>NC_052627.1:62559904-67559904 GCF_016161935.1 Mauremys reevesii | reverse complement strand
CTGCAGCCTAATAGCTCTGCCTAGAAGATTTTCCCTTTCATAACTGTTACTCAGTTACTTTGAGTTGTACTTCTGCCCTTTGCATTTACGCCCTTGAAGTAGAAAATTAGCAACCATAGTAAAGTGAATGAGGGATATCTGGCTTGAGCACAATCCGGATGAAACTGAAATTATGCTGGTAGTTTGAGCAAAGCAAACAGAAAGATTAATGAACTTCTCATCTACAGCCTTTATCAAGGCATCATGCCTACCATTAGAGTCATTACTGGCTTCTAATCACAGACAGCCCTTTTTGTGCTTTTCTCAGAATGCCCTGCAATGTGCCAATATTTTTCTATTAAAAAAAAGGTGTTAAGAGCTAAATGCAATATTCCCAGGTACAGTTACACCTGTGCTGTATAGAAAGGAGATATCTTATCTGTGATACAATGCCTTTTTAGTGGCCATATCACATTGCACATAATGCAGAGCAAATCAGATGTGTATCACTCCTATGTCGTCTTCAGTATATTTTTGCCAATTCTCTCATTCCCACTAAATATCTGGATTTCAGCCATTTTTTCCCCTTCAGATGTACTAGGTAAGCTTCTATTTGTTCACTGTAGGTCCGTGCTATTTTCCATACATTTTTCTAACCTCTCTCTGGCCCATTGTATTCTTTTTCTATATCATCTTGGTATTTGCAGTACCTTCCAATATAAAATCAATTATGAATTCTAACTGGTGTGTTCGAAGCAGCCTAAGTCAATTAGACATCAAATGTCATTTGAATTTCAATGGGAATTGGGTGCCTAGCTCCCTCAGGCTCTTTTGAAAATCCCAACCTCTATTAATATGTTATATAACCCCATTTCCAGATAAGAGTAATCTTTACACCATTAACTTCAGTGGAGATGGGATTTCAGCTTACAGATTTAACGATATCTGTTAATGATTGTAAATAATGACATTCCAGGGTCTCTTTTTTTCTTCTTCAATAAAGCATAATGTACTGCTTTTGCAGACGATATGGCATTTGATCCTAGGACGATGGCCATGAAATTTTGGACCCAAAGTGAATTTTACATTAATGAGAGGACATTTCCAGCAAACAGCAATCACAATTTGCTGCAGAAATGCTTCATTTTACCCTCAAACAAACAACACATGGTATTGATGCTGAAGAAAAATCCTGATGACTACCACCAGGTGCAGGGACAGATGGGCCCCGGGAAGGCAGAATTATATGACTCTTATTGTAATTTTTTTTTATGTTGAATTGTGAATTGAGCCATGTAGTGACAGATCTGAATCCATGTAGTAGTGGAGGGAGCAGCAGTAATTTAATAATTGTGTCACATGCATTCGCTATCCTTAATACAGAGGACAATATGGAAAAAAATCAATGATAGGTATGTTTCTTAGGCTCAGGAGGAGATTTTCAAAGGCACAAATGAGAGAAAGACACCTACTTTTAATTGAAAGTCAATGGGATTTTAGTACCTACCTGCTGTTTCTGTCTCTGAAAATCTCTCCCTTAATTTATATAATGGCTCAAAGACACACACATCTCAACTGACCCTAATTTTGAGGGCTGTCATTTGTATTAATTCCAAAGTTATGTTCTCACTTTTATTGTTCATGGTTATACATGAGAAACAAAGAATCATGAATCTGATCTTAAAGAATTTTTTAAACTAGTGGAATGAATCCCATGGCATTTTGAGTTCCTGCATGAATAATTTCTGTCCCTCATTTTTGAGTCTTTGTCACACACAGTTCTACATTTGAGATGAATGCCAGGACATATGATTGGCAGCTGAGGTCGCTGCAGCTACAACCATAATTTTGTGGCTGATGGCAGTGATTATAACTCCAGTAATAATCCCTCTGATGAAAGTGTGAGAGGTGGTGATGAGGTACCCATGGAGGCTGAGTTACAGCTTGTCTAAGAGCTTGCTGTGTGCAGTAATGCTTAAACTACGTAAATGGACACCTGGTGCCAAGTTGGATGGCTTATATTTTCCATTTATCCAGTATTTATCTAGTGATGATTTATTTTCACATATACTGAAGCTGCCCAGACCAGTCCAAGTGCTCTTGCTCAGTAAATACATTAGCAAGGGAATGCTTTAGGAATTCATTCTCTCCCAGCTCAGTTCTGTGCAGCAGTATGTGTGCATAAAAATTATTCATGGATCACTAAAGAGCCAGTATTATGGCACTATGGGGTAAAACAATAAAGACTAACCACAAAAATGTCATTGCAAAACAATGAGGAGTTTACGGTGGTCAGTGCTCTGATACTGAGGAAATGTGGGCTGTAAAATACATTGACCAAAAAGATGTGTACATTCTCCCTACAATCCATACAGGGAGCATTGTTAAAATGTTTTTAAGTGGGCAGGTTCCCACATGGCACAACACATGGGAGTAGTGGATAGTATGGACCAGATATTGCAATCATATAATATCAGAAGAAAGATAATGGCCCAGAATAAAAAAAACCTGGGATATATAAAATCAAGATAACTATTCACAATGTATTATCCTGTGGATAAATACTCATGTATGTGTGTTTGTGTAGAATAACATTTGTAACAGATATTGTGTACATTTATTTCACTTTGTTCTTGACAAATTTGTAAGTATTAATAATCTGACTGCTGTAATTGCTGTTGCTTGTAGAAAAGCCTATTTGTAATGACTTCAATACTACAATATTTTATAAGTAATTTAAAACACATTTCTATTTCATATTTCACATGAGCATAAATAGAAGTGTTATTGTAAATATTCCTGTTGAGTGCTTTATGTATAGATTTATCTGCTCATATTATCACAGAACAATATACTCTTAATACTATTAAGTAATATATGGGTTACTTCAATCTATAAGTAGTGTGACTCAGATAAAACATTATTAGAAGTGGAGCAATGAGAATGGTCTCCAAGATCACAAAATACTTTCAACACAGGAATTGGGAAATAACCTCAGCAGTGAAGGGGTTAATGACAACATTTAAAACTCCTGAAGTACAAAATCAGATTGTCATCCCAACTCACTCAGCCATGACCTCATGTACTGTGAGACAGGTAGTCAGAACCTACTGAGCTGATAGTAACTGAAATTGGGTTTCAATTGAGAAAGCATTATATGGTACTCAAAAAGACAATGTACAACCCTGAATGTACATGTATCAGTGGGAGCTGATCCACTTAAAACAAAAGATATTTTCTTTCACAGCTTTTACTGCTTCTTTTCTGGCAGCAGGAGTAGAATTAACCTTGTGAGATCTGTTATTTGTCATTGCTGAATACATGACAGAAAGTTTTTTGCTTTTTATTTTACGGCTACATATGGTGCCAGTTTGAGGTTTTTCTATAACACTCATTTATTACCATAGTATCTAACTTTTAATTAATTAGATATGTTTGAATTTGGTGCTTATGAGAGTATAAAATTAAAGGAATGATTCTAAGTGCCACATCCCAACAGGGGTGACCCTAGATTAGCTGCCAGTAACTGGCGCCCTAGGCAAACCATTCATTCAGCACCCCCACCCCAAAATCCCAAGGGCAGATCTAGGCCGAGTTTTTTGGTAAATTGGGAAACATTTTGCCCTTTTCCTTTTAATGTTTTTAAGCATTTTTTTTTTAAACAGAAGCTTAATTATCCAGTTTGTCCATCTAACCAATGTTTCTGAGATCAGAGACATGAAATTTTCAGAATAGATTTGTACACCACAGCTAGATGATATTTCAGTCCAATTTCAAATAAAAATGCATTAAAAATGTTAATTACAATTTTTAAAAATCCAAAATCATCCATTACGCTATCCTGCTTTAACTGCCATTACCACCACATCCAATATAGAAAGAAATAAGAAAACTCTTCAATGAACTTTAACCTGTATTTACAAAACATTTGAAATAAATAACACTCTGTGCTCTTAAAACATGACTTTTCTTGCTTTAAATTTTGGAAATTCAGTCACTAGTTCTTTTAGATCCAATTTTCCAGCTATTTCATGATCTATTGGCATGATGGCAAATCCAAGTCTCTCTTTCACCATTGCTGTCCGCAGATACGTTTTTATCAATTTTAACTTTGAGAAGCTACATTCCCCACTAGCTATGGAAACTGGAAAAGTTAAAAGAATGTGTAGAGCTATAAAAATGTTTGGAAAACTTTCTGAGAGTTTATTTTCACAAACAAACTTTAGTACTTCTTCAGAAGTGGAATATTTCTTAAGTCATCTTGAAAAAGCCTGAAGCTCACTACACAAATCTGTAGCATCAATGTCTTTTGAATTTTCATGACTCAATGCTGACTCCAGTTTTAGACAAAATTCTCTTATCTGTTTTGCTGTTTTCTTTTGCAAGCCTTGGATATCATATAGAAAGCCAAATACTGACTCTAGCTGCTGCATCTGTTGAAATCTTTTGTTAACTGAGTAAATAGCAGTATTAAGGACTGTGAAGTAGAAATTCACTTTGAAACTTTGTTTTGGGTTCTGAATGGGTGTGTTTCATTCTTCATATGAAAACTGCTGTTTCTTTTGCTGAATGCGAACTGGCTCTGGTTCAAATTCAAATTCTGTTGGAAAGTCTATTTCTTCAGCAAGCTTGAGAGAATCTACCAGTGTTCTTTCGAACCTTCATCACTTCTGAATTCCTCCAGAATATTTTTAGTTTGCTGCAGTTTTTGAATAGCAGAATGTATGTTCAAGTTCTTTTCCTGAAGCTGCTTACTAGTGAGATTAATCTCAAAAAGGATATTATACCACAAAATGAGTGAAGTCACAAATTTGAACTTGGAAAGGCCATTTGCAAGAGCTTCTGCATCTGATCGTGCCATATTACCAGATGATCCAGTAAAGGTAGTATCATCAGAAATTTCAATTAGGGCATCATAAATGTTTCCAAGTTCATGGCGAAGAGGCTTCAAAGCATCTAGCAGCATCATTGACAACCAAATTCAGAGAATGAGCACTGCAAGGAATGAAAAAGGCTCTAGGATTGATTTCCATCATTCTCCTTTGCATACCATTGTCTTTACCCTTCATATTACTCCCATTATCATAGCGTTGGCCGCATAAGTTTTCAACAGATAATGACATTGTTTCAAGCTCTTATAGAATAGTTTCAGTCATAAATGCTCCAGTCGTCTCCTTCAGTGGTACAAAACCCAAAAAATGTTCCTTTATGAGCACTTCAACATTATCTTCATCTGCAGACTTTTCCATATCCACAAAATGAATAATCATCGTCATTTGTTCAACATGACTCACATCTGGTGTACAGTCCAGTATTATTGAAAAGTATTTTGCAGAATGAGCAGCCTCTACAATTTTATTTTTAATGGCATTTGCTAGGATTTGAATCAGTTCATTCTGCATATTTTTTCCTAAGTAATGAACCTGTGTTTCATGATCAGTTATTTTACGTAGATGCTCCTTCATGACTGGATCAAACAAAGCTAGGTATTCAACAAATTTTAAAACATTTCCATTACCTGGAGTGTGTAATTTTTCATTTCTACTGCGGATGTGGAATGCTAAATTTTGCTCACCAAGAACTTTCACTAAAGCAATCGAAAGCTCTAATATTTATTGCCAATATTCTTCTTTTTCCTTGATCACACATAAACTTTCTTCATCAATAGTTTTTCCTTTTTTCAATCGTAACTCAAGTTCTTTCCAATTTTGAAAACATTCCAAATGTTCTGTACTACTTTCATGTGAAGAGAGAATTGAAGATATGTTTTTTCCAGTCCTTCGAACCATTTTCAGTAAGTGATGTACCAATTGCTTGATTTGTAAACAACTTATAGCAAAAGCAAAACAGAATCCTTCGACTGGAATATTGTAACCAGTTTTGATGAATTTCTTCCCATTAATGAGTTTCCTCTTGTAATGCTGAGCAGAGAATTTTCTTTTATTTCCATCTTTAGGGAAGGAAAATTCATGAACATGTTCCACGAGTATTTGCCACACACTGTCATCACATCTGGACCATGAAGCTGGGTCCCCATACTGTAACTTGTTTGTAACTTCCCCGTCCTTTCTTCCTTCTACTTCATTTATTTCAATTTCTGCATGTGTCTCTGAAGGTGAAAACATTTTCTCCTCTTCCATATCAGTCTGATGCTGTGAGCTGCCTTCATCTAGAAATAAGTTTACATCATCTCTAGTTTCCAAACTGCTTTTTTGTGGATGTGAGCTACCCTCATCTTGAAGTAATATACCTTCATCTTGATGTTCCAAATTGCTTCCATGTGGATGTGAGCTAGCCTCCTCTCCAAGTAAAATTCCTTCATCTGGATGCTGTGAACTGCTTCCAGCTTTATTTGGATTAAAGAGAAGATATTTCAGGAAGGATCCCTGCTGTTTTGCTCGTTCCTTTTCCTTCTCAGTCTTTCATTTACAATACTCAGCTCCTGAGGGTTTTCTTTTTCCTCTTTCTGCCATGGGGGATTTGAATATTGTTATGTACTGTACTCCCGACTGCAAGCATTATAGCGTTAAGGATGGCTGACACACTCACCACATGGTTGGCAATTTAAACCACATTGCAGCCATCCCAACACATCTTTTCACTGCTTAAAGGTTTAATGATTAATAACACACACTTACTTACCTATTAAAACAGTTAGTTACAGCATTTACACAGAAACAAAATGACCTTTTACGACATTATAACCCAACACCGGTTCTTTGGAAAGTAATCCCCTTCCTCACGGTTACCCGCTTGGAGTGTGATGTCATCACTTTCGTTGTCTATTAAGTGTTAACACTATTACTTTTCTTTTATGAACCTTATTTATTACATGTGAACCAGTTATAACAAAGAAAAGTTCATAATTATACAGCTCAATAATAACGCCAAGGTTTAATAACCCTTAAAGATACTCACATTTTGGATTTATAATGCTGAAAGACGTTATTCTTTGGCACCAAGAAACACAATTTTCCACAGTATTCACTTGATTTTCAACCATGTACCTGCGACATGTGTTAAAATGACTGTTTGACATGTATCAACTCACGATATCTCCACTCTACATGAATTTCTGGCTCTGTGACCTTGATGTATATTCGAGTTAGGGGTCACTAGCATTGCAACTCTTGCTGCTGGCAGATGTGTTTCATTGTGGCTGAGTTATTGCTTATCAAAATTGTGGAGTGGATCATCTTGACCCTATGTTGCAAATGGAAAAAAAATAGCTAAAATATTATTTATTTTTGCAGTAAATAAAATATTTGACATATTAATAAATTCTCAGAAATGTAGAGAAATGAATTATAATTCATATTCCCTCCATTACGCGCACCAGAATTGAAATAATGACATCTTCATTATTTTATTTGTATTTTTTTCATCTTTTTCATTTTCTTTCATTTTTTTTAATTTGTTTTTTCCCCTCAAATTTGGCGTCCCATTTAACTTGGCACCCTAGGCAACCACCTAGTTCACCTATATGGACGGGACTCCCCTGCGTCCCAAAGTCCTTACTGTGAGTTTACTAACCTGTGCTTTGTGGTTTAAGGAATAGTTGCTGGTGGTCAGCAGAGAATTGGCAAATCACATGTCTCTGGCTCTCCTGCTGAGGTACACAAAGCAGGTGGGAGCAGGTGAAGAAATGAATAGCAAAACTAGACAGTGTGATGCAATTTTTCAAAGAGGACAAAACAGGCCCAGATCCACAAAGGTACTTTAGGCTCCACTGCAATCCACAGAACTCCCACCAAATCCTATAGGCATCTAAATTCATTCAGTGCCTAAGTTTCTGCCTCTGAACATGTGCACTGCTGAATCCCTCTTGTGATCCAGACTTCTATCTCCCACCTAAGCCCAGAGTGATCCACAAAGCAGGGGAAGATAGATATTCATCCACATAACTTGCATGTGGGGCCTGATCCAGCTGAGGTATTCAGAAGCTGCCTACTGGGTTGGGTCACTTTCATGGGATGGGATATTCTGATGCAGGGCTCTCTCAGTCTTTCCTACTGAAGCTATTCCCCTGAGGATAAAAAAGAAAGAGTCAGTGGGCTAACTAGAGAAAGAGAGAGTAGGTGAGAAGGGTTTTTGTTTCTGGTCTTAATTGAAGTCTAAGCAACCTGTCCCTCAAAAAATGGAGTAATATTTCTATGCATACATTCCAAGACCCTCTGCCACAATTCCATCAATTACCCTAGAACGAGCAGAAATGGACATTATTAATCAGTAAATTGAGGCCTAACTTATGAAAAGTTATTAGTGATTTTGCTTGCCTTCATTGTTTTTTGGTGCCTGACCTGGAACACCTTAAAGACACCTCAGTGCTGAAAACCTAGCACTGAAAATCAGGCCACATTCTGGTGTTTCAAAATGGAGGCACATAAGATCATGTTAGGCCTTATGCTAGGGAAATCTTTCAGTAGAAAACCAAAACAAAGAGATATATCTTGACTCACTCTCTAAAAATGGCCAAGTTCAATCTTAGATATATGTCTGGTAGACGCAAACTCCATAGAAGAAGGCCTGCCAATGAGAATGCCCTATTCCTGCCCCTGGGCAGAATGATGGTGTTTGCTTAATGCTTTCTTTTATTCTCACTGTTCAGTGCCTGGCCCCAGACCTTGTTTGTTTTTTTCCACATTATTCAAACAGAATTTTCTAAGGGCCTTGTCACTATATTTTCTAAATGCTTCACAAACATTAATTTATTTTTACAATATCCCTGTGAGATGAGGTGGTATGAGTATCTCCATTTTACAGACGGGGAACTATTGTGTAACTACCAAGCTTTATAACTGCAGAATTTAATTATTTAAGTCTAAAGAAAGGGAGAGAAGCAATGGGGAGGACACGTATTTCAGTTTGGAGTACTCTGTCTCTGCAGACAAGCAAGATGCAGAGCATCTCAGCTGGAAGATCCCAGAAACATCCAGAGATAGAGTGTGGTAGCTACCAAACATGCTCAGTAGCTGTTTCTGAAACTGTATAGGAAGATTTCATTAGGAGCAAGCTGCCTGAGAAGTCCCACCCATTTACCCTCAGAACTGAGCCAATCAGCGCTCAGGTGATGGGGAGGAAGATTTTAAATACAGGTGTTAATGACAGTCCTGTGGACTCAGTGTTTGATAGAGAATCAAGAGATGTGTCTGCTAAGAGGGCTGGGCAATACTTGTATCACTTTGGATACAGGTCAGTGCTATTCCAGCTTTACTTACTCCAGGGAAGTTTCCATTAGGATAATGTTTGGTTCACCACAGTCTGTTTTATGGACTTAGATGGGAGCAGTTGTCACTTCTAGGGGCTACTCGGCCTATGGAATTTATATTTTGCTATCAGCTAACTGCTTTAAACTGGGATTGTGTCTCAGTTAAAGAGAGAATGAGATAGAACTGAGTGAGGTGTGGTTTTATGCTTTTAGTCACTTAGCTAGGCTTATTAGGAGAAGTTAATGTTGCACAGAGTGAGAGCCTTATAGAAATCTGGAGAATGGCTATTTTATATGCTGATCCCAATTCCTGTACCACTTTGAATACAAACTACAGATTTCTGTTTCACTAGCAACTGAGGAGACCAGTCAACTGTGAATCAAAGGGCTGAAATGTTGCTACTTGTAGAGATCCCCATACTTAGGTTTTGCTCACAAGTCTCTCAAGTGTTTAGGAAAGAAATGAAATGCTGCCATACTTTTCAAGTTCTGATGGATCCTAGTGACACACACTATATAATATGGCCCTGTTACAGAACTGAAAAGAAGACCAAGGGGAATGTTTATATATGTGTGTGTTATCCACATACTGAGAGTGTGCTGTTGCATGAGCTCCCTTTAAAGTTTGCAATTCCACAGGTGGAGGAGTAATTGCCTATCATAACCCTCTGTCAGAGAGGAAGGATTGAAGTCATCTCAGTGTGTGTCAGAGTTGGGATATGTATGTATATATATGTGCTCAAGTACAGAAGTGTAAATGTTATTGTGAAGCCTTGCATTTAAATGTATGTAACAAGAGCAAAATGGGGAAGTATGGGTAAGCACCAGTAAATGTACTGTCTGCGAGCTTTTGTTAAAGTTATTCACAACTATTCCAAATACTATTTACAATGTTTTTGTGTATTTAAAACACAGTCCTAACAAACAGATCTATTCTGGCAACACTCCCACCCCACCTCGGTATAAGTAAATGCAGCTTATACTAAGAAAGGTGTATTGTTGGTATAGTGTATGTTGTTGGGGGAAGTGGTTTAAGTATGCTGGCAAAATTACTCTTCTGGGCACGGAGCCTTTTACCACTTAACTCAAACTTAAACCCTTCTCACCTGACTCTTCCAACTTGTGTCTTTCTAACCCTGACTCCTTGTGCCAGTCCCATTCTCTTCACTTAGCCAGCCCCAGTCTCCACTCCTCTGGTTTCTCATTCTGAGTTCCTCCCTCATCCATGGCTTCTTGTTGAATCTGTCTCCACTCCCCACTAGTTTCCAGATGCCACACAACCACCTTGTTTCCTGGGCTCCTCATCCAATATTAGTGTCCTCCACTCCCTTATTGGGTCCTTGTCTCAGTCTCTTTGCCTTTCTAGTGCCAGTTCTCCCCTGGTATCCTGGCTTCTCATCAGATCTGTTGCCCTGCACCACACTGGTTTCCAGTCCCAGACTCCTCCCTCAGTTTCCTTATCTAATATCATTCTGCCCACCCAGCCACTGACTCCGAGTCTCCCCTCATTTCCTTCTCTGGCACCCACTCTCAGGGTCCTTGCCCAGCCAGTACCAGACTCCCCCCAACTCCCAGTCCCTGTTCCTCCCCTGCAAACTCCTTTTCTTTTGTGAGTGTACATTAGAATTGAAGAAAGACTCAGAAGATCTTGAGATAGATCCATGTATTTAGAAAGAAACATTAATTTGCTAGCCTGCTGGGCACTTAAATCATCATTCAAGGAATTCAAGATTATTGCCTTGTCCATGAGTGTTTTGTGTGTTTTCCATTCTAAATACAAAAATGGACAATCTAGGTATGTGTATTTTTGTTAGTTCTGGAATAAAAAGATCAGGTGCCTTTGCTCTATCACATTTCAGCACATTTTAGCAGCTATTAAACTGTTTGCTTAGAACATGTGTGGCTTTTATTTTTTCTTTGTTAGGATGATGTTTAATCAAAGCAAATGTATTGCAGCAAAATCATCCTGGTGCCTGGCTTTCTACCAATGTTAACAATGATGACAGAAAGCATAATTACTAGGCCACGCAAATGCTTTAAACTTTTTCTAAAGGTCATTAAGCTTTATCAGCGTTATTTTTCAAAGATGGTAATTTCTGAAAAAAATCACCAGGGCAAATACAAAATTGAACTTACATTTCTTTTGCATCTGTCAGAGTCAAACAGCAGCAAGTACAATGAAGGGCTCATTCTGAAGTGATGTTGTGAGAAGAGTTACGTTCAATCAGATGTGGGAACGCATGTGTTGAGGTTACATGGTGGAGCCATGGGAAAAATGGCCATGCAGTATTGTGTTTGTCTGTATCTGCCTAAGACCCACCCCTACACACACCATGGAAAAGATCAATGCACCAGCCATGCAGTGGCTGGAATGGTGGATGCTGATGTGATAGATTAGGGAAATGGCCAAGAGTTCCACATTTATACTGCTCCAGTGGCCCCAACACATGAGGCTAGTGGGTTAAAATAGTGACTGTTGGGTTGGGTTGGGTAGACCTGTGCCCTGGTTGCTTTCATTGAAAATATGGCTACCTATTGTGGCCGTTTGGCCTACTGACTTGCTGACCAGCAAGATTTGCTATGTAAATATTTACTTAAAAATATGTAAATCAAGCCATAGGGAAACTTTAATTTGAAACACTATGGAAAACAGTGCACAGTAAAGCCACAATGTTGATAAGGCAATTTAGTATTCATATATTTAAACAGGTTATTTGGGCTGTTGGAGAGTTAGTATTGCTATATCAATTAATTACGATATCAGTATAAGTGAGAAACAACAATTATATTAAAAGAGGAAGGCTTGATGTTAAATCTTTTAATGCTCATATAGAGGAAAATTTTCTGTGATTTTAGAGACAGTGCACAAAAACAACTGAAATGATTAGGAGATATAATCTAAATGCAGATTTTTCATTTATTAGGCTCATTTATACCAGTTTAATTCTTGCAAAGAGAAAACTATTCAACTGCCCTTTGTTATACTAATCTATATATTTGCCTTTCATACAAGGAAAATTGTCTAATATGATTCTGAATAATAACAAAACAGTTACGTGCTGACATCTCATTGTGCAGAGTAATGATGGTATGTGGCTCTAAAGAAAAGTAAACAGAGGCAGCTAGTTATTGAAGGCAGATTAAGCTGGGGTTCCATGGGACATATCATATCTTTAACACTGTCCCCTATTATAAAGATTAATTTTGGATATTCAGTATGAAATCACTTGAATAGTAACTCTGGGATCATTCACTTAGGTTGTGACTAATTTGATTGGGAAGTAAAAAAGCATCAGTTCAAGCTGTGCCTTCACACTGCTGTGGATCACTGTATTCTGGAGCCGCCAGTTTAGAGGTTCCACTAAGGGCTTGATTCACAAAGGGACTTAGGCTCCTAACTGCCTCTCTAGGCACCTAAATCCAATATACAGACACCACTGACCTTCACAAAGCCACTGCTTAGCCGCTGCCTAACTCTGTAGGCGCCAAAATCACCATAGGCACCTAAATTCCTGCCAGTGGGCATGTGCTAAACTGCCTATGTCCTGATGCTACTTCACAGCTAAGGAGTGACATGGAGCCATAGCTGATACCTAAAGACCAGGTGAGATTCTCAAACTAGGTATTCCTCTGCCTATCTTGCCTGTAGGACATGTGCTCTGAGCACACCTAACCCCACAAAAGACAGCAGGCGGTGAGCCAGGAATTTTGCGGTCTGGCTGACATGAATGTCCCCAGAATATTCTATAGCCCAGAGATTAGAGTGCATGAAGCCTCAACACATGTGATGTGGGAGAACAAAGTTTGAACCCACTTTGTCTCATCTGGAGTAGGGACTTGAACCCAGGTCTCCCAGGTAGGTGCCCTAACCAATAGGCTATACTGTATTCTGAATAGGTCTCACTCAAGCTTTCCTGCTGAAGTTGTTCCACTTGGATAGATTCTTAGTCATTGGGCATAAGAGAAAATTGCTCTATAACCTGGTGGTTAGGGCAGCTGAACGATTGTTTACTTAAGAATGTACTATTAAGAAAGTATTAAATATAATTTTAGCTTCTTTTAATGTGATCTGGGAACAAGGAGGAAAGTTAGCAGCATGTAACTATCTAGCTGTCCGTGGATTACCAGGAACTGCTTCATAGGCTATTAGTGGTCACTGGACCACAGTTTGAAAACCACTGGTCTAGTCCAGGGAGCCTGATTTTTATGAAGTGTGCACACAAATAAATAACTTAGTTAATGTACAAATTAGGTAATTAAATCAGAGTCACAATGTTTAATCCTTCTTTGAAATGTAATGTATGATTTGCCTTAATATGATTCTATGTTACCACTTTGGGTGACACTACTACAAAAACAATCAGTTATTTCTTCATCTCTTTTTTATTGTATACATGTTCTGACAGTTTTTCCCTTTTAGGTTGCCCAACGTTTGAAGGGTTAAACTCAAACTTTCTTTACCTAGTAACATAAACAGCACACTGTAGCAAAACCACTTCCACAAATTAAGGTTATTACTGTTATTTCCACTCACTTGCCCAAGACCCTCTTTTTCCTCATTTTTCTTTCTGGGAAGGGCAAAAATTATAGAGAGAAAATAGATGGAACCATCAAGGTAAAAATAACATTTTAAATTCAGTGCACTTTTATGTTTCCTTTATGGTGTGTAATCCAGTGTAAGACCTAAGTACCACTGAAAACTGTATGATAAAGTGGCATTTTTACTGAAAAACCAATGAAAGCTGTGTGACTAACTCCTGTACTTCTTTGAAAATGTAAGGGAACCTATCTGCCTTTCTACAAGAGGGGGAGGTTGAGGCCTCTTTTAGGATCAGAGGGTTCTTTACCAGAATGTGCAAAATGTTATTACTCTGTGTGAGACTTATTAAAAAAAAAACTGATCTGTGATACTACTTTGGGTCCACGGAAGAGCTAGGCAAACAGTGTGCAATGGCTAATTTGTTCAGCCAAATTATTCATTTTTTTGTCTGCAAATTATTTGTTAACACTAACAGCTTGTTATTTTTATAAATCAGTTCACTTTTTCATAATCATTCAACTGATGGTTTGTGCAAATCCATTTCATCCGACCTAGTGCGGAGAAACTACGTATTTGTCAAACATTCATTATTTACAATTTATTCTGTGATTGGTCTCTTAAGTCATATAATATTGTTTATGCTCCCTAATTGGATAGTTTATTTTTATAAAACAGAGGTGTGTCTGAAGAAACCACTGGGAGAGGGTAAGAGACAGTTTGAAAAAGAAAGATAGGAGGAGCTTGCCCCTTCCTTTGTATATATTCATGCTTTCTCTTGGTACACTCTTAGGCCAGGTCTACACTGAAACTTGTATAATAATATTAGCTAGGGGTGTGATTTTGTAATGACATTTCTATACCACCAAAGCCCTAGACTAGATGCAATTATATTGGCATAAAAGTACTTCTCTTGATACATCTTGTTTTCCTCATGGAACTGGTGTAAGCTACTGGAAAAGCACTTTTTGCTATTATAAACTGTATCTACACTAGGAGGATTTGCCAGTATAGCTATGCAAGCAGCTATACCAGCAAACCTTGTGTAGTGTAGACTTGGTCTTACAGTAAGATATCCACACTTTACTATGGAGAGAACCTCTTCTTTGTCCTAGATCGATCCTTGCCCTAGACCAATCCACAGCATCACTCTAGTGTTCCCTCTGTTTGTCAGGATTAACTAGCACCATGGTAGCACTACCACCATCATCTTCTCTTTCAGAAGAAAATCCCACACAGGTTTATCTGCAGAATGAACCCTGTTCTCCTCTAGATAAACTGCTCTCTTCTGCATTCTCCTCCTGTAATCAGCAAAAGCATTCATCAAATCCCCTTTACTGAAAATGATCTCTCAGTCCCAGCTTCCTTTCCCCAATCCACCCCAACAGATTGTGCAAATTAGATAATAATTCTGTGCAGCATTTGTTTTCTGCCACTAACAGAAGAATTATAATTTTGTGAGCTATGTCTAAAACTATTTGGATGGTACCTGCTGGCATCTGCATTGGCTTAAACGTTTCTTAGAATCATCCAATCAGTGACCTGAAACAACACTATGTTGCTAAGGTGAACTGGCCAATCACGGAGAAGTATTAACAAATTGTGTATACATTTGATGAACAGAATGTGGAAACAGGTCTTGTCAGAAATTTATTTGCATGAAACATTCATTGAAGCAATTATGACTAGTGAATATATTTTAATAAATCAAAGTTTGTTTACTCAGCTGTAAACAGCAGAAAGAGCAAAAAATCATTGAATTTATTCTTTAGGAATAGTTCTCCCAGCTCTAGTCATGAATGATGGTTAACAAAATAAACATTAGGTTTTGTTGTATCTCTTCGATATTAAAATGGAACATTAGTAAAATGATTATGCTGCCATTGAGGAATACCTTTCATAAAGCAATTTCTCTTATAAGAATTATGTGCTTATCAAACTGAAAGCAAACAAGAAGCATAGAGTCTTATTTCATTCTTCTAGATGTAAAGTAGGTAATTAATCAATACTGCTCTATTTGCTGGAGATAAGATACACTATGATACACAAGCTACTTCAGCCCTCATATTTTTACATGAAATTCAGTTTATTTTTGAAGGACTGTTGTTCTTTGGATGAATAGAGAACTTGGGTCATTCGGGACCTTTTAAAAGAACTAAATACATCCTATTATTTTAAAAGAAGAAAAATCTTGTAATTGCTTGTTAATAATGTATTTAAAAAACCAAAATGTTAAAATATTAAAATTTCGTATTTCACATGTATACACATCACACTCAGAAATTTTTAAAAAAATGTACCTCAGTCTTTCATGAGCAGATATTTGAGGAATCTCATGAATTTACCATAACATGTATGTTCCCAGACCTTGGCACAATAGGCAGAAGTATAGATGGATTGGCAGTATTAATTCTGAATTTTCTTCTTTGTAGGTAGATTATACCAGTTGCGCATTGTATTTAATGTTCTTTTTTACTATAGTACAGCTTCAGAAGTTTACTTCCACTGACATAAGACACATGAAAAATTAAATGATAGATAAGAAAAAATATATATATAAGAAATAGGAACCAAAAAAGTTTCTTCTAGTGTAATGATTGTACTGGACCTGATATATAGTTGCTTCAAAGTCATTATAATGTTAGTGCAAGGGCATGAGACATTTCCTTTAGTAACAACATTAATGCGCTCAGTCCTGCAGACCTTATTAAGTTAAACCACAGCTGATTTGTAAGTTTATCTGGCCCATATGTCGTAGAGGGGAGAAATACATGGTGGTGTGATCCTATTGTGTGAGATAGCTAAATTATGCTAGAAAATACTTATGTTTTGCTATATTACTGTGAGAGGTTTTTTGGGGGGTTAGTATAAATTGGTTAGAAATTTCTGAAATAAAGAAGCTATTTAGCTGCTTTGTCCTCATTATAGATTATGGTATAATGCTTCACAGAAACACACACAACAAAACAGTTTCCTCCAATTCCTGATGTGACCTGAGGTTTTTTGGAGAATTTTGCAGTATGCGTACATGAGCGGAGGAATCAGCTTGTAGTGTAAATGTAGCCAATATAGACCAGCTGATATATGCTGTATATGGTAAAGTCACTGTACTGTAGGTCTACATTGAACTTTATTCTCTGATTTTTTTGTGGGTTTAAATTTAGAACCTTAACATTGCATAGAGTTTTTCATTTGAGATAGATAGATTTGATTAAAAACTATTATAAAGAACAATACTGTGCTGGCAGATAAATGGACTAGATGACCCATCACATATTTTCCATTTCAAATCAGGTGGACCAAAATCAAATCTTCACATTAAAACTACTTTAAGAACATTGACAAACTACTTCCAAATGGGCAGTTTTTGTAAGCACAAGTACACCCACAACTGTAAACATCATGCAAAACCCTTAAAATTTCCATTGTCAGAGAATGTTTCCAAAATAACATTTATGCACTGTAATAGCCCAGTTATGAAGCATAATGTAGAAATGTGCTATATTACACTGGGCTTTCTTTAATGCAAAGCCATTAGAGAGATGAAAAATGGTTATACATGCACTTAAATTTTTCACACTGAAGTGATTTGCATTGGAAGTTTTTTCAGGCATAGTAGTTTAGTTTTCAGTGCTAGTTACTAGTGCAATATAAAAGATTTTTGCCTTTGTTGTGTATTTTCACAGAGGTATAATTCCCCCCCCTCCATTTTTTAAATAGGGACTATCAGAGCTGAACTACAGCATGCCTTAAAAATGAAATAGCTAGGATGATAAAAGGCGGCACATTTTCTTACTACAACTATGCTTTTAATGTCTAGTTAAAATAATGTCAGTCCATTAGTGAAGTGAGAATGCATCTTCACCACCCCATAAAAGCAAGTCTCTTTACCTCAGAGCTCCATTTAGTAAGGTACATCTGGAAAAAAATGTATTTTTATTTGTCTCTAACAGAAGACTGTCATCTCAAGGGTAAAGATTCAGCTACCAATATACTGTGCTTTAGAGATTTTATTTTTATTTTTTTTCTCCTTCAAACCTACCAGTAAATTATTTTGGAAATAAACTATTTTCTCCATTCTATCAAAGGCAATCTATATAGAAAATCACAGCTTGAAATTATTCAAGAGCAGATTATTTTCTTTCCGTACATAGTTAAGGACTGTACACATTTTTATACTATACTACAAAAACCAACCAACCAAAAAAACCAGGAAGAATTGCTAAATAGTAGAATGTTAATAGAATATAATTAACATAGATACTTGTGGTAAAGCACAGCAATGTGTCCTCATGCTAAATGGTAATCATGCAGTGTCAAAAAAAATAAAACCACAGAAGATACAAGAAATTGTAAAACAATAAAACTTTAATCTTGAGTGTCTCTTATCACCTTGATCACCTTGATACATCAGTCCTTCAGCGCTCATATAGATTGCGTGGATCACAATACATCTTCCATTCTTCTCTTATCCTGGCCTTCCTTCTCCATGTGCGGCCATTCCTTTTCACAATAAACTCTTTCTATCTCTTTGGAGGTTGGCTAAGTGGTCATTTCCATTCCCACAAGTACCACTCGGAGACAGATTTAGTCCATCCAATGTCAGTGAGCCTAGCTATATGCCTGGCCCATTGCATTTTACTGTACCTGCTTTAAACACCAAGTCTCTTATAAATAATCCAAATCATGATCCTGTTTCTCCTTTTATTTCAGCCCAGCATAAATCAGGAATAACTGCATGAAAATCAATGGAATTAAATGGCTATACAAATAGTCCATGACGGAGAATCAAGCTGCATATTTTGGAATTTTGTTGATATCTTGAATGATCACAGAGCTGCTCTAGCAGCACTAGAAATGCTGTAGCATTCTGCCCCTAATTTTGATCCAAAACCTGTTCTTATTAAAATTAAAGTGAGTTTTGCCCTTAACTTTAATTAAAGCAGGATTGAGACTTTAACTAGTACCTTGTGTTCTATATATTGGTATTGGTATATATATATACCAATACCAATATATAGAATACCAATATATATAGATATATATAAAGCTGAGTATATGAAAATATATTAATTACACCAAAGTATATTGACATGTTTAACTTTAGATAAATCATAAACAAAATATAATAACAAGCAAAACAGCAAGATTTATGCAACAACAATTAACTCTTTAAGTTGCAGGAATTTAGGACTTCATTCTAGGACATGGTACTGCAGAGGTGAAAATTGTTAATAATCCATCAAAGAATATACTGTGTACATATTTTCTTCCTTAAGCCTCAGAGATAAAGTAATTACTGGAACTGTAATTGATTAAAAAAGGAAAATAAAGGAAAATGCTATTTTAAAAGTGGAGATGGTTTGAACCCATCAAATTCAGATCAGCATTTTGATCCCCCTTCTCCATAATTCAATTCATTATAAACATAGAGTCATTTTTTTCAAAATTGAGATATAGACGTCATTCAGAGGTGTTCAGATCCAGATCTTCGGACAGCATCCATTCCATTTAAAATACTCATTTATGCCCCCAACTTGCTCCCACTGAAACCAATAGAAAAATTCCCATAGGCTAGTGGGTCAGGATCAGGCCCCAAAGACAGGCATGAAAATGTGTGAAGAAGCGAAAATTTAAAAGGTCACCATAGAGATTTCATTACTGTTTCATTCAGCTTCTGAACCTGAAAAGAAAAGCACTGAAGAGGTAATCACCATGATAAGGGTCTGTAAGAAAGTGATGGGTTAATGACCTCCTAACCTAGGTTTGTTCAGCACTGCAGTGGGGACAAGTGGGTATGCTGTAGTTGATGCTATCTGCTAATACCATGGGATAGAAAAAATGACAACCTATAAGTATTTTAAATAAGCATCCATTTGTCATCAGCCATTCCTGTACCGCCACTGGATGGCACAGAAGTGCTTATATGAATAATGTGTTAGTATCAGGTAGTCAGTGTTTTCTGTTATTAAATCATATGTATAGAATTAGCGCTTCCACAGACGGAACTTCCATGAATGATAATTACAAATATAGCAGTGCCACTGTGTAGCCACATTTAGGTGCTGTTGAGAAAAGCAGAGCAGCACTGGATAAACTCACCTAAAGGAGGAAATCAGTTCAGAGAAAAAAGTTTCTAAAAGACATTTATGGTAAAGAAAGGGAGTGTCTTTAAACTCATATGGAATCTGACTGGTAAGCAGAAGACTGTTAATTGTTCATATAGCCAGAGTCTAGCAAACAGAATCTGCTAATCATAGACATAATTGGAGATCTGCTGTTAAATTGGGAATTTTGATTCCTATCTTAGAGCATTACTATGCAGTTTCATAGTTCTTTCCAATAGGATAGTTTTTAAAGTGGTATTTCAGGGAATAGAATCATAGAGTTAAAGGCCAAAAGGGACCACTAGATCCTCTAGTCTGACATCCTGTATACCACAGGCCATCACCCAGCTCATGCACACTACACCCAACAACCAAAATGAGATCAAATTATTATAGCCTACAGGAGACTAGACTATTACGTGCCACAAGTAGAGAACAGGAGGAACTGAGGTGCACCCAGGGTCATGACCCCCACAATGACAGGGAAATGATTAAGTGTGATATACCCAGATAATCCTTGCAAGTGATCCACACCCTGCAGAGGAAGGTGAAAAAAACCCAAGATCACTGCCAATCTGACCTGGGGAAAAATTCCTTCCTGACCCAACAGGAATGACATTGCTGCTTCAGAAGTCCTTGACTGGATGATGCTATATTATTCTTATAATTACTGCTTTCTGAAGAACAGACCTCTGGGAGGACACCAATCCTCTAGTTTAAATGTCTGTAGGTTCTACAGTTTGAGTGCATGTATTATTATATGGATGCCATTTTTTTGTATTATAGGTATTTGTCACCTAGATCCTGTCTTTTAAAGTGACTTTCTATGCAGTTTCAAACCATTTTTACTCTTACTTTCAGAATCTGTAGAATATCTATCTGCAAAACATTAAGAACAAGACACCAGTTCTGCACTGTGTAAGCAAATCAGAGTGCTAAATAAAGAAAGATCAGAAAGCTGTAACGCTTCTTAATTTGAACCTAGCATCTTTAGAACTTTAACTATCTTCAATCTTAGAGAACTTAATTTACTGTATAATCATTAGACAGACTGCAGTTAGCCATGATTATTAGATTTCTCGGTATGGAACTGAATTAAATCATATTCATTTTATAGAAGAACACTAAAGTAAAATGGTAATGATAATTCATACAAAATAATTTCGCAACTTAGTTTTGAAATATATCAGTTAGTATGATGCCTTTAGGAAAAAGTATTAGGAATTATCTTAAACCAAGAGTTAATGGAATGAAATAAAAATGTCAATATTAAATCTAAAAAGTACTTTAAAACTGTGAAGTAAATGACAAAAGTAATTATAAGATGATACAATAAATGTGTTAAGTGGTGAAATGCCTGGGTGGTGGGTTATGTTCCTTTTGAGATTGCAAAACATGATGCAAAGTTATTTAGTATTGCAGTATTGGCAACTTCATGAGTTGGACCCCCACCACCACCACTTAAGAGAGCAAAAATCATGGGGCATACATTCAAAAAATCATGAGATTAAAAAAAATTCATTATTGTTGGACTAAAGGTCGTATTATGGTTTTTTGGTCTGTCTTTTGATGATTGATTTGACTCTCCGAAACTTATTGTGTATGGTAATTTTGGCTCCTGCTGAAGCAGCTCTCACTCCCACCTCTGCCCATCCCCTGCACAGCCATTAATTCTGCCCCCAATCAGCTCCTACTCTCATAATGTCAGTCCCTTTTAGACCTCACCACCCATAAATTCAGCAGCCCTACATTCACCTCTGTTCTTCCTGGGGTTCTTCACTCTCTCTGCCAAGCAGGGTCCCCTCTCCCCGTACCTGTCTCAGAGGTGTAGCACCAAATGCCCTTCACCCCCTCTGCCCAGGGCCGGTGCAAGGATGTTTCGCACCCTAGGTGAAACTTCCACCTTGCGCCCCCCTCCCTGCCCTGAGGCACCTCCCCCGTGGCAGCTCCCCGCCTCTGCCCTGAGGCGCCCCCCTTGTGGAAGCTTCCCAACCCCCACCCTCTGCCCTGAGGTACCCTTCCCATCCCAGCTCACCCCTGCTACGAGCACGAGCACCCCGAGCACGCCGTCGCTGCTTCACTTCTCCCACCTCCCAGGCTTGTGGCTCCTAAACTGATTGGCGCCGGAAGCCTGGGAGGCGGGAGAAGTGAAGCAGCTCACCCTTTCCCAGCCTCGTCCTCGAGCACGCCGTCACCGCTTCACTTCTCCCGCCTCCCAGGCTTGCAGCGCCAATCAGCTTAGGCGCCACAAGTCTAGGAGGCGGGAGAAATGAAGCAGCCACGGTGTGCTCAGGGAGGAGGTGGGGCAGGGGTGAGCTGGGGTGGGGAGTTCCACTGCCCCCCCCTTACTTGCTGCAGGCGGCCTTCCCCGCGCTCCCCTGCCCCAGCTCCCTCCGCCTAAATGCTGGCGGCGAAGATCCGGCCGCCGTGGTCACTGCCGAAGAAAATGGAGCCCCCCAAATCCCAGTGCCCTAGGCGACCGCCTAGGTCGCCTAAATGGTTGCACCGGCCCTGCCTCTGCCCTGATTCCAGGCTGGGAGACGCAAGGAGGGAAGAGATGGGGGAGGAGCAGATGTCCCCACTGATCCTTAGATCACCGCTTCACTTCTCCCGCCTCCCAGGCTTGCAGCGCCAATCAGCTTAGGCGCCACAAGTCTAGGAGGCGGGAGAAATGAAGCAGCCACGGTGTGCTCAGGGAGGAGGTGGGGCAGGGGTGAGCTGGGGTGGGGAGTTCCACTCCCCCCCCTTACTTGCTGCAGGCGGCCTTCCCCGCGCTCCCCTGCCCCAGCTCCCTCCGCCTAAATGCTGGCGGCGAAGATCCGGCCGCCGTGGTCACTGCCGAAGAAAATGGAGCCCCCCAAATCCCAGTGCCCTAGGCGACCGCCTAGGTCGCCTAAATGGTTGCACCAGCCCTGCCTCTGCCCTGATTCCAGGCTGGGAGACGCAAGGAGGGAAGAGATGGGGGAGGAGCAGATGTCCCCACTGATCTTTAGATCCCTCCATTCCCCCCACCATAAGAATGGCTTTGGGTTGCCAGGGGGAGTGTGCGAAAGCTCTGCCTACAGCAGCTTTGATTGGTTATTCTGCCCCAGGAGATGGGCAAGAGGGGCAGACAGCCAATCAGAGGGTTCACGTTTACTAGGGTCTGTAGCTTCTTGTGTGATTTAGACAGGCTTCTTGTGTGACAGCAAAATGGGATTCAGCCTCTTGCAAAAGCATGTTTCATGAAAAAAATTACAAATATTGGAACACTGCTATTGAAGACAAATTTCCTATAAATATGTATTTTCTCTAGCAATAAGTTAGGGCCTGGTTCCACTGACCTCTAAGGGCTTTGGGTCATGCCCATTCTGCTGCAATATATTTACAATGAAGCATAGGTAGAGTCCAGTGTTTCTTTTTTATGTTGTTTTCTTCCTATATAATGGATGCCAGAGCTTAACATTGCTCGCACTGGGATTTGTTCAGTGGCACCCTTTATGGAAACACCCAATATAATTTAATAGAAATGAAACTAATAGATTTCTATATAAATGTGGAGAACATGGGAAATTTCTGCATTATTTTATTAAATATTATGTGTGATTCAATTAATCTTTTAAATCTTGTGCTACTTGTTACCTAAATTCAAAGGGGTTATCTTTTTTCCAAAGATGCTTGCTGGAGATGGGGAATAGGCAACCAAAGGACTAGTATGTGTGTGTATGTGGCAAGTAGCCAAGTCTGGGTTTGATGCGTGAACATCTGAATAGGTCTGCTTAGGCAATACAACAGATATGCTAAAGAAGATGGCCAAACCAAGAAAACTGGTCCTGCCAAGGCTGGTAACCAGACAATGGATTACTTGGTATGGGACTTTGATTACCTGATGAAGCCAGTCAGGGGATTACCTCACAAAGATGACTGGAAGTTATAAAAGAACGAGTCTCTCACCAGCTATTTTGAAGAGAGCAGAAGGAAGCTGGCTGCAGGAGAGGGAAAGAAAGAGAGAGACTCCAAGATTCAGAGGAGAAGCTATGTGCAGAAGGGAGGATCGTGGGCACTCTAGAGGGCGCTGACTAAATCCCAAAGAATGCTCAGGAGTAGTAGGGAGCTAAGGCACGGAATGGCATATAGGTGTTGTATTGTTTTTACCTAGATCTCTGTATATCTTGTGCTTTCCAAAGTAGACTGTTTTTTGATCTTTCGCAAAGCCACTGTTATGTGCTTCAACTATCATGTATCCCTGGAGAGGTAAACTGTAAATCAGAGTATATATAAGATTGGAGCTCTGAAAAAGGTTGTGCTTAAGCAGCTGATGTGTCTTAGGGTATCTCTACATTGTCAGAGTTACAGTGCCGCTCAGAGAGTGCTAAAGGGAAACTGCTGTTGTGAGTTCATACTGTCAGCTGCCTGCGCAATAGCACATTCACACTGGCGGCACTTGCGGCAGTATTCGGAGCATTGAACTCTGGGGAGCTATCCCACAGAGCATTTCTGCCTCTTCTGCCACTAAGAATTATGGGAAGACAGAGGGGAGTTGCGGGGCATCCTGGGTCCTGTCCCAAAGCCCCGTGATGCATTGCTTCGCATCCCAGCAACCCCTGTGCTTCCATCCACATTTGGCGCCATCTTCCAACGTTTTGTGTACTGCATGCCCTGCCTCTTTGGGCTGCAGGAATGGATCCTGAACTGTTGACCAGTATGCTGCTCACTCTCATTAACAGGTCATGAGTGGCAGTGGAGTTATTCCTTAAACTACAAAGGCAAGAGGAGTGTGACATTGATCTTGTCACACGTACTAGCTACAACACGAGATTGCTTGTGGCATTCATGGAGGTGCTACCACAATGGAACGCTGCTTTGGGGCTCGGAAAACAAGCACTGAGTGGAGGGATCACATTGTGATGCATGTCTAGGATGATGAGCAGTGGCTGCAGAACTTTTGGATGAGGAAATCCACATTCATGGGACCGTATGATGAGCTCGCCCCAGCCTTGCAGCGCAAGGACACAAGAATGAGAGCTGCCTTGCCGTTGGAGAAGCATGTGGCGATTGCACTGTGGAAGTTGGCTACTCCAGACTGCTACCGATCAGTTGCTAACCAGTTCAGAGTGGGAAAGTTGACTGTTGGACTCGTGTTGATGGAAGTGTACAGGGCTATTAATCGCATCCTGCTCTGAAAGACCGTGACTCTGGGCAACGTGCGTGACATTGTGGATGGCTTTGGAGAAATGTGCTTCCCTAACTGTGGAGAGGTGATAGATGGCACACACATTCCAATTCTGGCACCAGAGCACCTAGCCACTGAGTACATTAATTGCAAGGGGTATTTCTCAATGGTTTTCCAGGTGCTTTGGATCACCATGGGTGTTTCACGGACATTAACGCAGGCTGGTCCGGAAAGGTGCATGACACATGCATCTTTCGGAACATTGGCCTGTTCAGGAAGCTGCAAGCAGGGAGTTTCTTCTGGGACCATAAGATCACCGTAGGGGATGTCAAAATGCCGATTGTGATCCTGGGAAACCCTGCCTACCCCTTAATGCTGTGGTTTATGAAGCCATACGTGGGGCAACTTGACAGCAGCAAGGAGCAATTCAACAACAGGCTGAGCAAGTGCAGAATGACTGTTGAGTGTACTTTTGGCTGTTTACAGAGTAGCAGCCGTGTTAGTCTGTATCCGCAAAAAGAACAGGAGTACTTGTGGCAGCTTAGAGACTAACAAATTTATTTCAGCATAATCTTTCGTGGGCTACAGCTCACTTCTTTGGATGCATAGAATGGAACACACAGACAGGAGATATTTATACATATAGAGAACATGAAAAGGTGGAAGTATGCATACCAACTGGAAAAGTCCAATCAATTGAGATGAGCTATCGTCATCAGCAGGAGAAAAAAAACCTTTGAAGCGATAATGGGTCATTACACTAATTGAATCTATTTCCCTATGTTAAGTTCTCCTCACACCTTCTATGGGTCATCTCAATTATCACTTCAAAGGTTTTTGAAGTTTAGAGTCCCACTGGTGCTGCCTCTATGGGAAGCTGGACCTGGCCAATGACAATATGCCTATGCTTATAGCCGCATGATATACGCTCCATAATATTAGTGAAGAGAAGGGTGAAAGCTTCACTCAGGGCTGGACTGCAGAGGCTCAGTGCCTGGAGGTTGAGTTTGAACAGCCAGAGACCAGGGCTATTAGCGGGATGCAGCACAGGGCCATAAGGATCAGGGATGCCTTGAGGCAGCAATTTGAAGCTGAAAGCCACTAATATTTGTTGTTATGCTCGGGAGTGCAGTGCTTGTAATGCTAGGAGGTGAATGTGATTGGTGCAGATAATGCAATATGAAGTTTTAAGATAATTGTCTGTTGCTTTGCAGAGTTCTATTTGCTTTCAATTAATATAATAAAGATTGCTTTCAAATCAATACAATTCTTTTATTAAAGAATAACAACCAGAGGAGATAGTCAAACATCAGCAGTGAGGGGGATGGGGGAAAGAAAGGTCCCAGGAGAAGGTGGGGTCCCAAAATGGCTAAAGATTTGTATATGTCCAGGGATCATATCCAACCTCTCCTTTGGAGTACAATGCAGCAGGTAGTGTACTTCAACAGGGCTAAATTGCAGAGGGATGGGTGTTGAGTGCAGTGGATAGTGGGAGTCCTGAGTGCTGGACTGTGAGGGGGGAGGAGTGGAATGCCGCAGGTACAGACTGGAGCCAGGCAGGGGCGGCTCTAGCAATTGCGCCGCCCCAAGCAGGGCGGCATGCCGTGGGGGGCGCTCTGGTGGTCGCCAGTCCCGCGGCTCTGGTGGACCTCCTGCAGACGTGCCTGCAGAGGGTCCGCTGGTCCCGCGGCTCCGGTGGAGCATCCGCAGGCATGCCTGCGGGAGGTCCACCCGAGCTGCGGGACCAGCGGACCCTCCGCAGGCATGCCTGCGCCAGGTCCACCGGAGCCGCCGGACGACCGGACCCTCCGCAGGCACGCCTGCGGGAGGTCCACCGGAACTGCCTGCTGCCCTCCCGCCGGCATGCTGCACCAAGCGCGCGCTTGGCGCGCTGGGGTCTAGAGCCGGCCCTGGAGCCAGGAGATTAATGAGTGTTTGGCGGTGTCTGGGGGGAGCATGGGAATGAGTTTTGCGACAGTGGCTGCAGGGAAGGGCAGGCGCAGAGCTGCTCAGTTTGGAGAGCTAGTATCGCCTGGAGCATGTCTGCTAGGAATTCCATAACGTTTAAGAGCTGCTACGTGGCTTCATTCTGGCACGCCGTGTTTTCCTTTCAGTCTTTCTTCTTGCTGTCCTCTCCCCAAATGTTGATGAGGTCCAGCAGCTCAGCATTGCTCCAAGTGGGGAATCGCCTGGTGTGTGGAGCAGGCATGGTCACCTGGAAAGATGTGCTCAGACCACTGCATGCATCAACGAGCAAACAGGAAGGGGACTTTCAAAATTCCAAAGGAATTTACGTGGTGGGGATGACGATTGATCACCTGATGGCAGAGCAGTAGAGTTCAAACCAATGACCAGAGAGGTGAGAACAGGCATTGTGGAACACCTCCCAGAGGCCAATCGCAGTGCTGTAATTGACAAGAGTGTCTACACTGGCACCGCAGCACTGTAGCCCTGGTGCAGAAAGCTGTACGCCTCTTGTTGGGGTGGTTTTTTAAAGCACTGCAACTGCGCAGTTTCTGCACCCTAAATGGCTTGGCAGTGTGTACACCTCGGCAGGTACAGTGCAGAAAGCTCCTTTACTGCGCAGAAACTTTCCAGTGTAGACAGGGCCTTGGAGAGTCAGCACACATCCTGAGGGCCTAGTGCAATAGGACTGCGAGGTTGCAACTTTTGTGAAGGGGTAACAGACAGAGTGTGTCCAGGAAGGGTGCAAGAGGACAAGGAAAGAGACAATGCTGGAATCTACCTAGAGAAAGAGAAGCTTAAGAGCACACAGGCCTCAAACATAGAAGCCTTATGAGCATTCAGAAGGACTAGTGCTTCTCAAAATTACATACTACAATCTTTAGGGCCAGATACTGAGATGGTGTAAATCTAAATAGCTCCATTTACTTAAATTAAGCTATATTGATTGACACCAATTGGGAATCTGGTCCATAGAATTAAATAAAGAATATTTATTGAACGTATAGAATTCTATAGCAGGAATATAATGCTCATTCTGTCTTGCCAAATACAGCCACGTGACATCTGTTCTTTGTTATATAATATGTTCTTGGGTGCTGGCATTAACAGATCTCAGGCATTGGAATCAGTTGCTGCAGAGGTAATCAACATAAAAGATAAGGGAGGATGTGATTGTAAAAAAAAAATTCTTTCCAATCTATGCATGTATTTAAGACCTTCATAGCTGAAGAGGTGTGTTGCAGTGATGGCAGTTTTAACTTTTTAAACATTTTAAAAACTCCCCAAAGAGTTTCTAGCAAATTTAAATTTAAGCCTGATGTTTTCCTGGTGTTTTTTTGATAATTACTTACTCTACGCCATCTCACTGATGCATGTCTGTCTGTTGTACCGTGATGAGTGGTAGTCAGAGGACTAAGTTCCCATGGACGGTGAAGACAGCTGTCACTAGAAGTAGATCCAGTGATGGTGTGTTTACCATGAAGGGAAATTCCTGTGGCACTGAGTACTCCAGTACACAAAGACTGCAGAACAGATGTATCATACCACTGGAAGAGACCAGCAAAATCTGAGTAAGCAGTATGATGGTGGTAAAGAAGCCATAAGGCAAATTATGCATCTTCCAAGACCCAAAGCCACTGAAATAGACATTTAAAAGATGCCATTAGCCAGTGCCCACAATTGATGACAGGTTGCCAGAACTTTCCAAAGTCAGAATCTTTACAGTCTGTGATGTGAAGAACAGGTTTTGGCACATACGCATGGATAATGAGTCCAGTAGCTGACAACCTTTTTTAACACCATTTGGTCACTAAAGATGGCAGTGCATGCTGATGGCTTTAAGTTTTGCACCAGAGATGTTCCAGTGAAGATGCACCCAAGCACTGGAAGGGTTGCCTGGAGTGAAAATGATTGCAGATGCTATTCTCATTGTAGGTGAAAAGAACGATGACATAGAAGCTGAATAAGACCATAATAGCGATGCTAGGATAAGAATGTCCCAGAAAAACTGTGACTCAAACAACATGTGGTGACATATATAGGACATCTACTGATAGCAGAGGGATTGAAAGCAGATCCCAACAAGATCAAGACAGTCACAGACACGCTAGCTCCAGTGAATGTGAAAGAGGTACAGCGCTTCATGGGAATGATAAATTTTCTATCCAAGTTCTGTCCACACTTGATGGCAGTAGGGAACCCTAATGTCAGCTCACAAGGCAGGATGTTGAATGGGATGGGGCAGGTCCCCAAAAGCAAACATTTGACATGCTGAAACAAATGATAGCGGATATCTCTGCCCTGAAGTACTGACATCCAGGAAAGCCATTGACACTCCAGTCTGGTGCATTGGAGAAAGGATTGGATGTTGTGCTTTTGCAGGAGCAGCTAGTCACTTATGCTAGCAGTGCCCTGTCAGAGACTGAACATGGGTACACCCAATAGAAAAATAGCTTCTGCCTGCAGTATGTGGAGTGGAGTAATTCCATCAATACACCTATGGCCACTTAGTAACAGTGCAATCAGACCCCAAGCCCCTAAAGACAATCGTGGCAAAGCCTGTTCTTAGTCCTCCAAGACTGCACTGTATGCTAATGTGCCTCTACTGCTAGCAGGTAGAGCTCAGATAGTGTACAGGATGGCTGATACCCTAAGTAGGGCATAAATATCCAACATCAGTGAGTTGGAGGATGGGGATCAGGATATACTGCAGCTTGTTAATGGTGTCAGTCTTCCAGGTTCAACAGCAAAGGTGATGGAAATCAAAGAGGCTACAGAATCATGGAAGGGACCTTGAGAAGTCATTGAGTTCAGTCCCCTACACTCGTGGCAGGACTAAAGGTGTTTGTCTAACCTGTTCTTAAAAACCTCCAATGATGGAGATTCCACACCCTCCCTGGGCAATTTATTTCCGTGCTTAACTACCCTGACAGTTAGGAATTTTTTCCTAATGTCCAACCTAACCCTCCCTTGCTGCATTGGTTCTTGTTCTAAAAGAGCATCCAAATACAACAAAGAATCCTGTGGCACCTTATAGACTAACAGACGTTCTGCAGCATGAGCTTTCGTGGGTGAATACCCACTTCTTCAGATGCAAGGCAGTCAAGATAGCAATGTTAGCAGGGTGGCCATAATTAAAAAGCCAACCAGTAGGATCAGAACCATATTTTCAAAATGAAGATGAGCTGAGCGTGCAGGATAGAATATATTTAGAAGAGGGAGAGCTGTTGTCTCTAACTCATTATGTAAAGATGCCATTCAAAAAATATATGCCTCACACATGGGTAATGATGGCTGTCTTAGACGGGCTCAAGAGTGGGTTTCTTGGTGAGGAATGATACACAAATCCAAACTTTGATAGAAGGGTGTGACATCTGCCAGTTGTGGGATAGAGACTGTTACCATATTAGCTGCTCACCCAACCATGGGAAAAGGTGGGAATGGATTTATTTACCATCTAGGAAAAGAATACTTGATTATAGTGGACTACTATTTGAATTTTTTGGAGGCTGGCAATTTCCCTGATACAAGAAGCAAGTCAGTGATTGGCAAACTGAAGGCCCACTTTGTGACATATGTAATTATGGATGCTGTATTCACTGACAATGGTCCCAGTTTGCCTCTGAAGAAGTCCAGGAATTTGCATGCACCACATCTCCTCCCCCAGCATATCCACAGAGTAATGGTAAGGTGGAATCAGCTATGAAAAAGCTAAGAAACTGTTACACAAAGCTGTTTCTTGTAGGTCGGCCCCCTTGTTAGCATTTTTGGCACACAGGAATACCCTATCATTGGGGTGCCAAAACAGTCCAGCCCAGGCACTGATGTGATGAAGGACCAACATCCTGTTACAAATGAGGGGAGGTGTGTTACAGCCAGATGGATGAGGAGACCATCAAGGGGAGATGGCCAACAATCAAAGAAAATGGGCACTAGAGTATGACTCGTCAGCCAAGCACCTACTGGCCATGGAAAGAGGCACTCTTGTGAGGATCCAAACAGCAGAGAGAGGCAAGAAGGAGTGGACTAAAGGAGTCATTGAGGGGTTCAGTGGTACTCAGGTCATAGGAAGTAATTACAGGAACAGGTGATCCTAAGGAACAGGAGTTATTTGAGCCAGCAGAAACAACTTAGAACAACGCTTCCTTAACTCTCGTTCCCTAACGCCCCTACTCTACTTGCGCTACATTGATGACATCTTCATCATCTGAACTCATGGAAAAGAAGCCCTCGAGGAATTCCACCGAGATTTTAACAATTTCCATCCCACCATCAACCTCAACCTAGACCAATCCACACAAGCGGTCCATTTCCTAGACACTACTGTGCTAATAAACGATGGTCACATAAATACCACCCTATACCGGAAACCCACTGACCACTATACTTACTTACATGCCTCCAGCTTCCATCCCGGACACACCACACGATCCATTGTCTACAGCCAAGCTCTAAGATACAACCGTATTTGCTCCAATCCCTCAGACAGAGATAAACACCTACAAGATCTCTATCAAGCATTCTTAAACCTACAATACCCACCTGCTGAAGTAAAAAAACAGATTGACAGAGCCAGAAGAGTACCCAGAAGCCACCTACTACAGGACAGGCCTAAAAAAGAAAATAACAGAACACCACTAGCCATCACCTACAGCCCCCAACTAAAACCTCTCCAGCGCATCATCAAAGATTTACAACCTATCCTTAGAGATGATCCCTCACTCTCACAGATCTTGGGAGACAAGCCAGTCCTCGCTTATAGACAGCCTCCCAACCTGAAGCAAATACTCATCAGCAACCGCACACCATACAACATAAACACTAACCCAGGAACCTATCCTTGCAACAAAGCCCGATGCCAGCTCTGTCCACATATCCATTCAAGTGACACCATCATAGGACCTAATCACATCAGACACGCCATCTACCAACGTGATATATGCCATCATGTGCCAGCAATGCCCTTCTGCCATGTACATTGGCCAAACCGGACAGTCTCTACGCAAAAGAATAAATGGACACAAATCTGACATCAGGAATCATAACATTCAAAAACCAGTGGGAGAACACTTCAACCTCTCTAACCACTCAGTGACAGACTTGAAGGTGGCAATTTTGCAACAAAAAAACTTCAAAAACAGACTCCAAAGAGAAACTGCTGAACTTGAATTAATATGCAAGCTAGATACTATTAACTGTGGGTTAAACAAAGACTGGGAATGGTTGGGTCATTACACCAATTGAATCTATTTCCCTATGTTAAGTTCTCCTCACACCTTCTATGGGCCATCTTAATTATCACTTCAAAAAGTTTTTTTCCTCCTGCTAAGGATAGCTCATCTCAATTGATTAGACTCTGCCTGTTGGTATGCATACTTCCACCTTTTCATGTTCTCTGTATGTATAAATATCCCCTGTCTGTGTGTTTCATTCTATGCATCCGAAGAAGTGAGCTGTAGCTCACGAAAGCTCATGCTTAAATAAATTTGTTAGTCTTTAAGGTACCACAAGTACTCCTGTTTTTTTTGCGGATACAGACTAACACGGCTGCTACTCTGAAACTCCCATAGAGAGAGCCTACAGAGATTATCACAGAACAGAAAGACAGAGAAACATCCAGAGGCCTGCCCCACAAGGAAGGAGGGAGGAGACTCCACAGGGATAGTTTGCTAGACTCCGTGATAGGTGACAGGGAGACAGAGACAGGTCAGTCCCAGTGCAGTCACCTGTTGAGGAGATCAAACTATCTTAAAGATGAGATAACCAGCTGAGTCTGTGGTAAAGATGAAACTTCAACTCAGCTATGTTCTAGTAACCGCTGGCCAAAGGGGCACAGGGCAGGGTGGGGCTGGGGATCAATTATTTGTTTTCAATGTTTGTTTTACAAGCATCTTAATATAGGGAAAATGTATCATGATCAGTAGAACTAGAGTCAGAGGGCCCATGTTTCCTGGAAGGGCTGTTATTGAGGGGATACCTTGGAAACAGGGAACACATGGAGTAAGGCTGGAAGCAACACAGCCACATGGACCGAGCCATGCACAGGGTTTAATAAAATTGCACTTGTTCTACATAACTTGCATTCAGCTTCATTCTTTAGTAATTAAACAACTGTCAGCCCCACATCACTCTGCCAGAGTGAAACTGGCTAAAGTGATATATAACTGATAGCTGGAGATGTGAAGACCAGAAGCTCCATGAAACATGTCTTGGATTTTGGGGATATAAAATATCACTTTAATATTATCCTAATAAAAATTAAAGGAGTTGAAATTCAGCGCTTACAAACATTTGAAGAACTCCGCTACCTTTACATTGCATTCCATATACACGAGAAAACTGATCTGTTCCAAATTAAGGCTTTTATATCAGAATAAAGCAATGCAATAAGTTGAAGTCATTTTCCTATTGTAATAGACCAGAAGCTCAGCCACTTTCAGACTGAAGAACTTTAAAAAACATTGGAAATGCTGCAATTATTTTTAATTGCTATGTTCAAGGTAGAGCAATTTAAAATTACTAGAGCATCCATTTTTTTAGCGCTTTAATTTGGAAGTAAGTCAAGTAATATTCTGCCATGGCAGTTTAAGATATATTAAACCAATCTACAAATGAAGCCTTTAGAGAAACTAATGAGGAAAAATGTACATTAAAAATGAATTAAGATGGTCATGCAAAAATATAGATATTCTGAGAAATCGTATAAGGAATTCACAATTAGGTCCTAGGCATATAGATGTTTACAGTGTTGAGGGCTGTGAGGGACAGAAGGCGTTGTTTCCTTACAAAGGAAGGTTGTGACGGTATATGATGGTAAAGATGTATTGGAAAATAAAGACTAGAGTATTAGATGATCTAGATCTTTATAAAGCATGCATATTTGCTATGGCTGAAATGCCTCAGTGGCCTTAAGTACTAAGAATAATAGATTTTTTTTTTAACTACACCTCTACCCCGATATAACGCGACCCGATATAACATGAATTCAGATATATAGCGCTCCTGGGGGTGGGGGCTGCGCACTCCGGTGGATCAAAGCAAGTTTGATATAACGCGGTTTCACCTATAACACGGTAAGATTTTTTGGCTCCTGAGGACAGTGTTATATCGGGATAGAGGTGTATATATGACAAGACACACTGTATTTTTCAGTACAGATGGCATTAACAGAAATAGTACCAAAATTAATTCCTAAGTTAAATAAAGCAGCTCATATCATATACACTGAAAAATAACAGAGGAGGGATTTGGCTTACTTCCGTTGATAGAGCTCAGCCTGTGGGTACCCAGTGGTGCAAAGTCCATCTCCAGTAATCACGGCACTATCACTGTATTAGTAACTGTGGGTAACTGCTGGCATTTGAATGGCGATTGATGTATGTAAATGTGTCTTTTATTTAAAATATTTGCTATGCAAATATAAAATCAGCTGCAGGTTCACCCTGATCGTGTGATATCAGCATCAAGTCCATTTTTACTAGGTATTGTGGACTGCTAAATTTATTTCGGACGCTAAGCCAATATCATGATTACACACACTTGCTGAGGGTTTTTGCTGGTGCTGAGTATTTTCCCTCCCTTAATGATTTTATTTTTTTTCTAGAAACAGTTTTCCTCTATTGAGTTTTCCATCTCTTTAGCTTTTATTAGTCTCCTTTATTGCCCTGTTGTGTTTTTGCTTTGTTTTTTTCCCCCACTCTCTCTCTCTTTTTTTTAAATTTGGTTGTACTTTTATGTCTGATCTGTAGCCCTCTCCTCTTCTAAAGAAAGTCACGTAGCCATAGGAGCATGGGACATACAGTACAAATATTGAATAAAATTCTCACTCAAGATTATTTGCTTCTTCCTGCTCATCCATCAACAAGAAGAAATTAAATTTAAGAAAATACATGATATGTGAAGATGAAAAATTATATCACCCCCGCCCCCCTTTTCTTTGGTATACTTTCAATATTTCTGCATGACACCAAATATACTATACTAGTAAGTTTAGAGCATTTTACCAGTTTAAATTAACTGGAATATGTTTATTATTTCAAACAACCCCAAGTGAAAATAAAATAAGTTATTACTATGAAAAAAAATTGAAGGCTATTTCTTTAAAGAAAATGTTTTAAATGGCCTCTGTGGGAAGGGCTGTATGTTCATTTTCATTTACAAATAGCAATGCATTTAGGTTCTAATTACTCTGACTTATTTTAAAGACTTTGTACAAGTGAGACTTCATAATTTTTGACCAGCAGTCTAAATAGCCATTTGAAACATTGAAATGAAAAGAGAGAATATGAAAAATGTTTCATTACCCCCTGCTGCATCGGTGTCTTGCTTCACTATGTTCCTAAGGAGAAATATTTCAAATAAAGTAGCCTTCAGAGTAATTTTATGGTGGACATTTTCTCCCAGGAAGTATAACACATTGACAGTAACTTCATCCATTTTTATGCATACCAAACAGAACCACATTTGAATGCTGTTTAGAGAAGGAAATGATGAATAACAATAAAAGCTGAATTATACCACTGTATGCTAGAGAGCTAACAAGTGTAGGAGCCCCTTGATGCCAGTGAAACTGTACAAGAGAAAGATATTATTTGCTTGTAAGAAGTGGAGAATTCAGTGTGGCAGGATAGCTTGTGTTGCTACCTGTGTATATCACTCCAGAGAGCACATGGCTGGATGTGGTGCTACCAGGATTATGATTCCACCTCCTTTGAACACTACAAGGGTTAGGGATGGGGAGACTATATAGACTACAAAGATGTAGCAAAAGCTGCTAATGTGATCCTTAGACATACAAAACGGGGAATAGCAAGTGGAAGTAGGAAAGTGATCTTGCTTCTGTACACAGGATTGGTAAAATTGCTATTAGAACTCTGTTGTCCATGTTTCAAGAAGGATGTGGAAATATCTGAAGGAGTTCAAAGAAGGGCCACAAAAATAATTTAGGGGCTGAAAAACAGTCTTAGGGAGATCAACTTAGTCACCTTACTGAAGAAAAGGTTGAGAAGTGATTTGATCACTGTGTAAGGGTCTTACATGTGGCAAAGATATCAGATAGTGGCTGGCTTTTCAATCTTTCTGCCAAAAGCATAACAAGATCCAAAGGCTGGAAGTGAGAATGATTAAACATAGAACAAGGAGGTATCACTTGGAGTCTCTAAAACAAAATCAGAGATCTTTCTAAAATAAACTGTAAACCAGCTTCTGGGAGAGGTTCTGTGGTCTGTGTGGGTGGATGGGTGGATAGGGCTTGGATAGTCATGGTCCCAGCTGTCTTTGTAATCTGAATCTATGAATCTTCCTGTTTATCCGCTTCTTTCATGGGCCTTAGGGTGAGCAGGACTGCCTGCATTACCTCCAATATACTCATAATACTTGTAGCTCTGTTTTATGATAATGACTGTAATTTCATGCTTCAGCCAGTCAGCTGCAGGAAGACGTTTTCCCCTGATATAAAACTAATCTGTTTTTTTGTTTGTTTTGTTTTTGCCTTCCTCTGAAGCATCACAGGTCAGTCACAGCTGGATATGGTATACTGGTTTGGTATTGATAATCCTTGTTTTACATGCCTTGGCGGGTGTGTATTTAACTACACAGGGTCTAATTAAATAGATTTGGTGTGGAAATAATTTTTTTTCCCCAGTCAGATTGGTAGAGACCTTGGGTTTTATTATTTCCTTCCTCTGCAGCACCCGACATGGATCACCTGTTAAAATGTCTCATCTAAACAATTCCTTGCCATTGCCTCAATCTCTCCTTTTCTTTGCCTGTGGCACACAACAGTTTACTCTTCTTTGGACTAAAATGCTTTAGTTTAACTGAAGTAATTGAGCTCAACATAGCGGTATTTGGGTGAAATGTAATGGCCTATGCTATACAGTAGATGAGACTAGAAGATCTAGTGGTCTCCTTTAGCATTAAACAGTATGAAACTATAAATTGTCATGCTGGTAAAATATAGATAAATGATCTGGAAAAAGGGGGTTAACAGAGACATGGCAAGGCTTGCAGACGATACAAAGTTGCTCAACATAGTTATAAAGCTGGGTGACTGGGCAACAAATTGGAGATGAAATTCAATGTCGATAAATGCAAAGTACTGCATATTGGAAAATATAATCCCAACTACACATACAAAATGATATGGTCTAAATTATTTGTTAATATTTTACTGTTCAAGAAAAGTCTTGGAGTCATCATGGAAATTCTCTGAACACATCTTCTCAATGTGCAGCAGCAATCAAAAAGCTAAGACTGTTAGGAACCATTAGGAAAGGGATAGCTAAAAGGAGAATAAAGATCATAATGCCACTATATAAATATATGGTACACCGACACCTATTGTGCGCGGCTATGGTCACCACATTTCAAAAAAAGATATATTGGAAATGGAAAGGTACCGAGAATGGTAACACAGATTTTTAGGGGTATGGAACAGCTTCCATATGAGGAGAAATTAAAAAGACTGGGGCTATTCAGTTTGGGAAAGAGGGAGGATGCGGTAGAGGTCCATAAAATCATGACCGGTGATGAGAAAGTGAATAAGGAAATGTTATTTATCTCTTCACATAACACAAGAACCAGGGAATCACCCAATGAAATTAATAGGCAGCAGATTTAAAACAAGCATAAGAGAGTAGGTTTTCACACAACGCTCTGTCAACCTGTGGAACGCCTTGTCAGGAGATGTTGTGAAGGCCAAAATTATGAATGGATTAAAAAAAGAATTATAGTTCATGGAAGATAGGTCTATCAATGGATACTAGCCAAAATGGTCAGGTATGCAACCCCATGCTCTGGGTATCCCAAGCCTCTGACTGGCAGATGCAGCAAATGGATGACAGGGGCTGAATAACTTGAGTTTGGACCAAGCACAGAGTCCCAAGTATTGCTGGTCAAAAATTTTCCAAGGGAAGAGTTTTCCATCAGAAAACATGCTTCTACTCAATCAAAATATTCCACAGGAATGTGTTAATTTTTGATGAACTTGCATTTACCAAAAAAAAAAAAAAAAAGACAAAAATCTAAACGATTAATTTTCAGAGGGTTGAAATATTTCATTTAGACTTCTTCATTTCAAAATGCTTTTTATGTTTTGACTTTTATTTTATAATGTAAATTAGTACAGACAGGGATGGTAGTGCCACTTCTTATTGAGGGTGCCCAACATAATATAATGTAACATAAAAGTAAAAAACAACACAAAACATTTCAATTTGATTGAAACAAAATGTTTCAGAAAGCACATTTTGAAATAACAGAATTTCATGCAGGATGGAAACTCTGGATTTTGCTCAGGTCTAGCCCCAAATCAGAGAAAGGAATTTTGAAATCTTAAAGGGTCTTTGGAATGGACAAAAGGCAGCATATGAGCTAAGTGGGGCAGACACTATTAGAGGGAATCAAATTGAAGGGTAAAGGCTAGTGGGGTGCAGTCTGACTCATCTATCCCAATGCTGTCAGCCTAGCTAAAACATGCAAGGAAAGGCCAAGGTTTAGGTAAGATAATATGCATTAAAGTGTTTTTTTTTTATTTCAACCCACGTCACGCTCCTATTTCCTACATTACAAAACCACTGTCATCATCCAGTCTGACCTCTTCTGCCACACAGGCCATAGAGCTTATAAAAAATTCCTTTTGAACTAGATCATATCGTCTAGAAAAACATCTGATCTTGATTTAAAAATAGCTAGTGATGTTGCCATGACCCTTAGTAAGTTTGTTCCAATGGTTAATTATCCTCCTGTTAAAATGCGTACCTTATTTCCAGTCTGAATTTATCTAGTTTCAACTTCCAGCCATTGAATCTTGGTATACCTTTTGTCTGCTAGATTGAAGAGCCCGTTTTCACATTTTTGTTCCCCATGTAGATATTCATAGACTGTGATAAAGTCATCCCTTAACCTTCCCTTGGCTAAGTTAAACAGATTGAGCAACTTGTGATTTTCCTGGGGATGAATAAAACATAATTGTTTTGCAAAAGCTGTTGCCAAGTCATTATACTTTCATACTGGTCACAATCTCCCACTGTGAATTCTAGAGTATGGGCCAAACCCAGGGGCCTGCTAAAGGTAATACAGTTGGTAAAATGGGGTACTGTAAACCCGGAGGTCCAGTCTAAAAGTGGGACAACCCACTGAATTTCACCCTAAAGAAGCGCATGCATGGTCTGTGGCTTGGAAAGGGTGCCCATGGGAGGGACTGAGAGTGGGGTCCAGGTACCACATGAACCATAGCACAACCATGTTGTAAAAGTGTAAACCAGAATGAAAGCAAGACTAAACCAATTAAAAAGTAACTAATAGAAATGAAATACCATTGTAAAATGACAGGTCAGAGTGATGAATGTTGCTAAGCATTATAGCCCTGATTTTTTTAAACACCTAAACTTGGCATCCAATTTAAGCACAGGAGAAAAAATATACCAGTTCTCAGATTATTTTATTGCAGAATTTTCTGCCTCATAAACCCATATCTCAACATTTTGTATGTCAACTGTGAAAATGATAGGTGGAAAGTGTTTTATGAGCTACTCCTGTGATACAGAGACATGGAGCATGGCAATATTGTCATTTATACTGTTAATGTTTTCAGTGTTAGTATCTTCTATTAATGTAATAGTTCTAAATAATTTTTCTCACTGTGAAGCATGAGTTTCTATTTTTACTTATATAAATGCTATTTCTATGCATTCCAATTATTACTTTATGAGTTATGTATTATTATTTTGCTGATATATGAAAAGGTTCATAGGCATATCTGAGTAGTGTCATTTGAACTATTATTTAAGAGTTGCTCAGGGTTTCTACTTTCAGAAATGTAATTTTAGGAATGGGCAAACTAACTGAGCTAAGATAAAATAAAAATCTTTTGTCCCAGTTAACTTTCTTGGTGGGATTGTGTGGATGGGTGCGTGGGAGTGCACCTCTTTGTCCAGAAGCAGAAGTGCAGGGGAAGAGGCTATTTTTGTTGCATAATTAAATGTCTAGAATTAGGTAGTATCCAGATCTCATGATATAGTGTCTTGTGACATAGCCTAATTTCAGACATCAACTGTGATAGGTTAAAGAAAGGGTCTCTCACACTGAGATTTCACAACTCTGCAGAGTGTTTCAAGATAAGGCACATATGGGGTAAAAAATCTGTCTGGGGATTGGTCCTGCTTTGAGCAGTGGGCTGGACTAGATGACCTCCTGAGGTCCCTTCCAGCCCTGATATTCTATGATTCTATGATTCTATCAAGAGTTTGATTAAGATTTGCAGATCTGCATTCCTAAATTTATCAGATTTTATTGTTGGTATCAGATTTTCACAATGACAGGTTGAGATTAAATATTTTGCATTTTTACAAGAGAAATAATTTTGCATTGTTTGGACATCTCTGTTAGGGGGAACCTGTTAACCATGAAAGGTTATCAAATGAGGTAGGTACTATAGTACCTCACTCTTGAGAGGAGGGACTAATGCCACATTCTCATTCTCATTTTTTAGTGATATGTGGGAATAAAACACTTTAGTTCCATCAGGTTTCAGCTAAATCCAGCCACACCTTGGATTGCCAACAAGAACTAGAAGTACTGAAACACCAGACAAGGAGTTGTGCTCACATTATTTCTGAATCAAATTTTGCTGACCAAAGAGGTTCTTATATTTTGGAAGAGATTCATATCAATACGTCTAATTTCAGCTCATTACCAAAATTAAACCTTCTGAGAGTTTTGCACTGCCAACTGGAGAAGAAGTTCTGTTCTTATGGCTACCATGAGCTCCCTTTGCTGAAACTGTGATCTATCTCCCTTTGTTACTGTGGCTAATATAAGATATCTTCTGGCAAATGTTAGCCCTGGTTTTGGAGCATCTCTGTGTGTGAGTGTAGAAAATGTCACATCAGAATGTTAAAATAATTCCCAAAGCATATTGTGATGACATTTCCCATCATCCATGATTCACAACTGATAAAAGCAATGGGTTCTATTTTTAGTCCCTATGAATGCAGAAGCTCCTCTGAAATAACTTTTCTCAGTTCCATCAGCAAATGTCCACATAATGTACTGCCATTTTTGCCAATTTTTCTTTCTACCACCATTTTTGAGATTCCTGGTTACTTCTCATAAGAGAGGGAGAAAGTTCCAGTAAATGGTGGGCAGCAGTGAGATCCATGCTCTGTGAATATACATATTTGTGACTATGGATGGAAATAATTGGACTTAGAGAGAGATTGGTTTAAGCATTATACAACCACCTGCATTTTCATCTGCTAGCTTTCCTCAGCTTTTTATCCCTTTTCACTGAAGCAATATGGCATTTGGTATAAATTGGTATTGGGTTTAGATACTGAAAGGTATGTCTACTGCAGAGGGAGAGGCAATTTAAGTAGTTGGGCATGCGAATAGCGTCCAGGGCACTTCTGGAATCTCAGCTTTTCACTAAATAAAATGTTGAGCTCCTTTGGTGGCAAAGAGAGCTGTCAGGGTATAAACAGACACACTGCTGCTTTGATGGAGCCTTTAGGAAAACAGGCTGTGACTACAATATAAAAAGAGGAGTGAACTTTCCTCAGCCACCTTCCTAGAGTCTTAACTTTGAAAACTAATTGCAGTTATTTAGAATGGTGGTTCTCAAACTGTGGTCCATTCACCACTGGTGGTTTATGGAGAGGTGTCTAGTCACATAGTGCTAGCTGTCCTCCTTCGTTAGCGCTACTAAAATACATTAAAAGATAGGGAAGTATTTTACACATTTTTGCTAACATTACTTTGTAAGCAATTACTGTAAAGAGATGCTGTGTGATCATGAATGGTGGAGAGACAGTCCATGCGATTGAGTGGAATGGGAGGTTGTCTGCAGGTTTGACAATGGGGTTGGGACAGTTTCTTTGTTTAGATGTGGTTGATGCTATGGAAAAGTTTGAGGGCCCCCAACTTGGATGCCAGCACTGTTAAATCTGCTAACTTATCACTGCTAAGTGACCAAGCAGATATACCTAGTGAATATGCTTGTCCATTGTGGATGGATGCATCTGATTGACTAACTTTCAATCAGAAACAGCTGCTGGGAGATGTGCACATTCAAACAAAGGCAGTTTAAAAAAAAAAGCAAAGACATCTGGACCCAGTTTTTGTTTTGGAAAAATATAACATGCTAAAGATGACTAGTTTCAGTTCAGTGAACACAACTAGACAAAGCACCATCTCAGCTTTTTATTTTTTAGGTCAAAGAGACATATTATTAAAATTAATGTGCAATTTAGCCAGTTTGTATCACATGAACAACTTTTAGAAGAAGGAGATTTTTTTCCCAGAAGACAGAATTATGTATCTGTCTGTATGTTAACCCTTTTGTAGCAGTTTTGGATGACTTGTACTGTTTGTCCAGAACACAAGCGATATGATTATGTGCATTAATGTCAATTTTTAAAAAAAGTAGCACTAATTGTATTTTTAGCCGCAGAATTATTTGGGAAAGGTGGCTACTATATACTAAAGTAATATACAGCGGTTGGTCAAATATTTCAGCTGTTTCCTAGTGCACATTCTCCACAAATATTCTTTCAAATACAGTTATAAGGGAGCTTATTTAGTAATATTGTTTTAATTTAATATTTGTGTTAAGGTAGTGAGTAAGGGCTGCAACCAAGATTAGGGCCAACCTATCCATATAGTAAGAGACAATCATGACTCCTAAAAGCTTGTTAAAATTGGGGTACTACTGCTTTTCAGAACTCTGCAGATTGAAAGAAAACAACCATGGGTTTTGCCAATGTTTTCTGCTGAAGTTTTTTATTATTTTTTTTTTAATCACATTATATTTAGAATGTTTTTCTTTCTGTTGCCTTAAGTTAATAAATGTGTTTTAGATGGCGGTACCTGAGTGTTTTACAAATATATTAACAGTAGTGCTAACCAGAATTGAAAACCAATAGGAAAATCCTTGCAGATATAACATCAAAAAATTATTTCCTCAGCTACACTGGTGCAACCCAATTGAAATCTATGGCATTGTACCAGTTTCACTGAGAGTAGAATAAATAAATAAATAAATATAAATAAAAGCTACAGAGATTTTGGCAGATCTGTGAGGAAGCAAATTCCCTGTGGATTTTTACTGTTCATAGTCAGGAGTTATAAGATACTGCTCAGTATAGTCCATAATGGATAAAAAATACCCCACAGTGATTGTTTTAAATAATGTCATATACTTTTACTAACAAAATTAATATCTCACAGTGTAACAGAAATAAAATAACAGTTCAGTTGTAGTTGAGACCAGCATTCTGCTTTCTTAATCACATCTGCTTTTTACAGGATAAATCAAGCAGTAGGACTAGTTAATCATCCAATAAACTGAATACATGAAGCTGTATCACAAAATCCTGAATTAGGCATTTTAAATCAGGCACCCCAGGCTCTACAATAAGAAATTTACCAAGATTCTAATTAAATTAGTTATCCACGGGCACAAAAAAAAAGATATTTGCAGAAGATATATATACATCTATATATACTTATACCTATAAAATACTCAGAAAGATTGATTCTATCTATTCTGTAATAAGGAAATGATGCCTCATACACCTCATCTATTGTCAGGAGATTAGCATAATAGATAAGATGACAGCAACACAAATCTTATCAGAGGGTAAAATTTACTCAGAAGGAAACATTTGAAATAGTCACAAACCACTGAAGAAGTATTAATGACCAGATGGTACCTGTTTCTTGCACTGGGAAAGGAGAAGGTACAAAGAAACTTCTCTCACACCCCTTGTAAGTATCAATCTCTGTGTCATCCTGAGCACAGGGACTGCACTCTGCTAGCACTCAGTGGGGCGCAACCTGCTCTTACAGGAGACAAAGAAGATAAAAATAATTCTAGCTCTTCTCAGCACAGTTGCCAACTTTCAGGTGGTAAATAAGCACCCCAACTTTCACAAAAAGCCAAAAATCAAGCGAATCCCATTTCAAAACAAGGCCAAAACAAGCCAATCCCTAAGAACCCCAACACGCCATGTGACTAGATCCCCAGGCATGCAGTCTTGGACCCTGATGGGCCTGCTGTACACCCCGACTCTCTCTCCCCCCTGCTTGCCCCTCCTTTGCCCCTGCTTGTTGGGAGCTGATCAAATAAAACCCCAACAAGCAACTCACAAGCCGATTAAGCCAAAAACAAGCCCAATTTCTGGTTGTTGTTTTTTTTTCTGCGGGTTTGGCATGTCTGCTTTTCAGCTGTAGAGCTCAGTATTTCACAAAGATACTCATTATCTTCATCCCATTTTTACAGATGGGAAAGCTGAGGAACAGAGAGGGGAAATGGAATAGCCCACAGTTACCCAGAATGCCAATAGCAGAGCTGGGACTAGATCCTCAGTTACAGTTCAGCATGCTGTCTACTAAGCTATACTTCTCCCTTGTCTTTTATTTGAGATATCCTTAAATACTCTGATAACAGGTGGCAGTACAACTTTCTCAGAAAGACAGATAGGGAGCAGCAATCAAAAGAGGGGAGAATACAGTGGGGGCACAGCAGGGCTATTCTCCTTTGTGTGCTGGGACGCTCAAGAGGTAACCATGCCTCATTAGGTTAAACGGACTTGATCCTTCCTTCTGTTACAATGTTTTTACATTAGTGTAACTCCATTTACTTCAGTGTAGTTATTTACATTTACACTGGTGTAAAGGAGAGGAAAATCAAGCCCATTGTGTCGCCGGAGCTCTCCCTGGAATGGTACAGCTCCAAACTGTCCCCAGGGTTGGGCTGTGTATTACTAGGACGGGCTTTGAACTTGAATCTCATTTTATTTCTAGTGGTTGAAGGCTTCTGGGAAGTGAATGAACACAGGGCTTAAATATCGGAAATTGATGGAACGAATTCCTTGGAGGTGTCAGAGTTGTACTAACCCCCCAGATTGCAAGGAGCATGTGTAAAAGACATGTACTAGTGATAAAACTGTTGTGATAAGGCTCAGTACTATTCTTTTAAAAACAGTTGGAGTTTTGCTGTTGATTTCAATGGGGCGAAAGAATCAGAATGTGTGTATGAATAGCGGCTCAGTAGGCTCTTTGTAATTGTTGTTATTGTAAAAATACCATGGCAACTGGCAGCCTGACTTCAACTTGTGGTCTAATGGCACACATCAACATCTCAAACTCTGCTTGAACAGCAAATATTGGGGAATATGTGATGTGTGACCATGAGGGTTGAAAATTTGTGCACATAGCAGGTTTTCCATGCAGCTTTTATTTCATATTCTTAGATCTTAAGGAAAAATCAAGAATTTTCTACTGTATTTCAATCTACCACACAATGAAAGAACTTGTACTATCTCAGTTGGAGAAATAAATATAGAAAAGCAAAGGAGAAGACCTCAGGTTTCCATTTTAAATCTCCAAAGCATTTTTCATGATGGTGGATGCACAATTGTGCTCACTGTAGTTATATTTGCAGTAAAGTTTCTGAGATCATCTTCTGTTAGCTCATGTCAGATTTTTCCAAAACAATCATCTTTTTGACTTACGTTTTTCATGCTTGGTTTTTGAAGAAAGGCAATACAGCCACCTGTATGCCTCTGGCTGAATGCTTGACTCGCTACATTTACTCCTATGGTCCAAGGGTTGCAATTTGCTCTATTTGGTGCTCCCAAAACACAAAGCCCAATGTCTTTTACTCACTTTTTAGTCTGTTTCTACTTTTAGTCTGTTTCTACTCCAGCGGAGGGCAACAAAATGATTAGAGGGCTGGAGCACATGACTTATGAGGAGAGGCTGAGTGAACTGGGTTTGTTTAGGCTGCAGAAGAGAAGAACGAGGGGGGATTTGATAGCTGCTTTCTACTACCTGAAAGGGGGTTCCAAAGAGGATGGATGTAGACTGTTCTCAGTGGTAGCAGATGACAGAACAAGGAGTAATGGTCTCAAGTTGCAGTGGAGGAGGTTTATGTTGGACATTAGGAAAAACTTTTTCACTAGGAGGATGGTGAAGCACTGGAATGGGTTACCTAGGGTGGTGGTGGAATCTCCTTCCTTAGAGGTTGTTAAGGTCAGGCTTGACAAAGCCCTGGCTGGGATGGTTTAGTTGGGGATTGGTCCGGCTTTGAGCAGGGGGTTGGACTAGATGACCTCCTGGACTAGATGACCTCTCTTCCAACCCTGATATTCTATGATTCTATGATTATAGTGACTGTCTGAGTGGCCGTTACCACATTAGGTAATGACTGTTAATGTGTTGGTTTGTTGGACAGCAACATTTTCTTTTGCTTCTGTCACTAGAACTTTATGGACTGGAAACTTTCCTTCATCTTATGATTCACTCATTCTCTTTTGATTTCTCCACTTTCCCCCTTACTTCTCAGTACGTTTTCTCTTTGCTTTGATTTGGTGTGGTCATATGGAAATTACTGCATGTGTGACTTTGTGGGTTGACTTTTTCTCTTGGTTTTACATAATGGTGTTGGTTTAAGCCCCTAACCTAACTCCTGACCTCTCTCTCTGGGATTGTAGATATAGAAGTGCTAGTCAGTCCAGTCTGCTTTCCTGTGGATATAAGTGCATGTTAGTTACTTCTGCAGTCTGCTATCAGAAATGTTTATACAGTCCATTTTTATAAAACATTATTTATATTGGGTTTTCTGTGCTACACAAGCAAAACACTTTTCTCTTTTACCAGCTCACATAAGTGGCATCGGTCTGGTAGAATGCCATGTTATACTGTAGAGTATTTGGCTAAATGATCAATATAGTGCCCTTCCCAAATGTACAATGCAGTGGATGATGAGGGAAGAAGAGGATTTTGTATTCAATGTTGTCTCAGTGGAATCTTATGGCACATGTATCCATTAGCCAAAGGCCAAAAAAGCAGTTGATGTTGGTCACAGCCAGATCAGCCCTTTCATTTGTCTGTTGAAGCAGCTGTTACTACTGCTGCAGTGCCTTTGGTGGATGGTTAGTTTAAAACATTGAAAAAGGACCCACATATATTAGAAACTTGAGACGGAACCAAAGACAAGTAAATGTAATGAATATTCATTGCCATTCTTGATCTGTTGTCATTTTGGCAGGTCTCATAGTTGTGGAAGGGAGCCATCAATAAAAGTATTTTAATGAAAACTGAAAAATAGTTTATTTTCTATTTAATAGTGAATTAAAGGATCTCTGACATGCATGAATAGAGATTATAAGGGAGGTTCTCTCTTGATTATATAGTGCACATCTTATAGGGGACTCAAACAGGGAAAGTTAAACTGATATCCAACTTTCAACTATTCTTAGAACTTTCATCTTAGATGTGTTTTTGCATAAGAGTCACCTTCCCATGAAGAATCTAGTACAGGAAGTTAAGAAAAGATAGTACTGAAGTACCATTTCTTTGATCTGGTATGGCAATATCCATGTTCCTAACTTAACTGAACCATAACATTTCAGAGAGTCAGAAAAGTTTTGGTTTTTTTGCTTTTCTCACCTGAGACAGGAAATAGAAATAGTGGAATAATGTATAGTGTATATCTCAGCTGGCCAACACTGGGGAGCAATGGAAATCTTACAAGAAATCTCTTGTGACATGTCTAGGCTAATATTTATTGCCACTTCAGAAACAAAATGGCAGAGAGCCAGAAGAAACTCTAAATCCCAGTGAAGTATTAGACAGCCCTTGAGTTGGCTCTGTGCATAGGGTGAATTTCATCTTAGGTGCAGGAGTAAGCTACTGCATTAAGCAATCTCAGAATGCATCTTTAGTGGCCCCAGAGACATGTTTATATGAAGTGGAGGCAAAGCAGCAGCCTGCCTATGAAGATGGTGGCTGAAGCTTGGCTTCAATCCACAAAGAATGCCAAATTGTTTCATGAGGTCAAATTTTAATTGTCCCACTCACAGAAATGGTTCCACTAGCTTCTCTCTCTAGGGAGCTGATAAAACAAGACTCATCCAAAGCTTTCACATTTTAAGTTTAGACATAACTCTGGAGGGGAGGGGGGGAATAACAAAAGTCTGACATTTGAATCATTAAAAGGTTCAATGACTAAAATAACAATGGGATCAGCACTGAGTTGTTTAACAGCATGTGCCAGCCAACTCAAACTGTATCCCACAGGTAAACTGTATGGAGAAGAGTAAATATCAGATTTCTTCCAAGAACTATGAATAAACTGTGTGTACAGCTATTGCATGTTTGAGAGCTACGTTCAACAAACCAAACAACCCAGTCTTTAGTCCTATCAAGTGTTTCTGAAGTGGTTTGAAATATATGTGGAAAGGGCAGCTAAACAACTTTAACCTTTGCCCAGCCAGTAATGTAAAAATGTGTCAAATACTAACTGACGTGAAGATGAATGGGCTACAAAATCTGACCTGATTAGGTATTGCCCCCTGGAGTCTGATAAACAGAGATGTAACTTGACTACCACAGAATCTAATGTAATTGCATGCCTAAGGTACTGTAGTGATCAGCTAGTTACATCAATACTAATTTAATGCAGATATTTTACTAATAAAATGCAAGCAACTTTCTTAAATATTTAATATATACTTAAATCATAGCAAAAGCAGAATTTAAATTATGAAAAATATGGCATTATTTTAACTTCAAGGATGTAAAGGCTTCCTAGTCCACAGTGCTTAAAAGAAAAAAATGGGTCTGTTTATTTTGACTGTTGCTGCCAAAATCAGAAACAAATATGGATCCGTTTAATTATACTTTCACTGAAACAAATGAAAAGGTCTCTGGAAAAATGACTCAAACTGCCTGCAGTTGTCAAATTATTCTACACTTGGTAAATGGGTCACCGGAATCTGGAAAAATTGTGAAAAATGAAAAACTAAACTCTCCAAAATGGATCTATTCCTACTGAAAAAATGTTTAAATAATCACAAACCTGATTTTAAAACTGGGAGTCCATTAATTTTCCAAGTGTTCTGCGAGGTTCTGCCTTAATGTCTCCCATTAGAGTAAAAAATTACCACAGCTAAAATTCCACATAGCATTTTGAGAACAGAGGAAAGTATTGCAACTGTGGCCACTCGGCTCAGTGGATCCTCACCCCTGCCATATGCCCCAGTATTAACCTTTTGTAACCCTAATCTATGTCATATGACTGGGGCCAGGCAATACAGATCATTCTATTCCGAGCACTTGTGTGTGTCACAGCCTTCTAGAAAAATAAATATCCCACTGGCAGATACATCTTCAAATTGGTCTTCAAAGCGGCTCACTCAAATAGGTGCATGCTTAAATCCTGCAATGACAAGCACCATTTGGATGTTTAGATATGCAAGTACCTGCTTTGCATGCGTAAATACAGGTTAACCTTTGTAAAATGCTGGCTATATTAACTCTGACTGTACAAGTTTAGATGTCTGTTAGAAATTAGCCCCAAATTATCCAAATTCACATTGTTCAGCTATACCGAAAGAAGAACAGGGACTGGAGACATTTGATATAATTTAATCAGGCCACAACTTTATTATTAGATGTCTGGGACTACCTGATAGATAAAAATGTACAGTGGAGGTAACCCCATGTTGATTCCATAATTACCCTGGGGACTTCCGCCAGCTCTCCCTCTTTTTTCCATTCAGGTCCCGCCAGCCATCCATTGCTTGGACCTTGCCACCTACCTTCCCTTGTAGGAGAGTTAAGGTGGACTATAAGAAAAGGGGTTGACTCTCTGCTGTACCAATCACAGGAGTCCTCAACCTCCCCATCTCCTTGTTCCATTCCTTTAACAAACACCTTCTTTTTAAGTCTATTTCCAATCCATTTATCTGGTCACTCTTACTTCTGGGGGGATTCTGCTTGACTGCGCACCTGCAGAAAACATGCCCCCTCCCACAGAATTCCTGTGCTTCCATGCAGAAAATGGCAGGGAAGCAAAGGGAAGCTTTGCATGGGGAGGGATGACTATAGGTGCAGTTTTGAAGGGGGGATTGCTTGCCCCCAAACAGCGGTGAGGCATGGGGGGGCACATGGGGTTACGTGCCACTGCCCCCTTCATTTTTACAAGCGCAGAGCTGCCCAGCTGAAGGAGGCTGCATCCGGGCTCTGCTGATTCTGCAGCTGAACGCCGCTTCCTGGTCCTAGTGCCAGTTGGGCTCCCCTTGTGTGTGCTGGGAGCCTTCCTGTTTTCGGTGGTGGGGCTGAGTAAGGGGAGTGGGGGGAAGAGGCAGCAGGGAAGGAAGGGTCAGTGGAATAGGGTAGGGGGAGGGAAATGTGGGGGGTGAGGGAGAGGGATGAAAAAGAAAAGGGGGTAGAGGAATCACGGTGGAAAGTGGGAACCTGGCATGCGGTATCCCCTTGGCAGCAGCTGGGGCTCCCCCATTAACAGGGCCATTGAACCCTCACCCTGACAAGCCCTATCCCCCTACACCTGCCCCTTCGAAAAGCCCCCCCCTTACCCAGCCCCCACCCCACCCCCACCCCACTGAATCCCAACCAGCTGCATCTGGACCCCCTGCAGAGTCCCAGTGCCCCTATACCCAGACTCCCCTAACGAGCCCCTGTGCATCCAGATCTCCCACTGAGCTGCCTGAACCCAGTTTGCCCCCCAAAGAAACCTTTCACCCCACACCTGGATCCCCACACACTAAGCCCCTCCACATCTGGATCCTGCTGGGCTGAGCCTGAACTGCACACCCATACACTTGCACTGTGTCAGGTAAAGCCTCACTGTTGAGTCCCTGTACCAGGGGAGGTGGGGGCTTCAGGGTTATCTCCCACCTCAATGCAGCTAGAGGCCTGTGTTCCCCACTGCCATGCTGGAGCCACATTTAGTTGACAACATTTGCAGAATTTCCTCAGTAGCATCACTCCATACCTCCCCTATGGAGTACCTGCACCAGACATCCACCACATACTTACATAATGAGCTGCGACATACAACCTATTGCCCTTCATGTCATGCAGGAACAGAGCCCTTGATGAAGCCGCTTTGGGGAAAGCAAAAAAACAACAAAACAAAACAAACAAAAAAATCTCTTCACCTAGGCCAATATGGTGGCAAGAGAAAAATTCCTGCCCAGCCCCCCCCGGCCCCAAACAAGGGGTGGCTAGTGCAATGTCCACAGCAGGTATTGACCAAACCTGGTATTTCACCACCTAAAGGGGACAGAGGGTGGGTGCTGCCTCAGCCTGCTCTATGTAAAAAGGGGCTTCACACACAGAGCACCCCTTTTAAGTCCTTCCGCCCATCCGGTTCCCAGGGGATGAGTCAGCGTTGCCTGGCTGACACCCTTGTCCCCATTTGCAGCAGTTTTCCTCTCCACCTGTCCCCAGCCAAAAGCACTGTTTCCATTATTTGACCAGCAAGACAACCCCCCCCCCCTTAAAGGTGTGGTGCGGTCAGTCTGTGAGAGTAGTCCACATGCTTTTTACTTCAGCATTTCATATGTTTGGCCCCAAGAAGGGGAAAGAAGCAGTGGATAAGAGACATAGATTTTAATTTGGAATACTCTCTCTGCACATGTGCAGAGTACAGGTCAGGGCAATTCAATGGGAAGGACTCAAATATCCAGAAAGTAGAGTGTGGTAGTTACTAGACATGCTCAGAAAATAGGGATTTTTCATTGTGGGTAAGGAATCTTGCAAGTCCCGCACGTATTCCCCAGTTAAGAAATGATCCAATCAGAACTCACTGGGCTTTGGTGAGGAAGTTTATAAATACAGGACTTAAATACAGGTCTGTGGTTGATTGACATAGACCAAGAGATGTAGCTGCTATGAGGGGTACCGCTTTGGTTACGGGCAAGGGTTTATCCGGCTATACTTACTAGAGAAGCCTTTCCTATTAGGATAACATTTGGTCCATCCCAGTGCGTTTTATGGACCTAGAGGGAGATATGGACGTAGAACATCTGTCACCCTTAGAGGCTACACTTTACATTTACATGTAGCTATTAGCTATCTGCTTTAAACTAGAATTTTAGCTCAGTTAAAGAGAGACCCAGGGCGGAGCTGAATGAAGTTCAGGGTTTGTACATTCTTAACTGACTTAGCTGGGTTTATGCCATGGGGATATATAGTGTGTGTAGCATGAGATTTTTATGAACTCCATGGAATGTATATTTTGATCCCAGTACCTGTATCACTTTTGATACAGACTACTGCTTTCTGTTGCACCGACAACTAAGGAGACCATATTTCATTTCAGAAACATTATGTGATTGTATTTCAAAATTGAATTATTTTGGAATTACCAGTTTGCAAGTGATTTTGGAAAAGTGTCAGCCAGCTCTACAAGGGCCACCAGATTTTCTGCCCAACTGCTCTTGTTTAAAAGTTATTCACAGTGTTACAAATATGATTTACCAAGTTGTATACTATGTACAAAGCTTTTGTGTGCTTTCTATATTTATTTATTAAACTGTATGGTTCTCTCTCTCTCTCTGAAGTTGACTGGGAACTATTAGCACCTAATGATGGTTTGACATATAATAGCCCTGAGGTTTAGTATTGTGTAATGCTTTCTGAAAAGTCCTGAAAAGACAGAACCCTGGCCCATGCTTTGGCAAACAGTTGATATGAGGTGCAGGAAGAAGGGAGTGTAATATAGTTATATATAATATTGCTGTGATGTTATTGACATGAACTGTGACCATATAGATCATTGTTGCAACTAAGGTCCTATAGTTGCACCAAATCTTGTACAAAGGAGGTCAAGTAAGATGTCTATGGAAAGGTTGTAATTTGCTAGTTATGATTATGCTGTGTGTATCATTTTTGCATTTGAAGTTATGAATATTGGCTATGTACTTGTATCTCAATGTGTTTGATTCTAAGTAGCATCAGTGAAGCATTTGGTCAGCTTCTTGGGAAAGAACTATTCTGAGTAAGTGCCCAGTCAAGAAACTGACAATGGAATTTGGGAGATGCCAATCCACATCTGAGATTTCCTGGGAACGTTCAAACTAATGTGAACAATGGTGTCGGCCTGCAAAAAGCTGAATCATTCATGGACATGTGACTTGCCCGGGTGGCTACAAACTCCATCTTGTTGCTGTGATTTTGCACAGAAGAACAAAGGGGTTTCTGCCCATGAGAGAGAATATAAAAGGCCTCTCCCTTTTGTCTTTAGCTGGCTCAAGAGATGGCCTCTCCACTCCAAAGAGATGCCTGAAAGAAACTGTGACAAAGGACTGTAACTACGGGGGTGATTGCTGGACCCAGACCATAAGATACAACGTTGGTCTGAAAAGGATTGGACCCAGACTAGGAAGGAGTCTAGTCTGTGAAAGACGCATATTGGGATCTGAGGGTGAGATTTTATCTGTATTCAGTTTCCTACTGTATTAGGCTTAGACGTGCATATTTTGTTTTATTTTGCTTGGTAACTTACCTTGTTCTGTCTGTTATTACTTGGAACCACTTAAATCCTACTTTTGATATTTAATAAAATCACTTTTGCTTATTAATTAACCCAGAGTAAGTAATTAATACCTTGGGGGAGCAAACAGCTAGGCATAGAGGGTGGACAATTTATGAGTTTTCCCTGTATAAACTTTATACAGAGTAAAATGGATTTATTTGGGGTTTAGGCTCCCAGAAAGACTGAATACTGTGTGCTGGCAAAGTCCCTGTTAAGTGAGAAACCCCTGGGCTAAGTGAATTTTAGTTTCTATGTACTGCAGGGGGCGTGGCCCAACCTCTTGGTCTGTGCTGTAGCTGACTGGAACGTCTAACTCAGCAAGACAGGAGTAAAGGGGAGCCATCTCTAGCAGGGGAGTTTGTTCTCAGTGGTATCCCAGCACATCTAGTGACAGTCTTGAGGGAGTTTCTGTGACCCAACCCTGTCACAATTTCCTCACCATTCCCCATTACAGTAGCAGGCTAAGGGCTGGTCCACACTAGCACTTTAAATCGAATTTAGCAGCGTTAAATCGAATTAAGCGTGCACCCGTCCACACCAGGAAGCCATTTAATTCGACATAGAGGGCTCTTTAGTTCGACTTTGGTACTCCACCTCGACAAGGGGAGTAGCGCTAAATTCGACATGGCTATGTCGAATTAGGCTAGGTGTGGATGCGAATCGATCTTAGTAGCTCCGGGAGCTATCCCAGAGTGCAACACTCTGCTGACGCTCTGGACGCCAGTCCGAGCTTGGATGCTCTGACCAGCCACACAGTCAATGCCCTGGAAAATTTGAATTCCTTTTCCTGTCTGGACAGTTTGAATCCCATGTCCTGGTTGATCATCGGGGCGAGCTCAGCAGCACCGGCAACGATGCAGAGTTCTCCACCAGAGGAGTCCAAGCAATCTCACACTACAAAGAGGTCCCCAGCATGGACTGACCGGGAAGTCTCGGATCTGATTGCTGTGTGGGGCGATGAGTCTGTGCTTCCGGTGCTGTGCTCCAGCAAACGGAATGCAAAGACCTTCGAGAAGGTCTCCAAAGCCATGAGAGACAGAGGATACAGCCGGGATACAACGCAGTGCCACGTGAAAGTCAAGGAGCTGAGAGAAGGCTACCAGAAACTCAGAGCGGCAAACGGACACTCCGGAGCCCAGCCCCAGACATGCCGCTTCTACGAGGCACTGCATGCCATTTTCGGTGGGTCTGCCACCACTGCCCCACCAGTGACCGTGGACTGAGAGGATGGGATACTGTCGATGGACTGTTCCTCGGAGATGTTCGCGTACGGGAAAGTTTAAGAGGACAAGGCAGTCGACAGCGCTTACAACACAGATTTCCCCGACACCCAGGATCTCTTCGTCACCGTCAATGAGATCCCCTACCAACACTCCCCACCCGTTACCACAGACCCTGAATCAGGAGAAGGATCAATCGGTAACTCTAATTATCAATCGGTAACTCTAATCGGTAACTGCTTCAAACATGTTAACATTTATTTTTTAAATAAACTGGGAAAACAACTAGGCGAACACAAGGTCTATGTACAGGTGGATGGAACTGTCATCTTCCTCTGACATCTCCAGGAAGCTCTCCAGGAGGTAATCGCCAAGCCTCTGCATGAGGTTCCTGGGCAGGGCTTGCTTATTGGGTGCCCCGAGGAAGCACACTTTTCCACGCAACGCTCTCAGCTGGAACTCGGGGACCAGCGCCTTCACGAGCATGGCAGCATAGGCCCCAGGGTTGTGTTGGCTTTCCTCCAGCATGCGCGCTCTCTCTCTCCGTGACACTCTCCTCAGTGTGATGTCGCGCGCAGACTCCTGCATGTAATTAGAGTAATTTGTGTGCCATTAGTAATGGTTGTGCTTAACTGTTCCTTTGCATAACAAGAAGCGTCACTGTACAGCCACGTGTAGGAGGCTGCAGAGTGGCAGAATACAGGGATCTCTAACAGGGAACGGCCGCGAGGGGCTGCAACAGGGGCACCGATTCTGCTTTCATGTTTGCCTGCAGCAGGAGGACTGTGCTGTAGATGCAACTTAAAGCTGCAAAAAAACCTAGGCTTACCATGCCTGGCCGCTCCACGGATTCTTCTTTCCTGCCCCGCTTCTCTGGTTTGCAGTGCAATACCACAGGCAATGAAAGCGAACCCAGAGAAATCAAACTGTCCCCGAGTGAGTGCTTATGAGAGAGGTGCTGTGCTTGCTCTTGTTCACACACACTGAGTAGACTTTGTTTATTTTTTGACCAAAAATATCTCTCTATGGAATTCATTCACTTTTTCCCGTCACACAGGTGCAACTGTATCCGTACCTGATCCAGGCGCCTGGTCGATGTTCTGCAGCACCGCAGGAAGGAGGACGGAGCTCCCCTTCACTGCATCTGCGACCGCCACCCCCCACCGCAAAGTCCAATCCCACCATCACCCAAAATGACAAGAGGAAGGGGCACCAGGGGCCGTGAAAAATGTTAATGCACCACAGCAGAGTGCTAAACTTACAAAACGCTCTCAGTACCTTACTTTTGAGAAGTCCTTCCCTTAATCTGCTGTTCATTATAAAAAGTTTTTATTTTTTGGTAATTTCTTTTCCCGTCAGGTTTTTTTGCAGAATACTTTCCGTGAAGGGGGGAGAATGGTTTGGGAATTGCATAGGACTTTCACCGTTAATAGTGGTACAGATATGGGGGCAAGATCAACAGCTGGTCACTCACAGAGTGCAGCCTCTAGTCACCCTGGTCAGTCTGTGGGGTGATTTTCATGTTCTGCTCATAGGCGGAAGGTGCCCTGCGCCAGGTATATTTGCAGGTGGGTCTCTCCACCGGCCATGCCTGGATCGTGCCCTGTCCCACGCGGGTCTCCCCCAGCCCCGTCAATTCCCTGCCTGGAGCAGGTACCAGCCCCCACCTGCCACCCCTCCCCTGGCGTGTCGTCTCACACCCCCCCCGCCGCGCCGCGTCCCTGTCTCACAGTAGAGAGGCTACCCGCAGAAATGCTGTCTGCTGCCCCAGGGTCATTGAGCATGCCATCCACAAGTGGCAAGGCAGGTTGCCCTCACCCTGCCCTTCTATCGTAGCCCTGAGCCTCTACAATGCATCAAACCATCAGCCCCCAGCCTGAAACCCCCTACATCTCCTCCCCATTATCACACACCACTCACACCTTCCTACGCCCCCAGCCCCCATCCCAGAGCCTGCACCCAAACTCCGTCGCAAAGCCTGCACCCCTCACCCATTCCTGCACACGCACCTGTACCAGTCCTCACCACAGAGACCGCTGTACGAGCAGGAGTCCTATAGTCTAGAAGCGGTCTCTACATCACTGCACACCCAACCCACCAGAGTCACCGTCCCTGTGTCAACCCTTTCACGCGAAGTCAGTAGTCCAGAGAAGGTTGTTGCTGAACAATGCTCTATTAACTTTATTTGTACACGTGTGTTGGAAGGGGGCAAACGGGGTGAACGGGATATGAAACTGTAGAGGAGAGTCAACAGAAACTGGGTAAAGAAACAGGGGCAGGTTCCTCTTCTCTATACACAAAGTTAATAGTCACAGGTTACCCTGCTCGCTGAGGAACCTGGCTTTCAAAGCCTCCCTGATGCACACGGCTTCCCGCTGTGCTCTTCTAATCGCACGGGTGTCTGGCTGAGCGTAATCAGCAGCCAGACGATGTGCCTCAAGCTCCCATCCCGCCATAAACGTCTCCCCCTTGCTCTCACACAGATTGTGGAGCACACAGCAAGCTGCAATGACAATGGGGATATTGTTTTCGCTGAGATCCGAGCGAGTCAGTAAGCTCCTCCATCTCCCCTTGAGATGTCCGAAAGCACACTCCACCACCATTCTGCACTTGCTCAGCCGGTAGTTGAAGAGTTCCTTGTCAGTGTCCAAGGCGCCTGTATAGGGCTTCATGAGCCAGGGCATTAGCGTGTAGGCTGGGTCCCGAAGGATCACTGTAGGCATCTGCACATCCCCAACATTTATTTTGTAGTCTGGGAAGAAACTACCTTCATGCAGGCGTCTAAACAGACCAGAGTTCTTGAACACACGCGCGTCATGAACCTTGCCCGGCCACCCGACGTTGATGTTGGTAAACCGTCCCCTATGGTCCACCAGTGCTTGCAGCACCATGGAAAAGTAGCCCTTACGGTTTATATACTGGCTGGCCTGGTGGGTTGGTCCCAGGATAGGAATGTGAGTCCCATCTATAGCCCCACCGCAGTTTGGGAATCCCATTGCGGCGAAGCCATCTATGACAACCTGTACATTTCCCAGGGTCACCACCTTCGAGAGCAGGAGATCAATGATTGCGTTGGCTACTTGCATCACAGCAAGCCCCACGGTAGATTTGCCCACACCAAAGTGGTTCGCTACTGACAGGTAGCTGTCTGGCATTGCAAGTTTCCAGAGGGCTATGGCCACTCGCTTCTGCACAGTCAGGGCTGCTCGCATCCGGGTGTCCTTGCGCGTCAGAGCAGGGGACAGCAAGTCACACAGTTCAAGGAAAGTGCCCTTACGCATCCTGAAGTTTCGCAGCCACTGTGATTCATCCCAGACCTGCAGCACTATGCGGTCCCACCAGTCCGTGCTTGTTTCCCGGGCCCAGAATCGACGTCCCATAGCATGAACATGACCCATTGCCACCATGATCTCCACGGCGCGGCGTACCATGCTTTCTGAGAGGTCTGTGCCACTCTGAGACTTCATGTCCTCACCACGCTGCCGTTGCCTTCTCGACCGAGTTCTCAACATCTCACTGTGGAAGAGGTGTTCGATAAAGTGTGAGGAGTTGACAACGGCCATAAGTGCAGCGATGATCGCAGCGGGCTCCATGGTCACAGTGGAGTGCTGTGGCGTCCGCGCTGTCACTTATAGCAGGAAAAGTGCGCGAACTGATTTCCCGCCGGCGGGAGTGACGGTTGAATGATGACAGTTACCCAAAACCACCCTCGACACAGTTTCCCCCCCCCCAGCATGCATTGGTGGGAAATCCCAGCATTCCGATGGGCGGCGGGCAGTGCGGGAACTGTGGGATAGCTTCCCACAGTGCACCGCTTCAAAAGTAATAAGCTACACCAGGGTAAACATTCTTGGACCACTGGCGCACTTCTTGGGTGGTTGACAAATTATTTTTTCTGCATCAATTTGATTTTGCTTTAGGTATTATGGATATTCATGCACTGTCTCTTCAATGGCAGCATCTTTATCAACTAATGTTTTTTATTCACTGTTTGATGTTAAACATCATTTGCTCCATCTAGCAATACAAACCTGACCCTTCCTTCACTGTACAGTAGCCTCTTTATTCCCCACTGGTGTCCCTGAAAAAGAATTTTAAAAGAACACCTGCTGTTACGAAAGATTAATCTTCAAACTTTGTACCCAATCAATCTGCATCTGTTTGTGATCTCACCAACATAAAACCTCATCAACATCTCAGTCGCAGTAAACCTGTTCCTCAGAGCATTCTTCTTTGGGAGGTAGCAGAGCCAGCTAGACTGAAAGCTTTTGGCCATAGCTTTCATGTCAGAAGTTTGGGTGATCTGAGCAGAGATTAGAGTAAACAGTAAAAAGCCTGTTCTCCATTCTGTTAAGCAGTTTTACACCTTATGGCACCATGCATGTTAATTGAATTAAGCTGGTATAAAATTGGAGTACTGCCATGGACAATCAAGCTATTTAACTTTAGTATACTGCCTAATTTTGGTCCAAATGAAGTGTGAAGTATATGACAGCAGCATTTACCACCTGTAGGATCTATACACTAGAATGTGTGAGCTTCACCATGATCTGGCAATGGCTGAGGAGAAAGGATACCAACCAAGGAGCAGAGAAACCTGACCTAAATAGAACCTGACCTAAATAGAACCTACATTTCTTAAGATCAACAAACAAAAAAAGTAGGGTGTATTAGTCTCTTGACATGAAAAAGTTATTATTGATATTAATGGGAGCTATATGCACTCGCTGAAATGAAATTAGATCCCTTATTTCCAGTGGATTTTTTCCAAAAATAGTAATGAAAATACATTTTGTTATTTCTCCTCTTAATTGAGAGCAACTTCAGCATGAGTCCCAGCTACTTTCAAGTCTTCAGACACCCGACACCATAGTTCAGGCAGAAGCTGAAATGGGAACTGCAAATTTAAGCAAAGATGGAAGTTTTTTTAAAATTGAAGGATTAAGATAATTGTCTTCAGTCATTAGAAAAACATATTTTTCTTGCAAAATGCTGAGTTTAAATTCTGCCTGTTCCGTCAATCCCATGTCTTCTAGAAAACACCAAGGATTAAAAATAATGGTTAAACTACATCCTCAATGTGTTGATTTTTAGGTTGTCATTTTAATGCTAAAGTAAAGGTAGTTTCATCAGACTGGCTGTCAACTGATTGCTGAATGAGTTTGGAAGTATGCTTTCCACACACTGCCTGATGCAAAACCCATTGAAGTGAACAGAAAGCCTCCCATTGACTCCAGCATCCATATGGATCTGATCCATATGATATTGCAGAAAGGGGGCTGGAGTGACAGAAATTACCTCTTTCTGAAGAATCAGATATTGGCGACTACAGAAATAGGATAGCAAGGTTGATGGACAAGGGGCTGATATAGCAACTCCTCTGATCCTATGACATTTTTTTAAATCTATATTTTATAGGTGGAATAACCTAGAGTGTGTGATTGTTGTGAGATAATCTATGAGGCCTTTTAGGTGCTTGTACAGCTGACTGCATGCCAAAGACATGCAGCTCTCTCTCAGCAACTGCTTCTCCTGCCAAATGTTATTCCTCAACTATATGGTATAATCAAGGAGGTGGAGGGGAAAAAAGCCAGAAATTGTTGCTCTTATCCCCTGAGATTTACAGGTATGAACAGGAATTGAAAAAGCTGCTCTTTGATTTGTAGCAATTGGTAACACATACTAAAAACTCAAGAAACATATTGCTTAAGTGAAAGCAAATGTATCTGAGGTTACAAGGTGGAAAAGCTTTTAGTTACAAGCTACTCGGTTGCAAATAACTTTCTGGTCATTAAAGCTGCAGGGAATATGTACAGTCTGCCATATGGGTCATAACAAGAAATTTCTTAACTGAAATGATAGAAAAAGTACTGCTTCCCAAAGAGTAAATGTGAAACTTTCACTAATTTCCATCAGTTAGAATAAGCAGAATAAGATATAAAGTAACCTACAGCTGCCTGGAATTGAACAAATCCCATTAGAGATCTTTTTATGTATCTTCAGGGCTCTAACCCTGAAATGTATTAATCTCTGCATCTTTCTAATAGGCATTTTAGTTATTTTCTGCACATTTAATGTGTAAACTTACTTCAAGTATTTCAGATTGCTCACTAGATCTGAGTCACACAATTCTGTTATTCTTAGAATATAACTTCTCATTAATTGGCAGTGTGACTCACTGTTATTTCAGCTCAGATTAGTGGTATTCATACAGTTCTATGTAATGCCATTCTTTAAGATGTAATATCAGAGACATACTTAAGAGAATTATCATGTTGTATTGATAACCTGTTGATAAAGCAATGGAATGTCTTTCTGGTTATAAGGAAAGTGTCCAAAAAGGGCTTTTTAAAAATCAATTTTAAAGTTTCAACCTCAGATTAATCAATTTCAAAGCAGAGGTTAGGACTTTGAAATTGGTTAGAAATATTTCTAGTACTCTTACTTAGCATTTTGGTTTAGGTACTCTGTGCATCTGTATTGCTATACAATTCATATATTGTTAAGGATGTGCATAATTGCCTTTACCATAGCAGTAAATAAAGAAGATTCATTAATCTTTCTAACACTGCATAGGATATACGTACCCTTACATAAGTCTCGCCCAACCTGCTCCCTGCACTTTTCCTGGTTTAAAGCTTGTCTTTCCAGGCAGCCTTGATCCCAGAAGTTTTAGTACCCGAGGTACTCAGTGGAGTCCATCAGTCGAGAAGAGTCTTCTTTCCGTGAATGCCTCCCAACGGTTGAACATCCAAAACTTTCCTGGTAGCACCAATCCTTGAGTAATCTGTTGATTTTCATTATCTTGTTAGGCCTTCGCTCTCCTTCTCTGTGGAATGGAAGAATTCCACTTGAGCTTCCACTTCTTTAAGCATCTTCCCCAGCCTGGTGCAATCAGCAATGTTATTTGTCCTGACATGAAGAACAATCAGTGGATTTTTTCCCCCAATCCCATCAGGATCCTTTTCAGCCTCAGGTCTACATCTTGTAACCTTCCTACTAGCAGACAATGCATGCCTCTGTTTTCTGGATCCACTCTGGTGCCAGGCCTGTCAATACTTCTCAGTAAGGAATCTCCAATCACATAAACTTGCTTCTTTCTGATACTGGTGTGAATCTCAGGTTCCCTCCCACTGTTTCCTGCCTTCTTTCTGTTCTCTCTTGCAGTCCCCAGTATATCACCCTCATTCTTCATAGGGATCCGATTCCTGTCTATGTCCATCATTTCTTCCTCTCTTGTCCTGGGAATAGCTTCCCTTCTCTTCTTCTTTGCCACTCCACCTTGTGCCTGCTTCTCCTCCTTGTTTTCCATTGCAGTAAACCTGTTCCTCAAGTCTATTTCTCATCCACTAACCAGGCTTTTCTTTTGCCTTGTCCCTGTGGTCATGTTCTTTTTTCTTCAGTTTCTAGCATAATGAGATTATCATGTTGACACACTGCTGTGCTCCACAAGCCTAGGTATACTCTTTTCTTTATGTACTTTACAGTTACAGTAACTGGGAGAATTGAACTATTGATTTGAATTCAGGGATGCATATTTTAATAAATTACTAATATATCATATTGTTGTGACAAAATGTTGGTAACTTTACCAGTAAAGTAAATGTATTTCTCTAGTTAACTGTCCCTCAAGCTATTGGTTGAATAATCCAAGAAGCAACCAAGTGACCAGGGGCAAACATCAAGGGGATTGGAACACCATATTATTGTTTTGTAGCAGTGCCTTTCCTGGGTTAATTATTAGGTGTTCAAAAAAGTATTTCAATTTATCAGTTTTGAATTTGCCTTTCAGTTTCACTAAATGCCCCCTTGTTCTTTTATTATAAGAAAAAGTAAACAGGAGCATTTGTGGTTAGAATTGAACATAGCAGTCACATTATTGGTCTAAACAAATAGACTATAGGTGTCTTCAAGGCATGCTAAAGAGAAATTTGCTTTTGTATGGAATTTGCATTTAAGGGCCTACCCAGATGGACAGTTTAACTTAAAAGGCCTGTCTTAAAGAGAAGTAATACTTAATAAACTGTGTTTATTTAAAAAAGCCATCCACTCTTTTTACTTGAGGCATTGTGCCTGCCTTTTCACTGTAAACCCTATGCCCTTCAAGCGCTTCAAAAAATCTGGAGTGAAGTACCAGAACCACATATGAAAATGCATTTTTAAAATGTCAGACTTATGAAATGTGAAGTTGCACTTCAGTTGATTAGAATTTCTATGAGAAAGTTTGGCTTAGTCAGTCTGCAAACCTAAGTAAAACCAGTCAGTACTGCCTTCTTTTCTTTCCTTCTTTTTTATTCATAGTCCTGGGCCAGATCCTTTACTGCAGTAAATCAGAGTAGCTCCATTGACCTGAGGATCTAACCCGGTATTGTAAATTAGAATGGAGTTCTCATTAAATTTGTACAAATGGTAGCTATTCTCTATATATTAGAGACAAGAGCTACAAATCCATTTTTATTTCCCTACTTTAATACATTCCAACTTAGCTAAAAAGATGTAATTACAAGTTAAAGGCCTGCATCTGTGATTATTTTACATAGACCCTGATTATATTAGACCCTGTGTCTCTAAAGATTATTGATTTTGTCACAGGTTTGAAGGTGACATTGTTGCACCCAGAATTGTTAGGATGTCAAGTCATTCTGCTAGCCTTTCAACTAGTGTATCAGAGACAGGGCCCATAATAGCTTCAGTGTTACAAAATACTTCCCTAAACAGATTCCATAAACTGCAACATAAGGAGATTTGACTCTGTTATTTTTGAACTTTTTTTATTCAGAAAAGGGTGCACAGAAATTAATTTTCAAAGATTTATTAGTAGGTTCTGAATAAAACAATTTTAACTCAATAAGATTAAATTCCAATCTGTGTTGCCTAATCAATATTGTGACTACCATGTGCAAACATTTTAAACTCCATTCTGTTGACAGTAATACACACACTGTTTCAAGCTGACTAGAGCTGGTCATAATAAAATGGGGATTGTCAAGAGTGTTAGTAAGTAATACATTTCAGTTAGAAGCTTCTCACAGGGAATAAAGCAGTAATATAATTTTAGATGCTTTGACAGTATCCTACCAAAAGGCAATAACATTCTGCAGTTTGATTACATATATAATAACTCTGTCATGCTTATGGAATGGGTGGCTACAGTTCTTCATATGTCTGGAAATGATACATGTGGATCCTCATCTTGTAAGATCGGGGGGTGGGGGGCACTCTCAACTTGTTGCAGATTCAGGCTAATGGCCTCCACTGATGTGCGGATCCCTGGCCAGAAAAAAACAGCAAATTAAATTCTACAATATGTTTAAATATCAAAAGCATCAAATCAAACAAATACATTAAAAAATTAAAAAAACAAGTATATGTTTGTTCTTGGTCATTTGCTTCTGAATCAGCCTACTACTCCTAGGAGACCATGCCATTCTATCCTCTTATAATGCAGTTTGTATTATAAAAATATGGGGGTTGAGTTTTCTACATTAGCATATAATTTGATATTTGTGTTTTGTCCTCTGAGGACTAAAACACCAAACAAAAAAAAGTCCCACGAAGTTCAGAGCCATTAAATGAAATATCTTACTTAGAACTGTAGAACTGGAGGGGACCTTGAGAGGTCATCTAGTCCAGTCCCCTGCACTCAAGTCAGGACTAAGTATTATCTATACTATCTCTGACAGGTGTTTGTCTAATCTGCTCTTAAAAATCTCCAGTGATGGAGATTCCATAACTTTCCTTGGCAATTTATTCCAGTGCTTAACCACCCTGACAGTTAGGGAGCTTTTCCTAATGTCCTACCTAAACTGCTCTTGCTGCAATTTAAGCCTATTGCTTTTTGTCCCATCCTTAGAGGTTAGAAAGAACAATTTTTCTCCCTCCTTTTTGTAACAACCTTTATGTACTTGAAAACTATTATCATGTCCCCTCTCAGTCTTCTCTTCCCCAGGCTAAACAACCTGAATTTTTTCTATCTTCCCTCACAGTCCTTTGTATTTTAATCATCACTTCCACATCCATTAATGTTGTATAGCCTATGACTGAGCAGCAGTCTTTGTTCTCCAACTATCTAATCTATATATTTAAGGTTTTTACATATTTTGTAATTAATTTGGAATGAAATTCACATTTATTGCAAAGCACAAAAACAGGGGGAAGAACACCATTCAGTTCAGTGCTGAAATACTTACCTCAATATTCCTCAGACTTTATACCAACAAAACTCAGTAAAGCATGTGGAAATGGCCTCTGACAAGTATCTTGTGCATCAGGGGCTCCCTTGCTGGTGTACACCTAAGCAGGAGAAATGCCAAGCTGCAGTGGCTCCCAGCAGCCTTGCCTCTGTGTGCATTAAACGTTTGTGATTCTAAAACAGTGGTTCCCAATCTTTTCGGCTGGTGGGCGCCAGCCGAAGGACCACTGCAGCAGTGGAGCACCCGCCAAATTTCGGCGGCGATGTCTCTCGATGACGTTTCTTGTCGTCAACAAGTGACGTCATCGAGAGGCGTCCCCGCCAAAATTCGGGAGCAACGTCTCTCGATGACGTCACTTGTCGATGGCAAGCAGCATCAGCGAGAGGCGTCCCCACTGAAATTCGGGAGCGATGCCTCTCGATGACGTCACTTGTCGACAGCAAGCGGCGTCAGCAAGAGGCGTCCCCACCGCAATTCGGGGGCAACGCCTCTCGGTGACGTCACTTGTTGACGGCAAGCGGCATCATCGAGAGGCATCGCTGCTGAAATTCAGGAGCGACGCCTCTCGATGACATCACTTGCCATCAGATTACTCAAGGATTGGTGCTACCAGGAAAGTTTTGGATGTTCAACCGTTGGGAGGCATTCACGGAAAGAAGACTCTTCTCGACTGATGGACTCCACTGAGTACCTTGGGTACTAAAACTTCTGCGAGCAAGGCTGCCTGGAAAGACAAGCTTTAAACCAGGAAAAGTGCAGGGAGCAGGTTGGGCGAGACTTATGTAAGGGTACGTATATCCATGGCGCCTGCGGGCACTGCGTTGGGGACCCCTGTTCTAAAATGAGATCTTACAAGATATTGAAGTTTGCCAGTACACTTTTCCTCAGACAAAAATGTAGAAACATTTCTTCTATACGTAGAAACATTTTTGTAATACCTCAGACAGTTGCCCTTGAATGATTACACATGCCTTCCAATCATACAGAGCAGTTTCATTCTGTTACTGAACACAACAAGCTGTTCATAATTACTAGCCAATGACAACATGCTTTCTGAGAGACAGTGTAAAAGGAAGCAAACACTGAGTTCTGTAATGCAAGGAATGACTGATACAGATGCAAAACAAACTATTTATGGGTCAGTGAATACTCTGTTTCCATCAATACCTGAATTACTTCTGTTTTCATGGTATTTGCTAACTGCTTATTAATAGTATCTACAATTTCTATAGCATTTTCAATGGAAAGGTCACAAAGCACTTTGCAAACAATTAATTAAAACCTTACAATATCCACTGTAGTAGGTAAGAATTATTATCCTTGTTTTACAGATGGGTGTGACAGGATGCTTGGGGTGCAACCTGGAACAGTGGAACCACTGTGCCCCCTTAACTCACAATGCCTTACTGGTGGCAAGCAGCAAACCCCTCCAGGTGCTGTTACCACTGAGTACAATTGCATGTGAAGCCCCACACCCAGCTAGATTGCATGAATGCTCCCATGAATCACACAGAGAAAAGCACCAGCCAAATCCCCCAGCTGCCAGCCTTGTACCTTAGAAATATGCCATGTTACACTGCTCAAGACCCTTTCTTGAATAATGCAAATTTATTCATTGGTTCACCACTTCATCAATGAAAGTGGACATGCACCAGCCTTTGTGACTTGAGCAGATTTACCAAACACTTCAGGCAAACTTGCTGCTTAAGATAAACAGTAAAACAAGTTTATTGATTACAAAAGATGGATGTTAAGTGATTATATTTAATAGGCAAAAAGTCAGAGTGATTACCAAAATAAAATAAAATATAAGCACTGCACATAGTATAAACTCTCAACCTATAGACTGGGCAACATCTAGATTAAGCAATGTTTCTCACCCAGTTCGATATTGCAGGTTGTTCACAGTCTTTCATACATGGGCTTTCCCTCTTAGCCTTGGGACCAGTCTGTTCAGTTCCAGTGTTTTCTTTTTCTTCAGTGTAAATGAGGGAGGAGAGAAAGAATGAAGCATGGGGCCACTGTGTTCTGTTTTATACCCTTGTTCCACGTGCTTGGAGAACATAAGTCCAAGCAAGGTTGAGCAATTTCCCTGATGTGGCCTTGTCCAAGTGAGTCTTTGAATTGTAACTCCCTTGCTGGACGATAGCTGTTGATGGTTGTTCAACAACCAGCTGCGCATTGGTTAGCTCTCTTGTTCTTGTCACTGGGGATCTAATATCTAGATGGTTCCCCAACTCACAGCATATTTTAGTGGCAACCATACAACACAATCTCATAACTTCATGTGCACTAATGATATATATATTTAGATAGAACAATGGCTTTCAGCAGATCATAACCTTTCCCAGGATACCTTATATGGCATGTGTGACACTACACCCCATATTCTTCATCGAGATATGATTATGGCATAACTAAGATGTACTTATAGGTCATGTAAGATATCATTGAAAAGGTTATGATTCACTGAATATGATTGTCCTACTTATATGCATGTATCATTCTGATATCTGAAGTTAGAAATATTGTCTATGTATCTATTACAAAGGTATTTACACCTGGGGAATGCCCACTGGACAGATTGTCAGTTTATATGGCTGGCTGGGAAGGGCCATTAGGAAGAACAATAGGTCTTAGAAGAAGCTACTCTCCCACCAGGGAGCCTTCCTGAGGATGCTACAAACAGCCTCAAAGTCATGGCTGCTGTGGCCCTACTGGGGCATGTGACCAGATCACTTGGTACTGGACTCCATCTTGGAATACCAGTGTTTTTCCACTGAAAGGTTTAGGTAAACAATGAGATCCAATGGTTGGAAGCTGATGCTAAACAAATTCATACTAGAAATAATGTGCATTATTTTAGTGAGGATAATTAACCACTTGTAGTGACATGGTGGCTACTCTATCATTTGACATCTTTAAAACAAGACTGGCTGTCTTTCTAAAAAATATGTTATAGCTCAAACAGGAGTTATGGACTTAACATGGAAAATACTGGATGAGTTTCTATGGCCTTAAAAAAAAATCTATGAATGAGAAGCCTCTCCTTCACCTCCCCCCCCCCCCCCCACATTAGTCACCATAATATGTGTAGCAGATTACTTCTCCCACAGAGAAAAGGGGCTGCCAGGAAAAGAATTGTGATTCTCAGAATAAAAATTCCCTCCTCAGGCTGCTCCTGGGGCAGCAGATTATAAAGATAAAATGTAACCTATGAGATTTGTTAAATATAAGTGTGTGCTGAACTCCCTGAAGATAATGTATGATTAGTGCTGCATGAGACAGGCCACAGCATCTCGTATTTTATGGCTATCTTGCTGACAAGACATTACATTTACTGCTACTTCCTACTGTAGCTGTCATTTCAGCATTTCAGAAATCTGTGGTGTATTGTAAACACAACAGATTTTGTAGCCCTTTGTTCCCATGATGGTATAACCTTTCCATTACTCCTCCTTTGGTAACCACTGTTCACTTCCATAACATTACAACTAATACTGATAAACGAGAAAGCTTTGTATACTGTACATACCCCTATTGAGAGAGATTATGTTGATTTTACCTTTCTGTGACTTGTCAAATGAATCCTCTTACTCTGAAATGTAAAGTCTCGCCCTCTCTCTGTCTCTCTTTCTCATATGCAGAGCTAAATATCAGACACAAAGGCAAAGATCTTTATGTAACAATCACAATAGTCTATAATTGGTTGTTTTCAAACAGAGGGCATAATCATGCCCTTTGAAGTACAAATGCTTGGAACAGACGTGACAAAATTTACTCCAAAGTAAATGTTAACTGTGCTCTTTCATTTCATCAACTTCACGTAAATTTACAACATGAGCAGCAGCTATTGGATTTGGTTCTCCAGACAGTTGTGTTTCAGCAATAAACAGTATTGCCTAGGCCTTCAAGAAATCTTGGGATCAGCTTACAAATTATGAAATCATGGATTTAAAAAAAAAATAAATAAAAAAATAAAAAAATAAATGGGGGGGAGGGAGGAGTAATTATTTTAGTTTGAGCCTTTGGGTCACATTTTCAAAGTTTTCTTTGCAATCATGAGCACTATAAACTTATTTTAAAAAGAAAAAAAATGAAAGTTGAGATTCTCATTTCATTTTACCCTTGACTTCAGGACTTGGGACTTTAAATAAAAAACAAAACAAACACACCCCAAGTATTATGATACTCATAATAAAATTGTGAGTTGGTACCACGGTGTAAAGTAGAGGCATTGTGTAACAAAAGCCTACGCATTTATGATCGCTGTACATTGACCATAACTATAGAAATAGCCTCAGATGTGCAATCTGTGCTATGTATAGCATAGAGGTAGTGGGAACTGATGGCATCAGTAGACGCAAGAATAGCTAAGTGAACAATGGAAATGCAGTCCATCATCCCAGGAGAAATAACCCATAACAATTGAGATATGTCAGACGTATATTATAAGAAATACCTGCCTGTGCCTACACTATCAGTTCTATTATAGGAGTGCATGCATGTCAGCTTTGGGATGTATTTTTCATTGCAACACATGTTCACACTGTAGCACGTGGTTACATTACCCTGTCACTGCCTTTAGCAGGGGAGAGTCTTAGTAAGGCAGGGAAGGAGAGAAGCCTAAAACATGTGGTAGGAAGGGGAGGGGGCTGCTGCTCCCTACCTTTCCCCCACCCGCCCCGGTTCTCTGATTAGCCATTGGATGGACAAAGGGGTATATTACCAGCTGAATGACTGCTGTGTGCCCCTCCCCTTGCCCTACCTTCCCTATTTAAGTGTAAGCAGAGTCAGGATGAGCTCTACCCTGACATCTGGTGGTAAATTATGAGGAGTGGGCAAAGGAATTTCAGGAATGTGCATTTGCATTGGTAAACCCACTCCACTTAGCATAACACACAGCAGCCTGGGATGGTTATTTTCACAGCTGTGGGATCCCCAATTTCTTTGTTATTGGGGCAGGAAGGAAAAAAAGTGCTGTTACCTTAATTATGTGAATGAGGAACTATAAGACTGCTTTATGACAGAAATGACTCAACCTACATTAAATAGTACTTGCTAGACAAGGGACATGGGTTCCAAAACCCAGTGAATGGAGAGAGGTTGGGGACTGGTGTGTGTGCCTGATGGTATGGGCCCCTTTTGAGGGCCTGGAACACCAATTGCACATCCTCCTCTCTCCACTGTTGAAGAGCAGAGCTAATTTTGAATCCTTTAGGAGTCCATCTAGAGACTGCTGACCTGAATTCGCATTGGGCCAATGGTGCACCAGCACCAGGGCTCCCCTACTACAAGCTGAAATCACTAAAAGAGCTAAGCTTACTGAGCTGGGATCACTGAGTGCTGTGTTAACTGGTGGGGGAGCCTGAAGATCTATCGCTAAGCAGCTGGCAGAGCAGAGCAGTCTGCAGTATGTTGGAGCAACCCATGGACCAGTGAGCAGTGTGGAGCGGTTTGCGTGGACGGCTGACACGGTTCACGGGTTGGCTGGAGGAGCGGCACAGCTGGTGGAGTGGAGCCAGTCGTGGTGAAGGCTGCAGCAGAACTCCACGGAGAGGCGGAGCAGTTGCCCTGGTCCACGTAAGGTACCCCTTAACACCCTGTGTGTGTGCCCCCCCCCATTTCCACCCAGGCTTGGGGGGGGGTAAAACTCTGCAGATAAACTTTTGAACTCTGGGGTGGCACTGACCAGAGACACAGACTTTTGGGTTGCTGGACTTTGGGGTGATTGGACTTAAGACCCTAAGGGGGAAAGAACATTGCCAAATGTACTTTGAGGTGGGTTTTTTTGCTTATGGTTTGTGTATAGTCCTGTTTGTGGTGTCTTTCCAACGTGATGCCGCATTGTTTCCCTCCTTTATTAAAAGGATTTTGCTACATTCGGACTCTGTGCTTGTGAGTGGGGAAGTATTGCCTCCTAGAGGCGCCCGGGGGGGTGGTATGTAATTGTCCCAGGTCACTGGGTGGGGGCTCGAGCCGGTTTTACATTGTGTTATTGAAGGAACCCGTGGATACTGAACCCGGCCCTTGTTGCTGCCAGCTCAGAGGAGCAGAAGGGTTACATAAGCTAAGACTGGGCTTTTCAAAAGCCCCTAAGGGTACAAAGACACATCTATAGTTGGCCTGTAGCAGCTGAGTCAGGCTGCAGGGCTATAAAATTGCAGTGTAACATTAAGGATCTGGTTGGAGCCCAGGCACTGGGACTCTCAAAGCACCCCCTCCCCAGTCCAAAAATGTCTATACTGCAATTTTGTAGCCCCACAATCCGAGCCCAGCATGACTGAGTCAGCTGACACAGGCTAGTCACGGATGCTTTATTGCAACAGCGACCTACACTTATTTTCCAGTTAGCTGCAGGGAACCAGTGCTGCTTAACCAGAGGAAAACATGGGCAATGTTGGGAGAGGCATGGGAACAGAATCACACAGGGTGGGAAAGTAGGAATAAGGGATGGGCATCTTATCATCATTCCCCCACCCAACTGTGGACTCTGATTGGCAGGGTTTTTTCCTAGTGCAAGGTCTTTAGATCTCAGATTGGGAGTGACTTCCTCTCCTCAGCCCCCAGAATAATGGTGGCAGTGGCAGATTTCTTGCTCCAGGGGCCGGACAAGGAGACAGGACATCTCTATGCCTGGGAGCATCAGCTTTCCCGCCCTCCCCGCGCCACTCCCGTGCTGCTGTTCTGAGTCGATCTGTAACTGCTACCATACGTTCCAGGATGGAATGGCAGAGTTGACTGACTCTCTGGTTCCTCTCATGGCTGAAAGGCTATGGATCAGGTATTTCCCCTATCAGAGGCAGGAGCACTTTTAACATGATTTTGAGGTAAAGACAATATTCCATAGCAAGCCCCAGAAGCACGAGGTGGACCAGAGTATAGTGATACTACCAGCCCCAGATAGCAATGCCTAGTCATAGGTGGGACTTGACAAGTCACTAGGGCTGCATTTGTCAAAGGAGATTAAAGAAAAGGTTTGGAAAGGAGGCTACATTAACATTTTCACCCTCCCATTTACAGATGACAACAAGCATGATGATGAGAAAAAGAATGCTAAAGAAAAAGTGAAAGCTGTCTTAGTCTATAGTTAATTGCACCCTGGATTTTCTCATATTCACAAGTGTGATATGCAAAAGGAGCCTAGAGCAATGTATTCCCCTTCTCAAATACTGTACATGGACCTTATAGCACATGAACATGCCTTGTATGTGGGCATGTCATTGCTGAGATATAAGGAATATAGAAAGAGCAGCAGATGATGAGATTGGTTTGTGGAGTAGGAAGGACCAGGATTTGTGGCTTGAATTTAAAACTCCATTGTGTCTGATCCCATAGGTTTTTTTTAATAGATGGTGGGTAACCAGTCTTGAACCTTCAGCTAACGAGGGGATGTTAAGTCTAATATATGTTTTGATTTTAATTAAGGAAAATGTTTTCACTCTTATTGTAGAAATGAGCATGCACATAGGATGTTTGGGGCAGGCAACACAAAGCACCACTTGTTACAAAACAAAGAATAAACCAGAGGAAGGAGAGGTGGTCACTAGGGGCTGAGGGCTTCAGCTGGAGCAGCAGGTAGAAGTGGAAATATAGACAAAATAACTATTTCCAATTAAATTAGAAGTATCAAAGGCCATGTTGTTGCACTAGCCTAACAAAAAAAGATGAGGATTACATTTGAAATGGATGTTTCACCAATTCTTCAGAACGCATATGAAGGAGAGCAATTTCATGTACAGGCAAAGTATTTAAAATCCATTGAAGGTTTTGAATATATAGAGTGAGTGAGTGTGAGTAAGAAAGAAAGAAAGAACAGCTAAAAGGGTGGGTGGCCCCTTGAGGATTTAATCAATACTGGACCTGTAGCTTTCACCCCGGTTTGATTCCTAAAAAAGATTGAAGAAGAGTATAGAATTATGCACCATTTTCTATACCCACAAGGCTCCTCTGTTAGTGACAATATTGATCCTAATCTCTGTTCAGTTCAGCATTCCTAATTTGATACAGCAGTAGTCATGATTAAGAGATGTGGCAAAGGAGTATAGTTAGCAAAATGCGACATTAAGTCTGCATTTCAGTTGCTATCTATCCCAAAGATTAAGTTTGGGGTTTCCAATTTGAAATGTACTACTATGTCAGTCTTGCCAGTTGGCTGCTCTACTTCCTGCTAAGCTTTTGAAAAGTTTAATATGACACTAGAATGGGTGGCTGTGAGGGAAACTGTCTTAGAAAAGGTAGTTCATTAACTTCATGATCTCCTCTTTAAAGGACAATTGTGGACAATTAAAAGTGCTTTTCAGAGGTTGGCCAGGCACTTAGGTGTTTCGTTGGCCTTTGGAAAGAGAAGGCCCAACATTGAAGTTGACATATTTGCTGATTGAGTTATATACAATGCAGCGTATATCAGAACTATCCTGGGAGAAGCTGGATAATCTTCTATGGGCATTGGTACAGGCAATTCAGGGTCATAGGGAAACAATGTTCAAGCAGTCCCAGGTGATCTCCAGATGCCTGAATTTTGCTGGTAGGTGGTTGCTTCAGGTAGGACCGTTTGTGCATGACATGTATCCTCCACCACCAGGGTCAGGGAGCCTCCTCACTTTATCAGAAGAACACGAAGAAATGAAAGCTATTTGAGAGTATGGGAGACATCCCTTAATCAATTTCATGAGGCATCTATCTGGTGAGCCAATTGGACAGTGAGAACAGAGGTTCTGGTACAACCTGATGCCTCCGCATGAAATTGGTTCTGGAGTATATTTCCAAGGGAAATTGGGTGAGCAGAAGTGGCCAGCAGATTGGACAGCATGGGGTACAACAAAGGATAATACTTATCTGTTTTTCCCCCTTATATTGGTGATAGTAATTATCAGGGTGAGGAATTCAGAAATAAGCAGGTTTTGTTTCTGATCTGAGAACCAGGCAGTGATTCATATCAGTCAGCATGGGTAATGAAGATGGTGAGGGCATTTGTTTCACACTGTCTTTCATCTAACATCCTTTTCTGTGCAGTGCACATTCCAAGTGTAGATAATCAAATTGCCAATTATGTCTTGATTTCAGGAGAACAGATTCTGGGCGCTCATGCTGTTTGCTAGCCATGATCCACAGGCAATGGCTCACCAGTTGTGGAGCCTCAGTTTCTGACAGCTTTAGGATTGGCAAAAAAAACAAAAACACCCTCTCCCCCCGCCCCCCCCCCCCGCCCCTTCCATGACTCCCCTGACTTTCTGGTTTAATAGCTGGCATGGTAAAAATGTACAGAATTTAGAGTTCAAGAAGGACTTCAGTGCATGTGGTCCATTCCTGGGCATTGAGGGTGTAATATGCAGAGTCCCTGCTGCACCAGGTATCAACTTCACCCATGATCCAGGGGTGCCTCATAGGGTTAACTTTAGGATTAACTCTAGCAGGCTAGTGGGCATTCCCAGCCTTGGCCATTACTAGGCATGCCTGAGTTTGCACTAACCTTGGCATTTACGACGGCAGGAGACATTGGGAGGAAGGTTGATGTCTGGATGTTCAGGCATTCTGCTGTGAATTGGGTCCACAAGTGGGTGGCCAGGTCACCAGGCGGATCACACCTGAGCTTCAAAGTTAAAGCCATTTGCCTTGAAAAGGATGGCAGATGACTACTCCACAGACACCATCATTTCCTGCAATCCTACTAGCACAATGGAAAAGATCCACGTTGAAGCAGGCCCAGGGAGTTTAACTTGTTCTTTGTGCTTCCTTTAGTATATAGTTTTTAGAGGGGACCACAGTAAGAAATTTGGCACTGACTCAACCTCTTGCATAGAAAGCCACATTCATTCTTCCAACAGAGTGCACAAAAATGAGCAAGCCATTTGCATGACATTATGTTCCTTGCTCATGCTGTAAGGATGGGGAATAAACTTTTTTTGACATAATTTACATTCTATTCCTTATGCAGATAACAGACTGAAGAGATTCAGTTATCATTAGGTTATCATTTACCTATACTTCTGTTAGTATCGTCTGAATAGCAGTACATTTAATAGTATCTATGCACATGCATGCAGACTTGTCAAATGTCTCATCAGTATTGGGCACTGTTGTAGTTGTTAAAGTCAGTCTAGCAGGATTCTGTGACTGACTTTAGTGGAATCTGGTTGTAAGGGATACCTAGCAATACTTACTTGAGAGACACAAGATTTAAGATTATGTTCTGACAGAATGCAAATCTACTAAATTTCCAAATGACAACAAATTACCTCTTATCAAGCTTCTTAGATATATTAGTAAAACCCTGGCAGACAATATCATAACTTTCTGGCTTCTTTGCTAAAACATCTCTGGCAATTACAACATCAATAGGTCAAAAAGAAGATGAATGATTCTATAAAGAACTTTTCCCTTTGGTAATCAAGCAGTCCCTGTGCTGAAGATATTCATATTAGGGTTTCTCACAGCTTAATCTAGTACTTCCCAGGTGGTAGTTGTAATTAAAGGCTTAGATGCCTATTTCATTAACAGTTGCATGTGATCTTAACTCCATATTTTTCTTGCATTTGTGGAGGGAATTTATGAGTGACTGAATTAAGGGCAAAGGTCCTAATTCTTCCTCCAGTGAGGAGTGAGTGAAAGAGAGAGAGTGTGTGACTTGTTTAACCTTTGATTGAACATCCACAGTGAGCTTCTGCTGCCCTGTGTATTAACACACTTTCTATTAACGTACAGTTTGTCACCAGCTTTGATCTGTCATGAAGATGATCTATAGTGTACTTGCAGAAAAATCATTGCTAAATGCAGCAAATCCCTCTAGGAGATTGATTACTATAGGTTTTTGGTGGTTTTACTGTGGGCATGCCCTCAGTTGTGTGCTTATCCTGGTTACACAGGAGGATGGGTCATGCCACTAAAACAACTTTGTTGCTCATATAATCTGGCATTATGTATATTCATATAAAATGGAAACTGTACAACATGAAGAAGCAGCCAAATTTAACAGTGACATCTACTTCCTGAGCAAATACAAGAAACTGAACATCATCCCCAGAGGACTCACCATCCGTAACCCTCTGACCATTACACACAACTCTGAATATGCTGTTCAGCTCTGCAGAAGGACTTCAGAAAAACTCCGGCACCTCACATGCTTCAGATGGGACCACCTTTAACAATAAATTATCACATGCTCCCACACACTGGGAGAAAAATATCAGGAAACCTATCTGGAGAGCTTGCAGGTGTGATTTATTATGTGATGTTATGATTAACTAACATGTTATGTCATATGTAATCGTTGAATGCTAAATAGAGTTAAATTGTAGGATTATAGATGTATAATATTGATCACTAGTTAGAAAGGATAATTATGTATTAGGTATCTAAGTAAGGAGGACTGAAACACAAGGTCTACAGGCTGAGGCCTTTAAGATTTTAGCTTAGCCATAGCTGGCCATAGGTTTAAGAAATGCTTGACATAAGAAAGTGACCAAAGAATGACCCTATGCCACAAGATTATGAGAGAAGATGTACCAATGGGTGATATTGTGAAAAATTAACAGTAAGAATAATATTTTGCTTACAGGATACCTGATAGTCACATTTTTCTAACATGACCTAACCGGAAGGTGTACTATGTGCATAAATGCTAATGAGATATAGTCAGAATCACATTATAAAAAGAAGGTGCCCAGACTAGGAAAATTGAGTTCCCTATGGGAAACTCCGGCAGGAGCCATCCCTCTACTAATGATCAATCCATAAGAGATCCACCAGAATGATCTAGGAGGATGTGAGTATAACCATATTTGTAACTTCTGCATAGTTCTGCATAGAACCAGGTTATATGTACTCTCCAAGGGAATGAACTTCTGCCCACCTCAAGGGATTCTTTCATAACAAAGATAACACTACCCACAACTACCACATCCCCATAGACAGTCACAAGAAAAAAATAATTAGCAGCAAACAACCACACACTGGATCATTACATCAATTGCTTCACTCAGGAAAAAAAATCCCTGTGAAATCCTTAAACTTTACATCCACCTCAATCTTTCTACCATCAAGAGGATAGCTATACAGTCCCTGAAATCAAACCACCAAATAGCGATCCAACCAGCAGACAAAGGGGACACCATCACAGTCTTCAATAGTGATGACTACACCAACAGTTCTAACTGACAATGCTCGGATACCACCTAAGATGAAGAATTCAAAGGAGATTCCATGCCATAGTTCACACAAGAATTTAAGTATATGATTAAATCCTTCCCCAAACAATTCCAAGAGAAATTCTATAATCTCACCCCGCACAAGCCACTCCAGGAAACTTCTAAATGCCTCCTACAATACGCAAACAAGATCCATCATATCTGGCCCTGGCATTCTTGCTGAAGGTATACCAGGACGCTTAGAAACCATCCTTAAACCACTCAGCGCACAAAAAGCCACTTTTCTCCAGCAAGCTCCGAACAGGCCAGGACACACCAACCCCAATGGCACCAGATCCCGCCATAACATATGCAAAACCTGTAGACATCTTTACTGAAATGTAAAAGCAACAAAGAATCCTGTGGCACCTTATAGACTAACAGACGTTCTGCAGCATGAGCTTTCGTGGGTGAATACCCACTTCTTCAGATGCAAGTCACCATCTTCTTGCATCTGAAGAAGTGGGTATTCACCCACGAAAGCTCATGCTGCAGAACGTCTGTTAGTCTATAAGGTGCCACAGGATTCTTTGTTGCTTTTACAGATCCAGACTAACACGGCTACCCCTCTGATACTTTACTGAAATGATCAATAGTCCCACTTGCAAACACACCTTTCTCCATGGGTCCTACACATGCCTATCACAAAACTATATGGTTGAATCCAAATAATCGCTATGCACTCAGATGAACTCACACAGAAAAGTGATAAAGACAAAACCACCAGATCACCTGTGCCAGTTGCACCAGCTGCTGCTGGGGCAGTCTTGGGCCACTGCCCCGCCCCCCAAGCAGCAGAGTTTGGGTGTGGGAAGAGACAGGAGGTTGGAGCATAGGACAGGGTGACGCAGGTTCTGGTGGCTCTTACCTGAGGGGCTCCCCGGAAGTGATGACATCCCCCCCTCACACAGCTCCTAGGTGGAGGCTTGGCTAGGGAGTTCTGTGTGCTGCTTCAGCCTACAGGCACTGCCCCCACAGCTCCAATTGGCTGCAGTTCCCCTAGAAAACATATCCCAAGCTTCAGAGACTTCCCAGTTGAAATCCTGGAGGAGCCCCCACTTGTAACACTGATAGACACCAGTCGTTGATGGGTGGGATCGAACCTGGGACCTCTGGAGCTAAATAAGTGAGCCTCTACTGCATGAGCTAAAAGCCATATGGCTGTTCAGCAGACACATTAATCTCTCTCTCTATGTAGTCTCGGTGCCACTAAATGGGACAGAACACCACACCCAGGAGGTGCGTGGGTTGCAAGTGCAGCTGCAGCAGTAGGGCTGTGCTGCTGTAAGGTCTATAGTCCAAACAGTCAGAGATGAAGGATCTTTCTTTGACTCCATATCTATAAAAGCAGCAAAGAATCCTGTGGCACCTTATAGACTAACAGACGTTTTGCAGCATAAGTGGGCATTCACCCACGAAAGCTCATGCTGCAAAACGTCTGTTAGTCTATAAGGTGCCACAGGATTCTTTGCTGCTTTTACAGAACCAGACTAACACGGCTACCTCTCTGATACTTGACTCCATATCTATAGTATCTTCTCACAGAAAGCAAGCTGACAGTGTGTCTACCCACGTGAGCTATTCCTTTTATGATGATGAGTGAGGAATGCACTTTGAGTCTCTGACCTCAGGTCATCACCACAATGGCCATTTGTTTTGGAATTAGCACCTTCTCTGATAAAGTCCTTCATTAGCATTCCAAAAGGCTTCTTTGATGGTAGATGAGTTATTTAGTTACAGGGATGTTTACAATGTAAATGTTTGGTATTATATTATAACAGAAACAGATAAGTGAAAACAATACAAGTAACAGTCCATTTGGTTTCATGAAGTTTAAACATCTGAATACACACTTATACATTTAACACTTTGATCTACACTAACACATCAGCCTGGGGTTATAACCTGAGCTGGCACCTGAGCTGGGTTGCCAGCATCCCACCCCTTTCCTCTGGACGTGCTAGACAAATCCTTCCTCTTAGTCTAAATCTCTTTCTATCCTTTATCCCAGGGAGAGTGTCTGCAATCTTCTTTCTGCTACCAGCTCCCCAGTGATGAAGTAGGCTGTAGTCCACGAAAGCTTATGTTCAAATACATTTGTTAGTCTCTAAGGTGCCACACGTACTCCTGTTCTTTTTCCAGTTTTATAGAAGCCCTGCCTGTTCATGCACAGGTGAGCTTCCTTGAATTAGAGTTCTCTTCTCAGCCTAAATATCCCCTCCCCCCTGATTGCAGCCTAATAGGTTAATTGGCCCATCTGGTCTACATTAACCCCTTTCAGGGCAGGTGTGGGGTGCACAGCTCTTCACAGGCCCATTACAACAACTATAACACACCTTGTTGCCTACTAACCCTTCATTCTCTTATGACTGCAGAGGTGTTAATTGCCCTCTTCATTTTAAGTGGTCTCCTACAATATGTGAAACCCTTATGCTTAACAATCTGCCCTACTTTGTATTTAATTGTACCATCTGTTTTCCTTTTCCCGACCTGAAGAAGAGCTCTGTGAAACTTGAAATCTTAGTCCCAATAAAAGATACTACCTCACCACTGTGTATTTATAATATGGTGTTTCCTTTTTAGGTTTGACTTTCTTTGTTGTCTGCAGTGTTGTTGTAGCTGTGTCAGTCCCAGGGTATTAGAGAGACAAGGTGGGTGAGGTAGTATCTTTTATTGGTCCAATTTCTTTTGGTCAGACACACAAGCTTGCAAGCTACACCAGAGATCTTCTTCAGGTCTGGGAAAGGTACTAAGGCCATGTCTACACTACCAATTTTTGTCGACAAAAGTGATGTCAACATCCAGAAGTCAACATATTAAAAATCAGATGTTCATGTTCACACTTGCTCCTTCTGTCAGCAGATTGCATCCACAGTCAGGGCACCATCATTGACAGTGTGAGAAATGCACTGTGGGTACCTATCCCATAGTCCAGCTCTACACCTTCTGTCGCTAGGTGTTTTGGGAAGGTGGAGCGGATCGTGGCGCACCTTGGGACTGAGCTAAATGTCCTGTGATGCATTGCTTTCTGTCCCAGCACTCTATGGGCGTCCGTCTTTCTTTCATGGCATTTTTGCCATAGCCCTTCTTTGCTGTGCCCCATCTATTATGAGACAGAGACAGGATCTTTTTGCTCCTCATGCTCTGTCTGTATATCATAAAGACATGGGGGGGGGATGGCAGTGTAAAATCAAGAAGTTCTAAAAAGAAGAAGACTTCAGCGCCACATTCTGATGGATATATGGATAGGAGACTTTTTTTTGCTTGGCATTTCACAGAATTAGCAGATAGGATAGACTACTTGCTTTGGGTTGGGGAAACATGCACTTGTAATGGTGAGATTGTATTGTTGTGCAGGTTGAGGGAGAAGGGCTAAGGCTATTTTATTTTTGAAGCCAGAAAGCTTCTGGAACTGTGTGCAGAGCTCATTCAGACAGAAGAGACCTGCAGCCTGACAGAGAATGGAGTCTCAGGAGAAGCGAGTGGTAATCACTATGTGGCAGTTGGAGACTCCAGACTGCTACCGATCGGTCATGAATCATTTTGGAGTCGTGAAGTTGACCATTGAGGCTGCATTAATACAAGGTGCAGGGCAATAAATCGCAGCCTGCTACAAAGGACTGTGACTCTGGAAAATGTGCATGAAATAGTGGATGGATGGAAATGGGTTTCTAACTAACTGGGGAGGGAACTGTGGAGTAATAAATAAATTTTGAAACCACCCACCACCTGACCAGAGTACATCAATAGGAAGGGTACTCCATGGTTTTCTGGAAGGCCCTTGTGGATCACTGTGTTGTGTTCACTGACACATCACCGGAGTGGTCCGGGAAGAGTGATGATGCCTGCTGCTGCCTGGAACAACTGCCCTGTACAGAAAAGCACAAGCGAGGACTTTCTTTCCAAATGATGTGGGTGGGAGATGTGGAAATGCCATGGGAGATGGAGGTCCACCCAAACCCCCTGGAGACTGTGGCTCAATGGACACCTGGCCTTCATGGGACACCTGGACAACAGATCAGACAAACAACAGAGTGAGTAGTTGATGATATTGATATGTGTTTTGAATTGGCAGATTATCACTGCATGGCCCTTTAATATGGCATATTTAACATATTAATATGTAATGAGTATAATATATATGCTGTGTGTAGCTGTATGCTGTATGCTAGTAGCTGGGTGAAAGAAAGGGTGGGGAGTGGAGTGGAGCAGCTGATTTTGAGCAGCCAGATACCAGGGCTGACAGAGGCTGTCAGAGTTGCCCAGAGGAGGCCAGAAGAGAGGAATCAGCAAGGGAGGAGCTTTGAGGCTTGACACAATGAATGAAACAATGAATCTCATCTCTGTATCTGTTGTTAATGTTAAGTTATGTGTAGTTTTCTGGTGACATTTGGGACCTTATATTACAGTAATAAACAGTAAAAAAATGATTTGGATGTATTATTATATATCTATTAGTAATTAAACTAAAAATTTAAAAAAAAAAAAAAAGATGATTTACCATTATAAAACTTTGCTTTTATTGAACAGTAGCACACACACAAATGCAGGTTGGGGAGGAGAAAGGAGGGGAGGAACTGCTCTGGGTGTGAGTGTAGGTCCTGTTATCAATGTTGTCCGTGTGGGTGGGGGGGGGGGGGTGGAGAAGAGGGGAAGAGAAAAAAGAATGGGAGGGATGGGGGAAAGTCAGAAAAGAGGGGTCTGAAAGAAAGCAAGATGTGCTGCAGTGGTGAGGTGGAGCATGGATTGCTGCAGTGCAGCATTATTTAGCATTTGTGTTTTCTCTGTGTTAATAATTTCAAAATTTTCTTGTCCTTAACAAATCGCCATGGCTTTTTCTCTTTTTTCTCTTGTCCTCTCCAGCGTTCGGCACTCCCCTTTTTTTTTTGCATTTTTTTTGCATTGGTCATTGCATTACCTTTTTTTGCAGTGTTTCTTTGCAGTGTCTCTTGAGCTTGAGAGATGCGCATCAGGTTGCATGAAGGGGTATTGGGGAAGTACACATCTACACACATGGGGAACAGAAGGGACAATGTGCAGAAGTGGATTGTTTAAATTAATGCACACATTTGGGACATTTAAATTAATACACCTTTTTGCAACATCACATCACTATTATCACTGACATCTCATAGCATCACACAGAATGGTGAACACACATGGGAGTGGGGGGGAAGCATTCTAGGGAAAAATTTCTAAAATTCTCCCACAGGTAGGGGTCATTCTAGCAGACATCTCACTGCTAAGGGTAAGCAGGGAAACGAGGGTACATCTACTCCATGCCTGTGGCTTCTATCCTGCTCCCTATGCTGCTTGCCTATGTGCCACTTTGGTCCCTGCACAAGCAATTGCTGAATGGTGCAGGAAAGTTTCCTACAATGGGGGAAGGAACAAAAGTGCTCTGCCATGGAACCTTCGGCAGAGTATTACCGAGTACCTCCAGGAAACTTTCCTGGAGATCTCTCTGGAGGATTCCCATGAGATCTCAGCATGCATCAACACCCTGTTCCACCGTACTAATTAACTACACAGGGAAATATCCAGCTCACAGAAACACAGCCAGCCTCCCACATTTCTATATCCTGAACACCCCTCTGCACTACTCAAGCCACTGCCACTTACCCAAGCCAAGTGCAGCTTCCCATAAAGAGAGCACCAGCAGCCCTTCAAAAGGCTAAAAGCACATTCCACAATCATTCGGCACTGGCTCAGCCTGTAGTTGAACCATTCCTGGCTGCTGTCCAGGCTCCCTGTGTAGGGTTTCATGAGCCACGGCATTAAAGGGTAAGTGGGGTCTCCAAGGATCACAATGGGTATTTTGACTTCCCCTACAGTAATCCTCTGGTCTGGGAAAAAAGTCCCAGCTTGCAGCTTCTTGAACAGGCCAGTGTTCCAAAAGATGCGTACATCATGCACCCTTCCGGGCCAGCCTGTGTTAATGTCAATGAAATGACCACGGTGATCCACAAGCGCCTGGAGAACCATGGTGAAATACCCCTTTCGGTTAACATATTCGGAGGCTAGGTGGGCTGGTGCCAGAATAGGAATATGTATCCCATCTATCGCCCATCCGCCATTAGGGAAACCCATTTGTTCAAAACCAGCCACAATGTCATGCACCAGGGGGTAGCCGTGTTAGTCTGGATCTCTAAAAGCAGCAAAGAATCCTGTGGCACCTTATAGACTAACAGACGTTTTGCAGCATGAGCTTTCGTGGGTGAATACCCACTTCGTCAGATGCAAGTAGTGGAAATTTCCAGGGGCAGATATATATATGCAAGCAAGAAGCAAGCTAGAGATAACGAGGTTAGTTCAATCAGGGAGGATGAGGCCCTGTTCTAGCAGTAGAGGTGTGAAAACCAAGGGAGGAGAAACTGGTTCTGTAGTTGGCAAGCCATTCACAGTCTTTGTTTAATCCTGAGCTAATGGTGTCAAATTTGCAGATGAACTGAAGCTCAGCAGTTTCCCTTTGAAGTCTGGTCCTGAAGTTTTTTTGCTGCACGATGGCCACCTTAAGATCTGCTATTGTGTGGCCAGGGAGGTTGAAGTGTTCTCCTACAGGTTTTTGTATATTGCCATTCCTAATATCTGATTTGTGTCCATTTATCCTTTTCCGTAGAGACTGTCCAGTTTGGCCGATGTACATAGCAGAGGGGCATTGCTGGCATATGATGGCGTATATTACATTGGTGGACGTGCAGGTGAATGAACCAGTGATGGTGTGGCTGATCTATTTAGGTCCTGTGATGGTGTTGCTGGTGTAGATATGTGGGCAGAGTTGGCATCGAGGTTTGTTTGTCATGCACGTTACCTGGAGTCACGGTTCTTCTGAGCAGGATGTGATTAATGGCCTTGCAAACTTGCATCAACACAATTCCAACCATCAACTTTTCCACTCCAAACTGGTTAGCGACCGATCAGTAGCTGTCTGGAGTTGCCAGCTTCCAGACTGCAATAGCCACCCGCTTCTCCACCAGCAGAGCATCTCTCAATCTCGTGTCCTTGCGCCTCAGGGTGGGGGCGAGCTCAGCACACAATCCCATGAAAGTGGCCTTTCTCATCCAAAAGTTCTGCAGCCACTGATTGTCATCCCAGACTTGCAGGATGATGTGATCCCACCACTCAGTGCTTGTTGCCTGAGCCCAAAAACGATGATCCACAGAGGAGAGCAGGTCCATGAATGAGACAAACAATTTTGTGTCGTATGCGTTACGTGACTTGATATCATTGTCAGACTCCTCACTGTCACTTTGGATCTTAAGCAGTAACTTGACTGCCAAACGAGACGTGCTGGTGAGTCTCGTCAGCATGTTCCGCAGCAGATCGGGCTCCATTCCCGCAGGCCAAAAGGGAAGACAAAGTGCACTCTGCACAGAAACCATTGAAAAATGGCACCAAATGTGGACGGAACCACAGGGATTGCTGGGATGTGAAGCAATGCATCATGGGGCATTGGGACAGGATCCGGAATACCCCGCACCCCATACCCCCTGCCCACAAGCCACAGCACCAGAATGGGAAGAGGTGCTCTGTGGGATAGCTGCCCATAATGCACCACTCCAAATGCTGCTTCAAGTGCTGTGAATGTAGCCATGCCAGTGCACCTGCAGCTGTCAGTGTGGACAGACTGGAGCACTTTCCCTGGTGCGCTCTCTGAAGGCTGGTTTAACCCAAAGCACTCTACATCTGCAAGTGTAGCCATGGCCTTAGTACCTTTCCCAGCCCAGAAAAACTATGTGTAGCTGAAAAGCTTGTCTCTCTCACCAACAAAACTTGGTCCTATAAAAGATATTACCACCTAGTTTCTGACTTCCTTTGGGCATATTCCCCCTACATGATCAATTTCCATATAGGGATAGGAAATTTATGGGTGTTCACACAGTTTCCTCCATATCACTACAATGAATTTTGTTGGATTAGTCCCACTGTTGGAATAGGCAGAAGATATATTCTCCTACACTGTGCATCCCTGGAGATCCAGAAAAATCAGGGGGTACCCATATACAGAACCCAATACCTCTACACTGCTTCCCAGTTTTTCAGGGAAGCACCCTCCCATACAGAAGCCTGCTGCTGCCCCTGAACCTTGTCTGGGGCAGGTCCCTTGGCAGAAGAAATCACCATGTTAGATAAGATTGACAGGTCTGGTACATTTTACTGAGAGAACCCTCACATAACTGTGAGGAGCTGCTGCTGCTACATAGAGTTGCCATTCCCAGGTTTTCCAGTCTGAGTGTTCCAGAAGCACTTTTCTAGGACTGGGCAAAGACAGGATAATTCTATACATACCAGCACTTTCCACTTCCCTGAATTCTTGCGGAAGCAGAGGGATTGATCAAGCCCCTGACTTCAATAATATCTTAGAAGTTTTTAATTAGTTCCTTGCCCTGCCTAAATTGTTGCCTGCTCTCTTTCAGCTATTTTTCTTCCCTCTTGGCTGAAAACTATTTTGTTGAAAGGCAGATCAGATCTGTAAACTGTGTATAAATATCATGAGCATGACCAATGCAAAATGCGAAGAGAGCTGATCATAAAAAGGGGATTTCTGCAGTAGGCTTCTTGGCCAAAAATGGTTCCTTGCTGTTAGCACCAGTTCAACTCCATTAATGGTAGCAGTGGTGGGAGTCCTAGTATAAACAGGGCTCCAGGTGGCTAATATTTGAAGTACCATGTTGTCTAACCTTGCTTTGAGTAGGATACCAGCAGCTGCCCTTAACTTGTCTATATGAGAGCTCCTATTGTTGCCCTCAGTGGGAGCTGCTGGGTGCTCTCACTTCGGGAACTCTGGCTATTCACTCAGATGCTGAAGTATAGGGTTAAAAGTCTAACCTTAGGCTTCTTCTTCTTCTTCTTCTTTTTTTTTTTTAAATTGCCATACTGGTGACGAGGCCTCCGCAGCTCTCAGTGGAGAAATTTTAAGAAAGCCATTTCTATAAGTGTATTAAATTAAAACAGGATAATTTCAGATATTTTTGTAAGGCTAATATTATACCATGCTCAGAGGCTGATCGTGCATATTTTCCCTCAGCTAATTGTTTCACTCAAATTTGTGCCCTATGATCTTGAGTAAAGTTCACTAGTGAAGGAAATTACAAGGCTATTAGCAGGGAATATCAGAGACAGGGAGCTTAATGAAAAGTGCGTAAATACAAAGTATGTGAGAAGTGAGCTGTTGTGCATATTGTAAAACCCAGAAAGTCTCATGGCCCATGAATCACATCTCAAAAAGCTGCATATAGAAAACAAAGAGTTCAGCTAACACCTGATATTTTAATTCAAAATCTTATAGTAAAAATGTGCGAGGCACTGTAAAATAAACTTGTAGGTTAAAAATTATCCATTTAATGTTTGGGAGTTAATATGGATAAAGAGATATTTTTGTTAGTACTGTCTGCTTTTTAATAGATGCATCTCACTTTGAGTCACCGATGTAGCCATAGAGGTAGCTCCATTTTTCCACAGATGATACATTGTAGCAGTTGTGCAAATGCTACAAGCATAGATGAGCAGCTGTGGCAATGGAAAGAAAGTGGTGTGAACAGGGGTTGAGAGTCCCATGGTAGCTTAAGACATAGCAGAATGAGACACTACACCTGGAAAGGTATCTAATCAGGAAGCCCTCTTGCAGATATTTGTTTTCTTAAAATACCTTTAGGAGAAATTTTTCAGTAGTTTTATTTCCAAGGGCTGTCTGTACTGTTTTTATGGTATCTTGTCTAATTACAAGCACCGTCCCAGTTATATTGACTTCTAGGAATTATGTCAAAGTGTGTCACCTCTTGGAGAGGTATATGATTAGATCAATGGAATTTCAAGTGCAATCCATTTCTGCACTGCACCTCTCAAAAGCTGTTATATAGTCCCACAATTCCAAGCTATCTATTCCACCCATGACCCTTACATTTAATCCTTGTGTGTCCCTAAAGATCCTCTGGTTTTTTTAAAACACACACAGAACTCTGTAGCTGTCAAAATGAATGCTGCATATTGAACATGGGTAGAATATGTACTTTAACATTCTGCTGGAGTGACACAAGTCCAGCAGACGACAACTTAATGTCAGTAGCACTCTGGATTACATTGCAGTATGCTCTAATAGTTGGAAATCGGAGGCTCTTCACACACACACCTCATTCCCAAAGGGATTAGGTGTGAAAGTGTGGGTGTCTACTAAAATTTATATGCTTTGAATTAAAGACACAGTTTTAGAATCTCTGCAGGGAATAGGTTCTATTGTACATTCTTCGGACAAGCTGAGATAAGAAGATTATAAAATAGAAAAATGTGTTAAAGCCTCATAATCTCTTACAATAAAAAAAATTAGACCTTAAAGACCTGAAGGTGCATTTTGGTTTCTAACAGGGTGTCTTTAAAAAAAAATCAGATGCCTATAGTATGCTCAGCTAGACACATTTCTAGACACACTGTGCTGAACGCACTCTAGGCAGTTGATGCATTCATTCTCCACTTACAGTGCTGAGCAGCAACATTTTCTCTTCGTATACTGTTCATTTCCCTACAGATTTGAACACAGCCATACGGTTGGAGCCATAATATTACCTGATAAATTCAGAACTCATTAATTGAACCTGAATTGCTGAGAAGGAAATATATATATTATAGGCAAGGCTGGTAATGCCTTCTATTATTAAGGTTGCCCAACATTTTCCATTGTAAGGTCCTGGGTCAGTTCAGGGGCGGTTCCAGGCACCAGCGCAGCAATTGCGTGCCTGGGGTGGCAAGCCATGGGGGACAGCCTGCTGGTCGTCATGCGGGCGGCAGTCAGGCTGCCTTCAGCAGCGTTTCTGTGGGAGGTCTGCCAGTTCCATGGCTTTGGCATCAATTCGGCGGCAGGTACACCGAAGGCGCAGGTCAGGCGGACCTCCTGCAGGCATGCCGCCGAATCTGCGTTAGCGGCGGACCTCCCGCAGGCATGCCGCTGAAAGCCGCTTGACTACCATGCTTGGGGCGGCAAAATACATAGAACTGCCCCTGGTTCAGTTGCATATAACTTTGCTAAAATTTAATGATTTGTGCTGAACTTTTCCAATATGGTGTTTGCTTGAGGCAAAAAAAAATTTGGAAAGGGTCAGCCAAAATAGTTGTCATTTCTGAGACTGAAACTAGGGAGAAATGTGTGGTTTTACCCATGTTAAACTAATGGCAGTTTTTTCCTTGAAATGCACTACTTGAAATTTAGCAGGTGGGTGGCTTTTGTATTAAAGATGTGGCTTTTGCTATCCCCATAAAATCCACTCAGATTTGGTTGTTATAAGCCTTTGAAAAATTGAAATATGCACATGGTGGGTAGAGAATTCTTAGATTTTCATAGCTTAAATCTCTGAAGAGGCCAGTCTCCCTGAGTATGCTCAAGCCATATCTTAATGCATACGCAGAAGAGGGATGAATTATGGTCACAAAGGCAACTTTATTCTGGAATTATCTAACTTCTGAGTGCTTGATTTTGCACCCTTCATAATTTTTAATGTATTTTGTGTGTACTGTGTGTGGATATAGATATAATCCAAATGCTTAGCTAGTGTAAACTGGCATAACTCCATTGACTTCAATTGAACTTTGTTGATTTACATAACCTGTAGATCTGGCTTGTGTTTTGTTTATGTTGTAATTGTAATAATTAGGTGATTTAAAACAGTTATTTAGCACTTTTCTTCATCCTCAGTCTTAATTATTTGTGTGGCCTAAATGCTAGTACAAGGTTGCTGTGTTTCAGTGCTGTAAAGTTTCTGTTTCAGGAGCCAGCATTCCTTTGCCATGCTGATCACATGCACCTCTCCTATCTCCCATATATCTGCTAGTCTATTAGCACTCCATATATCTACTTTGGCTTCTCCTCATCATTGCATTAAATTCAGTAATTAGTCTATTAGCACTTTGGTCCTTTTCATTTTTAACTAGCTACATAAATATATCTAATGAATATTCATGATCTACTTCCTCACTGTAAAAGTCTGTGTCAACATCTCTTCCCTAATCTGACCTACACCTTCTGCTCCTTGCATTCTACCCAAACTGTGGACTGTTCACTTTGTTTCCTCAGTAATTTCCATCCTGGTGCCATTTTTTAATGCTGCTTCATGTGTTTGACCCAGCTTTGAATGTCAAACGTTTTCCCGCTCTTTCTGAAAATCATTGATAAGATTCCAGATATTCTATGAAGCATTTTATATGGAGCTCCATATTTGGTCCATGTGGAGAATGAGAGTTCTCTGTTTGATATTAATCAAAGGATGCAGTCAGGGAGCAAGCCAACAAGAAACAAAACAATGGTGAAGATCGAATAAATGGGGGAGCTATGAACTAGGGAATGCTCCTACCTGACTCCAACCAGACAAGCAAGATTTACTCTTCCCATTGTTGAGGCTAGTATCATAGGGCATACAAAATCATAAGACAATGGTCATAGAAAAGGAAGAGGGCTGCTCAGGAAGTGTCAAAGAGTTCTGAGAGAGTTGCAAGGAGACATACAGTGTCACAGAGGACATAGTGCAGCAGGGCACGCTGCTTCAGCCAGCCCAGAGTTGGAGGCTGAATGGAACTTGCAAGACTTGCAAGGGGAGATTAAGCTGTAGGAGAGACCCCCCAGCCTATAGGCCTTTTTTGTTTTATTCTTTTACTCTGTGTGCTTCATGCCTTTGTGGGGGGGGTAGATGAATAAATAATGCTTTGCTTTGAAGAAGATGGTTGAGTCACTTTAATCAGCAGCTGCCACAGGCTTCCAAGGACAAGCATTTACACATGCCAAACACATTTCAGCCTGGATGTTAACGTGGTTGGTAAACGGTAGGGCTACAGCCCACAGATCCGGGCTAAGAAGGGTAGGACCGCGTGGTTCCATCCACAGAGGGGTGAAGATAGCAAACTTTGTCCCCACAGGGGTACACTCCAAAAGGACTAAAAGGGATCTAAAGCAAAGCTTACCGTATAACTGATAGGCTATGGGTAGCCACTTGTTTTTTTAACCACATAAGCTCTTTGGGAAAAGTGATCTATTTAGCAATTTGTGTATTGTAAAGCACTATGTATACTCACAGTGCTACAGCTAGGATCAAAACAGCAGTAATATTGCACGTGAATTAATGGAGAAACATAAGACAGGTTAATCTACTGCCACTCAGATAATAAATGGAGTAAAACTGTTTGCACTGCCAAGAAATGACTCTCTACCTGTGCTAGATATTAGTCATGCACCTTTTATGTGTAGGACCTTGAAGTGAAGTATATGTGAGGGTTTTTATTATTCAACACTGGAAAGGGAGTTAAACACTAACTTGAAATAAGGACAATATTCCATTTGGTAATGCAAACATTCAAAGTTTTGTATCCTTTTTTCACCCTCAGAACTTGATTGACAACTTAAAGTGTAGAAACTACAGAGGTAGGACAGCTTTTCTTAAATAAAAGCTTTATTGAGATTTTAAGATATAACAATAGAAACAACAGTGATCTGAACAAAATTCCACATGATTCACTGCAATTGTAAAGAGATATTACAGGAGTGCAATTGATAATGCAACTGTCACAGCAAACAAGAAAGAGAATATACAAGTACAGAAGAAAAGTTCAAGGGTCATGATGTTAGAAGAAGAGATGGAGTGACGGTTTTCCAGGTGTTATAGAGGCACTGTATTCTTGAAATCTGGCCACCTCCTTCTGTGTTTTTGCAAATTTTCATGTGTTTTAATTTTAAAAATGTTTTTCCTTTCCCTGTTGCTGTTCCCAAGCTCAGTACAGGGGAAAAGAGTCTCACAAAGTGCTGTCAAATGCACAAAGGTAAACAAACTGGAAAAATAATCATTTTCCTCAAATCTTTTTCATTTATAGTGATCTTATGTGTTTCTTGTAAAACTAGTAGGCAAAAGAATTTGAGGCAGAAGTGAGATTTTTAAGTTGGTGGGCCTGTAAATCCAATGAGCTGTTGTGGATATCTCAACATTTTACATGTTGCCACAGAAAGAGCCCCCATTGTATACAATGGAAGTCTATTGTCTGATATATTGAAGCAAAAGTTTGCTGTGGATTATTATTTTCTTCATTTACATCTGACCTGTCACCACTGAAGTAAATAGGAGTAAGACTGAGTCCTGGGTAACTGTGATTAATATATAATGATCCTTTGATATTTGAATTGAGAGAAAGAAGGCAGGTAGGCAGTGATACAAAACTGTGACAGTCATACAATGACAGTCAAGGCTGTTGCTGCTGCAATTCATTAGTACACAAAATCAGGCTTCCTAAACTTTGTTTTGTTGTTTCCAAATGGTGGACATAAGATTGAATTCAGGTAGGCAAGAGGAGAACGTTGCCTCATGTCTCAGAGAAAATTAGAGCTAGTGATATACATAAGAACGGCCATAGTGGGTCAGACCAAAGGTCCATCTAGCTCAGTATCCTGTCTATCGACAGGGGCCAATGCCATGTGTCACAGAGGGAATGAACAGGACAGCTAATCATCAAGTGATCCATCCCCATCAGCCATTCCCAGCTTCTGGCAACAGAGGCTACGGACATGGCTAATAGCCATTAGCCTTCCTGGCTAATAGCCATTGATGGACCTATCCTCCAGGAATTTAGCTAGTCCTTTTTTTGAACCCTGTTATAGTCTTGGCCTTCACAACATCCTCAGGCAAAGAGTTCTACAGGTTGACTGTGTTGTGTGAATAAATACATCATTTTTTTAAAACCTGCTGCCTATTAATTTCATTTGGTGACCCTTAGTTCTTGTGTTATGAGAAGGAGTAAACAACACTTCCTTATTTACTTTCTCCACACCAGTCATTATTTTATAGATCTCTGTCATATCCCCTCTTAGTTGTCTTTTCCAAGCTGAAAAGTCCCAATCTTATTACTCTCTTCTCATAAGGAAGCCATTCCATACCCCTAATCAATTTTGTTGCCTAGATTCTAGATTGAGAGAAAAAAGGTTTACTCTCTCTAAAGGGAAAAGTATTAAAACTCTAGATCAGTGACATTCACTATCTAAGCTTTCCCCATACCAAACACATCTACAGCTACTGTTTCCCCAGGAAGTCTTTAAAGGTATGACCAAAAGTTTTTAAATCTGGGACCAAAAGTTTTAATGTCAAAGGACATTCCAATAAACAATGGAACAGAGATGCCATTTGTGTCAGTTGTGTGGGATAAGAAGCTTGTAAATGTTTCCAAAATGTTACTTGGAATGGAAGGTAATGCATTTTGTGTGTGATAAAACATTGCATTTGAATACATTTGTTCCAGATAAACAAATTGTGCATTTTATTTATTGCTTAAGGCCAAACTGCTTGAGGCATGTCAAACCCCATATTTCTATTTAAAGCTTGACTCAATACTTGACATTTTAGTATCTGAACAATTTGGAGTGTATTATAAAATACAGAGATAAAATGATGAGTTTTTAGTTTGTTGTACTAATTAACTGCTTCTCTTTATCTGCATCTTTGTGACTCAAATTAAGTAAAATAATGCTTTGGTTATTGAGTCCCTTAATTGAAAATATGTATAAAATTCTCTCTTCACCAATCCAGATATGTGTATGTATATATCTTGAAAACAGTCAAATAAATGTTAGATCTTTGCTTTGCCAAGTTGAACAGTGTTGTTCAGACTAGCTTGGAATTTGGTTAACTCTGCCTTTGTAGCTAGGATAACAGTTCTGTGAGTTATGTTCGATAGTCTATGCATCTGAAATGGTCAATGGAACTACTCATGTCAGTAAATTTAGTCATGAGACTAAATGTTTGCAGGACTAGACCCTTAGTTTGAGCTACAAGGGGAATTTCCTTTTTTAGATACATCAGTGATCCTGTGCATCTTGTGTGGTGCTATACTGAGAAAATCCACAGTAATCTCCAGTTGCACGAGTACTTTTGACACAATGGATGGGAGTTTCCAAAGTGCATTAGGAGTACAAATATCATGCAGAATGGGCAGAATGTTGTGTAAGAAATGCAGTATATGCAAGCATATTCTGCTCAAAAGCTGAGAGAACTTGTATTAACTAATACATATACGTTTATATTTATGAAATGCTCCCTGAGGAAGGTTTACTTTAAAAAGTCCTTGATTTCTCTGTTTTACTTCATTTTTAATTTTCTCCTTCCTTTGTGATTATTTATTTTTCCTTCCTCTGTCTGTCAATTTATCACTGACTGTGCTTCCCAACGGCCCCTCTCCTCTTCAATTTGTCCCAGTCTCTCCACAATCTATTTCTTTACAGCTTTTCTGTTCTTGCCTTCTTTATTCTCCTCTGGTCAGCCCTGTGTTTTTGCTGCTTTTGGAGAGCAGTAATTTTTCCATTGAAATTGCACTACCAAGTGCTGTTCTCACAGGATACCCACACATTCTGAGCCCCAGGAAACACCAATAGGTTAATAAAATGCAGAAGCTCAATGGGAGCTGCTAAATAGCACAAGAAAGAAATTGACTCCAGAATGCAAAAGTTGACATCCAATACAGGTCTTTTTTCAGTTGACTATTCAAGTTTCTGATATTAATGTGGTGACATCACCCAATTTTGATATACTGATATACATACCTTTAGAATGGTATCTGTTTAAATGTTTTCTATGGCCTTTTTGGGACCGTTGGTTTATTAGTATGTGCTCCTGCACAACTGGAATCTCTAGTTGAACAGGGCTTGTCTTCCACCTTCCCCCCACAGGACAAAGACAACACAGCCCAAGATATGTTCTTCTCCAACTCCCTCCCTCCTCAGGACTGGCTTTTATTCAACTGCCTCAGTGATTTATCTCAAAAACAGTAAAACCTTGCTACAGCTCAACATTGCTTTAGCCCACAGAGATCTCTTGAGCTAACTCACCCAAATACTTTTCCTTGAAGAACTTCTTGTTCCTCCTTGAAGCTCTGTCTTATCTTAGGGTACGTCCACACTACCCGCCAGATCGGTGGGTAGCGATCGATCTATCGGGGATCAATTTATTGCATCTCATCTAGACGTGATGAATCGATCCCCAAACGCTCTCCCTGTCGACTCCAGAACTCCACCAGGGCAAGAGGCAGAAGCGGAATCAACGGAGTTGCTGCGCCATTGATCCCGTGCCGTGAGGACGAGAGGTAAGTTGAAATAAGATATGTTGACTTCAGCTATGCTATTCTCATAGCTGAAGTTGCGTATCTTACATCGACCCTCCCTCCCGCAGCTGTTTGTATTGCTGAGATGGAGATAAATGTTATTCCTCTGTTTTGGTGATTTGTTCAGTCAGCAGATTAACTCTTCTGCCTCCACAGAGAGACCTAAAACAGAAATCCTGTCACAGAAGCTAACTAGCCTTCTTATTCCCCATATTAATCAAGTTCAGAGGATTTTTGTTTGTTTGTTTTTAAGTGATGCTGGAAATAATTTCTCCACCCCCACAGAACCTAACTATGCTTACTTCCTCCAAAAGCATCACCTGCTGGTATTACTCTTATTAGAATTGCCTTAGTTCCCTGAAGAGCTTAGTGGTCTTGCTACATGCTAGAGATATGTCTACACTGAAGCTGGAAGTGAGCCTCCCAGCCCAAGTAGACTGACTCATGCTGGTGGGGCTCAAACTAGCACACTAAAAATAACAGTGTGGACATTGTGGCTCAGGCTTTCAAGCCTAAGGGGTCAGGTCAGCTCTCTCACTTTCTTTGGCCCTAATAATATTTAATTATTCACTACAAAGTGGAACAGCTTTCAACAAGAGCACTCCACCTCAGAAAACCCCATCATCTGTTGGATAGGGCTCTCACCTGAGAAGTAGGAAACCTCTGTTCAAATCATTTCTCCTCATCAAGCTGACCAGGAAATTGAGCCAGGGTCTCCCATATTCCAGTGAGTACCCTAATGTCTGGGCTAATTTTTTAGGTATTTTCCTATCTTTACCTGATTTGAAGATTGCATTTGTGATTAGATGTGGGCTAGATACTCCGATGCCCGCCTGGGACTGCAGTGAGCATGACCACAGGCAAAAATATAGTTACCTAGGGAACTTTGCAGTGGAAATTTAGGGTATACATGAGTTTAAGCACCTGGTTAGGCAGCAGCTGAGCAGGGGTGGATCTGAGCCTAAACTTTTCACTATCCCCTGACAATTTGTTTTTCTGCATCAAGAAAGCTGGGTGAATGATACTACAAGCCCAGTGCCAGCTCACCTCAGCCTCCTCACTATGCCGTCAAACCTAAACAGGACAAATGAGAAGCTTGAACTGGAGTCCTTAGAAGGCATCCTCAAGCTGTTAGCTCAGATTTGTGACTAACTTGGGCATCATCCTACTAATCTATAGTCCTCGAGACAAAGGATTCCCATAGGAACTAAGATGTTGTCTGACATGGCAAAGAAGTCTTAGGTTTATGACCTGTGGAATTTTTCCAAACACTAAATTGCTTCATCAGTTCAGATTGCCTCACTCAACCCCATAACTAGGGCCCTACCAAATTCACTGTCCATTTCAGTCAATTTCATGGTCATAGGATTTTAAAAATAGTAAATGTCAAGATTTCAGCTATTTAAATCTGAAATTTCACAGTGTTGTAATTGTAGGGATCCTGACCCAAAAAGGAGTTTTTGGGGGTCACAAGGTTATTATAGTGGGGGTTGCAGTACTGCTACCCTTATTTCTGCATTGCTGCTGCTGGCAACAGTGCTGCCTTCAGAGTGCAGAAGTATGGATGGAATTGTATGGTATTGTCACCCTTACTTATGTGCTGTTGCCTGCAGAGCTGGGCCCTCAGTCAGCAGCCACCACTCTCCAGCTGCCAAGGTCTGAAGGCAGAAACGCAGAAGTAAGGGTGGCATGGTATAGTATTGCCACCCTTACTTCTGTGCTGCTGCTGGCGGGGCACTGCCTTCAGAGCTGGGCACCTGGCCAACAGCCTCCGCTCTCTGGCTGCCCAGCTCTGCAGACAGCAGCACAGAAGTAAGGGTGGCAATAACACAATCCCCCTGCAACTCCCTTTTGGGTCAGGACCCTCAATTTGCAAAACGCTGATCTCCCCCATGAAATCGGTATAGTATAGGGTAAGAGCACATAAAAGGTCAGATTTCATGGAGTGGGAGGGAGGCCAGATTTCACAGTCCATGATGTGTTTTTCATGGCTGTGAATTTGGTAGGGCCTTACCCATAACTCAGAACTTCATGTGAAGATCTACTATCTTATCACTCACATCTGTGACAGCCTCTTGGGACTCCAGGAACAACTAACTAAGCACAGGACCACATAAGATGCCCTTTCCAAAAATCCACGTGTGTATCTGATTGCAGAACTGGGGCTGTAGATGCTAAGTGGCACTTCAATGATGTGTATTCCTTGTGTTGGTCTTCTGCAGAGGGTGACTTTCACCCTAAATGCACTAAAGGCAAAAAGGGAAGATACTTATCATTCAACCCTTAGGCATATTACCAATCAGTCTCAGTCAAGATGCTGTCTGGGCCAGACTAAATATACATACAAATTTTTTCTGCACCACAAGAAGAGACATTTAAAGAGACCATTTAAAACTTACTTTAAAAATTATGAAAATGGGATTTCTTTCTTCTACCATTCACACCTCAACCAGATTATTGGTTCTAGTGAGAAAGGGAACAGTACAATCATGTGTCATTACAATTTGTGGTAAAACTGTCTCATGGAATGATATAATATGAACTTAATTCAGGAAATGATGTGAAGCTGAAATTCCATCTAGAATTGCAAGGTATAGCACAGTATGATGACCAATAAGCTTAGACAAAAGGAACAACCACGGATAATGCTAAAATGTTCAATTGATTTACCAGAGTATATTCTCTAGGTTCCATCTTGGGATTTGTTTGTTTGTTTCTTGGCAGACAGAGAAAGCTAGCAGTTTTCTGGTTTCTTATTTCCTGGAGTATGAAGATACTTTTGCAAAGCAGCATGTGTCTACTTTGCAGAGGGCAAAACTGACAGAAAAATCAATTAGGGTTTCAAAAGTTATCAAATGAAAAGGACATTGGTTTGTGAGTCTGAGAATATCAAACGGCATAAATTTAGCACTTATAGGACACTTGTGAAGTCCTGTACCAAAGCTAAAGACAGATGATCATTACAATAAGATGATCATTACAATAAGATGATATCAGGAATTCTTTCATCTTCACATGTGTGATACTTCAGGTAAATATAGTATGTAGCCTAGCAAGTTTGATTTCAGGTATGTTACATCACTGATGTCTGGAATGCCTCATTAATACCCAGCACTCCCTATAATCATAGGAAATTCAGTTCCTTATATAAGAGAAGCCTTTGATCCATTGACAGAGAATACAAAGATTATTTATATGAAGATTACAGTTCAGGAAGCAGTCAAGTTGATTTATCTGCAGTGCACTGGGCAAATTAGAATGACAAAGAATGACACATTTTCAGTAGAAGAAAACAGTAGGGACTCAGTAAAAGAATGCAGTCTCCTCACAATACTTCTTTCTAACTATGAAAAAAAACATGAGATCTATATTTCAGAGCTTCCTAAAGATATTCATATGGAAAAGAGAAAGAAGAGCTACTGCTGGAACCTGTAAATAGTGACTTTTTAAACACTTCCAAAAAAATCATCATAATTCAGTTTAAATGAACAAATCTTGGGAATATGAATGAGCTTGATGTTCTATTAAATGCGTTTTACTGTCCTTTTGTTATGTTCAAGAATATTATAACGAATCAAGGAATCCGTAAACTCTTTTTGGTAAGTTTACTGCTGGATATGAAGGTATCATTGCATGAGTTATGTCCATCCTCACTCCAATGCTATTAATAACAAACGTGAGGTAGATTCTTTAATAGGCCATAAGCAAAGTAAAATATAATGGAGGAAAAATTAAGGCCCGGATCATGCAATGAGGTTTGCTCATTGCAGGATCAGGGCATAGATTACTAAATTATAAATCTGATCTTCCAAACTCACTGCATGCAACACTCCCTTTGAATCAATCAGCCAATATAAGAAAGTGTCCCCATTCAGCAGTAGCACTTAAAATTAAACGTGCTGAAATTGCTTTCCTGAATAGCAATGGATTTGAGCACATGCTTAATTACTTCTCTGAATGATTGCCAGAGAGGCAAAGATAAAATTACAGGACGACACTGGAAGAACTACTGTAGTTATCCCAGATGAGGTTTCAAACAAAATCATTTTTAAGCATTTATCTAAATTAAAAAAAGTGTCATTTGTCATTTTCTTTTTAAAAAATAATGCATTATTGTTAAGGCTGTATCTTTTCATTAATAATCCCATGTTGTGTTGTCATGCAGCTATCGCTCAGCTATAAAAAATTGCTTTTGGCTGAAACATGCAATGTAAAAGCTAATTAGTTTTATTTTGTTTGGTTCATGAGTACAAATATTGAACAAAATTGCTTTAGATATTAAATGATGCAACTCAGATTCTAAATGATCAAGGTACTTAAGCTTGCATAACTTCAAGCATTAAAGGAGTCCTGATGAAGTTATTGAAGTCAGTGGAGCTGCTCAGTCACTTAACGTTAGGTATGTGCTTATGTAGCTTGAGCCCCATATACTTTTATTGTTTAAAAAGTATGATTTATTTATGTACTGACAATCTGAATACATTACCTTTATTCTGCATTTGTACAGTGCCTAGCACAATCAGGTCCTGCTGCATGTGGGTATGCTATATTAATACAAACAACCACCACCAATATCTGTATCAGAAAGACAGATAATCCCAGCACAGGCCAACATAAAATTATCTGTGGAAAAAGTCTTGAAGTCAGTGAGACTATTGAGCGCCTTGGAGGAGCTAGTTCTCAAAATACAAGTTAGGTGGCTAAATGGCTTTGAAAATTCTGGCCTTAATTTTCAACATAGTGCACAGGGATTTAGCTACATCACTTCCATGAACATTACTGGAAGCAGAGTGGCTGTATTCCTGTGCAAAGCTTTATAGATTTAAAAGGAAGAGGTATATTTTATTCTGTTTCTCTTTAATCATAGACTCATGGGACTGGAAGGGACCTTGAGAGGTCATCTAGTCCAGTCCCCTGCACTCAAGGCAGGACTAAGTATTATCTAGACCATCCCTGGCAGGTGTTTGTCTAACCACTCTTAAAAATCTCCAATGATGGAGATTCCACAACCTCCCTAAGCAATTTATTCCAGTGCTTAACCACCCTGACAGTTAGGAAGGTTTTCCTAATGTCCAACCTAAGCCTCCCTTGCTGCAATTTAAGCCCATTGCTTCTTGTCCTATCCTTAGGAGTTAAGAACAATTCTTCTCCCTCCTCCTTGTAACAATATTTTATGTACTTGAAAACTGTGAGCATGTCCCCTTCTCTTTTCCAGACTAAACAAACCCAATTTTTTTCAATCTTCCATCATAGGTCTTGTTTTTTAAACCTTTAATCTTTTGTGTTGCTCTTCTCTGGACTATCTCCAATTTGTCCACATCTTCCCTGAAATGCGCCCCCCCCCCCCCCCCCAGAACTGGACACAATACTCCAGTTGAGGCCTAATCAGCGTGGAGTAGAGTGGAAGAATTACTTCTCACGTCTTGCTTACAACACTCCTGCTAATACATACCAGAATGATGTTAGCTTTTTTTTGCAACAGTGTTACACTGTTGACTCATATTAAGCTTGTGGTCCACTATGATGCCCAGATCCCTTTCTGCAGTACTCCTTCCTAGGCAGTCATTTCCCATTTTGTATGTGTGCAAGTAACTGTTCCTTCTAAAATGAAGTATTTTGTATTTGTCTTTATTGAATTTCATCTTATTTACTTCAGACTATTTCTCCAGTCTGTTCAGTTCATTTTGAATTTTAATCCTATCCTCCAAAGCACTTGCAATCCCTCCCAGCTTGGTATAATCCATAAACTTTGTAAGTGTACTCCCTGTTCCATTATCTAAATCATTGATGAAGATATTGAATAGAACTAGACCCAGAACTGATCCCTGTGGAACCCCACTCATTATGCCCTGTGAACCACTGATAACTACTTTCTGGGAACAGTTTTACAACCAGTTTTGCATCCACCTTATAGTAGTTCTATCTAAGTTGCATTTTCCTAGTTTGTTTAGGAGAAGGTCATGTAGGACAGTATCCAAAGCTTTACTAAAGTCAAGATATACCAAGTCTACTGCTCTAATGATACTTCAGTGATTACTGAAGATCACTTGTAGAGATACTATGGTATAGTAACACATCCAGTGCTGAGGAGCTGTTAGAACAATAGACACTTTTAATTACCTGTACTATACACTTTAGGAGCCTGTATTACTTTCCAGCTGGGGACGTGCTGCAGCCATCCTCATACTCTACAGCTGTGAATTGTTTACTTCACTGCAGGGAAATACTGATTTTGTTTCAAATACTTTTTTTTTCCCTGTCACATTCTAGAGTGCAACTTCAGTCCACCGCTGTCTCTTCTATTCCTCTCCTTCTGATGATTACTATCTGTAGCAAAAAGGGAATAGCACAGCTCCTTCTTCCTTCCTTTGATGTTTCACAAGGCTGAACCTTTTGACGTTTCCCTCTTAATCAGTCTGACAACTGTTTTCACAATAAAACCTATTTCTGAAGAATATCACATCCATTATTTTAAATGGTTTGAAAAGTGTATTCAGTAGCAAAAAGATGCACATCAGCACTTATGCTGAAAAAAGTGTCTAACAAGTGTGCATTTAATCTGACTTAATTACTTTAAAAGGTTAGATTGGCACCTTGGTGATATGTTGATGGGCATTTTAAAATGCCATATAGGTTAGTTGTTTGCAGTGTTGTATCTGTGTTGGTCCCAGGATATAAGAGAGACAAGGTGGGTTTGAGGTATAGGCCTGAAGTCCTTTTGCAATGCTGCTCAGCATATTTAGGGTTGTATGTAGTGGTCAGAGAGTTATGGAGGGTAATGATGAGGACAACGTTTTGTTTCCTACATTTGCTCAGGAAGTTGATGCCCTGTTAAATTTTGCTTCCTTCTTCATGTTGTGGCATTTCCATTTCAGATGGCAGAATTCAGCATCTTTCATTTTTGTTTGCCGTTTTGTCTGCATAGCTCAAAAACTTGTCTCTCTCGCCAACAGAAGTTGGTTCAGTAAAAGATATTACCTCACCTTCATTATCTCTCATAGAAAAAGTTGATTAGTCTCCAAAACAAACAAAAAGATTAAAATCAGTTCCTTTGTTACACTGTTAACCTAGGAGAGAGTTGTTGATATAAATTAAATTTTGTGCATGGTAGCTGGTGAAAAAACAAAAAGCCATGGAGAAAAAAGCCACTTGCTCTGGATTGATGGTGTGACAGACCAGATTCAGGCTACTTCATTGTAATGTGATTTATTAGTTTGGTTTAAAGAAAAGTGATAGTCAACATTTCCATAAAGTTGACTAAAAACAGCCTCTCTGGGATATAAGGATGTAAAAAAAAAGCTCTAGGCTCTTCTAGTCAAAGCTGGAGGTCCTCCTCAGCAAAGGGGGCTGGCGTTCTATGATTCTACTATCTGGTTAGCTGACTAACACTAGTGAGGAACAGAGGTCTTGCAGGAAGTCTGTGGCAGAACCAAGAATAGATCAAAATTCTCTGATTACCAGTTCTGTGCTTTAGCAAGCAGATGAGACTCTGCCTTTTATGCAGTACTACTAAAATAGTTATTTTAACACTTTCCAGTCGGGAAGTTCTTGGTGCTCTGTTTACTGCAGGTGTAAATGGTTTACTGAACAGCACACACAAACACTACCTTTGTTTCAAGTAATTCTGAAAATCATTCTAGACACAAAAACCAGATTGTGGCCTAGATCAGCTGGCAGAGCAAAGGAGTAAGTGGGTGCAAGGCAGCCTCTTACTGCCTGGGATAGCTAGGGATTTGCTTCTGTAAAGCAAATTGGACAAGTATTGCCAAGTATCTTAATACAGACTCATAACATGGATCAAAACAGCTAAATCGAGATGCTTTACACTTCCAAATTAGCCCGTGTTATTACAAATTTTTCCATTAATTCAAACAATCTTACCAATCGTATCATTTATAATAATCTTTAGCTCTTATACAGTGTTTTTCATCATTGATCTTAAGGCACTTTACCAAGGACAGAAGGTATTATCTGCATTGTAGAGAAAAGAAGATTTGGGCTGAGAGAAGTGAAGTGATTTGCCAAAGGTTCCACAGCAGATAGGACCAGGAAAAGAACCCCAGTCTCCTGGTCTAGTGTCCTAGCCACATAACTATGCTGCTTCTTTGTTTTCTTTAGAAAGCTTGGCAGTATAATAAAATCGTCCATCAGTGTGGTCCTTTTTATCCAAAAGGATGTAACATCCATTTTAAAACAGGATTCATTTTGCCACGGTTGCTGTAGAGCACTTCAGCTTTTTAACAGCCTACATCAACACTATGTAGCTCAACTGATTGAAGCAGAAAGCAATGAGTTTAGTCACTCAGTTGTTCAGTACATTGTAGGATAAGAGAATAGTGATTGTTTGGTAGCATACAATTCTATATGTAGCTTATAATAAAACTAGATAGAATAGAACATTTTCAATGGCTATAGATATAGAATTAGAGATTTCTGGATTAACAGTAAAAACACAAAAATCAGATGTGATTTTCAGAGCAGTGCAGGAGATTTAGTTACACATTTTCCTTTAACTTTAAAGGAATAAGTGTGTTTAAATTCCTTGCACTACTTGGAAAGCGTAAACTATATTTTAACTGTCTAGTACACAACTATCACAGCTCATCTGTTTGGGAGTATTATTAGGTACTTACTGAGGATGCAAGTTTGTAACATGGATTCTGCTTATAATACATTCAGATTAGTTTACATTTTTTGTAGAGCTAAATGGGAAATTGCAACATCTTGACTGCTTGCAGGATGAGAAAACATTTTTACCCATCTCAAACTCGGTCAAAAGTGGAAAAATTCGGAATGGGTCAATCAAAACATTTTATTTCGATTATTATGAAGAGTTTTATTTGTATTTCAACTCTCTAAAATTGTTTCCACATGCATTTTAGTATAATCAAACTAAAATTTTGAAACAAAGTTGTTTTGATCCAAAAAATGGAACTTTTCATATTGAAAATGTCAAAGTGAGACATTTAAAAAATTCTAATTTTTTTCCCCCCAATAAGGTTTTCCAACTGGGAGATTTTTCAAATTGGACCATTTCCCACAAACATTTTCAGTTTTGATTGACATTTTCCAAATGAAAAAATGTTCCATTGGAAAATTCCTAAACTGCTCTAATTGTTTGTAGTTTGTAGTCAACTGTTAAAAGTAAATACAAATAATTAAATCTTACTGAGAGGGACCTCACCACATTATCTTTTTGACAGAGAGGCAGGTAGGCCATCAATTTTTGTGTGGATTCAATGCACAGTTAAGCAAGATTCTATGTACATATTTCGGCATATGGGATCTAAGTGTATTTGTGATTATATGTAATTATAGTTTGCAATTGTGTTTTGACATTAATAAGAATTTGATTGCCTCTCAGACATTAAGATTTTTTTATTATTAAGTGAAAATACATAGTATGTCAATTAGAACTGGGCCTGTGGCTGGATCTAGATTTTGAGTTAGAGGTTCAGATACAAGGGCAAATCAGTGCAGGGGTTCACACTGATATTCAAGAATGTCAAAATATTATAAGTTACTTTTATGAGATGTCAGATATATTCAAATCTGAATCAGACAACATGCCCACTTTGACATTGAGTTCTACCTAGATTCACACATAAGACTAGGAATTAGAATCTGAATATAGACTCTTCATATGGAGATTTGAAAAGATTTGGATTTCAGATTCCAATTCTAGGCTTCTCTAATTTCATTTCAAAGAAAGTTTTTAAAAAATATAGGGCAATAAAGCAATTTTAATACACAACTTCCACTGATACATTAGGAAAACCAAAGTATGCAAAATTGTGGAACAAGTGCAGACTAGACAAATCAGATATGTTCTCACAACCATCAATGAAATCTTTTATATTAAAATATTGTATTCGTGTCTAATCACATCACTGCTCTTTTACCCAGGCCACACCCTCAAACAACTATTGACTTTTTATCCACTTTTTAACATCAACTCACTCATTCCTACTAGTCTAGTCACACCTTTCCCTGCCCGCCTTGGGAAAGTTTGAAAATCCTGGGTTGCCCCTTCTCAGTACTGCAAACCCCAAACATTTTAAAATAGTGAGCACCTCAGATTAAGAAATGGCTTAAAATTGTGACATTTTAATAATAACAACATTTAGGGGTCATGTCTTCAAGCTTTTCTGTTCAACCATGATGGTGAGAAAGTTTTGGCTTTTTTAAAAGTGTAAACAGATTCTTACACATGACTCCCAAGTTAAGCAACTCTTAAACTGAAATAAGATTGTCCATATGGGGATTTGCACTGATTTAACTAAAGCTCTTTAAAAGTCACATCTTAAGTTACTTTTGCAGGTGAGGCCTCAGGCTCTCATCTGTTTCTGTTCCCTCTCCCTTGACACACATCCTATCCTAAAATGCCCTTTCTTTATATTTATTTCCTCTGCAACCAACTCCCCCACCCTTTCTTCACTTCCAAGCTCTTTCCTATCCTGCTTCATCAATGTGCCTCTCTCCTGATCCAGTTGGACACCTGCCACAGGATATAACAGTCCCACATCTATTCAACCACGTAATCTGACATATCCTTTGAAACTGCCAACAAGGGTGTACATTAGCGCCAGTGCTGATGGAAGGTTTCTGAGGTTGTGAGAGATGTGGATGCTTGCTCATTAAGAACAGATCCAAGAATAGACCACCAGCTCATTTCACATTGGTCATTGAACAGCAACCAGTTCACTAGTGTTCTGTCCCTACAAATTCAGACATGAGAGAAAAAATATCTTCTATCCCCATAACTAACAGTAGCAAGAACTTAAACAAAGTTTTCATCTCATGGCCTGAGAGTGGAAAGGATATGGCACCAGGATCCACCTATGCTTGGATTCCATTTTATAAGTTCCTGAGCAGAGTAACCCAAAGTCTAGCATACGTTAGACAAAAATTGGGCTCCAAAAGAAATATTGAGGGACACTGCAATAAAACTCTTGCTAGAGAACAGAAATTCTGAAATACTTTTACTTACTGAAATTATTTCAAATGATTGGAGCAGCAGGGACACCCTTTGTCACAGCAAGATGCTGGCACATTATTAGTATTCAGTTCTATTACCAGTGGGTATATCTACACAAAAAAGGCATGTCTTTGCCGGTACTGTGACTGCTGCATTGTTTCCACTTGCATGTATTCCTCTACAGTTTTAATGAATTATTTGACCATTGGCAGGTGTATCAGGGCATTGTTGGACTGATTGTGTGATTGATTGTTCTGTTTTCAGGAGTATACATTTATTTGTGTATGTTTACTAGTTTGAGAGTGCTGGGAAGTAAGTGTTCTGCAATTGAGTCTCCTTTGTATCATTTAGAAGAAGCTACTCATTTCAAATTACTGTGACTTTGAAGTTCCAACTTTGGCTATATATCAAATGTTTGAGGATAAAATGTGATGTGACATAACTGGTCACATAACTGGAGCAAGGCCTGCCTCCATGCCAGTGTAACTGGTGTAATTCCACTACTTAAGTGATTAGGTTGGGAAATCTACATCATCATCTTTGGAGCTGGTGCTTTCTAGGTGAAGGGAAGTACAGTGGCACACAAATCTCACAAACCTGACCACCTTCTGCTCTAAGTGCAAGGCATACTTCATTTATCTTGTCTTCTCTAACACAGTGACATAGTAGCAGGTACATATTTAAAAAAACCTGACCCCTTACCAAAACATTTCTCTGCACACACAATGTTCACCTGGCGCAGAGAGTGAGAGAAAGAAGAAACCACACATGATAGATGACGGTCATCTGACAATGCCCTTCTAGAAGGGGCTCAGATACTACAGTAATGAGGGTGTGATAAGAACTTGTATAGAATCAACTACAAAATGATGTCAAAGGCCTCTAGATCCTAGAAGATGCACTTAAAAAATTTAAATATGAATAGATAGCCAGAACTCTAAATCCATTTGAGTACTAGGGTCCTGGACACTAGGTGGGAATGCATGGGCAGCAGATATTAGTACACATATGTTATGGTGATGGAGTGGCTGTGTGGATGTCACTTACTGTGATGGTGGGTGAAATCCTAACTCTTTTTGATATCATTGGCAAAATCTCCATTTACGTCAAGAGTGCCATTTACAGTGTTTTAGAGTGTTTGCGTAGTACAACTGGTTGGAAAAAAAATTAGATAAAAAATGCTGTTTTCATAAAGACTAAAATGTTTAGAAAATCATATCAATGTTCACAATTTTGCTTAGAAAAAATGAAACAAAGAATTTCAATAAATTTCAAAATGGGAGTTTTGATGGTTGGAATGGAACTTTTCAATTTATTTTGAAATGAAATTAATTATTTTTTATATTAAAAGAAATACAAAAAGTTTTAAAAGATCAAAAGTCAGAATGAAATGTTTTGAATTTATTGAAACGAAACATTAATTGACCTGAATATTTTTTTAAAAAATTCTCTTGGGAAAATTTTGAAGTGTTTTGATTTTGTTTTTTGTTTTTGTTTTTTGGGGTTTTTTTGGCAACTGAAATTGTGGGATTTCTTCCCAACAAAAATCTGGTTCCTGCTAAGCTCTGTAGCATAGGTCCCCAGCCCATAGCACTACTTACCACTTAGCTGGTACATAGGTATTACTGAGATGGGCACCTTAAAAATAAAGTGAATAGATAGATAAATTTGAGCTTTGCATAGTCATACAACAATTGTATAGGATTTAGCCCACCTTTCTTATGAATAGCAAAAGACAATCAAGGCTAGAACATGAAAACTGTAGAGTAATTAATAATCTTCATGATACAGGCGTATTTAAAGCATGCCATGAGGCCAATGGCCCTTCAGAAGAATGAGGGGCTAACTGGTCCATGTTAGGTGGGCTACACATGGGAACACACAAGTGCTCCAGCTGGAGCCCCTTTAACTAATTAGCAATGGAGCAGCTGAGATCAAAAGAGGCTGCTTGAACAGTATAAAGGAAAAGTTGCTTAAAATAAAGGGAGCTGTCTTTAGAGGCAGCTTGCTGTGGCTGCAGTCTGGAAAGAACCCACTGGAGGTAGAGTAAGCCTCAGGGTGGGGGAACCTGAATGACATTGTGGAGTAGATGAGAACCCCAAGAGATCTTTCAGGATCCCTTTTGTGGGGTGGGGTGAAGACAGTTGTGGCATTCCTGTCATTAGGTTCTGGGAAGTAAGCTGATGTAGGTCTTCAGGAAACAGGCTCTGGGGAAGGGAGTAAGAAGGAGGAAGATCTGGTAGAAGTTGTCCAATGCCAGCAAAATAGGCTCCCAATGTGTGTGTGTGTGGGGGGGAGGAATCCTGAGTTAGGTCCTACAATGGATAGAAGGAACCTACATGAAACAGGTTAGTCTCCTGTGGGAGAAGTCTTGGGATAGGGCTTGTAAATGGGAGCAGGGACACCCCAGAGGTAAACTGCCAACATCCTTGTGGGAAAGCAGACAGCATGAGGAATCCCACTAGTGTAGAAGTAATTAGTTTAATCCAAAAGGAGCTTTAGAAGAATTGCCCTGGACTTCTTAGGATTTTCTTCATTTGGACCCTTTGGCATCCCAAAAGGCATTTGGACTTCATGTGAATTAGACAGAGGAGTGAGCCCTGCATGAAATGGAGAGGCAGCCAGCCAGCCAGAGATGCTGGAGATGAAAACCACCTTGCAGCATTGCACCCTGACAAAGGGAACACTATGGGTCATGAGTATACCACCTTTCAGCAATAAATGACTTTTGCAGGAGATTAAATGCTAATCTGCAGTTAAAGCATTTCATAATCATAAATGTTTATTGCAAATAGACCTCAATGCCAAGATAATTTCTGTTATATGTTAAGCTTAAAAAACAATATAATGTAAATAAAGAAAAATATTTCTCTTATGTGTTAGTAAAACAGTGTTGCCAGCTTTCATGACTTTGAGTCTCAGAACATTTGGTGTTTTTTGCTAAAGCACTGTGTCACATAAACTGAAATAAGCCACTCTTGAGCAGAAATGCAAGTGCCCTCATGGAGGTTTGCACCAGTTTAATTAAATATCTAAAATGTGATTTAAGTTAAACTTGCAGACAAGGCCTGAGAATAAGGAAGAGGGATGGGATAAGCAAGAAAAGGTCCCAAAGCAGTTTTTTGACAGCTCAGACCCATGGTTTTGATTCCGCAGATTACTTAGACCAGGACCAGGACAATTCTTCCCCCCACCCAAGTTCTGAGCCCAGTGCAATAACTGCCCACCATGGGTTGTCAGTGGCAATTGAAAGCAGGACATCTGACACTAAAAGGATGGGCTTCTACTGTTTGAACTAAAGGACTACTGGGTAACTATAGCAGACTCATTAAATCTTGTACATGGACTAGACACTAGAATGGAACAAAGATCCACAGTGTGGCAATGTGAGTCATTGTGATGCACTAAACTGTTGTTACTACTGTCCATGTTCTCACAAGTTCCCTCCAGAAATGAAAATTCATTCAAGATCTTCTCTTAGCTAGATTAAAACTTCAATTATTTCAAAAGCACAGTATTAATTGTTAGAAGGCTTATTCCTTCACCCTCTCACTTCCCTGTCCTTCTTGCATGAACAGAGAGCAACAATACACAAAGTCCAAAGGCGCAAACAATTCAATGTTTATTGGGGTGAGTTGTCAGACGCTACCGGTGTGGTGCTCTGCTCTGTTCAATGTTGATATCCAGGGGCTGCTCTAGGCATTTTGCCACCCCAAGCACGGCAGGCAGGCTGCCTTCGGCGGCTTGCCTGCAGAGAGTTCACTGGTCCCGCGGCTTCAGCAGACCTTCCGCAGGCGTGCCTGCAGGAGGTTCTCCGAAGCCGTGGGACCAGCGGACCCTCCGCAGGCATGCTGCCGAAGGCAGCCCGCCTACCACCCTGGCAGTGCCAGCAGAGCGCCCCCTGCGGCTTGCTGCCACAAGCACGCGCTTGGGCCTGGAGCCGCCCCTGTTGATATCAATCAGCTGCGTACGTGTGTTCCCTCTGTGTGCTGTCCCAGCTCTGTGCAGATAGCTGAGACAGCAGATCCCGAGAGAACCCCCAATGACCACAGACTCTAGTAAGGTACGAAGGCACGTCGGCCAGGTTTAGTGTCGAAAAGAAACAGTCTCCAGCTCCCGGGCAAATGAAGTCCAAGGTGCTGCTAAGGTGCTATTAGCCAGTACATATGTGCTCCCTGACAATGGACTCAGCTCAGTCAGTGGCAGGACTTTCCACTGCTCCCTAGAATGGACAAAGACATCCATTCAGGGATGCATTCTTATACAGAGGTACGAACAAGTTACACATCACTCCTGACATACTGAGGTGCAACCCCTCTACGTAGCAAGGTTCAACCCCTCTATGTAGTAAGGTGTCATCTCTCACCTTGTACATGTTGGTTCTAACAAAACAACTCTATCCATCATATTACCCTTTTGGCCCTGTCATTGGGATGGGTCAGCCTGTTCCTTGTTATCTGTGTGGAATATACAAGTATGCGAATGTTCTGATATCTGGTGTCCAGTACCTTTTAGGTATGTCTCTTTTTGCAGTATCAGCCCTTTCCTTGCCAGCTTCTGTGAGCAGGGTCTGCCTCTGGCTCACAGCTTAACTTTGCTTTATGTTACAAAGTCTTGACCATTACTTTAGCTCAGGCCTCAGGCCTCTGATAAGTGTTTATGTTTCAGGGCATCATCTTACTACAGGGTGAACTTCCAGCAAGCATGATTCCAGTTTCCTTCCTTAGTGTCCCCCTTCCCAACTCTGACACCACAGACCCTTGCCTGTGTCCCTGTTTCTATTCCCATCCCCTATTCCCATCCCCTGTTCCCATTTCCCCCTTTAGCAAAACATGATCCCAATTCCCCCATCCCCAGTCCCTGTTCCCAACCCCACAACCCTTACTTCCTGACTGACTGCAAACTATATAGTAAAACTTGAATTCTTCTTAGCTATACCTTAACCAATCATTTTACTGAAATTTAACTAACCAATTCTAACATACTGTAACATGGTTATTTAACCAATTATATCCCACCACCTTAATTGGTTTACACCCTACAAAATTAATTATACAGCAGACAGAAACAATTACAGAACCAGACAGAGACCATGCAAATAAACATACAAAACAATACAGAAGTGAGGATTTCACAACTACATCTATACGGGCATAAAGGTTTTCCACTGTGTTTATTGATAAGTGAGTTCTTACCAGACAGGATGCTATTAAACTAAGTTTTCTTTTACATCTCCTAGGCTCTTCCCTTTCTCTGGAGGTGATAGATGGGATCCTAACAGCCCCAGATTGCCTTATTTCAATATGACCAAACAGGGCCTCAGACTGTCACAGTAAGAGAAGGTCATTACACAGACAGACAGTGATTTTTGGTTCTTTCTTTTATATCTCTATAACTAACTAAGTGATAAGAATACATCTAAATTCTTAAAGTATAGGCCATTGCATACAGGCCTGAATATCTATATTCTAACATTAATAACTAGAATTAACATAATGGAAAATGAAGCAACACACAAAAACAGTAACTAAAATATAAGCTAGTTTCTGCAAGTAAAATCTCACTGGGTATGATAAAAGCCATAAATTAAAACATAATTGAGGCTCAGGCAGGCTGGATGTTACTTATTAAGAGAAGTTTGTTTGACATTGGAGCACGTGTTTTAATTTAGCAATCAGCATCAATAATTGCACATATGACCATTAAGGTTCAAATAAGGTTTTAAGGAAGAATCCTGTTCTTAATTTAGAATTAGCTAACCTAGATGGAGATTTGATATTTTTGCAGTTTGGGCTTCTGCAAAATAGTAACAAAAACGTTTCCTTGAGATCCGACAATGATTTGAAAAATTTTCTGAGTTTTCTTGGAACACTATTTCAAACCTAGGTATTCTTCTGAAAAACTTGTCTCACTAATGGAAATTGTATAAATCAGAGAATAACATACATTAAGGATGGTAAGGTGTAATCTTTGTGGTTGTAGATGAAGTATGTCACAATGGCTATAGACAAGAATACATAAGTATAACAGAGGGCTTGGCTACACTTACAAGTTGCAGCGCTGGTGGAGGCTTTCCAGCGCTGCAATTAACACCCCGTCCACACTTGCAGGGCACAACCAGCGCTGCAACTCCCTGGTTGCAGCGCTGGCTGAAAACCCATCCCGGCAGGGGTATAAGGAGTGCAGCGCTGGTGACACCAGCGCTGCTCAGCAGGTGTGGACACTCACCAGCGCTTTACCTGTCCTCCAGGGAATAAGGAGCTATCCCAGAATTCCTGTTCAGCCACTCTGCACATCAGTTTGCACTCTACTGCTCTTGCCTCAGGTGACCCGCCCTTTAAATGCCCCGGGAAATTTAAAAATCTCCTTCCTGTTTGCTGCAGCCAGGTGTGGAGTGCAATCAGTTAATCAGTTACAGGTTACAGGTAACCATGCCTCCACGCGGCAAACGAGCCCCAGCATGGAGCACAGGTGAATTGCAGGACCTCATCAGTGTTTGGGGTGAGGCATCTGTTCAGGCACAGCTGCGCTCCGGCCGTAGGAATTACGATATCTTTGAGCAGATAGCAAGGGCCATGCTGGATAGGGGCCATGAACGGGATGCACTACAATGCAGGGTGAAAGTTAGAGAGCTGCGGAGTGCCTATTACAAAGCCCGCGAGGGTAATCGCTGATCCGGAGCTGCTCCCACGACCTGCCGTTTTTACAGGGAGATGGACAAGATACTTGGGGGTGACCCCACTGCCAATCCCAGGGTAACGATGGTCACTTCTGAGCAGGCTGGGGGACAGGAGGAGGAGGAGGCTGCGGGGAGAGGAAACCGCGAGTGAAGCTCCTGGGATGGGGAAGAAACCGCAGATTCCTGGAGGCATGCAGCCAGGAGATCTTCTCAAGCCAGGAGGAAAGTACCCAATCGCAGCAGCCAGCAGTTGCAGAAGGACAAGCAGGAGCGGGGTACCGGTAAGCGGCTTTTATTTTCTGGGTGGAAATGTTTCTGGAGAGGAAGGGGGGTTATGGATGCATGCATGGCAGCGTCTAGAGGTGGAATAGCCCGTTGATGTGGTCTATCACGTCGCGGTAATCTGCTTCAGTGATCTCAGCAGAAGCTTCATCCAGAGCGTGGGCAAGATGCCTGCGCAGGTTTAGAGGCAGAGCCACTGTGTCCCTTGTCCCAGTGACGGTGACGGCGTCCGCGCCACTCTTCGGCCAGTGGGGACCATTTCTGAACACAGGCACGCCGCATAGGGTCCCGGGCGGAATCCACATTGCTCTAAAGAGCCCCCGCTGTTCCCTAGTGACTCGCAGTAGGGAAACATCTTCCAGGATTAAATCCTGTGAAAAATGTTGGGAGACTCTTTAGTGAAGAGATAGGAGATAAGATCACCCCTGCATCTGCATCTTCACTCAACCCCTCTAGCACTCCAGATTACCCAAGCAACCAGCTCCCCTCTCACTCAAGCCCCTCTTCTCCCTATATAAGTAAACACTCCTCACTCACCATTTCGTGGCTTCTGTTGTGTTTTCCTTTTGGGATAAAGAATGCAAGTGAGAACTTGCAAGTGAGAACTCCCTCAGTGTAACAATTCATGTCTGGAGATAGTGGATACAATGCTGCCCGTGTTAAATGTTGTCATTTCTGTGTCTACAGTGACCTTGACTACTGGACTGCCCAGATGTTCAACATCACAGAGGCTTCAAAATTTGAGAAAAAATCCCCGAAAGAGCAAAGAGGACATGCTGAAAACTGTTCTTCAGCACTCTGCTACAGAGAGAAAAGAATTGAAGGAGTGGCGAGAGAAAGAAAGCAGGACCCGCAAGAGAAATGCAGTGGCCAAGAGGAAAAGCACGGAGCGGCTGCTAAGCATCCTGGAGCGCCAAGCGGAGTCTATAGAGTCACTCGTTGCCATGCAAGCAGAGCACTACCGTGCTACTCCCCCACCCGCCCGTCCTTTGTGCCTTGTGCCCCAATGTCAGCTCAAACCACCTTTCCCCAGCATCCAGGCTCTTACCACCACCAGCTGCCTCCAACACCTGTACGTTCCCCAACCAGCCCTGATACCTACCACCACCCTTACCCTCTGCATTCAACCCCCATCACCATGCAGTATATGAACCCTGAAGTGCAGGATTCATTAAACAGCAATCCAGACATGGCATATGCAAACTTGTGACTGTACAGTTCACCAACCCACACCATTGCCCTCTTGTGTTAATGAAATGTTGTGTGTCTGTCTGTCTGTCAAGGAAGTTTTTTTCTTTTCAATAAAACAATTCTTGGCTTTGAAAACAGTCTTTATTATAGCAGATAGTGAAAGATACCTTAGCCCAGTAAAGAAAGAGGCACTGCAAATCATATTATTATTATGGATAATAGAATAACAGTGTAAGCAGTGCAATTCACTCCCATGCAAGGCAGCAAACATTACTGTTGGCTTTCAGCCTCAAATTCTTCCCTCAAGGCATCCCTAATCCTTGAAGCCCTGTGCTGGGCCTCTCTATTAGCCCTGCTCTCTGGCTGTGCATATTCAGCCTCCAGGACTTGAACCTCGGTGGTCCATGCCTCATTGAATGTTTCACCCTTCCCTTCACAAATATTATGGAGGGTACAGCAAGCGCTTATAACCGCGGGGATGCTGCTTTCCCCCAAGTCTAGCTTCCCATACAAACATCTCCAGCGAGCCTTTAAACACCCAAAAGCACACTCCACAGTCATTCTGCACCGGCTCAGCCTGTAGTTGAACCGGTCCTTGCTCCTGTCAAGCTTCCTGTATAGGGTTTCATGAGCCAAGGCAGTAACAGGTATGCGGGTCTCCAAGGATCACAGTGGGCATTTCGACATCCCCTACTGTGATCTTCCTGTCTGGGAAAAAAGTCCCTGCCTGCATCTTCCTGAACAGGCCACTGTTCCGAAAGATGCGTGCATCATGCACCTTTCCAGGCCAGCCTGTGTAAATGTCAATGAAACGCCCGCGGTGATCCACAAGCGCCTGGAGAACCATAGAGAAATACCCCTTACGATTAACGTACTCTGATGCCAGGTGGGGGGGGGGCCAGAATAGGAATATGCATCCCATCTATCGCCCCTCCACAGTTAGGGAAACCCATTTGTGCAAAGCCATCCACAATGTCCTGCACGCTCCCCGGAGTCACGGTCTTTCTTAGCAGGATGCGATTAATTGCCTTGCAAACTTGCATCAAAACGATTCCCACGGTCGACTTTCCCACACCAAACTGGTTCCCGACCGACCGGTAGCTGTCTGGATTTGCCATCTTCCAGATTGCAATAGCCACCCGCTTTTCCACCGTCAGGGCAGCTCTCAATCTTGTGTCCTTGCGCGCAGAGTGGGGCGAGCTCAGCACACAGTCCCATGAAAGTGGCTTTTCTCATACGATCGTTCTGCAGCCACTTCTAATCATCCCAGTCTTCCATGACGATGTGATCCCAATACTCAGTGCTTGTTTCCCGAGCCCAAAAGCGGCGTTCAACGGTGCTGAGCATTTCCGTGAATGCCGCAAGCACTGTAGTGTCACACGCGGCAGACAAATCCATATTGATATCATCGTCGGACTCCTCACTGTCACTTTGGAGCTGAAGGAATAGCTCGACTGCCAAACGTGTTGTGCTGGTGACACTCATCAGCAGAGTCCTCAGCAGATCGGGCTCCATTTGCCACAGAAATCGCGATTCACAGAGAGTAACAGAAAGACACTCACAATGGCGCCAAACGCTGCCGGAAAGAGTGAATGCTGGGATGTGAAGCGATGCACCACGGGGCCCTGGCAAACAGGAAGCGGAATGACCCGCACACTTCCTTCCCCTTCCCACAATACTCAGCGCCAAAATGGGACGAGGTGCTCTGTGGGATAGCTGCCCACAATGCACCTCTCAATACAGCGCTGGAAAGTGCTGCAAGTGTGGCCACACTGCAGCGCTGGTAGCTGTCAGTGTGGCCACACTCCAGCGCTGGCCCTTACACAGCTGCATGAGCAGTGCTGTAACTCCCAGCGCTGCAACTTGTAAGTGTAGCCAAGCCCAGAGTCTTCAGTTGTCCTATGAATTACCCACTTTACCTTTCTGGCAGAAATATGCCATGTTATTCCCATCCCAACAGTGAATGTGTTGTGTCTGCAAAGTCTGAAAAAAAACCACAGCTAATTTTGATTAAAGAGTGAAAACACCACATTTCTGCCATTAAAAAAAAATGTGATTCCCCTCCCTCATGTTACAGCGCCTTGGCAAGAAGTTGCAGAAATGTTTAATTTATCAGGGGCATAGTATATAAAATTACATAGGTGCCTTCTAGTTCTGCAGTGAAAATCTTTTCAGAATGGATCACATGATATCTGGCAAGCTGATGGATGGCTGAATTCCTCCCATATGTCAAATCATTGTAAATTTATATATTTTGGAAAAATTGACAATACATTTCAGATATAACTGCTAAAACTGCCTAGATAACATCTAACCATAAAAGGTGTATTTCCATGGTATAAAGAAAGGTCTGAAATAAATAGGATGAAATTCAATAAGGACAAATGCAAAAGTACTATACTTAGGAAGGAATAATCATCTGCACAAATACAAAATGGGAACTGACTGCTTAGGAAGGAGTAATGCAACAAAGAATCTAGTGGAGTTCTAGTGGATCACAAATTAAATGAGTCAACAGTATAATACTGTTGCAAAAACTTAACATTCTGGGATGTGTTTTGTAAGCAAAACCCAAGAAGTAATTCTTCCACTCTACTCAGTACTCAGCTGGAGTACTGTGTTCAGTTCTGCACACCACACTTAGGGGCAGATGGACAAATTGGAGAAAGTCCAGAGGAGAGCAACAAAAATGATTAAAGGTCTAGAAAATATGACCTCCAAGGAAAGATTTTAAAAATGGATTTGTTTGGTCTGGAGAAGGGAAGGGGAGACTAAAAGGTTGTTATAAAGATGAGTGTTATGAAATTTTCTCCTTATCCACTGAGGACAGGACAAGTAGTAATGGGTTTAAATTGAAGCAAGAGATATTTAGGTTAAACATTAGAAGAACCTTCCTAATTGTAAGGGGGTAGTTAAGCACTAGAACAAGTTACCTAGGGAGGTTATGGAATCTCCATCAGTGGAGGTTTTTTTTTTTTAAGAACAGATTAGACAAACACCTGTCAGAGATGGTCAAGATAATATTTAGCTCGGCCTCAGTGCAGGGGACTGGACTAGATGACCTTTCAATGTCCCTTTCACTCCTATAATTCTATTATTTGAAGATGCCAACAGGTGGAGAATCCACCACTTCCCCTGGTAGTTTGCACTAATGGTTAATCACTCTTGCTGTTAATTTTTTTTCTTTTTTCTAATTGGAATTTGGCTGGCTTCAGCTTCCAGCCATGGATCCTTTCTCCTCTAGTCTAAAGAGACTGTTAGTATCCCCTATCTTGTCTTCTGCAGTGTGTAACTCAAGGCATAGCAGTATACAATTTCAGAAGATATCCATGGTAAGTATCATGGCATATTTACAAAAGAATTACAAAGAGTGCTATTCAAACCAATGAGTTTAAGTTTAAAAATACCTCCCTGAAAAATAGAATAGATATAAAGAGAAGCATAACCTGGAAAACTGAACTGAGGCAGGAACTGTCTTTTCATTATAGGTGTGTACAGTCCCTTGAACTGTGGTGCCTCAGTCCAATAGGGATCTCTAGGTGCTGCCAGCAATATAAAGGATATAATTTAGGAAAATGTGGGTTTTTTTCTGATTGGAAGTGGATTGTCTGTTTATAATGTATGACAGAGAAAAAGACTCTCAAGGTGTCAGGGCAAAAAGGACAGGAATATAACAATGCCAAACCTGTTACCTTTCAATTGTTGAAATATGATAAGCTAACGATATTTAATACTGAGAGGAAAGCAAGCAGAATTCAACACAATCAGCTTAAAATTTTCCCCTTTATTTCTGCAGAATTGATGAAGACAGAAGGTCTATATTTAACAGCATAAGCACATTTTAAGAGGGTGACTAATATTAGATATGGTATCAGGTATCCAGCTATCTGGAGGTGGTGGAATCTCTACGTTATTAAGGCCCTGCTTGACAAAGCCCTGGCTGGGATGATTTAGTTGGGGTTGGTCCTGCTTTGAGCAGGGGGTTGAACAAGATGACCCCCTGAGGTCTCTTCCAACCCTAATCTTCTATGATCTTTACTACTGATCTGCATATTCCACTAATTTTGAAGAACAGATTTGGCGGACATTTCAAAGCCTAAAAGCAAATCTGACCCAAAATAACAGCTTGTCTAACAGAGAAATTTAGATTTTATCTAAAGTGTTAATCCACACTTTCTAGAGCAACAACATTCTCATTAAAACTATACTTCCCTTGAAGCTGAGCAAACAATTTTACCAAAAGTGTTAGGACCTTATGTTACGTTATGACATTCAAAATTTCCTGTTAGATAGCAGCATGTGTGGACTGCATATTCATTTATTTTAAACTCTAAAAGGCTAAATCCACCCCTGGTGCCACAGGACAGGACAATACCATCCACAACACTCACTCCCCACAAATGTGCTGTGCGGAGGGTAGCAAACTGAGTGGTCCAGTTTTACAAGTCACTCCATGTGAGTATACAACTGTACCAATACAGAACCCCCTTAATGCAATTCCTTGCTTGTGACATTATACAAAACAATTTTTGAATAAAGCTTTAAGATAGGTACTAGTGGATGGTACCTTTAAAATGGTTGTATTGTGTTACAAGTCATTTTCCCCCTCTCATTCATGAAATGAACCATAATAGCAAAGCAAGTTTCATACTACTCTGGAAAGACCAGTTGGTTATACTTGTGAATCATTTAACAGAGTCTATACTAAAAATCACTGCTCATGAAATATGGAGCCTTATTGTGCAATCAATTCACCATATGACTATTCCGTTGGGGAAGCTGAAATACTCATGATTGTTCATTTTCAAAAGAAAACACAAAAAACTTTTAGTTATGTCTGTCATCATGGAGAGAATACTGTTAAAATTAAATACATGTAGCTCTGCTGTACAAGGCACAGAATATAATTAACAAATGACATTGGAGACATGGTATTTTTCTAGAAGCATGTAGAATGTATTTTCCTGTAATTTCACTAGAAGAAAAAAGGTTATATCTGTATTGTAACTAAGTGTAAGTTCAGGATGTAATGTTGACATTCAGATAGTAATCAATACAAAGCTGGTCAGATGTGAAATCCTTAATGAGGGCAGTAATCAGTCTGTGCAAGGTTTGAAGTTTAGAAAATGCATTAACCTTTAGCTGCTTTGTCAATATTTCTTTTTAAAAATTGCTCTGCTCTGACTCATTACCGGTTGATTTAAGACATAAAATGTATATTTCTTTTCAGAAAGGGCATCATCCTTTTAAAAATATGCAAATCTAACTGCAAAGACTTGGCACTACTTTCCATTACTTTTTCTTTGTTTACTAGTAAAGTAATGACTCCAGTATTAGCCTGGCTCCTTTATCGAGGCATGGATATTTTATAACAAAATCTTACAGATGTTTAACCAACATAGGACAACAGGATACTTATAATATGCCTTCTATGCATGTATATTAGTGGGAGGTATTCCACAATATTCCACAGCTGTATCCTTTTCAAAAATATTTCAGACAGAAATATTCCACCTGTGTTAGCAGCTCTTTTCAAGGTAACGTTTTCAGAGAAAGTCTGTGCTGATCTCTCAAGTTTGCTCATCAGTATATTCTTACTCTGAATGGCCTCTCTTAATGAGCCTTGTAAATGTTCTTGGCAGCTAGCTGAGAAATGTTAATCAAGGGTTCATTTACAAGGAGCTGCAAATTATCCAACTTGTTAAATTTTCAGATAGCCATCTTTGATTTAATTATTGGAGCTGGTCTTCATCCACCACTCAGTGAGAGTGCATTGCTTGCTTTGACTATTTGATTGATTGCACTTTCATGGGATTTTTTATCACTATAATAAATGATAAATCTGCTAAATTCCTTTACAATCTCAGTCTAGTGAGCTATTAACAACGCGCGTAATAGTTATCTTTTCTGGACATCTGATCAGTATCATACGTCTTAATATAGGAAAAAGTTATGCAAAGAAATAAGAGCCCCATGGACCTGGGGGCAGCCAAGCAAGGATTAAGTTGGCAATGGATGTGGAAAGCAAAGAACTCCAGATTTAGAGCTCCAGTTATTGACATTGCACGCTCCACTTATGCATTTTTCCCGTATGGAATAATGTAAAAAATGCCCATTAGCTGAGAGAAGCTAAGCACAGCTTCTCTTGCTTCATGCCTGATGAGCTTCAAATGGAACACCTAATACAACTGATACCCCAATGTGAATCTGGGCTAAGATAGAGTACAAGGCATATGCTCATGTTACGGAAGTTCTCACCAGTCCAATGGCATACAGCCTCACACAATTCTCATCCCACCAACAGGCACTCCACTTTCAACCTCCATCTCCTAGAGGGACTTTTTCTTAAAATGAAGATTAGTGGCCTCTTGTCCTTACATCTTTGAATGTCAGGTCCCCCTCCGCTGGCAGCCTTTGGAATCATATTTCCTTCTCATTATACACTACCTGATGAACAGCTAAAATGCCCCTTGACTATCCTGAACATACGCAGTGAGATCCTCAGCCATGCTCCAGATCCTATACACCATGTAAAGGAGCCAGACAAATAAAGTCCCACAACCACCTGGGGGAAAAATCCTCCCAATGAAGGTACTGTGGAAGATAGCTATGAGAGGCTGACTTCTGAGGAATCCCTCTCAAGCTCTGGCAAAAGTAGTGAACTAAGGGTGGGAGGGGACATGCCATGGGCAGGGCTGGAGACAAGAGGGTTAGTGGTAGGGCTGCAACACAGCTCTGCAGAGATTTGACAAGGTATTGCGGCATTTAGGGCAACCCAGGGATGCTGCTGTAACTCAGACAAGCCCTAAGGACAGGCACTCCAGCCCTTGGAGCAGCCCAGAATCAGGAGAGTGCAAAGATAGCATAACACAACATTAGCACACACATTCCAGCCCATACCGAGCTCTGTGCCATGCCTTTGACTTTAAGCATGTTTTGAAATTTGACCAATCGAGCTTGAAACTCCAGTGAATGACTATAAGATAATTTTTGCTGAGTCTTTATTTTCTAAAACAAGAGCCGCAAAGCAGTGGCCTAGAGATGAAGTATTCTGGTACCAAAGTGTGTCATTCTTCCTTGCTTGTTTCAGATTTTTTTCCCACCATTTTACATTTAATTCTGACAACTCCAAGGAAGAGGAAGAAAAGAATGGAAGGGAAGCAGAAAGTATAGGATTAAGTATGGTTCCTTAAAAATAGGACTATTTTACTGCCTATTTCTTCTTGTCACTAATGGGTAGGGTTACCAGATAGCAATGGTGAAAAAAAGGGAAAGGGGGTGGGGGTAATGGGTTCCTACATAAGAAAAAGTCCCCAAAAAATAGAACTGTCCCTTTTAAAACTGAACATCTGGTCACCCTACTAATGGGGGTCATTGTGGACTGCTGAAAGAAAAAGAATATTTGGGGTTTGTATTTTCATTACAGTACTGACTGAAGGAATGTCGCGGCCAAAAGGTAGTATCTATAGAGGGAAAACTGAAAAAAAATGGATTCCCCCAAACATCCACTTCCCATTTCTCTTCACTAAACTAGAAAGGTAAAAACCTCCTTTGGAAGTAGAATACAGTACTGAAATGGGAGGTGAGGTGGCTGGAAATGAAGCCAGTTCAGATACACTGCAACTCTTCCATTTCCCATGATTTCCTCACCTCAGTTGTATAAATGTGCTCCAGGAATGTAGTATACATATTTCAATACTGCAAGGAACAACCAAAAATCAAATTACAGTGGGAGTGTCATTTACATTCTTACACTGGCATTTTCAGAAATCCTATTTTATATCTGTGCTGAATTTGGTACAACAATATCTGTGGCCTATCTAGCAGTGTACATCTGATGATACTAGCTAGATGCAAGTGCTAGCCAATTATCCTCTCTGCTAACATTTACTGGTAGCATGGCAAATGAAGAAACTGAAACGCCTTAGCTGTAACTGGGGAGCGCACAAAATGCCGCCCCCCGAATCCTGGCGCCCTAGGCGACTGCCTAGGGTCGCCTAATGGAAGTGCCAGCCCTGTTACCCCTAGAGCCCAGTCCTAACCGATCTTCAGTTTAAACCACGTTCATTCTGTATCCACCAATACAAATGACATAGAATCTATTCTCTTTTATTTATTAATATATATATATAAATAAAATAATGCATGCCAATAAATCCTCCACTTAATATCTGTTAGTCAAATCATTCTTGCATATAGGAGAATCTGCACAGAAGCCAGGAAATTGAAGTTACTCTCATAGTTTCCTCTGAATTTTTTTTTTTTGGGGGGGGAGGGTTGGGCAGGAAGATTCACTCTCTTCCCTCAAACCCTTTCTCCTAGAAAATTAATATAAATATATTCATATAGTAATCGGACTTTCCATGCTGATGATGCATTTACAGATGGATGTGGAGAAAAAAGGAAAGGGTAGAATTGTGAAAAAGGCAAAGAAATAATAAACCATTGTAGTGAATTTAGGCGGAGGGGGAAGGGGGCAGAGAAAGATGTTCTAGTTCTAAATCTATTCAAAGTGAAGTTGCTAAAATTATTGATCTTTTTTCTGACCTTGGCATTCCCTTCCTTTGAATCTCTTCACAGCAGCAAATTCCATATTCTCTCATCAATTTAAAAACCTTTCAAAATTCTACACTTTAAATTTATCAGCTGCTGGCCATCAATCCCATCCTTACTCTCCTCTTTGTCCGCTTCTCCAATAAGAGACTTTATGCTTTCTCTCATGTATGAGACACCAGCCCCAGAGTAATCCATGAAGCCTTCCCTTCTCAAAAGTCAACTTTTAGACCCTCTCTTATAGTGCCTTTGGGAAATGGCTAATAATGGCTCGATGGGGATTGATACCTATTTTGTTTATTGTTTTATCAATCATGTATCTTACTGTAATATAAATAATAAGGGACATCTCTTCAAGGGGAAAGGGAAATAACCCTACCACTTTCTTTACCAACTTTGAAATGAGGTTTAAACATACATAACTGTATGCAAAGTAGTTGTTTATGTGATTTCCTCTTTTGTAATATTAAATAAGATATTTACACTTTTATTATATAAGCCAGATCCTGCTCAGTTTGTTCATGAGAGTAATTCCACCAAAGTGAACAGTAACACTAACCAACCAGAGACCAGCCTTTAGTGTCCTATCTTTGACTAGCGATATTCAGTAGTGAATACATTTCACAAAGCATAACATACTTATATAGAATCATAGGACTGGAAGGGACCTCAAGGTCATCTAGTCCAGTCCCCTGCACTAGTGACAGGACTAAGTATTATCTAGACAATCCCTGAGAGGTGTTTGTCTAACCTGCTCTTAAAAATCTCCAATGATGGAGAGTCCACAATCTCTCTAGGAAATTTATCCCAGTGATGAACCACCCTGACAGTTAGAAAGTTTTTCCTAATATCCAACCTAAACCGCCCTTGCTGCAATTTAAACCCGCTGCTTCTTATCCTATCAGAGGTTAAGGAGAACAATTTTTCTCTCTCCTCCTTGAAACAATCTTTTATATACTTTAAAATAGTTTTCAGGTCCCATCTGTCTTCTCTTCTCCAGAGTAACCAAAGTTTTTTTTAATCTTCCTTCATAGGTCATGTTTTTCTACACCTTTAATCATTTTTGTTGCTCTTCTCTGGACTTATTTCAATTTGTCCACCTCTTTCCTGAAATGTGGTGCCCAGAACTTGACCCAATACTCAAGCTGAGGCCTAATCAGTAAGGAGTAGAGCAGAAGAGTTCTCTTGTGTCTTGCTTACAACATTCCTGCTAATACATCCCAGAATTATGTTTTGCTTCTTTTTTTTCCCCCAACAGCATTACACTGTTGACTCATTTATCTTGGGATCCACTATGACCAGGTCCCTTTCCGCAGTCCTCCTTTCTAGGCAGTCATTTCCCATTTTGTACGTGTGCAACTGATTGTTCCTTCCTAAGTGGAATACTTTGCATTTGTCCTTATATGCATACTTATAACCCTACAGAACCCTGTCAACAAGAAATTTATATAACGGCACAGCTTCTTTTCCCAGTTTCAGATAACATGAAAGTGATCTGTAGAATTACTACTAGGACAGCTGTTCAAAGAATAGATACATTATACAACAGACTCTGCTAATAATTTTTTCTGACATGTTTGCAAAGTTAAGCAGGCTTCTTTTAGGCCAGAGGAGACCAAAGGACATCCTTTGGCTAAACCTGCATTACTAATTTGCAAGGATGTAAAGGTCTAAGTGTTTGCTTTATTCTTTCACATGCTTGAAACCTTTCAAAGTATTTTCCTGATATGAACATTTTAAAACAGAGTGCACACCTTACATCTAGGTAGATTAAATACTCTTGAAACCATTATGAAAGTGCAGGAGGCTTGTTAATGCCTAAAGACCATCAGTGAAGCATTCAAACTGAACATTGACTATATTCTGCTTTATTTCTAACCACACAACTCTACACTTGATCCACTACATGTCTCAACTGGTATGGCCTCTGGCAGGTTATTCAGTTCCCCTGCTGTTTAAAAATGCATACTCACATACTTTAACAGCAATAATAAATACAGAAATCTTTATTCCATACTTGGCAATAGTGTAAACTGGAGCCTAGTGTATCTGGGGTCTTTGTCATCTTAGATTTATGTACAGAAAAAAGGGAATATAATTTCAGGATACTGTTGTTGCTAATGACAAAATGAGTGGAGTTTATCCTTCAAATTCTGAATTCTTCAACTTCGGCAAAAAGGAATTTACCCAGACACCCTGTCTAAAAATAGAATTAGAAATTGATGTGCCTAAAAAATGCTCTCAAATTTGTCCTTATTTTGGAAATCTTATTGGCTGTCATGCTCATTGTGGAATTTTAGGGCACAATCCTGTTTCTGTTGTAACTAGGGGTTTTGCTATAGACTTTAATGGAAGCTGCATCAGTCTCCTACTTTAAAACTGATCGCACGATATGGCCCGGTATGAGTTGTTATTAGCAGCTGCCTTCATCAAGCATATGAGCTGATTCTACAGTCCTTATTTAGGCAAGCTATTAGTTATTTGCAAATAAAGGTCTTTTTGTTCAAATTGGCTTGAGACTTAGTGTCAGATGATGATCACTGTTTAACCTGGATCTCCTGAAGTCTTTAATATCATAAATGATGTATTTTTAAAGGGACTAATTTTTCTTTACACTTTTTAAGGAATTATGTATAAAGGTATGAGAGGAAGAATGTGTATTTTCAACATCATAGCATATAGATGTATAATAGCATATTCTGTAGGAATGTAATATTAGAAAAGTAACTACTAATGATCAATTGATAAAACTTAATTTTCCCTCACTGTGGCAGAGCAACATCTACTAGCAAGCAAAGGAACAAACTAAACCAAAATAGCTGCACGTAAACTGTCAAATGCTGCCATTTGAGTAATGATCATAATATTTTATACAAAACAATTGAGGGTTGAATCCATCTGTCCAGACTTAGGCAGCTTGTGATAATTTCAGTGGGGGAATTAGCAGGAAAATTACTACAGTTCTTTCCCCTTTACCTGTGTAACCCACATGACTAATAGGGAGATATCTCTTTAAAAGATCTAGAGAAAGGAGAAGGAAGGAATGAATTGAGTCTGTGTCACTGCTGCTAGGCAGGTAAACAACTAGCAGCATTTTCTGGAACTGGGTGTCGTGTTTTTGGGCATTCCAGTAGGCTCCCTGTAGCTGGACTCAGCATCCATTGAGCACAAGTAGTCAGGGCAGCTGCTTTATAAAAAGGTCGTGAGCTGTATGGGTTGGAAAGGCTCAGCCACAGGAGTAGGCTGATTTCCCTCTAACACTGATGTATTGTGCAGCAGGTTAGTGCTATTGTTAACTTTCCAACATAAAGAAGCCCCGGCAGTATTACAGAAAGTTTTCTGTCCAAAATTTCCTCTAACTTTTCATTTTAATTGTATATCTTGAACATCATTAGATTTTAGCCACACTGATTTAGTTAAACTGTTTTAACCAGTCTGGTTCATCAGCTCTTTTCGTATTTAAATGTGATGATGGGGAAAGAGTCATCTGTAATGTGCTAGTCTCTCTTGTATTTTTCTTGTAACAGAGTTCTTCCATTTATATATTAATACGGATTGATTGGTTAATTAGTCAGTTGACTAGCTAATTGAAAGATTCCACAGTCCCGTAGACGAAGAGAAAGTCTGCATGGGTTCCATTTGGAGACTTCTGTAAGCAAAAGGAGAGAAGATACTGTTGCAGTGCTTTTGAGTCAGTACATTGTATAGAGCTGATGACCAAAGACTGATACTCAGGTGAGCATAGCATAAGCTCTTGGAACTCTGAATTACTTCTCATTGTGTGTTTGTAGGGACTGGCCTGGTTAGATTTAATTTGTTTGTTTCTTTTGTTTATATCTGTGTGTAACCAAACACAATGTATGTGGATTAGGAAGTAGCCCAGTTATGTTGTAGAAATTAACCTATTATTGTTTTTCTGTCATTATAAAATTTATAAAGTTGAGAATTAATTTTTTTGGACTTGACTGGAGAGAGGTTGACCCTGTGCAGATCTTTGAGGATTTTCAGCAAGACTGAATTCTGGCTCCATGTGCTTTTCTCTAGGAATGCTGTTGAAGCACTAGAAGAGGAGTGGTAAGGCAAACTGTAGTGCATCCAAAGGTTACACATGCAATTTTTTCATATTTATCATGGAAGGAATCTGAAATGATGTAAATTGAACAGAATTATTTTCTGAACTGGCTAAATCAGCATACAAATGTTAAAGTGTTTTCCTTCAATTGTTCATAAATAACCAGTCAATCACCTTTACATTGGTAATAAATAGCTGTCACAGTGTTTTAAATCTTTATAAGACTGTACAGGCATTAACTAATCAATCACTTAAGCCTACATGTTGGTATTTTAAATGTAACCGTTCATTGTAGTACTCATTCCACCACAATAACATTAAATACAAACACGCCAGGTGATTTTTAGTTTAGTTTAGACTGGCTTTGAAAACAAGCTACCAGTCTGTAATAAAAGGGCAAGAATAGGTGTTGGGGAAACTCTAGAAGTTTACAGAAACTTTTCAAGATTTTGCAGGAGAAATACCTGTACAGTAACCTTCTCATTTAGGCTACTTACATTGCCTACCCCACTTTCCACTATCTCCTTCACACAGGGGTGGCTCTAGCCATTTCGCCGCCCCAAGCACGGCGGAATGCCGCGGGGGGTGCTCTGCCAGTCGCCGGTCCTGTGGCTCCAGTGGACCTCTCGCAGGCGTGCCTGCGGATGCTCCATCGAAGCCGCGGGACCAGCGGACCCTCTGCAGGCACACCTGCGGGAGGTCCACCGGAGCTGCCTGCCGCCCTCCTGGCGACTGGCGGAGCGCCCCCCGCGGCTTGCCGCCCCAAGCACGCGCTTGGCGTGCTGGGGCCTGGAGCCGCCCCTGCCTTCACAAGAGATTCATTCACCTCATGCAACTTGGAAGTGTCCTTGAGATCCATAAGCTTCTCTGGATGCCAGACTGCTGACCTTGCATACTTTAAAGTGAAGAGTTTTAAACAGCTTTTTTTCATTTATCCCCAAAAACTGAACTGCATGGGAGAATAAGTCTCAGGAAAATAGTGCTGTAAAGAATTTGAAAGAATCAAAATTATCTTTGATTTGACACCAAAGTTATGAAATGAGCTCTGTGTGGTTCAGGGCCCATGCTGAAGGGAGGGGATGGAGACTGGGTGGGGTATGGCAGGGTACAGGCCCGTTATTCCCCTTCTGGTTTCAAGGACGTTATGTAGTAGGAAAAGGTAATGCACCTTGATTTTGTATTATCTCTCCTAAAGAGCTCCACCCTGGGGCTGCAGTGAGGTGGAGGCCACCACTTGTGTGGCTACAGTGACCTGCCAGTGGACTTGAGGGGAGGTCACTGAGGGAACAGAGCCACTGTGGAGGTGCAAGGCATCAACAAAGATGGCCCCAGATCTGAGGGTGGGCACCAGGAACATTCTGCAGGGGTTCTCACTCCTTTCTGCTTCTCCTGATGATGGGCGGGGGGGGAACCATGACTGGTTCTTCTCAAGGATTGCCTCAACCCTCTGTTTTTTATCTAGGATTGATCTGAGCCTTTGCATTTTACTGCAGACTCAAGTAGCTTCATTTGTCATTACAATCCCAGCCCTCTGTGACCTCTGAAGCACCTGCATTTCTCCTACAGCAGAGTTTAGTTCAAAAATCAACTGCTAGCACATGGTGCTCAAATTAGTTATGGACAAATCTGAACCTCAGTTCAAAAAGGCCAGACATGGTTTGATTTGACAAAACTCTTTTATCGTTAGAGACCTGGTTTCATGAGCCTGAACTGCATTAGAGTTCAAAGGATGTGATTTCTGGATGGTATTAATGAAAGAAATTGAATTACATTTATGTAGTGAGTTTTCAGACTGAATTTCACAATATGAATTTTGATTCTTTAACATCAACAAGGTCACTAATGTCTGAAGTCACCCATATAAACTAAGAATCACTCATTTCTTTTTCTTAAAAATATCCTTGTTGTGACTGAGAAAAGCTTTTAAGTTATTTTAATTCCTAAAAGCTTATTGCAAAAACCTGGTTATCATCATCTGATATTATATATATATATATATATGACTGAAAGGCCAGACAGTGTTCTTAATGGAGAAAGATAAGAGTTTATTGGAGTGGAAGTGGATTCTTGCACTTGCACTTTGTTTACAGGAAGAAGGTAAAAGCAGTTTACAGGAAGAAGGTAAAAGCACGAAAGAGCTTCTATACACGGTAAAGAATGCTACCCTCTTCTAAATGTATCATAAGCCAATGAGACTGACTGTTAAAATATTCAAATTCCTGTGGTAGCTGGCACAGAGTATATCTTCAAGTCTTAATGATCTCAGAGGATTTGATAAAGAGTTAAATGAATGGAATGGGGTCAAATGTAAGTTAAGCATTCTTCCCCTTCAAATTCCTCATCAGGATACGTCTTTTAAATAATGATTGCTTTCATACCATATTTGCCCTGCTAACTCATTTGCTTCCATCAAACTCTAATAGACTAGCATATTAAAGTTTTACTTACATGCACACACAGGTCACTATTAAAAAAGCGGTAGTTGCCACAGAGGCATCTGAGATTAAGTTTTATCCCACACATGCAATAGGAAGAATCTGTTATAATTGCTGGGGAATGCTATCTTTTTAGTGGTTTCTATTTTCAATATTTTATATGTATGATAGTCCTAGCCATGTGACAAATTGTGGGGCCACATGATAATTTGCAGAACTTCATTCCCTCTGTTAAGATCACCTTTCTTGCACTCTGCCCTTAATCCATCCCTGCTTTACTTCTAACATTCTAAATCTCTGAACAGCTGTGAACAACCTGCCATTAAAATGAAACAAAAAGCCAGAGTGAGGCTTTCCTGTTTTTCCCTCCACATGTAAATCGTTCAGGTTTAAGATGGGCTCTAGGCAATATGCAGTCCATGATCATAAAGGCTTGAAAGCCGAGAACATATAGAAATTGATATTCCATAACCAACTGTTTCCTATTTGAAAACTAATTGGATCCATGTGTTCTTGGTCATATAAATCAGACTTTATTCCTATTCCCTGATTGTTATTTACTTAATTAGCATCAAATCATTAAAAAAAAATCTACTGCAGCAGCATAAATGAACTGGATATATACAGTCCTGAATGTGCAAAGAGGGTCTGAAGACTGAAACTGGTAGCAATTTAGGAAGGAATAGCGAAGAAATAGTAATAAGGAATTTTAGAAACTCTTTAACTGTTTCTTCTCTGGGCCACACAGGATTGGCCAGGAGAACCATACCTAGAATAATGAGGCCACTATAAGACTATTAGGTCAGTGCAGAGTGTAAATTGAATTTTCTCTTGTCACATTCATACTTAAATATTTGAATGTACATACATGATCCTAACTGTAATGACTGGCTTTTTAACTGCCCTTCTGCAAAAGACTTTTGGGGACCCCGCACCCTGTTATCTTTGTGAGAGCTTAAATTTTACTATGAATATTCACATGAAGGAAACTTGATTGCTTTCTGCAAATAGTCAAGCAAACACAAAACAGGTGTAAGAATTGTACCACTATTAATGTTAAGGAATGGTCATATAAGATTGCCCAGGACTGCCACATTTCACTGGCCAAGGCCTGTTCCTCATCCCTGGATCAACAGCTTCCTGCGCCCTTCCAAAGTCCCGTCCAATTTAAAACATTTAAAAATCAATGTGCATTAGTGAAGTAGGTAAAACATTTTAGGCATACCACTTTTAAACATGTAATGCCAGAGCCTCAGGTCTGCAGGGTTGCCAGGGAGCAGTAGTAGTGTGTGCACACTAGGGAGAACACTAGGACTGCAATTATGGCTAGCCCCTTGTGCAATCAAAGTCAATATTTCCCAGCTTACCACCCTGAACTACAATAGTTAATTCCTCTTTTAATTAGAATACTGCAATAGTATTGCATGGTTACGGAGGGCCAGGTCCTCACCTGCTATAAATTGACATCATTCCATTGACTTCAATTGAGTACTTCAGTTTACACCAACTGATAATCTGGTGAATGTCTATCTTAAGGCTGATCTTGTGCCACTTACTCATATGACTAGTTCCACTGAAATAAAGGACAAAAGATTTGAAAATTAGATTGTAAGAACCTGTGTGTGGTTTTTTAAAAGTATTTTAAAAAGTTAATAGAATTCAGAAGTGTATCTGGAGCTGCTCAATTACTAATATTTCCTTTCTCCCACTCTTTTTATGGCTTGTCCAGTTAGATTGTGAACTCTTCAGGGCAAGTACTGCCTCTTCTACAGGGCTAATACACTCAGTTGTGACCTTCTATTACAGATAAATAGTACTTCTAAAATAAATAAATAGCTTTCTGAAAACGTGCATTATTACTGAAACTTTTGATAGGTGGGAAGCAAGGAACTCACTACAGATGGCAAATGTCCTTTCAGATTAGGATATAAAATTATGCTTTAGTCACTCAAGCACTAAAACAATGTGCAGCAAAAATTTTAAATGTGCATTATTGTAGGACTGTACATAATTAGGGTCACATTCTGTCCTGCAGAGATATCCACTAGCACAGGAGTTGAGGGGCAGGCCATCAGGGAGCCAGTTAGAGCTCCGATTCTCCATCCTGCACAGCTCTAAACCTGACACTTATCTCAGCATGGGTTAGGGGAGTTATGTTATCTGGCAATGATCCCTAAATTACTATTCACCCACTGGGAATTGCTGGAGCATGTTAATGCTCTAGCCATGCCTCCTGCTCCAGCAAGCCCCTTATGCTGGTGCTGAGATAGGGGCATAGTATATTGCCAGCTTTATGCCACTAAAGAACTTCTTGGCTCTCCAGAGATGGGTTTTTGTGGCTCCTTTGTGCTGGACTGGGGGAGAAAAAATCTGTCCCAGAGTACTGTGCAAACACTAAGGTTGCTATTTCCTCTCTGTAGAACCAGCACTTCATTGTCTATTAGGTGCAGGAATTGTTTTTGAAAAGATAGCAACAAATGGAGTTCCATGACTGACTGACCTTAGTTATCATTTTTGGTCCATTTCATTATATTCATTAATGGGTATTAATTAATTGTTGCAAATGGTGCTAAACTACACTAGTTTCTTTAATATTAAAGTCCCTTCATACAGTGTTTATAGATTTATGGTAAATAAAATAAATAATACAATTACTGTAGATTTTTATTAATGTATTTTTTAGGTCAAAAGGGAAAGGTGAACACTTGAATCTGGATAGTAGTTAGAGATGTGCTGAATAATCACAACAGTAGCAACCCCATGTCTATGAGGAAAATTTATTCTTCTCTTTCTGTCCTTGGTCCACGTCCCCATCTGTTTCAGTCTATTTCCCTCCCACTTCTGCCCACTGTTAAGGGAACATGGTCCAGATTTGCATTTGGATAAATGCTAAATGAAGTTTAGTATTAATACGGAGTGCTAACACAGCTTGGATTTTAGGTGAAAGGCCAGTGGAGTAGGCCACACATTCACTATGGGGTTGGCTACCAGGTGAGTCCCTTTCTCTCTTATCATGCTTACAGTCACAAGGAATGAGTGGAAATATGTAAAAGGGTAATTGCTAAATATAACTAAACATTCATCATCAAAGTGAGAATGGGCCTTATTCCATTAGACAAAAGTCTGTTGCCAACTCCTTCTCACATGTTCTGCTTATGAAGGGGACATTTGCTTGTGGTCGCAAATGGATTTTGCAAGAAAAATGTCCACTTCAGACTGAAATATTCTATGACTTTCAGCTCAATATATCAAATTATTGGTTCACGTTGAGCTAAAGCCAACATGCTGGACTTTGATTGGACAAGAGTGGTCCTGAGATGGGACAAAAGAGAACACTGAACCCTACAAAAAAGAGTAACTAGGAGAAAGAAAGCAGTTGCAGGGGTGAGGGAGAGGTCCTCACAGCAACACCAATACCAACACCTAAAGTACTCTGTTCTCTTCCCTGGACCAGCCATCCAGAGAAGGAGAGAGACTGATCATCCTTTGAGCCAAATCAGAAGTCTACAACTAAGAATGAAGAGAGGTCCATGATACTATATATGAAAGGTGGGGGAGGGATAGCTCAGTGGTTTGACCATTAGCCTCCTAAACCCAGGGTTGTGAGTTCAATCCTTGAGGGTGTCACTTAGGAATTTGGGACAAAAATCAGTACTTGGTCCTGCCTAGTGAAGGCAGGAGGCTGGACTCAATGACCTTTTAAGGTCCCTTCCAGTTCTAGGAGATAGGTATATCTCCTATTATTATTAAATGAGCTCACATGTTTTACAGTAACAGAACTAAAACAAAGATCAATCATATGAGTTAGATTCTATAAGATCATGATATGAGTGCTTTTGTATGGAAATCAGCTGTCTGAATTCACCAACATTCCATTAGTGTGTTCTTGTGTGTCATTAGCTGTTTTCCCAGGCAGACTAAGGAGATATCTGAGCCATTAGCTATTATTTTCAAAAACTCATGCAAGAGGGGAAAGATTCCAGAGGACTGGAAGAGGGCAAATATAGTGCCAAGCTATAAAAAAGGGAACAAGGATAACCTGGGGAGGGAATTCAAGACCAGTCAATTTAACTTCTATACTGGGAAAGATAATGAAGCAAATATTCAAGCAAACAGTTTGCAAACATTTATAAGATAAGGTGATAAGTAACAGTCAATATGGATTTGTCAAGAACAAATAGTGTCAAGCCAACTTAATTGCTTTCTTTCACAGAGTAACAAGCCTTGTGGATGGGGGAAAGTGATACATGTGGTATATCTTGGCTTCAGTAAGGTTTCTGATACTGTCTCATGTGACCTTCTCATAAACAAACTAGAGAAATACAGCCTTGATGGAGAGATTATAAGGTGGGTGCATAACTAGTTGGAAAACCTTTCCAAAGAGTAGTTATCAGTGCTGCACAATCAGCCTGGAAGGGCAGATTGAGTGGGGTCCACAGAGATTGGTCCTGGGTCTGGTTCTGTTCAATAGCTCATCAATCATCTAGATAAAGTCAGAGAGTACACTTAAAAAGTTTGAAGATGATACTAAGCTAGGAGAGATTGCAAGTGCTTTGAAGGATAGGATTAAAATTCAAAATGATCATTTCTCCAGTTTGTCCTGGTCTGAAGTAAATATGATGAAACTCAACATGAACAAATCCAAAGTACTCCACTTAGGAAGGAACAATCAGTTGCACACGCACAAAATGGGAAATGATTGCCTAGGAAGGAGTACCGTGGAAAGGGAGCTGGGGGTTATAATGAATCACAAGCTAAAAATGAACAATGAGGAGTCCAGTGGCACTTAAAGGCTAACAGATTTATTTGGGCATAAGTTTATGTTGCATCTGAAGAAGTGGGTTTTTTACCCACGAAAGCTTATGCCCAAATAAATCTGTTAGTCTTTAAGGTGCCACCAGACTCCTCGGGGTCTTTGTGGATACAGACTAACATGGCTACCCCTCTGATACTAAGCTAAGAGGATTAACAGGATGGGAAAAATAGCTATCTTAAATATTCATCTAGATGAATCTCATCTCCTCCAAAATCAATTACTGAATTCCCTATAGTCTACTGAATAATACATAACTGCACCAAATGTAATTCTAGTAATGTCTTCTGACTTCTTTATTCGAGTGAAAGATTTTTTTTTTACTTTAACAAATCATGATTTATATTAGTGAATATAGTGTCTCAATCCCCAAGGAGTCTTTATAAAGAACTCTGGCCTCTCTGACCATACATTTCTATGCTTATCTGTTTCCACAGTAGCACATTAACATTCCCATTCAGTAGTTCATAGACACCAATGTCTCAGCAGAAGTGCTTTTATATGGGTAGTTTTGAAAGCTTTTCTCTGAGGGATAATCAGTGAAAATTTATTGCAACAAAATCTAGAAACAAATAAAAATGGTTGGTCAAGATGGCAGATGTTCATTTCCAATCTTCTATAAAATCCACTGAGCTTTTTCTTTTCATTCTGATGAACTGTTATCCTGTGCATATTCACATTGTTACTCTTCGGATGTTCTGTTCTGGCTGTTTCTTGGTAATTCCTAATAACATAGTTATATTTTGCTTTTATTAGTGTTTCTCTTGAGAAGAGAAACCACCAAATGACCAACGTGTCAGCAGCATTGAACAAGCCAATACTTAGTAGCTTTGTAGAAAAAAGCTGCAGATGGGAAAGCAACAACCCCTCCTCCCTTCCACTTCTCTCAACATGATGGTGGTCTGGTGGAAATGTTTTGATTCCAATTCAATACAATAGCACCATGTAGACATGCCTATCGGAAGATGAAGATTTTGGACCAGCTTCATAACTCCATTACACTAGACTTGGAGTTTTCTTATGATCTTTAATAAATCCAGAAAAGTTTGTTTGATTGAACTTCAAAGACTTATTGGAAGCTTTCAGAGATGTGTGGGCAATTAAGTACCGTCCCCCCCATCAATCTGTAAGAGATGTATCTATAACTGCATGTACTGATCTTATTCAGTTAGATTCTCTATATTTAAACAGATTACCTTTACAAATTGGGAAGGGTGTACTGTAGTGTCATTTTTAATCACATTTCAAATTGGACTTTGTACAGTATCATTCAGTTGATGAAAAAAAACTGATAGCAGCATATGAGCGATGTAACTATGTACTGTCCCTCTCTTCATAAAGCGTACCAGCTGCATTCAGATCCTAAAGCCTTTTTAATATGTTCTTATCAACATTGCTAAATATTCCTGACTTTTGCCTGACTGAGATTTGATATTACTTGTTCAACAAAATTTGCCTGGCCACTGTGGTTTGCATTTAAGCAGAGCAGGAAAGTAAAGTACCAGGAGCATTGTTTAGTACTTACAATGACTTTTTTTTTTAATTTGGTGTTTGAATGGGGGGTGCAAGTCACTGAAAATTTAGCACTAGAAGCCAAATCTGTCTGGCATCCATTTGATAACTTTGGTAAAGTGAGTTTGATCTCACTTCTTTTAAGACTTTTGTGATCAATTGCCAAAAGGTAGTTGCTAAGAGTTTCATCTGAAAGCTCAGGGAGTGAATCAGCATAGAAACTGAACTAACCTTTCCCCAGCGGTCATTTTTCTATGTCTTAATAGAAGTATATTGATGAAGTAGGAGCAATATGAGAAAACTTGCATTACCACTGCCTATACTATATCATTTCTAAACAGAGAACTTCACCTTCCAAAGCTAGCAACCATAAAATATGAAGTACCATAATCAAATGTTACCATGACAATTAAAAAGGGAACTTGAAGGCCACATGGAAGGACTCTCACTTTATACCTTTAAGAAAGAGGGCATCTGAAACTAGGAATAGGACCATTATTACTGAAATCCTCAAACTCACACAGCTTTGTCCAGTAAGTTCTTTGCTCGGAGTCCTGAACTGGTCAGGACTTCATTCTCCTGATGTATAGCTTTTTGTTGGTCTATTCCAGGATGGAGAAAAAAAAAAGTAAAAAACTTATTGGATGTAGAAGATCTATTTTCAGTGACTTATCTCTGGACCATGATGAAAATGTACTTTCTTTAAAAAGTACATCTCACAACAACAAAATACTTACCATCCTGAGTTCTGTCAATAGCGGCAATGGACCTAACCTCTTACAGTGACTTCTATACTGCTACATTCTTTGATTTTTAAACTGAAGACTTTTTTCCAAGCAGATGTAGAGAAATCCTTTTTTCTGGCACTAAATGGCATTGTGGGAATATCAAGAAAACCATCCATTCAAAAGGGCAGAGAAAGACATCAGAGCTATTTTCTGGTTTCCAGCAACTATGGATTATGGGAACATAATCTGTTTTCCTTGCAACATAAGTACGGCAGTGGCATATATAACTATTGTTCCAGTAATAAAAATTCCACAGCTCCTGTGGTGCCATATGGCATTTTTTTACTGGAAATTATGGTTCTGATGTAGAATGTGGTGCAACAATGTGTTAATAGTGTCTCATCTGAGGATAATAGCAACATTAAGACTTACTAGCAATGTACTTATACATTCATGCTGTTCCAGGAATTCTTGGACCATCTAGTAACATTTTCAAAAGTCCAATCAGATCTTTTGTCAGATTTACTGGCATAATGTCTAGCACAGCTGCAGTTCTTTTTGAGTGTGTTTCTCATCTTAACAAGGTAGCTAATTCACAGGATAATTGAAATTTTGAAGGTTCAGGCTTACCATGGCATAATTGCAGTCCTTTAAAAGCCAACGAAATAAACATACAAACAAGTCGGGTGCAATTAGTACAAAGTACCAGAACTTTGCATCTGTATCACAAATCCTTTGTAAGTTCAACATCTTTATTTAAATCCCTTTTTACCAAGTGTTTCATGTCCTGGGACTGGAAAAAGTCTGGACTAAAGAAATGTGAATAGTTCATTAAAAATAATGGTTGGGCTGGGTGGGTGTGGTTTTTTGCTGCTTGTGAAATATCTGTAAACAGGTAGAGATTTTCTCAAAAGAATTTATTTGAAATTATTAACTAAACAGCCTTCACTGGACAAAACAGTTTGATTCCCTTTACACTAAGACCACTTTACATCAATATGACAGTGTAAATTACATTTATTTTTATTTGAAGGCTGTTTTATAGTGCCAGAGTGATATAAAAAGTCTTTAAAGAGAATTAGGTAAACAGACCTAAACCTAAAGATGACATAACTAACCATAGCACCAACCAAAAATAAATACATACAAAAAAATCAATCCCACAATATTTTCTTGCCACAAACTACAAACACATCAGAATAGCCTGCATCTAAAACTATGTTTACTGCTACTGGAAGATTAATTAACTTCTCCAGCAAACACTAAGGCTGTGTTTGCCCTTAGAGCTGGGAATGTGATTTTCAGCTTGCAGAGATTCTAACTCTGCTCAGGCTAGAACAGGTGGGGGCTTGGGTTAGCCACCCAAGTATTTTCCAAAGAGGTCTGGGTAGGTACATACTTGTGATGCCTAGCCTGAGCCACCACCCATGATACCCCACCTACATGGCAGTTTTTCGCATGCTAGCTCAATGAGAGCTAGCGTGAGTATGCTTATGCAAGCTGGGAATCACACTTCCAGCTCACTTCTGTTGATGATTAAAAAAAAAAAATCAAAGTTGTCTAACTCGAAAGCTTGTCTCTTTCACCAACAGAAGTTGGTCCACTAAAAGACATTACCTCACCCACACTATCTCAAACATCCTGGGACCAGCACAGTACCAACTACACAGCAGGTAACAGAACATATAATACACAATGCCAGTGTATTCAAAATGGTTAAAAATAAGCTTCAGAGTAGAAAATATCTTTAAATGGGTTATGAAATGGACAAAGAGTGAAATTTGGTGTCTCAGGGATGTATTTGATTATACTGGGTTATAGCTTGTATTTTTTTCCCCATTCATGATGATAGAGGTAGACAAATATTGATAAAATATTCACAAATAATTTGGCTGATTATATTTGTGTAACTTTTATTTATTTTGTTTGCAAATATGAGCAGAGTTTTGTTATAAAAACAGTCTGAAACTTGCTTTATCAGGAAAATATATTATTTTCAGGCAGAAGTGGCTGTCACAAGCTGGCCAAGATCCCCTCTCTGAACAGGCATCAGTCTATTATGAATGAAACCCACATGTTCTAACCCCCTGCATCTGGATGGAACTAGTCACTGTTCCTAGCCCTGGATCTCTCAGGTGCAGACTCCCTGACACCTGCTTGGGCAGTGGGACTCTACAGCTGGCCACCTTGTTCCACAGCCCTCCCAAGCCCACTGTGTATTCACACTGCCTTAGAGTTACACTTCGCTGTGGGCTTTGAGCTTCTTGATTGTCCCCTTCATGGGCACTGTGTCAGGCAAACAATTAACACGGGCTTAGCAAAATAATTTCTGAAGCCCAGACACTTTACTCTTAAAGCATACTTGAGAGTTACAGATCTTTGAAAACAAACTCCTGAATGCATGCTCCCACCCATCCCCACTCTGATCTCACCCCTCTTGTGAATCCTGGGTTAGGTTGGCTCCCTTAGGCTAGGCAAACTTTCTTAGCCTGTTCTTGCCTGTGCCCCTTGATTAGAGAAGCACCCCTCTTTCAAAAACGTCTCCCTTTCTGTCCATGGGTTTCAGAAGGGAGAGTTCTGGGCTCCAGCCCACCTCTTCCCAAATCAGCTGCTGATGATTCAAAATCAGTGGCCTAACAGTACAAAACCCAAGCTGTGACAATTCAAGCCTCCCCTCACTGTCCTCCCAACATTTCACAATCTTGACCTGGAGTGGTACAATGCTTGGCATCTCTGCTGAGACTGGCTGTGAACACCAACTGTGTTGGTGTGTTGTGGACAGTTGTGCACTAGGAAGAACTTAAGTTTTTCCAAGAAACCCATAGATAATGAGCAGCCAATAGATAGAAACTACCTTCAAACTGAGCCCGCATCAATAGTAATTGAAGTGGACATTTAGGGCCTCAGTCCTGAGAGATACTGAGTACCCTCAATTCCCACCATCTTCACTGGGATTTCAGAGCACTCGGCACCTTGCAGGATTGGGCTTACAGAACTAAGAGGACTTTGAGCCATCCAGACCCACACATAAGTGATTGTTCATGACAACTTTTCTAAATACTTAAAGCACTTGGAAGTAAATAATAGTATATAGTAGTGATAGGTTAGAGAGTTGAGTGAAAAAAGTATAATTTTTAAATAGTAATGTAACTACTATATTTTACAATTAATCTTCCTCTCTTCCCTCAAAAGCCACAATTTGTGTATGCACATTCATTTTAGAGGTGTAATGGTGGATGTTACTATATTGCCATCTAGCAATGCCAATGCACAATGAGCAGATGTATTAAAATGGCTGATTGACCTGTAGCGTGTTTGTGAAATTATTTCAAGGTGAAGTTTTTATGCAAAAATCAGGAATATGTTTAAACATTTAGAAAACTATAAGTATTTGCAGATAATGAAAAAAATGTGCATATACATGAAACAGAAAAAGCCACTCAACTGAATTTCACATACTGTTAGCATTTATTATTTGTATTGCTGTAGCACCTAAGAACCCTATTCATGTGGACCTCTGTGTCCGACATACTAGGAAAAACTTAAATGCCAGGTTGTAATATCTTTACTCACACTGTGTAGTACAATACTGCACAAGCAGTCCAACTGATTTCAGTGGGACTACCCATGGTATAAAGCACAATTTAATGTGAAAAAGGGCATCACAATCCTGCCTTAAGTTATCCATGGTCTGTATATGCGTCTCTTGAGAGTGTTTCCTTTTTCTGTTTACATAAGAACATAAGAACGGCCGTACCAGGTCAGACCAAAGGTCCATCTAGCCCAGTATCTGTCTAACAGTGGCCAATGCCGGGTACCCCAGAGGAAGTGAACCTAACAGGCAATGATCAAGTGATCTCTCTCCTGCCATCCATCTCCATCCTCTGACAAACAGAGGCTAGGGACACCATTCTTTACCCATCCTGGCTAATAGCCATTTATGGACTTCACCACCATGAATTTATCCAGTCCCCTTTTAAACATTGTTATAGTCCTAGCCTTCACAACCTCCTCAGGTAAGGAGTTCCACAAGTTGACTGTGCACTGCGTGAAGAAGAACTTCCTTTTATTTGTTTTAAACCTGCTGCCTATTAATTTCATTTGGTGACCCCTACTTCTTGTATTATGGGAATAAGTAAATAACTTTTCCTTATCCACTTTCTCCACATCACTCATGATTTTATATACCTCTATCATATCCCCCGCTTAGTCTCCTCTTTTCCAAGCTGAAGAGTCCTAGCCTCTTTAATCTTTCCTCATATGGGACCCTCTCCAAACCCCTAATCATTTTAGTTGCCCTTTTCTGAACCTTTTTTAGTGCTAGAATATCTTTTTTGAGGTGAGGAGACCACATCTGTACACAGTATTCGAGATGTGGGCGTACATGGATTTATATAAGGGCAATAATATATTCTCAGTCTTATTCTCTATCCCCTTTTTAAATGATTCCTAACATCCCGTTTGCTTTTTTGACCGCCTCTGCGCACTGCGTGGACATCTTCAGAGAACTATCCACGATGACGCCAAGATTTTTCCTGACTCGTTGTAGCTAAATTAGCCCCCATCATATTTGTATAGTTGGGGTTATTTTTTCCAATGTGCATTACTTTACATTTATCCACATTAAATTTCATTTGCCATTTTGTTGCCCAATCACTTAGTTTTGTGAGATCTTTTTGAAGTTCTTCACAATCTGCTTTGGTCTTAATTACAACAGAACAAAGTAACGTCATGCTATCATCTCTCTCTAAAACCCCAAAATAAACAGAAGTGGCTCGACCTTAGACTTCTCAGTTTAATCTCATAAAGATATATGCCTGGCTATTTCCCTTTAGGATGAGCCATTGGCTTTGAAAATCTCTATAGGTTTTGTACTTCAAAAGAAACATTTTAGATTATGATTTCTAATATTTATCAGTACATGTCCTTAATAGTCAGAAAATGCATCCCTGGAGATTAGATATTGTCATGAAATAATATAACAACCCATTTTCATGTTTGTATAATTAACTCTAGTTATCAGCCCACCACATATTTATGACTTCCTAAAGAAAATCTCCTTCAGTTGTTGAACTGTATCCTATTGTTTACCCTTTTTTCAAGCCTTTAGTCACAGACTACATGACCATTACAAACCCTTGGGCAGGAGTGACAGATTCTAACCAATAGAGGGTGGGAGTGTGCATGCGTACACTGGTTCATATACAGAGATTTCTGTTTTGTCAGTATTGTCAACACAAGATCATTTCACCCCACTGCAGAATGCTAAAAAGGGAGAAATTAAGATAAGAAACTATCCAGTAGCTGAACTACTCATGCACAAAAGTGAGGTAGAAAAAGTGAGTTGGGCAACAAGCATTTTACATTAGTCATTTAAAAATCTTCCCAACTTCAATATGTTCATTAATCCCCTTGTATTATTTTCCATCAACTTCTAATTAACTTGTGTAAGTTGTATAGCATCCTCAATAAGCAGTTATGTAACTGTTCTTTTGCAGAGGGCTTGAAAGGAAGTTTGCACTTGGTATCTTTATTAATTTCTTTTACACTGTGTTGGCTCAGCAAGTTTGTGATCTCAGTTAAATCATTATTTCAAGTTTTCTGTTGGCCTAGTGAAAACTGCAGTCTATTGAACAACAAGAATGACTTTCAGAGTGCATCTGAGATGCAAGTAAAAAGGACAAATATCTTGAACTAACAGCCTTTTCATGTCAGAGCTCTCAGGGGGTCCTTACTGCATTTCTCTGAACTTGTAACAATACGGTTCTTTTTTAAGTTGGGAAAAACATTGACTTTCCTGAGGATAAAAGCTGAGTTGCAAGTACTCCCACTATGTGTATTATAGTAAGTATAGGAATTGCCATATTGCATCAAACCCATGGTCCAGCTAGGGGTTTGATCCAGAGGCCAATGAAGTCAATAGAAAGACTCCCATTGAATTAACTGCACTGTAAATCAAGCCCTAGTTCAATATCCTGTCTCCAACAACAACCCAGGCCAGATGCTTCAGAGTAAGATGCAAAAAACTGCATAACAGGAATTTATGGAGTAATCTAGCCCCTCCCCACCCAGTGAAGGTATCATCTTAGTCTCTAACTATTAAGGTTTATTTTAAGCCTGAAGCGTGAAGTTTATATTACTAAATAGTTACATGGAATATATTCTATTTAATCACATGATTATAATACTAAAAGGCAAAAAATGGCATAATACAATGTCTTTTTTAAAGAAAGTGTGTAGAAACTGCCCTGCTTAATAAAAAATGTAAAGATAACCTTCATTTTTAGAATTTTATTTTTCCATTTAGAGGAATTCTTCTCTGGCACAAAGTAGTAAACTGGAAGAAAAAAAAAAGGAAAAAAATCCATAATGAACTAGAATTGGACTCCAGTATTACAACCATTAACTGTCCGATAATACTGTAAGCAGACAGAATGTACCTATCAGAGTCCCTATGCTAGAGATTGAAATTCCTTAAGGCAGCTAGACACACGACTCTGGATTCTGCGAAGAAAAAGCCATCTATAGGAGATAAGGAAGAACAACCTTCAGTTTCAAAATCATATAAGGTGTCTATTAATTCAGTCAGTGCTTTGTTTCATATTGAGTAGGTAAGTATCCTTGCCTCAGTACACCTACTATATGACTGACCATTGAATCTATATTAGAAATTTCTAAAATACCCATCATATTAATATTACAACTGAATCAGTTGTAGGTATCAGTCACAACAACCATTATGAATATTAGTTATTTGTATAGCGGTAGTGTGCTTGCATGTGTCTTTTTTGTTCCATTCATTCCTCCAGTGCTGCCAGAGCCTTGTTTTTGTACCTTTAGGACATCATGTTCTCTGTTGTGCTGCTTATTTTGTATTTTTCCCACATCTCACAATTTGTTTTTAAGCACCCTCAAGTAATAAACATCAAGTTGCATAGTTGGAATATATGAAGCTCTAATCTCTTCCTTTAAAAGACTCCTGATCAGTTTTAGTACGATTAGTCAAGCCATTTCAGATGGTGATTGGGATGTGCACCAGACAAATATGCAGCAGCCCACCTGAGTACAAAAAATGTAAGTAGGCAGTCATGTCCATATCCCAATAAATGAATTCACATACTTGCTAGCCACCTTAGATTACCTAATCTATGACAAAAGTTCTTTAGTATTGTCTTTTCCAAAATGCAACCCCCGCCCCCATGGCTTGAGGCATGTGATACTGTTAAAACTATTGATCATAATGTTGCTGACACCAAGATGTCATCATAATATATTGTAATTGAAGGGTTAAAATCCATGTGCATTTTATACAACAACCTGGTATATGGATTGTGCCAGCTGTTTTCCAGACCCAAAGTCCAGAGTTTGGTCAGGAGACCAGAGGCCTACCAAATAGTGATCAGCTAAGAGAAAGCTGGGGTAAACAAGATAACATTGCCTTTCCTAAGATATGCTTGGTCAGTAGAAATGCCAGATGTTGAAGCAATAACTGAATAATTATGTTTCATCCAAAGTTTGAGATTGAACAAAGGATCCCTGTTCCTATTGTGTCAGTCTCTTCTGTAGGGAATGTTCTTCCCACAGATCCAACCTTGAGTTTATGAAAATTGGCACGTCAGTATAAAATATGGCATCCTTCCAAGGGACCAATGCCTGCCTTAAGACATAAAGGAGACAATCTGTATTGTCATATACTTTCACTGTTTCTTTGCTTTAACCCCTAGGAATGTACCTGTTGGACAATCAAAGGAGTTGCGCCATTCCTATGAACCCCAAATCAGAATTCAATATATATATATATTTTATACTAACAACATTTTATCAAAGTATTAAATGTTAAGTTGCTAACTTGAGACCATGGGCGGAGACATTATGTAACCTTTTAACCATTAGCTAATGTTCTATCTTGTCTTGCTGCAAAACCTATCCCGGGGTGTGGAACTGCCTACCTCGTCATTTTCCCCTGCCCATGGAAAATCTATATATTCTATTGTAATCAATTGATTGGCAGTGTCTCTGAGCCTAATAAGCAAGGTGACACTCCATCAGCGCTGTGTGTAATAAACTCCTATGCTTGACCTCTACACAGTGTGGATTTATGTCCTTCAGCAATAGTCCCTACTCAATGGAGTGCTATGATATATCAGCCTTTTTAGAAGCTTGGAGTATGCCAAGTGTACCACAATTCACCCCCTTCAACAGGTACTTCAGGCACTAGGCTTTGTAGCAGAGTCCTCAGTCATGCACAGAGACAGCTCAGTTGGCAGGTTTATTTACGAGGCCCAGCAGAAAGGGTATTTGCAACTCTTCCTATGGACAATAACGTAGTCAACAAAAGCTAGTCAGTCCAGTAGAGGGCTGCAAAATTAAGATCTGTCCCTTTGGCACGGTTTTATTATATTAGTCTCCAAAGATGCCATTCTGGATCAGGGACTTCTTGTGCTGAACACACAGGTAGACATATCCCTCATCCCAAAGAGTTTTTGGAACCAGATGAGTGCAACAAACAGGAGGAGGTAAGCGAGGAGGTCAAAGAGTAATACAAATAGATCATGAGTTTACAAAGATTAACTTTACCCTATTCACGCCCCAGTTCATAAGTACTCCTAAGCTTCTGATCCTCACCCCAAGTTCCCCTACCCCAAGTTTCCCTCTATCCTGGAGCTCTTCAGCTCCAATTCCCATCGTCCTCCCCTAATTTCTCCCTAACAACTGAAACCCACACCTTAATCCCATGCCCTTTTATTCCTATGATGCTCCCACCCCCAGCTCCCTCCCACTCATTCTCTACAGCCCTCTTCCTGGCTTCTGTCCATCTCCTACACAACATAATGCACCCCACAACCCACTCTCCTTTCTTTGCCCCACCTTTTCTCCTTTCTCTCCAAATCTCATGATCTCCTCCCCTTTCTGCTGGAGTAAATTTATGTTTTCTAAGTGAATCATGGAAAGTGGACAAAGTGGATTGCATACAGCTGGTCTGATGCTCTCAGTGGAGCAGATATGTCAATTCATAGGATGATACTGGCAAGAATGAATTCACTAAAATAGCAGCTTATTTGGAAGAGTAATTTAACAACTAATCATAATCAGTGAATCTTTACTACCCCTTTATCCATGATGCAATTCCCATGTTACCAGTTTTTCCCATTACTTTTGGGTATGCTCATATATTAGGGTTACTCTTCTGGGGAGGAGAAGGGGGTCTGTACTTCTATCAAGATACTGCTTGTGTCACTTGGATTCTCATACAGAGCTCTACATTTCCCTGCTGCAAGTTCCCTCCCAATGGAGCTATCCTGGAGGACCTAGGTTCCCCAGGGCTGGTTTCCAGCCCCAGAATCAGACTAACCCCCCCACACATTAACAGAGCACATCTGAGAGGATCGGGTTAATCAGCACTCCCAAGCTGACTGCTTATATGTCCCTGGACTCAGCAGGCAGAAGCTGCCACCCTCATATGTCCCTGGTTCAGCATGTCTCTATCCCCACTTTCACATTACAATTGTTCTGGTAGTAACCCACTTGAGAATTTTTGGGTGCTGCAGGGATATTTTAGCTTAGGTCTGAGGAGCGTTGCTGCAGAGCGAATTAAGAAACCAAAAAATGCCCATGAGGTGGGGATGGGGGGAGAGAGAGAGAGAGAGAAGCAACCAGCTTAATTATGAAAGTTATTTATTGCCAGGTAAGCACCATAGGGGAGCCAAACAAACAAACCAGTTATAATATTAAATCTAACTTACATATTATAAAAGTCAGGTTTAGAAAACCATAACTAATCACACAAGTCAGAAGGCTATACTGGGAGAGGGAGAGAGAGAGAGAGAGAGAGAGAGACCCCCAGGTGGTGGTGGTAGCTGAGGATCCAGAGTGCTGGAAACAGGCAGAGCCCCGAGCATGATCAGTCAGGAGAAGATGAAGTTCTAATGTAACTGATGCAGATTTTGGATCCAGGCATCAGAACACTTACTTAAGCATAGGTAGGGGTTTTTGTAGAGAAACAACAATGGTTCAAGGGAGAACACTAGATTTGTTTATGTGTAAACAAGGGAGTATAACAAAGTTCTTTTGTTCAGGCTAGACAATGGGAGCTGGCTTTGGATGGTGTTCCTTGGAGGGAGTTCACAATGCAATTAGGGAGCTTCAGTATTTTGGATACCAATAAAGGATTTATTATTAGAATTGGCCTGATAACTGCTGAGCTGGATGTGTGCAGGTGCGGGTTCATTAACATCTGGAGCAGAGCTCCCCCATCATGCAGTGCTTCCCTGCTTTTCTGGTCCCAGAGTTCCATGCAGGTCTTGCCTTGGAATCTCTGGTCTCCATTCTGTATGCTAATAGAGATGCCTCCTTGTCCCATCTTTGATGTACATGATACTAGGGGAGTTTCCTTAATCCTGTCATCCTTATCCCAGGGGTGTAAGTGTGTCTCCCGCCTTTCCCACTGTTTGTGAGGCTCTTCTGATGCAGATTTGGTTCAAGCAGAGGCTGAGGGTGGGGAGTCTTTTGTGAGTCAGACAGGCTGGGTACTGTGCCCTGGTTTCCCAAGAACACAGAGCTGCTAGATAACATGCCAGTGACCTGCTTCTAGCACTTGGTTTCCTGGGGACAGGGAAACAGGATTCATAGCTATTGTTTTTCTTGTAGTAAAACTCAAGGATCTGTAGAGACTTACATGCACTAATTCCTTTCTGTTAGTAAGGTGTCATTACTACCCATTACATATGGGCACTGGTGCACTACTGTTTGTATGTATGAGTGAGAAGCATGCTGACTTTTATTTGGAAGACAATTTCTCCCAGCTGCATACCACATAAATACATTCCTGTGACATGTTCCCAGTGTTTAGGAAAATGCTCATAGTGTTGCCATTCCTAAGCATTCAAAAAAAAAATTAAAACCAGGCCCCAAATTCAAGATTAATAAACTTTGCTGAAGGCTTTTTGTTAGCCTTCTGGTTGGCTTTGCAAGCCTTTTGTTGCCTTTTCATTTTGATCCTTTAAGGTGCACTTGGGGGCATATTTTCAAGCTTTTCTCTGCAAAAGAACTAGAAATTTACTATTTTAAAATGAAAACAGATTCTCTCCTAGTCACTTGAGTCAGGCTAGTCACTTGGGTTTTAAGAAAAACATTAAAAATCATGAGTTGGCAACACTGCAAGTTGTTAAATCTAAAAAAAGATATTTACTGAACCACTAATAAAGTACTTTAGATAATGTTCCAAACATGTCTTAACTTCAACAGCATACACAACATGTTAATGCTTATTTGAGACCACTGTTAGTGACAGCTAGGAAAGTGACAATTTAATAGTTGAATAGCTTGAGAAATATTAAAGAAGTAGTTGTGTTTGACTTGGGAGATGCTTCTAGTCAAATGAAAGCTGCTCTGTATTTTGGGATTTTTCTCTTTTAATATTAATTCTTGCTTTCCTCTTTTATGAGATGGGTTATTTCCAATTCAATAGCAAGCTACTTACATGGGAGCACTAGCTTCCTGACACTTCCTCTGTTTGTCTGCTTAGTGAAAATATTCCCCATTACAATTTACATAGGAACCTCAACTAGATAATGGCACAGGATAATGCACAAGAACCTAGTAGTACCCAGGGCCACCCAGAGGATTCAGGGCTGCCGAATTGCCACCAAAGACCCAGCACTTCGGCGACGGGTCCTGGGGCGGAAGGACCCCCCCACCGCAGGTCTTCAGGGCACTTCGGTGGCGGGTCCTGGAGCGGAAGGACCCCCCCGCCGCTGAATTGCCGCCGAAGACCCGGAGTGGAAGAAGCTCTGGGGGCCCGGGCCCCATAAGAGTTTTCCAGGGCCCTCGGAGCGAGTGAAGGACCCCGCTCCAGGGGCTCTGAAAAACTCTCATGGGGGACCCTGTGGGGCCCGAGGCAAATTGCCCCACTTGCCTCTCCCCCTGCCCCCGGCGTCCCTGGTAGTACCAGCTTCCTCTATGGTGGTCTGCTAATCTGAGCCTTTCAAAATCCAAAGGCTTTGGAATTTCCTTTCAATTTATACCCAGAATGCTATTAAAGAATAAAGAGTTCTTTTCTACCACCACATACTCTTGAGCAAGACTTGAACTCAGTTCTCCCCATCCCTAAGAACTGGGCTCAAGGTGGAAAGACAGAATTCTGAATATTTTTCCATTTGCTGGTCAAACCTGGCAATCAATTATTCCCCCAGCTCTATCTCTTATATTGTATTTGTATGTATTGTTTTGCAGAATACTGCAAATATTCTGACAACTATAAAATAAAATCTGGATCCACATCCTAGAAATAAGGTGTCAAAACTTTTGGGCTTTTCCAGTCCTTAAAATATAAAATTGCTAGAGAAGACAGAATTTTGTTTGCGGTACCTGCTGTGGATATTTACACTAGGACATTACTTACCTTACAGTTCTGTGGTGGGATGTTCATCCCCACACTAGCCAGAAAGTGTTAATGTGTCTCAGAAAAGGTTAAGTAACCTAACAAGCCTAACTCTCCCTCACGTGTGGCCTGATAGGCAAGCATTGATTGAGCATGGAGCCCAACTGAGAAGGTGCATGTGGGGCTTGTGTAAGGTCAGGAGGTGAGGGCAGAAGGAGGCTGCAGTTACTCTCTGGGCTTAGAGAGGGAAAGGAGAAAACCCAGGGGGCGAGTAGAAGCCCTGGGATCCTAGCCCTGAAGGAAGAATTTACTCAGAGGACTAGTGGAGAAAGAAGCCTAATAGAGGTGGTACAGGAAGCAGCCTAGGGAAATGGCAGCAGGGTTTAGGGATGGAGCAGACCTTGGCTACTGATTGCCGAGACCCTGGGCTGGAACCCAGAGTAGAGGATTGGTGATGGTTCCCCCACCAGTTGCATAGCCTTGAATTGGAGGGCTGCCAGGAATGATATCCAGTCATCCCATGCAGTGAGACTTGGATAACCTTAAAGTTGGGGAGAAAGCACACTGTGGCTTGGTCATCTGGCTGGGTCATTTAGAGGGATCATCCATGTCACAAAAAGGGAGTAACCTGAGAGGAGAGAGAGAGAGAGAGAGAGAGAGAGAGATACATGCACCCCCTGTGATGGGGGAGCAACCAAAGGAAGTTGAGAAAACCCCATCACTGAACCTTACAGAATTTTTGAAGCCTCAGCTTGATTGGTTGAGAGCTAATCCAAAGATGTGTGAGATGCCCCAGGGATGAGTAGTAAACCCCATGACATGTTCTACCAGATGGATCATCCTATAGGGATGGAATGAACCATCAAAAAAATTATGCATCTGATGCTCTACATTGAAAGTCTCTGTTACATATTAATGCCATTCTATTGTTTCAAAAATAATTGAAAACAAACAAAATACACAGAGCTTTTGTGCACTATAGTTATCATACTCTAAGACTGCATGAGTGTGCTGGTTTTGTGGGAGTGCCACAGAACAGAATTCAAAAGAGCTTCCTCTTGCAACTTGAAAAAACTTTAAAACAAACAAACCCAACCAAACAGCATTCTAAGTATTATCATCATCAATACTTGAAAAGGAAACATGAAATCTTATACATGGGTTGAGGAAGGTCAATGTGAAAGGAACAGCATTTCAAGTATTTTGTTAAGACCATGTAACTCTTAAACCTAGATAGCATATTCCAAACAATGATAGAAACCTTGAACCATTTTCAGCATTTTTTAACATTTGTGTTTACCTTTAGGTTGTTGTTCTTCATTATTTAAAAATATCTTGTGGGTACATTTTAAAATGTAAACATGAATATAAACTTAATTTAAGTTTTTTTCTTTAGTACTCTTAGGCCTATGTCTGACACTGTCCCTTTCCCTTTTATTGAGGGCCTCACAAACACCAGATGATTGTGTTTCCTTCTGCAGAAGAGCAGTGCCACTCTGTTGACCACAGAGAGATAAAAGACATTTGCTTCTTGTCTCTACTGGTTCACGGTAGCCAATTCCCTAACTCACATTACTTTCTGTTTTACTGGCCCCTCCGCTGCTAGGCAGGCCTCCTTTTCAAGTTTCAGGTTCACAGATCCATCTATAGTTGAGTTCTCACTGTTTTCAATTTTCCTCATATGTGTCCTCCCAAAGGTGGTTTACACTTAAGTGTCGAGTTAAAAGGTAATATTGAAAATGTTGGTTAATTAAGGGCTTGTCTACACAACACAGCAAAGCGCATTAGCAGGGTTTGAATTCTAAAGCACACCAGTGTATTGTGCATTAACTGGCCTGTGCACTAAAAATTCCCTAGTGTGCCTTAATCTAGTCCTATTTCAAACAGCACTAGGGAACTTTTAAGTGTCTGCCAGCAGGGTCTACACAGGCCACTTAGCACACAAAACATTGGTGTGCTTTAGAATTCTTGTGCACATCACTGTACCATGTTGACAAACCCCTATTTTTGTTCACAGATGGTGGCATGAAGCTTGTTTAAATTCCCTGAAATATGCCACAATATGGCGAGTCATTTCTTCATGCATTTTTCTATACACTCTAGCCAGATTATTTTAAGTCTCTGGAAAGCAGTTATCAATTTTGCACATCCTTCTGCAGAGGGAGTGCTGGCTAAGGATTTCTTCCTAAGTTAGGTCTTTCCAACTGGGATGAGAAAAAATGAAGACTGTCAATGAGAATGGAAAGGACTAAAAATATTCTATAAACTCTAGCCAAATTTTTGAAATGTTCGAATTTAAGGCAAACAAATGCCATGGTGACAGGTTCAGTAAGAACCTGTATAGAGCAGAACAGAAAAATATCAGGCTTATTTATGAAAGATACGGGAAGGAGTGGAAATTGGCTCTTCCAATGGAAAAAAATTGTACAGGAGGGGTACTTGAAGGAAGGCAGGAAAAGAAAAAAAACAACTGTGTGTACCGTCTGTTTTGCCCAAACGGACTTATTGGGAGGAAAAGGGTAGTTGAAACTTTACAGAACTGACTATGGTTCAGTCACCAGAACCAGTGATCCACTAGAAACACAGCCATCCACACTTACATCCCATGCCTCTCCACTGGTTCCAAAGTTCCCTACCTGTCTGGAGGTGCAGTGCCAGAGAAGCCATATTGCCCACCCAATACTGCCTTCAAAAGGTGTCTACACAAGAAAATATTAATACACAATCACAGTTTTACCAACCTTGCCAGAGGAGTGGTAGAGAATGACAGGTGTCCCCTAGCCCAAGCGATCTTCTGCTCTTTTTACCCTATGGTTGTCTGCCCAAAGATGGTAGAGAGGAGAAACTACTGCAAATGCTCCTTCCACTCCGCCACCCCCCCATCCAGACAAGGGGAAATCTGCACGCTCAGAGTTTGCTCCATGCATGGCACTTGGAGGGAGTGATTCTTCACAAAAGGAACTTATACAAATTACTACCTCCAATAGACAGCCTCCTTTCAAGCAATCTCCTTAACATATCCCAAGCCTACCAGAATAGTTTTGTTTGCCTTTAGTTAAATAGTTCTACTCAACCACCAATTTTTGCTTGTCACTTTGTGCATTTCATTGATGTTTAAAGAGAAATACTATCATGAAAGTGTGTAATACAAGTATAAGAATGACTAGCTTCCTGTTTTCTTGTAGCACCAGATCAATGTTTACCAATTACATTTATTGAAATTGACATTAGGAACCTTTGCAAAAAGTTTTATTAAACCTATATAAAGGGCTTGATCTTGCAAATCCTCCAGACACAGAATACCTATTGTAATCTTGTGGTTAAGGTAATAAAAAATGGGGACTCAAGAGATGCCTGTCACAGACTTCCTGTATGACTCAGGCAAGACACTCTCTCTGCACCTGAGTGTTCTGTCTGTAAAATGAGCATATTTCCATGCATCAGAAGTTTTAGAATAAAATCCTTAGTGTATGTGAGGTGTTCTGGAACTACAGGGATGAGCCATAGGAAAACCTTATGCAAAAATAAAAAGGAATTGTACATATTCTTCCACACATGGAGGGTTTGCAGGATTGGCCCCAACCTTATAGTTTGCATATACACCTAGTGTCACAGGTTCAGGGCAACTGCACTTGTATTCCCCTTCTGTGGTGCCTTGAGCTCCAAGCTGTTGCCTCTCCTGGGTGGAGACCTGCATGTCACATCCTTCTGACCAGGGATTTTAAGACTACCCAGCTCCCAGCCTTACATTGTGATATCCCCAGCAAGCCAGACTGCCTAAAAAAGCCAAAACCTGCACTTAGCTTTCTATGATTAGTGTGCTACCCAGAGTTATAAGTTACCATTAGGCTCCTAAGGAAGCACATTTATTCTTAAGGTAAAAGCATTACAGAGAAAGCATTAAAACAATAAAAAAACTACACACTAAAAAGCTTACCAAAGGTCATCCACAACTCCAAGCTAAGGCTCCGGTTGGTTCCAGTCCTCCAGACCTACATTTGGGTTTTCCCCATGGTTACAAGTTCATCTGGTCTTAGATCCAGAACCAGTACAATGGCTGGGAAGATCAGCTTTTTTTTTTTTTTTTAATACAGCTCAGGCCTTTGATCATGGCCTTCCATGACAGGTAATCAGCAGACAATGACCTTATCAGGGAATAACTTCAAAACGCTGGCTTTTTGCACAGCCACAGTTTGGGAATTTGCATCAACTTCTCCTTAAAGGTTCCTCAGGAAATCTACTTAACGCTTATTGACCCAAAAGTCTATACTCGTATAGCACATTTTCAATATAGTATTTGAACTCCCAGGTCTGACAACTGTCACAGCTCCCTCTTAGAGGTTACACACAATCCCAGCTAAACAATAATATATAAATATAATACAGTAAGGTCTGTTGAGGTTTTTGCATAAAACTATCATATGTCAGTTCAGAAAGAAACTTTTGTGCTATGCTTTTTATTTCTTTTCTGAATTATTTTGAGAAAGTATATTTTTATTAATATATATTTTTCATTGGGAAATACCCAAGGACTTTACATTAAGATCAAGTTGTGATGGGGAAAATGCAGAAGGAAATCTGGGTTTCATTAAAACTCAGAATATCCCCAGTAGACAGCATTATTTCTTTTTACTAAAGGGAAAATTTGGGGCATAGAAAAGTAAAGTGCAAAATATTCTAGCTTGGCTGCTTAAATAAGTAGTCTGATTAGTAGAGAGGTCCTGAAGCACTCACTGCTCTTCTGAACTTCAATAGGAGCTCAATACCTTGGGGAGGGGTGCAAAAAACAGGCCACTTATTTACATGCCTAACCATGGATATTGGTGCCTAATTTTAGACTAAGTGATGATCCAAAGCATCACAGAGTGAGTCAGTGGCAAAGCTGAGACAAAAACCCCGGACTCACTCTCAGCCCGGTGCTCTAACCCGGATAAAAATTTCTTGTTGATACCATTGCTCTGCATTAAAGGATTTTTGAATATATCTCTGGAAAATATAGGATTATGATGTCAGTGATTATGAACCCTTACATAAGCCAGTCATGAGGAACTGAATTGTCTTAACAAATCTTAGTACATTTTATGGGTAGATCAGTATTTTCTATTGTTGTAAACTGACAGATTCTGCTCCCAGGCGGAAGGATGGCATCCCCCACCAGCTGCTTCACTGGAATGCTGGAGAGTCAGCTCATTAAGGAGCCAAGTGACCAGATGGTGAGAGAGACCAGACCTTTCTAGTAGATTTCCATTCTTCATTGTTACACTCCACCTACAGTAGAAGTTGGTCCACACCAACAGTTTTCTGCTTTGCTTTCCAAGTGTAACTGATCTGCCTAGTACTATTACTCTCAAGGGTACAAATGAATTAGGACAGCTAAACATTTAAAAGTGACATTCCAGTGATTGTCCTTGGCATTGTTGGATATAGTATCCTCATGTACTCAGCCACTTTTTCAACTTCCTCTTTACAACTCTCCTATCTTTGGTGCTTTGTATTTATGAAAGCCTCCTATTTCTTCTCAATGGTAGTTGTATGGAAGCTTTCATCCAACAAGCTAAATATTCACCTGCTTCCCTTCATAGGTAACAATAAGGCCTGCTATAGGTGTGAGGGCTGGGATAGCATCAGTGTATCCATGCAAAACTCAGTGTTCTCTTTTCAAGGTGTTCCATGTGTCACCATTGCACAGTACCAAGAACTGGATCCAAAAGACAAGGCATCAAGGGGGAAAAAAAAAAAAGACACTGAATGGTTTAGAATGTCACCCTTGTAACGCTGTCTACAAGTGACAGCTCGGTGTTTAACAGTTTAGAATAATGCTCAGCAATGTCTTGCCCTTTTTCGGCCCCTTTAATTTCTTCTCATGTCTATTAAGCCTCACAGCCTATGATATAAGCAAATGTTATAATAATACCCATAATTAAAATGGGTAACTGAGGACCACAGAGGTTAAAGTCTTAGTTCTCTCAGTAACTTGATTCAAGAATCTAATCCAGCTGTCCTGACTCCCAGTCTTCTGCTTTATCCCCTACCTCACATTGCACAGCATAGTTTCAGTGAATAAGAAGCTGATAAATTTATCTGAATCCTTTGGTGAAAAAGAATAGCAAATTCTCTTTCCTTTATTTTCTCTGAGTGACGATTCACTAGCTTTCAAAGTTGGAGTTTAGGTTTAAGTTGTCAGCTTTTTGATTTTGAAGATAACCCTGAAAAAAAAAAAACAACCCAACACACAGGAAAAGAAAGATACCTTAATTGCATGCGTCTTCCAACTAGGTTTGGACATTTCTAGATTTAACATTAGTGGGGATTACTTAGTCTGGTACTTTTTCTGCATATACAGGCGGTTAGTGTAAATCAAAGATAGTTATTCAACAGAAATGACAAGAAAACATAAAATTGTTTTTTAATGTAGTCAACAGAAAAAATTTCTCATCCGGCAGGTTATGTACAACATACCCCAACAATGCCCGAAATCATGAAAACCACTATGGATCACGTACAGCCATTTTATGTCTCTGGCCAGGGAATGACAATGTGTCTGGACCTCATCCACCATTCCTAACAAGCACATTATCACTGATCCAAAAAGCCACATTCCCAGTATTGATCTGCTACACAGACTTTGGAACACACTGAACCCTATCAGAACAAACCATGGAAGATGCGTCTACTTGATGCACAAGTGGAGTATTAAAGACTCCCCTTTGGGCGACTACCATGAGATCATAACACAGTATCCCAACTATGTATTCAGAAGTGAAATGGGTGATATCCACAACAATGAGGCTGCCTTGAAATGGCTTATGGACTTACAAGCATCTATTGAATGTTGTTCAGTAGACACCATGTGCACTGAGAGAGATTTAAATAAAAAACAAAAAAACCCTACATTTTGTTCAGCTGATTCTACTCACAACACTTATATTCACCTCTTTCTGAAAGAGGTAGTCAAATGAAGTATAGCTTTTCGGTGCCTAACAAACAGAGGAATCATATTAAAAAGCCTGAGGACAAAAAAAAAGCCTCCTGAGTTAAACAAAAGGATTTTTTACATACTGATGCATGAATTCCAAGGAAAGCACAAAGGACAAAAACGAAGCTCCAGAAGATATTATTGAAATATGAAATTGATGAGGATGCTTTAACTATTATTGCAGCATAGCAAGAACACCCACAGTTCTTTATCTGCTCACTGCCAGTATAACTAAAATAAATGTTTAAGCTTGAAGGATGGTATTTTTAATACAATACTAGTAATAAAGTTTATCATTTTTCTGCCAGTGTTTGTTTTTGGAGATTTCAGAGTTAGAGACAGCTTTAGTTCACAAACATGCTTTGAATAGATTTAGATATTGCTTCTTCACAGTAATAAACATTATCATTTCCAGCCTAAGTGCTTGAACCAGGGACATGCAAAGAATGCACCAAACGAGGAATTATTAGACTGAAGTAGCACCTATGATTTGAAATTGATTCATTCTCCTTTGGTTTGCACACAGGCACATTCTTATCAATCTAAGATTGTACATATTTGCTCTTTTAAAACAAAAAAAGAGTATAAAAGCCCTCCTGAATCAGTGTTAAGAATAAGGCTCCGGAATTTATTTATTTTTTAAATACCTCAATGGGATGAGTCTTCCTTCCAAACTAAACAAACCACACTATTTGTAAGGTCTGATAATTAAATGCCAGAAAGTGGAAACTAACATTTGTTTAGATGAAACCATGATTGAGACTGAGGGCTGTGATGATTACTTATAAAGGGAGAATTCTCCCTTTATAAATAGAGTATCCGTTAAACCAATACATTTTATTTGAAGGAAGACTCCCATTTCCCCTGAAATGTGGCTATATATGGTGCTGAACTATATACTCCTTTAAGTATACTTTTCCTGAACTATAAACTTCATTTTCATAGAAATAGGATATGGCTAATCATATATTAATAGTGGAACAATTATTGACTATTTTAGCCAAATTTTTCAAAACTGGTGTGTCTAAAATGTGGACTTAGAAATCCATGTGTATGCACTTCAGTACAAGGGATCTGGTGTTCAGCATTGCTGAGCACCCAGAAATCCCCTCCTTACAATGAAAGACAACAGAAAGAACTGAGATCTGTCACGGAACTGATTGTTGTTAATTTGCTATAAGGTCTGGGTACAAACAGTTCTAAATAACATCGTGTCCAAATACCTTTAAACCAAACATGGTATCAAGAATGTTGTTAATGCTGCTGACAGGTTGTATTGATATTTATTTTGATGCACCAATTTGTTTGCACAAACATGAGCGGAAGTATTCTCTAGTGTGATGATGGGCAAGTCATTTAAGATCCTCGTAACTAAATCCCCAAGGTAGTATGGTCTAATGGATAGAGCATTGGACTAGGAGTTGAGAGACGTGGGTTCTATTTCAAACTTTGCTATTGAGAGACCTTCAGAATGTTCCTGCCTCGCTCCTATCAGCAAAGGGATAATGATGCTGACCTTCTTTGCAAAGTTCTGAGATCTGCTGATGAAAAGTGCTATATAAGAGCTAGATATTATCTGTAAAATGAATATAAAAAAAAATCACACACTTACCTACCTCAGAAGAGTGTTGAGAGGCTGAGTTTTGCACTATATGCCTTAAAGAAGGATTTGCAGACATGGCACAACAGGAAAATGAATAAGAATTACTTAAAGACATATACATTGTGTCTTCTGGGCTTCTTCCACCATTAGAAACTTTAGCTTTATTCAAAGAAAGGATAACGTTCTCCCTCATCTTCCTCTTAATTTCTGAAGTTCTATGCTATGTTTGATACATCAGAGTTTGTTGCGGTGGAAATCATTGTACTGTCAGAAATTGAGCATTGTTTGGGATTTCCCTACAGAATTAAACAGGAATTAGTAGATTTAAGTAGAGTGGTAACACTTTAAAAATGCTGCATCTGCATGGAACTAAATACAAAGACAACCTCAGATAAATGAATCCCAAAGGCTAACTTTAGAGCTTTAAAAGCTGTGTTCTTAATTGAAAAGCCATATTGGAGCTAAAAATCAAGGGCTGATCTTGTCTCATTGAAGTCACTGGGAGTTTTGTTATTGACTGAGTTTTAAAACTAACTTTCATCTTTATAAAAGGAAATTCAAACCAGAACTTGTGAGCTGATGTGATGGGATTTCCTGGCTCCTGGCACACTAGCAGACATGGGCAGCATAGCACTGAATTAGATCCTTTAGTACTTGAATGCCCACATGAAGGGTCAAGCACATGTCAAGACTTGTATGAATAAGTAGTAAGAGAAATGGGTAGGTAACAGGTTTTCCACAGAAAGTCAGAAACACTTTGAAGAAGGTAATTTTGCCTGTTACTGTAAGGAAAAAGCAGACCTGGAAGTGAATGCAAGGGGAGCGGTCAAAAGTGGTTATATCACCTCACGTCAAGTGATCCACTCAGAAAATACTGGGGTTGAGTCAGTTCTGCCAGAAAGCAGGAGCTACCACGTTCAACAAAAATGGGGGAAATCCTGGAATGTTTGGAGTTTGTTTTCCATAATGTCCCACAGTTCAGATGTTTATCCCAACCTTCAGTCAATCCTGGTGACTCTCCCAGTCTATCACGATCACCAGTGGTGCAGCGGGGCTGCCACTAAGGCAGGGTCCCTGCCTGCCCCAGCCCTATTCCACTCCCAGAAGCAACCAGCACATCCCTGCGGGCCTGGGGAATGGGGGGCAGGGGTCTCTGAGTGCTGCTCCTGCCTGCAAGCACTGTCCCCACAGTGCCCATTGTCTGGGAATGGGGAACTGTGGGCGCAGTGCCTGCAGAGATGGGGGCAGCGCGCAGAGCCACATTTCCCCCCATGCCCCTCTGTCCCCACCTAATCCAATCCCACTGTCCTTGAAAAACTACTGCAAATACCCTCCTCACCAACAACCCCCAGCACTGGTAGCTGGCGCATCGCCACTGGAAAGGCTCAGTGCTATTAAAGCATGTTCTGAGGCAAGGTGGCAGGACCTCAACAACTCTGAATCCATTCCCCTCAATCTCAACACATCCCTCCAAGGCTAAACAGGGTGAAAATAGGCCCACATAGTAGTCAGTATGCTACCAGAAGTCCAATCCCCTAGATAGAGCATTATAAGTGAAGACTGTTACTGGTTGTGTTTTCAATTATTTCCTTTGTCTCCAACAAGCACAAATTGATAGTAAAGAGATAAAGTGCATTAACAATTCCTTAAATGTCCAAAACAAAGTAATCAGGGTTTTGAATATATATTATGTATGACTATCAAATAATTTTATCCTCCATCAGTTCAAATCTCAAAAAAAATCTGCTAGGCATGGCCCAAAAGATATTTTGTTCCCTAAATTCAGTGCTAATGTCATTCTTAATCCTCTTCTATATGTCAGTCCATTAATCATGGTAAATTCGAGTAAAGATACACAGAATAATCCCTCAATATCAAAACTCCACTAATAAATATGGCTAGAAATAGACAAACTTGTTTTGTGTCGTTTCAAATCCTGAAACATTTTTAGTTGGAAAGTTTAACTAAAACTGAAATATTGATTGACACTTAGTCAGGGGAGAGAATAAAAAATGAAGCAGGTGGAATGAAAAACAAAGTCTGTACATAAAGCAGAGGAGAAGGTAAGAATGTGTAAGCAGGGCTGAAGGAGCTCTCCCCTGACAGCTAGTAATGAGATGGGGCAGAGAAAGGCTTCAGGACCAGATTGTATTTACATGATCACACCCACTCTTCCTAGGTACAAGCAGACAGAGCTGTGTGATCAATTGTGGCTGACACTGGGTTACAAATCACTTTAGTATTGAATGCAGTGGTGATGAAATGTTATCATCCTTATAGTATGAGTAAAGGGCAGTAGAACTGTGCTAGCCTATCCTGACTGAAGTGGCCCAAGCACATGCTGCTTCCTATAATCGTTGCAGCTGCTCTTCCCTGGGCCACTTCCCAGCTAGCCCCTTCCACTTCAGCCTTACCTCAGAGATGAAGATCTCAACTCCTTTTCTTCCTCACCCTTCTGGTCCCAGCCAGCAACTGAGGTGTTCAGGCCCTGAAGCTCCTTTTAACTGGGACTGCTGCACTTTAATTGGCTGCTTCCCTGCAACCTCTCTAGGCTGGCTTGGAAGACCCACCTTTACTTCTCTTTTTCTGGGCCGGGGTGTGGTAAGACCACGAGGCCACCAGCAGAGGACCTCAAAGGGCCCAGTACACCCATCACAATGCTATATATAGTTTACAACCAGACCATTTGTGCCAGCCTAACTTTTGGAGCTAGGGATAGAAAAAACAATCACAGGTTTCTCTTTAACTAGAAAAGTATTTATTTAAATATAAAATCACCCTTGGGGGAAGAATTGGGTTTAAAATTGCTTGTAAATAGATCAGCTAACTCCAACTAGTCTTGCAAAGCTAAAAAACTGTAGACTCAGATTCTATGATGTTCACTCATCCCTACTGATAATTGTCCAGTCCCTTCCTACTGTCTTCATGGACTAAAAAAAGAAAATAAACTAAGAGGAATTGTAGACATTTAAGACACATGGACAAATTTTGTTCTTGGTCAGCTTGGTGTAAATCTGGAATGACCCCAAGAGACTTTCAAGTAATTAATCTGTCAATCATCCAATCTGCCTGTCTAGGTAGGAATTTACAATGTATTCATCACTGTCCTTTCTGAGTGCCTAAGAATTTATATCTATGTAACCAGGAACAGAACTTGATTCAAAGTCCATTAATATCGAACACATTTCAACAGGACTATTTTTAAACTTAATTATTCTAATTTCTATAAGGTATGTGCACATTTAGTCTGTGTCCTTGCATGACTAGCTTCTAGCACATACACTGACTCCTATCACGGTTGTCTTTTAACATTTTATCTTTTAGCGGCCCTATCCAAAGCCTGTTGAAGTCAACAGTGATGTGGAAGAAAATGCAGTCTTCACTCTTAGACTGTTTTCAGCAAGTCAGAGGCAGTGTTTATTCTCAGGCAATTGCAAGGGGGAGAGTGTGCACAGACAGGGATTCCCCGTCCCGAGACAGGTCTCCACCAGATACACAATTAGGGCAAGCATTTATAACTTTTGTTGCATACAATAATGATCAACAGCCGCATCTTGTTTAGACATATTCCTTCCTGATATCTTACTTTTCTCAATAGTTCCTGCTACAGTCTGCGTTCCATTCTTATCTAACACAAGGTCAAACAGCATCTCTTACAGTTTTCCCACTTGCTTCCCACTTACCCAGGCCCTGCCTTAAAGTCTTGAGTTATTAGAGTTAGAGTTATCTTGACTCTTGCTCTATTCTGTTGAAAACAAAGATGTCTGCATCCAAATTCCCTTGATCCCTTTTTCCACTTCCACAGTGGTTTAAATCAGGCCTTTTCTCCTTTCCTGCCACTTTCAGATAGCATTGTTTCAGTTTAACAAACTAAAACAGCACCTATATTTCGCATGGGGGCATTTAAAAAAAACATTTTAGAAAGTTGAGCTGTGGACCTAAGGAGATGAAGAAAGGGAGGAGAGAGATGGTAAAGGAAAATGGGCAACCTTGAATGACTTGAGTATGTGAAAAAAACAACATTGTCCCTTCAGAACTAATAAGGAAAAGAGCACATACCAAACAGTAATGCTAGAGGCTACTTACAGCAAAACTTACAGATAAACATTATAATGTGAGAAGAATTCACATTTATAACCCATTGTTTGCCATTTTCCCATGTTATATTGTTACTTAAAAATTGAATTGGCTTGTGGGTATTTAGAAGGTTTTATGAGGATTGCTTATCTTTTAGACATTTAGCTACTGACTTGTATGCATATTGGAAATGTGGGGAGAAGGAGGGGGAAATCAGACAAACCTTTCCAAGTAATTAGTTATGCATAAGATAAGGAGAAGTTGTTTTCTACAGCTGCACACTGAAACTCTTTTTTGATTTGGGATTCAAATTAACTCATAAATATTGAAATTATAAGCTTAAGGAAATGGTGTTTTTAGATGCATGGCCTATTTTAAAGAATTAGTCCAATGGAGAAATTGCAGCAATACTATTGCCATTCTACTATGGCAGGACTTCTGTTATTCTAATAGCATCTTGACCATATTAATAAAAAAGCCCATATTATGTACGGTATTGCCTTAAGCCTATTACTGTATATTTCACAAAAGCTCATTGTTATAAATGTTTTCCTATATGTTGTCTCTTGTGTTAAGAACATAAGAATGGCCATACTGGGTCAGACCAAAGGTCCGTCCAGCCCAGTATCCTATCTGCCGACAGTGCCAATGCCAGGTGCCCCAGAGGGAGTGAACCTCAAGGTAATGATCAAGTGATCATTATTTATTTATTTATTTTATTTTTATTTCTCTCTCTCCTGCCATCCATCTCCACCCTCTGACAACATTCCTTACCCATCCTGGCTAATAGCCATTAATGGACTTAACCTCCATTAATTTATCTAGTTCTCTTTTAAACCTTGTTATAGTCCTAGCCTTCACAACCTTCTCAGGCAAGGAGTTCCACAGGTTGACTGTGCGCTGTGTGAAGAAGAACATCTTTTTATTTGTTTTAAACCTGCTTCCCATTAATTTCATTTGGTGGCCCCTAGTTCTTATATTATGGAAACAAGTAAATAACTTTGCCTTATTCACTTTCTCCACACCACTCATGATTTTATATACCTCTATCATAACCCCCCTTAGTCTCCTCTTTTCCAAGCTGAAAAGTCCTAGCCTCTGTTGCAGTTGTAAATCGTCTAACATCAGTCATCTTGGAATAGTTCCCAGATCTGTTATCTGAGATACATGGTAATAGTTTTGAATGTTTTAGCCCTGTTATACCACTGGATGTGAAATAAATTCTGTACTTGAGTCCTACTTCTTGGAGGTCAGAACCTTTGTTCTCCTCTTTATGTGCTTGGAGACCTCCGTTCTTTATGACATAATGAAAGTTTCTCTTCCTACTGACTAGATTATGCCCCTCCCCCTGAGTAATTATGTCTTTCTGGTGAAACTGACTCCCCGGAGTAATCAGGAATACAGAATTTTGCTGAGATTGGTAGGGTGTGCAGAATCCAGCAAACACAGAGACCTTTTGCACTGTCTGTGTAGAAATTCTAGTTTACTGACTCTGCTTAAGTATGGATCCAGCAATAGAGTTGAGTGGAGGGTGACAATTGTGTTTCATGGCAATGTAAAAGGTTTTGAAATTTCGTTTCATAGAATCATAGAAATGTAGAACTGAAAGGGACCTTGAGAGGTCATCTTAATCCATCCCTTTGTGCTGAAGCAGTACCAAGTATACCTAGACCATACCTGACAGGTGTTTCTCCAACCTGTTCTTAAAAATCTCTAGTGAAAGGGATTCTACTGCCTCCCTGGGTAGCCTATTCCATTGCTTACCTATCCTTATAGTTAAAAAGTTTTTCATAATATCTAATCTAAATTTCTCTTGCTGCAGATTGAGTGTATTACTTTTGGTCCTACCTTCAGTGGACATGGAGAACAATTGATCACATTGTCTTTACAGCAGCTCTTAACATGTTTGAAGACTTATCAGGTCACCCCTACACTTGGTTTCTCAAGATTAAATATACCCAGTTTTTTTAAACTTTACTCATAGGTCAGGTTTTCTAAACCTTTGATCATTTTTGTTACTCCCAAAACAGGCCACAGTACTCCAGTGGAGGCCTCACCAGTGGTGAGTACAGCGGGACAATTATCTCCCATGTCTTACATGTGGCACTTTTGTTAATATACCCCCGAATGATAGCCTTTTTTGCAACTGCATCATATTTTTGTCTCATGTTCAATTTGTGATCTACTATAACCCCTAGATCCTTTCAGCAGTGCTACCACCTAGGCAGTTATTCTCCATTTTGTAGCTGTGCATTTGATTTTCAACTTTCTATGTGAAGTACTTTGCACTTGTCTTTATTGAATTTCATCTTGCTGAATTCAGATCAATGCTCCAATTTACCATATGATTTTGATTTCTAATCCTAAATGCTTGCAACCCCTCGCAGCTTGGTGTCATATACATATTTTATACTCACACTCTCCAATCCATTATCCAAGTCATTTGTGAGAATATTGAATAGCACCTGACTCGGGAAAGACAAAAGATAGTATATAGGAAACTCAGAGGACCCCCTACAGGACTTTAAACTCCATGTTCCAATTCAGTGACACAGAGGGTCTTGCACATATACTCTGTATCAGAGTGAATTTCACTCTTACAGCCAAATTAACTTTCAGTGGCTGCTTTCGACCTAGCTACTGCCTTTTGAGTAGGTAGATTACCTATGCAGAAGGTAGTGGCTACAATGAAGCGCCACAGGTGTGCTGCTGTAATGGTTAAACAGCTATGTAGCGTAGACAAGCCCTCAGCCATATTTCACTCTTCTGACTTATTTCTGCACATTCTCTATTGTGTGCTGTTATCTTGCTGCAGTGAAGTTTGTTTATAGAGATGTACCACAAATTATAGCCGAGGAAATGAACATAGTTAACAGTAAAATATTATTGCTTAAGACCCTTCCATCATTTCCTCTTTCTTATCACTTTGTGCTGAAATTGATTGATCTTTCTCCCTGTGTTAAAAATCAGCTCCTCGGTTAGCACTTTCTTTTATCACTATTGAATACTGCCAGCATCTGACTAATGTCATTACACCTGATGCAGAGGGTGATTAAAATACAGTGTTTTATGAGGATCCCTGGAAAAATAACCCACAGTACATTCCAACTTGTACTAGTTAGATACTGATAGAATTGTAACTCACATAAAACTGATTCAATAGATTCTTCCATCCTGAGAATATTAAACTCCAGCATCCTGTTAATATTGAACTGGTTTTAAAATTGCTTTAATGATTTATAAAGAAGTCATCAAGCTGGGAACAGTGTCTGAGCTGTTTTATGGAATCACAGAGTCAGATGTATTACATAGCTCATCTAGTTCAGGATTGTTCCCTGCAATGTAGTTTCTATTGTGCGTGTAGCCTAATAATTGATTAGGAACTTCCAAGGCCAGTCTAAACTATAAACTAAAGGTCAGATTATGAACTGAAGCGCCATGTGCCAACTCAGGTGGAGACCCAATAGGCCCAAGCAGCCAGTTTTGGTGCCTGGCTCAGAGGTGGCTATACCATGCCTCCTTCCCACAACTTTTGGGGGTGGCAGTTGCCTCTCAGAATGCTAACAGGAAGCCATCCTTATGCTCATGACATTGCAGGAACAGCATCTGTGCCTGGCTCCCATTCACAGATTGCTCCTTGCAACCTTCTGCTCACTATTTTATGTATCCCCTTGATGACTGGTTATAATTTGGCCCTAAAAAAAGCCAGGTATTTATTTTATGTGTTGATCAAAGCTTTTACTAACTTTTATTTGAAATAACTTCAGTTTTAGGTACTTTGGATTTACACTGTTATAACTGATGTCAGAATTTGTCTCTCTACATGCAGTGACAGGCCTTCCTTTGGTTAATGGGTGGCTTCACATTCTGGCAGTAGCTCTTCTCTCCATGACACAGATAATTTGGTGGACCTCGATCTCGGTCTTTTTCAGGGACAGTCACACAGTAGTCAGCTTCCCCTGAAATTCTGCCTCAATTTTCCTCTCTCTTTAGGGGTGAACAAAATGTCCACACCAGTGTGATCTTCCCTATGATCCCTCTGTTTTAAAATGGAAAAGGCGATCTGAGGCACTGTATACCAAAGGCATCAAAATCACAGAGAACTCAAGGTCCTTCCCACGAGGCGAGTCAGCAGTGTGTATCTTTCTTGGCGATTTCCCATCCAAATATGAAACTGGCTTGACCCTAGACTGATCAAATACTGACCACACTCCAACCTGCCTCTGTTAACACGTCTGATCACGTCACAGCCCAATAGGGAATGGGTGCAATTTTTGGTGATAGTAGCTCTGATTAAAAAACAGTTTGGTTTTCAGATATACCATTTCAGTTTTAGCTTTGTTCATTTTCTCTGTAATAATCTGTGAAACAGCTCAATAAACATGCTTCACTTAGGCACAGAACAGGGAATGTGGAAAGATCAAGCAGAAGAGAGAATGTAGCTGAAGATTCTCTGTGCAACAGGAGTGATAGTTTTTGACTCTTGATGGCTGGAAGCTCACACACATTAGAAAGCAATGTATCATCAGTTTGATTTGCATATTGCAAATTAAAAATCACAAGCTAAAATGAACCAGCCAGATATGAAAACAACTAGCAGAAGTACACAGTCATATGTATGTGGATAATTTCACAAGCACATATTAGTAATAGAAACCAGCCTTCCTACTGCATATTTCCTTAGTGCAGCCTCATAGCAAATACCTTCGGTAAATGTACCCCTGCTGTGTAATATTTCCCAGAGGTTTAGGGAATAAGAGGCAATCTTAATTGTGCTCTTTACTGTGACAAATCATCTTTAATCTATCAGTAATTCAGATTGGATAAAATAAGAGAGAGAGGCAGAGAGTGAGCTGGATTCAGGCTGACACTTCCACCAGGACTGAAATTTTCAAACCATGAAACAGCAAGAAAAGAGCTCTTGGAGTGAGGAACAACTGCTGTGAGGTTACAACATATATCTATATCTATATCTATATATATATAGTGAAAAGGGAACAGGAAAATCACAAAAGCAATATCTAGAACAGGAAAATAGGTTGTATTTAAAAACACAGTAGCTAGCGTTTTTTAACAAACATGCTTCTAAAAACTAGTATAGACAGGGTTTAGCATCTTAAAACTTATGAATTGGTTATGATTACTGGTTAGACTCCTGCTTAAAGACTCACACATTTTAAAGGTGCTAGCCCTGGTCTAAGCTAGCGTTTCAAGATATGGTCATTAACATGTGTTAGCTTACACATCTTTACACACAATTTATTTTTCTAGTCTAAACATGTCCAAATTGTTTTTACAAAAGAGTGATTATAACCTCTAATGGATTTGGGAAATATTCAATAGATGCTTCATAAGAAGCTATTAGAGAGAACACTTGTCTAAATACCTTTGTGGGATATGCCTGGGATTGTAATGAACAAACCAACACCTTTGAGATCTAAAGGTTTACAGACAATAATTGGGACAAACACTAGTGATTGGGAGAGGAAGGAAGAGAGAAAATACTTGCCTGGAAACTGAGGGCTGTCTTTCTGACAGGCAGAATGGCCACAGGAACAGAGGATACAGGAACAAAATAGGAAAAAAGATTGTTTTCTGGAAAAGATACAGACCAGACCTATCTGAATTAGTTTATGCAGCATTTAAAACTAGATACCTTATGCACACATCTTATTTTGTTTAATCTGAGTTTTTCTCTTTGTGTTCTGAATAAATCTTGTTTTATTATAACTGCTCTGATATTAGACTGTTCCTAAGGCATTCAACACACACTGTCACAGGAAGGAGTAAAACTTTAATATTTTTGGAAGGGATAGACCTGCCTAGGATCTACTCTACCCTACTCAGGATCCCCAGTCTAAAATGAATCTTCTGCCACAAGGCTTCCAGATCAATGAGAATGCCTAATGACCAAGGAGAAAAAAACAGGGTCTTAAGGTGGCACCCCTAGAGTTGGAAGAAATTTTTTGCATGAAACTTTATTTGTGTGGTAATTAATGCAGATTTATTGATACAAACATTTCACAAATTTGGATTTTTTTGCCAGATTCTGTTTGTGTCAATGCATCCTCCCTCCCAAAACAACCAAACAAACAAAAATCAAGCCAAAACAGTTCATTTAGACATTTTCTGAACAAAATGTTTCTTTTTTCATTTTTTAAACTTTTGTTTCAAAATTCCTTTGATTTTTTTATATAAAACAATTCTACACCAGTTTAAAAAAAAACTTGAAAGTTTACAAAACATGTCACATAACTCAGTCCAAAATGAACATTTTTCCACTTTTTCAGTTTGCAAAATAATTTGAAACATTTCCATTTTAGTTTGACCCAAAATGATTTTTTCCCTTTTTTTAATTCGCCAGTGAACTGAAAAAATCTGTTAGTCACACAGATCTAGGCACTCCCTTTTCTTTAATGTGAAACCATTCAATTTCAGATTTAGCAGCTCAAAGCTGGAGATAGGGCTAGGCAAAGATTGTTCCGAGGCTTTCAGTTATGGGAATGCAAATACAGAGAAACTTGGGGTTATATTTAGATCACTTCCTTGCTTCCAGGAGCGACCTTTCTGTAAAGAAATAACTTCTACAAAATATAACATTGCGTACCTCTCAACACCTGATGTGGGCAAATCCTTCGGGGTAGGGAACGTTCAAAGGAAATTCTCCAAGAGGACATTTCCTGGGAAATAAAGTACTTCATTATTAAATAGTTGTCATGGCAGGACTGGAAAGTGAATTGTGTTGTTTAGTATTAGATCAATGTAATTTGCTTTAGGATTTCAAACTCTACCAAGGACAAGGTTCTGGAAAGCACATGAAGGCGCGTCTATCTAGCTAATGTGACACCCCCACTTTCTCATACAAGGTGAGAAGAGAGGCAATCTGAAGAACATTAGCAGCCTCAGGGCAGACAAAGTATGAAATAGTACAGCAATTGTTTTGAAATGTAGGGTGGAAAGGGCTATGACATTACAAAAAGCTGTTAATTCTAAAATATCTGTGACTACTTTAATGTGAATGTGGGTGCTTTCAAGCTTGCACATCTGCATCATAAACTTCTGAAAATGGTTCATAACAGCAATAATCCCAGCGAGATTTACCATTACTGCAGTTCCTGCCTGCTTTATAAGAATGTTCCCTACTCTCATTCTTGCCTCAGGCCATCAGATAATAAACCAATAATTACCAGCACATTCTTCAGGAACTGTTGCTTTATTATTGAAGTGGGATAGGGGTAAAGCAGGGGATTTTCAAGAATGTCCTCACATAAAGACAAGCAGAAGTGGATTGCTTTCCAACACAAATTTTGTGTTTGCAACTCCATTCATGCACAGCAAAGATCAAATAACCTAAGATTTAATAGGTAATTTTAAAGTAGTTTTGGATGCTAATAGAAAACTGGCCAGGAATCAGCTTTTTAAATAAGTTAGCAGATACAAAATGGATGTAGAGTACAGTGTGCACCTGATAGATGGAGTGGTCCTATTATCAAACAAAAAGTTTTAGCTAATACATTTTAGCACAGGTTCTCTTCAATTGTTCCTTCAGCTCCTCTTTTATTGGCTGTTGCCTCCAGTGGTCTCAAGACGCTTTTCATGAAAAGAGAAGGAGATTGTACCTGCACTCCTTACTGAGGCAAAAGGCTCAAAAAGCAGAGGAGCTTTGATTATTTTCAAGAGCAACTCAGCATTGGACTAGTTATATTCTCATTGATGTCAGCAGTAAAACTCAAACTGACTTCAACAGGAACAGTTAGGCCAATACTGATTGCTCTCGGAAACCCTATCCATTATCTTTTTTTCCCCTTGAAGAGCATTTTCCCGTCATAGTCCTGACCAGTCCACCTTATTTACCTTTACCAGCTTTCAGTTTCTCAGAATGAATACACATTTTAAATCTTCAACTCTATTAACTTTACTAATCTGCAGTGATCTCGTGCACTTGCAACTATTGTCTCCAACAGGCTCCTCTTCAAATTCAAAGGCACTGAAGAGGGGTGAGATAGGGCTAGTCCAAAGATGTTGATACTCAGCAGGTAACTAGCAGTGCACAACTTGCTCCACTAACTTGCCTGTTCTATTTTCAGTTTGCATCATCATAACACATGGTCTTGGTTTGCTGCAAAATGAGGACATAGTGTTCTCCATGGGACCTTTGCTTCACTGCTGAGCAGCATGCATTTTGGAATTGTCTCACTGTGAATTTTGGGAAGCTAGGTGGGTTCAAAAAAATTTTTTTAAATCCCATAGTTCAGCTGTGTCTGCCCTATACATCCTTTCTGGGCAGGCACACGCCATTTTCACCTTGTCTGCCAGCATGGACCAACAATGTCTGTGCTACTATGATGGCAAGTGCAAATACACAGAGGCTTCTTGGGCTGTATTACAGCAGTTAAACCTGGATTAATTCAGAACTGGACTTCTCTCGTCACACTGCCAAGCGGCAGCAGCTCCTCTGGCAGCAGGAAGATACTTTGCAGCAGTGGGAGCAAGATAAGGAAACTAGCTTGGGTTGGTGGGAAAGGATTGTTCTGCAAACCTGGGATGACCAGCAATGGCGAGAGAACTTCAGGAGAGGGGGAGCTACCTTTTTTTAAGGTTGTGCAGAACAGAGCTGCAGCAACAACATACTAAAATGTGGTGCCCCGTAGCTGTGGATAAATGAGTCACCATGTGGAAACTGGCAACCCCATAATGTTAGCCAACCAATTTAGTGTGAGGAGATCAACTGCTGGGGCAATTCTCATGCAGGTGTGCTGTGCCATTGATAAGGTGCTGTCTAGCTGAATCATAAAGCTGTAATGGGGCAACCGATGGAACCCCTGTGCTGCTCTTTTGACACCCCTGCTCCCTGCCACCAGAGCACTGATTTTATACACAGAATGGGGTATTTCTCCATGATGTTGCAAGGGCTGGTTGGTCAACATGGCAGACTTAGAGACATAAATGCAGGGTGGTCTGGCAGGCTTCACAATGCTAGGATCTTTTGAAATTTGGTACTATTTAGATGAATGGAGAAAGGACTGTTTGTCTTACAGGAGCACCCTGGACACTAATGGGGTGGAGGTTGGTATGGTTATTCTGGGATACCTGCATATTCCCTGATGCCCTGGCTAATGAAACTATACACAAGCCACTTAGTTAAAATGTTCCTTCCTCTTGTCTATTGCCCGAATAGCTGCAGAATGGCCGTCAAGTGTGCATTTGGCCATTTGAAAAGCAAATTGTTAGACAGATAGATAGATCCTGTCTATGACTTTTCTTTCTTGAGACTCTTCCCTTCTTGGGAGACTCAGAGATTATAAGTGGTCTGCATGGTAGGAGGGTGCTGGATGCACTGGGATTTCTATATGCTGTATATTGGTTCACGTGGGGTGGGGTGGGGTGGTTGGTTGATGTTCTTGTTTTGATTTTGAAGTTCTGTTTGTGCACCGACTGGAGCTGCTTCTGTGGTGCCAGAAAAGGTTATGGGGGGCATTGGGGATGAGCTGGATAGCAATCATCTCTGTATCCCCTTTAGGCTGTCCTGACTCTCAGTGATGTTATGCTGAAGTGTGTGATTAGGAGACAGAGAATGGTTTTATTCAGAAAGGCAAAGGACAGATCAGCAAAATACTCTGTGATGTTATTCACCAAGACGGTCCGCTCAGAAATGCTGCAGGGTTGAAAGGGGTTTGCAAGCTGTGGTGGGGAAAAGGGCATGCAGCTATTCCCTATAACGTGCAAAACTGAGCAATTTCTCCATCTTAAGTTCTGCGATAGCTCCCCTGCAAAGACAGAGACAGTGTAGAGAAAAAATAGGTAGGGCCCTGCAGTGAATACCAGCTAGAATGCATGTTACAGGGAATTTGTACCTCAGCTAGGAGCAGATTGTCCATGCCTTTACTGGCCAGGCAATGCCAATTTATACCTCATATCAACTATGAACACTCCCCAAACTTTTTTTTCCTATAACCAGTGGCTCAATAAACTGATGCATTTTGCACAACTGAATGCTTTTGTTATTCAAATATGCAATGGGGAGGGGCACAGGCTGTGGCTATGCCATGATTACAGTCACAATGTTCAGGCAGCAAAAAGAGTGGGGTGGTGACATTAGCAAACTAGCTAACCGGTGTATGACCCATCACAATTTAGCAAGAGGCACTGCAGTTGTAATCAAGAAAATCCATCAAAGAAATGTTAATTAGGCTAACAGTCCCCAACACATTCCCTTTGTATTGATAAGAATCAAAGAATAGTTGCTAAGTGTATTTGTCTGTGTTTACCTATATCAGGGTAAGCAAACCATGGCTCAGGAGTCACATGTGGCTTTTTTACCGTTAAAGTGTGGCTTGCAGAGCCCCCCACCCCCCATTTGTCAGACTTGGGACAGGGAGCTTTTGGGCTTTTGCCCTGTGGCAGGGTGGTTGGGCTAGGGGCTTCAGACTCATGGGACACGCCTGTCTGGGCTCGGGACTTCAGCAGAAGCGAGGCTGAAGCCCAGAGCCCAGGCAAGCACACCCCATCTCTTGAACTTCTGAAGATTATCGTATGCGGTTCGGAGGGTCAGTAAGTTTGGCCATCCGACCTATATCATGCGTCTGAGGAAGTGGGTATTCACCCACGAGAGCTTATGCTCCAATACATCTGTACTCTCTGTTGCTTTTTACGACCTATATCTTGTTAGAAGCTTACCAATGTAACCCAATTAGATTTTAGTTGGTAAATCCTTTTCTTGTCTTAATTGCCTCACATTATGTATATGACTATGTTCAGTTAACCTTAAGATCAAAGATGAGAGATACTCCAGGAAACTAATAATATTAGCTACATTGTCTTCAGCTTAACTATCTCTGTTATAATGGAGGACTGGCTAATTGCCTTATGTAAATTAGGGTAACTAGTTTACTTGTGTATGCATAGGACATAGAAGATTAACATCAAAGCAAAGGTCCACAAACTATCTGCATTGCCTATTCTTTGGTGGAAAGCCTTGCTCTGGCGATTTCTGTGAGGAGGCTAGAGAGCTAAAAATACTGGACCTTGGGCATGATCCTTTCATCTCTAGTCTGCTGAACGTTGAACAGGGAAAGTTTAAGTTGCGGGACTGAGAGCTTCCAAAAAGCTATTTGGCATACCCTGAAAAATGCATGGAAAGACTAACAGACTTTACATGTAAGCTGCCTTTGGAATCTGACCTTTTGGGATATCTCCAGAGAGAATCATAGAATCTCAGGGTTGGAAGGGACCTCAGGAGGTCATCTAGTCCAACCCCCTGCTCAAAGCAGGACCAAACCCAACTAAATCATCCCAGCCAGGGCTTTGTCAAGCCTGACCTTAAAAACCTCTAAGGAAGGAGATTTCACCACCTCCCTAGGTAACCCATTCCAGTTCTTCACCACCCTATTAGTGAAAAAGTTTTTCCTAATATCCAACCTAACCCCCCCCCCCTGCAACTTGAGACCATTACTCCTTGTTCTGTCATCTTCTACCACTGAGAACAGTCTAGATCCTCTTTGGAACCCCCTTTCAGGTAGTTGAAAGCAGCTATCAAATCCCCCCTCATTCTTCTCTTCTGCAGACTAAACAATCCCAGTTCCATCAGCCTCTCCTCATAAGTCATGTGCTCCAGCCCCCTAATCATTTTTGTTGCCCTCCGCTGGACTTTCTCCAATTTATTCACATCCTTCTTGTAGTGTGGGGCCCAAAACTGGGCTCAGTATTCCACATGCGGCCTCATCAGTGCTGAGTAGAGGGGAATGATCACATCCCTCGATCTGCTGGAAATGCCCCTACTTATACAACCCAAAATGCCATTAGCCTTCTTGGCAACAAGGGCACACTGTTGACTCATATTCAGCTTTTCGTCCACCGTAACCCCTAGGTCCTTTTCTGCAGAACTGCTGCCCAGCCATTCGGTCCCTAGTCTGTAGCAGTGCATGGGATTCTTCCGTCCTAAGTGCAGGACTCTACACTTGTCCTTGTTGAACCTCATCATATTTCTTTTGGCCCAATCCTCTAATTTGTCTGGGTCCCTCTGTATCCTATCCCTACCCTCCAGCGTATCAACCACTCCTCCCAGTTTAGTGTCATCTGCAAACTTGCTAAGGGTGCAGTCCACACCATCCTCAAGATTGTTAATGAAGATATTGAATAAAACCAGCCCCAGCACCGACCCTTGGGGCACTCCACTTGATACTGGCTGCCAACTAGACATGGAGCCATTGATCAATACCCGTTGAGCCCGACCATCTAGCCAGTTTTCTATTCACCTTACCGTCCATTCATCCAGACCATACTTATTTAACTTGCTGGCAAGAATACTGTGGGAAACTGTATCAAAAGCTTTGCTAAAGTCCAGAAATAGCACATCCACTGCTTTCCCCTCATCCACAGAGCCGGTTATCTCATCATAGAAGGCAATTAGATTAGTCAGGCATGACTTGCCCTTGGTGAATCCATGCTGACTGTTCCTGATCACTTTCCCCTCCTTTAAGTGGTTCATAATTGATTCCTTGAGGACCTGTTCCATGATTTTGTAAAGATGTTGTACCAATATAATAAAAACCAGCAGGATCTTATTAAGAGGGATAAGGCAAAGATGCCACATTTATTGTAAATACCATAACAAAACAAAAGACAACAGTAAACAACGTTGTTTTACTACTTATTTCTATTACTACTTGTTCCTTATACATACATACATACACACACATTTATTCACACAATCATTCATTCAGGTTCTGTATAGATGTTATAGTTACCAGCCTAGATGTTGCTCATGCCAAGTTACTGGCCAGGTATCTTGGTCATGAGGATGGAGCCGAGTCTGTGTCAGATGCATCTGATGCTCTTGGAGGCTGGCAACAGAACCATAGACTCAAAGTCCTTAGTCTTTAGAGTCCAGTTTTATAGGAATTTATTCCTATGTCAGTTCATGAGAGTTGCTTCATTTTGCTGTTGCTAAATCAATCAGCAGGTGGCTGGCTCCATGTTATTAGATATTTTGTTTTTCCTTCCTTTGAGGTGTGGTGGGTGGATTCCAGTTTGCCCTCCGGGGGTCATCTGGTTGATCCCACTTGACACCTTCTTCAGCCGACACTGAATTCTTCAGGCTGGTGACTCCCTAACCACTCATTCATTGTTTAAACTAGGCATGCATTCACATACATTCTCTATCTTAATCACATCTATTTCACTGTCTCTTTACCTTTTGGGGTGTTACCAATTTATGTGAGACTCCCTGTCTTTTAACAAGCAAAGATGAAGTGAGATGAAAACTTACAGAGGGTGGGGGTCTCTATCTATACACTATAACAGCTACTGTTTTGGCTTACTTAGAGATAATTAATGTTTAACAAGTTTTATACAAAGTACTTCTTTGAGCTTAACAAGTTTTATACCAAGTATCTCTTTGAGCAGGCTTTACACAGACACAGCTGGTGGCTTGCAGGTTAGAAGCTAAATGTTGGGAATCACAAATTTACTTCTAACATAAACCTTAAGTTATAAAGTATTAATTAACAATAAATCAATAAATCATTTATCATATAAACCATGTTTAATATAAACCTTCTTTAATATCCCTACAAAGAGACCTTTACAAGCCAGCAGATGTAACATCACTGCTATTATCCTGAGCTATGAACACTGAAAATCACTTGAATGTACATGAGTCTTTGACTATTCAATACCGCTCTTCTTTTCTTTTATTAATAAATCTTTAGTTAGTTTACGAAGGATTGGCTGACAGCGTGATATTTGGGTAAGATCTGAAATATATACTGACCTGAGGGTAGGTGTTTGATCCTTTGGGAGTGGTAGACCTTTAAGTATGCTGAATAGGGTTTTCAATAACCTATCACTATAGTAGACCTATTTGCCTAGATGGGAAATAGCAAAGCAAAGGACCATCAGATACTCACCCAAAATGCCACACGCTTAGTACGCACAAAGCCTCCCAGCATGTGTATGAAATGATGCAAATTGAAAGAAGATCAATTCTTAGGACTGGGATGCCTAAAGGGGTCTATGTTTGGATTCTTGTTAACCAGAATGGTGCTACAGAAGTTCTTTTGTTACTGATTTGGTGAATCTATGTATTGAATAAATCACCAGTTTGGGGGGTTTCCTACCCTACTTCTTGTAGTCTACCCTGCGTGTGGCATTCTCAGTGTGGCCCATCCAGGCACCTGATCACATAGGGTGTGGGGGGAAGTTTTGCTGGTCAGAGCAGATGTGAAAAAGGAAAAGGAAACGAGGTAGATGGGCAAGTGCCCTCAATGCTGTGGTCCTATAAATGGTCAGTAGGCATGGCTTTGGCTGGGAAAAGCTGCATTTTGGAAACATGTATGGTGGGAGGGCAGAATGGACAAAATGGGCCAATGGAGGGAGGCGAGTATTGAATCCTCAGAAGGGTGTGTTGCTTACTTCTGTGTACAATGGCTGTGGCCATGAGACACCCAGAACCAAAGCCAGAATGGCAGCGTAGCAAAATAATAAATGGTAACGATAGGTACTTGCATGCCGAAGTTCCCTTCAGGGGTCTGTCATTTTGGCCTCAGCCTGGGTTTCTGGGACTTAGACTTAGCTGATGCAGGGTAGGTCTCAGGGCCTGTGAAACAGGACTAGGGCTGGCTTTCCAGCTGGCCCTCATCAGGGGCTTGAGTCCCAAAAAGATCCTGGCTCTCAGGGGACAGCTTCTCCCTGCATCCTCATACTCATCCTCCAATGGGTTTGCCGGTCAGCCTTGCTTGCAGGCAAGTGTGCGTAGCAACATCTGATTGGTGTCTGGGTTGTCTGATGGGTTGCTGTATATGTGTAAAATCTTGTGACTTGTCCATTTTTTTTAATAAACTGGACAAGTCACATGTCCCTAATGGATTGTCTCCTTTTGTCTCCCATTTCAATGTACATTTTCCTGAGCAGCTTGCTCTTTATCTTTATGCACTGATCAGCATCCCAGTCATGACCCTGCAGACTTCTGCTTTGCAATATCCACAGAAATCCTTATTTCAGTGGCTGGTCTCAAGAGCTTCCTGACCTGATGCTTCTTTCCAGATGGCAATAAGATCTAAGGTCTCAGTATGGCTCTAAGACAGGGGTTCTCAAACTGGGGGTCGCAAGGTTACTACATGGGGGGTCGCGAGCTGTCAGCCTTCACCCCAAACCCTGCTTTGCCTCCTGCATTTATAATGGTGTTAAATATATTTAAAAGTGTTTTTAATTTATAAAGGGGGGGTCACACTCAGAGGCTTGCTATGTGAAAGGGGTCACCAGTACAAAAGTGTGAGAACCACTTCTCTAAGAGGCTGTGTGAGGCATGCTCCATTCTGGAGTGTTATTGGGTTGTATTGCAAGACGACACACTGGGATCCTGAAATGAATGGGCAAAATCTGGCTCCACACCAGCTTTTAAAGAAAGGAATGGTTGTCCTGGGAACTTGACACCAAACCAGGGAGGGCACACAGGTAAATGGACAGGCGGTTGACCTGCAAAGCACTGTTAGATAGCCATTGGAAGCATGCAAAAAGTGATATGCAGCAATTGCATCCACATGAATAATAGTCTGAACTAATTAAATTAGAAACAAACCTAGTCCACTTTGCAAGAGTTCGGTACGAATGCAGAGTTAGTGTACAAGAATGGATCATTCTGGCGTGGCCGGAAGTATAAGAGCCCAGCTCTGTGGCACAGTGGGGGACAGCCTGCAACAGAGGACAACGCTTGGCCTGTTCTCCATTGGTCCCGAGAGGAGCCGGTGCCAAGCTGCTCCCGATCCCCAGATGTGGACAACAACTGGCCCGGAGTACCCGCTGCAGTTTACCCTGAAGAGCCGTAAGAGGCCTGGAGGGCCCTGGGCTGGGACGCAGTAGAGTAGGGTGGGGATGCATCCCCCTGCCACCCCACCCCATGTGGCTGACCCCCTACATGGTACAAGGAAGCTCTGGCCCAGGACAGGAGCTCCCTCACCACTCACCTTTAGAGACTGTGTGTTTGCTGGCTGCCAAAGCCAGCTCCAAAAGACTGTGTGTTTGCTGGCTGCCTGAGTTCTGCCCAGGCCAAAGCCAGCCCCCAAAGACTGTTGCTTTGTGGGCAGCCCGAGCTCCACTCAGGCTAAAGCCAGTCCTGAGAGACTATTGGTTTGCTGGCAGCCTGAGCTCCGCCCAGGCCCCAGCCAGCCCTGATAGGCTGTAGTTAAGGGCTGACTACTTGAGCTACCCCAGTCCAGGCTAAAGCCTGGTATTGACTATTAACCGCGCAGCCCTAGCAGGGCTTTTGCCTGTCTTACAGACTCTAGTCCTGACCCCACAGGACTAGCTTGAGTGGCCTCCCTCTGACTGGGAGAGCCAGGGAGCATTAGAGACCCACGTATAGATAAGCCTCAACTGCCTACGTGCTGTATTTAAAATTAATCTAGAAGGTCCTTGTGGGTTTCCTACTGATAAGTATATTTGATTTAAAGGGATGACTAAAGAAAGCAGAGACATATCCATACTATTGTTGTGCGTGGAATCTTCAAATATGAACTTTATTAGCACTCTCCAACTACATGCACAATACTTGCAGACCCCTGGAATTAGAATCATCATCCTCTATTAAATCGGATCTGAACAACATAATTAACTACATAGCATAGGCCTTATATTACTAAGAGAGAGACTTTGTAAAGGTAGTTATGAATTTTATCTCCATTGCTATCACGAAGTTCTTAGTTGCCAGAATGCAAACCATGTTGACATCGATGAAGTTCTACAGGGTCACAGATTTGTTATAATATTAATTTAACATGCTACAATTTACTGAACATTTACAAGGGTGCTATACCCAGAATATTGCCTATTCATGCCTAGATGTCAACCACAAGTACGAGAAAATTCCTCATTTTCTTCTTCATTATACATATACATTTCATTTGACATCACAGAGGGCATACAGTGCAGTAGCTACAGAAGCGTGGGAGGAACAAACTGATGTAATTCTCTTTATAGATAGATTGTTCTATAAAACAACCACCTCTGCAGGGGAAAAAAGGAGTTACCTGGGTCTGTGTAAAATTAATTTTTAAAAAATGCTCCAATTTTTATAAATGTTACTTTTTTTTTGCTGTTGTACATTATATGCCAGAAAAATTGAGAACGAATACACTAAAGATTGCCTAGAAATTACTTATAAAACAATATATCTTCTCATTTATTTGTTCATGAATCCCAAAATATTATAGATTGTTCAAACAGACTTTTCTTTGTAATGTAGCTTACGAATGAACTGTAAATAGCTTTGCCTTACATAACTAAAGTTACTCATTGCAAAATGCAGGAAAATGCATATGATGTAGCATTGTATTCAGGTGTAACTACATACTTTCATAACTCAGGCAAATTGTAGATTTTGGTAAATATGTGAAACTTTTCAATCTGTTCAAGTAGAACCAAAGTGGAAAATGCATTATTGTTGGGGCTTTGTATATAAAATTACTGAATGGAGAAATGCATTTTGTTAATACTCTGATTTATTTTTACTGAGAAAACAACATCGAGTACTATCAAAGAGAAACCAGAATTACCTCAATACATTTGTTTTCCCATGATGGAGGGAACTTGAAATGAAAGATCTGAAGATTTCAACTAGTTAAGCTAATCAACAGTAGACTGAATAACTTACAAACCACTTAACTGAAAAAGTTGATAATAATGTACAATTATTTACATTTTTATTACTTTTGATAGTTGTCTTTTTGATATTCCTATCTTTGGGATACACTGTGTTCAGAATTGAATATTAAACACACGATACAAGCCTGAGCTTTTAAATTGCTTTTGTAATATTTACTGTATCTTTCCAATTTAAAGGCAGGTTGTCTACAAATATATAAAAGATATATCTTCATTCAAAAAACAAAGACATATTTAATAAGTTGGTAATATCTTGGTCATTCTAGTATTGTGGTGTAAGACTGTGCATATTAATATAGGGATTGGTGGTAGAAACCCCTATAATTTAGGATGAGTAACACTATTATTACAAAAAAGATTCTTGTAAATTTTTTATGAGAAACTATAAAGCCTCCACCATTTACAGTAAGATTTTGAAAATCAACACTGCGAAAACCTTCAGGCTAAAGAAATATATATATTTTTCCCCCTGTTATTGTTCCATGAAATTCTGTTCAGGTCTTCCTGGACCTATAAAGTATTGACAAATCACTCTTTCCCTTCACTCTTTCCCTTGCATTTCTCAGGAAAATGTTGGTAGTCTGGCAAAATATAAACTGAACATGAACATTCTACAGAGCTGGCTCTTCCCATCCTGCTGCTGCAGCACTGCACTGTGCACTGGGAATGTCTGGGATCTGTCAGAGTAGCTGCAGTAGGGGCATAGGGATTTGTGGAGAGAAAGCCAGACTGGGCCTGACCATCTCCTAAAACTAGCACATGGCTCTAGAATCCCATCCACCCCTCCAGCGTCACCACATTGAACAGGACAGGAAGTTTTTGACCTGTTACATTTTTGCATATTCACAGAACTACAAACTCGACTCAGTTGCCTACATTTGCTACCCTTTTTTGAACTAAAAGGGTCTGTCTCAAGTGATGCTGTCAAATGTATACAAAATTTTCCAAATTTAGCTCTCAATTTAGACTTCAGTAGGAGCTGTGGATGTTCATCACCTTTGAATATCCGGCAATGTCTTTAGCTGACTAAATATGGATTTAGGATCCTAACTTGAGATGACTCTGCCTGAAAATTTGAGCCTATAATCTCTCTTGGGAGGAATCTAATAAAATAGGAAGACTGAATGCTGAGAAGTTCCTAGTAGTGCCTAAACATTTTTGTTAGGGGTGCTGAGCACCTATTTTATTTATATTATTACTACTATTTTATATGACTAGCATTCTCACTAGTGGAGTTGCCCATGTTCTGCAACAAGCTGCTGTCTGCCATAGGCTATGTTTACATTTACACTGCTACTGCATCTGAACTCCTGTAGTACTTCAGTGTAGACACTATACCAACAGTAGGGTTCTCCCATCAGAGTAGGTAAGTCACCTCCCCAAGAGATGGTAGCTAGGTTGACGGAAGAATTCTTCCATCAATCTAATGCTGTCTACACCAGGGGTTATGTCTGTATAGTTAAGTCTCTCAGGGGTGTGGATTTTCACATCTTTGAGAGATGTTGCTATGCCAATGTAAATTCCCAGCATAGACCAGTCCTCAGCCTACACTCACATATGAAAACACAACGTGGAGGTCACTGGTTGAATACAGGGAGTACGCGTTCAAAAAAGGTTGCCCGTCAGTAATCATAGCCCGATTAACTCTTTGTGCTATGTGACTGGAGAAAGATTAGGGAGTTACATAGGCAAACACAACCAAGTATGGAGGGGTCAGAATAGCATAACATACTTTATGGTCCTAAAAATAAAAGCTGCATACAGAATCTGAGTGTTTGCAAATGAGCAAGCAGTATAATGCTCCTAAATGCATGTTACAGTATATGATAGTGAAAAATGATAGATACAAAATATCAAGCCAGATTTTAGAGTTGAACACATGAGTTTCCAAACGATTAGTCTTTATTTATTTAATTGATGTGCTCAGTGTAGTAATCCATTGCTGAACCACACAATAAACATGAATTACAAATCATATTAATTGTGATAGTATTACATTGTCAGCCGTATAGAGAACAGTACCGTGTTTGTGGATGTTTCTTAAGCATGTATATTGTAGACCAGTGGTTCTCAAACTTTAGTATGATGACCCCTTTCACATAGCAAGCCTCTGAGTGCAACTCCCACCCCCCCACTAAAACACATTTTTATCTATTTAACACCATTATAAATGCTGGAGACAAAGCGGGATTTAGGGTGGAGGCTGACAGTTCGTAACCCTCTATGTAATAACCTCGCGACCCCCTGAGGGGTTCTGACCCCCAGTTTGAGAACCCCTGTTGTAGATAGTGCAAAGTTCTGTAGTAGATGTGAATCCTGTGGCTTCAACTATATTAATCAAAGAGATTCTTTGCCTTAGGATGAATCCTGACTGATCTCAGTGGAGTACAGAAACTTTCACCAGAGGCTCGGGTTTGCCGTTATGCAGAGATTTTGGTTACAGCTGCAATCTTAGCAGCACTCTCCCAGGGACAGAAGTCATAGATCCCCTTATGGGTTTTTGCAAAATACTTAACATAATAGAATTGGAATACAAAAAATTAACAACAGGACAAGAAGAGATAGAATTTTATGCAGAAAATTAAATTTAACAACCAAGTCCCAATGTCTTAACCTCTCTCTCCAGACCCTTCAATTATCTTTGTTTCTGCTACTGTCATCTTTAATTGTTGTGGCAAAAAGTGCTAATGTCATACATAGTACTAATGTTTCAACATTCAGGATATATGCAACTCACTACAAAAAGAGTTAAAGTTACCAAATGCGGTAGCCACACCTAATCATAAGTGCATTGAGTGGGTTAAAGATGGGAATGACAGTTTTCTATGTATTGGGACGTGCAGCTGCTAAGTTGCACACATCCACATCTGAAGGTTTGCAGCAATGTTTGTCAAAAGTTCTGTCAGCAGTCAAGTGAGCTATAGGTAGCACCAGGCAGCTGTCACATCTCTTACACACTGTTGTGGCTATGGCTGCTCTTCATAGTATGTGGGCCCCATCTGGGATACATCCAAAACTGCAGTGTTTGTGTGTGACATTATTGTTAAGCACTGACTCTGTGCTCATTGCTGTACAAGACAAAACATGAAAACTGTCCTGGATATAAAACCATTATAATCTAAATATCTGAATGCAATCCAAATACAGAATCATACTGTATTGGATGTGACAGGCTTCCAGAGACCTGCAGCCATTATAGGGAGTTTAAAGTATGTTCTGAAGAATGCATTCATAGATGATGTGGATAGAAAGGTCATTATAGACCCTGACCTTTCTGTAAGAATATATTCTTCTAGACAGAAGGGGATAACAGACTCTTAGATCTTGCTCTCGTGTGACAAGATAGAGCAGAATATGGTAAGACAGGGTGATTGTGGCAGTAGCATTTAGGGCAGAGTAGAATAGGGAGAGGTGAGATGCTGGAAAGTCAGTGAGGGAAGTTATAGTAAAGGTGAGATGACAAAAATACAGACCAGGGTTTTAGCTATAGGAACAGAGGAAAATTGTTGGTAACGTTGTATAGGAAGAAGCAACAGCCTGAACTGAAAAGAAGGGGTGAAAGAGAGAAATTCCCAGGGCTCACTTACTTTCAGATTCATTTTAATGTTGGCTGGGTATGTGCTGTGTCAAATCTGGAATCTAAGACATAATCTATAAACGTGTTATTAATGCCCCACTTTTGTGGCTATGGTTAATACTCACTTCACATCAGTTTTATTTTTAACATTTCCCTAATACTTACAGTGTGTCATAAAAACAAAACAAAAACAAAACACAAAAAACCCTCTGCACTCTGGTGCTTAATGGGGTTGCAATGTGTATACGTCTACAAAACGAATATACTGAATATAACCCACAGAGAGATGAACATCTGAAGCTAATGTACTTGAAAGTGATAAACAGCATGGAAAACAGAACTGTGTCACCTTCCAGGACATCAAATAGTAACCTCCCAAATGAAATGCAAATAAACTATTATTATAAATGCATTTTATACAAATGAAGCAAAGACTCAAGTTCAGAGTGTTAATTGCTAAAAGCCTGGAAACAGCTATCAGGACAAAGTTAGTCATATAAATGACAAGTCCTGCAATTTCTCTTTAACAAGACATAATGAGTTTATATTTGGAAGTTCCTCTGGGAATAGAAAATTCATTCTGTTTGTGAATTAAGTCTGGTATTTTACATCTGATGAATCCCCAGTCACTTCCCCCAAAAGTGAACTTTTGACTGTACACCAATACTTGGTTCCTTTTCTTTTCCTTGCAGGGGGGCGCCTGGCAGGGGCGCTCTGCCGATCACCGGGAGAGTGGCAGGTGGCTCCGGTGGACCTCCCACAGGAGTGCCTGCAGAGGGTGCGCTGGTCCCATGGCTTCGGTGGAGCATCCGCAGGCATGCCTGCGGGAGGTCCACTGGAGCCGCGGGACCGGCGACTGGCAGAGCGCCCCCCGTGGCGTGCCGCCATGCTTGGGGTGACGAAATGGCTAGAGCCGCCCCTGATAACTGGAAAGCAAAGTTCAAAGCTGCATACATGGGTATTCATAAAAAATGAGTTTTCACTGGACATGTTCGCACATTCATCAAATCATAGAATGAAATAATATCAGACAAATCACAGCTATCCAACACAGCTCAAATACTGACTACTCAGAGAAACCTCTTCATGATTAATCCACAGTGTTTAAAAAGTTTGTCATATACTTTAGAATAACAAATCATGATGAAATCTTACAAAACATCCACAGGCAGAAAAAGAAATGATGGTATAACTTTCCAAATGTGTTGACCTGAATTTGATGGGTTAGTTGTTATGGCTCGCCACTGAGCGCATCCGGCCAGAAGATTTATAGGTTCTTGTCCAATTCAGACTACAGACTTCAAGAACTCAGAGAGTTCTATATCGGGAGAGGACTCTCGGGGTGCTTGGTAAGAACACGTACACTGAGGACAATACCAAATGGATAAAACCTTTATTGAAATTAACATAAAAATAAGAAATTCAATGAAACTTATAACTGCAAAATAGTAAAAGAATGCCAAAACTCTTGGTGGTAACATTTCTATTATAAGTACCTTAACCTGAAATACTCACACCCTTCCTTGAAGAGCCAGTAATAGGAAGTGAAGGACCAGCATTACTCTTGGCATGCCCAATTATACGATGGTGCTGGCTTCCCCGATGGTTAAGAATGTTGAGTAGTTATACTATACTGCACAAGCTAAGCTAATAGCGTGATAGAAGATAGAATAGATAGATAGATAGATGAAAGGATAGTCTCTAGAGTATAAAAACACTCCAAGAAACTGAAGCTTCAGGAGTTAGAAGAGCCTAGATCCCAGCCTAGATCCCAGAAGAGCTCTCTTACAAGGTATTCTATAGGATCCTGACCTATGTAATACTCGCCCAACCTACCATACCCAAATTTTATTTCCGAAATGTACCCTTCTCCTATAGGTTAGTGGATTATGACACTTACTTTCTAAATATATTAATAAGTATTATCTCACTCCAAAACTGCCAACCTAGGCTCTTTTGATGACCTCCAAGTTGTGGTGGACCCTGCGGTTACTAACCGGATGCTGGATAAACCTGTAATGTGATGTGGATAGTTCCTCTCTTTGGTTCCCCAAAGTTCAGAGACCATTCTTATCTGTGCCAAAGGTTGCCAGCTTTTATGCTGACATATTCACAACTGATTATACTTTTTGCTATATAGCAGATCTTACCAGATCTTACAGGCCGGTAAGCTTCCTGTATTTCAGAAGAACTTATTATTAGGAAACACATGCCTCAAAACATCCTAGATTCCAAGGAATTTTAATACTAATAAAATATAAGAATAAAATGGATTAATTTCAGGAAAAGAAACATATTAATTGATACTGCTGGCTGGATTAGTAGGATATAATAGCTAGCAAAAATAATCCTATGGGCTACAAATGCAGGGGTCTAAAGTTAGGCACCTAAGCCCATATTTGACTTCTACAAGAGAAGAGGATGAACCTTTGAAATACAGTCTACCTATCTGCACTAAGATTTTGGCTTACATTCATTGAAATCACTAGGAATCACTCACGTCACCACTAATAAACATGAGATTACTAAAGTAAGTTGTGTGTGTGTGTGTGTGTGTGTGTGTGTGTGTGTACGTACTTGTATGCATGTATATTTTTCTTATATGACAAAAACTAAGACAACCAAAAATTACATGCACTATTAAGGTCAAAATTTTATATGCACGAAACAAAGGAAAAATCACATTATGGCTCCCAGTAGCAACTGTAACATAGCCTCTTGATTACATGTAGTATTTTGTATACAGCACTACTTGTAATGTTTATAGATATAGTATGTGCAATCTGACTGTTATAGTTGTTCTGAGAACCCTGGACTAAATTCTCTCTAAAACACACTATCTACTTCAATTATCAGAGGGGTAGCCGTGTTAGTCTGGTTCTGTAGAAGCAGCAAAGAATCCTGTGGCACCTTATAGACTAACAAATGTTTTGTAGCATGAGCTTTCGTGGGTGAACACCCACTTCTTCGGATGCAAGCAGTGGAAATTTCCAGGGGCAGGTGTGTATATATAAGCAAGCAAGAAGCAAGCTAGAGATAACGAGGTTAGATCAATCAGGGAGGATGGGGCCCACATATCTACACCAGCAACACCATCACAGGACCTAACCAGATCAGCCACACCATCACCGGTTCATTCACCTGCACGTCCACCAATGTAATATATGCCATCATATGCCAGCAATGCCCCTCTGCTATGTACATCGGCCAAACTGGACAGTCTCTAAGGAAAAGGATAAATGGACACAAATCAGACATTAGGAATGGCAATATACAAAAACCTGTAGGAGAACACTTCAACCTCCCTGGCCACACAATAGCAGATTTTAAGGTGGCCATCCTCCAGCAAAAAAACTTTAGGACCAGACTCCAGAGAGAAACTGCTGAGCTCCAGTTCATCTGCAAATTTAACACCATCAGTTTAGGACTAAACAAAGACTGTGAATGGCTTGCCAATTACAGAACCAGTTTCTCCTCCCTTGGTTTTCACACCTCAGCTGCTGGAACAGGGCCTCATCCTCCCTGATTGATCTAACCTCGTTATCTCTAGCTTGCTTCTTGCTTGCTTATATATACACACCTGCCCCTGGAAATTTCCACTGCTTGCATCCGAAGAAGTGGGTATTCACCCACGAAAGCTCATGCTACAAAACATCTGTTAGTCTATAAGGTGCCACAGGATTCTTTGCTGCTTCTATCTACTTCAATGTGAATTATACATGCATATCAGCAAGCAGAATTTGACCTTTCAAGAAAATGAAGGATATGACCAAATATTGTGATCTGCAATTTTTCTGTATTTCTCACTATTATTTGCATTCTGGTAGTGCCCGTGATGTGCTAGGTGCTGCTCATATACACAATGTGAAAACAGCATCCTGCCCCAAAGAGTTCACAATCAACATAGGAAGGTAAGACACATAATCAAAGTAAATGCATTTATTGCGTGCATCTGTGCTATGGCAACAGAAGAATGCAACTAAATGATGTTTATAATAATTTATTGAAGACGACCCAGAGCACATTTCAAATAGTGACCACGTGCCGATCTATGTGGGATATCTATGTGGGCGTGTAACAGGACCCAACTCAGGCTTTTCATGTCTCAGAAATATTCTGTTAAACAGACAGTTCACCCAGGGAAACAAAGGAGGACTTTCCATTGGCTTTGGATCAGGCCTTCCCCTCCCCCCCCACCAAGGGGTTTTTGCTTAAATGGCAGTAGAGAATGGGGTAGAAGATGGGAAAAACTAGGGAAATTTTCTCTTCAAAATGACCCATTCATTAATCTCCCAAAGTCTTGTTCCTCGCCTTCTTCCTCACTTTGTTTTTCAGTGTTTTGCCTTATCATTTACTAGCTGAATATATTCCAACCCCCTATTTTTACCAGGGCACAACTTTGAAACCTTTACTTATTTATTGTGAATGATGAGATTTTAAAAAGGAACTCATCTGCTATGCTGGACACCTTTAAAATGATTTAAAATGACAATTCAACCAAAACAAAAACATATAGCAACCACCACCACAACCCCAGAAAAACTGCAGCTAAACTCCACCCAAGTACAATCAAATAGGTGGGACTTTCATAATCAAATCATCATCACCATTGAATTTCACCAAAAAGTCACAATGTATCTGTAATTATTTTCTCAAATATTGTAAAAATACAGAAAGTAAATTTTATTGAAGAGAAGTAGAATATCAACCACATTCTAAACTTGTTTATTGGACAATTTTGTGGCCCAAACCCTGGATCTGGACACCTCCAGATCTTGAGGTATGATAGCAATGGAACCTAGCACTGGAACCCAGAGCCAGGTCCAGCCCCATCTCTATAATGGACCAACTAAAATCCTAGATACAAAGACCTTCCCCTCAAATTATGGAAGATGTTTTTTCTCCCCCAAAAATTCTAGTTCAACATTTTGAGGCATGGGCCAACTCCAGTCATAATATTTTCTGTGTTTCATCACTTCTCCTATTGGTCTGCCTCTTCTCTTTTTCCTTCTTCAGAGACGTCTGTTTTCCAAAACATGAGTGCATATGCAGCTGCTGCTGACAAGCTAGCAAATTCACTGCCAGATTTTCAAACGTAAAAGTCTGCCAGTGACAACTGACATGCCACTTGTTCAGTAGCAAATGTCACTTGGAAGTCTTTCCTCTGGGAGCTTACCCTGTTCAATCATGTCCATTTAATGAGATGTGGAGATCTAGGAAATCACTCTCTCTTCATTTATAATTTTCAGTGCAACTGTTGGTGTTGAAATTGAGCATGGCTTCTGGAAGACAGCAGGCTCCTTTAATTCTCAAACCAGCTAGCTGTGCCACCAGAGAGGAAGCTATTGGAATACATTTTCTAGAGTAGTTGTGGAAGCATGGCTATATTCAAGACCAAAGTATCCTTTGGCATAAGGCCATAAAAATCAAATGTTTTCTCACTCACAGTGGCAAACCAATCTGATATGTAGCTTCAGGCTTTGCGCTGTGTTGTGGCCTAATATAATGGGAACTGTGCAAATTGGAACTTGGGCCAAATTAATTTCTGGTGCAATTCCTTTTGGCAACAGGAGTGAATTTGGCCCCTTGTTTTCCGAGTTGATACTGAGTAAGCATTTTATAACATATGGAACAAAGTAGGCGATCACCATCAGTTTTTCCTTTTCTTGATGAAAATGAGGATCTTTATTTTCATATTTTCAAGCAATCTTTACATTATGTTCAAAAACTTCCACCACATAAACACTTGTGTTTCCCATACTATGTTATACATTTCAACCCATTACAAAAATTGACTTATTATTTCACTTATGGACATTGCTAAGCTTCATCCCATACCAGTGACATCGTTTCCATAGTAACTAATGTACTTCAGATGGAAAATAGCAAAGAGAAACTAAAGAAAGGACAACAGTTGAAAAAATAAGTGGCATAAACTAAATATGGCCATTATGGTATGCTTCTGCTAACCATTTATTCTGTCCCTGGTTCACGAAAATCTGCATAACTCACTGAGGTTCTCTCAGTCAAGAGCAAAGAAAACATCCAAAATTCTTTGAAGTAAAATCTTCTGAGCATACCACTCCATCATGTGGAGAGGAAACATGTTCTAGAGGGAAAAACTACAGGAGTAGGGGGTGTCAGTGGAGCTGGGTTATTTTTCTGGCTGTGCTCCTGAATGATTGCATGGACCTGGATTCCCTATCTGTAAAATTAGGATAACAACACTCTCCTACCTCTCGGGGGTTTGTGATCCTTAACTCATTAATGCTTATAAAGTGTTTTGAGACTTTAGATGGAAAATACTAATGAAATGCATGGTATTATTTCCTTTATGTATATGGGATAGAAAAGCTGGAAAGAAAATTTTGTTTGGATAAACATCCATAAGCTCAGATGCTTATCTAAAGCTTATGAAAAAACTTTTAAATCCTTCATACTTTTCTACTTTAAATCTTCCAATAACTTTTTGGCTCCACTTCTCTTTACTCAATTCAAAACATTTCAGTAGGCTTCTCTATTGATCCTAGAACTCTCATTCCATGCTGTAAAATGGCTGCCCTTCTCCTTGCAACCTTACCACTGAAAATACTGTTGCCATTAACTTCAGATTTCACATGTCATGATTCTGTGCCCATTGAGCAATACTTTAATATCATAGCAACTGGAGACCAGCAAAGAGGCCAATGGAGTTTTTGGTCCTTGCAATAATAACTTAAAAGATAAGGGATTTGAGGGAATAGGAATATATTGGAAGGGAAAAGGCTGAGGAAAAGAACAAGGGCTTATTGGAGGGTTATTGGTTGGAGTGAAATAACTAGAGGGTAAAGTTTTCAAAAGCAATGAAAGTCATTTATAGCTGGTCTTAATTTCCATAATAAGCTACATTGGTATAACACCTTTATACTGGCATAACTGCCTCCACATAATACGGCTGTACTGCTTTAACTATATCAGTTTCTAAATCATGTAGTTAGCATTAAAAAAAAACTATGTGTATACCAGCCTGTATGCACTTTAAAAGATCCTGGATAATTTTATTAAAGATTTGTGGGGAAGCCAGGACAGTTAAAAGGCTATTGGAGGGTTGCAGTGAGAAGGGAAAGAGAAATATAAAGTCACACTGGAAGAAAGGGGAAGAGACTTACCCAAACTGGAAAAAATATTTAGGTTTAGCTTGGTTCATAGGTTGGGAAAAGCTTTGATCTGCTTACTTTCTGGAACAGATTCATCCATCCTTAATCACTTAGTACAGAAAACTCCGATTATATTTAATAGGTTTTGAAATGAGACCTGCTAAGAAGAGATGACAAGTGTAGGTGTTACAGAGGAGCTGTACAGACCTTATTCCCTACTAAATAATTTCCCATAAACTGTGTCAACTTTCATTAGCTAAAATAAACACCACAACTGCTGTAGAGCTTAGATTTCCAGCACAACAATCCAGAGTATCAATTGCTTCTGCTCTTATATTCCAGAAAGCTCAAACAATAGATAGCAGCCGGTTTACATTTTCGTTAGTGTCTTTCAGCAATAATCCTTCAAAAAGAAAAAAAAAGTGTTGTGTTCACTGAGCTAAAAATAAACGTAAATGAAGTAAATTATTCTAGGATTCTATTATTCTAGATTAAAGGGAAAAAGCAAACAATTAGAAAGTGTTGGGCATTGATATGCAACATTAACCCCTCTTGTGGATCCTGACATGATTCCAACTATGATTTAACAGTAGCACTGCCCTTTGAGTGACATTCTACTCACTATCAAGCTACAGTTTCAGTGGATATAACCTCTTGCCTGGAAAGTGAGGTCTGCTGAAAACTAATTCTGGAAATGACATCAGAAAACATGACAGTGCTGATACTCACATACAAATAATACTAATAATACGAGGATGTGGTATTTTGGTCTGTTTGAAGTCAGCAGAAACACATATTTGGAGGTACATAACATTCTGCAAAGCTACCTGGGTCTAGTCCTGTGTAATTCAGCTTCCTCCAGTTAATTCAATAATTTGGTCAAAACCTCTAGAACCAAGTCATTTTAATTTTTTTTAAAAACACACACAAACATACACACATGCACACACTCATTCTTTATTTTGATCATTTGGGGATGAAATACTCGCCAGGGCAGAAAACCTCCACAAGGCAAGCTACACTTTTTAAGCCCTCTGTCTCCAATTCTTTGCTGGATTTTTGCCAAGAAATTTTCCATAAACATGTTTACCTGATAGGTAATTACAAAAGGAACATTAATTTCAGGTTTATTTTCTGCCATCTCAGAGATTATCTATTTGCTTGTGGGCAGCTGTACATTGTACTAGGGTGCGTTCAATCATAGGCTCATGATAGATTGTTAGTTGCATAACATCTATATAAGGAGAATGACCTCCTCCCAGACACTGATATATCCCAGACACTGATATTTCCTCTGTTAAAATAATAAGGCTAAATAATATCACCTTATTTAAAAGTTAGAGCTTGCCAAAAATGAGCACAGGCCCTGCAGGCACAAATTGATTGCCTTGTCCACCTAAATGGCAACCTGCTAGCAAGTAATAAGGTTTGCAAAGCTTTTTATGTATTTCATTCTAGCTAGCTAGAGCTAATTGATGTAATCAGACAGACTATTTGACAATATTCACCTAAACTGGAATAAGCAGCAGGTCATTCTTCTATTAGGAACTGATTATCAGGAGAAACATAGATACATGATACAACTAGTTTTCATGTTGAATGAATATGATGCTGTATGATTGAATATGGCCATTTATATCATTGCTATTACCACTGCTTTGCAATTGCAAGAAATCTTGTACAAAGTATGTCATGTGAGGTGTTAATGGGAAAGTTATGATTTGCTCAGTATGATTATCCTGTGTATATGCATGTATCCTCTTTGTACCTAAGATTATGAATATTGGCCATGGATTTGCATCTTATATGTGTTGTATTCCTGGGTAACGCCCACCAGATAATATTTACATCAAAGCCAGATAGCTACCCATGTCCTTGATGGCCCATTAGGGACACTTAACTCTCACAATGAGCCATAGAAGAAACTCCTCCTGCCCAGATAGCTGTTCCTGTGGACTCCTCAGAATTCCAGGGGCCAATGACCACCCCCTGTGAGTCATCAAAGCATGTAAAGACATTTGATATGCTCAGGTGACCCTGGAATTCATCTTAGGCCAGTAACTTTCCACAAACAGAAGCTGTGAGCTTTGTTTCAGACAGTAACATTTCATGCACATGGCAGCGGATATAAAAGACCCCTGAAACATCTCCATCTGCTCTTCATTTCCTGCTTCGTTTCTCTGGACTGTATTTCTAACAAGGAAGCTTTGAACAAGGAGTCATGACCCCAATATGCTAGGGTAATTTTCAGAGCGACTTTTGCAAGTGAGCAGTTTATTCCATCACTGATATGATCTTGATCTGTGAACACTGAAAAATCATTTCTACGTATATGAGCTATTAACCATTAATATCGCTCTTCTTCTTTTCTTTTATTATTAAACCTTTAGTTACTAAAGGATTGGTATCCGCGTATTTATTGGGTAAGAGCCAGGTCAATGTATGACCCAGATAAGTGGCTGATCCCTTGGGATTGGAAGGACCCTATATCTGGTGAAATTGGTTTTCAGTAACCACTCATCATAAAGTCCAGTGGCTGGGTGGCGAGCCAAGGGCTGGAATGCCTGAGGAGACTGCAGTTTTCACTTTTTGTTGACCAGTGTGGTGAGACAGAAGCTCACTTATGTTACTGGCTAGGTACAATCTAATGATAGAATAACCATCAGTTTGAGGGTGAGTCTGTCCCATTTTTCATCAGTTTGGCCTGAATTTGGCATTCTCAGCTGTGACCCACTGATGCACGGTGTCAGTGAGCCCCACCAGAAGGAGGTTTTATGGATCTCAGTGACAAGAGTGATTTATGTAAATAAAATTACTGTGGATTTACACCAGTGTAGCTGAATCAGGATCTGGCCCCCTATATCTGTCTGTCTGAGGTATTTCTGAGATGCCTATCATCATGTGTCTAAGTGCCACTGGATCATAAAATGGAAAACTTCCCAATTAGTTGTGCTGCTGAAGATGATCTTCTCTATTAAAATGTTCTGTTTGTTAGTTCACTAAACAACACTTGCTATGTACACTTGCCTTATACAACTTCTGAAGTTGTCTGTCTTAATGCACACAAATTTGAATTAAATTGGCCCTAAAGCTTATGATCTAACATGATTTAATGGCAGTGATAGATGCCTCCTTCATAAAATCAGATTGGAAATGAAAGGCTGGGTGTTATAATTTTTATGCTTCAACTGTTACTAGTTTCAGTGCTTCAACAACTTGACAATTTATGTATGCCCTGCAAAGAAATAATTTTGGCAGATGATATTGGCTATTAGCTTTATATTCTGTCCCTTATATATTTTGAATGTGAGCAGTTTCATTCCAGATACTTAAATCATGGCCATTATCAGGAAACTAGAAAAAATATATATATACTTTGCCTGCTTGTGCTCCAAAAGCAATTCTAGAAGGCTCAATAAATGAGACAAAGCACATAAGTAAGGTAATCAAAACAAAAACATGCAAATCTCTCAGGTCTGTTCTTCATCAAATGCATATGCAAATTGACACTAAAGTACTTTTTAGTTTTGATTATTTTCTATTCTCCACTCTAATGCTCTCTTGGAAGCTTTGAAACATAAAGGTCATGATAATGAAAAGTCTTGTTCAGTTTTGTGGGTGCTATTTCTTGCCTGAAGCTACTTGTTGGAGTAAATGTCACCGTTTTTTATGTGAGCATCTGATTTCAAAACAGGAGTCTTAGGGACAGATTATAAAAGATAACTCCCATTTTGCAATTGCTATTTCTTCTGGGCTTAAACTCAATGAAGTTGGAGAGGGTTCACATCACTGATATATATATATATATATATATAAAATTTACTCTCCATTCTTAGAAACCAAACTTTTCTTGTTATGATAATTTTGTCTGTTCTATTAAATAGACAGCAGTTACTTTCCTTATTATCTGAACTGCAAGTCAATGTGCTGGTCCCTTGTTTGCTTCCTTTTTTCTGCAGCAAAGCACAGATCTAGGCTTTGTTTTCTACTTCCTCTCACAGTCCTAGCCCTGTTCCAGCAAGCATAAAGCAATGGATTGGATGCACCAGTGGTACAAAATACTGCTAATTACACCTTCCTGCCCCAGGATGACCCTTTGCACTCTAGGGAGGATTCATCCCAAAGAAAAGTAGCTTTAATTTTCTTCCAGAGACCAACAGAAACCCCACTAGGAACCTGATCTAAGACAATGGGATTTTTTCCATTTATTTCATTAGTAGCTGTAAAAACAACGAGGAGTCCTTGTGGCACCTTAGAGACTAACACATTTATAGGGGCATAAGCTTTCGTGGGCTAAAACCCACTTCATTAGATGCATGGAGTGAAAAATACAGTAAGCAGTGTATATATTACAGCACATGAAAAGATGGGAGTTGCCTTACCAAGTGCGGGGGGAGGGGGTCAGTGCTAACTAGGCCAATTCAATCAAGGTGGAAGTGTCCTGTTCTCAACAGTTGACAAGAAGGGGTGTCATAGGTCTCCACTTGGAGCTGTTGGGTTCACAAGATGGGGACCTGCATGGATCCTTCTAAACTTAAATCCTAGTTTAGATCTGGTAAAAGCTGCCACCACCCAATAATGTACGTGTATTGGGACACAGACCTTCCCCAAAATCCTTGGGGATCCCAAGAGCCCCAAATCCATGGAGTTCTTACACCTAGGAGAAATAAACCATTCCCCCCTTCTTCTCTCCCCCCCTCCCTTTTCCTAGGAGAGATACCGGGATCCAATTACAGAGGGATGCCTCCCTCCTCCCCTTTCCCTGAGAATACCCAAGGAAAGATCAACCAAGTCCTTAACAGAAAAGATTTATTAAAGAATAAAAAGAAAGTAACTTGTCTCTGTAGTACTAAGATGGAACAATACACAGGGTCTAAACTTATCAATCTCTGGAGAGAATCCCCCCTCCTTTCTTTCTCAGTAAAAGCAATAACAGTACAGAATTAAAGAAATTCTATAGCAAAACACAGAATTGCAAATACAGAAATAATAGTATAAGAATACTAGTTCCTTGCTAATACTCACTAGCTTGAATAGAAGAATTTATTGCAGAAACCTGGGAGGACTTGATTAAGATGTCTGGACTCTCTTAACTCCCAAGAGAGACTCTCTAAAAACAAAGAACAGAAAAAAAAACTTCCCTCCACAGGGATTTGAAAATATCTTGTCCCTGATTGGTCCTCTGGTCAGGTGTCCACAGGTACTGCTTGTTAACCCTTTACAGGTAGAAAAAACCCTTAACCCTTAACTAACTGTTTATGACAAGGGGTGAATATCAACAGAGGGAAAATTACTTTCTGTAGCGCTAACGAAGCCAATTCAAGTAGCTGTGTCTGCCATAACAGAGGCTGGTGAAAGAATGCACTGAGTCAGTACATCCCCATAGCTGCTCTGCCTATAAATCCTTACTGGCCAGGGTAGATTGGCTACCCCTGGCTCACCTGAAGAGAAGATTGCAGTTGCTTTCTAACCCTGTAATTTCCTTCAGTGGACTTTTCCCTGCTAGGATCCTGCACTAATGTTATTCACCAAGAAAAATAAACCCACTGTAAACCCTGCACTAGTGTCATCTCAGGCTGAGTGTGATTCAATATTAAGTGCCACAGAAAACAACAGCTGCAAGATGTAATTTGTTTGTAGTTTCCATGAAAATGTTCAATAGATTCTTTTCTCATAAAAGATATACTTGAGTCACAAGGACATTCCCAGGAGCTTCAAATAATTTCAAAGTATGTCAGATTGTGGCTCAGACCTATTTTTATTATTTTTATTCATAATTTGTATTGTGGTAGCAACTAGAGGCCAGATAAATATAACCTTTAAAAACAGTTAGACATATATATATATATATAGGGAAGACAGGATTGGCCAATGAGTTGGAGGTGGATATGGATTGGGTTTAGGCTAAGGTTTGAGTTTGATGCCAAACCAGGACTAAGGATTGCATTCATATTTGATGAAGACAAAATCTGGAAATTGCAGTCATATGAGATCAGCTATTTTAAGGGAGATTTCTGACTTATTGGTCTCACCTCTTGTAATAATGGGCATTCTCAAGAAATGGTGGCTACCTGTACACCAGAACTTGGAAATAGCCCTCCTACTGTTTGGGATCTGTTTTCAAACAAAAACCATTGGGGTCCATTTAGATCCAGATGCTCACATAAATTCTGAGGAACTCGGATTCAAGATCCCAATCTTGTTTCAGCTCTAGAAGAGCTTTACAGTATGTGACAGCTAACAATCTTGGGTGGCTTCATTCAGTTGCCCTTAAAGGAGAGTAAAAGTTGCTTCATTCAAGCTTTCTAAAGCTTGTAATTTATATATGTTGTATACATTATTTAAAATCTTAATACAACATGTAGTGCAGAAAGGATAAATATTGCATGTTAGCATTTCCCTGGTAAGATCTTGACCATAGAAACAGAACACGAAAAGAAGAACATTTCCTTTTTCCTGCAGATAACTGAACATAAGACCATAAGAATGACCGTACTGGGTCAGACCAATGGTCCATCTAGCCCAGTACTCTGTTTATCAACAGTGGCCAATGCCAGGTGCCCCAGAGGGGATGAACCTAACAGGTAATGATCAAGTGATCTCTCTCCTGCCATCCATCCCCACCCTCTGACAAACAGAGGCTAGGGACACCATTCCTTACCCATCCTGACTAATAGCCATTAATGGACTTAACCTCCATGAATTTATCCAGTTCTCTTTTAAATGCTCTTATAGTCCTAGCCTTCACAACCTCCTCAGGCAAGGAGTTCCACAAGTTGACTGTGCTCTGTGTGAAGAAGAACTTCCTTTTATTTGTTTTAAACCTGCTGCCCATTAATTTCATTTGTTGGCTCCAGTTCTTGTATTATGGGAATAAGTAAATAACATTTCCTTATCTACTTTCTCCACATCACTCATGATTTTATATACCTCTATCATATCCCCCCTTAGTCTCCTCTTTTCCAAGCTGAAAAGTCCTAGCCTCTTTAATGTCTCCTCATATGGGACCTGTTTCAAACCCCTAATAATTTTAGTTGCCCTTCCCTGAACTTTTTCTAGTGCCAGTATATCTTTTTGAGATGAGACGACCACATCTGTATGCAGTATTCAAGATGTGGGCGTACCATCAATTTATATAAGGGCAATAATATATTCTCAGTCTTATTCTCTATCCCCTTTTTAATGATTCCTAACATCCCGTTTGCCTTTTTGACCGCCTGGATGCATTTTTTTTTTGTAAAGGCCAGGAAACATATTTGCAATTTGTTGTGTAAAATGTCCAACATGGATCACAGATTATGGAATCTTTCTAAACACCTCAAGTATTCTAATAATTTGTCATGGATATCTGTATTTCCATCCGGTTAATATACTGTACTGAGCTATGGTTCTGCATAACAAATTCTAAAGCTTTGTATTAGTGTTATAATCTGCTAGTTCTTAAGGCTATTTTCTGTGAATTTAGCGGCTCATATACTATGTTAAAATGTCTCTCACAAACCCTTGTTATTTGAATCATTTGTTTTAGCACTACTCAGAATTCAGAATTCACTGCATTCTGCACAATTACTACCTATATTGTCTTCATTGCTTAACTAGTCAACTGAACAAGGGCATTTACGTATGTTCAATTTTTTCAGCTCTAATTACATGATCCACTAGCTTTTATAGTTTGTCTGTTTTACAGTAAGGTGCAATGGTCTGGCACAAATACTGAAATAAAGGGTCATCATTTATTTTCCTATATTAGGAATTGTATTTTCATTGTTCACATAGTTAACTATGCAAGTGTCAGAATTCAATGGCTTCATGATATTATAGACAGAAGCCCTTGAAGAAACTGGATGTGTACTGTTTTCTAGCCTGTCCATCTGAACAGGTGAATGACAAAATGTATTCGGTAAGTCACCACTAATAAGGGCATGGATGCAAACAAATAAATATGTGGATGTAAAATTGTGTTTGTGTAATTTCTGCTTATTGTTGTAAAGCTGAGGTTTAATGTTAGTTACTGTCACATCAGATAGTAATGACTAATAATTTATGCCCTGCATTAGGTCAATTGTACCATGAATAATCATGATTAATTTGTGTTCAAGGTGACAGTGAAAAGATCACAGATGATCAATCATGTGTTCTTATTGTTTGGCTGACTTTTTCATTATTAGACTTCAGACGTGATATGGCACATAGCTGACTCACTGACAATCTAAGTTATGGGCATGTGAGTAAGTCATGCTACCAATGGGTCACACACTATAGTTCTGGCTGCCTTGTCTAATTATCATTTGAAAAATCCCTGTTAAAATGGAATAAATATCCCTAGTGATTTTACAAAGAGGGCCATTTCAATAGATACCTCCTACAGTAGAACTCCCACCACATAATGTAACAACAAAAACAAGCCTTTAGCTACATGAATTTAGTGCATTCTATCCTTCTTGATGAAATAGGGACAACACAATTGCAAGGAAGCAGCATGTCACTCCAGTCTTTCTAATATGGACAGTAATTTATGGCGCTTATCTAAAGCATTACTCTTAAATTTCCATAAACTAGTATTTACCATGCACCTGACTGAGCCTTGAATACCTGTGTGCCTTGATTTCAATTGATACAGTATCAGGACACTGATGTCTTCCCTCAGAAAAGTAAAGAAACCTCCTGTATGGAGAAGAAAGCTTTTTAATGTTGTGAATATTAGGTTTATAAGAAACCTAGAGCCTGGAATAGGCAACTCAGTATTAAAATGAACAATAAATAATCATGAGTCCCTCGGCACCGTGTTCAGATGGGCTGCCCAGAGAATCCCAGCAAAAACAGCAGTCATTTGCCATTATCAATGTTTCAGTTCTGATATGTGTCATATGACAATGGTCGAGAATTACAGTCACTTTCTTCTAACACTGAACAGTGAAGTTTATTGAAATAAGAAAAGCAACCTGAGAACATCTCTCTCTCTCTCTCACACACACACACACACAGTCTCTCTCTCTCTCTCTCACTCGGTGAAGCTTCAGCCTAGGAACTTACCCAATATCTACTGCCTGGTTTACTGCTACAGACTGAAAGAAATAGTATACATATTTTCACACAGTTGCACAGATGAGATGTGAGTAAATGCTTGGCAAAAGCTTGGAAAAGTAATAAAAAGACTTACAAGTCTGAAACATTTGTTAGAAAGATATACTTGTGTCACATCTATACTTCTTCAGTACTTAATCTTCCAGTATTAAAGCTGAGAAATTATGCAGAAATTATCTGTCTGTGTTAATTATACGGAACTGCTACATTATGTCCAGAACAATTATGGTAATGGTGTCCCTCTAAATTATTTCCAGAGTCAGTTAGTCCTTGGTCATGGTCATCATTTGTGAAATAATCATGGATTGGAAAAACTGTTCACTCCTGGATAACTGTGACTTTGTCATGCTTTACTACTGGAACCAGGAATCAAACCCTGTGAAAATCTCATTTCTGTTATTTAAACAATAAATCATTTCTACTCATTAGCTGGTGCTTACAATAAGAGAAACATTTTCAGTCGGTCTCCTTAATTGTATCTGCAATGTTTGAGTTCATTATGTATGCAAAACTTCACTTTTGTGTAAGCAAACTACCACTTCTAAGTGAACCCTGAGTGAGCACCTTTAGCCCAAGATACCCGATATATACACATGTATATGTGGTACATTTCATGCACAAACACACATACATTCAATATTGTGGACAGAGTTAAGTATGTATTGTGACAAAGTTCCTCCTGTACCCTGGTGGGTCCTGCGCTTATTGGCAGATTTGCTCGCCTCACAGATTCACCCTGTGGGTCGGGATACAGCCCAGAGACCTTCCCCTCTGGTAGAAGCCACAGTCCAGGTCAACTCCACCTGTGTTTGATCAGGAGTTGGGAGGTTTGGGGGGAACCCGGGCCCACCCTCTACTCTGGGTTCCAGCCCAGGGCCCTGTGGACTGCAGCTGTCTAGAGTGCCTCCTGGTACAGTTGCGCGACAGCTACAACTCCCTGGGCTACTTCCCCATGGCCTCTTCCCAACACCTTCTTTGTCCTCACCACCGGACCTTCCTCCTGATGTCTGTCTGATAACACTTGTACTTCTCAGTCCTCCAGCAGTATGGCTACTCACTCTCAGCTTCTTGCATGCCTCTTGCTCCCAGTTCCTCCCATGCACGCTCTTTCTCTCCTCTGGCGTCCTCGCTTCCTTTGGCCTGACTGGAGTGAGCCCTTTTATAGCATCAGAGGTGCTTAATTAGAGTCAGGTGCTTAACAGCCTCACCTGACACATAGCAGGTTAATTGGAGTCAGGTGTTCTCATTAGCCTGGAGCAGCACCTGCTCTGGTCACTCAGGGAACAGAAAACTGCTTATCCAGTGGCCAGTATATCTCCCTTCGACTACTCTGCTGTTCGCAACAGGGCCAGCTCCAGGCACCAGCCGACGAAGCACGTACTTGGGGCAGCACCTTGGGGCGGGGCGGTGCTTGGGGTTGTTTTTTTTTTGGTTCGTCGGGGCAGCACTGGAGGGTTTTTTTTCCCCAGCGGCGTGGCGCTCAGAGGGGATGGGGGCTTCGGGCAGTGCGGCGCTCGGGTGGAGGCTTCGGGCAGTGCGGCGCTCAGGGGGGTGGGGTCTTGCACGGCACAGCGCTCAGAGGGGGGCCAGGGGCTTTGGGCAGCACGGCGCTCGGGGGGGCGGGGGCTTGCACGGCGCTCGGGGGGCGGGGCTTCGGGCAGCGTGGTGCTGGGGGGCAGGGGTTTCGGCGGCGCAGCACTCTTCTTTTTTGCTTGGGGCGGCAAAAAAGTTAGAGCCGGCCCTGGTTCCCAACTGGCCTGGGTCTATCACAGTATGTTAATTAGGTTGTAAAAGTGGAGCTGAAGAAAGTATCAAGCTGAAGGCATTCATTTACTGAAATAGAACAGAAGGTATTGGTATGGTGAAAAGGCTAGTTTGTGATGTGATTAGAGCTAGTCAAATTATTATTTGCAAATAATATTAATCATGAATACTATTTGTTGTAACCTCAGTTATTTTCCATTCACAAACAGATCCCAATTTCTGTGAATATTACATTTTGTTTGTTATCCCCAAGGAGTCATCAACTAGTTTATGTGAACAAGTTTCAGATTCTCCTTTGTTAACCAAGGATTTGATCCTGCACCCTCTGAATTGATAGGAATACTACCATGGAAGTCAATGAGAATGCAAGAACAGACCCCAACAATACACTTCAGCTATTTCCGGTGTTTAATTTGTAATGAAAGAGGAGCCAGGGCTCAAGCAAACAATGCATTTCTGGTATTAATTTCTCACGCGTGTTAAAACTCATAATAATTTTGGACATTTACACATATATATGTAGCAGCAGCAAAATATGAAAAATATGATCCCACAAATAGGAGTGAAGCAAACATTTTGCTTCTATTTATGAAAATATTTTAAATCACTTTTTTATTATTTAACCAGAGCTATACAATTTGTCATGTGTTCCTGTAGTTTTCTTCCCCACATCATCATTCTGAGAAGGAAAAAACTGTACTATGTAAACTTCCATTTTGTGTAGCTTGTATTACATCATATACACTCTGTGTCCTCTAATCCGCTTATTAAACCATGGATGATGGTCCTTACTGAATATTTCCTAGTGCTATTTCTAGCCTTCAGATGTAAAAATACTTAGCTACTAACCCCCTCCCCACTCCCCAACCCACAAACGCTTCAGCAGTACATTCTTTTCAGGAAAACACATGTCTGAAGTTAAGCACCTGCATAAGTGTTTTGCTTCATAGGGATGGACTTCAGCATGTGCTTAAATTGCTTTATTACAGCATAGATTAAAGACACAGGAGAAAGACAGAAAGAAATACCTTTTGAAACCATTCACCGACTCTTTTGCTGGTCATAACCTAGATGTGAAAGAAATTTTCAGAGCTATTTGAAAAGAATAGACAATTTAAGGAAACAACATTTCTAAAAGTTCCTAATAAAGAATACCTCTGGCCAAAATAGTTCTAGGTCATATAATGAAACAAATATGCGCAATATATCAAAGAGAAAATAAGGGATTGATTTTTTAAAAAGAGTGATAGATGCCAAAAAGTCTTTGTATCTTATGTTTCCTTTCATTTCTGCATGATTTGACAGCAGACATTTGTTTCTCATCTGGCAGAAGAATGTCCAATGAATGCCAAGTCACTTAACAATTGGAAACTATCCCCTACCATCCACCTCCCAATAAAGCTACCCTGCAGAATTTTAAACTGAAGACTTCACATCATGAAGAGCCATTGTTCAGATTAGATTACCACATCAAAGCATGCCCCTCTAATTTATTTGTCATGCTACTTTAGCCTACACAAGTTCCATCCTGGATGATATTAAGCACCCTGGCTCCATTATGTCTGCATTTTTTAAAAAACATTTTCAAGAAAAATGGAGTCATTTAATGTAAAGGTTTGCTCATGTAGCACAGGGCAATCCATTAACGTAAATGATTTGTTACTGCACTCCCAGTGTGCCATCATTAACACTGATGATTTGTTACCACACTACAGTAGTCCAACCCCTCTGGCAAAGTGATGGTAACCTTGGGCATACAGTGCTCTATGGGAGGATGCCATATCATGAAACAGGCACCGTGGAGACTTTTTTATATGCAAAACAGATTCAGGAAGGTGGAGTGTTTCATCATCCTAAAATTAATCATTGTATGGCCTGCATCCTGCTGCATGCTATTGGACAATCAGACATAAATAGGGGAGTAATCATACCACCTCACCACATATGCAGGAAGTGTTATTGTGAAATGTAAAGGAGACATTAATCTAAGACATATTATGTTGTACTTTCAAGATACAGATCCCTATTTCAAGTATAATTATTATGCTAACCAAATTCCTGCACAAACATTAATTGAAAAAAGAAAGACCTTGACATCCTCTGGCCCACTTCATCCTTCCACAGCAAAAGGAGATGAGAGGAAAGGGATGTGGCAGCTAGTGGACTGTCCATTAGGAACTGCTGTCTGCTGGTACAATAGACTTGGAGCTTCTCGAGCCTTCTCCAGGTCAGAGCTTAGGTAGAGAATAAACAATGTAAACAGTTCCCTAATATTCCTCCCCCGCCCTCCGGTCTGTGCTCAATTAAGTGCAGCAGAGAATCTACCCTTAAATCCAGAGTGAGGGTAACTAAAGAAAGATTCTAGCATGCAAAAGCTCTTAAAATTCAAAACATTTTTACAAAAAAAAATTCCATTGTTACACGAATCTCTTTTGTTCATAGTACAACAGCAGCTACTACTGAGTGACACAGACCCCATGGTACCAGATGTCAGTGCAAATATGAACATTCCTGTCTCACCCACAAAAGAACATCTCTCTATAAGGTGAACACACTAAGTTTCAGATGAGGACACTTTAACTTCCTGATCTGATTGCTCAAAACACACTGTTGGAATGTTGCCTTTCGCCCCTACTACACTCCCACCATAACCTGCTTAGTGAAAATGGCTAATTGTACAGGTGGATAAATTGTTTTCACCTCTGCTTGCCCGCTACTTCCCTCCATTGAATTCAACAGCTATCTATAGCATTTTTTCTCTAGCTAGGCAGTGATCCAACTCCCACTGATACAAATGAATCTTCACACTGACAACCAAGATAACTGGATCAGGCCCTTAGATTGTAAATTCCTGGGGGTGTCTTTGATATTGAATAGAGACTTTGGTTGCTACCGTAATAGTGATATAAACAAACAACTTAATTCAAATCCTGTTTCTGATCTCACACAAATGTAAATCAGGAGTAATTTGCACAAAGTCTGTAGATTGACACTGATGTCCAACTGGTCTGAGGTCAGAATTCATTTCTCATCCTTTGTATTTTCTATTAGAGGGACCTGCAGATGTTTTCTCAAAAGACTCTTAGAGATTTTTCTACACTTTGTAAAGTTTCTTTGATCTGGGGCCCCTAGCTGCACCAAGTCATGATGAGACACATTTCCTTATGGAGAAGCACAGCTAACTGGTCATCTAGCCATAGAAATTCACTACTTGAGTCAAACTATTTCTATTTTTCTCTCGCCTTTTACCCAATCTTTGGGAAAGTTATTCTTGGGGAGAAAACTACCTTTGCAGAAATGAACAGATATGAATAATTTTATTGCAGTCATCAGGGCTGTTCATCACTAAGTTGTCCCTAAAAGCAAACAGTAATTGTAAACTACATAAACTCACCCCCTAACATCCTGACCTATAAAGCTGAATTAAACTTCACTTCTAAGCCCATGTTACAAAGCAGTCATGAAAAAGAATGCATTGTTCATCATTCCACAGCTGTTTTAGTCTATGATCCTAGAAATTTATCAATTTTAATAAATTTTAATTAAGTAGTTTTACCCTAGAGCTAGGGAGTATCCATTAAGAAATGCCCCTTTTATTTTATTTTATTTTATTTTATTTTTTAATGGCCAGATTAAATTACTATCTTCAAATGCACGTCAGAGGGATGAGATAGAGATTTACAATAAATTGCAGAGAAAATACTGTATATTAATTTCAAAACAAGAATAAAGGAAACTCTCCATCTCAGTTCATAATATGACATGACATTTGACCACCTTAAATAATCGTGTGTATTTAACAGTGTGGGAAAATATTCTAGGGTTAAAAAATATTCTAGGGGAAAAAATAGCTAAACTATAAAGTGAACACTGGTAAGTGAGTGTAATAGTGACACTAGTCATTTTGAAAAATAATCTTAAACATAATGTTTAATTCATAACAAAAACTGCTTTAAGGAACCCAGCATGGCCAAGATATCATAATGGAATATGCCTTATATACTGTAACTCCTTTCATAGCAAAGGCAGCAAAGAGTCTTGTGGCACCTTATAGACTAACAGACGTTTGGGAGCATGAACTTTCGTCGGACGAAGTGGGTATTCACCCACGAAAGCTCATGCTCCCAAACGTCTGTTAGTCTATAAGGTGCCACAAGACTCTTTGCTGCTTTTACAGATCCAGACTAACATGGCTACCCCTCTGATACTTTCATAGCAAAGTATCTCAAAGTACTCTGCTGTATTAAGTAATGAGGAAGGTAAAGATAGTACAGTGGCATATGTAGGCAAATGCAACCCCTGTTGAGTACTATCACATAGCCTTGGACATTAATAATTTTAATGAGAGGGAATGTTGACTGTGATTCAGGAGTTATGTGTTTCTGATCTGCCACAGAATTCCTGACCTCTCCTCCCAGAGACAGCCACAAGTGAGGGACAGAAGGGACCAAAGTTTAACATCTTGTTCAAAGGACACTCTTTTTAACAGTGATGAGTATTTCTAGCAGGACATCTTGCACACAGTGAAGCTGGAAGGGCATATAAAGTTTAACAGACAATACCAAGCTAGGAGGGCTACAAAAGTGCTTTGGAAGATAGGATTAAAATTAAATGGTCTGAAGTAAACAGGATGAAATTAAAAAAGGACAAAGTACTCACTTAGGAAGGAACAATCAGTTGCACACAGACAAAATGGGGAATGACTACCTAGGAAGGAGTACTGCAGAAAGGGATCATTGTGGATCACAAGATAAATATGAGTCAACAGTGTATCACTGTTGCAAAAAAAGCAAACATCATTCTGGATGTATTAGCAGGAATGTTGTAAGCAAGACCTGAGAAGTAATTCTTCCATTCTACTCTGCACTGATTAGGCCTCAACTGGAGTATTGTGTCCAGTTTTGGGTGCCACATTTCAAGAAAGGTGTGGACAAATTGGGGAAAGTCCAGAGAAGAGCAACCAAAATGATTAGAGATCTAGCAAACATGACCTTTGAGGGAAGATTGAAAAAACTGGGTTTGTTTAGTGTGCAGAAGAGAAGACTGAGAGGGGATATGATAACAGCTTTCACATACATAAAATGTTACAAGGAAGAGGGAGAAAAAATGCTTTTGTTAACCTCTGCAGATAGGTCAAGAAGCAATAGGCTTAAATTGCAGAAAAGGCAGTTTAGGTTGACATTAGGAAAAACTTCCTGTCATGGTGATTAAGCACTGGAATAAATTGCCTAGGGAGGTTGTGGAATCTCCATCGATGGAGATTTTTAAGATTTTAAACAAACACCTGTCAGGGATGGCCTACTTAGTCCTGCCATGAGTGTAGATGACCTCTCAAGGTTCCTTCCAGTCCTATGAGTCTATGATTCTATGAATATTGCTTAAACACTATACCCTAGTGTTTAAGATCACGAGCGCAACCACTATATGGTAACAGAAACCATGAGTCACAGGCAAGTCTTCACCACCTGTATTCCTCTGTGAATCAAGTGTTGTGCACTAGTCGGTATGTTTGTGTACTGTTGCCTTCTAGTGGGTGGAATATCAGGCTTCTTCAGATTTGCATTATAGGTAGATTTGGGCAAAATATTCACAACAACCTACTACCCAGTCAAACTTACTATTATTATTATCGCTATTTATTATTTGTATGACAGTAGCACATACCTAGGCCCAATCAAGGCTCCATGCATTACAGGCCATATTCATGGAAGTTTGATGAACATAAAATGTATTTTTTTCTGACTGATGGGCAGCTTCCTCCCTTGCCCCACTATGTCCAGCAGGCCGCAGGATACTCTCTTTAATGGTATCCAATGTAAAAAGAAATTGCTGGGGCAAGAGGTAGGCCCCTTTGAAAACCTTCAGAGGTTTAAGTTTGCATTTGAACCTGCACGGGTTAGTTTATTTGTAGCCCCAGCTAACCCAACTGCAGGGCTCACACAGCCCTAGTCTTAAACCCTAATTGTGCTGCAGCTAGAAGAGACTTCTCATGGGATTTCCCAAGAAAAATCACCCATCTTCTCTTACTGAGGTCTCAGATGATCAGTGAATAATTTCACCCCCTCTAAGGGCTGAACTATATAGAAACTTGCACTAAAATAACTAATTCAGTTTTAATTCCCATCTTTTGTTATTTCTGTTCAAGTCAATGTGTGGATTTTCTTATTTCAGAAGTAAAGTGTCCTATTTTGATTTTTATTAAATCGGGATCAAGGCTATTATAAAAATTCTAACGTAAAGAGCCATTTCACGACTTGATTATAAGCACATTCAAACATTCATTCTTTCACAACCAATAGGATTGTACTTCCTCAAATCTCAGGGAAAACATGCTGGCAAATATCCACACAAACAATGATTTAGTTCCCCGCTAATTTCTCCTGACCTGAGTAAAAATTGAAATAGCTGGAGTCTATTCTGCAAACTACTAAAGCTGATACAGACCAAACGAAGTCTGTTACACATTTGATTCAGCCACTGCTGCAGCCTCCTAGGAAACCTGCTGCAAAATCGAACTCTTAGAAGAAGGCAATGTCCTCCTTCCTCTCTATCTGTATAAAAGTTCACTTTGAGCTTTGTATTAACTCTGACAGAAGATTATTCATGAATAATCAAGTAGTTACTTAATTACTCTTTCATTAACCTTTACTGTCAGTTTCCTTCTTCCGGTGTATCTAGAATAATGGATTTTGTGGTCAATTCTGTATAATAATGAAGGCACCCTTTACTGTATTCATACCAGGATTCTACAGACTATGGATGGGTAATACTAAATGTCTGATGTTCATGACATTCTAGTTCAGATGACTGCACAAAATATCACATGAGGAAACGAATATTCAAGTCTGCTGCTATTAATCTGCAGAAGACCTCAGGGTGAAGAGCTGTTCATGACTCCTATCTCTCTGAATACCCAACAGGTCAACAGGCATAGCTAAAACAGCCTCATCCCATCAACTAAGCTGGTGACATATGAGTGATTGTGTCCTCTCATCCAAATTAAAAAACACAAGTAATGAATATATTTTGGAATTGTTTAATCAAGATAACATCCTAATAATCCCACTGCCCCATCCCCCAAGGAAATTTTTGGAAATGTTTTGAATAGACGTGTTCAGTAGTCAGAAACAGCCTATATAATTATCTGGCACACAGAATTGTTGGGAGGATTAATTAGTTATTGTTTCTAAATCACTTTGAAAGAAGAGGACTAAATTCTGTTCTTAGTTACACCAGTCAATTCCAACAACTTTAGTGGATTTACACTGACATAACAGAGCAAAACTGCATCCTGTAAGCACTAGGTGTTTTGGCACACAATATGAGTGCATGTCCAAACATTATTTGGTTTGCATATGTCTTTCCAGTATTAGTAGGAATGTGTTTGTGGTCCAAATAACAAATTAATTATACAAATATCAATTTATCTTACTGTCATATATACATAAATATAAAACTGAGAAGTATAGCACTTTCCTTTAGCAAGCACCATAGTCAGTGTTGGGGTGTGTGACAGAATACAGTGCTATACTCACTCCCTACACACTAATGTAATAATCTTTGTACAAGATATGCATTGTAAGGTATCATTTGAAAACTAATAACTCACTGGTCAGTAATATCAGGGTGAAATGTATGTAGCCATATTATAAGTGAACTTATAAACATAAGCTGAAATCATGACTGAAGTGTGTTTACCAGACAAGTCTGGGAAGTGGATAAACCTGTTTCTCCAAGACAAAGGCCAAGTTGATGCCCAGCTGATGACATCAAAGCTGAGTGGAGATTCTTTGGCAAGGAAGGGGGGCAGGAACAAACAGATCTGATCTTAGCAAATAACAGTATGAAACCTCTCCCCCACCAGACTCTCTGTCTCCCTGCTCTCAGCTGGAAAGAACTTCATCTAGGGTTCACTCTCAGGAAAATGCATTTTAAAGGGTGACTGAACTTTAAAAGTGAGGGGCAAAAGCACTCTAAGTGGGATCTCCCTAACAATCTATTTTCCATCTCAGGCCTTGTCTACACTACCAAGTTTTGTTCACAAAACTTATGTCGACACCCAAAAGTCGACAAAACAAAAATCGCCAAAGGGTGTTCACACTTGCCCTCTCTGTCAACAGATCATGGCCACATTGGGGACACTACATCAACAGGGTGAGCAATGCACACTCGGTGTGTATCCCACAGTGCAGTGTTCTGGGAAGCAAGAGCTGATTGCTGCTTGGTTGTGGAAGATTCTCTCTGAGTTCTCCCACAGCCCCCTCAGCTGTGGGAGAACTCAGCATCATGAGTAGCTCTGTGAGCTCTCCATGTTGAGGAATGGCAAAGCAGCACAGCAGTCTGTCCCCCTCCCCCTGCAGCAGCAGTCTGCCTGCTGCTGTGTTCCTAGCACAGGGCAGAACAGGAGCATTCCAATTATTTGCCCTTTCTTTGTTCCCCAAATGGAGCAGCACACAGACACTCCCCAGAGCTTTGAAAGGAGAGGGGTGCATGCCTGCAGGGCAGCAGAGATCAAAACACTGAGCAGAGCAATCAGGGCAGGCATTGTGGGTTACTGGTGGAAGCTAGTTCTGTCCACAAAACAATCAGCAGTGTCTACACTGGCTCTTTGTCGACAATAAAGGGAGGGGAAAAGACAAAAGTCTCTCGTAGGGGTGGAAGTTTTTTGTCACCAAAACTGAGCGTTTGGTGTGACAAAAGTCCCATTGTAGCATGTACGCTCTTGCTGTTTTGTCGCCAAAGGCAGTTTTTGGCCAAAGCCCTCAGACGACAAAAGAAACAGTCTATGGACTTTGGGGGCAGATCCTGACCTGAAACTTGGTCAGAAATTCTACTAGGAATCTATGGTAAGAACTTCACCTTAACCCAAGTCTAGTCTGTTACGTTCAGTACTAGGAATTGTTTTATCTTTATTTTTCTTATAACTATTTCTGAATGTAATGCCTTAATATTTGTACAGTGCTCACTTAAAATCTCCCTCTTTGTAGTTAAATTTATTTTTGTTCTTTAATAAAAATTAAGCTAGTGTTATGAACTCTGTGGGTAACTCCATTTAAGGTGGCAAGTTGTTCTATATTGTTCTATATTATTCTCTTACAAGGACAATGAAGCTTTGTTATCTGAACTATCCAAGAGAGGGTTGGACAATGCAGTACAGAATATGCATTTGGTGCAGGGAATCCAGAAGTGGGAGTGTATTTGGGTCACGCTGAATGTGGTAACCAAGGCTACTGGACAGCAGAGTATGGCTGACTGGCTGCTGGGGTCAAAATTACTGGACCAGGACTGTGGCTATCTACAGACACTCAAGGTTTGACCTGCATGCCGTTTGGCTATTTGTGAGGAACCCAGGTTGGGATCCACAACAGCGAAGCATTGTGAGGCACTCAAGACTGCAAAGCAGGGGTGACAGGGCCCCTCAGTGGTCTGGGTTGCACCCTGAAATGTCATTGTGGAATAGTCATCAGGATTTATACACAGCTTGCTGTTTTAAATGAGATTTACCCTTTAAATATTGGGGCAAGTTTTAAGTGAGTCTCAGGTGTGGTGGATGGGAATATTCAAAGTAGGGTTGGGGGGAAAGGGATAGCTCAGTGGTTTGAGCATTGGCCTGCTAAACCCAGCATTGTGAATTCAATCCTTGAGGGGGCCACTTAGGGATTTGGGGGAAAAATCAGTACTTGGTTGTTAGTGAAGGCAGGGGGCTGGACCCAATGACCCTTCAGGGTCCCTTCCAGTTCTATGAGATAGATAAGGGTTACTGGTTTTTGTTTGCTTATTTCAGGTAAAGGAAATAGAAACAGTAAAGCACAAATACGAGGACTAGTGAAGCATCTATGAAGCCAGAGCTGGCCGGGCTGAAGAAAGAACAGAGACACAAAGAGAGTGAACACCAAAAGTAGCAAAGCAGACATGAAAGCCCAGGAGAGGGGAGCAGAAAGGCAGCAACAGGAAGATGCACAATGGCAAGGCCTGGAGCTGAAAGACAAGGAAGCCCTAGAAATGGAGAAGGAGAGACAGTATAATCTGGACATGGGCAGATCCAACAGTGTCTGGTCACTCCCTTCATCCAAGCACCCAAAATGTCACAGTGTGCAATTCTAGCATACAATTCATTCTAAAGAAACTTTTGGCTTGTCTACTCATGGAATTATCTAGGAACAGCCATTCCTGATTAACTTCATGTGGATACACTCTTATTCTGGAATGAGAGTGACTTGTTCTTGTTTAGCTTAATCCACTTGGGGTATATAGTTGTTCCTGAATAACTCCATATGAAGACAGGGCCTCAGAGTTATATAAGAGCACTTTTTATTTTGAAAGTTCTGCACAAACAATTAATTAATTCTCGCAATGCCTCTATGAGTTAGTTTTCTTATTTCTATTTTACAGATTGATAATTCAAGGCTAAGTGACTTTTGAAAGCCACATAACAAATCAGTGGGAGAGCCAGGATCACAACTCAGGAATTCTTGGTTCCTAGTGCTCACTAGATCTTGCTTCCCCACTCTAATGCATTTGCCTATAAAATGGTGATTATAATGGAGGAAGAAATAGCATGCATCAACTTTCAGGAATCCTGAATGTTACAGATGGTAAAGTTGTGCTCAAATTGCTAATACATGCCTAAATACTCAGATTCAATCAAACAATGTGCTTATTCTATGTATTCTGTGAATGAATGTTGTATTGTAACAACAGAGACAAGTCGGTAGACAATAAACATGGACTCTGAAGGATTCAGACTTGCTTTTAAAACTTCAGAGATCATTAAGAAACCCAATTTTTTTTAAATACAGAATGACAGAAGTGCAGAGATGACTGAGATTCCCAAAGGGCTGTGACCCTATGGTTTCCTGGTGTCTGACCAGATAAAACCATCATTCATTTTTGTGTTTGATAATGAACGAATCATTTTACCAATAGTGAAAGAAACGGATGATCACTTAGACAAACCCTATGCAACAAACATCATTTTGTGGGCCAACTGTTCTTAGTTATCCTTACACCTGTTCTTATAAAAATAGTATCTTAAATACACAGATTAGCTGGATCACCAATAACCAACATCAGCTTATTCTTACTGGTCCTAACCAACTTACCATGATTCTGCTGTCCAACCCTATCCAACTCGAATTGAAATCAGAGGGAAGATTTCTGCAGGCCTCAATGGAAATGTTATTGGGCCCCTCAAGCTCATATTGGTGATGACTGGTGAAAGTGTAGAAACGGCGCTAGAGAAATTTATTACTACAGAATACAGAGAAAAGAAGAAGACAAGAAAGGAGTAAAGAAGAAAATAGAAATAAAACTTTGCATAACCTCTTTTATTTCTCATCTTCTATATTTCTAAGCAACATTATAATAACTAAAATATACAATGCCAAACCAAAATTGATAGTACATATTAAGCTACCAATACAATATCACAATAACACCCACCATAATAATAATAATGTTAACATCATCACATCTGACCTCTCAATAGGCCTCAACCTACCCCAATGCCTGAGAAAAAAGATAAGGTTTGCAGTATTCCAGGAAGATCTAGGTTGTAGCAAATTCCAAAACTGAGGACACTAATTATAACTATGGCAATGTTCCACAGGCACAAAGAAGGAGAAAGGAGGAGATTCAGGTAATGATTTCAAAATAGGGCTCACTTAAAACTCTACCCAGGAATGTATACAAGCTGAAGATCCACATGCAGTATATTACAGCAGTCTAGTACTGAGATGACAAAGGCAGAGATGACTGCAGCAAGGTTTACATCTGAAAAAAAAAGTTGCACTATTCTATGAATCTCTCTTACAATAGCAGGTTCACTCTCTCAGTCAGGTAAACCAACATAATCTTTGTGAGCTTTTCGGATTGTTCCTCCAACCCCACCAACATTATTCACATTCTCAAGCAGTTAAATCTCATCCAAGTTCCAGCCTCATTCAGCACAGCCAGCTCCAGGCACCAGCTTATCAAGCAGGTGCTTGGGGCGGCAACTCTGGAGCGGGGCGGCACTTTCAGGTATTCGGTGGCAAGTCCCTCACTCCCGCTCGGAGTGAAGGACCTCCTGCTGAATTGCCACAGATCGCGATCGCCGCTTCTTTTTTTTTTTTTTTTTTGGCTGCTTGGGGCGGCAATACCCCTGGAGCCGGCCCTGTCATTCAGACACTTGACCATTCATTTGCCAAACTCACCCAATGCCACTTAGTAATTTCAACCTCATTGAATAGAAGGGGAAGCAAACAGTTGCTTAACACCACCCTCTTGGACATCTCTAAAAGACAAGAGTGGAACAATTCAATAGTGACTCCATCTACACCTGGTAGCACTGCAGACATGTCAACAACATTGCTTGATCAACAGCACCAAAGGCTGTTCACAAATCCAAAAGAGTATATTCAGTTTGAACAAACACATGGAAATATATTTCTCTTGGCACATCAACATCCATTAAGTTACAAAAACAATCCCAGCTTTATTATTAATAATTATTATTGTTGTTGTTATTGTTTGTTTTAAGTAGAATCTTAAGGTCCTAAATGGGATCTGGGCCCCATTGTGCTAGGCACTGTACAGACAGAGTGAGAAACCATCTCTGCCTTGAAGAGCTTATAATTTAAATATACAAGAGACTGTGATGGTTGGCAAATGTTTAGTTAGTCCTATGATTTTTTCTGGTGGGGGAAGTTTAATTCATTTCTATTATTGACAGGATTTTGTCAGGCCAGGGGAATCAGCTGAATGGAAAGACAAAAGGAAGGGAGGGGGACAATGAAGGAATGGACATAAGAGGGATAGTGAGGGGAGAAGAGAGAAAGAAGGGAAAAGCAGAGGACTGAGGGCATTAGAAGTTAGGTTGAGCTGAAGAGACTGCAAAGGGTAGATGTTTGAAACAAACCACCACTCAGCATATGGGAAAGAATATTTGGTGTAAACTTTATCCATCCATGCTGGAGATAACCAGGCCCTAAACAACAGTTGTAGTTATTAAAACATTAAAGGACACTTGGATTTTCAATGTTTTGTGGAGAAAGAATCAGCAGGTTGGTGACATCCTAATAATGGAGAAGAGTAGTTCTGTCATCACTAACAGGAGAAAGAGAAGAGAGCTTAGGGGAGGAAATGATGAGGTCAATTTTTGCCATGATAGGCTTGAGTGAATGATGGGCCTTTGAGGCTGGAGCAGTGATCTATGCAGGACTAGTAGGAGGGCAGGTTAGATATGCAGAAGCAGATTTGTGAGACATAAGCACAGCACAGAGATGATAGTTGAATCCTTGTGAGCAGTTGAAGCCATACAGAGATAAAGTGTAAAGTGAAGAAAGGGAGACTAACAGCCCAAGGAGAGCGAAGGAGGAAGCACACATACTATAGTTTTGTTGTCATGTGATCAGGCAATTAATAAAGTGCACAGTTGTGCTGAAAAAGGTAAGATTGTCCCCATTTTCCAACCAGATCTAGTTTAACAAAAACTAAACAAAATAATTCATTTTCAGCAGAATTCCAACTTTTTGTTATTAAAACCCCAAACTGAAATTTTGGGGGTTTTCTTTGTTCAATGTAAAGTCATATTTCTTTACATAATGCAGACACTCCAGCCAAAAAATTTGTTTGGCCAAAACAAAATTTTCTAACAAAACTCAGTTTTTACATAAAATTTTTGACCAATGCTATGTAAGATAAACAGCTGACCAGAAGAAATGTTGTCTAATGGACAGAGCAGGAGACTGAGTTATTACTCCTGCTTTCTGTTCCTGGATCTTCCACCAAGCAGCTGCATAACCTTGGACAAGTCAGATAACCTCTGTGTATCTCAGCTGACCCACCTGTCATATATTATTAGGTTATTTGTAAAGCACTCAGATCCTCATATGAAAGCATGATGGGCAAATCTTTAAATTCCTACTTTGACAAAAGTATCAGAGAGAGCTTTTCCTTAAAGGGTCTCAGTGAAAAATGAATAAGAACTTCATAATTTGGCCTTATAATTCTAAATTATTACCTTTTTTGGATTCAGGCTGCTATTAGAATTTTCCTGGTGAAATAAATTACATAAATAAAGGCCAAAGAGGAATATCATGTATGGTTAGATTTATACATTGCTGTTCAAAAAGGATGATCTTCCAGCAATCAATTTTGAAACATCACAGAAACATGGTTTTCATTTTACCTTTTAAATAAGGATCAAATGGCAGCATAAAGAAATTTGACATTTCAGGTATTGGAATGTAACCACAGAAGCAACGGTGCTTCTTCTGCTATTATTTCTGCAGCAGGATTTCTCATTTGCTTTCAGTTCCACATTAGTTTCAACCTTCTCCCCACTACTTCCCTCTGCCTGACAAGAAGTAAAGATATCTGATAAGTGATAATACCTGGTTTAAAGATGTGTCACTCATTTCAGAGTGCCTAGCTGAAGATGATAATGATTCATAGATTCTAGGACTGGAAGAGACCTCGAGAGGTCATCAAGTCCAGTTCCCTGCCCTCATGGCAGGGCCAAATACTGTCTAGACCATACCTGATAGACATTTATCTAACCTATCCTTAAATATCTCCAGAGATGGAGATTCCACAGCCTCCCTAGGCAATTTATTCCAGTGTTTAACCACACTGACATTTAGGAACTTTTTCCTAACGTCCAACCTAAACCTCCCTTGCTGCAGTTTAAGCCCATTGCTGCTTGTTCTATCCTTAGAGGCTAAGATGAACAAGTTTTCTCCCTCCTCCTTATGACACCCTTTTAGATACCTGAAAACTGCTATCATGTCCCCTCTCAGTCTTCTCTTTTCCAAACTAAACAAACCCAGTTCTTTCAGCCTTCCTTCATAGGTTATGTTCTCTAGACTTTTAATCATTCTTGTTGCTCTTCTCTGGACCCTCTCCAATTTCTCCACATCTTTCTTGAAATGCGGTGCCCAGAACTGGACACAATACTCCAGCTGAAGCCTAACCAGCGCAGACACACCTGTTGCTCGCAACACACCTGTTAATGCATCCCAGAATCATGTTTGCTTTTTTTGCAACAGCATCACACTGTTGACTCATATTTAGCTTGTGGTCCACTATAACCCCTAGATCCCTTGTGAACAAACTGGCTACCAGATTTCCCATAAGTGAAGGTCAGGCCAGCATCCTTCTGTACCTAGTTTGCTGTGCGAACTTAGTGACAGTTTGAACTGGGATGTTGTTTAAAAGTAAACCAGCCTAGTGGATTAGCTAATGTAAATATTTTGAATAAACTGGTCTATGAGTCAAAAGAAGCAACTTTGATCAGAAAGATGTTTTAGTGTGGAGGGGATATATTCATTCTCCCCAATTAAACATTTTATATATATTTTTCTAGTATCCTTCCATTTTTGCCAAAGTACTTCTGATTTTTTTGCTATCATTCTAGGGGTTTCTCAAGAGGAAACATGAATATCTTTTCTTAAAATATAGTGAAAGACTACACAACAAGAAAGATTGCTTTCCTGTTCTGAGCCGAAACCATATTTATTTTACTCTGAGGCAGTAATGCACGGCAGAAACCTTGTAGCATGCTCAAATCCATACTGCAGTTAGGGCTTCATGTGCAGCTGCTTCTTTCAGCTTTAATTTAATTTAATTTTGGTTAGAACAGACACCCCACAGATATAACCCCAAAATGCCATCTTTAATTATTCTCGATTTAACCTTTTTCTTCTGTGGATGTTCAGTTTAAAATCAGCACCTTTTGCATATTTGGAAGAGTCATGAATTTTCCTCCCCTTTTTCCTCTCTCTATTCTTCCTCCATTCCCAGGATCCCTGGTAAGAGCTGACACACTGAAAATTAATTATCTTTCAGACATAGTCTGCATGAGGAATTAAGACATCAGTTGTGGGCTGGAAATCCAGCACTTACCAAACCATAAATTTGTGCCCAAGCTCTTGACCTAGCTGTAGTGCATAAAGATTAGACATGATATTTGTTAGAGTTTTAGTCACACTGATTGACAGCTATGACTTTTGCGCATGAATTGGTGTTTGGATACTCGTACATACAGAACAATTACTTTGACATTCTCATTAACAGGTTTAATTTTAAAATGTTGCTTTGCTAAAAAAACCTCTTGTGTATTGTAATTTCTCTTCTCTGTCACTCAGAGTGTCAAATGTGTTTTTTCCTCCCTAAGCACCCTATTCTCTCCAATTGCATGCTTAAGCTTCTTTCAGGGAATTAAGACTTTTGCTTTACTGCACTTAACTCTACTGGCTCATGGTGGCTGCTGATGACAGTCATTCCTGAGACTATAAAGAGACATAGCCCCAAGACATCCTATAACAAGACAAAACAAATAGGACACCACAGATAGCAGAAAGTACACTTTCCACTCATAAAACTGAACATGATGGACAGGAGTCATGCTTAGCTGTTGCAGCAGAGGAAGGATATATAGGAGATATTGAAGAGGTGTGATGTACTTAGTTTTAACAGCCTCCCACTTGACACAAACTAAAATTGTTCCAGTGCTAACATGTCACATTACTCCTGGCCCGATTAACCCCAGGGCAACACTATAATCTGAAATCCAAATTCAATTTTATTCAGTAGTTCAAGTATCCCATTTCCTCTCACTCAACAAAAGAAGGCACAAGCAAGATTTTTTTTTAAGCCAAGTATTGAATGACAGACTCCCAAGAGCGGAACACCATGGTACAATGAGAATCATTAAATGAAATGGAGGGCAACCCCCTTGAGGTGAAATTCTGGCTCCAATGAAATCAGTGGGAGTTTTATCATTGATTTCAATGGTGCCACAATTTCAGCCTGGATATCTCGCCATCGGGGAATAGTGCAAGAAGTTACAAAACAACCTTACAAATATAGGTTGATCCTAGTAGCTGGTAAGTGGGCAGAAACACACATTGCTTGAAACCCAGAAAAAGGACGACATAACAATGTTCGATCATGTCTGTGTGCTGAACACCCCCATAGGTACAAATAGCTGGTTTGGTTGTGACAAACTTAGTTGACATACACTCTGTGTGAAATTTACTCCTGTATGGAAAGCCATCACAAAGCCTATTAAGTGGGATTTAATTGTCTCATAAGCCTTCTTCTATCTCTCTGTATGGGGTGAATTTCACCCTTTCAGTCTAATGATGATGGGCACATTCTAGAATACAGCATGGCTGCATATCGACTTTTGCAATGTTCTTTGGCAGATGCATTGGACTCAAACCTTATACCTATGTATACACCATTTGCCACAACTTTGCTGTCAGCCATAGGCGCTTATATGTCTTTGTACAGTGTAGCTTCTGGTGATTATGATCAGATAGTGTACACTTCTGTGGGCAAAGCTTGTTATCCTGCTGCTGGTTTCTTCACATATAATGCTGCAGATATTTAGCTTGCTTGCTATTCCTCATGTATTAGCATCATAAAACCCTGACTTAGTATTAAAAGGATGTTTTCTTAGGATTGTTCATGTTCAGCCTGATTTTGAAATAAGACCAGTTGATGCAGAAGCTTATTTTTTTCACTATCCAGAGATGATATCTGGCTTTTTAGCTATTATATTACAAGTGTCATAATAAAAAAAAATCATGTTATCTATTCAGCTGTCACACAGCTATGGGGAAGCATTAACACAGTGGCCAGTGCCCCCTATACCTAGCAAAACCACAAAATACAGTAGGGCTACCATAAAGCATTTGCTAACAAGCTTTTTCTCAGGCTTTTGAGGTTTATGATACAGAGTGAATCCAGTAATGAAAATGAAAAAGCTCATATTACAGCAGTCATGGACGAAAATGAAATCCTGAAGATACCCAATGCATCATTAGGTGTTTCTTTAAAAGTAATATGTAGACGACACTTAATTATAGAAAAGATTCAATACATATTTCTCACAAAGTCAGTGTTCAGCAAAAGCTGATTCCCAATAAGCCCTGTTTCTGTAGGCTCTGTAAAAGTTATGTGACTGCCTGCTAGGGAAATTCTTAATCAAATTTATGACATATAGTAAATAATTCAGAGCTCTTTCTGTAAGATGTTCAAAAAAGGGACGCTACAGTAAATTTATGGTTGTGGTTCTGCACTGTAGTCAACTCTCCCTTCCGTAACTGCTGAGTCCAGGCCAGGACTTCTGCTCAGGACCTTTGTACGCTAGCTCTCAGACTAACCCAATCAAAGGAATTTTAATTAAATGCTTTAACACTTTGTACCCTAGCTAACAATAAGATCAATACTACCGAGCAACTGGTTAATACCTAGAGGCTGGACAATAACATTGAGGGGGATGTTGTGGCAGGGAGGAAACCTAACTGCAGGCCTCTAGGGCAAGCTGGGACTTCTGAGGCCTGGTCTACACTAGGTGTTTAAACCGGTTTTAGGAGCGTAAAACCGATGTAACGCCACACCCGTCCACACTAAGAGGCCCTTTATATCAGTATGAAGGGCTCTTTAAACCGGTTTCTGTACTCCTCCCTAACGAGAGGAGTAGCGCTAATATCGGTATTACCATATCGGATTGGGGTTAGTGTGGCCGCAGATCGACGGTATTGGCCTCCGGGCGGTATCCCACAGTGCACCACTGACCGCTCTGGACAGCAATCTGAACTCGGATGCAGTGGCCAGGTAGACAGGAAAAGCCCCGCGAACTTTTGAATATTTCCTGTTTGCCTAGCGTGGAGCTCAGATCAGCACGTGTGGCGATGCAGTTAAAAATCAAAATAAAGAAAGAGCTCCCGCATGGACCATGCGGATGTGATCGCTGTAAGGGCAGACAAATCTGTTCTATCAGCGCTCCGTTACAGAAGACGAAATTCAAAATCATTTTTAAAAAATCTCCAGACCGACGCCATAGCAAGGGCTCAGCGCACTGCTGCGTGACAAACGTAACGGAAAGCCCAAGAATCAAATGGACGCTCATGGACTGGAGGACTCAAGCTATCCCACAGTTCCTGCAGTCTCCGAAAAGTATTTGCATTCTTGGCTGAGCTCCAAATGCTTCTAGGGTCAAACACAGTGTCCGCGGTGGGTCAGGGCATAGCTCGGCAATTTACGCACCCCCCCCCACCCCCAGAAGTGAAAGGGAAAACAATCCTCTCTTGACTCTTTAACATGTCACCCTATCTTTACTGAATGCTGCAGATAGACCCGATGCTGCAGCACTCAACACCAACATCCTTGCTCCCCCCCGCCATGGGTGGCTGATGGTGCAATACGACTGGTATCCGTCCTCGTCATCAGCCTATTGGCACATGGGGCAGTGCAAAAGGACTGGTAACCATGCAGACTAGCATCGGTGAGGTCTATCAAGGGTGCCTGGCCCTAATTTTTCCTGGTAGATGGTACAGTATGGCTGATAACCATCGTCGTCATAGCAACAGGGGGCTGAGCTCTGTCAGCCCCCACCCTTCATGTGTAAAAAAAAGATTCAATTGCCCCTGGACTAGCAGAGGGATGCTGGGCTCCTCTCCTCCACACTCCTTACTGTCCTGTCTGGACTATCATAGCAGCTGGAGGCTGCCTTCCACTCATTTCTCACTAACAAGTCAGTGTGTCTTATTCCTGCATTCTTTATTACTTCATCACACAAGTGGGGGGACAATGCTACAGTAGCCCAGGAAGGCTGGGGGAAGAACAGAATCAACAGGCGGGGTTGTTGCAGGAGCACCCCCTGTGAATAGCATACAGCTCATAATTTATGCAGGATCTGACACAGAGCAGCTGTGCTCTCTGATACAGTGGTTCTCTAATACACTTGCCCATATTCTAGGCAGGACTGATTCTATTTTTAGATACCAAAAAGGAGGGATTGACTCTGGGAGTCATTCCCAATTTTGGCTTTTGCGCCCCTGGCTAAGAGCAGCCAGGGGCACTTATGACAGCAGCAAATGGTGCAAAAACGACTGGTAACCATGCTCATCTTTTTACCAATTTATGGATTGGTAGATGGTGCAGTATGGCTGATAACCATCTCTGCTATCATGCAAAAGCAAAAGCATGCTGCTGTGTAGCGCTGCTGAATCGCCTCTGTCAGCGGCATCTAGTACACATACGGTGACAGTCACAAAAGGCAAAACAGGCTCCATGATTGCCATGCTATGGCATCTGCCAGGGCAATCCAGGGAAAAAAGGTGCAAAATGCTTGTCTGCCGTTGCTTTCCCAGAGGAAGGAGTGACTGACGACATTTACCCAGAACCACCCGCGACAATGATTTTTGCCCCATCAGGCACTGGGATCTCAACCCAGAAATTCCAAGGGGCGGGGGAGGCTGCGGGAACTATGGGATAGCTACAGAATAGCTACCCACAGTGCAACGCTCCAGAAGTCGATGCTAGCCTCGGACCGTGGACGCACACCACCGAATTAATGTGTTTAGTGTGGCCACGCGCACTCGATTTTATACAATCTGTTTTACAAAACCGGTTTATGCAAATTCGGAATAGTCCCGTAGTGTAGACGTACCCTGAGAGAGCTTCCCCTCTCATTGGTACTTCCCCAATTCTACAACCTGCCCTCTCTCATCGTAACTTGCCTCTCCCTTCTACCGCTTCCTGTTGCCTCCCTCAGGCTGGGAACCAGAATGGGGAAAGTGGTGCACAACAGAAACTGAAACTGGGATTTAAGAGCGACTGGTATGGATCTCAGAGCAGTCCTGTGGACAAAGGTCAGCTAGCAGATAAGGTTAAAATTTCCTGCCTGCAGGAGAAGGGCCTTTTCCATTGCTCAGGTCATGAAGGTGTGTGGGTGGCTAGCAAGAGGACTGCATTTCATGATAATGGAATATGGAGCCTTTCATTTTAGGTCACTGATTCATATCCAGCCCTGTTTGGCAGTAGCCTATAGTCATTACCAGCTGGTAGCTAAATGAATCGGTCCTCTGTCTAATTTCTAGTGAAAACTAGTGCTTCTTACAGATAAATTCAGCATCCCACATTGTATGAGGTGACACCCTCAGCAGAGTAGCCAAGGACTAAGCGGACATTGATAATTTACCATCTCTCCTGTCGAAGTGGTCCCTGCAGTAGGAATTTGAAGCATGGTAGTGGGGAAACTTGCCCTGCTGCTTTTCATATTGTATCTGTTGTGCAGGTAAATAGAGGCTTCCAGTCTCCAAAGGGCTGCCAGTTCGGCACCTTTCATAGATTTTAAGCCCAGAAGGGATCATTATGATTATCTAGTCTAATCTCCTGCATAACACAGGTCAATAGTTTGTTATGCAAAAAATTCTGCATCAGTGTGACAGCTGCTGTTTGAGCTCTAGAATCTTTTAGAAAGACAGACCATCTAAAAGACTGACAGTGATGGAGAATCCACCTCATCCCTGGTAAACTGTCCCAATTCTTAATTACGCTCATTGTTAACAATCTGCACCACACTTCTAGCCTGAATTTGACTAGTTTCATCCCTAACCACTGGATCTCATTATGCCTTTTTCTGCTAGATTAAAGAGCCATTTACTATCAGAAATCTCTTCCTCACATAGGTATCTGTAGACTGTGATCAAGCCTCTACTTAGTCTTAAACTAAATAGATTGAGTTTCTAATGTCTCACATTATAAGGCAAGTTTTCTAGATCTCTTATTCTTACTGCTCTTTTCCAACCCTTTCCAATTTTTCAACACCCATTTTGAAGTGTGGACACTGGAACAAGACCCAGTATTCCAGCAGTGGTGTCACTAATGCCATATACAGAGGTGATACAAACTTCTTTACTAATACTTGATATTTCTTTAAAAGCAGCAAAGAATCTGTGGCACCTTATAGACTAACAGACGTTTTGCAGCATGAGCTTTCGTGGGTGAATACCCACTTCGTCGGATGCAAGAGTGGAAATATTTCTTGCGTATGCATCCAAGGATTGCATGCCCTCTTCAGCTGCAGCATTGCACAGACAGCTCATATACAGATGGTTAGCTACCATGACCCTAAACTCCTTTTTAGTATCACTGCATTCCAGGATACTGTATCCCATCTTGTATAACCTACACTCTTTGTTCCTAAATGTATTACCTGGCATTTAGATTAATTAAAACACATATTGCTAAATGAGCCCCCCCCCCCGACAAACAATCCAGATTGGTCTGTGTAAATTACCTTATTATTACTGATCATTATTTGCCAATCCACCAATTTTTATGTCATCTGCAAAATTTACCAGTAATTTGATATTTTCTTCCAGATCATTGATAAAGATATGGAATAGCATTGAGACAAGAATAGAACCCTGTGAGACCCCACTAGAAACACTCAAGTATGGTGATGATTCTCCATTTACAATTATTTTTTAGATATATTGATCAACCAGTTTTTAATCCATTTAACATGGGTTATATTGATTTTATATGGTGTTAACTTTAAAAAAAATCAATGTAATAGAAGATCAGGGTTGGAAGAGACCTCAGGAGGTCATCTAGTCGAAACCCTCTGCTCAAAGCAAGACCAACACCAACTATGGTAAATCATCCCAGCCAGGGTTTTGTCAAGCTGGGCCACAGAAACCTCTAAGGATGGAAATTCCACCACCTCCCTAGGTAACCCATTCCAGTGCTTCACCACCCTCCTAGTGAAATAGTGTTTCCTAATATCCAACCTAGACCTCCCCCACTGCAACTTGAGACCATTGTTCCTTGTTCTGTCATCTGCCACCACTGAGAACAGCCTAGCTCCACCCTCTTTGGAACCCACCAGAAGGTAGTTGAAGGCTGCTATCAAATTCCCCTCTCACTCTTCTCTTCCACAGACTAAATAAGCCCACTTCCCTGAGCCTCTCCTCGTAAGTCATGTGCCCCAGCCCCCTAATCATTTTCGTTGCCCTCCGCTGGACTCTCTCTAGTTTGTCTATATCTTTTCTGCAGTGTGGCCCAAAACTGGACACAATACTCTAGATGTGTCCTCACCAGTGCCAAATAAAGGGGAATAATCACTTACCTCAATCTGCTGGAAATGCTCCTCCTAATGCAGCCCAATATGCCATTAAACTTCTTGGCAAGAAGGGGACACTATTGACTCATATCCAGCTTCTCATCCACTGTAATCCTCAGGTCCGTTTCTGCAGAACTGCCGCTTACCCAATTGGTCCCCAGCCTGTAGCAGTGCATGGGATTCTTTCCGTCCTAAGTGCAGGATTCTATACTTGTCCTTGTTAAACCACATCAGATTTCTTTTCACCCAATCCTCCAATTTGTCTAGGTCACTCTGGACCCTATCCCTCTCCTCCCGCAAACTTGCTGAGGGTGCAATCCATCCCATCATCCAGATCATTAATGAAGACATTGAACAAAACCGGCCCCAGGACTGACCCCAAGGCACTCCGCTTGATACTGGCTGCCAACTAGACATCGAGCCATTGATCGTTACCCGTTGAGCCCTACGATCTAGCCAGCTTTCTATCTACCTTATAATCCTTTCACCCAATCCATACTTCTTTAACTTGCTAGCAAGAATACTGTGGGAGACCATATCAAAAGCTTTGCTAAAGTCAAGGTATATCACATCCACTGCTTTCTCCATATCCACAGAGCCAGTTATCTCATCATAGAAGGCAATCAGGTTTGTCAGGCATGACTTGCTCTTGGTGAATCCATGTTAACTTTTCCTGATCACCTTCCTCTCCTCTAAGTGCTTCAAAATGGATTCCTTGAGGACCTGCTCCATGATTTTTCTGGGGACTGAGGTGAGGCTGACTGGTCTGTAGTTCCCCGGATCTTCCTCCTCCTCTTTTTAAAAGATGGGCACTATATTTGCTTTTTCCAGTCATCCAGGATTTCCCCCGATCACCATGAGTTTTCAAAGATAATGGCCAATGGCTCTGCAATCACATCAGCCAACTCCCTCATCATCCTCAGATCCATTGCTTCCAGTCCCATGCAGGACTAAGTCAAATACCTTACAGAACCCTAAGTATATTATAGCAACACAGTTATCTTTATCAAACTGGAATCTCACTGAAAAACAATATCAAGTTTGTTTGAAAGGACCCATTTCTCCATAAATCTATGTTGACTAGTATTAATTATGCTACCATCCTTTAATCTTTTACACATTCTGTCCCATATCAGCCCATGATTTTCTTTTAATACTCTTGTGTGTACATTATCTGGTTCTCATGATTTTAAAATGTTTAATAGTTGCTGTTTAGCATTCTCCCATTGTTACTGATTGGAAAAGAAAGTATTTCATAATCAATGGATGATCTGAATACACCATCCTGATTCTTTCCAAATACAGAATAGAAATATTTATTGATTTCTTGTCCATTTTCTGCATTGTAATTGACAATTTTACCATCCTTATCTAGTATCAAACCTACAGGATTTTTATAGTAGATTAGTATCTCTTTAGTTCCCAGTATATTAAAATAATTCATTCTCATTAATCTTACTGGCCAGCTACTTTCATTGATGCCTTTAGCTTATCAATTATCTCCATTTCCGAATTGGCAATTTGTACTCATCACTATCAACTATGCTGTTTTTACATTTGTTATATATGTTTTTTTTAAAAATAATGGCGATATTCACTTCCCCTCTTAGCCAAAATATTCTATTTATTTTAAATAGACAACTTATTATATGATTGCTGAATTGTGTTTTTATTTTCCCCTAGAATCTAATAAAACACTCATCAATTTCCAATTATCGCTCACATTTTTGTTTAAACATTTTCTCCTATTTAGTTTTATTAATTATTGTTTTCAGATTTGGGAAATTGGCCCTCTAAACGTATCTAGTATCACTATTATGGGTTGGAGTATGTTCTGTTTGCACGTAAGAAATGAAACTAGGTCATGATTAAGGCTATGATTTAGTCAGGGATATTTTTAGTAAAAGTCATGGACAGGTCACATGCAATAAACAAAAAAATCATGGCCGATGACCTGTCCATGACTTTTACTAAAAATGCCTGTGTTTAAACGGGAGGGGGCACTGTGTGTGTGTGGGTGTAGATGGGTCAGACTCACCCCCGCGGCGCCTCCTGCTGGTGACTCTGGGAATTAGCTCTGTTCCAGCACTGGAGCACCCTCTGCTGGCTGGTGATCCACCTGTCCTCAGGCCCCCGTGTCCCTCCCTGGACCCAGTGCCCTTTTACATGGGGGTGCTGCCCCTTGGCAGTAACCGCTTTTCTCTCAGGGCTTCCCCTTCTCAGGGAACCCCCACCCTCTATCCCTACCTTGCCTCAGTGTATGGCTACTGCCAGTCATTGTGTAGCCCCACAGCCTGGGGCAGACTGCAGTATCAGCCAACTCATCACTGGCAAGGAGGGTTTGGACCTACTGCTTTGGCCTACCCCTGGGCTGCCCTCTGCAACCCCCAGTACCAGTTGGCCCACTGCTAGGCCACAGCCTGGGGCTTTCTAGGCTGGAGCTCCCCAGCCCTGCTTCACTCAGATATCCAGTCTAGCTCCCTGCAGCTAGGCCCTTCTCTCTCTGAAGGCAGAGAGAGACTGTCTGCCTCTGGCTTCCCTGGCCTTTTATAGGGGCCAGCTGTGGCCTGATTGGGGTGTGGCCCAGCTGCAGCCATTTCCCCAATCAGCCCAGCTTTTAGAGCAGCAGCTCTCAAGCCCTGCTAGGCTGCTTTTAAACCCCTCAGTGCAGGAGCAGGGGTCCACCCTGCTACAGTGGGGCTTCTGCTGGAGGATGTCAGGGGGGCAATGCTGGGGGGGAAGGTGCCTGAGGCCAGCAGCTCCAGCTGCTGGGGCCTACAGACTGCAGCTGCTCCAGCTGTCTGGCTGGGGACTGCTGCCCGGAGCCGTGGATGCTCAGGCCAGGGGGCTGGGAACCGCTGCCCCGCCTCCCGTCCCTTTATTTTCAGAATATTTTGTCCACTCTTCTGAATGTCACAAGCTCTAAATTCACACACAAAAAATAAGAAAACATGAATTCAGTTGCAGAGAGAATCTAGAGAAACAGTGAGCATGTATCTTCTTAGCTGATACCTTTTTAAACAACCTTTCAGTACACTAAGTTGTTAGTATGCTTTCTTTCATATTAGCCTGGACATAACATTACTTTGTGGGATTTTAATGAGTCTGGGATTTTAGCTTGACCAATTATTGAGATTTGGTATCAGCATGCTATTCAGGACCAGCTCCGCATTCTGAAAACTGCCAACATTTGGGGTGTTTGGATGTGTAGGGTTTGTTGGAGCCAACATTTGATGAAGACTTGGTATTTTCTACAGTAACATTCCCAACTGGAGGTAATCAGATACCAGCACGAATACTCCACAGTATATACTAAGTCAGAGTGATTTACAGGGTAAAAGGCCTGAAAATTTTTTGCACTGAACTAAAGGAAACGCTCCTGTAGTTGACACCAAGAAACACTTGTCTCTTTTGCACTCAGCTCCTCATAAAATGATATGGTATAAAAACAAGGATGAATCTTTCAAGAAGATTTTAGTGCATGGGAAGGAGTTACATCTGTAACTAAACAGTTCAGGATTCCAGTGTGACCCTGATAAAATGTCATGAAAATAATTAATGGTGCAATACGTGTCTTTTAAAATTAAACTTTCAATCATGTTTAATTCCTGTGTAATCCTGGTATTTAGACATTAATGCATGAAATTCTCTTTAGAAATACAAATGCAGATTTTCATTACAAATTATCTTACTTCATATAGTTTATAGGCAATCGAAATCCATGCACTATGTGTTTCTTTATTTACATGAAAATTGACCACCACGCTTAGACTATTTAAGTATCACTGAATCTCTTTTCTATTAGCTAGAATTCTTCTTGACAACCTTCCTTCTAATAAAACCTCTAACTATGATGTATTCTGAGGGCATGCCTACACTTGCCATTTAAAGCAGAAAAAGTCCCTTTTTTGCGCAAAAACCTACACTTGCCAATGACTTTTTGTGGTGAAACTCAGAAGTTCCACCGGAAAAAGAAAACCACCTCCATGAGAGGCGTACAGCTCTTACCGGTGATGCTTTTGTGGTGATGTGCAAGGGTAGACACATTCTTCCTGTTTACACAGCTTTTAGCCTCCTGAAGATATCCCACAGTGCCTAGGTGACCACTCTGGCCCACAGCTCTGCTGCCACGTAAACAGACATCCACCTCTTCCCCTGTAAAGCTCCGGGAACTTTGAAACTCCCTTTCCTGTTTTCTTGGCAAGTGCTCACTTATCTGGCCAGGTGACAATGCCTGCTCTGCGGAGCAAACAATCCCCTGCTTGGAGCAATGCTGAGCTAGGGGAGCTGATCAGTGTTTGGGGAGAGGAGGCTTTGCAGGGACCCATGATGCCCCGTGATCACCCCCCATTCCCACAAGACCCATCATCAAACTGGAGAGAGCTGCACTGTGAGATAGCTGCCCTAGAGCGCTGCTCTCATCAGTGATGGAAGTGCTGCAAATGTAAACACTCTCTGACGCCCGTGGAAGTAAGTGAGATCACAAGCCAGTACTTTTCTTTCACTGGTTCACGATCACTGTTGAAACTGACAGCAGAAAAACTCTGCAAGTGTAGACATAGCCCAAGTCTTTTGTTGCCAAAGAGTTTAATGAAACTTTCTGAGTTCAGCAAGAAACATGTAACTTAATACCTGACACCAGCTCAGATTTCTAGGTTTCAAAGTTCTCACCATCAAGCATACATTCAGTACTTTAACTTGAAGGTTAAGATTCAGACTCTTCAACATCAAAGGCAATACTTCAGAGAGCTTTTATTTTGTCACAAATGCTCTGGCTGACACAGCTAGAACAAAGACTTTTCTTGCTTTTCTAGCTCACCTGAATTTGTTTGAATACTGCAATTCAGTAACAACAATCTTCCTCTCTATGCCACCCCAACTCTCTCTTCTATTTTCTTTGGCTTTTGCTATTTCTTATGTTCACACAGAGAACTTAGATAATAACATACTATTCTCTGGCTGAAAGATTGCAACATAACACTACTTTATTTCTTACAATTCAGAGTTATAACACACAAGACCCCCCCCAAAACATAGACAAACACAAATCAGGCTGTTCCTTAAATCAGAGAGGCATAATTTACTCTACCTTATTGTAGGCTGTCAGTCCGCAAAATGACAGCTGCATACAAAGACCCCCTGACTGCAAGCAGGACCAGGAAAAAACCCTGAGAATGTAAAGTTATAGATCATAAATTATAACAGTTTTCAACACAATTAACTATTCCTTGCCCATTTCCATTTATGATCTGTCATTAAATAACTTGTCTGACTCTCCCATTGTTTGTTCCGCCAATAATTTCCCGCAATTATAAAAATTTAAATTGAATTAAAAAAATATATACAAAAATGCTTAAAATATTCAGTCAAAAATCATTAAAAACAAAAAAATTCTGCCATGCTTAACTAAAGTTTTGATGAAACTGTAGGCCTATTAAAGCATTGTGCTTGTTGAAGCAATTGTCTCAATTCTTCACTCCCATAAGTATGTTTCCTCCCTCTGACATACACTGCTGTTTTTACACCAAATAACATCTTAGCATATGAACAGAGCAGAATTTTAACATAAAGAGATGTTCAGAGCCACATTCTGGCTTTAGATACATGTGCATCACATTTACTGACTTCAATGAGAGCCGTGTATGTATCCAAAACCAGAATATGATCTTCTCTTTTTTTAGGACTGAATATATTATTCAGACTAGCCATCACTTATTGAGGGAGCTCTGTACTGAATCTCCAATTGGATATTTTAAGCCCTAAAAATTGATAGGGAAATATCCTAAACACTAGTCTAACCCAGCATGATTGTACAAGGGCAGTAGGAAGATTCTATAGGGTCTTCCCCCTATACATTTTCTTAGCCTGCCATAATCTCAGTGAAAAGTGCAGGCCACATTAGGATAATGCCAAAACTGGTTGCCTCTGCCAGAGGAGTGTGTGTCATACAATGGCCCTTGGTTTCTCCATCCTCTCTTCCCTCCAACCCCCACATGCAAAACAGGGCTGAAGTTAAGCTCCTAAATTCTGGAGGAATGGAGTTCTAGTCTATGTTGAATACCAGGTGAGAGGACTCAACTAATGGAGTTGGTTCAGCTGGTTCTAGGGGCAGCACTGTACACCGCTCCCTATTCCTATTCCCTCTCCTCTTTGCCAGGACCCATTTGGTTCTCCCCCTCCTCAGCACCTTGCTCTGTCCTGGATTCTGAAACTCTACTTCCTGTCAGGATATCAGTTGTGCAGGACACCTAAGTTTTACAGGAGTAAAGTTCTCATGTAGCTGAACCCCTGTTTACTGAAAAGTTTTGGATGACCCCAGACATGATCAGATAAACAGGGTTCACCTGTACCAGCCTTGAAACAGAGCAATTGTGCAAGTTTCTCTGTGGTATGGTAGTTGCACTAACTGCCACTATCTCACTGCATGCCAAGCTTCTTAATCACCTTATGCATTGGTTACACCAACTTTGGTAAAGCATTTGAAGTTCTTTAGATGAAACACTATCAAAACTGAAAATATTATAATAAGAACATCTTAAGTAGATTAGAATATATAGCGGGAGAAGCTGGAGCAAGAAGCTACGTTACAAGGAAACATCTTAGACTGCTCCTTGATTAAATAACTTGTCTGTCATTAGTAAAAGAGATACCTCTTTGTGTTTTGTACTGAATGCTTCTGGTACAGGTCAAATATGATTTTCTTTAGGACATTATTTTCTGTCACTGAACAGAACATTGCTGCTTGAGAAAATCCATTTCCCTGCTGTGTATCATTTCTATTTCCACAAATAAAAAGAACATTTCTTATCCTGGTTAAATGTTCTTACTACAAGATTACATGTTCTTAACAGCATGTACTGCATGTTATTGATTGATCAAGAACTATGCCTACCTTCTACTGTGGGAGTCATTTTTTAAAAAGCAGAATTTCTCTCTGGTTAAAAGCATACAGTGCAGGTTTTTGACTGTATTTTCCATCTCCTTGTTTCTTTATTTCTGCTGTTTAACAAGAAAAAGGTTGAGACGCTGTTTCTCATTTATCTTGTTATTAGGCTGCCCCCCATGTGCAAGCTCCACAAACAGCATTTTTCTCCAGAGAATGGAATTTACTAGGCAAAAAGTACACAGTGCCACTGCTGAGTCCCACACACATAGAATGGCTTGTGTTTAGACAATTTCACTCTTATCAATTAGCACTTTGACAATTAGCCAAGAGCAGGGTGCAGGCCCCCTGCAGCAGCTAATGCAGAACTTTCAGGTAAATCTTTCTATTTCCCACAACCCAGCGATAAATTAGTTATTCGCTCCAAGAATGCCGGTGGCGGCAGTGATAGAAACAAAGATATGGATTAGATTTTAGTAATGAAAAGCTTAGTCTGAAAGGGAAAACTATCGGGGAACAACAAAACAGGACAGCCCACAAACTTCTGGGATGCAGGGCTGGCTCCAAGGTATAGGTTGCCCTGGGCAAATTAGAAAACACTGAATTTGATTTATAAACCACCTTACATCTACTGATGGCTAATTGCAGGCCTTTAGAGCACTGGTCTCTTGCAAGTCCAAGTTTCTATATACATATATGGTGGTGTGTATACAACGTAGGTGCACATTTTCTGACTGTGCCAATCACACATTAAACATTTTCTGATATTTTGTTAGAGCTAATTTTGGTCCCTTAGACCAGGAGTTCTCAAACTAGGGGTTGGGACCCCTCAGGGGGTCTCGAGATTATTACATGGGGGGTCGTGAGCTGTCAACCTCCAATCCAAACCCCGTTTTGCCTCCAGCATTTATAATAGTGTTAAATATATACAAAAGTGTTTTTAATTTATAAGGGGAGATCACACACAGAGGCTTGCTATGTGAAAGGGGTCACCAGTAAAACAGTTTGAGAACCACTGCCTTAGACAGAACCAGGCTGATGTTTGTTGTCAAGGCCTGTGCCCATTTTAATCCTAAAGACATAAATGGTTAGTAAGGACAAGAGTACCTTTGACTATATTTGAAGACCACCTAGCACAATGGTCCATAGCTTGGGCTCCTAGGTGCTTTGGTAATACAAATACTGACAGAATAATTGTTTAATTTAGAGAAGGTCAGGTACATGTATTATGGGGGGAATTACTGCATAATCTCTTTTTTTCCCTCACAAATGCGAGAGTGATGGAGCCCTTAGGTAAAACTCAGTAGGAATGGCCAATCCAATCAGGGTCCATCTGAGTTTGCTCCCTTTGTCATAGGATTTCACTCAGCACTGCTGGCAGCTATTTCACTATGGCTGTGCTTATGAGAGGCAGCATCACATGTTAGTGCTGGGTGGAAAAGGGAAAAAAACTCTTGAAAAAAATCCTCAGAACTTGTGAAGAATGTCACAAAATGCATATGAAAGTGTCATTTAAAGGTGATTTTTGAAAGTCTGGGAGAAGTTTGAAATGGGGGAGGCTATGAGTAGTGAAAGCCACTCCTGCCAAAAGGCACTCAAGGTGAATAGCATTTAAAGGGGGAAAAGGAGAAAATAAAGATAAATAATTTAGCATTCTGAGTGAGGGAGTTATCGGATATTTTTGTTTCTTAGTTTTCTGTGTAGCTTGAGACTTCTGGGTTTGCCGGGTACTGACCGATTCTTTTCCACTACCCAGAATGCAGAGGTTCACAAACAGACTCTTGACCTGAAGAAGTATGTCGTTTATTTGTTCTGCAGTGAGTGGTCAGTCCACTGAAACAGGGCACAGCACAGGGTTAAACACAAGCACACACCCACATTCAGGTGTGTGCCTTAAATACAGTGTTACAAAGTTATTCACTATATATTGTATAAACACTTTTCTGCCTAACACCAAGATTAGTTGGCTAACTCACTTGTTTACCTGATCAGGTTGCAGACCCAGTTGTTTACCTGATCAGATTGCTGACCCAGTTCACCTAGGTGTTCTCTTGCCAGAGAAACAGACATCTTTTCACATGTGCCAAACACAAAATATACATTCTACATATCACATCCTGCACCGGCCTGTTCTGATTGCAACAAACCTGAATATTACAACAAGGAGCCCATTTGCAAACAGTTTGTATTCAACCTTCCACATTTTCCCTGTATGGTGGTTGGAATTTTTAATTTCAGATGACATTTTACAACAATTAGATGACTCCGCCAATTTAGCTGGTCTAGAGTGAACACAGAGAATGAGTAGGGGAGGGGAGAGCATAAGTGTAGATAGTCCCATGAATACATTTTTGATCATTCGCATCACATACATGTCTCTCATAAAGGGAAATTATTGAGAAGCATTCAAAAAAGGTTACAAAGATCAGAGTATATGCGAGGAAGGAAGGTCTTACTGTTAAGGCACTGGAGTAGAACTTGATCCTTGTGTGCACCTGGGTACGTCACTCACCTTTCTCTGGCGCTCAGTCCTATATCTGTAAAATGAGCATAACATTTTCTTGCAACCACTCTTTGTCTGTCGTGTCTACTTAGCCTCTAGGGACCATTTTTTACAATGCATTTGTATGGTACTTAGCATAATGGAACCGCAATATTTGTAAGAGTCTCTAAGCATCATCACTGGAATCCAATTAAATAATAATAAATGCATCCTCTTTTCTCTTATGAACCTCTTATTTTTTAATAAAGATTGATTTTACTCATCATTTTCATTCAGGCAACCACACATTAGTGGGCTTACTCATTTTATCCCCCCGAGTTTACCATCCCAACTTTCATGCCTGACTGTCTCCTGGTCCTATACTGAGAAAACTTGCCTTCAGATTGAAAAGAACAATTTTCAGAGTCATCAGTGCCATTGTTAAGTCAGACAGAGTGACAGAAGGTTCTTCCCATCCCCTAGCACCGGAGGGTCATTTACTGAACTACACAAATCAAAGGTGAAAAATGTGAGGCATGCTAAAAGCACACTTGCCCTCTTAGCTGGAAATGCAGAATGGCTGCTTTCCTCTTAAAAGTGCTCAGGGAAGTGACTCTGTCCATGCAGAATCCAAGAACTATATTTGGAAAAAATCTCACATTGTAATTTATATAACTAAAAAAACAACCTGTGCACTTCATTACTTAAAACATTTGTTTTTGATTAAGAATACAATAATAAAAATGTAATTAATCTTCATCTAGCTTTCTTGAAATGCTTCAACCTCAACATTAGCAAAAGAATTGCAAACTAAAATGGGAAACAGTAGGTGGCATTTTAAAGCATAATTTTAATACAGTCTTGCATATGTACAGTCATGCTATAGTGAAATGGTAATCATGGCCCACTTAGCAGGACAAAGCAATAACTTATTCCCTGTTTTCTATGCTAGCTTAGCTAATGCAACAAGCCACTTACCTCAGCTACCAGAAAGAACCGTGCTATCAGTATAGCTTTGTAATTTCAATTTTTCATACAGTGTGTGTGTGTGTGTTCTGTATCTAAGTACAGTCTAATCTCCTCAGTCTCCTGCAATATACATTAGTTTGTAGCAAATCCCTGTATATCAAAAATGTCAAACAATGAAAAAGGAAAAAAAAACACTAAAGAGAAAATTGGCTACAGACTCTCTTAACGGTTTCCATTCTCCCAGGCTTTGTAGGCTCTTTTGGTTCACCAACCAAACCCAAGTAAAAGCTAGTGGTAACACTTCTCCTCTGTCAGTTATTGTTATTCTGTCCTACTTTAAGCTGTTCTATCTTGCTGGGATAAAAAGACCAAGGGTTGTCGTTCAGATAAAAAAAAAAAATCAAACAAAAATCAGGAAGTGCCAAATAGACTAGTCAAATAATAAGAAGCAGCAATAGTTGTTGCTGCATTTGTTCCATTTCAAAAGGCTTTATAGCATATTGGTAGCTTGGGGAATTTCTCTTCCCACCAGAAGACAGCAGGAAAAAATCAATCTCTCTCTGAATTGGTGAAGAAATAAATAAATACTATGAAAGATCTATGTATTCAAGAAGAGATCTCTATCTACCTAGGTGTGGTTATACTGTTGAGAGAAAACTGGATTTGACATAATCCGCAGCCATCGTCTGCATTTAACCCCCCCACTTAAACTGGAAGCGAAGACACCACAAAGTCAGGAGAAAAATCTGGCCTTGCTTAGGCAGACAAAAACAGCTGCAAGCCGCAGTTTTACTGACTGGAATAGTCAAAGTGAAAGGACAGATTCATGAGAAGGAGGGGAAATGTGGAAAACTGACCTTGATTCTGGTTGTCTGTGTTTATGTGTTTTTTGCTGAAGCCGCTTTCCTGATAATGAGGATAATGAATTGTTATTGGCTGTTGATAGGGAAATTGTTAGCCTATTAGGGGCTATTATGAGTTATGTGCTTTGTTCAGAGAAATTCTATAATGAGTTTAATTAGAAAGTGTGCTTTGGAGCAGTCCGAGAGAACTTTTCTTTGGGCAAGGAACTGACACCTATACTCCCCAGCAGCTCGACGGAAGGAGGGCCTCTAGAAAGCCTGGCTGTTGATTACTGTAACCATCTCAGACTTTGGGTAATTATAAATATTTGAGGTTTTCTGAATCTACTGCTACAGAATATGTGTGTGTGTGTGTGCGCTTGAGATCTAATAAAAGAGGCGTTTTTATGTAAAATCCCTTGTGTTTGTACCCATCATTTATCAGACAGAGGAGCTGTGTCCCCATTGATTTATTCCTGATACTGCATGGAGAGAAACAGTTAAGTTCCCACTGTTTTGGATCCAGAAAACACCAGGTAACAATACGATGTCCAGCACCATGGAATGTGAGCATCTAAAAATGGCTTTGTTTCACTAAAACTCTGAAGAATATCCTTAACATTAAGCATGAGCTTCTGTCCATCCCTATTCAGGAAAGCATTTAAGCACATGCATTACTTTAAGCACATGACTAAGTCCCATTATAGTTCTAAAGGTCCACCTCTACTTAAGAGGTGTCGTTGAAGTTAAAATTGTAAACACATTCATTAATTTAAAGCAACATTGTTAGATCATTGATTGTAGTTAACCAAGAAATTCTCTAAAAACCCTAACTGCGAACCTGAATTCCCCTTCTCTGTCTCTATGTAGGGATATTGCTATTTTATAAGTATAGTAACAGTTTTAGAACCTGGTCAGGCCATTAACATTAAATGAAAATGTAACATTCTATACACATCCCTCAGTAAATTTCAGTGATTGCTGTACTCTGCCATCTGGCGATTCAGATTTGAAATCTCCCTTCCAATCTCTATTGAAATTTGGATTAGAGGTTTGGATTAGAGCTTCCAATTTTGACCTCTGACTAGTTCTAATATGAAGGTAAAAAAAATGTGTAGTTTCGCCAAAGTCATCAGTTTGTAACAAAACATCAAATTATATCAGGCTTTCCTGAGAACTACTTTAAATGCAGTGTAAAATGAGCCTAAATAATTATAAAAGTACAATACATATATTGATTATAAGAAATTACCACCAAATGATTGGATCTGGCACACACGACATGCGATTCACCCTACCTGTTCTCTTTCAAGTAATTCTAATGATAAGAGATTTATTAGGCACTTATTATTTTCTGGGTTTTTTTTTTACTCTGTGTGTGTGTGAGTGTGTGAGAGAGAGAGAGAGAGATGTACTGTAAATCGTTCTATTAAAACTTGTGGCATATTTACTTCATCAGCAACATACTGTTTATTCTTCCAATCCTAGTCTGTTTTAAATATGACTATGACTACTGAACTGATTCATTGCCTGATGCATGTGCCATCTGGTCTCTGTGCATGAAGAAAGGACATACATGTTTAGGGACACACACTGCCCTACATCCACGTGTACAATTCCCACTGACCTCCATGACAGTTGTTGCAGTGGATCCGGGGCAATTATAAGTCTTGGGAGTCATTACCTCATACAGATGTGTGGAGTGAAAATACATTCACAAAACAGCGTAATTTTAAGCCCTATAGAAGTTGGATTTTGTACTCTATAAAAAACGATGATAAAAAGCACAATATTAGATCAAGTTTGTACAACTACCAACTGAAGAGGGTGTCCCTCTTTTGGACCACAGTTGATGTTTCGTGTATTTGAAATGGCTGCAAGGGACTCATGGATTTTAACTGGGATGAAATAGTTTGGATAGAAAGCTCTTTTGTGCCACCGTGTCTAGGAAATCTGCAAATAATTTTTGAAACTCTTCTCCTTCTACAGAAATAAAAACTACATATGATGAGCAAGAAATAGATGACCTAACCAACTAAAAAGCATGGTCTCTGGCTCTTGCCTCTGCACTTGGCTGGCTAAGTAATAGAGAAACTGCCTACTTGCAGTGATTTGTTTTTTGTAATGTTGAAAAGTCTTCAGCTCAGAGTCTGTATGAGAAGAAAGTTGAGTTTAATCCACTGCAGTTAGTTATTGTTCAGGATAATTGCTACAGTGGAATAGTACCTTTGGGATGTGTATGTGGAGATAGCTGTCTGACCCTCTCTAGGACCGCAACTTCCCATCGTATACATCTTATATATTACAGTAAGAGGAGTAAAAATCTCTTAAAAGTCCAGATACATGCAATCTTAACTGTAAAATAATCATTCTGAATGAAAGCAACAACCAAACATTGTTAAGCAAGATCTCCACTATAGTTTTGGTCAATACTCATTGCATTTTCTGTTTTTATTTGAAAAGATCAAGGGACAATTTTCCCTAATGACTACATCCATGAACCCTGCAAACTCAGTATTCCATTTGGCAGTGGAGCTTTCAGCACTGAACATTATCCTGGCACGGTCTCTATGTTGTCCAAAGGAACCTACACTTTAGTACCTGTTGTTTAGCTGGAAGCAAATGGTTCCCCAAGACTAGCCTCCCTGTTTGTTTGTTTTTCAAATAAAAAGTATGGCCTGGACTGCCCTTTGACCCCACTTAGCAGCTTTTTTTGAGATATTATCAACAGCTTTCTGTGCTTCAAATGTAATGTAGGTGCATTAGTAACAACTGGGCGTGGAAGGACTCGGTGGGTAATTTTTATAGCAGTCTAGGCATACACTTTACGTGACTGTGTGAGAGCAGAACATCCCAGTTTGGAGGCTACTGAGCTGACTGAAGAAAACAAATCAGCCTGTGAAAGAGAGAGGAATTTCGAGAGAAATACTGGCCATGGCCACTAATGCCCTGGTATAGCTGGAGGAAGAACTAAGTTAGAGGCCCGTGAAGCAGCAGATGCAAAGGCTTTAGGTAGATTTGGAAAGGTACTAAAGGAGGGCAGGAGGCATATCAGAGATGGTCATGTAAAAGACTGTACAGGTTTGGCAGGTATATATGCAAAATGGACTCATCTTTTCAAAGCAGGAACCTCGACTCTCAGCAGAATTCAGGAAACATTTTGGGACTACCTCTTCTCATTCCAAGTTCCCCTTTCTGCATTAACATACTAGAGGTGCTACAAATCCATCCATCCAGGATTTATACACTGTTTATCCTGCCACTACACTCAGACAAATAGGATTTCTGTCAAGCACACAATACAAACAGAATAGACAAGATGGTCTAAGACCTCACCACCTTCAGAGCTCCGTGCAAATTCCTTTCACTAATACCTTATTGCCCCCCTCAGTAAGTTCTTTCCCCTTTCACATAGACACACAGAAACAGATTAATTCCAAACAACCTCATAAACTACTTACAGGCTGGAAAGAAAGAAAGAGAGAGATTGTTACTTTTATTTCTGCTTTTAATACCTGGGAGGTGCTTATATACTAGAATGACGGAGACCACGTAAGTAGATAGACGGCTGGATGCCTGGGGAGAATTTGGGGTGGAAATCAAAGAAACCCAGAGAGGAGTGGGGAAAAACAGGTTATCTGAAAAGCCAGGAGGGAAATCAAAGCAGATGATTTTTTTCAAAGGCAATAAGCCCCTTAGTTTGAACTTGTCATCAGGATAAACAGTTTTCCACGGCGGCAGCATGTGCATGGAACAAACAGGGAGTTGGAATGAAACAGCAAGTGTATCTTAGTTCCCTGCCTCAGGGAGAAGAGAACACATTTGGAACACACATTTTCCTACAAAGAAAGCAGACTCTGGAATTTCCACTGAACCCCTTGAGTCTTATAGTAACTATTGCTTAATGCATATCTCATAAAAGTAATGTTATTTCTCAAATAAATGGAAGCATTTTTCATTCCAGTTCTGTCATCCTCCATTCATTTGCACACACTTTTAGAATGAGCAAAGAAAGTGGCACCTTATAGACTAACAGACGTATTGGAGCATGCGCTTTCATGGTTGAATACCCACTTCGTCGGATGCATGTCATGTTTAGAATGGTTAGTCTAAGACAGAGCAAGGTACAGCTGTTCATCTGCTTGCCTAAGAGTAGCTTCACTGATACAATGATTTTTATTTCTTTTGACATACATATTCTTTCACAGCACGTAGAGACATGAAACAGAGCTCCTACCTTCCATCAGCTAGATTCCCGTCACTGCACTATTTCTATACAGCTCTGTACACTACAAATCTTCTAATGTGAGATTAGCTTTGAAAATATTCATGACCATGAAGATAAGGATATCCTTGTGCCTTTCCATTTTCTATAGAGATGCAATGGCTTAAATGCAAAAAACGTTTTAAGGAAAAATGCCTCATTCTATGATATACTCACACAACAGTGTCTTTTCATACAAAACAGTTTCTCAGCATGGAATGAGCATGACTTAGCAGTCATCATGAGATAGCCACTTCTTTTTAGGAAGAAAGAGCAACAGTGACATCCAGTGCAGTAGAGCTGCATAGCAGAGTTTGGGATTTTCTTCCAGGTTTTTATTTATTCTGTTGCAAAGACAAAAGTTAGGGCAGGAAACTTTTCAAGATCCAAACTGCACCAGCAGTGCAGATTAAAGGATCTGATCCAGAATTAAACTGCTAAGTGGTACATTGGGAAATGATCCCAGATTTTAAAATCTCTCCTCTTCCATTAGAAGAATGAACTGTCTATTTTTTAAAAATGTTATTTTATGCCTGAATGTGTCATGATTTCCTAACAATGGTGCAAAGACTGGAAAGATTCATAGATTCCGAGGCCAGAAGGGACCGTTGTGATCATCTAGTCCGACCTCCTGTATAACACAGGTCAGAGAACTTCCCCAAAAGATGCTGAGATCTCTCACTGGATAGCCTTCAATTCCACAAGTGATAACTGAAAAGCTTCCAAATAACTGTTAAACCTAGTAGGATGGTCTTATTGAAGATGGCCCTTTCTGAAGGGTATCTTTGTAATAAAAGGGAGCTGGTCTAATCCAAAACCACATTAAGAGTGGGAACAAAAGTATCAAAGCTCTCCAAGTTTTCTAAGAGCAAGAAAAGGTGCAAAGGGCAGAGAGAGATAAGACTATAGCAACTAAGGGTATGTCTGCACTATCCCTGTTATAGCGCGGCCGCACTGTGACATGGACAGTGTAGTCATGTTTTATCGCCGGGGGAGAGCTCTCCCAGTGATTAAAAAAAAAAAAAACATTCCAAATGAGCGGTGGTAGCTTTATCAGATAAAGTGCTGTCTATACTGGCGCTTTTCAGTGCTAAAACTTTTGTTGCTCAGGGGTGTGTTTTTTCACACCCCTGAACAACAAAAGTTTTAGTGCTGAAAGTGGCAGCATAGACACAGCCTAATCCACGCACATCATTCACTGGAGTGCTGTCTATCACCTACCAGCTCTGAAGTAACCACAGCTTACAGCCACCCAATTCTTTTGGTGTGGTGTTTGTTATTTAGGGCTAGTCTACACTGGCAACGTTAAAGCGCTGCCGTGGCAGTGCTGTCACAGCAGCGCTTTAACACAGTTTGTGTAGTTGCAGCAGAGGGGCGCGGGTCCCAGCACTGGTGCACTGTTTACAGTGGCGCTTTACAGTGCTGAAACTTGCTGTGCTGGGGGTGGGGGTGGGGTCACACCCCTGAGCCAGAAAGTTGCAGTGCTGTAAAGTGCCAGCATAGACAAGCCCTAAGATGAAAACAAATTCCAAACAACCCAGCTCACAGCGAATAACAGGGACTAGTGGCTAACAAGTAGAGGGAAGGAGGTAATACATGGCGACATACAGTCTTACAATCCACCTGGAAAATGACCATATACTAGATCTATGAGAAACAGCTGTGTGATGTGAAAGGCCACCACTAGTGCCTCACAGGGGTTGAAAGGGGGAGGGAGTGGTACCATGGAAAATGAGGAAAGAATGGAAAGATTCTGAAGCTATGCTTGTAAATTCATAAGAAAGGGTCGCTGATAAAAGAAGTCTCAAGCCAAATAAGGGATAAGAGGTTAATAAAACTCATGTTCACTGTTACAACATTAAACAGTTAAGTGTGCTCCGGGGCTCCAGGTCAAGTTATCACTGGTTTACTCCCGCTGTAACAAGCGCCATCAAAAATCTTCCTCCTCCTTTTTCAGGGTCTTTAATAAGAGCTTAAAAAGAAATAATACTTTATCCAGCTAAAGGGAAAGAGAGCAGGGCATATTGGTAAAATGAAAAGCATTTGGAATTTAAGAGCCCTATCTTAAGCCCCTGTTTGATAGGTGTTTTTAAAATGCTTTTAATGATGGTATTCACTGTGGTTTTGGAAGGAAAGAGGATAAGTTAGTTTAGATCAGGAGTGGGAAACTACGGCCTGCAGGCCAGATACGTCCCGCAAGCTGTTTTAAACCAACCTCTGAGCTCCCGCTCGGGAGCAGGGTCTGGAGCTTGCCCCACGGCAGCACTCCAGCCGGGGTGCTGGGTTGGGGGCTGCACCACACGGCTCAGCCCCGCTCCGGTGCTCCAGCTGGGGCGTGGAGTCGAGGGGGCCCACCACATGGCTCCTGGAAGCCACGGCATGGCCCTGCTCCAGCTCCTACATGTTCCAATGGCCCCCTCTGGCGCTCAAATGGGAGCTGCAGGGGCAGTGCCTGCAGACAGGGAAGCGTGCAGAGCCACCTAGCCACACCTGCACACAGGAGCCAGAGAAGGGACATGCCACTGCTTCTGGAAGATGCTTGAGGTAAGCGCTGCTTGGAGCCTGCACCCCTGAGCCTCTCCCCATACCCAAACCCCTTGTCCCAGTCCTGATGCCCCTCCCACCCTCTGAACCCCTCGGTCCCAGCCCATAGCACCCTCCTGTACTCCAAACCTCTCATGCCCAGCCCCACCCCAGAGCCCTCACCCTCTCCTGCACCCTAACCCCAATTTGGTGAGCATTCATGGCCCGCCATACAATTTCTATTCCCCGATGTGGCCCTCAGGCCAAAAAGTTTGCCCACCCCTGGGTTAGATGGTTTGGAACTCATGTGGTTATTGAAGTCCAATCCTTTTTCCTTTAAGTCAAAAGGAGACAAATACACACAAAAGGGAAGAGAGGATTAGCAAAGACAGAAAATGCTGTTTCTGCCTCTGGCGCTGACTTTCACTTTCACCCTCATTGCTGGAGAAACACAAGCCCAGCACAGTGTCTTATCAGGCCCAATGAACTGTGACTACCATTGGGGCTCTTTAAGGTATTGCTTTTAGCTGCCTCTCAGGTCACAGCACTGTTACAAAAAGGGGAGTTGTATTAGCAGCTAAGCCATAAGAGTCTTTTATTGGACAGAAGGCAACAGAAAGACAGGAAAGATGAGAAGTAAGTGGGAAAGGAAAATGACATGAGGGACTGGACGAGAGAAAGAACCCAAGTCCACATCTTAGGTGTGTTCAGGATTTAGCTGAAGTCAGCAGAGATGGAGATGCCGTCTGCGTCTCTCTCTGCAGCCTGGTCCGCTCAGGGTGCATTTTAGGATCTGAATGATGAAGGTCCACCAGTGTCCTGGTAAATCCTGGGCATTCTGTGTGAAGCATAAAGAGAAAGAGAGCCAAGACATATAACATTCTGATTTTATTCCTTCCTTCACCTATACTATTGTCTCTCATGAAGTACTACCTGAAAGTAGGGTTCCCTAAGTTCCTAGACATAATCATACTACAGCATTCCCTATGTAAGGCTATTTATCATAGCATTGGGCTCCCAGTAAATGCCAGCTCTTTCCAGTCCATCCCTCCCAGATAAGCAATGTCCACAAAGGGGCTGCAACCCCACCTCATTCAAATTAACCAAAAACAAATCACCAAAATGTGATCTGTAACTCTAAACATTTTTTTCCCCATTTCTATAGTCTTTGAACTCATTGTCATGCCAAACAGTGACTTCAGTAGAAGCCTTGGAGATGCCATTTCAGAATTTTTTTTTTTAAACTGAATCCAGTTTGTAATAGTTTTTGTATCTGTTTCTGACTTTCATAAACAATTCTATGCAACAGTTTGAGCTGGACTGTTGTTACCGTGGCTAACTTAGTGTACAGGCCTCTGCACAACGGGGAGTAACTGGTTTCCCACTATAAACCCAAATTTTATCCCCCATCCTCATTGCCTCAAAAAACAAAAATAAAAACAAAAAGACATGATTTCCACCTGAAATTACTAATGCGTATTGTCTAGTCAGAGGGAAAGGAAGCTTGTGGTTAATCAGAAAAACACTTTTTCTTTGAAAAAAATGAGAAGAATTTCTATTGCAATCAGCTAACTTTTTTGGAAAGTAGTTTATTTTATGTTCCCCCAAAATAGGCTTCTTCTAGAACCTCCATTGCTTTTCTCCTCAATAAGAATTAGTGCCTCTTTAAACTTTAAAATGCTCTGCCATTTCCTGTTGAAGCTTATAACTTTGACAGCAAACCCTCCAGATGTGACTGCTTATCTAAGATTTTCTTTAAAAAGTCAATTTCTTGCTCTTTTCTTTGCAGAGTCCACATTAAAAATATAAACAGATCTCCAGCTCTAGACTGAAAGTTTATCAGGGTAGTGTATTCTCTCTGCAGCTACATCCTCAATTACCAGTCATGGTAACCCACTTCCTACCACAACAGCTGATAGCTTAGCTGGAGTTCCCACTCCTACCTGCCAGTATACACTCCATCTCTATCCCAACAGGAAGGACGGGCAGTGGTGGAGTCTTCAGGACACTATCCCTTCCCCCAGACCCTGCCTGAAGAAGAGGAAGCACTACTGCATGTAGAGCTGAAAGTTGTTGTAGCAGCAGCCACTGGTAGCAGTGTTTCCCTGGAGGGGATTGGGATGCAGTCTAGGGAGTCTCTCTTTAGCCAGCTGGGGTTCTGGAAAGAGTAAGGGAAAGGCAGGGTTCACCTCACCTCCTCCCCATTCCCAGTAGGTGTCATCTTTTCATTAGCAGAGCACCACTTCTGGTCTCCACTATATTTAAACCTTTCAGTGCCAAAACTCATGCACCTTCTCCCTAGTCACTCCCCAGTATACATAATCCTGACAATGCTAAGAGCACAGGCATAACCTTCCCTCCTCCATTCACTCCCCAGAAGAGCAACACACTGGCCCTGGGTCACTGACCATTTGAAAAGACTCTCTTGTTAACCTCCAGGATTGGTGTGTGTTAAACACCACTAGGAAGCTAGGATTCTCATGCGTCTCATAATATAAGGGAGTGTTTTCTAGCCCATATGTTTTGTGAGAGTGTTAGATATTAAGGTCATACAATTTCTACTAACTTTAACTGGGAGCTTTAGTAGACACCCTACAACTGACAGAGCTAGAACCAATGCTGTGAACTAGCTGAACTTTTGTAGTCCCAGTATGCTATTAAGTATTTATCTATAACTCTATAAGGAGGAGGGTTTTGGTTTGGTTTGGTTATTTTATTTCAAAAAGTACAAGCTAGAAAAGAAAACTATCTGCTTTCAAAGTGAGAGTGCTAGCTAATTCATTACCTACTTTTTTCATCTGGTATTTTTGTAAATTGAGATTGACAGTGTAAAACTTTTTAGAAGTGTCACAGACCTTCTTTGTTCACCCTTAGCTGTGAGGTGACTCCCTCTCACAGCAAGGTTGTCCAAATCCCAGGCTGTTGCTGTTGTCATTGCAAGCAGGTCCTGTCTCCATGTTCAACATGCACTACAACTGCCACCATGACAAGTGTCACATAGCATTCAGGAACAAAAATACTGAAAATAATAATAATAATAATAATTTATCTGTCACTGATGCTTTATGGGTCAACATTTTGTGACATGCCAGGACAGAGAAGCACTTTGGCAAACCACATATCCTTGCAGGGGCAACACAGTTGTTTAAGCACTACTCATTTGTTGCCACCCAACAGACTTTGAAAGGGGAAAGGATGAACTGAAAGCTTTGTGGGTGTGTGGGAAGTGGGAATGGAAAAGAGTAAGACAGAACGGAGCAGACTGAAAGAGTGAGGGAGTGATAAGACAAAGATAAAGAGAAAATAAGGATTGTGAGACAATCAGGGAAGGGAGGAACATATACAAACCTGGTAAAGAAAGAAAGGAAAAGAAGGGGAAAGAGGAAATGATCATTTAATATTACAGGGGAAATATACTGGAGAAAGAAGGAAGAAAAAAAGACACCAAAATATACAGTAGAAAATAAGAAACTAGAATAAAATAATAGAAATGGAGGAGAGATACAAGGAGTGAAAAAGGAAGGGAGACGTGGTAAATCTCATTGTTTAATGCCAAAAAAATATTACATTGAAATGTTCAATATCTATGGTGAGATGTTCACCCTGGCTCCAGTCCCTGTACACTGCTATGAAGGGCCAGAGAAGGGTAATGAGGGCCCAAAAGCCCTGGTTGTGATCAATAGAGGGTTCCCTGGCAAAGCAGACACAGCTGAAAGGCGGCGTCCAAGGAACCCTGACAAGCATGCCCGAGTCAAAGCTGAAAATAAAAGTGTAAAATGATTCTGAAAAGGAGGAGAAAATCCCCTTTGAAAAGCAATAAATAAAAACACATTAAAAGGGGGCATATTTTGCAGGTCGTGGAGGAAGGGGAAGGAAGGGAACCAGACTTTGACCTTGATAAATACTGATGGGTATATTAATGACAATAATAATGCAGTGTAAAAACATTTATGGCCAATGCCATATTTCTCTTTCATGCTGCTTCTGCAATCTGTATGCTGCCAGAATAGGAGTGGCTGTGAAAATTTCTAAAAATTCACCTTTGGGGCTGAAACTTTCCAGCCCAAATATGAGATTTTTTAAATTAAAGTTTGAACAAAAATGTCCAGTCATTTTTTTAAAGCAAGGTGTGAGAAGAACATGCTTGCCCCATATTATAACAGAAATATTTGTGCTGTTTTTTGAAGTGCTTTAATGACAACATGGTAGAAAGTTGAAATTTTGAAGACTGACTGGAAAGATTGGAAGTGTTTAATTTAGGGAGAAGATGAATTAATAGAAGACTGAAAGAAGTATACAAATAAATGGGAAGAGAAATCAGGAGTTTCTACATTCTGTTTCATAATTCAAGAACAAGGAGATATTCAGGAGAATTAGCCTTGAAAACTACCATGTAAATAGGACTAAAGAGCTAAATAAAGGGGTCGTGTGACCATCTGACTTTTTAATATTCTGACAAGTTTGTCACCCTAGTTATAAAAATCTGTGCCCCAAGCAAAATTAAAAGCAGGCTCTGTTTGTTAACAGCACAAATCATAGGACAGCTATAACAAACCCAGGGTATGTGTTTTCCTAAATTGTATGCAAGGTTCCATGCACACATGCTTGCCAGCTGGTCAATAACCTCTCTCCTCGACCAGAACCTTACTGCTTAATGGAATTCTAAATTAAATCCTCAGCATCCTCTCGCTGATTTCACTATAGCAGCCGCCTTTCGCTGCTCGTGACTCATTAAATCTGCTCTCAGCAGGAAGCAAGGCAGGCAGACATAGAAACCTTTGCACAGGCCCCTCGATGTTTAACGAGTGTGAAGCTTTCACTTTTTTTTCTTTTTATAATTGATTGTTTAAAGCTTTCACTTTTAAATCCTGCTGTGCCTGAGATTGTGACAGTTTTTAAAATGTAGGTTTCTCTTGTCGAGTGTGGCATGCGCTAATGGTTCACGTTATCTACATGAGTGCCTCACAGATACATAACCTCCTCCCCTCCTTGAAACTTTTTTCAGTTTCCTTTGATGTCACTGCGATCCTCCTTGCCAACCATGCTCACAATCTGGGCTTGTATTTGACTAGACACTTTCTTCCTCCCACTTCCAGGCTTTTGTCATATACTGTTCTATTCTTCTGCTACATCTGTCAGGTTGATGCCTTCATCTTCATCCCGGCCACCAACCCTTTACCCACGTCTTGGACATCTCTTGCCACAACTACAACTTCCTTAATCTTTCTGGCTGCCTCACATCTCATTTTAACCTCTCCAGTGTACAAGACACACACATTTATGTAGCTAAATTATTGATCCCACAACTGTTTCCAATAACTTCCCTTTCACTTTCTACGTCAAATTCAAGGGTCCCATTTTCTCCTTAAAGGCCCTGTGAATATCTGTCCCACCTCACAGCAAAAATGCAATGAAAACCCCACCTTCCCTCAGTTTTGGATGGGGGTTGCTTCACTTCCAGTACTATCCAGGAATGTGGGGGCATTGTGGGACTTTGTGCCCAATAATCACCTCTTTTTAAGTCTGTAACACTTTCATCACTCAGGTATTATACAGCAATTAACAGTGTTTCATGACATTCTGTACCAACAGTTCTACTATTTATGGACTCTTAGCTGATAAACAGGTGAAAGGTGCCTTCCTGCTTAAGGGTGTGATGTAGTATCAAGCCCCACTGTATGCCAACATGATTTTATTTTCCTGAGTACCAAACATTACTCCAGAATAAGCCCATTTTGCCAGGACAACTCTCTTAGGTGACATTGGGCAAACTGCTCAAGGCTATTGCATGCTAAAGTAGGCTATATCTGTGTTGACAAAGGCAATCTGGAGGTACTTTGAATGCAGTGCACTTCAGCAACTAAGGATGTGCTCTCATTGCTTCCTTTGTGAGACACATTTCTTGGGAACATAATACATTATATGGGTAGCGTACCAGGATGGAACTTGGCATGAAAAATTATGGGCTAGGGTCTAAATTATTGTGCCAAATTTCAAAGAGACTATTTTGGCCCTTTTGAGTTAAACAGTAAAGACAATATATATCTAATACCTTCAGATGTCTGGTTCTTACATGCTCACTGACTTTTTTTTATTTAATAGCTATTTTTCAGGACATTCGCTTAGAATGAGGTGCTGCATCTCTGAATTAATGTAAGTTGTGTCATTTAAAAATGTACTTTACTCTGCATGTGTACTGTGGCAGAGCTCTGACCTTGCTCGTGTGGGTCCTGCACTTCTAGGCGGTTTATGTTAGCCTCAGTGGCTCACTGTGACCCTCCACGTAGCCCTTCTCTCTCTAGGGCCAGGGTTACAGTCTACTGAGCCCTTTTCATCATAGGCCTGCAAGGAGGTTGGTGAGAGAACTCCCACAGTCTCTGTTCAGCCTCCTGTCCTGACAGGGACCCGACTTCCCCTTCCAGGAGCTGTTCCTGTAGTGGTGGGTTGGGGGGAACCCGGGCCCGCCCTCTACTCCGGGTTCCAGCCCAGGGACCCTAATGGTAGCAGTTGTTGGCAACCAACCTTTCACTGCCAGAGTTGCTACATTTCCCTGGGCCACTTCCCCACAGCTCTCCTGCTTCTCCCTTCTTCACCCTTACCTTAGGGCTCTTTTAACGATGGTTTGAGAGTGTCTTCAGTAACCAGCCCTTCAGCCACACTTCCTCTTCTCTGGCTCCGACTCCCCTGCCTGACTGGAGTGAGCCCTTTTTATAGTAACAGCAGGGCCTTAATTAGAGTCAGGTGGTCACATTAACTGAATGGCCTCACCTGACTCTTTACAGGTTAATTAGAGTCAGGTGTTCTCATTAGCCTGGAGCAGCCCCTGCTCTGGTCAGTCAGGGAACAGAAAACTGTTAATCCAGTGGCCAGTATATCTGCCTTCTGCTATACCTAACTGGCCTTGGTCTATCACAGTACCAATTTGATTTCTAATCAAATCTTATAAAGCCTTTTCTGCATAGACAATTCCTCTATCTCTTTGTTTCTCAGACACACAGGATCTTGGACTGGACAGCATATCACACTCTGCCTGCTACTCTGACCTTCTCATATACAGAATGTGGGGGAACACAGAATGTGCGATTGCATGGGGTAACATTTTGAAAAAATGCATAAGTGGCCTTGGAGGCCAAGCCTTACTGCAAGTATAGAGGATTTAGGCTCCTGAATCATATAAACACTTTTTAATTTTTTTACTCACAATACTTTGCAGGAAGGATTTGATGTGGCTGTGTATTTCAACAATTTACAGCTAGGAGTTTTTGGAAATTCCAAAAGATTTACCTCTCCTCTTGTAACAAATGCATATCCCCCTAGAGTGTTGCTGAGGTCACAGTGCTGTATGCTATGGCCATTTAAAACTTTGCTATGGTTGTGGGGACAAAACCTCAGACACTCTTGCTGCAGAAGCTTACCACTTAAGCTAAAGGAAAAGCTCTGTTAGATGTATGAGGTTTAGGAAACCTAGTCAAGCAGTTCTGATTCTAACCAGCAGAGGGAGTTGTACGCATGTACACCATCTCAAATTCATGACCATTTACTACAGGTTACTGCATATCTAATGCAATTGTGCAGATAGGGGATGATTTTAAAAGATCCTAGATTCACAGGCATAATGCATATATTTATAATGATCCAGCCATAAGCTAATAGTTAGTGCAAGTTCCTATTTTACAAGTGTGCTTACTTTTCACTGAAGTCTAGCATTAAGAACAGAGACAGCTGAATTACAGTTATCAGTTGACCAAACCCCTCAAATTCAAAGCTGAAAAAATAAACCCTGAATTTATTTAATCTTTGATCAGACAAATACCTTAGTCAAACTAGTCCTAATCATGACACTGGGGGTGGGAAATACTATACTTTCAGATAGCTTTGCATCAATGGAAAAAATCAGGCCCTTGGTTTTAAGAGATACTTAATTATCTGTAGAGCCATTCACAGTCATTATATATGAGGAAATTGTCTTGTCTGCTTTGGATATAAGCAAGGGTAAACTGTTTATGGCATTGTATTACATTTATTTATTTTAAGAACTATTTGCTTTTAGTTCTCATTTACAAATCAATCTCAAGTTCTGATCTGAGCATGGTCATGAATTTGAGTAAGCCTTCAGATAAGTAGTTGTTTTTGCCCGAAGAAAGAAGAGAAAATTCTATTCAGAGAAAATGAAGATAGTTTGTTAAAGTAATGTAAAAGTATGTATATATAACAGCATGCATTCGTTCAACCTTTGGGCTCTCCCACCCCGCCATTCCCTATCCTGCTTTTACTTGCAGACAGAGAAACCCTGCTCATTTATAATAATCCCATTCTCCAACATAAAAGAAGAAAATTCATTTAATTAACACTGACGAGAAAAGGTGGTGGCAATGCAGAAACAGGATGAGAAAGAGAGAAACAACTTTTCAAAAGAAGTTTTTGAATTTTGGCTTACAATTTTACACATCTTGTACTCTGTTGTTGCTTTACACGTGTAAAGCACAAAACATGGAACAAAAATTTTCACATGCAAAAACTTGGACATGAAAAATTGTGAGTACAATTTAAAGGCTGGTTTAAAGTCCTTTGCAAGATTGGGTGAAAAATGCATGTAGGGTTTACACAGACCACACACATAAGCTGCAGACACCTAGGACTTCATGGTTACCACACATCCATTTGGAATTTCATAGCCACAGCAGGAATATAAATCTGCACCTTCTGCTCCAACAGCACATGCTCCCACTACCATAAGTAAATGAGAATCTTTATGTTGTAAGTAATATGATACACAACTCCATGTTGTTACATTGTCCCAAGAGAAGCTCAGGGAGGAGATTGTGATGTGGGACATCACAATTAGAGCTGGGTGAAATTTTTCATGCAAAATCTTTTTTCAGTGAAAAATACAGATTTGAATAGTTGAATAGTTTATTGAATTGTTTAGAGAAAAAATGAAAAAATCTGGAAAAAAAAACTTGTTTGAAATGAAATGCTTCAATCTCAAATAACTTTTTGATTGTAATTTCACTGCAGTTTTATACAAAAAAAAACCCCTTAAAATCTCCCAAATGAAACATAATATTTTGTTCTGGGTCAAACACATTATTTTCAACTTTTTCTGTTTGTGGAAAAAATCAAAATCTTTGTTTCAGGTCAATCCAAAACTAATTACAAAACATCAGTTTGGCCTTCGAACTGAAAAATAAGTTATTTGCACAGCTCTAATCTAGTGTTCCTCCATGTCTCCTAGCTGTTCCAGGGAGAGTATGAATGGCACAGGTACATATCCAATGCAGCATATAGTCCCTGAGAAGCTCTCACGGCTCCATCTCTGGCCATGTAGGGTGAATGGAGCCAAGATGCCGCCCACTCTACCCATCTGTGAAAAAAGGAGGGAAATATGAGCTCTGCTGAGATGCTCCTGCATTGCTATCTGTGATGTGAGTAGCCGGTTTAGCGGGTGTCTTATGCCCCATTTTCACCATGCTTGTGGGTCACCATTTGGCTCTAAATATTAAAATAATAAAAATCCTTCTTTACGTTAATACTGCTAAAGCTTCCATATACTGTACCCTCAGAAAAGATGTCACTTTTTCAGCAAGATGGCTAGCAGCATGGGGAAATTCAGATTTGACACTTCAGCCAATGCTTATTTTTCAAATCTAATTATCAGGGGGCCACATTCCATTTTCAGTTATACCCAAGTACCTTTTGACTTCAGTGGGTTTGCACAGACCTAGCAAAGCCAACCTGGTTTCAGTATGTTCAAAGGAGAGGAAGTTCCTTTCATTGTGTGAACATTCAGAATCTGGTGCTGGGGGAAAATGGAGCTAGATTTCTCTTTCTGTATTGCAAATAAGTGATGCCTAAAAATTTGGGGGCGAATTCTGCCCTCCATTACTACAATGCAACTGAGTTGAAAGGAATTGGAATTTGGCCAGTGGTACTAATATTCAAATAAATACCAAGCGCCTTAGCTACATTTCATAATCTCCAGACATAAGAGCCTCCAACAATTTTAATATTTCCCCAGTTACAATATGCAGTGTTGAAAATATTGCTACAAAACTCTTCACTGAAATGGGGCCCAGATAATTTTAGAATGGGGCTTAAACCATTTCAGATAATAAATCAACGACAATTCCTTTTTTAATTCTACCCATCTGCTATGTGTTATGGCACCAGGTACTGAACTCAGCTAACATAGTGCATACCACCATGGCAAAAACAGCCAGGAGAACTATAAAGAAATCTGTACAACCACTTTCAGTCCCTTCTTACTACCTCATATTTGGGCTGAGGGGAATTTGGGTGACCTCAAATCCCTAGTAATCTCAGCTAGAAACATTAGAAAGTGTTAATGAAACTTATGAGACTCAATTTTAATTAACTTAATTCAAATGGACTGCTTGATTCCTTTTTCCCAATGCCCCTCTCTCTCCACTACACCTGTGGGAGATGATCACTGTATTAGCAATTCTTAATCCAACTGGCTTTACCAACTGATCCCCAATGTGTCTAGTGTAAAGCTGGCTGAGCCACTGCCCTAGCAACTTGCTCTGCTTTCCTGAAATACCCTTGATTAACCCCCCATCCCCCACAACCCATAGAAAACAATTAGGCATGAACAGCAGGGCATTCAGGCCACTTGGACATCATCCAGCACAGCTTCACATCTAGAACAGGAAAGAAGTCACCATATTAATTTGAAGACTAACTATCTCAAAGATTATAACAATATGCTTGTTTAGCTGAAGACTTCAAGAAAAATTGGAGGTTACAGAAATTGGAGGGTGTGTGTGTATTTGGATTGGGTAAACTGTATTCTTTCATCACTGGGGAAGCAATGCATTCCAGTTACTTAAACACATTCAGTTTAAGCCTGAAGTGATTATTTATGTATTTGTAATAGCATTACACACCGGATTATGAGTTAAGTGGTTAACAGATGGGAGGACTGTAATTTCCAAGTTCTTGTGTTAAAAACATTTCAGCTATTCCTTCACCACTCATCAAAGTGGCATTTATATGTTAAAAGAGCTCAGACCTGATCCTGCTGTCCTCACTCAGTTAAAAATCCCTGTCTATAAACCCGCATCGCAGCATGCCTACCTGTTTCACTGATGCATGAGTATAAATAGCAAGCAGAAACATCTGAAACCTGCCTTCAAGTCTGATCACAAAGATACTCATTCCACACATGAGCCCAAACCACCTCCTTGAAATGCCTGGCAAAGCTCTCATTGGCTCCCTATGGGAGCAAGATGGAGCCCCAACTCACTAACAAGGAAAAGTCCAAATTTCAATTAACATTTTTATGCTATTTGCAGACTACGAATGAGATTTTATGCTATTTGCGAGCCTTTACTGAGGGATTTTTTTCTTAAATTTGAGTGATGATTTAGGAGAGTGATCTATGAGATCAAACCCTCATGCAGAGGTAATTGCCACGTTTTATGTTGTATTGTTTTAAACTCTTAACACAATTGAAACTGGTGCTTCATGAAAGCAAATCTCAGTAAAGATGTTCGCTTTCTAACCCATTCCACTTAATAAAATGGGAAATGACTAGCATTAAAAGAACAACTAGAAGTATGTGTTTGGGAGATGTAAGAAATAGTTCTTGGAATTAGTTTACAAGTCAGTAGTGGGTTTGTTTGGGCTTATTTGGCTTTTACAACTTATTCTAATGTGTTGCTGGAGTACGATCAGCTAATCATGAAACCCCTGCAGAAGTACATATCTGCGGTTTGTGTTTTAATCCAAGCTTTCTGCACACACAGAACAGCGCTCTAAAAACTATTCCAAACTAAAACCCAGCACAGGCAAACAAGGTGAGTCCATCATGATTTAAAAAGTTGAGTGAGTCAGGTGATGAAAAAATGTCCAAACATTTCAGTTCCTGCAGCGCTTCAGTGACAATCTATACTGCGTTCAAGCATCTGAAAGCAAAACATTAGCAGTGTCGGCTAGTGGTTACATGAGGTCAGGAAACTTATGTACTATACTGCTCTCTGCCACTGACTTTCTGCTTCACCTTGAAATAGTCCCAACCTCTCTGTGCCTCAGGGGATATGACAGACCCCTCTCAGGGGTTTCACTAGGCTTAATGAACTAATAGTAAAACACAGATCCTCAGACAAAAATCTTATAGAAACAAACTGTAGTTACAGTTATGCACTTGGCTGAGCTGGAGAGACTAAGATACAGAATCACAGAAATGTAGCCCTGGAATGGACCTTGAAAGGTCATCTAGACCATCCCCCTAAGCTGAGGCAGGACCAAGCCCATTTGCGTGCTTAACTACCTTATAGTTAGAAAGTTTTTCCTAATATCTAACCTAAATCTCCCTTGCTGCAGTTTAAGACCATTGCTTTTTGTCCTTCTTCAGCAGCTATAGAGAACTGTTGCTCCCTGTCCTCGTTATAACAGCCCTTAACATAGTTGAAGTCTGTTATCAGGTCCCCCACTCACTCTTCATAAGACTAAATATGCCCAGTATTTTCAGCCTTCTCTTATAGATCATGTTTTCTAAACCTTTTATCATTTTTGATGCTCTCCTTTGAACTCTCTGTTTGGCCACATCTCTCTTAAAGTGTGGTGCCCACAGTATTCCAGCAGAGGCCTCACCGGTGCCCAGTACAGCAGGGCAATTACTGCTCATGTATTAAGTAACTACTCCTATTAATACATCCCAGAATATTAGCCTTTTTTGCAACTGTATCACATTGTTGACTTTCATTCAATCTGTGATCCAGCAGGACTACTGCCTAGCCAGCTACCATCTTGTAGGTGGGCATTTATTTTTTTCTTCCTAAGTATAGTATTTTGTATTTCTCTTTAGTGAATTTCATCTTGTTGATCTCAGACCAATTCTCCAATTCATCCTGAGTTCTTAACTTGTCCTCCAACGAGCTTGTGACCCTTCTTAGCTTGGTGTCATCCACAGATTGCATAGGTATACTCTGCACTCCTTTATCCACTCATCAATGAAAACATTGAATAGTACTGGAACCAGGACAGACCATTGCAGGACCCCACTAGTATCCCCACAAATTACTTGCCCTCAGTTTAATAGTGAACTATTGATAACTACTCTTTTAATATGGTCTTTCAAGCTGACCAGTTATGCACCCATTGTCTAGTAATTTAATCTAGATCACATATCCCTAGTTTGCTTATGAGAATGTCATGCAGGACTGTGTCAAAAACCTTACTAAAATCAAGATAAAGCATGTCTTCAGTTTTCCCCCCTTCCACTAATATACTAATTCTGTCAAAGAATGCAGGGCTGGAAGGGCATCTCAAGAGGTCATCATCATCTCCCCTTGCTAAGGCAGGATCAGGCCTGCATCTGAAACCTTATGGGTGTCAGATCTTCAGAGAAGAAATGTCTTTTACTTTTTGGCCAAAATGTTAAAGCCCTGCTTTCCTTCTTGTGTATTTGCCTATATATATTTTGTCATGAGCATTTTCAAAAGTTTTCTTTGTTGCTTATTTTGTAATGAAAATTAGATCAGATACATGCACATGCAGGTCAAGTGCTGTGTCTTCTGGAGACTATGAGGGTGCACCTACCTTGGATTTTCAAGAGGTTATTAGGAATCATGTATTTTTTTTCCAAAATGCATTCTCAGTATTGCTCCATCTTTCTGTTTTTATGCAGCTGGTTCATGAAGTCCTGTTTGATACAACTAAAGTAACACTAACTTAGCTTGCACCTTTTCTGCTGCAAGTATAGGAACATGTTCACAGATAATTTATCTGAATTCTTATTTGCTGTGTAAGATCAATTCTTTTAATCAGAAGTTCCCAATAACGTTTTAATGGAAGCTATGCAGAAAGGACTCTGGAGTGTGATCAAGCATTGCTATGGGAAAACATTTTTCTGGTTTGTGTGCTATTTGCTAAAGGAAATCACTGGCTAATGGGAGGGGAGTCTGGGTTCACTGGAAGGCTGTTTGCTATGCAGGTTCTAAATCCACAAATACTGTATGTTTCTTTACAGACCAACCAGGCCAGCAAAAACAGAAACACACTAGTTGTTGCCTCCACTAGCAGTGGAGTTATCTTGCTAAACAAGAGATCTTATACAGTACGATGAATGGCTGTCTAGTATAATATGCCCTGGAGCTCTTTGAAAGGATAAGTGGCAATATTAAAGTCAGATGGTGTGGGTGCACAAAAGCTCACTGATGATTAGGGACTTTGACAAGGGGCATTCTTGTAGCAGATGGCAGCGTAGGATGTTTAAGAGGCCACAGGAGGGTCTAGAAGATATTAAGAAGATGTGGAGAGCACTCCCACCAGGATGTAAAGAAGAGTGTGGCTGCAGCTAGGAAGGCAGTTTTGACCACAAATTAAGGCCAGAGGCTCTTTCAGAAGAGGAAACAATGGAAGTCTGGACTGTCCATGGAGAAAATATCCATGGAAAGGAGTACTAGACACCACTCATGCTGCCAGCGAGGTGGCAAGAGTTCAGAAATTGTTGTGCTATGATGTAATTTGTGCACTGGATTGTGTACTTTGCATTTTAAAACTGTTTTATTCCAATAGCTTCTCCTTATCTTGCTCCAGGCTGCCCTACTGTACAGAGAACTTAGCCAGAATTCTGATTTTTATTAAAAGTCATCACCTTATGCAGAGGCAGCAAATCCTCAGCTGTCTTCCCCACTTCCATTTGAGCATCAACCAAGATCGCTTCTTTGTGGGTACTGTAGCCAGATGTTTAACCCAGTAACTAGTGTCCTTGAGGCTTGTAATTGCTTTGCCTCTTCCTGTGTGGATAGAATTTGTGGTAGTCTGTTTTTCATATTCATTCAAGAACATTGGAGCAGAATCAGCCCCCCAATCCAGCTCTGGCCAGCAAATTTAAGGCCCACCAGAAGCATTCACCAGCTAGCCATGAAGGAATGACAGCACTTGGGAAGATGAGGAGATAACATAAGGGTAAAGGATGAGCCATCACAATACCCTCACTTCCTTCATCAGGAAAAGCAGTTCCCCCCCCCATGGACCTGAGTACAGATGAAGGGATATCTGCCACAGTATCAAACACCTGCCCCACAGCATACACCCAAATGGAGAACAATGTCACTTCATGCAGGCCCAACAACTGGAGCATAGAAAACACCTGGCACTGCCATATTGGTCCAGCGCCTCCTCCACAATGTGCTTTAATGGGTGCAGAAGGGTTACAACAATAAGCTCCTGCAGGAACTGAAAGCACCAACACAGAAGCAGAATGTCTGGGCCAAAGTGCAGCTGAGAAATGGTGTGTGTAGACCACAAGAGAGGGGTGGCCAGCTTCCTGTGGCAGAGGCCATAACTAATGTGGCTCTTTCCTTGAGGGAATCTGCAAGAGTCAGTGAGCTGCTGACCAGAGCAATATGTGCACACACTATCCAACAGGGTGCCCACTCATGTGAAGGAGCCCAGTGAGTAAACACATTGATCTCTGCCACCAGCACACATGGGAGAGCCATATCTCCCTGTCCAGTCTCTAAGAGAAGTCTGCACACATTTGGTCAACCAGTACATGAGGGGTACATCCCAACAGGTCCCTGCAAATAGGTGCAGCTACTGTACAAATGAGGACTTCTCATTCCCCTGGTCACTTCTTCTTTCTTCCACTTTCTGGTACAGTTCAGCACACTATGGATACACAGTAGATGGGATCTTTCAGATTTGGTTATGGGATAGAAGGTGGTAGAGAGTGAGTTCATTTACACAAAAGAAAAAAGTTGTCAGAAATGCAAACATATCTCTATTAAGATTACAATTTACTCTTAGACTGTAAATGACTTGGCATCTATTTCCTTTGACAGTTGAAGATTACACTGAATGTCGGAGATTATTTTATTAGTCTATCTGTGGTGTTGAAAAACAAGATGATGAGAAGTAATCAAGCCTTTTAATTCAGGAAGGATATTGGGTGATAAACTGTAAGGATCAAATTTTGGCCTATACAACTCCTTTGGACGTCTGTGTAGCACCTCATCTTGACAGCTGTACAAGAGACTAAGAAAACTGATTTCATGATCCCCGGGCAAATAGAATGATTGACAGGTAGATAAATAAAGAACTAGAGTTCTGAGAAATATGGACTAGAGTATCTGAAATACAGATATTGAGAAACACAGAAGAAGGCCCATTCCTAGCATGGCTGAAATGCAAACTAAAGTATACAAAGAACAATTGTAATTAATCCTTAGATTAAACACCCATCAGAAGGAGGGGAGAAGAGTAAATTATTTTAAATCATAATGTTCACCAAACTCTGATTAGGAACCAGTAGTCTTCAGACAAGAGAATAGATCTTCTCTGAAAATTGAGCTTCAGTAAAATTAGAGCAGAGCTGGGTAGGCTGCCAATGACAACATTATTTGTTTCTTGGTTCTGAAGATAATAAGGTGGTCTAACAAGTAAATTGCACCTGGAAAAAAAGGGTGATGTGCTCAGAGTACTGAGACACATTCCTGAAATGAAGCCCCTTGGGCATAAAATATACTCAGTCCCTAGATGAATATTTATTATAATTCATTTAGATTTCTCTGAATATGTACAAAATACTTTTCTGTTCACAGTAGCTTTGAAGACTAAGAAGTGTGGTAGGGAAAGGTATAAAAAGACTTCTTTTTGAGGTATCGTCAAAGAAAAATTAACCATAATACATTCTATTATTGAATTTTCATAGAATAGCGATCACAGTGACCATAGAACATCAGTGGAAGGTACTGCTGCATTTTTTACTGGCATATACTTCAGCCATGACATAATGATTGCATGTGGAAAAATCCACAATGTCCAAGATATGGTATTTCCAAAGGCGATTTTATATTTTAAATAAAGATTTCTAAGAGAGACTAACTATCCTAGTGTCTATAGTATGTTTCACAACTGATTTTGTTTACTTGTTTTTGTTTGTTTTGGTCTCATTTAACCATGTCTTTTTTTCCCTCAATAAATTTGAGGAATAGTAAGTATATTGTTGTATGAAAGCATCCCAGATAATGTTTTTTTTCCTTTTTAAGCATTTCTATTGTTAATACTAACACCCTGCTATATATCTAGTAAATATAAATTTAATTTTTATAGATTATATTTTCTTTTTAAGGGACACCTAGCAAGAGGACCAAAAATCAAAGTTGTGCATGATCCCTGGGTTAAGTCTACCACATTTTCTGCAATCATTTTTTATGTATATTTGTTTACAATGTATGCAATGTAAGATAGTTAAAATGGTTCTCTCCACTGACAGTGCAAATAGCTGAAGCTGCACCTCTACTCCATATTTGTAACCATTGAGCTTCCATTATCACCCATCATGACCTCAGATGTGCTGTGTGTATATGGGATAGGGTTGTCCTGGATCCAGATGAGAAAGAGATCGGGGGAAAAACTCCAGGCCTATCGTGCTTGCACTTAATCACACACCTCTCGAATGGATGACATATGGAATGGTGCCCTGGCATGGACCATGAGAGTCTGTGATATATTGATGTCTCTATATAATCATCTAGGGAAATCTGAATTCACTGGATTTAGAACAAAAGCAAATAAGTATATGATGTTAATACCTGACTTTTGAATTCTGGCAGGCTTTGCCATCCATCCACCACAGACTAAAAGATTTAGAAAAAGGTAATTGATAATGAATGTCTCATGAGTATAATGTACCCATTTCCCACAAAACTTCTGCAAAATTGTTCTCTCACTGTCTGAATGTCTATGGAAATGTAGGAAGGGAGCCCATTAGTGTGCTAGAGGGAGCATAGTTCAGTGGATTGACAAGAGGACTTTTCTTGCCTTGTTTAAGATCAGTCCTGTCAAATTGTTTCAAGGTGTGAGGAGACTTTATAATGCAGACAAAAGCTGTGTGATGGTTTAAAATGCCCACCACATTCATGTGATTTATTACTTGAGCCATATCATAAACCAGAATGCCAGGAGTAAAAGGTTGGCATATCATGAACACATTGTACCAGTTAGCCCCAGAAAATAATTATTTAGGTTTTACATATATATGATGCATCTATCTATAATCTCCAGGTGGATTTAAAACAACAGTTAAAAACAGTCCAGGCATCAGTGAACCAGTGCTACAGTAGCTACTGCAAAAATAGGTCTCCCCAACCCCTTACTGCTTCAGACACCCGCCTCAGGAAAAAGTCCAGGTAAACAGATTGGTATGATCTGCAGTTCAAGAAAACTGAGTTTTCTTAGGAGCAAAATAACGAGCTGTGACCCCACTCTATAGACCTCCTGCCTCACTCTTCAAGACAAACATATTTGGGGATTGTCAGATCAGATCTCTCAGATAATCTCAACTGTCCAGGCAGGGAATGAAGAGAGAGAGGCAGATAGTCTTTAAAGTGCACTGGAACCAGATCATAAAAGGAATTTATGGATCAACATCTTGAATTATTGATTTACGCCCTGATCCTGCAAACACATACTTAACTGTAAGCATGTGCGTAGCTCCAGGGAGTACTCTTTCTTAAAGTGAAATATGTGCAATACGTTTGCAAGGGCAGGGCCTTAATGCAGACTGAAATGCTGCTGCAGTTGTTTTTTTAAAAAAGCGACCTAGAAGCCTTTATACTGAACGTTCCCAGGCATGTAAAAGCAGAACAGAGGCAATTCTCAACATTTCAATGTGATCTTAATGAAATAAGATGAGGCAGCTAATTGCATTAAAACTAACTCATGTTTGGTGAATCTGTCCCAGAATATCCTCCTCAAAACACAGATACTTTGTTTCAGACATTAAGGAAATACACAGAAGCAGCAAAGCCAAAAAAAACCCCTCATGCCACCTACCATAATTTTGTTCAAGATTTAATCACTTAGTTGGTATGATCTCATTTCCCCAAGCCCACTTTTGCAGAATTAAATACAGTTGTATGGAGAAGATCATTTCACTCAAAGGTATTTCTAATAGGAAAATAAAAGTGATAAATGCTTTTCTGCATAGATTTGTAGTTCAGCAAAGATATATGACAAAATACAAACCAAGCAAGGGTGGTGATGTAGTTTGGAGAGTACTCTAGTTCCTTGACAAAGCTGTATTATTTGTGCCAAAGGTTCGTTTCATTAAGCAGCTCTGATGATGTGATGAGTTTAACTGCAAACTCATGATTTCCACAACTTTCTTTTCTTTTCTTTTAACGTAAAGAAAGAAAACAGGAAACTAAACAACAAATATTAAGTATTCCCAAGTCACGAGTATTAAACCATGAGGATTTAACATGGGTTTATAAGAGTTATATACCTTGCTCCTTTCTGGATGCACATCAGACAGTGAGAGTATTTGAACACTATTTCTAGAGACCATTTCACTTGAAACAATCCATCTTGCTTAGGAAGCACACAGCTGTTCTTCATTCAACAGCTTCACCCACCACAAGGGATTTTCGAACAACCATTGGGATATTTTCCATGATCTTACAGCAATGAAAAGCATGAACAAAAAGAAAAAAGGCTCTCTCTTGTCTTTCAGAATTGATGACACTACCACATTTAATCACCACTCTTTCATTCTTCAGCTCTCTCTCTCTCTCTCTCAACAGCACTTCTTGTTTTCAAATTCTGCTTTGACACTTTCAGCCTCGAGTGGTTTATTAAAAGATAGATCAAGACAAATCCAAATAATTTACAACAGCAAAATATGAGAAACTCAAAAGCTTTTTTTCTTGCCACTTGCTCTTTTTCAAGGTCATTTGTTTTCAAATTTCAGATAAAAGTACTGAATTTGTATCTTCCCTAGTCAGCCTCTTTCCATAAATGGAATATATATATCATATTCAAGAAAGGGAATATGGCAATTTTTTTCACTGTATATAGAATTTTAAATAAATGAGGCTCCCTATAGCAAACACTCTGAGGTCTATCTTAAATGACCACTCAAAAGAGGGACAGATAAAACACTGCTTGCCTAATACAGCAGGTCACTCAGTAGGCAAGATACTGGGATCTCGTCAAGCACTAAATACAAGTCGGATGCGGGAGGATGCAAAGGTGGTTTATTGCACTCCCAGCTCATAGTGCCACTCTGTGCCAGTCATTCCCAACCGTTCTAACTTGAGCTGGCTTCCAGTGGCTCAAAAGGGCCATTACAACAGCCTAGCAGAGGGACACCCTGCCTGGACTCTTTTCTCCCCATCCACAAACCCTGCAGCAGCTACAGGGAATGGGGTGGGGATAGGAGTCATTAGGGTGCGCCTATATCACAGGAGGTTCCACTAGGGGATCCTCTGACATCTGGTTATGGTGGCTGTTGGCCTACCAAGAATGAGCAGAGTGGCACAAAGCTATCTTAACAATACACATTGGAGGATTTGGCCTAGTATGTGTTAGGGGAAACTTTGATGTTGTCTCTTAAGACAGGATGATGCCTAATAAAGATTTCACTGTATTTTAAATGATATCAAACATTAATCTTACTGTATCTTGTAATTATGTAAAGAAAACAGATTATTATATGACTAATAAAGCAAGTCATTATTTATTATCTGGGTATTCATTTTCCTACTTTAAGTATAAATCTGAATGCTACCTTAACTACAGATCCACTAAGGTACCTCCTTGATAGCCAAAACAAGATTTACTAACGGCTGATTAGCCATATGAAAAGGTGGTAACTGTCACCAGAACAGCTTAACATTTGAAATTTGATAAATAAGTAAGACTGCCATTTATTCAAAATCATACAAACAAAAAGCATCAAGTCTTTATTGGTGATAACATATGGTTCAGGAATATCTGAAAAGCTAATGCTTTTTAAAAAGTGTGCATCTGAAGGGTGTCTACATTCACTTTGCTAGTCACTATTATAGTGTTACTTCTGGAATTAAAGTGTATGATTCTGTCTCTTTCATGGTGTACATCAACATATCTAAAAATTATGCACTTTATGAAGTCACTTTAATTTATAACTCTGCTCTACAAATGACGCTTCTAGGATCGGGAAAAAAACCCTTAAGAGACGTAGAATACCTACTTTGTTATTAATAGTACACTTAGATTATATATTCACAATATTTCCTGAAATTTGTTTCTAGACTCTATAGCACAACACTATTTCCCTTAGTATGCCTCATGTTAGTCCAAAGAGTTGTGACACATATGTTAAGGTAGAAGTCCCTTTCACAACATCTAACATTTCTTCTATTCTTCTTGCATACATTTTTAAAAAAATCAAAGATACTCTTAATTTGTCTAACACATCTTGAAGTATTTTCTTAGTTTTTACTCAATGTAAATTCTCAGTCAGGGTTTGCAGTTTAACCTCATTGTCCTTGGTGTGGTATGACATCCCTTGCTCAAAATTCAGAGTTTCATGCTTCTGGCAGTTCTGTGATATCCCAGGCCTGGTCTACACTACGAATTTAGGTCGAATTTAGCAGCATTAAATCAAATTAACCCTGCACCTGTCCACACAACGAAGCCATTTTTGTCAAAATAAAGGGCTCTTAAAATCCATTTCTGTACTCCTCCCTGATGAGGGGAGTAGCGCTGAAATCAACATTGCTGGTTCGAATTAGGGTTAGTATGGACACAATTTGTTGGTATTGACCTCCGGGAGCTATCCCACAGTGCACCATTGTGACCACTCTGGACAGCAATCTGAACTCAGATGCACTGGCCAGGTAGACAGGAAAAGCCCCGCAAACTTTTGAATTTCATTTCCTGTTTGCCCAGCGTGGAGAGCTGATCAGCACTGGTAACCATGCAGAGCTCATGAGCACAGATGACCATGCAGTCCCAGAATCAAAAAAGAGCTCCAGCGTGGACCGTATGGGAGGTACTGGATCTGATCGCTGTATGGGGAGACAAATCTGTGCTATCAGAACTCCGTTTCAAAAGACGGAATGCCAAAACATTTGAAAAAATCTCCAAGGCCATGATGGACAGAGGCCACAACAGGTACTCAACACAGTGCTGCATGAAACTTAAGGAGCTGAGATAAGCGTATCAGAAAGCCAAAGAATCAAACAGATGCTCCGGGACAGAGCTGCAGATATGCTGCTTCTACGCTGAAATGCAGGCAATTCTAGGTGGGGCTGCCACCACTACCCCACCCCTGCCCATGGACTCCGATGAGGAGGTACTCTCAGTCACCATGCCTGACGATTTTGCAGATGGGGAAGATGAGGAGGAGGAGGAGGAGGACGACGACGACGTTGAGGAGAGCACACAGCACACCATTCTTGCTAACAGCCAGGATCTTTTTCTCAGCCTGACTGAAATACCCCCCCCCAACTCTCCCAAGGCAGTATCCTGGACCATGAAGCTGGAGATGGGACCTCTGGTGAGTGTACCTTTGTAAATATTAAACATGGTTTAAAAGCAAGTGTTTTTTAATGATTAATTTGCCCTGAGGACTTGGGATGCATTCGCGGCCAGTACAGTTACTGGAAAAGTCTGTTAACATGTCTGGGGATGGAGCGGAAATCCTCCAGGGACATCTCCATGAAGCTCTCCTGGAGGTACTCTAAAAGCCTTTGCAGAAGGTTTCTGGGGAGAGCAGCCTTATTCCATCCTCCATGGTAGGACACTTTACCATGCCATGCCAGTAGCAAGTACTCTGGTATCATTGTATGACAAAGCCTGGCAGCATATGGTCCCGGTGTTTGCTGGCATTCAAGCAACTTCCGTTCTTTATCTCTCTGTGTTATCCTCAGGAGGGTGATATCGTTCATGGTAACCTGGCTGAAATACATTAATTTAATTATGGGGACATTCATAGGTAGCTATTCCTACTGGGCTTTTTGCCTGTGGCTGAAAATAAATCCTCCCCGCAGTTAGCCAGGTGGTGCGCGGGAGGGGCATTGGCGCTGAGATGTTCGCATTTGGCTAGCAGGGATCTTCTCTAATACCAGTACAGTTAGGGAATCACATTGCAGCAAAGCCATCTACTATAACCTGCACATTTCTCAGAGTCACTACCCTTGATAGCAGCAGCTCAGTGATTGTGTTGGCTACTTGCACGACAGCAATCCCCACAGCAGATTTGCCCACTCCAAATTGATTCCCAACTGACCGGTAGCTGTCTGATGTTGCAAGCTTCCAGAGGGCTATCGCCACTCACTTGTGAACTGTGAGGGCTGCTCTCATCTTGATATTCTTGCGCTTCAGGGCAGGGGAAAGCAAGTCACAAAGTTCCATGAAAGTGCCCTTATGCATTCGAAAGTTTTGCAGCCACTGGGAATCATTACAGACCTGCAACACTATGCGGTCCCACCAGTCTGTGCTTGTTTCCCGGGCCCAGAATCGGCGTTCCATGGCATGAACCTGCCCAATTAACACCATGACGGCCACATTGCTGGGGCCCGCGCTTTGAAAGAAGTCTGTGTCCATGTCTTCATCACTCTCATCATCGCGCTGCCATTGCCTCCTCACCTGTTTTTTCAGCTTCTGGTTCTGAATAAACTACACGATACTGTATGAGGTGTTTACAATGCTCATAACTGCTGCGGTGAGCTGAATGGGCTCCATGCTTGCCGTGCTATGGCGTCTGTGTGGAAAAAAGGTGCAAAATGATTGTCTGCAGTTGCTCTCATGGAGGGAGGGGCAACTGACGACTGTAGCTATCCCACAGTTCCCGCAGTCTCCGCCAACCATTTGAATTCTGGGTTGAGCTCCCAATGCCTGATGTGGCAAAAACATTGTTGCGGGTGGTTCTGGGTACATGTCGTCAGCTCCCCCCCTTCCCTCCCTCTGGGAAAGGAGCAGGAAAAAATCATTTCTCACCTTTTTTCACTGTCACCATATGTCTACTGGACACTGCTGGCAGACGTGGTACTGCAGTGCTACACAGCAGCATCCCTTTGTCTTGCCTTGTGGACAGCAGACGGTGCGGTATGACTGGTATCCATCATCTTTGTTGTGTGGGTGCTCCTGGCTGGCCCCGGTAAGGTCGGTCGGGGGCGCCTGGAAAAAAAAGGAAATGACTTCAGGTCATTCTCTCTCTACGTTCTGTGTAATGGAGATTCAGTCCTGCCTGGAATATCAGGCGAGCTGGAGGCTTCTGCCTCAGGCTGCTCTCCCAGTCGGCAGCACTGTGCGGTTGCACCTACCCCTTACTCCCATGGCTTATGAAGCCTGGACAGTCCAACTATAGGCTGAGCAAATGCAGAATGGTGGTTCACTCTACTTCCCTGCAAGCCAACCGCCCTCCCTTCCCCCCTTTGATCTCTGCTTGCAGAGGCAATAAAGTCAGTGTTGTTTCAAATTCATGTATTCTTTATTACTTCATCACACAAATGGGGGGATAACTGCCAAAGTAGCCTGGGAGAGGTGGGGTGGGGGGAGGGAAGCAACAGGTGGGGTTGTTGTATGGGCACCCCCTAGAATGGCATGCAGCTCATCATTTCTGCGGGATGTCTGGGGCTCTGACCTGGAGCGGCCGCTTGCAAACCAGAAGATGGTACAGTATGACTGGTAACCGTCTTTGCTAACTTGTAAAGGCAAGGAGCTGCTGCTGTGTAGCACTGTAGTACCGCGTCTGTCAGCAGCATCCAGTAGACATATGGTGACAGTGAAAAAAGGCTGAACGGGCTCCATGCTTGCCGTGCTATGGCATCTGCTTGGGCAATCCAGGGAAAAGGGCGTGAAATGATTTTCTGCTGTTGCTTTCACGGAGTGGGGGTTGACTGACGACATTTACCCATAACCACCCGTGACAAATTTTTGGCCCCATCAGGCATTGGGAGCTCAGCCCAGAATTCCAATGGGCAGCGGGGACTGCGGGAACTGAGGAATAGCTACCACAGTGCACTGCTCCAAAAGTCGATGCTTGCCACGGTTCTGTGGACGCACACCGCCGAATTAATGTGCTTAGTATGGATGCATGCACTCAACTTTATACAATCTGTTCACCAAAATCGGAGTAATTCCATAGCGTAGACATACCCCAAGTGTTGGATCTACCTATAACCCCACAGCAAACTGAAGAAACAGTGGGTGGGAGGGGGAAGGGGAGAATAGTTAACTAAACTCAGAATTAAAAAAAAGACTGGGTGGCAGATCCTGCAGTTTTCAGAAAAATGGGTGGCAGATCCTGCAGTTTTCAGAAAAATGCACTGATAATTAAAACATGTAAATTGAAAGTGTAATAAACTTTGAATAGAAAAGAATAAAAATAACCTTATATTGAGTAATTTGGTCTATACCACATTATTAGTGGGCAGCATTTGATGCTGCACCTTGCATATTGTTGTCTAGTAACAGAACTTTGGCAATATCTGTACCATTGGGGATAAGGGTTCCATTAACTGATGAACTGGAACAGAAGGCTAGACCAATGTGGGAGCTGTGAATAGATATAAAGTATTTAAATACCTGATAGTGTTTCATGTGTACACAGCAATCCAAAGATTTCACTAACCTTGGACTATATTACTCACAGGCAATTTCAGGCTCTTTTCTTTGAGAATAAAAATAGTGTTAAAATTTCTCACAAGGCTTTCTATGCTTTTACAGATAAATATCATACAAATGTATACTTAAAATGTGGAGACTTTAAAGGGTAAATTTTCGGTGACTAATAGTGGGAGGCAACAACCTCCAATTATTAATAGGTATTGTGCAGTTATATTACCACACACTAAGCTACATATGTTCTCATAATATCTCCCCAATATAAAGGTTCTCCTCACATCATCAGAAAGGTCTTTTAGCTGTACAGCTGAAGCCCATTTTTGAAGGTTTTGTGAGCTCAGATTAACACTGAGTCATGTTAATGACCATTTTATGTGCCGTAGAGTCAATCTGACCGATCAAATGCATGATTTGGACATCCTTTTTAAGTCCCCACATTTGAAAGTTGGGCCCATGGTGTTGCAGTCCAAAGGCAGTCTCAGGGTGAAATAGTGCTCTGAAAGTACAGCAGCACTCTTACAGCACCATGTTCCCCTGAAAGTCCCATCACGTAAGCTAGAGAACAGCCATCTATGTACTCTGAAGCAGACTACTGGCAGTAGTTGAGAGTAGGAAGAAGGGCTGCCTCAGCAACCCATTCCTCTCAGCAGCACCCAGCACCTCTCTTAGCAGAGTTCCTACACAGTCACAGCACTGACAATGAAGGTGATTTAAAGCAGTAACTTAGCATGGCTGTCACAAACGCTCAGGTTAGCAACATTTTTAAATCAAGTTTAGCAGGTTAACCATTTTTTTTCTTTTAGCTGGAGAATGTCATTTTTTCAAGGTAGGCATAGTACACTGTAATGTTTCTGGCCTGAAGTGGCTACTGAAAATCATATCGCTTTTCAAGTTTGGCTCCTAACTTAACCCTATGATGCTGAGGTGACTTGCAACCACTTGCTGTATTATAGTATTTGGGGTTTTTTTATTCTCAGTATTAAGATGGTTGAAATCTCAGAAGCTGTATTGTGTTCTCTTTAAAATACCCTATGCAAAAGTGCCCTTTTTTTAAAGGAAGTCAGAATTTTCCTAGAGAGCTCAACATGGCTTTATGATTAAGGTGGAGACTGGGTAAGGGAATTCTATTCATGGCTCTACCTTAAATGTACTATATGGCCTTGAGCAAGTCACTAAGAGCCAAATTCATACAAAAACGTGTCCTCTAATTTAGAATGCCCAAACAGACACTGGGGCCCTGATTTCCAGAGGTGCTGATCACCTGGATATCCCTTTGACTTCACCTCCTTATACCTGTTTTCTCATTTGTAAAATGAGGCAACTAATACTTATCTCCCTTATGGGGGTCTTTTGAAGCTAAATTCATTGATTTATAAAGCACATGAAGAGTCAAAAATGAAAAGTGCTATATGAATTTAATCCTGCACCACTCAAGTAAATGGAAGCTTTGACATTAAATGGATCAGGTGCAGGATTAAGCCTTAGAAGTCCAAGCTATTACTATTGTCATTATTTAGTACACTAATAGCTTGATAACCAGAGCTGGGCAGAGAAAGACAATTCTGATTCACAGAAGATTTTATTATTTCAAAATCTGGTTTCATGATGATTAGGAACAAAACTTACTAAGTGGGTCAGGAGAGCTAAAGAGTATTTAATGCCCCCTTTGCTTCAGTCTTCATTAAAAGGTTACTTGTGACTAGTTGCTGAATATAAGAACATAAGAATGGCCATATTGGGTCAGAACAAAAGTCCATCTAGCCTAGTATCCTGCCTTCTGACAGTGGCCAATGCCAGTTGCCCCAGAGGGAATGGACAGAAACAGGTAATCATCAAGTGATCCATCCCATATTACCCATTCCCAGCTTCTGGCAAACACAGGCTAGGAACACTATCCCTGTCCATCCTGACTAATAGCCATTGATGGACCTATCTTCCATGAACACAATTAATATTAACAATGAAGGGTAAGGAACATAAGCCAGAATAGAGAAAGAACAGGTTAAAGAATATTTAGCTAAATTGGATGTATTCGGGTCAGCAGGGCTGGATGACATTCATACTACAGTTCATAAGAACCAAACTGAAACAATCTTGGATTATCTTTGAGAATCTATGAGGAGAATGATGTCCCAGGGGACTTGAAAAGGGCAAACATAGTTTAAGCATCTTTAAAAGAGGGGACTAAAAGGACACAGGGAATTATAGATCAGTCAGCCTAACCTGCATACCTGGAAAGATACTGGAACACAATTACACAATCAATTTCTAAGCACCTAGAGGTTAAGAGGATGATAAGTAATAGCCAAAATGAATTTGTCAAGGACAAATCATGCCAAACTAACATAATTTCCTTCTTTGACAGAGTTACTGACTTTGATTATCTTAATTACAACATGCATAAGAACATTTGTGTTACTTCAACTCTCTCTCTATTTGCCCCATGAGCTAAAATTGAGATCTCTAAGGGGAAAAACTGAAAAAATTGCACTATGGCATTAATTATTCTAGTAAGGAAAAGATTACTCAGGATAAGCCTTTTTTCTTTTCTTTTTCTTCTGCACATGGGTTGGGTTGCAAGAACTTCGCTCACCATATAATTCACTGACTTGAAAACAGATCATTTTTATGTTGTCTAGAGTTCAATAGTAGCTTCGGGGATGACAAAGAGTAGTTACTACCCTACACATCTAGCTAATTACATAATCCTTCTTTAGCATACATGGAAGCAATATAGTACAAAGCATTCTAATGCATGTGAAAGATTAATTGGAGGATTAGCACATCTGTTACACAAAAGTATTGGTTTTAAACTGTACATGCCTTCACTCAGCCTCTGTGAAATAAAATACTTATAATGTAATACAGCCAAATTCCATTCATCATTGCATCACTGCAACTCCATGGGCTTTGAAAAAAGCCAATGGCGTTGCCAGGGTAAACAGATGGCAGAATTTAGCCCACTGAGATCTTTTTCTTTTTTATAAATTGACTACGTATCTCTTCATTCTAGTGTAATTATATTTTTAATCTTCGGTTCAGTTTTTTTGCTCCTGTCATTGCTATAACATTTGTTATGCTCAGATTTCATTCTTCACATTTATATCTAATTAATTTTGCAAGCATTTAAATGAAAAACATATTAGTGACGCTTTAATTTAGCCAACTACTAACTTATGCAATCACATATGTCTCCATTACCTTACTCTCCTACTCTTACTCATGGGGCTTGATCCAACATCACTGAAGTCAATGGAACAGTTACCACTGAGTGCAGTGGACATTTGATCAGTATTGTCTATATCCAGCTATCTGGAGCAGGGTATATGTTATTTGTTTGTACAGTGGGATCCTAACCCCAATATGGGATCCATAAATTCAGCACTACAAAAATATTAATAAATAATGACAACAACAACAGAAAGGCTGGGTGACCACTCTCAAACTGTGGCCACACTCATATTATAATGAGAAGGTGTGTCACAGGGACTACAGGACCAATATATAATGCTTCATCTTGAGCTGGACAGAAATCGCTCAGTTCAAGAGTTAGCACAGCTTTTATTTTATGAGGTCAACAGCAATTTCCTCCATTTTATAAAAATTAGGCCTGGCTCTTGATCTCCTGGCACATTGCCAACGTAGCCCTCCAGTTCAACAAAGTTTGCACTCAATTATTTTAATTATTTAAGCTTATAAAAGTTAAGCTTTTTTAAATACAAAACCAAAGTTTTAGTAATGTTAAAGATCTGATCTGGCTATCACCCCACACATAGGTCACTGTATAGTACTTCGCCATTTCATGGTTCTCAGAACAATGTGGGATTATTCACCAAATGTGTAATACATACAAGGACAAGTTAAATAACTACCTTACCCCAGACTAACCTCACTTATGTTAGTTTCTGTGAGCTCTTTAGGACCGATGTAACAAAATAGGTTGAATTCAATTGACAGTGGTTATGTAAATTAAGAGGTGAAAACCTTCCATGGATATATCCCCCTGCTTATTTGGACATGGTGTTAACTGGACCAATTACAATTCTTCTACAGGAGGACAGGGCCAAGGAACAAAGTCTAAGTTTTGGGGCTCTATTAGGAAGAGCAAGGAGGGGTTAGGGAAGTGAAATGTACTCCCCTAACTCAATGTCAAGAAGCAGAGCAGCCCTCTTTCCCCTCCTACACACACAGTTGCTGTTGCAGTATGTGTGTCAGGCCCTCCATGCCAAGTGTGCACAGTGATGGAGCTTCTAGATATGTGGAAACATAGCTCCTGTGCAGGACCGGCTCTAGGCACCAGCATTCCAAGCATGTGCTGGTGGCAGCACTTTTCAAGGGGCAGCATTTTGACCCTTTGGGGGCTGCACTTTTCAAGGGGCAGCACTCCGGCTTCTTTTTTTTTTTTTGCTTGGGGCTGCAAAAAACCTGGAGCCGGCCCTGCTGCTGTGGCTGCTCCAAGACTTACCCCAGCTCTTGCATATTGCAGCTTTCTGGATGGACCCACCTCAGTTTGCTCAATTCTCTCCTCAACTTGCCCAGTCTAAGCTGTCTTCCTCAGAATGGAGGTGACTGACCACCCAACTTCCTACTGGAGATTCATGCATGAAGGAGCCCCTCCCTACATAAACCTGGGATGATCCTACCAAATAACCGTCATCCTCTTGGGCCAGATTCTGTTACCAGAAGAAACTTCAGCAAGTAGGAAAACATGTAGCATGTTGGTGGAGGAGAACGGAGTGAAATTCTCCTGTGTGGTTAGAGCAAATGTTATTCAGTTTGCACTACACAGAACTTAGTAAGAAAATATTGAGATGGGACCAGAGGGAAAAAGTTAATGAGGGAAAAAAGATGACATGGAATGATGTGGAGTGAAAAGAGCCCAGCAACCTGCCCTTTACCCCCTCCTCAAACCTTCTTCTACTCCTTTAAATACATCATTTTAATAAAATGTTTTCTTAAGCCATTCCAGAATAGAACAAACTATGCCAGTATATTGGGCATTGAAGTTTAAGCATAGTTTTCTGCTACGTTAAGTTTTATGACAGGAGTTTGTACGGAAAGGTTTTGGGGAACAACTCTGCTCCATTCTGCCAGTTTATGTTGTTCATTTCTTCTTGTGCAAGCACCCTGAAAAACGATCCATAGAAGAGTAAAGCCATGCAATATTTAAAAAGCACAATTATATCCAAAGGAGGAATAAAAATGATTCATTCTTTGAACTTCACTTGTGAGAGTTTTCTGGAAGGGAAAAGGGAGATACAGCAACATAAATCAGTGGTTAATACAGCCAAAGACGTCTACACATCTGTTTAGTTTTTATTTTTGTAAAAAAAACAAAAAAATCACTGGATTTATTAGTGCCAGTGAATGTTCATTGTAAGGTAACAGGAACTAAGCTAATCTGGGTAGCAACTTACATCAAAGGATATCAAAATAATATTTCTTGTAAGTGAAACATAACATTTCATTTTAATTCTGTTCTTGCTGACTAGAAGTTCCACTTACCTGCCTATGAAACCTTTAAGTTGCTACAGTCAAACAGGGTTCTGGTAGAACTTGGCACAATTTAACTGTTCATCCATACAACACCTCTCACCTTTCTGGAGCACTCATTCATACATACTTACATAATGCATATACATCATGACTAAAGCCATGTATGGCCTAAAGCACATAGAATAGTTCATTCTAAAATAACATATTTCTACATCAAAAGCAGGTCACTGTATTTACAGCAGATGATCTAAGCTTTGCAGATGGGCTTTTGCTTGAAGATCTTTTCATTGACATACATTAAAACGTTCAAGTTGTCAAATTATTTATCAAATTAAAGATGTATCTATAGGAAGATCTGTTTGATCATGTGCAAGAATTCTAAGGCAATAGTAGTAGTTGTTCCACAGGACTAGTGCTGCCATTGCAATGATCTCGTCATACGTGTAATAAGTCTTTATTCTTCAGATGCAGCCAGGCATAGTGAGACATTCATGATCTGCAGATTGTTGGCTCAAAAGGTCTAAAACTTCTTCATTGAGTGTTTAATGTTCATGGAATAGCACCATAGAAATTCTCTTTCAACAAAAATCCTGTTTGTTTTTTGCCATTACAGAAATTCTTATTTCCAGAAAACAAGTTATACTGTTCTTTCAACGGGTTGGGAAACGTTTCTTTTGGATACTACTTTCAGCTTTGTTTCTGGTTAGCTAAAATGGATAATTAGCTCATTCATAAAATGTTCCAAGGAAATACAAGTTAGCAGCAGTTATGATTTTACTACTGAAAATGAAATCAGTAATTGGAGTTTCAGATGATTCTATTTATGATTATTTCTGTTTCCCAGTGGATAAAGATGTTGATTTACAACAGGTCTGTTAAACATTAACTCAGTTTCTTATCGGGCTCAGTGCAAAATAAGAGCACATCATCAGTTATAGCTTACTTAACCAATACACTTGACATTTTCAATTACTTACTATCCAAATTCTGAGTGTACTAATAATGGCGATGAATAAAATGTTTCAGACTTTTCAATGTACTGGTAAAATGAAATCAATTAAGCTACAGGAGATGTGATTTTCCAGTTTCAAAATACTGGTAAACTAACAGGAGAGATGAATCCCTACAAAAATACAGACCAACCTCAGAAGACTTTCCCATTTCATATCTCCTTTTATGGCCTTTGCATGCATTGTATCTTTGATACAAAGCCAAAGCAATTTCAATAAGATATAAGGACAGTTTCTATGTGTGTGACCTGAAGGAGCATTTTTTCTCCTGGACCAGATAATTTTCAGAAGGAAGAATAGTTTGCAAGGTCACTTCCACTGAATGTAAGTGATTGAATCTGCAAGCATCTATACAAACATCAAGCTGGAAACAAAAGCTTTTACAGTTTCCCTGGAATCATGCAATGCCCTTTCACCAGCTTTGCAGAGACAGTCAAGCATGGAGCCCACATGTCATTACCATGTCCATTGGGATAGGTGAAAGTTTCATTGTGAACTAAAATGTTTCTGGTCATATGCGTTTTGCTTCCAACTGAACCCATTATATAAAACATTTGTGCTAATAATGTCAGTAAAAAAATACGGCTTCCTTCCTCTCCATCACACTAACTCTCTCTTTCTTTCTTATTTTCTGGCATAGAGGTTCTTGCGTTATTTTTTGGTGTGAATGCTATCTTGATATTTTATACTTTTGTATCGTATATGAAATCCTTTCTTGTTGATTGTATCATCAGTATGAAAATGGAGTAAAACAGCATCCCCAGCTGAATAAATTTCTTCTGGTGGCTAGAATAAATAAATACATAAGTAAAGTTATTTTTTTCACCTTTTACTCTATTAGTTCTTTTTTAGTTAAGATCTTTTTCTATGGATTTTTTCATTCCTCCTTAAACAGTATAATTTAATAGTACCATTCACAATGGAAAGAACCAATACCACCACTCAAAGTGGATACACCTTTACACAGGCAGCAATAGGTCTTAGTCTAACATTATAAAACAATGCAGGAACAAATTTCAGAGATTCATACAGCATTTTTCCAGAACAACATAGTGAAAAATGTAATAGGATTATACATATTGGAACAGACTCATGGTCTATCTTGTTCAGTAGCCTGTCTCTAACAGTGGTCAGAACCAGATGCTTTAGAGGAAGATGGAGGAAACCCCACAGTAGGCAGAGGTGAGATAATCTCCACACCAAGAAAGCCTTCTCCTAGCCCCTAAGAGGATAACCCTGAAGTATGAAGTTTTAACCTTTTTTAGTATTAATTATTATAACTGGATATTCTTGTTATCCATCCAGTTCCTCTTTGAATCTTAAATTCCTGGCATAAATGACATCATGTGGCAATGAGTTCCACAGCCTAGCTATGTGTTGTGTAAAAAAGTATTTCCTTTATCAGTTTTGAATTTGCCACCTTTCCATTCTATTGATGTTCCCTTGATTTAGTATTATGAGGCTGGCAGAACTGAAGCTCACAATCTATCTTCTCTATACCACTGATTATTTTAGGTAGTTTTATCATGTCTCATTTTATTCATCCCCTTTTAAAGGGAAACAATCCCAATCTTTTCCATTACTCTTCATGTGAAAGTTTTTCCATGCTCCAAATCATTCTCATCACCCTTTCCTGGACTCCCTCTATTCTGCTGTATTTCCTGTGGGGTGACCAGTAATGTACACAGTATTCCGCATGAAGATTTACCACTGATTTATATAATGGCATTATCTAATTTTCTGTACCCCATTTTTATTCTTATACCCTAACATTTTGTTTGCTTTTTTTCACTGCAGTTGCACCATGATCAGAAGCCTTCGTTGAGCTGTCCACAAGGATGTCCAGGTCCTTTTTCCTAAGCTACACTCTAAGGGTATTAGCTTTTTCCTCCAATGTTACTTTGCATTTATCAGTATTGAATTTCATTTGCTATCATGTTTCCCATTCACCTAACCTGAGTAGGTCTCTCTGAAGTCTCCTCTGGATAGACTAACCTATATAATGAAATTATAACAATTCAATACACCAAAACACAGTTGGCTAAATTCTGCTTTCCACTGTACTGGTACAAATCCAGAGTAATCTCACTGTAATCAAAGGCGATAGTCTGGAAATATACGGCCATAATGGAGAGCAGAATATTGTCTAATCTGGATGCTCCGCTAAAAATCCATCCTAGTATAGTAAAGTCTGGAAAAGTGGCAACTAAACTGTGTAATGTAGACATGACAAACAAGTATAGCTGTCCTCAAGAAAACTAATCTAATGGGTAAAATGTAAAGGTTAAAACATTCAGTGCAGTTAGAATGCTTGTTTGGAGTGGATCCAAACTTTTAGATTCCTACTCTTTCTATCTCCACAATGGCTCCTACTTACCACAATTAATCTCTCTCCCACTCATGACCACCCCTATCTTCTGATGATCCTATTGCTTAGCACTGCAGCTCTATTGGGATCTGGTTTATACTGAATTCAAATTTTGCCCCATGTGAGGCTGTGTTCCCAGAGTGCCTATTGTGCCCTTGACTGCATAATGTTTGTAATTATTGGTGGTTACACTAGCACTGCAATGAGATCGACAACATGTGTATAATTGTAAATGCAGATAATAGAGATGGAGCGAGCAGAAGGCTGGGACCCACTAGAGGGTCATAGCTTAGGAAGGATTCTATTATCTATAAGAATATTGCAGGGTAGGGAAGTGAGCTTCATGTGTGTTGGGAGTCCAAAAGAATAGTTAGAGTCTTCTGAAACTTGCATAAAAGGTTTGAAAATAGGTCAACAGGTCTAGGCCATTTTGTTTTCTGAACTACCTCTCCCCTTATTGAAGGGCAGTCAGTTTAATATAAACTAAATATAAAATCTGGAGCGTGCCACTTGAAAAATATTTAAGATTTTTATTAATGTAGCCTGTGCTGTTCCTTATACTGACAGGTCAGTTATACAAATGATGGACAATAACACATCTGGAGCTTTTATACTACACTATGATGTGATCAGACAGTTTCATTTTTATAGCAGGTAATAGCAAGGAGGATGAGATGAGTGAATAGCTTTAGAGAAAGCTAAAATAGTCAGAACATGGGGCGAGGGGAGGGATAGCTCAGTGGTGTGAGCACTGGCCTGCTAAACCCAGGGTTGTGAGTTCAACCCGTGAGGGGGCCACCTAGGGATCTGGGGCAAAATCAATACTTGGTCCTGCTAGTGAAGGCAGGGGGCTGGACTCAATGACCCTTCAGGGTCCCTTCCAGTTCTAGGAGGTAGGTATATCTCCATTATTATATTATATTATTCACCCTGTCATAAAACTATGAATTATGTCATCTGGAGGGTGGAACAGGGCTCTGTTCTGCCACCTTTACTCATATTTGGGGACTACTGATAAAGGTACTGAAGTACTGCTCAATGTAGAATGTCAGAATTGGGCCTAGTAGTATTTTTGTTGTTTTGAGGGTTAGTTAAGGTTCTATCATTCCCTCCTTTCCTTTCCCTCAAGCTTAATATGCTTTAAAAGGGGTTGATTTGGCTCTGTCAGCCTGAGGTGAGACATCTGGATCCTCAAGTATCAGAGGTGTAGCCATGTTAGTCTGGATCTGTAAAAGCAGCAAAGAGTCCTGTGGCACCTTATAGACTAACAGATGTCTGTTAGTCTATAAGGTGCCACAGGACTCATCTGGATCCTCATACTTCATAGGGCCAGACTGTTCTTGGTCCCAACATTGCTATGCAGGGGAGTAAATGCTACCACCTCATGTCAGATCTTGTCAAATCTTGGGTCTACATGCAATGAGAGAAACAACAAGAAGCAAGAGCTGTACACCAGATACTTACCTTCTTCCCCTGTCAGCAAGCGGGTGGAACCCTGACTCCCCTTTCCTCAACTCACTGGGCCTGCAGAGCTAGGCCAATGCAAAGGGAGATGTAAGTTGGGCAGTAAGCTATCTTCTCCCAGGAGCCACAATTCCTTTTCAGAGATCCTACTTGGATGGCACAGCTATGCAAAGCCATCTACTTAAGCTCAAATTATTCTCTCATTCTAGGCCTATATTTCTTTAGAATCAGGTTAGAAATCAGAATGGAACAAGAGAACAAACCATGTGACAGACGTTAGTCACATTGCTTAATGCAGTACTACAAAGTGCCCAGATATTAAAGTGACGAGTACGGTATAAAAACCTATACAGAACAGACTAAAGAATTTTACTTTCGACTTCATATGCACTAGAATAATGATGCAATACTCTGGCTACAAAGACCACAAAATACTTATTGACTGAAAATATTTCAATGGAATATTTTTTGAAATCATAGAAACATATCTATTGTTCCCAGATTTTGGTAAAATATTTTATTTATTTTTGACAAAACCTACAGTTTGGAGAAAACTACCTGACAGTGACCCTGTAAGAATTTTTATTTTGTAGGTTTTCTGTGCATAAATATAAGCTTCAGTTACTGATTACTTACCCCTGATCCGCAAAATCGGCCAAGTCTCACACCTGTTGTATCATGGCCATCAAAGAGTTCAACGTAGTCATAACCACAATCTGCCTCTTCTTCCACCTCAAATGTCTGAAATGTTAACTCTACTCGGTAGCCACGCTCTGATACTAACAACCACTCACAGTCCATTTGAACTGGATAGTTGTTGTCACCAAACTGAGCATGAGAGTACAGATCTCTGGGCTTCGATTCAGCTTTCAGTCGACCACCACACTCTGCACGAAGGAAACAAAGAATAAGGAAAAGCTTTCTTCAGTACAGCTCATCATTCCCTTTTCCTGTAAGGCTAGCCTTGCTCAGAATGGGTAGGTCCTTACACCACAAATAGATCTATGGAAGTTAATGGGACTACTTTGCACAGTGAGGTACTACTCTGAATAAGGGTGGCAGAACCTGGCCCATAATTTAAAATTTATTTTTTAAAAGTCATATGGACCCAATTCTGCTTACTGTCCCTGAGGAGTAATTTACAATTTCAATGGAACTTCTTGCCTATAAGGTACTAAAAGGGAGCAAGGAAACCCTTGTGCCCTGCTAAGGTCCAAATGTGGAACTGAATGTGCAGTGAAGAATCAAAATGAGAGTCCAAAAAATTTAAATTGTAATAAAATACTGCAGAATTCATTCCTTTCCTCTTTTTATGCCTTAGATACATCATTTCCCATTATGTACATAATTTTTAACAAAAGAAGACAGCAAATTTGCAGAGAATGTAGATAAACTGTGTGATATCCTTCATAATATACATTTGAAATGCACATAAGGGCAGCCGAATCAAACTTTATGCTGGGGCATTACATACTGTATGTCAATATTCTCATAATACATCTATTTATATGAGTTAGTAAATTTCTAATTATATGGGTTAAGATACATGTTGCTTTACAGATTCACTCAGGTGTAGCTTGTCAAAAAAAATCCGTGTTTAAAAACATGTATATTACAATATTTTATAGAAAAAACTGTTTTGAAAAATGTTACATATTTCACTTCATGAAAAAGAATGTTAAGACCCATAAACTGGGCTACAAATAGTTTACTTGACAGAAGCAGCTATTATTGTATATTTGAAGATCAAAACATAACTATGTTTACTTTTTCTATCTAAACATTTTAACTAGTTTCAATTAATAAATATTTGTTCTTCATTATACATTTTCACTGTGTTTAGCTTTCTATACTACATCAGTGAGTTAAAGTTACAGAAACTATTTAAAAGCAGCTAGGAACACATGTAAACCTATATTTTGAAAAAAACTTTGCATTGTTGATTAGATTTCTAGGGAAGGTTTGGCTGGGTTCTTTTAATTTTAACACCTGCTCATCTGCTCCCTATTTCTTCCCAGGCCACAGTCGTCTGCTTATGACATTCATTTCTATACCAAAATCTGTTTATGTTAGGATCCTGACCACCGGCATTATATTTTATGATGAGCTAAAACAAATCCCAGAATCCAAACTGAGCACTGGAGAAGAGAGGAGCTGATCATGAACTCTGTGGATCAGGCCCAACTTTAACAACAAATTTTGATGTCATATGTCGTAGATTCTGAATTCAGATAGGAAATAATAGGAACACATGGATGCTTAAAACTGCAATTTTATAGTATTCATGAAAATATGTCTATTAAGAATCAAGTGAAGCAAAACAGAAAATGTTATATAATATGTAAGTGTAATGATTCTATTAAACTTGATTTATAGCTCAACATAGGATTTTAAATTCTTCTAGACAAGCATGTACCATTTTCAGACAAAATCAGAAATCCCACCATAGCTGATTCACAGGATACCTTCATGAGGATTCATACATGTGTACTTGTGTGCATTTTTTCTCACTTCACAACTGTGCAATATCAAAGCTACAGATGAGATGCCTCAACTGGATTCAGTTTACTGTTTATTCTAATTTAGTGGCTACTTCACTTTGTTGTGAATTCAGTTACATTTTTGCTTTTGACTGGAATAAGAGGGTGGTAAGAGGGTTTACACATTTAAGACATAGAACAGCTGTAAAAAAGGAATACTTTTAATCAACTGTATGTACTGTTTCCCCCATATATGCTATTGTTTCTATGAGGTTAAAAGAAAGCTAAATCCATATTACCAGCTGCAAAAATGTTAAAGCAAGAAGAATTTCTCACATATATAAACGGAGAACCAATTTAAGAAATAAAGAGGAATTTTTCACAAGATCTTAAGTGTACTTTTCCAAAGTGACTGAAGCACTTAGGAACCTAAATCTCATTAGAAATCAATGGGATTTAGGGTCTGAAGTGCCTATATCATTTTTGAAAATGCACACCATACTCCAGTCAGCCTTTGAGATGGGGAGACTTTGTCAGGGCCATTAGGGGAAAGAAAACACTTGGCTCCTGTAAGGATTGACCCTTTCTCGTTTCCTCCCCTCCCCATGTGTACTCAGCCTCCTTGTGAGCTTGAGAAGGGTAGGAAGGGGGATCCTTGACTGCCTGGATGCAAGGGTGCAGCATAAACCTATTGGCTCCCATGCACACAAGCAAAGGGCTTATAAACCCGTCTCCCTGTCCAGGGTACAATTCTGCACCCTGATCAAAATCCCCCCCCCCACCCCACTCACTGTGGGCATCACCCTAGTCACCTTTTTAGCCAGATTGGCCCGGGCAGTGTGGGTTTTTTTGCCTTCCTCTCAGCAGCCCAGGAACCAGTTGATAGGTTGCACTGCAAAATTCATGTCGTTGCAGCTCAGCAGGTACCCAGTGCAGCTACTTGTTCAATGGAGGGTCCGGTTCCCTGATAAACTGGAATTGGAAGTGGACTACTAGAAGGTTTGTCCTAAAAAAGGTGGGGAATTGAACCAGGACTCCTAATGTCTGGTACAGCAAGGAGACAAACCCACTTATATGAGAGAAGATGGTGAGGTCCCAGCAATGGTGCTGAGACCATGCTCACAGTGTGGAGGGCTGATGGCAGCCCTCTTCCAGGTGGTATGGGTTACAGAAGGAAGGATGACCTGCACCAAAGGAGTTATTGCTGGATAATTCCCAGGTGTGTTATTCAGTAAAGCTGCAGCTTAGTGTCATTCCTGGTGTCTTGTCTTTCTTCCTGTGCTGTCGAGGACACTGGGAGTTATACTATTTGGACACTTAAGCTCTTTTGAAAACTTTACTGTAGGACTCATTTATATTATGTCAAAACTGTGGTAGAGAAATTGATTTTAAAAGTTGTTTAAAATGTGTTCAGGCTAATGCAGTTTAAACAGTTTGCTCTATAGTATGGAATTATCACAACCATTTAAAAACAATGTTTAATCTCCTGGTAGATGCATGCTTTTTAAAACATGCTTCTAAATAGGTTATACCCCTTTATTATGGGCAGGAATACATTAATTTTACATTATGAGTAGATATATTTTAGTTAATTACTATTTTTTTAATTTGTGCTGCAGTCATGGATTTATAGTCTCAGGAAATTAATATTTTAAATCCACTGGAATTGTTTAAGAAATTGAACATATTCAGCTCCCAAAATACTCATCACTTCCCAAGTCTGACAAATGCAAAAAAAAACCCCAAACCCAACCAAAAAACCGCAACTATGATTGGAAACTTCGCATCAATTCACAGGATCTGGGGAACTGCAAATTGAATATGACTCAGCAATGTGATGCAGTTTCAAAAAAGACTAATATCATTCAGAGACATATTAATAGGAGTGTTATATATAAGAAATGGGAGGTAGTTGTCCTGCTCTATTTCGCCCTGGTAAGGCCTCACCCAGAGAACTGTGTCCAATTCTGTGCCATGCTTTAGCAAAGATATGGATAAACTGGAGAGCATCCAGATGAGAGTGACAAAAATGATAAGAGGTTTAGAAGACCTGACCTATGAGAAAAGGTTAACACAACTGGGCATGTTTAGTTTTCAGAAATGAAGACTGAGAGGGAGGCCTGATAACAATCTTCAGGTATGCTAAGGGCTAGTATAAAGAGTACAGTGGTCAGTTGTTCTCTATTTCTACGAAAGGTAGGACTAGACACTCGTCTGTTGGATATTAGGGAAAAGTTTCTAACTATAAGGGTAGTTGAGCTCCTGAATAGGTTTCCAAGATAGGCTGTGGAATTCCCATCTGTGGAGATTTTTAAGAACAGGTTGGGCAAACACCTTTCAGGGATGGTCTGGGTTTACTTGCTCCTGCATAGGGGTTTGGACTAGATGAACTCTCGAGGGCCCTTCCACACCTACATGTCTATAATTGTCCAAAAAATCTGGAAAGGAATACAAAATTTAGTGGCATGAGTTTTGGATTCCGTGTCAGACTGCTCCTTCTGAGATTACTATATGACACCTGGCCTTGGGCCAGGGAGTGTAAAGCCAGAAGATTGTGTCCAGTACACATGAGAGGGGAATGGCTCCTTGGGCTCTTTCTGCCTGTCCTAGCACAGTCACACAGGGTTAGGCGTAATGCCGACAGGCCCTGGTTGTCGGCAGGCGAGATTGAATCTGGGGAGCTTAGTGCATGAGCCTCTACCACATGAGCTAAAAGCCAACTGGCTGTTAGCTAAGGCTGTAGAGCAAACTCATTTAACTCCCTTTCTAAATGGTCTTGGTACCACTAGATGGGACAGAATACCACACCCAGGAGGTGTGGGGGTTACATACTTCCCCTAGCTGAGGAAGCACATCCTGAGCGTCAGAGACTTCCCAGTTGAAATACCGGACGAGCCCCCACTTGTAACACCGACAGACCCCAGTCATCAGTGTATGGGATCGAAACTGGGGCCTCCAGATTCTAGTGCATGAGCCTCTACTGCATGAGCTAAAAGCCAACTGGCTGTTAGCTAAGGCTGTAAAGCAGACTTATTTAACACTCTTAGTGGTCTCAGTGCCACTAGATGGGACAGAACATCACACCCAGAAGGTGTGGGGGTTACATAGGTACAATCTTTTTATTATCACCCCTTATCTCACTCACACAATCTAGCCTTTTTAAATTAAATATTATTTATTATTATGTTATGGAAGCAATACAATGAAGAAAAATAATATATGCTTTGAAAACTCCTTGATTATATATTCATAAATGCAATATCCATAAGGATACTTATTCAGACAAAACTCCCACTAAAATTAATATTTATGCATTCATCAAGACTGCAGGATAAAGTCTGTATTCTGTACAAACAGTACATACAAACTGTATTCCTAAACATTACATCACTATGCTATCAGTTAACTTAATGGACTTTTTGTGAAATATTTTCCTTCAAAAATTAACTTTGAACCATATATGAGCAAAAAATGCACCTTTTTTATTCTACATTCTTAAAAAGAATCAACCAGATTTAGTTTTTCAACATTCTGAAGGAAAACACTGTACCTCTGCTGAGATATCATACACAAAGTTTCCACATCAAGTGGAAGTTATAAACCTCTTCAAACAGACATTTATAAGGGAAATACCAGCAAGCCATTAACTGTACAAAAAAGATTAGGGGGCTGGGGCACATGACTTATAAGGAGAGGCTCAGGGAACTGGGCTTATTTGTCTGCAGAAGAGGAGAGTGAGAGGGGATTTGGCAGCAGCCTTCAACTCCCTGAATGGGGGGTTCCAAAGAGGATGGAGTTAGACTGTTCTCAGTGGTAGCAGATGACAGAGCAAGGAGCAATGGGGTCTCAAGTTGCAGTGGGGGAAGTCTAGGTTGGATATTAGAAAAATCTATTTCACTAGGAGGATGGTGAAGCACTGGAATGGGTAACCTAGGGGGGTGGTGAAATCTTTATCCTTAGAGGTTTTTAAGGTCTGGCTTGACAAAGCCCTGGCTGGGAGGATTTAGCTGGGGTTGGTCCTGCTTTGAGCAGGAGGTTGGACTAGATGAACTTCTAAGGTCTCTTCCAACCCTAATCTTCTATGATTCTGTGATTTTACATAGCAATGTAACTTGTAACACTTAGAAATACTGTGGGCATAGATTTTAATTTCCTTTATGTAATGATTACTACAATTGTGTAAATGGAAAGAAACCACATAAATCAGTAGTATTACAACACCCATCTTTACCAATAGTTTTGGTTTTTAATTATTTACTGTAAAATTGTAGAAAGGACTAATCAAACCTTTTATATATAATTTTGTGAAAATCATAATGGTCATTGTGTGGTAGAGAAGATTGGAGGGGGTAATACAAATGATCTGGTAGGATTTGGGAAGGATGAAGTAAAGCACATGATAATTTTTTCAGTCCCTCTTAAGAGTTAAAATGTGCATGTGTAACACATGTGGTTGTAGATGTACAATTGTAACAGATACGAAGGGAGATAAGGAAGGGCCTGATCCAGCAAACACATCATGAGCGTACTAAGTGTTTGCAAATCAGGCCCTATAACGAGAAAGAGAAGTACACAGAATGTCAGGGTAAACAAAGCTTTCATTTTTCCAGCATCAGAACAAAAATGGTGAGAAAGAGCCCAGGTTCTGATGTCTGGTGGCTCTGCCAAAAGGAGAAATTAATCACATAAAGTATCAAAGATTATTTCTCTAAAAAAATGCAAGGTGAAAAAAATCTAATTTGAATTTTAATATTAATTTATAATGACTTGATAGTTGCACACACATTTCTTTCTTGCATGTGATGTTTTAGATAATGTTAAACTACATGGATACAATATAGACTACTCATCCTTATACTCAAGATTAGGGATTTTTGTGTGTCAGCAAAGCCTTAGTATGCTAGAAGTCGTATTTATATAATATCCACTTTAGTATGCAGTTTACAAAATAATCCCTGAGTAAGAATTGATTGTGGTAAATGAAGAAATATTATTTCTACTGTAGAGAGATTGGGGAAATATTCTATTCTACTCTAACGTAGGTGCTGGAACTAGAGCTACTGCTGCAACCCTTGGTTTGAAGTGGTTTCCATTATATACAGGGTTTATAGCTTGGTTCAGTGGCTCTCAGAACCCTCACTATTGTTCCAGCACCCCTGCTCTCAAATATTTTTGAATGGCTCCTCTTCCCTTTACAAACATGTCTTGGAGGTTAAAATTTTTAGAGTCACCACTAGGGGTCACTGTAAGCCAAGCAACTTCAGAAAATTAATGTTTGTAACATGGAAAATGTCCTAAGCAACCAATTAATGGAATTTCAAAACATATTTTGAATTACAATAATTCCTATCAAGCACCAAAAGTAACTGCTAAGTCTGAAGGAGACTAAACTTTTTAAAACCTTGTTTATTTTAGCAAGACTGTCAATTTTGTTTTGCTTATTTTTACCTTTGCTTACCATTCCTTTTTTAACTGTAGAAGAAAGTGTTACCTGTTAACATAAAATCCTATGTTTTATTTAAAATCATAGAAGACAAAAATCAGAGACTATTTTGGTACACAGCACACTACATTAAAATAGCTCCACTGGAAATGAAATTAGAGGCTGTTGAATCTTTTATAAGTATAGTCAGTTATGGCATTAATTATAAAGAATACAAATTTCTTAAAAACCTGTTTCCCAAATCTGCTGAATTTCAAAAGAAATCATGCCTTTCCTTAGGAAACAATTCACCATTGTCTTGCTTTTGGCTTTTACTAGATCTTTTTCCAGAGTAATTGATTACTTTTTAATGACTGTCAGCAACAACATTAAGGTTAAAAAAAACAAAAACAAACAAATAAAAAAAATTCCAAAACAAAAAAAAGTAATAAGATGGCAAAAAAGAGTTAATTCTAGAATCCTGACAATATTTCCTTTCATCTATTGCCTCCAAGGATTTGTTCAGATTTATTCGTAGCACTGATTTATCTACTAAACAATTGCTCATAGAGTAAGAAAATCCTGAACGTCTCATCCAGGGAAAATTATCAGTAAATGACATCCTGATTTCCTAACCTGTAGAGTGTGTGGCTTGGAAGCCTTTTCTTTGTACTGATGCATCAGAAACAAACCGGAGGAACATTTTATTTCCAGTAGCAACAAGAGGATCTGGTATTTTATTGCCACATAAACGTCCCAGAATTGGTGACTTTTCTGTTTCTCCATCAAACACTTCCAAGTGATCATAAGCACATTCCTGATGTTGTTCAATCTCAAACTCATTAAAAGTCTGAAAAGAAAGCAAAATAGTGTGTTAAGAAGGACTCCCATACATATTATATCTTATACATAATAAAAATATACTGTATATAGGTTTCCAAAAAGCAGTCTGCTTGCAATTGAGACAGCACATGTAATTTTGTTGAGGTTATAAGCTTGGACCTTTGAATGACATACTTACTCTAAGGAAGCAGAGTAATAATAAAGACAGTGAAGTTTAACATTGGCAGGGTACCGCTTCACATAAAAGGGATTAGGACAATTGTGTCCAATCCATGGCAGAACAGCACATCTGGAATACCATAGCCATTCTGTTGAATTCATACAATTAGGTACCAGGATTATTCCAAATTTCACAGAACATCCAAAACCAGCCAGAAAATAGAAAATCTACTGGTTCCTTTTATAACTGGGGCCCTGCAACATCTGTCAGATGTTGTGCTTTTATATATATGTGCTTCTTCAATGCAGTTTAAACCAATGAAATCGACGTTTCCACATGACCCTTTTAAGTAAAACATATACAGCATGGTCCTTTGAAAATTATGCTACATAAATCAGTTTTTATAACTACCATATTTTTTATATTTAAGGCTTCACTCAGCAAATTAAAATCATCTTTCTCCAGGAAATCAGTACAAGAAAGCTGCAAAAATGGTTTTTGAGTGAATTTGTAAATAAACCCCAACACAACTCACTTTTACTTGTCATCAACTCTCAAAGAGAGAGAAAAGTTGCTGCAGTTATCTTAAAGTTGACAAGTGTTACTTACTTTCAGGACTGTTGTATATTTCTTCTCCACACACCAACATTTATTTTAGTATTTATCTGAGCTCCTAGAGACTCATAACTCTCCCCAAGGCCCTAGAGAGTGGAGTCCAGTTGTCCAAGATTTTAAAAAGTGACTAGTGATTTTCAGTCCCTCAATTTTAAGGTACCCAGCTGAAGATACTTTGAAAGTGTCTGATTCCCTGAGTTTGACCCCTACCCTCTGAAAATCAGACCCTTTAAACTGTCTGAAGATGGGGGCACCTGAAAATTGAGGCACCCAAAAATCACAAGTCACTTTTTACAATCTTAAACTTAGTTGTCCACAGAACAGGTATCTCAAAGGCAGTGGGAGTTTCTGAACCATATCATCTGAACCTAATCTTAAGGGACCACTTCCAGGAGCAAGGAATAGTTCAGCCTCCAGATCCTTCTTGTCTTCTCCACTGAGACTGCCACCTAGTGTTTCAACTAATGACAAGTGTGCTATTTATGATATATATGGATGACTGGACTGAGATCACCAAGCTTATTACAAATGGGACATCAAAAAGCCATGAGATATAACTCCGGGTCACTACTGACCTGGACTGGATTTGAACAAGAACCCTAAAGATGAAAGGTCAGAGAACTGCATATAAGCATTGAGAGGCTGAAATACTTCTAGGCTTCTCTGAACATTTTCACAATTAACCTTTAAATTGAAAGCTCATTCAGTTCAGTGGAATTGATTTATTATTATTAATTAGCAATTTTATGGTTCTCAAGCTATGTTTTGTTAATACAATAAAATATCACAAAAACACTCTAGGAATAAATGCTCCTAACTGTACTCAGTGAATTTCCAGCAAAGCAAGCTCAAAGATTAAGAAGCAATATTTAAAAGGAATAAAAGCAAACAGTCTAAGTCTGAGCACACATAATAACTGAGCATTCTGTCTGGTACACCAAAGCAAGTCTAATCTACTGAATCCCTGATGGAAGTCAGCCAATATAAAATGTGATGGCACTTCATATTACCAGCTGTCCTAAAGGAATTGCATATAGCTGAAGCACTGATGTTTTGGCAAATGAGAAAGAATGCTCAGAAGATCAGTTTTAGTTCACAAAGAACTAGAGAGTGAAAAGATAGTACTGGATGGACACAGATTCATTTTATAGGAAAAGTTGACATTTATATGAGCGGAAGGAAATCACAGATGCAATAAAAACAGGTGTACAGCAATCCCCCTTGCCACTCTAAAATTTCAATCAACCATCCTATCTTCATACGGTCTTGTTGTCAGGTATGTGTTGTCATTGGGCCCCTAATAATATTTGATTAATTAGAAAAACAAACAAACAAAAACCACTGAGAGGCTGTAAGAGCTGATTATATACAATGGAGTGAATCCAATGTGACTATCAATGGGAATTCTATATGTGCTCAAAGAGCAGTCTATAGTCTGAATTTGATTTTTAATTTTTTTTGTTTTTAAAAGGAAAATCACACTGTATTTTATTCAGTTCTGCAATCTGAAAGGTCAGTAGTTCAGAAGCACTTCTTACAATCAATAACCTGTTAAATCTATTATTTTAAATGTTTGAATTACAATTAGGATTTATGAGCCTAATGCTCAGAAACTATCTTCCTTAAAATATATGTTATTTTGACATACAATATAAAGTCAGTGTCCTACACAGAGAGAATGCAAAGAGTTTCAAACTTGTTTTAATAATCATTAAAGAATCATAAACAGACCTAGAGGATTTAAGAAAAAGCCAATATTGTATATTAAACTATTTCAAACATTAAAACAGTTTTAAAGAAATATTAAACAAAGAAATTGGCTTCAAGTTTTATCCATAGCATCCCCACATTTCCAGGGACACAAAAAATTTGCTTTTCAGCTGTCTTTATTATTAAGCTCAGAAATAAAATTTTGAAAAAAACAACTGTAAATACTCTTTGCATAATTTAAATCAAGATGAATAAAGATTAACGAGCATGTGGACAAGGGGAATCCTGTGGATATAATGTACTTAGATTTTCAAAAAGCCTTTGACAATGTCCTTCATCAAAGGCTCTTAAGCAAAGTAAGCTGTCATGGGAGAAGGGGGAAGGTCCTCTTGTGGATTGGTAACTGGTTAAACATCAGGAAACAAAGGGTAGGAATAAATGGTCAGTTTTCAGAATGGAGAAAGGTAAATGTTGCGTCCCCCAGGGGTCTGTACTGGGACCAGTCCTATTCAACATATTAATAAATTATCTGGAAAATGGGGTAAGCAGTGAGGTGGCAAAATTTGCAGATAATACAAAACTAATCAAGACAGTTAGGTCCCAGGCAGACTGCAAATTGCTACAGAAAGATCTCAAAACTGGGTACAGGGCAACAAAATGGCAGATGAAATTCAATGTTGATAAATGCAAAGTAATGCACACTGGAAAACATAATCCCAACTACACATATAAAATGATGGGGTCTAAATTAGCTGTTACCACTCAAGAAAGATCTTGGAGTCATTGTGGATAATTCTCTGAAAACATCCACTCAATGTGCAGTGGCAGTCAAAAAAGCGAACAGAATGTTGGGAATCATTAAGAAAGAGATAGATAATAAGACAGGAAATATCATATTGCCTCTATATAAATACATGGTATGCCCACATCTTGAATGCTGCGTGCAGATGTGGTCACCCCATCTCAAAAAAGATATATTGGAATTGGAAAAAGTTCAGAAAAAGGCAACAAAAAATGATTAAGGGTATGGAATGGCTTCCATATGAGGAGAAATTAATAAAACTGGGACTTTTCAGCTTGGAAAAGAAATGACTAAGGGGGGATATGATAGAGGTCTATAAAATCATGACTGGTGTTGAGAAAATAGATAAGGAAGTGTTATTTACTCCTTTTCATAACACAAGAACTAGGGGTCACCAAATGAAATTAATAGGAAGCAGGTTTAAAACAAACAAAAGGAAGTATTTCTTCACACAACACACAGTCAGCCTCTGGAACTCTTTGCCACAGGATGTTGTGAAGGCCAAGACTATAACAGGGTTCAAAAAAGAACTAGATAAATTCATGGAGGATAGATCCATCAATGGCGTCCCTATGCTCTGTTTGCCAGAAGCTGGGAATGAGCGACAGGAAATGGATCACTTGATGATTACGTGTTCTGTTCATTCCCTCTGGGGCACCTGGTATTAGCCGCTGTTGGAAGACAGGATACCAGACTAGACGGGCCTTTGGTCTGACCCAGAATGGACATTCTTATGAACTTGGGGACTTTTAGGACAATAAGCTGAGCAAAATTATTGCAGTTTTCATTAACTCATTCTTCTGTGTATCTAGATGCATTTCGAGGCATTTGTTCAAAAATCATTTTTATATATGCAGTACGGTTTCTTCAAATTAAGTTTCACTTAGACTAATTTTCAAAATTGAAGTGTCAAATGAGCTTTTAAAATCTCTCTCTCTCTCTCTCTCTGTGCCATATGTAGACAGTTTCAAAAGCATTCTTTTTTCATCTGGACATCTAGTTTAAAAATTCCACAGTGCATGTCCATTGTTTCCTGGAACCCTTGATTACACAGAATGTTTCACTTTACTGTTACCAGGAAAAGACTTTGCAATGATTTATCAAAACTAAGAGCACTCACAGGAAAAGATTAGGTACACTGAACTTCAAAAATAATGCACAGCTTCAGGACTCACTTGGTTCATTTGGTGTGCAGAAGCTTATCTTTTCTGTCCATTGAGGCATAGGAAGGGTAGCAATGAACTTGAACTTTGTTTGGAAGCAAAATAGGAAATATTTATAAAATGGATGTGTTGCATTAGTCTTATTGATATATGGGTCAAATACAAAATAAGTGATAAGCAGCTAACAAGATTGTGAATAAAATAATGTAATGTGTTATCTTCCCATACAAACATTTAGCACAGTTGAGAATTTCTAGTTGTGAAATGTTTTGCTAATGAGTGTTATATTTGTCCACTATACTTGATGGTGAGATTTTCAAAAGAGCTTAAGGGAGTTAGGTGCTCAGCTCTCATTAACTTTCAATGGTTGCTGAACACTTCATTAGGTAACTAAAGAAGCCTGTTTTGTTTGATTAACAGAGTTTCACTATTCGGATCAGAAAGGATGATAACCCTTTATCTCTGTGATTTTTTTCAAGGATGGAGGACAACATGAGTCAACAGTGTGCCCTTGTTGCCAAGAAGGCTAACGGCATTTTGGGCTGAATAAGTAGGACCACTGCCAACAGATCGAGGGACATGATCATTCCCCTCTATTCAGCATTGGTGAGGCCTCTTTTGGAGTACTATGTCCAGTTTTGGGCCCCACACTACAAGAAGGATGTGGAAAAATTGGAAAGAGTCCAGCGGAAGGCAACAAAAATTATTAGGGGGCTGGAGAACATGACTGATGAGGAGAAGCTGAGGGAACTGGGATTGTTTAGTTTGCAGAAGAGGAAAATGAGGGGGGATTTGATAGCTGCTTTCAACTACTTTAAAGGGGGTTCCAAAGAGGATGGACCTAGACTGTTCTCAGTGGTGCCAGATGATAGAACAAGGAATAACGGTCTCAAGTTGCAGTGGGGGAGGTTTAGGTTGGATAGTGGGAAAAACTTTTTCACTCAGAGGGTGGTGAAGAACTGGAATGGGTTACCTAGGGAGGTAGTGGAATCTCCTTCCTTAGAGGTTTCTAAGGTCAGGCTTGACAAAGCCCCAGATGGGATGATTTAGTTGGTGATTGGTCCTGCTTTGAGCAGGGGGTTGGACTAGATGACCTCCTGAGGTCCCTTCCAACCCTGATATTCTATGATTCTATGATTTTTTAAAACATTTAAATAACTTAAGGCCCTAAACCCCATTTTCAAAAGTGATTTAGATGCTTAGGACCAGATTTTCAATAGTATTTAGGCAGTGAAAGATGCAGGTAGTGCAGCCTAATGGGATTCTCAAAAGCTCCTAGGCAGGTTAGGCACATAACTCTCATTGACATTCAACTCTCACTTCCACTGACTTTCACTTTTGAAACTGGGTGTATGGGGTGCTTTTGAAAATGTTTGCCCAGATTTTACTTCAAATGAAAAAGGAACAGTTGATAAAGATTTAAGAATGGTTTCTTCTGGAAGAGAGAAAACTAAAATTCAGCAAGGAAATCCAAATTCATGAGCTTTCCTGCTGAGTTTACTGGCACTCAAAGTGCTTTTATAAAAATCTGTCCATTCCTCTGGCTAGATAAGATATACACAAAATAAAAGTTGTTCATATGGGAGAAGTTCACTTGTTGGGAATGAGCCAGCACAGGCCCACCCTCCGTCTCCACTCAACTTGAACACTCACTGAACCCAGTGAATGGGCAGAGCATTCGTCCCCTCTTTGTTTGTAGGGTTTAAGCATTTAGAGCCAGATCCACAAAGGGACAGAGGCATTGCTATGCTCAGTTAGGCACATACCCAAAGGCTGAAATTTAGGCTTTTAGCGCAGATTGATTATGTAAGTGTTGCCTTAGTATGTTTTGCAAGTTCTATTTTCACACCACCCTGCCTCTGAAAAAGCTGTTTCCTACTGTTACGGTACATTTTCCTCCCCTGTTTAACCAAGACTGTTTTAAGAGAAAACTACTGCATTGCATTTTAGGTGAGATCCTTACCCCTGCTCGGGCTTCTTTATGCCAGGGGAAAAGGTTGGAGCAGCATAAAGAGGACCTAAGAGTTCAGTAACTGACTAGGGGACAATTCTCCTGGCACTAACACTGCAGAAGATGGCTGAAAGGCTGCATCCTGAGTTCTGTTCCACAAGCCTTAAATATAGGGGACATGCTGAGGGTTGGAAGGGCATGTTGGGTCTGAGGCCACAGCATGCAGAGCTGATGAGATGCTTGGCAGTGTGATTCCCAGAGGGCAGTCCAGGGAATCTGCCATAACTTAAACAGGCCTCAGGGCTGTTTCACCAGGGTCCTCTCCAGCGCCTGGAACAGCTCAGGGTCAAGAGGGCACAAAGTTGGCTTAGGCTATGTCTACATTGGAATCTGAGGTCTGACTGCAACACAGGTAGACATACCCACACTAGCTCAACCTGCACTAGCACAGCTAAAAACAATAGTTTAGACACAAGGGCATGGGCTTCAGCACAGGCTAGCAGCACAAGTATATGCCCAAGGGATATGTACCTATGTGCTTATATAGCCCACACTGAAGCAAGTGAAGACATGGCAGCACAATTATTTTTAGCCATTCTAGAATGGGGTAATGCTAGCGTGACTATGTCTATCTGAGCTGCAATCAGACCTCAAATTGCAGTGTAGACACACCCTTAAGGGCATCCCATCTCTCAAGCTCATTGCTGTACCGCAATAACGTGGTGAAATCGAAAAAAAGCTGACAATCAAAGTGCAGAAATCTTGTACAGCGAATCTGGAATGTCCATGTGAATTATGTACATGAAAGTGTCCCAAGCCCCTGAATCAATTATATATAATCAGATAAAAATAATACCCCACATCAATATTTGAGATTTAAAAAAAAAACCCAGACATTTGGAATTTTCATCTAAGTATTATGGAACACTCACTTAACACTCTTAAAATAATTCTTCACTGAAGGTTAAACTTCATATTAATCTTTGTTTTAAAATGTTGATATCTTCATAACACATTTTAGTAAATATTCATTGTTTTAAAAATAATAGGTTTTATTTTAAAAGTCAGTGGATTCTTACTAACTAGTGTAATATAAAGGGCATACTTTTTGGCTGCCAATTGATCAGTGAACATAGCTCAATATTATTTTCATATAGTGGCCTGTGAAAGTGGCTGGTCAGCTCAGGAGGAAATTTGTTTAAAAACAACAACACTTAAATAACTTACTAATTTGACTCTGTGACCAGGAGTGGCACTGATTTCCCATGTGCATTCCTTCCTACTTGGGTATTTGTCTGGCCAGTTAGGACTTGTGATGACTCCAGTCGGACTATGGATCTTCTGTTCACACTCAGCTGTGCCAATAATGATAGCATCAGTTAGTTTGGAAATCTGTGTTAAGATGTAGTCAGAAAAGCAGACTTTTTATCAACTGATTCATTGAAAGGAAAGGATTTTCAGGAAGCTAGCTAATCACCTCTTCAGTATCCGGTATCATGTTCATCACCTTTGGCAAATACATCATGGAGATTAATCTAGCACTGCTTGTTTACTGACTGACCATTACATTTACAGTGTTGTTTACAATGGATCACACAAACCTTCTATAAACAAATTATATATATGAATGATATGCCTAAACCATTTATCTAAACAAAGTCAATATTTTCCCATTCCCACTACAAAGCCTTCCTCACAAATAAAATTAAGTAGAAAAACCCAGAATGGAATTCCTGCCTGAAAATTTCATATTTTGCTTTTCTGCCTTCCCACTAAAGCAGGCATTAAAGGTACTGAACCTTGATTTTGGAAACCATGATTAATAGAGAGAGAGATACTGTTGTTGGCAAAAGACTGCGAATGAATCGTGAATATCTACTGAGAAATGTCTGACTATACAAGGTCTTCTTTGTCCTAACCAAATTAGTAGAAGTGCCTCTCATTAAATAAATACTAACATTTAAATTTAAATAAAGCAAGGATAAAATGATAAAACTACTCCACCTTCTTAAATACTTGCCCTTCAAGAATCTCAAAAGACTTTATAAACATCAGAGAATTAAGCCTCACAACACTCTCAGAAGGAAGGTCAGGGCTTGTCTAAACGGCACCACAGTCCAGACTAGAGGGATGTGATTTGTAGAGTGCTCTAACTGCCCCATGTAGACCCTGCTGGTTTGCATTAAAAGCTACCTCCCTTTTCTACATGATGATAACTTTCTACAGAGATGAAGATAACTTTCTAAAAGATAGCCGGGTCGTCTCTACTATCTGCTGTTCAAATGCCCTAACCCTTACCTTCCTTGCAGTCATGTTTATTTTCATGTAGCACAAATCCATTGCGGCACTGACAGACATAGCTTCCTATAGTGTTGATGCATTCATGCTGGCAGCCACCGTTGTCCTTAGAACACTCGTCCTTGTCTAAGGGATACACAACATGGTTCTGTGAGCATCACATCTATAGCTTGTAGAATGTCGACAACATTTTTATATGAATGTTTAAGTCCAGAAAAGGGTAAACTAAGGCACAGACCTTATTCTTCTCAGTATGGCAATTTAATTGTACCTTAGTTCTACCCATTCATGTTCAGCCTGCAACCTTGCACCATGGCACTATTATTTTAGTAAATTCCCATGGGAAGTGAGGCCTATTTCTCAAGAGACAGACCAAAGTAGTTTCAAGAAAATAAAGGATATAGAACAAATGGCTAATATTACTCTTCCAGCTAGTTTTACTGATATAGATTTCATAAAGTATCTCTTCAGTGGCTACAGTTCCATGCACAACAAGGAGTTTTACTATCTGGACAAACACATAAGGTATTCCCACCTCACACAAGTTCTACAATGTAGGCAGATTGGATGTTCAGGCCAAACAAGGTTTCAAGCTCTGCACATGTTGATATTAAAAATAAGTTACTCAGCATAAACATTATCAATTAGTTGTTTTGTTCAAGCAGAGTGAAAAATGTGCTTTGATTTTAATGAATCTGGACATTACAAAACATCTCAAAGGGGAAAATACATTGTTAAAAAACACAGAAAAGAAACTGATGTTAATTGTTTCGGGGAGATCTGCCATATAGCATGCAGTCCTGTTTATTAACAAGTAATCCTCTCTAAAAAAGCTTTTAGTGTGTTAGAAATCAACCAGACAGTAGAGGAGAAAATATGAGCTACATTACACAGCCACCAAATTCACTGCAGGGAAAAAAGCCAAACTAGATTAACAGGCAGTCATTACAGCAGAAGGCATCAGCTGCCACCATTCTGTGTCATTTGGCTGTTGTCATTTTAGGTGGGGCTGGTCCATTGAATCAAAACTGGCAGACTGTTCCTGACATACATATATAATGCCATATCACACTGACTTCTGTCGTTTCAACATGCAAAAAAAAAAATCGAATAAATTATGGTCATATCAGAAGTCAGACTGTTTCAGAACTGGGATGCAGAGCATGCATCTCATTTGCCCTCAGATTTCTTAAGATATTCGAAAGGGAGCGTTATTTCTTAACAAAATTAATATGCAATATTTCAGACCGCGTTTGGCTCAGTAGGAATTTCTACAGAAACACAAGCTGTCTTATATAATTTAAGCTTCTTGTTACTGTTTTACTCATATTGTATTACCTCCCCCTACCTTTGTTGAAGCACATATATATAGTAATACAGCAAAAGGAATCTTTATTGTCTAAGTATTACACAATACCTGAGCTTTACCTGCCAAGATGTACTTGAAGCTTGACTTATTGACTTGCAAGCTCTTCAGTAAATGTATTTGTATTTACAATACATTGCTGTCAGGGGCGGCTCTAGGATTTCCGCCGCCCCAAGCAGGGCAGCACGCCGCGGGGGGCGCTCTAGCGGTCGCCGGTCCCGCGGCTCCGGTGGACCCGCAGACGTGCCTGTGGAGGGTCCGCTGGCCCCGCGGCTCCGGTGAACCTCCCGCAGGCATGCCTGCGGATGCTCCACCGGAGCCGCGGGACCAGCGGCCCCTCAGCAGGCACGTCTGCGGGAGGTCCGCCGGAGCCGCCTGCCGCCCTCCCGCTGGGACACCACCCCAAGCGCGCGCTTGGCGCGCTGGGGTCTGGAGCCAGCCCTGATTGCTGTACAGCAACATGATGATATACATATTCATAGAAAAGTCCTGCAAGTCAAAACCAAGTTTCCACTGCATTTTCATTTGTACTATAAATCTCAAATCTGTTTGCACTGAGAGTGCTTGGGAGCTTCCTGCAGATGTGAACAGATTTGAATGTGGAGGAACAGTTTAAAAGTAAATATACTTCACAGAAGCGGTTTATATTTGTGATCATTTAGGAAAACATAAAAACTCAGAAGGATACTTCTTGCAGGTTTTCTAATAGGAACACAAAGTAAACATCATGAATTATTTGATTTCAAGCAAAAGTTTTAATCTCTCATCTTTTCAAAAGCAAGCACTTGCACATACTCCCTGTTGCAAGCTTAGAAGGGTGACAAGCAAATAAGAAATTAGAATGCAACGGACAATAACAGAAACTCATTAGCATTTCCTCTCTTATATATTAGTAGAGAAAAGAATGGAAGGTAAGCTCAAATGCTTTCATCAAAGGTAACAAATAGGGACATTCCAGTAAAGTTTTGTAATTAATAAAATAAAGGCCCTTTCCAGTTCCCCATCTGCCAAATTGTCTGAAACAGAAAAGTCTACTCTCACATTAAATAAATATGTATCATTCTGAAGAATAATCTCAAAAGGGACATGTGCATAAAGAAATGGGCCTATGATGGATCCCTTCAAAGATCAGCTCTGTGCAAAACAATAATCAAAAGGTAGAAGAGATAAGCTTAGTGACACTAGGATGGAAATAATTTATTGCACACTTAATGAAGGATGCAATTGTTGAACAAACCTTATAGATGTTGAATAAATCAGTATGGATTTTTCCATCATGTCTGTAGCTCAGTTTCAAAATTAGTCTGTATTAGTTATAGAAACAAATGTTTTGCTTAGTAAAAACAAAATCATTTGTTGTGCTGACAGATGGAAATCAGTCTCCCAATTTTGAATGGATGCTTTCTTCCTTTTTGTTTGTTTGTTTCAATACTCAGTATAGGGAAAGATCCATTCTCAACAAAATGTTAGATTTTAACAATTTAGAGGACACGTGGTCATACCTCTGAGACCCCCAGAGGCCACCAGTCTGTGAATAATACGTACTCGGCCTGAGGGGGCAACCTGTATCAAGTCCTTGCATGATTCAAAAACAAAAATTTTCTCTTTGCAGGAAGTTTTCTTGTCTGTGGAAATAAATGTACCAGGATAGTGCCAGAGGTGAGTGTGTGCTCCAACATGAATCTGCTCAAGGGTAGAAACATTTAAGCTTTTCTTTTTAACTGCTCACTGAATCATAACCCACCAATTAAAAAAAAAAGACCCCAGTAAAATTCATTCTTATGCATCAGACACAGTGACTGTTTTAAATGAGCGTGCAAAACATCATATTTATTTAAAACCACAAAAATAACTCTAGAGCACATGATAAATGGAAGCAGTTTAACAACAGGTTGCTACCAGTGATTAATCATACTATTGTTTAAGAACCTTATTCAAAGAAATGATTATAGCTGCTCCCATGACCATCACCTTTCCTACACAGAAAATCAAACATTTTTTTTTTCTGAAGCAAGGCCATGTTGAATGATTCAACAGCCTACTTTTCCTTGTGTGCCGACGGCAAAAATCTTGCAATAGGTTGCCCAATTATCCACATGAAGGGCACGAAACTTGTAATAGGAAGTTTTATGCTTCAAATCTTAATATTTAATTTAAAAAAAATTGACAAAACTATTTCCAAAAAATATCAGTTATCTGTAGCCCCAAGATGGTTTTAAATTATCCCTTCCCCCTCCTCAAGACACTAGATTACATCTGTACAACACCTGTTCTGCTACTTATAGAAAATCACCTTGAAACATCCCTCAAGTCACAGCACATGAATACCCTCACACATAAGCATTCTTGACTAAATATGTGCGGTCTGGAACACTAGAAAAATTTGGGTGCTGATTGGCTAGTGAAGAGATAAGAATTTATTATTAGAAAAAATGGGTGTGTGAATGGAATTCAGTTGTTGACTCAATCTCTCTGATCCTCTAAAATGTATACTTTTCTATGACCATGTTAAACTTGGTGCATAAACCTTTGTTTTCAGAACTCTGCACTCACATTTTGTTATGCATCTATAAACACCTACTAACCATGGCAACCATGCAAGCTTATCTTTATATTTTTTATCTGAGATTCCCAGACTCCAAAGCCAGAAGGGACCATTGTGACCATATAGTCTGACCCCCTACATGACACAGGACAAAGAACTTCCCCAAATAATTCCTAGAGAATATCTTTTAGAAAAACATCCAATCTTAATTTAAAAATTGTCAGTGATGGAGATTCCACTAAGATCCTTGGTAAATTGTTTCAATGGTTAATTGTTCTCACTGCTAAAAATTTACACTTTATTTCCAGTCTGAATTTGGGTAGCTTCAACTTCCAGCCATTGGATCATTCTATACCCTTCTGTGCTAGATTGAAGAGCCAATTATTAAATATTTGTTCCCCATTTAGATACTTATAGACTGTAATCAAGTCACCCTTTAACATTCTCTTTTTTGTTAAGCTAAATAGATTGATCTCTTTGATTCTGTCACTATAAGGTATGTTTTCTAATCCTTTAATCATTTATGTAGCTCTTCTCTGAACCCTCTCCAATTTATCAGCATCCTTCTTGCATTGTGGGCACCAGAAATGGAAACACTATTCCAGCAGCAGTCGCAACAGTGCCAAATATAGGGGTAAAATAAACTCTCTACCACTACTAGAGTTCCTGTTTATGCATCCTAGGATTGCATTACCTCTTTTGGCCACAGCGTGACACTGGGAGCTCATGTTCAGCTGATTATCCACTATGACCTCCAAATATTTTTCAGAGTCACTGCTTCCCAGGACTACATTCTTTGTTCCTAGATGTCTACACTTACATTTAGCCATAATCAAAGACTTGTTTGCTTGAGCCCAATTTACCAAGCAATCTGGATTGCTCTGAATCAGTGACCTGTCCTCTTATTTATTTATCACTTCACCAATTTCTATGTCTCCTGCAAACTTTACCAGATATGGTTTTATATTTTCTTCCAAATCACTGATACAAATGTTAAATAGCATATGGCCAAGAACCAGTACCTGCGGGACCCACTGGAAACATACCGACTCAATGATAATTGCCCATTTACAATTATATTTTGTGACCTGTCAGCCAGTTTTTAATCCATTTAATCTGTGCCATATTAATTTTATATTGTTTTAGTTTTTAAAATCAAAATGTCATGTGGTACCAAGTCAAACACCTTAGAAAAATCTAAATGTATTATGTCAACATTATTACCTTTATCAGTCAAACTGATAATCTCATTTAAAAAAAAAAAGATATCAAGTCAGGTTGACAGGATTGATTTTCCATAAACCCATGTTGATTTGCATTAATTACATTACCTTCCCTTAATTCTTCATGAATTGAGTCCCAAATTAGCCACTCCATTATCTTACTCACGACTGATGTCAGGCTGGCATGCCTATAATTACCCGTCATCCCATTTACCCTTTTTTAAAATTGGCAGTTGAGACCTGACTGTAAGATGCTGAAAGGCCTGTACCAGCACAATTGATTATGCCTGGCTTTTTGGGTCAATATCAGCTTAGCAAGAATTGTTTGTGGGATGGGATTGTCATAATTTTGTCCACCAAATTTGACTACATGAGATGTCTTATACAGAAACAGCCAATTTGTTTCTTGGCAATTCATAGGAACATCCTATTGGATCAGACTAATAGGCCATGTAGTTCTGTATTCTGTCCAACACTGACCAGGATCAGCTGCTAAAGAGGAAGGTACAACAAAACCCCATAGTAGTCAGTTGTGGGATAAGCTGCCCCCAAGGAAATTTCCCTACTAAAGTCCAATAGTTAGAAATGGGTTTATGCCTTAAATAGTGAGTGTTTATATCCCTTCCAAAACTTTTTCAAAAATATATTTACTAGTTTAACTCTGGATAACGCCACATAAATGTCTAATTTTTTTGAATCCTGCTCAGCTTTCAGCTATATCAGTTAATATGCTATGACAATGAGGTCCATCATCTAATTACGCATTCTGCAAACAAGTATTTTTTTTTATTTGGTTTGAATTTGCCATCTTTCAAATTCATTGAATGTCCCCTTGTTCTTGCATTTTAAAAATGGAATAGAAACTCCTGATCTACTTTCCCCAAACAATTCATTATGTTGTGGTCCCTTTATCATGTTCCTTCTCATTCATCTCCTCTCTAAGGTAATCTGTCCCAATCTTTTCAGTCCTAGAAGGGGTTATGCAGTGTTGCTTTTCCACTTTACTCATTCCTGGAGGGGCTCAAAGAGGGTGGCTGTGGATACCTACACATCTTCCCCTAAGCATTCCATTGGATCCCATATACTTGTGAAGTGCTTGGAGAGAACAAACGGAATGGTGGTATCACTGGAATGCTTATGATAGAAAAGAAGGCATAATGCTGTGTATCTGCCCATGTGTTCAGCTAAGACTGTTGAAACCATCCCAGGCATGACTGAGGTGATGTTCCTGGGTAAGACTAACTGTTCTGCAGAACTTATTGGCAGTATGTACATGCCTTTTATTCTGACAGAATGATTACTACCTGCTAGACAGATACAAAAGTAAGACGTGTGTGTGTGTGTGTGTGTGTGTGTGTGTGTGTGTGTGTGTGTGTGTGTGTGTGTGTGTGTGTGGAGGGTCACACTTGAATATATCTCATGGAGCTCAGTGTTTCCAGCTTGTATGGGAAGTTTCCTCAGACATGAACCTACCCCAGTCAAACTAGACTTTGTCAACTCTCACGTAGACTACTGTAATGTTCTTCTAATTGGACTTCCTTCAAATTTGTTCCATTGACTGGAAATGTTACAGAATATAGTTGCTTGTTTGTTCCTTCAGGTAGCACCTGGGAGTCTGTTACACTCAACTTCTAGCCAAAGGACATAATTAAAGTTGTAATATTAGAATATAAAATCCTTCATAATTTAGGTTGTCTCTTGCCCTATACTCAACAGTTACAATCCGTTGGGGTAGGGTCCACTCACAGAATTTAGGCTCAGCCAGTAATGAGCTAGAAGGTAGGCACGGTTTTCATGGCTGAGGACTCGTGGTTGTGGAATTCCCTCGCAAAGGAGTCCCAAAATAATCCGTTGGATGTCTGTAAGAATGTTATACAGGATGGTGCCCTTTTCTTTTTTAAATGTCTTGGCTCTCTCCCTCATTTTGCTAATCTACTATCCTCTTGTTTAGCATTGCATGTACCTTTTGCTGGTGGGTGGATTGCCAGACAGATATTGGGTTTCCCCTTTTGCTAGATTTTATTGATGATGACTGGCTGTATAATTAGAATGGTGAAGTTTTAAAGAGGTTGAATTGATTCTATTATGATTTTAGTGCAATGCTTAAAAGCCTTCCAATACAACTTTTAAACTGAAAAATAATAATAAATACATGCCTAAATTCTCTAATCTATACATTTGCTAAAGATAGTCTTGTATTTTTCATAAGGCATAATTAAATGAGGAATTAAAGAAGAACATAGGGTCAGGCCAAAATGATGATCTAATGTCAACTTTCAGAAGTCAAAATATATGTGCTGAAGATTTCAATACATATAGTGCCTTCAATGCCTGGATCAAGAGCACATGTTGTCTATAATGATGAATTTCTAAATCTAACTCCTTTTTTTTTTTTTAGCAGTAATTAGAGATCAGAGTGACAAACTGCCAGTGCGCTGATAACAAAGAAAAAACAAGCTTCTTTTATCTACTTTCAAACTCATTTGAACATCTTGGATTCAAAAGTTTGACTTAGACTAAAATATTATGAGGTGGGTGTTCTGTGATAAAAGGAACAAAAGCAAGTCATATAGAAGAAAACAACTAAATGAAAAAGGATGGTGAGAACGGAACAGAGTGGGAAACAGGGTGAAAAGTAAATACAGACAGACTGTGAAAAATGAGTAGAGAGCAGAATGGAATTGGAAAAGAATTCCAATGAAAAATAAATGCACAATATTCAGTGAATATGGAATACCCATATGGTATCCCATCCAGTTCTTTTGAAGGGTCTATCCCCACTACGCAAAACAGGTTTTCCTTTAACCAGAAAAACATTTTGGTTCAGGTTCATCGCTAGTATAAGTTCCCTGACTTTAGTGAATTTAACCTAGAAATAAACTTAGCCCTTTAAAAAAATTGTGAGTTTAAATTACCAGGAAAAAATGGTTTGTGAATTAAGTTAGTTTTCAAAACAGAGACCAAAGGAAAATAAATAAATAAACAAATTGTCAAAGAATTTGACACACTCATCCTTTGAACCCCATGAACAACAACTCTGGTCCCTCCCCAACACACACAGTTGTTCTGAGTTCTTTTTAGTACAAACCTTGGTTACTAATAGGGTTAACATTCTTTAAACAATTCATCTACACTTAAAAATGCAGAAAAAGAGATTGCTTGTTAAACAGAATCTATATTCAATAGGTTCATCATCCATAACTTTTGGGCTACAGCTAATAAGGAGATTACAGTGAATACCAGGGCTACTTTTGCTATACTGCACCACTATAAAGGTATCTAAATAATAGGATTTAACTCAGAAATATGTATACTGAATACTAACAGTGATCTGAAAATCTAGGACTAGATCATGCTAGCCACTAGCCCTTATTTATAGGATAATACACACTGTCTTTAATGGGTAACCCGTAAGCATGTAAATAAGGACTGTTCACTCAAGGGTTTGCAGGATGGGCCCCATACATTTCATGTGCATAGATATTTAGGTACAAATACATAGCTAACCTTTAAAGCTTTATGACAATAATCTAAAATGGCATTTTACAAGGAAAAGTAACCTTCTGTGACCTTAAAAATGTCATTTACATAAACCATAAACTGATCTCAATGTCTCTGCCTGCAGAAATGTGATTATCAGCAAATACAATATGTTTAAAGCTTTCAGGAGGTAAAACACTTGTTAATATCTTTGTCTGATGTATGGAAAATATCATTTGCTGTGCTCTTTCCTCACTGCTAGAATAAACCATATGAGAAGGCATAAAAGAAAACATCAGACTTCCTTTCAGGGCTGCTAAACTTTAAACTTCTTGTCTACGTACATTACAGTTTCTGACAGATATTTTTCCCACTTTGTAAAAGATCTAAGCAATATCACTTACATAATATGCTGAACCATACCTGTTTAACTTTCCTACAAAATGTATCATGCATTCCTCAGTTACTGAAACTATCCAGACAGAAACTGCATTTACTTAGGCTTTTACAATATAACATTTAACCAAAGGCAAAATAATAAAGTAAACTACTAAAACATTTTCTGCTTACTAAATGTAAGTATATTTCTAGCTCTCAAGAACTTGTATTTCTTATCAGAAAATGAGAGGGTAAAATTCAACTCCTAGACGCAGTAACTTTTAATTACACAAGAAGAATTCTAGTACTATTAACAGAATGTATCCTGTCACATGGAAACATGGTTATAACAGAGTCCTATGTGGGTGATTACTAGGACTGTGATCCTCAAACATTTGCGTACAGGCTTTACTCATATGAATAGTCCTATTAAAGTCAATGATGCACATCCTCAGCTGGTGTAAAATGTCATAGCTCCATAGAAGTCAATGGAACTATGACAATTTATACCTGTTCTGATTTGCCACATGGAAGCTACCCATGTACTTAAAGATACGCATGTTCCTAGATGTTTTCAGAATCAGGACTGGTTCTTCCATAAACCTTTAAAATGTTCAAAATCAGGCAAGAAAGATTCTACAGCAGTGGTCCCCAACCTTTTTGTGGCCAGTAGCACATTCATGTTTTCAGAAGAGTGTGGCGGGCGCCAACAATTTTTCAAGGCTTATTTTGTATTTGTACATTAAATAATACAAAAAACATCATATTTAATATTACATAATATATTATTCCAGAGAGAAGAGAGAAGCCGGAGAGAAGCCGCGAGGACAGAGAACACCAGTGCCCACAGCCTGCAGCCCTGGAGTTCTCTGTGGCTTCTCTCCCCTGCTGGGCACTAGATGGGTGCACATAAATCCCCTGGCGGGCACCATGGTACCCGCAGGTACTGTGTTGGGGACCACTGTTCTACAGTATTTAACAAATACCTAGCAAGAGACAAGTTATAAATAAATGCAATTTAATAAGAAAAAGAGCTAGCGAAAGCAAAATACAAATATACTTATATTTTGTAAGAAATAATTTACATCACATTATGATTAGGATTACTAAACAAAGAAAGAAAGAAAGAAAGAAAGAAACTGGGGTAACAGAAGTCTGTTGTGGTAAATTCTGGGCACACACTTTGAGGGTTCCCTTCTCTTTTACCTCCCAGTCTGTGTATATCTGTAGAATATGGGTCTGGATTGTTAGGGGGAAAAACCCTCCTGTTTCACATATTCCCCACAATATACATATATTTCAATTCAAGATAACTATTGTTATATTTTATTAACTTATTAAATTGAACCAAAAATTAAAACTGTAATCAAAAGGAGAGAGGCCTTTCACATTCATCACCTGTGCAATAAAGAACACAACCTGTGAAAAAGATTCACTGCATCTAGACACTCTATACTCAGAAGTATCCATAGTACACAAGTGATTTTTAATACCTGAAAAGAAGTGGGCCTTGAAGCCTTTCTTTGAGACTGTGTTGTCAGATCTGAACTCAATTCTCATATTGTTGTATTGTGATGTGATAACTTCAGGCACTTCTGTACCACAAAATTTACCATGCAGTTTGGAATCAGAAGAAAGGCCACTACGAATCTCCACGTAATCATATTTGCAAACCTAGGAAAGAGAAAGATTTTTGTATTAGCCAAAAATAGATACAAATTCCATATAAGTGCCTCTACACTTAAAATGTAAGATCTTCTGTTGATTTATGTTACAAAGTTAATATTTTATTGACTTTTCAATATTTAATATTTTTGCAATTTTTCCGATACTCCTTTATAAATGTTTGTTGATTTTGTTTTAATATAATTTTTAACACTATAACATTTAATTTCTTAAATTACATGTTTTAAGACAAAATTCATGCATTAATATGTAGTATCTACATTGTCTACATTTTAAAGTGTTTAATAGCTCAGTCATTTTAATTAAAAAGGAAAAACTCTGAAGGCATTAGACTAAGGCCTCCAAATGTTCACTTTGAAGAATAAAGCCATCTCTGAGTCAAACATTTATGGGTTCTGTATGCTTGTGGATTTGTTTTTTTTAAGCACCCTATAACCTAAAATGTATTACCTTTAATATGGAAATTCTGCAAGCCAAGTCTTTCCCATTGTAAATTTAAGACCACATTATTTTCTTAGGAAAGTATAAATCTGCATTGTTAATAGTGTCACTTCTTTCTCAACAGCGGCACTGATATAATTTAGAGGACTAATTTGTGTCATTTTCATTAGGAGGTTTAAAAAAATCACCCCTTATGCAAGGCCTACTACCCAGGATAATACTTTCAGTGCATAATCCCATGTCTATATAAAACCTTCCACCCCAAAAACTTCTAAGCTTCTTAGGCTCAACTATCAATCATTTAATCAAAAATGTTCCAGTTGTATGCAATTAATAGCTTAAGAGAAAACAATGGCCAGGGGATTCATACAAGGCTTAGATTGTGCATGAAATGAAAGCATGAATTTTATAAATCACAATCTTTATTTTTTTAAACTACACAAAAAGATTATTTTGGCTTTTGTTACTATCTCCTTATGGACTATAAAAATGATTTCCAATGTTTTGCCATAATGGAGGGAAAGGTTTAAAGTGCTTATAACTACTGGAATCACTTTCACATGTTACCGCTGTGGAATGCAGCTAATTCAGTCATAATAACTCCACTTAAAGAATATTAAGAGTCTTGCTTAATGCAACAGGCACAAGGAAATACTGAGTTACAACTGGAAGTCTACTTTAACTCACCTGAGTTAAATTCTCGTCTTGATACCTGGGATTTTCACATGCAACTCCCAATAACGTGAACACTTAAGATAAATCCCAATATCCACTGCTAAGCCTATCAGTATGACTTAAGGTGAATTTTAATGCTTTTGTGGGTTTAAATTAGACATGTAATATTATTTGAATGTAGGCTTAGTGATATAATTTCCGTTATATGGCAGTATATAAAACATTAATAGAAGTACAAGTATATTAAAATGGTATTTATTAGCAAAGATGTATATAAATATATCCAGCTAATTTAAAATTATTTATTCAGCAAAAACAATTTCATAGTTAATTAAGTCTCATAATAAATAAGTATTTAAATAATTTCTAACATGTGGACTATTAGTACCCATTTTATGTCTGTATTTTTAGACACTATATAAAAAGTATTAGTGGCTTGATATACTATAACAGTTTATTCTGGATAACAAAGTACTGACATTCACAACTTCTGTTAGTACTATCCATCTAACATCTATTTTTAGCAATACAAGAGAGGAGAATGGTCTTATGATCAAAACACAGGGCTGAGAGATAGGAGATCTACAATTTTTTTCCCACAATCTGCCAGTCATAAATCCTGTGTGACCTTGGACAATTGACTCAGTTTCCTCATCTGAAAAATGGAGACACAAACAGAGCTGGCTAGAAAACAAAGGCGTTTTTTGGGAAACAAAAGTTTGCTTCATTTATTTTTCTTCTAATAATGACATTTTTTTATTTCATAGGGATTTGTGAGGTTATAATTATTAACGTGGGTGTGGGGGACACGATAAAAGTCTTCAAGTAAGTAAAAAGGTTGTTATAAAATGGAGGAAAATAATTTTTTCTCCTTATCCACTGAGGACCAGATGAGAAATAATGGGCTCAAATTTCAGCAAGGGAGATTTAGAATTGGCATTAGGAAAAACTTCCCATCAGGGTAGTTAAGCACTTGAACAAATTACATAGAGAGACTGTGGAATCTCCATCATTGGAGGGTTTTAAGAATGGGTTAGACAAATGCCATGTTCTATGGGTATTATCAAGACCATTTAGGGATGATCTAGATAATAGCTAGTCCTACCTCAGTGCAGACTAGATGACCTACTGAGGTCCCTTCCAGTCTTACATTTCTATGATTCTATGCCTGTAAAAGCCTGAGATGCTGGATAATTAATTATCTGAAGCCAAGGAGCTTAAATAATAATAAATAATAATAATAATAATAATAATAAAAATCAGAGAGTTCATTCCACAATCCAAGTGGGAAGTTTATTTTGATATTCAGTCTACATGCTTTTTTCACTTATTTCATTTCATTGTTCCTTATTATACTTCCTGTTCCACTCTAAAAATTACTTCCTTTCTTAGGTTTCAGAGTAGCAGCTGTGTTAGTCTGTACCACAAAAAGAACAGGAGTACTTGTGGCACCTTAGAGACTAACGGAGCATTATAGCCATCTATAACCATTTCAACGTGAGCATCCTAAAAAAGGAAAAAAGAACAGGAGTACTTGTGGCACCTTTGTTAGAGACGAACAAATTTATTTGAGCATAAGCTTTCATGGTTCTACAGCCCACATCACTGGAAGCTTATGCTCAAATAAATTTGTTCGTCTCTAACAAAGGTGCCACAAGTACTCCTGTTCTTTTTTCCTTTCTTAGGATTCTCACGTTGAAATGATTATAGATGGCTATAATGCTCTGTTACTCCTCATTTAACCAAGTTATATATACTCAGTACTTTTATTCTCTACACATAATTCAGTTCCTCCAGATTTTTCTCTTGTCTTGAATTCTCTCCAATTAGCGGCTCATCCATTTGTTTTGTTTTAGTTTGTTTACAAAAAAGCCAGCTGAAGCTCAGCAAAGGCATTTCTTTTAATACATATACATTATGATGCTCATATCTTTAAAAGAGAGTAAGCCATGCTATGTATGTTTTGAAAGACTCCAGAAACAGTCCCAAACTCAAAGTCAATGAAAACAAGAATTTCCATGGAAATTGTCAGTATTTGAAGCAATGGTGTTGTATGAGACAATTTCTATTTTTGAACAATCCTGCAACCGTTGACTAGTTTGTATAATTCTCAGTTCATGGTTACTTACTTCATTCCCTTCTAATTCAAAAAACTCAAACTTCATTGAAATTCTGTATTGAGTGGGAGCAACCACCTGCCACACACAGTTTTTGTTTGGAGGATATTCTTTGGGCCATCCTGGAGTAGTTATAGTCCCATTTAGCTTTGTCAGAAGTCCCCCACAAGCAGCTGTAATGTAAAATGAAAAGCAAGCACCTCACTTATTTGCAGACTCCCCTGAAACCACATTTTGTTATTAACAGAAACATATTAAGTAAGAGATTCAGCCCTCTCACATGTTATTTGTATTACAGTAGTACCCAGAGAGACCAATCACGATCAGGGTTCCATAGTACTATGATACGAACACAATGAAAGAATAGTCCCTGACTCCAACAGCTTTCAATCTAATTTAAGACATTTGAGTGAATTGAAACACTACACAACACTTCATATCACATTCACCCTTTTCTCTCTCACCCAGTTCCATATACTCCCACAATCCTCCCAGATCCTGTCTCTTCATCTGTATTTCTCAGGCTCCATGGGACATATCACTCTCTGGTTCCCTCACCCATTCTCCTGTACACACTTTATCCCTGATGCAGAATCTGTAAGGGTGAAAGATTTCAGCTGTCCTTTCAGCATAGGTTGTATAAATGTGCCTTCTCCTTGCCAAAGGGAATCTTCCCCCAGTGATGATCTGGATGATGTGATGGATTGCACCCTCAGCAAGTTCACGAATGACACTAAGCTGGAGGGAGAGGTAGATACACTGGAGGGTAGGGATAGGGTCCAGAATGACCTAGACAAACTGGAAGATTGGGCCCAAAGAAATCTGATGAGGTTCAACAAGGACAAGTGCAGAATACTGCACTTAGGACATAAGAATCCCATGCATTGCTACAGGCTGGGGACCAACTTGCGAAGCCTTTTCTGCAGAGAAGGACCTGGGAAATACAGTGGACGAGAAGCTGGATATGAGTGAACAGTGTGCCCTTGTTGCCAAGAAGGCTAACGGCATATTGGGCTGCATTAGTAGTATTGCCAGCAGATCAAGGGAAGTGATTATTCCCCTCTATTCGGCAATGGTGTGGCCACATCTGGAGTATTGCATCAAGTTTTGGGTCCCTCACTATAGAAAGAATGTGGACAAATTGGAGAGAGTCCAGCAGCGGGGATCCCCCGCTGCTGAAGACCCCAGGCCCCTTGAATCCTCTGGGCAGCCCTGATTTAGTCTGCAGAAAAGAAGAGTGAGGAGCGAATTGATAGCAGCTTTCAACTACCTGAAGGGGGGTTTCAAAGAGGATGGAACTAGACTGTTCTCAGTGGTGGCAGATGACAGAACAAGGAGCAATGGTCTCAAGTGGCAGTACGGGGAAGTCTAAGTTGGATATTAGGAAAAAACTATTTCACTAGGAGGGTGATGAAGCACTGGAATGGGTTACCTAGGGAGGTGGTGGAATCTCCATCCTTAGAGGTTTTTAAGGCCTGGTTTGACAAAGCCCTGGCTGGGATGACTTAGTTGGGGTTGGTCCTGCTATCAGCAGGGGGTTGGACTAGATGACCTCCTGAGGTCTCTTCCAACCCTAATCTTCTATGATTCTACAGTGCCCAGGTATTACTCATGTACAAAGGTTACTTTTGTTTAAAATACAGCTGTTCAAATAATATGGTGAAAAAATCAGAATATATTTGGGAATAAATTATCCAAATTTATTCTATGCTCTCTTATTCATGGGGTTCATACTATTTTATTCACAAATATTTACAGTCATCAGGTGTTTCTAAAACATAGTGAATACAGAAAGTTTCATTGCTTCACCTTTTTTCAGAAGAATTTCTGCTAACCTTATTATTCATTCATTATTCTCCTGTTAAAAAAATTCAGTCATCCAATCAGGCTGCAGAAGTGTACCATATGACCAAACATACAGCACAAATAGGAAGGAGTGACTAACTTTTCAGCCTGAGGGTCAAACTCCTATTTCAAAAAAGTCAAGTAAAGGGCACAAGCAAATTCTTTACCCTGCTTCACTCCATTTGTGAAACTCAGGCATTGCTAAGGGACCTGAAACCACCTATACATACTCCCCCACCCAGCCTGGGGGTATAGAACCAGCATTTCAGCTCCTCGTGGTGCAGAAGGTGAGTTGAAAGCTGGCTGTTGGCTGGAACATACTGCACTCTGGTTATTTCCATCTGGTTTAGAGAGCCTTGGGGAGCATGGTCAGTTGGCACAAGTTAGACAAATCCCTAAGCTGCTCTAACCTGGGGTGGGACAAGAATGAGGGGAGCTGCAAGTGTCACACCCCAAGGAATCCCTCCCCTTGGGGTCCCATGTGGAGGCAAATCCCCATTGGTAACGAAAATCTGTCACACAAGTGGCTGTTCATCCTCAAGTTCTCCTTTCTTTTCCATCTCCTGGATTACCCTGAGTGACTGCGTCAGGAAGGAGGCAATGGAGTAGCCAGAGTTAGTCTCCTACCTTCTCTGAAATATAGCCAGAGGGGAAGCTGTTGAGCAGGTACACCACGGAAGGGACAGCAGCTCTTAAGAGTGCTTCCAGCTCTCATCAGAGCTGCTCCCGGTTCTGTATGGGAGCAATGGGAGGTAGTTTCTCCTGAACTGATTGTTTTAGGGAGTTTTCTGCAAGACCCTCCTCACTTCCCTAGTCTTTAGTGATTGAGATAGGCACCCAGACAAAAAAATCCACTTTTTTACAATTGGATTGGGATACAGCTGTTCTGGCTTCCAGTATGAATCAGCAGACAAGCCCTGCATCTCCATGCAGGATCCTGGAACCAGACATCCCATGTCATGATGAGTATTTGGAATATAGGGTATTTTTCATGTGTATGTTGAGGAATTTGAAACAAAAAACCATAATTGCGTCTTATGAGCCATAGTACTCATCATGTCAATGAGCTATGCATACTGAGAATGTCTCATACTTTTCTAATACTATCTTTAAAATAAAGCTCAAGGAAACTAAATACAAAATAAATAATGAATGTTACTGTCATAAATCTGGTTTAATCCCACAATATCATAGAATTCAGAGATAATACCTATTAACTCCATCTAAAGAGAACCACATCACTGGACAATGTTCTCAGACCGCTTACAATACTTAGGCAAAATAGATTAAATAAGGATGGTCTAAAATGTCTCATGTCTAAATTTACTAGTATTTGTGAATTAGCATATGATTATCACTATTTTAATGACCATAGTACTGAGCTTCATTTAGTGTGCATATATTCAGTGTTATGGGCAAAGAGATATCTTAATCTAATCCTAGTTTTGCAATATCTTCCATTTAAGGGCCTTTTTGATTTCTTCAGATGATTATTAAATCTAGTTTCCTTGCTTTTAATAAAAAGCTTTGATAGATTATATTTCAAACATGACTTTTTAAAATGAAATGGTAAGTAAAAGGACACTTTAAAATAATAGTAGAAACCCATTGCAAATCATAAAATTTTGGCAAACGAGGGAGCAAGTGAACAAATGTAGTTATAAAAGCAAGGATAACATATCACAAACCAGTATTTCATTCATTTGACAAGTGAAGCTTAGTTTTAATTACAATACATTGTAGCAATGTATATTTACGTATGTAGTAAATTTATGTCAGATAATTTTATAAGAATAATGAAGTCTTTGAAATATGAGATTTCATTGTGTTGCTATGCTGTTAAATCTTTCCTAATACACACAGAGAAAATGCTCTTTTCTGAAGGCAAATTATGTAGTGTATGGATCAGTGAAGTGTGAATTAACAAGGTTCTACTGTACATAATTTTCTATTTGACTAACAATAGAACTCGAACAGGATAAATAATAATTAATACTAAATGAATAAGACTATTATAGACAGACATTGTACAGTGGAGGATATTTTTCAAGCTGTATGACAATACCTATATTCACTAATGCATAAGCTTTAGTATGTAAAAAATGGCTTTATAAAATGACATACTTTATACGTTTTAGAAGTTCTTTAAATTAACAGCATACTGTACCTTCACAACTCTTTTTGTCAGGTCCAAGTTCATAGCCAGGATCACAAGCACACTGATAACTGCCCAAGGTATTCACGCACCGCTGTTCACAGCCCCCCTTGTCAGGTTTGGCACATTCATCTTCCTCTATGAAGACATAAAAGAATGGAAAAGGCATTAATTAAAAGTTTTTACCTTCCTCATCTCTACTTGTTGAACAGATTGATATTATCTGCAGCAAGTGGTGTGCATGCCATTGAACTTGTCTATATAGCACATCATCTCTACTGACTGGAGCATTTTTTAAATCTTAAAGACCTGAAACTGGGTAAATTAAATGTATGTTCTTCTTTTCCACTACAATAGTAACTGACAGATACAGACCTAATTTATAAGCACTTTGTGGCCAGCATACAATGATTTAGGCAGCAGCAATCTAAAGGTTGTGTAAAGTACTGAGAGAATGATTGGAAATCCTCAGCAGGGTCACTTGAAGGGCACTTTTATCTCCAACAGAATGAATTTGTACGTTATCCTGAATTCATACTCAAAACCAGATTAACAGAATCCTCAAATCCCAGTTTTCATTCTACTGATATTAAAGGAAACAAGAGGCATCAGAAAAAATGGAATACAGAATTATCTCTGCTAGCCGTGAAACATGCTCATAATATTCATGCTCAAATACGCCTGAGATGTAGTATATCATTTCCTTGCACAGTGGCAAATATGAAGAATATTCTCATTTGAAATAAACACTGACAATTATCTTCCCCTCTCTCACATCTGTACAGAGTGAAAACTGATGATAAGGGCTAGATCATCGCTAGCCCTTTGTGGCTGGGCAAGCAAATAAGGGAGAGTAGGTTACCTGTACCATGGGTTCCAGAGGGAATCCAGGTCCACACAGCTAATACATCCATACCCTGTGCACACAGGCATCAGCATCATCATTATTATTAATAATAATAAATACAGGGAGTACTGGATGGAGCCTTGGCTTCATGCTCTCACCAAATTAATGTAGTGACTGTAAAAGCACTGGCATGGCAAGTGATAATTCTATACCAGGCGCTAGCCCTGCTGCAGTTTATTTCCTCCCTGGAGCAATGAGGAGACTGGAAGGCAAATTGTGACTCTCAAAGTTTCTGAGGGGGGACAGATAGATCAGTGGTTTGAGCATTGGCCTGCTAAACCCAGCGTTGTGAGTTCAATCCTTGGGGGTTGGACTAGATGACCTCCTGAGGTGCCTACCAACCCTGAGATTCTAATGAAAGTCAAAGTATGCTTCCTGAGCTCTGCCCAGGGCAACTCCAGTATGCCCTTGCTGGTGGTGGATAATAAAGTGACAACATAGCCTTAAGCAATTAGAAATAGAAAATGTATCTTTCTTTAAGAGAAAGCACAAACATTCATAATAATGAACCTCTCAGACAATACCATTCCTATTAGAATTTTATTCTTTCAATTATTTTTTATAGACCTGCCAACATAATATTCCTCTAAACATGTTTAACAGGAGTGATTACATCTTTATCAAAATTCATCCAATCATTTGAAGAAATTAGGAAGACAGACTGGGTTTGATTTTTCACCCCCTTGCACCTTGGGTAGTCATTTACATGTGTGCAAGGTGAGTGTAAAAACACTGCCATTTTGATCAGTTAACATTTTACACCCAGTTTGCCTTGGTACTGATGACTGAATAAAAAAGGTAGTAAAAGGTAGTGGAAAATCAGGCCCCTCGACTCTAATCAGAACAGAAACTAAAATAATATTAATTTTGTATTCTACCAATATTATATCCTTAATGTTCTTTGTAACAGAGCAGACAACCATCATAATTCTTCTATATTTCAATACTATATGAGAGTCGATCCCCATATAATACATACCTTTAAAAAAGTTAGCAGCAAACCCTGCTTTGTTAACGGTTCCATCAGAAACAAACTTCATCCACAGGGTATTAGAGGTAGATCTAATATCTTCTGGCTTATCATAGCCACAGAAATGGCCAATCAAACGACTATTTTCACTGGTTCCATCTCGGACTTCTAAGTAGTCATAGGCACAGTTGTCATGTCTTTCGATCTGTAAATATACAACAGTGCTCTGTTTAACCATGGACTAACACATAACTAAATAAAACTCCTTTATGTTAAGTGGAATAGAACATGTTCTTTTCTTTGGAAGGCCATATCTATGGTCATAGAGTATAACAACTGATGGGAGAAAAAAGAAATGTTCTTTATAGGTCTCTGTGTTGCTACACTCACTTTCATGAATAGAAGCAAAATACATTGAGATGTTGATAAGATACAATAGCTTAATTGCAAAAAATCTTCTGTCTAAATAGCTACAAAACAAGGCCCCATGTACTCCACAATAAGCTTCATCTAAATTCTATTGAAGACCTGGTTTCTGCGCAATCTAGTGGAGAAGACTAGCGATTCAGTGGCAGTTTTTGACAAATAAAGAAATGTAAATTTTATTGAACTGAATATAAAAATGAACTATAATCAGGAAAGTATTATTTTTGTGTTATTTAATTTGATGTTAAATTCAATTTATTTTATGCTGTCCCTTCATTTTTAATGTAGTGCAAAATTCTGCATTACTGCATTCACCCTGCATAACTACATTCTAGAATTTGATGTTGGAAGCTAGACGTACTGGCAGTGAATAGAGTTTTAGGCACCTAGAGAGCATGGGAGGCAGACTGAAATTACCCACATTTGCTGCTAAAATGGTGAGCAGTGAAATAATTAATAGTAATGACACTTAAAATGTCATCATTACATCTCTGAAGCTGTTATGTTACCTGTTTCACTTGGGAGACTCCTGATTTCAAGTGACCTCTCTTTACTCTTCCAGGCAGCCAGGGCTGTCTCCAGGGTTTTTGCTGCCCCAAGCAGCAAAAAAAAAAAAAATCCTCGATTGCAATCGGCGCCTCCTCCACCGCACCACTTTCTTCTTCGGTGGCAATTCGGCAGCAGGTCCTTCCGTCCAAGAGGGACCAAGGGACCTGCCGCCAAATTGCCGCCGAAGAGCCCAATGTGCCGCCCCTTCCTCTTGGCCGCCCGAAGCACATGCTTGCTGAGCTGGTGCCTGGAGCCGGCCCTGCAGGCAGATGACTGAACTTTTGCCATATAATTTCTAGCAGGACTAGAAATATGTGGGTAGAACATCTCATCCACACATCCTGCTAGAAGACCTCAGACCATAGACACAATTTTGTTTATGTCTTAGGTTAGAGTGCCTCACACTCCCTACCTAATAGTGTGTAGAGCATCTGTCAGAGTGGGAGTTGCAGCAGAGACTAAAGCAGCAGCAGGACCTGGAGATGAGCCTTACGATCTTATATCTCAGGAACTGCAGATAGACTCCCAGAGAGAAAGACAGACAGATAGATATACACACACACACACACTCCCACTAATGCAACCAGAACTCTTACGGCTGCTTTACCTTAGGATTACCCCATGGGTTTAGAATTATGGAATACAGGTACATGGAAGCCTGCCTATAAATAAATTAACTAAATCCAGGAGAATAAAATTATATCTTCTGAGAAAACCTGTTACACAAACAAACAGCAAGATTTCTGTTTTAAAAAGAGATTTCTTAGTTAAGGAGAAGGCTCGAATCAAATCTATTAACAGAACCACCCTTTTAAAAAAATACAAACTAAATCTCATCCCCAAATGGATTTTTTTGTAATATGGAATTAAACTTATTAATATATTCTATGACTGTTTTGCTGTTCATTCATTTGGTTGGTGAAATACTATATCTACTCTGTATTATGAGCAGAACTAAGATGCTTTTGCTTAGCATAAAAGAATCAGAAATCGTAATGTACTCAGTTTTGTTTACTTCATTTTTTTAAAAAAAGAACAAATTTTGTCCCTCTTAGACAAGTTTTGTACATTTTCTTATCGAAGTCTCCAATACTGCATACACTTAAACATACATGTAACTTTCCCGGTGCAAGCAGTCTCATAGAAATGAGTGGGACTACTCACAGGAGTAATGCTATAGGGGCTTATGTGTTTCCAAGCTCAGGGCCTTATTTAATTAGAGAGATCCATCTAGGCATTTTGATCATGGGTAGCATCAGAACCAGAGTTAGGATGGTGAGTAAGAAATATCATAACCTGGGGCACAATTATCACTGTACTGACTTCAATAGGCGTTTCACATGAACAACTAATGTTGTGGTCATGCATGTATCTATCTGAGCACCAGTTTTTCAGAGGTTTAGAGGGTAAATTTTAAATGTACTTTGCATTCCAATATTTTTTTTAAGTTATTAAATTGAGAACCTTTTAATGTTAACAATTATAATATGCAATTCTGTTAGCATTATTGTATTAACAGTAATAGAGTAAAAAGCTATTACATTCAGACGTAGGGGCTATCGGCCTGCTCCAAAGCCCATTAAAATCAATAAAGGGTCTAACTGTATTATTTTTTTTCCACCGTTCATTTTTACAGGAGTATTAAGTCATTCAGCAATTCATTTTTTCTTCTATGATAGAGGAACATTGTTCCACTCTATAGGGGAGTTTGGAAAATACTTTTATGGGCCAAATTCAGCTCTAAATTGCGCCCAGCTCCCATTGAAGTAAAACACTAGAATTTCCTTTCTGAGCATCACCTTTCATTTTTGGCAGAGGAAGAAAGATAAAAATCTATTTTGGGCAGTGGTAAGTTGCTAAACATCTAAGACTATAAAAATCAACCAACTTATAAAGTGCTATTGATTTACACCAAACATTCAAGTAAGGTGATCATTTGACTAGATTAATTTATTTTTAGTTCAATACTGCTGCAAGTGATTCCAATACTAATAATCTTTAGAGATTAAGTAGTTATAACCTGAAATATAAACCAAAAGATAAATATAGTGTTTTTGGACAAGTAATAAGTAACTTTAAATCCCTTTGGCAACAAATAAAAAGAACTGATTTGAACTGTGTTTTCCTTATCTGAGTCTCATATTTTAGGACATTATGGCGTTGCGTTATCTGGCAGCGCTGTTGTGCAAAGACCTGCTATGCTAAACTACAAAAGTCTGCTGTGCTTCCCAGTATAGAGTTTGATCCAACACCTATTTAAAGTAATGGAATGACTCCCACTGAGTTCAGATTGGGCCCATAAACCTTGTTTATTGGAAGGCTAAAATGTCATCCTTTCAAATTGCATGTGGGTGAAGAATATGCAAATTGTTAGTAAATAAATAAAACATTTTAATTTTTACAGCAAAAAAATGTAGTTGTGTTGGTAGCATCAGCAGCTGAAGGCTCCTGAAGAAAGTCAGGGCAGCATGACAGAATGAGGATGAAGGAAAGCCAGAGAAACCCCCTTGATGGAGGCAGCAGCAGTGGCCAGAATGGCCAGGTGAGTCTGCTTCAAGTGGCCATGGGGATCCAGAGAAAGTGGTTGGATATGGTCCAAAAGAGGTTACGACAGGTGGGAAGTTGGCAGGACACTGCCCCATCCTCCCAAACCAACCTGTTCTATATTATCTCTTCCTCTCATGCCCGAACAGTGTCTCATAAGGTGAGTTAGAGGAGGGTTCTCACCAGATCTAATAGTTTGGTGAGACAAGCAGGCCTCATCTTTATGACCCACAGCTCAAGTCCAATTCAGCTTTCTCACATTTAGTGTTTATACAGTGTGTGTCAAGTGGAGAAGTAAAAAGTAGGAATGCACAGAACTCCAACTTTCCTTCCCCATCTGAAGGTAACACCACTGGCAGAACAGTCTGGATTCTTATTTTCAAAATTTTTACTGTCTCAGACAGTTTCTCAGAATTTATCTTTCAGCCCCTGAATAGTCAATAGCCTAGTGGTAGGGCTCTCACTTTGTATGTGGAAAATTCAGGTTCAAATCTGCAACTTGGGACAGGGGCGGCTCCAGGCCCCAGCACGCCAAGCACGTGCTTGGGGCGGCAAGCCGTGAGGGCGGCAGGCAGGCTGCCATGCTTGGGGCAGCAAAATGCCTAGAGCTGCCCCTGACTTGAGACTCCCACATTGCAAGTGAGTGTCCTACCACTGGGCTATAAAGTCACTCTCTCTTCTGACCCAATGAATAATTATTTATACAAAGTGGAACATCTCCAGCTGGAGAGACTCAGAGAGATTGAGAAAGACTGATTAAGTGGAGTTAATGATGCTAATATTTATGCTGCTCTGCCTAAACATCACATAGTACAATTCCTCTATCAGTGAGCTAAAGAAGAGCAGGTAATCTTACACTGTGCAGAAGCTGCAATGCCCACAGTAAGCAAAACAAGATGACTCAGTGATAAAGTCTGAAGTTCTTGGCTTTTCTGGGGGTTTAATTATAGACTGGAGGTTATTTATAAAGTTATTTCATTGCATTGTGTGCAATCAGAATTTATGAAACATAAAAACACTTTTCAAAGGACAAACAATTTTCTCACAAACATACTGTAATAACGCCTGTCAGCCCTTTACTATTTTTGGACACAGGGACTTCTGATTTTTAAATCACTTTTCTGTTTTGCTTGGCAATGCACCAAGTATATAGAAATAAAGTGACATATTTGAACTCATATTTGAGATCATTTTGCTACAGTAGTGTTATCTATTTAAGGACTGATACCTTTTGTCATTAGCAACAGAACATTCCATATTTTTATTTTACAGATACATACTTTGCCTACAATAAACCCTTAACACTCATGAATTAATACATTTGGGGGGAGTGGATTACAGTTCAGCCACAAGTATATCCAATATTGATTGCATTTCTTTATTTCATTTTATCTGTTTTTTTTTTAAATCTTTTCCAAACACTTGCTGTCTCTTGAGTTTTCAGCACAAGAGAAGGTGAAGCAAAATTTCTTGAAAGAAGGAGTGAAACCAAGTTATGAGTGGCTTAGTAAGCTAGGCTGCCAATATAAACTTAAAGTTGGACATTGCTTGTTTCATTTATATGCAGCAAAGGGATAACCTGTTTTTTTTGTTTGTTTGTTTTGTTTTTTTGCTATTTCAGAGAAGACAAACTGATTCCTCGCAGGTAGTAATAAAAATCAGAACCACTGCTCTATATTTTTGTTAGTATAGCTATTGCAGGAAAGGCATTCCTTATCCATTAAACAAAGTAATCTTGTTTAACATCAGATTTCATAGAGCTGTCCTAATCAATCCTGATCCATTAAAACAGACACTCTGTATTTTGATATAGAAAGGTATTATTAAGAACTACAGAATTACTGAAAATACTGTCCATTTAAAACAATTTTCAACTCTAAGCCAGGACAGTGAAAGCCTAACTAGCATTCAAAATGATCCTTGGGCAGGGGAAGAGCCTCCTGCCTTATGTGGTATGGGGCATTAATTTAACTGACAAAAAGATAGGAGACTGCAGGTAGCACCTATGAAAGTCTTGTCTAATGTTTATAATATATGGTCATTACTAATGGTAAATTTTGCCGCTGAGGCCTGATCTTTTGATAATTCCATGCCAGAACTCCCATTGATTTTCAAGGGTGGTACATCACTTAAGGGCTGCAAGACCAGGAACAACAGAAATGAAAGAGCCAGATGCCTTTTCCCAGATGCACAAAGGGACTTGGGCATTGCAATGCTAAGAGTCACTTTTAGGCAGATAGGAAATCAAAGGAATACTACTGAGATCCACGAAACCTGAGTTAGTCACCTAAGCTCCCTGTAAAATGTATGGAGAGAGATAGGGACTGAAGAATGCAGTCCACAAAAGCTGGCACAATAGGCTGGGAGCCACCTAAAGTAGCCTGTGGGAAATGTAGATTGCAGTGGAACCAAAACTGTAATTAAATCACCTAAACGCAAGCCTTAGGCACCTAAGTATCTTTGTTAATCTGAGCCATGGTTCCTAAATTCATATGCTACTGAAATATTTAAACAAAAAGAGTAGACAGAACAAGTATTACTAAACTTAGCTGTGAACTTGAAACCAGCACTTATAGTATGTATAATGGGTTGTATGAAATATCAATTGCCCGTGTTAGGGACAAGTTTGCTGGCCTGTACCATTCAATAAAAATGTTTATGGAGATCCACTATAATGTTAAATATGGGCTTTTAAACCATTTTAAGAATTTGGCTTTTTAAAAAATACAGTACTTGTTTCTGCATAATAAAAACAGAAAATAGTGCTTTCTTTCCAGAAAGGCATTCCTTTTTTTAACAATTAGATTGAGAAAAGAAATAACAGCTCTGTTATTTAATAGAATCCTAAAGCAGTCTTGCGAAACAGGATTATGCATTTGTCAAAAGAAACTATTGTCAGTATTTAAAACATTCCAATTCAAATAGCACAGATAACGTAAAACCCCTTTAATCTTCTTGAAAATTTCTGCAACAGGAAAGGTCCCAAGGAAAGTAAACTTCAGCAGTAGACTTTATTTTTTTTTTTTAGGAGGGGAGGAGGGAAGAGGAGAGAATTCTTTGTTTCTTCATTGGTTTAATGAGGATTCCCTTAAATGGCACTGTCAGTTATCCACTAGTTGGTTTGCTGAATCAGTTAAATGGCTTTACCTCAAATGCCTGAAAGGTTAATCCGACATTGTAGTTCTCTGACACTGTTATTTTCCACACACATTCCTTCATTGGTCTGTAGTCATCAGGATAATTAGGAGACTGGATCTGGCCTTCATTTTTGTGGATCTCACCTCCACAGATTGCTGATGAAAGCATAAAACTCAATCTAAGTATATTTTCAGGACTGACATTTTCCCCTCTTCTTGAGTCAACATATTTTGTGTGGTGATGAAATTATACAACAAAAAATGTACACACTTTAAAAAGGTCAAATTACTGAAATCAAGCTTGGTTGTTTTAATAATGCAGTACCTTTAACACTGGAGAAGACTCTGGAATCACGGATATTTATGATTTGTGACTGCTTAAAAGGCATTAAAATTGTCACAAAATAATATCACTTTTTTATATGCTTTTAGGGTTATGTAACATACATTTCTCATCAATAGCCATGTCCATATGTAGCTTATTAGCCTCAGTAAAACAGAATATTGAGACAAACTTCATCCTCTACATCTATGAATCTTTACCTACAAACTACGGTCTGCACCTAGAAACACAAACATTTTGAGTTCAGTGAAACAACTCACATGAGTAAGGTTACTTAAATGCATAAGTGTTTTCAGGATTGGGGCCTACCCTCATATACTAAACATCTGTGGGCTCCATTTATATTGCACTCTTTTCTACCAAACAGTGTTAAACTGGGCTTCACTGTATTTCAAGAAGATGTCTATTAATGTTCTCATTTACTTAAACTACAGAACATGCAAGAACAGAACCAGATTTTGTGAAGGAAGGTGGGGAAGCATAGAACTAAAAGTATAGAACAAAACACGAAATGTGTTTTCTCTTCAACAAGACATCCAACAAGAAATGTGCAAAACTCCCCGCTCCTAAAACTTCCCATGAGAAAGAGATAGCCACATTAAATTTCCAAGGTGTCATTAACAAAATGGACTCAACACACCTGAACTAAAAAAAAATGGAAATTTCCCTATGTTTGGTAAGTTCTGTGCAGAAATGTAGGTAAGTGCTAAAGAATAAATCTCAACATCTATTGAGAAAGTTTAAGAGAGTTTCCAACTACCATTTAATTAAGACTTTAAAAATGTGCATGATATACTTATGATCACCATTACTGATGTTATTGGAAAGGATGATGTCTGTAATGAGATCATATTGGCAATTTCAAAGTTATACATCTATGAAGTTGATGGCCCATACCAAAACAACCAAACTGTTTTCTTAAAAAGTATTAAACTAATTTCAGATGAAGTTCATTTAACTTCATAATTTATCGGAGCCCACACTTGTCAAGATATTAATGTGTTTCTTGCTAATTGTTATCCATATGATTAAGTCATCTTTAATATTCACAGTGACTTGCCTTCATAAACTGCTGCAAAACCTTTTCCTACCCAATTGCTGCTGCTACGGAACTCTATCCACATTCTGCTGTCTGTAGATGTGAGTACTTCTGGTAGTTTGTCACCACAGAACCTACCTAAAAACAAGCAATGAATAAGCGTACTTTATGTAATCTTTCAGGACCAAATCCTACAAGAACTTATATGTGGGTTTATCTTTATAAACAGGCTTGGAAGGATTTGATTTTTATCAATAAATGCTGATTTCACCATACACACAAATCAACAAAAATATTTCCGTTGATAATAATAGATATGTACAGAAAGGCAAAGTAAGAAAAAATGTTCCTTGAGAACTTCTTAGAGTTTGATTTAATAATATTTACTTTGTATATTTTGACAAATGATGTTGACAGCGTTTAATGGTTCTAAATCTTTTACTTATTAATTCTCAACAGCTACTATCATTAAATAATTATTGTCTGACCCCCCCGTTGCCTGACGCACCCTCCCCCCCAATTTCCAACCATGAACATTTAAATTCAATAAAAATGCTTTAAAATACATTGTAGACAGATAGAGAGATTTTATTATAATTTTGTTGGTGCTATTTTTCACAATTCCCAGGCTCCTTTAGTACTATGAGACCACATGTAAAAGTCTCAGAGGGATTGGGAGGCAAGAGGATGTTCCTCTTTCTAACCACAATGGGTCAAATGATATCATACTTCAAACCTTTCACTGATCTAGAATTGAGCATTATGCATCCTGGACCTCATACTGGAATAATATCAGCAAAAATCGAGGAAGAATTCCAATTTTGTGAGAGAAAAAATGGTCATGTTCTCAATATATATATTTTTTCTACATTTAAAAATGACAGCTTTTTGAAGTAGATGGGATTAGCGGGTAGACTGCAAGTATGCTGGACAAAGATGCATAATATATATAATTTATCATATGGATCTGCACTTTATCACATGGACATGAATACCACTACTGTATTTGTGGTAGCATTCAATATATTTCTCAAATTCCACAGAACAGCTTTGGCCTAAATTTTATTAGTTAAAAAGGCCAAAAATATATAATCTCCGTTTTTTTCCAGTTTAACAACTCTGTTGTTGTTTGCCTACATTCTACTGAAATACAACCTGAAGCAAGTAGTACCCATGCCAATCCTTTTCTTTAAAAAGGATGTGCATGCAGTACACACCACATGTCCCAGCATGCCACGGCCTGAGCATGGCATGATGGAGTTTCAAATCTTCCCAGCTACACCTCTATCTTTTTAATGAAAGGGGTGTCTTATGGGCTGCATTATTGACTTGCAAGAAGATATTAGTGTGTTGAATGTCCATTACTCAAACTGAAAGTTCTCCTCTCATAACCACACTAGAAAAACTACAGAGACAAAGCTGATGAGTAGAACTTTACAGCTCATGTTCTAGTCACAGCAAGTCAGTTACCAATTATGCACACTGGTAGGACATGCACCACTGATTACTTACTCAAAAAATTATTCCTAAAGTTCTATCATCAAATCTATAGCAACCTAGATATTTAAAACACAGAAATACTGCAAGCAGAGGTGATTTTAAGTACACACATAGTCATTTGTCATGCTCAGTTTCAAGCATCTGCTTAATAACCTCTTGCTCCACTGAGATAAAAGTTTATTTCCTTTTTTGTTTGTATTTGTTTGTTTTCTGAAGGGGGAATTTTTATTTATTTTATTTATTTATATTTCCTGAGCATTTTGCAGTTTTTCAAAGACTTGCAAAGTCATTGTTAATAGAAAACAAGGAGTTCAATTTCTGTATGCAAACTATACATTCAACAACAGCGGAGTGGGGAAATGGTTTCATACCAAGCAGAGGTGATTTTCTCCAGTAGCCATCTCTTACTTCAATATAGTCATACCAGCAGAGACTGCTCTTGTACAGATCCATTGTAGTAAAGTTTAAAACAATCTGCAATGCAGAGTAGAATAGCATGCCATATAATTAACTTGGTTGTAGTTAGCACTAGAATATAGCCAACCCAACCAATATGCTGTGAAACCGAAGTCATAGTGATCACCCTTAAAGTCTCGCCAATTGCCTAGATAGTTAAATAGCTACTCCTTTGGCAGTATCCAAGTTATTTACTATACTAAGTATAAGAGAATACCACAGGTACTGATGTATCTTTGTGTAAGGTAAACTGGCAAGCTTAAGGTTGACCACTTTAGCTTAACAGTTTCCAGAGTGTTTTTACTAAGAAATCCAAATGTGAAAGTGACAATACAGTAAAATGTTGTTCTAACATCATCACATTACATTACTGGATATTACTTCATCCCAAGCCCTGTTCCATTCAGTGAATAGGACTTTGGGTCATTTATAACATCCCTGGGTATAAATGTCATTTATGGACATAAAATCACCACAATTCTCTTTCCCTTACTACTTTGAGAACTTGCTCTACATTCGAAAACTATGAGGTGTGCATTCAGCGTGATGACATGACTTGTGATGAACACAACACCATTTAAAAAAAAATTGGATACACTGTCACTTTTCGAACAAAACCTAAATACATTTATAACAGAGTTTCACTTAGCAATATCAGAATTTGGTGTATACATGAAACTTTAGAACTTGCAGTTACTGACTCGCGCTGAAAAGAACTGAGTACATCCATAAATACACACACATTTTTTTTTAGTTAATGACACAAGCACTACTGGAGGAACATTCAGAATAATGCATCAGAGCATCCCATTTTCTCCAGAATTATTATACCCTACATTATCATAACTTGTAGCTTTTCAACTGAAATAGAGTTAATTGAGGCCACACATTCACAATGGCCATAGGTTGTTTCCTAGCTCACTAGCACTGCCTTAGCAATCTGGCCTACTCTATGTGAAGCGAAGTATCTCTCTCTTGTAGTGGTGGCACTGCTGTGAAATAATGGCTGTAAATATGTAAAGCATTGGGAGAAATATTACTGTAATCCATTGCTAAGGTCAAAGTTAATACATTTTGGTTTCACTTAGATCTTATTTTTGTATCCTGAAATTAACGTACTTTGTAAGGGGGATAAAGGCAAGAGCACCATCACGTAACAATGATTCTTACAACCAGGTCAGATTTAAGAGAAGGTCAGCATAAGAAGATGATAAAGCCTCACTCATTGCAAGTTTAGTCTGTAAAATAGTTTCTAGAATTCATAGGCTTTCATTAGCTTTGATTTTCCTTCTTTCCCCTTATTCCTTTTTTTAATGTAGGAAGTTTGATTCTGAACATTCAGATTAACCCGGGAAACAGTTCTGCACCCACTTCATATGGTTAACTCTTCATGATTTCAGGGGGGGTTACACACATGTAAATAAGGGTAAAATTGGACCCAATGGGCAATGGGGAAAGCAGCCCACTTTATTTTCTTGCAACTGCATTTTGTTTAAGAGATGAAAAGTCTTTTTAAAACAATTCCTCACTGTGCGTTACCAAAAATATTCAATAAAATGACTGATCCGAAGCATACTTGCACTACAACAGAAAACGTCATTACAGACCCTGCACTACAGACCATTTTTGCATGTATCATGTGACTTTAATACTGGGTACTCACATTTTAAATATGCTGTTAGAGAGGAAACATTTGCTATTGTGCACTAATTTAAATTTCACACTACTACAATATATTCCCATGGCAGCCATGTACCAGCTGCATTTGTCATTTAAAACTGTCAGGGAATCTCTCTTACTCCAACTGTGATGAGAAAAAAAAACCATTTTAATCTGAGCAATGGACCCGAATAGTTACTTAAAGGTTTATTTTCATTGCTTCAAGGGGTACTGTATGTCCCTTTTTAAGGAACATCCAATACAGTATTTATCCACAAATCACAATCTTTCCCAGGCAACTTGATCTTGTAATAGAAGATAAACAATTAGATATTGTAGGCAAACTAATATACAGCTTAAATATAAGTGACTGAGAGCAATTGTATACCAAGAAAAGGAAAGAAGTTTCAAGTAAAGAAAAATTGGTTTCTTTCTTATTTTGGATAGCCCAACTTAAAAGTTAGGCAGTATTGGGAAAAAGGTTAGACAGACACTCATTTAAAACACTAGGTAAACCTCCCCAAGAAAATGAAACAATGGGATTAAACAAAATCAAGGCTAAATGCACTGGTGCACAATCTAGCCATCTTTTAATGGCTAGATTGTGCCTTTAACGCAGCCCTGCACAGGGATGGTTGAGAGCACCAGGGTAAGCATCAGAAACACTTTCCCAGAGCTCCCTGGTGTGCTACAGGGAACATGAACTGCCATGGCCCCTTAATGAGTGCAGCAGTGCTTTGTGCAGCTGTCCAGCTTCGCTGGCTGGCAGTTTGGGGTGGAGGGGGAAAACAGAGCACGCTTCTGCCTGCTCCCCATCCACTTAAGGATATTATAAACTCTGTGGAAAGCATCTTGAAAACAGACCTGCATCCCTTTACGTGCAGGGACTGCAACAAATCTGACCAGTCCTTACTTGATCTTTGTGTCTCTTCCCCATTACTCTATGGGACAGTCAGAAACTAGTATTAAATTCCTCAATCTGCAAGCAAAGAATTAATGTTCTCAGTATAAATTTGATAAACTGGAAAACAAAAAACATTTAGGTCTTATTTCATCGTCTCACAAAGGAACAGTTGTAGGAATTCCGGATCATACAATAGAATCTCAGAGTTACAAACACTTCGGGAATGGAGGTTGTTCATAACTCTGAAATGTCTAACTCTGAACAGAAAGTTACGGTTGTTATTTCACAAGTTTACAACTGAACATTGACTTAATACAGCTTTGAAACTTTACTATGAAAAAGAAAAATGCTGCTTCCCCTTTATTTTTTTCGTAGTTTACATTTAACACAGTACTGTACTTTCCTCTCTTTTTTTTTTTTTTTTTTTTGCTGCTGCTGCTGCTGCCTGATTGAGTACTTCTGGTTCCAAATGAGTTGTGTTGTTGACCTGTCAGTTCATAACTCTGAGGTTCTACTGTAGTTATTTCAGAAGCTAAGATCTGTAATGATGGAATATTAATCAAATTATATACTAGGCTTAAAACCTGAGCCTGGGGATCAGAACTGAATACTTTAAAATCAGTCACAATTGTTCCTGAATCTGCTGTACATTTTTTCTTTATTAAACTAGCAGTTAACATCTTTTTATAGAAATGCATTAATTATTTGCACTGGAAGATATAAAGTTGTAGGTAATATTTTAGCTATATTTTCATACTTCAGCTATCTATTTTTTATACGTTGAATCGCCTTTCCATGAACTTCAAAAATAAAAGTAAACATAGTCTTAATGGAAAACTAGTTCTAACAATCTCTTTCCATTAGGTAATATGTAAGTGTTGAAAAGACCCAGGATGCATTTATAAATGTCTAATTCGAAGAAATAATGAAGAACTTTAACATGAGATGACAAAGAGCTTTGTTATGGGAAACACACCATATCAGAGCAATAGCTTCTTATAATATTTCTACAGGATTCCTTCAATACTACTGTATTAGGGTTTATGGCTGTTGAACTACTGAGCTAAAAATGGCATGATTTGTGGTCAGAAATCAACATGAATATATTTAAGGTTCCATTTTGCAAGTCTGCAGAAATCTGGAGAGCTGGAGACAAGGCAGAACAACAGTTCAAGGGGACAGGATGACTGAAAGTCTTCAGAGAAAGACAATCAATAAACATTTGTTAGCACAATTAAGAAATTATTGGTTACGTAAGCAAAGTCAGTCATGCCATTGCAGCCTCAAATAGAATAATGTATCACACCTCCTATTTGCTGGGATGAGAAAGAACAAAATACATTGTGGAAACAGAGCTATTCTATACATTTCTGCAAGGATTTTTTTAAATTTAATATTGCTTTTGTAATAGCTGAGGATTAGTTGTCCTATTTAAGTATCCATATAAAGGCTAAAGGAAAAATAGAGAATATTTAATATTGCTTATTCAAAGGGCCAGAAAACTTTGGTACAGTTTAGCCCCCTATGCTAACTAAATCCTCGGAGCCAGAAAGCAGGGATTCACCCTTCAGATGGCAGTGTTTGTTACCAATACCACACTTGCAACCTCATCCCTCTTAATTTCCTACCACCAGTGACCTAATCGAGGATCTGTGTTAGCATAAGTCAGTGTGGATTCTGGAATGAATGTAGGGAAAAAGTAACACCCCACCAAAACACCCACCAAACTATGTTGCAACAATATACTGTTCAGTCCAAAGAAACCAGAGCACGAGAAGCCAGGAAGAGTGGAGTTAAGACATCTCAATCGATCATTAGGTCCCATCTTATTTTAGGGGCAAATGAGTATGAATGCAAAATCCCAAAACAAACGGCACTTAACATTATTGTACCATTTATTTCAGTGTTTAAAAGCAAAGGAAGTAAAATACAAACATAATTATGTCTCGATTGTTCCTTCATAGGGAATGCAATGGAAAAAGAGACTGATGTTCTACCATCATCCATATATTTTTGATTAAATGGACCTAAATATCTGTTTCTGAGGCATTGTGTCATGTATGTCAATTAATTCTTAGACTCTGATTCTGCCAACCCTTGCCCATTAAGTACCTTACTCTACAAGTATTCCCATTTATTTCAAGTAACGTATAACTTAGTGTGAAATGAGGCAGAAATTAATCCTTTGATTTTAATACATGGAACACTTATACAAAATGTGCATATTCTGCTCTCAGCTGCTACAGAAATGAATGGATATTGTTTCAGAGCCTCAGGATGGAGTTGAGACTGATAAATACTATATGTCATATCAAAATATATTTAGGGAATCATTCTCTGTCCTTCATCTGTTTTTTATCTTCTTATACTGTAAGATCTTCAGGACAGGTGCTCTCTCTCTTGCTATGAGTTTGTACAATGTCTAGCATAATGGGCCCCAATCCTAGTTGGGGTCTTTGGGCTCTGCAACAACATTATAAATATAATATACCTAAGGTCCTTAGAGCCATTCATATGAAATTGCATATGTCCTAGAAAACCTCAGAAAGAACCGCTTTCTAAGTTAAACAAAACAGCAACAATTAAACCCTAAAACTTAAATATATTTATTTATTTTACTGGAGAAAAGAAAAGAATGTAGGACATTACATTTTTGCTATGGTAGCATTAACTGTGTTGCAGTGCAGGGAATGGGGATGTAAAATGATCCCTCCAGATTTATTTGCTTCTTTTGTGCAAACCTTCTCCTATTTAGCTAGTTTTATTTGCCACTCCCTGCCAGTCTGCAGTGCCACCAACATCCTCCGAGCATTTGAGACTGCTAATTTTTCATCCTGTTTCACGTGCCTGACAACAGTAGGACTAACACATTCCAAAAGGCTTTGCTTTTGTTCATAACAATGGCAATAGCTCTCACATCTCTCTGGGATCTATCAGTGTATCAGAAAACAAACATGTTCATTAGGCTGCAGAGACATAGACCTTGAAAGAACTAAGAATATAGTAATTTTGTTTTAAGAGAAGCAATGGGAGAGCAGGGCATGGTCTGAATGCAATATCTGGCGGAGTATGGTGGATTTGGGGTTTTTTTGACTCTAGTATGAAGGCTGCTTTTTAGTTCTTATAGCTCTCTCTTCAAAGCTGTATCAGTTTGCTTTATATTGCTCTCCTAATACCCTTTCCATCTCTTTGAAATGTACTTGTGTACTTTTTTTCTGCACATTTTGTCTGTGGGAAAACTCTCCATACCTCCTTTCATCCCACTGAATCTGTTTACTTGGAGGGAGCTCAATATCCTAGTAAATAAATGAGAACAAAATATGGTAAAAGCTGGAATGCCCTAGAAAAGAAGGGCCAGCTTGTGCCTTCAATATCACAAAAACTTTGCAAAAGGAAGCCTCATTTCCTTCCCCTACTTAATACCAGCCCAATAATTTTCTCCATCAATTTTTTTCTAAAATTTACACCCAGGCTGAGAACTTGGACTCTGCTTCAGCATCATGCAAACTTTCACAATGAAACTTAAACTCCTGAAATCAAGGTATACAAATTCTCCACTAGAACACCACCAGAGAACACTTACAATGATACATTTAAAACTCTTGTAGCTTCTTCTTACTTTCCATTGTATTATATTCATTTTACAAATATAAACCCACTGACTGCATTATAAGTGCTGGTATTAGGTAGGCCGCACAGTCAGTCTGGGTTTCCCCATGCTGCTCAACCAGTGTGCCTCAGCCCCATCCTGGAAGGATCATCCATGCAGATGAGAAGGTATTTGAAACTCAATGCCCATTAAACCCCTCTGCCTTTAGGCTGAGGCTATCAATGGGGACGCAAGTTTTGATGGGTTTTTGTGATATGAACATCTACCTACTAAGAAGTGGACTAAAGCAATGAACTTATTTCATTTAAACAACCATCAGATGGCAACAACCTTAGCATCTAATAACATGGGCCAAAATCAAATCAATTGCCTACAGTTCAAAGTCTGTAACATATTGGCTCAAGGGACTGAATCGATTCCTGATATTATGCAAACTTTTTTAAAAAGTAAAAAAGAAAAGCTAAATAATCAGGGAAGAATATCTTTTAGAAAAGGAATGCTTGTATTTATTTTGAGGGACAGAGGTGGTGAAATAATGGTTAAGTACCTTCTCCCCTGGGGTAACAGAGATTCGCCATATACAGTGTGTGTAGGAAGGATAACCATTTGGAAATCCTGGAGAGGAAAAGTTGCCTGTAGATTCTTGCAGTGTTTCTCCACATGCTGAAAGAAACAGAAGATGGTAAAAACAGAGAAATTCATGTGTCTTATAAATATAAGGCACACAGGAAGAAGTGTCTCCTTTACAATATTTATTTAGAATTGATTTGATTCAGTACAGAGGCAGAATGAAAAGTGGTCTAGTGATGTTATGATTTAGTCAAAAGCAATCATTTAAACCAGTCTGGTATATATTTTGTTTTTATACATAGGGTTCATGGAAAGAAAAATACTTTCACTTATGTGCTGTGCAGCTGACATAACCAAAATTGCAAGAGTCTTTAAAAATTTCATAGCTGACAATCACATGGCAAAATTATACATATAACTTTATTTCTGTACAACTTTCTGAATTTACATGCAGTACCCACACCCATACCCAAATTATCTGAGAAGAACTAAAAGAAAAACACAGTGCTTAAGTGATTGACATACGAGAAATTAATCAGCAGTTTCATTTACATTGTCCAGCATTAAGGCTGAATATGAACTGATGTCATTCATTCATATTAGAATAGGAAACCTAAATCCTAAATTCAACAAAATCTTTTGCACAAAAAATGATTTGTGGAGATAGTAATAAAGAGAAACAAATGTAAAGACCCATAATACCAAAAACGTTGATATTCTATATTACTAAAGCCTTTAGCTTACCTGTCAATCATGCTGCTAGCTGCTGGGTTACTGATTAATAATTCTTTCTTCCCACTGAGCTATATCATCACAAGCTGCTGCCATTCTCTACCATTAAAGCTGATTCAAGTAGGATTCCTACACCTTAGTCAGTCATCTTTGTGACCTTCAATCAACAAGTTGTTTCACCTACTGATTTTGTAGGTGTGATCGGAGAGATGTGAACTTGAGAATATTAGCCCGTGACTGACAGTGTAATCAGATCTGCAATACTTTTAAATTACAGGGCTACAGCTGCCAGCAGGTGAACCACTGTATCATCAAAATCTCAATGAATTATAAATGATCTGGAAAAACCTTTAGATAAGAGGGTACAAAGGAGGAGACTGTATTTTGAAGACAGACAATGCAGCTATAAAGTTAGATGCTGCCTTGTTAAAATGTGTCCAAGATTTAATCTGACAACTGCATTGTAAAAGCAGGTTTAAAAACTCTATTCAAAGTACTAACCATGACTTCTGAAGATTTAATAGTGATTGTGATAAAGGAGAAAAAAAAAGGACTCTCATTCCATCAAAAATGTTCAAGGTCAAAGTGGCATAATATTGTGTCCTTTAGGAACCAAATAGAAAAAAATCTCTTACTGCCTTTATTTTAAAAATCTCTCTCTCTCTCTCTCTTTTAATTTACAGACAATTATGTAAAATTACATACCCAGGAAAGTCATGTTTTTAGAGAAAATTCTCTACCATAATTAACAAGAGTTTATTTTAACTCAGCATGAATGAAATTTCAAATAAATTGCAGAGTGCTGTACTGGATTTCCCTAGTGCTGACTGATATGAAACCAAAGCTTTGCCTACAGGTTTAAAAGAAGCCTCGGGACACAATAATATTGCTTCAAATGCAATGAAGCAGAACCAGAATGGAAGCGTGGTTCTGCCCATGAGATCTGTGTGGAATTCAGGAAATTCACTGGATCCAAAGGCACTGCACACTATCTTCAGAAGCCCTGCTCTTGCTCCTCCACCACCTTCACCTCCCCACCAGTGTGGTTTTGATGGGATTACAATGCCAAGGCTTCTCCTATTAGTTTCTTCATTCTGAACCTCTCTTTAAGAGAGGAGGTGGTGTTCTTACATGTCATGGAGAGGATGTATGTAACGCAGATAGGGCTGCTTTTCATATCAGTCAACCTAGGTAAGTATACGGCTCCCATCACCATAGTAACTAAGCACCTTTTCAGCAGATTACCCATGAGGCCCATGGGAGGATAATATATATACTGCATCTCCCACCCGTTCCCCCCACAACCACACACTGCTCAAAATCCTCTCACCAGCTGCAAACCCTAATCCTGTTAGGAGTGCTCCCATGGTAGGATGAAGCTACGGGGGTCTCCTCCTCTTCCACAGGTACAAGAGATCGGTATGGAAGAATCCAGGCCTTTGCTTAAAAATAATCTTTCATATTAAATTACCAAACCATATAACAACCACACAAACAACTATCTTCAAATAATGATGCATTTCCCAGAGATCCAGAACTGCTGTAGTATCCCCTGCTTCTATAAGGTGGATAGAAAGCTGGCTAAATCATTGAGCTCAATGGCTAGTGATAAACAGCTCCATGTCTAGTTAGCAGCCGGTATCAAGCGGAGTGCCGCAAGGGTCAGTCCTGGGGCCGGTTTTGTTCAATATCTTCATTAAAGATCTGGAGGATGGCGTGGATTGCACCCTCAGCAAGTTTGCAGATGACACTAAACTGGAAGGAGTGGTAGATATGCTGGAGGGTAGGGATAGGATACAGAGGGACCTAGACAAATTAGAGGATTGAGCCAAAAGAAATCTGATGTCCTTGTTGAACCTCAAGTGCAGAGTCCTGCACTTAGGACGGAAGAATCCCATGCACTGCTACAGACTAGGGACTGAATGGCTAGGCAGCAGTTCTGCAGAAAAGGACCTAGGGGTTACAGAGGACGAGAAGCAAGATATGAGTCGACAGTGTGCCCTTGTTGCCAAGAAGGCTAATGGCATTTCGGGCTGTAAAAGTAGGGGCATTGCCAGCAGATCGAGGGACGTGATCATTCCCCTCTATTTGGCATTGGTGAGGCCTCTTTTGGAGTACTGTGTCCAGTTTTGGGCCTCACACTAGAAGAAAGATGTAGAAAAAGGGGAAAGAGTCTAGCGGATGGCAACAAAAATGATTAGGGGGCTAGGGCACATGATTTACGAGGAGAGGCTGAGGGAACTGGATTGTTTAGTCTGCAGAAGAGAAGAATGAGGGGGGATTTGATAGCTGCTTTCAACTACCTGAAAGGGGGTTCCAAAAAGGATGGATCTAGACTGTTCTCAGTGGTACTAGATGACAGAACAAGGAGTAACGGTCTCAAGTTGCAGTGGGGGATGTTTAGGTTGGATAGTATGAAACACTGTTTCCCTAGGAGGGTGGTGAAGCACTGGAATGGGTTACCCTAGGGAGGTGGTGGAATCTCCTTCCTTAGAGGTTTTTAAGGTCAGGCTTGACAAAGCCCTGGCTGGGATGATTTAGTTGGTGTTGGTCCTGTTTTGAGCAGGGGGTTGGACTAGATGATCTCCTGAGGTCTCTTCCAACTCTGATATTCTATGACTCTATGATTCATGCCTATACATTTAGGATGTCTGTTAACCTAGAATATAGTTAAAGTCATTCCAATAATAACTACATACGTTTATTACAACTAAAAATACCTAAGCAATACATTTCTGAACTAATACAGTAACATATAAATATTTCATCATCATTACAGTCCATACATAGAGGCTGAGTTATTAACAATATAGCAACGTGTAAGAGGTGGTTTGTTTACACACAACCTTAACTCTGAACCACAAAACATAATTTAAAATATTGTTCAATAATTCAATATATACCTATAGATAGCTATATACATATTACCATGTAATATATATAAGAGGACTGAAGTGCATAAGGTATATAATGGAAGTCAGTTAGGAACTCCACAGTATATCAAAAATAGAGGAGAACACTGAAGTAACATAGGGAATCATCAGAGTCTGCAGCCCAGTAAAGCACACACAGGGGCGCTCCAGGCACCAGCACGCCAAGCGTGTGCCTGGGGCGGCAAGCCACGGGGGGCGCTCTGCCAGCCGGCGTGAGGGTGGCAGGCAGGCTGCCTTTGGTGGCATGCCTTCGGAGGGTCCGCTGGTCCTGCGGCTTCGGTGCACCTCCCGCAGGCGTGCCGCCAAATCCGCTGGACTGGGGACCTCCCACAGGCATGCCACCGAAGGCAGCCTGCCTGCCGTGCTTGGGGCAGCAAAATACCTAGAGCCACCCCTGAGCACACAGAGCTTAAAATATGGAGATTTACTCTATTCAGATCCTTAAATTACATTGCTATACAATCAACCTCAGTCAGTTAAACACCACAGCTCCTAAAATTTCATTTAAAGAATTTCAGCATCTACCTGGCTGAGCTATGAAATAGTTTGTTTTTTTTAAAAAACCACCTCTTTGAAAAGAGCTAATAATAAAATTTGGTGGTTGATTCTCCAGTGTGGTGAGGTCACTTCAGCTGAATGTAAGTGGATCAAAGTGATCTCCAAGTGGCTCACGGAGTCCTATAAGGGGACAAACTAAAACCTCCAAAAAACTTTGGATAGAGTGAGGGGAGGGTTTAAAATCAGATATTTTCTAATACAATTTTATATAATTGAAGTTTTAAAATACTCTCCTGTGTCATATATTTGTTAAACATAAGATAAGTTAAACATATCTTATCAGCCAAGAAAAAGGATTGTAGATAAGCCTCTTCTACTTGTTAATCAAAGTCATGTAGTCACGATTTGATCATTTTGCTTTACTTTATTATGAAAGTTGAATTAGTTTAATGATCTATTTGTTAATTTGCTCTAGTAACATGGACAAACTGAGCCCCAAGTAGAACAAAGTGGCCTGTGGGAACTTTCATCTCTAAAGACACTGTTCACTCAGATTAAACTAGAATAGGATGACATACTCCATATTAAAAATAAGGGCAGATACAATCTACTCCATATGTCACACAAATCAGGCACAGCCTTTGAGTCCCTGGCCAGTTTCCAATGCTGCCTTTGATTGGGCAATATTTGGGCACACACACACCCTTGTTTAAAAGCACATTTCTTTTCAATGGCTCAGTGGTTCTTGAAGCAGTTAGTTAAAATTCCATCAGAAGAGAATTCAGAGGGTTTCTTTCCATAATTGGACTGCCAACAATTACATTATTTGTGATTAGGCATATGAAATGCTTCACTATAAACTATTTCACTGACCGTTGCAGTCCATGAGTAATGGGCTCCACTATTAAAAAGAAATGTGACCATATGATACAATTAAATGTATGGTGACTTATTTACATTTCCTAAGAAACAATTTTAGTATTTTTCATGCCAGAATAAACTAATTACTACCTCTATGTTACACACCTCTGTTTTTACAAAGATCACTTTTACTCCCTTATTAAAGGTTAACATAGCTGGTATTTCCTCTATTGCCTAGCTTCTCTAAATGTTATGCCCTATTTCAATTTTATTAGGTTAGGCATGTAGTGGAAACAAAACTGCAGTCCTTCCAGTATGGAATGGCAATCTGTTTATTTTACAGCTCAAGAAGTATGGACTTCTAACACCCCTTATAGAAACCAAGAGAGTTCTGTGTGCGTGGGGTGAGGAGAGGGAAATTATTTCTGCCTCTTCCTTATGAAGATCAGCAATTTTTACAGATAGCAAACAGATGGAAGGGTATGGAAACAGTCATGTATGTCACACCATATACACATACAAAGCAACTGCCACCAGTGACATTTGTCAACATTGCATTAATTATATAGCATGGGTTAGCAAACTCTGGCATGTCTGCAAAATTTCTCTGACCTGACCTGCTCCCTCCCTGCTTAAGAGTCAAACTGACAATTGTAAGTTAACAAGGCCCCTAATAGTTACAAATACATGGAGCATAATACCGCAATAAAAGATGCCTTTAAAATACCTGCAACAGATATAGTATTTATTTTTAAACTAAAAAAACCCCAACAATCAGTATTTGCTACATACAAGTGTTTGAGATGCTGCAGTTCTCTCTTTTTAAAGTTATGGGGGAAATACTAAAAAAACTCTCATACCACTGCGTGGTAAATGTGTATACATAATAACTGATTTAATGGTGGCTTACTTGTATAAAAACATAAGGAAGTATTTTTGTTTCCTGCACTGAAGCTGGAGTGGAGAATAATATTGGTGCTGTGTGTATGTATTTCAGGTTGCAAAGCCAAAAACTCAAAAATTGGGAAATGCCTAAATTAATTCAAGTGCGTGCAGATGCATTATGATACAGCCTTTAATTACATGATCACTTAATATTTTTTCCACAGGACCACAGCCGCATTCAGATCGTAAGATGGATGGTGTTTACTGAACAGGTAGCTATTGTGATAGACTCAGGCCAGTTGGGTACAGCAGAATAGCTGAAGGCAGATATACTGGCCACTGGATTAACAGTTTTCTGTTCCCTGACTGACCAGAGCAGGGGCTGCTCCAGGCTAATGAGAACACCTGACTCTAATTAACCTGTAAAGAGTCAGGTGAGGCCATTCAGTTAATGTGACCACCTGACTCTAATTAAGGCCCTGCTGTTACTATAAAAAGGGCTCACTCCAGTCAGGCAGAGGAGCCAGAGGAGAGGAAGTGCGGCTGAAGGGCTGGCTACTGAAGACACCCTAAAACATTGTTAAAGGAGCCCTAAGGTAAGGGTGAAGAAGGGAGAAGCAGGAGAGCTGTGGGGAAGTGGCCCAGGGAAATGTAGCAACTCTGGCAGTGAAAGGTTGGCTGCCAACAACTGCTACCATTAGGGTCCCTGGGCTGGAACCCGGAGTAGAGGGCAGGCCCGGGTTCCCCCCAACCCACAACTACAGGAACAGCTCCTGGAAGGGGAAGTCAGGTCCCTGTCAGGACAGGAGGCTGAACAGAGACTGTGGGAGTTCTCTCACCAACCTCCTTGCAGCCTATGATGAAAAGGGCTCAGTAGATTTTAACCCTGGCCCTAGAGAGAGAAGGGCTATGTGGAGGGTCACAGTGAGCCACTGAGGCTAAGCATAAACCGCCTAGAAGCGCAGGACCCACAGGAGCAAGGTCAGAGCTCTGCCACACTATTCAATATTTCTTTTCATCCTTCTATCCTTTTATCAGTCAGTGTGTGGCCCCATGGGCTTATTTGGCACACACCATTTAAACAATGCACTGAATACAGAATTAGTTTCCTGGTGGGTTTTTTCTATGACATTCATCATCATCACAGTGAGTTTGAACTATATGACTGGTTCAAACAGTAATGAATTTATCTTTACTACACCCCTGTGAGGTAAAGTGGCATTAAGTGTCACCATTTTATGGGTGTGGATCTGAGGCACATGACATTAATGTTAAAATTGTCAAGCATCCACTAATTTTGGGCTGTAAATCTGATATGCCTAGGGCAGGATTTTTCTGAGTACTTAATATTTTATATGTTCAAAACACAGCTCCCATTGACATCAGTTGCAGCTGTGCATGCTCAGCACTTTTGCAAATCAGACTCCAGGTGTCTCAAGTTGGGCACCAAGAAAATAAAGAACATAGAATTAGTGGCCAACTATTTCTGACTCAACAGGGAGGACTGAGCCAGGCCCCAGGAGCAGCAGGGTCTTCCTCAGCAACAGCAGGAATGGGAAAAGGAGACGTTGAGGCCCACCTTTCCTCCCTCCCTCCCAAGCCTCTAGAGATGGCGAGCTTCCCTTTAGGAAAAGCCCTCTCCGGGCTTATCGAGCCTCAGAAGCCTCCCTTGGCCAGCTATTTAGTGTAGAAGAAGCAAAGCTGGACTTTCCAGGGATTAAATCTAGGAACAGCAGAGACCACTTCAGCAGCAGCAGGACAGGAAAAAAACTGGACCTCCCCCTTAAGACCTTCCCAGTCCCAGTACACCAATGATGTGATGAGATTGCTTTTCATAATTTAAACTGCAGACTGGTTGTCTGGTCAAACTTCTTTCCTCCTGCCTCTCTCCTTCCTAAATTCTCTACTGCCAGCCTTGCTCCACCTGCTCCTCTCCATTTTCTCCCCTCTTTCCTTTCCCCCTTTTTTCCTGCTCATCTCTCTTTTGCTCTGTACCTATCAATGTTCATCTTCTCTTTCATTTATTTTTCCTACTCCTTTTATTCTTAATCACATATGTGTAATAAGCGACAGAGTCCTGTAAGATTTCAAAGACTCAAAGTCCGCACACCTGGGCCAAAATGCTGGAAAAGTATTTTCTGTTTACTTAATATTAAGAAGTAACCATGCCAAATCGGTAGCTGTGTTTTCCTTGACCCAGGTCACCAAAACCACAATCCAAACTAAAAAGTACAAACAGATAAAACTCCTATCTTATACTCCTGGCCCCTTCACACCTGGTGAAAACAGGACATATCATTCTATCATCCAGTCTCTCCAAAGTTGAAATATGTGTCTCATCCTATAGAAACTTTCTAGGATAATGATACCTAACTAAAAACACCAGTGAGGCTGTTTTCTCACAGGCTAGAGAAGCTGGAGAAAGAGGAACATTCACCCAGCAACTCTTCAGGTGCTTTATTCTCTCAGTACAGAGAGCTGATCATGGTCAGGATTCCATACAAGTATTTGTAATCCCTCAGAAGCAATAGATGGCTTCCTGAATAGTCACTGTTTACAGGAATAATTGGAGATTTGCCACAAGTGGAAATATCAGGATGAATACAGTCAAGCACATAAGAATCCCTTTATAAAGCCCCCAAATTGAACATATTCCATAAAAATCATGTCATTTAAATGATTATCTTCTGTGTCTGTTTATTATATTAAACTTAATGTAATTAAAACACAGAAGTAGAAAACTATGCAAATATTCATACTATTAATAACACTGATGTTCTACCACAAGCAAATATTGTGATTAGCATTTTCCAACCTATACAGGTAATATAGCATAGCTATAAAATACAACAAACATCAGAAGTTTCACAGCCTGATATATTAACATGATCCTATGTTTCACATGAAACAGAAAGCTTAATATGCCTCTATTAACTCTTAATATTCCTTACCGTCTGCAGTGAAATATATTTTTAATCACAATAGTGTACCCAGTTTCTGAAGGTTATTTTGTTTATTATTGGATATTAATTTTCGAAATCTTTGATGTATGTTTTGCAATTTAAGCATCTTTCATTTTCAATATTTTACTAATGGAGAACTTTTACCATTTTATATTAAATAATATTTTACATTTAGAGCTAATCCTGTGGTTTTACTCACATGAGCATTCTTACTCATTGTAATAGGACTAACTCATGCAATTAAACCAGATCCTATACAATACCTTTCATCCCAAAATTTGCCAAAGTGTTTCACAAAAAAAGGGACATACTCCTGCATCTCTTACTCATTCAAATACTTCGATTCATTTCAATGTGTGTATGTCTATCAGTGTTGCAAATAGCAGCTACTATTTTCCAAAGCATATTATTGCAAAACAGAAACTTTGCATGGTGTTGTAAAGTCAGACCCGTGCAGACCCAAAGATCACTGCAGAACAAAACACTGACAATATCTATGGCCAGTAATGAATAATTATCATGATGAACAGAAAAACATCTTTTCCCTGAACATTTGTTTTGAGGTTAGTTTTAGGCACATGCTACCTCTTTTACAAATAGATTGAAAAAAACCAAATGTATATCTGGGGTGTCATTCAGATGTAATGCATATTGTCAGAATATAATGAGGTGTTTACTTCATTCATTTTGATCACACAAATACTGACTGAATGCACAGCATTCTTGACTCTACTGACTCTCTTTGTCTTCAAGAATTTCTCTGGTGTCTGTAGGTGTATATAATTCCTAAGTGCTTGTAAGACAAAAAGACTCTCTTCCCCTGTGCATATTTTACTCTTTGTCAATCTATTGAGTAGTGCATAATGTATTTATGCAAGAAATCATTTCTGCCTCTTCCTTAAGTATAAATAATCTATTTATATTGTAAAAAATTACAAATAACATTTTCAAAATTGCTCCTAAAGGGCTTTTGAAGGCCGCTGAAAGGATTTTAAAAGGAAATGATAGAAGATGTTTTCATTGCTCGCCCTACAACTTTGTTCAAGTTCAGTGTACGTGGAAGAACTTCTTCATTCACCAAATCAATGTATAACTGTTAGCCATCTGCAGGGGCGGCTCTAGAAATCGGGCTGCCCCAAGCAGCGCGGAGCGCTGCGCCGCCCTTCCCCAGTCCCGCGGCGGGTCCCCTCTTCCCGCGGCTCCGGTTGAGCTCCTGCCGGCATGCCTGCGGCAGGTCCACCGGAGCCCGGGACCAGCGGACCTGCCGCAGTCATGCCTGCGGGAGGTCAACCGAAGCCGCGGGAAGACGGGACCCGCCGCAGTCATGCCTGCGGCAGGTCCGAGGTCCGGTCGTCCCGGGCTCCGGTGGACCTGCCGCAGGCATGCCGGCGGGAGCTCCACCGGAGCCAAATGCCGCCCCCCCGGGAAACGGCCGCCCCAAGCGCCTGCTTGGCGCGCTGGTGTCTAGAGCCGCCCCTGGCCATCTGATAACTTTCATGACACTTACTTTGTGTTGTGTGCATACAAACATCTTGTGCCAGATTCTAATTCCTCTGGCACTAATGTAAATCTCAAGCAAATCCATTGGCTCAATCCTGAGTCCTTTTGTGGATCAAGTGGTACAAAGTGGCCATATAACTGGCTTCAACAATCAGGTGGAAATTCTCCCAGTCATCGTGTCCTTCTTATCCCACCATATGGGGCATAGTGAGAGCATGCTGCACTCTGGCAAATTCTGGCTGGTAGATGGCCATTGTGGTACCCCTGAGGCTGTTCTAAATTACACTAAATTTGAACTAGCCACCAGCCAAACCCAGAATTGGGAAATCACAGCATGCTATCCCATCTCTGTTATGCACCACATTGGTAAAGGACTGAGCGCCAGGGTTTAAAATGAGTTGCTCTAGATTTACATCAGTGTCTGAGAGATCAGACTATAACTCTAGTTCAAAATTGTTTTAAAATAATTGGTATAACTAGGCTGATGACATTCAAACACTGACTATAATAGAAACATAACTGTATCTGATCTTATCAGTGCACTTATAATTCACTTAATGTGTAGTTTTAAATTGCACATTTTCATACGCTGAATTGGCAAAATGTGTCTAGAAGATATAACTCACTGCAGGGGTATAATCTGTTTATTGATTAAAAATGTAATTTCTGCACTCCATTTATACTTATGTGCACAAAAAAAATGTTGAGAATGATCCTTTGGAGGACACTCAGATTCCATTATAGTGGTACACTACACATCACTATCATCTAGCTACTTATAGCTCAGGTTTTAAATTATAAAATGTAAACAAGAACTGACAAAGTAGTATGTTGTTTTTTTCTAGTCACTGAACAACTAAAGAAAGCAAGAATGTCATATGAGTAAATTCAGTTTCAGGCAGTTTATCTACACGTAAATGCTTTGAATTCCACAATCCTCACCTACACAACATTTTTATATCTGATTCTTGAATTGTACACATTATTTCTCTTAAACAACATAGTAAAACACGCGTGTGTGTGTGTGTGTATTTTTATGGTGAAATACCTGGACATCTGTACAGCTTTCTTGCCTGTGCAATATCTCCTTTACTTAGACGAGTACGCTGACCAATGGCAGGTCGTATACCATTATCATCACGGGAAGGAAGAATGGTATCCAGAAACATACCCCTAAAAAAAAAAAAAAAAAAAACCAACAAAAATCGACTCATAAAACCTTAGAATTTTTTTCATAAAACTATTCATGTTTTTATATTATATATTTATTTTATAAACAATAAATATTTTGTCATAATTAAAAAGGTAAAATGCAAAATATGGAACAAGAAAAGAAAAGAAAAAGTGAATGGAAGAGAAAAATTCCCCAAGTTGAAAAAATGGCTTAAACAGTAGCAATGATAATAGAAAATAGTCTTGCTTTAATGCAAACTGGCAACTACTTTTTTATTTCGAATAGACAACAACAGCCCAGAAATTTCCTATTCAATTTTAAATTAAATAGGAAAAGATTGTTGGGACCTAGTACTTGTCACATTGAAGACAAGATCTGTTGTTTGCTTAGTCTATTGTCTGCCTGGCAACAACATGAACAATTACACATTGCCTTGTTGAGAAATTCTTCTTCCAAAGTCCCTGCTCCAAATGAAGTTTCAAAGAGGTCTTACTTGCATCCATGAAAAGCAGGGTAATTCAGAATTAAGGTTGCCAATGCATCTTTAATTCATAAAACTGTGCTAAGATATTTCAATGTAAGGGTATTTAGTAAGATCATTCTTCTGTTGTGTGTTAGACCCCTGAGCTATCCTTCTGCTGCTAAGACATGAATGGTGAGCCAAATTCTGCTTTCTATTACAATGATATAAATCCATGCTAATTCATTTGACTTCAGCAAAATTACTCCAAATGACTTTGATGTAACAGAGAGCAAAATTAAGTATTAATCTTATCTCAGAATGTCCTTGGTTTGATGGGTTTAAGTCTGATATTTTTTAAATCTGATTTTTATGAGTTAATTATGGCAGTATTAAATTAATATTAGGAGCAATATGAACAAAGAAATATGTTCCATTAACATGCTACAGAGTCTGAAAACCTTTGAATTCTGATGTGATGTCACTGGGCTTTCCTTCTTATCTTTGATACTCATTTATACTTGTAGCACATACACTGAAAGCTAAAATCTTGTATTACCACTTATCAGTATTGACTGTATAATGTTGTTTCATAATACTCAGTGTGCTAAGGCAGAAATCCGAGCCTAGGAATAGAGGCTGCTTTTTGAAGTACACTAAACTGGCCATTTTGAATGTTCTTCCTATATCCTGCTGTCATTGCATACATAAAACTCCCCATGACATCACTGGGATTATTCAATAAAGACAGACTGCAGGAAATACGTTTATTTTAAATATTAGAAAAGACGGTTACTCACCGTAGTAACTGTTGTTCTTCGAGATGTGTTGCTCCTATCCATTCCAGTTAGGTGTGCGCGCCGCGCGTGCACGGCTCTCCGGAACATTTTTACCCTAGCAACTCCGGCGGGCCGGCTGGGCGCCCCCTGGAGTGGCGCCGCTATGGCGCCTGTTATATACCCCAGCCGGCCCGTTCGCTCCTCAGTTCCTTCTTGCCGGCTACTCCGACAGTGGGGAAGGAGGGCGGGTCTGGAATGGATAGGAGCAACACATCTCGAAGAACAACAGTTACTACAGTGAGTAACCGTCTTTTCTTCTTCGAGTGATTGCTCCTATGCAATCCAGTTAGGTGATTCCCAAGCCTTACCTAGGCGGTGGGGTCGGAGTGAGACGTGGCAGAGTGCAATACTGCGGAGCCGAAGGCTGCGTCGTCTCTTGATTGCTGCACCAACGCGTAGTGGGAAGCGAAGGTGTGGACAGAAGACCAGGTGGCCGCTCTACAGATGTCCTGGATGGGAACATGGGCCAGGAAGGCGGCCGACGAGGCGTGCGCTCTCGTTGAGTGAGCAGTGAGGCGGCATGGTGGCACGCGAGCAAGCTCGTAGCATGTCCGAATACATGCCGTTACCCAGGAGGAAATCCGCTGGGAGGAGACTGGCTCACCCTTCATGCGGTCGGCGACTGCCACAAACAGCTGGGTCGAACGCCGGAAGGGCTTCGTCTGCTCGAAGTAAAAGGCAAGGGCCCTGCGGACGTCCAGGGTGTGAAGCTGTTGTTCCCGAGGGGAGGCATGCGGCTTCGGGAAGAAGACTGGGAGGAAGATCTCCTGGTTGAGGTGGAAGGCCGACACCACCTTGGGGAGAAAGGCTGGGTGTGGTCGAAGCTGCACCTTGTCTCCGTGGAAGATGGTGTATGGTGGCCCAACCATCAGAGCACGGAGCTCAGAGACTCGTCTCGCTGATGTAATTGCGACGAGGAAGGCCGTCTTCCAGGAGAGGTAGAGCAGAGAGCACGTGGCTAGAGGCTCGAAGGGCAGTCCCATAAGTTTGGCCAGAACGAGGTTCAAATCCCAGGTCGGGGCAGGACGCCGCACCGGCGGGTACAAGTGGTTCGGATGGCGGAGTCTGCCGAAGTCCTGGGTGATGAGGTCCGGCCATAACGGAAGGGGGATGGGATCCCGAACGGAGAGCTCGAGCAGCAGGGTGTACCGGTGCTGCCTCGGCCAGGCCGGAGCTACGAGTATGACGCGGGCTCTGTCCCTCCGAAGCTTCAGTAGCACTCGGTGCACTAGCGGGAATGGAGGGAAGGCGTAGAGGAGACGATCCGTCCAGGGGTAAAGGAAGGCGTCCGACAGGGAGCCTGGTGAGCGACCCTGGAACGAGCAAAACAGGTGGCACTTCCTGTTCTCCCTGGAGGCGAATAGGTCTATCTGGGGAAACCCCCACCTCCGGAAGATTGTGTGGACGACATCTGGACGGAGGGACCACTCGTGGGAGAGGAACGACCTGCTGAGATGGTCGGCCAGCATTTTCTGCACTCCCGGAAGAAAGGATGCTTCCAGGTGAATTGAGTGGGTCACGCAGAAGTCCCACAGGAGCATTGCTTCCTTGCAGAGCGGGGACGAGCAGGCTCCACCTTGTTTGTTCACATAAAACATCACTGTGGTGTTGTCCGTGAACACTGCTACGCATTGGCCTCGCAGACGGGCGTGGAAGGCGTGGCACGCCAAGCGAATTGCCCGCAGCTCCCCGACGTTGATGTGGAGGGAGAGCTCCTGGGGCGACCAGAGGCCCTGGGTGTGTAGGTCGCCCAGGTGTGCCCCCCATCCCAACGCCGAGGCATCTGTCGTCAGTGTCACGGACGGACAAGGAGGGCGGAACGGGACTCCTGCACATACGACCTCTGGGTTCAGCCACCAACTGAGCGAAGCGAGGGCAGGCTTCGTGACCGTGACTACTCTGTCCATGGAGTCGCGGTGTGGGCGGTACACCGACGCCAGCCAAGATTGAAATGGGCGAAGGTGCACGACGCCATGTGGCCCAGGAGGCGTAGGCAGGACCGAACCGTCGTAGTGGGAAAAGCATGCAGGTCTCGGATGATGGAGACCATCGTCTGGTGCTGGGCACGAGGGAGACAGGCCCTGGCCACCGTGAAGTCGAGGACCGCTCCAATAAACTCCACTCTCTGTGATGGAGTCAGTGAGGACTTCTCCACATTGACGAGAAGGCCCAGTGCCCAAAATAGGGAGAGTATCTCGGCAACTTGGTCTGTTACCAATTGGTGGGATGGCCCGCGAACCAGCCAGTCGTCGAGATAAGGGTAGACGTGAACTCGACGACGGCGGAGGTCTGCAGCAACTACTGCCATGCATTTGGTGAAGACCCTCGGAGCGGTGGATAGGCCGAAGAGTAGCACCGCAAACTGGTAGTGCGCACCGTTGACCACAAAACGCAGGTAGCATCGATGGGGAGGGTAAATAGCAATATGGAAGTATGCGTCCTTCATGTCCAGGGCGGCAAACCAGTCTCCCGGATCCAGGGAGGGAATGATGGTCCCCAAGGTCACCATGCGAAATTTGAGCTTGATCATGTACTTGTTGAGCTCCCAGAGGTCCAGAATGGGTCTGAGGCCTCCTTTCGCCTTGGGGATGAGAAAATAACGGGAATAGAATCCCCTGCCCCGCCTGTCTTGCGGCACCTCCTCTATGGCACCCAACCTCAACAGAGACTCGACCTCTTGCAAGAGGCATTGCTCGTGAGAGGGGTCCCTGAAGAGGGACGGGGAAGGTGGGTGGGAAGGAGGGGGCGAAATAAACTGAAGGTGGTAACCATACTGGATAGTACGGAGTACCCAGCTGTCCGATGTTATTTGGGACCACGCCGGGAGGAAGCGGGAAAGGCGGTTGCAAAACAAAGGAATTGGATCCTGGGAATAGACTGATGAGCCGTCCTCGGGCGTCCCATCAAAACTGTTGTTTGGGCCCTTGCGGGGCCTTGGACAACGCTTGGGCCTGGGTGCGCCTGCTGCCTGAAGGTCTATGGCGGTTGAGGCCGTTGCGCCGACTATTACAGGGCCTTGACCTGGCTTGGGTAAAAGGCCGGTAGGACTGCTGTTGGCGGAAGGAGCGCCTCTGGGTAGCTGGTGTGTGCATACCCAGAGTGCGGATAGCTACACGACCGTCCTACAGGGTCTGTATCCTCGAGTCCGTTTTCTCTGAGAACAGGCCATGAGTCTCAAAGGGCAGGTCCTGGAGGGTATACTGCACCTCCAGCGGCAAGGTGGAGGACTGTAGCCAGGAGATGCGCTGCATAGTTACTCCAGAGGCCAAGGTTCTGGCCCCTGAGTCCGCCGAATCCAGAGCAGCCTGGATGGAAGAGCGGGAGGCTGTCCTGCCCTCTTCGACCAGAGCCGAAAACTCTCGTCGGGAATCCGTCGGGATCAGTTCCGCGTATTTCGTGAGGGACACGAAAATGTCGAAGGCGTACCGGGCTAAGAGGGCCAGCTGGTTTGCAATGCGCAGCTGGAGACCCCCCGCCAAATACACCTTGCGGCCCAACAAGTCCATGCGCCTGGCGTCCTTCGACTTCGGCGCTGGGGCTGGCTGTCCATGCCGCTCACGGCATGGACGACCAGTGAGTCCGGAGAGGGGTGAGTGTACAGATACTCGTATCCCGTGGGGGGGACCGAGTATCTACGTTCCACGCCCCTTGCAGTAGGGGGGACGGACGCTGGCGACTGCCAGATGGTCGTGGCATTTTTCTGAATTGTTTTAATAAAAGGCAGGGCCACCCGCGTCGGGGCCTCCGCGTCGATGACGTTGGTCACTGGGTCTTCATCTTCCGGGACCTCCGCCACCGGAAGATCAATGGCCTTTGCCACCCTGCAGAGAAGGTCCTGGTGGGCCCGCAGGTCGATCGGGGGAGGGTCCACCGTAGCGGCGCCCGCCACTGCCTCATCCGGAGAGGAGGATGAAGACAGAGTCTGTACCACCACCTCTGCCGGAGGCTGCTCAGGGGCTTGGGAGGTTGACGGAAGCCCTGCGGGATCTGATGACGGTAGGGTCTCCCCCAGTGGTGTTGGGGGAGGGCGGCTCACCGTGGCTTCCGGTATCCTGCGTTCAGCACCCACTGGGCGCTGGGACAAGGGGAGCCCTTGGGACTCATAGCCGGCCCAGGGGACCCAAAAACCCCACTGCTGGTGTCCAAGATGTTGGCTCTGGGTGGGAGCCCAGAGATCTGTCTCGCTGTCCACCTGGGAGACGACCGATGGCTGACGCGAAGGCCACGGGGGTGCAGAGGCGCTGATGGAGTGCGCCGCGGAAGGAGGCAGCTTATCCCCGGACGGTGCCGAGGAGCGGTGCCGGCCGTCATGGTGCCAGGATGGTGATCTGGACCGTCTGCCACTTCGGTACCGGGAGCCAGAACGTGACCTTGATCGTCGGTGGCGAGAGCGGCTTCGGGAGTCGCGACGGCGAGATCGGTACCGGGAACTGGATCTCCGACGGTACCGTCGGTCCGGTGACCGGGACCATGAGCGGTGCCGGGAGTGCGACCGGTACCGTGAGACTGAGCGGTACCGGGACTGCCACCGGTGCCGGGACGGGGTGCGGTACCGAGACTGGGATCGGTGCCGGGATCGGGACCGACGTGACAGCGACCGTTGCCTGGACCGGGGACCGGGTCCAAGGCTTGGAGCGTCGCCCCTCTCTTCCGTCAGGGGTCTGGGGCTGCATCATTGCAGGCTTGCCCAACGATTGAACAGCCCGCACCGGCGGGGCCGGGGTCTCGGTGCCTCTACCAGCTGAATAAGCTCTCTCGCCGTCACAAATGTTTCAGGGGTGGACAGGAGATGCAGCTCTACCGCAGCCGGCGCCGGGGAGCAGGGAGGTACCGGACTCGACGGCTCTTGAGGTTCCGGAGTCAACGGAACCGTGCACGGCTTGTGCACTACCACAGCCGGTGCCGGAGGTGGCTGGGTAAGCTGTCCCGAAGCTTCAGGTTTAGGAGCCGGGTGCGCCGTCTTCCGCTTCCTCTGGGGGGAGAGGGAACGGTGCCGGGACTTCGGTGCCGTCTGCGTGCCTTTAGGAGCCTCGGTACTGGGACGGCTCGGTGCCGCTGGTGCGCTGTGCGCCGAGGATGGTTTCGGCGGTGCCGGGGACGGAGCAGGGGGCTGAAGTGCCGCCTCCGTAAGGAACTGTTTAAGTCGAGAGTCTCGCTCCTTTCTTGTGCGTGGCTTGAATGCCGTGCAAATCGGGCACTTATCTGTCCTGTGCGATTCCCCGAGGCAGCGCAGGCAGGAATCGTGCGGGTCGCCGATGGGCATAGGCCGCTGGCAAGCCACACAGGGCTTAAAGCCCGGTGCCTTGGGCATGAGCCCGCACCGGTTGTGGAAGAAGAGGGGCTAACCCCTCTAATTCCCTACTATACTATTACTATCACAACTATAACAACTATAACTAACTTATTCAACTAATCTAACTATTAAACTAAGTGAAACAACTATATACACTAAAGATACGGAGAAACGCTAGGGCTGTGGAGGTGAGATAGCACTCCACTGTTCCAACTGGCTGTCACGGGCGGTAAGAAGGAACTGAGGAGCGGACGGGCCGGCTGGGGTATATAACAGGCGCCATAGCGGCGCCACTCCAGGGGGCGCCCAGCCGGCCCGCCAGAGTTGCTAGGGTAAAAATGTTCCGGAGAGCCGTGCACGCACGGCGCGCGCACCTAACTGGAATGCATAGGAGCAATCACTCGAAGAAGAAATCGTTCAAAGTACTAACTGACCATCTGAATAACTATTTCTAGGAACAAAGCTGGATTTTTGTAAAACAAAACAGCAACTGTAACAAGAAACTATGATTTTATTTTTCCACTGGTATAACCTGAAAATGACCAATCCATAGAATTTAAAATTTAGACAATAAGAAATCATTCCTCTTTTGCGTTCTCCAGCACCACCTTAAAAAGGCTTATGGAAATAACAAGCCCTTGATAATCTTAATACTTATCTATATGTTATGACTATTACTTCATGAAGTTTTGTGGTCTTTGTTGACCTGTTCCTGATGACTAACATCTGTTAGTAACTAGGATTTCGTTTAAAGTTCCACACTGAATAGAACTTCCCCTCTTAACATAATCAATGGCAAGTCTTATGGGCCTTAAGGGCTTCTGTAAGTGATACAAAACACTCTCTTCTGCCTAGGGGTAGAATACAATTCCCTATAGCACTCTCAGGCCTGGTCTACACTGGGGGTGGGGGGAGGAATCGATCTAAGTTACGCAACTTCAGCTACATGAATAATGTAGCTGAAGTCGACGTACTTAGATCTACTCACAGCGGTGTCTTCACTGCGGTGAGTTGGCTGCTGCTGCTCCCCTGTCGACTCTGCCTGTGCCTCTCGTGGCAGTGGAGTACAGGAGTCGACGGGAGAATGCACGGGGGTTGACTTATCGTGTCTAGACTAGACGTGATAAATTGACCCCCGCTGGATTGATCGCTGCCTGCCGATCCAGCGGGTAGTATAGACATACTCTTAGTTTCTGCCAGCCTGGAGCATCTAAGACTAGGATCAGAAACTAAATCCTCATTTTGTAGTCATTACAGAGCACTAAGACTATGGTTATTCTTTTCTATTCTATAAAACTTCTTATACCACCTTCCTCAATGTAGCATTTGAGCACCTTCTAATAGTGCATTAAACAACATCTATCATGTGTGTTTCATTCCCACATTCATCATCTTCCTGGAGGAGAATTGTGTGTGAAGTGTTCTGTTTTGGTAGGTTTTTTTTTAATGTACATGCTGCTATGTGCTTATATTAGAGAAGGCGGGTCATATAAGTGTTCCTTGCACTTATAGTGAAAAGTAGTGAGACTGATGATGGTCTTTAATGCATGTAAGAGTTCATTCCATAGTCTTGGATCAGCCCCTGAGAAAGCTCTGTCTCCTGTACCACTGAGCTTTATCCATCCATTCATGGAACATATATGGTCCCCATCACTGTAACATCTGCATGCCTCACAATCTTAATGTATTTATCCTCACAGTACCCCTGTGAAGTAGGAAAATGCTATTATTCCCATTTTACAGATGGGTAACTGAGGTATACAGCAGCTACACAATTTGCCCAAGTTCACACAAAGTCTGGGATGGAGCAGGGACTTGAACCTGAATCCTCCTCTACAGACTTTACCCTTGTAGGGTCCATTGGCATTACAATGATAACATTTATATAGGGTGGTTAGTGGGTGAGCTACAGGGTATGAAATATAATCAGCACTAGGTGAAAGACCCTTCCCCACACTCAAACTTCATAGGCAGGCTGTGCAAGGATAACCAGCAGTGGAGCAGCAATGTGGGAGCTCCCAATATGGGAACAATGGGATTCTTGATTATATGGGTCTAATTCCACTAACACCACGAACAGCACAGAATGAGCTGCAGTCTCTAATCTAATTCAGCCCTTTCCCATGGCCCTGGTTTGTGGGGTACATTTTCCAGACTTACATCTCACTCACTACATCCACAGGGGTACACAATTACTTAGACTTTATGTATTGAAGTGAATTTCACTCTTAGAGAAAGGAACACATACGTAAATATTTCATGTGCTTGATTCTTCTAAATTTAATTTTTTGCAGCATATGAGGTTTTACAAAATAATAGACAACTGTTATGAAATGAGGCTTCCAGGTTATCTTTACATAAAATCTAAATTAAAACAAGATTAAAAGGCTGCTTTGAAATTGAATATCATGTCGGGACATTAAGCAATGTCTTTCTAAAAAAGTAATCAAATTATCCTACATAGTTGGATTTAAAGAAAACCAACAAGCTGTGTTTTGACTTCTGTTGGAACACACTCTGCTGAAGAAATATAATATTTTAAAGCTGTTCTGGAAATGCCGTTGTTAAATCTATGATTCCTAGTTTTCACACACAGGAATGGAATTAAAAGTCAAAAGGTATAACCTGAGACTCCAACCTTGAGAAGGTGTTCCTGGCATAGTGCATAATGCTGTCAAAATCATATGATTCCCCAAGGGAGTTCACCTCTCCAGGCTCCATCTTCAGGAAGTTGTATTCCTGACCTACAAATGAGTCATAAGCAAAGTCTCAGATTAATCTTCTGATAAAGGTGGGGGAAGGGGAAAAAGAGCTACAATGCCATTCACAGAAACTCATGGATCTTAGTGAATCTAATCTTTAGAATAGTTAACTTCTCTTATTAACTGGATGAATGGAGGAAGATCCATGCACTTAGAACACCCACTACTAACTTTATTCTACTATATATATATAGATTAGCTGTTTCATTCACCTATGCACTGTAAGTGAATAAGACACAGAACACCAACTTATGACAAATGTGGAGGCCACAACAGTCACTAACTTAGCCATCAATGGTAGAAGAAAAAAATCCACCTCACCACAAAGAGCCCAGCAGATAGCTCAGGGGTGGAAAAACTTTTTGGGCCGAGGGCCACATCTGGGTGGGGAAATTGTATGCAGGGCTGAGGCAGAGGGTTGGGGTGTGGGAGGGAATGTGGGGTGTGGGGTGCAGGAAGGAGCTCAGGGCAAGGGATTGGGGCAGAGGAGGGGTGTGGGGTGCATGAAGGGGCTCAGGGAAGGGGGTTGGGGTGCAGGAGATATGCAGAGTGCAGGAAGGGGCTCAGGGCAGGGGTTGGGGTACACAGAGGTGCAGGGTGCAGCAGGGAGCTCGGGGCAGGGCGTTGGGGTGCAGGAGGGGTGGGAGTGTATGAGGGGGCTCAAGGAAGGGAGCTAGGGTGCAGGAAGGGGTGTGAGGTGCAGGCAGGGGGCTTAGGGCAGGGAGTTGGGGGATGGGGTGCAGGAGGGGTTTGGGCTCCAGCCCAGCGCCGCTTATCTAAAGTGGCTCTGGGGTGGCAGCAGTGCACACCAGGGCCAGGACAGGCTCCCTGCATACCTGCCCTGCTCCTGGCCCCATGCTGCTCCAGGAAGTGCTGCGGCCCCTGGGTGAGAGGGGTGGAGGGATCCGCATGCTCTGCCCTTGCCGCGCCTCCAGGTACCTCCCCCAAAACTCCCATTGGCTGCAGTTCCCCGTTCCCGGCCAATGGGAGCTGCGAGAGGCGGTGCCTGGAGGGAAGGGCAATGCATGAAGCCCTCTGTCCCCCCACCCAGGGGCCGCAGGGACATGGTGCTGGACGCTTCTGAGAGTGGCGCGGGGCCTGTGGCGCCATGGGGGGCAATTCCGTGGGCCAGATCCAAAGCCCTGAGGGGCCAGATCCGGCCCTTGGGCTGTAGTTTTCCCACCCCGAGAGCTGTTCAGTGGGAATTCCACAGGCTGGCTACCAAAGTGACTTTGCTTAAGTAGAGGCTACCCTTTCAGTCCCCTTCTACCACAACTTCCAACTACCCCTCCCACTCCAACCTCATGCAACTGTTAGGGGCACATGTGAGAAAGGCCCTGATCTGTGTAAGAAATAGAGGCTCACTTCCAGCAACCTCAGGTCCCGGCTGAAAGCCACTGGTCCTTGTCAGTATACAAATATGCAAACTGGCCTTTGCTCAAACCCAAATCCACTGAACTCCTGCCAAAAGTTGTTACCTACATTAATGAACAATACTGGCCAAACCTCCTGGGCACTAACAGAAAATCAAAAACACCCTCACTGCACATGCCAATTTCCTCTTGATGGAAATGCCTTTCTGACTCCAATTGCTGATGACTAAGCCCAAAGGCTCTGACAAGAAGGGGCATTAGCAGCTTCAGCTAGGAACTAGGGAGGAAGGTGGAAACTTGCAAAGCAAAGGGCGGGTGGCCTGAGAATGGCAGTCCCAACCCAGGAGGAAGGTAAATACTGTACCCATTCACATGCAGGTCCGGGTGGCAACAAGTTCTCCTTGTGACATGAATCCACCAATCACAGGCAAAGCCTGAAGGAGGACAAGGAGCAGTTACTGCACCCAACCCCTTTTAGCATACATAGGAGTCCAGGATGCAGCACACAGAAGTAGGGAAGAGCATATGTGCAATGTGTGGACTCAAAGGGTAGCGGGAGAAGAGTCTGAACCTCTTTCAACCCTTCAGATTACGAACCATGAGAAATGTCTGTTCCCTGCCAGTCCTGCTCAAAGTCCCATTCCAAGGAGTATGGTGGGAATCTTAACAGCTTCATTGCACAACAAATTAAAATATTTAAATATTGCTTTAAGACCAAGAAATCATACAATGGCTTTTTCAGGGCACAAACTAACTCTTAGCTTACATCAGTTGCAAGTAGTGCAATACTTAAAACATAATGAGACTGGCTTAGTTTAAAGAGATTTTCGAAACAGCATGTTATGTTGTGTGTTTTTAAGAGCTGTGTAATTTAGATTCTTGTTTTACCCAAGCCATCTGGTAAAATAAGGCACTAAAAGCAAAATAAAACACTGCTGCACAAACACTGAGCAATTGGTTAACAAATAAAACAAAAGCAATGTTAAGATGAAAGCAGAAAAACCCCATATATTGAAAAATAAGTTCTCTTGATTTTATCCTGTTAGGCTATTTATTTTGTAGGACTCTAAAATATCCTATATCTGTTTAATCTGTACCTTCATATTTCTTTTGAAACTTGATCCGTTATTATAATTCCATTCCGAAAATGTTTAAAAGGGATTTAAGTTGGTTAAGTGTGACACCCTCTCCCACAGTGAAAATCCTAAAAAGCTATGATATGCCAAGTTATAGCACCCGTCTTAGACCACACAGGATGTTTCCACTGACAGCAACAGACTGTTTGTATCATCAAAAGGAACTTGACTAGAGTGTTTCCTTAACAGTTGGAAAGACTGTACATCTCCCTCGCAGTACAATTCAAAAATTTAATTACAACCCCATACTTCCCTCACAAGCACGTAACACATTGCACATGTGTCAATGCTGAATATGTGCAAAAGTTGCTGAGGATGTATTTATTGTGTATTATTATGCAAATGTAATTAAAAATTATGTGCATGTGTGAAAAAGTTAGGGAGTAATCATGTTATCAAGTCATCAGTGTGTGAGCAATAAGGACAAAGTTAGGTAAGGTATGGACCTTCCTTGAGCAAGCCAACATTAGCACTTCTAGTACAAACCTTTGCTTAAGAAATATAGCCCAGATCCTCAAAGGTAATTATGTGCCTAATTCCCATGTAAATCAATGGGAGTTAGGTGCCTAAATACCTTTCACAATATGAGCCCAACTCTGCTTATTACTGTGAGTAGTGTCAATGATTTCAGTAGGCAGGTTTTGCTGACTGGCACAATCTGATTAGTGATTGTCAACCTATATTATAAAAGGGAATAGAAGGTGTCAGGAGGGGAGAGCGAGAAAGAAACTGACAATGCAAGTTTGTTCTGCCTCAACCTGTGTCAGGAGAGGGAAACTAACAATCTGATCTTACTATAAGGCAAATTAAAGGATGAAATATTGCTAGTGCGTATTAGGCATAAAAGAAGTGACAACAAAATTAGATTAGATCATAGCTGTCATCTGTTGTCTCTTGCAGAATGCTCTGCTGTTGTGACTGGAATAGCTAATAAATAAATATAACCCTTTGCTCTTGCATAGTATTTTTCATCTGTAGATCTCCACATGCTTTCCAAAGCAGCTAAGTATCATTACTTCCATTTTACAAATGATGATACTTAAGCAGACTGAGATGAAGTGACTTGGCCAAAGTCACCCAGGTCAGAGACAGAACCAGGAATAAACCCCAGGCATCCTGACTCTAAGCCCTAGCCTTTAGATTACGTTGCTTCTCATGCTCAGCATTATCATCCACATTTGATAATAAAAATGAAAGTTGCTGATAAACCAATTTAAATTGCTTGTTAACTATAATCTATATTTTACCAAAGGCCATTTTTGTCTCCCAGAAATTTAAACATAATTTTGTATTTCAAACTTGTTACTGTGCCATGAAGAACTCACCTGAATTAAATATGAATAATTTAAAACTAAATGTATCTGCAACAACATAGGCTTGTAGAATCAAGTACAGTATTTGCATGCTAGCAGAAGTAGCAATTTTTATCTTCTATGGGTTGCTCTTCTGTCTCTGTGGGCCAAAATCAGCTTCTGTAGCCTAACTCTGATTCCAACAAGAACAGGTCAGATAAGCACTGCAAAGAACATTTGATAAGAATAAAACTTTCAATAGTTCGGGCCAGATTGTAAACCTGCAAAGGCATATTTCCACGTCAACATGGGCTTCAGAAGTTTTGAATATCAGGCCTTTAGCATCTAAAACATCAACTTTGAAATACAGAGTCTCTGGAATCATAGGTTTAGATCTTGACAAGATAATCTCAACCTCCCTACTTCACAGTTAGGTAAATTGACTATCATACAAGTCACTTTTAAGGAGCAGGGTTGTCAAGCAGGGGCCTGCTATTTCTTCCACCTGAAGTAGAGGGTTTTGCAAGATGATCACGGTACATAGTTATGTGTGTGCCACTGCAGCAGAGGGCTTTGTGGACTTGTACATGTGTGTGATAGGGATGAGATCATACATTTATTTAATGAGTAGGTAGGGAGAATGCTGTCCAGCATGACTTTATTGTTGAGCAAAACAGCATTAACTATTTTATTTAGGCGTATGGGAAGCGGCCCAGAACTCATTTATTGGAGGCAGCATGAATTAAGTTAGCCAGTGTTGTTTGAGTGGGCAGCATTAATTAGAAGAACTGAGTTCACCCAACAGGCCCACACCCAGTAGTATACAATCAGTAGGAGAACATATAGTAGGGGGTGTGGCTTGGTGCAGGCGAGGCTTAGGCACTAATATAGTTCAGCATGGTGAATAGGCTTAGGCCCAGGGCAAGTAAGCATTGGATGGAGCTGGTCGGAAAGGTTCTCCTCCATGGAAAATCTTGACTTTTCATTGAAAAACCAAACATTTTCTGACTGAAAACAGAAAACTTTTGATTTTTGTTGGAAACGCAAATGTTTCCACTTAAAGCAGACACTTGTCACAAAAAATGTTACTTAGAGAAAAACTAAATTTTCTGTCAAAACAATTTCTGTTAGTGTTTAGTTCATTTTCCAAGCCTTGTCACAATTTTACTTATCTTTACCATAAAACCACAGTCCTGCCTCCATTGTATGAACATGAAAGGTCCCACGGCTCTTTCCATAAGACTAGTGGCTTTCCCTGGAGTCTCTCCAGGTTGTTTAACTGGCTGTCTATTTGGCTGTTTCTCTCCACTCCAGACATGATTACACTTTAGTCGTACTGTATATATAGTTTGAATCATGTTGGATCCCTCCAGATAAAAAGAATGGTGTAAATGTAAAAATGTTAATTTTGGCTAGTTTATTAGAATGTTGAATTTTCTAAGAACACTCAATTTCAATTGTAATTATTTTAATGAAAAGACTCATTTAAAAAGTGTAAAAATTGTTACAATCTTCAGTAGAACAAAAATAAACAGTGAAATAATATAACCTAAGAACCCTTATCAAATTGTCTCACCTGGCTGGATGTTTTCTCTAATGATGGTTACATGGTCATCTCGGTCTGGTCGTGTGTGTTCATGCCAAAAGCCTATCACATGCCCTAACTCATGAACAACAATTCCAAATTTATCACAGTTCTTGCCAATAGATATAGCCTGAGGACCATTCCCCCTTCGACCCACATAAGAACAGCACCTGTAATCAAAATATAAATAGAGATTAAAACTTTCAAGAAAACAACTTAAAAATAAAATTTTGCTAGAGGGTAATTTTAAAAAAAATCCATACAGTACATTACACGACAGTGCTACAACAAGCTGAAGTTAGTATTTATAGTAGTTAATACAGAGTATTATTATATATAACTATTAGAATGAATTTCTTTATCCAAGGTGCCACTTATGAGCTAATGGACTGTTATTTGTGTCCTTGGAGTCACTCTGAAAAACAAAGGAGATTTGTACACCAAAACAAACAAACAAAAAATAAAATGGCTGTGATTAAAATCAGTCTTTTTTGCAGTGTTGTGCTGCTTCTGTGCTGTCTTTCACATAAGAGTAGCACATATAACACCAGTAGGTGTGCAGGGCAAGAGATTGGCCCTCTACTGCTCTGCTTGGGAGTGGAGCATCTACTGCAGTCATCTCTGGATCATTAGGAAGTTCTGTCATTAGCTTTTTCAAATTCCTCTCCCACATTCCCTGAATAAGGATCCGTTAAGAAACATCTTTTTCCCCCCAGTAGAGGAGACAGTAAACACCCAAAACCCTCCACATATTCATACTTTCTGGCTTGGAGAGAGAGGTTGTCCTCTCTCAAGGAAGAATGGATGGGGAATGTTCCACTTCAGTATGCAAAGAGCAAAACCTATTTTAAAGTGCAAAAATGCTTTCTATGACAAATTAAAAAATAAAAAAAGAATAAAAGTAAAGTCTCCCATTACTGACCATACTGGACTTGAATCTTCTCTCAGGTAATCTCCGCTCAATAATAAAACACTAGTTTTCATACCATTGTAACTCCATAGATTTCACTGGGACTATTCATATGCTTAAAATTAATCATGTACATAAGTGCTTTGATGGACTGGTGCCTAAATCACATGAGAAATTGAATTAGAAAACTATTGTGTCTACATCTATTTTTCCACACCTTTCACCAGGCCCCATAGGCTTGTGTCTCCATAAAATCCCCCAATTCTAAAAACACACAACGACTCACCCTCTATAGCATTCCTGTTGTATTTCTGACTCAGTCCAGAACCACCAAATGGTCTGAGGCCAAACAAAGTTTTGTTTCTAATAAGAACACAAAAGCTATAAGTTTGGTTCCAATACCTTAACCTTTCAAACAGACTTCCATAGCTGGGAGGGTCAGGAGCAGGGGAGAGTGGAGAAGAAGCAGCAGGGGGTAGATTCCTGCTGTGTCTATCTCTGTTGTAGTTCTTACCAACACTCATCCAGATTTCATAGTCACTCAACTCTGGTTGGCTAGTAGGTAAATCTTTCATATTTAATCTGAAAATTCACTCTACTTCGTTAATTATGGTTGCAGGATTTTAGAAATATTAAATGTTAATGATACCATAACCCTTTGAAGATTTACCTAACATCTGTTAACCCACAGAAGAAAGCACAGAAGAGATGAATACTTTGTAGATAACCCTGAAATGGAGTGAAATGAGGTTTAAAATCCCATGATACTCCTATGATTGAGTAAACAGGAATGCCATCTCTCCCCTTCTCCCCCAAGATTTTTCTGGGTATATGTGACAGATAATGTGGCCCACAAAAGTAATCTTTCCATATTGGGAGACTGTAGTCCAGAAATAAATGGTCCACTTGTTCTCCCTCTCCCTTTTTCTTGGATAAGAGTCTTCCTGAAGAGTCATATTTTTCTGAGGGAGTGGTAAAAAAAAAAAAGAAGTCACTTTCACAATTGCTCTCATTTTTCATTCCTGTCTTTCGTGCTTTCATGATTCCAATGTAATCTAATGGAGCTGGTATGTCCTTTTCAGCATCCATACTCAGCATTCTTCTGAGATGTCTGCTCTTTTGAAAGGGCTTGAAAAATGTAGTCTGCTCACTATGACAGGAAAAGGAAAGAATAGAGACTAAAGCAAAACCCATAGAAATGGAGAGATATTTGGGATCAGATGGTTGGCTGAAATTTCTGACACACATCTGTCTCTATCATTTTATCTACTATTTTCAATTTAGCAAGAATAGTAAGAATATGACTCCATCCATCTCAAGCTCTTTAATGACCTTAAAATAAAAAAAAAATCCTAAAAAAAGTGAAAACATGGATGAATTGCTAAGGAGCAGTTCAGAGGAATAGCACAAAGATGTAGAGACAAATCAGAAAGGCTAAAGCACAAAATGAATTACACCTAGCAAGGAACATAAAAGGCAATTACAAGAGGTTCTTCAAATGTATTAGGAACAAGAGAAAGATGAAAGAGTGTATTTCTTCTACTTAGCGGGGAAGGAGAGCTAATAACTGAGGACATGAAGAAGGCTGAGATGTTTAAGGCCTATTTTGCTTCAGTCTTCATTAAAAAGATTAATGGTGACGAGATACCCAACACAATTAATATTAACAAGGGAGAAGGAAGGCAAGCCAAAATAGGGAAAAAGCTGGTTAAAGAATATTTAGATAAGTTACATGTATTCAGGTCATCAGGATCTGATTAAATTAATCGTAGGGTACTTAAGGAACTACCTGAAACAATCTCAGAACTGTTAGCAATTATGTTTGAAAACTCATGGAAGATGGGTAAGGTCCCAAAGGACAAGGGAAGGGCAAACCAAGTACCTATCTTTACAAAGAAGAAGAAAGAGGACCTGGGGAATTATAAGCCACTCCACTTAACTTCAATACCAAGAAAGATACTGGAACCAATTATTAAATTATCAATTTGTAAACACCCAGAGCATAATAGCGTTATAAGGAATAGCCAGCATGGATTTGTCAAGAACAAATCTGCCAAACTAACCTAATTTATTCTAATCCTGCAGGCCCTCCTTGAAGAGCCTGGAAAACTATAGAAACAGCTGGAAGCAAATCAGGTGGTTATCTTCTCCTGTTTGCTGTACAGGAGCCACTGTCCAGTGACACCTTAAAGACTAACAGATTTATTTGGGCATAAGATTTTGTGGGTTAAAAACCCCACTTCTTCAGATGCATGGAGTGAAAGTTACAGATACAGTCATAAATATCTGTCTGTGTCTGTGCGAGTTTTTTCATACAGCTAAATTCAGTCAGGGCCGGCTCTGGCTTTTTTGCCGCCCCAAGCAAAAAAAAAGGATGGGGGGGTGGCCGGAGCGGCAAAGCAGGGTGAAAAAAAACAAACAAAAAAATGGCGGGGACGGAGCGGCAAAGCTGGGGGGGTTGGGGAACTGCATGGCAGTTTTTTCATACAGCTAAATTCATTGCCTTGCATGGACTGAATCAGGGCCAGCTCCAGGCACCAGCCGAGCAAGCTCGTGCTTGGGGCGGCAGATTCTACGGGGCGGCATTCTGCCCAATCCTAGGGCGGCACAACAGGTGTTTTTATTTTTGGTTCCCCGATCCGGCTGCCCTGTAGGGCATGGAGGAGGGGAGCACCCTGCAGCAAACTCGACAGGGCAGCCCACGTCCTTCCCTCTCAGCCAACCCGAGCGGCACAGAGCCCTCCTGGCAGGCGGTGCGGTGGTCGGGGCCGCGTGGTGAGCACCCCGCTGAAGCCCTGGCCACCCCCCTTCTCTCCCCCCCCCCCGCTTCCTCCCCTCCCCTCCATTAGACCGGGTGCGCACTCTGCAGCACAGGGAGTCCCCCTGCACCCTGGCTCCGGCCGCCCTTTTTTTTTTTCCCCTGCTTTTGAGTCTTATATCCCACTGTCAATTACTTTTTCAAATCATGAGGCAATAGCACAGTCTGATAAAATTCAACCACAGTCAATACTCTTCACTGTTTTGGTTTTTTCTTCTTCTTCATTCTGCCTCCAATAGCAACATAGAACCTTTCAAGATTCTGCTCTATTAGTTTCAAAAGCTAGGCAATGTGATTTGAAAAAACCCAAAACATCCGTCACAGCACATAAAAATCACATAAAATGTTTGATATGTAAAACAAATACTAATTATTTGCCTTTGAATAACAGTAGTGTAAAATATTGTCCTAGGGAGCTTTGGGTTTTATATCACAAAATGAGGTAGCTTTTTATAGTATATTCCTTGATTTTGTGAAATTTTACTGCTATTCCCACTAAAGAGAGACAATGTGGCCAAGATTTTCAAAAGTAAATAGTAATTCTGGGTGCTCAATTTGAGAGACTTTAAAGGTGTCCTGGTTTCAGAAGGTAAATGGACAGGCCTTTCTGAAAATCAGGCCCCTTCGGGTGTCTCAAGTTCAGCAGCCAAATTATGTTGAAAACAGTATCAGCCTATTTTTTTTAAAAATCAGCTGATTATGGCAATTTCTTAACTTTGATCACTAAATGGAGTTCAAACACTTCACACAGATTGCAGGCAAGCTCTTTGATTATCTTTTTCTACTTCAAAGGAGAGCAGTCAACAGTAAACAGAGTCTTAAAATAAGGGTAGTAGTATAGAATACAGGAGGGAAGGGGTGTCATTAGGATTTACTGCATCGAGTGCCCTGACATGCACACATCAGATTCATCCAATGAAGTTACAACATTCTGATCACTCAGACAACAAAATGGAGTCAAAGGGTCAAGAATATTAAAAAAGTGATACATCAAATGGCACTGATTTGCAATACCTTTGTTGTGACCACATATTTAGGTGTGCTTGGCACAAGGCCCAGGTGTCTCTCTATAGTATGAGCACTTGTCATCCTTCTCAAACTCAGCCAACAGGCAGACTATAAAGCTCCTGATTTCTTTAATCTTTATTGCACCAGACAGCAGTTGAAGACTGTAACTATTTATGAATCTCTAATTCCATGTAATCAGTGTAGCTGATCAATAATGGTGAGCAAAGAGAAACAACTGGCAGAGAGAAAGTGCAGTGATTACTACCACTATTCTTTGAAAAATAAGGGCCCTTTGAGCCCCACAGAGCTGCCATAAAATATGTCTTAAAATTGATGAGTGGGAAGGGGAAACCTGTGGGATCTTAGTCTCAGTTTTTTGGCGGGTTAAACAGCTGCACACTACAGAACATGATACTTTAAAGCACCCTATTGAATGATAATAGCAGTTCACCATGACATTAACTGCATGGTGCTGTGGATGAAAATGATGCAGAACTCCACAAACCCACTAGGATTACACCCTTTGCTCTGGTTACATAGAGAGGAAAACAATCTGTAATTCACAAAAGAGAACTCAATATGAAGCAATTTTGTTAATCACTTTACTGGTCAAAGCACACCCCTTCCATTCACAGTCCAAAATGCCTCTAGGTAAAGTGGAAATTGGATTGACACTCATATAGAAATAAAGTTAGCAATAGTGGTCTGCCTTGGACATTTTCATCAGGAATAAAATTGTAAGGAAAATTATTGTTAGTAGTTTTCTTCCACCTTCAAATATAATTCTTGGTAAAAGTCTTGTAGACAAAACCACATTATTTTCCTTACATTCATTTTGGTCTATATTTATATGCAACCTTTTGTTCCATTTGTTTGTTCCAAACTCATTTATTCCCAGACTAGGCTTTAAAATGGAACATGAATAGAGAAGGCCAAATATTTGTTCTGATTTGGTGAATTTATCCCTTTTGGTCCTTTCCACAAATTGTCCACAAATAGATCATGATTTTTACTGATTTGTTTGATATTCAAAACTATTCTGTGAATAGTTTACTAGAAATAATGTCAGCTTGCAAACTGTGTAGAGTGGGCATTCATTCGATTACTCCATATTCAAAAATGCCACCCACAATCCTCAACTGGGGCGGTAACTTGATGCTCCTGGCAGAGGAGGACAACCCCAGCAGGGACCCCATCCTTGGAGTCTTGCACCCATTGGGCAATTAGGTGGGGTGGGAGGGGGAAAGAGTGATGTTTGGCCAGCATTCCCAAGGTCATAAGATTTAACTTGGAGCAGGTGACTGCACTTCAGCTGTGTTCCAGCAGAGAAAGGGTTACTTACCATTCCAGAGCAGCAGCTGCTGCCAATAGTATGCAGAGAAAGACAGGTAAGAATTACCCTTTCCCCCCAGCATGGAGGTTCTGACCATTATTGGAGCAGAAGCCCCCTTAGGGAGGGATTCCATGCTGGCTCCCCTGCTCAAGGGCAGGGAGGCTCAGAGCTTCACGGGGAATCTGATGGGCAGCTGGGTTCCAAGGTGGTGCAGCCCAGGTTGGGCCTGCAACTGTGGCAATGTACACACACCCTTGCTTAAGGAGGTATGGGGGAAACAGTAGGTCATATGATATCCCTAAGGCAGCTGCAAAGGGCCCTGTGTCCTTGGGCAGCCTTGCCAGGGCCAGGTCTGTGGCAACTGCTCCCCAACAACCTGCTCATGGCAGGGAAGACCCTGGGTATGCTGTGGCTGCCACAGGAGCATAATGCTCCTTGTGTCTGGTTATGCCCCCTCCCTTCCTACTATGGATGGTGGAAGGGGAAGGGCTCATGGGGCTTCAGCCAAAGATATGGACAGCAGGTCTGCAGGTGCCCAGTCCAGGAGCCACTCTGAAGGAGTCAGGCAGAATGCCTGGTCCCTTTCTCCAAACACACACACAGAGGTGGTGGGGTTGGGGTGTAGGTAGTAGGGGTGCCCTTGGACATGCATTGGAGCAACTCAGCCTGGCCTTACAGGAGGCTGTAGAGGAGGGTGAGGGTTCATTCTCCAGCAAAATTGCCTGAATTGTTGGCCTTGGATTGCCATCCCATGGGGAAGGATGTGCTCAGTCTTCACAGGACTGAAAATTACTGACACAGATAATGGCCTGCAGATAACTGATGCATATAACGAGTCATGGGATGAGAACAGGTGGGCAGGACTTTGGTGGTAGTGGGTTAGAGGAGTGCATTCCTCTCAGATGGGATCCTGAATCCTTTTTAGAAGGAGGTCCATGGGTCCAAGTTTGGGGAAAGTGAGGGTCCAAGCCTCAGGAAGTTGGACAAGGAGTAGGTGAACGTCCTGGGGCCTGCACTTTGCCCCCATAACCCACCAGAAGTCCAGCAGGCCTCCTAGGGATATAGCAGTAGGGCTTACCAGCAGCCCGCACATAGCGAACGAAGGGATTGCAGCCCTTGGCACTCAGGTGCAAGGGTATCTGCCTACATCACTCTTCCCTCTGACACCCCTTCTCATGGGATGGGGGGGGGTAAACCTGGTGAAACCATTGGCATTGTGGCCCATAGGCTGGGCAGCTTTCCTGAGAAGGATGGGCCCCTCTTAGATGAGGGTGCAACGATGTCACGGGTTTGGGGCGGAACTGATATTCCACAAAGGGATACAGAGCAGTCAGGGACACCACCCCCCCAAAAATCACACAACTGGTCAGCAGCATTCTTAACGAGACACAGGTGGAAGAGAGGGCAGGTAAAGGCCTTGATCTTCTGAGGGATCCAATCGGCCCCTGGGGACTCATCTCTCTAAAGAGGTTAAGGCAAAGATTTGGAAGGGGGAGTTTGTGGATTTATTTACCTTGCAGTTTATGGAAGAGCAGACCAAGGAATGGGGGAAAGGACAGAAAAGACTAGGACGAATCCCACAGATATAAGGCGCCTCAAACTCTTGAGAACTGGACCATGGACTTTCACATTCATGTAGGTATAATTTGTGTGAGGAACCCAGAAAGATGTATTTCCTTGTTCAAGTCTGAGGACTTAACAGAGAGAGCATACACAACATATAGTGGGGAATTTGAACAGTGGACAGCAAAGGAACCTGAATTACCCTGGGGTAAAATAGACCAGAATTTTTGTCACAGAGTGTATGACTCCTTATTGCCCCATCCAGCTGACATTCACAGAGGTTGCCAGAGCCAAAACCTCAGCTTCAAACTGCAGATTTAAAAGTGAATGTATGCTTTGCATTTAACAATGGGAAATGTTTTTGCTCTCAATACTACTGCAGACAGCACTGTAGGAGGTGGGACGGAGGTCAGCAAAGCACCCTCTCCTGTTATGGGGGTAAAGGCAGTTCCAAGAGAGTGGTAGGAAAGGGTGTCCACAAGGACCCAGTGTTTTGGGAGGTGCTACAGGGGAGGCAGTAATCATGGAAAAGGTTTCTCCTCCAATTAAGGTACAGGTGTTATGGAATTTGTTACGGGCTACCTCAAGAAAAAAGAAACAGCTTATTTATGGAATGGATTTTCAGCTGTTTTTCAATATATGAGGGAGTGAGATGCCATCCCAGGCAGAGAATTTGAAGTCTGTTAAAGGCTTTGAGCATATAATGACTCCGAAGGTTGCCATTTAAGTGACAGCAGGGACAATACCTTGTGTGGGTTTCAGTTTGATAAAACCACGCCCATTGGGTGCTCTATGTCATGTGCCACTTTCAAAAGATTCAGCTCCATGTTGGTTGAGCACTGGTGTGGTGAGTATAGCATGTTATGCGGTAGCTTGGCAACTACTTTTATGACAACTTATTTATTAGTAGATAGGGAAAGGGGTACTTTGAGTACTTTGCTCATTCTAGAGAGAACTTGCTGCCCCCCCTCCCCTCCCCATGGAAAAGAAAATAGAAGGCCCTGCTCAACCTTTAAATATACACATGGCATACAACTTTCAGGGTGTTTTAAGAGAAGAGAGAAGATAGAAGGGCACGGGCACTGACAAAAAAAAAAAAAAAAAAAAAAAAAAAAAAAGTAGAAGGGGGCAGGGGGGGCTTAAAGTTTCTGTGGGTGTGGCATTCTGCACCATTCTGCACCATTCTGGCAGGTTCTGCAATCTCAAGTGTACAACCACCACCACTGTCAGAATGAAAAGGAAAGGGAAAAAAGATTTAAGGAAGTGGAAGTTTAGGGAGGAGGATTTATGGATTTTTGACTGGCACTGCTGGACTGGTTGGCTGAGACACTGCAATTTGACATCTTGGGAGGAATATTTGAGAAGAATAAGTGCACAAGAGAGAAGCATTACATTAAGCACATCTTTTGATCAAGCTTTTCCTATACTGCTGGCAGTCACTTTCTGGGGAGAAAGCTTTTAAAAGAGAAAAAAAACAATGAAGTGTAAAAAAAATAAAGTTGGATAAGAAAATACAGCTGGTAAGCTGGTAAGGGGTAATGAAGCTGGTAAGGAGCCTAGATGCCACACTGCCTGACTGAGCCCTAGCCTGCCCCTAAGCAGCTCCAGCCCTCCTCAGCTGCCATGCTGGCCTAGCTGGCATGGCACTGCATGGTGTGGCTCAGGGGCTGGTGACAGAATCAGAGAATTCATGGCATTTAGGCCTGGATCAAGAAGGGTTCTGGCATCATGATGGATACCCATTATACATGGGGGATACCAGAGGCACATAGGGGGTAGCCTAGCTGGCTATACCAGATGGGGTATGGGCTGGCCTACAGGCCTCTGTACTAATTGGTGGCTGGGTGACAGGAGAGACCCAGGCCAGGCCTTTTTTAGGCAAGAAGTAGAAGGGTGGGTAGACCAGGAAGGGGCAGAACACTAGGGTACAGCAAAAGGGACAACAAAAGGAAAACCAGTTAAAGTGCTCTTTTAAAGGCCTCTTAGAGGGTGGGAGGTTTTTTTTTTTTTTTGCATTTTTTTTTGGGTTTTTTTGATTTTTGCTTTTTTTCTTTGGAACTGGTGGGCACTGGTGTTTTGGCAGAGGCTGCACTTCTGTGAGATAACTGGTGAACAACAAGAACTACACAGTGTGTCAGGAGGTCCTCAAAGGACCAGAAGAATGGAAAAAGAGAAGAAGTGAAGGAAGCGAAAAAGGAATGTTGAAAGGAAACACTGAGCCCCAAAGAAAACAAAAAAAAAAAGCAAAATCCAGACTGCCAAGCACAGCACAGCAGCCCACTAACAAAAACAAGCAGTGCTGCACAAACCTGAGCAAAATGCAACATCTTGACCTTGTCCTGACCTGACTTTGGCATTCATTCTTCATTCTTTCAGTGACATCAACAACAGCTGCAAAGGTTGGTCCACATGGATGGTAAAGTGATAGGGGGGAGGAAAGGAGGGGGTACACATAGGTTACATACCAAAGAAAAAGAAAAAGGAACAGTAAAAAAGTAAAAAAAACACACAGTTTTTTGTTTCAGAGGATACCCAGAGCATACTTAATATTCAGATTTGAAACACTCTGTAGAAGAAGGCAGCCAGGATGGCAGGTAGATCTCAGCTAGGCTTCAGGTCCGAAGCTGTTTGCATCCAGTAGTTCGGCAGAGGAGGCATGCAGTGGAATCAGCTCATGCCACTTCTGCTCTCATTGTTGAACAAAGCAAACCCACTCACATGCTGGCTATTCACCTCAGGAGGAATAATCTTGAGGGCTGCACAGGAGTCAATTTAAGGGATAGAATCCAGAGGGATGTTAGCTTGATTAGGCAATTGTGGCCAGTGGTTATGTTAGTATGGTCAGAAACGCTCACAAGATGGGTTTGGCAGGGAGCTGCAGATCAGCCTGTGTGGACAAGACAAGGAAGAAAGTGAATAGGGAGGTCACTAGGATATTCCTGGAGACAGGAGGTTCAGTGATATAACATAGGGATATCTATTACAAAAGGCCTGAATTTTTCAGGGATTATGTGCACATATGTCAGATGGAGGCACTGACAAATGGTTGTGGAATGTGAGGGCCTGGATTGGGCAGTAGTTGGGGGAGGAGAGGTGGGGATAAAGATGGCACTCTCTGTTCCCAGTGGGGTTAAAAGATAAAATGAACAGTTCCTAGATGTAAAAACCTGGGATTTTGGTGATGGGCCTTTGGCTTAGAGGATATGGTCAGACCTTGTGGCCCTTGTGGGTTGAGGTCCCCACCCTTCTGCACTGTCTATCCCCCTCAGAGTGAGCTGAGTCCTGGGAGGCAGACCGAGGAGAGACTATTCTCAGTTATGGGTCCTATAGTAGGAGTGCTGCAACACCTGCCTAGTATAGGAGAGTATGGGTGATGGGTGGGTAGAGCCCCTCACGTGTTACTATCTACCAGATAAAATCCATCGATGTGTCTGTCCTCATTTCACTGCTAAGTCTACATTGATTTGCTACTTAAGCTGTATGACTAGTCACCTTCAGTAAGTCACATGCTGTTATTTCTCTTCCTGGACTGGAAGATTTAACTTTTATAAACTACTTCTGCTTCAGCCAGAAGTTAATGTCATTTCTTGATTAGACAAATCTTTGCTACAGGTTCTGATTTCCTGTTAATATTCAGACTATATCAACAAAACTTTGTACTCTCTCACAAATTTCCAAGAAACAAACAAAAAGGGGTACAAACATGACTGAATTAGAATGTGATTCACAGTTCACAAAAACCTTCAGTAATACTTATGCCCCCCCTCCACACACACACACACACCCCTTACCCAGCTCTACTCATAATTATAACTTGAAGGGTTATGAAGGGCAAACGACCAGAGCTTCACTATGACCAGCTTCAGCAGCAGAGCCTTTTTTCTTCATGCATGACTGTGGTAGTCATTACTAACATTAGAGACCTTTTAATATGATTATTTTAATACAAATATTACTTTTTTGAACTCCATGAAAGAACTGTATCACCTGTTTAAATAGTCAGTCATTTCTACATGCAAGAAATAAAGCTACTAAAACAAAACATTAAAGCATAACTATATTTTTTAAGACAGAATATAACTTTTATCCATTTTTAAAAATCCAGTCTGTAATTTGTAGCAGGTAAACATGGCATTTGGTTCAAACAGCTTTTGACCATTTAGAAGCTGTACAGATTAAAGCATATGGAACATGACATGAAAGATATGAGTTTTCTTTACTTCAGACAATTTTGTCAAACACCCATACTGAAGGAAATCAACAGTGATTATTCTAAATCACATGAAGTCTGTCATAAGAAAGTAGCTAAGTGTGCAGGTAAATAAAAAAAATTGCTACAAAGATCAAAGGCATATTGCAGTGTGAAAACAATGTGACTTATTGTTCCTCTTCAGACTCACTACATGCAAAACAGATTTGCTCTTTTTCTCAGTAATATTTATTGTGAGCATGAGATTAAGTGCCACTTGGGACAGCTGAGCACTTTTTTGGCTTCCTATATAGCATAATATAGTGACTGAATCTCCAAGCAGTTTCTACATACCACCCAAGAACCATAAGCAGCAATTCTTTAAAGAATATTACAGATTGTAATTACCAACTGGCGGTTTACACAACATCACACTCTTTCAACCTGTTTAGAGATGAAAATGTTACATAACACAACCAAATAACTACATCCATATTTATTACCAGTGGACAAGAATAACAATGTATATTGCTTTGGTAACATAATCATAAACCCTATACTATAAATCTTTATTTTCCATTGCTAATACTGCAATTAGAGGGTGCAAATGACCACCATCCACTAACTATGGAATTTCAACTCACCGGTATTTGCCTTTTCAACTGTAATAGACTATGAAACGATACCTGGGTCCCATCTTAAACAATGTGTTAATTAAATGAAGCATGATGAGGACGAGCCACAGTTCAAAACTGAACCTAATAAAATGAATAATATGAGTAGAGGAAATTGCTACAAGCCTCTGAGGAGGAGTTACCTGACCCATAGGTAATCAAAACCAAAAAAGGTTGTGAATGGGAAAACAGAAAGGGAAGCTTTGAATTACCCAGATATTAAAAAATAGAGAACATAAATGGAGATAAAGTTGAGGAGCTTCTAAGCAATAATTACAAGAGTACGATTTGTATTTTATTTTAATAAAAGTGAGCAAAAAAGAATATGGATGATGAATATCCACAAAGTACATTTTGAAAAAAGTGAAAGAATGGTGGAAAGTGTATGATAAATAGGATAAAGAGAAAGGACTAAAAGGAAAATTGCATGTATTAACAAATTTATATATGGCCACACACTATTAGCATTAATTACAACATAAACAAACAAAGGCCAATATGGAGAAGCAGAAGATGCAAAGAGTAATCAAAAGTGGGAAATGAAACAATGCAGTTTTCTTCCCCTTGATACAATCTCTCACTTGGTAACTGTACCCTTTATGTTAGCGATCATATTGTTGATAATGATATGCCATCTCAAAAAATTCTGAGCTGAATTTCAGAGGTTCCGAGGAACTGCAGTTCCCACAGAAATCAGTGCTCACTACTTCTGAAAACCAGGCCAGTTATGATTAAACAGAGATTAGAGAAGCAATGGATCAGTTGATGTGTATATAAATTTAAGATTAGCATAGCAGAGTGCTATATCTCAATATATACTTTATCATTTTTCTGTTTGTTTCATCGTGAAATACACTATAATGCCATTTTGGGAAGATACTACAGATTTTCTAAAGAGAAAGGATCAGACTCAGGAACAGCTCAGCACTTCAGCCCAAAGACTGCCCTTTGAGAAATAAGAAGGAACACATTCAGATATGCCATAAGAAATATCTGTAAAAATATATGGAAAAACAAATTCGACTACCATCTTTATGGAGATGACATACAGATCTATGTGTCTACTCCAGACCTGCCTCCTTCCATCCAAACCAAAATCTCAGCCTGTCTCTCTTACATCTCCTCATGGCTGTCTAACCACTAGCTCAAGATCAACATGCTAAAACAGAGCTCTTAATTTTCCTTCCCCCAAGCTCCTCTTGCTACCTCCCTTCCTGATTACTGTGGACAACAGTACCATCCTGCCTGTCACTAGGACCATCACCTGGGTATTATCTTTGACTTAGACCTCTCTCTCTAGGTCCTCATATCCAGGCTATGCCTAAATCTTGCCAATTCTTTCTGCATAACATCTCTAAAATTCAGCCTTTCCTATCCATCCACACAGCAAAAACTCATTCAGGCTCTCATCCTCTCTCATCTTGATTACTGCAATATCCTTTTCTCTGCCCTTCAAAAATGCCATCTTGCCCCACTCATTCAGAATACTGCTGCAAAGAGTATTTTTCCTAGCCCCTTGCTTTGACCATCTTCTGTTGGCTCAGCTTCCTCTATTGCATCAAAAATTAGCTACTTGTCTTCACTTTCAAGGTCCTTCATGGCCTATCCACACCGTACCTATCATCTCTCATTCACCGTAAGATGTCAACCATCACCTCTGATCAGCCCTTGATAACAATGTCAATCACCCACTTGTTAAATTTTCAAACAAGCACTTTTGTGCTTTGTCTCCTCCTGCTCCCCATGTTCAGAGGAGCACCCTGTAATCATCTGCAAATACTAATTCAAAAAAAATTCTCCTTAATACTCTCCTTTGCCTAGAAAAAATTTCACAACAGGTCGCTGGCATGCTGCCACTGCCAAGGACACTGACCAATACTGTCTCATTGTTTCCTTGTACTCCCCTGTCTATCTGTACCTATCTGTTGTCTTTTGTCTTATTCTTGGGGTTTGTCTACATAGTGATTTAGGGTGTAACAAGCCAGGGTGTGAATCTGCAGTGTATTAGCCTGTCGTGCATTAAGTTGCTGTATAGACGAGCCCTTACATTATAAGCTCTCTGGGGAAGCTCTCTATTCTGTGTTTGTACAGCACCTTACACAATGGGATCCTGGTCAATGACTAGGGCTTCTAGGTGCTTCAGTAATACAAAAAATAAATAGTGCTAACAATTTGCTGAGAAATCAACACAGCAGAGTGCCATGAGAAAGAACCAAGATAAGTTCCCGATGTATCAGTCCTGGAGTGGAGAGTGAATACAAATGGCGTGGTGTCTCTTTCGACTCAATCCTTTCCATAGAAAATCCTGTGCCAGATGTAGTACCAAAGTTGTTTGTGCATACCAGACCTTATTTATCCAAAGAGTCTATGCTCTTATTTATCTGGTGAGGTGACAACCTTACTGAAGTAACTTATGCTTCAGGAACATAAGAATCATTAATTGTCATTTCCTCCCAGGAGAGCTTCTTCAGCACTTTTAGATAGCTGAGAATGCAGCAGCACTTTTGCTCATTCATTTAAATAATTGTAGGCATATAACACTCTCCCTGCATTCTTTATAATTATCTGCTGATACAATGACAGATTAGCTCTTAGCTCCATTTTCAACACAGTACTACGTTAACATGCACTAGGGAACTTTCAGTGCACACCACCAGGAGCTACACAATCAGTTAGTGGACAACAAGCTAGTATGCATTAAAATTTACACCCCAGATGGTGCAGACTAAGGCACCATGTAGACAAGCCCTAAGTATAAGACAAGAGACAACAGATGGATAAGGACAGATGGAAATTACAAGAATACAAGACGACAATATTGGTCAGCCTGATAGGCTGTGTCTCAGCACACCAGCAGCCTAACTGTTGTCTTCTTTTTTCTTTTTGTAGGCACCACATCAAAGGATCATTTTAAGGATGATGAGGAGTTAATTTGCAGGTGTTTACAGGGGTAATCAGCCCCGGGTGAAGTTAATATGGCATATGCAGTAAGGTCATTGACTGATTTGTAAAATCAAGAATTCTTGTTCAGAAAATAACTGAAATAATTATCAACGGCATTTGTGAGAAGCATTTCAGAATGGAATGAGGTAATTGATCACAACGATCAGTAATAAGACCTGTTTTGTTCAGTTTATTACATCAGTGACCTGGAAGAAGGATTGTGCAGAAAAGTCATGAGGTTTGCTGTTAAAACAAAACTAAAGTAAGGAGAGTCAATACAAAGGAAGAGTTAATATTTTGTATGATTAAGCTAGACTAGGAACGAGGCAAAATAAGTGTATTATGTAACTCACCATAGAGACAAGTGAAATTAATAGAGCTAAGAATAAATAAATAAAGCCCATATGCTAAAAGTATGAGAAATATCTACCAATATATCTGGATTTTTCTCCATTTTATTATATACCCTATGTATCGCTAATGTACATTATATGCTCACACACACATACACATATATTGTACAGTGTATTCTTTATATCTCAATATAAGTCAAGTTTATCTAGTGCTGTTGTGTCTGTGTTGGTCCCAGGATATTAGAGACAAGGTGGTTGAGGTAATATCTTTTACTGGACCAACTTCTGTTGATGAAAGAGACAACCTCATCTACCTTGTCTGTCTAATTTTATCTAGTGTCACATACAAGAAAAGAGGCATACGCTTAAAATCCTTCCTGCGCACCATGTAGATTTTCTCAAGAGCCAAAAATATAGACTGATAGTTATTAGAGAGCCAATTAGAATGTGTGCAGGATTCAGACATTGAATACATAGCTTTTCCTGTAGATGTTAAATTGAGAAAAAAACTGACAAAGAACTTTAACAAATTGCTGTTTACTCTTTGATACTCAAAGATATACAGTGTAAATACCCATTAACACGTGTACCTACTTACCCACAAGGTCTGTATGTAAATACAATATAACTTTCTTCATCACTTCGTTCAATGAATGTAACACATGTGTACTTTTCCCAGTGCCTCATAGCCTGTTTGAACATTGCTCGCTGGCTGCCTGGAAGAATTGTGTAACATGAAATAAACAAGGGTTTCAAAATTGCATCCTTCTTCTCGGCATTACATTTTAATCTTAGTATGACACACTGCTGCAAAAACCTAGAGATTCAGTTGTTTTAAAATGTGAGAAAATGCTTACCTCAGGTTTTGAAAGGTAAGTGAAAAAGGAATTGGTATTCAATTAATTTGTTCTGTAAATATGTCTGCATTTTAAAAGTCTATGCACAAAGGACCACATTTTTAAAAATCAGAAGCAAAGTTATATGTCCAAAAACAGACAAGTGTGTAGTTAACTAGACAGGGAAACAAAGTATGCACCTGAGAGATTTGTACCTTAAAATTTGGGTGTATGAGCCCATTTTTTAATCTTTATACAATTGGAATTTAGACTATTTTCTAACAATTTGTCCACAGCCTGTGATAATTTGGAATCTTGAACTATGTTCTCTTGTTTTCCTTTGTGTGCATGTGCATGTGTGTATGAGAGAGAGAGAGAGTTAGTATGAAAAAGAAAATTTAGTGATAATGAAAAATACCAGACTAATATGGAGAGGGACAGTTGATGAGTGGGATTTTCAAAAGCTTTCAGCATTAGCTTATCTCCACTCCCACTGAAATCAATGGAAGTTTTACCATTGATTTCATTAGAAACACAGTTCGGCCAGCTTCTGAAAATCCCACCCTTTGTATCTAGGACCAGACCACAGAACAGAAACCACCTGGACAGCAGCTGTGTTAGTTTCCTTGTACTCTGCCAATGTGTCCAAATCCTGACCTGAAAGGAATCACCTCAAGGGCGAGAGGAGACAATTCATTCTCTATACCATTACATACTTAGCTCTTTCAAAGTGACAACAAGGTTGCAAATTACTGTTGGTTGTAGTAGTAATTTTTGTGATACAGAGACTTATCCAATGGGAAGACTTTTGAGACATAAAAACTGAAGATCCATCATATGGTAATAGTAGTTGGCCACTACCAAACTCGGTTGGATTCAAATCAGTGACCTAAAGATGAAGGATCATGGCTTCCCCGTCTCTCCCTCACCCCATCTATGAACCCCTCTCGACTTTTTTTTTTTCTTAAACACACACAAGCATTTTGGAATTTACCTTTCAGTATAAGAAACTTGTAATATGTGTAACATTTTGTATTACTTATTACACTTAGTTGTTCAGCGCTCTTTAATAAAATGCCATTCCTAAAACAAAGGTCATGTTCAATGTAATGTGGTGTAAATATCCAAACTGCAAGTCTGACCTTCAGCTATGAGCTTTGGGGCAATTTTTTTGAATTTTTTTTAATCTTTCTTGACTATGTTTCTTTTCCCAAGCTCTTTCAGTTTTCTGTATTCCCTTGGGGCACAATTAGCAAGATGTTATTGCACAGCACTGCTGGCTCTATATTTATCTCTATCTTTTTCAATCCTTTTTTCCCCCCGCTCCTTTTTTTTTTTTTAAGTCCTTCTTCCTCCCCATTAGTATTTATCTGTTTGCAGCTTTACAGGGTAGTATTTGTTTTAAGCTTTTATAATACTGTATTTAAAAATTATTATATTATTTTAAAATTATCTCTATTAAGAAGTCACAATCTTCCCTCGTATATTTTAAAGTTCCATGGTTATTTCAAATAACATTTTATGTGCACATCTATGAAGTACATTAAAGAATTATAGAAGGGATGAATTGGGCCCAGTTTGTTCAATGCAGTCAGTTGAACAGGATTCACCTTACTATCAGTCAAGCCACTTGTAGCCTTGTACTGAATACATCACAATAGTTTTGAGCCAGATTTAATTGTATCCTGCTACAAATATATAGCAAGAAATTAGACAATGAAAACAAACAAACATTCCCACCTCCTCTGAAACATCCTAGACTAATTTTCTATATAATTGCCAAATTGCCTTTGGGAACAATTTTTTAATACACTGATAAACATTTACAGAAAAGATTTACTTACGGCCTCATCCAAAGCCAACAGACATCAATAAGAGTCTTCCCATTGACATCAATTGGCTTTACATTAGGCTCGTCATGAACCTGTTTTTAAAAAAAAGATATTCATCCTTCTTCTCCCTTTGTCTTACCAGTGAAATTTCCACCTATAAAATACGGAATGACGCCCCCTGGCCATATTCTTTCTGTTCGTGATGTAGCAGCTCTGGGAAGTCGGTTTTTCTCATTTTTCCCTGAGAATTTTACAGCTGATCTTCCTTTAGAAGAATTGTTTTGCTCAAAACCTGTAATGATATTTTAAAAAACACTATATGAGACAAAAGAGTTCACAATTGAAAACATTTGTTTTCTGCAAGGCCAAAACTCCATGTTTTCATTATACACTTTAATAACAGAACATAGCTTTTCACACAGCAATTCAGCTTTTCAGTGTGATGTAAAACAATAATTTATTTGTTAGAAGTGCTTGAAATGGAAAGAGTCAATCTTCATTATCATAATTTACATGCAATGAGGCAAAGAGGCACTTTAACACCTTAAAGAGACATTTCTAACATGATTACTTCTAGACTCTCCAATTAAAAAATATATCATTTTTCTAAAACTGCTTCCTCTAAGTAATATGCCTTGACTGTTAAAAAAATACCTTTTAAAAATTAGGTGGGTTTTTCTTTTCCATTGATGATGTTTAGAAGAGTCTGTTGGGCAGAGGCAATACCACCAAATTTGTTTAGGCCTGTTTCATTTCTATCTCGGCAAAGGCCTGGTTTTAGTTTTAGCTACTTTCAGAGAGAACTATATTATTTCAGGGCCTGGGAAAGAGCAACCGCATGATTGCTTTAGGGAAGCACTGTTAGTTTACTTCATGTCTTTTGCAGCACTTTGTACATGGTCTATTTAACTTTTTTACTGATGTCCAGTCACACTGGAAGATGAACTCTTTCAGTGTAGTGAGTTGTCTTAGGAGCTAATTGTAATAGCGATAGACATAAAATTTTCAGATGAAAATAGGAGCGTCAAGTACTTGAGAACATAGGAAACATATTCTTCAGAAACTAACTGTTTGGGATTCTATGGACATATGCCTTAAATTGTCTTGAGAAAAAGATCCCTACACCTTGAAAGGTCTGGTGAGATAAAATTGGGAGTACTGTTGGCTCTGGTAATGTCTCTCAAATGAACAGAAAATTTTTAAGTATTGATAATCTCTCTCAAATAGGTAGAAAGTTAAGGTGGGATTCAAGAGGAAGTTTTAGGCACTGTAATGCTCAACACTGCAGCACCTAACTTTTAGGCACCCTGCCACCTGTGAAATCCACAAACCTGAGTTAGGCACCCACACTCCCTGTACATTGCATGGAGAGAAATCGTTGCCTAAAAATAGGATTCACAGAAGCCAGCAAGCTGAGTGAAGAGCTGCCTAAGCTCTGCCCCTCAAGGGGACTTTGGCATTTAGCTCCAGGACCAGATGGAGGAATCTTATCTCCACTCCAGGAGTTAGGCACTAAAGCCAGGTCAGTCCTTTGTCAAAAATGAAAAACAAACAAACAAAAAATTTTGTAGCCTTGCATGAATAATAAAAGAAGATAGAAATATGGAAACAGAGGTTAAGAATGGACAAAGCATAAACTCACAAGTGGCCTTGTAAATAACAAGTAATTAACAGAAGAAGAGTAATGAGTGATAAGCTTGAAGCTGCTGACCACTTATAAAACTGGTAAAGCATTCTGTAGGAGACCTGGATTCAATTCCCTGCTCTGACTACTGTGGAGCAAGGATTTGGGTCCTGTAACTCCTAGGACTGTGCCCTAATCACTAAGCTATGTCTTTCTCGGTCATTTCTATTGATACTGTCTACTATGTATAAATACTTATATATTCGTTGGCACAAAGGGACTGGAATTTGGGTCTCCCACCTCCCAAAAGGGTGCCCTAATGCCCAGATTAAAGAGTCATTCTCTCTCTGATCCAATTTAATTATTATTATAATCTTTACTATTATTATGAAGATGAATGCAAGGACTTGCATACAATATAGTTACTTGTTTTCCTTTTCTGGAGCAATTTATAAATTAGTATAAATATCATGGTGGCAGGTTAAAATGGACTTTTAGCAAAAGTTGATCTGTCTGTCCTATTCAATAGTGCCAATTCTGCTACCTTCACTCCTGTTGAATAGTACCTTTCTCTGTGAGTAGCCCCACTAAAATGTACTGAACACAAAGGCCTGGTCTACACTAGGCGTTTAAATCGGTTTTAGGAGCGTAAAACCGATTTAACGCCAAAACTGTCCACACTAGGAGGCACCTTATATCGATTTTAATGGCTCTTTAAACCGGTTTCTGTACTCCTCCCTAACGAGAGGAGTAACGCTAGTATCGGTATTAACATATCGGATTAGGGTTAGTGTGGACGCTGATCGACGGTATTGGCCTCCGGGAGCTATCCCACAGTGCACCAGTGACCGCTCTGGACCGCAATCTGAACTCGGATGCAGTGGTCAGGTAAACAGGAAAAGCCCCGTGAACTTTTGAATATTTCCTGTTTGCCCAGCGTGGAGCTCCGATCAGCACGGGTGGCGATGCAGTCCGAAATCAAAATAAAAAAAGAGCTCCCGCATGGACCATGCGGATGTGATCGCTGTAAGGGCAGGCAAATCCGTTCTATCAGCGCTCTGTTACAGAAGATGAAATTCAGAATCCTTTTTTAAAAATCTCCAGACAGACGCCATAGCAGGGACTCAGCGCACTGCAGCGTGACAAGCGTAACGGAAAGCCAAAGAATCAAATGGATGCTCATGGACTGGAGGACTGAAGCTATCCCACAGTTCCTGCAGCCTCCGAAAAGTATTTGCATTCTTGGCTGAGCTCCAAATGCTTCTAGGGTCAAACACAGTGTCCGGGTCAGGGCATAACTTGGCAATCTACTCACCCACCCCACCCACCCCCAGAAGCGAAAGGTAAAACAATCCTCTGACTCTTTTACATGTCACCCTATCTTTACTGAATGCTGCAGATAGACGCGATAGTGCAGCATTCAACACCAACATCCTTGCTCCCCCCCCCCGCCATGGGTGGCTGATGGTACAATATGATGGAAATCCATCCTCATCATCAGCCTCAGCTGATGGTACAAAAGGACTGGTAACCGTCCTCGTCATCAGCCTATTGGCCCTAATTTTTTCTGGTGGATGGATGGTGCAATATGGCTGGTAACCATCCTCGTCATAGCAACAGGGGCTGAGCTCCATCAGCCCCACCCTTCATGTGTAAAGAAAAGATTCAGTTGCCCCTGGACTAGCAGTGGGATGCTGGGCTTCTCTCCTACACACTGCTTAATGTCCTGTCTGGACTATCATAGCAGCTGGAGGCTGCCTTCCACTCATTTCTCACTAACAAGTCAGTGTGTCTTATTCCTGCATTCTTTATTAATTCATCACACAAGTGGGGGGACAATGCTACGGTAGCCAAGAAAGGCTGGGGGAAGAACGGAATCAACAGATGGGGTTGTTACAGGAGCACCCCCTGTGAATAGCATACAGATCATAATTTCTGCAGGCTCTGACACAGAGCAGCTGTGCTCTCTGGTTCTATGATACGGTGGTTCTCTAGTACACTTGCCTATATTAGGCAGCACTGATTCTATTTTTAGATACCAAAAAGGAGGGATTGACTCAGGGAGTCATTCCCAATTTTTGCTTTTGCGCCCCTGGATGATCAGCCAGGGGCACTTATGACAGCAGCAAATGGTACAAAACGATGGAAGGTGCAATATGGCTAGTAACCAATCTTGGCTTTTGCGCCCCTGGCTGATCGGCCAGGGGCACTAGCAGCAAATGGTACAAAAGGACTGGTAGCCATGATCATCCTTAGTTCCAATTTATGGAAGGGTTTGGATGGTGCAATATGGCTAGTAACCATCTCTGCTGTCATGCAAAAGCAAAAGCATGCTTCTGTGTAGCGCTGCTGAATCGCCTCTGTGAGCGGCATCTAGTACACATACGGTGAGAGTCACAAACGGCAAAACAAGCTCCATGATTGCCATGCTATGGCATCTGCCAGGGCAATCCAGGGGAAAAAGGCGCGAAATGCTTGTCTGCCGTTGCTTTCCCAGACGAAGGAGTGACTGACGACATTTACCCAGAACCACCCGCGACAATGATTTTTGCCCCATCAGGCACTGGGATCTCAACCCGGAAGTTCCAAGGGGCGGGGGAGGCTGCGGGAACTATGGGATAGCTAGGGAATAGCTACCCACAGTGCAACACTCCAGAAATCGACGCTAGCCACGGACCATGGACGCACACCACCGATTTAATGTGCTTAGTATGGCCGCGCTCCACCCGATTTTATAAATTCTGTTTTACAAAACCGGTTTATGCAAATTCGGAATAATCCCGTAGTGTAGACGTACCCTAAGTGACAGTCTGTTAAGAGGGATGCCAGACAAGTAAGGGATATGACAGAGAGACCAGGAAAGATGTCAGGTCAGGACAAAAGCAACTGTGGATGAAGGGTAAGAGGTCAAGGGTTGGTACAGATCCATAAGTCAGCAAGGAAGCAAAGAAGATACAAAAAGAATAAGGAAAGGTGCGAGAGCCATGAAAAACTGGAGAAAAGTTTCAGAAGCCTGAGCAGAATTAATACTTATAGATTAATTCATTGTACAGCTTGAGCAACATCATAAACCACACAGAAAGTTGCTGGGTTTAGGAAAATGTTCTATGTCCAGAACACCTATATCTATGTTAAGCAAATATAATTTTAAATTTACATCAATCTTTTGATATTAAAATAATGAATCTGTTACTGAGAATTATTATACAATCTATGACACAGGTAATCTATTAAAATGTAAATCGAATTGGAATCCCAGACAGTTATATGTAATTCTTCATTACTGAATAATTAATTACTAAATAATGTGTGGGTGGCTTACATGACGATATGGTCATTTTTACCATTGCTTATTCTTCCAGCCAGCTTTGTTCAGATTAGATAAAGGTAGACAGTTATGCAAAACTAAGGGTCTAGTTCTCAGATCAAGCATGCAGTTATGTACCACCACATATTGGTAATGTCAGATACTACGCTGTGGCTATTTTTGCAAAATATGGAATGATGCACTCCCACATGCTGAATTGCGATTAAAACTGAGATTTACATTTTCCTGCAGATGCTCAGGTTTAATGGCACCAGAGTTAACTCATGGTACACCAAACATAGTGAATAAACTTAATTCAGTATTAATGAAGATGCCATAGATACTGCCCACTGAATTCTACTGAAATTTACAAAATTTAAAAAATGTTTCTATGAGGTGAAATACATCATAAATGATTCACATGCAGTTTGACTCATCACAGCGTCCCATTGCCTACAAAACCAACATACACCATTAGCAGTTACTTGCGGCTATCAATTCATGCATAACACATACACAAAGAGTACTGTAATCTTAATGAAAATACATCCTAACTGCATTCATGCTGTGAATACTATTGGTATTCTAATAGTATTTGTATTCTAGTATTCTAATACTACCTAGCAATTTTTTTAACAATTTAAAATAAAATTTAAAATAATGTATTTTAGGATTTTAGCTTCCAGTAATAACTTTTCTAGTGCTTACATGAAATATGAGCTCTCTGACAAAGTATAGATAGGAAAAGCGCTAATCTCTTCATTACTCGTGTTTTAATAGTCTACAGTAATACTGATATAGACTGAGTTTAAGGTGTTAAAGTACTGTCATTAATGTTAACTGTACATCACATCAGGCAGTCTGCTAATTCAAACAGTGAAAATACCAGAGCCAAATCTTCTTATCCTGTCTATAAGCTGATAGAGAGCACCTCGTTTTTTTGACGTCCCATGCTCACCAAAGCCACCTGTAAAAAGAAAAAGGAAATATTATGGAAGTTAAACACAAAACATTACACATATAGCAAATACCTTATGGAGAGAGATTAGGAATTACTCTGTAGAATATGCAATGTATCTTTAAGAAAGTTTAAAATTCTTTAATGACTCACATACAAATTCTTCAAGCATTTTTGACAATGAAACAAAACCACATTTGTAGCCTGAAAGATTTTCTAGCATGCATTCCAGAACACAAGCCAATGTGTCTTTGTTATTCAGACAAGTCAGGACAATTACATCATCTAATTATTATTTGAAGGTTTTTTTCTTCTCAGTGACCTTGACATCCTTAGTGCCATATTGATTGACAGCTGGATGCCCTGCTTTCGCAGATATTTCCTGAATGTATACCGCAATGTTCCCATATCTAAGGGGGGGAAGAGATGTTAAGACCCCAAGAGCAAACAAACAAAAAAAAACATGATTTAAAAAAGTAATATGATTGATTTTATCCCAAAAGCTTTACGGTTCTTTGTTAACTTGCAAATGGATCTTTAAAGCACAGTCAGTCACACAAGGGCTGCTAACCTATCAAATACCAAAGTATAGTAACATGACCTCTGAGGCATTCCTGTGGAGCTCCAATAATCAACGAGTGAGAGGGAAGCAGAAAACCTAACCATCCAAAGAGGCAGCTGGAGTTTCATTGTCTGAACATTTACCATCCCACTTACAGGCATGCACCAGATTAATTTAAACCACATATGCCATCTATATCAGTCTGCGGACTACTTCAGTTTCATAGTGGTTCTGATACTTTAGTTATTATTGCATATTACCTTTAAAAAAGATTAGTAAGCAAGAAAAAAGAATGCTGGCAGTATTGTGGCGTGTGATGAATAACCAGAATATCTTAAGAGGTTTTAGATAACTTTATAGAATTCCTAGAAGTGATTTTTTTAAACAAAGCAATATTTGCTGTGAAATATCAAGCTACTGCAGCAGAAGGAGGTGGCTAAGAATGGCCAAGGATTGCAGAAGTCATAATTAGCCATACTAGTTCCAACAATAATTTCCTCAAATTCCTTTTTCCTCTTACATCTTTTTCACAACAATTTCTGCAACATTTAAGGATGTATTTACTAAATGGCAGTTCAAAAGGCAGATTACAGACTAGACAATGCCATAAAAGGCAAGTAACTTAGCATGCTTACTCAGTGAATAATAATGTGCCTAATTATTTGGATTACACTGTCATATACTTGCTGGATCCCTTGAGAAAAATTTTCCAAATTTTTAAAAACATTTTAGGAAGATGAGGTAATACTTCAATACATTCCTTCCCAAGGAATTCTTTGGTTAGCTATAGTATATGCCATGCGATATACATGCATTTCACATTGTCCATTATTAATGCAATTATCTCATGTTAGCATTTACTTTGCAAAATTAAGTATGGAGTAAAAAATTCCAGACAATTGCGAGAGGGAAAAAAATCCTTAGAAAACAGGCAAATGTGAAACAGGTAACAGTAATAGAGAGGAATCCATGACCTTTCTGATATAAGGAAGCTATTATTCCTTTATCTATAGTTATTACAACAAAAATAAGGAGTAAGGTAGAACACTATGTATTCTGTTTGGTGTACAAAAGGACTACTGTCAAATAAGAAATTAAATAAGAATATCTTAAAATAGCTAACCTGACATTTTATATGACTAATGCATACACTATAGAAAGTACACATCAAGCCACAAGCTAACCAAAAGTGAATTAAAAAAATCTACGTTTTAAGTTGGGGGCAGAGAAATAGTATTGTTGGCAGTTATGTAAAAATTATCTACATAATAGTTCTTTGTTGTTTATTAAATTATTATTACTTATACAGCACAATGTATAAATGTTGCTTCACAGGCCAACAAAATGTCAGGGCCTTGCCCTGAGAAGCTTATAATGTAATTGTCTGAACCTGCAAATCTAAGAAGATAATCCTTACTCAGCTGAGTAGTCCCACTGCTTGAGTAAGAGTTTGGAAGATCAGGCCCTGCACTTATTATTTACAACGCAAGAACCAAATCCTGCAAACACTAGTCTAGCTATTATACTCCCCCGTGGCTAGTTTTTCCCACATTATATCACATTGTCTTCAATACGAATTTATATAGGAACAAATATATACAATTATACATTTACATAATCAGGACTGAAATTATTTTATTTTATTGTGACAAAAATCTGTATATAAGGCTTTTTTAAAAGATGTTTTAAATTTCCCTGGTAAACAATAGCAAAATTCTAAAGAATAAATATAGTTTGAGCTCAGAGATTTTACTTTAAACAGGCTAGTTAATTTTTTTCTATTTAATAACCATTTGCACTTTTTTTTTCTCGGCTGCTTGATCATGTCACTCTAACAACCAGATGGCAGAGGAACAAAAAGGTATACACAAAGGTTCTGATTCAGCAAAGGATTTAAACATGCACTTAACCTTAAGCACATGCTTTTTGTAGGTTCATAGATCCCGCAGCCAGACATGATCATTGTGATCATCTAGTCTGACCTCCTGTATTGCACAGGCCCTGGACCCGCCCCCAAAATAATTCCTAGAACAGAGCTTTTAGAAAAACATCCAATCATGATTTTAAAATGGTCAGTATTGGAGAATCCACCATGGCCCTTGCAAAATTGTTCCAATTGTTAATTACGCTAACTGTTAAAAATGTACACCTTGTTTCCAGTCTGAATTTGTCTGTCTTCAACTTCCAGGCACTGGATTATGTTATATTTTTCTCTGCTAGACTGAAGAGCCCATTATTAAATATTTATTCCCCAAGTAATACTTATAGACTAATCAAGTCACCCCTTAACCTTCTCTTTGCTAAACTACCGTAAATAGATTGAACTCCTTGAGTATCACTATAAAAGCATGTTTTCTAATCCTGTAATCATTCTGGTGGCTCTTTTCTAAACCGTCTCCAATTTATCAACATCTGTTTTGAATTGTGGACACCAACACTGAACACATTATTTCAACAGCGGTCACACCAGTGCCCAATACAGAGGTAAAATAATCTCCCTACTCTTATTTGAGATTTCCGTTTATGCATCCCAGGATTGCATTATCTCTTTTGGCCACAATGTTGCACTGGGAACTCCTGTTCAGCTGATTATCCACCATGACCCCAAAATCTTTTTTAGAATCATCTTTTATGTATGGCCTACATTCTTTGCTCCCAGATGTATATGTTTACATTTAACTATATTAAAATGTGTATTGCTTGCTTGCACCCAGTTTACCTAGTAATCTAGATTGCTCTAACTCAGTGACCTATCCACTTCATTACTTACGATCCCCCTACCCTCAGCCCCAATTCTTTGTTATCTGTAAACTTTATCAGTGATAATTTTATATTTTCTTCATGGTCATTGAAAAAAAAAATGTTAAATAGCGTAGGGCCAAGAACCGATCCCCATGGGACCCCACCGGAAACACATCGAGCCAATGACAATTCTCCAGTTGCAGCTTTATTTTGAATCCAGCCAGTTAGCCAGTTTTAATCTATTTAATGTGTGCCGTGTTAATTTTATATCAGTCTAGTTTTTAATCAAAATGTAATGCAATACCAAGTCAAATAATGTACAGAAGTTCAAGTACAATATGTCAACACTACTATATTTATCAACCAAACTTATAATCTCATCAAAAAGATATCAAGATATTGCAGTGAGTGGCAGTTAACCACACATTTAAGTGTTTTGTTAAATATGGGCCAAAGTGCCGTTATTGTATATACATATAATAATATGAATTTAGAAAATACATGTATTTATAATGTAAAATGAGACCAACTTTTTCAAGCTTAATACTCTAAATCTGTCTGTCAATACAAAAGTACAAGTGTTAAAATGATCACTTAGGGCCCAGTCCAGCTCCCACGAACTGTACCAGAAGCTGAATCAGTGCTTTAGGGCCCGGTTCTATTTCTATTATTCCTATAATCTCCCAATGGAGACTACTGGAGGATTATGGTTGACAGAATCTGGTCCTTAACATGGTACCACAATCTGTCCCTGAAAAGAAAACTCTCACTTGGCTGGAATAATGCACATCCCCCAACATAGGGAGGAAAAGAAAATTAAACAGTAGAACATTAAATATGATAAGAAACAGCTTAAAAATTATCTTGCATCTGTCTGGCAATCACCAGAAAGATCTTTGTCACTTTCAAATATATCATCAGAGGTATTAAAACAAGTCTGCAGGTCAAATAAATCACTCAACTACAGCTGCTTTAAAAGGAAATTACTGACTTTGCTCTCTACATTTTGTCAGCAAAACTAGGACCTGAGATACTTCAAAGTTGATTAAAATGATTTGTTAGAGAAAATGTTAATAAGAGTCAGTGATTTTTTTCAGTCCAATCTTGATCTAGAAAAGATCAAAGATGATCCTGCCTAGAACAAACAGGTAGCTTAAGAAGAAAATAAAAGAAAATGCCGGGATAATATACAGATATTTGAATTATTATATGTAGTTACAACAAAGAGTAAATTCGTGGGAAATTTTTTTAAACATATTTATAAAAAAAATTAACAATTAGAATGGTCATCTTCATCTGAACTGGCCCTTTCCCTCAAATTATTCCTCAAGACACACTTCTGTTGCAACAGCTATAAAAAAAATCACCAAATTAATGTTGGCAAAGTTAGAGGGTCAGATGGGGGCAACTGAAATTTACATATATGTTTTAAAAAATAAATGTATTTTAAAATGTAATGTTTGCATATATCACTTTTCTACACTCTTCATATGTCACTTGTCTTTTAAATCCCATTTTCCACAAACTACCCCAAATCCTACTAGGGAAGACTGCAAGACTGGGGCCTACAGCTATGCAGCAGAAACTTAGTTTTCCTATTTGCATGTACTATACCTAACACAACAGAGACCTAAGCCTGATTCCAGCTTCTTGTACTTCTGCATTATAAATACATACACACATAAATACATAAATAATAGCAGATAGATGAATGTATATATATACACACACACACACACACACACACACTTACTTGTCTAGTAAATATTTTTTGGCCATCTCTAAGACCAGTTTTGCAGTCTAACATTAAAACAAATAAAGAATGTAATGAATAATCAAGCCCCATGGTATTTTGACAAATTCCTGGAGTATTCCATGAAATGAACATTCTAGGATGCAAATCATATAGGAAATCACATTTCTCTATTGAAAATTCCATATGGGCAAGATTGTAACTATATGCTCTGCCCTGAACAAGGCACAACAACATGTTGTGGTGTATCTCCTGGACCAGCCTAAGAAGGAGACTGATTCACTGAGGAAAATCTCCCTTCCCGTTTCACATCAGTATACATTCCCCAGCAGGTCAGTGCAGCTGTGCCAGATGCCATGTGAAGGGGCAAAGCCAAGACTTCAACCATTCCTGAAGCTGTCCTGCCCCCCCGCATGGGGCCTTACACCTTCTTACTCTCTTGCGCTGCCATGTAAATCAGGACATGATTTGGCCCCAGCTGAACACTAAACTTTATTTTTATGTTCCAGAGAAGAATTTTCATTAGAAATACCAGGAATAAAATCAAAATTCCATGACTTTTCATTGCCTTTTAGAAAGCAAACTTGTAATGATAAAACAACTTAATAAAGTTTAAAACCAATATTACCCCTAGATGATACCGTGTTTTGTAGGTTTAAAGTGCGGGTTGTGTTCTGTGAATGAATAAATAAATATAGGTTAAAATAAAAAATTAAAAAGTCACACCTTTAACATCATACCTGTGTTATGTCCAAGTCTTTCATTTGAATGCTGCGTAAGGTCAATTGTCCTGTCAATTTGAAAGATTTTTAAGTCTTCATCATCTAAGGCAATATCTCCCCAAAAGACAGCTTTAAATAAAAGAGAGCGGAATTTGATTAATCCATTTACTTAAACATTAAAACCAACCTGAAGAATACATTGTGATGTCACAGCTCATGAAAAGATATATACCCAGATTTTATAATGTTGACTAGTTCATAAAAACCTTGGGAACATGCATTTTAATCCATTCCAATATTACCCCATTTACCTTTAATATCCCTTTAGCTTTTATTTATTTATTTTATGGACATTTTAATTTTGCTGTTGAATTGAATACATGCAATCATACAAACATGACAGTAATCTTAAACAAATCCTTCTATTTTTTCCTCTATAAGCATAATAAAGAAAAATAAAACAGGGAATTAAAGTTTTTTGTTTGTTTGTTTTTGTTTTTTTAATATGAAGTCCATCAAAACAGGAGTTTCACAAAGATACAGCCTATAATATAGCCTGGAAAATGAAGACAGAAAAGACTACTTTGTCTTTAATATGTTTAGTGCATACTTACATTGTGTTATATATACTCATCAGATTGTTTATCTGTTTCATAAAGACAAAGAGTTTTCTTTCCCATTATCCTCCTGCTTACATAGTTTAATCCCACATTTTGTGTTCTCTGGCTACTTTGGCTATCATGACTTTATAATCTCCTGGTTTTCTTCCTACTTCTCTGTTAGCTTCTGCTTTGGTGGCTCTTCCCTTCTACTTTTTCCTATCCTCAGTAGCATTCTGTCAGGTTTTTGTTCTTGGTCTCCTCTTCTTTCCTCTGCACACTTAGACGAGCTTATATATCTTAAATTGTCATCCCTTTGCTGATGCAAACCGAAGGGCCAGGAGCTTTGAACAGCTAAAGCTGAGTAAGCTAGATGTGTGTTCATCTATCTTTAGCCCAATCTCTCCCTCCCTTCAGGATGAAATAGTAAAAATAGATGCAAAACGGAAGTCCAACTCAAGCTTGTGGCAAAAGCTAAACTCAGCAGGCCAGACCCTCAACTGGTATGTATGAAGTCAATAGAGCTTTGACAATTTGCACTGGCTGGAGTTATTGTTTATGATCTTTTCCCCAAATTCTTCCTTCTCTCAGCCTCCACCATCTCTGACAATAACTCCATTATCCACCCTGTGACCCAGGCAAACGGCCTGTTTCATGTTCAACTCTTCCCTCTCCTCTTGCCCCATGTACAGGATGTCACTAATTTCAGTTGGTTGTTCCTTTATACAGTTTCCACAGTAAATCCTTCCCTCTCTTTCCCCACAACTAAAACCCTTGTCCACACTTCATCTACTGCAATACTTCATCTCTGGTGTCCCTATATGTTCATTCAAATCCATGCAAAATGTTTTTGTTAACACCTTCCTTTCCTATTACTCTAACCATGTCATTCCCCTAGATGAAACCCTTTCTGGCTTTTGCTTGCTGTAAAGATTACATTTTCTTTTGTTTACTGATGTTTTGTTAGCTGTTATTTAATCAAGTTTGCATCACACAAGTCATTATTTGTAGGGTGTCTTTGCCGGGGAACTCCTGTGCAGTGCATACCCATTCCCTATATCCATAGCACTCACTCTTGAACCCAAGGCTACTAGGAAAAATAAATCACATTGAAAATAACTTAACTATTTTTTATAACTGGAATGGCCACATAGAGTAGCCATCATAATTTGATATACATAACTACAAAGGTTGAGTACTTTACATATTAAAAAATTGCTAAAAATCAGTAAAAAATAAATACTAAAGGGCAGAGAGCCAGACAATACTAAGTAGGAGGTGAAATAAAAATGGTTTATAACTCTGGAGTTATTTATAGTACTTGGTTCAAAATTAGGAGCTGAAGTACAAGCCTCATCTTGCCAGTTTTGTAAGCGTAGTAAATCGCTTCTTTTATTCTTTAGGGGGAAAATGCCAGAATACCTACACTAAAGAGTGCAAATGAACTCATTCATTTTAAAACAAAATGTTTTAGAACCTTATGAGTAATGTATTTTTAAACTTGAACAGTTTTATTTATTACATAAAATAGCAGCCTTCTGGAAACAAGTCTGTGTATTTGAGTGCATTCCAAATACCTTTGAACTATTCAGTCACTTTCTATATATATCCTTTTAACATCTTCCTCCTAAGAGGCACTGATTCAGCAGAAACATTATCCCTTCCAGTTCACCTCATCAGTAGTACATATTATGGACAGCCATCATTTTACCAGTGACCTGTTTCGTGTGACAGGGATTCACTATTGCAGTCTCAGTGTTACAGATGGGAAACTGAAGCACAAAGAGATTATGTGATTCACTCGAGGTTGCATAGGAGCTCTATGGTAGAGCCAGGAATTACACCCAGATGTCTTAAGTCCCTGTACAGTACCTTAACCACTAGACCATCCTTCCTGTCTAATAATATGAAGCGTTAATATTATGAAGGGGTCTGCATCAATGGAATGAGTTACAGAAAATAATTTATAGTGACAAATTTATTTGCTGATACTTGGTAATCCTTTATGTACAGTAGTTACAAGGTGTATCTGTATCTAGACTAAGGTATGGAAAGAAAACAAAAAGACAAATGGAAAAGGAGATAACAAAGAAAACTATAGGTGAGAAGCAGCCTCTCTTGAGACTTGATATGCCTGAATCGTGGAGGGAAACTCAGAGGGCTGCAGACCTAGGCCTCTGCTTTTCTGGGGGACCTCTGATGCTTGAAATATACACGAAATATAAGGGAGATTTTGATCATATTTGTGCTAACACCAAAAAGAAGAGGAAAAAAATCATTGATACCCCCGATACTAATTTTGTACCAGCTTCCTAAGCTTTCACAGTTCATATTTAATTTTTTTCAGACTTTCAGTTGCTGGTGACAAGGGTGCTAATTGGCAGCAATAATTGCCACCTGCTAATGACAGCAATGCAAAGTACTTGTTTAGTATTGTTCTATGAGACGTCTGGTTGACAATTTTGAAGCAGAGCAGCAAAAAGGAAAGCTAAATTATAAAGAGAGAAAATTGTAAGCAAGTTTCTTTAACTTACTAACTATTTCTCTACTGGTACTATTTCAGAATCTTCTTCCAAAGACACTGAGCGACCCTCTCAAAAAATGATAACCAAAGTGAAGATATGGATATGAATTTGTTCCCTCCAGAGAGGGCAGAAGAAAAGGTACATGTTTCTAAACTCCAGGACACTTTTCCTATCACCTCTCTATACAGAAGACAGAGAGAATAGTAGTGATAAAGAGGATAACTTTGCCATTAGCATAGTACAAAATCCAGCCGCCTTTGATAATGGAGAAGTTTCGTACCCAGTGTATTGACAAAGGTCTCTTCAATTTTCAGAATTTCAGTGACAAATGTATAGCTTCCAAGTGGGAGTACAAACTTAAGAAATGGTATCCCTCACCTCTTGTTTTTGAATGAAAATTACCAAATGTTATCAGAGGCACTGGTTGATTATTGTATTCTAAATCCACAGGAGCAGTATTGTTTTGCCTACAAAGGCTTTTCATCACCTAACAATCTTAGCACCTTCATGACCCCAGACATTTCTGACTGGAAAAAAGCAGGAGAAGACTTGTTCTCATGCAAACAGCATAGAACATTGCAATGCCATGGTTGCATGACTACCACAGTTGCAAGGCAAGAATCATGTCTTCAGGGAGATCATACAGTTGCTTCTAATGCAAACTGCTTTCTGGAAGGAAGTTTTAAGGCATACTGTGACAGTTGTTGAGCTTCTCACTGAACACAGTTTAGCATTTAGATAAAGTTATCATGAGCTTGCCTCTGAATGGAAATTATGTAAGTATTCTTGAAGCTATTGCTGAATTTGATCCATTTCTAAGTGAGCATATCAAATGCTATGGAAACAAAGGGAAATGTCACCCGTCCTACACATTGAAAACCATCTGTGATGACTTTACTGAGCAAATGGGATGTAAAGTTTTGGAATTCATTGTAAATCTAGTCAAACAGGCAAAATACTACTCTTGATAGTAGACTCAGCTCCTGATATCGCTCATGTTGATCAGTTACCAATCATTTTAGAATATTGCTTACATGGTGCCGCATATGAGCATTTCCCTGGGTTTACAACAATTGAAAGCCACACAAGAAAGTCACTTTTCCAGACTGTGAAGTCTTTATTGGACACAAACAACACTGCTATTGAAAACTGCAGAGGTCAGTCATACGATAATGCAAGTAACATGTCTGAAAAGTATGAAGGTCTTCAAGTTCAGATCAAAAGACTAAACTCAGTAACTGTGTATGTGATATGCACAGCTTATTCTCTGGAACTCACAGTATTGATGCTTGCCATCAAACATTTTAGTTTTCTTCAGAAATTTTTGTGTGTGCGTCATCCCCCAGGCAATGGCAGCTTCTGTGTAACAATCTTACCTAACAAGTACCTCTCCCTGGTCGAAAAAAACCCCTGTCAGATATGAGATGCTGTCATGCTGAATCTTGTAAAACAATTGTAGTGAATTATGAGGGCATTCAACATTGTTTGAAAGAAGGAATGGACAACACCAAGAAAAACCATGAAACTCAAAGTGAAGCACAACTGTTATACAAGAAAATGTGCCAACTGGAAACTGCATTGATGAGTATTGTGGGGAATGTGACACTAGAAAGGTTTGACAAAACTAGCATAAAGCTTCAAAAGCCAGATTGTTGCTGCTGATTTACCTACTTCTTTGGAAGAGTTTGTTACAAGCTTACAGTCTCAGTTTGATTATTTTGAGGAGGAAGCAAAAAAAAAATTGAGAAATGATGTTGATGAGTCCAACTGTGAAGAATACAAATGTACTGTAAAGTAAAAAATACACTATATTTTGAGAAAGAAGGAAATTTGAGGTTGAGTGCTATACCTTAGCCTTGACAAGCTAAGTTCAAAAGTAAAAATAAGTGAATATTGTAAGGAAGCCATACCTTGTAGATAGTCCAGCACATCTATTGATCAAGTACAAAGTGAAGAGGAAATAAAAAGATTCACTCGGGCATAGCTTAGCACTTATCTAAATGAGCTAAAGCCTTAGGTTTTTGCCAACATTTATCGATTTTCAGCATTTATAAGATATTGTGTCATGCAGGATAAGAGTACTACTTGAATCATTACATTTTTGCATGACAAAGATCTATGTGATGTCTTCCTGAATATTTTCATTGCATTGAGATTGTATTTGACTGTACCATTGCCAACTGTGAAGCAGAGTGAGCATTCTTGAAGCTTGCTTTAATAAAAAATTATTTTTCTGTCAACTATGGTAGAAACAAAGCTTAATGCTCTTGCTATCATGTCAATCGAATGGGACCTTCTTCCCACACTGTTTGAGGATACAATAACATGTGTAGCACTTAATGCTTGCAGGATGCCAGTTTAAACACTCAGCATTTCATTTCACTCGTAACTTTTTATGTTTATCCAATTACTATATAACCTGTTCATTGCCACTGATTTTCTTTTGCTATTTATTCAGTAATATACATAACTTCTTGATTGCCAGAAGCCGGGGTACCTTTTTGTTTTAATTTGTTGCTGTTCACAAAAAAAGGGGGGGGGGGCGGGGGCGCTCTGAAAAACATTAGTCCCATGTCTCCAATCTGGTTAATGCGGCCCTGTTGGATTGTCCATCTTCTGATGCTTCCTTAAAGTAAAAAGGGAGCAACTTCCTGATAATTGCCTTTTTCTGACAAAAAGGTTGGGACTGTTATGAACAGAAGGCATATCCTTCCATTAATTTTTGAACAAAACTCCCAATGAATGCAATGAGAGTTTTGTTTAGCAATCAGTGGAACATATCCCTTAGTTAGTAAAACTAAACAGAATATTGCCACCATGAATTTTTGGAATTTTATGCAAGAGTAGAGGTACCAGTGTAGAATGCATATCCCTTCCTCAGTTTTAAATTTCTTAGGGACCAAAAATATCTCAAGAATGCAATTCAGGTGCTGTCTTCTTGTAGAATGCCTAAATTGATTTTAGTAAGAGTAAGCTGAGGACTCCTTGCGTGTATATGTTTCTGGTGAGGAGATAAACAGTTAAGAATTCTGTTGATTCTCCTTTTACAACTACTGGCAGGACTCACCTGTTTGGATGTGTATGTCTATTACTCCTTGTAAAGATAACCTTTTGCTCCAAGAAATGAGCAAAAATCAGATCATTTAGTGCTTCAAAACACAAAACCAAAAACTGTGAAACAAAACCTTCGAAATGACCAAAACAAAACTGAAAGACTTGGAGGTATTTGTATTGGGAGGCAATCTCAATTTAATCTAATTTCTTATCTTGCATACCATTCTGTTAACAAACAAACGAAAAAGGAATCTTAAACTTGCTGTTTACAGTTTATTCTCTTCATTTGAAAATGTTAACACTGAAATTAATTTAGAGCAGTGGTTCTCAAACTTCTGTACTGGTGACCCCTTTCACATAGCAAACCTTTGAATGCGGCCCCCTTATAAATTAAAAACACTTTTTTATATATTTAACACCATTATAAATGCTTGAGGCAAAGTGGGGTTTGGAGTGGAGGCTGACAGCTCGCGACCCCCCATGTAATAACCTCATGACCTCTTGAGGGGTCCCGACCTCCAGTTTGAGAACCCCTGATTTAGAGAAAGTATTGTACTTTTTTGTATCTGAAACAATAGTTACAATCGAAAAAAAGTACTTCAGCTATCACGTTATAAACAACCTTTTGATGGAATCAGCATCCATGAGTCCATCAAAACCCCCATGCTTAGGAAAGAGCTATTGCATCTGTTTATGTAAAAGTTAATAGAGAGCAGATCCTGACTTGTTCTAGAGCAATATGTATTTTTAATGTATTTAGTGTTATATTTAGACAATATTCACGTTGTAACTGAAAACCTTATTGATGGAAACCAGGCTTTCACAAACCCTGATCGATTCATTGATGAGGACAAGCCCACATAAAATCTCCATCGGGAGCTACAATTTTCTGTCACAGTGGAGAAGCATTCATGCACACAGGGTTCATGCTGTTGCACTTTTGCATCCCTACAAATCTGTACTCTCACCCAATCAATCAAGTCTTAAAGAACCCTAGAAAATTAATACACAAAATGCAGTAATGCAGTTAGCATTGCTACACACACATATACACCTGACTCAAACCCACAAAAGCGAAGAAGTGAGATGTTAAGCCACCTAATGGTACATATCCTCTTTTCCTCTATCCATCGACACACCTTAACAGTACTACAACTACCATGCACCACAACCTTAATTTTGTCTCCCTAGGATGCCAGCCCCCTATTATCCCCTTTTATTACTGTATTGTGCACATCTCTTTACCAAGTTACCTTCCCTCAACATGACCAACTATTACACCAAATATCCATGACAAATATCTAGTGTTGGGGCAGGGAGAGGGGAGGATTTATTTAGTAAAGGGATGTGTGAAGAAGAAAAAAAGGGGGGAGAGTTAAGGTTGGAATGTGTGGTAGAAACCACACATAGTTCCCAACAAAATGTTATATATTGACACCCACGTGCACATGCTTACATGCACACACACAAATCAATATCTATATTAAACAAAGACTGAATGTTTTTCTAAAAGGTATGCTGTAATTCAATCACAAGTTATAGGCTTGAAGTAGAAGTCACTTGGTGAAATGTTATGGGCTATGTTATGCAGGAAGTGAAACTAGATAAACATGACAACCCTGCTCCAGCATTAAGATATATGAACAGGTAAACAAACTTAATATCTAATGTAAACTGAATACAAATAATTATCTGATGTGAAACTTGTTTGGTGTTCATACTAATATTTTTGCAATTCATTACCTATTAAATAAAAAGAAAAATATAAATGTTCACAACCATTTTGTAATAAGAAAAGCATATTACAGACAGTATTAATATTGACATGAGTAAAACCATAGATGAGAAAAGATTGTTGGCATTTGACCCTAAAACACGGCAGTTAATAACACCAAAACTAACTATACTTAGTGACACTGTAATTGACTTACTTAGCTACCAAGGACAGCTCTAAGAGGATTGGGTTGTGATCCACAAATAATTTAGCAAATGTAGACATTGGTTTGATTTTTGTATGTCTTAACCAAGCTTTCCACTCACATGGAAAAATGCTCCTGTTTGGAAAGCTATGCTTAAAACAGGATTACAAATGCTGGAATTGCAGCATAATGGAGGCATCAGCAATTCTTTATCAAATTAGGCTATAAACAAATGACATTGTCAGTACTGAAAATGGAGGACCAAATTGAAAGGTAAACTATGATTTGTTCTGAGAAAATATGCAGAATTTTGAGAAGAGGGCTTATTCCTGAATATTTTGGAGAAATGCCAACGTTAGGCTTAAGGAAATTTTAGAAGACAACAACATTCTTAAAGGCAAAACCCTGAACTTTGTTGTGGTGGTAGAAGGCACAAGGAGCTGCGCTCTCATCCTCTTCACAACAGCTGTGAGAGACTGTAGCGCAACATTAAAGAGTGCTTTGTTGAGGCGCTAGCTACCACCCCCTGGCCACATGGAGAATTATCTGCTGTTTTAGGGACATAATGCGGCCCCTAGTTCTCTACTGAATACTGCGCCAGCTCTGACAAAGTTTTAAGCACAGTCAACTCCCAACAGCGGGAGTACAGGGCACTCTGCATCTTGTAGCATTGGGCCTACTAACTAAACAGCAGGGGTATACAGGACTTCAAAGGAGCAGTAGGGTACCCCTACCTAGTCCTCAAGAGCCATCTTACCCAGTAGCACCTGCTCTACAGTACACTCTCCCCAGTGTGATTCTGACTGGTAAGAGGAAGATTTTGACCTAAATGTGCAAAACTGATCAACTCATTACAGAATATGACATTCACTGATTATATTTCTCTTGCACCCCTGGTTTAAAGTCACACATGATGTGGGAACATTTCCCTTCAGTTCTGCACCTAACTTATCTCAACAATCCTAACAATCTCAAGAGATGTTCTATGCAAATTAAATAATGAGACAGAGAGAGAGAAATTGAAATTGACATGAAGGCCTATGATATCAAATTGACTTTTTAGTTCTCAGGACAAAGTCTGGGGTGGAGGAGGATTTGGATGTTTTCTTTTTGTATTTTGTGTACAATAACTATTGTAACTAATTTTTATTTTTATTTTGAAGTTTTTATTTAACAAATGTGAACAAAGGGAAAGTAGAACAAGCATTGAAAACAAGGATTAATCCTCTTAAATGTTTATATTACTTAAATTCAGTAAGGAAGAAGTTTAAATATTAAAATGAACAAAACCAAACGAGCATAATAAGCCACAACAATGTTAATATTTGATCTGAATTTTAAAAATGGTTTATAACTCCATTCAAACTACAAATGTTTCAATTTGGAACTTCAGTGGTGGCAAAACAATGAATTTTCTTAGCTAATGGATACAGATTTTATGGCTTGGCCTTCAATAGACTGAGTTTCCTTGCAGTAATATCGATAGAGAATATCAGGAAAGGTTATACAAAACCTGAAGTGGAGTCAAAACTATTTTAGTTCTTAAAATTATTGGATTCAGGATCAAATCTGTAATTTTCCTATCAAAAGTGCAATGCATGGTAAAATCCGTGAAAACAGTACTTCTGTATATCTGTGAAAAAAAGCCACACAGTCTGTTAAAACTAGAGTTTTAACCCTGCACTTCCAGTTGCACATAATGCATTCTAAAGTATTATTACTCACAGTTACTAATATGCAATTATTAATGCCAAGCCAAAGCACTCTAAAACCATGTGTCGGACCCCCAAAAACTATGGTTTTAAAAAATCAAGCTTAAAATCACATTCTTTTTCACCTGCCTTCTGATTTTTTTTTTCATCTTTAGGTGGAAGCTGCCCACCCCCAATTTTTCTGTGATCATCTCAGGTTCAAACTTCAACCCTAAATACAAATGCACAAATCTGCAGACCTCCTTGTTCACTATTTGGAGTGTCCTCTACTCTCTCTCTCTCCTGTTCCCTGAGGTCCAGGGAGCTGCCATTTTGTCTATCTCCTTTCTGCCCTAAATAGGACAGTTACCTGCCTCATTCATTCTCCCTCATAGTCTAATGTTCCCTACCCAAACCTACATTCACTTAACTCCCATATTTCCCTCTCTTTTCCCTCAGGCTCCTATCTACTATTCTGCCATGACACATTCCCCTACACCTCAAGCTATCAGTCTCCTGCTCCCCACATTCTCCTGTCTCACCGTTTTTTTAAAACTTATTTACTAACACATACCCCTGCCTCCTGCCCATACCCTCTAATTATCTGCACTTCTACAGTCTCCAGTCCCCTGCCTGGCACTCACATTGTAACTAAAGGGCCACCATTTTACTTGAGAACCACCTGGCTTCTGCACCACTCGAAAAATGGGAGGTGATGGCCTTTGCTTGGGGCAATCTCACTTTAATTTACATAGATTAATTGACCATGGTGGTCCTATTGCTAAGGTTTCAATCTCACTGAGAGCAGTGCATGTTAGAGGCCATTCTGGGTAAGATCAAACTTCAAAAACTTGAAAGTAGAAATCAGAAATTCACAAAAACCCTTAAAATTACCACAAACATTGTGAAACTTGGCAATACTGAAGATGATATGGTAGTGAAGGCCCAAATCAGTTCCCTTTTGCAGATAGATAGTGGAGACACGAAATCTCCATGTAGAAGGCCTCAAAGAAATCCCCCATAACTCATCACCCCATTATGATACCTGTGGTTTGGCCTCCCAATGGAACCGTCTATGTGGTCTGTCCCCAAACCTGATAGACCTATGCAAGGCTGGATCTATCCATGAAGACACCCTGTGTCTTGCTTCCAATCACCCATTAAAGCAATACTTCCAGAGTCTTCCACTGATCACAGCTCCCCCACCCCAGGGAAATCAAGCTGGGGGAAAGCAGGAAAAATAGTAATTATCTTTTGGGACTAATTTCCACAGGGCCATAGAAGGAGCAATGTGCACACACACACACACCCTTATCCTTGTCCCCAGGCTCAGCACACCCTGGACTTCATACTCTGCCCCAGTGGAGATTCCAGACCATATGGAAAGGCCTCTGCAAGTTTTCAGAATGGTATCACAGTGTTAGCAGCTGAGACCTCTACTTGGAATGGGGTCAACTCTGGGTACAGATCCAGGACAGAAAAATTTTTTGTAGACATTGCACTAGACATAAAAATATCTGAGACTCATATGTATGGACATAAGCATTTGTTAATAACTAACTACATTGTTCCTGGCTAACTAAAACTTTAACAAATACAAACCCTTCCACAGCTATATGTGTCATGAGAAATCAAAGTGTATTCTACATTGTTATTGATATGTAATGTGCTAAAAAGACTCTTTCCTATGTCTTCAAGAAACTTAATATTTTTGGACTTTACCTCTTCTTTTTAAACTACTGTTGATTGGAATAAAAAACAAATAAAAAAAATAAGTATTGTTAGGTGGAGCAGGTAAAATGTACGAAACCTAAAGAAGTAGATAAAAGTACAACTGGCACTATGTTCAGGTGAGGAGACATCATGTTCTTGTATCTCTTGATACCTCAAGGAAATGAGCAAGGACAATAGCTATACCAAAGTTCCTCTGCATCTAACTATTAAACCATAAGGATTCCTGTGGAAGGGACAGAATTTGGAGTCAAAGCTGGGGTGTATAAAAAAAGCAACAAATAAAGTGGAGTGAGAATTAAAAATTATTTTAAATACAAAAGAGTTAGGGTTAAATATAACTAATAGAAATGAAAGTAGAAAATGGCAAGTTCTAAATACAAAAAAGGTAAAAGCGGAAAGTTTTTTATGTTGGGGTTAAACACATTAAAATACATATATTTTAATACACAAAATCACAGTATCATATGTCAGTTAAGGCTGGACAACAGGTTATGTATCTAACCAAAACCTCAGTAAGCAAGCGAATGTAAAATGATCCTTGTCCTCCTTCACTCAGAGATACACATTTCACTACTAACACAGCTCTACACCCAACTTATCACAGCCTTAACTCTGCTCCAGTAGAGATGCCAACTTTCCCCAAAATCCCCACCATAAAACATTATTGCCTTCATTCCTACAAGTCTTCACATTTGTGGAAACAGTCCTGGAAGACTAGTGTCCCTGCTGGGACAGAGTTAAGGTTATGGTGCATTGTCTGTGGTGTAAGGTAATGGTTCTATCATTAAAATGTGTGTTTCTGGTTTGAGGATTAAGGATATGTACTACTAGATGCCCTAACTTTTCATTTGTTTCTGTGGTTAAGCATGCTGTGTGTTAGTATGTTATGTGCAGACCATCCTAAGTGACACACAATGTTGTATTAATGTCCCACTTTTTATTTTTTTTAAATTAAGGAAGTCTCTGACCCTCTCCCTCTGATTACTTAAACACAAAAAAGCAGGATCTCTGTGAAAGTGCCCATCCAACACAGAAATTCCACTTACACAAAGAGGCATTTTCATGAGAACCTGTGCTCTATGAAAGTAGCCACTTCTTTGGTGAAGATCTTCCTCTATGGCACAACACAAATGCTGCTGGTCTACAAAAATCCATTTATTTCCACTGTGTTAGCCCCAGTTTCACATTGACACATGTAACAGCAGTATTGTATTGCTCTTCTAAAGTCATTGAAAGAAAGCTGATTGAAAATTTTTAAACTAGATTTTTCCCATGACAAAAGTTGTATTCTGAATACAAGTTTTCATAAAATCATTTTCTCAAAAAAATATTGAAATTTTCATTTTCATTTTATCCAATTTTTCATTTTGCTTTAGTAAACTAGAAAAGAACAGGATCTTCAAAAAGCAAAAGCTACTTTGATGAAACAAGAATCTTAGTTAAAGCATTTGACTGGAACGAATGCTCCACTCCTGAATCAGCTGAACAGTTTTGTGAAGAACAGGATGTTCAACAAAGAACAAGCTACTGTGTCAAAGATTCTGTTAGTCATTCAATGGTTCAGCCAATTCAGGCTGAATATTTTCACTAAGAACCTGGTCTTCAAAAAAGTTTTCATTCCTTTCTCAAAGATCTTCAGCATAACACAAATGTCCCAGAACTAGCAAAATCACTGTGCTAACTGCCAATTTTGGATTCAAGGAACATTAGTGGGAGCATGTGACAAAAGGCAGTGTTGTATTCCTCATCTAAACTGTTCAAAAAGATTTCTGCATGCCACATTGGAGAATGGAAATAGCTAACATAATCCTTCTATTTCATCACTAGCCATTGCACATAAGGATTTGGTTATGATGAAAATTGAACAAATTATCAAAATAATTACATAAATCTGCCCACAAACTTTCACTGTGTACACATTTCTGAGTTCCTACTTTCTGCCACTTTTAAACTAGAAGGGTCCAAAAGTCTTGAGACTCAAAATGTGAACTTTTCTTAAGGACAATTTTTAACTGATTGGAAGTGAGAAACCTGCAGATTTACTTGAAAAGTTTCCAAAAATCCATATTGTGTGGTGAAAACTTGGGGCATTTACACTGCATTTTCACACAAAAAGAGGGAGTTGAATGTCAGCTTTAAGTGAAAACACAACCCAGCCTTAACTATGGCATCATTCCTACTTCTCCATAAAACACAAACACTTCAGGTGGACAATCACTGTGATGTTTCACTCCATATTCTTTATGAAAACATGCTTATGATATGAATATGACATAACTGAGATGTACTTTATGCAAGATGGGTCTTGTAAGACATCATTGGAAAGGTTATAATTTATGGAATGTGATTATCCAATTTGTTTGCCTGTATCATTTCTGTATCTCAAGTTGGGAATTTTGACTATGTATCGTATTTCAATGTCAACTTTGGATTATGCCCACTGCTAACACTTCAGGTACAACAATGGAAAAGCCAGACAGGGCTGATGGCCCATTAGCAAGGACAGTGCACTGTGAAAAGACTTGGCCTTCCTGTGGACGCTCCATATTGCCACTGACTCATGGACACTGTGATACTACAGAGTCAAGTGATCTTGTCACCTGATACTAAACGTTACCTGGGACTTCTTGTAACTTTCCACTGGAAGGGAAGGGTGTGGGGTCAAGTTTGGGAAACAAAGGATTCACACCTTATGTAAATCTTATTTAAGGCTGGGGAGGAAGGCAAACGGGGTTCCTCCACTCCATGGTCTGTTTGCCCAAGAAGAAAGACTGCTAAAGCCACCTGAAGGGAAAGGGGGGGGGGGGGGAAAGAGTCCCAGACTGAGACAGGGGTCCAGTCTGAAAAGGAATATAATTGGAACTCTGCACCACAGAAACTTTGCAACCAGACTCAAACAACATTTAGGGTGAGAATTTACATTTTGTAATGTGTTTAAGTATATTGAGCTTAGCTTGCATGTTTTGCTTTATTTAGTCAGTAATTTCCTTTGTTCCATCTGTTATCTCTTATATTCACTTAAAATTCACCTTTCGTAGTTAATAAAACTTATTTCTTGTTTATAATTTAACCCAGTTTATGTAATTTCTAACTGGGGGGTGGGGGGAAGAAGTTGTGCACATCTCCCTCCACATTGAGGGAGGGGGAGAATTTCATAAAACCTCTGGGTTTGTACCCCTTAAAGGGAGTGGGCACCAGAGTGTTGGGGTGAGCCCCTAAGGCTGAATCTTTCCAGAGCGGACCTCTGTCTCTCTGTGCAGCTGGGTGCGGCTCTGCCTGTGTGCTTGGCTGGAGGAGGCTTGTGAGCCTAACCCAGCAAGGCCAGGTAAAGGGGACCCAGGCTGGCAGAATAAATTGACTCAGTGGCATCCCAGCACATCAGGTGACTCCCCAAAGGGCCCAAACCTGTCACAATCACATTCAGCTTCAGTTTCCAAACTGATTCAAGACACCCTCCCAATTTAAACCATTCGTGTGCATATAAAAATATCCATATTAATGAGGCTACAGAAACACATTACTAGTGTACTGTTTATGTAAAAATGGAGGGACAGCTATACCAAAAGCAACAGTGCAGTGAAAAAAAATACTGTAATTTTCCTCAAATATGTCCACCAGCTAGCTATCTTAGGTGTAAAAATATCATGACTGTCAGAGTTAATTTCATCATAGAAGAGTGCCCCAATTGGTCCCATATTATAGACATGCTACAACAACTCATATTTTTATTTGCTTTTGAAAGTTCACATTCTTGGAAACAGTATTAGGGCCAGATCCTGCAAAGTTACTCATCTGAGTAAATTTACCTTTGTGAGTGCGATCTGACTCCACGGAGCAAAGTTCTAGCCTTTAAAATGTAATCATTTTAAAAATTACTTTTTCTGACAATGAAATTCCAAACTAGAGCCATGTCTTCAAAACTAATCTGCAAATAAAAGAATGAAAAAATCCACAGCAGAAACAAACCTTTGTGTTTTTCATTTGCAACCTACATAAAACAGCTGCTGTAGCTAGAAGACAGACAGAGCAGCTGTTGCAAACTCCACTAAAGATATAAGTCACAGATATTCTTCCTTCGTCCAGAAAAAAAAAAGACAGTAATTTCACCAACTCAATCAAACTGACTGTCAAAGAAACTGCTATTAGTCTATAGCATAGGATGAGGATTAAATAGAAAGTTCTTATTTTTGTTAATATTTTGTTGTTACACCATTGTTAATCAGTTATTATATGCTGGAGCTGTGTAATGTCGGGGGAGTCTGGGTGGAGTGTAAATTCAGGCAAACAATTCTTTTCACCCAAAACCAATTTATTATTTAGCATTTTAAGAAAACCTTTTAATTGTACTTTTCTCATCACAAAACAATTGGATCAAAAATCTGAAGTGTGGGTGAAATCTGTTCATAATATAGACTACACAGTATCATGCACAAAAATTGTATTTTATCTTTTTATGATCATTACGAAGATCGCTCCTTCCAACCTATTCATGCTTACAGCATACTATCCTTATGCAAGCTTATATTATCCAATATGATGTAAGACCTTCTAAATCTATTATTTACTGAGATTTATAATACAATTGTGACTACATATGAGACGCAATCTGTAATTTATCACCACATGATTCTAAGTTCTTAAATTACAATAGAAATATTTTATTTTGTGCTTTATTTAATGCTTTAACTATCTCAAATGAAGCACAGTCCTGTTTTCCTGGCTCCATAAACTCAGCACTATTACTGAAGATGCTCCTTTTGCTTGGCAACTTTCCAGGTTTATCTTTCTTCAACCTGTGGAGGTTGAGCAGGCCACTGAGAGCTTTAAATCAATGTTAATGGTGAAGCTGAATTAGGCATAAAAGATCTGTGATGCAGTGAACACTGAAACAGTAATAGGCAGGGTAGCTGCAAAGTGGGGAATTCCAAGAGGAAGAAGGTTTAGTGTCTGGACGCTGACAGGTCACAAGCGTAGAAACACTAATCAATTAAATGAAACTGTGATATAGAATGGATACCAAGGGAACAAAGTGATCTGAAGTGGAAATTGTGAAAAGCTCATTTTTGAATAAAGACCAGCAGAGCAACATTTGTATCAAAAGTGCATGCTCGTTCTTCTATCTCTAGGAAAAGGCATAAGAGTTCAAACAGCAGCTGAAAGAACTAGAAAGAACCAAGGAAATCAAATTAAATTAAACACAAAGAAAAGAGCTATGAAGGACACCACAAACTCAGACAATGGATGAGAGTTATGGAGCAGCAAGAAAGGAGGTGAAAGAATGTGGCAGCTAGGAAGGGTAGTTACCAAGCAGAATGAAAACATCTATGGAGCATTTCATTCTAATCCCCAACAATGAGTATTCTACTCTTGAGGAAGAAGAGCAGAAGCAGACTGAGAATTAACCAAATATATGCCAGATCATTACCAAGATGACAGACAGAGAGCAGACAGGAATGGAAGGAAACAACCAACAAGAAAAAAAAGGCAAGTAATCCCCACTGTGGGAGATCATCCTTCATTCCGCAGAACCCTGACCAAGACTTCTGTAGCTCTCAGATTAAAAAAGATGGTGTGCTGCATCCCTTGGGCCAGGACTTACATCACAATAAGGGGGTTAAAATATACTGAAGAATGATGGGGAAATCTCATGGATTGTAATCCAAATGGAAACAAAGCACTCCAATGAAGGAAGATTTGATACAGAGTCACTTCAGGGCTCATGCAATGCACTTCAGGGCTCTACCATAGCCAGGTCTGACAGAAGAAAAGAGAAGACTGAAAGATCATCTCTGATGGATTCAAGTATTTTGGATTAGGGCAGAAGAATGTCTTTTGTGAAAAGAGACATGGGTGTGACAGTGGTCAGACAATTAAATAAATTATTGCAGTGAGTCACTGCAGCAGACAAGGCCAAGATAATTTTAGTCTCCACAAACAAAACATTGCATCACAGAGCAGGGAGGTAATGTTTTTATATGGCTTTCATCCTACTTCACCTAATAACATGTTTAGTTCTAAGCCCCTCACTGCCAGAAAGATATTGACAAATTGTAAGACGTTCAGAGAATAGCAAAATCCATTTCCCAGGAGTACTAGGATTCACTCGAGGAAAGATTGGGTGCTAACTATGTTTAGTTTAGCAAAGCAGCAACTGAGATGAGAGCATAACAGTTTTGGCTACAATAAGGTATATTTAATTTCCCAGGCTTGTGTTCAAGTGTGGAGTGGAAATTATTAGCCCTAATGTGTTGAAGGAAAAGGTTGATATTCATCCATTTTAATGTATTTTCAAGTACTTTGTGGTACATGCACCTACAGTTTATGAGGAGCACATTTTGGAAATCAAAACAAAAAATATAAGTACTTGAAGGGTGTAAAACAATGAAGAGAGAGAAGGTTATTTAGAAATACAAGAAAGCAAAATTAGGGATGGCCATGGGATGCAATTAAGTTAAGGAAAATGTAGACAGAGTAGCAAGAAAAACTTTCTGCCAGCAAGTCCTGCAAGTATTAGATTGGGAAATAGCCTCAACAGTAGTAGTGGAACACCTATCACCTAGAATATTTAAAGCCATATTGAAAAAAGTATTAGAAAATGTACTGTAGGGGACAATTGTACACTGGCAGGGGATGTATTAGATCAGGGGGCTCTCACCCTGGCAATCACAACTTCCTGGGAAGTTACAAACAGGTATCAGGGATCACAACCATCATGGCCTTCCCATATTGCTAAATGGGAAGGTGTTATTGATATGGAAAAGAGGGTTGTGGTATAGAAAGTGTTGAGATCCACTATACTAGATGACTTAATAAATCTTTGCCATGTTTAATTTTTATGATTTTATGAAAATGACAGAAAACAACATTTAAAAAAAATAAAACTTGGCACTGAAACTTTTAATAATGGGCAAAATTAATACTGTAGCTCATCAGCATCAACCCAGACTGAAGTCCCCTTTTTAAACCTTTTTACATTCATAGAGAAATGATAGATCATTTATTTTATTTTCTCTCAGAGAGATATTCAAAGAAGCAAAGTAAACCAGTATTTCTAAAATAGAAAATCCCTAAATAACCATTAAATGATACCAAAAAATATTACAGAAAGTCAAACAGCAGAGAATGGAAAGTGCCTATTTGGGGGATAATGTGACATTCAGGATCATGGTTCTCTTCATGGAGTAATTGTTGCCCCATTTTATACTCCATTAAACTTGGACATAGAGAATTATTCAATTAAATCTAAAGAAAACCTTGTTAGGCTTCAGAAATGATTTCATTATCAGCTAAGGCTTCCTGCTTCAGTAACTTTTTTTGTTGGTTGTTGGAAGAAGTGGGCACTGGTTCTGGACTTACGACGATGGGTTCTGAACCTTGGATCATGATAATTTTTTTATCCCCATCTACATATTTAGCAAATGTCTCCAACTCTCTTTTCTTCTAACTAAGGCACAATTCTGGTTTCTACAATAAAGAGGATGAAGCATGAAAACTGTACTTTGAATCATCCAGATCATGTTATGCTTTAAAATGGCAATTATAAGTCTCACTTTCTTGCTGGCCCATTCCTGATTACTGATGTTTTCAACATTTGCAATTTAAGTGTTTTCCATGGAGACATTGCACAGCTGCCAACTGTGTTTTGGACATGGCAAATAAAACAGAAATTGCAAAGAAATTCAGATTATTCAGTCAGGCAATAGTAAATGAACAATTGCTGGTCTGAAAAATCACTGCCACTTGTTAATGCCCAATAATGAGCTAATTACCAGGGCTAGAAATGAGAGCTGTACATACTTTAACTTTTCAATGGTATAGAGCATTTTTTCTAGCTATGGTGGTTCATGAAATCAGACTTTCTATCACATAATTCTAGCATCTTGTCTTCCCTGCCACAGACTCTTCAATTTTGACCTTATTTTAGTTTTTGCTCTCTCAAGAATCACTGCACTTACTGTCAAACCAATGCTGTGTATTATCCGAAAGCTTTGAAATTACAGTTGTCAAAGGGTGTTAAGCAATAACCTCTCATGAGAATACAGGAGTAAGCAGGTAGAGTTCCCACCCTGCTCTAAGAAGAATGCATACATGCTGTGCACAGTGCAAATTTACCCACGCCCCGGGATTAGGCTTTGCTGGGAACCCAAGTGACACTAACAGAACATAAACTTCAGCCTAAACTTTCTTATTGAGGTTGGTTGTTCTACAGTTTCCTTGCAAGATCTCATCTGCCCCAGACCCTCGACACACCAAGCCCTCCTATTTTTTGGTTGGTGCTAACAAGCTACACCTGGCACATGACTCAGAATTAGTTATGCTATATTTTATGCGTATATAAAACTCCTGACTAGAGAGTGACTTAGACAAGCTCAGGCTGGAAATAAGACATACATTTTGAACAGGGAAGGCAATTAACCATTAAACAACTTAACAATGGTTTTGGTGAATTCTACATCACTGGCAATTTTGAAAATTGCATGTTTTTTCTAAAAAACATGCTATAGGTCAAAAGAAATATTCTGGATGATTTCTATGAGCTGTGTTATACAGGAAGTCAGACTAGATTACCATAATTGTCCCTTCTGGCCTTAGAATCGATGAATTTATGAACAGAGAAGCCTTGAATTCTTATGTAGGGTCTTAAAGTCTGCCACCTCATTACAACTGACTGCTAAAATCTGGCTGAATTGAAATGAGGCTGCAGAGGAAAATCATATGATAATCTGAATATCCTGATTTTACTTTTACTTCACCTATTTTTATTAAGAGATATTTGCTGTGTCAATGGTAACTATGGTAAAAGTTCAGGAATTTCATAAAACTTATAAGAAAGCAAATACTTTCCCCATTGCTACAGTTCCCACTCTCAAAGTCTGGGTCTCGCATTGATCCTGTTTTCATAAGGAATTCTTGTTTGTATGTTGGAGAAACTACAATGGACCAAACAAAATATTGGACTCTATCTTTTTCACCAACTGTGTTATCTTCTCTGCTTACCTTCATCAGGCCATTATAGTTCTTTTTGAACTATTTACAACAGGGTTTCCCAAACTTTTCCATGGTGTGGCGTACATCTTACTATGAACATTGGCACATACCCCTCTTCCCATCCCACTCATGATCATGCATAACACTTCTCCTCTGATTCAAAATTGCATAACATCCCTATATCAGCTACAACTGTTTGCATAGGTACCTGTACAAGGAATAGTAATATTAAGAAAGTATTTAATATGTTTTAGCTGTGTGGCATAGTCACCATTAACCAGGCACCACCCTGTGGCCAGAAATGTTCCCCCCTCTACTCCCTTTCTTCAGAGTCCCTAGGAATCAGCATATATCCTTTCTCAGGGTTATCACCAGCCTTTCCTTTAAACTGGATTAGAAGCCCAAAATAATTCAACATGGTTCTCAGTGCCCCAAACACAAGATCCATCATAATAGCACCATAGATCATCATACCCCCATCTCCAAAGCTCCTATCATCCTCAGAGACCTTATTCCTCTTAGCAGAAGCCTGGCCTTCTGGCTCATGCTGCCTTCTTTTGTCTGACCCACCTGCAGCTTTCTGCTGCCTTTTATATTGGCATCACCTGATTCTTCTCAGTTTAGTCTCACTCATAATCAGGGCTGCCTTAGCCTTAGGCTCTCCAGCCCAAGGGTAAGCTACCCTGTTACAAGCTGTCTTTTAATACACTTTAGCAGCTGAAAACCAGGAGAAGATCCAAAGGTGATGTGATCAGCCAGCTCTCCATGGACCACCAGCAAGTGCTCTATGGAACACCAATGGTTCGTCTTATGGTGCCACAACAGTGATGGCCTCAAATGGCCCTTCAAGATTTTTTCTGGAATGGGAACCACAAGAGAGGTACAAATATTAAGCTTTCCTTTAAGTTTGGAAATTTTATACAGTTAACATTCAATAACCGAACAAATGGACCACATGAAATATTTTATTAAATTAGCTGACATCTGGCCTTTAGGATCCAGTATTTCAAAGCCACCAATGCTACTACTACTTTGGAAGATGTGTAAACTTTCAGAAAAATATTTCTTTCCTAGATTATGGCTGATTGGCTTCCCAAATATGGCTTCATTCTTTTAAGAGCAATTCTTCACTACCGACATAGGGGGAGGAGGAAGATGATAAGGGAATGTAAAATGTCAAGTAAATTAAAAACAAATGATCAAAGAAGAAGATTCTTGCCTACAGAAAACACATATAGCTACATTGTAAGCTCCTTGAGCAGAGCTATTGTTCTTATTGTGCATATAATGCATCATGCAAGCCCAGGTGCAATGTCCAAATTGTATTATATGACTACTCATATAATATCTGAAGGCATAGTGCTGTAATTATTTGGATGAGTTCTGCTAAACACATGGAAAATATTTTTCACAAAAAACACAGAACTTGTACACCCATCTATCTTGCCAATGAAATAATATAAATGTGTCTATCCGGGGCTCTCTCTAAGGTTAAAATGTTAAGATTTGCCATTTATTGATCAAAAGTCCATTACAGTACACAGTACACTTGTAACATTTGGGAAAAATAAAATGTTTCATTCACTCTTCTGGTGCATGTTGCAACAACCAATGAGTGCTGTTTCCCTGGGCATGGGGAGATGAAAGGATTTACCTAGTCAATGTTATTTAATCAGTATTGATGATCTCCAGAGGGAGCCCCGTCTAATCCTCCTGGGGTATAAGGACAGTGGTTCTGAAGTGATGTTCTGCTGAGAGGAGGAACAGTTAAAGTGTGTGATTATAAGACATCCACGGAGTTCTGAGAGGTATGGAGGGCACCTTGTCTTGTGCTGGATGTATTATTCACAGTGAACAATATTTTTTTTCTCTTCATAAATAAGTCATGAACAGACTGATTTTTACAAATCAGCTTATTATGTGAAGTTATTCTAGAAATAGCTACATGAACGATTTCATGCTGTGGATAGCTCCCAAACTATTCACTGTAAGTATTGGTTCAAGTATTTGATATTCATAATTCACTATTCATACTGTGTGACTCAGTTAAGTCTACGGTATATCTTCTGCTCCTGGGCTGGATGACTTCCAGAACTAAAAAGAGCTTACAAGATGACCATGCAAACACTTATGGTGCGGATACATAAAAATGAGAATTCACATTCACTTTCTTTTCACAAATATTCTTCCTAGAAAAAATTAACCTGTGCAAATGTTCATGGAAAGCAAATAAAAGGGATTCTGAATATCATTACATACATTTACGTTTTTTGTTTGAAAAACTGTTGGATGTGGCTTATTTTTTTCCTTGCAATATTTTCTCTACTCTAAACTTATCCCTCCATCTATCCTGGAAGAGAAACAAAATATATTTTAAAGAGAGTTGATATTTTGTATGTGTTCTGCAGCAGTATACGTATATTGTCTAGTTACTATTAGAAATATTCTGTAATAGGCAGTTATTCATATCTTCTAGAATTTTTAAAGTCATTTTTTTTTATTTTGGAACTGACCTCTGACCTGTACAAAACAATACCTGACAAATTTCAGAAAAAGTAAAGTGTACAGTACTCTCACATAATTCACAATGGACAAAGATACAGCTCAGAGTCCAGCATAATGTAGGCATTGTGCTGAAGATTTAAATATTATATTTAAAGCAAAACAACCAGAAATCTGCCATTTTTTACCTATCAGACAGGACTTTAGTTCAGAGTTCTATGTTTCTCTTCTTAAAAACTCCTGTTAAAGACCTCTGAAAAATACCTAAACAATAAATCTTAAAGGATCCTTTATTAAAGAAAAAAAATAATTTCAATACCCCATGCCTCTGCACTATAATATCCTTTCTTAACATGTTCACCTAGTTTTGGAAACCCATTTTTGCAATCTATTTTCCCCATATGTTTAGGACATGTATGATATAGCAATGATGATCAAAAACACTCAATGTTACTCAGAACCATGGTAAATTTAAAATAATTTAATATCAAAAGCAGTCTCACAGGTGTGAACTCCAAGGTATGTTCAATACAAAACACCAACTAACTTTAAATGATGAAATATACATGACAGCTAATAAAAAGGAATCAGTTGAAGGAGTGCCTAAAGAAGCTAGGCCTGCCTGAGTCTCCATCACAGGATGGGCTTTAGGTAAGCTAGACATCCACATAGACTGTTTTAATATCCTTTTCTCTAAATGCTTTATTCCTATTGTTCAGATTAAATACTTCTGTTTTAAAAAGGCCATCTGGTCAAAGGGAAGACCCACAGGTGCTGAACCAAGTCAGATCTGCTGAATAAGCATGGTCAATAAACAGGGTGGTATAGCCCAGAGCCCAGTCTAAAAGTGGAAGAATAGTGGAATTGCACTCTAGGGGTACGTCTACACTAGCGATCAATCTATCGGCATAGCAATCTATCTATCGGGGATCGATTTATTGCCTGTAGTGTAGATGCGATAAATCGATCCCTGATCGCTCTCCCATCGAGTGCTAAACTCCAGCAGTGCGAGAGGCAGAAGCAAAGTTGACAGGGGAGCTGCGGCCATTGATCCAGCACTGCGAGGATGCGAAGAAAGTAATTTTAATTCGATCTAAGATACATCGACTTCAGCTACGCTATTCTCGTAGCTGAAGTTGCGTATCTTAGATCGATTCCCCTCCTAGTGTAGACCAGGCCTAGGATAGGTAAAGGCACAAGGCGGCCAGAGAGGGGTGGTACATTCAAAGACCAGACCAGGTATCAGGGCACAGCAAGCCCTACAACTGTAATGAGGTGTTTCAGCATAATTTGTTGTAAAACCTTTATATCAGATCACATTTTGAAATAGCTCCCACTTAGTAAGATGAAGGCCATCTAAAATTACAGAGTAGTTTGCGTGAATCATTCCCCTTGTTATCTATGACTAGCCTGTTTTCACTGCAAAGTGTTCTTTTGTTTTGTTTTTCAGTTTCAAAATTTAGTAAGTAATTCGGTTTAGGAACTCACAAAACTTTCCCCCAGTGTTTAAGCAGAGAGCTCAGATAGATCTAAAGAGTTTATCCAAAATACAAGTCAACTGTAAATGAGCACCATTATTATGGTGTTTCAAAACGTGGACCATAAATTATTTGGAAAATGTTTGTGTGGCAAACAGTTCTTATTCACAGTATTCAGTTTAAAAAAAAAAGTCTAAAGAAGATACTACTCAAATTATACCATGTGCCTTTGCAGACACATATTTTTCTTAAAACATTCAACAATAAATATCAGTACTGAATTCAATACTATATATAAAGGAGAAAGTATTTTTTATAGTCAGGGACCTCTGATTTCCCCAGTTCTGCAGCCACAGAATAGCCTGCAGAAGCCCTGCAGAATACCAAATTCTCTCATCAGCTTGGAAATGCATCCAAACTCAGACAGGTCACCTGGAGGGTCCAGAATAAGTTTTGAGAATTGTTCCAGCAGCATTCCCTGTGACTTTTTCTCCTCTCCACACCAATTTACTCATGAGAGAGGTGAGCAAGCAAGGGAAAGAAGGAATCATATATTTCCTCCTAGTCCCATGAAAAAGATTTCTGGGAAACAGGAAGGAGAAGCAGAAGAAACTGTATGCATGACCCCCCACAGCAGAACAAGTATGCCAGAACCAGGCAGAGGAGAGAAGCAGATGCATGTACCTTCTTCACAAAAGGAACAGTAGAGAGAAGGAGCTATCATGACTCCCTGGGACAAAGACTGAGGAGCCATTTAAAAGAAAAAACGTGAAGGGGCACTTCTCTATCCCAGCTGCTAATTCTCCCTACTCCTGTAATAAACACCCCAACTACCTCAATCTGACCTCCAGTACCTATTAGGGTCAGTCTAGACAAGAACAAACTTTTTTTTTAAAAAAAAACAACACCTCATTAGCCAACATATTTTAGCTAACAAGTTGTATGTTAACAAGTGATAGCTGATCAAGGAGAACCTAAGCCTCATGTTAATTAACATGTTTATAAAAAGTTTATCCTAATCCAAACAGACCTGTAGCTGCCAAACCTGTCACCGATTGTCAACAGATATGGCTCCCCACACACCCACCATAACGGCAGCTCACTTCTATTTAGCTTGTAGTCATTAGGTTGAGCTTTTACCTCTTGACAGTAAAGCTTAATCCTTTTCTCCCCGTTTACATGAAGTTTTCAGTCTCCTAAGGAATAATAATAAATAGAATAACATTTAAGAAAAAAACACAATGGAAACAGAATATCTCCTTCTGATCTCTGTCACATCAAATACCCTGTTGATCTACCCTGTTGAGTGTGCTCTCTCAAACATGCCTTTAAAATCATAATGATTCTGAAGAAATGATCTAGTCACCTTTGTAACCATCTTCAGGAGGAGGGATAGCTCAGTGGTTTGAGCATTGGCCTGCTAAACCCAGGGTTGTGAGTTCAATCCTTGAGGGGGCCACTTAGGGATCTGGGGCAAAAATTGGTCCTGCTAGTGAAGACAGGGGGCTTGACTTGATGACCTTTCAAGGTCCCTTCCAGTTCAAGGAGATTGGTATATCTCCAATTATTTTTCTTCTTCTTTCTCCTTTATAGCCTCCTAGATCATCTTCTGTCCGGTTTTTGACTCATTTATAGTACTCAGATTCTTCTTTTCCAGGTAGTTAATGCCTAGTTCTTCCTCTAATCACAATACCTCTCTTATCTTATCCCCCTGAGCTCAATGTGGCTTTCGTTGATTGCTTTATCTTCCTTTAGTGACCGGAGCAAGAAACAGGTGTCGCCAACATTTTTCTTTCAAGGTCAGAACCTTATATTTCTAATCACTCCTATTTAATTGTTGGTTGAGACCTTACATCTTCTCTTCATCACCCCTGCTATGGAGTAGTCCAAGGTCTTTATTCCCTAGTCCATCTCTTTTTCCCTCTGAGACACCTCACTGTTAACTTCAACTTTGTATCACTTCTGTGTAGATGGCACCAACTCAATATCTTTTGGCATATAACCTGACCACTTTATCTCTCCTTTGGATGCCTGTCTAGACAGTTTCAGCTTCTATCTACTCTGCAGTTCACTGTCACTGAATGTTTCAGTCACTGAAATCTGCTTTGTTCTATGATTGTGACTTCACTGTGACACTTATCTTACACCTGATTATTATTATTTTGTACTCAGATTTTTGTAGGTAGAAAATCTTCTAAAATGTAGCCCCTTTTTAAAATATTAAGCTAAACAGTGCCATTCAGGGATAGCTGTGTGAATGCAATGCAGAGCTTGACCATCATCCAGAGAGCTTGGGTGCTCATTGCAGCTACTTGGCTTCCACTGCAGGCTGCTCCTCTTAGTGTATCTGGCTGGCTCTGTGGGCTGCTACTGAGGGAGAGCAACACAATGACCCTACCTCCTCTTTACCGTCTTGGGTGATGTGCAGCCCTGGGGCATACAGAGGGAACAGTCCCTGCACTCCTGAGTATGAGCTTAATTGACCCTGGTCTTTGCATCCAGTGCAGAAGCAGGAAAGAGGGGGCAAGGCTCCTTTAGTCCCACTGCTTTATACATCCACACAAGGGTAATCTAGCCCATGGTTTTAAAGCCTTCCCTTTTAGTTTATATTTGACGTGGTCTCTATAAAGCCTTGGGCATACAGTATGGAATTGTAACATATCGTATAACAAAAACATAAGAATGTGTCACTAGCAGACCTGGGCAAAATATTTTCAGAGGAAGAGTTGCTTGCCTTGTAACTTTTGGCCCAGTGGTTAGGGCATTCATCTGGGATATGGGAGACCAGCTCTGGAGCAGGGATTTGAACCCAGGCTTCCCTTATCAAGTGAAAGGCTATAGCAGGGGTGGGCAAAGTACGGCCAGCAGGACCGTCCTGTCCAGCCCCCAAGCTCCTAGCCCGGGAGGCTAGCCCCTAGCCCCTTCCCCGCTGTTCCCCCTTGCCCATAGCCTCAACTCGCTCGCTCCTCCCCCGGCGCAATGCTCTGGGTGGTGGGGCTGTGAGCTCCTGGGGCAGCGCAGCTGCAGAGCCCGGCCTGACCCAGTGCTCTGTGCTGTGTGGTGGCGGCTGTAGCACCGCGAGTCATTGATGCTCCAGGCAGCGTGGTAAGGGGGCAGGAAGCAGGGGGAGTTGGACATAGGGCAGGGGAGTTCGGGTGGTGGTCAAGGGGCAGGGGTGTGGATGGTGGTCGGGGGGGAAACAGGAACTTGAATGGGGGTAGGGTCCCGGGGAGGGGCCTGTCAGGAATGAGAGGAGGGGTTGGATGGGGAAGGGGTCCCGGGGGGAAGGCGTCAGGAATGAGAGGAGGGGTTGGATGGGGCGGTGGGGGTCCAGGGGCAGTCAAGGGACAGGGAGCGGGGGTGTGTGGATGGGGCAGGGGTCCCAGAGGATCCATCAGGGAACGGGGGGGTTGGATGGAGCAGAAGTCCCAGGGCGGGGCGGATAGGAGGTGGGGGCCGGGCCACGATCCCCTCCCCTAACCAGCTCTCCATACAATTTTCAAAACCCGATGCAGCCCTCAGGTCAAAAAGTTTGCCCGCCCCTATGCTATAGGCTAATATGGGGTCTCTCTCTCTCCATTTCTCCTGTAAAAGCTGTTCCAGTTTGTATAAATAATTAAATATTAATTGGAGCAGAGCTACAGAGTCACTCTCACTCTCTTCCTGTCTCGATGACTCTGACATATTTCATTCAACCCAAAGCGGACTTTTTTGATTGGCCAAAAAAAATTGAATTTTCAGATTCAATTTGACCCAAACCATTTTTTTAAACTGCCACCAAGCTGAAAAATCAGTTATTTACTCTGCTCTACTCACTAGAGTTACAAAAATAATGTTTTCTTAGAGTGCACAATCCAGTGTTTTTAATTCCAGCCCAGAAGTATAAAAATAACCTTTCCTTCAGCGGATTATATTCTTTTCCATTTGGCAAACTGATATTTCCCTTTTTCTTTGTTTTGAATAGAACTGAAATTAACAGGATTAGTTTGTTTGTTTGTTTTTTACTTTATCTTATTGATTTTTTTTCTTTTATACAATTCCCAAAACACAAATACTGAGTTGTTGCAAACATGAATTATGAAATACTGCCAACAATAACCTGATCCATAAGCTAATACACCTGTTATTTTTTCCAAATTGGTTTCCAGTTTTTCTCAGCTTATCTACGCCTGTAATATCAAAGTTAATCAAAGTTCAATGACACGTCCAATCAAAAAGGTACTTTTGACAGAATAACCCAATTGTCAAATCTTCCAGTGAGTTAGCTGTTTTTAACAAAACAGCTCTTAGGATTTAGGTCTGTAGTTTTGTTAGTTTGGGTTTTAGTGTTTTTTATTAATTTCCTGGTACTTGACTGTTAGACTTTCAAAAAAAATAGACAATTTGAATTTAGAGAAGTTTTTCTATCAGATTTTACAAGTTTTTAAGGCTCAGTGAGTTGTGGCTCTAAAATACCTTGATGACAGCGTTACTTTAGCTCATTAAGTTCATAGTAAAACCTTTGTGTGAAGTATGTATCTACTGTTTTAAAATATTTTCTAAGTGCATTTAACTGATAACATGCTTCATGCCATGTTACCCATCCTGAATTAACACGTTGCAGATGATAAAGTCCTAATTCACAGCAAGATGCAGCCAGCTAATGCTAAAACTACAGGCTAAGTAATGAAGAGAAAGGAATTCTTTCATGAAGACATAATGATAACAGGGGTTTAGCTTATCAGTTCTGATCAGACAACTTTAAAGTCAGAGATAAATTAAACAGCATTTTTTAAGATATCAGAATCTCCAGTTTAAGATAAGATTGTGTTAAACTGAATTTGGCTTTCAATTTGTTAACTACTGCACACTTTTATTACAGAAACTAAAGGGTTTTCTATACCCACTTAAAGCAATTACCTATACATTAGTAGCATTATATAAAATTGATTGTATCAAGATAGATTTAAAACTGGCTAGCTGACAAATGAAGATATAGGCCTGATCTGCGTGAATAACGTAGCTGAAGTCAACGTACTAAGATCTACTCACCGCGGTGTCTTCACTGCAGCAAGTTGACTGCTGCCACTCCCCCGTCGACTCTGCCTACGCCTCTCGTGGTGGTGGAGTACAGGAGTCGACGGGATTGCACTCGGGGGTCAATTTATCACGTCTAGACTAGACTTGATAAATCGACCCCCGCTGGATCGATTGCTGCCCGCCGATCTGGCGAGTAGTATAGACATACCCTTAGTTGATAAAGTAATCACTGAATGGGGGTGTACTTTGCAGGAATCTGTCTGAGCCCAAGCTACTCAACATTTTTATCAAAGATCTGGAATATAAAATAATTGCTGATCAAATTTGAAAATGACACAAGATTGGTGGAGAAATAGCTAATGATGAGGACAGTTTATGAATGCAAAATTATCTGAATTTCCTGGTCAACTGGGTCCAATTAATCTTAACATAGCCAAAAGTAGGTCACACTTACAGGAAGGCAGATGTAACATGGAAATCAGTGCCTCTGAAAAGAACTTAGGGGTAACTGGTAAATAACGAAGTGAACATGAGTGTACTCAGTGTAATGCTGTGGCCAAAAGGGCCAACATAAACCTTACATGTATATAAAGAGGGGCAGAGTAGAAGCACAGAGGTTATATTATCTCAGCATATAACACAAGTGTGACCACTACTAGAGTAACATGTCCTGTTCTGATGTCTACACTTTCAAAATGATATTGAAAAACTGGAAGGGGTTCCTAGAAGAGCTACAAGAATGATTTGAAATGCTGCAATGTGTGACTTAAGGAGTTCAATTTATTTAACTTATCAAATCACCTTCATGAAGAAAAGTTATCTAATACTTGAAAGCTCTTTAATCTAGTAGATTAGGCATAACAAAACTGAATGGATAGAAATTGAAGTTAGAAATATTCAAAGAGGAAAGAAAGGGGAAAATTTATGAAAGCAAAGGTAATTAACCATTGGAATCACTTACCAAAGGATGTAGTGGACTCTCCAAGACTTGATTCTTTAAATTAAGACTGAAGGTCTTCCTAAAAGATAGTTCACCCACAACTGATTGAGTTTGATGCAGAAATAATGGGGTAAAATTCAGGAGGTCAGGCTAGAATTCCAGGGAGGAGCCAGCTCCAGAGACTAGAGAAATTCTCAAGTTGGCAGGAGCAGATACAGAAGCAAATGAATGAATGAATGAATGAATGAATAATGGAACTATATGTCATTCACAAATCATTGCTTCATTCATTCTACTTGTACATTGTATTTAGGGCTTCTATTTTTCAGAGTTTGTTAATTTCATTGGGCGGGTATTTTTAGCTACCAACTTTTGTGTTTTATGTAGCTGTCCAAACATTGGAATTTTGGGGTGCTCTCTTTGTGTATATTATAATGTATATACCATACTATTCATTACAGTGGTTTATACTGTAATGAGTAATCTCTTTGTAACATTCCCCAATGTGCCTTAACATAGTACTGTTGCAAACAGCACTATATTAAAGCGCATTAGGGAACATTTAATGCACACCAGCAGGGTCAAGGAAGACCAATAAATGTGGAAACAGTGCATGTTAGAAATCACACCCTATAGTCTACACTAATACTCCATGTAGCCAAGCCCTTAGATACAAGTAACCATTTCCAGTGTTTATTGGATAAACACAGATTTTTTTTCTGTCTCTCTCAGAGATATTTTATTGGTGTTTATTGATTAAAACCAAAACCCAGAAGCCCTAGTTCTATCCCTTTCTGCGACCCTGTGTCTTTCGGGTCTATTTAAATTGTAAGTTCTTTGGGGAAGGAACTATCTATTTTTAGTTATGAACTTATACACATCATCTCAAAACAACAGGCAGATGAAGGCACATATATTGGATTGTATGGCTGACGCAATTAGTTTCATGGTTCACATTCTCAGTTTCAAGTGATAGACTGGAAATGTGACCTGTCTTATTGCCATCACACTCTACGTGTTTGTGTGGGTAGACTGGATAATGTGAAAACAACAATGAATTTGTGTTTTTTGCATCTTGAAGACTGGAAGGATGTGGGGAGGGCAAAAGGTGCAGAAATACAGTTTCTTCTAGAGATGAGAACTGTGCAGCACTTCACACACATCTTTAATTAATGATCCCTATACTTTAAATTAAATTCGGGTGGGGGAAGGAGGAGAGAGAACACCTCACATTTCCATAAGAGCTAAAGGCGCAAAGTGCATCATTGATATGAGAGCTGGTAAGGCATCATGGGAGGAGCAGGATTCTAGGTGCACTATGTTTTTTGGGAAATGGGGCAGGTTGGGAGAAGGACCAGTTGTTTTGCCACTGCGCAGAGCTGGTCATTCTTCATGCCATTTCCCACCCCCAAAAGTCTTATCTTCATTGTTCTACCTTTTCTGTACACTTTGAGGTGTGTACTTCTAGATCCTCAAACTAACTCTGATAATTTCTAAGTTATTTTAAGACTAATGTAAAATATTTAATACAAGTAATCCATACGACTTGTGTCTAAGCAAACAAAAAAAAAGATTTAAAAGCGGGGAGGGGGTCTCTGCTGGTATGGCAGGGTCACAAAGGCATGGTAAAAATTGTCCTGTGTCCTAGTTGCTCTAGTGCAACCTGCAGGAATCCAAGTAGCACCAGTCTCAAATTACTAAGCGAAGAGAAACAAGTTGCATTATTCATCATACCCATCAAGCCAACAATGACCAAAGACTCTCTTAAAAAGGTAGGGTGGTAGAACTTCAGTCAGGAAATATCTTATAATATCTTTTACTTAATATAGGTAAAACACAAACCAGGGCAAGCATGCAAGATGACATTGTCCCTGTAAGGTGACTCAGTCACCACACTAAGACCAACAGAACTACCCCTGTCTCACCGCTTAGTGTAAGGCAGGTAAAGAATTCACCAGAGGACAAAGAGGTTCTATATTCAATGGAGCTAAAGGTTTGCTTTGTCTTGGTTATTAACTGCAGCCTGACATCTAGGGAAAGGGCTCAACCTCACCGTTAGTCAGTAGTGGACATGGCAACCAGGCCTCAAAAGTAGGAAGCATAATAAATCTCACAAGAAAACCTGTTGTCAACAAGATTCTCTGTCCGTTTTTTTATAACAGAGTTTTGGCATAAGAAACAAATATCTATACTTCTCGGTACTTATCCATTCCAAACCTTTGGAATATCTGTCATTTGCCCATTGTTCATATTTTTGCAGCAGAAGGTACTACAATATATAATCACGTAATCAAAGAAGAGAATAAATTACTAAAATACACTGAAATATTTTATGATGTATGGAATACTCAACTGTTTTGAGCTATGGTAAATTCCTCTGCACAAATATATTTTTTTCTACAAGCCTAAGATAAGGACACTAGACAGTTTTTAAGGTCAATGCAAGTAAAAACATGTAGCAAGATCTGATTGTGTGGAAGTCTTTAGAAAAGCTAAAGTCTCTTGGACATAATCAGCAGACATATGAACAATTTGATCTGTTCACTCTTCTTTTCCCCCTCTTCTTATTCGCTCTGTCAAAGTAGTTTGTGAGTGAAGTAAATGGAGCTTTTAAGGAATGGCATCTCTGGTATTTCTGCCCTGGTGCACTAGTATGTTTTTGAGGTCATTCTGTATTTTCATAATCAATTAAGATGACCATTAACATACACAGCGCTGCATTTGTATACACTCAGATTGTTAATGCATCACTAGGCAAATTGTTTACAAAAAAATGCAACTCCCAGAAAGCACCAAATACTTTAACAGAAAAATGCTGTAGCCGGGCAAAAATTCCATGTCAGCACTCAGCAGGAATAAGGGAAGCACATGGCTAAGACTGCCTCTGCCTTGTCAGTGAATAAAAAAAATAAGAAGAAGAAGAAAGCAAGTCCTTGACAAAGCAATTATGTCATCAGGAAGAAACAGGTTTTAAATGTAATAATGTTTAGTGGTAAACACCTACCAAAGGTAATTGGTTTTTTCCCCCTGTAAATATTAGCTAATTTATACTGATTTCTTTCCCAGTATACATACACATTTCTCACACTGCTTGTCTCACTGCTCCTTTAGCAATTGACTTCACCACTCCTACATTACACAAATACCTTCTGAGCTAGACATTCTTTAGATTAATATTATGGCAATTATCTCTGAGAAAGTAATAGTTTGTCCTTTGGGTGTCAATGCCTGGAATCTATTACCTTGAAAGCATTTTTAAAAATCATCATCGGATTAGTTTTGGAACAGGAAAATTAGTTTAAACTTGTTTTTAATACGTATACTATCTTGTGTCAGGTTTGGATCCCAAGTGTAACAAAAATATAACTTGTGAAATTCTGACATTTCAAGAAAGCGCTTTAATGCTACATTTCAAAAACATACTGTTTTAATTTGTGAGAACACCACTTTATGGTATATATTTCAAATCATTAAAACTTGAAGCAACGTGTACTGAAATCAGTTATTCAACGACAAACTATCATTTTTGGCGCTTCATCAAATGCCATGTAATGATATACTAATATGAATTACTATTGTTCTATATTTCTTTTCTGCTATTTCCATTCTATATTAGTCATTTAAGTTCAAAATGGGCAGATTAAATCTGATCATCATCAACTAGAGCTAAATTAACTACAAAATTGTAGTCCTGTACAAGCCTAGTTGGAAAGAACACAGTCACCATTGAAATGTAAATTAAATATTAAAACCATTCAAAAAATTAAATACTGCTTCCTAGATATCATCCCATTTTTTCCCCAATGTTCCCCACATTAGATAATTTTTCCACATCTTTTTCTTCACGTGATTGTTTTGAGGGGTTTTTCCCCAACAAAAACTTGTTCAAATGCGTCAATGTTTAGAATACATTTAATTATATTTTCCTGTGAACACTTGCATATTTCTGTATACAACTCTAATACAAATAACTATTAGTAGGAAGCATGAATGAACAAGAGTGTGTGACATTTCCAACTAAGTGGCAGGATGCAGACTACCAGGAAGAGATAACTAAGTCAATGGTGAGTGCTTGCAAAATATAAGCAAGTTTGGCAGAACCCAATATTGTACTGCAGTCGGGAAACTAGATAACAAAAGGTTGGCAATGTGCATTCTGCTCTTTAATAGAAAAGATGATATCTGATAAGCAAACAGCTAAATATCCACATCATGTCTTTCCTAACAATAACATGGACAGGAATACCTGGCAGTGCTAAAATTTCATGGTATTTTGTTTGGAAGAAAATCTACTTTGAACATTTGTACACTACGATGAACTTTTGTTTATCCAAAGTTATAAAAACTACTCCCCCTCATAAAAGCCAGCATAATTCATTAACAAATTACTTTTTAACAGCATTACTTAGTTAAAACTGTTTGCAGTGGTGTTGAAGCCATGTTGGTCCCTGGATATTAGAGAAACAAGCTGGGTGAAGTAATAACTTTTATTGGACCAACTTCTGTCAGTGAGATAGACAAGCTTTCCAGCTACACAGTTACCCTAACCCTAACTCTTTTTCACATCTGGGAAAGGTACTCAGAGTGTCATGGCTAAACCAAAGTTTTAGTTAAAAATGACCTATATACCTCTATTGCTATCCATCTCTTCCTCTTAACGTTTAATTAGTGTTCCTTGTTAAAAATGACATGGGTTTATGAATAATACTTTTAATTTTCTCTTCCTGCCAATAAAATTAAAAGGATCTATTCAATGAGCAGGTACAACAACACATGTGGCAATGTTTATTGTTCCATTTAACTTTAATTCAAACTTGTTTTCTGTGTGAATTTTAAATAATCATGTTAGTATATTTGCACCTACATACTGATGAAGACTCACCCTCCGCCAAAAGTTTTCCCCAAAAATATTATAAAAGAAAAATAAGTGTGTTTATAGGGTGAAATTAGGTGCCTACGTTCCTTATACAATGAATGAGGAGAGGTAGGTGCCTAAGAATTGGATCCATAAAGGCCAGCATGAATTGGATCCATGAAAGCCAGCATGCTAGGTGGGGAACTGCCTAAGCTAGCCAATGGAAATGCCAGCAAGAGGGGTATGTCTCAGAGATAGGCAGCTAAGTCTGGGCTGCAGATAGGAGCCTATCTCTGTTAGCAATCTGCAAACAGGAAGCCACCACCGTCAGTCAGGTGCCTTAGACACTTAAGATGCTTTTTGAGGGAATGATTTAGGCACCTGCCTCACTCCACATAAAATGGTCAGAGGTAGTGGTGGGGCCAGTGCCCAATTTATAGCCAGTGATTAGAGCACTCACCTAGCATGTGGGAAATGCAGGTTCAATTCCCCCTTCTCTGTAGGAGAGCGTTCAAACCACTGAGCTATGGGATATTCTCATGTGGGACTCCCACTCTTTCTCTTGTTGAAGCTTTTCGATGAATCATGAAAGAGTGGTTGGCACAGAGGGACTGGACCCAGGATCTCTCACCTCCCAGGTGAGTGTCCTCACTACTGGACTTCATTCTGGGTGTTTTAATTAATTTTAAAAGTTACCTGTGCTCTTCATATATACATTGCAGGAAAGTGCAATTTATTTTTCTTTTCCCCTCCAAACTTATTGACAATTTGACAATCACCAGGGGAAAAAAATTGTTTTACCTGTTACCCCTTCTCTGTGATTTCACAAGACTCTTTCTGTAAAGAAGGACACACTAGTATATCCCATATACACACTAGTATATACCGTAACTAGTATATCACGTAACTCAAATTGCATAGCTTAGATTGACTTTTCCCTTTACTGTAGACAAGGCTCTAGATACCACTGAGGAGAGATGTTCAGAGCACCTGAAGAGTTCCTCTTAATATGCTGGATCTATGGTTTAGTATGCTGGGCAAGCTTCAAAGGCTGAGTCTAATCACCCAATAATTCCTTCAAGGATTAATAATTCTCCTCAAATGCTGATGGAGGAATTAGCACTGTCTAGCAGTCCTCATCTAGCTCTATCAAAGAGTAATCATGAATTGGAAAGCAGCCAAGGTGCTTGCTAGGAAATGGAGACACTGAGGAACAGACTTTCAAGTGATGCTGGCAAATGTGCATATGCAGTGAAGAACAAGTATACAATGGAAGTCTGGCACACCAGTGAATGAAAGTGGTGCACCTCTGGCTTTGTTCCCCTTCCTATAATCCATTTTTCAATTTTAGAACTAAAATGAACTTCAAAAGCATAAACGAACAGAATCAGCAAATAGCTGATAAAAGGTACTTAAAAGAGAATGAGTGAAAAACAACAGATTCAATGCCCTTGGACAGAAGTACTTCCACTTAGCTGTAAGGAATCAAATAAAACAGGACTACTGCAGAAAAGTAAATGAAGCCAAAGAAGAATGGAGTGGGGGGCCAGGGAAGGAGGGAGAGAGAAAAACTCAAGCAATAGAACTGCTATGACCTATAAGTGGGGCAGCTCGAATCAGGAGTGCCTGGAGACCAAAGGGAGTACAAAAAATGCTGGCTGCTGACTCCTACCTGGCTGATGATGTGTGAGAAGTTGCTAATGCTTAATGCCACAGCTGACAATGAAGCCCCAGAAATCTAGGTGAATAAATGTCAGTTTAAAGTGAAACAAACGTACAATGTTCAAAAAGTTAATACTGCATTGTCATACAATTCAGACATCATGTCTCAAAAGATGCTGTCCTATGTAAGGATGACTCAGAACAATAAGATCTATGTATTTCCAATACACACATCACTACAGTACTACCTGGGTATTTTTATATCATATGGGCTATAAGACCTAAATATAACTGAATTTCAACATTTCATTTGAACTCAGCGGTTTCCATATGTGTAAGTCATTTCACTAAATGTAAATGTATGTATAACCGTGTACCCGGTTTGTGTCATGATACCTGCACACTTCAGGAGAGGCATAAAAAGCATTAGTCATGTAACTGATCATTTGTGCATATGCATTTTTCAGAATATGTAAGACTAAATGTATACATATGAGATTAGAAAGACAAGGTGGGTGAAGTAATATCTTTTATTGGACCAAAAAGATTACATCATTCACCTTGTGTCTCTAATATCCTGGGACTGACACAGCTACAACTACACTGCATACATACGAGATTATCAAAAGAAGAAAAATTCAGGTCCGAGATTTAAAACAATAATATTACATTAAGACACTATTCACCTGAAAAATTCTGCACATTTTTTCAGTACACTATCTCTACTAATTGTTTTTTAATTTTAATACATTTTGAGACCCTGTCATCTTAGCATATACATATAGTACAAGACATAAAAGTAATAACTGACATTTGTCCTGACTATGAATAATACAGTTACTACCTGAAAATTACCCAGGTGGTTCCTGTCAAAATTATTTCTCAGCCTTAGTCAAGATTGAGAAATATAAGTAGATAGTGACTTATTTTGGCTGCAAAGACATACAAACAAATGTTATTTTGGATAGATGCTTTCATACACACTATATCACAAAAGATGATAAATAATAAAAGAATAGATATTATAAATAATTTCAAACTTCTAAATATATATATTAGCCTTTGGTCTAAGATAAGTGTATCTAATATTATAAGCATATAATAAATTTCAGGCCAAAAGGATAAGGTTTAGAAGGAATTCAAACCTTGGGTTTAATATGAAAACGATACATCAACTTTAACCAAGAGCACAAACATGAGTATTGTGATAGACCCAGGCCAGTTGGGTACAGCAGAATAGCAGAAGGCAGATATACTGGCCACTGGATTAACAGTTTTCTGTTCCCTGACTGACCAGAGCAGGAGCTGCTCCAGGCTAATGAGAACACCTGACTCTAATTACCTGCAAAGAGTCAGGTAAGGCCATTAAGCTAATGTGACCACCTGACTCTAATTAAGGCCACTCCAGTCAAGCAGAGGAGAGCCAGGGAGCCAGAGGAGAGGAAGTGCGGCTGAAGGGCTGGTTAATGAAGACACCCTCAAGCCATCGGTAAGGGTGAAGAAGGGAGAAGCAGGAGAGCTGTGGGGAAGTGGCCCAGGGAAATGTAGCAACTCTGGCAGTGAAAGGTTGGCTGCCAACAGCTGCTACCATTAGGGTCCGTGGGCCGGAACCCAGAGTAAAGGGCGGGCCCGGGTTCCCCCCAACCCACCACTACAGGAACATCTCCTGGGAGAGGAACTGCAGTAGTCTCAGTGCATCTTTCCAGGTGCTCCACGCACCAGGCGATCCCTCGCTTGGAGCAGTGCCAAGCTGCTGGACCTCATCATCAGCATCTGGGGAGAGGAGGCTGTCCAGTCCCAGCTGTGCTCCAGTCATAGGAAGTATGATATGTATGGACAGATTTCATGATGCATGTCAGAAAGGGGCCGTGACCAGGACACACTTCAGTGCAGGGTCAGTGAAGTGAAGGAGTTGCACGACGCCTACTGCAAGGCATGGGAGGCAAACCACAAGTCTGGTGCTGTGCCCACGAGCTGCCGGTTCTACAAAGAGCTGGACACGATACTCAGCAGCAACCCCACCTTCACTGCGAAGACCACTGTGGATACTTCAGTGGCTCCCATGCCAGTCAAGAGTGGACCAAGCCAGCAGGAGGAAACCTTGGATGAGGATGTAGAGGGGGAGGGGGACCCAGAGGCAGAGGATGACTCAAGGTTAGAGATGCATGAAGCCTGGAGCTCTTCTCTACCCTGGAGGAGGCTAGCCAGTCACAGCAGTTGGATCTTGGCAAAGCGCAAACAGGAGAGGAGGCTGCTGGTAAGTGGCTTTGATTTTGGGAATTGCTGAAGCGAATTGTTGGGATCAGGAGGGTTACAGAAAGCAGGCTTGTATCTGTATTACGTGCATACCACCACAGGCCTAGTCTGAGCGGTAGAACAGTGTTTTGCTAGACTCCCTCACTTCATGGGAATCTGCCTCAGATCTCCAGGAAACTCTCATGGAGATACTGGGCAATCCGCTGCCACAGGTTCTTTGGCAGAGCTGCTTTGTTTCTTGCCCCATTAAGGGTAACTTTTCTACGCTATTCTGCCGTCACTTTGTCATCACTAGCTGAACTCCTGCACAGAATTAGAAAGTGGCCATGAAGAACTAAAGAGGACTTTCTGCATGAGATCATGATGCACTTTGCAGCCAAAAAACAAGAACTGAAGGATTGGCGGGACAGTGAGAAGAGGGAGCAAAAGGAGAATGTGACACATCAGAACGAAGCCACGGAGTGACTCTTAAATGTTATGGAGCACCAAGTGGACACTCTTTAGGCACTACTAGCAGTGCAAACCGATCAGCTCCACACCCACCCTCCCCTGCAGCTGCTGTTGCAAAACTCTTTCCCATGCGCCCCCAGACACCACCAACACACTCTTATCAACCTCCTGGCTCCAGTCTGTACCTGCTGCACTCCACTCCTGCCCTGTCACAGCCCAGCACTGCAGAATCCCACTATCGACTGCACTCAACACCCAACCCTCTGCAGTTTGGCCCTAATGAAGTACAGTATCCGCTGCATTGTACTCCAAAGAAGGTTGGATATGATCCCTGGACATATATAAATCTTTAGCCGTTTTGGGATGCCACCTCCTCCTGGGACCTTTCCTTCCCCCACCCCCTTCACTTACTCTGTATAAAGCTTATAAACAGTGTCAAATTGTCTGCCCTCTATAACCCTGACAGAGAGATATGCACAGCTATTTGCTCCCCCAGGTATTAATTACTTACTCTGGGTTAATTAATAAGCAACGGTGATTTTATTAAGTATAAAAAATAGGATTTAAGTGGTTCCAAGTAATAACAGACAGAATAAAGTAAATTACCAAGCAAAATAAAACAAAAACACGCAAGTCTAAGCCTAATACAGTAGGAAACTGAATACAGGTAAATCTCACCCTCAAAGATATCCCAATAAGCTTCTTTCACAAATTAGACTTCTTCCTAGTCTGGGCCCAAACCTTTTCAGACCAACGTTGTGGCTCATGGCCTGGGTCCAGCAATCACTCACACCCACATAGTTACAGACTTTTGTTCCAATTTCTTTCAGGCATCTCTTTGGGGTGGAGAGGCCATCTCCCCCATCACGATCCAGCACTGCAGACTCCCATTACCCACTGCACTCAACAGCCATCCCTCTGCAGTTTGGCCCTGCTGAAGTACAGCACCCACTGCACTGTACTCCAAAAGAGAAGGTTGAATATGATACCTGGACATACACAAATCTTTAGCCATCCCAGGACACATCTTCCTCATGAGACCTTCCCTTCCCCCATCCCACACACTGCTGATGTGTTTTTTTGTTTGTCTCTCTCCTCCGGTTGTTATTTTTTAATAAAAGAATTGTGTTGGTTTGAAAGCAAACTTTATTCCATTAATTGAAAGAAAACCGAGCCCTGCAAAGCAACAAGCAATTTTTACACCTTCATAGTGCATCGTCTGCACCAATCACAATCAACTCCTAGCATTACAAGCACTGCACTGCCGAGCATAGCAACAAATATTAGCTGTTTTCAGCTTCCAATTGTTGCCTCCAGGCACCCCTGATCCTTATGGCCCCATACTAATAGCCCTGTTCTCTGGCTGTTCAAATTCAGCCTCCAGGTGCTGAGCCTCGGCGGTCCAGCCTTGAATGAAGCTTTCACCCTTCTCTTCACAAATATTATGGAGTGCATAGGAATATTGTCATCAGCCAGGTCCAGCCTCCCATATAGGCAGTGCCAGCGGGCCTTTAAACAGCCAAAAGTACACTAAACAGTCATTCTGCACTTGCTCAGCCTGTTGTTGAACCACTCCTTGCTGCTGTCAAGGTGGCCCATGTATGGCTTCATAAGCCATGGCATTAAGGGGTAGGTGGGGTCTCCCAGGATCACCATGGGCATTTCGACCAGATCTTCTGGTCTGGGGAAAAAGTCCCTGCTCATAGCTTCCTGAACAGGCCAGTGTTCTGAAAGATGTGTGTGTTACATACCTTTCCAGACCAGCCTGTGTTAATGTCCGTGAAAGGCCCACGGTGATCCACAAGCACCTGGTCGAACCATTGAGAAATATCCCTTGTGATTAATGTACTCAGTGGGTAGGTGGTCTGGTGCCAGAATTGAAATATGCATGCCATCTATCGCCCCTCCACAGTTAGAGAAGCCCATTTGCACAAAGCCATCCACAATGTCATGCACATTGCCAAGAGTCACGGTCTTTCAGAGCAGGATGAGATTAATGGTCCTGCACACTTCTGTCAACAGGAGTCCAATAGTCAACTTTCCAACTCCGAACTGGTTAGCGACCGACTGGTAGCAATCTGGAGTAGCCAACTTCCACAGTGCAATCACCACGTGCTTCTCCAACAGCAGGGCAGCTCTTATTCTCATGTCCTTTGACCGCAGGGCTGGGGCAAGCTCATCACACAGTCCCATGAATGTCGCTTTCCTCATCTGAAAGTTCTGCAGCCACTGCTCATCATCCCAGACATGCATGATGATGTGATCCCACCACTTAGTGCTTTTTTCCTGAGCCCAAAAGTGGCATTCCACAGTGGTCAGCATCTCCGAGAATGCCACAAGCAATCTCATGTCATAGCTAGTACGCGTGGTGAGATCAATGTCACACTCCTCTTGCCTTTGTAGTTTAAGAAAGAACTCCACTGGAACTTGTGACGTGTTAGTCAGAGCAAGCAGCATATTGGTCAATGGTGTAGGATCCATTCCTGCAGACTGAAGAGGCAGAGCATGCAGTACACAAACTGAAAGATGCCACCAAATGTGGACGGAAGCACGGGGATTGCTGAGATACGAAGTAATGCATCATGAGGCATTGCGAGAGGACCCAGGATGCCCCGTGACCCCCTTCACCTTCCCACAATTCTTAGTAGCAGAAGAGGAAGAGATACTCTGCAGGATAGCTGTACAGAGTGCACCGCTCGGAATACTGCTTCAAGTGCCACAAGTGTGAACATGTTATTGCGCAGGTAGCTGACAGTGTGAACACACAAAGCGGTTTCCCTTCAGCACTCTCTGAGCGGCCCTGTAACTGCCAGCACTGTAACTCTGCCAGTGTAGACATACCCTAAGTTGCTACAACTCAAGCTCATTGGAGCTGGAAGAAGGTTCAAGTTACAATAGTCGCTATATACTTTTATGTGCAACTATATCCAAGCAGAGTGAGAAGGAACATCATCCATTGGTTTCAGGAGGGCTTAAGAGTCAGGAATATAAGGTTGCATTTCTAACTTGTCTTGGGTACAAGTATCAGAGGGGTAGCCGTGTTAGTCTGGATCTGTAAAAGCAGATAAGTCTATAAGGTGCCACAGGATTCTTTGCTGCTTTTGTCTTGAGTAATTTGCAGTGTTGTTGCAGCTGTTTTGATCCCACCCACCATGTCTCACTAATATCTCTTATTGGACCAATTCCTGTTGGTGAGGAGGCAAGTTTTCAAGCTACACAGAGTTCTTCCTCTGGTCTGGTCTTGGATAAGTCATTTAAACTTATTTTGTGTCTCGGTTTACATTTTTGAAAAAAAATAGTCAACACTTCAGAGGAGCACGGTAAGGCCTAATATAAATATTTATAAGATGTTTGAGATCCTCAAATGAAAAGCAATATCCTGTATAACTTTAAATTTGGGTTATTATATTACACTAATTCTCAGCTGGTACAACTTCAATGAGATTCAATTTGAATAAGCAGCAACTTAACCTAGATGCTGAATTGCTAATTTGCCTACATACAATGAAATAAGTAGTCACACTCTTCCATTAGTGAAAGAAGTATCATCAAATGACACATACTTGTAGGTGAGAACAATTTAGCCTGCATTGAAACTACCTCCTGAATTGCTGTACTTCAAAGCAGAGCTTGAAAAAATTAGCATACAAGTTATGTTGGCTCCTGACCAGAATTCCCAAATTAAGTGTAAAATCTAGAAGCTGAAATACTTAATCCTCTTACATCTTTATTAATCCATTTTATGCAGAACAATGAGGTTACAACTTTGCTTTTTATTTGTCAAACATGAGCCTTTTTCTAGTGGTTGTCTTTAAGGAAAAAGCTACTTCATAAAAAACCACATTTTCTACCAGGAAGAAAGTAAAACCCATTTGAAACACTGCCTTCGGGAGATGATTAAGTAAATGTTACTAAGCCTAACACTGTTAAACTCCTCATCAACATCTATTGTGAGAATCCTTAACTCAACAATGTTGTAAAACACTGAACAGAAACTAGTCAAGATAAAGTGTAAACAAACTAATACATATGTGGCAAAAGTGCTAATGAAATCAACTCATTTACAGAACTGGTAACACATAAAATTCAGAAATGCCACACTTTCATCCGCAGCACCTTAAAGCAACAGGATCTACTTAGCACTGTGGTATATTAAAGGGATTTGAAACAGAAAGACCCTTACACAAAAAATCTGTTTAAGTTATAGGCAGTCATACAAAAACAAAAAAACAAAAGAAACAGAACACACAGTCATAAAGGCCAGCTAAAAAGAATAAAAATCCAGCCAGAGCAAGCAGCATGTTACATTAGAATGCAATAAGACATGTTCAGAAGCAACCTCGAAACTTTTATGCTCTGGGCAGATAGCAATCAGCTACATTTCCAAAGGGATGACATAGACTCTAAGTGGTTTATTCTCCCTTTGATATGTGTGATTAAGTCCCATTAATGTCAATGGGAGTTAGGTACACAAATGAAGGGGGGAAATAGCCCCTTAACACAACTGCCAGTTACACCCATGCTGCCCTGGGATTCACAGAGAATGAGCACTGTGATGGAGGCAGCAGCTGTGAGAAGAGAACTGAGAAAAATATATGCATCAGAGAAAAATGATAGTTCCCAGAACATGAATAAAGCTCACCATGTCATTGGGACTTAATCACACATATTAAAGGGTGATCAGAGGAAGTGCAGTGGCCCCTAACACAAATAGCATGCTAAGCAGCAAAAGGTAAAAAGAGACTGAAAAATAAATTCTGGTTGTATAGAGAAAAGTGAACTGTTCAAGTTTCCATCATTTCAAACTCAGTGGTGTAACGTTAAAACAATCATCGGTTCCATAATAAATGACTGCCAACATTTCCTCCAATTGGTATTTAAGGGACCTTTGATTATTTTACATGAAAGAAAAAAATATTTCATATATACTAGACTAAATTAATTAAAAGGGAAAACAGAATATATTTGCGTGTAAAAATGTTAACAGATTTCTCTGATACTCTATGGAGTTTCATATGAAACTCTAGGAACTGCATATGTGGATTTACCTACATACAAACACAGAAGAAGAGATTATCAGAGTCATGTGGGGAAGAGAAAAAATGGGTATTTGTATATACAAGTACACAGCGTTTCTCAAACTGGGGGTCCCAACCCTAAAGGGTTCTCAAGCCTATTGAAGAAGAGTCGCAGTACTGCCACCCTTATATGCTGTCTTCAGAGCTGGGTGACCGGAGAACGGCAGCTGCTGGCTGGGCTCCCAGCTCTGAAGGCAGCGCCACCACCAGCAGGCAGCACAGAAGTAAGGGTGGCAATACCATACTATGCCCCCTTACTTTTGCGCTGCTGCTGGTAGTGGCACTGCCTTCAGAGCTGGGTGGCTAGAGAGCAGTGGCTGCTGGCTGGGAATCCAGCTCTGAAGGCTGCGCTGCTCCCTTCAGAGCTCAGCACCCATCCAGCAGCCGCCATACTCCATATGCCATACCTAGTTCTGAAGGCAGCGCAGAAGTAAGAATGGCAATACCGCGACACCTCCACACACACAATAGCTTTGCAAACTCCTTTTGGGTCAGGATCCCCAGTTTGAGAAACGTTGACTTAAGGGCTTTACACGTTTGTATTTTGCTGTTTTTCAATACATATTCATGCTTTGTTACAACACCATGAAATTTAAGATTTAAATATCTGAAATCATAAAATTCAAGATTTGTAAAATGCTTTGACCATGATATTTAAGAAAATGGACCGTGAATTCAGTACTGAAACTCATTGTGCAGCCCATTTTCCAATAAGCATTTCAAACTTATCAGTCCGTGGATACTTTGCCAGTGTATGGCATGCACCAACAGCCTCAAGTAAAGGGCCAACTTTTCCTCATAGATTGACTCTTCCATTCAATAAATGTACATAAACCCTGTGGAAGACACACATACAGAACACCAGAGCTACCAACTGTCTAACTATTATTCTGAGAAAAGATTTTTGCCCTAAAATGTAACAGTTAAAACAATCTATCCATGGGCACTTTTCATTGAATAGATCCATATACATGTGCCTCACAGGGCATTTTGCCTGTGTAAGGATTTACAGACTTTATGAATAAATGTCATCCTCATTTATTTACTTTCAGATTTTAAATAAATTATTTTAATTTCTATTTCATTATTCATAGCAAAGCAGTTTATGTGTAGATAACAGCATGCTTTGATATTTATGAATATATATGATAGACACTTTACAAAACTATTCAAGATAATTCCTTACTTGCTTTCTTTGAAGTAGGGGATGTTTCTGTTGGTGGTGGTGGTGTTTTGATGCTTTTTTGTTTTAACGGCTTGAGGACTATGGAATACATTGTATATATACAAAAATAATGAAGCTGGCGTAATTCACCATAGCTACACTAACTTCAATGGATTATTACACCACCTGATAATCTAGCCCTGGAATTTTGACAAGGGTTGCCTGAAGCTTGATCGAACAGGTCTCAAACATACGATGTACGGATGACCATGTGACATTTATCTTTATCTGACATAACTCAATATACTAATATATCAATATAGGCCTTGATCCAGCAACATCGGGGCACAAGAATAGTCTCACTGAACTCAAGGTGAAATTCTGGCTCCACTGAAGTCAATAGGAGTTTTGCAGTTGATTTTAATGGAACTAGGATTTCTCATGCACTAAGTGTTTAAAGGATTGAGGCCTATTTTAGTTTATCAATAACATGCAATATGAGTTCAAGGGAATTATTCATGTTCATGAAGTTATGTTCATAGCATTTGCAGGGCTTACTTTAGTAAGAAAGATAATGTGGCTAAATCTGGTAGTCAAAAAATGTAAGAAAAATGCATGTTAGTATTATTCAGTTACAACAGCCTGGGATCTCAATCATAATGGAATAAATTTCACTGAAATGAGCTTTTCAGATCAAACAATAATGTAGGTTAATGGAAACTTTTTAAACATCTTATCTTTATGTGCCCTTTTTCATATGATTAGCAGCAAAAGGACTTTTGATTTAAAGTACTCGTTTGTTTTTTCAATTAAACTGGGTCAAATCTTTTTCATAACAAATAAGAGTCTTCACTGTAAAAACTAGGCAAAGTAGCTTAGTGAGAGCTAGCCCAGTGCAATTTAAAATAATTAAATCTATTCCTAATGCATACAGAATATTACTTTTAATTTAAAACATCTGACCTTAGCTTTTATAACATATGAAAGATTTTTTTTTAATATTTTAATGTTATGTCAACCACTAAAACTAATGTGTCATAGAAACAAGCTGCTCTTTAGACAATTTCTCTCCAACCAGATATAACCCATTCAGATTAGTTCATGTTCCACATAGTCTCTACCATATGCAGGGTTGCCTCTTACCCTATTGAGAAGTCAGGTACTATGGTCAACTGCCTGTAACTCACATAACACTCCAGTTTGGTAAATATGCTCTCACAATATATTAGTTTTATGAGACTCTTTTTATCAAAACACAGACTTTAATCCCACCTAATACTAAACTAATTTAAATCCCAGTAAAACTACAACCTGTGTTAGCCTATTCCCTTTTCTGCTAAACAAGGTCATCTCAATGGAGGCATTCATTCATTTCTCTTGATTTCTTCTGAAAAAATTGGATTACTTATTTGCCGCTGATGATCTGATGAGCTTGAATATTTTTTTAAAGCATGTTTAGGAGTTGAATGTCACAAAAATCACACTAATGTCATTTGTTTAATGTAGTCTTTTGGCTCATGTGATAAAACTGAGAGACTTTATGCAATTTAACAAATTGCTTGCAGTCATTTAACTTCAGATCATGTATGAGGCAAATTTACTATTGTGTACATCTGTTTTGTAAGAAAATTTTAGTAGATATTATAACTACAGAAGTCCATATTCAGGTTTTTTGGAACTCCTGGGGGCTAATCCTCTCTCCAGATCCTTAGCATACATGAACATAACTTTAATATAGAAGAAGGAATCACTATTTGGGCACTCTTTTAAGTGGTTTTCAATAGAAAACATCTCTAGTTTAAGTACAGAAATGTATTTTGCATACAGTGGATTGTACTTAAATACAGATCGCACAGGCAAGGTGGACAAAATATTTCCTTATATTTACTTCTTCAGAAAAATCTTACTATTCTGTGAAGCATTCTAGACTTAATGACTATACAGTAACGCCTCACTTAATGTTGTAGTTATGTTCCTGAAAAATACGACTTTAAGTGAAACGACGTTAAGCGAATCCAATTTCCCCATAAGAATGAATGTAAATGGGAGGGGTTAGGTTCCAGGGAATTTTTTTTTGCCATACAGTACAGTACTATAGTTGGGAGGTGCCCCCGCCAGTCACAGCCCACTGGAACTGAGACAATGAGGCCGAAGGTGCTGTAGGCTAGAAGCAGCACATTGTGCAGCAGCAGTGGCAGCTTCCCCTACTCTGCAAGCACCAGGGGCGGTGGGGAGCTCAACCCTCGGCCCACCCATGCCACCCCTTCTCCCAAGCCCCCACTCTTGACTCACCTCTTCCTCCTCCCTCTTCCCCCTTTACTCCGCATGCCACATCCTCAATCCTCCCCCCTCCCTCCTGCTCACGGAAATCAGCTGGCTTGCAGCATTCAGGAGGGAGGGGGGAGGAGCGAGGACACAGTGCGCAGGCTCCCCCCCTCCCCTGCCTCCTGAACACGGCAAGCCAGCTGACTGCCGCGGGCAGGAGGCAAGGGAGGGAGGGGGGAGGTGCACCGTGTCCTCGCTCCTCCCCCCTCCCTCCTGCCCATGGCAATCAGCTGGCTTGCGACATTCAGGGAGAAGAAGGGAGGGGAGAGGATCAAGGATTTGACACGCAGGCTCCCCGCTCCCTCCCCTGCCTCCTGCCCACAGCAATCGGCTGGTTTGCAGCATTCGGGAGGCGGGGGGGGGGGAGCCTGCATGCCAAGTCCTTGCTCCTGCCCCCTCCCTCCTGAATGCCACAAGCCAGCTGACTGGTGTGGGCAGCAGGCAGGGGGAGAAGGCGCTGATCTGCGGGGTCTGATCTGGAGGGCAGGAGGCACTGTGGGGGGAGGGGGACATGGGGAACTGATGGGGGGCTGCCAGCTGTGGACAAAGCAGGCAGCCAAATGACGTTATAGTGAAGCATTGCACAACTTTAAATGGAGCATGTTCTGTAATTGAGCAGGGATGTAAGATCGAAACAACGTTAAGCGAGAGGACATTAAGTGGGGAGTTACTGTACACCATTCTTTGTTTGTATGGTATTATTTTGTTGTGTTGTATTTGCTTGGACCTCTCATTTGGTATAGTTCACATAAATGTTACGTGACAAGTTTCCAGATCCAAATAGAAAAATATCAGATTTTATGGACACTTTCCCTCCCTTCTTTCTGCAGCTTCCACCTTTCAGCCTACATTCCCAGGCTAGCTACTGCTTCCACTACAAAGCATTAAGCAAGCTCCTCTTTGGGAAGGATGATTTCTGAAGGTAAGAGAAAGAGATGTAAATTGAGTACAAGAGCCTTTGGCCTTGTCTACATGAGAAAGTTGTACCAATTTTACTAAAAAGATTTAGAAACTGGTTTAGTTAATAAATTGGTCCAAAGCCCTTGTGTAGAGAGATTTATTTTGTAGTAAGTTTAAAATGTAAAGTAATCAATATAAGGCCCTCAAACCAAAATAAGGGTCTATAGAAGGCAGTTGCATTTGATTTAACTAAATTGATCTTTAAACCAATTTAATTAAATCAGTACAATTTTTGCATGCAGATGAGGCCTTTGTATAGTTGTGGTGTCTTATAATATTTGTAGAGCTTCTAGTATAACATGAGAAGAGAATACAGTATAGATCATGCAACTTAAATGAGTTTCAGGTTAGATATACTAACTGGGCTTTGCCTGACTTCTCTCTCTTAACCAGCTTCCCCTATATTAACATCTGTCAGGGCTGCTACACTTGCATGACAGAAAAGAACAGACTTTTAACGAGGCAGTGTACAGTCTAAGGGAAAAAGCATGATCTTTCAATCATGTAGCAATGTATGTGAAAGCTTAGATGAGGCAAACTAAGATTTTTTCCAAGCCTAGACAAAACCAAACAAAGTCTTCATTCCACCAGAGATTTTTAAATTGAGAATCCAAAAAGGACCTTTCCTTTGCCCATCTCATTAAGCAAAATAAACAAAAGCGTGTCTTTATGCAGCCAAAATTCAAGTGCAAGTACTCTACAAAGAAGCCTTTTCCAGTAGCATTTCTCCTTTCCTGCACATGAGGGTCTGGTTGCTAATGCAGTTTCTCAGTGCACACTCCCCTTACAATGCCTTTAGAGGAGAACATAATTCACTAAGGCTGGACCCCCCCTTACTTCCCTCATGGGCAGGTGCCTAACAATCCTTGCACTGGGGGGCACGCAGCTGTGGTTCTCTCTCTCTTCTGAAAGAGAGTTAACACCGTCCTTGCTGAGGGCTGCACAACTCTTATATGCAAATCTGAATGAGTCTACACATCCTTTCATATGTAATTTCTCCTCCTTTTTTAAACTCAAACACCTATTTTTTCCCTATCCCTTTTTTATCTTCATACATCTCCCATTTTTTTGGTGTAATCTGAAGGATGACTTCTTTAACCTGTCAGTTTTTCCAAACTGTTTCTCTTTTTTTCTCCCCATTCTCTTCCTCTCTCGTTTTCTGTTTTTTAATCTCCCACGTTTTTCTTTCTCTGCTTTTGTATTATTTTCTCTCATTTCTGCTTGTCTTTACACTCCCTAGCTACTCTTTATTCCTCCTCTTTTCTTGTTTTCTCTATTTTCTCTCCTTTTCCTTGCATTATGCCACCTTGTTTGCATTATACTCAAGAGCAACCAACATCAAGATCCCCCAAAGTCAGAGAGGAAAGAGGCCACTAAAAAAAAATCAAGCCAAATCACAGAGCAGATTTGAAATATGACCCTGCACCTGAGACTTAGATTCAAATACTTCATTGAGTGACTATTCCATACTAAAAGGGTGCCTATTATTACAGGACTATTACAGTGGTGAGCACTTGGAACAACTAGTACATAAATGACCATATCTTGCATTTGGACAGACTTGTACAAAAATACATGCCAGTATGCAGGAGACGTATGGGAGATCATCAAACAGGATTCACCGTCTCCCACAGTATGTTTCAGCTTTTTGCCAGCCGATGCCATTGTTTACATGTTAGTTTGAACATTTCCAGGAAAGCTCAGGTGTGGATTGGCATCTCCCAAAGTCCATTGTCAGTTAAGTGTTTGACTGTGCACTTACTCAGAATAGTCCTTTCTCAAGAAGTTGACCAAATGCTTTATTGATGCTACTTAGAATCAAACATATTGAGATACAAGTATATAGCAAATATTCATAACTTCAAATACAAAAATGATACACACATATAGACAGCATAATCGTAACCAGCAAATTACAACCTTTCTATAGACACCTTATTTGACCTCCTTTGTACAAAATTTACTGCAACTATAGGCCCTTGGTTGCAACAATGATCTATATGGTCACAGTTCATGTCAATAACATCACACACCCAGAGTTGTCACTGGCATCAGTCATAGTTTTAAGCAATCAACAGGTCTCAGGATTTGGCTTTAACATTGACATTCTAAGCCAGTGGTTTTCAACAGTTTTTCATTTGCGGACCCCTAAAAAAATTTGAAAGGAGGTGCAGATCCCTTTGGAAATTCAACCTGTAGTCCACACATCCCTATCATAGAAGTCTTACACTGAAAACTTACAACAGAATTCAACTATAAATGCTTGGCCTGACAAATAAAACAGCATGAGAAAAGACAGTGAACAGTGGACTTCTATGGTAATGACAACACTTCCAGGTTTGACCTGTAGGTGGGAATATTCACATACTTTTGATTGATCAGAAAAACCGAATATGCCTCTTCTGGGATCATAGTCACCTTTTGCGGACCTCTTACACATAGTCTGTGGACCCCCAGGAGTCTGCAGACCACACACTGAAAACCATTGTTCTAAGCTCTTCAATGCTAACATAATTGGCTAAATACCTCTAACTTTATTACGGGGCCAACCAAATTCTCAAATCCTAACTTCATTTTTACATACGCAAACTCCAGTTTACTTCACTGAGAGTTTACCTGAGTAAAGGCCAAGTAGAAGCTAAGTAAGAAACTCAGGATCTGGCCCATTTATTTTACACATTGCATAGATGTGCATGGCACTTCACAGACAAATTAAAGACACAATCCTTGCCCTGAACAGCTTAAGATGTGGATGACAACAGACTAAAGGGAAAAAGCAGGAAGAATTACCCAGTAATATATTGTGAAGTTATTAGTTTTCAAGTTATTAGTTTTCAAATTGCATGTATCACGTTGTTTCCTTTTGTGTCTATATGTGTTTTTTGGTTGGTTGGTTTTGTTAAGCTAGAATGGGAAAGGGGTTCAGTGTTGAAGCGATAATTGTCCAAAGTGGGTTCTCAGAAAAGATTTGAAGAAGACTACATAGTGTATGGGATGCAGGAAGCCATTTCAGGCATAAGGGATGCATTAGCAAATGACTTGAGTCACTTGAAAAGAGACAGAGAATGATGCAGGTAGGGAAAGGAACCTTGAACTTCATTCAAAAGAAATAAACAAACACATAATAAGTAGCAAAGGACAACATTTGAAAGAGTATTCTTTTGAGCTCATGAAACTAACTGAAGAGCTATGATTAACATCAAATTCACAGGAACACATTTTCTTGCGGCAAAACCTTTGTTTGTCTTTGGTTGTCTATGCTAGAGCAAATAGCTCTTGAACCCATATAACAGAAACATTGTTCATTCTTTGCCCTAGTATCTGAAAAATGTGCATCAGACTTTCTCAAGGTGCTATATTTGTGGACCAGAGTGGCAAGGTCGCTGAAGTGTTTTGGCACAGAATATACAGTAACAATGAATTCTTTCACAGCACTTTGCTTTTTAACCCAGAGCTACTATTGGAATGCAGCCACCAGAACTATAATAATACTTTGCACTTATAGGGCCAAATTTTCAAAACCAGTTTCTAATGCTACACATGAAAATTCGTGAATATAATTCTGTGTGTATGTAAACATTTTCATTTATGTATGCAACAGACATATGTACATACAAGTTGGGTACGTGCTGCTGGTGTCTATATAATTTTTCATGCCCAAATGTCCATCTATACCTGCAAGATTTTCATGTGCAAAACTTGCAGACAAACATTTAAATGGAGGGTTGAGGTTAGCTCTAAATTTGGCCTATACAATGCATTTTAATCTGAAGATTTTAAACCACCAGAGTCCTGATTCCCATCCCCCAACTTGAGCCATTAAACAACACTCCCAGACTTGAGTAGATGCTCCTTCTTAGCATACTCCTTCACCTGATAGTGGACCCACTGTTGCTGCATATCTTCTTGAACTTCTTGAGTTCAACCCAAATGCAAGTGCACTGCTATCTATAGCAGCTGTCAGTCTCCAAGTAAAGAAACACACATATACCTAGCACCAGTAAAAAATATCTTGGGAGATATTAAACGTGTGCCTAATGATTTACACTGCAGACCAGTGCACATCTACTAGGTTACCACACACTGTGATACTGAACACTATGAATTTTCAAAGGGGTTAGCACAAAGATATTTAGCACAAGTGTTCTGGCAATTACCATTCAATGGAAAAAATTCAAAAGGCCAAATTCTGGCTTCATAGAAGTCAATGGCAAGACTTCCATTGACTTTTATGGGGCTAGGATTTGACAAAGTGTTCAATGGATCTCAGACTAGTGCTTCTATTTGTTTGATATATTTGTCTTGTGCAATAAAGCTAGCTTGCTAACTTTTAAACAAGGGGCTCCCTAAAGAATTTCTACCTTTAGTTAGCAATAGAAAAATTCTCTTCCCCTGATACTCCAAAATCCATCATTTTCATACTTTTCCCTCATTAAGAAAATAATCTATTAATTCCATTAATTCCTCTTCTCCAGCCACTCATGGAGTTTCTGCTCTAGGAAACTCATCTACTTGGCAGTGGCACCTCACAGCCAAAATGCAATAATAGTAGTAGATGGGTCATCCTACAACCTCTGCTAGCAGCGATGATGGCAGATGGGCAGACCTGCAGGCAGTGCTGGCAGCAGTGGTGGTAAGCAGACCCTCCTGCACCATGATTAGTTGTGTGGGGAGTGGGTCCCCCGGTTATGGGAGAGATGTGCAGTTGGGGAATGAGATTCCTTGGTTCTTGATGTAAGTGGGCCTTTCATCACCGCTGGTAGTGAGGAAGTGAGTGAGGGATCAAGTGGGAGAGCAAGTTCCCCCGCCTACTGTGCTGGTTTTGGTGGGGCAGTGGATCTCCCCTGAAAGGCAGGAGAAACTCTAAAAGGAGCAGGGATCCAGACTACTTCCCAGTCATCATCAGGAATTCTTCCATGTAGAGGATGATTCTCTTTCATGGATTGTCCATTTCAAATCATCTGTGGGTCCACTGATGGCTGATAAGGCCTATTCTGGAGCTGCTGACTCTGCAACATTGCAGGTGTGTTTCTGAGCAGGGCGGATGAACCTGGAGTATTGGTTCGGGCCATTGCATGCTCTGTCCCTTCCATTTTTCCATTACATGTAATTTCATATGATTCTTGAAGTGCTGAGTTCCCTGCCTCAAGCAGTTCCTCCATTGTTGTCAGTCCTGAGTTATACGTTTCCATGAGTTTATGTCGATGTTGTATTTCCTCATATTAGCCTTGAGGACATCCCTGTAGCATTTTTTCTGTCCTCCTCTGGCATATTTACCTTGGCTGAGTTGAGAGTATAAGACTTGTTTTGGCACTCTGGAATCAGGCATCCGGACAACATGGCCTGCCCTGTGAAGTTGATGATAAATAATCATTGCCTCAATGCTCATAATATTGGCTTGCGAGAGAATGCTGATGTTAATGCGTCTATCATCCTATTTGATTTGGAGAATTCTATGCATACAGCATTAATGATATTTCTCCAGTGCTATAAGATATCTCTTGTACGTTGTCCACGTTTCATTCCCATACAGGAGGTGGGGAATCACAAACCTGTGTAGACCATGAGTTTGGTTTTGGTTCTGATGTTGCAATCTTCATACAACCTCTTTCTCAGACAACCAAAAAGCTCGGTTTGCATATTTGAGCCAGTACTGGATTTTTTCATCAATATCAGCTGTCTGAGAGGTAGCTTCCAAGATATGGGAAATGTGCAATATTCTCCAGAGGGTTATCATGGAGCTGTATTGCTAGTGCTGGGAATTGTGCACCAGAAGCTTGCTGATGGAGGATCTTTGTCTTTCTGCCTGATGCTAAGTGTCAGTCTCATTTTCTGATATGCTTCAGCAAAGACGTTTCCAAGTGAGCACACACTACAGCAGCATCGCTGATGTTTTGGTTCTGCATCAGAAGCAGGCAAGGTTGAACAGCTTGCCATCCATTCAGTAGATTAGCTGCACTTCTACCAGGATCTTAGCATCTCTAAGTTCACATCCCAATATAGATGTTCCAAACTCCAGCTCCAATCTCAGATATCAATGATGGGTGTGTATAACAGGGTTCATTCACCATTGGGGGTGCCCCCGCCCCATGAGGCTGGGTCTGGGGAACAGCGCTTGTCTGGTCTAGTGCCTCCTTCCATCTCTCACTCAATTTTAAGTCTATGCCACTTTCCCAGGGACTGGTAGGGAAACCCTGACCCACCTGATCCTCCAGGTTCCAGCCCAAGGACCCAGCAGCAGCTATAATGATACATCATTGTTACAGTTAAAAATAAAAGTTTGCGGATATCTTTAAGCTCCCTAACCTCACGCTGCAAAAGTAGAGCACAGCTGCATGTTCCTCACAAACCCAAGATCAGATTACATCAGTTCATATCTGTTTACATTTTCAAGGTCATCTTTGCAAGGAAAAGAGCTAAAACCTGGAGGTTTTTTAAATGAAAGTTGAGATTCTGACTGATGGGGATCTAAGGCTGGGTCTGTTAACAAGCAGTTAGCGTGAGCCAAACAAGCTCTCTACAGCGCATCTGTGCAGTACAGGTAATAGCAGTGGAATATAAAAAATGATAGCATGACAAGAAGCTTATGCATGTTTGTAAAATATTAACTGTAATAGCTGGACACCTGATGAGTTTTTCCTTTATACTGTATGCACTTCTTGGGGTGTCCAACAACTTTTTTTTTTTTTTTTATAAAAGGAACAATCAAGATATTAAATGATACCAAATTTAGACCTATATCCTGTCATCATTCCACATATGGAACTGTTGCTGAAGGAAGTGGCTGTTTTGCTTAAAAATCAATGCTTGTGCATACATTCAACCATTAAGTCGCCTTACAACAGCCAAGCGAATTCTCAGTATGCCAAAAGTGTACATCACAAGAACAGGTGAAAAAATTATGAGGAACCTTGTGAGTGGGATAAGTTTATAATACAAACATCTACTAGCATACCCTGTTCTATTTATCTCCCAATACTTCAGTTAAAGCTTTGCATTTATTTAATCTGATAAATTGTCTATTTCTCCCTTAAAGAAAACAAAATATATTTTAGAATTATATAGTGCCTTTCAACACTCGACAGCACTTTTACACAATTCTTCATTCAACCTATATAGAGAATTTCAATTTGACTATGTTCTTTTCCCTTTCACATTTGCTTTCTGTGAATATCCTAGAAATTGAGATTTACAGTATGAATACTGCTGAAAAGCAAATTTTAAAACTCAATATTCAATGACACCAGATGTGGAATTATGTGCATATCTATTTTTCAAATCAATACTATTGTGTTGGATTAGTTGTATAAATCATCCAACCAGAGAAGCAAAACAATACCCCATAACTTACATAATTAACCATCTTTGTATAAACTGTGAACATTGTAATGAACTGTGTACAAACAATCTGCAGAACCAGGATTGCTTGCTAGCAAATTCTTTTGAATAATTGATTAAATTTTAGAAGTTTTTGATCTGTTCATGGGCATTTCTGGAACAGAAAATAATTTAAATTTGTCAAACCAATTATCTGTTGCAATTTGCTCAGGTTTTGTTGAGACGCATTTAATCTTTTTATTTGAACATTTTATTTTAAAATACCGTAATTAATTTGGATAGTTCTGGGTTAGTCACTGGGTTAGCTGTGAGAAAGGGAAGACAAAGATATGCTTAGATATGCTTTTAGCATCTCCAACAGAGCTACAATAGCCTCCATTCTGGGGCTAAGGAAAAAAAGAAGAATGGAAAACTCTAACAAAGATGCAATGCTGGAGATCTGCAGCCCAAACCAATGTCCTTGAAATCAGTGACAGTCTTTCCATTGACTTCCATTGGCACTAAATAAGATATTGTAGAACTAAAGAGTAGTTAGAACCCCCCAAAAATCGGATAAAAAATGTCAAGAGTGAGGTGAAATAGAGCCAAAGTATTGTTATAAGCTCCAAGAATAAGGCACCTCTGACAGCAGGGGCGGCTCCAGGCACCAGCGCAGCAAGCACGTACCTGGGGCGGCAAGCCGTGGGGGGCAGGCTGCTGGTCACTGTGAGGGCAGCAGTCAGGGAGCCTTTGGCAGCGTTTCTGCGGGAGGTCTGCCAGTCCTGCGGTTTCCGCAGACATTTGGCGGTGGGTACGACGAAGGCACAGGACCGGCAGATCATCTGCAGAACCGCCGCTGAATCCATGTGACCGGCAGACCTCCCGCATAAACGCCGCCGAAGGCTGCCTGACTGCCATGCTTGGGGTGGCAAAAACATAGAGCAGCCCCTATCTGACAGTGATGGTTTTGTAGAAAGGGTGAAATCCATCAGAAACAGGGCAATCACTCCCAACCCTCAATTTAATCTGCAGGCAGAATTTTAAGAAGGATCTTTCTTAGAGCCCACTCCCCTGAAAAGAGAAGAGAAACAGACTAAGGACTATCTGAATGTTTGCTTCCATCAAACCAAGGACAGGTATACTTACCAAGCCTGGAATGGAACTTTTACAATTTTGAAAACTACACTAACCAACATAAAGAAATGCCAATAACTCTACAAAGCTACATAATATGTAAGTATGGGCTGTAAAATGGGCCGTTATGGTTTTATGGAGTGTTTGTTTTCCTGATAGTAGGCAAAGGTCAAATCCACGCTAAAGAAATCTTAATACTGTAGTTCAGGATTCACAAGTCAGGGTTCAATCTTTTGGTGTCTGGGCACAGGCTTTTACTAACAGTTCTCCTGTGTCCTGGACAAAATGAAAGGTTCATGATCACCTATTTCAGACTACTGGTGCCCAAAATCCACAATTATATCTACATAATGTGTACTCTTGAGAAAGATGCTTGTTTTAAGGTGCTAGGCCAACAAAAGCTTTCCGGACTATTCAAGAATGTGATGAGCACAAGTGCTTGCACTATCAAGTAAAAGATTTCCCCAAATCTCATGCTACTAAATATAAAGTAAGTGACCAATTATTTTTAGATTTTGGAGTCCCATGCCAAAACAGAATGTAGAGAACTTCTAGGATTAAAGACTTTTGCTGACTATTTTAGCATAAATGTTTAGCTCAATGCACATGGACAAATATTCAGAAGTCCCAGTCAGCTGTAGTTAAATGAGTGAGCGAGTTAGAGAGACTGTTTAAAGTCACATTGTAAAGACAAGATAAGATTCTTTAAAAGTGACAGAATGTAACTGTTCCTTTATTTTAGTTCTAAAACTGTCTGGAAAACAACGAGCAATCAGCAATCAAGAAAACTTTCATCAGAGGAAATAGACAAAGGACAAAATTCTATATTCAGTAAAGCTAAGTGTATTGTACCAGAATATTGGGTTATGGAATTTGCAGTAAAAATTCTATGAGAATGAACACTAAAAACCATGCAGAGAATTCTAACAGTAAAGCCCTAGATGATGGATACAACATAGAAACAACTATTGTTTCAGTGTTGTAAAGCAATCAAACTGTTTTTATCTTACTGCAGTACTCTATTTGTTAAAATGGGTATTATATGGCCCCAACAGGTTTTGTGAGTGCATAGTCTGACACTTGCACACACAAGTGTTTGTTGAAATTAGCCTTGCTGCTGCAGGTTTTTGCCACTTTAAAGTGGACACACAAGTGCATACAAGCACAATTTTGCATGCACACAAATGGAGGCTGCCCTTTGAAAAGGTATGCTTAAATACAAAATGTTGTGCTTTGGAAAGACAAGGTAGAAATGAATAATTCCACTGTGCCTGTAAAATCCATGTTAGTGACTGCAAATTGGACACTTGATTGGCATGAGCTCATGCCTGTTTGCATATGCAACTTTGGGATTTTGCAGACACATCTCTACTGCACTTTGCCTTGAAAATTTGCCCCATAAAATAATATATCAATACATTTACTGAACAATGTCATTTTGCTGTTATTAGATGGTCATGTTTTATGTTTGGGTTAATATAGCTAACAACTCATCTGTCCATTGCAGTCAGTTTGGTTTTGTCCAAATTGCTAATGAATCAAACCTCCAGGCCAGATTTTGTCATTGGATGTTAATTCATCTCCCACTGATTTTGCACATTCCCATCTGAGGGCAGAATTTGGACCTTAAGCAATATATGGGATGTTAGCTGGTATAGCTACTAATACAAAACATGTAAGACTGCTTTCTATGTAAGAAATGGTTTAGACACAGTATATTTATGACACCAAATAATTTATAAAACATCCTTGTAACTTTTATCCAGCATTTACACTATTTATTTGCAATTCATTCCTGTATGCTTTGTTTGATTACCAAGTGAGTTCCTATCAGGGGCGGCTCTAGGTATTTTGCCGCCCCAAGCACAGCAGGCAGGCTGCCTTTGGCAGCTTGCCTGCAGGAGGTCCCCGGTCCCGTGGATTCAGTGGCACGCCTGCGGGAGGTCCGCCAAAGCCGCGGGTCCAGCGGACCCTCTGCAGACATGCCACCAAAGGCAACCTGCCCTTGCAGCGACAGGCAGAGCGCCCCCCATGGCTTGCCGCCCCAGGCACGCGCTTGGCGTGCTGGTGCCTAGAGCCCACCCCTGGTTCCTATACCACAAGCAAAAAAAAATTTTTTTTTTAAATTGAGTACTGTATTTAGAACAAAATAAAGACCCACTTTGTTTCCAGGAAAAATATGCATGATAAATACAATAGTGAGCTTTTAAAGCAAGTCTTCTTCAAATTGTAAAGTGTCCCCAAGGCAGATTTTACTACTCTTATTTTAATAATGTTAGGCTCTTTTATAAAGCAATGAAAAGTTGGCAAACAATTCTGCAAGATTTTATCAAGAACATATAGTGACAATAAATTCTCATTTTTCATTTATACTACCAAATTCCAGAAAATCTCCACAATGAAAGCTCAAGTTCATGCACTTCTATTGTCTACAGATTATTTATCAACCATCTCTACAATAACATATACTGTAGCTACAAGTCCCAACAGTCTCTAAATTTAATTGTCCATTTCTGAGAAGAGATCCCTAATGGAACCCATACAAACAGGATGAAGTCTCCCTTTGTAATAAAGTATGTTATTCATTTCAACAGCATGAATGAAAGAGACATTTTACTAGCAAGACATGCTGATGTGTTGATTCAGGAAGTATCCCCATTCTGATCTGAATTGATCAAAAACATGGACATGATTACACATAAATGTGAGAAAGAAAATGAAATTCAAGTAACACATAATTAAAATGAGATTTTTAGAGCCATCAAAATCCTTGAAATTCTGATCTTAACTTCCCTGTTGAACACAACTGTCATAGCTCCTGCTAGCCTTACTCACTCAAGCAGTTCTACTTGCGTCTACTTTTATCTCAACTACATCAGTGTAAGTCTGCACTCTTACACTGGTGTAATTGAAATTTGTACCTGACTCATTGACTTCAGTGGGACTGCTCACCTGAGTATGGCCAGGAAAATTTGGACTCTCAAATCTAAGGCCTTGTCTACACTACAGGGGAAATTCGATCTAAACTATGCAATTTGAGTTATGTGAATAACATAACTCAAATTGAAGTAGCTTAGATCTATTTACAGTAGGATCCACACTACACGATGTTGACTGCAGACGCTCTCTCGTTGACTCCCCCTACTCTTCTCAATCCGGTGGAGTACAAGAATCGATGGAAAAGCAATCTGCGGTCGATTTAGCACGTCTTCATTAGACCTGCTAAATCGACCGTTGATGCATCGATCACCACTCGTTGATCCCCCAGTAAGTGTAGACAAGCCCTAAGATAACCTAATGCGTTGAGAATTCCCAATAGGGATTCATCATCTACTAGAGCTATTATATCCAGGGAAGTGCTAGTGATATTTAAATCTTATGTTAATGTTTATTATATTTAATGTTAAAATTATTTCTCTATCCACAATTCTCCATGGAGCAACGTTCTTGCGCACTAATTACTGTGCTCACAGTTTTCAACTTAACTTGAGCATTTATTTATTTACTTATTGATAGATTTATAAGTGTTCCTTATTAACATTTCTTTGCAACATGTCTTCAGCATGTATAATGTCTAATAGAATGTAATACTTTATCATCACTGGATCAAAAAAGATAATTCCCCAAGCCAATATACAAATATCACACACATACAGGAGATGTACCTACCCACTTCAGATTTGATTTACTGTGTGTCTACTGAAAAGGTACTGTAACTTTTATAGGCCAGTAAGAAAATCTTTGTGAAAGTATGTAACATAGTTCTTTGTGAAGTGAAGGAATAACAAAAACTTTAAAAAGGACACACAATGAAACATATATATGTGGTATATCCATAGACATAAAATGTCATACAAGGAGTTCAGCATGATTGGATACATATCACTACAACTGAACAATATGACTATAGCTGATCTCACTCAAACACAATAGTCCAAGATTCAAAAGCACAGCTATTCCTCCCTGCAAATTCACTTGTAACTTAAGCATCCAATATTGGATACAAATCCACTTTTAAAAAGTCATAGCACTGGAAGAATGTAAATATTTAAGCAGTATTTTGCTCTGAGAGACCAATGGCTAACACTTCTGCAGCCAAGGGCAGAATGCATTTCTTAGCTAATTTTTCCTCCTTTCTCCCATAAGATACACCCACTTTTCACATAGGAATTCATGCAGTTCATGAGAAAAGAGAGGTGGCAAATGCTTCCCAGATATAAAACAAACAATTGATGCATAACAAAAAACAGACACAGAATCTGGCACCACATCTGTAATTATTTAGCATGGTCCCACCATGCTTTAAAGGAAATCCAGTTTTAACATGATGATTCCCTAGACATCATCTGTTCAGACAGCTTTGCTAAACAAATGAAACAACAGAAGCACCAAATAATTAATATTATTGTCTACAAAATTCAGCCCTTGCGTAATCAGGGGCAGTCCCCACTGAAGACAAATGAAGTCATGCAAACATCCTATGAGGCTGAATTTAGCCCTGTTTGTCCATGTAGAACTTACCCTTGGTTCTTCAAGAAGCTACCAACATGAATAAAATAACTATTTTGTCTTTAGAACTCTACACTGTGGATGCTTTAAAGCAGCATTTTGTGCATTATCTGATCTTCCCCAGTTGTTACATACTTGGCAATTTATTTCTACATCCACAGCTGAAAGCATACTTTATTCTTATTCTTCCCCGAATAGTTCTCTGAACTGTACAATGTATTATGAGCTTCAGAACTTTAAAAGCTATATTCTTAAAATATTTAAGATCAGCCAGTTTTCCATTATCTTTTACATATAACCAACCCAAATGACAACATATCGTCTTAAACTAGTGACCATACAGACTTGCAATCTTAAAATGCCATTACTTTCTCCAGTAATGTAATTGAGCCTCTCTTCTACATATGTTTAGGTAAGTGTGTTTGGAGGAAGAGAGGTTCAATTACATTACTGGAGAAAGTAATGGCATTTTAAGATTGCAAGTCTGTATGGTCACTAGTTTAAGACGATATGTTGTCATTTGGGTTGGTTATATGTAAAAGATAATGGAAAACTGGCTGATATAGATATATATATTGCACAAGCCCTTTACACTGGGACTTTTGAGAGCCCTAAGCACTGAGGTGATTTTTTTCACCAATTAAGAAAAATGTGTGGCTGAAGTTTAATTCTGGACAGTGCCACATCAACTGTGCACATCACCATTCTTCCATTTTACTAGCTAAATCCTACATTTGTCACTCTAAAAGCTAGAGATGAATTAAAAACAAGTTTCACACAACTACCAAGTTCTGTGCAGTTCCATATGCAACATTTCTCAATAGTAAGAAAAACAGTGGGAGCAAGTATGGGGGAAGCAGGAGTCTATTCCCCACACTCCTCAGAAGCAGGGGGATTTGTAGCCAAGGGGAAAGAGGGAAGCAGCTATTGGAGGGAGTCTGGGCACGGCTGTCAGGATGGAGAAGCTAGGATTTCTGGAGCAGTGGGAGTTGCCAATCTCAACCAATAAAAAGTCATGAGTCAAAAGTTATGGGATTGACTTAAAAAACCCAAGCATTTTAAAAATATAATAGATTTTGGGTTCTTTTTTATTTGCCAATAGGTTTGAGTCTTTGGGGTGCACACCCATTTCTCATTTTCAAGTCCATCCGCCTCCTGCAATCATGAGGGCTATCAATTTCCTTTATTGTTAAATGAAAGCTGATATTTTCATGCAATCTCTTAATTCCAGGAGCTGGGGCTCTAAGAAATATACCCAAAATCGTGAGACTCACAATAAAATTACAAGATTTGGCAACAAATTGCCTTGTACAGTCTAAAGAGGGGAGGGAGAGTGTTATATCCTTGGGGGAAATCACTAGAGACACAGAGAGCTGTAAACCTTGAAGAAGCCATTTATTGCCACCCCAGAACTAACCAACAGCCAGCCAAAACTGGCTGGGCTATCCCCTAATAAATCTAACTCAGTTGCCATAGCAACACAAGATTTTATTACCACAACAACCAAATACACAACATATTCCTCCCTCCTTAATAAGAACATCCCCTGAATAAAACAAACACTAAACTAGAGAAGGAGGGTAGACTGCCTCCATTCCCGGATAAACCCCGGGGATTATTTTGCCCTGTAACCGTGGGTTCACCCTAGCTAAATATCCAGCCATTGAGGAGACCTTCTGTCTCTAGATGGATTATGGCAGACTTCTGGTGTTGTTGCACCCGAAAGTGTCTTGGGCTTGGGCCTGATGATAGGCTCAGGGTTCATAGGGCAAATGGGTGAGGATATGGTATCAGCTCATGCCGGGCAGAGAGGTATCTCTGCCTCCAGCAGTAATGGTGAGGAAAAGTCAGGAACAGGTGACTCTTGATTCAGTGTCTCGCTGGAAGTGGTAAAGTCAGGCAACTCAACTGAAGATGTGTCCTGAGGACTGGTATGACCTGGCAGCAACTGATCTACATGTCGCCGCCAGGTGAGATCCTCTGCAGTCTGGACTGTGTAGGAAACAGCCCCTGTTTGAGCGATGATAGTGGCAGGGATCCATTTAGCTCCTGAAGTATAATTCCGAGCCAAAACTGGCTGTCCCAGGCTAAAGGTTCGGTCTTTTGCTCTGGATGCATGCCCGATGACTTGATCTTGGTGCTGACGTTGCACAATTTGTCGGGGTTCAGAAGGTTTCAGCAGATCAAAGCAAGTGCGCAGCTATTGTCCCATCATTAGAAAGGCTGGGGATGCCTTGGTTGTGGCATGAGATGTGTTTCTGTAGGATAGTAAGAAGATGTCCAGATGCTTTTGAATGGATAATTGTCCCCTTACCAATTTCAAAGCTTGTTTCATTGTCTGCACAAATCTTTCAGCTAATCCATTGGTGGATGGATGATATGGTGCTGAAGTGATGTGGTATATCCCATTTGCCTTCATAAAATTTTGAAACTCCTGAGAGATGAACTGTGGTCCGTTGTCACTCACAAGTTGTTCTGGCAGACCGAAACGACTAAAGAGCTCTCGTAGTTTTTGGACAGTACTCTCTGCAGTAGTGGACTGCATTAGAGACTTCTGGCCATTTAGAATGGGCATCTACCATCACCAAGAACATGCTTTCTTCAAAGGGGCCAGCAAAGTCAATGTGAATATGTTGTCACAGGTTTTCAGGCCAAGCCCATGGGTGTAGGGGTGCCCACTGGGGTGCATTCCTCACACCCTGACATGACATACAAGCTCTAGCCTCTCTCTTCAATAGCACTGTCCAATCCAGGCCACCAAAAATAGCTTCCTGCAATTTCCTTCATGCGCACTATTCCACAGTGATCTCAGTGGTGGGATAATGACACATCTCCCTCACAACGAACACCAGATTGGATCAATAACTCCATCCTCCTGGACAGGTAGGTAAAAAGGTTGTGTGAGACCAGAGAGGTTCGTCGAGATGTTCCATGCATCACCAGGTCCATAACTTGGGACAATACTGGGTCAACTTGAGTTGCCTTCTTTACCTAAGTAGCAGTGATGGGTGTATTCTCCACCTGTTCAAAGTAAAAGATTTCCTTCTGAGCAGTATCTTGACATTTGACTGTCAAAGGCAGCCTTGAGATACTATCCGCATTGCCATGCAGAGTGGAGTTCTGATATTTGATTTCATGTGTGTGCGCAGAAAGCAACAATGCCCAACGTTGCATATGACTAGCAGCCAATGGGGGAATGCCTGTGTGGGGTCCAAAAATTGAAGTGAGGGGTTGATGGTCTGTGAGAAGAGTAAACTTCCGTCTGAACAAGTATGATGAAACTTCCAAATTCCGAAAATGATTCCCAATGCCTCATGTTCGATTTGGGCATTTCTGCTTTGCTAGGAGTGCGTGAAGCAAAAACAATAGGTCTCTCTTCTCCCGAAGGCATAATGTGTGACACGACTGCTCCCACTCCATAAGGGGATGCATCACAGACCAACTGTAGAGGTAAGGATGGATCAAAGTATGTTAGAACTTCAGAATTTAGCAATGCATCCTTAGCTTTGCTAAATGCAACATCACAGACTTCAGTTCACTTCCAGGCCTTGTTCTGCCCAAGGAGTTTGTGAAGTGGTTTTAGCAGTGTGGCTAACTGTGAGATGAACTTTCCATAATAGTTCAGTAGTCCTAGAAACGAGTGAAGCTGGCTAACATTTTGAGGTGTGGGGAGCCTCCACAATAGCCTTAACTTTTGCAGGGGCCTTACAAAGACCTGTAACATCAGTGATGTGTCCCAAATATTCAACAGAGGGCTGGAAGAATTCACACTTGTCTTTGTGGACTAGCAGGCCATACTCTTCCAGTCTTTGTAGGGTAGGGTTTCTTTAGAGGCTACCCTAAATTCTTTAAGTAATCCTCCTCATTCCTTCCAGTGACCAGGATGTCATCCAGATAGCACTGGACTCCTGGCAAGCCACACAAGATCTGGTCCATAGCCCTCTGGAATAGGGCGGGAGCAGATGTTATTCCAAAGGGCAGGTGACAGTATAGATAAATAGTCACAATAGTCAACAGCTCTTGGGACTTTTCATCGACGTGCATCTGTAAATACGCTTGACTCAGATCTATCTTACTGAACTTTTGTCCCCCAGCCAGGCCAGCAAAGAGGTCATCGATGCGGGGAAGTGGGTATTGTTCTGCACACAACTCTGGGTTGGCAGTGACTTTAAAATCACTGCAAATCCAGAGGGAGCCATCTTTCTTCACTATTGGAACAATAGGAGTTGCCCATGGGCTATGGGTAACTGGTATTAGGACTTGATTTATAACCAGGCACTCCAGGCCCGCTTCAATCTTCGGCCTGATGGTATATGGCACAATTCTGGCTTTCAGATATTTTGGTTGACTGTCAGGTTTAATGTTCGATGTTACAGTGATTCCCTTCATACATCCCAGATCCTCTCCAAAACCAGCAGCGTGTTTCCTTAGTATAGCGGGCAGACTGGATTCTTCTTTAGTCATTCGGTGCACTTCTGCCCAGTTCAGCTGGATCTTCCTAAGCCAAGACCTACCCATTAAGGCTGGGTAATTACCTCTCACCACAAACAGTGGCAATTTAGCAGCCTGTCCATTGAGCTCCACCTTAACATCAGTAGTGCCCAACATGGGCACAGGTTCTCCAACATATGTCTTCAGAACTGTTTTTGTTGCTTTAAGTGGAAGATGCTGTAGCTTTTCTTTATACACAGTCTCAGAAACCAGTGAGATAGCTGCACCGGTCCAGTTCCATGCATATAGGTTTGCCGTCCAATAACAGGGTTACACAGTATTCATGTGAGCACACTGCCAAAGACAAAACGTGGAGTGGCTCTTCTTCTTGTGATGAGGTATCTCCTTGGTCATCCTGGGCCTGCTCTAGGGTATGCAGGTTTCCCTTTTTGGTCGGCCAGACCACAGGCCTCTTTTTCTTTTGTTTACAGGCACACTCACTCAATGTGTCCCTTTTTGCCCCAGCGTCGATACACCAGGTCCTTACACCAGCATTCTGATGCATGATGACCCGGATTACCACAGTGGTAACATTCCTGACTCCCCACAGTTTTGTGGGTAGGTTCCTGTGACACTTTATGCACCCTAGGGGATGCGCCAATGTATTGTGCCTCCTTTGTAGCCAGTTCCATGGAGACCGCAATGTCAACAGCCTTCTGTAAGGTAAACTGAACCTCTAGTCAATAGGCGCTTCCATATAGCTTCACTGTGCAGGCCACACACTAACATTTAGTAGGGCATCATTTAGTATCTCCTTAAATTCATCGTGTTCTACAAGCTTTCTCAAATTTGCTACAAATTGTACAATTGTTTCGTCTTCTTTCTGGTCTCTTTTGTGGAACCTATATCTTTCAGCAATTACCAATGGTTTTGGAGAAAAATGGGACCCCAGGATTTCCAGAATGTCACTGTAAGATTTAGTCTCTGGCTTAACTGGGTGTAGTAAGCTGCGTAGCACAGAGTAGATCCTAGCCCAGGGGTCAGCAACCTTTCAGAAGTGGTGTGCTGAGTCTTCATTTATTCACTCTAATTTAAGGTTTTGCGTGCCAGTAAAACATTTTAACGTTTTAGAAGGTCTCTTTCTATAAGTCTATAATATATAACGAAACTATTGTTGTATGTAAAGTAAATAAGGTTTTTAAAATGTTTAAGAAGCTTCATTAAAAATTAAATTAAAATGCACATCTCCCCGAACCGGTGGCCAGGACCCGGGCAGTGTGAGTGCCACTGACAATCAGTTCGTGTACTGCCTTCGGCATGCGTGCCATAGATTGCCTACCCCTGTCCTAGCCCCTACAACACTTAAGAATATTGGCACTTTTTTCTCTTCTGTAATGTCATTTGCAATAACAAAAATCTCAAAACACTCAATATATACATGCCATTGCACTATAGTCTCCTCAAAAGGTTCCAGTGGCCTTGTAAGTGTAGCCACGACTTTAGTTTCAGTTTGCACAGTCAGTGCAAACAAGCCAGTTCTCACCCCCTTCCAGCAGCAAAAAGGGTTTTTTTCTACCTTAACTTCTACTTCCTTCTGTTGCTGGTGCAGCACAGACATCCCATCCTCGTCGCCACATTGTTATATCCTCGGGGACAACAGTTTTAGGAAGAAATCACTGGAGACACAGAGAGCTGTAAACCTTGAAAGCAGCCATTTATTACCACACACTGAACTAACCAAAAACCAGCCAAAACTGGCTGGGCTATCCCCTAATAATCTAACTCAGTTGCCCTAGCAACACAAGATTCTATTACCATGACAACCAAATACACAACAGAGAGAATGGGTATTTTGGGAGGAGGGGGCAGTGGAAACAGATTGGAAGGGGCCATTGTGGAGCCTCCCCCATTCTGACCCTGTACTCCCCATTTCATCCCACTCTCCAATTGCTTCATCTTCCTGCTGGCAATGCACAGCAACTGCCATCTCCTCCTCCCCTATTGCCATGCTCCACCTTGGCCAGGGGCCAGCAAGGCAAGCAGAGAAAGAGAACTAGAGGGGCTGCCTAACTGTATGAAATCTGGTGCTGACAGCCCGGGTTATGGGCTCCATGTGGAGCCCCGCTGCGGGGCGCTGACAGCCCTGGCTGTTGGCTTTGCATGGAGCCCACAGCCCAGGCTGTCAGCACCTGGCACTGAGGCTCACAGCTGTGAGCTCGGCATGGTTCTAACGGGTGATGTATGTAACAACACTGCGTCACCCTAACTACATCGACCTAAGTCACTTAAGTGCAACGCCTCTCATGGAGGGGGAGTTATGAAGTCATTGTTGTGGGGGACTTACATCTGTGGGAGCATCCCTGTAATGGACACCTGGCCCAGGTCTCCTTCAAGGGATAAAGCATCAGCAGAGACGTAAGTTAACCACAGATCTCCTGCCTCCAGTGAAGCAGGAGTTCCTTTCTCTTTGCATCTCTAGAATCCACTGGGTCAGGAAAACTTACTCAAGAACTCAGCTGAGCCCCAGATTGCTCCCACTAGAGAGGAAAGTTAGTGGGGAAATTCTGTGAGAGGAATCTACATTTTCCTGACTCAGTGGGGCACACTTCTCAAGTCTTTTTTGCAATATAGTCAAATTGACAGTGTCCCTTGAACTGAATGTTTGGCTCTGTTGCTTTTCTTGATGTGCAGCAGAGATTATTTGCCACTAATGTTTTATTTGTTTCCTCATACAAATTAGGAAAAAAGAGTGCTAGATAGAGATAATAAAAGGACAGAGAATGGGTGGGGACCCTATGCACAAGGCAATGAGGGAAAAAAAAGAAGTATATAGCATCAATACTTACTAATATTGGGCTGCTTATTTACCTGTTTCACAACACTACATTACAGTGCATACAATTTTTATAATCTATAATGTAACTACAATTAAAAATCAGTATACATACTAGTTATAATAAAACAATCAAAACAGCAATTTAATTTTCTATTTTAAAGCAAAGATTTTTTTAATGTATTCAGTGTATCTGTCATCAAAACATTCCATGCTATTTTTCATAGCACTAGAGCAATATCTCTAATATAAAAACACAGTTCCTTGCAAGTAGGAAAAAATGTACAGTGAGACTTAAAACAAGAACTACTTTTACTCCAGAGGAAATAAGTGGTGGATTTGTATTAATTGCACATTACACTCTCTCACTACATCCTGAACCCCTCCCACAAAAACACATACAAGTATGTATAAGGAGACATATGAGGCCTCACAGCCATGCAGTGTGAAGGAGGAAGTTGCCTTTCCCACTGCAGGGTGAGTCCTGCTTTCCCAGAAAGTGAAGCCTGCATTCAGTACCCTCCAGACCCATGAGGAGCTGCAGGATTTGTCCCAAGGCACTGTATGGAGCACAACTGTCAGAATGCAGCTAAAAAGGAGTAATTTAGCAAACGTGCCAACCAAGCAGGAAAGTGTTCCCTTTCTTCTGCCATTCATTGACATCTACAAGGAAACAGACAGGAAGTCAAACTTCCAGATAATAGCAGTGTTCCTAGTGATGTACCTTGGCTCTGATTTAGAACAGTTCCTCTAAGCTCAACCTCACTCCAATGTCTCCTTTTTATTCCGCTCCCTGTGGTGAAGGGTAAGTGTGCTGTGTTAATAGTGACACAAGTATTTAAAATCAATTTGCATCTGTGTTCTATATAAAAGCTCCCCAGCAAAATAACTAATACTACTATCCCCTCTTCCTTACTCGGACAAGTTATTTTCATTTTAATTAATTGTTTCATATACACCAGTAATGGGGATTAATTTAGCATCAAATGAATGTAATGGCAAAATCTCCAGTAGATCAGGCCCTTAGTCGTGGATAATAAAATATTCTAGTTTGAGGTGAGATTTTCCTTCTGCAATGTTAATTAATGTATTTCACAAATTCACAAACCACAGGAAAACTGGTTTCAAAGGAGATAAGAGAAGAATTTGGAACTGACAAGCAGCAGCATTGTGGGTCACATTCACCCCAGTATAACTATTGATTTTCAGAAAAGTTATATGAAGAGTGAATTTTGCTCTGTAGTTAAGGTAGCCAATCAGTGGGTCAGATTCTCCAGGGTCATATTCTGCTTCCATTAAAATCAATGACAGAGTTTTCATTAACTTCATTGGGAGCAGGACAGAACCCCAATGAGATTGCACTGGTGTAACAGAGAGGAGAATTTGGTGCACTGTCTTGAGAGCCTGCAATGGGCAGCAGCATATAGACAGGCAGACTCACATTTATTTGATTATGTTAACATTTTAAAGTGAATTTAAAAGGTGATGAAATAATTTCAATTTTGTAAGGAGTTCACTATTTTACTACAAATAAGGATACATTTCACCTCTCTGATGGGATAACTGTACTGCAGACAAATCTCCACTCTATGGTCTGCACCAGAACCAAACTCGGGTAATCTCATGCCATAGGGATACAATGGTATGGGGTTTCCCATGGCCATGCCTCTATGCTGTGGCCACATCCCCCACTAAAGGCTTGTCTACACTTACAACAGTGCTGCTGTGGCACAGCTGCACTAGTGCAGCTGCACTGCTGTAGTACTTAGTGAAGACGCTACCTACTCCAGCAGGAGAGCTTCTCACATTGATGTAGATTCTCCACCTCTCCAAGAATCAGTGGCTATGTCAATGGGAGAAGCCTTCCCATCAACATAGCGCTGTCTACACTGGGAGAATAGTTTGGTATCATATGATTTTTCACACCCCTGAGCAACTTAGTTATACTGACTAAGTCAGTAGTATAGACCAAGCCTAAGTGTGGTGGTGGAAGGGCACCTCCTCGTCTCCCAAAGAGGCGGTGGTAGTGGTAAGGAGCCTCCTTCTCCTCCCAGGAATGGCAGGTAGGGACCCTTCCTCTCAGGAATGGAAGCAGACTAAGCAGGAGATCCTTCAGTAGCGGTCCTCCAGTATTAACCCCATGCGCTGGGGTGGATGCACCAGTCCCACATCACTTCTTGGTTCAGGCTCTCAGAGCTGATATTTCAGGTTGTCTGCAAACTCAGGCAAATGCTTCACTGTTTAAACTCAGGTCACGTTTGCACCATGAGGGCTAGGACCTTACACTTTTTCAAAATGAAGCTAAGATTCTGATGTAATCGCATGAGCCTAGGAGCCATGACACTAGGTGTGGACCTATAGTAATATTCTTTAGCCCAGCCCTGGGATGCATGCATTCTGTACGTGGACCTCCCAATGATATCCATGGAATGAGTGGAAAATATGCAGTACTAAGCCATACTAAAGACATAAGATCCACAGAATTCATTGGAAAGGACGTTTGATATATTTTTATTTAATTAAGTGCCATGCTATAAAGAACCACAGTAGAAACACTGAAAATCCTATCTTTATTTTGGTTTTGTTTCATCAAAATCACAACCTTAACTTACTAAGTGAATAACAGAAAATGACTCAATCTCCACTTAAAACGGAAAGTGAAACTTCTCATTTTTAATAACTTGGACCAAAAATCATTAGCAACAAATAAAACAAACCCCCCACTCAGCACCATTCTAACTTTGGACATCAGCCTGGTTTAACAAAGGAATTTGCATATCAAAGATATTGTCTGTTTCATATGTCCAGTTTGTAAAAGTACATAGCCAGTCCCCAACACAGACTCCTTCCCTGACAAACAGGCAGGAGGAAACAGATTCTGAAGGTGGCAGAAGGGGATGCTGCCCTGTGCTCTTCCCTGCCATTTGGAGGAGCTAACAGCACCACACTGGAGCACAGATAGCAGGAACAAGACAGTGCCTCCCTGACATCCAGGACAGGAGTGACTGGCAAAATGACTAAAAGAAATTAGAAATTATTAGTACATACAAGTGGGAGAAAGTTGTTTTGTTTCTTTAATATTTGTGGCATCTTAAATCTTGTGTCGATTTTTGCTGATTTCTACAGTAACAACTCCTTCCTCTCATTTTTAGAAGATAAGGGAGCAGTTCTCTGCCGGTGTAAACTGGCAGAGCTCCACTGAAATCAATGAAGATTTGCAATGGTGCACCAGCTGAGAATGTGGCTTAGAGATGTTTCTTTCTACATACAGCAATTTCTTTTTCTCTAACAACAGTTTCACATATAACTCAGTGTTTTGTGTGGGTTTTGTTTTGTTTTCCCTCATGGACTTTAAACTCAGCCTTTTCATGTTCAGGAAAGACGCAAGAAAGGCTTACATTTATAAGCAAGTCTTTCCAAATAATTCAGGAAACCTTTGGAGTTCCTGTGCATACCCAGGTCCAATAGGACTATCTGAAAAGTCAGCATAAACACGTTATCTATGACTGAGAGTTTTGTATCATGCTCCAAAAATAATCTAATGGGGATTTTTAATGTATATATGGAAAAAACAAGGAAAAGAAGAACCTAATCAAATTTAATTCATCCAAGCTAAGAATTCATCATTATTTTCAATGAGCCCCACGCACAGATAATTGAAATCATTGTAAAACAGTTTGCATTTACATCTCTCTCCTGTAATCCACATATGTGGCATCTCAGGATTTAAGCTCCCCTCCATAACTGCAGAGGTTCCAATATCATAGGCCATGTTTCCATACTTTTATAGATTCCAAGGCGAGAACAGACCACTGTGGCGACCTAGTCTGACCTTCTGTATGCCACAGGCCATAGAACTTTTCCAAAATAGCTCCTAGAGCATATATTTTTTTTAAATCAAGATTGGATGTTTTGCTAAATGTCAGTGATGGAAAATCTACCATGACCCTTGGTAAGTTGTTCTTATGGTTAATTACACTCACTGTTAAAAATGTACACCTTATTTCCTGTCTAAATTTGTCTAGCTTCAAGAGCCAGCTGTTAGATCATGTTATACCTTTTTCTGCTAGATTGAAGAGCCTGTTATTCAATATATGTTCCCCATGTAGGTACTTATAGACTAATTAAGTCACGCCTTAATTTTCTCTTTGTTCAGCAAAATAGATTGAGCTCCTTGAGTCTATCACTATAAGACATGTTTTCCAATCCTTTAATCATTTGCATAGCTCTTGTCTGAACCCTCTCCAATTTATCAACATCTTTCTTGAATTGTTGACACCACAAGTGGACACAGTATTCCAGCAGTGGTCACCAGTGCCAAATAGAGAGGTGAAAAAACCTCTCTACTTCCCCTTGCAATTCCCTGTTTCTGCATCCAATGACTGCATGTGCCCTTTTGGCCACAGCATCACACTGGGGTCTCATGTTTAGCTGATTTTCCACCATAATCCCCCAAATTCTTTTTCAGAATAACTGCTTCCCAGAAAAGTGTCCCTTATCTTGTAAGTATGTTCCTAGATGTTCCATTTATAATTAGCCATATTAAAATGCATAATTTTTGCATGCACCAACTGATCCAGATCTCTGTCCTCTACATTTACCACTCCCCCATCATCTACACACTGTATCAGTGATGATTTCATGTTTTCTTCCAGGTCATTAATTAAAATGATAAATAGTGGATGGCAAAGAACCAGTGCCTGCAGGACTGCCTCGAAACACACCCATTCTATGATGATTACCATTTACAATTTCATTTGAGACCCATCAGTTAGCCAGTTTTTAATCCATTTAATGTGTGCCATGTTAATTTTATATCTTTCTAAGTTTTTAATCAAAATGTTTTGAAGTAATGGGTTATGTGATTGTGGTTCAAGCACCATACATTATTTGATTGTAACTAATATTCAATTCATCTATTACCAACATTATGGAGCAAAATGTTCAAAATGGTCTCCACTCAATCTCTGATTCTGCACTTACAATTTTGTGTGTAAAAATGTTGCATCCTCAGAAGCCTGCACACACAAAACTATAAGCACAGGTTTATAGGCCTATTTTTAAAAAATTGCCCACAAAATAAAAACATAGTATATCAGGGTACCCGTAAGTGCTCGGAAGCAGAGCCCACTGTTTCTTCCATGCAGGGTAAATCCTTACCTCACAAGAATAATGTAATAAAATTCCATTAGGATACTAAGAGAATTTCCTTTACACAGGCCTCCTCCCATTAAGCCATTTTCATGTATGATGTATAATTCTTTCCTAATAAGGATCATGGGATATAATTATAGCTAACAAAACACTTGTAAGAAAACATAACAGGAAGAAAAGCTGAAGTTTAAGAATCCTCAAACAGACTATCTGACTAAAAATAGGATTTTGAAGTTGGGGGACTATCACATATGAATTACATTCTTCGTATTCTCCATCCTATCATTTTGTTAGCTTTTTTTTTTAAACCATAACTGCACATTGCGCATGTGTCATCATGGAGCTGTCTACAATGATGCCCAAGTCCCTTTCCTGAGATGATACAGCTAATTTTGAACTCTAAGACACTTGAGTAATTTATTTTTCCCCTCTAATGTGCATTACTTTATTTTTATCAACAATAAACACCATTTGCAATCATGTTGTCCATTCACCCTCTGAAGCTCCTCAAAGCCCCCTATGGTCCTGACCAACCTAAATAACTTGGTGTCACCTGTAGATTTTATTACCTCTCTCATATGCCTCTCCCAAGATCATTAATAAATGGCTACTAAATCACATGGGATGTATTAAAGAATCTTGAGGCACCTGACCGTTAACCTTTTGCTTGATGAAAATTGTCCATTTTAATCCTACACTTCATTTTCTATCTCTTAGCCAGTTTTTGATTCACGACAACACTTTGCCTCACACCCATGGCTACTTAGCTTTATTAGTAGTTCCTTGTCCGGGACCTTGTCAAAGGCTTTTTGGAAGTCTAAATAAATCATGTCACGAGTTTTCCTTTATCCACTATTTTACTGACATGTTCAAAGAATTCTAAGAGACTAGCAATTTTCCTTTACAGAAACCATGCTGGTTAGACCCTATCATAAAATGATCTCTCATGTGTTTTGTCACTCTACTTTTAATTACTATTTCAACCGATTGGCAGGTATAGATGCAGGAATTATTAGTCTATAAATTCTCCAGATCATCCCTTTTTAAAATAAGGTACAACATTTACTATCCTCCACTTACCAGAAAGGTGGCTAGGCAGGGTGTGTTTTGGGTATTTGAGGGCTAGCAATATTTTGATATGGTTTGTAATGTGTTTTTGCTGTTTGATGATCGTGTCAGGGGATGTAGAGATTATTACACTGTATTTTTAAATTATGGCAAAGGCATCTGGAAACTGGGATAGGCCTTCTTTTATGTGACTTTATTTAAATTACAGTAAATATGTAAGACTGCATTTGTTTGGAATGTAGGTTTGTGAAAAGTGACCCAAGATGCTTACTCAGGACCAGATTTCAGTAGAACTCTTTGTGGAGTAAGATACTAATCAGCATGAGTACAGATATCATAATCTGGCCCTCAGAAGTCATGGTAGCAGTAGTAGTTGTTTTCTTAGTACTTATTCAGGCAAAAGCATTTATGTATGATGGTTTTCACACCACACTCATTATCATAGCGTATGAGTTATAACTAAATAAAGACTCCAGGATTTGGTCCACTATGGATTTGTCTTGATATCTGTGTGTTTTAGAAAAAGAATAAAATCTTCCTGAGGACAGTAAGGTATATAACACTTAGACACTGTTACCAAAAAGTATTAAAATCACAGAAAGAAATTCTGAGTGTCTGTAATAGGATAACAACTCTGAAACACCTCACCCTCTCAGCGGGTATTGATCCTTTGGAGAAAGGGTTATGGGGATTCTCCAGTCAATAAAAGTCAAAAATCCTATAATATCCATTTGTACTCCAGTATCCTGCACTTTGACTAGGAACATACATAATGGATTATGTTAATTATAGAAATATTCATGGTTTAATCAACTCGGCCAGTAGTGGATAAAAATCCTCCTAAAAATAAAAATGAGCCAAAGAATAAAATTAAAGTATCAACTTTGAGAAAGAAACAAATTCTATTTGATGGGTGCCTGTGAAAATGTATCCAAATTTGTTATAAATGCAATAAGGGAATTTTACCAGATGGCAAAATTGGGCAGTTCATCATCATCATGTTCTCACACCCACTGAGTTGTTCTAAAACTACTTTTTATGAAACCAAATATAATTGGCTTGTGTTAGTAAACTGCTGAAACAAACCCTGATATTATGTAAGGACCATCTGAAATTCCTTTCATCACTTATTTGAGGACATCATATGGAAATATGCAGAAGCCATGTAACTTGGACATTATTCTTGGCATTACTGAACCTTATTCAAAATTGTGCTTCTTTCTTCTATTAATTCATTTGCAATGGACGGTGAGGAATTCCTGAAGGTTCAGACTGACACAAAATTCCCTTTGATTTTACTGCAGAACTTGATCTATATAATTAATCACTTTTGAGTACCCAAAAATTAGAGAGGTACCTGATATCTTAAAAATATACTCTCAGTGATCTCATGTCATTAACAAATTCATGTTTTTGTTTGATCATAGTTGAAAGATGTTATAAGCATTATTACTTTTAACATTGGCAAGGTGGTCCATTTGTGTTATTCCTTAAGTATATTATTCTAATTCACTGTCCATGCCTCACCCTCTCTTCTATAATCTGGTGTTTTAAACTACAAGGTAAGGCTCCAATCCTGTAAAGAGAACTACCAAAGTGGAGACCCATTAGTTCCATCTGGGTGCAGGGATCCATCTGTGCCATGTCAGGGCCTAAATGTACATTAAACCCATAAAGAACAGCAGCATTTTAAAGCCTCAGATTTTTGCTCTCAATTGCAATGAAAATTTATTTTTAAATTAATTTGTTATTGCTTAATGTTGGCATTCTTGAGGATTCCTTGCTGATTAGACAAGACATTCAGTGCTTATTATTCCTCACTACATTTTAAAAGCACAGAAATTGTCAATAACATGTCAGAATAGTGACCAAAGGAATCTCTGAACCCTGAGGAGATGTGAAAATACAGATATTCTGTCATATTTTAGAACAGACAGTTATAATCATGGTGTACCAGAGGTAAAACTTTTTTCCCAGGGTAGTGTTTTTTTCTTTAAGTCTGATTTCTATCTATTTTTAAATTAACCCCCAACCCCCAAATATACATGTGTCTTAGGCAATTGCTTTTTAAAATCTGTAGATCTGTTTCAAGCAGCACAGGAATTGTAGGTAAGAGCATTTATATATTTACATGATTTGGAAAAATCTAAAAACAGAATGTTGAAACCTTATGAAATAAAATTGTTTTGTAACATAATTTATAGTCATTGGTGCTAATACAAACATTTCAAAATCAATTATGTATTCAATTATTGGTCCTGCTGTCAAAAGATTTCATCTTAACAATGTGAAGTCTGCAGAGTGGCTGGTTAAAAAACACCACCACACACTGTGCATGCCTTAGGCATCATTTTTCACATACCTCAAGAAAAGAAGATTCCAGGAGCTATTTTAGAGCAAAATTGATTTCTGGCTCTTTTAATCCAGACAATCTGTGTTTTTAAATATTGAAGGGAAAACCCCACAAGCCTGCATGTTGGTGTCTTATCACTCTTTGAGAGCTTGTGCTTAAATGTTCACTCTCTTACACGTATGTCAGAGCTCAGATCCAGGCATTCACATGGTGTAAATCTACAAACTCCTACCCATGCACATAGGATGATTTGTATGAGTAAGCATGGTAAATGTAGGAAAAGTCATAATCAAACTGTTCTCTATGGAACACTGGTGGTCCACAGAGCACCAGATGGTGGCCCTGAGCACCTTCAAAAGCTGGCTGGTCACATACTACTATCTCCTCCTCCTTCTTTCCAAATGTTTTTACAGTTGCCAGCCTCTTCATTGAAAGAAAGGTTGGCAGGACTATAAAAGCAGGTTGGCGGGATTATAAAAGCAGGTGAAACAAAGATGAAGAGCCAGCCTAGCTGTCTGTACTAGGAGGAGACAATGTTACATAAGAGGTGGTGAGGAAACAGGAGCAGGCAGTAGTGAAGTTTGTAGAGGAAAACAGTGGGAGAGGAAGGGACAGAACAGATCAGATGGGAGGTGGAGATGAAATGAAGAGCTAAGTTGACATGATTAACTTTCTTCACAAAGAACAAAACGTTAAACTAAAAGAGAGCTAAAAATACCAAAATACTTTCCTAGTGTTACTTTTCTATGTAAGCAGTTGCTATAGCTGCAAAAGAGTTGTAATGCTAATGTAAACGGAGGTTGTCTGTGATCACGAATGGAAGGGGAGGAAATCTGTTCAATCCTGAATAGGAGGAGGAGAACTATACAGTTGTATATGGGAGGAGACAGGCCCGTAAGACACACTGTCAAATGTGGTCCATACTATGAAAAAATTTGAGAACCTGTGGCTTAGATTTTTTTTCTTTTTGAATTTGGTAAAAGCAGCTAGATCCTTAAGACTCAAGAAGACGGGAAAAAATTCTGTTCTTGAATACTCCTAGAACCTTCTCCCCACCCTTGACAGGTTTAAAACAATGTCCGCTACAGTGTCCCTTCCGTGAAGTGCAATTTCACTATAACCTTGCACAAATTATTATAAACTTTATTTTTCATTAGTTTATAACTAGGGATATGACATCACTTATTTCAATAGAATTACTCTTGATTTACAATGGCATAAGCACATTCAGAATCAAGCCCCTGTGGAAAGTGATCTGAATGGGAAATTAAGGCCTAGTCTACACTACTTACTAGGATGACATAAAGGATGTCATAAGTTAGGATGACACATAAAGCATCTTACTTTGACCTAATTATGTCAGTGTTTACACTACAGCCTTGTCCCACCAATGTAAGCGCCCTTACTATATATATGACAAGCATAGGGCTTATGTTGGTGTCGTTAGGGCGAGGCAACGTGTGTGTAAACACTGTGTTACTCACATCCACAGTTAGCTTTCTTGTCAGTTTCAGGGCTTCAGCAGAGTCATGAAATTGACAAGAAAGCTGGGCAGCTAGAGCCCAGCTGCCCTCCGCTACCCTGGAAAGCTGGGTCCCTGGACCCAGCTCCTGGCTGAGAGCCAGGGCGAGAAGCCTGGGTGGTTATACCCCACTCCCAGCTGGGAGCCAGGGCGAGAAGCCCAGGCGGCTGGACCCTGCTCTTGTTGAGGAACAGGGAGGCAAGAAGCCCTGGATGGCTTCTTCCCCTGCCCCCACTCCCACCTGGGAATGTTGGCTGTTTTGTCAATTTCATGGCTCCAGCATGAAATTGAGCCTGAAATTGACAAGAGTGCCCAGCTCCTGGTGGGTGGGAGGCAGGCAGGGGGGAAGAGGGGACCCAAGACGCCCCAATGGCTGGATCCCATTCCCTACGGGGAACAGGGAGACAAGAAGCCTGGGCAGTTTCCTCCACTCCTGGCAGGGAACAGGGAGCCAGTGGGCGGGGCAAGCCCGCTGGGAGCCTGGAAGCCTATGGGGCAGCTGGGCTTCCAGTAGGGAGCTGTCAGCGGAGCTGAGAGACCGGGCTCTCAGATCCCCACACTGCCCCTCTTAGGTTAGTATAAGCGCTCCTTGTGAGGATGCACACCACTGAACCAGCAGGGTAGTGTGGCTGTTAATTGACCTAATATAGGTCGATTTAAGTTTATAGTGTAGACACGCCCTAAGTCTTCTGCATGATATGGCGGACACATAGCTGAAATATAAAACCCTTTTTTCAACCTAGCTTTCCCAAAATATTACTACCAACAAAATCCTATTAACTAAGGGATGGGGGGGGGCAGGGAAGAGAGATTGAGAAGAGACCTTTCTGTTCACACATATATGTAAATTGCTTGGATTCCACAGCGATGGGCATGGTATAATAGAAGGACAGAACGCTGAACTGCGGGAACAAATCTGATTTAAATTTAAGTTTGTTATCAAAGTGAGTCTAGCTCAAAGCTGAGAAGCTATGCAAGGGAACTTACTACTGTTCTGCTGCCTATGTTGTATCTGTCCTCTGGAAAAATAAAGGACTTCAGACTCTAATTCTGTCCATCTGGCATATATTATGAGCATTAAATTCTCTAAATAAAGTGTTTAAATAGTGCACAGGACTGCTCTCATCATTTACAGCAACACTTAAGTATATCGAGAAAGAGCTTCACCGTATAGATTACACAACAGATTCAAACGTGTAATAAGTTACTTTAAAAGACTTCCCAATTACCCAAGAGCATATTAGAGGGTTTGCAGTACATAAAAACAAAGATGTGTATGCCAGAATACAAGGCACAGCCCAACAACAGTCTTCCAGCCACATATGTTTCATAATCTCAAAAAACAACTTTTGCAAAAGGTGTTATGACATCAGTAGACAAGAGATAGACTGAGTTACAGATGACATGTTGTTATAATAATCCTATTATTGTGTTTTTCATGCGTCTCATGTTCCAAGCACTTTCCAAAAACACTATATAATCAAGCTTCACAACACAGTGAGGTAAGAAGTATTATCATCCCCATTTTCCAGATTTTAAAAAAATGGAAGCAAAGAAATCAAGTGACTTGTTTAAGACCTTAAAGCACTGGAAATATTAAGCAGGATTCTTGATTCTCATGCTCAGATCACTAGACTACCACCCCCCAACCCCACCTGCTCTACCCACACTATTTTTAACCAGCGACTCTCAGCCTCACTAACTCCCCAAAACTACCCACCTGTAAAGATGATTATTGTTATTATTCTTTGAAGATAATTATTCCTTGCTATTTTCATTAGCAAAACAAAAGAAAACACCTTCCTGGGTGCCCAAAATCAAAGCAAGTTATACATGCACTGACTGTGTCTCTCAGCACATATCTGCAGATTTTATCTGGTGTGTTTATTATAAGTTTGGTTTTGGCTGCTTTTTAAATATGCTGCTGCTGTACTAATCAGACAAAAGAAAACAACAACAACAACAAACAGGACTCCTCAGAAAAACTTGTAAATAACTGTCCAGATGTGACAAAGTGGACAGTACCCCTTTATTGCTGACTACTGGACTTTGTTTCTGGAGTAACATGCCATTTATACAAAGCTTATTATAAGATGTACATGCCTAGATTCTTCATAGCACCTTTACAGGGTTACTGCTGCTATTGTAATGAAGACTGTTTCAGTATTTCAACTTTCAGCTAACTAGATCTGGAAGTTGAACTCAGAATGCCCTATTGAAGTTTACCGTGTTAAGCACTGAGGGCAATATGTTCCTCTCCTGTGGAGAAACAAGGAAATATGTGAGGCATCAGAAGCACAGAAACTGTGCTACATCCCATCCCACTGTTTCAGCATGCCAGGGTGCTTGTCAGAAGGGGAAGTGACATGAATCAAAATCCATGCATAGGCTATAGGTCAGTAGGGAAACACACTAGAAACCACACAGATCACAAGCTTAACATGGCCTCCTTACAGTGTCATGTTCCACTCATAGCCCAGCACTGTCAGCATTCCTTTTTCCCAGGCTCTTCTGCCATTGATTCCAGTTATGGTAGGGTTCTCAGGATGCTTTGAACAAAATAATGCTATGCTTTCTTTGCACATAATATCTGAAGTTTGGGCTGTAAATGCACAAGAGCTAATAATCATCAACATGACTTTTCCCTACCAACCCAGGCCCTTTCCACACATCTGCAGAACTTGTGATGTGTGTATTTCTGCTTTCATTAAGTTGGAGTGATGTGTCATAATGCAGAGGTACTTTCTCTGCGGGGTATTTTTCCTGTTTCTATAGCATTTTTCACCACACAAGCCATGGAAGCATCTGAACCTAGCTAGCAGTGTTTTCAGTGCATCCCATTCTTCCTGCTTCCCTGGAAAGAAATCACATCTGCAAGAAGATTCACATTCACACAAGCACCCCAAAACAAAAAACAAAAAAAACCATTGACCTCTCACTAGTGCGTTTCCAGTACATTTATCTAGACCCTTCCTTAAGAGTATATGGCCCCATCCTGGTGTCTTTGATACTGTAGTAAGAGGAAAACCTACTAAAAGATGAGGAGGAAGGATTAACTTCAACAGACCTATGACAATTTATGCCAGCTGAGGATCTGCCTCATGGTGTGCATTGAATCATGACATTATGGACATTTTCCTATATATTCTTATGAAAACACAGTGAGCAACTAGTCATAAAATGACAGCACGATGATAGCAGCTGACTGGGAGAAAAGCAGAATGGAAATGCCCACTTTTATTTTTTTTAAATCGAACATGCATCTAAGGAAGCCTTTGTTGTGTTTGGTCTGAAAACATAAGTTTTATGTGACAAGTTAAGCCCTTGTAATCAGCACATCTTCCAGCTGAAAGGCTATTATAAAGTGTTCGTATTTATTTCATGTTCCTCTTCTCCTCCCTTTGCTCTTGTATTACAAAAGGAACTCCCAAATATTGAATTCATCCTTCACATTCTCATAAATTACAACAGGTAATGTTACTCTGCTAGCTCTCCTAAATCTGCTGTTTAATTCCTGAATATTTGGAGTATGTTACTATGTTACATGGTGGTAGTGCTATGGTGTTTCTTCATGTAGAAGAAGTAAACAGAAATCCATATAAGTATGGGACATAATTGTCCTCATCATAAACATTTATAGAAAATAATTGTGTACTCTTAGTTATAGTCACTGAAGGTCTAGCAAAAAAGCAAACATCTACCTTAATTATATCTAATATACATACTTAGTTTGCAGTGAATACATTTCCTGGATGAGGTTATTTTATTTTGTCCTGTTGCTTTACCCATGGCACATCCAGACAAACCTGGATGTACTTCCATGCTCAAAGCCTGATTCTGGCACCCTTCCTTACATTGGGTGGAACTTTACTATTGAAGTAGTCCGATTGACTTCAATAGAATTACCACTCAACAGGAATGAATCAGACCAAGAGAGAATAGAAGTTTAGGACATAATCCTAAAAGGTGCCGAGCATCCATAATTCCTATTAACTTCAGTGGGTACTCAGCAATGGGTAATCAGACTATTATAGTATTTAGGGAAGCTCAAACGTAGAAAATTTTCAGTGAAACTTTTTCAGGGGTATCAGTCTCATTTTGATACATGGAGAATTACTCATGTATACACAATGATTGGAAAAGAACCCTCAAATATATGGTACAAATCCAATATACAATGGTATGTATGTTGCATTTGGGTTTTCACAAAGTTACTGTACCTTCGAAAACTAAAGGGGATATTCAATGTGTGAGAAATATGGAGGTGATTCCGTTTAAGATTAATGGGAACTATACACATGTAAATCTATCATGCATCTATCTATGTATCTTGGGAGTTATGTGGTTCTCATTACTATTATCTGAGCACTTAAGGGAGAGTAAGATCCTAAGAAAGAGGATGGCTCATTTTTAAATCATTATAATGACTGAATATATATTCATGGATGATTTGCATGAAATATTAAATTGGATCCAAATAGTCACCTGCTTTCTGCCTTCTCAAAAGTAAAACAAAATGGAACAAAAAAGAGCTGACACATTTAACACATTCCAGCTGTTTTTCAGCCACAACTCCTTTTCTTTCCTACCTATGATACTTAAAACTCACACATGCATAATTTTATAAAATGAAACAAAAAGTATAAAAAAACCTACAAGCATTTCACTTCAAAGAGTGTAGACAAAAACATTTCTTATGAAATAAAAAATGAATGAAATCTCACTTAAAACCTGTCCCAGAAAACATCAAAAGAATTCAGATCAATTGTGGTCAAAATGTAGATAACTGTCTTTTTTATACAAAGTTTCTTGCATGTTTTTAATTGGAGTAAATTAAATTTGTTTGCAGCTGATTCTGCTGTTTTTTAACTTGTACATTCCTCAGCTCTATGCAAAGAATATTAGCAATTCACACCTCAGAAAGGAATAGTTTTGAGATTAGAAAAACACAGTGTCTGCATATTTGGCATATATATTCACCGCATTCTCCTCAAATTCAGCAAACTCACATACACACAGAGAACACAACCTTTGGCTGAACTAGGTTTCAGGATATAGAATAACTAATTAATGCAAAGGAGACAGCTACAAAACCAAAGCACTTATTTTACACCAATGTTGATGTGAATCAATCACCAGGACTCAGAATAAGTGTTCACAACAAATTTTGCAAGTAACAAGGTACACTCTTTCTAAATAACTTGTGAGCTTGCTCCTAGTCCCAATGAAGTCAATGAGCGTTTTGCAATTAACTTTAATGGCAGTAGTTTTGGACCTGATATTATTTTACTCAAACCACTTACAGAACCTTACCTATAAACCTAGAACCAGTCATCCAGTCAGCAAATACTATAGAAAACCAAGTCTTCCCTTTGCAAAGGGAAATGACAGAAGTCTAACTGGGAATAAAGAAAGGAGGTTATTTCTAGAGACAGACAGGGCTGGGGGGGGGAGTGGGGCAATTTGCCCCAGGCCTCACAGGGGTCACCACAAGAATATAGTATTCTATAGTATTGCACCTTTTTTATGGAAGGGGCCCCCAAAATTGCTTTGCCCCAGGCCCCCTGAATCCTCTGGGCAGCCCTGGAGACAGATCAGTACACAGGAAACAGACAGCCCAGATTTCTATTTGGCTGTGGCTGCCAACCTGACTACACTGAACCACAACAAATACTAGCCAATTATATAGTGAATACAACCAACGAATGTGGTTTAAATGTAGCAGTCCCCCGAACCCTTTCCATTCACTCGCCTCTCCAGCTCTGTCAATTAAGCATTGGCATAAATACACATAGGGAAACCAGTCTGAAGATACCATCCAATGGACCATCAAAGTCAATCCACAAAAAGAGCTGCTCCTTAACTAAGAGCTCGGCACAATTGTGATGGAAAGCCGGGAGGCACTTTCAACTGGGAGCCGAGGATGGGGAAAGAGAGGCCGCCCATTGGAGGTGGCTCTTTAGGGCAAGACCGAGACACTCACAAGGGAAGTGTATTGCTTCTAGTAATCGCTCAACCTGTGCTGGCCATTAACAATGGAAGAGAGAGACAATGGGTCAAGAAACAGGTTGAAAGAAAAGAGAGACAGCCAGACAGGCTGCTGAAAGGAGGAGGGGGCACAGGAACTCTCCTCACGTGGTGGCAGCCCACAGCATGTGCGAGCAGCAGCCGGGAGGGTTTGCTGCTGCTACCCCGGGAGCTCAAGCAGAAGCCAACAAACCTACAGCGCGGTATGTGGGGCCCGATCCTGCCTTTCTGGACGGCCAACATTCCTCCTGACTTCAAAGGATAGTTTTGATTGTGCAAGGAAGGCAGGGCGAGGCGCACGTTAGAGCTACTCTCACTGGAATCATCCACTTTCAATATTTAAAGTGGCCTTGAAACTTCCAAGTTCTTCTCAGCTGTTCCCAAATTAAGTGGCTGCCGATGGGAAGCATTAACAATATTGAGCTGTAAATAAAAATGGGGCGGAGGGGGGGGGTTGCTGAAGGGGTTGCACTTAGCGATCAGCCCCATGGACCAGTTATTCTGATAGCGCTACAGCAAGGAATGAGGTTGTGGCGAGTAGCCTCTCTACAGGTTTCCTTTCTATCCAACCCAAGACTGCAGAGATTGGAAACGCCTCCCGGAGAGCAGGGGAAATGAGCCCAATTCTGGGATTCAAGGCTTTCTAATAAATCATGGCAGGGGAGAGAAAAAAGAAGCATCTGCAGAAAAGTGCACTCAAAGCACTTTGTCGTCCAAGCACAGTTGTAAAGTGCAAGGAAAGTGGAAACTCTAAGCCCTGAGAAAGCAGGTCTATAGAAATCCCACCGAGTGACACAGCAAAGCACTTGAGCCCAACTCCACTTGCTGCTGCCGCCCAGACTTCCCCTTGGCCTCGCCTCCCAAAGAGGAGGAAGCAGGTGAGCTCCCAGCTTACACACACATCGGAAAGAAAAAGAGACAAAGTTACCACCTGGGGGAGGGAGAGTGTGTGTGTGTGTGTGTGTGTGTGTGTGTGTGTGTATGGGGGGGGGGACGACAGTTTTAGCCTTGGAAGTCACTTACCGGCTTTACAAGGATCCTTATAATCTATCGCCTCAGCTTTATCCTCTTCATTGAAATCGTAAGTGTAGTCATAATCAAGGCCAGAGCAGGAGGAGAGCTTCCCCCAGGCAGTCAACCCAGCCAGCCACAACGCCACCCTCCAGCAAAGCATTTTCATCCTCTACCACAGAGGTGGGCAAGGGGGCAGAGAGGAACTAGGACTGAGCTGCTGTCCACGCTGGACCGATACAGGAAGGCAAGGGATGGAGGGAAAATTTCTCTTCTCCACCTAAAGGCTCCGCTGAGATGCTGTGGTCTCTAGGTGTCCCCAGTCATGTGGGCATACCATAGAGAAGGACAATGTTGCTTCCCCTTCTCCACCCCCTCCTCTTGCAGGGGAGAAGTTGCCGGGTGGGTGGGCGCAGGGGAGGGGGATGTATTCTGACTAGGGATCTCGCCTGTCAGGGCGTCTTCTCGCCTCTGTCAGCCCCCAGACAAACTTTCCACCGCGGCTGCCGGGGCTCCGGGGCCAGGGCAAGTAGGATCCTTTCCGCCGGCTGCCTCCTCCCGAGCGCTCCGCTGCTCCCGTTGCTGCTGCGGGAAGATGAATCCGGTGTGCACATCGGCAAACTGCCACCGGGAGAAAGAGAGAGAGAAGGGGGTGCTAACAATTTCCACTACAGTGATGGGAAGCAGCAGCAGTGAAGGGAACTGAGAGAGAAGGAGTGAAAAAGTGCAAGGGCTTCCCCCCTTCCCTCTGTCTCTCTGGTCTCCCCCCCCTCCCTCCCAGCTTATAAAAACCTTACAGGGAACTAACAATCGTCAGCATCCTGCTTACTTATTCATACAATCAGGGTCAGGATCCGGGCTGCTTCTGATCTGCTCTCTTGATAGTCTTATGAAAACACATACGCACTCACTATGTGCCTCTCTGTCCATATAGCTTTCTCTATAGATAAGCAACGCATGATAGTTTAAGACGGGGAAAATCTTGCGAGAATCAGATAAAACACCACACGGGTCAACTCTCAGCAGCGAAGGAGACTCGGGGGAATCCGTGAGGATGAGGTGAGGATGAGAAATCACTGCAATCTTTCCCCCCGTCTCTAAAGAAGTGCCTGTGTGTTTCTCCCTCTGCTGCGGTCGTGCAGCGTTCGCCCCATGAGCTGGGGGAGTTTAAGCGTCCATAGTTTGTTTAAAAACGGGCAGGAGATATAAAAGGTCCATTGATCTCCAAAGTTCAGCCAAGGAGCTGGGGAAGCAGTTCCAAAATGAAAGTAAAAAAATTAAAAATTAAAAGGCAAATGCAATGTAAAATTACAGATTGCAACAGGCAACGCTAAACTCTTGCAGTCCGGCTTTGCTTTTTTCACGTGGATCTCTGAAGGAGAGTTGTAAAAAGGTTTATTTTCAAAAGTTCCCGTAGAAGCAGCAGACGTAGCAGCGCCAGCTCGCTCTCTTCCTCCCTTGCCTTCAATATGTGACTTGGTATAATTCAGCTTGATCATTCAGTCACTCGCAGTTGGTGAGGGTGAATTGTTGGTGGGTGGTGGTTGTTTTTTTAAAGCCAGAGCGAACGGATCAACACGCAAAGTCTCCTTTCAGCCGATCAACCTGGAGAAAGAAAACGTGCTACTGGAATAAAAATAAAGCTATAAAAATACCATGTGTTCATTTAACTCCCCCTCTGAGACAGAGTGATTCCGATCCTGCAGTCACGCCTCAAACAATAAACTAAGGTGAGATTTTTCCCTAACAAACTCCTCCTCCTTTTACAAATTTCCATGGAAAGGAGGGTGGAGGAGAGGAGAGGAGGGGTAGGTAGCTGGGAATTTCTGCTGTTCCAATCTCGTTATGGTGTCACATTTAACACTGACTTTTGAAAGGACTGTGAAGATGCTGTCTTTATTTTACATCAGAGCCCTCAAAAAAGTCTGGTATGCCCTAACAACGTCCCCAGGCAAGAGATAGTCCCTTCTTCCTTAGCATGTGAACAGGATACAGGCATCTGCTCCTGTGCAGTGCAGATAGGGACACAGTCATTATAAATAAAATCAGATTGGACTGAATATTTATAAGCACTTGCTTCATTTTCTTAAACTTCAGTACTATAGCAAATGCTGTTTCTCAAGGCTTAGTGTTTGGAAAGTTAGATGTGATATCTACCTTCAAGCTGTGGCTGCTGCTGCTTAGAGCTGTCTGAGAGGAAGATATGCAGTGTTATTGTAGCCCTGTTGGTCCCAGGATATTAGGGAGACAAGGTGGATGAGGTAATAGCTTTTATTGGACCAGCTTGCAGTTGGTGAGAGAGACCAGTTTTCAAGCTTTATGCAGAGCTCTTCTTCAGGTGGTGGAAGTTTGGGGAAGAGGAGCAGAGACACAAATGTGAGACTGGGGGTTGTGATTCTGATAGCCAAATCTGGATTAATTAAAATAGCCTCTTGTCTTCACTGCAGTTATTAATGTATTTTCTGTGACTACATAATCCTGGCTTCTAAAAAAGAAAAAAATAGTCACATCTATCTGTCCGCTACCCAGTTTATGTCAATCTATTTTATCTGAGCCCATCAGTGTGAGATTTATTTACTCCTCAAAAATGAATGGTGGGTGTTGCTCTGGTGCAGTGCCATAGATACCCTGCCCCCCAGTTAATGCAATTAAAACTGGGAAGGAGTTGTAAGTAGTAGCTTGCTGCCCCATATCACATTCAGTGTCAAACATCAATTAACGTCAACATTTTCAGAAGCATTCATTAATTTTGTATACCTCAATTACCTTAAGAAGTTGTGTGCCTTATTTTCAGAGGTGAGGAGGACCGACAGCTCCCTCTGACTTCATCTGGTCTCAAATTAGTCAACCTAAAGTCGAGACCTCAAAATGAGCAAACACTGCTAAAAATTTGTCTGTAGTATTTCTTAAAAGGTAATTTACCAGCAGTTCAGTTTACTGTGGGTTACAGAAGCCTGTGAAGAGCATGTTACATCAGCTCACAAAAAAGCCTGAAAAACTTAGCAGCTATTTTTCTCCTTTCAGCATAGTTTCCATGACCAGCAATCCTAACAGTTCTGAATACAGGCACATCAACTCACAAAGAGGAATCAGAGAACATTTCTATCAAAACCATCAAAGAAATGATAAAATATAATGACTTGCCTTTATCCCTATAATATTTTGGACTGGTGGGCTGTATCTATTAACAAATACAGTATTCTACTGAGAGGGCATGTGTGCCTTGATCAGAACAAAAACCTAACTTCTACTATTTTGTATTATACTATGTGATATTTGTTCTAAAATTTTCCGAGTCACTTTTTTAGTTCACAAATTGGACTTCAGTAATCTTGTCCCTAGGAGAGACAGATTTTGTTTATTGTCCTGTTAATCAAACATAGTTCTGTACACAAATATAAATAGATATACCTACCTTTGAAACATTAATTTTCTTTGTAGTTGCTGTGGATCCCAAACACAAAACAGAACTTGTCTTAAACCTATAAAACACTTTACAGACACACATATGTATCAGTAGAGTGTTAGTAATTGTGGTATTTGCCCGTTCTTTTGTAACCACGGGAAAACAGTGTACAGTATGTGATCCCAAATGTGCCAATCTCCTCAATGAGATGATTATTAGACTGTCTGTCTCTCTCTCGCCAGTGGGAGATTAACTCTCTCAGCAAGGTACGCACTGACGTCACCCTTAGCCTCCAGCCGACAATCTGCCCCTGACCTCAGCATCACCAGAAACATCAGAACAGCACCAGCTTGAGGACAGCTTGCCTCACAGAATTCTGACCACATTAAGAAAGAGACTCAGACATACAACTGTGCCAAAGACATAGAAATAGATCCTCTGCGCCTGTCACAGTAGACGGGGATAAAATGTAAATGTATGATGTGTGAAGATCAAGTAAATGTGATTTACAAGTTCAGGACAAGATCTGCTTTGTGTTTGTTATCCATAACTACAGATTAAATTAATGATTCAGATTTAAATGTAAAGCTCTTGCCATTTATAAGTTCCACAGCATTTAGATATCACAGTGATGGGTATTCTTGAAAAACGTAAGATGGAGAAATAATAAATGTATACTACTACTTGCATCAATCACTTTAGAAAATCCTTCCTCATATTAATATAAATTATTTTCCCAGTTTACTTAAATAATTTGGTTATTACATCATCATTTCCTAATAAAAACTTTCAAAAGTGTAATCTTCCCCATATTCAATATAGCTTGTTTCTGACTGCACAATTTAAAAACCACCACTTTAAATAGAAGGGGGGAAATATCACACATACATCTCTACCACTCCAAAATACTCACAGTTCTGACAATCCATGTGACAACACAATCAATCAATCAAAATACATCCTACAGCCGTTTCCAAAGAAACCAACACATAGCCAAAGAGACAGATCGCATAAGCTGGAAGGAAACCAACCAAAGGAACACAACAGCAGTGGCAACAACAAAAACCCCAACCTGAAGCATTTCCTCTTTTCTCCAAAATGTTGAATATGTTATAAACCAAACAATACTGAAAATGCTATAGTATAAATGATATACAAAACAGGTGGTGATGGAATACTGTACTTCTTTCATCCTGTCTCACTACATAATTCACTGGAGCAGGGCTATAGAGACTCTTTTCCACCACAAAAAGTATTAACAACCCCCCCCCAAAATAAACTAACAAAAACAAAAGAAATTTGTCAATCATGGAACTGAAAAGATAACCTCGAAACGTCGCTGATCAATCATTTTTGTCATACACACCCCTCCTCCTTTGTCTGTGTGTCTGCTGCATAGGCCTCAATTCTGCCCTGAGCTCCGAGAGTATGTTTATACTGCAGCTGGGCACACATTTCTCAGTGAGGGGACACACACTACCTCTGCTCAAACTAAGGGTAGCACAAGCAGTGGCTCGGGCCAGTTGCCCAAGTACGTACCTGGGGGGTGAGGGGGTTGTACTCAGAGAAGTGCTCACACTACAACTGGGGTGCTCACAACGGGCTACACTGCTATTTTTAGCGTACTAACTCAAGCAGAGCTAGCATGCATCTCTCTACCCAAACTGGGTGTGTGTTCCCCTGCACTTCTGCAGAGCACAGTACAGGCCTACTGAAGTCAATGGGATTACTTACAGTAAAAAGTTAAGCACATGCCTAAACCATTGCAGGATTGGGTCCATAAATCATGAACTCCTTGGGGCAGAGACTTTGGCCGGATTTTCAAAGGAGCCTAAGGATACGTCCATACTACCCCCCCCCCCGGGTCGGCGGGTAGCGATCGACTTCTCAGAGTTCGATATATCGCGTCTCATCTAGACGCGATATATCGAACTCCAAATGCGCTCCCGTCGACTCCGGAACTCCACCACCGCGAACGCGGTGGCAGAGTCGACGGGAGAGCTGCGGACTTCGATCCCGTGCCGTGAGGACGGTTAAGTACTTCGAACTAAGGTACTTCGAGTTCAGCTACGCTATTTGCTTAGCTGAACTTGCGTACCTTAGTTCGAAACCCACCCCCCCAGTGTAGACCAGGCCTAAGGGAGTGAATTCAATGAAAGTTGGCTCTCTCTCCCTTAAAATCCTGAAATCCCAGCCCTTATCTGGAAAGTGCCTAACACACTTCTGAAGAAATATGAATAATAAATTATGTTTAATGAGTTTCAATTTCTCTCTTCATTGATGAGACAGTGAGGTTGAAGGTAAAATAGTCAAACATAAAAAACTGAAAGACCATTATTAAGGTTGCAAAGTCAAGAACTTAAAAGTTAAAAAATGCCAGAATTAACATTGCCTGTATGGTCTTAATTCAGATCTCTTTTGCATATGCATTATGATACAGTCTTTAATTACATGATCACAGTGCTTAATTTCTAATGAAAGAGGTGCCAGGGCTCAGGCAATTTTTTTTACATTCGTAACTGATTCAGGAAGCTCACAGGTGCCGCAGCTGTGAATTGGCAAGCTTTGGCACAAATAAAAACTGCATGATCACATACTAGTTTCTCCACAGTTTCATTCAGTGCATAGAACAGACAGTGCTCAATTAATTAACAGCTATTCAATATTTTGTTTTCTCCTCATTCTTCAATGTGTTTCCTAGGCCTTATTTACTGCAAACTATTCAAACCCTGATTTTAAGGCAGGATTATTAATTTCCTTGTGTTTTTTCCTATGGTGCTTATCACTATAGTCTGAGTGTTCCACAAATATTAATGAATTTATTTTCACAATACCCCTGTAAGGTGAAGCAGTATTATCCCCATATTACAGATGGGTAACTGAGGCATAAAGAGATTAAAGTAAACCATATTCACTAATTTTGGGTGCCCAATTTGAGACACCTTGGTCCTAAGTTTTCAGAGTACTTAACAGAAACAAATTTGGTTTAAGTGACTTTACTAAAATCACATAGGAATTGTATGTCACAAGCAGGTGTAGAATTCAATTCTCTAGGGTAGCATTCAGGGCCAGCTCCACTGTTTTTGCTGCCCCAAGCAGCACGCCGAATTGCCGCCACGGACGGCAGGGGCAGTCTGTGTGCCGTTAGGGTGGAACGCATCTTTCTGCGGCGGTGGCAATTTGGTGGCAGCTTCTGTCTTCAGCCAGAATTGCCACCACTGCGGAAACATGTGTGCCGCCCTACCGGCACACGGACTGCCCCCGCCATCTGCGGTGGCAATTCGGTGCACTGCTTGGGGGCAAAAAACACACAGACTGCCGCCCCTTGCAGATTGCCGCCCCAAGCACCTACTTGGGATGCTGGTGCCTGGAGCCGGCCCTTGTAGCATTGAACTGTCTTAACCATCAGGGAATAGCCATGTTAGTCTGTAACCACAAAACCAAAAAGGAGTCCGATGGTACCTTAAAGACTAACAGATTTATTTGGGCATAAGCTTTCGTGGGTAAAAAACCTCACTTCTTCATAAATCTTTAAGGTGCCACCAGACTCCTTGTTGTCTTAACCATGAGATTGTCCTTTCTCTTCCTGCCTCCTTTCTACACACCTTCCAAATTCTGCAACAAATAAAGCAGAGCAGATTCATCCTGTGCACTGAATCAGGGAGGGGTCCTATGGAAAAAATAGTATGTGATCCTTTAATTAAAGACTGTTGTCATGCATATGAACAAGGGGGCCAAATTAAGGTTGCACAGGCAACTTTTAGATCCATCACACAGATCTCTGCTACTTGAAGCAATGGAGTGACTGATAGCAGTAGTAGTTTGTCATCTTGCATGTGGACCAGCACCAGAAGAGGATGAGATGCTTTGCCAGAGGGTTTCACAGATATTTGCTGACAGAAGAGGAATGTTGACATTCAGGAATCTTGGGTTCCATTCCAGGCTGTGGAATGGAGTGTAATCTATTGGACACAGACTCTTCTGCTTATTCCCTCTTTTGCCCTGTCCCTGTCCTGCCTCTTCCCCATGCCTGGCTCCTCAGCCCAGCCCATTCTCCTCACTTAGTCACTCCCAATCTCCACTAAAAAGCTCATCCTCGTTCTTGCCCAGGAAGTCCTAGTCTCACCCGCTCCACACTCCCATTCCCAGTCTCCTTGTCCAGCCATTCCCAGTTCCACCCCGACTCCACCACCTAGCTCCTTGTCCACATCCTCTGTGCCTAGCAACCCCATCACCCTGTATCCTCACTCATAGGCACCAACTTTCTCAGGCACCGGTGGGTGCCCGTGCCCCTCTGCCCCTTTCCCTGCCCCTGCCCCAACTCCACCCCATCCCTGTCCCCCCCCCCAATTCCAACCTCATCCCCAAAGTCCTCGCCCTAACTCCGCCCCCTCCCTGCACCTATTGGATCCCTTCCCCAAATCCCTGCCCCGGCCCTGCCTTTTCCCCCAGAGCGCCGCGTTCCCCCTCCTCTCCCCTCCCTCCCTGCTCTGCGAATCAGCTGTTTTGCAGCACAAGCGCTGGGAGGGAGGGGGAGAAGCAGGATGAGGTGGCCCGCTCATGGAGGAGGCGGACGTGGAGGCGGAGGTGAGCTGGAGCAAGGGGACAGGGCGGGGCCACGGGGAGCTGCCGGTGGGTGCTGAGCACCCACCAATTTTTTTCCGTGGGTGCTCCAGCCCCAGAGCACCGACAGGGTCAGCACCTATGTCTTCACTGGCTCCCAATTCCAATCTCCCTATCTAGGCTCCCTCCCCAATCTCAGTGTCCTTATCCCCCACCCCCATCCAGGGCCAGCTTTAGGAAGTGCAGGGCCCAACTGGAACATTTTCGGCAGGGCCCTGGCAGGGTCTAGTCCCCATACCCCTTCTGCCGGTCCAGCTCTTGTCCTCTCTATATTCAAATCAGGCAGCTTCCTCTTCCAGGCTGTCTAGGCCCAACAGGTGGGTCATTGAGAGCACAGGAGAGAGAGTCTCCCTGCTCTCAGCAAAGGTACCTGGACCTACACCTAGCATGGTCAACTATCCAGATCTACAATTGCAGGGAAAATCCTGCTCAGCCCTGGTCTGGAGCATGCTCAATGCAGATGGAATCTGCAGGGAATTTAGCCGCTAAAATCTAATACATTTCTAATGAGCATGTGCAACAGATTTTTCAAAAGTTTATAACTTGACCAAATTTGGGCCTATTTTCATGGGGATGGCAAAAGGCACATCCCTGATAGAAAGGCCACCCACATGCCAAGTTTCAAGTCCCTGTTCCAAAACATGGGGGAACTACAGCTGTATGAAGAAAAGGTCACTAATTTCTAACATGGGCAAAACTACATCTTTTCCCCTGACCTCATTCTCAAAAATAGCTGGACCATATTGGTTGATATTTTAAAAAATAAATAAAATAAATCAGTCTGAGGGAGACACCCAGAATGGAAAATATTAGCCCAAAGCTTAAAGTTCAGCAAAATTATAAGTAAAATCCATGTCTAATAATAGGAAGAGTCAGGCAACCTTAATAATGGGCAATGCTCCCAGCTACACCTAAAATCTGATTGTATCCTCTCTCCATTTCTTATATTATATAAAATGTAAAAATAAACACAAGATTAGCTGTAAAACTTGTGCGGATGGTAAAACAAGCAAATAAGCATAAAACTGATTGTTTAGTACAAATATCTAAATCAGAAACCGCTGTTCTCTGGTGTTTGGTCAGCATCCCTGACTCTCCTCAGGGAATAAATCAATTTGCAGCAGCTGTGGACAGCTATTTAGATCCAGGGCCAGAAGAGCTTAATTGGGAAGCAATGTTCAAAGTTAAAGGGGTCAGATTTATCTTAAGTATATGCTTGTCTGGAGCACACTCATAGATCTGTATTCTGAGTTTTAGGAGACAACTTGCCTTCCTTTTAGTTAATAAACAGTGTGCATAAATGCCAGTTTTTGCTGATTTGTTGTCTTTCATTAGGTTTTCTGACTCTGAAAGGAAAAGTAGATTTCCAGATAAAAAACCAAATCTAAGTATTTGTTAAGTGAATTTAATACAAATTTTTTAACTCTTATTTATTGCCTATCAGGGTTCTACTGAGTGACAACAGCATGCCCTCAAATAATAGGCGTGAAAGGAACATTGGTCTAAGAAGGTATGTTTTGAATTCTGTGCACTCCAGATCTATAATTAAACATTGTTACGGGACTGACTAGTAAATGTACAGGGTTAATTCTTCCCTTCAGTACTCAGCATATTGTCAAAATATCAATTTAAAAAATCAAACCCAGTGGTTAACCTTTGACAGGCGAAAACCCACAATGGGCCTGATCTCACAAGGTACTGAGCACTCCCAATTTCCAGTCACTTCCTGGTTGCTGAGGATGCTCAGCACCTTGGATCAGCAGTTTTGAGCAGAATGCATTTCAGATGAGAACCTCTAACTTGATTTGCATGATCAACCTTTTGGATATTAAAATAGGCTACCAACAACTTCTTTGATAAATATTCTAAAGCAAATGGGCATACATAAGGAAGCTTGCCAAGAGGTTTCATGTCTGGAATCAACATAATTGGACATATTCAAGGCAAAACTAGTAAAGGAAGAAAGTTATGAAAATAATCCTGCAGTACTGCCTGGAAACAGGAAGATATCTTCTCCAACTCTAGTATCTATGAATGAAGATGAGAACCTCAATATAAATAGGGTAGCTAATTTCTCATTAGTTCTTCTGAACAGATACAATGGACTATAAAAACTCCGGATCACCAGTAATAAATAAAACACATCCAATACCCATAGAACTTGGAAGACTCTGCCAGTTGTCTTATGGTAAGGGTTGAGAAAATTAGATACACACTTTATCAATGACCACAGTGTTATCGGTTATGTGTCTTGTTCTGCTGGCAGCAACAACATTTGTATAAAGTTAGTTACACAGCAATCTCTTTCTTCTCTCACATACAATAGAAATTACCTAGACAAACATTTGACTAATAAGGTGCATGATGCCTTTTGGGCCTGGAACACAGAGCTCCGATGATTTTGTTCCAAAAAAAATCATATAAATGGTGTGACTTAGGGTACGTCTAGTCTAGAAACAATACAGAGGCAGAGCTGCAGCACTGTGCTGCTCTAGCACTGCAATGTAGACATTTACTACAATGATGTAGTAAATCCACCTCTCTGAGAGTTGGTAGCTAAGTTGGTGGAAGAATTGACCTTGTGCTGTCTACACTGGGGCTGAGGTTGGCTTAACTACATCTCTGAGGGATAGGAATTTTCCCTACCCCTGAGTGACGTAGCTAGGTTGATCTAACTTTCTAGTGTAGATCAACTCCAGGACATCTTTTTCTGATGTACAGTACTGTAAAAATCATGAATGTCTATGGGAAAATTAATGTAAATATTGTCATGTTACTTGTACTGTGTGTATTATTCTCCTTTATTATTATCGGCCTCTTTCCTAGGTTGTGCTGTATAAAGCTTCTTTTATGAGACACTAGTGCCAAGTGCCAATAATTAATAAACCATTTCTGAAGATTTAGGCATTATACTGTAATTCAAAGGTGGGGAAAAAAAACTATCAAAGCAATAGTTTTTTTTCCAATCATCAAAGGTATATGCCCAACCACCAATGAATATTTGATGCAAACTATATATATAATAATATACACACATAAAATATGTATAGTATATACACATATTGCAGAGCTCAATTATGCAGTTAATTCTATTACTTCAGTGGACTTACACTTTGAGCAGCTGCGGAACTAGGTCTATACAGTTTATGCAAAATATATTTTTGAAATATTTCTTTTTTACCTGCCTATGAAACTACACATTGCAGGATAGTAGAGGTGTCAAAGAAATATGGATGATTGATGGCAAAGAAATACCAATACTATAATTGGCCCAAACCAAAATCTGATTTCCAGACCCATTCAGAATTCAAATCCTGACCTGGACACACATTTCACATCTAGTCTGTATCTCTATAATGTGCTGAACTGGAGCTACAAATCTGAACCTAGGGCTTTGTGAAATTTGGGTCAAGATCTAAATTTGGCATTTGAGTTTATCATGCTGTAGAACATTACCACAACAATCAGGAGCAGCTTTTTAACTATATTTACACTGAAATGCAATAGAAACAAAAGGATTGTGATGTTTTGATTACTCGGGCATGTTAAAAAATTAACTTGCTTTACTTTCCAGCAAACAGAAAGCACTAGCTGCATGTCTGAGCCATCCTGGCTCAGTGCAACTTGTGTTTCTGTGGATACTGCATTTACAACAGCAACAGTCATGAGTTGCCGGTAACAATTTACAGAACAGGCTACATGTAAACATTTTAAAGCACAACTTCAACACCAAATGCAAGACAAATTCTAACCTAAACTCCCAAATTTCACCTAGGTTTCACAAATGAAATATATAACAGTGGGAATTGAGAGAAATCTTCCTGCTTTTAAGGGATAAGCTTATCAAACTCTGACACTTTGGAGTTATAAGAATCACCCTCAACTTGTGAAAATATGTCATATCCCCCTCTCACCACCACTCCCACTCCCTGCAGTATATTTAATTATCTATATATACACAGGCAGATATGCGGAGGACTGCTATTTTTCCCCTCTCTCCCCTCCCTTCAGAAATCCGAGTCATCTGTTCATTCATTTTCATTCTGATACTTAAAAGAAAGGACAAGGTGAATTAGGCCAGAATATATTTACTGAAAGCAGCATCTGACATTTTGGTATTCAGTAAATTCAGAAAAGAATAGCTTGATGTATTGAGAGCATTTCCCCACACATACTCTAAATTCTGTTTTTCTCAATAAAAAAAAAGACCAGTCTTGCTGCTTCTTGGGTATTTGTATCTGTTTCTATCTAGTACTTATATAGACCCCATCACCACAGTAACTGAGTGTCTGTTTCCCCAGGATATTAGAAAAGCAAGTTAAGGATTCACCCTGTTATTAAAATGACAACGTTGTAGTATGAAAAACATGGGATTTGTTTTTAAAGTAGTGAAGAAATATAGAAACTCTCTTTTTCGAGAGCCTTAGCTGAGATTGTGTTTTAATATGAATACTTTATAAAGTAAATGGTTAGAAATTCAATTGATCAAATATTATATAGAGGAAGTCCAAACATGCTACTCAGATACCCTGCTCTAAAAGTGCAGCAACAGCCGTGCTTCTGACAGTGACATGATTCTAAGAGAGAGATCTGCATTTATGAACCAAATGTATTATTCATTTACAGTAGTGTGTCTCACTGGTTACTAAAAATGACATTATAGGATATATGAAGTCTGACCAAATCTTTAGTTAATATCCTGATTAAATGCAGCAGCAAAGAAAATCTCTCCTCTGTGTCAACTTGAGATATTTCCTGCAGTTGATCTACTGCATATATTTGTTAAAAATCAGATGCCTTTTACCAAAATTTAAGGCTAATATTCTGCATACTCAAGGTTTCATCTAGAACCAGCACCACCAGGATAGAGGAAAATGTATGGCCCTAATGTGCTGTCCTAATTTGCGAGCTTTCCAAAGGATTACTCTCAGTTTGCAAATGATTGCATTCAAGCTGCTTTGCACAGATTGGGAATGGCAGCGTTGTCCTTGCTGGCAGATTGATTTTTTGACATCCTGCGACCCCTAGTGAAAGCCAAAGGTTGTCAACAGCAGCAGGCTCTTCGCCTCTGGCCTCTGCTCCTATTGTACCTGCCTGAGAACTCTCAAGGAGCTGGCAAGGACAGTGAGGTCCTTGCAATGCATTAACTATTTCCAGGACACAAGTTGGAGAAGACAAAAATGTACCTGTAATAAGTTACTGAATAGCTACTAGAAAACAATATCATTAATATGCTGCTGCTAGTCTTATTAAAACAATGGTTTTATTATGTTGCAACAGTAAGAAGAAAGAAATGTTTAAGAAGAAGTGTGAGGAGCAAAATCCATTCTACATACTACACTAACATTAATAAAGGAAGCTTTAGGTTATACTTAAGCAATCATATCTATGTAACTAGGTCTGTGCACAAAGTAATGCCTTTTCAGTAAGGCCTCAATCTTCATTAGGAAGACCAGAAGATAAGTGTAACAACAAAACTTATTTTGTGTTAGGTACACTGTTACGCTTATGATTTCATGTGAATATATATACACAACCATGGCTGCTGAAACCTCCATGGCGGGAGGGAGGGGAAGGGGGGAATAATTATTCTTCTCTACCTCAGACAGGAATATTGATTTGAAGCCTTTGGAAAAATGGGGTCTTGGATGACAGAGAAGAGAGCCAGTTGGATATGCCTTTAAAGGAGACATGCTCTGTGAGATCTTTAAGACCCTGCAAAACTTCAGATGACATAATTGTACTATGGTCAAGCATTTTGGTCCCATGAAGTAAAAATGAATAGGATTGTGTTGTAATGTTTTTGTGTACTATATAAATAATAATTTGGAAAATGTATGTTGATTAATCCAAGTCACATTCAAGGATAAAAACTCAACATTCTGATTGGTAGATTAGAAAAAACTGCCGGTATGTTGCTAATTTCCAGGTAAGGAAACTCTAGACTACAAATCTACCTTTCATTCAGAGATAATTTGCAGATGTAACATCTTTTATTATTAAACGGGTATTAATTGGGGTATTTTTTTCTTTTATCTTGTTCAGAATTGTGGCCTTCCTTATTAATTATGTGAACATTTCTATAGGCCTTTTTCTGTAGGGAATAGAAGCCATAGAGCAGCAAATCCATTATCATTCTATATGGGAGTGAGAGATAAACCACAAAAAGGTTGTAAAACTGGACTCTGCCTACTTCCTTAGTGCTATTGAGCCATGTTCTAGCTTGATACCCTCTGCTGCAGCATGCAGGGAGATAGACAGGAAGCTGGTGAAGGGGTAAGGTTGTCCATGGCTACCTAAATTCACTTTCAAAAACACCTTCATACAGTAGGGAATAGTAGACAAGTACATTACTACAATCCCATGGGCTGCAGCAGCCCTGACAAAGGTAATATGCTATTTCTGTTGTTGAGTTAGGTGGAATATTCCATCCCACCTGGTCCAAGCACAGGACTCCTGCAGAAATCCCACTTACTCAGTCTGTGCTCAAGAGACCAAATATGGCACATACCAATTACTGAATTATCTATTAATATCTGCCTAAGAAAATCTGAATTGATTTGATAAATCAGTGATTCACTTAAGTAGAAAGTCCTGATGTATATAGGACCAGCTTTTAGCAGAATAATCTAGATGATCACGAGGCTGTCTTGCGCTGTGCAAGTATCCTGAAATATTTTAAGGATTGTGGCAACATCCTCATGTAAAGGCAGGATGACATTGCATTACAACTGTATGATGTTGTGTTGTCATATAGATCTTTACTTTGTTCTGGTTGTGACATCACAAATTTGTCCCAGAGTTTGTCCCAGGTGCTGGCCTATAACATTATTAATGAAGACCAAGTGCTATTTATAACCCATTTTAAAAAAGAACATAGGGAGGTAAACAGAGCAAGAAGCATTCTACAGTAATGGCTTTAACATTTATTTAGAGTAGAAATGCCATTATGGTCTGCAACTGCCAAACCACTAACCTACAGGGACACACCAGAGTTTTGACTGGCTCAGGACCAAAATTCTGAAGTGCATTGTATTTTAATTCAGCCATGGGTTTCACCCTTGACATTTATTTGCATATAAATTACACTTCAATATATTGTACATTTATGTGAAGATGCATCTTCTTTAGAAAAAATGTTTTTTAAGATTTGTTTAAACCATTATGCTGGTTTTCATTTTCCTCTCTCTGATAAATGTGTCTATACGATGCGGAGAGCCATACAGATTTATTTTTAGGTTGTCTCAAAACGTACTTAGACGCTCCTATTGGTACAGTAGAACGCTGAGCTTTCTGTAACTCTGCAGCTGCAGAATCTTGTCTCTCCTGTACATTTGCCCTTGAGCTGTAGAATAAACAAAACAAGTATTTATAGTATCCCAATATAGACAGATTTGATCACTGAAAAAGCAGCAAGAAATTACATGCCATTTCTGTAGCTATCAGCAGTTGTTTCTAATATTATTGTCAAGAAGGTTGAGGTCATCTAGCCTATCATAATCTCTTCTTCTGTACATCACTGGTTAGGACTAGAAGATTACTGTTTAAGTGTTTAGTTTAAGTGTTATTTTTACATTTAATTGAATTTATTTCTTTTATCTGACTGATTTAGAAACATCTTCCACTTAAATTACACTGTATTGCTACTGTTGACGTAGAGTCACCAAACAGGAAAGTCAGAAGTACCACATGTAATGGGATTCTGTCCAACTGCAATACTTTAAGGAGCCACAAAATGCTTCCCTGATTTCAAAAGATGCTTACACATTGATCTTGCAATAATAGATATTAGAGATGTAGAAGACCAGCATTAGGTTGTCTAGTACATCCATCTGCCAGAGCAGGCTTATACCACAATGTCTGTTTCTTGCAGATTATTGGGATTTTAAAAAGTAGACTGAATAAAGCACTAACCCTTTTACAATAGGAAACAATCGTGTACCTAGATAATAGACTATATAATTTAATAGACTTTTTCCTAATCTATTTTTTATTCTTTACATCCAGGAATCCTTACTCAGGGCCAGACTGTGACTTTTAAGCCATGTCCTGAACTAGGGAGTGCAGTGTGGCTGTGCTGCAAGCGGGGGACAGCATTCCTTCTAGATCTCCCAGTTTGCACACAGCACCATCACTCGTTCATTTGTGCAGAATACACTCCCTTCCATGCTTAGCTAGCTTTGCAGGCCAGTGCAGCATATGGGAACTCACCCTCATTTTGAGGCTTCTTTTCAAACCAAGATTGCGTGTTTTTTTAAAAGATATTCTTTAGTTCAGTCAGGAATTAATTCAGGGAAGTCCTATGGCCTGTGTTATACTTTTCAGGCTCTAGTTGATTATAGCAGTCCCTCCTGGCACTTTATTCTTCTCAGACTTTTTGGGCATTCTACCACCAATGAGTGTGCCAGCAAGGAGTGTGCTTGCACTTGACAACTGGATTATGCCTGGTGCCTGTGTGGGAGTTCAAAGTGATTGGGTAGGTTTCTTTGCCTTCTGCTGGTCCCATTCCTCATCCCCTATTGCACAGCCCAGTTCAAGTGCTAGTCGTGCTAGTGAGTAATTATCTGAGGAACAACCTCCAGTTTTGACCCTATGATTTCATAATTCTCCAAAGCAGATGATGAATAATCTCTTAAAAAGAAGGAAAAAGCATTTTCTGGCTTCTGTAAAAATATCAGAATTTGTACAGACTCCATCAGAGGTGGTGACAGCTTGTCTCTACAGTAGCACTATCAGATTTCTTTACTTGCCCCATCCCCCCACAACAGAACAGCTTTGAGCGTTTGAGCTAAAAGCCTTTTTAAAAATTGAATACAAAGTTGTTAGTGATTCTGGAGAAAGTCAACACAGAGCTAGAAAGTGACCTTTGAGGCATGGCTGGACTTATGGTATTTATGAGGAGAGACTGAAAAAAACAGAACACTAGCTTTGGACTTCAAAACTTTTGCCATTAATTTTATGATGTCCTATATTAAGAGAACAAGGGTCATTTGATTAAGTTAATAGCCATTTAAAACAATGGTAACATTTTAGAAACCTCTTGATATTATCTAAAAGAAAAATCTGTACAGAATAATATAACAGTTTTAAGGTCAGCTATCTCAGGAGCATCGAAGACTATGGGTGATCTTGGAGGGCTAGGAATCTCCCCTTTGCAGTGATATACAGTTCCTGTTTCTATTATTTAAGTATAGCAAGGTATCAATCCTAAAACTTGTCTCTAGTCAAGGATGGACTATTGTTTCACTTGCATCTCAGACCAGTATAATTTGGGAGAAAATCTCCCTTTGGAGCAGGCACTCCCTCTTACTATGTGTTTGTGCAGTTCCAAACACAGTGGGAACCTCATCTCAGTTAGGCTTGCATATAATAAAAACAATAACAGACTCCAGTAAGATTATTCCTTATTTATACCAAATGTGAGAGAGGAGAATTAAACTTGGTGGCTTCACTTCACTGGTGGTTAAACAGTTTTGTAAAATAAGAGGGAGTCATGAACACCCACAGGACTGAATTACACTGAGAAGATTATAATTGGGCCAGGTGTGAAAGATGTGTGTGAAATGTGATACTGGTTATATCTGGGAGCTGTTTGTTTTGTTTTGTTTAAATTCCTTTACAGATCAAAGTATGCTAGATAAAGTTTCCTTTTTAACCATCTGAAAAGGAAGTTCTTCTCAAGTGTAGTTTGATACATAGTGAATACTACAGCAAGAAACTTGTGTACAAAATAAATTCTCAAAACAAGTTAGCAAACATGTAATTATAAAGATATTTACCTTGGACTGTGCTTTGTGTTTTTCTGTAACAATGAGTGTTGAAGACTAATGTATTATGGTTAATAAACATATTTGCTTGATAGCTGGGTAAATGCTATTCACACATTACATACAAAAACATTAAAAGAACATAAAAATTGCAAAGTTAAGCAATGAAAAGTTGTTAAAGTGAGCAAATTGAAAAAACAAATTCCAGCATGTGGAGCTATATTCAGTCCCACCTGGTACATGAGTAGGGTTACAACCTTTTGTTCCACAGTACAGACCTCTGCCTATTGAACTAAGAAAGTAACTGATAGCAATAGCAGGTTATCATCTATGTGGACCAGCATTAGAAGGAGATGAGAAACATATTTTGTCAGTGAGATTTACAGCTATTTGCTTATAGCAGAGGAATGGTGAGACTCAGGGATTTTGGGTCTAGTCCAGGCTCTGAGGGGAATTCATCCTAATGGTAAAAGACCCTTCCAGCCCTGTCTTCCAAACCCTGCCCACTTCTTCCCTGGTTCACTAAGAGTCTCCTTGTTCCTCATCTCTCCCCCCACAACCCCCCATGACTCCAGGTCCCAGTTTTCTTCCCCCAACTTCTCATTCTAGTCCCTTGTCCCACTGTCTCCCCACATCACCACAGAGACATGGCTCTTCACTCCTCTGTATTCCAGTCAGGCAGCTTCCACTTCTGCTCCTTCCACCTTGCCCTTCCTTTCTCTCTTACCTTCATAGTTTATGTTTGTCTAATCTGGATTGTTAACATTTTGGGGCAGGGACTTTGCGGGAGATCCTCACCACCACTCCAGCCCCTTTAGATTGGGTAAAAGAGGCAAAGTGGCATAAAAGGGGACTTAAAAACCCTGGTTCCACTTGAGGGAGGGTTTTCCCACTGCTGTCACGGCAGAAGACTGCTCTTAAGGGTGCCCAACAAGGAACCCCTGGTATACAGGGTGGTCGTTGGAGGTGGTTTGGGGAGGGTTGCAGCATGCAGTACCATAGAGATTCCAGACAGCAGTGGTGGGATGGTGTAACTTAGACAGTTGTCTCCTCCCTCCCCCACTCCCACCCTGCAAGGGCTGTCTAAGTTACATCTGAGACCTCTGCAGTCCCTGGAGGATCCCAGAAATGGGAGGGCCTCAGATTGGTTTAAATCCCCCCTTTCCCAAAACTGTGAATTTTGTGCGGAACCTCTAAGAAATGAAGCACAGCATCTCACCCTGTGTCTTATTTTAAATTGCAGTAAAACACCATGCAAGATTATGGGGCTTTATTAATTTAATTCTCTCCCTGTTGATGAATCATTTTATTCCTGATGTACAGAAACAAAATTATAAGGGGCTGATCCTCTGCCAAGCCATCAGCCTGAGTAGCTAAGGTGGACAAATGCATGGAAGAAAGTGGAATCTGCACTTCCAGGCTGCTTTATGGAGGCTACTCCAGTCCATTTAACCATAAAGGGAGCTGTAGGTGCTCAGCACTACTGGAAACCAGGCAAATGTTTAGGTCCTAAATATAGATTTATAAATAGATATATTCATGTAGGCACCTACTGTATCTCATCACTCATGACTGAAAGTTTTGGCCTAAGGAGTGCGTGAGGGGAGGAGACGTTATTGTTTTGCACTTCTATAGCAATTTCTGCCAAAGGATCTTAATGTTCTTTGCAAATATTATCTAATTAAGCCTCACAACAGTCCTGTGAATACATATAGGGATAATTTCACTTACTACTAGACGGCAGTCACATCTAGGGTGGAACTAACACTGCCCCATGATTCTACACAACAGTTTAGAGCAGATAGTGAAGAAGAATGCCACATGCAATAGAAACTTCAGGGGGAAGGTAGGATGCAATTACCTGCATTTTGTTAGGACACCAGGATTAGCATTCCTATTCTTATGAAATGCATCATAAGATATTTCATGCCCATCTGTGGTCAAAGCCTCAGTTTTACATCTCATCCAAAAGATATTGGGTCATGTTTTCATTTGCATTCTGGCTCCTTTAAGAAGTGACTGGAGATCAATCAGAATTTTCTCAGCTACATTCAGTCAGGGCTAAATTTAGCCCTTTATTTGGGCTTGTCCAAAAACTAAAAGATACTGGGGTGGGGACATTAATGGAATTTTTCAAGCAAGGAGGATTTGGCATAATGTGGGTTAAGAACTGCCAGTTTTGCCACAGCCATTTCTGCTAAATGATTTTTCCATGCTGCAAGATCTGAATAAAAGTTCTAAAGAATAGGTGGTGTCCACTGCTTTTTCTGATGCAAAGAGGCTGAGGTCGAGGAAGTGTAATTTTCCACTAACTGAAGATTAAGTCTAAAAAATGGTGGAAGCAGCCTCAAATGAATACCTAGAAATTAAATGATAAAATAATAGTTTAATAAGTTATGGTTAGGCATTTATAAAGGAGGAAGGGGACTGTCATGTTAGATGGATAAGAATTTAAATAAGTTTGAGGTGGAGTGAAGAAATGAGAGTATATTCATGTTATCCTGACCAGTTTGTGCATTTTTGGTGTTAGTAGTCTGCACTGTAATTGATTATTTGTTGTACTGAAGTTATATTTGGATGTTTATTTTGACTATCTTTTAAAATGTTTAGAAAATTATTAGAATTCAGATACTTGTATTTAAATTAACAAAATGGAAGTTTCTCTACAAAGTTTCAGGGATGGATATTATGGTAGTGTGACCAGATACGCAAAGAAGATTAGTACAAATGAACACTTCTGGGCACACTGAAAACTAGTATGATTTGGCATTTTGAAGAGGTTATTATCAAAGGTTTGAAAACTATAATTGGATAGAGGTTAGCATTTTTGTTTAGCAAAGTCATAGAAAATACAATAGAGAATGGAACAAGTTATGTACTGTATATCAAAATACAGTCCAACAATTCTGCATAAGCATCAAATAATTTCTTCCAATTTTGAATGAAACCTAGCAGTCATTGTAAGTTGAATCAGGGTGCTGAACTTGAACCACTGTAAGAGGTTCAACAACAGTAACTACTGAATATATCTCAATAGCAATATCGGAATGAAGAGAAATGTTCACCAGTTTTGGAGAATATAAACTATTTTTGAGGGAAAAACCACAATACGACCAAGAAGGATCAATAAATTCTAACATTCTGTTTTTCCCCTAGAAGAGATCTAAGAAAAGTAAGTTGTATTGTAGCAAATGTAGGACATAAGTTTTCAACCCAAATATCTGTCAAGTCCACTGTCAAGTCAATAATAAAACGCAAAAACCAATTCTGAACTTGCATCCAAGTCCTCCATGTGCATGGAGATGCTGAAGAATTGGTGCCATTGGACATTTTTTTATTTTCATACTGACTCCACTGTTCAGCAATAAGTCAGTAAGGGAGGCAGTATGTTTTGTACACTTTTCCACATAGATCATGACTAGGAAATGATGGGACTGTAATGTACTGAGCTTTTTCAGAAGACTTTTACACGTAGTACTATCAGTCTCTTTCTCTGGGATCTTTCCTTTTGTAAGCATATTACAAAAATCCTGGTTGGTGATCCTGTCAGTACCCTTTAATTTTCTCTATCGTAGTCCAGATGTACATTAATACATAAAAGACTTGAGATCATAGGTCTCTGGAAAATGTCAAAAATGGATCACACATCACAGATCTATAAATTACAAAGGCATTTTATAAAGCTAGCTGTGCAATAGAAACTCCTTCCTTTAGCATTATATATCACAGCTTTTCATATATCTTTGCATCCTGAACATTTTCAATTTCAAAGCATGAGTATGTCCTGATCCCACCAAATGAGATACTATTGTAGTTTTATCATATACTGTGGATTGGTATTCTTATCAGTAAACATCAGAGTTGTTGATTAGTTCCTTACAGTGCAGTGAAGTGTTTTCCTGATTTCTTTTAGGCTAGCTTGTTATGTCAGATAGCTTCTGTTTTGTTTTCTGTTGCCACAAACTTTACTGTAGAACAATACAGCAATTTGAATAAGGGACTATATATCAGGATAAATTTGATCTACACAGGAATAGTAGGCAGAGTTCTCAAGGAGAGAGTGGGATCACAGCCCATTTCGTCTTTTGTTTTCAAGTGTGGGTGGTAGCCAAAAGGTAATCAGTTGAATGTCTTTTCCTGCATACCGCAGGTTGCATTGTGTATGCTCATTTAAATTTCCACCAAGTTCATAAAACTTGAATTTCATAATGGACTTACTTGATGGAAGAATACAGGACATTTTCTTACATGGCACAAAGCAATTTATCCGAAAATACATAGTTACTAAAACTCTGTAAAGAGCTCTAGAAAGGAACTAATAAGGAATTCAGTCAGGGGCCCAGTTCTGCAAGGTGAAAGAAATAGAAGTTGATGGCATGCAACTTACAGATAGTGCTCAGCACAATGTAGGATTCGCCCTCTCTTTTAAATGACTTTTCATTAGAGTCTAAGTATCACCATTATAAAATATTATTAAGTACTGTTTTGCCAGTTGCATTGAACAGTGTTCCATGTGTGTGCAGTACTACCCTCTACTGTAGGGGTCGGCAACCTTTCAGAAGTGGTGTGCCAAGTCTTCATTTATTCACTCTAATTTAAGATTTCACATGCCAGTAATACATTTTAATGTTTTTAGAAGGTCTCTTTCTATAAGTCCATAATATATAACTAAACTATTGTTGTATGTAAAGTAAATAAGGTTTTAAAAATGTTTAAGAAGCTTCATTTAAAATTAAATTAAAATGCAGAGCCCCCCGGACTGGTGGCCAGGACCCGGGCAGTGTGAGTGCCACCGAAAATCAGCTCGCATGCTGCCTGTGGCACATGTGCCATAGGTTGCCTACCCCTGCTCTACTGGATGGAGTGGCCAAGCTGCACAAGTGCATCAATTTGTAATTGTTTTGTTATCTAGAAGAAATCCAAAACATCATTACTAGTAACAGATTTGTAGACAGTATGCTCTTTAGAGGAGGGATTATGTATTCCTTTGAATTATGTACAGCACCAAACACACTGCCAGCCTTCAATAAATAACAGCAGTGACAACAAATAGCCATCTGTAATATGAATGGAGAGGGGGAAAGAACCAGCCAGGAATATGCAGTCAGTTAAAGCTTACAAGGAAAATATTAGAGTAACTGAAAAAGCAGAATGAGTTAATGCAAGCCAAGGGATTTAGGTGAAGAGGATTTTATTAATATTTCAAGATAAAAAGAGAGAAACATATATTAAATGTATAAGAGGACATAAAATTAATAATTTTAAATACTGACCCACGGAATGTCTTAAAAAGTAATGAAAATATATCGAAATGTAATGAGGACCTTGTAAATAGTCTGTAATTTAATATATGTATAATTTCTATAAATATAAAAATGGAAAAGTAGATAGCAATGAATAAAATTAGAAGTTATACAGTTTACAATAAGGGAAGCTAAAGACATCAGGGGAAAAGATCTATACCTAGCAAGGTGAACATCAAGGAGGTGTTTGTAAAATATATCAAGAACAAAAGAATTCCTAACAGTGGCATATGCCCATTACTAGATAGAGAGTAAATTTTTAAAGAACAATACAGAAAATATTTCTGTTCTGTGTTTGGAAAGAAGCAGGATGATGTATTAACATCTCATGAGGATTATGAAGTACTTTTCAGTCCATTAATAACTAAGGAAGATGTTAAACAACATCTACTAGAGATTAATATTTTAAAGTCAGCAGGCCTGGATGACTTGCAGTCAAAAGTTCCAAAAGAGTAGGCTGAGGAGATTTTTGGCCCACTGATGATATTTTTTAATAGAACTTGGAACAGTGGGGAAATTCCAGAAGACTGGAAGAGTGTTAATGTTTTGCCAGTGTTCAAGGAGGGCAAGCAAGATGATTTGGGTAACAATAGGCCTGTTAGTCAAACATCAGTCCTGGGAATGTCTGATAGGAGTTTCTATCAATAAATATAATTAAGGCCAGTCAACATGATTTTATGGAAAATAAGTCTCATCAAAACACTTCTGATTTCAGTTTTACAAGTCTGGTTGGTAAAGATAACTGCACAGATATAACATATCCGGTACTGTACAACACTCTGATTTAAAAATTAGCACTACACAATATCAATAAAGATCACATTAAATTGATTTAGAACTAACTGGCAGATTCCAAAAAAGTAGTTGTCAATGGGGAATCATTAATAAATGAGGGTGTTTCTAGTGAGGTTCCACAGGCATTGGTACTAGGCCCAGTGCTATTCAATAATTTCATCAATGATCTGGAAGTAAATATAAAATCATTGCTGATAGAATTTGCAGATGACACAAAGATTGGTGGAATGGTAAATAACTATGAGAACAGGAAAGTAACAGAGCAATCTAGATTGCTTGACAAACTGGGTCAATTGAAACAAGATGCATTTAATAAAGCCAAATGCAAGGTCATACATCTAGGAACAAGGGATGCAGGCCATATCTACAGACTAGATGGACCATGGCTCTGATCCAGTATGACAATTCCTATGTTGCTAACAAAACATAACCTTCTTTGTGTAAGCCTTCTCTCAAAGTTTGTCTATTCTTTAGGACTTTTCTGCAGCATCTCGGCCCCAATTCCCATTACCCACACATGGGGATATGCCAGTCCTTCTTACATTCCTAGAATGGAGAGAACTGGACACTTCTAACATAACCTATGCGTTAGCACAAACATTTCTGCATCCCAATGCAGATGCATAGCACTTGAGTTTAAAATGGCTTAAAAAGGAGCCCTGCATTCTTATAAAAGGTCTTAGACTAACATCCTATTCCAGATCATCTTTAGCAAGGCACCTATTCTGGTTTAAGCAACCACTTTAAAATATCCCCAAGTGGCTACCAGTGCATTTTCATTTAACATTTTAAACACACCTCAATGTGTACGGAGTTTATACAAAAATCAAATGCTCCAACTAAATCTTACACCTACTTCAGAGATACAATCTTGGACCTTCAGCTACAGAAACATACACATCTACCCCCTGAGATGAATGAGAATCTCTGTTGACTTTTGCTTTTAGTACTTTTATCCTGTTGGTAAGCCAACCAGTAGAGGGCAGTGATATGCATACAGTACCAATACAGTATATTACATACTAAGACTGAAGTAAAATTTCCATATCAACATCTAAAGTCAAGCAAAACTGATCTCAAGATTCAAAGGTTCACCAAACCCTTCCACATCCAAACAGGCTACAATGTCTTCTGAAGGAAGGAGAAGCAGGAGTCTTCACACCTCAAAAATCCCCACATCTTTGGAAGCAGCCAGTCGGTCCCAATGCAGTAGGAATCCACTGCAATGAGTCCTACTGCAGCGTGGGGCTTGCAACACCTCACACTGCACTGATCAGTCATGAGGCTGAACATCTGGGAAAGCCCGACAGTATGGTTATCACGCTGTGGAACAGACTCCCAAGGGAAGTAATGGAAATTCCATCATTTGAGTCATTTAAAATTAGACTGGACAAAAAAACCATTCAAGAATATACTACAGGAAACGATCCCAGCAGAGGATGACATAAGTCTTTCCCATCTCTGTGATTCACATAGCAGAGACCTATTGTTATGTTTTCTAAACATTAAAAGCAAAACATGCTCTTTCAATCAGGATGGTTTTTATTTTAGATAAAAGTAAAAACACCAAAGAAAGAAAGAACAAATCTTCATATGAAAGAGAGGTAAGCACGGTGTGCTCCTCCTTTACCTCAAATTCTTTTACAACTGTGCAAGATGGAGAAATTTAAATCAAGGCAATTAAATCACTAATTTTAAATTTTTGGATTTTTTAAAATCATTGATTTAAATCAGGTTGAGGCTTTGCAAAACTAAGATGAAAATTTTTGCTATTGCCTTGTTAGATTAAAATGTATCAGATTAAATTATATGTGCTTTCATTAAATGCTACTACTGGTATCTTATTAATTTTTACAGAACTGTTATAAGCAAAAATAAAAATGAAAAATGAACTAATCCCCTCCCCTGAAAACAAAGGCCCTGATCCTAAAAACACTTAAGTAGGTAACTTTAAGAACATGAATAGTCCCCCTTGACTTCACTGAGACTATTCATGTTCCTAAAGTAAAACATGTGCATAAGTGTTTATTGCATCTGGGGTTAGTATTTTTGTTAAAAACTTTCCTCTTAGTAGCATAAAATCTTTGTCACTTCAAAGCAAAATTGATTCAGTGATAACAGTGAATCATTACTTAGACATTCAATACATTTAATGTGAAATTTTGTAACCCAGCCAAACATTTCAAAAATAGGACCCTAAAATTAGGGTCCCATTTTTAAAGATATTTAGGTGCTTGAAGATACAGATAGGTACCTTGAAATCAATGGCAGTTGGGAGCCAATGTGCTTTTGAAAATCCCACTAGGTGCCTATATGAATCTTTAGACATCTTATAGATGCATAGAATTGTAGGACTAGAAGGGACCTCAAGAGGTCATCTAGTCCAGTCCCCGGCACTCAAGGCAGGACTAAGTATTACCTAGACCTTCCCTGACAGGTGTTTGTCTAGCCTGCTCTTAAAAATCTCCAATGATGGAGATACTTCTAAATACCTTTTAAAAAATCACCTATTTAGTCACCTAAGCATGGGATTTTGAAAAGCATCTAAGTGACTTAGAAGCACAAGTCCTACTGACTTCAAATGTCAAAACTTGATGGAGGAATATAGCCTGGTGAAAGCATTTCAGCTTTCTTGAGTTGTAGAAGTCAGAAATTGGTGTTAATTACAAACATAGATACCTATTTTCTTATATGTTTTGTGTTTGCATTTGTGTTGTTCTCACAATAAGGATGTTAATGAGACCTTGGATTTGTCTGTTTCATCATAGATGAGCATTCCAAATGTGAAATTTCTTAGTAGAAAAAAAATCAATGCAAAATTTGAAATTCTATTAACAATGAGGAAACTATTTAAGGAAACAAGTAAAAAACCTCCACATTAGGAGCTTAAGGCTATAAAATAGGAATAAGGTAAAGAATTAGCAACATGTAAATATAGAAAAACTCTTTGAAACAGGCTCCCCAAAACAAAGTGCAGTGGATGTCGCTTATTAGCAACCTCTTGGTTCCCAGAGAAAAGTTGCTAACAGCCCAAAAGGCTCATGCCTGAGAGAGCAGTGTGGGGAAGCCCTGTGACCAGGGACTTGTCATCCACACCACAGGTAGCTCAGGAGTGCCAGTGCTGCAGACTGGGAGGGGAGGCTGGGAGAGTAAGCTTCAGGCAGTGCAGCAGCAGGGAGGTGGGGCTGCTGCCCAGGTGCCAGAGTTTTCCATGGGGCTGCACTGTACATGCCACTGCAGTCTCTATATTGTGCCCTGCCCTTGGACCAGAGGCCCAGGCTCAGCATGTCCAAACTCTTCCTTCTCTGGCTGCAACCCCACAAACCTGCCTGCAGCTGGGGCTTTCTATGTGGAGCAAGGGCATTAGTGGCCCATAGGGCTGCACAGGAAAAAAAAATTGTCAGGAGGTAGCATGACAGTAGCCAATATCCAAAACCCATTAAAGTTAAAGAGAATGGAATGGGATCAGCTCCCAGCACAATGTTGCTAATAACCAATGGTTGTCAATATCAGGATACCTAATAAGTGACATTCACTGTAAGCTAATCAGTTTCCCCTGCAACGTACCTCTTTTCCCTCCAAAAATATATCCATAATTTCTGTCTCCAGCGTATCATGCCCCCAAAATAAATTCATTAACTGTCCCTGAGCCCATCCCTTTTCACTAAGGAGATCCACCTATTCTCTCTGTACCTCTCAACTTGTGCCTTTGTTCCTCTTCTCTCTCATATACATACTAATCTAAGGCAGGTAGGTTGTGTTCCAGGACTGGTCTGTGTCCTCTACCCACCCTTACCGCCTCGCAGATCATACTTCTCCTCTAGGGATGTCAATAGTTCCAGATCTTCCTCAGTGTTTTCCTAGGTTACAAAACGTTTGACAGAAAATGCAGATTCAACAACATTTAAGTGTTCCATGGGAACGTCTGGATTCCATTGAAATTAGACATGAAATTGTCAAAATGCTTTGTTTCAAGGTGGTCAAAACATTTTGTTTTGATTACATATTAGAATTCATAATATAGCTACATAAAAGTCAAAATGAAAGATTTTGACCTTATCAAAACAGTATTTCAAACAACATTTTCTGAATATTTAATTTCATAAAAAATTCGGAGATTGATTTATTTTATCCCAATTTGAGAGAAAACCAAATTTCAAAATCTTAGAATTTCCCATGGGACAGAAATTCCATTTTCCATCCAGCTGTAATCACCCGATAACAGCATAATTATGGATGTATGGGAGGGTATCCCATGAGATTCTATATACTGGGAGACCTTATCAATTCTTGATTCCACTTACTAAATCAGAACTCTTTGTGTTGCGCCCTTTGGTAAGCCTAAGAAATCTCTAGACTTTTTCCTTTGTTTTTTGGCTAATATCTAGAAAAAAACAAGATAAAAAAACTACTTTAAAGAAATATCACAATTACTCAATATTGTCAATTTACAAGCACACTATTCTCTCACCTTTAGTCTTTCCACTAGGAAGACATCAGCTACTATTGCCAGTTTCATTCTTACTCCTTTCACTCAAATTAGGGAATTTATTGGCAAAATGAAACCCACCAGTATTACATATGCTCCATTTTATAGACATGGGTTTCAGGTATTGGAATGTATTATTGCTTTTGATGAAGGTCAGTCCTCATGAAAATCAAAATTTAGGAAGTACCAGGGTCATAAAAAAATTAAATGACTATCAATATTGTTCATATATTATATTCCTTAATGCCTTTCAGCCCACACAAATCAAAAGTGGCCTTTAAATGAATTTCTATATCTATATTTATTTTTACAAGAATTACTTCACCTATCACTGAAATGGGACACGTCTGGGCTGTGTGATGAGGCAGGGCTTCCTGGTGGTGCTGCCTAGTGGTTAACTCACTGGGCACTCGCTTTCCCCCTCTACAGCATCCTTACCAGCAGTCGTTATGGTGGTGTGGTGGTTCCTCTTTGGCAAACAGTACTGCCCTCCAGTCAGGTCACTAGTTGAGTCCAGGGTGACAAAGCCAGCAAAATATCTAAGTCCCCAAAAAAGAAAGTCTTCAGCTCACCTCCAGGCCCCTGTGTGGACAGCCTTGCATCAAGGTTTACAATGTCTCTATTCCCTCTTATCTCCAGGGAAAGAGGGGTTTTGCCCCCATGCAGGGGTTGTTTGGTTGGGGAGCCCAGCCAATCCTTCTCCAGGAGTTCTTCAACCCAGGCCTCTACAAAAGGCAGGGATAGCAAACACTATGGAGTGCTTTGGGACATTTACAGTTTCCAAGTCCAGGGTATAAGAACAGCCATACTGTTCTTATACCAAAGGTCCATCTAGCCCAGTAGCCTGTCTTCCGACAGTGGTCAGTGCTAGGTGCCCCAGAGGGAATGAACAGAACAGGTAATCATCAAGTGATCCATCCCTTGTCACCCATTCCAGCTGCTGGCAGACAGAGGCTAGGGACACCATCCCTGCCCATCCTGGCTAATAGCCATTGATGGACCTATCTTCCATGAATTATCTAGTTCTTTTTTGAACCCTGTTATAGTCTTGGCCTTCACAACATCCTCTGGCAAAGAGTTCCACAGGTTGACTGTGCTTTGTGTAAAGAAATACTTCCTTTTGTTTGTTTTAAACCTGCTGCCTATTAATTTCATTTGGTGACCCCTAGTTCTTGTGTTATCAGAAGGAGTAAATAATGCTTTCTTATTTACTTTCTCCACACCCATAATGGTCAAAGTCTTACAAATGATCCAGCAGAAGATGTAGTACAGAGTTCCCTAATCCTAGAGAAAAGCTAGTCCCTGCTCTGGGGCCTGGATAGCTGATGCTTGCAGATTTTCCCCAGCAGTTTAGACTCCTGCTGTACCTCTATTAGGAGCTCTCAAGATAGATGTCTCCTCTCCAACATCCCCACCCTCGAGTTTTCTGGTTCCCTTTGAAGCTCCTCCTCTAGCTGGAGGAGGCTCTTCAGGTGCAGTAGAGTAGAGCCAGCTGGGCCCAGAACTGCTCCTTAATCTCTTTTGTCCCAGTGAGGTTTATATACCCCATCACAGGCTGGAACATGGCAGCCATTTAACACAGAAATGCAGAATTTCACAAAAGATGCACAATAAAGAATATCATGTCCAATTGAAACAGCAAAAGAGTTTGGATAGGTAGAAACTAATTCCTCAGACTGATATGTACTTACTAACATATTTGTAGAGGAGACCTGGTAAAGGTCTCATCTTTACATCTCCTAGAATTGTTCCAAATTGAATGGCTTCTTAACTGCTACAAGAAAATTGATGCAAGAGTGATTTCAAGGATTTATTTCTCCAGCTCCCATAACTGTGATATTAGCAAAATATCCTGAATAACTGAAATTAAACAGAGTTAGGTACCAGTTTAGAATTCTTGTGCCTGCCAATAAATGTATTTCATCACTATGCTTGCATGAGGAAATACCAGATAAATGGGGTTGACAACAGAACACTGAGATTAGACTAGACTAAAAAGATTGCTCTGAAACTACAGTTTAAGCATGAAAAACAAAAATTAAACTCTAAGTGATCATTACCACCTGGTGTCCAGTTTGCTTTATAAAAGGTCAAGTTTCTACACCAGCAAATTTTAAGCCAAAGTTTAAAAGTCTCAGGAAAGGAGATAAGTCAGGGGCAATCTTTTCTTATGAACAAATGTATGTAAAAATTTCTGTTTCTCTGAAGCAAAGATAAATAGTTTCCCAAATGAATTCCTCCCCTCCCACTAGCACCATGCTTTGGTTCCCATAGAGATTTAAACTTAGGACCTTCAGAACAGATGGCTAAGACTTTATCTCCTTTCCTATCACAGCATGAAGCACTGTAAGTTTGTCTGATAATGAACTCACGTAGAAGACAATGTTTCTTTACCACTCAATTTATCTACTGGTAAATCCATCAAACAAATGCCTTTTTAATTAATGAACAAAATTGACTTAACCTTTACAAACTAATATACAAAACAATTTGTATTGTATATAAAATTGTATATGCTAATTAAAACAAATATTTTGGTTTTATTGTTCCATACCGATAGCATTTATTAAATCTCTGGCACATGTATTTTTTCTGCACTTAATTTGAGAGGTATTTATTTTCAGTGTTGTCTTCCTATTGCTTCAGTGTTATTTTTGTGTCCTCTTATTTTCCTGTTCGCTTTTCCATATTTATATCTTAATTACACCATTGGTTTGACATTGTTTCAGAGCAGCCATGAAAAGAGTTAATCTTAAATATCATCATCAGAATTCAGCTCATATCTAACATTGCACCAATCCAATAGCTTCTTTCTGTATTATCTGAAATGCTCACCAATGAAATTACTAAAGCAAAACAAAAATGGATAGAACATATACTGAAAACTGTAGCCAATGTTCAGATATAATAAGCAAAAGCAGCTGTTATCCCTCAAGCATAATCCTTTTCCTTTCCAAAACAATGAAATACTGACCACCGTTAACACTTTATTTAGCTTCTCTTTCACTGTAGCTTACTACTTCATGAACTAGTCTCCAAAACATGTACTTGCTCAGATATTATTGTGTATGTCAAATTTCCTTTTGAGTCTTACAAAAGTTACATATGCATATTTTTATTAACAACCTTTAAAGACAATAGGATTAAATATAGGGTTTTTTTTTAATATAAGACTATAATAAAATGTTTAAAGGAAAAAACCTTAGAGGTTAAAGTGAAAACAACTAACTGAGGTTGGTAGTTATCTGATGGCTGGGTGGCCTATGTGAAATGGATTGAACTTCTCATTCCAGTTCCTAGTTGACAGATATTTACATAATACTAAAACCACATAATTAGTCCTTGTTAGAATTCACAGGGAGGCAAATAGTTACACACATCCCATGGACACAGAAAGCAAATTCACTTTAAACATTTTCCCCAAAATATTTATAATAAGATTGTTAGCATATGCTTTGCTTGTTGAATACAAGAGCCAGTGTGGCAAGCACAAACCTACAACACCCTATTCTGATTAATTTACATCTATTCCTTCTAATAGCAGCAAGTGCACTGTCTACCATCCACTCATCTCCCTACACACCCAATATATTTCTAGGGCACCCATCACTACAGCATCTTCACATGCATGTAACTGTGGTTACCCAGCTGGTTAGGACAGACAGAGGAACTCTCTAGGGAATCCGACTGCTCAGAGAGTCTGCCCTTTTATAAATGATCTATTTTTTTTAATATCAGAAATGTCATCAATGTAACCACACCAGTTTCTCTATATATACATTTTTAAAAAGGGATGTGTAATGGGTTCAGGACTCACCCCAGCGGCGCCTCCTGCTGGTGACTCTGGGAATTAGCTCTTTCCAGTGGAGTGCCTCCTCCTGGTGGAGTCCCATCCGTTGTTCTGTCCTCTGTTGTTGTTTCTGGACCCACATATTGCTGCGTGCTCGGCAGCGTCCTCTTCGAGGCCACTGCCCTCTGGCAGTGCCCCTTAGTCCATCTGCACCCCCTTCTGGGGGTCAGTGCTCAGCAGTCCCACACCCCAGCCACTATGTCCAACCGCCCTCTGAATCCAATCCCCTTTTGTCAGGGATCTGGCGTAGTAATATGGCCGCTCCCTACGGCCAATGGCTGGGTGCACTGCAAGGAGTGAAGGGGGGGACCCAGGCCTGCCCTCTACTCTGGGTCCCAGCCCAGGGACTCTCTGGCGTCAGCCTCGCTGTCCTTCTCTCCCCTTCCGCTGTCTGTTTCCCTGGGCCGCTTCCTCTACGGCCCCTTGCACCCGCTAGGCCCTTCCCTTCAGGGCCTGCAGCCTGGCAGGCTACGGGTTCAAGCTCCCTAGCCTCCCTGAGCCTGGCCAGCACTGCGCTGTCTGTGGTGCTAGTCTCCTCCCTGGGAGACTGACCTTCCCCTGTCAAAGGCCTGGGACAGACTGACTGCTCCGGGCAGCCTTTTTATATGCCTGAGCCTGGCCCTGATTGGCTGGCTCTAAACTGGGCCCTGATTGGCTCACAATAAGCCCCTCTCTGATTGTCTCACTGTCTGAGCAGGCCCTCTGGCCTGCCGCAGCCCCCTCTCACCGGGAGTGGGGCAATCCGCCCCACTACAGGATGTGTAGGAGTGTCACATAGGAGGTAAGAAGGATTATAACCAGGGGCGGCTCTAGAAAATAGGCTGCCCCAGGCAGCGCGGTGTGCTGCGCCGCCCTTCCTCTTCCCGCGGCTCCGGTTGAGCTCCCGCGGCAGGTCCACCAGAGCCCCGGGACGAGCGGACCTGCCGCAGGCATGACTGCGGGAGCTCCACCGGAGCCGCGGGAACAGCGGACCTCCCGCGGGCACGGCTGCGGACGGTTCGCGGGTCCGGCGGCTCCGCTTGAGCTGCCGCAGTCATGCCTGCGGGAGGTCCAGCCGAGCCGCGGGACGAGCGCCCCCTCCGCAGTCATGCCTGCGGCAGGTCCGGTCGTCCGCGGCTCCGGTGGACCTGCTGCAGGCATGACTGCGGCAGGTCCACCGGCCCAGCCTGCCGCCCCCTAGATTTGGCCTCCCCAGGCAACAGCTTGGTTAGCTGGTGCCTAGAGCCGCCCCTGATTATAACATATAACTCCTCCACGCAAACATTTCCATTGCACCACTGTTGCTCTCTCATTAACTGGCAAGAGAAAAAGGTCCTGTTTTTGTTTAACCAGATTTTTGTCCTCCTCACAGCCTAAATCATCTCAAAACAGAGGTCTGCTTGGCAGGCACTACAGCCTGCTGCCATCCTGCCACCATCCCAAATCATTCTGCCTCTGCTTCCTATACCTCTGTTGTTTTGATTTATACTTGCACCAAGGGTCCTGTCATTACTACTTATGATGGATTCTTATGAGAATTATTCTTCTGTCATGAAATTTCACACTTCAGTAGGTGAAACCAATAAACAAATCCAAACATAAAATACATCCAAACATACATCCATAAAATTCATCCAAACATACATCCATAAAATACATCCATGAGCAAAACCCCATATTTTTATAGTCCAACAGGCCCCACAAACTTGTCTCATGGGAGGTTTGCAAAAGACCCTATTGACAAACCAGTTGAATGCACATAAATACTTTAGAATCAGGAATGAGTCCAGAGTATCTGGGATCTATGGCTGCAAGGTTTCTGCATAGCCGCACGTCAGCCTAAACATCTCAGTCTGACAGACCAAGGCATTTCCAAAGCTTTCTGGAGAATGTGGCAGGTCTGCCCCTGCTGCTGTAAGAATGTTTTCCATAGTCCGGCATCTGGGTGCTGACCGATTGACATAAAAAGAGGAGTGGGAGTTTGATTATGTGGGTGGTGATAGTAAATGGCAGCCTGTCACAGAGTTATTTATGTTTGTAGAATAATTCTGATTGTTTGTTATAGACAGTTTAACTTTGGGGAAAGAAAATACAGATTATTGCAAGATGGTACATTCTAAGGCAAACAAGGATATTTTTTGGCTGGAGCACTATTTGTGTTTGTGTATCCCCTCCCACATGTACAGGGTATCTATGATTATATTGTACATATGGCCTCAGTTTCACCTTCTGCCCAGTGCATTAAATACTACTATTACTATGCACTTTAAAGATATAAAGTGTTGTATAAACATTACTTAATCGCCACAACATGCTAATGGAGGAAGTAAGGAAATATTGTTTTAATTTTAGCCATTTTACAGAGGAGAAAATGAAGACAAAGAAGGCCACATTCATTCATGGGGTGATCCTGCTGAAGATAGCGGAGTAACATCTGGAAATAATTTGGTGCAGAGAAGTGTACTTGGTTATTTTAAAAGAGGTCTATTGGATGTGCAGCACTGAATGTGAATGCTTGATTTTGGACACTCCAGAATTCAGAATTTTAAACAGTGTGGAGGTGGAAGAATTCTGAACATTTTACTCCAGCTCTGATACCCCAGCTTTAGCTAGTGCTCAGTCATCGGGATTCTCAAAAGGCAACGATCACAGTAGTGTATGGTATACCCATTTGTTGCTAAAATAAATATGTTTCTTCACTGCACTGGGTCCCGAGCAATGAGAAGGAAGCCAGACAGACATAAGAAATATACAAGACATTAGAAATGCCAATACTGCTGGTATAATGTCTCCTCACTCACTCTATCCTTGAATAAAATCCAGAGACTTGACCTGCAGAAAACCTGCACCTGCTGGTATTAATGATGACCACTAAGAAATACAAAACTCAAGGTGCATCTCTCTCAAAGAACCACGGTGCCAATCCCAGCTAGTCTCACCCCCGCTCTTTGGCTCAACCCTAACCCCTTAGCAACTGCTTGCTCTCCCATCTATCTCTGATTAACCCTCTCTATTTCACCCGTGTGTGTGTGTGTGTGTGTGTGTGTGTGTGTGTTTCAGTCACTTAGGAGTGGGATTCCTGAAAATGTATTTAGTGGGCTTAGTTGTGCCTTTACATTACCAAGACAAGAAGCTGAGCAAGTGCAACCTTCTGAATGTTTCTGAAAATCCCAGTTGAGCAGCCAGTCCCTTAGTCAAGCCCTGGACCCACAGTACTGGAGCCATGAAACACCTAAAGAACTAAGGAAACTTGAACATAAGCAATAGCCGTTCTGAAGACTCCTCAAGGGGCTAGGGTTGAACCAGAGAGGCAGTGTAATACATCACTTGTGCCGCCACAAACTTTTGTAATACTGGCAACGGTGTCTTATTATAATAGGAGGCAATATGGCCTAGTGGATAGAACACTGAACTGGGATTCAGGTTACCTGAGCACTATTCCTGGCTCTGGGACTGACCTGCTGGGTGAACTTGGGCAAGTCACTTTCCCTTTCTGTGTCATCTTTAAAATGGGAACCATGATACTGACCTCATTTGTAAAGCATTTTGGGATCTATAGATAAAAAGCACTATATAGGAAGTATTATTAATTATTATTATTATTATTACCACCACCCTCCAAGGTCATACAGATGGTCAGTGGAAGAGATATAATTAGAACCACTGTCACCTTACTCAGACCACTAGGCCATACTGTTAAATGAATGCATTAGAAATATAGTCACAAAATTATTTATCCTTTTGCAAATGCAAAATAGCAACATTTTGAAGCACAATCCTTGCAGAGACTATTACATTGAAATGGTGTTAAATGTAAGAGAACTTTGAAGCAAATCCCTTATATTTTCAGCAATAAATGCATGGCTTCCATTCACATTTGAGGTGTGTTAGTCATATGGCTAAAAACTTGCAAAGCTATTTAAAGAGAGATTTTGGTTACATCTCTTCATTTTTAGTCCTGTTTCAATATCTCTCTATAGCCCTTGTGCTCAAAATTTTAAGACTTCTTTCTGATACTTCCTAGTTCCATAGGAAACTGCACTGACACTCCTTTCCTTCCAGATACTGTACCTTACTTCTCAAATATTAAGCAACTGCCTCTTATAATAAAGCTTTGTGCTACAGAAAAGAACAAACAGATAACAGAGAGCGATATAAAATATCACTTGTTTTCCAAAATGGAAAAATCATCTTTTTAGCTCTCTCAAGGTTTCAGCTTTGAGATTTGCTGGCAATCTTCTCATAATCAGGAATACATCCCTTTCCCAAGTTACATATTCCATTGCATGGTGCCTGTGCATACACATTAACTAGAGACAAATATAACATAGCTCTCCTTTTCATGTTTTTAAGTTGCAACACACAGCTTCACCAAAAAATGCTTGTCACCAAGTGTAACCTTTTAACATCTGCAGGCCTCTCCAATATAGGGGTGGAACTTCATTGTTTATTAGAGAGAAGAATTAGATCCAGTGTGAATAGAGGTAGATTAGTCTGATTTTGAGAGGCCCAGGACAGACAACCCACAGTACAAGGAGCGGGAGATAAGAAAAAGATTAGTCAGATTTTAGATTTTCCCACCCTTTCCCTATTATCACCATCAGCTCTACACATACTGTAGAACCCAGTGTACTACTTTGGGATTAGCTCTGTAAATTGTGTCTGTATTACATTGTTCTTTGGATAATTGACTGGCTTTTCTCTTTGGGAATGTGGTCAAGGACTAATTGTGATGGGAAGGGATGGTTGCTTTATTTCAAGCAGGCAGTCTCAAAAAGGTACATAGCTGACATCATCAAAACCCAGTATTCAAAGAGAAATGAGTTAAGCAGGAGACAATTATGTCCAGTACTCAGAAACTAGAACTTGAACACTGCTAGAAGGAATGAAACAAAATCAAAATATCAAAACAAGACATTTGTCTTTCACAGTAAGTGGAATTGAATAAATAAATACATCAAAATAAGTTTGTTATTTACAGCTCTTACGTGAGTACCTGTTCATAGAACTTTGAAATTCTAGTATAATCCAAATGTTCTACAGTACAAGGAGAGCAAATATTTATTTACCATGTATAAAGTGATCCCACCACAATGACAGTACGGGGGAAATGAATAAAGATACATTGTACAGACAAAGAAAGAACCTTGAATTAGAGAAACTTAAAAAAAAATCCTGGGTCTTTGAATAAATCATGTTTGACACATTCAAATCAGTGAATTCATTCAACGGGGCTCCTTTTAATAAGAAATCTTAGCACCTCTGGTATGTGTCACTTTCTCATCCATAGATCGTTACCTGCATTTAACAGACTTGGAAACCGATGTGCAGACAGATTATTTGTTTGACAAGTATTTCTAATTGCTGACTCTAATGTCCAAAGTTAATTACAATATTTACTTACTTCCTTTGTTGATTTCACACCATGTGTTTGTTGGTTTGGTAGGCAGGAAGACTATGGGTCACACAGACTTAGAATGTGTATATTTGTAACCACTCAATCTCTTTCCTTCCCCTCCCACACCTGCAGCACTCACCAGAGATTTCTGCTGAAGTGAATTCTTAATAATTTAAGCTGTTTTCCTAGCAAGTGATTAAGTTCTCCAAAAATATTTCCACATCCATGCACACACCCCAAAAACTAGTGAATAAAAATTAAACTCCCTATTAACACATTAAACATGTCATTTTAGGACCTGATCCTGCAAAGACTTAAGCCTGTGCATAACTTTATGTGTATGAGTAGTTCCACTGACTTCAATGGGACTATTCACATGTTATTCGTGTGAATAAGTCTTTGCAAGTTTGAGGACTTCATTATTCTAGAGTTTGTCCTTTGACAAACATTTTCAGAAGTGACTATTTCTGGACATGGGTGCTTTAATGTTTGTGTATTCAACCTAAGTCTTTATGTATCTCAAATTTGACACTGAAGTATTTCTACTTAAATAGAAAAAAATAGAATAGAAAAATAGAAATACTTTTCTACTTAAACAGAAAAATAAGTACAACCATTCAACTTCCAGACTTTCATATTTATTTAAAGTTATTCTATTCTAAAGTGGATCCTCTTCCCTTCTTGAGCATCAACAACAGAACAAATTCCTATGTTCCAATCAGTTACCCTCTGTGAAAACCTCATGGAAGGCAATTGGATTTGAAGACATTGAGGCTGCACAGATGAAATCAGAGTTTAATTTCGCCTGCAGAAACTTCAGTTTTGATGATGCTGCATAAGATCTTATTTTGAGATCTTTGTAATTGTGTATTTAGCACATTTGAAAAGGAAATCAGAGACACATAATAAATATAGAATTTCACACTTTTCAGAGCTGACCCACACTTATTTCTGAATTTCTTCATTTCCAATGTTTGTTTTTGTTGTAGTTACAACATTCTAAAAATGTTGCTGTAAGTTAATAGAGACTTATTTACAACCTTAACTCTATCTTAACCAAGGGCCAGATTCTGATTTGTTCATTCATGTTGAACAGGAGCTTACACCATCAGTAAGAATATGATTTAGTCACGGAGGTCACGGAAGTAATGGATTTTGTGACTTTACCGGACCTCCGTGACCTCTTGTGCTTCAGCTCTCAGTGGCTGCAGCCAGGGCCAGAGCTGGAGCTGTGAACCTCCACCCTCCGTGGCTGCAGCTGGGATGAGGCTGTGCCCTCCTCCCCCGTGGCGGTGTGGCTCAGGCTGTCAGTCCCAACCCCCATCCCCGCCATGGGGCTCCAGCTGTCATCCCTCTCTTTCCCCCAGGGTTATTCTTAGTAAACGTCATGGATAGGTCATGGGCTCTTGTGAATTTTTGTTTATTGCCCATGTCCAGTCCGTGACTTTTGCTAAAAAATAACCATGACAAAATCTTAAACTTAACCACGAGAATTTCACTGAATTTAATAGGAGGGAGGAAGGTACTACTCAATGAAGTATCAAAATCTGGCCCTTAGTTTTTTGGTGTGGGGGACTTTTTTTCAGGTGTGTGTGTAGGGTGACCAAATGTCCCGATTTTGGGGTCTTCGTCTTATAAAGGTTCCTATTACCCCATGCCCCCATTCCGATTTTTCATGCTTGCTATCTGGTCACCCTATGTGTGTGGAAATTTACAGAGATTGGTCAAAGCCTGAGATAACTTTGCCACAGGAAGCTACCACTTATTTGTTTTTTGTTCTAGTCGTCTAATTGAGAATCATTAAAATATAGACAGTTAGGAGTGGTTAATGGAACAAATGAAATTGTCTGCCTTTGTAGTAAATGTATATTTTTAGTATTCACAGCTTCAACATTGTTTTCTGTTACCACAACAATCCTTGCTGAAGAAGCAAAGAAGGATGTGGGCTGATCATCTGCAGGGTCCACTACTGGTGAGCTCAGCCAACTAGTCACATGGAAGCTTTTCTTCACTAAAAGGGCATTAGTAACCAAGTAAGCTAGTCTGTCTTTCCTTCTTTTCTTCTAAAAATGGCAGGGAAACACCTTATTATAATGAATACATACCCTAGCAATCAAAGACAAAATAAATACTTGACTTCCTGTGTCTGTCTCACGTATCCATGGTTATTCTCTGAGTATTTTATGAAAATCTACAGTTTCCAAGATGGTTTTTTTCTTAAAACAAACATGCTGCTCTTACTTAGTTTCAGCTTTTTTGCCGATGCTATAGGGAGTTTTTCCTGAACTATCAGGTTATTGGTCTGCATACTGCCTTTATACTGATCATCAATGCCTTGCAATGATCAAGTCAGAGTCCAAATCTAAGATCTTATCGAAACTCTATGAGAAATTACTTTTACCTCTGAAATGACAATATGGTGCATCCTTCAGCTCCTAATAGTCTTGGAGGAGTTCAATTTCAACTATTCACACAACTCAAAATACAAAAATTATTAAACTATTAAACTAAAATTATTAAACGAGAATTGGCCCAGAAAAGCATTCATCATATGGCAGTAGAGTATGTGGCCCTCAAATTTTTACATTAAGCCATTACATTACTGAAGTTACTCTCAGTTGTCAATGATGAAACTGAATAGCTGTTAAAACTGGTAAGATAACAGACTCATAAGACTCTAGGGATTTTCAAGAATGAGCAAACAACTCACAGGTGGCGACAACAGGGATTTATAAGATTCAATGGGCCATGTTCTAAGTAACTGGCACTCAGATCAGAATCAGGCCATGATTGTTTTTTCAGGGAGACAAACATTTAATCTGCAATTCACACATTTGCAGTTATACTGTTTTGAGAGATAATAGAATAAATGACCTCTGCCTACATTTCCCTTCCTATCCCCTCATCTAGAGCGGCTATGTTCCACTGCCCCATCTGATTTCTCTGCACATGTATCTTTATTAACCACACCCATACACTGATTTTTAAATACTAGAATCTCACATACAATAGAAAATGATGTGTTGACAATCCCAAGAGCCTTCTGATGTGAGTTTTGTTAAGAACTGTGACCTAGTGTTTTTAAAAAAAAAAAAAGATGCTGGGTTACATGAAAGTGCTCTTGCCATACTTTTAACATAGTTTGTCATTCTTTTACGTTCAGCATGTTAGAATTTTTTAAGACTCACAGTACCAAGTGCTATTTGTCCCCTGCCATTCTTCTCCCCCTTACTCTATTCTGCCCCTTTTTGCCTGTCCTCAGTTCCTCTTGGTTCTTGCTATTATGATAAAGTCAGATCTGTCAGATGTAAGAGAGTGATCCTATTGGGTTCCAGGAAGTGGCACAAGCCCTGCCCCAGCCTTAGGATCCACAAGGTCCAGAAACTCTCATAATTACGGGGGACAATCAAAAATGTAACAGGGGCAGGTGTGAAGGTCAGAGGGTCAAACAAAGGGAATCTGAAGGGGACACTGAGCAGAAAACCCCAGACCGTGCCTCGAAGATGTCAAGGGGGCCAGCAGACACTACATAAGAGAGTAGTCCTGTTGGGATCCAGGAAGTGGACAGGCAGAAGCCTGCCCACTGCTAAAGGACCTCTCTCCAGCCTAAGGGGAGGATCCACAGGTCCAAATGATTGCGGGGGACAACTAAAGATATAGCAGGAACAGGAGTGAGGTCACAGGGCTAAACGAAGGGAACCTGATGGGGACACCGAGCAGAGAACCCTGGACAGTGCCTCAAAGGTGTCAAGGGAGCCAGCGGACGGCACGTAAGAGAGTAGTGGAAGACAGATATATCAGCCCCAGAATGGTGAATGCCCTTGTCCCTATGAACTGAAGAGAGATTACCTCAGGTTAATTAGAGACACCAGAGTCCAATTAAAGGCTGCCACAGTGACCTTTAAAAACCCCTCTTCTGATGAGAGCAGAGGAAGAGGGAGGAGAAGCAAGCTGCAGCGGGGTTAGTGGCAATAGAAGAAAGGGCTACTCCTGGGTAGATGGATGTGTCTACTCCTTATAGATAAAACAATCAAGTTAACTGCTGTTTGGGAAAAGACTGGCCACCAGAAGCCAGCGTAATAAATCAACACCCGGGAGAATGGGAGGGAAAGGTATTCCTATTTGTGTTGTGAGTTTGGTTTTTTGGTGGTTGTTTTGCTTAAGAGAACTACTTGAGCTTCCCTGATGCCCACCTTGTAAACATATTGAAAAACCTTCCAGTGTAGGACTGATTTACCACAGGCCCCCACTGCATGAGGAAGAAATGCTGAGGCCAATGAAGCCAAGGAGGTGTCTTGCCACACTGTATAAAAACTTATCTCCTCAATTGGACTATATCATCAGAAATATATCTCATCATTTAACCTCCCCTTTCCTTCTTCTCTTATCTCCTTTCCAAATTCTTATTCATTCATATTAGTTAAAATGTCTTCCATTTATTCTTCCATTTTCATTTAAAAAAAATCATTTTATTTAAACTGTACACTTAAAAAAACCCTTCTCCTTCTATTCAGATCCTGTTCTCTGTCCCAAGACTACTAACAAAGTTAGCTGGCAAATCTGATGGGCCTAATGGGTTTACCTAACTATTAGGAGTTTGATCCTGCCCCATTGAATATAATGGGAATTCTGAATTGCCTGTAAGGGAGCAGACTTACCTCACTCCAGTTCCTAGGGTCTATCAGTTCATTTCCAATATGCCACAAAACTGCCATAAGAGAATGGCTTTCAATTACTACCAATGAGGAGAAAAGTTCTGTATTGCCATTGCCAGTCACTTAAGTCATTTGGTCCATGTAAAAAAAATTATATGTATACACATTTATAAAATCTCAATAGAGAAACTTGAATTCATCCCGATATATATGTGGTTATATTACTAGCCAATGACTTAGTATGGTTCAGCATTTGGAAATGCATAGTATAGCAATAAATCTTTCATAATAAATTATTTTCTTAAATTATTGTTTTGTTGTGTATGCAATGTAATATAATTAAACCAAGCTGTTCCACTATTTATTGTATTAGCTATAGAGATACAACTAACAAAATGTACTTATCATTATACATCATCTGTTCTCAACCAGTCTTACTTATCTTATTTTAAAAATGTGTCTGGAAAGTCTGTATAAAAGAAAACAAATGTATAATGCAAAGTGTGGCAACAAATTTAATATGAAAGTGTATTTTACTTTGCTTTTGAGATGATGGAATTTTTTGCTGACATAGAAGTGTATTGTACAGGGAAGCACATATTGCATCTGCCTGGACAAAGCTGCAACCCTTTCTGCTGAGTTAAGTGGAAAGGTTGGTTTCAGCTTAGCTCTGTGGTTGGGCTGTGCACCAAGTTAGCTGAAAACAGAACATTAGTTTGTGCAGTTCCTGTCATGGATTAATTTCCCATGTTAAGTGGAGAGGCTGCTTTGATTGAGAGAGGGAATGTCACAAGAAGACTGACTTCAATATTATTTTGGTGTCTATTGGCATCGCAATGGCTCATTGAAACAATGCTGCACAAGAGCAGGAGCAGATTCATTGGTAGCAACCCAGAAAAACCTTGAATATGCCACTTAAGTAATGCCTATACCCATAATGTCTATATATCAGAGTCTGGGGGCATCATCATCCAATGGAAAGGAAAGAGAGTTCTCCTATAGGGAAAAAATGGCATATCAATATATCACAGTGCCTAAAGAATTACATGGCTAATACATACTGGAGATAAAGTTTTCACATTTCTATAAACCCAGACCATCTGTACTACATTTCTAGTGATTAAAACTATGATTTGGTTACAACATTTAAAACTTTTGTAACGGTCTTGCTAGCTGCTAACATAAATTAAGTGCTATAAGCTGACACACAGTTTTAATTACTGAAATAAAGTGCAGATGTCCTGGATTTACAGTAAAATACATGACACTTCCAGAGGCCAATAACTGGAGTCTTTTACTTTCATGACATGCTATGGTCAAGACCTAAAACAGACTGTAGTTTGAGGGGAGTTTTCACAAATGTCATAGATATGAAAATAGCATATATTTCCTATGAGGAGCAGTGTTTCATGAGCTGCTGTGTTATTGGTGCCCCTATTGTGCCTGATAGGGCATAAGGTAGGTGCAGGACCTATTGCTATATCTCCTTTTCTAGGGCTCCCTTTTGTTATATGTAGCATTCACTCCACTGTATTGTTGTGCAGTGTACAGGAAACATCTTGTACACCAAGCAGAGTGCCAAGAGAAATGCCACTAAATAGTATATACCCCAAACCTTGGAAACATATTTGTATTTATCAACAAAAGCTCAGCTCAGATAAAAATATTCCATTTTCAGTAAAGTCACTGAATTTACATCCAAGTTTCAGCCGTGTTGAAAGAAGTGCATGTAAATTGCTTGAGGCCAAACAGTGCAAGTTACTCAATTGGCATTTGGATACCATCTGGTGTGGTTCACAATTGTGAGTACCAACCTCAGGGCAGACCATCAACAGGTATGGCAGACACCTCAAACTGCTTGTGTTCTCTATAGTTAGATTTCACCCACCCAGTAACAGGTGTGAACTCTTGAAGCACTATAACAATCTTACCATGGAGTCACAAACAGTCTCATTGGGCACTCTAGTCTATCTTGCCAGCCAGGCAAGCTGGACTTAGTGATAGCTGGCAGCAATACACCAAAGATCACAAAATATTCAGGTTAATTCCAGTCCTAAGAGACCAGTTACTTTACTCCAGGACAATTTGTACCCTAGATGTCTCACCGAAGACAACACTTGTTGCAAATCCTGTTATAAACTAACTAAAGATTTATTAACTAGCAAAAAGAAATTAGGGAGTTATTACAAGGTTAAAGCAAGCAAACCTATATACACAAATGAGTTACAGTCTATGGTTTTAAAAGGTGACAGAACTGTAGTAAACAGTCAGCTATGAACATCTTTTAGGGCTAGCCCTGGTTGATCCTGGCGATCTCTGCTTTTGTTTCATAGCTCCAGCCCTGTGAGAGTCTAAAAGAAAGATGACATTTTTTCTTGTCAGCTATTTTTATTTCCTTCTTTCAGGCATCAAGATGATGGGATGAGCCCTTTTGCATGTAACATCTTCATGGCTGTGAAGGGGCAATTAACAAAGTATTTGTATTGTGATGTCCCCCAATGGCCTATTCAGTTGTGATAGCCCTTCTTGATGGGCAGGAGATGATTCAACCTGACCAGGTTTACAGTTTTAGAGCAAACATTTTTTATAGTTTTAAAACAAAAACTTAAATATTACCTTTAGCATGTGGTAAAGATATTATAAGTGACATTAACAAATGCTGCAATTTACAAGCATTTCATAAAGTCTAAACACATTGTTACAAGTTCAATACCCATCATAACACCGAGGTGAAACAGACTGTTTTTCCAGCAATGAATTTCTCAGTGCTTGGCTGGGGTCTAACGCCTTGGCAAGAGCCAGTCCCTGGTCTGCCAGCATCACAGATACTTCTGACTCTCAGCTCTTTTCTCTAACTACTGCAGCACAACCTTATACAACAACCCATGTGTGGACACAACAGCCCCAGTAGTATGATCTAAGATAATATTGCTCTGTTTCCAACCTCACACCCATTTTACATGAGGGTAACTCCATTTACCATAATGGCATTTTACTCCTCATTTACAGAAGTGGTAACCTCTATCACAATCAGGTTCCATGGACCAAATTCTCTGCAGGGGTAACTCCCTTGACATTAATGGAGTCATGCTAGCAGAGATTTTTACCCAATTTATCTTCTGTGAAGCAGTACCAGAACAGATGAATGAGTTCAAGAGTGATTTCCTGTTGGAAGTTATGTTTCCAGGCAATAATGAAACTGAATAGTTTATTTTATTTCTCACATTATCTCAGAAGTCTCTCTCATGAGCCATCCAAAGATTTTCACAGTCTTAGTATTTGTGTAGGACATGGACTGCATGTGAGATAACGTTCTTTTATCAAATCCACCTGCAACTTCAGCCTCTCTTACAAAAAAGCCAGTATTTTCTTTATGGCAAAGTTTATAATCACACACATTTTTCCTTGTATATAGTTACTTTACCATATTATCACTTCCATATACATCAAATTGCTTATTTGTATACTGAACAATTTTAAAAAAATCAAGAGTAATGCTTCTTAAAGTCAGAATTTGATTTTCCTATAAAACTATTTGTCTTCATTTACATAAACATATTGCAATAACTGAACTGAAAATACTCATCCTCTCTTCCAATAAAACTCATGAGACTTATAAAGCAAAATTGGCAAGACATTGTTTTTCTGCATTTTAAAAACATTTGTTAATCCTGATGTAATGTTCAATACATAATTGTTCCACTAGAGTAGCAACACCAGGAAGCTAACTCTAGATATAAAAAGGCTTCTCTTCCCTCTGTGTGGGACGGAGGAGGGGGAGAAATAAAAAATATGAAGAAAAAAAAGTTTTTAAAAAGTCTGACTATCAAATAGAAAAACTTGTCCTGTTTTTCAAAGGATATCCCTTGTGCTGACAGTCTTACATGCTTGATCTTGCTAGTGTCAAGTCAAGAGAACAAAGCGAGCCAAAGAAAACTCAGCTGATACTGTATTTTAGCAGATCACTCAGTTTTTCTGGTTAAAAAGAGAAAGGCTGTGAAGCTAATCCAGATGAGATACATAATCTCTTGTTTATGTTTCACCGTGATAAAACCATTTCAGAACAGCAATAATGAAAAGCCAGGAAGTGAAAGAACACACACACACACACACAGGATTATTTTACAATCTTATGGTTTTGGCAGATGCCAATGCAAAATTGAAGGTCCATGAACACCTAATATAATTTTCCTGAAACAATGAAAATTTGATCTTTCATGAGGGAAATAGTGAAGGACGTGCCAAATAGTGGGCAAAAAAGTGTTTGGAGAAGAGTGTCCATTTCTGCACATGAAATATCAAAAGTGGCAACAATTTCAAGGCAAAATGGCCTACTCTCTAATTATCTTTTGATTATAACATTCAAATCTCTCTCTCTCTCTCTCTCTCCCTTCCTTCCCTTCTGCTTTTAATTTTTCTTTACACCAAAGATGGTCAATAAATCAATCTAGAGCCAGCAAATGAGCACAGCTGGAAAGAGTATTTTAATAGGTTAGGTTCCGATGGCTTTCAGCACTGACTTCTTGCAAGCATTTGCAAGGATTTGTGGGCAGCATATCTTTCACCTACCATGATCCTGTAGACACTATATTAATAATGGAAGCAGCCTCTTTGATGCTGAGTGCTATGTAAACTATTCACTCCAAGTTCAGCCTTATGCTGTTCCCATATAAAAGTAGTGTATAGTAAAATTTTCTACCCATACTTAAAATTCCTGTTTAAGCATCAAGCGTGTTCAAGACAGGAGAGCGAGAGGTGCTCAGCATTTCTGGAAATCAGGCCGATTCTTTCTCAAGATTTGTGTATGTTTATTCTGGTGGGGAAAGATCCACAAGAAATCATGTACAGGTTTTCAAGAAACAAATGAGTGAGACCACAGGCCAAAAATTTCAAACTTTGGTGCCAAAGTTTGGCACCTAAACCCATGGTTAGTTGCCTTCCAGTAACTTGATTATCAAAGTTGCAGCAGTCCCACAACTCCCATTAACTTCAATGGGATTAGAAGATATTTAGTACTCTACATGATGAAAGAAAGATCAAGTCTCAGTGCATGATCATTAAGAAAACAGCACCCACACCTCCTATTGGTCTGAAGTACAAGGAAGCATGTTTTGTGGCTAACAATTTAATGTTTTAAACTATTATACAGGAATCTATAAACAGTCAGATAATCTACTGCAATTAGAAAAACTTCTGCTGATACCATCTTAGGCCACATGGGCAGACCCCTGAGTTTGTGTGGAGCCTCAGTTACATCAATGAAGCTCTGTATGGGTGCAAGAACTTATCCGTGGGGTTTACTTTGCAGGATCAAGGACTCAGTCCATAACAAGGAGCATGGATGTGTTAACTGTAGCCATATTACAAAGGCTTTTTCCCCCCCACACACATAATCAGTTATCATTAAATTGGTTAGTTTGGTGTGTCCCTAGTCAAGCACAAACCTGATCATGTGCCTAATATCACAGATTAACAGCTGTGGCTGTAACATGTCCAAAAGCGCAATAGTGTTTAGCAATTTATTTATAGTGCATACTTGTTTTTAAATGTGCTTTGCTTTTAATGTTGTTGCCTTGATTAAATACTTTACCGGACACAAGAGAATTCTACTTCGATGGCTTTTTGGCATTTCTAGAACATTTATGTGACAGAATCAAATATGGAAGTAAAAAAAAAAATCAACTCTTATAAACAGATTTTTGTTTCTGAATTTGTCCACTGTTTTAGAACATTTTGCTGATTGGGAGCAGGGTGAATACTGCAAGGAAAGTACTTGGAAACATGCTTTAGAATGAAAACCATTAATTCACCTCAGTGGTATTCATGACCTCCTTTACACTTATTTTCAGAAAATATTCATATGAGTATTTGTTAGCAAGAATGCTAGTGGAAAGCATAAGCCTCGAGAGTGCTCATGCAAATAGGTCTTTGTGCAAAGACTCATGCTAGGAATGTTCATTTCTTGAAACCTATGATTTTCCGCCTGATTATAAATGTTTCAGTCATTTAGTCAAGGAGTAGAAACAATACCATACAGCATGAATAATGAACAGTCAAAATCAGAGCTGAAGTAAGTAGTTCACAAACCTCCATTGGCCTGTAGTTCCTGAAACATGGTACAGGGACTATTTTTTCATTATCCACTGAGAGCTAGCTGGTCATATAGTGCTGGTTCTCTTTTTTCCAGCTGCTCAATTGCATTAAAAGAAACTAGAAATGTAGTAGATACTTTTCTAACATTACTTTTATATTTAAACAGTTGCTATCTAGTTGTCACAGCAATGTAATTTGATCATAAATGGGAGGAGAGGAGTCCATGACACAATCTCGCTATTAAGACATGGTCCACATGAAAAAATTAGAGAACCCTCTGTCATAGGTAAAATATGGGAGTTAAAGTTTTAAAAGTTTGGAAATAGTCTTTGATTTTTACAGACAATTCACAAAGAGAAAAAGGGAGCTACTTTAACTGAATAAACCGTTTATTACAAATAATTTGCCCAGCACTTTTTCTGATGAGCAGGAGAGTCCTTTAAAAATTTAGCATCACCCAATAAAAGTAAAGAAAAAACAGTGGGATGATTGGGATTTGTTCAATGATCTTGAGACAATCAAGCAATCTGAATCAGCCTCTCTCACAGATTAACTACTTAATTCTAGCTTTTTATTTACAAATCTTATATCTGTTTTCCAGCACTCTAGGAAGAATTGACACTCAATGCATTTTTTCATATGTGCCAGTCAAGGTAGAATTACTTTTGATTTCAATGAAATGAGATATTTTGGGAGAGGAGGGATAATCTATGTAATTAAATTACAAAAGGAAAAAAGCTATGTTCAAATAGGGTAAATGTTCAGACAAACTCACAAAAAGGATGAAATTCAGGGTTGAAACTCCATCCCATTGTACCAAAGTAACACAACACATATGGCCTGTAAGTCATGCACTGTTTTGAAATGCTTTCATTACTTATGTGAATAAGACGGTTTAGGGTGTGCTCAAAAAAATCAAAGAAAAAAAAGTTGGCATTAACATAATATAGAGTATAAGGTTTCTTTGGACCCAATCTCAACTTCGATAATGGATAATTGAATACAATTGTTGTCAACAATTTGCCCAGCTCTAGCTATTTTGGGGGGGAGAGGGAGGGCTTATTATGGATCCATACATATGTAAATATCTTTATAAATGAAGTTACTGCATGTAACCACTTTTTAAACCTCACTTTCTTTGGAATGTTCAGATATTGGTTTATTGTAGCACAATAAAGTAAAACAGAGTCCAACTTACTGGCAAAGTGTAATTAAAATTAATTTTGAAGGTTCACATTTTGAGAAAGGAGAACAGACTTAAAAGTGACTAACGTCTTAAATTTACAGTAGTAAAAAATAAAAAATATAGAAGTGGCAAATTTGATTTAAAAAATCATAAAATCCCTTCCCAGTGGTAGTTTAGCATTCATTCCAAGATACAGCCCAGGCTGAATGTTTATAGCCAAGTTATAATAAACACCAGAACATAGAAATTAATCATGTAAAAGCTGACAGACCTTTAACTCTAGTGGCAGAGTTTGTGGTTCCTACAATGTCTGACACTGTGTGTTGATTTCTAAGTTACTTAAGTGGGTGGACAGAAGAAAAATGTTACCATTTTAATCAACGTACTGCCACATAAACCCAGTCCCCAAAACTTTTCTTTGCCAAAATTCTATTTTGTGGGTTGAAAGTACAGAAAAAAATCAAAGAATTAATTTGAATTTTGTACAGCACATACTTTAAAAATGTAGGCCTGTAAGATACTTGAAATTTTATGCATATACAAAACACAGATTGGTATTGGGTGTATAACAAGGACAGTTATCAGTCAGTACCTAACTGGTTATGTGTGAATGCAAATTCAAGCATGTGAATTGAGAGTACCTAATTTTAAAACTGGACCACAGTATACACCATCATCACTAGGAATGGACAAACCTCATATGAATAAAGTAAAAACGCATTTGAACATGTACCCACCCCTCATCTTTGAAAAATCTTCAAACATTTTAGTCTGTTTGTACTATTCTTCCCTTCTGCCTTAGGTTTTTCCTTCAACATCTGTTTTCATAGTAACCGAGAGTTCCACATGTAGTTGCTACACATCACCTGTTTACACAGCTACACACTTTATCCTTCTCCAAAGGGCACCATAACAAAACTAGACTCATTACTGTAGCAATCCTGCACTGATAGGTGTATGTCCATACTGGACTTTTCCATCTCTAAATTTTGTGGTTTTATTATCCAGTTTTCTATTATTATAAGAGAAAAATCTCACCTCTTTAAATGCAAGTAAAAGTATATTACAAACTAGTTTTCTTTCAATAGCCATCACAGGACTTTGGACACCCACATTAATCACTAAGAAAGTCATCATGCCCAAATTCGGATAAATAAAAATCTTCCATTCAGCAGCTCATTCAAACCAGACAGAATGCTACCTAATATATAATTTAAAAAAATATTTAATCTTGACCTTAGATAACTGGCATTGACTACATCGTATATACCAGTACAGAGGGTATGTCTACACTACAAGTGTATGACAGAAGGGGATTTTCCATCACTGTAGTAAATACACCCCCTTGAGAGGCAGTAGCTAGGCTGACAGAAGAATTCTTCCGTCAACCTAGCTGTGTCTACAGTGGGGCTTAGATTGGCCTAACTACAAGACATGAAATTTTTCACAGCCCTGAGTGATGTAGCTAGGTTGACCTAAGCTTTAGGGGGAAGATGAGGCCTGAGAAATTACTGATTTCCTCTTTTCCAAATGGAACAAGTTAGAATAGCCCTTTCATATCTTGGGACACTGTACAGATGAGTTTAACGACCTCTCTCTCCTTAATCAAGTAATCTGAATGGTTCCAGTAGCCAGGATAATAGGGGACTTCTGCGTGTTCTTAAGTTAAAACGCAAAAACAGAAATGTCCAATTTGAACTAACAGGACCTAATTCTGATTTTTCATATCGGTTTTAAAATGATGTAACTCTACTAACCTCAGTGAAATTAATGTGGGTTCATCCTGTTATATGTATTGTAAGTCAGAAAATCAGACCTGTAATATGTAAAATGCTCCTCCTTTGACTGGATTTTGGGTATAATCATCATAGGTTACTAAAGCTGAAGGAAGTTTTGCTAAAAGGATTTGCACATCACGTAGGTGACTGGCACCAAAGAAGACAGTGCTGAAAATGATATCATTACATCATATTAACCTCATCCAATAGTTTAAAAAAAACCAAAACAGACAAAATGGGTGGGGGGGGAGAGAAACGTAATCTGACCTCTGCTTTAGAGCAGAAGTCTTAGAAATGAGAAATCAATTACTGTTCCCTTTTTCTTCTTAGACAGATCTGGTCAGTTTTCAATGTGAAATTATTAAGTCTTACTTACTGCTTGGGCCTAAGAGATTCAGATAATCACTGGAAAATCATGCAAATGTTTAGCCCTCTGACCTTTTAAAATGTCTCCCACTGCTAATCAGAACAATCTCAGCCAGTCTAGTTCAGAAAAAAAAAATTGATTGTGGACAAACACATGATCACATCATGTTGCAGCACAAACTACAACATGACATTTTGTTGAGGGACCTTTTGCCACAACAGTGTTTTGTTGCAGAACATTTTATCAGGGATTGTCTTCCTCATTATTACATGGAGCAACCTGAAATGTATACTAGGCATAAAGTAATGTGGAATTAAAATACAATAATGAAAAATAAAACACTGATAAAATGTTACTTAATTTGTTTTTCACTAAACTATTGTTCATCTCCCCAGTGTGTTCATATGTGCACAAACACATTCTCTCTATATAGTCTCACACAAAAACTTTGTTAACTTGGAGTTAGAGTTGCTGAAGTGTATTTCCTTATAAAAACACAAACTGTTAAAGTTATAAAGGAACAATAAATTAAGTTGACATCTAACTGTAGCGGTGTGGTCCCCCGCTCCTGCCCTGAAGGGCTTAAAACAGCCCAGGAGAGGGCTGTGGCTGGGGCAAGAAGCCTGGGCTGACTGGGAAAAGTAGGCTCAGCTCGGGCCATGCCCCAATCAGACCCAGCTGGCCCCTATAAGAGGCTGATTGCCAGAAGCCCAGTCAGTCTCCCTCTGGCTGTAGAGAGAGATGGGCCTGGCTGCAGGGAGCTAGAGACAGGGTACTTGACTAGAGCAGGGCTGAGGAAAGGCAGGGGGGCTGGGGAGCTCCAGCCTGCAGCCTAGCATTAGGCCAAGAGGTACTGGGGGTTGCAGAGGGCAGCCCAGGGGTAGGCCAAGGCAGAAGGTCCAAACCCAATCTTGCCAGTGATGAGTAGGCTGATACTGCAGTCTGCCCCAGGGCATAGGGGCTAGACAATGACTGGCAGTAGCCATATACTGAGGCGAGGTGAAGATAGAGGGTGGGGGTTCCCTGGGGAGAGGAGATCCTGAGAGAAAGGGGTTACAGCCAGGGGGGCAGCACCCCAGTTAAAGAGGCACCGGGGTCCACGGAGGGACCCGGGGCCAGAGGACAGGCGGATCACCGGCCTGCAGAGGGCACTGCAGAGACTGGAGAGCTAATTCCCAGAACGGATCAGCAGGAGGTGCCACAGGGGTGAGTCCGCACATCTACACTAACACAATACTAATCAAGCCTAAATTTACTATCATCATAATATTCAGCCATACCAATACTGCAACACCCTCTCCCTCTGTAACACTTTCTTTCAATTCAATAGAGTACTACTACCATCCAAGAACCTAAAATAGCACCACAGTGTGCCGTCTTAATTCCAGCTGTCCAATGCTACTATGCAAGTTCCATAATACAATACTGGCCCTAAATCACAGAACTGACAATGCAAGCATACAGAAATGTCATTATTCATGTATATTACATCACAGCCATGAATTGTGAGAGTTAAACAATCAAAACTACTGGGAGAAGATGATTAAATTTATTTCACCTTTGCAATAAAGAGTGCAAAGAGAGAATAACTTTGGTGCTGAAGGACTTGCCACTGCAATGGAAGGTGGAGGTCCCTCTGCCATTGAAGGAAAGATCACCAGAGCTGGTCCATGGTGGTTTAAGAAAAACAGATAACAGCTATCGTGGAGAGAGAGCAAGAGAGGCGGATCAGAGAGTTTGTGTCAAAAGATCTAATCCATTTATTACATAAAATTAAAACCTGTGAACTCTGGAATTATGGGGCAATAATTCCATTTATGAGTTCTGTTAATTACACAAACCACTCAAGTTTTGATTTATGATATCACCAGAAACTTTAGATGGCATTACAGCCTCCTATGTCAGAATTGTCCATTTCATATATATCTTTATATATAGACTCCTATGTTGAGTTTTAAATATTTTACAAGTCTAATTTCTCAAGGTATATTCCAAGACAAGCAGAGAGAGAGATTCAGGCAAACAAATATTCTATATGATATTCTTAAATCGCATTGATAGAACAGCAGCCTTTTCTTGCATAATTTGACCACAAAATTTAAGATGAACAATCAATTTGTTTTTCATCAGCACATTCTGACGGGGTAACACTAATTACCATATTTACAGCCTGACAAGAAGGAGGTGGAAGAAGGGAATAATTTCCACTAATGCTGTCTTGCCTTTGTTTATTTTAAATTATAGACTTGGCCAATTTATGACAAAGGGATTTAAGAGTAAATCCCATTCCAAAAACATGTTACTTATTGTAGTCCATTTTGTTTTCTAATAGTGGGAACATACTATAGTTAATAGAAAAAAGTGAAATTGACTAGTCCATATTCATTATCCACATTGAAAGAAATGCAAAAAGTAAATAGCATAAAAAGTGAATGAAATTTGAATTTTACATTTTTTTCCATTTTAGAAGTTTCAGATGTTATTTGTAAGATAGTGAAAGGAATTTTTAAAAGGTATCACTAACTTATTCAAAATTCAGATTATTAAGATAAGAAAACAAGTAGAAGCACCAGAGTAGACACAGAGCAATAGATATGTTAGTAATCCTATTTTTATGGTTAATAGAGAACCCTTTCAGATAGCCAGTATTGTATACAATGTCATTTGGGAAAACTATTATTAAAAGAGTAGTGAATAAACATTTAACATACCCCTCCACTACCACTTCTTTTGGCATAAAAATTAATTCATAAATTAGATGTATAGACAGTTTTCAGGTGTGCTTCCGAGAAAGAAGAAAATATGCTAGGAACTGCCAAACAGTTCAGTTGTCTTCACCATGTTCTTAATATGCCTTTGTCGCTTGAATGATACTTGCTTGATCCAAGAGTAGGGTGAAACTTCAATATGCTGCAAGGAGAAGAGAGATGACAGTATTGCTCTTGGGCTCTGACCCTAGGGTGACCAGACAGCAAATGTGAAAAATCAGGATGGGGGTGGGGGGTAATAGGTGCCTATATAAGACAAAGCCCCAAATATCGGGACTGTCCCTATAAAATCGGGCCATCTGGTCACCCTATCTGACCCTGCAAATTCTTCAGCATGTATGTGACTTCACTGAGACTACTCATTCAAGCAAAGCCACACACATGAAGCATTGGGCCTTTAGTAAGCTGAAGGAATAATCTGTGACCTCAGACAGGGTTGTAGTGATTTTATATATATATATATATATATATATATAAATAAATTACAAACCCAAACTGTACAGAGTGACTCATTTAGTGCCTGATATTGAAGTCTCTGGCTGCAGAGTCCTAAACTGTAGGCTCTGTCTTCTGCAGAGCTCCAGGAAGTGTTCTGTACCACACTGCACGTCATACCTTCTTCCTGAAAACAAAAACTGGCCAGAATTCCAAGTTCTCTAATTAGTGAGTGGCTACAGGCAAGTCCACACACCTTACCTGCCCTGAGTTGTGAACAGATGGCTAGCAACATTGTAGGAAATCTAAATCGTTATTATTTGCCAAATGTCCAAGCTGTGATAAGTGCCCCCTTGATGCATGCTGCAGCTCAAACTTCCAATCTTAACTGTTATTGACATTTAAACCTAAAGTAATTTTTGTCCAGTGTGGTTTTGGTAAGGGTGTTTCATGTGTCTACTGAATGCAGTTCTTTGTCTAAATTAAGTGCGTGTGAGAGGGAGAATGACCTTGTGAATTATGAAGTTATAAAACATAATTTTGGATAAGATTTCATACCGCAATCAAGCCTACAGACAATTTGGCATGAATACCCCAAGAGATTTATTGTAGTTACAAATTAAAACACGTTGGCACTTTTCCCATTAATAATTTATCTTCCCTGGGTGAATCATTACATTTGCTTTGCTTGCATTACACTGTGCATTTATGTGGTTATTTTTAAACATTTGGATTCCCCAATCCAACTAACAGTTTGCATTCATCGCAGCTGGCACCAGATACAATACCAAAAATCCTTTTAGTATTGGCTACTAATTGGAAATGAGCACATTCTTTGTATCAATTTTATAAAATTGTTAAAAGAGAGAGACAGGCACTTCCATGGTTTCTCAAACCTTTTTAAAACAACAGCGTTTATCTTCCCAAACCATAAGTGAAGAGTTAGCAGCATAGGGGCTGACCCTGATCTTCTCTGTATATTCTCTGCTTAAAGGACATTAGCAGGAAATGGTCAGCTTGAGGACACAATGAAAGGAAACACAGCAGCAAAGGTTTCACTGATAACATGTGATTTCAAGTCAGTGAACAGATTCAGCCAGCCATCCAGCTGTTCAGGCCAAAGTCTATATAGCGCTCTGCTGACTCCAACAAGACTGTGTCATGAAACCAGGGTGGAAGACTGACACTTGACATAGCAGGTGGGGGAGGTGGAATGTTTTCACACACCACCAGGTTCTGTGGCTGAGTTCTTATTTTATGTCATAATCAAGGAAAATTATGCTGTTTCAGTTATATTTATTTTCTGCAGATTTACTGGGTCAAATTTAGAGATTATGGTGATTACACTGCATGTCAGTAAATGAAGGTAAGTAGGTGTAATGGAGTCCAGGTCAATGCAGTCTACACACAAAAGCCAGATTTTTTCAAAAGATCTGAGCACCCACAACCAGGGACAGATTTTCAGAAGAGCTCAACTCCCATTTAGCTACCAAAGTAAATGGCTAAATTTTCCAAAGAGCTCATCACATTAGAAGCTGGGCTTTTTTGAAAATAGGACCACACGGGGACAGCACAGTGTATACAATAACTTCTGCTTTAAAACCTACAGTCTCCTATTCGTTGTCTTTCCTGCCCTGTGTCCTAGGCTCTCAGCATTAGTTAAACCCATTTAGATTTAAGGTACTTCTGCACTAGCAACTGTACACATGGCCATATGCATGGTTTTACCATAGCCCCCCTATTGTTCACATCTATGCCCCAGAAGCACATTTCGGAAGGCAAATAAGCTAGCATGCCAGAGGGGTGTGAGTAAATACTTGCCTCATGCTGTGGCATGGCCCTGTACCTGTGTCAGTTGCAGTATGGAAGGGGGCAAGAGGCATATATCTGGTCTCGAGTTTCAATAGTCCTCCATTCCCATAATGCACTGAACCCTTTTCTTCCTGACCCTTACCTAATCTATAAGGGTCCCTTGTCTCCTCCTCCCCCATTTTTACCAGCAGTAGCAAGCTGCACTGACCACTTCAGAACAGTTTTCTGCTGCACTCTTTTGATCAGTACAGGTGAACATGGATCCTGCTCTGAGAGCAGCTGCCAGACCCATGAACCACACCATCCTCCATAACTTCATCACTTGGAGGAGCAGGAACGTACACCTGCACTGGGAAATTTCACACAGGCTGGAGCAGGCAGCCATTTACTAGATTCTGTCCCAGTGCCAGGAATGCATCAAGTGCCTGAGGTTCCTGTACAGGAGGGCAAAAAGACTCAAACAGTTGCTCTGGGTGGACTTGTCATACATGCCCCTTCTATGATGGGCTGGACTGGGTGCTGTCAAGGGCTCCTCCTACAGAGCCTGAAGTGGCTCACAATTCCTCCACTGGCCTCATAGTCTGATGGGATGCCAATAAGTGCCAGGGTGAGGAGGCAGCAGGGACCACAGAGGATGTCACAGACGACCTGGAGGATGAGGAGTATGTGATCTGCACCTCTACCCAGAGATTGAGGAAGCCCCCCAACAAACCAAGGAGGACCCCAAGTCCTCGCAGGAACTAGAATCTGAGGCTGGTAAGTTACAATGGAATCCCACTCTCCCCGCCAATAACCCCTCTTGCATGATGCTAAATTCCTGATTTTAAGATCCAGGGTATTTGAAGGACCATACATTGACCTTCCCCCCCACCCATCTCCCACCCCCTGGACAATATGCCATGCATTGCTATGTCTCTGAGTTTGAACAGCAGTGCTCAAGCCGTGGCATTGTCATGCCTCATCCCCTTACCAACCTCCTCCAACTTCCCCCTGCATCCAGCTGCTCTGCTCCAGCCCTAAATGATCCCAGCCAAGATACTTCTATAAATCAATGATTTTACTGATTTCTGATGAACCACTGCTATGCCTTTGGCTAAAGCAATGTCTTACAATCAGGATATTAATGAAAACTCATTGTTCCCCTGTGTCTGTACATGTTTCAGGCAGCAATGGTCTTGGGGCCATGTGGACTGGGGCAAGAGGAGAAAACTTACAGTGGGTTGTCTATGGTTAGTAACAGTTGCCTTTTCTCTTGGAAGATTACACAGTTTCAATGTTTTAATCCCTCCCTCCCCATTCTCCACAGTCCTGATGTTACCATCCTCTTACAAATGGGAGACATGCAGAAGATTACAAAATTGTTACCATCCTTGTCCCTGGTTCCTTGGCTTTCCCCACACTGAGCCATGCTGCACAAACCAAGGGAAACAGCAGGGGGACACAGATCCGGTCTAGTGGTTGGATAAACATAATGCAGAGTCCCTGTGCAGTGGGGAGGCAAAGGTCTTGTGATGCTGATCTGAAACTTCAGGGACTGAAATAAAGTTGTGGAGAGTCTCTTTCTTTCTCTAGAGAGACAAGAAAGAACTCATTGTGTAAGCTCAAAAGCTTGTCTCTTACCACCAGAAGTTGGTCCCATAAAAGATATTACCCCACAAAACCCTGTGCTACTGCCCCTGCAATGGTAGCACCAACATCACATAACAGCAGCAATGTGAACACAGGTATAAGTGGGTGCAGAGCATTACACCTGTGTCTAGCACAACAATGTGGACAGTCAGGGTATGTCAACACCATGAATTTAGGTTGAATTTGTAGAAGTCTTTTTTTAGAAATCGTTTTTATACAGTCGATTGTGCGTGTCCCCACACAAAATGCTGTAAGTGCATTAAGTTGGCGGATTGCGTCCACAGTACTGAGGCTAGCATTGACTTGCAGAGCATTGCACTGTGGGTAGCTGTGAGTAGCTATCCCACAGTTCCCGCAGTCTCCACTGCCCATTGGAATTCTGGGTTGAGATCCCAATGTCTGATGGGCAAAAACAGTGTCGCAGGTGGTTCTGGGAACATGTCATCAGCCCCCCCCCTTTCCTTCCCTCCGTGAGAGCAATGGCAGACAATGGTTTTGTGCCTTTCTTCCTGGGTTACCTGAGCAGATCCCATACCATAGCAAGCATGGAGCCCACTCAACTCACATCACCATACGTCTCCTAGGTGCTGGCAAACGTGGGACTGCATTACTACACAGCAACAGCTCATTGCCTTTTGGCAGCAGACGGTGCATTACCATTAGTAGCCATCGTTCTCATATACCTGGATGCTCTTTTAGCCGACCTCGGTGAGATCGATCAGGGGCGCCTGGGCAGACATGGGAGTGACTCAGCCAGGTAATGCCCATCATCTGCCGAGCACCCAGGAGATGACGATGGTTATCACTCGTACTGCACCATCTTCTGGCGAGCATCCAGGAGATGATGATGGCTAGCAGTCGTACTGCACAATCTGCTGCCAGCCTAAGATGTAAAAGATAGATGGATCAAAACAAGAAATTGACCTGATTTGTTTTGTGAAATCAACGGTCTGCTAAACCCAGGGTTTTGAGTTCAATCCTTGAGGGGGCCATTCTGTGTGACAGTTGTTTGTGTTTCTCCTCGATGCAAAGCCAACCCTTTTGTTGATTTTAATTCCGTGTAAGCTATGTCGTCAGTCGCCCCTCCCTCCCTCCATCAGAGCAACAGCAGACAATTGTTTTGCACAAAACCAGGCGAGGAGGTGACGGCAGCATGGTGACAAGAGGGACATGGTCATAGACTTCCCACAAAGTACGGGCTGGGCCATGTGCCCCGGCAATGTGCACATCATGCTGATGAGCTCTGCAAACATGCTGGCCAAACAGGAAATGAAATTCAAAAGTTCGTGGGCCTTTTCCTTCTACCTGGCCAGTGCATCTGAGTTGAGAGTGCTGTCCAGAGCGGTCACAAGGGAGCACTCTGGGATAGCTCCAGGAGGCCAATACCATCAAATTGCATCCACACAATCCCAAATTCGGAAAGACCAATTTCAGCACTAATCCCCTCGTAGGTGGAGTAAAGAAATCAATTTAAAGAGCTCTTTAAGTAAAAAAAAAAAAAAAAAAAAAAAAGGGCTTCATCATGTGGACGGGTCCAGGCTTAAATCAAGGTAACGCTGCTAAATTCGACCTAAAGTCATAGTGTAGACCAGGCCTCAGTGTGGGTCCTGGCAGCATATATACAGTCCCAGAACCAAGTAAGTGTACCAGTTTAGACAGACTTAGAGAGCTAAATTAGGATGAGACATACACGGGAATGTAAGCTACAAGTAAATGTTAAGTAAGTCTGTTGTGTAATTTACACACTGAGGGAGCCAGAAGAGCCATTAAACTTAGCCAAGAAAGTGACAGCAGGCCAAAACCAGAAATGAGTCTGTTTTGTGTATATATATAGTTTTGTAAAGCCTCTTCTGGGCATGACTTTGCTCTGACAATCACTGCATCCTCTACATTTCTGAGAACAGAGAGAACTGATTCTTGTGTGTTGAGTAACACCCAGGTTACATTTATAAGACCTTTAGAATAGAACCGGTTGGGAATTTTTCAACACTACTTTGTCTTCGGACAATGCCAATATGTCAAAACTAAAGCTTTTCGTGCAAACATATTGTTTTCCATTAAAACGTCTTTGGGAAGATTTCTCACATCCAGGATGGACTTTCTGGTCAAAGTTAGAAAGAGGGAGAGATGCGCCTCAGAATAGCCAATATCATGGTGGGATATGGGATTCAGAGCAGGAATTTGAACCTAGATCTCCCATATCCCAGGTGAGTGCCTTAACCACTGGGATATTGGCTAGTATGGGGTATCTTTCTCTCTGGGGTTTTCATTTCTAGAAGTCTCAGTTTTGTTCTGCTGTGAAATAAAAACAAATTTCAATTCCTCAACATATTTTGCAAAATGAGATTTTTTTTTTCTGGTCACCACCTCCTTTAGGGCTCTTTTCTTAAGAAGCCACATCAGTGTGAAATGAACTGAAATAATGGTTTAGTGTTATTTTTCTGCTGGTAGTGATACTGTTCTGCATTATATTGGATGTACTGAAGTACAATAGCATTCTATGACTATTGTCCCCTAGGATCTCCACATAGATGAGAGTCTAATTTTGTACACATCTCATGAGGTTCCCTCAGACCAGAAAATAATTAAAACAATACATGAATGTTTGTATGATGAGTACTCATAATGGTTTTAGGGGTTTGCACCCTGTGAATGAGTTGCCACCCTTGGTCACCCCCTCATGGCCTCAGGGAAGCCCTGCAAGCAGCCCCTTGCCTTGATTTTCCCCTTCAAGTGGTTCCTTAGGTAAATTCCACCCAAGCTTTTTGTCTACTAATGCCCATTTTCAGAGGGTCTAATTTATTGACAGAAAAAAATCAGTCCTGAGGCATCTCTTCCCCCTGCCTCAAGTCTGCTCTCTGCAGCTCTTCCCTGCCTTGGCAGGCCACCCTCAGCCCTGCCTGGCTGGAGTCTTTTCTTACTTCTGCTTCTCTTTCCATCCAAACCAGTTCAAAATAAAGTCTCCTCAAGTCTGTGCATTTACTAACTTATCAGGGCTCCTCCCAAGCCTGTCTTGCCATTAGTCTCAGTCCCAAATCCCAGGTCTCTCTGTTGGAGTCTGCTTGCTCCTAGCAGCCTCTGATCTCCCTGAGCATCCCCCACCCTCTGCAGCGTCTACTGCTCTTTAGAGGGGAAACCAGGTTATCCCAGGTGTGCCTCCTTAGTATTCAGCATTGGCTGGCCTCAAGCCTCTAGCCCTTAAGGGGCAAGCCACTCTGTTGCATGCTCCACAATCAATAATAGGTTCAAAATTGAATTTACAAAATAGGAGGCCAGGATCTACCTTGTTAAAAAATTTAAAAATATGCTGCATCGAGCCTCAGAGCCCATGTAACTGACTTGGGCTTTCAGGGCTCATGCTACAGGTCTAAAAATAGCAAAGTTGATGTTCCTGCTTAGGCTGGAGCCCAGGCTCAGAAATCTGGCGGAGGAGGCATGTTTGGGGGATGAGTCTCAGAGTCCAGAGTGCAGCCTGTGAGCCCTGGAGCCCGAGTCAGTTTACCTGGGCTCTGATTCTCACTGCCACAGGGGTATCTTGCTTGGTAGACGTATCCTCAGATCCCACATTAATACCATATTCATTTTATTTATAACATAAGTCTCCTAAAACTGGAGGTATAACCTTAGTTCATGATGGATCTGATCTGCTGGGGTGCCAGGTGCTTCCCCTCCCACTGAAGTCAATGCAAGTTGGGATCATGCAGCACAGTCCAGGACTGGGCACTGTCATTTCTGCCTGAATTTGCAGAGGGGAGGGAAGTGTGCTTGGATGCAGCACAGCAGAGACTGAATGAAGTTTTAGATGCCCCAGAATTCAGGTGAATTTTCAAAGATAAGCACGTAGAAATTGTGGAAACTCACCTCTTGTTCTGGGCACTTGCAAAATGCAAAAACATCCCTCTATTGCTGAGAGCCAAGCCCCAGGCAAAAGTCCAGGTGGGGTCCATGTGGTGACCAGTGGGTAATAAAACCCCACACAGACCCAGGAAACACACAAGACAATAGAAATGTCAATATTTTTGGTAACAAATTTAAGATTCTTCTCAACTTCAATGCTCTCAACTCTACATTTGCCTACATATGTCATCACCTTCTCCTATGCCCTCTCCATTCCTTTCTCTGTGTATCCATTGCTAGTATTCATCTCCGCATCTTCCCCTACAATATCCAATATATCTGGAATAGCTTTCCTGTTAGCAAACAGCAAGCTCTCACCTGTCTCCTCCTTCAAGAATCTTCTAAAAACCTCCCTGCTCCATAGAAAAGCATTCAAGTTCAAATGCCACTCTTCATTCTGTGCTCTTTCTTCCCTTGTTTTCGGTTGGTTTGTCCCTTTAGACTGTAAATCCTTCAAGGGAGAAATGTGTTCTGTTTGCCACCAACCTCCAATGGTACAGTGCTATATAAATGCCACATTGGGATACCCTTATTTAGTCTGAGCAGTACCTTATTCCACAAGTAGTGCCATTGAGCACACCTGGACTATTCATAGAATACAGTATTTTTCAGCATGACTAAAGGTTTCATAAAGATTGGCTTGCACAGGAATCCTACATTCAAACCCCAATGCCTTTAAACTTGAGATAAGTTTGGATATGAATTCAGATCCAAAATTGGTAGCTCAATCCCACTGCTAAAACAGGCATGAATCAGAAGCCCAAATCTGAGCAGCCTCAAACCTTCAAAAAGTCTGAAGGATTTGTAGCTATGTCCAGATGAAACCTTCACGGCTGGATCCTGCTTCTATGTCCAGGGAAGGTTTTGAAAGTTGCTAAGGATTCACTAAGAAGAGAAAGCTCAAGGGTCTAAGTTTCACAGAAAAGGGGAAATAAGGTACTGTATTTGGAAGTTTTAAAAATCAAGTCCTTCCCTACCACAAACTAAGTGTGGGGAGAAGTGAGGAGAAGTTTCCTTGCACGTAGCTGATAATTTGCATTCTATTTCAGGTACCCCATCTCAACCAGGGGCGGCTCTAGAAATTAGGCTGCCCCAGGCAGCGCGGTGTGCTGCGCCGCCCTTCCTCGGTCCCGCGGCGGGTCCCCTCTTCCCGCGGCTCCGGTTGAGCTCCCGCGGCAGGTCCACCGGAGCCCCGGGACGAGCGGACCTGCCGCAGGCATGACTGCGGGAGCTCCACCAACCTCCCGCGGGCAAGGCTGCGGACGGTTCGCGGGTCCGGCGGCTCCGCTTGAGCTGCCGCAGTCATGCCTGCGGGAGGTCCAGCCGAGCCGCGGGACGAGCGCCCCCTCCGCAGTCATGCCTGCGGCAGGTCCGTCGTCCCGCGCCCGTGGACCTCCCGCAGGCATGACTGCGGCAGGTCCACCGGCCCAGCCTGCCGCCCCGTAGATTTGGCCGCCCTAGGCAACAGCTTGGTTTGCTGGTGCCTAGAGCCGCCCCTGATCTCAACTTGATAGAGCCAGTGTGACATCATTTAAAACCCCATTTGAGAAGTAAGGCAAAGCTGCTAAATAAGGACAAATTCAGAAAAGGCATTGGCCACTACTAACACAATATGTCAACGCTTCAGCTGTGCAAAAAGCATATTGATCACAAGTACAAAGTGTTGCCAGGGGTTATTGAAAAGAAAGGTGCAGCAACTGGAACTTGATACACTAGGAAATACAGTAGTTGGTTTATGGTGCTTTGTAAAACTGTTAATATATTTGGTTAATGAAGGAGACAAGAATTATTTCTTTGACTAGATCCTACCTGTTAGCCTGGCATTAAACAGCATACAACAAACGGTGCACAATTTCTCTCATAACTTGAATGGCCTTTATTAGCCTTTTAATTTAAAAGATTTGCAAAGTGGGCATGGAGCTTGTTGAAGAACCTCTTTCCAAAGCTCCCAATTTTTCCATTTGTCATGAAAAGGGGCATAAGACTGCATGACAGAAGACACTAACAGAACATAACTACAATTAAATCTTACCTTCAGGCTAGCTTCAGACAAGACTGAGATAATATAGATCACGGGAAAAGCCACAGGGAAGGACAGAAATGATATTAACTCTCTGACTGAGAGGATGCATCCTCCACTTACTCAGGTTTGCGATTTAATGATCCGGGTTGCCAACTTTTGTGCTTTTAATCATGACTCTCAGAATATCTGGTGTTTTCATTAGGGTCCCAGCAACATGAGAACCTCAGCTTTCATTTTAAAAAAGTTTCAAGCCCTCATGGTTGAAGAGAAGCTTGAAAACATGAACCTGAAAGGCTCAAAATCATAATGCAAATTCAAAGAACTGAAAATATGTTTGTTAACATCTCATGATTTGGGGGATCCTGACTCATGATTTTTTAACATGTGGAGATGGCAATACTCCATCTCATTGGATCTCCAGCTGCTCCTGGGTACTCAGATAAATGCTGTAGCCATGACCTTCCTCACCCCACCACAACCCCCAATGTACTTTTGGAATCACAATCAAAGGGATACAGCTTTTCCTTAACACATGGACCTCACTGCAGTTAGACATGCCTTTATCACTGCCAGATTGGACTACTGCAATAGGCTATGGGGATAATAATATTCTCCTATCTCCTAGGAAGGGTAGGAGGCTAAATTCACTCATGTTTGTAACACATTTTGTGGTCCTCTCATAGATGGTGCTATAGAGGTGAAGTATTATTTGCAATTTGCAGTTACAATTCTTCTTGTGTTTCCATGCTTTCAATTGTAACAAATGGGGGGGGGGGGTCATGTGGAAATCCCTTAACATAAACAAAGTTTATTAGTCAATGGGAGTTGAGGATTTTGTAAGATGGCACCATAGCTATTACAACAAATGGTAGATAGTTTATTGGGCTGGAGCTCTTACAATTGCTTTAGTAATATTATTTGATTTGGGGATCCAGCACTTACAAAGACTCTAGCTTGTGTAAAACTGGTTATAACATTTCAGATTGCACCAAAGAAAAACAAAACAACTGTTTGATGGATCACAAAGGCAGAGGATTATTGACAGATGTAGCCTTTCAAGCCAAGAGGAGTTTAGCACATCCAAGATGGTAGCACTGGGATTCAATGGAAATCCCATCAGTCATCAAAAGGCAATTCTTAAAAATGTATTTCAATGTAAAATAAGTAGTCTTCCTCTGCCTGTGCAGCGCATGGGGGCCTGAGGCTCACTCTGTAGACAGTGTCCTTCTCTTCTTAGCAAGCTAACCAGAATGCTCTGTTTTATCTGCACAAGATCAGATCTAGGTCAGGCTGCCCACTGAGGCTTTATGCAGCTCAGAAGTCACTAATAAAGAGTTTTCATTTCTCATGCTAGCAAATATAATGTCCAAAACAATGAGTTTACTTTGGAGCTTTCTCAGAACTGTCAGTCAAGCAAAGATCTATGAACTTTCATCTGTAATGGAGCTTATAACCTTGTGCCAATGAAAGGATGGCAGATTTGTGGAATGAAACGATGATCCCAGAGAGAGGTTGAATCCATCTTGGCTGGGAGCCTTGAAGTCCTGGGGTCTGAATGAGAAAAGAAGGAGAGGGAGGGAACAAAGAAAGGGAACAAACACAGAATAATACATGCGCCAGCTACAGTGTGCTAGTACCTTAGCACAGATGCCTATGTTATTTCGATAGTGTTTTTCTTGTTGCAATGTATCTTTTTTAAAATGTAAAAGAGGAGGGTTTGGATTGTATGAAGAGTTGAAAGCAGGATAAAGAGCCTCTTGAGATTAAGAGTGTAAATTCAATTCCAGTCAAGCTCAGTAATGAGCAAGAGTTGTTACCCTCTAGTTTTTATTTGATTTTCTATGATAAAATGAGTTACTGTACTTCAAAATACCCAATATGTAGGGCAAAACCTGAGGTGGATTTCCCCGTGTACTAGATAAATTCAGCAGTACTGCAGATCTTAGTAAACTAAAGAATCACTTGTAAAGAAAGCCAACCTGGCAAACTCTGCTAAATGAGCCTCTTGGCACTGGGTGGGCCAGGAGCTCTCCCACTGGTATTTAATCCCTTTTGCATTGGTTCATCATGTCAGGAAATCCCACATCCTTGCTGCAGAGAACTAAAGCAAGGACTGCTGTCATACTGGATTATGGGGACCATGCCCTGTCAGTCAAGAGCTGCTGTTTTTAAAGGGACAAGGTATATGAAGTACAGCCTAAGAAGTCCTAACCCACAACCACCTCTGTGTAACTTCAGCTTTTAATGTTAAAATGGATCAACTGCTGACAAACAGAGAGAAACAATTTATAGAAAAAGATGCAAGTAAACCGTATGTTTGTGTTCACTTATTTGCAAAGTGGGTGCGTATCTCCACTCCTGGTAAGCTGTCAATATAGCCATGAGTGCCACAAAATTTGGGCATCCCTGTACAGAGACTGCACAGAGAGAAAACTCATTATACATGTTTTCTTTTTCCTTTGAACTACCTTCCTTACACGGGAGAACAGGCAAAGTTTAATAGAATAGAAGCTTTACACTACGTGCGGGGATAAATTAAGAGGACACTCCAGAAGGAACCTACGTTTATTCAATGTATACTTTGTTATAGCCACCCTAGTTTGAATATCATACCTAGACTCCATCAAGACAAATGTAGTATTATTTAAGATTTATATTGCAATAGCACCTAAGACCACAATCAGGTTGGGCCTCGTTGTGCTAGATGCTGTCACAAACATTTAATAAATGAGAGCCCCTCTCCCAAAGACCTTGCAATCTAAAAGACAGAGACTTAACAGGCGGAGAGACACACAAGCAGGCTGGGGTGGGGCTGGTAAGACAGGTAACAAATATAATAGCATATGTGCAATTCTTAGCCAGTCATCCTCATTTTAGAACAGATTCTGCCACCCTTACTCATAGTATGTAGTATCTTACTCCTCAGGTAATCCCATTAAAATCAGTAGGACTATTTGAGGAGTAAAGTACCAAATGTCTTGTGAATTACACCAAGTAAGGGCATGTCTACACTGGCAGAGTTACACCACTGGCCGTTACAGCACCGTTCAGAGAGTGCTGAAGGGAAACCACTGCTGTGTGTTCACACTGTCAGTTGCCCGCACAATAGCATGTTCACGCTTGCAGCACTTGCAGTGGCATTCAGAGCGGTGCACTCTGGGCAGCTATCCCACAGAGCATCTCTTCCTCTTCTGCCACTAAGAAGTGTAGGAAAACAGAGGGGGTCACGAGACATCCTGTGTCCAGTCCCAATGCCCCATGATGCATTGCTTCGCATCCCAGCTGTGCTTCTGTCCACAATTGGCACCATCTTTCAACAGTTTGTGTACTGTGCACTCTGCCTTTCCAGTCTGCAGGAATGGATTCCAAGCTGTTGACCAGAATGCTGCTCGCTCTGACCAACATGTCACGAGTGGCAGTGGAGTTATTCCTTAAACTACAAAGGCAAGAGGAGTGCAACATTGATCTCACCACGTACACTAGCTATGACACGAGGTTGCTTGTGGCATTCACGGAGGTGCTGACCACATTGAAACACCACTTTTGGACTCAGGAAACAAGCACTGAGTGGTGGGATCACACCATCATGCACATCTGGGATGATGGCTGCAGAACGTTTGGGTGAGGAAAGCCACATTCATGGGACTTGTGATGAGCTTGCCCCAGCCCTGCGGCACAAGGAAATGAGAATGAGAGCTGCCCTGCTGTTGGAGAAGCGTGTGGCAATTCCACTGTGGAAGCTGGCTACTCCAGACTGCTACCGATCGGTCGCTAACCAGTTCGGAGTGGGAAAGTTGACCATTGGACTCATGTTGACGGAAATGTGCAGTGCTATTAATCAAATCCTTCTCTGAAAGACCATGACTCTGGGCAACATGCGTGACATTGTGGATGGCTTTGCACAAATGGATTCCCTAACTGTGGAGGGGCGATAGATGACACGCCTATTCCAATTCTGGCACCAGACTACCTAGCCACCGAGTACATTAATCGCAAGGGGGTATTTCTCAATGGTTCTCCAGGTGCTTGTGGATCACTGAGGGTGTTTCACAGACATGAATGCAGGCTGGTCTGGAAAGGTGAATGATGCATGCATCTTTTGAAACACTGGCCTGTTCAGGAAGCTGCAAGCAGGGACTTTCTTCCCAGACCAGAAGATCACTACAGGGGCAGTCGAAATGCTCATTGTGATCCTGGGAAACCCTGCCTACCCCTTAGTACCGTGGCTTATGAAGTCATACACGGGGCAAGTTGACAACAGCAAGGAGCAATTCAACATCAGGCTGAGCAAGTGCAGAATGACTGTTGAGTGTGCTTTTGGCCATTTAAAGGTGCACAGGCACTGCCTGTATGGGAATCTGGACCTGACCGATAATATTCCTATGCTTATAGCTGCGTGCCATAAGTTCCATAATATTTGTGAAGGAAAGGATGAAAGCTTCACTCAGGGCTGGACTGCTGAGGCTCAGCACCTGGAGGCTGAATTTGAACAGCTAGATACCAGGACTATTAGAGGGGTACAGCGCAGGACCATAAAGATCAGGGATGCCTTGAGGCAGCAATTTGAAGCTGAAAGCTACTAATATTTGTTGCTATATTTGGGAGTGCAATGCTCGTGATTGGTGCAGATGATGCAATATGAAGGCTTAAGATAATTGTCTTTGCTTTGCAGGGATCTGTTTGCTTTCAATTTATGGAATAAAGATTGCTTTCAAACTAACACAATTCTTTTATTAAAAAACAACATCCAGAGGAAAGAGTCAAACAAAAAAAGACATCAGCACTGCGGGGGATGGAAGAAGTGAAGTTCCCAGGAGGAGGTGGAGTCCCAGGACAGCTAAAGATTTGTGTATGTCCAGGGATCATATCCAACTTTCTCCTTTGGAGTACACTGCAGTGGGTACTGTACTTCAGCAAGGCCAAACCGCTGCGGGATGGGTGTTGAGTGCAGTGGGTACTGGGAGACCACAGTGCTGGACTGTGATGGGGGAAATGGCCTCTCCACCCCAAAGAGATGCCTGAAAGAAACTGGAACAAAGGTCTGTAACTATGTGGGTGTGAGTGATTGTTGGACCCAGGTCATAAGCCACAACGTTGATCTGAAAAGGATTGGGCCCAGACTAGGAAGGAGTCTAGTCTGTGAAAGAAGCTTATTGGGATATCTTTGAGGGTGAGATTTACCTGTATTCAGTTTCCTACTGTATTAGGCTTAGACTTGCGTGTTTTTGTTTTATTTTGCTTGGTAACTTACTTTGTTCTGTTATTACTTGGAACCACTTAAATCCTACTTTTTATACTTAATAAAATCACTTTTGCTTATTAATTAACCCAGAGTAAGTAATTAATACCTGGGGGAGCAAATAGCTGTGCATATCCCTCTATCAGTGTTATAGAGGGCAGACAATTTATGAGTTTACAGAGTAAAACAGATTTATTTGGGGTTTGGATTCCATTGGGAGCTGGGTGCTGGAGACAGGAGCACTTCTTAAGCTTTCAGTTAAGTCTGCAGTTTTGGGTGCGTGGTTCAGACCCTGGGTCTGTGTTGCAGTAGGCTTGTGTGTCTGGTTTGACAAGGTAGGGCTCTGAAGGCCCAAACTGGCAGAGAAAACAGGCTTGGAGGTAGTCTCAGCACATCAGGTGACAGTCCAAGGGCGGTCTCTGTGACCAAACCCGTCACAGTAACAATGTAATAAAGGCCAATACAGATAATAAGACCACATTTTTGGAGCCCTTATTAATAGATATATAGATAAATCTACAATCCTACTCAACCTGAGTAAGGGTCATAGATGTGGAGCCATATACCAAAATTTTAAGCATAAAACCATAGTACAAGCCAGAGTGGCATCGCTAAAAATGAGGAATGGGGATGATCGCCAAAAAGGGGCCAACAGTGATTAAAATAGAAGACACTTTTAGAGATGAACCCAAATGCCTGTAACTTTGCAGTGTTCATACACTGTATCTTAATTTTCTGACTTCTGCCCATCTCTAAAACAAAATCCATGCAGTGTCCATTTCAATACAGTGAAGCCATAATGTATAAAAGGAATTTTTAAAAGCGTCAGTGCCAGTTCACTGGCTCTCAATTCTTTACATTAGAATAATGTGTAGTATATATAGTAGAGAATGATTTGAAAGATCATTCATTAGATTTAAGGGAAATGTATGAGGAAGGAGTTGCTGTTCCATCATTTTGCTTTTTGCTGTTGATGGAGGTGCTAGAGGGCATAGGAGGGAATTCTGCTAATCCCCCTGAAACTCTCATCACTGCAACTGATTTTCTACAGCCCTGATCCAAATACCTTTGAAAGCAATGGGAGTTTTTCCACTAGCCTCAGTGGACTTTGGCTCAAGCCCTATGTGGTCTTGGGAAGGTCAATTAAGGGGAGACTTTCAAGGCACAAATGTGAGTTAGCACTGCCATTTGTGCCTTTGAACGTCTGCCCTTAACTTCCCCACATATCAGTTTGACCATCTATAAAACTGGGGAGATAATACTTAACCACACTACAAAACATTGTGAGAACTACAGATAAAGAGCACTATAGAAGTGGTGATTATTAGTAGTAGAAGCATTTTAGTATTCTCTACCTTTTGAATTAATGTTCAGGGACCTCCTATTTTTAATTATTGCAGGACATTCATATTGTACACAAATCCCTTTACAATAATCATCGGGGGTAGGGGGGAGGATTCATTTGGTTATTTAATTTGGGATATGATTTAGTGGCTGATGCAACCTGAATTTCATAAAAGTGGCACATCCATCACACTTGAATGTGCTAGTACAATTAAGTTTGAGGATGCCAGCAGTAATTCAAACTGGGTGGCAATATTAGACACTGTGCAGCCAAGCCTGTTATTGTTTTATTCTTAAACTTGGATTTCAAATAATCATGTCAGCATTAATTCAGAGTCTTGATTACAGCTCTGCTGGTGCTTTTTTCATTGCCAACTTTGCAGTCCTCCTGCTGACCTGAAATATTGGACTCCTGCAACTTTGGATTCCACTTGCAATTGTAGACTTTGCAAGGCCAAGCCATATCCCTGGGTAAGGGGTGCAATAAAACAGTAGGCAGTGGCTATTCATATCTTATTGAATTAGCCTCCTGCCAAATTCCACTTGTGAATATATGTTCACCCTTTTAGTTGGTAGAAAATTACATTTCCCCATGCTCTTGTCTGAAATGTCAGTTTATTTGAAACTACTCCACAGGCCACCATTCAATCAAATATATTAAGAGTAGAGAGTTATGCAAAACTATGGCAAGTTCTGTAAATTAAATCAGAAAATCTGTTTTTAAAATAGTTTTGCGAAAAAGGCAAAGTAATGCAAATCTTTTGCTTTCAATCTTTCATTGAGGGCAAAAAGCTGTTTTCAAAAACAAATATTTTTGCTGAATTTATCACAATAAAAGGATGAAGGTGAAAAATCAAAGTTCAGATTGAGTTTCCTATGTCATTGTATGTCTGCTTATGTTGAGTGTACTAACTTCCATGCTAGTGAAGTGTCAAACGCTGGGTGCCGTTAGATGTGAGATTTGAAACCATGCATTCAAAGGAGACTGCTAACTTCATGCCAAATCGGAGATCTCCTGGAAACCATGACTTTTGCACTTGTATACAAAATCCATATCTTACCTTTGGGATCAATGGTACTTTTATAAAAGGGTGCAGATCTAGAAAAAGGAGGAAGTTTATGCAGGCATCAACTCAAAATAAAATCAGAAGTCAAATTCATAGGAAATTGGCCAAAAAAAATCTGTTAAGGTCCTTGCTATAGCTTTACTCTTGCACATACTGCAGCTTTTAGAATTAAAATGATTAATATAACTATTATCCCAGCAGCTGTATGGTTCCTAAGCTGGGGCACTCAAACTTAGCCCAACTTTGGGCTACATTAGTAGTTTTCCAGGAGCCCAAGGGTTTTTACTTAATTCATATCAAATGAAGCTGATTACAGCTGTCCTCCCCTTCAATAGGGAGGCGTACTCTATGGATTCAACAGATCACACATGCACTGCTCCATTTTGACCCCTATCACCTACTCACAATGTAGAACCTTGCATGCCCCATTAGACCCACTGATCACAATTTAGACACCCAACGCTAGATGATAGGCATACAGTGAACATGCTGGTAAACTGATTCAATGCAGGTTAGTGTCTATAGTTCAACTCGCTTGTTGCCATGAAAAGTTGTAAGCCACTGTGCAAGGAAGTGAGATCAAAATGAGAATAAGACAGAACTATGGCATCAGAGCTGCTATGGCTCATTGGAAATATGAGGAAGTGCTGTTTCACTTTGCTCTGGTCATTAGATGAATGTGATTTTTTTCATCATTTAACATTACTTTGAATATTATACGGTTTCATACATTTTGCAGGACATGCAGAATATGTGTGTCATTACAAACTGGGGCCACCAATATTTCTGAAGATGGCTACTGGAGTTCCACATAAAGATTTTAAAAGGTAGCATTTTTTTAGCCTAAATATGGCAGTTTGAAGAAGTTGAGTTAGGTGTTGGTGAAACTCTAACAATTGTGATTGCTGGGGACTAATTGCTCCATTTTAGCTCTACAGGCAATATGGTGGTGAATAAGAAGGTGCTTAGCTTTTCTCAAAGCAAATGCAATCATAATAGTTGTTTGAACACTTGTGCACTCTTGCAATCACTTGTGTCATGCAAACGTGAAGCGTTGCAGGTACGGGAAGGAATTGCAGTGGCACTACTAACACTCGTGTAGATAGACAGGATGGGAGAAGGCTGGCTGGATTGGAGAGCTGATGTTCAAGTGAAGGGGGAACAGGATTTATAATAAAGGCTTGGCCCACATTAAGAGAGACTGATTGTGCAGTTTGAACACAAAAGGACGAAATCATCCCTTAGACTCCAATAGCAACAAAAAAGAAGCTACTTCATTCCATTTACTAAACACGGCCCCAAGGAGAGGACTCAATTGTAATAAATAAGTGAGGTAATTTTAAATTTAATCTACTGTATTTAACTGCTGGGAAGGACCAATCATTACTGAGGATTAGGAGGAGGATGGGCCTAGAAGGTATAAAAACAAAATATTAGGTACTCAGACTGTCAGCTTCCAGATGACATGACCTCATGAGATGCAGATGGCTAGATAAGATGTCAGAGAGAATGGGTTGTAGCGTGTCATAAAACATACTCTCCTTATCTTTCCTTTGTCTCATAAATTTTCTGCAATGTAGATTCTGTAAAATCCTATTTTTGTCTTTCTTCCATTGTATTTTGGCCTTGTAAATAAAGTAAGACACTCTATAATCTTTTCTGAGTGAACTGTGTTTCAAGGGAGTTCACTCTTGGCATGCTTCTTGAAGGCATATTACCAAAAGCACATCTAGTGTGGGTGGGTCTGTTTGTCCTCATTACTTGGAATAAACAAGAGAGTTTTGAATTGCAGAATCAGGGTGAAATCCTGGTTCCATTGAGGTCAATGGCAAAACTCCCTTTCATTGCAATGTAGCCAGGATTTCACCTCCAGTGACTAAGAAGACCCCTAGTTTTAAGTTCAAGGCAAGCCAGGCAGTTTTGAACTGCTCTTATGTAAAATGGGACATCTATTAAAGCTTTCATGCAACCGCATATAGGCAGCTCTGAACAAAGACAGGTCTGAAATTTTGAATGGATAAATCAGATTTTTTCAATAGTAATAATTAATAATATTTCTATTAAAATAATGCCTCTAGGCCCCAGCTGAGATCAGGACCCTACTATGCTGGGTGCTACACAAACATACCATATAAGATTGCCTCAGATAAATTACACTCTATTAACAAGATGCTGAAGCCCGAACTGCTGCACCTTCATCGCTATTTTAGCTGTGCTAGCAGGGGCTACTCTTGCTACTGGTAAACTAGGCAGCTGCCTAGGATGGCAGATTCTGCCTAGGGGAACAAGGATGGCCAGGTCAAACCTGAGCAGCATTGTGACTCCATGTGCCAGGTCACAATGCCCCTCATTCAAATCTTGCCCAGCAGTCCCCGCCCTCCCAGCCACATCATGACAAGTTTCACCCAGCCGCCTCCTCTAAGTGAGTGGCACTTGGAACCATCAACTTGTACCATAACCATTAGAAGGCTTGCCATGCACCCCCCTCTCCAAAAGTCTGGCATGCCCCAATCCCCAGCAGGTGCCCACCCCTTTGGTTGAAAACCTCTGTTTGGAGCAGGGGGTAAAGGTACACTGAAGTTTGGCCTAGGGGAGCAGATTGTCTTCAGTAGGCTTTGTTTGCCAGCCAAGCTGCAATCACACCTCCTATTGACTGCAGCATAGACATATCCTCCTTGACTTGCGCAGAATGAGGAGTTGGAGCCAGGTCTCCTTAGTCCCAGTTCAGTACTGTAATCACCAGACTGTCCTTCATACTAATGAATATCACATAGGTGTTCTGATACTACAATACTGAGTGCAGTAAAGAACCTAAACATCCATTCTAGCCCTTTATTTTACTTTGTTTTCTAAATGACAAAATAACTGAAACATATACAAGTGATTTTTATAAGTAAAACATTTTTTCCAATAATACGTTAACCTTTCCTTTCTTGTTAAAAGAAAATATCCCTTTTTAAGCATGCAAAGGAAACTTGATACTATCAGCTAACTAACAAGATATCTCTAAAGAAATAGTATTTTACAGAAGCCGGAAACTGAGAAAAGACAGAGGAAACCGGTACTAGAATATTTCATTTAATGACTGTATGACAAGTCCATCGTAAGTCATTATTTATAGGTCATTTTCCTGCTAGCTGTAGGATTTCTGGCCTTAATCACGTGTGTCAAAACACACTTCCGAATAAAAACTTCCAACATGATACTGATAATTCTGAGCAGGACAATGGACATATTTGACCATGCCTCTCTTTCCTTTTTACTCTGAATATGTCAAGATATTCCTTGTTAACTCCATGGCCTTTTGTAGTCACTACTATAGACACCAAGCAAGAGGTGTTGCATGAGGAAGACCCAAGCATGGACAGGAAAGGATGAAAACCCAATAGTCAGCATTAAGCTTAAAGAGACTAACAATTTATAAATGTATAATTGTACTGTAATGCCTTTTGCATTTTAACACCTTCTTCAAACCTTGAAGATATATTTTCTGTCCCTACTAAGTTCCTGTTTTTTATCAAAAATTGACTCTTGTTCTTATGCTTCTGTCCATATGTCATGGCAACTGCACCCTCCCACCTCCTTAGTCAACAAAAGTGGAAAAAATAAGGCTGAGAATTAGAAATCTGACCTATCATAAATTTTAAAAATCTAATTAGAGTTTTACAATAGAGGGTCTCAGATCTATGAGAAACTTTCGAACAAATGAGAAATACAAACAATAAGATAAAAACAGGGTAGAAGATTTCACTTTGTGCTTACTCTATAGTGAACCCAGGTTGAAGAGCATGCAACAGTATCCAAGCTACAGGATGAATGGGAAACAGAGTGCATTGAACAAATGAAACTAGAGAATCAGATGGAAGTACAACAAGATTATAAAATAGCTGGGAGAGAGTACTCTACACAGAAGGGTGGTACAGAGACTATGTCAGGATAGCTAGTAAAATAAGACTAAGTAAAATAAATAGGAAGAATATTCCTTTTATCTAGCATGAGCCAAAAGCAGTATAGAGCAAGTGTTCAGCTTTGCATGCTGGTGTTGATAAATTAATGCTAAATGATAGTATGAGACATCATGTCAAAAGGGCCCAGTCCTCCAAACCTGCACTCACGTCAGAGAAAGGGTTTGCAGGATCAGGCCCTTACTGGGCATATGAAATCTCAGATCATCAAATCATATTAATTTACAGGTGTCAGACTCATTCTACATGCATGACAAATGGCTTCCATAACCTCATTTAAAAACACAAAGCATTGCAGGAGTATAACAGCATTAGAAACTGCTTGGTAAACAGCTCTTTATGTTTTGTCACCTCTTTATCTAAATAGCAGCAATGATATCAGAAACAATTAAATTATTTCTTGAACCAAGACTATTTGCCAACCATAGCCCCCAAAATGTATTTACTAAGCTAAAAAGCCATAAAAAAAAAGTACAGGGAGTGCAGTGGAACTGCTGGCAGACCTTTAACTTCACAGAGGCTAGTAAGCAAGTATTGTAATGTTGAAAATGATAAATTAGCCAATTTTCTAAGAGAGCTGCCAAAGGGTTTGGGTGAACTAATTCTTTTATAGTTTTGTTAGAATGAGCAGATATATCACTACTGCTACCATATATGATGAGCTCTGCAGTGAGATCTGGAAGTTGGTTGTGATTTTAATTTTTTTAAGCCTTCCCTTCAGAAAGAGAAAACACTTATTTTGTTGTGCTCATGAGAGGCCTGAGGTGGTGTGCATATATCTGGCTTCTGCATCTGGCAAAAACAAATTAGATATAAAAATATTTAAATAAAAGGAAGCCTTAAACAATGTTGACTCAAGCTTTATTGATTCATTGAGTAACAATTTAAGACTTAACCTTCTCTCACAAAGTTTAATTAAAAATTTAGATGAGTCTATAGATAGGAAGTGAAGATTTAGAAGAACAGCAAATTAACCTGCCAAGAACACGCAAGACATATCTCCATCCTAAAAATACTTACAGAATAGATATTTTATGTAATCACCTGCATCACAGTAGACTTATAAATTCTTACAATAATGATCCACAGAAATGGATATGGCAACTTCACTACACCACCACCACCATCATCTGAAACATAATCCAGGATGATTAAGTGATTTTCCCATTGTAACTATATGATCAGAATTTAGTCCAACCCCTGATCCCTTTGGTGAATAATTGTGATGCTACCCAGGGCTGTGAAGCACCTTGTTACCACCTGCCCTTAACATGAGGAAGATGCGTCTGTGCCTGCCAGGGATCAGGTCCCCAACTCCACAAGCCACGTACAACACAAGGACTCCTCTCTAGGCCTACGTGGGCTCTACTCTCTCTTTAAAGGATAGCTGTAGGCAGTGGCACGCTCCAAACCCCAAGCATCTCCGTGTAGTGTCCAGCCCCAGTTTCACTGGAACTCACAATATTTAGATTTGCTGCTTCCAAAGGAGCAGTACACAACAGCCCGTTATACCTCAGATCACTGCTCTGCTTCACACACAGCACTTAGGTAAGTATATTTAACAAAGAGGAAAGTTTCAAATGGTAGCATGTAGCAATATTGAAAACAAATGGTTACATATAAAATAAAATCAAACATCCTAGACCTATTTATTTAACTAGATACTTTAATGTCTTATCACACAAAACTCACTCCAAAGACATTTCAGTATTTTTCAGCCGGGCCTGGCTGTGATCTTTTTTCATGAAACAGGACACATTGCCAGCTTGTCTTCTTAGTGAAGAATACAGGGCATCTCTTGGTACCTGTTGCAGGATAGGTGCCCCTCATCAGGGGGCATCGGGTTGTGGGAGGATCTCTTGAACTAGGACTGTTACTGATTTTTTTTTCCCTCAGACATTTAATATATACGATTTTTTTATTCGACGTTCTAAATGTAAAAGGGTTTAGGGCCAAAAATATATTTACTCTCCTAGTTTTAAATATAGTTTATGATCATGGTCTCTATTCAGTAACAAATGCAAGAAGAATCTGAATGAAATATCATTAAGAAGATTCTTGTAGACACGTCTGATTTAAATTAAATTTTAAAAGATTTTAAATAATAGCTTGAACCAGCAGCAAGTGTTTTGATCTAGCCACCATTGAAAGCTTTATGGCCCATTTGGATTTACTAATGGTGACAGCAGCTTTTTTTTCCTGGATCTAAGCCAAGTTATATATTTTTTTAAAAGAAATTGATTTTTTTCATGATAAAGATTTTCTCCGTCAGGGAAAAAATAAATGCTGTATACATGTGTGTCATTTTCAAGGATGAATATACAAGATTTCAGTGTTATAGAGAAAGTAATAACATATGTAAATCCATCAAAGATAAAAACAGTAGGGCAGATGCAGCACAAGTTTATTCATCACATTTCCTTTTGCAATTGCACCCCTGTATTCCTTGCTACCACATGCAAAGCACACCACCACCACCATTAATTGGGGTAAAAGGGACAAACACCAAAACTAAACTCTGTTTTCAGTTACAGTACAGTTTATAGCCTCATTAAAGTGTATGAGCCAAACTCAATGCTGATATAGTGGTAACAACTGTCATTGATTTCAATGGGAATGGTACCCACTAACACCAAAACTAAATATGGTGGGGTTGCACAGGTGACAGAAGAATTGGTGCTCATGAATCAAAATCTGCACACCTAATTGTGATCAAAGGGACTTTGATCTATGAGGAGGTCTTGAAGTGAGAGTACTCTCCAAACAACTTAATGTTTATGCCCAGCACATTTTCCAGTGGTAATTGTGATAGTTTTGGGGGTTAATTTTAGTCAGCCAATCTGCTCTCATCCCACTTCTTATTTCACTGTTCAGCTAGCCTTCTTCAGGAGCTCAGTTTTCTTATATTGACTGTTGGCTCTTTGCTAGCTCTTGATCACCTTTTTATATACAATTTTCTTTAATAACATATACAGAGTATTTGAAAATTATATCCAAAATCTTAGTCTGTTCCAAACTGGACTTACATTCTGCAACTGAACCACACTAACCCTTCCTACTAGTATCTGGAAACAACAATGGGACAACAATGAGGAGCAATGTCTTACCACCACTGATATTTGAAAGACTTAGCCCTTGTTTATAATACAGAATTATTTTGGTTATAATTACATTGCTCAAGGATGTGAATAATCCACACACCTAAGCCCTGTAGGTAAACTAACCTAAGCGCTGGTGTAGACAGCACTATGTTGGTGGGAGAGTTTCTCTCACAGACACAGCTATTGCCTCTCGCAAAGATACATTAACTAAGCCGATGGGAGAAGCTCATTCCCATCAGCTTAGAGCATCTTCATTAAAGTGCTACAGCATTTTAAGTGTAGACCTGCCACAGGGACTAAAATACTGTTCTGCTCCAGCACAGTGTAAGCAGAAGCTTTGTGTGAGTGAAAGTGAGGTTGAGAATGAGGCACAGTGGTCTGTGCAGAGCAGAAGTCATTGACAGCCTTCTAACAAGCTCATTGTTTTATTATAAATGTACAAAAGGGGCAGAGAATTGACATGTTTGAGAAGACTTGGATTTGAGAGAGCCTCATCAATGCAAACAAAGCTCATACAATATTGATATTCATGAATCTTTTACTGGACCAACTTCTGTTGGTGAAAGAGACAAGCTTTTGAGTTTACACAGAGTTTTTATTCAGGTCTGGGGAAGGTACTCAGGGTGTCTCAGCTAAATAACAAGATGGAAAAGAGTGTTTAGCGTAGGCATTAACATGCTGTAAGAGACCATTCAAAGTGAAGTAGGCAATTAACACCTCTAAAGTCATAGGACAAAGGAGGGTTAGGCTATAGACTGTTGTAATAAGCCATAAATCCAGCGTTATTACTGAGTCTGTGATTTTTAGTGTCTAACAGAGTTATGAATTTAATCTCTTTTGAAGGTGTTCTGCAGGTTTCCTTTGAGGATGAGGACTGAGAGGTCACATATGGAGTGATCATTTTGTTTATCCATGGATGATGGGTGTTTGTGTCTTATTTTCTGTAAGAGTTCATTCAAGAATGTAGTAATTGTCCTGTTTCACCTATATAGTAGTAGTTAGTGCATTTAGTGCTCTGGATATGGTTATAGGCACATGTAGGACACTGAAAGGTGTGTTGTGGTGAGTATTGATCATCGTAGCTGTGGAAATGTATCTGCAGGTTTTGCATCTGTTATGACAGGGTCTGGTGCTGCTTTAAGTTGATGAGTGTTGATCTGTGGGGAACTTGCTTCTAATTATGAGTTTGGTGAAGTTGCGGGGGGGGGCCTGTTTGAAGGCCAGAAAAGGGGGTTTGGCAAAATTTTCTTTCGGGATATGGTCCCCATCCAGTATGGGATGAAATTGTTTAATGATACTCCATTTGGGTTCCAGTCTGGGATATCACTAGTAGGTGACAACTAGAGGTGAGAGGTAATTTTTTAATGACCTATCCAATCAATATATTTCAGGAAATTCTTGACTAAAACTGATAAATAGATCTGGTGATCTTAGGTAATTTTCATTGCTCCCTAGCAAAGGCCTCCCTACTATTACCACCACCTCATGGAAGAAATTAACATAATTTGTGTAAAATGTTACAAATACACTTACTTGAATATTAACAGTATGGTTAAAATCCAATAAAAACATTCTGCTGCCTAAGCAGTGATATATTTAGGCAGCTGCATGATGCATTACAATTGTTTGATTGTCGACTCTTAGAACGTTAGTGGCAAAACATCAGTTAAGGAAAATGACCTCATCTCAACCTCTGCCAATATAGCACTTCCACAATGCTTCAAGGAGATATTTTTGATTTTATACCTGCTAACAAGCTACAGTACTACAGCAAAGGTAGTTCAATGTCATTGTTCTGAATTAGTGCATAAAAATCTCTTTTTCAGATAAGTTGTTTATGAAATGCTAGTTAAGTACAAAGAAACAGTAATACTACATATGTTTTGCCACATTTTCTAATACAGGAAATTCTTTGCTCCCTTGGAATGCAACAAGATTAAAGCACAGAACAAAACTAAAACTAGCACAAAATAATAATTAACATTCATCTTCATAAAAAATAATATCCTAATTATAAAGAAAATCCCATGAAACTGATACACACACTCAAACCTTGAATAACCTTGATTGCTGAGGCAAACACATCTGGCTTGCATTGAAAAATGAGTATATAAAATTAGTAACTAACGTATACATAATGTATTGACAGTATGATAACCACCTTACATACCAACTGTTAAAATTCAGCAAAAACAATAGGGTATGTTTTATCCCCTACCCACTCCCTGGAGAGAGATTGTACGAACAGCTAAGTCTGAAGAAATCTGCTGCTGGTGAGTCATTCAACTTTGTCAGCTTGCAACTTTGTGAAAGGTAGGCAGAAGTTGTGAGCCAGAGCACATTCTTCATTCCCATAAACACAAGAAACAACTATTATCAGTAGTAGTAATTATGAAGAGAACACTGGCTTGGTTTTTATTTATTTTATTTTAGGGTGAGAAGAGAGATTAGTAAAAAAGTGTCTTGTCCAAAAGGAGCAGATCACTTAGATTTCAATCCAGATATTGGTGGTCTAAGTCATCAATTTAAATCTAAGCCAAGTAATGACCAAAAGTTGCTACTATCTGCTAGCTGGTTGGCAATCTTCCCAAGTGGCCAATATTCATTTGGCAGAACCACATTTAGCAATTAAGTCATATCCATTTTGGCAGTGTCAGAAAAATGTCCAAGGATGGAATGAGTAAGCCAGAGAGACTGAAATACCCTCTCACTGCTTCAATTGCTGTCTTCCACGTCAGGGTTGAAGCAGAGAGAGTGGGGAATATACACTGCCAGTGTCTGTGTTGTATCATTTTTATACATTATTGACAACATGTTGCAGTTCTAAAGCACCTTTCATCAGAGGATCTCACTTTATCAATATTCATGACTTTAGAGTCTCATAACACTACATGAAAGCCAAGTACTTACTCAGACACATAATATTCATAGGAAGTCTGTGGCAGAGCTGTGGATAAATCACAGCTCACCTAACTCCCAATCAGTCATATCCTTTAACCACAAAGCTGCCCTTAATAAATGTTTCAGTCTTGAAGACTGTCAATGGGAACCTTCCATGAGCACATGAAAGTTTCTCATCGATAACATCTATACAGATATGGATTTCTTACCAACCTTTCGGGGTCAAAACTTTTTTTAAAATGTCTGCACAGCAAAAGCTGTGCATGGGCTAGCTTCCCTGAACTAGCTTGAATCCAGCTCATTTGGTATCAACGGCCAGGCTTTAGGGTGGGCTAGTGAGCTAAGTACATATCCAAGGTCTGTGCCAGACTTGTATTACCCACTCTGAAGCCTCCCCTGTGCTGCGCTGTCTTCACTCATGCTGTGTTACTCACTTAGGTGCTTACATACCTTTCTTTCTTACAGGACAGGGCTCTCCTGTATTGAGAAAGTGTCAAAGTCAACACAGGCTTGGTGATTTCGTGACTATTAATGCTTATTATACAGCTGGTCAAAAAAATTGCAAACAAAAATAAAAATCTTCAAAATTGTTTCTATTTCACAATAGAACAATATTGTGGGTTTTTTATTTAAAAATAGTTTTCAAAATTTTGGATGTTTGAATTTTTATTCTCGGCCCCGTTTTTTTAAGATTGTTTCCTTTTTGCAATTGAATAATAAAATGAATAATCTCAAAAGTTCTCTTTTCCCTTCACTTTTTCCATTTACCAATCTGCACCTTCTGAAAACTTCTCCCACTTTTCAAGAATGGCAAAGGTACAGTGTTTCATTTTGCCACTTGAATTTTCCCCAACTTGAAGAAATTTGGAAGTGTTAGAGTGGTAAAAGGAAAATTAAAAAACAAAAAAAGTAAGAAGGTAAAAATACCCTAAATATTATTCATTCTAATACATCAAGTGACAAAAAAGGAAGAGATATCATTCATTCTAATGCATCAAGTGATAAAAAAGGAAGGGGGGGGAGAGACCAAAAAAATTCAAAATCTTGAAAGATTTTGGTTTCCAAAAAGCAAAATGAAATTAAAATGTATTTCATTTTTAAATTTCCATTTGAAAAAAAAATAGCTGAAAACAGCGTGTTCCCAGCGAAGAAAAACATTTTCAATGAAACCCTGTTTTTCAGTGATGAAACTTTTTGGTCAAAAAATTTAATCAGCTCTAGTTTACTCTGAAATTATATATATTTTCCTTTGATCACCTAGTATTAAAATAGACATATATGGGATTTGTATAGAACTTTTGTTTAGTGCATTTTTCTTCTGATCTGATAGGAAAGCCAGTCTAACACATCATGCAAATTAAAGTAATGAATGCCTCTTTAGTGACATTGCTAAGAAACACACACTGACAATGATTATTGTCACAGTGACAAGATGCTAGCCACCTTTAAAAGTAGAATATGTGAAGATACGTTATAGTCAATTGATCTTCCCCCCATGTGCATTTAGAATCCTAATTGCTTATTTCAGTGACCACAACAAATTTTACTCTTGACAAAGGAAGCTGATTTCTCTTCTGACATGTGCATCAAACAGATCTGTTAGCTAAGTTCTAACTGCAATATCTTCATTACTGGTGATGAATATGCAACAAAAAGAACCCCACTTGACTTTCAGATGCTAACCAGAATTTGCAGAACTGATAGTTAAAAAAAATACATTTTTTGTTTGTAAACTGAACACACTGAATCTTCAAGTCATTTGAATTTCAAACATAGAAATCCATGATGTCCTTTGTATAGTGATTTGGTGTATAACTGTACTTTAAGACAAATCTGAGATGCAGAGGAGTAACTATATTGACATTATTCAATGGCACAGAATTTGAAAAACTGAATTCCTGTAAAACTGAAAATGTATACAATTCCCATTTCAGTATTAGCTAATACACCACTACAGATGTGCATGACACTTTACAGGCAAAAGATGTCCCCAAAGTTCCTGTAATCGAGTTAATTGTGATAAAGTATCCTAAGTTTGCCACAAATCTCTTTCACTATCTATTTTCACATTAAGATGAGAGTATAGCGTGATATTTATATCCATTGATTGAGCTGAAAATAGAATTATCAAGCAAAAAAAATATCTCAGAGGACATGCTATACTGCCAGCTTTGGATTGAATCCAAAGAATGCTGAACTCATTTTCTTGTCATTCAGAATTCAGTTGTTAACACTAGGACCTGACTATACACAGGGCCCTCGAGACCCACTTCTGCAGCAGTCAGATGGAAACTTTGGCAGAAAACTCCACTGCAATAGGGACACAGAGCCACCACCACCACTCTTGGAAACACATACACAAGAATAGGGAGGGAGAGAAGGCCAAGATCCACCTTTTTCACTCAAAACCATCGCTACTAGAGCTCAAGAAGATGAGACAAACGGTGACCATCGGCCTCCCCTATTTGAACCAGATGTGGGAAAATTCTGTGGATATTTTCTAGTCAGTGGCTATGGAGCCACAGATTGCACCAAATTATCCATATGGAACATCCCTAAATCTGACTGAAATGAAGAAACTGGCTACCATTACAGATCTACCATATTAAGCAATAATGTCCTTTCCATAATGATACTGAAATCTTTTCATGTCACTTGATAACGTATAAAGATCACAGACAGAGCCCAGCATTAGAGCTGGTCAAAACATTTCCAATTGAATACTTTTTTCTGGGAAAATGCCAATTTATCAAAAACAAACCATTCAATAGGACCATGTCAATGCCAACGGAAACCAGGCAGGGTTTCACCAGAAGCCTGCTTGGCTCTGTGGCAGTCTGCCTGGGCTGATGTGGAGCCAAGATTTTTGGAAGCACAGGCTCATGGCTCCTGGAGAGCCTAGGCTCCTAGCTCCTGGGCAGTCTGAGCTCCCAGGCTCCGGAACCGCTGTTGTGATAATTGGGCCTACAAATTTAACAATTGATCTCATAATTAGGGTAAGTGTAAATGTAAGTGAATGTAAGTTAAGATGTCAAAGAAACTAGAACAACAAATGTTGATGGGAAAAGCTGCAAAAGTGAGACAGAAAGAGTGAATGAGTACAAACAAAGAGTCCTACAAATATAATTCAAGTACTGTGTTAAAATCGTGCTTTGTAAACAAAAAGTGTGGAACTGGAAATCAGTGGATCAAAATTGGTGAGTTGGAAACTTGGCTTACTTGGTGGACAAAATAATGAGGGGATGAGCTACTCCACCTCTCATTCCCTTTGGGAACCTTAAAATAGAAGACATTAGGGGAGACATTTTACTATCCTAGCAAGCTTCACCATCATGGCCACCACCCTCCCATATCTCCTGAGAATCTACACCTTTTTCATCCTAGTCATGGAAGATGTTCTGACCAGATTGGGCCAGAAAGCAGGAGCCAGATGACATTGCTACCTCCACCACCGCTGGCTAAATCCCAAATGCCACCTAGATGTGAGACTTTATCATCTTTCTTTCACCTAATGTATTGGGTTTTCACCCCATCTCTCTCCTTTTTCCTTATATCTACCGTAATAAGATTCTGGCTTATGACTGCATATTTTGAAAGAAGCAGCCAAATGCAGTGCTCTACACCGCCTGATGCTGGTTTTGGAGTGGTTGATAAGGCGATGCTGTGCCTGTGGTTTTCCAGCAGCAAAGCTGCAAGTGAGAGTCAACACCAGAGACAGAAATTGCATTTTCCATCTTTGCTGTTCTTTTCTTTTCCCTCCCCCCTTGTGTGTGTTAATCATGTTTTGTCTTTTAGGAAACAGGATCAGTGTTTAACAGCAGTAATAATGACAGCCCCAGCCTATCTGAAATAACATTTCTTTTTCCCAATGGACATTTATTACCACGTTTAATAGTGGGGGGGGGGAAGGAGAGGGAAGAATTTCCCTTCTAAAAACTTTTTCCAGATAAAGGTAAAAGGAACAAGGGATGTTGTTAAAATGAAAGTCTGTTCAATGTTTTATATTTTAACTACATTAACTCTTAACCTTTTTATTAAAGATACAGAAAAGAAGGTAAAGGGATTTTTAATGGTATATTCACCATAGTAATAGGACAGGCTGAAGTCTCTATATACCAAATTCCACAACTTGCTTTATGCTGTTTAATGTTGGACAGTGACTAGATTATGTTAACATTATGGATTCTTTGGACTCATATAGCCATCTAAATTAATACAAACACGGCCTACCAAGTGGACTGCCCCAGAGCTAGGGGTCTAAGGCTCCCGGCTCCTTGGCAATCCTGGTAGCTGTCAGGCTCTCTGAGCCAGGGGCGGCTCCAGGCCCCAGTGCGCCAAGCGCATGCTTGGGGCAGCAAGCCGTCAGGGGCGCTCTGCTGGCGCCGCGAGGACGGTAGGCAGGCTGCCTCCGCGGTTTGCCTGCGGAGGGTCCGCTGGTCCTGCGGCTTCGGAGGACCTCCCACAGGCACACCTGGAGCAGCGGACCATCTGCAGGCAAGGCAGCCTGCCTGCCGTGCTTGGGGCGGCAAAATTCCTAGAGCCGCCCCTGCTCTGAGCTCCCTTTCAAAAAAGGAGAACATAAAATGTCATTTTTACTTTTTCCAAACAAAATTCAGAATTTCCATTCCTCAAGAAATTCCATTTTTGGTCTTTTTTTAAATTTTATTTTGGAATTTCCTGTGGAAAGGAATTCCAGTTTTTCCACCAACTCTATCCAGCAGAGAACCCTGGAGAATTCCTCGAGTAATCAGAAGTGCCTAACATTTTGTCCATAATCCAAAATTCTTAAGTAAGTGAATATTATATCTGTCAGGACCTGGCTACAGGGGGCATTAGTCAAGGCCAGGGCTTGGGTTGGAGGAGACTCGAATGTGGTCCAAGTTCAGTCTAGAGGGTAAGAGCCAGAAGCAGCAATCCAGACTAGTGTCATGTGATAGGCTCAGGTCAGAGTCAAGTTCAAGGAGCCTCACTGTGTTTATCAGAGCCAAGTGAGTCAGCCCAAGTAGGGTTAGTGCAAACAGGCAGGATGAGAAGTCAGGAGCAGAGCAGAGGACCTGGAATGATGAAACAGGAGTGAGGCCAAGTTGCAGGAGTGTGCAGCAGGGTCTGCTTCCGACAGCAAGACAAGGATCCACCTAGTTGTACAAACAGCCTCTGGGTGTTTCTCCTAGGCCTTAAATAAATGTGCCTGAGCCAATCAAGGAATGAGGTAGGCTGTGCCAGTCAGGACCTCCATGGTCAGGACATCCATAAGACTCATAGTCTGCTGTTCCCCACTTTGCCAGAATTGTGAGGTAGTGCGGTGGACATGGCAGCCATCCAGCCTGGGTGCTAGACGCACGGATCCTCACAGAATCAGTCCATGATGGAATACTTGAGCCAAGACGACCTCAACTTTGTAAAGTAGGTGTCTAGAGTATCAAATAAAAATTGCACCAAAGATTTGTTCACGGTTCACTGCATTATAAGTGTCTTGTTACTCAAAGTAACAATGTAGCAGATCTTTTTCTTTGGCCCAAATCCAGACTGGAGTTATAATTTTTAAAAAGTCAATGTTTGAATCATACCCTTGATAGGTATATTACTAAAGATTTCCTGACAATGTCTAGAGCACAGAAATAGAAGGTTAATTGGATACAGGTTTTACTTACTGTCCAAATATAAAGTTCTCCCCCTCCACTCACCCCCCACACCATATATCATAGTAGTTTTCTATATAGATGATCCTGTCCCTGATGCTTCAGGAAAAGTTAAATAGTGCACACAGTGATCTTTAAATTGAACATGCAGCAAGACAAAAATAAAGGATCAATATTATAATTTCCCACAGATTTATGAAGATTTAAAAGCAATACTTTTCAAAACTGGAATACACTTTAATAGCTTGTAGACATTTAGCTCTAAGCTATTTGAAACCTCATTGGTTTGTGTATATTGATCCAATGTCATTTTTGTATGTGGTTTTTAAGAATAATGTATAAGCGCCAAGTGCCACAGATATGTGCTCCTGATAAATGAGAATAAAAACATGAAATAAATACATTTAAAGCAGGTACCACACAGAAGTACAACTTCAGATCTAAGTGTGACTCTGAAATTGGAGAAATGATTTAATGTCGAAAATAGTTACAAAACCACTTTGTTTTGAGGTGTCTTTGACTAACAAATTTCTAACATACCATTTAGAGCAGGGGTGGGCAAACTATGTTCTGCGGGACCGTCCTGCTTGGCCCCTGAGCTCCTGGCCCAGGAGGCTCCCCCTCCCCCACTGTTCCCCTTCACCCACAGCCTCAACTCGTTTGCTCCGCTGCCGGCCACAATGCTCTGGGCGGCGGGGCTGTGAGCTCCTTGGGCAGCACAGCTGCAGAACCCAGCCTGACCTGGTGCTCTGTGCTGTGTGGTGGCGGCGGCAGCTGCGTGGTCTGGCTCCAGGCAGGCAGCACGGCTGTAGCGCAGCTAGCCACCAGTGCAGCATGGTAAGGAGACAGGGAGCAGGGTGGTTGGACATAGGGCAGGGGAGTTCAGGGTGGTGGTCAGGGGGCAGGGTGGAAACAGGGGGTTGAATGGGGGCAGTCAGGAAGGGGGGGTTGGATGGGTAGCAGGGGGGCAGTCAGGGGCAGGGGTTCTGGGGGCAGTCAGGGGACAGGAGTCCCGGGGGTGCCATTGGGAAAGAGAGGAGAGTTTGAATGGAGCGGCAGGGGTCCGGGGGCCGTCAGGGGACAGAGAGTGGGTGTGTGTGGATGGGGTAGGGGTCCCAGAGCCAGCCAGTTAGCTATAAAGTCCCTCTTGGTGGCTGCTTGCTTTACCTGTAAAGGGTTAAAGAGTTCCCCAGGTAAAGAAAAGAAGTGGGCACCTGACCAAGAGAGCCAATGGAAAGGCTAGATCTTTTTAAAATGGGAAAAAAGCTTTCCCTTCCTCACTCTTTGTTCTCTCTGGGATGAAGTGGCAGCATTTACCAAGACAAGGTCAGAGAAAAGCTGTAACCTTGGGAATTTAATACAAGCCTGGAGTGGCCAGTATTAATTTTTTAAAATCCTTGCAGGCCCCAACCTTCTGCACTCGAAGTGCCAGACTGGGGAATCAGCCTTGACAGCGTGTTTTCTCATTGCCCCAACCAACCTCAAGCATGGAGTTGCAAACCAGGTAAGAGTGCAAAAATTTTTGCACATGACCTTTTTAAAACAACTTTGCCAGCAGACTGAAGTTCAAACCAGATGCGAAAGAGCCACTCCTATGTTTGTAAGAGCTTTCCTATCAGCAAGCTCCAACGGACTGAAATACTTCTGTAAGGAAGTGAGTGAATAGCTGTATGAGCCATTCAGTGGTCAAAGGACGAAGAACATTTATCAATGAAAATAGGGGTTAGCCTTTGGTCTGTGAATTAAATAATTTGCTCACAGGACAGCTGGTGGCTCAGAGCACATGCAGGTAGCACATTCATCCCCTAAAGGTGATGAGGACTGCCTCAGGTTGATCGTGAACTTCATTATTACCTTAGTGATACCCTGACTAAGAGTACAGGAAACGGCAAGCTCCAGAAGAAGCCATATCCAATCCTCCTGTAATGGAGGGAAGTCACTGTGAGATGGGACCTTTTATAAAGGGCAGTTAAAGAGTGGGATGGCAGGAAAATGAGTTACCTAAGCTCAGGACACTGACCAGGAGAGAAACAAAATTGGAAATCTTTTTATCTTTTTGAAGATTTTTTTTGAAATCTCTGTGGTTGCAAAGTTCAGGCAGCTCATGGAGCATCTGCGAGCCTATATAGAAATTCTGCTGGAGTGGGTCTGTGAGGGCTCTTACAAACATTGCAGGGATTTTCTTCATATAATTCATACATATGGATTAGATACTGAAGCGTACTGCTGTACTTTAGTTACATCTGGGCAGTAATTCTATAGCATTTTAAATTTCTATCATGGGCACATAGAACATATGGGATGGATACTCCTTTTTAGCATGTATATAAATCAAAAGAAATAATGATAATAGCTATACCTGGTTAACCTGGATTTCACATGTAAATCCTTCATAGATCTTTACTGATGTCCCTCTAAGAATAGTGGACATATAATAAATGCAGCTATCAAAGGATGAGTGTGACTCCAAATTTGACATTACAGTCTGGATCTAAATATGGACATTCCCAACCGGTCTAGTAGCAGCAAGCAGTTGAGTCACAATTTGGAATAAAAGTTAAAATAAGTTCCCGAAGGAGCGTGAAAAAACCAACTGTTAATATTAGAATGCTTATAGATGCTTTTTTGCAAACGAATATTTTAAGAACCTTTAGCTACAAACAGAGAATTTAGATGATGTAAACACAAACAACTTGAATAATAGACAAATTGAGATGAAAGATGTCTTACTAAATCATAAAGTCACTGCCAGAATTTTGTTCAATTTTAAGTGCCCCGAGCATCTTATTTCACAAGCTTCAGCCCAAAGGAATTTGAAGAGTAACTTAGAAACCTTCGCAAAAGTATATTATAATAGAAATTTTGAACAGCCCAGTGGATGAACTTTTCTCTGCATACCATCATAGTAGTTACAACCATTGGCCAGAATCACTAATGGCCACATTCAAACTGCTGAAACTATTCCATACTGATTGAAGAATGTGCCAATAATAATAGCTTGGAGTACAGAGAGACCCCAAGAGGAAGTACTTGATGTCAGATATGCAGATTCCATTTTAAGAGTGATCAAGTTAGGAAACTGTAAATATATATCTGACTACAGTGCAAAACCACACATAGCTGGTGAACCTCAGGTTAGAGTGGTGAATTTAGCTTTTGTTTCAGTGAGCTTTGAAGTAAAGGAGAGCAGGTTCTGAAAAGGGAGAGTTTTTATTTGTGGGTGTTTATGGCGCATATATCTACCCTATCAGAATTGTGTGTTTATCCTAGTGAAATTGAGTTTATCCTTTTATACATGAGAGGAATTCTTTTCTGGGATTTTTCTTTCAGTTTTGCCTCCAAAAGGAAATATATATTGTGTATATGCAGTGTGGGTGGTAGCATGTTTAAGTGCAAGCTCCTAAATCTCTAGCTATCATGTTTATCACCCATTAGCAAGAAAAGAGTGGTTTACTGAAACTGACTGACACCCATAGCAATTTTCCTTATTTAGGATTAATAAATTGTTAATTTTTAGCAATTGGGACTTCTGTTCTAGATAAGTTCTTATCCTGTGCTCACTGTAGTATCTGAGCACCTTCCAGTACTGCATTAAGCAACACAACCAATGTCTGTCACATTTGTTCTCTCATTCTCTCCCAAAGGAGAAAAAGTGTGTGCAGTGTTTTGTTTTGAATTTTTTAAAAATTCTATATGTAGACATAAATATTAAAATGGCACAAGTATATATAGAGAGAGAGCACGCTATGTGTCACTGCCTATTGCTGTGGTCTTTTGAGGTGTCGCAGCTTCTCCTATCTAACCCTCCTTAGTTTGTTCTCAGTCAGGTCAGTTCCTGGACCCTCACCTCCAATTAAGTCTATCAGCCCTTCAGTTTTAGGGCTTGCAGTCTTCTTCAGTGTCCTGATAGTTTTTTGGAGGCAGCCTGGTGCAGAGCTGTCAACCCTTTGCTAACCCAGGCCTTTCTGCCTCCCTTTCCTTCTTTGCACTCTCCCCTTTAAAGCAGGTCTCATTTTCGCTATCTGTTGCAGCTGTGGGTGCCTGCCTGCCTGATTGCCAGTTCTTGTAGCTGCATGGGGATGTGATCAAGCTGCTTGCTTGTAAACAGGAGAGACTCATTCCCCATCTGTCTATGCTCAGTGTGGGCTAGCATAGGCTACTTCCCTGAACAGAAAATCAGAATTTCAATGCAAATTTCCTGCCTGGTGCTGTATCTGAAAAGACACATAGTTGTAGTGAATGATACCATCTCATGAACCTTGGATTTGTCTCCTCACATTTAGCCAGTGCAAGGAAACAATCAGTAACTTGTGTGAACTTGTTTCCTTGGAGATAGCATCATAGGCACTGTATTGCCCATTACTTTACTTGTTTCTGTATTAATGCAATGCTGTGCCAGCAACATCACCCTGGAGGAGCTAAGAATACCTGTGGGAAAGCAGCTACCAGTTGGAGTGCCTGTTCCTTTTGCTTATGGTTTAGTTTTTTTCCAAGGGGTAATGAGCTTACTTTTAGGTAGTCATTAACTTGGGGTCCTAGTTCTGGTTCCTCAGGATATGGTGTAATGAAAAAGGTTCTCTCTTTCAAAACAAAAAGTTTTCCAGGGCTTCAGCAAATTTACATGGTACATTTGTTGTTCCTTTTTCTTTGCTGGTTGCTTGATTAAGCAGCCCACAGTCCTCACTTTATTTATCATCTCAAAAGGGCTTTGCCCCTTGTCCATTAACTTTGATTCTGAGCTTGGAAGAAGTAACAAGAGTCTGTTAGCCAGCTGGAGGATGCACATCTGTGCCCCTTTATTGTACTGTTGGTTGTTCCTGGGCTTCCTTGAGATTTTATCTAGTGTATTCCCCCATATTCTCCAGTATCTCCTGTAATTTTAAAACATACTGCACTATGTTTTCAGTTTTTGGTGCTTGGCTTTCCAAGATTTCCAGGAACAGGCTGAGAATAGCCCGTGGTTGTAGTTCACATAGCATTTTGAAGGCCGAAAATCCTGTTGGCTTGGAACATACTTCTCTGGTGGCAAAGAGTAAGGCTAGGAGGAGTTGGTCCCAGTGTTGGGGATCCTGGGCAATTAATTTTTTCAGCATCCTCGAGTGTCTAATTCAGGGATCGGCAACCTTTCAGAAGTGGTGTGCCGAGTCTTCATTTATTCACTCTAATTTAAGGCTTTGCGTGCCAGTAATACATTTTAATGTTTTTAGAAGGTCTCTTTCTATAAGTCTATAATATATAACTAAACTATTGTTGTATGTAAAGTAAATAAGGCTTTTAAAATGTTTAAGAAGCTTCATTTAAAATTAAATTAAAATGCAGAGCCCCCCGGATTGGTGGCCAGGACCCAGGCAGTGTGAGTGCCACTGAAAAATCAGCTCGTGTGCCGACTTCGGCACCTGTGCCATAGGTTGCCTACCCCTGGTCTAATTGAATCTTTCTACTAGGCCATCCATCAGCACGTGGTACACAGATGTGTGTAATTTTTTGATTATGAATAGTTCCCATACTTCTTATGTCAGCCAGGATGTGAAATTTGTCCCCCGCTCTGCCAGGAACAAGTTGGGAAACCCTACCCACGTAAAGACCTTCAGCAGTTCATTAGCAATAGTCTTGGCATTCACAGACCAGAGCGGTTAGGCTTCCGGGTATCTGGTGGCATAGCCCACAAGGACAAGAATATGCTTATGTCCAGAGATGCTCTTCTCGAGGGGGTCAATAAGGTCAATTCCTATTCTTTCAAAGTGAGTCTTCACCAAGGGGGAGTCTCCACCAGTGGGGCCCCTAGGATTCCCTTGGGTGCTGTTAATTGGCATTAAGGACATGATGCACAGAAATTCTCAACTTCCTTAAAGACCCCTGGCCAAAAGTATCAGGCCAGGATCCTAGACAGCATCGTGTCCTTCCCAAGATGTCCCGCACATGGGCTTGTGTGTGTGCCAGATGCAGTAATTCACAATGATATACCCAAGGTACGAGCAATTGTGTCTGTAGCTCGTGTCTGCTTGTTTTGGTCTACATAGGGTAACCACTTTTTCAAAATGCAAAACCGGGCCACATGCAGGAGACTTGCCCCCCCCTGCGGTCCCACCCCCTGCTCCTTCTATTTCCTGAGGCTCCACCCAGGGCCGGCTCCAGGCATCAGCATCCCAAGCAGGTGCTTGGGGCGGCAATCTGCAAGGGGCAGCAGTCCCTGTGTTTTTGCCCCCAAGCAGCGCGCCAAATTGCCGTCCGTGTGCCTTTAGTGTGGCACGCATGTTTCCGTGGCGGCAGCAATTCGGCGGCAGCTTCTATGTTCAGCTGTCCATGGCAGCGCAGCTTCTGTCTTCTATCTGAAGACAGAAGCTGCCTCTGAATTTCCACAACCGCAGAAATGCGCGTGCTGCCCTAATGGCACACGGACTGCCCCTGCCTTCTGTGGCGGCAATTCGGTGCGCTGCTTGAGGAAAACAGTATAGCCGGCCCTGGCTCCACCCCTGGCCAGGCCAGTAGATGGAGCTGGGCAGTAGTAAGAGCCACCCAGGTAGCTTGGACCACTGTGGGGAGCCCTGGACCCTCCACCTGCCCGGGGGGGGGGGGAGCCAGGGTGATGAAGAGAAGGCCCCATCCATGTTCTTGCCCCCTTTAAGGGATCCATCTCTTCTTCATCTATCATGGCTAATTGTTCAATGGTTCAACTCAAAGTTTTGCCATTCCTTTGCCCCCATGAGGAAATCCAAGAATTGTTAGCTTCTCCACATTCAGTTGCAGAGGGGGTGTTGAATTTGGGCACATAGACAACCCTTCTCCAAGATCTTCCATCCTTCCAGCATCAGCTCCAGCATCTGTGGTATCTATTTTGCCTACCAATCAGATTGTCTCTCTCTGCTCTTTCCTTTCTATCCATTTTTCTTTCTGGGATTTTTTTTTCTTGCCTGGGAGTTAAGAAACTCAAGGTCCTTAGAATGCAACAAGAACCCTAATATTTCTTCTAGCATGTTTTCTGTGTGTTCCTATGTTAAGGGGAGTTTCTACAAGAGCTCAGGCAAATACAGTCTCAGTATCACAGGATAGGGGAAGTCCAGAGACTTGCATATTCCGGCTCATCTTGGTTCTCATTAACAGTCAGTCTTATTGTCATGCTGGGATATCACAAAATATCTTCATTGATATATTTAACAGGAATTTCCCCACACTTTACCTATCCATTCCCAGACAAGTGTCTAATCACACTCTGAGTCCACGACCCTCCACTTTGACTGGGATTGTGAGTTTCCCTTGGCTTTTTTTTTCTGGGCCCTATTCTTTCCATGTAGGGGCAGGCATGAAATCTGTGAACAACAGGGGCACAGAAGTAACAGGCTACCACATCTGTCTCTTGTTTTCTGGTGCCTGGGTTACTCTCCGAGTTTCCCTGGGCTCTTGTTCCTGTGTAGGCATAGGGCAGGGAGGTGAGGCAAGAAAGGGTGTGGGCACTACTATCATGGGAAAAATCTTACCCATGGATCTTGAGGTGTTTTTCTGCCCCCTATCCTGTCCATCGACTAGTCAGCTTTCTGCATTTTCTTGGGGTTTACCCAAGAGGTCCACCATACTTGGATACCCATCTCATTTCCTTCTCTGGTGTATCTGTAGCAGTTACTACCTCCGTAGAGGGTCCCTGAATGGCTTGAGCAGCCATATATTTCTCCATGAAGCCAGTAGCCTTGTCTAGGGTTTCTGGTCAGTCTCTGCAAACCTTGTCTCAGCCATCAGGCAGAAGAATCTCTGTGAATTATTCCATACCTACAAGTTCAGTTATCTGGGGTCCCATTCAAGACTCTGGTTTTAAAATGTGCCAGCAGAGATCCATAAGCCTTTGGCTGATTGCCCATGGTCATGCCTGGGGGTGTAGTGCTCATGATAATGCACTGGGTCTCTTAATCTAGGCCTAACCTGACCGATATGGCTGCATTCACTTGGTTATAGTCCTAGCTGCTACGTTGTCAGTCCCTGGTATACTGACTAGGCTTCCCCAATGGGGAGTGGGGCGAGCTGGATTGCCTACTAGAAAACAGTGGCTACACACTCAAAAGGTTACCAGGAATGATTCCAGGTCATCATCTGTCATTATCTCAGTAAGCATCATGGCTGGAGTGGTTCCCTGAATTCTGGGGGAGATGCATTCCCTATACTGCCAGAACTCTGAGGTGTAGTAGCCGGTACTTGTTCTGCCACCCATTACTACAACTGTTGTTGATGGACTGCCATCTGTTCAAAAAGCTGTTGTTGTCTCTGTTGTGCTTGTGAGTCAGTCAGCCATCGCAGGCGATGATTCACCTCCATAGTTCTCTTGTGTATATAGAAAAAAGTAGGAGAGGTTTTTGTTTTGTTTTATGGCATCCCTTTTCTGCAGAGGTAGTTAAATGAAATCCAACTTCTGGTACCACATTGAACCCATCTGTTGCCAAGACCCTTCAAAAGACAACAGCTTCTCCTGACTGATCCTCCTTAGTTTGTTCTCGGTCAGGTCAGTTCCTGGACCCTCACCTCCAATTAAGTCCATCAGCCCTTCAAGTTTAGACCTTGCAGTCTCGTGGCTGTTTTCTTGTAGGCAGCCTGCAGCATGGCTGTCACCCCTTTGTTATCACAGGTCTGTCTTCCTCCCTTCCTTTGCTGTACTCTCCCCTTTACAGCAGGTCTTGGTTTCCCTAGTGGCGGCAGGCACCACAGCTGCAACCAGTTTTTGCAGCTGCATGGGGGTATAATCAAGCTGCTTGCTTGTGAACAGGGGAGACTCTTCTCCCACTGCTGCCCATGCTCAGTATGGGGTTTATAGACACCATTACAACTTCTCTAACACCCTTGTGAGGATGGGGGTGAGAGAATATCAAATGGTGCTGTGGTAGATTTCTTTACCTTCAAAAATGGGAACGATACAAAAATGAGTTTGCTAGTTAAACGGAAATTAAAAAGGACAGTCACAAGACCAAAATGCCAGTGGGCTTCATGGAAACTTTTAAAAAACACCATGATAGAGGTTCAAACTATATATATATATATATATACACACATACATACATACATATATATATACACACACACACACACACACACCAAATAATAATAAAAAAACAGTAAGAGGATCAAAAAATGCCACCACACCTAAACAATAGAGTAAGAGACAGAGAGACAGACATCTTTTAAAAATTGGAAGTCAAGTCCTACTGAGGAAAAGAGAAAGGAGCATAAACCCTGTCAAGTCCAAGTGTAAAAGTATAATTTGTAGAGCAACTAGCAAAACCCACAAAAACTAACAATTTATTTGGTTGATTACATCAGAAGCCAGAAGCCCGCCAGTCAGTGGGGCCACTGGAAAATCGAGGTGCTAAAGTAGCACTCAAGAAAGATGTGGCCGTTGCAGAGAGGCCAAATGAATTCTGTGCATTGGTCTTCACTGCAGAGGATGTGAGGGATATTCCCACACCTGAGCCATTCTTTTTAGGTGACATATCTGAGGTACTGTCCCAGATTGAGATGTCAGTTAAGGAGGTTTTGGAACAAATTAATAAATGTAACAGTAATAAGTCACCAGGATCAGATGGTATTCACCCAAGAGTTCTGAAGGAACTGAAATGTGAAATTGCAGAACTACTAACTGTGGTATATAACCTATCATTCAAATCAGCCTCTGTACCCAGGGCCGTCCCTAGTGGGGTGCAGGGCCCAGGGCGGAAGTGATGAAACCATCACTTCCAAAACTGACCCTACTGGCCAATGGCACCAGCCCATGGGGCCCCTCAAAGTGCAGAGCCTGGAGAGGTCACCCTGGTTCACCGTATCCAAAGGATGGCTCTGTCTGTACCAGATGACTGGTTGAAATGCCGATTTTAAAAAAATGTGAACCCAGAAGCGATCCTGGCAATTACAGAACTGTAAGCCTAACTTCAGTACCAGACAAATTGGTTGCAACTATAGTAAAGAACAAAATTATCAGATACATAGCTAAACATGAGGGAAGAGTCAACATGGCTTTTGTAAAATAAAATCATTCCTCAACTTTATTAGAATTCTTTAAGAGAGGTCAACAAATATGTGGACAAGAGTGATCCAGTGGACCCTCGCTCTCCCGCTCGGAGGGAAGCCACTTGTTCTGTTTGCCTTTGGGCTTGTCTGGCCAAGGCACAAAGCTGCAGAACAGTCTAGGGTCCTTGTCTCCACTCGAGGTGGAGCAAGGCTCCCCAGGTCCTCTAGTTCCCAGCCTCACAATAGGGCTGGGCACCAGTCACGGCCCGGCTTTAGCCTGGACTTGGGGAAGCTCAAGCTGCCAGTAAACAAACACCAGTTACAGGGGGCTGGCTTCGGCTGGGGTGGGGCTCCAGCCACCAGCAAGGCAAACACAGTCTATGGAGCTGGTTTGGGCCTGGGCTTGAGGAGGCTCAGGCTGCTAGCAAGCAAACAGTCTCCAGGCTGGCTTTAGGATTGGCTGCTCCTGCTTTGGTGGGGATCCAGCCTCAACACGCCGACTGAGCCACACCTGGCTCCGCAGTTGGCTGCTCCGTGGCTGTCCCTGGGCCACTTCTTGCCTCCCAAGGATTTGGTACCTCTCGCTTCCAGGACTCGTCAGGCTCTGTGGGGTAACCGTGGCTGGTAGTCCGGGCCACTCCTCGTCAGGGTCTCCCACTTCTGCGGCTATCAGACAGCAGGGGATAAGTTCTCCTCCTGGGCTTGGCAGTGTGACTGGAGCGTCCCCTGGGGATTCTGCCACAACTGGGCTGCAGGGCCTTCTTCTACTTCCTGTTCTGCCCTGGCACTTCCGGTGAGAGGGGTAGGGCAGGCTAGGCTCCACCCACCAAGGGGAGAGTAGTGGACCCTTGCTCTCCCGCTCAGAGGGAGGCCAGTCAGCCTCACCATATAATGAATACATTGTACTTGGACTTTCAGAAAGTCTTTGCCAAGGTCCCTCACCAGAGGCTCTTATGCAAAGAAGGCAGTCATGAGAAGGAAGGTCCTCTCATGGATCTGTAAACTGGCTATAATATAGTAAACAAAGGGTAAGTGTAACAGGGCGGTACTCACCCCTGCCGCGCCTCCTGCTGGTCGGTCCCGAATGTCGGTCCCCCCGCCCTGGGCCCTGGCCAGGCTGAGGGCTCGCTTGTTCTCTGGCCCTCCCCCCCCTCCCCCCCCCGCCGGCCCCGCTATTTATCCCTGGGGTCTCCCTCCCCCCTCCCCCCCCCCCCGCTACTATCCCGCCTTGGTCATGGTGTCAGTCATGGTCTAGCCCCCCACCCCTGGGGCAGGGGCTCATCACAGCCCACACAGGCAAGGGGCAAGGGGGCACCTGCACCCCCCTGCCCCTCCTCTGCCCCTGCTACCCCTCCCCTCCTGTCCTGTGCCTCTGTGGCCAGCCTGGGGCTGGGCTGGGGGCTGCTCTGGCCTCCCTCAGCTCAGCTCCCTCCCCTCCCTCCTCCCCCAGCAGCTCAGCCAGCCAGCTCCAGCCCCAGGCAGCTCTCCCTCTCTGGGGAGACTCTCTGGGCTCTGCTCCTGGCTTCTGCTGCCTTTCCTGCCCCCTGCTCTCCTCAGGGCCCCAGGCCCCCCCCCTCCAGCATCTCAGCCCAGCCTAGCCTGAAGGCTTTCTTCTCAAGCCCTGCCAGGCCACTTTTTAAACCCCTTCGGGCAGGAGCAGGACCCACCCTGCTACAGTAAGAATAAATGGTCAGTTTTCAGTGGAGAGAGGTGAATAGCGGGGTTCCCCCAAGGATCTGTACTGGGATCAGTGTTGTTCAACATATTCATAAATTATCTGGAAAAAGGGGTAAACAGTGAGGTGGGAAAGTTTGCAGACAATACTAAGTTACTCAAGATAGCTAAGTCCAAAGCTGACTGTGAAGAGTTAAAGAGAGATCTCAATAAACTGGGTGACTGGGCAACAAAATAGCAGATGAAATTCATTGCTGATAAATGCCAAGTAATGCACAATGGACAACATACTCCCAACTATACGTTCAGAATGAGAGGGTCTACATTAGATGTTAGCACTCAAGAAAGATCTTGGAGTCATTGTGGATAGTTCTCTGAAAAACATCTGCTCAATGTGCTGTGGCAATCAAAAAATCTAACCATGTTAGGAACCATTAGGAAAGGAATAAATAAGACAGAAAATATTGTAAGGAAACTATATAAATCCATGGTGTACCCACACCTTGAATACTGCATGCAGTTCTAGTCACATCACCTAAAAAAAAGGTATTTATTGGAAAAAGGACAGAGAAGGACAAGAAAAATGATTACAAGTATGGAATAGTTTCCATATGAGGAGAGATTAAAAAGACTAGATCTGTTCAGCTTGGAAACGAGGCAACTAAGGGGGAATATGATAGAGGTCTAGAAAATCATTAAGGGCATGGAGAAAAAGTGTTATTTATCCCTCCACATAAACTCAAGAACCAGGGGGGTCACCCAATGAAATTAATAGGCCATAAGTTTACAATGGACATGAGGAAGTACTTCTTCACACAACACACAGCCAACCTAAGGATCTTTTGGCCTTCGCATCCCTGGCAACAACAATAATTAGGTTAAAAAAGGAATTAAGTAAGTTCATGGAGGATAGGTCCCTCAGTGGCTATTAGCCAAGATGGTCAAGGATACAACCCATATTCTCGAAGACAGGAGACGGATTACTCAATAATTGCCCTCTTCTGTTCATTCCCTCTAAAGCAGCGAGCATCAGGCATTGTTGGAAAATAAGATACTGGGCTAGATGTACTAGACCCAGTATGCCCATTCTTGTGTTCTTAAGGCAAGGTCCAAAAAATGTGTCTTGCACACCAAGTGGAAGGTGGTAAGGATTATGCTCATCCTTTTTTTCCTGAGGGAATTCATTCCACCGTCTTGAACATTCCTCCTAAGGGTGAAAGCTCATGCTTATTGTAGAAAGTTCCATTGTGGCAGAAGAGTGAAGTTGTCAACCACAGTCTTCATCCCAGAGCTTTAGATGATCCTTTACATATCCTGAGCCCAGGCCATTGAGTACCTTGAAATACAGACTGATTCAATATTCCATTGAAAGCCATATTAGAGAGCAGAGGACAGTTTGATAGGTTAATTGTAGCCTATGTTGCTGAGGAGATGCACTTCCATGTTCTGTACTAGAAAACTCCAACTAAGTGCTGAAGCCTTCATGCCCAAGTATATTTCATTGTTGTAGTCCAGATGAGATGTGACAAAGGCATAAATAACTGAGGCCAAGTCATCATCTACCAGGATAGGATGGAGTCTCCCAGTCAACCTAAGTTGATAGAAAGCTTTAATCAATGACAGAGCTGTGCAAATACCTGATTTTTTCAGTTTGCTTGCTATTCAAAAAATTAGGGCAGAGCAGCAGTTTTAGGTGAACCAACAACTGGACTATTTTTAGAATTTTAAACAAATCAAACGGTTGAAGAAATGTATTTGTGTTTAAATAAAACATTTTATTACAATGTTGGGCATCTTTAATGGGGGCAGGATTTGTTTTGTTTTTAATAAAAGCAAAGGAAATTTGTAAAGAAAGGACTAGATTCACATTGGGACTTGCGCATCTGACTCCAACATTTAGGCACCATTCACAAACACCAGGAGGAAGTGGTTGTGACACTTCCACAGAAGCCTTACACACAATACTCCAGTGTTAGAACACTTACTCAGGATGCAAGACCCCCCTCCCCCCATTTCAATCCATGCATGAATTAAATATTCAGTGGAGCAGGGACTGAAACACAGGTGTCCCCTCCAGAGAAGTGTCCTACCCACCAGGTTATGGAGTCATTCTCACTCTCTCTGACCCAATTAACTTTAATTATTTATACAAATTGGAACAGCTTCAATAGGAGAAATTGAGTGAGCCCCACATCACAATATACTACAGCCTAGTGGTTAAAGCACTTAGCTGTGGAGGGGAAAAGACTTGGATTCAAGTCCCTGCTCTACATCAGGCAGAGGAGGAACTTGAACCTGGGTCTTCCACATCCCAGGTGAGGGCACTAATCACTGGGCTAAGTATAATGACACCTAAATCCCCTTGTGAATCTAGCCTGAAAAAAGTGAATAATTTCATTTTGGGGAAAAAAGTATCAAAAATGAACCATTTCAACATTTCCCAAAAAATTATTCAACTGAAACATTTCACTGAAATCAACACAAATTTACAAAATGTTTTGGTCCACCCAAACCTACATTTCTTGATTAAAAAAAAGTTTCATATAAAAATTGTTGCCCAGCTCTACTCATGGCTGTTGCTATGTGAAAGCTTGCCATCACTGAGCAATCTAGAAGTATTCCTAACCTATGGGCTGAACTGACCAGTTGTGGGCACACAAGTTCAACCGACGGAGGCTGCACCATGGTTGCTTTTCTCTACCTACAATCATCACCTCTGTCTTGCTCAGGTTCAGTTTTCAGTAGCTGTTAGGGTGACCAGACAGCAAATGTGAAAAATCGGGATAGGTGGTGGGGGGATAATAGGAGCCTATATAAGAAAGACCCAAAAATTGGGACTGTCTCTATAAAATCGGGACATCTGGTCACTCTAGTAGCTGTTGTCCATAAACTGATCTTGTCTAAGCACCAGGCCATCTTAGTGGTAGTGTTGTGGTCATATGTGATGACAGATCAGTAGAGTTATGTGTCATATGCATATACTCCATAATGTCTCAGCAGTTTACCTAGTGGCTGGACATAGATCTTGAATAGGACTAGAGACAGAGAGAGAGAACTAATCCTTGATGGACTTGACAAATAAAGGGTCTAAAGGTGGAGGTGCAGCTCATTGGGTGTGCCTCCTAGAAAGGATTTAAACTATTTTAATATACCTGGGAGCCCTGCTGCCTCTCTCAGGTGAGACAGCAGTATCAAATGCTGCAGAGGTCAAGGAGCATGCAAATGCATGTCTGTCCTCCATCCATTGATAGCAGGAGTTCATACTCAGTCTCTCTATGAAACAGTCTTTAACAATGGAATTCATCTACGCACATTCAGTCAGGACAGCCATCCCACCTGAGCTAGTCTCAAGAGCTACACAATGACTAACCAGGAAAATTAAGGTGCTTAAGCAGGAGTCATTCTCTTGAAGGTTGGTCTTGGGTTCTGAATTTTTCAACTCACTTTTTGCCTTTCCCTCTTGGCAGTTCAATGTAGAGGCTCAACACTGGCTTCAGCAAGCGTTTTAATTTGTTTATTTCCTTGTTCATACATCAAGAAAGATTAGACCGCCATTTACAAAGATGAAGAAAAATAAAAAACGAAGTCTGTGTTGATCCTAACAAGAACTGTCAGTACTGGTGGATTGACCAGCACTGCTGATATCCAACATATTTTTGCTTATAAGAACCGTGAACTTTGTTTCATGCTTTGGTCCACATCTATTTGCATGAGTGTTCCCAATGAAGTTCTAAACTAACTTCAAATTCACCATAGTTTCCAATAAATTAGTAACACAAAATGTTTTGGTGACTTCTAGAATGTATTTAGGAACTTTAAACCTAGTTTTAAGCTCCTCACACCAATGCAGATACAGAAAAGAAAAACAGGCACAGGACATTATGAACAAACATCTGAAAAAGAACTGCCAACAGCTATCATAGCCCAGTGTGCCTGTGTGTGGGTGAGGTAACAGAAAGAGAGGTGCCATTCTAGCAGTTTTGTCTCATTTAGGCAGAACACTTAGTTACTGGCTGAAAGTCAGTACAGATGGGATTCCATAATAGGAAAACCTGATTTGACATAGTATTCAAACACCATAGTCAAATGGATTTGCTATAGAAAAAAGATAAATATTCTAGGAGGGTGGAGCTCTTAACACTAATGTACTTGGAAAGCATTAAAATATAGTTCTAGGTTCCACTGTTTTCCCCCTGCAGCTTGTATGATGCATCATTATAGAAATGTGACTGGACCATGCATTATAGATTTTTCTTTATTTTCTGTCTGCTGTGGGCTTCAGTAAAATATGGAACCCATTATGTAATAAGCTTTTCTTTCAGATAATCCTAGTATATTTAATTATTTTAAAAAAACACACACCTACACCCCAAAGACTGGAGTTTCAGAAATAAATATGTTTTGAAGTAGTACCATAGAGTATTAGATGGGATAATGTAATAGCTTAGAAAAGCTTCTGAATTTTTTATTTTATTTTTTTCCTTTGGGTTCCCCCACCAAATCTATGTCAATAACATTAACTAAAAACAGATCTACAAATATTTACTATGTAGAACAGAAGCACATGCAAGATACTTAAGAGAACTCCATTCAGCAATCCAATATTTATGTTATTCAGTTCAACACTGATACACTGGGATCAGTGCCAAGGTTATGAATGTTTTTGAACGAATCCCAGAGTGTCCTTTTCCACTACAGTTTGAATCCCCATTAGTTGGGTGTTCACTGTAACAATAAACCTCACCCTCTTCCCCCATCCTTCTCCCTATGGAACAATACATACTTTACTCTAGAGCCATCATCTAAAGAGAAACATGTTGATATGATCCCAGCAGGTGGCTACTAAGCCATATTGGGGTGAAAATAACAAGCCTTATATAGTATCAGAGGGGTAGCCGTGTTAGTCTGGATCTGTAAAAGCAGCAAAGAGTCCTGTGGCACCTTATAGACTAACAGACGTATTGGAGCATAAGCTTTCGTGGGTGAATACCCACTTCGTTGGATGCATGCATATAGGCATCTGAGATAGTGACACACTACAAATATTTATAATAAAGATAGCGCATATGTTTATAAACATAGTCCACCAAATTTGGCTCTCAGTTACACCTGTGTAAACCCATCACCTCAGTGGGGTTGCATGGCAGTAACTGAGAGCACAATTTGATCTAGTAACTATAATACTAGGAAACACAAGATATATATGGCTTATTGGCTTTCCCCAAGTGTCAGACATTCATGAAAGGGATGTAGTTACTAAAGCTGGTTGGAAAATGTCAATTGTTTTTCCCCATTTTAAAAGTAGGTCTAGTAAAGGCTTAGGACCAAATCCAGCCCCTTCCTCAGTAGGTATAGAGTCTCCCTTGGCAAAAGAACTGGTGCTGTTCTGCTGTGCAAGGGTGCATCTGGACATCATCCCCCACACCCACTGGACAACCTAATGGCTCTCACCACAAGCTCCTCTCATGATGTCATACAAGAGGCTGAAGAGGGGACAGGGGATATGCCACTTCACAGATGCTCTCAGCATCCTCTGTGCAAGGCAATGTATAGGCTATTCCAGCCATCGAGTACAAATTAGGCTTGAGGACGCTCTTCAGGACAGTTGTGGAGCTTTTGAGTTGCTGTAGGACAGGATTCCTCCCTCCCCCATCTGGATACTCTGGATTTGTCCCTTAATGTCTCACTTCCTAGAATGGTGAATTATGAAGAAGCTCAGAATTCCTGGTCCAATTCCTATATTTGCATAGTACAAATAAGATTGCTTCATATAAAAGTGTCCATTCAAGAAGATAAGAAATTCTGCCTTACCTTGTATTAAGATAAGTTTTATAAAAATGCTTGAACTATAGATATAAAACCAATGGTCAGAAAAATCAATGCTCTCTAACATCTGCTTTCCTTATAAAGAAAAGATTATTTTGTTCCTTCCTAATTTCACTTACTTTTTTGGTTTCTTTCCTTTGAGAACATGGGAGCAGCAGCGCTCTCATGAACTTTTTGAGATCACTATCCAATTACCTATCAACACCCAGCAGTGATTCACACCCTGAAGTTAGATTTAGTAATTTAAAAATTTACTTCCAGCTTAGTTCAAATGAAACAGGTCAAGGGGACACATGGCTGGTAATTCTAAAAGCACAGATGTTTAACAGAGACAAGTTTAGATCTCAGCCTGGCAACATTGTAGAATTTGTACACATAACAGAGCTCAGCCTGGGTAGCAACAGCATATCCATGACAAATTAATTTTCATCAGTTTGTTCTGGATTGTAACACTTACGCCAATGATGGTGTTCTTTTAAATCACCAAAACTCTACTTTGGAAGAAAGCCTTATAAAAATTAGCTCATTAGTCTTTGTAGGGGTTCCTTAAAACAAATCAGTTAGAGACAGAGTTGCACACAGCACTTACATGTTGCAATGTTTTTTTATCGTCTTAACGCTTCACAAATATTACTTAGGTATAGAAAACGCCCCTGCAGTACTGTGAGGGTTAAGTAGAGAGCTGACCACCATAACAAAGTCTTGTAGTTAAGGCACAGGGGTTGGGACTGCCGGAGGCTTCTTCAGTGGCTTTAGGCAAATCACTTAGTGTATATCTATCTACACATGGATAAAAGACCCATGGCAGAGCCATGGCTGGCCCAGGTCAGCTGACTCAGGCTCCTACTGTGGGGCTAAAAATCACTATATAGGCATTCAGGCTTGGACTAGAGCCCAGCCCTGGGACCCTCCAACCTCGCAGAGTCCTAGGGCTCAAGCTGGAGCCCAAGCCTGAACATCTTTATTGTGATTTTTCAGCCCTGGAGCCTGAACCCCGAGAGCCTGAGTCAGCTGAGCTCGGCCAGCCACAACTCTACAATGGGTCTTTTATCCCTGTGTAGATATACACTAAGTGACTTGCCCAAAGCCACTGAAGAAGTCTGTTGCAGTCCCAACCTTGTACCTTAACTACCAGATTTGATTATTTTGTTTTTATCCCAGTGTAGACAGCCTTAATGTCTTTGTCACTCAGATTATTCCCCTTTACAATGGAACATGAATACTTGCCTACATCACAGAAGTGTTAGACTAAATAAACTAATATTTGAGATCCCAAAGTTTTATTTTAATAAAATACACCATTTAGGAGGCAATTTCAGGGGACTGAGAATTTAATAAAAACATATTTAATAAAACAAAGGGGGACAAACTGACAACTGTGTGAAGTCTGACTGCCAAAGGACCTTTGGGCCACAACAATAGTTTTTCTGAAGTTCAAATAAAACAAGAGACCCTTTTAAATGTCATAAAGCCATAGTTATAATAAATTATTCTGCAAATTAAAATGGTCTGGTTTACATAATGCAAGCAAATTAATGGCATATTTCCTTTCTCCAATTAAAAACATATTATCCCATTCACATGAGATGTCAAAAAGGCTGCAGCTTTTAAAAAAAAATACTGCAAACAGCTTTACAAATAATTTTATCATACATAGATGGGAAAAATAGGAGACCCTGCAGCTTGCAATATAAATTACTTTGCATGGCTTTTGTTTTTAAACACACCAGATCCAATTTTAGCCCCAAAAATCAATGCATGAACTATAATATGTGCCAATGGAAATTGTGTGTGTGTATTGGACAGTATAAATGGGTCCTCTGCGTATTTCTCTTTCTTTATAGCTGCCCTTTGATTAAACTTCAAAGGAGAACACTTACTGTGTTTGCTGGAGAGCCACAGCTTTAAATGGTCAATTTTACCTTTTTGTTCTGTGTGTGTTATTTGTTCTGAAGGAAGGGAATGTGTGTAGAACATGAGAGTTTTGTTTTAGTGTAAGGGTAGAAATCAGTAAATCCAAGTTATGTTTCCAGTTTTGCAATAGACTTTGTGTATGACTTTGCTTAAGTCACTAAATCTCACTTCCTTATCCCCTCTCCGCCCCCCACCTCCATAAAATACGGATAAATAATACATCCCTTACGTCTTACAGAAGACTAACATTTTGCTGTAGAGTTCAGGAATTGAGCCCTATACATCACATTTGCTCTTGTAATGTCTTCATTGAAAAACAGCTTTTATGACTAACTCCAAATTGGATGTATTTTTCCCATCCCTCACTGACAGTGTTCAGTTTACATTGACATATATTTCTGCAAGGAAAGTGGATAGACTTTCCTTGTACATGTTGGTGCCCATGGCAATTTGTCACCCTCCTTGTCACCAACAGAGCCAATGTGACATTCTGATATTTCTACTTAAGCTGTTAACTTTTTAAAAGTTAAAATTTAAATAAACTTTATGTTAAGTATTCTACTATTTCTGTTCTTGAGCACGGTTTCTATCATGAGCCAGTGCCAATACACACTCAGGGAAACACATTTGTGTGACTACTTCTCAAGAAGTTTTCAAGAAAAGGACCAAAGCTAGAAGGCAACTGCTGTAGTCATCATCATCTCTTGGGGAAAAGGTGGCACATCCATCAGAAATTCAACTGCATGTTGAAGCTCTGTGCCCTCTATTATCCCCATCCCAAAGAAAGCTGGGTGAGGGATATGATGCAGACATGGACACGTAGCCAGTAATAAATTCAGTGGGTCTGAACTGTGTTACCTTGGGATAGAAGCAAGTGCAAATTAGTAGCTAGGGGCTGGTTCTCCATGTAGATACCTCAAGATCAGATGATTTGCACATGGATCTTGGAGCATCAGTGTGATTATAGGTTCTTACCCCTCCCACAGGAAGGACTTGGTAGTCTCTAAAGAGCCGCAGATATTTGATTGTAATAACCAAATATTTATTTTTAGCTAGTGAGCTGAAATGGCATCAGATTTGTTGCAAGAGTTAAGCATTTGAACTGTTTGGAAGAACCAGGGGTTAGGAATTTATCTTTGTCCTTGATCACTTTTGTGCGATAGGTATTCAACATGAAATTTAAGATGTCTTTTTAAGTAGTTCATATCTAATCAGCACTAATTTAATATGTATCTTATTTCATAGGATCTTAATGTAAACACAGGAGTATAAGTACAGATTTTAAGAATAAGTACTTCCATGAACAGCAAGATAATATTAAGAAATAAAATATCCAGAAGCAAATGGGTTCTGATCCAGGAAAAACTAGGCTCTGTGGCCTCCAACCAATACAAACTCCTTGGGCTATGCATGTATAATTGCCACTTTGTAATCTGAAGACTATATCCATCCCCTTTCTGCAGTTAAGAAATTAATCATTCCACATAACCCTCTCCCTAAGGATGAATGTTTTTATCCACCCAATGAAAATTAAACTCTTGGAAACAATAGCCCGTATATAAAGTTAAACTGAAATGCAAACTAAAATGTGGTTTGGAATCCAAGATGAAAAGGAGAATTACAAATATAAAAATGTAATAAAATATTTTTTCTCTCCCTCCTTTTAATTCTGGGAAGCAATGAAAGAACTGAACATTCATAGATTGCAAGGGAAACTTAGGGCATTTCACACCCTGCAGAATGCACTTTGCAAGATCTGGTCTTCTCTCTCTCCACACACACAATAATTAACAGAGATGTGAAAAAAAACAAAAAAAAACAAAAAAAAACCCACCTGATCTTTTTAAATGTACCAGCAGTTCCAAAAAAAACCCCAACATATGTCAGGTCACCTGAAACCAAATTCTTTAGGATTTTTTTATGACTCAAGAAGTCAGAAAAAGATTTGTTTCAAGTTGAAACAAATGTTTTATTTGGCCTGAAGCTAAATGTTTCATTTCAATTTTGGACATTTTTAACCATTTTTTAAAATAAAAGCAATAGAAATTTGGAAACAAAGAGCTAAATCCACAAGGATTACATTCCTGCCAATATTTAGGCACCATTCCCAAAAGTGACGGGAAGAAGAGGTTCCCTAGTTATACCTAATATGGCTGTGGCACACATGAGATGTAAGAGACCAAGGTTTAAATAACCATTCTGAAGCAGACACTTGAACCCAAGTCTCCCCAATCCAAGCAGAGTGCCCTAAGCTATAGGCCTCGATCTCTGCAGCTGAAACTGTTCCACTTTGTATAGATAATTATCTATTGATTGGAGCAGGGACCAGAACCGGGGTGTTTTCCTGCCCAGGTGACTACCTTAACCAGCAGGCTATTGAGTCATTCACACTCCTTGGGCCAATTATTTATACAAAGTGGAACAGCTTCAACAGCAAAGCTTGAGAGAGCAGGAATTCACAATCCAGATCTTCCCTTCCGCATCCCAGGTGAATGCCCTAACCACTGGCATATTGGGGCCCATCAGCACCTCCTCCTTCTCCTCTTCCTCCATTTTGTGAATGGTGCCTTCTCAAAGCTGATTCCCCACTCTGGCACTTCAAGTGCAGAAAGTGGGGGCCCGCAAGGATTCTAAAAATTAATACTGGCCACTCCAGACTTGTATTAAATTCCCAAGGTTACAGCTTCTCACTGACCTTGGATGGGTAGATGCTACCACCACCCAAGTGCCAAAAACAAAAAAACAAACCACCCTTTCGACCCATGAAGGCACACTTGGGAATTCCTCCCTGTGGGGGCCCTAAGCCCTTTCACCCCCCTCCAGGGAAGAGCTGAGAAAGAAAACAAAGGAAATCAGTTGTTGCCACCAGCTATTTAAACAACATATGCACAAACCTCTTAGGACACAAGAATCCAATCCTGTTATTTAAAAAGGTAAATTTTATTAAAAGCAAAAAGAAAGGAAATACATCTGGAATTTAGGCTTTTCGCTAGATTAAAAAAACCGAACAATTACAAAATTAAGCATCAAGATAGCTCTGGAGGTCCAGCTTAAAGGTTACAAGCAAAACAAAAGCATTTGGGCATTAGCACAGAGGAGTCCACAAGCCATAAAGAAATAAAAGAAAGAAACCTAATTGCATCTTCCTAGACATTCCTAATCTACTTACACATCTGGGGTTTTCAAATAAGTAGTTTCTAGGTATGATCTGATGATTTTTCATACCTGGCTTAAAGCTTCTTACAGCATAGTTCAGCCCTGTTCCTGCTCTGCGTCTCCTATCTCTGGAGAACAGACAGACAGACAAAGGGAAAGCTTTTCCCCCAATTTTAAAAAGTTCTCGCCTTCCTATTGGCTCTTTTGGCCAGGTGCCCATGCCCTTCCTTTTACCTATGGGCTTTTTTAATCCTTTACAGGTAAAGCAAGTAGATAACAGCTACTAACAGAGATTTTACAGCTAACTCGCTGGCTGGGTGTCCACAAAAGGGAGCTAATCAGCCTCCTCCCCCTTTCATTTATCACATGCCTAAATGGTGGTGTTCGGTGCCTAAATTCCCTGGTGAATCTAGCCTGAAAAACTGATGTTTCATTTTGAAAGTTTCAAAACAAACAGTTTTGACATTGCCTACTTTTCTTTCTTTCTTTCTCCCATGCCCTGCCCATGCAACCTCCAGCCCCACCCCTTGACTACAAAAAATTGCCAAAATGGACACTAACTCTCTAATATTTTTGTTTATCAGAATCTGCATGAAAAATTTCAGCAGAAAGTTCTCCCAGCTCTAATGATAACATATGAAATAGCAAATCTAAATCTTTTAAAACACTTTGGCTTGTTCAGTAGTGCTCTAATGATAGAAAACAAGAGAAAAAGTTAACCTGACTCTTTTAAAATATATACACGTTATCTATTAATTGACCTGCAACACAATATTAGTTAATTAATTCCCTTACACCTGAGGAAAACCACCTTTGAAATAAGGGTAAAACATCTGAAAATTATTTAGTATCTTCCATCTGAGGCCTTCGGAGTAATTTACAAACATTCCTGATTTTTATCCACGCAACACATCAGTTTTAGAAGGTAATTTTTTTTTAAAGGAAACCAGCACAGAGACATGCAGGACCAAAATTTGTACCCCCATATACAGTCAAGGTAGCCAGGCTGTGTGATGGGATCTTTATAAAGGGCTGGGATAGAAAAGGAACCCTTCCTTCTCAGACTGCAGTGTGATAGGCAAACCCATCCATTCAGCTACTGCAGCTACTAAGGCTGCAATAGATTCCAGACAGGTTAGCTCCTCTTCCCTTGTCCTGGGCTCACTCCTCATCCACCCAAGTTTGTCAGAAGCTAGGACACAGAGACCCTGGGGAGACTCTGTGGTACATTGGGGGTGAAGACAACAGGTTCTCAAATATTGCCTCCCCTTATTAAAGTAGAGCCAGCTAGGTTCTTCTGGATCAAGGCACACCATGGTCACAGAGAAGGAAGCAGCATTTAACCTAAGTGATCTGCCAAAGGTGGTGTTACTGAAATATTGGGTCCGTCTAGCTGAGAGCCAATAACAGCCTGACAGGGATAAGGAAAGGTTGCTTTATTCTGCAGAAGAAAGGAGAGCCTTGCACCTTGGTACAAAAGACTCTGTCTTACACAAATTTCACAGATCCTTTATACACATTTAGACAAAGACCCTTGCCATGTTAACACTTGATTGGTGGTTGCCAGACCCCGTACTCCTGCTATCTGGTCAGTGAAAACCGGTTTGGAGCCAGTTCCCTCTGCTTCAAGGCAGAGGAGAAAAGACAGTTCAAAAGTTCAGGTTACTGTGTACGTGAGGCTTCTGCTTCCCCCTAATGGCTGCCTGCTAGTAGAAAGGGGGTTGCCAGTAGTTCTTCACAGTGGTATAGGAATGCTGTGGCAAGAATAGAATTCAGGTCTCCTGACTTCCACACCTGTGATTGAAAAGGAAAGCCCATCCCCCCACAGAACTATTCTGTATACACCACTGTAGATATTCAAAAGTTCCTTAACATTTATTACCATGAGGGTTAAACTATAGAAGAAGTTTAAATATTAATTTCTTACCCTGATCTTTATATACTTTTCTAGTACGTTGAACAGTTAACAAGGCAGAACAGGGATAACTTATGAGCTTGAAATAAGGAAAACCCACAGGAAAGAGAAAAAGAACAAAGAATGAATACATCTATTCTAAAATTAAATAGGGTTGGGTGTTTGGGGTTATATAAATTAGTTTTAAAAAGATATCTGATGAAGTCTGTGGCCCTATGTTTGGAAAACAATCTACCTCTTCATTGGTAGCTACATTTTTTTTCATTTTAAGAATTGCTTTCTTGCCTTTTCCTCACCAAAATATTGAAATAAGTACTGCAATTTTCATTTTTTTGCAAAGAAATTCAATGGAATCATTATACAAAAATATAACCATTGGGTATAATACTTTGTAATGTTTACATTTCCTCACAATCACATAATTAATTGAGACCACTGATCAAAATGTAACCCAATTTCTTGAGAGTCTTGATTTAAAGAAGTAATTTGCTCAAAATTGGCTACAGTTTGAAAACTTAACAGTGTGAACTAACTGGGGACCATTTAAAATTCCACTGCCGAAATATGCTTGGGAAAAAGTGTTTCTGAAGAGTAATACAATATTAGATTTTTTCCCCCTCAAATTTAGTTTATAGTCTGATACAACTCATCATTTCGATGTGAATGTAGCAGATTAGGAAGAAAATGAGTTGATTAGATAAGTAAATTGCTATACCATCTGTGCACAAAGTGTGGTTAAAACGATTCGGCTGTATATTTAAAAACAAGAATGTTTTACCTTGGCATATAGCTGACACAAATGGAATGATATAACAACAGTTTATGCAGAGAAACTCAGCACATTTCAATTTTCAAAAGGAAAGGTAAGGTTGAAATCCTGGTTTCTTGAAGTCAATGGCAAAACTCCCATTGGTTTCAATGGGATCAGGATTTCACCCTAGAGACATAAGATAGGAAGCAATGACTAGTTATCTGCATATGAGGCTCACTACCCTGGGGTCCTACTAATGACTTGGCATGTACTCTTCAATGTACATACAGCCTGAATGGCCATGCTCTCTGAAGGTGAATGAGGAGGAGGGGTTGGGGAGATTAAAACTTTTCTCCAACCTGGTGCCGGGGCATAGGGCTGATACACAGCCCCTCTGTATCTGTTATTCCAGTCTATAGTCTCTACCACCCATCCACACTAGTTACGAAGGATTTGGGAGGGCACTAGATTACATAAAGACCCCTTGATCCTTCCCTGTTCTGTACCCATCACAGCCTTCCAGGTCAACATGGAGACACCATGATGCCTGTGCAGCGGTTTGCAGGATCAGTGGCCAAGTTTGTACATAGACAACCTCTATCGGTGTTGGATAATGCAGTATTGTCTGATTACCTCTGATCCACAGCAGTTCTCTTTTGCTTCCTGCCCTTCCCCTCCCTCCCCTCAACATGAGATAAGAACCAGTTTAATAGTGTAATTAGTGGAATTTAAATTAGAGGTAGATAGGAAGCAGTTTTCCCATTCCACACAAATTGTTGAGATTTTTCAAAACTTTCCCATCCTCAATCAGGACAAAGTCAAAATTTTTATATATAAACAAACCAAAACAAATCAGCTAAGGTCAATTGAATAATTTTATATCCATTTCAAACCCCCTGTGATACAGCATGGCCAGAGGGCAGCAGGAGAGGGTAAGAAGGGAGCCTTATTCCCTGTAAGGGGAAGAAAGTTTGCTATAGATTAACTAGAGCACCTGAAGCCAATTAGAGCACCTGCAGTCAGTCACATGATAAAAACCCATGCTTCAATCAGACAGTGTGGGAGTAGGAGCAGAAAGGATTGGTGTTGGAGCAGAGAACAGTTTGAAGGAGTTGGAGCAGAAAGAATTGGTGTTGAAGCAAAGGACAGTTTGGAGAAGTGCTGTGGTGGGCTAAGAAGTCCTAGACCCTAGGTAAGGGGCACGTGGCTTGTGCAGAGGGAAGGCAGGAAGCCCCCCACTCCCACACAAGCTGAAGGGCAGGAGAGGGAAGTAGCCCGGGGAAGGAACCATCAGTTCAAGTGGTTCACCACTATCCTCAGGGCCCCTGGGCTGGGACCTGGAGTAGAGGGCGGGCCCAGGTCCCTCCCTCTCCACTCCTCTCCTCTAGGACACTAGTGGGGCAATTAATATTCCAATTTAGGGGCAAGAAATGGTGCCCTGAACCCCCCCCCAAAGAAGAGAAAGCGCGAGACTCATCATAATAGTGCCAGCAATTTGCCACACATGGTGTCAGAAGTGGGATATGCGCACTGGGGACTTAAACCAGGGTTAGCCAAAACCCACCCGTCCTTAAGATGGACGACGTGGTCAAGGCCCTAATACAAGCCACCACGGCCCAGCAGGAGGCTACCCAGGTCCAAGCAACTGCCCAACAAGAGGCGACTCGGATGCAGCAGGAGACTAATCATCTGTTGATGAGTCAGGCTGCCCAGGACTGGGCCCTGCTGAAAGACCTGGTGAACCAGATGAAGGCCCTTATGGAACTGAACCGCAACTGTGAAGGGACCTGGACCATACAGCCATTGCCTACAGAAAATGACACAGGAGGATGATGTGGAGGCATACCTCCTGGCTTTTGAAAGAGCAGCCCTGCAGGAGGCCTGGCCCCGAGATCAGTGGTCTGGTATCCTTTCCCCATTCCTGTGTGGGGAGGCCCAGAAGGTCTATTATGATACGGCTGCAGAGACTGCAGCAGATTACCCCCAGCTGAAGGCAGAAATCCTGGCCAGATCCAGAGTAACAACGGCATTGCAAGCCCAGAGGTTCCATGAGTGGCAGTATACAGAGGACAAGACACCCCGATCACAATTGTTTGACCTGATCCACCTGACCCGGAAATGGCTGCGCCCTGAGGCCCTCAGCTCTGAGAAGATGATGGAGGTCCTGGTACTGGACCGGTATATGAGGGGGCTACCACCAGACCTCCGGGCTTGGGTTGGCCAGAATGACCCCTCCACCTATGATGAGTTGGTCTCCCTCGTGGAAAGACAGCTGGCAGCCCGTGAACTGTTTCAGAACCCAGGCGGGGAGACACGGCAATCCAGGAAGCCAACCCCAAACCCAAGGCCCCGGACTGTCGAGAACTACAGGAGAACTGTAACAGGGAAGAAAGACACCGAGGAATGGCCTGAGGCCAAGAAGGGACCTGGGGGTTTGGGAAGAGAGGTGGGGGGCCGGCCAAATAGCCCCAGGCAGAGGGTGACAACCAGAATAAGGGGGCGGTGTTATGAGTGTGGGGAATTGGGGCATATAGCAGCCCAATGCCCCAACAGGGAAGAACCTATGCAGTGTAATCTGGGGAATTACAGGGAGCAATCTGGCCTAATCGGCCTGGTAGGGGTCTCAATGACCTCACATGGGTATACAAGATCAGTAAAAATGAATGGTATTAAGACCATAGCATTAATAGATTCTGGGAGTGCTGTCATGCTGGTCTTGGGGAAGTTGGTGGGGCGAGACCAATTAACCCGGGCCAAAAACACAGGGGTAACATGAGTTCATGGCACCATGAATTTCTACCCCACAATCCCGGTACGGATTGAGATCCAGGGGAATACTACCAGGGTGACTGCAGGAGTGGTCCCCAAGCTCCCCTATCCTGTCTTAATCGGTAGGGACTTCCCCGGGTTTGAGAGCTTACTTACCCCAGTAGAGCCAGGGGAGGGTAGCAACCCCCAGATTGAGAGGGAGGCACCTACACATAGCCTCACCCCAATGTTTGCTGAATTTGCTCCAGAGTTATTCTCATCCCCTGGAAAACCCCGAAAGTCTAGGCAGGAAAGGAGACCAGATAAAAGATTAGGGACCAGGATTCTAGCAGAGAATCAAAAAACTTCCCTTGTGGGTAGGCGAACCCGTTCAGGAGGCCAGGAGATAATTCAGGCAGGGAGGACTCGGAGGCGGTTCCTAGCCCAAGTAGGAGCAACCCAGGGGGAAGAGTAGAAATAGGCTCCCTAGAATTAGGTCAGATCGGTACCGCACGTGAGAATTTCGGGCAGGACCAGGCCAACAATCCGCTATATGCGAATGTGAGGGAGGAGATAGTGGAAGTAAATAGCATACCTGTGGAAGGAAAGATCAAAGGCCCAAGGCCATATTATGTGCTCAAACGCGATCTCTTGTACAGGATAGAGCAAATACGAGGGGAAGAAGTAGAGCAACTCTTAGTCCCACGGAAACACACAAGGGCAGTATTAGAGTTAGCTCACACTCATCTATTTGGGGGACATCTAGGAGTAGACAAGACACTGGATAGAGTCCTAAGAAGGTTTTATTGGCCAGGGATACGCGCAGAAGTCCAGCGCTATTGTGCCTCCTGCCTTGAATGCCAGTTGCATAGCCCCCGACCTTACTTGCGGGCCTGTAGCAGGGTGGACCCTGCTCCTGCTGTGAGGGGTTTAAAAGTGGCCTGGCAGGGCTTGAGAGTGGCTGCTCTCAAGGCTGGGCTGATTGAGGAAGTGGCTGCAGCTGGGGCCATGCCCCAAACTGAGCCACAGGCCTTATAAAAAAGGCCAGGGAAGCCAGAAGAAGACAGTCTCTCTCTGAAGACAGAGAGAGAAGGGCCTAGCTGCAGGGAGCTTGAGACTGGATACCTGAGTGAAGCAGGGCTGGGGAACGGCTGAGGAGCTGGGGAGCTCCAGCCTGGAAAGCCCCAGGCTGCAGCCTAGCAGTGGGCCAACAGGTACTGGGGGTTACAGAGGGCAGCCCAGGGGTAGGTCAAGGCAGCAGGTCCAAACCCCTTTGCCTGTGATGAGTAGGCTGATACTGCAGTCTGCCCCAGCGTGTGGGGCTAGACAATGACTGACAGTGGCCATACATTGAGGCAAGGTGGGGATAGAGGGTGGGGGTTCCCCAAGGAGGGGAAGCCCTGAGAGAAAGGGGTTACGGTCAGGGGGCAGCACCCCCGTGTAAAAGGGCACCGGGTCCAGGGAGGGACACGGGGGCCAGAGGACAGGCGGATCACCGGCCTGCAGAGGGCGCTCCAGCGCTGGACAGAGCTAATTCCCGGAGTCACCAGCAAGAGGCACCGCAGGGGTGAGTCCGACTCGTCTACAGGGCCCCATTAGTACCTTTGCCTATTATTGAAGTCCCTTTCGAGAGGATAGCCATGGACATAGTGGGCCCACTGGAAAGATCGGCACGGGGCCACTGAAACGTACTAGTCATCCTTGACTACGCCACGCGATATCCAGAAGCCATTCCTTTAAGAAACCCCACATCCAAGGCAATAGCAAAAGAACTACTACAGGGTTTTTGCCAGAGTGGGCATCCCTAAGGATATCCTGGCAGACCAAGGAACCCCTTTCATGTCAAAATTAATGAAGGGCTTATGTGCCCTACTCTGCATCCAGGCCATACGGACCTCAGTCTACCATCCACAAACAGATGGACTGGTCGAGCAGTTTAATCGTACCCTTAAAAGTATGATCCGGAAGGTGGTAGCACAGGATGGAAAAGACTGGGACACCCTTCTACCGTATCTAATGTTTGCTATACGGGAAGTCCCCCGGGCGTCCACTGGTTTCTCTCCCTTTGAACTACTATACGGATGCCACCTACGCAGGATATTAGATATCGCCAAGGAAGATTGGGAAGAACAACCCAACCCAGGAAAGAATGTCATTGAGCACGTGACACAGATGAGAGCGCGAATAACTCGAGTAACCCCTATAGTACGAGAACATTTGGAAAAAGCACAAGAGTCCCAGCAGACATATTACAACCGTCGGGCGAAAGTACGGAGATTTCAGCCGGGGGAACGGGTGATGGTGTTAGTGCCAACAGCAGAAAGCAAACTGCTAGCCAACTGGCATGGACCATATGAGATAGTGGAAGCCATTGGGGAGATGGACTATAAGGTCAGACAACCAGACCGCCGAAAGCCAGAGCAAATCTACCACATCAACTTACTGAAGCCCTGGTGTGACCAAGAGACGTGTCTGGTCATTTGAGGAGCTCCACCCCAGACAGACAGACGACCCACCGGGGCAGGTAAAGATATCTCCTGAATTAACCCCAGAACAACGAACAGAGGTCATTGAGATGATCCACCGGAACCAGGATGTGTTCTGTACACAACCAGGCCATACGACACTGGTCCAACATCATATTGTCACCAGCCCTGGAGTAAGGGTGACGATAAGACCATACCGAATACCGGAAGCTAAAAGGGAAAAAATTAGGACGGAAGTGAAGATGATGCTGGAACTCGGGGTTATTGAAGAATCCCAGAGTCAGTGGTCCAGCCCTATCGTCCTAGGCCCCAAGCCTGATGGCACCCTGAGGCTTTGCAACGACTTCCGGAAATTGAATGAAGTATCCCAATTCTATGCCTATCAGATACCACGCATTGACGAGCTAGTTGATCAGATAGGCAAGGCCCGATACCTAACCACTCTGGATCTGACCAAAGGATATTGGCAAATTCCCCTGGCCAAGAATGCCAAGGAAAAGACTGCTTTCTCTACACCCGATGGCCTGTTTCAATACTCTGTCCTCCCTTTCGGACTCCATGGGGCCCATGCAACATTCCAATGACTTATGGATAAGTTACTGCGACCCCATGCCAAGTATGCCGCCGCCTATCTAGACGACATAGTCATCCATAGCCCTGACTGGGAAACACACCTAGGAAAAGTAGAAGCAGTGCTAGATGCCCTGCGGAAGGCCGGCCTCACTGCTAACCCTCTCAAGTGCGTGATAGGACTAGCTGAGGCCAGATACCTCGGGTATGTAGTAGGGAAAGGTTTGGTGAAACCCCAATAGAACAAAGTGGAGGCAATACAAGGTTGGCCTCGACCAGTCCGCAAAAAGCAAGTCAGAGCATTTCTAGGGATAGTAGGATACTATCGGAGATTCATCACTCATTTCACCACAAGAGCAGGGCCATTGACGGATTTGATAAAAGCTCGGGGCCCCGAAAAAGTAAAGTGGACTGATAAGACAGAAGAAGCATTTGCAGATTTAAGGACAGCCCTATGCTGCCATCCAGTACATATAGCCCCAGACTTCGAGAAGGAATTCATCCTACAAACAGATGCCTCGGAGGTAGGGCTAGGAGCCATCCTTTCACAGATGGTAGGGGAGGAGGCACACCCAATCTTGTACCTCAGCTGGAAACTCCTCCCCAGGGAACAAAAGTACACTGTCATTGAAAAGGAATGTCTGGTGGTAAAATGGGCTATGGAGACTCTCTGCTACTATCTGCTGGGGCGGCGGTTTACCCTCATGACAGACCACGCCCCGCTCCAGTGGATGCACAGAAACAAGGAGAAGAACGCAAGAGTGACTAGGTGGTTCCTATCCCTGCAGCCCTTCCATTTCTGGGTACAGCATAGGGCTGGAAGCCAACATGGCAACGCTGATGGCCTATCACGACAACACTGCCTCTCGTCCCAAGTAGCCCAGCCCCATGGTGTTAAGCGGGGGCGGGGCGGGCGGGATATGTGATACAACATGGCCAGAGGGCAGCAGGAGAGGGTTAGAAGGGAGCCTTATTCCATGTAAGGGGAAGAAAGTTTGCTATAAATTAACTAGAGCACCTGACGCCAATTAGAGCACCTGCAGTCAGTCACACGATAAAAACCCATTCTTCAATCAGACAGTGTGGGAGTAGGAGCAGAAAGAATTGGTATTGAAGCAGAGGACAGTTTGGAGAAGTGCTGTGGTGGGCTAAGAAGTCCTAGACCCTAGGTAAGGGGCACCTGGCTTGTGCAGAGGGAGGGCAGGAAGCCCCCCACACACACACACACAAGCTGAAGGGCTGGAGAGGGAAGTAGCCCAGGGGAAGGAACCATCAGTTCAAGTGGTTCACCACTATCCTCAGGGCCCCTGGGCTGGGACCTGGAGTAGAGGGCGGGCCCAGATCCCTCCCTCTCCACTCTCCTCCTCTAGGACACTAGTGGGGCAATTAATATTCGAATTTAGGGGCAAGAAATGGCGCCCTGAACCACCCCAAAGAAGAGAAAGCACGAGACCCATCATAATAGTGCCAGCAATTTGCCACACCCCCATCCCTTTTTTTCTTAACTGTAGTTTAAATTTTAAAGTGAAAATTTGTTTCAAACAAATTAAATGAAAATCTTATTTCAAGAATATCTAAATGGAACTATTTTAAACAAATTTAAAATGAGAAATTTGTCAAAAAAGTCAACCCTTTTCTGGAGAAAGTTTTTTGGTTTTGATAAATCAGCACTTTTGATTAAAAACTTTTTCCCAAAAAAATCCTCTAATTAAAATGTATTAATAAGGAATAGATGCTGATATTTTCCTTGATCATCTTGCTCCACAAGTTGTCTCACTGACTTCAGTTAAGCTACTTGTGGGGTAAGGTGGTACTCATTGAATTAGAAGTCTGTAATGAGTAATTTTCAATAAAATTTCTCCACTAAAATTTACAATCTCATTCTAAACCATGGACAAAAAAGTCAGCTTTTAGAAGCCATTATGAAATAGCACGTTTTGTACTGACGCACAAACTACTCAGGATTGGGACCCCATTGTGCTAGGATTTGGCAATACAGTTTCTGCCCCAAAGAGCTTAATTTTAAGCACACAAGTAGTCTAACTCAAGTAAAACTGAAGATTCCAGCAAACAACTAGTCAGAGAGCATCCTAGATAATACAGCTAATGAACATTAGAAATATGATACATTGAGAGGACCTTCACTTAACAGTTGTTGTAAATTGTACTAGCAACCTTGGGTATACTTGACTGCTTAAGACAGGAAGTTGTCTATTGGAGATTGAAAGGAAAGGGTGAGCTGGGGGAGGTGAAATCCTGGCCTCATTGAAGTCAAAAGCAAAGCTCTCATTGACTTCAATGAAATGGTGCAATAGTTAAAAGGAGGAAGTGGCTGAACTAACCTTTTTGGTGTTCCAAGCCAGGAAGTGGCATGGTAGGCACTAAGGGTGTAGACTCCATATTCCCCAAATGAGATGTGGGTAAACTCTGTTTACCTACATTAACCCACAACTATACTACAGCTTCAATGGGGCTAGAACTTCACTCAGAATTCTTAGTGCAGCCTAAATATAGATATAGATATAGATATATATATATAGAGAGAGAGAGAGAGAGAGAGAGAGAATGCATTTGTGCACCTTTATATGCCACAATCATTTCTATTTAATGCACTTTGGAAACATTTTTGTAATGATTTATGGTACATCAGTTCTAGAACTACAATGTTGTGTATTCCAAAATTCCTTTATCTGAAGTGAATGGTTTGAGATGTTCCCAAACCAGAATTTTACCCTGAAAACAAACATTGACGTCTGGCCTTTATAATTAATCACTCTTTAAAACTCTGGTAGTAGAAGGCGTGCTTAAGAAAATATACTTCTTTCATCTCTGTGTGGCGGTGTTACATAGCTTTTCCTGCAAAGCTGGCAGCTTCTGACTCACTATTATATTTATGAGAAAGACTGAGTAGGCAACTTCAAGCACTGGTTCTCAGCATTATATTTCCTTCTCTACTGAAAATAAGGAAGTGCATTACGTAAGAAAACAAAAGATGAATAACTTATTGCCCTTTCAGCTAGTGTGGATATTTACAAATCTACATCCTTGCTGACACAGGGAAAAAAAATACAAACTCTTCAAGACTGGTAATTTTATTGGATTAGCTAGCCCAAGGCTTTTGGTTGATCTACGCAGAGTAGAATTGCGGTTATGAACAGCTTTCCTCCATATGCAGCTAGATAAAATTCACAGTAAGACTTATACTTCAGTTCCTGGGAGCCAATCAATTAACAACAAAAGTGTGGCGTATGTAGCTATATAACTGAAAAGACTCAGATGTCATTTTGTTTTCTGTGCACTGCCTTTTTAAATACGGAGGATTCCCTATACCACTCCTTTGCTGCAGAGACAATAGCCATTTTTGTTTCGGCTCATATGCAGAATGTTATAGACAGACACTGTGTTTTCCTTCTGCTTTAATACACACTTTACATTTGTTCATTCTTTCAGTGTTTAAATCTCTTATGTTATTTGTTGTTTTGATACATGCTTCCAAGAGCTGGGACTAACTTTGGAATAATCTTAGCTTTCCATTAAAAAAAATGTTTCTAGCCTTTATAGTTAAAGAGAAATGCTGAACAACATAAATCCCAATGGCTCAAACAACAGAAGACAAAACAAAAGGCCCAAAGATTTCACTTTTTTAAAATCTCATTTTTAAGCCGGTCTCATGATTTTTGGAACCTGGCTCATATCAGAACACTTGGAGCTGGTGGTGCTGATCTCTAATATCAGATAGTGCAAAATATATATGGTAGTTAACTTTCTTCATGGAGAATCTGATAAATAAAAACTTTACTGCAAAATGAAGGTAGCATTCTAGTAGGTAAAGAATAGCACCAGATATCCCAAATCCTTATTTTCATTCCCAGTTCTGCCACTGGCTCTCTGTAAGCTTGAGAAAACAACAAACTGTCTACATGCAAGTGACTCATCTATACCCTGGGTATAATATTTTTTCCTACTGCCCACATGAATATTGTGAGCCTTAAGTAATGTTTATAAAGCTATTCACTGAGAGATCTTCAGATGCTACATAAGTGTATATTATTATGGGTCTTGTTGGAAAGCCTGCAAAGGAGAAAAAATGAGAGATGTCAGCACCAATAATTGTTTATTTCAATAATATATTTTTCAGTTGGAGGTCTGAAATTCCCATGTGTAGTTATTTTTATAGACTTTTGATTAGAATGTAACTTTCTACTGCACATGCACTGAGTTGCACACAACACTCAACTTGCCCCTTTTACTAAAACAAAATAGAGAATATTAGATAAAAAAATCAGGCTCTTTCCCTTTAGCCTTGGGAGCACTCAATGACTTATGAGCAAACTCAAATGCCAAGCAAACCACTTTTCCAAGTAGCAACCATGTGAGAGTTTTTCTGACTAACTTCATACTAATGAAATCTTGATAATTGTATATTTGGAATGCAATAATAATCTAGAATTACCTGAAATAACAATAATCACTGATAATTCTTCTTATCACAATAGTGTCCTGAATTTTACACACCTACACCCCCTTGTAATAACTGTTGCAGCTAATGCCTATCTTTGCTGTCCCAGAATCCAGCAAGAAAATTGTTAAACTTGCTCTTCCTGAGTTCACAGACATATTAACAACAACTAGAGACGGGCCAAAGCCACAAAATTTAGATCAGGATTTCAATTCACCAGAAACCCAAAGTTATTGAGGTCATTATAGAGATAGTGGTTACTCATAAAATGGAAACCCAGGTCTGGATTCAAAACAAACATCTCCACCCCTTTTAATGTTAGGGTGTGTTCAGATCCAGAGCTATGTCTGGAATCCATCTCTCCAAATTCTTTAGATCACCACCATTCACAATCCAATTAAAGGCTAATCCAATTTCCATTACAGTCGATGGAAAGACTCCTATTAAATTCAATAGGAAATGGATTAGGCCCCCATTTGATAGCGTTATCTAGGTTCGGTCCTTAAGCAAAAGTCTCATGTTTCCATTTTTAACAGTACAAGCTAACAAAAGCACATAGTCCATTTAAGAAGTCCGGTGTTCCCAATCCAATGCGCACATCAGCCAATGCACACTAAGATACAGAATATGTTTAAATAAAACCCCATTTTTATTCATGCATTCCAGAAGATCATTAAGGGGTTTAGTTTATATTTCTGATGCAAGTGCCTAGCACAATTTTTCTGTCATCCAACTCACTAGAAACACTATGAACTGCAAAAAAAAGCAAAGAATATTTTAAAAGGCTCTGAAAGACAAATAATTGTTTGTTACAAGCTGTCCTTGCACAAATTGTTTTACTATTAAAAATAGGACAAATTTTTTCCCTTTCAAAAACTTTCAATGACCTGGAACCTTATTTTCTTCTCATTTACACCTGTTATTCCAGTGGAGTTGCTTCTGTGTACACTTAGGCCATGTCTACAATTACAAGCTTAAAGCTATGTCAGCAGAAGAGCATCCGCCACCTACATAGCACTGTGCACGTGAGCGCTTATGCTGGCAAAACTTGTTGCTGGGGGGGGAGAGGGTCTTTTCCACTCTCCTCAGCAACAAAAGTGAAATCAGAATCTCACACTAAGTATTCCAAAACAAACAATTGACATGTTTAATTCACCATCTACCTCACAGGCAAAACCAGCATATGATCAAGGCAGTAACACATAGTAGTCACCTCATTGGATCATGCAGATTATATCAATTTTTGTTCATATCTGCATTCCAGTGTGTTACATGGTCATATTTTTATCTTCATCAACACAAATGGTTCCATTCAAGAATTGTATTAGGTAGGTTGCAAGTAGGATCATCTTATTTATAGCAAAGGATAGAGACTACCCTTTGTTCGCATTGTAACACTGATTACCAACTTCCTTGATTAACATTAAATTCAGGATGCCTTACTTTTAAAAAAAATATGTAATATGGGTAATGAAATTTGTATTTATTTCAGACAAAATTTACTATACAAAACATCAGGTCAAGAACACGTTGAACAATATTAATGCTGAACACAGGTATCTACAGCAGAAATATTATACGTGGTCATTATTAAGGAAACAATTTGGTCATGGAGGTCATGGATATTGTGATTTTAACAGATATCTGTGATATCTTTGGCTTCAGCTTCAGCCCCACTTGGGCTTGAACTACCAGTCCCGAGCAGTGGGACTCCAGCTTCAGCCCCATTGTGACCATATCCCAATTTTGTACATTTTCTCCATGACTGTTCCGTGAATTTTGCTTAAATTTACAGTGAAAAATCATATCCAGAGTCATTATACATGGTCAAAGAATGAATGAACTAAGAGCCTAATACTATCTTGTATACAATGCATGGGCATGCATATATGTACAGATAACCAGTAAAATCAGCTATCACACATGCATTTCAGTCTCTATATATGGTGATGCATGCCCAAGGTTGGCCTCAGGGTTTTTAGTACACCATCTAAAGCCAAAGATTAGCAACATTTCAGCAGGGATTTTCAGAGAAAATTAAACTATTAGGAATTCACTTCACTACAAAAACACCATAGAAACTGGAGCCAAAAGAGAACTGTTTGGTCATTTTATCCATCCCCTGCCAGAGAACCATTCTCCATGCAGTACCATTACTATCTTTTCATTTTGGAGATCATTGAACAATAGGCCACTATTAGGACTGTTTTTTTTAATACTGCATTTAATTTTTCCCCTCATTTTCTGTGACAGGATCTCTGGGGTACAACCTGGAACTGTGGAACCACTGTGCCCCCCTTAACTCTCCAGGCTGGGCTGTCTCATACAATATTATGCTACCAGCCAACCTCCAGGCGTGGTGATCACTCAGCCATCAGCATGTGGAGTCCCACATCGAGCTAAATTGCTGGAAGGCTCTCTAAGCCACTCATGAATTATACAGAGAGGCACCAGCCAATCACTCCAGCCCCCAGCCTTACACCCCAGTAATATACCATCCTACCCTGCTCAAGACTCCCTTGGACGGTGCAAGCTTATTAAATTTGTTCACCACTCCTACAAAGGGGGGTGGACATGCAATAGCTTTTGTTAACCTGAGCTGAGATTCCTCAAGCACTTCAACCATAATCCCACTGTTTTAGATAAAGTATAAAACAGATTTATTAACTACAGAAAGATAGATTTTAATTTTTTATAAGTAGCAGGCATAGTTTGTTACATAAGAAATAAAAATAAATACATTTGCAGTCTAAATTCCTCAGACTAAACACGATTTTAATCAAGCAGTGTCTCACCCTAATAGATGTTACAGGCAGCTCACAGTTCTTAATACACAGGCTGTACTGGTCCCAGGCTAAGGAGACAATCTCCCAAGTTCAAAGTCTTTGGCCTTGTCTAGACTACAGGGAAAGCCAATCTAAGATATGAAATTTAAGTTACGTTAATGGAGTAATTCAAGTCAATGTAGCTTAGATCTACTTACCACAGGGTCCACACTACGCTGTGCTGACAGGAGACGCTCTCCCATCAACTCCCCTACTCTTCTCATTCCAGTGGAGTACAGGAGTCGACGGGAGAGGGATCCATGGTCGATTTAGCAGGTCTTCACTAGACCTGTTCGACGCGTGGCGATAGATGCATCAACGGTCGATGTATCAATCGCCACACATCAATCCCCCAGTAAGTGTAGACAAGCCCTTTGTCTTCCAGATTATCTTCCAGATGTTCAGAGGGGAGAGGCCAAACAATGTCACTGTCCCTCTGTTATACTTTCTTCCAGCTGCTAGGAAGATCCTTGCTGTGGGGATTAGGCAGACCCATTGCATATGTGCCCTCTTTGAGGAGTTCTCTGGGAAAGTGGAATCTTCTTGATGGGCCATCAACGCCCATCTGGCCTGTGATAAATGTTCCTTTTTTGCCACTAAAAGGCTGGCTGTGGGTGTCACCCAACCTCACAATATATTTCAGTAACACACAAGTAGCAAAACTTCAGATACAATGATAATATATACAATTCAACAGCATATTAATGTTAAACAGATCAAGACGTCTTAAATGGTACCTTACAAGGCATGCATTGTACAAAACATATCAGAGTGGTGAATATGGGGGTCCAGAGTGCTACTTTGATATACAAAGTGTCACGGTTTCATTCCAATATTTCTAGTTACACTTCCTTGTGCTCACTAAGGAATGCCACTCATTTGTGTTCTGAAGATTATTGTTTGCAATGCACTTTCAAGATTAGAAGCTCTATAGAAGGGTTAAGTACAGTATTACTGCTTGTGCTGTGGTATACTTGTAGAAGTACCATTTTCTGCTTTAAGGGACAAATTGTCCTGTGGCACCTTATAGACCAGGGGTAGGCAACCTATGGCACGTGTGCCGAAGGTGGCACACGAGCTGATTTTCAGTGGCACTCACACTGCCCAGGCTTCATTTAAAATTAGCCCCTGGCCACTGCTCTGGGGCTAATTTTAAACGAAGCTTCTTAAACATTTTTAAACCTTATTTACTTTACATACAACAATAGTTTAGTTATATATTACAGACTTATAGAAAGAGACCTTCTAAAAAGGTTAAAATGTATTACTGGCATGCGAAACCATACATTAGAGTGAATAAATGAAGACTCGGCACACCACTTCTGAAAGGTTGCTGACTCCTGTTATAGACTAACAAACTTTTAGAGCATAAGCTTTCGTGGGTGAATACTCACTTTGTCAGATGCATGTAGTGGAAATTTCCAGAGGCAGGCATAAATATGCAGGCAAGAATCAGTCTAGAGATAACAAGGTTAGTTCAGTCAGGGAGGATGAGGCCCTCTTCTAGCAGTTGAGGTGTGAACACCAAAGGAGGAGAAACTGCTTTTGTAGTTGGCTAGCCATTCACAGTCCTTGTTTTAAATTTGTTTGATTTAAATTTGTTTGATTTAAAGGTAGCCATCCTGCAGCAAAAAAACTTCAAGACCAGAATTCAAAGAGAAACTGCTGAGCTTCAGTTCATCTGCAAATTTGACACCATCAGCTAAGGATTAAACAAAGGATTAAAAAATGGTAAAGTAGAAACCAGCTTCAGGGTGCATTCTGTAGAGAAAAAGAGCAAACCAGCTATGAGTTACCTGGAGGAAGCCATACTGGTGATGGTATTCTCCTCAAGCGGAGGGTGGCTGCAGTGTTAGCTACTGCCTGGGAGGCTCCATTTTGAAACAAATGGAGGAAGCTGATTAGTCAGAGCCTACCATGGGAGCAGCTTACTTGCTATAAAACATGCTACTGCAGTCTTGAAAGATTCAAAGCTGTGACAGGCTTCTACATAGCCCAGATTCTCAAGCTGAATGAAAGTCAGTTTAGCTTAGCAGAAGCCTACACCACGCTGAAGAGATTTTGTTTAGTCTGGACAAAGGCTTGTTCTAATGCTGAAGGTTGTTTGCTTTAGCTAGGAGCTATACTATTATAAAGTTGCTATGAGATATTTTTGTTTGTTTTTTCAGTTCCAATAGGACCTAATCATGACACTACACCCCATATTCTTCACAGTAATAATATGATATGATAAAATTATAATGCATTTTGTACAAGTCAAGTCATGTAAGGTGTCATTGAAAAGGTTATGATTTGCTGAATATGATTATCCTATTTGCATGCATGTATTATTTTTGTATCTGAAGTTATGAATATTGACTATGTATCTGTATTTCAAATGTAGTTACACCTGGGTAAGGCCCACTAGACAAGATGCTTTCAGTCTAGATAGCTGGTCGGGAAGGGCTTATTCAGGGCAATGAGCCATTAGGGCAAAGCTTATCTCCCACCTGATGAGCCTTCCTGAACACATTAGATAACCTGTGATTGATGGCTGCTATGATTCTACAAGGACATGTGACTAGGCCACATGATGCTGGACTCCATCTTGAGATGTCAGTATTTTTCCCACAGACTGGTCAGGGAACAAAGCTTTGGAACAAAGGGTTCCCGCCCTATGCAAAAGCTATATAAGGCAAGGAGTGACATCATCTAGTGTTCTTCACTCCGTGCACAAAAAGACTCCTGAAAACACCTGAGGGCCAAAGACTGAACTGGGGGCAGTGCTGGACCCAGGCTAAAGGGATTTCTAGTCTGTGCATGAAATACCTGGTGATTGCAAGCAAGTGCAGTGGGTGAAGCAAGTGCAGCTTGCTCCTTAAATATCTTCAGCCTGCTTATATCATTTCTCAGGGTAAGAATCTGCTGATTCATATCCAGTCTATTTAGTATATTAAGCTTAGCAAATAAACAAAAACATGCCAACTAAGTAATGTGCTTTGATCTGTTTGCTATCGCTCATAATCACTTCAAAATCTATCTTTTGTAGTTAATAAACTTGTTTTTGGTTTAATCTAAACCAGTGAGCTTTAACTGGAGTGCTTGGGGAAAATCTCTGCTTAGTTACAAGTGTCCATTGTTCTCGTCTCATTGAGGGAGAGGCGGATCGGGTATTAAACCCATATACGGGCCAGATTTGACCAGACCAGGATGGTACTGCTCTGGGGTCCCAGGCTGGAAAGCTGGTGGTTAGCGAACCTGTGTGTAACGGCAGCTGGGTGTGTCCCTACCTGTATGAATGTGTAATCTGGTGGGCTTTTGCAGCTTGTCACAGCAGTACAGTGAGAGAGGGAGCCCAGGGGCTCAGTGGTACCCCAGTTCCAGGTGGCACCCGGGGGGGGGGGGAACCCATCACACTAACATTTTAAAATCTACATCTATATTTTAAATGCTCTTTGGTCTTTTTCAGCTTCTTTGTCCTTCAGCCCACAATTCACACATCACACTGTCAGATGCCAACTTTTTCATTTTTATTTCATCTTGTTTGAAGTTGGGTTTCATCATTGGGCTTGTAGTGGTAAATATAGTATAGAGTAGGGAAGAATAATTCCCTCTAGTGAAAGAATTACTGAATGACATTGTAAAGCCTGTGTTATGCAAGAGTTCAGACTAAATAATCCTAGTAGGTCCTTCTGGCCTTAAAAATTATTAACTTTTGCTATTCTCTGCTTCATTCTGGTCCATTTTTGGTTCCAGGTCCAAATGGGTAAAATTGTTTAAGAATAATTTTCATAGCCTTAGTTTTTGGTTTGGAAAGAGAGTGGGTTCCTCTTTCATGTACTCTGAAAAACAAAATTGTTATGAACTACTGTTACTTTACTAGCCTAGCAAGCAGCAGTATTAACTGAATTTCAACTCCAGCCTCCCAGTCCCCTTAAAAAAGTACCTCCAGGCAGATTTATACTCCCCAGATTTAAACAATGTAGGTCAAATATCTATGGAGAAGTTTCTTCTCATGAAAAGGTCAGTCATGGGGGCAATGGTACTTACCTTTATAAAGTGTTTGAGATCATTGAATGAAAATTATAAGTATTAGTATTGTGGGGATATGGAACAAAGAAAGAATAATATTGACTAAAACTCAAAGATTATTTGTTGTAATAAAGTTCTTATTTTGAAAGAAAATTTCTTATGAGCAGAAAGAACATGGGGTAATTTATTATTATTTGCAGTGAGTTACCCAAAGGTACCAAGATCTGTGCTTTCCTTTTTCACAGACATTTCCGCCAAAAATATTAAGGGGAAAAGAAAGGGGGCCACTGCTTTATGGTCAGCAGATAAATACTGATCCCACCTCCACAGTATTTCTATATTTGTCTACAACAATAGATGATTGTTCATGCATTTGCTAATCTTTAAAAGCCCTTTTACTAGAGCTATGTCAACTCTACAGAAAGCACATTTGAATAAAAACATGAATTATCAGTATTTATGACTCTTGTTTTCATTGTTTCTTTCCCATGAATGCAGTGACTTTGTTTACAATAATATTCAAAGAAAGAAGTCTTGTTCATGTGTTTGCACTGGTCCCATTAACAATTCCAGTTTGAAATCTCCAATTTTCCTCCTGTTTACTAAAATTTCATTCATCTAATCCAGGAAGCAAAGTAACACAAAAAGTGACTTAGCTGGCAAATCACACAATAATAATCTAATACAAAATAAAAAAAATGTTTAAAAAGTCTATTGTGTAACAAATTCTTGCTAAGCAAGATACGTTTGAATTTTTTATGTACTTAATTATTCATGTCCTGGCTTTTTAGTGCATGGGCTTTTTAAGAGGCATAACCAATAAATACATTGTCACTTAGCAACCTTAACTTGTTTGTGTAATAATGTTTGCTTCTGAAGTTGTCCAGAGTGGCTGGAGATGTTTTGTACTAACCCTTTTTTGTGTTACAGTTTTTAAAATTTAAGTGAGGTAACCAAATCAACAGATTAATAAATTAAAGGAATGAGTGCCAAAGTAATGGCCACTGTGGAGCCATGTCTCATTCAGTGCACTCCTTACAAGATGTTTACATTCACTATGGCTAAGTTAGTGACGCATGCATGCATAGCTTTTATCCAAGATATAACCCTCCACCCACCATGATATCTGAGCATCTCCCCATCTTTTGATGTATTCTTCCCCTCACAGCACCCCTGAGAGGTAGGGGAGTGCTATTTATCCCTATTTTATGAATATTAAGGGGGTCATCAAACAGAAACAAAGTGATTTACCTGAGGTCATGCAGGAAGTCTGAGGCAGAGCAGGGAGTTAACTCCAAGTCTCTGGAGTCCTAGGCTAGTGCTCTAACCATTTGGACCATCCGCTCTTTAATTTTAAGTGCCGGTAAAAAGCGCCAAACTTGGGGCATGAAAATGGGAGAGTTCTGTGGCTGAACAGATCTAGAGAATGAACATCAGGTACCAACCACTATCTGATGAAGTGCAACTCCTATCTAAACAAAGGGGCAACCAATGGCTCATTTTAGTTACATTACATTCTTTCTTTAGTAATTGATTTATTTTACAGTTGAAATGCTTGCTTTTTCACGTATTTACCCAGGAATCTGAGGGTCTCCATCTGATTTATGACTACTTGTCTATCTACTCCTTTGTGTTTCTCCTCACTTAATGATTCACCTCTGGGAACCAAACATTAGATCATAAAATAAGTTAGAAATATTAAAGAATCAAACACAATGTAAGGATTCCATTTCCAGGCTGCAGTTCTTCTAAATACTTTGCTAAATCTTTAACCTCATAAAAATGTTCATCGTTCAAAAATCTAAGTTTACGCAAGATTGACAATAATTGGTTTACAGTAAATCTGTTCCTATGCTAGTAAATTTAAATGACTCACTCTCCACAATAATTTTGTTCCCAGGAATATTTGATTCTTTTGATTAAGCAACATGTTATGTCCGTATAACATTCATTTTATTTATACTATACCCTGGCAAGCTTTGTAAATGTCACCAGGAAAATGGACATGTAGCAATCTGATAGTCTAAGGACTAATGCTCAACCTCAGATAAGCAGTGGAAATTAAACAAGTCACAGTCTAAGACTTGGTCACATTTCCATGATAACAATTAGAACTAAGGAGTAGTATGCGTGCATTCGTGGACAGATAGTTTAGGTGGGAAAAGATAGATACGGGGGAAAACTGAGCATTCAGCTCCAAAAGGCCAAGCTCAGTTTCTGATTAATAAGAGCTTGGGTTTTACCCATTCACTGATAAAATTGTCTTGCTCAAGGGGTGAGGGGTTCTTTAATATAACTCAAGCAACATGAAAATGGGATAAAATAGAGCCCCTTAATTATTGTCAGGTTCTTACAATAGTTGTTAAGTTTCTAGAGCAGGGGCGGCTCCAGACCCCAGCACACCAAGCGTGTGCTTGGGGCGGCATGCCGCGGGGGTTGCTCTGCCGGTTGCCGGGAGGGCAGCAGGTGGCTCCGGTGGACCTCCCATAGGCGTGCCTGGGGTGGGGCCTTCGTCCCGCGGGTTTGGTGGAGCATCCACAGGCACGTCTGCGGGAGGTCCACCGGAGCCGCGGGACCGGCGACTGACAGAGCGCCCCGCATGGCGTGCCGCCCTGCTTGGGGCGGTGAAATCGCTAGAGCTGCCCCTGTTCTAGAGCTGTCACATTCACCATTCAAAACAGCAAACAGCCAAATAAGCTATCCAGAGGAACAAAAGTAATCATCACATCCTTCACTAAGGATCTGAAAGGCTCCCATTAACTTCAATGGCCATTAAAACTATGCCTTATCCCTCATGTGCTTCCACTGTGTGTACATACACTACTGACTACTAAAATTCCTTAGAAAATGATGGTAAGTCTTTCTGTGATACAAAAATTTGAATCACTGATCACGGGAATCTTGTTTCCAGCAATATTCACAAAGTGCTAAATTCATAATCACATGCTAAAATGCTTCTCTCTACGTTTGATCCTTTCCCTTCTTTTCACCTGCTCTGTTTCATTTGTGTCAGACAATCGCGGAGTAAGTAAAACTGTTTTTTATTTCACCCTTTTCATTAAAGGAATGGCAAATACCATGTAGAACTCTCATGTTTGTGTGGTTAGACTTTGGCAGAGGTTTTATTATCTTAGACCAAAACGTTTACAGTGAAGTTGTAAAAGGAACCAATAATTTTAACGCAACTAGCTTCTTTAGGTTTGATGCACATAAAATTAGGAGTTGTACAGGAAAGTTAATCTTTCTTGGGCCTCCAATCCATGGAATAGGACCGGTTACAAGTTGAAGACCAAGCTTACTTTTAAGTAGCCAATAATGAGGTAGGGTTTGGACAAATGAAACAAAACAGAGGTTACTGCTATTTATAGCTTGAAGAGATAGGCAATAGTTGCCTATTGCTCTGGTTGCCCTGTGACAATCTTTCAAAAATGTCAGAATCCCATTTACAGACAGACTGGCCTGTACTGCAGTGATACATGTGAAATCTAGAGGTAGTGGGAAGTCTCTTTTTAATCCTTCTGTGGTCTCATAACATTGTACCAGAGACCAGCCTGCTAAAATCTTTACTAATTCATTTGCTAAATCAATTACAGTATTTTCAAAGTCTATAGGAAGTCATTAAATGTTTGATACACATTTGAGAGTGAATTTAGTACTTTCAAAAGTGAGAGATTAACAGTGCTGATTTAGGTCAGGTGCTATACAAGTTTCCCCACATGCTACTCTGTTTGCCGCTGTGCCTTAAGTCTTATGTACAACATTCTTTACAAATGTTACAGGGTAAGGTCCCCACAATAGGTGGAGTCTTTGGGATTTAGTTATGACCCTGGGTTGCCAGGTGTCTGGGTTTTTTTTTTGTTTTGTTTTGTTTTTTTTAACCAGAAAGTCCAGTCAAAACGGGGACCTGGTAGTGTCCGGTCAGTACTGCTGACTGGATGCTAAAAATCCAGTTACCGGAGTAACCACAATCAGCCTCCCCACCAAGAGGGTGGGATGAGCAACAGCTGTTGCCTGGAGTAGCGGCTCAGCTGCTGACAGAGAGAACTGGCTGAGAGGTAGGTACCAGCGCTGCTGCCTGGGGGAGATCCTGTCCACCTCTCCCCTCCACCCCGCCATGCTCACTGATTGCCCCTAGCCACTCGCTCCAGGGACCAACCCATCTCTGCTCCACCATGCCCCCAACCCCTTGCTCCTTTTCTGAGCTAGGGCCCAACCACTGTGCCCCAACTGAGGAGGCAGGCTCCACCAGGCTCTGCAGGTGTCAGGTGAGTCCCGGGGAAGGCGTGGGGGGTAGCGAGCAATGGAGTGAGGGGAGCCTCAGGGGAAGAGGTGGGGCATTGGTGTCCAGTTTTAGCAATTAAAGTTGGCAACCCTACCCATACCATGAATCAGATCAATAAGCAGTTTATTCAACCTAGGTGCCATTTAGTTCAGTTTCAAACCTTCTAGTCTGAGCTGAATGGGGCAAGAACATAGATCCAAGAACTGCCTCTGGACCATAGATTTTTCTATTTCAGCAATCCTTTATTCCTCACTAGAAAGGGAGATTACCACCATATTTTCACCAGTGAAATCATTGCAATACAAATAAGGAGAGAAGATTCATTTATCTACCACTGAAATACTGCTTCCTTCAGAGGGAACGCAGCAGCAGAATACCACAGCATCCTGAGCTTGACTAGATAATGGAAAGCTCACACTGCACAGGTACTGGCTCTTATTTTTCTGGGAATAAACAGCTACTCAGAATCTGACAGCTACTCTTGTGCTACTACAGTCTTTATGTAAAAGAACAAACAGTTGTGTGTGAGAGATAACAATAGGCAGCAATATTGAAAAGTAAGTTAAACAAATCTTTTATTCTTCCTGTTATTTTCAGGACAAAAACAGTGAGCTCAAACTGAATCAAGATGACAACATATATGCGTTGTCTACAATCAGATTTAATTATTTTCATATTTGCTCAGTTACTTTTTTCTTCAGCCATAGAAAAATATAGGATGGTAACTAAAGGCTACTTAGCATTTTCTTAAACTCTTCAAGACCAACAACAAGCCTTTAGCAAGTACTGAGCATTCAGATATCAGCCAGCTGAAATAACACCACATAAGAACATGATAGCATCTCATATTTATGCAAGTTAAAATTACTATTTCTATAAAACATCTGATAATTAAGAAGAGACATCTCCCTGCCCTCAGGAGCATGCAATCTGAGCTAAAGGTTAGCAAATCATAGAAATGGAGTACTTCCTAAGCAGTGCTTGTATTGAAGTTGTGGTACGTTAAAATACGGAGCCAGGAGATAAGTAGCCTGAAGAAGATCCCAAGCTAGCAGACAAGACTCAATCACCAAATGTGTTTCTGTGCAGTGGGCCTAGGATTTGTTTTTCTGGTGATGACACCTGTTTGTTGTAATGGATAGGAAATCCATTTGCACGCATCTTACTTTAAGGCAAAATCCTTTTTGGCTGAAGTAAAGAGGTGTCTGACAGATCTGATACACAAGCACATGCCTAGAAGCAATAGCACCAATACTAGAGAAGGCTGTTGAATTCCTTCTGGAATTCTTCTATTGCTAAAATAAATTACTGTCACACACTCGTATTAAGTTCACAGACTTAAGCTGCCAGAAATACATGCTAAAATATATAAAAGTGTGTATGTAGATATATAAATTAGTAACAACACCACTGCTAGTAGACTCTCAAATGCCAATTAAAATGAAAAATCGGGGGGAATGTACATTTTAAATAAAAAAAGTCAGTTTCTTCACAACAAGTGATTCTGTTTACCTTTTGAATTTCCAATTTCCTAACTAAAGAAAGATGTAATTTTCCTTTTAACCTTGGACATGCAACTAGTTTCCTTGTATACAGCAGACAGCTCAACTGCAGTGATGAAGACTGGTAGGAAAGGGTTTCGTAATCTACTATTATTTGTAAAATAGTAAAGGAACACTTTACTTTGCCTGAAACAAACTGAACACAGCCAAAGCCAAACTAAAAAGTCAACCACAGCTTCACCACAAGATGAAATGCAGAGGATATTTGCTGACCATAGTACCCCTTATCTCTGGCCAAATGAATGGGACAAAGAAGGGAACCACTGACAGAATGGCACACATATCCATTAGCAAAGACAAAACAAACTCAATTCTAAGCAATACATGAGTGGAATGCTAAAACAGAGAGAATCTCACAAGAGTCAGGAATTCAGAGATAAGGTTGCTTAAATTCCAATCTCTCTTATATTTCCCTCTGCTTTAGTAGTTCTCCATTTTGTCTTTTTTTTTTTTTAAATAAAGGAACAAAAGAAAAGAAGGTAAGGCCGAAACTTTTCTAAGTATTCCACACAACCATAGAGACTCTTTGCTGTTTCTACATTTTTATGTATGTTCAGGACTGTTCACCATGCAGTATGAGCAAGCCTCCTACAATCCATCTTTTCACTTTGATACCTCTTTACTAAAAAGTGCAAACCAAAGTTAACAGGAAATAAATGTGTCTATAGCAATAAAAGTAAATTATATGATCATGAATAGCAGAGGTTGTCCGAACTGAGGGACAATAACCAAGCAAATCAAAATGAAGAATTATCTATATTTGGCTTTTTAAAAATCACACTCTTCGGCTAACTTCTGTGCTCAGTTAAATCTATGCAAATCCAATGAAGCCAATGGGTAAGACTGGAGGCAGCAGTTCAGCTCTATAACTAACTAATGAAATTCTATGAAACAATTTTCCTCATCTGATGTGTCTTTACTTGGTATCTTTAGGTTAACCAGTCCCAGCAGCAACCTAACCTCATATCTTCCCAAAGGAGCAGCTTTACCTGTTAAACTAAATAAGAATCTCCAGTTGATATTAGTGGTATAGAGTCATGACCAAATTACATTCTGCATACCTATATTCAAGTTGAGAATAGTATTTGTATCACAGTAATTCCCAGAGAATCGAGACTCCATAGTGCTAGTCACTCTACAGCAGGGTTTCTCAAACTGGGTCGCCGCTTGTGTAGGGAAAGCCCCTGGCGGACCGGGCCGGTTTGTTTACCTGCCCTGTCCGCAGGTCCGGCCAATCACGGCTCCCACTGGCCGCGGATCACTGCTCCAGGCCAATGGGAGCTGCTGGAAGCGGCGCAGGCCGAGGGACATACTCCTTTCTCTAAAAGTTTACAGTCAAATTAAAGACAAAACAGAGCTGGTTGGATAAAACAAATTTTCCTATAAGAAATCTGAGTGAAAACTCTTCAATCAAATGTTTGCAATTGAAAAAAGTGTTCATTTTCCCATAGGAAGATTCAAATCGAAATGTCATTTGGTTTTTTTTTTAAATGAAAAAAACTAAAACAAAATGTTTTAAATAGAAATGAAAATTTTCATGTTAAGATTTTCTACAAAAAAGCCAAAATTTAGACAAACATTTTTCAGTGAAAAAGCTTACTGTCTGAAAAATGTCAATCAGCTAAAACAAGACGTAAGAAGTTGATGCTATAATGAAATAGAGGGAATGAGGAAGGCAAATAGTGGCTGTGTTAGGCCACAATGCACTTCATGATTGAAATGCAACTATCTGACCAGGTTGTGGCCTAACGAGTGAATTGTGGCTTTTTCTGGATATAAAGCCTAAAACACCAGATTCAAACGTATCTCTAATTGATTGAAACAAAACCTTAGACCCAAACCCTCCCAGAGTTTAGCGTCAAAAATCGAGATCTGGACCCAGAATTCCCAGATGTTGATGTTTCCATATCTGACTCAGTATAAAGTAAATTATTCTTTCCTTGTGCTCCCTGTCTATCTGTATGAGCCTCTTGCCTTAGAGACTGCAAACACTTTGGAGGAGTATCAGAGGGGTAGCCATGTTAGTCTGGATCTGTAAAAAGCAACAAAGTCCTGTGGCACCTTATAAGCTAACAGATGTATTGGAGCATAAGCTTTCGTGGGTGAATACCCACTTCATCTGTGTCTGACAAAGTGGGTATTCACCCATGAAAGCTTGTGCTCCAATACATCTGTTAGTCCATAAGGTGCCACAGGACTCTTTGCTGCTTTAGAGGAGAAGGATCGGTCTTTGTGTTTGTATAGCACTTAGCATAATGGGGTCCTGCATCATGACTGGGGCTCCTAGAAGCTACCATAATACAAATGAATAATAAATTTGATTGAAACTTAGATTTAGATTCAGGGTTCAGAACCAAGGTTTTGGTTCTATTCATAAGACATTGCTGTCCCATTTTGACCTGAGCAGGTAGTCAAAGTTCAGGGCACTGGGGACGTTCTAGCTGAAAGTAGAAATTGATTAAATCTGCTTTTATAAAAGCCCTAAGCCTCTTCAGCCAACAAACCCAAATGCTGTTTCTGTAGCTTTTTCCAGGGTCACACAGTGCTCACTGGCTAATGCCTGGCTTCCTTGCTTCTTGCCTGTGACCCCCTCCATTTTCAGTCTGTGTGTTTTGCCTTGCCTCAAACACACCTGGTCACAACACCCAGTGCAACTCCCCACCCTCATGGTGCTAGTTTATGGGCAGACTATTAGACTTTGTTATAGGGTGTGGCCCCATAAGTGTTTCTTACAACTATCTTAAGTGAAAGGTGCAGTTACACCTCAGTTTGAACAAGGTTTTAACTCAATCCATAACAAGGTTTGGCTCAGCTCATAATATTATGAAATAAGAAAATAGGCTCGCCACTGTACTAGCAGAGACTCATGTTAAAATATCAATAACTTAAAAAGTTTCTTCCCTCCCCATCCTCCAAAAAAGTCAAAGCAGCTGGTTCTCACTGAGTACTAATTGCTTGTAAAGTTTGGATTTGAAGAAGAAAGTGGTCTTCAGCAACGTGCATGCCAAGAAAATCTGAACCTCTCCAAAAATACTGTACCCTTATTGCTAAAGTATGACTGAACCCTACTTTTTTTCATGCTTGTGTGTCAGAGGGTGAAGTTTTAAATTATCCAAAGTGGGTAAAAGGTATCAAAATGATCATATTAGCGTATGACATAAATGCGGTTTGTTTAAACTAAAAACAGTTGATTAAGCACTTAAGATTTCTGGGGAGATTACACAATTGTTTTAGCAATAAACCAGAATCATCTTAAAAATGAAGAGATATGCACCAGGAACTTTTGGGGGTAATTTGGATAGGAAATGGTTACCACTCATTCTGAAAATTTCTCGTGTTAACATTTGGCAAACACTTGGTCAGTATGGCAGTGAGCTTGGAGAAGAGCAGAACTTCACGATCACCTCCTCAATGATCATGACAACAACGCTGATTACTCCCATATGCTGGGATCCCACGATTTAGCAGGGAAGGCAGCTGGGCTTTCATTTTTCTGATCCTGAAAAATATTTATACCAGACAAGGAAAGGAAAACATGCACCATCTCTAAGACTATATCCTGATATTTTAATCTAAGGTTCATGGAGTCCCCCACCCCTCTGTGGTATTGCCCCTCTTGTTCCTCCTACTGTACCTTTTTCCCCACCTCTTGATGTCTTTTGTCCTAGAAGAATCTGGCTTAGGCTATGGCTATACTTAAAATGCTACAGTGGCACAGCTACAGCTACACCACTATACAGTGTAGACACCCGCTACAGTGATGGTGGGAGTTCTCCCATCACTGTACTTAATCCACCTTCCCAAGAGCCAATAGCTAGGTCAACAGAAGAAATACTATTTTTCCTATTCTCTACCTCCCCCAAACCCAATGTGTGGGCATCTCTCAACAAGAAATGGAATTGGACTTTAACAACAGCTGAAACCTAAGGGCCAACATTGACTTTCCTAAGGGCTAAAATTGACTTTCCTTCATCAACAAGGACATTTAATACCATCAAGCCAGTTGTTTCTAACTTCTAAAGACTGCTAAAATAAAGATTTACTTAGTGTTTTGTGCTTAAGTGTTTTACCTTTTATATTCTCCCCCCACATATTATCCATGTTTAATAAACGTTCTAAAGATTTTCTTCTTTGGTGATATAAAAAGAAAACCAAGTTCCTAGTAACAAACCCTTGAACAGAAATTACTGTTAACTGTGTTGGTAAGCTGATCCTCAGCAGGGGAGTGACCACATCTGTGTCAAATTTCAGTCTTAAAGCTGGACTGAAACATTAGGTTTATTATGAAAGTTCTGTCAACCTAGCACAGAGCTAAAGGGAGAACACTACTGTACATATGTTTTGTCTCATTGCACAATGAGAAGATTTTTTTTAAAAGCCAGTATCACAGACAACAGGAGGAAAAAGTCCCTATTAACTGACAATTTGCCCAAAAAGAGAAGTTACTTTCTCAACGAACAATGATTTGGTGTCACCTCTGCATTCACATTACCTGCCCATCTTCCCCTCTACCTAACAGTTCTAAATAACTTCAAAACTACAACTAGGGAGAAGGAACTGAAGGGGCTGGAGGCTCAGAGCTCTCCTCTTACACAGAATAGAGTGAGGATGTTATCCTTATGCTAGATTTCTCAGGCATCCCCCACTCCTCCCACAGACATGGCTTTTCAAGGCAGTCCTGAAGCTTAACACCAGAAGTGCAATATCACAGAAGCAGGAGTAGACAGAGGGTCTCAAAGCAGAATCAAGGCTTTCATGAAGAGAGCATGTGTCTGAAGTGTTCGTTGCCACATGTTTAATGTACACAGGCTTTAAACAAACAATCTCCAGTTGTTTATAGCCTGGAGTCTCATGAATTTAGTCAATTTTAATAACTGTGCATGGTGATCAGCAGAAGTAACCTCAGGTTTTGTAGCCATTATTAAAAATTAAAATGGCTACTATCCACCCTTGTTCTCAAGGGAAGAGATGTCAGGCTGCCCTCACTTACAATGGCTACCATTTCCCTAAAGACTTTTCAGTCAGCAGCCAGGCTGCCATGGTTTCCAATAGGTTGAAAGCCAGGATCCCCTTACTTATGATGTTACCCCTGTGCTAACAGTGGGCAGAAAGGGACACTCACCATATGTCTACAGTGCAGCTGGGAGAATGCCTCCCAGCCCAGATAGACAGACACACACACGCTAGTTTAAGCAGAGCTAGCACATTAAAAATAACAGTGTAACATGGCTAACCACCAGACTATGGACCCAGGCAGTCAGGCAGGCTTGTACCTGATGGGGAAGAACATACGAGCAGGAGAGCAAGTAAGATGGCAGCTTCTCTACGTCAAGGAACATGAGCAGCCAGTCAAAAAATCTCATATTTTAAGTCAGTCTCATGATTTTATGGAATCTCACTCATGATTTCTGAACTTTTAGGATAGCAACACTATGCCTAATTCTAATCATGACTTCATTAGGACTACCTCATTAGACACATGCTTAAGTTGAAATGGGGCCATCGTTATCACTTAACAGTCTAGAAAGATGACAATGTTTCACTCCTGCTTTTCCCTATGACTTTTTAACTAAAAAATAAAAACAAAAAAAACCTTACATAAGCACTTTTCTTTAAACTATTTTACTTTTCTTCAGTCAATACTTTGACACTGCTGAAAAAAATGCACTTCTTGCTTTGAAGAGAGCTTTTCTTAGAAAATGCAGGGGATGCAAAAATGTACAACAGAGGTTTTTCAATAGTAAAGGCAGATTCCTCCATTATCCCTTTTCTATACTATAATGCATTATTGAACACTTAAAGACACAGCTGATGGAATGTATAGTATTAATAGCATTATAGGGAAAAGTTCTACTTTTTCATTCAGGATAATTTATTCCATATTGGGCCAACTGGAAACCTTTATCAAGAGTATGCAGAGTCAGGCCCAGATATAGTTTTTGGTATAGGCAAGTAGATGTGCTTACAGATAATTCTTGATCCTGCAAGGTGCTGAGCACTCTGGTCCCCATCCAGCAAAGCACTTAAGCACATGCTTAATTTTTTATACATCCGTAACCCCATGGATGTCAATGGGATTAGGCACATGTTTAAAGTTAAACATGAACTTCAGCATTTTGCTGGATCAGGGCCAGTGTCCTGAGCACCTTGCAAGCTCAAGCCCATATTGCCGATGTTGAGAATTTGGCCTCTACTGTATAGTTATAGAATACTCTGAACCGAACTAGTTTGTGTGTTTAAAAAAAAAAATCAGGTTCAATCATAAAACATTCTGAAAGCCAGCCAATCCATCATCCTGTCAAAACGAGACTATCCTGACTGCTCTGAACGCTACTTTACCTTTCAGCAGTGCTGTTGAGTACCAAGTGCAGAGTTGGTTTGTTTCTTCACCTGTTCAATTGGTGAGATTTTCTGCAGGCTTCTCCATATTTTTTAATCTTCTCTCCATCTGAAATTAAAAGGATGTGATTAGGCTTGTGACCAGCAAAAACTCACGTGTCAGATTTTGGAGGGGCTTCAGAACTGGCAAACAACTTGCTGCAGCTTTAACTGATTTAAGCATTTCAAAAAAGTGAAATTCTGAATCTTTCATCCAATTTCAATAAACTATTAGGAAAGCGGTACATGGAGAATGTTATACCATGGAATCTCTGGCTAAGTGAGAAATTAATAACCATTCAGGGCCAAGTTTTTCTGAAGTTGCCTGCCTGCACTTTCACCATTTTGCATACATAAAACTTCCTTAGGCATGCAGAAAAGGGGTGAGCCAAAGCCCATTGAAGTCAAGAGGAGTCTTTCCACTGACTTCATCGGGCTTGGATCAGGCCCAAAATGAGCACTCATTCAGTCACCCATTTTGCAGTTGTAAGTGTAGCAAACTTAATTTAGGTTACCAGGTTGAAAAGTTGGTCCTCAGGCATCACTAAGTTTCTCAAATATTTAATGAAACCTATTTTATACACTATACTTGTTGTAACGTGGTTTAATAACTGTGCAGAGCCATGCCTGATGTTTAAGCCTTAATATTAATAATAATTTACTATTATACAAACACCATATGTGACTTGTGTGTGAATGGCAAATATAAAGATAAGTGATTAAATCTTCTCTCTATTCAGGTCAGTGGGTGTTTTTCCATTGACTTCAGTGGGTCAGGATTTCACTCAAGTTCTCAGCTTTCAGTTTTAAATTAGACCAAAAAAGTAAACACAAGGATCACAGACAGCAGGTTGTGGGAAACCAATGGCAAGTGAAAGAACAAAAATAGAGTTGTTTGGGTTGGGGGATGCAATCCCCCACAATGCTTTCCAACAAGGAAAGAGATGTGAAAGCTAATTTAGTAGCTTATAGTAGTACTGCTTTAAATCCCCAAAACTGGCATTTAAAAATCTAATCACCATTGCTGAAAGCAATATCTTTACATGTAATAATTAAGTTATATTGTAATATTTTACTATCAAAATTGTACATATCTCTATAGTAAGACATGAGTATAGAGTTTTATATATTGGGACAGTAATCTAAAATATACACTTAAGAAAGATTTTTTAAAATATAAATTAAATTACTCATATAATTTACGTATTTAATCATATTTAGGACATTATATAAAGTTCCTCCCAGTTCAAAGCTCACTGAAGTAAATTAAAGACTCCCTTGATCTTTCTAACATACTATCTTTGAAAGTCTCTCACTTATCCAAGAACGGGTAGATAAACTAGATTATGGAAACTGGGTCAAATGCAGCTAGTGGTGCCGTAGAAACTGAAAACACATGACAACTCTGGTCTTTCAAATGGTTGTTCCCTGAAGCAAGCCAACTGATGCATAGCTAGTAAAACCATTTGCTTATACAGTCTGGAAAGAAATACATTAATTGACAACATTTGTTTAGCACATTGTTGTATGCCATTTTCTTTTGCTGTCCAAGTGATTTTATCAGGAGTATTTAAAAGATAATCAATTTCCAGTTATTAATACTGTATTGCTAAAACTTAGGGTAAATGCAATTCATGTATGTATTACTTAGAGATTAAGTACCACAATGTATAGAAAGGAAATACCCTAGGAAGCAGCAAATTGAATGGACAAGAACAGCAATGGATGAAAAATGCATAGGCATGTTGCTGGTTTTTAGATACACTGTTGTTCACTTGTTCAGCATAGTATGTTTCACTGGCTCTGCCAATAGTTATGTTTAAAAAAATCCCAAACAATGGATTAGCAATATATTGTTTTGGGAGGAGCAAAGAGTACTTCTTGGGGTTAAGGACAAGATGAATTAATTGATGGCCCTATGCCTGAGACCAATAAAGCCCAGCATGTTTGAACCACAGCAAAGACACACAGTCAAGATTGTTATATTTATGATACTGTAACCTTGCTCTTTTTTTTTAAAGCACCTTTGTGCTGTGTGTGTCTGTTGTGAACAAGTCAGGTCATTGTCACACGTGACTTGTCGCATGTTAGGTCGCATATGGCATTGACAGAACTTGAATGCTGTGTTTGTTGGCCAATCTCTGTGCAATTTGTTTTTGACTGTACCCTTCTACTTATAATTAATAATAAAGAAATAAAGTTGTCTAGTGAAAGTATCACAGCTGGCCCTTTGTAAATCTAAAATGCCAATAGCTACTTAGTTTTGCATTTACACTTCAGTGAGAACAACGCAGCAGTTTAGTTCCTAGTTTTTTTATTAGTTTGTTTTTGTTTTTTTGTTTGTTTGGGTATTTTTTAAAAAATATGGTTTGAATATGGTTTTATTACAGAAAGATAATTTGTGTTTTAAAAATCCAAGCAAAGTTAAAAATATCTGGGAAACTAAGTAGAATTTGCATTGCTAAAAGTTCTCCATACCATTGGCACTGCTGAAAATATGTCTAGTACTACCATATGCAAAATCAGAACAGTTCTTCTGACCCATTTTAATCGAGTTTCCACCTACTGCAATTTTAGAGCAAAAAAACAAAAACAAAACCACCAAAAAAACCCAAACCTCTTGAAAATAACATGATAAAATGCTGACAGACCTTTAAAGGGAGCAATATAATGGTCTATAGAAAGGAAAGATCAATCTAATTACTATCATACTGCAGAAAAGGTAAAAAAAAAAAAACCCTTCCTGTTAAGGTTGATATACAACTCTAAACCTGTCTTCACATGTTCTTATTTTCAAAATATATTGTACAACCTTTCAGTGCTCTCTTCATGTTATCTGAAACCTGAGTCAGTACCAAACCTGAAATATAGAACTATTCTCTTAATCTTCATTCTTCTGGTACAATATCCAAGGTCCCTATGACAACTGGATGTCACGAAGACCTCTTCGCTTCTATTGCTAAGTGCTAATCCAAGCATTAATTCAGGGCAAACAACAGAAGATTGCATGCATCCAGGAGCGCCACCAGCTTTTTTGGCACCCTAGGAGGTGGAAGGTCCCGCCCCTGAAATACCACCGACGACCAGGGCAGCCGAAGATCCGGCCGCCGCGGTCACCACCTCCCAAATGTTAGCACCCTAGGCAACCGCCTAGGTCGCCTAATGGATTGTGCCGGACCTGCATGCATCCCTGACTTGTCTGTGCACAATTGTGTGTGCACACCACGGATTAGCGGTACAGTATGGTCTTCAACTGTTTTTCTGGGAGCTTTTCCTTAAATTAATATTGCTAACAATCACGTGGATTCTCCAATCATTCTCCCTTGCTTTAAAATATGGCTTGTAACTTTGAAGATCCTGCAGTATTTCTTCACTGCTTGTCTTGCACGTTCCGTGGAAGCTTCTAGTAATCCTCAGCTGGTCTTGAGTACAGTCACCCAATCACTGAGGTTTGCAAATGTTCCATGGTGTAATGGTGCTTTTAATGTCATCCAGACATTTTGCAGAGTACCTGAATTCTGATTATCAGATCAGAGATCCCCAGCAGCAAGACAGGAGAGGCAGTAATATGTTGTACAGGCAGCACTGTTCCAGTTCTAACCCCTGCTGCAGCACCAGATTGGGCAAAGTCCTCTGCAAGATGCTTTTTGTTTTATTGACATAATGGAAGCCAAAAAGAAAAGCGGGCAGGGGAGATGAAACCCATGGGAATAACTGGTAGAGAGGCAGTCAGTTAAGTGTTCAGAAGATAGAAACAAGCAAAGTACACTAGTTCTCTAGTTCATGTCTGCTATCTTGATTATACCACATGGCTCCCCAAAAGTCTAAAAAGCTGTTATTTGCAGAGTACCATTCCTCAACTACACCATGCAAACTAATCAGCAAGAACCCAGTAAACTTAATTCAGACCAAAGCCCAAATTTGCAAGAAAGGAGTTAAGGGCGGGGAGGGTAGAGAGGGATGAACAGGCTGAATAAGAGTTCCTCTGTGTCCAGCCTCCCCCATAGTTCAGCCCATATGAACATTGTTAAAGCAAATATCACAAAATGATATTGTATAGCAGCTTTTCTTGGACAGTCAGAGCACTTTACAGACATCAACAAAGTTTCAGAAGTTCCTTGTGAGGTAGATATTTAAACTTCCTCATCTGTAAAATTGTGTCTAAGCTCAGTAGAGTCAAGTGATTCTCTTAGGGTCACACAGTGAGTCAGAGGAATGAGTTAGGATCAGAACCAGATCCTCTGTCTCCCAGTCCTACCACTCCACACTCCTAAATTCTGCGGTACTTAATTTGGCCATTTCAGAAGAGGAGTGTACTGTTTATATGAACAGCATTTATAGGAGAAATAGAAGTTATGACTCTCATGCCTCATGCTTCAAGAGATAAGATTATTGCTAATTATAGGCATAACTGAGCTTTTCCATTGACCACTGTCCTAAAAGACTAGTTAGGCCATTGGTCTGTTCATTATACCAAATCTTGCTTTATTAATATTCTGCTCTTACCCACTTTCAGATTGCACCAGTCTCAACTATTTAGATTTGGCGCTCGGCACTCAGGAAAAAGATTTCTAATGGCATTTACAGCAGCTCTAATTTTAGGTGAACACTAACCAGACAGTGACAGAGAGTCCCGTGGCACCTTATAGACTAACAGACATATTGGAGCATAAGCTTTTGTGGGTGAATACTCACTTCGTCAGACAAAATAACTGTTCTAGAAAAATTATTAACAGGAAACGCATTCGCTGTAGTCAGAGGGGAAAAAAAACCATCAACAGCGGAATCACCTTAGTTCTTCCATTAAAAAACCTAACATTTAAACAAGAAATGGATATAGTAACTTTATATCTTCCTGTTCTTTCAAAGTTCTATCATCACACATTGATGTTGCTTGCTTGATGATAAAATAGGACAGTGAGGGTGCTGGTCAAGGTAACATTATGGAAACAGTTTCCCTAGTAACAATAACTAAACTACTTGCTTAACAGACTACAAGAAGTACTCTTGAATACACCAAGTTATATCCAGTGCTGTATTATCAAAGTCAGCATACAGAAAGGTAGCCTGTCTGAAATCATGGGTGCCCAGAATCCATTAGGGGATATTCAGCTGTTCACTGGCCTCAGGTCAAAATCATCTTACGAAAATGTGAAATCATCAACTTAGCATACATACATTTCTCCTGCATAGGTAAATGTTTGAGTTAGATATTGACTTCTTTTGAAATGAAGGTCAAATAGCATTTATCAGTTTATCGGAAACTTTGCAGTGGAATCCAGAACTCTGGATAATGGTAATAATTAAGAATTGGTTTAGAAAATAAGAATAGCTATTGTGAACTTATGTTTAAGAGTACTGATGCAAATGCATGCTGAAGAGCTGCCAGATGCAGTACCTGCTGGACCTGTCCAAGTTTGGATTCTGTTGCACATTCAGTTAAGTGCCTGGGGGCCCATTAATTTTGCTGCTACAAACCTTTGGTGAAAGTTGTCCTTGTACTCACAGTATTAACAGAATATACTATCTGCACTTAGAAATCACCTTGGGAATTACTCGTGTCATGATTCTTCAAATACTTTTGTTACTAGACTCGTGGTTTTTGTTTTCATCCTTTTCTTTCAATATATTCGCCTACATGCTAAAGGATCATTATATAACTGCATGTGTCATTCAAACTTCTAATATTTTAGGTCTCATCCCATGGAGCTATTAAGCACCCTGACATCTGTGGGAATGCAGCATCTTGCAGGAAGCATGCATCGCCTCCCAAGACTGGGAGGGACACCCAGGGACCACCCAAGCAGCAAACTGTGTGCTGGGTATCTCTGGGGGAATCTTCTATCCCATGCTGTGAGCAATACTGTGATCCTGATCCATGGAGGCTATTTCATCCCCAAAGCACCAGCCCAGTCTCACTGTCATTGAGCAACAAAATATCCTTTGGTTCCACCCATGCCCCACATCTGCCTGCCCCCTAAACATTGATGCTCAGGTAGCCCTGAGAACTGAGCTCTTTACCATACAAACATGAGCCCTTCATGGCACCCACAAAGCTAACTCCCCAACCACCTCCCAGTTCAGTGGAAACCAATCAGTTCTGCTACTGTGGTACCTCCATAGATGTGGAGATGGAGTCTGGATTTCCCCCTTATGAAACACTGCATTTAATTGTGAAAGTTTGAAACCCTAGGTAATAGCCATCCACTAATATTTGATCAAACTGCCATGCTGATTACACAAGCATCTTTAAGCCTGTTCCTCCACCTCATCCCCTCTTGAGTTTAGTCACTCCATGTATCAGAAGAGCAGGTGTAGAATCAATGTTCCTGTTAAACCAGGACCCATAGCTGTGTGGTAACTCAAATTGAATGGAAAAATATACAACATACAAAAATGTTTAATGTTTCCAATAACCACTAGGAAACAAAAACAGGCGTGACAATATCAAGAGAGATAGCAATTTCTCTTTGAAAAGTATCACCCTTTATTATCAAGTAAGCAGGAGCATCTGCTTTCAGGAAAAGAAAAACTTTAAAAACTGTTATCTGAGGGGGAAAAATGTCATCTTGACTCCTTCAAAGGTCATCCTTACAGACCCTGTTAACAGACAGCTAAAAATAACAGAACAGCTAGGATCACTATCAGACATTTCATTTCTCAGAGACTGGTAGAAAATAATCCTGATGCTAGTCTATCCTGCTCAAATCATCATTCTTAAATTTGCCATCCAGATGAACAATTCTGTTAGCATTTAAAAAGAATTGAAAACATGCAACTTCCCACCACCACCCTGCCCAAGAAACTGGAACTTAGATCTGGCAGGCAATACACGTTTAATTCTGTGCAGGCAGCCACACCGGTTTTTACCTTGTAGCAGCAGAAACGACTACTGAACATTTATGATTATTCATAACACATGTTCAGTATAGTTGATGAGATTCCCTTCTTTTTTCTTTTCCATTGATTTTCTAAATACCACTTTATCTTCTGAACTTGGGTGTAAGTGAATAGTAATTGTATTATACCATGGCACCCTGCCAACTACTACATATTCAGTGTTGATGTGGTAGTTCCATTCTAAGGGTCCACTTCTGCAAGGAACTGTGTGCCTTCGGCTCCCACTAGACTCTTTGAGAGTTGAGGATATTCACACTAACAAAACCAATAAGTATATAACACCTGAGGAGCTGGCACTAGAACGCTGGTCAGTCTGCTCCTTACATACAAGGCTGTCATCTGAACTATAGAAAAACTCCATTGTCCAGCTGCAGTAGACCCCTTAAACTCCATGGACCAGCTACTCGAGGACATCACCACCCATATACACAAAGGCACTACACTAACACCGCCTTCTAAGGAGGTGCTCATCACCTCGCAAGATTGGGCCCCAAAGCACTATTTGCAGTTCCTTAAAACTTTGTCAGAGAATTACCTTTGAGATTGAAATTTCTTACAAGGGAGTCTCCACTCCAAAATGGACTCCAAAATCTGTCTCAGAAAAAAAGTTTTATAAAAAATCTATTTGGCCATTTAAGTTATTTGGGCCATGAAAAAGGTGTCATTTTTTCCGACATACCAGACACACACAGAGAGATGCTATTTAGTGTATCGCAGTAAGTACAACATAGAATTGTGTGAGTCCCTGAAGGCAAAAATATTTGATTGTTAAATACTCAATCCCATAAAATGTTGGTGTATCATTAACCTCAGGATTCAGTGTTCCCACTGTTTGCAAGTGCACATATCAAGTTACTCAAAAGATCACAACAGAGAGAAATGAGAGATTAGTTCCAGAGGCCTTTCTAGAAACAGAAAATTTACAAGCCTCTAAACATTTTAGGCCTTCTGTATAGGATACAAACATCACATTGCCCTGCATCTTGTCATCTCTTCAGCAATTTATTAACATTTTAAGGTAATGGTATAAAAAACTTGGACCCCAATCCAGCAATGTGATACATGCAAATGTGGCCCTGATGTGGCACCTCAGTGAAGACACAAAACTGTCTCTTTAAATACATAGATACCTATTTCGCATGTGCATTAGTAATACCATGTGAAAACAGGGATCAAATTTTGATTCACATATGCACATGCCTGAGGCCAGGTGGGTGAGGTAAAATATTTCATTGGACTAACTTCTGTTGGAAGAGAAGCTTTTGAGCTACACAGAGGTCTTCTTAGGTCTGGTAAAAGTACTCAAAGTGTCACAGCTAACTACAAGATCAAACAAATGACTACTTATGCTAAACTAACACACATTCTAAGGGATGATTCAAGGTGAAGTCGGACCGACACAGCTACCACAGCTCTGCATACATAAAGTGAATCAATACCTTGGCTCATGCATGTCCATAGAATGTATGTGCAACTCAAAGCGTCTCAGTTCAAAATTTGAATTTTCGGTATATAATCTTAACATACATGTTTAAATATACCAGCTACCATAGAATCATCCTTTACAATAGTAATGCACAGTCAGCAATAAAAATAATTCCCTCATTCTCCAATTCCTTTATTTTATAGGAGGAAAACAGATGAAAATCAGGCTCTATATATACAAGCTGCTAGTTCTACAAATTATAGAATATTTGAGTTTATAGTATCTTTCATACTCAGAGTAATATGAAAAACTAAAATTCAAGCACCACTATTTTCTAGGTGAGAGATCAAATTTTCAAAACATCCAAGACTGAAACTTGACTTGCTTCCCAGCAGCAAGTAGTAGATACAATGGACACTGCTTTAAAATGTTGCCCCTGCACTGCAGGATCTGAGGATTCTACTAAAAAAACCCAAAGGAAATCTGTTACAATACATGTCTCTTGCTGCGATGGAGCTGCAAAACATACAACTGTCTCCAGTGTGCAGAACTGATGTGGATGAAACCTCTCAGAAGAAGCATTCAGTAGTTCAACCAGTGAAGCCTAAGATCATGTTCCAGCAGTTTCAAACAAAACAATTAAGTACAAGATTTTACTTTTCTTCTTTCACTCTTGGGGACCTTTTTATGGGAACAGATGACTGTTCATTGAAAATAGACTATTTTGTATCAACTATCAGGTGATTAAGAGATGTTTAAAAGACCTTTTCTTATAACACACACAAATAAAATTTTATTAGAAAAAATTATGCAAAGTGGCAAAAGGCACACTGCCCACAAACGCAAGTTACAAAAAAAAAAAAAGAGAGAGAGAGAGAGAGACCCTGAATGTAGTTTCCATGGAATCAGTGAAAGATACTGACATTGGAAATAAAACACAATTCCAAAAAAATAAAGTCATCTGACCGAATGATATTGTAGACCTAACAAATGCCAAAGAATATCAAAAGGAGATGACCATACCACTCTAGGAAGTCCTGAGTGAGGACATTTCATCAATACTGTTAGCAAGCTTGAACTGTTTGAGATTGCACTGGTTCTTCATTCCCATGAATCACACAGGAGTTTGTTATCTGTGAGAACAGCTTTCTCCCTAAGAGAAGAGGAATATACAGGAAGCACATGCTCCAGACTCTTTCTGAGGATGTTGCCAGAAACTGGTGCAACTCTGAACATGAGAACCCAAAACCTAGACAGAGTGAACATGTCATAAGGACAAAAAGGGGACATACAATGGATATAAAATTCTGACAATATACGGTAGTTGCCAAATCTTTATTTCATTGGGAAAAGATTACCCATCTTACTGAAGCTGTTTAACTCCCACCTTGTTCTTCACTCACTCAGAAGCAGTAGATTCAACACTTATTTGGAGTTGCAGATGCTCAACACTGCTGAAAGTGAATAAGGAATTACTAGAGCATATGCAATGGTAGGTTCCAAATCAATAGGAAGCTGCAGATACTTAGCATCTAAAATTCATGCCAGGAAATATATTGCTGGATATTTGTTTGTGAAAATTGTGATTAAGAATAAATATGTCAGCTTGCACAGACTTCTACACAACTGATTTCTATTTAAGTGAGCAAGAAAAAGGTCAGCTAGCTGCAATGTGATAGGTAATCATTAAAATGCAATATACCTTTTTACCAGTTAAATAAAAAACAAGAACTACTGTCAATATAACATCCACTATATGTCCCCTTTTGTCCCTACTATATATTCCCTTTTATTTAGGTTTTTTTTGCTTGAGATCGGAGATACAGGTGCTCAGCATCTCGGAAGAACATATCTATGTTTATAATTAAACTTTGGCCCCGCACCTCCATCCTACCCAGACACTGAATTTGAACATTTTTAGAAACTCAGATTCCCAACAGATGGATTTCAATTTCCAAATGTCAGTGTTGTTTCTTGCATAAATATAATTGATTTTTCTTTGGCTCGCAGATCAGCTGTGATGCATTAGTTTAAAAAAAGATTGTAAAGAAACTGAAAGGTTCTAAATTATAAAAACAGAAATATTTTTACCAAAAATTGAATAGGTTCAAAAGCGTATATGTCTCAGCAGGCTACTCTATATGGAGAGCTAGAATTAGAATTCTCATCCATGTGGTTTGCCATTAAAAAAAGTCTTATCCTGCTTAACTGATCTAGATACACTAGTCAAAACTCATGAGCTGTGAATATCAATTTTTTTCTAGATTGGTTGATCAATTGGCACTACTGATTGATCATATAGTATTCTTTATGGGTAGGCAGTTTTACTTTGCACAAGTATACTAAGCATAAGTTTCTGAAATAAAGCCACATATAGCACAGATGTGGATTTTAGCAAGAAGGAACTCTATTGAGTCCTTCATTCCATTTACTTATTATGGCAGAAACAGATGGAATTTAATTTCCTATAACTACTATGAGCCATGAATAACTTTTCAAATCAGTACTGAATGGTAAAAGAGATACAAACAATACACCAAAATATAGAAATAGGATTCAACATGTAGAAAAACTGCAACTGCCATATGATTTATTGAGTTCATCATCCCCTTCCCTCACATAATAGACAATCAGCTAGTAAAAATAACTTAAAAACTAAGCTACTTTACATATTCTGGCATAAAACAAAGTTTAGATCAAATGGCCTGACCCAAAACCCACTGAAATCAACAGGGGCCTACCAATTGACCTCTGTACATTTTGGATCAGCCCGAGTGACCTGGTTTCCTGGTGTCAGACTTCTCTATGTTGGTTTTTCAGGTAAACTCGGTCCTCTCCTTATGCCCATGGCTCCCTACTGGAGCCTCTCTCTCCTCTAAGTCCTTTTCCTACTGCCAGGACCCCTTCCATAATGCCAATTATGGCATTTCTGAATATGCTTCCAGTTGCTCAAATTCCTGGTATACATAGCATGTTTGTGACTATTTCTGCTTAAGCTACCACCATTTCTAAGGCTATCCCTCCACACTATGAGCTTGTATGTATACATGAGTTGGGAATCACTCCCCTAGCTTCTAGTGTAGATGCTTAAGTTACATGTACACCTACTTTAAGGTTGGGCTGGAATTTATCTAGTGTGGCCTAGTGGATAGAGTATGACTCAAGAAACCTGGATTCTATTCCTAGTTCTAACATTGGCCTTCTGGGTGATCTTGGGCAAGTCATTTCACCTCTGTGCCTCAGTTTCCACATTGAGAGATGGGAACAAAGATACTTGCCTCCTTTGTAAAGCACTTTGAGATCTGTTGATGGAAAATGCTATATAATAGCTAGGTATTATTATAAGGCCATTTTACACTACCAGAGTGCTATAAAGTATCAGAGGGGTAGCCGTGTTAGTCTGTATCCACAAAAACAATGAGATGCAAGAAGAAGTGGGTTTTTTACCCACAAAAGCTTATGCCCAAATAAATCTGTTAGTCTTTAAGGTGCCACCAGAGTGCTATAAAGCAACTTTAGTGAGAGACTCAGTCCTAGTAGGGTTTAGGTTGAGTACAACTCAGGAGCCATGCCAGCTCAGGAGAACTGATCATGCGAGAATGGAATATGGCATTGCAACTTCCTACTCTGCAGTAATTCCTTACTCATTTTATAGTAGCACAAGATTTAGAGCAGCTTCTTCAACCTATGGAGACCTTTGCTCTACAGTAATTGTTTTCTTGGGGTATTGCATGATGGGATAAAAATGAAGCATTAAAGGCATTTATCATATACTGTGAAGTTCTAGACAGAATAGTTCTGGACAGTTTTCTAACATGAGGGGCAGAGCACAAATGACCACTCTGCTACGGTCATATTTTTATGCTGAATATCCCCTGTCACTAAACTGTGGAAGGCTACCAGAGCAGAAATGCATTATGTTTAATATTTCTTAATTCTTTTTCCTCCTCTCTGTGAATGCTTACTTCTGGATGACTTCATGGATTCTACACTATAACATCAAATACAAATAATGAAACTTGGTATTTGTGATGTTACCTCATGAACTATAGTTTGTAAAAAAATGTTTCATGGAAAGGAAAAAAGAATGCTTAAAAAGGATTAGTTAAACTTCTTTTGGTTCTGAATGCCCCCATAACCTGCCTAACTTATGCACACAAATATCAGTAATTCTGTTTTGCTTTTCACCTCACCTGTAAGTTTTAGCTGCTTTAGATGTGTTTAATATTTTCACTTAAATTAAATTTAAAAGTTCAAAGCCTTTAATTTCTTTGTTCTGGATTCTTCTCCCATTGGAGTTTTGTCACCCACTTCAATGGGAGATGGATGAGGTTCTAAGTCAACCTTTTCTGAAATGTAACCCCAGCTCAATATTTTTTAAAAAAATATATCCAATTATTTTTCAGCCTTTGCTGTTAACATTTTAGTCTAGAGTATAAATCAAAGGGTTTCTTTTTGTTGTTTATACATCACATCATTTCCTGGAAAAATCTGTACAAATAATTTCAAAGAAGGGTTTATAAGAATATTGATGGCACACAGAAGATATGTACACACATTTTCTTTACCTTCATGTCTAAGGTGGTCTTCACTATACCAAAATTTTTCCTATTGTATGCTAAGTGACTCATTCCAGACTTTGGCACCATTCATTATTTTCCTGCTGTTTGAGAGAAGTGAGTCTAGCGGGGCCAGTACAGACTGGCTCCATCTGTGCTTCCTCACTGACTCCTGAGCTGTCAGAATGTCAAGGACAGCCAACACACCCGATGTTCCAGTATCACTTACTCTTTGGGCCATTGTTTCCCCACACGACATTATTGTTTTAGGTTGTCATTTAAAGTTGGCATTACATTTATGGTTAAGTCAATGGCTTTAAATCACTATGTCTTCATGGGGCCCAGGTAGTGATATACTGTCACTTAAAGTGTACTCCAAGTTGTGGTTAGTTGACACTGCTGTAAACTGCACTTAAAGGATAGTTTTAAAAGCCACAAAAAGTTATAAACACATTCTTTCAATACGGTAACCACAATATCTTGGACTAAAAGTCTGAGAGCAAAGGAAGAAAATCAATACCTGGTTAACAATGAAATACGGACGTAACAGGGAATGTCCTTGAGTTATGATGTTGGAATGTGCTCTCTAGCCTGTCAGGATTCTTCCTCAGGAATCATCATTTCACCATGAAATGGTCACAGCTACTTCTTTCTCCACCATTTCATCAGCTAATTCCAGGCTTTTTCGCTGTCAACTCACTGTTCTACCTTGGCCCTTAAGTAAAGCTTAGAGTGCCATATCCATCACAACTGAGTAATTCTTTTTTTAAATGATGCTTAATATGTAGGGTTCAAAGGAGTCAGCATCTGAAGCTACCATATGGTGCAAAGACATGTTTTGGGAATCTGCATGGGGATGTCTGTAAGCAGCAGCCAATCACGCCAGAGAAATTTGCATAGTTACTGTATAGTTTAGCTAATTACAGCTCTCTTACATTAATAATAAATCTGCAAGTCAGATCTACTCAGCCAGTGCAGGAAATTGTATAACAGAAAGAATTGTACAGAAGAGTCAATAATTATACAGTATCCCTTTGATCCGACTGGCTCAGACAATTTGACTTCAATACAACTAGATATTCTTAGAGTGAATCAAGTACAGGTAACAATTTATAATGCTTCTGGACAAAATAAAATGCAGATATTCCTGAAGTATAAAAATAAAGAACTTTAAAAAGGAGATAAAATATTTTCAGTCTAAAATAAATTAAAATATTGAACATTTTAAAATTTGCGGATTTGCAGAATTGCAGTTTTGTAAAGTATTTTTTCAACCTCTTTATACCAGGTTTTCAGGATGCTTGGCTTACAAGACCATAGTGTGGACCAACCACATGAGTTTCTTGCCCAAGAGCTTTCAGCTACTTCGAGCACCAAAGGACAAATGCAAAGTACCTCACTTAGAAAGGAATAATCACTTGCACGCAGACAAAATGGGACATGATTGCCTGGGAAGGAGTACTGTAGAAAGGGATCTGGGGGTCATAGGGCATCACAAGCTAAATAAGAGTCAAAAGTGTAACGCTGTTGCAAAAATAGTGAACATCATTCTGGAATGTATTAGCAGGCATGTTGTAAGCAAGACACGAGAAGTAATTCTTCCACTCTACTCCTCACTGACTAGGCCTCAACTGGAGTATTGTGTCCAGTTCTGGGTGCCACATTTTAGGAAAGATGTGGACAAATTGAAGTAAGTCCAGAGAAGAGCAACAAAAATGATCAAAGATCTAGAAAACATGACCTATGTGGAAAGACTGAAAAAACTGGGTTTGTTAGTCTGGAGAAGAGATGAATAAGGAGAGACAATCACCGTTTTCAAGTACATAAAAGGCTGTTATAAGAAGGATGGAGAAAAATTGTTTTCCTGAACCTCTGAGGATAGGACAAGAAGCAATGGGCTTAAATTGCAGCAAGCGTGGTTTAGGTGGACATTAGGAAAAGCTTTCTAACTGTCAGGGTGGTTAAGCACTGGAATAAATTGCCTAGGGAAGTTGTAGAATCTCCATCATTGGAGATTTTCAAGAGCAGGTTAGACAAACATCTGTCAGGGATGGTCTAGATAATACTTAGTCCTGCCATGAGTACAGGGGCTGGACTAGATGACCTCTTGAGATCCCTTCCAGTCCTATGATTCTATGGTACAAAGACATGAGTTGAACTACTAATGCAATGCCAAAGAGCTAGATTACTGACACAAGAGACTCCTTCACTCATGGAGTCTTTTGTGGCACTTTATCTATAAGTGGCAAGATAAAATATCCAGCAATATTGTGGTTTCACAATAAAGCAATTCTGATGAAGTTTCATTTGACTGGACTGCTCATGTCCACAAATGGATAAGAATATATCAAAGCAACTAATTTATTGTAAACTGCCTGTCAGAAAATTGATATGTGAGCTGATCAAATTAAATGTTATAAAGATGCTCTCAAAAAGCCTTATAGTTATGTACTATTGACACATAGATATTAAGTAATAGCTGCCAACTGAACTAATTGGCAACTAATATGATGTGATGGAGTGAAGTTGTTTGAAAATAACCATCTATGTGATCACCAAGCAAAACTCCAACTAGACCTGCAGCAGTTATCAACCCCAGTTTATCAGCCTCACACTATTTTGTGCACTTGACAGCCCATTTTGAAGAACAGAGTGACAGAGTAACTCAGTTTGGTATTTTTTAAAAAAGGGTACCGACAAGTTGAGCAGAACATCTTTGCTTGAACTGCATTTTGCAACCTTAATTATAGCTAAATTTATGGTTGGGAATATTGAGGACCCTATGCTCCCCTCCAATTTGATGCATGGAGCAGAAGAAACAGGGTAAACAAGAGGAGAAATACCATTGAACCTGGAGAAGTGGGGAGCAGAGGTAATTGAGAACCTGTGAAGACCCTGCGTTCTCACACGGAACATTCCAGGCTCCACAGATCTGGAGAGGGAAAGCCATTGTGCCTATGAAGCAGCAGATGTATATGGAATATGCCCATCTGAAACAGGGGCTGTTTCTGCTTTAAAAATCCAATGAGTGTTAATGCTGACAACAGCTTAACTTCCACTCCATGCTAACCACTCACACATTTGATGTACATGTTCCTTCGCCATTACCGTATTTGTGCAAATGCACAAATCTATGTACTATTACTTACACATGCAAACGATTATTCACGTTAAAAACTCCATTCGCATGGAGTTACCTTGTGCTCTCCAATTCTGTTGTATCCGCTCATCTTTCATTATGTACTTAGGCCATAAGCTCTTTGTGGCAGGGACCATCTTTGTGTTAGCCATTCTGCATACACAGCAAAAAGGAATTGCCATGCTCCAGGTTTGACTGCCACAGGTCCACTAGATTTGGGGCAGATTGTGCCTAGAGGAGTTCTTTAAACCCTTCCTTACTGGGATGGGAATCTGTCCTACCACAACATAAGTAAGGAATTGAGCAGCAAAATAACTGGTCATGAATTTAATGAATATATGCTTGTCCAATAACACAAATGATCTAGATGAGGCACTAGAACTAAATTAACACAATATTGCCAATTTCCAAGTATAAAGAGGAGTGCAGGAATTCATGCAGGAAATACTTAATAATCAAAGGAAACTTGCTGAAGCAGAGACACACAGATGGCCATAATTCAGGTCCCAAACATCACAGAATAAGTCACTACTTGGGTTGGGATGAGATTTCTGTGTATGCTGATCTGCCCTGTAAAGGACAAAGAGCAATTGTGCCTACTAGGAAGAAAAAGGACATGTTAGAAAGACTATGTGCAGCAGATTTGGAATGGAGATGTGCCAAGAGAGGGCTCAAAATTGGTTTCTCTTGCCAGTAATGAGCAAGCAGATTGATATCTTTGTAGCAGAGTGTTCAGTCTATATGAAGTTAAAACACAGTTCCCAGGTTAAAAGATTTTGGTAACTGAGAAAGTAGTAAATATAATATTTGATGCTATTGGATTACTACTATACATATTTTTTGCATTAGATCTAAATTGCCAAACAAGATACAAAACTATTCTCACTTTCACCTGATTTGAACAGGAAACTACCACGTGTTCAAACTAGAAAGAGGGTTTTGCAAAGGAGGCCCTTGACTGGATTCAGGTGATCTGGGTTCTCTTCCCAGTTCTGCCACAAACTGCTTATGTGATACTGGGCAAGTCATTCAGTCTCTGTGCTTCAGTTTTCCCTCTCTGAAGTGTATAAATAGTAATATTTCCTTTCTCCTGCCCTTTGTCTTGTGTATTTCTCCTCTTTGGGTCAGGAATTATCAGTTGCTATGTGTGAGTATAGCACCTAGCACTGTGGATCACCCATCTCAGTTGGGGCCCTGAGGTGACATAATACAAATAAATAAGATGGTTATTTTTGACACTTTACATGGGTGACATAGAAGGCAATTAAGACAGCAAAAGAGTGGCCTAGTAATGAAATGTTAGGACTTCTAACACTGGCACATGCTGAAGGGAAAACTATTGTTTATGATTCTTACTATGACATATTTAAATGGTGTTCTTAATTCTGGTGCAACATGTTTTGACCTTACATTGTGGAAGGACTACTTGTGGTTTGAGCAGGGCACTACAGCTAATAGAAGGTAAGAGCGGCTCTGGCTTGTGAAGATTATATTGAGAGATCATGCCTCTGAACAGATCCCCTGAAATCGAAGGGAAGCAGGTTTGCCTGGCCATAAATCATGAATACTATGGTTTATTAAGGTATAATTGCTGCTGCTTTAGAGTGAGAGCTATTGCCCTTTGATGTCATTTTATGTTATTGTACTCTGTTAAACTCTGATCAGCGAAATAAGGTCTGAGGCAGGCAGATCAGAACTGGTGTGTTTACTTAGAAACAGAAGTAGGGTCAATACAAAGTGTACTAGCAAGCACTTTCTATGCCATCAGCACATTTTCAGATTTATTCCTCAACAGTGGACGATATTACATTGTCACAAGTTATCTACACAGGATGTGTCAAAAGTACCTATATCAAGTAAACACTGGCATGACTTTTTTTAAACAACCGCTTCTCTTCCTTTGCTTCAGACAGAGGAGGAAACTGAAAGTGCCATATAGACCTTTAGAAAGAGGATGCTGTGAATTAAGAGCTTTAATTACTATACTATTCCCTTTATTAAAGGAGACAAAAGCCATCTGTAGCTTCCTTGTCATTTCTGTCTAGAAATGATTCAGGAGACATGGAAAGTTCTACAAATAGCAGCTCAAAATTATAGCAATGGCTGCAGAAGTGAGTAGTTCACTGCTCTGTCCATTGCAGCCAAGGGATTTTTACCATATCAGTTTTAGTTTAGGCTCATAATTCAAGGAGGTCTAGGTGCTGCCGATTAAGATTTCCCAGTAGAATCCTTTAATTTAATATCCCTGGCTCTCTGTGAACACAACTAGTAATGAAATCTGGAGTCAGTCACATAATCCACATTCGATTATTGAGAGAGTCTTGCAACACTCTTGTTCATTGCCAGATATCCAAGCAATGGGAGCAGTTAGAATTGTATTCAGATATCTAAATACATAGATCCACAAAAGGACTGGGGCATCTAACTGCCCCTTCAGGTACCTAAATCCAACATGAAGGTGCTACTGATACCAAAAACTACCATTCAGCTACCACCTCACCCCACAGACACCTAAATTTCTGCTGGTGGGCATGTGCTAAGCCACATAAGTGCTGATGTTGCCCCAGGGCTAAAAAGATGCTTGGAGCCCTTGCTGAAGCCAGAGCCCTAATGTGACCCCAAAGCAGGATTCTCAAACTAGATGTTATCCCACATCTCTTACTTATGACGCCCAATCCCATAGGCATCCTCATGTCACGCCTACAAGATCAGACCCTGCATAAAAGGCAACCAGGTCAAGAATTCTGGGGACTAACTAGTAGGTTCTGACCTGATGGGAGACCCAAGTTCAAGTCACTGCTCCATCTGATTTGGAGCATAGACTTGAATCCTTATCTCCTACATCTGATGTGAATGCCCTAACCACTGAGGTATTGGCTATCATCAGTAGTGGGTGGGAGTGGTTCTCTCTGGTTTTTCACAAGAGAAGTCTAGGTTTCATCTGCTAGGGCACAAGCTGATCTGGCCTAGTCACCCAACTCCAGGAGAGGGTTCAGGGCCAAGAATTCGAACTCTTCCATATGAAGAGCCCGTGCACCTAAGGGCTGAGGATTCCATGAAGTGATAGGGTGCCTAGGGGTTAGGCACTGCAACATTTAAGTATCTTTGTGGATATAGTCTTTAGTGCCTCATTCAAAACCCACTGAAGTCAACAGGAGTTGTTCCACAGACTCCAGTGAGATTATGGCAATGAACAATAGGCAGGCTCTAAATTGGTCTTTTCAGTTTTTCATAGCGTCATCATCCCAATGTTCTCCAAGATTTTTCTATCTCATACTCCCATAAAATTAAAGGTGCCTGTCACAGACATCTCAGTACTCCCTCCATGGACACCCCTTTCAAGTTACAGACTCAATACGTGCATTTCTCTCAGAGTGGTATCCCACAGCTCACCCCATTTTTAGACTGGGTTATAACATCCCTGTTTATCAGCTTTTTCAAAAACAAAATATTTATTCATAGGAACAGAGTAAACAGAGAAAAAAGGTTTAAAATAACCAAAAAGCTTCACATACATTAGCATTACCCAACAGCTTAAGTAGATCTAGTTTACCCAGACACGGTATCTCCCCTGAGCTTCAGGGAGTGTGCATTTTTAAAACAAGGCAGACCCCTTTGTTCTTTGTCCGCAAGCTGGGACTCTTGCCTCACATAAACCTACCTGGTGAGCATGCCAGGGTGTGGAGATAGGACAGTTCCCTTTGGTCTGTCATTGTCTTGTAAGTGCTGGTAGACTGCGGACTATCTGAAGTTATTATAGTCCTTTCCTGAGGATGTGTGAGGTGAGCCTCATGAAGGTTAAACTTTTAGCTAGCAGCATAATTACTATCAAACATACGTAAGTACACAATGTCATGGTGTCTGGAGCAATTCATGACCATGAGTTCCAAACTCAGGGCAGATGGTCAAAAAGTAGTGCAGACACCCCAAACTGGTGGTAGGTTCTATAATTAGATTTCAGCAACCCACTAACAAGTGTGAACTCCTGGATCACTATAACAGTCTTATCATGGAGTCACACACACACAGTCCTCTTGGGCACTCCAGTCTATCTTGCCACCCAGGAAAGCTGGACTTAGTGATAGTTGGTTGCAATACATCAAAGATCACAAAAGATTGTTGTTTCCAGTCCCAAGAGACCAGTCACTTTCCCCAGGTGAATTTGTACTTGAGCTCTCACAAAGACAATGCTTATAGACAATCCTATAGTAAATGGACTAAGGATTATTTAACTAGGAAAAAGTGAGCGTTATTACAAGATTAAAGCAGGCAACATATATACACAAATAAGTTACAGTCCATGGTTCCAAAAGGTGACAGAGTTGTAGTAATCTGTTAGCAGTGGCTGTCTTTTAGGGCTAACCCAGGTTGACTCTGGGGATCTCTGCTTCTGTTTTGTATTTCCAGTCTAAACCGCAAAAGGAGGAAAAAAAATTTTCCCCCGTTTTAGCCCCTTCTTCCAGCATTCAAGCGGATTGGCTGGGCTTTATTGCACATAGTGGCCCTCTCACACTCATAAAGGGGCTAAGTCTTTGTATTGTGACGTGCCACAATGGCCCGTTTCGTTTTGATAGTCCTTGATGAGTGCTGGACCATTCCTCCTGACTGGGGTCACAGGTTCAGAGCAAGCATTTTTCCAGCTATAAAGCAACATTTGTCTAAACACATTCTTCTAAGTCTAATACCCATCTTAAACAATACTAGCTACGTGAGCTAGTCTGGTTTCCAGCCATGAATTTGTCAGTGCTCTGCTGACATCTACAGCCTTGGCAAGAGCTGGCACCAGATCTACCTGCATCACACACACAATAATTAAAACAACACAGATCTCCCATGTTCTTTACAGGGTTTTGTAACACTGATAATATGAGAACACTCCTGCTATGTGAGGGGAACAACAGTATCCTGGACTAAAAAAACTCCAAGGCCAAAAGCTAAGATATCCATTAACTCAGGCTAGAGTTATTTGTGTCGACACAGATCACTTAAACAAAGTAATAACTTTCAAATGTTTCCTTTCCTTTCCAACCCGTGCTGTGCTTGGCTACTAGAAAACTCTTCCACCCTCAGAATGCTTCATCAATACGCCCACAGCAAGCAAAGCTACCTCAGTCTCAGATACCCATCACATTCAGATGCCTTTTCTTGCCTCTTGAGTAAGGCCCAGGCTTTCATCTTCCACTAAGAGTAGCTACTTTAAAAATCAATATCTGGGTTTAGGCAAGGTGTAAGATGGGAATGGGAATTAAGAAGGCCAGTATGTTGTGGACATGTGGTTCTGCAGGCAAAAGCCAAGCACAGTGCAAGGGCATATGGTAAAGAGGATAGAAATACACATAACTAGTATTAGTTAATATCTGAATGCTAATTATTAGACAAACTGTGCACTCTGGTTGTTAATACATCTCAGAGTATAAGTATTCACATATTATGTCTTTGGTGAGAAATAGCTTTGCAGTTATGCTAACCAGTCAAACTCATCTAATATGCATGTGGGAAATTGTGTAAATTCTGCAATTTTGGTTTGGTATAGGTGCAGCATCGCATGCTTCAAACTGGCTAAGACAATTCAATTTTGAAATAATGAAGGATAAGTTCTAAAAATGTAACTGAAATATGCTGGAAACTTTCTGGGCTTCAGCCAATGATGATGAGATGGGAAGTCTGTGCAACAGTGGTGGTCACTTTAAAAAAAAAAAAAGGAAGAAGAAGAAGAAGAAGAATAGGCGTCAGTGGCTCCCTGAAATGTCATTACTATTTGAAACTTAAGAGTACAATACAAAACTGCATTGATTCTGGCTTATGGCTGGTTGATCACATTGTCCTTGTTTCCAGAGTTGTGTCCTTGGCATCTTAATAAAGAAAACATCACTACATTTATGAGTAGGCCGCTGAAATTTTGACAAGACAAAAACCACTTTTTTTTTTTTTTTAACACTATCCACTGAAAACATCTATTGTTTGTGTGGTTTCATCTCTGGAATACATCAGCTATTTGGTTCAAACTTCACTGATCATATTTTCATTTTCACCCTGTTGTGTGAGCAAAACTATTCTGTAGAAAACAGTACAATGCTAGTCAATGTACAAATCAAGCTTTAGTAGAAAGTTTCCGGATTTGTTACTGCTGCAGAATCTGTATAAACAATTGTGCATGACTTTATACCCTCTGAGACATGACTTACAGGATGAAAGAGTCAGGGCCAGCTCCAGACACCAGCCTACCAAGCACGTGCTTGGGGCAGCGCTCGGGGTTTGGTTTTGTTTTTTTTTTTGGTTTGGCCGGGCAGTGCTGGTGGTGGGAGGGTGGGGCTTGAGCAGCGTGGCGCGGCACTGGGGGGGGTGGGGACTTGGGCAGCGCAGCGCTCGGCGGGGGCGGGCTTCAGCGGCATGGCGCTCAGCAGGGGCGGGGCCTTGGGCGACGCGGTGCAGTGCTCGGGGAGGGCGGGGACTTGAACGACGTGACACTCGGGGGGGTGGGGACTTGCACAACGCGACGCTCGGGGAGGGGTTCGGCAACGCGGCACTCGTGGGGGTGGCGCGGCGCTCACGAGGGTGGGGCAGTGCTCTTTTTTTTTGCTTGGAGCAGCAATAATGTTTGAGCAGGCCCTGGAAAGGGTTCTAAAGGCATATTCAACACATAGGTAGGCCAAGTCATTAAACCTATAAACTTTGAATCCAACCCTAGTGTTGATTTTCCAGAATTTCTGAAACCTATTCACTCTGCCACACCTGTGTTAACACTAATGCAAGTAAATGTGCTAACTTAGTATAGCCAACCCTGTCGTTTCTTCACAGATAGCCTGCAGCCACTTCTAAAAGAATAAAGAAAAGAGTTGACTGAGGTTTTAAAAAAATGGGTTACATGTATTCACTTGAGATCAGGATCTCCAAATAACATTCAAAGGCTGGTTGGCAAGGAAAGCACTGATGCCTCATCTGGCTTCAAACAAGTGGGTGGTGTCTTTCATAATTCTAAAAGTCTTGCCTCTGAAAGTGCTAATTCCACAAAATATCTCTTGAACAGTGAGGAGAGTCAATACAGCAAACCCAAAACCATAAACATACTTGCCAGATCCAGATCTACATTGATTTACACCAGTTGAGGATTTGGCCTACTATTCATACAACTGCAGATAGCAAGATGGAAAAATGGAAGAGAATAATTTACCTCAGATCTCTGTCTGCAAATTTTAAGCACAAAAATAAGACTTGAGGAATTGTGTTATAAGTGTATTATTAATAAATCATCATATTCAATTGGCTGCCTATAGTGAGACCAAATCTTTTTCAGCATTACTGCTTTTCTGGTTTCTCTCCGATTGAGTATTTTATCCCTCAGTACTTCCCTCCTCCTCTCCCAGATGCCCTGCAAAACTATGACCCTAATCCTACTCATTAAAGTCAAAGGGAGCTTTGCCACTGACTTCAATAAATGTAGACTCAATCCCTATGCCAACTTCCATAAACCTTCTCCCTCTTCCCTTCTTACCAGTTCTCTTCATTGCTTATTATTTCTCTGCTCTGACATCTATTAATCTCCACACTCTCTTGATCCTATCTGTTATAACCATCTTTCTTTGCCAGTTATGTTGTCCTAGTTCTAGGGCTGGAATTAGTAGGAGAGTGTGAACTCAATTCTATAAAGTGTTACTTTTCATACTGCCAAGCGTATGTCACTACATCACATAACAGGAGCTCAAAATGGCATACAATTTCTCCTCATGAATCTGGATCTGATTTTAACTTTACTTCTAAGTCTCACTTGAAAAATGACCAATGTATATAATTTTTCTAAATGTTCTCAAACCTGAGTGTTAAATCTTTGCCCTTTGCAATTTCTTTAACCCTGGCATTCCCAATTTAACAATTGTACATTATTATTTCTGCCAAAATGTTTCTATGTACAAACATTAGCAATTCTTCATTCCCTGTGCCAAAACTACCCTTCCTTGGATTTCTTCTTTTAGTCTTCACAAGTTTAATTAAAGCTGTCTCTACTGAATATGCCTATTAAGGCAGGCAAAGTAATGAAGCTATTTTAGAAAAACATACAGCTCCAGTTGTAGATTAATAGTCACCATTCAGAGTGAATGTGAAGAGTATTGCTTTGAAAAGCCTCTGTTGACAATGTTAAATATTGATTAAGCATGAAAAACCCCTAGACAACCATTAGCTGGTTATTGGATCAAGACCTGCTGTTCTCCCTCTTTTATATACTCTGCTATTTCTTAAAATCTTGTATTGGTTGTGTGAACGTACTCTGTTATCTTATCTCCAAAATGCACTACTTCCCAAATAGCAAGTGAAAGGGCAATCTTTATTCAGTTTACGGTGACCTTGACTTTATTAACAGTAATGCACCATGCAGTGTTCAAATTAATAGCTATTCTAACAGCTCTATTGTATGGTTTGATTTTGTTATCGAGTACTCTTGAATTTTCCTGCATACAGAAATGAAGTATACTGCTATTATCAAAAAATCGAGTCCCTTCCCTACTACATTTGTTCTGTAGATGCCAGTTTTTTTAATTATTGTAGTTTTAAGAAGTAAGATGGTCTCTTTGTTCTCCTGACTTCTCTTAGGCAAGAAAAATATGAGCAGCTACAGTACTAACCAAATAAGAACATTGCAACTCTATATTTGCAAGGGAGGTGCATATACACAATGCATAACATCCATTCTAGATAAACATACTATTGATTGTTCTGGAAGGTGGATGGTTATCCAGGAGTTACTACAAAATAGAATATTTCACTAATAGTGTCTTTACAGGTGAGCACTTACATCTGTGCCACAATCAGGCAGTTAATCTGGATGTGGGGCAATAGAGTTATCTGGGTATAGACCAGGATTAAAAAATGAACACCATGTGGGGGGGAGAAATCTTGCACACCTATGTGGCAAAGCTTTTTAGTCAAATCAGTGTAGTGTATATTACACCGCATCCTCTTCTGCTACCCTTTGGTCCCAAAAATGTGAAAATGCTAACTTGCTCTGTAATAGGTATTCACTGAGGCAATGGGATTAACTACAATTTAGGAATTGTAAATACTTCTGATTTACAGCATAAGGCAATGCATATAAAGTTATTATCCCCTTGAATAAATATTCATCATCTGGTACAGTAATTGAAGAAATTTCACTCCATTGGTTTGGTTTTGCTTGTTATTCAGTTGGAGCAGCCTATACAATATTGCAAATTCTCATGATTTAACTGAGTTTCTAATATTTCAGACATTTTAAGGATCTTCATTAATTTCTGCCTTCAGTCTTGCAAAGGTTTGCCCTTACCTGAAATGGCCACCATCTCCCATGGGACTGACTTCCCTCATCTCATTTGAACCGCTGCAGATCAAAGTGAGGCTGCTCCGTGGGGGCGGGGAGCGGGGTGCAGCATCTCCCAAGGTTTCTGGTGGGATTAAAATCAAGATGCTCTCAGTCAGGTGCCTAACATGCTTATGTGTTTTGCTGAATTGGGGCCTTAATATGTTATACATAGCACAAAAGATTATTCAATAGATTACACTATTCTGAACATAATTTATCCATCTGTTATTATATAGTACTTCATTTATTTATTTTACACCATTTTTGTTATGGACTTGTACATTCAATTTTGGATGATGCTTGGATATCTATGTGACACACTAGATACATCAGAAAGATCTATCTGATCTTTGCTACCTCAGCTTGGTTTATTCCTTGTACCCACTACTCTGTAAAATAATAACTGTTTAAATTGTTCTTGTATATTTCCTCTTAAAACTAAGTTATTGTCTACATTACTGGGATTCAGACTTGGGTAACTACATCGATGTTGTTAGACTGGGCCAAATTCTCAATAAACATGCACTGAATTAACACAATTTAGGGCTTACACCAGTGTTGCTTATTTTGGTATAAACCACACCTATATAAACCCCCACTTTGCACACTGATGTAGTGATACTGATATGAATTGGTATAGTGTAGACAGGGCATAAATCCTCTCAATCTAATGAGGATAGATTATGTGAATCATTCCACAAAGACTAAAATGTCCATGGGTAAGGCATTAAATTTCAACCTGCACTCGCGTAAATGCTGCAGTGAGATTTACAAATACAAGAATGTTACAAGCTTGCAACTCACCAAGCCTGGCAATGCCACTAGCCATTCTCTGTAAATGTTCTCGCAGCATTCTGTAGTGGGTATTTTCCATTTTTTAATCTTTTCTACTATTTTGAGTTCTATACAGTTTGCTAGGACACCGCCCATTGCAGCACAAGAATTCATCAGAGGAAATGTAAACAGTGTTTATGTAAGCAGGGACTGAATGAATGCTTCCCTGACAGCTAGCTGGGAGGAGGGAAGAGACCCTGGGTGTGTTTATGTAAATACAGTTTGCTCCTGCTTTGCTTAGATTGGCTAGATATTCAGCTGATGGAGCGGTGTTTTGCTCTTTGGGTTTGTGTATCCAAGCCCTGTGAAAGTAAGGGGGGGGACAGATCTGCACACCCTCAAACAGGGCCCTCTGTATGACGGGTTCAACCTGTTCCTCCCCACGGTTCAAAGAATAGAGTTAAATAGGCTTCACTGGGAGTCGCTTTTGTTATGTTAAATGGCTCACTGAGAACTGAAACCAGTTGTGGGGAGATTGTGTTCCTGCCCAGAGCTGAAATCACTTGTGGCAATACTGTGTTTCTGCCCAGCCTGCACACAGTTACAATAACTAAGAGACTGCAAGCAGGTGGCCGGTGGATGCTGCCAGCAGGGTGGCGGCAGAGAGGCGCAACAAGCAAGTAAGATGCCTCTTATCCCCCACCTAGGCTGGCAAGAACCTCTCTGGGGAGATCTAGATAGTAGGAATTGACCAGTCCCACCACCCAGTGTATTGTAGAGTTCATTAGATTCCTTTCTTGAAGTGGCACAAACAGCAAAGTAACTTTGCCAGAAAAGTCAGAGGGGGTGGCAGAAAAACTTACAGTACCATGTGCCTCCTCTTATCTACACCTGCTCCCCCCCAAAAAAATATTATGGTTCTTCCTTTGCCTCCTAGGAAACGTAGGAGCGTTTACTGTCTTCTCTTTCCCCAAACATTCCTCCCCTCTGTCCCTCCAAGTTTCCAGTTTCCCGTTCCCTCTCCCATCACTGCAGCACCCTCCCCCAAAAAATCCTCCCTCTCTCCCATAACACACCTCATCTTCCCTAACCCAAGACTTCCCCCAAGTCTATCTTCCCCAAAGGAGTCTTGTGTCCTGACAATGGTGGTGTTCCCCTCCCCCACAAAATGGCTTATGTCCACAGCAACTCCCCTCTTCATCATATCTCATCAAGACTGAATTCTCAGTAAACCCATCACCACCAGCACTGTGCCCCCACAAAACTCACTCCTGACCTAAGCTCCATTCAGCTCCCTATCATTTGTCCTCCTGTGTTGAGTTCTGGGTGCTGTCCTAATACCTGAACCTCCTTCATGGGGTGCGAAGGGGGTGGAGGAGCTGCTGCTGGGGATCAGGGATCAGTCTTTCCTTTGGAGGCAGTGCAGCCCCTGCCTAGCTGGGTCCCCTGATCTGTTCTTAGAGCTAGTGAATAAAAGGTTATGGTGAGGGAGCCAACCAGTGAGTTGTGGCTCCAGAAAGAAGTCTCCTGTCTGTTCAGCAAAAGAGATAGACTGGCCCCTAATATTAGAGGACATTTTACCTCCTCCCTGCACATCTAGTCATCTCAATAAATCAGATGGGGAAGGAGATGGATAGAGCTGCATGAAGCAATGGGCTCAGACTGCTCCTTCCTACTGCCTCCTTCCCTCACCTCCAAGTGGGGGCTGAAAAGTAGGTGAAGTTACATTACTTCCAAGTTCTGCATGCACTGACTAGATCACCACACTGGTTCCTTTTGGCTTTAAAAATCTATGAAATCCTAAAGATGTCTCTGCCAACAAAGTCTAAAGGGAGAGACTATTGAGAAAAATGAAAAAATTCACAGAAATTCCATCAAAACTTTTCCTATTTATTTTTCTAAATTTAGAAAATTCATCATTCAAAATGTTCACTGAGATTACAAATGTCAATAGAGGTTGACTATCTCTATTCCAAAGGTCCCTCGATTAAAAGAATCAACAAACAAGGTAGTTGTGCCTGTTCTCCTCAAACAGAGACTGTCTTGGCCTGGCCCAGCTGCAGCACAAAATCGTTATCTATTTCCTCTCAGCCCAGGAATCTATCAGGCCCCATGCATTGCAAAGAAGCCATCCTTGTTTTGGACACTTTTTACTTCTCTTTCCCACACAAGCAATCATTTCTCCAGCAGAGATTAAAACACAAAATTGAAGTAATACACATGGCCAGGATGTAATTTTCAACAACTTTAAAAAAAAATTCTTCAAATGTGTCAAAGGGACTTCTCACTGAGGTCTAAAGGTCTGATTTTTAAATGGTATTTAGATGCCTAAAGAGCAATGAGAGTTCAGTGCAGATAGGTGCCCAGTGGGATTTTTAGAAATCCCACTAGGCACCTATTTGCATCTTTAGACACCTCATGCTTTTGAAAATATGACCCTATGTCCACAGCAAGTAAATCTGAAAACTAACTCATTTAAAAAAAATCCAAGTACAAAAAAATCTTTATAGAAAAAAGGAATTGGTGTCCTTACTAAGAGGTCTAAAAGAGTTGATTTCAATCATTGATAAGTGATACCAACTATATCCCCAGTGTTCCATCATAGTCTATAACAGGGGTCGGCAACCTCTGGCACGCGGCTCACCAGGGTAAGCGCCCTGGCAGGCTGGGGCAGTTTGTTTACCTGCCATGTCAGCTGGTTCAGCCGACTGTTGCTCCCACTGGCCGCGGTTCACCATCCCAGGCCAGTGTGGGCGGCGAGAAGCAACAGCCAGCACATCCCTTGCCTACTCTGCTTCCCACTGCCCCCATTAGCCTGGGACAGTGAACCGTGGCCAGTGGGAGCCACGATCAGCTGAACCTGCTGAAGCGGCAGGTAAACAAACTGGCCCGGCCTGCCAGGGTGCTTACCCTGGCGAGCCACGTGCCAGAGGTTGCCAACCCCTAGCCTATAATGTGATGTTAGTAATGTCACCCTAATGGACAGAAACTAACTCTTAACACTTATTCATCAAGGTAATCCTGTTGATTTAACTGATATGTTAAGTCAAAGAGACTACTCACTGAGTCAGGATTGCTTGTGGGTTTCAGTATCTTCCCTTAAAATACACAGGTCAGATTTGAGAGAGAAAGATTTTTTTTCACTCTTAAAATTCAGTACTGCTTACTTGTTTCAGTCCATAGCTGTATAACCTTTTTCCTCTTTTGGAATGTTTCAAAAAGGTGGTTTTGTTTTTTAATATGTCTGGTGAGAGACCTTTGCAGATGATCTTTATAACCAATGTATTTTTTTAAACTAGATTCATCAAGATTTGCGGTAATTCCAGAACTGACCCATGTTTCTCCTGAGCACAGAAAAAAACAGATGAGACAGGAGTCTGATCTGGCAATTTTAACTGCTTGAAAAGGGAACTCTGAAATCACGTGGCTGGGTATAAAAGGATTTTAACCAGGCACGATTTTAATAAATATTTAGAAATTCACTCTTTAACTATAGACCCATCCTTTAAGTTAAAAGAAACCTTTTAGAACTTAGACCCACCCTACAAAGTAAGGAAAAAAACACTCCGCCTACTTTAGAACATTATAGGCCACTGTGAATCCTTTGGCTTCAAATGAGTTATTCCATATATACATCAATGTAACTGAGATCAGAATCAGACTGTGTGACTAACTTAAAACAAAGAAGAACAGAAAAATAAAGCCCACAAGAGACAAACTGCAAACTGTTACTCCTCCTTACATAATGCTTTGGAAACAACAGAGCAATGAGAACAAAATTTCAGGAGGAAATCCCAGGGGAGCAATGGGATAAGATTTTCTGTAGAAGCCTGTAACTGTAGCAATGTCCCAAGCTGGCTTGAATTCCATTGCAAAACAGTTAGATATTTTAGCACTTCAACCATCCAGAACTAAATAGATGCTTCTAACTAGGAGTGTTGACGGAATTGTGCACATAGAGAAACATGTGCATATATGTGTGTTTTGGTTCTGCCCCAAAATTCAGCCTTTTTGGAGCCAAATCAATGCATCACTAGAACAAGTTTTCAACAGTGATTTTCCTCTCTCCCTTGGAGTTGTTTCTGAAAGCCCCTCTGGAGAATTTGTCAATTTATACAAAAGAATATATAATGTTGCAGCCACTACTCTGAAGCTAAACTCAAGACTTCTTGGTCCTTCATCTAACCTACCTCTTCATTTATAAAAATGAAAGAACATACAGAATAGCTCCTATTTTTGGTTAAGAAATGGTACTATGGTGTAACTCAGAAGCACAAGTTTCACTACTTGTGTGACATCTCCATTGTCATTTGCAGTGTTGTTGTAGCCATGTTGGTCCCAGGATATTAGAGACACAAAGTGGATGAGGTAATAGCTTTTAGTGGACCAGCTTCTGCTGGTGAAAGAAATAAGCTTTCAAGCTACACAGAGCTCTTCTTCAGGTGCCTTACCCATCTTGTCTCTAATATATTGCCCAGCAGTGATGCACATACAATGGGTATGCACAGGTTCTGTTGCTTTCTGCAAACTGAAGATCACTACTCATCTGTGAATAAGTGTAATTCCACTCTATAAGTATTTTATATACAGGTCTGGATAATATGTCTTTTTGAGATGGATTATTTCGATACAAGACTGGTGGCACTCTTAGGGACATCTTTAATTTGGAGAATTAAGAGGACAAAATTTAATTTCTTAATATTAATAAACATTACCATCAAAGCAAATTGAAATTGAATTAATCCCAGAAATGTGCAAATACCTCCACTAGCCAGGCTGCAGGGGCATTAAACCAGAAATAAATCGTAATAAGCCTTTTAAAAATTCTTATTTCCTGTCTGTGCCATCTTTTTTGTACTTCCTTAGTACTATCGCACAATGGAACATCACAAATGCCAAACATGTTTTACAACCCATGCAATCTGTGGTATTTTTGGTATCACAAGTAGATGCATTGTGGAATGCCTTCAGCAAATCAAAGTTCTAAGCGGGTTTTCACAGAGAACTTTTTTTAATGACTTAATTTAAGCCCCCACACCTGGCTAGGGGAGTAATTTAGCATGTATTACTGGCTTAACTCCATTTTCACTTTTGCTTTGTAGGTCACCTTTTTAAAAAAATGAAAATTAACACTATTATGGTACACTGTACTGAGAATCACAATGAGGGGAATACCCTTGTGGGATATTAGAGTGGCAGACATCATATGGACAAATATCAGCAGTATTGAAGTGGACTATAGGTGCGGCAAATAGATGTGAGGAATTAGGAAACCAGAGTAAAGAACAGATTCTCAAGGCTTATTTTCATTAGTGTGTCAGACAGAGTCAGGGGAGCATCAGCATGTCCGATGTATCACATGAACAAAGCACTGTGTTCTGGTCTGTGACCCAGACAGCCAGGCCTGATTGGTGTTATGTTGAGGAGAGGACTGTAGATCAGAGATCTGAATGTGTGGCTGAACAATGGGCACAAACAGAAGGAAACTTTGTTTGGGGGGGGCATATAATAGTTGAAGAGGTTTATACTTGGAGGAGGTGGTCTAAATCTTTTAAATGCTCTAAGATGAAGGGCTATTTAGAGGAGACAATGGGCTAAGACTGTGCAAACACTCAGGGCTGGCTCCAGGCACCAGCCGACCAAGCACGTGCTTGGGGCGGGGTGGCGCTCGGGGTTTTTTTTTATTTTTATTTTTTTTTGGTTCGGCCGGGCAGCAATGAAGGGGTTTTTTTTGTTTGTTTTGGCCGGGCAGCGCTCGGGGGGGGGGAGGGGCCTTTCGGTGGCGCTCGGGGGGGGCCTAAGGTGGTGTGGCACTTGGGCGGCTTTGGTCGCGTGGCGCTCGGGCAGGGGGCTTGGGCGGTGTGGCACTCCGGGGGGGGTGTTACGGCGGGGCAGCGCTCTTTTTTTTTTTCCCCCTGGGGCAGCAAAAAAGTTAGAGCCGGCCCTGCAAACACTACAACCTAGGTCAATAAGTTTCCTAAACCACGTGTGCAGTATGTGTGTCTAGTCCCTGCTAATGAACGGATATATGATGGTTTGTAATGGAGGCTCATGTTCATATGGCTCTTAGAACCAATCGTAAGAGCATGACCTTGCAGTGGGTGGAGGTTAAGGATGAAGCATGGCTCAGTGAGTTTGTGTTATATATTAGAAGACAAGGCGCATATTCTGTTATTGGGATTCAGTGCTAAGCAAGGCATTACAATAACTTTTATACTGATCTCTCGATTAATATCCAGGGACATACTTAAGGAAACAAATGTCTTCTTGGTCCCACACCAGAGGCAAACAGTTACCTCTCTTCTTTCACAAGCCACACTAAATCTTGGGCAAAGAAAATGAGTGAATTCTTGTCTGGGTTCCCTCAAATCAATCTGCTATGTAAGTCCCTGGTCCCTGTGAGTAAGTTCCATACAGAAGCCAGCAGGGAGGAAGGAAGAAGTAGCTAAAATAAGCAGATGGGTGGACAGGGCGGAAATAATAAACAGTGAAAGAGACTTCTATACTGGGGAAGATACTGGAAGAACTAATCAAGGACAGAATAAATGAACACTTGGAAAGTAAAGATAAATTAAACAATGGGATAGAACACAGAATGGCATTTGACAGAGTGCCTTTTTGAGAAGCTTGGGGTGATTATTGCTTAGATCTTCATACCTGCAGCCACCAAAGAAGTAAAATGCTACTCATAAATGTTGCTGACTAGCACATTTTGTGGTTTCTTTAAAATAACTGAATTGAAAATTCAAAACAACATCTCTCTAAATAAAGATATTTCAGACAGATTATAGGATAAGAATGCTGCCTGTAGAAAAAGATACAATGTGTTGAAACAGAACAAATGATGAAACTCCACACACTATTTTTTATGATTTAGAGAATATGTATTTGGGGCTTTCATAGAAGGGTTTCTCTGCCTGATTCTTTTTGATATTATAAAGCTGTCTTAAGAACTATCTGGACAATAATCAGGTGCTCTGCTGTGAACCAGAGGATAGCAGATCACACTATAATATCACTTAAATAATAAGTGAGAGCCCTTAATAGCACCAAATAGGCAAATAAAACTTCTAAATATATTAAAAGCATCATTGAACAGTTGCAAACATAAGACTTTCTACAAAAACTTGTCATAATATTCAGTCAGTTGAGTGAGATGTTATCTGAACACACACAATAACTTAGTTATTGTTAAGTTAATTATCAGTTTTATTGAACCCCAAGGCAAAATTACAGCAAAGCCTAAGGGGAAGAAAAGGGTGGGTAAACAGAGTATACCAGCCACATAGCACAGTAGCATTTTGGGATATATAAGGAGGCTACAAAATAGGCATAAATTCATCATAAAAGAGGAAATGAAAAGAGAACATCTGTGATGTATAAAAGATTCTAAAGGGTATTCACAGAAGGATGTTACAAAGCTATTTGAGCTAGTGTCAAATAAGAGTAGGAGATACAAACCTAAATGAAGGATTTTAGTAGATTTCTGTACACTGGTAGCAGTTAATATGTGGAACAAGCTACTAAGGGCCAATAGACATGAGTAGTCTAGATAGTTCTGAAAAGAACTACACAGATAGAATCATATTAACGCAGTCGCAAGCAGACACAACTGCATCAGAATCAAGAGTTGCACCCTTTTATGCCTGGTGGGAATTTGACCCATATTAAAATAAGATAAAATACTATAGGGCACAACTGCATCTTCAAAAGAACTTCACAGAATCTACCTGAAAAGGAAGTCATGGTGTGCTGTTAGTAGTAATTTCTTTGAACAGGTGTTGTACTGCCATCTAGCGATCACTGTGTATACTACATACAGGCCCAATAAAGAAAGTAACAGAATGCCAGTAGCCGTCACCTATGGCCCCCGACTAAAACCTCTTCAGCACATCATCACTGATCTACCACCTATCCTGAAGGATGATCCCTCACTCTCACAGACGTTGGGGGACAGGCCAATCCTCACTTACAGACGGCCCCCCAATCTGAAGCAAATACTCACCAGCAACCACACGCACCACACAACAAAAACACCAACTCAGGAACCAAACCCTGCAACAAACTCCAATGCCAACTCTGTCCACATATCTATTCAAGGGACACCATCATAGGACCTAACCACATCAGCCCACACCATCAGGGGCTCGTTCACCTGCACATCTACCAATGTGATATATGCCATCATGTGCCAGCAATGCCCCTCTGCCATGTACATTGGCCAAGCCGGACAGTCTCTATGCAAAAGAATAAATGGACCCAAATCTGACATCAGGAATCATAACATTCAAAAACCAGTAGGAGAACACTTCAATCTCCCTGGTCACTCAATAACAGACCTGAAAGTGGCAATTTTTCCACAAAAAAACATTCAAAAACAGACTACAATGTGAAACTCCAGAACTGGAATTAATTTGCAAACTGGACACCATTAGATTAGGCCTGAATAAAGACTGGGAGTGGTTGGGTCATTACAAAACCTAAATCTAATTTCCCCCTACTGTTACTCACACCTTCTTGTCAACTGTCTGAAATGGGTCACTCTCATTACCACTTCAAAAGTTATTTCTCCTCCCTTGGTATCCTGCTGTCAATTGAATTGTCTCATTAGACTGCCCTCACACTTGGTAAAGCAAATCACATCTTTTCATGTATTTATACCTGCTCCTGTATTTTTCATTCCATACATCTGATGAAGTGGGTTCTAGCCCACGAAAGCTTATGCCCAAATAAATTTGTTAGTCTCTAAGGTGCCACAAGAACTCCACGTTGTTGTTTTTGTGTGTATATTGTGAAATCCAGGAATCACTAATGTAATCACACATCTAAATCACTTCAGGCCTTGCAAAACTGAGCGGCGCAACACATATAAATATCTTTAAAAATCTGGGCATTAGTACACATATAGATCTGTACTTGTTGAATAATCTATACAAACCTTAAATTAATCTTCACCACATCCCCTGTAAGGTAGGAGAAATACCTGCTTATTTCACAGTTGAGGGTGGGTGGATTAGCTTGTTTCAAATAAGAAATTATCTAAACCTGAGACACAGAGGTTAACCCTGTGCTTTATCCAAGGCTACACAGTGAATAAATGGAGGAGCCAGATTAGAACCAAGGAGCTCCTAGTTTCCATTTCTACATGTAGTCCCCTGCTCATGCTGCTGCTCTAGTAATTGAGTAATCTCGTCCTCATATCAGGACCTCCCCGAACATTGATATTCATTGAGATACCAAAGTCAATGACCGTTGCCCAATTGTCCTGTATGGCAACTGGCCTAAAGGAGAAATATATCCTGCACTGGAGATAGGGAATGGGAAAGAGTGCTTCATATGGCTAAAGACAGAATTTTTTTAAAATGAAATCAAGAAATCAAAGTCAGATTTTCTGGCTGTGGAGCCAAAGAACCTACTATGATTCCATCACTTAGTTTCTACCATCGGCTACATATGCACACTTTCATAGTGGTTTTATACTGCCTCATATAACCAGTGTATTTTATCATCCTACCTCTACCTCTTATTGCTTGTACTAATAGTTTGCCTTGTTAGCACACTTTTATTTTTTCAATTTAATTCTTTACTGTATGCTGTTGCATAGGTTGCAGTTTCAATAAATGTATTTCATAGCCTGTTTTCTGTTAATCAGTCATCCTATTTTTCCAATTGTATTTGCTATTACTGCAGCTAATATTCAAAATATTTTCCCTTACCTAAATTCAATTTCAGTTTACTACTCAACAGCACGCACTGCTTAAATTATACTTCATAAAATTACAACACAATGTATGCTGTGATTTTAGTAGCAACCCACTAGACTATAGGAGACATTTACATTATGTCCTCTCTACGGGAAGGATGATCTTACGCTTAAGACACAGGAGTGGGACTCAGGACACTGATATTGTCTGTGGTTTTGCCACAATCTGCCTGTCTGATGCTGGGTATGTCACTTAGGCCATTGCTTTTCAATATGGTGCCCTTTAGTTAGGTACTAACATCTCTATGTAGGCACTGAAAAAAAAATCAGTGGTCTTATTTAAGAGGTGGAGAACCAAATTAATGCAGAACTCCCCATTAGTTATGATAGCGTGATATGGCACTATGACAAAGGGAAAATGTCCTGATTGTAAATTAAGTTTCAGGATGGATAGAAGCTAATTCTTGTGTACCAGATGTGTTAGGCTCCGATTCAGCAAGCTACGTAAGCACATGCCTACCTTTAAATGTTTGAATAGTCCCATTCATTTCAATAGGGCTACTCATGTGCATAAAGTAAAGCTTGTGTGTACGTAGCTTGCTGAATCAGATCCACAATCTTATGAAAACATAAAAAAGGTAGATACTTTGCCCATTTTTAATTAAATAAAGCCACTTGCAAAGATTAACTTATTGATATAGTAATTACATGTTTTATCTAGTGAATTGAATACAGAGACACTTAAGAAAGAAAATAACGTGGGTAACAAGAAATTTTAACTGCCATATTTTTCGTAAAAAAAGAAGTTTCCTAAATAGTCAATTGGAATGGTAGTGTAGGCTTGAGACCTGATCAACCTCATCCCCCACCCCTGCCATTAAACCAGCCTTGGGTGAAACTCAGGGAGTTCACCACTAAAATTGAAAAAAGGAATGTTCTGCTACTGATAAAGCACCCCCCACCTCAGGAATGTCCCTAATGAGAGTTATAACCACCAAGGTTGTGAAGACGCTGGGAAATTAAGGAGGATACAGAAAGAGACAACAAATGGCAAGATAAGCTCTGACTAGGGTTACCAGATAGCAACTGTGAAAAAAAAAAAACGGGACAGGGGGTGTGGGGTAATAGGCACCTATACAAGAAAAAGTCCCAAAAAAATGACTGTTCCTTTAAAAAATGGGACATCTGGTCACCCTAGCTCTGACCACCATTTTATGCTGACCATCTGCACAAATAGAGACGGTCACAATTAAGTTACAATTTGGGTGTGAAAGATAAAATGTAAATAACTTGGGCAGGAAGGAGGACACACAGGTGCCAGAGCGTAATTGGTTAAAATTTTTGTTATTTAGAAGTGTGGAATGATGTGAAAGGTTTAGTAAATGTGAAGGAGGGAGCTAGTTTTACCTATATAATGTAAATGAAAAATAAGGCTCTTTGGGAACCATTTCCAGACTGCGGTTCAACATCAAGCTGCTGGAACTCTGACCCCTCTGCACGACTCTGAAATGCAGAGGCATCACTGGGAACCCCCAGATGAATGAATCCTGACTGGCCATTGGGTGATATTTGTCTGTATATTGGGAGTGGTGAGCATAAGAGATTTGCTTGGTATATGTATTCTCTGTGTATGGCTAATATGGGGAGAGGGATAGCTCAGTGGTTTGAGCATTGGCCTGCTAAACCCAGGATTGTGAGTTCAATCTTTGAGGGGGCCACTTAGGGATCTGGGGCAAAAATTGGTCCTGCTAGTGAAGGCAGGGGGCTGGACTTGATGACCTTTCAAGGTCCCTTCCAGTTCTAGGAGATTGGCATATCTCCAATTATTACCTTTTAATAAATAGATGTTTAGAGCACAGCTGTGTAAGGCTCTTTCGCTGGGAAAAGGTTCCACAGACCTGTAGAGCCCTGAGCCCCGAGGGAAAGGGCAGGTACTTATATTGACCCGGGTTTCTTCCTGAGCCCTGTGGGTAAGGATATGAAGGGAAAGGATGTGGGGTGCCTAAATTGATTGGGTCACGCTTTGAGCCCTCAGTAGGGTATAGGCAGGGTGCCTTAAATTGAAAAGGTAACAGTAGCAACTGTGTGTAATTGGATATTTTTAAACCCTAAAGGGGAGGATAATGTGAAGCTCAAAATAAAAGCCTGAGGAGGTTTAGCATCCCTGGTCAGGTTGCTAATGTTATTGAGACTTCACTAACATGCTGATAACTAGCCTCTCATTACCCACCTTAAGTTATAACAGCACTATTTGGCACTCAAACTAGCAACCAATTTTACCACTTTTAGGCAATTGTTACAATACTGTACCAGCATGGTAAGGATGTGTGACTCTCACAAGCAAGAATTAGGCAAGAAGCTTCTCAGTATTAGCAGGATAGTAAATGCTTAATCCGTTTTAAGACGGGTAAAGTATGAGATGAAAACTGACCCCAAGTGTACCTTTATGTATCAATTTTGCATGTCCACCTTCACCAGTCTTTCTCACTGGATTCAAGGAAAAGTTCTTAGCCCCTCTAAAGCGCATACATATGCAAACACATACATACACAGCCCTGCACTTAGAGACCTGTTAGTTTTGCACAACTCTAATCAGTTTTCATTTTACAGATTCCAGCATGCAAAGAACATATGCTACAAGAATGTCATTATTTCCACCAGTAAAACCGTTTTTAATGGTTAAAAACTGAACAAAATTCATAATTTTCACACATTTGGCTCAGGTGTAAATTGGCCTTTTTCAGAAAAAAGACATTACTTACTCAGCAAAATTTCCACTGAGTTCAGTAATTGGCAGATTGGACCCTTAACTGGGAAAGCAGTCTTCTATTGAAATGGAAGATTTTTCAACTATTTAAAGAAAATAGATTTCAAGTTGAACCCCCTTATTAAAAACCTAGGATATTCTAAATTGTAGTCCTAAACACTTCATCCCAAAGCTGTCCTGTAGTGTGTCAGGTGCTTACTGTCACATTTCTGTTTTATAAAGGAAACAGTCAAATTTGAGGCAAGAGAGTAATATATTTAGGAAAACTGTGTAATTTCTCTCTTATCTGTGTCAAGGTGACGTTTTTCCACACAGATCCAGTATCTCCACCAATTGATTCTGATAACCATATGTTTCTGGAACATTGCTCTTTCAAATATTTCAGGTATGTGGCACTTTCACAACATGACACATTAGGCCAAATATTCATACACGAGAGGAAGCAGGTAATTGTGAGTGAAATATGCAGTAGCAGCATGTGCCAAGTTGCCATGCCTGATGACATCTGAAAATTGGGAAGGTGGATGATTGTAGGACAAAAATATGGACACAAGGTCATTTTCTACTCTCAGTAATAGCATTGTAAATCTAGAGAAGTCTGAAAACTGAAGTTGATGGATTTACATATATAACTGAGAGCAGAAGCTGGCTATTGACTTTGATGGGAGCTTGATTGGATCATAGGTTTTGATCCTGTGATATGCAGAGTCCTATTAACTTCCGTTGGAGTTGGGGAGCACAGCATTTTGTGTGGAAGTGAGCAACAGCTTGTTTGCTTTAATATCACCCTTTTTTCTACAATGAGTTAATGATTAAATTATTAGAAGTTCACCCTTCCCTGGCAGATAACTAAATTTCTCTTTTCTTTACATGTTTTCCTCAAACAGTAGATTTGGGAGAGCAGGGTGTGAGTTTTTGAGGAAGTGGAGAATTTGTGGCCCTCCCAGAGGGGATCAGGAAGTCACTGCAGGAACCAGTTCAGATGGTAGAAGTTTCCCTCTCTTGAGAGGACAAGGTCCCAGAGCAAATGAGAGATGCATGTGCGTTTGTTAATACTGCAATTCTAGCAGTAACAGACTCACAATATCTGACACCTTCTTTAATCTAGGACAGGGTGTCAAATACTGAGTTTAAGGGCCGGATTAAGCCATTTGACATACAGTATTTATGTAGCCCACATGACATTTAGCATCTATCCTTTCAATATTTTTAAAGTCGTTCTTTAGCCCTTGTGGTTTCAAGGTTGGGTGACCAGATGTCCCAATTTTATAGGGACAGTCCCAATATTTGGGTTTTTTTCTTATATAGGCTCCTATTACCCCCTACCCCCATCCTGATTTTTCACACTTGCTATATGGTTACCTATTTCAAAGACAAACTTTCTGACCATCACCTGACTGTAACCAATGCAGAAATGGCTGCCTCAGCCTGCAGAGGACTGAATCAAGACCCATTGGGGGTATTTACTCTAACACCCAGTTATGGCACTTTAACATAAGCATTAACTATTTAAATCACTTATTGTTTTAGCAGACAGCAGAGGGAAGGAGGTGGGAGGGAAGTCCACAGGGTGTTCAGATTTGAAAGTTGCTTCAGGAGAGGAAATGCAGAGGGATAAAAAGAGGACTAACACCAAGACAGGGAAGAGGGAGTGAAACAGAAAAAGGTTGATGGGGAAGTAAGAGAAGCAAAGCACAAAAATAGCATTGTTCCTAAAGGTGAGAATATTTTCCCCATTGAATGATGCTGAACGAGACAAAGTACAGAACAAATAATGAAAGTTTACTTTCCACATAAAGGCTATAATTTACACTTGGTCTTAGTCCCATTGACATTAAGGTGAGTGGATTGTGGAGAAAGGCTGGTATCTCCAATAGCCCTAAATTGATGCTTTGGTCCACAGATAATAATGGAATTGGGCCCTCTATTATAGGTCATACTAAAAACATATCCCATTGATATCTAAGCACTACCAGCATTATAACGGAGGCAGATATATAATCACTTGGGTATTATTATTACAAGCTGTATTAGTAAAGTGTTAGTTGATAGACACATGCAGAAATTTCTTCAGCTTCTGACTTTTGAAAGCAAGATTTTGATCCAATCAAATCCATTTACAAATTATAATAGTCACATAGAGATATCATCCTCTCTCTGACTGGGAGTTACACAAGCAATAAAAACTACATGCCCACATGGGGAAGACAAGATAAGACTTCTTAGTTCAGCACAATGTATATCCTCCTTGTTTTTCTATATGAATAGCTTCTGGCAATGCATTTCTACAATGTTAAATTCAGAACAAACAAAAAAATCTAACATTTCTCTGTCATCTGCTAAAGCAGCTAGACAGGAATTAGAATCCCAAGGGCCATCATTGTTTTACATGAGGAAGTAAAAGTGTCACATCTAGTCAGCTTGTTTGTCAACTACTTTACTCTCATGTCAAATTTTAAAAAGTATAGTTCAGGGAACATTGCAGAAGGGAAACTGAAACTCCACCTAGCCCATTCCATTTCACCTCGAGTGACATTTAAAGAACCTTGACAGTAAAGAAGATGTACTGAGGAGAGCCCTTCAGGTCAAGCTAGTAAGCACTGAGTTTCAAATTTTAGTATTATTCTGAACATCTTTAAAATAAAATGTTATCCCCTATTAACTTTGTGCGCATGGGGAGGTATAGTGAATGTAAACAGGGATTTATAGTGAACAAAACTGTGCAGCCTCAACTAAATACATAATGTTTGCTAATGCACAGATTAACATGATAATGTACTCAAAATCATAGGACTGGAAGGGATCTTGAGAAGTCATCTAGTCCAGTCCCCTGCACTCAAGGCAGGTCTAAGTATTATCTAGACCATTCCAGACAGGTGTTTGTCTAACCTGCTCTTAAAAATCTCCAGTGATGGAGATTCCACAACCTCCCTAGGCAATTTATTCCAGTGCTTAACCACCCTGAAAATTAGAAAGCTTTCCTAATGTCCAACCTAAACCTTCCTTGCTGCAATTGAAGCCCATTGCTTTTTGTCCTATCCTCAGAGGTTAACAACAATTTTTCTCCCTCCTCCTTGTAACAGCCTTTTATGTACTTGAAAACTGTTATGCCCCCCCTCTCAGTCTTCTCTTCTCCACACTAAACAAACTTCATTTTTTTAAATCTTCCCTGATAGGTCATGTTTTCTAAACTTTTCACCATTAATGATTGTTTTATCATTGCAGAAACAGACTGTCTGAAGCAGGCTATGAACTTTGTTGAACAAAATGGTTAATTTGCCTCTCCCTGTGGAAGTATAGTTTCCATTGCCATTAATAGACATTATAAGAGTTTAATTATAGTATATGCATGTCTACGTGAACCCAGTGATGAGCTACCAAAATATTAACAACCGGTTCCCTCCTCCTCACCCCATGAGGGTGACCCCACCCACCCCTGGGGACTCCTGCCCTGCCCCCCAGGACCCCTGCCCTATCCACCCCATTCCCTGTCCCTTAATTGCCCCCTACCACCCCTCCAACCCCTCCTCTTATTCCTGATAGCACCCCAGGACCCCCGCCCCATCCTACCACCCCTTCTCTCTGTCCCAACTGCCCCTGGAACCCCTGCCCCTGACTGCCTCCCACCACCCCATCCATCCCCTGGTCCTTCCTGACTGCCCCCCCAGGACCCTTGCCCCCATTCAATTCCCCGGTTCCCTGCCCTCTGACCACCCCCAGTCCCGACCCTAATCCACCCCCGCCCTCTATCCAACACCCTCTCCCTGCTCCCTGTCCCCCTTACCCTGCTGCTTGGAGATGGGAGCCGTGCCACCCAAAGTCGGGGCTGGGAGCCACAGGCGCTGGGCTGCAGTCAGGGTCCAGGTTGGCGTCTGGGTCCAGCCCGGAGCCTCACCGCCCAGCCGGAGTTGGGGTCCGGCGCGGAGACGCGCCGCCCGCCAGCCAGAGTCAGAGCCGCGCTGCCCAGAGTCGGGGCCAGGGTCCAAGCCGTGCCGCCCGGCCAGAGTCGGGTCCGGATCAGCGTCGGGGGCCGGCCCGGAGCCGCGCCGCCCAGAGTCGGGGCCAGAGGCTGGCCCAGAGCCGCGCTGCCCGCCGGGCCAGAGTCAGCCGGGTCGGGGTCAGGGTCAGAGCCGGGGACCGTCCCGGAGCTGCGCCGCCTGGCCAGGGACGTGCGGCTCCTCCCCCCACCCCAGCCCACCCAGCTTACCTGCAGTAAGCTGCTGCTGCTTCCTTCTCAGCCCTCCCAGGCTTCCCGTGCTAACAGCTGATTGGTGGGAACAGGGGCGGCTCTACAAAGTAGGCTGCCCCAAGCAGCGCGGAGCGCTGCGCCGCCCTTCCCCGGTCCCGCGGCGGGTCCCCTCTTCCCGCGGCTCCGGTTGAGCTCCTGCCGGCATGCCTGCGGCAGGTCCACCGGAGCCCGGGACCAGCGGACCTGCCGCAGTCATGCCTGCGGGAGCTCAACCGAGCCGCGGGAAGATGGGACCCGCGCAGTCATGCCTGCGGCAGGTCCGCTCGTTCCGGGCTCCGGTGGACCTGCCGCAGGCATGCCGGCGGGAGCTCAACCGGAGCCAAATGCCGCCCCCCCGGGAAACGGCCGCCCCAAGCGCCTGCTTGGTGCGCTGGGGTCTAGAGCCGCCCCTGGGTGGGAAGCCTGGAGGGGGAGCCTCCAGAGGAGGAGACAAAGCTGGAGCCAGGTGAGCTGGGACTGGGGGCAGGGCAGGGCGCTGCTGGTGTTAAATTTAAAAGCCCTTTACAACCGGTTCTAAAAGGGTTTCTAAATTTAACAACCGGTTCGCGCGAACCGGCTGCAGCTCACCATTGGGTGAACCCCACCATTAGGAAATTCAAGGGGGGATTTGAGTTGGAGGCAGGCACACTGTAGGAAATATGTCTCTACCTAAAGGAGTTGGTGTAAGTAAAGGCAAGCAGGGAGAAACCTAGTTCGCCCTTCTGCTAAAAGATGGTTTTGTGGTTAGGGCTGTGACAGGGGATTCAGGAAATCTGAGGTTTTGTACTGATTTAATTCTCACTCCCCTCATTGAAAAATTACATGATAGCATCCTTTGTGTATATGGACATGTGTTATTCAGCGATAACAAATATTTAAAGGGAAAAAAATCTATTCTATCAGCTTTCTACCTAAATTTCTGTATGCTTATTGTGTTCAGTTCCTCATTTGTCACTGTGTAACTACAGTATACTTGGGCCAGATCCACAGCTGGTAATAACTGGTGTAGCTCCATTGACTTCTAGAGAGAAGGGATTGTTTACATCACCTAAGGTTCTTTATCCTATATTCACATCAGCATAGTTTATAGTGAAGAAATGTTTACCTAAAAAGAAAGATTAGATGATAGACAGAAAAGCTTAAAATAAAAAGTAGCTACTAAATGACAGCCATTATGAGCTCTGAGTTAGAAAAGTTAACTCTGGGAATTTTTAGTTGGTAAACAGATGTTTGTAGGTGCTTTTTTTTTTAAATCACCCTTCTTAAAATGTTCTTGTCAGTTGTGAAAATTCATGATATGATTGTTTGATGACCCTGAGTGGAACCTCTCTTTGAAGGAGAAGAATTAGTCACAGATTAAAAATATAGTACAACCTTACTATATTTTCCTTAAGCTTTATATTTGTCTCTGTCAGTAGGTTCCACTCACCTCTTGGGCACCTCTTCCTGGCCACTACCAGGGATTAGCTCCTTTCAGTTGCTACACCTTCCTCTGGAGATGTCTTTACCTAACACTGCAACACCAAGTGCTCCTTCTTCATGATTTGGCCATCTGGCCAAGTCACTATGCTTGTTTACCTCTTCCAGAGCAGCAAAGTCTTTAGGGGCAAACTAGCTCAGTTTTCCCATTCACTACCTAGCCAGTATCACCTCCCTAGTACATCCTCTACAGTCCCTTTCTATATACAGCCTCTGGGCTTTATATAGGCCCCTCCTATTCCCATCCAGCTGAGCATCATTTAATCAATCCCTGCTCCCTGCCTCCTCCTCCACCTGGAGAGTTAATTGGTCCAACTAGCCATCTTAACTCCTCCGGGACTTGTAGGGGTGGTCACCCCATCATAAGCCCCCAACATTAGAGTTAAAGGATTGCAGAGGGCTCAAATTCCCAATACTACGCCATGGCTGAGAATATAGTCATGCCACTGTAGCTGCTTGGCTGCAGTTAATACAGTCTCCTAATATTTCCCCCTATGAAAAGTTGTTTGGTTTGGACCTGTGATCCAAACTATCCAAAAGGCCCAAGGCAAAAAAAGGAGCAGTTTAAAGTACTCTAAAGGACTGTTTTCCTGAGGTGGAGAGGATGGTGGATTAGAGACTGTGGGCTGATGGAAACCATTTTGAAAGACTTTTCTTTCTTTGAGACAAATACATCTTGCAAGGTAAGCTGGGAAGTGTAATACCAATAAAAACATGTGGTCCACCATTTTGAAGGCTAAGTCATTCCTGAATGGCGTGTGCTAGAAAGTAGAGGCAGCATTTCAGAATGGTTGACTTAATGATTTTCACAGGGCCTTTTTGTAAATAGGACCCCTTTCCCTGTAGACTGGTTCAGTGAGGAACAGGATGGTGAGTAAGCCAATTGCTGCCCAAAGAACAGAAGCTCTGAGGCTCAACTTCAGATTTGTTGTTTTATTTTAAGTTCCACACAAATAGTAGATTAAAAGAACATTGAGGTTGGAAAGAAAAGCACTCAAAGCCAGAGAACGCTGAAATTAAGGATGTATGCATGACTTTATCTTTGCTTTCCTTGTGTGACTCTATTACTACATGGCCTACCTATCTATCTACCCCAAGTCTTATATACAATCTCATACTATAATTTGCCATGACATTGGAGTCTTGGTGGTGTAGGAAATTGTGAGTAAATGGAGACAGAAAGGGGGATCCACAGTGGTCTGTAATCATGTGTAGGGGCAATGATGTGTTCCTTCATATCCGCCATCTACACTCCCTCATCCCAAAGAAGCGGCCCCATCCCTCAGGGAAAAAACACAACTATTAAATCAGGATTTTTTAACTGGACTTTCTTTTCATTAGCAAGCAGGAATCATCTCTTTAACAATTCCTGCACAGAGGCCCAGAATAATGGGTAACTTCTTACAAATGCTGAGACGTGGATGTTCTGTGACTGTTCTGCCAACTGCTGCCAGCATATCCCCACCTTTCAGATGCTAAATTTGTCACTAGCAATATATTCCATTTGCCTACCTGAGCAGCTAGAATCCAGAACTAGAGATGCTACCTGCCTGAGCTTATAGATTTTAAATGCAGAAGAGACCATTATGCTCATGTAGTCTGATTTTTGGCATAACATAGGCCACTGAATTTCACTAAGCAGTTTCTGTGTCAAGTCAATAACTCATGGTTAGGCTAGAGCATATTTTAAATCAAGGTTGGATGTCTTTCTAAAAGACTTCAAGTAATGGAGAATCCACCACACTGATTGAGTTGTTTCAATGGATAATTACCCTTACTGTAAAGAAATTGTGACTTGTTTCTGTCTGAATTTGTCTAGCTTCAGTTTCCAGCCATTGGATCTTGCTATGTCATTGTTTTCTAGACTGAACAGCCCTCTTTTATGCTTTGAAAGCTTTGTTAGTTAGAGAGAGATTTCCCATTCACACACCAGAGAACACTGATAGAACTAATGAAAAAACATTTTGCTGCCTTGAAAGTTAAGTGTTATCACTGTACTCTAGCAGTTCAGAACATTTTTTAAAAGTTCAGATTCTGGTTTAAAAATAAATGAGGAGTCAAATTGAAAGAGAATTGGGCAGGGGTGACACCAGCCTCTTTCCAGTGGGGGAGAAGGGGCTAAGGGGGGGCTGAGGCCCACCTCAGCCCCCATTCACCATGAGACCCCAATCCTGCCCCTCCCCTCCCCACAAGGCCCTGGCCCCTGGCCAGGTTAGCGGCCAGAAGCCGGAGCCAAGCAGTGCGTGTTGCTGGCTGATTGCAGATGGTAAGGCCACCCATGGAGGGGGACCTGGCTTCAGGGCAGACACAGCCCTTGCGGTGCTCGGGGAGCAGCAACAATGGGGCAGGGCCCAGGGGCAGGTCAGTACAGGCCACTGTGGGGAGCCACAGACTCTCCACCTGCCCTTGGTGGTGTGACTCGGAGGGTGGGGTCATGGGCTGTGGGCTGCCCTTGGACACCCCTGCCCCCCACCCCAGGGCTCACTCCTGTGCTGCTGCTGGAGCTGTGTGCTCAGCCAGCAGCCACTGCTGTCTCTGCTCTGCATTCAGGTGGCCAGAGAGCGGCAGCTGCTACAGGGTGGCTAATGCAAAATTTTGGGTGGCTATAGTCTCCACAACCCCCACCTCCCAAATACCACCCCTGAAATTTGGTATTTTATTTTTTCCAGCCCTATCATAGAATATTAGGGTTGGAAGGGACCTCACGAGATCATCTAGTCCAACCCCCTGCTCAAAGCAGAACTAAGCCTCAAATGGCTCCCTCAAGGATTGAACTCACAACCCTGGGTTTAGCAGGCCAAGACTCAAATCACTGAACTATCCCTCCTCCCATTGAGTCATTTAACAGCCTGTCTCTCTAACCTAGGTTATATATATACATACATAAAATATAGGGAAATACGTACCACAAAGATTGATGGTGAGGTTAGAAAGTGAAAAACTTTGAGAACTACATAGTTCTCATGTAAATTTTTCAAAAGCATTGCCTTTTGCACTACACTAAATATTTGTTTGCCCATGCAGTGGACTTTCAATGGGACTTAGCTCCTAAATCACTTAGGTGCTTTGGAAATACTTTTTTTTTTCTTTAAGCTGTGTATTTCTGTCCTAGGAATATTTGTAGGTTAGAAACTACAATGCTTCATAGCTAAGATGAAAACAGAAATGTCTCAGATATAAAGTAAGGAGACAAATTAATTTCAAAAGTCTATGTGAAAAAGTGTTCCAATTTAGCTGCTTTTCAGAAGAAAACTTCCATTAGATCAATTTCTATATTCCAGTGACAGTTCGCATTTAAGTGTGCTCTGTGTGTGTGTGGTTTTCCAGGAGACTATTAACTAAGCACTCTTGTAAGGTAATATGCCAGAAATGTATGTAAAGCTATACCTAACAGTAGTGAATACTTGTCTTGTTAATTTTGAGTTTATCCTGGCAACTTGTAATACCATCAGCAAACAAATATCCACTGCCCTAATTGATAATGTCTTCCAAATTTTTTCCTTCTTAAAAAAAAATCCATTGCAAGCTATGTCTAACTTTTAAGATATTATGAAAATGATCACAAGATTGTGCAAATGTTTCATGTCTTGAAACTGAGATGGCATATAATCATATACACAAAAGGGCATTTGATGCTGGGGTTGTAGTGTATATTTGGGTCTAGATGGAAGGAGCGAGCTCAAGATGGTGTTTCTGCCTTTATTGGGGCAGGAATGTATCATGTGTTGTTGTGATCTGGTTTAGCAGTAATTTCCCTCTTCACTCAGTCTTGCAGTCTGCTGCAGAAGGCTCGAGACAATTATTCCCTTCTCACCATTTAAAACCAGCACCTTATTTTTCTCGCTTCCATTTGCACACCTGTGCATGAGAAACAGAGACATGCAGAAAGTTCTAACATTGGCAGGCCAAGTCAGAAGCCACACCTCCACTCTGAAGCTTTCCTTTTCAGAATACTATGGTATCAAGTCAACAAAGCATTTATGCATGTAATTAACTTGAAATACAAGAGTAGTCCCACTGAAATCAATGCATTTTGCTGGACTGGGACCAATGTGATATGGCAGTCACACAAACCTACCTTTCAGATGACTATTTTTAATAAACAAGTCTCATTCGCAAATTCCTATCACCTATCCTACCATTACTTACAGTCCTTTAGTGTTTGGAGTTTGTTGACCTTCTCTTGGGTGCTAATGTTGTTGGAATGTGGAAGAGGTTTGTTGATACTGTACAGCAGGCGTTAGATATTTAAGTCCCAGAATGTGCTGAGTACAGAGCAAGAACTTGGCCAACACTGCTCTCTCTGTGCAAGGATGCTGCTTTTGCTTCCCTTCACTATTGACAGTAACTGTTCCTTCTTTATTATTTACGCTGTTTTACAGTACGGTCACATGAGGCGATGTGATTTTCCTATTATTGTTTAGTATTTCTACCCAAGTAGCTCCCAGAGGCCCCAACACAGCACCCATTTACTAGGTTCTGTACAAACACATACAAAGACATAGCCCTATGGAGCTTATGTTCTAAGAAGTGGTCTAATGGACTATGCATGGGATTTTGATTAATGAATGCTTGTGCGCTACTCTGTGCTGTTACAATGACTATCTCTTCAGCCTTGTTAAGTGTCTTTGGGCAAGATTACACACTGTGCTGATGCTCAAGAGCAGAGGGAGGGCACAGGGTGCCTTCTATTTGCACCCATGTGTGATGAAGTGGGATTTTTTTGTAATATTTTGATGAATCCTATATGTGCCTCAGTTTTCTTTTGTACATTGCATTGCTATCCAGAGGTGGGGAAAAAAAGGTTAAGTCTGCTCTCAGGGCAGCACATAAGACATGAGAGTGTGTGTTGCCATCTCTCTGAGCACGAGTGGGTCATTAAGGAACTGGCTGGAATGTGCTGAAAGTGACCCATATCAGTGCAGAATCCAAAAGAGACCATGGGAAGCCCCAGTGACCAGAACATCCTAGCAAACAATGACCTAGAGGAAGGATGTCCCCCCAGCCTCTCAGCAGGACACTGAGCAGAGACCAGCAGAGGTGCATTAGATCATGAAGTGTGTACAAGCCTCTGACTAGGAATCTATCTCCATTGGCCTCACTGGGAAGAGCTCACATGAAACAGGAGTGCTTGAGCTTCGAGCCTCAGACTCAGAAGCATTGAAGCTGTATCAGGGCTGTAACTACACATTTTAGTGCCCAGGGTGAGCAAGCATATTTGCACTCCCTCCTAGACCTCAACATGGGACTCTTATTCCTACTCCCATCCTGCCCTGTCCTACCCTGCAATTCCCACTCACATTGTTTGGAGAATTTTTACCTCACTCCCACTATTATGGCACTAGGTCCTGCAGGATCTCAGTCCTGCAAGACTCTACCCCCTACCATTTTCCTACCACTGATCCTGTGGATCCATGATATCAGAGTTTTGGTTCTGGGCACAGTGTGGTTTTTGTGTTCCTTTGAGCCCAAGGACTATGCAACACTACAACCTAAAATGAATGGGGAGATACCAGGACCAGAGCCCTCTTCTCTCTGCTGTGACCATGCCCCGGGCTCTAGAATGCACTATGCATATTTCAGTATATTGGGTGAAATTCTGGCCCCATTAGAGTCAATGGGAGTTTTGCCAGGGACTTCACTGGCATCAGTATTTCACCTATTGTCTTAGTGAGCTCCCCCTGGGACGGTGTACCACCACAGTGCCCCCAATGTGGGCCCAGACCTTAGGAGCACGTAATAAAGTCCTTGCCTGTTCTGACTTAATTTCCCCATCTGTAAAGGCATATAATACATGCCTAAGAGAGAGATTGTAATGGTTAATGAGCCAATGTTTGTGAAGCACTAATTATTAATAGGAGGCCACCATCAAGACAATGAGAGAAGTGGTAATCCAAAGACACTCCTTCCTTTGCTATAAAGTTTGACAGTTAAATTGTTGCAGGGGAGGAGAAGGCATGCATTTATTTTGCTTACCCTATAAAAGTCTAGTAGGTGGCAGGTGTCCAATTCCCTGATGAACCAGACATGGAAGTGAGCTTGGGGAAAGATGTCCCCTAAAGAACCTGGGGAACAAGTTTGGGGGTCCAAATATCTAGTACAGCAAGGAGATAATCCCTCCTGCCTTATACACTCAGCCCTCTTATGAGGGAGCATAGTAGGGTTCCAGCAATGGGCTGGGACCAGCTGTGGTGGGGTAGGGGACTAACAGCAAACGTCACCAGATGGAAATGATTAAGGAAGGACTCATGACCTGTACTATGAGTTTTTGCTAATTAGTTCCCAGATGAGTGAAGTTAATAAGTTGCAGCCTAATTAAACCACACAAACCTTCCATTTTGTCTTTCTTCCCACACGTCTGGGACAACCATGTAGATATCTGACTAGAAGCCTGAAACAAAGCCCAATTAAGGGGGTTTCTATTGATTTCTCTCAGCTTTAGATCAGGCCCTAAATGTACAGATAAGATGTTGATTGCACTGATTCTAGGGCTCCATTCTGCTTGTAGCATTTTGTTGCTGAATATTTAGCAGAAAGATCTAGCTCAGGGTTTCTCAAACTGGGGGTTGTGACCCCTCCAGGGGTCATGAGGTTATTACATGGGGGGTTGTGAGCTGTCAGCTTCTACCCGCACACCCCACTTCACCTCCAGCATTTATAATAGTGTTAAATATAAAAAGTGTTTTAATTTATAAAGGGGGTCACACTCAGAGGCTTGATGTGTGAAAGGGCTCTCCAATATAACTTTGAGAACCACTGATCTAGCTAATATCACAATACTGAACTGTTTCCAATAACCTTCCCAGATGCTGACTGCCCCAACTGTCCCCTACACAGTTCCTAAAACTGCCAGCTTCTCTCCTGGATGACTTCTTCCATGCAATTGTGTCTTCAGTATAACAATCTGTGGTACCTTGAGATAATAAAAAATGTAATATAAAGGCCATAACGATACTATACAGAGTGCATTATTCAGTCTTGCATTTAATTCAGTGTAGATCTAGATCTGTAATAAAAGGTGCTTGTGTTGGTTGTAAAAATTAATGTTGAAATATAATATCTAGGGCTCAGAGGAGCAAAGTGAAGGAGACAGGCTGAGCAGAAATCAGTGTCTGAAGGCCACCCAATACAGTTATACTACAAGCCCCTTAATCACTATTGCAAAGATATTGGCAATACTGCTGTACTCTAGCAATCTTGTGGTGTCTGTCTTAGAGCCTTTGCTCCTGGAGGCATAGGATTATGTGAGATCCTCCGTTTTTCATTTTTTTTTTTTAAAGTAAGTTTCTGGCCCACGTGGATGCGTAGAAAAAGCTTGGAAACATGAACCAAGTGCATCCTAGAGGTTCAGAAACCAAAAGGTAAAGAAAAAGAACCCAACATGTTTTGTTTTTTTAAATCTCATGATTTTTAAAATTCATGATTTTTGAATGTTGGGGTTGGCAATACTGAAATAGTGAGCATATTAATAGCTGGACATTTGTCACCTGCATTATTGTTAACCATGGTATTTGCCATTCTAAATATAGGGATTCCCAGAAATACTGCAGTAAGATCAACACCTGAAACATGGCACACATTCTGGGCCCTTTCAGCATTTAGGAAACGAAAAGGGGGTGGAAGTTGGCCATAGAATGTACTCATACATTTTAAACAGACCCGTCTATTTATTGTACAAGAGTACAGTATGTGCCTTTTTCAACCAAAGAACTCTGCATCACGTAACACACTTTTAATCTTCCATTGCAACGTACACAATCCTACAGCACAGATCAGTTCAGCTAGAGAAGCTACATAAACTATTTATTGACACTCCTGATTATACTGTTCTTAAGCATTTTTACATACAGTAAGAACAGTGGCAGTGGTTCTGGTGCTGTAATATTTAATTACTTCAGCCTGTTTCAGTACAACTAATAGCAAGCAAACATCTGAAGTAAAACAATGATAGCTATGGGGACATTACATTTCATTTACAAATGCATAAAACAATAGACCAGATAATGGCATGCATGGAATACAAGCAAGGCTTAAAAATACATTATGAGGTTCAGTTTGATGTAATGTCTGCACTATACCACAGAATTCCCTATGCAGAAAAATTGGCTACATGATAGGAGTTGCACCATATAACAACACCTTCTGGCCTAACATTATGCTGTTTTATGTTGTATTTTGTACAAATGTACACTTGCCTTATTACAAGAATTTACAGGCTGAAAGCAACTTTGTAGCCATTGCCAAATGCTAGCACTCCTTTGTTTTAATTCATACCTTTTTTTTATTTTGCCCATTTTATCTGAACCCAGATCAGTAGTTTCAAACATATAATCATACAGACAAGTGGGTTTGTATTTAATGTCTCTACATTTTAAGCTATGTAGTAGGTGTTTGTGTCTGTGTCTCCTCGACTTTTTACACACACTGGGGTGGGAGGTGAAGGTTACTTTTTTTTTTTTTTACCAAAATGTCTGTGCATCGATGTCTTTTTTTGTGTGTTTGTTACAAAGGTTCTTCAGCATGATTCTTACTAGAAGAGTTCCCTTGGGATTTGTAGTCCAGTGTCTACTGCTTTACTGTAGCAATGATCTACATGTTACACAGTCATTTTTTGGTTCAACAAGAATCAGGTTATTCATTTTCATTAGTGTTCAGTATAGGAACATATGCAGTATCTTGGGCATTTTATTTTAAAAGTTAAAGAGCTATGTTTGTTTAAGAAATGCAGGAAGTCCAAGGACACAATTTGCTGTGAATGTCAAGCTAGAATCTTAAGCAGATCAAGTTAGGGCTTCTTCCTGAACACATGAAGTAAATGGTAGTTTTCACATTGACTTCAATGGGAGCAAGACTGGGCACTGATGATCTAATTTTCAATCCTACAACCCCCATTGACTGAAAATGCAGGCTAATAAAACTACAGATTTATTTGAGAGAGGATGATACAATATTCTATTTCTTCTGTTCCATTACTCGTTGGGGGAAAAAAGTCAAACACCTGATCCTAAATTAAATGACACACAGCAATACACTCTAAACTTTCAGTCAGATCCTAGCTGGTATAAAGTGGCATAGTTCCATTGATTTCAATGTAACCATGTCAGTTTACACCAGCTGAGGATCTGGTAGTCTATGTTTATACTTTTACATTTAGACACCTGAAAGTTTCATTTTTCATGGACTAAATAATGAAACAAACTGGTTCAGATAATTAAAAATAAATTGGAGGTCCAAAATTTTTTCCAGAACTGAAATGTATATTTTTTCCTTGTAAAATATTTTGGTAAAATTTTAGTATACATATATATTTCACTTTTACCCGCCTGTGTTTCTCCTAGATTTAGACAAGACCAGCAGCAGAACAAACAAGAGTTTCAAACAACACTACTACTGCCTGGCTCAGACCATTGAGCACTAAAAGGAATGCCTGTCCTTAGTAGATTTCCAACCCATTTTGTAAATTGAAGAGGGTCAGATGGCTTTGGATGAGCACTGGAACTTTTGGCTGCTCATCCAAACCACACTGAAACCTTTGTCAGTTCTTCCATAACTGGGTGTCTAGTGGTTATATATCAGCTGAAACACTGAACCTTTTCCTCACGGGAACACCCTACAAGCACAAGAAGCATATTAACAAAATGCACATTTTGCAGCATTTCTTCTTTTGCAATTCAGAATTTTAATTTGGTTAGTGAGTGACCAAAAAGCCTCAAATCCAACCTTGGAGTATCAGTAACAGATTAAGGGATAAAGTTACATTATCCCCTGTTATTAATATTGGGTCTTCAGTAAAAATACTTATACAAGTTCCTTCCACATTACTAAAATGAAGCTATACGTTTGTTTCTTATTTGTTTAAATAGCTTCCACCACCAAATTTTATAGAACTTTATACTGGATTTTAATTCTTGTAAAACATTACTTACAACACCAAACTGTTATTGTACACCTTTTCAACTACATTCATTATAACCCAATACAGAACATCTTCTGCTCATATACATTGCCAGACATTTCTGGCAGTATCTGAAACTGACTAAGAATTATGGGTATTCTTAAATCCAGAGTTAACCTACAAATTCTGGACTTGCAAATTACACATAGAAGATTGTATTTCCACTTAGGCTGCTGAGACATTCACTCTTTTTTGTGTATCGTATATGTAGGAGAGTGAATTTTCTATAGCAGTATGAAATAAAAATTAATAATTTGTATTTGTCTAGTTAGTAGCCTAGTCATTTTTTAAGTAGTGCTGGTACTAATCAAAAGATTACTGAAAAAAAATCAAAGTTAAATATTGTGAACTGCACAAGATCTAAAATATAGGGTCTGTCCACAGCACATTATACTAAGTCAACACATAATAGATTAAAAGCTGCGAATTCAAAGACTTCGTTTAGAAATTTAAAGTTTCTGACATCATCTTCCACCACTCCATCAACTCTTCTTTCTCTTCTTCTTTTCTTTCAGACAATGACTCCAGCTCAAAATCAACCTAGGTCAGAGAAACAATCCAAAAGGTGACTTTTTAAACACACGCTGCAGGGAATGTAGGGCAGGGAAGGGAAGTCCATGTTTGGATTAATTAACTGAAAGGAATTATAGGAGAACAAATATTTATTGGGGGAAGTTCCCTCATTTTAGGCTGGGTTTTTCAAAAGAGCCTAAAGGAGTTAGGTGCCCAACTTTTACTGAAATTCAATGACAGCTGGGCACCAAACTCCTTTAGCATGCAATGATATGAATTACCATTGTGGCTTTGCCCACCACCTACCACTACAGGGAGAAAAACACCAAGATCAGAATTCAGGTAGTTGTCTGCTGCATGGCAGAGCAACACATATGCTACCTTATGCCACCACAGAGTTCCTTCTCGCATACAACACATTATTTTAGGTATGTAATAGGGTGACTCGCCCACTGAGGACTGGAGCTAGCCAAGACTGATTACAAAAGCAGACACCTGGGAGAGAGTAGGTGATTGCCCTAAAAAGAGCAGCAGGAGGAAGTAATAAAGTCTTGAAAACTGTAGAGACTGCAGTGAGTGTGACAGGCTTCTGTAGGAAGACCTTGAGAGTGCTATGGTGGCTCCTATTAGAGTGAGAGAATGGTTTGGGCCTAGAAGCCAGACCAGAAGGCTGAATTTTAGCCAGGTGAAGCCTCAGAGTACTGGGCCCAGCTCCTACTGGACACCCTGACTGGGAGAAGGATGTGGGGCCCAGGAAGCCAGAGAAAGCAAAGCTTCTGCCAAATACAGCCTAAAAGACTTTGAATTGGAGTTAGATCTGTGAAGAAGGGGTGGGGTATCCCTACCTATAGGAGGCTGACTAGACTCAGGTTGGGGCTGGAGGGGAATGTTTTAATTACTTATCAACTGTGAGTTATTAAGGGGTCCTGAAAAGGGGGAGGGGCATTGGTAGCAAGAAACCTTGGGCCATGAGAGGACACTCAGTAAACAGCAACCCTGCTACAATGTGCTGTAGTATGTCCTAATAAATGGTGTCATATTAGGTTGACTCGCTGTTTATTGTCTACCAGAAATAATTTTAAAGAGAGGCTCTGATCTAAAATCTTCCCTGATGCATCTTCTACAGAGTTACATAGGTTTGTCCTACTTTAGTTTTTAAGGGGAAAATTTACCTTTGTGCAGAGGGTCAAACCAAAACCCATACATTACTTAAGTCCCACTGAAGGGCCAAATAAACCCAAAAGTAGGACTTAAGTGGTGTAAGTGTTCTAGTGCTGGCCCTCTGCACAGGGGTTAAGGAGATTTTCACCTTAACTGAATATTCAGTTGCCAAAAGAACATAAGAATGGCCATACTAGGTCAGACCAAAAGTCCATCCAGCCCAGTATCCTGTCTATTGACAGTGGCCAATGCCAGGTGCCCCCGAGGGACTGAACCTAACAGATAATCTAATAATAAACATCAAATCTAAACTAACATGCCAATGTCCATCTGTGTGTGTGTGTAATTTTTACCCAGCTACATGTTTCCTGCTTGGAGGCAAGACCAGTAGCAAAAGAAATGAGACACCTTTAAACAACACTGCTCTTGCTTGGTGGAAGCCAACAAGCATTAGAAAGAAAGTGTGCAGTCTGACTAGATATCAAACCCATTTTCTAAACTGATGAGGTTTGAGTATATAGAGTTATGAATGAAAATCAGCTAGGGTTTTGCTTTAGACTTCAGTTTTTTATGAACTATATGAATATACATATAATATAAATAACAATACTTCACTATTCTTTTTACATAAGGAGAGACAAACCAACCAATGAGGAAGAACTTACCCCAATGGCAGGGCTAAAGGGAACAGCCACTTTTTTAGTTATTGCTAGATAGCCTGGTGCTGAGGCTGTAAGTTTGTAGTTTCCTGGTGTAAGCAATCTCCAGTAATCACCATCATTGGCTGAAAAAAAAAGAAAAACATTGAACTTGAAGAAATGAAACACATTATCCCAGGCTAAAAAAGATGGGCTGTAAATGCCATTACAATATAATCCCAGAAATACCAGCCTGGATTTCAATATCCAGGCAATTATGCAATGCTGAGAGCCAATTTTTATTTATAAAAAGTAGTTTTCAACAAATATAAATCACCCTTCACTACTGATACAGCTCTTGTGGAAATAGGTAATCTGAGAACTGTCACCCTGTAATAAGGAATCTCTTTAGGTATATAGTATCTTTTTAATGTATATAGTTTGCCACCCATCAACATGTGTGAGAGTTAAGGACATAAATCCCCATCCATCAAGATTAGAATACTAGAGATTATATAGCCAGGTGAGAGAAGCATCATTTTTCTCATGCTGACCAATAAGTGAAGGGAGGGACCAGAGTATTCTACGTAATCTTTCCTTACAGTGAACCAATGAAGGAAAAAATAAAAAAAAGCACAATCCCAAAGCTGCACAGTAGGACTAACCGTTTACTCCATTACACCAGTTTTACACCAATGGGTGGATAATGAGGCCCACTGGGCATTGTTTATAGTGTAGTACTTCAGAGTTTACAAAAGTCACTTTGACAAGAATTCTCCATCCCTTCATACTACAGAGTTTAGAAGAACCTTTGGAAGGGAACTCAACAATGCCACTTGAAATCACTGCCATTTTCCTAAATGCTTGCTGAGCAATTCTGCAACCACACCAGCACTTTTTTAAAAAACTTCCATGCCTAGAGGGGAATATTATAGAATTGTTCATAAATAAAATGGACAGTGTCAGTATAATCAGAGTTGGTGAAAGTTCTATTGAGAAAGCTTCAGGAGGCATCAAACTAAAGTGCTCTCCAGATTTTTTCTTTAAAAAGACAGACTCTGTGAAAAAATATGATCTATTACATTAGCTGGCACTGTAACAAGACTGTATGTTAAAACATACACAAAGGAGCAGAATTAAGGTTCACCATTCACTTTTGAGATTTCCTGACTTTTGACCACTTTATTTCTAAATCTTTTGATATTGCATTTTGACCTTTCAACTGGAGGACATAATCCTCTCTCTCTTCCCCCCACCCCGGCTTCTTTCCTTCTCTCAATCCCTATGCAGCTCACTTCTGGTTGGTGGCACTGCTGTCCACTTTGCCTGTAACATGTGGGCACATCACAAAGGGAAATGCTACTCGGACTGGGTGGTAATCCCATGAAATACAATTCAGTGGAATAGTGGGATTCAGTGCCAGGGAAATGACTGTAGCATACAATAGTCCACAAAATATGGGAAATGTATTTATTTAATTAGCACTTTGCACCAAAAAAAATGCTGTTTGTCATTTTAAACAATGAATGTATAGGTAACACTTCACACAGTGTCAACGTGAAACTACCTCTGAATCTATCTCTAGGGTAAGATTCAGCAAAGATGAAAAGGTACAACACTACTAAACAGCATGTTTAGAACAGGAAATGAAAAAGTACACCATCTCACTGAAGCAGCAAGGAGCTCATCTAGGCAGAAAGCAATTACCCAAACTGGAATTTGGCAAGGAGATTAGGGGTTAACACTCCTAATCCTGCAAAAAGTACAATGGGAACTTTAATGATCACAAGGGATTTGGAGCAGAGTTTTAGGTTTCATCCTTAACATAGCACTTCCAAAAGTACATTGCTCAAGAACATAGTCTGGACATACACCCAAGTCACTGTGGAACTGTCACTGGTGTGTTTGTAGTTCAAATTGATGTATCTAAACAAGTTTTAATCTTGCTAGCTCATATCCCAGAGCAGTGAAGCCACACCAGCTAGCTTGGAGATGTCAGCCGGAGCTACAATTACATCCCGTGATTACAGTCTAGACATATTCTCAGAGAGAAAGGTGTCACCTACTGAGTCACCAATAAGACTTCATATAGCATGTGGGATTAGGACTAAAAGTATTGGCTCACTGGATCAGACCAGTGATTGTAGTCCAAACCAGTCTCCAACTGCAGCCACTATCATCACCTTCAAAGAAAGGTGCAAGAAATTCTGCAGATAGCAAATATGAAATATCCTGCCCACCAGGAAAACTTCTTCCTAACCCCAGGATATCTCCCATCTAATTACTGATGCAGCCTGAGCACACTTAGCTACTGATCTCCGATTAGATCGGAGATGCTGTGACTCCTGGTTGCATGCTACAGAGGCATAGCAATACATTCTAGCACTCCTCCTTAGTTAATTACCTAAGGTGTGATACCCACCTGATGTAATGTCATGGTTTATTCCCTCCACAGAAATGGTAGCATTTGCAATTGGGTTTCCCTGAAGATCTCTAACAAATCCTTTCACTCCCCGATGTATCTGAAAAAAGCCAGAGATACATGGGAAATTACTTATGCTTTTTTTCTAAAGGAAAAGACAGCTGTTTTAGTCAGTAAAATATCTAAGACTGCATGTTATCCACCCCATAGCTACATGCTGAAAATAAGCAGCAAGGATAATTTCTGAACCTCACACTGGAATATTACAAAGTGATGAGCCAACGGAGTTCAGCTGTTGATATGACTAATTTGTTTTTTGCTGTGCAGCATTCATCACAAATGTGCAGCGAACCATGAAGGGAAGTATGCATTCCCTTGAATCCTTTTGTTGTTGAATATTCTCACACTCAATGAAAGGTGTTGGGAGACAGCCTGATAAACATCTTTCCCACAGGCTGTTAAGTTTTCTCAAATATAAGAATTTTTGGTCTGATCCTGCAAGGCGTTAAGAACTTAAGATGAGGTGTGAGCAGCCCTGACTCCCAATGAAACCAGCTTGTTTACATGAGGCAATCAGCCCTTGGAGTACTGAGCCCACAAGATCCAATCACGCTCCTATTGTAGTTAATGGTAAAACTCACATTAACGTCAATGGAGCATGAATCCTCATTTAGAGACTGTACCCTGGGTCCTCTGGTATGATGTGGCCATTTTGTGTTGCAATACCATTGGACTGTGGCTCTAAAACCAGCATCACCAGCCAGTATAGGGCATTTAGCAAGCAGAGCTACTACCAGGTGCAACAGGTACAGACAGGGATAGGGTATGCAACTGAGGCTTCTCTACACTCTGTTGATCTTCAGCTGTTGTTTAGGCACCATTAGCAGCTGGTATAATTTAGACAAGAACAGCCTTTAGACAGCTCTAATTTATGACAAAGGATTAGCCTGGCACATAGTACAGGAGAGCAGAAAGGCCATGTAACCTCTACTGGGTAACACTGCACTCTCCTCAGCCATAGCTGAGAATCTGGCCAGTAAGTATCATATAGGAAAGTCCAGAAGGTGAGTAAAATCCTCTACCAGATGAGAGCAACTGAACTTTGGTGATCTAGCCAACAGTTCAATAGAAGCAGGCAATTTAAGGTGTCATGGTATCTACAGTTCTGAAAATTCCTTGTCAGGCCATATTTTAATTAAAATTAACCCATGTGCAAAGCTGAAGCTTTTTTTTAAACAGTTAACTGGGGGATCCTGTAGCAAAAGGGTGAAATTCTGTCGTGCAAATATACTGCCTCTTCATCCCACATAAAACTAACAGGCAAAACGCTGTGATTTATTCATTGCAAATATTTGATCTGGCAAACTTTGGCATTTTTTTCATAAATAAATTATTCAAGAATAAATGTGTCCCATTCTTCAACAGCTGTACTAACAAGCTAATTTTCTCATCATAATCACAGGCATATACTTGTTAACTATAGCATATCAACCAAAAATCAGATCTAGATCCAGATGGGTTTGAATTTTTAACAACCTATTAGTTCTGGGTTTACCCCATGGATGTGTGTGGAGTAATCATAATTACAGCATATAATCAGATTAACACGGTTGGCAGTTTCTGTTTAGTTGCATTACTCTACAGAAAACTCTATTTTGACCATTTACCTGCTCAATATAATTGACAAGTGAGTTCTTGTTGTCCTCCCAGTAGCTCTTCAGAGTTTCCTCTGATGGGAATTTTTCACAGCTGAGCTCCACTGTGATTTCAAAGCAGTTGCTGCTGAGGTAATTGAAATCCTGCATTCCTGCAATATCAGCAGAGAGGTATGTTGACACTGTTTGCATTGCTCTGAGGTAAGATGTACTGACAGTGTCCAGTGTGGAAAGTGGAACTCTTGGCAAGGAGGGATTTATGAAATGCTATGGGGAATTAGGAAAAATCTGCATTAAACACAATGGGCCAGATTCTCCTCTCCCACTGGTGTAAATCTAGAGCAGTGGTTCTCAACTTGCGGCCCAATCAGCACATGGCTGCGGCCCATGTGACATCCTTGGGCCATATGGGTAGTATATATATTGTGTGTATGCAGCCCACATAACAGAGAGCTGTATACATGGCACACAATGGTAAATAGGTTGAGAACCACTGATCTAGCGCAATTCCACTGAAGTTACTGGAGTTTAAACCAGAATGAGGGAGAGGTGAATCAGACCCAATATACTGTTCTCAGGGGGGGGGAAAGGGAGTTCACTAAAAATGCTCATTTCACAGAAAACACTGAATTTCTTGGCAGTCATGACTGCATGTAATGATTGTACCAAATCTGACCGTGCATCTGGCCTGCATATTCCTATGGGACATTTGGCATGGAAAGCCCTTTTTTTCTTCCTTAGGAACTAAAAACAATTTCCAGTGTGGTTCAATTATTTCCAGATGAAAAAAGAAACTGACCATTATGTGCACTGTAAGCCTGTGAATGACAGCTAATGACAAGGCAAATAAAACATCACATAAATACTTTGAAAGAGGTATTTATTAGGGCTGGTCAAAATTTTGCTTTTCAGCAAAAAAAATGGTTTTTCATCACAATTTTTAGGGTCTACTTTCCACGGGAAATTTTTTCTATGATTTTCTGCAAACAAACAACCCTCATCCCCAAAATGAAATGTTTTCATTTTCATTGAAATTTTCAGCTGGGGTGGGAGAATGGGGAAAGGAGGCCTATAATTTCCAATCAGCTAGAGCATTTATTTTTCTTGGTTTGTTTTTGTTTCTTTCAAACTCAGCACCAGAGTAAAAGAAATGGGAAATAGACTTGAAAATGATAAATGAAAAACATTGTTAATGCAACTTTAATTAGGAGAATTTAAAAATGTACAGTATTTTTGATTAGCTATGCATGTATATGTTCATCTGCCTGACCTCAATGAGTCATTATATTCACTGAACCAGTTTCTGTGACACACACTCACTCCACCTTCTCTGCACCACTCAGGCAGCACAAAGAGGCGTAGAAGCCAGTCATGTTTCCTCGGATGAGGATTCACCCATTGTGGGGGAGTTCCCAGAAAGCACAGGATTTGTATAGCCAATTCCTATGCCGCCTCCTTGTAGTTTTCAGCGTAGGGCAGGAAGAAGCCTGGCTGAAGTACAGTATACCTTGGCAATCCCCATATGGATTATTGTCAAAGGGCAATTACAGTAGTCCCCAGGCTGCTCTAAATTCCCATGACTGGGATCTCAAAACTGGCCTCAGAATCAGGGAACTGCAGTCAGCTTCCTGATGCCATCCTGCCCCTTCATGGTGGGCACAGTAGAGAATCTGGTCCAATACATGCAATGTGCCTGAATTCATGTTACCTGGCAAGCTATAACTTTCAAATTTCATGACTTGTTTGTAGCTTACTTCTATAGCTTCTAATAGCTAGGCAAAACCTTCATTTATTCCAAAGTCCAATTTATCTTCCCATGATTACATTAGAGACCATTTGGACACAACAGAAAATATCTGCTGTACAATTTCTCTGTTTTTATTGTTTAAAAAAATAGGGGGGGAAGGTTGTTTGTTTTTTACCCAAAGCTCTCAGCTGTGGCCCAGGTACTGCAAAGGTATCTGAGCAAATGGACTCGTATAATTCAAAACTCATACACACATAGGAATTGCCATACTCTACCAGGCTGTGCTAATGAGTTACACAGACTAGCTGTGTGTTGTGTGAAAGCCTTTTCTTTCATACAGTTTTGAATCTGCCACTTTTCAACTGAAGTGTCCTCCTTTATTTGTACTGAGGTTGCACCTAAAGGCCCAAGTAAGATTTGAGCTGCTCATGTTATGTGCAGTACAGACAGAAAGAGACAATCCCTGCCCCAGAAAGCTTACGATCGAGAGAAAGGGAGAATGTGGGAGAAAGTATTGTCATCCCTATTTTACAGATGGGGAGTTGACAGAGAGAGACTACATGACTTACGAGGAGAGGCTGACGGAACTGGGGTTATTTAGTCTGCAGAAGAGAAGAGCGAGGGGGGATTTGATAGCAGCCTTCAACCTCTTGAAGGGGGGTTCCATAGAGGATGGAGCTAGGCTGTTCTCAGTAGTGGCAGATGACAGAACAAGGAGCAATGGTCTCAAGCTGCAGTGGGGGAGGTTTAGGTTGGATGTTAGGAAACACTATTTCACTAGGAGGGTGGTGAAGCACTGGAATGGGTTACCTAGGGAGGTGGTGGAATCTCCATCCTTAGAGGTGTTTAAGGCCTGGCTTGACAAAGCCCTGACTGGGGTGATTTAGTTGGGGTTGGTCCTGTTTTGAGCAGGGGGTTGGACTAGATGACCTCCTGAGGTCCCTTCCAACCCTGATATTCTATGACTTGCCCAAGGTCACACAGGATATCTGTGGCATAGTCAGGAACTGAACCAAGGTCTCCTCAGTCCCAGTCAAGTGCCTTATCCAGGTACACATCTTTCTAGTTACACTTTTAAACAAACTGCCCCTTAACCATTCCCTCCCAAAGCCTCTTTCACCATAGCTGACTGATCATTCCATCCCCGTTCCATCCTACTCACCACAGAGAGAGAGAGAGAAAGACACCTAAAAATAAAAAAGTGAATAATAAAAGATCTTTGAGATGGTGCATACAGTAACTGAAATTCTGGAGAGGAAATGTCCTCTCCTATGCCAGCTGTCCTGTATCACTCCAGCCCCTAGCCATGACCTCTCACCCTCTTGGAAAAGAGGGGATATTAGGAGGGTCTGTGCATGGGGGACAGGCTTCACCTTTTACTATAATGTACATTAATGAGTCATTACTGGGAATGGTTTTTGATGCTTGCAAACTTCAGACTATCACTTATAACTTTGATTCACATCCCTCATTGCTGATTCAGAGTGGGGATTTTCTAGGGAACCAAGTGAGTTGAATGTCCCTCTGTTCTTTTATTCCACTCCCTTGTAGTTAAGGGAGTTTCACAGGATTTACGTTGGAATAAATGAGTTTAGAATCTGGACAAAACAAATTTTCTTCCATTTTAAAATATAAATATTATGTTGGGGCCAAATCCTCAGAACTGCTGAGCATCTGCAACTCCCACGTACCTCTGCGTTACTAGTTAATATATGAACTAGTATAATACTTTATTAACATGTATGGGTAGTATATGAAGACAAAGTACATCAGAGTATTCATTCTTAGGATGGTACAAACTAAAGCTTTGGGGGTGATATGCAGAGCATGAGCATACGACCTGCCTCATGGTAAAACCCAAAATAAAATGTCCTCGGCTTTGATTCAGCAATAGGCAACATGAAATGTGATTTATGTCAGCAATGAACTGACAAAGTGCCAGGCACGACTTATACCGTGCCTGAGAATAAAAAGACACTTAAACAATAGACTAATTACAGAGCAAGTTAAGCTGCTTTGAGATGCTATTTTTATGCTGACACAAGAATCTGATCAGACTCAGCTGATCAAGTGCCCTTGCAGGGCTTCTTGGAGTACTGTATTGTCAGGGGCGGCTCTAGAAATTACAACGCCTCAAGCAGAGCGGCGCACTGCGCCGCCCTTCCCCAGTCCCGCGGCCGGGGCAGAAGTGTCTGCGGCGGGTGCGCTGGTCCCGGCTCTGGTGGAGCATCCGCAGTCATGCCTGCGGGAGCTCCGTCCGAGCCGCGGGACCAGCACACCCGCCGCAGTCATGCCTGCGGGAGCTCAAGCGGAGCCGCGGGAAGAGGGGACCCTCCGCAGTCATGCCTGCGGCAGGTTCGCTCCTCCCGGGGCTCCGGTGGACCTCCCGCAGGCATGACTGCGGAAGGTCCGCCGGAGCCAAATGCCGCCCTGCCGGGACAATGCCGCCCCACGCGCCTGCTTGGCGCGCTGGGGTCTGGAGCCGGCCCTGTGTATTGTACATATTACAGCATTAAACTGTAATAAGTGAATAACTGCCATAGGAGGCTTATGCTTGGGAATGACTTGCTATTATCTCTTGCTCTTGCCTATATTATACTGTATATCGATACTACACAGACAAACTACTTTTAGAGAATATTATTAAGATGGCAGAGTCAAGCACTCAAAAATTTTGGAAATGCCAGAATTAAGGTTCCCTCTGTAAACTTAATTCAGCCCCTTTATGTGTATGTATTATGATACAATCTTTAATTGCAAGATCACACATTTTTTCCATAGGGCCACTCCTTATTCAATACACTCAAAATGAATCAGGATTTGCAATGAAGGAGATTTGTGTAAGGGACCCCAGACTCCTCCTAACTAGCCTGCTATTTTCATCCTTCATCTAATCTCAGTCTCCCCCATCGATTGGCTCCCAGTCTTCATCCCCCATTTCCTTCCCTGGCTCCCAGTTCCAGTCTCTTTGCCCAGTCAGTCCTACTCTTCCCCTTGGATCCTAGTCCCCTTCCCAATCTCCTTACCTAGGCAGCCCCATCTCTCCCTTGCTTCTGGTTCCCTGCCCTAATATTCCTGACCAGCAAGTCAGTCAGTCTTCCCCAACCCCAACTCCATATGCATTTCCCTCTTCCTTCCTCTCTGCACACCCCACCAGTCTCCAGTTTTCACACTCCCTGGTGGATCCTCCCAATCTGTTTTGCCACCTCTGAAAATCTAGCTGTTGTCCCCTCCACATTCAAACCAGGCAGCTTCCTCTTCTATACTTCCTAAACCCAGCAGTGGGGGCATTGTGAGTGTATGACAGACATGTTCCCTATTCTAAGTTCAGGTGCCTGGACCCCACCCAGCTCACAGCAGCCCAGAGCTGCAATTGCAAAGTCCTGCGCAGTCCTGGGCTTCAGCATGTCTAATGTGGATGGAATCATTTGGAACCTGCAGGAGGGCTGCCCTGGAGCTGCAGACCCTGGAATTGCCAGAGAGCTGGGCAGACAATCTGGCAGATAACTAGGCAGGTTTCCAGAGGAACTTAATCAAAATTGAACCCTCTCTGCCAAATATTTCAATAAATTGGCAAATTCTGACCAAAGAAGTTTCACTGGAATTTTTCCAACCAGCTCAAGCTTCCATTGACTTAAATAGGAGTTTTGTCGGAGCAAAGAATTGAGTTAAAATTAAAGTCTAATTCATGCCCCTGAGGCCTTCGAGTGGAACTATTTCTTTCCCCACATAGTAAAGGGGGTCAATGACCTCTACCACGTTGCATCCCATAATGCTTTATGGAAATATGCTTATGAATGTATATATGACATAACCGGAATATGTTTTATGCTACATATGCCACATAACACATCTCTGTAAAGGTTATGATCTACTGAATCTATTAATCCTATTTGTGTGCATGTATCATTTTTGTATTCAAAGTTATGAATATTGGCTGTGTACTTGTTTGATTTTAAGTAACCTTAGTAAGGCATTTGGGAAGCTTCTTTAGAAAGCAATTTGCAAGTTAAGTGCCCAATCAAGAAACACTTAACAGACAATGGATCTTGGAAGGCTCCAATCCACAAAAGAAGTCTATTTGAGGACATTCAAGGTAGCATGTGAACCATGGCTGCTACCGGCAAGTTCTGAGTCATGCATGGACATGTGACTCCAAAACTCCATCTTGGAGCTGGATTTTGCATAGGAGAGAGGAGGGAGTCTCCACCCACAAGAGAAAATCTATTTAAGCCATTGGAAGACCCCTCCATTTTGTCTTCAGCTGGTTCAAGAGATAGTCTCTCCACCCCCCAAAGGATACCTGAAAGAAACTGGAACAAAGGACAGTAATCACAGGGGTGTGAGTGATTGCTAGACCCAAACTAGAAGGAGGCTTGTCTGTAAAAGAGGCTTATTGGAACATCACTGAGGGTGAGATTTTATCTGTGTTCAGTTTCTTACTGTATTAGGCTTAGGCTTGCGTGTTTTATTTTATTTTGCTCTGTCTGTTATTACAAGAAGTAGGATTTAAGTGGTTCCAAGTATTTAACACAATCACTTTTTACTTATTAATTAACCCAGAGTATGTATTAATACCGGGGGGAGGGGCAAACAGCTGTGCATCTCTCTCTATCAGTGTTATAGAGGGCAAACAATTTATGAGTTTACCCTGTATAAGCTTTATACAGGGTAAAATGGATTTATTTGGGGTTTGGATCCCATTGGGAGTTGGGCATCTGAGTGTTAGAGACAGGAACACTTCTTAAGCTGCTTTCAGTTAAGCCTGCAGCTTGTGGGATGTGGTTCAGACCTGAGTCTGTGTTTGTAGCCAGCAAGTCTGTCTGGCACAACCAGGCAGGGTTCTGGAGTCCCAAGCTGGCAGGGAAGGCAGGGGCAGAAGTAGTCTTGACACATCAGTTGGTAGCCCCAAGGGGGTTTCTGTGATCCAGCCCATCACACCTCCCACCTCCATTGGACCCTGCAGAGAGCTCTGATTGAGTCTGAAGATCCACTGATAGGGAGGAGGCAAGAAATGAGAAACGGATGCAGGAATCTAAGGCCCTGATTGGGCTCCCATTGAAACTGATGGCAAAACTTCCGTTGTCTACAGTGGCATAGAATAGGGCCCTAAACACCTCCTAGAAGGCACTCTGCACCTTTCAAGATTGGGCCCACAGTGAATAGCGGTCAGCAGTCTGCCATCCCTTACCAGGTATCTTTCTTTTTTTCTCTTAGATCGTCAGTAGTGATAAATTACTCCATACTCCCATAAGCAATAGTGTAACTGTGTTTAGTGGGCATTTTTCTACTGTGCATGTATAAAAATCAATATTTCAATGGTTTATACATCCATTATTTTTTAACATTTATTCTCTGAATTATCTGTTACAAACCTGGAGATAAAACAGTTTTTGTAACTTTTTGTGAAAAAAAGACACATTTTTAATTGCTCTCTAACTATAGAAAATGGCTTAATTGCAGTTGTCTCAGAACTGAATTGCTTAAACATTCTGAGTCTGCTGGGTGTGTAGGGTGAAAGATAACATTTTAACAGGCATCCTGGTCAGATTCCCTTTTCACTTTGTGTATGTTCTGAGCTGAGCACATAAGGAGTTCCATGCTTACCTCCCATTTGCTTCATGGGAGTTTTGCGGCTCCAGTAGTTAAGAAAATATTCCCTAAGGATCCACCTGAGATTCAGCTTGTGTTACACCAGCAATTTTGTTCTATTAATTTGTCACTGAATATCTGATTTTTAAAGTAACCACAATTACTGACCATCCTCAAAAGCAACTGAATCTGTACTGTACCATGAAGTGGCACTGACCTCCAGGAACACTGTACCAAGCACCACCGTTGGTTGTTCCATCTACAAAACTACTGTCGTCATCGTTCTTACGACATGGTGGTCTGTTTGGATCAGACATGGCTGGATTAAAAGATGAATAGCCCCGAGCTAAGCTTTGAAAAATCGCATCATCAGGGCAGGAGCTGTATTCATGAGTGCTACCTAGAATAAAAAGTCAGACACATGGATTAGCAGGTTAGTCATACAGACTAGGACTACTGGATTATTAACTCATTAGGGCAGGGACTGTCTCTTTTACTTTTCTGTAAAGTACCCAGAGCACATATAGCAAAATAAAATTAATATTTAATAATAATTCTATTACTTCAAATGTTAATACGATCTGTATTGCTATTTAAAATATTCATATCAATATTAATATTCATTATTTATATACCTGTATTAATATTAATGTTATTAATTTTACAGTACCAAACACCCCCAAATTGTGCTAGGCATTTTACAGACCAAAGAAACAAAAAAAAGTCTTTCCCTAAAGAGTTTACAATCTAATATTAAATGATATGATGAGTGAGAGTATCAAACAATAGGGAGAAAATGAGTTGAAGAAGGACAAGGGTTACAAATAAGATCAGATGGTTATTCGTTTTAAGCCTGTGCACATGTTAGTGGTTGAAGAAATAAAACAACAATACTATGTGCAAACTGGTAAAATGATTCTGCTGCAGAGTGAACCATTTTATAACAGACTACATATTGCGAAGCAGTGCTAGTGAAGGAGAAACTGCAATACAGTTATTTTCACTAACATACACGTCACTTCCATGACTGCATTTATTAAAGTACCAATAGTTAAATCTTGACATCATAAAGAACTCTTTCAACTAAGAATGTCACTAATGTTTGCAAGCCATAAATAAACAGCCTCTGCTTACATGTCAGCTATTGTACATATAACCACTGGTTCATTGTCATGTGGTAATTACCAAATATGTGGACTATACTTCAGACAGATGATGAGGATGACATGGCGAGTCATCGTGGACAGAAAGGGTGAAATCCTGGCTCCACAACAGTTAATGGTAAAAGTCCCATTGACTTCAGCAGAGGCAGGATATCACCCAAGCTGCTTTTGCTTTTATACCATCTAAGTCACTTTGCTTGGGAAGTTCCTAGACTCATGACTCAATATTTAACTACCATTTCTTCACTGACAGGTGTCCAGACCCTCAAAACCCATTCCCCTCTCCCTGATTAGGAAAATCTGGTGTATGACTAAAAAGGATATAATGTAGGGCAATGGTCCCCAAACTGTGGGGCACGCCCCCTTAAGAATGTTTGGGGAGGCGCACTCTGTAGCGGAGCTGGGGCCAGGCTTCACGGGAGACAGGGAGGGAGTGCCATGTTTCCAGCCCCCCCTCCAGTCCCAGACCAGCTTCGTCCCCACCCTTGCTCGTCCCCTAACCCTGTTCACCCCACAGTCCTGCTCTGCCCCGACTAGCTCCAACCCCAGTCTGAGCTCCACTCTGCCCCCAGTCAAGCTATGCCCTCATTCACTCTCCCCAGACCACCTCTGCCCCCCAGTCCCAGTTCCATTCCACCCCCCTGCTCAACTCCCAGCCTGGCTCTGCCCTCATTCCCTTTCTGCCCCCAGACCAGCTCCCCCTCTAGATCCAGCTGCTCCCCCATCCCCATTTCTGCCCCCAGCTTCATCTTCAGCCTATGCTCCACGGCTAAGGAAGCCTTGGCTATGCAGTAGTGGGCGGGGCAAGGACAGATTCCATTAATGGTAAGGTGGGGGCACAACTGTAAAAGTTTGCTGATGTAAGGTAACTGTTTCAGGATCTTCTCAATTAATTCATCATTATAGGTTTGCACTAAAATTATAGTGCAAATGGATAAAATTTTCTAAACCTGATTCTCCACTGTGTTATACCAATTATATGCCAAGTAACCCCACTGAAATCAGGCCCTTATAACTGTAGAAAATGTATCTTCAAAAACTAGCATGAAAGATTACATGTTAACTATCTTTGAACCAATAAATATAATTAATTAATGAATATTCTATTTGAATGGGTCATTACTATACAGTTGCGTGGTATTTCCACTCCACTCCTAGCTGATTAGGCCTCAGATAGAATATTGTGTCCAGTTCTGGGCACATTTCAGGAAAGATGTGGACAAATTGGAGAAAGTCCAGAGAAGAGCAACAAAAATGATTAAAGGTCTAGAAAACATGACCTATGAGGAAATATTGAAAACAATGGGTTTGTTTAGTCTAAAGAGGAGATTGAGGGGGGACATAACAATTTTCAAGTACATAAAAGGTTGTTTTAATGAGGAAGGTGAAAAAAGTGTTCTCGTTAACCTCTGATGATAGGACAAGAAGCAATGGGTTTAAATTGCAGCAAAGGAGGTTTAGGTTGGACATTAGGAAAAACTTCCAGTTAAACACTGGAACAAATTGCCTACAGAGGCTGTGGAATCTCTGTCACTGCGGGGGTTTAGACAAACACCTGTCAGGAATGGTCTAGATAATACTTAGTCCTGCCATGAGTGTAGATGACCTATTGAGGTCCCTTACAGTCCTACACTTCTATGATTTGGAAAGTGAATCTTAGTTAGCAGCCATGGAAGGATAGCATGTCTACATCCTATTTGTGTCTTTGAACATATGAAGCTAATGTATAATACACACCACTGCGCGTTTCATCATATGGATAGTTTGCAACAAGGTCTCCTCCATGAAGGTTGGCTGAGAGGACAAAGGGAATATCCATAATCCAGTGAATGATACTTTTAGTTTCAGGAGCAAGCTATAATAAAACAGATATTTTCAGCAATTAACCTTGATAGTCCATGTAGTAACATACCCAGCAGTCTAATGCCTTTTAAATACAAGTTACAGGCTTGATTCTGATCACACTTCTGGCCCAATCCATCTAAGTCAATGAGAATCTTGCAACTGGCTTCAAGGCAGCTGATTGACATTAGGCCCTTGTACAGATGTCAGTCTGGAGTAGCTCCATTGACTTTGGTGAATTCACATCAAAAGAAAAAGGTGTAAATTAGATCAGAATTAGACTCTATATTTATTGCATTTCAGTGTTTGACTTTACCCTGCTACACATAGCACAGGAAATATTGCAAATATTGTGGTAATTTTGAAAGCCATGAAAAAATAAATGTTGATTTCAGTGACGTCCACTGTACAGTCTATGCTGTACAATGGATAGATAGTAAAATTAAACCTGTGATGAGCTGGTAGCCACTTTTCATCAACAGGTTGTCAAAATCTGTAATCAAAAGCTGGCTTTTAGAGCCATAGCCACCTAACAGTGTACGTCAGTGTACCAGGAGTAGTTCCTGAAGCATTCTGCATGTGAAGATCAGAAGTAGGCAAAACCCCTCCAGATGTGTTAAACCCCATATATATTTAAGAATATGGGTACATAAACAAGAACTGAGTTTCCAACAGGGAAGATCAATGTATAAGTGAATTCTGGCAGTGTTCCACAGATGACAATACCAGGGCTGTCTGATCGACAAAGGAAATGTAGGAGACAAAGTCAAGGATGACTTCATAATCTCTGGTTTTTAAAAAATTAAGGTTGGAGTTAAGGAGAGTGACTGTGAAATAACAGAATGGACCAAAGAAGACTTGCTACAAAAAAGGAGGAATCCAGTTTATGAAACGTTCAATAGAAGGAAATTAATGGTGCACTAGGAGCTGACAGATTTAAGACCACAAAATAGATTAGTTTAAGTAACAAAATAGTCCAAGTCCAGAACTTTGTCTTATTTATTTAAAAACATAGGCTTCTTGATGTAAGAGCCAGCAAGAGAGCTCTCTATGGAAAAGGATGAAACACACTCAATGATTTGGTGGAAAGTACACGACATTATTTACCTTAGGATTCTGGTCCACAGCTTTCCTCATGTTTTTCAGTAGGTGATTGTTTGGGCCACCTTCTCTCTCATTAACGTAAACTATTCTATCCAGGTCAGGGAAATTACGGTTCAGGTCTATTCCTTGAGCATTACTTCGGCCAACAAACCAGTCTTTGAGTTCACCAGGCTGAAAGGGAAGAGGGAACAGAAAGCGAAAACAAAAGTAATTCAGGCCATCTGTACAGACCAACACATATGTATTAATATTATTATTTGTATTACTGTAGCACACAGGGGCCCCAGTCCTAGCCCAGGACTACACTGTACTAGGCACTGTACAAAACAGAACAAAAAGATCCTTCCCCAAAGGGCTTACAATCTAATTATCAGAAAGAGACAACACATGGATAAAGACGGAGGAGTACAAGTAAACGAGACAATATAGGTGACAGGCAGTGGTCTTTGCACAACAGCAGCCTAACCATTGCCATGGTTTTTGTAGACATCATAGCAAAGGAGAGTTTTGATGAAGGAGTTGAAGGTAGTTTTGTGGATATTTAAGGGGACCACCTTCCAGATGTGAGGGGCAGCATGGAAGAAGGCATGAAAGTGCTCGTGATGGTGAAGGTCAGTATCATCGGCAAATCAGAAAGCAGCAACAGGTGGATAGTGAAAGAGAGATGATAGATAGGGTGGGATTGACTATGAAGTGCCTGGAAAGTGAATACTAGCAACTTATATTTGATGTGACAGGGAAGGGAGAGGCCAGTGGAGAGATTCAAAAAGAGGGGTGATATGGGCTAGGAAAATGATCTAAGGAGCAGGATTCTGAATGGATATGAGCAGGGCAAGATTGCATTTGCCAAGGCCGAGAGCCGGATGTTGCAGTAACTGAGACACAAGATGATGACAGCTTGGATGAGAGCTTTAGCTGTATGATGGACAGGGAAGGCTGTATCTTTGAAATGTTATGCAGAAAGAATCAGCACAAACCTAAAATAAATTTGCACCCTGGACCAAAGCCTTTAGTCATCACTTACTAAGGCAAAACTCCCACTGAAGTCAACAGTGTTTTATGTGCATTTGCACTGTGAGAAGACTTTGGGATTTGACCCTAGAGTTGGATTATTGCAGATCAGTGAGTGTTAATAGCTTAAAGCTGAGGTTAAAGGCAAATTCTCTTAGGAAAGGCAGCCTTGCATGGCAGAAAGTTCAGATTTGTATTATCATGCTTCAGGTCACATTATTTCTAAAAGATCAAATACTGAAGTTCTTATGCGGACAAACTCCTATGAAAGTCAATGTTCCTCATCCAGAGGAGAGTCGCAGCTGTTCAGAATTTCTCAGGGATCAGGAACAACGTGAGTTTTGCATTAGCAAGAACTTCCAGATTTGGCTATGATGCTTCAATTTGCATTAAAAAACCATATCTATTCCCTGAAGCCAACCAGTGACAGTGTACATAACTACTCTCTGATGATTATTTGTATTCTCTCTCATTATAACTTTAGCTAATGGAAAATTCATGGCAAAGATATTGTTTTGGTTTAATTTGCAGGGTGTATCAAACCTGCCATAAAGCTCTGTATACTGTAGCACTATACAAATAAAATTCAAGTAACACTAAAAGCAGTACATGTAAAGACCAGTTTCCTTCTGAAGGCAGGAAAGAGGTTCTTTCCCATTTTAAATCAAAGTTTTACAAAATCTGATTTAACTTGAGTAGGACGTACGGCCACCAGCTGGTAATTTGTGGGAAATAGAGATTCCACATTGCTGCCACTAGAGGGAGTGCTAATACTGAATTTTTTTTGGAAATAGTGATGGTAACTGATTCAAACACAACTGTTTCATTTCCATGAGTTTAACAATATTTTAAGAAACAGAATCTTGCTTATTTAATAATATATAAGCGTTCATGTGGTAAACTTCAAAATTACTATAGTAGTAATCTTTACAATTTAATGTACTCAAAGTCTAATGAAAATATATTTTGTTAGCGACCTAAACTATAGCTATTTGATATTTTATATTATAAATCATAATAATGATCACGTATTTATTAAAGGTGCAATTATACTTCTTAATAGTGACCATACACTGAAGCCCCAATCCTGAAAACACTTCTTCGGATATTTAACTTTAAGCATGTCAGTAGTCCCATTCATTTCAATGGGTATATTCATTGGAGTAAAATTACAAGTGTGCCTAAGTGCAGAATGGTGGATGAGTAATCCATTAATACAATTTTAGATCTGCATGATAAGATCACAATTTTCTTGACTGTATTCATTATCCTAAATTTGCTGAATAATTCTTGGTCAGTAGTTGGTTTAGCAGACGCTTGTTCAGAGTCTTTGATAGTTGAAATTAAAGCAGTTTTATGAGACATATAAGTCACATAACAGGTTTCTGTTCCCTGATTGGCTGGATGTAATTCTTAGAATCAGGTTTCCAGAGAATACTCTTAATCAGGGCTGGCTCCAGCTTTTTTGCTGCCCCAAGCGGCGAAGAAAGAAAAAAAGAAAAACCCGACTGAGCTGCTGCTGAAGAGGAAGAGAGGGAGTGAAGGACTTGCCATCAAATTGCCGCCAAAGACTGAAGCGGAGCGATTGGGCTGCCACCAAAGTGCCACCAAAGAGGAAGGGCCCGCCTCCGAATTACCACAGCAGACCCGGATGTGCCGCCCCAACAATGGACGCACTGCCTCCCCTTTCTATTGGCTGCCCCAGGCACCTGCTTCCTTGGCTGGTGCCTGGAGCCGGCCTTGCTCTTAATTATTACTTAAACACTTACTCTTCCACCAATATTTTGCAATATTCCATTACCATTTGCTGTTTGGAGGGAAAACATTCCGGTCAGTGAATTTATTTGATAGAATATTTATGAAATGTGACAACAGAAAGGTCATAAATACAGCGAATTAGTTAAACTAAAAGGAATATTTGGAGACAATTTTTTGCAGTATTTGCCTAGCTGTATCATATGCCTTATTAAAGAGGCCAGTTACAATGTATTTTACTATTAAAAATAGTGTTTCAGCTGGACTAATCAAAAGTCATTGCAGTGAAACATCATATATTTCTGAGCTTGTTATATTAGTGGTGTTTTTCACTGAGTCGGAGGTAGATACAGATAGTGATTACAATTCTTATATACGTTGGCTTACAAACCTGGGATGCTGCCTTCTCAAACCCATCTGGATTTAAGGATGGCATGATATGGATGCGTGTGCTGTGGATCAAGTTGATAATGGTCTCGTTTCCCTTCTGGTATTCATTACATAGGTACTGAGCTAAGAAAATAAGCAGCTCCCTTCCAACAGCTTCATTCCCATGCATATTCCCGATATATTTAAATTCAGGCTCCCCTGCAACACAAAGAAGAAACATTCCTTAGACAGATGCAAAGAATATTCACCAAAGCCTATGGACAAAGTGTGGATCAGGTCCATATTACAGCTGTTTCTAACACTATTATTACAGTTCTATGTCCCCACCCTTTGTCCCTGAAGATCTAAGAGAGAGAGATTGAAAATTTCCTTCAGGACAGTGAATTTAGATTTTCAAAACAATCCAGCGAATTAAATAAAGTAATCCTTATTCAGGAGTTTATCTAAGAGTTGAGAAAAGACGCCAAATTCTGATCCAGTATACCAGTGTAAATACACCATTAATATTAATGGTGCATCTCTGCATTTACATTGCGTGACTGATATAATCCAAATGTAGCTCACACATTTATTGTTTATAAAGAATAAATTCACTTTTCAAGAAAGGAAAAGTATTGCTAAATTAATCTTTTAATTGTTAATGTCATTTTAGGGCTAGGATAAAACACCCACTACTTGCAAATATTTTAAAGTGGAATTATATTTTTTATAACCCTTCCAATGAATAGGTACTGCTCCTAGTGGTCTGAAAGTCCTATTTAACAACTGCCTGGGACATTCACTTCAGACTTATAGACTTAGTGCAGTACCTTGATGAGTAGAATCTGTATTTTTTCCTTAATTAAATAAAAACTCCAATCTTCCCAAATTATGCGTATTGGTCATTATCATTGTAGCTTTAGATACAAGAGGAATGTGCAGGAGAGAGTTTGTGGTCCCTAGAGACATGAAGAATTTATATGCATTTATTATTTTGAAGGTAATATCTTGGACCCTGATCCTGCAAATGTTCAGGCACATGTTTAACTTTAAGCATATGAGAATTCTAACAGAAATCAAGGGGACTCTTGTGCTAAAGGTATGCATATTCCTAAGTGTTTGCAGGATTGGGGGGTTAATTTTCTTTTTATCTGTGTCCATCTCTAGATATGAATATTTAACTTTTATTCCATTATAACTGCTCTCATCTGATCATGGAGTCTTTCAATGATATGCTTTGAATATCTAATTTTGAATCCCTGATCTGATCTCTATTAACTGGTGTGTCATATGTAAGACACAGGAGGTAATTATCCCACTCTGTTTGGCCCTGGTGAGGCTCCAGCTGGAGTATTGTGTCCAGTGTTGGGCATCACACTTTAGGAAAGATGTGGACAAACTGGAGAGAATCCAAAGGACAGCAGCAAAAATGATCAAAGATTTAGAAAAACTTTATCCCTGAACCTGTAGCAATTTTACAGGTTACTACCACTAAACCCAAACGTTCTTGTTAAACCCTCTAAAACCAACTCCTCTTCTTCTCTTCAATGCTTTATCAGTTTTCTATCAATAACATTCCTCTTGACAGTGTCCATTTGGTGCTTCAAGCAGAGGAGCATGAGCAGTAGCACAGTGATATCAGAGGCAATGTAGCCAATCATCACTCACTCACTCCAATAATCCTAACCTTTAACCCTAACCCTTCTGCCTGCCTGGGTCATGTCTCCCCTTAACATGCCCATTTAGTGCTGCAGGCAGAGGAATCTCTGCCTATAGCACTAAGTGGGTATGGTTAGATGAACTAAAACAGTTTTGAGTAGGCAAAGGTAAATGATCTTGCCTGAACCAGGCATAGTGTGGAGGGGGCCACAGTGCAAATCTCTATTCTCTTTCCTACTCCACCTATATAGCAACTGATCTGAAGCAGCCTGTTATTCCTGTCCTGAACTCCTTCAAAGCGCCTCAGTCCTGACCTGCAGTTTCATTTGCTGAATCATTTCAAGCAATGGGATTGAAGAATGCTAATGAACTGGAGGGAGGGAGTGATGACTGGCTGAGTTACCGCCGATGTCACAATGATCCAACCAGCAGACCAGATTCAGTGATGAATCCTGATCACATGTCACCTCAGGCACATTGCGCATATGCTAAAACTTCATTTACCAATGTGCTTTTCTATGTGACATGATAATAAACCAACGTTCATACCCTTGCAGTTTACTCAATATTACACTTGAGTATTTCAACTTTAGAGCTCATTCACATTAAGCACATGAACATGCAATTTACCTGCTGGAATCAGAATTATTTTCCCTATAATTTCAGGCAGGAAAAGGTAGTGACTTGTCAGTGTTTTAAGGCACCACATGTCTGTCTGTCCAGAAATCCTTTAAGAGCCAGTAGAGGTATCTGCTGCTCCCTTTCTGAATACGGCTACTACAATTTATAATCCTTCATAGAACATCATGTTTTTGTGAAAAGACACTGTCAATTCAAATTTGATGTAAAATGTTGATTTTTGTAAAAATTAACTTCCCCAAAACATAAGACCAGGGTAAGTATTTCTATGTTGTTGATTTTTTTAAAATGTGTAGACAAGTTTTCAGTGAAGAATTCCAGTGTTTGCAATCCAAAAACCTAAAAGTGAAACAGACTAAAAACAAAACATGAAATTGACTCAATTGATTCCCATGGCTCAGGATTAGAGAAATGCAAGAGTCATTTCAATCAATTTTCAAAAACAGCATCTAAATTTGAGCGCACAGTAACTGGATGTCTAACGTTAGACCCCCTCCTAGATATCTGAATTTGGACACTCAAAATTAGAGTCAATTTCTGAAAAGGAGACCTAACCTCTCTGTGCTTTAATTTTACCTATGGATGAAAAGTCCTATAAATATTATTAAAAGATAATCTTATTATCATCATCTAATAAGGTCATCACAAAACAGAAGCAGCTTGATTCAATTTCTGCTTCCAAAGAATTCCTTTTTTTTTTTTTTTAGGACTGGCTCTTGATAGTAAAAACTAAATGAAAAAGTGGCAATATTTTTATTGGCAATTCAGTACTGAATTTTTCTAAAACAATTTAATATCTTTGGTAAAGCACGAACTCCTTCAGTTACTCTGGCTTTTAGAGGGCCTTTACATCGATCCTGAACTGACCTCAGAGTACATTAGAGCCTGAGAACTGATTAAGGAAGAAGTGTTTTAAAATGTTAAGCTTTTCAGGTGACAAATTGACAAGCACTGCTACATGTCACTAACCACTTCTAAAGGCACTGTCACCTAAGGTCTTGTTCAATTATTTCCTAGAAACACAACGTACGGAACTAATGTTAGATTGTCCAACTAAAGATAATTTATAGAAGAGCCACTTATTTTCAAAAAAAGGCTATATCACAAATGCAAGTTTAAAAAAAAAATACACATCCAGATAATTCTTTGAACGCCTGTTTAAAGGCAATAATGCTTTTAAAATATTGGTTTGAGAAGTTCCTGGAGCTTTAAAGTGTTTGAACTCATAGACAGACAGATACATTTGGCATCTATTAATCAAATAAATTATGAGTCCAGAGGATGCCATTCAGTTACATTTGTTGTAATGTTAAGAGCCAACATGGAAGAAATGTATAATAAGTAATGTCATGGAATGGGGCGGGGGAAATCATATGAAGAAAGAGTAACTGCTGAAAGATTAAAGTGGTTTATAAATGGCTTTGCAAATGAGTTGGAAATAACCTTAGAAAGGACATTCTGCTCTCTCATATCCCCTATGGAAAAGCTAGCAATATTTCTTAGGTAATAGGGTTAGTGTTTCTGATTACTTCCATTTGCCTGTCATTTTTAAATATCACAACCTGTAAACTATTCCTGCAGCTACACAATGTTGCAAATCTTGGAGTTCGTGCCAAGAGGAAATTCATTACTCTAACTGTATTTGAGGACTTTTTCATGCTCTGTGATTTTGTTTGTAGTTCAGAGAGACAGAAATTCTCTGGGGATCAATTAAATAAAAGATCGGGGGTTATGTAATGGATTTCTTTGGTCCATATGAAAAAAAAATCAGATGGAGAAAAAGAGAGGAAATACAGTATAGCTTTCTGTTACCCTTAGTTTACAGGGTATGTCTACACTATGGGATTATTCCGAGTTTACAGAAACCGGTTTTTTAAAACAGATTGTATAAAGTTGAGTGCACGCGGCCACACTAAGTACATTAATTCAGCAGTGTGCATCCATGTACCGAGGCTAGCGTCTATTTCCAGAGCGTTGCACTTTGGATAGCTATCCTGTAGCTATCCCATAGTTCCCGCAGTCTCCCCCGCCCATTGGAATTCTGGGTTGAGATCCCAATGCATGATGGGGCAAAAACAGTGTCGCGGGTGATTCTGGGTAAATGTCGTCACTCAATCCTTCCTCCGTGAAAGCAACAGCAGACAATCATTTCGCGCCCTTTTTCACCTGGATTGCCCTGGCAGACACCATAGCATGGCAACCATGGAGCCTGTTTTGCCTTTTGTCACTGTCACGTATGTGTACTGGATGCTGCTGACAGAGGCGGTACTGCAGTGCTACACAGCAGCATTCATTTACCTTTGCAAGGTAGCAGAAACGATTACCATCCCTATTGCACCGTCTGCCATTGTAAATTGGCGATGAGATGATGGTTATCAGTCATTTTGCACCGTTTGCATTTGGAAATTGGCAATGACGGTTATCAATCCTTTTGTACCATCTGCTGCTGTCATGGGTGCTCCTGGCTGGCCTCGCTGAGGTCGGCCGGGGGCGCATGGACAAAAATGGGAATGACTCCCTGGGTCATTCCCTTCTTTATGTTTTGTCTAAAAATAGAGTCAGTCCTGCCTAGAATATGGGGCAAGTGTACTACAGAACCAGAGAGCACAGCCGCTCCATGTCAGAGCCCCAGAGATCCCACAGAAATGATGAGCCGCATGCCATTCTAGGGGGTGCCCCTGCAACAACCCCACCCATTGCTTCCCTCCTCCCCCAACCCTCCTGGGCTACCGTGGCAGTGTCCCCCCATTTGTGTGATGAAGTAATAAAGAATGCAGGAATAAGAAACACTGACTTTTAGTGAGATAAAATGAGGGGGAGGCAGCCTCCAGCTTCTATGATAGTCCAGGCAGGACATTAAAGGGGCGGGGGGGGGAGAGGAGTGCAGCCTCCCGCTGCTATGATAGTCCAGGCAGTACAGAATCTTTTCTTTAGACATGAAAGGGGAGGCTGATGGAGCTCAGCCCCCAGTTGCTATGATGAGGATGGTTACCAAGCCTTCTGTACCAGCTGCTGGCAATGACCGGGGGTCATTCCCATTTTTACCCAGGCGCCCCCGGCCGACCTCACTGAGGCCAGCCAGGAGCACTCACGGGCTGATGATGACGATGGATAGCAGTCATATTGTACCGTCTGCCACTGGGAAGGGGATGCTGGTGTTCAGCGCTGCAGCACCCCATCTACCAGCAGCATGCAGTAGACATAGGGTGACATTGAAAAAAGGTGAGAAACGATTTTTTTTCCTTTTCTTTCGGGGGTGGGGAAGGGTGTAAATTGACGACATACACCCTGAAACACCCGGGAAAATGTTTTTGACCCTTCAGGCATTTGGAGCTCAGCCAAGAATGCAAATACTTTTTGGAGACTGCGGGGACTGTGGGATAGCTGGAGTCCTCAGTACCCCCTCCCTCCCTCCATGAGCGTCCATTTGCTTCTTTGGGTTTCCGTTACGCTTCTCACGCAGCACTGTGCTGAGTCCCTGCTGTGGCCTCTGTCTATCATAGCCTGGAGATTTTTTCAAATGCTTTGGCATTTCGTCTTCTGTAACGGAGCTCTGATAGACAGATTTGTCTCCCCATACAGCGATCAGATCCAGTATCTCCCGTACGGTCCATGCTGGAGCTCTTTTTGGATTTGGGACTGCATCGCCACCTGTGCTGATCAGAGCTCCACGCTGGGCAAACAGGAAATGAAATTCAAAAGTTCGCGGGGCTTTTCCTGTCTACCTGGCCAGTGCATCTGAGTTCAGATTGCTTTCCAGAGTGGTCAGAATGGTGCACTGTGGGATACCACCCGGAGGCCAATACCGTCGATTTGCGGCCACACTAACCCTAATTCGACATGGCAATACTGATTTCAGCGCTACTCCTCTCGTCGAGGAGGAGTACAGAAATTGGTTTAAAGAGCCCTTTATATCGATATAAAGGGCCTCATTTTGTGGACGGGTGCAGGGTTAAATCGGTTTAATGCTGCTAAATTCGGTTTAAACGCATAGTGTAGACCAGGCCTAAATGACTGCAGCCTGACTGATCTCTCTCAGGCCTTGTCTACACTACGTGTTTATACCAAATTTAGCAGCGTTAAACCGATTTAACCCTGCACCTGTCCACACAACGAAGCCCTTTATATCGATATAAAGGGCTCTTAAAACCGATTTCTGTACTCCTCCCCGACTAGGGCTGAAATCGGTATTGCCATGTCGGATTAGGGTTAGTGTGGCCGCAATTCGATGGTAATGGCCTCCGGGTGGTATCCCACAGTGCACCATTGTGACCACTCTGGAAAGTCATCTGAACTCGGATGCACTGGCCAGGTAGACAGGAAAAGCCCCACGAACTTTTGAATTTCATTTCCTGTTTGGCCAGCGTGGAGAGCTCATCAGCACAGGTGACCACACAGAGCTCATCAGCATAGGTAATAATGCAGTCTCCTGAGAATCGAAAAAGAGCTCCAGCATGGACCGCACGGGAGGTACTGGATCTCATCCCTGTATGGGGAGAGGATTCTGTGCTAACAGAACTCCGTTCCAAAAGACGAAATGAAAAAACATTTGAAAAAATTTCCAAGGCCATGATGCAGAAAGGCCACACCAGGGACTCAGTACAGTGCCGTGTGAAAGTTAAGGAGCTCAGACAAGCCTACCAGAAAACCAAAGAAGCAAACGGAAGGTCCGGGGCAGGGCCGAAAACATGCCACTTCTACGCTGAGCTGCATGCAATTCTAGGGGATTCCACCACCACTACCCCACTCCTGTCCGTGGATTCCAAGGTGGGGGTGGTAATCTCAGCCATGCCTGAGGATTCTGCGGACAGGAAAGATGAGGCGGAGGAAGAGGAGGACGAGCTTGCAGAGAGCACACAGCACTCCATTCTCCCCAACAGCCAGGAGCTTTTTCTCACCCTGACAGAATTACCCTCCCAGCCCTCCCAAGTCAATATCCCACACAACGAAGCCATGGAAGGGACCTCTGGTGAGTGTACCTTTGTAAATATAAAACATGGTTTAAAAGCAAATGTTTTTTAAAGATTAATTTGCCCTGAGGACTTGGGATGCATTCGCGGCCTGTAAAGTTACTGGAAAAGTCTGTTAACATGTCTGGAGCAGAAATCCTCCAGGGACATCTCCATGAAGCTCTCCTGGAGGTACTCCAAAAGCCTTTGCAGAAAGTTTCTGGGCAGGGCAGCCTTATTCTGTCCTCCATGGTAGGACACTTGACCACGCCATGCATGTAGCAAGTAATCTGGCATCATTGCATGACAAAGCCTAGCTGCGTATGGTCCCGGTGTTTGCTGCCATTCAAGCAACATCTGTTCTTTATCTCACTGTGTTATCCTCAGGAGAGTGATATCATTCATGGTAACCTGGTTGAAATTCAGGAATTTAATTAAGGGGACAGAGATGGTTGGGCTGTTTGCCTGTAGCTTAAAAAAAATCCTTCCCTGCATTTAGCCAAGCAGGGGAAGGAGGGGGGAGGTGACTGGCGCTGAGCTTTTTTGCATTTGGCTAGCTGGGATCTTCCCTGCTACCAGCCACGTGGTGCAGGGGAGGGTGGCTAGCAGCAATCTTCCATGATACCAGCCATGTAGTGCGGGGAGGGGTAAAGCGATCATCCCAGAGAATTGGATGAGGGCAGTTCTGGTGCTGCATGTTAACAGGAAAGAAGCAGCACTCAACGGGCTTTGCTTGCTATTTGGGAAAGGAGGGTGCTGGATATATGAAGGCTGCAGAAGCCGAAAGACAATGGCTTACCATGGCCGCATGCAAGCCGAATTCTGATGCCCGGACCTGCGTCTGTGATGTCTAACACCAAAGCCGCAGGCACTCAATATTAAGATGCAAAATGCGACCTTGTAGTGAGATCACATGTGCTATGTAAGGTGAATAGTGTTGTTCACCGTGAAAGAGTATAACCATTGTTCTGTAAAATGTATCTTTTTAAATACTTCTCTCCCTTTTTTCCCTCCCTCCTGCAGCTGCAAATTTTTCAAGTCTCCATCCTCCGTCCCGAAGGCTATCTCAGATAAGGCGGCGGGAAAAAAAAGGCGTGAGACAAAATGTTCTCGGAAATCATGGAAGTGACCTGCAATGAAAGAGCTCATCTGAATGAGTGGAAGGATGTGGTATCAAAGTACAGGAAAGATGCCAGTGAACGTGAGGAGAGGAAAGACGCTCGAGATGAGAGGTGGTGGCAGGAAGATCAGAGGAGGCATGATGCAATGCTGGGGCTGCTGCATGATCAAATGGACATGCTCCGCCGTCTGGTGGAGCTTCAGGAACAGCAGCAGGATCACAGAGTGCCGCTGCAGCCCCTGTATAACCGCCCTCCCACCTCACCATGTTCCTTATCTTCCTCACCCACCAGACGACTAAGAATGCGTGGGGGGAGGCTCCATGCACCCGCCCATTCCACCCCAGTGGACAGCCCAACCAAAAGGCTGTCATTATTTTGAAATTTTTTTAGTGGCCTTTTCCTTCCCTCCTATCCTCCTCCCAAACCGCACCCGGGCTACCTTGTCAGTTCTCTCCCTCTTTTTATAATTAATTAATAAAGAATACATGATTTTTAAATGAGTGACTTTATTTCCTTAGGAAGCAAGCAGTAATCGAAGCGGGAGGGTGGGTGGCTTACAGGGAATGAGTCAATCAAGGGGGGGCATTTCATCAAGGAGAAACAAACACAACAGTCCCACCGTACCCTGGCCCATGATGAAACTGGTTTTCAAAGCTTCTCTGATGTGCACCACTTCCTGGTGTGCTCTTCTAATCGCCCTGGTGTCTGGCTGCGCGTAATCAGCGGCCAGGTGATTTGCCTCAGCCTCCCACCTCACCATAAAGGTCTCCCCCTTACTCTCACAGAGATTGTGGAGCACACAGCAAGCAGCAATAACAATGGGGACATTGGTTTGGCTGAGGTCTGAGCGAGTCATTAATGTGCGCCAGCGCGCCTTTAAACGGCCAAATGCACATTCCACCACCATTCTGCACTTGCTCAGCCTGTAGTTGAACAACTCCTGACTACTGTCCAGGCTGCCTGTGTATGGCTATGAGCCATGGCATCAAGGGGTAGGCTGGGTCCCCCAGGATAACTACAGGCATTTCAACATCCCCAAGTGTTATTTTCTGGTCTGGGAAGTAATTCCCTTGCTGCAGCCGTTTAAACAGACTAGTGTTCCTGAAGACGCGAGCGTCATGAACCCTTCCCGGCCATCCCACGTGGATGTTGGTGAAACGTCCCTTGTGATCCACCAGTGCTTGCAGCACCATGGAAAAGTACCCCTTTCGGTTTATGTACTGGGTGCCCTGGTGCTCCGGTGCCAAGATAGGGATATGGGTTCCATCTATTGCCCCACCACAGTTAGGGAATCCCATTACAGCAAATCCATCTACTATGACCTGCACATTTCCCAGAGTCACAACCTTTCGTAGCAGCAGCTTAATGATTGCTTTGGCTACTTGCATCACAGCAGCCCCCACAGTAGATTTGCCCACTCCAAATTGATTCCCGACTGACCGGTAGCTGTCTGGTGTTGCAAGCTTCCACAGGGCTATCGCCACTCACTTCTCAACTGTGAGGGCTGCTCTCATCTTGGTATTCTGGCTTTTCAGGGCAGGGGAAAGCAAGTCACAAAGTTCCATGGAAGTGCCCTTACGCATGCGAAAGTTTCTCAGCCACTGGGAATTGTCCCACACCTGCAACACTATGCGGTCCCACCACTCTGTGCTTGTTTCCTAGGCCCAAAATCAGCGTTCAATGGCTAGAACCTGCCCCATTACCAGCAGGATTTCCAAAGCGCAGGGGCCCGCGGTTTGAGAGAATTCTGCGTCCATGTCCTCATCACTCTCGTCGCCGTGCTGCCGTAGCCGCCTCCTCCTCAACTGGTTTTGCAGGTCCTGGTTCAGCATTGACTGCACGAGAATGCGCGAGGTGTTTACAATGTCCATGATTGCCGTCTTGAGCTGAGCAGGGTCCATGCTTGCCGTGCTATGGCATCTGCACAGTTCATCGGGAAAAAGGTGTGAAACGGTTGTCTGCTACTTGCACGGAGGAAGGGGTGAGGCTGTACCCAGAACCACCCGCGACAATGTTTTTTGCCGCATCAGGCACTGGGATCTCAACCCAGAATTCCAATGGGCGGGGGAGACGGCGGGAACTATGGGATAGCTATGGGATAGCTACCCACAGTGCAACGCTCCGGAAATCGACACTAGCCTCGGTACATGGACGCACACTGCCGAATTAATGTGCTTAGTGTGGCCGCGTGCACTCGACTTTATACAATCTGTTTTAAAAAACGGTTTCTGTAAAATCGGAATAATCCCATAGTGTAGACATACCCTAAGTGAGTTGTGTGAAGTCAATGCTAGTATGTTTCATTTAAATTATGCAATGCAATGGTATTTTCTAAATCATTATATATTAGCAGCCACAGATAATTTTAGGGTGGGATTTTCAAAAAAAGCAAATGTTAGCCTAACTCCACTCCCACTGAAATTAACAGAGTGTTACCATTTAGTTAAATGAGAGCCAAGTTAGGCCAACATGGAATGATTTTGGAAAAATCCCATCCTTCATACCCTTGTAATTAACCACCAGAAAACAGCCAGAGCAGAAGACAACAGAAACAAAAATTCATGAAGCCCTTGGCAGATGGCTGCTTTGAAGCAAAGTAACAGATCCATTCTTTTTATCTCATTGAACTTAAGACAGGTCCCAACTCCCATATCTAAATTTGAAAAGTAAATATTAACATAATCGTAATTTAATATAAAAGTGAAACTATAACTTTGTGTAGCATATTAAACTATGAGATAAAGCTAAAGAACAGCTGAACTTGTACAGCTCATCTTGGCATTTATAAAGTAAGAAGCCACCTCAGTACTATTGACTGAATGAACACCCAAAAAGTTCAGAGGGCCTAATTATGCTTGTAAAATGGTGTCTGAAACGTTAGCCAAATCGCTTTGGTTTGGAAATGAAGTTCACAAAATTACTTTTCTCAGTGTATTCCCACCTCCTTCACCACTGAACAAAACCAGGAAATGCAGATGTGCATTGCGCTTCGTATTCAAGCTAGTCATCTCCACCATAAAGGGCCTTCATGACTCTGTGCTTTTCTACTTTACAGCTCTTCTCTAATAACCTGTCACCCACTGCTAAAGGTTTCTCTACACTTGAATGTTAGTTAAGATTAAGGTAGTGTGTAAATTTAAAACACAATAGCTATTCCTGAATAACTTTGTTTGTGGACACTCTTATTCCAGAATAAGAGTGCTCATAGGAAAATAGGACATTAGACCTGAGTAAACGGAGTTTGGATTTTGACGTAAGCAATAGGCCAAAAGTATGTGAGCAAAAAGAATGAATTTATGAGAAAGAAGAATTGTTTGTGTCAAACTTGTAGTGACCCTCAGAATATCAGTGTGATCTTATTTTAGGATTTGGGCTAAGTAATAGAAATAAAGAAAACATGGTCAATTGGGCACCAGGTGCAGAAAATTGGTTAGAAATGTGTAGTCCAGCAGCCAGGGGGAAATATTGTCAAATAAGATAAGAAGAAAACCTTGAAGAAAGTAGAATATAGTCGTAAACTGCTTCAGCTGGTTTTAAAGTCCAATTACCAGTAATGACATTGTTTTTTACAGTATATAAAAAGCAAGATTTTCTACGGGTTCATCAGAGCTTTTCCTTACCCTTTTGGCATCCCACCATGATGGGAAGGTGTCCCCCAGGCCTGATCTGGTTGTGAATATTTCGCCAATGCTTATAACTGTATTGTAGCTAGGGTATAGGATATACAGGTGTATAGACTCATATATTAAAGGTAACCAACACCAAGTGGTCTTGGAACTAATGAAAGAATGCTTGTGTGGCAGCTGAGTCATGGTAAACCCTAACATACATATTAGAGAAATTATTTCCAACAGTGCCTCATTCCTATTAACTTAGTCCACTTTCAAACGTATTCCAGAATAATTCCATATGCAGACAAGCCTTTACTATACTTGGAACAGCCTCCCCCATGATGTAGGCCAAGCATCCTCTCGCTCTGTTTCGAGAATCCCACCTGAAGACCTATTCTTTCATGAACGTTCCAAGGCTGCTATCTCCCTGATGATGTGCCCTCTGATACTTACACTTCAAATGTTATCTGATGTACCCATCTGAATTAGACTGTCAGATATTGTGGACAGGGACCACTTACTTTAATGGACGAAAGGATCAAACTATATGTCTATTATGTGGCCACATAAGCCTTGTCTTCACTACTAAAGAAGGTGTACTTTTTACCTGAGGGTAACTAACACACATGATCTATCCTGAAATAAACATACAATGCAGACCAGGCACTTCAATTTTACCATGAGGTAGATTCACCTTGAAGAGGGTAAAGGGCTGTTGACTTTGCAGTTTACCTCATGGTAAAACTGAAGTGCCTGGTCTTCACTGTGTTTTTACCTTAGAGAGATCATGGATATTATTTCCCCATGAGATACAAGATGTGCCCTTTTCTTAATTTATTTTTTAGCAGTGAAGACAGGGCCATATTGCCTTGTGAACACTTCCAGTGCTATGTAAATGAATAAATAAATAACCATGCTTTCACATTATAATAAATCATTTGAAATAATTTCTAGCTGCATTCATTTTCTGAAAAACGTTATCTAAATAAGAATCAGTATAACAATAGCCACAAAGTCCTGGTTTCTTAAAAATTGAGAAATTTAGTAAATAGATGGTTAGAATTGTTCATTTTAATTCAAAGCAGATAAATAATGAGTAAGAATTAAATTAAAATTTTAAAAGCAATAAATCTCTCTCTGATGGGTTTGGCCAAGAGACTAGATTAATATTTGTTTTTGTATTAGATTGATCAGATTCAAATTCTTCCCAAGTGGTTTAGAAAGAAAATGTGTAACAATACTTTGCACTCATATTATGACTTTTATCCATCATATCCTTATGATGGCAGGTGTTATTAGCACTACATTAAGGATGAGGATAGTAAGGAAAAGAGAGGGTAAGTGACTTGACCTGGTCAGTGGCAGAACTGCGAACAGAACCCAGCTTTCCTGTCTCCCCCTCCGTTGTTCTAACTGCTAAACAAGACTGCCTTCTCTGGAGGTAGATGCTGATAGTGCAATGACTGTGTGAGCAAATGTTCAACTATCACCATGAATATTAGCTGTGGAATACAACAGGTGCTGTTCACCTTGTCCTCTCTGTTTATTAATACCAGCAAACTTTTAAATTAATCACACAGTCTTGCACAGTGGTTAAGTGTCATTTCAAAGGGATTGGCTGTATTCCTATAGTTTGGCTGGCACACAATACAAAGATATTTCTTTAATCTGCCAATTTATCATTGCAATGTATCTTTTTAATCACAAGGAAGTTTATACATATGACAGGTTTAGGTTCAGGTTAGGTGCAAGATGGTTCATTATCAAGTTCATCTGACAAGCTTTTATCTCTTCAGCAGACTCTAAAGTATCAGTGATTTTATTTCAGCTATAGAAATGTCTGACACTATCACTGTGGTTCAGAAGAATTGGATTAACAATTTCATTCCTTATTCCTGGGGTAGATACGTAGGAAATTTAAAACTAAATTGTAGCTCAAATCCTTTTTATAATACACTGCAACTGTTACCAGTGGGAGACATTCAGAACTTTGCCTATTGTTGTGCATTAATGACTGATAAGACCAAGAGGATAAATCGCCCTCACTGAGTTCATGAGACAAAAACTAAATAGTCCATTCTGTCCAGATGCAATCTTGTGTGAGAGGCATCAGTAAGACTACGGACAAAGAAAAACAGCAAGAAATTAAATTAACTATCTCTACTATATTTGTAAGTTATTCACTGGAAACAAAGAAAATCGCTACTTACACCAAAATACTTCCTTTCCAGGAGGGACCCATGCAAAGGGAAAACATAACCAGGAAGTTGTGCAGGCCCAATTTAACATTGCCCTGCAGTTTCTTGTACCAGCTAGGCTGGGGAAAAGGGCAGGGACAAACCCAGCTCACAGAATTTCTGCATCACCTTCACAGCAGCCCCTGGAGCAGTGGGATCAGAGGAGAGAAGGAACATAGTGAGGGAGTAGGGGGCAAAGTCAGGGCATTCTAAGGTTGCCATCCATCCAGTTTTTACCCGGACAGTCTGCTTTTTGGCTTCTGTGTCCGAATGCCATTTAGGGTTACAAGGTGCCCAGTTTTTGGGGACCTGGCAACCCTAATTTATAGCACCCAAACCCAAAGTCTGAGTACTGCAGGGCAGGGAAAGTCGCCATGTCATTAACCCATGCCAGTCCCTGCTCAGCCGATGCTGCCTCCTACCTGCAAGCATATTTTTTGGGACAATCCTGTGATCGACGGGAGGAAGGGAGAGAGGAGTGAGCAACAGGGGCCAGACCTTTGGGGGAAGAGGTGGAGCAGGGGGCGGGGCCTCCGGGGTCCAGTTATCAACCATTAGAAAGGTGGCATTCTCATGCCTCAGTAATTCTGTGCCCCTGTACAGGCCCATAGGCATCACTGCAACAGGGATGCAAGTTAGGGCAGCCTTCAGGACTGCTTTAGCCTGAGCCTTTCACTGCCGCCACTAGTGCTACAGCAGCTACACTGTTATTTATACTCCCGCTAGCTTGATGAGAGCTAGCACGAGTATGCGTCCATGAGCAGGGACTAGAGCAAGCCTTAGAGAAGAGGGATTTGTCATTTCAGGGAAGTGAAGCAGCCGTCAAATCCTGCAGAGCCTGAGAATCCTTGTTGAAAATAGATTCCAAACGTGAGAATCCAGGGGCATCCCTGCAAATCCTGTTCCTTTCTCCAGATTTCTTCCCCCATTTTCCCACTTGCTCTCTCAGGAACCACAGTGGCATTTTTGCCCCCCACTGCAGCAGCCTATTCCTGATCTTCCTTGTCCTTGGGGAGCTAATGCTGATTGGACCTAACAGCAGCTTGCCCTGCAGTTTACATCCCATTTCCAGGGTGCATGCCGAGTAGAGCAGCTGCTCCTCAGCTTTATCCCTGCACCCTCATCCCCATCACACCCAAAGCTCCAGCCTCCAAGTTCTAGTGCAGGGGGATTTCTGCTGACTTTGGCTGCACTTTCTGTGCTGGTTTCGGGGTCTTTCTTACTCCATTGCTTCCCTTGCCCCTGTAGGAGGAGTGTTAGGAATCTGGCCCTCAGAGATAAAAAACAGAGCAGCACAGGTAAACCACCTTTGTACGTGAATTGTAACTAGTGAACAGGGGCTGGACTGACAGCACTAGAATCCTGAAACAAGCCCACAGAACAAGTACAGCCAGGAGGCAGCAAGGGAGGCTTCCTGACACTGCCCCAACAATATGCCTCAGATGCAATCATGGATGGACTCTTACTAGCAGTGACGGCAATTTGTCTCTATGGCAATTCAGTGTGTTTTAGTGAAAATAATCTCTATCTTCTGCATTTCAACAGCATGATGCATTTTAAGATAGTAACTGTTTCTGGAAATTGCCAATGACTAAGGACTTGTTTACCCAGGGAAATTGACTGTATAGCTCCCCTGGGTGGACACTCTGTTTTGGAATAAAATTTACTTTATTCCAGAATAATTATTCCACTTTCCTCACAGACAAGCCCTAATGCTCATTAGCTTTCTCTTGAATTTACTGTTATTTGTCAGGAAGTTTGTGAAAGGATTTTTAAAGTGAAAAGCCATCTTTATTTGATCAATTATAGGAAAAGCAAGCTGACAGAGCAAGCGCTGACAGGTAAAAAAAAAATCTACCTTTATGAAACACAAACCTATGAGGACTAACAAAGGACACAAATTACATCAGAATATTAGGTTTTATGATTTGATGTGCTTCAGTACACACAGTGACCAAGAAAGATTGCAGGGCAAGTTATCTTCTTGTAACATCCAATATCTTTTGGGGTACTTTGTGATGCTCTCTTAAAAGAGAAGGTCACATAATGAGAGTGGTCTCTTGTACACTTTTCATAGTACCAAGCAGTATCATGTAACCACTTCAGAGCATTCATTCTTCCTGTCTTCACTGTCAGTAGTTATTGCCACATTACAATGCTAGAACATTTTTTTAAAATCCCTACCAATTTTGGTTTAAAAGTAAAGAATCTTCAAAATCAGAACCCTTTGCTTGTGCAAGTTGTCTGACCCTGATTCAGGAGTGTGATAAAGTTCCTCCTCTACCTTGGTGGGTCCTGCACTTATTGGCAGTTTTTGCTAGCCTCAGAGATCTTCCTGTGTTGGATCAGGAGTTGGGAGGTTTTGGGGGGAGCCCAGGCCCACCCTCTACCCCAGCTTCCAGCCCAGGTCCCTGTGGACTGCAGCTGTCTAGCATGCCTTCTGGAACAGCTACACAACAGCTAGAATTCCCTGGGCTACTTCCCCATGGCCTCCTCCCAATACCTTCTTTGTCCTCACCACAGGACCTTCCTCTTGATATTTGTTAACACTTGTGCCCCTCAGTCCTCCAGCAGCATATCTTCTCATCCCCAGCTCCTTACACACACCACTAACTGGCGTGAGAGCCTTTTTATACCAGGTGTCCTGATTAGCCTTAATTAATTCTAGTAACTCCCCAATTGGCTACAGGTGTCCTAATTAGCCTGCCTGCCTTAATTAGTTCTAGAAAGTTCCTGAGTGTTCTGGAATAGTTCCTGTTATTTTACCCAGGGAAAAGGGACCTGCTTAACCTGGAGCTAATGTATCTACCTTCGACCACTCTCTTGTAGCCATCTGGCCTGACCCTGTCACAGGAGATAAAACTGGGAGAGACAAAGGATTCTCATCATATGCAAAAACTATTTAAGGCAGGGGAGTGATATCACCTGAGTGGTTGGCTCTTCACTGACTTCCTGCCCAAGAAAGAAGACTGCTGAAAACACCTGAGAAGAAAAAGACTGAACTATGGGGAAAAGGGCTGAACCCAGGCTAGAGAGTTGTCTGGCCTGTGAAAGGAATAACTGCTGTTTTAAGCTGCATGCAAGTGCAGCTTGCCTTCAAGAATCTCTGCAATCTGCCTAAAACATATCCAATTGCTACACATATCCAATTTCTTTAGTATATTTAAACCTTAGGTTGCGTGTTTGTTTTATTCGCTAGGTAATCTGTTTGCTATCCCTTATAATCACTTAAAATCTATCTTTTGTAGTTAATAAACTTATTTTTGTCTTGTCTAAAACCAGTGTGTGTAGAAATCATAACTTGGGGCAGAAAGCTATGTATATTCCTCTCCACATTGAGGGAAGGGGCGAATTTCATGAGCTTATGCTGTACAGTTCTCTGTGCAGCGCAAGACAGTATAATTTTGGGTTTAACACTCCAGAGGGGGTGTGCACCAGAGTAACTGGGCAGTTCCCTAGCAGAGCTGATCTCAGCATCTGTGTGCTGGATGTGTTCCTACCTTTATGTGTGCTGGTAAAGTGCAGTCTGAATCCTGGGGAAGGGCTTGACAGGCTGCATAGCAGTATGGTGTAAAGTGAACCCAGGCTGCTGGGTCAGGCAGGCTCGGTGGTACCCCAGTTCCAAGTGGCATGGGGGAAGGGGAGGGAACCTATCACACCCTTCTTTTTCAATCAGGTTGTTTGTGATCAATTCCAGCATGTTTTAGCAGCTAATATTCTCACAAGCTTCTGAAGTTAGAGATGAATGTTTTATGCTTTCTGAAAACTGAGATTAAAAGCTTTTAGATAATGTGCAGCTTTGATAATAGCTCTAATTGTTCTTGAGACAGAAACCACTACAGCAGGCCAGAATTGAAGAGGAAGAAAAAAAGAGGCAAAATGGTAATCAGAATGATATGATTTTACGGTCAAATACTATATCTTCAAATATCCAGTGTGATACACCATTGCAACATGTACGTACAGTATGGATGATTTGTTTTTAACCTTTTGGTTAACATGATATCCTTCCTCAAAGATTCATCCCTCACACCAGGCAAAAACACAGACCTGGATGGCCAGACCAACATGCAATGCTTCCTGGGCCAATATGTCCCTACTCACATATTTGTTAGAAACATGGAAATCCTTTATTAAATGCCCTCCTATGTCCCTGTAAACAATAAGACAGGAAAAGAAATGATAATTTAATGTAAGCCAGATCTAAGGAGCGGAAGCCAGTCTGATGTAAAAGCTAACCTAATCAGGGTTGGTGCGCAAGAGGAAGAAGTGAACCGTATTACAGTCTGTTGACTCAAGAATAATGATATCAGCCTACTGAGCTGGGTAAAATCTTTGCCTCAATAGCAAATGGGGGGAAAAAAGGAAAAGAGGCTGTTTCTAGTGGTTTGTTTGTTTGTTTTTCCTCCTCACACAAGGGACTGCCAGACAGAGAATGCCAGATGGACAGTGACCTTGGAACTGGAAGCTGAGACACAGCATTGCAATTGTGAGTCACTATAGGCCATTAATATATATGGATTTCATCTTGTGTAACAGTCTGTAACAGCTTTAGCATCTGCTATGGGAGACACATCATAGTGACCTGCTAACAGTCAGATTGTTCGCTATATACAAAAAAAGGTCAGGGATTGATAAATTCCCTCAGGTTTCCCTCACAGAATTTCCATTGGAGTTTGCCTTCAGAGAAGCAATCAGCAGGTTCTAAACTCAGAGAAGGCTGAGTCAGGCATGAGATTACAGTCCAAGTACCCAGGAAAGGACAGCAGAAATTGCAGTATCCGTCACACCTATGGAGATGTCTACACTGCAATATAAGCCTGTGTTTGAGCCCAGCTCAATCCTAAACCCCTTGTGTCTATATTGCAATTGTGCTAAGCCAGGGCTCAGACCTAGGGTCTCAGGACCCTGCAGGGCTGGAGAGTCCGAGCTCAACTTAAGCCAGGACCCAGCATCCAAGCTTATTGCTTTGCAGTGCAGACATAGCCCCACCTGACTCAGGTCTTGAGAGTCAACCACAAATATCCCACAATTCAATGGGACAACTTCCTTAGTCCTCTCTATCCCAACAATCTACTCTACTGAAAATAGAAGCCTCCCCCACCGTTTGCTAATGACAGCAGCTCAGCTCAGCATTAATCCGTTTTCTTCTGATCTCTGATCTGCAAGCACACTGTCAGAGAGCCTCCTAGATTTGCAATGGAGGGTGAACCTATCAAGCCTTTTGCAAAGCAAGCTGCTTCCTGGTAATGTGCAGGGTGGGCAGCAAAGTTTTCCCACGGTGCACCATGGTCCTAGGGGTTAAAGCAGCCATATTTCAAGGGGGCAGCACTAGGGACTATGGGATATGGTTACTTTGACTTGGATCTATGCACTGCAGTGTGGACGCCATAACACTAGGTTCAAGCACAGGTTAGAACAGTGCTAACATAGGATTTAAAATACAGTGTAGATACTCAAACCTGGGGTTCCCTAACACAGGTCAGCTGACTCAAGTCCTACTAACCCCAGGCTTACACTGCAGTGTATACATACCCTAAGAAGGCAGTGAATGAACTCCAGGATGAACATTGTGAAATTTATAACTAGACAATTGCATGGTGATCTCTGCATGTGACAATCCTGTTTCATGCAATTTGACACAATATAAATCTACATGATTTATACCCCCCAGCTGCAGACAGGCAGAAGGGCTAGTTAAAAATAACAAGGCATATTCTTTACAAAAGGATGACTAATAACCATTTCCTACAGTTATAGCCTCCATTAGACTACGCATATCCAAGTAACAGGCAACGGCAGGATCAGGAACTGAATCTCTCTTCCCAGCACTATCTGGTTTTTTAATTCCGCTAAGAAACATTAAAAGCTACAGCAAATCCAGATTTTGTGGGCTCTTTCATCTTTTTCAAAAGTTTCTAGCCCTTTTATGTTGTTAGCAACACATCACAGAGGCTTTTTCTTGCCAATTCATCAAAAAAACAAGTCAAGCTGGTGAGAATGAACATTTTCTTTGCCATTATCTAAGGACGTAATCCTGCACCAATAAAATCAAGGAAAGTTTTGCCACTGGACTTCAGTGGCAGCAGGATCAGGCACTTTGGGCTTGATTGGTCTTCTACCTTGCATCTAGTGCAGTCTTTCACACCTATGGCAAGGGAGTGCAGAACACTATGGGCCTGATTCTCCAGTCACACTAGTGTCAATCAGAAATTCTGAAGTCAATGGGGTTGTGCCAGAGTAAAATCACTGCAAGCAAAAAGCCAATTGTGCCCTACCATTCTGATCTGATAGTGTCTTACACTCATGTTATACAGGTATAAATGACTACACAAGATGCAAGGCAGTGAAAAATTAGAACCACAGCCCTTTTAATGTGCCTGTGGTGTATATTGTATGTCTGCATACATTAATAAATATTCAATATTAGAGCTGGTTGGAAAAGTGGAGCAGCGATGTTTCCCACAGGTCATTTTGATTTATTGGTGACAAATTAAAACCCAAGCTTTTTTAGCTGAAAACCAATGTAGTCTGGCCAGGAAGCTTGGCCATTGAAGAGAATGGGACCACAAGGCAGCTGAACTACAACTCCCATGAAGTACCAGAGTGGCAATTCAAATAGGCATTTTTGGTTTTCAGATGTTTTGGGTTTTTTGACAAAACACCAAAATTATCCAAAGAAAGCAGACACTTTTCATGAAAAATTTCATTTAATTGAAAATCAAGTTTTCCATTGAAATACAAACATTTTCCATCAAAACTGACCAGACCCATTCAATAGAATAAGAATAATACCATGAATTATCCACCTGCTTATTGAACAGCAAATCGGAAATGATTGTTCCCTGATTAGAGTATTTTCTGCTTCCTCTGCTCTCTAGAGATACACATACCCCCCTATTTTGCCTGAGTCTCAAGTAGACGACAGTATAATTAATTTTTTTATAATGAAAACAGGGACTTGATGAAGTGCAAACCAGTAACCAGTGTGACTTATGCAAAACTTGTACAGGAAACAAACATAGGAGCAGATTTTTATTTTAAATTTTTCTGATTGGCCTTTGTAAGTTTTGATATTTTGTCTTTTTTTTAAACAAAAAAAATTGTAGCTCTAAGAAACAAATGAAAAATGGGAAGGACTGTTCAGATACATAGGAATAGGAGAAGTAGTAGGAGCCTTCCCCTAACTCCTTAATCCGACTTCATTAATCACCTTGCTTCTGAACAACTTTTCCAATTGCACCTTTTGTACACAACAGCAGAAGAGAATTAATAGATATGACGCGTCTCCGGAAACTGTGTGGGTGGAAAATGTCAAACAGCACCAGGAGACAAAGAGAAGTGTAAACTGTAGCTAAAACTTCAATGCACAGATAAGGAGATACAGCAGGAAGATGGCCAAATAATCTCTGTAAGCAAAAGTGTAAATTCATCAAAGCTGTAGGAATAATTTCTTCACAAAAGGGCCTAACCCTGAGAAAGCCGCAGAAATCCAATCTGGAAGTGACCGCTTAAAGGCCAAACAGATTTACGAAAATACTTTTAAAGCTTTAAACACACACACACACACACACACACACACACACACACACACACACACACACACACACACACACACACACACACACACACACACACACACACACACACACACACACACACACACACACTCTATCTTTTGGGGTTTGGTTAATACAAAACCAACAAAATGAGCTCCAGACTCTCAGCATGTGGCTGAGAGCACTGTGGAGATGATGTCGTCCAAACAGCATTGTACTTATGCTAAGACTCATCTTTGGTACTTCTAGAAGGAACCCTGATACCTTTTATGATGGACTGCCAGGTGAAATAAAAGTGGGCCTTTTCCCCTAGTTGGCTCTGTCTTCATCCTCCTTCTCTCTCACTTCTCATTCTATCTCATATTCTCATCCCAGCCTCTAGCCTGGACAAAGCACTAGCAAATATAATGGATGAAGTCTTGGTCCCACTGAAATCAATGCCAAACTCCCATTGACTTCAATGGGGCCAAGATTTCACCCACTATTGGGAACAATCCCACATTAGCAGGGGGAGAATGAGATGATCTAATAGATCATTCTGCCACTGCTGCTTTCTCAGTCCACTCCTCTGCAATTTTTTCTTTAACACCCCCATTGCTTGCACTACCCCAGCCAAATGACTCTCTTCCCCATATTTTACTTCTTTCAGACTATTAGGGCAGAGAATGACATGGTTATGGGAGAAGCACTGTCTTCCTAATGTGAGTTGAAGAGAGAGTTTACAGAAATAATTGCTTAGATCAAGTAGGAGGAAAGGTGTGGTGCATAGCTAAATACACATTTGACTAACTGTTTAGCCAAAGCCAGTAATTTATAGAACAAAGAAAAATTGTGGAGTAGTGTGGAAACTGAAATCCATCTTTTTTTTGACCCACTGGTCTTAGATACATGTTTATACATTATTGGATTTATGTATTATATACACACATACCCGATGTCCTTCACTCTTCTTCTCAGGAGTTAGGAAGGTCATTCTGAGTTCATGTAAATATTTTTCATACCATGCTGTTCACGAAGTACTCATATATAAAAAACACCTAATTTTAAACAAAAGGAGTAGCATTTACAGTTAAAATGGCAGGAAAAAGAAAAAAATTGGCACATTTTGAAAACTAAATGCAAACCACATGACTCCAATGGAGAAAGAAATAGAATTCTTTTAGGGAGCAACCCAATAATCACTGGTCTTCATTAACCCCCCATGCCCTCCGATTGAGTGGTTTGTTTTTATTTAATTGCACAATGTGAAAGAAAAGCCCTATGTGCCAAGCTATTGTTTCAGTATATGATTAACGTGAAACTGCTGTGATCATTTTATGTTATAAATCTGGTTCTTAAAATATTCTTATTTCTTTTTCCTTTTTTAAAATGCACTTTACTTAAATTTCTCTCATCTTGAACTTCAGTTTTATGACCGAATCTACGATGACTGCCAAAAGCATGTTTCAGTATATTTTATCCAGCTGTTTGCCAAGCCACAAAAGGAAAAGAGAACTTGGGCTCAACATTTAAAGTAAAATTTAAAAAGCATTCAAATTTATAGGAACACAAGAACATGAAGGCTAAGGGGCACAAGATTACCACATTGTCCATTACACCCAGTACTGAATGGAATATTACAAACCTACGAAGGAGAAATCAACATAGATCTTATCTAAACACTGTGCTAGCTCAATAGGCAGTGAAAATGCTCTCCATCTTTCTCCTTTCCCAAAAATGTACCACTGCTCCTTGAACTGACTTGACTCTTTCTAACTGCAACTGCAAAGGTTTGCATGTGTATACAGTAGAGCCACCCTTTTTATTATCTCTACTAGTGCAAAAGCTATCATTAAAATTATATTTAGATTTCCATTATAACCACATTTTCCCATGCTAATCCAGCAAAGCACTTGGGCCCAGATTTCTAAAGGTATTTAGGCATTGAGGCACTCAGTATTTTTCTAACGCCTAACAGATTTAGGAGCCTTAATCTCATTGTCCAAAGGGATTTAAGCATGTAGGAGCCAAAGCCCTATTGATAGTCAATAGCATTTAGGCTCCTAAGTGCCTACGTCCCTTTAGAATATGAGATTTGGGCTTCTAAATCAGTTAGGCATTGGAACATTGAGTGCCTCAATGCCTAAATACCTTTAAAAATCTGGGCTTTAGACATGTGTTTAACTTTTAGTACACATATTGATTTCAATGGGATTATTCTCATGCTGAAAATGTTAGTATTTTGCTAGACTGGGGTATCATGACCTCATGCAAAAACCATCAACATCAACAGGAGTCTTTCTACTGACTCCAATGAACTTTGGATCAGTCCCTTACTTTGGAAGATTTCATTTTGGGTGGAATTTTGGTCTCTGTCCAAAGATTTTTTTTAATTATTTGTTTGTTTCTTTCTTTTAAGGAAAAAGCTTGATCATGATCTGTTTGCACAGTTCTGAGTTATGTGAGGGAGTAAATAAAGTTCCTATTAAAAAAATATTATAAGACTTTTTCTTACAGATGAATTTCACAAGCTGAAACTTTCCAGGTATCTTGTTTTCACTGAGCACTAATCTCCAGGCCAGTTGTAAAACAACAAATTATTGTGGATTGCGTATGCATGGTATGAAATTTAGAGTCATGATACTATTTACAGGACTTTGGACTAATGTGCGTACAAAACAGCAACATTACTTACATCAGTGTAGTTTTGTGCTCCTGTTTCATTGTGGATTTCTATAGTTGTGAACATTTTTGACTAATCAGCTGTGAAAGTGCACAGCAAAATCAGAAGAAAGTGAATAAAAATATTAAAATTTATTTTTCTTCCTTTATTTAAGAAATGGGAGATTATATTTAAAATCTTATATCATTGTAATATTTAGCCGACAATTGTAACCCTCCAAAGTTAGGAAATATAAAATTTAAGGAGTCAAAGTTATCCCTGGTGAATGAATGCCCAATGAAGCCAATATACCTATACCCAGGGTCGTTGGAAGATTTTTTATAGTGGGAGTGCTGAGAGCCATTGAACAAAACTGTAAACCCCATATATGATGGAAACCACTTCAAGCCAGGGGTTGCTGCTGCACCCTAGGCACCCCTAGTTCCAGCACCCTTGCCTGTACCAGGGATGAATGCAGCCCAGGATTCCCATGATAACCTATACTCATCTACATTGTACATATTGGGCTAAACTCATCTCTGGTTTAATTCAACTAATGTCACTGAAGCAGCACAGGGAGTGAACTTGAATCATAAGAGTATTTTAAATTGCTAGTTATGCCATTAAATATCTTCCATAATATTTAGACCTATTTCTAACCTTAAATACGCACAAGCAACTCAAATCAATTTCAAAAGAAGCTGTAGCTAAGGGCAAAATTGACTCTTTAGGACCCTAATTCCTTTTCTTATAAACAGGAGGGAGCTGGGTTCTCCAGGAAATACCCTGGACTTTACAACTGCTCTCCCCTTGATCTGCTGGAGCTTAGCATCCTGTACAGTCCATCTTTTTTTCTCAGGCTTTTGTGGAGGGGCTGACCTGAGGTTTGGGTTTATCGATAACTGGTCAACATTGATTTCTGCACTAAGATGGGGAAAAGCAGTCCTCTGTGTTCTATTTTGTATTGTGTGTTGTAGTTGTATATAAATAAATTTTATATAAATCTAAATAAATATTTCTGCATTCATAGCACACCCAAAGCCCACAGAATTCAATGAGTGTGCTTGGAATATAGGATTGAGCTCTGTATCCTGCAATGTGTGTGAGGACATTATGACAACTTTAATTCAGGCCTCTTGCATTCTTGTATCTTCTGACTTGCGTGTGTTTAAAACTGAAAGCTAAAATTACTTACATTTAATTTATAATTAATATATAGAAATTATACACCAGCTGCTTCAAAACTAAAGCTTAGTTTAATTTTAATTCATCATCTCCTCTTAGCTTTTATTTTTCCAAATTAAATATAATTTTCTTTCTTTCATAATTTGTATTGCAGTTAACATCTACAGCTCAGATGGCTGGAGAACTTACAGAAGTTATTCATTACCACTTCCAGCATGGGAGAATATCAACTGTAGAAATGTTTGGCTGTTATTCACATACATTATGCAAAAAACTACACTGGTTACAAAAAAAAGAAGAAAAAAGTTAATATTTGTCCCTCAGCTGGTTGCCTCTACCAGAAAAGCCTGAGCATCTGAGTCCCATGTTTTTGCTGCTGCTGTCATAGGCAGTTCCAAGTTCCACATTCAAGAAGAGCTGCAGTAGCACTGTGAAGTAAAGTACACTTCATTGACTTTCTTTTTGCAATGTTGAATATATTCTCAACTTAACTTCACTAAGCAGTTGTAGCTCTTCTTGAATATGGAAATTGGAACTGCTTATAATGCCAGAAACAGTAGCATAATCATCAAACCTAATAAATGAGATGACACCCAGACTTTAAAAATCAGGTCATTCTGATTACTGTCTTGTTGCAATTTCAGCATGATTTAACAGTCAGAAAGGAAGGCTAAAAACTGGGATTAGAAATTTATAGATGTGCAGCATTGGTTCATCAGAATGTGTTATACTGAGGTCCAATATCTTGCAAACCATCAGGTTACAAGCAACACACTATATAACATGGAAAAACTGGTATTATCAGCCTTACCTTGGGAAGTATTATTAGTTTCTATGCATGGTAGTTCATGAGATATCAAACCTTAAAGTATTCACTGCTCCCTGCAGCCAGGCAAATATATAGATCATTCACCAGAGAGAACAGGATGTTTTCCTACAAATCAAAAATTGCTAGTTGGAAGATATGGATTAAATAATGGTATGCACAAATATGAATTAACACAGGTTAGTCTACACATAAAGTCCCGTGGCAACAAGTCTCAGTCTCCACTTCATGGGGTTTGTGCTATGGACTAAAAAAAGCAACATAGACATTCCTTCTCGGGCAGGAGCCCAGGCTCTGAAATCTAGAGAGCGGGGTAGGTCCCAGAGCCCAGGCTCCAGACTGAGCAGGAACATCTACACTGCTAGTTTTAACCCCATTGCATAAGCCCCACACACCCAAGTCAGCCGACCCAAGCTCTGAGACTTCTTGATGCAGGAGGTTTTTTTCCGTATAGAAATACCCAGTTTTTCTTTTATTTCTATTGAAACAATGTGCTCTTTTTGAAATACTTGACCCATCCATTTGCCCAGACTCTCTCTCTCTCTCTCACATACACACACACACACACACACACACACACACACACTCTCTCTCTGTCAAAATTATATAGCTTTGTCAGGTATATTTTATGTTCTTCCCAAGACTGCCACACTAAAGTGTGATAATTTCAGTGTTGTTATTATTTATTATTTGTATTACTGTAGCACTTAGAAGCCCCAGTCCTAGACCAGGACCTCATTGTGCTAGGCACTGTACAAACACAGAACAAAAACATGGTGTCTGTCTCAAAGAGCTTATAATTTAAGTATCAGACAAGAGACAACAGATGTATATAGCAAGCATACGAGAGAGTACAAAGAATCAGTGAGCTAATATTTGTCCGCATGTTAGGCAATGTTCTCAGTGCAACAGCAGCCTCACTGCTGTCCCATTTTTATAGGCATCATGGCAAAGGAGAGTTCTGAGCAGGATTTGAAGGAGGATGAAAAGGCAGCTTTGTGGATATCTACAGGGAGTTCCTTCCAAGCATGAGGGAAGGCACAAAGGCGTTGCTTTGAGATTACCCAGAGATAAAGTGTAGCGGAAGAAGAGACAGGGACCAAAGACAAAGCCCTACAGAACTCTGACAGAAAGCTGGAGAGGGAATAAAGAGTATAACCTCTAAAGGACACATTGACGGAGCAATTAGACAGGCAGCAGGAGAACCAGGAGAGGACAGAGTCATGGAAGCTGAGGGGCTGGGATTGCGTTGCAGGCAGCTGACAAGTCAAGGGAGGTAGGAGACGACTATGAGAACATACCCTCTTAACCCCCCTGTTTTGATTGACTGTACCAAAATTTTGGAAACCATGAAGCCTATAAAAACAGTAAAGGAGTGAGCCAGCTATTGCACTGAGAACATTGCCTATCCTGCTGACCAATATTAGCTCATTGATTCTTGTACTTCCCTGTATACCAATGAAGGAAGATTCAGAAATTGAGGTTTGTTTAGTCTGGAGAAGAGAAGAGTGAAAGGGGACATGATAACAGTTTTAAAATACATAAAAGGTTTTTACAAGGAGGAGAGAGAAAAATTGTTCTCCTTAACCTCTGAGGATAGGACAAGAAGCAACGGGCTTCAATTGCAGCAAGGGAGGTTTAGGTTGGACATGAGGAAAAACTTCCTAGCTGTCAGGGTGGTTAAGCACTGGAATAAATTGCCTAGGGACGTTGTGGAATCTCCATCATTGGAGATTTTTAAGAGCTGGTTAGACAAACAGCTGTCAGGGATGATCTAGATAATACTTAATCCTACCATGAGCGCAGGGGACTGGACTGGAAGACCTTTTGAGATCCCTTCCAGTCCTGCCATTCTATGATTATTAGTAGTATGAATTATTTGAATTCCAGAAGTGCCCAAAGGTACCAGTTGAGGAGCCTCAGGCCCCATTTGTGTTAGACAGTGAACAAACACGTAGTAAGAAATAGTCTCTGAAGAGTTTCTAAAGGAAACATATGAGACAGAGAAAGGGAGTATGCTTGGTTGGCTTTACCTGTTTCTAAGCATATTGTACTACTCTAATCTTTGGGGTAGGAAAATCTGAGTTAACTTTACAAGAAAAAGGGCAAACATAGGATTTTTTATTGAAACCATATTTAGAAAGGAGCATTTTGTGAGGAGCAGCCAATATTTGCATTCACTGAAAGAAATAATAATGTTCCAGTGAAGACTGAAATCAAACAGAATACTTGAAATTAGACCAAGAATGCAACTAAATGTAAAGGATTTCTGAGATGCACAGTATCCAAGTCTGAAATGAGCTTATTGAAGTTGTGACTTTTCAGCTGGAATAATGCTAAATTCACCCAAAGTATAACTCCACTGAGTTGAGGGAATTACATGAGTGATGAACTGGTCTGCTGTGATTCAAGCTCCTTCTCATTTTCCTTTGCAAATTCTTGTCTGCAAAAACTGAGGCATTTGTATGCTTTTAACAAAACTCTGAATATTTCCCCAAGGGCAAAATGGCAATTCATTTTTCACCCCCAACCAGTTCCAGTCCCAAACCCAAATGATGGTCTAAATCTTTACATTGGGACCCAAAGAAAACACAAAAATAAAGGGGAGGGCAAAACAAAGCACAAATATAGCAAAAAAACCCAATGTAAATACAGACAAAAATGAACTGAATGGACTAATCGTTCCTGAGGGTCGGACGGTGGCCGGGACGGTAAGGTTGTGTTGCAAAACTCTAGCAAAATTTCACTGAAGTCAATGCAAGTTTTGCCTAAGGAAGCAAAGAGAGACACAAGCAGAACTCTCATTTACATGAGTAGATGTAGGTGATTACTGGGGGGAGAACCAACCTGCTTTCTGTAACAGCAATCGCTTCACATTACTGTACAGTATTTACCTCTGGGAATCAGAGCAGCTTCTTAAAAGAAAATTAATATTGTTTCTATAAACAAAGGTTTCAAGTTATTATTCTATTTTGTTTAAAAAGTTGATCAACAACTGTACTGTTAAGCCATATTCTGTTGCTTTTGTTGTCTTGTTACAGAGATTTTCACCAAAGCAAAATACACTAAGAGCTGACATTTTGAGAGCACGTTGCTGTGCACTGGTGAAAGTAGGATAATTTATGATATTGCAGTTGTTGTTGTCTTCTGTTGGTCTTTACAGCTAAAACACAGCTATTTATTATTTTAATAAATTCAGACCCAGATAGATCAATCCTGGAACATAAGTACTTTATGGGAAGGAAGAACAATGTGTTATGAGTAGGTTTCTTTTAGAATTTCTGATCTGTAATCACACCCACACAAATCCACCTATATCCCACTCAACAGAACACAGAAAGTAAGTCATTGCAAAGTGACGCTTGTCCAGATAAATCAAACTAAACCAGGGAATATGTCTGTTGTGTTCATTGAGCCCTTGCTGCACAGTTTTGTGTGATTCCCTTTGAATTATCTGAATCCCAACACACATCCCCTTCCCTGCTGAAGGGAGAGTGAGAACAAACCAAGTTCTTTTCAGACACTCAGTGAATGAAAAAGACAGGAATCAAGAAACTAGAGAGAGAGAAAACATATTAGGACACTATGTCTATCTCCCTGCTAGCTCAGGACTCTTTCCTAAAGTATTCTCAAGAGTTTTTTGTCGTCTATTTTTAAATTACTAGCTATTTAGCTTTCATAATTTCCCTGGGAGACTATTCAACAGTCTAAGATCTGGCAGGATATTTTCCTTTATTCCTTTGACCTCCCTAAACAATTCCTCTGACTACACTCTTGGCATTTGCATCATTTAACATGGTTCTCATATTCCCCCTTAGTTGTCATTTAGCCAACCCAAACACAGGCCCTTTAATTATATTTGTTGCTTTCCTCTGATTTTCCTCCAATCTGTTGTCATCTTTCTCATACTGAGGTGACTATAACTGAAAACAGTATTCTAGGCATTCCCATCAGTGCTACAGAGAGAAGAAATCTCACCGTCCTTGGTGATAGTGTGGTTTCAGAAGTACTGGCCATGCAATAGTAAGGGACCCCTGTAAAACCAGTAATGTGACTAGAACACTATTGGTTATCTGCCAACTAGAGCCAGCAGACACAGTGATGGGTGAGCCTGGCAGAAAACTGAACCATCAAGAAAAATTATGGGCCATGTTCTGCCACCCTTACTCACATTGAGTAGTAACTGGTCTGTGTTTGTTGAGTGCCCACAATGGGGTCTGGTCCATGTCTGGGATTGCTAGGCTCTATGATTATATAAATAAAATAATAATTCCACAAATTGCCCCATTGATTTCAATGGGGCTGCTTGAGAGTAAGGTGAAAACTAGTGCAAACTAGTATATCAGAATCTGGCCCTATGTTTGTAAGTTACAGTGTAGGTGCATCCTGTTCACTGAGGCAAACAGTTCCTGTGCTATAGCTCTGTGCTGCTTTACAAGTCTGTTCTATTGTGAACTTAATCTCCACGCCTAATTCTCTCTGATAAAGAGTCTGTTTTATCTTAACATCTGTGTGTAACCTCTTCCTATTCTAACCAAGCACCTTATCTAACCTATCTAACCCAATTACACTATTATCTATAATCATCAACATCCTTTCAAAGCAGTGCTGGGCAGGGACCTTCCCTTTTCAAAACAAGCAGCTGCTAAATGTAGCCAAACCATTTTATAAATATAGAAAACAGAAGAGAAGGGACATAAATAATGTTTTCAAAAATGCTGCCCCGATGGACATATTATTCCAAGGGGGCCCACTCCTGATCTGTGTGCCTGCATTTATAAACACTGCAAGTGATTATTAGCCTAGAGAGCTAAGCATGAAATTGTGGATGGTTTTGTTGTTTTTACAATCTAAAATAGACAGATAAAGAGTGAGATTCTGCAGTGACCCTGCAAGAGGCACTGCACAGAACTCAACCCAATGGAAGAGTAGCCTGGGGTGGCTTTAAGCCCATCATTGTGCTCTCCCAATCCTGGCTATTCTGGGGGCTGCAAAGCCCCATTAGCATAACCTATACTGCCCTATGGGCCACAGCACTGCCCAGAATCTCTCAATCGCTGCACATCCCTCCCAACTCCAAACCCAGCATGTCCTCCATGCCATGGTTTGCAATGGTGTCCTCAGAGGCAGCCTTATGGCTGTCCTCCATACTGCCTGCACTGAATGAATCCTCCCTCCATCTGTATACAGAGCTTTTAGGGCTCATTTAATCTGGCTATTTTACATGGTGTAAAGGGCCACAGCTGGGCTGAGGATCTCATCCAAAGTGTAAGCAGGGTTTTGTTTGTTCCACAAACAAATTAAAAGATTGTGTTCAGCCTGAACTTTCAGTATCCAAACAAATACGTATCAATGGAGGAGGAGTACATTGTACTTGCAATTTCCTACAAATCTTATCTGGATCTCTCTGCTAAAATCATCATCAGTACAATAGCTAACAATGTTGATTTAACTGTGACACTCTGAGTTCCTTTCCCAGACCCCACAAAGAGCTCTGTGTAAGCTGGAAAGCTTGTCTCTCTCACCAACAGCAGTTGATCCAATAAAAGATATTACTTCACCCACCTTGTCTCTCTAATATCCTGGGACCAACACTGCCAGTGTTGGTATTTAAATTCTCATCACTAGGATTTAGAGTCAACTCCATGTTGAGATAAAAGTTAATATCTATTAGAGCTATTGCTCAGTCTGTAGACTCAGAAAGTCAGTACTGCTTTGGTTCATACTTGTAAAGCTATTATCACAAGAAGAAGGGCTATCAACTTAATTTTAATGAAAACATAAAATTCTGCAGAAATTGAGAACTCTGCACATCAAAAAGGTGCAGGATAGAGTTCCTGCCCAGCCACGCTCACTTCAAACTCTGCTCCTCAACTTTTGTAAATGAACAAGGAGAGGATTGTTGTCTGAATAGAAGTACTAAGGCTGTGATTTAGCATGGTACTTAAGTCTGAGCCTAACTTTCAGCATTAAAGTACTCCAGTGAAGCCAGTGCAACAACTCAGATAGGAACCACCCTATTGCATCAGAGCAGTAGTCCACCTACTCCAGTATCTTGTTTTCAACAGTACCAAGTAATAGATGCTTCAGAAAAAGGTGCAAAACCCCCACAGCTAACATGCTTAATGATAAACATTTAAGTCCTGTGGTGAATCAGGGCAAAATGTAGAGTATTACCTTGCCATAATAACAACTACTTTAGTTTATATACAAAGTTTGTTTTATTTATTTGCTTGATCTGGTTTGTGTTTTGCTGGGCTTGTTTCTGTTCTTTGTTTTATTTTTGAGGGGTTTATCTGTTTTTTGTTACTGTCAGATATGATTGTAATTATACATAAAATCTAAAACAGATACTAGGCATAAAAAAAGGGAGGTTCTGCTGTTTTCAGATGGCAGCACATGCAGAATGTAGAACCTAACTATGCTGGTGAGTTAACCATATAAAACAGATGTTTCTCTCATAAATAATTTACTCTCTGTGACTTTTTAATTTCAGAACAATAAAGAAGAAAGACAACCCCACAGGACATGTTCTATACATTAAATTTCCTTCTGTCATATTTACAGAATTTAGATTCTGCTTTTGCATCAATATACTTTTGCAACAATATGAAGAGTTATTGAGCCTGGGAGTAAGCACTGTGCTCACTATTTTTTGTAGGCTTGGTCCCATAATTATTTTTTTTTCAGAAACACTTACCTGGGCAGATACACTAAGAGCCAAAGTGAAGCCCACTAATCCACACAGGCAAAGTGAGATGGACCAAGACAGATCTAGTATTCTTATAGGAGAGACTCCAATCCCATTCCATGCAGAATGTGTTATATCAGGGGTCGGCAACCTTTCACAAGTGGTGTGCCAAGTCTTCATTTATTCACTCTAATTTAAGGTTTCACGTGCCAGTAATACATTTTAACGTTTTTAGAAGATCTCTTTCTGTAAGTCTATAATAAATAACTAAACTATTGTTAGGTTTCAGAGTAGCAGCCGTGTTAGTCTGTATCCGCAAAAAAAACAGGAGTACTTGTGGCACCTTAGAGACTAACAAATTTATTTCAGCATGAGCTTTCGTGAGCTGTTGTATGTAAAGTAAATAAGGTTTCAAAATGTTTAAGAAGCTTCCTTTAAAATTAATTAAAATGCAGAGCCCCCCCGGACCGGTGGCCAGGACCCGGGCAGTGTGAATGCCCATGAAAATCAGCTTGTGTGCCGCCTTCGGCACCCGTGCCATAGGTTGCCTATCCCTGTGTTATATTATATATTTTTTTCTAATTATTCTCTGAGTTTTGCCCCACAGATATGTAGCTGAGGGTGTGAATGAAATGTGGGCCAAAATCTGCCCTCAGTTACATGGTGTAACTTCCATTGTCTATAAAGGGAGTTTCACCATATAAATGAGGGCAGAATCAGGTCTTAGTCCTTTTTGTTTTGGTCTAGAGCATAGTAGGTTTTTGACAACTGTGAAAATTAACATATAGTAGAGAAGAAAGGGGTTTTAATCACGTCTTGTACAATGTAAGTGGTAGTCCACCCGCAAGTCATGGGTAGTTGGGGGAAAGGTGAGATTAGGACATGCTAGGGGCTGCTATGGATTGTGATCTTTCATTAAAGATTAATCTTTGGTTCCTGGAGACTCCAGGGGGGTTGGCAACCCTATGGTGAATCCAGCATATGCACTCCACCTTGCTGAAGGTTACATGGTCTCTATTGACCCAAGTTTGCATTGTTGTGCACCCAAAACTTCCTAAGAGTTTTGAATAGGCCAGGAATGCAAGGCCCAAATGGATGGAAAGATAAATCTTTTGACCCTTGAGGAATTAGGAACATGGAATTATCACCCATCTTTATTCAGAATTAGACTGATTTATACACTGTTGTATTAAACACAAAAGGTGTTTCTTCTGTGCACTTCTAGCACATGCCACCTACCCGCCCGCCCACCCACCATCAGAATTGCCCTTCTCATTTTTCAATGTATTCTCCTTTTTACAAAAATTAAATAAATCAATCTATATTTTAAAAGGAGAGGAGCAATTAAAATGCTAGCTGAGGGGATAGCAACTGTTTAAGCAGGACCTTTTTAAAACTGAAGAAAGTATGTTACTATAAAGCATATTTTCCTCTGGAGATTACTGTAGAAAACACTTAAGTCACAATGTCATAAAACTTGGAGATGGAACTGTAGATTCCATCACTAATCCTGGGAGACTATTCCCTAATATAAAACAGTGAGGTGGAAATGCATTCTCCCCACCGGTGGGCTGAGAGGGAATGCCCAGTGGAAGAATCTTACGCTTCTTAAGATCCAACAGTAGCCCAGGCAATGAGAGGAAGATGCAACTCTTTCCCTCCTGCTACTTCCCCATTCATGCTCTGACCCCTGGCCCAGTGACACTGGGCTCTCTCCCTTCCTCTTTGAAACCCCACAGTGCTCTGGTCTGGGCAGGGGAAGAAGAGATTCTATAGGCTGTGAAGCCAACTTCACAGAGTCATAAAGTTGAAGGCAAGAAGGGACCACCAGACCATCTAGACTGACCTCCTGTATATCACAGGCCAGCACCAGCACACTAACTCCAACAAACCCGTGCTCCTTTGTAATACCTTAAACTAATTGCCTCTTTGGAGTCACACCCTTCAAATCTGTACAGATGATTTTCATGCCATTCTCCTACTTAGTGTTTGGCTTATGTAGTTCCTTTAATCCTGTCTCAGGCCACGTTTACACTTACCTGCTGGGTCGACGCGGCAAGTTCGACTGCTCGGAGTTCGAACTATCGCGTCTGATCTAGACGCGATAGTTCGAACTCCGGAAGCGCTAGTTCGAACTCCGGTACTCCACCGCGGCAGGAGGAGTTGCCGGAGTCGACCTTGGAGCCGCGGAGTTCGCTTCCGCGGCGTCTGGACGGGTAAGTGAGTCGAACTAGGGTAGTTCGAATTCAGCTACGTTATTCACGTAGCTGAATTCGCGTACCCTAGTTCGACCTCCGACCTTAGTGTAGACCAGGGCTTAGGAACTTTTTTTTCCTTATTTTTGCTACTCTTGTCTAAATTTCCAGCAGTTTGTCATCACCGTGCTGTTATTAGTGTGTTCAGAACTGAAAGCAGTACATAAGCGTGATCTCACCAAAGTCTCAGCCTAGTCTTTTGTTGTGATTTATCCACATGAAAAAATACCGCATTTGGCACAGTAATCAGTGTCTACTTAATGGAGATCTGTGGTGAAGTAGCATGTATTCCACAGCTCAGACGTGGGTATCTATACCACTTTATCTGAAACTTTCCCTTCAGCAATAATCCACAGCTCCTTTTATTTAGTGCAAATGATATGATTCAAATGCAATAATTGAAAAAAATACATTTTTTCCACAAAGAAAAATATACATTCTGATCACACTGGGTATTAGTGCCTTGGGGATAGACTAATTTAGTATATGCTGCCCCTCCTAATATGGCAGATATATTAATTTGTGAAATTCTCTATTTTCTGATAGCCTGTGGATGATTACTGGTATTCTTTATTTATTCGGTAGTGGAGTACGCCTCAGGTGATAATGTGTATATGTTTATTCTGTTTACGTCAGTAAATCAAGTGTTTGTTTTAAGCTGACTCTAGCCAAAGTTGGAGAGGTGGAGGTGGGCATGCAGCACTGTAATATGGAAAGTGCAGTTACATTTAGAAAGTGACCATACAAATGTTATGAAGTTCAGAAGAGATTTGGGTGCTCCCCATATGAAGCACAAGATTAAGAGTGTTACAGGACTTCTAAATGGGCCCTTTTCTCATTATCTCCCTTTTGCAACCCCACAACTCCAAAGCACATCCACCTGCTTTCCTGGGTTCCATAATGGACCGGCACCTTACTCTTGGCCTTGTTTGCTGGCCATCCACTTTATTCCTCTGTTGGTTCCCCTCAGGCTCCAGCACCTTCTCTGCTCCCCACTAGTCGCTATCTCCAGTTTCCTACAGTTTCTCTCCTCTTTAATTATCCCTAATATCTGTTCCTAGTTTCTCCTCTGTCTCTCCCCCATCTCCTCCCTCAGTCAGTGCCTGCTCCTTCTCCCCTCACATACTGCTACTCATTGAGTTTGCCAGTTGATTCAGCCGCCCCTGCATTGTTTATGCCTACTGGAAGTACAGGGAGAAAGATGTCACTTTTGCTGCCTGCTCGACAACTATCAGCTGACTGCCTGGTAAACACTTTAGCACACACAGACTTCTGTTGGAGAGGAAAGCACTGAAAATCACTAGCACTGGGCCTGCCACAAGGCCTCAATGGACTCCCACTATTCTAAGTACTGTGCAGATTTGGGGGCCCTTATTTACACATTGGAGGGCGGTTTGTAAAAGCGTTGCTCAGGTTACATATAAAAGATGAAATTTTCCCAACTGCCAGCCCTGCAGATTTAAACTGGAATCTAAAAATTAAACTGTGCTTTCCATACCCTATCTAATCCATCTCTGTGTTTTCATATTACACTCATCACCAGGGTGTCATTACCAATAATAAAAATTTTGCAATCAAAGTTTAGCACTTAATTTGGTAGATGCTTCACAAGACAGAATAGATCCCAGCTCATTCTTCCCCAGCTAGGTTGTCTCTGCTGTGCTAACAAGAGCAGAAATCTGTTTGTCATAAGTAAGCTGCTATAATGTGTATATTCAGTAGAAAGATAAATTTTTGCAGTCATATTTTGGTACATAACCTCATTTACAAGCTAAAAATAATTTATGGGACAACTTGTCTAACACATAACCAACAATCATGTCAAATATTCCTTTAAACTGGTGCCACCATATTTCATTTAAGGGGGCACTTTCAAATGCCAAATTAATCAGTAAACTGTGATTTCATCCTTATGAAAATTATTAAAAGGTTTTTCCAGGTCTTCCTCTGGTTTGTGCCAGAAAAGATAATGCTTAACAATTTACTCTAAACACTTCATAATTCATTGCTTACATTCACCATGTCAATGCAATGTAATTCCACAGAGTATATCTGCAACTGCAGTTCAGGATTCCTGGTTCCTCAGGAAATCCCATGGAGACAAGTATTTGGAACTGAAAATGTGACTATTTGTTGAGTCATCAAATGGAAAATCAAAAGGACAGGCCTTTCCTACAAGTGCAATGATAAAATTTTTAAAAATTGGGGAGAAGGAAACCCTGAACTAATATGAGTAAGGTCTGTGTATTAATTTCCAAAATCATGATTTTCCTTAGAGAAGGGAAAAATTAGAACTAAATCACATATTCAGCACAATAAAACTAAATTTTAATATTTATTTAGACTAGTCCTTGTAAAATAATATAGCAGTAGTGCAGTATTAATAAGTTATTAAGGCTCTTCCATAGTATCTCTGTGGTATTATCCAGGGTTAAATATCACAAAACCAAAGAGGGCTTACAGTCATTCCGTCTCAGGCAATGAGCTCATCAGTTCTCACCAGGTAAGCAGAGTGTGACCTGGTTATAATAGCATGCTTCCAAAGAATACCTGGGTGTTGTAATAAGAAATGTTAATAATTCAGTAGATGACAATTTTCTCTGATAAATTTTAAGCCAATCATGTTGCATGCACTGAAACTGAGTTTAACACCTTTCAGATGAGCTGTAGTCATAAGAATTTAACCCACTTTTGCTCCTTAAAAATCCCATGGTACTTTGCACAAGAATAGCATTACTAACCCTGGTCTACTGTCTAAATTCCACTTTGAGCAATCACACTGCATGAAGACTTTCTGTTTTGTAGCACCCTGTGCATTCCTGTGATGAATGAAATTATTCTTCCTATATATAATACTTCACATATGTCACTTTTTTTCCAAGGATCTCAAGGTGCTTTGCAAACTTTAATGAGGAACATAAGTATATCCCATTTTACAGAGAGGGAGACACAGAAATTTAGGAGTACATTTTTATTTCAAGCCTCCATTTAGGCTTCTAAGTGCCTAAGTCCCTTTTGAAAATGATATTTAGGTGCTTTAGAAAGTTTTACCTGGTGTAACAAAGGAATGCATAAAGATTTAAACCAGAGTAATGATAGAGACTGAACATACAGGAAAAATTGTCTGACAATCTGATTTCCAATTCAACCATGGAAGAGTCTCCTAATGAAAGAGATGGAAGCTCCTCCATGTGAATCATTTAAAACAACTCAGGACTAAGCACTGAAGAACACTGTAAATTAATAATGTTGAAATACATAAATACAATAAATAACAATAACTTCTATCTTTATGGATCTATAAACATTCAACACTACAGAGTTGCCTTTTTATTTCAAACCTTCAAACCAATCCCACCAGATATTGATATCAAGTAGTTACCCTTACACATTTTAAGTTTGATTCAGTATTAAAACTCAATTACACAATGAAACTGTCAGCATTTCTTCAGCAGCTTTGAAAGGTCTTGTCTGCGCTGTATAAGTATGCTTGTCTTGACTTACTCAAAGCAAATGTTCTCCAACAAATTTCAAATCTTTTTAGAGGGCATCAAAAAGACTAATCCTTATCCTGTGATACTCCTTACAGAAATCCCCCTTAGAATAACGAGTACATAGTAAACACTTTCAGTTACTAAATTACAGTTGTTCGCATAGCGTCACCCTAACACTGTCAGTAGAATTCTTTTGTTTCTTTTTAATCTAAAGAGCTTTCAAACCTTAAAATATGTTGATTGTTTTATTTCTTTTTATTAACAATTATGGGGGAATAAACAAAATGCTTATTCAAGATACACCTTATGGTTTAACCCATCTTTAACCTACCTATATTTACCCCTTCAGCATATGAGAAAACTTTAGGAAGTTGTCCTTTTATATTCTGTTCCCATTCTCTGAGACCCCTTTTAATTTTCCAGCAATTAGTCACACTTTTCCCTTTGAAATCACCAAATTATATACAAAACTCCTTACTTTAACATGATTTGTGCTTCATTTAAGACCTTGTAGGCACAAACATTTTAATTCCAATTCCTATTTGTCTCCTCTGCCACCTGACAACTGTGTAAAATCTTGTTTATTTCTTTAAAACCTTTTATGACTTCCTGCTTCCTGAGTAGCTCATCCAGGGTCTCAGCCAGAATCCACTGAAGTAAATGAAAGAACGCCCTTCAACTGCAAAAGCATTGGATCAAGCTCCCTGTCTCTGATTCACACCAATGTTTTCCACGGCTTTCAGCTCATCAAGCAACCTGTTTTCACTCACTCATGACATTATAGAATCATAGGGTTAGAAGGAACCCCAAGGGTCATCTAGTCTAACTTTCTGCCAAGATGCAGGATAAGTTATATCTAAACCAGGCAGATGGCTAACCAGCCTCCTTTTAAAAGCTTCCAGTGAAGGATCTTCCACAGCCTCCCTAGGCAGTCTGTTCCATTGTCCTACTGGTCTTATAGTTAGGAAATTTTTCCTAAAATTTAATCTAAATCTGCTATGCTATAGTTTGAACATTAGCTCTCATTCACTCTAACGGTGCAGGTTGTGCCTCCTCTTGTGTTCACTCTTCAGTTGCAGTCAAACTTTAGCCTTGGAATTTGGTTTGTTTCTATTTGTGATTGTATATATTTCCATCAGGCCGGGTTCTGAATGAGCTCCTGGAATTAGTTCCATTATTATTATTTATTTGTATTTTAGTGATACCTTGAGACCCCAGCAAAACTGTGGCCTCATTGCCTTATACAATATACAAACAGAGCCTGATTTTCACAAATGCTAAACACCTGCAACTCCCTTGACTTCATTTGGAGTTATATACGTGCAAGGTATTACTGACATACTATCTCCCCTACTTTAATCCTGATGTAGCCTTACAGGCACATGGCCATACATGTGTCTTTAAACATATCCTGATTGATTTCCTTTCTGCCTCTTACTGCTTGGAGGCCTTACACAATTGTTAAGCTAGCACTTATTAATGTTTTGTAGAGATCCGTTATAGCATACATTTTTAGATTACCAATGCATATACACATGAGTGTCAAATGTGTCCTTCAAAATAAAGAGCTACATGTTCATTCTACCTCAGTATATCTCATCTTCTAAATTAATGTGAATCTTAGAATCCAAAGCATGAGATACAATGCGTAATGTAGTAGCTTGTATGTATGTGTAATCTTCGTGATATGACAACTGAGAACTGCCTGAGAGTCAACAATGACCACTAAAGGAATTACTTATAAAATATGCCTTTCACAAAAAATTACCAGATATGCAAAAGCACACTGTTTCATATTGGATCACTCTGGGATAGAGTATGTGGAAAAATACAAAAAGATATCAAGACTAGCAACAAAGTTTCAAGGTTGAATTCAAACGGTTACTTAAATGGAAATACTTACATTAATTAGAGAGCTCCTCACTTATGTGCACTACACAATGTCTAGGGACTCCTACTTCTAAGCGCACTGCGTCTGTTGCCATGGAAAGGAGGCACAGTCTCCTGAGAGTGTGGACATCATGGATAAAACATCCACAATTAACAGCACTGGCCATAATATGATAAAAATAGCTATAATCACAACCAAAAGGAATAGGAACTTCTAAATTTCCTTTATTCTATTTAGCATTTAGCATATTCTATTTAGCTTCACTCAAAGAATTATGGAAGTAAAATTATTCCAAGGTTTAATTAAGTGACTGATGCTCAAAACCCTGTAATTTTTTTTTATTTTATAAATAATTATGTAGTTTCTTTAGTGATCATTGACTTCAACTAGCTCTCTCCATAGTGCTGCATGTATTAGCCTTGACCCTGCAAGCTACTCCACATGCGCTGACCCCAGAGCCCATGCAGAACCCCACGCACATCAATGCTACTGGATTCCAACGCAGCATTGCAATAAACTAAGCATACCTCTTGGTTTTATTGGGACAGACCTGGTTTTCAGATGATGCCCCAGTACCCTAAGTATGTCTTCTCAGATGTCCCAAAAGTCCTGGTTTTTCATTTCATCAACCAAAATGTTCTGTTTCTTTGTAACTGTTTCATGTTTGTTCAAGACATATTGCTGCACTGATATACATATTTTCAACACCCCTGCTTCAAACGCATGGTTGTGCAACGCATTGTTCAAAATCAAAGTCTCTGATAACTTGTTAGGTGACCTCATTGTAACACGGGTTTTATGAATTGATGAAGCCTCCCAGGGGGGTGGGAGCATGTAGCAGCAGGATGAGCACCTAGTGATCCCTCTGTACCGCCTCTCTGTGACCTGATATATTGCTCCTGGTGGAGCTTTTCAAAATAGGATTGACTGAATCAAAGAAAGGAGCCAGAATGCATAGCCCTTGAGTATACCACAACCCTAAATGTGTTGCCACAAACATGTACTAGCTTTGATTTTGCAGACATGGCCACCTTAGATTAGGTCCATAGCCTCCAGTCCACAGTGGAAAACAGCAGATCATCATCAGTCCACTGACAATACTTTTCTTCCCCATATATATGGGCAGGACTTCCAGATATTCAAAAGGTACTTATGCATTGCTCCACTCAACAATGCAACATCTAATGTTAGTGTCCCGCCACACAATGGAATCCTCAGCCCTGAGTTAGGTGCCCAGGATCCATATACAATGCATGGGGAGAATCAGGCACCTAAGAAAGGAATTCTCAGAAGCCAGCCATCTAAGCTAGCCAGGAGTGAGGAGAGGAGAGGGGCTTAGATGCCTAAGTGTCTGATCTGGTGCTCTTGGCTGACAGGACAGAGATAGGCACCTGCCTCTGCTTGGGATCCTCAGTCATCAACACTACCCTGAACTCAAGCACCTAAGTGAGCTGCTTAGGTAGCCCACAAACTAGCAGTCAAAATAATCTCTCCCTCTCTCTCCTGCTCATGCTCAATACCTCTCTCACACTGACCCTCTGTGTTCCCATGACCCCAGATATCTTTTTATTTAATAGATGCTGTGCTGCCCCTCCGCAGATACACCTATCAATGGCCTCATCCAGCTCTCCTGCTCTGGGGTCTGGCAAATATCAGGTCTTAGACATGCTCAGAGCATGATGCCTAAAGAAGGCCTGAAAGATTTTTTTTTTAATAATGGCAGGGTTTTACATTAGAAATCCACCATCTAGAAAACTCTATGGATAACTGTAGAGTTAGCAGGATGATGACATCACATGTACCAAGGAATTGAAAGTTGATTAATCAAAAAGGGAAATGATTTTTATTCAGACTGTTTAAAACTGTCTTTTATTGGTTGGCTGGTTTGGTTTACTTGTTTATTTTTGTTAAAATCCATTTAACCAAAACACTTTTAAGAAAAATCTTTCTTCAGGATTCAAAAAAAGGTGGGAAAAGCTCCCAATACACTGTTCTGAGCCATTCATGAAGTCAGCCAACAAAACAAAACAAAACAGAACGAGAGGCAAGACTTGGTATCCCCAATATTTCTTGGGGCGCAAAGGGACCTTTGTGTCCCTCTTTAAACATTATAAAGATGAAAAAAAGGCTCAATCCTTTTTTCTTTCCTGGTCATCTTTGAAAGGGCAAAATTCAAGGGAATAAAAAACAAACAACTTCTCTAAGGATTTAAAAATAAAAAGGGTCTTTAAAAAGCTCAGTAGAAAAGACTGGTTTGGAAAAGGAGATTTGGAAGTCCTATGGAAATTGGTTCTAGAAATACACAATCAAACAGCATCAAAACAAATAGGGGTCAAATCCTGGCTCCACTGAATTCAATGGGTGTTTTGCCATCAACTTCCATGGGCCAGGATTTTATCTATGAGGCATATTATTAAACAATATAGTGGTGAGAAAAGAGTATGCACAGGAATAGTCTTTACTGACTAAGGACATGTGATAACTCATGGGATAAAGGATTGCAGGATCTATCTCAAACATTTTATAAATACATTTAAAAAAAAAAAAAAGCAGGGCAGCAGAAATCAAGTTATTCTCTCAGACTTTCAGTGAGACAAGGAGCTGTTCATTCCCTTTGTAATATGCTCTAACATTTGAGATCAGTAGCAAACTGCTAGCCATCTTGGCAATTAAGGTTGTATTGATCAATATGATAATCAATCAGTTGTTTTGTAAAAACTAATTTGAAAGCCAAAAGGACCAAAGATTTTTGAAACACTAGCAATTATTATGTCAGTGCCAATTTCTTATCTAAGATTTTATCATAAAAGCAGTCCCCTGGTAGAAATAACAGTAATTTTTTTTCAGCCATTCATTTTTCTGCTGCCATTATATCACACTGAAAAAGACTTTCAAATTGCAAAATATCAGTCTTAGTCATGCAGTACTTTTTCAGCTGATTTGAAAATTCCAAAAGAGATCTATTAGAAGCTTCTTTTCTAACAATATTAAGATACCACTGACAGCTCTTCTGGAAGATGATCACTGTACAATGATCAATGTAAGACAAAAGCAAAACAAGAGTATTAGGAAACAGTTGTGGAAAAAATGACTTGATGTACATTTCAAATAATATTGTAATGTAGTCTACTGTGCTGTTATTACAACTGGCCCAGCCTCTATAGTTAAAATAAATAAAGACACAGAGTCCAGAAATCAGAATAAAGTCCAAATAAATAATACTCATTTTTAAAAGGGCCAATTTCACAAAGCTCAAATTAATTATGAGCCAGATCATCTGGGACAAAGAATTTAATCAGAATAATGTGAACGATAATTTGGATTTGTTTAAGAACATTTTACTGAATGCCCCAAAAGCCACAAACAAGGAAGAAGGCTGTACTGTTTAAAAAACCAACCTGGTTTAGAGGGGAAGTGAAGGGCAGCTATAAAATATAATATGTAACAAATGGAAGAAATGGGAAGTTGATAATAATGAATATAAGTCAGAAGCTAAGAATTTTAGAAAATTGTTTAGGAAAGCAAAGGGACACAAGGAGAACTCTATGGCCTGCAGAGTTAAGGATAATAAGAAGCTGGTTTTTAAGTATATTAGGAACAAAAAGAAACCTGACAATAGTACTGGCCCATTACTAGATGGAAATGGTAGAATCATCAATAATGATGCAGAAAAAACAGAAGAGTTCAATAAATATTTATGTTCTGTATTTGGGGAAAAATAGATAATGGAGTCTGATCATATAATTATGATAACACTCTTACCATTCCACTGTTATCTTAGGAGGATGTTAAACAGCAGCTCCTAAAAGTTGACATTTTTAGATCAGCAGATCCAGATAACTTGCATCTATGTATTTTAAAAGAACTGGCTGAGGTGCTTGCTGGACCATTAATGCTGATTTCCAATAAGTCTTTGAACACTGGGGAAGTTCCAGAAGATTGGAAGAAAGCTAATGTTGTGCCAATATTTTAAAAGGATAAACAGGATGTTCTGGATAATTATAGGCCTGTTAGTCTGACCTTGATCATGGGCAAAATAATAGAGTGACTGATATGGGACTTGATTAATAAAGAATTAAAGGAAAGTAATATGATTAATGACAATCAACATATTTAAGGAAAATCAATCCCATCAAACTAACTGAACACCTTTTTTTGATGAGATTATAAATTTGGTTGATAAAGCTAATAGTGTTAATGTAATATACGTAGACTTGTGAAAGGCGTTTGACTTGGTGCCATTACATTTTGCATAAAAATATAGAATTATATAAAATTAACATGGCACACATTAAATGGATTAAAAGCTGGCTAACTGATATATCTCAAAATGTAAATGGAAACAGGGAATCATCACTGAGTCGGTGAGTTTCTAGTTGAGGCCCACAGAGATCAGTTATTGGCCCTGCACTTTTTAATATTTTTCTTAATGACCTGGAAGAAAGCATAAAATCACTACTGATCAAGTTTGCAGATGACACAAAGATTAAGGGAGTGATAAATAATGAAGAGGGCAGGTCACTGACACAGAGGATCACTTGCTAATCTGGGAACAAGCAAACAATATGTGTTTTAATATGGCTAAATATAAATGTATACTTCTAGGAACAAAGAATGTAGACCATACTTATAGGATGGAGAACTCTATCCTTGGAAGCAGAGACTCTGGAAAAGATTTGGAGGTCATGGTGGCTGATCAGCTGAATGAGAGTTCCAGTGCAATTCTGTGGCCAAAAGGGCTAATCTGATCCTTGGATGCATAAATAGGGGAATCTTGAATAGGCACAGAGAGGTTATTTCATCTCTGTATTTTGCACTGGTGCAACTGCTGCTGGAATACTGCATTCAGTTCTGGTGTCCACAATTCAAGAAGGATGTTGGAAAACTGGAGAGGGTTTGGAGAAGTGCCATGGGAACAACTACAGGATTAGAAAACATGCCTTATAGTGACAGACTCAATCACCTCAATTTATTTATCTTAACAAAGAGAAGATTAAGGGGTGATCTGATTGCAATCTATAGATACCTACAAGGGGAACAAAGATTTGATAATGGACTCTTCAATCTAGCAGAGAAAGATATAACAATCCAATGGCTGGAAGCTGAAACTAGACAAATTCAGGCTAGAAATAAAGCGGTAAATTTTTAATGGTGAAGGTAATTAACCACTGGAACAATTTACCAGGGTTGTGGTGGATTCTTTATCACTGACAATGTTTAAATCAAGACTGATTGTTTTTCTGAATCATATGCTCTAGGAATTATTTTGGGGAAGTGCTATGGCTGTGTTATACAGGGGGTCAGACCAGACAATGGCCTTGGAATCTATGAAATATAGAATAATAACCAGTCATTTCCACAGCTGGAAAAAAATAATACTAAAATGAAGAGCTTTTATCTGTTGTTTTTACTGTGCATCTTACAGTATTTACCCAACAGCTTAAGTAGAAAGAACATGTCCCTATCCCAAAGGGCTAACAATATCATTTTAGATATGACGTGAGTAAAGGGAGTAACACAAAGGCAGAGAAAGGAAGAGGTGATGGAGGACAAGGGTTACAGCAATAAGATCAAAGAGATCTTCAGTTAAGGTGGATGAAAGTGGTTTCCCTTCACTTGAGTTAAGTTTTTGTAAGAAATTCACAGTAAACAAATCAGTGCCATCTTTACCAACATGACAAGTAATTCTTCTGTTCTACTCCATGCTGATTAGACCTCAACTGCAGTATTGTGTCTGGGCACCACATTTCAGGAAAGATGCGGATAAATTGGAGAAAGTCCAGAGAAGAGCAACAAAAATGATTAAAGGTCTAGAAAACATGACCTATGAAGAAAGATTTAAAAAAATGGGTTTGTTTATTATGTCCTCTCTTAGTCTTCTCTTCTCCAGACTAATTTTCAAGTATCTAAAATGTTGTTATAAGCAGGCAGGAGAAAAATTGTTCTCCTCAACTCTGAGGACAGGACAAGAAGCAATGGGCTTAAATTGCAGCAAGGGAGGTTTAGGGTGGACATTAGGAAAAACTTCCTAACTGTCAGGGTAGTTAAGCACTGGAATAAATTGCCTAGGGAGGTTGTGGAATCTCCATCACTGGAGACTTTTAAGAGCAGGTTACACAAACACCTGTCAGGGATGGTCTAGATAATACTTAGTCCTGCCATGAGTGCAGAGGACTGGACTAGATGACGTCTTGAGGTCCCTTCCAGTCCTACGATTCTATGATTTCCTGTAGGAACCCAATACACTGAAAGCTAGCACACTGCTGTTTCCTAAAACTCACTGTTTCAGTAGGTGCATAGTAGGTATGGCTTGGATACCTCATATACTCACTACCTTCAGTGTGATTAGGGAGGCTTCTATTAGGGTACTTACTAAAATAACAGATTCTGGAATGTTATAAACTGCTGTAATCATCTGAACAGCAGTTGTTGTTATTTCTGTCTATTTCCAGTATGTACCTAAATGTACAGGTGTGATTTTTCTTTGCTCAGAGATATGAATAGAGCCTTTAATAACAGAACTATTACTGACTGTATCTCTTGGGTGCCTTGTCCAGCATTTTTCATGTACACTTCCTTCTAAAATGCTCACTCAGAGCTGCTCTGAGTTTCCTCAGAATCCACTAATGAGCCTCCTTAGAGAAAAGGTGCATTCTGCTCTAAACTACAATGTTGAAAATTGATTACTTTTTAGCTCACTTCTTTCCTGTTCTAAACTATAGTTATAGCTTCCTTTTGGGTAGCAGAATTCTTGATAAAGGGCCTGGACTTTTCCTTCATTCCATACCGTATATTGCAGAATGGAAGACTGGCTAAAACAGAAATTAGGGCCTGCTCTGATAAGTCTGCAGAATCTGCAGCAATGCTTATAACTTGTTCTTTTCAATCTCTTCTGCTTCTTCTCCATTGTCCCACTTCTCTGCATTTTGGAGAGGCTTCTTTATGAACAAGAGGAGAAAGGGTAAAAGAGGAGTTATGAAAGAGCAATGGAGATGGAGGAAAAAATGGGAGGAAGAAACAGAATAGAAATATTCTAATTACTTTTAAAAGTTAAACCTTCCTTCCCATGAAGAAATGCATACAGAACAGTGGCTTCCAGTGTGCACAACACTTAATTTAAAAATGGAACTGAGAGTGCATAAAGGTCACACCCTAGATTTTTGACAGCAGTAGTAGGTGATGAGGTCTATTCAAGTCAATGGTCATGTAATTAACACGTTATGTTTACACAGACTGGGGAGTAGAGCCCTGTGCGGATATAAATTTATATCCACGGATGTGGATATCAGCGGATACACGTCAGTATCCGTGGAGGTGCAGAGCTATACCGGGAACCACAGCAGCGAAAGGAGCAGCATGTCAGGGGTGCTGCTCCCAGGAGCCAGTGCACCGCGCTGCCCAGCCTAACCCACTGAGGCAGGCACCAGCAGCTGTCCCTGGTCGTGCTTGTGTGTTCAAGCAACTTGCACGCTCCCAGACAGGAGTCCCTTCCATGCAGCAGTCTGCATCTCCTGTCTAGGAGCGTGCAAGGCACTTGAACACATGGGCGCGACCAGGGACAGCTGCTGGTGAGCCTGGTGCCCACTGGGCAGGGTGAGGGGACGGGGCTGGAGGCAGTACAGCCATGCTGGAGGCGCTGGCTCCTGGGAGCGGCACTCTGATGTGCTGCTCCTTTCTCCGCTTCTGTTCCTGGTAGAGCAGAGACTGATTTATATCTGCAGATATAAATTTGTATCTGCACAGGGGTCTACTGGGTGGGTCAATTTTTCACAGCAAATGGCGTATTTCCTAAAAAAAAAAAATGCATTCTGGGGGCACGGAAACTTTTTGGGAATTTGGAAAAAAATCAACTAATGGTTTCGGCCAAAAAAAATTAAAACAAAAATTTCAGAAATATCAAAATGAACCGTTTCAACGTTTGTTTCAGAACATCTTCAAAATGAAATTGAGTCAAATAAACATTTCATTTTGAAATCGACATTCAAAACATTTTTTTGACCTGAACAAATTTGTTTTGGTTTTTGAGTTCAGCAACAAAAAAATTCAGTTTCAGTTTGAAACTAACCTTTCTTTTTCCAGTTTGGCCACTGAATCGAAAGATCGTTTGCTCATTGCTACTGGAAAGTGCTCGCAGGCGATAGCTCAGCTAGGGATAGGCAAACCCCCTAACAGTTCAGATCTGGTAGCTTATCCATCTTTTTGCAGCCTTGCCGCTCATAACATACAACCATCCCTCCAGAATCCTTCCACATGCTCCTCACCCCAGCTCCCATGCAGGTCTGCCTGTTGAGGGAGAGCACAGTAATATATTACCCTCCCCACTTTCCGTTTTTTTGTCTTCTTCAGATAAGAGACTCCCCATGTTCATCTGACCATTTAGGATCTTAAATAAGATTCTGCATCTAAAAATGAGCTATGGTTCAGGGAGGAATCTCTTCTATTCCCTGCTAAAAACTCATTCCTAATTTTCACCTTCTGCTGGTGTTACACTGGGGAAATATAATTATTGTTAATACACTGCATGGCTAGCAGAATAATAATCAAGGCCTTGTCTAGTATGTAGCACTAAAAACCTAATTTATGCAGCAAGGCCTCTAAGTCAATTTGAAGTACATTATGGTCTAAAATGAATAAGGGATTTTGAGAGATGTTGTGTTCCATACTACATGAAAGTGATATAATGCATAAAACAAAAAGGAAGGTAATAACACTTGAAGAAGCTCCCTTTATATACAAAAAGCCTGATTCTCAGTTACACTAAGACTCCTTTACACTGTTCTGGAAGAATAGAAGGGACATTTAAATGGGGCAGAACAGGATCCCTTATAATAATCCTGTAAAAGCAGCAAAGAGTCTTGTGGCACCTTATAGACTAACAGACATTTTGGAGCATGAGCTTTTGTGGGTGAATACCCACTTCGTCGGATGCATATTCCGACGAAGTGGGTATTCACCCATGAAAGCTCATGCTCCAAAATGTCTGTTAGTCTATAAGGTGCCACAAGACTCTTTGCTGCTTTTACAGATCCAGACTAACACGGCTACCCCTCTGATACTATAATAATCCTGGTCTATGTAAAACTACGTAATGGCTTGTAGCAGGACAGTTACCCTGCTCCTGGGATAAAAGGAGTGAGAGCAGCTGAGGTGTGGCCAGCTCAACCAGGGCCCAGCTGGCCCTGACAAGAGGGCTGTGAGTGGAGCCGGGACAGTCTAACTCCAGCCCTGGGGTGAGAAGGGCCTAGCTGCCTGGGAGCACCAGTACCTGAGGCAGCGCAGTGTTGGGGAAGGGCAAGAGGAGCTGGGGAGCTCCATCCTGTCAACTCCCCAAGCTGAGGCCTTGTTGAAGGCCAAAGGAGGTACTGGGGCTGCAGGGAGACAGCTGAGCCAAAAAAGGCAGCAGGTCCAACCCCCTTGCCAGTGATGAGTGGCCATTATGCAGTCTGCCCCAGAGAAAGGGGGATAGATGATGACAGCAGTAGCCACTGAGGCAAGGTGAGCATACAGGGTTGGGGATTCCCCTGGGAGGGGAGACCCAGAGTGTGGGGACTGCTGTGGGGCAGAACCCCAAGATAAGAGGGTACCAGAGTCTGGGAGGGATAGCGGGGGCCTGCAGCAGGCGAGACACCAGCCAGCAGGGGGCACTCCGAGGCGGAGGAGGTAATTCCTGAGACTGACCAGCAGGAGGTGCTGTGGCAGTGAGTGCTGAATCTACTACACGGCTCTACACTAGACCCGTTTCTACTGCCCAGTATAGGAAGAGGGGAAGAAACATGGTTGGACTGCACTTACACCACCCCCATTAACTAAGTATTTAAGCACTTTAAAATCTTTAATGTATTTATCCTCACAGTGCTCCTACAAGGTAGGGCAGTGCTATTATCCCTGTTTTACAGATGGGGAACTGCGGAGCAGGGAGATGAAGTACTTTGTCAAAGGTCACAAAGGAAGTTTTGTAGAAGTTCTGGGAACTGAACCTGGATCTCTCAAGTACCAGACTAACATCCTCACTGCTGGACTATTCCCTGATTTTCAAGGCTATTCTATTCTACTAACTGGGACTATGCACTGGATGCTGCTTAAAGATTAATTTACAGAGCACAAGGACTACGAATGATATGTCTCACATAAACACAATATAAACTCTTATGAGCCCTTAAATGGACCCTGTGCCCTATGCTGGCCCTTGGCACAATTTTTTTTTTTAAAATAGGATTTTTTTAATTGAAATCGGATTTTTTGATAAAATGCTTTTTGAGGAAAACACCTACCTAAAGATAGTTTTAATTAAGATATATTATAGCTCAAAGATATCTCATAATGGAATAAGGATTATAAATTCTAGTTCTATAGTATGAGACAATATACTCATGTAATGTTTAAGAAAAGTTTTGTAAATGAGTTCCAGTAGTTCATGGATTAGGGACCCAATCTTATGGGATTCCAGGGGCTTCTGTAGAGATTATTTAGGTTAATCTTTCTATCTACCCAATGGGACTCAGTGCTCAGTCTAGAAGATACCATCAGAGATGCTTAGTTTTGCAGTTCTCAAACTGTGGATGTGTCTCCAGAGATAACATGCTTGTTAACAGCAAAAATGCTTTTAAATAAATAAATATATAGAAGTGAGAAATAACAGACCTCAACCCTATTGTCCCTCTGCAAATTTGTGTACACAGTCAATCCCTTACCTCTCTCTAAAAGTGCAAAGTTTCAAAAAGTTCAATGAATACAAGATTGTTGGGGGCGGAATAGATCTGGACAAGGAGAAGAAGTCTGGAGATAAATGTGAGCCGGGAGGGACAGGCAGTAGAAACAAAAGTGAAACTGTTTGAGCAGCATATTCCAGAAGTCTTGAGGCCTGAGTGTAGCCTTCATTGATTTGAGCTCTACCATACCATTCTCTCACTAAAAGGGAAAACCTATAATGGCAGCAGGACATAAGAGAGGCCTAGTTTAGGAATATTTTAATGAAGTTCCTCTACCTGTGGGTAAGGCAGGCATGGGTGCAAAATGCAAACAGTGCAACAAATAAATGCAAGGCCTGGTTGCCCAAATGAAACAACATCATGAGAAGTGTTCCTTCTCAGGAGGAAGCTGCGTTGAAGATGATGAAAGGAACATGTCTGAACATGCAGGATCTTCAGGTTGGTAAACTTTTTTATTTCATACTTTTTTCTTAAGGACTGCCTGTCTTCCTTCTGGACTATTCTTGAATTCTCATGTTTCAGCAAAAAATATAGTTGTTACTCCATGGTACTAGCATTTTAGATGCAGTTGTGATTTAAAAAAATATATATATAGCTCAAAATAGGCAGATCTTCCTTTTACAATTTCACCTTTAAAGTAGTACTGAGTGTCAGTGAATGCAATGAGTAATACTAAATGAGCAGTATGGTAATAATAATTAAATAACTGCATTGGCTTATTTTGTTTAGGAGAATCCATCCTCAACATACAGGATTCTGAAGACTATCCACCTTCAAAATCACCATCATTTTCTATAATTTCAGAGTTATCTGCCAATGATAGTGTTTCAATCACATCATGTATGTTACAAAGGGTACGTCCAGACTACCCGCAATATTGGCGGGTAGCAATCGATTTATCGGGGATCGATATATCGTGTCTCATCTAGACGTGATATATCGATCCCCGAACGCGCTCCCCATCGACTCCGGAACTCCACTGGAGCAAGTGGCAGTAGCGGAGTCTACAGGGGAGCCGCGGACGTCAATCCCGCGCCGTGAGGTAAGTCAGAATAAGATACTTCAACTTCAGCTACGGTACTCCTGTAGCTGAAGTTGCGTATCTTACATCGACCCCCCCAACCCAGTGTAGACCAGGCCATAGTCACAGTATATTACCTGTAGCAAAAAGAAAAAAAAATCTCCATCATCCAGAAAAAACCATAAAGAAGTTTGTGATAAGAACCAGCAGATTGCAAAAAGAGGTAATTGATGAAAAAATTGCCCAGTTTGTTTATGCAACAAACTGTCCTTCCTGTATGATTGAGAACCCACACTTCATTAACATGGTTCAGTCATTAAGACCAGGATACAGTCGACCCAACAGAGCAGATGTCTCAGGCAAATAGCTGGATAAAGTGTATGAAAAAGAAATTGAGCAGTGTGCAAAAGGTCTAGAGGGTAACATTGTTAACCTGAGTCTTGATGGGTGGAGTAGTGTCCACAATGATCCTGTTGTATGTGCTCATGTGACAACAGAAGAAGGGAATGATACAGAAACAATTGATACATCAGGAAATGCACACACAGCAGAATACTTACAAGAAGTAGCAGTAAAAGTGATAAACTGTGGGGAAAAAAATTCAAATGTCCAGTACGAAGCTTGGTCATGGACAATGCCGCAAATGTATCCAGAATGAGAAGAAATTATTTAGAAGAGAGTCCCAAGCTAATAACATACAGTTGCAATGCTCATTTGGTGCACCTCCTAGCCAAAGACTTTAGCCTTTATTTCTGGAACACTGATGTTGTTGAAATTGCAAAATACTTCCGTAACAAGCACTTTGCAGCAGCTGCTCTGAAAAAAGTGGGAGGAACCAAGCTCACTCCCCCTCAAGACATGCAATGGAACTCAGTAGTGGACTGTTTTGAGCACTAGATCAAGAACTGACCTAATCTGATGACAGTTTGTGAACAAAATTGTGAAAAAAAATAGATGGCACTGTCACAGCCAAAGTTCTCAACATTGGCCTTAAGAGAAATGTTGAACACATGCTGAGTACCCTGAAGCCTATTTCTGTAGCACTGAACAAAATGCAGGGAAATAGCTGTTTTAGTGCCGACGCTGTTGAAATTTGGAAGGAACTGAGTGAAATCTTAAAAAGATAAATATGCAATGGCAGAGTTAAATTACAAGCATTAAAAAGAAAGTGTTTGTCCTATTTGAGCTCTAGCTCATTTTCTTGCAAATATTCTCAATACTCTGTACCAGGGTCAAATATTAACTGCTGAAGAAGAGGAGATGGCTATGACATGAACACCCAACAATCATCCCTCCATAATGCCAACTACAATAAGCTTCAGAGCTAAGGGTGAACCATTCAAGAAATACATGTTTGCTGATGGTGTTTTGAAGACAGTCACACCAGTGAACTGGTGGAAGTCACTTAAGCACTTGGATTCAGAGACAGGTGAAGTGATAATCTCACTTTTAACAGCAGTAGCTTCTTCTGCTGGTGTAGAAAAAATATTTTCTTCCTTTGGACTAATTCATTCCAAATTGAGAAATCATTTGGGACCTGAAAAAGCAGGAAAACTAGCTTTTCTTTTCTAGATTATGAACAAACAGGAAAATGAAGATGAAGATGACTGAGTTAGGTTCAGAAGTCAATATTTTAAGTTTCTAACGTTGACCTCACTGACATAGTCTATTTAATTTTTTTTATTTCATTTAACTATTTTAGTTTAAAACAATTTTAACAAAAACAAACCTGATTTTTGAAAACTTGAATGTTTAACTAAAACGAAAAATGCATATGCTGGTTTTGTTAAAATGTTTGCTATTGAAGAAAAAAATCCAGAATACATAATGGTGTTATCTTAGTTAAATAAAACAATTTAAATATCTGTCTGGTGGTGATCTCCTCCTAATACAGCCTGGCAAGAAAATCCTCCAAATATTAATGATTAACCTGTTCAATTGGAGATAGTTCACTTCCCAATGACTTATAACAACCAACAAGAATGCACTTCTATGTAGAAATCCATGATTAAATTTGAGTCTTCCTGACTCATGATTTAAATCATGATCTAAATTATGATTTAAATCAATTTAATTTAAATCAAATCCACCTTGACACCCCCACAATAAAAATTGTTCCAGCACCACTGACAACGCTACACATATATTTACAAGGAACACTGTAGCATTTGGCCAACAATCTACACAATATTATTTCAGTCATGACAATCAGCAATCCAAGATTATTTGCTCTAGAACTACATCAGTTAAGTATAAATTAAGTTCAGATAACAAAATATAACCTTTTGCTGTTATACACTGGAAGTCAACAATTATAATTAATATAGTAGGAATGATGCTAGGACTGAGTTGTGAATACAATAGGGATCAAAAATGATCCTCTTTAAAGCCTTCTGAAGAGAAAACAGAGCACCTGTTATTATGTAAAGCATCAACAGGCTTAACTATAAGGCCTTGTATTTCAAGTGTACTTTATAATCAAAAATGATTTGGGCACTAAAGCCAAAACTTCAGCAAGGCGGCTTAACAGTAAGGATTTGTGAAGTAGCTCCGAGACCCTTTTTAGTATGTAACTGCACTATTGCACACTAAGCCAAAGTGATTACCCTCTGTAAAATGCATTGAGATCAAAGTGCAAAGTAGCATTATGAAGTGTCATTGTTAATAAGTTTAGAATATGAAAATGTTTCTATCATACTATATAATGTCTCTCATATGTTCATAATCAAGACTGAAGTTGATTTCAATACATTACAGAAGACGAAATTCTGTGCTGATTTACTCCCCCTGCAATCCTTCTTTGACATCAAGGATGTAAATCCACACAATGTTTGGTCTAAAGAGCATATTTCAAAACTATAATGCTTAAGCTTTCTATGGGAGCTGGTTTTATTCTGAATTTGACACCGCTTGATTCACTTATCTAGTCCTACAATCTTGGGAATAATTAAACACTATGATATAAATCACCAGGAAAAAAAAATCAATGGAAATTCAAAAGCATCCTGTGTAAATCAGTAGTGTACTATAATTTTAGGTAAATCAGCTCTTCAGAGGATAGCAATTCCCATGCTACAGCTTGCAGACAACGGTAAAGGCAAAAGAAGATTCATGCTTATTAATAGATCATGGCATTTGGGATTTTATCTTATTTTTCTTCTTTTTAAAAATATTTTTAAATGTTTTTAAATTCTGTAGATTCATTCCAAAATAAAATGGGCACTGATTCCTTCTTGAAAAAAGGACCCCAAAGTTAGTTAATTATAAGTTATTGTTTTTTTAAAGTTAAACTGATATGCATTACTCCAACACAAAATAATAACACTTAGCACTTACTGGGGACTTTTCATGTATAGTTCTCAAGCTAGAAAGTGTCTTCCAGTGTACATTGACAAGAATTACTATTGAAAAGGGAAATATAGCTGTAAATGCACAGGCCCTAAAGAAATGTGCAGGAGTACATTTGCAATGAATATTTTAAAACGTGCATTGACTGAATATTAAACAAATCTCAGAAATTCCCTGTGCTGCTGCCTAGAACTGGCACCTCATTCTCTATCACTGTATATGCTGTGACTTTTTAGAATATGTTTAAGTCATAAGTACTCTTTTTAAATACTTCTTTACTCTTATAAGATGTATTTTAAACATAAATCAAATCACATTGGCCAATTCTTTCTGCAACAGAACTGCACCTTTAAATACAACCAACACCAGATGGTCTCGGCATATAAAGCAGCAGGAGACAACATATTAATGCTACTCAAACAAGCAACTTGTGCTAGTAGCAGACCAATGAAATCAGTCTCAGACTGCTAATCCTCTCTGTCACCATAGCAACATCTATTTCAGACAATTCTTCAATTTTCAAGTCAAATGAGTCTGCCTGCTCTAAAACTTCTCTAGCCAAGGGTCTGATGCAAGCAGGTGCATTTTCATTTTTCATTGGCTACAGCTACAGAATTTCATTTACTTTGATTATCACATGAAGCTCCAGGTGAAGTTTTGATCTTTCCATCTGGTGGTTTGTTTAATTATAGGCATTTCTATGGCGCTCATCAAGGTAATATTGAGTGTTCCACAAATATACAGGGCTAGATTGTGACTTGAACTACCTGTTCATATAGGGGCTTAAGGGAGAAGAACCTCCCTTATATTCCTGTTCAGGCTATGGAGATAAGTGTTCAAGAGGAGGATGCTGTACAGCTGCTAATCCCCCTCAAATAGTTGGTGGGCAGGGCAGGGCAAAGTTTGGCTCCTCTCTTTCATGCGTCAACCAATGTAGCTGAGCCAGCCCAAAAGTTGTCATCATTTGCTGCTAGTATAGGCCAGGAGTAAATTACTACTCCCACCCCACCACAGCAAATGAGAAGGGAATTGTCCCAACACAGGGCTTACAGCCAAGCCACAGCTGAAAGTTCAAACCTTCCTTCATCAGTGATATACAAAGAGGCATGTTCTCAAAAGGATACCCATGAGTCAGGCATCAGGTCCCATTCTTCATCATTTGGATTTGTGTGCCTCTGGCCCGATTTTCAAAAGTGCTGATTATCTGCAGCTCCCATTGACATGAAATGGAGTTGTGGGTGCTCAACTCATCTGAAAGTCAGGCCCTAGCTAGCATGGACCTTTTAAAATCTGCATCTAAAGGCCTGAGCCTGTATTTTTCACATAGGTAAATCTCCCATTAAAGTAAGAGAGTTTTGCCTGAGTAAGGAGTACAAGTTTGGATCCTAGATTCACCTGAATTTTACGTATGTTCCAAGAGCTGCTTTTCTAGCACTAGCATTATGACCAAAAAACAGAATTGGCCAAAACCAGTAAGTGCTTTCTGCTTTTCCTGTCGAAAAAGTTTTAAAATTCTTCATTACAAAAGATAGATGTGCTGGGAAGATGCAGTTCATGCCTTCTAGTAGATGTCCTCACTTAACCCACGATACTCTGAAGTAGGAGATTTTTAAGAGCGGGTTGGACAAACACCTGTCAGAGATGGTCTAGATAATACTTAGTCCTGCCTTGAGTGCAGGGGACTGAACTAGATGACCTCTCAAGGTCCCTTCCAGTTCTATGATTCTATGTGTTGAGTGAGCATAGGTGCTGGAACCAGTTATGCACCCACCTTATAGTAGCTCCATCTAGGTTGTATTTCCCTAGTTTGTTTATGAGACGGTCATGTGAGACAGTATCAAAAGCCTTACTAAAGTCAAGATATACCACATCTACCGCTTCCCCCCTATCCACAAGGCTTGTTATCCTGTCAAAGAAAACTATTAGGCTGCTGCCATGTGTCACACATTCCTGCAGCCCAACTGAGATCCTATGCATCCAGCTGAGAGAACGGAATGGCCAAGAATTGCTGCAAGCAACTAGGATGGTGCCTACTAAGAAACACGGCACCCGTATTTCTCTCATCTCACTGCTCCTCCTGCTGGATGTGAGCATGGGAAAAGCATCAAGCCCCAGGAAGGGAAAGAGGCAGCAGGAGCAAGCTGAAGAGTTGGCAGAAGGTAAAGGCCCCATCCATTTTCAAGCATCCACCTACCTACCCCAACTATGACTACAGCTGCCAAATTCTGTGCTGCTTCATGACTTACTCTCACCACTGTTTGGTGCAGGGAGTGTTGATCATAAACGGAAGTCTATTGTTATATGCAAATTTTTAAATGTGCAAATTATCTCATTAAATAATTTGTACTAAATGTTTCACATGCGGCTGCTCAAAATTTGACTCCAGGAATAACTAAACCTCAGAACAGGAATAACTAAGCCGCAACAAAGTGTTACTAAAACATTATGGGGCAGATTTTGACTGTGTGGAAGTATCCATGTAAGAGCTTGGAAACTCTGCATTTCCCTTTTTGGAGTGAACACCACACTTTTCTGTTTCAGGGGTGTTGTTCTTTCATTGAAGAAACCAGGAGTCTGGCTCACAAACCCTGCAGATCTCATGAGATCCATGTACATTATGGAATCTGCTAAGGACATATTGCCATCCCACACTAGTTCTGGGATCCATTAAAACCATGCTGCTGGGAACTCTCCTCACCAATAGTTGCCCTGGGACTCTCCAGTTTACTCAGTTGCGCCAGCACAGAGGCGGTTTCACAGGAAAGTTAATACAGCTGCTGGTTGTTCCCCTGAGGCCACAGACTAGCCCTCCTCATTTTCAACTCCCTCACAATGAACAAATTCTCTGGACCTGTAGAGTGCTCTGCAGGGATGGGTGGGAAAGAGAAGAGGACTTCCACAGAAATAGTAACCTTCTCCTTTCCACACACACAAAGGAGATCCGGGTGCAGATCCTTGGGTATGATCTGGGCCTGTATTATTGTAGGATTTTATTTTTATAAAGACAAATCTCCAGTTTAATTGGGAACTACAGATGCTCAGCACCTCCCAGGACTTGGTTGATTCCCCCCCACCCCAAACAATTCTCGTGCTTTCTTTTAAAATGAGAATGAGAATGGATATTTTTGGCAGTTGTACCATTTTCAGAGCCTGTGTGTGTCCGTATGACAACAAAAATGTTTGCCTTGGAATTATTTTCAGTGAAAGTAGGGAAGAATGGGGAGAAAATAGTGTCCCAGTTCAGAAGAGGGAAGATCAGCACTAAGAAACAGGAAGGTGGAAAGAGTCACTGTGGGGGATGTTAGCTGAAGGCTGGTACATGTTTTAAGAGGATTGCAAATGATGAGCTGCTATAGAAGGACAAACTGAACAACAAATTACAGAGAAAATATGGAGTAATTTGGTGACTCTGTAGCACCTCTTATACTCAAGATACGTCAAAGTATTTTCTTTGTGTTCCTGTCTTTATTGTATTTGTAATCTCCCCGGCTTTATTCAGTGGAGAAATATAACCTCAGTTTCCACCATCGGTGCTCTTGCATATAGGAGACTGGCCCCATGTTCTCCATGACCTCCCTCCAGCAAGATAATGCTAGACACTATCACTTAACAAAAAGTGTTGTCTACTTAAACATTAAAGATATGATAAAATGAGCCTTTCTCTAATGTTCAGGGTTAAAAACAAGTCACTTGCCATATTCAATTTGCATTAATGCTTCACCAAAACAGGAGATAATAATAGATTTTATCAAACAACACATGGGATTTCTATTTCTAGATGGAGAGAGACTGACAGAGACAGAAACAGAAAGGAGCTAAATATTATACAATGAAGTGCAATTTACTGTAAACAATAAGGCTATAAGTAATAATATCTGATGTTCTGATGACTTCATGGTAACCAAGAAAATGAGGCTTAAGTGGTTTCTATTGTTAACATTAGCCTAAGATGATGTATTCATTATTGCCTAATTCAAAGTTTTCCTGTAAGATGTTTTATACACTTCTGATCAATTCAGTCAAGATTTTAAGAAGTATTTTAATTAAATTCACAGGTTGGGTCCTAGTCCCTTCTAGAGCTGAGTGAACCATCATAATTTCGAGAAGTCAGAAAAAAAATAATTCCAGATTGGACTGAAAACAAAAATTGTCCAATTTTTTAGTGTATCAAAAACATTTTGAAAATCATTTTGAGTTCAGTTAAATGAACTAATTTGTTCAATGTGGACCATTTTAAAATATTTTTCTATTTTAAAAAATAAAACATTACAGGAAATTTTGAAACAAAATGTCACTTCAAACCAAAAAACTGAACATTTTCATTTTGAAAATGTTGAAAGGGCATATTTTGATTTTTTTTTAAATGGGGTAGCTGGGACATTTAAATGAACAATTTGTGGAATCTTCATGAATTTGCAAAACATTTTGGTGTTGCTGAACCTTAATTTTGCCCAGGTCTAGCCCCTGCCTTGGTCCATATATACCACTCCAGCAGCGAATAGCAGCTTTAAACAGGTCATAATGGGCCAAGGGAGAATTTCCTCAGTTCAGGAGCAGCATAAGGCCAATTTAAGTGCCCTCTCATAGAATCATAGAATATCAGGGTTGGAAGGGACCTCAGGAGGTCATCTAGTCCAACCTCCTGTTCAAAGCAGGACCAATTCCCAATTAAATCATCCCAGCCAGGGCTTTGTCAAGCCTGACCTTAAAAACCTCTAAGGAAGGAGATTCCACCACCTCCCTAGGTAACCCATTCCAGTGCTTCACCACACTCCTGGTGAAAAAGTTTTTCCTAATATCCAACCTAAACCTCCCCCACTTCAACTTGAGACCATTGCTCCTTGTTCTGTCATTTGGTACCACAGAGAACAGTCTAGATCCATCCTCTTTGGAACCCCCTTTCAGGTAGCTGAAAGCAGCTATCAAATCCCCACTCATTCTTCTCTTCTGCAGACTAAACAATCCCAGTTCCCTCAGCCTCTCCTCATAAGTTATGTGCTCCAGCCCCCTAATCATTTTTGTTGCCCTCTGCTGGACTCTTTCCAATTTTTCCACATCCTTCTTGTAGTGTGGGGCCCAAAACTAGACTCCAGATGAGGCCTCACCAATGTCGAATAGAGGGGAATGATCACATCCCTCGATCTGCTGGCAATGCTCCTACTTATACAGCCCAAAATGCCATTAGTCTTCTTGGCAACAAGGGCACACTGTTGACTCATATCCAGCTTCTCGTCCACTTTAACCCCTAGGTCCTTTTCTGCAGAACTGCTTCCTAGCCATTCAGTCCCTAGTCTGCAACACTGAATGGGATTCTTATGTCCTAAGTGCAGGACTCTGCACTTGTTCTTGTTGAACCTCATCAGGTTTCTTTTGGCCCAATCCTCTAATTTGTCTAGGTCCCTCTGTATCCTATCCCTATCCTCCAGCGTATCTACCACTCCTCCCAGTTTAGTGTCATCTGCAAACTTGCTGAGAGTGCAGTCCACGCCATCCTCCAGATCATTAATGAAGATGTTGAACAAAACCAGCCCCAGGACTCTGCTTGAAACCGGCTGCCAACTAGACATGGAGTCATTGATCACTACCCATTGAGCCTGACAATCTAGCCAGCTTTCTATCCACCTTATAGTCCATTCATCCAGTCCAAACTTTTTTAACTTGCCGGCAAGAATACTGTGGAAGACCAGCAAAGAGTCCTGTGGCACCTTATAGACTAACAGAGGTATTGGAGCATGAGCTTTCATGGGTGAATACCCACTTCGTCGGATGCAATGTGGAAGACCGTATCAAAAGCTTTGCTAAAGTCAAGGAATAACACATCCACTGCTTTCCCCTCATCCACAGACCCAGTTATCTCGTCATAGAAGGCAATTAGGTTAGTCAGGCATGACTTGCCCTTGGTGAATCCATGCTGACTGTTCCTGATCACTTTCCTCTCCTCTAAGTGCTTCAGAATTGATTCCTTGAGGACCTGCTCCATGATTTTTCCAGGGACTAAGGTGAGGCTGACTGGCCTGTAGTTCCCTCCTTCTTCCCTTTTTTAAAGATGGGCATTACATTAGCCTTTTTCCTGTCATCCGGGACCTCCCCGGATCACCATGAGTTTTCAAAGATAATGGCCAATGGCTCTGCAATCACATCCGCCAACTCCTTTAGCACCCATGGACTTGTGCTCATCCAGTTTTTCTAAATAGTCCCGAACCACTTCTTTCTCTACAGAGGGCTGGTCACCTCCTCCCCATACTGTGCTGCCCAGTGCAGCAGTCTGGGAGCTGACCTTGTTCGTGAAGACAGAGGCAAAAAAAGCATTAAGTACATTAGCTTTTTCCACATCCTCTGTCACTAGGTTGCCTCCCTCATTCAGTAAGGGGGCCCACACTTTCCTTGACTTTCTTCTTGTTGCTAACATACCTTAAGAAACCCTTCTTGTTACTCTTAACATCCCTTGCTAGCTGCAACTCCAAGTGTGATTTGGCCTTCCTGATTTCACTCCTGCATACCTGAGCAATATTTTTATACTCCTCCCTGGTCATTTCTCCAATCTTCCACTTCTTGTAAGCTTCTTTTTTGCATTTAAGATCAGCAAGGATTTCACTGGTAAGCCAAGCTGGTCTCCTGCTGTATTTACTATTCTTTCTACACATCAGGATGTTTTTTTCCTGCAACCTCAATAAGGATTCTTTAAAATACAGCCAGCAAATACATGGAGATATACCTATCTCATAGAACTGGAAGGGACCCTGAAAGGTCATTGAGTCCAGCCCCCTGCCTTCACTAGCAGGACCAAGTACTGATTTTGCCGCAGATGGCCCCCTCAAGGATAGAACTCACAACCCTGGATTTAGCAGGGGGCTGGACTCAATGACCTTTCAGGGTCCCTTTCAGTTCTATGAGATAGGTATATCTCCATATATTATTAGTAGGGGATTCCTGGCTGCAGCACAGCCCATAGGCAGCCAGGGGAAAGGCTCCCATAAATTAAAATAGGCTGCTTTAATTTATGCTGGATGCATTTTAGCCCCCACAGCAGCACATATGGCACAAAGATGGCAAAAAGCCACCTTCCACACACATATATACACCTCACCCCCGTTCCTCCTGTGCTACATCTCTTAGGAGACACAGCACAGAAAATTACTCACACAGTGTACTAAAGATCATTCTGTCTTCCCCTATATTTGCTTGTTTTTTGTATGATAAAACTGATGACCATTTTTCTAAAATTTGTATAGAGTCTTTTAAACTTACAAACTGATTTAAAAGCATTATGAAATGGGTCATTATGAGGCAGTAAAATTCTAATGTCACAGGCAATTTTGCCAAGTAATCTATCACTTACTATCAACTTTACAACCTTTGGGAGAAAAGGTTGTATTTTCTGCTGATGTCACAATTGTGAAATAAGAACAGGAGTACTTGTGGCACCTTAGAGACTAACAAATTTATTTGAGCATGAGCTTTCGTGGGCTAAACCCCACTTCAATGGATGCATGCAGTGGAAAATACAGAGGGAATATATATATATATATATATATATATATATATATATATATTCCCTCTGTGTATATATACACACACACACACACACACACACAGAGAACATGAAACAATGGGTGTTACCATACACACTATAATGAGAGTGATCAGTTAAGGTGAGCTATGAAAGCTGTGAAATAGACTCTCTGATGACATCTTAAGCATCAGGTGTGAGCTTTTTTGCTGGCTGGCAGTAGCTTTATTTGCTCTGTTTGTTAAAATATATTGTAGGCCTGATTTTAGGTCCAGCTTTAAAGAGGCTTCCCTTTTTTTGTACCTAAAATTTTTCAGGTGCAAATAACTATAGTGCCCACATTTAGGTTTTGTTATTTAGGGTCAAGACTTGCCAAAAAATGGATGCCAAAAGTTAGACTCCTAATCCACATATGTGATCTGCTGGTTGCTAAGTACTTCTGAAAAAATCAGGCCACTTATTTAGACACAGAGACACCTTTGCCCCAGCCTACCCATTTTCTCAGGTGCACTAAGCAGAGCAATAAGGTACAGAGCTAGTTCCTGTTCCTGCACTTTCTTGTTCCTTCCTCAGGCAAAATTCATGGTGAAATCACTAAAAGCTTTGCCTCAGTGAGGACTAGGATCAGGAGATTAATGGGTAAGAAACCAATGTGAACAGGTTTTGATTACTTATTAACTTAAATTTTAGTCACAAAATGCTGTAGTAATATATTATTATTAAACTGTATAAGTTATGGTTACAGGGCCCAGAAACCTATTCTCTTGGATGATATGGACCTGATCCTGCTCTCATTGAAATCAATGGCAAAATTCCCATTGACTTCAATGGTGCAACATCAGCCCCTCTATATCATTGCTATTACCAGATAAAAATCTTCTGCATAGGATTTGGCTATCCCCAGTCACAAAGATTCCATCTGCATCTACTGTGTTTGTCCCCTTGGAAATCATATTTCCAGAGGCTAAGCCCATCACTTTTCTTTTTAAACTGAAGGGAAACCCTGTAAAATCCTTAGAACAATAGGCAAATTTATCCTGCAAGTGAATTACAGCAAAATACTGTTGGGTTTTTTACTTTGTTTGTTAGTTTAATTAATAAACAGAATGCTTTTTTCATACACAAGATGGAGAGAGTACATACAATCATTAAAGAAAAAGCAATGCCATACTTTTTCCTTTCACCTTAGCCTCTCAACCAAGGCCCTCTATATAATAAAATAATGAGGTACCCTTCACACACACCTTTCATCTGAAGATCTCAAAGCATTTTACAAAAGAGGGAAGAAACATTGCATGAAATCCTAGCCCTTTTGAAGTCAATGGGAGTTTTGTCATTGACTTCAATGGGGCCAGATTTTCACCCATTATCCCTCATCAGAGTAATAATCAGTCATTTATTGTCAGCCGTTGCCCCAGAATTTCCCACACCTCACTACCTACTGTCCCATCTTCACTTTTGCCATTTTTGGCAAGAGCTTGGAGAAAGTTGTCTTTTCTCACCTAACCAATTCTCCCAAAACTATGTCCTTGATCATTTCTAGACTGGGTTCAGCTTCCACCACCTTAACAGCAATAAAACTGCCCTTCTAGATCAATGGTTTGCTTTCAGCTTACTCTGGTTCCTTCTCCATCTCCTTGAGAATACTGCTGTCTTTGATGCTACCAGTGTTGACTCCCCTCTCTATCTGAAACTCTTTGCTAGAGTTCCAGAAATTTTCATCTACTTATTCAGACATGCCTTTTCTGACAATGGCAATGGGCTCTACTCTCCTGTTTGAGTTCTGTAGTACTCAAAAAGGAACTGCCACCATCAAAAGTACATTTAATTCCCTTTTAGTCAGAATCCAATCTCATGGTCATGGATCACAAGAGAGTCATAGAAAAACATTTCACCCTAAATTGCTTAAATTGTATAGTATTCAGGCTTGCACAAAATGCAACACATTCTGCTAGTGTTTAATTCACAATCAGAAACTTTTGGCAAAGTAAAACCTGGCATTCTCCTACCTTTAACATTTAGCAGATCTATGAGAACAGTTCAGAAAAAGTCATTCTTGTTTTCTAGTGCATAATCTGTGTTATTTTTTAAAAAGGATTGCCAAAATACTTCCTACACTTATGCAAGAAACCAGATTTGTTCCTAATGTGCATATTATGGGTTTTAAAAAAAACCTCTTAATTTATTTTTATCCCAGCAAATATGAGATCTTAAAGAATCATTCCAGTTGCTTGGGTAATTTAATACATGCTTACATAAATGTCCTTTCCATTTTTCATGTTTTCTTATATTGCACCTAAATTAAATTGTTTCCTTTCATGAATAATTCCTTAAAACCACAGGTTGATGCACATGCTTATGCACATTGTGCATGTGTGCATATATTAATGCCTGTGTTTAGGTGACATCTGCCTGTTGATGTGTGTTTAGATATATAAAAAAAATTGACAAAGATTATGGTTTGCCAGGTGTCTGGTTTTCAATCAAAACACCCAGTAAAAAAGGGACCCTCCCCAGCCCAATGCAAATGAGCAAGTGAGTGAGAGTGGAAGAGAGTGAGGCGACAGGGTGGGGAATGGAGTGAGCAGGGTGGGGCCTCAAAGAAGGGGTAGGGCAAGGGTTTTCGGTTTTATGCTATTAGAAAGTTGGCAACCAACCTTTTGGTTCAGCTTCACACAATAAATCAAAGGATGTCCTGTTTTGTGCTTCTTTATTCCTTCACGGTCATTAAAACCAACAACACAAATAGATTCTGTACAGCTTTTACTTATAAAAAGATGCTACTTTTGCAACTCAAAAGGTATAATCAGAGTTTCTTTAAGAAATGTGAACTTCCTGAAGTATGCACCCAGACAGAAAATATTTGTATTGCTGCAGCAGCTGACTGGATAATTCAAAGAGTAGCCTAGCATTCTTATCAGGTCTCTACAGTTATCAGCTCTCTGCAAATCACTGCCCTGTTGGCCACTATGTTTTTTAAAAAAACAATGACTCAGGGTATTTTTATTGTAAGGACAGGCTGGATCACAACTCCGAAGTGTGTCACAAAATTCTGTAAATCGTAATTGAATGATAGATTAAAATAAATTATATAGGGTCTGATCCTGCAAGCCTTAATTACATGAATAATCCTTACTCATGTGGCTAGTCTTCACCCTCTAAAGAATTCAGTGTGGACTCCTGATGTAAGCAAGGATTACTCACATAGATAAAGGTTGCAGAATCATACTCTCATTTTCTAGCAGGGTTGATACAGGGCTCCACTTTTTTTGCTATAGATATCACAAAGGCATACATAGGAAAATAAAAAGTGACATTGTTTACTAATCTGAAGAAAGTTTCTAGCATTTTTATTATTACTGAACACATTTCTAAAATGTCCATTAATAGTATTTAGGCCGTCAGGGTCTGATCCAAAGGCCACTGAAGTCATTAGTAGTTTATCCAATTATTTCAATGGGCTTTGGTTCGAGCCCTTAGTTAATGTATATATCCAGACACAAGATATTACTCTCTAGACATCCTAAGAGAATCCTGCAAGGTGTTGAGTGCTTCTTGAATGCAACTGAACATAAAGGGAGCTCAGCACCTCTCAAGAGGTGTCTTAGCACCTTGTAGAATCAGACCTTAAGGCTTTTATCCAAACAATAAACTCTCTCAGTTTAAATCCTGGTTAATCTTTAGGGGAAAAAATACACATTTTCAGCATTGGCTGCTACAACTTGCTAGGATATGTCATATTACACATATTTGAATCAGAGGTTCTCAAACAATATGTTCAGCGTGAACATTTTAATTACAGCAAGGGGATCCTCTTATGAGGTGGTGAACATCCTCAGTGTTCACTGCAGTCATTTACAGGGTCAATCCCAAAGAAAGCTCCCTATCCGTGGTCCATTAAAATGTTTTTGTTAAAGGACGAAGTAAGGAAATGATATAGAGCCTGATCCTGCTTCCACTGACGTCAGTAGCAAAGCCTCCAGTGAGTTCAAAGGGGGAGGATCAGAGCTTCCATGCAAATTATGTTCTCCCACCCCACAATATGTAAAATTGTCTTTTTCTTCCTATTTTAAATAGTTTGAGTGAATGCTAGATAAGTACATAATAATAAAAAGCAATAACTCTCAGAAAGCCATAGTAACATCTGCACATCATTCAAATGTGTACATTAAATAATCATCATCAATGGTACTTACCTCTTATTTTAAATATCATGCTTGCTGTCAAGATGGCCCCAAAACCAATGATAAAATACCTTAACTCACTTCCAGTTTTGGTATTTATATTTCATTCCAAAACTATACTAGTGTTATCCTGTATTTCCCCCTTATTTTGCCGTTTTATTATGTCAGATATCCTACCACCTCTCATTGTTAACATGGTTATCAATAGCCATGGTGCTGTCAAAAGCAATGTAACTCCCAAAGAATGCCAGGCAGGGGTATAATTACCTGAGGTCAAAAAGACAATTAAAGATAAAGCTCAAATCATGTGGGGCCTGAACCTGATGGGTGCTCAGCACTCATACCTCCCCTTGAAATCAATGCTAATGTAGGTGGGCCTGCCCCCAAAGCTAATGAAGTCAATGGAAAGACTCCTATTGACTGCAAAGGGCTATATATCAGACCTCAGCTGTTTAGCACCTTTCAGGCTTAGGCCTTTAAAAACACAATATTTGGAAATAAATTTTTAAACAAATGAGTAAACTTGCACTGATTAGAAATACATTGTGTACATATATAAAACCAATATACTATAAAAGTCATTGGAATCACCTGCTTTAACTATCTCAAAAGGTAAGTACAAATAATTACAAGGTGTTAATTTCTCTCCCCATAATATAACTGGTGCAACTGCTAATCATTAGCTGTAACAATATATACTTCTACTATTCCCAAAGACAACACAGCATTTTACACACTCAACAGTGACCTAGATTTCTGCACAGACATGTTAGATTTTAAATTGTAATTTTGTTTAGGTCAGGAAATAAAGAAGGTAATTTCCAATATGCCTGCACATGGTATTCCCTCATAAATCAGAATTAAAGGGAGATCTTCAGTCCCTATGAGTAGGGTGACCAGATGTCCTGATTTTATAGGGACAGTCCCTATTTTTGGTCTTTTTCTTATATAGGATCCTATTACCCCCCACCCTCCATCCCAATTTTTCATACTTGCTGTCTGGTCACCCTACCTATCAGGGTCATTGTTTTCTGGGATTTCTAATATGACTTTTATTGGATGTTAATCATATGACATTCATTTTAATGATAAAATTAAAAACATGATCAACAAAAAGACGGATAGAAACTTCCATATATTTATCCCTGCTAGCAAAGCGAAGATTTTAATAATAATGTTATTACCGGGCTTTGAAAATTTAAAGCACTGCAAGTGTCATTCTATTCTGTCTATAGCACTACAAGTAGTTATTATGCCTAATCTATGATTCCTATACCTTATAAGAAATAATTGTTCAATGATTCATGTAGCCTTGATATACTAATTACTATTTCCACAGTCCCAATATTACATGATTGCTATTGCCCTACATGTACTAATAAATACTACTGCATTTCTATTGCCTAAGAACTACTAATTCGTGTATTCTCCCTATCTCGGCTAGGGATGATGCCTATCCCCCGCCCCATGGCAGTGCTAAGCCTGCAGTTATTCCCGCTGCCCTGTAAGCGATATTGACATGATCCCCCGGCCCTGGCAGTGCCTGTCCCTCCTCCCAGGGCTAATGCTGGCTCAGGCAGAGGGGACCTCAGGGCGGAGAGTGGGTGGCAGTTACCAGGCTCGTGTCTCCCGGGGTTATCCGAAATCTCGATGACCAGCAGCTCCCTGCCCTCGAAGCTTCGCCCCACGGTGTAGATCCTGCTGATGGAGGGGCACTGCAGCCACACGGCCACCAGCGCCTCCCGCAGCTCCGGGTAGCGGTGGTACTCGAAGGAGATGCCGTCCTCCTGGCTCAGCCTCCGCCGCCGGCTCGCCCCGGCGGCAGCCTCGGGCTCCGCCGCCTCGGCGCACAGCAGCCAGCAGCAGGCACTGAGCGCCCCGCACAGCGCCAGCAGCCCCCAGCCCCTTCCCGCTGCCATCTCTCAGCCGTCTCCTGTGCCTGCTCCTCTGCCGCCTGCAGCTGCCTCTGCGCTTTGTTCCCCTCTCCGCCTCTTCCCCGGCTGCGCGGCTCGCACCTTCCCAGCCAGCTAGACCTGAGCCAGCCAGGAAGCGGGCAGAGCCCGGAGCTCCGCAGGCTGCACTACTCTCCGCGGCGCGACGGGGAGATGCAGGAGATACCACTGCACGCAGGGATGGAGGCGCCGCACACCCTGCGGGGGTGGCGTTCACCGGATCACTCCGCTTCGTCTGGTGCAGAGACGGGGTCGGGAAGGATGGAGTGGATTTATGCAGGGACACCACGGGGGCAGTCACCCTGGGGCTGATGTTGCTTCTGTACAATACAACTCTATATTACAGATAATCAGCCAGATGGGAGACGGTCACCTAGAGTTGCATTTAGGCTAAAAACGGGGGACAGCGAGACCTCTAACAAGACTGATGTGTTCTTATTATGGGGACATCTAGGGCCAGATTTAGGGACACGTGACCCAGGTGCCCAGCTTGGGGTGCTGGTCTTGTTGTTAGCGACAAAGGGGAAAATAGAATGTTTGAAGTAACACGTTTCAGGTAGTCCCTATGTGGATTCATTGTTCACTAACCTCCTAGAATGTTCTGGGCCTTTATCGAATCATGTGAAACTTTCCAGACTTTCTGAGAACATCATTTTCCTCAAACCTCCTAGAATGATGATGGAGTATCATATTAAGTCATAGATCCCCATGGACACTGTTACAAATCTGACCACAAAGCCACAAAGTGACTCTCACTGAGAGAGCCCCATTGACAGTGTAAGGCCAGTGAGTTACCAAGTGACTGAGGTTTATAACGCCCTGATGGAACTGGCACAGTCGCATAAAGCCGAAGCCAGAATCGGACCCAAGGCACAAAGCCTGGCAAACCATATAACTGACTTCAAATTTCTGGTCTCAATTGTTGTTTGGCACGATATCCTGTTCCAAGTAATCATTGTAAGCAAGGTATTACAAACTCAGTCGATGGATATCGTGCCCACTACCATTTTGATGAGAAGCTGCCCTGGTTTCATTGTGGCCTATACTGACAATGGATTTGAAGAGGCCATCACTGCTGCCAAAGAAATGGTAGAAAATTTAGGAGTTGAGCCTGTCTTCAAGGAAACTTGTATTCATCCGCAGAAGAGACAGTTTGATTACGGGGGGCAGAGATGAAGTGATGGGAAGCTCCAGGCTGCTCAGAGGGTGGGGGGCAAGTGGGGCAATTTACCCCGGGCCCCGGGCTCCGCAGGGGCCCCCATGACAATGGCTGAGGGTCCCGCCCTGGCGCCTTACCCCCACCTCTGCCCCTCTTCTAGAGCCTCAGCCATCAAGCAGCATGTCTCTGGCGGGGCCCCTAAGCCCCACCCCGCTCAGAGCCACGTGGTCAGGGGGCGGGGCTGCGAGCTCCACTCTGAGTGGAGGAAGCTCAGGCCTCGCTGGAGCTCGCAGCCCCGCCCCCTCACCACGCGGCTCTGAGCGGGGCGGAGCTCAGGCTCCGCCAGACACACGCTGCAGCTGTTCAGTGAAGCGCTGAGGCTCCAGGTGAGGGGGGAGCTGCAGGTAAGAGGCTGAGGCCGGGGGGGTTGGATAAGAGGCAGAGAGTCTTGGGGACAGTCAGGGCACAGGGAGGGGCAGAGGTTGGGGAGGGCGGTCAGGGGACAGGGAATGGGGGGGGTTGGATTGTGGGCGTTCTGGGGGGGGTCTATCAGGACTCAGTGGGGGGGTGGATAGAGGTTGGGGCAGTCAGTGGACAGGGAGCAGGGTTGAGATCCTGGGGTAGGGGGGTCTCTGGGGGATGGTGAGGGGACAAGGAGCAGGATGGATTGGGGATTTTGGGAGGGGGTGGGCAGTCAAGAGGCAGGAAGTGGGTGGGGGTGAGATAGGGGGCAGGGCCAGGCTGTTTGGGAGGCACAGCCTTCCCTACTCTAAAGCTCATTCAGCAGTTTGAGGCTTGCAGAAGAGCCAAGCTGTTAGCTTTTCCATTAGGGCTACCAACCCTTTCACTTCTCAAATGCCAAACTATAGTCTATATTTAATTTCAGTGCCATAGAGAGATTCATGTCAGGGGAGGATAGCTTCATTTAAAATTAGCCATTGGGGGAGGGATCACGAGAAGAGCAATATCCTTCCCAACCCTACCAAGGGAGACGACCCGCCCCCTGCATTCCCTGAGGCTTCAGAGGGGTTAATTCAGTGGTTCTCAAACTTTTGTCCTGGTGACCCTTTCACATAGCGAACCTCCGCGTGCGACCCCCCCCCATTTATAAATTGAAAACACTTTTTTATATATTTAACACTATTATAAATGCTGGAGGCAAAGCGGGGTTTGAAGTGGAGGATGACAGCTCACGACCCCCAGTAATAACCTTGTGACCCCTTTAGGGGTCCTGACCTCCAGTTTGAGAACCCCTGGGTTAATTTAATTTTAGCACCCTGTGTCCATTCACATGCATGTCCTATTTTGAGCATTTCAGTTTTGACAACATAGGCTCATCCCAGATTCTGGAACAAGCTCAAATGCTCAGTTTGTGGACTATGTACATAAGCTATACTAAAGACAAACCCACAGTAACCGTCTTCAGTTTGTGAGGGACCCCATGGAGCCAGTCTCTAGGAAACAGATAAATGCATGGAGGTTAAGTCCATTAATGGCTATTAGCCAGGCTGGGTAAGGAATGGTGTCCCTAGACTCTGTTTGTCAGAGGGTGGAGATGGATAGCAGAAGAGAGATCACTTGATCATTACCTCTGGGGCACTTGGCATTGGCCATTGTCGGTAGACAGGATACTGGGCAGGATGGCCTTTGGTTTGACCCAGTATGGCTGTTCTTATGTTCTAACCTAAATGAACCCAAAGTTATGGAGACAGATATGAGTCACGGAAGCCAGCACAGTATCAGAAACCTGGAAAAATCTCTGCCTGGATGGGCTCAGGCATTTGGTTACAAGCTGAGGTGGTTCAAAAGTTTTGGATTTTTTTTTAAGCAGAATTTTTTTATTGTTTTTTTAAACAATCAAACACAGCAAGCAGCAAATATTTGGCCACACACTTCTGAAACCTCAAACCATGTTCAGGTTTTGGCAGACTAATTTAAGCTTTTCAATTAAAAAAACACAACAAATTTTGAAGGAAAGCAGACATTGTCCGTGATTTTTTTCTGCTTTTTAAAAACCCATAGTTTTCGATCCAGAAAAAGTTTTGATAGAAAATATTTGTCCAACCCTTTTAATGAGCTTTAGTGCCTTTTACCACTAGCTGATGCTGAGAACCAGTGATACCTTGTAAAGAAGTTTTCCCAAAACTGGGTTTGTGCTGAGATGCGGAAGGTTTATTTTTCCCAGGGGCGCCCGGGGGAGGGAGCAAGTGGGCCCCCACGAGAATATAGTATTGCAATTTTTTTATGGAAGGGGCCCCCACAATTTCTTTGCCCCAGGCCCCCTGAATCGTCTGGGCAGCCCTGGGAAGCTCTCAAGAAAAATTCAAGAGGCAGTTTTTTTGCTCGCTTGTTGACACTGCTCAAGTGTCCATTGAAGAAAGGTTCAGACAAATGAAGCACCATGAAAAAAATCTGGGGGCTTTTTTGTATGCCAACAGACTGGAAAACACTCTTAAACAATTGTACAGGTCTTCACTAGATGCTGACACTTGGGGAATAGTTCGGACGTCAATGATAAAGATATTGAATTGGACAACATCCATCATATTTTGCCAAATGGGAAGCACTCTCCACTCCAAGTTCTCCAATTCATTCATGATGCAGTGCTGAAGGACACTTTTCCTAGTGTGGATAGCTTTGATGATTCTGCTCACGCTGCCAATCACAGTCATGAGTGGTGAGTACAGCTTTTTGAAGTTCAGGCTCATTAAAACATATCCCTGAGCGATGATGGCTGACGAGACACTGACATTGCTTGCTATTTTATTGCTTGAAAATGCCATTGGCCAGTCTTTGGATCTCTCTGACTCTGTGCTTTGTGAGGGCAAAGGTGCAAAAAGCAACCTTTGAACTAAGGGACTAGAGTTAACATTATAAGGCTGTCACCTACTATAACACTGTTTAATACTGGTCCACCCAATGTTGGTGCACAGTTCAATTTATTGATGTTAGTACATTTCAGTTATTCTTAAAATTAAAAAGTTTCTGTAAGCTTAGAGGAAATGATTTTTTTATTTACTTATATATGGCATGAATAAATACAGATTTACAGATCATAGTGTGCAGATTTATCATCTTCTATGACAGGGATGAATCACACGTGCAAATCGTGCATCCCAGGGTACGTCTACACTACGGGATTATTCCGAATTTACATAAACCGGTTTAGTAAAACAGATTGTATAAAATCGATTCGCCGCGCCACACACATTAAATCGGTGGTGTCGTGTGTGGTCCGCTCCAGGGCTAAGGCGCGCGTTGGTTGGTGAGCGTTATCCATAGCTATCATAGCTATCCCATCCATCCCGCCCCCCCCCCCCCCCCCTTTCCGGTTGAGATCCCAGTGAGATCCTGAAAAAAGGGCAAAAATCATTGGTTCTGGGTTCCTGGGTCAGCTCCTCCTCCCTCCTCCCTCTCCTTTTTTTTTTTTTTTTGTGAACTTTGCAGTGGGAACTGTACAGCAGCAGCATAGCACCTGCTCAGCTCAATACCTCAGCTCAATACCGTTTTATCGTGGATGTTTTCACACCTCGCGCGCATATGCTGGACCACTGACCTGCTGGGGAGGGGCGGACAGGGGGCGGCGGGCGTGACGACGATGGGGCCGAGACACAGAATCAAACGGGAGGGCACAGAATTCCGGATCTCCGGCCGCGATCCTGATATCCTGATGGGGGGATGGGATGGGGCCCATTGAACGCCCTGATTGGGCCCGGAAACAAGCACTGACTGGACCTGGTTGTGGTGTTGTGGTGGGTGTGGTGGATGCACTGGCATGGAACTTTGGGCCTTTGGGCACTTTCATGGAACTTGTGACTTGCTGCCCCCCCCCTGAAACCCTCGCCAGAGAGCAGCAGCAGCCGAGAAGAGCAGAGCAAGCTGTATAGCCCTGTGGAGGTGCTTAGCCCGCCAGACAACCGGTCACAGTCGGGAATCATCGGGAGTCAATTTGGGAGTGCTGGGCTAACTGTGCTGCTAAAGCAAAGCAATCACTAAGCTGCTGCTAATGCTGTGTGACTTTGGAAAAGGGTGCAGTGCTATGGAGCGCTTTGCTGCTGCACTGGGGGACCCTGGATGGGGGGGCGATACCTGGATCCATATTCCATATATCCCACCACCACCACACCACACACCAAAGCACCCATAAGGGTCAAAAAAAATTTTTACTTTTCTGGGGGTGCTGGTGGATCACAAGGAACATTCACACTTTCTTGGAGGTCACCAGGGATGGCCAGGGGCGGGAGGGAGTAATTACTGCCCAGACCAGCACTAAACGGTTTGCAGGACCAGACAGCTCCCAGAGTTAGACATGACAGTCAGGGATGAAATGGCCTGTGTGCTACCTAGCCATACACCCAGCACCTGGACTGGCTGCAGGATCTGAAGCCCCACAGGCAGGCAGCACACAGAGGGGCTGGGATCAGTACAGGCTGCTGAAGTGGTGGTCAGGTGGGTGGTGGCATGTGCTGCATTTGGCACATTTGGCACTCACATCAGACCTGACACAAATGTAGCCACTCCAATGTCCCCTATGTATGCTATTTGTATGGATCTGTGAGCTCTGACAGAGCGAGAGTTAGGTGGGGGGCAGGGCGGGAGGGGGGCAGAGGGGCTGGAGGCCACTGGCAGGCCGCACCCGCTGGATTAGAGAAGAGAAGAGGAGCACCAGTGAATCAGAGAAGCTTTGAAAGGAATTCATCAATGGCCAAGAAGCTTTGAAAAGCTGCTTGTGTTGATGCTGTGACACCCCCTGAGATTGACTTTGTCTGATGCAACTCTCCCCCCCCGATCGAGTCCCCTTTACTTGCAAACCTCCCCTCCCAAAAAAAAATGCTTATTAATTATTAATTCATTAAAAAAGAAAAAGAAGAAAAAGTTTGGAGGTAGAGGGGAGGAGGAGGAGGGAGAGGGAGAAGGGGGGGGAAAGGAGAGACATTAACGTTGGAGGTTTGGTTGAGCTGGGGGGGGGGGGGGGGGGGTGGGGTGGAGCCTCCCCCGACGGGGGGTGGGTGGGGGAGGGATGGAGAAGGAGGTGGTTGGGTGAGGAGGGTGGGTGGTGAGGAGGGGAGGAGTTGTGGGTGGTGCTTGCTGCAGCTCCTGCAGCAGCACCAGACGCCGATCCCACTCAGCCTGATCAGCAGCCAGCCCAGCACCGCAGCGCTTCACCGCTGATCAGCCTCATCTCCATCTCTGCATCTGTCCTGCCTTCCCCTCCTCTCCATTCTCCTCCTCCTGTCCTCTCCCTCCTCTCTTCCTGTGTCCCTGTTCCTTTCCATCCTTCCTCTTTCACTGACTCTTAACTTCCTTTATATCCCATCCCTCATCTCATCTGCGTCTTCTTTCAGTCCGCCTTACTCCATAATATTCAACATCTCATCATCTCGACTCTTTTTTTCCTGCCTTGGGAGGAGGGAGGAAATGAGAAGGGGGAGGAACAGAACATATTTACAAACAGACACAGAAATGGTACAATATTTATTCACAGACACATCTTCACAGAACTAATTTTTTCTTTAGTTCTGACAAGCACTTTCTTTCTGGAGTTACAGATTTGCAGCTCTGTGGCATTTTTCAGAATTCAGCTTGCATGCAGCCAGAGTTCAGCAGACCTCAGCCACATCAGACCCCATCAGATGCATCCCTTCCCTGCCCCCCCCTCCCAATCCTGTCTCCCCCCCACCCTCCCCCAACGCTACCACCTTACCCTCCCACTCCCTCCCCTCCCGGGCCAACAAAAAGGATCCACATTTCCACCCTCCAAAAAGATCATCCTCATTTCACCATCTCAGATTCCCGCACAAAAGTTTAGGCTTTTTTTTTTCTAAGAGTCCCGAACCTATTGAAAATGAAACCACCTTTTTTTACTAACTTAAATTGATTTTTTTTACACCAATTATATCTGATTTGAGATTTTGCTTGATGATAACAAGACAAGATCTGCACGATGCTATGCTTAACACAACAAGGACACAAACATATAAAGGCTGCTGCTTTGTCACAAGTGATGATACCTGATTACGCATGGCTAATTGCCTACAAAATGGTCTGGTCATGGTGGGCGGAATGGTGGCCTTGCCCAGCAAAATAATAAGGAGGCTCTTCTGCAAGCCCAGAGCCTGAATCTTCTGCAATCCCTCTAAGGAGCCTACCTCCATCCCCCGGACATTTTAACAATCAATCCCCGGTAAAATCAAAAAGTCTTTCTATCAACAAATACTGTCTGCAAAATCATCTGCTAAAAAAAAACAAATCAAAAAAAATGAAAGCTATTCTCAAAAAAGCCCTTCCATTAAAAAAAACATGGGGCTAAGGGTTGTCTGGGATGCCATGTGCATGGTCCGGAAGGGTGTAAGGGCCATGCTGGGGCTCCTGGGTCATGCTCAGGGGCTGTCTGGGCTCTCTTCTGCCTCATCTGCTCTGCCTCCTCTTTCTCTCTCTCTCTTCTTCTCTGCCTCTCATTCTGTCATCTTCCAGGTCAATTGCCTCCCCTCAGCACCTCCCCTAAAATTGGGTAGGTGTGGGGTCCAGCCTAGCTTGCAGCTTTTCTGGCATAGCCTGCATGCTGCTTCTGTTCTGCCCATGTTTTCGTCCTGTGCTTTTAGCTTTTTTTGTTCTTCTTCTTTCTCCCTGGCTTTTTTCTTTTCACTTTGCCTGTCTTTGCTGCCTTGATTCCTTCCTGTGGCCTTTGAAATCCCTTTTGATACTTTTTTCATTCATCTTTTTTTCATTTTTTCTTTTTTACTCTGGAACTCCCCTTCTGAAGCCTCTCCAGCAGTATCCCGCGATGATCCAGTACCAGTCTGCTCAATTGTGTGATGTGCTGATGAGCTTCTGCTGGCCAGCTCTGATTGTGTGTGCGTCGTGATGATGGATGACTCTCCTGAATGCAAAGGGTGAAATGTGTTTGAGTCAAAGATTTGCGGGGGGGCTTGCGCTGTCGATAGCAGTCCACGGCCTGGCCAGTCCTGTCAGAGGCCGTCAGTGTAGGATACGCCGTGAGGCCAATACACGCGGATGTTCTACCGTCACTAACCCTATCGAGAATTGCGCGATATTAATTAGCCGCTCCTCTCCTCAAGTGAATTAAGGAAACAGATTTAAAGAGCCTAAAAAAAACGTAAAAATCCCTAAAGTGTGTAAAACAGTCATAAAGTCATGAAATGGGCTACAAATGCAATAAAAATATGTATTCAAAAGTTTAGCCAAATGGGAGGGGATGCTGAAGACGCTCGTCACATGGGCTGCCATTTGGTCTAGAGCCAGTCCTGGAAGCATCCTGGCACCATTATACTGTTCCACAGTTAAGATTTACAATTTAGTTATAAAAATTTGTTCGAGATCAAACTTTTCCATACAGTGACTCAGCCTTGGAGGTACATTTATTTAGGTTTTTTTTTAAAAAGTTTAATGCAATCCTACCACCCCATTAGATCAAAGTGGTATTGGCTCTGATCTTGCAAACACTTTACTCAGGGGAGTAGTCACATTGACACAACATTGGGGACTGTTTGCACAAGTAACGGTAAGTGAAAGACGGGAGCCATAGACTATTTCTGATTTTCCATGCATTTTGTGCACACTTGAACAACATCCCAGAAATGTCTCCTTTTTGCAGACCACAATGTCCTGCAGAGTGTAGATCTAAGCTATTTTGGTCACCAGAGCAGCTGTGTTATTGATGGTTATAAAACCACCTACTATGCTGTGCATGCATAATCCAGTAACCTGTTTTCATTAACTGCTTTCAATATTCATATCATGGGTAATATCAGAATAGCCCAGCAAGGGACTTATACAACACTTTAAAAGTGTCCTCCTTTATACTCATGTAACCCCATTTAAGTCAATCCAGTGGCAAGGATATAAGTGAGTGCAGAATCCTGAGGAATGGGGGGAGGTCAGTGGTGTATACTGTGCTCTATTGGACCCCCAAATAGATTTTGGACATGAAGTACCAAACTTTTAACAAATATTGCAAAATTTACATGTATTTGATTAAGTTGTTCTAGCAATAGACAGGTCTGGCAAATAATATTAACATCCAAATAGTTAATGATCTTTAAAAATTAATATTTGATGGCTCAGATCATGCAATTTTCTTGCTCACATGGAGGAGCATTTACTCATATTCAGTGGGACTCCCTGTGAGTAACTGCTCACCAATGTGAGGAAGGGGTCACAATATGGAAATTACAGGACCTCTTAAATTAATGCAATTCATCTCTTTGTCAATGCAGGATTGTCCCCTTGGGTATAATATCTATTTTTTCCTAGACTTATTTACTAAAGCCCTAAGAGATGGACCTCCTCCCCACAGCCTTACCAAACATATTCTCAGAATGTTTTCTTAATATTCCGCCTGAGTTATTCTTTTCTTAATTTCATCCTCGTCATTCCTAGTTACTCCTCAAACCAGGCCCTAAAGTAATTAATCTTTTTTTAAAAATTTGTATGGCTATGTCCTCACCTGAGTTAACCTGTAGTCAGCCAGTGAGAGCTCTGTGTTTCATATCAGTTCTCATTAACTTCCATTCATGTTTCTTTGATAGCAGCAATACGGTGCTGCTATCAAAAACCTAAAATATAGTCAGACCCCATTTCCTTTTATCTATCTCAAGAAGTGAGTTAATAAAACCTTGCACTTACAGCTCCTTCTATCAAAACATCTCAAAACTCCTTACAAACTTCTGTCCACAAAACACCCATGTGAGGCAAGTTTTAGATTCCTCGGTGTAGAATGAGGCACACAAGACATTAAAGTCAAAATTTAGGTGTGTAAAATTAGGGCTGTAACTCCATCTTTCGGCACCTAAATAAAAATGGCCTGATGTTCAGAGGTGCTGAGCATCCACAGCTACTATTTACTTCAATGGGAGCTGCAAGAGTTCATTATCTCTGAAAGGGCCTGATACAAAGCAGATGGATGTCATCGTAAAGACTCCTCCATGAGTGCTGGATCAGGCCACAAATCAGGTCACTTATTTAACTATCTAAATAAGTATTTGGTTGCCTGAAATCAAGTATCTAGGATCCGGGTTTTAAAATGGTAGCCTAAGTGACTTGCAGGAGGTCTCTGGCAAAGCCATGAATAGGATCCAGGTCTTCTGACTCCCAGTCTTGTGCATTAAGCACAAAACTATCCTTCCTTTGTGTCCATTTTCCATATGTCAGGCATAGATACCATTGCTGAATATTTTATTTTAGAAGGAAAGATTTTCAGAGATAAAAGGCACAATCAGATACCACCATAACTACTCATGGATTGGGACTTTTAGGAAGTTAAAAACAAGGGTCAGAGTTAAAGCTTAAACCCTAGTCTTAACTCATATCATGCTAAGCATTGCAGGAGTCTCCAAATAGCTCATTTTACATAACCATATTGCATGTGCTGTAGTAACTAGTTCAACAGGGCGAGCTAAATACAGAGTTACATCCCTGTGATGCTGAATTTCCATATTTGGTGGGTGTGCCTGACCCTTAACATTATTTAAACACACATAGTAGTTTGTGGCTTAATACATTAGGACTGCAATTATGTAGAAGATCACACACCCATCCTGATTGCAGGTTAGAACTATCCAGCACCAAGTCTCTCTCAGAGTTGTACTATATCTGCTTTACCAGCCTATAGCACTCAGTACAGTGTGATGATGCAAAGCTTCCAGCTGTGTTCTTAAAAGCATTTAAGAATTTAAGAAAAGGTTTATCTAAATTCATTTGTATGTATAAAGTTTACTTATGTCAGTGGATGCATTTCAGCTTCTCATGTCACACTTAAAGTGTAAAGCTCTTACACCATTAGGATAGCAAAAACAATCAGCTTCCCTTCCCTGCCCTCCTGAGAACCTATTATTAAGGCAACATCCCAAGAACATGTAATATGGCAATATTATTATGTGATGACAGTAATATTGTTTTTATAGTTATATAGGAAATTACATTTGAATGATCTCAAAGCACTTTACACTCATTAAACTTCAGGTGATCCAGTGATGTAAGTAAATGAGATTATCCCCATTTAACAGATATCAATATCACTATATTTAGTACCATTAGTGTGGTGTAATATACTTTCATAAATCAGAGAACATCTGCTTTGCCTTGCCCAAAGCACAGAGTAGGTCACTGCACACTCATGATCCTAATAGCATATTACATTACACTGTTTAAAAAAGAGTTTATTTTTCCTTTATTTTCTAATTTATACAGTACCCACTACAATGTTTCTTAGTGCTAGTGCCAGCACAGGAACCCTACCTAGCCAAGGGGATGAAGTGATTACTTTTCCTCCCTTTCAAGGAGATTTATTATTTGCCACACACCAAAGGAATTGCACAAGATGTTAGCTTTCACACCCTTATTAAAGAAGTAAGCCTCAACAAAAAGGCTTGGCCCACAGGAAGAATTGTGGATATTGGGGGAAGAGGTGGGGCCACACTCTGCCTAGATACCAGCTGAGATGATCTTGCCTGTAGGACTGGGTGCTGAATAGCATGGCATGGAAGAGACACAAATGTAAACTGACTGTTTTCTGTAGCTTTATATGGAGTCAGGGATGGTTTGGTTGGAGTTGAAATTAAAAGACTCTTACATGCTGCAATGGTTCTGTGCCTTAATGTCTAAACCCCAGTGAACCCACTGGGCCTACTGCACATGACACCAGAGTGGCATTTAAAAAAAAAAATTCTATAGGTGAAGGTGAAAGTATTTGACACTGGCAGCCATAGAGCTGGAATAGCTACTACTATGCTTAGTTGAAAACCAAACTCAGCAGCAATAGAAACTCCTGCAACAATGACAATTCACTAGCAGTAACTGATAGAGGGTGCCATCCTGCAACAGCAGATAATGGCAGTGCTGGAACTTCCTATCCAGGCACCACCCCTGCCTTCAAGACACGCTGGTGTAGTCACCAGACTATCACTGATGACAGCATCTCTGACCACAATGCTCCTGGAGGACAATCTGGAGTAATTTCTTGTTACCTTTTTAGAAGGTGACATTCAGAGGTACGTGCACTCATATTGGTGGGCTGCAGAGCATTTTTTCATAGAAGCTCATTAAGACTGGAATTCCTTCCTACTCTTCATCGGCTGGAGCTGAAGTGTGGTGGGTTTTTTAGAGGAGACACTTAACTCTGAAATCTAGGTGGAATATCTGCCTGTGTTGTTGGGGGTCAAGTCTGGGCAGAGAGAACTATATTGGGGTGTGGATGGACATTTGTAGTAGGTCTGCCAGCTAAAACCACCTCTGTGAATACAGCACTATGAGAATGATTGTGACTTTGACTCGATGTTGGAAATCCCACTAGATTAGTGGAAGGGCATACAAGAGGGCATCAGAACATTGCAGAAGGAATATGTCCAGAAATGACTGGACACATACTGTCTCTGGAACTAAAGTTCTGGCATTGACATTGGTGGTGAACATGTCTATCACTGGGGTTCCCATACACAGGAATACTGGCTCTGTGGTAGCCTTCTACAAGGATCACTCATGTATGGCAATTGGCTCTCTGCTAAGGGAATCTGCCAGGTTGTTGCTGACACCTGGGAGGTACAGAGCCAAAAGCCTGGTCTACACTAGGCGTTTAAACCGGTTTTAGGAGCGTAAAACCGATTTAACACCACAACCGTCCACACTAGGAGGCACCTTATATCGATTTTAATGGCTCTTTAAACCGGTTTCTGTACTCCTCCCTAACGAGAGGAGTAACGCTAGTATCGGTATTAACATATCAGATTAGGGTTAGTGTGGACGCTGATCGACGGCATTGGCCTCCGGGAGCTATCCCACAGTGCACCAGTGACCGCTCTGGACTGCAATCTGAACTCGGATGCAGTGGTCAGGTAGACAGGAAAAGCCCCGCGAACTTTTGAATATTTCCTGTTTGCCCAGCGTGGAGCTCCGATCAGCACGGGTGGCAATGCAGTCCGAAATCAAAATAAAAAAAGAGCTCCAGCATGGACGATGCGGACGTGATCGCTGTAAGGGCAGGCAAATCTGTTCTATCAGCGCTCCGTTACAGAAGACGAAATTCAAAATCATTTTTTAAATATCTCCAGACAGCCGCCATAGCAGGGACTCAGCACACTGCTGCGTGGCAAGCGTAACGGAAAGCCAAAGAATCAAATGGACGCTCATGGACTGGAGGACTCAAGCTATCCCACAGTTCCTGCAGTCTCTGAAAAGCATTTGCATTCTTGGCTGAGCTCCAAATGCTTCTAGGGTCAAAAACAGTGTCCGCGGTAGGTCAGGGCATAGCTAGGCAATTTACGCACCCCCCCACCCACCCCCAGAAGTGAAAGGGAAAACAATCCTGTCTTGACTCTTTTACATGTCACCCTATCTTTACTGAATGCTGCAGATAGACGCGATGGTGCAGCACTCAACACCAACATCCTTGCTCCCCCCCCGCCATGGGTGACTGATGGTACAATAAGACTGATACCCATTGTCATCATCAGCCTATTGGCACATGGGGCAGTGCAAAAGGCCTGGTAACCATGCGTACTAGCATCGGTCAGGTCGATCAAGGGCACCTGGCCCTAATTTTTCCTGGTAGATGGTACAATATGGCTGATAACCATCATCATCATAGCAACAGGGGGCTGAGCTTCATCAGCCCCCACCCTTCATGTGTAAAGAAAAGATTCAATTGCCCCTGGACTAGCAGCAGGATGCTGGGCTCCTCTCCTCCACACTCCTTAATGTCCTATGTGGACTATCATAGCAACTGGAGGCTGCCTTCCACTCATTTCTCACTAACAAGTATTCCTGCATTCTTTATTACTTCATCACACAAGTGGGGACAATGCTATGGTAGCCCAGGAAGGCTGGGGAAGAATGGAATGAACAGGTGGGGTTGTTGCAGGAGCACCCCCTGTGAATAGCATACAGCTCATAATCTATGCAGGATCTGACACAGAGCAGCTGTGCTCTCTGGTTCTCTGATACAGTGGTTCTCTAGTACACTTGCCCATATTCTAGGCAGGACTGATTCTATTTTTAGATACCAAAAAGGAGGGATTGACTCAGGGAGTCATTCCCAATTTTAACTTTTGCCCCTGGCTAAGAGCAGCTAGGGGCACTTATGACAGCAGCAAATGGAACAGTGCAAAAGGACTGGTAGCCATGCCCATCTTATTACCAATTTATGGTATGGTAGATGGTACAATATGGCTGATAACCATCGCTGCTATCATGCAAAAGCAAAAGCATGCAGCTGTGTGCCACTGCTGAATCGCCTCTGTGAGCGGCATCTAGTACACATACGGTGACAGTCACAAAAGGCGAAACAGGCTCCATGATTGCCATGCTATGGCATCTTCCAGGGCAATCCAGGGAAAAAAGGCGCGAAATGCTTGTCTGCCGTTGCTTTCCCAGCGGAAGGAGTGACTGACGACATTTACCCAGAACCACCCGCCACAATGATTTTTGCCGCATCAGGCACTGGGATCTCAACCCGGAAATTCAAAGGGGGGGGGGAGGCTGCGGGAACTATGGGATAGCTATGGTATAGCTACCCACAGTGCAATGCTCCAGAAATCGACGCTAGCCTCGGACCGTGGACGCACACCACCGATTTAATGTGTTTAGTGTGGCCGCGCACACTCGATTTTATACAATCTGTTTTGCTAAACCGGTTTATGTAAATTCGGAATAATCCCGTAGTGTAGACGTACCCATAGTTATCTTATGTAAATAGCACTGTCAAGATGCTGATGGCTTCCTGGCAGAGAGGAGACAAGCATGGTTTAACTTAGTAAGTAAGTAACCTCAGTAAGGTTTAACTTAATTCAACACAGTTTATTCTTAATTCTGTATATTTATTCACAGGGATATGCTGGAGAAACCAATGGAGTAACAAATGTTTGAATTCCATAGTATTTCAGTCGCATGATGCTGTTCTCTGCTATACTGCACCAGCCCTTCAGAAAGCATCACATTTTGTATTGGAAATCAGTAATCATATGCTACGAGGAAGCTCATCTTTCTGATGTGCCAACTCAGTGCAGTGGGAGACAGTTTGAAAGTGATGGTGCATTCCAAGTTTAATTTAAAAAGAGATGATTATGCTACTGATGTTGAATAGGGGAATGTGATGGAACTAAAAAAATCACTTTCAGATTTGTGTTTTCAAATGATTTGCTCACTAGAGCAGCAGTAGGATGAATTATTTTACATGTGAAGGAAAAATTTCATCTTAATGATTTGTGAAAATAACATTTCCTTTTATGCTATAAAGAATAAATAGTGTTAGTGCAACTAGAGAGTTAACTGAATAGCTAGAATATATAAGAATATTCACCTTTGAGGAAAAACTTTCCTTTTTCAAGAAAAATAAAGCTATGCAAATCATCAGTGTCCATTTTAAAATCTGAAAAACTTGCAGAAAGATGCACTGTAAATATAGCAATGGGTTTTCAGAACCAGGGGGTAGCTGGATAAAAGAATCTTCAGGTAACCTTACCCTCATTCACCAACTGGAGCGGAGTTTCATGAGGCAGAGGAACTGGCTAGAGAAAGAGCTCTTCTAGTCATCCTACACTGCCATTTTTAGATCTCTGAATCTACCCTCTGGGGTAACCTGCTCATTTTTACTTCTAATTTAAAATGCCTATCCCAGGGTCTAGGCTTTTTTGTTTGTTATGCAAGCCTTGCTCCTTGTCTTTTAACCAGCTCTCAGATAACGAAAGGCCATTTTGTTAGGTCTGCCTGCGTGCTAAGGAGCTCATCTCCAGAGGTGGTTCTAGAGACAGGGTGTGGTGGTTTTGAGAGAGAGAAGTAGTCCCCAAAATTGCAATGGTTTCTCAGGGTGTACAATATATGACATTACACATCCTCAACTCCACAAGGGCATAGACCCACTATGAAGGATGACACAGCAGTAGCTCAATGCACACAAGAACTTTTAGTGTGCATCAGCAGGATCCAGACAGATAGCTGTCATGCAGCAAGCTGGAGTATTATAGATTTACACCCCCGTTTGCTGAGCAGAAAGTGCTTCTGTAGACATGCATTCAATCCCTAAGCATAGTTGGGTGTTGGGCGGAGAGAAAAAGTGTACAGAAAGACTCTTAGGAGCCTGGAAACAAGTCTTTTGAGAGGTATTTCTAAGACATCCCTTTACTGAGAACCTTGTACATGGTCAGCTAAATTTATAGACAATCAGCATTCTTTCCCCCTCAAAAAAGGGTAGGGTGAGGGTGGGAGGACAAAGGAGTTGGAAGCATTTCTTCTGGAGTACAATAGTTACGCTATGGATTTATATGCCCCTGCCACTTATAACATCAGAGAATCTTCCAAATATTTAAAAATAGAAATTAAGCTGTTTCTGTCTCCCCCTGCCTGGCCTGTAGATTAGCTTAATTAGTTTATAAGGGTTTTGATTTTTTTTCCCCTACACAAACAAAACAAAGAGGAAAAATCTATGTCAAAGACTTTTGCATTTAATTCTTACGAGGCTAGTTCCATTGTTCTCTTCACTTGTGGGAGAGTATTGGGGTGGCATATCTAAATATTTAGATTGATATAACCACCACCATTGAAAAAAATATTGGTTCTGTATGCTGTATAAGGTATAGTAGAACCTCAGAGTTACAATTGTAATTCTGAAATGTTCATAACAGAACAAAACTTCATGGTTGTTCACTCAAAAGTTTACAACTGAAAATTGACTTAAAAAAGAAAGGGAAAGTTTCAGAGCTGTATTTAGTAGTTTACGTTTAACACAGTACTGTTCTGTATTTGCTTTTTTTGTCTCTGCTGCTGCCTGATAGTATACTTCCAGTTCCAAATGAGGTGTGTGGCTGACTGGTCAGTTCAGAACTCTGGTGTTCTGAACTCTGAGGTTCTATTGTAGACCTAACCATGTCCTGTCTTTGAACCAAGCTGCAGCCTTAGTTTGCCAAAGCTGTTGCCTTGCTTGGGAAAAAGTTAGGTCCATATACACTACAAGATAAGTGTGTTTTAACTATGTTGGGGGACAATAATATTGTACAAGTCCCAAGTCCCCCAGTTATTATAGTGTAGATAGTTCCTCAGATGTATTGTACAATTGTTACCCTACACTGCTTGAGTCAATTAATTTTAGAATTAACTCTGCTCATGTAATTTTAAAAGTGAATGGCAATCTAGGGCAATTCCTTATTTGCTTTACATTAAAAATATGGAAGATACACAATGACATACACATGTCAAATCAACACATTTATTGTATTTTGTAATCCACAAGTGCAAATCTAGCAACAAGTCAGTTTAGCAAATTACAACACAGCAAAGAAACGTAATGTAAATACTAAGAACACTGACAAAGTAACTTGAAGAGCAGCAAAAAAGGCTTCTAAAGTAAAAACAAAACCACCCTTTTTCTAACCCTAGCTAAAATGTACACCACCCACATGGGGAATGTTTCTGAACATATAGCCCGCTCTTCTGGAATTAATCGTTTGCATTATTCAGTGTGCAAATGGCTGGTCCATGCTCCTTATCAACTGATGGTATTTTGGTTTCTAAAGCAAATTCTTCCCATTTGCTCAAGGTTTAAGTGTAGTGCCAGTACCACAGTTTTAATGGGGTTGCTGTATTTGTATTACAAATTTAAATGTGTGTGTATATATATATATATATATATATATATATATATTTTAAATGAAGTCCAATTTCAGTGTATATAATTATAATGTACATAATTCTACCTGAATCCAAATAGGGTAGCATTATAGATACTTTAAAAATTTTAATAAAATTCTTGCAACAGATGATAAAAACTTTCAAGTCACCTATGTAATTTTTAAATTAAATTAATCTTTAAAGTTCTGCATATATACTTTAGAGTTGTGTATAAAATAGAAAAGCATTCCCACTAAGTAGATAATTACATTGTAGTAAGAATTTTCCCTACCACTTAGTAGCCAAGGGACAAGGTATATGCTTAACTTTTGCTTTTAAGAAAAGCAAAATATTGCTTTAATTTGTGATCGGGTGTTAGTTACCAGTTTGAGCCCAAAAGAAAGATGGAAGCAGTTTGTCTGTAGGAGGTTAAATGGGATATTTAGTTGGACTTCTTTTCTGTTAACAGTTCTTGATTCTTCTCTTTCTCTTGGTATGAAACATATTGATAGTCTGTACCAAAGATTCTGTCCCACCATGTGAAGGTTGAAGCATAGTTGCCAATGAAGTTCATGTGATGGAAATCATGAAAACGAGCCCCGGCATAGAAGGGCACTAGATGCAGGGGGTTCAGAGGAATATCGTAGCCACTAGAAAGAAAGAAAAAATAAATAAATAAAAAATAAAAAATACTGACCTATAAAGCATTTAGCATTTTGTTTAGAAACAAACAATGCCAGGCACCACTGATTACTTCTTGGTTTTCAGTAGGCTGCTAAAATTAAAATATCAACTACAGTTAAAACTCTGAAGTAGTTGCATGAAGAAATTTATTCCACTGTAATACAGAGAGAAACCCATCTATTAGGGCCATAGCACTAAAACTAGAGATTGTAGAATACCTATGGACCTGGAATGCTTAAGATGCTGTATTGTCGGATGCCATTATCAGTCTACTCCATTTCCAAATCAATGCTTAATTCCAAAAAGGCAGACTGAAAAATGAAAGCCAAAACACCCCAAACATCAGTACAATGATGAATATCGAACAAAGTCTTTTGTGTGGCATCTAAGCCAGAATGTACAGTACCAGATTGAGAAACACTTACTAAAATGTAGCTAAAAACCTCAACATTTAAGAAGTACTACAGAAAGGGAAATGACATTAAAGGATTTAACATGTTCATATTTTGTTGGTACTAGAAAGCCTCTTACACCACCTAGTGGCAAGATGGTGTTTAGATTTCATTTTTCTATAATATTCCTGTCATCCCACCCGTTAGTGTGACCACTTTGGGAAAAATATCCACTGACAGTTGTGGTTTCTATCTGCTGTTCACATTTAAACGCACTACTTCAATTTAGTTTTAGCCATTTTTATTTTATTTACGCTGCTGTAGTGTTGCATTCCTCAGTTCATAAGGCTTCAACAACAGCTTCCTCAAATGGAAGTAAAGTAAAATCACAGAAAATGTTAAAATTGATACGAAGAAGCTATTTGATCACCTGAAGAATGAGTCACTATTCTAACCTATAATATTTTATAACATTCTTGATCTTTTAATTTCTTTCCTATAAGTATGTTATAACTACATTGAGATTAGGTTAATTAAAAACAAGTAAACATTGTCCTCCAAGTCCCACAGAACATGTAGAAAAATGTAGACTGTCATTATTGACCACCACCTACATACAATTTTTCTTGGGAGCCGAACTGGGGCCCCTTAGGTTAAGAAAGCATTGGTTCACCAAGACAAGTCTCCCTGCGCAGGCAAGCCTATTGACAGAGAAGTTTAAGATGTACTACCTTGAGGTCCTCCTCCATTTTAGTAAAATAAAACCTCATTTATTCCATATGTTAGCAAACATTAGGTAATTTGTGTACTAAATATCAGATACTCTCGCTCTCAGGCTCCAAGTTCACCAAAGTGACGTGTAAGAGCTTCACTGGTGTCTGAGATTTACCTTTTTGTGATCTGTTTTTAAGAATGTATAATCCTGCCACCAATCTCACAAGCTGTGTTTCTGGTAGATGCTTTATGAAGTTGTTTTAGTGAGTGCCCTATCCTCCCACTCAAGGAGTTTTGCTATTAACATTGCCAAAACAGAACAAGAATTATTATTTTGGAAAGGATAAATGGCCGACTACAATACTGAAATGAAAGAAGCACCACAATCCTCCTCTGGCTGGCCTACACTATGTGTGTATTTCTATTCATAGCGTGGTAAAGAGCTCCTAGTATCATATGTACTTGCACAAAGATAGATGGACGAGCCAAGTATGGAAAAATCACTAACACGGAATGAGAGGATTTTACCTGTGTACATCAATGGTTTCCATTAAGCGACATATTAGCCAGGCCCACAGAAAAATCATATGGTTACAGAACACAATAATGCCAATGAAAAAACCAGCTCCAAGGATAAGCGTTTCCAGTGGATGTGCATACTCTGCTTGCATCCCAAATGGAGTCTGGGAGGAAAACAAAACATATACACACTGTAAGCACTTTTCTGTAGTATGCCAACACACTCAAGAGTCAGACCAGTTTAGAATAGAGGTAACTGTAAATAGGATGGTCTTGTGGACAGGGCACTTAAGAGACCAGGGTTCAATCCCTGGTTCATCCACTGGCTAGAAGTGATTTGCCCAAAAAGGCACATGATCAAGTGCTTCAGTTTCCTAGGAGTGTTCCCCTACCTCAGTGGGAAGGACAAAAACCACTGATGATTTTGAGTCACTCCAGTACTATGTAGTAAATCAAATGCTGTAATTGCCCTAATGAGATCAAGTTTTTATAAAAGCCTTAATATTTTTAAATACCTTCCACAACACAGGAACACATGTGAGTTTATAAAAGTTTGTATCTATTAATAGTGCTTCAGCTTGTAATATTAATAACATTCTTCATAATGTATTGCTAGATCAAAACAGTACTTTGACTGCCAACCAGAATCAGTAAAGTAAAAACAAAGCAGTTCTCAAAGGAAGAGTGTGGGACCCCTTTTTGTCCCTTAGGGGCCAACGAGGTCTAATGTAAGGAAGTGAAACAGCAATTAGTAATCTTACCACAGGTAAAATGGTAAGGGCCTAAGAATATTTAATGGATCATATACATCACATATTAGATAGTAGCATATAAGCCTGGGGCAGTCAAACCTTTTGGCCTGAGGGCTGCATAGGGTTTCAGAAGTTGTATGGATGGCCAGTTAGGGGAGGGGAGCGTGGGCCAGCCCCCCCACCCATCCTGTTCCCTGACAGCTCCTGCTCCTCCCTCCCCCCCCGTCCCCTGACCCCTGCCACCCCATCCAATCCCTCCCCTCATTCCTGATGCCCTCCTGCCCCCACCCCCGGACTCCTGGCCCATCCAACCATCCCTTCTCCCTGTTCCCTGACTGCCCCCGGAACCCCCACCCATGACTGCCCCCCACTGCCACATCCAACCCCCCCTCCTGGGACCCCTGCCCCCATTGAACCCCCCTGTTCCCTGCCCTCTGACCACCCCCACCCCTATCCACAGCCCCACCCCCTGACCAGCCCCCCCAAACTGCCCTGCCCTCTATCCAAACCCCCAGCTCCCTGCCCCCTTACCACACTGTCTGGAGCGCCAGTGGCTAGTGGTGCTACAGCCATGCCGCCTGCCTGGAGCCAACCACGTCATCACCACTGCACAGCACAGAGCACCAGGTCAGGCCGGATTCTGCAGCTATGCTGCCCAGCCGCCCAGAGCATTGCACTGGCGGCGGAGTGAACTGAGGCTGTGGGGGAGGGGTAACAGCAGGGGGAGAGGCCGGGGGTAGCGTCCCAGGCCAGGAACTCAGGGGCCAGGCAGGAGGGTCCCATGGGCCATAGTTTGCCCACCTCTGATATAAGCAGAAGAATTGTTGGCCTAGTGCAGTTAATAAGACCTTTGAAGAACCTTTTCAGAAATAAGAAGTCCAGAGAGAGAGCCTTTTTGGCTTGCTAGATATCCTGTTAAGTTTTTGGACTGTCTCGTGTTTGGGTACAGTAGACCTGCCAGATACACCTCTACCCCGATAGAACATGACCCGATATAACAAGAATTCAGATATAACGCGGTAAAGCAGTGGGGAGCCCGGGCCCTTTAAAGCACCACCCGAGCCCCGCTCCTTTACCACATTATATCCGAATTCGTGTGGAGCCCCAGGCCCTTTAAATCACCACCCGAGCCCAGCTACTGGAGCCCCAGGGTTCTGGCTGCCAGAGCCCCAGCGAGGATTTGAAGGGCCTGGTGCTCCAGCTGCTGTGTGGAGCCCCAGGCCCTCTAAATCCCTGCCCGAACACTGACGGTGATTTAAAATGGCCCAGAGCTCCACACAGCAGCTGGAGCACCAGGCCCTTTAAATCATCGACTGAGCCTGGTTGCCAGAGCCCTGGCGGGGATTTGAAGGGCCAGAGGCTCCAGCCACTGTGGGGAGCCCCAGCCACTTTAAATCCCCACCTGAACCCCAGCGGTGATTTAAAAGGGCCCGTAGCCCCCCCCCCGCAGTGGCTGGAGCACTGGGCCCTTTAAATCACCGCAGGGGAAGCCAGTCCAGTCTGGCGTGGCATACCAGCTCTTGCCAGTGTGCCGTACCGGACCGAACCCAATATAACGCGGTCTCACCTATAAGGCGGTGAGATTTTTTGGTTCCCAAGGACTGCGTTATATCAGGGTAGAGGTGTATAATAAGGATAAAAAAGGAAAGTCCCCAAAGTCCCTCTCAAATAATAAGATTAATAGCTTTGTTATTGCTAATACATAGATAAATGTTATAATCTAGTGTGTAATGCAGAATTTCATATTTAGTCATAATTATATAACAAATCACAATAGCATGTTCATAAAAGTAGGATGCCATTCTGGGTACACAAAAATGCACTGAGACTTAAGCATCTGCCTTGTTTATGTACAGCCTTGTGTTTGTGTACATGAGGCCAATTCATTGGCCTATCATCCCTATCTGATCACTGGGTGTGGCATTCTGTACCAATGCTGAAATAAACCTGTTCCTTGGATTTAAACCTGGAGTTCACAAGTGGCTATTGTCTGCTACACCAAGCAGTGGTGGTCTGTTTGCTAGGTTCATAAGGTAAACTGTGGACCTGGTTGGTAGTCCTGAAACATCCTTACAAAATGAGAATTATATATAAAATATACTAATTCACCACATCTAAGTTCAGGAAATACAACACTAAAAACAGTTTTAAAAGAAGAACACTGTCAACTTGAATTTTTTAAGACTACTTTTGGACCTTTTTTTTTTTTTTTAATCCTTAAGAGCATATAGGGTTTTTTGCTGCCCTACTACTGTTTATTATAAGGGTCTTTTTAGGACTGTACAAGGCAAACAATTAAAGTGACTATATTTAGGATGTTAATTGCCCAAACCAACCTTGCAGCTATAAACTTTCAGCTCAGATTTCTATAATAATCTTAAAGTACAATAAAGATTATGGCATAGTAATTATAAAGTTTACTATAATCTTAGTGAAATTTATAGCAGGTTAAAAATCTTCTAACAAATGTGATTGTCAAACTGACAGTGTGCCATTAAATACAACAAATGAATAATCAAGTAAACAGTCACCATCCTGACAGTCAGATGATATAAGGTAGGTATCAGAATGTGGCTGCCATTTGAGTGAAAGGGAGAGAAGAGAGAGTTGTTACACGACACGTTTGGGTTAATTTAACAGTTATGGAAACCACCTAGCAGTGGTTTACCCCAGTACTTATAACTGTGCTTAATTGATATAAGAAAAAACTAGCTAGGTGTAAAAATATTTTGTAAGATTGGCTGTTCTCCCAATTTCCAAATGGACACAAGATCTATTTAAATATGCTTTATTAATACAGTTTTTAATATAACCAGGACGCCTACAATAAACACATAAGGTTGAAATCATTAAAGTAGTACGTACTATGAACTCATGATGAACTTTATGGATGTACTTGTATATTCTCTTGTGATGCAAGAGTCTATGCAGGAAATAGTGCCAGGCATCCTCAATCACTGCACATCCAAAACACCGGACAAGTAGCACGTACCTTTTAATAAAATATATATAGATAATGTTAGCTATAGCAAGATTAAAACATATGAGAAAAAAAAAACCCAGTATTTTTATTTGCTAACAGGCCAAATCCTGAAACTTTTATTAAGGAACACACCATTATTTCACCAGGATGTATGTGCAGGGAGAAGCTCTGCAAACTTGGGCTGTACATTTAACTTTAAGTACAATTTTAACAACCAGATAACAGCATATGCATGTGCTCACACTGCACATGAGTAGCTCTTTTATTGATCTACTACTAACAAATACCGCTGAATAGAGTACCTAAAATTGTACATATATTTCTTCACTAACAAAACATATGTTAAATTTTAAGGACTATACTCAGTGGTATTTGTCAGCAGATCAATGCAAATTGTTAAATGAGTTAACGTGCAATACAGCAAACTTCTTAATTTGGCTGTTGGCACGCATGTGTGCTCTCACACACACCCACCCACCCCTGTATATATAGGAAAAGATAAAGCAGCATTAGCACTAGAAAGGAGATAACTTAGTACCCTGCAAAAAATTGTAAATATATATATATAATTTTTTTATAAAAATAAATAAATAAAGTTACTGTATGTAATATTTCTCCTGACACTAAAACTAGGACAAGAGGCACTTAAAAAACATAAGGGCTGCTATTTAAAAATGTATTGGTTTACGGACAGAAGGATGTGCACATGATACAGTCTCTTTCTTAAGGTACATAATGCAGTATGTGGGTAGCGCATCATGTTATTTCTGGAAATGAGCCAGATGGCTCAAAAAATATTAGATACTTGCATATACAAGGGTGCTCACGAGCCCACAGATGGTGTCTTAAGTTCCAGCCACACTGTATCCCTTTTTGGATTTAGTTTTTCAAATCCTATCCCTCCAGGATTTGAACAATGTTGCAGGCATTCGGCATAATATCAAATATAGGACCCCAGCCTGGTCCCATTATTGCAACGGGATAAACTTCAGGGAGAACAGGACTGGGTCTATGAACTACACATTCATTCAGTACAATCACATGAATGTGCAGCACACCAAGTTCCCTAGCAGCTGGGAACATTTCACAGGTACTGTCATCTGTTCTTCTAACAGACAGTTGGAACAGAAGTACAAAACAACATTTCAACAGTTTCCACCTACCATCTTGGCATCCTTTCCCAGTCGTAAGGGATACTGAAGTACTCTATGAAATAGTAGGTACCACATATCAGAGGAAGCTGAACACAGAAGTGATTGAAGAGAAGTGTTTTTAAACACTTCCACTGCTTCTCCCACGTTTCTGGTTTATCCTAGGAAAAAGAAGTTTCCAATCATCAGTCCTACTATGCAATATCATTGCAGAAATTCAGAAAAAGTAATTCTGAAGATTTGACTTCAAGCTACAAAAGAGAAAAAGCATTCACTGAATTTTCTACTTTGCCAAGCTATGCTTTAGTATTACAGACATGCAGTGCTGTAATGAACTAGCTAGTCTTTAGGTCAACTACTGGTCTCTACTGGATAGACCTGTTCAACTGTGTTTGATGCATACTATACGGATAAAAGCTGATAAATATTTTCCTTTGCTCAGTAGTAGGGGCCTGTACTTTTGGATAAATTTCTGACCACCGAGTAGTCCTAAGTAGTCTGCGTGTGCATAACAATGACAATTGTAAAATTTTAGGTGGTCCCAAACATACAATCATATTTTAGGTGTTAGAGGTACATATGCAGTAAGTTAGAATGAAGTGAATCCTTAGGTGATTTTCACTCTTTTAGTGGGTTTAAGTCAACTCGTCAAATTAGAAAGAAAGAGGAGCAAATGAACAGACTGATGTGTTAATTATGTGACCTGGAAAAAGTATAAATGAGAAGCAAAAGCCTGAAAGAAAGTGGGGTTTCCTATAATTCGTTTTTCCTTTCTAAAAGAAAAAAAACAAACAAATCAGGTCTTGTCTACCCCGGAAGATTATGGGCCACTGGAGAGCTAGCAGGATGACATCACAGCACAATAAAGCGAAAACTGACTGAGATGAACAGCTGACTTAAGTCAATCTATTTGTTTTTGTTGACATCTATTTAACTCTATCACTACATTAACTTGGGGACAGGGGAGAGAAAAATCACCTAAAATTTAGCATCCCACCAATTCAAGGATTGCGAAAATTCCTAAACCACATAAAAGAGATCCCTGATTTTGCTGGAGAATAGGTGTGGATATGGAGGTGAAGGCAAACCAAATAATTTTCATATTTCTTATAAAGAGCATGAAACCATTCTCTGCTTCTTACATATGTCAATAAACTGGCAAGTTATTTTTCTCCATTTGCAACTCAGCCTTCAATTAACCGAATAAAGTCTCAATGACTAAACATGAGATAATTTCAATCTAACATGAGATCAAAATAATTCTTTTGGACACACAAAAGGGTCATTTAACAAAGTATGGTCAGCCCAACTCTAATTCTACAGTCTCAGTTTTCAATCACCTGGAAAGTAGGTTCCTAAGCAGTTTCAACCTGCTGGTAGGTAAAAGATGTGAGAGAAAGGTACCAAAAGGGACTGAAGGGAGAACTGTTTGTAGGGGGTCAAAGGATACAGGTGTTACCTCAGTTTTCCTAGAAACCAACCCAGGGTTACACTTATATTGGTTTTATTAAATGCCACTATTGGATCAAACAGAAAAAGGACGGAGCTTATTCATGCACGCACACATTCATTGCATTCAGACCCTCATGCACCCACATACTCTCACAGGCGGAGTGTTACCGGAGACAGCAGAGGAAGCAGATCTGAGACGGCCAGCGGGTCACGAAAACAGCGGGCTTATGTGCATGCCTTCTTCCTTTCTTGGAACTGAGCGGCTCCTGTCACGTACACTGAGTTTCCCTTCTGTGTCCATCACTGAGAAGCATATCCAGGCCTTATTCCTTTTATGCAAACCAAGTTTTTCTTTTCTTTACAGCACCCCATGATTGCCTTCTCAGGGCAGATTACATCAGACACACCTGGCTCTGGGCTCTTTTCTCCTTGCATTTCCTCTCTGCCCAGTCCCACACACACTCCCTTGTTCACACTCTCTCTGATTGCGTGATGGAATATTGCAAAGCTTGGAGGTTTATACAAGTGGTAACTGAAAAGGTTACATAGCTTGCAAAAGTTACAAAAAACTTAAAAGGCTATGCTAACAATAACTAAAGTTACAAAGTTTGCCAAAAGGTTACAGAACTTAATGATCAGACTAGCAATGACTGAAAAGTTACAAATCTTACAATCGCATTTTACTGGATTGAGCGGAGGCTTTACATAACAGGCAGATTGGGTAAGAGCAGAGGCAGGGCAGTTCAGAGTGATGAGCGGTCGGTGTATTTCTGAGGGTGGAATTTGGGTACATTATATCTCAAGTTGTAGTTATTTTCTTTTTAATACAAATTCCTTTGTGTTGTATTGTTTTTTTTTCTGTCCTTTAACCTTTAAAAGCAGGTCACGTAGGAGACCAAAAACTAAAGCAACCTTCTTTTACAGGGGTTTGGCCCATAGGTGCCAACTCCGTGGGTGCTCCAGGGCTAGAGAACCCATGGGGAAAAATTGGTGGGCCCCCCACCCCAGCTCACCTCACCTCCGCCTCCTCCCAACTGTGCTGCCCCGTCCTGCTTCTCCCCCCTCCCTCCCAGCGCTTACGCCACAAAACAGCTGTTTCTCATGGCAAGCCTGGGAGGGAGAGGGAACACGGCACAGTCAGGGGAGGAAGCGGGGCCGGGATTTGGGGAGAGGTCCAATAGGGGCAGGGTGGGGTGGAGTCAGGACGGGGGCGCGAGCACCCACTAGAGAAAAAAAGAATTGGTGCCTGTGGTTTGGCCACAAATTGGAACAATTCATTTTTATTTTTTTTAACATGTAACCTCCAAGTTCTCCTAAACAGCTTTTCTATAAAAAGTGATAATAAAATAAGTGTTTATTAGCAGTTGTTCGCACTGCAGTCATACCAAACTCATGGATGACTTTACCACTTGCAAGCCTCATTCAGATTAAAATCTATACCATGCCAACATATGCACTTCTCCACTTCATTATACACACCACACACACACACACTTAGATGAGTGCAAGGGTACAAAGAGAAGCTGGGGATTCAAGTCTGTTGCAAGGATGTGTTGGACAGATCATCCCATTTAACAGTCACAGCTATGACATCTATATTTTACTTAATATTTTCCAACCACATTATTTAAGCATTTATATACTTAAGTTTCACAATAATTTTTCAACACTCACTGTTTTAGAACAAGCTTGATTTTAAATCCAGTACTTAATATGAACATGTAAGTCAGGCAAGCGGGGAAAAAACAATCACCAGGTTGCATTGGATGGGCAGATTACCTGTTATTATGGAATGAAATTCACTCATATGTGGACAGCTTGCTCAATGTTTTCTGTATTACAGAAACGTTGCATTGTCCCTTCAAGGGGATGTGGGTGGAGATGTCCCACAGGGAAGGCCAGAGGTCCCCATCTTGGCACCAAGCCAACATAGGGGAGTACTAGGAACAGGGGAGGGGAAAGGTTCACAGCAGTGATATTTAGACAGAGGCATGCAAATGGCTCTTTAATATGTCTCCTGCAGTTCTTTGCAGCACATCATATTGTTAGTAGCCAATCAGGATGCTTTTACTGTTATTAACCAATTAAATTATCAAATTGCACTAAGTTATTAACTTATTTGCTATGAGACTATATATACATACTTTACATATAAAAACTAAATATTTCCTCTGTCATACTGTTTAAATCTATATACACTACAGTACTAGAGTAAATGAAACAATTCACAGTACTGTAGCTCTTTTGGGTAATGTTGATAGCTATTTTGGCTCCTGAACCACTTAAGTCTGAGTATCACTGGGCTACAGGATCCAGATTTATGCTTAGCCAAGAACCCAAATCTTCCACACACAGGCATGTAGCCTCCATAACATAGATTGGAATAGAACAGTGATTGAAGAGGATGTGCTGCAAAGTTGCAATGGATCCCTTCCCCTCCCACAAAGCTGAAGGAGTTCCATCACTAAACCCAATAACCCGTGGCTTCATATAGGTGGAAATGAGGTGTGTGAGCCTTCTATAAAATAGATGAGCATATCGAGAACAGATATTTCTACATTCTAAGATTCCTGACCACTTGTAAAATATCAAGTTAGAATATCAAAGCAACCAGAAACCTGTGAATTCACAATTCTTTGTCTTACCTGCTGAATTTTATACTTTCGCATATAAGGTATAAACTGAAATATAAATCCAGGTAGACAGAGCAAAAAGTAGGAAAGTTCATGAACTATGAGTGATCCCCATGTTGCAATCTGGAATTTGGTGTAATTGTCCAGCATATAGTTCCAAGCATTTTTAAATGGTTGCTGCAGTGGATTGTCAGGCAAGAAAGAGTCGATGTATTCCACAGCCAGATAAGCTGAATTCAGGATGTCAATACTCTCATTCACTGCCATTGTTCAAATATAACACTTCACACTTGCAGTTTCTCTGCAGAATTCTAGAAACAGCCTATAAATTTTAAAAGGTAAAATTGAATTTGTTACTGGCAAATTGATGCTATTCAAACAGCCATATACTTAAATTTTACAAAGGTTAAATTCAAGGGTTAACAAGTACACTGTAAAAATACATTGTACTTTAGAAAAAGCACAAAACTATCATGTAAACAGAATCAACAGGTCCAATCCTACAGTTAATCTGAAATCAGCTCAAGTGAGTAGAGGGCTGAAGGATAAACTCGAACAGGGGAGTGCACAAGGGAGGGCAAGCAGAGGCATGGACTCTACCCAATAATTGGCAGGGTCACAGATCTCCTCCACCTCCTCCAAAATGGTCAACATAAGAACAGCCATACTGGGTCAAAACAAGAGAACATAGCCCATTATTCTGTCTTCCAACAGCGGCCAATGCCAGGTGCCCCAGAGGGAATGAACAGAACAGGTAATCATCAACTGATCCATTCCCTGTTGCCCATTCCCAGCTTCTGGCAAACAGAGGCTAGGGATACTATCCCTGCCCATCCTGGCTAATAGCCATTGATAGACCTAGCCTCCATGAATTATCTAGTTCTCTTTTTTAACTCTGTTGTAGTCTTGGCCTTCACAACATCCTCTGGCAAGGAGTTGCACAGGTTGATGGTGCATTGTGTAAAGAAACACTTCCTTGTGTTTGTTTTAAACCTGCTGCCTATTCATTTCTATTAGTGACCCCTAGTTCATGTGTTATGAGTAAATAACACTTCCTTATTTATTTTCTCCACTGATACCAGTCAGCTCTGGGTTTGGTAAAGCGAAGGCAGGAACTAGAGCTTGAGAAAAAGCAGTAACAACAGCATTTGAATAAATGTGAGACAGACGGGTGTGAACTGAGAGCAGAAAAGCTCAGAATGGTGACTGTACTTAGAGATATACAAGAGGAGAGAGACAAGGCAAGCAGGAACGCAGAACAGTATAGAAAAGAGTTAACACACAGAGAAGTTCTGTTAGAAGAAGCACGAGCAGCAACTCACTTCTTGGCAGAAGAGAACAGGGCAGCAAAGGAAGCAGCAGACCAGCAGGCATGTGAAACAAAGATTAGTAAATTGTGTGCCCAACTTAGTGCCCATAAGGGGGTGGTAGCAGCTGTAAGGTTAAGAGAGGCTTGTGATTTGCTCTGTTAGAGAGAGAGAGAGAGCGAGAGTGTGTGTGTGAGTTCATCCAGTTCTGGGGCTGGACGAACACAGCCCTAGGGGACTTAGGTCCTGCAGGATAGCTCCACTGGGAGGGGACTTGCATAAGGGAGAAGTAGAGCTCCATATTAAAACCCATGTAACACAAGCAGTACATTGATAGAATTACAGAAACCCCCCCCCCATCCTCAGAAGAATAACCTGAATAAATGAGCATACCTCCAAAGTAATGGGCAAATATGGTACCACCATGCTTGTCATGATTTTATAGACCTCTAGCATATCCCTACTTAGTCGTCTCTTTTCCAAGATGAAAAGTCCCAGTCTTATTAATCTCTCCTCATATGGAAGCCGTTCCATACCCCCAGTCATTTTTGTTGCCCTTTTCTGAATCTTTTCCAATTCCAATATATCTTTTTTGAGATGGGGCAACCACATCTGCATGTAGTAGTAGTATTCAAGATAGGGGCATATATGGATTTATACAGAGGCGATATGATATTTTCTATCTTATTATCCATCCCTTTCTTAATGATTCCCAGGATTCTGTTTGCTTTTTTTGACTGCCGCTACACATTGAGTGGATGTTTTCAGAGAACTATCCACAGTGATTCCAAGATCTCTTTCTTGAGTGGTAACAACTAATTTAGACCCAATCATTTTATATGTATAGTTGGGATTGTTTTCTAATGTGTATTACTTTGCATTTATCAACATTTAATTTCATCTGCCATTTCGTTGCCCAGTTTCGAGATATACTTTTTGTAGCTCTTCACAGTTTGACTGGGATTTAACTATTTTGAGTAGTTTTGTATCATCTACAAATTTTGCCACCTCGCTGTTCACCCCTTTTTCAAATTTAAATTGCTATTCATGCCCCTGAATCCAAATGTTTCTAATAACTGGTTTGGTGGCAAGCCACTACAGAGAATCTGTACCTAAACTTCTATCATCATTAACTTTTAGTTCTTTTAGAAGTGTAACACTGATATCAATCACCATTATAAAATTCTGTTCATTCACTGAGCAAGGAGGCTTCTTTTCAAATGTTGAGTAAAGCAACTCTTTTTATTGTTTCAACCTTAAACAATTCCTCTAAGTAAACACACTGGTAAGTAAAATGGCAGTTAGGGAGACTGATATAAAAAATATTCACTACACTAAAAGTAGAACTTTTTGTGGCTAAGTACAGGTGAATTTCTTCAGACTATTCAGAAGTGTTGGTCAACAACTTCCCATTAAATTATTATTTTGGGAAAAAACTGGGGGGTTGATTAAATAAGAATTTTCATGGAAAGTACCTGGCCTCATCAAGAACTTTTGATTTTGTTGGAAAGCCTTCCCCCGCCCCATTTTGGCCAAACTTTGTCAGTAAAAACTTGATATTTTAAACTAAACGAAAAACTCCATGCAGCTTTTGGGTACTGTTTTGGGTAACCATTGCTCAAGTTTAAACATGGCATGTAATCGAAAATTTACTTGCTTAAAACTGTTAAATATTTTGATTCCTAAACACAAGGATCTTATGTGTGTTACTGCGAACACAGTGTGTATATCCACAGAGCAGAACAAAATGATTCAAACTGCATGATTAATTACTTATCAGAAGCCAAACAATATATACAATTTAAAATCCAATGGCAAAACAACCCATATGTTAAGTTAGGATATACTCACTAGACCCCAAGGCATAATTTCTTTTCTTTTATAGTCAAGAAATAGAACACTTTAGGGCAGATACTCAGACCCGAGTGGTTCAAGAGCCAAATTAACCATCAGCATTACCCAAAAGAGCCACAATAGCGTGAATTCATTGTTTGATTTAGTACTATATATGCCAATGATGGGGGATTTATATACATATGTTATTCTCACAGTAAAAGGACTAACCAAATATTTTATCAACTACAACTGGTTAACAACATGGTAAAAACACCCTGATTGGTTAACAGCTAAAAATCACACAGTGTTTTAATATCATGCACTGGAGAGAGCTTTGCAATGGGGTCACAGTATCGCTGGTTTAGGGATTACTTGTAAGGCTGCTTTTCCCTCTCTCTTTTTAACTGCAGCATGGCTACAGGTCTGGTTGACTGGCTCGGTAGCTGGCCCTGACACTAGCACTTTTCACAATCATATCTGCTCTGACTCTTGGACAAAATTAAAAGCTTGCCAGCAGCAGGGCAACGCACCCAGCCTCCGAACAGCGCGCAGCCCCGGGCGAGGGGTGCCGGCCACACTGAGCTCCTCCCGCTGCCAGGAGACCGGAGCAGCGAAGCCCAGCGCCGAGCCCCCAGCCCCCCACTCACCTGCACAGCGACAGCACCTGCGCCTGCCCCTCACTCACTCACACACCTCAGCCGCGGCACCAGCAGCACCGTCACCCGCTTCTCACTCATCAACAACAGCAGCAGCACCAGCTCGCGACTCCAGTTCCTGACGTGCGCTCTCCTATTGGCCGCACAACACCCCTGCGCCGCTGTGATTGGCTCTCCGGCGGGAACCGGTCCCCGTCAGGCGTGGGGCGGATGGGGGGGGACAGAACGGCCCACCAGATGATGATTGGCAGAAGGGATGGAGTGAGCATAGTGAGATCTCGGAGCGCAGCCAATGAGGAGCGAGGAAGCCCAGGTGACGACGCCATTAGAAGGAGACGGGCTGAGGGGTTCGCCCCAGGTGGGAAGGAGAGGCGGGGCCGTTACCATGGTTACTTTTCCCATCATCACTTTCCTAAGCGCCTCGGGGGATGGACGGGCTTGTTAGACGCTTCGCTTTCAACGTGGGAGAAAATGGCGTTAGGGGAAGACCGCGCGTTTGGTGCGCGCCTTGTGGCTCGGGCAGGGGCCCGACCAGCCCGTAACAGCAGGGCTGCGAGAAGGCGGTGGGGGCAGAAAGGAACAGGCCCAGGTCCCGCCCCACGCGAGCCGAGCGCAAACCTTCCCGGTGCCCGGGAGCGGGGCCGTGGCGGGAGGACTCGTTCTGGAGCACCCGGCCGAGGTGATTTTCCCTACGCGCTGTGGGAGCGCCTGGGGTGGAGTGGCTGCTCGCTACAGGCCAGCGGCTCTCCGACGTCATTGCATCACGAGCCCCGTATGACCAGCAACGTACGGGTGGACTGAAGTCTGAGCCTGGCCAAGCCTCCTTCCTCAGTACTGGGGGGAACAAAGCCTGAGCCCCATTGAGGGGGAAGGGGGACAAAGGCCGAGAGCTTCAGCCCCAGATAGGGGGCTTGTAACCTGAGTCTTGTTGCCCAGGGCTGAAGCCCTCAGGCTTTGGCCCCAGGCAGTCTAAGCCAGCCCTGGTGACCCCATTAAAGCAGGGTCCTGACCCACAGTTTGGGAACAGCTGTTATAGGCTGTCCATAGAATATCAGGGTTGGAAGGGACCTCAGGTCAGAGCCATTGTATAAAATACCATTTGGACTGTGGGTTTAATAAAGGAATGTCTGCTTAAAATTAGTATCTGGTCTCTGCTATTAATATTATAGCAATCTACTGGCCCTATTAATATTTCTTTCAAATAATTCCAACAGGTTCAGTCCCCCATGGAGTAGGCACAGTGTGGTTCCACTCACTGCTATCCAGGCAAAACCTGGGTCCACTAGCTGAAGGGGGGGAGAGCTATCCCTGCTTTATTCTAGGGCAACTGAGACCACACATGAGGGGATTTAGCCTACTTTCTTATTCTGACTCAGCTGGTAGCTTGATATAGGCCTGGCCTGTTCCATACTTCTGACAAGGGAGTTAACACTATTCATGGGGTGTTACCACTTAGATTTTCTGTCTTGGTGGTTATTTCTCATGTCTTAAATTATACTCCTTTGAGAGTTAAGATGTACTTACCTGTAAAACAGGTTAGCTATCTCTGCTGATTACATTTCAAATTGTCACCATATAGGAAGTAGTATTACATGTTATTTACCTTGGCATCTATTTACCAGTTACAAAACTACAAATAAGCACAATATTTAAAATGAGTTTCCCTCTTCCAATGCTGGGGATTGGCAACTAACACCTAAACCAATATGGCTATCTACAAGGTCTAAGATAAATAATTATAGAGAAAATATCAAGACACAGACACTGAATAGCTCTGGCTTATAACCGCAGCTGGTGAGACAGAAGTGAGTGGTGATTGGGCCACTCTGACATGCCCTCAATCTGAGGCATGAGGACACTGAGGGTGCATGCCAGGCCACAAATAACACTGCTACCTAAATGTCTCTGTTCAAGCATATGAGGTGCAGGTGTGCCAAGAGTGGAATATGAAAAAAGAGAGACACACACAAGCACTTGAAGAACTATGTTCTCTGAGTTGAATAATGCAGTTGAAATTAGAAAGGTCACATCCACTAGTTCTCTAAATCAACAACTTAGAGCACTGAGACACAGTAGTGACCAAAATATTTATTATGAGCTGACAGGTAGGCTGGTCAACAGAAGAGAAGACCTAGAAAAACAAAGGGAGGAGAGGTTTGATGAGAATCAAAGCAGCAACAACTGATGCAAAAGTTGGATGCACTACCTGTTGGAAGAGTATCTGTTGACTGAAGTCAAGAAGGAACTACCTGGAAGTTTCTAGATACTGAGATAGTGGCAGTTGATAGCACATGCTGAGTGGAAAGGTAGGCCTTACACTGGGGTAGGCAAACTTTTTGGCCTGGGGGCCACATCAGGGTTGTGCAACTGTATGGAGGACTGGGTAGGGAAGGCTGTGCCTCCCCAAACTGCCTGGCCCCTGCCCCCTATCCACCCCCTCCCCCCTTCAGCTGGGCCAGAGCCCCTCGGCTAGCACCAGGACCGGCACCGCGGGGCCCGACTCGCCGGGCCGGAGCCGCTTGGCCGAAGCCGCTCGGCCAGAACTGCGGTGCCGGCCGAGCGGGCCCGGCCCGGGGAGTCGGGCCCCACGGTGCTGGTCCCGGTGCCGGCTGAGCGGCTCTGGCCCAGCCCAGCTTGGGGAGTTGGGCCCCGCGGCGCCGGTCGCGGTCCCAGCGGAGTGGACCCGGTCCCGGCCCCAGGCCGTGTGGTAAGGGGGCTGGGCGGGGGTGTTCGGTGGGTTGTGGGGGGGGGCATCGGGGTCAGGGCGGTCAGAGGGCAGGGAAGAGGGGGATTGAATGGGGGCAAGGGTCCCGGGGGCAGTCAGAGGAGCAGGGGGTGGATGAGGTGGTGGGGCAGTCAGGGACAGAGAGAAGGGTGGTTGGATGAGGCAGAGGTCCTGGGGGCCATCAAGAATGGGAGGAGGGGTTGGATGGGGCGGCAGGGGGCAGTCAGGGGACAGGGGGGGGGGATGGTCAGGAGTCCTGGGGGTGTCATGAACATGGGGGGGGCTGGATGGGACGGGGGGCCCTCCCTCAGTGAGGAGAGGAGGAGGGAGGAGGAGGAGGAATTTGCAGCTCATCACTGGACGGAACTCATATCCCTATCTTGGCACCGGACCACCAGGACAGCCAGTACATAAACCGCAAGGGGTACTTTTCAGTGGTGAGCAAGCACTGGTGGATTACAAGGGACGTTTCACCAACATCAATGTGGGATGGCCGGGAAGGGTTCATGATGCTCGCGTCTTCAGGAACACTAGTCTGTTTAAACAGCTACAGCAAGGGATTTATTTCCCAGACCAGAAAATAACTGTTGGGCACTTTGGTCCATGCTAGTGTGGGGTAGATTCACACACCAGGTTTCTGTGAACTGAAGGTTCATGTAGACAAGCCCTTAGTAAGTGGTCTCTGTCCAGTTCCTAGTGAACAAGTATCCATGTCACAAAACCACCACCAGAGTTGGATCTATGATGTGAGTGGAATAACAGAGACTTGGTGGGATAACTCACATGACTGGAGTACTGTCATGGATGGATATAAACTGTTCAGGAAGGACAGGCAGGGCAGAAAAGGTGGGGGAGTCGCATTGTATGTAAGAGAGCAGTATGACTGCTCAGAGCTCTGGTATGAAACTGCAGAAAAACCTGAGTCTCTGAATTAAGTTTAGAAGTATGAGCAAAAGGGGTGATGATGTGGTGGGAGTCTGCTATAGACCACTAGACCAGGGGGATGAGGTGGCCGAGGCTTTCTTCCGGCAACTAACAGAAGTTACTACATCACAGGCCCTGGTTCTCATGGGAGACTTCAATCACCCTATCTGCTGGGAGAGCAATACAGCGGTGCACAGACAATCCAGGACGTTTTTGGAAAGTGTAGGGAACAATTTCCTGATGCAAGTGCTGGAGGAACCAACTAGGGGCAGAGCTCTTCTTGACCTGCTGCTTACAAACCATGAAGAATTAGGGGAAGCAAAAGTGGATGGGAACCTGGAAGGCAGTAACCATGAGATGGTTGAGTTCAGGATCCTGACACAAGGAAGAAAGGAGAGCTGCAGAATATGGACCCTGGACTTCAGAAAAGCAGACTTTGATTCCCTCAGGGAACTGATGGGCAGGATCCCCTGGGAGAATAACATGAGGGGGGAAGGAGTCCAGGAGAGCTGGCTGTATTTTAAATAATCCTTATTGAGGTTGCAGGAACAAACCATCCCGATGTGTAGAAAGAATAGTAAGTACGGCAGGCGACCAGCTTGGCTTAACAGTGAAATCCTTGCTGATCTTAAAACACAAAAAAGAAGCTTACAAGAAATGGAAGATTTGAGAAATGACCAGGGAAGAGTATAAAAATATTGCTCAGGCATGCAGGAGTGAAATCAGGAAGGCCAAATCACAATTGGAGTTGCAGCTAGCAAGGGATGTTAAGAGTAACAAGAAGGGTTTCTTCAGGTACATCAGCAACAAGAAGAAAGTGAAGGAAAGTGTGGGCCCTTTACTGAATGAGGGAGGCAACCTAGTGACAGAGGATGTGGAAAAAGCTAATGTACTCAGTGCTTTTTTTGCCTCTGTCTTCACGAACAAGGTCAGCTTCCAGACTGCTGCACTGGGCAGCACAGTATGGGGAGGAGGTGACCAGCCCTCTGTGGAGAAAGAAGTGGTTCAAGACTATTTAGAAAAGCTAGATGAACAGAATTCCATGGGGCCGGATGTGCTGCATCCGAGGGTGCTTAAGGAGTTGGTGGATGTGATTGCAGGGCCATTGGCCATTATCTTTGAAAACTCATGGCGATCCGGGGAGGTCCCAGATGACAGGAAAAAGGCTAACATAGTGCCCATCTTTAAAAAAGGGAAGGAGGATCTGGGAAACTACGGGTCAGTCAGCCTCACCTCAGTCCCTGCAAAAATCATGGAGCAGGTCCTCAAGGAATCAATTCTGAAGCACTTAGAGGAGAGGAAAGTGATCAGGAACAGTCAGCATGGATTCACCAAGGGCAAGTCATGCCTGACTAACCTAATTGCCTTCTATGACGAGATAACTGGCTTTGTAGATGAGAGGAAAGCAGTGGATATGTTATTCCTTGACTTTAGCAAAGCTTTTGATACGGTCTCCTACAGTATTCTTCCCAGCAAGTTAAAGAAGTATGGGCTGGATGAATGGACTATAAGGTGGATAGAAAGCTGGCTGATCGCCAGGCTCAACGGGTAGTGAACAATGGCTCCATGTCTAGTTGGCAGCTGGTGTCAAGCAGAGTGCCCCAGCGGTTGGTCCTGGGGCCGGTTTTGTTCAATATTTTCATTGATGATTTGGAGGATGGCGTGGACTGCACCCTCAGCAAGTTTGCAGATGACACTAAACTGGGAGGAGTGTTAGATATGCTGCAGTGTTAGATAGCATACAGAGGGACCTAGACAAATTAGAAGACTGGGCAAAAAGAAATCTGATGAGGTTCAACAAGGACAAGCACAGAGTCCTGCCCTTAGAACAGAGGAATCCTATTCACTGTTACAGACTAGGGACCGAATGGCTAGGCAGCAGTTCTGCAGAAAAGGACCTAGGGGTTACAGTGGCTGAGAAGCTGGATATGAGTCAACAGTGTGCCCTTATATCAGAGGGGTAGCCGTGTTAGTCTGGATCTGTAAAAGCAGCAAAGAGTCCTGTGGCACCTTATAGACTAACAGACGTTGCCAAGAAGGCTAATGGCATTTTGGGCTGTATAAGTAGGAGCATTGCCAGCAAGTCGAGGGACGTGATCATTCTCCTCTATTTGACATGGGTGAGGCCTCATCTGGAGTAACTGTGTCCAGTTTTGGGCCCCACACTACAAGAAGGATGTGGAAAAATTGAAAAGAGTCCAGCAGAGGGCAACAAAAATGATTAGGGGCTGCAGCACATGATTTATGAGGAGAGGCTGAGGGAACTGGGATTGTTTAGTCTGCAGAAGAGAAAAATGAGGGGGGGATTTGATAGCTGCTTTCAACTATCTGAAAGGGGGTTCCAAAGAGGATGGCTCTAGACTATTCTCAGTGGTAGCAGATGACAGAACAAGGAGTAATGGTCTCAAGTTGCAGTGGGGGAGGTTTAGGTTGGATATTAGGAAAAACTTTTTCACTAGGAGGGTGGTGAAGCACTGGAATGGGTTACCTAGGGAGGTGGTGGAATCTCCTTCCTTAGAGGTTTTTAAGGTCAGGTTTGACAATGCCCTGGCTGGGATGGTTTAGTTGGGGACTGGTCCTGCTTTAAGCAGGGGGTTGGACTAGATGACCTCCTGAGGTCCCTTCCAACCCTGATATTCTATGATCCTATGAACTAATTAGCCTGATTTTTGGCAGTGTCAGTAGAGATTGTCAGTAGGATTTAATGGACCATGGAGGGAGAATTTCACCCTCTCACTCTTACACATGATTCCTTGTGAACTTAGCCTATAAACTCTGTGGGGGCAGATACATTCTTTTGTGTCTGCACAGTGCTTAGTCCTGGTCAATAACTAGGGCTCCTGCATGGGGTCATAAAGGAAGCCATCCTTGAAGGGCTGACACCTGAGGCCTTCCCAGTAATTACACCAGACCTCAAACATCTAATCACCGAACATGGGGCCCTTGGATTGGGAATTTGATCGCACAGAAAAGAATTATGATATGGGCTTGGACTAGATTTAATATATATACAGTCTCTTCTTCGAACAGGTATTATTTACGGGGCGATGATGTGTCCGTATGATGCAAACTAGCCGATCTACTTACACCTACACAAAAAACTGAAAAAAATGAAGAAGGGCAGAGAAGAGAATCGACTTGTCCACAATCCACAATCTGGATCTATCTCCGGTGGCGGACGTGATCACTCTGCTGAGATGCTTTTTGGGAGCCGGCCTTTTTGCTGACCCACATTTGCAAGCCCGCCGGCACCTGCAGCAATCACAGGAACTCTCAGCTTTGGCTGCCTGGCTGCCCCCCCCCAGGGAGCCCCCGAACCCGAAGCCAGAAATTACAAATGCTAAAATTATATCAGAACCATATTCCACCTTTGATCGTTTTTGGATCGTCTGATCCCTAATCTGATCTCTGCCAATGAGAGCCCAGAAGCCAGTTTGGCCTTTGGCTTGATCTTGCCACCAACATCCACCAGCTATCTGCAGCTCCTTAAAACTCTTACCATCCTGGATGGAAATGATTGATGGAAATAAATGAAGTATGTTTGAGAGGAGACGCCGGCGGCAATTCAATTGAGGCATCGGGAGCTGCGGCTGGGCCACTGCACGTGGACCTCTGCTCGGGCGCGGGTGGGGGCTGATCGACCACCCGCCGGCCGGGCGGCTACCTGTGGAATTTGGGCCGGGCGGGCACCTCTGGCGGAAAAACCCAATGCAAAAATGGGGGCACCTACCTCTGCTATGTCATCTAGAGCTGCAACAGGCGCTTGTACGGCGGGTTTGGGCAGCGCCAGGCAATATGTCTCTGATCTTGGGCAGGTGCTTGCTGTATGCGATGTAATTACATCATGCATCATGTGGACATCATGCCGCGCGATGGAACCGATCCTACAGCTGGAATGGACTACCACACGCCGGTCTGGGGGTCGCAGTGGCCGCTGTACAAAGATAAGCCTGCCCGGTGCATGAACTGCAGAAACAATTGGCTATGGCTATGGGCCACCTTGAACCTTCTGCTAGCCCTTGGAATATTTTTTTTTTTTCCCAAAAAAAAAAAATGGGCGTTTTTTTTTACAAGAACTCTACTGTCAATCAATGTAATGATGAAGGCGCCGCCCTCCAGCCTGGGCTGCCCATACTACTACTATGCTTCCACGGATGGCCTCTGTCTTGTTGTTGACTTACTGCTTTGCTTTTTTTTGCTGCCTTTGCACCCGCAGACGAAAAAAAATTTCTTTGCTGTGCCTTCTATAAATAGCTGCACCTGCCCGCGGTATCAATGGACTGTTTTGCCACAAAATTGAAAAATTCTTTGTCAATTTGTCAATCTTATCTTATGTTGCTTGGGGCTATAGCACCCTGCGATTGATTGGATTATATTATTATTATTTATTATCTGGATGATACTGGCGTGGACTAGGTGCTACAACAATACAAATAATTAATGTAGTTGAGACACACTGGTGATATCATGGAAGAAAACTTGTACTTCTGGCTGTACTGTACATATTATATGAAGTTGAGGATTGCAGTGTCTACAGTCTAGTTTTCACCAACACTAACATTTCCTATATTATTTTAAAAGAGAAGATAGAATAGAACACTGAAATGCCTCACAGTATAATAGAACCAATTTGATAAGGGTCAGCCTGATACAATGGGACACTAACAATTGACCTGAAGAATGATTTCTTATTTAAACTAACATTATAAAATTCTCACTCTTAAACTCTGATAGACTTGAATTCGCCTAGATTTTTTTACTTCAATGAGATGGTAGTGGCAGTGTCTTGATATTTTCTCTATAATTATTTATCTTAGACCCTGTAGATAGTCATATTGGTTTAGGTGTTAGTTGCCAATTCCCAGCATTGGAAGAGGGAAACTCATTTTAAATATTGTGCTTATTTGTAGTTTTGTAACTCGTAAATAGATGCCAAGGTAAATAACACGTAATACTACTTCCTATATGGTGACAATTTGAAATGTAATCAGCAGAGGTAGCTAACCTGTTTTACAGGTAAGTACATCTTAACTCTCAAAGGAGTATAATTTAAGACATGAGAAGTAACCACCAAGGCAGAAAATCTAAGTGGTAACACCCCATGAATAGTGTTAACTCCCTTGTCAGAAGTATGAAACAGGCCAGGCCTATATCAAGCTACCAGCTGAGTCAGAATAAGAAAGTAGGCTAAATCCCCTCATGTGTGGTCTCAGTTGCCCTAGAATAAGGCAGGGATAGCTCTCCCCCCCTTCAGCTAGTGGACCCAGGTTTTGCCTGGATAGCAGTGAGTGGAACCACACTGTGCCTACTCCATGGGGGACTGAACCTGTTGGAATTATTTGAAAGAAATATTAATAGGGCCAGTAGATGGGGCCCGACTCTCCGGGCCGGCACCGGGGCCAGAGCCGCTCGGCCGGCACCGGGGCCGGAGCCGCGGGGCCCGACTCCCCGGGCCGGCACCGGGGCCGGAGCTGCTCGGCCGGCACCGGGGCTGGAGCCGCGGGGCCCGACTCCCCGGGCTGGGCCGGAGCCGTTCAGCCAGCACCGGGACCGGTGCCGCGGGTCCTGAGCTGGGCCGGGTCGGAGCCGCTTGGCTGGGACCAGCCCGAGCCGGGGATGCTTGGCCGGGATCGGGCTGGGGCGCTCGGCCGGGGCCAGGGGGAGCCGCTCAGGTGGAGCTGGACTGGGCCACACTCGCCGTCCCCCCCCCCTCCCGGCTTACCTGCCTGCTTCTTGTTTCAGGCTTCCCGCGAACATTTGACTCACAGGAAGCAGGGGAGGGGGAGGAGGAGGGCGGAGCGTTCAGGGGAGAGGGGGAGGTGAGCTGGGGCTGGAGGCCGGGTGGACAGCTGCCTGAGCCTTTGTTAAATTTAAAAGCTTTTTAGAACCAGTTGTCCTGGAACAACCGGTTCTAAAAAGGCTTCTAAATTTAACACCGGTTCGTGCGAACCGGCTGGAGCTCACCACTGGTTCCGTCTATCACCTCACCAGAGTTAGGGAATCCCATTGCAGCAAAGCCATCTACTATGACCTGCACATTTCCCAGAGTCACTACCTTTGATAGCAGCAGCTCAGTGATTGCTTTGACTATTTGCATCACAGCAGCCCCCACAGTAGATTTGCCCACTCCAAATTGATTCCTGACTGGCTGGTAGCTGTCTGGCATTGCAAGCTTCCACAGGGCTATCGCCACTCGCTTCTCAGCTGCGAGGGCTGCTCTCATCTTGGTATTCTGGCACTTCAGGGCAGGGGAAAGCAAGTCACAAAGTTCCATGAAAGTGCCCTGATGCATGCGAAAGTTTTGCAGCCACTGGGAATCATCCCACACCTGCAACACTATGTGGTCCCACCAGTCTGTGCTTGTTTCCTGGGCCCAGAATTGGCGTTCCACAGCATGAACCTGCCCCATTAACACCAGGATCTCCAAAGCACCAGGGCCCGCGCTTTGAGAGAATTCTGTGTCCATGTCCTCATCACTCTCGTCACAGCGCTGCTGTTGCCTCCCTCTCGCCTGGTTTTTCAGGTTCTGCAAAAACTGCATGATAATGCGCGAGGTGTTTACAATGTTTATGACTGCTGCGTTGGGATGAGCGGGCTCCATGCTTGCTGTGGTATGGCGTCTGCACTGAAAAAAGGCACAAAACGATTGTCTGCCATTGCTCTGGGGAGGGGAGACTGACAACATGGCTTACAGGGAATTGAAATAAACAAAGGGGGTGGCTTTGCATCAAGGAGAAACACAAACAACTGTCACACAGAATGGCCCCCTCAAGGATTGAACTCAAAACTCTGGGTTTAGCAGGCCGTTGATTTCACAGAGGGAGGGGGGAGCAAATGAATACAAAACAAATCTGGTCTATTTCTTGTTTTGATCCACTCCATCTATCTTTTACATCTTAGGCTGGCAGCAGATGGTGCATTATGACTACTAGCCATCGTCATCTCCAGGATGCTTGCCAGGAGACGGTGCAGTACAACCGCTAGCCGTTATCTCCTGGGTGCTCGGCAGAAGATGGGAATGACCTGGCTGAGTCACTCTCATGTCTACCCAGGTGCCCCTGACCGACCTCACTGAGGTCGGCTAAAAGAGTACCCAGGAGTACGATGACAATGGCTACCAATCGTAATGCACCGTCTGCTGCCAAAAGGCAATGAGCTGCTGCTGTGTAGCAATGCAGTCCCAAGTCTGCCAGCACCCAGGAGACATACGGTGACAGTCAGCTGAATGGGCTCCATGCTTGCCGTGGTATGACGTCTGCACAGGTAACCCAGGAAAAAAGGCACGAAACTATTGTCTGCCATTGCTTTCACGGAGGGAGGGAAGGAGAGGAGGGCCTGATGACATGTACCCAGAATCACCCGCGACAATGTTTTTTGCCCCATCAGGCATTGGGATCTCAAACCAGAATTCCAATCGGCAGGGGAGACTGTGGGAACTATGGGATAGCTACCCACAGTGCAACGCTCCGGAAGTTGACGGTAGCCTCGGCACTGTGGACGTACACCGCTGGTTAATGTGCTTAGTGTGGACGTATGCACTCGACTCTATACAATCTGTTGCCAAAAATCGAATTCTGTAAAATCGGAGTAATTCCATAGTGTAGACATACCCTAATTGTGTAGACAAGCCCTTAGAGCTATCATGGGCCAAAAAAACCAGCCATCAGATGGTGGTAATTTTCAGTTACTTATCTGGGGTGGATTTGAATTGGTAACCTAGAAATGAAAGGTTCTATAATTCCAGTACCTATTTCCTGAGCCTGTGTAACATTTTCATATTAAACTATGACCATGTAGATCATTGTTGATACCACTGTTATATAATTACAACAAATTTTGTATAAATAATGTCAAATAAGGTGTCTATGGAAAGGTTATGATTTGCTGAATATGATTATGCTATTAGTATGCATGTCTCATTTTTGTATTTGAAGTTATGAGTATTGGCTCTATACCTGGATTTCAAATGTTTGCTCCTGGGGAACACCCACAAGGTATTTAGCCTGCACATCTTGAAGGGACTGTTCAAATTAAGTGGCTCATCAAGGAGCACTTAACTCACAGTGGACCATGGGAAATGCCTATCTACACTTAATGGACTTCCTGCTATGACTAAGCAAAATCATGCATGGACATGTGACATGCCCCTGGGACCCCAAACACCATTTTTTACCTGTAATTTTCCACAGTGAGAACAATGGGATTCCCTTCACTTGAGAGAAGCTATAAAAGGTGCTGGAAACATCTCCATTTTGCCTATTTCCTGCTCAAACCTCTGGATTATGGTTTTATGCTAACTGGAGCATTCTAACCGAGGGACTGAGGACCTTCCAATCATTTGGAAGCAACCAGAGTCTTGACTTAAGACAGCAGTTTATTCCATCACTGCTACAAGCCTGAACCAAGAATTTTGCATTTATTGTGTATATTTGATTCCTTTAACCAATTTTAACTCTCACCTTTCTTTCTTTTTATAAATAAACCTTTAGATTTTAGATACTAAAGGATTGGCAACAGTGTGATTATTTGGTAAGATCCAAGTTGTATATTAACCTGGGTACGTGGCTGGTCCTTTGGGATCAGAAGAACCTTTTGTTTGATAAAACTGGCTTTAAATAACCACTCATCTTTAACTCTTGTGTCTGGGTGTTGAATCCAGGACTGGAATGCTTAAGGAAACTGCTTTTTTGACTTCTTGTTAGCCAGTGTGGTGAAACAGAAGTTTACTTTTGTTGCTGGTTTGGTATATCTGATGGGAGAATAACCACCAGTTTTGGGGGTTTTCTGCCCTATTTCTCAACAGTTTGTCCTGAATTTGGTATTCCCAGTTGTAACCCACAAAGGCACGGTTACAGCCTGGAAGTCCCCTCTTCAAATCACTTACATTTTATTCTTGTATTTAGATTCACACATGTTTTTCCAAAGAACTTTTGACTGTTTGTTGATCTCAGAAACTTATTTGTTGTGAAGCTTGTGTTTCTCAAAACAAGTTTTAACCAACTCATTAGTATTATGAAACAAAAATACAAACTTTTATTATTTAAAGAAAATAGTTCAAAGATTACAATAGTTTTGGTCATATTTAAAAGGTCATCCATGAATAAAAAGGAGAGTTGCTCTACAAACATGGGCACATACAGTAAGTTTTCATATTTGTTAATAGCAGCTAAGTTACACACAGACAGTTTTTAATACCATGCAAGCTCAGTTGAGTTCCATACATTCATTATAAACTTGCAGTTATGTTCATGCCAAATAATCACCTTTTGATAAAAAGGTAATAAAGGAATTCACCTAAACATGACCAAGATTAAACAAAGAAAAATCATAAATAAATACAGGCAACTAAACTTTTTAATAGAAGATTTTGGCATTATACCATTCAAAAAATGCTGTGTCTTCTCCATTCTCTTTAAGTGGCATTTAGTAGTGTTAAGCATTGTTATAAAAAAAAATACAACTCTGTTTTACAGCATAGTACTGGCATAATTCAAAGTACTTTGCCAATTATAAATAATATAATAAAGTTCTGAAGAGTATTAGTGGAAAGCAACCTATACTCTCACACACACACAAATGCACACTATATTCATGTAATGAAAACTGTTATAAAAAACATGTTTACTCCCATGCCAGCTTGTAATACTGAGGTGGGATTCAATACCCATACTGAAGACTTACAATTCATGGATCTACAGTCTCTGGGGAAAAAATAAGACAAAAATTTACTTTCACCAGAATACACATCACTTTATCATTCTTCACTGAATAATCCATTTGTCAGTCACAACTGACATGAATTGGTCCTTTTGAAAGTGATTTTTTTGTTTAAAGGCCTTGCAAATAAAAACTGTGGTCCACCAGAATTTATAAAAATTCAGTCAGCTGCTGCTCAATGCAGAATAATCCTACACGTTGCTTCTACCTAGAATAATCTTCATTATCTGTCATACGTAATTGCAGACCGTCACATCTTCCACTGTGACTCAATGTGCAGCTACAAGTAGAGAAGTGCTTTGATTCTCAGTCACTTCAAAAATACTTGTTGAAGCTGGCCCTTAGTATATAATTAAGTTGAAAATCTTTTTGCTGTTCATAATGGTTTGTCAATAACTGTAACACCTATAGAATAAGAGAATCACAAGATTAAAGTGTAAGTTATTTGACCACGTCTTTTCAAAAGAGACAACTTCCAAAAGTATTAGAAGAAATACAAGACTTCATACAATGATTTACAGCTATCAAAAATATATATCTATATGTGCATTAATTTAAGGCAAATGTCCAAAAATGTTCAACCCGTGTTATTCAACACAAAGTTGTTCAAGTTTCCAAGGTCTAATTAACCTTTCACCATCAACTCAGTTTGATTATCAGGAGCATAACACCACTATCATGCACTTGTTTATATTACACACGTTTTGTCTTCCCCAAAAATGTAAGCCAAGATCCTTAAAGGGGTCTGATTTTCAGTGGGTTGATGCCCAGCACATCTAATGATCAGGCTCATTTAAAGAGTGTCAGAGACTGGCTCCTTTAAAGAGAGTCCTGCTCCCCACAAAGTCAGACCCTAAAGTAAGCTTCCAGCTGCTTTAATGTAAATTGTACTTCTTAGTGAATACCGAGGAGAAAATAAAGTGTGCTATCCAAAACAACCAGATTTTTCATACAGTTTTAGTACAATATTTTGCTTTTAAATGCATTTAAGAAATAATATTTATTGTTTATATTATGATAGTGCCTAGGAGTCCTAATTCTGCACCAGGATCAGGCACTGTACAAAAATATACTTTAAAGAACAGGTCTCTTAGTACAATAGATTTTTACCTGGGACATTTTACTCTTTGGATGTTTTGTCACACACCTCACTTGAGGTACTACTTTCAAATTAATTGTGAGCAGTTAAAAAAAACCGTATACCCATTACCTGCATAGCTCCTTCCAGTACTCATACAAGAGGACACAACTGTCCATTTATCAGTTGTTGGGTTATAATATTCCACTGTTGACAAGTTACAGGAACCATCATCTCCTCCAACTACATACAACAGGCCATATACAGCACAAACCCCTATTAAAAAGGAAAATAGCTGCAATAAGATAGAAGTTTACAGAAAGTGCACACCTATTTGCTTGCTTACACAGTGAAATCATGCCTTCCATTTTGAGGCTTTAGTAAAGAAGCAGAAAATATTAAAGAGAGGTAGAAGTAGGTATAGAACAGATACATAGCCACATTAATAGCATTTTAAAGAACAATATTTCTAAACTACAGTATATACCTGCATTCCTTCTGCACATGTTCATATCTGCAACCTGCCTCCATGTATTGGTGGCAGGATCATATACTTCAACACTTTTTCTAACCAAAGGACCATCATGACCACCAACTGCATACAAGAAGTTGTTTAACACACCAACACCTGCAAAAATACAAAACCACTCAAATTCAGATAGAAGAATGGCTATGACCTGGATATCAGGGAGAGCCAGTACACAGTGTATTTACAAATGTAAATCCTATTTCACAGTCAGAGTTAGGAACCCTCTCAAAAGAAATTTGGGTCAGAACATGTTAAACTAAATAAATGATTACAAATTGGTAAAGGCAAGACATTGATTAGAGGCCTTGTGTAACTGGGCATATCACAGCATACAAAGATGAGAGCTGTTCTGCAACAGAAGATTTAGAATAAGCAAAGAATAAATGTACTGAGTATCTATGAAAATACAGAATATTGGAAGTAAGCACCAATTAGAAATTATACTAAATTATGGGCTATGATCCAGTGGGCATAATGGAAACCAGGCAAGATGATCCTATAAATGAATCTAAACAGAGCTGGGTACAATCTACACAGCAAAAAGAAAAGAGGTGCAAGAGTAGCACTACATATCCATCAGAAGTATGTTGAAACAAGCTGACAATGAAGTTATGGAATACTTTACTGGGCATGAACATACAATGAGCAAACTACAGTGGGCATCTGCTACAAACCACCAGGACTGGTGGAGAACACTAAAAATTAGTTGAACCAACCCTGAAAGTGCTCAAAAACCCAAAGGATTCCATACTCATGGGGTACAGAACCCACTTCTGTGTTAAATAAACATTTTAGTGTATATTTAGCTTTACGTTAAGAACAACTTTATCAATCTATAAGGAAGGAATCAAGGAACTGGTGAAGTCAGACTGGATCTACTTCTTACTGATAAGTATAAACCAACTGAAAAGGTGAGAATCCTAGGAAACCCTGGAATCAGTGATAACAGCTGCTTATTCACCACTATAATAAGAAATTGGATAATAGAACATAATAGTATTAGCATAGTATATTTCAGAAAGGCAAGTTTTTGGAGTTAAGACACTAGTTAGTAATGTATGACAAACAGAAATATTAAAATTCACCAGTACAGAAGTTGGTTGGGGAATCCCAGGAGACAATTATGGCACAGACTGCTAAACAAAGAAGTGTAAGCTATAAGAGTTGGCCAAATGTGGTTTCATAAAGAGCTTCACAAAAAGATTAAGAGTTTAAAATAAAACCTATACTGCAAAAAAGGGGAAGGGAATCAAATAATACACAGGATCAGTTATGGCATTGAGAGAAAAGATATGGTTAGAAAAAGTTAATCATAGGACTGGAAGGGACCTTGAGAGGTCATCTAGTCCAGTCTCCTGCACTCATGGCAGGACTAAGTATTATCTAGACCAACCCTGATAAGTGTTTGTCTAACCTGCTTTTAAAAATCTCCAATGACGGAGATTCCACAACCTCCCTAAGCCATTTATACCAGTGCTTAACCACTCTGACAGGAAGTTTTTCCTAATGTTCTATACCTCCCTTGCTGCAATTTAAGCCCATTGCTTCTTTTTCTATCCTCAGAGGTTAAGAACAATTTTTCTCCTTCCTCCTTGTAACATCCTTTTATGTACTTGAAAACTGTTATGTCCCCTTTCAGTCTTCTCTTTTCCACACTAAACAAACCCAATTTTTTCAATCTTCCCCCATAAATCATGTTTTCTAGACTTTTAATCATTTTTGTTGCTCTTCTTTGGACTTTCTTCAATTTCTCCACATCTTTCCTGAAATGTGGCGCTTAGAACTGGACACAATACTCCAGCTGAGGCCTAATCAGTGCTGAGTAGAGTGGAAGAATTACTTCTGTGTCTTGCTTACAACATTCCTGCTAATATATCCCAGAATGATGTTAGCTTTTTTGCAACAGTGTTACACTGTTGACTCATATTTAGCTTGTGGTCCACGATGACCCCCAGATCCCTTTCCGCCGTACTCCTTCCTAGGCAGTCATTTCCCATGTTCTGTGTGTGCAACTGATTGTTCCTTCTTAAGTGGAATACTTTGCATTTATCCTTATTGAATTTCATCCTATTTACTTCAGACCATTTCTCCAGTTTGTCCAACCAAAGTGTGAGGTGAGTATCAAGGACTTTCAAAAATATACTTTGGGGAAAATATGTATTAATGGCCTTACTATATAATATAAAGAGGGACATGACCTCTGCTGAAATACCTAAATTTTCATGTTTGTCTTTAATAAGAAAACTAAAAAGGAGGGAGACTGGAGTAATTAGGGAGTAATAAAAGTCTAAAAAAATAGCTACCATAAAACATCACTATACCAACATTATAAAATCACATTATCCATTGCTTTATCAGTGATACTCAATATGGACTATCATTCAGTTCAGCTAATGGGTATTTTGGTTGCTATTGTTTATGGCTACAACATCGATCATAATGCAATATTGTGTCACTTTTCTTTCTACTGCTCTGTGATCTCACTTTAGTGTAGAGTATCACACAGCATACATGTTATAAAGCTTTCAATATGAGAGGGCTTGAGGAAGGATGAGATTTTTAGCACAAATTTGAGATGCAGTCATATAGCCAAAACAAATATATAAAAAGATTGGGTTTTGTTGCTATCTCTCTGACCTAACTCCACACAACTGTAGCCGTTGGCCTTATTGTTTAGTATATTTACTTCTCAAAACCCAACCATTTAACATATTACTTTTTAATACCGCCTCCCACTCCCCTTTGGTCTATCCTTTATTACCCCCCACCATCCCCCATTTCCAAGTCATACCTCATTTCTTGCTGCTTCCATCTGTATCTTCTTGTTGTCGTCCTCTTGCATTTTCTGTTCTTTTGTTTTCTTTTCCTGCCCATTTTCCTGGTCCCTGTCTTACCCTTTACCCCTCCCAAAAGACCTGGCGGACATGGGATTTAAGATCCTCATCCCTATGTGATGCAGTGCACTCCTCTCAGCTGTAGCCAGGAGCAGATATGACTTCCGTCCCTATGCTGATCAGCTGAGAGGCAGGTGGCTCTAAAGGGGCCAGGCAGCTGAAAGTCAATCTTTGTGTGAAACCAACACAAGCATGCAGTGGGAATGGGCAGAAGTCCTTTGGGGTGACCATATATCCAGGAGGCTTAACTAAAACAAGATCAAACTACTACTTTAATAAAACCTACTGTGACAACAGGACAAATCCCAAAATGGAAACATTCTGGTAAGTCAGGATATCTGGTTACTATGATCATATTGAAATACAGCACACTAATGCAGGAAAAACTTACTTTTTTCCAAATTACTGATATAATTTTTACATGTATTTAACACTTCTTAATATATATAACCCATTGAATTATGTTAGTAAAAGTTTTACTTGAAGGGGATTAAGTAAAACCCTGAACCACTGCCTATATCTAGAAGTCATGGAGAACTGAAAAGGTAACAGAAGACTGGAAAAAAGACAGATGTGGTACAAAACTTGGAAAAAAGTGATCCTGGCAATTACCATCTAGTAAATTGAATTTCAGTCCTTGGTAAAATAATGAAATATAAGAGGGAAAAAAATCTGAAAATATTTAGAGCTAGATTCACAAAAGGACTCTGGTGCCTAACTACAACTTTAGGTGCCTAAATCCTAGAACCAGGTCCCATTGGGATTCACAAAACCCCAACTCAACTGCTGCTGATCTGTGCAGGTGCCTATACTAGCTCAGCACCTAATTTTTTGCAGTAAAAGTTTCCTAGATGCCTACGTATCTGCCCCTGCTCATGCACACTGCAGTCCACTCTAGATATCTAGATGCCCAAGTCCCAGAGCGATGCTGTAACCTGGGTGAAGAGAGGTGTTCCTCTACCTAACTCACTAGCAAGGCCCAATCTAGTAGCTCCAAGCTTGTCTGCCAGATCGGGCCCCTATAAATGAGCTTCCACAAAACAGCCAGGGAGAGAAGAAGGAACTCCCTCTTAACTTTTAGTCCAGTGGTCAGGATACTCACCGGGAGGTGGCAGACCTCTGGTTCAAGTCCCTCCACCACCTGAGGGGAAGAAGGGATTTGAACAGGGATCTGTCATCTCTCAGATAAGTGCTCTAACCACTGGACATTGAGATATTTTGACATGGGCACCCTCAGTCTCTCCTGTTGAAGTTGTTCCATTGGGAATAAATTTAAAAAAATCATTGGTGTAAGGGACTGGATTCTAGGTCTTCCACATCATAAGAGTGCTCTAACCACCAGGCTACAGCATCAGTCTCATGCTCGTTCACTCTGGCTCCATTCCTTTAAGTGTTTATCCACAGTGGAGACACTCAGGAAACACCCCTCTCCTCAATATCTCCCACAGAGATATCTAGCATAAGAGACTCAACGTGCTGCCTTTTGTAAATCCCATTCTGAGGTGCCTCTCTCTCTAGCCATTCATTGTATATGGTGCCAAACTCAGGCTTTTGGGAATCCCAGTAACTGTCTAAGCATCTAATAAAGTTAGGAGTGACAATGCTTGGTGTCAGCATTCTTATGTTTCTTTGTAATCTAGCCACTGTTGGGTAACTGGGCCATGGGCATTAAGCAACATTAGTTTGTAAAAGCAAATTCTAACTCCCTGTTGTACCATTGGATAAAATAGATATGGGAGCAGATTGAAAAGTGAAATTTTGCTGCAATTCATCAATTACTACTCTTGTTAACGACTCAAATAATTAGCCTGCTTATATGCAAACATTTCCAATCATAAAATTCAATTACAAACTAATGTTAGCTATCACTAATATTTATTAGTGCCCTTTTTATAATCCTTTGGCCAGTTTTTAATCTACTTCTCATCTCCAAGCTAATATAAAAAACAGTTACCTACCTTTTGTAACTGCTGTTCTTCTAGATGTGTTGCTCATGTCCATTCCAAGTAGGTGTGTGTGTGCTGTGTGCACAGTCGTCAGAAGGTTTTTCCCCTAGCAGTACCCGTTGGGTCAACTGTGGAGCTCCCTGGAGTGGCGCCCTCATGGCAGTGTATATAGGTCCCTGCCAACCCACCGCCTCTTCAGTTCCTTCTTGCCAGATACTCTGACAGAGGGGAGGCAGGTGGGTCTTGGAATGGACATGAGCAACATATCTCAAAGAACAGTAGTTACGAAAGGTAGGTAACTGTTTTATTTCTTTGAGTGATTGCTCACGTTGATTCCAAGTAGGTGACTCCCAAGCAGTCCCCCAGAGGAGGGGTTGGAGTTCACTGAGTTGCAGACTGTAGCACAGCTCTACCAAATGAGACATTGTCTCTAGCCTGCTGTGTGATGGCGTAGTGTGATGTAAAGGTGTGAACAAATGACCACATTACTGCCCTGCAGATGTCCTGAACAGGGACCTGCGCCAGGAAAGCTGCAGATGAAGCTTGCACTCTCATGGAGTGAGCTGTCCACAGTGGGGCCGGCATCTTTGCTAGGTCACAGCATGCCCTGATACAAGCCGTGATCCAAGAAGAGATCCTTTGGGATGACACTGGTAGCCTTCTCATCCTTTCTGCAATTGCTATGAAGAGCGGGCTGACTTCCTAAATGGCTTCGTGCACTCGCTGTAAAAGGCTAACACCCATTTGACATCCAGGGAATGGAGCACGCGTTCTCCGTTAGTGGCATGTAGCTTAGGGAAGAACACTGGCAGAAAAATGTCCTGATTCATATGAAATTGTGAAACCACCTTTGAGAGGAAAGCTGGGTGTCGCTGCAACTGCAACATGTCCTAATAAAACACAGTATAAGGGGGCTCGTATATCAAGGACTTGAGCTCAGATACCCTCCTAGCCGAAGTCATAGCCACGAGGAATGCCACATTCCAAGAGAGGTAAAGGAGAGAGCAAGTCGCCAGGGGCTCAAAGGGAGCGCCCATCAGTCTCGAGAGCACCAGATTAAGATCCCATGGGGGAATCGGCTTTCTTACTTGAGGGTACAGTCTGTCTAGCCCCTTGAGGAAGTATCCAATCACAGGGTTAGCAAATACTGAACGGTCTACTGAGCTGGGATGGAAAGCTGAAATTGTGGCCAGGTGCATTTTCATTGACAATACTGCCAGCGCCTGCTGCTTTAAATGAAGTAAATAGTCCAAGATGAAGGGAATCAAGACCTGCAATGGACCAAATTGAAAATCTCCTACTTAGCTAGATAAGTGGTGTGGGTAGAAGGAGCTCCTGCCTAATGGAATCTGCGCACAGGAGTTCTAACAGGTTCAGCCATGGCACTTTCATGATGTGAGGTGGGGAGACTCTAGGGTGGGGTGCTGGAGGCGGCCGTGGTCCTGTGTGATCAACTCCGGAATAAGGGGCAGATTTATAGGCGTATCCACCAACAGGTCCAGCAGCATGGTGAACCAGTGCTGACGTGGTCATGCTGGTGCTATCAAGGTTAACAACGCCTTGTCTCATCAGACCTTGATGTGGACCTTGTGGATGAGTGGGAATGGCGGGAAAGCATACAACAGGCACCCTTTCCAGGACAGGAGAAAGGTGTCCGCAAGCCAGCCCTGGCTGTGATTCAGGAAGGAGCAGAACTGCTGCCACTTCCTGTTGTGCCATGTCACGAACAGGTCTATCTGGAAAATGTTGATGGTGACGTCTGGGCGAAGAGACCACTCGTGGCTGTGAAAAGACCTGCTGAGGTGATCGGCCAGTTCGTTCAGCGAACCCGGAAGATACGAGGCCTCCAATTGTATCGAGTTGGTAATGCAGAACTCCAACAGCTTGAGGGCTTCCTGACACAGGGGAGAGGAGTGAACACCACCTTTGGTTTATATAGAACATTATATAGAATATTGTCTGTCAGTACCGATACACATCTGCCCTGTAGATGGGTTTGAAATGTCTGGCAAGTGAGGTGCACCGCATGCAGCTCCTTGACATTGATGTGCAGCGAAAGTTCTGTCTGGACCACAGACCTCGAGTACTGAGATCGCCTAGGTGCGCCCCCGATCCCATCGCTGACGCATCTGTGACTAGTGACAGTGTTGGCTGAGGTTTGGAGGAGAGTATTCCCGCACATACTGTTTGTGGGTCGAGCCACCATCATAGGGACTTGAGAACCTGGGAAGTAAGAGTGACCAATCTGTCTAGGTGGTCTTGGTTCGGCTTGTAAACTCAGGCTAGCCATGCCTGAAAGGGACATAGCTGCAGTCTGGCATGCTGTACCACAGATGTGCAAGCCGCCATATGCCCAAGCAACTTTAAGCAATTCCACGCAGTCATGTTGGGAAATCTGTTGACATATTTTATGATGGTATTCATGGCAAGGAAACAAGCTTCCTGAAGAGAAGCCCTGGCCAGGGTGGAGTGTAGGAGGGCCCCAATGAACTCTATCCTCTGAGTGGGGGTTATGGTTGACATTGCCATGTTCAGGATGAGGCCGAGTCTGAAGACAGTCATGCGCACAACGCTCATGTGGTCCTCCACTTGGGCCTGAGAACGACCCTTGATTAGCCAGTTGTCCAGCTACAGGAATACTTGCACCTGTTATTTCCTCAGAAAGGCTGCCATGACTGCCATGCACTTGGTGAACACACAAGGGGCTGCCAATAGGCTGAAGAGGAGGACCGTGAACTGGTAGTCGATTTGTGGTCAACAACATCCAAGGAATCATCTGCGGGATGGGGTTATGGACACGTGAAAGTACGTGTCCTTCAAGTCGAGGGCAACATACCAGTCCCCCGGATCCAGAGAGGGAATGATGGAAGCCAGGGAGATCATGTGGAACTTCAAGTTCTTCATGAATCTGTTGAAGTTTTGCAGGTCTAAAATGGGCCTGAGCCCACTCTTGGCCTTGGGGATTAGGAAATAATGGGAGTAGAACCCCTGCCCCTGAACTCCAGAGGAACCTCCTCTACTACCCCATGTTGCAAGAGCATTTGCATCTCCTGCACTAGAAGTTGCTTGTGAGAAGGGTCCCTGAAGAGGGACGTGGAGGGTGGGTGGGAAGGCGGGAGGGAACAAAATTGGTAGACTATCCCAATTCTACAGTGCTCAAGACCCATTGGTCTGAGGTTATTTGAGACCAGGCAGAGTATAAATGGGATAGATGATTCACAAAGAGAGGGGAAGGACCCGGGAGTTGGGCTGGTGCTCCATCCTCAGGTGCATCTTCAAAAGTTTGGTTTTGAGGCTGAGGGCTGTTCTGCCACTGCTTGGCTGTGGCCAGACCAGGGCGCCATCCGCTACTCCTTCCCTGCTTCCTATTATAATCTTGTCTGGGAGGAACAGAGTAAAAGCATGGGGGCGAGCTGAGGTTTGAACAGCTTCTGCTGGGGGGTCAGCATGTGTATTCCCTGGGATTTAAGGGTTGCCTGCAAATCCCCGAGCCCAGAAGCCAAGAGTCTCTTTGCTCTGAAAAGAGCCCAGAGCAGTGAAAGGGTAGGTCCTGGATAGTATTCTGACCTCATGAGGGAGCCCTGAGACCTGAAGCCATGAGCTGCGCCTCACGGCTATGGCAGTAGCCATCGTGCGGGTAGTCGAATCTGCCGAGTCCAAGGCGGCCTGTGGTGAGGTCCTTGCGACTACCTTGCCTTCCTCCAAGACTGTGCCAAACTCAGAGCAGGAGTCTACAGGGAGCAATTCCTGGAATTTGGCCGAGGTATTCCAGGAGTTGTAGCAGTAACGGCTGAGGACCGCCTGCTCATTTGCTATGTGAAGCTGGAGCCCCTCAGTGGAGTACACTTTCCAACCAAAGAGGTCCAGCTTCTTAGCATCCTTGGATTTGGGAGTAGACCCCGGCTATCCCTGCCACTCCTTGTGGTTAGCCGCCTCCACCAGCAGCGTACCTGGCTGCGGGTGGGTAAAGAGCCACTCGTACCCTTTGGATGGCACAAAGTATTTGCATTCCACCCCCTTGGCCACATGGGGGGACAGAGGCGGGTGTGTGCCACAACACCTTAGTGGTGTTTTGGATAGTCTTGGGCAATCTTACCCTTGAAGGTCCTTTAGGGACCAGAATGTCTACCATCGGATCAGTCTCCTCAGAGACCTCCTCTGCCTGCATATTTAGGTTCTGGGCTACCCTGCTAAGCAGGTCCTGACATGCCCTGGAGCCTATAGCAGGCAGCATAATAGAAGTACCCGCCACTGCCTCATCTGGGGAGGAGGACGACGACACCCTTGGGGGCACTGGGTCTTCTTGACCCTCTGGCTCACAAGGGTCGCCCTGAGTGGCGACACCTTGAGCGGCACAGGGGATAGTGTTGGTGCCCGCCGCTGACCTGGATGTCTGTGTCCTTCTAATGGGGAGACTCCCGGGTTACCAAGGTGGCTGAAGGAGGGATCCGAACCTCTGAGGCCATTGACAGGGATCTGGAGCCCAGCCCCTGGGCTTGATGGTAGGCCCACGGTGTCCAAAAGGGCCACTGGGATGGCCCTTGCCACAGGCACCGCTTGCCCTTCATTCTGCCTCAGATGGTGCTGGGAACGGTACCGGCTAGCCTAGAGACATAGAAGTCTGCCTCCGACTCTGAAGAATAGTCCAATCTCAGTGACCAGGGCGGTGCAGACTGAAACAGTGCTGGGGAATGATGCTGTGGCGAGGATGATCGGTGCCGCATCAATGCTGGCTTGCCTTGGATGGCACAGTTCCCCTCTGTAAAGCCGGTGCCAGTGCCCGAGCAGGGGACTGTGCATTCATGGCGATCAAGTCCCTGGCCGTTTCATATGTGTCTGGTGTGGACAGAAGGCCTATGTCGTCCTCCAGGTCCTCGTGCACTAGGGAGTCCACCAGGACCAGACTCGACAGACCTCCCCACAAAACTGAAGTCAACAGTGCCAGTATAGATGGGGCTGAGGCTGAGTGTCCCGATGTGGGATGCACCCCACTGGTGCCTGCTTGCTCCACTATTTTAGTGGGGGAGCATTCTGTCTGCTCTTTTCTTTTTATACGGCACTGGTGAATGGGAATGGTGCCTTGTGCTGGCACTGGAGGCGGTCTTCAGTGCTGGGGAATTGTGGTGCCACCGAGATTCCTTAACTGAGTCCTTTCTTGGTGCCGAAGCCTCCTGCACCAAGGCCAGCGTGCTGTGCACCGAAGTACCGAGCACGGGCTCAGATGCTGCCTGGGCTGTCTGGGGACGAAGGGCCAATTCCATCAATAGGAGCTTCAGCCGAAAATCCCGCTCCTTTTTAGTTCTGGGCTTGAAGCCCCTGCAGATCTTGCATCTGTCGGCCTGGTGTGCCCCTCCCTGGCACTTCAGACAGGAGTCATGTGAGTCTCCCTTTAGCATGGGCTTCAGGCAGGATCCACACGCTTGAAACCCGGAGGCCAAGAAATGCCCCAGTCCCGGGCGGGAGCAAAGGGTGGTGTGGGGGGAAACCCGCAGCTAAAACCTAACTACTAACACTCATACTAACTACAACTTTTAAAATTATTTACAGAAAAACAGATAACAGTCCACTAGGAAATCGCTTGCTAAATGCAAGAGAGAGAGAGAAAGTGTTATAAGAACAGGAGTACTTGTGGCACCTCAGAGACTAACAAATTTATTTCAGCTTTCGTGGGCTACAGCTCACTTCTTCGGATGCATAGAATGGAACACACAGACAGGAGATATTTATACATACAGAGTGTGTGTTCCATTCTATGCATCCGAAGAAGTGAGCTGTAGCCCATGAAAGCTTATGCTGAAATAAATTTGTTAGTCTCTTCTAAGGTGCCACAAGTACTCCTGTTCTTTTTGCAGATACAGACTAACACAGCTGCTACTCAGAAAGTGTTATGTAAAGCTGCTCAATCCAGTAGAATGTGATTGTAAGATTTGTAACTTTTCAGTCATTGCTAGTCTGATCATTAAGTTCTGCAACCTTTTGGCAAACTTTGTAACTTTAGTTATTGTTAGCATAGCCTTTTAAGTTTTGTAACTTTTGCAAGCTATGTAACCTTTTCAGTTACCACTTGTATAGACCTCCAAGCTTTGCAATATTCCATCACGCAATCAGAGAGTGTGTGAACAAGGGAGTGTGTGAGAGAGATAAGGCAGTGTGTGTGGGACTGGGCAGAGAGGAAATGCAAGGAGAAAAGAGCCCGGAGCCAGGTGTGTCTGATGTAATCTGCCCTGAGAAGGCAATCATGGGGTGCTGTAAAGAAAAGAAAAACTTGGTATGCATAAAAGGAATAAGGCCTGGATATGCTTCTCAGTGATGGACACAGAAGGGAAACTCAGTGTACGTGACAGGAGCCGCTCAGTTCCAAAAAAGGAAGAAGGCATGCACATAAGCCCGCTGTTTTCGTGACCCGCTGGCCGTCTCAGATCCGTGACCGCAGGCGGACACACCAGATCTATGCTTTGCTTCCTCTGCTGTCTCCAGTAACACTCCGCCTGTGAGAGTATGTGGGTGCATGAGGGTCTAAATGCAATGAATGTGTGCGTGCATGAATAAGCTCCGTCCTTTTTCTATTTGATCCAATAGCGGCATTTAATAAAACCAATACAAGTGTAACCCTGGGTTGGTTTCTAGGGAAAGCTGCTCCAACGACCGTCACTAGCAGTAAGAAGAAACTGAAGAGGCAGTGGGTTGGAAGGGACCCATATACACCGCCATGAAGGCACCACTCCAGGGGCTCCACAGCTGTCCCGATGGGTACCGCTAGGGGAAAAACCTTCCGAGGACTGCACACGTGGCACACCCACACTTGGAATTTACATGAACAATCACTTGAAGAAGAAGTTTAGTTAGTAGTATTTTATGAGATACTAAAATGCTTTACTAGTAAGAATCCAGATATTACATATATAGTGATTCCTTGATGCACTAATTTTGTAATTTTAGGTAAAAAAAATAATCAAGTTACTTTAAGCAAGTATGATATAAACAAATCAAACTCTTGTTATTTTTTGGCTAGAATTACAAAATAGGTCTCCGAAGGGAACTCTGTAGATGAAGTATTTGGATTTTAGTAAATATTTTAATACAGTGTCATGAATTACTACTCAAAAATAATTAATTTGGATTGGACTTAAGTACTGCTACATAGATTAGAAACTTGATGGAGTTCAATAAATAAAGATAGAATAAATGATAGAAGGCAAGGTGTAATATTGGAGAAGTGGTAGAAAATTTATTGGGGTGCACCTAGGAATCCAAGTTCCATTAGGTCTTATTTACAGCAGTATTTCTTCTGATCATCAGGAAAAGGAGAAAGCAGCACATTAATGCAAGTCCTGCTGGATAATAAATTGGGTATGCCTAGAAACACCATGGAAGACATCCAGAGTACAAAGGGACCTGAAGACACTAGAAATATAGGCAGAGAAATACCAAAATTAAATTTCATTTGGAAAAGACCACGTGAAAACATCTGGAGAAATAAACTACTATTCAATAAGTTGGAAAAACCTAGAATACCAAAAGACAGAGATGACAATCATCAGCAAACTAGACTTGAGTTCCCAATTTAACAAGGCCTTAGGAAATACTTCTACAGCCCCAAAATGGCATTAGTATAATCTAAATGAACAAGAAGTGGATGTCACTCTGGCATTTTGAGTTATATTTAAAATAAAAAACACACACATAGCTCTTTGCGAGATTACACTTAGATTACTATTTTAGATTCTGGGCACTTCAATACCAGAAAGAAAAACTGAACGGAGTTCAAAGAAGGATACAAGAGATTTACTTATGAAGAAAGATTAAGAGAGATAAAAGTGTACAGCATGACTAAATGGTAGGGGATGGCGGCACATGATAGCCTATACATATTTGAAGGGTGTAAACAACAGATAATGAGGGGGTTATTCAGGATGAAACAAAGGTTGTATAAGTAAAAGTAATGGGATTAAACTAAGGAATGAAATTTAAGGACAAATATAAGGAGAACACTTCCTAACAGCGAGATCAATTAGACTGCAGAACAAATCTTTCAAAGGAGGTGGTGGAAGTCCAATCACTTTGCACAGGTCAAGTTAGACTGAAATCCCTATTAGAGAAAGCAATCCTCCACTGACAAAGGGATGACCTAGATGACATAGGCATCTCTCATCTGATTTCTGTGATTCAATGAGCTGCTTAATGGAGTTAGTTGGAAATGTAAAAGCACTGGATGTAAAAGCACTTCTGGGTTCTCCGTATGATGATATCAAGAAGCCTAAGAAGTCCGGTAGGTAAATATGAAAAGGTACAAAAAAAGGGGGAAGAAAATCCCTGCAGTTAACATTTGCCTAACCTTACTGTATGGGACACTTTTGCATTTGTAACCTGCAGTGCTTCTGTCAACTGCACCGTACAATAAAAGTAAATATTCTGAAGTGTCCTATTAAAGTGAGCCTGTATTTTATATTTTAAGGAATAATGTGTTTCTGTGGTTACAATATAATAATTTGCTTTCATTTTGTTAATTCTGTTCACTCACCTGCTCCACTCCGTCTAGTGCTCATTTCTGCAACATAGGTCCATTCATTTGTACTAGAATTATAGCATTCCACCGTACTAAGGCACTGACGTGACGCCCCATCATAGCCACCAACAGCATACAGCATACCTAGAAAGGCAATCGCCAAGCCCCCCGCCCCACAGTATACAGAGATTAATCTAAGTATTTTAATACACAGACACAGATATATAGACTCTGATGTGCTATATATATGCAAACAGGCAACACATCGATTCATTTACACACTCTAAATCAGACTATGAAAAACAACAGTAGAGTGGTTAAGGGGGAGGTCCTACATAAAAACAATTAGCCAAAAGTACTAGTCTCTGGTCCCTGTTATTTTAAGTTGATATGAGTTTCCATGATTCAGCAACTGTATGAACAAAAGATGTTGTGTTGCTCAACTGAAGCACCCGATGCCACTCACTCTGATTTTAATAAAAAATTCCAAAAAGGCGAACCATTTCAGGTGTGTGCAGCACTGAAAGCTAGCCAATTCCTTTCTTGGGAAATTTCAGGGTGGGGAATTTTTCTATAGCTTAAATTTTCAGAACAGGAACAGCAGGAGGCTCCTGTGACAGTGCACTCCATATGATTTTATGAAAATATGCTAATGAGTGTGAATATAACGTAACTGGAATATGCTTCATGCAAAAGGTCTCTTGTAAGGTATCATTATAAAGTTTATAATCTGCTGAGTGTGGTCATACCATTTGTATAAATGTATCATTCTTGTATATGAAACTAGAAATATGAAATATAACTCTGAGGTCCTATTGTAATCATGCAAAGTGTGGGCCATTAATGGTGGTTTGGAATCTTGATGGCTCCCATTAACCACGACAATTGATTGTAGATGGCTCCATTTACTTGCAAGCTTTCCTGTGAATCAGACCAGGAAGAATGAAGGCTTGGGGTCTCACAGGACATGTGACCATGTCACCTGGTATTTGAATCCATCTTAAACCTGGTGCTTTTCCATTAAGAAAGAGGGGTGGGGACCCAGAGACAAAAGATTCCCAGCTTGTGACAAAGCTATAACAGGGGGTGGAACAGAACAAAACAGGTGGCAGTCAGGAGAAACGTAGCTACAACCTGAGCTAACAAGAACTGTACTGGGGAAAGGATTGGGCCCAGACTAGGAAGGAGACCAGCCTGTGAAAGAAGCTTATTGGAACATCTCTGAGGGTGAGATTTTATCTGTATTCAGTTTCCTACTGTATTAGACTTATACTTGTGTGTTTTATTTTATTTTGCTTGGGAACTTACTTTTTATATTTAATAAAATCACTTTTTGCTTATAAATTAACCCAGAGTAAGTAATTAATTCCTGGGGGAGCAAACAGCTGTGCATCTCTCTCTATCAGTGTTATAGAGGGTGAACAATTTATGAGTTTACCCTGTACAAGCTTTATACAGAGTAAAATGGATTTATTTGTGATTTGGATCCCATTGGGAACTGGGTATCTGGATGCTAGAGACAGGAGCACTTTCTAAGCCGTTTTCAGTTAAGTCTGCAGTTTTGGCGGATGTGGTTCAGTCCCTGGCTCTGTGTTGGAGCAGACTGGCCTGTCTGGCTCAACAAGGCAGGGTTCTGAAGTCCCAAGGTGCCAGGGAAAACAGGCTCAGAGGTAGTCTCAGCACATCAGGTGGCAGTCCCAACAGGGTTTCTGTGACCCAACCCGCCACAGCTCCCATACCATTAAAACCACACCTCTAACAGAGTAGCTCAAATTTCTGTGTTACATCAATGAAGAGTTATCAGAGAGATGACTATCTTATTGCATCAAACTTTGCTAGCTTTGTTTGGAAGCATCAAATTATAAATTTATGGAAATTTTTCAGTTTGCTTTAGGTGTACTAGGCCAACTATTTAACAGATTGTTTCCACATTACTTTGTACACACTTCTCTGCAGGCAAGTTTAAGTACTATCACTTGTGTACACAACAATGGTTTGACATGTCCAAATGAGAGTACACAAAGAAGCTCAACCGGAGGCTCAGTTGAAGTCCCTTTGAAAACGTGGCCCACAGTCTACCTTTTTATCAGCTTCAGAGCACAGAGCTTCTGGATAGCCCTCCACTTCTGGGTTGTATCCTTATTAATTCCTCAATAGGCAGGGTACAAATCTGAGTTCATCTCAGGCCCGATCAACACTATTTTAAAAATGTATTCTAATATTTTGTTTTAAATAAAATAAACCATAATAAAAGCAGTTTCTACTAAAAGATGTGCCAGTGATAGTGGGTGAATATAATCATCTACATGTTTCTTAAAGGCCATCTAAGATGGGGTAATAAACTAATCTCCTAGTCTAATGACCAAAATATTTCCTATTCTCAGATGGCTTTTAAAAAGCAATTAAGAACAGTTATGTTCTGTCCACACGAGCTGAATAACAATGTTTACAGAGGAGTTTTGAAAAAATATAAACAAAGTTTAAAGTCTGCTCCCCAATGTGGCAGAAAATAGCATACATGGTTGTGCTAACTTTTTCCCTACTTGCAGACATAAGGTTTTCTCTACTTTGTCACTAACTGAATGTGCCACTAATCTATCGTTTTAGTTGAGAATGTCCCATTCCCTACCCCACTTTTTGAACACTAGCAGAGAGAAAAGGCAGAAACTTTCAGAACTGTATTTGTCTTATTCTCAGTTAATTACAAGGACATTTGGATATCTGCCATCACTACTAGACTGGTATGCAAAAACCCTTCCATTCTATATATTTATTGTACATGTAGTATTTGATTGAGAAAAAAAATCCTACAAATGTATAGACAGCGACACAGGCAAACGACTAACATTATCAGATGACACAAAAACTTACCTCCGACAACACCTACACCAACACTACTCCTTCTTGTGTTCATTGGAGCTACATGAAACCATTCATTAGTCTTCATATTATAAGCTTCTACGGATGATAAACCTGTTTAAACAGAACAAATCTGTGATTGACATCTTCACAGTATCCAGTCTTTAGAAATTCTCTGTGCTAAGATTTGCAGTCAAGTTTTTTTTCTAAGAAAAATTAATGGCTATACATGTGGCCTGGGAAGTATTATTTGGATAGCCCACAACATACTGTGATGTTTGGAGAAGGAATGGTGAATAAAGTCTTTGTAGGGAGTCAGAAAAATGTCTTCCTTTCTTTTTTTAAATGATGTGCTATATGGTACAGTCTTCTGCTCACCAATACTTACATGTACATACATACATACATACATGTGCACATCGCTTGTGCGCGTGCACACACACTTCATATGTCACTAAGAGTTAGGAATAAGTGTGCATATTTACATTACAGAAAACATACAGAGAATCTACTCTACGTGCACACAGGAAGGGGGCTCCTAGGCTCAGTTCTATCATGAGGGAGTTGTCAGAGTACTGTAGTAGGACAGTGAGGAGGAAATTTGGCTCTGCAGTGGCTCAGATGCTGTTAAGTCCTTTTGAACCTGCACTCTAGCAAGTGGGGGTCCAGATCATTGCTCCCACTTAGTACATGGTTTGTGACTGTTCAACTACACAAAAGGCTAGTTGGCTTTCCTGGTCTTTTTCATTTGAAATGCCAGGAACAATAGCGAGATGCATAAGTAAATCGGACAGGATTATTTCAATAGTAGCTAAAACTGTAATAACCAACACAGTAGTATTTAAAGATAAAATACCTGTACTCCCATCAAATCCTCCTACAGCATATAAGAGCCCATTTAATACAGCAGCTCCCAAGGTGCTTCTCCTATCTTGCATATTAGCAACACTGGTCCATTGGTCCTTCACTGGATCATAGGAATCGACTGTGCGAACTCTTAAGGAGCCATTGAAACCACCGACAGCAAAAACCAGTCCACCCATGTACACCATGCCTTGAAAAAACAAGAGTTTACTTTTCCTTACCACTGACTTTCTTTTGTGCTCAGCACATCAGTGTTTAATAAGTAACAATTTATAATATAGATGCATTATAGACCTCTACCTCGATATAACGCTGTCCTCGGGAGCCAAAAAAATCTTACCGTGTTATAAGTGAAACCGCGTTATATCAAACTTGATTTGATCTGCTGGAGTGTGCCGTCCCCCGAGTGCTGCTTTACCGCGTTATATCCGAATTCGTGTTATAATGGGTGGGGTTATAACAGGTAGAGGTGTATAACCAGATTTTTAATGACAATTGATTCAGTTTAAATGTTACATTTTACATGACATTAACGCAAAAATGCTCTGCAGTCTGGATTTATCTCTGCTTACAGCTCCTCAAGTGTATTACATTCAATGCTATTTTAAACAATATTTTTACATAATGGTTCTCTCCATATTCTTTAAACATAAAATGATGCTCATCACTGTAGTTTCTGAACATCCCATATACATTAATGGATTTATCCTCAGTATCATTGCAAGTTCTATTTTACAGATTGGGAACTGAAGCACAAAGAGATAAAGACCAAATTTTCAAACCTGGGTGATCTAAAGTTAGGCATCTAAATCCATATTTAAAAAGTAATTTAAGTAAGTGGCCTGAATTTTAGAGGCAATGAGCACTTGCAGCTCCCATTGAAATCTATGCTCAGCACTTCTCAGGGCATGTAGAATAAGTAGTAAAGAAAGAAGAAGCATGGTTTCAAATATTGCTGTAGACAGAGCCCTTAGGTTACACGTCACATACCTGCTCTACATCTTCTGGAAGGCAATTCAGCCACCTGATGCCAGCGCTCTTCTTTAAAGTCATAGCATTCCACACTGCGGATGGCCTTTGGTGCTTGTCCTCCAACCACCATCATCAACTGCAAGGGGATCAACAACATTTACTGCTTATTTGCACATATGGGAATATTTGAAAGGCTTTAAGTGCTAAAGAAAAACATTTCTCTGTACAGCCAATAATCAAAAGATGTTTCATCCAAATATATGCCTAATATCTTACAAGTTAGGAAAAAATAAAAAGATTTCTGAAACATGCAATTTGTGATCTTTCCAGTAAAGGCAGCATTTGAGGCAAGACAGAAAGGAATTCAGGCCTTTTTATACATGCTGTATGGGAAAGATTCAAATTGCCCTGGCCACATAGGAATAAAGATAAAATGCAATGGATGTAGTTTAATTAGGCCACAACTTTAGTCACGTAATATATTTGGAAATAAACCATATAGTGCATGTCATCATTCTTTCCTTAATAATTTTCACCTATTTCGGAGGTCTGCTGTCAGCCATTCCCCTTTCCAAGCTGGTTCCAAACTTATTGCTAGGACCCTGCCATGCTTCTCTCGTATGAAGGTTAAGAGATGGTGGGGGGTAGAAAAAGGTGGAGCTGTCTCCCCACTATACCAGGAATTAGGAGCCACTATCTCCCTTTTCCCAGTTTCTTTAGGTGGTGCCTTCCTCTAAATCCACTTCCAACTCCTGATCAGTGAATAAGAACATAAGAACAGCCATACTGGGTCAGACCAAAGGTCCATCTAGCCCAGTATCCTGTCTTCCGACAGTGGCCAATGCCAGGTGCCCCAGAGGGAATGAACAGAACAGGTAATCATCAAGTGATCCATCCCCTGTTGCCCATTCCCAGCTTCTGGCAAACAGAGGCTAGGGACACCATCCCTGCCAATCCTGGCTAATAGCCATTGATGGACCTATCCTCCATGAACTTATCTAGTTCTTTTTTAAACACTGTTCAGAGCCCCTCTGTAACAAATCCTGCACAGGACACCTGCTATATACTAAGTTGCAACATCCTGACCTAACCTTACCTACCCCACCAGACATGCTGCAGGGAAGGTGACAAAAATCCACCCTGCATTGGCCAATCTGGCAGTGAGGGCAAAATTCCTTACCAATCCCAAAAGAAAAAAAGTGTACTAGTGCAATGCCAACAGCAGATCATAAAAATCTGGTTAGACTCTGATCCCATGTGTGGGAGGGTAAATGATGTGGATCGGTGACTGATGGGAGAGTTCCTTCCAGAATGCATGGGGTATAAATATCTCCCCTCTCTCCACTGCACATGGTGGGTCACTGCTCCCACCTGGTCTGGCCATTTCCTGTTCCCTTTGAGGCTCCACTTAGGTATGACCCCTTTTTCTCTCCCTCATAAGCCAAATGCAGTCAGGACTCTGGAAAGAGCCCCGTCTCCTTTTCTTCCTCCCACCCAACCATCATATTCAGTTGCGGTAAGCACTTTCTGCAGGAAGCTGAAGGTAAAGATACTCTCAGAACTTTTGAGGGGGGATTCTGCCCTCAAGTGTGAGAATCCAGCTTCTAGATGAAGTCAGTGAGGATTGTGAATGTGCACCTGAGAGCAGAATCTAGCCTTTGATTTGGTCCTCTTGAGGGAAGACTAGTTGCAAAGCTTCACTGAATATGCAGAAGTCAGAGGAATGGCATTGACATCTAGCTCCTATTCTGCCACTGCTGAGTTGGAATAATAGTACTGTGATCAAACTTCTTCTGTATTTGGGTGAAAGAGGAGAGGAGCCTAGGTATTTAACACAAGTATTGTTAGTTGAAAACAAACAAGATTATTTAAAATACTCCAGAATTAGACACAACCACATAATTTTATCCAGGCTTACATTCCCCGCCCCCACCCCAGACCCATAACTTCAGTTCCTCAGATGCTACAGCAGCACCATAACTTCTGTGGGCTCAAAACAGTACAGTTCTATAACATATTTTCCTCCAAGAGCCAAAACAGAGACATTTATGAGTTTTATACTCCATAAGAAGTTTCTGTCAGTCAGTTTAGGATCTAAGCTGTTACCATGTTGCACCCTTGTCAATGGTGAACAATTCTAGTAGGAAGACTGTGTAATGGAGAACCCCAGTTACAGCCCGATCCAGTGTTACACTTTCATCCCAGACTTTAGACAAAACTAAATATGAAGAAGGCAGCAAGTTAGAAGTTAGAGAGAGGTCTTACCTTTGGAAGGCTTACAGGTGTTCTCAGTCTGGTTCGAGTACTTTTCATCAATGCTCGTTGCTCAGTTGGCAGCAAGTGATACTTCATAGCTTCAATGAGGTAATCTTTACATGCACTGCTGTTCTTTACCAGCGTCTCCTCTTCAACCCTCTGTGCATTAATGAAAGTTTGACAAGGTCTCAGCATTTTAAAGTAAAACACAAAACACAATTTGAAGTGAAATAAACCTACATTACAGGGGGAAAATAAAGCACTGAATTAGTAGATCATACCCCAGCCAGTTAAAGGCTGGAAACACCATGATGTTGATATGCCAAGTCCCTAGGGGAAAAAATGGGAGAATACAGACCCTTCTAATTATTAAATGGAAGATATAATTTTAGGCAATGGCAAGTGTTTTTAGTCATTTTCCTGATGGTCAAGCAGATTTCTAGTTTTTCCAAATCACAATGTGAGAGGCTCAGATAAAATGAACTATTTGAACAAGAGGATCCCATTAAACAGAAACTCAATACAGAAAAATAGCAAGAAACAGAGTGAACAAAATTTAGACCACCAAAGACTATATTTCCAACATAAATAACTTTTAGTTGACCAAGATGCCAATTATCTGTGATAAGCATCCTAACACTAATCAAACCTTATGTTCAAAGCGATAACCTTACAAAATTGGCAAAACTGTGGTATATCTAAACTACATAAAATAGACTTCCTTTGACAATGAATTCTACATATTTAAAAATGATAGAACATTAGCTACCATGTACTAAAATATAAAACATTAACTTTTAACTATTAAAGTCATGAAAAGAATCACTAACAAAAAATGTGCTATATAAGGGATTACATTACAAAAGGAAGCCCAAATCTAAAGTCAGATTAATAATCACTTATTTACAATATGTATTAAGGAAGCATTCATTTGAAACTATTGGTATAGCATTACATTTAGACTAAAACACAATTAAATTACTCTGATGTAAATCTGGCTGCTGACAGACAGGATCATAGTAAAACCAGTGTGTGTAAATTCTCGCTAGAATTCTTCTTCTTTTTGCTTACCTGAACTAAATATTCTCGGGAAAGCAAAGGCAGCCGAACATGTTCCATCAAGCGTGCCATTAGCTCCTGCCTCACATCTTTGTCATGGTTTACCCATGCTATCACTGCTTCAAAAACCTTGCAGAAAACAAATACATGCCATGAGTCCCCACCTGTTTTACAAATTCATCAGTATGAAAGTACAAGTGTGACCCCAAAGCCAATTTTCACTTGAACTAAAATTTCTGAAGCATAAAAATAGGAGGCCACATAAACTGGCCACTCCAATCCTTTCAGCATAGTTATCCTATATAACATCCCCCCTGCATATGTGAGCCAATCTCTTTTTGAATACGTACTCTACTGGTTCCTCAATGAGAACTCCCAGTGGATTAGGACATTGTCAAATTACTCTCACTATTATGAAAGCTGTCAAGAAATCTAATCTGAACTTTTTCAATAGGAACTAATTTAGTTAGTGCTGTAAACTCAATAAAAGCCTGCATCTAAGTAAAGATATTTCCCCACCCTACTTTTTCTTAAGGTCCTGAAGTCCATAACTACCATCCATAACTAATTCCCTTGCATCTTTGCTGGTGTCATCACACTTGACTCTCACTAAAGTCTTTAACCAACCAAGTAGGGCAAGGCAAGTGTGATTTCTCTCCCACTGCACAATACTTCACTGTTTCTATAAAATCAGAGAATTAAAACTGTGTCTTTCTAGAGACAGACATTTATATATTAAAGTCAAGCACTTCTGTGTGGGAGAGAACTAGACTTTCATGATACCATGGGAATAACAACATGGCATCAGTTCTAAGAGGATGGCTGCACCTCCTATGCTCACAAGGGCTTCAAAATGTTTTTTAGTTTCTATAAAGCATGTGTGACCATTTGGCCATACATCTTGTGTTCAAATATGCTTATATGTGTTAGGTGCGCCTGAACAGGGGCATTTAGCCTTCTCTTGAAAAGATTTTATGGGCTGGCCGCAGCTCTCCTTAGAGAGATAAGCACATTATTAATGGGAAAAAAACATTGTATGTATATGTTCAAAATGAAAATACTTGTAAATCAAATTAGTTAGGTATTTGTTAAGGGATAATTGTTGGTCCCACTGAAATTAGTGGGAGTTCTGCCTTTGACTCCAATGGAACCAAGACCTGGCTGCATGGGAAAACGTAAAGATACCTTAAAGATGTTTTGGTCATACACAGCTATCTAGCAATCTCTTTTGCAGCCCTTCCCCACTCTTTATTTTTTTTAATTGGGACACTTATCTCCTAAATCTGAAGACCAATCTAGCTTGACAGCTGTCCACTTTGGTACATCTTACATTAAAAGTATTAGGTATATAAAAACACTTCAAAAATACTATTTTGTCTAGCTAAATTAAAGCAAAACCCAATTTATTGTATGTCCCCTTGTTAGCCGATTACTACATACACGTTGCTGCATTAACATATGTATTGATTGGTTTGCCCCAAAGCTGGGAGCTTTAACTTTTTAACTGTGAGTCAACTGGTTAAATGCATTCTTAGAATCCTTAAGAGCTCAAACCTGTCAGGGGATTAATTTAAAGGTTTAACACCTTGACAGCATTTCTGTAAAAACTTCCTTAAGTGCAGAGAACACTATGTGTGTGTAACCAATTAAACCATTTTACTGAGGGATTAACAAAAAAATCCATCCAAAAAATTATGTGAGATCTGGGAAGAATGGATACTTTTTTTGTCTATCCAAAAGGAAGAAAGGATAGAAGTATCTTACCTTTTCCTCTGATGCAATTGTAAGTTTGTCACTGGATATTAAACTGCACACCTGTTCTACACCAAGGTTGAGGAATTCTTCACTAAGTATGACATCAGAAAAATGCTGTTCTGTTTAGAAAAAAGTTCTCTTTAGCATACACCACTGAGTTTAGTTTATAAGCAGCAATAAAACAATAGCATGAAAAGCAAGATTGATTTAGCATACCGTACGTGATTAAGTCTATAAACAATACCTTATTTTACAATATTCTCTAGCACCTCAAGTTTTGATCGTTGCCTTCACACAAGCAGAGCAGGCAACTTTTATATACATTTTCAAAGAGGCAAAGGTTATTTTTAAAGTTAAATGTAAAAGTTTCATAAAAATAACTTTTCACGTTTTATAGTAATGACACTGAAAACTTGCATTAGAAGTAATTTTCATAGTGATTAAACAGATTTTTTTCACTTTAAGATATTCTTTGAAAGTCAAGTTAGCACACCACTTTCCCATAGGGGATGCCTTATTTTAAGATCCCTTGTTCATCTTTTACTAGTTTTATATTGGAAGGTGTACACCAATACTTCAAATACAACATGAATATGCATTTATAGATTATTTGGATACATACTTAGAGCCTGTAGTACAATCCTCAACATTAACAGTAATTTTGCCCAGTCAGCATTCTAGAACTGATCCCAGTGATCTGCATCTGAAGTGCACTTCAGCAAGCATAAATAATTGAATTACTTTACACATCTCTATTTCCTTTCAGAGCATCTCTAGACTCTTAAAAACATTAAATTAAGCATCACAGCCACCCCAGGAGCAACTCTTATAACCATTTTACAGATTGTGAACTGAGGCACAAAGAAGATAAGTGACTTGAGCAAGATCTACAGTGAATCAGTGGCAGAGCCAGATATTTTATTATTTATTATTTGTAATAGACGCCTGCCTCTCACTTTAACAATTAGAGCATGTTACATCTAAAAGCCTTCAGTCCTTCAGTTTAAGGAAGTACTTGACTGATGCTGGTTTATTCAGCCTCACTCTGGTCATAACTGTCACCTCTGGGTCTGAAGTGACATGCATGGACTGCTTAAGCAGATGCAGCTTAAGCTATGTGTCCCTTGACTTGTAAATCCTGGGAGAGAAAGTTTGGCACACAGAGCACTTATCCAGCATGTAGCACTTTCCTAAGCAGAAGAGGCATCAGCTGTGTCCCTCCTTCAGGATTTACACCCTGAGGGTTTAGATTCTGCCATGAGCTGTTGTGGTTGGTACTAAGTGCCTTGTGCCTCTGTATGGACTGGGGGGCTGATAGATTCTTTTAAAATATCCTTTAGAGCAAAAAAGTGTGAAGATTATATTCTTCACCAAATGGGTTGAAAGAACTGGTTTAGAGTCTTGGAAGTGACATGGTTGCTTATAAATAGGCATAAAAGGTAGCCTTGTGGTTATTAACTGGGTTTTTTTTCTCATCACCTGTCTCATCACAGACAAGAGACAGTTTGATGTTAGGAATTTAAAAATTTGCTTTGAAGTGACAGAAAATAAAAAGACCAGCCAGCAGTAGACAAAACAGATTAAAACCAAAGTTATATTTTTAAAGCCTTTTCCAGTATTATACGATATAGTACTTCATGCATGACAAACATCTTTATCTGTGGTAGTGTATAAGACCAAGAGTTATAAAGAATACTGAAGATTTCTAGGTTGAGAAGCCTGATTTTTCAGTAAAGCACATACATAAGTCTTCAGTAACTCCCTATGCGAAAACCTTTTGATGAATATTTAAACAGATTTTAACAAAAACAAGTGAGCATAAAACATAGGCAATGCCATACTGGATCAAGACATCTAGTCCATTATCGTGTCCCTGACTGTGGGAGCATCAAATGCTTCACAGAGAGGTTCAAGAAACTTCACAATAAGAAGATGTGAGATAATCTCTGCTCTCCCACTCCCTCCCTCACCCCACCACTCCCCACATTTGATGGTCTCACCTAATCTCCAATGGTTAGAGACTGGTTTAAATCCAGCAGTATGCGATTTTACTTCCCTTCTATACTCTTTAGCATTGTATAGTCTTGTTATAGTTAGAGTTATCAATCAATAACAGCATCCAATCCCTCTTGGAATCTTCCTAAATTCTTCACCTCAATGACATGCTGGGGCAATGAGTTCTGCAATCTAATTACAAATTGAGTAAAAAGTAGTATCTTTCATCATCTGAATTTGCCATCTCTCCATTTCATTGAATGTCCCCTAGTTCTTGTGATACAAGACAAGGAGAATAGACATTCCTGATCTACCTTCTCTATACCATTCATTATTTTATAAACTTTTTTCATGTCGCCTTTTATTCTTTCCCTAAGGTAATCAATGTCTCATTGTACCAGTGTTTCCATTCCCCTTATCATTCTCACCACCCTTCTCTAAACCTCCTCTAATTGTGCAATAGATTTCTGAGATGGGATAATCAATTATACATTACTCCAGACGGGGCAGTAACAATTTATATAATAACATTGCAATGTTATCTCTATTATTCTCCATCCTTTTCTATATGTAGCCTAACACGGTTTGCTTTCTTGACCACACCTGCACTTTGAGCAGAGGTCTTAGCTGAGGTGCCCAAAATGATGCCCAGGTCCCTATCCTGAGTTGATACAGTTAATTAGAATCCCGTAAGGTGTATGAGTATTGAAATAAGTGTATGTTCTCCACACACACAACCAATAAATAAGATGAACCAAAATAATTGCATGAGTTACCCTGTATGAACAATGTGTGTCATTTAAAGCAGTAAGCATGACAAGGTGATTTGAAACAGCTCTTTTGCTTGCAAAATATCTTGTTTGGATTCAAGTAGATATTTCAGTGAAAGTTTCCACTCCCAAGAAAATCTAACCTGCAAATCTAGGAGTAGGCTCGAAAGCTAACTGATAGATTTACCTTCTAAGTAAAATAAGGGAATGGAGGAATTTCCCACCTCTTCTGTTCTCTTTTTAAGCCATGTAGGGATATGTTCAAAGTTTACAGAATCTAAAGACTTCCTAGAGAATGAAAAGGGTTAGTAGCCAAGGCCAATTGAATGAACTGAGGCATAGGCCAGTTGTGGAGATGTACATAAAAGAGGTAGGCAAGAAGCACTGGGATTTCAAGGGAGAGGAAGGAAGCAGAGCAGGGTAAGTGACGATCCTTAAATTATACTAATCCAGTGGTTCTCAACTCACGGCCCAATCAGCACACAGCTGCGGCCCACGTGACATTCTCAGGGCCATACAGGTATCATTGGATGCTGACCACATAACACATCGTGGGGTGCATATACGGCCCACAATGATAACTAGGTTGAGAACCACTGATCTAATCCAATCCTCAAAGAAAGTTTAGGTACAGAAGCCCTGGTTTATACTTCCCTAATAAAACCAATCAAGATATTTAAGCATCCATGCAATTCAAGTACCCAATTTATTCTATAATCAATAGTAAACCATCAATTATGTAAACACCTTTTTAACAAGTGATTTGGAGTTATGCCGTACCATAGATTTACTTAGTACTTTACAGAATAGGAAGAGACATGTTATCTATCAGAAAAATCAATGTAGGAAGGAAGCTCAAGCACAGAAACAGATTTTAGAAAGGAGCTGCACAAAAAGAAAGCAGGGGTTTGAAGGAGTGGAAGACTGTTTAAGCCAGGGGTAGGCAACCTATGGCACGCGTGCTGATTTTCAGTGGTACTCACATTGCCCGGGTCCTGGCCACCAGTCCGGGAGGCTCTGCATTTTAATTTAATTTTAAATGAAGCTTCTTAAACATTTTAAGAACCTTATTTACTTTACATACAACAAGAGTTTAGTTATATATTATAGACTTATAGAAAGAGACCTTCTAAAAACATTAAAATGTATGACTGGCACACGAGACCTTAAATTAGAGTGAATAAATGAAGACTCGGCACATCGCTTCTGAAAGGTTGCTGACCCCTGATTTAAGCAAAGGGGTTGATGCGGTTAGGCACAAAATAAAGCATAAAGCCAAAAATGAGCAGGTGAAAGCCACAGTGAAGAAAGGAAAAATGAGAACTACCAACCCACAAGATAATCAACAGCTACAAGAATTCAGGTTCTTGAGTGCTACTGGTAGCAGAGAAAACCTATGAACCTGCAGTCTGATGCACTAGGGACAAAGGAGAACTTCAGCACAGCAGGTGAATGTCTGAATAAATTCTAGTTACACAAAAAGATAAAGCTGTTATCTGCTGCCTCTTTACAGTTAGATGGTTACCAAAGAGATCTTGTTAACTGTTTGATACATATCCTGTTAGCAGAAGACAAGTGAAATTGCAGCTAAATGAATTATTGTAATGAGAAACCAAAATAGGGAAGAACACAGTAACTGAACGGGATCACTTTTAATAGCTCATCAACAATAATTTATCTAAAGATGGTACAGTGTTGAAGGTAGAATACATAACTGCCTTCACACAGTATATAATGCTTAAGAAACCTCTTGTGTACTGCTACAACCAATCAATCTGTATGCTTCACATTAACTAACAGAACCACAAGAGGGACAGCAGAATCTTAATTTGAAATTAAGTGAACAAGTATTTCTAACCCCATCCATTAAAAACTAATGATCCGTATTCCAAAAATGTGATTGGATTAAAGTTTGTGATTTAAACCAAATATTAAAGGTTGGGGTTTTTTGATTTGCCTTCTGGTTTTGAGTCCTTAGGATTCACATTTTCAAGCTTCTCTCCACAACCACAAGGGCTAGAAAAGCACCTTACTTTTTTTTTATGTTTTTATTTTTTAATATAAAAGCTGAAGTTCTCATGTGAGCACATAACTTCAGGATCTGGGGCTTTTTAAACACCCAATATCACAAAACAGGCAATGCATCTGCAAGAGCTGGCAACACTAGTGGTTCTAATTTTACTTCAAAGTGATATTCTACACCTCTGTACCATTGCTGCATCAAACCACAACTTGATTGTGGTTTGGTTTTGCCTGTTTCATGGTAAGGTTTACCTCAGTCTTCTACTCTTCCAGGTTTCCCAGAAATTACTCATTCTAGATAGAGTGGCAGATAGAAATGGCCAGAAATTTTCCAATGGAATGTTGTTCCATCTGAAAATGCTGACTTGTTGACATTGAAATGCTCCATAGAGATGAGCTGATTTCAATGAATTTCCATTCAAAAACTGCTCTAGTTTCCTGCCAGCTTCCCTAGCTCTCTGACTTGCCTCAGAGCCATCTGGCCCAGGAGCTGGAGGAACCACGGCTCCCAAGTTCCCAGCTCCTCAGCAGCCTGTTTCATGGACTGCTACAGAGCCAGGGCTTCCAGCTGCCTGTCAGCTGTCAGGCAGAATTTTGTTTTGAAATTATTAAAATTAAATGTTTCAAATTTTTAATGAATTTTCTTCACATTTCTGTGTCTTTTGAATTTTGAAATTTAGGGATTTTATTCCAAATCAGAACGAACAAACAAAATCTGAAATCCTCTGCAAAATGGAATTGCTGTTCTCCACCCAGGTCTAGTGGCAGGTACTCTGCCGATATTCAAGAGGATAGCCTCCTCTGAAGTATTCCATTCAACTGGGATTCTTCAAGAGATGCCTAAGAATCAGGGAAGATTTGAAGCTGATCAGATCCAGAGAGGAACCAAGAGGAAGGGAAAGAACAAGAAACTTCTAACAGAATGCAGAGGAGTAGCAGCTGAACAATTGGAAGCATAAAAGCCGAAGCTGGAGGGAGTGGAGCGGGGAACAAGGATGAGAAAAGAAAAGTCAGAGAGGAACTGAAGCTGCCACTAGGCTCCTGCCTCTTCCTCACATTATCTGCTGCAGATACTGCGATTTGCCCTGCATATTCTACATCCAGAAGCAGCAAACAGCTTTCCTGTTACTGTACCAGCCAGAAGCCACAGGTAGTAATGTCTGACCTGCTGTCCTTAGGAATGTGGACATCAGCAATCTCACTTCCCATGAGAAACTGTGTGTGTGAAAGCTACACAAGAAACAGATTATGCATCAAATATTTGTATGCATAAATCAAGTATTAATAATGCATTCATTGTAAACATAAGGTTAGACCTCCTTGATTTTGCGGTACTTGCATTTTTTTTGCTTATGATTTGACTAACTACTTTTCTGTATGAATATTTAATTTAGTAAAGATCTACTGAAGTTCTCTTGGATGACAACTGATTTGCAGAATCTCTGTGGGAAGAGCGGTTTGGAGGCTAGCATAGCCCATCTGCTGCTTAGTTTATGAAAATTACTGTCTGTCCCCTAAATTTGTCTCAATCTGTGATCTGCTGTTCAGGACAGCATAGATACATGTTTTACCATTAATAGATTTCAACCATTTATGGCTATTTTATATGATTCCATAGTTGCGTCTTAAAAATATATTTCAGAAATTGAAGGCATCAAGCTTATTTAAGATTTTGTAGATCTTCAGGAGACTTCACACAAAGGGTCTTCCCCTCGCCCCATCCCTGCCTCACGTCTCAGCAAACTTGTCAGAAGAGGACTCCTCACATGCCAGGACATACTTCAGTTCTTCCAGAAGCATAACTTCTTACTAATAACAGTTTGCTTTTTATATATTTGCATTAAGAGTTTAAGAGAATGCTATGTTAATGCTTCTCAAACTATAGGGTGTACTCTGTGCTGGGGATCCAAAGAATTGATCAGGTGGGCAAGGGCCAACCTCAATTATTCCCCAGAGCCTCAACTGTCATTTAAAATGAAGTCTCTAGTTGTTATATGTATAAAGAAAACCTTCAAAATGTGAAATGAATATAGCTGATATTGTGGTGTCTCACTGTATTAGCAGAGAACATGAAACAATTGCTCAGAGGGCTGAATTATTAATTTCAATAGGTGCTAACTCAGATGTCAATGATTATAATTAATATCAATGTTTAAAATATATAACTGCTCAAAGCATGTAGGAATATAGATCTACACGAGTGTTGCTGACAGAGTGTGCATGTGTGGGTGAGAGGCGTGCTGCACAGAAAATACAAAAAAAGGATATATTATCCTTTCCTATATCTCATACATCCCTTGGCCTGCACCGTTTCCCCCAGCCCCCATTGGCCTGGAATGGTGAACCACGGCCAGCGGGAGCTGCGATCTGCCAAACCTGTGGACACTGCAGGTCACAAACCGCCCCGGCCCGCCAGCAGATTTCCCTGATGGGCCGCATGCCAAAGGTTGCCAATCCCTTTATAGATCATGAATTAAATCAACTGAACCACATTGCTCTTCAGCAATCATATGGAATATCAATGGACTCCTTGCACCCACTGGACTCACCTCTTCTAAAATGAAGATGTTGCCAATATCTTGGGTAATACCACAGCTTTGATACCTCTGCCCTTTTTCATTTTGATAGAAGACCCTTTTTTAAAAATCCTAGATTTGAAGATTAAGCAGTATCTTCAGTTCTTAATATCAGTCACAGCAAATGAAGAGTACAAAAACTGGTGAAAGTTTGTCTTTAAAATAATTATCTGAATGTTAGGCTATTACCATAAAGGTATTAATGCCATTACCATAAAGGTACAAAAAGGTTTAGGTGATAAACTAGTGTATGGCCATCAGCTAGGCAAGCAATAATGTAATTTACTTGACTTTTATGTTTAAATAACTGCATTCTGGAACATACTACAAAATCATAGCAACAAGGATAAAAGAAGCATAGCAACAGAAATTACTGCTCAAAATAGAATTAGAAAAATGTTTTTGCTAAAAGGTGTCCTTTTAAGTGAAGTGTACCAGATTTTACACAAGAATACTGTATTGAGAAATATACTTTTTCAATTCCATTCAGTGATCACGAAAAATAGCAGATTGAGAGCACAGGAATCTGAAGTGTTTTGACCTAGAGAACTGGTACAAAACAGTATAGAACATGCTGCAACAATACAAGCTTCTCACATTGCCCTTCCAATCCATTTAATCCCTAACCTGGAATGGCCACTCTCTAGGTGAGAAAATCATTCAGTCTGAATAGGCATTCACTCCTTGATCTCCACTGAAAATGCCAGCTAGCTTCAGGAGACCATCTATTGAAATCTCCCACCAGCTACATTCTTTGATTAGCTAATTGGGCTGTTGAAGTATTTACTTCATAAAAGAGTGATGTGTTGTTTCCACAGAATTTACTCCCTAGCCCAGTGATGGTTATGAGAGTCTGAGTAGGAATATATTCTGGATCTCCAGCATGGCTGTGACCAACTAATGGTCAGATTTCTTTACTGGAGAGAAAATTTTGGTGCAACAGACATTAACTCTAAGTGGTTTATACCTAGGTCAGCTATTTTAAAAAAATAGCTCACCATATATGTCATTGTGTGAATAAAGCAATTTCCTGGGGGTGCCACTCAATTTTAGTCTTATTGTTAATATTGAAAATTTCTAAAACAATTCTACTTTTCAACTTCATCTCTCCTCTGCATTAGATCAGGGGGTGAAAAGAAACAACCTTAAGCCTGGTCTACACTAAGCGTTTAAACCGGTTTTAGGAGCGTAAAACCGATTTAACGCCACACCCGTCCACACTGAGAGGCCCTTTATATCGATATAAAGGGCTCTTTAAACCGGTTTCTGTACTCCTCCCTAACGAGAGGAGTAGCGCTAGTATCGGTATTACCATATCGGATTAGGGTTAGTGTGGCCGCAAATTGACAGTATTGGCCTCCGGGCGGTATCCCACAGTGCACCACTGACCACTCTGGACAGCAATCTGAACTCGGATGCAGTGGCCAGGTAGACAGGAAAAGCCCCGCGAACTTTTGAATATTTCCTGTTTGCCCAGCGTGGAGCTCCGATCAGCACGGGTGGCGATGCAGTCCGAAATCAAAATAAAAAAAGAGCTCCAGCATGGACCATGCGGATGTGATCGCAGTAAGGGCAGGGAAATCTGTTCTATCAGCGCTCCGTTACAGAAGACGAAATTCAAAATCATTTTTAAAAAATCTCCAGACAGACGCCATAGCAGGGACTCAGCGCACTGCTGCGTGACAAGCGTAATGGAAAGCCAAAGAATCAAATGGACGCTCATGGACTGGAGGACTCAAGCTATCCCACAGTTCCTGCAGTATCCGAAAAGCATTTGCATTCTTGGCTGAGCTCCAAATGCTTCTAGGATCAAAAACAGTGTCCGCGGTGGGTCAGGGCATAGCTCGGCAATTTACGCACCCCCCACCCACCCCCAGAAGTGAAAGGGAAAACAATCCTCTCTTGACTCTTTTACATGTCACCCTATCTTTACTGAATGCTGCAGATAGACGCGATGCTGCAGCACTCAACACCAACATCCTTGCTCCCCCCCCGCCATGGGTGGCTGATGGTGCAGTAAGACTGATATCCATCGTCATCATCAGCCTATTGGCACATGGGGCAGTGCAAAAGGACTGGTAACCATGCCGACTAGCATCCGTGAGGTCGATCAAGGGCGCCTGGCCCTAATTTTTCCTGGTAGATGGTGCAGTATGGCTGGTAACCGTCCTCATCATAGCAACAGGGGGCTGAGCTCCATCAGCCCCCACCCTTCATGTGTAAAGAAAAGATTCACTTGCCCCTGGACTAGCAGCGGGATGCTGGGCTCCTCTCCTCCACACTGCTTAATGTCCTGTCAGGACTATCATAGCAGCTGGAGGCTGCCTTCCACTCATTTCTCACTAACAAGTCACTGTGTCTTATTCCTGCATTCTTTATTACTTCATCACACAAGTGGGGGGACAATGCTACGGTAGCCCAGGAAGGCTGGGGGAAGAATGGAATCAACAGGTGGGGTTGTTGCAGGAGCACCCCTTGTGAATAGCATACAGCTCATAATTTCTGCTGGATCTGACACAGAGCAGCTGTGCTCACTGGTTCTATGATACAGTGGTTCTCTAGTACACTTGCCCATATTCTAGGCAGGACTGATTCTATTTTTAGATACCAAAAAGGAGGGATTGACTCTGGGAGTCATTCCCAATTTTGGCTTTTGCGCCCCTGGCTGATCTCAGCCAGGGGCACTTATGACAGCAGCAAATGGTGCAGTGCAAAAGGACTGGTAACCATGATCGTCTTATTACCGATTTATGGTATGGTAGATGGTACAGTATGGCTGGTAACCATCTCTGCTGTCATGCAAAAGCAAAAGCATGCTGCTGTGTAGCGCTGCTGAATCGCCTCTGTCAGCGGCATCTAGTACACATTCGGTGACAGTCACAAAAGGCAAAACAGGCTCCATGATTGCCATGCTATGGCATCTGCCAGGGCAATCCAGGGAAAAAAGGCGCGAAATGCTTGTCTGCCGTTGCTTTCCCAGAGGAAGGAGTGACTGATGACATTTACCCAGAACCACCCGCGACAATGATTTTTGCCCCATCAGGCACTGGGATCTCAACCCGGAAATTCCAAGGGGCGGGGGAGGCTGCGGGAACTATGGGATAGCTACGGAATAGCTACCCACAGTGCAATGCTCCAGAAATCGACGCTAGCCTCGGACCGTGGACGCACACCACCGATTTAATGTGTTTAGTGTGGCCGCACGCACTCGATTTTATACAATCTGTTTTGCTAAACCGGTTTATGTAAATTCGGAATAATCCCGTAGTGTAGACGTACCCTTAGTGTCTATAGTTGTAATATGTTATAAACCATGACAACTGTTAAACAAGAAATATGATAAGGAGCTTGATATTTCCCACTACAGTAAAGCCACTGTGTGATATTAGTGTCTCTGCACTATTTTATTTTTAATCTGGATAATGGCTCCATTTCCTGTTAGATGGTTTAAATAAAGGAATGTCAGAAATGCAGAATAATCAAAGGGCATAATACGAAGAACCGCATTAGCCATTTCGCTGCTATCAGTGTAGAGTATTTTCAGGCTCATAAAAATAATACTATAAAATAAAAGTGAATTTTCATTTGTTAATATCAAACATTTGAATTTTTACCAGTGTATATTCTAATGAGCAATGAAAGTAAGAATTTAACTACTACAACGCACAATTCTGCTACAAATACTCAATAGTTAACATCTAGGGCATTTCTGTGTATGGTTAAACATTTTTCTGTCAGTTAGCAACTTTTTTTGAAATGGCAAAGGCCTGGACTTCGTGAACTCATTGACACTGACCGGACTGTATATGAAATAGATCATCACTTAAAAGAGTGACTCTTCACTCTGCATCCCTATCTAATACCATTCCCTGCTCCCTTAGAAAAACAACCACAAAGACTGCAATTTCTGTAAGGGTGAAAGAATAGGCAGTGTCTTTCAGGATGGCAAAATAGGTCTGGTGAGGCCTCAGCTGCATTACTGTGTCAAGCTCTAAGCATCACACTTTAGAATAGGGGTCGGCAACCTTTCCAAAGTGGTGTGCCAAGTCTTCATTTATTCACTCTAATTTAAGGTTTCACTTGCCAGTAATACATTTCAACATTTTTAGAAGGTCTCTTTCTATAAGTCTATAATATATAACTAAACTATTGTTGTATGTAAAGTAAATAAGGTTTTTAAAATATTTAAGAAGCTTCATTTAAAATTAAATTAAAATGCAGAGCCCCCCTCAGACCGGTGGCCAGGACTGAAAATCAGCTCGCGGGCCGCCCTCAGCACACGTGCCATAGGTTGCCTACCCCTGCTTTAGAAAGATGAGGACAAACTGGAGAGAATCCAGAGGAGAGCAACAAAAATGACAAGCGGTTTAGAAAACCTGATCTATGAATAAAGGTATAAAGAACTGGCCATATTTAGTCTTGAGAAAACTAGATTGATGGGGGACTTAATAACAGTCTTCAGATATGCTAAGGGCCATTATAAAGAAGACTGTGATCAATTGTTCTGCATGTCCACTGAAGACAGGACAAGTAACAATGGGCTTAATCTGCAGCAAGGAAGACTGAGGTTAAACATTAGGAAAAAACTATAAGGGTAGTTAAGCTCTGGAATAGGCTTCCAAGGGAGGTTGTAGACTCCGTTCTCCTCAGTCTGGCCCTGAAAGAACTGAATTAGACCAGGCACGCCCAATCAACCAATTAAGCTGCAAACAGAGTAGATTTAGGCTGTGTGGAAGAACCTTGCCTGTGAAGGAACAGGCAGGGCTTCTATAAAACCAGGAGACTGCCAACAGCATAGTGAGATGGCAGGGATGAAACTGCAGTCTCTCTTCTTGAGGTAAAGGAAAATAAATAAAAGGAAGTTCTTCTTCATATAGCGCACCGTCAACCTGTGGAACTCCTTGCCTGAGGAGGTTGTGAAGGCTAGGACTATAACAGGGTTTAAAAGAGAACTAGATAAATTCATGGAGGTTAAGTCCATTAATGGCTATTAGCCAGGATGGGTAAGGAATGGTGTCCCTAGCCTCTGTTTGTAAGAGGGTGGAGATGGATGGCAGGAAAGAGGTCACTTGATCATTACCTGTTAGGTTCACTGCCTCAGGGGCACCAGGCCCTGGCCACTGTCGGCAGACAGGATACTGTGCTGGATGGACCTTTGGTCTGACCCAGTAAGGCCATTCTTATGTTCTTATCCTTATATGCCATTGGAGCAGCCAGCAGGGTAAAGGAACTACGCAATATGTCCTCAGTGTGCTTATAGCAATTTTAGTGGCAGTTGTAAAAAGAAAGTTCTACTTCACAGCTGATGCGATCATAGCAGTAGCAAGCACTTCTGCAATGAGGCAGCTACTCAAGTGAGCAGCATTCGCCTTAATGTTAATTTCAGAGAAGGCCAGCAGAAAGTTTTGTTGTGCCCATCCCTGAACATAATAGATTCTTGTCCCCTTTTTCCCCACACCACTCTGAACCACACCTGGCTAAAAATTCTGGGGAGAGACAGTAAGATTATTATTTGGGAAACACCCCAAACTTATTTTCACTTATGACTAATTTTACATATACAGTGTATGTTTGGTGAAGGGAACCCTTTAAGTCCCTCCAAGCCTCCTCTTGCCAAAAGAGTGCCCATGTGTTTTTTTTCCTTTTAGCTTTAGCAATTGATAATTACACTGATTATGCTGTCAAGATTGTCTCCACAAGGAAGAGAACTAAAAGCTTAGTTTTTAAAAAAAATGGAAGATGATATTCTTCTTCATAGTGCCCCAAAACTGGCTCAGTTAACTAGGGACTTGGATGAGCCCAAAAATGTCCCCTCCAATTTATCAATCCAGTGCACAAGATAACCCTGAACTATAACAATTACGCTAAGCGAATCTCTTGCTGGGTCACATGTTTCAAGGTTCTGGTCCTGACAATTACAGAACATGAAGATGCACTTCCCCTTGTGCCCACATAACCAATGTTTTGGCCAGAAGACTTTTTCTTCCTGTGATAGATGTTATAGATCCCACTATACTTTTTCAGAAAAAGTACCTATCTCAAGCATCTTGGGTAAATGTTAGGGGGCAAACTAGAAAAAGCACCTTCCTAAAAAAACAAACAAACAAACAAACCAACCAATTATAGAGCAGGTTATTTTTTGTACCATGTTAGACTTGCCTGCATACGTGTTGGCCTTGTTCAATAGATCTGTGCATGCATGCATGTCAGCAAAAGCACGAATCCCTAAGCAGTTGATAGGATGAAGCTGGGATTCTAAAAACTCACAACAAGTCCTCTTCACATCCTGCAACTGTAAAAGACCAGCTGCTGGGAGAAGTACCTGTAAGAAGCAAAAACTAGTTAATATTCCATCTGATTTTATGCTATAGTATTATGACAACATCTAAGACAAAGCAGAAAAATATAAAAATTGGACACAACAATGGAGAAAGGAAAAGTATCAGAACTACGAGAGTTAGAGCAAGAAAAACCTACTAGGTTTAGTTTTAAGGGTCACAAGCAGTGGGGCTTTTGCCACTTCCCTTTGGAAATCATTCCACATACTAATCATGGTGTACGTAAACTCTTCATAACATTCAGTGTATGGGATTTTTTTCCTCTTACTCATCCTATTACTCCTAGTTATATTCCTAATCCTTTTCACTAACCTAGACACTACTTTCCCCATAGGGTATTATACCCATTGAAATATTTGTAGACTTATGCCTCTTCTTAGTCATCATTTCACCTCATTACATATATTAACCTCCAATCTTTCTTCATCAGATAGTTCTCCCCACTCCCAAGTAATTGTTTTTGTTCTTCAGAGGAATTACAGTCAAATGTGCCTTATTTATGGTATTTTAGGCTTGCCAGTCTTCCTTCTACAGTGGTGGATATTAATTCTGTCACTGAATGTCACTCATGAATTCCTCCATCTTTGTTTTCCTAAAAATTTAACACCACAGCACATATATGATGTAAAAAAAAAAAACCCTTTAATATACTCAAGTCATACAAGACATAGCCATTAGTCCCAAATCTCCCTATTTCTCTCCTCTTATTCTTGATCAGTTGTTCCCCAACAATAAGTAGCTGATCCCAGATGGCTTTTCCGCTGATCTGAGTTTAAGTTTTGGATCACAAAACTGTCTTCTATTTAATTTAGGAATTTCTTTTATGATGCATGTTTTACTACATTTGTTACTCAGCTATCGCAGTAGTACAAATTACCCCACAAATTCTGTACACAGTAGTTCTGAGCATCTTGAAGTATCTTAGTACTTTAGATTTCTCACTCTCCCAAGTCCCAGTGATCAGATGACCACTGTTATTGTTTGTATGTTAATCTAAAGAATTTCAAACCCATTGTTCACTGCTGAATTGGTAGCATTGTAAATAATTATGAATCACTGTCTAGTGCCATATTTGTGTGTCTTTCTTTTCACCAACACAGGCTGTTACCCTCTAAACTGTTCCAATTACAAGTGGCAACCCACCAGATCATAATTGAAGACTCCAGTAATAAATAAAAGTGCATTGTTAGCTTACATATACCATATTACAACTTTCTAGATCAAACTCTTTCAGTGACAATCTTTCAGCAGAGCTTGTGTAAGTTTGTTGAGTGAAACCATATAGGGCCAGGTAATTCTAAGTTTGGGCCTTGAAAACACTATCCTTTTAAAAAAATATTTAGCAATAAAAAATGAACTACTTGAAGACAAAAGGAGAAATGTTTTATGCTTTTCAGAGGCACAGCAGAGAAGAAATAACTTAATGCCATTACACATACATTGTTCTTCAACCTTAAAACTAAACATGAGACTATTCTGTCCTAGAATTGTGCCTTTGAGTGAAGTTTTCTTCTGCCATCTACCATTTCTTCATGAAGCATTTTTATTTTTATATATATTCTAAAATAGAAATCTCATTAAAACAAGTAAATGTGAAATGATTACTAAACCATGTCTATAGGCGACAACAGCAGCAGCAGCAACAATTGGAAAGATTTTAAAATCTAAAGTAGATTTGCAATTGTAAGTCATGTGGAGGGAGAATAAGTCCGCTGAATTCTTGTTCAGCCTGTAGGTAAGGAAGATGCTAGTCACACTGCTCATACTGTTCCCTCATTATCTTAACAGATTCTGGAGAATGTATGCAGTGTTGCTGTAGCTGTGTTGGTCCCAGGATATTAGAGAGATAAGGTGGGTGACTTTTATTGGACCAATCTTGGAAAAGGAGGTAGACAGTGAGGTGGCAAATTTGCAAATGATACAAAACTACTCAAGTCAGTTAAGTCCAAAGCAGACTGCGAAGAGCTACAAAGGGATCTCACAAAACTGTGCGACTGGGCAAAAAAAAATGGCACATGAAACTCAATGTTGATGCAAAGTAATGTACATTGGAAAACAATCTCAACTATACATATAAAATGATGAGGTCTAAATTAGCTGTTACCACTCAAGAGATAGATCTTGGAGTCATTGTGGATAGTTCTCTAAAAACATCCAAATGTGCAGTGGCAGTCAAAAAAGTGAACAGAATGTTGGGAATCATTAAGAAAGTGATAGATAAGAAGACAGAAAATATCATATTGCTGCTATATAAATACATGGTATGCCCACATCTTGAATACTACATGCAGATGTGGTTGACCCATCTCAAAAAAAGATTATGGAATTGGAAAAGGTTCAGAAAAGGGCAACAAAAATGATTAGGGGTATGGAACAGCTTCCTTATGAGGAGAGATTAATAAGATTGGGACTTTTCAGCTTGGAAAAGAGATTAAGGGGGGATATGATTGAGGTCTATAAAATCATGACAGGTGTGCAGAAATTAAATAAGGAAGTATTATTTACTCCTTCTCATAATACAAGAACTAGGGGTCACCAAATGAAATTAATAGGCAGCAGGTTTAAAACAAACAAAAGGAAGTATTTCTTCAAAAAATGCACAGTCAACCTGTGGAACTCTTTGCCAGAGAATGTTGTGAAGGCCAAGACTATAACAGGGTTCATAAAAGAACTAGATAAATTCATGGAGGATAGGTCCATCAATGGCTATTAGCCAGGATGGGCAGCAATGGTATCCCTAGCCTCTGTCTGCCAAAAGCTGGGACTGGGCAACAGGGGATGGATCACTTGATGATTACCTGTCCTGTTCATTCCCTCTGGGGCACTGGGCATCGGCCCTGTTGGAAGAAGGGATACTAGACTAGATGGACCTTTGGTCTGACCCAGTATGGCCTTTCTTATGTTATGTTCAAACTATTTTAAAATATGTTGGAAAAGGAATTAAGAAACGTTTACCTTTGCCCAAAGTTCAGTTCTCACTACAGAACAGAAGATGTAGCAGCTGAGCTCAAAAAAAAAATGGAATTTCCATCCCACAAGAAATTCCAAATTTCAACAACTGTTTTCATCTCTAATCTAAATGAAAATTTGAAAACTTTAGGGAAATTAAAAGTTCCAAAATATTTCAGAAATGGCAAAATGTTTTGTTTTGTCAATGTTTTGTTTGTTTTTATTGAAATAAAACATTAACATTCGTGAATTAAAGTGTTTCAGTTTGGTTTGTTGCTTTGACTCAAAACATTTCATTTTGAGTCAGTTCAACATCAATGTTGCGTCACGAGAGTTGTCATTTGGATTTCTGATGCCCCTGTTCTTCTTGAGGGTCTGCCTACAACTGGCAAGATGCTCTCCCTTCTGGTCACAGATTATGTTGCTTCAAGCTCAATATAGTCCAGCCAGAAAGCCCAGCCCATAAAGAGGAACAGGGGCATCAGGAATCTAAACTACAATACCCATGAGACAATGTACCACGATAGGGAAACAGAGTTTAATGTTCAATTGACTTGAAATGAAACTTTTCAAATAACAACAAACCTAAATATTCTAGTTCGGGTCCTGAAATGAAGTATTTTGTTTTGGTTTGTATTGGCAAATTGAAATTTTCCCACAGAACATTTCAATTGTATAGAAACTCCATTTTCCATCAAAATAAATTGGGATGGAAGATTTCCTACCATCTGTATTAACGGTCACTGCAATTTTGGTACAATTACAGTGCTATGATAAAAATAAAAAAAGGATGTGCTTGAGCTTGCCCTCTTCCTCTCTCAGGGGAGGGGGAAAAAAAGTTTTATCATTGAGACAAGGGGAGGGAAATAACATCTTTTATTGGACCACTTCTGTTACTGAAAGCTGTTGAGCTGCTCAGAGGTCTTCTTCAAGTCTGGAGAAGGTAGGCACATAGGCGGCAGGTTTGTATAATTTTTGGTGGGGCCCAAAATGGTGGTGCCCCCCCGCTCCCGCCCTGTAAGCCGATATAAAATGAAGCTACAACGCGTCAGTGCCACAAGATTACAAGGGTCAATTAAAAGTGGAAAGTCAGAAGCAGCACTTGCCTACTTCAATATACAGTATTATATTTTGTTGCATCTGTTGTGATGAAGTGGGAATGTTCTTAATATTTTCTCTGAATACTGTGTGGGTGCCTCAGTTTCCCCTGCAAGATGCCAACTGAAGGTGTTGGGGACAAAGAGATCAGGTGGCCTCCTTGTCCAGAAGAGACACAGAGGCCAGAGGAGGGAGTGTCAGTTTGGAGCTGGCTGGGGAAATTGGGAGAGACCCAGAACTTGGTTCTGGGCTCCCCACCCCCCAAGATGGACCTGACAGAGGGGTTCTGTTTTCTGTACCAACAAGCTCTGTTTAAACTGTGTTCCCGTCATCTAATAAACCTTCTGTTTTACTGTCTGGCTGAGAGTCACATCTGACTGCGGAGTTGGGGTGCAGCGACCTCTGGTTGCCCCAGGACCAGCCTGGGCAGACTCACTTTGGAAAGTGCATGACGTGGAAGGGCATGCTGAATGCTCTGAGGTCAGACCCAGGAAGGTGTAAGCTTCTTGCCCTGGAGACAGTATGCTCCGAGAGAGGAGGCTCCCCCAGAGTCCTGACTGGCTTTGTATGGAGATGTTCCAAAGCATCACAGCATTCCCTTCCACACCGTGCACTTCCCAGAAGTCCGCACAGGCACTGACATTCCCTCCTCCGGCCTTTGTCTCTTTTCCAGGCATTAGGAGGCCACCTGATCTCTCTGTTCTCCAACACCTTCAGTTGGCACCTTGCAGGGGAAACTGATTTGGGAGAAATGAAGTAAAAGCTGCCCAAACCGAGCTTGAGCACTCCTGAATTTTGAGGTGTTCAAATCTGGAAGGCAGGTGCTGGGGGGTGGGGGAGCTGTGGGCTCCGTGGGGGAGCATGGCAGCAACTGTCTGGAGCTGCATGGAGCCAGATACGCTGGTCTGAGTGGCACAGTAAGCGGTTTGGGGGTTGGAGAAGAGGTAGGGAGTTCCGGGGGGCAGTCAAGGGACAAGGAGCAGGGGGAGTTGGATGGGGCAGAGGTTCGAAGGGGCAGTCAGGGGACAGGCAGCAATTGGATAGGCATGGGAGTCTAAGAGGTTTATCAGGGGACAGGTAGGGGGTGCGGTCCGGGGATGGGGGAGTTGGGTGGGGTCTCAGGAGGGGGCAGTTGGGGACAAGGAGAAGGGAGGCTTAGATAGGGGCTGAGGTCCCAAGGGGCAGTTAGGGGCAGGGGTCTCGGGAGGGGGTAATCGGGGAACAAGGACCAGTGGGGCTTAGATAGGGGGTGGAGGTTCTGGGGGGGCAGTTGGGGCAGGGGTCTGGGGAGGGGGCAATCAGCGGACAGAGGCTGGGATTCAAAGGGCTCTGGGCTGCTGGCAGCCGCGGCGGGCAGCCCAGAGCCCTTTAAATACCAGCCGGGGCGGGAATCAGAGGGCTCTGGGCTGCCCGCTACGGCGGGGAGCCCAGAACCCTTTAAATCTCAGCCGCTGCTGGGATTTAAAGGGCTCTGGGCTGCCTGCAACCGCAGGGAGCCCAGAGCCTTTTAAATCCCAGCCGCGGCTGGGAATCAGAGGGCTCTGCGCTGCCCGCTGCGGCGGGGAGCCCAGAGCCCTTTAAATCTCAGCCGGCAGGGATTTAAAGGGCTCTGGGCTGCCTGCAACCGGGGGGAGCCCGCAGCCCTTAAAAACTCAGCCGCGGCAGGGATTTAAAGGGCTCTGGGCTGCCTGCAACCGGGGGGAGTGCAGAGCCTTTTAAATCCCAGCCGCGGCCGGGAATCAGAGGGCTCTGGGCTGCCTGCAACCGGGGGGAGTGCAGAGCCTTTTAAATCCCAGCCGCGGCCGGGAATCAGAGGGCTCTGGGCTGCCTGCAACCGCGGGGAGCCCAGAGCCTTTTAAATCCCAGCCGCAGCCGGGAATCAGAGGGCTCTGGGCTTCCCGCTGCGGCGGGGAGCCCAGAGCCCTTTAAATCTCAGCCGCGGCTGGGATTTAAAGGGCTCTGGGCTGCCTGCAACCGCGGGAAGCCCAGAGCCCTTTAAATCCCGTCCGCGGCTGGGAATCAGAGGGCTCTGGGCTGCCTGCAACCGCGGGGAGCCCAGAGCCCTTTAAATCCCAGCCGCGGCCGGGAATCAGAGGGCTCTGCGCTGCCTTCCACCTGCGGGGAGCCCAGAGCCTTTTAAATCCCAGCCGCGGCTGGGAATCAGAGGGCTCTGGGCTCCCCGCCGCGGCAGGCAGCCCAGAGCCCTCTGATTCCCTGCCGCGGCTGGGATTTAAAAGGCTCTGGGCTGCCAGCAGCGCACAGCAGGGGAGAAACCTAGCTCCAAATATTGATGGAGCAGAGCCCCTGTCTGTGAATATTCCTGGGGCTAAAGCCCCAGGAGCCCATATAAGTCGGCGCCCATGGGTAGGCAGTGTCAGAGCTAAACACAAGGTGGGACAGACTTGAGCATAAATGATTCACACATGTTCTAGGAGATCACTTAAAGTGAAGGGGGCAATTAACCTGTCTGAAGGACAAAGGAGGTTTAGTAGGCAGCAAGGTGTATTACAACTTTTTGTAATGAGCCATAAAATCAGTGTGTCTGTTAAGTTGATGGATTTAGTGCCCAGCAGTGTAATGAATTTAAGTTCCCAGCCTCCTCTTTTGAAGGTGTTATGCAGGTTTCCTTTGAGAATAAAGACTGAGAGGTTACATATGGAGTCATCCTTTTGTGAAAAGTGTTCACCCATGGGCGATAGGGTGTTTTTATCTCATCATTTCTCTGTGTGAGATCATTCGAGAGAATAGGGATTGTCTAGTTTCACCCACACAGTTGTCATTGGGGTGTTTAATGCACTGGGTGAGGTAAACCACATTTTGTGACAGGCACGGGTAGGACTCATGTATCTTAAAAGGTTAATTGTTGTGGGGCGGGTATTAATCATCTTAGCAGTGGAGATATGTCCACAGATTTTACATCTGTTATGGCAGGGTCTGCTCCCATTTGAGTTGTGTGTCCTTGACTGTGGCAGCTTGCTTTTGATGATGAGCAAGGTGAGGCGGGGGAAGGGTGTTTGAAGGCCAGGAAGGGGGGGGGGGAAGAGGGTTGAGACATTTCTTTCAGGATGTGGTCCCTCCCCCCCCCCATTCTTTGATACACTTTATGGATTCTAGTGTGGAGCTTTTTTCCCCACTGTAGAAAAACAAGTTCTCTTGGAGCATTTGGATGGGCCATTCCAGGATGTGATCTGCTTCCCTGGTGGAGTATCCTTGTTTAGTGAAGTTGGTTTTAAGTGTGTATCCAGGACTTTCTCATTAGAGCATATTCTGTGGTATCAGAGAGCTTAACTGTAGATAACAGATTTCTTGGTGTGCCAGGTGTGGTTACTTGATTTGTGGAGGTAAGTGTGATTATACATCGGTCTCTTTTATATAGATGTCTGTAGAGTTCCATTGCTGAACCTGATCAGGGTGTCCAGGAAGTTGATGCTGGTGTGGGAGTGTTCTAGAAAGTCTGTGGGATGGGTGGTGGTGGTGGCTGAAGTTATAGTGGAAACCTATGAAAGTTTAGGTCACCTGTCCAGAGGATGAAAATACCATTTATCTATACGAGGTATATCACTTGTTTTCTAGTGCGTTGTTTCCAGGAATTCTTCCTTGAGGTGGCCCATTAAGAGACTGGCATATGGCTTTTCCCGTGGTTTGGGCAAAACTGTTGTTCAGTGTAAAGTTGTTTAAGACCAGCCATACTGGGTCAGACCAATGGTCCATCTGGTCCATTATCCTGTCTTCCAACAGGGGTCAATGCTAGATGCTTCAGAGGTAATGAACAGAACAGGGCAATTATTCAGTAATCCATCCTGTCATCCAGTCCCAGCATCTGGCAGTCAGAGGGGACACGCAGAGCATGGGATCATCTTGGCTTATAGCCATTTTGGCTATTCTCCATGATTTACCTAATTCTTTTTTTAATCCAGTTATAGTTTTGGGCTTCATAACATCTCCTGGCAATGAGCTCCACAGGTTGACTGTGTGGTCTTTGAAGTACCTCCTTTTGTTTTAAACCTGCTGCCTACTAATTTAATTGAATGACTCCTGGTTCTTGTGTCATGTAAAGGGGTGAATAACACTTCTTTATTCACTTTCTCCACACCAGTCATGATTTTAATAGACCTTTATCCTATCCCCCAGCCCCTTAGGGTACGTCTACACTACGGGACTATTCCGAATTTGCATTAACCGGTTTTGTAAAACAGATTATATAAAATCGAGTGCGCGCGGCCACACTAAACACATTAAATCGGTGGTGTGCGTCCACGGTCCGAGGCTAGCATCGACTTCTGGAGCGTTGCACTGTGGGTAGCTATTCCGTAGCTATCCCATAGTTCCCGCAGCCTCCCCCGCCCCTTGGAATTTCCGGGTTGAGATCACAGTGCCTGATGGGGCAAAAATCATTGTCGCGGGTGGTTCTGGGTAAATGTCATCAGTCACTCCTTCCTCTGGGAAAGCAACGGCAGACAAGCATTTCGTGCCTTTTTTTCCCTGGATTGCCCTGGCAGATGCCATAGCATGGCAATCATGGAGCCTGTTTTGCCTTTTGTGACTGTCACCGTATGTGTACTAGATGCCGCTGACAGAGGCGATTCAGCAGCGCAACACAGCAGCATGCTTTTGCTTTTGCATGACAGCAGAGATGGTTACCAGCCATACTGCACCATCTACCAATCCATAAATTGGTAAAAAGATGAGCATGGCTACCAGTCGTTTTGCACCATTTGCTGCTGTCATAAGTGCCCCTGGCTGCTCTTAGCCAGGGGCGCAAAAGCCAAAATTGGGAATGACTCCCAGAGTCAATCCCTCCTTTTTGGTATCTAAAAATAGAATCAGTCCTGCCTAGAATATGGGCAAGTGTACTAGAGAACCACTGTATCAGAGAGCACAGCTGCTCTGTGTCAGATCCTGCAGAAATTATGAGCTGTATGCTATTCACAGGGGGTGCTCCTGCAACAACCCCACCTGTTGATTCCGTTCTTCCCCAGCCTTCCTGGGCTACCATAGCATTGTCCCCCCACTTGTGTGATGAAGTAATAAAGAATGCAGGAATAAGACACACTGACTTGTTAGTGAGAAATGAGTGGAAGGCAGCCTCCAGCTGCTATGATAGTCCAGACAGGACAGTAAGGAGTGTGGAGCAGAGGAGCCCAGCATCCCTCTGCTAGTCCAGGGGCAATTGAATCTTTTTTTTACACATGAAGGGTGGGGGCTGACAGAGCTCAGCCCCCTGTTGCTATGACGACAATGGTTATCAGCCATACTGTACCATCTACCAGGAAAAATTAGGGCCAGGCACCCTTGATAGACCTCACCGATGCTAGTCTGCATGGTTACCAGTCCTTTTGCACTGCCCCATGTGCCAATAGGCTGATGACGAGGACGGATACCAGTCGTATTGCACCATCAGCCACCCATGGCGGGGGGGGAGCAAGGATGTTGGTGTTGAGTGCTGCAGCATCAGGTCTATCTGCAGCATTCAGTAAAGATAGGGTGACATGTTAAAGAGTCAAGAGAGGATTGTTTTCCCTTTCACTTCTGGGGGTGGGTGGGGGGGTGCGGTAATTGCCGAACTATGCCCTGACCCACTGCAGACACTGTGTTTGACCCTAGAAGCATTTGGAGCTCAGCCAAGAATGCAAATACTTTTCGGAGACTGCAGGAACTGTGGGATAGCTTGAGTCCTCCAGTCCATGAGCGTCCATTTGATTCTTGGGCTTTCCGTTACGTTTGTCACGCAGCAGTGCGCTGAGCCCCTGCTATGGCGTCTGTCTGGAGATTTTTTAAAAATGATTTTGAATTTCGTCTTCTGTAACGGAGCGCTGATAGAACAGATTTGCCTGCCCTTACAGCGATCACAGCCGCATGGTCCATGCGGGAGCTCTTTCTTTATTTTGATTTTTAACTGCATCACCACACGTGCTGATCTGAGCTCCACGCTAGGCAAACAGAAAATATTCAAAAGTTCACGGGGCTTTTCCTGTCTACCTGGCCACTGCATCCGAGTTCAGATTGCTGTTCAGAGCGGTCAGTGGTGCACTGTGGGATACCGGCCGGAGGCCAATACCATCGATCTGCGGCCACACTAACCCTAATCCGATATGGTAATTCGGATACTAGCGCTCCTCCTCTCGTTAGGGAGGAGTACAGAAACCGGTTTAAAGAGCCCTTTATACCGATATAAAGGGCCTCTCAGTGTGGACGGGTGTGGCGTTAAATCGGTTTTACGCTCCTAAAACCGGTTTAAACGCCTAGTGTAGACCAGGCCTTAGTCATCTCTTTTCCAAGCTGAAATGTCTCAATTTTTAGAATCTCTCTTCATATGGAAGCTATTCCATACCTTTAATCATTTTTCTTGCCCTTCTCTGCACCTTTCCCAAGTCTAATATATCTATTTGAGATGGGGTGACCAGAACTGCATACAGTATTCAAGATGTGGGTATATCATGGATTTATATAGGGGCATTATGATATTTACTATCTTGTCTGTCCTAACGATTCCTAACATGGTTAGCTTTTTTGATTGCTGCTGCACATTGAGCAGATGTTTTCAGAGAACTATCCACAATGATTCCAAGATCTCTTTCTTGAGTGGGAACAGCTAATTTAGACCCCATCATTTTGTATGTATAGTTTTCCAATATACATTACTTTACATTATCAACACTGAATTTCATCTGCCATTTTGTGGCCCCGTCACCTAGTTGTGAGAGATCCTTTTTTGTAACTCTTCACAGTCTACTTTGGATTTAATTATCTTGAGTAATTTTGTATCATCTGCAAACTTTGCCATCTCATTGTTTACTCCTTTTTCAAGATCATTTATGAATATTTTGAATAGCACTGGTCCCAGGTCAGATCCTTGGGGGAACACCTCTATTTACCTCTCTTCATTCTGAAAACTGACCATTTATTCCTATCCTTTGTTTCCTGTCTTTCAACCAGTTACTGATCCACGAGAGGATCTTACACCTTATCCCATGGATGCTTACTTTGCTTAAGAGTCTTTACTTAGGAACCTTGTCAAAGGCTTTCTGAAAGTCCAAGTATACTATATCTACTGGATCACCCTTGTCCACATGTTTGTTGACCCCATCACAGAATTCTAATAGAATGGGAGGCATGATTTCCTTTTACAACAGCTGCACTGATTCTTCCCCAACAAATCTTCTTAATCTATGCGTCTGATAATTTAGTTCTTTACTATGGCAGAGAATGAAATGGATGAGTTTGGTGATGTGTTTGGGGTGGATTTCTGAGTGTTTTCCGTTGTCTTGTAGATATTTGAGGCAGGCAGCAATGCTTCATAATGAGGGATGTTGGTGTATAGAGAGATGATGTCCATGGTGGCAAGGGTATTGTTCTAAAGGTGGTTGTTACAGTTGGAGTTTCTGGAGGAAACTGGCTCTGTGTATGGTGAGTGGTTTGAAGATTGTTTCTATGAGTCGTGATACTCCTTCAGTAAGAGTGTTGTGGCCAAAGATGATGGTTCTGCCTTAGTTCCCTTGTTTGTGTATCTTGGGAAGCATGTAAAAGGTCCCTGTGGTGGGTTTGTGAGGGATGAAGTTGTAGAGTTTTTCTTGGGTTTGTTTGGGGAAGGATTTGATGATATCCTTAAACTCTTTTGTGAACTGTGGAGTGGGGTCTTTTATTGAGTTCTTTATAGTAGGTGGTATCAGAGATGTCAGTTGACTTTGTTGGTGTAGTCATTACAAATGAGGACTACAATGACACCTCCTGTGTGTGCTGGTTTGATCACTACTTGGTGGTTGGATTTCAGGGACTGCATAGCTTCCCTCTCAGTGGTGGAGATATTGTGGTGGAGGTAATGTTTATTAAGGATTTCACAGTTGATTTTTTTTCCTGCAGTGTTTAAATGATCAAATGTGTGGTTTTATCCGCTGAGGGGTGTCCAGTCAGGTGATTCTTTTTTTTTTTTTTTAAATGTCTGTTGGTAGAGACAGGGTGGTTGTGGATGGTTGTGTCTTTGTGAAATAATTCTGTGAGGCAGAGTTGGCAAAATAATTATCCTAGTTCTCCACGTTAGTATGGTATCAGGTTCTGTAGTAGGGCAGAAGTTCGGTCACTTGGACAGCACAGGTAATGCAGTTCCAGTCAGGAGTAATCTTGATAGGTTGATGTTGAGGTGTTGTGTAAATTCAATGCAGTGGGTCCTGTTTTTTTTTTCCAGAGGCAGTGTTCTCTTGGTTGTGGTGGTGGTGTAGCTGATTCCACTTTTTGGTTTTGTGCTGGATGGCTGTTGTCAGGATTTTTTGATAGTTCTGGATTTCCCGCACAATCTCCAAGTTTCCTGATATTTTTTTTCCAGTGTGTGGGAGCTGGATGTGATTTCTTATTAAAAGTGGTCCCTTCTGGAGTACATGAAGTGCAGGAGATGGGTCTTCAGTTGTCGTTCTGAAGAGCTGTTCAGCATAAATGGAGCTCTACGTAGCGTTCAGAGTGTTATAGGTGGTGAGTCCTCTGGGGATGATGTTTTGAATCTTGCATTTGCTCAGGAAGTAGATGTCACTCTTTAGTTTGGCTTCCTTCTTCTTCATGTTGTAGAATTTCCATTTTAAATTGTTTAAACATTATTACAAAGATTAAAATGTCTGTTTCTGGAGACAAATACTAAGACAATCACAAACATTTCCCAACCTGAATTTTACAGAGCTATTGCTAGTGTATTGTCTATTAGTGGGTTTTGGTTTGGATTGGTTTGTTTGAAAGCACAAAATAAGCTTAAGAAGATAAAGACTTCTGGTACTGTGGCCATTTAAGACAATTTTGGAACATCATTCACTTTCATTCCTTTAGAGTTACTGATGCCTTAGACAACTGAAGATTTGTTGTTTAGTCCTGCTTGAACTTCTTATTTCTTCTCTTCCTTGGTCTGTCAAAGACCAGATTATTGTTCCACATAATATTTATTTCTCATCTGAAGTTTTAATAACCCACTGTAGTATCAAAGTAAACACCTCAGCAACCAAGTGTTTAATCTGAGGACTATCATTATGAGTGTGAAATAAACCAAAGGCCAGATCTTGAACAGAAGTCTGGCTTCAAGCAGAATTAGCAATTAAGGGGGGGAAGGGGGAATTACTTACACTTTTGCTAAACATTATTTTTCAAAAATATATGAGAAATCACCATTTCTTTAAAACAAAACAACTGTTGAATCTAAGTAAAAAGACAAGAAGGTGTACACAGTCAGGTATAAAAATAATCTCATTTAAAGTCACACACCTCAGCTTCCTTAGAAAAATTCACTAATCACCAGATTAAGAGACTATAATGAGCTCATTTAAGTGAACATACAACATAAGTACATGAAAATGTGAAAATTATAGTAATTAGAATAAGGTTTGTAACAGTTTCTATTAATAGCAAAACCATATTATAGTTCTCTATTATTTAGTGGCAAGAGATGGTTTGATGATGAATTTTAGGATAAGAGATGACACCGGACTTCTATGCTATTTAGGATTAAGGCCCTGCTTCTGCAAGCCTTTATACAGATGTTTAATTTCATGTGAGTTAAGCCCTGATACTACAAGCGCTTCACATGTTTAATTTTGCAATATTCATAGGAAGTTCTGTGCAAGTTTATCAGTACAGCTGAGAAAATAATTCTGTGACTATTTCTTGGGATTTTAAAATAACTTGCTTTCGATCATGTTTGCTCTCCCTGTGTTTTCTTTCCACTAATACTTGAATGATTGTTAAAAGACAGTGAACATTAAGAGTTTTATACTGAAACAGAATTTTGAATTTGCATGCATAAATATTAATATTGAAATGCTTGCCCATTCATTAAAACAGAGAACAGAAATGCTATGAAAGTTAGAAAACCAATCACAATTAAGCAATACCTATCAGATTTTGCATATCTGTAATGAGTTTGTACAGTAAAAGATTCAAAGACATTGTAGTTCTGTAGGAAATAAATGCAAGGAAGTTTCAATGTGCTCATGTATATTCCACTACTGGGGGAAAAGAAGAGGCTACATTCCATCAAATTTATCTAATTAGAATTACATGCTCAGCTTTAGTTACTAGGCAACATGAACAATGATTACATGTAGCTATTTGCAATTTTGCAACTGTAGAATTAATGGTCCTAAAGCAACAAAGTCCTAAATGTTTAAAATGTTCAAGATATAGATACAAATTCATCAGAAGAGAAAAAAATTAAGCTACTGCTCTGGTAAATCCATGAATAAAGGATACGAGTAGGGGGTAAAAAGTTTTATAGCCCTAACTATGATAAACTGGAGCCAGGATAACTTTCAGAGTAGACAGCTCTTGCCCAAACTGCTACTATCTCACTCCTTTGCAGGCTACTGCTCAGGATGCTATTCCAAGGGATTACCAGTAGAGGGCACACTAACGTTCTCTACAGATCACATAGTATATATCTTTTAATAAGCGAACTGCTCTGAAATTTGCTTGAAATTTTTGAGAAGATTATAATAAGGAAACATCTACTTCAGAGATATTTTTAATAACCCTTGTCATCCCAATATCTGAACACTGAGCACCACTGCAGATGGTTAAGTAGAAAATGCATATGCATTGTTTTATCTTGTAGTGCTGAAACTTGAAATTGCTCTAAGGTGTCCAGGGACATATTTGAATGAAAAAACATCTAGTCATAGTGCACTGAAGAAAACTACTTGGTTCCCTCCTTTTAAATTCTCCCTCCTAAATGCCTCATTTTGCAGTTACACTCCTTCCAGAGTCCTTCCGACAACTACAAGTATTTGCAAATAGGACACTGCTTTCCATTTGCAATTAGGGGCAGAATGCTTCTATCCAGCAGAGTGGGGATTAAGTTAAGAATCTAAATTCTGTATTACACTACCACTAGGTACCCCATGGCATCCTTCACTCGCACTGTAATATCCTGTTTTATACTCTCTCCAAATAATTTATACATACACAAAACTACATTAAAAGAACAGTATTAAAATTGCAAAAGTCAGACACTCAAAAGCTAGGAAAACACCAAAATAAAGGTTGCCTTTACAACCGTTATTCAGCCCCTTTGTGCATATGTATTGATGCAGCCTTTAATTACATTTTTCCACATACTGTACTATTTTCCCCTGTCTCATTCAGTGCACTGGATGTACCTGCTCTGGGGATGAATCAGGGTTATGCAATGAATGAGGCTGTTGGTCTGTAAGACCCCTTGTCTCATTTTTGCAGAAGCTAGAAGATGTGCCATAAACAAGGCAGGAGATGGATGTATGAAGTGCTATATAATACTAACTATTCTGAAATATCAGTTTCTAGGCATCTCAAATTGGGCACCTAAAATTAGTTGATACTTTTGACCTTAATGTCTCCATGATTCAGGTCCCCATCTGTAGACTGGGGATAATATTGCCTTCTAATTTCAGAGATGTTGTGAAAATAATTTCGTTAGTGTTTGTGAAGCACTCTAGTGATGAACATCATAAAAATGCCCATGAGGAAATGAATAATTCTGACTTCAAAGCAGGGTTTCAATAGCATGCAGTAATTAAGACCTGGGACCACACATTGAACAATGAAGACAAAACAAAACACTGAATGAGGCAGGAGTTCTGAAGAAAAAATTGTTATGTGATCATCTCATTAAAGCTATATCATAATACATGATATTATCTCACAAAACTAAGCAATTGGGCAACAAAATGGCAAATGAAATTTAATGTGGATAAATGTAAAGTAATGCACATTGGAAAAAATAACCCAAACTATACATACAATATGATAGGGGCTAATTTAGCTACAACAAATCAGGAAAAAGATCTTGGAGTCATTGTGGATAGTTCTCTGAAGATGTCCACGCAGTGTGCAGAGACAGTCAAAAAAGCAAACAGGATGTTAGGAATCATTAAAAAGGGGATAGAGAATAAAAAGGAGAATATATTATTGCCTTTATATAAATCCATGGTACGCCCACATCTTGAATACTGTGTACAGATGTGGTCTCCTCATCTCAAAAAAGATATACTGGCACAAGAAAAGGTTCAGAGAAGGGCAACTAAAATGATTAGGGGTTTGGAACATATGAGGAGAGATTAAAGAGGCTAGGACATTTCAGTTTGGAAAAGAGGACATTAAGGAGGGATATGATAGAGGTCTATAAAATCATGAGTGATGTGGAAAAAGTGGATAAGGAAAAGTTATTTACTTATTCCCATAATACAAGAACTAGAGGTTACCAAATTAAATTAATGGGCAGCAGGATTAAAACAAATAAAAGGAAGTTCTTCTTCACACAGCTTGTGGCACTCCTTACCTGAGGAGGTTGTGAAGACTAGGACTATAACAGGGTTTAAAAGAGAACTGGATAAATTCATGGAGGCTAAGTCCATTAATGGCTATTAGCCAGGATGGGGTAAGGAATGGTGTCCCTAGCCTCTGTTTGTCAGAGGGTGGAGATGGATGGCAGGAGAGAGATCACATATGCACCGGGGGGCTGAATTCAGATTGTACTACCTTAATTTTAGCATTTCCTAACTTTAGAGTGCTTAACTTTGCCACCTTAATATTGTTCTTTTAATGTATTTCATGTGTGCAACTTCCTAATTTAAAAAGCTAACTTAGTAAATAGAAAATTCCATCATGTGGCATCACATTGACACCTACCTAAGTCATCAACAGGATTGGAATCTTTAAATCCATGACACAGTCCTATGAGACTTAAGCTAATGGACTAACGGTTAGCAGTAGTAAGTTAGTGCTATTTGGACCAGCACTAGAGGGGGAAAGGACACTTTCCCAGGGGGTTTCACAGATATTTGCTGAGAGCAGAAAAATGGTGAGACTCAGATCTTGGGTTCCATTCCAGGCTCTGGAGGGGAGTGCATTCAAATGGGCATAGATTCCTCTTTCTACCATTCTCTGCAAGCTTGACACCCTCTCCCCCATCCCCTCCAACTTGTTCATGTCCCAGCCCTGTCTCTTCCCCACCACCGAATCCTCATCCCAGGCCCATTTTCCTCAACTAGTCAGTTCCACTCTCCACTCCCTGCCCAATAAATCCTAGTCTCCCCCCTCCAGAATCCCAGTCTCCCCCACTTCCAAATCCACTCCCAATCTCTCTCCACCCTGCCAAACCTCCATTAACTCTCCTCCCTGCCCACTTTCCCCAACCTCACTAGTTCTAGCCCCAATCTCCCTTCCTGAGATTCTCATCCAATCTCAGTGCTCTTGGCTCCCCTGTCTTAGTGCCAGTCTTTGACCAGCCAATCTCTGTTCTCTCCACACGCTACGGCTCCTTATTAGATCTGTGTCCCCTCACCCTCACTTCAGCCTCCCCATTTCCCAACCCACAGGCACCCAGTCCCAATTTCCTTGCCCTGCCTACCTCAGTCTTCCGCTCACCCAGCTCTTTCTACGATTTCAGTTCCCCCCTGCCCAAACCCATGGCTCCCTATCACTACCCTCTCCACTCCCTGGCTCCCAGACAATCCCAGTTTCCTTGTGCCAATACACTCCTCCAGCCTTTCCCAACTGTACCCTAGGTATGACTTGTTCCCTCTGCATTTGAATCAGATGGCTTCCTCCCACACTACCATGGATACCAGTAGGGAGGTTATTGAAAGCACAGAAGAGAGGTTCCCTGCTCTCAGTTTCAGTGCTGGCCCCAGCCTGGCTCAGAGCAGCCATTACAGGGAAAGTCTGGCTTTGCCCCTATAATCCTGGGCTGAAGGGAGCATGCTTAGTCACTTTGCAGGAATGGCACATGTGCAATCCTGTTACATGCAAGAGGTGTGAGGGAGATGGAATATGCTCAGATGCTCTGCAAGGATGGCGCATGTACAGTCTGGCCAGCACTAGGAGCTGAGACAGACTTAGCATGCTCAGCAAGGACACAACCTTTGGAGATTTTAGCTGTTACACTCAAGTAAGTCTCTACTGAACATGTGCAAATTGATTTTTTATAAGGTTTAGAACTTTGCCAAGCTTGGCTGGATCTTTACAGGGACAGCAAAAGGCTCAGCCCTGACAGAAGGCCACTGCCTCCGTGCCAAGTTTTAAGTGTTGGCTACAAAACATGGGCGAGATAGAGCTTTAAAAGTAATTCTGGTGACTTTTTTTAAAACACTGTTTTTTTCCTAGCCTCATTCTTAGAAGTGGCTGAACAGTTTTGGCTGAAACTTCCCAGAAAAATGCAGCCCGAGTCATATACCTGCCATGGAAAAATTCAGCTGAAATAGTTGAAGTTTGGCAAAGCTTTAAGCAACTGAAAGCAGGGTCTTACAATGGAAAGTGTCTGGCAACCTTAACAATAGGTGCTGCAACCAGCTCCACAAATAATACTTCAGTATTGACTCTCCATTTGAGTCCCGAAAGACTACCACCAGAGATGTTGCTCTGCCACAACCCGAACACTATTCATGTATGGGAAGGGGGCGAGAGAAGACCTTAAAAATGGATCTGTCTTTGCAGACTGAAAGATTTGGGAAATTTTTGTGCACTACGAGACTTTCTCCTGAACTGACATATCAGACAGGGCCAAAAAATGTAACTAATGCTACCAATTAGTTTTCAGGTGTAAAGAAAGGTTTAACTTTAAAAAGAGCACTGTATGATTTGAGTCCTGTCTTATATTGTGATCTCCACCCTCCTGCATACAATACTGGCATCTGAGAATTCAACTAGAGCACTCAGTCACCACTGTATTGTTTGTCTTACTCTAGCACAGGGGTGGGCAAACTACAGCCCACGAGCTGTTTTAAGTTTCCCCGGGAGCTCCCACTGGGGAGTGGGGTCTGGGGCTTTCCACCCTCCAGCACAGGCACCGGGTTGGGGGCTGCACCATGAGGCATGGCCCCGCTCTGGCACTCCGGTCGGGGTGCTGGGTCAGAGGCCGCACCACATGACGCAGCCCCACTCTGGCCAGGGCGCTGGATTTTGGCCACACATCGTGGCTTGGCCCCACTCCAGCCAGGGTACAGGGTCGGGGGCCACTCCCAGAAGCTGCAGCATGGCTCTGCTGCAGCTCCTAAGCACTCCAATGGGAGCTACAGGGGCGGTGCCTGTCAATGGGGCAGTGTGCAGAGCCACTTGGCCGTGCCTCTGGGTAGAAGCCAGAGAAGAGACATGCCACTGCTTCCAGGAGCCACTTGAAGTAAGAGCTGCTCAGAGCCTGCACCCCTGAGCCTCTCCCAATTCTCCAACACCCTGCCCCAGCCCAGATCCCCTTCCCGGTCTCCAAGCCCCTTGATCCCATCCCAGAGCACCCTCCTGCACTCCAAACTTCTCATGCCCATCCCCACCCCAGAGCCTGCACCCTGAGCCAGAACTGGCACCCTTTCCCGCACCCCTGATTCCCCTCCTGCCCTCCAAGCCCCTCTGTCCCAGCCCAGAGCACCCCCCTACACTCCAAACTCCTCATTCTCCGACACACCCCTAGAACCCTTGCCCCCTCCCACATCCCAACCACAATTTTGTGAGCATTCATGACCCGTCATACAATTTCTATTCCCCAATGTGGCCCTTAGGCCAAAAAGTTTCCCCATCCCTGCTCTAGAGCCTAGCATTTGATTCAGTTTGGAGGGAAGCATTATGGAAAGAAGTAATATCATATGGCGTTCCAGATAACTTTTATAATTGCAGTTATGCTAAGTACCAAGACCCCTATAGCGTTGTAAGAATTAGTGGAAAATTAAGCAACTGGTTCAAGTCAAAGTTTGGTGTAGGACAAGGGGGCATGGAATTACTGTTACTTTTCATCATGTTCTTATATTGAAGTTAAGGGTGGTAGATGCATTTGAGGTCATGATACTGGATGATCTACAGTTAAGCTCTTTAGCTTATGTAGATGATACACAACTGGAGACCTATTTGAATTAATGATACTCTTCACTACCTTGAAAAATTGTGTAGTCAATTTGGACTTAAAATAAATGCCAAGATGACAGCAGTTGAGTCTTGGAAAAGAGATAATAGATAAAATGTTGAAATGCAGCAGTGAAACCACAGAACAAATACAATCTTATGTGTATCTTGATCAGTGCCGATCTTTCCCTCAAGAACGAGGTTAAAAGGCGACGTAGTTTTACAAGCATTTCACAGAAGTTGATGAAATTATAGACTGAAAAACATTGTGTTTGGTAATAAAGTGAAAATTTATCAAACCAGTGTACTAATAGTATTACTCTGTGGTCTGAAAGCAGTTGCTTTAAATACAGATATCAGAATGCTGGAGGTAGCAGAGGGGAAGAGTTCTCTGGAAGGTGGCAGATAGAACGTGGAGTGATTTTAAGACAAATAAAAAAATCCGGGTATCGGCTGCAGTGTAAAGATTACGATGGTGGGGATACTGTAGAAGACAAACAGATGACAGGATGCTAAAGAAAACAACGCAAATACAACCCAAGTCAGTCAGATCAAGAAGCTGACCACCACCTACATAGCAGGCCATTATATGCCTGGACACAACCAGGCTGGGTTTAATGGAGGAACAAGCCTTGAACAGGAAAGAACGGTGATGTTGTATTTCTCCCAGTCTCTGTAAAGATGCTTTGAGATGAGTACGAGATGAAAAAGAAGATAGCAACTAGAAGTCTCAATGACCAGAACCCAGATTGTGCCAGATGCTGTACAAATTCAGAACAAGGAGACAGTCCCTTCCCCAGAGAGCAACCATATCCTAATCTACCTCTAAGTACTCTAATTTCCAGGGTTCTTAATTACCCTTTACTTGCTTTAAGATTTTTTTTCTGTGGATTCTGGTCCCACCCCAGGCTTACTCTGATTCTAAAGTTACTATATTTAATATTTCCACGCTCTAGTTCAAACAGGAATTATTTCAGGGAAGTTCTTAGTCTTAGAATCTATGAAGCCAATCAAAATGAATTTTAACTTTCGTATCATAGGAAAACACTCTCAAATATACTTGGGAAGCGGACACAGAAACTTAAGATCAGTAATGATTTTTTGGGGCCATTTCGTCAGCCTCTCACATGGAAGATGACAAAGTAAAATGCAACAGAGACTGGGAACAAGACTCTATTGTTTACACAACTTAAATTCCTCCCATTTCTTGGCACATTTTACCTGCCCAGTTCTTTTGCTTAAGACACTTTTTAAAAGTGCCTTACATACAAAACAGAGACCTTAAAATAATATAGCCAAAGCTAGGCTTCTTATTTACTTTAAAATGCTGACAAATTAATAGCATGGTAAGTGCCTAAAAAAATACAAACATGACTTCCTTCCTTTTATCACCATGTGCAGTAGACAAGTCTGAATCAGCAACACTGGTGAAAGACTAAATAAGATGAGCTTTCTTATGAGTCCAAAACATGAGAGCCCTACATACAGGGTCACATGCCTAGCAATCTCAGATGAAGAGATACTCATGATGACAATACTGTGGCTAGTGAGATATCATTCACCCTTAAGAAAGACATGGCTCCAGATAGAATTCAGATTAACTGATTAGTTTTTGTATGAATAGTTGATTGCACCACATCTGAACAATGAATCAATACAGAATTTTCCCACTGACTCCAGTCTTCACCTGAAAAGCTATTTAGGAGGAATTTTGATCTTTTGACCTCATTAGGCTGGCTAAATATTCTCAAGCTTTAGATATGTGTTTAATCTCTTAACCTCCAAAAGCCACATGTGGACTTGCAGTAGCAAAGAGCTGGTAGCAAAGAGTTAGAAATGATGGGGTTAATAACATAGTGAGTAACAAAACAGAAGTGACTTTTTTGCCAGAAATTTTCTTCCTATGTAAAAATAACTGTTTGGTCTGATCTTGAATTTCAAAGGAAATCCTTCTAAGTTTGAAGTACCACAGCATTCATGTACTGTTAAAATGAGACCCACTACAGAAAACAGTGGAAAAGTAATGTTAATGCACAAAAAAACCTACAAAATCTAATTCTTAAAATATTCAAACTCTGTACTTTCAATGGTTAAATAGTCACAAGTTCAGAAAACTGCTCTTTTTTTTTTTTAAACCACACTAAACCTGAAATATAGGTTCATACTTCTGACATATGAAGAGAAGAAAAGAGCTGCACTAAGACCAGGAAACGTTTGTCCAGATTACGAAAAGATGTTAAGGTTAGGCCAGGGTTAGCGAATACATTTAACCTGAGTTTTTAATCCAAATCTGGAGAAACCTGTAGTGAAACTTAACTTTTAGTGAAATGGGTGGTAAATACACATTCACATTTTGATATTGCAGTTAAATTACACTGCTGCCAAGTATATTTATGAAAACATTACAAAGCACTTAAAGTATTTAAGAACTACATCTGTGGGAATAATATAAGTGTTACAAACTTCGCAGTTCATCTCTTTCAGCATTTATGTCTGATAATTTGTTCTGGCATCTTTACTGAACATTTTCAGGATACAACCCACGTGTTGGATGCACTGGTGTGGTTTTAAAAATACATGTATGAAAATGCAGCATTGGATTTAGAGCTGTGCAAGGAGCACAAAGGTTAGAACATGTGAGCTAAAGGACACGTTTATAGGGTTGCATGGTGTCTAATTCATACTGCTCTCACTGATTTAATGGCAATTGGACAGTAGCCCTCAACACTACAAATGTATCCTGAAGCTTCATGAGCCTTATGCAATTCAAAATGGACAACAGCCATATGAAGAGCAATCCGTGAAAGTCTCAGATAACTGAACAAAATACAGTTCTAGGGCTTGTCTATCTGGTGACCTTTAATGCGCACTAGATACCTTTCAGTGCACGTCAGCAGGATCTACATGGGGCAGTTAGAGCTCAACACGTTCTATCGCTCTACATTTCACACCCCTCTAATTGGCACTACAGTGATGTACAACACCTTATTTCCCAACAGTTTTGCTATACAGCAGCCACAGTATTCACAACATATTATTGTTTCAGATGTAAATAAGCATTCAGCAAAATACCAAAATAAAAGATAATTACAACCATATGAAATGCTGTAATAAACATTAAGATAGCGAGGACTTGGAGATAAACGTTCTCTGACTAAACTGGAAACTAGAAGCCATCATGGTATTAAGGAAAGCAGTGAGTGTAGATACTTGCCTTTTAGTTATTTCCTAAAATACATTTGTGTAACAATAACAGTCCATTGTAGGTCACCCAAAGCAAGAGTTTAGAGTTCTTGTTCATACTGTACTGCAATACTTGAAAGATTACAAAATATTGTAAAAAGCCCCTGCAATTCCTTAGGAACAACAGGGTGATTTAAGAGCTGAATGGAGCTGGCAGGGTTTCTCCAACCAGAGATTATAACGGTTCCATTAAATCAATCCTATAAATACAGGACCTAAAATGCTAAGGGAAATTCACCTTCCCTTAAGTGCTAAAAATATAGTTCAGACAGAAAGGGTGCTATCGTAAACCACACTAACAGTATGTATCTCTATCCTTCTCTAGAAGCTGTCCCACATTAGAGGTCTCTGAATCAGTTGAGGCCTCCATCTAATGGATTTAGTCATTTAGAAGCTCATGCTTTCAGTGCTATAGGTCCTAGTTTCAAACCCTTCTAATGGCCCAACTAGGGTTGACTATATTAACACTTATTGCTAACATCATATTTTTATGCATCGCTAATTACAGTATAACCCTTTCTAAGGGCTAGAAAATCTGACAAAGCAGCTAAAATGTTTATAATCTGTTTATGATAGCACCTACATTGTGTTAGGTGCTTCTCAGATGTTCGAGAACAGTAGTCCTTGCTCCAAGGACCTCACAGTCTATGGACAAACAAAGATTAAGGGATAGTTTCAAATACAAATCAACACATTTCACAACTGATAGAATGATGGAAGTTTGTTTTTTAAGGATTTAAAATCTGAGAGGCCAAGTGATTTGCAACTCATCACAGGAAAAAAATAGCTCTATTTTTTCCATTTGGGCAAAAAGCCAACACAACACTGCAAGTCCACAAGCATGTCTAAAAGCATGTTTCAAACATGGTTATTTTTATAGTGTAGGCAGACTTGGCTGTAATTAACAAAACTTGTTTCACTATTATAATTGAGTATTTGCTATAAGCCTTTAAGTAAAAAAGCATCCACTATAGCCAGAAAACCCCAAAGTCTGGACTGAAAACACAAGGCATGCTTAATTCAGACAGTGGAGTACAGCACCAACTCTAGCTGATGTACATTTCTCCCCCACCACACCCACAGGTGGATGAATCAGCTAAATCTCCCATTTTTATAGTAATACAGAGCCCAAATAGCAGGGTAGTAGAAGTGCTTAAAGCTAAAATACTTTGCGTGTATGCTGCTTGTCTTTCAATGCAGAAAGAATGAGTCAAGATCAACATCTGTAATAGTGGGTGGATGACATCTGAGCAGGCTAAAAATACATGTTGATAACCACAGCACACAAAGCTAAGACTAATGCTTTACATTTCATCCACGAAAGCTTTTAGCTGTCATTCATCTAATCTGCAGTGGATTGTCTAAATTCTTCTAGGAGACATTTCTTTGCAAAATTTCTAGAAAAAGGTTTATTTTTTAATGACACTTCACTGACAGTAAAGGGTTGTTTAAAAATCAAGGTATTGTTACAACAATCTGATAACCAAGGCAGGGATTTTCAAAGGATTTGTGCCTTTGAAAATTCTCATAAGTACATGAAAATTTAAAATAGCGTAAGTTTATTATAATACATTTTCAAAGGTAGTGACCATTATGGTGAAGGGATTTCCTCTGATTCCTGTGAGCTTCATCCTGGGCACAGATAAGCATTGTTGATTAATACATGTGGTAAGGTGGGTCAGAGAAGAATACATGTTCTCTTATGTAAATGTAAGTTTACCATTCTAACAAAACACCTTGAATTTCACCTGGAATTGGACAGTCAGGGCAGAATGAGAAACAGAGTTTTAATATGCACTCACTGGTATGGACACAGAAGACAGGAAAACACATTATGTATTTGAAATCTTCTAAGAGTGGCCCTTCAAGACTGGCCCCACATAGAATTATTGCCAAGAATGAGATTAAAAGGTATAGATGCCCAGGGCAAGGTTCACAGATGAGATGAAAGGACAATCTTTCAGCCAGCCACAGGTATGGGGCATTTCTGCCTACAATGCAACTTGGAAATGAGATGACTCTAGTAATATCTTAAGACTGAAGACTACCTGGACAATGGGTGAACTTAGTTGAGGAAGCAAATTACTCAACCAAGATGTCTTCTTCAACAGTATCTGGTTAAACAGCAACTGGGTAACAGGAAGGTGGCATGTCTAGTGGAGAGGGCACTGGACTGGGAGTCAAACTTCTGTTGGTATTCCTGACTCTACTACAGGATTTGCTGTGTGGGCAAGTCACTTGACCTCTGTGTCTCTGTCTCCCCTCTCATCTTCTGTCTCGGTGGTCTATTTAGATCAGGAGTGGGCAAACTACAGCCCGTGGGCCGGATCTGGCCCCTCAGGGTTTTGGATCCGTCCCACAGGATTGCCCCCCGTAGCCCCGCTCTCAGAAGCGGCCGGCACCACTTCCCCGCACCCTCCAGGGTGGGGGGGCAGAGGGCTCCATGCGTTGTCCTTGCCTCCAGGCACTGCCCCCCCCCCCCCGCAGCTCCCATTGGCTGGCAACAGGGAACAGCAGCCAATGGGAAATTCAGGGGAGTTACCTGGAGGCACGGCAAGGGCAGCGCACACGGAGCCCTCTGTGCCCCCGCCCCAGGGGCCGCAGCTCTTCCTGGAGTGGCACGGGGCCGGGGACCTGCCCTGGCCCCAGTGCGCATCACTGACACCCCGGAGCCGCTTTAGGTAAGCGGCGCCAGGCTGGAGCCCAAACCTCGCCTGCACCCTGTCCCCCAACTCCCTGCCCTGAGCCCCCTTGTACACCCCACACCCCTCCTGCATTGCAACCCCTTGCCCTGAGCCCTCTGCTGCACCCTGCACCCCAGCTCCCTGCCCTGAGTCCCCTCGTACATCCCGCACCCCTCCTGCACCCAAACTCCCTTCCTTGAGCCCCCCTACACCCCGCACCCCTCCTCTGTCCCAATCTCTTGCCCTGAGCCACTTCCTGCACACCACACACCCCCATCCCCTCCCACACCCCACACCCAGCCCTTGCATACAATTTCCCCACCCAGATGTGGCCCTTGGCTCAAAAAGTTTGCCCACCCCTGATTTAGATTGATGATTCTTTGGGGCGGGGACTCTCTCTCACTAGTGTTGGTACAGCACATAGCCCAATAGCCTCCCAATCTTCGTTGGGGCCTTTAGGCATTACTGTCATACAAATAACAGGACAGTTATAAAAAGATTTTGCAAGCTATTCTATAATTTTAGTTTCAGTAAAAGATTCTCAAAAAATGGCTAAAATTTGCCTTTCATCTGACAATCAAAGCTGGTAAATTGCCTGGTGGAGCATTGTTCTGCTGAGAGGAAAGCTTCTTGTTGATGCATTTTTGGGGAAAGCACCATTTCATGTGATCTGGAACTTCTTTTTACCCACTATTCCACTTACACCCACCTTTTAAATCACTGTTAGGTGGCTGACATCTGACTGTAGAAATTCAATGCTTCTTAATCAGTCTCAATAAAGCCATTACATCAAGATGTTACTAGACATCATACAAATAACCATACCCAATCAGACCAATGGTCCACTTAATCCAATATCCTGTAAGACATGCTTAAAAGGAAGATGCATGCAACTCCAAAGCCTGCCCATTGGAGAAGTTTTTTCCTAAACCATCTGCTAGAGCTTGGCCTTGAAGCATGAGAGCTCATAATACTATTAAAAGAGTTTTCATTCTACCTAATGTAACAATAAATGGGGTCATTATCAATATGTTTACTATAGTTTTGAAACCCAAGCAGCTCTTGACCTGAATATCTTGCAGCAATAAGTTTCACAGGTTAATCATACATTGTTTAAAAAAAAGTCAAGCTTTTAACTGGTTGCCTCTCTCTTTCGTTGAATGAAATGTTCTCATATCATGAAAGGGTAAATAGGAGTCCTCAGTTCACCTTTTCAATACTAGACATATACTAGATATTTTGCATCAATCTAGTCCATTCTTACTCATCTACTCTCTAATTTAAAAAGGTACTCATCTTAAATCTCTCTTTATTTTGAAGTCGTTCCACGCCTCTGATTATTTTAATCACCAATCTATGAACCTGCTATACTCTATGAACCTGCTATACTTTATTTGTGATCAGTTTACCACTACTGAATACAATATTCCAAGTGAGGGCATAACACTGATCTACTCAATAAAAGTAAGTGTTTTCTATCCCACATTTTTTTACCTTTTTTTTTTTTTTTTAAACCACCACTGCACATTGAGCAGAGGTTTTCACTAAGGTATCTGCAATGACACCCAGGCTTTATTCCTTAGTGGTGACAAGTTATTGCAATACACCTCCAAATAATTCAAATTATTGCTTTCAACAGTCATCATCTTGTATTTCTCAATATTGAATTTTATCTGCCATCCTGTTGCCCATACACCTTGCTTTAGGAGGTGCTTCTGAGTTTCTCTTTTGACTAACCTGAATAATTTTGTCATCTGCAAATGTTACCACCTCATGCGCATACCCTTTTTCAAATGTAATATATTAAAAAGTAGTCCTGCTTTGAAACCTCCTGGCACCACATCTTTTTGCTATGGTGAAAATGACCATTTATTCCTATGATCTCTTCCATTTTAGACAATTTTTGATCTATGACAATACTTTACTTCTGACCCCAGGACAACTTATGAGAGACTGTGTCAAAAGCTTCATTGAAATTTTATCCACTATTTCAACAATATGCTCATAGAATTCTAGTAGATTTCAAAGACCATTTTCTGTACAGAAGTTGTCCCAGTTTGCTCCATCATAGCTTTTAGAGGGCTTTCCCTTCTTTCTCTCTCTCTCTCTCTCTCACACACACACACACACACACACGTTTTTGTGACACAGAAGCCCAGAAGTCCAAAGTGCAGACAATGCAATGTTTATTGGGATTAGTTCCAAGCAAATATATCCATAGCTCTATATGCCGGCAAGTCTGTTTTCCAGTATTTCATTTTAAGCCGTGACACCACAGAGTGTTTACCCCCGGTCCCCCTTTCCAGCTCTGACACCGCAGAGACTTGCCCTGTGTTCCCGTTCTGCATTCCCCTCTCCCCATTCCCATTTCCCACCTCCTCCTCCTTAGCAGGCCCAAATATACCTGCAATACATGCCCACAGTCCACCCTTTTTGTACCCATGGGAGGGCTATGGAGTGAGGTTGCGCTACGGTCAGGGACAGGCGTTTTGTTGGTCTTTTAGTGTTTTATTCCTTCCCCCTAATCCTTCTTTGTCCCTCCCGACTGGTAGCTTGAGCATGCCTTGATATTTGAGGCAATCTTAAAGTGTGCTCATACACTTCCACTGTATCTTGTAACACTGCTCTTATTTGTTTCATTGTACTAACAAACCCATCTAACTAGGAAAAAGCAACACACACAATGTCTTTTGTTCTTTGTTTACACATATTAATATATAAAATATTAAAATGTAAAACCCAAAATTATATCCCAGGCTAACAAACAGACCTATATACTAACAGCCTGTTCATCTAGGGGTTTTACAGTTCTATTTTAAATTCTCTTCTCTACTAGTCTTTTCACAGTGAAAGAAGGCTCACTTGTCTTTAATTCCTAGGATCACCTGCAATGCCTTTCTTAAAGTTAGATACAAAAAAGGTTACTGTTAGTCCTTTATAGCATTATTAAGAACAGCTTATATATTTCTGTTAGTATCTCAGACACTTCATTCTTACAAGTTTCTTCAGCAATTCAATGAATTCTCTAGAGATTGTTGCATGAAATATGAGGGGTTCATTGCATAATACAGGTTTTGTGCCACACTGCGCAAAAAGCCTTGATTATTTACTCTAACGGATAAAGCAGGCCAACATTTCCATTGTTAGGAGAATTGCCCAAAACATTGTGGAAAAAATTCCAGCAATATGCGAGAGCATGTTAGGTTTCCTCATGTCAAATGCATATTTTTAAGTTTATTTCATCCTGTTACATGTCACTGGCAAAGCAAAAGTAAAAAGGGTAATAGTTTTACTCACTCAAGTGAATCCCTTCCCATCAGCCAGCTGGGGTTTATTTTCTGCATTGGCATTCATCACCACACCAAAAAGGAGAGTGACAGTATTAATTATTTGTAGTCTACTTGTGCTGCTGTAATAACTGGGCCTATATATTTACCAAAGTTCTGAACCTGTCAGAAATTAGATAAAAGTTCATAAAGTGTCACAATAACCTGTAACAAATGTTGATGAGAAAAGGTGCACAAGGAAGTCAGAAAGACTGAGTTAGTCCAAACTAAAAGTCCTATTGCTATAACTCAAGAACTATTAAGACCATGCCTGGTAAGCAGGAGAAGTGAGAGACTGGAAATTAATGAACCAAAACTGCTGTGTTGGAAATTAGGCCTAATTGGTGGACAAAGTAGTGAGAGAATTGGCTATACCACCATCATTCCCTGACTGAATGAAGGGGAAAGAGTGAGCTTCTCCATCATGGCTGCCAACCCAGCTATCCCGTGGAACCCTGTGATCCAGTGCGACACCACTGTGCTTTCCTCTTTGTGACCCTAAGAGATGTCCTAACCAGACTGGACAAAGAAGGGGTGGATAGCTCAGTGGTTTGAGCATTGGCCTGCTAAACCCAGCGTTGTGAGTTCAATCCTTGAGGGGGCCCATTTAGGGAACTGGGGTAAAAAAAAGTCAGCAAATTTGCCCTGCTTTGAGCAGGGGGTTGGACTAGATGATCTTCTGAGGTCCCTGATATTCTAAGAGAGGGACCCAGATGGCTCCAGCAGAATCCCAACCATCACCTGGCACGTCAGTCTTTGTAAATCCCACTCCCTTATGTCCTTTCTCCCCCCACCTTCTCTTTTTTTTTTTCCTCCTTATCTCTCTCCTTTTGCCTTCCGTTTAACAAAATTCTGGTTTAGCCAGCCAAGACTGCACATTTTATGACATTCTGGAAGCCTAGGAGCAAAGAAGCAACTAAAAGTAAAGCCCTAACCAGCCCAATGCTGGCACAAGTTTACCACGTCTCAGAACGGCAGTTAAGACCACGTGCTGTGCCTGTGTTTTTCTACCAGCGAGACTGTAAGTGAGTAAGCACCAGAGACAGAAACTGCATTTTCTATCTTTTCTGTTTTCTTCTTTCCTCATGTGTGGGTTCGTATTGTTTTGCCTTCTAGGAAGTCGGACTGGTCTTTAATAGCAGCACAATGACAGCTGCAGCCCACCTCAACTAACTTCCCCTCTTTTCCCCATAAAGGATGGTTATTACCATTGTTGATACAGTAACTCCTCACTTAACGTTGTAGTTATGTTCCTGAAAAATGCGACTTTAAGCGAAACAATGTTAAGCAAATCCAATTTCCCCATAAGAATTAATGTAAATGGAAGGGGTTAGGTTCCAGGGAAATTTTTTTCACCAGACAAAAAACTATATTATAATATATGTATATATATATATATACACACATACATACACACACACACACACACACACAGTATAAGTTTTAAACGAACAATTTAATACTGTACATAGCAATGATGACTGTGTAGCTTGGTTGAGGTGGTGAAGTTAGAGGATGGGATATATCCCTGGGAATGCCTTACTGCTAAATGATGAACTAGCATTCAGCTTAGCCCTCAAGGGTTAACACATTGTTGTTAATGTAGCCTCACACTCTACAAGGCAGCATGAATGGAGGAAGGGGAGACAGCATGGCAGACAGAGACAGAGACACAGAGAGAGAGAGAGAGAAATGTGCATTGCCCCTTTAAGTATGCTGACCCCACTCTTAAGTACACTGCCTTTAAAAAAATTAGGAACTTGAGTGGCTAAGTGTTATAACTTGGGTTTGTCACATCAGAAATCCATGTTTTATTCCCAGCACTGTCTGGTGTGATCTTGTGCCTGCCTCCCAAGATAGAAATGAGGGCTTGGCCAGTATATAAGCATTTGGAATTGCTCATAAATATTAACAGCCGTCAATGGAATACGGGAGATCAAAATTCATGTCTCCTAGCTCCCAAGCCCTTTACACCTAGGCTAAAGATTTTTAATTTTAGTGATGGGGGGGAGGGGTATGAGTCATTATGCAGGATATTTTACCTGATATGTGGGCAGGTATGACAAGGCAGATGTGAGTGTCATGCAACATGCATAACACTAAGCAAGTCTTAACATCTGCCAAACCACTAGCAGATTCTATTTATGCTAGATCATGGTGAAATGCACAGGGAACCTGGTGCAAGATCACTTTCATAGGTGCTATGAAATTGGCCAATTTTGGTAATTCAAATATCTGAAGTTATGTAAACTTAAAATGTGAAGCTGACTGATTCACCAATGTCACCAGTCAAAACTGTCCAGACTGCTAAGCTTAAAGCAGAATGTTATTTGTGTGTTAGAATTCCCTATCAGTGCAGATAAATGAGTGTAACAGCTTGAAACATTCTGTATGGTTTAATGAACATTTGGCCAAACAGTTCATTAAAAATATTACATGCTGTACCAGATATTTAGCTGAGAGTTTTTTGGCAAGTCAAACCTAAAATCACAGGAAGTAAAAATTAACATATTTTAGCACAAAAGATCCTCATATCTTCATCGCTGCTATTTAAATTAAAACATTAAAATTGCTTCATTGTCATTTGCCAACTTTTTTTAAATACAGCAACTAAGTTCTTGCACTCCAAGCAGTGCTTTCTGAAAAAATGTGAATTGATACGTTCTGCCGTAATCACTTTACTTAATAGCAAGTCATCTTTGAAATCCTTCATGGGTTAGAGAAACTCACCAGGAAAAGTGAACTGCTGCAGTCATATTAAAAATTGTTTGGATTCCAATCTGTGACCAAAAACGCTGTGAGAGTAGTTCTCTGATAGATATCCCATTATACAAAACACCGTGCACATGATTCCCCGGGGTGTAAATCAACTTTTCCAAAAGAAAAAATGTAATCACTGATTTAAGGACATATCAGGTGTACAGCATAAACCCAATTCCAGAGAATGAGAAAGAACATGGTGAATGTGTTACTTTGAAAAGTAACTAGAACTGGCATTGTTGATTTCCATGTTTATTGCTTCTCACTGAGCAACTGTGGTCAGTTTACAAACAAATGGAAAATTTATTTTTCTTGTTTTTGTTTTTTAAATCACCACTTCTGCAAAGTCAACCTGGGACATGAAAGTTAATTGAGGATGTTTCCTTCTGCATCACTACCAGAGATTTTGTCAAAACCAAATTATACCTTCCCTTATACCTGAATACCCTTTGTCTTCAATGACCTGCATAACTATAATTGATTGGTCCTGTAATGGGGACTTGGTCAGCATCCTCTTGACACTGCACCACCTATTTATAGAAACAGTCTTTACTAGTTATCAATGAAGGAGCAGATGACAAAACATTCAGGCCAAGTGCTATGAGACATACACACATATGCCTAATCTTTCACTTTCATAGATGCACAAACTTAGCACTGGGAAAAACCATGCACCAGACTGTAATTTTTTCATTTTATTTTTTATATTATACCAATGAGGACAATTACAAATGACCAGTTAGTATACCAACCAAGCAAACAAAACTAATTACCAAATCAATACCTATTACTACTAAACCAATTACCAATTAGAACACCAGTTTCAAAACCAGTTACCAACTAAAATAAAAAATGTAAAATCAAAGTCAAAATCAAAGTGAAACGTTTCAGTTTACCTCAAATTAATTTGAGGGAAAATTCAGTTTCATGGAAAATTGTGAATTTTGACTTCTTGTGGTTCAGAATGAAAAATGTTTTACATGTCAGAATTTCCTGCAGAACAGAAATTCCAAGTTTTGACCAGGTCTCAAGAGAACTACTGTGCTCTGAATCCATGAAATGCTATAGAAATGTTAAGCACTGTGACGGTATCTCAAGATGCATGCCTAAAATTAATGGATACTTGACAATTTCTGTCTTAATCTGGGCCTCTGATCCTAGTGCATAAAATGTGCTTAGCACCTCACAAATGTGTTGTGAAGATACATTTGTTAAAGTTTGTGAAGCACTTCAACACTACTATTCCGAGCGCAAGGAAGTTACCTGTAGTCAGTGCGGGATTTGGATGGTATCTGATAAATAAGGCCTGGGGCTACACAATGAATGATGAGGCTGAAAAGTTATATTGAACTGCTACTCTTTCAGTGAGCTTCATCCATCCTAGGAACTCAGTGAGACAAGAATCCTGTGGGAATTACAGTTTATGATTGGGTATTGAATGCATACACACAAAAGGGTCAAATTAAGGTTACACAGGAAACCATTAATTCAGGCATCTACATTTTTAATGTTTGAACCTTAGTGTTCTTTTAATACAGTTCTTTGCATGTTATTTTGCATGTTTTTTAAATAGCAAACTAAAAAAAACCCAGAAAATTCTATCATGTGACATCACACTGACTCCCACATGACATGGTTCATCAGGAGGTTTATAACTTTCAGATTCACAACTTAAACCTCTGTCCCTTGAGCTAACAAAGTAACTGACAGCAGCAGTAGTCAGTCATTCTCTATGTCAGGGGTGGGCAAACTTTTTGGCCTGAGGGCCACATCGAGGTTGTGCAACTGTATGGAGGGCTGGGTAGGGAAGGCTGTGCCTCCCCAAACAGCCTGGCCCCTACCCCCTATCTGCCCCCTCCCACTTCCCGCCCCCTGACTGCCCCCTTCAGAACCCCTAACCCATCCAACCGCCTCTGCTCCTCGCCCCTGACCACCCCTCCCAGGGTCCCCACCCCTAACTGCTCCCCGGGATCCCACCCCCTTATCTAACCCCACCTGCTCCCTGTCCCCTGACTGCCCTCCTGACCCCTATCCACATCCCTGCCCCTTGACAGGCCTCCCCGGGACTCCCACTCCCTCCCCGTTCTCCATCCCTGACTGCCCCCCCAGAACCTCTGCCCCATCCAACCACCCCCTCCTCCCTGATTGCCCTCCAGGACCCTCCACTCCCTTACCCAATCCCCCCGCTCCTCGCCCCCTTGCCAGCAGCAGGAACTCGCAGCCACGACACCCGGCCAAGCCAGCTGTGCTCCCCAAGCTGCCCAGCAGGAGCAGCAGGCCAGAGTGCAGCCTGAGCAATGGCGTGGCTTCCGGGACAGTGGGGGAGGGGACTAGGCTCCCCGGTCAGGGGAAGGGGATGGGAGAGGGAGGGGCAGGATGGTCCCACGGGCCATAGTTTGCCCATGTCTACTCTACGTGGACAAGCTGCTAGAGGGAGATGAAGCACACATTTTGCCAGTCAGTGTCAGAGCTATTTGCTAATAGTAAAGGAAAGGAATGTTGAGGCTCAGGAATTCTGACTTCTAGGTCAGGTTCTGAATGGAACATGTTACAGTGACTGATTATAGACCCATATGGCCCCTTCCCCCCCCAATCCTAACTCCTTTCTGACCTTGCCAACCCTGCTTCTATTCCTCTCTGCTCCTTTTGCCTCCCAGTGTATCCTTGTTCTCCCTTCTATTCCCCCTAAGCCTGCATCCCCCAGCCCTTCTGTTCCTCACCCCCTTAGGCCTGGTCTATACCTAAAACTTAGGCCAGCCTAACCCCCACTGTCAATACAGCTAGATTGATGGAAGAATTCTTCCATCAACCTAGCTACTGCCTCAAAGAGGTGGATTACCTACATCAACAGGAAAACCCCTTCCATACATGTAGAAAGCATCTAAGCTACAGTGACTCAGCTGCAGCACCAAAGCTGTGCCATTGTAGCACGGACATAGGGCTAGTTTACACTACAAGCACTACATTAGCACAGCTGCATAGATGCGAGAGCGTTCCCGTCAGTATAATTACTCCACTTCCATGAGCGTCTCCTGCCGACATAGCACCAGTGTAGACAGCGCTTAGGTCACTGCAACTTGTGTCACTCGGGGGGGTGGCTTTTTCACACCGCTGAACGATTTAAGTTATATCGACATGAGTGGTAGTGTAGACCAGCCAATAGTCTTTGGCAGCTTCTTCTTTCTCATCTATGCTTGCTGGGCATCAGCATTGGGAGCACTGAAAGTACAGGAGAGTCTCCCTCCTTGTTGTGTGAAAAAAGTGTTTGTCCACAGGTGATAGGGTGTTTTTCTCATTTATCATTTTTCCATGCGAGTTCATTCAAAAACATAGTGATTGCCTAGTTTCACCCAAGTAGCTGTTGTTGGGGCATCTGATGCACTGGATGAGGCACTCCACCTATTGTGATAGGCACTGACGGGACCCATAGATTTTGAAAGGTATGTGTGCGGGGGGGTATTGATCATCTTAGCAGTGGAGATGTGTCTACAGGTTTTGCATCTGTTGTTACAGCAGGGTGTGGTGTCATTTGGATTGGCATGTCCTGGTCTGTGGGGAGCTGCTTCTGATGATGAGCTTGGATAGGTTGGTGGGTTGTTTGAAGGCCAAAAGAGGAGGTTTGGGAAAGATTTCCTTCAGGATGTGGTCCCAATCAAATATGGGTTGCAACTGTCTGATGATATCCTGTATGGGTTCCAATATGGTATCTAGTTTTCCTCTACTGAAGCAGATTCTCTCCGGGCATTTGGGTGGCTCATTCCCATGATGAAATCTACTTCTCTGGTGGAATCTCCTTGTTGTGAAGGTTAGTTTTAAGTATATTAAGGTGTTTATCCTAGACTTCCTCCTCAGAGCATATTCTGTGGTACCCTAGTGCCTGGCTGTATATAAGATTTCTTGGTGTGTTTGGGATCCGTGGAGGTAAGTGTGGTGATCCATGGGTTTTTGTACATAGTTGTCTGTAGGGTTATAAAAGGTAATAATAAAGGTAATAATTGGAGATATACCAATCTCCTAGAACTGGAAGGGACCTCGAAAGGTCATCGAGTCCAGCCCCCTGCCTTCACTAGCAGGACAAATTTTTGCCCCAGATCCCTAAGTGGCCCCCTCAAGGATTGAACTCACAACCCTGGGTTTAGTAGGCCAATGCATGTTCTCAACAAAGTTTGATGGATGAGTGGTGGTGGTTGACATTCTAGTGGAAATCTGTAAGACAGTTTAGGTCCTCCTTCTGCATCACAGAACCAAATTACCTGATATACATTTTCCCAAAAATTCTTCCTCAACATAGCCCGTGAAGAGGCTGAGGTATTGCAGAGCCATTCTAGCATCCCTGGCTGTTCGTATGGCTTGGACAAAGTGTTTGTTGAATGTAAAATTGTTATGGGTGAGGATGAAATGGATGAGTTTGGCAATGTGTTTGGGGTTGATATCCCTGAGTGTTGTCCATTGTCTTGTAGATATTTGAGGCAAGCAGCAATTCTATCATTGTGAGGTATGTTGGTATATAGGGAGGTGATATCCATGATGGCACTGATGGTGTTCTGAAGGAATTTGTTAATGTTGCAGAGTTTCTGAAATAAGTCAGTTGTGTCCTGGAGGAAACTGGCTCTGTGTGCGGTGAGTAGTTTGAATATGCTGTTCTCTCAGCAGTGGAGATATTGTGATGGATTTGATGTTTGTTAAAGATTTCACAATCAATTTTTTTTCTGTAAGCAGTTAGTATAAGATCAAGTAAGTGGTTTCATCTGCTGTGGGGTATCCAGTGACAATTCTTTTTTCTTATGACTGTCAGTGGGGAAGTGGGTGGTGGTGTTATTTCTATTGTGAAAGAATTATTTGAGGCAGAGGTGGCAAAAGAGTTTTTAGTTATCCACATTAGTATAGGATCGGGTTCTCTGGTGGCAGAGAAGTTCAGTCCCTTGGAGAGTACAGATAATTCAGCTCCACTTAGAGGTCATCTTGATGAAGTTGATGATGATGGAATGTGACCATGTGGTGGGTTTTGGTGTCATGGTTACACAGCAAACCTGGTACTTGAGGCAATCAAGAGAGGACAGGATCCTACTCTGAGGCGGATGGAAGGATGAGGGGTGAGCGTTACAAAGCAAAAGGCAAAGATATACTTTTTATGTATACATGTGCTTGTTCACATTATTTAAATTATTGTATGACAAAGTTACAAAGTCTCAGTTGTGTGATTTGTGCAGGCTGTACCCTACAGTATCTTCCAATGATCACAAAACAGGAATACATCTTTGTGATCACTCAACTATTTGAGATTCTCTGTTCTAGCATATTCTCTTCTCTCGTTATAGTTAGTATGGCAACACCCATTTTTTTCATGTCGTGTGTGTGTATGTATATATCTATATCTATATCTATATATCTTCCTACTGTATTTTCCACTGCGTGCATCCGATGAAGTGGGTTTTAGCCCACGAAAGCTTATGCTCAAATAAATTTGTTAGTCTCTAAGGTGCCATAAGTACTCCTCGTTCTTTCTTCTAGCATTGTGTCTGCTGCTTGCAAATTAATCATAAAGCAGTACAGCATGTTTGCCAATTGGTCCGAGTAGGTGTGTCCATATACTACTTACTCTACAGCCCCTTCCTACAAAGTGGCAGATAAGGCTTTGGGGAAAGAAAACAAACCCTAGGAGTAGTCCCTGGCTGTGTCCAAGACCACCTCCCTGAGCTCCTGTCCCGATTCATCCGTGCTCAAGAGTCCATTAGGTACAGGCCTGACTAAATATGTACCTAAATGCATATGCTACAGTGTGGGTGAGTTAGTTACTCGTAAGCTTCTTATAGTAACTAACTCTCCCACATCACACACTATGTATTTAGGTACATATTTAATAATCTGGGAATTGAAAAGTTGGATGTGAGAAAGTTAATTTCTTTGAGAACATTTAACTTTTCTATTCCCTGTCTTAAAACATGTAACTTTAATACTTCAATAACAGTTTGATATTTAATTTCCTGGTATTAAAAAAGAACATTCAGAAAGTTGAACATGTGGGGAAAGAAGCTGGTTATGACAGAAGTGCTAGAATAACCTGATACATAGTGACGGCTATTAGGAGATGCACAACAAAAGAGCGACTCATTCTAAGCACCATGAAAGTTGTGTTCTTCATTTCTATGTATCATCTTCTTTGCCTTGTCCCATCAATTGGTACTAGTGGCTCTTTCTGTTTTTCTCTAAGCATTCTTGTCAAGCACATATTCTAAGTTGACACCAATTTTCTTCATATCATCCTTCAGCATCTTGAACAGTCTTTTTCCTACATCTTCCTCACAATCTTTGTCCTATGACTACCAGCTCTTGTACCCTGTGGCCACCATATACTCCAGCTGAGGCCTTATCAGCACAGAGTAGAGCAGAAGAATTGCTTCTTGTGTCTTACTTACAACACGCCCGCTAATACATCCCAGAAAGATGTTTGCTTTTTTTTTTTGTTAGTGTTGACAAAGGCTGTCAAACGATTAAAAAAAATTAATTGTGATTAACTGTGCTGTTAAACAATAATGGAATACCATTTATTTAAATCTTTTTGGATGTTTTCTACATTTTCAAATATATATTCATTTCATTTACAACACAATACAAAGAGTACAGTGCTCACTATTGTTATTACAAAAATTTGCACTGTAAAAAACAAAAAAAATAGTATTTTTCAATTCACCTAATACAAATAATGTAGTGCAATCTCTTTATCACGAGAGTTGAACTTAGAAATGTAAAATTATGTACAAAAAATAACAGCATTCAATAATAAAACAATGTAAAACTTTAGAGCCTACAAGTTCACTCAGTCCTACTTCATCCAATCACTCAGACAAATAAGTCTGGTTACAATTTGCAGGAGATAATGCTGCCCGCTTCTTGTTTAGACTGTCACCTGAAAGTGAGAACAGGTGTTCACATCGCACTGTTGTAGCCAGTGTCACAAGATATTTATGTGCCAGCTGAGCTAAAGATTTATATGTCCCTTCATGCTTCAACACCATTCCAGAGGACAATTCTCCTCCAAGGGAGTTCAATAACAAATTTAATTAATGCATTTTTTAATGATCATCATCAGCATAGAATCGTAGGAATAGAAGGGACCTTGAAAGGTTATCTAGTCCAGTATTATGTAGACCATTCCAGACATGGTAACATGTCCTCTGGAATGGTGGCTGAAGCATGAAGGGGTGTATGAATGTTTAGCATATCTGGCACATAAATACCTTGCAACACCAGCAAAAGTGCCCTGCGAATGCCTGTTCTCAGGTGACTCTGTAAAGAAGAAGCAGGCAGCAGTATCTCCCGTAAATGTACACAAACTTGTTTGTCTTAGTGACTGGCTGAACAAGAAGTAGGACTGAGTGGACATGTAGGCTCTAAAGTTTTACGTTGTTTTGTTTTTGAGTGCAGGTACATAACAAACAAACAAAAATCTATGTTTGTAAGTTACAGTTTCACAATAAAGAGATTGCACTACAGTACCTGTATGAGGCAAATTGAAAAATACTATTTCTTTTGTTTATCATGTTTACAGTGCAAATATTTGTAATAAAAAAGAATATAAAGTGAGCACTGTACACTTTGTATTCTGTGTTGTAACAGAAATCAATATATTTGAGAATGTAGGAAAACATCCAAAAATATTTAATACATTTCAATTAGTATTCTATTATTTAACAGTGCAATTAATCGTGATTAATTGTTTTTAAGTAATCACATGAGTTGACTGCAATTAATCATTAAGCCCTAGTGTTGACACATATTTGTGGTCCACTATGACCCCCATGTCCTCTTTCGCAGCACTATTTCCCAGGCAGTCATTTCCCAATTTGTGTGTGTGCAATTGATTTTTCCTTTCAAAGTGGAATCCTTCATATTTGTCCTTATTGAATTTCATGCTCTTTACTTCAGACCATTTCTCCAGTTTGTCCAGATCATTTTGAGTTTTAATCCTATCCTCCAGAGCACTTGCAACCCCTCCCAGCTGGGTATCATAGTACTCCTGTTTTTTTTTGCGGATACAGACTAACACGGCTGCTACTCTGAAAGCTTTATAAGTGTATTCTCTATGCCATTATACAAACTACTGATGAATATATTGAACAGTACTGGAGCCAGGACTGATACCTGCAGGACACAACTCAATATGTTCTTCCAGCTTGACTGTGAACCATTGATAACTACTCTCTGGGAATGGTTTTACAACCAGTTATGCACCCACCTTATAGTAGCTCCATCTAGGTTGCATTTCCCTAATTTGTTTATAAGAGGGTTATGAGAAACAGTATCAAAAGCCTTACTGAAGTCAGGATATACCACATTTATCATTCCTACCCTATCCACTAGGCTTGTTACCTGGTTTGACATGATTTGTTCTTGACAGATCCATGCTGACTGTTACTTATCACCTTATCTTCTGGTGCTTGCAAAATGATTGCTCCATTATCTTTCTGGGTACTGAAGTTAAGCTGATTGTCTGTAATTCCCTGGGTCGTCCTTATTCCTCTTTTTATAGATTGCCACTATATTTGCCCTTTTCCAGTCCTCTGGAATCAATCCCGTTTTCCATGACTTTTCAAAGATAATCGCTAATGGCTAGGACTGTCAAGCGATTAAAAAAATTTTAAAAATCGCACTGTTAATAATAGAATACCATTATTTAAATATTTTTGGATGTTTTCTACATTTTCAAATATATTGATTTCAATTACAACACAGAATACAAACTGTACAGTGCTCACTTTATATTTATTTTTGATTACAAGTATTTGCACTGTAAAAACAAAAGAAATAGTTTTTTTCAATTCACCTAATACAAGTGCTGCAATCTCTTTATCATGAAAGTTGAACTTACAAATGTAGAATTATGTACAAAAAAACTTCATACAAAAATAAAAAAAAATGTAAAATTTTAGAGCCTGCAAGTCCACTCAATCTTACTTCCTGTTCAGCCAATCGCTCAGACAAAAAAGTCTGTTTACATTTGCAGAAAATAAATGCTGCCCACTTCTTGTTTAAAACCTCACCTGAAAGTGAGAACAGGTGTTTGCATGGCATTGTTGTAGCCGGCGTCTCAAGATACTTACGTGCCAGATACGCTAAAGATTCATATGTCCCTTCATGCTTCAACCACCATTCCAGGGGACATGCATCCATGCTGATGATGAGTTCTGCTAGATAACAATCCAAAGCGGTGCAGACCGACACATGTTCATTTTCATCATCTGAGTCAGATGTCACCGGCACAAGGTTGATTTTCTTTTTTGGTGGTTCAGGTTCTGTAGTTTCCACATCAGAGTGTTGCTTTTCTAAGACTTCTGAAAGCATGCTCCACACCCCGTCCCTCTCAGATTTTTAAAGTCACTTCAGATTCTTAAACCTTGGGTCAAGTGTTGTAGCTATCTTTAGAAATCTCACATTGGTACCTTCTCCATGTTTTGTCAAAACTGCAGTGAAGGTGTTCTTAAAATGAACAAACATTTGTTGGATCATCATCTGAGACTGCTATAACATGACATATATGGCAGAATGCAGGTAAAACAGAGGAGAGGACATACAATTCTCTCCCAAGGAGTTGAGCCACAAATTTAATTAACGCATTATTTTTTTAAATGAGCATCACCACCATGGAGGCATGTCCTCTGGAATGGTGGCCGAAGCATGAAAGGGCATATGAGTATTTAGCATATCTGGCACGTGAATACCTACAAAAGTGCCATGCAAATGCCTGTTCTCACTTTCTGGTGAGACTGTAAATAAGAGGGTAGCATTATCTCCTATAAATGTAAACAAACTTGTTTCTCTTAGCGATTGGCTGAACAAAAAGTAAGACTGTGTGAATTTGTAAGCTCTAAAGTTTTATATTGTATTGTTTTTTAGTTCAGTTATGTAACAAAAAAAATCTGTATTTGTAAGTTGCACTTTTACGACAAGATTGCACTACAGTACTTGTATGAGGTGAACTGAAAAATACAATTTCTTTTGTTTATCATGTTTACAGTGCAAATATTTGTAATAAAAATATACACTCTGATTTCAATTTCAACATAGAATACAATATATATGAAAATGAAGAAAAACATTGAAAATATTTAATAAATTTCAACTGATATTCTATTAACAGTGTGATTAAAACTGCAATTAATTGACAGCCCCACTAATGGCTCAGATAGCTCCTCAGTCAGCTCCTTGAGTATTCTAGAATGTATTTCAAAAGGCCCTGGTGACTTGAAGACATCTAAATTGCACTGCTACAGACTAGGGACCGAATGGCCAGGCAACAGTTCTTCAGAAAAGAACCTAGGGGTTACAGTGGATGAGAAGCTGGATATGAGTCAACAGAGTGCCCTTGTTGCCAAGGCGGCTAATGGCATTTTGGGTTGTATAAGTAGGGGCATTGCCAGCAGATCGAGGGATGTGATCATTCCCCTCTATTTGACATTGGTGAGGCCTCATCTGGAGTACTGTGTCCAGTTTTGGGCCTCACACTACAAGAAGGATGTGGAAAAATTGGAAAGAGTCCAGTGGAGGGCAACAAAAATGATTAGGGGGCTGGAGCACATGACTTATGAGGAGAGGCTGACGGAACTGGGATTGTTTAATCTGCAGAAGAGAAGAATGAGGGGGGATTTGATAGCTGCTTTCAACCATCTGAAAGGGAGTTCCAAAGAGGATGGATCTAGACTGTTCTCAGTGGTACCACATGACAGGACAAGGAGAAATGGTCTCAAGTTACAGTGGGGGAGGTTTAGGTTGGATATTAGGAAAAATGTTTTCACAAGGAGGCTGGTGAAACACTGGAATAGGTTACCTAGGGAGGTGGTGGAATCCTCTTCCTTAGAGGTTTTTAAGATCAGGCTTGACAAAGCCCTGGCTGGGATGATTTATTTGGGAATTGGTCCTGCTTTGAGCAGGAGGTTGGACTAGATGACCTCCTGAGGTCCCTTCCAACCCTGATATTCTATGATTCTATGAACTTGTCTAAGTAATTTTTAACTTGTTCTTTCCATATTTTAGCCTCTGATCCTACCTCCTTTTCACTTGTGTTCACTATATTAGATGTCCGATTTCACCAAAAAGCTTAGTAGCAAATAGAAACAAAAATGTTGTTCAGCACTTCTGCCTTTTCCACATTTTCTGTTATTGTTTTTCTCCTCTCATTGAGTAATGGGCCTACCATGTTCTTGGTCTTCCTCTTGCCTCTAATGTATTTGTTGAATGTTTTCTTGTTACCCCTTTTGTCTCTAGATAGTTTAACTGCATTTTGTGCCTTGGTCTTTCAAATTTTGTCCCTACATGCTTGCATTGTTTGTTTATATTTATCCTTGGTAAGTTGACCTAGTTTCCATTTTTTGTAGGACTCTTTTTTAGTTTCAGATCATTGAATATCTCCTGGTTAAGCCAGGGTGGTCTCTTGCCACACTTCCTAACTTTCCTGCGCAATGGGATAGTTTGCTCTTGTGTCCTTAATAATGTCTCGTTGAAAACTGCCAACTCTCTTGAACTGTTTTTCCCCTTAAACTTGCTCCCCTTGGGATCTTACCTACCTACTGCCTTCTTGAAATCCATTATCTTCTCTGTGCTGTTTTCCCTCCTACCATTTCTTAGAATCATGAACTATCATTTCATGATTCATTTCTTGTTTCTGTTTCACTCTTGAATTTGTCAAATAACATTTTAACTTTAAATAAGATCTACCACTGATGTTAAAATAAGAGACTAAGAAAAACCTAAGCAAGAGCCATCTTTTACCTTTAACTTACTATCGGAGGATAGGTCTACACTAGCGCAGTAAATCGATCTAAGTTATGCAACTTCAGTTACATGAATAACTGAACTGAACTTGACGTAGTTAGATCCACTTACTGCGGTGGCTACACTGCACTGTGTCGACGGGAAAGCATCTCCCGTTGACTTCCCTTACGCTTCTCGTGGAGGTGGAGTACACAAATTGATGGGAGCATGCTCTCCCATCAATTTAGCATGTCTTCACCAGACCCGCTAAATCAGGGGTGGCCAACCTGTGGCTCCAGAGCCACATGCTGCTCTTCAGAAGTTAATATGCGACTCCTTGTATGGGCACCGACTCCAGGGCTGGAGCTACAGGCGCCAACTTTCCAATGTGCTGGGGGGTGCTCACTGCTCAACCCCAGGCTCTGCCACAGGCCCTGCCCCCACTCCACCCCTTCCCACCCTCTCCCCTCAGCCTGCCGTGCCCTTGCTCCTCCCCTTTCCCCCCAACCTCCTAGAACCTCCTGCATGCCACGAAACAGCTGATCGGGAGGTGCGGGGAGGTGCTGATCGGCAGGGCTGCCAGTGGGTGCGAGGCGCTGGGAGCAGGGTGGAGGAGCTGATGCGGGGCTGCTGATGTATTACTGTGGCTCTTTGACAATGTACATTGGTAAACTCTGGCTCCCTCTCAGGTTCAGGTTGGCCACCCCTGCGCTAAATCAACACTCGCTGCATTGACTGCAGCAGTGCCAATCTACCGGTAAGTGTAGACATGCCCTGAGTTTACCAGAGGAAATTTAGGAAGGCGAATGAAGTCTCACATTTGCATGCAGGAAACAGTCTATGAACAAGTGTACAAAATGTACCTGTTTTACTAGTTTCTTCAATCCACCAGCAATGCAAGCCTACAGGTGTTCGGTTTCCACACATTACAGGAAAATAAACTGATCCTTTTTTGGTTCACTTAATTACCAAGTCTGACCTTTAAAGGAGCATGTTCTCACAAAAAGATTTTTCTAAACCAGGCAAATGCTCTTTAACAAAGCCTAAAACACAAGTAATTCTTATAAAGAATTTTTAATAAAGGGATCTCCTGCTCATCACCATCTCTAAGTCAAAGTAAACAAGGCAGCTTAGCACAATATATATGAATAGCTAGTTAAAACTAATTTAATAGTGACTTAATACCAGCTCACACTGTTTATCCAGGCCCAAAAGATCACTACACTACAATAACTCCATTGTAGTATTTTGTACCTATTTGCAAAAACAAGTAAAACTCAGTACGTTTCTTTCAAATGGAAAATACATCATGTTCATGTAACAGCTAACGGCAAATCATGGCTATTTCAACCTTTTTCTACTTGCCAAAGCAAATCAAGGAAGAAGCTCAAACTCATTTTCCTGTTAACAGATGGACTGAGAGGACAGTCAGTTAGCATAACAATAGTATATATAGAATGGTCCTTCTGCTATTAATCTATAATTATTTGCACATGTGCATAGCATAACCACATTAGTGCAGTTGTGTATAGCTATTCTGCATTGAAACTGCAAAACCACCCGCTTTTTGAATATTTGTTCATTTAATAGATTTGCTCATTTAGTAGACTAAGTTTCCTAACATGTGATCTGAATATACTGACCATAGCACTTCCAGTCCTATTAAATGTATTACATGTAAATATCATAAGAAGCTACCTGTAAGTGGGAGCCTCTCAGGTGGTCAGTAAATCAGTCTGCAGACACAGTATAACAGGATCTATTATATTATATCTTTGGTATTTTACAACCCCCATGACCATGATACATGAGTATCTCACAATCATCAAGGTGTTTACCCTCACAAGACCTCTGTGCTATTTGCCCCATTTTACAGGCGGGGGAACTGAGGCACAGAATGACTAAGACTGCCCCAAGGTCACACAGACGCCTGCAACAGAGCAGGAATTGAATACCGAATCTTCCACTGCCTAAATTAGGGATCTAACCACTGGATTATCCTTCCAAAAGATTCAGGGCAGCCTTTTTTCATCTTAGCTTTTAAATCTTTGGGGCAGGGACTGCACATGGTGTATTTGGACAGCACTTAATGTGAGTATTAGCAGAATACAAATAAAATAGATTTTTAGCTAAAATAAACATGAGGGTGACAAAGGAATATATTTCCATTTATAGCCAGTTCCATGACACAAATGCATGTGTTGACATTCAAAAGTGCAACTCTTATTTCAGTAGATCTAGTCCGAATCAAAGCTAGACTGTCTTTTCAATATACAAGTAACTACAAACTGTAAGATCACTCACCAGGTCACATTATATAAATTACCAACCCCAACATCATTAGATTCATCTTCAAACAGCCAGGTAATCTGGAGCTGTGAAAATGAAAGCTGCATCAGACTCAGAAGCATTAAACCTGTGGATATCTGGCCTTTAACATCCCTCATACTACTACTAAGATACAGGAATTTTACTTCTCATGCCCATAAACACAAGAGGAAGCCAACACTGTCAACATCAGACTAAAATATGTCATCTCAGACAGAACTAGCATCCAAAACACACAAGGCCGCTTGCAGAGTCAGAAAGAAAAAACTCTAAACAAAAGCCTTTACCAGAAGAACTTCATTTTTAATTGAAGTTTGGCCATCCATCCTAATGTTATGTACTGAAGGTTAGAAAGATATAGACTCATAGAAACACAGGGTTGGAAGGGATCTTGAGAAGTCATCAAGTCCAGTCCCCTGCACAAGTAGTCATCAAGGTATATATGGAGAAGCTTTGCCCTTGAGGAATCAAACTTTTCCTGAATGGGCAAAAAGGAGCTGCCATGAACACGTGAGAAGAGTATTAACGAAACCTCTGTCATTTTTGATAGTGCAAGAGCTCTCCACAATGAGATTAAGAGGTCTGTACCATTGCTAGTTTGGCAGGATACAGCACAGACTTATTATGTGGCTGACAAAGCCCTCAGACAGTAACACCACAAGCCAACAATATCCAAAGAGAACTAGTTAGTAAGATGTGAAGTTACCATTTCAGAATGGGAACATGCGTGGCCTAGATTGCTGCAGGGGCTGGTAATGGAACATTTATTATGATTTGTAAAATGCAGTATGAAGCCTATCACTTCCAGGTCACTGATTCAAACTGGCTAAGACCAGTAGTGACTCCAACTGATGGCTATTCTGTGGCCAAGAAAGAGCTGATAATCTCAGCCCAATGCCCAGCAGTAAACTGTTCATTTCTGGCTGAAAGACTGAAGCGCAAGTATGTGGTGCATATAACACAGTTTTTTTCCCCTCAGGGTTTACTGTGTGTGAATGGCTAATGATCTAATGCTCAGAGCAAGAAAAAGGGGGAGTGGAGAAACAAAGGCAGAGGGTAACAAGAGTAACCGGAGACCTAAATAATACAGCTTACCAAACAGCACCTCTTATTGAGCAACCAGCATTAACTCTCCAGAATAGCTACTTCAGATCTTAAGGCAGCAGAAGCAAAAGAAGAGGGAAGGGCTGAATCTGTTGATACATAGTAAGAAAATATTATAGTGGGAGAGATAAAAGCTAAATTTTAATCTGTATTTTTCATTGTTGATTAGACTCTTTCATTGTGACATTTCTAATCTCTTTGAAGTGTGTCTGCCATGAATCAGTCATAGGTAAGATCAGCTGATTGAGTGAGTGAGATGGGCAAAGTCCTTGAGCTAAATACTGATTGATATAAATATAGAGCTAACTAGCAAGAGTCCATCCTTGAGCTGAAAAAAAGCCAGACTTAGTAAGCCACTGACAAAGTGAGAACATAGAAGCTCAGACCAAGTGGTAGTAGCTGACAGTGGACTAACGTAAAGGAAATGTTCAATAAACTAAATTTTAATATAAAGGGGGAGGTTTATTTTTGTTTGTTTTAAGACAAAACTCAGTGCAAACTAGCACTATCAGAGTGAAAACTCCAAGGTAGCCTTGCAGGTAGAACACTAGCAGCAAACTAATGAGTGTGGGGGATACCCAGTTTACTGCACTAATGGTATTCTTCAAAGCCCACTGAAATCTTTCCATTGACTTCAGTGATCTTTGGATTAGGTCCAGAGTACAGGATGTGTGAGTACTAGCCTTGGGAGCATGAACTACCCTTCCATCACAAAGGTGGGGAAACTTTCCACATCAGCATAGAAGCACATTAGTAGTGCAGAGGATCTTCTAGCTGGTGTAGCTATACTGTGAATAGAGGTCTTCACTTCGCAGTAATGGGGCTTTTCTCAAGCAGGGAACAGCCACATTTCAGAACACACACCCACACACACACCCACACACACACATGACTTTCACTAGAAAAGTTACATGATTTTAGTACAAAATCCCTTTATTTATTTAAGGGCTTGCTGATACTTACTCTACTAGACAGCAAGATTACTGTCAATCTATCATTTGTGAGAAATTACAAACTAGTGACTGGTGTTTTCTTTGCAGCACATGCAGTACTCAAGTTTTGAATGTAGGAAATCAATGTCTTGGGGAGCCTGATTTTGCACTTAAGAAAAAAGGAGAATTCTGTAATCACACAATTTCTTTCTAATATTTTTCTCTCTTTAAGGTTAAGATTCTAGCAGTAAATCCTATTATCTTTGCAAGCGCAAGAAAAAAAAATCACCTTATTTTGCAAGAGCAAAAATGTCAGACACCACAGAAACACCACAGTTATTAGGAGAAGGTCTTACTCTCTTACCTGTACGTTTTCTTCTGTAACCTGAATTTCAGCAGTGTAAACATAATCAATAAGCATTCTGAGCGTCCAGCCATCCACTTCCTTTATTCGAACTCTCTTTGCTCGACTCTCACTCATTTCACCTGCAATACAATTTTGTAGTCTGATTAATTTAGTCGCCAGAAGCTGCACTACTGACAATGAAGCTACTGTCCCTTGTTGGGGATGGTTTTAATTCTGTCACTGGAAGAATTCTCTCCCAGCAATCAAGAGCGGCCACACAGCACACCTTACAACAGCTGTTGTAAGGTGCACAGAGTAGACATAGCCTAAAGGTAGAGTAACCCAGATTATCTGAAGTTACTAAAAGGCTATCTAAGGTACTTATGTGGCTCCTATCACCATAGAATCTGTCAGTCTCTTTATCAGGGCTCCTTGCTTCTGCAACTCATTTAGGTTCTATCTTTGGATGGGGGGGGGGGGACAGACCAGGGCTAGGAAGGGTGAAGCTTCTCCATTCCTGCCTCTTCTCTTGAGTTCCTCTGTCAGAATTTAGGTTCTAGAGCAGTGGTTCTCAACCAGGGGTCCGGGGCCCCCTAGGGGGCTGTGAGCTGGTTTCAGGGGGTCCGCCAAGCAGGGCCAGCATTAGACTTGCTGGGGCTCAGGGGAGAAAGCCGAAGCCCTACCGCATGGTGCTGAAGCTCTGGGGGTCCGAGCCCTGCCACCCAGGGCTGAAGCTGAATCCTGAGCAACTTAGCTTTGCAGGGCCCCCTGTGGCAAATGGCCCTGGACAAGTGCACTGCTTGCTACCCCCTAACGGCGGCCCTGGCTTTTATATGCAGAAAAACAGTTGTTGTGGCACAGGTGGGCCATGGAGTTTATATAGCATGTTGGGGGAGGAGGTGGCTCAAAGAAAATGGTTGAGAACCCCTGATCTAGAGGAAACACAGGAAATGCCAGACTGAATCAGATCTGTGGTCCATCTAACCCAGTATCGTGTCTCTGATTGTAGCCGGTGCCAGATGTTTGAGAGAATGGTGCATGCAACCTCACGTTATGAAAAGTGGGATAATCTGTCCTCCACATTATATCTCCTCCCAATCCCTAGTAGTTAGAGATTGATGGAAACCCTAAAGTGTGTGGTTTAACATCTTTCAAAATGTTAGCAATTACAATTATAACTCTGGATGGAGAAAGAATGGAGAAAATGCCTCCATTCTTCCCTTTGGTTGTAACCAGTTAAGTGAGTGAAATTTGCAGGTCAACAGGTAGAAATGTGGATTATTAGAAGTGTAACATAAATAGGAATTAAAGATTAAATTTAGGACTTTGTCAGTGGAGAATGGCCACACAGCATACGCAGCGTGGTTGATTCTTATTGGAAGGAAACATTTGCACCTGTAGCACACAGTCTGCCAGTCCTTGAAGCAGCACTGGGTGTTGGGTTTAAAACTCCCACCACACCGATTCACTAAATAAATGGTTAGTCTGTTTACATAGAGATATTTTGAATGTGTGACATAATACTCAGCATTTAAAATACAGCTAACTTAAAGGGCTTGCATTTCTGCATTATCAACCAGATGGAAAAAATCATAAAAAAAAGTTGCTTTCACTTGAGTTTAACAGAAAACTAGGATAATTTTTTTTAATCTGATAAAAATATCAATGCTCTCTGGTAATCAGAGCCAGAAGGGCACCCAGAAGTCACCTACTAAAAGACAGGCCCAACAAAGAAAGTAACAGAACACCACTAGCCGTCACCTACAGCCCCCCAACTAAAACCTCTCCAGCGCATCAAGGATCTACAACCTATCCTGAAGGATGATCCCTCACTCTCACAGACCTTGGGAGACAGGCCAGCCCTTGCTTATATACAGCCCCCCAACCTGAAGCAAATACTCACCAGCAACCACATACCACACAACAAAAACACTAACCCAGGAACCAAACCCTGCAACAAACCCCGGTGCCAATTACGTCTGCATATCTATTCAAGGGACACCGTCATAACCACATCAGCCACACCATCAGGGGCTCATTCACCTGCACATCTACCAATGTGATATATGCCATCATGTGCCAGCAATGCCCCTCTGCAATGTACATTGGCCAAACTGGACAGTCTCTACACAAAAGAATAAATGGACACAAATCTGACATCAGGAATTATAACATTCAAAAACCAGTAGGAGAACACTTCAATCTCCCTGGTCACTCAATAACAGATTTAAAAGTGGAAGTTCTTCACCAAAAAAACCTTAAAAAACAGACTTCAATGAGAAACTGCAGAACTGGAATTAATTTGAAAGTTGGACACCATCAAATTAGGCCTGAATAGAGACTGGGAATAGAGGGTCACTACAGAAACTAAATCAATTTGTTAGTCTCTAAGGTGCCACAAGTACTCCTCGTTGTTTTTACAAAAGCTAATTTCCCCTGGCTAAATTCTCACATCTTCTTGTCAACTGTTTGAAATGGGCCACCTTGTTTACACTGGCCTCTAACACTACAAAAGTGATTTCCACTCCTTGTCAACTGTTGAGAATTGCCTACTTCCAACTTAACTGAATTGGCTCGTTAGCACGGACCTCCCACTTGGTAAGGCAACTCCCATCTTTTCATATGCTGTGTATTTATACCTCCCTACTGTGTGTTCCACTCCATGCATCTGATGAAGTGGGTTTTAGCCCACAAAAGCTTATGCCCAAATAAATGTGTTAGTCTCTAAAGCGCCACAAGGACTCCTTGTTGTTTTCACTGGTAATCTGTGTATCAACCATAAATGAACACTTAAGAATTAATAATTGGAGAATTATTTAAATGTCATTTCTATGTTGCACTACGTGGGTATTCACAATGGTGAGCTGGAGCCAGTTCCCACCGGTTCGCGGGAACCGGTTGTTAAATTTAGAAGCCCGTTTAGAACTGGTTGTCCCGCTAGGGACAACTGGTTCGAAAAGGGCTTTTAAATTTAACAAAAGCTCTAGCAGCTCCCTGCCCTTCCCCCAGCCCCAGCTCACCTCACTCCGCCTCTGCCTCCTCTTCTGAATGCTCCTCCAGCTTCTCCTCCTCCTCCCCAGCTTCCCGCGAATCAGCTGTTCGCGCGGAAAGCCTGGGAGGGCTGAGAAGGAAGCAGCGGCTTCCCCTAGGTGAGCTGGGGCAAGGGGGTGGGGGCGCAAGCGGGAGGAGGGCTCCAGGCGCCGCACGGCTCCGGCCTGACCTCCTGCCCGGCTCCGGCTGCGACCTCGCGTGGGCGGCATGGCTCCTGCCCAGCCCCCGGGTCCGGCCGCGACCTTGGCCGGGCTGCATGGCTCCTGCCCGGCCCCCAGGTCCGGCCGCGACATCGGCCAGGCGGTGCGGCTCCTGCCCGGCCCCCGGGCCTGGCCCCGACCTCCAGGCAGCGCGGTAAGGGGGCAGGGAGGGTGTGTTGGATAGAGGGCAGGGGAGTTGGGGGGTGGATTAGTGTGTCGGGGCAGTACAGGGAACAGGGGGATTGAACGGGGGCAAGGTTCCTGGGGTGGGCAGTCAGGAAGGAGCAGGGGTTGGATGGGGCGGTGGGGGGCAGTCAGGGGTAGGGATACCAGAGACAGTCCGGGAACAGAGCGAAGGGGTGGTTGGATGGGGCAGGGGTCATCAGGAATGAAAGAAGGGGTTGGATGGGGTGACAGGGGCAGTCAGGGGACAGGGAAGCGGGTTGGATGGGGCAGGGGTCCCGGGGGGGGGGGGGGGGGCTGTCAAGGAACGTGGGGGATTGGATGGGGCAGGAGTCCCGGGGAGGGGCATACCCCCTCGTGGGGTGAGGAGGAGGGAACCGGTTGTTAATATTTTGGCAGCTCATCACTGGGTATTCAGCAAAAAATGTGGGGTGAAGGAGAGAAGAAAGCACAGAACGGAAGACGAGTCAGTCCTAGCAGAAAGAAAACGTTAACAGATTTCAGTCAATTCCATATCATAAGCAAATCCGGTCTATACTAAATTTACAGTTTAATCTCAGTGAAGTGATCCCTGTTTCCCAATACACAGTTGTATATACAACTAGAACTTCTGATCCTAATTTGAAACTTAGTTGTCAAAATTTTATTTTTACTCTTTACCTGCATGCCCCATATCAGGAATGTAACTGAAGTTGTAAGATGCATATCACAGTGATTGTTTCTGATGTCCCATGTCATCAACAAAAAATAAGGAAACATTAAGGACCAAAGTATATCGCAGGGTGGGAGGAAAGAGCCAAGCAATTTTAAAATAAAATTATAAAATACACATTTAATAATAATTTTTGTTTTGACAGCATCTTCCATGAGAGGGTTTCAAAGTAATTTACAACCTGTGAAGAAGTAAATCTTCAACATTCAAAATCCACTGGGAGGCATTAAGGATCTAAACCTACGTTAGACCTACAAACCCTCTAACATGCCTGCTGTAACAATAAAACAGCAACTTATTAGCGTGGAGTGAGAAGAGGCAGAATCCAGCCTGCACAGAAAAGTTATGCCAACAATGAACAGCATCTCTGTCACTCAGTTATCCAAAGAACACCAAAATATGCACTCCAGCTGCCAAAGCCACTGAAAGCGTTCATGTTTAACAGCTTACAACACTATGGGACTGAGGAATTTACTTAGGGGAAAGAAGAGATGTTAAAGGGACATCATCTACTTAAAGTCCAGAAAAAAGTGATTTAACCTACTGTTACACAGGATTATTACTATTGAAAAGGTTAGAGAATCTCTTTCTCCTTTACTTTGAACATGTGACAGCAATTTACATAGTCATTTTCTACTGTTTCCCCTGTTTGTGTGCATCTTTCACAAAGAAAAAGGAAGAGAAAAATAAAATAAATAAAACAAGAGAGAAATACCAAGCATTGTCAGGAGGACTTAGAGAATCACCCAAACCTACTTTTAACTCCCTTTATACAGAGACACTGGATTTCAAGTTGACAGTTCCCTTTAAAGTTAGAACAAACTAACATAAAAGATACAAGGTTCCTATAATTTTAATGTCTTATTAATATATAAATAAAGCATAGCAAAACAAAACTTTTTTGCCTGTGCACTTCAGCATAGTCTGATAATAGTTAAAGGTAACAAGTGTTAAAAATATTTAGTACCTGTAAACATGGCATGGAAGTAAGGGCTGCAAGCGGCTAGCACGACTCTATGAGCTGCAATTTCCATGTCTTCAGCTACTATCGTCACATCACACAACAAGTTTTGACTGTTTGAAGAAAAAAAAATATCAGAGGAAGAGTAGTTTTACATAAGAAAAACCATAGTAGAAAAGCACATAACATCTACCTTATGGTAAACATGACTTTTTACCCAACAAAAACAACATTGATAAACCAAAATTTTTAACTCTGTTTCAAAAAACACACAGCTGTATACTTACAGCTGGTGCTTGGGTTCATGCAGCTTCCTAGGCGCAAACTAATTAATTCTGCTTTCTTGCTTGGATAAAAGACTTGTATGCCAAATACAGAACAACTTATATCAGCCTGTCAGAGTTTGAGGCTACATACTCTGGAGGAATCCTCTTTCTATGCCATGTATCAATATGGACAAATACTAAAAGGTTACGATTCACTCCCATGTAGATCAGGGCTATGAGCTTCCTAGTCAGTGATGAGCCCAAACTTCAGAGTGGTTTTCTTTGTTGTATTACTTTGCAAGTTCATGCCTTGTTTACTATTCAAAATCACCATAAAGTCTTCTTTGTTATTACTACTTTTCAAGTAGATTTCATCACCAAAAATCTCTGAACCACGAAAAATAGCTTCGGTTTTTCTAGGATGAAACATAGCATGCCTGAATTTCCAACTTCTTTAGTTGGTAGTGTTGTTGTAGCTACGTTGGTCCCAGGACAAGAGAAAGACAAGGTGGAAGGGGGGATGGTAAAGATTTCTTTCAGGATGCAGGACTCATCCAGTATGGCTTGTAATTGTTTGACGATATCTTGTATGGACTGCAGTATGGTGTGGTAGCTGAGAACTAGGAGTGTGCGGTCGGTAGATTTTTTTCCTGCATTCAAGCAGATTCTTCCAGGATATTTGGATGGACCATTTCACGATGCAATCTACTTCTCCAATGGAGTGTCCTTGTTTGGTGAAGGCAGTTTTAAGTGGGTGAAGTGTGTATCCCACAATTTCTCTTAAAAGAACCACCACGCATCCATTAAACTCTCTAGAACACTCCCCCACAAGCATCAACCACCTGGACACCACAATCAGCTTCAACAAAGAAACCCTACAGCAACTATATACAAGAAACTCACGGATCACCACACTCACTTTCATTTCTAGTACCCACCCCAAACACAACAAGAAATCTGTTATCCACTCACACACCACAGAATATGCTCCAAGAAGAAAGTCCAGGATACACACTTAAAATTGCCTTCACCAAACCAGGACACTCCATCAGAGAAGTACATTGCATGATGGAAATGGCCATCCAAATACCCCAAGAAAATCTGCTTCAATAAAGGAAAAAACCCACCAACTACACACTCCTAACTATCACTTACCACTCCACACTGGAATCTGTGTGGGGTATCACCAAACAATTGCAATCCATACTTTATGGCAAGCCAGCACAACATGCGGCCTGGGTGCCGCATGCGGCCCGCGCGGGCTCATTGTGCGGCCCACGTAGGGTGAGTAGGCAAGCAGCGGGTGAGGGAGGGGGGCTGAAGAGGCGGGCGGGCAGTGGTGTGCAATGAGGAGGCGAGCGAGGAGTCAGTGGCTGACCTGTGCTACTAATCTGGTCTGGCTCCCATCCCCTCTCCAAGGGTTGCAGCTGTCTGGTGGTGCCTGCCTTCCACGCCTTCCTCAGTCACACCTCATTCATTCAACAGGGCAATTGATTACAAAGTTGGGGGAAGAGCTTGTTCTACTTCTAGCAAAAAGACATTTTTCTTTTACCTTAATTATACTACCTTAGGGGCCCACTATAACATATTACCAAGGTTCAATACCACTGTTTCGGTGGGGCAGCGCTGGGGAAGGAGGGTTTGTTTCCATGGGGCGGGTGGTGCTGGAGGGGGAGGGGTGTTGTGTTTTGGGGGCCTTGGCGGCACTGGGGGGGGGGGGTCGACCCTCAGCTGTTTTCTTTGGAGTAATATGGCCCTCACCGCTTTACGAGTTGTGCAGGCCTGCTTTATGGGGACCACATCCTGAAAGAAATCTTTCCCAGATCCCCTCTTATGGCCTCAAACCACCCCCCACCACACCCAACCTCTCTAAGCTCACGATGAGAAGCAAGCTCCCCACAGACCAGGCCACACCAAATCAAATGACAGCAGATCCTGCTATGACAGATGCAAAGTCTATAGACATATCTCCACTGCTAAGTGGATCAATACCCTCCAACACCTTCCAATATCCATACGTCCTATCAATGCCTATCACAACATACAGAGTACCTCATCCAGTGCATTAAATGCCCCAACGATGACATGGGTGAAGCCAGACAATTACTATATTCTCGATAGAACTCAAACAGAAAAACGATAAACAAAAAAAACACCCTGTCACTATGGGCAAACTCTTTAAAAAATGATCACTCAATATCTACCTCTCAGTACTTGACCTCAAAGGAAACCTGCACAACACCTTCAAATGACAAACCTGGGAACTTAAATTCATAACTTTGCTAGAGACTTAGGGCTTCTCTACACTAGAAAATTAAGTTGACTTAAGTTAAGTTGACGTACAATCACCACAGTAATTAAAATGGTGGTTCACGTCCATACTCGCTCCTTCCGTCAGTGGTGCACACATGCTCACTAGGAGCACTTCCACTGACTGAAGTGAGGCACTGTGTGACACAGAGCTAGAGCCTGGCAGCCCTGGGTATTTTTTCATCCCCCAGCGACAGAAGTTTTGCTGACGTAAGTGCTAGTGTAGACATTGCCTCAATAGACCCACTGGTTTCATGGCTCATTACAATAATTTGTAACCTACTAACCCTCCTTTGTCCTGTGACTGCAGAGGTGTTAATTGTCACTTCATCTTGAATGGTCTCTTGCAATGTGTTAATTTCTTATGCTTAATCTGTTCCACCTGTAGAAGCAGCAAAGAATCCTGTGGCACCTTATAGACTAACAGACGTTTTGCAGCATGAGCTTTCGTGGGTGAATACCCACTTCTTCGGATTCACAATGAGAAGCAAGCTCCCCACAGACCAGGCCACACCAAATCAAATGACAGCAGATCCTGCTATGACAGATGCAAAGTCTGTAGACATATCTCCACTGCTAAGTGGATCAATACCCTCCAATACCCTTCTTCCGAAGAAGTGGGTATTCACCCACGAAAGCTCATGCTGCAAAACGTCTGTTAGTCTATAAGGTGCCACAGGATTCTTTGCTGCTTCTACAGAACTAGACTAACACAGCTACCCCTCTGATACTGTTCCACCTGGTATTTAGCTGTGACACTCTGATTACCTTTCCCACATCTGAAGAGCTCGGTGTAGCTTAAAAAGCTTGTTTCTTTCACCAACAGAAGTTGGTCCAATAAAAGATATTACCTCACCCACCTTGTAACTTTTCTAGATCCATTTGTATTTCTCTCCTGAGTGTTTACAGTACACTGTTTCCTCCCTCTTCTTTCAGAGAGAAATTCTTCATTAACTTTTTCATTTAAAACCTGGCTTCATCCAGATCTTTGTAGCACACTCACTAGATACTTCTGTCCAGTCTGATCCATTGCAATTTACCATTATTCTTCATGGTCAAATCTCTCAAGATATAAGTTAAATATCTGGCTATTCTCAGCATTTCTGATAGGCTGGAGTGATCAGTTCCATACTTTACCTACTGCTGCCATCAATGGCGAGCTCCAGTCTCTCCCTGGCCTAGAGCAATATTTTGGCTCCAAGACAACAGAATGCAGCAGACAGTAGTCAGAAAAAAAGACAGCCATGTTTGTTTTGGGTATGGGAATGTGGAGTTCTAAGGGCCAATGCATACCAGGGCAGAGGGAATTACAAGAAGGTGTGAAGATAGAACCACATTTGCATAGGACAACTTCAGAGAGCTCAATAGCTATATTCTGTGCTGATAAATTCTCTCAGCTTCAGATTTTAGCCCAGGATATGGCTGTTACTTCATAAATTGGATTTATCAATAAATCATTTAAATTAATCACCATGCCCAGAGGACACTCAGTGCTCAGAAGGAGCTGGAGAATACATGTAAATTTGTTATTAATAAGAGCTGGCACAGCAAGTCGCTAACAAAGGGTCCTCCCGCATCGTACCCATTTTTTGGTAAGAGCTGCTAACGCTTATCCTTGGAGTTATAGAACAGTGGGCCTTACACTTTGGTACCAAGAAAAAGAATCATTGAAGCTTTAAATATAGCCCCCATGTACACAGAGGCAAGCTGAACTTAAGTTCTTCAGCAAGGCCTGTGGGTTTCCACAGCAGTGCAGCAGACTAGAATTCTGCCTGCTCAGGACAATTAAAATGGAAGTTTGTAGTAAATTAAATATGAAAGAAGTAATACAATCAGAACGGTATCCCGTTTCATTACATTTTAAATATTCACTTTTACACTGCCATTACATTTGTTTTCAACATGCTGCAGATTTTGCATTAACACATAATTTAACACCTACATTGTGCTAGCTGCCACAAGGAGTAAGGGATAAGGTAGATTTTTTGGCAGTTTAATAGGAAACAACTGGGGTTTGGGGGACCTGAGAGATGGTTTGGTATGTGGAATAAGTACAGTAGCTGAATGCATCTGCTTCTCAGCAATTAAATAGTCAAAATGTGTCAATCTTTAGGTTTCAGAATTAACTACCTACAAGTAGAGAGACCACTGGGGCAATTTACCCTTTGTAGAACTATTATTTCAGAATGTGTACAGACATCAGTGCATTGGTTATTTTCAGCTTATCTTTTCGAAGTTCACATCATGATCACAAAGACTAGAAACTTAAATAAATAAATAAATAAAATGAAAGAGTACACTGAAGCAATTCTGTGACAAGCTACTCAGTTGCAGAATCAGACATCTACAAAGGGGCTCTGGCAGTAACATAGTTTGGTACATATAAGAAACTAGTCTAGATTTTGTAATATTAACCATTTTCCAATTAGAATTCTTTTGAAAGTCCTTGTTTATCAGCTATTAAACAAACTTCTCTTACTCATGCTTTGGGAAGCATGAGTAAGAGAAGTTCCATCACGATAAAAACAGATTATTATGAGGCATAAAGAGAGGGACTAAATGGACAATTTTCAGTTTTTTGGGGGGGCGGGGAACTTACATCTGCATAGCAGATCCACAAAATCCATAAAAGATCCACACCCCTGAAAGATGTAGCTATGCCATCCTAACCCCCCAGTGTAAATAGTGGTAGGTCAACAGAACAATTCTTCAACCTAGCTACGGCCTCTTAAGGATATGAATTAAGAACCCCTTCCCTTCAGTGTAAGTAGGGTCTATCAGGAAGCACTGCTGCAGCTGTACTGCTGTAGTGTTTTCAGTGAAGACATACCGTTGGTGTGTAAGAATTAGTAGATGGGTGTCCCAGTGATCAACACTAGCGTCAATGTTAAGCATAGTTGACATCTACTTAGAGGAGATTATGATTTATGAAGTGGTAAGATTTACCAAGGACAAAATTATTCAGATTAGTCAAGAACTGTAAGGATTGTGAAAACCTTTAATAAGATATAACAAAACTGGTAAATGGGTAACTTGATAGCAGCCAAGATTCAATGGTAGGCAAGTGAAAGGTTATACACATTGGAAAGAATTTAAGTGTTCGTGCTGAGGGATTCTGACCTTACAGAAAATGTCTACTGAAACGCAAATATCCCAAAAGATATTTGCTTAGATTGCTGCCCACATGAAAGAAAGTGAGCTGGGAGGCAGTATTAAAAAAATACTCAATAATACACAAAATAGCTATTTAAAGATACTGCCTTATTTTGAACAATATAATCTATTTTAGTCAACTCATTCTCAAAGCTGATACACAAGACCACAGGAGGACACTAACAGAAGTCAGAGGTATAAAGAAGGTTTCCATAGAAAGATTACAATGTTTAGGATAATTTCATTTGGAAAGACAAGCAAGGGAAAGCTAGAGGTATAGTAAACAATAATGAATACTTTCAAAGAGGATCAAATGCCTATTAAATAGTTCCCATAATATGAAAACAGATCTTAAGTTAAAAGGCAACAAATTTAAAACCAAAGGAAATTCATTATGCAACAATCAAATTAAGATGCATTAATATGGAGTTTTTAATACTTTCTATTAGAGTTTAGAGGAAACAGTCAAATAAATCTAATTAAACCAATTGCTCTGAAGTCAAGCTTAAAATAATTCAGATTATTTCAAATCCAAAAGGAATGCAAATACAAATATCATGTGACTTGACAAGGTCCTAATATTTTGACTAAGTTTTACTCAAACTGAAGCCACCTTTCAGTATCATCAGTAAACATTTGTGGCAGCTACGCTACTAAATGCAACTATAGTTGAGGTTTGCTTGGGACCATTCCCATTTAAGCTTCTCAATTGTTTATAAATACAAAACAAAAAAACTGCTTGTACTCTCTCAACAGCAATCCTAACTTTAATAAATCCCAGAAATTGAAGTATATTTTTAAAATAATAATCCAGGGCCTTCAACAATGAACTCTGCTGGGAAGTAACCGCACTTTGTCTGCAATGCAACAGCAAAACTGAAACTGGGTTTGTTACTTCTGGGCATGATACAACCTACGATTCATTCTTAGACATGACCTCTAATTCTACACTCTCTCTCATCTCCAAAAAATCACTCACTTGACCCTGCTGCTCTGCCACATTCCTTGAGATTGTGAATCTGGTTACCATAATCCTTGGAGGAGCAAGAAATGTGGTAGGGTGTAGCGTGACAGCCATTCAGTTTGGTCAGCAGTGTAAGGATGGACAGGAACACTCAGGCCTGGTCTACACTAAGCGTTTAAACCGGTTTTAGGAGCGTAAAACCGATTTAACGCCACACCCGTCCACACTGAGAGGCCCTTTATATCGATATAAAGGGCTCTTTAAATCGATTTCTGTACTCCTCCCTAACGAGAGGAGTAGCGCTAATATCGGTATTACCATATCGGATTAGGGTTAGTGTGGCCGCAGATCGACGGTATTGGCCTCCGGGTGGTATCCCACAGTGCACCACTGAACGCTCTGGACAGCAATCTGAACTCGGATGCAGTGGCCAGGTAGACAGGAAAAGCCCCGCGAACTTTTGAATATTTCCTGTTTGCCCAGCGTGGAGCTCCGATCAGCACGGGTGGCAATGCAGTTAAAAATCAAAATAAAGAAAGAGCTCCAGCATGGACCATGCAGATGTGATTGCTGTAAGGGCAGGCAAATCTGTTCTATCAGCGCTCCGTTACAGAAGACGAAATTCAAAATCATTTTTAAAAAATCTCCAGACAGACGCCATAGCAGGGATTCAGCGCACTGCTGCGTGACAAGCGTAACGGAAAGCCAAAGAATCAAATGGACGCTCATGGACTGGAGGACTCAAGCTATCCCACAGTTCCTGTAGTCTCCGAAAAGCATTTGCATTCTTGGCTGAGCTCCAAATGCTTCTAGGGTCAAACACAGTGTCCGCGGTGGGTCAGGGCATAGCTCGGCAATTTACGCACCCCCCCACCCACCCCCAGAAGTGAAAGGGAAAACAATCCTCTCTTGACTCTTTTACATGTCACCCTATCTTTACTGAATGCTGCAGATAGACGCGATGCTGCAGCACTCAACACCAACAACCTTGCTCCCCACCCCCCCCCGCCATGGGTGGCTGATGGTACAATATGGCTGATATCCATCGTCATCATCAGCCTATTGGCACATGGGGCAGTGCAAAAGGCCTGGTAACCATGCCGACTAGCATCAGTTAGGTCGATCAAGGGCGTCTGCTCCTAATTTTTCCTGGTAGATGGTGCAGTATGGCTGGTAACCGTCTTCATCATAGCAAAAGGGGTCTGAGCTCCATCAGCCCCCACCCTTCATGTGTAAAGAAAAGATTCAGTTGCCCCTGGACTAGCAGCGGGATGCTGGGCTCCTCTCCTCCACACTGCTTAATGTCCTGTCTGGACTATCATAGCAGCTGTAGGCTGCCTTCCACTCGTTTCTCACTAACAAGTCACTGTATCTTATTCCTGCATTCTTTATTACTTCATCACACAAGTGGGGGGACAATGCTACGGTAGCCCAGGAAGGCTGGGGGAAGAATGGAATCAACAGGTGGGGTTGTTGCAGGAGCACCCCCTGTGAATAGCATACAGCTCATAATTTCTGCGGGATCTGACACCGAGCAGCTGTGCTCTCTGGTTCTATGATACAGTGGTTCTCTAGTACACTTGCCCATATTCTAGGCAGGACTGATTCTATTTTTAGATACCAAAAAGGAGGGATTGACTCAGGGAGTCATTCCCAATTTTGTTTTTGCGCCTGGCTGATCTCAGCCAGGGGCACTTATGACAGCAGCAAATGGTGCAGTGCAAAAGGACTGGTAACCATGATCATCTTATTACCAATTTATGGTATGGTAGATGGTACAGTATGGCTGGTAACCATCTCTGCTATCATGCAAAAGCAAAAGCATGCTGATGTGTAGCGCTGCTGAATCGCCTCTGTCAGCGGCATCTAGTACACATACGGTGACAGTCACAAAATGCAAAACAGGCTCCATGATTGCCATGCTATGGCATCTGCCAGGGCAATCCAGGGAAAAAAAGGCACGAAATGCTTGTCTGCCGTTGCTTTCCCAGAGGAAGGACTGACTGACGACATTTACCCAGAACCACCCACGACAATGATTTTTGCCCCATCAGGCACTGGGATCTCAACCCGGAAATTCCAAGGGGCGGGGGAGGCTGCGGGAACTATGGCATAGCTACGGAATAGCTACCCACAGTGCAACGCTCCAGAAATCGACGCTAGCCTCGGACCGTGGACGCAGACCACCGATTTAATGTGTTTAGTGTGGCCGCGCGCACTCGATTTTATACAATCTGTTTTGCTAAACCGGTTTATGTAAATTCGGAATAATCCCGTAGTGTAGACGTACCCTCAGAAGGGCATAGCTTACTCTCAGGCTATGTATAAAGTCTTTAACTATACAGTCAGCGTGATGTAGATTGCAATCTCCATGTTTGTCCAGAGTGGCACAAACTGTCAACGTTCAATAAATAAGTATAGCCACAGTGTCAGCAGCAGCAAGAAGACATAGCCACCTGCAACAAGTGAAGATCATATATAGAGGCAAACTTTACTAAGAGATACAGATTATTGTTTTATGCCAAAAGAGGTTAATATTTTTAGGTAAGGTAGGGAGAAAAAGGTAGGGTATATGAAGTTTAAAATCTCAGGCTTTGTCTACACTAGGGAAATTCTGCAAAAATTTTGCATCATTGTCAACACCTATTCAGCTGAACCTGTTGTAAGACCAGCTATAAACAGTTTTGAGTACCACATCACCTAATTCTCTTACTAAATAGTCTAATTGACATGATACTAAGAACAGTATCAACACAGGGCTTCCAGTGTTGCAATGGTGGGAAACTTGACAAAAACCTTTTCCTAGGGCATAAGAGGCCTATGTGAAAAGTGACCTCTTTACTGAACCTATTTGAAATACACTGTGCAACAGACAGTGTCACTGAAACACAAACAAAATCCTTCATACCCCATAAGCAGGTTTGGAAGGATTAGATTTTTATCAGTAAATGTTGGTAAGCATCCATTTCGCCGTACACACCCAAATTGACAAATGAATATCTCCATCAATAATAACTGAAATTTACAGATAGGCAAAGTAAAAAAAATACTGCTTGATATCTTTAAATCAAATTCAAATAATTACTTTGTATATTTTGATGTGATGTTAACAATTTGTTTTAATTATTATAAACTAACTTTCGAATATCAATATCTACTGTCATTAATTATTGTCTGACTCCCATAATTTCATGCAACTGTGAAAATGTATATATAGAAAAATAAAAAATGCTTAAAATCCATAATGTTGTGCAACTTTAAAAATGTATATCCAGAAAAAGAGAAAAATGCTTAGATATCAGTGTTTATTTTTGTAGAAATTATTAAAAAAACAACACTGAATTCTTCCAAGCCAACAAATAAGCAATAGCTCCGGCTAGCTTGTCACGGGTGATATGAATATACAGTACAGATTCCATCAAATTACTTTTGAAGACCAATAAGTTATCACTTTTTATTTTATAATTCATCTTATTGGTTTACCTGGAAAGCTACATTCATGGGATTACACATCCTATTTACGATAGAAACTTTTAAAAAAAAACACTTGTGAACAACTGAAAATGGATGGACCCCATATATGTGCATAAATACAATATATACCTTCTTAATTCATTCATAACTTTGAAAGCTTTCTTCATATGCCAAGGATTCACCGTAACAGGGCAGTGTTTTTCAGTATTATCATCTTTCAGATCCACAGGCTTCTGATGGCAAAGTTTTGTACATCTGTAAACAAACAAGACAATCAAGTTTAGTTAACATTTCTGTCTACTTGAAAATCATGGTCCCAATTCTTTTTGCCAAACTTACTTTGTACTCAGAGTGATTTCAAATTCCACATTACCAACACCCAGTACATGTTTTGGAAAATATACCAGGCACCTAATAATATTAGTCAGAGGAATACATCCAATAGCCAGGTTGATGATAAAGGAGAATGTTAGCCTAGTAAGCTCCATGAGCAAAGGCACTAGTGAGGAGCCCATCCTCCCCCTTACCAATCCTCAGCTGCTGGGAAAGGAATGGGTCCTGGAATTTTTGCCTAGGTGCTGTCCCTGAGTCCTGTTAAGGCAAGGTAGAACATCTTTCATCTAAACCTATGATTAGTTGTTCCCTGATCATAGCTGAGGCCTGGCCTGACATGAGTGATTAACAAATGAGGGAGACCTCATTTCTTGCTTAGAATTAAGGAGGTAAGCAGATTAGGCTGAAAACAGAACTTTTGTGCTAAATAAGATAAGTAAATAGGTCAGTAGACTAAAAAGACAACGGGTTTGGCTACACTTGCAGGTGTGCAGCGCTGGGAGTTAAAGCTGTTTTCATACAGCCGTGTAGGGAAAGTGCTGCAGTGTGGCCACACTGACAGCTACCAGTGCTGCAGTGTGGCCACATTTGCAGCATTTGCAGCGGTGTTGGGAGTGGTGCATTATGGGCAGCTATCCCACAGAGCACCTCTTCCCATTCTGGCGCCGTGGGTTGTGGGAAGGGGACAGAGGGTGCAGGTCATTCTGCTTCCTGTCCCAACGCCCCGTGATGCATCGCTTCACATCCCAGCAATCCCTGTTTCCCTCAACGTTTGGCGCCATCTTGCATCTTTCAATGGTTTCTGTGCAGCGCGATTCTATATTCCGTTTCAGTCTGTGGGAAATGGAGCCCGAACTGCTGAGGAATATGCTGACGAATCTCGCCAGCACATCACGTTTGGCAGTTGAGCTATTCCTTAAGATCCAAAAGTGACAATGAGGAGTCCGACGATGATAGCGAGTCGCATAATGCATACAACACGAAATTGCTTGTGGCATTCACAGACATGCTCAGCACCGTGGAACGCCGCTTTTGGGCTCGGGAAACAAGCACTGAGTGGTGGGATCACGTCGTCATGGAAGTCTGGGATGACGAGCAGTGGCTGCAGAACTTTCAGATGAGAAAAGCCACTTTCATGGGACTGTGTGAGGACCTCGCTCCCACCCTGCGGCGCAAGGACACGAGATTGAGAGCTGCCCTGACGGTGGAGAAGCGGGTGGCTATTGCAATCTGGAAGCTGGCAACCCCAGACAGCTACCGATCAGTCGGGAACCAGTTTGGAGTAGGAAAGTCGACCGTTGGAATCGTGTTGATGCAAGTTTGCAGGGACATTAATCGCATCCTGCTAAGAAGAACCGTGACTCTGGGGAACGTGCAGGACATTGTGGATGGCTTTGCACAAATGGGTTTCCCTAACTGTGGAGGGGCAATAGATGGGACGCATATTCCTATTCTGGCACCACCCCACTTAGCATCCGAGTACGTTAATCGGAAGGGGTATTTCTCTATGGGTCTCCAAGCGCTTGTGGATCACCGTGGGCGTTTCACTGACATTAACACAGGCTGGCCCAGAAAGGTGCATGATGCACGCATCTTTCGGAACACTGGACTGTTCAGGAAGATTCAGGCCGGGACTTTTTTCCCAGACCGGCAGATCACAGTATGGGACGTCGAAATGCCCATTGTGATCCTTGGAGACCCCGCTTACCCGTTAATGCCATGGCTCATGAAACCGTACACAGGGAGCCCTGACAGCAGCAAGGAACGGTTCAACTACAGGCTGAGCCGGTGCCGAATGACTGTGGAGTGTGCTTTTGGCCGTTTAAAGGGGCGCTGGTGATCTCTGTATGGGAAGCTGGACTTGGGGGAAAGCAGCATCCCCGCGGTTATATCCGCGTGCTGTACCCTCCATAATATTTGTGAAGGGAAGGGTGAAAGATTCAGTCAGGCGTGGATCTCCAAGGTTCAATGCCTGGAGGCTGAATGTGCACAGCCAGAGAGCAGGGCTACTAGAGAAGCCCAGCACAGGGGTGCAAGGATTAGGGATGCCTTGAGGGAGAAATTTGAGGCTGAAAACCAACAGTAGTGTTTGGTGCCTTGCATGGGAGTGAAGTGCAGTGGCTACAATGTTAGTAGGAATCTGCATTTCCTAAGCTGATTTGCAGTGCCTGTTTCTTTCCTGGGCTAAGGTATCTTTGACTTTCTGCAATAATAAAGACTCTTTTCAAAGCCAAAAATTCATTTATTGAAAAGAAAATTACTTTATTGACAGACACACAACTTTTTGGGAACCTAAAAGGGCAGGGGGGTGGGGTGGGGAACCGTACAGTCACAGGTTTGAATATGTCTTGTCTGGAGTGCTGTGCAATGACTGCTGCACTTCAGGATCGCTATACTGCATGGTGAGGGGGGTTGAGTGCAGAGGGTAAGGGTCGTAGTTCTCAGGGCTGGTTGGTGAAAGTACAGGTGTTGGAGGGAGCTGGTGGTGGTAAGAACCTGGATGCTGGGGAAGGGGGTTTTGAGCTGACATGAGGGGACAAGGGAAAGAGCTTTGGGACAAGAGCGGTGGTGGGGGGGGGCGAGCGCAGTAGTGCTCCACCTGCATGGTTACGAGTGCCTGAATAGAGTCCGCTTGGTGCTCCAGGATCCTTATCAGCTGCTTCATGCTTCTTTTCCTCTGCGCTGCGTTTTTCTGGCCGATTCTGCTTTCCCTTTCCCTCCAGTCCTGCGCTTTTTGATTCTCTGTGAGAGATATGCTGCAAAAAGTTATGTTATGCAGCATGTCTTGTTTGCTTTTTCGCGGCTTCTTCCGGAGCTTTTGTAGTCTCTCAGCCGGTGATAACACGGACAGCTGAGATCTCAAGGTTGCATCTGTAAAGCCAAAATGCAACACTTAACAGAGGCAGCATTGTTTATGCCAGACAGAGTTATTCCCCCACTGTAATAGTCTTCACAATAGCATAACTTTCCCATACCAAAGAGAGCGCACATAACCCACTGAGCCTCAAAATGGTAAGGGGGACTGGTTCAGGGCTGTACTGGGGTTTCTGTGCGTTGGGGAAAGCAAACAGCTGCAGGGGGCACCTACACTGAACACTATCCCAACATTTTCCACAGGAGGTTATCCTGGAAGATCTCTCGCTGCTGCGGGTCACCTGGGAAGCACGAGAGGGTCTTCTACTGCAATGCAGATTCCGCCCTGGCCCCTATGCAGCTTGCCTGTGTCTTGCAATGGTCCCCCCGCCCCTCGTGGCACAATGGCACGGCCGTGTTAGCCTGACTGGGACAAGGACCACAGTGGCTCTCCCAATAAACTTGCGCAAGCGCGTTGCACACGCTCTGGTTGAAACGTCTGAAGAGATTACCGAGGCCAATTACCGTGACGTGATAGACCACATCAATGCGCTGTTCCGCATCTAGGCATGCATGCATGTAGCCCTAACCCTCCCTCCTCTCCCGAAAAATTTCCATCCTGAAAATAAAAGCCACTTACCGGGTCGGGAACCCGCTCCTCTGTTTGTCCTCCAAGTACCGGCTGCTGTGACTGGCTACCTTCCTCCTGGCTTGAGAAGAGCTCCTGGCTGCATGTCTCCTGGGACTCCGGGGTGTCTCCCCCCACCCCAGTACCCAGTACCCTCATTCTCGCTTTCCTCCTCCTCCTCCCCCCCGCTCTGAAGTGTCCATCATGGTCCTCGGAGTGGAGGTGGGGTCACCCCCAAGTATCGCGTCCAGCTCTTTGTAAAAACGGCAGGTCGTTGGGGTAGCGCCGGAGAGGCGGTTTCCCTCGCGGGCTTTGCAGTAAGCACTCCGCAGCTCCTTCACTTTAACCCTGCACTGCAGCGCGTCCCGGTCATGGCCCCTTTCCAGCATGGCCTTTGATACCTGCCCAAAGGTATCATAATTCCTACAGCTGGAGCGCAGCTGGGACTGCACAGCTTCCTCCCCCCAAACACTGATGAGGTCCAGCAACTCACCATTGCTCCATGCTGGGGCTCGTTTGCCGCGTGGAGGCATGGTCACCTGGAAAGATTCACTGATTGCACTCCACACCTGGCTGAGCAAACAGGAAGGGGATTTTTAAAATTCCCAGGGCATTTAAAGGGCAGGTCTGACGGTTGGTCACCTGAGGACAGGGCAGTAGAGTTCGAACTGATGAGCAGAGTGGCTGAACAGCCATTCTGGGATACCTCCGAATACCTCTGGAGGCCAATAACAGCACTTTTGGTGGCCACAGCGCTATAGTCGTTATTCCCCAGGTCGAGGTGGAGTACAGCCAGCGCTGTAGCCAGGGAGATACAGTGCTGTATGTGACTTGCAAGTGTGGACGGTGAGTGAGTTGCAGCGCTGTAAAGCCACCACTAGCGCTGCAACTCTCCAGTGTAGCCAAGCCCAACAAAACGTCTGAGCCAGCTAAGGTAAGAGGAAGAACACCCAGAGCACCATTTACTAACAATGGGTAAAATAAGTTAGAAATGAAGAGATGAGGTTGAGCATGGGCAATGCATGGACAGAGCATGCTGCACAGGGATTGGTTCCTGAAAAGTAACCAAGCCAATCCAAAAACATGTGATGCAATGTAATATGTAAATATATATATAAAGGAAGAGGCTTTCTGTGTAACTTTGGATGTGTGGTATTTTCTATACCCACCTACACTTGGGCCCGATCAACTCAGGGTAGCTTTGCTTTGTGACAAACAAAAAAAAAAGAAAAAAAAAAAAAAGAATCTGAGTGACAAAATCTGGAGTCAAACTGAGAATTAGATGAAGCATTCTCCCAGAACTGGACAAGGTGTTCCAGATAAGCTGATTGGAAAAGATCTCAGACGTAATCCCAGTATCGATAAATGTTCAATCTCCCATTCTCTTCCAACAGACAGATAAGGGTATCAGTTCATTCCCTCTTCCCCAGCCCTAACCTGCTGCAACACAATATCTTCCACAGCTTCCAGGTCATCCTCCCCCTTTGAAAATTCCAGTATCTGCTCCTGTTCAGTTTTCCACATCAGCAACATGAAACTGACATGATTATGGGCAATTTCACCACTATCCACAAGACTCTTCTGAAGACAAGGTGAAACTGACCAGACTTTTTTTAATGAGTTACTGCTGCTTGAAAAGTCTCAGAGTAGCAGCAGAGACAACAAAGCTGTCTGAAGAACAGCATCACTTCTGTTTAGATTTGGCAAGTGATCTCACAACCATAAAGGTAAAAACACTTAACTTTTTAAAAGAATGTTTAAATTCTACAAACATTGCTTATACCAGCTACTTTGCCCAGCTGAGCTAGCCAGTAATGAGTAGGCAAGTAGATTTTCAAGCTATGCTATTGCCTATAATGCCTAAATGCTGTGCTGCTATTCCCACAAAGGAGACAAATTACCATTTCACTCTGTTATACAATATTTACTAGCTCTCATATGTTCATCTGCACTACACAACTTTATTCCCTAAGCTTAAAATTTCCCAACAATCAAGCATGAGTATTTGGCATTCAAATCACTTGTCGGAGGCAATTCACTCTGACACAAATACTTTAAAAGTTTACAATATTTTATAGTGAAGATTAAATCACTGCTTATAGTTTGTCATGTTTAAGGTTTTTTTTACCAAATAAGGAGGGTCAAATTCAACATAAGATTTAGGGACCTAGAACTCTCATCTGTTTTTTCCACTGCATCTACAAAAGCAGTGGTTCCCAAACTGGGGTTCGTGAAATGTTACAGGGGGTTCTTGGGAAAAAATTCCCTAATGGTGGACAGAGCTGTCCCTAGGAACCCTGGACAGCACGGGGCCAGCAGCCTGGAGCCCCTGGACTTCCAAGAGCTATGCAGATCAAAGCAAGCATATCTCTCACACTGAGGAGATTTAAACTTCAAGACTCCTTATAAGAAATGGAAAGGGAGGTGGATATTTTTTGCTGTTTTTAAAATTAAATGGGCAGCTAGTATTCTTTTTTTAATTATTATGAAGAACAAGTTTAAGCTTTGTTGTAACATGCGTGGTTTGCCTGAACTGCTCAAGACCTGAATGCTCTTTGAGTTGGCTTCTAAAATACCTTCATGCTGTTTCACATTTGATACTCCTTGATGAAACATAGAAGCCTTGTCTTATAACAGGCTTATTCAAAGTGATACAACCTACAAGAGTGAGATCTTGGAAGAGTGTTGCCATTTTCATAATGTACTAAAAATACTATAATGATAAATAATTAATAATAGTGTGCAATAAGCATGTCATAAAAACAAATTTTTATATTTCCAAGATCACTGCTTTTATAATTTATACTCAGGTAAAGGAGAAAATCCCTGGAAATATTCATTTTTAGGAGGGGGTTCATGAGACTTGACATTTTAGTGAAAAGGGTTCACAGGTTGTTAAAGTTTGGGAACCATTGTGCTAGAGTATTTTTCTGAGCATGTCTGAAGCAGCTGATAGATAGATAGATAGATAGATAGATAGATAGATATGTGCTCACACTAACGGCTACTTGAATTTAAGATTTAAACCTGTAATTCTAGATGCGCTGTATTTCCACAAATAGAAAAGCAAAGCAACCTTTACTATACCATTCAGGATTTTGGGTCTAGTAACATAACATTTTGGACCAAACTGCAAAACAGACAAAAAGCACTGATCCACAAAGCAGAGTGGATAAAAATCAATGATTTAAAAGGGGGAAAAAAATCAGATTTTTTTTATTTAAATCAGATTTTTTTGATAAAATGCTTGTTGAGGAAAAAAACCTACCTAAAGATAGTTTTAATTAAGATACATTATAGCTCAAAGATATCTCATCACAGAATAGGAATTATAAATTCTAATTCTGTAGTATGAGACAATATATTCATCTAACATTTAAGAAAAGTTTTGTAAATGAGTTCCAATAGTTCATGGATTAGGGACCCAATCTTACAGGGTTCCAAGGGCTTCTGTATAGATTATTTAAATTAATCTTTCTATCTACCCAATGGGACTCGGTGCTCACTCCAGAAGGTACCATCAGAGATGCTTAGTTTTGCAGTTCTCAAACAGTGGATTTGTGTCTCCAGAAGTAACGTGCTTATTAACAGCAAGGTGAGAAATAACAGACCTCAACTCTATTTTCCCTCTGCAAATTTGTGTACACAGAGTCAATCCCTTACCTCTCTCTAAAAGTGCAAAGTTTCAAAAAGTTCAATTAAAAGAAGATTATTAGGAGCGGAATAGATCTGAACAAGGAGAAGAAGCCTGGAGATAAATGTGAGAACATATGCTTGTTTTGTTAAAATGTTATATGTTTACTGTTGAAGAAAAAAAAATCCAGAATACTTAACATTATTGTTTTAGTTAAATAAAACAATTTAAATGTCTGTCTGGTGATGTTCTCCTCCTAATACAACATGGCAAGAAAACCCTCCAAAAATTAATGATTAACCCATTGAATTGGAGATAGTTCACCTCCCAATGACTTCATAAATATCTGCTTCAATTGCCTTTGGTAAATGAAATAACCAAACAATCAATCATTCATTTTTTGATATAGCTGTAAAACTAATCTGAAAAGTTTTCAAAATAAGTCACTGTTTAAAAATGTATAGTGTGTATCTTCTAAAAATGAAATCTACATCTATCTCTGAGTTGTGACTAGTATGTATTAAGGTTATAACCAACAAGAGTGCACTTTTATGTAGAAAACCATGATTAAATCGAGTCTTCCTGACTTTATTTAAAATCAAATCCACCCTGCCACAAAGGAAGAAAGAATCATCAATAGAGAGAGGTCAGCAGAAAAATATGGTTGTCTACTTCAAACCCCTAGCAACTTAAACACTTGCTACATTCTAGAATTTAAAGTTTGTTTTACAGCTAACTTTTGGGAAGTGTCCTAAACGAAAAGATACAATTTAAATAAGAAGTGGTTCAGGGGATAATTAGTAGAAAAATTTTGAATCAATGTTTAAAAAAAAAAAACAACACATTAGGAAGTATTTCTTCCTTACATCTACCACTATACTACAAAACACCTAAATACAGCACCTGTAGTGCATTTCTTTTAGAGTAAACTTTAATTTTCCAATTTATATGTTGCATATAGAGATCATCATTCAGAAATAAAAGCAAGCAATCAAAATGATATACTGAAACTACAGGTATTAGGCAATATATATTGCACCATAAGATAATTAACGGTGAAGTAAACATTTACCCTTTTACGTCTCTGCTTGCTGACAACACACATCCAAGTCAGCAATACCTCTTCTACCATAACTTCTCACACTCCAACGCAATACACCACACTCTAAAAACTTTAAGACTATGCCAAATACTGTCTTTGAGGGTTTCCAGACACACTGGCTAAGGTGGAGGGGTTGATTACATATGAAACATAGATTCGCAAGGAAGTGATGAAACTGTCAGATTCTAGGTTACAAAACAGCATTGTCGTAAGTTGGCTATGATGTTATAAAGACCACAATGAATTAAAAAACCCTCCTTAATATGCATCCTATTTTGGGGGCTGCTTTACATACTTTAAATTACTTTGGATTTGTTTAGTGGTATCTCCAGCTGAGCTACAGTTGTTTGTGACAGCAACTCTATTTTAGTTGTTTCTAGCGGTCCCATATCAGTGGCATCTGAGACTATACTGTAATGAGGAGAGTATGATGCATGTACATTAGACCACAGTGTAGACAGCCGGGGTGAACCTTAACCTAAGCATGGTGGAGGCATGTGGTTTGAATCTTCAATACATTGATGCTATAAAAGATCTTCCAGTTGTCCTGATTATCATGCTTAACCAAACAGGGTGAAAACAGTGTGGCTGGCTGAATCAGAGGAATGGTCAGACTCATACTAACTTTTCTCTGCCTATCCTATTCATGCAGCCCTCCCCATTTGATGATCCTTGCTCCTCCTGAAATTCCAGGACTACGATAGCTACACTTTGGCGCTCCTGAGAAGTAAGTAAAGTTTAAACATTCAGGGGCAATATATAACCTCACTTGCATGTCAGATTACAACACACATGATGATGTAGGGAGAAAAGATATAATGCAGGATCTCTCACATCATTCAATCCTGGATTGGTATAAAAAATGGGAGTCTAGATTTGTATATAAGCATGCAACACATTTATTGAATACCAGAAAACAACAGATGGGACCCAGTTGTCATTTCTAATTTCATATGTCAAAGTCTTCACCTGCCAGATCTTGGAAGAGCAGAAACATGTTGCCATGTATACTGAGTAGAGTTTTCATAAGCATATTCACTTCCACTATCCCATATACACCACCCCATCACGGTTAATTCCTTCTGTCCTCAATCTTCTGCTAACTCCTCCAAAATCCAGGCTCCTACAAGCAGCAAAGGCTGCAAGATTTGTTGCAGACAGGCTTCTTTTTGGAAGACAGCTTGGGAAAGCACAAATTTACCATAAGAGATAAAGAAAGGAACAGTGGGTGGTATATTTTTCCATTTATGCATAACAGTGTGGGGAGAAGGTGCCTGTAGCAATTTTTTGGTCAACTGCCTAGGTAACTGCCAAACCATGGGTATTAGAGAGAAAAATAAGTGAGGTAATACACTCCAAATCCTGGGTACAAAGGAGATAATATGTTGCTTACCTTAATACAAAAAAAACATATGGTTGTTAGTTACAAAAGTAAAATTACTGTACCAAGGAGGAAAAGGGGTTTGCAAGTACCATGGGCAAGGAAGGAGTTACACACTTATACATAATACTATTGCTCAATCACTGGAACACTCATTGTGCTTCAAATCTGAGGAGGTTTGGAACTATGGAATTGGTAACGTGTTGTAAAATATTGAGAAGCAGAAAATATACATACCTACATAAACCACTGATGTAACTGCTTATTGCTTAGCAACCATGCTTTTAAAAAAAGCAACTACATCTACATGCCTTGAACACTCTACACATCTCTTAATGTAGTAATACATCTCAGTGCATGCTCTAACAGGTGTACATGCATATGTATGCATACACAAAGCCAGCAAATGAGTGTGGATGATACTTTAAATGTTTCATATTGTCTGCAGAACCATTCTTCATAAAACAGATGCTATAAAGATATCTATAGGTAATGCAAAAATGAGAGAATCTCAGTCAAGATGAGGGAAATCTAACAGGGTGGTTACATATTTCCCTTGAAGGCATCCTTAATGAGGGTGCCATTCCCCTCCTTGGGAAGAGATTTTAAGGGCATTCCTTAGCATCTCCTCTCCTGGTCTTATGGGATGGGAGTGCATTTTATCATGTTTTCTGCTGATCATTTTTAATCTTGCTCACTTTCTGGGATCTCCCTCATTCACCTGCCTCTGCTTGTGACAGCCCTTAAGAGTTATTTATGAAACCCTGCCATGCTTGGCGCTGTACAAGGTACAACGAGACAGTCTGCCCCCTGAAGATCTTACAGTACTGGTGCAAAACAAGAAGTATTATTAAAATCCTGCCGACACCTTGCCCACTACCACGTTTTACCTGTTGGGTGCTCCTGTTTTCAGACCAATCCCGCTAACCCAGGCGGGGAATGGGATAGCAGCCTTCACACGATCCAGCAGGGCTGTAACTGTGCCAAGCTTTACCGTGTCCTAACGCCCCCAGGGCGGATGGGACCCAGAGCCAGCCGGCAGGTGGGAGACGCGCGTTCTGCCGGGTCCCTGGCAGCGGGTCCGGGGCTCCCCTGCCAGGATCGCGCTGCCACAAGCGAGGGAGCGGGAGGAAGAAGGGGGACGAGCCTGAGCAATGGGCACTCAAGGCACGGCGGTACCTGGGCACCAGGAGGGGGACCCCGAGCCACAGCTGCCGCCTCCCTCCAGGCAGAGGCTACCGGAGACCAGGACGGGGGGGAAGGGGCCGCTCCCCAGCCCGGAGGCCACGGGGGAGACACCGCCGGGGATTCCCCACGTCATCAGCAGGGCGCGCCCAGGGCATCCCCGAGGCCCCCCTCTCCTGCCCGCGCGCCCGCCCGCACTCACACCGGCGGCAGCAGCATCTCCATCGCGGCTCCGCGCAGGCTTCCTCCTCAGAACGCGGGCACCGCACGCTGCCGCCAGCACCATGCCAGCCGCGCGCGCGCGCCCGCCCGGACACCCCGCGCCTCTCCCGCGCCGGGCCCTACCGCCGCCCAGGAGGAGACGGGCTCCAGTCCATCTGCCCGGCTCCTGCCGGGCGCCGCGAGCTCAGCCCACTTCCGGGTTCCAGCCAGGAGGGCGGCGACGGCGCAACGTCAGCACGCAGCCTCGCAGTGAACGTGAGAACTTCAGTCATGGCTCCCCAGCCTCTGACGCCCTTCCCTGCCCATCCCGGCGAATAGCCCTTAATGGGCCTGACCGCCCTGAGTGTATCCAGGTCTCTTTTAAACCCCGTTATAGTCCAGCCTTCACAGCCTCCTCAGGCGAGGAGTTCCACTGCTTGACTGCGTGAAGAACAACTTGCTTTTATTTGTTTTAAACCTGCTGCCCATTAATTTCATTTGGTGGCCCCTAGTTCTTGTGTTATGGGAATAAGTAAATAACTTTTCCTTATCCACTTTCTCCACATCGCTCATGATTTTATAGACCTCTATCATATCCCCCCTTAGTCTTCTCTTTTCCAAACTGAAGAGTCCTAGCCTCTTTAATCTTGCCTCATATGGGACCTGTTCGAAACCCCTAATTGTTTTAGTTGCCCTTTCCTGAACCTTTTCTAGTGCCAGTATATCCTTTTTGAGATGAGGAGACCACATCTGTACACAGTATTCGAGATGTGGGCGTACCATCGATTCATATAAGGGCAATAAGATATTCTCCGTCTTATTCTCTATCCCTTTTTTAATGATTCCTAACATCCTGTTTGCTTTTTTGACCGCCGCTGCACACTGCGTGAATGTCTTCAGAGAACTATCTACAATGACTCCAAGATCTCTTTCCTGATCAGTTGTAGCTAAATTAGCCCCCATCATATTGTATGTATAGTTGGGGTTATTTTTTCCATTGTGCATTACTTTACATTTATCCACATTACATTTCATTTGTCATTTTGTTGCCCATTCACTTAGTTTTGTGAGATCTTTTTGAAGTTCGTCACAGTCTGCTTTGGTCTGAACTATCTTGAGCAGTTTTGTATCGTCTGCAAACTTTGCCACCTCACTGTTTACCCCTTTCTCCAGATCATTTATGAATAAACTGAATAGGATTGGTCCTAGGACTGACCCCTGGGGAACACCACTAGTTACCCCTCTCCATTCTGAAAATCTACCATTTATTCCTACCCTGTCTTTTAACCAGTTCTCAATCCATGAAAGGATCTTCCCTCTTATCCCCTTGTTGCCGGCCCAAAGGGCCTGAGGAGGAGCAACAGCGGGGTTCGTTGCCCGGTGTGCGTAGCACTAATTAACACACCAGGGTGGAGAAGCAAATCAAGTTTATTTGAGCTCAAAAAAAAAAAAGGTACAAGGGAGAAATTACAATCTCAAATCCTGCACACCCGCACGCAGGCGGGGTCCCAGCATTTATACCCAGGGGCGTCTCTAGAAAGTAGGCTGCCCCAAGCAGCGCGGAGTGCTGCGCCGCCCTTCCCCGGTCCCGCGGCGGGTCCCCTCGTCCCGCGGCTCCGGTTGAGCTCCTGCCAGCATGCCTGCGGCAGGTCCACCGGAGCCCGGGACGAGCGGACCTGCCGCAGTCATGCCTGCGGGAGCTCAACCGGCGCCGCGGGAAGAGGGGACCCGCCGCAGTCATGCCTGCGGCAGGTCCGCGCGTCCCGGGCTCCGGTGGACCTGCCGCAGGCATGCCGGTGGGAGCTCCACCGGAGCCAAATGCCGCCCCCCCCCGGCAAACGGCCGCCCCACGCGCCTGCTTGGCACGCTGGGGTCTAGAGCCGCCCCTGTTTATACCCCCTTTGTTTTCCCCCTTTCTCCCTCCCCCTTGCAACAGTTACACTTAACACTATAATGTAGCTTGTTAGAACTGTTCTCATTCGCATATTTATCTATGGCCTTCACAGCACAGACGCATGCAGACTTTCCTCCCGCTTCTCCCTCATCTTACTGCCGCTTTTTGCTGTTTTAAGCTGTCCTACAGCTGCAAGCTAAGAAAGCTGACAGTTACACATTTTGCTTGCTGTTTATTAGCATCTTAGGCTGGTTAAAGTTCACAGCATGGAAGAACTTTGGTTCACTCAGGCCCAGAGTCACAACTTTGGTTCGCTTAGGCCTAGGGACACCAACAACTCCCCTCTTTGAGAATACTCAACAAACGTTTGGCTGAGTTTTCTCAAACTTTGAAGACAAAAAGCAATGAAGCTCTGCAGAAATATTTACAACTGCTCTTTTGAGCTTAGTCACCCCCAACCCAGGAATGAATGCAAAAGAGTGGAACCTTGTTCATTTAACAACTAAGGGATCGGGGCACTGACTATAAATCAGTTAGGTATACCCAGTGGTTTAATTTCCCAGATGTCTCGGTGAATAATTTAGTCCCATATGCATCCTCCCCATGGACCCGGCAGGATTCGGTATGTGGGAGCCCACACCCACCCTAACTGGTCCATCTGCTTGGAAGGAGCACTGTGAATGTCCACACTTTCATCCAGAAAGTGTCCAAGTATGTTTCCATGACCACAGATCAGATGGTACTCCTGACGTGTCTGTAAGGGCAGTGGGCCAAGTCTGGTGCTCAAGATTACGCCGAATGGCCATCAGCTGGTTATTCAGGAAATCCTGAATTTTTAAACATACTAGATCCCACTGCAATGTCTTCCCAGCCTCAGTGATATTCAATACCATCTGTCAGTAACTTCTGGGTCATAGAACTAAGGGTGGAAATGACATGTAACTCACCAATTCCAGCCTGTACTTAAGATAGCTGAGCTTTAAAAATAAGGCTAGTGGCCTTTTCTAGTTGGCCCAAATTCTTATCATGTTCTTGGCTTTTAAGAATATTCCAAATGGCTGCTGCACTATTGGCCCCAGCCCACAGGGATCTGGTTAATTCTCCCTTTTTCCAGAGGAAATAACCCAGGCTCTCTGTTGTGCTAATCTAATGGCAGTCCCTTGTGAGCAATTTGGGTATGTAAAAGTGATCTGAAAACTGGATAAGGACAATGTCATTTAAAATCCAATTAGGGAGGGCAATACATACTGAAGGATTTATCCAAAACACAGGGCGCAGCCTGTAGAATAAACCCCAAAATCCAATTAATACCACATTCCCAAGCATGGGTCCCACAAATTTCTTCCTGCCAGTGTATAATTCTTTGTTTCCTCACCAGGGTCAGTTCTCAATGTCCTTTTTTAGTCAGGAATTCCTGGACTTTGGCAATTTCAGTGGAGTGAGTGTTCTATTTTCTTTCCCAAAACAGTTGTGGTTCAGCATTCTACAGGGGAGGGGTTACCAGCACATTACCCTGTAATGGTTTTTTTGATTCTTCTAGAAAAGTTCAAAGGCACAGTAGGTCTGTCAGTGGACAAGAGAGGTTAACTAGCATGTCACTTTGTCCTTTTTCCCTGCTGTCCAGAAGGCACAGTGGAGCTAGAAGGAGAAATAGGCTAATCATTAGTAGGAGAATTCTCCTGATGTGGAGGGGTCTTTTTGCAGTGAGAATCATGGGTCCAGGCAGTCAGTCTTTGGCACTTCGCAGCGGTGGTGGTAGTCAGAAAGACTTAATAAGGGCCTTTCCAGCATGGAGCCAAAGCAGTCTTTCGTTGGTGGACTTTTACATTGATCCAGTCTCCTGGTTCCAAGGAGTGGCAGGGCTGCTAGGGTCTTTGGGAAGCGCTTCTTTACCTGTCAGAAAAGAACCTAACATATTTCATTAGTGCTTGGCAGATCTCATAGCTGCGTGGGCAAATTTAAGTCCCCCCCTTTTTCTGGTTATCAGCCAAGTTTTAACTGTGAGCACTGTCCTTGAATGGGGACAGCGCCTTATCCTTAGACTGAGCATGTTAGCTATTTTTTTTTTCAGTTAACTCGTTCTTTTTCCTTTTCCCATTTTTGGCTTTTTTTTTTTAAATCTTTAAAGGAAACTTTTACTTATTACATATACACCTTTTGTTAACAATGAACACATACACATTGCTGTTATACAGTACATTAGTCTTATTATTTAATGTATGCCACATATACCCTTTCACTAAAATAACCTAATTACAGAGCTTTAGAACAACAAACCAGGACAAGCACACCCACTTTGATGAGTTCATTTAATACAACCTCTAGTCCAATAGCTTCCCACCATCCCCAGTCCTCTGGCTAGAAGTCTGAGGTAGCCAGAAGGATCCCATGTACAATATGGGGAGTGGGTTAACTTTTCATGTCCTTGCTTCCAAAGACTGTTGGTATGCAAATTTTAATAACAATTGTTAATTAAAAGATTTGGTCAATGTAGTTTCTTTCTCTTACTTAAGAAAATGTATTAGACTTTAGTATATTACATTTTTCTGATGTATCCAAACACTTTGTATTCTAAGTTGAACAAAACAAGTATCTGCATTTCAATCCAACACTTCCGCTTGATTTCAAATCAGACCATCCCATGAAAATATTAAAAACAACAATTCTGGCCACAAGACAAACACCACAAGACAGAACGTAGAACACAAAACATAATTTTTATTGTGCCAGTAAATCATGGTACGTTGAATGCTGTTCAGCTGGCATTAGTTTTCTTTGATTATCTGAAAGACAAAAACAGAGGTCTACCCCTGGGCAGTCAATCATTACTTAAAATATACAAATACCCTTGTTGATTTTAGGTAAAACAAGGGAATTACCCCATATTTTCTTGTATATGTTTTATAGGCAGCCCAGGTTTCAGTGGCTTCTACCTTATCAGTTAGATAATTTGCATTAACACAGATGCTTTCTGGCTTGCTTTTTACTTTTAACTCCTGCTTTTAAACATTGAAAGAAAACATCACCACTAATAGTGCCCTTAGAGCCTAATAAAATTTCAATTACATAGCACTGTATACATTCTTCAGCTAATTCAAAAAAATTGTTCATAGCCAAATGATTGCAAACATTTTAAAGACACCAAGAACTTTTCTCTTTAGCATTTTTACAAAGTTTAACTGCTGTTCCCTCCAGCAACTACAGAGTCAACTCTTCACTCTCCTTTAAATCACTTGCTCTTCCCTTAAATCACTTGCTTGTCTTTCAACAGCCACTTACCAATTCAAATCAACATTCCAAATATCCTCCTGAGTATTTGAAATCCCCATGCTTATACTTACTTACTCCTTCCTTCCACTACACCCTCAAAAGTTTCCAACCTGTTTTCCAATCTCTGTCTGTTGCCTGCCCGCCTGGGCCCGATCCTGCTTTTCTTGCTGAACCGTCCCTTCCATGGGCACCAACTTGTTCCACTACCAGTTTAGCTAGGAGGGTGGGCTTCTCAACTAGCCCCCACCCTTCTGGTCTTTTCCCTAAAACATTTTTACTCACAAGACTACCCGAGTCCTCCCTTGTGAGGCTTGCCACCTGGGCAAAAATACATGGCCATTGGATAAAGACCATTTACTTAACATATAATTCAAACCCCTTCAGGGGGTTTACCCAGAGACCCACCCATTTGTCTGCTGACACTTAAACAGAAAAGAAAATTACACAGAGCAGAGGGAATTACAGTCTAAGCCAGATTTTTCCACTTCTATTACATTGTCCATTACAGGGGACGGGACAGAAGGATCTCAATACAACCTCAGAGCTTCATCGCACACATGGCTTCCACCCTGAGGAATTACAAACGAGAAGTTCAGATCTGCCCACACACCTAACGCTCAAATGAACAGAGCAGAAAAACAACAGTAACCGGTTAAACAGAACAGAACCAGATAGTGTTTCCTTATCCTATTAGGGTTCACCTTTAATCATGCAATTCTTAACATATAACACCAACAATACCAAACAAAGCAAACATAAAACAACAAGGGTAAAACAAATAGATGGTGTAAATTCTGCAGGGCTCCCCCCTTCTTAACTGCTCACCAAACTGTGACAAAATTTACCAATCTATTCCTCATGTCAGGTGATCAGGCTGACACTGCAGGACATTGGGGGAGGATAGAGAAAACACACCATATAACCAAATTTTAAAGCTTCATTAAAAATAATAAAAAAAACAATGGAGAGTGTTGGGAACGCTCCCACATCACTCAGGAAAAATATGCCCCAAGCCTTAAGCCACTTTAATACTCACACATGTCCAGACTGGCCACGTCTGTGCATAATGTTCAGAGAAGGGGAATAGGTGGACGGGAGATTATCCTGTATACAGCTTGTCCAGAATTTTCAACATGCTTCCGCTCTTGGGAGGGCTGTTCTTTTACACCGTGGAATCTCCTGCGGTGTCTCTTTCAGTGATTCCAGTCCAGGTCAGCTGCCTGTGGCTTTTCCAGTGTCACCAAGTCACACTGGCTCTGGGGCCGCAAAGACACACTGTTGGATCTCACTGAGCAGTTAAGCTTTGCAAATGCAATCTCAGTTCTGTAACTTGTATTGCCTTTGGTTTGCCTGTCTCTATTTTTCCACAGCCAGCTGGGGCCGAAAGCAGTTTTTCTTTGTACTTAGCATAGTCTGCATTGATTCTTGACCTTGAACAAAGAGCAACTTTCTCTTTATCTCTGGGCCAAGCTGAATTTCAAATTAACCCGTTCCTAGACAAATTGCTCACACTGTGTCAGAGGCTTTTCTTTGGTGATTAAAAGCTCCTCTGAGATGTATGATCTTATCTAGATTGAAGGTACCTTCTAATGGGCATTTTTAAGATGGATTTTCACGCATGTGAAGATTCCAATTCTCTAAATACCTGCAGGTTTTAGGACCATAATGTACGTACATGTAATATGCTGGGGTACCCTTAGGGGGTGAGGTGGAATGTTTAGACTATCCCTTACCCATTTTCCACTTACACACACAGGGAGGGTGCCCTGTCCGCGCTAGCGGCTCATAAACTAAGGATCTCTCCCTACAAGGTACTCACACAGGAGGTACTCACACAGGAGAGACTAATGAGGATGACCACGACTCTCCTACACCTCCCTTCAGCAAAGAGCGTCGGCTAGTCTCTGGGAGACGGCGCCGCTTACTCTGATTGCGTCCAGTGAGATGATCAGACTGTCAGTAGCCCACATGGAAAGGAAAGTGGGGGGGGGAGGGAAGATGGGTTCACACACTCCTAGACCCAAGTAGCTTCCTCGCCGGACGATGCCAGGCCGAGTCAGCCCACCGTGGGTCGGCTTTCCTAAAGATCCACTAGTTACCGGGCTTGCATTAGAGTAGTCCTGGTCACGAGCTTTCGCTTCACAGGGTACTCTGGGCGTCTTCCAGTAACAGTCACTCACACTGGTATACACACATACACACACACCAAGGCCATTATTTCCTATTACCACGATGCATTTTATCTTGCTGCACAGTCAATAAGTTCAGATGGCATGAGCCCAACAGAGACAGACGTCCCCGCGGACAGTCCTCCTCCCAGTGCAGCTCTGGGGCATATGATGGGGGATTTTTTTTTTCCACAAGAGCTCTCCATACAAACTAGAATGCATTCTAAGGGCATACACCCTACCCTGCCTGCCCCGTACTCTAGGGATACGGAGACATTGGGCATCCCCAGGTCCTAACAGGCAAAAGTCCACACCACTGGACTGTTCCTACCTTATCCACAGGAACAGTTCCTCACCGTCACCTGCAACAGCTTCTCCACTATCTGAGTGCATTGCACCATTGTGTCTTCAAAGGTCGGCCTGACGCGTCTCTGCCGAGGCCCCCGGTAAAGACACCGGTGCGCGCTGGGCGTCGGCTGTGACCGTCGTCCACCGGCCATCGGAGGAGTCCGGGCAAGGCACAATTTTGCCTCGAGCCCACCCAGGAACGCCAAAACTGTTGCCAGCCCAAAGGGCCCGAGGAGGAGCAACAGCGGGGTTCGTTGCCCGGTGTGCGTCGCACTAATTAACACACCAGGGTGGAGAAGCAAACCAAGTTTATTTGAGCTCAAAAAAAAAGGTGCAAGGGAGAAATTACAATCTCAAATCCTGCACACCCGCACGCAGGCGGGGTCCCAGCATTTATACCCCCCTTGTTTTTCCCCCTTTCTCCCTCCCCCTTGCAACAGTTACACTTAACACTATAATGTAGCTTGTTAGAACTGTTCGCATTCGCATATTTATCTATGGCCTTCACAGCACAGACGCATGCAGACTTTCCTCCCGCTTCTCCCTCGTCTTACTGCCGCTTTTTGCTGTTTTAAGCTGTCCTACAGCTGCAAGCTAAGAAAGCTGACAGTTACACATTTTGCTTGCTGTTTATTAGCATCTTAGGCTGGTTAAAGTTCACAGCATGGAAGAACTTTGGTTCACTCAGGCCCAGAGTCACAACTTTGGTTCGCTTAGGCCTAGGGACACCAACACCCTGACAACTTAATTTACATAAGAGCCTTTGGTGAGGGACCTTGTCAAAGGCTTTCTGGAAATCTAAGTACACTATGTCCACTGGATCCCCCTTGTCCACATGTTTGTTGGTCCCTTCAGAGAACTGTAATAGATTTGTAAGACATGATTTCCATTTACAGAAACCATGTTGACTTTTGCCCAACAAGTTATGTTTTTCTATGTGTCTGACAATTTTATTCTTTACTATTGTTTCAACTAATTTGCCCGGTACTGATGTTAGACTTACTGGTCTGTAATTGCCAGGATCACCTGTAGAGCTTTTTTTAAATATTGGCATTACATTAAGTATCTTCCAGTCACTGGGTACAGAAGCTGATTTAAAGGACAGGTTACAAACCATAGTTCATAGTTCCACCATTTCACATTTGTGTTCTTTCAGAACTCTTGGGAGAATGCCATCTGGTCCCAGTGACTGGTTATTATTAAGTTTATCAATTAATTCCAAAACTTCCTCTAGTGACACTTCAATCTGTGACAATTCTTCAGATTTGTCACCTACAAAGGACGACTCAGGTTTGGGAATCTCCCTAACATCCTCAGCCGTGAAGACTGCAGCAAAGAATTTGTTTAGTTTCTCCGCAATGACTTTATTGTCTTTAAGTGCTCCTTTTGTAGCTCAGTTGTCCAGGGGCCCCATTGGTTGTTTAGCAGGCTTCCTGCTTCTGATGTACTTTGGCTAGCTGTTCTTCAAACTCCTTTTTGACATTTCTTATTACATTTTTACACTTAATTTGGTAGTGTTTATGCTCCTTTCTATTTACCTCACTAGGATTTGACTTCCACTTTTTAAAAGATGCCTTTTTATCTCTCACTACTTCTTTTACATGGTTAAGTGAGCGGGATGCCCACAAACCTCGCGCTGTCCCGTGCCATGTCCCAGCTAGAGCGTGGGGCATGAGGCAGGCTGGGATGTGAGGGCCTGGGCTCTGCGGGGCCAGGCACAGTGGTGAGTCAGGAGGGCTTTGCGGGCATGGGCTAGTTGTGCAGGGGAAGGTGGAGCTGCAGGGTGACCCCCACCAAACGCTGCCTGGGCTCAGCCTGGGGTTTGTTGCTTTCCCACTGGGAGACTCAGGTCTGGAGTCAAAGGAAGAAGGAAAATGACCCTGCAACTGTGCTAATAGGTCTCCGCTTTCCCTGAGTCCTTCCCTCTGGTGTCACCACTGCTGGAATAGTGCGTCCAGTTCTAGAGCTCTCCATTCAAGAAGGATGTTTCTAAACTGGAAAGGGTTCAGAGAGGAATCGCAAGAATAATGAAAGGGCTAGAAAACATGCCTCACGGTGATAGACTGGAGGAGCTCAGTCTATTTAGCTTAGCAATAAGAAGAGTAAAAAGTCTATAAGTATCTACCTGGGGAACAAATATTAAGTAATGGACTCTTCACTCTAGCAGAGAAAAGTGTAACACAAGCCAACGGCTTGAAGTTGAAATTACAGGGATTCAGATTTGTAATAAGGTATAAATTTTTAATGGTAATTAACCATTGGAACAGTTTACCAAAGGACATAGTGGACATCACTGGCAATTTTTAAATGAAGATGGGATGCTTTTCTAAAAGATATACTTTAGGAATTATTTAGGGAAGCTCTTTGGCCTGTGTATACAGGAGGTCAGACTAGATGATTACAATGGTCATAGGCAAAGGCTACCTCCGGGCCCAGGGGAGTGCTTAACCCCAGGTCCTGTCCCCTTTCTCCCAACCTTCAGCCCCATCCCACCCTTGCTCTACCTCCGGGCCCAGGTGGGTGCTTAATCCCAGGTCCCCATTGCTGCCTCTTCCCGCCCCCGCCCTGCCTCTTCCCCTCCTCTTACCGCTAGTTCTGCCCCCCCCCTCTCCTGAGCGTGCCCTGTCCCTGCTCCTCCCTCTCAGAGCCTCCTGCATGCTGCGAAACAGCTAATTGCGGCAGGCAGGGGGTACTGGGAGAGAGCAGGAGGAGCTGATTGGAGGGGGCTGCTGGCAGGCAGGAGGCATTGGGAGGGAGGGGGAAGCTGACTGCCAGTGAGTGCTAAGCACCTGCTAATTTTTTTCCGTGGGTGCTCCAAGAGTCAGCACCTATGACAATGGTCCCTTCTGGTCTTGGAAGCTCTGAGTCCTTCTGAGGGGCTCAGAGCACTCTACAAAAGATGGGTATTATCCCCATTTAAAAATAGTCATGATTTTTAAGTTGTATAATAAATAAGCATGTTCCAAGAGAACATAAATGAACAGCCCAACTAATTTATCTCAACTATTACATATAAAAATCTTAACAACCTAACCAGCAACAATTAAGGCCACTAAGGATTTTGAGGAAGACAAATGTCACAGAAGAGAATTTTAAAATAAGCAAGACTCATTATTAACTACATTTTAAACCTACAAGACTAACTTATGACTATTATTGGTCAAAAACAGGCCTCCCCTAGTTAAGATTGCAGCTGAGTTCACATTATTCTCTTGATTTTTGCACACCCCATTCCAAAATCTTGATTGCTTTGTGGCAAATGGGCCTCTGTGATACTGGCAATTATAATCTTAGAACGGGTACGTTTTTGACAAGAGGTCTCTTGCACCCAGTGCCATTCAGTATGAGAACGTTCCATAAAGGTCTGGTTTGGATTCCTAGGAAGTTGGGGTCATCAAGGCAGCACTTTCTGTAAACGGGGTTTGGGTCACATCCATCCTCACATGCAGAGCACACCTCTCCTGGTGCTGTTGTTGTGGTGGGTCATGGCTGGTTGCCCTCCGTTTCACTCTGCCCCCTTGAGTCTGGGGACACATAGAAGGGTTTTATTTTGAGGGATACCATTCCCCCTTCTCAGTAACTCTACCAGATCTTCTTGGTTCCTGAAGGTGTGGATGACCATTATGAAGTGCTAGCTCTTTCATCTGATGTGGTCCATGCATCCACTGTTGGGGCTCATCCACCATCATCACTGTTGGGGAACTTGGTCCTCATCCACAGTGACAGTTGTTGGCATTTGCTCATTACTCAGTAGGAGCCTTTATCAGGTATAGTCAGACACAAAGCTTGTGCGGGCATGGATGACCACATCCTGAAGAACAGCAGCTTATGTCACTACTACCCATTACTGTGGAGGCGCAACTTTCCATCCACACCAAACTCAAGGTGTGGCATTTGTTATTAGACAGCTCTAGTACTGACTTTAGCCACATGAAACCTCTGTTCTCTAGGCTTACTCTATACTTGACTCCAACATCATTGTGGACACATCTCTTGTTGTGTCTCACGCGCCAGCTGTGGAAAAGGACCCATTCTAGTACCAGCTAGTAGAAACATTCCAGTAACACTGCCACATGACACACTGTTAGTGCTTAGCGATTTCAATGCTGCAACCGAACTAAGTATGAAATCCAGCAACCCATAATAGGCCCCTTTGGTTTGGGTTCTCAAATGACAACACTACCTGGCTTTTCACGTATACCACCTTGTCTGTGGGTCTTTGGTGGTTCAGAAGCACCAGCAAACTCAGAACGCAGACTGGTTGTCACTCAGCTCTCACTGCATCTTCCAACTTCTTGCAAACGAGATGTTTGCTACCAATAAAATGTCCAGAATCTTTCTGAGGATCTTGTTGAAGCCATGAAATACACTCAGGCCAGCATGGATCACATATGTAACCTCAGAACCAGTATGGACAATGTGGAGAGCACCTAGAATAGTATATGTAACACTGTATCATATTCCACTGCTGGAACAATCAGCGTCAGATGGTTAACCAAGACACTTCGGCTTTCTGAAGAAGTCTTTGTTATATTATCAAAAAAGGTAGAAGCACATAAGCAGACAGATGTCCAAGAATGTAAACTGCTGAAAGGCATTTTCTGGACCCTGGCTAAATGTAACCATAAGATCTATGTCAATTTCCTCACTGACGAAGCAGAGGACAGCCTAAAGAACAATCTGCATCCTGCATATCAAGCCATATCCCACCTGGCTGGTAGCCAAGAACAGCCTTCTAACATCTCTATTATGAAACAAGATGGCTCTCCCTGCTCATTGAGGAGGTGCTAAACCAGGGGTGGCCAACCTGAGCTTCAGAAGGAGCCAGAATTTACTCATGTTCATTGCCAAAGACCCACAGTAATACGTCAGCAGCCCTCCAACAGCTTCCTTCACCCGCTCCCAGCGTCTCCCACCCACCAGCAGCCCCGCCAATCAGCACCTCCCAATCACCTGTTTCCCGATCAGCAGGAGGCTTGGTGGGGGGGAGGAGTGAGGGCACGGCAGGCTCAGAGGAGGGGGTGGGAAGGGGTGGAGTGTTGACAGGGCCTGTGGCAGAGCCAGGGGTTGAGCAGAGAGCACCCCTGGAACATTGGAAAGTTGGCACCTGTAGCTCCAGCCCCGGAGTCGGTGCCTATACAAGGAGATGCATATTAACTTCTGAAGAGCCGCATGTGGCTCCAGAGTCACAGGTTAGCCACCCCACCCAGATGGAAAACACATTAAAGCATGCTGAAGCACAGACCTGCTGATGACTGTCTAGAGCTACATGACCTGGCAAACCTCTCAGCTGTAGATCCAGGAACAAACATTGATCTTTGGTAACTCAAGGAAGTATGAAAGGCCAACCGACAGTTACACAATGGACATGCTGCTGGATCTGATGGTATGTCATTGCAGCTGCTCAAAGGTGCCTTGGAACCAGTGAGCACCAGCCTGCATCAACTGTTCTTAAAAGTGTGAACATCAGGCAAAGTACCAACAGACTGGAAAGACAGCATCATAGTGTCCCTATATAAGGGCAAGGAATCTTGCACCGATTGTGCCAACTATAGGCCAATGTCATTTTTATTGGTCCCTGGAAAGATCTTTGCACACATTCTCCTTGGTACGATGCAGTCGTTCCTTAACAGACATTGTCATCCACAGCAGTCAGATTTCACTGCAGGGCAATCAACAGTGCTGGTTTTACCCTCTGGCTTCTGGCTGAGCTGCATCAAGAATTTAACAGTATGCTTCCTGCGGCTTTTTGATTCACTTGACATGTCAGCTCTTTAGCTCGCACTGAAAGGAGTTGGTGTTCCAAATATTCTGCTAACTCTGATGCGAGATCTTCATACCCGTATTGGTCGGAAAGTAGGCACTGGTTCCTGGCCTTCACTGTGTTTCTGCACCACCTCAGGTGTGCAGTAGGGGTGCATTCTTGTCCCAGTACTATTCTGTCAAGCTATCAACTGGATAGTAATACTTGCTGCTACATACATTACAATCAGGTTTGGTCAAGAAGAGTTTAGCATCATCAGCGAAGTTTTGGTCAGTGCCTTTTTCATGCAGAAGTCAGAGAATTTCAGCCCCACCCTCCAAAGCTTTCAAGACACGGCCTGCACTATGGCGTTGAACATCTCGTGGCAGAAGACCAAGGTCCAGAACTATGGAGCTGGGTTACCAGAATCCCAGTGCAGGTGGAGTTGCATACTGTGGAGAGAGTTGATAAGTTTATCTAATTAGACCGCAAGCAGAGTTCAAATGGTCACAGCAAAACAGACGGGCTTTGACAAATATGTCTCACCACTTCCTGCATGAAGTCCATATCTTACTTATGAACACAAAAAATATCTTTGCACTGAGACAAAGTTCAGGATCTATCAATCCTGTGTACTACCTGTATTGTGTGACAAATTTCCTCCTCTGCCTTGGTGGGTCCTGTGCTTATTGGCAGATTTTGCTAGCCTCAGAGATCTTCCTGTGTTGGATCAGGAGTTGGGAGATTTTGGGGGGAACCCGGGCCCACCCTCTACTCTGGGTTCCAGCCCAGGGCCCTGTGGATTGCAGCTGTCTATAGACTAGTGCCTCCTGTAACAACTGCATGACCGCTACAACTCCCTGGCTACTTCCCTATGGCCTCCTCTAAACACCTTCTTTATCCTCACCACAGGACTCCTGGTGTCTGATAATGCTTGTACACCTCAGTCTTCCAGCAGCACACCTGCCCACTCTCAGCTCCTTGTGCCTCTTGCTCCCAGCTCCTCACACACACACCACAAAATGAAGTGAGCTCCCTTTTAAACCCAGGTGCCCTGATGAGCCTGCCTTAATTGATTCTAGCAGCTTCTTGATTGGCTGCAGGTGTTCTAATAATCCTGTCTGCCTTAATTGTTTCCAGAAAGTTCCTGATTGTTCTGGAACCTTCCCTGTTACCTGGCCCAGGGAAAGAGGACCTACTTAACCTGGGGCTAATATATCTGCCTTCTGTCACTCTCCTGTAGCCATCTGGCCTGACCCTGTCACAATTGCTATATGGGTCAGAAACGTGAACCCTCTTCAGGCAGACTTACAGCAGCTAGAGGCATTTCATATGCATTGTCAGTGCCAAATCCTCAGCATAAAATGGTTTGACTTTGTGCGAAATGTCAGTCTTGCAAAGATCTGGCATTCCTTCAGTTGCTCACTATATGCAAAAGTGTCATTGCATGTTCTTCATCCATGTCACAAGGATGGACTAAAACACTACAGCACACTGTACCCTCAAACTCTCCATTAACATGTGAAGGGGTGCCTTCCCTGAACCTACCTGGTGACACTCAGGGCCGTCCCAGAGATTCATGGCTTTGCAGGAGTGAGCTGGATCTGAGAACTTTATTACATGACACCTGGTGCGATACCATCAGCCATGGTCTCTCTGGATGGCACAACAGCCCTTAGTAGACTATGGGTGTTTGATCTGTCCCCACAAAGTCAGCTCTGTCTCAAAATTGGTGCATAACATCTGGGGTTAAGAGAGAAGTTTTCTACATTTAAAATGAACTAGATAAGAGGTTCTTGAATTATGACATCCTTAAAAAGTGTTCAAACAGAACTTCAAAAGGCTAATAGCCTGTTTGACTCGTTGCTGAGTGTTAGAGATCATGAGGAGTTCAGGAACTCTGACACTTGGTAACAGATTAGTCCACCAGAGGCTGAGTATCCTAGCCTAGTGAAACAGCTGCCTTTTGAAAATCCCTGAACCTGAGTACTCATCAAGCATCAGATCATGCAGATTCAGACAGCCAGAGAGCCCAGAGCTGAATTTTCAGAACTTCTCAAACACTCACCCTCGACTTTGAAAGCTTTCCTTGCTGTAACAGCATCCAAAACAGAGCACTCTAATTCCCTACTGTGTGCCTAAATGGCCACCTTTGAAACTGACTTACATGAGTCAGTGGTAGATCCAGAAATAAAACCCAGAGCTACACACTTATACCATTAGATCATGCAATAAGAAACAGCCAATAGCAAATCATTGGTATTATGTATTGTTTTAATGTGCATTTAGATTATGTCAGATGTGTATTGCTTTCACTTGCCTGTAAAGCATTGTGTACTTAAGTGGTGCTGTGTAAATGAAAGAACGACAATGTTTGGGGAGAAATCCCTCTCAAAAGTTTGGAACAACAGGAGAAAAACACAAACCTTCCTCTCCTTTCTCCAAAGAATCAATCTCAGGATTTACACTGGAATTGGTGTATTCTAGAACAAGACTAAAGATGATCAAATGGCGAAGGCACTAGCCTGGGCCTCTGGAAACCTCAGTTCATTTTTCTGCTCTGCTGCAGACATCCTGTGTGACCTTAAGACTTACTCTTTCTCTGCCTCAATTCTCCATTTGTAAAATGGGATAATCGCACCTTCCTACATCCTAGGGATGTTATGAGGATAAATATATTAAAGACCCAGTGGCATTCAGATACTACAGTATTGGGGATCATGTAAATACCATAGATAGTTGTACATGTCACCCCATAAGGCTTGATTTCCAAAGGTGCTGAGCATCATCCACACTTTGAGTTGGAAATCAATGGGAGATGTAAGTGGTCAGCTCCTAAGGAAAATCAGGCAACAGTCAGTTAATTCAGTATTGAGTTAGAGCCTGATTCTCAATTACACTAAGGGCACTTTACACCAATGTGGCAGAGTGGGGTAAAAGAATCTTAGTGTTGCTGAAAATCAGGCTTTTTGTGTTTTAAAAGTGTACTGAAAAGAGAAAATACTGGACTTATGCCCCTTTTTTGCTTTTTTATGATAAAGAAGGTCTGAAAAGATTTTCTCAACAACAAGGAGTTTCCTCTTTAGCTTAGAAAGTCATGTTTTGCCTATTCTAAAGGTCTCTGTGGAATCTGGAGAACTAGTGATCTGATCGCATTACAAGAGTTGAAAATGTAAATCAAGCATTTGAAAAGGTCAGGGACTTTTAGTCAGTCTATTTAAAACTTATTTTTGTTAACATTTATTTAATTTCAATGCCTAATTAACATTTTGGAGAAAGGAGGTCATTTAAAAATATTTAACACACCTGTCCTTCAATTAAGGTTATTTTTATTAATTATTGATATTGCTGTTACATCAATAAACTACATTAAAAGAATGTTATGGTTGCAAAAATCAAGCACTCAAAAGTTAGGAAATGCCATAATTAAGGGTTCCCTGGGCAATCTTCTTTGGCCTTCCTGTGTGTATGCATTATGATAGTGTTTAATTATGTAATCACATACTATTTTCCCCTTAATGATAGCATTTCCTAATTTTTTGAATGCTTGACTTGCAACCTTAATGCTCTTTTAAAGTATTTTTTGATGTGATACATCATAAAGAAGCAAAAAAAGGCATAAATCTGTTTTAAAAAATCATACATACGTTACTTTTAATTCAAACAGCTGTCAGAAACCCAAGATACTATGCATAGCTGCTTTCAACCTGGAGGATTCCAGGAGACTTTACTCTGCTTAAACCACTGACATTTACCTCTAGGTCACACAGAGAAAAGAATGTAATGGAAATAATGCTGCATCTCAGAATGGACAAGATTAGGGAGGTTTTAAGAAGCCTGAGAGGTTTTAAGTGTGTCTGTAAAAACAAAATCCTTTAGAGTGAAAGAGTAATATCTGCTTTAAAATTAATCCAAAATGAATCATTATCCCACCAAATGACCAAGATTTACTAATTCTAAAAAATCTTTTCATAAAAAAAGTGAATGGGTGCATTAGAGGAACACATCCTAGGAAGAAAATGTTAGATGTCACTTGAGTGAAGAATAAATAAAGGGATACAACAATCTTTACCTATGTTTCTGATAACACCTGAGATTATTAAGACTAAAAGCAATTTAAAAATACAATTTACTTTTGACTATGTTTGTTAATCTTAAAAATTCCTCTCCACTTCAACAATGAAAGCCACTGGAATCATTTTTGCTTCCACTCTCTAATCATGCTGGGATAGTTAATTTGCTAACAGTGCAATGGAACATTTGAGGGAAAGGGATTAACAAATTTCCATTGGAGTTTTTAAAAAGAATTGAAACATTTGTACTAATCAAGCTCCTTTTTTACTGTCTAAATTTTGAACACCACACAGTTTTGAAGCTACCCCTGCTCAGGAGGTACCCAGAAATGTTTGCATATTAGCAGAAGACAGGCTGCTTGCTACAGCTTTGAAAGAGCTGTTGCAAAATCTGCTTGCTAGGCAATCTGTAGCGAGTGGACTAGGAATAACGCTAGCAATAATGCTTTCTGAAGTGCAGATTTAACAGCGTTCCTTCCATTTTGTTCAATATAGCATATATATATATATATATATATATATATGTAGCTGTTACATAAGCCACTCTTGCTTCAGTATATTAGATTAGTACAATTCCCTGTCACATCAGTCCTTCAGGTTTCCACATACAGAAGCGAACTGATATAGAACTCACTCTGCCAGGGCAGAGCATTCTTAGTCTCACTGGTTCACATGACCTAATTGCATCCAGTCAATCCATAGTTAAAGGGGCCTCATCAGGCTACCTAATCATTGAATGATGTGTAGGAGCTTAAACTGCTGTCTTCTACATTGTTCTAAGACAGTGGTGACCCCCTCACTTTCATAACTCCTAAATGTACACACTAAAACTTTTCCACTTTGCCACTTTGTTAGAGTGTAGCAGAGTAGTCTGACTCTGCCCCCTTATTAACAAGACGGAATTGAAACATTATATGAACCACTTCACATTTCCAATTCAGCCACGTTTCATTCTTTTGCAGTGTTCATTTCCTTTTCACCCACTTCAGGCTCCATTTTTAATCTTTCATGTTAGTTTAACTTTTAGAAAGCTTGATTCTTTCTATAATGTTTTCTTTGAATATGAGCACATTTTGAAGGGCAGCATGCAGAACCAGGGCCACACAGAGGTTTATGGGGACCCGGGGCAAAATCTGAAATTGAGGCCTCCCCCACCGTTCCAAAAAAAATTACCACTGAAGAGGGGCCAGGATGGGTCCACACTGCACTCACCCTGCAGTGGCAGATCCTGTCCCACAGGGTTGGGGCTGGCTCCCCGGTTGGCCGATTCACGGCCAATTGGAGTATGGAGCCGGTGCTCGGGGCAGGGGCAGTGTGCAGAGCCTGTGCCCCCGCCCCACCGAGGAGCTGGATCTGCTGCTGGCCGCTTCCAGGTGCGGCGCGGTGTCAGAACAGGTGGGAACTAGCTTGCCTTAGCCTGACAGGATTGCCAACGGGACTTTTAACGGCCCGGTCAGCAGTGCTGACCAGAGCCACCACGACCCAGTGCCTTACATTCCGCAACCCAGTACTGGGTCACGACCCGCAGTTTGAAAACCACTGGACTAGTGAGACTCATGCAGAGGAGCAGGCAGAGAGAGAGAGAGACAGGACAGATAAGAAAGAGGTATGAAAAAAGGGAATGGGAAAAAGTATGACTACATTTCTGCCCCTAAAACACTTATTTTGGTAAAAATACAATTTAAATCAATTGACACACAATTAAAAATATTACATTTCTGTCCTATTATTTTGTCATGTAAGTAATTGCTGTAGCACCATAAGGATGTTGTACTGTAAAGGGGTAGTCTACATGACTGAAAATAGGAGGAGAGGCAGTCCACAAAACAATGTCTCAATTAAGATATGATTTATTCTCTGAAAAAGTTCAAAGACCCCTGTACTAAAGACATAAGATGAATAGGCATGAGCTGGGTTGCCAGTGAACCCTGGGCAGAGCTAGCCTAATCACCGAAAAAGTTGATATGACACACACTGAGCCTGACAAACAGGTTCTCACCACTCTGTGATCATGGTGATGGTAAGGTGAGGGTGTTTTAAAAAGCAGATGGAATGAGGCATGGGGGCACCATACAGTGGACTTGCAACAAGCAAGATAAAGGATGCTACAAGAGGTGACACGTAATTATAGTCGAGAACTGTATACTGAGCCAGGCTATTTATATACACTATCATGTTCATTGTTGGTCCCTCCCAAGTTCATTGCCTCTGTGAAAGAAAAAGATATCACAGTTCATTTTGTATGTATAGCTGGGATTATGTTTTCAATGTGCATCACTTCTCATTTATCAACATTGAATTTCATCTGCCATTTTTTTTTCATTTTCACTTTATTCACAGTTTGAAGTCATCAGACATGATGATACTAAAGCTATGTCTATACTATGCCACAGCACAGACTACAGGGGCATAAACTGCAGAGCGTACCTAAGTGTTGTACTTTCAATGCCCTGTGTGGATGCTGTTGGTGCAAACTAAAAATGTACTTAGCTCGCATTGACACCATTTTGTTGCCCAGTCACCTAGTTTTGTGAGATCCCTTTGTAACTCTTCACAGTCTGCTTTGGACTTAACTATATTGAGTAAGTTTTTATCATCTGCAAATTTTGCCACCTCACTGTTTAACCCTTTTAGCAGACCATTTATGAATATGTTGAACAGCATTGGTTTCAGTACAGACCCCTGGGGGACATAGCTATTACTTATCTCCATTCTGAAAAATGACCATTTATTCCAACCCTTTGTTTCCTGTCTTTTAACCAGTTACTGATACATACGAGGACCTTCCCTCTTATCCTATGATTGCTTACTTTGCTTAAGAACCTGTGGTGAGGGACCTTGTCAAAGGCTTTCTGAAAGTCCAAGTCACTATATCCACTGGATCACCTTTGTCCACATGTTTGTTGACCCCCTTGAAGAATTCTAATACACCCCTACCCCAATATAATGCCACCCGATATCACAGAAATTCGGATTTAATGTGGTAAAGCAGTGCTCGGGGGGGGGAGCTGCGCGCTCTGGCGGATCAAATCAAGTTCGATATAACGCGGTTTCACCTATAATGCGGTAAGATTTTTTGGCTTCTGAGGACAACATTATATCAAGGTAGAGGTGTCGATTGTTGAGGCATGATTTCTCTTTACAAAAGCCATGTTGACTCTTCCCCAACAAAGCATGTTCATCTTTGGGCTTGTCTACACTGGCAATTAACAGCGCTGCAACTTTCTCGCTCAAGGATGTGAAAAAACACCCCCCTGAGCACAGCAAGTTGCAGTGCTGTAAAGTGTCAGTGTAAACAGTGCCCCAGCACTGGGAGCTACGCCACTCATTGAGATGGTTTTTTAGAGCGCTGGGAGAGCTCTCTTTCAGCGTTGTGCCGCGACCACACAAGGCACGTTAAAGCGCTGCCGTGGCAGCGCTTTAGCATTGCCAGTGTACGCTAGCCCTAAGTGTCTGGTAATTCTGTTCTTAACTAGTTTCAACCAATTTACCTGGTACTGAAGTTACACTTACTGGCCTGTCATTGCCAGGATCACCTCTGGAGCCTCTTTTATACATTGGTGTCTCATTAGCTATCCTCCAGTCATCTGGTTCAGAAGTTGATTTAAGTGATAGGTTACATACGACAGCTAGAAATTCTGCAATCTCACATTTGAGTTCCCTCAGAACTCCTGGGTGAATGCCATCTGGTCATGGTGACTTATTACTGTTTATCAGTTTGTTCCAAAACCTCCTCTATTGACACCTCAGTCTGGGACAATTCCTCAGATTTGTCACCTAAAAAAAATAACTCAGGTGTGGGAATCTCCCTCAGATCCTCTTCAGTGAAGACCAGTGCAAAGAATTCATTTAGCTTCTCCACAATGGCCTTGTCTTCCTGGTCTTCCTTGAATGCCCCTTTAGCACCCTGATCATCCAGTGGCACCACTGATTGTTTGGAAGCCTTCCTGCTTCTGATGTACTTAAAAAGGAAATACTGTTAGTTTTTCTGTCCTTTGCTATTTGCTCTTTTTTGGCCTGCCTAATTGTACTTTTACATTTTGACTTGCCAGAGTTTATGCTCCTTTCTATGTTCCTCAGTAGGATTTGACTTCCAATTTTTAAAGGATGCCTTTTTGCCTCTAACTGATTCTTTTACTTTGTTGTTTAGCCACGGTGGCACTTTTTTGGTCCTCTTACTATGTTTTTTAATTTGGGTTATACATTGATTTTGAGTCTCTATTATGGTGCTTTTTAAAAGTTTCCATGCAGCTTTCAGGCAATTTCACTCTTGTGACTGTAGCTTTTAATTTCCATTTAACTAACTTCCTTATTTTTACATAGTTCCCCTTTCTAAAGATAAATACTATGGTGGTGGGCTTCTTTAGTATTTCCTTTCCTGCCCTCTCCCAATGATGTTAAATATAATTATATTATGTAAAAGCAGCAAAGAGTCCTGTGGCACCTTATAGACTAACAGACGTATTGGAGCATGAGCTTTCGTGGGTGAATACCCACTTCGTCAGATGCTTTTTTAATTGGCCTTAATTCAGAGAATGTTAATCAGCTGTATCTGGCTCTCACACTCCCTCTCTAAAACTGCCTTGCAAAACAACCCTGTTCGCTAGCTCCTCTGGAGTTTCATTAAGATAGCATTTTGTTAGCACTGTTTTAACCATCTTTGTTAGCAATGTAGAAAATAAATCTAACTTTCTGTACTATACTGAAGGTAAAAGAGTATATACATATGTATGTATGATTAAACTCAGTAATAAATAAGTGCAATCAATTAAAATTACTACTTTTCCCAAATCGTTATAGTGCCATCCAGTGGTCAGTGGATAAATGTTTGAAAGGAAATTTTGTTTAATTATAATAGTACTCTTGATAGCAGAATGTGGCATGTGACAATAAAGGGAGTACAAAGTCATCAGCAGAATGGACTCAAATGTGTAGTCAACTCATCTGAAAACAAAAATAATAATAATAAGTGGAAACTGCTAAAAATTATGAAAAGTGATGTGGAATGCTAAAGGATCAGTACTGGAGCTAATTTTGTTCTATTTACATATAATTTGGATTCAGGAAACACCATTTGCAGATGATATGATATTTGGGGATCAGTCAGTAGAGAAGGGAGGCAGCCAAATTTAGAAAGCTTTTGTGGGTCAGGAGCAATTGCTGGCATGCGGCATATACAATTCAGTGTACAAAGAGCAACAACAGGCAATGAACTTAGGGACAAAAATAGGAAAAGATAATATAGACAAATGATCTTGAGGGTGAACATTCAGCTGTGTGCTTAGTGAATATAATTTTGGAGTCTATGAACAGAGGTATGAACACAAAAGGAACAGTAGATACATTAGAAAGATTTGGGTAAATGTGTGTTTGGAATAACCTGTTAGATTTTTAATCATATAAGAAGGATTTACCGAAGGATTATAAAGAGATCATAGTGAAGGTTAACAAGGTGACTCATGGGATCAGGAAGCTTAATTATGCAGAATGTCCAGAAAAACTAGATTTGTTATTATTAGAAAATGGAAAATAGAGGCGATCAAGGAGAAAATTAATTGAGATACATAAAATTCCAAACAGAATAGTAGCAGTACAACAGTGGTACAGCATATGCTAATAATATGAAAATTCTGTAGCTTTCCTGGAGTAACACTTTCACCAGCACAGAGAAAGTTTCTTGTCAATTCTCCTGTCGCAAAAGAAGAACATTGTGATCAGACTTGATATAGTTGAGAGGAAGTCTGAGATCCTCAGAGTCTAATACCTATAGGAATGCTAATATATATAACCCTATAGGCCAAGTTTTCTTCTGGCATAACTCCATTAAAGTCAATATTAGTATAGTGTGTATTGTAAAATTCCTCAAACTGGTTTATGCAAATTAGTCCATATCATGTTCATTTGATGGCTTTCAGACAAAACATTTAGAAATATGAAACAGGGTCCAATTTACTGCTGGATCCCCATTATCTAATTTCTGCTAGTTTCTGAGGCAAAGTATCCCAAACACTTATTATCTTCTAGTGTGTATATAATATAATCTATATTTAATTATTTCCAAGAGTGCCCATGTGTTTTCATGACATCATATAGTTGCTACCCAACTGTGATTCCCTTTTAAATGCAGTATGCACAGAAAACCAATTACGAAAAATGGCACAATCTGACTCCACACATCAGCTCTCCGTGTGTTAGCAAGTCATATCTGCACACTTTTCAGAGAACATATACCAGCTGAGAATCTCCCCAACTTCTGTGGGTGAGTGAGCTGTAATTTGTACTGGCTCATACAGCATCAGTAGAATTATTAACTGAAGTTCCAGTTGCTAAAGTTTATTTTTGATGATGCCACAGCCAAAAAGAACTTAGCTTGATTATCACATCTCAGGCTGCCTTTATAAAGTATGCAATGAGAAAACTCTTTTTATTTGTAAATTGAGCAAAGCTGATTTAGTAGTCACTGAAAGATATGGGACCTCTCAGCACCACAATTTTAGTCAGTTATTAATAGAATGTCACTTTAAAATATTTATAAAATGCAGAAAAGATCCCCTCCATGTAGCTTGCTCTTCATCAACTGTTTAGGCATATAAACTTTTCTTCATAGCTAAGGTCCTCCATGTAATTACATGATTACAGTGAGGTAATTCTTTAAGAAGCTACATTCCTTTTCAACCTAAATTGTACACAGTTACACCTGTGTAAACTTCAGTGCACAAAGTTATAGGAAAGATATAAGGTAACTGAGCAAGTGAAGTTGGTATAATACAAGATATTACCTCAAGCACCTTATCTCTCTTGTGTGTCACTGTCAGTTACACAGGGTATTTAACCTTGCATGTCACAAGGCATAATAATAGTAATAGCTTTGTATCATCAAGTGAATCTGTAAAATTATTTAACTGCTGTGCTATAGGTAGCAATGTGAGTGTGACATACCAGGGTACAATCCAGACTAATGAGTAGCTGTGTCATCCCTGCCTTGTAACCTGTGGTGCCCTTTACAATGCCTTGCTACTGTAGCCACCAACCTGGACTGCTCACAAACAGCCTCCAGCACATAAGTCACTCCCAACTTCGTCTGTGTGTGCTGCAGCCAGCCAGCCACACCTTGGCTCTTGCTAGCCTTAAAGACTATCACAGGATGACCCCAAACACATTCCCAGTTCCAGATTCCCCCCCACATCAATGTATGTGCTGTACTGCCCATTCCTCTCCTGGACAGTACAAATATACTGAATCATTTTTCCTTTAAGGGAATAATATGCACACATTATGTTACCCCAAATGGATTTACCCAGTCACGTCAACTTCAACACACTAGATTAAATAAAACAGTAAAACAAGTTATCTATTTAGACTGTAAGCTCTTTGCGGCAGGGACAGTATGTTGGGCAGGAACTATCAGGGCTCTAATCTCTGTTGGTGCCTCTAAGAGCTACTGTCATACAAATAATAACACCTCAACTGCTATAAACAAATTCTAATAGGAAAATAGGAGCTGCCATACTGGATCCATCTATCCTGTCTCTGGGTATGGCAGTACCAGATGCATCAGAAGAAGGCGACAAACTACAGAGGACTGGAAAAGGGCAAACATAGTACCTCTCTTTTAAAACAGGAACAAAGAGAACCAAGGGAACTGTAGACCAGTCAGCCTAACTTTGATACCTGGAAAGATACTGGAATAAATTATTTAACAGTCAGTTTTTTAAGATCTAAGAGCAGAGGTGGGCAAACTACGGCACGGCCCACAGGACCCTCCTGCCCGGCCCCTGAGCTCCTGGCCCAGGAGGCTCGCTCCCGGCCCCTCTCCTGCTGTTTCCCCTCCTCCGCAGCCTCAGCTCGCTGCACCGCTGGCACAATGCTCTGGGTGGCGTGGCTCTTGCAGAGCCACAGCCTGACCCGGTGCTCTGTGCTGCACGGTGGCGTGGCTGACTGCAGCCGGCAGGGGCGGCTCTATAAATTACGGCGCCCCAAGCAGGGTGGCGCGCTTCGCCGCCCTTCCCCGGTCCCGCGGCTGGGGCAGAAGTGTCTGCGGCGGGTGCGTTGGTTCGCGGCTCCGGTGGAGCATCCGCAGTCATGCCTGCGGGAGCTCCGTCCGAGCCGCGGGACCAGCGCGCCCACCGCAGTCATGCTCAAGCGGAGCCGCGGGAAGAGGGGACCCTCCGCAGTCATGCCTGTCCCGGGGCTCCGGTGGACCTCCCGCAGGCATGACTGCGGAAGGTCCGCCGGAGCCAAATGCCGCCCCGACAATGCAGCCCCACGCGCCTGCTTGGCGCGCTGGGGTCTGGAGCCGGCCCTGGCAGCCGGGCAACACAGAAGCCTGTCCTGGTGCTCTGGAGGGTGCGGCTGTAGCGCCACCAGCCATTGGTGCTCCAGGCAGCACGGTAAGGGGCAGAGAGCAGGTGGGGTTGGATAGAGGGCAGGAGAGTTCAGGATGGTCGTCAGGGGGTGGGACTGTAGATGGGGTTGGGTGGGTCAGAGAGCAGGGAACAGGGGGGTTGAATCAGGGTAAGGGTCCCAGAGGTAGGGTGACCGGATGTCCCAATTTTATAGGGACAGTCCCAATTTTTGGGTCTTTTTCTTATATAGGCTCCTATTACCCCCACCCCATCCTGATTTTTCACACTTGCTGTCTGGTCACCCTACCCAGAGGGGAAGTCAGGAAGGAGGGGGGGGGCTGGATGGGGCAGCAAGGGGCAGTCAGAGGCAGGGTTCGGGGGGGGCAGTCAGAAATGAGAGGAGGGATTGGATGGGGCGGCAGGGTCAGTCAGGGGTGGGAGGTCCAGGGGCAGTCAGGGGACAGGGAGGGGTGGATGGGGCAGGAGTCCCGGGGGGGCCATCAGGGAACAGGGGCGTTGGATGGGACAGGAGTCCCAGGGGGCAAAAAGCAGGGGGGAGGGTGTCGGATAGGGGTTGGGGGCTGGGCCACACCTGTCTATTTGGGGAGGCATAGCTTCCCCTAACCAGCCCTCCATACAATTTCAGAAACCCGATGTGGCCCTCAAGCCAAAAAGTTTGCCTGCCCCTGTCCTAGAGGATAACAAGGTTATAAGGAATAGCCAGCATGGATTTATCAAAAATAAGCCAATCCAATTTCCAACTTTGACCCCTCCAGCCCTGCATATATAATGGACAATTTTGGAATAATCTACAAAAGTGGAAGTTTCTTCTGAACCCCAGATAGTTAGTGGTTGTCTTATTACCTGAAGCTTGAAGATTTATATCCTTAATTCTTTTAAAACTATCTAAAATAACTGTGAATATAAATATTAGATCTTTGTTTTGAATCACACTAAGCTTTAGCCTCAATATATTGTGGCATTGAGTTCCACAAATTAATTATACATTAGAAAATTATTTCCTTTCTTCAGTTTCAATTATTTTTACTTTGTATTTAATTGAATGGCCTCTTTTTGTACTATGAGAAAAAGTAAATAGGCATGCCTAATTCACATTATCTTTATCATTCATTATTTATTTAATATACCTCCACTATACTGACTCTTATTTATATCCTCTCCAAATTAAACAGTCCAAATCTTTTCAAATTCTCTTGATATGGAAGTCTTTTCATGTGTAATAATTTTTGTCACCCATCTCTGGACTCTTTTAAACCTGAACAATGCACTTTGCTAATTATTTACACTAGTAAAGTAGCAGAGCAATAAAAATATATAAAACACCATGATGAATGTCTGAGATTAGAATTTTACCCTGAAAATCTTGAAAGATTGTGTGAAGATTTTTTTAAACAGCATTACATTCTCTTCTTCTAAGTAGGTAACACTGAGTGTTAAGATAATCAATATATACACACACTTTCCTCTTTTCAATATTTTTTGTTTAAACAGATTCAAATTTTGAACAGCAGAATTCTCAGTAAAGTTATGCTATGAAACCAAAGTTTCTAGATATTTTTGTCAATCTTTTGTTTCAACATTAATATGAGTACTCCTGGTTATCAGTCCTGTGCTGCTCACCAGAGAGAAACTGACAAGAAATGAATTTGATTCTATGTAGCCATTAAGAGCTATATTAAAAAATAGAAGTTTTCCTTTATTTTAAATAAATACTTACCAGTAAATTGGTACTTAATTTCTGTAGAAATTTAAAACTATATAGAAGTTTAAACCCCCAAATGATAAACTGTCTCTAATTTGAGGCTAGATTACAGGCATAATTAACTGCACTGTGTCTACTCTGACCATTATAACCACATATTTATTATTGTCTTTATTAATACCTTGACCCCCTCACCTCCCATTTGCCTGTTTATCCACATGTTGTGTTTTGTCATAATCCCATATTGTGAACTTGGGGCAGGGAATATCTTTATTATACAGAGCCTCGAACAATTGGGTCCAGACTGCAACTGCAACAGGGCAGGCTCCAAGCACCAGCGAAGGAAGTAGGTGCCTGGGGCGGCCAATAGAAAGGGGCAGCACGTCCGGGTCTTCGGCGGCAGGTCCTTCACTCCATCTCTTCCTCTTTGGTGGCACTTCAGTGGCAGCTCAATCAGGTTTTCCTTTTTTTTTTTTCCTTCGCCGCTTGGGGCAGCAAAAAAGCTGGAGCCAGCCCTGAACTGCAATCTGAACCATAAATAGTAGTAATAGTAATAACTACACACCTGAAGTCTTTAAATCGTGATTTGAAGACTTCAGTTACTCAGCCAGAGGTTATGGGTCTATGGGTCAGGAATGGTTGGGCAAGGTTCTGTGGCCTGCAATTTACAGGAGGTCAGACTACTAGATGATCATGATGGTTCCTTCTGGCATTAAAGTCTATGAGTCTATTACAGCCTGATAAAAAAGAGCCTGTGGGCCCAGTTCTGCTCCACTGAAGTCAGAGGGAACTTCACTGGGAGTAAGAGCAAGCCCTGTGGTGGTAAGAACGCTTTGTCAAGTGGCAATTATGAAATTTGGTCCCCAAATATTGGAATTATTGGTTATTTAGAAGAGGCCCTGGCCAGGGCAGACCCTGGGGGATTCTCTAACCTTTGTCAGTTGACAGCAGTCCCTAAAGAACTGTCTGCCGAGTGAGGATAGTCATAGTACAACATTCAGGCCACCTCTTTATTCTTCCTTGCCCTCAACAGACTCTTCACTATTACCACTATTACCCCCGCACTGTAGTAAAGGCTGAAAGGGAGGTGGGTATAGGAGCTGGTTACACTGATTGTACAACTAATAGTTGACTCCCTAACACTGGGGCAATTCCTATTAGGGAAGATAGGCTACTAACATTCAGGTGACATTTGCAGGCGACATTTGCTAGAGTTGTACAACAGGGATGGAGCAGAAGAAAGAATCTGCCTAATTTATATCACTGTAGGCTGTCCCAGTTTAATTATCTAAAAGGCTGGTAAATCAGTAATTATACCTAGATACAATGGTGATGGGTGTGGCATAAGAACCAGAATAGAATAGGATAGATACTACAAAGATTGGTGCTTTAGATAAACTGATTGAAACAAACAAACCAACCCTGAACTGCTCTTAACAACAGTTGTAGTTTTTGGAAACAATAGATAACCTGTAGTATGTACAAGAAATGTTTACTTTTGTATGAAAAGTTTACAATAAACTTTTAATTCTATCTCCAAAAATATATTCTTTAATAACTGATTGAAAGAACTATTTCAGTTTACATTCAGTGGAAACATTACTTATTATATCATGTAATTTTGCATACTCAAGCCAATATTGATAGATGCACATTCACTAGGCTTTAGGACATCTTTTTTTATAACCCATGCAACCTAAGGGTATGTCTACATCAGGGGTTGGCAACCTTTCAGAAGTGGTGTGCCGAGTCTTCATTTATTCACTCTAATTTAAGGTTTTGCGTGCCAGTAATACATTAAAGGTTTTAGAAGGTCTCTTTCTATAAGTCTATAATATATAACTAAACTATTGTTGTATGTAAAGTAAATAAGTTTTTTTAAATGTTTAAGAAGCTTCATTTAAAACTAAATTAAAATGCAGGGCCCCCCGGACTGGTGGCCAGGACCTGGGCAGTGTGAGTGCCACTGAAAATCAGCTCGTGTGCCATCTTCGACACACGTGCCATAGGTTGCCTACCCCTGATCTACATCATGGTATTGCAGCAATGCCACTGTAATCCATAGTGTATATGTTTTCTGCAACAATGGAAAGGATATTTCTGTCAAAGTAAGTAATCCACTTCCCTGAGTGATGGTAGCTAGGTCAACAGAATAATTTTTCCCTCAATTTAGCCATTTCTACACCAGGGGTTAGGTCACCTTAACTACGGTACTCCAGAGTGTGATTTTTTCATACCTCTGAATGATATAACTAGGTAAATCTAAATTTTAACTGTAGACCAGGTCTCAGATAGGCAATTGCATAATAAGCTACACCATGTAAATTCTCTATTACATATCCCTGTGCAACCTCCTGAGTAGATTATTCAAATTATGCAGCAGTGTGTATTTGTAGATTAGAGAATAGACTCAAATTTTAACTATTTGACCATCTGGGGCTAGTATCACAAAATTTCCACTGAACTGGCATGGGAAAATAGACAGCTACTTAGCTACTGTATTAGCATATTTTAATTTGCTGGTGACATGAATCGCTATAAAAGAATTATAAGTATATTCTCATCTTAAAACATTGTAAAAGATACATGTAAATACTTACATTTTGGAATCAGAATATACCAAGTAAAAAGCAACTTTTATTGAAGGAGGCAAGGATGAAAAGAAATGCTTCTATAACTATTATTGTAATTCTAATACAATTGGACTTACAAGGGGAAAAAACTTGTGTCACCTAGTGGTGAATCAGGCCCCAGGATTTCACCTTCTTTGTTCATAGCTTTTAGAACAACTGTGCTAAACCACTTAATCTCTTCGATTATCTTTCATATTTCTTCATTGGCATCAGCTCAAATGACACCTATACTAAATTCAAAATCCAAATCCAAGGCTGTTCAGCTGTGAGCTCTATGCTTTTACAAAACAAGTCCTAAATTTTTTCATAGGCATAGAAAACATAAAATTCACCTAAAGTGGCACCAGTTTCCTGCCCATAGTGGCTCACACTGACTATTAATGCTTCTGTTTAACTTGAACCACTGGTAGCAAAGGTGGGGTTTTTTTTGGGGGTTTTTTTTTTTTGGCAAAAAAGCCTGATACAGGCACCTACAAACGCTGCTTCTACCTGTGAAGAAGCGAATCTGAAATGGTGATAGATCACTTGCTTAATGTAATAATAGTTTTTGTATTCATATACTATCTATCTGCACATGTAAATCCCCAAAGCACTTTACAAATATTTATTAAGCCAAACTTTGGTTCTCACTTTTTGGCTATGATCAAGTAGAATTAAACCTCACAATGGTTTTAGGAGGTATGTATTATCCTCATTTTATAGATGGATAAACTGAGGCAGAGAGAGTTTAAGTGACAACCAAAGTGGCACAAGAAATTAGGGGCAAATCTAGAAGTAGTATCTAAGAGTCTTGACTCTCTGTTCCCTAGTCTAACTACTAGACACACTCCATCTGCAGACTCTCAGGCTCAGAATCTCAAAGATATTTACGTGCCTAGTTCCCATTGATTTCAATAGGAGTTAGGTGCCTAAATACCGATGAGGATCTGGACTTACTCTGAATTTATCAATATAAGATTGAAATATTAAAAAGCCAGACTTCATTAATTAAAAAGAACAGTTCCAGCTACCAACGAATGTAAATACATTTCATACCTCCTTCATATGTTTGAATCTGACTCTCATTTTCACTAAGGCCACTGCTCTTACTTTCACTGCAAAAAGAGGCCTTAATGTAGATATAAATTACATTTACATGTACTACTGCCAGAGCAATGTTAGGGGGCTTTGGGTCTTATCTGCAAACAAAAGTTGTACCATTTTAACTAAATTAGTTTAGAAATGTTCGTCATTAAAATGCCCCATATTGATTTGACAAGTCAGTAATTAACTGACTTAAGCTAAACTAAAATAATGCATTCAAACCAATTTAAGAGTACCCACATTCCCAAGAACACCATAATAATTGGCACTAGTTGGAATCCTTATAGGGCTCCTTATTAGCTGCCTCATCTGAATGAATGGGTGTGGAAATGTAATGACATCTCAAACTAGTAGTTCTGGTTGCTCCAGAACAGGCATGTTGGCAGGGAAATGTGCACGACAGTTACCTGTGTTGTAACTATCAATACCTTTCACCTCCATGCCTATCAACCCAGGCAAGCATCATGCAGCGGAATTGTGTCATGGTCAGGAAGGATGGAGAAATCCTACAGTGGGTGACAGGTCACCTGTGCAAGAGCTGCATGATTGGGGTTGTCAAGGAGTCTGCTGAGACAACCCCCCCACATTCAGTGAGTGGATTTGCATAGTTGCAGTCCCACTGGCTATGCCACACGTAGCAGGTGGCCATCAATGGGATTTGCCCTCTAGCAAGGAGTGAGAAAGCATATCCCTTCTGTGGGTGACTGAGCTGGGCAAGGGTGGATATAGCCTCCTGATTCAATGTGTGCCCCATCCTGTAGTAAAGGGGAAAGAGAGAAAACCTACAGAAGTATCCTCTGCACCTTTAATCCCAGCCTGGTACAGAGAGAAAGGGGTCAGGGTTGGACAACAAGCCCTCTACTGCAAGGCAGAGCTGGGCTTGGATCCTGCTACCAGGCTTTGCTACCTGGCACACAGGGTTGGAGCAGATCACCACTTGGGTTTGGCACCCTGCGTTTCATGATTTCCATGGGTGCACATGAACCCATGCTAAAGCCAGTCCTGGAGCTGAGCAATCTTGAGCAGTTTCCCCTAATGGGAGCATAGAACTCTGGGGTTTGCTTTGAATTTGTGGGGGTCAGGGACTGTCTCCCTTGTTTGTACAGCAAGCAGCACCCAGGCTTGAGCTGTGACCCGGTACTTCAATACAAAGCTTAGAGGTTTTTAAGGCCCAGCTTGACAAAGCCTTGGCTGGGATGATTTAGTTGGAACTGGTCCTGCTTTGAGCAGGGGGTTGGACTCAATGACCTCCTGAGGTCCCTTCCAACCCTGAGATTCTATGATTCTAATGCTATAATAGCTGGGTCAAACCAGCGGCAAAGCTCAAAGGCAGTTGGCTGGGTGTTGCACAGCAGCTTCCCAGCCAGCCGAGACACTGCAGCCCAGGGGTGCGTACCCGGCCGGCACCAGGGCCGAGCCCCGACCCCCGTGCGCTACCTATGACAGAGCCGCTGCTGCCTCGGCTAAAGCAGCCGGGAGCCGGCGCAGAAGAGGCAGGCGGGAGCCCGGTTGCCTAGAAATCACCGCCAGGGAGCGCGGGCCGGCCGGCGGGTGGGGCGAGGCTGGCGTGGGGGCGGGCTTAAGGCGGGTAGCGGCAGGCGGGGCGGGCTCAGGCCTGGGCTGCACCGGGGAGGCCGCGCCCGCCCGCCCGCTGCGGGAGGAGGAGTTGTCCGTTAATAGAGCTGGGGACTGCGGTGGGGGCGCTACAGCCGGGGAGCCCAGCCCGGCAGCTGGCGGAGATGGCGGCGGAAGCAGCTGCGGGGCCGCAGCAGGAGCTGGATAACGTGAGCACCGGGGGGGCAGCCCGGCAATGAGGGCTCTGCCCGGCCGGCGCAGCACGCGGGGGTCCCCAGGGCTCGCGGCTGTGCGATGTGCTGCGGGGGGTTGGGCCCCCGGGCTCGGGTGGCAGCCCCCTAGAGCGCGCTGTGGAGTCCTCCGTTCCGCAAATGCAGGCTTGGCGGCAATCGGTAGAGTCCCTGGGTCATGAGGAGGGAGGTTCACAGCGCAGATCCAAGTTTTCACTTTTGGCTGCGCCTCCCCTGCCTCTTAGGAGCGGGGGCACGTGGATCGGGACTCCTGCACGGGAAGTCATGGGGCTGGGTCCTCGCTTGGCCAGCCCTGCACAGATTTCTCATCATGTGACATGTACCTCAGTTTCCCCAACTGCACAGTCAGACTAATGATTCTACTCTTGTAAAAGTGCTCTGGAGGCTTTTTAAAAAAGCAGGCAAGAAGTGTCTATAACAAACTAGCATCCAGCAGCTAATCTTACTGTTGGTGGTTTACTCTTCCCCTCACTCCCCCTGCCCTGGTTTTTTAACTATTAGTTATTTTTAAATAACTTAAGAAATCTTCCTTACAAGGTAGGTCCAACGGCATACAAGTAACTTACACCTTCAAACTGTATTTTTAAACTGATGTGTTGGAAAACAAAAGGCAGCCTGAATTTTTGTTTATTAGAAAACCAAACAGATTTATTATATATACAAATTATAACAAAGTTTATTCAACAGAGGAGTTTTGTCTTTGTGGTTTTGTGTAGCTTCTCAGTTTTCAGAACGCTATATGGATGGGCTGAAGAGGCCTGTGGGGATGGATGCTAGTGGGGAACTCCCATAGTGAATTGAAATACATGTGGAGGTGTGAGTCAACAGGATTGAGAGTAGCTAAAAGATAATTGTAGGTGGAATCAAATGGGCTTTTGTAGGAAGGAGTTGTTATGTTAAACTCCAAAACTAAACAATTTAAAACTCTTTCTGAAAAGGCTTTTAGGAAAGAGGCTTTTTATTTATGTTCCTACATAATCTCTTCCTGTTTCGTTTGGGCTCTAATACGGAACACTATTTGCTTTTTTTGGTAAGCATGTAAAATACTGACTGCTATTTTGATGCATGACTGATTTTTCAAACAACATCACTTGTAGGATACCACTTTTGTGTGTGTGTGTGTGTGTGTGTCTTTGTATATGAAAGACAAAGATACATCACAGAAACAACTTTGCTGCATAAATTTAAGTAACAGCCCCAACCCCCACCCAAATTTTATCTATAGCAGTGGTCCCCAACCTTTTTCGTCTGGCGAGCACCAGACGAAGGACCATGGCGGTGGTCGAGTATCCGCCGAAATGCCGCCGAAATTCGGCAGCATTGCGGCAGTCATGCCTCTGGATGACGTCGCTTGTCGGCAGCAAGCAGCATCATCCAGAGGCGTCGCTGCCGAATTTCGGTGGATGCTTGACCGCTGGTCAGGACGTAGGCGCATTTAGATGCCCCCGTGGTGCCCGTTGTCACCGTGTTGGGGACCCGTGATCTATAGTACCAACCTTGGTAATGCTGCTTCCTTAAGAAGGACGTGGAGGAAGTAGAATGGCCATGAAACTTAAGTTCTCTATTTAATACACAAAAGACTCTGACCTTAAAATATATAAGCTGTTGATACAGTACAGTGCCCTTCGAGACCAGGACCCCGGCCTTCCACGATGCCTGAGCTCAAAAGGTAGACAAATATGCTCCTTTAGCTGAAACCTGGAGAGCTAAGGGTTACCAGCTCCAGACACCTGCACCGATTGTCAGAGCTTTAGGCTCATGGGACCCCAGTAATGAGCGAGTGCTGAGAGAATGTGGAATCGGTCAACACTCGGCTCAGCTGATGCAGCAACTCATAGTGTCGGACGCAGTCAGGTGGTCAAGGGACATCTACATAGAACAAATCACTGGACATCAGCAATACCAGGAGGGATGAGCTGGAGTGCCAATGAGAAGTGCAGTCAGGAAAGTAACCAATACTTTCCTCATGTACTGTATTTTCTAAATAGACGACCAACCTAATCCTCAATTACTGAGGGACAATCTCCATTAATTGATATATTTTGCTTTCCACAACCAAATCTCTGTACAACTTTTCATGAGTGATGTACCCAAATATTCAGATTCTAATATCTAAATTGTATTGTTAAATCTAGTCACCTAAATTTGGGTGATTGCTGATTATGTACTCTTATGTATCATATGACTTTTAAAAACTAACTTTATATGTGGATAATATAAGCACTATACCCAGATGTACAGACACTCTTCCCAACCTATATATTATAATAATTTTTTTAACATTAGCTTTAATAAAATTTTAAAATCTGTGCATTTGGCTACCCAGATGCACAATCTCTACAAACAAAATGTAGATAACTTCTGATTCTGGCATGGAAATGTGGCTAGAGGGTTTTGGAAGCTGGGGATCTATGGTGTGAGAGTAACTAGAATTAGTATAAAGAGATGTTTTTGTACTCTTGAAACCATAACTGCAGTAGCAAGCCACAAATGTGACTTCCCTGCATCTTTCTCCTCCTGAGGGTGCGCCCCCACCCCCTTGCTTTGACCTAGAAAGCCCAGGCCTCAATAAGTGAACTGTACTGTAATGATACCTGTTCTGACAGATCACTTGTCAATTAATTCTCATGCCATCAGGGTATCTTAGAAGCCATCAGATTTAGCCATTCATGTAAAACCTAAGAGTACTATGCTGACTACAATAGCAAAGAGTAATGTCTGAAAACAGACTTGTCATGGGTTAGTAGTGCTGGTAAGAGGGGGAAGTGTAGGTATTTTTTGCTGTTCACATGAAACTTGCAAAATTACACCCACATCTTGTACTCTTCAGTCAGTTGAAGGTGAATATTCACACTTCTGATTTCATTTGTATTATAGTAACATGGGAGCACCGTGTTAGTGCTTTTTATTTGACGGAATGAGAGGCTAGGAAACAGGATGGTAGCTGGAAAGATCTTCAGAGTTGAGTATTGGTGTCTTGAAATATAGTGTGACCAATGCTCATTTTTCATACAGTTTGATTGATGTGCTTCTCTGAAGGAGCATTGACTATTTGTTCTTCACTGGTTTTTGCCAGCTGGGAGATGCATAAATCAGTTCAACAGGTTGAGGCTTTAATACTCTCTTCTCCTCCCCCCTCTCCCCGCCCCTCGGCTTCTTTATCTTCAGCATGTGGGACAAACTCAGTTAGGAATACTTGTTAGGATGGCATTTTCTATCCCAGTTGGCTCTCTATCTGCTTCACTGACCATATCAATGAGGTATGTTACCCAAGCATCAGCCACAGTGAGAGAGGTTATGGGTTGACTTAGCGAGTTGACCAAGGAATATAGCTCTGCTTGTTGTGATTCTGCCATGTTAATTGCAGAGGCTAGTTTTGCCTCCTTTAAGGCAGTGATGCAGTCATGTAAGTGTCTGCACTATTGGCAGAAGACTTCAGAGTTTTGTGTGGGGGTTTTCTTTCCTTTGCCCCAATGGCTTTCTAAACTACTTACTCTGCACTTCATCTCCCACAGGTCATCTGTGAACCTTGGTGATTTTCTTGGTTGATGTGGAGGGCTTGGGGTGAAGGTATCTGGATTAGCTTATTGTAACTTGGCCTTATATTTAGATGATGGCCTTATATCTAGAGTTGAAAACCTAGGGGGTTCTGGAATCTTTAGGGCTTTGGTTGCTCACTGTCCTGATAGGATGGATTTTAACACTGCCTGGATGAGATGTGATGGGTCAGGTTACTGGGCCCAAGAAATCTGTGGGATTCTGGTACCATGTTGGGCTGCAGCTCCTAGGCCTTCCTGGAAGGTGACATGGTTTCCATCTGAAGGTCTGTTCACCCCTAGAAGTGCTAGGTTCCTGTTATGTCACTTCATAGCATATGTATGCACTCAAATCTCTTCTGTAGCAGAAATGGGGAAGGGGACCAGGACTGCTTCTCTGTATTTTATTTGATATTTAACATGACAGACTTCTAGTGTGGACAAGGCATGACATTCTATTAACTTATCATAGGATGAGCATGCTAAAATGCAAATTCTAACCTCATCCAAAGTAGACAAGCTTCGTATATGGCAGCAGGCTACTTTGCTTTTCACTATTCCCTGAGCTGGAAGCAGTAAAGTTACCTCTTGTGGTGGTGGTCTTTTCCGTGGTTGAGATTTCAGTGTGAAGAGGTGTTCCGCTGCTTCTTAAATGTGGAGGTGTCAGAAGTCTCAATTACACTCAAATATTTGAAAAGTATTTTGAAGACTAAAGGCCCTCAATAGCAGTACAGCCATTCTAGAACTAGCCAAATGGCATGATATCTGCCATGTCAGTTAATGACCTAATGATTAGTTTAAATTACTTTATTCCGTGTTCTCCCAGAAAGTTAAAGCTGCTTGAAATTTTGTGGTACAAGAAGATGGCCTGCCTTGGAAACACACATTGAAAGATTAATGTGGGAAAATTAATCTGAAACTCATGATTAAATTTCAGGGTTCCTTGGAGATAACGCAGAGCACAGAAGATGATCCTCTACTCGATGCACCACTTCTTCCACCTCATGCATTACATTCCCAATTGAGACCGAGATTCCATGCTATTCCTACAGTCTTGGTTGCCAATTTTCTATTGCTTATACATGTAAGTTTGAGGAAGAATCATCAGAATTTTTTTTTAATTAACTTGGATATGAGGAGATAATGGGAAATTCTGGTTCTCCAGCTGTGATGTATTGGATCTAAAGCAGGGATTGTGGGGATGGAGAGAAGTAACTTGTGTTGCATATTCCTCTTACCTTGTATTTTAAACATTCCATCCCAACACTACAAGCTTCTCACTCACATGGATATGGCAAGTAATTTCTAATCTAGTCAGATAAGAAGTAATTTAGCTTGAGTGTGTTGGATAATGTCAGTGCTACAAAATGACATTTAAATTAGGATGTTGCCTCAGGACCAAGAAAACATTGCTGTACTTAAACTTGTTTAGAGTTGATTTAAAAGATTTAGTAATGTTAAACACTAATCCAATCTAAAATTTTGACTTGCTTCTTAGTTAGTTCTAGTAAATTTAGCCTTGTCTGTACTCAGCTACTTCTAGTGCCTGATAAAGATTCCTGAGTTGTTGTCCTAGCCCACCTTCCATCTGCTCAGGTTAGGAAAAAAGTCTTAGGCCTCATCTGTAAGGAAACTTGGACTGATGTAACTATATCAGTGAGTTTAACAGAATTTGGGTAGATCTAATGTGTACAATGCATTAATGTCATATCCCTTTTTTTGTTTGTTTTAAAGGCTCAGTCTACATATCAACTAAACCAGTTTCCTAAAATGGACTTCGCTAGATTTGAGCAACCCCCTTGTGTGGAGACTCTTAAACCAATTTAAGAGTGCATAATGTCAATTTAGAAATCAATGTAGTTGGCGTAACTTCTGTATGTAGACAAGCCCTAAACTCCCTGCATGTTGGTAACTAGAAACATTTAAAATATGGCTTCTCTCTGACAAGCTTTAGCTGGTGTTCTCAAGCACAGCTCCATCTGAATTTTTCTCACCATCCCTTTCTCACACCATCCAGATACTTATTACTTGGGACAGAGGGGTCTTCTCAACCTGGAGGGAGAATGGCAGGAACCTACCTAGGTTGGCAAGGGTTTGGGGGAAAATGGTGGCAACCAAATGAGTGTCTTACGGATCATATCATCGAGGCAGGAGGGAATAGGGAACATTCATTCCCCAGTAACTTGTACATGTAGCTCTTAAACTGCTAAGTTTGGGGAGCAGAGAAGGCTGGGGAGCAGGAGGGAGGGAAAAGGAAGGAACACTCAATCACCTGGTTGTCTGAGGGAGTCCTGCTACTCCAAACCAGATGTCCAGAATGCTTTACCTCCTGTCAAACTCAAAGTCCTCTTGAAATCAATTTTCACAAATTTGCATGCTTAAAACCTCAGATTTACTCCCTTTGCAACCTTCTTTTTGCTTTCCAGAGACTCCAGCTCCATTCTCACCTATGTATCCATAAGCATTTAACTTTCCTTTACCTCAAAACTGAACCTTTACTGAGTACGTCAAATTGATTGGTTGACCTTTTGGAATATTGATCTATCTATTTCACTCCATTACCATATTATCCAAGTGTGATGGGTTAAATCACAGAAACCCCCTTGGGAGCTGCCACCTGATGTGCTAAGACTACCTCTGCTCCTGCCTTCCCTGCTAGCTCGAGACCCCAGCACCCTGTCTTGCTGAGCCAGACACTCCCGTCTGCTCCAACAAAGACCCAGGGTCTGAATTACTTGCCCCAAAGCTGCAGGTTTGTCTGAAAGCAGCTCACAGAAGTGTGCTCATCTTTAGCACTCAGATGCCCAACTCCTAATGGGGTCTAAACCCAAATAAATCCGTTTTACCCTGTATAACGCTTATGCAGGGTAAACTCATAAATTGTTCACCCTCTATAACACTGATAGAGAGATCCGCATAGCTCTTTGCCCTCCCCCCCCAGGTATTAATACATAATCTGAGTTAACTAATAAGTAAAAAGTGATTTTATTAAATACAGAAAGTAGGATTTAAGTGGTTCCAAGTAGTAACAGACAGAACAAAGTAAGTCACCAAACAAAATAAAATAAAATGTGCAAATCTATGTCTAATCAAACTGAATACAGATCATCTCACGCTCAGAGATGCTTCAGTAAGTTTTTTTTCCCTCAGACTGGACACCTCCCAGGCCTGGGCACAATTCTTTCCCCCGGTACAGCTCTTGTTCCAGCTCAGGTGGTAGCTAGAGGATTCTTCATGATGGCTCTCCTCTTTGTTCTGTTCCACCCCTTTATATATCTTTTGCATAAGGCAGGAATCCTTTGTGTGTCTCTTTGAGTTTCCACCACCCCTCACTGGAAAAGCACCAGGTTAAAGATGGATTCCAGTTCATGTGAGATGATCACATGTCACTGTAAGACCCTAAGACTTCATTCCTCCCAGCCTGACTCACAGGAAGGCTTGCTTGCAAACAGAGCCCTAGTCAATTGTCCTGGTTGATGGGAGCCATTAAGATTCCAAACCACCATTAATGGCCCACACTTTGCATAATTACAATAGGCCCTCAGAGTTCTATTTCATATTTCTAGTCCCAGATACAAGGGCAGTACATTTATACAAATAGGATGATCACACTCAGATTATAAGCTTTGTAATGATACCTTACAAGAGACCTTTTGCATGAAGCATATTCCAGTTACATTACATTCACTCATTACCATATTTTTATAAAACCATATAGACTGTACAACGTCACACCAAGCACTTAACAATTTTTAATGCATTTGTCCTTGCAGCATTCTTGGGAGATAGAGAAGTGCTATTATCCCCTTCTTTCTCACAGATGGGGAACTGAGCCACAGAGAGACTTTGCAAAGCTCACACAGGAAGTTTGTGGCACAGTAGGGAATCAAACCCAGATCTCCCAAGTCTCATTACCATAAACATTAGGCCATCCTTCCCTCTCCAGTCAATTCTGAGGATGTACACACTGCATAATATTTGCTCAGTTTCCATCCTAATCCTGGTAATTTAAAATAAACGTACCTATAGTTCCATGTTGGAATACCTGAGAAACAGCAAAGGTATTAAAAATACCACTTAAGTAACTGGACAAAATAAAAATGAGTGGCATTCTAAATTACATGACTAGTGGACAAGACACTGGGCTGGAAGATGGAAAATCTGAATTTTATTCACGGCTTTCACACTGACAGGCTGTGTGACCTTGGGTAAATCACTTAATCTTTTCTATGTGCTTTTTAAATCTGTAAAATGGCAATGAAACTTTTTAGTATTCTGAAGTGTAAGGATGAATTTGGAAATGGAAGGATGAAGAGCTATGAGTATTGGTAATTATTATAATGGTAGTTTAGTGCCATAACTAACTTTCTCAAACAGATGCAGGGTGAGAAGTCATATCCACTCTCCAGCCAGAAATTGTTTTTATGTCTGATCTCCATTACAAGGGGTTCTTTTAATGAGTGGATCCAGTTCAAGTGTTGTATAAAACAAAGTGTTGTCCAGAATTAATTACCTGGATTAAGGTAGTAGAGATGTAGTTATTGGACACTTCTTAATTAAATATCCCAGAAAAAAATAGCTAGCTGTTGTATCTCCCTCATGATTTCTAAACTGAAATCACTTGGATTATAAACTTAAATTAACTCTTGGCACCATCTCTTAGAAAAATGGGAATCCTTAACTGAGAGTTTTTTGGTGAGGAGGAAGACTAAACTACATGTTAAATCCACATGCTTTTAAATGTCAAAAATTTGCAGAAGTCTGTCCTGTTAGTTCTCTGTCTAGAATGCATGAGCTTATACTGTGGAGAATTATTGTAACAGGATATGGAAGATATAAATCATAGGAGGAGGGGAAAAATGTAAGGCATTTACTTTCTTCCCTACAAACTTAAGATCACTCTGAAGTGGACCTACTATTAAATGGCAGCTTAGTATTATAAGTACTTGTGGATAAAGGTTTGGAGAGCTTGGAGTCCAATTTTGTGTGTGTTTGGTCTCCTCAGAATTTAAAATACTCTTGTTCAGGATTTTAGTAGATCAGGGAGGCTTAGAATCAAAACCTCTGTCACTTTTTTTTTTTTTTTTTTTTTTGGTTTTTAATTGTGTAGACTTGTTTTGTAGGTACCTGGTATATACTGTATAAACTAAAAACAAACCAACCTCGTTATCTCACAGGATGATTATATTTGAGCACTCTTATGGGATTGTGGTCCCTTCTGCTACAACTAGTTTACTGTTGACTGTGACAATCCCATAAGAGGATAAGGCAGTAGAATAATAATTTAAATGCCTCCTTTTAACTAGTCTTTTTTTTTTTAAAGCCACTATACCTATCCTCTTCAGCTTCGTGAAAAAGCCTGAGTCACCAACTTAGTCTGCAAAAAACATCTTGTAGACAATACAAGGAAGTATGTTTGACTAAAAAGCTGTGTCCTCTTATCTGATTCTTCATCCACTCAAGGCCTTGGTCCACTAAGCTGCTTTCTGGTGGCTTTTTGCTTTTTAAAAAATGGCACTAACAACAGGACTGGAAGTTGGTGGTTACCTACAGATCAGCTGTCATGACCTGATTACATTCAATATGGGCAACCAGAGGACAGTCCCAAACAGTAATGTGTACTTGGTGTTCCAAAAGGGCTAGTTTCCCAAAGCTGAGGAAAATTATGAGCAACGCTGATTGGGAGGAAAAAATTAGAAAAATGGGAGAGTCCTTTGAGTTTATTAGGTGGCCAGAAAGCCACAGCTTCACAAAGAGGACAGCTTGGCTAAAAGTACATCCTGGTGCAGTGAAGGCAGCAATTATAAATTACAAAAGCAATATAGCATACGTAAAGAGAAATAGATAGTAGTTGACATAAAGTAGAAATCATGAAATGTATAAGATAAGGGACGCTAAAGACCTCTGGGGAAAATCCATCGTTGGTAAAGCGGAGGACAATAAGTATCAAAGAATCATAGAATTCGAGATCAGAAGGGACCATTATGATCATCTAGTCTGACCTCCTGCAAGATGCAGGCCACATAAGCCGATCCACCCACTCCTTAAGCAAGCGACCCCTGCCCCATGCTTCGGAGGAAGGCGAAAAACCTCCAGGGCCACTGCCAATCTACCCTGGAGGAAAATTCCTTCCCGACCCCAAATATGGCGGTCAGCTGAACCCCGAGCATGAGGGCAAGACTCTCCAGCCATACCCTCTGGAAAAAGGCTAACAATATCCTATCATTGACCCATTGTACTAATTACCAGTGTGGCACTTAATTGACCTATTGACTAAGCCCGTTATCCTATCATACCATCTCCTCCATAAACTTATCTAGCTTAATCTTAAAGTCATGGAGGTCCTTCGCCCCCACTGTTTCCTTTGGTAGGCTGTTCCAGAATTGCACTCCTCTGATGGTTAGAAACCTTCGTCTAATTTCAAGCCTAAATTTCCTGACTGACAATTTATATCCATTTGTCCTCGTGTCCACATTAGCACTGAGCTGAAATAATTCCTCTCCTTCCCTGGTGTTTATCCCTCTGATATATTTAAAGAGTGCAATCATATCTCCTCTTATCCTTCTTTTGGTTAAGGAAAACAAACCAAGCTCCTCAAGTCTCCTTTCATACGACAGGCTTTCCATTCCTCGGATCATTCTAGTAGCCCTTCTTTGTACCCGTTCCAGTTTGAATTCATCCTTCTTAAACATGGGAGACCAAAACTGCACACAATACTCCAAATGAGGTCTCACCAACGCCTTATATAACGGGACTAGCACCTCCTTATCCCTACTAGAAATACCTCGCCTAATGCATCCCAAGACCGCATTAGCTTTTTTAACGGCCACATCACATTGCCTACTCATAGTCATCCTACGATCAACCAGGACTCCTAGGTCCTTCTCCTCTTCCGTTACTTCCAACTGGTGCGTCCCCAGCTTATAACTAAAGTTCTTGTTAGTCATCCCTAAATGCATAACCTTACACTTCTCACTATTGAATTTCATCTTGTTACTAATATTCCAGTTTACAAGGTCATCCAAATCTCCCTGGAGGATATCCCTATCCTTTTCCGAATTTGCAATACCTCCCAACTTGGTGTCATCCGCAAACTTTATCAGCCCACTCCTACTCTTGGTTCCGAGGTCAGCGATAAATAGATTGAATAAAATCGGACCCAAAACCGAACCTTGAGGAACTCCACTGGTAACCCCCCTCCAACCCGACAGTTCCCCCTTCAATACGACCCTCTGCAGTCTCCCCTTTAACCAGCTCCTTATCCACCTCTGGATTTTCATTTCGATCCCCATCTTTTCCAATTTAACCAGTAATTCCTCATGCGGTACCGTATCAAACGCCTTACTGAAATCAAGATATATTAGATCCACCGCATTTCCCTTGTCTAAAAAATCTGTTACTTTCTCAAAGAAGGAGATCAGGTTGGTTTGGCACGATCTACCTTTCATAAATCCATGCTGTAATTTGTCCCAGTTGCCATCGGCCTCATGCTCCATAACCACTCTCTCCTTTAAAATTTTTTCCATGATTTTGCATACTACAGATGTTAAACTAACAGGCCTGTAGTTACCCGGGTCACTTTTTTTCCCCTTCTTGAATATAGGAACTACATTAGCTAATCTCCAGTCAAACGGTACAATCCCCGAGTTTAGAGATTTATTAAAAATCATCGCTAATGGGCTTGCAATTTCACTAAGAGTAGTCTTAGTCTTGTATGCTAGGAACAAAAAAAAAAAAAAAAAAATCCTAGCAGTGTTGTTGGTCCACGGGTAGATGGAGGTGGTAAAAATTTAATGACGATGCAAAAAAGGCAGAACAAATATTTCAGTTCTGTATTCAGGAAGAAGCAGCATAACGTACTTATTGTACAAGGATGAAGTATCTTCTAGAAAACTGCATTAGGGATATTCCCCCCCCCCCCTTTCATTTGAACCAGTCCAGAAAATAAGGCATAGTAGTTAAATTTTGGTAATATTGTTTGTATTCTAACTATTAACCTTAAGGTCTTTCTTCTTTCTTTCCCTTCTTTCCCAGGTTGCTTTTGTTGTCTTAGTATTTTTAGCAGGTATATATTGTTCTTATGTAAACCCAAATGAGGATGAATGCCCTGGAAAATACACCAACCCACTTAAGGTGCAAAGTGTCATAATCATTGCGAAGGTAATTCTGTGGATTCTGCATGTTGTCTTTGAACGATATGTTCAGCATCATCATAGTAAAGTCAGATGCAGAGGATACCTCCTGATCTACCGATCAACAAGACATCTTAAAAGGCTGCCACTCCTTATACATTCTGCAGGTGAGAGAAACCGATTTGAATTTTTCTCTTTTATGGATTCTGTATCAACAAATATTATGAACTGAACTACTTCATCTATGCTTTATGAACTAATAATTTTTAAGGTGTGGCACACTAGTTTGTGAGTGCTGTGCTTAATAGTTTAATACAAACCTCCCTACTCTTGTTTTTATCACTAGAGCAGCAGGTCAGAATCCACCTGAGTTGAAATAGATTCAGAAATAATAGCCAGTGACTGGATGTCTTGTCCCATCAACTAAATGTGATAGCTATAATGTTCTTAGAGCAAAATGTGCTGCATTTGGTAATTTTAACCTGTTTCTGATGGACTGTTTGGCTGTTAAAATGCTGACTTGCATGCATCCATAGGGCCCCAGGAATGCTCTTGGCTGACTTTACTTTCTGAAGCCATTGTAGGCTTCATATAGTAATAAGAGTCTGCACTGTACTTAATCAGTGTACGGGCTTCTGATCTTGACTCTGCAGTCAAACTCCAGAACTGAAGAGCAAAGGGTGTTCAGGTTGGAGAAAAGCAGTCATGTAACATGCCCCATTTTACAAAAAGGGCTGGGGTGGGGAACAATCATGTGGTCTACTCTCTGTCATTATGAAACAGCACAGACTTTCTCATTTGAATGTATGGAGAGATCATGTGCATGTGTGGAGAGTGTTTCCAAGGGGTGCATTCCATAACTACAAAATGGAAGAGAGTCTGAAGAGGTCTCATCCCCCTTTGCCATTTTCCACATACTCCAACTTCTAATATGTCTTAGGTCATATGTACACTGCTGGTGTGCTGCTATAGCGTAGATGCTTCCTATATTAGAGATAATGAAGCAAACCCTTTCCACCGAGGTGGTAACTAGGTCGATGGAAGAGTTCTTCCATCAATCTAGCTATGTATACACTGGGGTTAGGTTGACCTAACTGTGGCAGTCAAGGCATGATGATTTTTCACAGCCCTGGAGTGATACAGTTAGGTTGATCTGATTTTATTTATTTATTTATTTATTTATTTGAGTGTAGGCTAGGCCTAGATTGCATGTTGCTGAAGTTTTGCTGCAAATAAAGGAGTTTTATTTTGCTTGAGATTCATGTTATGAATGCTACTTCATCCCTACTTTCCCTGAGGTGAAGAGGATTCTCGGCAGCATTTTAACTCTATGTTCTTTAGTTTTACTTTTTCTTAGTGGCGGCAAGCATAGAAAGTGTTTAACTACCAGCAGCTGTCCAGCTTTTTCCAGAAACTGAACTTAATTCTTGCCTAAAATCATATGGTCATTGCTCTGTTTTGAATACTGGTCTTTTTTTATAGGAAGGCACTGATTGTGGAGAATAAAATCTAAGATGAGTACACAGTGTGCTTCAAATAGCTGAAATGGGAACTTCTTTCAGTTATCTTGATAACGTGTGTGGTCTTGCAGTTTGATGTACTAATTTCCTTATGTTTAACTATGTTCCATTTGCAAGCTTAAGGCTTCTAGTATATGCAATGGTTAAAATTCAGTGTGTGTAAACACCCAAGACAAACTTCCTTGTTGGGGGTGATGGTCAAGTTCCCTCAAACACTACTGAAAAGTGAAGGTGGAAATTAAATGTAATGCCACATGTCATAAAGTGGCAATTTGGCCTTGACAGTTCAGTCATCCAACATAGTATACTGTTCATGCTCTGCTTTAAAGTACACCTCTACCCTGATATAATGTGACCCGATATAACACGAATTTGGATATAATGCGGTAAAGCAGTGCTCGGGGAGGGGGGGGCAGGGCTGCGCACTCCGGCGGATCAAAGCAAGTTTGATATAATGCGATTTCACCTATAACACAGTAAGGTTTTATTTTTGTGTGTGTGTGTTTGGGGGGGAGGGTTGTTGGTTTTTTTTTTTTTTTTTTTTTTTTTTGCTCCCGAGGACGGCGTTCTATTGGGGTAGAGGTGTAGTAAATGAGTTCTACACCTACCTCACAGCTGAAAGATGTCTTATGTTCCCTAGAACTCTACAGCACAAAAGAAGGACATGGTTCCTACTGTGAATAACTTAGTTTCTATTTTATATCTGACACAAGAAGTGTATGGGGATGGAAATGATGACACATGGGAGGGGAATGGGAATTCAAATGTCTCTTCTGCCTGGTTTTGGAACAGGGAGTGGATCTTGGTATCCCTAGTCCTAGGTGAGTAGCCTAACCACTAAGCTACTAGATATTTTGGGGTGGGTCTCACAATTTCTCCTGTTGGAGCTGTTGCACTTTATATAAGTAAGAAGGATTTGAATTAAATGAAGCTAGTGCCTTGGTAGACTAGATTTGGGAAATAACTTCAAGTATCACTCAAGTAAAAATCATATTTAGATAATGGCTCTAATGTGTACAGTTATACTCACTCAGCTGTAATGTATGTAAAACTTCTGATCTGCGTGTATGTTTTTAAAAATGTGCACATACTTAAGAACTAAATTCTCTTAAATATTTGCAACTGCTCTTAAAGTTAAACTGAAATGATGTGTTTGTAGTACAAGATAGACCCATAATTGGAGTTCTATATTGGATATGTAGAATGAGATTGATGTACTGAAAGGTCAAATATTAGACAATAGGTCTAACATTCTTGTCAAACAATGACATACAATAAATCAGTAATGTTGTCTGAATTTTGTGCATTTGCTTGAAGGCTTCAAGAACTATAGAATGAAGCAGTCTGGTCCAGGAGGACTTCTAACTTAACAGTTTCACAAATAACTGTAATTACAAATAGCTTTTTCTTTTATGCAATTTGAATCACACATCAGTTATGTTTTTCCATTCCATAGCTATAATCCATCTAGCCTAACAAACAAGGGTCCACTGGGATGTAGATATTGGAGGAGGGAATTTTTTGAGCCATTTTTGGGTATTGGCTAGACTAAAACACGTAAATGTCATGTCTGTTTTTTTTGTCTTTCTTCCCCCCCCTCCACCCCCACCCCCAGGAAATGCAGCCCTGCTTCTGATACTGTCAGCTCAGCATTCCTTTCCTAACTATAGTAAGAAGTATCTCTACCTTATCCTTGGAGTCTTGTGTCTGGAGCTGATTTGTTCTTTGACGTGCATAGTCATTTACACAGGTAAAAACTGCAATTATTGCCTTGTTGTGTGACTGCCTTACCAGGCACTAAACTCTATTTTCTCTGTTCTCTTAACAGTACTATAACTTTTGGCACCAGGAGACTTCTTGCAGCTCTGATTGTAAAACTGGCTTCTCAGTATCTGTATCCATTGCGGACAATCAGATATTCTTGTTTAAAACAAACTGGAAAGTCATTGTCATGGCTTGAACTCTAAATGTTGCCAAATAAAAACTAGGCTGGTTGTTAGAGTGTAAGGCACTTTCCCATGAAGTTAATGATATAGTGAAACTGCAGTAGTTAAAATAGAAGTATCTGTCTAACACAGATTGCTAGTGTGCTTTCATGACCATTTTGTCAAACAAACAGATATGGTGGGTGGGTGTGGTTTTATACTGTGACTCGAAGAGAAGTAATATTTTTCTTGTCTAGTAAAAACCACTTTCCTTTGGCATGTGGAACTTATGTTTAAGCTGGTATATGGCATATCTCCATCTTCAAACTTGCAATGTCCTTCCAGTTCCTCTTCTTCTCTACCTCTTCCCGTAATCTTATCTCCTGTAGTATTTGTTGAAGGATAGTAGTTGTAAAGTGACACTCAGACTCTTGGAGTCTCTACTTAATTATATGAAGCAATCTGAATCTCTAGCCCACGTTCACTATAACACTAACAGCTTGTACAAAATAATTTTTAATATAGAATACTATGTAGCATTACTGGCCTGATGGGTTTGGTCTAATCTTCCAGGGCCATGTTTTGTTTGTTTCTGTCTTGGCTCACTCTATTAAACCATCACAATAAAACATCACATTTAGATGGCCAGATTGCTTATATGCCAGGCTAAAAGATCATAAGAGTGACCTAGACAGCATGAAATAAACTTCTACTCCTGGCTACCACTATTAAGGAAAACGGGTTTAAACACAACAAATCCAGATAAACTAGTGTTTGATTTTGAAAAGCAGAAATTAGGTCTCATGTTCTTAAATAAGATTATGCACTTGGTTTAAACATCTGCTCTTGAGCTGTTGCACGTGGATTCTTTATTGCTACAGTGAAATACACAGACAAATACTACAAAGTGGTATCTATTTTTATATCTTGCTTGTAAACATCATTGTCCTTTAACGCCTGGGAATCTTCATTTTCTTTACACTATTTTTTTTTTTAAATTGGAGGGGTACTGATTGGTTTTATTTAAAAACCTAGTAGGCTTTCATCAGCTGTACTTGCTTACTTCCTAATGGGCTGGTGTACACAACTTAGTGAGAAAGGAGACAGACCAATTGACTTCAGCGGGAATTGAGCTGCCCCAGTGTCTCCTACACAACAAAATGAATGCTGCCTGAAGTATCAGGTGGTTGCTAGTAGCTCAGCAAAACTACTGTGGTCGTGGAATTCAAGTTGTGGATCTCCTCCCAGTAGTTAGAAAAGAAACCAATTGCAAAAGTAGAAGTGTGGTGTTGACAAAAGAAGGAAAGGGATGAGAAGAGGTTGAGTTGAAAAGGGGAACAAAGTAATTTCAGGGAGGGAAGAGGAAACAGCTGCTGTAACATTATGCTGCTGATTCTCATGGGACAATGCTAAAAGCCAAAGCGACTTCTCGATAGCCAGTGTTTGTCAGTAACTGACCCATGAGGTGTCTCAACTTAAAACTCTACTCTAGGAGAAACTTCATGACTAGAGAAGCCTAGTTAGTGACTTGCTATAAAGTTGCAAAGTGTAGTTATTCCCAGTGTGATGGTATACTACTAAATTCTATTAATGCTTTGAATACACTGTTTCAAGATCTGATTTACTATTTTCTTTTTAACTTGTGCTTGTAGTAGTATTGAGACTACAGCCTCAAATGTACCAATCTACCTCTCTTGGCTATAATAGAGGCTCTGACACTAGGTTTGTCTATATGGTGAATTTGACCAACATAGCTGCAGCAAAGTATTCCTCTATAGCTATGCTGGTTGTGATACAGCATGGCCAGAGGGCAGCAGGAGAGTGTTAGCAGGAAGCCTTATTCCATGCAAGGGGTGGAAAGTTTGCTATAGATTAACTAGAGCACCTGAAGCCAATTAGAGCACCTGATGCCAATTAGAGTAACAGCAGTGAGACACATGATATAAACCCCCTGCTTCAGGTCAGACAGGGTGGGTTGTTGTAGCAGGAAGATTTGGCTGGAGCAGAGAACAGTTTGAAGGAATTGGAGCAGAGAACAGTTTGAAGAGAAGCAGAAGAAAGTTTGGAGGAGTGCTGCGGTGGGCTAAGAAGTCCAAGACCCTAGGTAAGGGGCACCTAGCTTGTGCAGAGGGAGGGCAGGAAGCCCCCCACAAGCTGAAGGGCAGGAAGTAGCCCAGGGGAAGGAACCACCAGTTCAAGTGGTTCACCACTATCCTCAGGGCCCCTGGGCTGGGACCTGGAGTAGAGGGCGGGCCCAGGTCCCTCCCTCTCCACTCCCCTCCTCAAAGACACTAGTGGGGCAATTAATATTCCGATTCAAGGGCAAGAAATGGTGCCCTGAACCCCCCCTTAAGAAGAGAAAGCGCGAGACCCATCATAATAGTGCCAGCAATTTGCCACAGGGTATAACTTCTTCAGGTGAACACTCTAGTCTGGAGCAAATGTGACTTTGGAAGTGGAGTAATTACTCCAAAATAAAATCACTCTTATAGCAGAATAGTTATTCTGCTGTAGTCAGTATATTTTCCATTCTGGATATCTACTTTTAATAAGTGAATATTGTTGAAATAGTTTTCTCCATTTGAGCACATTAAAGTAAAGAAAATAGTGAGAGTTGATTTTTACACCCCACCCCCCCACACACCCACACAGTCTGGAACATAGTTACAAAGACTTGCATGACAGAAACAGCCATCATTCACTGCCTCAAAAACTATAGCACAGATGGTGCACTAGCAATAAGATTTCTACCACAAGCAGAATAACCCAATGGGATGCCATTGCTCCCCCCTCTATTACGCAACTTGCACCTTTCATCCTGGGTATGGGGGATGGGAAGGTGATGAAAACACCTTACAGGTCCTGTTCTGAGGGTGGTTGCCTCCACTCTTTTGATTTAGGCTTTCCACAATAGCACTTGTTTTTCCTAACTGTCTTCTGAACTGTCACGTTCCTCAAACTTCTTCAAACTGCTCGATAGACCTAAGGGTTTCTTACTGCAAACGTTACATTCTAAACAAAGTACTCCATTGCATCTCTTGCACACACTGCTGCTCAAAGAGCAAAGAATTAGGTATTTCTTTCTCAGCCTTGATCTGTTCTAACTGGATAAACAACCAAGAAAAAGCTGGTCTCCATACTAGTATTGGAAGCTGAGCTTCATTCTCTAAACCTTCATGTGCCTTAACACACATGTTCATTGAAACTGAGCTTCACACCCCTTTAAAAGACAAGGAGTCTCTGTCATCCCATCTAATTGATGTCAGTTCAAGATATACTTCAAAATTGGAACAGCAAGTGAGGGCTTTTTGGGTGGGGGGAGCAGGAGAGACTTAAACTGATACGGAACCACAGATAGTAACTTCATGCACAAATTCTGTTAAAGGCCAAACTCCTGAAGTAAAACTAATTTGGGATGGGTTACAGCAATGAAAAGGCATAAACTAAATGGTGGGATAGGCCCTCAGTTTCTATCTTGGTATTTCTGACAGCAGAGCACTACCTGAGTGCAAGCATTAAGGCTCTCTGGCAGGATGTTTGGTTTCTTATCGCAGAACTTGGAGCATTTTTCTCTCAAATGCTCCGAATATCCCCCTCCAAAACAAACACTTGCCTGGCATTCTTTCTAGTACACAGATGTCTGTTAAAGTATGTGGCTCTAAGATGAAAGTAGTGTTGATGAACATTTTAAGTCAGTTTGAGGAGAAGTCTACATTAGAAACTTTTGCCAGTATAGTAACATGGCTGTAATTTTCTTACAACGGGTGTATACCAGCAAATCCTACTATGGAGATGCAGTTTCTACAAGCATACAAATATTTTTGCCAGTACAGCTTTTCCCTCAAACAAGCATAAGCTAGTATAAACTGTGTCTACACTAGGAGGGTTTGGTGGCAAAATTATACCTGTCAATATAGCTTCAAGTGTAGACCTGGCCTAAGGAACTCTGAAGCCTCTCAGGTTAGGTAATTCTGTTATGATAAACTACTTTTGGTAAGCTTTTCTTCTCCCCTCCAGAAGTGTTATAGTTTAATCTATTCCTGATGTAGCCTTCTTATTTGTTTTTAAACTAAAGCAATCTTTTCACTTACAAATTACATTAACTCAGCTGAAAGATCATAAACAATCTCAAACAGGGTTGTACCATATTTCCTCTTCTGGCACCAGAAAGTAAACTTTCTTATTCTCTAACATGTGTGAGCCAGAACAAGTTGGTAGATTTTTGTGTTGCTAGCAAACCACTTGCACTGTCACTTGAAATAGTCCCACAACATTGGTTAAGGATTGTCTTGCAATGGTCCTCAAAACATATTGGGGACTGTACCAATCCCAAACATTCCCTGCCTTGAAGAGTTTACACACGTTTTATTCAGTGCTCAACTTAATGTAGTTCTTAATGGAGCATACAGTAACTATACTGGCTAGTCTGCATCTTTTTTGTGTTCTGGAGTTCACTTAATTATATGGATCAGGAATGAAAACTGTCTGGAAAAAGGTGGGATGGGAAGAAGTCAATATGTTCATATAGCTTAAAAAAAAATACAGCCCTGAAGTCAGAAACCCCCAGTACAGAAACAAACAGCACTGAATCATAATTGTCCTGTTTCCTTGCATTTGTTAGCTATAGAGTTCATTAGTATATTTAGTAATCTGTGAAGCATTGATGCATTTGTATGAACACAAACATTAAAATCCAGTATGTAGAAGTAGATGTAAAGTAAGTTTTACATAGGTACTTGAAGCTTGTGATATCCCATTTTTTGCTATTGGTCAAACATGTTGTTCCGGGACAAGCTTGTTAAGGAATACTCATTCCTTAACAAGCTTTGTATTCCTAGTTGACCCACTGCCACTCTTGCTGCCATGGGAGACAGTCAATACTGATTCCATATCGATTATCATACACTGCATAGTAATCTCCAATATCAGAGAATCTCTTGGATTGAGATGTTCTTGATTTATGGGATAGAGTGTAATGTAAAGAACTCTATAAAAGCAGGCTAACTTTAATGGACTACTCTGGAGTCAAAATTCAGAAAGCTCATTTCCTTATCGCACCAATATTAAATCCTCTTTTAAAACACTTCCTAAATGCAAGCATTAAAAGCTTCTGGTTACACCCTGCCCTACATACTTCTTGCTGCACTGTTGAATGTCTGTTCAGAGGCTTGCAGTGTCCCAGACCAACTTATCTTCCTGCAATGAATCTTTAAACTTCCTTGTATACAAAAGAGTAGACTGCCTACAAGCAATTGTGATGTAATTTCATGTCCAAGCAGAACAAACTGGGCTGTAATACTATTTTAATGCCTAATACCATAGGCCAAATCAAATTTGCCTACGTGAAGCACTCCTTGTTCCCCTGTGACACTGACAAGATACTGTAAATCCTCTTTCTACAAACCAGGTATATCATGGGCACTAAATACCAGCTTTCCCTTCTCCCTTGTCAGTGTGCCTCCCTCTTCTGGAGGAATCACCTCTGGAGGGTGTGACCAACTTTGTATCCAGTCCCACTAATTCCTTAGCTGCTGACTCATCTTGAAGGGTGCTAATAAGTACTAGTTGTAATGGGGGAACCTGTCCACCAAGGCTTTGTCTAAACACATAAGCTGTACCACTTCATCTACACTGGCAGAAAAATCACTCCCCCTAACCAAAATAGCTACTTACTTGTCTGCAGTTTTGTGCTAATTTCAGTCCTTAATTAGGTCATTGAATGAAATGGTGGCAACTTACTGTCAATATAGAGCTGATGTAAAACATAGTGAAATATATGTGAGACTTGATATCTGATCCTCCTGAGTTGGCGGGGGTGAGAGGAAATTTAAAATCTATATTTAACTAAAATGATTGGCTATTTTCTCTGCTCTTGGCAGCAATGGGAGGCACCTTATGACTTGTTTCTATTGTCAGCAGAGATGTAATTCTTTAAACTCTGTGCTACTGCCAAATAAAAGATTAATATTCTCACGGACAAGTCATGTTGGAAATTCCTGGTGTCTCCTTAAGCTGGTTTTGTCTGTATAATACTATGATAGGTGTGATAACTTCCTAGCCTGAAATGGCTCATCTCTTGAGGGTCTTGTAGTATTCTAGCAAAGTGACCTTTTAATAAACCCTACAGCATTCTTGACTGGTAAAGGACAATTTCTTCCACATACTTAAGTGCCAAAGTAGCTTGACTCATTTTCATAGCTCCAGATTGTGATAACCTTCCTCACAGTTAGGCAATGCCTTGCTCTAGATAATCCCAGTTACCCTAACATTACTCCACAAGCAGCCCTACTGAAGTATCTGTCTGGCCTGTAAACAATATGTTTTCCTAATGGTCTACCTCTGCTCAGAGAGTAATCATGCTAAGATCTACACATTCCCAGCTCCCATTGATTTCAAAGAGGATTGAGGGTGCTTGGTACCTTGCAAGATTGGACCATATGTGGGGGATCAGAACAAAGCCTTCTATGTATCCAGTGTATATCTAACAGGCATGACAAATTCTACACTTTCCTCTCAATTCCATATTGTTTTATTCCCCCAATTAAATATAATGAAGATGACCATTTGAAGGATTTATATTTCCTTCCTCAGTGCCTGTGAACTTGCAATAGGTGTAAACTTCATTCCCACACTTGAATTACCCTTCTCAGATAAAGTTTTAGGTGGAAGCAGACCACTGAGTGACAGTCTGGTTTGATGACTTTTACAACTTGCAGAGACACTTTAGCCTTAGTTATTCCTATGATCAGTCAGACAACCTGCTTCTATATAGCAGGTGGCCTAGTAAAATTTTGAGGGGTGAGAGAGAAACATCCTTTCCTCGCTAGAGAGGCTGGAATAGAAGAGAATGGACCATTACATAAAGTAGGTCATCCAAACTCATTTTAATGTCCCTCTTCAGATATACTATGTGATACATCTCTAGCTTAACCAGGGTCTGAGTCCACGCTAACCTGGATAGCCTAGAAAGGATCGGAGACTGGGGTTCAGTTCACTTTCAAGGGGTAATATTTTCAGAAAGGTCTGTTACAATTATTAGCTTAGTTTTTAAAGCTGAATGTTTAAAGTCATTTTGATGTCTCTGTACTTGAGACTGTATCTTAGTAGAGATTACACAGCTTCACATGCATTTGCATGATACTGCAGTATTTGAGGTGCAGAACTGCTGGGGAATAGTATTAAAAACGTCTTTTAAACTGTCATGGAAAAATTAGTACAATTTATACATGCTTATGGGGGACTATTCTTGCACTTGGACCAAATTTGTAAGCTAACTATTTCTGAATATGTTAGGAAGTATAGATTATGGACATGTTTTCAGTTTCCAGCTGGCACCATTAATGGCAGTCTTGTCAGCAAACTGAGTGTGAATTGATTTTAGGCATGAAGATTGAGCTAACATGTTATCCCGGTAACTGGTCCTCTAAAATCAGATTGGGGCATACTGGCCCCAACTACACTACCCTTTCCTGTGTTTTAAAAGTGATAGCTTCTAATAATTGTTACTGTCAATGTGAAAAGGGTAAAGTGCATCAAGAACTGACTAAAATCTGCTTTTAGTTTGAAGCATATTCAGCATGGACTATGATGATGGAGACTCATTTAAGTGGTGTCCTATAAATGCACACATGGGGCGCACAATCATAACTCTTCAGGAATTGACACAATCTGAGCAGCTAGTAAGTCCTTAAATAATGTATGTTAACAATACAGAGTTAAACACCACATAAATATCAGGACTTTCATGGGGAGTCTCTGAAATTTAATATAGTTATTAGGACTGGTTGATCATAACTATACAGCACTCCCACACAAGATGCTGTTGTACATGAGATTGGAATACTGCAAATAGAAAAGGAAAATGACCACTAATGATACAGACAATGTGGCTCCTAGCCTGCTCGCTAAAGAGTTGTTTTGTAAACTTGGCAGATTTGTACACAGTTAAGAACAAGACAGTACAGACAGGTGAGAGCAAGCAAGTTTTGTCATCTTCCTGTATTTCCCCCCCCCCCCCTTTCAAAAGTACTCTTTCAAAGAGCCTCTTATCATTTCAGGAAATGTGACCTTCCCCAGCTCTTGGGGAAGGGTGCCTGGTAACAGCCTTAAGTACAAGCAAGAGCCCCAAGCAGCACTCTGCAGCTAGTGCAAGCACTACAATTCTCAGGCATGACCGTATGGAATTTTGAGCAGCAGGACCAAAGGAAATGCCAATTCCTAAGGTGTAACCTGACCCTCTTGTTGGGCTCCCTGGTTATCTCCCTTACTGCTACCTTTGAGGCAGGTTTTAACCCTGTGTAGGACTCGGAGTTGAGGAGCCAGACCATGCTATTAAAAACTGTCTGCATTAACTACCTCTTTTTATTTCAGTGAAAATAAGCAATTTCAACAAGGCAAGGCCAAGGCCTGATATAATTGAAGAAGAAAAGATGTATGCTTACCCCAGTCACATTACCTCAGAGATTGGATTCAGGTAACCTCTTCTGTTATCTTCAGTTAGTTTATCTGGGTAACTGTGTAAACACTTAGCATCAATTTCTGTACAGAATGGTGTGTGGGACTTTAAAGCTGTAAGGAAAAGTAGAAAGGTGATATTAAAATCCTTAATGGACTTCTGTAGCATTTCAGCTGCTGTATTATAGACACACAAACCAGAAACTGTAAAGAACCAGAAACTGTAAAGATAGTCCCCCTCAGCAATGGTAACTTGATAAAATACCATTTTCATGATTAAGTATTTTTGTATGTCATTGCCTTAAAAGGTACATAGGGACCATATGACCATTATTGGTGAAATTTTATATGAATCTCTACTATCATGTGCTAAACATAACTAGCTGTGCTTATTAAACTAACTGTACTTACTCTAACATAGTTGGTTTTAAGCAGTTTGTAGAGAAATACTGCTGTCTTGGATGTTATTTCAAATGTCTCTCTGTGTAAACCAAGAACCTACTGCCCAGAAGGAGTTGGGTTGATACCTGGGAGAGAAGTGAATTGGGTGCTCTTTGCTAGAAGGTAAGATGTTTATTTGCAGCTTGAGGTCAGGGTTTTCTCTTTTAGGCTGGGGTCAGGAGTATCTCGCAGCTGGTATAGGGTGGGAAGTATATTTCCACTTTTGGAGAGGAATTCTACAGATTGCATATTTTGTGTGTGGGGGCAGAGGGCAGAGAGACCATGAATAAGCCTATTTGGAGAGACCGGTCATTCAGCCTGCTCATGTTAACCTGACAAACACCCTGACCCATGTACCCTTTTGACTACTACATATTTCAGCAACTGGAAGGAGTTCAAATGTCTCTATTAAAAGATTAGTGTACTGGTTGTGGGGGATCTACTCCTCCTCCTTGTGTCTAAGCTAGATTGCACATGTAGATCAAATTTGTGACTAAATACCCCATAGATCATGGCATACTAGCATGGAAACAGTCTGTTGGTGGGGTGCTGAGAACCCAGCAGAAAGATCTAACAATTCTGCTAGTCAGTCTCTTCTGAACCTTAATGTTCACAATTTCAAACTTCCATGCACTTTCTGGAGAAACTGATGTGCAGCCCCTCCCCCCAAACAAAACTGAGCAGCACAGAAACCCAGGATGTAGGGAAGGTTTTCAGTGGTGTTACCTTATCACAGTGTCTGCCTATCTGGGTATAAAACGTGTGTGTGTACAAGAGATCACAACTTATTGATTCAACTCCCCTCTTGACTCAGTCTCAAACATTCTGAGAACATTTCTGCACCACTCTGTAGTAAGACCACCTGTGCTGAGCAAGAGACTTATTGACCCCTTGAGTAAATTGTTTAAAGAGCAGGACTACTGTGAAAAGTTCCGTAAAAGGAGGACAGAGATATTTGAGAATTCCACGCTTTCTTGTTCTCTAGATCAGATGTCTACTTAAGAATAACTTTTCAGGGCTGACAATCCAAGTTGGGATCTGAGAAGAGCTGTTTCCTCCTTCTCATACTTACCCAGTAGTAAAAGTCCTACAGGCCATCTTTTGCCCTCAATAACTTGTGCATCCCTGTTGGCTTAAGTGGATTTGTACTGGTGTAACTGATAGGTCTGGAACTGTAACTATTAAACAACTCTTGATGTACAAGAAGAGACTGCAGCTCCATTCTCAGGGCTGTGCTGGCTCTGTAGGGTTAACAAGAGTACAAACTAGTGAAGCTTCTTAAATGTGGCACCTTCTGTGCCAAGTCATTCTTCAGAGTAGAACTGCACTCTGGTACATGTAGTATTGTACTCGGAAGTCCACAAAAGTATGTATTTGGGTCTATGTGGACAAGACTATATGCATGTTCAGTCACCTGTTTCAAGCTTTTATTCAATTTATTAGAGCACAAATTCTAGGATTTAAGTGTGAAGTGCTCCTCCTACTGTGTTCTAAATAAAAACAATCTTCGGATTTCCAAAGAATTCTTCTCTAGGCCAACAAGAATGAAACTTCAGCCAGCATGTAATCTTGACTTTTACATGTCTGAAAAAAGGCCATTGGGTGGCACTACTAGCACCAATTATAGTTAAGGTTGCACAACATTCTCTATTGAAGACCCTGTTTTCTGTTATATAAATACCAGACTTCTGCTGTTTGGGCTGAAATTTTCCAATTAGATACCTGCCTCTGAACTTTTGGAACATTTTCAGCAAACGTGGTTCAGCCATCTCAAAGAGAGAATGTGGGAAAGATTCTTCTTATCCATGGCTTATTTGTAGGAATTATTGTTTTTTAATTGTGTGGCAGACCAGCTGTAGCATTTCCATACTCTGGAGGGACTCAGAACTTGGCACTTCACTGTCAGGGGTTTTGTTCAGGGGGTGGAAGGGAAATAATACTACATAAGCACAAGGAGTTGAATTAAATTTTACTAGGCCACCTGCTATATAGAAGCAGGTTGTCTGACTGATCATAGGAATAACTAAGGCTGAACCAGGTAACCTTAAATCTGGCACTTGCTAATTCTAGAGTGCTTGACTTAGTAACTTTTAATGTTTAAATATAGTTCTTTTGGATTTAATTATTAGCATAATGGTGTTTTGGTGCTGAACTGCAAAGGAAAAACCGATCCAAGTAATCACTTAGTATGGAGGACACTGCTGCTTGAAGTCTCCTGTGAACTATTTTCTACTGCATCATGCAAACAAGTGCTGTTCATTATAAGTTTAACTGTAAATTGGAATGCATTTTCCTGGGGGTCTAAGAGAGGCTAATGGGCTCTGGCAATGACCACTAAATTATAAACCTTCCTATCTATTCTTCTTGACTCTTTTTATGGTAAGTAACTTCTTAATTCAGGGTATAGGAAGAAGCCATTACAGCATCCTTTAGTACAACAGAACTGACTTAATTCTAGCCAACAGCGAAGCACTTTGCATTTGATACTTTTGTAGGGTGACCAGATGACCCGATTTTTATAGGGACAGTCCCGATTTTGGGGTCTTTTTCTTATATAGGCTCCTATTACCCCCCCCCACCACACACACACACACTTGCTGTCTGGTCACCCAATACTTTAGCCTTTTTACAGAACCTTTTCTTAACATCAAGCCATGTAGTGTGCGTATATGCATATTCTATTTTAGTTATGATTTGATAGCAAGATATTTGGAGGCATTTCAAAGACTTGTATCCAGAATAGAGTATTTCAGTGCAAGTACACTACATGGCTTGAAGCTTAAAAAGCTCTGTGCAAACCAGAGCAAACAATATTAAGCTAGCTACAATAAAATGAAACGAACTTGTTTACATACACTATTGAGGCACCAAAGAAATCTTTGAATGATGAGTACAACACTAGCATAACTTTGTTTTATAACTTTTACCAAAACTCTTCTGAATATTATTGTAACGTTGTCACGTAACCATGTTGAGTTTGGCAGAAGTTAAACTATTTGCCTCTACAAACCAGGCCCTGGAAGAGGGCCTGTGTTTAATGGCTAACTTCCTACCCTTCCCCCTTAGGGTAATTCTTTTAAATTTGAGAGACCAGGTGGATTTTTAACCACTTTATTGGAAAACCACAGTAGAATCCAAATGAATGCTTACTTTACTTGCTGTAAGGCATCCTGGGATCAATTTCACTCCCTGCCCAGGCAGGTGAACCTTCCTCTCTGGTCAGAGTCTCTTCTCTCCACTTAGAGACGCTTTTAACTTGAGAGAGAGTCGGGTTATGCATGTGCCTTGTAATCATCATATGCATAGTCTTCCCAGACAGATCCAACCACAGCTTCCCCTGCTACCAAAGAATATGGAACTCAAATATATACCTCAACATTAAACAAAACACATGGTAAAATGCTGATGGGATGAACTAGAAGGGCAAAAGTGCCTTGCCTCGGGGACCCAGGAAGATCTAAAGGTGCTGCTTGTATCGGGCCTCTCCAATCCCCTAACACCCACATAGTTTTGCTAAAGGCTCAGATATTCCTCTTATGGCCCAAACTATTCTCTCAGAGTAGGAAAGTAATCAAGAGGAACTAAACAAAAGTCATGAGAAGGGGTTTGTAGACGTATCATCAGTTATCTCCAATCTCCTTTATGTGTAGTGATGATAAATTTGTAATATACTCCTTTTAACACAAATTGTGAATGACTTTCCTCCTTTTCTTATGCCTTCAAGGGAAAGCTCGAGTTTGGAAGAAATAGTTGAAAAGCAAGGAGATGTGATAGACTATCTCCAACGACACAATGCGCAGCTCAGCAAGAGACTACTAGCACTAACATCACAGCAAATCAGAGGTTAGAGATATCCAGGAAGCTGCTGCTGCATTTTAAGAGGAATCCAAAGCAATGTAATTTGATTTGGAGGACAGACAACTCCACTTGATTACTGTCTTTAATGGAAGTAGTATAGCTCTCAAGTTGGAAGTATGAATTCTATTAGAAGTGTAAAATCTGCAGCTAGAGATGCTGTCTATTTTGAACAAACACTCTTTATTTGAGGATGTTAACTTTTTGCTGGGCTGAAGATGGACCTGAGCTCCCTGACTAAACTTTGTTTTAATGTTGTTCAGTTGAGATTTTTTTGCACTGCTGTAACAAACTCCAAACTACCAAAGTCTTCTGTGCTTCTAGAACTCAAACATTTGTTTTCCAGAATGAAACATTGCAGGGTATGGCCCCTCCTGACTTTCTGGGTTTCTTATAGTAGAGGTTGAGATTAACTCAAATGTTGTAACATGCTATAACAACTGTGTTCATTGAGATTTTAAAAGCTATTTATTTCAATATTCCCTAAACACGCTTCTACAGTTGGAGTGGAAGAGTCTATAGGGCAAATTGAAGAGACTCAGTTTCTGGATCAGTGTCTTTTGTTGTTGTGTGGGTATGTGTTTGGGTTTTTTTGGTTTTTTCTTTGCCCTAAAAAGAGTAACTACACAAATGTGGAAATGAAGCAAAGATGAAGAATCAGATGTTTGGTCTAAAACACATCCAAGTCTCTCCTTTGTATGCAGGAAAAGTAGGATTTCACTTCACTAAGCATAGTATGTAAAAACTAGGCTCGCAGACATTTGATCAAATTGATGGCTGATCAAGTATCTAAACAATTTCAGTGTAGAATGTCTAAATCTGATTTTTAGAGCTGTCCTAAGTATTTGTGGCTTTTTTGCTGAACTTTTTTCCCCAAGAACTATAAATAGGAACTATTGTGCATTAAATATTTATATTTGGAGAGAGCTTTTTTGTAAACTACTCTCTAAACTTGTTGTTGACTCTTTAGTTCAATACATGAGAATTTACGGTTTTTGTTTTCCTTAGGATGGTGCACTGTTAAGTTAGATGCTGTAAAAGGTGCTACTATTGCAGTTGCAATGATGGCAGCTTATACAGTTTGACAACCTTTTTCTAAAGTGTCGTCATTTTGGCTCTGAAGCCAATGACTGGGAATTGAAAATTCTAATCCATTACTCAATGTCTGTAAACTTCCACCTCTATGTACTTAGAGTGAATTCTCTAGAGAAGCTAGTCCTTAAGCCTGAACACTTGCCTGCTCAGATGGAAGTGGAGTATACCCAGACCACTCCTTAAAACTTATGTTAAAAAGCCAGAGAACCATTCTCTTCTGAGTTTCTGCTACCTTGTTTTCCAAACCTTTCCCTACCAATTGTGTATCCTACTCAGTATTTCATGGGGAGACAGGCTAGCCTCTGAACAAAGTAGGAAGAATCTCAGTATAATGCTGGGAGTGGTGGTAATCTCAGAACACCAAAGGAAAATTACCCCATCCTGTCTTGGTTCTGGGACGCAACTTGGTGTCCAATTCTATTGTAATAATTCAGAGTAATTAATAATATATGATACTTGTAGTTGAGGGACAACAGGAAAATTGGAGACCTGCTGCTATCCAACATTATTCTTTTCTCCCTAGCTGTATTTTTCAAAGTACAGCTGATTTTATACTAAATATTTGAGGGATATATGAATATCTGTTTTTAGAACACTCAGGTTTTGATGTAACTGCGTATAACTGTCTGTACATATATCTGTCTGAAAAGCTGAGAATGTGACTGAAGTTCATGCACAATAAATGCAATTAAGGAAAAGTTTAAAGCCTTTCATTACAATGATCATATCTACTCTTCAAATATTTAAAATGGGATCTCTTAAGGATTTTGGACCAGTCTGGAAAAGCAAGAATTGGATATTGCCATTTAATCTGTAATACCAGACAGCAGCATTTAGATGGAGAAGGCACTTTCCTAAACTGCTGATCGCAGTAAAACTCTGCAAAGAGGAAGAACAGGATCTACTCATTTTATGAATACTCCAGGTGCCTATGTTCTAAAGGTAACATGAGGGCTAGTAAAAACTTCTTAAGGGCACCTCTCTCCAGCAAGTTCCTACAAAGGTGGTGGCAGCCTTATCTATCATGGATACGTTCCTCTAAACTCCTGCTGCCCGGAAAACAGTAAATTTTGGGTTAGCTTGATGCAGCTGGTTTCTACTGGAAAATCCTGCTGAAGCTAGCTTGTAGCAAAGTATTTAGGTAATACCATTGTCACTTACTTGGCTGTCCTTTAAAGCAAACTTCTCCACTGCATCAGTGGAAGAAAATATTGCACATGGCCCATTAGAGTAATATTTGCTACTAAGCTATGTGGGAAACCTACCTAAGTGAGAGGATAGCCCAAGCAGAGCACCTGATGGCTTCGCTTACAGTGAATCCTCTAGCTCCACACCAATGGAGAAATTTTAAGATCTGAATGAAGTGCTCGCAGACTAGAATCTAGCACTTCACGATCTCACTGGAACTAGGGCTTGGTCTACACTTGGAACCTATGTCGGTATAACTACATTGCTCAGGGGTGTGGAAAATCCACACTCCTGGGCAACGTAGTTACACCAATCTAACCCCCGATTGTGCTATGTCAATGGGAGGGCTGCTACCACCTCCTGGGGAAATGGAGTTCCTACACCAATGGAAGTAGCTCTCCCATTGGCATAGGTAGCATCCTCACTAAGTGCTGCAGTGGTGCAGCTTCACCACTGCAAGTGTAGACAAGCCCTCGATTTTGCTATTGCTGTGTAATAATAGGGGATAGAATCTTAAATTCAGATTTGGTTCAGCTATAGCTGCCTTCTGTGATCTCAGTTTCTTTTCAGTCCCATTCTGAGACTTAATTGCTCAATCTCTTAGAAGCTTCCTTTAGAGAATCCCAAGAAAACAAATCGTAAGAGGTCTCTGAGCCTTGTTAGGGGTGAGTCTGGTGGCTCAGACAATGGCAGAGGGCAAAAAGGGACAGGAGGGGCTAGCCCCCAAAGGATTTCCAGAGTGGGCTGGAAATCTTGTGAGATTTGGCAGGAGATTTGGAACCATGATAGGAGCTCTGTACTTAGGGCCACTTCCTGTTTTTTCTGGTAGATAATCACATGGATTAGAGGCAGCAGTTTGGCAATGACCAAAACCAACTCAATTATGCAGGGCATGTGGCTGGCCAACTGCAGCACTGGGACCAAGAACCTGTGGGGTAGCAGATGGGCTAACAGACCTGGGGCAGCTGCTTGATGCAGGGGGCTGTGTTGCCTATCCCAGGTGGGAAAGCCATGGGGAAAAGTCAGGAAGGTGAGAGGAAACAGCAAAAGGCTAGGAAAGGAACCACATCCTAAGCAGCCAGGGTTAGGGCAACTTGTGGAGATAACGTGCAGCTGGAAAACAATGCGCAGGCACAATGCGGCACCTCTGTCCTTGCAGCAGAGTGAATTCACAAACAATTGGGGCCCACTGTGAGGACAAGGGGAGGCCCCAGGTTCCAGCCTCCTCAGTGGGTGTGTTTTTGAGGTTCAGCATATTCCTTCAGTGTGGCCTTATGGACTCAGGTGAATGCATCTGGTGGAAGTAATGGGAGGAGCTCCAGGTGGCTTCAGGGTCTGGCCTGTAGGGAACCATAAGAGGACTGAACAGCGGGTCACAGAACACACTGGCTGTCTTCAGGTATTGGGGATGGAGGAGGGGGAACCCATGGCCTGGGCTTTCCAGCATCTCAGCCAATGGCCTTACACATTCCAGCCAACAGGCTCCCTCATTCCCAACCCTACAGCCTTGGGTTCTCTCTGTGTGTCTGTCTCTCCTCTCCCTTCCCTCCCCCCATTGGCTCTCTACAGCAACCCATTGGGTCACAAGAATGGTCATACTGGGTCAGACCCAGTGGTCCATCTAGCTCATTATCCTGTCTTCCAACAGTGGCCAGTGCCATGTGTTTCAAAGGGCATGAACAGAACAGGGCAATTATTGGGATGATCCAAGCCCAGCTTTTGGCAATTGGAGATTTAGGGTCTACTAATATTGGTCTGAATCCAGTGTCTTATACAGCTGCCCCTGATCAGTTGGGGGCCCATCTTCTCCAGTCAATATGTGAGAAGATATGGCAGGCAGCGTATATGGACAGCAGCTCAAGTCCACTCAGAGGGTGGCTGGGGCCACACAGCTGAAAAGAGCAACATATCCAATTAACTTGAGTGGTTTAGCCCCTTTTCAGGAATTACCCCAAGAAGAAGGATTCCATATACACCTCTACCCCCATATAATGTGACCCAATATAACATGAACTCAGATATAATGCGGTAAAGTAGTACTCTTGGAAATAAGGTGTACATTTTTAAGAGTAATTTGCTGTGGGAACAATTTACTAAGGGTCTTGGTGGATTCGGTATTACTGACATTTTAAAAATAAGAGTGGATGCTCTTTAAAAATATATGCTCCAAGAATTACTTTAGGGAAGTTTTATGGCCTGTATTATATGGGAGGTCAGACTAGATCAGGGGTAGGCAACCTATGGCACAGGTGCCAAAGGCGGCATGCGAGCTGATTTTCAGTGGTACTCACACTGCCTAGGTCCTGGCCACCCATCTGGGGGGCTCTGCATTTTAATTTAATTTTAAATGAAACTTCTTAAACATTTAAAAAACCTGATTTACTTTACATACAACAATAGTTTAGTTATATATTATAGACTTAAAGAAAGAGACCTTCTAAAACCATTAAAATGTATGACTTAACCTTAAATTAGAATGAATAAATGAAGACTCAGCACATCACTTCTGAAAGGTTGCTGACCCCTGGACTAGATGATCAGAATGGTCCCTTCTGGCCTTGGAATCTGTGAATTTATAACTGTTTTACAGATTAAGTAATCTGTTTATACTAACCTTTAACTATAAATGCTCATCACGGCAGCTTGATGTTTGTTTCCAGAATGAAGACTGCTCTGCATATATATTTATGCTAATATGAAGCACATTAGTGGAAGTGATTAGAGTACCCATATAACCTAGTACCAAAGTCTATGGGCTAACATAGACTTTGCAATTTACATCAGCACTCAGTCACATGCATTCAAACACAATGTACAGTGAATGAACAGGACCTATCTCTTTCTATAAGTAACATGTAATTGTTAGACTAGTTTTACAACATTTGTTCCAGTAACCATTACTTTTCTCAAATCTGACTTACTCAAAACATATCTAACAATTGAGACAAGTTGTCCAAATTAATACAAGAGTTAAAGTAGCTGTTTTCCCTTTCAAGCAGTTTATTATGTGACCAGATACACAAATGTTGTGAATGTTACTGAATAAAGCCATATATGTCCAAGTTTTGCAGCGTCTCTTGTATTACTGTCCATTTCTGATTTTGGTGGCAGGTGTTGTGCTGCTTTTTCTTCAGCTTTGTACTTCTTACTTTTCACTGAGAAGTCTATTTCTTTAAGAAAGATACGTTTAAAACTGCAGGAAGAGGGAAGCAATCTGTGTGCTACCCTAACTAAAAAAGGGTCCATGTGACAGTAACAAAGAAGAAGAAAAATCCTCTGCAGAACAGAGCTGTCCAACTCAGGACATAAAATGTTCACCCAAAGCTAATCTAGCTCTAGTGCCAGATGAGTCAGTTCTTAGTTTTTTTTCCAGATCCTTTTCCTACTTGAAACTATTGCCATCTTTGGTGACCAACAGATATGTTGTTCAAAATCACCTACCACCAAATTCCTATCCAAGTGCAGATCTGCCAGGGAAAAGAATGTTAGTCAGACCCTACCTCTGTGAAAAAGGCCCTGATCCTAGGCAGCATCAACTCTTAATGAGGTCAAGGGTTGGGGGAGAAAAATCTAAAATTCTCTTCCAATCCTCCAACTAGAAATTTAAATCCCTAATTGGATGAAGACCATCCAAGCAGAGACAGAGTACTTCAGGGGGAAGAAAGGCTCTAAAAATCAGACCTTAGTTGTGGCAGTGGGTACTTTGGCACATTTAGACTTTTACTAAACTACCCATTCAGGGAAACACTAATACATTTTTGAAAATCTTTGGAAAAATCTCAACAACCCATAGCCTCTTCTTTGCCACCTGATGAGGTGGTAATAACAGTCAATTTCTCCCCCTCCTGATGATTTCAGAACTCATCACAACATATTGAGGAGGCTGGCTGCTGCTCTGAATATCCAATCAGAAGAGGTGTAGGAAGAGTCTCTCAGACACATGGACATTTTAGCCTCTGCAAAAGCCTCTTGGGTAGCTTTCCCTGTTAGGGTATCCTGGAACCTGGATTTTATGGCTGACCTCATCTTCCTTGCCTCCCTCTGCTAAAAGGATGGAGAAAAGAGATCTCTTCACGGGGATTTGAGCACTTCTCTAAGCACCCTTCTCCATGCTCCCTGCTAGTCACTGCTGCTAATGAAAGATAGAGACAGGGACACCAGGCTTCTACTTCCAAAAGGAAAGAAGCTAAAAAGCTACATCTGGTCAGCAGGTAACTTTTTATTCCCAGGTTTACATTTTAGGATTGGGATTTGCAAACCAAGAGGCTGTGCTGGGTTGATATGATTGCAGCCTGTGGGATAATATCCTGAAGTTCAAAGACAAGCTTCTTGATGAGGCAAAACATGAATTCAGTTGCTATGGTGTAAGAGGGCAAATTAGTAGCCAGAACAGTACTGCAAGTAAGCCTGGATAAAGTGGACTCTGCAGCTTGAGCTATGGTTTCTGTCATTGCGATGCAGTGTTCATCTTGGCTGTAGTCATCAAGTCTTCCCCTGATGTGCAACAAACCATTCAAGACCTCCCATCTGAAAGCCCCTTGCTGTTTTCTAAGATGGCTTTATAGTATTAAAGATTCATAGGCGACCCCTAAGTCTCTGGAGATTTATACACTGTCGACAAAAAGAAAACTACAGCAGCCCCAACAGTTTCAGCCCTTCTTGTCACGTACCCAAAAAGAGGAGCAGAATTTACAAGAGGCATCTTCCTTCTTCCCCTTCTTCTGCAGCTGCCAGTTCTCCTAGTCAAACTGGGTCCTCAAGAGCAGTCTACCACTTATCAATGAGTACCATCTTTCCCCACCCCAATTTTTCCAACTGCCTTTCCCACTTCTTAAGTGCTTGGACCTGTTATGCCAAGAGGCAATTCTCTTCTAGATTTTCTGCTTCTCCAGTTCCATCAACCTGAAAGCTGCTTACATTATGGGAATTCAAAACACTCTGGCAGACTGAGCACAGAGGTGAAGCATAACTCTTGATAGTGGGAGGGGGGTGAGGAGGACTTGTATTTTGAGCCAAGTACCCAACCAAAACAAAAAAAAGTATAAACCATGGCAGAAATCTGGGGGCTGCCCATCCCACATGTCACCTCTGCTTGATTGGGTCACCACTATGGGGTCATGTGCAGGTCACTATTGAGTGATCTCTTGACCTAGATGTATCCAGGGCCATTTTCCAGAAGTGGAAAATTTCCTAAATGGACCTATTTGTAACAAGAGGAAACAAACGAATGTCTCTTTTGTTCCTGAGCAGGTCACGGCCCAAGTTCACTGATAGATACTTTCCTCATACCCTGGTCAAAAGGCCTGCTGTATGCCTTCCCTCCAGTTCTGCCAAAGTCAAGCAAGGGTCTGCTCACCTTATTCTAAGGGATGCAGGAAGCACTGCTAAATCGTAGAAAACCTTCAACAAAGTTTACTTAACTTTCTAAATGGAGAAGATTCTTTGTCTCATACAAAAAAGTACCCTCCTCCAGCTCAGGCTCTGATTTGCCAAATCTTGAATTATCTTTTGTTTCTAAAACAGCAAGGATTAGCTCTTAGCTGCCAGATGGAACTATCTCAGCTTTCCACCCTCCTGTGGATAACTATCAATTTTTTTCAAAACCTATATCCATCAGATTTCTAAAAGGTTTTCTCAGATTATACTCTCAGGTTCATAGCCTGGTTCCACAGAGTTGTTTAAATTTAGGTTCTAGCAAAGCTGGTGGGTCCCCCTTTTGTGCCACTAGTGACTTGTTCTCTGCTCTCCCTGTCTATGAAGGTGGCTTTCTTGGTTGCTATAACCTCAGCCAGAAGAGCAAGGGAGCTGGAAGCTTTAGTATGAGAGCCTCCCTATACAATTTTATTCAGGGACAAGATTTTCCCTTTGACCCTAAATTCCCATCTGAAGTGGCTTCTGATTTTTCACATTAATCAAGCAATTTATTTACCAACTCTTTCCAAAGCCACATTCAAGAAAAAGGGATGAAAAACTTCATATTCTAGCTGTTAAAAGAGCTTTGGCTTTTTACCTGGATCAGTCTAAACCATTCAGGTCTTCACTGTGGTTTCAGACAGAGTAAGGGGCCACCCTAAACAACCCAGAGGATCTCTTCCTGGATTTCCACCTATATTCATTTACGCTATGATTGGCTGATGTGGCTCACTCAACCAGGTTGCAGGTAGTTTCCGCATCCTTTCTGTACCCATACTGGACATTTGTAGGTTGGCAATCTGGTCATCAGTCCATATGTTTGCCTCCTATGCCATCTCATCAACCTAGACACAATAAAAGATGTTGATGCAGGGTCCTACAATCCCTGTTCAAGTAGACTCTGAGCCGACCTCCAGTTCAAACTGCTTGTGAGTCACCTATAGGGGAATGCATATGTAAAATCACTTGAAGAAAAAAAATTATCTACCTTTCCTTGTTTTCTTTGAGATGTGTTGCACGTGTCCATTCCATGTCCATGTCTTTCTGTGAGGAAAGAACGGGGGGGGGGGGGGGGGGCAGCATGGCCCTTTAAATCCTTTATAATTTAGTGCATATTTAAATTGTGACCTTACTGCTGCTTTGATTTAGGGTTTTTTCCATTTAGTTTCCTTTTTTTTGGGGGGGGGGGGGGGGGGAAATCCATAAATAATGTCATAGCATTCCTGTAGATCCAAATCAGACTTAGAGATCCACACCTCATCCAGTAATGGAATGAGGAGGACTGAATCCTGGAAGAAGAGTATCCACATAGCAGTTTATACCAAAGTTACTACTCTGTAATAATTATTCCAGAATGGGCCTTTTCATAAGCTTCCAAATGTTGACAGGCCCTAGTAGGCTACTTGGATCCTCTTGCTTTTTTTCCTCTTTTTCAGTTTACCCTAAGCACAGAACTTTCTGTAAGTTTTTTTTTGTTTGTTTGTTTTTGGGGGTCTTTTTGGGAGGAGGAGGAGGAGGAGGAGGAGGGAAGAGGAATGGTTGATACTGTGAATGTCAGTCTGATTATGGTGAAACAGTTTTGTTAAAATTTCACTTGGAGGGACAAATTTTGCCCTCAGTTACATATGTATACAAACCTCCTAAAGATAACTGAACTGGATCTGTAATAGGATTAAAATTTAATCTGCAGAATCTTTATTGATTATGCCTAAACAAAAGAGAACCCAGATTGATTGTCAGTGCTCAGATTGAGTCTGCAGGACTGACAAAAAACAAAACAAAACCCAACCCATTTTATTAACTTCTAAACTGAGCAAATTTGGTCTAGAATTACTAAAACACATGAAAACCCATTATATCATTTGACAATCACCTGAAACTAATACCATGTTTTAGGGTAGAAAAAAGCCATTTTATCCCCAAGCTTCATAAGTTAAAAAAACAAGTTGACAGATTTTCCTGAACTTTACACAAAAAAATCTTGAATATTTGAAAACAAGAACTTAAAGTTGTATTTAGGCTTCCACTATAACTGCCGTTTGCACTCCCAGCAAAAGTTAACATATACCATTCCACTAACAAAAAAGCCATAATAGCATCAGCGCATGTAACTTTCTATACATCAGTGTTGTTTATAAAACTTGCAATGTCATCTTGTATCAGTTTGCTCCTTGATAACCTGAATTCTCCCCTCCACTCTGGCGAAGGGGATATCTACCAGCAGTTAACAAGCCAATTCTTCCATTAGTTAAAAGAACACATGCCTTCGGTTTGTAGAAAGAAATTACTGTGAGAAGGTCAACAACTGTTCTAATGGTTTTGAACTCTCTTTTTTTAATTCTATGTGTGGGTAGTGGGTGGAGTTGGTGGCCTAGGATATACAGGAACTCAGCCTGGATGATCTGATGGTCCCTTCTGGCCTTAAGCTCTAGGGTTAAACCACCAGGTCTTCAGTCTATTACTAGAAGTGAAGATGACCACTTTAAAATAAAATAAATTTAGGAAAGTAATGTCTTGATTTCATTATTCCCACTCTGTAACTGGTCGGATTATCAGAGGAGTTGTATGGACTCCGGGATAGAAAAAAGGACGGAGTTTCTCTGTAAAAGTTTCAGTGAAAGTGTAGATGTGAGAATGGTCATTCAGATTGTAAAATGAAATCTCTCCTAGTTCATAATCCAGGAAAATCCCAATCCGTTTAGGCTTCACTCTCAACAGTAAGGGTGTGGGACTGGATGTAAGAGCTGTGTAAACATCTTTATTCCACAGCCTGAGTCTCCAATATCCATCCTCAGGTGATGGTGTAATCTTCCCTTTCCTAGTCACAGAGTCCCTACAAACTCCCAAAGTCCATTGAGTCTTATCTCCCACCTCCACCTCCCAGTAATGTCTTCCTGAGACAAATCCCTCTGAGCCCAGAACAAATGGGTAGTAAGTAAATCTCTCAGGATTGTCAGGCAGATCCTGCTTGGTCTCTCCGAACCTCACACTTTTGCGGTCTTCAGAGAGTATTAGATTAGGATGAGCTGTTTCTGGATCCAGAGTCACATCTGCTTTGAATTTCCTTATCATTTTCTTCAGGGCAAAGTGCTGCAATGGAAAACTGCAACTGTCCTTCTTCAGCTCAATGGAGATGGCCTTGGGGATCCTGATGTTTTCACACCTGTTCAGAGTGCTCCTGATGCCCTTCAGTAGGTCAATGGCTGGTTGCTGGCACCTCTCCTCAATCTCTGTGATGAGTTTAGTAAGGCTGGTGCTGTGGTCGGCAAGCTTGGCAGCGTTCTCACTCAGCTTCTGCAGAATCTCCTTCTCCTCATCCTCTAGCCGCCGAAGCACAGCCTGCTGCTCCTCCTGCAGGAATTGGTGCAGCCTCTCAAACTCGGATGCAATTTTCTGTCGCCGGCTCTCAACTTTCTCCCTCAGCTCAGCTGGCTTCTTCTGTTCACTGGAGAGAAATTTACGAGCATCTTCTACCTGCCTCTTCAGGGGACCCAGGTAGGCACGCAGCTTCTTCTTATGGGCCAGAGCGGCCCTGTCAAGGGGACCCACGGCATGGTCACGGTGGTGGCAGGAGATACGGCAGGCTAGGCACACGGCCTCCTGGTCCTTCTCGCAGAAGAGACTGAGGACCTGCTGGTGCTTGTGGCAGAGAGCTCTGGCGGCATCGGGGCGAGGGCGCCGGTGGCGCTGGCTGCGCTTGGCACGGAGCTGCCTGGCGATCTCAGCCACATTGCCCAGCTGGCGGTTGGTACGGAAGCAGCGGAGGTGGAAGCGCCGGCGGCAGACTGGGCAGGGGAAGTGGCCTTCCAGCTCCTCCCAGCAGCGGGCAATGCAGCCCCGGCAGAAGTTGTGGCCACAGTCAATGGTGACGGGGTCACTCAGGTAGTCCAGGCAGATGGAGCAGCTGGCCTCCACCTGCAGGCTCTCCAGGGCCTGGGCCGTCGCCATGCTCAGCCCCGCCCAGCGCCCGCGCGCTCACCAACGGCCCTAGACCGACAGTTCCTGAGACAGGCCTTGCCACGTGACGCTGCCAGCGCGGGGCCCAGTCCCGGAGTTTCCCCGGTTTAGCTCGCGCCCGCCGCTCACGTCTCCTTGGGCCCAACACCTCTCCCCTCCCTTCCGGGAGACGCCGCAGCCAATAAGGAGAGGACTTTCCACCCCTACATCCGCGTCGGCCTCGGGCCCTGTATCCAATCAAAATGGAGAGCGGCCTGGGTTAAGGGTCTTTCTTCCCGCCCCTCGCTTTCCTTTCAGCCAATCAGAGATACCCTCTGCCCTCCTCCGTGGCTTCCCAACGCAGCGGAAGTTGTGAAAGGCAGAGACGAGCCAAGCTGAGCCTTCGCGGCAGCGCCGAAGAACGGCCTCTCCGCTCGGGACTGGGACGGAGCCGCCCGTCACGAGGACTCCCCAGCCGTGCGCCTTTCCGCGGGGAGGAGATTACAACGGTAGCACTTCCGTGCGCCGGAGACTACAGGTCCCGGAATGCAACGGGCACGAGCCCCGGCCGGGCCCGTGGCAGAGCATTGCCTGCCGGGAGCTGCGCACGCTGGGAGTTGTAGTCTCAGCGGGGGCTGCCGGAGGAACGTTACGTTACGCTACGTGCCCGCCGCGCGTCGCTGGTTGGCTGTTACTGAGCAGGTTTGGACGGCGAGTGGAGCGTGCGCAGTAACTTCGGCTGAACGGGTTCCTGGGCGTTGCTGTGCGCGGGGCTGGACGGGGGCAGAGGGGCCAGCGGCGGCGTGGGGGTGGCTGCACAGGAGACGGGCAGGCAGCCGGGACTGTGAACGCGGCACTGGGGCGGCAGAGGGGATAAGTTACCCAGCTGGCGAGGCGAGCTCGCTGCAGTGGTTGCGAGGCGTCTTTTCACCCTAGCAGGATGGTACAGCTCAGCCCCCCCTTCCCCAGGCTGTGTGCACCCCCGTGCCTAGACAAGGCAGCTCTTCCCTGTCAGAGGTGCTGCTGGAGCTGTTCAAGGAGACCAGTGAAATAGTTACATGCAGTCTCCCTCCCCGTCCAAACATTTTCACATTTATACACGGTGTTAGTGTTTACAACAATCCTTTATCAGCTCCCATGACTGCACAGACCTCACAGCAATTCCCAAATGCGTTTGAGCTGCTGTTCTGATTGCCTTTTTCTTGTGATGTGCTGTAAATGTGGTTTTGCTCCTTTAACTTGTTTACTTTTTAAAATGCATTTCTTACTCTTAGCACTTCATTTACATTTTTTTACTCGTGGGTGGATATAATTGTGCATAGGTTTAGTAAGAATCCTTGAAGTTACTGGGAGCTTCAGCAATCACATTTTACAGTAATTCTGGTATAACACTTCCTGTTTATATTAGTTTTTAATTCTAAATGCTTGGTGGTTTTCCTCATGTGTGTTGGGTTGTCCCCTCTTCTAGGGTGCCACCTGACATACTGGGGTTCCACTGAGCCTGCCCATTCCACCAGCCTGGGCTCCCTCACCCTGTCCTGCTGCTTACACATAGGTGGGGACACTCTCCATTGTAGCATCATACAGAGTCTGTGTGGGAAGACAGCTCAGGGATTGCCTTGCAGTCAAGTGCCCACACCCTCTGGAGTGTAAACCCCAAATTATATTGTCTTGTGCTGTACAGAGAGCTATACAGCATAAGCTCATTAAATTTGCTCCCTCCCTCAATTTGGAGTAAGATATGCACAGTTTCCCCCACCCTCATTATGAATTACACAAACTAGTTATAGAATAAACAAAGTTTGTTAACTACAAAAGGTAGATTTTAAGTTATTATAAGGGATAGCAAACAGAACAAAAGAGATTACTGAGCCAATAGAACAAAGCAGATTACTGAGCCAATAAAACAAAACACACAAACTAAGCTTATTACACTAAATTAAGTGCTTAATAGTAGCAAATTCTTATCCTACATGTTGTTTTATGCAGGTTGCAGTGTTTCTCAAAGGTAAACTACACTGCTTGCAGCTTAAATCTCCAGGTTTTCCTTTCACAGGCTAGATCTTTTTTTGCCTGGGCTCAGCCCCTGCCTCCCGTTTAGTTCCTTTGTTTCTTCAGATGTTTTCAGCAGTCTTCCTATTTAAGGCTGGGGACTGAGTTAATCTTGGTTGTTCTCCACTGCCTCCCTACCCAAGAAGGATTTGCATATGGTGGAAATCCTTTGTTTCCCAGTTTGACCTCCCACCCTCTCTTAATGGAAAAACTAGAAGTCCAAGATGGTGTTCAGTACCAGATGATATGATCACCTGACACTGCACTGTTCAAGCACCATCCCCGGAAACTTCTCAGGAAGGAGGGCGATTAGCATCTTCAAAGTCCTATTGTCCTTCCTAATGGCCCATCCAGGCTGATTGCATACTGTCTGGTAGGCATTCCCCAAGTGTAAACAGTTGTAAATTGTTATAGTCAATACCTAACTTCAGATACAGAAATGATACCTGCATACAAATAGGATAATTCTATTTAGTAAATCATAGCCTTTCCAATGATACCTTACATGATCCATCTTGCATAAAACATATCTTAGTTATGCCATATTCATATCAGAAGCATATGTCTATGAAGAATATGGGGTATAGGGTCACACCATGCACAGGTTTATTCTTTGGGATGGTGTGACTTTAAGGCTGTCTGATTTCCTGGGTTGGTTTCAAAACTTTTTTTTTTTTTGATTCACCAATGGAGATTCTTTTTGTCAACAATTATCTTGCCACTGTCTAGCACCCTAGTGTTTTTTGTTTACATGTTGCAATTTGAATATAGAATTTGGGTTCCCAAATATTCACTTATAACCTTTAAAAATCTGGTCAAAAGCATCTAGATGCTTTTGAAAATCCCACTAGTTTCCTAAATACCTTAAAGATTTGGCTCTAAGGATACTACACTGTCTTGTATAAAATCCTTCTCAAGGGCAATTTTATACTGTAATTTTTATTAAATGTAGATCTAAAACCAACATAAATTGGAAACTATAAGAATTAAGAAATCATGAGTTATACCTGAAAGTCACTAAATTAAAAAAAATATGTTTTTGGTTTCTTTTAATTTGCCTTTTTGTTTCTGAACCTTTAGGGTACATCAACTTCATACTTCTGTTACCTCTAGAACAATTGTATATTCCTACAATAGTTAATATCATTTTGGGTATCCAGTAATGTGATTTCCCTGCCACCCCTCCCTTTGTCAGTTGAGCAGGGGAATTAGTTTTAAGTGCAGTATACTACCCCAATGAGCCACATGATAGAATAATGGCTGTAAAAGTATTCTTTTGTCTGGTGTTCTTCAGTGAAAGGGGAAATTCCACCTTTCCCCATCCACCAGCACAAACCCAGATGACTTTCTCAAAGTATAAAACAAGATGACTGGTCATCTTTAGTTTGGCCACCAAATGAGGGACTAAAAAGAAAACAATCTAAAATACTGTAGTGGAGAAATACTAATTATACTGAATCACTGCTTTATAAACCCCACAGCTCCTGGCTTTGCGGAATCAGCTGGTTCATTTCTTTTTGTTTCTCTTGCATTTTACATTTAGATAGAACTCTTCATTCCAGAATGCTCTGCTCATTTAAACTAAACTCATTTCATCTGCTATTGAAGTGCAGTTTTGGGACCAGACATGCCAGCTGTTTAACAGTGCATAATTGAAAACACAGGAAGTATTTGGTTAGGCAAAATGTCATTAGAGTTTATTCAGAACAGCCAGGTGAACACCTGTGCTCTTGTGAAACATGCACTAGAATAATTAATGACTGCAGTGGTCATGCTCTGGGTTTAATATTTTAGCCAAGACAGAAAAACCTCCAACAAAAAAGTGTGGGGGCATAGTTTCCATGCTTAAGGCATGGGCAAGAAGAGTGGCATCTAATGAATTACTCCTTTTGCACTCTACTTGTTACTTAGAAATCTATTTAGCCCAACTCTACTTGGCATGATCCTGCCAGCACTTACACACAAGTAACTTTATGCACACGAGTAGCTACAGAACTCATTGGCACTAGTTTTGTGTATGCAGCTACTCACATGCATAAATGTTTGCAGGTCTGAGGCCTTAAATTGTGTGATCTGTAGGATCACAGCCAGAACAGTATGAACATAAACATTAAGAGTTAATCATTAACACTGAAGTCGTGGCTATGAAGTAAATTATAAAGTATGTATTTTGGTTTGCAGTTAATAAAAGCTTTGTGTCTTTCAGGATTTTTTATTGTTTTTTAAAATCTTTATTTCTCCAGAAAAAATAGTGCTATAAAAACCATGCTAAAAGTACATACAAAATCTAGTTGCACCAAAATGCACATATTATTAATATTGTTGTTTGTTATTTTATTTTAGTTTGAGGTGCTGCTCAGATATGTTAAGCACTTTCTAAACATTCAACAAGGGATATTCACTGCCCAAAGGAGCTCTCATGTATGCATGCTAGGTAAAGCAAAACAAATCCCCCCGTAGACATTAGTGTACAGTTATGTCTTTGTGAAGAGTGTATACATTTTTCTACCTAAACAGTTATTAATGTATCTTGAATGATCTCTTGCAATAAATGATCTATTTTACCAAATCTCTACTATTTCAAGACTCTGTAATCTGTTCAGGACTAACCCAATTTAATGAACAGTAATCAAGGAATAAAGCCATTCAGCTGACAAGTCCATCAACAGCCTAACTCTGAGAGTTAGGCAAAAAAGCACCATCATTACTGGATTTAGCTAAGCACTTAGGCATTGCTCCTGAATAAAAAGGTATGTTACAATTTTTTTTTGTATCAGAATTGTGCCATGGTTGACAAAAAATATATGGATTGCTGTTACTAGAAATAAGGTAAATATTTGCAGGAGATCAGTTACAAAGTACTGGTCTATCAGTTTGTTTCACTTGTGCTATGGAGTTAAAATATTTGAGTTTCGCTTACTAAACCTAGCATTTGTGGGTCAAATTCTGCTCTAGGTTACACTGGGGTAAATGTACTATGACCGAGAGCAGAATTTGTCTGTGTATAGCTTTAGGATGTTTGGGGGAGAGGTAGGGGTGTGTGTGTGTGTGTGTGTGTGTGTAAAAGAGAAGCATTACCAGATGTATTCTTCTATAATTTCCTGTTTCTATGCCGGAAAGGGAAGAGGTGACTTGTTTACCATTTGTGAACATACCGCTCTGCTGTTTCTCACCACAGCCTATTTCCTGCTAACCTGGTTTTATATCATTTTGTATTTCACTCTAAATAGCTAATGTAATTTAAAGAGTTGATGAAAGGGAGTTGGAGATAAAATTTGTTAAATAGTCCCACATAATCTCAGATTCCTTCTCTATTTTGGGTTTTTTATTTAGGTTTCAAAAACCCACATTTTGACTGCGGCAGCTTGAGAACTAAATACTACTCACTTAAGGATTTTTAAAATTCAAGTTAGGTTAGTTCCTTATGTAATTGAGTTCTGATTTTTTCAGCAGCTTCCATTTGTATGTGTGCAACCCTGCAGGTGTATACACGCACAATGGCTCTAATCCTGTTAACACCCAGGCAGATGAATAATTTGATTCAGTTCAGTCGGATTACTCGTGTGGGTTTGTTGTGGCAGGATTGGGGTCCAAACGTCCCCTATTTTTGTGGGTGATATCAGATTCTCACATGTAAAAGCTCATTGGTCTAAATGGGCTTGCATGTGTATATTCTACACTCCAAGTGAAAGTGCACCTTAAACAAAAAAACAAAACAAACAAACAAAACCACAAAAAAAAAACCCTGTACATAAGTCAAGAGCAATTTGAGGTTCAATTGACTATGGGGCCTGTTAGTTCCAATTCTGCTGTCACTAATGTTGATGGCAAAATTCCTGTTGACTTCAATGGCTACTACCACTTTTTTCCATTGTAGAGTCAATTAAGCACCATATTATTTACTTGTAGTATTCATCCTTTCTAGGAATGAGTTAATGCTGATTTTGGCTTTTGATCTCCATTTTGAAATAGGACCACCTCTTTTACTGCTTGAGTTGCTGCTTGCCCTAAAACAGGGCAATGACATTTCATTTTATTTGCAGGAAAATTTCAGTTTTCAAGGTCCAGGGTAGTTTATAGGACAGTTAAAAGACTCACATTTATTTCAGACTTAGAGATGTGGAATTATGTCTGCATCCCAGTGCAAATCACATTGTTTTATCATATCAAGGGATATGATGCAGTATAATGCTTTGACTATACTGTCCTATAGGTTAAATGCAAGAATCTTATAATAATTCTAGTAATGTTGATACACACAAACAACTTATTTTAATACTTTCAGAATGCAAAGAAAAAATGGGGGAAAAATCTGCTGAAAATGTAACATCAAGTGAATAACTGATTTTTATTTAACTCTGTCAGAAATTGAGTAGGAAAAGTTTTACATTGATCCCTTATGAAATTTACAAAAGAAATGAGGTAAATTCTTATTTTTTCTTTGGGTGCAGGACCCTTTACACATAAGGAATATAAAATTAAAAATAAATTGTACAAAGTTTATTTAAAATGAGACATTAATTGAAGAGCATAATTATTTTTTTTACAAAATAAACAGCCACATAGGTATTTTATAAACATAAATAACCATCAAAGATCATGACCTATGTGTTTGTCGTATGCAACATGACTTAAAACAGAGCTAAGACATTCAGCATTCTTTTCTAAAGTCTAGATTGAAGATTTTTGCTTCCTAAGAGAGTTTAGCACTTACAACTTTCTGATAGATACATAATGCTTTTCTTGAGAATATAGTAAAGTTAATTGCATAATTATGGCTACATATAAACATCCAGTACTACCATAAACATTAAAACCCATATATTTGTCCATAAAATGTAACTATTAAATATTTATTTTTCACCATTCTTTTTCATGTTCTTTACTAGGTATTATATCTAAATAGAAATACACAGACATATGTGAATGGTAAATAATAACTATATTAGCTCTTTCAGTGGTATAATGTTGGTCTAATTTTTGAAAATGTTCAAAGCAACAGTGCTTTGCTGTTACCCACATGGCTATTTGTTGGTATGTAGAAAAGAATGACTTATCTTTTTATGGCACTCTTGATTTTCCCAAGTTCCTGAAAGGGGTCCTTTGTGATTTCATTGTTTTTCCCAACTTAGAGAAATCTGAAACTCCTGTGAAGTTGTTCCAGAAGAGTCTGATAAGGTTCTGAATGTGGTGATGGCATTTACATGGACACCTGCACTGATTAGAATGCTGCAGCTATCACATCGCATTTTCTTGACTGGTTTCCTCTTTCATTCTTCTTTCTGTTAGAAAGAATGGTTTGGGAAGGCAAAAATCATACTTGATTTAAAATCATTGCACTGTCAATTCCATTAATCTTTAAAGAGGTTCATGGATGTTCAGTAGCTCCCTACATTTTGACACAGAGAAAGTGTATTGACTTTACAAGGCCACCATAGTTTTTGTTTTTTGTTTGTAATAGTTACCAGAATTTCATTTCATTATTTTGATTGCATGAATTAGGCACCTCACCTCTGCTGATGTGTGGTTGCAAGGAGCTGTGAAGTGTGTGGATTTAAAAAAAAAATCAAATGCATTCTTGACCTCTGGCCCAGGAAGGAATGGCTTTCTTTTTATTTAAGTTTCTCTTTCACTATGGTGCCACATTCCCAATAGCGTTTTCCTTTTAATTAGAGGACATGATTACTACAGAAAATCAAAGTTAATCAAACAATGATTTTCTTTGGTGGGTTGTTTTTTATTTGTACTGGTTGAACAGGGTGTTTGTAGTGGAAGCCAATATCCTTAAATGCAGTGGTCATAGTTTGCTTATTCTGCTTCATTTGAATCAGGTAAACAGTAGATATTCACCCAGTGGGCCTCATTTTGTTTAAATCTGTTAAATAAGTAAATCATTCAACAGCTATCCTGTTTGTGTAGGCTTGGAGGAGCCTGTGAGTCTCATAATTTTGTTTCAAGTGGTCTGCTAGGAAGGGCTAATAGATCCCAACTACTGAATTCCCAGATACATTACAACTGTCTCCTGTGACAGCTCAGATTCCAGAAAACAAATGGTAAGCTTTGCAATAACAGCTCATTAGATAGAAGGAAATATGGTCTTGTGCTTAAGGCACTGGAGTGGGACTTGGAAGATCTGGGTTGAGTTCTGCCCCAGATTTTTGTACCACAATGGACAGCTCGCTTAGGGCCAGATCTACAGAATGATTCAGGTACCTAACTTCTACTTTTAGGCACCACTGTGAGCCACAAAATCCCCACTTGGCTGCCACCTAACTCTGTAGGGATCTAAACTCACACAGGCCTAACTTTTGCTGTAAAAAAGTCTCCTAGGTGCCTAAGTTTCTGCCTCTGGGCATGCACGTTGCTGCCTCAGGCATCCTGGTGCCTGTCTATCTCCCATCTAAGCCCCAGTGCGATTCTCAAATTAGGGAAGATAGGTTCCCATCCTTCTAGCTCGCCTGCAGGGCCTGATCTGGTGGTTTACTTAGAGCACACCAAAGGGCTGGTCTGCACTGGAAACTTACATTGGCATAGCTATGTGTCTCAGGGATATAAAAAAATCCACACCCCTGAGAAATGTAGCTATGCTGTCCTAACCCCCGGTATAGACCGAGGTAGGTCAACAGAATAATTCTTTTGTCAACCTCATTTCTGCCTCTTGGGGAGGTGGATCACCTATAGCAATGGGAGAACCCCTTCTGTCACAGTAGTGAGTGTACATTGAAGTGCTCCAACGGTGCAGCTGCAGCATTTTAAGTGTAGCTGATAGCTACAGCCCTACCAAATTCACAGCCATGAAAAACGTGTCAAACCATGAAATCTGGTGTCCTCTCCCCCGTGAAATCTGGTCTTTTGTGTGCTTTTACCCTATAGTATACAGATTTCACAGGGAAGACCAGCATTTCTCAAATTGGGGGTCCTGATCCAAAAGGGAGTTGTAGGGGGGTTACAAAGTTATTTTAGGGGGTCACAGTATTACCACCCTTACTTCTGCGCTGCCTTCAGAGCTGGGTGGCTGCAGAGTGGCAGCTTTTGGCTGGGTGACCAGCTCTGAAGGCAGTGACCTGCCAGCAGCAGTGCAGGAGTAAGGAGGGCAATCCCATACCATGCCACCCTTACTTCTGCGCTGCTGCCTTCAGAGCTGAGTGACTGGAGAGTGGCAGCTGCTGACTGAGGGCCCAGTTCTGCAGGCAGCAGCACAGAAGTAAGGGTAGCAATACCATACCATGTCATCTTTACCTCTGTGCTGCTGCTGGCGATAGCTCTGCCTTCAGAGCTGGGCTCCCAGCCAGCAGCCGCCACTGTCCAGCTGCCCACCTCTGAAGGCTGCCAGCAGTGGCACAGAAGTAAGGATAACAGTACCACAACCCCCCTACAATAACCTTGTGACCCCCTCATAACTCCTTTTTGGGCCAGGAGTCCCATAATTACAACACTGTGAAATTTCAGATTTAAATAGCTGAAATCATGAAATTCATGATTTTTCAAATCCCTTGATTGGGAAATTGACCAAAGTGGATCATGAATTTGGTAGGGCCCTAATGATAGCCTAACTCTGTGCAAAAAGGTGGGGTGGGGGGAGGCAACAGCAGTGGCTTCCCTTAAAACTGTTAGTCCAGTGGTTAGGGCACTCACCTGGGCTGTGGGAGACCATGGTTTAATTCCCCCTTCTGCTTGATGAGGAAAAAGGATTTGAACAAGGATCTCTCTGGAGAATGCCCTAACCACTAAACTATGGGATATTCTGATGTGGGTCTCTCTTGTTGAAGCCTGTCCATTGAAATTAAATATTAACTGGGCCAGAGAGAGAGAGAGAGGGTGAAGCATTCTGTAGTCCAGTGGTTACAGTATTCACCTCCTCATCAAGCTTAGGTGAGAATTGAAAGTGGGGTCTTCCACATCTTGGTTGAGTCACTGGCTTGTGTAGAGGCAGGCAGGTGCCTAAGCTGGGTGTTGCAAGAACTGGCTGTTTCAAGGCCTAACTTGCCTGATTCCAGGAAGGAGGTTTCCAGCTGTGGATCACTAGCTAGATTCCTCCCTGCAGCTGGACTTAGGTGCCTAACATTGTCTGGGGCAGGGCTTAGGATACACCCCTCTTGTCACCACCTCCCATTGGCTAGCTTAGGCAACCACTGCCCAGCATGCTGGCTTTTATGGATCCCATTCTAAAGCAACTCTCTCCCTCTCCCACTTCCTTGTATAGGGAGCCTAGGTGCCTCACTTCAACTTGTTTATCCCAATGATTTTCAAGACCCCTAAAGTTAGGTTTTGCAACTCACCACATTGTATCACTTCAGTCTCTCTGTGGATCCAGGCCTCAATTCTCTGTCTGTAAAATGGGAAGAATAATACTTGCTTTGTCTCTCATGTCTGTTTAGACCGGGGGCAACCTGTGGCTCCAGAGCCATACGTGGCTCTTCAGAAGTTAATATGCGGCTCCTTTTATAGGCACAGACTCCGGTGCTGGAGCTACAGGCGCCAACTTTCCAATGTGCCAGGGGGTGCTCACTGCTCAATCCCTGGCTCTGCTACAGGCCCTGCCCCCTCCACTCCACCCCTTCCCCTCCCTCCCCCTCCCCCAGATACCTGATCAGGAGGTGGGGGGGGGGGGAGAGGTGCTGATCAGTGGGGTTGCTAGTGGGCTGAAGGTGCTGGGAATGGCGGGGTGGGGGAGCTGCTGATGTATTACTGTGGCTCTTTGGCAATGCACATTGGTAAATTCTGGCTCCTTCTCAGGCTCAAGTTGGTCACCCCTGGTTTAGACTGTGAACTCTTTGGGGTTGGAACTGTCTCTTACTATAGGTATATCCAGCTACAATGTGGTCCTGATTGTGGTTGGGGTCTCTAGATGCCACTGTAAATAAATAAAGATGCTAAATTACAATTGTGGTAAATACACAAAAATAAATTTCCAGTTTAAAACTGGAAAGGAAATGGAACTCAATGGTAAAGCCCACTTAGGATATAAGGCCTGATCTTTTTCAAAAGCACAGAGTACCTACAGCTCCAGCTGAAATCAGTAAGAGCTGCAGATGCTAAATCCCTCCTCCTCCCAAAATCAAGCCCTGTAGACTTCTAAACAGCTTGACAGAACAGGATTATAACAATCTTTAGCTAAACGCCTATACAATTGGGTATGCATTAATGAATACCTTTTTTGCTATGTCACTGACTTTTTGTTACTAGAAATCAGCTCCCTGAACGAAAGCAGATAACTTTGAAAATATCTTTTAGTCTGGCAAATTGATATACTATACAGGGAAGAAGGGAAGAAAAAACCAGAGTAAGTGCATATTTATCACCCAGACAGTGCAATCTGAAGCCAAATGTATGATATACTATTTCGGGGGCAAATTAGAGAAAATGTAGATAGTCTGTGCACAGACTCTCTCTAGCCTATAGATGCAGGGTTGGGGGGATGGGGTGTTGAGTCCACTGTCTTAGAATTGAAGCAAGTGATTCAGGAGTGACTCAACAAACCCCCTTGCTCCTCAACTAAATTCCACTATCCCTCTCTACATTCAGCTCACTTAGCGCCTGCCTGCCTGCTGAGTGAGCTGATCTGATTGCTTAGCTGTTTATGTTTATGCTGATACTGATGAGGGATCTTGTCTCACTGTGTCCTTTGAAATGAGCAGGCAGGTTGGCCTTGGCGCTCAATACTGAAGCACCAGTTAGGCAGATCTCTCTTTAAACACTTTAATATGAGCATGTTTTTTAAACCTGCACCCTGAAAATATTCTAGTAACTGCCTCAATGTAGCGTTGGAGTAAATCTGGGGTTATGCTGAAGATATCTCTTAATCATTCCTTAGGCTTGCAGTTTTCCAGCTTCCTGTGCTTTTCCTATGTATGTCATATACACGTACCATTGTGTTTATAGACCAGTGTAGCCAGTTGCTACTTGGTCGTGGTAGCAGCAGGGAAACAAAGATGCCCTTAGATAGGTAGTTTTGGGAGTGGTGTGTGTTTGCTTTATGCAAAATAGAAATTATATTCATGGCATTGTCAGAAGCTCTGCTTTGGTCTTTGTTTTATACAGTCAAATGCTTACTTAGCTAATTGAAACGTCTTGGCTCCTCCTAGTATAGATTCTGTCATTTATTTATTAATTATGCTGACATGCCTGGGGCTAGCACATTATCTTGACTATAACAAAGAGTTTAAAAGATGCAAAACTATTTACTGCATGTTTTATTCATTCTTAAATTCCATGCTTCCCTGAAAGGGAGTCTTGATGCCTGCCCTACTATATTTACATATGCTACCTGTATGCTTCTGGAGTCACAGGAATGCGTTTGAATAGGCATGTATTTGAATGCATATTCTGTAATCTGCTATAGAGCATTAATGTTTTTCCCATGCATAGTCTTTCATCCAAGGATCTCAAAGCCCCTTGCTGACATTAATTAAGTGTCACAATCCTCGTTGAAGTACGTAAGTGGTATCTCCATTTTAGTGATGGGGGAACATAGGGCAAAGAGTAAGCGAGATCAAGTGACTTGTGCCACCTCACGCAGCAAATCAGTTACAGCTATAACTGAGTACTCTTGGTGCCTAGTCTAAAGTTCTCATCACTGGCCCGCACTTCCTTTTTAAACATTGGGGATTAGCTTTTCATACATAGAGAAATGTACTCAGACCTACAATAGTCTAGCCCAGCAACGTTTCAGATATAACAGATTCAAGAATTTTCAGCCTGTGTAAGGAGGGGAGGGAATTTGAATTTGCCTAGAGGAGAAGTATAAGGGAATGCTAATGTGGGACAGTACGTTATCCAAACGAGCTAATTTCTTGTGCAGAATCTGCCATACTGAAAACACTGTAATCAAGTCTAATAATCCTAGCACATCTGGGATCCTGCCATGGAGTTTAAATAAAGCATACCCTCCCCCCCCTTCCCCACTGCTTTTTCAAAGCCCTGTTTTCAGAACAAAGAAATCGCAAGGACTGGAGACCAAATGAAATCATGTCTGTGGTTTGGTTAGTAAAATGCAGCGTAAACTGTTTTGAAATGTAAGCAGAATTTGGAAAAGTGCTTATTCTGGAGAGCATGTTCAGCAGTGTTTCCAAATAAATGTATTGGGAAGCTTTGATAATTACATCCTCCTTGGCGCCTGGTTTTATTACCAGACTCTCCTGACTTTAGCAAAGTAAGGTTGGATTTCAGATACCTCAGGGAAAGGGCACTCTGGAGTGGAGAGGCATACAGCGCCTGTGGGAGCAGTTGTGTCTGTGCAGCTTTCTGCGCAGGGCCAGGTTAGCTGAAAGGCAGAAGCGGGCATTGAAACCACACGGTTTGAATCGAAAACTTCAGCAATCAGACAACTACACTTGTGTGTCCTCAGCACACAGCATGCAAAAGAACCTGCTATTCAGGCATCACCGCGGGCATTGATGTCCTACAACAACCTCTTTGGTTTTGCATTTTTCCCCTTCTGAATTTCTGGCAAGTGCTATTGGATATTAAGCAGCAAAGCAACGGAAAGAAAGACCAAAAGTCTTTGCACTGAACCATACCGCGTCTTCCATATTCGCCCTAGTTGTCCTCACAGCCTTTCACTCCCCTCCCCCTCCCCAACCTTTTTGGGTTAAAAACATCCCTTAAAATTAGATTTCTTCCTATTTCAGAAATAGCGCCCCCCATGTGCCATAAACTTGTTGACAGAGCATATTCAAAAATTGCAGCCACCATTCCTGGAGCAGAAGGTATATCACCCTCAAACATTTTGAACAGTTGCGTAAAATAAATGCATTTCTGAATCGGGGCCATAGTGCTCTCTACCTTACAGGATGAATCCCTTCCTTATATACTTTGTATATCAAGCCCCCTTTCTATGCGCCCTAACTTGAAATTAGATACAATCTGGCTCTACAGCGGTCGTAGTAGTCGCGAAGTTTGCGTTGATTTCTGCACCGATGAAGACAGACATAGGGTCACATTTGAGATGCTCCCCCCTCCCGGATAAAACTTTCCATTAACCAAAAAGAAGAGTCAGAAATGCAACCAGCAGTGGGGCGCGTTGTTACCTTCTCTGCTCCTGCTGACAACTTTATTTTTCCTTAATCACAAAATAGAGTGAAAGTTTATTTTGCTGTAGTTACTACAACTGCCTAACTTAAAGACTATAATTATACTGCTTGGAATTTTGCTTCCATATTTTGTTCATTCAAAAACCTCCTGGTATTTTCTTAAATAGGTGTGTGAAAGTTTTGAATGGCTGGTTGTTTCAGACCCGTCTAACAATAATTGTACAGAAAACAAGCTGCTGCTTTTTTTACTACCGCTTTTTATGATAGATATGATCAAAGCACTGCTTTAAAGCCATCATAGGAAACACTAAAATTGCAATCAACATAGATACCCGATTTGAATTATAGGTTACCGTCAACGCTAAGTAGTAAACAAAATTGCATCGCAGCAAGTGTAGAACTCTTTCCTTCCCCCCCAGCCAATATTCGTAAAGATGCTACTTACACCCTTTTAAACATATGTATTGCTCCTTAAGTGTCCGAATTCATCTGTATCACCACAGTGATTATAGCTGTTGACGTCTTAACAGCTTCATTTTGTTTCACCGTGATTTTTATCAGGGCGTAAACTCAACCTAGTCAAGTCAATCATCAAAGCTAAGTGCTGTGGATGCTGCATACCAAGGTACGTTTGATGTAGCTGATATAGCATTTGTCTGAGCGTGTTTTCTCATGAGCAGGCATGGAAATGCAACATCTTTAGATCTAGTTTAAATTAATTTCTTTAGACCTTTTAGTAGTTACACTATATACATGTATATCTTTATTACTATTCATATGTCTGTAGACCCAGGGCTTTAAAAATTCTGCAAAACAATAGCAATGAAAGTATAACTAAGAATTCATAAGTGGAACAAAGTCATAGCAATAATCTTAAACTGTATAGTCGGTACTCATATAAAATATACATATTAACATGTAATGTGAAGACACAATTCCTACCTGGCCTCTGTCCATTGATAAGGAGTAGACTCATCAAGAAAAAAAATAAGATATAAAGGAGCTGTTGGAATCTCATTTTGCAGTCACACAAAATAGGTGAAATATTTATAATACTTGCAGCAAATCAAAAAATCCTTGAAATGCCTCTGCAGTATCTGTGTCTCTGCTCACATTCTAATGACAAGCTCCAGAGTGAACTGCCAGCTGCATTTTCCAGCAAGGTTAATGATCACATAAGACAAGGTTATTGGGTGGTTCTGCACTGTGGTCAGTGCCTCCCTCTTTTCTCTCTCCCTTTCCCTTCTCTTTTTTGTCACTCCCCCTTATTTTCCATAAGCAAACAATGAAGGAATGAAAAGTCCATGTAAACAGTAGTTTCTGTCAATGTATATGGGGCAGGGAGCCATGTGAACAATGGAGCAACTTCATGTTAAATTCAACCCAGTCGGGGAGAAATATGTAAAACAAGGAACGATGTTCCCTCCTTTCATTTGCAACTGTTTAAACTCCGCATTGCCCATGTTGGTCCCACATGCAGAAAGCAATGGAAATGACAGGAAGTCCCCCCCCGGCCTTTTGTCCCTTCTGAAAATTCTGAAGCACAAACTTAAGCTCCCCCAAAGCATTGTGGTCCTTGTTGCTGCCCAAATGCTTTCTCTTCTAAACTAGTTGCAAAGTAGTGTCTATTCAAAGTGAAACTGTAACCTGTTAAACCTAATGTGTGGCTTTTGTAACATCGTGTTCCTAGAAGCTCAGAATATCCTGGAGTGAACATATGAGACTTTTGACACTTCTTTTGGTAAAATAAAAAGGTAGAGGTATGGCTTTGTTAAATGATATTATTAACTGTGCTGCAACAATTTGAATATGGGGAAGAGATTAAAAAGGATTTGGTATTTATAAAACCCACCTAGATATTCATTACATCCTTTACTCAAATAAGGTGATAAACTACCTTTAACAAAACTGTGCTGAAACAACCTGATATACAATAAAAATACAGCTATATAGAGCTCAGAGAAAAGAGACAGTCCTAAGGACTAACCCCGCAAAACCCTTATTGAGGCACATAGTGTCTTTGAAATACTGGCATGAGTTAAAATTTTATTAAAGTGATCCTTATTATTTATTCTCAATTTATTCTGCTGATTTGCTGGAGGAATACAGACTAGTACCATAGAAAATGGGGAAAATATCCTGTAGAATTTATAGAGAGACTTTTCTACAGAAAAGTTTACCCCATCCTATTACATTTAATAGAGCATTAAATCCCTGTTAAATAATTCTCTAAGAGTCTTTAAAAACTGTATTCCGTTTTCCCCCTATTAAATTCTATAGAACTTTTCTATAAGAGAAAGGACATTGTTATGGGACTAGTGATCTGATATGAATAAGAGATGTGTATGTAAACCACATCAAATAATAAAACTGTAACTTGCAACTTGATCCAAATAATTATTTGAAGGTTGAAACTTATTGAGGAAGGTGCTAGACTCACAGCACTAGAAAATGAAATCCTTTGTTGATAGATAGAATCATAGAGCTGGTGTAGTACAGACATTGTTAACTTCCCCAGATTGCTCTTTAAAAGTTAGGGTATATTTATGCTATGGAAATGATGCCCACTATGGCAGTGTGGTATAGACTCAGCCTACACTGCCAAAAGGAGTTTTTCTGTTGGTGTTTGAACACAACCTTCCCCAGTTGATGGAATACTTCTGTTGAAATAGCTGCATTGATACTGGAGCTTGTCAGCATTGGTCAGTGGTGTGTTTTTCCCCCCTCCTCCCAACCCTGACCAATATATCTAAGTCTTTTAGGTATAGACCAGGTCTTAGAGGTTAGTTCATTCTCTCTGTCCATTCAGTCCTTAACCCTTTAAATTAGACTTCCAATTATTATTCTAGTGCCTAGAAATCTCAACTGAAATCAGGGCCACTTCTGCTAAATGCTGTATAAATCCCTTTTGGCAGATACTCCTTGCCCAAGGGTTTACACTCTAAAAAGACAGAGCTGAGTGGGAAACTGATTTGCCCAAGATCACACAGCAAATGAGTGGCAGAACAAGGATTAGAAACCAAATCTTCTAAATCTAAGTTCAGTACTCCATCCCTAGGACCACCTTTTTGGTGGTGTGGATATCTGCTCACTAGGAACTAGAACATTGTGTCCGATTCCTTTCATACAGGCTCCTAAAGGATAAAGACTTTCAATCAACACTGACCTGTCTTTGATTCAAACCAATAACTTTAGAGGTGAAAAGCGCTTAAATTCCAGGGTGATAGGTACTTTGTAAATACTTAAAAAGATAGACCATTGCCAATTTCCCCAAGCTATGCAGTCCTTTCATGCTATAGAATCTACAAATATTTTGAGCAGAAGTACTTAAAGATACAACTGAAATATTTGAGGCATAAAGATAATATACAGCATTCTAGGCTCGATATTCTCTACCTTTTCTGACTGTGTTATTTATTCAGTATACTATCTAAAAGTATACAAAAAATAATTTACATGTCTGGTCCATGCCATTAGATTAGAGAGTTCCTTGACGTGCTCCTGCTGTAGAAATTGCTGACAAACCGATAGTTTGACTTTTGATGTACAATTCTTTTGAAATTTAGATTTATTTCAAATCTACACTTAATTCTTTTGTCATATTTAGTGCTTGAACAGACACAAATAAAACAAAAACATGATGGTGTATTTCTTCTCCCCATCTTTTTTTTTTAATTGGCCCAAAAGAAATGGGAAAGCAATCAAAGGTGCATTGGAGATCTGGACAAGAGTAGGGTATGTTGCTGGCAGATGCCCTGTGCTGTAGGGATGGTTCCCTGGATCAATGGGTTTCTACCCTCAACCCCTTTAGTTGTTGAGAAACAACAGTAGCAAAAGGAGCAGAGGTTGACTTTGTTGTTCATTACCTGCGTTATTGCTGCTGCTGCTACTTCAGCCCAGGGTTCTTTCATGTGAAAAAATGGGTGGAGTTATCTGCTCACAATCAATCAGGAAGTAAAGGTGCAGATAGTGTTAAAATAGTGGAGACTAGAATAGGTAATTTTTTATTTATTTTAAAGAAAAGAGCAAGGCTTGTCTCTTACTTCCCTTCTCTGATCTTCCTTAATATCAATATCATTATAGACAGTGCAGGTAGCAATGCCTAAAGTTAAGGATGCCTGACTTTTTCCAGTATAAGACCCTGTTTCCAGTTGTTTAAAGCTTTCCCAAACTTAAACCATTCTGGAAGAAATTTTTCTATGCTTGGCTGCCAGCCTAAGACTGATTATTTTTTTTCTCCTCCCAAAATGTTTCTAAAATCTAAAATGATTCAGCCATTTCTGAGAGCAAGATTAGAGGAAAATATATTAATTTGCCTATATTTTAAAAAGTTACAAGCATTTCATTGAGAAGCTCTGGCAACTCATACTTTGGAGCAAGAACTTAAAATTTGGTGGCGGGGGAGAATCTCTCTACTGTTAACTGCCTCTCTTGTAAGAGCTTTTGAACTCTACTGATGAAAAGTGCTATATAAGAGATAGGTATCATCATTATTTATTATTTTACCATTTGCAAGAACATACGCCCACATTTTGCCAAGTTATCAGCCTCTGAAGAAATCTCAGTTCACCTACGCAGTAGAGACTTAGTTTTTGGTGGCTACATTTTCTGAATATTTTTACTGCACTGTGATGACCAGATTGAACATGAACCATCCCTACTGTGCAAGAGTTTCATCTCAGATCTGCAGGGGCTGAGCAGGACAGTGGAACTGGAGCAAGAAGACTGTTTTCTGTTTTCACTGCTCCCCCTGCTGGCACCCAGAGTATGCTGAAAAGAAGTATGAGGTAGCCTGACATGAATGCCCAGGTATGATGAATGGTGCCATGCATAGGTGGGTGGGTGGGGGACTAGGAGTAGGACATGTAGAGTGAGGGGTGGGAGCAGAAGCCATGGAGAGTGAGATTATAGGAGCTGGGGAGAACAAAGGTGTGGGGTGGGGGAACAGACGAGTTGAGGGAAGAGCAGTAGCGAAGGGATAGAAGTGGAGAGGAAGAGAAGATGGACATGGACTAGGGGAGGATAGGAGTAGGAGGAAGCAGGGATGCGGTGTGGGGGAATGGACTGTAGTTAGGAGGGGATAATAGTGGGAAAGGGAGGGAACAGGAGTAGGAGCTGAAGAAACAGGGATTAGGAGCAGAAGGGAACTGGGAGAAGGTGGGTGGATGGGGCAGAAGGGTCTGTAACTGTTAGAGAACACTCCTATGGTGTTGAACCCTATTCCTGAGTTTCAACATTCCTTTACTAGCTAGAAAATAGCTGTGAAACCCACTAGCAAAGGGATTCCTTCCCCTTAAAGGCAGGTCCACATAGAAGATGATAACTTTCTATTGCTACCAGTTATTCTGTTTGCTCAAGTGATAAAGGACTGTTCTGTGGGGATCAATATGATTCTACATGATGTAATTTTTATGTTCTTAACTTAGATTTTTAATTTAATTTACTGTGTTAAAGAATGTTAAGGTTGCAACTTGTGTAAATCAAACTTTTGAACGATGACCATTATGTGTTCCTTATTTTCTGGTGCCTAACTTCTGGGGTTTGCTTTGCAGAATTGCTGTGCACTCACAACAGCAAATAAGATCAATGGGAGCTCAATTCTGGACATCTGAGATGCTATAATGCTTCAGTTCCCTATGTGTAAAATGGGAATAATATCGCCTTGCCTCAGAGGTGTTGTGAAGATACACTCATTAGTGTTTGTAAAGATTCAGATACTATGTTGAGAGTACCATAATTCTGCTCCAAGGAGTCACTGTACAAATGGAGGTCCATATTTATTTTGTCTCATTGTCTTCAGATCAGTTTGTCAGTTTACATTAAAACTGGTTTTTCTAATTCTCAGCCTGGGAAGTGAAAGACTAAAGTTCTTCTTCGAGTGCTTGCTCATATCGATTCCAATTAGGTGTGCGTGCGCCGCGTGCACGTTCGTCGGAAGATTTTTACCCTAGCAACACTCGGTAGGTTGGCTGGGCGCCCCCTGGAGTGGCGCCGCTATGGCACCGGATATATACCCCTGCCGACCCATCCGCCCCTCAGTTCCTTCTTACCGCTTGTGTCGGTCGTTGGAACAGTGGAGCGCGGCTTAGCTGACCTCCACTTCCCTAGCTACTCGTAGTTCTCGTTCCTTGTTGTGTATATAGTTAAAAAACTTTTTATATAGTTCAACTTAGTTTATTACTTGGTAATATATTTAGTATAATATAGTTAAGAGGGGTTTGAGGAATAGCCCCTTCCCCGCACCCGGTGCCGGAGCCCATGCCCGGTTCACCGGGTTTCAAACCGTGCTCGGCCTGCCGCAGGCCGATGCTGACAAGAGACCCGCACGACTCCTGTCTGAAGTGCCTCGGAGAATCGCACCTGACAGCTAAGTACCACATTTGCAAGGCTTTTAAGCCAAGAACAAAAAAGGAGCGGGACATTAGGCTAAAGCAGCTCCTCATGGAAGTGGCTCTCACCCCTCCGCCTTCGGCACCGAGCGCTGGTCACTCTTCAAGCAGGAGCACCTCCTCGGCACCGGACCACGCCGGTATGGCCAAGGCTCCTCAGCACCACCCATCGCTGGCACTGAGGCTGGCTCGATGCCGCTCCCTCTCCCCGAGGTCGAGAAAGACTAAGACTCCTGCTGCTTCTGTGCCACCTGCACCGCAGCCAGAGAGCTTGTCCAAGTCGAACCGCCTGGCGCTGACACCCGCTGCAGCACCGACGAAGTCGGCACCGTCGATTCCGGTCCCACAAGGGCCATCGAGTCCGGTGCCTGTCAGCTCCCTGGCTGGACCTGTGGTAGAGCTTACTATCACGTCTACTCCGGAGACGTTCTCAATGGCGAGGGATCTGATTTCGATGACAGAGTCAACACTGCCTCCTCCCCCAGCACCGTCGGTGCGGGTGATAGTCTATAGGCAAGACAGCCTTGATTTGGCCACCCTCTGTTGACACAGCAGACCGGCACTGTTCAAGATCACGGTCCCGCAGACGTTCCAGGTCCCTACAGCGCTCTCGCTCCCGTCACCGCTCGCAGTCCCGGCACCGTTCTCCTCTCCGGTACCGGTCGCACTCGCAGCTCCGGTTGGCATCCCGGTCGCCGGCCCGCTATTCTCGGCACCGCTTCAGCTCCCAGCACTGCTCCAGGCACCGTGACTCCCGTAGCCGCTCCTGACACCGAGCCTCGAGATCGCGGTCGACCTCCCGGCACTGTTCCGGTCACAGGTCCCGATCTCGTTCCCGGTACCGGTATGCCTCCCGGTACCAGTATCCGGTGCCGAGTAGAGCTGGGCCAGCTAGAGACATGGATTCTGCTCAGGGCCTCTCCGCTCCTCCATGGCCATCCAAGCACACTTCTGAGTCGTCCCGCGTGGACAGATATGCGTAGGACCGCGAGTCTTCCAAGAGGCACAGGCCCAGGACTTAGGCCCACACCAGTGGTCCCTTCTAGACGCCTTGGGCGTACCACCAGGCCCAAGGGGCACCAGTAGTCCCGTCCTGCTCAGCACCATCAGAGCACCGGGTGCCAGAGGCGACAACCAGCCGTCCCCCTCCGGCTGGTACGGAGGAAGCTCCAGTCCACTCACTGGACTCCCCAGTCCCACTGGAGCAGGAGGTTGCTCAGGAGCAAGAGGCCACGCAGGACCCTCTCGTCCCAGGTGTCTCCTCTTCCTCTTCTCCCGACGAGGCGGTGGCAGGGTCATCCTCCTCGGGACCTTCTCCAGTCAACCTGAGGGCACACCAGGACCTCCTCAGGAGGGTAGCACTCAACATGAACCTCCAGGTGGAGGAGGTCCCAGAGGTGGAGCGACCCACTGAGTGTTGCTAGGGTAAAAATCTTCCGACGAATGTGCACACGGCGCGCGCACACCTAATTGGAATCGATATGAGCAACACCTCTCGAAGAACAACAGTTACAAAGGTGAGTAACCGTCTTATTTTGCAGTTGGAATTTACTTAAGAATTCTATTGATGTGGAAGCCAGGCCAGAATTCACCTCATTGACCAACAGACGTATTTGGCTCTACAATGCTAGCAGGTGTGAAAATTGGTGGTTAATAAAATATTCAACCAAATAATTAGATCTGATGCTGAGTATTCTCCAGGAGAAGCTCTGAGTAAGGAGGTGCCTGTTTGACATAGCAAGAGGGCATATGAATTGTGCAACAAGGGACCAAAAATGCAGTGAGCCTTTCTGTGGGTTACTGTTTTGGGATGTTTGAGAGAAAATGTCAGCAAAAAATGTCTGAACAGATGACATTTTAAAATGGTGCTTGGGCATATAATGTGTGTGTGTGTAGTTTTTCTCTTCCCCCAAGCACAAATTTCACTGGGATTATTATCCTATGCTTTTACTGGCCATTGTGCCAATTGGAATGATATGATATGAGGGCATAAGGGCTACTTCAGCTAGAAAACAGGGCCAAAATACATATTCCTGCAATAGTCTGTAACATTAAGACCCTTCTACAGTGGAATTTTAACTCTAGGGACCTAGTCTAGGGTATTTCTTAAAGATGTGGTTTTGAAATGGTTTGGGCCTCATCCATACTGTGGGCCCAAACCTCATTAGAAAGCATTTTAGCAAGAACTGTCCTTTAACCGAGTTTAAGCATGGTCCTAAAATATATTTAAAGCCCAGGGCATATTAGGCCTAAAAGAACCATGTGTTGGAGTCTGTGTACTAACATATGTTGTACTCCTAAGCATTCACTTGACTGATATTCTGGTGTGTGCTTTCTTTTTTGGGGATAAAGATGCATTTTCAGAATTAGGAGGCAATACAAATTAAGGGCCAGATTCCATATAAAATCTACACCACAGAAAAGCCGAGGCAAGTCTGAAAAGTTGGCTTTTGGTTTGTACATGGCATGGATGGACTATTTAACTGTGATAGTTCTTTAGGGTAACCAGATGTCCCGATTTTATAGGGACAGTCCCGATTTTTGGATCTTTTTCTTATATAGGCTCCTATTACCCCCAACCCCATCCCCATTTTTCACACTTGCTATCTGGTCACCTTATAGTTCTTGCACATATGTAGAAAGTTAAACTGATGGCCACATTTAAGGTTAGGAAGTAATTTTCTTTCCAGGCCTTACCAGCAGGGGCTCCAAGGTGTACTGGAGGGGATCTCAAAAGGCCTTTATTAAAAATTCCACTACCAATTTGAAAGGAAAGTTAGGGATATTTTCTACCCTCTGATGAAGTCTCTCTCTCTCTCTCTCCATCTGGAAGAGAGCATCATCAAATCATGACTAAATCAACTCTGCCAGAGATGACCTCATAAAAATACTTATAAAATTCAGTGGTGTTCTTTGGAATAGCTCAGGTTGCTCCAAATATCAGGTAATTAAAAATATGTCCCTGAAGGGGGGTGGGTGGGTGGAATATTGCCCTCCTCTCACACAAAGAATTTTACACAACACCAAATTATACAAGCGGAATGCTATTCTATCAATATATGCAATGTATGTTTCAGGAGCAAAGTATAAATGTTGCATCAAAATACAGCAAAGATTGCCTCCTTTCTTGGTTATAATTCTGGAGGGTCTTTTGTACCTAAAAGGTGATCATCAACTTGAAAATCGCACTTCCATCAGAAATGTTGTACTGTACCTACAAGTGCCAACTAAGACTACTTCTACATTTCGAGCTAGCAGTGTGCTTTTTAGCTCACTTAGACGTATTTGTGCTAGTTCTCATCTGAGCTAGCATTCTAAAAATAGTAGTGTAGCTGTGTAGTACAGGAAGCAGCAGTGGTGGCATGGGCTAGCCATCACACATACAAACCCACCTGAACCCTGTGAGTATATACTTCTGACCGCTATCCCATGCTACTGCAGGAATGCTACTATTTTAGTGTGCTAGTTCAGATGAGAGCTATCATGAGTATATGTATGTGATCTGGGAATCACACCCCCAGTTTACAGTGTAGATATAGCTTAAGGTGACTATAACCAAAGATGATTAGGGGGAAAAAAAATTCTTTCCTGCTCCCTTTCCTTGTTTTTCTTAGCTTTGTGCATTTGGGAGCATTTTGTATAAAATCAATTTCACTGTCTGGTGGTCAGCTGCACTTCCTATCTCAGCATGACCTAGCATCATGACATCATGCTCAGGTGCTACTCTGGGGAAAATTCATTTTCATAGTGTTCCCAAGGCCCTCAACGTAACAGCAGTAACAAAGTTGAAACTGAAGATGCAGTAGCAGAGTAGCAATTGCGGGGATGACTCAAGCATGGGGTGAAACCTCTGAGTTTCCCCTTTCCTTTGGACACTGAGAAGATACCAGTGTAAGGTATAGGCAGGTACAAACTACACATAGTACACATCCTGCAGCTGTGGATTGTCAACTCTTTGGAGCAGGGACTGCTCCCCCCCCAAAAAAAAACCAGGAAGAGACTAAAGAGGAGAGTAGTTATCTGAGACAATTTCAAATGACTCTCTCAGGTTCTTTGCTTGTTTACAATTCTGACTTTGGAGACTAATTTGGTTTGCAGATTTAATTGAAACCTTTAAGTATTGCTACAAATTATCATAGGGAATATTTTTGTCATAAAGCAACATTGTAGTAACATAGACATTAGTTTCCCTACTGAGTCAAGCATGGTGTACTCATATTAATATTTTGACCAAGGACTTTAAATCTATAAAAGTCTATGCCAGTCAATTTGAAATATTAACCCTTCCAAAATCCTGCAAACAGTTGCCACCTCTGCACCAAGGTGCTATATGTATTTTACATATGAATCTTCTTCCTGGGTTGTACTAGGAGCATCCTGATGTTTTCCTTTAACCTCTTCTTCCTCCTGACAAAGAGGGGATTGAATCTTTGGCTTTAGTCCTCTTGAATCAACTGCTGAACATCTTTCTTTTTTTTTCCTGTTTGATTCATTTATTTAGCTGCCATGGGCAAGAAGGTTAGTCTTTTTACTGGTGACACAGCAAGAGAGGAGAAAATTGCAAAGGCAGAAGAGAGGTGTATGATATTTTTCACGTTGGTGACCTCTCCGCTCACTGAAAAGCAGACCCTTCTCATTCCTTAGAAAGTATAAAGAAAGGAGGATCCAGGTTTAGATCCAAATAAAATAAATATCTAAGAGAGAGGGCACAGGCAAAAACTGCAGTTCTGTGTCATAAAGTGTTTCATTCCTTAAGAATTACTGAGTTCCGCTTACCCTTTGTTCTGTGTGTATGCATATGCAGTTAGGCTATGACTACACTACAGCCTATGTTGGCAAAACATATGTCGCTCAGGAGTGTAAATAGTCCACCCCTCGAGCAACATAAGTTACACTGACATAAGCATTTGTGCACACAGTGCTATGTCAGCGGGAGAAGCTCTCCCACTGACAGAGCTTCTGCTGCTCGCAGAGGTGGATTTTTTTTATGCCGACAGGAGAGCTTCCTCCTGTTGGCATAGAGCGTCTTCACCAGACGTGCTGCAACAGCAGAGCTATATCACTACCACTGTGCTGCTGCAGCACTGTATGTATAGACATAGCCTTGTTATGGAAAGGGACAGTACCTTAAAGGTGTTGTGTATTTGGTTGTCATGGGTTTTGTTACTATGGCAACTGAGTTAGACTATTAAGGGATAGCTCAGCCGGTTTCAACTGGCTGAGTGAGCTCTCTGTCTCTGTAAATAAAATGGAGGTTTTGGTTAGCTGTCTGCTCTCTGGCCTCAAGTGATTGCTTCCTACACCGGCTGCCCCAAGGATACAACACTGGCGACGAGGATGGGATCCTGGTGCTGCTCCAGTAACAGAAGGAAGTAGAAGTCAAGGTAAAGACCAAACAAAGAAAAAAAGCTGCTTGTTGCACTGACTGTGAAAGTGAAACTAAAAATCATGGCTACTCTGACCAGGCCCCTGGAGCCTTTTGATGAGAATACAGAGCAGTGGCATGTGTATACTGAGCGTTTTGAGCTTTTTGGTATTGCAAATGACATTACAGAAGCAAAGAAGGTGCCAATATTCTTAACTGTTGTAGGGGCTAAAACCTACTCTCTGCTACGCAGCTTACTACACCCTGTTAAGCCTGAGACTAAATCTTACAGTGACATTGTGGAAATCCTGGGGTCTCATTTCTCCCCAAAACCACTGGTAATTGCTGAAAGATATAGGTTCCACAAAAGAGACCAAAAGGAAGATGAAACAGTTGTACAATTTGTAGCCATTTTAAAAAAGCTAGCAGAACACTGTGAATTTAAAGAGATGTTAAATGATGCCCTGCGTGACAGGTTAGTGTGTGGCCTCTGCAGTGAAGCTATACGGAAGCGCCTACTGACAGAGGCTCAGCTTACATTACAGAAGGCTGTTGATATTGCTGTCTCCATGGAACTGGCTACAAGGGAGGCACAATACATTGGTGCATCCCCTAGGGTGCAAAAAGTGTCACAAGAACTGACCCACAAAACGGTGCAGAGTCAAGAATGTTACCGCTGTGGTAAGCTGGGTCACCAGGCATCAGAATGCTGGTGTAAGGACCTGGTGTGTCAACACTGTGGCAAAAAGGGACACATTGAGTGTGCCTGTAAACAAAAGAAAAAGAGGCCTGTGGTCTGGCTGACAAAAAGAGAAACCTTGCATACCCTAGAGCAGACCCAGGATGATCAAGGTGACACCTCCTCAGAAGAGGAAGTGCCACTGCATGTTTTGTCTTTGGCAGCGGGCTCACATGAATACTGGGTAACCCCCTTATTGGAGAGCAAACCTATACGCATGGAACTAGACACCGGTGCAGCTGTCTCGCTGGTTCCGGAGACTGTATATAAGGAAAAGCTACAGCATCTTCCGCTTAAGGCAACAAAAACTGTTCTGAAGACGTATACAGGTGAAGCTGTGCCCATGTTGGGCACTATTGATGTTAAGGTGGAGCTCAATGGACAGGCGGCTAAATTGCCACTGTTTGTGGTGAGAGGTGACTACCCAGCCTTAATGGGTAGGTCTTGGCTTGGGAAGATTCAGCTGAACTGGGCAGAAGTGCACTGGATGACTAAAGAAGAAACCAGTCTAACCCCTATACTAAGGAAACATGCTGCTGTTTTTGGAGATGATTTGGGAAGTATGAAGGGAATCACTGTGACATTGAACATTAAACCTGGCAGTCCACCAAAATATCTGAAAGCCCGAACTGTGCCATATGCCATCAGGTCAAAAGTTGAAGCAGACCTGGAGCGCCTGGTCACCAATGGAGTCCTAATACCAGTTACCCATAGCTCATGGGCCACTCCTATCGTTCCAATAGTGAAGAAAGATGGCTCTCTCCGGATTTGCGGTGATTTTAAAGTCACTGTCAACCCAGTGTTGTGTGCAGAGCAATACCCGCTTCCCCGCATCGATGACCTCTTCGCAGGCCTGGCTGGGGGACAAAAATTCAGTAAGATTGATCTGAGTCAAGCATATTTAAAGATGCATGTCGATGAAAAGTCCCAAGAGCTGTTGACTATTGTGACTCACAAGGGGCTTTATCGATACTGTCGCCTATCCTTCGGAATCACATCGGCTCCCGCCCTGTTCCAGAGGGCTATGGACCAGATCTTGTGTGGCTTGTCAGGAGTTCAGTGCTATCTGGATGATATCCTGGTCACTGGAAGAAATGAAGAGGATCACTTAAAGAATTTAGAGGCTACCCTACAAAGACTGGAAGAGTATGGCCTACGAGTTCGCAAAGACAAGTGTGAATTCTTCAAGCCCTCTGTTGAATATTTGGGACACATCATCGATTCTGCAGGTGTTCATAAGGCCCCTGCAAAAGTTAAAGCTATTGTGGAGGCTCCCCCACCTCGAAATGTAAGCCAGCTACGCTCATTTCTAGGACTACTGAACTATTATGGAAAGTTCATCTCACAGTTAGCCACACTGCTAAAACCACTTCATGAGCTCCTTGGGCAGAACAAGGCCTGGAAGTGGACTGAAGCCTGTGATGTTGCATTTAACAAAGCTAAGGATGCATTGTTAAATTCTGAAGTTCTAACGCACTTTGATCCATCCTTACCCCTGCAATTGGCCTGCGATGCTTCCCCTTATGGAGTGGGAGCGGTCGTGTCACACATTATGCCTTCGGGAGAAGAAAGACCTATTGCTTTTGCTTCACGCACTCTAAGCAAAGCAGAAACTAACTACGCCCAAATCGAACGTGAGGCATTAGGAATTGTTTTTGGAATTAGGAAGTTTCATCAGTACCTGTTTGGGCGAAAGTTTACTCTTCTTACAGACCATCGACCTCTGACATCAATTTTTGGACCCTACACAGGCATTCCCCCATTAGCTGCTAGTCGTATGCAATGTTGGGCATTGACACTTTCTGCACACACATATGAAATCAAATATCGGAAATCCACTCTGCACGGCAATGCAGATGGCCTCTCAAGGTTGCCTTTACCGGTCAAACATCAAGATAGTGCCCAAAAGGAAATCTTCTACTTTGAACAGGTAGAGAATACACCCATCACTGCTGCTCAGATAAAGAAGGCAACCTGCGTTGACCCAGTATTATCCCAAGTTATGGACCTGGTGATGCATGGAAAATCTCGACAAACCTCTCCGGTCTCACCCGACCTTGTTCCCTACATGTCCAGGCGGACGCAGTTATCGGTCCAATCTGGTTGTTTGTTGTGGGGAAGGCGTGTCATTATTCCACCACCCCTGAGATCACAGATGTTAGAACAGCTACATTCCGGTCACTGTGGAATAGTGCGCATGAAGGAAATTGCACGAAGCTATTTTTGGTGGCCTAGATTGGACAGTGCTATTGAAGAGAAGGCAAAAGCTTGTATGTCATGTCAGGGTGTAAGAAATGCACCCCAGTGGGCACCCCTACACCCATGGGACTGGCCTGAAAACCCGTGGCAACGTATTCACGTTGACTTTGCTGGCCCCCTTGAAGGAAGCATGTTCTTGGTGGCAGTAGATGCCCATTCTAAATGGCCAGAAGTCTCTATAATGCAGTCCACTACTGCAGAGAGTACTATCCAAAAACTACGAGGACTCTTTAGTCGTTTTGGTCTGCCAGAACAACTTGTGAGCGACAACGGACCGCAGTTCGTCTCTCAGGAGTTTCAAAATTTTATGAAGGCAAATGGGATACACCACATCACGTCAGCACCATATCATCCCTCCACCAACGGATTAGCTGAAAGATTTGTGCAGACAATGAAAAACGCTTTGAAATCAGCAAAGGGACAACACTCCATTCAAAAGCGTCTGGATACCTTCTTACTTTCCTATAGAAACACACCTCATGCTACGACCCAGGCTTCCCCAGCCTTTCTAATGATGGGACGACAGCTGCGCACTTGCTTTGATCTGCTGAAACCTTCTGAACCCAGACAAACTGTGCAACATCAGCAGCAATATCAAGTCATCAGACGGGCACCCAGAGCAAAAGACCGAACCTTTAGCCCAGGGCAGCCAGTTTTGGCTCGGAATTATACTTCCAGAGCTAAATGGGTCCCGGACACAGTCATCACTCAAACAGGACCTGTTTCCTATACAGTCCGGACTGCAGAGAATCTTACCTGGCGGCGAAATGTAGATCAGCTGTTGCCAGGTCATGCCAGTCTTCAGGACCCATCTGCAGTTGAGGGGTCTGACTTCACCCCTCCTGGTGAGACACCGAATCATGAGTCACCTGTTCCTGACTGTTCTCCTCCATTACTGCCGGCAGCTGAGATACCCCTTTGCCCAGCACGAGCTGATACCACCTCCTCACCTATTCGTGCTGCGGACCCTGAGCCCCTAGTACTTTCGGGTGCAACAACACCAGAAGTTCGCCGTAATCCACCTAGAGACAGAAGGCCTCCTCATCGGCTGGATCTTTAGTTAGGGTGAACCCACGGTTATGGGGCAAAATAATCCCCAGGGTTTAGCCGGGAATGGAGGCAGTCTTCCCTCCTTCTCTAGTTTAGTGTGTGTTTTATTTAGGGGATGTTCTTATTGGGGGGGGGGATATGTTGTGTATTTGGTTGTCATGGGTTTTGTTACTATGGCAACTGAGTTAGACTATTAAGGGATAGCTCAGCCGGTTTCAACCGGCTGAGTGAGCTCTCTGTCTCTGTAAATAAAATGGAGGTTTTGGTTAGCTGTCTGCTCTCTGGCCTCAAGTGATTGCTTCCTACACCGGCTGCCCCAAGGATACAACAAAAGGTAACATATTAAATATCCTCGTTTAGTGAAATGAGTCAGATTGCCCACTCTTAATTTGGTTAGTAGCAAAGGCATGGTAACTAGTCTGGTAACAGCTCCCAAGTGTGCAGGGGTTTTGTTAGCTGATGTGGATATTTCCTGTTTCTAAATAATTATGGATACAACCTTAACTTCTGTGTATCCAGTTCAAATGGATTCCAGGTAAATAGTGACTGAAAGATGTTAACACCAGAGGCCTTGGGTGTGCTAGACTATTCTGCTTCATTTTGGTTTTTCCTTAAAATTGCTTACAGCTGCTAACACTGGGATGATCCACCAGTGGTAGCAGGTGGCTACACTATTGTAGACTGTCCACCAGCAGCTGTCAGTGTTTTAACTTCCGGACTGTCTAGACCTGCTGGGAGCAACAGTGCTGGAGCGGTACTAATAGTAGCAATGGAAGGAAATCTTGAGGAGGGAGGGGAGTCTAGTGCAGACAGAACCTTAAAACCTGCTGAGCCCTCCTGTGAGGTGCTGAGCTCCTTTAAAGGTGATGAGAACTGAGCCAATCAGGACTCTGTAATCAAGCTCCAGTGGCTTTTGACACTAATGGGTATCCATGTTAACTGCCTCCATTGAGAGGCAAAAGATTGAATCAGCATGGGCATTGAGCTAGATACTGCTAAAATGCCATAGTGATGGGCACAATATAAGAGCATGAATAGAATTGGCTTTCACATATTTTAGGAGTGGTGCCTCCAGAGTTGAGGCATGGCAGGAAGCATTGGCAGGCAAAAGTTTGTTTTTGGAAGGGTAGGGGCAGCTCTATGTATTTTGCCGCCCCAAGCAGGGCAGGCAGGCGGCTTTTGGCGGCATGCCTGTAGGAGGTCCACTGGTAACATGGATTCAACAGCTTGCCTGTGGGAGGTCCGCCAGTCCTCCGCCTTCGGTGTACCCACCGCCGAATTGCCGCCAAAACCGCGGGACTGGCGGACCTCCCACAGGCAAGCCGCCGAAGGCAGCCTGACTGTCACCCTGACTGTCACCCTGACAGCGACTGGCAGGCCTCCCCCGCCGCGGCTTGCCACCCCAGGCATGCACTTGCTGTGCTGGTGCCTGGAGCTGCCCTGGTGGAAGGGGAAGGGTGGCATTTCTACTGCTACTGCTCATGCTGTACCTGTTCTATGGATGAAGGGCCCATTCAAAGGCCATTGAAATCAATGGGAGTCTTTCTATTGACTGCAAAGAGGTTTGTGGCTGGCCCCAACAGAGGACTTCAGTCTCCATGCTAGTCAAAGATTTTTTTATGGGCATTACAAAATAAACAACTAAATACAGGGATAAAAATCTGATGCACTGGGGACCATGAGTGTGCGTGGAGAGGAAAAGCGGTGAGAGTTAAATTAGGTTACACTGCAAAATTTGACCTAGCATTAGGAAATGCAGTTCACAAGACATATTGCATCACATTTTTAGAGAGACTGTTGAATTTGGCAGTTACCCAGTGGTGTTCTGTTTGGTTTTTGTGGTTAGTAAATACTCTTAAATTGCAGATTTCTAGTAAATAGTCAGCAAATTGTGTGGCCTGAGGCCCTGATAAATTCTACCTTATAGAGTCCCACTTTTTTTTTTTAAGTAAATTTTTGCAAAGGAGATGCAGTCCCTTCCCTTTTCAGCTTGTCCACTTTTGTGGCTTCTGCATCTTTTGAGAAATACAAGGATGTTTGCTATTAGTACAAAAGATAACTCTGATGTACACCAGATCTGCAGGCTTTACTATTTTTTTTAAATGAATTATTCTATTAGGTAGTAAAAGTCTCTGAATAGATGTGTGTCCCATTCATACACCAAGTCCTTACTATACTTTTTGGACGTCTTTATAAAGGAAATGCATTTTCTGTACAGAATGGGAAATCATGTTTTCAGCTGAATTTCTTGTTTGCTCATATGAGAAATCTGCATTAACCCTATCTACATTGACCAACAATTAAATCCTATACTGGAAATGTTTATGGTTTTACAGTCTGCAAAGGCTTATACACGTGCTCAACTTCTTTGCATAGTCAAGCATGTAAGTAACTCTTTGCAGGACTGAGACCATAGGTCACAATCTATTGGCCTGATTTTACATTCTGATTTTATAGCCTTCAATCATGTGAATAGTCTTTTTACTCACTTATTAAATTAAATAGAACCATTTGCATTCCTGATGCTTGCAGGACTGGGTTTTATATGAGGTTTGCAAATATAGTGGAGCAAGTATGTCCTAGCAAACAAATTAGTTAAGGAATCCTTCAAACTGATATGCATTAGGGATCAGGGGCTAATTCTACTGATCTGATCACATATTTCCTTGAATCATTATTCATCTTTCAAATGTATTTAATAAATAGCCATTCTGGTGTGGTTTTGTTTTTTTCCCCTCTATGGATTGATCATGCATAGTCTAAATGCAAGCTGCGTTGCTCAGTTGTGATTGGTCACATAAGTCAGATAATATTGTTTGTTTTCATTGCTTGGGTAAATACACAAACACTTCTACTATAATCACTAAAATTCAGTTTGAAATTTGCTATGCATGAACACTTGTATCAATAAGTTTGGATTGTTCAAATGTTTGGCAAAAAATTGACACAACGGAGTTCAAAATGATTTTATTAAAAAAAATTCAAGCAAATATTCCTAGAAAATGTATTGCATTGTGCCGCAGCTTTAAGTAAAAGCATATGAATTTCATTAGTTCAAGCTATGAAATAAGAGCAAGTTCTTAGAATAATTTTCAAACTTAGTAGTATGATTACAAATACATTTTATTTGAAGTGACTGCCTATATTTGAGGTTGCACAAGCAGTTTCTATCTTTAAGCTCCTGTTTCATTGGATCATAGCTTTCTGATACTATTGCCTCTAAGAGTACCACTGTCCAGGGTTGGTTTCTACCAAAAGATAAATTCATTTATTTTAAAAAAGATGATAAATGGGAGCGAAATAGTGGAGGATATTTTTTTCAAAACAAACAAAAACAATCTCTCTTGTGACTGCTTTCTGAACAGCTCTATAGTTAGAATTAGGAATTGAAAGTTGAAGCCTAGTACAGAAATAGACCTAATTGAAAAGTGCACTTGAATGTTTGTTTGAAAATTAGTTTTGATTTGGCTAAGTTTTGAACTATTCTAAGTTGTGAGTCATGCATAGTATAGTATGTTGAGTATTTTTTCCATAGTTTTCCATTGTTGTGAATGTGTGTTTTGCTAAGCTTGCAAGGTGTACAGCTTGGAGGTGGGGTGAACAGGTGTAACTGAGGGCATACTTTGGAGACAATGGGGGTTGCATGGATTAGATAGGAGTGCACTGTAATGGTCTTGTAGCTTTACTAATAAGCAATAGTATATCATTTTCTCAGCATACAGTAGATAGAATGGCAGAGCTATGGTATAGAGGTGTGAGGGTAAATTTTGGAATGTCTGTACTATGGGGAATCTGTCTTATGAAAAATCAGTACTTTTTTTTTAATCCAAACTCAAGATTGAGGTTTGTTTGTTTTTGTTTTTTTTATCAGCATTTCTTAAATTTTAAAATATCCAATTCTCCAAAAATTTTAATGATCAAAAGAATAATCAAATAGTTACTTTGGATTTGTTAGAATTGCAATATCAGGTTGAAATAAATTGTTCATAATATTGTTACATTGCTGCAATTGTTACACATTAACCAGTGGTGTCATAAGGGCCAGGTAAAGATTTGAACAGAATCAAGATGAGATCATAACATGCAGAAAGGTTCTGAGTGCCTGTAGTTCCCATTGACTTCACTGTGTACTGCAGGCACTAAGCACCTTCATAGCTCGTGGCCCTGATCTAGCAACACAATTAAGCCTCTGCATTACTTTAAAGCAGTGCTTCTCAAACTTCATTGCATTGTGATCCCCTTCTGACAACAAAAATTACTACAAGACCCCAGGAGGGGGGATCAAAGACTCACCTGACCGAGCCCCACCACCCTGGGTGGGAGGGCAGTGAGCTGGAGTGGGAAGCTGAAGCACTAGGGCTTCTGCCCTGCTTGGAGGGCATGTAACCTTAGCCCTGGACAGTGGGGCTTGGGCTTCAGACTTTCTGGAGCCAAGGGCCAAGACCAGCCTTGGTGACCCCATTAAAGCTAGTGTTCCCTTTAATTTTTCCCACCCATGTGCAGAATGAATTTTGTTATGTGCACCAATGTGGAGGTGATGTGTGACACATCACACACACACATGCACATAACAAAATTCATGTAGGGGTGGTGCTGAGAGGCTCAGAGTGTGGGAGGAGACTCAGGGCTGGGCAGAGGGTTGGAATCAGGGGCAGCTCTAGCCATTTCGCCGCCCCAAGCACAGCGGCACATCGTGGGGGGCGCTCTGCCGGTTGCCGGTCCCGCGGCTCCGGTGGACCTCCCAGGAGGTCCATCGGAGCCGTGGGACCAGCGGACCCTCTGCAGGCACATCTGCGGGAGGTCCACCAGAGCCACCTGCCGCCCTCGCGGCGCCAGCAGAGTGCCCCCTGTGGCATGCCGCCCAAGCACGCGCTTGGCATGCTGGGGCCTGGAGCCGCCCCTGGTTGGAATGCAAGGGGTGTGAGGGTTCCAGCTGGGGGGGTGGGTTCTGGGATGGGGCCGGGGATGAGGGGTTTGGAGTGCAGGAGGGTGCTCCTAGGCTATGGCGGGGAGAGAGGACCTCCCCCCAACTCTCTCTCTCTCTACGGCAGCACCTGGGCTTGGGGGGAGGGGTAGCTCTTCCTGCTGCAACAGCTGTGGGGCTGGAGCTGCAGGATAGGCACCCGGCCCCTGTAGATCTGGCTGGGGCTGGAGCTGGGTCCAGGCCGGGCTGCCCAGGTTCAGGGCTGGGCTGGGCCACTGCGGCTGAGTCCGTGCCGTGCCGCCCAGCTTCGGGCTGGGCTGTCCTTGCCACATCTGGGTCCGGGCTGCGCTGCAGCTCGCCACTGCAGCCATGGCAAGGCCAGGCCATGGCATAGTTGGGACCAGGGAGCTGCCCCAGCCAAGGCAGGTTGGGGGCTGGGCTAGGTTGGGGCCGGAGGAGGGGTGTCCCTCCCCTGGCTGCAGCAGGTCCCTAAGTGGGTCCTTGAGAACCTGCATGGCTGCACAGCTTACAGGGATCTTGGGTCACAACCCACTTTGGGGTCCTGACCCATAGTTTGAGAACCCCTACTTTAAAGCATGAGCAATCCTATAGGCTTAAAGTTATGCACAGGTCAGAGCTTTGCAAAGTTGAGGTGAGAGAGAGCAGAAAAACAGCTATTGGGAAGGTTTAAATATATGTGAAGAGGCCGTTGAAAATTTTCATTATCCAGCATACTAAGTTGTGGCTCGTTGATTTGTATGATCAACATTTCATTTTAAAACTGTCTTTTGATTTGACTGCAGCATACAATAGCACCAGAAAACCATATTTAATGCTATCCTTGTTATACCCTTGCCTAAAAATTATGCCTTGAGCTGATATGATGCATGCAATGCCAAGAAAGAAATGAGATTTGCCCAATAAACATATTTCTTCTCATGTTAGCTTCTTAATACAAAAGCACCCCTGCATTTCAGTAATCATGAAGGGATATTTTGCATTCATCTCACATTGTCTCTGGTAGTTTTGATATAATTTGGATTGACAGCTACTACTGCATTGCAGTGGTTGCTGTCAGGAAAGCAGGAAGATGCTGCCCATAAAAGAAAAGAAATACAATCTTAAATGAGAATTTATAGGAGAAATATCTTCTTCTGGACCACTTAATTGGGGGACAGTGGAGGAGAGGTGCTGTCTGGAATATTTTTTGAGGGCAGTCTTGGTACTGAGAGTTTAGGATTTCAAAGCCTTAACACTTTGATGCTGGGACACCAATCACCCATGCATTACACAGGACAACATATTTAATGGAAATGGAAGTTACTTATCGACATAGTATGCAGACCCTGCACCCAGTGAATGGTAATAGGCCACCAAGAAATACTGGATTTAGAGAAATGATTGAATCCTCCTTCAGAGATTACCAGCCTATTAGGTATCTCGCTCTCACTTCTTTAGTCAGCTGGAAGTAATGCCTTTGCTGTAGTGGCCCCTAAGGTGTGATCCTCTCTTGACCCTTCGTATCAATCTCATCTTATCTATTCCAACTTCTAGGGCCTGACACAGAAGTTAGCCTTGAAGGAAGCAAGCTGTATCTGTTTAGCATGCATATAGAACATTGGGAACACAAGGGGTGAATTCTTGATTCCACTGAAGTCAATGGCATAACTCCTGTTAACTTCATTGGGGCTGGATTTCACCTAAGATATGTTATAAGCATGCTAGGGGACTATGTTGTGGTTAGTACAGGGAATTTCTCTAGTATAGACAAGCTATTATGTTGTAAGCTCTTCTGGGCAGGGACTTCACCCTCCTAAGGGTCTGAACAGTGGAAAGCACACTAGGCTCTACTATAACAGATTATACTAGTGCTGCATAGATTGAATGTTGAGCACCTAGAACTAGTCACAAAATGGATTTTATTTTCCATTAAAAGTTTGTTTTATTCCAAAGTTGTTTTGTTTATCAGGAAAAAAGCTGGGTGGTTTTACAATTATAATTTTTTATTTTTATTTATTCTGTCCCCTGTTGCTGTGAAAGACCTATACAAACAGGAGAAATTGACTAAATATGGGTGAGATACTGTAAACACTTAATCCCATTGATTTCAATGTATATTTCTTTACATAAAGTTAAGCATGTGCATAACTGTTTGAGGTTTAGGGCCTAGATACAAGGGAAACTATAGAGAACAGTCACAAACAAAATGAAAAAAAATCACTAACTTTTTTTCAGTTCAGTCCTAGGTATTCAATTAGTAATAATGGATGGAGCATTTTCAGATAGAACTGTGATTTTTTTAAAGTTGTTATTAGTTTAAGAGCATGGTTTTATTTCTCAGTATTTCTGTGGGTTTTTTTAAATGTTCTATCCTAAGTTCATGTACAGTATCATGTCCATGTGTGACATAGGCTATGGAACTGTTTATATAAATAGGTTTATTATCATCAGGAAAGAAAAAGAAATACACATATGTTGCATGTATTTTTATTTTTACCCTGGGGAAGTTATAATGGGTCCTATTTTTGCAGGACCATATCAGACTGGCAAGCCTTGCGGAGAAGAACATAATTTCAGAATGGTTTCATGTATTACGTATAGATATTTGTACCATAAATATGGCAACCAAGGTATAGCTCATTTAGGGATCTAAACAGCACAGTGAAGATGTTCATTTGAATTGTACTTAGATTTTTGAAGTCATTCTACTCCCTCTCTAAAAGCATTAGCTTCTCTTGATTGTGCAAGATTTCTTAGCCCTTTCCACCCATAAGCCCATTGGGCATATATTCAGATAACCTTGTGGCGTTGCCTCTGTTTTCAATTTACTCTGCAGACATTTCCAGCTAATAACAGAGCAGCCAGTAGTAACCTTTTGAACACTGTGTGTACTCCTTCTGTGTTCATAGATCCAAAACACACTCCAAAGCTGACAGAGCCTGCCTTTGTCCCATTGACATGTATGTTTAATTTATGCAGCCTTATAAATCTTGACTTTATGGGACTATGTGCTTTACAACCTAGAGTAGACAAAGAGTGTCCCCTTTCAGAGCTGATTTTGTAAATGCTGAGAAACAATGAAGTTCTCTCCCCCTAACTTCTACCCCTCCCCAGTAAAATACCCTGCTTTAAAGCTAATGAATTATCACATCAGTGCCAAATATCTTCATTTTACAAGTCAATACAATTTGCCACCTACATTGTTTTTCAGAAAATAGCACGGTACTTCAGTACAAGTGGCTGGGAGGAGCAGGGAAGAAAATTGTGGCATGGTAACCTTTATGGAAAGTCCTGTAGAATTTTTAATAGAAAATAATAGCCTTTGTAGAAGTGCTGGGGTGTTTTGTTTTTTTTGTTTTAAGCCCTTATGTAGAATTAAACAGATTTATATCCCTAAGAGAGTGTCAATCCCTAGTATATTCAGTAGGTTTCTATATAGGACCAGAAGTTCTCATATGTATTAGTGGTGCTAACATTTATCATTTTTTATGTATACTATGTACTAACACAGTTAGGCCTTGTCTACACTACAGAGTTTTGTTGACAAAAGTCATGTCAACACTCAAAAAGCTCTATAATAAAAATTTCTATTGCATGTTCACACTTGCTCCCTCTGCTCCCACACGTCCACAGTTGGGGCACTATGATCGACAGTGTGAGCAATGCATGGTGGGTGCCTATCCCACAGTATAGCTCGACATCTTCTGCCGGTAGGTCTTGTGGGAAGGCAGAGCGGATCACGGAGCATGTTGGGACTGGGCTTAATGTACCATGTTGCATTGCTCTCTTTCCCAGCATTTCATGAGCTTCCAGCTTTTTTTTGTGGCATTTTTCAATGGCCCTTGTTTGTTGTGCACCCCAGCATCTTTGTGAGACGGGATGGATCCCACACTGCTCTCCTATGTACTGCGGATGGCAGTACAGTTAATCATGAAGTTCCTAACTGAAGAAGACTCCCATATGCCTGTATGGATAGGAGCAACTTTAGATTGCTTTTGGCATTCACAGAACTGCTGCAGATGGTGGACTGTCACTTTTGGGCTCAGGAAATAAGCACTGAATGGTGGGATTGTATCGTCATGCAGGTCTATGATGATGAGCAGTGGCTACTGTTACCAGCTTTACCCGTTACTTTGGGGTATGTTCATTTATTAGGGTTACTCTTCCGGGGTATGTGTCTGTACGTCTATCAATGTACTGCTTCCGTCACTTGTGTTCCCATACGGAGCTCTACTTCTCCCTTCTGCAACTTTCCTTGCAATGGAGCTATCCTGCAGGACCTAGGTTCCCCAGGGCTGGGTTTCTTCTAGCCCCAGAATCAGACTCACACACACACAGACACACACACACAGACACACACACACACACAGCGTGTCTGAGAGGACTGGGTTAATCTGCACTCCCACGCTGACCCCTTATATGTCCCTGGACTCAATAGGCTGGGTCGAGCAGCACCTTCAAGCTGTCACCCTCGTATGCCATCAGTACTGCACCAGAATAGAGCACGCCTGAGGAGGCTGGGATGAGCAGCACTTTCAATCTGCCACTCTCATATGTCCCTGGTTCAGCGCGTCTCTATCCCCACTTTCATGTTACAATTGTTCTGGTAGTAACCCGCTTTATGAGGAAACCCCACAGGATTTCTGGGTGCTGCAGGGATCTTTTAGCTTAGATATGAGGAGCATTGCTGCAAAGCAAATGAGGAAACCAAAAAATACTCATGGTGGGGTGGAGAGGAAGAGAGAGAAGCAACCAACTTAATCGTGAAAGTTATCTATTACCAGGTAATAACCACAGGGGAGCCAAACAAACAAAACAGTTCTAATATTAAATCTAACTTAAACTTGATTATAAAAGTCAGGTTTAGAAAACTATAACTATCAAACAAGTCAGGGTCAGAAGGCTGTACCTGGAGAGAGAGCAGGGTTCTCATCACTCCATGAAGCTTGAATCGATCAGGGGTCTCAGGTGGTGGTGGTAGCTGAGGGAGATGGGCAGAGACCCCAGCATGATCAGTCAGGAGAAGTCCCAATGGAACTGATGCAGATTTTGGATCCAGGCATCAGAACACTTACCTGAGCATGGGTAGGAGTTTTTGTAGAGAAACAACACTGGTTCAAAGGAGAACACTAGATTTGCGTATGTGTAAACAAGGGAGAATACTAAAGTTGTTTTGTTCAGGCTAGACCATGGGAGCTGATCATTCCTAGCTTTTGGTGGTGTTTCTTCGAGGGAGCTCACAATGCAATTAGGGAGCTTCACTATTTTGGATACCAATAAAAGATTTATTACTAGAATTGGTCTGATAATTACTGAGCTGGGTGTGTGCAGGCGTAGGTTCATTAACATCTGGAGCAGAGATTCCCCTATCCCCATGCAGTGCTTCCCTGCTTTTCTGGTTCCAGAGTTCCATGTGGTTCTTGCCTTGGAATCTCTGTTCTCCATTCTGTATGCTAATGGAGATGTCACCTTGTCCTATCTTTGATGTAAATGAGGCTAGGGGAGTTTCCTTAATCCTGTCACATTATCCTGGGACGGATGGGGGTGTCCCACTGCCTTTTCATTGCTTTTTTGTAAGTCTTTCTTCAGATGCAGATTTGGTTCAAGCAGGGCTGAGGGGAGGGGGGCCTTTCATGAGTCAGACAGGCTGGGTACTGCGCCCCGGTTCCCCAAGAACACAGAGCTGCTAGGTAACACTTCAGAACTTTCGGATGCAAAAAGCCACCTTCCTGGAACTGTGTGCGGCACTTGTCCCAGCACTACGATGCAAGGACACCAGAATGAGAGCTGCCCTATTGGTAGAAAAGCATGTGGCAATCGCTGCATGGAAGCTGGCAACTCCAAACTGCTACCAGTTGGTCATGAATCAACATGGAGCGGGGAAGTCGACTGTTGGTGCTGCATTAATGCAAGTGTGCAGGGCAATTAGTCACATCCTGCTATGGAGGACCGTTACTCTGAGGAATGTGTGAAAGAGTGGACAGCTTTGCAGAAATGGATTTCCCTAACTGTGGAGGGGCAATAGATAGCGCACACATTCCAATTTTGGCACCAGACCACCTTGCGATGGAGTACATCAATAGGAAAGGGTATTTTTCCATGGTGTTGCAGGCGCTTGCAGATCTCCATGGGCATTTCACTGACATCAACGCGGGGTGGTTCAGGAAGATGTATGATGCACTCACCTTCAGGAACACCAGCCTGTATAGAAAGATACAAGTGGACTTTCTTTCCAGACCAGAAGATTACAGTGGGGGATGTTGAAATGCCCATAGTGATATTGGGAGACCCAGCGTACTCATTACAGCCATGGCTCATGAAAACTTACATGGGAAACCTGGAAAGCAGTAAGGAGTGGTCAACAACAGGCTGAGTAGGTGCCGGATGACAGTGGAATGTGTATCTGGCATATTAGAAGCACGCTGGCGATGCCTTTATGGCAGGTTAGACCTCAATGAGGATAATATTCCCATGGTCATAGCCACATGTTGTGCATTGCATAATCTTTGGGAAGCTAAGTTTGAGAGGTTTGTTCAGGGGTAGTGTGTTGACTGAGGCAGACCACTTGGCTGCTGATTTTGAGCAGCCAGATACCAGGGCTATCAGAGGGACCCAGAGAAGGGCAATTCAAATCAGGGAGGCTTTGAGGCAACACTTTTTGAAAATGAGAACCAGTAATGTATAGCTCTGTGATTGATGCTGCACTGTTACATTATGTGTAGTTTTCCTAGGAAGTGATGGAGAAATTTGGGGCCTTACATTCCAGTAAGCAAATGATTAAACTGGCTCTGTATGTCTTTGGTAGTGTCTACTATCTCCGTCTGTAGGGAACAAATAAAGATGAGTTACCCTTCAAAAACTTTGCAAAAACACACACACACACACACACACACACGGTGGGAAAGGAGGTACCAGTGAAGGGCAGACTTTCAGAGCTGTTTGTAGGTCCAGTTATCATTATGAAAGTTGTCCAATGGTGTGGTGTGAAGGGGAAACAGAGAAGTCCTGGAAAGTGGAAAGGAATGGGTGGGTGGAGTTGGTGGGGCACAGAAAAGAGTTCTGAATGTGCTGCAAGGGAGAATGGGCATGCATCTGCTCAGTGTGCAGCATTATTAAGGACTTCAGCATCTGTTTGCTCCTCCATTAATTTAATAATCCGCTCAGTAGCATCCTTAACAAACTCTTCATTTTCTTTTCTGTCCTGCCTTTCTACTTCCCTCTATTCCTTGCATTCCCTTTTCTCTGCATTGGAGAAGTGCAGTATCTCCCGGAACATGTCTTGTTTGTTCCATCTTTGGCATTTTCTTATCTAGCAGAGATGCTTGGCCGGTGTGTGTGGCGTGCTCCTCAAGGCCACAGCTGCTGAAGCACAAGGAACAATGCATAGAAGCATGATTGTTAAGTTCATGCACAGCAATGAAACATTTCAGTAAAATATACTCTGGTAACATAGCAATCACTTCCTCACTGACTCTTGGCAAGCACGCATCTTGGCAAACACCCAAAGCATGGTGAATGTTGGCTGGGGGTGGGAGTGGGGCGCTCTACGTGGGAAAAAGAGCACTCTGCAAGGGTTGTGGTGCAGCCAACTAGGGAAAAAATTATAAAATTCTCCCACACTTTTCCATGGGCGGGGTCATTGTAGCAGATATCTCATTGCTGAGTGTAAGCAGGGAACTGAGGGTACATCTACTACATGGTTGTAGCTTCTGCTCTGGTCCCTGTGCTGCTCGCCTGTGTACTGCTTTGGTCCCTGCACAAGAGATTGCCGAATGGCACAGAAAAGTTTCCTACCATGGGGGAAGGAACAAAACAGCTCTGGCAAGGAACCTTGGGCAGAGGATTGCCAAGAACCTCCAGGAAACTTTCCTAGAGATCTCTCTGGAGGATTCCCATGAGATCTCAGCTTGCATCAGCACCCTGTTTTGCTGCACAGGGAAATGTCCAGCTCACAGAAACACAGCCAGCCTTGTACACTTCTATACCCTGAACCCACCTCTGTACTACACAAACCACAGCCACTTACCAGGCATCTCCTCTCCTGCTTCTTGCTCGCCGGAGAGTGACTGTTGAGACTGGCTAGACACCTCTAGAGTGGTGAACAGTTCCTGGCTGCCTGTCTCCCTGAGTGACCCTCCTGGGAGCTCCACATTGTGGTCTAACTCCACCTCTTCATCAAAATGACTTTGTCCTTCAGGTTGGGTCCTTTTTCTGCTGCCTCCACGCCCACCGATGTATCCATGGAGCTCTTGGTGGTGGAGGTGGGGTCGCCACCGAGGATAGCATCCAGCTCCTTATAGAACCGGCAGGTCTTAGGTGCAGCACCGGAGCAACATTTTGCCTCCCTTGCCTTATGCTACGCCTGCCTCAGCTCCTTTATCTTCGCTTTGTAGTGCAGTGTGTCCTGATCATAACCCTTTTGCACAAGCCTCGAGAAATCTGCCCGTAGCCTTTCTATGGCTCAAGCGCAGCTGAGACTGCACAGCCTCCTCTTTCCATATACTAAGCAGATCCAGCAGCTCCTCAGTGGTTCAAGCGGGAGAGTGTTTGCTGCAATAAGCCACCATGGTCACCTGGGAAGATGCAATGAGACCTTTCCACGCCGAGCCAACAGGAAATGGAATTTCAAAAATTCCCAGGGCTTCTAAGGGGGAGGGGTGAATGGTTGTTTGCCTGGTTGCACGGTAGTGGAGTTCAAACTGCTGACTAGAGAGGTCAGGATGGGCATTGTGGGACACCTCCTGTAGGCCAACTAAAGGTATAAAATCAAATGTGGTGTCTACACTGGTACTTGTTGACAAATCTTTTGCACAAAAAGTCTTACGTCTCTCATTGGGGTGGTTTTATTTTGTTGCCAAAACAGCATTTTTGCTGCCAAAAGTCATATCACAGCGTGTACATGTTCACTGTTTTGTTTACAAAAGCTGCCTTTTTGTCAACAAAACTCTGTAGACAAGGCCTTACTTTATCCTCCTTCCCCCATTTCCCCAGATCGTTTGTTAAACCTACTTTTTTCCTTTTGTCATTAGGTCCTGCCCTTAAAAGAATTATGCACATACGTAACTTTATATTCCATGGAACTATTTGCAATGTGTAAAGTTAAACATGTGCATAAATCTTTACAGGACTTGGGCATCAAATTGTAAATATTTTGGGGCTGAGACAATCCTTTAATACATATTTGTGTAGCTTCTAGCACAATGGCAACCCAGTCCTGACAATTTAAAAGACATGCTTGTCTCCCCAGCCAATGCAAAACTCAATTTGTCTCCCTTTTCTTTGATGTATAACGAAGTCCAGAGAGAGAAGGAGTTTTCTACTTGGTTTCTACTCTAGAAATTCAGATTTTGTCTGTCCTGGAAGGCACTATGGATAGGTAGCACATTGGAAGGATAACTTCAGATACCAAGGAAGTGAAGCCTGATTAACTGAAAAGAGTATTAATTTTTTTAATTGAGAATGTTAAAAACCTATTTTTGTTATCACTTTGTTAACTTTACCTCTTGGCAGAAAATGCCCTTTCACCATCTGCACCCTTTTAACTAAGGTATGACAGAGTGTCCAGTACACTTTTCTAGTCATCCAAGAAGTCTTATAGCCAAAAAGGTGAGGACCAGATTTACTATTCCTATGTCAATGAAAAATAAGCATGGGGAAAAAACCTCTAAATTACATGAAGTAAAAACAACAATAACCTCTTAAGCAATCTTCATAACTCATAAAGAAGCAAAAAAGAGACAAACATCAATTACTTCTTCATTTTTCAGGTCACCTTTTTAAAACAAGTTTGTGGCTGTATGTCTCCTGGTTCCACTCCTTCCTTTACTAACTTACAAAACTCTACAGTGTTACCCATCTTGACAACTGAGCTCAGTCTCTGAAGAGAATAAAGAGTGTTAAGTGGGTTTTTTTTGCAATAAGCCTGGTCTCTAAACAAGAGTTGTACTGATTTAATTAATTGATTTGGAAACAGATGTAGTTAAATTGGTACCACCCCCTCCATGGACACCTTTAAATCAGTTAGAGTAGCTTTTTATTAATTTAATTTAAATTGGGTTAGAATTAGAAATTGATGTCAGATTAGAATTTCCTGCCGCGAAGAAAGGTCCCTCCACCGAAATGCCACCGAAGGCACCGGTAGCCTATTGAGCTGCCGCCGCCGACAATTCCAGGACTTCTTAAGGGTGCGGGGCCTGATTCCGGGGAATTGGCTGAATCGCCCTAAAGCTGGCCCTGGCTGTACTTAGCTCAGAAATCATTCATTATTATCAGAAGACATCTTACTTCACAGCTATCATAGGAGTTACCTAATGAGAACAAATCTGTGGTCTGTCTAGTCTTGTTTTCCACAGAGGCCTAGCCTGGATCCAGAAAAACCATAGAAAATTGAGATGGAAAAGAACTATTACATCATCTAATCTAGTATCTGCACTTGCAAGAATTTCTAGGTCTTTATTCAGTCTGTTCCAGAAAAACACAAAACCAACCTCACCTGCCAATTGAGCCACTAGGGTGTGGAGTAAAGATTTATTCTTGATCGCAGCTGGTAATCATTTATACTGTGATACATATCCTGTGTTCTTTTTAGTTTTGCTAGTGTAAATGTAGATGTGATTCTTATTCCTGTCAGTGTTTAATCTTACTAGATCTTCATTTCCATAATATTCTAGAACTGTGCATGTATTTCCATGTCTGCATCTTAGCTCCCTAGATTCTTAAAATATCAGTAGAAAATTGTGGAGTGGAGATCCACAAAGGGGATTCATTTCTAAAATCCAGCTCTTGGAATTTGCTAGATAATGGGCATTGTGGCCCCAGGCTTACTGTTCAGCCAATGAAAGTTTATTCAGAATAATATTAATTTTTCACACAGCAACTGCAACTTGCTTGGCACATTATAAAACAAACACACACTGACCCAGCCCAAATTGCTTACATTCCGTTGGTTTTATCTACATTAGAAAAGTTAGTACCTGTACTACAGCAGTGGACATCAATAGTACAGCTGAACTCCTGGTAACAATTGTGTAAGCACTAATGTGGACAGGACTCAGGTATTTTTACCATCGTGACATGAAACTGAGTTCAGAACAGGCATTTATGACATGGTAAAAATGCCTGAGCCCTATTTATTTTATCAGCCTAACACCAGTGCAGCTTCACCTTTACTGGCTGATATTGTAATATGGCTTCTGTTTTTTCTAGTATAGATGCATTCACTCATCTACAAGCAAAGCAAAGCAGAGCAGACACATAGCATGCAGGCTGGTATGAGCTGGAGCTAATGGAAAATCTGGCAGTGGTCACTCATGAAAGGTTTGCAGAAGAGTTTTGTGTTTGAAGGAGGAGAGAGCTGGTTTGGTATTCCAGAGGGTAGAGGATGTTTCAACACATGAATGTGGTAGAAAGATGCATAAGGGAAGATAGGAAGGAAAGATATTGATACCATTTTATGACTATTTGTGTAGTTTGATCTTGTAGTGCTTTACATGCAGAAAGTGCAACAGAAAATTGCCTCTTGTGCCGCAGCTCAAAAGAGCTTAATTAAACAGTATACTGTAATTACTGTACCGTGACTACCTAATCCAGGTGTATTCTGCATTTTTCTGTATATTTGATGTTCTTCGTTTATCAGCTCTGAGCTCGTCAATTCTGGTGCATAAATACCATGAACTCTCTTCTCTCTCATGTATTCCATTTTTAACCCCTAGTGTTATGGATGCAATGGTGAAATAAATTACACTGAGTAAATAAAGCCAAATTGCAATAAATTAACAACAAGGATAGGCTCGCTGAATGTAAGAATGCAATGGGACATTATTATAATTCCCTAAACAGACCCAATTCCTTTCTGCCTCTTTAATACATTCTGACATTTACAAGAGCACAATGTCATCTGGTTATTTTAAAAGTAAAATGTTAAATTTTCTGCCAGATGGCTTAGTGAATACATCAATGTCATAGATTACATTCACCATTCATCCACTTTTCTGTGTCTCTTGCTTTGGACATGTATTTCATTAATGCTTTCCCCTCCCATTTGTGTTGTTTCACGTCTTCATTATGCTTCGGTTAAGAAGCTATGAAATATGAGTGTCATTAATAAATGGCTATATAGAAATTTGCTATGAAGTTGACATATAGGTCTTTGTTAACAAAAGGTTTTTTGTTTTGTTTTTTTGTTTTTTTTAAAACAGTAACCTGAAATGAAATACCAAGACATTTCATTTGTACTGTTACATTTTAGAATAAATGGAAGCAAAGAAATGTGGTGCTTGTGTAGTGCCAACCATGGGGTCTGGGTCAGGGATCTTTGTGTTCATATCTGCTGTAAAGAGGGTAAATTCTAACTGGACAACAAAAAAGGGAAGACAGTAAAGGGAAACAATAAAAGCAATGTGACTAAAGGTTTCGAGGGTGGGGGTTGTTAACTTAGGATGTATTTTGTTAGTTCTGTGTATGTTTGACATTTGTGCCTGAGCACATGCATGCTCTTTTTTTGCTTCATAAGCTTTGCTAAAGTGTGTTTACAGGATATACTGGAAGGAGAAGGTAGATGTTTGTTGGACCAGGTCAGGGAGTGGATTTCAGGGTCCTGTGTGAATATAAACGTGGGAGAAAGTCACAAAGGGAGATGTTAGTCCTGCAGCTTCAGCAGGCAAGTGAGAGTCATGTAAGAGTCGGGCTGTAGAGAGTGCTGAAGCCAAGGACAAAGAGCTTACATTTGAAGTACAAGCCATGGAGAAGCCAGTGTAGGGATTTGAAGAGGGTCTCAACAGCCTGAACAGACCGGATGGGGACAGCCCAGAATAAAATGCAAAAACTTGGGTCTGATGATCAGTATATATCATTAACAGGCAAAGCAGGGCACCAATGTGATTGGCAAACTTGCTTGGAATCACAGCAAGCAAGTCTCTTTGAGCATATCAGTCAAGAGAACTTCAGATTTAAAGTTGGCAGTTTTTAATATATTGTTGTTGGCCATGCAAGTTATTAGTAGTCATAGTTGCATTTTTATTTTAAAAAAAGCTATCGGGCTGGATTTTCAACTAGAAAAATCATGTATTGATCAGAGTTTCATTCTTAGAATGATCATTGAAAGGCGACAAACACTGATTTTATGAAATTATGTCATGATTCATTTTGGAACATCTTTAGTGTTATGGTATGTTAACAGAAATATTTAACATAACCAAGTCTTTATATCAATGTGTTGTTTGCCCAGGTAAAGTAAACACAGATTTGAGTGGATGGTTTAATGTAGGCACTAGTGTCAAAGATGTAGTGTCTCTCTCCTCTCCTTTGGCATGGCCATTGATTTTTATTATAAGAAAAAAGTGTAAATGGCTATAATGCAGGCATCACATGGTTTATCAACTGTGAACTAGAAGATTTAGATTTTGTTGACAACATAGCTCTTCTAAAGTGACAGCTCAGCCAACATGCACGCAATGACTGAAAGACTGTCTACCACAGCAAAAAAAGACTGAGTTAATAATCAATTATTTAAAAAAAAAATCTCATTAGATTGTTTTTTATCCCCCTTGGCAGTTTAGCCTGGAGTCCGAGCAAATTTTTTTTTTTTTTTTTTGCTTTGACAGTTCGGCCGGGAGCAGGGGGTGCATGCTAAAAAATTTTTACTGATGGGGTGCACGATCAAAAAAGTTTGGAGACCACTGCATTAGAAGACAAACGAATACAAGAAGTGAGTGAAGTCACATACTTTACAGCAACAAGCAGGCAAATGGGGACATCCAGAAGGAAATTTGTCACAAATTGGCAAGGCGGCAACTGCATTTGCGAGATTAAACACTGAAAATCTATAACCTAAAGACCAACCTACAAACCTTCAACTCTTATGTTTTATTTCCACTTTAACACTGTGATGCTGGCAGGCCAGGTGCCAGCTCATGCCTAGGCCTAATTGAACACTGACAAATGCATAGCTGGAAACCAGTCTGGCTCACCCATGTGTTAGTATGTTAAAATAGATATTAGAGTTATTAGAATGTTTAGACTTTATGAAATGCTTGTGGGATGCTGCATGTGTTAATCTTACATATAATATCTCTGCCATGTTTTTAGGTAATATTTAAGTATTTGCTCTGTAACTATAAACATATTTTCTAAGACCGTAAATCCCACAGTCAGGAGAGAGGCATTACCAATTGTGAAATACTAGTTTACCACAAGAGATGTCATCTCCTGCCCAACAAAAGGTCTACAGACACCAGACAAGCCATTGTAGAACATCAGTGGACAAAAGAAAGACTTTGTTGATTGCGCCCCAGATGCCCATGAAGTGGAGACATGCACAGACCCTCGTCCCATCAGCTTGAGCTCTGGGGGGCAGGAGATCAAAATCCTTGTCAAGAAAAGTTATCACTATGCTGCTTGGAATTCTGAGAGGACAATATTTCTAAGCATAAGCAGAGGACCCCCAAGCTGTTTGTTTTGGGTTAGCCCTAAAGGACATATAGAACTTGCATATATAGCAGTTACTGTCACCTTTTGGAACCTAAGACTAGAACTCATGTATGCATGTGTACCTGCTTTAACCTTGTAAATAACTTTCATTTATTTTTCTTAGTTAATCTTTAGTTAATTATAGGGTTGTCTACAAGCATCTTTGGTGAGAGATCTAGGGTGCAATTTACCTGGCATAAGTGAGTGGCCCTTTGGGACTGGTAGTAACCTGCGTATTATGATTTTTGGTGCAAGGGATCATCTATCACAAAGGCAGGCTTGCCTGGGTGGCAACATAGACTGAAGTACCCAAGGGGACTGTCTGTGACTCCATGTTAAGGCTGTTTATAGTGCTCTAAGAGTTCATACCAATTTGGTGAAATCTAATTATAGAACATAGAGCCAGTTCGGGGTTTGTGCCCTGTTCCTTGACAATCTGCCCTGAGGTTGGCATTCACAGCTGTGAACCACTTCAGACAGTTTGACAAACATATAGCTGGGAAAGGTGGAAATTCACTAAAGGTGTTTAAATGTCTTTGCAAGCAAATGCCTCTGGAAAATATTAGGTATTAAATTGAATGAATGTATAACAAATACTGAAATTCATCAGAGTTCAAAAACTTACAGATGTTATCCAGAAAGGAAGATGGAAATATCTGAGATGTGTTAAGAATGAAGCCGAAGTGTCTGCCATGACAGGCATGCTACTGGGAAGCTGAAAGAATGCACAAAAACAACTAACCAAAAGAATAAATGCCCTAATAGCAACTATGTGGGAGAAACCAGACAGTAACTGAACTCTTTAATGTACTTACACAGGAAATTAATAAGACGGAGAACACCCTATCACCTGTAGGTGAGCACTTTTCACAAAGTGATTACTCTATATCTGACCCTCAAAGAAAACCTGCACAACACTTTCAAAAGATGAGCCTGGGAACTTAAATTCTTTGCAAGACACTAGAAATCATGGACTGAATAGAGACACTGGATTTATGGCTTATTACAACAATCTATATAACCCACTAACATCTTCTCCCTCCCCCCACCCCATCTGTTCCCCAGACCTTCCTTTACTTCTTGTGGCTTGAGAGGCTACTTCATCTTGAATGGTACCTTGAAATACACGTTAACTACTTATGCTAACAATCAGTTCCACCCTGTACTCAGTGCTCCACAGCTAAATACATTTCCTAGACCTGAAGAAAAGCTCTGTGTAAGCTGGAAAGCCTCTCTCTCTCTCTCTCTCTCGACAGAAGTTGGTCCAATAAAAGACATTACCTCACCTACCTTGTCTCACTAATATCCTGGGACTGACAGGGCTACAACAACACTACATATTTCTATTTCAGCAGAGTGGAAGATAGTTTAGTCCCTCAATGTGTCCATTACTACATTTATAAGTAAAGTGTGTTCCAGATTTGAGTATCATGTTTATATTAAAAATATTGGCATCCTCTTGATTTCAGTATGCTTACAATATGTTGCCTGTGTGACTTTTTTGGCAATATTTGGGATGACAAGAGGTCACTACTGTCTGCAGTGGAAACTTTACACCCATGATGTTGGCGTTCAGAAGTAGACAGTGGATACAGTGTGCAAAGTATTTTGAGGATATTGTAGAGGGTTACAAAAATTGTCTGAGATTATGTGGCCATTTCAGATGGTCTGAATTATGGTAGGCTACGTGATGTCCAATGCTTAAGAGAAATCTTGGCCAAGGTCTGGTTCCAACTGCTGTGCATAACAACAAGAACTTTATAGCGCTCCGCCGAGAATCTGTCTGGGCATCTCAGCCCTTAAAGGTACTGTTCCTGGCCTGGTCTACACTAGGCGTTTAAACCGGTTTTAGGAGCGTAAAACCGATTTAACGCCACACCCGTCCACACTAGGAGGCACCTTATATCGATTTTAATGGCTCTTTAAATCGGTTTCTGTACTCCTCCCCGACGAGAGGAGTAGCGCTAATATCGGGATTAACATATCGGAATAGGGTTAGTGTGGCCGCAAATCGACGGTATTGGCCTCCGGGCGGTATCCCACAGTGCACTATTGTGACCGCTCTGGACAGCATTCTGAACTCGGATGCACTGGCCAGGTAGACAGGAAAAGCCCCGTGAACTTTTGAAATTCATTTCCTGCTTCCCCAGCATGGAGAGCTCATCAGCACAGGTGACCACGCACAGCTCATCTGCACAGGTAACAATGCAGTCTCCTGAGAATCGAAAAAGAGCCCCAGCATGGACTGCATGGGAGGTACTGGATCTGATCGCTATATGGGGAGAGGATTCAGTGCTAACAGAACTGCGTTCCAAAAGACAAAATGAAAAAGTATTTGAAAGAATTTCTAAGGCTATGACGGATAAAGGCCACAGCAGGGACTCAGTGCAGTGCAGAGTGAAAGTTAAGGAGCTCAGACAAGCCTACCAGAAAACCAAAGAAGCAAACGGAAGGTCCAGGGCAGGTCGAAAAACATGCCGCTTCTATGCTGAGCTGCATGCAATTTTAGGGGGCTGCACCACAAGTACCCCACCCCTGACCGTGGATTCCGAGGTGGGGGTTGTAATCTCTGCCATGGCTGAGGATTATGCAGACGGGGAAGATGAAGATGAAGAAGAGGAGGACGACCTAGCAGAGAGCACACAGCACTCCGTGAGCCCCAGGAGCTTTTTATCACCCTGACGGAATTACCCTCCTCCCAGCTCTCCCAAGCAACTATCCTAGACAATGACGCCATGGAAGGGACCTCTGGTGAGGGTACCTTTGCAAATAGCAAACATTTTTTTTAAGCAAGCGTTTTTTAATGATTGATTTGCCCTGAGGACTTGGGATGCATTCACAGACAGTATAGTTACTTAGAAAAGTTTGTTAACATGTCCGGGGATTGAGAGGAAATCCTCCAGGGACATCTCGATGAAGTGCTCCTGTAGGTACTCCAGAAGCCTTTGCAGAAGGTTTCTGGGCAAGGCAGCATTGTTCCGCCCACCATGGTAGGACACTTTACCACGTCATGCATGTAGCAAGTAATCAGGTATCATTGCATGGCAAAGCATAGCAGCGTATGGTCCCGGTGATTGCTGGCATTCAAGAAGCATCCGTTCTTTATCTCGCTGTGTTATCCTCAGCAAAGTGATATCGTTCAGGATAACCTGATTAAAAATCAGGAATTTAAGTAAGGGGGATGGCCATTTTCCTACTGGGTTCGTGGACTGCAGCAGCTTAAAAAAAAATCCTTTCCTGCACGTAGCCAAGCGGGGGGAGGGGAGGAGTGAAATGCCAATGATCTTTTTTGTGTTTGGTCAGCGGGGCTTCCCCAAGCTACCAGCCACGCAGTGGGTGGGTGGGTGGGAAGGTTGTTGATTAGCAGGGAGCTAGTATTAGCCATGCGTTGGGGGGGAGGGGTAAATCACTACAGACGCCGAAAGACAGTGGCTTACCATGGCCGCATGCAAGCTGAATTCTGATGCCCGGACCTGTGTCTGTGAGATCTGTAACTCCAGAGCTGCAGGCACTCAGTATTAAGATGAAAAATGAGACCTTGTAGGGAAATCACATGTGCTATGTAAGGTGAATAGTGCTGTTCACTGTGAAAGAGTATAACCATTGTTCTGTAAAATGTATCTTTTTAAATATTTCTCTCCCTCATGCAGCTGCAAATTTTTCAAGCATCCCTCCTCCATCCCAAAGGCTAGCACAGCTAAGGCGGAGGAAAAAGAAGACGTGAGATGAAATGTTCTCGGAGATTATGGAAGTTACATGCAATGAAAGAGCTCATCTGAATGAGTGGAAGGACGTGGTATCAAATTACAGGAAAGAGGCCAGTGAACGTGAGGACAGGAGGGACACCCGAGATGAGAGGTGGCGGCAGGAAGACCGTCAGAAAAATCAGCGGTGGCGGGATGCAACTCTGGGGCTGCTGTATGATCAAACTGACATGCTCCGGCGTCTGGTGGAGCTTCAGGAACGGCAGCAGGATCACAGAGTGCCGCTGCAGCCCCTGTATCACCACCCTCAACCCTCACCATGTTCCACATCCTCCTCACCCAGACGTGTAAGAACGTGTGGGGGGAGGCTCCGTGCACCCGCCCACTCCACCCCATGGACAGCCCAACCAGAAGGCTGTCATTACTGTGAAATTTTTTTAATGGCCTTCTCCATCCCTCCTATCCTCCTCCCAAACCACACCCTTACTTCTCTCCCTCTTTTTATAATGAATTAATAAAGAATATATGATTTTTAAACGAGAGTGACTTTATTTGCATAAGTAAGCTGTACTCGAAGGGGGAGGGTGAGTTGCTTACAGGGAATGAGTCAATCAAGGGGGGGTGGGTGTTCATCAACAAACACAGCAGTCACACTGTACCCTGGCCATTGATGAAGCTCGTTTTCAAAGCTTCTCTGATGCGCACCGCTTCCTGGTGTGCTCTTCTAATCTCCCTGGTGTCTGGCTGCGTGTAATCAGCAGCCAGGTGATTTGCCACAGCCTCCCACCCCGCCATAAAGGTCTCCCCCTTACTCTCACAGAGATTGTGGAGAATACAGCAAGCAGCAATAACATAGGGGACATTGGTTTGGCTGAGGTCTGAGCGAGTCAGTAATGTGCGCCAGCGCGCCTTTAAACGGCCAAATGCACATTCCACCACCATTCTGCACTTGCTCAGCCTGTAATTGAACAGATCCTGACCGCTGTCCAGGCTGCCTGTGTATGGCTTCATGAGCCATGGCATCAAGGGGTAGGCTGGGTCCCCCAGGATAACAACAGGCATTTCAACATCCCCAACTGTTATTTTCTGGTCTGGGAAGTAATTCCCTTGCTGCAGCCATTTAAACAGAGTAGTACTTCTGAATACGCGAGCGTCATGAACCCTCCCTGGCCATCCCACGTGGATGTTTGTGAAACGTCCCTTGTGATCCACCAGTGCTTGCAGCACCATTGAAAAGTATCCCTTCCGGTTTACGTACTGGGTGCCCTGGTGCTGTAGTGCCAAGATAGGGATATGGGTTCCATCTATCGCCTCCCCACAGTTAGGGAATCCCAGTGCAGCAAAGCTATCCACTATGGCCTGCACGTTTCCCAGAGTCACAACCTTTCATAGCAGCAGCTTAGTGATTGCTTTGGCTACTTGCATCACAGCAGCCCCCACAGTAGATTTTCCAACTCCAAATTGATTCCCGACTGACCGGTAGCTGTCTGGCGTTGCAAGCTTCCACAGGGCTATCGCCACTCGCTTCTCTACTGTGAGGGCTGCTCTCATCTTGGTATTATGGCGTTTCAGGGCAGGAGCAAGCAAGTCACAAAGTTCCATGAAAGTGCCCTTACGCATGCGAAAGTTTTGCAGCCACTGGGAATCGTCCCATACCCGCAACACAATGCGGTCCCACCAGTCAGTGCTTGTTTCACGGGCCCAAAATCGGCGTTCAATGGATAGAATCTGCCCCATTACCATCAGGATCTCCAAAGCGCAGGGGCCCGCAGTTTGAGAGAATTCTGTGTCTATGTCCTCATCACTGTCATCGCCGCGCTGCTGTATCCGCCTCCTCCTCGCCTCGGTGTGAAGATCCTGGTTCACCATATACTGCACGAGAGTACGCGAGGTGTTTAAAACATCCACGATTGCGGTATTGAGCTGAGCAGGGTCCATGCTTGCTGTGCTATGGCGTCTGCACAGTTCACCAAGCAAAAAAGGCGTGAAACGCTTGTCTGCTGCTTTCAGGGAGGGAGGGGTGAGGCTGTACCCAGAACCACCCGCGACAATGATTTTTGCCCCATCAGGCACTGGGATCTCAACCTGGAAATTCCAAGGGGTGGAGGAGGCTGCGGGAACTATGGGATAGCTATGGAATAGCTACCCACAGTGCAACGCTCCAGAAGTCGATGCTAGTCTCGGACCGTGGACGCACACCACCGATTTAATGTGTTTGGTGTGGCCGCGCGCACTCGATTTTATACAATCTGTTTTACAAAACTGGTTTATGCAAATTCGGAATAGTCCCGTAGTGTAGACGTACCACACGATACCACAGGCTTTATATTAGAAGCACTACAGCACCATAGCTTTAGTGCTTCAGCTACGTCACTGCAGCATGATAGTATAGACATGTAAGCAGAGTCTGAATGAGCTCTCCCCTGACATCTAGTGCTGAGCTGTGGAAAAGGACTTCAGGAGCTGATCTTATTTGCATGGACACACCCACCCTGCCTAGGTGCTCAGCATGATGGGATTGCTTGCCCAAATGATCACTTGTGTCTGTTGTTGGATTCCCAGTCTCTTTGTTGTTGGGGCAGGAGTAATAAAGGATTGTTATTCTTGTGTGAACCGAGGGCAGCAGAACTGTACCTGGCATATTCCAATGGAGGGATTCACCCTCAACTGAACAGCACTCGCTAGGAAGGGGACATGGGTTCCAAAGCCTAATGAGTTGAGAGAGGGTGGGGATTTGTACTTGGTTGTGTGGGCCAGCCCTACACACCATTTGACTTTGGGAGACTTCCTCTCTCCATGGTATAATAAAAGAGCTAATTTAGACTCAATTGAGAGTCTTGTTACATGCTGCAGAGCTGAAATCACTCATACCTAGGTCTAATATTGACCTGATTTGGGACAGTGTTTCTATTGCAAGAGACTGCCCAGTCTACACCAGCAGTGATGCTCCCCCACTAACAATCACTGAGAGCTGTGTTAAGTGGTGGGGCCCTGAAGACATCTTGGCAAGTGGCCTGCTGGGTGGAGAGGCACAGCAAGCAGCCGTCAGGGTGATGAGCGAGTGCCCAAAGCAGAGGAGCATGTAAGGTGCCTCCTTACCTTCTCTTCCACCCAGGGTGAGAGGTGAACTCTGTGCATGAACTTCTAAACTCTGGGGCTGCACTGGCCCAGGACAGCAACTGTGAGTGGGGTGCAGAGAAGGGCTGGGCACGTTGAAGGGACTTTTGGGTTGCTGAACTTAAGAACCTGAGGAGAAAAGGACACTGCCCAACTTACTTGGAGGTGGGTCTTTTGCTTGTGGTTTATGTTTATGAACCCTAGTTGGTGTGTTTTCCCACATTAATGCTGAGTTACTTTTAATAAAAGTTTTTGTTACACTCAGACTCTGTTCTTGTGACAGGGTAAGTATTGCCTCTTGGAGGCGCCTGGGGGTGGTGTGTAATTGTCCAGGTCACTGAGTGGGGGCTCAAGCCAGTTTTGTGTTGAAAAGGAACCCCCAGATATTGAACCCGGCCCTGGTTGCTGCTGGCTCCACCTGGCAGAAGGGGTACAGACACTTACTGTAGTGATAGAAGGGTTTTTTCCATCGCTGTAATCAGGGCTGCCAAGAGTGGGTTTGGACCCTGGTGAAAAATTTTTTTCAGGCCCCCCAGCAAGGGCGGACTGGCTAAACAAGGCTGGGGAAGCCGGGCCCCGGGCCCCCTTCCGGACCACCGGGCCCTGGTAATTTGTACCAGCTTCCCCCCTACCCCCTTCAGCCCTGGCTGTAATAAATCCACCTCCTTGACGGGCAGTTGATAGATTGACAGAAGACTTTTTCCATTGACTAAGGCCATGTCTACACTATTACTTATGTCAGCAAAATTTATGTCACTCGGGGTGTGAAAAAACTTCTCCCTCAGTGACATAAGTTTCACTAGCATAAGTGGTAGTGTGCAGAATGCTGTGTTGGCGGGAGAGCTTCTCCCACCAACATAGCTACCGCCGTTTGTTGAGATGGTTTAATTATGTCAATGGGAGAGCTCTCTCCTGTCGGCATAGAGCAGCTATATGAGCAATCTTACAGTGGCATAGCTGCATCAGTACAGCTGTGCCACTGTAAGCTCACTAGTGTAGACGTGGCCTTTGTGGTGTCTAGGATGGACATCGATCAGCGTTCATGTTGCGCTCCCCATCAGTACCCAGCCTAAGCCAGGGAAGCTAATGATCCAACCAATGGACCAAATTCAGTGACAAATCCTGGTCATGTGCCACCTGAGGCATGTTGCACATATACTAAGTGGTGCCTACACTAGGCCTTAGGTTGGCGTAACTGTGTCTCCCATGGGTGTGCTTGAATAATTAACTGCAAATAATATTTATTGCTAATTTAGGCCTCTTTTTTGACTAATTTTTCACAATCAAATGTTTCCATATTTTATTGGGTCAATGCAGGGATTTTGTAGTTTTTTTGTTACACCTGGAATGTAGAAAGTTTTTTATTTATAGATTGCTTCTGTCATATTATGGACACAAATTTGTGTACTGTGTGTAGTTGTATTCCAGGGTCACTTTTATAATAAGACCTTTTATAATAACACCCCTTTCTTAAAATTGGAAAAGAACAGTAGCCTGTTAAATAACTGGCAAATACTGACTGCAAATTATTGGCTAATTTGCGCCCTGGATGTACCCATCCCAGGTAACAATACTTTTGGTGTAAACAGTTCCTGACAACAACAGCCTGTGAAGAATTTGCTTTGTGAATGCCAAATAGTTCTCTTACTCATGTAAAAAGAGCTGGATGGCAGCAGAAAGGCTGATCCATATCTCCCGGTGACAAGGTATCTATAAAAGATTAATCCTTAAGGAAAAGTATGTTCTTTCATCTTAGAAGTGCTTCTCTTTTATCTTAAAAGCTGCCTACTCCTCCAACAGATAGATTCTGATCTTGACCCTCTGTTTGGTCACTTTTATCACCCTGCTTTCAAAACCTGACAGCTTCTAAAGTGTTTTATTTCAGAAGGAGGGACAAATCAACAACCTTTCTGCTGAGTTCATGCAGATAAACAGCAGTTTCCATCAGATCTTGCTCATGTTAAGCCCTTGAGATGCAGAGCCTGCATGAAAAATGAGACTGGTTTTCCAGACCGCTTGTGCATCAAGCTATGCTGTATGTAGCCTCACCTGTGGAATCCTGGATAGGATCTAGATAAAACATTTATCTTGGATAAGCCATTGTTGGATAAATTAATGAACACAGCAGATACAGTCTTTCATTCCTAGTACTTTTCCATGGCATCAATATTGTTATAGCTTATAAGAATTTTTAGGGCCAGACTCTGCCACTCTTACCCCTGGCCTACACTGGCTGGGGGGGCACTACAAGATAACATAGTTGAAGTCGACGTATCTTAGATTGACTTAGAATCACTTAGATTGCCTCCTTGTGGCCATCATTGGGTTCCCCGTCGACTCCACTTCCGCCTCTAGTCCTGGTGGAGTTCGGAGTCGACGGGGAGTGTGTTTGGGGATCGACGCAATACATCGATCCCCGATAGATCGATCACTACCCACCGATCCGGCAGGTAGTGTAGAAATACCCTCATCCATGAGGTGTAGCATCTTCCTTTATGTGTTATAAGGCAGTAGGTACTGTGGAATAAGACTAGCAGAATCTGGCTCTTGTGAATTATGTTTTAAATAGCTTTCACTTTCTTTATTACTTAATCCTTCAGGGTAAATTTCCATTAAAGTCAGTGGGAGTTTTGTCTTCATAGAGACAACAGTGTCAAGACTTCAGATTCTGACTGTTTTTGTGCAGTTCTTAATCTTTAACTATTTTGAATGCACCAGGAAAAAAGTACACAAAATGCACAGACTATACATTTTTTGCCTTACAGTGCTTTTCCTAAATTCATATTGTAGGCCAACGGTGTCAAACATACAGTCCTTAGACCTGTTGTGGTCCACATGATGTGTTTATGGGCCTGCATGACCTAATGAGATTTTCTAGAATCTTAACTTTCATTTTTAAATGAGGAAGTTTCTAGCCCTCACGACTGCAGAGATTATTAGTTGTTTTGTTCTGTGATCGCTCCTAGGAACCCCAGTCATGGACCAGGATCCATCACTGTAAAAACACAGAACAGAACATGGTCTCTGCTCCAAAAACCATACAGTCAAATATGAAGTGAATTTAACTGTCTGTCTGAGTCTGCAGACTGCCTGAAACAGTGACTCACAGGCATACACTCCTTTGTTCACTACTAATGTGAGTGGAGTATCAACTTTATAACCCAATGATGGTCTTTCAGTGTCAAAACCAACTGTTTCAATCAATAATCATTTAGTGAATGGAATGAGGAAGGAGGTTGGAGAGGAAAGTCAATGGGTGTGGAATTGCTACATTGAAGGAAGCGCAGATAAAAGAAAAGAAGATACTCTCAAAGACAGGAAAGGGGACAGAAGAGAAAGAAGGGTGGGAAAGGGTTAGAAACAAAGAGCAAAAATAGCAGAGAGCCCAAAGGGGAGCATGTTTTCTCAAATAAGACATTGAACAAATAATAACAAAGTGTTTAGTTGCTACATCACAGCCATATTCTCCTCTTGATTTTTATGCAGACCTCCTACTGACAGCTGTGGCCATTCCCCTGTTCATTGTGAGGAGTAGATAGTCTAGAATTTATACCCCAGCCCACAGGTCATGACTGTACATACAATTTGGCTCTCTCCTCTGAATGAATCTGACATCCCTGTTTTGTTGTAGGCCCTTTGATGCATGCGCCTAATAGAGATGAGGGGATGGGGTAGAGAGAAACGAGCAACAGTTAACTTACATTTTATTTCTTTAGCAATGGAGAAAATAAATCTTCTGCAGACTGTCAACTCTTCAGCTCTCAAACTCTTATATAAGGGCAATGCCTTGTAAACGGAGAGATTTATAGCATTATGCTGCTTAAAGTTACATCAGCTTTACAAGATAGTGAAAAGAACTATTCAGGAGACAGAGGAAACAACAGTAAGGGGTAGTAATTTATCAGAGGAAGACAAAACCAGTCCAAGGTGTTCTTCTCAGTAGACCTGAACAAACCCATTAAACTGGATATTATAGACAGCACTAATCTGATGTCTCTAATAGTCATGAAACACGAATGTTCAGCATGGGCAGGAAATCATGTGCTTTTGGAGAGCCCATACTTTCTGTAGGCATTGCAAAACTTGGCTAATTTATTAGGCAAATTTAGTCATTGAAAGAAAGACTAAGCGTTTGTATAACACTTTTTTGCCACAAAATGAATGAAAATGCCCATTAAATTACATCTGAGTCACCATTTATTTTAACCATGTATGAGTTTTTACCACCTCAGGATCTTGAATTTAGAACCCAATGGGAGAAGGTGAAAATGTAAGTGCTGGTTATTTGAGAATTTAACTTAATTCTACTGTCCGTCATTCATGATCACACAGTTCAAATCCAAGTTTTAATTGGACTGTATGTATTTTCTTCTTAGTCTATAAGGTGCCACAGGCCTCTTTGCTGCTTTTATGTGACTAAAAGTGTTAATGGCCCAGTTAGGGTTGCCAACTCTGACTGAAGCCATTCCAGGATACTTTTTTCCCCCCAACATGACATAATTTCATTTTCTTAAAATATCTTATTAAAATCTCCTGGATGGCTTCAATAGCCACTGGGAGATTGATGCCAATTCTGGGAGACTCCAGTCCACTCCTGGAGAGTTGGTTTAAAAAAAAAAACAAAACAAAAAAAAACATACCACAGCGATTGCTGTAGCTGTACACATACCATAGAGTCCCCTCTTCAGGAAGATACTCATGCAGTGGCACTACTTACCTATTTAAAGCTATGCACAGGCTTAAGTACCTTCCTGAGCTAAAGCCAGTTTGCTAGTACTTAGGGGTATGGCAAGCTGTAGATATGTGCAGTATTGTTAGTCTATTTGCATGAAGCAGCTTCATCTCCTTGGCATCCTATTTGTTCTCCCCCACCACAGGAGCTCCCAGTCCTCATAACCTCTCATGGTTTCACCCTACTGGCTTCTACAGCACCATGTGATCCCTTCAGCACTACCACAAAATGTGTCACCATTCTCCAGCACTGCCTCTCTAACACCCAGCCCCAATGGCCAGGCAGTTGTGATCTACTTATTAAAATGCTTGGTTTCTTTTGTTGTTTACTTTGTCCTCCCTCACTTATTTGTTTTATCCTCTTCTTGAATTGTTACATGTATAGAATGTGAGAACTTTAGGGGAGGGATTTTCTTTATCTGTGTCTCCACAGTATCTAGTACAGTTGGTGCCTCTAAGAACTGTTGCAATAGAAATATGTACTTAGAAGAATGAGAATGTAAATCTTACTGACAACTAGCACGACTCCTGTTTCCTAATTATGGGTCCCATCCTGTAATCTGACCTAAAAAATACTTAGTGAGGGCTCTTTTTCACAGTGCTGACAATATAGTCTGGATTTATTAAAATTGGTGAAAAAATGCTATACAATTGAAGAGCTCAAAAGCTTGTCATTTCATGAACAACTGTCGTATCCAATCAATTTGTCAAAAATACCCTGCTTGGTACAGTCCTCTTTGATGTCGTCATAATTCTAATCATCCAGTTGGATAGCTGTCCTATCACTTGCCTGAAAATCAAATGTAAGGGTAAGGTATCTTGGATTCCTCTTATAACTGCAAATCTACATCAACAGTATCTCAGACAACAAGATTTTAAACATTAAAATTGTACATGAAGTTCCTTGTTAAATAATTTAGTGCTGTCAGTTGGCTTGGCATTGTGGAAACATAAAGATGCAATCTAGGCACCACAGAGCTTCACTCTACATTGGATACATAAAATCCAATTCTCACACAGACCATGAAAATGTAAAAACACGTTTTCAATAAGACTGTTCTGTGATACCATCAGAACTCTGAGCTGCCTATGGCCTTACGGGGGATGGTGATCTGCATTGTTTCCCCATCTCTGGAACTCTCAAGAGGACCATTTTAACTCCCTCCTCTATAACTTCAAAGTCTGATTTCTCCAGACTCCTGCTCATCTCCTGGTTGCTTTCCCTCCACTCTGTGTCTGCTGTAATGTCATTGGCTTGTGGCTCTCTCTCTCACTGCCCCTTCCCTGCCTCAGGAGGTACTTCTGACCTCCTCCACTGACTTTCAGTGTATTTTAAGTTCCTGTTCTAATTTGACCTCTGTTATAAAAGCTCTCCCATGACTTGTTCATGGCTCTTTGCTCTCTCACATGAACTCTCTCCTCCCAGCTCCACTCACCTTTCCTTTGTGTCTCTGCATAATTTGTCTCCTTTATCGCAAAATGGTTTACAGTGTTAAATATTAAATAAGAGAGGGCAAGCCTTCTCGTCTGTGTCTCCTGTCATCTGGAACAGCCTTCCTGTGTCCCTCCTGCCCTTCCCATATCTCTGCTGAAGAAGATACTTTTTCCTTGCCTTTCCCTCTTCTTCTGTTACTTATATCTGTCATTGATTTATTTAATGCTGTAAAGCCATTTTGGATAAAACTCCACTTTTTGTGTAGTCATCTACATTATGCAAAAAAAAAAAAAAACCCAAATCCTTTGAATAATGCTGGTGAAATTAAAAGGTTTGTCATTAGCTCAAATATTTACTGTATTGAAAAGCTATCTTTACAAGTGAAAATGAAGCTCCGTTTCCACACATGAATCACGCCACCCAGTAAGCACTGTTCTGCTCTCTTGCCATAGAGAAGAGACAGAACTCTCTTGTAATGTGTGTAAATGTAACTTTTCACTGTGGCTGCTGGACACACACTTTATAGTTCTCTCTGGCTTTCTTGCTCCAAGGCTATGGTTCTTATTGTCACTGCATAAGGTGGTCTTAAGTTCTTGTCTGGATGGAGCAGTTCTTATACAGAAACATTAAATAAGACTAGGGCTAGTAGACCTCATAAGCCTGAACCAGGCAAAACTATTAAAACCCCTCTTTCTGGGGACATGGTATTGCTTCCTGGGCTCTATCTAGCCATTTTAGCGACTCTCGTTTTCCTGGGTGGGCTACCTGTGGTAGGTGATAGCTGACTACTACTTTTGCTATTCATTGTATTTAAAGAAGATCTGTTTGTCCCTCTCTGTCCCTCACACGCCAAAAAATTATTTTGGTGGGATTACTGAGAGAAGGCCAGGCTGAAGTCTTGTTTGCAAAGGAGGTCTATGAACCCCCTTGAGTGGTATTGTCTTGCTTCCAAGCTCAATGGTGAGCTGGGAATTTGCAGATACACAATTTTGCTAAGTACCAGATTCTCTTTTCCTCCCCGAGGAAGTATGGGGCTCCATGTGGTGGCCCTAGAGTGGCCCTAGAGTCAGGGGCGGCTCTAGGCACCAGCAAACCAAGCTGGTGCCTAGGGCAGCCAAATCTAGGGGGCGGCAGGCTGGGCCGGTGGACCTGCCGCAGTCATGCCTGCGGGAGGTCCACCGGAGCCGCGGACGACCGGACCTGCCGCAGGCATGACTGCGGAGGGGGTGCTCGTCCCGCGGCTCGGCTGGACCTCCCGCAGGCATGACTGCGGCAGCTCAAGCGGAGCCGCCAGACCCGCGAACTGTCCGCAGCCGTGCCCGCGGGAGGTCCGCTGTTCCCGCGGCTCCGGTGGACCTGCCGCGGGAGCTCAACCGGAGCCGCGGGAAGAGGGGACCCGCCGCGGGACCGAGGAAGGGCGGCGCAGCACACCGCGCTGCCTGGGGCAGCCTAATTTCTAGAGCCGCCCCTGCCTAGAGTAGCCAGTGGGCTGCTGGAATCATTTGCTTGACTCATCCCTGGAAGCACTCCTGCCCCATATGGTGCTATTGGAAAACAGGGGATGGGAGGGTGGGTCCCATGTGCTAGGTCTGTGGCGGGGGAAGGGAAATGTGGAGGGCAGGCAATGTCAGAAGACATCTTTCTCCCCCACCAAATCCCTAGTTCACTTGCTCTGGCAGCTCCGATCTACTCCCAGCATAGTAGCTACTGATGTTGCTTTGGTGGCTGCAGGGCTGGGCTTGGGCTCCTTAGAATAGCCAGTGATTTTTAGTGAGAGAAAGAAAATGGTGATTTTAATACTGTACAGCTCAGCTAAATCTGAGTGGAATTGCACAGCACCAAAAAAGAGGCATTTCTATATAGCCTAAGGGTTCTCCTTGCTGAATATCAAAGGCCTGATGCAAACAATGGAGTTGTTTAAGGCTTTTTTGAGCACAGGTGATAAGAATCCTATATAATGGAAAGAGTTAAGCAAGCTGCTACCAGCTTCCCCTATCATTTCATAACAAACACTGTGTTTTTGTTGTAAAGTCATTGCTGGTGAGTAAATATATGCTTGTAGAACTGAAGAAATCATATGATTGGCTACCTACTTCCCTTCTTCTGCAAGCTGAACTGTGTGAGCACAAGGGTCTGAATACAGGAATGAGTTTGCAGGATCAGGGCCAAGTTTCTCACCTATGCCATTTTAAGATGTTACTATGCAGGTAAGAACAAGTTAGTCACGTTGTCCTCGCTGAGATCAATAAAGACAAATGAAGCAAAACTTTTAAAGAATTTTTTTTCTCCCTGATTTTTAACTTGTTTCACAGGAGACCCTGGGATTCTAAGACTCCTTAGTCTCTCATTTATTTATTTATTTTAGTAATAATTTACATTGAGGGAGTTGATATTTTAAAAATAGTCGAGGTTAGATTTATCAGACTCAGGGCCGGCCCTAGACCAAATTGCACCCCAGGGGAGGAGCGTCTTTGGCGCCCCCTCCTTCCATTTGTTAAACTTTTTAATACCTTATTTTTTATTGTATTTGTAGCACATTTCATGACTTTGATGCACAATTTGCATGCATAATTTATCCCTGTCATATAAGATGATAAATGTGCACCCTAGGATCTGTACAACAAAAACAGCACCCCAAACCAAGCCTTGCACCTCAGGCAGTGGCCTGGGTCACCTTTCCCCTAAATCCGGCCCTGATCAGGCTGAAGCCACTTTGAACTGGATGGTTGTCATTGGAGATATTTAAAAACAACCAACCTTTTATTCTACTCAAGACCACTGCAAGTCAGAACTTAGCTTAAGATAGAACAGATAGTTGAACATGCTGAACGTGTTCAATTACTTAAGCAAAATGATGCAAAAAACCCTTCTTTTCACTGCAGGCAGTTTGAATGGCATTAATTTTTGTGAGCTGTCATTTCACTGCAGCTTTTTATACATTTACATTTTTTCTCTTATGTAACTCAGTGAAGTGTCATTTCTTTAGCCTCAACACAGGCTACTAGTCTGGAACAAAGGACAGTTGCAGATGAAGGATTTTTTTTAAGGGGTTGGAGGTGTAGAGAGGAAGTCAATAAAGAAAATAAATGGCCCTAATCTGACACTGTAGAACGTTACCCAGATTTCAAGGAGAGAAATGCAATATTATTACTACATCCTTCCTTGCTGCCATTGTCACTGAGGAACTGTGCAGCAAAAGAACAGTTGTGACTGACTGACAATGTTTTGAACAAACTTTGAGTTTAATTAAATCTCACTGAATTAGGGTTAACACCTTTCTGGTACAGTGTAAAAATGCAATTGTGTGTGTATTGTTGTCATTTTATGTACCTTCTCTAGTAGCAAGGGGAATGCTATCTGGGTAGATATGCATATATTAGTTCAAATTGAATTCTCCAGAGACCAACAGATAAAGAAAAGACTTTTGGATAAATGTCTTAAATGTTTTAAACTGACTCAGGGCCATCTTCCAGATCCAGCAAATGGACCAGATCCCTGGTCCATGGAGGACCCCAATCCTTAGGGGAGGACTGGAAGAACTTGGTCTACTGACAACTTATAAGACTGGGTGCTAGTTCTGAGCTTAAGCTCTGAACTTGTCAACACAAAGAAACCCCTAATGTGGGGTAATGACTGGTAAACTTACTAGCATGTGTGTAGGTTCTTTTATTGTTTTTTTTAATGTATTTTCTCTATCATACTTACCTTAAGAACAAAGGAGTCTTGCATAGGAAGTGCTGGATGGTAACTTATATCTGTAGTGATCACTCTGTTATCAGTCTCTGGCCTGGTCTATACTACGCGTTTATACCGAATTTAGCAGCGTTAAACCGATTTAACCCTGCACCCGTCCACACAACGAAGCCCTTTATATCGATATAAAGGGCTCTTAAAACTGATTTCTGTACTCCTCCCCGATGAGGGGAGTAGCACTGAAATCGGTATTGCCATGTCGGATTAGGGTTAGTGTGGCCACAATTCGACGGTATTGGCCTCCGGGCGGTATCCCACAGCGCACCATTGTGACTGCTCTGGAAAGCAATCTGAACTCAGATGCACTGGCCAGGTAGACAGGAAAAGCCCCGCGAACTTTTGAATTTCATTTCCTGCTTGCCCAGCATGGAGCGCTGATCAGCTCGGGTGGCTATGCAGTCCCAAATCCAAAAAGAGCTCCAGCATGGAACGTATTGGAGATACTGGATCTGATCGCTGTATGGGGAGACAAATCTGTTCTATCAGAGCTCCGTTCCAGAAGATGAAATGCCAAAGCATTTGAAAAAATCTCCAGGCTATGATAGACAGAGGCCACAGCAGGAACTCAACACAGTGCTGTGTGACAACCATAACGGAAAGCCAAAGAATCAAATGGACGCTCATGGAGGGAGGGAGGAGGGACTGAGGACTTGAGCTATCCCACAGTTCCTGCAGTATCCGAAAAGCATTTGCATTCTTGGCTGAGCTCCCAATGCCTGAAGGGACAAAAACATTGTCGCCAGTGGTTCAGGGAATATGTCGTCAATTTACTCCCCCTCCCCCCCTCAAAAAAAAAGAGTTTCTTTCTTATCTTTCCCCTTTTTGCTCCTTTCCTTTTTTTTTTACATTGATACTGATTTTCTTTCATTCTTCCTGCAGTGGTGGTTATATGCGGAAACAATTGGCGCTAAACAGCAGCATCCTCTCCCCTCCCCTCCCTGGTGGCAGACGGTATGGTACAAAATGACTGATAGCCGTCCTCGTCATCATTCTGTGAATGCTCCTGGCTGGCCTCGGTGAGGTCGGCCGGGGGCGCCTGGGCAAAAATGGGAATGACTCCCGGTCATTCCCTTCTTTACGCTTTGTGTCCTGGAGATTCAGTCCTGGCAGATGGTGCAATAGGGCTGGTAACCGTCCTCATCATAGCAGCTGGAGGCTGAGCTCCTCTCCCACCCCCCACCCCCCGCCTTTCATGTCTAATGGAGATTCTGGACTATCATAGCAGCGGGAGGCTGTGCTCCTTTTTCCCCTCCCCCCCCACACCCTTTAATGAGTAATGGAGATGTCTTGCCTGGAATATCATAGCAGCTGGAGGCTGCCTCCCCCTCTTTTTATCTCACTAAAAGTCTGTGTTTCTTATTCCTGCATTCTTTATTACTTCATCACACAAATGGAGGGACACTGCCATGGTAGCCCAGGAGGAGTGTGGGAGGAGGGAAGCAACGGGTGGGGTTGTTGCAGGGGCCCTAGAATGGCATGCAGCTCATCATTTCTGCGGGATCTCTGGGGCTCTGACACGGAGCGGCTGTGCTCTCTGGTTCTCTAGTACACTTGCCCCATATTCTAGGCAGGACTGACTCTATTTTTAGACAAAACATAAAGAAGGGATTGACCTGGGAAGTCATTCCCATTTTTGTCCATGCGCCCCTGGCCGACCTCAGCGAGGCCAGCCAGGAGCACTCATGACAGCAGCAGACGGTACAATATGACTGGTAACCATCATCACCAATTTCCAAAGCAGCAGACGGTGCAATAGGGCTGGTAACTGTCTCTGCTACCTTGCAAAGGCAAATGAATGCTGCTGTGTGGCAGTGCAGTACCGCGTCTGTCAGCAGCATCCAGTACACATATGGTGACAGTGAAAAAAGGCTAAACGGGCTCCATGGTTACCATGCTATGGCATCTGCCAGGACAATCCAGAGAAAAAGGGGGCAAAATGATTGTCTGCCGTTGCTTTCACGGAGGAAGGATTGAGTGACGACATTTACCCAGAATCACCCGCGACACTGTTTTTGCTCCATCATGCATTGTGATCTCAACCCAGAATTCCAATGGGCGGGGGAGACTGCGGGAACTATGGGATAGCTACGGGATAGCTACCCACAGTGCAACACTCCGGAAATCGACACTAGCCGCGGTACATGGACGCACACTGCCGAATTAATGTGCTTAGTGTGGCCACGTGCACTCGACTTTATACAATCTGTTTTACAAAACCGGTTTATGTAAAATCGGAATAATCCCGTAGTGTAGACATACTCTCTGAAGACAAGGCAAACAGATCTGGTTAGGCAGACTGTCTTGGTTGGAAAATACACAATGAAGGCAGGAAACTGTTCAGCATGAACATACCCTGGAAGGGAGTGAGATGTGGGTCTTCACCAAAGAGAGGCAACAGCAAGGGAGCTGGAAACCAGGGAGTGGGGGACCTTGCTGGGTCATTAAGGGGAAATGCAGGTTGCCCTGAACTGTGGCACCTAGGCCCCAGTTCTGCAGTCCACCCCGATTCAGCAAAGCACTTAAGCACTTGACTTCAATGGAACTTACATATAGGCTCAAAATGAAGCATGCACTGAAGTTCTTTGTTGAATAGCAATCAATTTAAACATGCTTAAATACTTTGTTGAATTGGGGCCTTACGGTCTGATCCTGCGAGGCTGATTGAACTTTTCATGAAAGTTGCTGAGCACTCTTAACTTCCATTGGTGGCAGGTTTGGTCCCTTTTGCTCAGCGAGGCAAAGGGGTGGTACATAACTCCTTGGAATGCACTAACAGGTTCTCAGGGAAGACCTGTTTTGAAGTCCATCTGCCTTCCTGGTGATTGAGTGGCTGGCCAGTAATATTGTGAGGAGAAGGAGTGGGATTAATGGTAGGCAGCCTAAAATGAAGGTGTGGGTGTATTTTTATTGGGCAGCTCTTCCTCTTTTCTTAACTGATTCCTGAGATTGGGGAGGGCAGTTCCGTATATACAGTGTTGTCCAGCCTATCAGAGCAAATGCATACCCACACTCTAGATACCCAGGGCCATCTGTCTCCACAACTTCAAAAACTATCTTAATAAAATGATAATGCTACTTATAATCCCTTAGTATCTGGACATACTAATTTAAGATGCCCACAATAGCCTGCATGAACAGGATATCAATAGTGAAATACAAGATAAGAAAACAGTGCAGCTGAATAATGCCATAAGCTCATTGGGGTTTTCCCTTCCCCATACACTAAACAAATAGGGAACACAAGAGATGTCATGGAGGTAATAACTAAAGACTTTGCAGTGGTGGTTATATGCGGAAACAATTGGCATTATGATACTCCTATACACATATATACCTAAAGCGTTCGCCAAAACAATCTCCTTTACAAAAGTAGAGCAACTAAGAAGGACCAAAGGTTGAAGGGAGAGTAGTATACTTGGTCCAAGCACTAAGCCCGATGTGGATGAGTGGAAGTGGCACTCTTCTTTCTCTGCTGCATCTATGGATCATACCTTCCCCAGGAATGCAGAATGCCACATGCAATTTGCTCCACTTGGGATGAGTTGAGGGGCTTCATTAGAAATTAAATCCTCCATACCAGTGACATGCCCCCTTCTCTCTGCTCAATTTTTTCTTTCTCCTTTCTCTTTTTTTCTTCTTCTCTAGTTTCTTATTGTCAGTGTTTCTGTTGATTTTAATGATGCTCTGCTTAGGCGCATGACTATGCTAAGCTTGTTTTTATTCACATGAAAAAAGGAAAGCAAGTTTGCTTTCCAGTTGTTTTTCCTCAATGCTGACAGCTCCCGATAATAATGGCAACAACTGTCAGGGAAGTGTTATGCCTGGCTGGAATTAGTGAAAAGCAAAGCATGGAAGCACGACATTTTTTACTGTTGCATTTGTTTAGTGAGCAGAGAAGCCCTTGTTTTAGAAATCCAAGAAACTGAGGAGGAAAGCATAAGAATGGAGACAAATTGGAAAAAAACCTGGAGTAAATTTGGGAGATTAATTAAAATGATACAATGCAGCACTAATTCTTGTTTAAAGTAGTTGAGAAACTCCTCCCTTCCCCCTCCCATCATCAACTCTTTCTGCAGAGACCACAGTTAACTAGTGAAACAGAAAGGGCTGGACAGGAAGGTAGACAGCAGCCTGGGCCCAAATCTCTCCTCGTCTCTATTTTGCCGTTTTCTTTGCCCATTTTTCCATCTCCATACTCTCCATTCCCTCCGTCCATCATTACCTTTCTATCTTTATTTCCTCTTCCTAGTTTTCTCCTTCCCCTCATTCTCCCACATTTCACCTCTCTTACTATCCTTCCACATTATTTATATTCCTTCCCTTCATTCCCTATCACCAGGGCACTGTGTGTTTGGTTGGGCCAGGAGCAACAGCAGGAAAGGGAGGCTACTCAGGACCTAGCGCTGGCTCCATTAGCTGCAGCATCAGGATGGTGAAGGAATAACTAGGAAGCCAATCCAGGCCCTATGCCAGTTTTAGCTGTGCCGGCAGCAACATTTGGTCATGGTATGTACACACTGGACACTAACCCCAGGCTCTGACTCAGGTTTGAGCCCAAGTCCCCCCATCCGTTCATGCACACAATCAGTCTGGCTCTTGTCAGCAAGCACTTAGGACCCAGGTCCTAGGACAATGGGTCATTGTAAGGGACCAGTCCAAGTAGAGTAGCCCGTTAACACCTCTGCTCTCATAGGACAAAAAGAAGGGTTAGTGGGTTACAGATGGTTGTAATAAACCATAAATCCAGTGTTTCTGTTCAGTCCATGATTTTTAGTGTCAAGGAGAGTAATGAATTTAAGCTCTCAGACTCATCTTCTGAAACTGTTTGTGCAGATTTCCTTTGAGGATGAGGATTGATAAGTCAGTTGTAAAGAGATCACTTTGTGAAAAGTGTTCATCCATAGGTGATAGGGTTTTTGTCTTTTGTCATTTTCATCTGTGAGCTCCTCTGAGAGTGTAGTGACAATCTGTGATTGTCCCTTACAATGTGTGCTAACTACTGATCCCAAACAATCTGTTCCACTTTGCATTTTGCTGTGACACTGGGAATACCTTTCCCAGACCTGAAGAAGAGCTGGTGTAGCTCGAAAGTGTGTCTCTCACCAATAGAAGTTGGTCCAATAATAGATATTACCTTACCCACCTTGTCTCTCTTTTTACTTTTATGTCTGTAAGCCAGCAAGTGGCATGTTTATTAAATAAACTCTATGGCCCAGACTATAAGAGTTCCCAAATAAGTAACACTCTATGAATACATAACAAACTGAAGCCTGTAATAAACAATTTATGAAGTATATAAAAACTACACAGCCACAGGATTTGAACTCCTAAGGTGTAAGGCAAATAATGTATATTACATTCTTTTGTTATCAGGTTCTTAGGTGCTAGTGTCCTGCACAGAGATGAAGATCTACTTTGCTGATTCATCTTAGCACCCAGACTACCTAGATAATGTTGGCTCCAACTCAGAGATGTAAAAGGGTTTGAGCGTTTCACTGAAGCAGAGGGAACTACAAGTAAATTGAGGAAATATTTTCTTTAGTGTATAGGCAAACTGTGGAATTCATTGCTGCGGGAGGTTAATGAGTCACAGATATTGTGACTAGGTTGAAAAGATCTTTAGATTAGTTATGCAAACTAAATCTATAAACGTAATCAGAATTCAGAGTGCAGGTAAATCACCTGCAGGTTCAGAAAGGAATTTCTCCCACACTTGCATGCATAATTGTCTCAGTGCATTATGAGGTTAATTGCCTCCTTCAGATTATTGTCTCTGTGGGTGTGCCACTTCAGGTACATGCGTGTGCTCATGTGCTGTTAAGTGGAGTTTTTTGTCATCAGTGTCCCTGAGTCTGTGCCTCAGCCCTACACCTCCTTGTGCTCAGTCTAGATAGAAAGTGTACATAGGAAGGGGTGGCCCAACTACCACTCCAGTTCCTTTTCAACCACCTGCGGCTAGAGCCAGAACACTATGGTTTCCACTAACTAGGTTTTGTAGCTCACCTGTTTTTATCCTTTTTATTTTATTAGTTTTATCCTTTCTTTTCCAGCACACTTATCTTAACCCTCAGGAAAAGTCCTTTGGCTTCCATTTCTTCTTGCCCTAAGTAAGGAAAGAAATGTACTCTTTTCCTATCCACCCTTTTAAAGTTCAGACATCTCAGATGATGTACTTCTAGCTAAAGAGTTCATAGTGAAGTACTGTTTCCTAATTAAAATTCATTTAACAGATATGCAGAGCATGATGCACAACAGGCTGGAAGATTAGGGTTAGATAAGGATCCAAACATCAGAGTCTTCAGTAATGACCCTGGAAGTATCATGTGAACAGCCCCTTGGTACTTCAGCATATCTGCTTCCAGATCTAGTTGAAATCACCTAGTGTAGGGTTGTGGAAGTAGAATGAAATATCCATTAAAAATAGATCAGATTTTTTTTTCCAACCTCAAAAAAGGTTCATGTAGAGTTTGGTTGACTTCCGGGAAAAGTCTTGGGCCACTTCTTATTTCATACCCCTATGGTACATTATGGGATTGTTTCTGAAAATCCTTAATCTTTTGAGCAGTGCCACTGAATTTAGATGAGTGTAAGTAGCATTTTGGTACAACACAAAGTGTCTTCAAAACAAATAAACAAAAAGCTCAATAAAGAAAACAAAGGGAATGAATCATCATTCATCTCCACCTCCAATATCAACTAGTTACACGTAAACGTAGAGCAAACAAGAAGATCGTAGTCATTCGGTTGATTTTTATGCTTTGGGGTTCAATCCTGCAAATTGCTGAGAACTTTGAGCCCAGTTCAACACAGAACTTGAGCATATGCTTAACTTTAAGCATATACATGGTACCGTGGAAGTCAATGTGACTACATACATGCTTAAAGTTAAGCATGTGCACATGCGCTTTGCTGGATTGAGGCCAGAGTGCTCAGCACCTTGCAAGATCATGACCTATACAAGTCTAAGAATGATTGATTGCCAAATGGAATCACACTCATCCATTGTATCCTTTCTCACAAACAAAGTGTCCTAGTCATTGCCCCTATTCAATAATGCACTAATCTGCAATTCTGGGGTTGACTGGCTTTCCTGGGTCACGAGGGTGTCTTTTTCCTGTCATTGTGGTTCTCAGTAACTCTCTCTCCTTTTTTTTATGCATCCAAGAATACAGCTGTCTACATTCCTTTATGGAAGGTTAACTCTCAGGGAAATTTAGAAAATGACAAAACACATCCTCATAATAGAAGGAGACAAAGTCCAGCAGAGGTGACTTTTTTTTTCTTTATCAAATATAAGTATCCATGTGTTTATATATCCTAAGGGGAGATGTGGGTGGATAGGTAGTGTCCTCAGAATCTAAGGATCTAAGGTGTTTGGAATGTGGATAACCTTTGTAGAAGCAGATCTGGAAAGCTCTTGGTACAGACTGTACTGAATCTATCAAGAGCCAACTGGGAAAGCTCTGGGTAGTGCTTGAAATTTTTAAAGATTGTCTGTTACTGGTTAAGGGCTCAGTTGGTGTAAGATGTCATAGTTCTATTGACTTTAATGGAGCTATGTAATTTCACAAGCTGGGGATCTGCCCCATTGCATTTAAACACCTTCTGGATGCTCCAATTTATCAATATACCCAGCTTGCAAACACACACTATTCATTTGTGCACTCTTTAGCACAAGGCCATATGAGACTAGCTGGAGGAATGAAAACACTCGGGCTTTGTCTGAACACTAACCTGTTAAACTAAAGCTGTATATTTAAACTCATTTATGTAAACCAAGTAAGTTTATGTATAGATGCTTATTTTCATTTAAGATTGGTTTATTTTATTTCTCCTTTTTCTTAAGAGGCAGGATGGACCAGGGACTAGGGCACTAGTTTAGGCGTTGGAAGACCTGGGTGTTAATCTCTGCTCTGCTACAGACTTTCTGTAACTTCAGGCAAGTTATTTAGTTTCTCTGGGTCTCTCTTGCCTCATCTATAATATTGGGATAATAACATTTCCCTTCCTCATAGGAGTGTTGTGAAGATAGATATATTATTAATTAATTAAACCAGTGTAAATTTGTGTATAGACAAGACTTCAGTGTGGGTTTGAGCCTACATTGCTGAAATCATTCATTCATTCATGCCCGTCACCCCAACCGGGGTATGGGCCGCCAACCACAGATCTCCAGAGTCTTCTATCCTGGGCCATTCGCTCTTGCTGGTTCCAGGTATAGCCCATTTTTTTGCTATCAACCTGAAGGTCGCGTCGCCAGGTATTTCTTGGGCGGCCTCTTTTCCGCTTGCCTTGGGGGTTCCACCGCAGTGCTCTGCTGCAACCTGCGCCGTCTTTCCTGACTCGTACATGGTCCTCACGTTCCATGTGCCGATGGTAATCCTCCTGGTTGTAAGAAGGGTGATCGGCTTAGTGGCTTCCTCGCGGCTTTCACCACCCAGCGTCATGTGTCTTCGAGTTGAAGACCCTTCTTTTTCCAGGCTAAAAGTCTCTGTTAACTCTATTGTTGGCGTTTCTGTAGCAAGCTGATTTTTACGGGGTGGAGTTGCTAGCCCCACGCCCAACCCTCCTCCTTTACCCTGACTTGGGACAGGCAGATGGCCCCAAAGGACCTCTCTGGTGGAGTTACATTGCTGAAAGCCAGGGGATTTATAATATTGGCTTCTTCAGGAGAAGACCCAGATATTCAAATGTATTGAGCTGTTTGATTTCAATGGGAGTTAGGTGTCTAAATGCCTTAGAGGGTGTGGACCTAAATCCTTTCCTTATGGAGACAGTGTGGACTTTTTAAATAGCACCTTTCTTTGGCTAGTTGAAATAGATATTCTCATAAATTTACCTGAGTCAATTACATCATAATAAATACAAGATTTACATATGTTATAATATAGAGCAAAAGTTACATTACAGACCAGACAAAACTATAATTGAATGGTTTAAATGACCACATTATATATAAAAGAGTCTTAAGGACATAGACTAAAAACTTCCTGGAATGGAACTATTTCAAGAAATATTATAAATAAAAGAAACAAGTAGCATATTCAGGACTATCACAGGGAGTCAAAACTGTCTCTACATTTCATTTGTCACCTCTTTCTGGTAAGCATGAACTCAGCTCAGGCTCTGTGTTACATTGTAAAATTACCTTTGAAGATGCTATTGATGGAATTAATCAATTCTCTATATACCAGTGTTCTGACATCCTGAATTTGTTACATCAAAGGGTCTCGCTTGAGAAGACAAATAATTAAATGACCTGTAATACACATAAATGGTACTTGTGGGGTCAAAGGAATTCCCTATGAATACTTTGGGTGTTCTGTTTACCGGACATAAAGATGGTCTGTTATCTGCCATAGGTATAGTATAGCAATTGTCAGTTCCGAGTCTGAGACAATGTAAAACTATTACTAACTATACAGGGAAAGTATGAAGATAGGTACAGTACTCTGTCATATCCATTCATGTTGCTTGGTCACATTGGCAGTTTCATGCTAGGGTTATGAACCACTTTGGAATTAAGTGGGAACCAACCACCAGTAGACTATTTTCAGTACTGGCAGAAGTGGATTATGGAGAGGTGCTACCATAACCATGTATGTAAGCAATGGATGTGTCTGTCATTTCATAATATCAGACTTCAGCTGTATTCATTCCACTTTAATTCATTGTCACTTTCCTTTTGGAAAGTATGGGGTACTTAATTCAGTTGTACACAATAATACCTTAAATACCAAAAGCAAATGAACTTTGTGTGATGCATTTTATTGATGCATCAAATTAGTTGGGATCTAGGAATCCAAGAGAAAAAGAGCAAACTAGGAACTGTATCAATGTTATGAAGTAGTTCTGCCTAGTGATTATTAGCTTCATTGAGACTGACAGCTATGAGAGTCACTCTCCTAATTTGAAATCGTTCAGAGGCACCAAAAGAGGATCAAAAGGACAGCTACCTCACCAATTGCTCTGGTTCAGAGAAATAATATTACTACCCCTTTTGAAATTTGGGGGCTAGTAGGTTGTTACAGTTAGGAAAAGAAATTGGTGATAGTCAGGTATTTCTTTGATGCAGTTTTATTTTATTTACACAGAATGTACAAGTCCTGTGTTTCGAATACAGAGGGAATCCAATACAAGGACAGAGCTTCTTTTTCTCACATTACCAAGAACACTCTTTTCTGTTTGCACTCCTGACCCAAAAACCTCTCCCCAGGATTCTGTGCTTTGGCTGCTCCTTCAGGCTGTCACTCTGTCTCACAGTCTTTCCCATTTCTTTGTCTGTTCAGCCTTCTCTCTCTCTATCTCTCATACATACACCCTGCCCAAAACAATAATCACCCAAAGCTCCTGAGTGGGTTCACATACTCCTTTTGCCTTAGATGGGGGATTAGCTTTAGAGTTATGTTAATTCAAGAGTGAGTTCACATCTATCGATCTCAGTAAGGTTTTAACTCAACTCATAACAAGGTTTCATTTAACTCATGACAACATAAAGGGTTATCAGGGATGAGCAAACTCTCTTGCTGCAAGATCATAAATGCCTGATGTAGAAAAAGGCAAGTAGGAAGAATGAAAGAAAATCAGTGTCAATGTAAAAAGAAAGGAAAGGAGCAAAAAGGGGAAAGATAAGAAAGAAACTCTGAAGTATAATAGTGTAAAATAAATGATAAGAATGTTACTTAGAAATTCAGGGCTAAATCCCCAGTGGGGCAAATTGATGTACTGCTATTGAAAATCATGGTACTACATCAATTTTACACTAGCTAAGAAATGAATCCTGAATATATATATTATATGTTGTTATCACATATGAAAAAATCCAGAATTTGGAGGAAATTTTGGACAATTTATTAAAATCCTTTTATAATATTCAAACACATATTCAGTTATACAAATGGATAATACTACATAGTCTGCTATATACACATTCCATATTGCTGCAAAATAAACCTGTTATGTTTTGTTCTTAGGTAATTTATATTTATTGTGCATATACATTATTTAATTTCTTGTTAGTTTGTTTAATATTGTTATCACAGTTGGTGGTTTAATTCCATATTTTCTTTGTCAGACTACAATTTGTTATATTCTCAGTTAATTAATAATATTCATTCTTTCCTCTCATTTTCAATTAATAAACTATTTAAACTTAAGAAAGGGATCAGCAAGAGCTGCACAATTAATATATGCAGAAATTGTGTATTGTATTAGTTTACTGGGTAGTACTGAAAAGCAACAGCCACTGAATCTTGGAAAAACAGTATTTATTTTACCTGGACAGCATTTGTGTTTTGAATGAATTAATCCTTCTCTGTAGCCACTTTTATGGGAAATTTAATTTAAAACAGGTGTAATTCACCCCAGAGTAGAAGACCCATACAAGGACCTTACAATAGGGTGACTAGATTTACCAATTTTATAGGGATTTGCTTGGGCCCTCTGCATCTGGAAGAACTTGGCCATGTGTGATATAAAATAACCACAGTGTTAATGGCAAGGAGAAAATTAATATGGAGCAACAATATAAGATAGATTCAGAATTCTTCAGGGTTAAAGATGATTATATTGTCTCATTATGGAACACTGGCATCATAATTTAGACCTGTGGGTAATAATAGAACAGAGCATAGAATTTTAATCATGTAAGGTAATATTCCATGTCATTAATAAAATATGCATCCTCTATGCTATAATATATGGTTGGTTGCTTCCTGTGTCTCCTAATGGTTAGGTGATTCATTATTTGATGATTGCATGGCACTTTTAATCTTCAATGTACTTTATAACTGCAAAGCACTAAAATGCATATATGTGGGAGCAGACTAATAATCTGGGTCACAGTTGTGCCCGTCTGCAGTAATACCTGGCAGTATTTGCGTGAAACACTCAGGCCTTGACTGCACAGGATAGTCAGACCGATTTAACTTAAGTCAGGATTTAAACCAATGCAAAGCCCTGTGTGGACACTCTTATTTGAGTATAAGAGTGGAAGTTTCCATTTTAGCTTACCTCTGTTCTCAATCAATTTAGGGTAGAACAAAAAAGCCACTCTTATACCAAAATAAGAGTGTACACAACAGGGGTTTTGCACTGGTTTAGCTCTAGTGGTTTAAATTCATACCTTAGAACAGGGGTTCCCAAACTTGGTTCACGGCTTGCTCAGGGTAAGCCCCTGGTGGGCTGCGAGATGCTTTGTTTACCTGAGCGTCCGCAGGTATGGCTGCTCGCAGCTCCCAGTGGCTGCGGCTCGCCGTTCCCAGCCAATGGGAGCTGCGGGAAACAATGGCCAGGGATGGGATGGGATGGGATGGGATAACTTATTTTGCTTAAATTTAGAATTCATGCAGAAACTTTGGGCTGCAAATTTAGAACAAAATGTGAAGCTTTTGAGATACAGTTTCCATTTGGATCTGGCTAAATGAGCGTTCTGGGTTGCTGCATGTTCTCTTGTCTTTATGCCACTGCTGCATGCTTTTCTCTTGGTTATCCCTAGCTAGAAGCATTGCAAGAATTGATTTCAAACAAGAATCTTTGTGGTTTCATAACACTATTTTCCCTTTTGTTTAAAATAAGTGCTTTGTAGATTGAATTTTCTCAAAGCATCATTTAAATTTTTTTAAAATAAAAGATCATGCCCTAATAACATTTTTTTTAAAGTGCTAGAGGTTTTGTGAATCCCCAAGTCCCATCAGGTTTACCCGCTCCAGGGCTCCTTGGCCTCTGAAAACACAAACATTTTAGTAGAACATTTTTCTCAAGAATAACTCTACTATTCTGGAGACTTCAAATGTTCCTGGAGGAACTGTCGGAGGTGCTAGCTACACTCTGTCTCCAATTTAAATCTCTGCAGAGTGATTTTAAGTGCAGCCAATTATTTCTTCTGGCAAATATTTTTGGGTGACGTCTGAAATTCTTTTTTCATAGATTGTGTTTTCTTTTCTAATGCACTATTGTCATTTTAAAAGCAGTTTTAAAAATAATGAATCTCTAAAATGTGACTGTCCTGACTCTGGATGATTTATTCACACTGAGATGAGCTGCGAATCCTACCTACTCTTACATGTTGCAGACTCCTCTAAATCCTGTTTTTTAAACAGTTTTGGTATAAGTAAGTAGAAGAGATTTCCAGATGTTGTTACATATTTTTAAATGTATTTTCTTAAACCTCTCATTTGTCTTTTCCTTGACATACTGACTTCACCTGATTGATTTTTGCTTGGAGATCACTAAGGCCTTGTTTGCTCTAGAAAATTAAAACCCATGGTATGGCAATAGTGCAGCTGCACTAGTGGTAACAATGGGCTAAGTGCTTGTGGAGATGGGGCTCGGGTATTTTTAATACTAAGTCATTTAAATGTAGTCTGAATCTTTCATGTCCAACAGGTAGGAAGTAAAATGAAGTGCTTTGCTCTTTAATGTGCTAATCAATATTTGGAGAAATGACAAATAGCATTCCTTTAGGCCTCAGCCTATTGAATAGTGAATCAAAATGTGTACACAACTAGAATACAATGCTTTTGTTTCCCTTGTTTTTCTCCTATAATCTTTTCTCAGTTTCCTTGAGGGAATCCTTTTCCTAGCTGAGATTTTTTTAATAGTGATGCTGTCCTCTTTAGCATAACGTGAAAGTAGTCATTTACATGCATTGTAAGGAAATAGACCCTAAGACTATATAGTGGGTGGACACTTGTGTTTCTGTGCAGCTCACATGTACTGAGAGAATATTTTTTAAATGGGATTTCTATATTTCTTTTGGCCCAAACTAGTTAGTATAGCAGCATCTGTCACTTTATATGAATTGTAAACATCCTTGGACTGAGATTTGAGTTGGCTTTAAATTTAGTCACACTAGTTTGCCCATCCCTAAAGTGTATAGGACAGTACTGTCTCTTGTTTAGTGAAAAGTAACTTCACTGTAAGAGAGGAAATAAACTCAGAGGATAGTATGTTAACGGAGATGGACCATGAAGGGTCCTGTTTCAGTTTGGTATATGGAAAGGTCAGGGCTAAATTCATGTATTCATGATGAGTGCTTTGCCTCACCTGGTGGGACACTGGGCCAGGTCTACACTAGCCAATGTTGGCTGGTGTAGCCTGTATATGCCTTCCCCCCTAAAAATAAAAAATCACACATTGAACCAACATTGTCATACTAGCAAACATTTCTAGTGTAGATCTGGCCTTGGTTAATGTACCATCTTGGTCTGTCACTCTCCCGGCTGGGAGTGCTGCCAGTTGATTAACCCTTAGCATACTGGTTAATCCCCGGGGGGTTAGCAGTTTAGGGAATGGCCAATTTTTGAGGGGTTCAGTGAAGCTATTGGGCTGGGAGGGGAGAGGGGATTTGGCTTCTCATAGATGGAATTCTTGGTGGGGGTTGGCTTGCTTGAGTGGATAGAGAGGGAAGACCGCATATTCTTGGTGGTCTTTGGCAGGGAGACTAATAGATGCTGTGGAGGAAAGTGGAAGAAAGGATGGGTGTGGTGGAGAGGGGCGAAAGTCAAATTCATCTGTCGCCATTCCTTATTAAAGATGAGGATGCTTATGCTCCAATAGTTAAGGAATAATTCTAACAAACTTTGAATGGATGTCTGCTCAGTCCCCTTTAGCTAGAAAAAAAATGGTGAAGAGAGGGTACGGATATAAAATAGGGAATTTGGGACAGCTTCAGCTGCTTCATGGCATTCATAGACTTTAAGGTCAGAAGGGACCATTGTGATCATCTGACCTGCACATTGCAGGCCACAGAATCTCACCCACCCACTCCTGTAATAGACCCTAATCTTTGGCTGAGTTACTGAAGTCCTCAAATCGTGGTTTAAAGACTTCAAGTTACAGAGAATTCACCATTTACACTAGTTTAAACCCGCAAGTGACCTGCACCCCATACTGCAGATGAAGGTAAAGAAACCCCAGGGTCTCTGCCAATCTGACCCGGGGGAAGATTCCTTCCCAACCCTGATCAGTTAGACCCTGAGCATGTGGGCATTCCCCCCATTCTCCTGAAATACATTGACAGTTTTAGGGCTTGGATGCTGTTTAGGCCAATTTATGATTTTATACTCTGGGGTGCAACCAGGCCAGTTAATTTGTCTCTGTGTTGGACACCATATTAATGCTATGGTATCTTGAAAGATGGGGAGAAATGTTCTGATTTCAGCTCGGTATATCAAAGTATAGATTATATTAGAACTTCCTTTAGTTGAATGTGTATTCAGTGTAAAATATAAACTTTAGTGCTATGTGGTTCAGGGAACCGGTAATGTAAAACAGAACCTTTCACTGTAAATGCTGATCTAATCCAGGTTAGTACCAGGGGCGGCTCTAGACATTTTGCCACCCCAAGCAGGGCAGCATGCCACGGGGGGCGCTCTGCCGGTCGCCGGGAGGGCGGCAGGTGGCTCCGGTGGACCTCCCGCAGGCATGCCTGTGGAGGGTCTGCTGGTCCTGTGGTCCACTGGTCCCGCAGCTTTGGTGGACCTCCCGCAGGCACTGGAACAGCGGACCCGCCGCAGGCATGCCTGCGGGAGGTCCACCAGAGCCACCAGCCGCTCTCCCGGCGACCGGCAGAGCGCCCTCCGCGGCATGCTGCCTCAAGCACGCGCTTGGCGTGCTGGGGCCTGGAGCCGCCCCTGGTTGGTACTAAGAAAAAGTTATTAACATCTAAAAACTCTTTAGTGGCCTGTATGCATGTTGCTATCATCAGTCCAATTTCCACCATCACAGTTGACATTATCTGGGAAGCAAATTGGCATTCTCAGCTAAAGGACTCAATACTGAATGGATATGGAGACTGAATTGCCCTTCCAGAACTGTTCCTCCCAGGTCAGGGTTGAGGTACACAGTTGTGGGTCACGCCCAGTTTGGGGAAGGTTTTATTGTTGCATTAGCTATACCTATTCTATCGATAAACAGAAGACATCATTCTCCAGGCTTGTTAGTCAGGCATCTTTCACAAGCAACAAATCAGCTTCATATTTTTTTCAATGTAAGATGTAAACTTACAAGTTATCTGAAATCAAAAGCAGTACCTTGTGTTAAGACCAGACATCTCACCGAAGAGAAGTTTTTTTTAAAGGATTTGCTTATTACTCTTCAATCAGCTTCAGCTACTACTTAAAATAAATATAAATTAAATATTTAATTTCTGTAATAATGCAAAATCCATTAGAGATATGGAATTCTGGTCTTTTCTGTGCATGTTATAGATATAAAAGTGAACAGATTATAATGAAATATATTCTAAACATAATAGGCATAAAGAGTGAAAAATTGGAAGGAATCAAATGTACCTTCTGCAGTTAAAGTTTTATCCCTTCAGAAGCCAGAGGAGATGTGGTCTGTAAAAAGCCCTGATGGTTTTATTATTATTAAGGCCATGAAGTGGTGTTATAAAAAAGGTGCTGAAGTGGCTTCATAGGTCACGGTTCATTAACTATTATTATTGTCATGTCTGGATTCTATTTGATCAATGAACAGCTCCTTCCTCTCTCAGTCACATCCTTTATTTCACTGTCTCCAGGTGCCCAGCTTCCACATCTACCTTTATCAGAAGTATTTCCAGCAATGAGTCCGAGAAGTACTTATCCTAAATCACTTTGACCACACTTGCACATGTTGTCTTTTTCTTGTTGGACTTTCTCCTTTTCCTTTTTTCTTCCTGTTGGTGGCATTCCATGTCTGGAAAGCATGAGAACAACATTAATAGGAAAAGCATTCATCTGTACATTTTTAGGGGGTTAGATTACATCAAAGGTTTCCCTGTAAAGAAACTTGCTTATTTATTTTGGCTAATAAAATTGTCACATATGAGGGGGAAAAAAGTGTAAAAGTCTGACCAAGTACTTGGTACATTGTGGGTTCAGGCTTGACATGAGAGAGTGAAGAATTACTGTGTTAAAGGCCACCCTCATAATTTATAATACATTGGCCATCTCTGAATTTTCCAAATTCTGGCTTACTTAGTTAATGGTGTGTCAGAAGCAGAGTGTTTTCTTATACAGAGGTAGACAAAAAATGGTAGAGGACTAGATGGGGAAATGAGATAAAGAGCTTGCTGGACTTTAATACAGGTTATCTCTCTACTCCGACTCAAGATTCCCCTGTTTCTGCTTTCTAGGATCGCATTAGCTCTTTTGGCCAGTAGCTCACTGTATGCTCATATTCACCTGATTATCCACCATAACTCCCAAATCCTTTCCAGAGTCACTGCTTCCCAAAATAAAGTCTCCCATCCTGTAAGTATGGCTTAGGTTCTTTGTTCCTAGATGTCTACGTTTACATTCAGCCATATAAAAACATATTTTTCGCTTGTGCCCAGTTTATCAAAAGATCCAGATCATTCTGAATCAGTGACCTGTCCTCTTCATTATTTACCACTCCCACAATTTTTGTGTCATCTGCAAACTTTATTTTGCAAAACCCAGAATTATTTTGGAGTCTCTGATCCATAATTTTAACCAATAAACTGTATCAACATAATTTAAGGAATAATCATTCATTACCTGCCATTATGTATGCATGTTTTCTGGTGTGAATAAAGTGCCATGACATCTGAAGGATAGTTGGTTTGCTAGTTGGGTGGCAAAAAATCTACTACAAAGCTAACTGGGTCTACATTTCAAGTCTTCCATATTATATGATGAACCATATTTCCTGCTGACAAGAATTTTTATCCTCCTCCTCTTCCCCACAAATGTTACTAAAAATTTTCTTTTTTTTTGAAATAATAATAAAAAAACTATGTTAAAACATTAATCTGATTAGCTCAATGAGTGGCTGGAAGATGGAATGAACTGTTAAGTCAGCAATAGCAGTAAGAAGCATAAATCACTGCAAGAAGAAGCTGGACACATTTATGGAATTAGGATAATGAAATACAAGTTTAATGGTATTTGAGTTTATAAGGGCAAGCCTTTATGTACCATATGGTCACCTTCCACTGGCTCTTAATGTTGTTATGAGAGTTGTCAAAAATCTTTTATTTTAACTCCCAGATTAAATTATACCATAGTAAAAAAGTAAATTAATAACAAATTGAAAAGTAAAAGTCAAAATAGCCTATCATTACAAGTTTTAAAACCTACTCAATTTTTTAGTTTTTAGATCCAAAAGTTTTGTATTAAAACCTTCCTTTATTTTTTTAATTTATTTTGTCACTATTAAAATACATGAAGTTTCCATCAAGTATTAATCTTATTCATAATGTGCATTTGCTAACTTTAAAAGACCCATTTGTGTTTGGCAATGCCATATCATTGTCAGTGTATTTATTTTGTTCAGATTCCAAATATGGTAACCTTCAGGCCTTAATCACAGACCATGAGCACTCCAGGTCTCCTTCACTACCACTGTGTATTGTATTCTTCCAGCAGACCACAACCTGTAATGTTGTTTACATATAGGTACAGTCAGGCCCTCTCAGAGGTCCAGAAAGGCCCGGGCCATTTCTAGCTTTTGAGGCTCCTAGTCATAATAGAAATAAAAAATGATGACACATGGAAACAAAATAAGGCACCAAAAAAAGAGTGAGGCATAATCTGAATATTTTTTTATTTAACAAATGCTTTTCTAGCCTTTTTCTGTGCAAATGCACTAATTATTGAGGAAAAATCTAGCTTTCGTGCAATGTCACAGTTGCTATCAAGCATAGCGAGCCCATTCAAATGCTCTTGTCTCATAGTTGAACGGTGATAGTTCTTTACCTGCTTCAACACATTGAAGGTGCGTTCACCTGAAATGACTGATGCAGGCAAACTGACAAAAATACGCAATGCAATTGTGATATTAGGAAACACCCCAGAGAGTCCAAGTTCGAGTATTTCTTGAAGCAATTCCTTTGGCTTGCAATCCAATTTAAAGTTCATGGAATATATTCATTTGAGGAAGATGACCTCGTCACTGAGATCCTTTGAGATGTCTTTGTTTTACTGTTGCTGAAATTGTTCAGTTGCAGAAAGTAGATCTTCATTACTCAGTCTGTTTAACTGCCAAAGAAACCCCAAAAGGATACAAATTAGTCACAGTGACTCAAATCGACGTGTAAGACCTGATTGAATAGAGTAAATGATGACAAGGAAGGCATTGACCCTATAATGCTGCTCAGCATCGGATTCAGTAGATAAGTTGCAATTGGTGGAGAACTCAGATGAAATGCCAATATTCTGTGCTACTAATTTGGACTCAATCAGAATTGCATCCCATTGTTCATGAATCTCTTGAATGTCATTGATAAGACTTTCAGTGTTATCCCTCTCAACATCAAGTGTAGCATTGCATGCTTCAATTATCAGATTAGTTGGGGATCATTGTAAGTAGCTTCATCCACAAAGATGACATCAGAATGTATTCAAATTTGGACATGTGCTTCTGAGTAGACTGAAGTTCAGTTCAAGCCTGTGCAGTGAGATTGAGTGATTCAAGCTCATTTAAAGCCTTTATCACTGAATTCAAATGCTGCGCAACTGGTTGAATATCATCAATCTGTGCAGACCATCTAGTTTTGGACATCCCATGTAGTGAAAGAGGAAGATATTGCTTCAGAATTTCCCACCTTTGTGGACTGGTACTGAAGAGATTGTACATTTGCTGAACAGTTCCAAAGTAAGTAATTGCCTCCTTGCATGATTCAGCACAGTCAACACCTCCAAGGTTTAGTGTGCGGTTTCCACAGCTGGAGAAAATACACTTTGAACTATGCTCAAGCAGAACTATGTTCAAGCAGAATTATGCTCAAGCAGTACTTCCCAGTCATATTAGATTCATTGTCATAGGCTTGACTAATGCAGACTTGAAAATCTAACTTAAAACCTTCTAGAATTGCTGGTACTTGAGCAGCCATTTCTTTTCCAGTTTTTCTTATGAAATTATCAAACAGAATAAACCTTTCTTTAATTGAAAATTTTGATCTGTCTACAATCTTAATGTATCAAATAACCATAGTAGTCTGTTCCTTGTGAGAACAATCTGGAGTGGCATCAACAATGATTAAAAAATACTTGGCATTTCAAATCTCATCAAGAATCGTTGTTTGTACGAATGACCCACATAGCTCAATATGCTCGTTTTGTATGCGTGCTGAGAGATAATGGACTTGCATGCGCTTTTGACTCTCTTGTGATTCTCGAACATGTTTAACATGCTCTGATAAAAGTGGGTCATATTTGCTGAGGAGCTCAACTATGCCTAGAAAGTTTCCATTTGCACGATGACCAGTATGTTGACTGGAACCAAAGAAAGCCAATCCTTGCTCAGAAAGAAAAAGGATGACATTCAGGATGGCTCAAGGAGTTTTTTTCCAGTTTCTGTAGAGAGTTCAGTCAAGAGTAAATTCTCAGTGAAGGAATACTAATTAAGAACACAAAATGAAACAGTCAGACAGGTTATTATCCTTGTCACTGAATCAAAACTCAAGCACGCAAGGTATAATATAACAGCCTGAGCTGAAGACAAAGGGATGACATATATATTGTAAAGACAGACACAGATACAGACAGAGGGATAATGTCCAGAAATTTCAAACATGTGTCCTCATGAAACTCACTGTACAAGACTGTCCTCACAAATGTTCACCTTGAATCTGGGCCTATAGACTATGAAAGCCTATGATGATGACCAAGCTAGGGCTCAACCAACCGACAAGTCACCTCTTTTAGATACCATATGAAGATAATAATGAGGAATTCGCACACACAAATAATTCCTTAGTCAACTAGATGTAAAACTATAAAGACACTAAAAAGTAACAATTCTCTACCTTTCAACATGCACTTGATCCAGCACCAGCTACTAGTAGTGGATTGGTTAAATTATCAGCTGATCTGAGAAGACACATTAATCACAGTCTAATCTTGTGCCATCAGAACCGATATATTTTTATTAATATTTATGAACATTTTAAACTCTTTAATATGACAAAATCTATATCTGTTAACAAAAAAATTGTCTTTTACCAAATCATATCTCTTATTTGCTTACATTTGCAGCTCTAAACTGAGAGTGTGTGTCACATTTTGGTCCGATAGGAATACACATAAAAACAAGTTGCAAAACTTATCAGATGCCAAAAAATTAACAAGTGTCTAAATTTGAGGCCTCCTTTGAGCTTGGGACCCAGGCCAAATGGCCTTCCTGCCCCCCACCCCCTCTGATAGCCCTGGGTACAGTTCACAGCCAGCTTCCCACTTGCTTCTAGGGCAGGGAACAGTACTAGCAGCATCTAGTCCTGCCAACTTCAGCCTTCTTTCAGGCTCCCAACTCTTCTCGACCACTCCCTTCCTGTCTTTTTATATAATCCCAGTTGCTGGGGTTACCTCCCCCTCAATTAGCCCTTACGTTGTAGTTCTACTCAGTTAGTGGACATCCTCTGTCGACTACCTGTCTTCCAATCATTTCCCAATTAATATATAATGGAGGGTAGTAGAGTGACAGGTTATAAGTTAGCTCCAGACTCAGCACACCTTGTTCCACATACATTATAAAATCTACTTGATCTTGAGATATATAATATATAAACCCCTTTATTTACAGTTTAAACTGATTTTTACCAAAAAACTCCTGGGTTTTACAAAAAGTATTCATTTTTTTCTGATTTTCACTCCACTTTTGTATCATTCAAATAAATATATTAAAAATAACTTGTTTTATGAGGAAAATACAATACATTTCATGAGATATATGTATGTATTATGATAATACATTAGTCTGTGTATATATGCAAAGCTGCCTGTTGAGGTAAGGCTATGTATTAGTCTAGAAAATACACACAAGAAACAAACAGGGTACGCATGCAAGCTCTGAAGTGCATGAGCATCTGAACGTACTGATGAATCTCACACCCACCACGTACCCATTTCAAGCTGTTAGCAGATAATGGTCTAAAGATTTGACACAGTACAATGAGAAGAAAATGAAAATCCCTATCTGAATATGTTTCAGAACACAAGGAAGTATTTGAAAGTTTTAAAAAAAGAAAAACAGGAGAAAAGGATGAAGTTGAGTGTATGTGCTGCAACTGTTGTGGCCCAATTATTAAATGTAAATATTTATAGGCTAATAGTTCTAGGTCTACAACAGTAAACTGCTTATTCAAATGAAAGTTTTATTTGGGGATTTGAGATGTATTGTTTTCTTAAACTCCAAAACCCTCCTCCAGTAGCAGTGTTTTTATGAAGGGCCACTTTGCTTTAGCAAAGACCTTCTCAGAGTCTAAAGATAGTGGTAGATCTCTGAATATTATTCTGAATATTCTGAATTACTACTATGATTCATCCAATTATTGCCCAGTTATCTGTTATGTAGGAAACTTGTTAGATCAAATGTATATTAACTGAAGAAGGACTGTTTCTGGTCTTCTGGAAAGAGTCTCTGAAAGTATTTTCATGTCTACATTAAGAAGTGAGAATGGCCCACGTGAGCCAGATAGCACCTTGTCTTTTTGTAACTTTGGTGTTTCTACTGTATCTACTTCTTTAATTGTATTGGGAATCTCATTGCTCTTTTAAAAAAACAAACAGACAATTCAGTAGAGTGGCTAGTTTACCAGCAATTACATCTGATGTCCTCTTATAAAACTCTGAGAACCCATCTGGTCCTGGAGATTTTTGTGTCGGTGCAGATTTATTCACCTTTATGAACTCCTCTTCCTCTCTTGGTCTTTCTAAGTATTCCTGTTCATGGGTTAACAGGCATGAATATATTCTATAATTTTCTCCATTGGGTCTTTCGAGGCATACAGATTTGTATGCCTGAATTCTTCAACAATCTCCCTGGTCTTTTACTTGTTTTACTTCTGATTTTGAATTTGCATTGCCGGAATTTGACTCTTTTCATTCCTTTTTTTTCTTAATCTGCAGGCAAGGAGTTTATTAGCCTTATTGCCCCCTCCTAAAATCTCTGTGTCAGCTAGTTGAGGGCCTTTTTAGTGTTCTTTAGAAATATGGCATTTACTTGCTTTCTGAGGAAGGAGAGGCATTTAAATATACTTCTAGACCTCATTATTTTATGCAAAGCTTGCAGTTTTTTAATCTCCATTAGTAATTTGCTTCTGTTTCCCCTTCTTTTTTCCTTTGGGATGTGAGGCTAATTTCCCTGCTATTACTGCTTTCATATGCATTCTAGGCAATGTTTATAGAGGTTTGACCTTTATCATTAGTATAAAAAACCCTTGGTTTCTGTCTTGATAACATCGAGCAACCAAACAATCAAAAACCAAACCCAACAAAACAAAAATAAATAAAAAAATCCAAATGCTTTATTAGGGAACCATTCAATTTCTAAGCCTTTTATATAGGATCACCACTATTAATGTTAAATTGGGTCACATCCATTGTGGCCATACTTGGGATATGATATCTGAGGTATGATATTTCAATCTATATTATCTGCTACCAACTGATGATGACTGGAAGTAGCCGATCCTGGTGTATAAATTTGTAGGGTTAGAAAAAAAAAAAGCTATATTCTTTCTGTGGAGGTGTCGGTGCCTCTATGTGTCACAAAGCCCAGTTTGATTTATATTTTTCCTTAACTTCTGGCTTTCTGTTCCCATTCCCACTTCTCTCTTCCTTCCCCTATTATTGGCTGGTCCCCACTGTCCATGGGAACCTGAGCTCTCTTCTCTTCCTATATGTGTGTGCTGGATCCCTGCTGAAGGGATCTATATACTTAACAAAAACCATGCTTTATCAAATGTTCTTTTAACGCACAACATTATAAGATTGTGGTATAATCTTGATCTCATGTATTCTTAAAATGTTCACTGTAAAAGGACCCCTTTAAAATGACTATCACAAACATTCTCATATTGATAACTCTAACATCAAATATACTTTATTAGGGGAAGGAGAACTAGGTCCCCAGCTAAATCACTGTTCTCTTTGTCTATTAAATTATATGAACCACAGCATTAATTTAGCAATAAATGTGTATCTATTAAGTACACTGCTTCCTGGGTGCTAGACAGCCCATTATCCATATTGCTATAAAAATATAATATCTATTACTTAGAATAATGACTTAACCCATATTCTAATCTTGTTCTTCTATGTCTAGTCTACTACCGTTCTCAGGTCTGTCCTGTTGTCTTGTTGCATCTTCTTATATTGTTTTCTTTCTCTTTGGTCTCACTGATTTCCAGTTGTTTCTTGGTGACATGTAGGTCCAGTTGCTTTTTTCCTATTCAGTTTGTTGTTCCCTAGTTGAGTTGCCTCTTCCCACTTAGTATCTCTTTCCCTTACTTTGGCTCTGAAAAGAGACACACACTTCTCCATTTAAAGGACAGTCTAATGCAATCATGGGCAACCTGCGGCCTGCGGGCTGTGAGACATTTTGCTGACATTGACCAGCCCCCCTCAGCTCCCAGTCGCCACGATTTGCCGTTCCCGGCCAATGGGAGCTGTGGGGAGGGGCAGGGCGGTCATGCCTGCTGATGGTCAATGTCAGCAAAATGTTTCGCGGCCCGCAATCAGATTACCCTGATGGGCTGCCCGCGGGCCACAGGTTACCCACCACTGGTCTAATGGGAACCCCTATTTTCTAAGAATTGTGGTTACCTGGTGCAGTTCTTTATTTTCTAAGGGCTGAGGTTACCAGATCTGGAAAGATTTTTATGAGTTGGTGAAAGTATGATCCATGTTTCAGATCTCTCCCTCATAGCTCTTAGTATGTTTTTCCTACCTTAGTAGTAATGTAGACAGATAATCACGTCTGTCTTGATCCTAATAGAGACTAGGGAAAAAGGGACCTTTGTACCCCTTCACTAAATGCATACCTGGCTGCCCAATTTTAATATACCTTGAAAAATCTCATTTGGCATTTACAGATGATTTCTTCCTCCAGAATATCTTTAATCCTTACTTGGTTTCCGTGGTCCCTATTCTACATGTCCTGTAATTTTAATTCTCTCTTTAAAAATATATTATTTGCAGGTTTTGACCTAGATTGGTAATAATTTTCAGTTGCTGTTTTATCCTATTTCAACCTCTCTCTTTTTTTTTAATTAACCTCACTGATTTCACTTTTGATGTCCATAATATTGGCCTGTAATTCTTCTTTCATCTCCTTATTCAGCTTCTTATTTTCTGCTCCAGGTCCTTCAGGTTAGCCTTAGTGATTGGTGCTTCTCTCTCTACCTCTAAGATTAAACCATTAAGCAACCACCTTGTTTGCTGGCTTAGCCACCAAATCCTTTATTTTAACTCCCAGATGAATTATTTAAACTATACCACATGACTGACTGTGCTAATTGTGTTAAACTGTGTGGTGCTGACTGAGCTAAGAATGCATGGAAGGTGACAACTCTGCTAAGGGTATTTAGGCTGGGGGCTTGATCCCTAATAGGTGGAGTAATATTTGCAGATTAATAGCATTAGAAAGCACTGGACTCAGATGCAGGAGACCTGGGTTCTTTTTCTGGCTCTCCCACTGACCTGCTGGCCAAGTCACTTCACCTTTCTAAGGAAAATATCTTACAGTGAAAGGCTGTTGAGAGGTTTGAGAAAAGTTTGAGAGGTGACTTGATAACAGTGTAGAAATGTCTTCATGGGGGAAAAATACTAAAAGACTATTTAATCTGTCTTAGAAAGGCGTAACAAGAATCAATGTCTGGAAGCTGAAGCCAGGCAATTTCAAACCAGAAGTGAGGCACACGTTTTTAACTGTAGGGCTAATTACACATTGGAACAAATTACCAAGGGAAGAGGTGGATTCTCTATCTCTTGATGCCTTCATATTAAGACTGGATCCCTTTCTTGAAGATATGTTTTCATCAAAAACAATTTATTGGGCTCAATACAGGATAAATGTAATAGCCTTGATATACAGGAAGTCAGATCTAATATTCCCTTCTGGCTTTAAAATCTACTACTCTAAGATTTCCAGCTGAGTAAAGCTTAGCATAGTTCCAACTGGTTTTGGCTGCTGAAGTCTTCCTTTGTTTAGCTCATCTAGTAAACTTCCTGTTATAGCTGATGGTCTTGGTTTGAGTCTCACCTGCGTCGGTAAATATGTGGTGTATTCCATACACAGGCAGACATCCATGGGCTTTACCAATTGGCTTCAAATTCTCCAGTGTGCCTATGGACATAACACTTATTTCTCCCATATCCTTTACCATCCCATTTCACGTGTGACTGCTCTCTTGCATATGAAGTATTTATTTCTGCATTTGAGTATTTGTGTGAGCAACTGCCTCTCTCAATCTGCTCTAAAACCAGGGTTCACATGCTGTGCAGAGTTCAATACTCTCTCCTGCCCTCATTTCCCTTCCCCAAGTATGGTATTTAAAGAGAAACTCTACAGGGTTGGCCGCTTCCTTCCTCAGAACGGCTCAGCCATCACCCTAAGTTCTTTCTCTGTAGACAGTGTCTGCCATCTCTTTATATCTGGGTGGGGGGTAATGAACCATCTGCCTCAGTGGGTCAGCAGAAACCATTTAACTCTTTCCAAGCCAGCTCACCACCTGTGGACAGTGACATGTTAAGACGAAACTTGCCAGTCCATTATAGTTTGTAATACTAATTTTTATACCTAGATTCTCAGAAGACTGAGAGATCCCTTTATCTTGGAATGTGAAAATGGTCTAAAAATAAAGATATATAACTGGTGACATGTTGAATAGAAAAGTCTTTTTAAGTCTGGGCTAACGTTGCTAGCTCCTTTCATGAAAAAAATAGTTTCTGAACAGGATAAATAATAAAACTATGAAATTCAAGACTTAATCTCCAAAGGAATCCTAGTGTTTTTAAAATTATGCTTAAAGTGTACTTGATGGCCACAAAAATGTTTCTTTACAGATTATTATTCAGACAGTATTGCAATTTCCTTGTCATTATTTGTTTCCCATTCCAAGCTCTCATAAGCATGTAGGACATTACCAGTGTCTCTTGGAGAAGACAAAACCATTTATACACCTTTTATGTTGATCCCATTTGAAATATTCTTTGTATGTACTGACCTGATAATGGTGTTTTAAGGCCTGCTTAATTAATGTTTCAAAGCACACTGAGAAGCTCTGATGAAGGGAGCTGTGTAAGTGCAACAAATTATTATTTTATATCCTGAGAGACTTAAGTAAACTAGGTCACTGTAAAGAAATAAGAATAACAGGCAAAGCTGTAATCTTGCTTTGAGCACAGGGTTGCCCGGCGGGGGGGGGAGCAAGTGGGGCAATTTGCCCCAGGCCTCCACGAGAATATAGTATTTTATAGTATTGCAACCTTTTTTTATGGAAGGGGCCCCCAAAATTGCTTTGCCCAGGCCCTGAATCCTCTGGGCGGCCCTGGGTAATCAGTCGTCTATATGCAGAACACAGAATAAGAGCCAGGCTTGCTTTGCACTCAGCATATCCTGAAAGGAGAGATAAGAGCTCTTTATTTTTTTTTATAAACCAAGAGTTTTCCAAATCTCACCGTTGCAGATCAGGTACTAATGTTGTTGGTACAGAAATCTGGGGCATAATTTGTAATGCCCTTACAGCTCCCTGTTCAACCAACCAAAACCAAACCATAGTATACAGCGAACTAAAAAGAAACACTTTCATTCTGAGCCATATTTCTGCAGTTCCAACCAGGTCAAAAAAGGAATGTTGCTGATGAAGTCACCAGCCAAGCACTTCAAGGCAGAGGCAGACAGTTGGAGCAATGGCGGTAGTGATATTACTGGAAGTCTAATTAAGTGTTCTTTAAAAACCCCAAACAAACCTTGTATTAGCATATGTTGTGTGCTAGTTTCATTGCAATTTTTCGAAGTGCGCTACCACAGAATGTATCCAAGAAAAGAGCAAGCATATAGCTCCGTTACAGTTCAAACTCACTTATTTAAAAGATAAACTACTTAATAACCAGCATAGTTCCACAATAGAAATAGGCTGCAAAAGCTAATACAAGGGATGACTCACAACAGAGTTGCTGCCTTTCATAGCAGGCTATATGTGCCTATAATATAGCTGTGGAATATTTTATTAAACATGATCACATATAGTATCTGCAATACCAGATCAGAACTGATCTCATGCTAGGCACATGTGATTTCTAACAAATGATTCTAGATAGCATTGTCAAAGAGAAAACAGTATATAGAATCTTAAAAAGTATAAAGTGATCTAACCTCATCCATCAATTGCAGCTGGAACAAAACCACAGAGCTGATTTTATTCTTATAAACACAAAGGGGAACTCAGCTACAGGGTAGTAAAATATTCATGCTGTTCTCTAAAACACATGCCACTATTTGAAAGGATTTTTAGCAGCAGAGGAAACTGACATAGCATACACACAGCATCTAACAAACTGGTATATCCAGGCAAAGGGGAAAAAACTGGCTTTCATTAATGTTAATTCACCCTTATTGATTTGCAAATATCTACTCTAAAATCTGTTGTTTTTGTGTCATAATGATTACCAGTCAAATTGTCTCAGATTATACATTTACTGTTTTCAGTTTCTAGTGGTTCACCTTATCTAAACATGCAAAATATCTGTGCTAGGATAGTTATTTATACTCATTGTCATTATAGTCAGTGACAGTAGAAATGTAGGAACTGCTTTGTAATAAAGATATGACACTTCATTTCTAGGCTGTAGATTAATGTAAAGCTTATGCTACTATTAACATTTATTAATGTTAATTTTTGATTTATTAACACTGTATTGAGGGTACTAATGATGTTGAATTGAAAGTGAGCATGAGAGAAGACATTAGATGCTAGTGGGCTAATGCTTGGAGCTTGATAGGTGTTGCCTGAATGTATTTCATTAATTTTGAGTGTTGGTGTAATTCCTAAAAAAAATCAAATTTGCTTTAATTCTAAATTAACCTCAATGAGGGATCTTGTTTCTTTCTACAGTAATATATTCTAGCTCAGTACAGACCATAAAAGCTAAATACTGCTCTCTTTCTTTAGTTCTAATTCTACTCTGGCCTCTTTTGTATTCACAGTTGCACCAGGTTAACTTTGTTGGTTAACAAACTGATTTAGTTAAATGGGTGCGGACCCATGTCTGAATACTCTTAATTTGATTTAAATCCGGTTTATATTAATTTCACTTCACAAGAAATAAAGTTAGACTGCACAGATATAAGGCATGTTTAAATCAAATTAAAACCTGCCTTGTATCAAGGGTTTTCCACCAGTTTAATTAAATCAGTTTAAAATCACAGTGTTAGTTAAACTAATGCCATTTTGATTATAAATAAGGCATCAGATGCTGATTAAAGAGTTTTGTCTAATTCTGAATCTAAATATATTCTTCCTTTACATAAATACAATTATTTAGTAACATTTATACTTAATGTTAATTTCATTTTGTAAAACATAATGCCTTTTAACAGTCTGTGTATATTTATAATATATGTTCACATGGCATAGAGAGGCAGTCACCAGAATTTTGAGCTGACCTATATATTTTGGGATACAAGATCATCATAAAAACTTTCATTTTTCCCCTTTCAAAAATGCAATTTCCTATTGTACAGAAATCGTGCATAATTGAATTCCAGCTGAATTTGGGTTTAACCTAACTGTTATTCCCTCACCATTAGTAAAAATGAAAACTATTTCTCAGTCATACTGTATTGTTTTCTAAGACTTTTGATTTATTGTTCACATGTACACTTTCCATTAATATGGGATCTGTTCCACATGGGAGAATAAATGATGAGGTGTCATTTCAATATTCAGCAATTAGGCTCCAAAACATTTTAAAAAAACCAAAAACCCAAACCTTAAGACCAAATGCAAGACTACAGAATTAATTCAGTTTTATAATCTAACCCATGATAATAGAACTAGTGTTACCAATTTTCTACTCGCACAAAACCAAACACCCTTGCCCCACCCCTTCTCTGAGATCCTGTCCTTCTCTGAGGCCCCACCCCTGGTCACTCCATCCCCCCCCACTCTGTCACTCACTCTTTCCATCCTCACTTGCTCATTTTCACCAGGCTGGCTCAGGGAGGTGGGGTGCAGAAGAGGGTGTGGGCTCCAGCTGGGGGTGCAGGCTCCGAGATGGAGCCAGAAATGAGGAATTCAGGGTGCCAGAGGGGGATCCAGGCTGAGGTAGTGGGTTGGGATGTGGGAGGGGGTGCGGGCTCTGGCTGCAGGTGCAGGAGGGGGCTCAGGGCTGGGGTAGCGGGTTGGGCTGTGAGGGCTTCAGCTGCAGGGTGCAGGCTCAGGGGTGGAGCTGGGGATGAGGGATTTGGGGTGTAGGAATATGCTCCGGGCTGTGATCGAGGGATTTGGAGTGCGGGAGGGGGCTCCGGGCTGGCTCAAGGGGTTGGAGTCGGGGGGGCACTGGGGACTCCAGCCAGGGGTGCAGACTCGGGGTGGGGCTGGGGATGAGGGGTTTGGGGTGTAAGAGGGTGCTCTGGGCTGGGATCAAGGGGTTTGGAGGGCAGGAGGGGGATCAGGGCTGGGGCGGGGGGAGGGGCAGGGCATGGGAGAGGATCAGGGCTGCAGGCTCCGGGTGGCTCTTACCTCAGGCAGCTCCCGGAAGCAGCAGCATGTTCCCACTCCAGCTTCTAGGCGGAGGCGTGGCCAGGTGGCTCTGCACCCTGCTCTGCGCACAGGCCCACCCTGAAGCTCCCATTGGCTGTGGTTCCTGGCCAATGGGAGCTGCAGACCTGGTGCTTGGGGTGGGGGCAGTGCGCAGAGCCCCCTGGCTGCCCCTACTCCTAGGATCTGGAGGGGGGACATGCTGCTGCTTCTGGGAGCCGTGTGGAGCCATGGCGGACAGGGAGCCTGCCTTAGCCCTTTGGCACTGCTAACCAGACTTTTAATGGCCCAGTCAGAGGTGCTGTCCGGTGCCACCAGGATCCCTTTTTGACCGGGAGTTCTGGTCGAAAACCAGACACCTGGCAACCCTAAATGGAACTTTCTACCATAAGGGGTAAAAAGGACAGATCTTTCTCAGAGGCCAATTTGAGATGGTGGAACAAATTCCCACAGGAACTAAGGACCATAACAAACCTCACCACCTTCTCCTCCAAAAATGGAGGTGCCAGGTGCCTTTCTTCAACCTTGCCTTCTCTAATATAAATACATAGCAGCATGTACCTTTAAAAAAACAAACACTTCACTGTACACACAATTGTGTAGATGAAAGAATGAACCATATATGACAGATGTTAGTCATGTCACTTAATGCACTACTGGAAGGTGCTCACATACTTTTTGGTGATCAGGGTAGAATGAGATCCTATATAGATTCATAGACTTTAAGGTCAGAAGGGACCATCATGATAATCTAGTCTGACCTCCTGCACATTGCAGGCCACAGAACTTTATCCATCCACTCCTGTAATAGACTCCCATAATAGTTATTGAGGTCCTCAAATCATGGCTTAGAGACTTCAAATTATAGAGAAGCCACCATTTGCACTAGTCTAGCTTATCATACCATACCCTCCATAAATTTATCAAGCTCAGTCTTGAAGCCAGTCAGGCTTTTTTTGTCCCCGCTATTCTCCTTGGAAGGCTGTTCCAGAACTTTGAATAGAATAGAATGATATGACAAAGTGAATGCAGTGGACTGGTTCTGGGCACCTAACTTTCAAAGGTTCCAAATGCTCCCCTCAAGGAGGATTAGTGTGAATCTAAGCACACACTCATAAAGGTGGGCTTAAAAAGTTTTAATCTTGCTGCTAGAATTAGGATGAAAGAAATAGAATTAGGACAGAGAAGGAGAAGGAGCTAACTTATCATTGTCCTTATTTGCTGCCTCCTCCCAAGCCTAAGAAGTTAGCTTTTTAATTCATTCCTGAATTTCTCTGTCACCTATTCTACTATGTATTTAACTTACAGCAGTTACCTCCCAGAGAGAGCAAAGCAGCGGAATACTTCTGAGTTCGATGAGGGAGTCATCCACTCTAGGGTTATTGTCCTATAATTCAGAAGTACTCTTATGAGTCCAATATGGAATGACTTTAGTCCTATAATCATATTTTACACCTCTCTGGGGAAAGACTTCCTGGGAAAGACTTGATATTCAGCTCCAGCTCCCACGTTGTTAGTCTGACAACCTATGGCTGTTTCTCTCTCTCTCCCCTGCTCTTGTAGACATTTTCAAAGGCCACTTATCTTCCCTGTTTCTGACACAAAAGGGAAGTAGCAGACTTTAAAAATTACCTGTTGGGGAGGAGAAGGAGAGGTATGAGAACTCCTTAGTGACTTTCAGTTCTCTTCTCTTAGGGAAAAAAGCTCTGACTGATCAGATCTCCCCAGGTTTCTCAGAAAAGTGACAAGATTTATCTTGCTACTAGTGACTAAGGCCTGGATCCATAAAAGACGTTAGGCATCTAAGGTCCTGTTTCAGGCCCCTAAGTCCCAGTTTTGGGACCACTGCAATGCACAAAACTCCCGATGAACCCTGTGGGCACCTAAACTCACTTGGTGCCTAAGGGTTTTGGAGTAAAAGTTCCCTAAGGACAATGTTTCTGCCTCTTGGCATATGCACTGCTGCTGCAGTCTAGGATTCCAGACACCTGTCTCCTGCCTAAGCTTCAAAGTGGTTCACAAACCAGGGGAAAATAGGTGTTTGGCTGCCTCAGTTGCATGCAAGTCCTGATCCTGTAGATGCCCTCTGAGCATGGCTACTGGATTGGGCCCCTCTGGAGAGTTCACACAAAACATCTAGGAGGGGGAGAAGGGGCTCTCTCATAACTTTAGGGTGGCTATGGGTACTCACTTGGAATGTGGGAGACACCCCAGATCAAGTCCCCCTCTCCACGTGAGGGGACAAAAGGATTTGAAGAGGGATTTGTTTTCTGTTAGAAAAGTGCTTTAGCCACTGAGCTATGGGATGTTTGGATATGGGGCTCCCTCAGTCTCTCCTGTTGAAGCTGTTCCACCATGGATAAATAATGAAAGAATGGTTGGAGCAGGGAAACTGGATCCTGGGTTTTCAACATCCTGGGTGAGCACTCTATCCACCAGGCAATAGAGTCTTTCTCACGCTTGTGCTCTTGCCCAATGGGCTTCATATGTTTTTCCAGTGTGAAACAGCATCAACAGCAGAGACTGAGAGCCCACATCAGAATATCCCATAGACCAGTGGTTAGGACCCTCACCTAAGAAGTGGCAGAACCCTGTTCAAATTCCATTTTCCCCTCAAGCAGAGGGGGGACTTGAACTGGGTGTCTCTTGCTCCCAGGTGACACTCTAACCACTGGGTTGAAAGTTCTAGGAATCTGCTGCTCCTGCTCTGCACACCCACCCCAGCATTTTGTTAAAATGGCATAGGGGCCTAACTCCAGGAGAAGATTCACAGCTGAGAGTTGCTACCAGAGATAGGCACCTCCTTGCAGCCTGGACTTAGATGCCTATCTCTGTGAGAGGGGTGGGGTTTACCAAGCACCCCTCTGGTCAGCATCTCCCATTGCCTAATTTAGGCACCTCCCTAGAATGTGGCTTTTGTGAATTGCTGTTTATGGCATCTATCTCTCCCTATTCATTATGCAGGAGCCAAGGCACCTCACTCAGGCTTTGTGAATCATAGTGATTTTTCTAAGCACCGTGACAGTCAGTGTCACAAAGTCTAACTGCTTTTGTGCATCCAGGCCTAAGCTTTTTATAAAGTTTTCAATTTGACATTATGACTTTATTTTAATAAAATCATTTGCAGTGCATTCCTTTTAATGGTCCAATGATTATGCAACATTACAGCTGAAATCCACCTTCAGTGATGTAGTTATTCTTGGCAGAACAGTGTTGGCAGCATGTTTGACAATAGAACCATGCTGCTGGTGCAGGGAAGCACAGCTCAGAGTGAGTTGGAGGGTGGGGCACAAAGCACTGATGAATGCTGTTTGGTGCTGTGCCAAGGTGAAATAGCACACTGGCTGGGTTCCACGTGGCCTGCCAGATGTGTACTAGCCAGCTTGAGCCTTGGCCACACCTCCAGCAAGGATCTAATAAAGCCCAGGGGTGCAATAGAAAGGCCTCCATCCTGTCTTGATGCTTCATTAATGCATTAGTGTGTGTGTATGCGTCTCTATCCCTACCATCCCACCCCAAAGCCCTCTAGCATTTCTGTGCAACAGAGGACAGAATTTGGCTCTATGTAAATAGATTACATTATATCCATTCTGTATTTCTGCCTGGAAGAGTTGATGGATAATCCAAATCTAGATGCTAATTTTGGCAATAGGGAAATATGAAGACTCAAATGATTTATAACCTTCCTTCCTTATCCTCTGTCATCTTCTCTCTCTTGCTCTCTCTTCCTGCTCCATTTTCTTCACTAATTCAGACAGCACCAGTATCAAAGTCTGTAAAGTCAAGACTAAATTGTGTAATTATATTAGAATCAAGCAGTGGCATTATTGAAACTGTTTCAGGTAGAATAAATTGCCTTAGGTCATTTAGCTGTTCAATTGTTTCTTGCAACTACTGTGTGTATTTGCATCTGTGTCACTGTCCCCATTATGCAGCCTGATTTTTCAGGGATTTCTATTTCACCTGTGAAATCCACTGCAAACTGTAATATCCCAAATAAGCTGACCATGAAGAAGGAATTTCTTACAAACAAATTTGAAAGGCCATTCTGTTTGGTCATTTATATAAGTAATACAAATTCTCCCAGCTTGGAAGTGTTAGCATTTTAATAATTGTACATGACTTTGTTTTTTAATATAAATTTAGGGATGTGATTGGATTATAATATGGACTAGTTCCTTTAGATACTGGTTAACATGCAAATGCCTGAGATATAACATATGGAGATATACCTATTTCATAGAACTGGAAGGGACCCTGAAATGTCATTGAGTCCAGGCCCCTGCCTTTGCTAGCAGGACCAAGTACTGATTTTTGCCCCAGATCCCTAAGTGGCCCCCTCAAAGATTGAACTCACAACCCTGGATTTAGCAGGCCAATGCTCAAATCACTGGGCTATCCCTCCCACCTGTATTTTAATTATAGCCACTGTGAATGTTGGAGATGGACTTTCAGTTTTACTATGTGTAAAGTTAATCTTAAATATGTATTTGCCCAAGCTAGTCATAATGGCCTTTGCATTAACAGTGGTCCTTCTAAACAAGTATCACACAACCCTTGATATTTATACTGGAGTCAATGCAATTTTGATGCTTGTATACAATGGTGATGGTTGCCATAGCAATGCCTAAAAATAAATATATTACATTTACTGTTGCCATTCACTTGAATAGAGCTAGGGTTTAATCCATAAACAGAAAGAGAAAATCATGAAATGATTCTGTGGAATATTGCAGTCTGACACAGTGACTTATGCCCTCCAAAAAGGCAAAAAAGTTCTATTTTAACCTGACTAAAACTGGCTGTAATGCTGCTTTAAAATTGGAAATGCAGTTGTTTTCTAAACCTATATAGAACATTGCATTATTCATAGAAATTCTGATATTGTGCCTCCTGAGGGAGATAGAGATATTAAACTTTCAGATGAAACTAGGTCACTCTAAATGTTATTACAAAGGCAGTGAAAGGGAGTCTCTTGTCGGTTAAGGAAGGTTAAGCATTCATTCCCTAGGGTTTCCTTTTGCAGATCTATCCTAGCTACCTGCTTTGATTTTCTACAGTATGTGTATTGCCAAGTCTTTGTCCCTGAAAACGTACTGAGGTTGTTTGCAGGTAACACAGGATTTAGCATAAAACAGTGTGGCTGTAGGTATGTTTTCAGCTGGGAAGGCTCATATTAGGATATTTAACTCTTTCTTTCCTTTTCCTCAGTGTGATTGGATTTAATCAGTGGTGGAAAGCAGATCAAATCCCTCCAAATGCTGTTTCATTTTTCTTTCATGCTAGGTTCAGGACCTTGTCCTTATCACATTCTTCCTATAAAGCATTCATCTGATGAAGTGGGTATTCACCCACGAAAGCTCATGCTCCAACACGTCTGTTAGTCTACAAGGTACCACAGGACTCTTTGTTGCTTTTTACAGATCCAGACTAACATGGCTACCCCTCTGATACTTGACTTCCTATAAAGCAGTAATTGCTATGCTGCCTTTCTTGTCTCTTTTGGGTTGGATTTTGGAGGAGTTGCTTTATACCACTTTTCTAGTTATAATGCATGCTCTGTAATCCTAGGGCCATTTAACTAGTGTGAACATTTCCTTATAATAAACATAAACTGGTCAGGGACTTGCCTGCCTGCCAGGATATCTAATACCCAGACATTCTGTGACCTCACAAGGTTTTGTAGAAGCTCTAATTGATGGTCTGTATGACCCTAGCAATAATTTTGCAACTCTTCAGACACTGTCTGTGTTAGCTTTCAGATGTTACACTTTGGATTCATTTAAGTGCAAATGATTCTCAGCTTTGTGCATCCCTTTCATCAAGGTTAAACCACAACATCTATAGTTTCAGTTTGCCCTTTGCAGCAAACCCTGCTGCTAACATGTCTTTTTTTATTGTGTAGAGATTATGGGACTGATTTACCACTGCATTATTCTAGCTGTATTCCAGTGTAACTCCATTGATTTAAAGCAGCTACAGATCATTGATCAGAGCTTCTACGAAACCTTGCAAGGTCACAGAATATTTGAATATTGGGCATCCCAAAGGGCAAACGAGACTCTGATCCATTTCTCTTTAGTGCATAAAATGCTCATTCTGACACTTATTCTGTGGCTAAAAATTGGGCTCCCGGGGCTGTTCATTTAGCCCCTTTAGCTCTCAATTGAGAGAAAAAAAAGGAGGGGCCAGTATTTCTTCAGGGATTTTTATGGCATCACATTGTGACACAGAGGCCTGTTGGTATTTCATTTTTCTGTGTCAGCAACTCTTGTCAGCCCTGACATACACACTACAGCTAATACACTGTTGCTATGCTATATACTCAAAAGATGGCATGTAATATATCATTGGAAAACTTTAATAACTCGCTCATCATCACTATTCTTGCATGGTAATTACATTCTGATCTAGACAAAGGAATGTGGATTTGCTTGTCTGACTACCCTGGTTATCAGGAGATGACAATGAAGGTACATTTACCTATAAGGTAAATAAAGCAATCAAGCTAACAAGCAGTTGAGAAGACAGCATGGCATCTATATGCCAGAAGGAGAGAGAAACACTTTAGAAGAACACGTTTCAAAGGTTTACAGGGCTATAAAGATAGGGAGTCTGGACCTCAAATGATGAGCAATTGAATCAACTAATTGTATACAATATTACTGTATTAAAAAGTGTATTGATAAAGGTCCCTTATGAAAACCTGTGACTCAGTGGTGATTAATGTCACTGTGAAATGGTTGCACTAACACTATATAAGGAATTATGGATACTGATATTGTGCTTTAAAGGCTGTGACCAAACCCAGGGAGACAAAGGTTTTATCCCAGAGAGGAGGAAAGGCAACTATTTATCTGTCTCCAATGTAAATTACCCATTATGGAATCAAAACAATGGAAGCTCCATTTACATACGAATCAGCCGGGGGATGGGAAGTCAACAGGATGGGAAGAGCAACGGGAAGCCACCCTGACTCTTGTAACAGGATCAAAGAACTTTGGGAGATGTAAACAGAAACAGAAAACCATTTTGGTATCCATCACTTTGGGAATTAAAGAGGCTACAGCTCTTGAAATCACAGAACTTCGGATCCTTCAGCCAAGGAGGTGAAAGTCTCTGGGAACTGAATATAGGTAAGAAACCTGTTTAAGCAAAGATTGTAACTTGCTGAAGTTAAGTTTTAGGCTATATTTACACTATAGATCTTACAGCAGCACAGCTGTACCACTACTGTATGTGTAGCCTTTTTTTGCCGGTGAGAGAGAGAGATTTCCTGCTGGCATAATTGAACCACACCCAACAGGTGGTGTTAGCTATGTCAGCGGGAGAGCATCTCCCGCTGACACAGCACTGTCCACACCAACACTTTTGTTGGTGAAACTTATGTTGGTCAGGGGGGTGTTAGCCTGCCGGTACTGCCCTGCAGCTCCCATTGGCCGCGGTTCCTGGCCAATGGGAGCTGCAGAGCCAGAGCTCAGGGTGGGGTGGGGTGGGGGCAGCAAGCAGAGCTGCCTGCCACGCCTCTGCCTAGGAACAGTCAGGACAGGTCACTGCTTGCTGGGAGCTGCCCAAGATGAGCAGCCCCCAGATCTGGCACCCTGACCCCCTCCCGCACCCAAATTCCCTCCTAGTGCCCGCACCCTCTCCTGCATCCAAATTCCCTCTCTCTTAGTTAACGGGCGTTTTTCACTTACTGCACCCCCCATTTCCACAACATGCCGGATAAAACAGCTTTTACTATACCTGATATCAGTTAAACCTATACCCTTTTGTTTAATAAGCTCAGGACCCTGCCACAAATGCACAGTGCCCTGCACAACACCACCCTGCCCAGTGCACCCCTGCCCATAGCCCCACCATAACTGCCCAACACCGAACATCCACTCCCTAGTGCCCCAAAATACACACAACTTCCCCGCCCCCTCACAGCCAGCAATCCGCCCCTCCCAGGTTCCCCAGAGACCCACTCACCCATGTCCTGCCTCCTGGCCGCACTCACCAGCCCTGCTGGTAGGTGACTGTATCTGCCAGGCCGAGCCGCCAGTGCAGCCAGGGCTGGTACTGGGGCGGGGAATCACTCCAGCCCCTTGGGAGTGGCGCTATCAGCCAGGCCAGGGCCTGTCCTGGCTGGGCTCCCTCAGGAGCTGTTTGCCTGGAGAGGCCCAGCCAAGCCCTCCCCCCTACTGTCCCACCCCTCCCACCAACTGGCTGAGACTGGCCAGGCTTCTGCACCAGTCCCAGGCGGCTCAGCTCCAGAGAGACAGGTGGGGCCCCACATGTGGTGGGAAGGAGAGACTGCCCAGAGCCAGAGGTGCACTGGGGTCTGGCCAGGGGGCAGAGAAGAGCCAGTGGGTGAGGCCAGTGGTTGAAGAGGAACTGTTGGCCGGCCGGCTGGCAGGCTGAGAGGAGCAAGTGGTGGGTGAGGCGGGGAGGAGATCCAGTGGGCTGGCAGGGTCTCAGGGCACAATGCAAACTGAGCAGGCCGGGGCCCCCTTCTGAGCATGAGCCCAGCTCCATGGCGCCACTGGCACCATTGTAAACCCGGCACTAGTTGCCCCACTAATGTCTTCTAGATGGTCTGGAGGGACTATCTCTACTGTGAGAAGATGGTACAGTCTACATTCCCATTCAATGCTTGGCTTCTTTGTCAACCAGGATGCCAATTAGTGCCCATGATGGCAACGTTTTTTGTGATGCAGAAAACTGTCCATTTTCCATGTATGAAAAAGAAGAAAAATTATACTTTGAAAACCTCTGTAGGGTTCCGTAATCAGCAAATATTTCTCCTCTGTAGCTTCGTTGAGGAGGCATTAGGTAAGGTAAAGGTGTGATGTTGCCAACCACAAGGAGCCCAAGGATCATGGAGGGAATGCTAACAATATGGATCATAGAACATCTACTGGTAGCAGTTGTTGCTGAAATCATCCTCCAGTCTCTAGTGGTGTGTCGGATTTAAGTGCCATGCTAAATATTGACTCCCCAGCTGCTGCTGTGCACTGCCTTTCCCACCAGCAGGAATAGCTGGAAAGGGAATTAATGCTGAACGACAGAACATTTCCTAATGTGGCAATTTGCCACATCAGGTATGTTAATTTGGAAAGGGTGCATGGTGCACTAGCTATTCCCTAATTATCTTCTAGTCTGTCATAGTCCACCAAAGTCATATATTCCTAATCATGAGGAGAGGCTTTGGGTAGCTGGTGTCTGGGGAAGTTTTTCCTTTTTTTTAAGTCTATAATGTCTGAATTTCATACAATCAATACATGTTTGTTCCCCTCCATGCTTTCAGCAGAAGGAGACTTCTGGCCCCAGAAGAACACAACGCCCTAAAAAACTGAATAGGGGAAACAATAAATTAATTTTATGCAAAACATTGCACATTCCAAGCAGCCTCTTTAAAAGGGAGCCTGGCTTTGTCTGAAAGGAGGTTTTCCAGAGTCCTTCCAGTTTGGCAATTTATTAGTGTTTTATCTGTGACCCAGAATTATACAGTCATAGGAAAGTGCAATTAGGTTTGGCTCACTTTTTAATAACAATAATTAATTTATATTTTATTATTTAACATGTACAAGAATACTAGCCACTTGAACCTCTTAAACTGGCTTGAGAATAGTGATAAATTTAGAGACCTGAACAGGTGTGTGTATCTTGGAATTAGCAGAATGTTAAGCTCTTCTATTGCTTTTGATTAAAACAAAATAATAGAAGATTGTGTGACATCTATATGGACTTTAAAGACAACTTGATGAAAAGCTTAAGTCAAGATGCCAAATGAATCAGTCTACAATCTAGTCTTTAAACACTTTGGCCTTAATGCTCCCTTTTGTTCAAGCATAGTCCAGGTGGAGTAGGGAAGAGGGCGAGTGGAATGCCACAAGGAGCTGGTTGTAGTTCCCTGTTTCAGAGCTACTGGGTCCCGCATCAGCTTGTGGGTGCTCTTTCCATTAATGTCTGAAGCTTTCAAAGATATGGTCCAGGGTCCATAAGAGAATGACCCTGAGAGGATTAAATTTAAACTGCGAGTGCCCTTACAAACTTGTATTTACCTCATTTAATGGTTTAAATACTTACTGGGATATTTGCTACAATTCCCCATTCTAAATATAGAGAATTTCTCAAATACTGTAAGTATCCTAAACAATGCAGCAAATAGTAAGTTTGTAAGGGAGCTAGTGTATATACTTAGCTCACTTGTATCACATTCTGCCAGTGTTTGGGATATATAGAGGCATTTTTTTAAAGCGGCAGATAAGACAATCTGAATTTTTAATGCCACTTTTAGTTTTTGTTAAATATCAAGTATCGAATATGTGTTAGAAGTAAATGGCATATTCTCTTGTTTTCTAAAAATCGCATATGTAAGCAGTTCTTTCTTTCCTTGCCCCAGTGTGAGTTGTTTTTTCTCTCTGAAGATAAAGAACACACTTTTGTAGATGGAGGGGAACTGAGGTCACAGAGCAAACTGAGTTTCATGCTGCTTGTTTCTTTACTATCTTGCCATTTGGATTTTTGTGTGGAAGTGGAGCAAGATGGTAACCTTATTCCACTGAAATTCAACCCATGCATGAGAAATCGAGTTTCCTTGAGGCAAAAATCTACAACTGAATAAAAGTACACCTTTGCCATTGTCTGAATTCAGTGTGGCTTGTCACACATACGGAGATGTGGATTGCAAGAAATGCATTTTAATTTTCAAACTTATTTCAATTCAGAGTGAGACTGCTGGAAACAAGGCTGCCAGTGAAATCACAGATTGCTTCTGGAGTCTGCAAAAGAATTTTTCTATAAATAGAGCAGATAACGGGTCATGATGACTAGAGAACTCCCTCCAGTGGGAGATTTATTGCATGAACTCTATTTGAAACTATGCTCTTCTCACAAGTGTCTCTCCTTGGCAGCAAATGCAGTCATAATCTATGAATGTGTTCTGCTCCCTAGCAGACGCCTTTTGCCCTTTTACAATAAATTCACAAGCGTTTTTCACTTAAAATAAAACTCTCTAAAGCACCCTGTGTTTTGCCTCTAGGAGCTGACCTCTGTAAAAGGAGGTAGAAGGGACATTAACTAGGAACAAAGGGCTGGATTCAGGAAAGGGATAAAGGTTAAACATTTAGAACTGGGCTGTGTCTGGCCCTATCTAGTGTGTATGAGAGAGGAGGGATAAAAAGAGGATAGGACGCCTTCCTCTCACAGGACAGCTGTGATGTGGCTAACAAGCGGAGACACTGTTCCATGTTAGTTCTGACAGTGGTACTACTAGCCTCCCCCAAAAGAGTGTCTGGGTGGCTAGGGAAGGGAGAGCGTGCTGCACCCTCATCCAGAGTGGCAGAGATACCATAGCAGTACATACTCCCTGGAAGCAGTCTGTATTTTTGGCAGCTCTTGCTATAATGTGCCCCTCCCCCGCCACACACACCTCCTGCAGTGTACCTAGTGCTGTTTGCTAGCATGCTAGATTTGTGATCCAACATGATCAGAGTGTCAGGACATACATAGAACAGTGTATTTCACAGTAAAGAAGGGAGTATCCTGTAAAACATGTCAGGTATATTCTAGCTTTTATAGCTCTTCTTTCATCTGCAACACTCAAGTAGCTACCATACAGCATGGTTCCAGTGACAATTTCCTTTTTATTTTAAATGTATTTTCTTCGTTCAATGTTGTGCCCATTAAGAGTGATGGCTTGACAGCTCTGAGGACTGAAATTCTCTCTTTAGGTGCAGAACAGGTATAAAAAAGGTAGTGGCAGTAGCAGTTTACCCACAATGCTCTAACTGTGGGTTGGACTGACACCATCAACTCATTCTACTTAGGCTGTGCTACACAGTTTTCTCTGGGTCAGTTTGCATCACAAGTGATGAGGTCTGGATTTTGAATAGTGGCATAGAGGTGAAAAGCTCCATATCTCATTCCTCTATGCCATCTGTGGTGTATTTCTGTATATCACTGAAAGGAAATTTAATTCTGTTTTCTGTTCATCGCACCTTTAAATACAGATGATCCTTGCTTCGTGTTGCAAGGCAGCAGCCATTTTGTTTCAGTTCAGAGGTAATTATTTAAAAGGGGTTGTTGTGTTTGCGCTCTCATGGAGAATTATACTTCAATTTGTTGTCTTTTCTTTAATCTGAAATAAATCACCTAAACTGAAAAATATATGTTTTGTTCTATGTGTATGGGAAAAACATAGCAACATCCAGACCATCTTGTCCAGTGTCCTTTGTGCAAAAACCAAACTCTGTCCCCCTAAAGACTACCTGCTGAGCTGGAAAATACATGATGATTCCCTCCATATCTGTTTTTTCCCCCTATTTTTTAAATATATATATATATATATATATATATATATATATATATATATATATATATATATATATATATATATATATATATATATATATATAATTTAACCTGGAGATGAAGGGAGATTCTGATGCTTTTTAGTGTTTAGTGGAGGATGCCTGCCCTCAATATAAGATAGAAGAGAGACTAAAATGCCCCAAGGGGAGTGTAGGGTTCTTGAACCCACATTTTATGTTATGTGTCAGCAAGCTAGCTCTGAAGCAAAACATTTATTTCTCTTCTTCTTCCTTGCATTAATCCCATTAAATGGAGTTCATGCTACGAGTCCTCTCCCTCCAGATTACTTTGTTCAATGCCCTATACTTTATCTATTTATTTATTTCCAATGTAATAATAATAATAAAATTAGTAGTGGGAAGGCACAAGGCTCACATTCTTTGATTGAATGTCACTGTTGCTTAGATAGCTGGCCTTTCTTTTAAGTCCCTGGCGTCTGAAGGGTTGTGTGTGCATGTGTTTCTGTATAGACTGAGCACGTTATAAATTACTCAACACTCAACTAATGGAAAGATAATTGCCTGGCTGTGTTGGCCGTTGCTGGCCTTCCTTTGAATTTAGAGTTATGCAGGGAAACAAGAGTTAGTGGCTGAATGAGGCAGGAGACATTCAGTGAATATTACATTGGCATAGTATTACATTATATTACATTGGATTTACTTCCATGGGGGTTCAGTCAAGATAGAGGGAGTAAAATGTCTTGAGTACAGCCTTTGCCTGAGATATGAGCACTAGCCCTGTGGTGTATGCCAGGAGTAACAGTACTTTTGGCACCTGGGAAACCCCATGGAAGTGAGATTGTTCTAATTCAGAATTTTATTAACAAAGAAGTCAGTTTCTCATTCCAGGCTGATGATGATATTTTGAGGTTGATGAAATCCTGGCAAACAATTTTCATGCAGTTTCTACACTGACAAGACAGTGGCAGCAAATCAGCACTGATAAATACTACATCATAGTAAACAGATTCTTTGGGAAGCAGTGGGGCTCATCTTTTCATCTCACCACTTCAGAGCCCACATACTCACCACCTCAGAATCCGAAAGGTTCAACAAACTTCCCTTTTTAACCTTTTAAGGCACACACAAGACTTAAAAGCATTAGCACATATCCATGCATGCACTTCTGCACATACAGCAGAGATGCTAAATTTCCTATACCTGTAGCCCTCTCAAATTTTCCTCTTGTTCCTTCATCTGTGGGGAGGGACAATGTTTTTGTGCATGCAGTGTTGCTGTACTCTTAGATCATTACATGCTCATCCCAGGAAAAGTTGTTTATGTCCATGCTCTCTAATTGAGGTGAGTTCTCATGGCAACCACATTTTCCCTACAGAAATGTCTATCGTTTTTCCACACTTTCCACAATTATATAAAACCCAGTGGAGCAGAATGGATTTAAAAAAAACCCCAACAGTTGGAATGCAAATAGCAAACCCTTGCACATTTATTTACTTTTCATGCTGATTAATATTGGTAGACAAATACAGTGAGACCTATGCAAGGATCACTCTTATTAAGCTGCTTGCTACTATACGAGACCACACCACAGGTTTTCCCAAATCCTTGTTGCCAAACAACATATTAAAATGATAAAAGATTATTTTTTAAACAATACAAAGTTAACCTGTAGAACTCATTGCCATAATATATTGTAGAGACCAAGGGTTAGATCACCTGGTGCAGCAGAGCACAATGGGTAACTTTCTAATACCTTTGAAATCATCTCTCGATCCCAAGAGGCTGTCAAGGGTCAAACTGGCTCCTAGCACAATTTAAAGTATTTAAAGGAGCTGCTTTGGTGATCAGGATTGCTGGAACTCTTCATGCTCCGACTCTGCTCTCAGGCCAACCCACAATACTTCTTATAGTAGCGACTGGGGAAAAGAATGGCAGAGGTCTAACTACGCCCACCCTGCAGTATAAAAAGGGTGTCCTTTCACCCGTTGGCTGCTTTCACCCATTCATAGAGCTGGTAGAAATCTTTTAATTTAAAAATTTTCAACCAAAAAAAAGGACAACATTTTCATTAACGTTAGCACAACATTTGCACACCATCCTACAATTTTCAATCAGATCCACCTCTTTGGGCTGCTACAGCAGTACAAAGGAGATCTGGCTTGAAGAGCTTGGCAGGTTCAAAAGGGGAATTATACACTTATATGTGTAATAACATCATTTCTGTCAGGCTAAACATTTATAAGTGATATAAAGCCTCCTACTTGAGCATGAGTCAGCTGCCCATGGCTCCACTATCCATTATGGGATTACTTGCATTTTACTCTGAACCTTTCGGTATTGCTTGTTCTTTGAGTCAGGAGAACTGACTAGAAGGGCTTTTGATCTGATCCAGTATGACAGTTTCTATGCTCCTGACTTTTGTTTGTCCCTTGACTGGTTGCTGTTCTATTTTGTACGAAATTTAACAATGTTGCAGGCCCATTTGCTACAATGGTCTAATGACGAGATTCAGAAAATAACGTATAGCAAGAACATCAGGCACTAGATTTCTAAGAATTGTAGAACACTATCTATATGTTGGATTATTTTATTTACCTGCCTTATTTTCATCAGGTTCGCTGTAGATGGAAGCCAGGATAAACAAGGAGAAAATGACAAAAGCCAATAAGATGAAAGCTGTTTCAAGGTTTGTGAATGGCAGCGCCATGAACTGTTAATGCCGCTTCACCTACAATGAAATGGAAACATTTACTTGACATACTGTAGAAAAGGCATGATCTGATCAGTATAGTAGCCTAGTTTTCAGTCAAGAGGATATATATCCTGGTCAAACTGGCTGAGTGACTTCAGCTGGCAAGGAAATAATACTGTTTACTCTCAAGAAGAAGGCAAATTCCATCCCACTCCACGTAATATGCAGTAAATTGTGTCATTCTTCCTCTCACTATGGCACATCTGAAGCCTGGCTCATGTTATTTTGAGAGCAGCACTTGTAACTCCCCATAACTGAGAATAAATATAATGTATAAGGTAATTCAGGGTCCCATACACTAATTAGTAAAACCCAGCTAGGACAGAAAAATATCTTGGTAGAGATCTACAGGAAAGCATTTCCTAAGAGTAGGGCAGAAAGTTTAATATGTAAGAGGAAATACCTCAGCCCCATGAACAGTGGAATCAAATCCAAACCAATGGCCCACTCCTGAAGTCAATGGGAATTTAAGATGCTCAGCACCTCACTGGATTTAGTCTCAAAAGGCAATCTCATGCCATCAAAAGCCAAAGACTTCAATTAATTTGTATTATACATGCTCAAAAACTGAGACATATTTTTAAGAAAGCCAAGGGAGAATCAGAATAAAGAAAAGGAAAGTCTCCACTTACTGACTCTGGGGATTTGGTGTGTATATTCCAGTGGGATCTCTTTTTCTGTGGTTTCAAAATCACCACATTTTTATAAGTGACTCAGTAGCATTGTCTTGAGCCAATCACTCACAGTTGGGAGTGTATAGTGTAATGTGGTTTCCTGGTGCCTTTCAGTTGCTGCCTTCCTCATGCAAGGTACAATATACACATCCTAATAAAAGCTCCTGGAATCAAGCAGTGAAAATGCTAGAAAGTTTTCACATCTCAACAAGTGCTTTTTGTATACCTACTTACAGAATGTCAGTAATGTTAATGGAAATAGCAGCAACAGAAGGTGCAAAAATGCAGTCTGGGCAGTCAAGACTGTACTGTACATTGTAAAACATTTTGAATGGTAAACATTAGTGAAATATTAACATGGTAAGAAAACAGGACTCAGTTTTATTGCTAAGCAATAAAAGGATGAGATAGAACACTTAAACTGTGCTCTAAATACAAAATAGAGTGTTAAAACACAGACCTATGCTGATACAAATAACAATGATACTTTGTATTTATATAGTTCTTTGAAGGTCTTCAACATTAACGGAATTTAATAAACCTGGGGGTTGGGCCAGCCCTGGGGTCAGGCCTGTGGTGGCTCGGGGGCAGCTGGAGCAGGTGGGCTGGGGCTCCTGTGTGGGGGGGGGTGGGTGGAGGGCTCGGAGCTCTGGTGGGTGGGTGGGGCCTGAGGTGGAAGGGGCAGGGCTGGAGGCTAGCCTCCCCGAAGGGGGGGAGAGTTCATGTGTTGCCCATGGGCAAATATTTATTTTCCTTTGTAGTTCATCTTAATAAGACTGATCATATTTTATTTAATTATGTTTCCCTCTTAATTCTTCATTAATCAAATCCTATTGATTTATACCAGCTGAGGCTTTGGACCAATATTTTTAGGTTAAAACTGATAAAATAATTCAAATGCTGAATTTGAACATTTTATCTAAGTAAGATGTATCGTGTTTTTGATGAGATTACAAGTTTGGTTGATAAAAGTAATAGTGTTGGTGTAATATACTCATACTTCTGTAAGGTGTTTGTACCACAAAACATTTTGATTAAGAAACTAGAACAATACATAATCAGTATGATATATATTAAATGGATTAAAAACTGACAGGTCTCAAAATGTAATTGTAAACATGGAATCCTCATCAAACTGGTGTGTTTCTAGTGGGATACTACAGGAATTTGCTCCTGGCCCTACACTACTTAACATTTTCATTAAGGACCTTGGAGAAAACATGAAATCATGACTAATAAAATTTGTAGATGACACAAAGATTGGGGTGGGGGTGGCAAATAATAAAGAGGAGAGGTACCTGATATGAAGTGATCTGGAATGCTTGGTAATCTGGGCTCCAGCAAACACTGCACGTTAAGGCAACCAAGTTCATTATGAACATGTTGATTGGCGTTCTTAGGGTAATAGTCTACCTACAGTATATTCATCCATGATTATGTAATCAGAGCTGAGAATATTCCATAATTAATGTGTGGTTATTGAGAAAGATGTTTGTTCTGTGATGCTATCAAGCTCTGAACTTTGATTGGATTGTGATATTTTAGCCTATAGGAATACAGGTAATTGCTTATCGTACAGTTATTGAGGGGGTGGGGAATAGTCACTATGCAGTTCAGACCCTCTTTACTAAGCAGGGGCCAGGGAATTACATAATTGAGAAATATGTATTATTAACTGTGCAGCATGTCTATGCTGCTGATTGTTTGAGACAACTCTACTTCATTGCAAAAGGAACAATATAGGGATAACAGATATCATGTGTCAAGTAACAGAGGGGTAGCCGTGTTAGTCTATAAGGTGCCACAGGATTCTTTGCTGCTTTTACAGATCCAGACTAACAGACATTTTGCAGCATACCCTTGCATCCAACGAAGTGGGTATTTACCCATGAAAGCTCATGCTGCAAAATGTCTGTTAGTCTATAAGGTGCCACAGGATTCTTTGCTGCTTTTAGGTATCATGTGATTGAGAATATGGGTCATTTTCTCCTGTATAGGTTCCCAATGTTTGAGATCCCCCACATGAGGCAACCCCAAAACATATATTTATAATCTTGATTTGCATAAGAGCATAGGTAACATAGTTTAGAATCAAACACCAAGCATGTAAATTTTAGGTGGAGTATAGAATAGTCTACATAATATCTGCTTTGTTGAAAATAGACATATATTGTCCATACAGATGAAGGAAAAGCATGGAGGAGTCATCCTCTCATGCAGACTTCTTAGCCTTCAATGGATGTCATGAAATTTGTGGGCGTGACAGGGTGTACCAGACCTTCTGAGGCCTCCTGTTGGACCTCCTGGCCCTACCACAACCCACCCCAAAAAAGGGCAGTGGTGAGGATCCTCCAAGCTACTTAGAGTGGCTGTGTGGCATGCAGCCAATCAGGGCCCAGCAGCCTAGTATAAGAAGACCTGCAGGACCAAAGGGGGAGGTCAGTTCCTTGCTGGAAATATAGGAGTGTGGATGGCTGCCTGATGGAGCTGTAGAACTGCCACAAGCCGGGGAGAGTGAGAAGGAGCCCTGAACTGCTTGCTGGGTCTCCATTAGGGCAAGGCCTTGAGGTAAAGGTGAAGATGGTGCAGGGAAATGGGCCAGGGAATTAGAGAAGCCATGTGACAGAGTTAAAGGGACACAGCAGATGGCTGCTATCTACAGGGTCTTTGGGCTGGACCCAGAGTAGTGGGTGGGCCTGCCCTCACTCCCCACCCCCATTAGCCACTAGGGGGAAGTGGCCTGGATATTAAGGAACCCCAGAGGGGAAACTGAACTATCGTGTCCCCGCTGGAGAGCTGAAAGCCCAAGAGAGCAAAGACGTTGTCTCCAGGGAGGGCACCCTGGGGCACTGCTCTATCCTGGACCAGCGACAAACTGAGAGATTAAGTGCAGGCACTTGGCCAAAGGGGTGCTCACGAGAGGTGTGTGTGCCCCTGTTACAGTAGGCTTTCCAGGTGATCTTGAAATATTCCTGGGATTGATAGAACTTTTCTCCTACTACTCTATGGGGAAGCAAATCTGACTCCTTGAATAGCAATCAGGGGGTTCTCAAACTTCATTGCTCTGTGACCCCCTTCTGACAACAAAAATTACTACATGACCTCATAAAGGGGGACTGAAGCCCGAGCCCAGTGCCCTAGGTGGGTGGGTGAGGGCACGAAGCCCTAGCCTGGCTGCCCCGGGCTGAAGCCCTTGTGCTTTGGTCCGAGGTTGTGGGACTCGGTCTTTGGCTTCAGCCCTGGATGGTAAGGCTCGAACTTCAGCTTCAGCCCCGTGCCCCAGCAAATCTAACATCAACCCTGGTGACCCCATTAAAGCAGGGTCACGACCCACTTTAGGGTTCCAACCCACAGTCTGAGAACTGCTGGATTAGATGATTCCTTGGAAATTCTGGCAGGAGATCACGACCCGCTGCTGAAGTCCAAAGAGCTCCAAGACAGTCTCTTACCTGTAATTATCTTCAAAATTTAGTCCTATCCACACTTGCAGTTACCCATACCAAAAGTTATGAAGTGTGCCTAAGTAAAACAAGTTGAGTCTGATCCTTTTGTTCACTGCGAATCATTCCAAATTTGCAACAAGATCCTGTTGTATTTGTTTAACTCTAGAATTTAACAATCTGAAACAAGTTCAAATTCTCCTTGATTTTTTTTTAAAGATGGAATTCATTCATTTGGAATATTGGTCTGAAATAACTAACTAACTGCCATTTAGATGGGTATATTTAAGCTCCCCTATCAATCCTCTTTTATTTTGATACCGGAATTGGATTTATCAATTTTTTATGACAATATAAAGTAAATGGGAGGTGTTGGGGGAAGGAAGGCAGACAGAGATGATACCACTTTCAAAATTATATCGGGTTTTTTACAATATAATTCTAATAATTGATTATTATTATCTCATTGCTCAACCCTAACCCTAACCATTTCAACACATTTTAATTTTAAAATAGCACAACGGGAACACATTTCTCAGAGGGAAGAGTGAGTTTAAAATACAGACATTCATGATGAGACTAATCTCATCCACAACTGAAGTAGGTAACTGATCTAAAAGCAACTACTACTGCAGCAATTGCACTTACGAGGCCTAGGAAGGGAGTTTACAGCTCTAGAAGAAAGTGATTTGCAGAATAGCTTCCTGACAATGAATGGCATTCCAAGAAAAGAGGAGAGAATAATGCAAAGTTCAGGAATGAAATAAATTCAGAGAGTGTTTTGATGTGATCTTATCATAGAATTGGTTTAAATCAAGTGTAATTTAATTAAAGGTAAGGAATTATACTAGTGAAACCAATGTGAGTGAAGTCTGAATCAGGCCCTTACTTTTTTTCAAAGCAGTGTGCGCACAGGTAGAATCAGGAGTCTAACATTAGGTCCTAGATTGTGGGTCATTTTTGCAATGTGCAAAAATATTCATTGCCCATGGAGACTCTCTTGAATCAGGTTAATAAAGAAAAAGAATATTGTTTTGCCTGTGTCTGAATTTATATTGTAAGGTGACAAATACATTAGGAGTTATGTCCGCTTAAGTGGATTTGACTTCTCATCACAGATGTCAAATGGGTTATCCTTAACATATCCAACCTGCCAAAACAACTGATTGCTGCTCATAGATGCTCTGTACAAAGGGAAAGTTGAATGTTAATTAGTCCAAAACCTGAAGAGAGCGAGAAAGAGAGAATGGAAGGTTAGAATATTAGTGGCAGACTTTAAGGCCTTGGCTACACTTGCAAATTTGCAGCACTGCAGCAGGGTGTGAAAACACACCCTCTCCAGCGCTGCAAATTGCGGCGCTGCAAAGCGCCAGTATGGTGAAAGCCCCAGCGCTAGGAGCGCGGCTCCCAGCGCTGTACGTTATTCCCCACAGGGAGGTGGAGTACGGACAGCGCTGGGAGAGCTCTCTCCCAGCGCTGGCGGTTTGACTACACTTAGCGCTTCAAAGCGCTGCCGTGGCAACGCTTTGAAGTGCAAGTGTAGCCATAGCCTAAGTGTTTGCCAGATGTTGGCAGTAGATGCCAATCTATTTCCTAGAGCCTGGAAAGCTAAAAAGTTTAATATCAGTGTCACATTCTCAGAACATAAGCTGCAAGACCACAATCTGATGCGGTATGATAAATCATGCTGGCACTAATATCATGGGATTGTTGGTTTTTAAATATCACTCTGTCACTAATATCTTGAGCTGACTGGCATATAAAATCACCATGGCACTCATAGCCTGAATTTAGCACATTTTTCAAATATATGTGAACTCTGATACACACAGAAAAATCCGTCAATCTGACTCTACTGTCCAAATGACTTCGTATATTTACATCTAATATCACTTTTGCAACTTGTTCTATGTTGTTTCCTTTGGGGAAGAATTCAACAACCCTTGCCTGCCTGTTACCTATCTTTCTAACCTGTCTTCCTACCTGTCTTTCTAATCACAAATTCAAGTCTTCTGCTCTGCCAGATCCCTTCCTTAGTAGTAAGGCCAAATCAATATTTTATGAATGATGATAGCTCTTAATTTGCATGGTTTATACAAAAAACCAAAACCCAAACAAACCTGGGAAAACTAAATTTTGTTTTTCTAAGATGATAAAAAGATCATTGGATGAAATTAAACAAAGGAAAATTTAGGCTGTGTTGGAGTCCTGTTAGATGGTGGAATAGCTCCGAAGAGTAGTGGTGAAACTCCTATTGCTCAAGTCATTTAAACAAGTCATTAGACAAAGCATTGAAAATCAGCAGCGTCGGTATCAATCCTTTTTTTGGGTACAGGGATGGAAAATGAAATCTAATAAGTGGAAGGAATATTAAACTATTTTCTTCTTGGAAGTAGCTAACCACCCATCTGGGGAGTCAGGACATATTTTTTTCACTTTTTCACTGATCTTGCCTTTTCCCACATGCCTGAGTATTGTTTACATTGTTAAGACTGTGTTTGGCCTCCCATAGCACAAGAGTTATAAAAAAGTTACCTTACTGCTACCACTGAAGTCTATGGTAAAACTCCCATTGACATCAGTGGGAACAGAATTAAACCAGCATTGAGCATTTCTGAAAAATCTGTCCTAATAGGGTAAAGATGGCAAATTGTTTTCAAAGAACTCTAGGCATAAAGTCGCTATGATTTGCTTCTGTTTTTAAACACCAGTATTGTTTAAGCCTCATGTCCAACCTTTCCCTTTCTTTCTTTTCCCTCTCTTCTCATTTTGTGCCATTTTTGGTGCCATGGAATAGCATGTGTGATCGTATGTGTGCAATGACCATCCCTTTCTATTCAAATTCCTCCTCAAAACACACTTCTTCTGCCTGGCCTGTCTGCTCTAGTCCTCCGTTATAAAACTCAGTGCCACACAAATTGGATGTTTTGTTTTGATTTTGTTTTAAAGAGCAACTGATGTTACATTGCAGCCAACTTCTTTCTGTTGGTTGCTGCAGGTAATTGCAGCCTGAATGCACAAAAGGAGCTAGGTGTTATGAATATTTGTTAATACTCTATGGAGGCCTTTTAGATGACAATAGGCACAGAGTTTGGTCTGATGCCTACATTGTTGTCAAAGCAGATAAGTGGCATCAGATACATCTGTATATTAGCTTAAAAATTCTATGAAAACCATCTGCCTCTCACACCCCACAAAGAAACATGAATGGAGAGTAGGGAGTTCTTTTTTGTATATTCTATGGATTTTAGGTGTATTTCTTATCTTGTAAAAGATCCAACTAAGCCATTACAAATGGCTTCTACATTATTTTCTCATGCTTTCATATTTCCTGCTTGAAAAAAAATTGCTTCTCAACATCAGCTTTATAACTGTTACTCAGAGCCAGGAAGCAGATTCATCAGGATCTCTTAACCACATTGATCACCTCCTCTTATCACAGAGACCAGAAAAGTCAAAGTCAGGAGGAAAAAAAGATTAAGAATGAACTCTAAGGCAGAGACCTTATGTAGAATGGTCATGAATAAGACATCTCCAATTCTTATTAATAAATCAGAATGAGGGCTGCTAGCACCAGGGGAAAAAAGAAAAGCTGTTTTCCTTCTCAACAATGGGGTGAAGATGCCCATAGGTAGCTTGATGAAGATAGATTATCTTCATAACTGGCATTTTTCCCCATAAAAGAAACGTATTAACCTTGTTACTTCCCTCCTTTTTCTCCCATGTTCATTACCAACAAATATTCCAACATTTGCTACCGTGAATGCAATTGTAACAGTGACATAGAAACCTGAATTTTCGTTTGCTCACAGCTTTCTGAAGAACCCCTCTTAGATGCTAACAGTTTCCAGGCCATTTCTCAGCACACAGATAAATATTTATTTGGAGAATTTTTTAAAGTTACTAATAGATCAAAAATGGCTGAACACAAACCCCTCCATACTTGTCATGTGGATAGTCTTCCTTTGAGTGCCTCGTGCTTAACTGCACTAATGTGAGTAGATTTTAGTAGAACTGGACAGGAAAGTGTGGAAGCATATGTAGGGGTTCCCAGACATGGTGTCCTTCCCACTCCTCTGATCCCGTAAAAGCCCCTCCCAGGGCTGGGGAGCCATGAGTCAGGAAGTGGTATGCACTGGCAAGTAGGGACCATGGCTAGGGGAACAGATACTCTGCATTGCCTCCTCCCTTCTGAGCCTATCTTATATCTACACAGGAAATAATGAGCTTCCAAGCAACATGAACTCCCAGTCCATCCATGTTGGAGAGGGGTGAGGGGGTTAGTGTACAGCAGAGATGCTAATAGCAGCACAATAGAGAGGGAATGATGCTATCATAACAAGAATTGGACCAGCCATCACCATGGACGTGACATACTACAGCCAGGGTAGTCAATTATTTTTTGTCATGGTCCAAACTTCTTGGTCAAGGTATAGTCAAGGTCCAGACTTCAGAGAAAAAAAAAAAAAACAATAATGATAACAATAAATAAATAAAAAGATTTCAGGGTCCATTCAAAAGCCTCTGGAAGTCCAGATTTGACCCATAGCCTGCCTATTGACTACCCTTGTACTACAGGGCTTCAGCTTCCATTCCTTGGAATTTCCAGTGTTTGGAGGCCAGGCAGCCCTGGCTCCTCTTTATTGTCCAAATCTGCTCCCCATTCCAAGGAAACTGTAAACTGCACCTCCAGGAATTTCCTAGGTTCTGCCCCCTTGCCCCCATTAGGATGTGTATATAGAATCATAGAACTGGAAGGGACCTCGAGAGGTCATCTAATCCAGTGCCCTGCACTCAAGGCAAGACTAAGTATTATCTAGACCATCCCTGACAGGTGTTTGTCCAACCTGCTCTTAAAAATCCCCAATGATGGAGATTCCACAACCTCCCCAGGCAATTTATTTTCCTAATGTCCAACCTAAACCGCTTTTGCTGCAATTTAAGCCCATTGCTTCTTGTCCTATCCTCAGAGGTTAAGAAGAACATTTTTTCTCCCTCCCCCTTGTAACAACCTTTTATGTACTTGAAAACTGTTATCATGTCCCCTCTCAGTCTTCTCTTCTCAGACTAAACAAATCCAATTTTTTCAATCTTCCCTCAGAGGTCATGTTTTCTAGACCTTTAATCATTTTTGTTGCTCTTCTCTGGACTTTCTCCAATTTGTTCACATCCTTCCTGAAATGTGGTGCCCAGAACTGGACACAATACTCCAGTTGAGGCCTAGTCAGCACAGAGTAGAGCGAAAGAATTACTTCTCGTGTCTTGCTTACAATACTCTTGCTAATCCCAGAATGATATTTGCATTTTTTTGCAACAGTGTTACACTGTTGACTCATATTTAGCTTGTGATCCACTATGACCCCCAGATCCCTTTCCACAGTACTCCTTCCTAGGCAGTCATTTCCCATTTTGTATGTGTGCAACTGATTGTTCCTTCCTAAGTGAAGTACTTTGCATTTGTCCTTATCCAATTTCATCCTATTTACTTCAGACCAAATGATCTGAACCAGGTTGTCCAGATCATTTTGAATTTTAATCCTATCCTCCAAAGCACTTGTAACCTCTCTCAGCTTGGTATTGTCTGCAAACTTTATAAGTGTACTCTCTATGTCATTGTCTAAATAATTGATGACACTATTAGTGGGAGGGATAGCTCAGTGGTTTGAGCATTGGCCTACTAAACTCAGGGCTGTGAGCTCAATCCTTGAGGGGGCCATTTAGGGATCTGAGGCAAAAATCTGTCTGGGGATTGTTCCTGCTTTGAGTAAGGGGTTGGACTAGATGACCTTCTGGGGTCCCTTCCAACCCTCAGATTCTATGATATTGAACAGAACCAATCCGTGCAGGATCCCACTCATTATGCCCTTCCAGCATGACTGTGAACCACTGATAATTACTCTCTGGGTAGTCTCTCAAGGATAACTACTCTCCCATATGACACTATGATTGGGGAAGAAATGTAAATCAAGTATAACCTATTGAAAAATCACTTCTGAGCAAGCTCAGTGTTTGTCTGCTAACATTTTATCAGATCCTACTGGAGCCCCACTCTTTCTTATAACAGAATACAGGTAGCATCTTTCTGACAGGCACAGGGAAGTGCAGAGGTAATTTTCAGAAGGTTAATTTATACCCATCTTATTGAAGCACACTCTGCAAAATCCTCCAAAAAACAGCCTAAACATTAAGGACAGGAAGAAATCATAGCTGAGAACAAATTGTGGATCTCATTATTCCAGGGTCTCAGTGGTCTTTTCTTCTGTATTCATCATATTTGCAAATTCTAAGCTTTTTCTTTTACTTTTTCCCCTCTCTGCTATAAATATGTAGTCATAACAGTGATTGACTTTAGTATGGCGTAGATTTCACCCTCAGAATATGATTACTCCACCATTCCCACTGACTTACATGGGACTACTCACAAAGTCAAGTATTATTTAACATGAGTAGAGGTGTTGGAATCTGTCCAGGAGGAAGGAAGGAAGAGAGAAAAGAGGAGAGAAAGAGAAGAAAAAGAATGAAATATGTATTTCTCCAAGTTGGACATACAACTCAAAAAGTTAGAAAAATCTGAACTTGATTTAGAAAGCGAACTCCTTAGAGGGGGTTAGACAGGACTAAAAATCTATTATTTCATGGCTATGATTTTTTTTTTCAGTTTGATATACTTGTTCTCCAAAAGTCTAGCTCATTACTTGGCTTAAAAAAAAAAAGAGTTCAGTGTTTTTTTAATATATCTATCAGCATGACATGGGAATGATCCATTCAAGTGACACCATCACAGGACCTAATCACATCAGACACACCATCAGGGGCTCGTACCTGCACACATCTACCACGATGATATGCATCATGTGCCAGCAAGCCCCCTCTGCCATCATACATACATTGGAACACAGTCTCTCGCAAAATAAATAATAAATGGACACACATCATCTCACATCAAACATCACAAAAAAAAAACCAACAGAACACTCCTTCTTTCTTTTCCACTCAGTGACAGACTTGAAAACAACAATTTTGCAAAAAAAAAAAAAAAAAAAAAAAGAGAAGAGAGAGACTGAATTAATATGCAATATGCAACTAAGATAATGTGGTTTTAACAAAGACTGGGAAGGGGGGAATACACAATTTTATTGAATCTATTTATGTATTTTCTACTCTTCTTCTTCTCTCACTCTCTCTATCTATCATTATAAACTTTTTTTTTTTTTTCCTTTTTCCTCCTCTCTCTCATCTCACTCTCACAATTGATATGCATACTCTGCCCATTTTTATATTTCTCTGTGTGTGTGTATGTTCTGTAATCTGTGTCCTCTGTGTGTCATCTCCATCATCCAAGAAGAAGTGAGCTTTAGCTCAAAAAAAATCATGCTGCTAAAATTTTGGTGCCACAAGTAAAGTTTTTTGCCATTTTTTTTTTTTTTTTTTATACAGACTAACACATACAATACAGAGTTAGAAATTAAAAAACTAAACACTAATATGGAACAGACAGAAAAAAAGCACAAAATACTAAAATGTATATTTCTACATACCAACTTACAGTATTCCTGTCATTGGAAAGAAATGCTGGTATGAGTGGAAATCTCATCCATGATAGCATCTTCTGTACTTGATGTGAAATTCTGAAGTAAATTAGCATACAAACATTTCCCAACACACTAAATCCTGTGTCATTGGTCTTTTCCCGAACTGAAACTGTATCATGTAGATGATGCCCCTAGTTCAACAGAAAAACTAGAAAAATAATGGTACCAGTGAAACCAAAACTTCTTTTATATCCTGCTTAAATTGTGCACCTCTCGATAAATTCCAGTGACCGGTAGATATCATGCAGCCCATTCTGACCAAATTGAGTAAAGTACAAGGTTCAATAGGTAACATATGAAAGCATGACGTATGCAGCTTCAACCCAATTATTGCTAGTTAAAACTGATAACATACATTAACTACTCTACACGGGCCAGGCTGAATAAATATGATCTTTGTAAGCAATTAACTTGTTAAGCTGCTGTTTATCTTAAATACCATGGGAATATAGAGCATTTGGTTTAATTATACTTTGCATTGTTATCTAGTCTTTTAACCTATCACATTGTCAGAGGGTGACTGGTCCCTGGAAGGAGGGAAGCAGGGTCTAGTGCACCTGAACTTATTACCTATGGTCCAATTGGGTTTAAAGGAAGGCATCTGGGTCTTATAAAGCAGTTCTCAGTCAGTAGGGAAGGTACCAGTGGGGAAGGCTTGTGGAGAAGGCCGAACTCCAGGCAAGAGGTGCTAGAGAGCAGGAAGGGATGTGCCTAGCTTGGGTTTAGGGCAAAAGAAAAGAACATCCTTCCAGAGGGTAGACCCTCAGGAAGGAGAGATTTGGCTCAGCTGAAACTGGGAAGAAGACTTGTCGGTTTGAGTTCTAGTTTGAAAGACAAGGATTTTATAAATTGGACCCCAGAAGGAAAATGGGTTGCATATTTGGACTGTCTGGACTTTTTAAAGGGCCCATGAGTGAAGGGGGAACTGAGGCAGGCCTCAGCAGAGCCATGCTTGGCTAGCAGGGATGCTGCACGGTGGGTCAGGGTGTACCCTTTCACATTCTCACAAACACACCCAGACACAAAGAGAGAGAAAATAAGGGAGAAAATAACAATGAGATTCATCTTGGAAAAAGTAGCTCACATTTTTCCCTTCCATCCATGCATTTCCACTGTACCCATCTTTTAGTACCTGATTCCCATATATATAATTGAAAATAACATAATTGCTATGTGAAATACTATACCATCTTCATCTTGATTTACATCCCTTTCCTAAATAGGTTTACTCTTACGATTTGTCTCCTGGAGAAATGCTAATGGACCAGCCTCTCTCTCTCTCTCTCTCGGTCTCTCGCTCACTCTCTTTCTCTCTCAATAAAATATGGAAAGCTGCAGATTGTATTGGGGCTAAATATAAAGTGAAAGGGGAAAAGAAGAAGGGACCAATCTCTAAGGAATGCCATGAAAGGAGAAGACGGGAAGAGAAGGAGTCTTTGAAGGATTAGTGGGACAAGCAGCAGTAGAGAATAGCGTGCAGGAGGAGCTAGTAAGTGACAGTATCAAAAGCAGCAAATAGCTCAAGGAGGATAAGAATAGAGGAGTGGCCTTTAGATTTGGTTATAAGGGGATGCTTGGATGACTTGGTACATGCTAAATTCTTTGAACCTCCTTACAGAACATATTTGCCAATCCTCTGCTCGTTTTTGTTTCCTCTCTCTGGAAATGTCCTTTTTATAACGAGGTTGATCCATTATGAAAATGTATTGTGGTACAAGTGGCAAAGCATAACACAACTCTTGGGAGTGGATCATCTTTGTCAAAAATAGATAGGTGGACATGTTTTAGCATCTGTTATATAATTAGTAGGGCTGTCAAGCGATGAAAAAATTGCAATTAACTGCACAATTAATCGCACTGTTAAACAATAATAGAATACCATTTATTTAAATATTTTTGGATGTTTTCTACATTTTCAAATATATTGATTTAAATTACAACACAGAATACAAAGTGTTCAGTGCTCATATTTATTTTTGATTACAAGTATTTGCACTGTAAATAAAAAAATAGTATTTTTCAATTCACCTAAAACAAGTACTGTAGTGCAATCTCTTTATCATGAACGTTGAACTTACAAATGTAGAATTATGTTAAAAAACCTTGCATTCAAAAATAAAACAATGTAAAATCTTAGATCTTGCAAGTCCACTGAACCCTACTTCTTGTTCAGCCAATCGCTGAGACAAACAAGTTTGTTTACATTTGCAGGAGATAATGCTGCCCACTTCTTGTTTACAATGTCCCCTGTAAGTGACAACAGGTGTTCGCATGACACTGTTGTAGCTGGTGTTGCAAGATATTTACCTGCCAGATGTGCTAAAGATTCATATGTCCCTTCATGCTTCAACCACCATTCCAGGGACATGCGTCCATGCTAATGATGGGTTCTGCTTGATAACAATCCAAAGCGGTGCACACTGACTCATTTTCATCATCTGTGTCAGATGCCACCAGTGGAAGGTTGGTTTTCTCTTTTGGTGGTTCAGCTTCTGTAGTTTCTGCATTGGAATGTTGCTCTTTTAAGACTTCTGAAAACATGCTCCACACCTTGTCCTTCTCAGATTTTGGAAGGCACTTCAGATTCTTAAACCTTAGGTTGAGTACTGTAGGTATTTTTAAAAATCTCACATTAGTACCTTCTTTGCATTTTGTCAAATCTGTAGTGAAAGTGTTCTTAAAATGAACATGTGTTGGGTCATCATCCGAGACTGGTATAACATGAAATATATGGCAGAATGCGGGTAAAACAGAGCAGGAGACATACAGTTCTCCCCCAAGGAGTTCAGTCACAAATTTAATTAACACACTTTTTTAACAAGTGTCATCAACACAGAAGCATGGCCTATGAAATGGTGGCCCTAGCATGAAGGGACAACCTGGTCTGTGTCTTGGGAACCTTGAAGAAAAATTATCTAAGTTGTATCTGGCACATAAATATCTTGCAATGCCAGCAACAAAAGTGCCATGCAAATGCCTGTTATCACTTTCAGGTGACATTGTAAATAAGAAGCAGGCAGCATTATCTCCTGTAAATGTAAACAAACTTGTTTGTCTTAGCAGCTGGCTGAATAAGAAGTAGGATTGAGTGGACGGGTAGGCTCTAAAGTTTTATATTGTTTTGGTTTTGAGTGCAGTTATGTAACAAAAACATCTACATTTGTAAGTTGCACTTTGCCAACAGAGAGATTGCCCTATAGTACTTGTATGAGGCAGATTTAAAAATACTATTTCTTTTGTTTATCATGTTTACAGTGCAAATATTTGTAATAAAAAATAATGTACACTTTGATTTCAATTACGACACAGAATACAATATATATGAAAATGTAGAAAAACATCCAAAATAATGAATACATTTCAATTGGTATTCTATTGTTTAACAGTGTGATTGAAACTGCCATTAATGGCGATTAATGCTTTTAATCGCAATTAATTTTTGTGAGTTAATCGTGAGTTAACTGCAATTAATCAACAGGCCTAATAATTAGGTCTTAAAACCCTTTTTGAAGAGTATATAAAGTACACCTTTGTAATCAGATGCCTTTCCCAGAGTGCTGTAAAAACAGTCAATACTATATGTAATAAAAAATTCTCCAACTTCCTAGGGGTTTGGCTTTATTAACAAATAAATCAACATGAAGGTATCTCAAAAATCGACTCAAGCCTTCTTCCCAGGGTTTGGCTGCTCCGAGAGTTCCTGATTGAAGACTTCTCAGACTTCATCCTATGTTCTCCTTTGTTATCTCAGTAGAGAAATGAGACACCTGCTATAGTGAATCAGCAGCACGCACACAACATTTTCTGCAGGATCATCACCTGCTTGTAGTCACACTGTTGGCCAGTTAGAGCACTATTATGGGGCTTTTCTATGCTAGCAGTTGCTGAACATGACATCCTTACTTACATTTGCAGCGAAACCTAATTCAGCTGTACCTTTTTTTGACAGTAGTTGTCGGTGACAAGTAGTTTTTCTAGCCTATTGTGTCTAGCTGAACCTGCTTCTTTGCATTCTAGATGTTACTATATTTTTGATTGCATGCCAGGTATATAGCTTATATCAAGCATCTTTAGCTTTGCTATCCAGTTTTTGTTTTTTGTGTTTTCTTACCTGCTGTTGTGTATGGTTTCTTAAGTTAAACAAATGAGCAATGTGGATGTACTTTATTTCTATGAGTTATTGATGACCTTATAACTCATCAGCGGTGGAGCAGAAAGTTGTCAATTATGAAAGGTCATGAGTAACAGCAAAAATAAATATTGTATTCACAGTCACTGAATATTCTCTCTCTCGCAGGCCATCAGCTTCTGCTCTTAAATCAGTGCTTATTATATTTGAATGGCATAGGTCTGGAATGCTGATACATGTGTAATGGGATGCTGGATGAGGACTGACTGAGCAGAAAGCAAATGCAGAAATGTTGCAAGTGTCTGAATAACACAGTGATGAAGTATATGGTATCTTGATAGATAAATGTATCCAAATTTGTTGTCATGATGTTATACCAATATAATAAAAACCAGCAGGATCTTATTAACTTCTGCTTATCATTTACATTTTTTCACTTATTAATGTGGCAAAGATGCCACATTTATTGTAAATACCATAACAAAACAAAAAACAATGTTTTTCTACTTGTTTCTATTACTACTTATTCCTTATACACACACACACACACACACACACACACATATTCATTCACACAATCATTCATTCAGGTTCTGTATAGATGTTATAGTTACCAGCCTAGATGTTGCTCATGCCAAGTTACTGGCCAGGTATCTTGGTCATGAGGATGGAGCTGAGTCTGTGTCAGATGCATCTGATGCTCCTGGAGACTGGCAGCAGAACCATAGACTCAAAGTCCTCAGTCTTTAGAGTCCAGTTTTATAGGAATTTATTCCTATGTCAGTTCATGAGAGTTGCTTCATTTTGCTGTTGCTAAATCAATCACCAGGTGGCTGGCTCCATGTTATTAGATGTTTTGTTTTTCCTTCCTTTGAGGTGTGGTGGGTGGATTCCAGTTTGCCCTCCGGGGGTCATCTGGTTGATCCCACTTGACACCTTCTTCAGCCAACACTGAATTCTTCAGGCTGGTGACTCCCTAACCATTCATTCACATACATTCTTTATCTTAATCACATCTATTTCACTGTCTCTTTACTTTTTGGGGTGTTACCCATTTATGTGAAGTATCAGAGGGGTAGCCGTGTTAGTCTGGATCTGTAAAAGCAACAAAGAATCCTGTGGCACCTTATAGACTAACAGACGTTCTGCAGCATGAGCTTTCGTGGGTGAATACCCACTTCTTCAGATGCAAGAAAAGGGGTTGGTATACAGGTTTCATCAGCATGAGTTTGGGATGGAAACAACAACTCGTGAAGCCACAAATGAATTTAGTGACTTATCCCTAAATGAGTGACAAATCCCTTTTACCACACGAAAGCCATCATTTGTTCTGTGTATGGGAGCACATGTTAGAGGAAAAACTATTTTTAGGAATGGTTTAGAGTTCAACATTTATTTTATTAAGACTAATTTTTGTGTCCCTTGGCCTGTGAAGGCATGAGTTTTAGTGGTCATAGGCCTAATTTTCCTATAAATTATACAAGTGTAAGTGAGAAGAGAATCTGGATCATGAATTTAGCTGTACTGAGAGGACAATAAAAAAGTCTAAATAATATCCAAAGATGTTGGTGTTCTATAATCTTGGGACCCTTGAGGACTAGAATTCAATCCTAAATCCCATTGTAATAACACTCCTGTTTCTCGCCCCGCATGATGTGAGGTATGGATTTTAAAGCTGTGACATGTTTATATAGAGAAAAGCTATCACTGATTCCAAAACTAAATATTGTCTATGCTGGGCTTCAGACAGGTGTAATTTTAGGTTGAAGGAGGAAGAGGAAACACTTTTATGGCAGGTTGACTTTTAAAAAAACAATGGCACTCTTAAGCTGCTCTGGGGTTTGGAATGTTAGAATGGAACTTAAGGAGATTGTTGTGGGGAGTGTGGGGAGTGTGTTGTGGGGAGTGTGTCATGATTAATGTAACTGGAGTCAGAAGGCCAATATTCCCTGGAGGAACTGTTATTGAGGGGACACCAGGGAAACAGGGAATGTGAGAGATTGGGTTGGAAGCAACACAGCCACATGGACAGAGAAGTGCACAGGGTTTAATAAAGTTCAATTTAACCTGCATTCAGCTTCACTCAGTGCTAATGCAACAGGGAGGGGAGACAGTCAAAGCTGCATGATAAATTCATTTAACATGGAGTCCTGCATTTTATCACACTAACTCTGAACCTATACGTTAAGCCATGCAGGCAGCTCCCTGTGTCCATGCAGAACCCCAGTGAGACCACCTCTACATATGCAGGATATTTCGTATATTATTATGATGGGTTGGATCACAGAAACCCCCTTGGGAACTGCCAACTGATGTGCCAAGACTATTCCTGCCCCTGCTTTCCCTGCAAGCTTGGGAGTCCAGCACCCTGTCTTGTTGAGCCAGACACACCAGTCTTCTCCAACACCGACCCAGGGTCTGAACCACATGCCCCAAAGCTGCAGACTTAACTGAAAGCAACTTAAGAAGTGTTCCTGTCTTTAACACTCACATGCTCAACTCCCAATGGGGTCCAAACCCCAAATAAATCCATTTTACCCTGTATAAAGCTTATACAAGGTAAACTTATAAATAGTTTGCCCTCTATAACACTGATAGAGAAATATGCACAGCTGTCCCCCCCCCCGGTATTAATACACACTCTGGGTTAATTAATAAGTAAAAAGTGATTTTATTAAATGCAGAAAGTAAGATTTAAGTGGTTCCAAGTAGTAGCAGACAGAACAAAATGAATTACCAAGTAAAATAAAGTAAAACACACAAGTCTGAGTCTGATACAGTAAGAAAACTGAGTACAGATAAAAATCTCACCCTTAGAGGAATTCCAGTAAGCTTCCTTTTACAGACTGTTCTCCTTCTAGTCTGGGACCAGCAATCACTCACACCCTCTGTAGTTACTGCCCTTTGTTCCAGTTTCTTTCAGGTATCCTTGGGGTGGAGAGGCTATCTCTTTAGCCAGCTGAAGACAAATTGGAGGGGTCTCCCAGGGATTTAAATAGACTTTCTCTTGTGGGTGGAGACCCCCTCCTCTCTCTTATGCAAAGTCCAGCTCCAAGATGGAGTTTTGGAGTCACCTGGGCAAGTCATATGTCCATGTATGACTCAGTTTTTACAGGCAGCAGCCATTGCTCACATGTTACTTTGAACATCCTCATGTAGACTTCTTATGTGGATTGGAGCCTTCCAAGATCCATTGTCCCTTAAGTACTTCTTGATTGGGCACTTAATTTGCACATTCCTTTCTTAAGAAGCTGACCAAATGCCTTACTAAGGCTACTTAAAAATCAAGCCAGTACACAGCCAATATTCATAACTTTGAATACAAAAATGATACATGCATACAAATAGGATTAATAGATTCAGTAGATCATAAGTTTTACAGAGATATGTTACATGGCATATTTAGCATAAAACATATGTCATATGTACATTCATAAGCATATTTCCATAAAGCCTTATGGGGGGCACCATCACAATTATATACGACTATTGAAAGTAAAAGAGTTGATTGAAAGGCTGACCACATTAATGAGAACAATCTGCCTGGGGTTATCATAGGCTGAATACATATGATTACATAAACAAAACCAGGAACAATGAGTGTTTGAGAATGTGTGTTGTGATAGACTCAGGCCAGTTGGGTACAGCAGAATAGCAGAAGGCAGATATACTGGCCACTGGATTAACAGTTTTCTGTTCCCTGACTGACCAGAGCAGGGGCTGCTCCAGGCTAATGAGAACACCTGACTCTAATTAACCTGCAAAGAGTCAGGTGAGGCTATTCAGTTAATGTGACCACCTGACTCTAATTAAGGCCCTGCTGTTACTATAAAAAGGGCTCACTCCAGTCAGGTAGGGGAGCCAGAGGAGAGGAAGTGTGGCTGGTTACTGAAGACACCTGCAAACCATTGTTAAAGGAGCCCTAAGGTAAGGGTGAAGAAGGGAAAAGCAGGAGAGCTGTGGGGAAGTGGCCCAGGGAAATGTAGCAACTCTGGCAGTGAAAGATTGGCTACCAACAACTGCTACCATTAGGGTCCCTGGGCTGGAACCCGGAGTAGAGGGCGGGCCCGGGTTCCCCCGAACCCACCACTACAGGAACAGCTCCTGGAAGGGGAAGTCAGGTCCTGTCAGGATAGGAGGCTGAACAGAGACTGTGGGAGTTCTCTCACCAACCTCCTTGCAGCCTATGATGAAAAGGGCTCAGTAGACTGTAACCCTGGCCCTAGAGAGAGAGGGGCTATGTGGAGGGTCACAGTGAGCCACTGAGGCTAAGCATAAACTGCCTAGAAGCGCAGGACCCACAGGAGCAAGGTCAGAGCTCTGCCACAGTGTATATAGTGTATTGACAATAAGAGAGCAAGGACCTTACACCTGTTTTAAGGCCAGAGAAGTATAAAATGGCCTTAGTGTAAATGAGAAACCTGCCCTACTTTCAGCAAGCGTTCCTGAGGAAATAACGTGGGATATTTTTGTGAATGTAAAGTGCAAGCATATATTATGTGCTAATAAGACTTCAGATCGTCTAATTTCTACTTGTTTAATTGTACCCAACTGAAAATACTATTTTAATAAGTATATAGTTGTCATTGTGAATAAGAGGGTTTGAATAAAATATAAAGAAAATTGCTCTATGTAATGCTGGGATAAATTCTGTGTATAAAGTCTCCACAGCCCCCTTTCACTCATCTTGTCCATTGTATTGTAAATCTGCTTTTAAAGGAACTATTCTTTATTTGTGACTCAGCCACTCTACTGTACTGGTGGGTCTGTGATTGATTTATTTCAATGAGTTAGAGCAGGGGTGATCCTCTGAGCCACATACGATAATCTTCAGAAGTTTGAGAGCCAGGCAGGCCTGCCAGGGCTCAGGGCTTCAGCGCTGTGGGGCGGCCTGCTGGGGCTTGGGGCTTCAGCCCCACTCCTTGTGAAGGAAAAATCACAAGCTCCCACCCCACCCAAGTCTGGTAGGCAGAGAATGGGGAAATGGGTGTGGGGGGCGCCACAAGCTGCACTTTAAGTGTAAAAGAGCCGCTTGCAGTTTGGCCACCCCTGAGTTAGAGGATGTTGGCTTGTTATTTGCTCCTCTGGGAGAGGAGAAAGGTGCCGTTCCCATATTTCTAAGCATGGCTGCATGTCACCTTGTTTTTCCTTTTCATCTGTACCTGGTAAAAGGTCATGCCCCTTCGTCTTTTCATTTATTCTGTGAGAATCCTGGCTAGCTGGCCCATTAAGGCAAGCTGGGCTCAGTCTGGCTCATGATCTAGCAGAGGGGTTGGCAACCTTTTCAGAAGTGGTGTACTGAGTCTTCATTTATTCACTCTAATTTAAGGTTTTGCATGCATTTTAATGTTTGTAGAAGGTCTCTTTCTATAAGTCTATAATACATAACTAAATTATTGTTGTATCTAAAGTAAATAAGGTTTTTAAAATGTTTAAGAAACTTCATTTAAAATTAAATTAAAATGCAGAGCCCCTGGACCAGTGACCAGGACCCGGGCAGTGTGAGTGCCTCTGAAAATCAGCTCACGTGCTGCCTTCGGCGCACGTGCCATAGGTTGCCTACCCCTGATCTAGCAGCTTCCTTGTCCTTGTCCTTGCCCTGCCCTTGATCTAGCCACCCAGGGGCAGTGAGTGATCACAGCTGTATATAACGGAGCTAGAGTGACTGACCCCAGCTGCAGAGGACTACTTAGGTAGAGCTGGGAACTTAGTTTAGGGGGGAGACTGTAGAGAAGACAGGACTCTGAGGGATGAAGCAGCAGGGTAGACTCTTAGGTGAGGAGCCCTGAGACAGGGCCTACAAAGATCAAAGAGACCCCTAAGGGAAGCTGCCAGAGTCCCCCAGGAAGGAAGACAATAAGGGAATCCTGCTGGGAAAGAAGCAAGATAAGAGAAGCTCTGCAGGGGTCAGGAGAAGGGGCAAAGAAGCAGAGGACTTTAGCAGAGCCCAAGAAGAGCAGAACTATTAGTTTAGGTGTTTGATTTGGACTTTCAGTTGGACCTTTTGTTACCCCAGAAAGGCACTGAACTTTGTCTTGGCTGGAGGGCTGAGCCACAGAAGACCTGGTGAGAGGCAGATGGCCAATACGAGGCACTGGAGATGAGGGCCCCTTGCAGCATCACACCCTGATACAAGGGGGCACTATAAATGGTGAGTTCCCTACCTTCTGCCATCACTGTGTACATTTTCTTTAATGTTTTAAAAACTCAAGTCAAACTCTTGACTAAACAGAGGTTTCCCCACAGGCCACAGAATTATTTTAGTCTGCCAAGCCTAGAGCCAAATAAAACAGGAAATTGGAAAGACAAATAAAAGAAGCCCTATTTATGACAAACTCTCCACTGAACAGTGCCCCCACCCCAACTCTTCCACTTGCAACCACAAAGTGGCTGATCACAATGAGAATTTTTTAAAAATAAAGTCTATAAAGATTTAGTTGGGGATGGGATGATTTAGTTGGGGGTTGGTCCTGCTTTGATCAGGGGGTTGGACTTGAGGACCTCCTGAGGTCCCTTCCAACCCTGATATTCTATGAAAAGGAACACAAAATAGTGCCAAAAAACAGCTTGCTCATCTACAATGCCTATTTACAAGTAGAAATACATTATACTATACTATATAGCATCTCAAATTGCCCTTACCAAAATAGTATCTGAATGCTTCCAGTAGTGCATTAGGCCATGTGGCTAACAACTTTCATGTGTGGTTCATTCTCAATCTCTTTGTCTTCCTTGGGAAAAATTGTGGGTGCAGTGGAGTGATTTGTTTTTAAAATATGCATGCTGCTATGTGTTTATATTAGAGAAGTGTAGCGAGGGGGTGTGGCCCCCCTCAATGACAGACTAGGAGAGACCCATGACTGCTGTCTGGTGGGCAGAGCCAGGTCACCCGCGACTTCCCCACCAGAAGCAGAGGGGCGGACAGGAACTGGAAATAGAAAAGGCAGTCCTTCCATTTCAGTTGGAGGAGAGCTGCCGGAGGAGCAGGATGTCTCCCATCCGCTGCTGGAGACCTTAGGAGGTCGTCTAGTCCAACCCCCTGCTCAAAGCAGGACCAACCCTAACTAAATCATCCCAGCCAGGCAGTAGCATAGCTAGGGGTTGCAGGGGAAGCAGCCGCTTCCCCTCAGCACATTTTTCAAAAGCAGCGCCTTAGTTAGGGGTTACCATGGCGCCAGCAGGCACCCTTATAATAAAGAATCCCTATGCGAGGCCGGCGGTGGGCGTGAGCGATTCCAGTGAGGTCAGTGGCGGGCGAGCCAATGAGCGGGGTGTCTGGGAGGCAGCTGCTGGAGCTCTGGGTCCCAGCACAGCTCGGCTCGGTGGCGAGAGGGGGGAAGCTGCCGTGGCAGCAGCTCAAGACATTCTGGCACTAGGCAGAGCACCTGCAGCTTCGTGGCATGGAGGGGGTGCAGCGGGGCACCCAGTTCGGAGCGCGGGAGAAGAAAGTGAGGGACGGGAGGAGGCACTGCCGCTGCCCAGGCACAGGTGCTGCTGCTGCTCCAGCTCTCTGGGCAGTGGGGTGCAAAGTGCCCCCTGAGCAACGCTGCCCGGAGGGGGCCTGGCCCCAGTACTGATTTTCTCATAAAGGCTGTGAACTGAGCAACACTTTTCATCTAGGAAAAATTCACAAATACTCTACTAGTCTGAACACTGAGGTGATGTGCAGAGAAAACACAACTGGCAAATGATGCATCCTTAGAAAGTAGGCAAATATAATATTTAAATACATAGAATATTAAAGTTAGGAATATGCATATATAAAACATTTACTATGTTTATTGTATTACACCAATGCTTTGGCAGTATAAAGGGAGCTGAAGGACAAATTTTTTTTGAACTGGTGGTTAATGGAAAACAGACTTTTTACTTCAGCTCTTGTTAAGGGCTGGATACTCTGGCCTGCTAAGCAGGGCAGGACGAGGGGACGAGGCAAAGCAGAATTCCTCAGATGGACCTTTTCTCAATGGTGTGAGCTAGAGCTCTCCTCCACAGCTCTATCTTTATGCTGGGACTTGGCAGTATGTCATCCACTGTCTGCCTATCTGTCCCCTCCACTGTGTCCAGTAGCCTCGCACACACTTATGGATGCTGATGCATGAAGGAATAGAATTCAGTTCTCAGTCTGTTAACTGAATTATAATTCAACAGCAAATGAAGTTCAGTATATGTAATTTGACAGTGACAGTATCTGCTGTAGACATTATCTGACCTGAATTTTTGCTGGAGAGTTTGGAATCTGATAACAGCAACAAATGGAAGTTGCTGAACAATATGCAAAATATATCCTTCAATACCACACTTATTTCCTCAGCTAAACACCTCTCTTTATAAACACTGTCCTATCTATTAACACTCACGTATCTTATTTACAACCAACCTAAGTCCTGTCAAGGCTTAAGGAGATACTTTAGGAGCTCACTTTGCATCGAGCACCATCAGTACTGTGTAGATGCAATTCTTTTGGACATTTTAATAGGAAATAAAACTGATAAAGAACAGAAACCCCCTTCTTAGCTTCATTTATCTAAGCAAAGTGAAGTTTCTCTGATGCTCTGGGGCCCTAAAGGCACTTAAGAAATAAATGTACTTGGTATCATTTGAGAAGCAGGATTATCCACCATCGTGCATTTCATCCAATTATCCTAAGAGTATTATGTGGAATAGCAGTTCTGTCATAAACACATACTTTACAATTCTCCTCAGAACTCCAGAAATCTGTAATTTACCAGTATGACTCAATCCCATGCTTTGTTAGGCTGATATCCCAAGTAAAAGTAGCTCTCTTTCCCAGCTCCCTTAATTAGGGGTTTTAAAAGTATCTTCCTGCATGTAAAATGCTATATATTGATTTTTATATTCATAACATCTAGCCTGAGTTGTTTGTAGTAGCCCCTATTAACTTTGGCTTGCTCCCCACTTAAATTACTGAAAATAAGGTGTACCTCAGAAACCAACCAAACAAAAAAACCCATATAAAAGTCTTGGAAGCAATGTGATGTGTGTTCAACTTCACCATCCAATTGCTTTGCTTTTCAGTTGTTTCCTTTTTTTACCCTCCCTTGTTTTGTGGGTTGTTTATTTTTGGCACTGGTCTGAGGATCACATGGGTAGAACCCTGTACCCATATAGAGCTCCACTGGAATCCTTAAAGCTCTGGGTGGGCTGAGGGTTTCACCAACATAGTTGTCAGTACAGGATTAGGGCCTTAGATGGTAAGCAATTTGGGGCAGAATGCATGCCTTCGTATCTCTGCCAAGTGCCTAAGACACCATATATAAATAATAGTAAAATATTTAAAATTTATCTTGTATATAAAAATAAAGTGGTCTACTAATTTTTTTATTATTTTTTAGAAAACACTGCATCCAGTCAGCTCCACTGCTTTAATGTACAAAAAGTTTTGAGTAGTGGGTCTCTGGCATTCTGGAGCAACTTCAGTATAAAGCAGCAATAGACAATGGGAATAAAAACCAGTGGTGGGATATGTAAATATGTATGTAGCCTGGAGGAATGAACACTGTCCTGAGTTCTAATCCTGGAAATTGAATCCAAGAAATAAACCGTGGAACCTATGGGAAAAATAGTTGAGGTAGTTTTGTTCAGTGGACATGGCAATGGAGAGAGAACAGAGCCTTCTTCTGTCCTTGTGCAGCGACTCTCCCACATCCAAGGACTCCATGAGACTGCTGCCAATAGAGATGCTAGACTCCCCAAAGTGGGTGGGAAGGAGCCATGACCCCCTCCTTCCACTGGCATTTGCTCTGTCCAAGGTATGGGGGAACAAATACTGCATCCTTACAAAGCCCGGCAGGGTGGCCATGCCTCTGGAGCTGCAGCAGATATGCACAATAGCTTGGGATGACCTCAGGGCACAGTGTGCCTCTGTGCTGCCCCGCACACAGGGTACACCCTTAAAGGCCCAACATGCTCCTCAACAAATAACCTCACAGTTTTTTACCTGAAAGTTTTATATATGGAATGCTGATTATTTCTTGGGGCTCTCTTAGCCAGGTGAGCCATCACCTGGTCTTTTAGGTGAACTAGCTTCATGCTGCTTTTTTATAATAGCTTTTGTTTTCCTAAGGTTCCCCAATGTAGTTTTAGAGGCCAGCACCATATACTTCCTCATCCAGAATCTCCATCTTCTGAGTCAGATTCAAGAAGGTATTTGGGGCTGAATTGTCACCAAAATAGTTGTTGTTGAACTGGTAACCCCAGTGCTCCAGGACCTACAGCACATCAGAGATTTCTTGGCCTTTTTAAAGAGTCATGCCATTTTAAGTCCTGCATAAAAATTAAAATCCAGTTAAAGAACCTGCTGATTTAATAGGGCCAACTCTGGGTCTCCTCTAACTTATAGCATGCTTTGGGATATCTGCCTAAGGTACACTAATGTTACACAAATGATTACTTCATTCAAGGTCAATCAGTTTAAATTTCACATAACTGACATCATTAGCTTGGAAGTGATGTTTGGATGAGACCTTTAACTGGAATGAGACCTTTTGGGGAGAGAGGATAAGGAACACAGGAAAATGTTTAGACTGTTGTATAGATCTGATGCGCAGGTTGCTGAGATAAGCAAGCCACTGCCTGCACCCTTTGTTGCACCTATTTTCCCAGACCACACATATGGGATATGAAAATGAAAGTATTGATGCAACCATTGATCTTTACATGGACAAAAGTGTTTTTTCTTCTGCCTTACTGACACAGATAGTTTATTGGTTTTCATCTATCTCTCCCCTGCTCCCTCTATACTTAAATATGCTCTCAAGTAATTTTTTATCAAAGAATCACTAGCCGTCTTTCTGTTTGGACCTTAAATAACCTACTGGGCTGGAGCAGCAGTGATGGATGAAGTGGTGTGTGTGTACATAGGTGTATGTATGAGTATGTGTTTTAAAATTTAAGTGCTTTGGAATTCTTCTAGACAAGTCATTATTGTGAGTAAATCCTAATTTTTTTTCTGAAGCTTTAGTCTCCATGTTTTCCAAACCCATATCTCACCTGATATTTTTATATTAGATTCTTTCAGTTTTATGACTCCTTGATTTTTGTGACTGTCCCTGGTGTCCCTAGAACATTTGTAAAAATTGAGGTAAACATGGAATTTCCATCCCAGTTTTGCAGGCCAAAAAGTTTGTCTTAACTATTCAAAACATACAGATTTTAAAAAGTTACCTGAACAGAACCAAGACACTAATGCCTGATAGATGGCCAGTCGCTGAAGTAGGTATAAAGACAACTGATATAGTTTCCAGTCTCCAAACCAATGTGATTTCAATATAGTGTCCCAAGGGGGCGCCATTGTCAATGCTATCACCCTGAGCTCATTAAATGTAATTCTGTTTACAGAGCTAAGCTATTCCCTTTGTGAGAGGAGTACAAGCTCTTATCTACTTGTGCTGATAGAGATTGGGGACAGGTTTTTCTAGAAAATTTTACAAGACTAGCTAGTGCGGGAGTCAGGACTTAGCCTCTGTAGAGTGAAATAAAAGAAAATCCAGCAAAGGTTGGAGAATGTGCCCAGTAGCACCAGAAATTTGTATCTAAAGCAGAGAAAAAAGATTCAGTGATGGAAGACTTTAACCCTTAAATTCCTCTAACTCACTTTCCCCACGTTGCTTAATGCTGATGAAGAGCCTTACCGAACTCCCCTTTGACACAGAATGTAGCTGTGGAAGTGAGGTTTTTGGTTGTCAAATCTAGACAGGGAATTGCATTGCCAATTAGTATGCCTGGCTGGTCCTCTACAGTTCCACCAAATTCCTTCATTCTCAGGATTCAACTAGTGACAGACTTTTGAAGCTATAGTCAATCTTCATAGGAAATTATCTGCTCTTTGTAATGTGTCTAAAGGTACATCTACACTACGGGATTATTCCGATTTTACATAAACTGGTTTAGCAAAACAGATTGTATAAAATCGAGTGCGCGTACCCACACTAAACACATTAAATCGGTGGTGTGCGTCCACGGTCCGAGGCTAGCGTCGACTTCTGGAGCGTTGCACTGTGGGTAGCTATTCCGTAGCTACCCCATAGTTCCCGCAGCCTCCCCCGCCCCTTGGAATTTCTGGGTTGAGATCCCAGTGCCTGATGGAGCAAAAATCATTGTCGCGGGTGGTTCTGGGTAAATGTCGTCAGTCACTCCTTCCTCTGGGAAAGCAATGGGTGGCGATGCAGTCCGAAATCAAAATAAAAAAAGAGCTCCAGCAATGGCGTCTGTTTGGAGATTTTTTAAAAATGATTTTGAATTTCGTCTTCTGTAACGGAGCACTGATAGAACAGATTTGCCTGCCCTTACTGCGATCACATCCGCATGGTCCATGCTGGAGCTCTTTTTTTATTTTGATTTCGGACTGCATCGCCACCCGTTCTGATCGGAGCTCCACGCTGGGCAAACAGGAAATATTCAAAAGTTCGCGGGGCTTTTCCTGTCTACCTGGCCACTGCATCAGAGTTCAGATTCCTGTCCAGAGCGGTCAGTGGTGCACTGTGGGATACTGCCCGGAGGCCAATACCGTCGATTTGCGGCCACACTGACCCTAATCCGATATGGTAATACCGATTTCAGCGCTACTCCTCTCGTCGGGGAGGAGTACAGAAACCGGTTTAACGAGCCCTTTATATCGATATAAAGGGCCTCGTTGTGTGAACGGGTGCAGCGTTAAATCGGTTTAACGCTGCTAAAATCGGTTTAAACGCATAGTGTAGACCAGGCCTAAATGTATGCAGAGGGATCACAAACACGTGTGAACACACAGACAGAGGCAAACTCTCCCCTGGTTAAATCTATTGCCTTCAGCAGTATTGCATCAGCATTCAATTTGGCCCAGTGTCTCTATTTTGACTGAATTTCATGAGCGTTTATTATAACTGATCAGGCATGAATGATACATAGTATACTACTTAATCCTTCTCTATAAGGCTGTTTAATCTGTATCCGCAGGCAATATGTCTTCCTCTTTTTCAGTAAAAATGATAAAATGAGAACAAATATCCCATCATATGGGCACCATCTCTCCCTCAGTCAGAGAAAAGAGTTCCTACTTCTTTGCCTAGTGCAAACATCCTGATTCTTTTAACAGCCAGGATCCAGAATGATGTGGCTAGAGTTAGACCAATGTCACTTCAAGGAAGTAAAATCATCCTTTATAATCTGCACTGGCTTTCAGTCTCATTCAGAACTGACTTTACTATTTTCAAAACTTTCTATTAGCTTCTTTTGCCCAGCTTCTGTCTCTCTCAGGCCTGGTCTACACTACACATTTAAACCAATTTTAGCAGCGTTAAACCGATTTAACGCTGCACCCGTTCACACAACAAGGCCCTTTATATCGATATAAAGGGCTCATTAAACCGGTTTCTGTACTCCTCCCCAACGAGAGGAGTAGCGCTGAAATCGGTATTACCATATCGGATTAGGGTCAGTGTGGCTGCAAATCGACGGTATTGGCCTCCGGGCGGTATCCCACAGTGCACCATTGTGACTGCTCTGGACAGCAAACTGAACTCGGCTGCACTGGCCAGTTAGACAGGAAAAGCCCTGCGAACTTTTGAATTTCATTTCCGGTTTGCCCAGCGTGGAGCTCTGATTAGCACAGGTGGCAATGCAGTCCCAAATCCAAAAAGAGCTCCAGCATGGACCGTACGGGAGATACTGGATCTTATCGCTGTATGGGGAGGCAAATCTGTCTATCAGAGCTCTGTTACAGAAGACGAAATGCCAAAGCATTTGAAAAAAATCTCCAGACAGAGGCTACAGCAGAGACTCAGCACAGTGCTGCGTGACAAGCGTAACGGAAAGCCAAAGAATCAAACGGCTCGGAGGGAGGGAGGGGTACTGAGGACTCCAGCTATCCCACAGTCCCCGCAGTCTCCAAAAAGCATTTGCATTCTTGGCTGGGCTCCAAGTGCCTGAAGGGTCAAAAACATTTTCCCGGGTGTTTCAGGGTGTATGTCATCAATTTACACCCTTCACCCCCAGCCCCTGAAAGAAAAGGGGAAAAAATCATTTCTCGTCTTTTTTCAATGTCACCCTATGTCTACTGCATGCTGCTGGTAGACGGGGTGCTGGAGAGCTAAACAGCAGCATCCTCTCCTCCCCGGTGGCAGACAGTACAGTACAGAAGGACTGGTATCCGTTCTCGTCATCAGCCTGTGAGTGCTCCTGGCTGGCCTCAGTGACGTCGGCCAGGTGCGCCTGGGTAAAAATAGGAATGACTTCTGGTCATTCCCAGCAGATGGTACAGAACGGCTGGTAACCGTCCTCCTCATAGCAACTGGGGGCTGAGCTCCATCAGCACCCCACCCCCCTGTCATGTATAAAGAAAAGATTCTGTACTGCCTGGACTATCATAGCAGCTGGAGGCTTCCTCCCCCTCATTTTATCTCACTAAAAAGTAAGTGTTTCTTATTCCTGCATTCTTTATTACTTCATCACACAAATGGGGGGACACTGCCACGGTAGCCCAGGAGGAGTGTGGGAGGAGGGAAGCAATGGGTGGGGTTGTTGCAGGGGCCCTAGAATGGCATGCAACTCATCATTTCTGCGGGATCTCTGGGGCTCTGACACGGAGCGGCTGTGCTCTCTGGTTCTCTAGTACACTTGCCCCATATTCTAGGCAGGACTGACTATTTTTAGACAAAACATAGGAAGGGAATGACCCAGGGATCATTCCCATTTTTGCCTATGCGCCCCCGGCTGACCTCAGCGAGGCCAACCAGGAGCACCCATGATAGCAGCAGATGGTACAGAACGACTGATAACCGTCATCTCATCGCCAATTTACAATGGCATGGTAGATGGTACAATATGACTGGTAACCATCTCTGCTATCTTGCAAAGGCAAATGAATGCTGCTGTGTAGCAGTGCAGTACCGCGTCTGTCAGCAGCATCCAGTACACCTACTGTGACAGTGACAAAAGGCAAAACGGGCTCCATGATTGCCATGCTATGGTGTCTGCCAGGGCAATCCAGGGAAAAAGAGCACAAAATGATTGTCTGCAGTTGCTTTCCCGGAGGAAGGATTGAGTGACGATAGGGTGACCAGATCACCCAGGTCAAATATCGGGACATTGGGGGGGGGGGGGGGGAGACAGGGACAGAGGGGAAAAAAATGGCGGCAGAGCAAAAAAAAAAAATAAAAAAAATCCCCCACCCCCGATTCCTCCTCCCTCCGCAAGCACTGGAGGGAGGCCTGGGAGACTCAGGGGAGTGCAGGGCTGGGGTGAGTGTGAGTCTGGCCTGGCCCTAAGCAGGCAGGACTTGGGCGCGTTACCTGGAGGGAGAGTAGGGGGCGGCCTGCAGGGCCAGGCAGCGGTTGTTCTCCCCACCTGGGCAGCGGGACTTGGGAGCAGCCGCTGCTGCAGCTCCCACTGCCGCGGGGGGAGGAAGCAGCCGCTGGCCAAGCTTGGCGGCTGCGGCTCTAGCACCCATTAACCCCCCGAGCCCGGGCCTGCTGCGGGGACCCAGCGCGCACCCAGCCCCTGGCCAGTCGTGTCTGGGCTGGCTGCCCAGCTGGTGCAATCCCGCGGGCGGCCCCGGAGTGGGGGCAGCAGGCCCCAGCCCCCCCATCCCGCTTGGGTCCCGCAGGAGAACGAATGGGGCTGGGCTGCCGATGCCTCTGCTGCGGGATTGCACCAGCCGGGCAGCCAGCCCAGACACGACTGGCCAGGGGCTGGGCGCAGCGTGCACGCTGCTGGGGAGCTGCAGCAGTGGCTGCTCCCGAGTCCTGCTGCCCAGGTGGGGAGAACAGCCGCCGCCTGGCCCCGCGGGCCGCCCCCATACTCTCCCTTTAGGTACCGAGTCCTGCCTGCTCGGGGCCAGGCCAGACTCACACTCACCCCGGCCCCGCACTCCCCTGCGTCTCCTGGGCATGGCATGCTTGGCAAGAGGCGGGGATTTGGGGAGGGAGCCAATGGGGGAAGGAGGGAGCAGAGTCAGGGCGGGGGAGGGCACGAGCCCTTCTGGGCTCCGGAGCCTTTGCTTGTTTGTCCAGTGTCCCGACCTAACATTGGTCGGGACGCGGGACAAACAAGCAAATATCGGGACAGTCCCGATAAAATCGGGACGTCTGGTCACCCTAAGTGACGACATTTACCCAGAATCACCCGCAACACTGTTTTTGCATTGGGATCTCAACCCAGAATTCCAATGGGTGGGGGAGACTGCGGGAACTATGGGATAGCTACAGGATAGCTACCCACAGTGCAACACTCCGGAAATCGACATTAGCCTCAGTACATGGACGCACACCGCCAAATTAATGTGCTTAGTGTGGCCGCGTGCACTCAACTTTATACAATCTGTTTTACAAAACCAGTTTATGTAAAATCGGAATAATCCCGTAGTGTAGATGTACCCTTAGATCCATCTGCTCCCCACTCCATTCACTTTGCTTTTGTGCCACTTCCTCATGAATCCTCAGAGATACAGGTGGCTGGGCTGAGGGTCACACTTTCACTTCTGTTTCTGTATTCTTTGGAACTGTTTCACTTTCTTCTAGCATTCCAGTAAGTCACTTCCTCCTTCTAAAACTCTCTGTAGAAGCTTTTCTTTCATTTTATTTGGTTTGAGACTAAATCTCATAGTAAAGCACTTTGTATTTTATGAAGGAAATTCAAAATCAATGGCATTGTATCATGCTCTTACAGAGCACATTGTTCAAGTTCTCTGCCTAGCACTTCTGATACTGTAATGATGTAGAGAACAATCTAATTGCTACCTCTCCTCCTGCATATTTTTTTGTTTGACATAATTCTTGGTCATTGTTATGTAACACTTTTCTTCCTTCTTACAATGGGGTGGTGTTTTGGATTTGGCCCTGGAAGTGATCCTGAATTAGGAAATGAATCAACAGGCGGGCAGCGATCGCTCCAGCAGGGTGCTATTTATTTCATCTAGTAGATGCGATATATGGACCGCTGAATGCTCTCCTGTCGACTCCGGTACTCCACCAGAATGAGACGCGCAAGTGGAGTCGATGGGAGAGCATCAGCTATTGACTTACTGTAGTGAAGACACCACGGTAAGTAGATCTAAGTGCGTCAACTTCAGCTACGCTATTCATGCAGCTGAAGTTGCATATCTTAGATTCACCCGCGCGGTGGTGTAGACAAGCCCGATATGAGCTATTTCAGCATACACCATGTCGTGCTGCTAAGTAAGATGGATGGAGTCCAGCATATGCATGGCCTGTAAAAAGGCCACAATTTAAGGAAAACTCCCCTTGTCAGCCTGTCAGAATATGGCTATGAGCAGGTACCTTTCCCAGCTTGCTCTGAAACAAAGTCAGCGTTAGTCTTTTTTTTTTTTTCTTGAAAAATTCCCATTGTTGGTAGCCGATGGTGGGAACACTTATTAGGAGAACCAGAAGCATCTGAAGTTCTGTGTTGTCCTATCCTGCAAGCCTCGACCACATAGGAATTCAAGTGCTGGAGCTGCTAGCATGTTGTCTACAGTAGCACTTCCCCCATTGGTACCAAAATGGAGCTGCACTAATGGTAGCATCAGAGAAATCGTAAGGGGAAAAGGGTCATGTAGACTAAGCCATCAGGTAAGGTCAAGCCTCATCCCCTTCCTGAGATTTGCCTTTATTAGCAAAGTGGTTGATAACAAAATTCAGTTCAAGTCTCCTCAGGCTTTGCTGCTCTTAGAGTTCCTACTTTGGGTCTACCAAGCCCAGACCCTACATCCTTTATCTCTAGAGAACCACTTCCACCTCCATTTGGGTGAGATAATGAATCGCCACTTTCACTTAACCCTCTCCCAGCAGGATCAACTGTGGCTAACAAGGGGGTGTATGTTTAGGAAAATGCTGCCAAGCTGTTACAATCTATCTGCTCACATTAAAGGTGTGATGCAAAACTCATCTATTGACTTTTTGGGCTTTGTCTACACTGGAAAGTTTTACCAGTAATACAGGTTTAGTTATACTAGTATTACCCACAGCTTCTGGTACACACTCTGTGATGACTGTGTGTGCCTTCCTGCTTATTGCTTCCTGTTCCTGGCTTCTGCTGCCTGAACTCAGTGTGTGTGTGTGTGTGTGTGTGTGTGTGTGTGTGAAGTTATTCAGGGCCTGCCGCTACATATGTGCCATTTGGACTGTTATATTTTGTTCAGACTGTTGCTGACTTAACTGGTTCATGGTTATTAAATGTGTTGATTGACCATCCACTTGTGTGCCCTGCTTCAATTTCCTTGTGTTTTGGGATTGATGTTCTGGGATGCATCAGAGCACAACACGTGCACATTCCAGCACAAGTGTCTTTTTTCTGGTTTAGCTTAAACTTCTTCCCAAGTGAGATAAAATAAACCAAAAAAAGGCACTCTTTTCCAGGAGCTAGGGTGTCCACATGGGGGATTATACCAGTATAGGTATCTCTGTTAAATGGAAAGAACTTTGTTATAGACAGGCTAAAGGATTATGGGAGACAATTTGATCGGGGATAGACAGTGATTTCGAATTCCTCTTTATGTATGCTGGTTTGCTGGTTGCTGTAATACTCTAGTTGTTGTGATTAGGTTGAGATTTTAGAAATGCATACAGTAATTAAAACATATTGGTTGGGGACTGAGTGTTGGAACTTGTTACTAATTGTAATTTTTTTTAAAATTAAATGGGCTCAGAGGCTTGTATAATATGCCCATGTCTTCTAAATGAAGATAGAATAATAATACTTGTAATGTAAGGCCAGATTCTCAGCTGGTGTAAATTAGCATTGCTTCAGTCACAGGTGCTCTACTGATTTACACCCCCTGAGACTCATAATATGCAAACATAATTTTAAACTAACTTCTGGCTTCCATTTGGGAACCCAGGTGAAGACAGAGAATGTTGGAATGGTGTAGGAGTATCAATGAGACACCATATGGGCCCTCATTAGCATGATGTCATGGATTTTGAATGACTTTCTTACATTTTCGTCATGTGCCACTTGATATAGCTGTTGAGAGGTGTGAGCCCTAGACTCTCTTAAAATATATCAGCAAGCAATTTCCATAATTTCACAACTTTTATTAATCTTTTTCTGCTCTGGAAGGAATTGCATTTGTGTATAATATATTCTGGGTTTAGCACCAAATTGAGATCTCAGATTGTGATTCATCATAATGACATTTTTAGCTTTATAAAAGGGCTGTCCACCAGGGTCCATGATACATACGTAGCACTGGAAGCTTACTGGATTTGTAGGAATGATACATCAAAGAAAGGAGGTGAGTGATGTTTTACATATTAAGTCAGTTCCAAGCAGCATGTATTTCACCCAAGTCCCAATCAAAATTCTTTAGAATCAATTGTTGTAGAATGACTGTCAGAAAGTAATAGATCTCTGACATTTGGGAACTGTTCATAAATCAGATGCTCCCCAAGTTGGTAACTTTCAAGTAGATGATTTACCCTTTATGAGATGATAAAACTGAGGGCTTAGAAAACAGTCTTCAGTGATTTTTAATTTTGATTGGTTGGCAATCAAATTAAATGAGGTATAATCTGATACTAAGAAGTAGAACTTATATCTGGCTTAGTATCCCAATCTGACTGAACTCCAAATCAAATGTATGCTGTTCTTGAATTTTGCTAACACAAATTTAGGGAGTTATTTCCTTTTTATCCCCTTAAACAACAATAAGTTTAATGAGGGGAAACCTCCCACCCCACACTAATGCAGCATCGAAGCTAAGATTTACATTACACATCAGGGAATTCATTATCACAGTTGCTACAGCAACTGTAACTTGGACACATAGCATATATAGTAAGGCACAGCATGTACAGTAACAAAGTACTGCAATGTGGGCTAGAGATTCGGAGTTAAGAGCTCCTGAAGTTTGTTTAATTTTCTGTGTATGAATTACTATGGACTTGATCGTTCACCATTGAAGGCAATGGGAATTTTGCCATTGGATTGTATGGGAGCAGGATCAGACCTTTTATGGCTTTGAACAAATCACTTATGACTTAAACAAATGCATAAATCTTTGCAGAATTATCTTTAAGCATATGAGTTGTCCCATTGGCTCCAGTGTTTAAAGCTAAGCACATGCAGAAGTCTTGTAGGTTCAAGGCCATAACCTGTATATAGCTTAGGCCTGGTCTACACTAGGCGTTTAAATCGGTTTTAGGAGCTTAAAACCGATTTAACGCCAAAATCACACACACAGGGGAGGCTTATATCGATTTTAATGGCTCTTTAAACCGGTTTCTGCTCCTCCCTACGAGAGAGTAGAACGCGCCAGGGTATTAACATATCGGATTAGGTAGGGTTGGGGTGGCTGATGATCGGTATTGGGGCCTCGGCTATCTCCCACACACCACCACCCCGCCGCGCCTGGATCTGAACTCTCGTGAGACAGGTCAGTACAACAGAAAAACAAACAAAGAACTTTTTTTTTTTTCCTGTTTGCCCGCGTGGCTCCGATCAGCGGGGATCAGGCGCAGTCCTAAATCAAAAAAAAAAGAACTCCATGCGCATGACCATGCGGATGTGATCGCTGAGGCAGGCAAATCCGTTCTATCAGCGCTCCGTTACAGAAGATGAAATTCAGAATCCTTTTTAAAATCTCCAGACAGACGCCATAGCAGACGACTCAGCGACTGCAGCGACACAGTGTAAACGAAAGCCAAAAGAATCAATCAAATGGGATGGGGAGGACTGGAGCTATCATACAGTTCCTGCAGCCTCTGAAAATTATTTGCATTCTTGGCTGAGCTCCAAATGCTTCTAGGTCAAACACAGTCCGCCGGTCATGGCATGGCTTGGCAAATCTCTCACCCCACCCCCACCCCCCCCCCAAAAAAGGTAAAAACATCCTCTCTGACTCTTTACATGTCACCCCCTATCTTTACTGAATGCTGCAGAGAGACGAGTGCAGCAGTCAACAACAACATCCTCCTCCCGCCATGGGCGTGGAATGGGCAATATGATGGATGATCATCCTCATCATCATCAGCATCAGCTGATCATGCAAAAAGCTGGAAATCCATCCATGATCACAGCTTCAGCTGATGGTAAAAAAGGACTGGTAACCCCGCATCATCAGCTTGGCCCCCCTAATTTTTCTGGTGGATGGATGGTGCAATATGGCTGGTAACCATCCTCATCATAGCAACAGGGCTGAGCTCCATCAGCCCCCACCCCTGTGTAAAGAAAAGAGAAAGTTTGCCCCCCCTAGCATGCTGGGCTTCTCTCCTACACACTTAATGTCCTGTCTGACTATCATAGCAGCTGGCTGCCTGCTGCCTTCCATTCATCACTAGTCTAACAGTGTGTCTTATTCCTGCATTCTTTATTAATTCATCACACAGTAGCCAAGAAAGGCTGGGAAGAAACGAAATCACAGGTGGGGGTTTTTTACAGGCACCCCCCTGAGCATACAGATATAAATTTCTCTCTCTCACACACAGGGAGGTGGTGGGTTCTCTAGCACACTTGCCTATATTAGGCAGCACATTTTTTTTAGATACCAAAGGAGGGATTGACTCAGGGGATTCCCAATTTTTTTTTGCCCCCAGCCCCTGTGCCTGGGGGGCTTATAGACAGCAGCAGGATGGAAGGTGCAATATGGCTAGCAACCTGGCCCCATCAGGCACTGGGATCTCAACCCGAAGTTCCAAGGGGCGGGAGGCTGCAGGAACTATGGGATAGCTAATAGAAGCCCACAGTGCAGTGCAACGCTCAGAAATCGGCTAGCCTCGGACATGACGACACCACACCCGATTTAATGTGTTATAAAATCTGTTTTACAAAACCGGTTTATGCAAATTCGGAATAGTCCCGTAGTGTAGACGTACCCTCAGTTTTCTTATCTGTGTAATGGAAACAATTATACCTGCTTACCTTAGGGAAATTGTGAGGCTTAAAGGGTTTAGAGGAGGCAAAGTGCTAAGTATTCTTACTGTTACATATGTGTATGAGAGCTGAACTATGGTTGTATGAGATCCATAACCTTGAATTTCCTCACATTTTGTGCATATCAAATTTTAGCCATAATATGACACTTTCCATGTAAATATATATAAATATTCCTTGAGGCTGAACCTGTCTAACAAAAGGTGTTACAAAGTCCTTTTAAAATAACTAGACCATTAAGTGACAATGTTTTACAGGTAATTCTAGAAAGATCTCTTAGGGATGTAAAAAATCCATGCTGGTTTTGCTTTAAACAGGAATACCTCAAAACTCAGGTGCTACATTTTATTTCTTATCAATTTAGCCCTTATTTTACTTACTAGTTTGCATTTTGATTTAAATTTAAAAATCACAAGCTGTCCATGGAAACCTAAACTTTATCAGTGTGAGTATTTAAATTGTGCTTACTAAGAGGTTTAGTTCTTGAGTGATTAAAGTGGTAGAGCCTAGGAACTGGCATAGAGAGTGGGCAGAAGGTTCACTTAGGCCTTAATCTGGTTTCATGTCTCTGACAATGTGAAAGGTTAAACACTCCAGTAATGCAGCTGGGCACCTGTGAAATACTTTACTGTGTTTGGGCAATATGCCAGCTAGAAGAAACAGACAAGTACAGTAGTGGGTCTGCAGATTCACCACTTACTGCATTCCTTAGGGTTAGGCTAACCATTCTATTGAGCGGGTCTCATCCCTCAGAGTATGAGAGATTCTGGTAGGTTTCAAGTTTTATAGCATTTACAAGGGTCTCTCCTGTGTGTGTGCAGTTATTGCCAAACTTTCTCTTTGAAAGACAGTATGTTACATCCTGCAATCATAATACCATGGGGAGTGGGGGAGGGATTCTCTCTACCTCTCACGCTCTGATCTGAGAATTATTATTTTACTCCTAATTTATAGCCATCATCTATCTAGGTCCTCCAGTGACTTGTTGACAGAGCTGACGCCAAAACTGATTTTTTTTTGATTGGGAGAAGATAAAGCTCAATATGAGCCTTTCTTAGATGACCAGGAATGTCGTAGTTTGAGGATGTACAAAGGATGCATTTTTTTTCTGACTTCACAAGAGATAGCATGAAGGCAATAGCCACACGTTGCACTTACATGGAGAATTCTTCATAATGATATTAATAACAAAGATTTTATCACTGATAGGGGATAATAGATAATCTCACATTTTAAGACATGCTCTGTTCCATTGCTCTCAGTTACTGTTTAATTTATGGGCTGAAAATCATTTGCCCATCACCAGTAACCTTGGACACACTCTGCAATGGCTTTGATGGTCCACGCTAAATCACAGAAATGTAAATACTCTGAACTTTAGTCTCAAAACACTGTAGACCTATGTGAAATGTTTGCAATGAAATCCTAAACCACAAGAAAATCCCCTGGTTCCAGGTTTGGTTCCAAACTCAAATCTTGGTCCAGGTCTGTCAAAATGTTTGCTAAATTCATGAACTTTTTGAGAAAATCAGAGCCCAGTTGCAAATGAATTATCCCCATTTTACAGATAGGCACAGTGAGGTTAAGTGACTTACTTGAAGTCATGCAGGAAATCTGCAACAAATCAAGGAATTGAATCCAAATCTCCTGAATCCTAGTCCTGTGCCTTAACCTGAAGTTACCACCTAGTGGTTGCAATATACTAGTGTCTGGAGACTTCAGACAAACCTGAGAATCCTTTGAGGGAGGCACTGTAAGGAACCATGGGTCTAAAACCAAACATTCCAGAGCCTCAGGTGTCTGACATCTTCACATTGCCACTGGGGAGCCAGGTGAAGCAGCATCCAACAATTATTGGAGGGTTAGCCACTACAGCAAGTATCACCCAAAGAGCCCAGAGCGACAGAATACTGCAGCCGCCTGATTAGTCCACACCAACTATTTAAACCAGGAAGTTTCTCCAGGGCACTGTCTGCAGTAGCAGTAGCAAGCCAGTGTCTGCATGGGTGCTGGAACAATTCGTATAGTGGGAGTGCTCAGAGCTTTTGAACCAAACTATAAACTCCTGTATATGATGGAAACAACTTCAAGCCAGGGGTTGCAGTAGCACCCCTAGTTCCAGCACCTATGGCTGTCTGAGCAATAAGGCAGACACTGGCTTGCTACTGCTACAGATTCTGTCTTGCTCTTAACTCCTGCCTTTGACCATGGCCCAGCTTGACCTTGTCTGCTGACTCAGCCTGGTAACTAGTCCTGACTCCTGCCTTTGACCCTGGACCAACAGGCATTACTGGGCCAGCCACCTACAACCCAGTCATTACAGGCACTGTACAAACACCTAGTAAGAGATGATTCCCTTATCCAAAGAGGTTGCAATATAACTTTAGATAAGATGTAACAAATGGATGTGACAAATGAAGGGAATGGGTGAGGAGGAGGAGAAGTGATAAGAAATATGGCTATATAGGCGTTAGACTCACAGACTTTAAGGCCAGAAGTGACCATCGGGATCCTCTAGTCTCATCTCTTGCACATTGCATGCCACAGAACCTCAGCAATGCACTCCTGAAATAGACCCATAAGCTCTGATTGAGGTACTGAAGTCCTCAAATTACAGAGAATCCACCATTTACTCTAGTTCAAACCAGCAAGTGACCTGTGCCCATGCTGCAGAGGAAGGTGGAAAACCCTAAGGTCTCTGCCAAGCTGACCTGGGAGAAAATTACGTTCTAGTCCCAAATATGGCCATCAGTTAAACCTTGAACATGTGGGCAAGACCCACCAGCCAGACATCTGGGAAAGAATTCACTGTAGTATCTCTGAGCCTTTCCCATCTAGTGTCCAATCTCCAACAGCTGGAGATATTTGCTACTAGCAGTTGCAGATGGGCCACATGCCATTGTAGGCAATCTCATCATACTATTGCCTCCATAAACTTATGAAGCTCAGTAAGCTTATCAAGCTTTTTTTTTTTTGCCTCCACTAGTCCCCTTGGAAAGCTGTTCCAGAATTTCACTCCTCTGATGGTTAGAAACCTTAGCCTAATTTCAATGTTGCATTATTAGCAGGCTTTCAGTCCAAATTACTTTTTAAAAGATATTAACATTTCTTTATTTATGATATAAATAATCACTACTAGCCATCTGCCTAGCCTTTATTATTTGGCGGTTTTCCATAGGTGTCATGGTAGAAGTTAATCTTGAAGGGATTTGAATGTCAGGAGAATGATGATTATATGGAGAAGGGCATGCCTTGCATAAGGTGTGGCATGAAAAAAAGGCACGTGTAAGGGAAGAGGGGAAACAGGTGACAGAGTTTGGCATTATTGGCAAAGCGGAGAACACTGGGAGGGCAAAGACATAAGATACGAAAGTGAATAGGAAGGGAGCAATGATGAGTGGCCTTAAAGCTGCAACAATTTTCTGTAACATCAGATGTTCCTTGCATATGTTAACACATCAGAGTGTTGCTGAAACTAAGAAGTTGTTGATTAATATCCAAAACAACAAGGGATGTGACAGGTTCCTAGGAAAACATATTAGTATACATGAAAGGCAGAATCTAGAGCCAGTTACTTATCTGCTTTTTGACTAATCAAGTATTTTTTTACATTCTATTGGATTTTTAATTCACCCCCTCCCCACTCCCTGAACAAAGATAAACAAAATTCTGTTCAATTAGAGGGAGGAAAAGAAATAGGGTTGCATAGGAGAACAAACTGAAGAATGAACCATCTTTTTAAAGCACCTTTTTTTAACCTACTTTTTTTAATGGAAAAATCTTAACACTTCATAATTTTCCCCATAAAATACAAAACTACAACACCTGTATAACTTTCTTCCATACTCCTCCGCACCACCTCAAGAAATTGGCCAACTGACATGATAAGCGGAGGAAGTAATGATGAAGTGGTAAGATTGCTGAATTTTCCGTACTATTTCTTTATAATATGTATGCACAAACATACGTAGACCAAGTCTAGAGCCACTTCCTGTGGTTGTCCGTTGGGCAGACTGTTTTTCTTTCTTTCTTTTTTTTTAAATGCATGTCAGGGAAATGAGACTGTAGTTCTGGAAAATAAATCACACACATGGCAAAAAAAAAAATAGTGGTGAAGTTTACACTCAGCAGCATATACTTTTAGTTGGCTTTCATGACAGTCATGAATGTACGTCTGAGGGCAGAATTTAATATTGTTTGCCAGTGGTTGTTGCCACAATTGATTTAGCCAAAGATGTCACAGAGATATGAAAATTCTACACATTGTGTTTATTTCTGTAGGCCAGATTCTGCCACTCCTACTGATGTTGAGTTGTACGTTATTCCAAGGATGACAGAATCTAGCCTATTCACCTCTCCATGATAGAGAGGAATGATTTAGGTCAGGCAGCTGCAGAACTTCACCAAGCACTGAAATTGTCTAGCGATTTTGTTTGCAAGAACCCCTTATTATTCTGGGATATTTAACTTGATTAGCACTACAGTATTTAATTCAGCTCTAATTAAAACTGCAACTTGTTCACACGGTCACACAATTTACAAGGCATCCTAGTCATTTAGACAATGTCTTTCTGTATATCTTGTAATAGTTCTATGTTTATTGCAAAATCCCTATCATGGTGCAACCAATGAAGATTTTTAGGTGGTTTAATATTTCTTCAGGGTAATTTTACCTTTTGGTAAAGGAATCAATTAAGTTACGGACAATCAATAGCATATCTATTTTTTTGAAACTAAAACCAGCATATATCCTTATATAGGAGAATTCAGAAACAAAATAATCCCATGCTAAATGGTGAGAGGGTTTATAAGTATAGAGATAAGATCCTTGTCTAGGATGTCAATGGTTCATAGTTCTAATCCTAACACTGCTGTTCCAGGTGCACTGTCCACACTGCCACTTTACAGCACTGAAACTTGCATCGCTCAGGGTGTGTTTTTTTTCATACACCTGAGTGAGAAAGTTTTAGCATTGTAAAGTGCCAGTGTAGACAAGGCCTTAGTGTCACAGCTAAATACAGAATGGAACAGAATGTTTAGCAAAAATAGTTAACACATTTCAAGGGGACAATGCACTTTGACTGGTCCCTTGAAATGTGTTAACTACTTATGCTAAATATTCTGTTTCATCTTGTATTTAGCTGTTATACTCCTGAGGGCAGGTCTGCACTACAGATCTATATTGGTATAACTGTGTTGTTCAGGGGTGTGAAAAATCCACACCCTTGAGTGACATAGTTATACCAACCTAACCCCCATTGTATACAGCACTTATGTGAGGTAAGGGGATTTAGCTAAATGATTTGTATTTCTATTAATGGGAGTTGATGTGGGTAACCTCCAGTCAGGAATCATGCTAATTTACTCATGTGCTTTTGCAAAATTTCTCTGCTCTTATGTATTAAAGAGCTAAGGAGTAAAGCTGGTTGGGAGGGAAATAATCATCCCAAAATATCTTTACTTAGAAAGGAAAATTTTTGCAGATTGTTTTTTTGTTTTTTTTTTAACTTCTGATTTTTTTTTTAAATGAGAAACTGAAATGGGATTTTTTTTCCATAAAAAAGCTAGAAATTTCAGTTAGAATTTTTTGGGAAAAAATTCATTTGTTTTGACAATTTTCACAGAAAATACCATGTTTTTGCCCAGCTCTACTAATGACCATACCACAGAATTTACATCTGATCTATTTTAGGCTAGTGTTCAAGGTTGAATGAGGGCTTAAGGTCACATTCAATAATTTCAATTTTTTTTAAGCTGTTGTACAATTTTGATCCCAATGTAGCTGAAATCCTTGCAAGATCAGTGATGATCTAGGGGACAGTAAGTTATTGCACCTGTTTGTAACATGCATTTTACTTCCTCTTCAGACCTGGTCAGCTCTGTTGGCCAGTGTGATGCGGACAGGCGCTAGGCTTTGCCCTCTCCCAACCCAGATGCTAGGCAGACCCTGCTCTGTTTCCCTCTCTTCACAACCAGGCAAGTCCCGGGAAGCTGCACATGAGGGTGGCAACTGCCTTGTGTCCCCTTACTTCCCTGTGCAGCCATGTGAGACTACATGTGAGTTATAGTCTGGTTCACTGGGGTAGGCAATGTTACAAAGGTAAATAATTTCAGTAGTGGAACTTGGTGTTAATACTTTTGTCACATAGCTTCATCCTAATTATACATTAATTATATATTAATTTGCTATTTGTTAACTGTTGTGATATTGACTTCAAAATTATGATAACTTGGGTAATTATGAAGCTCCAAGGTAGCGTAACTTAAATAAAGATGATGGTTTTATGACAATGTGAGTGGTTTGTAGTAAAATCATGGGAACTTTGTGGGTGGATGTGAATGAGTGAATCTTTCCATTTCCCTTGTAGTGGTGGTCTCCATTGTTTTTCACCCTACAGCTGTGGTTCTCAAACTGGGATTTGCAAAATGTTACAGGGGGTTTTGGGGGGGGGGGAATTCCTTAGTGGCGGACAGAGCTGTACCTAGGGACCCCGGGCAGCACGGGGCCAGCAGCCTGGAGCTCCTGGACTTCCAAGAGCTAAGCAGATCAAAGCAAGCATATCTCTCACACTGAGGAGATTTAAACTTCAAGGCTCCTTATAAGAAATGGAAAGGGAGGTGGATATTTTTTGCTGTTTTTAAAATTAAATAGGCAGCTAGTATTTTTTAAATTATTATGAAGAACAAGTTTAAGCTTTGTAACATGCGTTGTTTGTTTGCCTGGACGTCTCAAGACCTGAATGCTTGTGTAAGAAAACTCTTTGAGTTGGCTTCTTAAATACCTTCATGCTGTTCCACATCTGATACTCCTTGATGAAACATAGGAGCCTTGTTTTATAACAGGCTTATTCAAAGTAATACATGCTATGAAAGTGAGATCTTGGAAAAGTGTTGCCATTTTCATAATGTAATAAAAATACTGTAATTATAATTATTAATAAATGGTTTGTAATAAGCATGTCATAAAAACAAATTTTATATTTCCAGGATCACTGCTTTTATAATTTATACTCAGGTGAAGGAGAAAATCCCTGGAAATCATTTTTAGGAGGGGGTTCGCGAGACTTGACATTTTAGTGAAAGGGGTTCACAGGTTGTTAGATTTTAGGAACCATTGCCCTGCAGAATGCAGTGACATTCTCATGATCCCATGGAAGGTGTTGTTTGTTGTTTGTATTGCAGTAACACCTAGCAGCTACTGTTGCTTCTGATGGACATTGATTTCTGCACAAGTTTTCAAGCCAGCCTTTCCCTGCACACAGAGTTGAACACTGTCTTTTCATCTTCAGGTAATCTAATAATAGCATTATTGGAAGAAAAAATATGGTTTGCTCTTTCTCCTTTAGCCTTATATACAAGTCAACATTTTTAATCTGTGACCTGATGGGTGGCCCTCAAAAATATTTGTGAACTAATAAAGGATTGGATTTTGATCTCAATTATGCTATTGTAAATGTGGAGTAATTTCTTTAAAATCAATGGAGTTACTCTGCATTTACACCAGTGTATATGAGATCAGAATCCAGCCCCTAAGCATACAAATGTAGGAATCTTATCAGTGTCACATATGTGCATGCATATTTACAGAAATACTTATTGTACCCAGCATGAAATACGGGCCAGGAATTTGGGCAAGAATCTGTCATCTGCATTCACATTGAGGTGGGCATTATTTTAAGGGTATGCCTACATATAAAGCTGGGGGTGTGATTCCCAGCTCAAGGAGACACACTCATGAGCCATTGCCTGTGCTACCATGGTTACCTTACTACTTTTTAGTGAGCCAGCTTGATAAGAGCTTGCCCAAGTATTTCTCCTCAAGCTAAGAATCGCACACCTAGCTCCAAGTGTAGATATACCTTAAGAATAGTCCCACTGAAGTTAATGCAACTACTTGATATGTGACTCAATAAAAGGCTGCTGTCAGGGTTCCCTCCCCACTCTGAACTCTGGGGTACAGATGTGGGGACCCACATGAAAGACCCCCTAAGCTTATTTCTATCAGCTTAGGTTAACTTCCCCAAGGCACAAATCCTTTGCTTGTCCTTGGACAGTATTACTGCCACCACCAAGTGATTTAGACAAAGATTCAGGAAAAGGACCACTTGGAGTTCCTATTTCCTTCAGGCCCTTTCCTGGGGAGGCTTGAGAATAATATACTAATCAATAGGTTAACAAAGTGAGCACAGACCAACCCTTTTGGTTTTTAGGACACTAAAAATCAATCAGGTTCTTAAAAGAAGACTTTAGTATAAAGAAAAAAATAAAAGAATCACACCTGAAAAATCAGGATGGAATGTAACTTTACAGGGTAATAAAAAGATTTAAAAAACAGAGGACTCCCCTCTAGGCTCAACTTTAAAGTTACAAAAACAGGAATAAACCTCCCTCTTAGCATAGGGAAAATTCACGAGCTAAAACAAAAGATAATCTAATGCATTTCCTTGTTGTTACTTACAATTCTGTAATTTTAGATGCATTATTTCAGGATCCTTTTAGGAGTTGGTTTACCTGCTTGTTTTCTCTCTCTCTCTCTCTCTCTCTCTGTCCCGAAAGGGAACCAACAAAGAGACCCCAACCAAAATCTCTTCCCCCGCCCTCCCCAGATTGAAAGTATCTTCTTTCCTCATTGGTCCTTCTGGTCAGGTGCCAACTAGGTTAATTGAACTGATTAAACCTCTGGCCAGGAGGGATTTTATGTTACTGCATACATAAAGGTTGTTACCCTTCCCTTTATATTTCTGACAGCTGGCAAGGCAGGTCTGTAATTAAAGGGGGTTTTAGTTTAGACTGTTGTAAAGTCTTCTTTGTAGATTAATGTAGCCAGTGAAAGAAAATATTTGCTTCACTTTAGTTTGTTGTTTTATTGTGAGAGTCTGTAGAACACAGATCAAGAAGAAGTGTTGATCCTTAATGGCTTCAATTCACCTGATTTTGGTTTACTCTGACAATTCAGGGTCAGAATCAAGACAGGGAAATCTAGGTGCATCAGCTAAAAGCTAATTTTGTTTCAGGCTTGTGTAGCCTTTGTATGGGATTCTGCAGCTCTCCATTATTTACTGCTCTCTCCATTAACGAAGTACTTTTCACTGTTTATTGGGAAATTGCACCTCAAAACATTACATCATTTAATAGAGGGAAAGGGAAGGCAGGAAGATGCTTTTATCTATAGCACCCACATAATAAAACACTAAATGTTGCTGAAGTTTAATTTTTCTTTAAAAATGTTAAAATGCATTTTACAATCAAAATGGTAATGCAAAATTATAATGGTAAAGGGCTTAAGATTTCTGGCCGTGTTGCAGTAAGTGCTCAGTCTTTCAAAGTGATAAACAATGGAATTGGAGGGCACTCAGAGGTGTTCAAGAGTGTGCACTCTTCTTACAAAAAGAATGTTTCAGGAATGTTAATACACTCGTATTTCAGCCTAATGTTAAAATTAAAATAGCCACACATCAAAATGTTATGAAAGCTGCTCCTACCAGTTTCTGGAAACAGTAATTTGATTCTGCAATACAGTGTTTTAGCAAGTCAAGAGAATTTTAATCCACAAAAGATTAAAGGATGTATTTTCAACTGTGCTTCAGCTTGGTTTCATTTGTGTGGGCACTAATATGCACCTTTAAAATTTCGGGTTTGTTCGAAAGCTGCTGACTGAAGGCCTTTGTGTAGCTGTGGAACAGGTATGACGTGGGCAACAGCTGCACATGCACACCTGTGCCTCTGCCCTGACTCTTCTCAGCTGAGAGGATAGTTCCTTCTCCATGCCAATTCAGTCCCTGGCTTTTTTGTTGAGACTAATGTTGTAGGGTGCCCATTAGTGCAATAATAAACTTGTAAAGGTTTTCTTCTTTTTGGTGTCCATGATCTGACATGAAGGTTGTTGGTGAATGTCAGTGTGATTATTTTCTGTTTTGTTGCAATGCCAGGAATAATAGACTAGAGCTACATTACAGGGGAAAATAAGGCAACATACAGAACAAGTGAGTGGCTGATTTTTCCAGTCATAGGGGGGGAAGTCAAGATTTTTAATGAAGAAACACATGGTTATATCTATAACCATATTCAGGAAGATTCTTTCGGGTGGTATAACGAAAGAATATAATATAGATGTGTGGTGAGTTCCCTGGGGTACAACCTGGAACTGGGGTACCACTGTGCCCCCTTAACTCTCCAGCCTGGGCTGTCTCTCACAATGCTTTGCTAGAGACAAGCAGCAAACTCCTCAAGGCGTTATCATGGGGTACAATAGCATGTGGAGCCCTACACCCAGCTAGATTGCATGAATGCTCTGTGAGCCACTCACAAATCACACAAAGAAAGGCACCAGCAAATCTCCAAAGCTCCCAGCCTTGCACCCCAGAACTGTGCCATCTTGCCCTGGTCAGAAGCCTGACCAGTGTAAGTTCATTACCAGTCTGCCCCTCCTTCGATGTAGAGAGGATACACACTCACCTATGTAAACTGAGCTGAGATTTTCCAAGCACTTCGACCAAAACACACTGTTTTAGGTAAAATACAAAATAGATTTATTAACTACAAAAGATAGATTTGAAGTGATTATAAGTGGTAGGCATAAAAGAGCAGAGATGGTTACCTCAGAATAAAAAGTAAGCATTCAGTCTAAATCCTGAACCTTATTGGACTGTGTGCAATATTTGGATCAAGCAGTTTTTCTCACCCCTGTGGATGTACAGGTAGATTATGGGCCTTAATACACAGTCTTTCCCTTTAAGGCTGGGACCAGTCTCCTGAGTTGAAGTCTTTGTCTTCCCAGCATTCTTGTTGCTTCCAGTGCAGGTGTGGGGAGGAGAAAGATGCCCTTATGATGCCACTGTCCCTTTTTTATACTCTGTCTATGTCCCTGGAAAGAAACTAGCCCAGGCATGCCTGGTGGGCCTTGCTGAGTCACAGGGTTGAGCAATCCCCATTGTGCAGTACTTCTCTTACAGAATTGTAAATCCCTGTTTACATCTCCTCTGCTGATTTATGGTTATTTAATACCTGCCTTGGTGTGAATCAACTCCTTTGTTGTCACTGGAGAACTAGCAATGGATGACTCCCAAACTTATAACATATTTCAATAACAACCATACAGGAAAATCTCATAACTGCATACACACTAACAAGATATGTAATTTGACAGAACAATGGGTTTCAGCAAATCACGACCTTTCCTATGATATCTTACATGGCATGCTGCATATGAAATATCACAATCATATATATAAATGATGAATATGGGGGTTACAGGGTGGTACTTTGAGGTCTGGTGTGTCACAAGATGTTAAAGTAGAGGTCCAGAACCAGAGGAATTGGGAACAGAGGAAATGAAAAGCAGACACAAGGTTAGCTGGACACACAATAAAGAGAACAATGAAAGCTGAAGAGCTGAAACTAGCTAACTATTATGAAAATTCATTGCATGTTTAATAGTTAAATTTCCTATTTTCCAAAAGCAGGGATGAGCCAATCATTCCTTAGCCTCTGCCACACATGATGCAAAGTCTGCTTTGTAATGTTTGCATCCAATTGATCTGTCTTTTTGGCAATCTTAGTTCTTGTTTGTACAGTGGGCAGATGCCAAAAAAGTGAGTAAGAATATCCTAAGACTAGTGACCAACTGGAAGATATCATCTGTTTAGTTAGTTTCTAATACTCTGTATTCTTTTGCTAGTACATATTTCCCAGTAGTGAAAGAAAATGCAAATCATACTATAACCAATTCTTCTGTGGAGAAACTTAACTTTTGTCCAGTATCTGTAATGAAGAGAGAATTTTGGTTATCAGTCTTGAACCAGGCTATGTCACTGAGTAAATTATTACCATGCACAAACATTTGGCATGAAGAGCATAGAGGTAAGAGACCATGGGCCAAAACCTTAGCTTGACTTCAGTGGAGCTACATAAATTTACATCAGCTGAGGATCTGGCTCAATCTTTTGAGAACTGACAAAAATAATCCAAATGCTGAATTTGAATATTTTAGCCAGGAAACTGTCAGGTTTTTTAAATGAGATTATCTTTGTCAACCAGACTTGTAGAGGTGATGAAATGTATTTAGACTTCTGTAAGAGAGACAAAGTGGGTGAGGTAATATCTTTTATTGGACCAACTTCTGTTGGTGAAAGAGACAAGGCTTTGAATGACACAGAGCTGTCTCTCTCACCAACAGGAGTTGGTCCAATACAAGATATTACTTCATTCACCTTATCTCTCTAATATCCTGGGATTGACATGGCTACAACAAAACTGCATTAGACTTCTGTAAGGCATTTGACTTGGTACCACACAACATTTTTTCTTAAGAAGCTAGAACAATACAAGATCAACATGATACTTGTTAAATAGATTAAAAACTGCATAATAGGTGTGGTAATGTAATTTTAACTGGGAAATTACCATTAAGTGGGTATGTTCTAGTGGTTCAGAGAGAGGTTATTGGCCCTATGCTATTTAACATGTTTATCAATGACTTGGAAGAAAACATAAAATCATTACTGATAATTTGCAGGTGATACAAAGATTGGGTGACTGGTAAATAATGAGGAGGACAGGGCACTGATACAGCATGATTTAGATCACTCTGAAAGCTGGTCACTGTCAAACAATGTGCATTTCAATACAGAGAATGTAAGGTCATGCACCTAGGAATGAAAAAGGTAGGCCATACTTACAGGATGGGGGGACTGTATCCTAGAAAGTAATGACTCTGAAAAAGATTTGGGAGTCTTGGTAGATAATCAGCTGAACATGAGCTCCTGGTATGATGATGTGGCTAAAAGGGCTAATATGATCCTTGGATGTATGAACAGGGGAATCTCAAGCAGAAACAATGAGAGGTTATATTACCTCTGTTTTTGGCATCGGTTCGACTGCTACTGGAATACTGTGTCCAGTTCCAGCGCCCACTATTCAATAACAATATTGAAAGAGTGGAGGGGGTAACTAAAGGACTGGACAACATACCTTGTGGTGAGAGACTCATGGACCTTCATCTATTTCACTTAACAAAGAGAAGATTAAAGGGTGGCTTGATTACAGTCTGAGTATCTGCACGGGGAACAGAAATTTGGTAAGAGGGATCTTCAGACTAGCAGACAAAAGGATTACATGATCAAGTGGCTGGAAGCTGAAGTTAGACAAATTCAGATTAGAAATAAGCTATAGATTTTTAACTGAGGGTAATTAATCATAACCCAGGCTTACTCTGGTATAACTCCACTGATTTCAGAGTTACACCACTGGAGGGCAAACAGAGGTGAACCAGGCCACAAATCTTTTTTAAAAGGAAACTAAATTTTCTACTTACCATGGTGGTGACCTGTATTTTCACTGTAGATTCCAAACACAGCAAAGAGGACAAATACTAGCATGGAAAAGAGAATGGTTGCCATTTCCAACCTAGCATATGTATAGCCCATAGGATAGGCTTCCCAATGCTCTCTGTCGAAAAAGGAAAGGGGAAAAATGTTCTTTTGTAGTATTGTACTTTTAGTATATTGTATTTTTATATATACCAAACTCCCCAGCTAAAAATGAGGTTATCAGGCAATGGTATCCAATCTCCTGTATTTATTTCCTATTCTAAATGAAAGAAATATTGCCATATCTTAGATACCATTCTGCACACCAGCTGGGCGGATGCTATAGCCTGTGTTTTGCAGGAGGTCAGACTAGATGATCATAATAGTTCCTTCTGGCTTTAGACTCTATGACTCTCTCTAATTTACACACTCACTCACAAAAAAGATAAGCAGCTAACTGACTAAGAGTATTAATAGACCAGCAGAGTTTGAAGCTAACTTGATGTGATGATGATGATGAATTTCACCCCAAAAGAAATCCCAGTCCTTTCCTCTCTCACTCCATTGGTTCTACCACAGCCAGGGTGGTAGCAAACCATATGGAGTAATGGAAGCAGTAGGACAGGTAGCTGACTTTTGCCACATCCCTGGGTCTCTGCTAAGCAGTATTCTTCAGTGTTAGTTGTAAGAACGTGTCAGTGGAAAAAGGGCAAGGAAAAAAAAACCTGGTCTTTAGCTTCAGATGGCAAGTTCATACCAGTTTTAAACTCTAAGTCTTTCAGATCTGTCTGTCTTCTGTCTATCCAGGCTCTTGTATGATTCCCACAATATATATAAGCAATGCATTCAGTACTGAATCAAATGTATAAACAGATTATCTTGTTGTCAAGAACCTCTGTCCTGATAAATGGAGCACTACACAGAAGTAAACAGGTTTACTGGCTGACTAGGATTGGTCGTGGAGATTGTGTTGAGAATTAAGGCATTTAGAATACGCTATCTCACTTTAATTACCCTATGTGAAGGAGCATCTGTACTGCATCCCCCCAACTGAACCATGAAAAGTCCAGCCACTGTCTTAAGTATCTAGCCTTGAGAGAGGCTGACATCTGTGGCCCATTAGGCAGTTGAAAGGTGGATCAGACAACTGTGCCTAGTTAACAGGGAAGCCATAGAAAGCTACATTTATCAATGGGCTAATAAAATGGTTCTAGGAAAGAATAGAAGGACTTAGCTTCCCTCCATCCATACAGACAGGAGAGCATGAAAGTCTGGGAAAGGGACCAACACTCACTACTTTATTCACCATCTACCTGACATAGGGAGGACTGGGACTATATGGTATTCTACTGAAAGGATGTTTCCTATTGTTTTAGTGAAGCTGCCCCAGTAAAAAGGGAACTGTGAGAGAATAAATGTCTCCCAGGAGACAAACAGCCAAAAGGGTGCTTAAATTGTGTTTATTTCCCCTTGATTTCCTTTCCTACCCTGGCATAAAAGTATTGAAAGAGTGATCCTATTAGAACTAGTGTCAAGCAGTGGGATATATCTAACCCTACTGAATGTGAGGTGCCAATTGTTATCACAGAAGTAGACAAAATGGCAGATTGATAGTAGCAACAGCTACTACTGCAGCAACAGATAACCTGATAACACCTGATTATAGCACAACTGCAGCAATGGTGCCAGAACTTCCTGCAGTAGATGAGAGCTGTGTTCTATCTTTGAACCTGCCGGCCATCCTGGCTTTGGATGACTGTTCCAGAATGAAAATTCTCCTCATTGGGCAGAGCCCTTGTGTAGGCTGGTGGTTCCCTCGCCAGTCCAGGAAGAACTCAGCACCACACCCAAGTCAGTTTCAGGCCCTTCCCTCAGGGCACAGTTTATTAACTCAAACACAAAACTTAGGCAAACTGTCAAAACAGAGGTGTTCCTCTGCCCACCATAGGCTACAGTTCCCAGAGGCTTTCCCCCTTATTCTCTCAGTGCTGACAGAACAATACACCTTTTCCCTTCAATTCTTCTGCTTCTACTGTAAGGAGCCTGTCTCACTTCTGCTCACTGAGCTATCATAGCCATTTATAGGCTATGACCCCCTCCCAACTGGGTCTCATAATCAAACAGGGCTGGCTGGATCCAGATCCCCTAGATCTTAGAGAAAGTTCATCCTATTACACCTGGGCTGTTCAGTAGCAGTCATGTAGCCTCTTTGTGATTGCAATTCCAAAACCTGCAATTCCATCTTCTTCAGTAACCGCAGAGCTGGTGATGGTGTCAAAGGTTGGACTATTTCTGATCCCCATGAATGTGAGGTGCCCACGTTCAGCATGGAAACAGACAGTTGTCCAGAGGTTTGAGAAACCTGTATACATTCTGCTGACCCATTGTGGCAGGTGGAGTCACAAAGGAAGTGCAAGTGGGCCATTTGCACACAAAGAGAGCTGTAACAGATTGGAAACTCAAGCTTGGGTAGGCTGCGGCTTGTATTGTATTCTGTTTCTGAGTAACCCATAAAAGCAAATCCCTGAAAGGTAGTGCATTTGGACAGTAACTCAGGGCCTGCATGCTCTTGTGAAGATGGTAGAGACTCCTGTTCATGCCTTTCAGCGCAGTATTCCACATCAGATTATGGTTCATTCTCATGCATATCACATTCTATAGGGATGCCTTCATAGATTCAGCTGACAAATATATCTACATCCTCTTGCAATTTGATCAGCAGTCTAGTGGTCAGCTTCTGAAACCTGATGTTCAGAACTCAACCTGAGTGCTTGCGTGTGATTAAGTGGAAAGGAGATTGTTGATTCAGAAGTTTCAATTATTCACAAGAAAATAAGTTTTTTAAAGCCTCTCAAGAAAGAGGTGGTGAGAAAAAGGGAATGAAGCAGAACGAAGGGAGTTCAGGGTGGGGAGGAAAGAACAACATCAGGTCATTGCTCATGTTACCCTTTCCCCTCCCACTCCAGTATCGTTTCCTTGCTTGTAAGAAAGGGGATCAGAACTCCTTCTCAGAGCCCACTCTACATCATGTTTGGTTTTCCTACAAGACTTAACAATCACAAGAAAAAGAAGGTAAAAATAGCAGAAACCATGAATCACAGCAGGGGAGGGAGTTTAAGGTGCTCAGCCCTTCAGCGGATTGGGCCTTTACTACATATCAGAGTTCTATTGACAAATATACTTCAAACTACATACATTGTTAGAAATTCTCTAAATCTATGTCTGTATCTCTATGTCAATAGCGGTTCTTAATATAATATGTGATGCAGTTGTTCCAACCTGTTGTATTGTGCCTGGTTTTCTTCATGTTCACTCATCAAAAGGTAGGATTTCCTAAACTTTTATCTTTTTACAATATTAACAAAAATACAACCCAGGAACACCGCGGGTTGAGACCTATTTGGTATCACCGGTATTTTAGTATATTTACAACAATTATTCCTCTGCATCCTAGGATCTTGAATTGCTACTTTTCACCATCCCTTCAAATAAAATGATGGTATACTTCAACTCTTTCTCAACAAGGTTTTCTTATGTGCAGCTTTTACCAACTGGCAGCATTTAAAGTAGGGATTTAGTAGAACTATCTTTGTCCCCACCCTCAATTTGAGCACTGTCATGTACCAAATCACTGAGACACTGAAATGTCTTTTCCCTTTCAGACTGTAGCATACATCTGTTAAGACACAGTGATGTAGTACCAATTTATAGATAGAACCATTAACCCCTTAGAAATCAATACCATTGAACTATACAATTTATACACCTTGATAATTTAACCTTTCTGTCACATGTCTATTTCTTTTATAATTTCACATTGTGTATGTGTGTGTGTGGGGGGGGGGGGAAGGTCTTCTCTTCAATAATCACATTTAATTCCTATTTAATTACAGTATGTATGCTATACAAGCAGAGCATCAGTGACATCCAGTGGCAGCATGTATTAATCTCAGGCATAGCATGTTCTACAGGGATGCCTTCATAGATTCAGCTCACAAATATATCTACATCCTCTTGCAATCTGATCAGCAGTCTAGTGGTCAGCTTCTGAGAGCTGGTGTTCAGAGTGCTTGCATGTGATCAAGTAGAAAGGAGAGTTTCATGTTGCTCTGTAAGCAAACTCTAGTGCAAGCAGCAACAGTCCTTAATCTGGACAGTTTCCATACAGTGAGGCTGTGAGTTCAGGAGGAATAATATCAGTGGATGCACATTGAATCAGCACTTTTTACGTGCTCATAGTGTTGGTGTACTGTACGTGTTGGGAGACACATGCCTTGTAATATTTCTGTCTGTGACATCTTAAAACACAGAGATTGTAGCTTTTTAGGGCAGGGACCGTGTTTATCTGCGTCATAGATGCTGCTAAGCACTTTGTCCATGCCCAATAAATAGCCTTTAATACTATCTGGGTAACATCAATCTATTGCTCAAAACAATGTACTGTGCCATCAAAACCCCTTGCCAAAAGTTAAAAATACACTCAAATGAAAATTAAAGCTAGGAGCTTTAGATTCAAGGAGATCAATCTGTTCATCTTAAAGAGAAGATTAAGGAGTGACTTGAACACGGTCTAAAAACATCTACATAGGAAACAAAAACTTGATATTGGGCTCTTCAGTCTAGCAGACAAAGGTATAACAAGATCCAATGGTTGAAAGTTGAAGCTAAACAAATTCAAACTGGAAATAGGGTTCCTATTTTTTACAGTGAGGGCAATTAACCACTGGAACAACAGGTTTATGGTAGATTCTCTATCACTGGCCATTTTAAAATCAAGATTGGATTTTTATTTTATTTTATTTTGAGATATGCTCTAGTGCAAATAGGAATTAATTCAAGGAAGTTTTATAACTGCTTTGTACAGGAGGTCAGGCAAGATGATCACAGTGGTCCCTTCTGGCCTTAAACCAAAATATGACTAATCATAACAAAGTTAAATCCAAACAGTTCCCACTTCCCCACGAATATAAATCCTTTTTACATTCCTCCAGCCCCAAAGCCTTATTAAAGAGGTAAGTCTAGCCATGTACCCTGAAGCTCAACCAGTTCAGGCTATTTTAGAGAATGTGGGGAGCAGGTTCCAAAAATGAGGTCCTCTCATCTTATCTTCCTTCCTTTTTATAAAAAAGGGGCTCCAGCTCAACTGTCTTTTTTTTTCACCATAGCTGCAGTTGTATGATGTGGGAAAGCTCTGACAGGGTAAGCGTAGAGCTGAAAATTCCATTCCATGAAAGATTTTAAGATTTTGGATCTTTTGTTTTGGTTTTGATTCAAAATGAAACCTGAAAACACTGAGGTTCTCCACGAAAGAAATTTAAAAATAAATATTTCAGATTGATCAAAGCATTTTGTTTTGACTTAGACTTTTTATTTTGTATTATAAAATAAAAATTGAAATATCATTTAAAGTGTTTTGTTCTGAAAATGTTAAAACAGGATATTTCGACAAAGTTGGAATCTTCCTCTTTTTAACTCCAAAACAAAATTTTGGTGAAACTGATATGTTTTCACACAGCATTTTGATTTAGACAGAACTGTGTTTCCCCACAGAATAAGGTTCTGTTGGCTTTTCTGATCTGCTCTATTAAGGAGGACTAAATAAAAAACCTTTCTATATCTGTCCTTATGTTTCTTATTCTGAAAAACTAAAGTTCAGCAAACTATGACAAACTCGATAAGTGAGATATTAAATGAGATGTATTCAGCCATGCTGAGGTCCATCCTTCCTGCTTGCAATGAAAATCTGAGTGGTTGCACCTCTACATTCCTGATTAACATTTATAATCAAGTAGTTAAACATGCATCTTCTCAGATTTATACATACAAATAAACTGCAGGCACAAATGCATGTGAAAAGGTTGCAGTTGCCTTGAATGCCACCTTCAAACAGAGGCTAAATATATGCCCCTAATTTAATCATTTGATTTTAAAATGATCCTTTAGTTAGACTTTGGGACCACTTTTATTTTGGAAAGACTATAGACATCTAATATGAAAGATACACACCATTGGTTTGTTGATGTATGAATCTGTTGCACTCAACCTTTTTCTCTTGTATCCCTTGCACTTACTCCTAATGTATTTGCATAGCACAGTAATTATCTGCTAAAGGACTGTCAAAAGACATTCATTCATTTATTAAATAATAACTAAATACAAAAGGCTATAGAAAAACCATGAGAAATATAATAGTAAGCATTTAAGATATGCTTATGTACCTCTTCAGAGGTTCAGAACCATCACATCTCCCACATCAGTCAATAGGAGTTGTAGGTTTTCAACCTCTTTTTGGACCAAGACCTGCAAGCAGTGGCTCAAAGTAATTTAAACTGTAATCCTGCATCAGGATCAAGTTCTATGGCCCTTTTGTGGAGCTCCACTGAGTTCCAGGGGCCTCCATAACAGCACCTCTGCTAGTAGATCCTAATCCAGCATTGGAGCATCAAACATTACTCAGCCCTCATTGGAAATTTCTTTAGAATTTAACAGAAAAACATTCTATAGAAAATGTAAACCTGCCTAAAGATTTCAATAGCAGGTATTTTCTATTAAATTCACTTAACTCCTATTACGTTCAATAGGATGGCCTAAAAAATTTACAGAACTCAATAGAAATTTTATCCTTTCTATCAGCTTTCAGTGTAATTTCTTGAGGATCTTGTTGGTTTCATCTCTATTAGAGAGGCTTGTCAAATATTAAATAGTTTATACCTCATGATTTTTGTGAATATATATATATATTTATTTCTGAGCAAACAAAAATGTGCTAGTTGCATATCACAGAAGATTTTAGCTTCTTTACAACTTTGTATTGCTTATTACTTTACTGCTATTGTATTGGCAGAATGTTTCATTAATGTCCCTAACTCCTTTAACATATTTTATTTAAAAGACCGACAACTTTAATCAAAAGAAATGTTAAAATCCTAAACTTCAACCTGCAACCTCTTACATCAAATTCTATATAAACTATAGAAACTATCAGAAAGGAAATTCTTGGTTAATAAAACAAATGGGATTTTAAAGTAGTTCCCAGCGGCAGCGGGTCTTAGCAATATTTTTCAAAGCTATTGAAAGGTGCTGGAATAAATGAAAATTTTAAATGGTATATAACGACTCTGGAGTTCAAACAGAGAAGGTTCCCTCGTGCAGGTGCCTTGGCATATATGCCTATTGAAGCAAATTGCAATATATTTTGTTTCAACAAGGAGAACAAGAAGAAAAAAATTCTGCCATATTTTTGACAGATTTTCACCAACTATTAAAATATTTTTTTCTAGGTGATGCTACAAAAACATGGAAAGATTAAGGTTGGGGATGGGGAATTCTATAACTAGTACTAGCATGAGATTCCCTTTGCTATTAAGAATAGGAAATTTCGCAATTGATTTTAATGCCTGAGTGGCTACAGCAAGTCATGCTCACCTTCTTCCCAAATGGAATGTGTATTTCAGATAAACATTTATGTTCGTGTAGTATGTACACACTAACCTTATAAATGAATCTTTCTTGAAACAGCAGAGGTTGGATGAAATGTTCTTAATAGCGTCCACCAAAACAGTGTTTCCAATAAATATCGGTGTGATCTTTTGACTGTTGGTGGCAAAGGCTGGAAAAGACTTAGTTTCTGACGTGATCAGTTATCTCTACTTGCATCTATTTATTTAAAGAACTAGTTACCACATTGTATACTAGAATTCTGAGTCATCGTGTGCTGTTTCAATGTGAAGAATGCATAGGCATAGGAAGAAATGAAACTTTGCCAGAGCTAGTACGTGAGAGTGCAACATAAACTGTATGATTGTTTGCAAAGTAAGCCAAAAATGTCAAGGCTAATGAACCATTTAACTATAACCTGTGAAAGAATGAAATATGTTGCTCGGTCCAAAGATGATATTTCCAGAGTTTTTGTTCCATTGGAAACTTTGAAATGTTATCTTTTCATTCTAATTCAGAAGGAAAACTGAATTTTAAATGTTAAAATTTCCATCAGAAAGGAAATTCCATTTTCTGACCAACTCTACTGGAAAGGCTTAGTTTCCATAAACAAGTCACAGGTTTGTAACCCAGTTACAAGGGAGATACTACAACTTTTAACTGTGTAACTAGGTTCCCTGACTCCTTGTTAGTCAGTTTTCATGGTCTCTTAAAATAAAGAACACTCCTCTGCACAGTGCCGGGTTTACAATGGTGCCAGTGGCACCATGGAGCCAGGCCCATGCTCAGAAGGGGCCCTAGCCTGCTCTGCTTGCACTGTGCCCTGAGACCCCACCAGCCTGCTGGCTCCTCCCACCCTGCCCACCACTTGCTCCTCTTGGCCTGCCCGCCAAGGACTCCTCTTCACCCCCTGGTACCACCCACCGGCTTCTCTCTGCCTCCTGGCCAGACCCCAGTGCACCTCTGGCTCCGGGCAGTCTCTGCTTCTCACCACCTTTGAGGCCCCACCTGTCTCCCTGAAGCTGAGCCACCTGAGACTGGTGCAGAAGCCTGGCCAGTCTCGGCCAGTTTGGTGGGCCAGTTTGGTGGGGCAGTTTGGAGGGCTTGGCTGGGCCCCTCCAGGCAATTGGGTCCTGAGGGACCCTGGCTGGGGCAGGCCCTGGCCTGGCTGATCACGCCACTTCCAAGGGGCCGGAGCGATTCCCCTCCCCGGGACCAGCCGTGGCTGCATTAGCAGCTCAGCCCAGCAGACAGTCACCTCCCAGCAGGGCCAGTGAACGTGGCTGGAAGGCAGGGTGTGAGGAAGGGGGTGTCTGGAGGGGAGGGGGTGCTGGGCTGTGTGGGGGTTCGGTAGATCTGTGTGTTGGGGCACTAGGGAGTGGGGGTTCTGTGTGGGGTGCTGGGCAGTTGTGGTGGGGCTGTGGGCAGGGGGGGCTGTGGGCAGGGGTGGTGGTGTGCAGGGTGCTGTGCATTTGTGACAGGGTCTTGGGGGGGTGCTGGGTATAGGGAATTGAAGGGCTGTTCCAGTGTTGGGTGGGGGGGCTCTGTGGCATGGCATAGGCCCGTCCCCGAGGGGAAGGGGCACACTGGCAGCACAGGACTGGGCAGGCCACTGTGCATCTGTAGGGTGACCAGATAGCAAGTGTTATAAATCGGGACAGGGGTGGGGGGTAACTGGTACTTATATAAGAAAAAGCCCCAATATTAGGACTGTCCCTATAAAATTGGGACATCTGGTCACCATATGCTTCTGCTGCTGCTTCTTGACCAAAAATAATCAGTAGTTCTTACAATAATCAACTACAAATCTCCTTCTTAGCAAAAGCAAGTTCTTAGCAGAGTACGGTAACATTTTCTTATACAATGGGTAAAGAGGTGGTCTTGAGTATCTAATTAACTCCCAGTTAATATGGGGTAGAGACATTCTTAGCAACTTTTTATTCCCTACTAGCAAAACACCATCTGGCATATTTTTCTAAGAACTTGAGAGACTGCCTTTAGAATTCTCTCTCACACACACACACACCCGTTTTTGGTAATAGAATTTGAATGTCAATCATCATGAAAAAAGAACTCTGGTGGTTTATCCAAGTTCCCCCAATTGAAAGAACGTCTGTCAATCAGCACTGTTGGATATGGTTAGTATTGTAGCGTGACAGTATTGGCTGATGGGACTAGGCAACCTTTCAGTGGTCTTTTTTTGTAGTCCTTTTCCTTTTCTACAAGGGTTTTAAAAGAGACATAAACTGTGTTCTGAGGATAATTTAAAAGTTCATATTTGCATAGAATGTCACTGTTTGTTCAATGTGTAAACACTTAGGCAAATCAGATTCCCAAAGGGTTTGGGAATCCAAACAACCCTTCTGCTAATAACACAAATACTGAGTAATTCATCATACCTCTCGAGGTTTGTTATAGGCATTTTAGTCCCAGGATGGGTCCAGATCTAGGTCTAGAAAACCTGCAACAACTTTGTGCCATATATGTTGCAAGTAATGCATGACACAAACCTGACATCCCAGAGGATGTCCTACCAGATATAACAAAACAAAAGTTTCCTTGAAATGTCAACATTTGATATGACTCTTTTTTTTTCTTTTTTTTCAGTTTCCTGTATTTATTTCTAAGTACATCTTCTCGTACTAGTATTTTATAATAGACATTCCAGTGGCTTCTCACTTGCTTCATTGCCATAACTTGGCTAGGACAGATCTGCAAGCAATTGGCAGTTCCTGTAGAATCACTGAAAAAAATTTGAATGCCTCAATAACCAACATATTTTTTATCTTGAGGTAGCCTTTACATTTCATGTTAATGTCTATAACCGAGCCTTAACTTTGATTTTCATCAGCCACTTACTTTCCACAGCAACCATAACTAGATACACATTCCAGCTTGATAAAATCACTCTCACTGCTGCTTTCTGAATGAAGAATGACTGACTAAAACTGAGAGACGCCGTGCAACAGGGTTCCTGTGACCACTTTCTTTGAAAGAGTCATCAGCATCTAGATCACTAGAAATTAAAATGTCTGATGAAGACACAGACTACTACTTAGTCCATTTTAATTTTTCTTCAGGAACATTATCATAGCTCTGAGGGGTCATGAGGCATGAAAGTGTCTATCTGTAATAGCCAGAATAGAGCTGGGCATCCATCCACATACTTCCTTTTTTTCAATTATAGCATATGGCTAGAGCTGTGCAGACAGTGGAAATTCCATTCTGTATATAGTTTTGATTTGTTTTTGTACTGATTAGGAATGAAATTGAAAATTTGAAATTCTGTAAAAGAAAATTCAGAAAAAAATCAGTCTATTTGATTTTTTTATATTATGATATAAAATATAATTCTAAATTTAAAAGTCATTTCAAAAGGAAAATGAGAATGTTTGTTTTATTACAAAAATGTCAAAATGGTATTTTGACATTGTCAGAACCTTTCCCACCATCCTCCAAAATGAAACTGTGATGAAATTGATATGATTTTGCAAAGCATTTAGATTGCATTCTCCAGTGGAAATTGGTTCCATTGAAGTCTTACTGACCAGCTCTCCATATGGCATTGCTGTAAGCTCTGAAGCGGTGGAGGCTTAGGACAATTCTGAAAGACTGAGGAAGCTCTGGGAAGACTGAGCAGATTGGCTAGGATCCTTGATTTGAAAGTGCAATACCTTCCTTTGTGAACAGAAGCAAGAAAAAGTCCCTTAGCAGCTTCAGATGGAAAGCACTAAAGAAATGCTTATTATATAAAAGGAAAATTATAAGAATAATCCTTTTTATTATATGAATCGCAGAAGCAGCCACATGCCCCTATTGGGGATCCAGACCCCATTGTGCTAGGCCCTGTACACCCACATAACAAAAAGATGGTTGCTGCCCCCAAAGAGTTTATAATTGAAGGCTATGTCTTGTCTGCATACTCTGTTACTGAGGTGTGTACATGCTCATGTGTGCTCCTCATACCCGCACTAAATGTCCACATATGCTGTGCTAGACACTGATATAACACTGTGTACATGCATATAGCTGTGTCCCCACCACCATTGTGATGCAATGTTAGTGCTGCCATTTCAGGGATGGTATCCCAGGTTTCTGTGCGGACAAGAGGAGACTCTAGGAACCAATTTGCTGTGTCAAGTTGGTAGTGTCCCCCGCCTTCACAAATTTGGCAGTGGCCTTTCCTGATCATGTTTCCTTTCACTGCGGTTTCCTGCAAAAGTGGGTGGAAAGCAAGGAGCAGTGGGATGATAATGTGGTTCTGCTCCTCTTCCTTATTGTGGGACAAATGTTTATGCAGTAGAGTAGGCAATTGGCAAGATACTGGATGGAATTTGGGCAGAACTTTCTGACACATCAGTACCTGCATTCACCTAACTATACCATGGTATGCTCTTGGATCAATTGTTGCTTTTGGTGCAGGAGAACCAGCATGGTGTGGTGACCAGTGGTGGCTTCAGAACTTCCAAATGAGAAACCAGACATTCATGGAGCTGTGTCAAACAAACCTCCAGTGCCAGAGCACTCGATTCTGGGAAGCTATACCAGTGCAGAAGCAGGTGACTATAGTCCTGTAGAAGCTAGCAACACCTATAGGTCTGTTGCAAACCACTCTGGCGATAGAAAGTCCACTGTCAGGTTGTGGTTGTGCAGGTTTGTGAGGTAATTAACACTGTGATCTCCCCAGGGATGGTTGCCATAAGAAAAGTTCCAGAAATAATAGCTTGATTTGAGAGAATGGGGTTTTTGAACCATGAAGGAGCCATCAATGGGTATCCTAGCATTTTGTTCACCACCCAGGGCAATTGAGTACATGAACTAAAATGGTTAATATTCACTTGTTCTGCAAGGATTAGTGGGCCACAGAGGCAGATACATAAATACCAATGTGGGAAACACTGGAAAAGTTCATGATGTTAAGGTGCTGAGGAGATCAGGACTGTACTTGAAGGGGCAAGAAGTGACTTCATTCCCCAGGAACTATATTGTTCAGTACAGTGTGCCACTGTTATTTTGGGGGACCCTGTGTACCAGCTCCTAACTTGGTTCATGAAACAATACCCCAACATCAATAACCCTGGAAAAAAGGAATTCAGTTGCAAACTCAGTAACTGCAGAATGGTCACGGAGTGTGCCTTTGGTAGGCTGAAATCTCTTTAGCACCGCCTGTGAAACTGTCTGGATGCCACTATGGCAAATGCTGTTTGTATAATCATCTACTGCACTCTTCATAATGTTTGTGAGGGGGCTCAGGACAAGTCTGCCAGATCCCACCCATGTGTACATTGGTCCCAGTTCCCAGCAGGCAAGGGAAGACAGAGGTGCCATATGTGCACACATTTTGACAAAATAGGGAGATAGAGGATGACATCTGCTTATGCTGTGGGACACCTTCACAATCTGTACATCTGCTGGAATTGAGGGAACATTGGTGCATACTTATGGGGCTACATAACTTTGAGGGTTTTGTTTCTCTGTGGCCCAGAGATGATTAGCCATTTGTTCCTGTGACAAGTCACATATTAAAGACAACTGTGGAGGGTGGCGGCCAAGTTATAATGCTGTCACTGTGCAATGCTTTTGTCTTCTCTATTCCCCTCCCCTTGCAGTGTCCTCTGTTTGGGAACTTGAAATATGATAACCCTAATTCCAAAAGGAATTGCAGCAGAAGCTGCCCCATCCTGAAAATACTTTCATGTGAGGGGATCTGTAATTTTGTTTAACTTTCTGTAGATACAACAGGTTAGAATATGAAATTTAGGCTTATTAAATAAATCTCGTTTCAAGTAGGAGAAAGTCCAACACTGCAGTCAGACTTACCTATAGCACAGCATCTGAGACAGACTGAGCATGGGACCTAGGCTTAGAGATGATCACTTTGCTTTGTGATTTTTTTCCTGCTGATAATAAATGAACAAACTCCTGAACTTCAAGCTAGGCTGTTGTGTGATCAGTTTCTCACTTTATGCTCTATCCATTTTTTTTCTCTTGATAGGGGTGAGCTATACTAACATGAACTATAATGCAAGCAAATCCATACAGTATGTCTGCCAAAATAACAATGTGAATAAAAACCTATATTTTTTCATAGCATCAGCCTTCCTTCATGGTGTGCAGTATGTCTTCCAGAGGCATATGATACTGTATTTATTTATTTATTTTTAATTTAGCATGATGGTGGATAGTTTCCCATGTGGGCTAAGGAAAATACTTTCATGTTAGTGAGCAGTGTGCAATATGTATCCTAACAACCTGAAATGGGAAGGAATCAAAAATCATACTTAATCATTTATGTGAGCCCTCAATTACCATTTAGTTCTGACATGTCTTCTTTCTTTCTGTTCTGTAAATGGAGAAAGGGCTTGAAAATTGATTTGCATTTAACTCAGCTCATTTCCATATTTCTCTCCACATGTTTGGTGAAAGTTTGATTCTCTAGATAAGTAAGTGCAACTGATCGGTCATACTACGTCCTGAGTATAAGTTAGGATGCAAAGCCTAATGTTTAATGGATTATACTGTTTCCTACCTTTCCTCTTCTAATATTTGATATTTCACAGGTAAATTTTTTCAGTGGGACATTGCTTCATCAGGTGCAGTCTAGATTATTTAAAGTACATTTATGTTATCTATGGGGTATATCAAATATATATAACTATTTGTTCTTTGTCCTGAAGGGGGAGTGAGAGATTAAAAATTGCAACTAGGTGAGTGGTGTATTTCAAAAGACAGATAAATTGAACAGTAGTTCTCAATTTGCTCTATATAGTGGAGAATGATTCATTGGATTTCAATTTAATTTCTTAACTTTCAGTATTATAAATGGAGATGGTATTGCCACCTCTCATGTGGCCAGGGCTAGCTCCAGACCCCAGCGCGCCAAGCGCGCGCTTGGGGCGGCATTTTGCCAGGAGGGCGGCAGGCGGCTCCGGCGGACCTTCTGCAGTCATGCCTGCGGGAGGTCCACCGGAGCTGCGGGACCAGCGGACCCTCCGCAGGGACGTCTGCAAGAGGTCCCCCGGAGCCACGGGACCGGCGACCGGCAGCGCGCCCCCTGCGGCATGCCGCTGTGCTTGGGGCGGCCAAATTCCTAGAGCCGCCCCTGCAAGTGGCCCAACACTTCCCATTATAAAACTGTTTTTTTCAGTTGCTTGTAACTATGCCAAACTTTAGCGAGCCTGAAATTTCCCATGCTGGGTTTCTGCCTCAGGCTGAACTTTTTGGAAAGTTTCAGCAAAAATGGTCTAGTCATTTTAAAGAATAAGGTAAAGGAAAATATGTTGCTTTGCCATGTTTTTTTTAAAAATAATCTTGCAATAGTTTAATTGAGAAGCTCTAGCATATGACAGCAAAAAGTTGGAGGTGGAGATCAGGGCAGGCCGGGGCGGCCCACCCCACCCAGAGGTGGGAGTCTCCTAGTCTGTTGGAGCAGGGACTTGAAATTTGGAAGAAGTGTCACGTTAGTGTCAGTCTTTTGCTGTTCCCATAAAAATCTTCCCATGAAAATATGGCCAAGTTACAAACCTTTAAAGTTCTCAGTTCACACATGATCACACATGATGAGCTTTGGAGTTTGGCAGCTAAGTTCTCCAAAGAATCTGTCTGCTCTGTGCACACTTTAGCTCAGGATTCCAGGAGCTGAGCAGGATTTCCTTGTATTCTTGCTCCCAAATGCTGCAAATTCCTGTGGGACTGGGCCCTGGAACAGAGGGCAGGGAGCAGGGCCGGCTCCAGGGGTTTTGCCGCCCCAAGCAGCCAAAAAAAAAAAAAAAAAAGCCGCCATCGCGATCTGCGGCAATTCAGCGGGAGGTCCTTCGCTCCGAGCAGGAGCAAGGGACCTGCCGCCGAATACCTGGTGTGCCGCCCCTCTCTGAAGTGGCCGCCCCAAGCACCTGCTTGCTAAGCTGGTGCCTGGAGCCGGCCCTGGCAGGGAGACTGACACTCCTGTGCTCCAAACAACCTCCCAGACTGCACTGAGGAGAAGGACACAGCCTGACTGTAATGGGGCCCATGCCGTGCCCCTCCGGTTTGGCCCTTCTCCCCCTCTTCTTAGAGACACTTAAGGATGGTGCAACACCCATGCTCTTTATTTGTGATCAAGTCCCCACCACCAGTTTCCAACTATATGCAGGCTTTTTACAACAGCTTGGCCTACCACAGGCCTGGCCATCAACAGACTAGGAGACTCCCTCCTGAGCCTCCACCCTCAATTGTGCTCTCACTTCCTCCCAGCCTTATAGCTCCTGCTAACGAGGCTGACAGGTGTGGTCAGTTACCAGGCAAGCATCAGGCTATCTACCCAGCTCCAATCCAATCCCCCTGATTGGGGCTGGAGTGGCAGGAGCTGATTAAGGCCTCTCTAGCAGCATCCTGCCACACGCCTCCCCCATTAAGCCACTGCCCCAGGGGAGTCTGGTCCGGCCCCTTCTCCCTGTGCCTGGGAGGCTGCTCTGGGGAGGCCCGCTGCTGCCCATTGGGTGGTCCCCAGTGTCGGTCCACCCCCAGCCACAAAAGGCACACTGGGTCGGCAGCAGACCACCCCACAGGTCTACTGCTACCAACAGGTCCTCACACCAGTTGCAGCCTTGCAGTCACCCTCCTGGCTCCTCCCCCTCTTTGGCCAGCAGGGGAGCTGGCTGGGTCTGTACCTGACCCTGGCCACCTGGGGCCACAGGTGCAGTTACCTGGCCCAGGAGGGTCTGTCTCTCCCTACCTGAAGACTCCACCTTCAGGCATTCCTTGGCCCCCCACTCATCCTCGGGCCTCTTCCCCTGGCGTTCTATAATGGGACACTCCTTCAGTCCCTCACTATCTACTTCTCTCCTGTCTTCACTCTGTTTCTGTTGTCTAGGTTCTTTCTCTCCTGTCCTCTGGGGACTTGGGACCTCCCCGTCCCTGGGGCCACTGGGCATAGTGGTCTCCCCTCCCTTCTTGCCAGGGGTTCTGCTCCCACCACCTCCGTTCGCTTTTGGGACAGGGCCCCAATTTGTCCCCAGTACCACAGGGTACGGCAACCCCTCTACCACCGTGACCTGTTGCCAGGCAAACCGGCCCCCAACCTCTAGGGGCACTTGGCCACGGGGCAGGACCTCCAATCCCCATGGATGCATTTGAGCATCATTCTCAACCTGGGGATAAACCACTCACCAGCCCTCTCTGAATGAGGGTGCTGGCCGAAGCCGTGTCCACTAAGCCCCTCTGGGGCTTCCTCCCCACCTGCACGGGATGGGGTCCAGTCCTTGCCCCTGCTTCCTCCCTCCATCATTCGTCCAACCGCAAAACTCGGCTAGCCCACACTCCATTTCTGGGCAATCTGTGTTGGTATCCTGGCCACCCACATCACCAGCAGACCAACTATCCTGGGTGACTAGGGGCTCCCTTGTTCTTCTCCTTCCTTTTCTGGGCTTCTCTGGGGTCTGGGGGAACAGGTTCTTGGGGTTTCTTCCTCCAGTCCATGTCCCGGCCTGTCTGACCCTCCTTTCAAGGAACATCTGCCTCTGCGTATTCCTTGGTCAATTTGACAGCGGCCTCTACTGTATTCAGCTGGTGCTGCCGGACCCAGACTCACATGTTTTCTGGGAGGCCCTGCACAAATTGTTCCAGGATCACCCTGTTCACCATCTGGGTGCCCAGCCTCCGCCACTGAGAGGCCCAGTTCATGAGCTTCTGGGCAAAAGCTCAGGGCCGCATACCCCCTTTCCACCAGGCTGCCCAAAACTTCTGTTTGTACTTCTCCACGGACAGTCCCATCTGGTCTAGGATGGCCACCTTCACTGCCTTGTAATCTCTGGCCTGTTCGTCACTTAAGGCTATGTAGGCAGGCTGCGCCTCGCTAGCCAGATAGGGTGCCAGTCTTAGGGCCCAGGTCGCCTTGTCCCATCCGGCATCCATGGCCACCAACTCAAACATACAAAGGAAGGTGTCGGGGTCGTCGGCAGGGCGCATCTTACAGAGTCCCAACCCTGGCACGCAGCTGTGATCTCCTGGGGGACTCACCCCTTAATGCAGGAGCTGCTGCGGTACACTGGCCTACTCCTGGATGAAGTCCTAGAGGGTCTTCTGTTGTTCAGCCTGCCAGGCAAGTAACGCCTGCCACTCTGCCTAGTGAGACTGCTGGAAGGCCTGCAGGGTTTTCTGCATCTCTTCTTGCTGTTTAGCTAGCCACTGCATGGTTCCCTCCATCCTCAGGTAGCCATGCCCTGGCAGTGGCTTTGTATCCTGGACAAGCCCCCATGTGTAATGGAGAACATGTCATGCCCCTCCAGACTAGGAGACTCTCACCTTGGTCTGGTCTGGTCTGGTCTCCATACCCCCTTTTGCTCTCACTTCCTCCCAGCCTTATAACTCCTGCTAATGAGGTTGGCAGGTGTGGTCAGTTACCAAGCAAGCATCAGGCTATCTACCCAGCACTAATTGGGGCTGGAGTGGCAGGAGCTGATTAAGGCCTCTCTAGCACCCTGCCATGTTGACTCTAATGCAAAAGGGAAAACAGTTTGACCTGATGTTGGTGGGGAGACTGGGGCAGGTTGGGCAAGGGCACCAGGGTGGAGAGGGAAGACTGAGATTGGATGAGGAGCCAATAGAGAGAAGCAGAGGGTGCTCTAGGCATAGGCAAGCTAGGCAGCTGCCTCGGGCAGCAGATTTGCAGCAAGCTGGGGTGTGATCTACACTAGCCTGCTATGGCATGAGCTAAGTATCTGTGTGCACCATAGGTGTTGGAGACAGGGGGCTATTGCCCTCCGTTTTATAACCTGAAGTTCAGGTCCTGAATATGTTCACATCTGGGAGAGAGCGTTCTGTAGCCCAGCCAGCACCCAGGTCCAGCTCTGTGTTGTGCCACATGTAGCATGTTGGCAGTGTCCTGCTGCACATCATGCCATGGGCTGGGCCCTTGCTGGCTGCCAAAAGCAGAACAGTGCCTCCTCTTGGTGCTGGGGACTGGCTGGGTCCAGGAAATGGGATGGACCCATCACCGAAGTCCTGGGGCTCACCAGCAGGGAAGGGAAGGTAAAGTGTGCTGTGGGGTAGGTGTGGGGGAGAGACAGGAGCTCCAGTTAGTAGTGTGCAGCCACAAAGGGGGCACTGTTAGTTGGAATGGGGGCCTTGCCAGAGGCCATGCATACCTACTAACATCTGACAGGAGGTGCTGGCAGAAGTATTTCCCTCACCTTTCGCTAGCAGGTATGAACAGTATGAATATGTGTAATGACAGTCCCCTGGGTCTTTGCTGGGGATTAAACAAGACCCTCCAGAACTAAATCCTCATATTAAATGAGAATATTGATATAATAGGCATCACAGAAACTTGGTGGAATGAGGATAATCAATGGGACACAGTAATACCAGGGTACAAAATATATCAGAAGGACAGAATAAGTCATAGTAGTGGGGGAGTGGCACTGTATGTAAAAGGAAGCATAGAGTCAAATGAAGTAAAAATCTTAAATGAACCAAACTGTACCATAGAATCTCTATGGATAGTAATTACATGCTTGAATAATAAGAATATAGCAGTAGGGATATATTACCGACCACCTGACCAGGATGGTGATAGTGACTGTGAAATGCTCAGGGAGATTAGAGGGGCTATAAAAATAAAAAAATATTAATAATGGGGGATTTCAACTATCTCCATATTGACGGGGTACGTGCCACTTCAGGATGAAGTTTCTTAATACCTTAAATGACTGCTTCTTGGAGCAGCTAGTTCTGGAACCCACCAGAGGAGAGGCAATTCTTGATTTAGTCTTAAGTGGAGCACAGGATCTGGTCCAAGAGGTGAAGATAGTTGAACCACTTAGTAATAGTGATCATAACATAATAAAACTTAACATCCCTGTGGGAGGAAAACACCAGAGCAGGCTACCATGGTAGCATTTAATTTCAGAAAGGGGAACTACACAAAAATGAGGATGTTCGTTAAACAGAAATTAAAAGGTACAGTGCCAAAAGTGAAATTGCTGCAACTGCATGGAAACTTCTTAAAGACAACATAATAGAGGCTCAATTTAAATGTATACCATACCTTAAAAAACATAGTAAGAGAACCAAAAAAGTGCCACCCTGGTTAAACAACAATGTAAAAAAAAACAATTGGAGGCAAAAAGGCATCCTTTGAAAAGTTAAATCCTATTGAGGAAATAGAAAGGAGCATAAAATCTGGCAAGTGAAGTGTAAAAATGTAATTAGGAAGGCAAAAAGGAATGTGAAGAACAGCTAGCCAAAGACTCAAAAAGTAACAGCGAAATTTTTTAAGTACATCAGAAGCAGGGAGCCTGCTAAACAATCGGTGGGGCCACTGGATGATCGAGATGCTAAAGGAGCACTCAAGATAAAGCGGAGAAACTAAATGAACTATTTGCATCAGTCTTCATGGCTGAGGATGTGAGGGAGATTCCCAAATCTGAGTCAGTCTTTTTAGGTGACAAATCTGAGGAACTGTCCCAGAGGGCTGGACAGTGCAGAATACACATTTTGGGGGAAATTTTGGGATTCGGAGTGTATTAGGGTCACTCTGCAAGCAGTAACCAAGGCTGGTGGAATCCAGAGTGTGACTGGAGTGTGCTGGCAGGCTGCAGCTATGCACAGACACTCAAGATCTGACCTACATGCTTTGTCTGTTTGTGAGGAGCCCTGGTTGGGAGCTACACTGCTCTGGATTGCATCCCAGAATGTCATGGAGGGCATAAGTGACCATTTGAAGGTCACATAAGTGCTCTGGGGAAGAACTAGGAACCTAGATTTCTTTACTCCCAGGTCTGTTCTTTAAGCAAATGATTGTCCTTTCTCTAATTTGTCTTATGTTTTAAAGGATAGTCTTACCAAAGACATTAGTTTTGAGAGTTCAGCAATATAGCTCTTCATATGCTGAAATTATGGACACTTGATTAAAATGTGGATTTTTTTGCCATAAGATCTCGGAGTTTGAATTTAAAGCAAATTTTCAGCCTCTGATAGCAGCAATAGATTTTTCCCTTCTCACTATCTACTTGCTATGGGCCTCATTCCAGTCCCATTGAAGTCTGGCAAAATCCCATTGACTTCAGTGAGATCAGAAGCAAGCCCTGCATGTAGTTTTAAAAAATATTAATATCTTGCCTTGTATCACGTCTTCTCTCCCCAAAAGTCCCACAGTGCTTTTTTCAATAAAACTGCACTTTAAAGAAGTACAGACAGAGTAATGTGGTGATACACAACCGGCAGAGCTGAAAAGGATTAAATTGTTACATGGTCATTCCAGTGTAATAGCGTTCACAGCTTGTAATTTTCAATGGATTCTGTTATCACTACCCCTAATAAAAATGATTATCTTCTCTTCTAAGCACACAATAACAGTGTATATCAGGATGTAGTGTTGCAGTCCTTCAGTGAAATGGTGGGAAACCCCCTCATGTTCCCATTGAATTAAATGAGCAGCCGAGGGTGTCTTGCTGTTCATTCTGTGGCTAGTGGTATGGTCTCTCAGACAGTATTATGTATCTCTGTGAGTCTGACTTCCATAAGCTGCTTAGAAACTGTGGTGTATTCGAAAGCTTATGTTTATAGGAGATGAATGCATTCTTCTAATGCATTGCAAACCCTGAAGGTAGATTTAGTTGGTGCAATGACTTTTATTGAGGAATCAGTGTAAAAATCTAAGGAAGAGTAAAAGAGACATGAAAGTTAATGAAAGAAGCAACAAAGAATCCTGTGGCACCTTATAGACTAACAGACGTTTTGCAGCATGAGCTTTCGTGGGTGAATACCCACTTCTTCGGATGCAAGAAGAAGTGGGTATTCACCCACGAAAGCTCATGCTGCAAAACGTCTGTTAGTCTATAAGGTGCCACAGGATTCTTTGTTGCTTTTACAGATCCAGACTAACACGGCTACCCCTCTGATTAATGAAAGAAGAATCTTTAAAGGTTTGGCTTAAAGAATAAGCTCCCTAAGTTTTAGTCATTTATCTAAAAAATCTGAACTTCTTGGGTTGGCAGAACTGAGCCGTAAATCTTGTGAGTCTTTCTCATGGCATTTTTGGCATTTCCAATTCTGGTTCTCTACAAAACCAGAAAATGCAGAGGTGGAATGCAATATGGAAAAATGGTCACACATTTTATTTTCAGGGTACATTTTGAATCCTTAGAAAGGATTAATAAAATAATGAATAGATTTCTTAATAAATGGTAAAAAATAGAAATTATAGAAATATAGGACTGGAAGGGGCCTTGATAGGTCATGTAGTCCAGTTCCCTGCACTGAGGCAGGTCTAGTATTATCTATAATCATGATTCAACAGGTCACTAGGTTGTTTACAATGGCTTATAACATCTATAGCCTCTTCCACTGATTTGCTTATAATCATCTCTAACACATATTCCTCATGCCCGTAACATAACACTGATTAGTCATATATTAACACTTTATAAACTATTTATCAGTGTACCCTTAGAATATAGTGTGACTGGAAGCATAATTATCATGTAAGCCTTTTTGACCCTTCAAAATATGTCTGATTTGAGTTTTCAGCACAGGCTTCAATCATTTGTCAAATCAATTTGCTTGTCCCCAGAAATAATGTGCATTGAAAATACTCAGCTAATAAGGATTAGAGCCAGTAAAAAAAAATGGGATTTTTTTTTTGAGGAAAACATTTGTGAAAAAACAATTTCCCTGTTTTTGTCAAAGAATTTCAAAATATTTTTTTTAACCTGGTCTAGCAAGGTAAAACAAACTGTCTTTTGTGCAAAGCATCAAAGGGTCGAATTTAACCTTGACTTAAATGGACATACAGTAGAGATGAATTTGGCCCAACGTTTTTAGAAATCATGACAATTATTCCATGAGAATAGTTACAAGGAAGCGATCACACTCATAGCCAAATGCCCCATTTGGTTAAGTGCTATGTGGTGAGACTATCTCACACTGCAAAGCACTTCACAATATTTTCCATTTTAAGTAACAGCAGAAATTGAATGATGCATTTGCAGTGGATCTCCTCCCAGAATTGTGGCTCGTCTCCTTACATTGTCCTTATTCAATCTTGAATATTTCCATGCAACCTTCAGTGTAAGTGTGATTTCCACCTGGCCACACTCCAAGACTGACTGTACTCACCAAGACAAATGTTTTTCCACTGTGACAGTTATTGGACAACATAATATCAGAGTACAACCTTCTGTTACTCTTGAACATTGGAAGCTGGCAATCATAGCCATTATCCTATTCTAGGCTACCTGTTGTGAGGAATATAGATGACTACCAGTACATTGGAAACACTAAGTGTGAACTACTTTCCAAGCATGTAATCAATTTTAAAGGAGGATTTAGCAGGGATGGAATTTTCATTTTTTTTCATATTGAAAAAGTTGAACTATACCTAGGTCTGTCACTCCCAGGAAGGGACATCCTAGTGTTACTGTACTTGTGGATACGTTGGAGTCTTCTAATATCAGCCATTCTGTTTTCTGTTGCAGCTATCCCATCTAATTATAGCCAGCATTTTATATCTTGCTTCATTTAGTGCTCCCTTTCCTGTAGTAAGCTGGTGAGAATGCATTTCTGTGTCTGCAAAAGAAAGACGGATTTATCAGCCCTAAACTAAATAATATTCTAGACATACAATGCAATGACATTTATTCCTTCTCATATTTTACTATGTTAAAATCTGAATGATGGAATAATAAAAAAAAATTACTGCACATAGATTATTTACTTTCTAATGGCAGCCTCAGGGCAAAATGATTTTTTCCCCTCTTGTTCCTTCCCAGATAACTTGCACAGTGCAGAAGCGCACACTAACATTGCTGCAATGAAGCGTCTGTCAAAGTCTTCCTTTCAAACAGCTTTCAGAGGTTTATAACTTGGCAATTAAATATTGTCCCTATCTCAAACCTTGCATAGAGGTTCTCACTTCAAAATCATGATTTTTAAATATAATTCTAAACACTGGTTTCACTTATACCCACCCTCATTCCCTGAGTTTTGTGACTGAATATATTGATGATCTTCCCAGCATGATGAAGTTGAATTCTAAGAGGGCATTTTTAGTTGCATATAACTTTTCAGTCTTTTAGCTTTCTTGATAGAATTTGGCAAGTTTTGTCCTCAGTCTGAATTTTCTTTTAAGTTTGAGCCAAAACAGTTCAATCAATTTTCAGAATGAAAACAGTGGGGAAAAATAACACAAATAAAACACTTTTCCAATTGTATAAAAATATTTAACAGCTTTGGCACATCAGTGGTAAACGATAGGAGCTTGGTATTTGGTAGAGGTATTATCCATAAGTTGAGGAGATATGCTTCAGAGGTATCTATAGGTTAAAATGTTCATTGTTCCTCTTTTCACTCTCTTTGAACTATTTAAAACTTGAACCCAAAATAGGATTCAGCAGAACAACTCTAAGAGGCCAGGCTAAGTTTCCAGGGCTACCAGTTAGGAAAAAAAATGTTTTATTTAAATACACCTCTACCCCAATACAATGCGACCCGATATAACACAAATTCGGATATAATGTGGCAAAGCAGTGCTTGCGGGGGGGAGGCGGCTGCAAGATCAAAGCAAGTTAAATATAACGCAGTTTCACCTATAACGCGGTAAGATTTTTTGGCTCCCGAGGACAGCGTTATATCGGGGTAGAGGTGTAATAGGCAAATAAAGATGATAAACAGAGAAATGCATGTTTCAAGTCACTTTTCAGACTAGGGTCACATTCACTGACCCAAGTCAAATTTTGTATGTCTATGGTAACCATGGTATGATTAAGCATGTTGCCTCATGTGGTGCAGATAAGAGGAAAAGAAAGGAAAGCTTTTTCCTCTTTACCACAAATTTCACACATTTCACACATCTCATTTACTATACAAATTCTCTCTCATATCTTTTCTGTTTTGAGAGAGAACATCTTTGTTCTAAGGACATGTTCATCAGGAGGAAAACAAAACTGCACACCATTTACCTAGGATTTCTCACAGTTCTCAGATTTGCATTTATGACACCCCGAGATGGGAAAATGTGAGGAAGTATGATCTAAAGGCCAGTGAATGGGGAACAGAAATTGCAAACTCCTGGGTTCTAATAACCTCAGCTCTTTCACTGACTCAGTGTAACCAAGGGCATATTCTTCAGGTCTCCCTGCCTCACTTTACCAAATTGAAAGTGAATATAGTAGCATTTACCTGCCTTATTGTACAGGTTTGTCATAAGACTTAAATAAGTTCCTTCGTGTTTGCTTCTATCCATTGTGCTGATCAAAGCAAAGAAAAACCTCAGAAAACACTTCAGCAGTGCAATGCAAAGTGGAAAAGAAAGTACATGAAAGGCTTCCTCACAAATTATTATTTATAATTTCATTTATTGGTAGCTGAATGGATATGGTAATTGGGCCAAATCTCTGTGCAGTCTCCCTCAATGAAATTGTTGTATGCAAATAAGCTGTGGAGTCAGGATGGTGACTGGTTGAGTTACCTCTGATATTACAATGGTTTAGGACTCTTGGCATGGCATACATATCTTACCATAGCTGAAAGCTCATGCTGTCATATGGGTGTAATTCATGATGTCAAAATGTCTGAGAACTCAAAAAAATGGGATAGTAACAGATCATGAATGCCAGTTATGATTGAAACTGGTGATATTCAAAACACAATAAGCTTCCAGCCATCCTTGTAGCTGTTTCCACTTTTTTACACCAACCCAACAGACATTGTAGGCTTCAGAGTGACACACAGAAAATAGGTTTCAATGTGATATATGCCATTATGTGCCAGCAATGCCCCTCTGCCATGTACATTGGCCAAACCGGACAGTCTCTATGCAAAAGAATAAATGGACACAAATCTGACATCAGGAATCATAACATTCAAAAACCAGTGGGAGAACACTTCAACCTCTCTAACCACTCAGTGACAGACTTGAAGGTGGCAGTTTTGAACAAAAAAACTTCAAAAACAGACTCCAAAGAGAAACTGCTGAACTCGAATTAATATGCAAATTAGATACAATTAACACTGGCCTAAACAGAGACTGGGAATGGTTGGGTCATTACACTAATTGAATCTATTTCCCTATGTTAAGTTCTCCTCACACCTTCTATGGGCCATCTTAATTATCACTTCAAAAAGTTTTTTTTCCTCCTGCTGATGATAGCTCATCTCAATTGATTAGACTTTTCCTGTTATTATGCATACTTCCACCTTTTCATGTGCTCTGTATGTATAAATATCTCCTGTCTGTATGTTCCATTCTATGCATCCGAAGAAGTGAGCTGTAGCTCACGAAAGCTCATGCTAAAATAAATTTGTTAGTCTTTAAGGTGCAACAAGTACTCCTGTTCTCTTTACACAGAAAATAACAACCCTGGAATCTTATTATACAGATTACTTATTTGTAAAAACAGTGCATCAAAATTGGGATGACTCAGGGAGGCTGAGTGGCTGATTGGGAAGCAACATTTGTATAATATAGTTAATCAAAGTATAACATAGGGGACTTCCTTGTTTTTTAAGCTTCAACACTGAAAAACCTTTCTTTTCAAGTATTTTCCATCTGTATTCAGAAACTATTTCCGTGGAATTGGCTTTAACATTATGCCAAACAAGTTGTCGTGAATTTTGCATTATTGTGAGGATTCTTGAGCATTTTCACATATCTTTTTGCTATGGAGACAGAATTATTTACATATTTATGCAATCTATCATAACAAAATAAACAAACACATTGCTGTGCCACAGCTCATTTATGGTAGTCTTCATAGGAAAACAGAATGCAGTATATGAGATGTAGTCTGCATATTGATGCACATATGCTTTGAACATGGAAAGAGCTATATAATACTAAATATTTTGAAAAACCCTATATATAATTAAGTACTCTGAAAACTCTGGTCCCAGGTGTCTCAAATTAGGCACCCTAAATTAGTGGATTCTTCTGACATTAATTTCTCTGTGCCTCAATTCCCTGTCTGTAAAATGTGGATAACAACATCCCCATACCCAATAAAGATGTTGCAAAAATAAATTCAGTATTTGGTAAGCACGCAGCACCTCACCTCAGTGATGAATGCCATAGGAAATCCCATACGGAAACTAATAATTCTGCCTTGAGAACAGGGTTTGAATAACATGCGGTAAATAAGACCTGGGACGAACTTTGAATGGCAAACTGAAAACAAAATATTGAATAGCTGCTCACTTAACTGAGCACTGTCTATCCTGTGTACTGAATGAGGCAGAGGTCCTTTGGAAGAATAGTATGTGATCATGGAAATAAAGACTGTATCATTATTCATGCACACAAGAGGGGCCGAATTAAGGTTGCACAGGTGATCTTAGTTCTGGTAGTTCCTAACTTTTGAGTGCTTGACTTTGCAACCTTAACATTGTGTAATAAATATACGCACTAAAGCAGCTGAAGTGTGACTCTCCGGTGTTTTTATTGCAGTCCACAAAAGTATGCAGTAGTACAATCAAAATAGCCATGTGCACATCCTTCAGCATATTAATAACTATAAGAAAGTGTACGAGCTCTGAAATCCATTAGTACTGAGCCATTACACACATTGAATCTATTTCCCCCATGTTAAGTATCTTGTCAAACTGTCTGAAATAGGCTATCTTGATTATCACTACAAAAGTTTTTTTTTCTCCTGCTGACAACAGTTCATCTTAATTAATTAGCCTCTTAGAGTTGGTTGGGCAACTCCCACCTTTTCATGTTCTCTGTATGTATATATATCTCCTCACTATATGTTCCATTCTATGCGTCCGATGAAGTGTACTGTAGCCCACGAAAGCTTATGCTGAAATAAATTTGTTAGTCTCTAAGGTGCCACAAGTACTCCTGTTCTTTTTGCGGATACAGACTAACACGGCTGCTACTCTGAAATTAGTACTTTTGTGTTTCTTACAAATTACCTGCTTTATTGTGATATGTGAAACAACACACATGCAACCTTTCATGTACTTGGTGTGCCTCATATGATAATGCCATGAGAGTATAAAAATGTGCACTTCAAATAGGAGACAAGTTCTCATTCAGCAAAATACTTAGCTTTAAGTACATGTTTAAATCCTTCTCTATATAGCAAAGCTGTTTAGTATGTGCTTAAGGCTCATTGAAGCCAATGGGACATAAGTACATACTTAAAATTAAGCACATGCATCAGTACTTTGCAAGTCAGAAACAATCGAGTGTTTCATCCAGTAAAGAGAATTGCAAAAGAACTAAATGTAAATTTACTGACAATAGGGCAAGTAAAGTGTCAGTGTCTTAGGCTAAGCAATGTGTTGGCAAGAGGCAGGAATATTCAAAGGGCAGCTAGAGTCCTGAGAGTCTTAGGGTGTGGCTACACTTGCAGCTGTACAGCGCTGCTGCAGCAGCACTTTGAAGCGTGAGTGTGGTCGCGGCGCCAGCGCCGGGAGAGAGCTCTCCCAGTGCTGCAGGTACTCCACCTCCCCGTGGGGATTAGCTTACAGTGCTGGGGCACTGTTTACACTGGTGCTTTACAGCGCTGTAACTTGCTGCGCTCAGGGGGGTGTTTTTTCACACCCCTGAGCGAGAAAGTTGCAGCGCTGTAAAGCGCCAGTGTAGCCAAGGCCTGAGGGTACGTCCAGACTACCCGCCCTATCGGCGGGTAGCGATCGATTTATCGGGGATCGATATATCGCGTCTCATTTAGACGCAATATATTGATCCCTGAACGTGCTCCCCATCGACTCCGGAACTCCACCGGAGCGAGCGGCGGTAGCGGAGTCGACGAGGGAGCCGCGGACATCAATCCTGCACCGTGAGGACCTGAGGTAAATCGATCTAAGATACTTCGACTTCAGCTGTGCTATTCATGTAGCTGAAGTTGCGTATCTTAGATCGACACCCCCCTCTAGTGTAGACCAGCTCTTTCTCTGTAATCGGTGTGCTGCTCCTGTGTAAAAAGATTTAACTACTCTCAGTATCATCTCTTTCACATCAAGCTCTGAATGAATGGCAAATGAGATCATTTTTAAAATAGTCCAAGTTGTTTATCCAGTTATGCCATGCTGAAGAGCAACTCACTTCTTTTAGCCACCTGATTGAACCAAGTTGAATGGCTCCAACTTAGGACATGCACGTGATTTGTCAAAAGACTTTGGAGGAAAGGGCTATAAGGGTGAGTAAGTGAAGGTCACAAAGTATAAGAATCAAGGATAAGACTGAGAAGCCTTTTCCCTTCATCAGGCTACCTGCGGCAAGACTCACATTCCAGAATCTCCAAGAACGATCACTTTGGGGAAAGGAAGTCATGGCATCAACAACCAGGCAACTCCAGCCTGTGATCAGTCGTTCCCTACACTCAAAGAAGGCCCACTAACAAGAAGCACCATGCCAGCAAAACATCACCCTCTGGCTCCTTGTCGGCAGTTCCAGCTCCTACAGTATTAGAGTCCAGAATACTGTGAGATCTGGAGATTTTGCAGCCCTCTGTTATCTTAAGTATCTTAATTTTCCATTTTTCTATTTTTGTCTTTGTTTTTATTAACTGGGAGACATCCCAGACACCTGAAGTGAAAATGTGGTTGTGTGCATGAATGTGTGTGAGTGCTCACCAAGAGCACATGGGGGAGTGGCTGAAAAAAATGTTCCTTAGGTTTAAACAGCCCTAAATATTGTCTCATAAAGATATTCAACAAGATGTGTTCTGTGTTTAAAAGTCCTAGGAAGCTTGAGATTGTCATTTGCAATTTTTGGTAACTAAGAATTGTCAAACTTCTGCTAATCCAGAGTGATCTGTTAAGGTCCATATTACAATATTTCTGCTGGAGAGATGAGGGGAGGAAGATGGGGGTTAGCAACCACATAAAACTGAACTCTAAGACAGAAGCTTTATATTTAAGATAGTTGGTATTAGTCTGGTTTCAGTATTAAGCTATTTAACAATTCAAATTATAGATTTAATGTCATGAAACTGAGTCTGCAGGGATCCTGGTATGTCATCATGGTCCAACCCTCCACCTAATAACTTGCTGGCATCAGAACTCTTCGAAGCCCAACTCAAATAGGAGACTCCACCCATAGTCCCCAAATGGTGGAATACCGGAACTCTTGATTGGTCCATTCTCCCTACTTAAGCCTCAAGGAGGAACAGGAAGTTGTCTGTACAACTGGGCTCCACTCTGCTTTGGACTGCTCACCCGGTGCTACCTGCTCTTGTCTCCTGGTCCTGATCTCCTGGTTTCCTGAACTGGCCTGGTTCCTGATATTTGACTCTCAGTTCCTGATCTCTGGCTCATCTCCTAATACCAACCTCCTGGTCTGTTGACCTGGCCTGATTCCTGGTATCTGATTCTTGTCTCCTAATTTTCTGGTTCTGAACCCTTGCTGGCATGGGGACCTGGATCTCCACCCTGTACTAACCACTAGGCCGGCTGCTTGTGTCCTGGCCCTGACATTTGTTTTACTTTTTGTTCTGTGTTGGGATTTATAATCAAGAAGACAACCGCCTTCTTAGAATTTGTGTAAAGATTGGTTATTTTTGGTATTAATTTGATGATTTAACTCCAATGTGATTGGATCTCAGTCTGATTTTTTTGATTGTTGTAATGCTTTATTGTTCACTTTAATATTATTAATAGTAGCTTAGCTTTGATGATATACTGATTTTTGTTTAATCACTTGGATAGTATTTATAAAATGTTCTGAGTCACATTTCTTTAAATCAGCAACATGGAAATCTTTCCCAGCACTGTGCACTTCTTTAATCTCCCTTGCTCTATTATGATTCTCTACACCCTTCTCCATATAGCTTGTCTCTCCATTCTGCAGCAGAAAATGTCATGAAATATGGGCAGTTTTAATCAGCATGCTGATGTTGCAGACTTGATATAGCCATTTGAATAGTCATTTCTATTTCAGTGTTTGCAGATTTTTGGCTACTAATTCCTTTGAAGTGTGAAATCCATTGTTCTGCTAGAATACCTAGAACAATGCAGGGGGAAAAATATAAGTTGAATTTTAGCTTGCTGATTCAAAATTGTAGCACTGGACAGATATGTAAATAATGGAGCTATTTATACCATCTGTCGCTCTACCTTATCCAGGAAATAATTCAGTAGTTCTTGCACACAGTAGTGCCTGGTACCTTTTTTGATGGGTGATAACTGTAAAACATTGCCAGTGTCAAGAACTGTAGATATTGATGTCATTTCTTATTTTAATGTATTGGAAAGTGCTGAGAACAATGGCTCATACGTGATGCAAATCTTGGACTTGATTAGCATCCATTCTGGAAGTATGTAGCACAAGCGAGGAACTGCACAGCTTTGTTTCTAAGAGTCCATAATCATATGCACAAGCAATTTGTAACTGAAGATGAAAAGAAAAAAATATCTTTAATGTTTTGGAACTGATCAGGCCTGCATCCAACTGGTTGCAGGCATTCTTTGTGAGCATTAAAATTGAACATTCAGAGAATTTTAAATAAGTATCTAGCAGGTTTGCTAAGTATCTGGTTTAACAACATTTTATTTTTCCTCACATTTAAAAATAAATTGTTTACAAAAGACAATGTGATTCATTCCAAAAGGTGTTGTTTTTTAAGTAAAATGTTTCCAGAGGGTTAAAGGTTGCTGTATTTTTGGAACATGTGCTCCCACTGCTTTATCATCTGCTTCTTGTTTTGTTTTCCTAGGGCCATTTACAAGAGTCTGTTTTTATATCCTTTCTTCTGTTAAACCAGGGAGAGCCTGCGTAGGCCAGACACTATGGAAAATTAGTTTTTGAACTGTGATCACTGTCATATACATACCTTGGACTAAATCCTTAACTCTGTCTGTCTGTCCCAAGGGTCAGGAGTACTCCCATATACAGCAGCTCTATTGATCCTGAGAACAGTTTGCTGGCGGGATGTGGGATTGTATGGACTTCATATGCACTCCTCTGGAATAAAGGGCAGAGACTGGAGATGAGTGAGAATGAGAACTTCATGTGAATTAAATCTTAGTCATCCCAAGCAGCTCTCTCAAAGATACAAACAGCCTGTGGTCATTATTGTCTGTCTGATCTCCATAGAAAATTTGGCAAAATTGACATATTCCTGATGGAAACTCACTGGACAATTTTTGTCCAGTTCTACCTTTAAGCTCTTTTATTTAACCATACTCACATTTTATAATCCAGATCATGTCTAGACCACCAAATGCCTGTCAATTTACTTTTGGTATACCAGTCCTCCCTATGGCTTTCAGTACCTTGGAGAGTTCACATTTATTCAGATTTCCTTTGCAATGTCTTGTTTCTTAGGCCAAAGTCCAACAAAGCACTTAAGCATGGGCAAAACTTTTACCATGTGAATAGTCCCATAGATTAGGGTTGTAACTGTATCCTTGACTGGGTTTATATAGATGGAGGAGTTGTATGAAAACAGGTCTGAACTGGCTATTTCCATCTTAGAATGTTTGCCAGCACTCCTGCTCATGTGATAGAAATGAATTATCATAAAAAAACCTGTTAACTTTATTTTCCTTGTTTTCTCAGTTGCCATGTTTTGGTCTGGATTGGAGATTTGTCTCCTTAGCCCTATGGAGAACCCTACTACAAAGACCCAAATCTTCAGGCTTTTATTGAGGCTTTGCATTAGGCATGAGGATTTAAGCCTATAAGGAAAGTTTTGTTCTCAGTTCACTCAAAAACTGTTTCCACTGTAAGTCTGTGTGTGTGTGTATTCTGTAATTGTCAATCAACTTAAAATAGATTTTTTGTTAATGTGAAGAAAGGCAAAATTGATTCTGTTAATATATTATATCTACGTTATTCACACACACTGAACAATATGATGCACAATTTCTTGTTTTCTGTGCATTTTACACAGATCATCTGGTTGCGAGATTTTCTTTAGAGTCCTAAAAAGTAAGGTTATTATTTCAATTTGTTCCTTTTTTCATTGGGCCTGATTTCACCTTTCCGCCCTTTTCTAAAATCCTTACCCTTTGGTATTTTTAAAGTGCCCCCTCCTGTGTCAGATAATATAGACATTTAAAGGTGATCGTTGTGGACGTAATGATTTCCTCCTACCCATTAGCTTTAAGCGGGGAAGGACTACCAGTACTGTTTTCAATTTTTACTTTTGATGTATTGTCTGCTGAACATTTCAGGAGAGTCCTGGTTATCTGTAAAAATGTCCGTATCAAGTTCCATACCCTAGCTATCCTGAGAACATTATTCTAGATTGCTTGTTTGTTTAATTTTAGTGGGGAGGAGGGGTGGGTTGTTTTAAGATATCATTATAGGAAGATTTCAGTGTGTGCATGATACAATTGTTGAAAGCCAAGGAGACTTCAGTTAGGTTTTTTCATACATACAGAATGAATTCTCTGTACTGCTTTCCATAATGAATCATTAAATTGCTATGCAGGTTTCTCCATATCCTCATAAAGATCCTACATATAGCTTTCCGTTAATACATCTTTGACAAAGTCACTGGGAGGGAAAAATGTATTTAAATAATGGGCCTCTGGTTCTCTGTCCTACTGCTCTATCTATTATGAGTCCCAGCAAGGCATTTTGCCTTCTATTCTTTATGCTAAATAACTTCTAAACAACAGAAGCCAAATCCTGGAAAGACTGAGCACCAGCATCTCCCAGAAGGAAATGAGCTGCAGGTGCCCAGCCTTTCCTGGATTTGGAAGAACTAGCATTTTGGAACCTCCCAATAGGCTTTTCTTAAACTTACTAGGCAGCAGGTCATAAAATAAGGAATGTGTAGTTTTTCAGTTATCACCCTATTTGTATGTCTTGCTGAATAACTCTATCCATTATGTCTGATTGTTAACTGGCAAGATTTATTAAAGTGAGGAGCACTGCATCTTTATTAAAAGAGAAGCAGAGCATGCTTGCTTTGTATAAGGTCTATCTTTTAGCAGTTTATGTTTGTGCAGGAGGTGTATATAATAGGAGGGTTTTTTTTCTGACTTGAGTGATAATTTTTTAAAAAATCCTCAGGAATAATGGACTGAAAAATACAAACCATGGTAGGAGTCGTGTGCTAGAGACAGCCCATTTGGGGACTGCTGGAAGCAGGCTGGAAGCAGACTTTGATAATACCCTGGAAGTGGAGAGAACTTTAATGTGACTTGGCAAGAGGGCGAAACCATGAAGAGGAAAGTGCTGCAGCTCTGGCAGTGTGAGAAGCCATGGAGTGAGCGAGTGAGATGATGTAACTGCAGGTCTGAGTAACTGCAGGATGGGGCATCAGACCAGGTGGTGAGCTAATTCCCCAGATGAGCCAGGAGGAGGCACTGCTGAATGGTAGGTAGAACAGACCCCGTGACACCCCTAAGTACACAACTCTTGCAGGTTTAGAGAATTTCTGGTACCTTGTCTATCTGACTGAGTGCTAATGGGAAGGGGACCCATGGTTAAGCTGTTCCAAACTGAGAGACAAAAGTCCTATCTGGTTTTCTGAGCTCTCAAGGCTGAATTGTGATGTTTTGTTGCAAGGCCTGACTAGGGAGGAGAGCAGAGTTGCACTGTTGCAGGAAAGGCACTGGGGAGATGGTGCATCAGGTAGCCACAATCTCCATGGTGCTATTCTCCACAGATAAGGGTAAGCGTTTAGGTAGGCATAAATTATTCTTTCTGGTGCACTGGCTGTACTGGGATGGTGCAGAATGAATGTGGTGCCAGAGTCTTACCCTTCCCTGCCCCTTTCAATATTGCTATTTTGTCCTGTTTTTGAGTCATGCCATGTAAATGCAGGGGGGAGGGACAGCTGGGATTTCCCTCGGAGTTGCTCAAAGCGTACAAGAATCTATACCTTACACTAGTGTTAATACCTGGGATGGCTGGGAAATCATGACAAATCATGAATGTTTTCATTTTTTATTTCTGCTTTCAGTTAGCACTTCAGAGAGTTTCTGAAAATTTCACATTAGCAGGAAAGCTGGTTAGTAACCAGAAAAAGGAATGAGTGAAACATTTTGTGGAATATTTTTTGGCCACTTTTATCCAAATTTGGTTTCACATATTTAGAAGTGGGCTCCCCCTTGTTTAGAGCTTATTTACCATAAACTAAAGAAAACAAAATGCACATAAAAATCTTGTTTGGGGCATTTAACAAAAAATGATTAGCTGTAACTAATGCAGTATTTTGAGCTACTAACATAGAATACAGGAGTGTTTATTTCATGAAGGAAATTTTCTGTTCTCTGAATCCATAAACATCACTCACTTGTTGTGAAGTGTTTCCATTTCTGTGCCTACTTCAGTGCTGCTTGCTCTCATGATTATAGTACATACTATGTCATATCAAGCACAATTGTACTGAAAACTGTCCAACAAGGAAAAACCAAAAGGTCTTCAAAGAGAGATTTCTTTGCTTCAAGACAAGCTTACTTTCTGTATTTTGCCCTTATATCTCAGTTATGAATAATAAGAATGTTAACGCAGCAGCCACAAAAAAGGCCTTATGGGATAGCTGTCTCCAGAATGTTGTTTCAATAGTTTTGCACCAGTGAAGTATTGTTATAATATATCATCAAAATGCAGTTTTTCTGATGTAGCTGCTCACCAAATACTCTTATCCAAGGAAATGATCTCTGGTTGTTTTCATCTGAGTGTGTATTTGGGAGTGAATGTTAGCAACTCGACCATAAGGCTCTCTGAAAGATTTAACTCTATAATAGAGCTGAGTGAATAATATATAATAATAAAAAACAAACAATCCATTCAGTTTTTCTCATTTTCTTGAATTGTTCAAAGTGCAGTTTTCTTGAATTTAATTGTTGTTTGAAATGACTTACCAACTGTGAAATTGACCTCTGTGCAGGGGGCCAGCTCAGTGCCTGTGTACTACTTAAAGCTCATTTAAGTATGGGGTCAGTATTTGGTGTGGCTGCTTTGCTTTGAAACCTAGGTCACATTATGCATCTGTTTCTCTAACTGGGTGAGTGCAACTCTTAGAATCAGATTTCCATTATGAATTTGCAAATAAGAAATTGCAGAATTTTTGAATATTCATCTAAAACTCACTATTCTGGTGAACTTTTCTGCTTTTAAAATTATTTAGTAACATTTTTTGTAGAAGGGGAACACAAAAGGGGTCACTAGTACAATCCAAGTCAATGCACATAGAAATTTGAATGAGCATCTGTGAACACTGTATTTTAGTCTTCAACCAGCTTCCCTCTATGCACATTTCCCCAGCATATGCTGTGGTGAAAGCAAAATCAAAGGAAGACCTCTCCAATTCCTGCTTATGGGCTGCTCTGGTGCAAGGACTCCTGCGGGAAATAATCAGATGTGGTCATTTTAATATGATATCCTTTTAAATTTAAGACATGTCTTGTTCTCTCATGCTGCATCTGTGTATAATTCAGGCTGGGTTTCAAACCCAGGGTTGCAAGTGCTTTGGAGGACCGGATTAAAATTCAAAATGATCTGGACAAACTGGAGAAATGGTCTGAAGTAAATAGGATGAAATTCAATAAGGACAAATGCAAAGTATTCCATTTAGAAAGGGACAATCAGTTGCACACATTAGGGTTCATGTCATCATTTTCTGTGATACATTGAATTTGGGTCAATATTATGTCAGCTTCTGTTGTTGTAGACCCAGGTGTAGAGGTCTGGTAAAAGAAAATCTTCTGGTGTGTTGTCTCAAACTTTCTCTGTCAGAAGTCAATGAATCACCCAAAATGAGTATTGCTGACTAGGGAGCGGGCATGGCCAAGGCAGTCAGAGGATGCACTGACTTCTATAGGCTCTTATTCAACATTATGTCCCACTGATGAAGAGCTCTGCCTAAGTTCAAAAGCTTGTGTCTCTCACCAACAGAAGTTGGTCAGTAAAAGATATTACCTCACCCACCTTGTCCCAATGACTACTCACTTGCTTAGGCATGTGCTGAAATACCCTATGAAATTGGGCAGAGAGGTCAGGCCATAATTTAATGCTCCCTCTCTTTGGCAGACACCCCAACGGAGGAGGCCAGACTTCCCTTTCCTCAGGCTCAATCCCTGCTGGGGTATGGGGAGAAAGGTCCCCAGCCAGTGTAAGTAAGGGTAATTTAACCCATTCCCTTTTCCTCCCTGGCACCATCTTAGCTGAATTCAGCCTTTTATATCATTACAATATGTTACCAAACAGTCTGTCTGTTCTCTCATATACTGTATATCCATTAATTTGAACAGTTAAACATTATGTTGCTAAAAGTAAAATAGGACCTATCCTGCTTTAGCTCAAGTTAATGCCAAAATTTCCACTGAATACTATGGGATCAGGATATTCAGTCCATTCTAATAATATTAATACAACCTGCGGCTGTATTAAGTCTCCTGTGTTCCGCAGCTGCACATGAATCATACTTCACACTGGCTGAAGTTTCTGGTGTCAGCACAGAACAGCAAGGAATTAATCCTTGTACTGATGGAGAAAATGGGAGAGGCACTGGGTTTTGTATAGTTTTCATAGACAGTAACAACTTGAAAAAAAAACCCTCTACTCAAGAACCTGCATTTCTCAGGTGCAAAACTAGTTCACCATCATAAGAAAAATAAGAAAAGACCACGTTTTAAAAAACAGATTTCATACAGATGGGTTAAATCAAATAATTATTACCAAACTTCTTATGGAAATGATAGACTGATGGCATTGGATAGAGCAGAAAAAGTTCAGGCTTCTTTGATAATCCCGCAAGTCTATGAAATCCATTGTATTCAACAGGCACATGCACTGGACAACAATAATATTCTTCCATATATGCACTCCATCAGATGGTATATGCATACCTGGGGGTATTTTATTACATTTAGCACACGATCACTTAAGCTGGGATTTTGAAAGGAGCCTGAGGGAATTAGGCACCAACCTCCCATTGAAATTCAAGGTGCACCTTAGGCACCTTTGAAAATCCCAGTCTTAATTTTTGCACTGAAATATTAGGAAAAAAGCTTGTTGTGAAATGTTATATCCTGTTACTAAAAGTTGACCCTTTTTAAGACCCCATTTGGAAAAGTGTATATCCAGAATTGCTTATGAACCAGGATCCTATTTTCTGTGATAAAAAAAAAAAATTCTCTGATAAAAAAACATTAAAATCTGCATTTTTTTTCCATGATGAGAATGAAACGCTGAACTTTAGTTTCCCTAGCCACAATATATTTAGGTATCAGTTGAATACAATATTTTATTGATATATTTACGGTTGTAAAATGTCACAGTATATTGTTTTTTCACTGTTGTTGATGGCCCCACTGTTTCAGCCTCTTGTTTTTGTTACTTTTCATTCAGTTTATGTTTAGTGCTTTCCGTGTGTTCTACAATTGTCTGCCTACAGCCTTGCTCTGTATATAGTACAGAACAGCACACTACCATCAACATGAAATTTGTCCTTGCCAAACTCAGTGACACGGTTTTTAGGGGTGATTTTTAAAGTTTTCAGCATCTTTTCATAATTCTAATTACTCACATCTGGAGGCTGAAGTGAAAATTGAGATGCATTAAAACACAAACCCCTATATGCCACTGAGTAACCTCTGTATGCTGGAAGCAGTTTATTGGAGTATGTTTAGCTATGTACATTTAAAGCACGTTCAAAAATCAACCACAAAAGGGAGAGGTTGTGCACATTGAATAATTTTGGTACTGTCAGTAAAATGTTGTAAATAGTTAATATATTTTTATTTTTTCCACAAAAACTAAAGATTCTCTGTAAAAATGAAAATTCTGCAGTTTTTTCTGTGGCAAATGGATTTCTAGGATCCCTGCTAATGAAGCTGGCAGAATGCAGGACTGAGTCCTAAACAATACAGGAGTTTTGCCATTCATTTCAGTGGGATCAGGATTTCACTCTACATTTTTGAAGTAAAAATGCTGCTTTCTCAGCATAAGCAGGAGATAAAATAAGGTAAGTGGGAGTTTGAGAAGGGAAGCTCTGGAGTGGAAACAGCAGAACAGCAGAGGGGTATTTGGAGATTAAAGCAGGCCCCTGATTCTAATTAACTGGATTTGTCAAACCATTGTGATGGGTTAACAATGGCAGCAGCACTGGGACCTGTGAAAAGAAAAGCAGCTGTGAGTCAGACATTTTACACTTGATGAAACTATTACAGTTTTAATAGAAGTTTTTCACACCTTTTTTAGTTTACTTATATTATTTTCTCCAAGGGTGGTAAGTGGGGCAATGAGCTGGCTGCTCAGATGTTTCACAGCACTGGTGTTTGCATTAGCTGGGAGATAATTAAACCGGTAATTTTTGGGACTGTCTTCATCCTGTCAGAATTCATCATCTATTCAAACCATTTAAAAAGCAGATCATACCATCTGACATCCATGAATCGAGGGGTCCTCTCAGCCCCTCTCAATGGAAGGGGAACTCATGCGCCTTTATGAGAGTGTTCACCCTCCTTCACTACCCAGACCCTGTGGAGGTCTGGGATCCATGTGGGAAGAGGAGTAGGCTGACCAAGGGCAGGACTGGGGTGGGAGCACAGTGTTTTCTCCTGTAACCTGGCAGAAGTTATTCAAAATTTAGTACAACCCCAGAGTCCATGGGAGCCTTCTCTCCCTTGGAATAGGAGGAATTGGGATGGGAGGGAAGTAATTGCCACTTCTGGGGTGTGTGTGATGGTAGTGTGAGTACAGGACCTCTCACACACAAATGTCTCTGGCCTCTCACAAATCCATTGGGATCTGATGGGTTTGGGGGTGGCTTTTCTGGAGGTGGGGGCAAAACTCACTCCTGTGATGGGAAAGGGAGAGGGAATCTCTGAAGGGAAGTCCTGAAGGAGATTTCCCACTAAAATGTTGCCTCCCTGCGTCCCCATGTCCCTCCCCACACCTAGCTCACCTGCAATGGATTTTGCTGTGGGAAGGGATGATCTGACCCAAGGACTATTTTGATGAATGCCAATGACGCCTAACTGGGAGATGCTTATATAATGTAGACTAATGTCTGCTATACAGCTTGAGACCAAGACATTCATTTCACTTGTGACTTAAGTCAAATCTGTATCCAGGGGTGAAATCCTGGCTCCACTGAAATCACTGTGAGTTCTGAAGTGGACTCCACAATTTCATCCCAGGTCTCTTGAACTGAAAAGCTACTGCATCAGCCACCTTGCTTCCCCTACTCTTTCTTTTATTCACAATTGCATTATTTATAACTTTAGTATTTAAATCACCTACAGAGTTCATTTAGCCTGTATGTATTTTTAAAAGCCCTCAGCTGGGCCTTCTTCGGTAACATCATACCCACTGAAAGCATCCATCTATCATTGCCCCATTTACACCACTTGTCATTATTGCTCATTGAAACCATTTCTTTAAACCACAAAACCAGATGTTCTCTTTTATACATGTATTTTAATTGGGTGAAAGAATGAGGTGTAGGTTCCCCTGGAGAGTAATGATTAATACAGCTAATTTGTTATGTGCCCAAAGCAACAAAAATGTCAAAGCACTAGGGAATAGTATGTGTGCTTTTCAGTCTTAGAAAAATAAGCTGAGCTTTTAAATATTCTACCTGCAAATTACATTTTTTATTTTTATACTTACTTTCTGCACCAATACAGGCTCGGAGCTTTGTCACAGTATATATTAATTATTTACTTCCATTGCTCATTAAATGATCAGTGGTTTTATACTTGAACACTATCACCCTGTCCATCCTTTAATTTTTTGCTTTTTATAGTCTGTTTGAAAAAAGAGGAGTCTATTACCTAAACTTCCACTTACAAACAAAACATGAGTTCATAACCAGAACATCTTGATATTAATATTTCACTCTATTGTCTATTGTAGTCAAGGTCCGAATGCCTTAGTATCTATGTCAGAATTATGCTGAGGCTGAGCCTCGATATTACAGGGAGGGCCTCTGGTAATTCTCATATTTAGAGTATCAGAATAAATGAAATCAGGCAATTGCTCACACTAGTTGTGACAGCTGCTTTTCAAGGGCCCAAACCTGTGAGAGTCTTGGCATCCTTGACTCCCATTCATGTTGATGGGAATTGAGGGTGCTCACCATCTTGCATGATCAACTCTCACCCTGGTTTATATTCATATCTCTGCACATCTGTATATGACAGTGTTTTGTTATGCAAGCTCAATTGTCAAGGAGACGTTAAAGCTGGTGTGTCTATCATTTGTGGTTTGCTCCCTTCAAAATGCTAGATCCTGTTGAAAAACCATCCAAGGGAAGCCAGACAACCTGATGCCATTTATCAGTGAAGCAGGAACTAGAGGATAGAAGGAACAAAAAAGTCGCCAAACTTATTCCTCAGTTGCAATTCCCCTGGCAAGGTTTTTTATTATTATTATTTTTAGATACTGAACATGTGAACTAAAATTTGTGAACATAAGACTCTCTTTGTTTAATGGCTGGGGACGTGAAGAACCCTATATATTGCAAATAAGTAAAAAATGCTGTGAAACTCCTCAGGATTGAGGTGATCTGCCCTGCCAAGTTGCATTAGCTTCATTTGTCATCTGCTGTCATGTCACAATGAGCCATAACATGATGTGACTAAAGCAATCCAATGTGGCACCTCAACTTCACCTCTCAATGTGACACGTTAGGTGAAAAGTGTGAAATCTGACTGGCTTTCTGAAAAGTTAGAGGCCTTTATTTAAAAAAAATACATGTATTCCAAAGCCTTTTAAGATGTATTTATTGCTAACACAAAGAAAGCGACCACCAGTTTGAGCCTTTGTGTTTTCAACTGAACTAATGTTGCAAAAATAACAAGCTAACAGGTTTTCTCTCCAGGTTCAGATACTGGGGATCTTCTGTCATCAAAATTTCTGCTAAGCTGTTAAGAAGGTTTTTTGTTTGAACAGTTTGTTCTGGCAGGAAGAATGAAATGCTTTGCACAGAATAAGATTTTCTTAACTCCTTGAGCAAAGTGTTGAATAGGTTTTAACATTTGGACTGCTGTAGAGCAAAGTACAATCAGTTTAATTGGTTTCACAGAAGTATAGATAGCACTTAGTGCTGCTTCTGCTAAGTCAGCATTGCTCCACTGTCAGCACAGTTTCTGAAAATGAACCATAAAAGTACAGTATAGAATCATGTTTTATACACTTAATGGAAATGCCAAGGAAGCCAGAGTTAAGGATCCCTCAGCAACCTTAAATCTGCCCTTTTTCTGGAAGATATTCTGGGTGAAATCCTGAGCAACACAAAAGCCTGTGTAGAATTGTTTAGCTTTTGGTGAACAGGTTGTGGGGCAGAAGGATGGAATCCTGATGTACAGCTGGCTCAGGTATTTCTTATAAGAAAGATAGGGTGTGACCGGGGTCACTACACTGAGAATGCTCAATTATGGCAAACTGAAAAGAACAGGGCAGACAATTCCAAAAACTGTTGGTTTATTTTATAATTAGATTTCACCGAGCCAGTAATAAACAGCTTCTGTAATCCCTTAGTGATTACCAAGAAGCCAAAATACAGTTCCCCTTAAGCAATCTAGCCTTTGCTCCGACCCTGACAGCCAAGCCAATATTAGTGAGTCTAATATTACTCACCATATGTAAAATTCTATCAGTTCCAAGAGATTGGACATTACCCACCAGGTCAATGAATATTTCAGATCTTACCCAAATACACAGTTACAGACAATCCTTATTAACTAAATCTAAGATTTATTAAAAAAGAAAAGAAAGTGAGTTACTGTGGTTAAAAGATCATTATACATACAGATAGGAATAAAGTTCTTATGTCAGTTTCATAGCAGAGATGGCAAGGTTGCTGATTTGTAAAAATCCTCCTGAAATCAATTTAAAAGGTTGTAGTCCAATTGGCAGTCTATACACAGAGTTTGTGCAAATTCTTCCATGAGAAACTGCAGGGATAATCCAGAGTAGACCTGGAGACCTCAGTCTTGTGACTTAGACTTTCCCTTACAAAGTTTAAGCAGATCTGAGATAGCAGGGTCAGTCCTTTGTGGCAGATGTTCATTGGAGAAGCTTCCTGTCAGCAAATGATCACAGCAGGCATTCCTTGGATGAAGAATAGGTAATGTACATTGTTGCTTTGAAGTTAATCTCTGTTTCCTAGGTATACACCAGTAACTAGTTGCATTTATTAGCATAAGGCTATTAACCATTCAACAGTTCACAGGTAGTTTTACAATGTGGAGTCACAAATTTCAAAGAGAAACGAAAACAATATTATTATTATACCACCAGTTCCATCTAAATATTAATATCCCCTTTTGATCTCTGAATCAATAGAATATGTAATGAAACATTACAGACAGGAACAGAAGTTTAACAATGTGATCTAATTAACTTGTAGATGCTAAACTTTTAACAAGATATAGGTAAACACAGACAAATACAGTTAGTAACTACTCCTTGATTCTCTGATAATACAGGCCTACATTTCAAGGACTGTAGTCTATTTAACATGGCTTTGCTAAGTACCTTTTTTATTGTTTAACTAAAGAAAAAGACTTAAGAGTTGAAATTAGTTTTATAGAGTTTCAAACAGACTATGAAAAACAAAAAATTAAAGGATGGGACAGGGTGATGGGTGCATCAGGGTTATGACTAGCAACTAATAGTATCGGATATAACAAGGCAAAAATGATATTGGACTATGATTTGGCAACAAATTAGAAAATTGGCAGATATAATTATTTAGGTTTTCAGAATCAAATTACACAACCATAATAGAAAATAACACTTATACTCAAGTAAAAGCAGCAAAGATCCAGACTAACATGGCTACCCCTCTGATACTTATACTCAAGTACTGTCTTGTTTAGACTTTGTTTAGATTTTTGACTGAGACCTTCACAATAGGGCCTCACTTGTGCAAATTAGTTATCAACTCCAGTGTTGCTAACACAACAGAAGAAAAACAATCCAAAGCTCGGTCACAAAACAATTTGGTTAATTACTTACATGCCAATTCACCACGATCTCCTTCCCAATAGACCTATAGTTGCCAACTCTTTTAATCTATTTCCCAATGAATGAATCTGTTTCCCAAGGATCTGACTAACACTCCTAAATACCTAAAATAAATTCCTGCATTTATGATAGATTGAGTGCAGTACAAGAAACATGCACACTTGGTCTCAATTTGTCTGTATACATCTAGAACTTGAAAGACAGCATGATACCATTATCTATGGTAAATATATGTACAGTTCCACAGTTGTAGTTAACAGTAACTTGTTCAGTTTTAAAGATGCTTTACAAAAATCTTGATTGTTACAGAGTTGCTATGTATCTTCATTTTGGTACAGGTTCCAATCTTTAGAGCACATCCACAAGTGTGTACATTTCCTTACTAATTAGGTACTCTGTTTCAGGAAAGGGGACCCAATATATCCTATGTGACACTGAGTCTGTGTTCCTTATCACCAGATCTTTGCTCTGCCATCACCTTTTATCTCAGTTATTGTTCACAGCAGCTGTTGACCCTGCAAACACAGGTGGAGTGAAGGATGGACACAACAATAGTCTTTCCCCAGTGTGCCAGTGGTGTCATGTACAATTTGTACATATAGAAGCAGCAAAGAATCCTGTGGTACCTTATAGACTAACAGATGTTTTGCAGCATGAGCTTTCGTGGGTGAATACCCACTTCTTCGGATCCGAAGAAGTGGGCATTCACCCACGAAAGCTCATGCTGCAAAACGTCTGTTAGTCTATAAGGTGCCACAGGATTCTTTGCTGCTTCTACAGAACCAGACTAACACGGCTACCCCTCTGATACAATTTGTACATGGTAGGTTGCAAAGGTGCTACTGCTAGGTCAGGCTTCTGTACCAGGTATGGACTGGCCCCATAGCTTCCTTCCCAGAGAAATGCACAAGAGCTGTGATCACCTTAAGACACTTTAAGGTACTGCCAAGAATGGCTGGTGTGAGCCTAAGTTAAGGCATGGTGCACTTGATACAACCTAGTAGCTAAATAACATAATACAGTTGAGCATTCTATTACATCACCTTTTAAGTTTTATATTCCTACCACTTAAAAAAATACAGTATTATGTTATCTTTAAAGTTCAGTAAGGATCAGTCTGTTAAGTTTCTTTGAATCATAGTGGTTTTCTAATTACATGACCCGAACACGTAACAATTTGGTCATCTGGCTGTCTATTAGTTGCAGCCACTGTCTCTGGTTGCTGTGGAATCTGAGTCATCTTCTTCTTCTGCATCCACCATCTGCAGAGTTTGATCTGTTGATTGTTCTTTCTGAGGAACAAACTGTAGATATTGATGGTTTCTGTTGAACTCTCCACTGTTGGTCTTGACCATGTATGATCTGGGTAATTAATTTTTTTTCCTTACAACAGTTGCAGGTCTCCACCCCTTTTCTCCATCTATTTTGACATGAACATGGTCATTACGTCCTAGACCCGGCAGTTCTCTGAGTGCCATCTGTTATAAAAGTGTTCATAAGTTCTTTTTTGCCTTTTTATCTGATTTGGCTACTCTCCGTGTCTGGCCACTTTGGACATAGTTTTTTTCCCAAAGTCAGAACAGTAGTTTTGAGTTGGCTTCCTATGAGAAGTAGTGCTGGACTATATACAGGAGCTGTTATTGGTATTGATTTGTAACTCAGAAGAGCAATTAATGGAACTTCCTGCTGTAGGATTTACTTGGCTGGCTGTCTAGCTCTCTCAGCCTTTCCATTTGCTTGTGGGTAATGCAAGCTACTTGTAATATGATAAAAATCAGATTTTGTTTGGAATGACTGAAATTCTGCTGTGTTGAATTGTGGTCCATTGTCCATCACTAGTTGTTCTGGAATACCAAAATGAGCAAAAGTGTGCCTCTGTTTGTCAGTAGCACTGCAACATCATGCCTTTTAAATAGATCATTTCTATATACCTGGAAAAAAGTCCACTATGACCACGTAATGATGTCTTCTGGATTAGCACAGATTTGTAGCTAGTCTCTTTCAAGGTCTGTCTGGTAAAGATCTTGCTATTTGTGTTGTTCTGCAATGTTCACATACTTTATTCTTGATATCTTTGTTGATGTCCAGCCACCACACTGACTGGTTGGACTGTACATGGCATTTAGTTAGTGCTTGATGCACTTCATGGATGAGGTTTAGGATTTCTCCTCTCATTTTTTTTTGAATTATAATGAAAGCTCTTTAATCATGAGTCCATTGGGATCACTTAATTGTCCATGTACCACACAGTAGTCTCTTGTCACTTCCTTAGTGTCTTTTGGATCCTTGGGCCAGCTGACCCTAATGTAACTTAGAACTTCTTGAAGTTGCATATCTCTCAAGGTTGCTTGTTGTAGTTGGTGTAGTCTCTTTTCCAACACTGATTTGTATGTGTCCACAGCATCCATATATGGCTTTATGTCACATTTAAGGTCACAGGTAGTTTAGTGCAATGCAGGGCTCCATGATAGCGTGTCTGCTACTACCAGACTCTTTCCAGGAACATATTTGGCACTGGGTTAAATAGCATTAACCTTATCAATAGGCAGCATTTCAGTAGTGCTTTTGACCCAGGTCTTTTCTGCTGATGAGGGTAATAAGTGGTTCATGGTACGTTATCAGTGTAAAACAAATCTAATTCACACAGATATCTGTAAAAGTTCTCACATGCCCATATGCTTGCGAGGTACTCCTTTTCAATCTGCGCATATTGTTTTTCTGCTTCTGAGTATGCAAGAGCAAAATGCAACTGGCTTCCACTCAGATCCATGTTGTTGTAACAATATACCACCTAGGCTATAGCTGCATGCATCTACCATTGTGGGTTTGTTCACATTACAGTGCTTGAGTACTAGAGCTGTTGAGATAATTTTTTGAAGGCAATTTTTTGATATGCCCCCCATAGCCCACATGTTTTGGACTTAAATAGTTCATTCAGTGGCCTTTTCACTGTAGAAATGTCTTTTAGGTATCAATCACAAGTAATTTACCATTCCCAGACATGTCTTAGTTCCGATATATTCACAGGTGCATTTAACTCTTGAATTGCTTTTACTTTCTCAGAGCTAGGACTGATTCCATTTTTGTTTGTTGTCTATCCCCAAAAAATAATTTGTGTTTTCTGCCTACCCGTTGCCCTTGTTTAACTTCAGTCCAGACTGACTAGGCCTAGAACTTCACTGAGAGTTTTGTTGTGTTCGTCCATCAAAGATCCATATATCAAAATATCGTTGATGAACACAAATGGAATTCTAGTTTTCATGAATAGTTCTGACATCTTTCTTTGGAAAATTGCAGGAGCACTCGTAATCCCAAAAGGTAATCTTTGAAAGCAAAATCTCCCAAAAAGTGTGATAAATGTAGTGAGTTTATAAATCTCTTTGGCTAAAGGTATTTGCCAGAATCTGACTGAGGTATCCAGCTTAGAGAATACTATAGCTCCTTTCACTGGGTGGAGAAAGTCACCTGGGAAGCTATATCTTACTCTCACAACTGCTTCATTAAGTCTTTGAACATCCACACGGATTCATATTTTTCCATTTTTCTGTATGACTGGTACCACTGGGTCACACGATGCTGTTGGCCCAGATTTTCTTAGCTATACCAGTCTGCTCCATTCTCTTTACTTCATGAAGTAGAAATGGAATTAATGGGATAAGAATCCTGCAAGGTGTATATACGTTCAGCATTGTCTCTTAAGGTTATTTGTACTGGACGTCCTTTCAGAAGTCCAATAGCATCAAATAGTTCACTGAGTTTTTTTAACCTTTCTCACTAGGCCAGTGGTCCCTAAACTGTGGGGTGCACCCTCTAGGGGGGCACAGAGGAACATCCAGGGGTGCCCTAAGCCAGCCTCCCAGGGGGCCAAGAAGGGAACACCACCCAGCCCTGCTCTGCCGCCAGTTCTGCTCCAGCCCCAGCTCCAGTTCCAGCTGCCTGCACACTACAAGCCCATTTACTCACAGTAACTGGGGGGGCAGGAACAGCATCAGCTGCTGCTGGAGCCCGGAGGAGCACTCAGGGATGGCTTTGGTGAGAGAGGTACCATGGCTTCCCCGTCCTCCCTGAGTGCAGCTCCCCCTCCTCCATCCTGCCCTGTCACCCCTCCCAACTCCCAACCCCAGCTCCTGGAGGGCACAGTCTGGGTAATGGGGCGGGGGGATTGAAAAAGTTGGGAACCACTGCACTAGGCCCATCATGACTGCAATGGGCTGGGAGGCCTATTGGTCTTTGTTTGTTTGATCACATGCACTTTGAATGCAAAGCTTTTGTCTTTATGACTTGTTTTCAGTGGTGAAATGGCACATGCAGTTCAGAATTCCTCCAAGGCTAGTCAAGATTGTGTCAGGTGATTTCAGCTCTGGGAGGGCTTGAAGGGGATTGTAAGTCCCTTTTGAGATGATGGTCACATGTACTCCTGAGTCAGTTTTAAAGTCAAAAGTCTTTCCATGACTATTCAGTTTCCCTCTCCAGGCAGGCTCTGTCATCACATGTGATAGATCCCATCAAAAATACCTCTTGATTGTCTAATATTAGTCAACTCCCTAACTGCTTAGGTACAGCAAACAGCTGGAAAATGTCCATATTTTGTGCATTTATTACTCCTTGGGCCTTGGCTATTAGGCTCTGATTTTTCTACATAGTAAACATATAGTCTGAATGGCTTTGGTGTTTGCCCGGGATTCCCTCATAGCCTTGGGGCTTTAATGGGACTGTTAGCACTCATGCTGTGTCTGTATACAGCTTTGAAGCTAGTTTCAAGTTGTTCCTGCCTTTTGGTCTACTGTTAGACTAGTTCACACTGCTTTACTATCTCTATAGCTGTGGGTAGATTTAAGTGTAACTTTAATTGTAGTTGTTGTGAGAAGAGAATCTGTTAACCCAAGATTCAATCTGTTTCTGATATTTTCATGTTTTACAGCCCCAAAATCAGTTTTTCAGCCAGTGCATGCAAAGCTCTTATAAAAAACCTCACATTTTCTCTTGATTTCTGAATCCTCTGCTGAAGACATGCCCTTTCATAAACCACATTTCTCTCAGATATGAAGAATGCATCAAGCATAGATGACTATGAAAGGGTTCTGGCTTAGTGACTGTCTTCAGTAAAGGTAAAAGATTTATTACAGACTAGTGCAGAGAGCAATCAATACATTAGACTCAGAGTTCCTGAATGGACCCGTCAAGTTTGCCTTTAGAGGAAGATTCAAGCTTTGAGAATAGCTTCAAAATATAGAAGCAATAAGACTGAAATCAAGGCATCTTATTACATCAGTTTTCCTTTCAATTGTGGATGTAGTAGCTGAACCAGAAATACTGCTTAGTGCTACAGAGGTTGTTATATGGTCTCAGGTAAATTATATTCTTAAGGGTTTTAGATGATATTTAAGAAATGGCAGTTGAGAACTGAATCTTTGTTCCTTCCAACATTTTGGTCACTAAGTGTAAGGCCCCATGCATCTAGGCCTGCAGAGCTCCTAAGCAGCTGGCATCTCCAGGCTGCTGCCCAGCAGTAGTTGTAATCAGCTTGCGCTCCATCACCTGGTGTGGACACAGACCATTAGAAGTTCCGCCTCAAGGGTTTGACAGGCAGGCACTTCGTGGCTCCTGCTTCATTCCCTGCCTCATATAAACCCAAGGGGAATTCTAGGAAGTGTGCAGACAACAGTGTTGGTCTCCTGTAATTGTCTATGTTCCTGAATTCCTGGCTTTGACCTCAGCTTGATTTGCACTTCACCACCTGATCTGGACCTTTGTATCATTCCTGGCCTGGAACTGATCTATGAACTCCTCTGCTGTGACCCTTGGCCCTGACTGCCCTTGTTGGGATTCTGACACTAAGGAACAGATTTTTTTTTTAAAAAGCACACAGCACACAATCGAGGTCAGATTTTCATAAGAGCTCACCATCTTGCGCTCTGACACTTCTGAAAATCTGGCTGTTAGTGTCCTTATCAAGTGTGGGGGACAATATGCCATGCATTGTGTGGGCACTGCAGGTGTGGAGATAATATCTATTTGTCATATTTATTAAATTTCCACCACTAGAACTCAATTTTGTGACAATCTCAGAACACCCACTTGCCTTCTGACAAAATAGTAGTGATACAAAACAAGATTAGTAATTTGTTATTTGGTGTTTCTAGCAGAAACACCAAAGACTAGGCTTTTTTCTAGAAGACTCTAATATACTGAGCTTGGAGTGGGGTCTGGCCATTATTAACATGCCTTGACTTATTAAGCTGTGTGAAGCATTAATAAAATAAGGTTACTAATGTTTATATGTTTCTTATTCTCTAGCACATCCATTCATTTTCAAAATAAGAGTAATTACTGATTTTTAAGAGCGTTTATCCTTAACACCCCCCCCCCTTTTATTTTTCATATCCATATGTGTGAAGTGACAGGTTCACTTTATACTATTAAGAGATATAGAGCCTCAGGTATTTGTTTTACATAGAATTCAATTCACAAGTCAGTTACAGAACTACTTAAATCTTTTGCCTAGTCTCTACAGTGACTTAAAATAGTTAGGAACAGATGGTTCTCCTAGGCAGGTGATTCCAACAGAGGCAGGAGTTTTGATTTGCATTTTTTTCCTGGAATTCTGCTGAGGGCTGAGTTGGCTCCTGACCCCATGGAACTGACCTGTATCCCTCATTCTAAGGTAATGGATCTTCTGAGCTCCATGTTGACCTCATGGGTGAGCTGCAAAAACACCTCATTCACATGGGAAGAAGTCCTGTGCCTGTTCACTGGGGTCATGCCCCTTTCAGCTCATTCTGTCCACAGTCAATATGACTCCTGCAGTATTTTTGTTGTCTGGAAATTAGAGGCCACTGCTTCCAGATTTCTCTCTAAATGAGGTTCCGAACTCTGGAAGAAACAGGGAATTAAGATAATCCTGAATGAACAAACATGAACTCAACTGCTGAAATACCAAGGATTTTGGAAGATATAAAGTGCTGCCTCTGCAGCTATCCTGGGCCTACCCCTCCCCAAACAGATCTGAAACCTCATATAGGGACTTGTAGTGGCTAAAGGGGGAAGGAAAAATAATGCAGTGGTGGCACTTCCCCACTGCATTCTAGTCCCTTTTTTCCACCAATGCAGAAGGGACAATATGGCTCTTGATGAGTCAAGGAAAGAGCACCTGTCTGGCTCTCTGGATTTAGACTAGTATCAGAGAGGTAGCCGTATTAGTCTGGTTCTGTAAAAGCAGCAAAGAATCCTGTGGCACTTTATAGACTAACAGACGTTTTGCAGCATGAGCTTTCGTGGGTGAATGCCCACTTCGTCGGATGCAAGAGTGGACACCCACGAAAGCTCATGCTGCAAAACGTCTGTTAGTCTATAAGGTGCCACAGGATTCTTTGCTGGATTTAGACTGTGTCCTGACATTTCATTCATAAGGGAAAGTGTGAGGTGGGGCAGTAGGAATTTCCCTAATGAGAAGTTTCACAGCTACTGGAAAAAAATAAATATTTTCCATTTCCATTTCATGATCCCAGAAGCCCACAGATTTTCTAGGGACCAGTAGTCATAGCAATTCCTTTTTACTGGTCTGAGACCTCTTAATATATTGTGAAAGCTGAATGCATTTATGTGAGTCTTATGTGGATATGTTGGCTGAGGTGTGGTGATTGTGTATGTGGGATAGGATGAAAGCTTCAGTTTAGGTTTCATTGTGAACTCACTACTGTTGTGCGCATAAGCGCATAATAAAATGCACAACAGTTTATTAACAAGGTCACGTAGCTCTTGAAAACTTTTTGATATATGCTTAGTCAAATCCCATCACTTATTGTAGCCACTCAAAGCTTCTCAACAAGGTCAATAAAATTATGCATCCGAGATATACATCCCTGTGGCGGGGCAACGACTCACTGGTGTGGCGCCTCCTGCTGGTCGTCTTGGGAATTAGCTCTTTCCAGCCCAGAGGGCCTTCTGCAGGCCAGTGTCTCGCCTGCCGCGGGCTCCGTGTCCCTCCCAGACCCTTTGCCCCTTTGCCCAGTGGTTCTGCACACAACAGTACCCCCTTGGTCTGGGTCTCCCCTCCCAGGGGAACCCCCAACCCTCTAAACCCACCTTGCCTCACTGGCTACTGCCAGTCATCATCTAGTCCCCGCTCCCTGGGGCAGACTCCAGTCTGTGAACCACTCATCATCGGCAAGGGGGTTAGGACCTGCTGCCTTTGCCTGTCTCTGGGTTGCCCCTCTGCAGCCCCAGTACCTTTCTTGGCCTTTTAACAAGGCCTGCAGCCTGGAGTTTTACTAGGCTGGAGCTCCCCAGCTCCATCTGCCCTTCCCCAGCACTGGTCCACCTCAGGTACCCTTCTCAACTCCCAGGCAGCCAGGTCCTTCTGTCTCAAGAAGCTAGAGAGAGAGTGTCTTCCAGTCTCTGGCCCTCAGCCCTCTTATAGGGCCAGCCATGGCCTGATTGGGGCATGGCTGCAGCTGTGGCTGCTTCCCTCAATCAGCCTAGCTTTTCCCTGCCACAGCCCTTTGCAGGGCTGCTTTTAACCCCTTCAGGGCCGGAGCGGGATGACCACTCCGCTACAGTCCCCTTGCCATGTATACCTTGTATATAATAGGTTTCAGGGCTGCTACTACCAGGTCATACCTCTGTACAAGACATAGACGGGTATAAATATGGTAAAAGGACTCAACCCTGTATAGGCATATATGATTTAGGGTTTGTTCAGAGTGAATGCACTGTCATTGTCCTATGGGGGAGTAGAGGGGGATGGTGGAGGAACATAGGCAGACAGGAGGGAGCCTGAGACAGATGGAGATGGAGTGTGAGCAAATGGTGAGAAACACGATGGGTGGGGAGGGGAGCCAGAAACCAAGAATAAGTGGAGAGGCTGAGGCTGAGCAGAAGACAGATGGACAGGAAAGGGTCTCTTTGGTTTAAAGCTGGCTGGTCAGATCAGTCCAAGTGTGATGGTATGTTTCTATTTGTTCCTGACCATCAGATCTGGTTGTCCCCTGTCATTGATTCATGTTGTCCTGGAAACCCCAAACCTGAGAACAAAATGTCTTTCCGATCCAGCATGTCTGGTCTAATGTGCATCCCTGCAAGCATCACTGGAGCTGAATTGATCTCTTTAGGATGTCACAATAGGCTCAAACTGACTTGGGCATTAGATAGCACCCAGTGAGATATTTGAGGAAAGGGAAATCTTGAACTAAAAATATAACCTATAATAGCCTGTACATACAGAGATTTTTTTTTATTTAGAGAGTGCTATTTTTTAAGTACACTTAGTAATCAGTTACTGTGCGTGTATTCAAATTGAAGAATATATACAATAATGTTGTAGATGGAATCCAGTTCCTTTGTTCCTTTGTTAAATCCCATTTGTTGACAACCAGTTGTATTATTTTGTGTACCATTAAATAACCTTTTATCACAGTGTAACACAGCCATGCCCCTGTCCCTTCCCTGGGATCTCATCGCTAACTAAATTATATCACCTCTGTTAATGACCATTAGAAAAGTTTGGTCAGCAGTATAGGGACAGGGTGACCCTCAGATGTATTTCAAATTATAACACAATAGACCTACTCTGAGGGGTCAGTTTACATTGGCTCCACAGCTTGCTTCCCATAGAGATACCCCAGACATGTGTTCACCTTAAAATACTTTATTGTACTGCCAGGAATGGCTGGTGTGAACTTAAGGTCTGTTACACACCGGTTACCTAGTGGTTGAACAGTATAATACAATTTAACATTCTATTACATCTCCTCTTTTAAGCTTCCATTCCTACCGTTTAAAAATCACATTATCTTACACAAAAATCATGTTATCTACAAAGTTCAGTATGGATCAGCCAGTGAAGTGTCTCTGAATCATATAGGGTTTCTAATTCCATGACTTGAATGTTTAACAACTTGGTCATATGGCTGTCCATTAGTTGCAACAACTGGCTGTGATCGGTCCAGAATCCTTGGGTTGTCATCTTGTTCTGCATCTGCCATCTGTAGTGTTTCCTCTGTTTGTTTTTTCTGAGGAACAAACTGTAGATGTGGATGGTTTCTGTTGAACTCTCCACTGTTGGTCTCAATCATCAGGCAGTTCTTTGAGTGATGCCTGCTATAAAAATGATCGTAAGTTCTTTTTGCCTTTTTATCTGATTTGGCTACTCTCTTCATGTCTGGCCACTTTGAAGATAGGTTCTTTTCCAAAGTTGGAACAGTAATTCTGAATCGTCTTACCATCAGGAGTTGTGTTGCACTATATCCAGTAGCTGCTATTGGTGTTGCTATGTGAGTCAGAAAAGCAAGGAATAATCTGTACTCATCTCTCAGACTCTCCATGAACTTGTGAGTAATGTGTTTTTTGTTTGGAAAAACAATTTTGTTTAGAATTACTTAAATTCTGCTTGATGAATTGTGGTCCATTGTCTATCACTAGTTGTTCTGGAATACCAAAATGAGCAATAATGCACTTTAGTTTCTCAACACTTTGACATACTGTCTTTCAAGTACATTACTATATATCTGGAAAAATTGTCCACTATGACCAGGTAATGATGTCCTTTGAATTCGCTTAAATCAGAAGCTAGTCTCTTTGAAGATCCGTCTGGGTATTGGTCTACTTTTATTGGCACAGCTTCCACCCAAAAGTTCATAATTATTTTTGTCTCAGTCTCTGAGTAATAGTTATAAAAATGCCCAAAAGCACCCTGAGTCCTTTTCTATCGATAGGAACTCTCTTTGACTGGACAGAGATTGATAAATCTCATGGATAGGAGTTTTTCAGGGCACCAGTACGTTCTTGTGATCACAGATTGTGCTACACAATATTTGAAGGCAATATTTCTGCATTCCCCAGAGGCAGAAATGGTTGACTCTTGACTCATGAAACTTTTTGCCCAGATAGGGAACATTTTCAGACCAAGGGACCAATTTTTTCATTAACCAATGTGGTTAATGCAAGAACTATGCACCCTCCTGAAAATTAAGTCCTTAAAGATGTCCATGTACCACACACAAACACCATGACTGAGAGAGTCAACCAAACACTTAAGGGAGTGTTGAAATGTCATGGGCAAGTTCCCTTTGGGGCATAGGAAGAGGCGTTACAGCTCTGTGGCAGAGTCTATCTGATCTCCCTTAGCCTCAGGATGGCGTGGCCTCATGGCCAGAGTCAATACAGCTGTCCTCTCTTGCAGGGTGGCCTAACAGCTAGAGTCAATATGGCTGCCCTCTCCCACAGGACTGCATCGCCTAATGGCCAGTGGGGGATGGGCCACCCCCAAAGGGGGGTGTGACCATGTAGGGGACCCGGACCCTCCCTACTCCACCAGGTCCCAACCCAGGGCCCAGTCAGAGGTGGGTATACTCACCATTGTGTCAGCAGTGATCCGACTGAAACATGCTGACTTAATTCCTGGTCCTACAACCGGATGAATGGCTAGTCTCCCAGGGTTACTTTCTACCCTGTCTTCCAATGAAGTGGTCCATGAGTCTCTGGGGTTTCTGGCCTCAGGAGCTTCCAACAGTTATGACACCTCTTGGGTGACTGTGGGTAGTTGGATATCTGCCCGGTGTCTTGGCAGGCTTCACCTCTGTGGTATGGGGCTCTGGCAGCTCCCGGGTGGGATCCTGCAACATGTATCCTCTGTCCTCAGTGCTCTGGGCATGATTTTGAGAGCTACTGAGCACATTCAAATCACTGGCACTTGTGGCTGATTAGGAGGTGTTCAGTACTTTTCAGAATCAGTGCAGTGAATGGAAATCATCATACTTAGCAGTTAAACAGCACTAGTTTTTTCATAGTGGCAAAATTGTACCTCTTCTGCTGGTTTGTGTAGAAAAAATGGCAGTGTTGTGCTTGCAATCCTGTTCTGTTTACTAAAAAGACTATTGTATCTTAATGTGAAGGCTTGACTGAATAGATTTTTAGGCCTCCAAATCCAGGCCTGAAGAAAAATGAAAAACAACCAAAGAAAGAGGTGTGTGTGTGTGTGTGTGTGTGTGTGTGTGTGTGTGTGTGTGTGTGTGTGAGAAAGTGTTCTTGTGACATCTTATTTCCCTCTAATAATGGATGGTGCCATTCTGCTACACTTAAGTCCCATGTTTGGATTCTGGGGGCCCTGAATCCTTGAATTACCTTGCAGAATCTCCCAGACTATCATAACTCCCAATGTAATTCACGGCATAAAGAACAGTGACAATTCAAAGAAGAACATTATGTGATCATTCAGAAGTCCAGCTATGTCACACTGGTAATGTGATGGGTATATATCCCACACTGGCACTAAAAGGGTTAACTAGAGCTAGAGAACAGGAGTACTTGTGGCACCTTAAAGACTAACAAATTTATTTTAGCATGAGCTTTCGTGAGCTACAGCTCACTTCTTCGGATGCATAGAATGGAACACACAGACAGGAGATATTTATACATACAGAGAACATGAAAAGGTGGAAGTATGCATAACAACAGGAAAAGTCTAATCAATTGAGATGAGCTATCATCAGCAGGAGGAAAAAAAACTTTTTGAAGTGATAATTAAGATGGCCCATAGAAGGTGTGAGGAGAACTTAACATAGGGAAATAGATTCAATTAGTGTAATGACCCAACCATTCCCAGTCTCTGTTTAGGCCAGTGTTAATTGTATCTAATTTGCATATTAATTCGAGTTCAGGAGTTTCTCTTTGGAGTCTGTTTTTGAAGTTTTTTTGTTGCAAAACTGCCACCTTCAAGTCTGTCACTGAGTGGTTAGAGAGGTTGAAGTGTTCTCCCACTGGTTTTTGAATGTTATGATTCCTGATGTCAGATTTGTGTCCATTTATTCTTTTGCGTAGAGACTGTCCGGTTTGGCCAATGTACATGGCAGAGGGGCATTGCTGGCACATGATAGCCTATATCATGTTGGTAGATGTGCAGGTGTACGAGCCCCTGATGGCGTGTCTGATGTGATTAGGTCCTAATGCTAAAATAAATTTGTTAGTCTTTAAGGTGCCACAAGTACTCCTGTTCTTTTTGCGGATACAGACTAACACGGCTGCTACTCTGAAACTAGAGCTAGAGAGTTCAGGCACTTGGTTTCACTGGGTGCGGGGCAGACTCAGCTAAAATTAAGCCCATCTGGGGAAGGAGCTGGATGGTGACAATAAATGGTGGAAGCCTTGATGCAGAAGGGTTGTGGGAGAGAGAACTCTGTAGTCCCTTTCTGGTTGCTAGAGAGTGTGAAGAAAGGGCTGAGAGAGGTAGATATACAGTAAGCCCAGGGAGGAGCTGTGGAAAGGGACCTGCAGGAAAGCCAAAGCAGGAAGAAGTCTAGCGATGCAGCAAGAAGTCTGAGCGAGCAGACTCTAACTGCTTTCTATGGGTTCATTTGACTGGAACCCAATGGAGACAGAGGGCCTGGATTCCCCTATCAGCCACCAGGAAAGGTAGTGCAGAAATGCTGTGACACAAGGGGGAGAAGGACTGTTGAATTTGGAGCCAAGCCTCCAAGGAGAAAAACCCTGTGAGGTATCACATTGAATGTGAGAGGGAGGACAACTCTGCAGAGCCTGGCAAGTGATGAAGAGCCTGGGGAGAAGTGGATCTGGTGAAGAGTTATGTATGTTTGAGTTTAGTTTATTGGACTCTTCGTTTACTCCAGAAGGGGTGGGACTAAACAGGACATGGCTGGAGGTTAAGTTACAAGAAGAGGCAGACAACCTCTGAGCCAGAGCAGCTGTCAGCAGGGGGTACTAAGTGAGGTGGGCCTCCTATATCACACCCAGCCACAAGGAGGTGATCTAGCAGTGAGTCTATTCTTCTCTAGGTAACATCAAAAAAGTTGTTTTATTTTTCTCATGATGAGTTTTGTGGACACCTTCTGCTTCTGTTTGATTTCAAAGGGGATTAAATTGGGCCTTTAAAGATAAAGGTTCTTGTCTTTTTGATGGTGTATGATAGATATTCTTAATGAGTGATACTCAGACCTCAGTGGTTCAGAAGCTAAATCCGTGATCCACATTACACAGAAGACCCTCAGCAGTGTGAATTCATTGTTTGATTTACTAATATATAGTAAATCTTGTTGTTCTGACTAAGCATTATTATTTTATCAACTACAACTGGTTAATAACATAGAATATGCATCCTGATTGGTTAATAACTTAGATTGGTTAATAATTAAATCACACAATGTTTTAAAGAGCCACAGGAGACACATTAAAAAGCCACTTGTGGCTCCCAAGCCTCAGGCCTTGTCTACACTGCCACTTTACAGCGCTGCAACTTTCTCACTCAGGGGTGTGAAAAAACACACCCCTGAGTGTTGCAAGTTTCAGCGCTGTAATGTGGCAGTGTAGACAGTGCACCAACGCTGGGAGCCGCACTTCCAGCACTGGTAGCTACACCCCTTGTGGGGGTGGTTTTTTTACAGCACTGGGAGAGAGTGCCGCGACTACGCAGCCACGGCAAAGCACTACCACTTTAATGTTGCTACTGAAGACATGCCCTCACTCTGAGTATCACTGATCTCAATGTTTCTTCAGTGTGGCTTACATTGTAATGGAGAAATTGCTTTATGGGCCCTTTCCTCTCATGATTGTGAAGATCATCTCATTACATTTTTGATTGTGTAACATTCCTGTGGCAACGACAATAACTGCTAACATGGATAAATAACTTTAGGAAAAAAATTAGTGTTTCACCTTGAATATTTGAGAGTAAATTGTGCTGCTTCAGTAAATAACAGGTTCTTTTATTTAGACAGCTACCTAAGAAATTTTACTGATTTTTTGAGATTGGTGAAGCACGTGCAGATTGAGCTTTAGTTAGTTCAGATACATATAACTGAAATAATAGGAAAATAAGAGTATGAAAAACATAGCAAAATGATCACCTAGTTCAGGGGTAGGCAACCTATGGCACGTGTGCCAAAGGCAGCATGCGAGCTGATTTTCAGTGGCACTCACACTGCCCGGGTCCTGGCCACTGGTCCAGGGGGTTCTGCATTTTAATTTAATTTTAAATGAAGCTTCTTAAACATTTTAAAAACCTTATTTACTTTATATACAACAATAGTTTAGTTATATATTATAGACTTATAGAAAGAGACCTTCTAAAAATGTTAAAATGTATTACTGGCACGCGAAACCTTAAATTAGAGTGAATAAATGAAGCCTCAGCTCACCACTTCTGAAAGGCTGCCGACCCCTGACCTAGATTGTGCATACTTACAGCCTTATGATAGTACAAAACAAAGCAATTCCCCAATGTTGACATTCTCAGAACCTTGTGAATACTTGCAACCTTATGGAGGCCCTTAGAAACAAAGATAGAAACAAACTGTCAGTGGAGCACACCACAAGGAAATGACTTTTTGGGCTAACACTCACTTGTGATCATTCATGAGTTGGGTTTTATATTCCCTCTTTCATACATTTATTTATCATGAGTATATTTAGTTAGGTCTCAGCTTATCCATATGTGGCTTTCCACATATCCATAATTGGAGTTCCAATTGCTGATACAAGCTTTTTGTGTCAATACTGCATTAATACATTTCCCAATGTTTCATTAGCCAAAAGGGTACATTTTATTCAATAACTCCCCTCCCTTCCCAGTGTCGTTAGGATTTCATTACTTTGTTCTCTTGTGGTTAACTTGTTATAAGACCCCTTATTGCTAAATCTTATAACCCTAGGTCACTTAGTTATGCTAAGACCTGTTGTTTATTATGTTAACAAACCTATAACTACTATGCCTCATGTAGACTTGTCCCTATTGCCAAGCCTACCTTAATGTTAATACTCAGTTGTATGTCTCAGCTAAATGTGCTTCACTCTTAAATATTAAAAAGCAATCACGTGTACACTATATGTATTAAACTCAAGCAATCAAATTAAACTTAAGCAATCCAGAATCAGGTCATGGATCAACAAGTCGAACTTTCAAAAGTGCGTAAGTGACTTAGGAGCACAAGTCCCATTGAAAGTCAAAGAGTCTTATGCTCCTAAGTAGCGTAGGCGCTTTTGAATATACCACCCATAATATATTTTTTGCTGTTTTAAAATGAGATTTTGGCAACTGGAAACAAACCAACCAGCTCTATGTAGACACCAGAAGTGCACCAGGGATCACAGTTTGAGAGTCTATAATGTAGGAGTTTTCTTTTATGATGTCATTGCTCATAATTTTATTTATGAAGAAATCTAACATTGAAACATAGGCAAATTTGTGCTTCATCTTTTTTCACTTTAATATTAAAGATGAAAAGCACAGAAACTAAATTTGATTTTTCATGAAACGGTGCACTTATGAACTAGGGATGAGAAATTATTTGAACTCAGTACATCTAATATTCAGTTTCTTTTATTAATGTTTTCTTTGTAATTCCCAGTATGTTTTTGTTGTATGCAGGGAGCAATAGGGGAGCCCTTCTGTAGTTAATTTAATACACGTCAGTTCCCATAGATGGTAATAAAAGATTGCAGTCTACTGAACAGTGTCCACTTTTCACTGCAAAGATAGTAAGTTATATCCTTGCAGGAGGACTGAATTTTTATGAGACATTCTTCATATCATTTACTCTCTTAAGGTCAAAATATCATTAAATCTTTAACGCTTAATTATCTTTATCATCCAAAAGTAATCTCCATTAACAAAAACATTTAATCAGTTCATTTCTTGCAGAAGCAAACAGAATATACAGTAATATACCTACTCTTCATGAAATTGTGTATGCAGTTAGGTTCTCTTATGAACTAGAGTACAGGGACTATTTGAACTCTAGAGCTCTCTTTTATTAATATTTTCTTTGTAATTTCAATATATTCTGTTCAGGGAACAATAGAGACAAATTCAACATCTGAAAGTTCTGATATTTTATAGCTAAAATATAAACCTGTCAAAGGGCTGCCACCTCAAGTCTAATATGAATGCATTGCAAGATTTTTGGCTCAGATCTCCACCCAGCTATGCCTTCCATCCTGCAGCATGGGGCATGGGTCACTTGCTGAAGGATTCTCTGCAGCTTGAGGTCTTCAAACCACAATTTGAGGACTTCAATAACTCAGACATAGGTTAGGGGTTTGTTACAGGAGTGGGTGGGTGAGATTCTGTGGCCTGCATTGTGCAGGTCAGACTAGATGATCATAATGGTCCCTTCTGACCTTAAAGTCTATGAGTCTGAGTCTATAATAGAAGTTTTGCCTAAGTAAAGACTGGATACTCAAGCCTTTAAATAGGAGCTGTGTGGAGTAGCTGCTATTGTTATGTAAGGATGTGAGTGTGGTTCCAGAGAACAAAGGTCATCCTCCAGTTTGGAAGGTGGATCGTCAGGACAGCAGTGAGCTCAGCCAATACTAGGCTCTGTCGCTGTTGTTAGTCATGTAATGTTTAAATAAAAATAAATAGTTGTTAAATACAGGCTCTCCATACCTGAATACCACAGTGGCATACTCTCAGCAGCGGTGCCAATTCAAATGTTTCTTTGGAGGGAAGTTGCAAACCCCGTTCTCCTCCCTCTCTACCTCACAGCCAGTTTTGCTGCCCCATCCCCCATGGGAGGGAGTTGCTATCACAACTCAGAATGAGCAGGAGGTGCATGAGGATATGGCATCCCTGCCTCAGCAGCGCTAGCAGCAAGGTTCCCTCTCTACCCTTGCCTCAGCTCCCTGCTGGGCTGCTAGGGGCTCATTTCAGCACCACCAGCTCTTGGGTGCTGCTGCTGGGGGCAGCGATGAAGCTTGCTAGGATGGGACAATTAACAGTTTCCGTGTGTCCTAGTAAATGCCTCCCCCTTCCCGCTCCTTACCCTGCTGGTTCGAGGCTTCCCATGGCACTGAGAGGAGCTGCCATGGAGCAGGAGAGCCCAGCAGAGTGTGACTCAACTGCTGACTGTGCTCTCTCCTAGGAGCCCCTGACTCCCGCACCTTGCTCCCTACCCCTCCTCCCTGAGGGCTCGAGGCTTCTTGTCAGGCCCCTGGTGCCCAGAGGAGCTGCGGTGTGTTCCAACAGATTGAGGGCCTAGGTGCCAGCCGTGTGAGATGTACAGTCAATATCCTGCTTATCAAATGCAAAAACCTGGGGGAGGGGGATGTCCCTAGCCCTCCTCTAATTGGCACCTGTGCATATGCTGTCTGTGCGTAATCACATTGATGTTAAAAATCCAGCCAGCCTCTGTTGGAGGGAATATGTACAGAGGCATGCAAGAGCTTCTCCTGATTATACCTCCTCATAGCTAGCATTTGTTAAAAATATCCCAACCAACCAAAAACCAAACTAGAAAGTCTATCCAAAATTATAATGGGGGGGAGTTCCATTTGACAGTTCCATTGGTTAATACACACTGATCCTGCAGAACTATGGTTTGAAAGGGGTAAAAGTCTCCTTAGCCTTTCAGCTGAAGAAAGTCGGACATGGTGGGAATTGACAAATAATGTATAACTGATATTTATAGTATAGTAGCACCCAGAGGCCCTAATCATAGAGCCTCATTGTGCTAGTGTATTCAAACACATGTGAAGACATACCCCTATCCCAAATATTTTACAACTTAAGTCCCTAATTATGCAATTGGATCCATTCTGTCAGACCCTTAGAGCTCTGTGTAAGGGCAAGGGTCTGCCTACACAGATCCAGTTGTGGGGACTGGAGTTTAAGAATGTACTCTAAAATGTGCTAAGAGACAAATCCACTCTTCCTGTGTGAAGCATAAGTGTGCATGGCACAACCTGAGGATGACACAAGGGTTTTACTCTGGGGCTGAAAGGGGAAAGGAATATACCACTCAGACTGAGAGGTACCTCTCCAGTCTTACCACAATTCTGAGACTGCAGTACTGCCACATGATCTTCTAGTGAGTTGTAATTATGGGTTGATATCATGATCATTTTAATCGGTAACCCTATTCTAAATTAGCCTGTGTTCATACAAATCACATCTTCATAAAGTTGAAATATTCTTTTTTTAAACAAGGCTTTGTTTTTTATTCTATTTTATTTATTTATTTTTGCTTGTGAAATTCTTTGGATCAGGTATTAATCACTGCAACACACTGAGACTACAGTGTATGTAACCTTTTACATCAAGTTAAATCCCTGTAGGTTCAGAGCTTTTGTCACTCCAGTTAGATAAAAGCTAACTACATACATCTTCCTTGATCTTTCTATCATAGTGAAGAACTTGGATCCAAAATTTGCCAGCTGGACCCCTCTCCACCTTCACTCAGACTGTCAAGGACTTTATTTACCACTGTGATTGAAAGCACCTTCTTTTCTGCCATAGGGCTTCTATGCATAATCTTGACAAGTTGCTCTTCATCACAGAAATTGTGTCAATCTTTAAAACTGCAATCTTCCTTATTTGGTTACAGCATCTGAATACCCAACTGCAGAAGGGGCAAGAAAAGCCACATGGAAGCAAAATCTAAACAGAATGTAAAAACGAAAGAAGGGAGGAGGTATGTGCTTTGACATAGGTGTGCTCTATGTTGCTGCTTTGCCTTTCAATTATAGCTTCCATTGGGCACCACTTCTGTACTGTTCTCACAGCTCTTCTTATGCTCTAGTTTCCTTGCTGCCATCAAAGCAAATGAGTAATTTTTGTAGTGCACAAGGACTACACCTTAATTTTATTCAATGAACAGCCTACTTATTGAGGAGGGTCTCTCTCTCCACAAGGATGACACCAATACTCCATGATCTGCACTACCTGCCTATTGCCTTCTGAGACAAAGTGGGTGAGGTAATGTCTTTTATTGGACTGACTTCTGTTGGTGAGAGAGACAAGCTTTCAAGCCACACAGAACTCTTCTTCAAGTCTGGGAAAGGTACTCCAAGCATCACAGCTAAATGCAAGGAGGAACAGATTGTAGCTAGCACATATTCTAAGGGACCATTCACTTTATATCTGACCACCTATCAGTCCTCATCTTCAAAGGAAACCTGCACAACACTTTCAAAAGATGAGCCTGGAAGCTTAAATTCATTAGTTTGGTAGGCACTGAAATCACGGACTGAACAGACACACTGGATTTATGGCTTATTACAACAGTCTGTAACCCACAAACTCCCTCTTTTTGTCCTATGACTGCAGAGGTGTTAATGGGCCACTCTACTTCAAATGGGCCCTTACAATATGTGTTAACGACTTATGATAACAATCTGTTCCACCTTACATTTAGCTGTGACACTGGGGGCATGGCTACACTTGCAGATGTAGAGCGCTTTGAGTTAAACCATCCTTCATAGAGTGCAGTAGGGAAAGCACTGCAATCTATCCACATTGACAGCTGCAAGCACACTGGCATGGCCACATTAGCAGTTCTTGCAATGGCCACAGAGAGCAGTGCATTGTGGCAGCTATCCCAGCATGGAAGTGGCTGCAATGTGCTTTTCAAATGAGAGAGGTGGGGTGGAGTGTGACAGGCAGTGTGTGTGTGTATGTGGGAAGGGAGAGTGGGTTTTTGGGGGGCTGAGAGCATGTCAGTGTGCTGTCTTGTAAGTTCAGACAGCAACAGACCCTCCTCTTCCCCCACCACCTCTCTCTCGCTCTCTCTCTCTCTCTCTCTCACACACACACACACACACACAGCATTCCACAGTAATGGTTGCTTTGTCTTGGAGCAGATAAGCATGCCGGCTCATATCGGCATGCCTGCTGCGATTCAAAACAATGACAAGAGTGGCCACTTGACTTAAGGGGATTATGGGATGTTTCTGGAGGCTGATCAGAGTGCAGTATTGCAACACATCGTTCACACTGATACCCGGGTGTTTCAGCCAATGCGCACCAAGTGTTAATCTTCTCGCCGAGCTGGAGTACCAGGAGTGCTCTAGCCCTGGAGTCAGAGTGCTCTACGTGCCTTGCCAGTGTGGATGGGTACTGAGCTAGTGCGCCCGGGGCTGCTTTAATGTGCTCAAACTTGCAAGTGTAGCCAAGCCCTGGGAGTACCTTTCCCAGAACTGAAGAACAACTCAGGCTATGTCTACACTAGAAACTTCAAAGTGCTGCTGCGAGAGCGCTCCCACAGCAGCACTTTGAAGTGTGAGTATGGTCACGCACCTCACAGCTCCCAGCGCTCAGAGCCTGTCCACACTAGCACTTTAAAGAGCTCAAACTTGCTGCGCTCAAGGGGGTGATTTTTCACACCCCTCAGCCAGCAAGTTAGAGCACGATGAAATATAAGTATAGACAAGCCCTCAATGTGGCTCGAAAGCTTATCTTTTATTGGACCAACTTCTGTTGGTGAGAGAGACATCACCTTATCTGCCTTGTCTTTCTATTATCCTGGGACTGACACAGCTACAACTACATTGCATATTGCCTTCTGGTGGAGTTTAAGGTAGTGTTTTTGGCTTATAAATCCCTCTGTGGCCTGAGACCTGTTCTGCCTGTTTCCACATATGTTTTACAGCCACAGGTGAGTTCAGTGGAGATGCTCAGAGTGAAGCCCTTAATATAGAAGGGAAGGAGCTGATGGCAGGATATTCTGTGACTCCATTTTCAAGAACACATATAAGTACTAAAGGAGATGCTATTCAGGAAAGTACTTGAACCCTTAGTATGGGCTGAATTTCCATTGATTTAAGCATCTACGCTAGTGTTCTCTGAATGAGGGATGCTTTCCTGAATCAGGGCCTCTGAGGAGTGTTCTGCTTTGCCCTGAAATATCCTGAGTCTGACCTTTGCAAAGCTTGTTTAATGCAGTGGGCATTTGGAGAAGGCTGAGATGGGTGTGGAGTAGTATTGTTTCAAATTAGTGTCAACTATGAAAAAAAACCCCAAACCTTCTAATGATAAAGCAAAGTCCACAAGAATACATATCCAGGAAGTCTGAGGCCACAACCAAGATCGTAGATAAGCTAGGTCAGGATCATACTGAATTTGCTGACACGTAGTACAGCACTTCGCCTTCCTCTTAGTGTCTGTCAATTCCCGGCCACCAGATGTGGCTCTGGGTTATGGCCTTAATCTGTACAGTGCCAAAATGACCTTTGTGATTAGCTTCCAAAACATAAGATTGAAGTTGTGTAAACTGGGGATTCTTATGATTCAACATTATACTGTGTAGTACCAGTCCCTTCTCAAGAGAAGGCACATAACATAATCCTTAACAGTTTCTTTGATATTTGTGCTAGTAATGGGTAACCTATCAAATTAAGATAAAACACTTTGTCTGAAGTTTCTGTGGGTTGATGGAGGATTGGGCATGGGAGGTTTGGCAGCCCATAAGCATTGCCATGCTGAGTACCTTTATGGTCTTGAATGGTATAGGAATGAGCTGAAAGTAACAATGCCCTTTGTAATATATGAGCAGCAGCTGATGACAATTCTATGTTTTGATCGAAACATACCATATATATTTAGATATGGAACTTCTGAATGCCAAAGATAGAGCGAGAAGCTCTGCGCATTATCTGTGAATATTACCTCTCAGGAGTGGTGAGTGTATGTGAAGAAGGCAATTGTTTTCTCTATGCCATCAGGGAAAATTGTGTGAAAGAACTGCACCCACTTCATATGGTGAAGAATCACAAGCCAATTGCAGTGGCAGCGAGCAAGAAAGTGCGTAAGAACTTGGGCTCATGTCAGTAGTTTCTTTGCTTCTTTAAATGAACACACACATTTAGTCCATTTCCATTTTTTCCCCCTGAAGCAGGTCCCGGAGCTGTTGCCAGATTAACCTTAAATTTACCATAGTAGTTAAGCAGTCCTAAGAATTAACATAGGTGTTGCATATTCTCTGGTGGTGACATTTCTCTGGTGATTTCCTTAAGCCTGTGGCATCAATTACACATCCAAGGTATTCAGCTGAAGGTTTGAAAAACTCAAATTTCTCTCCATGTACTTTCAGTCCACAGTCTTCCAAACATTGTAAGACAGCGTCCAAATTTTGAACATCATCCTCTTGCTCCTTTACTGTAACAATGTCATCCAGCTAGCGTTGAACTCAGTTCCATGCCTCCAGGATTCTATCCTTGTGGCCAATGTTATAGTTGGACCTAGCAATGAAAGAGAGACACTGGGGAGCTGATTTAAACACAGAAATCTGCTGTGGTGACTTCAGTGTTATAGCAAGAAACAAGAACACATGGAAGTTAAGGTCTGCTCTGAGTACAGAGTACCCAACCATTTAAAAGGGTAGGAGACATCGCATTTTTGAATCCTTATTCAGCTGTTTTCCCAAATTAATGCTGTCAAGCCTGATTCCCCACTCTGGCACTTCAAATGCAGAAGGTGGCGTCCCACAAGGATTCTGAAAATTAATACTGGCCACTCCAGGCTTGTATTAAACTTCCAAGGTTACAGCTTTTCTCTGACCTTGGATGGGTAGATGCTGCCACCACCCAAGTGCAGAACCCCTTTGAGAACCCAGGAAGGCACACTTGTGAATTCCTTCCTAGGGGTACCCTCAAGCCCTTTCAGCCCCCCTTCAGGGAAAAGCTGAGAAAGAAAACAAAGGAAATCAGCTGTTGCCATCAGCTAATTAAACATCTGCATAAACCTCTTAAGACACAAAACTCCAATCCTGTCCTTAAAAAAGGTAAACTTTATTAAAAAAAAAAGAAAGAAAAAATACATCTTAAAAACTCAGGTATTGCTAGATTTAAAAAGAGCAAATACAAAAATTAAGAAGCAAGAATAGCTTTCTTGATATCCAGCTTAAAGGTTGCAAGCAAAACAAAATCACCTGTGGTTAGCACAGAGGACTCCACAAGCCATAAAGAAATAAAAGTGATAAACCTAACTGCATCTTCCTAAACATTTCCTGATCTACTTACGTATCTGGGGTTCCAAATGAATAGTTTCTAGGTATGATATGATGATTTCTTATACCTGGCCCAAGCTCTTACAGCATAGTTCCAGCCCTATGTCTGCTGTCTGGGAGAACAACACAGACAACAAGGGGGAAGTTTTTTTTCCTAATTTTAAAAAGTTCTAGCCTTCCCATTCACTCTTCTGGTCAAGTGCCCACTCCCTTCCTTTTACCTATGGACTTTTTAACCCTTTACAGGTAAAGCAATTAGAGAACAACTACTGAGAGGGTGTTTATAGCTACCTGGCTGGCTGGGTGTCCATAAAAGGAAGCTGCTCCCCACTTAATTTATCACAAATGCTGTGTGCCCTCTCCTTTTATTATTATTATTATTATTATTTTTTGGTTGTACATAGACTCAGAGCTTGCGAGTGGGGAAGCATTGCCTCTTAAAAGTACCCGGGGTGGTGGTTAGTTAACTCAGATTTCTGGGTGGGTGCTTAAGTCAATTCTGTTTTGTAATGTTAAAGGGAACCCTTACATATTGAACTTGGCTCTTGTTGCTGCTGCTAACACCTAGCAGAAGGGTTACACATACATGACAGTAGTATTTAATCAACTGTTAAAACATTAAATAGGAAGTGTAAGTATTTTCACTATTTACTCCACTTTATTAAACCCAAAATTTTAGGAGTGCATTTAGTACTGTAGATTAATAATTGGCAGCAAAAGTCATTGCCCTTTTCTAACTTCCTGGCCTTCTTATGGTATATAGTATAGTTGCTCTTTCTGTCTTTTCTCCAATCAGCATTGTTCAACTGAGCAAGAATTCTGCTCTGAGAAATAATTAATTAGGGAGAATTTTCAGGTACAAAAATAAGGCTCTGGATGATCTAAAGTGTATACTAAAATGAAGTGAAGGAAACATAAAAGTCACCACTGGAAAATTGCTGAAAAAATAAAGCTACTGAACCAGTGTTAATGTGGTATTCAGAAGCAGTTTTGTTGAAATCTTTCTTCGGTGATTACTTTCCCATGGGTCAATGACCCAGTGTCTTCATGATATACCACACTAGAATTTTTCCCACTGCTGCTTGCTAAAGATATGTATTTTACAACAGGGGGATAAGCAAAGACACAATTATGGTCAGGTTAATTTGATTGTTACTTAAGACAATTGAGGTTCTATAGTAATTTCTGAATTGGTTTATCTAATTGCACAAGATTGAGTTAGTGAAAGCAGTGAAATTGATAAAGATACTGAAATCTGCCTAACTTGCATGTACAAAATTTACTATTAATACAGGTGTATGTGTAGTGTGCCTATTCCACATGCTGTGTGTGTCCAACAATTTGGAGAAAATTCCATAGGGGAGTCTTGGAATTTTCTTCTAAGCTCTCATGGTAGTGTGAGGCAGGCCAAAGATGACAATTTTTACTTGGATCCTGAAATGAATGGGAAACAGACAGGTTTTCAGGAGTGGGATGACTAAAAATCCAACTCTTAGATATTTTATAGCTAGTAAAAATAAATAAATAAATAAAAATATAGCATGACCCTGACCAAAGCGGGGCTCTAGAGCTCTTTATTTTCAAGTGTAAAAGATAGGAATAGAATAGGAACATGGCTGTAAAGATTCTTATAAGAGCTGTCATGTTATTAAAATATTAATTGCCATTAATCATGTGATTAATCATGCTGTTAATAGAATATGGTTTATTTTTGGCTGTTTTGTACATTTTCAAATGTATTGATTTCAATTACAACACAGAATACAAAATGTACAGTACTCACCTTATATTTATGTTTTATTACAAATATTTGCACTGCAAAAAACAAGAAATAGTATTTTTCAATTAACCTAATAAAGAGATTGTACTACATTACTTGTATCATGAAAGTTGACCTTACAAATGTAGAATTATGTACAAAAAACGCACCTGCATTCAAAAAGAAAACCATGTAAAACTTTAGAGCCTGCAAGTCCACTCAGTCCCACTTCAGCCAATCACTCAGATAAACAAGTTTGGCTACAATTTGCAGGAGATAATGTTGCCTGCTTCTTGTTTTGAAAGTGAGAACAGGCATTCGCATAGCACTGTTATAGCCAGTATGCCAAGATATTTATGTGCCAAATGCGCTAAAGAGTCATATGTCCCTTAATGCTTCAACCACCATTCTAGAGGAAATGTGTCCATGCTGGTGATGGGTTCTGTTCAATAATGATCCAAACAGAGCAGACCAACGCATGTTCATTTTCATCATCTGATTGAGATGCCACCAGCAAAAGGTTGATTTTCTTTTTGGTGGTTCCGGTTCTGTGGTTTCTGCATCTGAGTGTTGCTCTTTTTAGACTTCTGAAAACATGCTCCACACCTTGTCTCTTTCAGATTTTGGACAGCACTTCAGATTCTTAAGCCTTGGGTCTAGTGCTGTAGCTATTTTTAGAAATTTCACATTGGGACTTCCTTTGCATTTTGTCAAATCTGCTGTGCAAGTGTTCTTAAAACGAACATGTGCTGGGTCATGATCCGAGACTGCTATAAGATGAAATATATGCAGAATGAGTGTAAAACAGAACAGGAGACATATAATTCTCCAAGGAGTTCAGATAAAATTAATCCTTTTTTTTTTTTAAATGAGCATCATCAGCATGGATGCATGTCCTCTGGAATGGTGGCCGAAGCAGGAAGGGGTATACGAATGATTAGCATAACTGGCAAGTAAATACCTTGCAATGCTGGCTACAAAAGTGCCATGCAAACACCTGTTCTCACTTTCAGGTGACACTGTTTCTTTAAGTAGGAAGCAGTATCTCTTGTAAATATAAACAAACTTGATTGGCTGAACAAGAAGTAGAACTGAGTGGACTTGTAGGCTCTAAAGTTTTATGTTCTGTTTTTGAGTGCAGTCATGTAACAAAAAAAATCTACATTTGTAAGTTATACTTTCACAGTAAAGAGATTGCACTACAATACTTTTATGACATGAATTGAAAAATACTATTTCTTTATCATTTTTACAGTGCAAATATTTGTAATAAAATATAAAGTGAGCACTGTACACTTTGTATTCTGTGTTGTAATAGGAATCAATATATTTGAAAATGTTGAAAAACATCCAAAATATTTAATAAATTTCAATTGGTATTCTATTATTTAACAGTGTGATTAATCATAATTTAATTTTTTTAATCCTGATTAATTTGAGGTAATCGCATGAGTTAACGGTGATTAATTGACAGCTCTAATTCCTATAAAACAAAAGCTAAATAGGTGCCAAGCATACAGATGTGGATGTAACCTTGTGTATTCATGAATGATTTTTTACAAGAAGGTCAAAAATCAGGAACCACAGTTTTCATACCTCTGCAGATGATAACTAACTTCTCCATTTGGACTAAGTATAAATAATGTAACATTGTTCCTAAAAAATTATTATTATTCCTTATTGATATGTCAGCATTTGGTTCCAAAAAGAAAATAGTTTCCTGCACTGAAATGATATTGTAAAAACACTATGAGAGATAACATGACAGATTCCAGGTTCTGATAACATGCACATCAAATGATCATGTGCTATGTGTTTATATGGACAATTAGATTTCAATATGTTAGTGTAATAGGTTAACTGCAACTTAATCTGTTCTGAAGGGATCACAGCAGAATCAAGAGAACACCCATAAAAGCACAAATAAGCCAATACAGATGGCAAGACAGAATGTGTAATATAGTCACCGTTTCACCCCAAGAGTACCAAACTATGGAACTTTATTCTATTTATTTGCACAGAGATCTAATCGTTCTCAGTCAGATTGTTCCAGGGGATTAATAGACAGAAGACTGGTTTAGCCACACTGTTTTCAGGTCACACAGAAGAGCTTCTTTATTGTCAGGAGTCCGTTAGAGCTACATTTCCAGGGAGCCCAATGCCGGGGGGGGGGGGGGGGGTGAAGGGGGAAGAGAGAGAAAATGACCGGTGTTCAGAAAAGAGTTTTGTATTAATGGCCTGGCCTTCCAAGACAGGTGGAAATCCTTGAGTTCTGGAAATAGCACCTCCTTGCTCTATAGGGGCAAAACCTTCCCTGAATGACTACAAATCTAGCAGTTCCACCTCCCATAGGTTTTTCCTATGGAATGTGATCTGGCCCTAGAGTGACTATACAAAAAATAATAAATACATACCATATTTTTAGGAGGGGAACAGAAAATTATGAGAAACCTGCAGTAAGTGGAGAATGAAAGAATAAAAAAGAATTGGGGAAAGACTATAGAACAGTGAGAAGTCAATAATGTTTGAAGTACACATTTGGTTAGAAACAGCACTTTGAGACATACTGTGTTGAAAATTGAACAGAACCATAATATGCAATTGATATTGTTCACATTAGAGAGAAAAAAAGAGCTAAAAAAGTACCTAATGTGCAAGTGCTGGGCCACTTCTTAAAGTGAAACATCTTTGTCTTTGTAAAAAGCATCAATTGATATCCACGTGGTATGTGGGTGTCAGAGTGGTTGACACCTTTAAATGAAGTAGGTCCAGCTTCCCTGTGCCAGGACAAGTGCTCCTATTGGGCCAGCAAAGAGGACAGAGCAGCACTGGGAGCTATAAAGGATCAAGGCGAGACTTAGTGAGAGGGAGCCCCAGTGAGTCGGAGTAGACTGGTTCAGTCAGGAAGAACAGATAAGAGCTTCCAGAGACCAAAGAACTGGATGGGTCCCAGAAGGAAGCAGAAAGCAGTTCCTGGGAGAAGGCTGAAGGCAGGAAAGAAAGCAGCATGAAGGGTTTGCTGCTTGGTGTCCCCAAACCAGAGAACCTGGGTTGGAGGGCTGAAGAGGGCAGAAGGTGTTGCATGAGGACTCTAAACTGGACAGCTGGAGCCAAGAGCTGGTGAGGATTGAAGGCAGGTGAGCAGCAGAGGAGCTTACTCACTGGTATCTCCAGAGCCAAAGACCTGGACCCAGAGGAACCATGAGAGGACCAAGGAGATTGAGGGATAATCCTAGCAGAGGGGCTGTGGGGGTTCCTGCTGGGAAGAGTGGGGTTGCACTCCAGTTGGAAGGGCTGGGGTGGCTGAGGACTGAGATTCTTGGTATGTGGGAGGGCATCAGTGTGTGGTACATGGGGCATCAAGGGATGAGATGTCTTGAGTTTTAATGACTGCTTGTGCTGGGGTGATAAATGGACTATTTAGCTGAGACTTTTGTTATGGACTATTTGGACTAGCAGGTTGTACACCAGCCCTAAGGAGGGATAGTATTGAGACAAGAAATCCTGAAGTGAAATTATTGGGCTGCATGAGGGGGAAACTGAGGCAGACATGCCTGTCAAGCTGCAGTCTGTTGCAGGAGGGTACCCCAGAGGGGCTGCCCAGAGACAGTGAATTAGAATAGCTCTCCCCCGCACCCTGCATCTGAAAATACCAAAGGCAGTTTTGTAGTTGGTCTGTTAAAGAAAACCCTTTTAAAATGTATTTCAGATGTTTTGTCTTTGTTTATATCCACAAACCAGTACCATAATCTGGTTTATGACATCACAATCATTTTCACAGAATCCAGCTGTAATATTGCAATACTGCTTATGATGAACTCAGTAGACAATGTCGAGAAAGAATGCAGTACACTTACATACATGCGCAACTTTAAGCACATTAGCGGTCCCACTGAAGTCACTTACGGACTCTTGGAACATTCCATTGATGTCACTGGGACTACTGGTGTGGTTATTAAGCACATGTGTAAGTGTATGCAGGAGTAGGGTCATTATGGTAATATTTCCAGGGTAGACAGCCAAGCCACAGAAAGGACTCAAAGCTGAAAACCAAAGCAAAATGTTGTATGATAATATAATAATCCAGCAAGCATAGTTCAGTAGTTTAAGCATCAGCCTTAGCATACAAAAGTTTCATTGAAACCCATGATAAAATTTCAACAGGTCAACTCAATCTTTTAGCCTGCAAAAAGGTAAGTTTAGTCAGCAAGAGGGTCTTTCAAAAGAGATTTTCAAAATCATGGTCAAAACCTTTTCAAATGGACACTGCACATCTTAGGCTTTTATATTGTGCACAGATTTGCATAGGTGGTTACATTTCAGTGGGGGCAGTGTATGCATAGAATTTGTGAGGTGCTCTAAAAGAGTATTTCATCGGGAAACAGAGTATGTAGCAGTCTAATAAATTTTCATTGGCTCGTGTAGTATCATCTCTTGGAACAACCACTGTTAGAAGATCATTGGCATCTTTGTTAGAGAAACCCATGCAGCACAGATTAACAATTTCCAGTTGTTGATCTAGTAATGATTTTTTATGGACTAACTAGTGCCACATCGCTCTTAATTAGCATTTGGCAGACAAGGATGGTGGATTCAGCTTTCAAACTTCCCACTGTCCCTTCTGGCAATAACAAAACTCCTTGGTGCTTTGATAGCAGTGATTCCTGTAGTTTAGCAATTACTGGATGGCAGCTGTCCTACAGGATGTTCCAGGAGCCCACAAATGAGAATAAATCCAAGTAGCTCACTGTCTTGGCCCAGAGTATGGAGGAGGATGCTTACGATGTTGGAACTGGCAGATGTGTACTAGATGGCAGCACAAAGCTTGGCAAACAGTTCAGAGCTCTCTGAAATGAAGAGAAGTAGTGTTTTCATTTTTTGTCACTGAGATCAGAAGCTCGGCAATTCATGGCCACCATTGCCAGTAATGTATGTGATACAATTTTTTTATTCGAGTTGGCCTCTGTTCTTGCCCCCAGACAGCTGTATTGCATTTGGAACTTTTTTACATTAGTGTGCACAGTCAACCACCAATTACATTCCTTCTATAAAAGTACTGTAGCAATCAAATAGTCAGAATTTTTCTGTGCAGCAAAAATTGAAGATGGACTTACTATAAATGTTTAAGATAAAGAGGAATTTTCTACCTCAAATGTGGTAAAGAATTCAAGGTCTGTAAGAAAATATAAAACATTAGTTTCCATGTTATCCATTATTGCAGAAACTGTCTAGACATCTCAGCAAATCCATGATAAATCCAGGTCACTGGTATGCTGGGGCTTGGTCCTGTCAGCTGCTGAGCACTTCAACCTAATCCAGAAAAGCACTTACAGGCATCTTAAAGTTAAGCACATGCTTAAAGTGCTTTGCTGGAAGCGGGGAAGAGTGCTCAGCATCTTGCAGGGTCAAGCCCCTGCTGAAGAGGGAGAAAAATCTAGAGAGCCTCTTCCCTTTGTGAAAATAGGCTCTGCAGAATTCTCAGAGAGATGTGGCTAATGAGAACCACAGCCCCAAAATCATGTTCTGTGTGTTATGGTGCCCACCTAGCCTCCCACATTGGCTGGCACCCATGCCACTATCAAATGGAGGGTAGTTGTGCACACTACTCCTGATTAGAAGATCAGCAAAATGCACCCCATGGTGCTGTGTCTTGGACCACTGGGCAGAGTCTCTGCTCCCACTTACTGGAATGAACAAGGTAGTGCTTAGCCCTTGCAGGGGTGGTGAGTTATATGGCCCCGGGGGACCCATGCTCCAGCAATATACAGGGCACGGGGGTCCAGTTCCACCAATGTTCAGGGCCGGGTCTCTTCCCCCTGCCTCACCTGCTGCCCTGCATGCCTCTCCTGGAACGTCCCCTGGCCCTGCGCGCCTCCCCCGAAGTGTCCCTGTCTGCACCCTAGGCAACGGGCAGCTGCCCTGCGCTACAATCCCTCACTGGCCGCTGGTGGCTACAAAAGGGAGCAGCTGAGGCATTTGGGTGAAGGTTCAGAGGAGTGAGGGAGTGATCGCAGCAGTTCAGGGAGCCCCAGGTGGCTGCTCAGCCTGCTTTGGGCTTTTTCTTTCCCTTCCCTTCCTCTCCTCTGCTTTTCTTTTGCTAGTTTCCCTTTTCTGTGGCTGTAGCCAGGACACTCCGCCCTCCTCCCCCAGTGCTTCCTCCTCCCCATCTCCACTTTAGGGGAGAAACTTGGGCTGTTTTCCTGACTCCTTGCTGCAAACAACTTCACTGCTTCTCCTCCTCCCTCCTCTCACTCAGCCAGCTTCTTTTCCCTCTGTCTCCATTGGAGCAATGTAGCCTCCAGCTGCCCCACAGCCAGCAGAACTTCTCGCTGCAGCTTCTTTCAGGGCTTCTCCCGGGGTACAGCGTGAAGTCTTTCTCCCGTCCTTCCCCATAATCTCTCTCCAGAGTTGAGGGTGGGGAAAAGTTTGTTGATAGTTGGTTTTCCCTCTGAACTCTTGTCACTCTTGTTTTTGAATGAGGATTTCTTGCTCTGGGGAAGTGTAACCCCCAGAACCTGAGAGGGGCCCTAGGAGCATATGGGGTGACAGTGGTGCGGTATGAGTGTGCTGCCGGGGGGGGAGAGGGCTGGGGGGAATCCTCCTCTCTAGCTGCAGCCCCAGGGCAGCCTGCCTGCACCCCAAACTCCTCAGCCCCAGCCCCACTCCAGAGCCCACACCCCCAGCCAGAGTCCTCACCCCCAGCCTGCATCCCAACCCTCTGTCCCAGCCCTGACCCCCTCCTGATCCCCTCATCCCTGGTCTAATCCCTGGTCACAGCCCTCACCCCTGAATCCCAACTCTCTGGCCTAGCTCTGAGCCCTCTCCCATACCCCAAATCCCCAATGGCCATAACCCCAGCCAGAGCCCTCACCCCCACCACACCCCTATGCTCTGCCCCAGCCCTGAACCCACTCCTGCACCATGAACCCTTCATCCCCAACCATACCCCAGAGCCCTCACCCCCCGCCAGAGCCCTTATCCCCCATACCCCAACCCTCTGACCCAGCCCAGAGCCCCCTCCTGAACCCCTCATCCCCATCCCCACCCCGCAGCCCTCACTCACAGCCAGAGCCCTCATCCCTCCCCCCCCACATTGTTCAATATAGGGAAACTATTAAATGCTTACTGTTCTAGTGCATTTTTACATTTTTTTTAAATCCACTTACAAGTCAGATGGGTGGGTGGGACGGACTTGGACCCGTTCTGGGCACCACCAAAAATTATAGAAACCTGCTGCCTTTGGTCCTGGGTAGGTGATAAGAGATATTTTATAGCTTGGTTAGAGTAAGTACAGTGATCCGAATGATATGCAGTGTTGAAAATCCTTACGAGGCACTGGCCCAGAGGCTTAGCAGCAGTATAACATGCTGTCATATGGGGTTCCAAATTCAAGTGCTTAGCTCCATCCTATTCCTTGTGCCAAAGAGGTCTGGAAAGGTCCTGAGTTGCTCTGTATGCTCATCTCCAGCAGATACTGACTGAGGGGACTTCATCCAGCTTTTCTTGGCCTGCATGCAGCTGGCAATAACAAAGACTTTGAAGGCAGAGGAAGCAGAGATGGGGAAATATGAGAATCCTACAGCCACAGTAGCACCTCTGAACATTTTTTCAAGGGGGGGGGGATTCTTTGCATATGCAGTAAACATTTCTTTAACCACAGATGAGTAAAAGCTGTGAAATTCATTTCCAAATCCAAATTTGAGCTCCCACAAGGTTCAGGAGTGCTTGGGTCTGAAATTTTTGGCTTAGGAATCTTTCTTTATAACTTGAATATATTCCCAGGTTTGAATTTCCTTTTATTTTTCAAAATACCAGAACCTGTGGCCCATTTACATGTGTTAATAAATTGCCAACTGTCATTTCTATAAACTGAAATTTGCCCTTTGTATATTTTTTGTGTGGCTTGCAGCTAAATCAACATTGTCAGGGATGATTAGGCAGTGAACAGAGATGAGCTGAACACCATCTTCAGTCTGCTTTTAATTTGGATACAGAATTTTAACAAAATGTGTTCTATAGCCCCTACCACTACATTACTTAAGTTGGTCTCAATGTTTCCAACAAGAAGTAAATGCTTTTGAGTTCTACACACGTTCATGCAAAGGAAGCCTATCATACTAATTTATTTTCTAGCACATTTTTGAAAGTGAGTCTGACAGGCACATTCTGCTAACACTGTCTGGCTCATGGACGTTTCTGTATTGCTGGCAGAGTAAAAATAAAACAACTCCCTGTCACGGGGCTGATACACCCCATCACCCCATGGGGGTGGGGGAGAGGTATATCAGATCCCTGTGATCAAGTTTGAAAGGTGACCTGGGTCTTGGGGCAGTGTGGCTCAGGGGCCTCAGCCCTTACTGCAGTCCCACTGTCAGGGCAGTGCAGCCCAATGGCCAGAGTCAATACTATAGCCCCTGCTGTCAGGGCAGCACAGCCCAATGGCCAGAGTCAATACTTCTGGCAAGCTAGCCCATCACCCCCAGGGTGCATGATGGCCAGTATAGGGGGACCAGGCCCATCCTCTCCACCAGGTCCCAACCCAGGGCCCTGTCGGTGGCAGGTTTGCCTGCCACCAGCTCGGTGAGGGTCCAACCAAAAGACACCGAGCCTTGGTCAGGTTCTGTCACTGTTTCCCTGCAAGACCTCCCTAGGTCACTTCCTACCCAAGTCTCTGGAGTCCTCCATCTCTGGGATTCTCCAGTCTCTCCCCTCTCCATGACGTCCCATGCTGGTGTCCATCTCCAACTGGTTGGCCTCCACATCTTGGGGTGAAGGTGGTCCTCCCTCAGGAGCTGGCAACACACCTCCTTCCCCACCAGTAGTCAGCCCAGACCAGTGGTTTCCCCAGGAATTGAAATTAGGGGGGGTGTTCAAATTTACGGGGGGGTGTCAGGACCAATGAGATATATAAAAAAAGATATGAATAAAGTAAATGTTTTGTTAGGATTATGCAAATTTAACATAAGGAAAATGCAAGTTACACCAAAACACATAACAGGTCTAGATTTCTAAAAAAATATACATTTAAAAAAAAAGTATTTAAATTGACTTTTGAAAAGTAAGCCATCATGGGGTAAGAGGAAAGTCCTCTCATGGATCAGTAACTGGTTAAAAGATGGGAAACAAAGGGTAGGAATAAATTATCAGTTTTCAGAATGGAGAGATAAATAGTGGTATCCCTGAGGGGTCGGTACTGGGACCAGTGCTGTTCAACATATTCATAAATGATCTGGAAAAATGGGTAAACAGTGAGGTGGCAAAATTTGCAGGTGATACAAAACTAGACTGCGAAGAATTACAAAGGGATCTCATAAAACTGGGTGACTGGGCAACAAAAATGGCAGATGAAATTTAATGTTGATAAATGCAAAGTAATGTACATTGGAAAACAATCTCAACTATACATACAAAATGAAGGAGTCTGAATTAGCTGTTAACACTTAAGAAAGATCTTGCAGTCATTGTGGATAGTTCTCTGAAAACTTCCACTCAGTGTGCAGCGGCAGTCAGTGATTCCCAACATTCTGTTTGCTTTTTTAAAAAGAACAGAAGCACTTGTGGCACCTTAGAGACTAATACATTTATTTGAGCATAAGCTTTCATGGGCTACAGTCCACTTCATCGGATGTAGCCCACGAAAGCTTATGTTCTTTTTGCAATACAGACTAACATGGCTGCTACTCTGAAACCTTTGCTTTTTAAAGAAAGGGATAGATAATAAGACAGAAAATATCATATTGCCTCTATATAAATCCATGGCACATGTACACCTTGAATACTGTGTGCAGATCTGGTTACCCCATCCCAAAAAAGACATACTGGAAATGCAAAAAGTACAGAGATGGGCAACTAAAATGATTAGGGGTATGAAACAGGAGAAGAAATTAAAATGACTGGGAATTTTCAGCTTAGAAAAGAGATGACTAAGGGGGGGATATGCTAAAGCTCTATAAAATCTTGACTGATGCGAAGAAAGTGAATAAAGTAAATGTTTTGTTAGGATAATGCAAATTTAACATAAGGAAAATGCAAGTTACACCAAAACACATAACAGATCTAGATTTCTAAAAAAATATATAATTTAAAAAATGTATTTAATTTAAATTGACTTTTGAAAAGTAAGCCATCATGGGGTAAGAGGGAAGATCCTCTCATGGATCAGTAACTGGTTAAAAGATGGGAAACAAAGGGTAGGAATAAATTACCAGTTTTCAGAATGGAGAGAGATAAATAGTGGTATCCTTGAGGGGTCAGTACTGGGACCAGTCCTATTCAACATATTCATCTGGAAAAATGGGTAAATAGTGAGATGGCAAAATTTGCAGATGATACAAAACTATTCAAGATAGTTAAGTCCCAGGCAGACTGCAAAGAGCTACAAAGGGATCTCACAAAACTGGGTGACTGGGCAACAAAATGGCAAATTAAATTCAATGTTGATAAATGCAAAGTAATACACATTGGAAAACAATCTCAACTATACATACAAAATGATGGCATCTGAATTAGCTGTTAACACTCAAGGAAGAGATCTTGGAGTCATTGTGGATAGTTCTCTGAAAACATCCACTCCATGTGCAGCAACAGTCACAAAAGCAAACAATGTTGGGAATCATTAAGAAAGGGATAGATAATAAGACAGAAAATATATTGCCTCTATATAAATCCATGGTACATGCACACCTTGAATAGTGTGTGTAGATCTGGTCACCCATCCTAAAAATATATATATTGGAATTGGAAAAGGTACAGAGATGGGCAACTTAAATGATGAGGGGTATGAAACAGGAGGAGAGATTAAAGTGACTGGGAATTTTCAGCTTAGAAAAGAGATGACTAATGGGGATATGATAGAGGTCTACAAAATCTTGACTGGTGTGAAGAAAGTGAATAAGGAAATTTTATTTAATCCTTCACATAACACAAGAACTAGCAGTCACCCAATGAAATTAATAGGTAGCAGATTTAAAACAAAACAAAAGGAAGTATTTCTTCACACAATATAAAGTCAACCCAGGGAACTCTTTGCCAGGGGATGCTGTGAAGACCAAAACTATAGCAGGATTTTAAAAAGAACTAGATAAATTCCTGGAGAACAGGTTCATCTGTGGCTATTAGCCAGGATGAGAGGGATGCAACGCCATGCTCTGAGTGTCCCTAGCCTGTTTGCCAGAAGCTGGGGATGGGCAACAGGGGATGGATCACTTGATGATTCCCTGTTCTGTTCATTCCCTCTGAAGCACCTGGCCTTGACCACTGTTGTAAGACAGGGTACTGGGCTATATGGGCCATTGGTCTGACCCAGTATGACCATTCTTATGTAAAAATTAATTATAATAAAAATGTTTAGTACAGAAACTCCCCAACATAATGACCTCCCAAGATAGCAACAATATGAGATAACAACCTTGGCAAATAATGCATTTTAAAAATCTTGGCCTACTGGGAAACATATTTATATAAGTTTCCATTCCCAGTCACAAATCTAGCATTCTGGAGCAAAGTGACTAAAATATAGTCCAACAAACAAATGTTTATTTAACGTGCCCCTCACTTTTCCCTCCACCGCACTCCATTCACCGGTGTTGCCGTTGGTCAGTGGAGACTCAGAGTTCAGAAGGGCTTTCACGTGAGTACACCTTCCAGGTGGGGGACAAAAAGGCACAGTTTGCTATGGCCATGGCTGTTCATTGTGCCACCGTTCACTCCACCACTCTGTTGCCAATGGCCCTGCACAGTCACCTTCTGCTGTCATCTACCACTGTGACCTCTGTGAGTTGGTCTCTTGAGGTTCCACCAGCTCGCAGTGATTTCAGCTGAGCCCTCAGTGCGGGAACCTCGCTGCTAGTGCAGTCTGGGTTGTCTCTTACACAAAAACACTGTACCTACAGGAACACTGTCCCCACAACAAGACTAAGCACTTAGACCTGATTGTCAGTGATTTCAGCTGCAGTGGTCACTTAACAGAACAAAAGACTATCTATGGAGCCTAATCAGCTCTGTCTTTAAACAGTGGAGAGGGACAGGTCCCCACCCTCTCTCTTGATGCCTTCAAATCATCACAGGCTAAGTACAGTTCTACTGCCCTTTACTCATACAATAAAGAACAACATTTCATCCCCCCCTTGCCCCCACATTCAAGTGGTTTGTAACCCAACCCCAGCCAAAAACTATCACTTGGACAACACCGCTCTGTTTGCTGGATACCTAGGTAGATTAGGTGTGAATGTAAATATAATCTGGCCCTGAAGCCTTAGCCCCCGGCTCATCACTAGCTGTCAGGGAGAGCTCATTTAGACTTTGCTTACAAATCATCATTTGAAATTATTAGGTTGGCCAACATCACCAAAATGAATGCACTGACATCATAAAAAACAGCTGTATAAGGAAGCAAGGAAGCTAGTCTATGGTCATACTTTTCAAATCTATTATACTTTTTCAGATACACATTTTATCATACACTGTATAAGCTTTTAAAGCGTGTATTAATGTTTCAGTTTAAATTCAGATTTCCAAACAGTCACTAAATTGGTATGTAACTAGCTCACAAAACTGGTGGGGGGGGGGTGTTGGGAAAAATCAGGGGGGGTGTACACTCCCCCTGAGGGGGGGTGTAGGGAAATCACTGGCCCAGACTGAGCTGCTCTGCTGGCTTTTATATCCTGCTTCCAGCTGGAGCATGCCCAGCAGAATCCAGGGGGCGTGGCCTCCTCACCTGAGAGAGAAGCGTTAACCCCTGCTGTACCAGTACAGGGCTGATATACCCTGTCACACTCTCCCAAAACCTCTGAGATTTTCTGTAACAAATGGCCTGCAGAAACAAACCGGAGTAAGTGGTGTCAGCATGCTAATGTGAGTACTTAAACATAGATAAAACTCAGGCTGATGTCTTAAAATTAGCCACTGAATTAACTTATCATGATTAAATTTACTGTTAAATTCAGAGACACACAGCTTCAATGATCCCCAGCCTGAAGCAAAAGCATGCCAATAAAAATCAACAATCTTTTCAAGATCAAATACAAAAGCCACCTCACAAAGATTGAAGTTGCTTTTGAGCAGAAAATTGGCTGGTTTGCAGAACTTGAAGATAGTTTTTAAAGTTCTTGGAAATCAGTCATCACTGAGCCAGCTGCCAGCAGATTTATGTCAAAGCAGTGTATTTCTATTTGAAGATATTTTGCCAGGTTTGGGGATTAAGCTAAAGAGCTGCATTTACTGTCTAGCCCAAAGTGGGTTACAAGGCATACAATAAAGCACATGGGGCAAATCCTCTTCTCTGTACACATACTGAGTAAACAGATTATGTGCTGGGGAGGTCTGCAGGTGTTAAAGGAGGTAATCTTCCTCCTCACACCGCAGAGTCATAGTGCTGTTGCCTCTCCCAAAAATGGATAATTTTGGATCCCACCCAATGTTGTGCCAAGGGTGTTCAAGACTTGGTTCAAAGACTCAAATCCAGCCCTCTTGGCTGCATAAAACCCTGCTTCACCACTAAGTATTTTTAAAAAGGGACTTTCCTAGGCTTCATTAATTAGAACATCCTAGTCTATCAGCATTGCTTCTGAGTTCTCTATAGAAATAACTGCCAGATAACTTAACCCTTCCTGTTCCCTGGATGTTCTAAGGTAGGTCTTGATTAATTTTAGCTTGCTGAAATGTCTTTTGATAGCAGTCACAATTACTGGAAAACATCAAAAATACACTGACATTTCTGTGTTAGAGAAACTCTCATCTAAAAACCTTGTGTGAATGTAGCTAAGGAGATCAATGGGTGCCTTTGTTTCCAAATCATCCTTAAAGACTTATTTGTAAAAATTGGTGAAGAGCTCAGTCTCGTACTCAAAACTCTCAGAGTTTAAAACCTCAGAGTAGCTGGATGCTCAGTTTTGAGCATACCTCTAGGTTTTTGCTGCTTTTCAGTTTCTTACCTGTCAAAACCCCCAAACATTTCTATAAGTTCATTGTACTTGTGCATCCTATTGTCCAGTTATCTTAGTGTTGTCTAAAATGGGCCTGGAAATCTCACATCCAAAAACTTTTTAGGGGATCTGATGACCTTTGTCCTCGCATGTTCACCGGCATTGCTTCTCTCCTGTGAGATGGGCATATCTATGAAGTTCAAAGGGACACTAATGTTTCAGCCTGTGAAACAGCAGCTTTCTTACATGGAATAAATCCAGAAGATTGTAATTCCAATAAAGTGTCTCAAAGGCCAAGTAAACCGTGAGCTGTTTGAATGTCAAGATCTGCACTCTGCAAACTTTTGCTCATGACATTAATTTTTAATAAGATACTATGCCACATCTGGGTTAAAGCAAGAAATGAAAATTCTCAAATGTTATTTTGAAAGCTACCAGCTTCTGACTTACGTTTTGGTGTAAGATTGTGCAAAGCTTTGATCTCATCTTAAAACATCTAAAAACACCTTCAACCTTATTTCATAGTAAATGGATGGCCTCTACCCTTGCTGACCATCTTGTTGTGCTTTTTCAACACACCCAACAACTAGTAGAAGTGGAAAACAGGGAATACAATCTTTGAACAATTCCAAAAAATTGGAACAACTTGGGGGACAGCCATTGCAGCAGCTTTTCCAACAAGATTCAGTGAATGGCAGCAGCTGGGATGAAAGTAACATACTCATTTACTTGCTGAATTCAATTTTGAATATGTTTGCCATGTTAGCTCCATAGTCATAGCTTTGTCCTCTGAAGTCAGCTACATCTAAACCATCTTTTTTCAGCTTCTCTAAAATAACTGCCATAATACCTTTCTCTGGTTTGGTGTAGGGATCAGTGAAATGTATAAAGCTGACAACTACCTTCACTCCATCTTTCAAAACTTCAGCATACTTTAATACCCGAGATAATTGTCCCATTCAAGAGAGGCCTGGAGTGCAATCAAACATAATACAGTAGTTAGCTTTCCTAACCTTGTCGAAAATAGACTACCATACTTTTCTTGCGATCCTACTGATAAATTCGTTTTGTATTTGGTTTGATAAGTATGTCACCTTTGCAGTACTGGCCTTAAGAGCTTCCACATGCTCTCCCAACATACTATACCTTGCCAGAGACTTAAGTAAACCCAAAAACTTATCATGATCAAAACTGTCTAATTTCTAGTTTGAACCTCTGCAGGGGGAACAGACCCTCCCCTGCTGGCTGCCCAGCACCTTGTAAAGATAGGCTCTGAGTCGGGCCAGTGTGGGTGACAGGAGAACAGAGGCAACAGCCCTGGCAAAGGTCTCAGACCCCCCACCCCCACTCTCACTGCACCTCCCCAGCCACAGAGAGACTCCAAGCCCACTGAATCTCACTGCATCCCCAGGCCTGTATCCCTAGAGAAATCTCCAGTCCCAGTGAATCACAGTGCACCCCCTAGCAGTCCCAGGGAGACGCCACAGTCCACTGAATCTCACTGCATCCTAAACCCCTTATCCAGAGAACCCCAAATTTGAAAGCCCGCCCAATCCCAGTGACATTCACTGCACCCTGTTCCCAGAAAGGGCCTACCCTGTTTTAGTGTCGATATCAATGGCATTTACAAAGCACTAAGTGGGGACTCCCGAACACACTATTCAAGACTCTAAATGGAGGAAGCTAGTCCCCATGATGGAAGAAAAGAGCGAGATGTAAAAGAGTAAAAACACCAAAAAACAAAGAATGGGGCCTTTTATGGTTCCACTGGAACCATTTGAACCCCTTTGCATGGCCCTGATCCAATTCGCTTCACACTAAATAAGCTCCGGTGTGCAGCAGCTACAGGACCGCGTGGAGTACAGCTCTCTGATGCACAGGAGGTTGACAACCTCTGTCTTACACAAGCAGTCATGGGTAGCAGAATCCGGCTTTATTGCACAACAGTTTGCTGCAACTGAATCTATGAAATGGAAAGGGAGTGATTTGGTCTATTCACACGTAGTTAATGCTTGTGCCATCACAGTTCAGTTAGTTGCTGCTTTTTCTGTTTGACTTTGTAATGGAATCCTAGCTTCCAACAACTGTATGTTCTACTAACAGTAGCTCTGTGTGGCTTCATCATGTGGAGGGGGCAGTTGTTTTCTCTTCCTGCAGATGAGCTGTCCAGCATCATCAGATAGCATCAAATCACAACTTTGTGTGCCTTGTAACACTTGGTGTGATAAAATGGCAATAGAATGATATGCACTTAGAGAAAAAGTATACCTCTCCAAACCCCCGCCCATCCCAGATATTTGCTGGGAGTTGCTGATGTTAAATTATCTGAGGATCCACAAAGGGACAAATGTGTTGTGACTGCAATCCACAAAGCTGAGTTAGGCGCCTGGCTTCCCTAAACCAATGAATGGGGAAAGATAGGTGCCTAATAATGCAGTCCACAAAAGTCAGTATGCTAGGTGGGGAGCCACCCAAGTAAGCCAAAGGGAGATGCAGAGGAGAGGTATGTGTGTTAAGTCCCATCCTCTCTTGGAGATTGGCACCTATCTCTGCTTAGCAAATAATAGTGCTCCATTAAAGGGATGCCTGCAGTCAGACAGCTTAGGCATCTAAAGCATTTTTTGTAGAACTGAGTTGGGTGTTGCACACAACAGCTGGAGGAGGTGGTGCTGCCCACCTTATAACTTTTAACACGGTAGCTAGAGCACACACATGGGATGTGGGAGATGCAGCTTCAATTCCTGCCTCCTCTCTGCCAAAGGGGAAGAAAGAATATGAAATGGGTCTCCCACCTCTCAGGAGAGTGCTCTAACTACTGTCATGGGATATTCTGATGTGGAGCTCCCTCAGTCTCTCCTGATGAAGTTGTTACACACTGGATAAATAATGAAAGAGTGGTTGGAGCAGTGCCTTGTCACAGGACTCCCAGGTGGTGTGATAAAATGGCAATAGAATGATATGCACTTAGTATTCTCTCTCTCTCTCCCCGCCCATCCCAGATATTTGCTGTCCAGTCACTGTGGATAAATGCTTACAGAGTTGTTCTAAATGGGACATGATCCACTAGGAGCTTAGGAGCAGTCTACCACTGTGGGCACAAATGTGACATAGGCGTTTGAACACGTGTCTTTCTCTCCATCATGAATCATTCTGGGGCTTAAGTGAGAAATAGGCAACCAAATACTTAGAAGGAGACAGCAGTGTGCATGCCCAAAGGCAGGAACATAGGCACCTAGGAAACTTTTACTTTGAAAATGTAGGTGCTAAGTGAGTTTAGGTGCAAACTGGCTTTGGTGAGTTTTGTGGATCGCAGTGGAGCCAAAACTAGGACATATGCAACTAAACCTAAGACTTAGGTGCCTAAGTCTGGGATTTAGGTGCCTAACTACCTTTGTGGATCCCACCATAAATATTTCCAATAAACATTGTCTTACACTTATTACAGAGGAGTCTAATGTAAGTGGTACAAAGGTTACAAAACAAATCTAACATATTTAGCAATGCCAGAGGCCCTGGTTTGCTCTATAGCAGCAAATGTTTATTTATTTATTTATTTATTTATTTTGGAAAATAAAGGTAGTGGAAGCTTGCTGCATAGTGATATATATGGTGTGTCAAGGGTTAGGGCTGGCATGGAAGATGGCACAGACATATGAGTTGGAAAGAAGGGGCTGGAAGGGGCAATCATGATGTGTTGGCAGACCGGAGCACTTCAATTTCAATCCACAGGTAATTTCTTAGCCACCATGACAACCATAGGCATATCCCTGGTGGTTATTGGCTCAACTCATACACTTAGCCATGCTTTGGACCTGCTTTTTGCATTCAGTTTGAAGGTTAAGCAACTGGACCTTAAACTTGTGTTATGGACTGACCATTTTCTCCTGTATTTACAGATTGAGGCTCATCTCTCCTTCTGTGGCAAGGAACCCATTTTGAAAGGTTCCAAAGAGATCTAAAAGAGTCTTATTCCCCTAACAGAACATTAACTGGCTTGATTGTTTGGTAAGACTTTGTAATTCCCATAGAACAACCCTGGTTTACAGATGATGAGAGAGAAAATGTGGGTAGAGCACTGGAGGCAGAAGTCTCATGCCAAGGCTGATCGGTTGCAGCATATTTTTTTAAAACTCTCATACTGTGGCTGAGCAAGAGGCAAATAAATGTCCCTCCTGCTGTAAGGAAATTTCTTGTTATTTTTGCAGATGCAATTGATTAGATTAGAAACGAGCTGTTTGCTCCCATGATGGCACTGTGTTCTTGAGGGGAAAAAAAGGCATTGTCTTCGCTGCAGGAGTTGCAGCCAGTGATACTCACGGCGGTATTGACATAATTTTGGCCAAGAACCCTTTCTTTGGATCTGTGTGCTTCTCGGCTGCTGAAGACCAGTGGGGAAGTATTGGGTCTTTTGCTTGTGGACGCTATCAGCACCTCTTTCAGGGTATGTTTACACTGCAGCTTGGAATGTGACTCCTAGCCCAGGTAGAAAGATACATGCTAACTCCACTCAAACTAGAATGGTAAAAATAGTAGTGGGCCATGATAGCACGGGTTAACCACCCAAGTACAAGTCCACCTGACCACCTATGCCTGTGATGCAATGTTCACACTGCTATTTTAGTGTGCTAACTCAATAGAACTAGCAAGTGTCTGTCTATCTGGGCTTGGAGTCACACTCCCAACTGCATAGTAGACATATTCTTAAGAGGATGGTGGTCTATTGCTTTAGTGTGGCCTTTGTTCAAGAAGCCATGGCTTGACACTTCGACAATGTAGCTAATTCTCAACCAGTACCACATCTTTCCTTTCTGGGTAAGATTGTGGAGAAGGTTGTGGTGAGACAACTTTCAGTGTCTTGATGCTTCTGATCTCCCTGATGTTTGTCAGTCTGGGTCTATAGGCCTGTCTTTGGCACTGAGATTGCATTTATCAGGTTGGTCAATGCTCTCCTCCTGGTGATAAAGATCAAGTCTCCAAGCTGATGTTCATAGATTAATCAGCTGCCTTCAATACAGTCGATCATGAAGTGGTGTTGGCCTACCTGTGAGCAGTGGTATAGGACAAGCCTGGTCTTAAGTGGCTTTGTTCTTTTCTGTTGGAGAAATCTTAACAGGTAGTTGTGGGCAATCATACCTCTTCCCAAAGAGCTCTCAAGTGTGGGGTGCCTCTGGGAGCCATTGTGTCACCCCTCCTGTTCAAAGTGTATATGGAGCCATTGGGAGGGTCAGTAAGGAGGCACGGGTGTGGCGCTTCCTGTGGATGACAGCCAACTATATGTCTCTATCTTGTCTGACTCGGACAATACAGTTCTGTATCTCAGCCAGCATCTAGCTGAAACTAGAAAATAGTTAGGAACAAACTGGCTGAAACTCAACACAGACAAGATTGATAGGTGACTGGTGATGGAAGGTTGTGGGGGAAGCAGCTGGAGATGATGGTAAAGATGATATAAGTTTCTTTGACTGGGGGAATGCACCCACCGTTAATTAGTAGGGTTCAAAATTTAGGAGTGATTTTAGACAAGGAGCTGCTGTGCGACCATCATGTTACAGCAGTGACCCCATCAGCTTTTTCCCATCTGGGTTTTGGTATGACGTTATGATCTTTCCCTTCAGATGTGGACTTTGCCACTGTTATCCATGCTTTTGTCACCTCAAGATTAAACGAACAAACATGAGGAAGTACTTCTTCACACAACACACAGTCCACCTGTGGAACTTATTTCCATGGAATGTTGTGAAGGCCAAGACTATAACAGGGTTCAAAAAAAAAACTAGATAAGTTCACAGAGGAAGATAGGTCCATCAATGGATATTAGCCAAGATGGTCAGGGATGCTATACCATACTTTAGGTGTCCCTAAGCCTCTCACTGCCAGATGCTGGGACTGGACGACAGGGGATGGATCACTGGATAATTGCCCTGTTCTGATCATTCCTTCTGAAGCATCTGGCACTGGCCATTGTTAGAAGACAGGATATTGGGCAAGGTGGACCATAGGTCTGACCCAGAATGACCATTCTGCTTTCTTATTCTTATGTAAAAGACTGCAGTGTGTTCTACTTGGGGCTACACTTAAAAACCATTCAGAGACTGAAGGTGATGCAGAATGTAGTGGCTCATTTACTGAGTGAGTCATCTTGCTCGGAACATGTGACACCAGCACTCCAGGATCTCCATTGGCTGCCAATTAGTCTCTGGATGGAGTTTAAAGTGTTGGTCATTACCCATAAAGTCCTAACTGGCCTGGGAACAGCCTACCTGAGGAATTGCCTCTCTCCCACTGCTGTCATTATAAAAGAGGGGACAGAGGATAGGGCATGAGGCTCAGGGTTTCTGGAACTTACTCCTCCACTGGTATGGAATAGCATTAATTTGGTGACTTTCCAGGCATGCTGCCAAATATATCTGTTTCACAGGGTTTTTGGAGAAGGCTGAGTGTATTGTCCTGGAATGATGGAGTGGGAAAGAGCTATTTTGTAGGTGGCTGACTAGCCAAATTTCTGTCTAATTGATTGTTTAAAACTGCTGGTGGTATGTTGTAATATTAATCGAGTGCTAGGTTGCTCAGAGCCTTTTACAGGCTTGTTAAAAACTATTTAAATCATAATAAATGAATAAAGGCAGGAGTAAGAAGAAACGCGATCATAAATGCACTTTGAGGTCAAATTGTTCAGAGCTTAGAATGTTATGTCAAGGAGATTAAATTTTATACAGAGGGTGAGAGAACACCAGTGAAAGGATTTAAGAGGTGAGTGACGTGATCAGTGTGTTGGGCAGGTGTGATTATTTTTATAGTGGCATTTAGGACAGATAATTGATAACAACAGGAGCAGCTCTGGGGAAATCATTGTTACTGTCTGCTGATAGCAATTTTTTTTTTGCGGGTACCACATATGCAGTTGGTGTCTTTAAAAAAATCTCAGGATAATTTAAAGTAATATTGAGATTCTTGAAGAACATCTCATTCAGGTAATAATAATTTAAAATAAATAAAAACTAGTCCTATGTTATTTGAAGTGTCGTTTTTAATTTAATCATCCTTTGGCGAGCTGAGGTCTCATGCTGTGGTTTTTTGTTTTTTAATTTTGGTCAGGATATCTATCTATCTCAGATTCCCTGTTCTCTTGTAGTAAAAGAGAAGGATTTACTCTTTAACTAAGCACTGTTTAGCTGAAAAATAAAACATAAGAACACAAAAGAACATTAGAACGGCAATAGTAGGTCAGACGAAAGGACCGTCTAGCCCAGTATCCTGTCTTCTGACAGTGGCCAATGCCAGGTGCCCCAGAGGGAATGAAAAGAACTGGTAATCATCAAGTGATCCATCTCCTGTCATCCATTCCCAGCTTCTGGCAAACAGGCTAGCGATGCCATCCCTGCTCATCCTGGCTAATAGGCATTGATGGACCTATCCTCCATGAAAATATCTAGTTCTTTTTTGAACCCTGTTATAGTCTTGGCCTTCACAACATCCTCTGGCAAGGAGTTCCACAGGTTGACTGTGAGTTGTGTAAAGAAATACTTCCTTTGGTTTGTTTTAAATCTGCTGCCTATTCATTTAATTTGGTAACCCCTAGTTCTTGTGTTATGAGAAAAAGTAAATAACATTTCCTTATTTACTTTCTCCACAGCAGACATGATTTTATAAACCTCTATCATATCCCCTTTAATAGTCTATTTTCCAAGCTGAAAAGTCCCAGTCTTATTAATCTCTCCTCATATGGCAGTCATTCCATATGCCTACTTATTTTTGTTGCCCTTTTCTGAACCTTTTCCAATTCCAATATTTTTTTTTTTTGAGATGGGGCAACCACATCTGCATGCAGTATTCAAGATGTGGGCATACCATGGGTTTATATAGAGGCAATATGATATTTTCTGTCTTATTATCTATCACTTTCTTAATGATTCCCAACATTCTGTTCATTTTTTGACTGCTGCTGCACAATGATTGGATGTTTTCAGAGAATAATCCATGACTCCAAGATTTCTTTCGTGAGTGGTAACAGCTAATTTAGACCCCATCATTTTATATGTATAGTTGGGATTATGTTTTCCAATGCGCATTACTTTGCATTTATTAACACTGAATTTCATCTGCCATTTTGTTGTCCATTCACCCAGGCACATGATGGTATACTCTAATATGCAGCTCTAAAAAATCCAACACAGTATAGTGCATGTGTTCTTGGCATCTTGAAATTGTTTTAAAATACTGTCTGCTATTGCTTTGTGTGAACACCTTGGATAAAACCTGCCAGAGAGATACATTTTCCATATACTTCACCAGGTTACATATTTTTGTTAGTAGGGTTGTCCTGAGGAAATAAACTTTAAGGAGAGACCCACATGAAAAAAATGCAGGCTTTTACATAGGCTTTTTTCCTGTCCTTGGTCCTGAATGTTCTAGGAGACATACGGAAAAAAGAGTACTGTGTTAGAGAAGAATTGAAATGGAGAAGTTGAATCTAGACTTCAACCCTTTCAAAGTTTGAGGAGTATGGATCTATCTTTATCAATATAAACACATAGGTTTAATCAACACAGTATCTAGGTGCCACAGGGGTTCTAGATCAGCCTATTATAAAATTAAGGAGCATTCACAAATTGTGGATCAAGATATTGCTTCTGATTATAACCCTACGAAGTTTGAGGATGTTTTGATACAAAGTATGGGTTTAGGGTTATATATAATTATAATTAAGCATAAATACAGTGATTTGGGTAAAAACTTCTGAATGATTCAGAACCATCAAGTTGTGCACTCTGATAGTTAAGACCAAAGCAGACTGTGAAGAACTTCAAAAAGATCTCACAAAACTAAGTGATTGGGCAACAAAATGGCAAATGAAATTTAATGTGGATAAATGTAAAGTAATGCACATTGGAAAAAATAACCCCAACTATACATACAACATGATGGGGGCTAATTTAGCTACAACGAGTCAGGAAAAAGATCTTGGAGTCATTGTGGGTAGTTCTCTGAAGATGTCCACGCAGTGTGCAGAGGTGGTCAAAAAAATCAAACAGGATGTTAAGAATCATTAAAAAGGGGATAGAGAATAAGACTGAATATCTTATTGCCCTTATATAAAATCAATGGTACGCCCACATCTCAAATACTGCGTACAGATGTGGTCTCCTCATCTCAAAAAAGATATACTGGCATTAGAAAAGGTTCAGAGAAGGGCAACTAAATTGATTAGGGATTTGGAATGGGTCCCATATGAGGAGAGATTAAGGAGGCTAGGACTTTTCACCTTGGAAAAGAGGAGACTAAGGGGGGATATGATAGAGGTATATAAAATCATGAGTGATGTAGAGAAAGTAAATAAGGAAAAATTATTTACTTGTTCCCATAATACAAGAACTAGGGGTCACCAAATGAAATTAATGGGCAGCAGGTTTAAAACAAATAAAAGGAAGTTCTTCTTCACACAGCGCACAGTCAACTTGTGGAACTCCTTGCTTGAGGAGGTTGTGAAAACTAGGACTATAACAGTGTTTAAAAGAGAACTGGATAAATTCCTGGAGGTTAAGTCTGTTAATGGCTACTAGCCAGGAAGGGTAAGGAAGGGTGTCCCTAGCCTCTGTTTGTCAGAGGGTGGAGATGGATGGCAGGAGAGAGATCACTTGATCATTTCCTGTTGGGTTCACTCCCTCTGGGGCACCTGGCATTGGCCACTATCGGTAGACAGGATACTGGGCTAGATCGACCTTTGGTCTGACCCAGTACGGCCATTCTTATGGAAATCTGACATGAAAGATTTTTTTTTATTGCATGTCCAGGCAATAATAGTTCAAATAAATAAGTAAAATACTCTGGAGCATGTTTGGACTATTGTACGTATTATGTGATTTATTTTAGGACAGAGAGATCTTGAGACTTGCTAACAATCCATCACGATTTGTTGGTCACTCTCCAAATGTCCTACTTCTTCCTGGAGAAGTACTAAGTAGTATCATAATTAGAATTACAACAAGAGGGCATTCAGAAAATATAGGCTTAGTTGTAAAGTTTGCACAGAGGCCTGCAGAGTCTAGTGAGTGGGGAGGTGTGGGAAGAGCCAAGAGCTCCTTGACTTTCTAAAGCAATGTAAGTTAGGTCTATGCTTTTCCTGTAACTCGAGAGAAGCCCATCTAGCTTCTCTGTAAGTGAAGTGAAGGATTAGATGAGACCAAATTTGCATGTAGACTGTTGTTTTGAAGTCTTTTTCTCTAATGCTTTGTACTGTTTGATAATAAACCTATGTGTTTTAAGAAGGTCGTTTGTCAGTATATGACTTGTAAAGGGAAGAAATGCAGCTGTCCAGTTGGACTTGAGAAGTAATAAGTGGTTGGCATAGATGGTGTAGTGGTGTACTAGATTCCAGTCTCAGAGTCGAGAGTTGCAAAATTCCACCCTCAGCCATCTAAGGACGTAAAGTCTAATATCTGAAAGGGTGCACTCAGGGAGACCAGAAAGGGGACAGAGGTGCCATCAGCCCTGTTGTTATGACATTACATCATAAGAGGTGTTTATATGAATAATGATATTTTGTAAATAAAGAGGAGGAGAATAAGTGTAATTTAGCTATAATAGTTAAATAAAAAGCACAATTCCCTCCCTGACACTTGTGAGTATGTGAGGAAAGCAACAAGGGGTAGGTATAGAAAGGAAGTGTGCGAATGGTAGAGGTTATAGTATTTCCCCAGATATATGCCAAATATGTAGAACGAGGCCTGATACTTTCAAAGCATGAAGCTGAAATTTGAGTGGTATGTATTTCTTTATTAAACATGGTAAATCAACCGTGCCTGATTAAACAAAACACTACTCACATAATTAGTCACTTTAATATAGGAAAATTGGTTTAATCATATGAGTTTCAGCAGCCAAAAATCTGGCCTTGGTAACTATTGTAAATGCATAGTTCCAAATTTCATGGCAATTGATAAACTATTCTGTATATGAACAGCAGGGATCTGATTCATTTGGGTCTCTGCAATGTAGACTTTATGAATATGAGAAACCCTACAACCACATTCCATGTCTAGAAAACTTTTTAAAATGGCTAACATATTTTTATTAGATTAAGCAGCTTAACTAAGAATGTGGTAATTACCAAACGCATGCTGTGTAAAAAAAGATAAAGTGACTTTTCACGTAGAAAGATAACAGTAGTTGTAGTTTCAGCTAAGCACCTGCAGAGTACTTAGTGAATTTAGCAGCTGGAGATCTAGCACACATTTCTCTTCTTTGAGTCTTTAAACCTTTCTTCCTGATCTCCAACTATGGCATAATGTAGTATGGTCTTGCTCCAACAACTTATTCTCAGGCCTTCAGATTCAATTTAAACTTTAGGGTCAACATTTATAAAAAGAAACAAGGTAACCACTCAGTTCAACATGTCTGACCCGGGACAACTGATCTTCTTTTTCCCCTTCTCCCTTCCACAAAAGCTGTAAGTATAATACCAGTTCCTTTAATATCTCAAGTAACTCCATCTTTTTGCAGCATATCACTACAGACCATTAACAATGAGATACTCTCAAGTAATTAGCTAATATGAAATAATTCCATGTCCTTGAAGATTAACTCCTATGAAATCATCCTAGACAATTAAACTATCGCCTATACAAGATCCGAGATATTCCATGGTATGCCAGACCTACATTCTGGCCAAAGTTCCTTAAAACCTTAGCAGTCACTTCAACGGTGTAAAGGTAGAATATCTTCCCAAATCCATGGAATGTGTAAAAGTCATATATGTTGATCTGTTGATATAATTGATATAAAAGTACATAATGTTACTATTATAGTTTTGCAAATATATATAATTAACAATGTTAGACACACTATGTTTAAGTAATAAAACATGAAAATATTAGCCAATATAATAAATCTACAGAACACTTTTAACTAAAATATGAAATTACAGTTAGTGTGCTAAGTGCAATTCAAGAGAAAATATATAATTGAAAATATCATTTAAAAATAAAACAAAACACCCCCTAGAAACATTTCAAGCTGTGGAAAATAAGACAAGGTCACATAAACAGTTTTGACACTAACATTACCACTCAGCTTATACATATGCTCATGTAGTTTTAATCATTAGTAAGTGAAAACTATGTATCCTAGAGTTAGGAATTTTTTTTTAAAAAAACCTTTTAACTTACTTTACTGACATTTCCAAACAAATTTCAGTATGCACTGGGCTCTATCAGAGTGAAAAAACAACATGGTGTTATACATTAAACACATAGAGAGAAGAACCTGAAGAACACAAATCATATACTGCTAGCTCAATTTTTCACCTCTGTTCAGAAAGTGACTTGTCAGATTGACAGGCAACATGGTAACAGCAGATGGCTGAATACTTCCTAGAAAGAAGCCAAGGATAAGTCCTGAAAGATAATCCTAAAAAACAAACAAACAAAAACAAAAAAAAAACCCCCCTACAACAACAAAAAACCTCATGGTGCATCTCTCTATAGTTGCCCAAGAACAGATCTCTGTATTTAGCAAAAAATTACTATACCTCACAGCCCAACATCCTGATCTGCAATGAATGAGGGTTATTTCACGTACAATGCCAATATACAAGAAAGATGGATGTGTCACTTAAAAATTCTATCAAATAAACCACCAAGAACAACATTATCTGACCCTGAAGGTGCTGTTGATTCTGCTACAGAGAACAGCAAGTATGATCGCAACTCCAAATCAATCAGTGAGATTTATGATAGTCATAAGAGGCAGTCATCAAAAAGATGTACTAAGCACCCGTGGCATCAGCAATGAAGACCTTATATAAAAAGAACCCCAGAAATGAGAGAGATTTATTTTAGTTCAGTGCTTTAATAGAGGAAAGTATCTGAAAATGAGTAATGCTAAAGCTTTCTGCCAATCTAGAATAGCAATGAAAACTGGCAAGAATGTATCATCATGCTGTTCCCACCCATTATGTTCTCCATAATGATCATGAACAGCTCTTTTAACATTCCTTAGTCCAGAAGAAGGCCTGAGTAGGCTGGATTTCTACATTATCATTTTACGGATGACCAGATTTTTATGTGCTGTAACAGCCAATGGAGAAGCACTGGGAACTCTTCCAGGAACTATACCCATGCTTCATTAGTTTTAATTCTACCTTCAGCTACATAGGCAGACAATGCTTGCTTGTGAAAAATTCTTATTCTCTATGCTCAAATGAAGAAACTCTTAGATCGTTGAGCATTTGTAATCAGTTCCAACAATATGTCCTGTTTCTCAGTTGAAACACAGACATTTGTGATGGCCTCTGGAGTCCATCAGGCTGGTTGTGGCATTCAAACTTTTAATATAAGTCATTTATATAATTGCAAAGTAGCAATGAAACTACCGGCTGTAAATACAAATTTACAGCCAGGAAATCAGTGATTAAATAGCATTATCGTTGTCACTTTTGTTGGAAGCACAGTTATGATAACGAAATTAGTCAGACTTTCATGAAGAAAAATCCAAGTTTGGGTTACGATTGTCTAGTGGCAGTATATGCACATCAGGAGGATAACCAATGAAGCCTCAACAACAACAAAATACCCACCTAGGATTTTTGCATTTTAATAGAGCTCTGTTAATTAATAAAAATGGTCTTGAAACTTAAGATAAGAACATAAGAACATAAGATGGACAACAAAACGTAAAAGCCATCTGTAGTGGCTGATCATCAAATTTCCCACATGACCTGTTGGGACCAATTTAAGGCAGAGAATGCGATTCAATCCAATATGCATTCAAACACTGGCCTCTCTGCTAAGCTTGTCAACAAAGATGTCAGTTACTTTATGTTGTCATGATATTTTTGTGCTGTGGACATTGATCTGCTAGCAACTAGACTGAGACCACAAATTCATTTCACATAGGCCATCAGAAGGTCATCAGTATTCCTAGACTGTATCTGAATCTGTTATCTGGCAGCAAAGAACTCTATAATCTCAATACCAGTCCTTTGGAGTCTTCCAGTCTCCCCTAAACAATTTTCGGAGGAATTTTATTTTTTAAGTAACCTATGACATGTTGCTTTACTGACACCAAAAGACACAGCTCTTATTTTACCATAATCTGTTTTATTTATTTTGGTTTTCACTACTATATAATAAGAGCCTACCCACCTACACAATATTCACAGTGAAAAGCTGAGTTCTGAAAGCCTTTTATCCTAATGAAAATGCATGATATCCCATTTTACCTTAGTTACCACTGTGTTGGTGATGATTTGTTTAACCGCTATGGTTGCTATTTTAGTCTTGCGGAACTGTAGGGGGAACTGATAGCAAAATCTATATTTAGGTTATAGAAGTTTCTTTCCACCTTTTCTTTGAGAAGATCATGCCCTTCTGCTCTTTGTAGCAGGCCTTTGATATATGGCAACGGGAATCCTCTTAGGTGACAGAATTGCCTTTTCTTTTTCCAGTGATTTGTCCAAGCTATAAAGTGTTAAAAATTGCCACTTGCCTTCTTTTGTATGGGTTAGTTGGGGAGATGTTGGCAGAATGCCAAAATCACTGAATGTTCTCAGGTTTGTGCTGCCACCAGAGCAACAGCAGAAGTAGCCTACACTGCGCTGGGAACACCAGCAAGTGGCTAGAGCATAGGTGGGGGGGGGCAGGGAGGGGTCAAAGAGTCAGAGCAGGCTGCCCACCACTGTAAACCTTTGGACCCTACATATGGCCTAGGGGTCCATTTGTCACCCCCTTCCACAGGGTCCCCACAAGAAGCAGGAGCTCCCAACTCCTATGGGGGAGGGTCAGAGAGAGACAGATGGGGCTGGGTTTCCCCAGCCACATCCTGGACTCATCAATCCATCCCCTCTCTGGGAAAACAAGACTTTTCCTGCAACCATGCAATGTTGTTATTTCTTACAGGGAGCTATTATATTAGCATATGATAAAAAAATAAAAACAATCTTCAAGGGAATTATGGAAGGAAAATAATGTCCTCACTCTGAGTTTGAAGCAACAAACCAGAGGCAGCTTTATTTCAAGCAATTGCAATATGCACCGGAGAGTACACACGGGCAGGGGTTCCCCTCCCTGGGGATGTCTCCTTTAGATAAACAATTAGGGCAAGCATTTATACCTTTTGTTACAGACAATAATGATCAACAATCGCATCTTGTTTGTACATATTCCTTCTGATATCTTACTTTTCTCAGCAGTTCCTGCTACAGTCTGCATTCCATTCTTATCTAACACAAGGTTGAAAACCAGTATATCTTACAATTTTTTTGTTTCACTCGCTTTCCACTTGCCCAGGCCCTGCCTGAAATCTCACGTTATTAGAGCTAGTGTTAGCCTGACTCTTACTTTATTCCTAAAAGTTAAGATACCTGCATTCAAATTCCCTTTATCCTTTTCCCTGCTTCCACAGAGTTACACAGAGAGAGAGCAAGTTAGGTTAAAAGAATGATATTCAGGTTCCCATGAGTATTTGTCATGGGTTGCCATAATGTGGCATTTCCTAACTTTCAAGGTCTTGACATTGCAAATTAAATAACATTATTTTAACTGTGTGTGTTAGGATTGCCAACGTTGTGATATTTAAAACCAGACACTCCAGCAGGAATGCTGGAACCTTCCCTGCCCCGCCTCCTCCCCACGAGGCACCGCATGTTCTCCCCAAGGCTCCATCCCCCATTCACTCCTCTTCTCCCTCTTCCCCTGTCACTGCTTTTCCTCCCTCCTCCACCCCATGCCTGGGTCAGGAGGGATTTGCCTCCAGAACTGGGACTGGGATCTGTAGCTGCCAGATGCAGGTAGAAGGCATCCCTGGCTCAGTGGGGGCTGCTGCGGCTCCTCCCCCACCCACAGTAACCGGATGTTGGGGGTCCGGAAGTAGCACTGTCAAGTCCCCTTTTGACCGGACTCTCCAGTTGAAAACTGGACCTCTAGTGTGTGCGTGCTTGGGGCGGCAAAAAACCTAGAGCTGGCCCTGAGTTTAAGGGCTAGATTATTTTATTTTTGATGGGGTTTTTAACACTATTTCTTTAGGAAGTTTTAACAGGTTTACAAACCCTTGCCATGTAAATACCAGAAATAAAACAGTAACAAAAACAATAGGTTTTGAGCTTTTGTTTAAAAAGACATTATATAGTAGCCTGGTCTTCCAGATGTTTGTTTTAAGCACATCTCCTAAAAAGGGCATCACCCAGGAGTAGCCTTAGGAGGCATTGGGCCTCAGAGACTTATCTCTGAATCACATTTTCCTCTCTTGTTTCCTCTTTGCTCCCAGGGGTTAGTAATTTATTGCTAGCATATGCCACCTATAATATGTCAGTGTATATATAATATAGCCAATGAATGTCTAATTCCCGCACTGACTCAGCTCCTTTAGGGCAGGTCTACACTACAATCTTACACTGACCTATCTTAAGTTGACTTACAGGTACTGCAGTAATTACTGTGGTGGCTGATGCCCACACTACCTCCTTTTGTTGGTGGTGTGCATCCTCATTAGCAGTGCTTTCACTGACTGAAGAGGGGCAGCGAGGGGTGGGAGGGGAAAAGAGTGAAAGCCCTGGCTCTCAGCTCTGTGTAGCTTGTCACTGGGAGCCCAGCTGCCCCTGGAGCTTTTTGCCTCCCCATTATCAGGCGGGAGCAGGGAGGAAGCTGACCAGGGCTTCTCACCTCCAGTGGGAAGATCCGTGCCTTGAGTCCATTCAGCTGCTGTGCTCCTGGTAGGAAGTGGGGAGCCAGGATGCTGGGGGCAGCCTAGCTTGAAGAGGAGACTCAGCAGCAGTCCAGCTGGGGAGCTGGAGCTGGCTTTCATGTCAATTTTGCAGCTTCACTAGAGCCATGAAATTTACAACACAGTCAACAGCTGATGTAAGGAACGCAGTGTCTACACAAACACTGCATCACCCCAACTACACCAATATAAATCCTACGCCTCGTGTGCAGCTGCCTTATGTTGACCTAACTTTGCAGTGTAGACCAAGCCTTAGTCAACACGTGGAGGAATACAGCAATAGCTTGGCCCATTCCTTGCCCAGCCATTCCTTAGAGAAAATGGGTGAGTAGCCGCACTTACCTCTATGCAAAGAGATATCCTTGCTTCCATTTCCCCACTGTGCATGTGTGTAGACTGATTCATAATCTGGCCTTAAGTTAGCAATGTTACTATTTTCTTCATCATTATTCAGTGGGAAAATTTAGGACCAGTGCTAATTTTTCCCCTTTTCAATGTGGCCATTTTTGTGTACACATTCCATTGTAATTGTACAAATGGGGTGTATAATTAAGCACCTAGACTGTTTGAACTTCTTCCTCCTGAAGTCCCATCATTAGGCTTAAGAGTAATAGCCCCTTAAGAATAGGACAGCATGAACTTCTCAAAGCTGTGCTTTCAGGCTGCCTGCAGACTCAGGAAGACAGCTACCTCAGTTTGGCATTAACTACACTTGATTCATATCTGGTAGGTTTCTTCAGAATCAAAAGGACTAAAACCTTTTTAAAATTATGATGATGTTGATACCTAGCTCTGCATCTGTAGCACTCTGGAAGATAGAATGCATTCTGAAGGATCTAAATCTGTCATGGAGTTGAATAAGTACCACTGATTTACAGCCTGCAAGGCAAGAGTTTCACACCACTCTGTTAAAATCTATTAACAACAAGCATGAGAGTATGAAAATGATAATCTTTAAGGCTCTTTCCTCACTCTTTTGTGTACCCAGTGCAAGCAAGAAGTAGCAGAATGTGGCATACCATTTCACTTGATCCTAGAGAAAGTTTAAAAAACCCAGACAGCATGTTTCATGAATATGAAGGCACTTACAGTCGAGTGCTCCATTATAATTCCGGGTGTCACAGTATAAAGAGAAAAGTATAGCAATTATGCCAGCTGCATGTCTAGCATTCTTTTGACTCTAAGGTTTAGTCTTCTTATTTTGCATGTTTAATTGTTTTAAGTGATTCTACGTCTATGAAAAAGCTTCCATTTATATTTTTGCTTTCTGATGCTCTCTAGAGTTAAAATGACATGATATGCTAAAATATTTCAACCAGGGGAATAAATGCTTTGACACCTGCCTCACTGCACATTCTGCCAAATCGTAAACCATAATCACAATGATTAGACTGAGTTTTTCCTGTCTGGGATGTACAGATTTCCTTTTGTTAATTGTGTCAGAAGTATTATCTGATGACACTAAGCATGACTGCAACTGCTATTTCCATTTTGTTTAATGTAGCAGGCTATAAAACAAGATTTAGCAATCCCAATATACTGTAGTCCAGAAATCTAATTACATTTACACATAGGATCCCTTATGGATAGCAAGAGGTTTTAAATCACCAGTTACTATAATTTGATCTTTGCATCCACACACTACTAATGAACTTTGACAGATCCGAGTGAGAATGACTTTGTTCTGATATGTTTTGGTCCCCAAAGTCCCTGGCAGTACATCTTTGGCTGCACTGAATTTGTTCTCTTGACTGAAACGGAGTGTGCAAAAAAGGATCAAGTATGAAATGCTAGTGACCATGTCAACACAATGGATATCCGCTGCTTTTGATTCAACTTTGGCCTTTTTCTGCCAGTATGTAGAGTGATTTAGCCAGCCTCGTCATCACTGGGTTTTTTAGCCATTCCAGTATGGATTTCTTCCCCCACCCCAATACTATTTTACTGATCAGATGAGGCCCCATTCGTTTCCTATTGATGCTGGTGACAAAAATCCCATTGGCTCCACTGATGCAGTATCAAGTTCCTACTGGTCTCTACATTCATATCAGTGTATAGCAGGGGTGGCCAACATTACTGAACCTCCAAGCCACATATGACAACCTACAGAAGTTTGAGAGCTGGGGTGCGCCTGCCCGGACTCAGGGCTTCAGCCCCACAGGAGGTGCCTCTGGGGCTTTGGGTATCAGCCCCGCTACTACTGAAGCCCTGAGCTCTGCCTGACATGCCCTGCAGGGCTGAAGCCCCGAGACACCCTCTCTCTAGGCAGAAGTCAGAGGCGACACATGGTGGAGAGCACTGGGGGGGGGGGGTCACGTGCCCCCTCAATTTTTGCCAGGGTTTGCTAGCCCTGCTCAGTCACATAGTGCCACCAAGCCCCCTCCGTACATGGTAGATGCTGGAGTCAGCAAGCTAGGAGCTGCTGTCCTGAGGAGAGGCAGCAGCAAACAGCAGGGTGAGACACTGCTTTTACTGCTGTCTCTCCCTGTGATATAAAGCAGCCGTCCCTCCCTGCAATTCCCAGCAGTTTCTTGCTGCCTCTCCACACAAAGCTAACACCTGGGGGCTTCAGGGAGGGGCTGCTGAGGATAAGAGGTAGGGCATGACTCAAATTGTGCTCCCCATTCTCAGCAGGCACCAGTCATCTCTGGCAAAAGGCCCTACCCCCACCACCCTGCCACAGGGCAGAAGCACCGAACTTCCCCCTCACAGTTCGTGAGCTGCACTTATAACTGGCCACCTCTGGTACATAGTCTGATTCTCCACTTGCTTGCACTGTGTAGTCATTCCCACCTGTGCAAAGTGAGTGTACTACTGTCCTGATCAGTCTCACACTGGACCACAAGCTAAATATGAGTCAACCATGTAACACTGTTGCAAAAAAAGCGAACATCATTCTGGGATGTATTAGCAGGAGTGTTGTATGCAAGACACGAGAAGTAATTCTTCCGCCTACTCTGCGCTATTAGGCCTCAGCAGGAATATTGGATCCAGTTCTGGGCTAAGTATTTTATAAAGTGCTTTAAGAAGCCTTCATAATTATGAAATGTGCTATATAAAACAAGATCTGTTTTGATGTATACTACACTCCTAGATTCAGCCACATACTGTTTAAAAGTCCCCATTAACATCATGCAAAATGGCTTTATAGTAAACCAAAAACCAACTAAATTGGGGACTAATCACACAACTTAGCTTCTTTCCTGATCCAGCACATGCCTTCTTCCATTCCTCAGTCTCCAGGATTCCGTCCTTATCATTAGACTTCTTAAATGGGGCCCCAGGCTGCCTTTGGTCTTTCTAGCAATTGCACACTAGAAACTATGGGCCTGTAATGGGGTCATACATGGTCTGGTTTCAGACCCAACTGCTGCCTCAGTTTCCCATGTCAGCAAGGAGCCATCAGCTCCCATGCTGGTTAGGTCACTCTCCAGCTATATCACAAAAGTGAACTCCTTCCCAAGTTAATCAAAGCCCCAAAAGTAAACACAACCCAATCTTCCACCTCAGGTTCTTGCCAGGAACAAGAGGGTCTGTCTGAGGGTCTGTCCTCTTCCACCACAGCCTTTAGCTCTTCTCTTCATGTCACAGCCTTTCTGGGCTCCAGTCAGTCCCTTCATCTTCTCCCTTATTAGCAGGGTTAGCTCGACCACCTCACAAGGTGGCAGCATAGAGGGAACCTATCCCCACCGTTGGTTACCATCTCTTGGACCCTAAATTATTGGGTTAGCTGCTCTATAACTCAAACTGACCTGCTTTTCCTTCCCAAGGCTTCTTCTCTTCTCTTTTACGAAGCACAGGCTACCCTGATATTCCCAACAGCCTGGCACATGCTCCCCCTTGTCACGAGACCCCTACGCTCCTTCCCCATGTAAGGAGGATGCTAAACCTGGCACAGATGGAGCTGAGTGTCTAACATCCTTCACTGGCCAACTCACTTTTTGACAGGGCTCCTTCTCCAAAAATGTTCTTCACACACCACCTGGCCGTATTTAAATGAGACAGTGTCAATATTTTAACAAAATGCGCAGCTTTTTCCCCTACTTTGGCCATCCAGAAACCACACTTAGTCCAATTCATTTTAGTGTCAATACAAGGCATGTCTCTATTTGTTTCCATAAATGCTCCACTTTATGGGTTTTCAATGAAGATGGTTATGCTTTTTATATTTAAATAAAGAACTTAGTGCGGTAAATTGCAGCTCATGCCTTGTGTAGAGTAGCACAGAGGTACGGTGGAGTGACACAGGCTAATTTCACACTCTTCATGAAATCTTGTATAATTTGTCGCTAGTTCTCATGCAGCAAGTCATCATTTGCATTGGGAATAAAGGGTTGAAGCCACAGTAACCAATGGTAACTCACAATATAAGCAGTGCAAAATCTCATGGCGGGAGTGAAATTAATAAGCTCCTGTCACTACTGTGTGCTGCAGTATCAAGACATAGCAGACAGCATCGGCTTTACAGGGGGGAAAAACCTTTCACAGCAATACCATCACGTCCATTTAATCAAACAAAAATGCAATAACAAGGGCCATGGGAACGAAGATGATGCTTTTTACATCCAGAGTATTTAATTCAGATCTTTAGGATGTTAAGAGTTGATTTTTAATTAAATATGGGACAGTTTAAATCCCTTCTTAGAAAACAGACATGCTACAGTGATTATTTAGATGAGCCAGAAGGAGGTCTGTTTCTTCTATAATGGAATAAATATAACTTTTATTAATTATCGTACTTCTTATCTATCCTCTTTTAAAAAGTTTTCAAGTAATTAAAAACCAAGGGGCAGATTTTCAAAACATAACCTCTATTTATGCACATTCTAATTTGCATGTTCTCTCACTTTAAGTAAGCCATTTTATGCACTGTCAGTTGTCTGTGCAAAAGATGGTTTACATATACATACAAAGCAATATGAGATTTGCACATACACATTCTATCATATGTGCTCACTAGATAATTTGCAAAAAAAAAGTATGTGCAAACAATTACAGGAAGAAAGATACACACACACATACACACACCCCTACACCCTTCAGTCCTCTTTGAAAAGTTGCCCGTAAGAAGGTGAACTGATCAATTGTTATTATGCAGTCAATGTTCAGCACTAGTAGATTTTCAGATCATATAACTGATGGTACTGGTGATGTTTACGAAGTATAGAAATGTGGCTGATACAAAGATATGATTTTATTTCTGAGGATTCTCAAATGTTCTCATTTAGAAAGTTTTTCACAAGGAGAGAAATATATTTCTAAATATATTGAATGTATATGAAGACAAATTAACTTGTTTAGCATCGTACCTTTTTAATATGCATATATGTATTATGTTTTTCTCATTGCAGAAAATTCATTACTATATTTATTAAATAATATAGAGCTTCCCTGAATATCTGTTACAGCATAAGGCACTACTATTTGGAATCTCAGTTCATTAGTCTCTAGACTCACTCCCAGCTCCCATGGGGAGGAAGAGTGAGCTTCATGTCCCTAGCCAGTGACACCTCTAGCTGATCCAGAGGTAGTGTTGATGGAACCCAGAGAATGTTTTCTTCCAGTCCTCCTTGATGAGGAGTCTCCACCATGTAGGACCTTAAAAGGGGGGAGGGTTCTTGGGATTTTTTTAAAAGGATCCCTTCCTGTAAATGAATCAAACTGGTCCATAAACATTGGATAGACCTTGAAACAGTTCAGAAGTTCAATCTAGTTAAAGTTCAGATGACTAGCTCAGCAATCTGAGCCTCATCAGCCTTAGCATGACCAGATATTTTGATATCATTGGGACCGTCTCAATATTAGGGGCTTCTTCTTATATAGGCAACTATACCCTCTGCTCTCTGGGGAAAAAAAGTGTCCCAAATTTTCACACTAGCTATCTGGTTTCCCTAATCAGCCATCAAAATAGGGCTGGAAATATTATAAAGTAAGGTTTTCTCATGAGATATCTGGCACTTCCTGATTTTGCTGGAAATACCATGAGAAAAACTTTTGTTATGGTCCCTTGGCAGCGTTCTGGTTTTGGCAGGAACTAGGCATTGCAGACATACATGAAAATGAACAATAATTGTAATAGTAGTATCACCAACAATAGCATTAACCATTCTTGTTTAAATGTAAATGATGTGCAGGTAAGGTTCGGTATTAGTTTTGGGTGAAGACTGGAGTACTTATGTTTTCTGAACAACTTTTCCCATCCCCTCTATTTCCTCTCTCTGTCCTCTCTTCATGGGCAACTACAACCCCCACCCCCACCCCTTACCATTAATGGAGTTTGGAACACATTAAGGAGAGAATGCTCCAGTAAAAATCATCCACTCATTTTCAAACCAGCGTTCAGAATGATGCTAGAAATGGATAGTAATAAACAGAGAGTGTCTCATCTTACCCATTGAAGTATTACCATATATACGCGTTCATTAGCCCATTCATTTATAAGCTGACCCCCCAAGATGGATAGGTAAAAATAGCAAAAACTGTATGACCCTTTCATAAGCTGACCCTATATTTCAGAGGTTGGCAAACTTTGGCTCTTGGCCCATTAGGGTAAGCCGCTAGTGGGCCTGGATATTTTGTTTACCTGGAACGTTCACAGGCAAGGAGGCCCACAGCTCCCAGTGGCTGCAGTTTGCTGTTCTCAGCCAATGGGAGCTGTGGGAAGTGGCGCCACTTCCCACAGCTCCCATTGGCTGGGAACGGCAAACCGTGGCCACTGGGAGCTGAGGCGCTCTGTGTCTGCAGATGCTCCAAGTAAACAAAATGTCCCTACCCACCAGTGGCTTACTCTGACGGGCCGGGAGACAAAGTTTGCCAACCCCTGCTATATTTTAAAAGCTGGCGTCAAAAGAAACACTCAAAAGTTTTGCTAGAATTATTTTAATGTAATCTAATGAAAAACCTGTTGTTATAATAATAACTGAACAAATATATATTCACCTTCAAAATTACAGTCAATATTTAAAATCAGTAAATGGATATTTAAAACAAGTAACTTAGAACAATATGAGACTTTAAAAAGTCTTGAAATCCTTCGAAGTCTGAATCAGTCTCTGATTCACCAAACCGTTCATTAAACTCGGCTTCAGTCACAGCTGCACCTGCATTGTCATCATAGATGTCAGCAGTGTCGTCTTCAGACTTAGATTCCTTCTCATCATCAGCCTCTGTTGTGTCATCATCAAATATGGCATCATCTTCTGACCCATTGAGTGCATTGCTGATACACCATTTCCTAAATGATTTTTCTATCATTTCCGAGGGAATGGACACCCATGCGTCTTTGATCCACTGGGTGACCAGATTGATTTCGGGCTTCATAAGATTCCCGCCTTTTGTCATCTTCGCCATGCCTGAGCACATCCATTCAGACCACTTTTTGCGTAGCCTGTCTTTAAAGGGTTTGTTCAGGCAGACTTCAAGCGGCTGTAGAACTGAAGTTAAGCCTCCAGGTATTACAGCCAGGTATTACAAGTTTCATATTTTTGGCCACATTTTTCACCTCATCCGTCTTGTGTGCCCTGAACATGTCCCAAATGAGCACAGCAAGTCTCTTGAAAAGTGCTCCTGGTCTCTTATTCCACCCTTTTCCCAGCCATTCAATAGTCCCACTTTCACCCATCCATCCCTTTTTGTGTGCATGTATGATGAAACCAGCAGGAAATTTCATGTTTTTAGGCAAGGTTTTTCTTTTAAAAATAACAATAGGAGGGAGCTTTGATCCATTTGCCAAACATGATAAAACCACCGTAAAATGGATTTTTTCATGGCCAGTGGTTTTAAAACTGTTTTCTCATCAGCACCGGTTACCGTTCTGTTGCTTGGGAGATTGAATGTCATCGATATTTTCTTCCAGATCTCTTGGCAGCTTTTGTGCTATCTTTGTTCGCTGATGAAGACATGATGGTTCATGAAGCAACTGCCCCAACCCGCTGATGTGACAAACATTGATGGCTTTACTGACTTGTATTTGTCGTCTTTCGACATTAGCAGAGCACACAGACGAATTCCAGTTCTAGTGACAATGTACCCATTTTGTTGACATTCAACAATCCAATTATTGAGATCTTTCTCCAGCTCAGGAAATGAAGTGCACCTCATTGGACATTTTTTCTTGCTTCTTGGCATGTCTTTTGGTGTTGTTTTATTTTTTTTTTTGCCATTCTCTTACTTGCTTCTGATTGTTACAGAATTCATGAGCAGCGGCGCAATTATTGTTTGCTTCTGCATATTCAACAACTTTAAGTTTGAACACTGTGTGATAAGCAGACATTTTTCTTTTGATTTCACCATTGTTCATTTTAAATACTAGTATGAAAATAGATTATTATTATTGTAGTTATAGATTTTGTAGGACTTTATATAGGAATGTCACCTGCTTTATCACTGTCAAATTATTATTGTTCTTTGTTTATTTCAAAGCATGCTTGTAGATTGGCATGTCTGTAGGGATAATAGGCTATTTCAGTTTTATTAGAGATTCCATCGATTCTGCACATTATATTTTCATATTGGCTCGAGACTTATGAGGTCCATTGTATAAAGAAATGCACAAAGAGAACAAATTACACAGTAGCGGACTGACACCAGTGCTATAGTGCTATCATTCATTGTATTTTTCTGATTGGCTTGTAAAGTGTAGCATTTTGTGAAATGCATGGGTTAAATGTCATGCAGATCTGCAGCACTGCTCTTTTAGTATTCCTTTCAAGCCAATCTAGTCCACTAAACAAAGCCTTTGCAACTTTAAAAGGCTGCAGTATTGACATCAATAAATGGGTCAGCAAACTTTGGTTCCCAGCCTGTCAAGGTAAGCCGCTGGCGGGTCAGGACGTTTTGTTTACCTGGAGCATCTGCAGGCATGGAGCTCCTCATCTCCCTGTGGCCGCGGTTCACCATTCCCAGCCAATGGGAATGGTGAACTGCGGCCTCAGGGAGATGAGTGGGTCCATGCCTGCAGACACTCCAGGTAAACAAAACGACAATGTATTAGATATTCAATTCAATGATTCCATAGAGTTTAAAATCATCACATTTTGGTGTAGACCTGTTTATAAGATGACCTCTGCTCTTTGATGCATCACTTTTTTACCAAAAATATTCGGCTTATGAATGAGTATATACGGAATTCATCTCAGCAGTTAGGCATATCAAGGGCAGCGGTAGCTTGTATATTTAAAACAGATTTAATTAAATATAAAAATACTTTTATCTTCCTCTAACTAATTTATTTTATCTGATTTTCCTCCCTCCCCACCAGTTATCTCCTTCACTCATCTTTCAGTAAGTACAGTGAATATAGGCATAGCTTTATTTACTTTGTTGAGTGGAGTTGGGAGATGGTATATGGATGTGACTCCAAAATGTCCAACTACCCAGGTGCAATATCCAAAGCCATACTCAATTTCAGGATAAAAAGAGACACAAAGCATTCACAATCTCTGAGAAACCAATAGAATGTTCACAGGATTTACATCGGCTGAGGATCTGGCACTAGATGTGTTGCTCAGAATCTTTTTGGAGAGATCTTATCAGCAAGATTATGATTAAAACTCAGATCCATAATCAACTTGTGGAACTCCCAGCCACTAGATATCATTGAGACCCAGGGCTAGAGCCACAAAGGGAATTAGGTACCTACCTGCCACTTTAAGAGCCTAAGTCCAAAATTTAGATCCAAAAGCCCCCCTGCTCAGCTGACACCTAAACTAGAAGGACCATTGGTTTGATTCAATAAGGCAGTTGCTATGTTCTGAAATTTAGTTAAAAGCCAGTGCCCACAAACACTTCTTAAAGATTAGACTAAATAAATGCAATGTCAATAGGAAATATATTCCACAAACAAGAGGAAAAGAGAAAAATGCTCAGATGGGTTCTGGTGCTCAGTACTCAGGGAGACTTTGAAGGGGGAGCTAATATAAAGGACTATATGATGCTACTCTGAAAAGTCAAGTCCTAAACTTCTCAGATTGAGCACCCAAAATTAGAAGGATACCTTTGACAGTTTGACTCTAATCTCTGTGCCTCAGTTTCCCATGTGTAAAATGGGGATAATAACACCCCCTCATCTCAGAACAATGTACTGAATATTAATTCATTATTGTTTGTAAAGAACTAAGGTACTGTGATGAGGGCACCACAGAAAAGCCCATGAGGAAATTAATAATTCTATATTCAGTGCAGGGTCTGGATGGTATGCGGTAAATAATGCATTGAACCACACTGATTGAGGATGGAAAGAAATATTTAATAGGTACCCATTCAGTGGGCACCATCCATTCAGTGTTCTGAATGAAGCAGGGGGCTTTTGGCAAAAGTTAATATATAATCATGTAACTGAAGATTGTATCAAAATGCATACACACAGGAGGGGAAAACTAAGGTTTCCTGATGAAACTTAATTTTGGCATTTCTTAATGTTGAGTACTTGACCTTTAATAGTCTTCTAACATAGCTTTTTAAGATGTAATATACATTAAACTAAACTTGTGGTGACTGAAGAAAAGGAGAGGGTGAACAGCTGCAGTGCAGTGGGCTAAAGACACTACAGGTGTGTTGGCTTAATTGGCAAATAAGTGTGTATAACTAAAGCACAGAGGGTGCAGAGCAGGAGCTCATAAAGGAACAAAAGATTCAGGCACAGAACTTAAGGTGAATATAGAGGTAAATAAAATAATTTACCCTTATTATAGCTAGAATTGCAGTTGGTGGGAGTGGATGGTTGTGGCTTATACTACCTGAAGAAATCTGAGGGAAAATCCAGTAAATTGTAAGACTATTGTTTAGCAGTTAATTTAACAGCAAATGGTTTTTCTTGTAGTGCTGTATTGCTAAATAGAACTGCAACTGGTTGTCTTTAGTGTGGAGAAAAACCTGAGGCGAATGTGGGTAGTTGCTATGCCAAGTTTGCGGGGGCTTTTGCATTCAAGTAAAGGAGAGTGGATAGGGATGCAAGTTAGTGCTGGTTTAGAGGAACTGTGAATGACTAGCCAACTACAAAAGCAGTTTTTCCTCCCTTGGTGTCAGGGCCACCCAGAGGATTCAGGGGGCCTGGGGCAGGACCGAGTCTTCGGCAGCAATTCGGCAGCGGGTCCCTCTTGGAGGGAAGGACCTGCCGCCGAATTGCCACTGAAGAATGAAGTGGCGGTGGTAGAGCAGCCTAAGTGCCGCTGATCGTGGCTTTTTTTTTTTTCCGCCGCTTGCGGCGCTTGTACTCACCGGGCGGCGCTTCGAGGCTTCGGCAGCACTTCTGCGGCGGGCTCTTCCCTCGCTCCGAGCCTTCTGCTGCACTGAAGGACCCGCCACCAAAGACCCAGAGCGAGGGAAGGGCCTGCCATGGAAGTGCAGCCAAAAACCCGGAGCAGCTCGCGGGGCCCCTGTGGGGCCTGGGGCAAATTGCCCCACTTACCCCCCCCCCCCCTCTCAGCCCTGCTTGGTGTTCACACCTCAACTGCTAGAAGAGGGCCTCATCCTCCCTGATTGAACTAACCTCATTATCTCCAGACTGATTCTGGCCTGCATATTTATACCTGCCTCTGGAAATTTCCATTACATGCGTCTGACGAAGTGGGTGTTCACCCACAAAAGCTTATGCTCCAATACATCTGTTAGTCTATACGGTGCCACAGGACTCTTTGTTACTTTGTGCTACAATGTTAGCAGTGGAAAACAAGGGCTTCTGTAAGGAGCTTTTCTGTGGCACCACTCTGCACAGAAAATAACAATGGTATTTCAACCACTAGTCTCAGTTTGTGCTAGAATAAGGGCTTTTAAACATTGAACTGATTCCTGCTGTTCATGAGGCTGTGTATCTGTTATTGTGGTAAGCAGAAGCTGTTTGAAGAAGTGGGATATTTCTTGGCTGTATTTTGTCCTATGCGGAAGCTGTGATTAAAGTCCCTTGCTCTGCTCTGCCATTTCTGGGAAGAGAGACTGTGTTTTAGCTAATAAGGATGACACTTAAGGCTTTTTATCTACACTAGCAAGAGGAACATACTGTGAGAAACTAGTGGCAAAACATACAGAAAACTTTGTATGTTACAAAGCAAGGCAGAGCCTTTCTAGACAAAAGAACAGCCCATTCAGGCATTTCTGCCTAATATTTTTAATCAGGGATTGATTTTTGGGTGGGTGGCATCACATCAGTGATTTAGCACTTTTATTTTTTAATCTAAACTCTCTAGCCCTTTGGGTTAAAGTTTCTGCAGGGAGCCTGAAATAAGAGCTGTGGAAAGTGTGAACTGCCCCATTCACATCAGTGGAATGTCAGTTCAGATACCCAAAATAGGAATTAAAATGTCAATATTAACTTTTTCACTATTCAAAAAGTGTGCAGATCTGATTTCCCCCCTCCCCTGCCTCCAATCTACTGTGGGTGCGATCTAAATGTGGTGACATGACTGGATGGTGTTTAGCAGACACCTCTTCGAACAGCCACTCCCCCAGTCTGACTTGTGAAACTAAAAGGGACAATCCCACAAAATTTAATAGTTCACTTACTCCCCACTGAGGGGAGTTAAATCTATGGAGCCTCAGTGACCACTTCACCCCATACTTGTGAGGCCATTAGCCCAACAGAGCAGACTTAAACCCCAATCAGTTTTCTCCCTGAATCTAATGGCAGCTACTGCTCCTCCCTCTGTTAGAGGCTATTTGCAGACTGACAGATGTGACCTGGGTGTAACCAAACTGTTTTTCTTTGTAACCATGATAGCTAGAAATGTGTGTAGCTATATAACTCTCTTTAAATAAAAACTTTGATTCTGGGACCGCCTGTATTTTGGACATCTGGACAATATTGTGAGTAGTCTTATTTAGCATCACAACTGGGAGCTTGGCTTTGTGGGAGGAACTGGGAGAGAATACCACTCTATTACGTGGCCTACCTACATGCTAGTTTGAGACGTGCTTTCCATTGTACTGATCACATTTTTGACTCCTGAATCTGATACTTCAATAGATGACTGAGAAGCTTTGTTTGTGTGTTACAAATACAAACCAACTTGGTTTTGGTGACTTCACTGTTTCCACCATGAAGTGAACTAAATCAGTAAATGTATCTAAAGAAGGAAAACTTGCTGATGGCACTTTTTAAGAGTCACAGAAATAGTGACTGGGCAGTAAAACAGTGGCTTCTTTCTGTTAAAGCTGAGCACTTTGAAAAACCTGGCACTACTAGCAACAGGCAAAAGTAAGTGTCTGAGCAAAGCTGTCCAATTGTGCAGCAATGAACTCAGGTGAATTTTTGAGGTGTGAGTTATTCAATGTCGCAAATGCTGCAGTAGGATGCCAAAATTCTCCTTGAGCAAGTAGAAAAGATAGGATTTTTTTTAATAAAACACTATTAATACATGTGCAGTAGCTGTTCTATGAAATATTATGGGGTACTCTACCCCAGCATAAGCACCTTAGTTAAATATACACTTTTTTTCTACTGACCTGTCTGTGGGTTGCATCACAGTGCCCCATATTAGTTTCTGTGTGTGTGTGCACACAGAATGATTTAAACACTTTATGTAAACTTTCTATTTAGCTTAAAAAATCTGATCTGGTTACTCTGTTTGGCAAATAATATTTGTGCAAAGATGGTGGTCACAGTGATGAGTTCCACTACAGTAGGGTAAAGGGATGGAGAAAATCTATCAGTTCCTCTCCCTGATTTTTTTTTTAAGTCACTTTACATTTCCTAAAAAAAAAACAGGAGTACTTGTGGCACCTTAAAAACTAACAAATTTATTTTAGCATGAGCTTTCGTGAGCTGCAGCTCACTTCTTCAGATGCATAGAATTGAACACACAGACAGGGGATATTTATACATACAGAGAACATGAAAAGGTGGAAGTATGCATACCAACAGGCAGAGTCTAATCAATTGAGATGAGCTATCCTTAGCAGGAGGAAAAAAAAACTTTTTGAAGTGATAATTAAGATGGCCCATAGAAGGTGTGAGGAGAACTTAACATAGGGAAATAGATTCAATTGGTGTAATGACCCAACCATTCCCAGTCTTTGTTTAGGCCACAGTTAATAGTATCTAGTTTGCATATTAATTCAAGTTCAGCAGTTTCTCTTTGGAGTCTGTTTTTTAAGTTTTTTTGTTGCAAAATTGCCACCTTCAAGTCTGTCACTGAGTGGTTAGAGAGGTTGGCATATGTCACGTTGGTAGATGTGCAGGTGTATGAGCCCCTGATGGCGTGTCTGATGTGATTAGGTCTTATGATGGTGTCACTTGAATGGATATGTGGACAGAGCTGGCATCGGGCTTTGTTGCAAGGATAGGTTCCTGGGTTAGTGTTTGTTGTATGGTATGCGGTTGCTGGTGAGTATTTGCTTCAGGTTGGGAGGCTGTCTATAAGCGAGGACTGGCTTGTCTCCCAAGTTCTGTGAGTGAGGGATCATCTCTACGGATAGGTTGTAAATCTTTGATGCGCTGGAGAGGTTTTAGTTGGGGGGCTGTAGGTGATGGCTAGTGGTGTTCTGTTATTTTCTTTTTTAGGCCTGTCCTGTAGTAGGTGGCTTCTGGGTACTCTTCTGGCTCTGTCAATCTGTTTTTTCACTTCAGCAGGTGGGTATTGTAGGTTTAAGAATGCTTGATAGAGATCTTGTAGGTGTTTATCTCTGTCTGAGGGATTGGAGCAAATATGGTTGTATCTTAGAGCTTGGCTGTAGACAATGGATCGTGTGGTGTGTCCGGGATGGAAGCTGGAGGCATGTAAGTAAGTATAGCGGTCAGTGGGTTTCTGGTATAGGGTGGTATTTATGTGATCATCGTTTATTAGCACAGTAGTGTCTAGGAAATGGACTGCTTGTGTGGATTGGTCTAGGCTGAGGTTGATGGTGGGATGGAAATTGTTAAAATCTCGGTGGAATTCCTCGAGGGCTTCTTTTCCATGAGTCCAGATGATGAAGATGTCATCAATGTAGCGCAAGTAGAGTAGGGGCGTTAAGGAACGAGAGTTAAGGAAGCGTTGTTCTAAGTCAGCCATAACACCCCTACTCTACTTGCGCTACATTGATGACATCTTCATGTCACTAATGGAGTTGTTTTGGAGACTAATTTGCTTCCATGTGTGTATCTTAGACCTTGTGAGAGGATGTATTTATGCTGAAGTTTCCCAGTTGGCTCCTCTAGACAGTTCCATCTGTCTCAGACTGCATTCTCACCTTGGTTAGTTCTCAGTAATAATTACTCTGCTTCAGTCTACATGGTGCAAAAGAAAAAACACAAGTCCCATGGCAGCAAGTGTCAGTGTCTGGGTCAACTGATTCAGGCTCACGCTATGTGGCTGAAAATAGCAGTGTAGAATGTTCCTGGCATGGGCTCTAAAACCCCATCAGGGTCTTGTAGACCAGGTGCCAGTCTGTTTATGCTGGTATTTTTAGCTCTGTAGCCCAAGTAAGTTGGCCTGGGCTTTGAGACTTGCCAGTGCAAGTGTAGACAGTGAGCAACAATAAGTTCATCTTGCACTGTGCTAATATGAAAACCATCTTGGAACAGGGAAGAATGCAAAGTGCCTAATTGCTAGCTTGAATAGAATGTTGATTATTAAAATAACTGTGGTAATATCTCATTTCTAGAGATAACAGTAGATTGTCTCACACTAACGTTAGCCTGGAGTCCTTGATAGTGGATATTTTCTGTGGTTATTCCAGCCACCTTTTCTTGCTTGGGGCGGCAAAAAACCTAGCGCCGACCCTGATTGTAAAGCTTAACTTTTTTCTTCAGGACTTTTCCATTACAGGCAAAAGGAAAAGACTGCACTGTGGGCCAAACTGGCTTGCTTATTCCTTACTGTGGGTTCCTCCCTCAGACAATATCAAATGAATTGCATTTATGATTGTCATAAATATAAAGGAAAGGGTAACCACCTTTATATTATAAAATCCCTCCTGGCAAGAGGCACACAATCCTTTTTACCTGTAAAGGGTTAAGAAGCTCGGGTAACCTAGCTGGCACCTGACCAAAAGGACCAATAAGGGAACAAGAGATTTTTCAAATCTGGGGAGGGGGGAAAAGCTTTGTTTTGTCTGTTCTTTGTCTGTCAGTTCGGTGTGCTTGCCAGAGACAGATCAAGAAGGCAAGCAATCCAACTCAATTAGAATTAGAAAGTAATAATAAGGGAATTCTTTAGCTTACTTTTATTTTTGGCTTGTGATTTTCCTTGTCTAGAGGGAGGTTTATCTCTGGATTTGTAACTTTAAGGTTTTGCCTGGAGGGGAGATCTTCTATATTCTTGAGTCTTTTGTTGTTCTGTAAAGTACTTACCACCCCGATTTTACCTTTTCTTTAAAATTAATCTTTTAAGAACCTGTTTGTTTTTTCGTTTTAAAATCCAAGGGTTTGGGTCTTTGTTCACCTGTACCAATTTGTGAGGATACTATTCTCAAGCCTGCCCAGGAAAAGGAGTGTAGGGGCTTGTGGGGGGGGATATTTGGGGAAGATAGGGCTCCAAGTGTCCCTCCCTAAATGTTTCTTTAAATTGCTTGGTGGTGGCAGTGTTACTTAATCCAAGGAATAGGGGAGTTTTTAACATAAGCTGGTAGAAATAAGCTTAGGGGGTTTTCATGCAGGTCCCCATGTCTGTACTCTAAAACTCAGAGTGAGGAGGGAACCCTGACAATGACTGATGATTTTTTTTTATTAAGAATAGCACGGTTATGAATCATTGTGATATACTTCAAAAATGATTTTTTTTTAATTTTAGACATCTTGAAGTGACTCCGCAACAGCCTTCTGAAAATCAGTCCCTTTTATGTCATCTCAAGACTTGGGCGCACACAAATTGGTACTCAAAATCACTTGTCACTTCTGAAATACAGGATAGTAAGATTGTGTATCCCAGATTAGGTGCTAAACCCTCTAAAAATTACTCAAACTCTTAGCCTTGATTTTTTGCATCTTAAGTTCAAGATTTCTAAATATGGAATTAAAAGCTTAACTTTAGGTGTCAATTTTTTGAAAATATTGCTGTGTGTGCAGTGTGTGCTATTTAAGTGTTGCTGCACCATGTGGGGTGTGGTGTTGGGAAGTTTCTAAGGGCTTGGGTTGACCCATGATTTTTTTAGCATGATGCTCACTCCGTGGTGACCAACCCTTACCACTGGAAGACTCTGATCTCTCACTGGGTTTTAGTTAACAATCAAGGGTCTTGTTCTCCCTTGTCTTGCATCTTGTGCAGTCATTTACCCGTGCAAAGAAGATGAAACAGCACTAACATTCTGATTTTTCCCTCTCTGCACTGAAGTTAGTTCTTCAGGTTAACAAAATGTTAGAATGTTTTTAGGTCTCAGGTGGTCTATTTAGAGGAAAGTCTGTTTAACATTTTATTTTTACATTTTTATTAAGGACATTTTTTTTAAAACAATGTCTTTATTTCTAAGTCAGTAGCAGAAACAGATGAACTCCGCAGAGAAAAGGCTCCTATTTTTATGCAAATATTTTCTGTATTTCTCTTGTACATTTTTTTTAAATATTGTGAGGATATCTATTATAAAGAGCATTGTTTTTCAGTAGACTTTGTTTCAAAGTTTCCCATGAGGTGTCAGTGGGTCTTTTAAGTTTTAGCTTCTTCATCTTTAGAACTGGAGTTTTAAATGTGACATCAAGCCTGTCTTTCAAAACCCCCTGCCACCCCCCCACCCCCCCCAAAAAAAAGTGTGTGGAGTTTTACCATGCTCCCACGACTATTTTGGGTGGGTGCTTATTTTGACAGAAAACTCATTAAAATAGTACTTGTGAATTGGATGCATCTGTCCTGGTCTTTGTTTTTTAAAGGAAATCTTAAGACTGAACTAGTGATCACTGAAATAGTTGGTGGTGAGTTTTTCACAGATGAAAACACCCAAGATGATAAGTATAGTTTAAGTAATTGCTTATATCCAGCTACGCAACTGAAAACCTTGCCCTTGTTGATGCAGCAGAAAGTCTTCACCAATGAGATTGCACAAGTGAGAATGCTTAGTGTGCCAGGAAAATCCAATAGTGCCCCACTCCCAAGTCTCAAACCTATTTTGGTAAAGTGGTGTGGTGTGGTATGGTATAGGCAAACATAGCAAGTACATCATGACCCTGGGACTAACATTTTACATAGTTCTGAAGATGATTCGCCTCTGAGATTGAATCAGTTATACTCGTTGCTCTAATTGTATGCTATGTATGGCTGATAAGCTATTATCCCCTTCTGACTAGCCAAAAATTTAGTGGTTCGAGTTAGGAGGAGAAATTGGTGACAGTTGGGTATTTCTTTGGTGTAATCTTTATTTTCAAGAGATGCATGAAGTCCTGTGTCTCAACAAGAAGGTTTCAGAGTAGCAGCCATGTTAGTCTGTATCCGCAAAAAGAACAGGAGTACTTGTGGCACCTTAGAAACTAACAAATTTATTTGACCATAAGCTTTTGTGGGCTACAGCCCACTTCATTGGATGCATGCAATGGAAAATACAAGTAGGAAGATGTGTATATACACAGAACATGGAACAATGGGTGTTACCATACACATCAAACCTATCAGCAGGAGAGAAAAAGAAGTTTGTAGTGGTAATGGGTTCTTTTTCTCTCCTGCTGATAGGTTTGATAGCAAGGTTCCATCCACCTCCATAACACTATCGGTGGAGCTACACTTCTTACCAGCTTTTATGAGACACATAGGGCCAAGTGACTTTCAGCAGATCATAATGGTTCCTCTGATACATATAAAGCATGCCTTTTAAGGTGAGATCACGATTATATGAAAATGAAGAATACAGGGGCTACAGTACACTCCCCCAAGATGTAGCATATCACACATAGTCTGTCACCAAAACGGTGCATCAGCCCCATGAATTCTAAATGCAAGCTGTTTCCTCTAAACACAGTGGTTTTCAGTCATTCTAGAACACGTTTACTTCTCTAGAGGTAAAAATTGTAGCTGAACTATGTAGTTCAATCACTATCCAATACTCCCTGTGGTTTGTTAGAATAATAAGGGTTGTCTTAGGAACAAACTGAAAGGAAAACAAGGTTTATACACTGTGTGAAACTTGATGCAACTGAATCAGTTGCCTTTTTTAGGTAAAATCTGTAAATACATAAAATGAAAGCTTTTACAACATGCTATGGGCCTTCCTTTGTAACACGCTTACTCCTATTGAATATGCAATAGGACTTCCCCCAAAAGGACTGTTGTGGCATAAAGTATTACTTGAAGAGTATGGGTGGCATAAACAAGCCTTTAATTACTTCTATCTGTTCTTTCCCTGCTATATCCTAGAAGTCTTTGCACAGGTTACTACAGTGTTTCAAAGGATGTAGAAATCCCCCACTGTTTCCAAATATTTGTTGCAGTAGTTATGGGAAACGTGTGCTAGTGATCTTCTGCCCCTTCCTCCCTGGAAACTACTGGGAATCTCTTTAGGATACAGAGGCCATAATGACCAGTAACTGGGAACTGACGTAGATAAACTTGGCTTATATTGTGAGAGAGCGCAATAAGACCAATGAAGAGGGATTTGTTTGCTTGCCTTTTTTAAGTAGATGGTAAAGCTCACTTTTTGGAGGCACATATACCCAATAATATCTATGATTCAGAAGGAACAAAGCCTTCATTTTGCAATAGAAACTAGAGATGGCCATCAAATCAGTTATTGAAAGTATTGCATTATTTCTTTTGGCAACTAATGAGCAAACTGCTTTTAAGGAATGTGACAATTTCCAGAGCCAGTGTCTATGCACATCAGGTACTATCTGAAGTAGTAAAACACTACTTGCAAAAAGTGATATGTTAGCTTTCTATCACATGTATGAAAACTGCCACTAAGCCAGACTGTACCTAATGATAGTTTCCCTCCGATTTGGAGGGGGGAGTGAGAGTTGTACTGAATGATTATGGAAATAAATATCAAGAGAACTCCCTGTGTATGATGACAGCAGCAGTGTCACTCTCTCAGTAGATCTGAGGAAAGAGGTGATATTTGACATTGTTTCCTTTAGCTGAACTGATTAAATCTAGCAAAATGGGTTTAATATTTAAAATAAATATTGTTGCACACGGCTCACAGAAGCTTTGATTTCCACGCTGCTATGGTATAAGCCAGAGGAATGCTAACAGCTCTGTGACAGAGTGCAGGGAGTGAGCATTGGAGTTTGCACTCTGATCACTTAGAGACTAATTAGTGCCCCAGCAGAAGCTGATGGGAGGGGGAGCAATGATCTAATCAGACTGGTGGGCTGAGTGAGGTAAGAACTCAATTGGCCCCAATAGCCCAATGCTGATAAGAGGCATCAGAAGGAAGTGCAAGGAGGAGGGAGAGGGAGGAATGGGCTAGCGTCATAGGGCTCAGAGTAGGGAGACTTCTGTTCCCCCTCTGATCCTGGTGAGAGGGCTAAAAGCTTGGCTAATATTGTAAATAGGCTGTTGCATGGAAATTGTAGTGATGTTGGTAGAAGAAACTAGAAATAAAAGGTCAGTGAGTGTATGTCTGGTGGAGCTTTTGTAGTTTCGGCAGGGAAGAAGATGGAGGTGTTGCTCCAAGGTAGTGACTTAAAGACCCTGAAAATTTAACCAGATTCAAAAACCTGACCTTATTTATGGCTCTTTCACCCATTCCTTTATTTGGAGCTATTGTTGCCCCTTCTGAAGTGATCGCAAACTTGGGGCCTTGCAAGTCAGTTTCCTATTTGGAGGAGAAATTAGTGATGTTGAGTAGCCTTGTGTAATTTATTTAAATATAACATACAAATCCTTTTTCCTAGAAAACATAACTCTTTCAAAAAATATCTCTGGCACTGCTGCATTGTCCTATGAAGCAGCTGCTTTGGGGGTGGATGAGGTTTGTCTCTAGTACTTGCAAAAAAAAAAAAAAAAACTCTAAACAAATCCAGCTGTTTAAACTGTCTTATACCCTCTTTGTCCTTAACTTTACACCTGTGAAACACCAAGTCCAGGGCTATCCTCAGACAGCAAAAGACCTGGAAAAAGGTGACCTACCCATTAACCCTCCTTTTTGCAGATACTCTGTGACACAAAGGAAGCTCACAAGTCTAATGGCTCAGACAAAGAGTTGTGCTGTAACCCACACAATACCCTTAACAATAGTGATTACTAGGAGTCAAACAAAACACTTGTCAGAAAATGTGTATTAATCAAAACCATAACTTCTGAGGGAAACCCCATTATATAATTTTAGGACACTTCAGGAGATATGAAACCCCCAGATTCAAGTCCCAGCTTTGCTGATTTATAGCACTGACTTCAACCTAACTCTCCCGCATTCCAGCCACTACCACTTATGTCAGTGAAGCTTATCTCACACAGGGTGTGAATAAGCCACTGCCCTGAGCCACATAAGTTACACCAACCTAAATGCTGTTGTGGACAGCGGTATGTCAGTGGGAGAGCATCTCTTGCTGACATAGCTAGCCCGCCACTTATTGGGGGTGGATTAATTAAGTCGACAGAAGCATTCTCTCCCTTAGGCGTAGAGTCAGGTGTGATGGAAGCTTTCAAAGTGGGGAAGGGACCACTGGCACTCTAACCATGACCACTTCCCCCTGAGCCCCCTGCCCTCACACCACCTCTTCTCCCCAAGACCCCATCCCTGACTCACTCCCCTCTGCCCCTCCCCCTGTCGCTTGCCCTTATGGTTGGTAAAAATTGATGGGGCCATATCTCGTCTCCCCCCCCCCCCCTGTTCCAGTGCTCCTGATTAAAAGTGGCCACACTAGAGAGCTTACAGCGGTGCAGCTGCATCAGTACAGCAGCACCGCTGCAAGCTTTTTAGTGTAGTCATAGCCATATACAAAGTGGAGCAACCTCAACACTGGAGAGACCTACCTCAGAGTACCCCATAGCATAGCAGTCAGGTTTCAGAAAATGTGGGAGACCCAGGTTCAAGTTGTTGCTCCAAACAAGAGTGAAACTAATACTTCCAAGTCATTTTCATAGTATTGCCACCCCCAAATATTCAAAAATCATTAATCAGGCTCACCAAAAATCATGAGATGGGTTTTGAAAATGATCATGTACAAAATAATAGATTTGGTGTTCTTTTTATTTACATTCTGCTTTTTTGAGCCTTTAAGGTGCACTGGGTTCACATTTTAAGGCTTTCTCCACAGCCACACGGGCTAGAAACTTCATTTTTCTTTAAGAATTAAGGCTGAAATAATCATATCACTTGACTGAAGGAGCTGGGGCTTCAAAGAAAATAATAATGATCAAGACTCATGACAAAATCATCAGTTGGCAACACGGCTTTCACTTCTGTTTAAAGGCTAGTTACTTTCCAGAAGGGTCTTAAACATACTACAGTGATTGAGTTGCAGTTTTCACAGGAGAGTATTTTAAATCAAACACCAACAAAATTCCAAATTTTCAAGTTGAGGAAAAAGTTCAGACTTCTGAGCTATATCAGGGCCACTGCAGGCAGGGGAGAAAGAAGGAAAAAAAAAACAGGCACAGGAGCTCTGGGCAGCTCTTCCTCGTGAAAGAAAGTTGGAGGATCAAATCTTCTAGTCCTTAATCAAGTAAAACTTCTATTGCCACAGTGCCTCCACTAATAGATATTCACTTCACAGTGAACATGTGATAACATATGTGGTCAATAAATATCTGAGCCATCTTCTCCAGAGTTACACATCTTGTGCAGTGGCTCAGGGACTGCATTTTCTGTCATATTTTGAACAGTGCTGAGCACACAGATACTGCCCAGTGAATACAAATCATAACAATAATTGTTGACTTTGTGGACTGAGTGGATGCAATTTGTATTTTGTTCTGGAATTGCCCTGAATACAGCTGAAATCCTAAGAATTTGTGGCATAATCATATCTGATACTTGTACGACACTTCCTCATTCCTCCTTTTCTCAAACTCAAAACAGAAGACAAAATAAAATGATTTTCAGTTAAAAATTAAAATGGCACAGTAGGCATTGCTGTACAACCCAGCCTGGGGCAGAACCTGTGACCCATTGGCAGTTTAAGTGATCTCCTCTTATCTGACTTTCTTATTTTCCCTTCTCCCCCATCCCCCTCTGAAGTGGCTTTGGTTTTGCTCCCATCGGAGTCATCTTTGAGAGAGAGAGAGAGAGAGAGAGAGAGATACAGTAGATAGGAAGCTAGCCCTGAGAGACCTGGGTTCTACTCTCCCCACCCCCCCATGGACTTTAACACTTTCCTGTATGACCCCCCACCCCCTGCATTTGGCCCCTTCTTTTCACCCCTACCCCAATAGGTGCTGGCTTCCTCCGGGCCCAGGGGATTTCTCAACCCCCTGGTTCTGTCCCTGCCCTGCCTTTTCCTGCCCAGTTCTGCCCCTGAGTGTGCCGCCTCCTCCTCCTTCCTCCCTGAGCCTCCTGCATGCTGCAAAACAGCTGATTGTGGCAGGGCAGGAGGGATGGGGAGGAGTGAAGCACTGGGAGGTAAGGGGAGGGGACCTGGCTGCCAGTGGATGCTAAGCACCCACAGAGTTGGTGCCTAGGCCTACCACCACCTCACATCTCCCTCTTTTTCTGAATGTAACCTTGGCTCAGAGGGCTTAGCTGTATTTCTTCTGAGTCCCCTGCATTGTCTCTTCAGCACTCCCCGTCCCCCTCAGAGATTCCTGTTTTACAGGTTAATCTAAGGGCTTGGCTACACTTACAAATTTGCAGCGCTGCAGCAGGGTGTGAAAACACACCCTCTCCAGCGCTGCAAAGCGCCAGTGTGGTCAAAGCCCCAGCGCTGTCTGTTATTCCCCACAGGGAGGTGGAGTACCAGCGCTGGCGCTTTGACTACACTTAGCGGCAGCGCTTTGAAGTGCTAAGTGTAGCCACAGCCTAAGGCTTTCCAGATCCTTAATTTAATTACTAGTCTTGTCTTATCTTAATTACCCTGCCTCTGTTGGTAAACAAAGCACTGATTTCCGTGCCCCAGGGGCACAAGCTGAGAGAAGAACCTCTCTGCAGAACTTGCATTCCACACTAATTCTGTGCAGTTAAGATCTCCATCTGGGAGCACACTTCCTGTATGAAACTTGGGTGGGGGGTGGCAGCCCCCTGCCCTCCCTAATTGGTGCCCTTGGTCATCCCACAATGCCCTGCAGTGACCGAGTTGGTACAAGCACTCCTGGTGAGGATGCGCACCACTGACACAAGGAGTGTAGTGTGAACACGCACAAGTGATTTAATTACTGCAGTGGCTGTATGCTGACTTAACTCTAGGTCAACATAATTTTGTAGTGTAGACATGCCCTGAGAGTGAGTTACTGAAAGTCTGTTTGCAAATAATAATCTTAGGGGGAAAAGATTGGAGACACTAGAGACTTGAAATGTTTTAAGTGCTCTAACTTCTGCAAAGGACTTATCTGGATCAGTAAAAGGCTTAACTCAAAAGCTTTTACAATTAACATCTACAAAATCAATTTTACATTGAAGTCGGGTATAGGGCATTGTTTGCAGGATCAGGGCAATTAACTGTAAACTCTCCTGTACAGTGGCTAGCACACTGGGGCCCCAATCTTGAATGGATCCTTCAGGTGCTGTCACAATACAGTAATAAAATACTTACAGCCACGCTTAGTTGTGGTGACTCTTCTAGATGAGAGAGCTGAATGCTGCTGCTGATTTTTAATTTTTGAGTTTGTCCTTTATCAAAGAGACCCAATTTAAAAACAAAAAAAACAAACAAACACAAAACCTCATGAAGCCCTTCATTGTTTTCCCCACTTCATGGAATACCATATGGCATTAGCAATGTTCCTAGTCACCACTAGCTTTGGGGCTTGACTTTGATCCCTCCCAGTCCCCTGGCTTATACTCCATGAACAAAATCCTGTTCACGTATCATTAAATCAAGTCTGGGTATTGCTTTCAATATTTACAATTGGGAAACCTTTAGAAGGCATTAACAATGTAACAAATCTTCTGGGCTAGGCTCCAAGTTCTAGAAAACAAAAGGGGCTAGGAGGACTATTTTGTGTGAACTTGCACGATGTGAAATAGATTGATTTGCACAGACTTGCTGTTAAATCACCCATTCGACCACCTACTGTGCATCATATCTTGCCACGTCATTAATCTCAACTACTGTATGGGAACTGGAGTCTGTAAAAAGATTGCCTACCAAAGGAGCTGTCCCTAGGCAAATGCATAGAAGAAAAGCTCTCAGATATTCAATCAGCCTATTTACTAGGGAGTTTTTTTCTCCAAAGTAGCAAAAATATATATGGGGGGGGGGGCAGTGGCCATGGGTATATAAATGGAAAAACCCAGTAGTACTGGGTTTAGACTATCAAAGTCGTGACAGATAACTGCATACACAAAGTGCAGGCTAGATGCTTGGTATTACAGAAAACATTACTGCCTGTGTTTAAACCACTTCACCTTGAATGGTACCTTAGAATATGTTCTAACTACTTATGCTACTATCTGTTTGATCTTGTATTTAGCTGTGACTAGAGTACTTTTCCCAGACCTAGAAAGAGCTCTGTGCACCTTGAAAGCTTGTCTCCCTCACCAATAGAAGTTTTTAGTCTGATAAAAGATGTTACCTCACCTACTTCATCTCTGGACTTAAACCAGGCATTCAGTACCACCACAGTAACACAGCTTGAGTTAGAACAGTTTTGTATCTGCAAGTTAAGAGCAATGAGAAGTTCAAAACCTGCCTTATTCAGGGCTAGTGCAATCTTTCTTGCAGTCTGTTACACCTGAATCTTTTCTAAGTGAGACACTTGATATGTGGCAAATTCTGCAGATAGATAAGCACTGGTGCACATGCAGTGTCCTGATCAGAGAGATTTCCAGATGGTATTTCTTAGCTGGTGAGTAGAGGTGTGGTTTTTTTGTTTTGTTTTGGAATACAATATCTTGTCTAATCTATTTTAGTTTTTATACACTCACTATTGCTGTCTTATCTCTAGTGCTAGCTCAGAGTCAGCTATTATGCCTAATAGAAAGAATGGTGCACAAGTACTAATCATGCTGGTCAGCAAACATGTGCCCAGAAGGTGTCATAACTTGGTAGTTTTTTCATTGCAACACTTCATGTTGTGATACCAGCCTTTAAGTTCTGTGTTTGCGAAGCCCATTTTCCCAGCTCAGATTTAATAGAGGACTATATAAGGGAGAGAATGCCCACCCCTGCCATTGTGCTGTGGGGTTGAACTCTACAAGCAAAAATCTTAGGATTTTACTAGAATCTTGAGCTTGGCTTTCAGACTTCTGGTGGATCAATTTGGATAGTTCCAGAGTTGTGTTTTTTCTTAGAGTTAATCTACTACAATTTCACAGGCAATTTAATTATAACAATCATCTATCACAGGTTCAGTACTCTAGCCAAGCTTGTAACTTAAGCACTTGAATACCATGCTGATGAGTTGTATAAATGCTTAGATAGCTAGAATGACTATTTGCTCTCCTACCTTCGCCCAGTTGCTATAAGATTTTCCACCTTACTCCATAGCTTGGTAATAGGAATATTTTGGAGGAACCGCAGTCTGGGAAAGTACATCTTTAAGATGATGTGCTGGGGGAAAAAGGCAGCTGAGTAAAGGAGAGGAAGAAGGGTCATGGAGGTACTGGAAAGGACAGCTGGGAGAAGCAAGAAAGTGCTGCCCGGTTGGGAGCCAGTTGTTGAGAAGATGCTTGTGAGGATATATGAGACAGGATGGAGTAGAATTGTTCCTTGAGCACTGTTGTTAAGTGTTTAGAGGAGGGGGGGGGGTTAAGGATCAGGATATGGCTTGGATAGGTGCATATACAAACCTTCCTGAGCTATCTCCAGTTTAGGCATAGATTAGAACTTCTAAAGAGGGGTGTATGTGTGGTGTTACAATGAAAGCGGTATCTGAATATGGGGAGCTGTAAATGATGATGTATGTACAGGGAATGAACCCCTGTCCAGCTGATGCACATTCACTCTAGTGCAGAGAGCCTTTATAAGGTGGCCTGAAGCATCAATGAAACCCTTAATATGGGACTTAAAAGGGGTAAAGTGGTATGTATGCCCTCATGCAGATTCTCTGCACTGGAGTAAATTTTGTGTGTAGCAAGTACAGCATTTTATTTCAATAAAAAAGTACAAAGCTGACATGTTCCTACTACATGATAAACAATGTGGTCTGTGGCTGTCATATTGCCATAAGTTAAGAGGGAAGGAAGCTTCAATTAGACTGAGAGACTCAGGACATGGCTACACTTGCGAGTTAGGGCGCCCGGGGCTGCTTTAATGCACTCTAACTCACAATGCATCCACACCGGCATTTCCCGCCCCCCCCCTTAACTGTCTTGAACATCTTTCATCAAAATGATTATTAGCAGAGAGGGATATAATAATATAATATGGCTCATACATACACAACTACAGTGGCATTAATTCTAGTGTTGTCTAGTTGAAAACTGATTATCAAGAATCCCAACAACAGCGGATTAGAGAGGGCAGAGATGTTAGGCACTTCATAGTCTAAAAGGTATACTAGTGGAGATGGAATTGATTGAGTAGACTCTAATTAAAATGTCTGTCAGGGATAGCTGAAATGGTTGGTCTTAACTAGAACATATATTTCTGAGATATTTTGATTGCAGTGAAACTGCATCTTTCAAAGAGCCTGTCATTGGGAAGCCTTCTCAGAGAAGAGACAACCTCCATCCCAGAATAATCAATAGCCTACATCTGCCTGATGAGAAGCAGGGATTTGCACCAGGGTCTCCCACATCCAGATGGGCGCCCAGACCACTTTCGCTGTTTTTCATTTTTGAAGGAAAAGTTTTTGTTCCAATGCAGAACAGAATAAATAAAATCAAACTGTGTTCTCCCCACTGCAAAATGGAATTCTTATTTTTTAGGCTAGCCCTATCTGCCATCTTTAATTGACTTCACTACAATGGTATAATTTAGCCATACATGCGAGAGCAATTCTTAATTCCTTGTGAATGCTTATTCTCTCTTTATAATGTATAAAAGTTAATAATCTTCTGTAACAGACTACCTGAAGCAAGAGGAAGAATGTGTATTTTTTAGCTATTGTATATTATTATCTTGTGTATCTCAGAGGTCTGTTAGATTTGAACTTTACCAGTGTATGATGTTTACGGAAACAGCTATTCAAGATTTGTGCTGATGCTTTCTGCTTCATATTGAATTTAGCAGCTTTCAAAATTTCTCTGAGGTAAAATGATATATTGATCATTTTGGGTTTCAGCATAACATTTGCTACTCTTTTAATGTACAAAAGGTATCTTCCCTGCAGGCTGTGTGATTTGAACATTTTAAAATTTCTTGGTTATGCTTGGTCACAATAGTAATCACTTATTTTAACTTTAAGCAATAACTGTGTTAGTATGAGAACTTAATCGTGTTACTTGATTGAGGATAAGATTTCATATGTCAGGTGGCTTTGTAATAGTTTTAAGACAGTGATAACCTGGATTTGGTAGTGGGGAGATGTCAGAAGTACAGCCCTGATAAATTGTCTTGCTGTAAATATTCTAAGTATGTGTGTGGTATATGTGGGTGTTTTGTTGTTTGTTTTTTTAATTGATTTAATCAGCTCAAGATTTCTGGGAGAAATCTTTGTTCTAGTTGAAACTGCATCTATCTAGGTAACATTTAGTTAGCGCTCATCACTGTGGTAGCTGATCTCCTGAAGCCAACTCCAACCATTGAGCTTTGGAGTGACTCCATTGCTGTTTCATACTTTGGGCGAAGAGGAAAGATTCATTTCCTCCCTTCCCATTAGAGATATCCAGCACCCAACTGAGTTACTCAGGATTTGTGCCTTAATTTAGGGCAGGACCCTTCCAGCACACAGAGTGGTAAGTAGTTCCTCTCACAAGTAATTTCACTGAAGTCAACGGGGTGAATCAGAGTCACAATCTGGCCCCAAACAAAAAATTTGCTAAACATTTGGCTCAGTTTGTCTTAGTGTTATTTTGAAAGTGAGCATTGTCTTTTTCATCTATATTTGAGATGATGAGACTAGCTGTGCCTCAGAATAGAAACTTCATCTAGGAGCAGGCTGTTATAGAACCTACAACAAAAGGAATTACTTGAGTATACACGTTGAATATACTTAATTGACTTACGAAGGAAGGAAGGAAGTTAGTATCTTGCATACAGTGACTAATATATATTAGTCTTCTGTTCTGTGTATGACTGCATTGTCTGCTTTGACTACTACACCTTTATCTGTAAACATAAGTCTTCATAACTTGAGAACGATGCCATGTACTTAACTTAGCATTGACTTGCAGAAGGGACCTGTCCCAGGCCGGAAGGTGCATGGAGAGAAAACCAGCATGGGAGCTGTGCACCTCTTCAAATAGCCCTTCCACTTCTGTGCATTGGTGTAGTACCAAAATTAGGCTAAATATGCAATACGGGAATTTAAAATTTGAAGAAAGAACAAAACACTTAGTACAGCAGTCTGTAGGTGGATTACACTGAGTGCAGACAGCGTATCAAGAGCAAAATGAGAGATACATAGGTAATATATGCAGAGTATAATCAGTTCAGTGAGCAGGTGTATTCCATGAATTGCCTCTAAAGTGAATAATAACTTAAAACACTTGTTACTGGAAGCCAGTGTCATGTCCTCAGAACAGGAAGCCACGTAAGTCTGAGTTTAAATCCTAGCAGACGTGTAATAAGTACCTTAAACTGAATTAAGGCTCCCTGTTGTAAAACTTTGAGAGAGTCAGTCATTCTATGGCGTTGTGGGTTTTTAATAGTGCATTCATCCCCAAGCTATTTTTTGTGCATTTATTTCTGATTTAGAAACTCTTCAAAGCACCATTAGGGACACTTCTACTGGAGGATATCTTCACCTAAGCAACTAAATATGAAAAAGAGAGGCTCTGTTTTAATGTGACAAAGGTGACTTGCTCTTCTTCAAAACAAAACTTACAGCAAATATGTCCTTAAAGCCAGATACTTGCAGTCCCTTAGTCTTTTGCAGCTTTATTTCATATTGGATCAAATGTCCAATGTTTTGGTCCTGGGTCTTTAACTGAGGTAGTTTACAGAAACAGAAAAACAAAAGCCCTACTTATACAAAGCTAACAAAAATAGATGCTATAAGCAACACAATGTGTCCCTGTTCCATGCTTCAGTAGAGCCATTTTTGTTTTTGTTTTGTTGTTGTTTTTTATTTTTAACACAGGGGAATTTGTAGACTAGATAAGCACTAAATTGAAAGTAAGGTATATATAAATTGGCTCTTTGAAAATAATCCCTTACAAAGCTATCCTTTTTTCCAGTTTGTGTTTTTGTTTAATCACTACATTGATCATTCTTTATAGAAAGGTCCCCTTTCCCCCACATATGCTCTTTTAAGCATGATGTGTAGGTAATTTGGTATTAGATATGCAAACTCCTACCCAATGATCATGCATAGAAAGGATGGTCTAGTGGGCATCTGTAGATTTAGTTTCCAGCTCAGGCACAAACTTCCCCTGTGACCTTAAACAAGACACTTAATATACCTTTCAGAGTAGCAGCCGTGTTAGTCTGTATCCGCAAAAAAAACAGGAGTACTTGTGGCAGAGAGAAGAACAAATTTTTTTTTTCAGCATGAGCTTTGAGCTACTAAAGCTCACTTCTTCTAGATGCATAGAACACAACACACACATATATACATACAGATACATACAGAGAACAGGAAAAAGTGGAAGTGGAAGTAGGCAGAATCTAATCAGAGAGAGATGCTATCTTTAGCAGGAGAAGGAAAAAAAAATTTTTTGATAATTTAGATAAGATGATGAATAAGAGGAACTTAGAGAGAAATACAAATAGAAATAATTCAATTGGTTCCATGACCAACCCATTTTTTTGTTTAAACATGGAAATGGAAAGGAACACCTGCACACACCCACCACACAGATGGACTACACAAGCTCAGGAACAGTATCCATCCAGTATCATCCCTAACCTGGTGGCTGCTGACCTGGTGGCTGAACTTTGTGAACTATATTTCACATTTACAATATATATATATATGTATATATGTGGCACTGGTGTGGGGTACCCTGCATGGCCCTCAGTATGCCAACACATGGCTGACTACTTACAACTTTTTTTCCTACTCTCGTTCCCCTAACACTACTCTACTTGCTAACATGATTGATGACATCATCATCATCTGGACTCATGGAAAGCATCATTCGGAAAAGATTTTTTTAATTTCCATCCACCACCATCAACCTCAGCCTAGACCAATCCACACTCAGCCCCTACCAATCCACACAACACACTGTGCTAATAACAAACCTACTGCTACCATAAACGACCCCCACCCGAAACCCACTGACCTTACATACCTGCCACTTACATCATCCCAGCACCCACATCCAGCCACCCACACCATCCACAGCACACAATCCAACTTCTTGCTGCAACAGACTCCAAGATAAAGACACATACAGAATCCCTCCTCAAGAGACAACCTACACCACACCTACAAGACAAACAAAACCTGCAGAAAAACAGAAGAGAAACCCAGAGCAGAAAGACAACTACAGAGACAAAGAAAGAGAATAACAGGCCTAAAAACTAAAAATCACCCAAGCCCCCAACAAAACCACTCAGCACATCACAAAAAAGCAAAACCTCCTGCAAAAGATCATCCTCACACTCACTCATCTATCTTGACAGATCAGTCTTCACAGGCTACAGGAAGACAGCCAACCCCAGCCTCCAAAAGCACTCAAATACAGCAACATACACACCAACAACCCTAAACATCTATCAACAACATAAAGCCCCCACCAGGCAATCATAACCCATCCTCATATCTCTCACCCAATCACATCAGACACCACATCACACACACCACACCTCACACACTCACATCCACCCATCAGGCCCCTGCACCTGCATCTACCATCATGTGCATGTACATTGGCCAAATGCCATGTGCCCTCCCAAAAGAAAAAAATGAACACAATCTGCTCAAAAACATCTATCATAATCAAACCAGTGGGAAGACATCACAAAATCACTACAACCACAGTGACCACTTACAAAAACAACCAAAACAAACAAAAAAGACAAAAAAAAATTTTGCAACAACTCAAAAAAACAAAAAAAAAAGAAAACATTAATATGCAAACTTGAATTAATTAACTGTAATTTAAACAAAGACTGTTACACAATTTAATTTGGGGAATTTATGTTATTACCTCACACTATTTCACATCTTACACCTATTTATCTTATTTCTACTTTCTCATCTCAAAGTCTTTTCATTCACCTCCTGCTATCAGACTCTCTCTATCTGCTTACTTCCTCTCACTTTGCCTAATTCTCTCTGCCTGTTGTTCTCCCTGTTATCCTGCATCTGTGTGTCTGTGTATGTATCTGTATGTGTGAAGAAGCTCATGCTTTGTCTCATCTGAGCTTAAATTGAAAAAGTCTTAAAGTTCAACAAATTTTAATATACCTTGTTTCTCAAGCCATAAAATGGGGTTAATAGTGATCTACTTCACAGGTGTATTGTGAGGCTAAAGTCCATTAATGATGCTTGCTCAGCTAGTATGATAGCCCTATAAGTGGACTGAGAGTTGAACAGCCTTAGAGTACATTTCCCAATTGCGGGGGGGGAGGAGGGGGGTTGGTGGAAAGGAGTCCTTGTGGCACCTTAGAGATTAACATTTATTTGGGCATAAGCTTTCGTGGGCTAGAACCCATTTCTCATTTCAGTTTTTATCAAAGTGAGACTGTCTCATCAGTGACAAGTGATTTTTTTGGGGGTGTGTGGGGGGGGGGGCAAGGAGGAGAATGTGAAAAGCAGGAGTTATGCTGTGCACGTGTATTGTAATGCCGACAGCTCCCGGTCATCGGTGGGCAGGATCAAACCTGGGATCTCTGGAGCTTAGTGTATGAGCTGCTACCACATGAGCTAAAAACCAACTGGCTGTTAGATAAGGCTGTAGAGCAGACTCATTTTTTCTCTCTCTGTGATCTCGGTGCTATTAGATGGGACAGAACACCACACCCAGAAGGTGTGTGGGTTACACATGCACGCGCACACGTGTTTTATGTTTGTTTGGTTTTGCTTTTCTGTGTTTAAGGCAATTACACACACACACACACACACACACTTACTTACTTTTCCTGTTACTTCCTGATGTCTGAACTGCTGTTTCAGATGAAAATACTACTTGTGTGTGATTGGAAGAGGGTGGGGGGTTTTCTTCTGGAGAGAGGGAGGTGGCACTGGCAGACTAGATGCCAGCTTATGCCTAGGCCTCAACTGAACACTGACCAGTGCATAGCTGAAGACCAGTCTAACTCACCTGTGTGTTAGTATTGGTAAAATAGATTATTAGATTTATAAAAACGCTTAGTGTTTAGACTTGATGACATGCTTGTGAGTTGCTGCATGCATTAATCTTGCCTTATAACCTGGGATACAGATATAAGTGTTTTCTCTGAAACTGTGACCCTTCCCCAGTCAGGAGGGAAGCATTACCAAGTATGAAATACTAGTTTACCACATGAGGTGTTATCTCCTGCCCAACAGAAGGTCCATAAACACCATTGACTATAACAAGGTTGCATGAGGTTTAAGTCCTTGGCAGCATTCTGGCTTTGTACTTTTGAATTATTGCTCTTCTGTGAGGTTTTTTTTTTTAAATTACCCCCTTCCTTAGTCTTAAAACCATTTTAATAATCTTCATTATTATGGGGTTTAATCTCTATTTAGATAGAATTAGAGTAATGGTTAATAATCTGATCTGGTCTTAACAATGGTAAGAACTTTGTAATAAATCACAGGTGTAGACAAAAGCCTGACCCTTTAGGCTATTGAGCACCATCTGAGAGATGTTAAGAGCCCTCGATCCCCTAGTAACTGGGACTTGGGAGCACTTAGTACCTACCAGGTTCAGGCACCTAACCTTTCTTTTTTAAAGAAACCTCTTCATAGTTGTATTCTGTAGTCACAACTGTCTGAAATGATGAAATTCAATGGCTCTCTGAGTGACATCAGCTGACAACTTTTTTGTTTTAAATAGTCAGGTTTTTTTTTTTTTAAAGGTATTAGGCTTGATGGCTTAGCCAAAGTTCATAAGATGACCGAGGCATTCAGCATAAGACACTCAAATGAACAGCTTTTTATACAGCCTCTTTTTTATTGGAATTAATAGTTTCATATTTTTTTCTTTATTTCATTATATCACTCCAGGTGTTATCTTGTTGTCTCTTGTTTTATGTCTGTAACTATCAGAGAATGGGTCTTTGTCTCATTATTCACTTGATAGCAGCTGCCAGCTGTTTCTTGTATTTGCTGCCCTAAGGAACTTCGGAATGTTGTCACTAAGTGTACCTATTGAAATGAAATAGTACTGAATTAATGAGTCTAGTAACACTTCACTAATTGGAGATTGGTCCTGCTTTAAGCAGGGGGTTGGACTAGATGACCTCCTAAGGTCCATTCCAACCCTGATGTTCTATGAAACCTCAATGATGGTGAGGAGGACAGTAACTAAAGTGAGCAAACACATCATGATGATGCAACTGTATACCCAAGGTTCAGGATTGCAATCCCATGTGTATATGATAAAATATGATATCAGTGTTTCATGACTTGGTATCTTAAGTTTTAAAGCAGACAATAGTTAGTGACTTAAAACTTCAGCTTTGTAACTCCAGAATATAGAGAAAAATATTGTGCCCCAATAAGATGAAGAAAATGTACAATTTGCTTCTTTTTAGAATTATAAAAGAAATCTATTTTGCTATGTATATGTAGGGTGACCAGCTGTGCCAATAAAATTGGGACTGTCCCAATATTTAACCCTTTTGTCCCGCATCCCAATCAATGTACGATTGGGATGCCATTTGTCCCAATATTCAGGTAAGGAGGTGAGTGGGAGAGAGGCACCGACTCTGTGGGTGCTCCAGGGTTGGAGCACCCATGGGGAAAAATTGCAGCCAAGCTCCCCTCTCCTCGCTTCCTGCTGCCTAACAGCTGTTTGGTGGCGCTTAGTGCTTTCCAGGAGGGAGTGGGGACGTGGCACACTTAAGGGAGATGGTGGAGAAGAGGCGCAGGACAGGGGCGTGGACTTTGGGAGAAGGGGGTGGAATGAGGGTGGATGCTTGGGCGGGAAGAGGTGAGGGGTGGGTGAGTACCCACCCGGCAGAGGGGAAGTTGATGCCATAGGGGTGAGTGGTGGGTAGGGGGGTGAAGAGGCCGGTGGGCAGGCGGGGGATGGGGAACTGAGGATGGATTCAGCAAGCCAGCTAGGGATTGAGGAAGGGCACGGGGTGAGGGGAGGGGCAGAACCTGGGGCAGAGTACGGGCGGAGCCTGGGAGGAGTGGGGCTGGACTGTGGGTAGGGCTGACAGCACTCCAATGTGTCCCAATATTTTAGTGTTATGATCTGGTCACCCTAGGTATATGCAGCAATATTAAAAAAAAAAAAACACAAACCAAAAAACCCAAACTAACCTAGTGTAGCACAGCAGCAGTAATTGAGGCTGATCTTGTATTTCCATTCTAAATTATTATTTGGGGGGCATAAAATATGACCATTTATCCAGAATATAATTTGTGACATTGAATGAAAATGTATTTGCAAACAACTTTTTAAAAATTGACTTTAAAAGTCTTAGAAGCATAGGACTGGAAAGGACATTGAGAGGTCTTCTAGACCAGTCCCCTACACTCAGGGCTGGACTAAGTATTATCTAGACCATCCCTGACAGGTTTGTCTAACCTGCACTTAAACCTCCAATGACATAGATTCCACAATCTCCCTAAGCAATTTATTTTAGTGTTTAGGAAAAACTTCCTAATTCCAGTAGTTCATGTCCAACCTAAATATCCCTTGTTGCAACTTAAGCCCATTGCTTCTTGTCCTATCCTCAGAGCTTAATGAAAACAATTTTTCCCCTTCCTCCTTGTAACAACCTTTTATGTTCATGAAACACTTTCAGTTTTTCAGTAAAAATGAAACTGAAACCTTCCAAAAAGTGTCTTTTCCAAAACAATTTTCAGTTAAAGTATTTTTGGATTTTGAGAATCCATATAGTTATTACCTAAAAGAGAACTGAAAACTTAGTTGGGGAAAAAAAAAGTTTGTAAAAGGAAAACTTTAACCAAAAAATTCTCTCCTTTTGGCCAAGAGGCCATTTTTAATTCAAAAAAATGTTTTGAAGAAAACTTTTTTTTTTTTTTTTTAGCAACTTGGTTATGTCACAGTAGTGCCCAGAGGAAAGGAGAGGATGTAGGTAATACACAATGGCTGAGATTCTAATATGATCAAGTAGGGAGGAAAAGCTTAATAGGTAGGTGGCTTGATCTGTCCTGCTATGAGAAAATAACCTCTCTGTGCAATAATGCTTCGTTTTTATTCTCTCCTGTATGTTCTCCATTAAAAAGCATGCCACTTCTGTTTGTTTCAATGAGCATTTTTCCAAACTCTGTTTCAACCTGTAAGTACTGGAAACTTTGCTACTGATATATATATTTTTACAAAATCTTTCTGGGATGTGCCAGACACCAGCTCCGTGACTGCAGCCCCCTTACAGGAGTGGTGTCTTGTAGCTTACAGAAAGGTGATCCAAGTCCTAGGCTTTTTGCAGCCCACATCTAGCCCCTACTCTGCTCTCTCAGCAACTTTAGTTGCCTCCAGGTGTGCTGCCTGTGTGTGGCATTTACAGCAGGAGGCTACCGCGCTCTCTGCTTCTGCTTCTGCTCCTGCTCCGGATTATTCCAGCCTTTGAGCATGGCAGCTTTCTACTGGATGACATCATGGGAGCCGTGTGAGAGCCGGCACAGAGGGGGGGATGCGACGACGGGAGGGAGAGAGAAGCAGCGCCGGGCTGCTTGCCACTCGGCTGCTCATCAGCGAGGTCTGGAGAGGAGTGCCTGGCAAAAGGATGGGGAAAAGATGCCAGCGCTCCGGTATGCAGGCTGCTCACTGAGAAACTTAACCCTCCGCTGGTGAGTGATTTCCACACGCATGCAGTTAACACAGGAGGCGAAAGCGAATACACATACCCATGCACGGTGCAAGTAAGGAGCTCTTAGGTTAGGTGCAGTGTCAGGGAAAGATCTCGGATGCTTAGTGCTGGATCCCGAATGACCGACCAGCCCCTCCTTGTGCGTGGGGAATCCCCAGGAACCGTGCGAGTGAGAGATGACAAACCCAGTGCGTTTACTGAATACCAGCTATGCCCCAGGGCGGAGGGAGATGTGTGCGGTGAGGACTAGGGCTGGATAGTTGTTCTGTAATTGTGCGACATGGAGGGCTGCTTGTTGGTTTTAGTTACTGGTCGCTTATTTTGGGTCCATGCTGGTCAGTTAATATTACTGGTGCAAACTCAGGGCACCTGGTTCTCTCTCTCCGGGAAGCTTCCAAGCTGGTAGGACGTGGGCTGGTTTAAACAGCCCCAGCCCCTGCGAACTCCTCCACAGCAGCGGTTGGGGAGCTCAGACTTAACACTCCTCTCGCTTCCCTTCTCTAATTCTTACTGCTCGTTCTCTTGGTCTTGCAGCGCCCGTCAAAGCGCGCGCGCACAGCTGCAAGCTTCTAGGCGCTTTAGTGAATGGTAAGCGAAGGTGGGGTGCAAACAATTGACTGGAAAATTTGTGTATTAGAGGTTTGCACTGTAGTTACGTAATTGCCACCACAAATGTGACTGGTTTGTTTTGATTAGTTTTATTTCCTTCCCTACTCCTGAAATCCGTTTGTTTGTGTTTGCACTTTTTGTTTAGAAACTCTTGTTTCTGATTTTTGTTTCACAAGATGAAGCCCATTGACTTCACATTTGAAAATATGTATTTTGCTCCCACACAAATTCGGTTGTCAAAAATTGAAGAAACAGGCTATGAGGGGAGAGATTTTATTTGGCTGCATTATACTTAGGTATTCAGATATGCTTTTTTGGTAAGGCTTTTTCCCACTTGTAATTTCAAACACCTTTATATAACTAAAGGGACAACTTCACATACCTCTGTTTACAATGTGATAGATGGTTCTTGAATGTTATGGAGTTCTGGCAACAAAAATGAGCCTGGTAATTTGGGAGAAACAGCTGTCATAAGTCTCTAATATTCATACTAACTTTGTGTGTGAGAGAGTTTGATTAGTTGGAGCTTACAAAAGTGAGAGACCGAAAGCTATATCAGCTGTAGGTAGTGAAGACAGGTATTCATATTCACCCACTCAGATCTGCCAGTGCACCTTACTATAATCATTACCTGGGCTATTTTAGTTCTGGAACTCTCTTGAGCAAGATGATAGATTTCTCATTGTTTGTGTTATGAAACCTGTTATCCCACTGAACTCTCTCATTCTTCCTTACTGTATGCCCCCTTATTCTCATATTGACATTTTGTGCTTTTAGGGAGTATAAACTTAGCCACTTTTCCCCATTTATTCTGTTACCTTACAGCCATTGGTGAGATGAAAAGAGGAGAAACAACTGAATAATAAATCCAAACAATCTTAAGAGCAATGTAGAGCATGAAAGAGGAAGGTGAAGTTTCTCCTACAATGGGAGAATGGACAATAAACTACTGTGAAGACCAACTTCTAAAGACTGTTCTCTGGAAACCTGATAGCTATCTTTGCTTTCTTCCTTAATCCATGTGATGATTACACAATCTAAGTGCAGTGTCTTCAGTGCAGTTAAGCTCATTCTCTTGTTCATCTTGCAGAAAACTTCACTTTTAGTAATGAACAGCTAAAGTTGACCATGGCATGGTACTTTATTAAATAGTGGAGAGCTAATTAGCTGTTGCTTACAGTTAGAGTTCAGGTTATAATTAGGGTTTCCAGATCAAAGCTGCACCCAAACCATGTCTTTCATTTTAGATAACTGAAATGAAGAGAGAGAAAAAATTCTCCTAAAATTCTGACTGGGTTATGTACTTAGATCTGTTGCTGTGAAGCGTCTTGTGTTTTTATCTACAAATAGGAGGAAGCTGAATAGTGTTGAAGCTTATAGCTCTTCCTGTGTTAAGCTATTCTGGTTCTCTGTAGCACGACACTTATATGTCACTTCTAACTAGTATGTTCTTCAAGATTAGTTCACAGGGTGCTATGAAAGTACCAAATATACTTGAGACAAAAGGAGCCTGACATAAGGATATGAGGAAGTTTGAATCATGAGGTCATGCTATGTATTTTGTCTTGCAATGTGTGTCCAAGGCTAGCAATCTCAGCCATGCTCAACTGTGGAAGGAGAGGAAAGACCCGATGATGTCCATTCAGGGGTGTAAAAATGCCTTCTGATTTCTTCTTCAGTAAAGGCCATAAATACACTATAGGTTGATACTTGAATGGTCACTGTTTAAGTAGGTTGTTTCGGGGGGAGAGTGGTGAACTGCCAGAGTGAATCTTCCCTTCACTTTACAGTATTTTATTGTGGATCTATAGAGCTCTTAGGGCTTGTGCTCAGATATGGAGGAGGGTGGTGGCTGCCCTCTAGCAAGTCTCTGATTTGTGGGCAATTGTGGACCTCACTGAGGCTGATCAATATGCTACCCACCTTTAATTCAGGCTAAATGAGAACAATTAAATGCCCCTTTGTTTCAGCTACCACTAAACAATAGCAGCTACCATTCAACGTATGGACCAGCATGGCATGGCCTGAGTCACTGACCCATGTGGCCTGAGTAGATTTCCTGGAGGCTGATTGCGAATGCTGGGACTGGGGCATTGATTTGACTGTATGTGAGTGATTGTGAAAGGAACCAGAAAGCCAGGAGAAAGCTAAGAGGCACTGGTAGAATGGTCGTGGGAGGGAGCAGGGAAAGAGCCTCTTTGGGCAGAGGACTGGCTGGAAAGCGGGCTCTGATTTCTGAACAAGGAAACTGCCTCTTGTTTGATCCTCCTGTTTTCAGGGAAACGGAACTTTATGTACCTCCTTTGTAAATCAACAGGATTGCATCAGAAATGTCTGACTTGTATAATTTTTTTTCCTTCTCATGGAAACAACCTGGAAGAGTCACAAATATTGTCTAACTGCTCACGCCAACAAACAGCTCACTGTGAATCCGTGAAGATAATCATAAAGTGTGTGTGTGTGTGTGTGTACGTGCACCCGGGTGCATGTGTGCAATGAAAATGAGCATAGAGAGTCTTCACTGATCCAAAGGTCTCTTCCAATGTACATGATTATTTCCTCAGAACATAAGAAATCACCTGATAGTCCCAGTTGTTTCTAGAGGTAGTAAAAACTGAGGTGAAAGGGCTTTTTGTTCAATGTAAACCTTTGAAATTGAGTAGCTAGCATGCACCATGTAAATGAAACTTTTTTTGTTCATTCTTTTAGTTATTGTTTGATAGGGTGGGAGGAAACCTAGAACATGACTGTATATTAGGTCCATGGAATCAGGTGTAGCTTGAAATTTGTAGCATCTGATGTTAAAGAATAGATTGTCTATTAACCTAAACAATAGCATCTAGAGAGAGAATTGAGTTATAATTCATATTAGGGATAATCAACCTAATTATTGCTTGGCTCTGCAGAAACATGCACACGCTTCCCTGAGTCCCAGCCATACTACTGTGGCTCTGTTACCAAAATGCAGTAAATTTGTAGCTCCAAACTTGAAAGTATAAAGAAGATGTCTAGAAGCAGTGGTGTCAATTGGGGGAGCAAACAGGTCCCCCCCGCAAGTTTTTGCATTTGCTCAAAGTTCCACAGGCCTCAGAGCTGAGGGCAGGGTGTGATTAGACTTCTTTACTCAGTGGTCTTATGCATAGTCTTTAGGAGTGCTGCTGGAGCAGTTTGGAGTGTTGCCCCAGCTACGTGGTCTCAATGCCACTGAAATTTGACAGAAGAAGGGGCTGCCAGGCCAAATTTCAGTGAGTTGCTTGTGATCTGGTACACGGGGTTGCAATGCCACTCAAATGTGGCCTGGTCATGCCTCCGGCCTGACTGAGGGATGTTTGGGCCAAATGGTGGTGTGCCCTTGAGTACTGGGGAGTCTGTTCCTGTACAGTGGAGTGATGGGGAGTCCATTAGAAATGTGACTCTACAGTGAACATGCCAGTGCCACCTGTGGTAGGAGAGGGGAGACTACCCAGCTGAGGGAGATGCAGGGTCCTGGCAGGGAGGAGCAGAAGCTGAAATTTGCCTCCTCCCCCCCACCCCTAAGAAATATGTGAATTGATGTCATTGGCTGGCTGCATGTGGAGGTCAGAGAGTGGGAATATTTTAGATTCTCTGCTGAAGTTAGGTTAAAAGGATGTTGTCACACTGTTCATGCCCTCAAGTTGACTTCATTTAAACAGATGCCAAGGAAGATTCTTGTAAATTGATACATAATATTTATTTGCCGTAACATGCTGTATTCCTGGGGACCCAAACAATAAGAATTTTAGGTACTCAGCACCTCTGAAAAACAAAAGCTTTTATTTAGGGCCCTAAAGATGAATTTACAAGTCTAACTGTAGGTGCTGGAGTTTGGAAATCTTGGCCTTTAATGTTTAATAGTTTGGGTATACCTAGCAATCAAGGAGCATATATGGATAATATCCTCGCAACTGGATGTATTTCTTTGAATCCGAAAACTACTAATGACCTCAAACTGCAGCTACATATCATTTAACTTTCATATTAAGGAAGGTATATTTTGAAGCCCAAGCATATTCATTGTCTTTATGCAAATTAAACACTCCCTTTGCCTGGGTGGTGTAATGGGGTCCAAAGCAGTACTGAATGAGTGGGAAATATAAAGTCAGAGGAAGAGTGCTGACAGGGAGCAGTGGCTCTTCAGCATGCACCTTCATCCCTCCAATATATTATGGAAGACATTTGTGTTGATGCCATATGATGGGGGAACATACCAGGGCAGCAAATGTGACCTAATCCCTTTTGGGATATGTTGGATTCCTGATAGGAAATATGTGTTGAAATTACTGGGGCATTAACTCCTGTTTCTGGTTTCTGTTCTTCGTGAGGTGTGGAGAATGGAAGAGAAAACAGTGGCAAGAGGTCAGGGATTCAAGAGAGGAATGAAAAGAAAGCAGGCTATTTCCAGGCAGAGATGACCCTTGATAGTGGTGGTGTGGGTAGGGTGACCAGACAGCAAATGTGAAAAATCAGGACAGGAGGTGGGGGTAATAGGAGCCGATATAAGAAAAAGACCCAAAAATCAGGACTGTCCCTATAAAATCGGGACATCTGGTGACCCTAGGTGTGGGGCACAATTTAAAGGTTGGGAGGTGGGGCATGTGACCACCCCATGCCTGATAAGGCTGCACATGTAACTGAAAGTAGAATATCCGCTTTTTTGGTCTAATAGTACAAACTGTGTGTGAAAACAGATAATCTATTGCAACAGCATTGATGAAAGTCTCCTGCAGTTGAATACTGAAGATTTTTAGTAGCATTCCTCTCTAGTGGTTCTATTACTCAGCTATTTCTGAACACAGTTTATTGGGAAATGTTGTCCTCTGAGCTCATACACCCTCTTCTCCCCCACCCCCCAAAAAAACACAAAACAAAAACCAACCAAACAAACCACTTCTGAATTGCAGAAGGTACAGTGGTGGTATGCAGTTGTTTTCTGTCACTTCACCAGAAAAAGGTAACAAACTGTTTCTCTCAGTGAAAGTTGAAAACAGGATAATTTAAAACTGGGGTTTTTATTTTAGAATGGGGAGGCGAAATCAACTTTTTAAAGAAGCAAAGAGTGAATGGAGATGAGCAAGAGATGAGTAAGAAAGATGAAGAGAAATAGCAGTGAAGAATAAGGGGATCAAGACTGTTCAAATGAGAGTGGGTGAAGAATTTTAAGAGAAAACATAAAGGAATCTCTTGAGGAGGAGGAAGCGTAAAAGATTTAGAAAATGGAAAAAGGCCGCAGGAGATTAAAGGGAACAAGAAGCAATAGATTAGAGGTAAAAAGTCTCAGTGAAAGCTGTTGAGATGGAAAATTGGGAAAAAGAGTAGATTTAAGAGTGAAAAGGAGCAGTAGAAATAGAGCAGGTAGAACAACATATCTTGGGTCTTGATTTTGATATAGAAGAAAAACAACTGCATGGATGTAGGATGAAAGAAAGCTACAGAAAACTCAGTGTAAGCTGTTGGGTGAGTACTTTAACAATTATTCATGAGAATTTGTTCAACTTTAAAAGGAATTTTGCTTCAACTATTTGCAACCTGTTTATGTTCATTTTCCAAGAATAGTATAAAGAACAAATTTACTGGCAGAAACATTTTGCTGAAACACAAATGTGTAAGTACACAATATTCAGGAACTGTGAATTTCAGTTTAGTTACTTCAAATATTTATACAAAACCTTTATTTTATGGCCATCCTGCAATGGAACACAAAATGTTGACTTCTGTGTCCAAACAAGAGTCTGAATATTGATTACAACATTGGAAGAGAGAATGCTAATAAAAAGAGTAGTAAATAATGTTCAAACACTTGTTAAATATTTTCAAAAATAGTGGTAATTTTAACTTGGGGAGAGATTCGGATGAATTTGACTGACTCATTGATTATTCCTCAACTCATAGAACTGATTTCCAGAATTTGTTTGAGGGGGAAAAAGACTAACAGCTTTTTTTTTTGTAATTTCTTCTTGCTTTTTAATAGTCCATTTATCATTTTTACAATATATGTTCTCTGACAAGCCCTCATACAGGCAAGCTTGAATCAAGGGGAAAGGATGTGATCTTATCCATAAGCACAAAAATACTGTCTTTCCGATGTTGTGAGGGCAGCAAAGATGGAGACCAAATGGCAACAAAATATGGCTTCTAGTGGTCCACTGGTTCTTGAGTTGATGGACATAGTGTCGTGCTTGACCAGAAGCAACCTTTAAAATAACGTTTGTTTGTTTAGACAGGACCGCACACAGAAAAACCTGAATAAGTCAAGCAAAGGTAAAACTACCAAAAAATGAATCTTGAGTGAAATCTGGTGTGGTACAGAGCCAAAAGTAAAATAAGCTTCATGTGACACTGATGAGTAAAGAGCTCAATGCTATGAGGAAAAGGAAGCAGTACCACACAAGCTAATTTTCTGCCACAAGATAAATGTGCTGTGATAGAGCACACTTACAGCTTTCCCCATACGGATATGGGGAACTGATTAAAAAAGTTTTAAAATAGTGGTAACCGTGTGAAGAGTTGAAAACAAAACAGTCAATTTTAAGGAGACTGAAACTTGAAGAAAACATGAAAAGTCTAGATTTACAAAAGGAATTATGGGCGGAAGAGAGGGAGAAGAGGCTTTGTTGATATGAATATATAAAGGACTGAAATGAAAAGATTTAGATGCTCGGAGAAACAAGTGCAATCAAGAAGATGGGATTTAAAAAAAAACAAACAAAACTAAAAACAGTAGCAAGCTGAAATAAGAGAGTGAGTGAAATTTGTCCCTGTACAGAGGACTAATGCAAGGCCTTTATACTGCTTAAATTGTACTTCAGCCTTGTTTTGATGGCTTAAATATGTTTTAGTCCCCTGCTCAGGAGTGAAACGTACCAAAAATGAATGAGCTGCCTAGCATTGTGTTATAATATCAAGCAGAATATTTCCAATTCCAGATCGGGTGAGGTGCTCAGGGAAGATTGGACGGAGGAGTTTGTGCCCACTACAAGTCACTGTTTACTGTAGGTTGGAATGGGAACCCAAGCACCTTGGGTTTCACTATTGCTCTGCTGGCTGTAAATATCTGTGAAAATCCACTGGCAAAATATGTCCCACCCTACCCAGTGCAGGTCCAATAGATGGCCACCTACTACTGTTATCTATTACGCTGTTAACTCAAGTGGCAGAATTCTGTGTGATGGATCTAAAGACCATGTTGTGTGTGTTTATAATTATGAGAGAGTCCTTAATTATGTGATCTCTCACACTTTCTGCCCCCCCCACCCCCAGGAACTCTGCCTAATTCAGTGAAAATAGATTTTTTAAAATGTGTTAAGCACTTGGTTAGTATAGTGATGAGTGCCATAGAAAAAGCCATGAGAAAATTAATAATTCTGTCTTCAGAGCAGGGTTTGAATACTGTGCAGTAGATAATGCCTGGGGTGTCTCACTGACCAACCAGAAAAAAACAAAATATTGACTTGAGGACCATCCAAGTATGCTGAATGATGCAGGGATTCTGAGGAGAAAATAGTAGGCGATCGTATGCATATAGGGCTGTAAAAGGTTGCACGGACATTAATTATAGCACTTCATAATTTTTGTTTGTGCAGCCTTAATATTCCTTTAAACAAATTTGTTGTGTGTAATGTCACTAATATGATGTAGCTCCTGCCCCCAAATAATAGTGTGTGGCTTTTCCAGTGCTGATATATATCAATGTGTATTTCTGCACCTATGCTCCTCCACACTTAATACATGTATGTTGTCTAGGGGACCCATCCAAAAAATATGCAGATTATCTAGGAACAGAATACCAAGAAACCACAGAATGGGACAAAAGATCTTGAAAATACACCTCTACCTCGATATAACGCTGTCCTCGGGAGCCAAAAAAACTTACCATGTTATAGGTGAAACTGTGTTATATCAAATTTGCTTTGATCCACTGGCGTGCACAGCCCTGCCCCCCCAGAGCACTGCTTTACCGCGTTATATCCGAATTCGTGTTATATCGGGTCGCGTTATATCGAGGTAGAGGTGTAGTTTTGCCACCTTTTTGTAGGGTTAAATAACCATGGCTGTGTGCATAATTCATATACGTTGAGACTCTTTCTTGGTTTATTTAGAGGTGTTCTTCCATATCTTATGGGAAGACACTTCAGTCATACAAACTAAGTATTCTGGTAATTGATTTTTTTTCCCCAGGTGCTGGTGTTTGGACCAGTTGAGAATTAACTAATGTTACTTTATTCCCACTATCCTTAAATAAGGAAAGGAAAATATAGACCATGACCTGTTCTCCCCACTAATATAGGCAAGAGCTTATGGAAAATCTTTAATAAGAGGGGCTTTAGTAATAGGTGTACTGTAACCACAATACAGCTGCTAATTAAGGGGGAATAGGCTATTTTAGCTCAAGCTGCAAAGGCTCATGCTTTCACCAAGGGATGTGTACATTCTCTGTCACTTGAAGTCCTTGTCAAATAATAGCTCTTAAAAAATGATTAGGGGGCTGGAGCACATGACTTATGAAGAGAGGCTGAGGGAACTGAGATTGTTTAACCTGCAGAAGAGAAGAATGATGGGGGATTTGATAGCTGCTTACCTGAAAGGGGGTTCCAAAGAGGATGGATCTAGACTGTTCTCAGTGGTAGAAGATGACAGAACAAGGAGTAATGGTCTCAAGTTGCAGAGGGGGAGATTTAGGTTGGATATTAGGAAAAACTTTTTCACTAGTAGGGTGGTGAAGCATTGGAATGGGTTACCTAGGGAGGTGGTGGAATCTCCTTCCTTAGAGGTTTTTAAGGTCAGGCTTGACAAAGCCCTGGCTGGGATGATTTAGTTGGGTTTGGTCCTGCTTTGAGCAGGGGGTTGGACTAGATGACCTCCTGAGGTCCCTTCCAACCCTGAGATTCTATGATTCTATGAAAGTTATCCAGTGTTCCAGTTCAACCAGATGCTATGGGGTCATGCATCAATTCCTGGGTAAAATGCTGTGGTTTCATTTTGTGCGAGAAGTCAGACTAGATAATCATAATGGTTCCTTCTGGCCTTAAAAATTGATGAATATGTGAAAGTCAAGAATGATACTGAGTATTCTGCTCATTTTAACTTTTCATTTAGTCCCAAATTCTGTTCTTGTTTATATTGTAACACCATTCAAGGTCATATGGCTATTACTCAGGGTAGTTTGACTCTTAGGTTGAAACCCCATCCCATTGCAAAGGGCCTGTAAAAGTGCCCTTGTACCACTTCAGTCTTCAGTGCTGTGTAAGCCCTGTGTGGGACATCTGCAGTGGGGTAAGTTTCACCTTACTGCTTTGAAATAGGCATGGTATGATTTGATAAGGGCAATATACATGAATGCCATGCCTCACTCTTTTAAGTTAAAGATGATTGGGGGGGGGGAAGGTATGTTTAACCGCCCCCCACCTTTTTTATAATTTCACAGAGAATCTTTTGGCTTTCTGAATTATTCCAATGCCTCTCACCTTCTCTGTGGTAATATTTGTGAAGTGTAGAAAACTCTTCCTTGTGACTGCCAGACCAATAAATTATATTATTCCATTGTACTGTAGTTGGCTAACAAGCTATTAAGGATTTCAGCAGAAAGTTTTGCCTTTGGGGCTAATAATTGGAGGGTTTCTTGTTTCCACCAAAGAGCAAATAAGAACACAACAGAGATCTAAGAATAAAATAATTAGACTCTTCTGAAAATAGAAAAACCTCTCTGCTCAGTGGTGTAAACAAAGAAAATTAGTAGTAAAAATGATCAGTGCTGTTGAAATGCACTTGCTATCATGTATTTACCCTGGGGAAAAATGACTTGCATCACTCAACTCCTATGTGGGGTGGTGTATGTGTGATGAAGTAAAAGCAGATAATGATTTGCGTGAGGGAGTAATTGGCTAATTTCTGGCAGTTATAACTGATTGAGGAACAGCCAACTGGTATGACCCCCTCAACTCTCCAAAAATGGCAAATGTACAGCTGTTAACCATGACCAGTCTTTAGAATGTCAAGAGCCATTTTTAATTCTATCACTTTCAGCAGAACAGATAAAACAGACATCTTTTTGACAACAAAGTCTGATGTACTGCTGGGAGTAAACGTATTTAAGGGAGGATGGAGTGGAAGAGCTTTATTGCATTCTTCAAACTCCTCTAAAAAAAGCTTTGAGAAACATCTCATTCTCTTCCAAGTCTTGTGTACTTTACACTGTAATCCTATTCAACTTGCCTAAAGATGTGCACACTTGGGTGATTGGTACATGGGGAAGTGAGATTAAAAAAATTATTCCACATGTTTAAAGATACAGTGCCAAATTCTGCCTCTGAAATCAAGACGTTTGTATTAGGTGAAAGTCTCCATGAAACTTGTTTATCCGAAATGGAAAACTGATGTGGCCCATGGCCCACAAAGGAAAATAATGCTGTAGTCACTCCTCTGAATAAGCTGAAAGGTTTAAAAACTAATCACAGCAATAAGTGTCTTACTGAGCAAATGCCTTTGCATAGTTCTCTAAATTGTGTTTAGTACACTAAGTAAAGCACTTTGAAATTTGTAATCTTTGCCAGATGTAACCTTAAAGTGAACAGACAGCCAATTAGCAACTAAAATGGAGTAGTGTTTTCAAAATCAGAGCAGTTATTTAAAATACAGTATCCCAAGACACAGTTTGGGACAGGTACTGATCTTCACTGAGACAAAATTACAATTTAAATCTATTTTTGCCTGAGTGTAAGACTGGACCATTACTTAGTCATAGACTTGAGTAAGCATGGACAGTACATCAATTAAAGGTGAATTGTAAAAAGGGAAGAACCTTGGTATTGCAACCCTTAATTTTTCTGTGCAATGTACAAAGATTCAGTTCATTTTTTCTTTTAAAAATATTTTCTGTTTTTGTTGGGAAACTGGCATGTGGTGATGAGATCATCAAATTGAAACCTGAGATCCAGCTTTCCTTGCCCTTGATAAATAGGTTAAATAATTATGGCAAAAGTAAGGCATGTTGTTAATCTGTTCTAGCAAGTATTCAGTATTGTCAACCCCAAATGTTCAAAAATCATGAGTCAAACTCACCAAAAATCATGAGATTATGTAAAAATAATAATTTGGTGGTGTTATTTGCCTTCTGCTTTTTGAGTCTTTAGGAGGCACTGGGCTCATATTTTGAAGCCTTATGCATAGCCACAAGGGCTGGAAACTTACTTTAAGCATGAAGACTGAAATCATCACACATTCACTTGACTCCAAGAGCTGGGGCTTTAAGGAAAACAATAATTCTCATGAGGCTCGTGATACAATCATGAGAATTGGCAACACTCAGTATTTGATGTGAAGGTTTTCATAGAAACAGTTAAACAGAAAGTATTACCCCAAATCCCCCCACAAACTTTGCTCCGGTAAGTGTACCTGGATTGTTGTCATGTGAATTTTGTAGAATAAGCATACTTCATTTCAGTGGGATTTGCAGAGAAGCTAGCTTTGAAGGACAACAGGTATAGTCAGATCTTGCAGAGAGTTTGTGTTGCAAAGCAACTCAGCAAAACGGCCTTTTTCTATTTGTTTCTGCTCTGGCCCATCTATGGTTTCAATCCACTCTAAATTGATTACTGTTTACCATGTGAAAAGAATATTTTACAGAGCCCTGTATCCTTTGTAGTTATGTCACAAACTGGTGTTCTGGGACAGTGAAGTCCCTCTTCTTATTATTAAGTCAAAATGTGCTAGAGAGGCTCTTCTGTGCTACTTTTACATTTTCCACAAGATGGCATTGTTATTGAAAGGTAGAGAACCATGGAAATGCTACTTATTTTTGTTCAGCGACTCCAATCCAGTGAAAAGCTGCAGTTTGGCTTCAGATACTTATTGGCATTGTTCACCCTGTTTTAATGAGATCTGAAGTGTTTTATGGAGCTGTTACAAGCCTAGAGCTCAGTTCTTTGGCTAATTTCCAGAGGAACCTGGCATGTTTAAGTAAATTGTAGAATACATTTTTCCATTTGTTTGCTTATCTCCGTTTAATATTTTTAAACTGAATTTCAGTCTTTGTAAAAAGGACTAGATTGGCAGAACTAGAAAGCTGAGATTTCCTATTCATCCATAGAAAAAGTACAGTATGGGCAGTATCTGTGCAAACATGGACCTCAGTCAGGGCTGGCACCAGGGAAGGAAGCAGGTGCTTCGGGTGGCCAATAGATAGGGGCGGCATGTCTGGGTCTTCGGTGGGAATTTGGTTGTGGGTCCCTCTTTTTCTTTGAGCTGCCGCCAACGAGGAAGAGAGGGAGTGAAGGACCCGCCGAAGAATGAAGTGGCGCAATTGAGCTGCCACCAAAATGCCGCCGATTGGCTTTTTTTTTCTTTCTTTCTCCCTTTGCCGCTTGGGGCAGCAAAAAAGCTGGAGCTGGCCCTGACCTCAATCATGTAGAACCATCTATAGAGGTGAAAAGCTAACTTGCTCTCCGTGGCCATCAGTCCTTGAATTTTCTGCTGAGACTTTTATGAGTGCCAGTCGGTGCTGTTTGTGAAGGCTGGACTCTTCCTACTAGTTCATTTCATACCACACTGGACTGAGGTCACTGAATAGCCTGCAGATAAGGACTAAATGTTGTTCCCATCCACTTGTTTCATATTTCATACAAAGCATTTCATCTCTTATGGTTACCGATACGTGGATTATTTATTTAAAATGCTGTAATTGGAGCCCATCCATGCTTTGTCCATACAAAGTGACACCCTCTCCCATATATATGTAGAGTGCCCATCTTTACCAATGAGCAGCAAGGGAGTCAGATGGAGGAAAAAATGTGCCCCCTGAACATGTGATGTAGATTGTGTATTAAAACAAACCTAGAATGTTATCAGAATACAAGCAATATGGACGATGGTGTTGCGTCTAGAGGGCAGTTATTCCTACCTTGTAAACTGTCTTAACTCATATGGTTTGAAGCTTTGTTTCTCCCCCCCGCCCCCATACTTGAAACACTGCATGGTAGCTTTACATAAGTAATGAACTAGTACAAACCTCTTACATGTGCTACTATATATTAGCAATAAAATGTGTAGAGCTCTGTCATGGTGACACAGCAAGCTGCGCTTTATACCCCTTTCAGTCCCTATCAAGTGACAAGCCTGGCTCCCTGCTCAGAGGGGTAGCCGTGTTAATCTGGATCTGTAAAAAGCAACAGAGAGTCCTGTGGCACCTTACAGACTAACAGACCATGTGGTCCTACCACTTTTAGGCTAGATATCTGGGTGACAGTGCCCCTGTTTGCCAAGAGTGTTAGCATGGGAGGCTCAGCTGGTTTGAAACCTAGAAGTCTGTGGTCCTGTCTCCCCCTCCCCCCCCCCCCCCGAGCAGCAGATTAAAGTCACTCGGGTAGCTATTTTCAAAACAAAATATTGTTTGTTCATTTCCCAAAAGTACACCACACATAGGTGTATAGGCCTTTCTTTATTTCACCATTTGTTCTTTTTCCCTGACCCCTTACCTAAACATTAATCTTTCCTTGAAAGCTTTAGTAAGTTTCATTTAGCTCAGTTACCTCTGTCTCTGGGTTGGGGGGAGAGCCTGCTTGCTGTAGTTTCTCTTCAGATCCTATCCAGTGGCTGCTTGCTGTCCACTCAACCCCCCCTTCTCTAGGCTAGTATCTTTAAGATATTAGTATCTCCTTTTTATTCTAGGCTCAGGCCATGAAAAGACCATACCAGTTTAGTTGGAGTGAGGCAGGGGCATTCCCCAATTCATAGTTCCCTCATTGTTTCCTCAAGGACCCCAGTATTCTCCCCAGTATACCTTATTTTTACCATTGTTTCATTTCCTGCTTGTTTTTCCCCTTCAACAACATCCCTTGATTTAACACCTGGCAGTCAGGCAGGATAATAACAAATAGGTGAATGGTGGTGCATGTGATTTTATGTGGGGAGTTTTTATAACTCCATAAACTTTCTCTTTGGTGATTGTAAGCACAGTACAAAGAAAATATCTACATTTTCAGAGGGGTGAAGTAGGGAAAAACTTAAGTCACTTATCAAAATCTCACAAAAGGTCAATGATAGACCTCATGAGAGAATCCAGGTCTTTTGATTTCCTGTCCCATGTATTAGCTTCAAGGCAACTCTACTCTTTTTTGCCAGAATGCCTTCTTGAAAAATATAGTATACAGTAATCTGATATATTTCCAGGTTTTGAGACTAACCCTAGAATTGTGTTCTAATTATTCTTGTATTATGGTGGTATTTATTCAACTTCATTGAAAAATGAGAGAGAGAGAAACCAAATTTTAGCATTAACTGAGGTCTTTCATGCCTTATTAGGGGACTCCTTGTATATAGGATGGAGTGGCCAAAGTTGCAATTTCTGCCGTGTGCATGTGCTACACCTACAAATATTAAAAAAAAAAAAAAAAAGTAACCTAGTATTAAACTGGTGTGGCATGGAGTAAAATAAATTAGGACTGTGATGAAGTTGACAGTCACTCCCTATTCATAGAATTTAAGGCCAGATCACCTAGTCTGACTTGTAATTTGACAGATCACTTAATATCACCCAAATATCCCTATATTGAGCCCAGTAACTTTTAATTGGCTAAAACATATGTTCCAGAAGACACCAAGATATGCTGGATCATCCTCTAGCTGGGAGAGGGGCAGAAGGAAGGGGTCTGCTGAGTGCATCTCCTCATAATGGGACTGATTTAATTTGTGTTCCACCTTAGTTCCCCAGAAGACTGGCTCCACTCTGAAGAAATTTAGTCAGTATGCCTTAATAAGGCTTTCTTCTTCACACCTTGGGAGGAAAGAGTGGGAAAGGAGTTAGGGGAATTTGCACCCCCCACCCAACTGCCCTCTGAATCTCACTTGGTCCCCATTCTGATTGCAGGGCTTCCTTAAAAATTCCCAGACAAAGATTTGTTAAGGTGAATCTCAGGTTGTAAACACTGTGGTTTGAGTATACTACCTTCAAGAACTAAATTGCCTAAATTGAGGCACTCGCTCTAGAATATTCTGCTCAGACTTTGGCTCTAAATTTTATTTGAAAACTTAAAAGAAATAAGTTCAGAATGGTGCTTTTTTCTGACAAAAGCACAACTTCCTTTTTATCTATTCTGTTATCCAGAAGGTAGGGGTGTGTGTGTGTGTGTGTGTGTGTGTGTGTGTGTGAAAGGAGGGGGGGGAAAAAAAAGGAAGAGGGTTGTAAAATGTATGCAATCTATTCCATGACATAGGAAAAATAAGTCCTTGCATGGCACGTTCTTGGCATGTTTTGGGACTATGCACTCTTAGACGAAGGCCCGTAAACTTGGAATGCAACACCACAGATCCACTGTATTAGTGCTCCTTTGCTGAATGTTGACTATTTAATGTGTAGAGGCACTCCAGATTTTGTTCAGTGCTCATCAGTATGCTGAAAGACAGTGAAATGTGAACCAGTTATGCTGGAGGTAACAAGAAAATTAATGCCATCTTTCATGTCAATGAAAGTGATGCCTCTGGTGAAACTGCCTTTTTAACTTTGCTTGTTGAGCCAAGTGATGTGATACACATGCCAACCTTAGAATTAAACTTGGGATCAAAGGTTAGTGGATGGAAAATACTTCAGAAAATGAAAGGTGATAGGATAGTGACCAGTGGTTCAAAATGTTAACAAGAGTCTGTTAACCCCTTTGGGAAGAGGTTCCCTATGCTTGATTTCCTGTTGACATGTCTAATCAGGGCACCCAAGAGTCTCATCTTTTCCCCTCACTCTGTGCTGCACATATTAGACTGTTGTTCAGAATCTCCTTGCAATAACGTGAGCCTAAAGTAGAGCACTTACAACAAGCAAACAAAACTTGTACAAATGGAATTTTGGATTCCTTATGAAATATGTCTAATCAGGTCAAAAATTAGAGGGGTAGCCGTGTTAGTCTGGATCTGTAAAAGCAGCAAAGAATCCTGTGGCACCTTATAGACTAACTGATGTTTTGCAGCATGAGCTTTCATGGGTGAATACCCACTTCTTCAGATGCAAGTAGTGGAAATTTCCAGGGGCAGGTTTATATATGCAAGCAAGAAGCAAGCTAGAGATAACGAGGTCAGTTCAATCAGGGAGGATGAGGCCTTGTTCTAGCAGCTGAGTGAAAACCAAGGGAGGAGAAACTGGTTCTGTAGTTGGCAAGCCATTCACAGTCTGTTTAATCCTGAGCTGATGGTGTCAAATTTGCAGATGAACTGGAGCTCAGCAGTTTCTCTTTGAAGTCTCTGACTCAAAGAATACTTTCAGGACAACACTGAACAGCGCACTGATACGCAGTTACCCTCCCACCAACAGTACAAAAAGAAGAACTCCACATGGACTCCTCCTGAGGGTCAAAATGACCGTCTGGACCTATACATTGAATGCTTCTGCCGACGTGCACAGGCAGAAATTAGTAATAGTAATATAGTAATAATTGGAGATATACCAATCTCCTAGAACTGGAAGGGACCTTGAAAGGTCATCAAGTCCAGCCCCCTGCCTTCACTAGCAGGACCAATTTTTTTGCCCCAGATCCCTAAGTGGCCTCCTCAAGGATTGAACTCTCAACCCTGGGTTTAGCAGGCCAATGCTCAAACCCCTGAGCTATCCCTCCCCCCCTGAGCACTGGAATGGGTTACCTAGGGAGGTGGTGGAATCTCCTTCCTTAGAGGTTTTTAAGGTCAGACTTGACAAAGCCCTGACTGGGATGATTTAGTTGGGAATTGGTCCTGCTTTGAGCAGGGGGTTGGACTAGATGACCTCCTGAGGTCCCTTCCAACCCTGAGATTCTATTATTATGATTCTAAGGGGGGACTCAAGATGGAATTTATAGCAGACAGCCTACTTCTCTTATAACAGGCACTGGGACTCCTGAGTCCTGGCTCTGCAACTAACTTTTTTGTGTGGTATTTAGATAAGTCTCTGCCATAATCTCTCTCTGGTTTGGATATATTTTATCCGTCTTTAAAATAGACGTTTTAAAGACGGATATTCTTATATCTGTCAAACATAAGCGTAATTTAATTATCTCTGAGGTGCCCAGATGAAAAGTGCCAATAGAGACAAGTTGACAAAACCTTAATGTGCTACTCAAAATAATATAGCTATTAAATGTTTCCAACAGCAGAATGGAGGTTCAAAATTGCCTGGTCAGAGTGCAGAGAATCCCAGGATAAATCCTAAATTCTGGCTTTTCACAAGACCATTCATTTCTCAATATTTGGTTACTTTTAATGGCGGGCGTGAGGGAGGCAGGGAAATCAAGCCCCTTTAAAGCATTTCTGGTTGGGCATCAAAAATCACTAGTCACTTTTGAAACTGTGTTGGATTAAGCACCCAGTCACTTATTATTTCTGTTTCAGACAGCAACTATGTAAATAATCAGTGAATTGTTGCCTTTTACAAGCACTAGGTAAAAATACTGAAATTCACATGCAGAAGTGAATTAGGTATGATCTTTCTAAAAAGGCACTGGTTATATTAAAGGTGACATACTGTATATGCCTCCTGATTGCAGCGTTGTAAATACTGAGAATTAGCGCACAGCCCACCTAGCGGGCCATAGGTTAGTGATCTCTGTTAGGGTTATGGGAGTAGGAAGAAGTGGGAAGTGGTCACAGAGTTGCTCCAAAGTTGCTTTTGGAGTTTTAAGGCTGCAGTAACTTTGATATCTACAGCCCTGGTTGGCTGGAAGATTGAATTAACCTTGTCATGCCCTAAAGCAATGGATCTCAAAATTATTTGACTGCACCTCCTTCTTTGTCTGTTCACACCGCAATTACCTCCACACAAGCACATGCACTAATTAAAAACAAACATCAACATGCAACTCTCACTAAATATTAAAAATAGTAAGGCATTGATTCAAACAGAGGCAATGATCCAGTCTAACAAGCAAAAACAAAACTGCAATGGTGGTCGGTGCTTACAATTAAATGTGACCTAGTGTTGTAGCAAACTAACTAAGGTACAGATGGCAACTTTGTAAATCTGTCAAAATTGACAGCGCCATCTGAGAAGCTGGTATGTCTGTCTGGAGGAATTAGCCTTTCTAGTTATTCATTGCTGTGGGTAAAATGTGCACAATGTCTTCCCCCCACCCCCAGCTTCTCATGCTCCCCCAGGGAGCTCTACCTCTCCTTCCCCCATTTGAAAACCTCTGATCCAAATTTCACTTGGTCGTGGCCAGGCGGGTGTGTCTGAAGAGTTGAGATTGATTTGTGTAGTGGGGTACCTGCAGGGGCGGCTCTAGAAATTACACCGCCTCAAGCAGGGCGGCGCGCTCGCCACCGTTCCCCGGTCCCGCGGCCAGGGCAGAAGTGTCTGCAGCGGGTGCGCTGGTTCCGCGGCTCCGGTGGAGCATCCGCAGTCATGCCTGCGGGAGCTCCGTCCGAGTCGCGGGACCAGCGCACCCGCCGCAGTCATGCCTGCGGGAGCTCAAGCGGAGCTGCAGGAAGAGGGGACCCTCCGCAGTCATGCCTGCGGCAGGTCCGCTCGTCCCGGAGCTCCAGTGGACCTCCCGCAGGCATGACTGCGGAAGGTCCGCCGGAGCCAAATGCCGCCCTGCCGGGACAATGCTGCCCCACGTGCCTGCTTGGCGCGCTGGGGTCTGGAGCCGGCCCTGGGTACCTGGACCATGAAATCAGGCCACATTGGTTGCTTACTGGGATTGCTGTAGTACTAAGGAGGGAGTCAGATTTGCCCTTTGTTGATTTAATACATTTGGACGAGTGTGCTGACAAGATGAGTAATGGGCCTGGCACTTGATTTTTGCCTACCATGTTATACTGCATATGTTATATTTACTATCCTACCATGTGCCATGGTCTCTTTTGGTGGGCCCTCAAACCCAGATGTGAATTTATTTATATAATTAATAATTTTCTAAAATTTCTTGTTGTAGTGACGATTGCTTGTAAACCCGTTTTTTGTAAATTCTGTCTGCTGACATCTGGTATGGTCCTCTGATCTGACCCCTATCAAAATAAAATAAGCCAAACAATCTTTGACAAGGTCCTTCTAGTCGATGCATTAAACGGTTGTATTTTATGTGTCCTAGCTTGCTGGTTTTTGCCTCGACTTGCTTTATGCTAGTATGTGTATACTAATTAAAATGTTGATGCAGTAGGTACTCTTTAGTATTAAGTGAAATGAATATGTATCATTTATGCAATCACACTTACTATAATGAACCAACATTTTGGCCTTGTGGCAGATTTGAATTCTATACCAACTTAGAATTTTCCCTATACTATACATATTTTTTTCATCATTACCTATCAATCCTGGTAAGTAGTAGTAATGTGGGTTTGAGAGCAATGTCTTTCCTCTTACCAGATCTCCAACTTTTCAAAACGGAATTTAAAATGAGAATAATTGACTATAGCTTGAGACATTTTTATACAGAGACTCTAGTATGGTATCTTCTAATGTATATCCTATTATTATTGTGTTCTGAGTATGCTTCCTAATGTGGAATTCTCTTTGAACTACTAAATATATAATATTTCCATGTCTCTTCTTTGCCTTCAGGTACTCATTGCTACTTATATCAAGGCACCTAGGGTGGGATTTTCCAAAGCACCAAATTACTTAAAAGCATGCATTCCTTTGAAAGTCTCCTGGGATTTATCTTCCTAAATTAGTCGTATTGACTCTCCATTTGACGTAGGTACCTAAGTCACTTAGGTAGTTTTGAAAATACCACACTGATACTCAGTAGGTATGTAACTATATAGAATAAGCTATTAAAAAAAATCACGTGTGAACTGTATCAATGTCTGTAGAGTATCCGTTAAACTCAGTCCTGTCCCACTATAGAGTAGGCTAAATTTTAAAGTCTAGGAAGGATTTCCTGGAGATTTTCCATTGATTGTTTCAAAATCATGGTAAGAGATCTGCTGGGGATGTTCCTAAAACATTGGTTACCATTACTGATGCACTTGAAATAAGAATCTGAACGTGTTTTTCATCCCCCCCCCCATTGTAATATCTATGTGCTGAAAGACCAATAGGAAGATTTCAATTTTGGACATGGTAATACCATACACTGTTTGCTTTCTCAGATAATAGAGTGGTATCTAACCTTGTTTTTACCCAAATTGGTTTTATTTCATTACAAATGGCTTCTGCTCCTAAACAGTGTCTAGTCCTAAAGGTGGAGCACCCAAGCCAGTGGCTGTGGCATTCTCACGGTGAGAGGAAGAGCAGATGCCAAATCTTAGCCTCTCTCCAGTGACATCTGCTGGTTTGAAAGCTGATGGGAGACTGTGGTGTGATGGAAGGAGCATTCACTTAGAATGTCAACTGGGGACTGGGCTGGAAAACAATGGTGGTGGTAGTAGTGTCTTGTAGGATGATTTTAAATAGTTGGTCCCACTCCAGTTGAAGTGATGTCAATATTGGGGACCAGACTGGATGCAAGCAAGCTACATTTTGTAATTCACTCTGTTATCACATTATGGAATGATGGTGAGGGTCAGGAAACTTTTTTTTTTTTCTTTTTGCACACAATAAGTATCTTCTCACTGGTCCATCTACCTGCTGAGAGAGTGCTGAATTTGTGTGTCTGGATTAGTAATTCAGTTAGCAGAAACCCAGTTAGCAGATAAAGATATAGTATCATTTTTGTGTTCATCAATCTACTTGACTTAGATGCAAAATACTGGCAACTTTTCTAAAATTTCTAGCTGTCTTTTCTTAACGTATTGATTTCTAGAAACCTGTCACATGCATTTTAATGAGCAGTTTCCCTGCATGTGTCTTTGTATACCAGCATCCGAAAAAATAGATATTTTGTCAAGTCCACTTTGACAGTTTTTTGTGTTGATTTCCTTTCCACCTCTCCTGTTTTTGTTTTACATTCTAGGCTTTTAATAGTTTTCACTATCACACTTCCTTTTTTTCCCTCCGCACGGTACTTTCTCTTCTCAGCAGTCTGCACAGTGACATGGTACAAGCTCCATCTTTATTTCCCCACCCTCTCTTCTCTGCAATCTGCATAATGACACAACCTAAGCCTGTTTTCCCAGATTGCTAAAGTCCTTTCCCTATTGTTTTTTATATGGCTGTTACTAATATTATTGGACAGATTTCTACTTTCTTCTGTTTTCATTCCTCAGAATTAGTTCCTCGAGTGGTTATTTTTGAGATGTTAAAGCTAGTTAGCTTCTGAAATGGAGTCTAAACATGTTTGCTTTATAGAGTTGTTGGGGTGTGCGTGTGTGGGTTTTTTTTAGTGTTTAACAAAAATGTTTTTATCTGTGGAGATGCGTATTAATAATCTGATTTCTTTGCTAAAAATTGTTCCCTGTTTGTTTTCCCCATGTCTTTTGTGCAGCAATGTAGCTATTCCTACTGTACCTTTAGCTTTCCAGACCCTTGGGCAAAAACCTACAGTCCCTTATTGCAAGTACTGCAATTTGGCTGTGCAGGGTTGTCGAACATACGGCACATGGATTTAATCTTTCTTTGTGACATTTTCTGTTCTGTTCCTCCACCCACATAGCCCTCCTTTTTTTAGACACTTTTAAGCCTTCTATAATGCAGTTCACTTAAGTTACAACTTTTGTTTCTGGACCAGTTTGAATTTGTCAATTATATAATTCATATAACCATTCTCTAACTTTCTGATTATGGATAGGCAGGGTATTACAGCTGTACTAGCTAACTTAATTGTATTAAATCACAATTTCATAGAATCTTGGATCTGGTAATCCACAGAGATGGGCTTTAATTCTGTGTGTTTTCAAATGGCTTCAAAATCAGTCACAGGAACAATGGTATAAATTATAGCTGCTCACAGAGTATCTGCTATAATGGTTTCAGTGGAAAGAGGTTGTATAAGGAGTGGTTTGTCTCTTGAGATGCCAAATGTAAGGAGAGATGCAAGTCCAAAGTTCAGATAAAGGATGTAATATATTTTCAAATGAAAATTTGTGGTTTGTTCTGTTCTTTAGTATAGTCTTAGTCTGCTGGAAAATGCATATTAATGGAATACCAGAAGAAATCATACATGTTCTACTGGCCTTCTGATCTAATAGCAAATGGCAGAAATTACTCTTGTTGGCTTTTGGTCACTTCTTAATTCAGTACCCATCAGCCCTTTATACGATTAATCCTTTATCATCATTCCATTTGTATCTGTAGGAACTCTTCCTCCAGCTGGAAGCCACTTCCTTGGAGAACTTAAAAGGTTCAGCTTCTTGGATTATCTGCAGGACAAGACATTCTATCAACAGGGGAATTGGGTCCTTTTAGTGTAATTCCCACTAAAATGACACCTAGGACAATTTATGCCTTTGGTGCATGTGTGTTTCCTCTTGAGCTCAATGGGAGTCGTATACATCCAAGGTCAAAATTTAGCTCCTACTTGTTTCTAGGCACAAGAATCCTGAATAGGGCTCGCAACCCAGTTCTCTCATGCTCATTTCTTAGGCAACTAGTTTAGTTTACTGTGCTTTCCTATCCCTGCTTTGGTGTGCTCTATTATTTCATAATAATGAGAAATTAAACCCAATTCACTTTGTGGCTTATGATCCTAGACGTGGTGAGATTTATTTGAAAGATTTTAATATCTTAAGGACAGATTATTTTAAAGAAGCAATTTATTATTCATTAAAATAAAATGCTGACAGAACTGTAGGCAATGGTGCCTCCATCCTCCCCACAATTGTCTGCCTGAATTCAATCACTTGTTTACAAATGCAATAAATCATCCACAGCATCAACAGTAATCATAACCTAGAGTGATACTTTTTGACATTTAAGGTTAAATTTGAAGGACAAAGGAGGCTTCTTCACTTATAATGCTCTTCAAAGATGTACACACTATATACCATTTCAGAATTATTTTTTCAACCTTCTAGTGTTACATGAGCAGCTTCCCACTGAACAGATTCTGTAGCATTATCGTTTTAACCAGTGTTAAAAATGCTAAGTACTCCCTTCCTTGCAATTTTCATTATAAATAATGTTGTGATTAGGTGATATGACTTGGGTATTAGAATCTATGTGGCAGTCAATTAGCGTATCATTTAGGGCAAAATGGTAACTTGTCCTGTGTGCCTGCATGGGGAAGAAAGGGGGTTGTGTACAATACCACCTACTGCCTGTCTATGGGCTATCTAGACTTCCTGTGTATGGATAATAGGTTCCATGGGGCTGCTATTTCATTATAACCGTGTAGGGGTAAGAAGTGGGAGGAGTCTTAGTTTTGCGCACACACCCTCCAAGTGTTCTGGCCAATGCAGCTGAGCTGGCACTGGGAGGAGAAATATTCTGTGTTTGATAAAAGGATGGCATAGATGACTTCTCCCTTGGAAGAACGGGGTGGGGATGTAGAACCAGGGAAAACTTGTGATCTACGGGTCTCCAACCCGCCAGATCCACAGGTTCCTGGATCATCATGGTCCATCCTTCACCCAATGGCTTATGGATCAGCTAGAACTGGGACAACTTGAAGTCCAGTTCAGATGGAAAACTCCATCCCTGGGCTCCAATTGGTGGAACACCAAAGGTCCTGACTGGCCTGATCCTCCTACTTAAGCCAGAAGAGAAACAGGAAGTCATCCATTCAACTGGGCTCCATACTGTTTCAGACTACTCATCCAGTGCTACTTGCTCCTTTCTCCTGATCCTGACCTCCTAGTTCCCTGACTCAGCCTGATTTCTGGTATCTGATTCTTGATTGCTGACCTCCTGGTTTTGAACCCTAGCTGATGTGGGGACCCAGACCACAGCCCTATGCTAACTACTAGGCCTGGCCTCCTATGTCCCAACACTGACAGAACTGAGATTCTCCTATAGACTTTAAGGCTGGAAGGGACAGTCACGTGTGACAGGGTCAGGCCAGATGGCTACAAGAGTGGTCGAAGGTAGATCCAGGTTAAGCAGGTCCCTTTCCCCTGGGTAAGATAACCAGAGCAGTCAGGAACTTTCTAGAACTAATTGAGGCAGGCAGGCTAATTAGGACACCTGTAGCCAATTGGGAAGCTGCTAGAATTAAAGCTAATCAGGACACCTGGTTTAAAAAAGCTCTCACTCCAGTTAGTGAAGTGTGTGCAAGGAGCTGGGAGTGAGAGAATGTGCTGCTAGAGGACTGAGGAGTAAAAGCGTTAACAGACATCAGGAGGAAGGTCCTGTGGTGAGGAAATTGTTGGGAGGAGGCCATGGGGAAGTAGCCCAGGGAATTGTAGCTGTCGCACAGCTGTTCCAGGAGGCATTCTAGACAGCTGCAGTCCACAGGGCCCTGGGCTGGAACCCGGGGTTATACTTTGGAGGTTTACCAATGGTAGAGAGTCCTGTTGGCATCTCATCTTTGAAAGCTGCCACCCTTGTGTGCTGCAGAGGAATTGAGTAGCTCACATATTCAAAAACTCAATTTGAATTTTGGCATTTTACCAAGCTACCTGATAGCCTTTTCCCATTTTTGTAGACTGTTCCCTAAGATGGGATGTTGTCTGATCTCCTGTGGGAGCAAAGTGTCTTCGCTATAAATCAGGTTGGAATGGAGAAAAAGAGCAATATGATGCTTCAGTGCTCTGCCATGTGGGGGTGTTTGGAGTTTCTGTAAAATGTAACCAGTTCCAAAAATGTCAAATTACAGCTTTTCATTTATAAAACTTCCAGGAAGAGAGGTGAATGCCTCAATAAGCTGATTATCGGTTTCTTTCCATGCCATGTAAAACTCAAGCATTTTCTATCTAGGGCCCTTGCCCTCCTCCTTTAATGCTAAATAGCTATAAATAGTAGAATTTGAAGAAAGTACAGCATTTGGGGAAGGATTATTAATGTTTTTCAAGTAAACTCAGTTATGTGTAGATAATGGTAAGTTATCTCCTCTTGAAAGACACAATCTAAAGTGTGCAGATGAGGTTGCATATTTAGTGTTGGTTTAGCTCAATTGAGTGAGAATTGTACCCCTATATTCTCAAATCTCCTGGGCCATTGGTATTGAAAATCGAATTAGAAATTCTCACTGGAACCATTCTTAAGAGCATTACCTCTGACCAGGGGCAGTTTTAGCTTTTTTGCTGCCCCAAGCACGGCAGTTAGGCAGCTTGCCTGCGGGAGGTCCGTTGGTCCCGCGGCTTTGGTGTACCCCCTGCCGAATTGCCACCGAATCCGTGGGGCTGGTGGACCTACTGCAGGCACGCTGCCGAAGGATGCCTGACTGCCACCCTCGCAGGGACAGGCAGGGCGCCCACAGTGGCTTGCCGCCCCAGGCACGCGCTTGGAGCACTGATGCCTGGAGCCGCCGCTGCCTCTGACTTGGTTTCTGTGTAAATATGACCAGATGTAGTGCTTTAAGGCCTGAGATTTCTTTAAGATATCAAAAGAAGGCTTCTATTTCACTGAGATCAAGCAGGTGTCATTTGCAAAAAGAGCAGTTTGGTTTTTTATCATTGACTGTGATTCTCCAGTCTTTGCAGCATCTCTGATAGCTGTTGCAAGCAGTTCAATGGGTAGAGCAAATAGAAAAGGTGATAAAAATACTTTTACCCTGTGCCTCCATTTAGGAAGAAAGTCTCTGATCACAAACCATTTTAAAGGAAGTAATGGATATGTGGAATTGTGGAGTAGTTGGATGAGTTCGTGGCTGAAGGTCTGAAATTTTAATTTCCTCAATACTACTAAAAACTGTAGAGAGCACCCTATCTGCAACTAATGCTAGAAGAAAGCCACTTGTATTTAATCAATTTCACATTAAATAAACTATGATGATATTCAGTGAACATTTTTGGCTTTCCCTTGAATAAAACCAGACTTGTCAGTGTTGGAACAAACATATCAGCTGAAGAGGAACCACTTTGCCAAACTTTTTGGGCAGTATTTTATTGTGCAGACTGATGATACTGGTCAGCAGATCTACATTCTCTAGGACTTTTATCTTTTTGTTGGAGTATGGCTATGCTGGTGTCAAAACAGGAATTCAGCAGTTATCCCCATTCAAAGGGGTGACAAAATTATAGCAAGTATTTGATGGGCTAGAAACTGCTGAAAAAATGACTTACAGAACTTGATGCCAAAGCCACACCACCCTGAAGATTTGCCATTTGGAAGGTCCCTTGTAGCATTTTGTATTTTCAGTTCATTTCTGTTTCAAATTACTCTTTCTTCAGTAAGATGTGGGGGTTTTAGGCTTCAGAAAACTACTATAGTTATAGGAGCTCCTGAGGCCAGGTCTATACCACACATTTATATCAGTATAATTATATCCCTCAAGGGTGTGAAAAATCCACACCCTTGAGCGATGTGGTTCTACCAACCTAACCACCAATGTAGACAGCGCTATGTCATAGGGGGAAGCTTTTCCCATCGACACAGCTACTGCCTCTCGCAGAGCTGGGTTAAGTGTGCCAACAGGAGAGGCTGCACTGGTAGAGCATTTTAAGTGTAGACTTGCCCCGAGTCTGCACGTTTTGGCTTTGGCTGATCTTTTATCAGAGCTTAAAACAAAAGTGTTGGCTTGTTTTATTTTCTATGGTTTCTTTTTAATGATTATTTTTAAATCAATTTGGTGGGGGCATTGGTTTGAAAGCATTCAGCTGCCTTTATTTCCCAATTAACGGGGGGAAAAGTGTGTGTAGTGCATATGAGAGAGCTGTTTGTGGCATAGAGGCAATGCTGGAAAATTGCCCCATAATTTCTTATATATCAGCTTTTGTTTCTCAGGCAGCACCAATACATAGTTGCTTGAAGACATTTTAGAGGTTCCTGCCCTCAAAAACAATTTACTCTTGGTTTGTATCCTATATTTAGATAATAGTCTCCATTTTATGTATACCTAGGAGGCCTGACCAGTACTTAATGAAGTTGAAATTTAATGAGTGCTGGCTCGGGCAAAGCCTGTGCAAATACTGCTCTATTGCCATTTATTTCAGGTACGCTATGTTCACTGATCGAACAAAATATGTTTTTAGTGTATTATAGGAGACTCTTCATCTACGTTTCTGGTCTCTGATTCTAACCAGATATAAACTGATGTGTGATTTGGAAATAGATATCGCCTGATACATGTCAAAGAAGTGAAGACACTGCAACTAAGATCTTTAGTCAAAATCAAATTAATCTAATGGAGGATAATCAAGTTTGGAATGGGAAGTGAGGAGTGATTTTTAAAATAAATCTTTCATCAAAAGCCCTTCTAGGGGTATGTCTACACTACCAGATTAGTTCGATTTAACTTAATTCAAATTTGTGGAATCGACCTTACAAAGTCGAATTTGTGTGTCCACACTAAGGACACTAATTCGACTTTGAGTCCACACTAACGGGGCAAGCGTCGACATTGGAAGCTGTGCACTGTGGGAAGCTATCCCACAGTTCCCGCAGTCCCCGCTGCCCATTTGAAGTCTGGGATTTCCCCACAATGCATGCTGGGGGGAAAATGTGTCAAGGGTCGTCTTGGGTAACTGTCATCATTCAACGTGCTTTCGGGCGTCTCAAGGGGAGATGGAGGAGCTTACTGACTCGCTCGGATCTCAGCGAAACCAATATCCCCATTGTTATTGCAGCTTGCTATATGCTCCACAATCTCTGTGAGAGCAAGGGAGAGACCTTTATGGCGGGATGGGAGGTTGAAGCAAATTGCCTGGCTGCTGATTACGCTCAGCCAGACAGCTGTGCAATTAGAAGAGCCCAGCGGGAAGCGCTGTGCATCCGGGAGGCTTTGAAAGCTAGGTTCCTCAGGGAGCAGGGTAACCTGTGACTGCTCAGTTTCTTTACAGAGAAGCTGAACCTGCCCCTGCTTCAGTTACTGTTGACTTTGTTCTGCGGTTACATACCCCATTCACCACGTTTTCCCCCCTTCCAACACACGTTTAAAAATAAAGTTAATGGAACATTGTTAAATAACAACGTTTTCTTTATTAATGAATTTGTGTTAAAGGGCTGAAACAGGGATGCAGACTGTGGTGGGTAGGGTGTGCAGTGATGTTAACACCGCTTCTACACTCGAGGAATGATAGGCTCCTGCTCCTAGAGCGGTCTGCAGTGCCGGACTGGTTGTTTCAACGGAGCCTGCCATTCCTCCTTTTTGGGACTCTGTGCGGGGGCTACGTGACCTTGTGGCGGGGGAGGACGGTTACAGATTCCCCTGCTGCGTGGCTCTGTGGTCCGGGACAAGGACGGCTGCATAAGTTCTGTAACCGCCCTCCCATGCCACAAAGTCACGTACCCCCCACCCACACAGAACATGGAAAACACCTCCCAGACCGACCAGGGTGCCTACTGACTGCACTGTGTGTGTGATCTGCTGTTGATCCTGCCCCCGTGTCTGTACCCTGGTAAAGGTGACTGTCCTATGCAATTAACAACCCCCTTCACCGACAGTCTTCTGTAGAAAAACTTGACGGAAATAGTAATTAACAGCAAACTACTTTTAATAATCAACTACACAGTTAGGGGATGAAACTGGGATTGGGGCTTCGGTGAGCCAGGAAGGGAAGGACTTCTCAACATTTAGGGAATGAGAACCTTCTTGTATTTGTGCACTCTGCAGGGGTGCAGTGACAGTTTTCACGGCCCCTGTCGCCCCTCCTTCTTGTTACTTTGGGTGAGGGGGGTTGGGACTCTGTGGTGGGGGAGGGCGGTTGCAGATACAGTGCAGGGGTGCTCTGTCCTCCTGCCTGCAGTCCTGCAGAACATCCACAAGGCGCCGGAGCGTGTCAAATTTTCCCTGGGCATTTCCTGTGTGGCTGGTCAGAACATCCAAGCTCGGACTGCTGTCCAGAGCGTCAACAGAGTGGTGCACTGTGGGATAGCTCCCGGAGCTACTAAGGTCGATTTCCGTCCACACATAGCCTAATTCGACATAGCCATGTCGAATTTAGCGCTACTCCCCTCGTCGGGGAGGAGTACAGAATTCGAACTAAAGAGCCCTCTAGGTGGAACTAATTAGCTTCCTGGTGTGGACGGGTGCACGGGTAAGTCGAATTAACGCTGCTAAATTCGACAAACTCCTAGTGTAGACCAGGCCTAGGTGGTGGTGGGTTTTTTTTTTTGCCAGAGATACTTCGGTTGAAAGTTTTAAGTACACCTGAATAAAAAAAAGAAAAACAAAGACGCTTTAAGTTAGATATGCTTACCTACAGAGATCTTTCAGCACTAAGAGCCAAATTCTGACTTTTTTTGTGTGCCAGAAGTCTGCTTCTCAAATAATAGTGGAATTCAGTGCACATTTTTTTCCCCTTCCTCTGAGTTGTAGGTACTATAAACTATAGCACATGTGGAACCCACTGAATATGAGACCTAACAATGTAGTTTCTTCCTCCAGGAATGATTGTTATAGTCCTCTGAATCTTTGAGATCTGACGGTTAGCAGCTTCTTTTCAAGTTCATGACCTCTTTCCCAAGACTCCTGCCTTTCATCTCTGCCATGATTTATTCAGTTATGCCAGCTCTAAGTTTGAAAAAATATCCTCATATAATGCCAAATTTTCTGGGTCAAGTAATGCCAAAACAAGTTCTGGACACTGAACTTGGGACAGGTTTTCTTTGTGGGGAGGAGTAGGTTGTGGAGTATGTTAGCTACCATAGTGCTGAATGTGGTGTAAGTGTCAAGACAGAAAAGTAGGTAGAATTTTCTCAGGGGGAGGCCTTTAAACTCCCTGAAGTCCATTGTCTTGTCACCAACAGTCCCATATAGAGGTGAAGAACAGGAGCATGACCAATGGAACTGCAAATACATGGATCAACAAAACAAACCTGTTCTCTGAGTGGGAGCAGCGCTGGCTGCAACAAGACTGCTGTTGTCGTGGGCTGTCTGGCAGAGAGTACTTTGTCCCATTGAACCTACAGAATATCTTTTTGCATCTATTTGGATTTTGTGCAGGAAGGAAGGATTGGCCTATAGTGAGTTTTTACATATTTTGATGCCACCCAATATGGCTAGGGGTATTGCGTCCTTTTTATCCTGCCTTGTCAGATGTAAAAGGAGTTGACATTTTTCTTGTTTTACTGCTTAACCAGGATTCAGGAATAACTGCATGTCAAGGAGTGTATCCAAGTGTAATCATAATAGGTCACAGTGTGGGTTTCAGTCTTTTGCTTCGTCATAAGGTAACTTGGAATTTGGCCCTATATATTCAGTTGAATTCAAAATGAAAATTGATTTAATACAAACAGAGGACCTATGGTTCCCAAACACAAAGATATGGCTTTCAAATGCTAGGTATCAATATATGAGTGCACAAATATCACCTTTCCCTTTTTATGCTGTGATTCTATATACAAAACATGACTTAGTCCCATAGCAAAGGACTCAAAATGTACTGTCAGGCTGAGAGACTGAGCACTAAGCTTTGCTATGTTAATTTATACCACTAATTAATAATGTTCATGTATAACTAATATATACCAATTGCATGTCTCTCTTGATTATTTCTTCAAGTTATTTGATTCCTAGCCAGGGATCAGATCCCATGGGTATCATTAAGCATATGTTAAAACAAAATACTATCATGGTGGGGGGGTGAGAAAATTAAAAAAAATATTTAATTTCATGCAGAAAGCCTGAATTTGCTTGTTGGCATAGATTAATTCTGCATGAATGTTCATTTGAGGTGAACATTGCATCCGACGAAGTGGGTATTCACCCACGAAAGCTCATGCTCCAAAACATCTGTTAGTCTATAAGGTGCCACAGGATTCCTTGCTGCATTTGAGGTGAAGTTCTACTCTTAAAATGTGCACATTTTTGATGCCGTTTCCACAGAAGAGGGAAGATGAGAACAGTGTATCTGAGAGTGATTTTTAACTGCATTTCCATGTATTCAGAGATTAGGGTTTCTTATAAGTTTAACCGTAATTGTGAATTTCCTGGGTTGCCAACTTTGTTTGTTTGTTTATTTTTTAATACTTGCACTCTTTTTTGGAAAAAGTCTCATGGCACAAAACCTTAACTTCACCTTCAGGGAGTGTTTTGGTCTGGAAATTAGATTAGAGCTGGCCAAAATTTTTTGTCTAGAAAATGTTTTTCACTGGAAAATGTTAATTCAGGTCAACCAAAATATTTCATGAATTTGCATCAATTGTGGAAAATTGTTTTGATGTGAAACAAAATGAATCAGAAATTACTGACTCATTTTGGCACTGAGAAAAAAATATTTTTGATTTTTGTTCAGGCTATATTCACAATGGGATTTAGGTGACAGTAATTCACAGCTGTATCTGAGTGGTATCCACAAGAAGTGAAACGGCCATGCGGTCGGCCTTCAACGAGATGGGATGATTTCCTGACAAGGAGATATGGACAAGCATGACAAAGGATGGCTAGAGTGAGAGAAGATTGGAAGATGTGTTGTGATCAGCTCAGTCTTAACTGATGAAGGACCGACAGTCTACACAGACATGGAGGTAGTGCCAGAAACACTGAGTTGGGTGCTTCAGTTTGCTATATGTTTTCCTGTTCAGAACAGAATGAACATTTTGCACCCTAAGGTGCAAATATTTTGCAATATTCTCCAGCTGCCTACACTGCAGTTGGAGAATAACAGCGAAGACTTGGCAGCACAGACTATGGTATGGGTTGAGTACAAAAGTTCATGCCCTGAGTTTCAGGCAGCCTTATAGAGCCTGTGCTGAAGCTCATGCTGCTCGTGTCTTCACAGCTATTTTTAGCCATGCTAGTTAGATTAAAACGCACCAGTGTGCAATTACATCTCGTTACTTTGTAGTCATACCCAAAGTTGATGATTGGTTGCCTATTCCTAATTATTTAGAATAGTAAAAATGCTGAATGGAAGGATTCCTGTCTCCATACTGCCTTACACTGTCCTAATCATACACTTCAGCATGTGTAGTATTGGCTAGATAGTTGATGACTCTACATTTCTTGTTATGGTAAATGTAACTGTACAGAAGTTGCTGGGAGGAAGCTTTTTTTGTGTGTGTGACTAGTTATGTGAATTTAAATGCTCAGTAATTGTATGTAACAGCTGTGGGTGTTTGAAGGTGTGTGTGTGTGCGCGCACACCTGTTGAGAAGAATAAAAAAAGGCGTCAAAAGTCATCTTCACGTGTTTGTAGAGGAGCAACTAAATATGTGTGAGCCCAGCTGTTTGTGGAGATAAAACTTCATTTAACAGCTTGTCAACTGACAATAGAACACCTTCAAATGCCCTGCAGCTCTAAATTGATCAGAGTCTTCTAATAAAGAGGGATGATCTTTTATTTTAATTCACATATATATTCCCCTATTATTAACTCTAGTTGTTTACCTAAAAAAGTTAGCATTTCTAGCCATGTCATTTTATGTAAAGCTCTGTTCCAAAAGTAATAACTTTTCAAGGCAGTATATGCTCTCCAGCAAATTGCTTGAAAGTGTATATTTAAAATCTAAATGTGTTTTTAAGCCACCATATAACAGGGACTGTTGAGGAAAAACGGACTCTCTTCTGTTTACAGTTCTCCGTGAATGATGATATTCATTTTTACAAAGTAAAAATGGATCAGCTTTTGTTATTTCCCATTTCTCTGATATTTAATAACTCTTGTAGTTATGTAAGGCTGAAGGTCTGGCTTGTCTATATAGAAACCACTGAATCTTTGGAAACTCTTTGATAGAAGCTCTGCCAGGGTAAAGTCATTAAATTTTAATTGCCGGGAGTACTGAAACATTACCTTGATTCTTACTGAGAAGTGTGGGGTAGTGTGGTGGTGTTTGTTTTTTACTATTTGACAAGAAACAGTGGATCAGTTTTCCAGATCAATGGGGTACTGCACTTGGTTGGAGTTATTCAGTTCTTTGCAGGTCCACATTTCATTTAAATCTTAGGATTTATAGTCATGGAGGTTAAGTCCATTAATGGCTATTAGCCAGGATGGGTAAGGAATGGTGTCCCTAGCCTCTGTTTGTCAGAGGGTGGAGATGGATGACAGGAGAGAAATCACTTGATCATTACCTGTTAGGTGTCCCAGAGGGAGTGAACCTGGGATTGGTCACTGTTGGTAGATAGGACACTGGGCTGGATGGACCTTTGGTGTGACCCAGTATGGCCGTTCTTATGTCCTTACGTTCTAACCTAAATGAACCCAAAGTTATGGAGACAGACATGAGTCAAGGAAGCCAGCAGAGTATCAGAAACCTGGAAAAATCTCTGACTGGATGGGCTCAGGTATTTGGTCACAAGCTGAAGTGGTTCAAAAGTTTTTTGGATTTTTTTTTTTAAGCAGAATTTTTATATTGTTTCTTTTAAACAATAAAACACAGCAAGCGGCAAATATTTGGCCACACGCTTCTGAAACCTCATCCCATGTTCAGATTTTGGCAGACTAATTTCAGCTTTTCAATTAAAAAAAAAAAAAAAACCACAACAAATTTTGAAGGAAAGCAGACATTGTCCATGATTTTTTTTTCTGCTTTTAAAAAAACCCTAGTTTTCGATCCCCCCAAAAGTTTTGATGGAAAATATTTGTCCAACCTTTTTAATGAGCTTTTAGCACTTGCTGTTGCTGAGAACCAGTGATAACTTCTTTTCAAGTCATCTTTACAAGGTTTCTCAAAACTGGGTTTGTGCAGAGATGCGGAAGGTTATAAAATATTTATTTTTTCCCAGGTCTGCCCCGGGGCCGCAGGGGTCCCCATGAGAATATAGTTTTCTATAGTATTGCAACTTTTTTTATGGAAGGGGCCCCCAAAAGTGCTTTGCCACAGACCCCCTGAATCCTTTGGGCAGCCCTGTGCATAATCTACTTACAGGTGCAACGGCAAAACAAACTGCTAAAATGTTCTCATTAAGAGAATGATTTACCATTACTTTTACACTTTCTTTCCTATGAAAGACATTAATAAAAATGTGTTGTCTGTTATCAAACTGAAAATCCAATGATTTTAAAAGAAATGGCCAAATTAAAAAATCATAGTTCTGTTTGTGTCCTGCTGGTTCTACTGCCAGTGCACAGAGAAGGCAGAGCCATGTTTCCTTTTCTTTCTTGCTTCTCTGTTCATCAGAATAACAAAAATGTATGAAACTTGATCTTGGAGGGGAAAACCTGTAGCCTAAAGGGGACTTATTGTCCTCTAACCTTACCAGTGGCTTGAAAATGCCCAATTAAAAAAATGAATAAAAGATTGTATCTGCAAGCATGCTTGTACCATAAAGGTTCAATACTAACTAAGCTATCTTAAACAGTGAATCTTACATGAGGGGAAAGCAAGTAAACTATGCTCTTATCCTTTGAATAAGCATCTCTTTTTTGGATAAATGAAGCTTCACTTGCTTCATTTTCTAGTTGTAAGCATCGATACTGTATTTTTTTTCTGTTTGAGTAATGTAAATTTAAAAAAGGTAGATGAAAAGCTTTTTTTCTCTTTCAAGAGGCCCTATGAGGTCTGTGTGTAATTATTCACTTTTTACTTTTGCCATCTATAAAATAGGCCTGAGAGTCTCTATTACTTGTTCACAAGCCTTAAGTAGTCAATAATAATACTGACCTTAGAGTTTGAAAGTTCTGGCTCCTATTATCTGGTGGCGTTGTGATAAGGCTATTGGATCATAGCCTGTGTTTCCTGTGGAAACAAAGGGCTACCTTGAATGCAATATTGAAAATGGAAAATGCCATTAATAAAGTGATGTTTTTTCGATATGACGCCTTGAGAAAGTATAGTCGGCTGTAAGTAATAGTTGATGCGGCTTAGAAGGGTTACTTAAATATGGCGAGGTACAGTCTTGCCACTTTTTGGTTACATTTAATTAAGAAAACCTTAAGTTTCCTAAATATATTGTATCGGAATGTCATTCTATTTGGCTTGGCAAAAGGCAGTTATGCCATGTTGGTCCTCTTGCTCCTAACGTTTACAGAGAGAATACTAGGGTGACTGATCCAAAGCCCATTATAGAGTCTTTCCTCAGACTTGAATGAACTTTGGAATAGGTACCAAATGAAACTGTGAAAATAAAAGAAATACCTACTGCAAAATCTTTTCAGCATATGTCTAAGACATGCATGAATTGTCCTCTTCGAAATAATCCAAACACATTTTTAAGTTTAAAATCTAATTGGCATTTGTGATTTGAAATAAACCTAGCTCCAAATCAAACATTTTACTGAATTTCTCACTCCTAAAGTACTTATTGTACACACCCATACTTTTAAAAAGTCTCTCTCAATGTTAAATCATACACATCTTACAATAGTAGTAGTAATTTACCCATTGTACAGGGCTGTGTACGTCTGTCATTATGTACATAGTTAAATACCCCCAAGTAAATAAGAATCCTTGACCTAAAAAGGCACAATAGAACAAGCACATAGCACTAAGTTTTATTATTAGCAAGAATCCATCATGAAAGAGGAGATGGAAGGAAATTAGTGAACAGTCTGTTTTTTTTCAAATGTAAATGGTAGAATGAGAGAGAGCATGAAGTTAGGAGTGGTGAAGGAGATAGATGAAGGAACTGAGAGAAGCTTGGAAAGCCCAAAGAGGACAGGAGATGATGTGGAGGGAGATGACTTAGAACAGTGCTTCTCAAGCTATCTGATGTGGGGACCGGCAATTTTTTTCCCCAATGTGCCAGGGACCAGCGCCATATTATTATCCTATTCGATGCTCTTATGAGGAAACTCGCCGCGGACTGGCAGCCGATGGCTCGCGGACTGGACCACCACTTTGAGAAGCACTGACTTAAAATACTCATACAGAGCCTTGACAGAAAGGAAGAGCAGCTTGAATTTGATATGGAAAGTTAATGTAAAACAGGGAAAGAACATGTAAAGGTGTGAGAGATGGAGACACCAGTGGTGAGTGAAGGGAGAAAATCTTTGAGGCAGTGGTTTGGATAGACCGGAGGAAGGAGAGCAGAAAGATGGTGGTGGCTATGACAGCAGGTGCCAAAAAGATGGATGGACCAAAACTGTAGCAGCGGGAATGGAGTGAGAGGATGAGGAAAGAAGTGACAGGAGCGGGGACTTAAGGGAAGCATGCATCTAGAGATAAAAGGAAAGGTATAATCAAAGATGACCCACAGGTTGTGAGTTTGGGTGACACTGACAGGAAGGATGGTGAAGTTGTCCACAATGATAGAGGAGCTTGGATGGAAATATTTAAGATCCCAAATGAATATTTCATGGTTACAGAGTGAAGATAATTCTCTGGATTTTATTTTGGCATCATTGCCTGTGGGGAAAACTGTGCTGAAAAAAGTTCATACTACTCAGTTGTCTGTCTTTCTGCACCCCGATTGGTCTAGACCAGTAACCATTATGAAGGGTTGTGATTCACTATAGTATAATTGAGTGGATTTGCTCTTTTAAACTTATTTTCAGGCCACTCTGTGACAGGTTACCCCTGACTCCAGGGTGCCACCTGATGTACTGAGGTACCACTGGGCCAGGCACTCATGCCGCCTCCAGCACTCACAGTCAGGGGCACACCCAGCTGCAGAAAGACACAGAAATCAGCACTGCATGGGAAGGCTAAGGGTACATCCATACTACCTGCCCAGGTCGGCGGGTAGTGATCGACTTCTCGGAGTTCGATATATCGCGTCTCATCTAGACGCGATATATCAAACTCTGAACGCGCTCCCGTCGACTCCGGAACTCCACCACCGCGAACGGTGGAGTCAGCGGGGGAGCCGCGGACTTCGATCCCGCGCCGTCAGCACGGGTAAGTAGTTCGAACTAAGTGTTAGGGATTTTAAGGGGTCCCACTTGCCCCAGACTGTGTCCCGCTTGCCCCATGTTGAATTAGCTGAGCATAATTAACATTAGGCCATTATAGGTCAGCTTGATATTAAGACATAGGATAGCTGGTATGGCATAATCGAAAAGCCAACAGGAGAAAGGGGAACCAACGCCTACTGATAATTGTGAAACATGGCCTAGTATAACAACATATTAGCAATGGAAAATTAATAAAGAGTCTTGTACAATGTAGCCGCACGTAGGTGGGCGCACATGTAGTTGGGAGGGGGCTTGCTGTGCAACTCTATTGGAAGTAGTTGTATTGGGCAATTTGGTAAACAATAAGGCGTTATTAACAATTAAGATCCAGACCCCCACCCATAGGGTCAGAAGCAAACTGCATCCTAACCCCTGCCTTTCAGGCCCAGGTCTGTTAGCAAAACCCAATTGCTATATAGAACAAAGGTTAACTTCTGCAATTCTTGTCTGTCTATATCAGGGGCATGAGGGGGTGATGAAGAAACCAGAGAAAGGGGAACTGAGGAAGCTCAGCTAGAATGCTGAGCCTTATCCAATGCAACCGCAAAGGAGGGGTCTTACAGGCAGGCAGACTACCAACGAAAACTGCCCAGAAACAATAAAAGGAAACACCATGTATGAAAAAAACTGAAGTAGCTTGCAAATGTCACAACTGATACTCCCAAATAAGGGTATTTTAAGTAAATGCTAATTTGCGGTTTTAAACTTTATAAGCTCGGTAAAATTTGTAACAGGCAGAGGGGAGTTTTAACCCTCTCCCTGCATGCATGCTTGTACTATAATAAAAGTGCCTCAGTGTGTCTGACCCAAAATCAAAGGCGTGGTCAATTTTTCCACGACAATTTGGGGGCTCGTCCGGGATCCACAGATGACATCCCTGGATCAGAGGACCGCGGGCAGTTCCCTTCCAACCCCAGGGCCCATCTGAGAGGTAAGAGACCTTTTGAAATCTCTGCTGCTAGGGGCTTGGAGGAGGACTGGTCCGTAGGCTCTGGCTGGGGTAAGTCATAAGCTGGATCCAACCTTGGGACATGGTCAGACGCACCTGAGGCCCTTGCTAAGGCCTTATTAGACTCGAGTTGGGGTGTGGGAGGGACAGGGGAATTACGGGAAACGTGTCAGGTCAGGTCAGGTCAGGTCAGGTCAGGTTAGGCTGAGCTACTGTAGGCTGAGCTACAGTCTCAGTCTCAAGGCAAGGTGTGCCGGCAGCCCCTCGGACCACGCTCTTTGGGTCCGGAGAAAACTGATCGCCTATTAGAGCTGGGCGTTCGGCGTCCCGGAGCCACTAGGTTGGGAGGGACCAGGGGTAGTTTCGCCCTGGCAGCTGTGCCAGGAAACGTGCCTGTGTGTGTGAGGCCGTGCGGCCTGTGTGTGTGTATAAGGCCAAGCGGCCGGAGTGTGTCGGTTGTGAAAAAACGCTCCACGACCCGCTTGAAGAGAGATTGAAAAGCTTCCCTGACTGGCAGGCTTTGGTAAGTGGCTAACCAGTCAGGGTGCTTGTGTGTTCCCTATCCTGTTGTCCCTTACCCCTCCATATCCCCATGGCCCTGTGACCGCTCTTTGAGCACTGCCTTGTAAGAGGCCGCAGAGTCCCTTTTGTTCCCCGGAGCCATAAGCTCCCTTCCCTTCTTCGGAGAGGAGGAAGCCCCAGGAAACCGTACCGTCAGCTCAAAAGCTACTGCAGCATCGTTGGCTTGCAGGCTGGTGCCCAGGGCTGAGAGAGACGGGGACCACGGGTTGTTCTGTCAGCCCGCCCCCTTGTCCGCTTTCCTGTAGGTTCGCCAGAGGAAAATGCCTGGGAACCTGCTCCTTGTGTTCCTGCCATGAAAAAAGGGCAGGCCGAGTTGGGCCATTAGTGTAGAACTGTGGCAACCCCCGAGTTAGCATCCTGGTGTGATTGGCTTGAGTGAAGTGTGCTGTGGTGAGCATGGGGGCCAAAGGATCGAAAGTCCTGCCGGTCCCACCCCCAGGCACGCCTGCTTATATGCGTACATTATAGGTCGTCGACGTGTAAATATTTAAAAAATGGAATTGGTATACCAGAAATGATCCAAAACTGCAATTTCCCTGAAGGAAGTTTTGACCTTGACGGGATTGTACACCTCAGGGTGCACTCCTTGTCAACGCCATGCCTGTATTGTGAAGGTTGTTTTGTGTCGGTTATAGGTTTGGGGTTAGAACCCGAGGTATAAGTAGCTATGAACCCTGGGGAATTAAGTAACCACGGAGTGGTCCTAGAGAATAAGGTTGGCCAAGGCTCCCGTCAGCAATAGGCAGACAGTGGAGGGGCCGTAAAACTAGCTGTCAGTAATTGAAGCTAACAGCCCGTAGATGTGCCAGTGAATGCTGAAATAATTGAGCGTTACACCCTGACTGCTGGTGAGAGAGGCAAAGGGGTGTGATGTGTTTTGTTGTATGTTTTGTCCACTGTGCTAGCATGTCTGTTAAGTGTTTTATAGTTAGCCCTTTGGGGATGCCTGTCAGCTAGGTTGTAATTGTCTGCCCGGTATCCGTAATGGGGGCAAAAGGGGAATCTAGGTAGATTCCCATGCCAGAGAAGGGCACTCCTGCCACGTATATATACTCATATTATGGTCCTAGAAAGTAGGCAGGGAGCTGTTGCCCGGCCTCCACTGGCCCCGAGGGGAAGAAATATCAAAAGATTTGCTTTGTGAATTAAATTGTGCGATCTGTTGTACCCCAAATGGTGTGTATCTGGATGTGTCTGATCCCGCTCACAATGAGGTCCTGGCAGGTTTTCAGAAGGACACTCTGAAGGAGCAGACTGACCCCAGCCCTTCCTCGTTGCAACAGGAACAGCTGGTTAAAGTCTCTCCCTCCCTGTGGGCATTGTGAGCCGATCATGCCAACCAGGTTGGGCACATTGGGGCTGCCCAACTGGCTGAAATTTGTCTAAACCCAGCATGACCCAAAGTGTAGTAAACCCTCTCTCAAACTAGACCGAGAGAGGAATTTTACTGTGCTGTTCATGCTGTTGTTGTCAGTGCTGAGGGGTTGTCACCGGCTCAGAGAAGGATTGTATTATGTCCGGACATAGAAAAATGTTATTAATAAATAATATGCATCAAAATGTGATGTGTGTATGTAAATAGATAGATGGGGGGTTAAGTCAAAAGCCCGCCCTCCTTGCTAAATTGGTAGTGAAACAATGCCTGTGCCCATGAAAAGAAAAAAAAAATGTAGCAAGAAAAAAGGATCGGGCCCATACAAGCAGGCAACCGCAGTTTGAGGAAGTTAAAAGAAGGAAAGTTAAAAATTAACTCTGTAGTTATTGGAGGAAATTAAGCAATAAGACTGTCTGTGAATAATCCAGGCAAGAGGTTATATAAGTAAAAATCATTTGACTGTAAAAGATAGTCAATTTTGTTAAAAAAAACACGTATGGTGGGTACAATCTTTGTTTTATAATAAATTGGTGTTGTTTTGGGGTTGTAAAAACAAACAAAATGAAACTAGTGTTAATTTTGGTATTTAATATTTGATTCTTAAGGTAATGTAATGTGTTATAAAATTTTGGTAAGAGATTTTAAATCTGTTTTGGTAACAAATAGCAACAGTGATTGTGAACTTAATATACTGGACACATTGTAACAAGTTATGTGAAGCTTCACAGATCTAGTATGGTCACATGCCTTTTGAAGGCCACTCCCAATTGAAAGGCCAGATTAAGCTTTTATAAAATTTATACCAGGGCACCCAATGCAACTATCAACAGTGCCCTGCTGGCTTTGGCTCAGATGGACATTCATTTAATAAATAACACAATGCTTAATTATTGCAAGAGACTAATGAAATGTGTTAGGTCTTTTTATATATAATAGCTCTGCTGCTTGCTGGAACCAGAAGGCTGAATCTACATGGAAGTCCACCAGTGAGAAACTACTCTGGCCTCATTCTGAAAGACCCTTATCAAATCCTATTAATTACCAACACCGCTGTGAAGTGCCGAGAACTGACTACCTGCCCATGTTTCTCACTGTAATGGCTCTCCAACTGATGAGCGGTCTATCTTTCCTTCTGGCGTTGTTGCTCCTTCTAGACAACAGGAGTAAAGGACAGGGTAAAGATGTGGCAACTTTTCCTTTGTCTGCTGACAAACCCACTGAGCCTTTGAATCTTACTAAGAACACAACCTTTCCACCTGAGGACATAATAAAGCCTCCAAGCAAGCAAGGTGATAGTGCTAGCAACCTCTCCCTTGCTGCCTCACTGCCGGACAGCTAAGTGAATTAAGACTACGAAATCTCGAAGAATAGCCGGAAGCTAGCCAAAACTACCTGAAAATGAAACTTGTAGTGTTCCTCAAACTCTCCTCCTTAATGAACTTAGGGTGGGATGGGGCTGATGGAGCAGCTGGATGGTCGGTAGCGCCCAAGACTTTGTTGCCTTGCTTTGCTCATGTGACCCATGGTTTGGCCCACGTGAGCAAAGGAGGGATGATTACACTGGTGTCACGACACTAGTAGTACACAATAGTGGTAAGCCAGTCCGGACTAACGCAGCTCACCCCACTCTGTGGGGCCTGTCTGTGAATATCTGGATTGACTTTATCAACATGCCAAACGGTTGCTCATATGAATATGTGTCTGTATAGTCTCTGGATGGATTGGAGCCTTGCCTTGTGCAGAGGCTGCCTCCATCACAGTAGCAAAGAAATTGTTTAGGATTTTTATTCATGATTCGGTCTCCCTGTTTCTATAAACAGTAACCGAGGTATCCACTTTATGGGTCAGGACATGCAGCAAGTCTGCAAGACTCTCCACATTGAGCAGCATTTACATTGTGCTCACCACCCTCAGTATGTAGGGACAGTGGAACGGGAAAAGGGGAACTTGCAAACAAACTAGCCAAACTGTGTAAGGAAACAATCTTTGACATAGATGCATTCTATGACAAGGTAGATAAAATGCTAGTTTCTGGAATCTGCCACGATACTCATGGAAAAGTCTGTTTTCCTGCCTAGAGGCCATCCCTGTAGCAGATAACATCACCTGTACCTTATTATAGTATTCTCCCTCTCGTACTACAAACCCAGAGGCATCGCAGGAAGTTGTCCACGTATATAACCAATAGCTGTGGTATAGCCCCTATAGAAGAGACCCAGAGGGATTCAAATGAACTATACTTAATGCCACGTTAGGAACTATCAGGTTTACTTTACCGTTAACTCCCTTTCAAATTGCCGCTATTTGTCCAAGTATTTGTGAAACCCAACAGCCTGAAGGTAAATTGGGCCAACTGGAAAAGTATACCCAGTATTATTTCTGGGGCGCAGTTAACTCAGGTGTAGGCAGGAATGGGTGGATTGCACGTTATTTCAGCCCTTAGTTCTATGACCCAAAAGGTATTAAGAGGTGGTATTAAATATCACTGATGCTGGGAAGGCATTGCAGTGGGATCTGGCATGTTTGGGATTTCCTGAGTGACCAGCTACTGGCCATTCAGAGTGATCTTAAGCACCAGGCTTGGCCCACGGCCCTTACAGACATCTCAGGAGTACCATCTGACCTGTGGTCATGAAGGCATAATTGGAAATTCTCTGGGTAATTCGTGTGCATTCACAGTACTCCTTCCAAGCATATGGACCAGTTAAAGAAAGTGTGACTTTCCACATACCGAATCCTGCCAGGCCCGTGGGAAGCATGCATATGAGATTGGGTAATTCGCCAAGACATTTGGGAAATCAAGCCACCTGATATGCCTAGCCCATTACATTATCAAAACCCTCTAGCCCTCCATACCTCTAGGTACATATAGTGGGGACTATCAAAAGGAGGGTTGTCCATGCATATTTGTTTTTTGTTGTTGTTGCTGTAAAGCTTGTTGTCCCTGCCCTATATTTGCTTTGTTTATGCCACTTTATTAAGTGGCCCTTGTTCCCTTGAGGGAAATAAATCCCTGTCTGCCTGAAACCCTGGAAGCACCCTATAAAATGAGCCTACAAGTTTTGAGGTCCAGGCCTTAATTAATATTCACATTGAGGAAGTTGATGCCATTGATTTGGCATCAAAAGGAGGGAATTGTTAGGGATTTTAAGGGGTCCCACTTGCCCCAGACTGTGTCCCGCTTGCCCCATGTTGAATTAGCTGAGCATAATTAACATTAGGCCATTATAGGTCAGCTTGATATTAAGACATAGGATAGCTGGTATGGCATAATCGAAAAGCCAACAGGAGAAAGGGGAACCAACGCCTACTGATAATTGTGAAACATGGCCTAGTATAACAACATATTAGCAATGGAAAATTAATAAAGAGTCTTGTACAATGTAGCCGCACGAGGTGGGCGCACATGTAGTTGGGAGGGCTTGCTGTGCAACTCTATTGGAAGTAGTTGTATTGGGCAATTTGGTAAACAATAAGGCGTTATTAACAATTAAGATCCAGACCCCCACCCATAGGGTCAGAAGCAAACTGCATCCTAACCCCTGCCTTTCAGGCCCAGGTCTGTTAGCAAAACCCAATTGCTATATAGAACAAAGGTTAACTTCTGCAATTCTTGTCTGTCTATATCAGGGGCATGAGGGGGGGGGGGTGATGAAGAAACCAGAGAAAGGGGAACTGAGGGAAGCTCAGCTAGAATGCTGAGCCTTATCCAATGCAACCGCAAAGGAGGGGTCTTACAGGCAGGCAGACTACCAACGAAAACTGCCCAGAAACAATAAAAGGAAACACCATGTATGAAAAAAACTGAAGTAGCTTGCAAATGTCACAACTGATACTCCCAAATAAGGGTATTTTAAGTAAATGCTAATTTGCGGTTTTAAACTTTATAAGCTCGGTAAAATTTGTAACAGGCAGAGGGGAGTTTTAACCCTCTCCCTGCATGCATGCTTGTACTATAATAAAAGTGCCTCAGTGTGTCTGACCCAAAATCAAAGGCGTGGTCAATTTTTCCACGACATAAGGTAGTTCGTAGCGTAGCTGAACTTGCGTACCTTAGTTCGAACCCCGCCCTAGTGTAGACCAGGCCTAAGAGAGTTGGCACTAAAGTGCACACCCCCTCTGGAGTGTAAACCCCAAATTGTATCGTCTTGTGCTGGACAGAGAACTATGCAGTGTAAGTTCATGAAATCCGCCCCACCCCCAATGTAGAGGAAGATATGCACAGTTTAACACACTAGATAAGCAGGATATAAATTATCACTCCTCAGGGTGAGAATTTGCTGAACAGGCTGGCGAACTCATAAGGCTCAAGTAACCTGGGAAACCCAAGGCATTCATACACAGTCCTTCTAGCCTGGGATGATCAATTCCCACAGTTCAGTCCTTGCCCCTCAGGTGTTTCCAGGTGTGTTGTCGCACGGAGAGTGAAGTCCTTTCATAATGTCATTGTCCTGCTTTTATACCTTCTTCCCAATTGCTGGAAAGCTCTTTTGCTGTGACCTGGGTCAAACAGTTCCCATTGTGTAGTGCTAATTCAGAGAGGTTTCTATTGTACACAGTTCCTGGGTTAATCCTTGTGCTTTGTGTGCATTTCCTTAATAAGCCATTAACATTGTTTGTTTGACCTTTTTACTGTTGTATCTGAAAGGCTGCTTGTGGATGTTTTCAACCTCACAACAGATTTCAGTAACACATATGTATCCTTACTTCACATATGACAATAATACATACAATCCAATGAGATATTAATGTCTAGCAGATCAAGACTTTTAGAATGATACCCCATAAGACCTACTTTGTACAAAACACATCCTGATTACATGTTAGTGGTCAATATTGGGGTGCCAGGGTATCACACACTCAGTCACTTGGCATCCTGGGTTCTGCTACCAATTTTGTTTTATTTCTCTTGAAATAACTATATTGGCCAATTATTAGTAAATGTATGTGTCTACGTAATAATGAGCTCAGATCTAAATCTGAGAGAATAGTGGTTCATGTACAATACAGTGAGAACTATGGTGTCTTGAACAAGCAAAGCAGGCCCGTTAGTGCTCTGTAGATCACTTTTCCGTGCAGCTGGAAACTATTTCCATTCTATCAGTGACTCTTCTCTGTACCAGGTTTCATTTGGCCACTATGCACTAGCCCTCAAGCTGTATGCAAATGTATATAGAAATCATTGTAAGTTCACATTGTGGAGGTGCATCTTTCATATTTGATATGCCAGTGTTGACAGTGATGTAACTAAAACAATCACACATATATATGTCAGCAAAGTATTGTTAATGTAAGGGACAAGGTTATCAATCAGAATGCAGTCTTGGATCAAAACTTTTTAAACACAGCTCCTTCCAGTGGATGAAGCTTGAACACTTTGAAGAGAGCCAGGTCATGGCCAGAAAGAGTACGAGAAGAATAATTGTTTTTAATTAAGTAAAAAATGTCCTGTAAAGTTGGCTGTATTATATTTTTCCACATTAATCACTTAAAACATGAGGACACTGTATCTTGTATTTTGAAGCCAACAAGTGCAATGTTATGTCTTACTCCAAGGTTGGGATTGTTACTTTATGTAAACAATGTGCTTCATTTGTTTTAGGCCCAATTAAGAAATGGCAACCCTGCTAGTGTTAAAGTAAAATATCTAGATTACAGATTTTAAAACATATAAAGATAAGCTTGATGCCCTCTGTGAAATGAATGCTGGAAGCTGCAGGCCTTTAAATTTCTCCCAGAATAGGCTGGAAACTGTAATATAAGACGAGAACCTTAACAAAGAAAATGCAAGACATCCGAGAAGCTTTAGAGGTTACAACTAGAGAAAAGCTTAGCTTTGAGAGAAAGCTGTACATGTTAGAAAATAACATTAGAGCTAAGAACTTGGGGGTACTGAGTTTGCAGTCATCATCTTAGTCTGCTGATTGGATCATTCGCTTCAATGTGAAGTTGGGAATGGGTTGTTCAATGTGAATGTTGATCCGTCCCCCCTGGGTTTGCAGTGATTAAATGCATCTGAGGTGTCCATTTCATGTTAAATTCTGTAACCCTTACTCATGCTTAACACACACTCAGATGCTAGTGGACTTTGGGGAGAGGGGAAGGACAGTATTGTGGTATCAGTTTTCTAATGTTCTGCTCGGCTAAAAAGTTCTCATAGCCTAAAGCAATATGAATGGCATAATAGGGATAGTCCTATATTTTCCTTTCAGAAGTCCGTAGTAATAGCTTATATATATTTGTAAGATGGACAGTTTATAATAAGTAGAAGCACCAATTTAAACTGAAAACAAAGGAAGGAGACAAATGTTAATAGGCTTCAAGCCAGAGTTAGTTGATATTACCTCACCCACTTTGTCTTGCTTAGTTAACATGCCCAAGGAATAAAGAACAAAAGGAAGCATAAGCAAAGTCATACAATCACGCAATTCCAAAGCTAAAGGAGTGTTTGTGAAACCCCCTACTCTACTACTGGCTAGTGAAATGTAGTGTATGCATAGCAATAGGAAACTGTATTTATTAGGATTAAGCAACTGAAGTGACAACTGGAATAAGGCAAAAGTGTATTATGTCCCCACTATTGTATGTACTGGTCATTGAAGGCCAAGACTATAACCAGTTTCAAAAAAGAACTAAAGTTCATGGAGGATAGGTCCATCAATGGCTATTAGCCAGGATGGGCAGGATGCAAAACCATGCTCTCAAGTGTCCCTAGCCTCTCTTTGCCGGAAGCTAAGAATGGTCTGCAGGGGATGGATTATTTGATTACTTGATCTCTTGATGAGGGGGGAGGAATAGCTCAGTGTTTTGAGCATTGGCCTGCTAAACCCAGGGTTGAGAGTTCAGTCCCTGAGGGGGCCACTTAGGGATGTGCAGCAAAATCAGTACTTGGTCCTGCTAGTGAAGGCAGGGGGCTGGACTCAATGACATTTCAGGGTCCCTTCTAGTTCTATGAGATAGGTATAGCTCTCTATTTATATTTTTACCTGTTCTGTTCATTCCTTCTGAAGCACCTGGCATTGATCACTGCCAGAAGACCGGATACTGGGCTAGATGGACCATTGGTCTCACCCAGTATGGCTGTTCTTACTCATAACGTGGTCATAAAGTAGTCTCGGCAGGCAACCTAGGTATTGTATGGACAAATGATAAAGCACAATTGGATGACCTTGTTTTTGCTTCTGAGCTGTTTCTTCTTAGTTCAACACATCACTTAATGGAAGAAAAGCTTTTGGCAAACACAGCAAAACAAATTCTTGTTCATCAACAAGAGGAAGACAAAATATGGTTATTAGTGCCCCAAAGGCAACCATTAGAATAGAGAAAGAAACGCTACAGGAAATGAGTTTTTTTTTTCCCCTTCTAGGGAGTGAGATATGCAATGACAGTGAAGCCATGTTAGATGTCAAGCAAACAACTTTCATAAGCTTGAAAAGATTTGGAAAAGTAACATGATTGGTTCTGACACCATTTTGATTTTTTTTAACATTGGTCTCATATCTGTCCTCTTTTTTTTTTATTGAACAGAGCTATGGAAATCTGGAATAGAAATTGATAGCCAACTCATTCCAAAGCAAATGCCTCTGAAGGATATTCAGAGTAGAAAGTTTTCTTGCAATATCAGAAATTCCAAGTAGAGCAAACCAACCTAAAGTATCAAATGTGGTAAGGCTTTTTAAGGATGCCATCCACACGACTTCCACATCAAGTAATAATAAGGATACTAGTTGGGTGACCTAGAGAAGCATTATACAGAATAATAGATGCAGCCAGATTCAATGTGAACAGACCTGCTCAACACTGAAACAAATGGCAGAAACTGGTGGATGCTTTACTCACCTGTGGGTACACGAGGATAAAGGAAGAATACATAACTAGAACCAAGGTATCTGATCAATAAAAGTGAGTTTATGATGGAGTACCTCTCAGCAAATTATGAATTAATCCTCCTTGTATAACCTAGACCAACTAATAAGTTTTCAAGCAACTCCTAATTCAAAATGTCATATTATTGTAATGGATGTCGTGTTAGGTATTAATTAGGAAATGTTTGAAGTGAGAAACTAGAAGTGTGGGTTTTTAATTTTTTTTATCCACCTTATGCAGTTAAAGACATTGAAGATGATGTATCATTTCTAGAAATCAAGTTTACAGACTGAGTCAAACAAAGCAGCATTTATTGTAAAGTCACCTTAGATGTGACTGCAGTATACTTTTTTTTCCAAATGATGCCATCAATATGGTTAGATTTTAATTACATTTTTTTTTGTTCTTCAAGGCCAACATTGTTTCTGAAAATACGGTAAGAAAAGACTTTTTGGTTTCTCCAAATGAAACTCTTGAATGAAAAAATATTGAATGAACTGGAGTACCACTTGGATAGTTACTTGCCATTTACAATACAATATTTTCTTTGGCAAAAATGGTTTGATCAGTGTTGGTGTTTGAAATAAAGGTCTTGTTTTAGCAACAAATAATACTAAAATCAGAAAACCTAAGCAAATTTTAAGAGCCAAAAGCGCTAGTCTTACTGTAAATCTCATGCCATGGGCCTCTCTTTTTCCTGTGTGTGGGGGGGCGCAATTCAATACAAAATGAAAGTACCTCCCTCTTTGGTAATCACACAAATACTTGTTGTGCAACTGATGAATTTGTATATTGTGTTATAGAAATGATTTGTAAAAATCTAAGCAAGCTCTACCCAATCAAAAAAAAATTCCATCCAAAACACCTACATTATTCTTCTAGCCTCCCAGTAAAAGAGTACAACACATAAGAATGGCCATACTGGGTCAGACAAAAGGTTCATCAAGCCCAGTATTCTGTCTTCCAACAGTGACCAATGCCAGGTGCCCCAGAGGGAATGAACAGAACAGATAATCAAGTGATCCATCAGCTGTTGCCCATTCCCAGCTTCTGGGAAACAGAGGCTAGGGATACTATCCCTGCCAATCCTGGCTAATGGCCATTGATGGACTTATCCTTCATTAGCTTATCTAGTTCTCTTTTTTGAATGCTCTAATAGGCTTGGCCTTCACAACATCCTCTGGTAAGGAGTTCCACAGGTTGACTGTGTGTTGTGTGAGGAAATAGTGGAGTCGCATCATGCGCACAATGAGCATATGCCTCGGAGTGAGCGTGAGATGGGAGATGTGAATCTGCTGTTCCCGCAGTCGGTCTCAGTGCCTGCGTGCCTCTCATATTGTGAGCCTCTCGCTGCACTGAGTGTGATTCTAGTGTTTTTAAAGATGTGTATTTTTCGTACAGCATGGCCCCTAAATGCAAGCTACCTACTTCATCTGGTGCTCAACTGAAGAGACAGCGATCTGTTCAAATGCTGGAGGAAAAACTGACTGCGTTGGACTTATTGAGATACAGCACGTCAGTCTCCAACGTGGCATGTAAATATGGCAACAACAAATCTAGCATCCGTGCCCTCAAGATTCGAGAGAGAAATTCATCAAGCTGTGGCATCAAGTGCTCCAATAACTGCTAAGGTGATGAGCGAGGTGCATGATAAGACTTTAGTGAAGACTGAAAAGGCATTAAACTTATGGCTGGAAGATATGAACCATAAATGTGTGCCTATCGATGGCAAGGTGTTGCAAGAAAAGGCTCTTAGCCTCTACGCGCTGTTCAAACCTCCCGCCGAAGAGGGACAGCCTTCTGATGAGAAGGCATTCAAAGCCAGCTAAGGTTGGCTTAACAGTTTTAGGAACCGCTTCAGCCTCAAAAACGTGCAGACTGCTGGTGAAGCTGCATCTGCCAATGAAGAGGAAGCAAAAGCCTATCCCAAACAATTAAAGAAAATCATAGAAGAAAAGGGCTGTCTTCTGAACAAGTTTTTAATGCTGACATGACTGGGCTCTTCTGGAAAAAAAAAATGCCCAACTGCTCTTACATTTCGAAATCAGAAAGACAAGCCCCTTGCTTCAAAGCAGCTAAAGACTGTGTTGTTTTGTGGCAATGCAGCTGGGCAATGCGGCCGGGCTTGTTCTACTGGGCTGCAAATCCCTGTGCCCTAAAAGTCAAGAACAAAAATCTCCTGCCTGTGTTCTGGCAATCAAATAAAAAGGCTTGGGTGACGGCAGTATTATTTCTAGATTGGTTCCACAAGTGTTTGATTCCAGAGGTCAAGCGGTACCTTGAAGAGAAAGGACTTTGACTTTAAAGTGTTGATCATAGACAATGCTTCTGGCCACCCTGAGGGACTCCAGTTTGCGCATAACAACTTTGAAGTCTTCTTTCTCCTCCCCCCCCCACCTCCAATCTCTTGACTAAGGCATGATTCACTGTTTCAAGGCCACGTACACAAGGCTTACATTCTCACGGATATGTGGCGCTATGGATGCTGATCCCAATCTTAATGTGATGGAGTGTTTGGAAGTCCTTCAACATTGCCAATTGCATTACATATATTAAACAGGCACTAGATGCAATCAAGCCTGAAACAGTCAATGCATGTTGGCAAAACCTACAGAAAGAATGTGTGAATGATTTTAAGAGTTTCCCAACCAGTGACAAAGAAGTGAAACGCATTGCTCAGGTGGGCAGGCAACTGGGTGGTGATGACTTTGTCGACATCCTTGAGGAAGAAATTGAAGAATTAATTGAGAGCCATGGAGAAACATTGACTAACGAAGAGTTAGAGGAACTGATACAATCATCTACAGAAGATGAAGATGATGAACAGGAAGAGCCAGCAAGTTGGAATCTTCATCAATTTGCTGAAGTGTTCCAAGCAGTGAAACACTTGAATGATTTTAATTTCTGAATATGATCCCTCTATGGAACGAAGCTTCAAAATCACACATGGTACTACGGACTATTTGAGACCGTATCAAGAAATGTGTTTGAGCAGTTCAAGAGAACAGCGACAGTTGCCGATTACCCTGGTTTTTCAAGAAAAAACAACCAGCAGCAGATGAGCCTGGCCCATGGTCTCCTGGATGGACATCAAGCTCTGACGACACCCCCAAAAGTGTCGTTGTAGACTAGCAAGAATATCCAGGATGAATGGTGAGTGGTTAGGTTTACTGTTTTCTTTTTTTTATTCTTTCATTCTTCCATGTCTCTTGTGTTTAAAAATACAGTACTGTAAAACTATATTTTGCATATATACTGTATACATTACTGTACAGGGTTGTATACTGTACACAACCATGTATATTGTACTCTATGGGTGATTTAAGGGATTTTCAAGGGTAATTTTGACTATACGCGATTTTCACCTTACGCGCTGACTTTAGAACCTAACCTCCGCATAAGATGTGACTCCACTGTACTTCCTTTTGTTTGTTTTAAACCTGCTGCCTATTAATTTCATTTGGTGACCCCTAGTTCTTGTGTTATGAGAAGGAGTAAACACTTCCTTATTTATTTTCTCCACACCAGTCATGATTTTATAGACCTCTATCATATTTCCCCCCCCCCCTTAGTTGTGTTTTTTTTCCAAGCGGAAGAGTCCCAGTCTTATTAATCTCTTGTCATACGGAAGCTGTTCCATACCCCTAATAATTTTTGTTACCCTTTTCTGAACCTTTTCCAATTCCAATAGATCTTTTTTTGAGATGGGGTGACCACCTCCGCATGCAGTATTCAAGATGTGGATGTACCATGGATTTGTATAGAGGCAATGTGATACTTTGTCTTATTATCTATCCCTTTCTTAATGATTCCCAACATTCTGTTCACTTTTTTTTTACTTCCACTGCACATTGAGTGGATGTTTTTCAGAGAACTACCCACAATCACTCCAAGATCTCTCTTGAGTGGTAACTGCCAATTTAGACCTCATCATTTTATATGGATAGTTGGGACTGTCTTCCAATGTGCATTACTTTGCATTTATCAATATTGAATTTCATCTGCCATTTTGTTGCCCAGTTACCCAGTTTTGAGATATCCTTTTGTTGCTCTTTGCAGTCCGCTTGGGACTTAACTATCTTGAGTAGTTTTGTATCATCTGCAGATTTTGCCACATCACTGTTTACCCCTTTTTGCAGACCATATTAACACTAATTGAGTTTTCCTTCATAATTCATATTGTACACTTGTGTAGTCTCACGTCCTGACATCTGTTTATTACCATCATGTGATGGGGTGGCTGCCCCACCTCCATGTGAGAGGGGGCTAGAGTAGGCCAGAGAGGCTGCGCAGGCTGGCAGGCAATCAGGAAAGGGCTTACTGAGAGCCAATCAGGGCTCAGCTTGGCCATATATAAAGGCTGCCCAGAAGAGCAGCAGGGAGTCTCTCTCAGACCTTCAGAGTGGAAGGTCTGTCTCCTGAGTGAGGAGACCAGCACCTGGGACAGCGCTGTGCTGGGCAGGCTCGGGGGAGCAGAAGGGAACTCCAGTCCACTACCTGCCAGGCTGCAGGCCCTGAGGGAAGGGCCTAGCTGGTGCAAAGAGGCCAAAGGGGAAGCAGCCCGGGGAGAGAGGCACACAAGGGGAGAGAAGGAGGGCAAGAAGGCTGCCACCAAAGGGTCCCTGGGTCAGGACCCAGAGTAGTGGGTGGACCTGGGTCCCCCCCGTTCTCCCTTTTACTGCAGCTGGCCATGCACTAGGGTGGCTGAAACAAACTGCAACCAGCCCTTGAGACAAGGGGCTAGACTTTGGAGGTTGTGGGAGGCCAGTGCCAGAAGAGGGTGAGGATGGACTAGGGGGCATTGTCGGAGTGCAGTGGCCTGAAGGGGATGCCGCCAAGTGAGAAGCAACGCGGGTCCAGACTCCAACAGAGGACGAGATGGATGGGAAACCACCAGCAGAGGGTGCTCCCCATGGACTGAGCTAATTCCTGGAGTGACCAGCAGGAGATGCCACGGTGGTGAGTCCCAACCCTGTCACACATCACTTTTAGGCTTATACTTCAGTTCTACCTTTTGAGTAAAGCTCATGTAGGTAATCTGTCCTTACTGACTAAAGTGGCTCTTCAGAACTCAACAAGTTGATAGTTAAATGGAAGATTTGATTTAGTTTAATGCTAGTACAGTAGATATTTTCATCCCTGAAAGCAGAGTATGTCCTTGTGTTAAGTAAATTTTAGGGTATAAAATGTTACTCTAAGGATTTCTCTTTTTCTGCTTATGTAGTCTAGCCTGCACTTGTTTGAACATCTTAAATGTAATACAACAAAGAATTTTTTGACTGAACCTCTATTTCAAATCTGCATTAAATACTGGTCACCTGGTCCTTCCTTCTCCATTCAAATTGGTTTTACCCTGTGTGACATGGTGCAAGTTGCTTAATCTCTCTGCATCAGTTTTTCACTTGTAAAATGGTCCCACCCAAGGGTGGCATGAGGATACATTAATATTTGTGATGGACCCTATCACTGCAGTGTCAGAGGACATGTAATGATTTGGATGACAGTTCAAACTAAACAACACAGGGAAAAATATTGGAAAAATAATTTCACTGCTTCTACCAGTCTGGATACATATCATTAGCTACCTTTTATTTTTATTTATCTGTTTATTAAAGGATATTTATTGGTGGTCTAGTGGTAGAGAAGGATGCGGGTAGTGGACTAGGAAGCCTCCTTGTCAAAGAAGGAGACCTTGAGTATGAGTGTGTGGATTTTTTTTTTTTTTTTTAGTTCAGTGTTAACTTCTACAGTCAATCTCTCAGATGTTTCTCTGAGCACATGGACAGATGGCGATATAATTTCCAAGCAAAAATTCCAGATATAGACTGTAAACTCTCTAGATTCTGTGAAACAGGCATACCACCACACTAACAGTTTGACTGCTCAGGATCATACATTGCTCTTAAATAAAGAATAAATATAAGTGACGATAAATGGCCATCCGTGGAACAAGGTCCTTCCCCCTCTCCTGCTCCCCCTGCAATAATACTCAATACTGAAAAGGTTTATTTTTAACATGCCTGAAAATGTATGAAATAAATTCTACTAGCTTTCTTGAATAATATTACATAATTTGAGTATGGCCTGTTGAGAGACTTTCATGAAAGTCTTTTGAATGATGGAAATATATTTTTACTGATAGGGATATTATAAATATTTGCTCTTGAAAGGATCAAGTCTGGTCCTTCTGAAATGAATGGGAATCTTGACATTGGTGTCTGTAGGTTAATGATTTCACTCTAGGTAGACACATTCATCATTCTCCATTCGTGTTACTGCTTTTTTATTTTGTTTTGTTTTGAACATGCTTATTTTCTTTCTCTTTAAGTAACTGCTACTTGCAACTGACTTAAAACAATAAACATTCAAAGCACCTGTAGAGCCCAGGTCATCTGTCATTTACACAGGTGTTTGAAGCTGATTAAAGTTGGTCTGGATTTACACCAGTGTAACTGAAAGCACATGAGATTTAAAAAAAATTACTATGAGAAGAAGCTATATAGAATTTAGAGGGTTTTTGTTTGTTTTTAAGCTTGACTAATTGCATAATGTTTCTAAAAATTGCTCCATAATTGTTTTCACATTCTGGGCCAGATCTTCAGCTGAGAAATCTGGCATTTTTCCATTCAAGTAAATGGACCTATGCTAATTGACACTAGTTGAGGATCTGACCCTATATCTTAAGTATTTCATATTATAGGTAATATAGGGTTACTAGAATTTCACCTTGGAGTTTGAGGCAACATTTTAATAGTACTATTATAATGTAGTGTGATAAATTTTTAAACAGTTTCTGAAGGAAAAGCTCTATTCTGTGAAAAGAAACACTTTGTGCTCTGATGTTTTTATGAGGAGGACAATTTTATCCTTTTTAGGAATCATTTCGGAACAAGTTGGTTCCATTGTGTGCATAACTTTCTTCACTCAAAGTCCCTCATTTGTGGGGCTATTAATGGCTAGGTGAGTTTTAAGTAAGCCTCAGATTCTGACTATATTCTGTAAAGGTAGCATAACCACTATGTGCACAGCCTCTGCGGCACCTGAGTTGTCAACTACCCTCAATTAAATTGTGAACTAGCCTCAAAACAGGACCTTATGCTGGCCTTTTGCACACCCAGTGTCACCCAGTGGGAATAGTGGAAAGATCTCAAATGGTATCTTACACCATTTTGTCCAAATAGAAACTGCTTCTCTTCTACAAAATAACCAAGTTTGGTTAGCATAGTGAGAGGTTAGAAGAATAAGTACCTACTTCCGCTGTAATAGTAACATTTTCTCCTTTCTGGTGCTTCTACAATATTTGTTGCTAAGGTCAAAAGACTCTGAAGAGCATCCTATCCTGAGAAATGAGAGCTTAACATTCTAATAAGAGCCTGATCCAAAGCCCATTAAAGCCAACAGGAGGCAGGCCCTAGGTTATCCAAATTCTTGGAAGACAAATCCTAAAACATCAATAGAACATAAGAGGGCCTGTATTGTGACATTTCCTTATGGTAGCTGGGGTGCCATAAGCAAGTCACTGAGGAACTCAAACACAAGTAGGGAGTGAAATATTGTTGTTCATGAATATATTACTTTTGGGAAACTAAGGAAAAACATGGCATATTTCCTGATGTTAGAGGAATAAATGCACTGTAAGACATTCTATGAAGTACATAAGATGATGGCTAGGGACAGGAACACTAAATGCATACCACTATAAGAATCTTAATTTTTCCACTGTTTTGTGTCTTACAAGTAGAACATGTATTTCAGTGTGGTTGAACCGTATATTGGATAAGTTTTCTGTTATGCCGTAAATCTGTATAAACATATTGGCTAATATCAGTTTTATGTAACTTACACTGGAAAGGTGTTGCATTGTTTGCAAACCAATAAATGAACTATTTTTTACTTGGATCTTGAAAACATGAGGTGATGGCTCTGAAAGTGATATTCCACAACCCTGATACTTTAGGATCACCTCTCATTTCAAGGGACATGTCTCAGTTTAGTTCCAAATTTAGTCATGACACCACATCTATTATAAATTATTTTACCTCAGAAGTATTGAACTAGGAAAGAGCGATTTGTAGGAAGCATTTAAGAAAGATTTGAATCCCATATAACTTGACATTTTTTTACTTTCTTTTATTCTTGTGCTTCTAATTCTGTCTTACTCCCACATAGCAGTCCACATTTGTTCCCAGATATATTGAGCATTGCCATGCAATTAGGAACACTAATACCTTAACAAAATATTGTATCCACGTCAGCAAATTGATCTGTATTTTGAACATCATGGCTGTTAAAAGCCTGATAAAATTCATAGTCACTGCTTTCAAATAGCACCTTAATGCCATTTGTCTGCACAGAATCATGTTAGTGCCAGAAAAATGAACCCCCTTTATTATTGGAAAACTATATTAAGTGGCTTTTGAGATAAATTGGAACAGATTAAAAAAAAGATATGCTATATTGAAAGGGCATCTAAATATAAAGTGTTGATCAAATTAAGATTTCTATCACTACTTTAGAACATTTTGCTAATGCATCAACATTTTGCAAATGCCGCTAAGACATATTTAAAAAAAAAAATCTATCTTTAGCTCTCAAGTTCTGACACCCCAGTTAGTAGATAAATTAAAAAGGAGACAAAGAACAGAGAGCTAATTATTCACAATGTAGTAATATATTTTTAAATGCCAAGTGTTTTATCTAGTTGTCAAAAAGACTGTCATCAGTGTAAAGTCAATATTAAGTCATGACAAATTGTTAGAGGTTGGAGAATTGGAAAGAAGACAGAGCATGAATCACAAACATTTTATACAGTTAAGTTCAAGAGACTGTGTCTATCTTAGCATCAGCGATGGCCTACTTAAGATGTCACTGACTCATTTCCCTCCCCCCCTCAAATCTTGGTGTGTATGAAATCAGTGGGTTTAAGTCAATGGCCTATATATATAATATATATGTATGTATACATCTCCTGTACTTTGAAACTTTTATCAAAACACTTATTTTAAGGCAAGACTGGGAAGGAGCATAGTATGATCAAAGCATGCATAGCATATTGCTGCCTAACAAAGAATTGTTACTCATGAATAGAAAGATGCAGAAATGTCAGGAAGAGCACTACTATGGTAACACTTCTCCATTCTTATTAAGATCTTTAGTGCCATATGTTTTTTTTTTCCTGACCTGTATACAGTTACTGAATTTAGCTCTAAATATATTCAGTCTCCTAATAACTACTGGTGTTGAACATAGCCAAGTAAGCGCTTGCCTCATTTACCTAATGGATATAGACATTTTTGTTACAGAAACACTTCCTTACAACACACAGAATGTTTTCCCCTTCACAGGATAGTGTTGCAAAGAGGAAGGCTAAGATTTAAAGTGACTGACAAATTTGAAAATAAAGCCCCTTTCAAGGTGTTTCAAATTTGGAATACAAAGGTTGAGTGCTCAGCCTGTTGTGAAAATCAAGTGCAAGAAAAAGGCATGTCATGTTAGACATCCAATATCAGTAGTCTTTGTAGGCATATTTATAAATATTAAATACTCCATTGAAAGCAGGAGGGTGGTGGGGCAGAATCTAACCACAGGATTAGGAAACAAATTCCTGAGTTCTTGTTTTCCTCTAAGTCTTGGACAGCTAACTTGGGGCTTGATTGGCGGTCACAGATTAACAGTTGCATTCAGTTTTACTCTTTGTGAATGAAGGTTAAGTTGAGCAAATGAGTGTACCCCTGTTCAGTGTTACAGGGCACTGCTGGTATAAGCGACCAGCTGCTCCTGCAAAAGTGCTACACCCCATCCTTTTCCCCCAGTGCATTACACTGGAGTGTCAGTGGCTCTCTTGTCTTGTAGTACTTCAGGGCGGGGGCATCCATTATCATTTGTTTTAGCATGTCAGATGTTTGCTGTTGGGAACCTGCCCAGTCCCACTCTTCCTTGTGATCTGATGTATGGGTTTTGCTACTCCAGCCAGCTACAGACAAATTTTCTGTTGAAGTTTTCTCATTCTTATGAAGTGCTGTACCCCTTTCACAGACATGTCTGTGTCTGCCTTGATCTTGTTATTTTCAGTCCCTCTGCTGGGAGCTGTTATCCAATGTATGTCACCTCATGCTGTCTGAGTTGCATTTTTTTTCTGGGCTGAGTTATTCTTGTCCCTGCATTGCTGTACAAAAGCTTGGAGCTTTCTTTCATAGTCTCCTTCAGATTTTACATCATTGCTCCTTTCACCTACAGTGAGGATGATACTTGCAATTATTTTCACCCCAGGCAGTCCTTCTAGCACTTTGAGTCTCCTCTGGAGCTCCTCTGATGCTGGGCTTATACCCATCAGACTACACATCTATCTGTAGTGACCAAATGGAGTTGCAATGATTGTCAGCATGCCGGACTCTTTATCCAGGTTTATGTTTCAAAACCCATTCCTTACCTAGCAGACTGTAAAGATTCTAGCTTGGTAAAGCTCTGGCAAGAGGTCCTCAATTGTGAGCAGCTGTCAATGCTTGCTTCAGAAGCTTTGAGTCTATGCAGGTACATAACACGGCTAATTGCTTTTTTACCATCACCATGCTGCTTACTCAAGCTGTACTGGTCTCTGTAGGTGTTATGATACCTCTACTCTGCAGACTTTTGAGCTTCTTGTATTTTCAGTCTCCTTATGACCACTAGCCCTGACTTCCTCTCTTATCCTGCAGTTCCAGTTCTCTCCCTAGGCTTCTTGCCCCGATCTAGTTCTCTTGCTCTTCCCTGAGGTCCAGCTCTTGTCCATTCTGCATCTGAATCAGGCAGTTTCTTCCTCTGTGCTGTCCAGGCCAAGCAAAAAACTGTGATTTGAGAGCACAAGAGAGACAGGCATGAAACTGGTCTCAGCCTAGACCTTAGTAGCCTAGAGCAGCAATTTCAAGGGAAATTCTCATCAACCCACAGCTGGAGAATGCCACTGTGGATGGAATCTTCATAGAATTTAACTCTGATGCTGTAGCAAGTCTTGACTGAGTATGAGTCATATGTGATGTTTAAAAAAACGAATTGGATAAATGTCACTGGATTTTCACAGGCATGGCAAAAGGCACATCACTGACAAATGCCAATGCCTTGCCAAATTACATGTCTCTGCTCCAAAGCATTGGGGTGCTAGGTTACTGGAATGTTTTCACATGGGCAAAACAATGTGTTTTCTCATAATCTTTTTGTCTGAGTCCACAGAACCACTTTGGCTGAAATAAATAAAAGAATCAATTCTGAGTCCGACATCCATCACACACAATTTCAGCCCAATCAGTTTAATTTGGCAAAGTTATAAGCAACTGGAAACAGGGTCTTATGGGAAGTGTCAGGCAACCTTAATAATAGCAGTGCTACCAACCCACCTAGAATATCTTGTTACTTTCTCCCTCCTCCTTTGACAGGGAACCAGCATTGAAGTTGGACCATAGGGATACATTTTAATACTAATGAAACACATATGCATCTAAATTCTCACATATCACTGAAAATGTGTTGTGAAGTATAGCATATTAACCGGACCAGACTCTGGATAAGTCAGGACACAATTTGGCTGCTAGTGGTGAGTTAAATGTTTATGTATAATACTATATTGAAAACATTACAAAGTATACATTTTGTGAGATTTCAAAACATCATTTATTACATAGTCTTATTAGGAGTTGTATTTTGACTAATGAGAAGCTTTTTAATTTGATCAGTACTGACAACAGTGACGTATATAATCCAATTGAGAAATAATGATCATATTTATAATCTATTTTGCGTTCAGTTAATGTTTAATGTCTTATTGGCAAAATTAGATTGTGTGTTCCATTCTGGAAAACTATGACATGGATTCCTTTATTAAGTGTAAATACTTAATTGTGCAACATTTGTAAGAAAGGAAGGCAATGTTAAACTTATGTGGTACATAAGTAAATACTTGCCTGTAGTGGTGGTCCACTCAATATCCATAGAGACCTAAGCCTGGATCCACAAAGGGGGACGTAAGTGTTTGTTTGACATTCTGGGGTGCAATTTAGACTAGTGAAGGGTTGTCACCCTTGTCCTGCAACCTGGGGTGCTTCGTGATCCTTTGCTGTTGTAGCTCCCAACCTGAGCCCTTCACAAACAGCTAAACAGTATGCACGTCACATCCTCAGTGTCTGTGCATAGCTGCAGTCTGCCGGCACACTCGAGTCTCACTCTGGCTTACAACAGCCTTGGTTACCATTTGCAGGGTGAGCCCAACACACTCCCAGTCCCAAATTTCCCCCCAAATGTGTATTCTGCACTGTCCAGCCCTCTCCTGGACACTTCAGATATTTTAGGTCCATTGGCCCTGTGAGGTAACGATATCCAATGGTTTGTGACTTTAAATGTTGTTAACCAAATAATTTGTAATACTGGATTAGTTTTGATTAAAGAATAAAACAAGTTTATTTAACTGTAAGGAGAGGTTTTGAGTACAAGTATAAGGCATTAAAGTCAGAAATGGTTACAAGAGAAATAAAGATAAAACACTGCCTAGTACTAGAACAGTGGTTTTCAAACTTCTGTACAGGTGACCCCTTTCACATACCAAACATCAAAGTGCGAGCCCCCCCCCATAAATACTTTTTTTATATATTTAACACAATTATAAATGCTGGAGGCAAAGTGGGGTTTGGAGTGGAGGCTGACAGCTTGTGACCCCCCAGGTAATAACCTGGGGACCCCCTGAGGGGTCCCCACCCCCAGTTTGAGAACCCCTGTACTAGAACTTGGTTCAAAGTGAAATTCCTTACCATCTATTCCCAGTAACATTGCCGACCAAATTTTCAGGCCAGGATTGGCTCCCAGCGTCCAAAGCTATTTCTTTGTTATCTGAGCTGAAAGAGAGCTTGATGGGGGGAGCTACTTTTGGGGTGTGTTTGCCCCTCACTTTATAGATCAGTCCCCTTTTAAATGAATTTTTCTGAGGCTTATCCCTAGATAAAGTTAATTTCTGCTGTGCAGATGGAGAGAAGGAGTCTCGTGGTGAAAAAGGTTCCATGCTGTTTGCTAAAATGTAGATACTTTTTGTTCCTGCTCCCCCGCCCCCCCCTTTTTTTTGTGGCCAAAGAATGGTCACTTGACAGGTGATTTCCTGTCAATTTTGATACCTGGTTAGAGGTAGAAAATAATTGGGCTCTACAATCCAAGTAAGTTTCCGGATACTTACACAATGCATGGGGAGAGATAGGCACTCGAGAATGTAATCCACAAAAGTCAGCATGCTAGGCAGGGAGCTGCTCAAGTTTCCCAATGGGAGATGTTGATAGAGGCACCTGTCTCTGCTTGTGATAAATAACTGGAAGCCCCTCTCCTGGAGTGAGGTGGCTTAGGCATATATGGTGTTTAATTGGGAGAATGAGTCAGGTGCTGGCTTAACTCCATACAAATGGGGAGGGGGAGGTGGTGGTGCTTGTGCTTCTATTACCCACCTTCAACTTTTAGCCCACTGGTTAGAGCACTTATCTGGAATGTGGGAGACTGGGGTTCTCCCTGCTTAAAGAGGAGGAGGGATTTGAAACTGAGTGTCCTAACCACCAGTCTATAGGATATTTTGATGGGAGGGCTCCATCAGTCATTCCTCCACAGTTGTTCCACTGTGTATAAATATCTATGCAGTCATTGGGGCCAGAGGGGGTGAGTGAGAATGACACTCTAACCCAGTGAGTAGGGTACTTCCCTGGAAGGTGGGAGACCCAGAGTCCAGTTCCCATACTCTAGTGATTATTTCATTTATCCAAAGTGGGACAACTTCAACATGAGAGATTGAGGGAGCCCAACAACAAAATATCGCATCGCTCAGTAGTAGAGCACTTTTCTGAGACTCCTGTTCAAATACTTTCTCCCCATCAGTCAGAGTGGGGAATTGAACTTGGGTTTACCACATCCAGGGTGAGCGCTCTAACCACTGGCTAAAAGTTATAAGGTAGGCACGCTAACCTCCCGATTTTGAAGAGGGCCTGATCTGAGTACCCTACTGGATGTGGCCCCACAGGTAAGGTAGGCTCTCATCTACTTATTTCCCCCCAGGATGTGGATTGTGCCAGGGCTTATATGAGAGATAAGCATCCAGATGCCTAGACTGAGGCAGCAGTGCATATGCTCAGAGGCAGAAACTGAAGTACCTAGGGAAGATTTACCCTGAAAATGTAGGTGGTGTTGAGTGAACTTTGCTGCCTACAGGTTTAGCAGCAGCCAAGCAGGGGTTCTGTGAATAGTAATGGAGTCTAAAATTGAGATTTTAGGTACATACATCTGGGTTTTAAGAACCTAAATACTTCTGTGGATCTGAGCCTCAGTTATTAGTAGAGTGACCAGACAGCAAGTGTGAAAAATCGGGACGGGGGAGGGGGGTAATAGGAGCCTATATAAGAAAAAGACCCAAAAATCGGGACTGTCCCTATAAAATCAGGACATCTGGTCACCCTAGTTATTAGCAATTACTGGTCACTTATTGACAGATAACAGAACATTATCACTTGTTGATAATCATGTGAGAGTTTATTAATATGCAGCATAGTCATAGGTGTGTTGGTCCCAGGATATTAGAGAGACAAGGTGGGTGAGGTAATACCAACTGAAAGCGGCACTGGACCCTGCAAGAACAGATGCAAAACCTGTTATAATGATCCACTGTTATAATCACCCCCCCACACACAAAAAGCCCACCTCTTAAGATCCCTGGGTCTTACACATGCCTATCACATGTGGTGTACCTCATCCATGAACTAAATGCCCCAATAACAAGTAAGTGAGCGAAACCAATCACTATGCTCTCGAAACTCTCTGAGGAAAATGATAAAAGATGAAAAACACCACATCACCTGTGGGTGAACTCCTTTCACAAAGCCATCGTTCTGTATCTCACCTATCAGTCCTCATCCTCAAAGGAAACCTGCACAATACTTCCGAAGGATGAGTCTGGGAGGTTAAATTCATAAAGCTGCTAGAAAATAAAAATCTTGACTGAACAGAGACACTGGATTTATGGCTTATTACAACACTGTCATCCACTAACTCTCTCCTTTTGTTCTCTGACTACAGGAGTATTAATAGGCCACATTACCTGGAATGGTCCCTTACTGTATGTGCTATTTATGCAAAACAATTCTTCCATCTGGCGTTTAGCCGTGAAGCTCGGAGTACCTTTCCCAGACCTGAAGAAGAGCTCTGTGTAGCACCAAAAAGCTCCTCTTTTACCAAAAGATGTTGGTCCAGTAAAAGATATTAACTCACCTTGTCTTTCTAGTTTACTGATGAGCAATTTAAAATCTGCCAGGTATTTTTGTTTTCAAGTGAAAAGTGGTAACTGATTTTTAGGAGAGACCATCTGAATGGTGCCACTGAGCACTGTAATATGATTTGTGTGTTCATATAACACCTTTCTTCCCAAAGAAGTCCAGTGCACTTCATAGGTGCTGGAACTAGGAGTGCTGGGGTTGCTGCAGCACCCCCTGGATTGAAATGGTTTCCATTATATACCATCTTTACAGTTTGGTTCAACAGCGCTCAGCACCCCTACTATAAAAATTGTTCCAGCATCCCTAGTGCACTTTATGAACTAATAATTACATACATAGACAGAAATCCTCTTCTAACCAGAGACCATTACTTCCTTGGGTTTGTACAGCATGTAGTATATTGTAGGCACTATTGGTAACCTTTCATCCCTGAAATGCAACAGCCTTTGGAGTGTAGATTAGCTGTGCAGCCAGGTAACAGATACATGATAAGGGAGAGAAGGATTGTGTAGCTTCGTATATATTACTTCTGAAATTTTACATCAAACCCTGTGCCTACTCTAGCCAACTATGGCAGCTACCAAACTCTGCCCTCCTTACCCATAAGACAGACTCTTTGACTCCATTTTCTGGGTCTTCAGGGATGAAATTAATGGACAATTCCTCGCTAACTCTTCATGAATAGGATTCAGTAAGCTGTGCTTTATGGCTCATGGCCAGTAAAGCATTAACTGCATCCTCACTAACCTTCATTCTTGGTTGATCATTCTGAAGTTGACCTGGCAGCTGAGCAAGGGATGGGGGGCCATTGAGTCAGAATTCCTGCTTCCAGGAGAAATGCCTTATTGGGGGGGGGGGGGTGGAGAACTGATTTGATCTCACTCCAATCCAGCAGCTGCCTGAGCCTAGATCTTTTTCTGCTGAGAGAAGAAGCATTGCTACAGCCTCTTTTTTTCCTATCTCTTTTTCTCCCCACTCCCATCCTCTGAGTATAGAATCATAGAACTGGAAGGGACCTCCACGTCATCTAGTCCTTTCCCTTACACTCATGGCAGGACTAAGTGTTATCTAGACCATTTCTGACAAGTGTTTGTCTAACCTGCTCTTAAAAATCTCCAATGATGGCGATTCCAGAACCTCCCTAGCAATTTATTCCAGTGCTTAACCATCCTGACAGGAAGCTTTTCCTCATGTCCAGCCTAAACCTCCCTTGCTGCAATTTAAGCCCATTGCTTCTGGTCCTATCCTCCATGATTAAGAACAGTTTCTCTCCCTACTCCTTGTAACAACCTTTTATGTTCTTGAAAACTGTTATCATGTCCCCTCTCCATCTTCTCTTTTCCAGACTAAACAAACCCAAGTTTTTCAGTCTTCCTTTATAGGTCATTTGCCTGAAATGTGGCACCCAGAACTGGACATGATACTTCAGCCGAGGCCTAATCAGCATGGAGTAGAACTGAAGAATTACTTCTCATGTCTTGCTTACAACACTCCAATACATCCGAGAATGATGTTTGCTTTTTTTTGGAACAATGTTACCCTGTTGACCTCTATTTAAGCTTGTGGTCAACTATAACCCCCAGATCTCTTTCCGCAGTTGTCCTTCCTAGGCAGTCATTTCCCATTTTGTATGTACTGTATCAACATATTTTGTTGTGCTGGAGATGGTTTTCCTTGTACTGTTGCTGATAAAACTGTGGGCTCCCTTTTCTGTGCTACCAGCAGGGGATGGAACTGTCGTCTTGTAATCAGGAAGTAGAAGGTCCCAAAATACATTGGGGATTTTCAGAGGTAATTAAAGAAAAGGAAATCCAAACATATCTAATACTTCCCTTGACCTTCATTAATATCAACCATATTGCATTCAAGTACAGTCATGCTTTTAAACATTTTCAAATAAATGCTCAGTTAATTGGTGACGTAGATAGACAGTATGAATGTTAAGATGGTGATACAGTATATATTTTATACCTGTTTAGGCATGGGGAGACTTGGGCTGAAATGTTTTTACCAATAAAAGAAATATACTAAAAGATCAAGAAATTAGTCAGATTGCACTTCAGAGCATCCAAAGCCCTGAATTTGTGGAGGTCTAGGTAGTGCTAATGCTTCTAATGCTTTCTGTGGCAGCTAATTATTTTACATTACATTTTCAGGAAGGTGGCAACCCTACCTAGCAGCACATTCTCATCTGTTTTCTTCACAAGAATAGAGAACATGATTAATGTAGTTTGATTCAGATGCACAAGCTGTTTATTATGTTTCAAACATGCAAATTATTTGTGGGTGGCATACTTTCTCTTATTGTGCTTCTGTATCTGGAATCATTTGCCATCTGATTTGAACTTCAATTTAGTCAGCGCAGCATTTCAATTTAGAGGAAAATTGAATGCTCTTATAAAATAACGTCGTAGCAGGATTAGAGGTATATGGAAATTTATATAATTTATATTCTTGTTATGTAACAAATTGTAGAGTAACGTTTTAACTTTGTCCCTCAGAATTGTTCGGGAACACTTGAAAAGGGAAAAAAAAAAAGACCTCCCCCCCCCAAATACTAAGGAAGGTATTCAGTCGCTAATGTGTGCCTTACAGAGATGGCATTCTGAAAGAGGCTTTTGTATATTTGCCCTCATGAGAGAAATGGACAAGTGACATGAAATTCAAAGTAAAGACAGAGCTTTCCCCTAAGTAGTGGATGGAAAGTGACCTCAGGTGAGTTAAAAATGAAGCTTCAACCATAGTTTTGAACTTCTTGGCTTTGAATTTTATCATGAGGCCTTTCCTGAGTTCAGGTATAAGATATGGAGGCAGCTGCAACAGGTGCTACATGCAAGTGGCACCAAAACCACCTTGGGACTGCTGCAATTCCTCTCCGGAGCCTTTTTATCTCCTTCTGTGGATAATTTATCTGCCGGGCTAATTGACTCTAGAAAAGCATTTATTTGTCCCTGTGTGTAACTGTTAATTTCTTCTCAAACATGCTTCATATGAATCTTCTGTGTAGTGCCTTTTACATGGTAAGGGGATGAGATGAGTGCAGTGGTTTGCCCGCTAAGCGGAGGGTGCAAAAATGTGCCGGGGGGAGGGGGGCAGAATGATGGTGATTTATAATCTTTTTCAGATGCTATCACAAATATTCAAATAAAAGCAGAAAGGAAAAATCACTCGCCTGAAACAATACTTACGTAAGATGTGATTCTACAGCAGCTTTTGTACTAGAGGGGCTTCTTTGTAAACCTTGAATCAAAATCTACCTAACTGTGCTGGGGGGAGGGTGGTTTGGAATCCAAACCCACTTTTGGATCTAGAATTCACCTTTGGGGCCCCTACATCTGCAAAGGGCCAAACCATCCCATCCTCTAAAACACTCTGCACTTTTTAATTGGTGGGGAAGGGGCCAGGTGCTCATTCGAAGGGCATGTCTGCACTTCAAACTTAAATCAACATCCAGCCGCCACAGTAATCAAGTCGATAGTGTGTGTCAACACCACACTCCCTGTGTCAGTGGAGCGTGTTCTCACTAGCAGCGCATGCATCGATGCTGACAGCAGTGCACCATGAGTAGCTATCCTACAGTGCCACTCATTGCAGGGGTTTTGGGAAGGGCTTGCAATACCTCATGGGACCAAAACATTTTCTTAAGGGAGGCTGGGAATGTGGCTTCAACATCCCATGATGCAGTTTTCACCCCCATCTACCCCTCGAATCTCAACTGAAAACCATAATTCCAACCTTTTTAAAAAAAGACTGGCATACTTGCGCGTACGCCATCTCCTGAGAAGCATGGATCCCATTCTTGTTGTGAGCATTGCAAACACCATGTGTCGTATCCTGCAGTATTTCCAAAGGCAGGAGAGGAACCACCGCATGGCAATGTCCTTCAAGCAGCCCTGCTGGAATTAATAGAATGAAACAATTCCTGGTTGCTGCTGGCAGTTGTGCAGCAACTGACCACAGTGGAGCTTCATTTCTGGTCCCCAGAAACAAGCACTGACTGGTGAGATCGCAGTTCTGCAGTTGTGGGATGACTATTGGTGGTTGTAGAACTTTTGCATGCACAAGGCCATGCTCCAGGAACTGTATGCAGAGTTTTCCCCAGCCCTGCAGTGCTGTGACCATAAAATGAGACCTGCTCTTGACAATGGAGAAGCGAGTGGCGATTGCTGTGTGGAGGCTTGCAATGCTGGACTGTTACCAGTCAGTAGGCAATCAATTTGGAGTTGGTAAATCCACTGTGGAGCTGTTGCAATCCAAGTATGGAGGGCCATTCATAGAATCATAAAATATCAGGGTTGGAAGGGACCTCAGGAGGTCATCTAGTCCAACCTGCTGCTCAAAGCAGGCCTAATCCCCAGACAGATTTTTTTTGCCCCAGATCCCTAAATGGCCCCCTCAAGGATTGAACTCACAGCCCTGGGTTTAGTGGGCCAATGCTCAAACCACTGAGCTATCCCTCCCCCCATTAATCACTTTTTGGTAAGAAGGATAGTGACTCTTGGCAATGTGCAGGATATACTGGATGGTTTTGCTGCACTGGGGTTCTCTAACTGCTGTGGGGTGATAGATGGCACTCATATCCCTATCTTGGCACCAGACAACCTCGCCAAAGAGTACATAAACAGAAAGGGATACTTTTTTTCACTGGTGGATTACCGGGGGGCATTTTACTGACACAAATGTGGGTTGGTCAGGGAAGGTGCATGATGCCTGCATCTTTAAGAACACAGGTCTGTTCAGAAAGCTGTAAGTGGGGACTTTTTTCTAGAACACACACAAATAATTGGTGATGTTGAAATGCCAGTAGTAATCCTGGGAGACCCAGTATACCTCTTGCTCCCAGGGCTCATGAAACTGGAAACCTGGGCAGTAGCAAAGAACAGGGGAGGGATAGCTCAGTGGTTTGAGCATTGGCCTGCTAACCCCAGAGTTGTGATTTCAATCCTTGAGGGGGCCAGTTAGGGATTGGGGGCAAAAATCTGTCTGGGGCTTGGTCCTCTTGTAAGCAGGGGGTTGGACTAGATGACCTCCTGAGGTCCCTTCCAACCCTCATATTCTATGATTCAACAATCGGCTGAGCAGTGCAGAGAATGGTGACTGAATGCTCCTTTAGCTGTTTAAAGGGTTGCTGGTGCAGTGTGCATACTAGGTTAGACATCAGTGAAAGCAATATCCTATGTCTGCTGTGTGCTCCATAATATCTGAGAGACAAAGGGTGAGAAGCTTCCACAGGGGTAGGGTGTAGAGGCAGATAAGCTGTCTGCTAAATTAGAGCAGTCAGATATCTGGACAATAAGAAGAGCACAGCATGGAGCATTGTATCTGCACCTTTTATTGCTAGTACCCTCCCCTGATGTGGAGTGGAGGGGATGTAGCTTCCCCCCCCCCCCGCCAGAGTGTTAGGGGTAGGGGAAATACAATGATGCAGAAATGCTGTTCTGCAGGAACTGCAGAGAAAGTCTAGCCTCAAAGTGTTTCTCCTGAATGTCTACCAGTCGCCTCAACATGTCTGTCTGTTCTTTTAGAATCCCCAGCATCTCCTGCTGCCTGCCATGCTCATGCCTCTGGTCTACTCTCCTGTTTGCGATGTCCATGTCCAATTCTTCAGAGAGAGAAATCCTCCATGCCCTCTGCTTGGTGTCCAATGTCCCAGAGGCATTCATAAACATGTTATCAAATGTGTTGGGTTTTTTTTTTTTTTTTTGCATTCTTCTAATTTGGGACAGCCATTCCCCTGGTGTGGAGGATGAGTTGAAGGCCACACTTTCAGCTGTGAGACATGGAAAATACAAAACAATAATTGTCCGTGCATAACCAGGGTTTAGTGCACAGCTGCTGTGTATATAAATCACTCCCCTTATTCCACTGAAGTACAATAGAAATGAAAATGGCCACTGTATCCCCTGGGTTGACCCTCTGTGATATCAGCTTCCTGAGGGTAAGAGAGATGGGAAGAGAACTGATGCTGCTAACATCCGGGTAAGGACTGGGTCCTTCTGCTGTGTAGTACGACGATGCCAACAGAACTAATATTGGAGTGGCGAGGGTAAGTGTCCTGCTGTGGAAGAAATAAGTTAGTCATCCCCAGAAACCTTCTACACTGGATTGTAGAGTACCTCCATGAAACTTTTTTATGGAGATATCTCTGGAGGATTCTGGGGCCATCCCAGTGCACATAGCCCATTTTTTCCATGGGGTCCCATCTGCCTGGCTGGTGTGGCTACTGGGAAGCAGATAGCCACTGTACATCCTTTTTCTTTATTATTTTTTTTTTAAAGAACTCAACCTAAAGAATAAGAACATGTGACAGCCCCCCCCTCGCAATATTAATTGGAATTGCATATTTACCAGAGGAGCCTTCCCTGGCACCATGCTCGTCCATATGCTGTTCTGCGGCTGGCTGGACTTGGACTGCTCCGGGGCTTCAAACAGCTCTTGGATCTCTGGGAGAATGGATCCCCTGCATACCTGTATCCCATTCTCCTCTTCCTCATCCGCATCCAAGACCACCGCCTCAGTGTTGCCTGCAGTGGCTTGGGACTCCATCTCCTCAGAGGTATCAATGCTGCTCTTGAGGGTCATTGTGGTGTCTCCACTGAGAATCGCATGCAGCTCATTGTAGAAGCGGCATATCAGTGGTGCAGAACCAGAGTGACTGTTCGTTTTCCTTGTCTTCTAGCTCTTTGATTTTCACGTGACACTGCTGTGTGTCCCTGGTGTAGCCCTTGTCACCGGTGCCCTGTGCAATCTTTTAGTAGATGTCTACATTTCTATGGTTGTATTGGATCTGTGCCTGTACAGACTCTTCTTCCCACAGACCAATAAGATCTAGCACTTGCTGTGTATTCTAGGCTGAAGCGTGTTTGGGATGTTGGTTGCCATGATCAGTTGTGCTGGTGAGCTCTCCATGCTGGTGACACAGAAAATGGGAATTCCAAAGTTTCTGGTACTTTAACAGGGGAAGGGCTGTTTCCTGTGTACCTGGTCACTGAACAGTGGAGATGTAAACATTCACCAGAGTGGAAACAGTGGAGTATTGTGGGATACCTCCTGGAGGCCAGTAAAGTTGACATAAGCAATGCACTGTCTTCACTGCTTCATCGCTGACCTAATAACATGGATTTAAGTGCTATGCCTCTCATGGAGGTGGAGTAATTTAATCCAAAGTGGCAGGAAAGTTACATTGGTAGAATGGTCCTGGTAATGGAGAGAGAGACATTTATAAGGGAGCTTACGTCAACCTAACTCTGCAGTGTAGACCAGGCTTAAGTGACTCAAGCCCATTTTGAACTTGCATGTTGGTATACATGGATTATAGCATTCCATGACTTGAGCTTTGTAAATATTGCTGGTTTGTGAAACATCTGGATGAAGACAGTGATTAGAACCAAAGTTGTTTGAACTGAAATGCTAATGATGCTGAATGATTAAAATTAGGTTATATTAAAATTTGGTTTGACTTTGCTCTTTCTGAATTAATCAAGCTTGTCATGCTGCTGGTTGTGTACTTTTTCATTAGCAGGAGGTCTGTATAAATCTGATAGGAATGAATATATTTTCCAGAGTTTACTACTGGTCATCTTTTACATCTATAATCTCAGTATAACAACTAAGATTATTGGTGCAGTACGTAAAAGAGGAAGTGAATGATGAAAAAATATATTTGTCACTTTCTTTATGCCATGCAAAACTTGTATTTAATTTATATATATATGAAAAATAATTACAATTAGCAAATTAAAGTAATATAAGTTTGCTTCATAATTAGCCAAAAGGATTGTGAAACATATTCTGCCACATCGCAGGCTTCTAAGTTGCTAAGTATATTGCAGGAATCTGTGGAAGGCAGCAAGATATACTGGACTGATGACTAATAGACTCCAGGTTGTTATATGTCCCTAAAGAATATTTTAAATCACTTCCCCACATCCCTTCAACAAGAAGGGATGACAGCCTCTCTGTAAACCTGGGCTCATGAGCTCCCTGCACACGAGAGGCTAAAAGAACAGTGTAGTAAATGAGCTGCATCAAACAGTGTGTGATTCTGAAGTGTTTAAGGGACACAAGTGTTCAGTTAGAACAAAGATCTGGCTGTGGTTTCACTACCTAGATAATTCGTGTCTGTGCAAAACAAATCCTTTCACTAATGGTGTTTTAGTTGTACAGATGTGGCTTCTATGATCCTGTTGATTTATTTAAAGCTAATCTAAAAAGGATCACTTAGAAGGCCTGAAAAGAGAAATTCAAGGCTTCTAAATAAGTGTCTTAGGAGAACTTCTTACTAGTCTGTAGCAGGGCATTTATTTATGCATAGTTAATATAGTAAGACTTGTGTAATACATTAGAGCTTGCTTCAACTCTTGGGAGTGGAGTGCTCAGAAGTCTGGATCCAGATGAAGAGTTGAATGTTCTTAATGTTCAGGGGATGATTGGATTAAAGATTTTCATTTAGGGCCATGAAATAGTGTAAGTAGTAACTAGCACTCCTATTTTATGGCTGCAAAAACTGACCTGCAGGGCCAAATTCTGCTCTGTTGCTCTGGAATTATACAGGTGTAATTGTGCAAAATCTGTCCTACATAACTACAGATGCAAGGCTACGCAGCAAGTCAGTGCCAGATCCAAAAGTGAAATTTTAGGAGTACCTGAATTCTAATCCCATGCTATTTCTCTAGTACAATATATTGAGTCCTAATCTTGCAAATACATAAGCACTATGTTCAGCTGCAAATAACTCACACACCTCCTAGGTGTGGTGTTCTGTCCCATCTAGTGGCACCGAGACCAGTTAGAGAGAGCTAAAATGAGTGCTCTACAGCCTTAGCTCAGACAGTTGGCTTTTAGCTCATGCACTAAGGGTACATCTATACTACCCGCCAGATCAGCGGGTAGTAATGGATCTATCAGGGATCGATTTATCATGTCTCGTCTAGATGTGATAAATCGATCCGCGAATCGATGCCTGTACTCCACCTCGTCAGGAGGAGTAAGCAGCATTGAGGGGGGAGCCGCGGCAGTCGACTCACTGCTGTGAGGATGGCCAGGTAAGTCGAACTGAGATACTTCGACTTCAGCTACACTATTCGCGTAGCTGAAGTTGCATATCTTACATCGTTTCTCCCCCCCACCCATGTGTAGACCAGCCCTTAAGCTCCAGAGGTCCCCGGTTCGATTCCGCACGTTGACGACCAGGGTCTGTCGGCGTTACGCTTACTGCTGAGAGTAATCTCACTAAAATGAAATCCTAGCAGTGGTTGTAAGGTAAAGCGCTTGACACAAGGGGTGGAATCTGGAGTTTAGTGTGTGGAAGGAAGAGGGACTAGGCTGGGTCAATTTTAATATGAAGAGGAATGATTGTAAATTAGAAAAAAGGTGTAGATACATTTTCTTGGGTTTACGTTAGTTACTACTATCCAACGTGTGTGATACCTGTTTATTGCTCTTCCTATCCAATTAGTAGATTCAGAGCAAATGAAGACCCTTACAGCTGGAAAAAGTAGCATTGTATTCCTGTACATTGCAGGTCTTTTCCCTTGTATACAGTATCCTTTTTCAAAATGTATTCTAAATAGTAACACATGATATGAATCACACTTGCTTTTCATTCCCCTCTTCTCCCTCATGCAATATGCAGAGGTGTAACCACCCTGCTGAAAGTTTTATTTCCTCCCCAAAGGCATATGATTGATTTAAAAATAAAAGTGAGGGGAAAAACTTTGTGTGGTGGTTTATCCTCAATGCCTATGAAAAATGGAAACATCCTAGTTAGAACTGTTAGGTGGCTACATTTCCATCACAGTGAGATAAAGCACTGTACTGGGACTCAGGAGAACTATTTTGTATTCTCAGCTGCGCCAGTGGCCTGCTAGTGAACTTGAGCAAGTCACTTCAACTTGCTGTCTCCCCTTGATCCCCATTTTACAGATGGGAGAAGAGATATGGACCTCCTTTTATAAAGCACATGTTTTTGTAATAATTATTATTACATTATATGATGATGGCTTCATAGAAGGTGAATTGAGGTTTTTGTTGCACCTAGGGTTTTTTTCTTCAAATCCAAGGGTCAGGGGAACCCTCTTCTTGTAACTGAGGGCAGAATTTGGCTGTAAAAGCTAAAAGGATCTTCCATATGCAAATACCCAACTATCTCCAATTGCAGATTTCTTGTAGTGAATTGAGGTTTTTAATATGCAGATCTTGTATAAGGATTAAATGTTCATTATGGGTCAGGTGGTTTTTGTACCACAGGTAACCATATTGCATTACAATAACTGTGAATATGCATCTGCTTGAAGTTGCCCACTGCTTTAGGGTTTTACTAGATCAGGACTCTAAAGATGTTTACATGTTGGACTGACTAGTTTACATACATAAACACCTGCCTGAATGGGTATGCAAATGCAATGAATGGCTGATCTTATGAGATCTTTGTCTCCTCCCTTTGAAGGGCAGTTAATGCTTTTTAGGAAGCATTCTGCACTTTTGCAGTAATGGAAACTACCGGTAATTGCACACATGATGCACAGGTGCTATGATTGTAGGGACCACATACATACATGCACATATATATGCTGAGCTTCCTACCTAATTATGTATAATTATTTTATTCACTCTCCTACCCTCATGGAATTTGTCTGTTTTGTCCCCTTGTGTACTTTGATGCCTAGATTGTAAACTCTTGGGACAGGGACGGTCTCTATTGTTTTGTATGGTGTCTAGCACAATAGGGCTGTGATTCTGGATTGGGATTCAGAGGTCCTATCATAGTAACAATACTGACACTGAACTTGCACATGTAAATTAAGATGCCAGGTGGAGGCCCTTTAGAAGTTTTCCCCACTATGTTCTATTACAAGTTTTTATTTTAAATAGGATAATTTTATTGTGGGATATAAGAAGGTAATTTAAGGTTATGTGCCACTTAAAAATCACAAAAAATCTTTAATATTGTGATCTCTTAAAACGTTTGTCTCTGCCCTATGTAAAATCAGGGGGAGGGGAGGACAGACCTTTGTAATGGACAACAAATAGCAGGTAAAGGGAATTTAGAACATTTTAAAAAAAAGTTTCTCTAATTTCACCCTTTTAAACACCTCAGTCCACATGAGGCATTGCCATTGATATTTGTGGAGTTTTGCACAGTGGTCAAAGGCAGCACATGACCTTTTAATGAATAAATTATAACAAATACAGGTTTCTTTAATCCATATACAACAAAATACATGCTGGTGACAAAGTATCAATTTGTTTGAGATGAAGCATAATTTCAATCTTACAAAATAGTGCTAGCAAAACTCCTACAGACAAGTCTGGTTTGTCAGAAAAGCGACCTCTGGCATGGCAGTTTTCTTGTGAAGGATGGGGAGCTCAGACAGCAGGTTATTTACCTGAGGGAATTGTATCTTGATGGCAACATTGCAGATTGGGACTGTAGCGTCCAGAGAATTGGTTGTCAAGGCATTTTGTATGTTGACGTATTGCGTAACACTTGACAGCGAAAAGAGAAGGCTTTTGCTAAATGGATTCTTAGAAAGGCTTTTATTTTCTTCATCGGGAAGATTAAACTTTGGATTCAGGCTTAATCTATTGCCTGACTCTTCTTATAGCTTATATTTCAGAAGGCAATTCCTCTATAATGCTTGTATTTTGGACATGAGATACAGATTTTAAAGATTTTCCCCTGCCCCCATACTTATGACCCTCAAATGCTCCTATTTACATTGCAACTTAGCTTTCAGTTAATCATGCCAATCCCATCCTGATTTAAAAATATCCTCTGTAATGCTTCACATTAAATGATGTTCTCATATAAAATGCTGCTTCCGCCTGGCTGTAAAATAAATGGACATCAGGACTAAGATGCTTGGCCAGATAGCTACAGTTAATTTTCTAATGGCAGAAGAGAACCACAGAATGCATGTTTATGTACAATCATGAAACATTTGGGTAATGAAAGTTAAAGCCATTTCTTGATCAGTAATTTAACCTAATCCCAGACTCTGTTTCCTCAAATGAAAAACTGAAAGAGAATTTCAGTCTTCTTTTATTTGGTTTAGCTTTCCAATCAACTAAATTTATACAGTTTGTTTTGTTCAGATCCTTTTTTTTTGTAATGCAAATAATTGTCCCCTCACTGCTTTGCATATTTCTTTTATTTTTTTCTTCAGTAGATACTCTTTTCACTCCAAATCAGAGGATCTAACCAGAGCACTAATAGCATTTTTACATTTAATGGATTTTTTAAAAATAGTATTCTATGGAAATAGGTATAAGCAAGGTTATAATTCTGTGTTATTTTTCTTTGCTTATCTAATGTCTATTCTGCAGAAGAAGCTGTCAAGTCAGTCTTTTGTGTCTCTGCAGCTGTATCATGACTGTTTTGATACTTTGAACCTATTTCTTAATACAAACTCTATACTAGGCACAAATGCCAAATGACTTACTGAAAATTTGGCTCAATCTAAATAAATGACCATCTTGTCTGATTCAAGATGTTCTGTATATATCATTGACATCCACCTCCTCTCCACCTGAGCTTATTGCTTACCATATTCTTGGTGTGGTTTCACCAGGTCTGACAGTCTGTTCTGCAGTGTCTGTGATCATGCATGATGCACAGGTCTTCCAAAGCTAGAAGCACGTAATACAGTTTGTGCCACTAACATGGAGAAGTGAAGCCAGAAGCTGGGGGGAAAGGTGCCAGCCTAAAAGAGGACTCTCGAATGTGGTAACTAAGGTAGGCCATAAGCAAGAATTCCATTTTGTGAAATATTTTTGAGGTTTTGAAATTTTGTTTTCCTTCAGCTTTAGAACAAAAGGAGTCCTCTTTTTAATACTTTTACAAAAAAAGATGGCTCCACCACAGAATAGCCAATGACCTGATGGTTAGGACACTCACCCTGGTATCTTGATTTAGAACAGGAGCTTGAACCTGGGTCTCCCGCATACCTGGTGAGTGCTTGAACCACTTGGCTATTGGCTATTCTGGCACGGGTGTCTTTCACTCAGACCAGAAATTCCCAACAGAATTTAAATGAAACCAATATATTTCCAGTAAAAGTTTCAGCGTTGACAAATCAGCATTTTTCAATAAATGTTTTGTCAAAAAATTCCACTCAGCTCAACTGGTGACTCTAGAATGGTTTCTGCGTATCTGCAAAAGGGAGGAAATCTAGGAGTAGAATTAGATATAGGGAACAGGCTGAGGGGAAAGAGAATCATGGGGAGCTGAGAAGTGGAGTCACTCAGAGCTGATCTTACTCAATAGTGGAATGAAGAGAATGAGGCTGGAGAAAGGGATAGAAAAGAAGGGCAGAAATGGAAGGAAAGAGGGAGAAGATTAAAATACCCCTCAGTTATATTTTCTGGTCAGTTCTGCCCTCTGTATGTGGGTAACTCAGATGGAAAAGAAAAGGAGTTGTGAGCACATAAGAGCAGAACTTGGCATCCAACCTAAGGGAGGCTTATCCAGTCTGAGACTTGAAACATTTTGAGGCTTGCTGATCACTAATTATTTTAAAGGGTTTTTTAAATAAATTGAGACACCAACAAATGATGGTTCACTTGCCTTCTTATTTTTGTGAAGTCCAGTCAATGGTGAACAGCCAAATTCTACCCTGCACTAAATCTAAATAACTCCAGTGGAGCCAAGATTTCATCCAATGAATTAAATGGCAAAACAACCGAATACAATGCAATCGGGATTTCACCTACTGACTCTGTTACACCAATGTAAATCTGGAGTGGTTTAATTGAAGCCAATGAACTTAATCCAGTTTTACACCAATGTAAAGGAGAGAATTTATCACTGAAGTTTGTGTTGGTGTATCCAAATTCTTCACGGATTTCCTTGTGTCAGTTACCTTAATTATACCAATGTTTCATCATTTCTAGCCAAAGTTGCGAATTTCAGACCTCTAGTCCTTGCTGTTTTCACCTATCTGACAATAAATTTAATCATTTGGAATAGTGTGCTATTATGGGGTCAAATAAGTACTTAGATAGGACCAAATTGTGCTAAACCTGTTTATGTAATTTTTGTGGATAGAATTCAATTTACTCTGGGGGGAATTTGGCACAAAAAAATTAAATTCTGCATACAAACACAAATTCTGTGCACAATATTTTAAAATTCTGCAAAAAGTCTGCAAATTTTATTTGTCAAAAATAACACTACATAATTACGCCAGTTTCTGTTATTTTGGTAATTATTTCAAAATACCTGTTAGCAAGTATGTGTGCGCGTGCGCGCGCTCTCTCTCTCTCTCTCTCTCTCAGGACTAGAGTTAAAGAAACCCTTATGACAACCCAGTTCCTGATTTTTCTGCCCCCCTCCCATCCAGAGCCCAGTTGGTGGGCCAGACACCCACACTCCTCCCCTCCAGACCCCAGATACAGGGCTGACCCAGCCAATACACCCAAATCTCCTACCCCTGAGACCTTAGCTGCAGGGCTCCCCAGCCCAGATACCAGCTCCTCTTCCCCTCCCCCCAGCCCTGCTGTGGTGTTCTCTCCCCATGTTTACTTCCACCCCCACACACACTGTTCCTCACACCTTCTTGTCAACTGCTGCAAATGGACCATTTTGATTACCACTACAAACATTTTTTTCTCTCCTGCTAGTAATAGCTCATCTTAACTGATCACTCTCATTAGTGTGTGTATGGTAACACCCATTGTTTCATGTTCTCTGTCTGTGTCTGTCTGTCTCTTCCTACTGCATTTTCCACTACATGCATCTGATGAAGTGGCTGTAGCCCTTGAAAGCTTATGCTCAAATAAATTTGTTAGCCTCTAAGGTGCCACAAGTACTCCTGTTCTTTTTGATCAACAACAGGCATCTTAAAATTGGAAGAGAAACATTTTGTGCTCCTGATTTCATTTGCTTTTTAAAGCACAACACCGCCATCGTCCCCCTCCCCCGCCAAGCCAGAAGCTGCCACAACAGAATAAACAGAAAAATTGAATTGTGAAGTGAACTACACAGTTACACAACCTTACCCAAAAATCTGTTTGGTCAGCATTTTTCAAGGTACACCCTCCCCACCACATCTCACATCAAAATTATATTTTCTGATCTATCTCATGAGAAGCATCAATAGCAAAGCATTGAGGACCTGATGTAAGTTGCCTTGAACTGAAATTTAAAAAATGGTGGTTTCAAGTTTGCTTTATATTAAATAAATAAATAAATAAATCTTAGGTTTTTTGTTTTTTTTCTCACCTTCATAGGTATTGATGTTGAATGAATTGATGCTACCTCCTGTGGTTGAAGGGGAGAGGTAGTCACATCCAAGTGCATCATGGGTATTGTAGCACATATTTGTGGCAACTTTAATCAGTCTCCCAATATCCGTTTAACTATAAAACCATGCTTAACTTTCCTGAAGTTCCCACCTTCATTCACTACACACCTTCCAACTTCTGCCAGAAATGAGGATGGGATCCTACTGACAACTTCCTTTGATTCATTCCTAGAGCACAGACCATCCTGGGCACTGAATGAGGCAGGAGTCATGTGGAAAAAATAGCATGTGATCATTTAATTGAAGACTTTTTATCATGACATGGGCAACTTTAATTGAGGGAAATACAAGTTCCATTTGGAAAGGGCACCCAGAGGGGAGAGTCTGAGGGAGTCAAAGGTACACCTCACCCTGAACCATAGCAGCAAACTTTTTATCATTTTCTTTCTCCACTTCTGAGCCTTAACACAATGAGCAATAGGGACAGTATATGCCAAATTCGTTTTTTGAGCTTCATTTCCTGGAGTTCCACAGGGAACTACCACTCTGTTTTGCTAAGTGAAAAGCAGTACTTCTGTGGCAAAAAAGGCTGACTGCTTATGGCCTCCCACCTCCCAAAGAGATGAAAAGAGAGACTCTCTTTTTTTTTTTTTTTTTTTTAAGTGGGAGCATGAGGATTGATAGTCCCTTAAGTTAGCGATTCGTGGTGGTTTCATATGGTGGAGGCACTTCAGTTTGCTAGTTTGTTCCCAAATTATAACCCACATCTCTTAGGGAATGTAGAATCCCATACTTACCTTTAAGTACTCCAAAGTCTGTTACCTTCTACAAACTGTGGGGAGGGATGTATTTACCTAAAATGATTGCAAAATTCAGATATAGCCCAATAAACTTGATCAGTGACATTCAGGGCTGGATTAACTCTCCTGTGGGCCTGGGGCTATTAGATTTTGTGGGGCCCCAGTATACAACTCTTTTTCCTAGGAGGAAGTTTGGTGCAGGGGGGGACTGGGGCAGGGGATTGGGGTGCAGGATGGGGTGTGAGGTGCAGGCTCAAGCTGGGAGGTGCTTACCATAGGTGGCTCCCGGCTGGCTGTGCAGCAGGGCTCAGGCAGGTTGCCTGACATAGTCCCACTTTGCTCCCAGAAGTGTCCAGCTGCTAGCATGTTTCTGCGGCCCCTCAGGGGAGGGGGGACTGTCTCCATGCACTGCCTGCAAGCGCCGCTCCCATTGGCTATGGAGACAGTGCTGGGAGTGGGGGCACTACGGAGCCACCTTCCCTCGGCCCCCCCCCCGCAGAGACTGTGCTAGCTTCTGAGAGCGGCGTGGGGCTATGGCAGGCAGCCAGCCTGAGCGCCCTACTGTGCCACATGACTTTTAGTGGCCCTGAGTTGGAAATCGCTGCCTGTGATTTATTTTTGCAAGGTCCCCCCTTGAGCTGGGGCCCTGGGCTGCAGCTCCTAAAGCCTCTGCCTTAATCCAGCCCTGGTGACATTTTGGACTGAGGGGAACCCAGTAACTAAAAGGAAGCATTAAATGATGCTGTGCTGTTTAAATGACAAAAGAACCTAACAATTAATAAGCAGACAATAAGAACAGGAGTACTTGTGGCACCTTAGAGACTAAAAAATTTATTTGAGCATAAGCTTTCGTGGGCATTGGCTGCATGCAGTGGAAAATACAGTAGGAAGACACCACACACCATGAAACAATGGAGGTTACCATACACACACTAACGAGAGTGAGCAGTTAAGGTGAGCTATTACCAGCAAGAGAGAGAGAACTGTTTTGTAGTCAGGGCCGGTGCAAGGATGTTTCGTGCCCTAGGCGAAACGTCCACCTTGCATTCTCCCCAGCCCTGTGGCGCCCCCCCCCCCCCACTGCGGCAGCTCCCCCCCTCTGCCCTGAGACATCCCCCTTGCGGCAGCTCCTCACTCCCACCCTCCGCCCTGAGGCACCCCCTCCCCCAGCTCACCCCTGCTCCACGCACAAGCACACCAAGCATGCCATCGCTGCTTCACTTCTCCCGCCTCCCAGGCTTGCGGCGCCTAAGCTGATTGGTGCCGCAAACCTGGAAGGCGGGAGAAGTGACGTAGCTCACCCCTGCCCCGCCTCCTCTCCGAGCACGCCGTGGCTGCTTCACTTTTCTCGCCTCCCAGGCTTGTGACGCCAATCAGCTTAGGCGCCACAAGCCTGGGAAGCAGGAGAAGTGAAGCAGCCACGGCGTGCTCGGGGAGGAGGCAGGGCAGTGGTGAGCTGGGGCGGGGAGTTCCCCTGCGTGCCGCCCCCGCCCCCTTACTTGCTGCAGGCGGCCCTCCCCGTGCTCCCCTGCCCTAGCTCTCTCCGCCTAAATGCCAGTGGCAACTGGAGCGGCTGAAGATCCGGCCGCCGCAGTCACTGCCGAAGAAAATGCTGCCCCCCAAATCCTAGCGCCCTAAGTGACTGCCTAGGTCGCTTAAATGGTTGCACCGGCCCTGTTTGTAGTGGTAATGAAAATGGCCCATTTCCAGCAATTGACAAGAAGATGTGAGGAACTGTGTGTGTGTGAGAATAAGCATGGGGAAATAGTTTTACAAAGTAAAACTCATCAATTGCTGGAAATGGGCCATTTTCATTACCACTACAAACCGTTCTTTTTCTCTCCTGCTGATTAATAGCTCACCTTAACTGATCACTCTCCTTATAGTGTATATGGTAACACCCATTGTTTCATGTTCTGTGTGTGTGTGTGTGTGTGTGTAATCTATCTTCCTACTGTATTTTCCAGTGCATGCATCCGATGAAGTGGGCTGTAGCCCACGAAAGCTTATGCTCAAAGTTGTTAGTCTCGAAGGTGCCACAAGTACTCCTGGTTTTTTTGCGGATACAGACTAACACGGCTGCTACTCTGAAACCTAAGCAGACAATGTACACCTGTCCCTGTGATCTCGGTCCTTTAGTCCCAGATTAGGACTGCCTTCTCATGGACTGTTCCATCTACCAGTGCTAGATCCCACAACTTTTATGGAATTTAATATTGCAGCTAAGGGTGCAGTCCTTTTGCCTCTAATTTTGAACCTACAACAAATTGTAGGTAGCAAGTGGACAATTAACTAATTATCTGTGAGAACGTAGTTATTTTTCATCCCCATTTAATCCTTGGTCATGATTTTTTATGTGGATTTTTCTCTTATAAGATCTGGCCAAGACAACCAAATAGTTCATAGTTGTATCTGAACCAAAAATTTAGAAACGAAAAACTCCGTTACAAGTACTCTGAGCCATCCAGTTCTAAAGGTTGGGGAAAAGGTCTTTACTTACCAGATAAGTAGAAGTGCAAGCCCTCACTGGTTGCAATAACACTAAATGAACAATCCTGCAGCTTTGATTTAACAGAGTTGTTGAGCAAGATGTCTTTACTTAAACCAAAAACATACAACCAAAGAACTCCTTATAGGATCCTTGAGAACATTTCCTCTTGCAACAGACAGAGATTGTAGTGTAAACTACTTTGCAGATATGTGAGGTAGTTTAATCATTTTATTATCCCTCGGGAATTTGAAATCACATAATTCATTTTCTGTTTTCTTTGGACTTATTAACTGGTAAGAAGTTATTTAAGAACCATTTACATTTTATCTCCCATTATAATGTATTGAAAATGTCATATGGAACACATGAATTATTTGATAGGCTGGTGATTCAATTGCTTTCTAGTAGAGTTTATTTTAGGGTGACAGCAGATAATTAAAAGGTAGTGTATGGGTGTGTGCAGTTAATTAGCTGAAATATAGTTTGTCAGACATGACATTAAAATGAATCTTTTTGCATTTTAATTGTTTTATTTAATTGTCTTTGCTATCAGCTAATAAAGAGCTTCTTGGCATATAGGAATCTTAGTTCCTGAATTCTATTCAGAGATGTACATCAAAACTCACTATGTACTTCCACCTGTGGTGCCCTTAATATGTTTCTAAAGTGATCTCAGAGATTAGGTTGCTACTGCTGTATTAAAATATAATAAGTCTTTGCATGAGTCAGTGTAGACAACAAAGAGGAAAAAGAAGCCCAGATTACAGATACAGTTATACTACTCTATTCTTGTTGCTTCTTGTGTGGGTTAGGAATGTGCATGGTTTATAAAATAGTGAAATATAGTTATTGCAGCTCTGGCTTCTTTATCTGTCTTCAGGTAGGTCCACCTCTCTGGACTGAAGGGTAATATTTATCTACAGTGCCTTTATTTGGATGGATAGCAGTAACAGTAAGGGGAAGAAAAACAGTGCACCTTACTCTTTTATTTTTCCTTTCCCCTACTACATGCCCATTGTAACTGTCTGCTGTGCTTGAAGCTTTTTTGTTGCATCAATTACATATTTTCCTCTATATTCTCAAAGTGCAGAAATACTTAATTAAAAAGAAAAATGAACATCCTGTTTGGAACTCTTAGCTGCTCTCTCTGGAGCCCTGCAAAAGTATGAGCATCTGACTTCCAGTGCTGAAGGAGTTGATGGATAGGAAGGCTAATAAATGTGGTTCTCTTTCTTAGAGATTGTTGCAAGGTGAGTAACACAGAGAAATGATTTTATCTGAAGACATTATAAAGGTGATTAGAGAGCCTTCTTCAGTGGTCCTCCCCCGCCCCCCACTGTTTGATTCACTTCTGTGTAGAAGTTGCCATTGGTGATGGCTTGCAAAATTGGCTACATGAGAATAGTAAAGCCATAAGGGATGGAGGGGAAGGATATAATAAGAAGTAGGTGGGTACAGGGGTCTGTTAAAGATCAATAGGATGAATGGGTGGCATGCTGAGATGGGAAATAGTGATAGTTTTTATTAATACTATGTTTAATGAAGCAGGTGGCAGTCAAGTCAATTGATGGACTCTGGAATCCTGCCATTGCTAGAGGGAGACTGGGCTGGAGCAGGGGGCTTTTGAGACCACCTTGCAGGTCAGATGGTATTTTTTGTGGTGAGGAAGAGATGGACAGTTGACTAAATGTCTTGGGAATGCTGGTATATGGGAGGCTTGAGATGTGAGCCACTGTTTAGGGGTAGTGGGGAAGGAAAGGCATCTCAGCTCTCTGAGCGGTGCTTGAAAAATGGATCTGGAAACTTGTAGCCTTTTCACTGGGCTTGTGCATGACTGAGGGTGATGAGAAGGGGAGAAAAACTAGAAGGAGAGGCTACCCTGAAGGCTCTGAAAGTACGTTTCCCTTTTCCCGGCAGGGCTGATGCCACTGGAAGGTATTCTCCAGGGAAACGGGCTTCACAAAAAACTGCTGTTGGAAAAGCCAGCTCTGTTGGTGCTGGAGGGTCCCTATGTGGAGTTTGTAGGGGGGAACGGTTCTCCTAAACCTTGTGTTCCTGGATGGCTCCTCTGATAGATAACAGGAAAAAATTAGCACACTCCTGACTTTTCCTGGTGTCCCGATTAGTGGCTCCACATACCTAGTACTCCTCATAACAGAGAAAAGGGTTTCTGATGGGACTCAAAGCAAGCTCAATGCTCATCTTTGTTTTGCTGTCTGAATTGTGAAGTTGTTAGGAGTTACAACTATCCTCTATCTATCCTGGCACAAAAGCAACATAGCACTGAGATATTGAGATCTGTGATTTAGGAATGCATAGCTTCAACCTAGAGTATTGCTCCATCTTTCTCCAGTATAGATGAATTACTAGAAAAAAATTACCGGCTTCTGTATGTCCAGCATAGACTTATCTGATCATGTGCTCAGAAATCCATGGCATCTTATTGCCATTGAAAACTATAGGATTTGCAGAAAACAACAAAATACAGACTACAAAGGGTAGTGTACTTCAAAGAAAATCTACGAATAAGGGAATGAAAGTGATTAGCACCCAAACACAAAATTCTTCAACACAGAAAGTTGCAATTACTCTGAGCAATGAGGGGATTCATTTCTCTTATGTATGTTTGTGGTGTAGCAAACTCTGTGGCCCAAAAGAGTGTGTGTGTTTGGAGAGGTGGGGTATACTGGCTAAGGGGAAAATGTGATGCTACTGTTTGCTTGCTTGCTCTGAGGTTTCTAACAGTGATCCCTCTGCAAGTAGTAGGGTGATTAGACAGCAAATGTGAAAAATCGGGATGGGGTGGGGGGTAATATATAAGAAAAAGACCCCAAAATCGGGACTGTCCCTATAAAATTGGGACGTTTGGTCACCCTAACAAGTGGATAGAAGAAACTCTGACGTACAGAATATAACTTTAAAATGAATCCAACCAAACAAAAACAGGGCCTTACAAGGAAGTGTTCCACTATTTATTTTTACAATACATACTTTTCTAGCTTCTTTTGCCAACTTAGTAGTAACAGGTCAACTGTGATCTGAATAGAGATGCATACAGTCTTACAGTCCATTCTCAGCACCTTTTATAGCTATTAAAATCTAATAGGCTAAATTCTGCCATGACTTCATATTATACTATTGACATTTATGGGGTCAAGGTAAGTTTGATGGAGCTACGTGGAATGTAAGGTAATGGCAAAACAGTTTAGTGACACAGCAACTTGGGTGAGAAAATGTGGTCACATGGCTACAGAGATAGAAATACAACTACAGTTAACTACTTCTCCAAAACCATGTTTTAATCTCCAAACAGAGGGATCGAACAATTTAATGTAGGGAGGCTTTTGTTTATAATATTCAGGACTTGAAATTCCGTATGCTATATCGGGCTGTAATGTACCGACTTTGTGTGATTGTGACATTACCTTAAAAGTTAGTCCACAGAGAGTTATGAGAACTACTCTTAGGTAATGGCTTTCTTCTTAAACTTAAGAAGTAGAAGACTGTATGGCTGGAGTGAAAGGATGATGGTTCTAATCCCAGATCTCTTTGTATGTTTATGAGAGAGATTTATTTAGTAATTCAGCTTGTTGATACATACATTCAGGGGTGGCTCAAGGCACCAGCACACCAAGCACGTGCCTGGGGCGGCAAGACATGGGGGGCGCTCTGCCAGTTGCCGCGAGGGCGGCAGGCAGGTTGCCTTCAACGGCATGCCTGTGGAGGGTCCGCTGGTCCCATGGCTTCGGTGGACCTCCCACAGGCGTGCTGCCGAATCCGTGGGACCGGGGACCTCCTGCAGGCAAGCCGCTGAAGGCAGCCTGCCTACTGTGCTTGGGGCGGCAAAATACCTAAAGCCGCCCCTGCATACATTTACCTTTTTAACATACAAGCTTTGTAAGGCTATGCAGTTTCAATAAGGGTATCGGTTTGGGAGTGCTAGCTTAGTTCAGTCTAACTACAGTGTAATTGCATCCTGCTTTGAGCAGGAACATGGTGAGATGACAAGCTACAATGCTGGCAACCACTGGTGGCCTATCTACATTAGCATTCCCACTAGCACTTGTGGAGGTGCAACTGTGGGAAATTTAAAGGAAAATGCTGGTGCAGGCAATATTACATCAACTCTTTCCTTAAAACAGTCTTATTTTTGCACAGCAAATTTCTCACTTTAATATCTAAAAAATACTCTTAAACCCAGCCATGCTTTTTCATTAAATGTTAGAACCCAGATCTTTGCCAGCCATTCTTTCCTCAGTTGAGTTCTATTTCTCATCTCAGCCAAACAAGGACAGTCTGAATGTTAAAGTTTTGGCTGACAAATGTTGTTTTTCAAGCCTAAAAGTCCCCAAAGACAAAAACATAGACTTTTTAAAATAGAGCACATATTAGTAACAGCTCGAATCTGTTTCATGCTAACACTTCAAAATATGGATGAAGCAAAAATGCCTTAAAGAGCTCTGCATGTTTATTTTGTATAAAGGACATTTACAATACGTATAACTGATATAGCACCTCATGTGGTTGGCAGTCAAGGTGTGGCTCAGAAAGCTGGGTGAAGAACCAGTATTTTGGATCGCTGGAAGTGCTGAAAGCCCAAAATAAAATTGGTGTGGGTTGAACCAAACCCCAAAAGTTGTGTGTGTTTTTTTTGCTTTAGCACATTTTTTTGGAGATTGACAAAAAATTTGTTTCAGATCAAACAGCACATTTCACTTCCAGCCATTTTCATAAAAAGCAAAGGAAATTATTCACAAAATGGGAGGTGGTGTCTTTCCAATTTTGAGCCTAGTGAGGAGGACACTCATTTGGGATGTGGGGGTCCTGGATTCAGTTGCCCCTCTCTGCCTGCTGTGGCGCAAGGATTTGAACTTGCATCTCCCACTTCCTGGGTGAGTGCTATAACCTGGTCTATATGGTAGTCTAAGATGGGGATGGGGTCTGTCTGTCTGTCTGCCTTGCTGAAGCTGTTCTACTTCGTATAAAGTACTTGACTAGTCACTGGGGGATTGTGTGTGTGTGTGTGTGTGTCTGTCTGTCTCTGTCTCTGTCTCTGTCTCTGTCTCTGTCTCTCTCTCTCTCTGTGCCCCCCCCCCCCCCGATGGTTTGGGTGCTCACCTGGGTGAGGAGAGATACAAGTCCAATTCCTGCTCCATGGACTATTTAATTTATATGCAGTGAGACAGCTTCAATGGGGAGACTGCAATATACTCCAGAATATTCTAGAGCCCCTTGAGTAGGGCCCTCACCTTCAATATTGTAGATCCATGTTCAAATCCCTGCTCCACATGGGAACTGAAATCAGGTCTCCCACATCCCAGGTGGGCTAAAGGTTATAAGTAAGGTGCTGTGGTTTTGTGAATTCAGCTTGAAATATGTTGTGGGTTTTTTTTTTAAGATTAAACTATTCAATGAATTTGTGTCAAATTCACATTAGTTTTGGATCCACCAAAACTGCATTTTTCAATGAATAAAGTTTTGGTCTGAAAAAATTCACCCAGCTCTTCTGAAGGCTATATACTGAGAAGTTAGTCATCAGCAGAATGGGTTAAACTATATCTTTCGACCTCATTGTTATCTTCCTTGCCATAAAAATAGGTCAGTGCTGTGTAATTCTGTTGTTACAGATCAGCCTAACTACACAGAGCCTTTTATTGTTTCTGTAATGCTGTCTATACCCTGCGACTTGTAGATTTAGCATGTTTATTTCTGTTATCCCATTGTTTCAAAATTTTTGTTTTGAAAAAGATCAATAGATTTCAAGGACAGTAATGTTTAACACAAAGCTGAAATGCGTAATAGAACAAAAGTCCACCAGTAGCGGAACTGAAGAGGAAGCAACTTGCTGCTGATTTTCCAATCTGTGTGGTCTTGCTCTGACTTGGAGCCGCCCAAATGGCAAGGCTTCCTCAGACCAGTTGTTTCTGTAGCCCTGGTGGTGGTGGTGGTTGTTTTATTTTATTAATGACATTCAACATTGTTTTGTAGCAAAATCATAACTGGTCAGATCTATGTCTAATTTGCACAACTCTGTGGTATTCTAAGTGCAACCAAAAGCATAAAAATACACAAATTCTGCAACAATTGTGTTCTCTGTCTTGCCTTGTGTCTAGAAATTGTGTGTTTAGTTTTTATCATCTGTGAGAAGTTATTGTGAAGTTTAGCATTAGGTCTCAAAACTGGATCTCATATTGGACAGGGAACCAGTTCAGAGTATAGAGCAGTAGGGAGTGATTTATTCAACACTCCGTATTGGATGTATATGGTTGCTGCACGTTGTACAATCTGAAGATTCATCAGGCAGTCACTTCAACTCTTAGGTGTACAGCATGTTATATTAGTTGAGGTGACAAGTTCATGATTACTTTGGCTGGGTCACTCTCTGTCAAAGGGCATAGATTCCTGTCTAGCCAAAGGTGGTGGGGGTGTTTCTGGCTGTTGAGTCCATTTGGAGGTGCAGGATCACGAAGGAATCCAGAAGAACTCCTTAGACTGATGATCAGAGAGAAGAAGTTCACAATTTGATAGTGAAGTATATATTTGGTAGTCTTTCAAAGCACCACATCCTACCCACCAGCATCAGACCTATGCTTCCTGAATTAAGTTTCAGTAAGCTACTTTTCTTCCACAGAAAGAAAAGTAGGTGCAAGTGCTAGTATCTGTCCCCTTGAAAGTTCAATCCCTAACCTCTTTTTCATCTATTTACCTTTTTCTCATAAGATTTATTTCAGTTTATTGTCTACAGAGGAGGATTTTTTTTCACTAAGCTGTAAACAAGAGAGGTTCTTTCAGGATTACATTTTCCTAAAATTTTAATACATCACAGTAATCAGATATATTCACTATGCATTATTCTCCACTCCTTTAACAATCATGGTCATGCCATTTAAAAGTACTCACACTTTTGGGCTAGAATGATACATAGAACGTAATGATACGCAAGATGTAAGTACATTACAGCAGTGATAAAGATAATATCAATCACGCAATCTTCTTGAAATAGCTTGTTAGCTTCCACTTTCAAATTAATTCATATGTTCATAGCAAGTATCCTATGAATGTGTCCATTCAAGGCATTAAAGTATATCTAGTAATAACTGATTGATTGACATTTTGGTGCTAAGCCCCATTGTTCATTTCTTGGGTCCTGTTTCTTATCTGAGAGTATATAATGAGGTGATATTTGTCTAGGTTTACCATAGAATTTACCAAATTACATAGTATACTGGACAACTTAAAATTTATATTGGTGTTTTCTAGCTAAGAAATATAAAGCTGTTCCTCTGGTGTTGGCTATTTACTTTCACTGTGCACTTGATTTTGCTGTGAAGTAACCAACTACATTCTTTTAGCCAGTGTTTCTCAAACTGGGGTCACTGCTTGTGTAGTTGCTTTACCTGCCCCGTCCGCAGGTCCAGCCGATCGCGGCTCCCACTGGCCGCACTTCGCTGCTCTGGGACAATGGGAGCTGCTGGAAGTGGCACGGGCCGAGGGACTTACTGGCCGCCGCTTTCAGCAGCTCCCATTGGCCTGCAATGGCGAACCGTGGCCAGTGAGAGCTGCGATCGGCCGGACCTGCAGACGGGGCAGGTAAACAAACAGGCCCGGCCTCCCAGGGGCTTTCCCTACAGAAGCAGTGACCCCAGTTTGAGAAACACCTGTTTAGAGCTTTGAGGATGCATGTTGAAACTGTGTTGCCTACAGAAAATGGTATATTTTCTTGAAAGCCCCACAATTTTGATTAAAGCAGTTTTTGGATGATTGGATTATAGAACTGAAAAATAAAGCTTTTAGCTGAGCTTTACGCTTGATTTGGGCTTTGGCAAAAATTTTATTAGACTGAGAGAGCTCCCTCAACATGGGAATACATTGTTATAATTTTCTGTATGAAATAAAGATACCAGTAGAAAGAGCATGAAAGACAAACATAAAAAAAAAAACACTTCACAGGGTAGACCTATGACTGTTATGACAGAGGTCTATGTGTTTAGTGATTTTTTTAAAATTATGCATACTGTAGACTTTCTTCTAAAATTGATGATTTTATATGTGAGGGTAATTAACAATTGAAACAATTTATTAAAGGTTGCAGTAATTCTTAAATCAAGATTGGATGTTTTCCTAAAAGATGTGCTCCGGGAATATATTTTGGAGGAGTGCTATAGCTTGTGTTATAAAGGAGATTGGACTAGGCACTAGAGAATCACAATGGTCCCTCCTGGTCTTGAACTCTGTGATTTACTCAACAGTGACCTAGTCAACTAAGCTATGTTTCTTAGTAGAATTCAGAGTGCTTAATACTATGCAAAACAGATGCTGTATGATCCAGCAAATATATTCTGTTTAAAGTGTTCATGCTTGGAAATTCTATGTTAGGGGAAATAGAATTATTTTATGCTATTCAGTATGATTCTGATAAGTTGAGCATGGTTCCATATAGACACTAACTATCATGAATGTATATTTCATACTGGTTAGGCACTTGGAGCCTGATTCAGAGTCCATTGAAGTCAATTAAAAGACTCCTATTATCTTCAGTGGGCTTTGTATCTGGCCCACATTAGCTTGGAGAGAGCATGGGCAAGATGTGCAAGATTTTTAAAATGAGTTTTTTTGTTTTTGTTTTTTGTTTTTGTTTTTTGGTTGCTTTTTCTTTGGGTGCTCAACTCTTTCTGAAAATCAGGCCCCTTTCAATGTATCTCAAAAATTGGGACCCAAAAATTGCAGTACCCAAAGTCACTATTCTTTTCTGAAAATCTTGTCCAGGGACTATTGACCAAAACAAAACTGTCAATCATTTAGAGGATCCTGAGGAAATGAAATGACCTGAAGATGTCTGACCTAACCATTAAGGTCAGGCTTGCTATGAAAAACAGCCTAAACCTGTTTAATATATACCCAACCAAAATAAAATATCTTCTTAATAACTGCATCTCTCTTGGCCCCTTGTAGAAGTTGGTTCCTCTGTGTATTGACTACCAAGCATAGCTTAGCATTTGAGGTTTGCATGTAGTTTCGTCAATTATTTTTTGCAGTTTTGGTTTACAAGCCTACTTGAATTTTGTTTTATATTTTTAAGAAACCCCAAAATAAAACTGAAACATTTTCTTCACCATAAGAATCCATAAAGGATATTAAAACAGAAGAAATATTGCAACAAAAATACCAAATAATTATTCCATTGCAAGTGGAAGAGATGTTAAATTTCAAAGAGCTGGTTATAGGCAACCTGCTGAGGTAACAGTTACACCATGTACAAAAAGGGTTGCATATCATCACCACCTATGAAGGTCAAACCTATAGGCAGAAGAGAAGACATCTGAATGAAACCAAGGATGATACTGAATCTGTTTCCTGAGAACATGCATGATGCTCCTGGTAATGTGCTCCTGTGTCGAAGGAGTCATATGCCCACACATTCATGAGGAGAAGTAAGCTCACCCTTCAGATAGTGGGTCCACCTCAACAGCTGAACAGAACACTGCAGAAGAAACTGTTTTGAAAATAGGAAGAGATGATGATCAGAAAACCATTGAGATTTTGAGAGTGGTTAATGACAAATGATCAAGAAAAGGGAGAATAATCCCATTATATTTGAAGTGGGGTCAGGTCATCTTACGCTGACTAGCCAGTGCAGTTGGTATATGTATATATACAAACTTCTTCAATGTGGTGGGAGTATTGAGCTTTTGTAAACTTGACCCATGTTATGTGCTCAGGGCCAGAAAATAAAGATCAGTCACTTATTGACACTCTTATGTGTGACACCTTCATTTCATGTACCTCTGCATAAAACACACTGGCATTGCAGGAAGCAAAAAAATGGTACAAGAGCTTTTTACTTTGCTTAATGCCGACTAGCATTACTTCTCTGATTTATGCTTGGCTTCCTGCTCTGGCCTTGGTTTTTCAGGCAATGGAAAGAGCTGATGTGAGACAGAAGAACATGCATGCTGCTGACTCAGTTGAGATGAGACAAAAACACAGGATGAAATAATAGGGTAGTGTGACAGAGTGCTGGAAGCTAACAGGTGAGCTAGCACTCTCATCACTTAGGAACAATGAGTTACCCTAGAGAAGGCTGACTGGCAAGATGCAGCTAATTAGCTTATTAGGGTAGGGAGAGCTGATGAACCAATTAACCATCTGCTGAGGGGTATAAAAGACACAGGAAAGAGGTGAGGCGGGAGGAACGGGGCTAGCTGAGCATAGTATGTGCTAAGATCTCAAAGAAGGGAGAGCTCTGTTCCTCCCTGTTCCTGTAGGAAAGGGCAAGAAACACTGTAAATACTCGGCTGCATGAGACTGTAATGAGGACACTGAGGTGCCACTTGCTGGAGAGTCTGAGGGTATGTCTACACTACGGGATTATTCCGATTTTACATAAACCAGTTTTGTAAAACAGATTGTATAAAGTTGAGTGCACGTGGCCACACTAAGCACATTAATTCGGCGGTGTGCGTCCATGTACCGAGGCTAGCGTCGATTTCCGGAGCGTTGCACTGTGAGTAGCTATCTCGTAGCTATCCCATAGTTTCCGCAGTCTCCCCTGCCCATTGGAATTCTGGGTTGAGATCCCAATGCAAAAACAGTGTTGCGGGTGATTCTGGGTAAATGTCGTCACTCAATCCTTCCTCCGGGAAAGCAACGGCAGACAATCATTTTGCGCCCTTTTTCCCTAGCTTGCTGTGGCAGAGGCCATAGCATGGCAATCATGAAGCCCGTTTTGCCTTTTGTCACTGTCACCATATGTGTACTGGATGCTGCTGACGGATGCGGTTCTGCACTGCTACACAGCAGCATTTGTTTGCCTTTGCAAGATAGCAGAGACGGTTACCAGTCATATTGCACTGTCTGCCATTGCAAATTGGCGATGAGATGATGGTTATCAGTCGTTCTGTACCGTCTGCTGTTATCATGGGTGCTTCTGGCTGGCCTTGCTGAGGTCAGCCGGGGGCGCATAGGCAAAAATGGGAATGACTCCCTGGGTCATTCCTTTCCTATGCTTTGTCTAAAAATAGTCAGTCCAGCCTAGAATATGGGGCAAGTGTACTAGAGAACCAGAGAGCACAGCCGCTCCGTGTCAGGCCCCAGAGATCCCGCAGAAATGATGAGCTCATGCCATTCTAGGGGGCGCCCCTGCAACAACCCCACCCATTGCTTCCCTCCTCCCACAACCCTCCTGGGCTACCGTGGCAGTGTCCTCCCCATTTGTGTGATGAAGTAATAAAGAATGCAGGAATAAGAAACACAGACTTATTAGTGAGATAAAATGAGGGGGGAGGAAGCCTCCAGCTGCTATGATAGTGCAGGCAATACAGAATCTTTTCTTTGGACATGACAGGGGGAGGGGGCTGATGGAGCTCAGCCCCCAGTTGCTGTGAGGAGGACGTTTACCAGCCGTTCTGCAACATCTGCTGGGAATGACAAGGAGTCATTCCTATTTTTACCCAGGAGCCCTGGCCGACCTCACCGAGGCCAGCCAGGAGTACTCACAGGATGATGACGAGGACGGATACCAGTCCTTTTGTACCGTACCGTCTGCCACCAGGGAGGAGAGGGGAGAGGATGCTGCTGTTTAGTGCTGCAGCACCCCGTCTACCAGCAGCATGCAGTAGACATAGGGTGACATTGAAAAAGGTGAGAAATGATTTTTTCCCCTTTTCTTTCAGGGGCTGGGGGTGAAGGGTGTAAATTGACGACATACACCCTGAAACACCCGGGAAAATGTTTTTGACCCTTCAGGCATTTGGAGCCCAGCCAAGAATGCAAATGCTTTTCGGAGACTGCGGGGACTGTGGGATAGCTGGAGTCCTCAGTACCCCTTCCCTACCTCCATGAGCATCCATTTGATTCTTTGGCTTTCCGTTACGCTTCTCACGCAGCACTGTGCTGAGTCCCTGCTCTGGCCTCTGTCTATCATAGCCTGGAGATTTTTTCAAATGCTTTGTCATTTCATCTTCTGGAACGGAGCTCTGATACAACCGATTTGTCTCCCCATACAGCGATCAGATCCAGTATCTCCCGTACGGTCCATGCTGGAGCTCTTTTTGGATTTGGGACTGCATCGCCACCCGTGCTGATCAGAGCTCCACGCTGGGCAAACAGGAAATGAATTTCAAAAGTTCGCGGGGCTTTTCCTGTCTACCTGGCCAGTGCATCCGAGTTCAGATCACTTTCCAGAGCGGTCAGAATGGTGCACTGTGGGATACTGCCCGGAGGCCAATACCGTCGATTTGCGGCCACACTAACCCTAATTTGACATGGCAATACCGATTTCAGCGCTACTCCTCTCATCGAGGAGGAGTACAAAAACTGGTTTAAAGAGCCCTTTATATCGATATAAAGGGCCTCGTGTGCACGGGTGCAGGCTTAAATTGGTTTAACGCTGCTAAATTCGGTTTAAACGCGTAGTGTAGACCAGGCCTGACAGATTTCTGGGGCATCAAAGGATAGGGATGGAGCCTGCCCTCTTACAGGGAGAAATAGGGATAAAGGAAGTGGAAAATTATAATCTCCATCTTGCCTTTGGATTCAGCTTTGCAGCGAGAGCTGGTTGGAATGTGGGATTGTTGTTCCTTGGGGAAATTCCCAACTCCCATTTTTTTTCCTGTTCTGAACTGGGACCAAAAATAGAAATTTCTCAGGGAATGAAATACCAGAATTGCATTTTGAATAACTTGATGACATTTTCTTTATGATAAGGTCAAAATTGTTTCACTTTGAATTTATAGCCTTGGCTTAAATTTATTATAATAAGTTGAAATGTTTTGGCTATTGTATTGTCATGCCACTTACCAATTAGAATACCAGTTGAGCAAATAGTGTACCAATTGCCAATTACCTCCCAGTATTATGATGCTTTGGGGTTCAACTCAGACAAGTAACAGGTTTTGTCACCCTCTGCCTGTTAACTCTGGGTGCCTCTATGCTGTACAGCTTGAGTTCAGAGTTCAGACACCAACAGCATTATCGGAGCAAACTAGCCTCATCCTGGCTTTCACCAGCCTGGTTACTTCTTGCAGGATGACACCAACAGCCCCTTGAGTCCTGAGGTCTCTCCAAAAAGTCTTTCTTTGCAGTGCTCAGCCCCTCTGACTGTAGCACCCACAAAACCTTATCAAGTTTGCTGCTCCTTTAAAGATACTGTATACAGCACCAGCCAGTTAGGCTGAGGATTTTGCTCTTCAGATTGAAATACTGCACTGAGACGTGTAATAAAACAATATAAGTTTATTAACAAAGAACAGATATTTAAGGGATACCAAGTAGAAAGGATAAGGCTAGAAATGATTACAATCAATCAAAAGTGAACATGTTTCTAAGACTAAAGTCTAACTTAACCAAGTAGAGTCTTTTGTTCAAGTAGGTTTCTCACCTATATTCAGTTTCCAAAGATGTTCAACCCCCTTGGTTGAAAGGTTCCACTTTTCTCAGATATTCAAGAACTCTGGCCTCTTGTTTCTGCCCAGTAATGGGTGCCAAAATGGCTTTCTGTCCTTGCTTAAGTCTTCCAAACTTCAGTGACCTCATTGCATGAGGCGGGAAGATTTCCTGGAGCTGCAGCTTCCATCCCTTGCTTAGAGTGTGAATGGCCGTCCTCCATTCTCATTTGGCTGATGGCTTTGTCTACCTGGCATGTAAACGTAATTTCATTGTCTCTCTCCTTGATCGATTTACATTGGAGACGCATTCAAGCACGCAGAACCACATTCCTTTGTCAAGATGGGGGTGACTTTAGCCCTGTCTGCCAAACATCTTTTAGGAATATATTTCTGGCACCTATTTAAAATTCTTCATTGAACACCCTTATGTATGCTGTACAATAATATTGACTAGTGTTACCGGTCTGCATATGATACCTTTTATGATACAGATTATGACAACAGTTGAGTTGGGGTACAACAGAGCTGGTCAATCCAGCTGAGACTCATTGTTAAATACAAGGGAGCCTCTTCCCCTCCGGCACTGGGGTGCTCTTACGGGTACACATGCCTGCTGAATTTCCAACAACACTTACTGTAGCACCTAGTTTTTCCTAGTCTAATCTAAAGAATGAATTGGCTTGATTCTGCTAGACTACTGAGATCTGATGGGATCAAGCACGTGGTGATGTGACTGCAGGTCTCAAATTGACCAAGCCAGGGAAATCAAATACAAACCTCCAAAACTGACCCCTCTCTGATATGATACAAACAGCACAGAACACAATGATATGAATTAAGTATGAAACATTCTCCTTTGTTTTATTATGCTCTGACACTTCAGAAGGTCTCTGTTCTTGCCAAAATAAGCCCATTTTTCTAAATTGGTCAAGCTTTGGTTTGTGAAAGGAAAGCCATTTGAAATAAGCTGGGGTTTTTGTTTTGGATGGTTTGGGTTTTTTTTCAGTTTACAATGTTAGTGAGATGCTAAGTGGACTGTAAAGTTCTGTGAAATGTTTTGTATCTGAATGTGAAGCTGTTGATGAAGGATTGCATTGAACCCCAGCTTCCACTGATGTGTAAGCCAAAGCTCTGGTTCCTCTGAAGTGGAAAGCCCTGATAGCATGATGAGTTGAAGTGTCAAAGATTTCTATAACCCCTGATACATTCAGTGAATGGAAGAGCACAGCCCAAAAGCAAGCATCGTGGGTTTTGGAGGGGGTGTGACCCATGTCCCAGGAAGATGTGCTAATTCAGCATCGTCCTGAATGTAAAGCTATCCTTTCCAAAGTGGGGATCCTTTGGGAGGTTCAACCCCTGTTGGAACCTACGGGCAGCTTACACCCATCTGTGCACAGCAGGAAGGCCAAATTCATCTGGCATTCTATTGCAGTTTTCAAAACTGAAATAAATGGAGTGACAACAGGGATCAACTTGGTCCTGAATCATTGTGCTGAATCAGCTGCCTGCAGTGGTTTGGATTATTAACACAATATCATATATTAAAGAGTTAGAATTAAAGGTGACAGGTTTTCTTTACCTTATGTGGAACATCGTTTTTCATTACTTCAAAAATAAGCTAAGGACTTTCTGTATTGGATATGCTCCTTGTCACATGTTTTCTGCAAAGGTTTAGAGGTTTGGGAGATGGCAAGCGAGCAAAAAGAAACATGTATTTCCAAATTGCTGAAACAAGAAACTTAACATGGCATCTTTGTGGCATTGCTTTCTGTGCCTATTTTGGAACCAATAGTTGGATTGAATCAAGGAACCATCAGTGGTTCTCAACCTGTGGCCCAATTAGCACACAGCTTCAGCCCAGCTGTGTACTTTAAACATTTCAAAATTTGCTGCTATGGTCTGGCAGGGGGCAGGGCTGGCTGACTGGGGGAGAGAGAGAGTAAGGCTGCTGCTGCAGGAGCGCTCCTGCCAGCAGGGTACTAATGAGCGCTGCAGGGAGACAGGACATAGGAGAGTGGGTCTCTGGGTTGGTTTGGGGGAAAGGGGGGCTCTGGGCAATGACAGAGTGGGGTGCTGGGAACTAGGGGTTTGTGGGGGTGCTGCAACACCCCCAGGTTTTAGGTAGGGCTCTGCTCCTAGCCCAGCGCCGGGGCCCTAGCTGCGCAGCGGATCCTGGCTGCTTGGCCCCGCACCTAGGGCTACCTCCTGGCCTCACTCTGTGGAGGGATCTTTGGACAGGAGGGCATAGGGAACTGTGGGTCTTTTTGGGAGCTCTGTGGTTTTCTACCTGTTGCCCACATAATGCATTGGGGGCTGCATATGTGACCCACAATGATAAACGGATAGAGAACCACTGCTTTACATAATACTATGAAAATTCTGTGAACAATTTCAGCTTAAAAATAGACATTGGGTCACCTTGGGCCAGCTCCTAGCAAGGAAGCAGAATTTTTCTGTACATTAGGCCTTCAACTGTTTTATTTTAAATCCTTTTAGTGATGATCCTCCAATGGCCAGCCTAAGCAGATCATTCTAATTGTCTTTTCTGTTAAGTTTTCCCTAACTCTAACTTCATTTCTTTTTTTTTTAAACTTCAAGTCAGAACCCATGTTACCAAATTTTAAGAACTTTTCACTGTGTAGACCCCCAAAATTTTATTTTTATAGCTACTAAATGAGATTTTCCTTTGACATTTTTAAGCATCAATTGAGTGTGTGTGTGTGTGTGTGTGTGTGTGTGTGTTTCTGGGTTGTTTTGGGGTCTTTGTGTTTGCTGTGCTGAAAAATTAAGGAATTAGTATAATTTTAATGCCAAATAAAACTTAGATTTTTCTATTTAAATACTGTACAAAAGAAAAGCATAATTCTTTTCATAAAACCACATAAGATTTCAGATTATTCTGAGTATTATTGATTCTAAGGTTCATAAGAAGGTTTTGTAATCAGCATAGTAATTTGACTTTTTAATGAGACTAGTCCTGTGAGAATTTGGCTCATATATAGTACCTTTATGAATCTAATCAACCAGATGTTATGAAAAACAATTAGATACTATCTTTTTTTAAACCCACATGAGAGCAAGAACTGAAATAGTGGCGTTTTGCTTATCTGATCATTAAAACATGGATTTGACTGAACTAAAATCAAGATGTAAAATGACAAAATTTAAAACCCACAAAATGAGCTTCTTAAACAAATCTGTAAGCAAAAACCATTGGTATGGCAAAAGCTCTGGAGCTGTGCTTAAACCAAGTGACAGTCATACTCCATATGTGGTTTTTTTAATAGGGATTTATTAAAAGGGATTTATTTATTAAGCCACAACAGGATTTTCATTAATTGTTTCAGTTGCATTATGAGAGATGACAGTGAAGGTGGAGTGCCTTCAAAACCCAAGAAGTACATCAATACTCTACTAATGTTCTCCCTTTCATGGCTTATTACCATTGTGGTATGGCTCACTAACTTTAATTTTTCATAAAATCATTATTTTTCCAATTTGAATAATAGTTTCTGGTGAAAATGTATGAGGAAATTGGTAGAGAAAAAGTTTTTTTTTTTAAATTACCCTGTTTTTGAATCTAAGAAAATATTAAACAATAAACGTTTGAAAAAGGAATTCTTGGACCATATAGAGCCATCCTTACTCCTAGTCTTCAATAGCCCAGTTGCTCCTTTTTAGCTGGAGGCCATTCACAGCTCACTTTATACTATTAAAAACCAAAGCCTCAGTCTTGCAATAGTTCTATTCTCCTTGCCATAGTATCTGAGTGCTTTCCAGGAGTGTATTAGATGTTGGCCACATTGCTTGTGTCATCATTCTCTCCGCAGGGAGTGATTGCTTTGATAGGATGTCTTTTGTTTGCTTGTATTTTAAATGCTGCTATATGTTTGTTTTAGAGAAGGCAGGTCAAAGAAGTGTCTTATACTAGGGGTGGAAACTGGTGAGGTTTGTGATGGTCTTTAAATCCTGAGAGTTCATTCCATGGTTTTGGACTGGCCTATGAGAAAGCTCTGCCTCCTTCACAGATGAGCTGCATGTGCCCTTGTGGTAGAAAATTCCATTGTGCCTGTGGAATAGGGTTGCTGACTCCCTCCCTTATCCTGGAGTTTTAGGCAGTCTTTTAGACATGCTGGGCCCAGATTTTGTGCCTTGATGATATGGGCTGAAACCTTGAACTTGACTTGATGTTCTGTGGGAGACCAGTGTGGGGAGTGAAGAACAGGTTTGATGTTTGCAGTAGTCAGTGACTTCAGTGAAGCTATCATGGCTGATTCCCTACTCTAGCACTTAGAGTGCAGAAGCTGGGGGCTACAAGGATTCCAAAAAATAATACTGGCCACTCCAGGCTTATATTAAACTCCCAAGGTTACAGCTTCTCGATGACCTTGGATGGGTTGATGCTGCCACCACCCAAGTGCAGAACCCCTTTTGGACCCAGGAAAGCACATGTGGGTATTCCTCCCTGTGGGGTACCCTCCAGCCCTTTCACCCTCTCTCCAGGGAAGAGCTGAGGAAGAAAACAAAGGAAATCAGCTGTTGCCACCAGCTAATTAAACAACATATGCACAAATCTCTTAGGACACAAAAATCCAATCCTGTTCTTAAAAAAAGGTAAATTTTATTAAAAAACAAACAAAAAAGGAAAATACATTTGGAACGTAGGCTTTTTGCTAGACTTTTAAAAAAAATTACAAGAATTAAGCATTAAGAAATAAGAGATAAACCTAATCACGTCGTCTTAAACATTTCCTGATCTACTTACATATCTGGGGTTTCAAATAAGTAGCTTTTAGATATGGTCTGGTGATTTTCATACCTGGCTTAAAGCTTTTTACAGCATAGTTCCAGCCCTGTCTCTGCTCTTTTTCCCCCTTTCAGGAGAAGGATAGACAAACAAAGGGAAAGTTTCTCCCCCCCCCCCCAAATTAAAAAAGTTCTAGCCCTCCCATTGGCTCTTTTGGTCAGGTGCCCAAGCCCTTCCTTTTACCTATGGACTCTTTTAACCCTTTACAGGTAAAGCAAGTAGAGAACAGCTACTAACAGGGAATTTTGTAACTAGCTGACCGGCTGGATGTCCATAAAAGGGAGCTACTCCCCCTCCCCATTCATTTATCACAGGAGCTATGGCAACTTACACCAGCTGAGAATCTGCCTGTGAACAGTTCCCAACTTAGATTTTACACTGGAGTTGGTTAGAGTGGCTAGAGCTCCACATGCTCCACTGCCAAAAGGGCAGCATGGTACACTGAAAGGAGAGAAGACTTTAAAACTGTCACTCTTTCCTTCCAGCCTCTCCCTAAAATTTCCTCTCTAACCTTTTATGCCCTCAGACTGTCTCTCTTATCTTTGTTCCCCCCCTTAACTCCTCCTTCCTATTTAGTATAATGTATATGGCTGGGACCTCACAAAATACATATGCTCAACTGTGCCCCATCAAAAAAACAAACAAACAAAAAATCATCCAACTCGCCAATCATATAATCTTTTTTGGATAAGTTGTGTCCTCTGCTGTGTCTAACCAGTTTCATTGCACAGTGTACCATTTATACCATTAAATCAGCCATGAGAGTCATGAAAGTTACGAACATTTGCCAGCCAAAGCAAAAACTCCAAAACTGTTGTCCTGCCCTTTACTATAATGATACTGATGGTGTTGAAAAAACTAATGATATTTGATATGCGGAGGTGAAGGAATGAAGTTACTTGCATTGGGTGTATAGATGGATAAAATTTTGCATGTCTGCATTGAACAACAAACTCTGCTTCATGTAAAGAGAATACTTTTTAAAAGCTCCACAGTCCTTTTATTTAAAACAGACATTTGCTGCTCATAACAAGTACCAGGCTGACAGCCCTAGAGACTGAAATCTTCTATTAATATTATAGAACTGAAGGAATGGACTGATTTAGAGGGAGGAGATGAGAGGACGTTCAGTCCTTATGCCCATTTAGCCCTTGGCCTCTCTACTAAGAGAGCTGATAGGTTTGCTTGTCTGGCAATTACAGTGGTGGTTTTTGTGATGTTTCATTCCAGTTCCTACTTGAAACAATCAGCTCCCTTTTTAAATAGTTCAGATTTAATTCATGTGAGCCAAAATAGGATCACAATTTGCAGCCTGTATAGATGTCATGTAAGAGTTTGTTTAAACATCTCTATGCCACATGATTGAAGTGCTGCACAGTGTTTGAGCTTTTACGTGTAGGGATTGATGCTGAAGTAATTACTAATGTAGTAATCTCAGACCTGTCAAGAGACTGCATCGCATTCTTAAGAACGTAGCTAGATAGCATGCAGTGCTGCAATTCTGAAGAGAGAATACTAGAACTTATTTGGAGGATATGAGCAGGGAGTGGAGAGCAGGCCCTATTAGAGGGTTACGAGTCAGGTGCTAGGATGGAGGCTCAAAACATTTATATAAGCTTCTCGCAACCTCTCTGTACTGATGACATCCTCCTTGTGTTAGTGTGCAATAATGCATTTATACAGGTGGCAAATAACTATTTTAGTTCAACTGATGAGCTCATTTGCATTTATCTTAGTTGACAGAGTAAAGTTACTTCAGCTGTAATCCTTGATTGCTTTAACAAATCAGTCCCAGAAAACTTTGAAAAAAGAAACCAGATGATAGCATCATATGTCTTCTGCGGTTGAACAATAACTTTAGTTTAGAAACTTCTGAATATATATATATATATAGCACTGACTTGTAATGATAGTTTGAGGTGTCTGCTTTACTAGCAAAATCTGTGTCCTTTGAAAGGATGAACGGTATCTCTAGATGAGTAATGTACATCTGTGCTGCACTATATCAATATGCCCTTTTCATAAGTACAGTGTTGAGAGAACGTGTGTGAAATAGAAGAAGGTGCTAAATACTGTCTTTTGGATGGTGCTTTTCTTCAATTTTTTTTCAGAATTCTCTGTGGATGACATTTCAGTTTAAGATAGGCACATTAGCTGGCTAATTTACTACAGAAACTGATACATTAAATCTCTGCTATATTGATTATATTACTTAGAGTTGAGTTAGTAAGAGGCTGGCAGTCTTTACCTGAAAAACCCTGTGCTGATAACAAGTACTAATCCTGATGGGAAAGGGTTTAGTTGGTTCTACTGACTGAGGGAGGCAGGTGCTTTAGGATCTCACTTAAGTTCTTGGGAAGTGTGAGTGGCTTTATGGAGGAGAGGCTTGAGGATGGGCTACGCGGTTCAGAGAGCAAACCCTAGGTGCAGCCATGCCTGGAGAGAAGGTTTGAGTGGATCCTTATATTCTTACTGTTGCTTTAAAAATAAACCCAAACCCCAAGAAAGAGCTGAATTTGGACTTTTTCAATTGTGTGGACTAGGTGTGTAGAACAGATTGGGAAAGACATCTGGTGAACCAAACCTTCATCTTACCATCTATGGCAATTCAGATTCTGATCTAATTTCTGCAGCTTCGGCGCCTCTCTACTATCATTGCAGACCTGCTCCTTTATCATTGAAACAATACACTGAGTGACTGAGCTGGGCCACCAGTCAGTGGTTTGTGTACATATGATTTTAAAAAATTGTCTCAAGTTTCTGCTATTACTGTGGTGTGGGTCAGTTGTGACAAGTTCATTTCAGCACTGAAATACATTACAGTAAGTAATGGTGGAAACATATGTTGAGTAAAACGTGATTATCAGAATATGCAGTAAAAAGATGGTTAACAGTTAACATAACACATGTTTGTAAAATATATAAGCTTTGTTCCTATTTTTGTATATTTTTTAAAGGAGAAGATGGTCATCAAAGACCTGAACTCTAATGAAAACCTACTCCGTATTTGATGTAAATGTGAGCATAGGAGGTGTTCTCTTACACTTTTTAATTTAATCATAAAATAAAACCTTACAGCTATGACAAGAAAGCTGAGCTGCTATTCAATAAATCCTCATTTTAAAATACAGGTAAGTGTAGCTTAAATACAAACTGAAATGGTGAAATCCTACCCCCATTGAAATTCATAATAAAGTCCCCTTGACTTCCTTTGGAGACAGGACTACATCCGAAGCTTGTAAATATCCAGAGATGACTTTGGGGAGAGAAATTGACTGATTTGAGTTTAAAGATGTAGTTCTTCCTCATTGTTTTCTGGAAAGATTTCTGAGTCAGGAGAGCACAGTTCAGTTCCATTCTTGAAGGTCACTGACTTGCTGTGTGACCTTGAAAATCAGTTACTTAGCTTTGCAGATGGGTACAGAGATGTTATGTTGCTTTCACAGTAACAGATTTCATGGATCACAATTGACCATTTGTGATAAAACAAACCGTAAAATTTAAGGGCTAGATTCTGAATTAGGCATGCTCTGAGCGAGGCTTTGTAAAAACCATAGCTCCAAATCATAATTCCTTACCCATGTCATCCTTGCTCCTGTCAGTGGTGGTAATTTACTGCTTGTTTACACGAGCCTTTTGTTACTACTCAGCAAACACTGGCTCAGATAGTCTGGCCACTCAGTGAGGGAAGAGGCTGTGGAACTAAGACTTTGCCCCTCTTCATCCACAGCCTGCCCACCTGTTCTGAGGGGGGAGTAACTGGATTAACCCCACTCACTTTAGATAGCTCATTTACCCTGTGCTGGTACAGAGTCCAAACCACACTCCAGATCTAAGGGGAGGTGGGGGGAAGGAGGTGAAACTTAAACATTGTGCTAGTATTCTTATTTGCTTAGTCTAGGTAGAAGTATACAAGACATGGATGTTGCACGTGAACAACCTCACTGATGGTAGGGTTGAATGCTTGAGGTGGTAAGGCAGGCTCTGGAACCAGCTGGCTTGGTCATGAAAATTAAGGAGTTTAAAATAAAGGGAACCCAGATGTTTCTCAAGAAATCATCACTGTGCTCACTCTATCCTCCCTCATGCAGCGTAACTGAGAGGGAAACTCATCTTTTTGTTTCATGATTTTATGCTGTTTAATTTTGTTCAATGCTGAGATACTGCATTCATAGGGGCCCTATACAAAAAGCTAAGGTAAGAGAAAGGGAGCTCAGCCCTGTCTAAATTCTTGTGGGTCTTTTTCTTTCCCCTCCTCCCTCTGATGATCTCACTGACCATGACTTCAGGAGAGATTAAATCATTGGGAAGTGGGAGAGAGGAACAAATTTTGAGAATTTAAGAGAACAGTGACCCTCCTCTCTCAATCAACTTGAGAAAATGTTTTTGTTTCTTCTTAGTTGCTTTTTTCAGTTATATACCAGAACACTCATAGCACACTTGCAAAGTATTGATAGGTTGATGCTGACTACTGAGCTATGGGGTTTAATATTGCCAAGAGAAAGCCACTGGTTTGCTCTTTTGGGAAAAACACACACACTTTTTTTCCCCCTTGGTGGAAGTGAATTACAGCCCAGCATAACTATACAATAGAGAGACTACTTAGTCACCTTTGCAAAGCTTTTTGAAATCTATGGATGTCAAGCACTTTTTGTTTTGTTCAGGGCCACCCAGAGGATTCAGGAGGCCTGGGGCAAAGCAATTTTGGGGGGCCCTTCCATAAGGAAAAGTTGCAATACAATAGAATACTATATTCTCGTGGGGGCCCCTGTGGAGCCCGAGGCCTGAGGCAAATTGCCCCACTTCCCCCCTCTCCCCCCTGCAGGTGGCCCTGGTTTTGTTCTTGTTTTTGTCTTGTATGTTAATGGTACTCTTCCAACTAATGGAGGTATTTCAAATAGATGTGAAGTAAAAATTCCTATCCTCGATTAATAAAAAGAGCACTTTATTACGATTCCTGTTAAAGCAGAATAAGATCTGATTCCTTCCGTAACCAATATTATTGAACATCCACTATAACAGTACTTATTTCTGCACCACTTAGTTACATAGTAATCTTTACACAGTTGAGTAGTTGCTACATTTGTGAAAAAGGATTGCAGGCCTGGGTCTTTAGTCAATTATATCTTATAAAAATGGACATAGGGATTAATTATGATATTTTATAAAAAGGCCCTTCATTTTCAGCGTTCTTTCCACTATCTCAGTATCCAAATGCTGATGGTTACTGTTAGTGATAATATTATAGATATGTTTAGGTTAGCACATTTATTTGCTTCTCTTTAGTTTGTAAACAAATTAAGCCTAACTTAATAAAACGTGCCCAACTACTCTTAGAAAGGACTTTATTATATTATATTCAGTTATAAATGCTTCAGCACAATTTTTTTTTAAAAGAGGAAATTCTAGCATACATCTCAACCTGCTCAATCATGCTAAAGGCATGGCAGTGCATCCATACTCGGAGAGACGGTGTAGTTAGGTAGAGGTTAGTTAATGTACTTAGACTTGTTACTTTAGCGCAGACAAGCCTAGAGTAAAGGATGCGCCATGTTGATTTGTGGGATGAATATGAAAGTGAGAATCACAATTTCTAGTTAGAGAGCTGGAGCTGAGAGAAAAGACTGGTTAGGATTTCTGCTTCCTCTCCTTTTCCAGAACTGAATGAACTGAGTCACAATTTAGGTTTTGGCTGCAGGAAATTGCACTGTACCTTGGATTTTGGCTTGAAGAAACCCTGTTATATCATTTTGCTCCTTAAAGGAGCAGGACATTAATTACATTTACTGCTTTTTTCAAGAAAGCACACTACTGAGGTGTTTACATTTTATCTAAATGTGCAGAATCTTCTCCTGAAAACCCTGTCACCGGTGTGTGTGTGTATATATATTGTGTTTGTTTATGCTTATATATAAAAGAAACTGAAGCATAGAGATTTAGGACCATATTCTGATACCCTTACATTTTGCCTTGAGTTGTACCTTATGCTCAAATAGACCCACTGTGTTCAGTGTGGGCAACGGTATCAGAATCTGGGTCTATGTGACTAGCCCAAGATCACACAGCCCATCCGTTAAAGAGATAGAAATAGAACCCACATCTCAGCCTACTCCTATATCTTAGCCACTGAACCATGGGTTGGCTATGTTAAATAATACTTTGTAGCATTTTCTTACAATGTAACATGTTTAAGTTAGTAGGAGATGGCCTGCTGCACCCTGGCCTCTAGATATTTCTTGTTGTGTCTCAAATTCAAGAACTGTACAGCTCTGACTTTCTTTCAGTTGATTATTAATTTAAATGCTAGTCAAATGTATTCAGAGTTCATGGAAATAAAACATTAAAGGATATTGATGAGTAAATTATCACCTAAATTGCAAAATAACCTTAATGTAAGTATGAAATACAAAAACAGGAGGTACAGCTTGCTTAACAGAGAATTGCAAATACTGACAAAGCTGTTTAGAGGAGTTAAACGCTAGGTTTTTAGTTTAGTTTGGAGTGTCAAGTGTGACTGGAATTTAGTGATTTCTTTTGTCCAATTACATTTTGCTAGATAATGATGGGCAAATACTGTTGCTTTCACCAAGACTGAATAAACAGATAAAACTGGTCTGTAAGCATTGCAACTGTCTGCCCATTGAAACCTGAGTAAATTTGAAATCACTTTACTGAGGATCTAAATGGAGGACAAACAAAGCACAAAAACAGTCTGACACTTCCGATGAGTAAAGCACAGCATGATTAGCCGCAAGGGGCCTAAGTTGTCCTTCATATATATGCCAACCTGATGGACTTTATTGGCTATTGCAAATGTAGCATGTATTGGAGGCCAATACTTAACCTGAAGAAGTGGTTGAAGGCCAATAGTATCAATCACATGAGAATCCAAGAAGATGAAACCGATGTCAACCATCACACAATAAGTAATATAACATGAACAAAAATGTTGGGCCTTTAGCATATACCTTTCACCAATGTGCAACTTCAAACCAAATAACCGAAATACTGCACAGTCCTCCCCGGGTGCTACTGTCCTTGTAAAGGTAGCTTAGAACTTTTTTTTTTTTAATAAAATGTGAAACTGTAATATTTGAATATAGGCAATAAAAGCTTTCAGATAAGAAAAAAAAATAACAGCAAAACACCTGGCATTTTATTTTGCTATGTATGAGAGAAGCCCCATACATTTTATTTTGTTTTCATTTTGAAGGTACTAAATATAACCCATCATAGTGAAACAAAGATGGGTTCCCCTGGAATAGGCTGATAATGGCCCCTATACAAAGACCAACAGTGATGGAAGCATGTATCAGAGGGGTAGCCGTGTTAGTCTGGATCTGTAAAAGCAGCAAAGAGTCTTGTGGCACCTTATAGACTAACAGACGTTTGGGAGCATGAGCTTTCATGGGTGAATACCCACTTTGTCGGATGAAGCATGTATCTCTGGCAGAATAAAGCTTTCTGGTGATTAGTAAGACAGTGGAAAGATAGGACAAGGCATGTGTCCAGGAGGGAGCAAACTTCATACTATGGGGAATACAAGAGCAAAAGCTCTTACCCATCATTTTAAAATGAGTTCTGCCAAGAAGGTAGGTGGGGTTAGAGTGCAGACACCCACCTCAATAAGACATATAAAGAAAGTTTCTAATATTGCCATCCTAAAATCATCCTCTACATTACAGGCAGAGTGTGCAATGATTGCAAGGCGAGCGTAATATTGTCACTGCTGCTCAAGCCAGTAAATGTGCAGGCTGCTATATTCTCTACAAGTTACAAGCAGCAGAGGAATCCTGCTGAGGCCATGCTAAGATGAAATTACAGTAGTCAAACTTGTGGTTATAAGTGTGTTGTGAGAAGTGCACAACCTGTGCAAACTGCTCAGCTGGAAGAAACCTTTCCATAATATTTCTGACATAAGACTGGCATTGGAATTGCATGGTCAAAAAACCCACAAAGGTGCTTAACTAATGAGTAAAAAACAGGTTCCCGCTGCTTATGGAATTCCTTTTCCTACCATCTGCAAATTCAGTTTGGTTAATACAAACCTGATCCTGCAAACCTTAAGCCCTGAAGCATTCTCATTGATTTCAATAGGAGTAATTGCTTGAGTAATGGCTGTAGGGTGACCAGATGTCCCGATTTTATAGGGACAGTCCCGATTTTGGGGTCTTTTTCCTATATAGGCTCCTATTACCTCCCACCTCCTGTCCTGATTTTTCACACTTGCTGTCTGGATCTCCCTAAATGGCTGCCAGTGTGAATAATGGTTTCAGCAGTGAACCCTGAATTTGTAATGCCCTTAGTAGCCTAGAAAGTAGCAATAATACTCCATATGGCTAGACTGAGGCAGAATTGCTGAACCCATACACAATAATATTTGTACATGCAAGTCCGAGTTTACATCAGTCTCCTGCAGTGATGCACATTCTCCATCCTCATTTGTGCGTTCTTAATACAGTACAGTGAAAAGTTGTGTTTTGGTTTTTTTTAGTTCAGAACAGTATAATGTTTTCATCTGCCTCTGGGTACCTACTGGTCTTCTACTGATACTCTCTTGTTTCTGTTTCCGCTTGAAATACAGACCAGTTTTTCTCGTGTAACAAATACTGTTTTTTCTGGAGTATTTTATTTGATTAATTTTTTTCATGTGACAATCAGACACCACTGAGAGGAGTATCAGTACAAAACTCTGACAGAGAGAGCTTTTAGCTTCTATTCCAGAGTTTAGGAGCCTTTTTATATTAATTAAAAATATAGCCACGTAAGAGAAAATGGGAAGCTTTTCTGTACAAAACCAGAAAATAGTCAACCAAGAATGAAATCATACTCAAATGATATCTCAACTAGCCCATAAGTATCAGCCCGTAGTGTGCCCTCCCTTCAGAGGATTTCAACTCAAGACTTGTGCTGACCACATCTGTCTCAGTAGCACATAAGGAGAAGGTTGCTATCTATACAAAGTCATTCCCAATGCAAAGCACAAAGAACTGGTGTCATGTGCTGCCTGCGAGATGTGCCATTTCATGAATGGGCTGCCCCATACTACTCCAGATTGTTTCCAGGTTGATTAAAAGTGTAGCTTTATGCACAGTGCACTGTAGTAATCTAGTCTTGAAGTGACTAAGCAATGGATTATGGAAACAAGATCTGACCAGGAAAGAAATTGTCACAATCCGCTGTTCAGACAAAGGTGAAAATGCCTTCCTAAACTCTGTTCTGTGATCATGCAGTTGGAGATCCAGCAATACTCTCAGGGTGTGAAGTTGAGTTGAAAACGGTATGCACAAACCAGCCCACAACATATGGGCTAGATATAATCCACTCACTAACTTCCAGTTGCTTCCCCTAACCTGCCAGTATCACCTCAGTCTTCTCTAGATTGATTTTCTGCCACCTAGTTCTCATCTCTGTCTGAGTCTCCAATTCCCTTTCGTAATCTATTGTGTACAAACCGGGTGGTGTAAAATAGAGATATACAGAGCTGGCTTGGTGTCCCAGGCTTAGTTTGTTCTCAGTCCAACACACTAGTTAGTTTCTCAGCTTGCAGATATTTTCCAGTTTAAGATTCTACAGTAATTTATTGGAAGATTTCTCTCTGAAGGATTCACTGTTCGTTTGCCTATTGTCTCTGACCATCAGATGCCTTGAGAGTAGGGCAGTTTCTATAACCAGAAGCATATGTTCATTTGGCAGAGAATGTGTATGTGGGGAAAAAAGTGTTCCTCTGCATATCTGAATGAGCCTGTCTTGATCCTGAGGAATCCCTGTTTCATGCTAAGAAAAGTTTGATTTCAGTAGAAACTCTGTTCCTTGGGAAAAGATGTTGTTCCTTAATTGCATACCAGTGACTGGAAATAAATCTTTTATTTTACAAACTAAGCATGATTAATAAATATTGGCCATAACAATGGTTGATGGACTAAGTGGTGATAGAAAGAGTAGGGAATAGAGTATGCAGAACTCCTGCTACAAGTCTGCTGCTTTACAAGTAGCAACATGAAATAAATTAGCCTAGATATAGGCCTCACCTTCAGACTGGTGAATGACCTCAACTTCCATTGACTTTGAGAGTTGAGGGTACTCGACACTTTGCAAGATTGGGCCCTAGTCTGGCAGTAGATGACATAAGTGTTGTAGTTTAAATCTGTCATAGTTATGCTTTCTATTTATTACTAAATGGCACTTTTTGTGCTTTTCATTACTCTTGTTCCTGTGTGTCTGCAGGCTCAGGAGAACAACACTGCGTGTGGTTCATCATCTAGTCCTATTCAGAGGCTTCCTTTCTAAGGGCCTAGGGATATTTTTTTTTAACTAACTGTTTCAAGTTAAGAATAAATTGATAGGACTATGGTGTAGTTGGGAAGAGGAGTGTGGTATTTCATAAAAAGTCTTACCGAGCAACCAGAAATTCTGAGCCTTTTTACATAGGCATTACTGAGGAACCCTTTTGTTTTCTTATATATTTGTTTGAGAGGTGAAAAAAGACATGATTACAAATGCACCATCCTTATGTAATCTATGATTAAAGGTCACTTGACCAAAACTAATGATCAGTGACTGGTTATTAATCATAACTTTGAATGTGTTTTCAATGTTACTGAGTTCACCTGTATTCGCTGTGGCCAAAATACAATATGCATTGTTACAGAGATGAGTACATTTTCCAAGTGTTCCTGGATTTGACACTTACTTTGACTTTAATGAAGTAGTGTGGCTATGTTCTTGCACAACTCTTAAAATATTTTGGGAAGACAGGAACCTTTTGGGATTGATTGACTGACACTAGGCCGTGACTATGAGCTGATACTCATGACTGACTATGAATCTATAAGGCAGTAGTAAGAAAACGTGGGAAACTGGTGTTGCAAAAAATCCAATTTTAATTGGAGCCTATTGGAAATGTGGATTTCAAGAATAGATGGATTTCAATGAAGTGCAAATGAGACCTATCCAGTAATTCCCATTAACGTCTCTGCATCTCACTCTGTCTCATGCTGGTTGAGATCAAGGTTCCATTGTATACTCTCTATTCCCTCAACTGGTGAGTACAGAGAATCAGCTTTTTTTTTTTTAAAGGAAAAAATGAACCAGATAGAGAAATCCTTATGTTAGATACCAGCTGGGGATAATGGAGGGGCCTCATTCAGGTTTGAACTGACTCCATATAATAGGTACCAAAAGACAGAGGGGAAACTCCATTCACCAGCTCAACCACAATGATTCACTGAGGTCTTGGGTAAATGTTCCTTCCATGGATAACGGCTGAGTTTCAGTCATGATAGTCAATGTGTCTGTTGTCTTTTTCATAAATAAACTAGGAAGAACATGATTAGCCTTACCCCAGAGGGAAAATCAACTTCTGTTCTGGGTGAAACAAAGTTTCCTATTGCTGATTTGCACTGCCCATCGAGGGGGAGGTGAACACCAAGATTTACATGGTAAAGTTGGGTTAGACAGAGTGGAACCTACTCCTAGAAATACCCTTACTCAGAAGTCAATTTGGTGGGCTGGTGATTGACCTCTTTGCACCTGTAAACAGCAAAAAGTGCTCCATGGGCTCTTCTTGAGTCAGGACCCAAGATGGGAGATAGTGAAAGACACTTTGCTCATCTAGGCAATGTTCTCCTGTATACTGGCTGCATTTTCCACTGCTTCCCAGAGCCATACAAAAGATATGAAGAAGAAGAGCAGCAGTGATCCTGTTTGCATTTCTGGACGAAGAGTCTCTCAGGCTTCGTTAACCTAGCATTGGAACTTCAGATGTTTCTACTTCATAGAGGACCCTGCTGTTGCTTTTTAACTCTTCTAGTTTGTTTTAAAATGAAATAACACAGCTCTCTCTCCCTTTTTATCCTCTGAAAAGCTGTTCTTGAAAGTCAAGGATTTTGTTTTTTTAAAAAGGACTTCAGTAGAGTAAGGAGCCAGAATGAAGTAGTTGGATATCAGGATTTCACAATCTCGTATTTTACAAAAAATCTATCTTGGTGGCTGTGGAGCTATTATATCGAACATCTTTTATGAATCACCTTTCATGTTTTTCCCCTAGAATGATAGCTTTCCCTAAGTTTAAAAAAATGACATACAAATGTCTCAAAACAATGTGTACATTTTGATACCTGAAAATATTTGTTTATATTAATTTTTCACATATTTTCTTTCATATTAAACATACATTGAATTTATTTAGTTGCTTTGTAGGGGCACTGAATGTGGATTTAGTCACATATGACTTAACATTGTCATGCTGCCTGAGGGTTGTAAGCCTTTTGTTGCTGTTTGATGTTCTAGAATCATGCCCTCAATGGAACAAATTTAATGGAAGATATAATTGCAAAAAATGCAATCTTACGATGATGGATCACTTTTTCCCCCCCTGTCTAAAATCATGATTTAGATTACTTGAACAGGGAACAAATTGAAGTGTTAAATCAAATTAACAAGAGCCAGGATAATGTGAAAATGACTTTGACTGCTAGGAAGTCAGTGAAAGGTTCCCCCCCACCCCCCGACTGAGGAATATGGCATTAGACCAAAGGAGCATAAGTATGTCTGTCTGTATTTTTGTGTTGATGGTAGCTAACAATCCTATTCCTGGATTATAGACTCATCTGGAAATCACTGGGTGTCCAGAGTTGGAAATAACAGTCAACCCAATTGACCTATTACCTATATCAAGATGCAGAGTCCAATCTTGCATTAAAGTCAATGAGAGTTGAAGGTGCTCTGCAAACCGAGGAGGCACTTAGTACCTCCTAGTATTATGTCCTGGATTCTTTCAAGGACAAGTCTTCCACAATGAATTTCAACTTTGTGGACACTGTGGGAAAGACACAGGCCGATATAGTTGTCCTGTGTCAAATGTCCTAAGCAGTCTCTGTGGAATATATATATTTTCACCTATGAGCAATATAATCTTATAATGCCAAAATAAAGGTCACTGTAGTCCGTATCTGCAGGGATGTACAGAAGAGGCTATATGGCCCAAAGAGTTTCCCTCTGCCCAGGGGCGGCTCTACCTTTTTGGCCGCCCCAAGCAGTCATGCGCGGGAGGCGCCCCGGAGCCGCGGGAGCAGCGGACCTCCCGCGGGCATGACTGCAGAGGGTCCGCTGGTCGCAGCTGCGGACGGTTCGCAGGTCTGGCTGCGGGAGGTCCAGCCGAGCCGCGGGAAGAGCGCCCCCTCCGCAGTCATGCCTGCGACAGGTCCGGTCCTCACGGGGCTCCGGTGGACCTCCTGCAGGCGTGACTGCGGCAGGTCCGCCGGCCCAATCTGCCGCCCCCCCAGGAAAAGGCCGCCCCACGCGCGTGCTTGCCGCGCTGGAGTCTGGAGCCGGCCCTGCCTCTGCCTTTTGTTACCCCTGTACAGAGGCTGGTCAAAATCCCACAGTCTCTCCTCCTTTCTTTCTACTCACATCTTTACTAGCTATCTGAAACGGAATAGGATCTGATGGGGTCAGGGTCTAGGTATGGTCCCAATCCCATCCACAGCAGCTAGTGGACCTGGCCTGGCAGGGCGGCCCAGAGGATTCAGGGGGCCTCGGGCAAAGTGGGAGAGCTGCGGCGCTTGTACTCCCCAGGCGGCGGTCCGGGTCTTTGGCAGCATTTTGGCAGCGGGAGGGGGGCCTTCAGGGTTGCTCTGCATCTTCCGCAGCACTGAAGGGCCCCCCGCTGCCAAAATGCCACCGAAGACCCGGACCGCCGCCAGGCCAGGGCTCACGGGGCCCGGGGTCTGGGGCAAATTGCCCCACTTGCACCCCCGCCCCCCGGGTGGTCCTGTGGCCTGGCTCAGAGAGGAGAGCATGCTGCATCTCTCCAAGGTTGTTGAAGCTATCACTCTGGCATAGGCACCACAGGAGGAATTTTGGCTAAAATTCCTGCTGGGTGGGGTGAAGGTTCCAGCCACAATTCATCTCCTTTGCACCATCCTTTAGCACAGGTTCAGCATCCAAGGCAGAATATTATGGCAACTAAATTCAAAAATAAAGTAATGCATGTAGGTTACTGGAGACGTCCCCGCCACCCCGTTTTCAATATCATATGCTCTGTATACTTAAGGTGATTCATAGGTTAGTGTGTGCTTGCGCACATGTACAAATTATATATGACAGTGGGGATTTTTGGGGATTCACATTTCTGGAGGTGATTAGTTTAAAAAAAAATCAGTTCCATTTTGTTTCCAATATGTAGTCAATAAAGAATGCTGCAAAGCTACAGACCTGGCTATGCATACAGTAAAGAGCTGTTCAGAATGAATATTCATATTATTCAGTATAGTAAACCAGAATAAGCACACCCTTAAATTAGTGTTGAGAGTAGAAATAACATCATAATCCCATCTAAGCAAACAAACTTTGTCGTCCTTCTACTTAACATTATATAAAAGTCTATATTTTTAGTATTAATCTTAAAAATTTCAAACTGAACAAAAAATGAGAAACGGTTTAAAATTTGTCAATATGAAACTGTATTATAATGTACTAAAGATTTCTGCAATTTAAATTATTTTTTCATTGTACGGGTTACATTTTCAAAAATTTGTACCTACGGTGTTTTAATTCCAATTTTTGCATTGATAGAATGCAGAATCTGGGTGAGCAGATGGCATTTGTGCATGTAAATGTGGTAGTTAGATGCTCTGATTCTGTCTAATGTAACTGTAAATGATTTAAGAGGGAGTTTGAACCTTCTTTTAGTTTGGCCTGATATGTGCAGTTGGTATGGCAAAGAAATATCTTGTGATGAATAGGTAACACTAAATCTCTCTATGGGAACTGAGAGAATGATATCCTTTTTCTAAAACAAGTTTGTAAGCAGTGTGGAGTTTCAACCCTGCTCTGAACACCACAAATACACATGCTCATTATATAAAGTCCAAACTTATTCCTGGCCAGGGGTCTGGTTTTATTGGCAATTGAAATAACACAATATAAACTTCAGTCTAAACCAGGGGTAGGCAACCTATGGCACGTGCGCCAAAGGCAGCACGCGAGCTGATTTTCAGTGGCACTCACACTACCCGGGTCCTGGCCACCAGTCCGGGGGGCTCTGCATTTTAATTTAATTTTAAATTAAGCTTCTTAAACATTTTAAAAACCTTATTTACTTTACATACAACAATAGTTTAGTTATATATTATAGATTTATAGGAAGAGACCTTCTAAAACATTAAAATGTATTACTGGCACGTGAAACCTTAAATTAGAGTGAATAAATGAAGACTCAGCACACCACTTCTGAAAGGTTGCTGACCCCTGGTCTAAACTTTCTCTCCAAGCTGGGCAATTGCAGAGGCCATCTCCATCTCAGACCCAGTTACCTGTTCTCCAGACAGATGTTCAACTTCTCCATTACCTTATTGGAGAAGTATACGTCTGCCAGTTAGTATAAGTCAGAAATAATTGTGGCACGCATTCATGTAGGGCTCATGTGCTTTGACAACACAAACACTCAACTAAGTCCCTTGCATAAGGATGCAGAATACTAGTGCCTGCCTTCCTGCTTTCTTCTAATAGGACTCAATCCAGCAGTCCTTCCATATGTAGAATTCCCATAAATTAAAGTCAGAGTTACACATTGATCAGGGTTGAGCTTCGATATGTACCATATTCAAATACAGATTAACTTTATGAAAAGTGCTGCCCACCGGTTTGTATTACCTCGATGTGTAGTATAGACCAGTTTTTCAAAACTTCTGTTCTGCCTTGCCTAGTGAAAACCAGGCTTTTAAATTTAGTCTTGATTTCCCTTTTGGTGCCCTTCTGGTTGCTGTTGCTTACAAAAGAAGCAGTAAGAAGATAGATAAAGAAATGTTTTTCTCCAGGAATCTTTACCATTTTAAAAAATTTTTTTTAATCTGTGGCTTTGATTTTTATGGTAGTATTGAAACCAGCTAATGGATTTCAGAGCGAAAAGACTGAGTTACTATGGCTACACAGCAGCCTGAAAGCTTAAAAGGACAAAAGGATAAATGAATACAGTACTGGTTGCTTAGCCATTCCCTGAATGGCTTATAATAACTTGAGAATTTTAGTCTTTGACTGAGACAAAGAAAGAAAAAAAACATTTTAGTTCTTTAAGAACTTATTTTCCATTTTCAGTTCAAACCATTGCTTTTGGAATTTTATTCAGTTAATATTTTGATTTGAATATATTTTGGCATTAAAGTGAAGTCCCTTGTTACTGTTAAAATAAGCACAGTGCTAAAATTAATACTTGACGATATCTAGAAAATAGGTAATACTGTAATTAATTTGCAATTGAAAATGTAATACCCCTCAAATTGTTTAGGGAGTAGTTACAAATTGTTAGAGATACTTAATTACAGGTTTCAATGCATTTTCATAACCCTTTGTTTATTTTTTTGGTTGAAACATTTGACTAAAATATGCATGTAAATATGTGGTTATGAAACTATTTTACAAATTAAGTGCTAAAAGTTATAGTACCTATTATAAAGGTAACAGACAAATATCCTTATCAGCTCAAGAGCATATTTTGAAAGTATGTATACAGAAACTAGCTCAATTCTAAAATATTAAGGATATGGAGTAGTATGAATATAAACCTTTATTGTGTATCTGTTTTTATACCTTATTTACTCTGAGTTACAGGATCAGATTTCTTACTTTGATCCAGCACACTCTTGCCACTCTGGAAGCCTGCAGATCTCTTCCACTGGTGATTGCCAGAGACTGGGTGGGGGGAAGGGAGGAGGTAATAAATACATGGAACATGATGGGGGGTGGGAGGAGATCTGGGTAGAGTACTACTGTGCTCCAGCTATTCTCAGCTCATGTATCAGCCCTGAAAAACAGCTGGGGTATTTTAAAGTAGCCCTCAGGCTGCTCCAAACTATTTTTTGGGGCTGGTATAGAACTGGACTCAGAGTAGAGGAACTTACATCTGTCTAGCTCCTTCTCAATCACTCACCTCATCTGTTCCCAACAGATATTGGGTGTATCTGAGAATCTGGCCCATATTCTCATTATTCATTATTTTGAGTTTACCAGGGCAATTCTTCTCTGACTCATAATGTGTGCCACACCTTGAAGGTCCTCCGATATCATGTAGGAGAATGTCCCATTAAACACTTAGGTCAATCTATTCAAAACTAAGCAGTGATGTTCAGGTGTTTCAATTTTGGGTGCTCACCTTGAGACACCTTTTGAATGATTTTTTTTTCTGGAAGTACTCAGCACTTCCCATTGACTTAAGATGGCATTGAATATGCCCAATGCTTCTGAAAGTCAGGCCAAGGTTTCTAAAGTTTAGGCTCCCAGAAATTCGGGGCACTCAGAATTACTGGTTGGTGCTGGAAATTTTGGCTGACATAAACAGAACAAAGTCTGTGGGGTTTCATGGATTATACACCCATGCACACCTTTGGCTCACTATTTTCAAAAATAAAATCTCACCAATATATTGTATATATTGTGAATTTCCCTCTAGAACAATAATGGGAAGGAATGTGAATATTAACGCAGAGTACTGGGACAGTCTGTACTCAGTTTAAATAGTGCTGTATTAGGAAATAATTACAGGTTTTAATTCTGGACCTTGCCATTTACAGCTTAACTGACTTTTTATTCTATATAACTCTTTGTTTTGCCAAATGTATGTTACTACATATATAGTTAATATTTTGAGTGTTTTAATGAAGTGAAATCTACCAATAGAACTGCAGTTTATAAAATAACCCAGCTAATCCTGCTTTATAGGATTTACATATGATTCTCTCATAATGCTCTTCTAAAATAAAACAATTTAATTAAAAAACAAAAAAACAGCTAAACCTTAACAACTAGGACTTCCATTTTCCATACTGTTGTTGAGGCTTTATGGAATGCAATGTTGCATACTAGACTTTGTTTAAAACAACAACAAAAAACTACTATAGAAACAAGACTACTTGAAATTCTGAAGTGGATCAGTCAGGAGGAAAGTGCTTCAACGGAAGACAGGGAACTGCATGATATTTAGTGTTGCCATGGGAGACCGCTTTACAAGAACATTTGCAGAGCAGATGGACTGAGGCTAAGTAAAACAGATAGATACAGGTATTGAACAAGAGTTATGTAATTTTCTGTGAAAGAACAGGAAAACATGATCACTAAGCAATGCAACAAAATTCAATGAATCGTACTGTGCACATTTTGGATGGAGATGTCAGTAGATTAATTTTGAATGGTGACACTTTGCTATAAAGTTCTTTGTCTGCTTTTAACTTCAGTAATTTTAATAATTTTAATTTAATAATTTGAGGTAAATCTACTGTATTTTGATGGCAGGAAGAGGAAATAGCCAACTAATTCTTTGAAGATCACTGACTTTTTGAGAATCTGAGTTCATCCTATTTTTTTCTTCAATTTACATAGAGTAATCAGGGACACATTTTCCCATCTGTAAACTATCTTTCCGGTAGCTGTTAAGGCTGCAGATTTAGACATCTATTGAAAGGAATGGAAAATCCTTTTAGTTAAACTCCATTCTCTGTTGCTAAAAGCTCTTCTGTGGCATTACAAATACATTTTTATTGAGCAAAAAAACCCCAATCATTTTGAAAATTAGTTATCCCTTAAGACTACTTCCGTAGAAACTTAACCAACTCTTTTTCTGCATAATGTCTAGCAATATGAAAGTGAAGATAATACATATGCAACCCACACTTCAGTAGTGAGTATCTATAGGCAAAATACACACAGAATGTCTATCTAATAGTATATCTATAATGAGAGATGAGATGTGTGTGTGTGTGTATTTCTATGTTGAATATACTACGTTCAGTGGTTGAGATCTGTGGAGGTTATGGCTGCAGAAGGTTTTAATGTTCTACTTTCTCCTTTGGGAAATAAATATTTGGAACATTAACATTGTGTTTTTGTAGCTGTGTTTGTGAAAAATTTGAATACTTAAGTGAAAACTTGTCAGTTCCTTTCACAAATTCTGATCCCTTTTTGAAAATGTGTGAATTCTACTGGCAAAAGAATAGTTTTTAATCTAAAAGATTTCTTTATATTTTGTCTTTGGTTGGGTCTATCTCCATGCCTCTCTTCTCATTAAGATATTCAAAAATTACTATATAAACATTTTCCATGGGCCTATTCCAAGGAATGTCTTCTGTGTGGTAGCCAGATCTTCAGTTAATTTAAACTGACGTAACTCCACTGATATCCATGGAGCTATGCCAATTTACACCAGCTGGGGATCTGGCCTGATTCCTTCTAATAACAGCATACTGAAGATGATTGATTTAATATATGGGCCCATGAGCAACAAGTTTATTTCCAGAGTGAAGGATAGTTTTCAAGGAAATTTAACATATTTAAGCAAACAAACATTTGAAATCTTTTATAAATTTTCACAATGAAGGAATATGTATTTATAGAAACATTATTTATGGGTCTAACAAAAGTGCCAAAAATTTATACACCAATTTTCTACCTTTTTAATGTAAATACCAAGAATAGGATCATCTAAAGGTAAGCTTGATGTAAGAATTACTGGGTGATAGTCAGGTTAGATGGTCAAAATAGTCTCTTCTGGCCTTTAAACCTATAAGTGAAGCTGTAGCCTCATTGAAGTTCTTGGCAACACCTATTTGACATGATTGGGATTTTATCCTGTGAATCTAAAATTTTGTCTTTCATACCTGAACTCCTGTATGTCTTGTATACCGCTTAGACTATCCAAGTTACAATGAGATGGATTAATACAATTTTCTAAACACACAAAGAAAGGGGATTTGAGGTTAACTTAATCTCCTTTCACTTTTATCTTTTCTTGAGCATGGACCAATTTCACAGAACACTTAAAAGAAAATTCACAGATTTTCCTCAGTTCAAAAATTGACTTTTCTACAGTCTTGATTACTATATATATAATATATATATAGTGTGTGTGTGTACACACGTGTATATATAATATGCTGCTTTTCATGTGAAAATAGGTTTTCTGAGATGCCAAATACTATTTCTGTATATAGCTACATATATTTAGACTTGTTTTAATGTTCCTTTGTTTCAAGTCTCTATTTTTGTCCCTGTGTAGGCATGCGGTTTTAACTGATGCAATATACAATGAGAAAACAGGATGTACAAAGCATAATAAAAATATAGCACGTGGTTTGTTGTCTAACACATTCAATATATAGTTGCTTTGTTGTAGTCAGATCAATGATCAAGCATTTGATATTTCAGAATATTTGAGTTCCAGCTTTTGAAACACCGTAAGTGGAGTTCGTGTGATTCTGAGTATCTTTTTCATATGTGGTACTCTGTTAATAAAGTGAAACATTTCCATTGTTGTTGCATACAGCGCAAAGGTTGATGAATGTTAGCTCAAATATCCAGTGTATTAAGGCAACTGTTAAGTAACTTGCTCTTCTACACTAGAGATGCTATTACTATTGTCATTAGCCTTTTTTTTTTATTGCTTTCAACTTACGTTTGCTCAGACTGCAGCCAGCCTCTTAATGAGTGTGTGGGTGGAGTGGTAGTTACAAAGAGCCTTTCCCCATCAATATCATCAACATAGGAATAATAATGGTTCAGTTCTCATGCTCCATGAGTTCAAGGATGGTTCTTTGGATAGTGCTCCAAACCACACCAAAAAGATCAACCAGAGATATGTTCCTATCCCTTCAAGCTGTAGAATGTTCAGTGCTTATTTATGCATGCTCCATGGCTCCCAGACCCTCATGGGCATTGATGATCTGCACCATCCCCAACATAGGCCAATACTCTAAAGGCATCATCAACCTTAACATGCTTTGAAGGACAATTCACAGAAACTGTGTGAGTTGCAGGTGTGCATGTTTTTTGTTATCATACAGTTGGTTAGTCATTAATTGATTTCTGTTGTTTTCAGGAAATGTACCCAGGAAAGATCTTGAAGGGACACACACAGCTCTGCCTAACAACAATTTGCTAAGAGATTGCTTTATTCGTAAGTTCCTCTTTGTCATCATTTAATGGGAAAATGTATTATCACAAGTAGAGAGTTTATTTACTTTAGGAACATCTGCATTTTTACTGTATGTAAAGGAAACACCAATAAGTCATTTTCTCCACACTTTTGCTATTCTTATATTGCTGAGTTGTAGTGGGTGGTGACCAGTTTTGTTCTTCTCTATTAAGGTTCTATGCTGACAGCACATTTTGTCCACCAGTTTTGTATGTCTCATGATGTGCTAAACTGTAGTTACTTATTATACAGTGAAATAATCTTATTTTTAAAAAATGAATTTAGTGCTTGCAAAAGGTGATAAACACCAGACTTTTTTTTCAAACTTATTAATGCACCAAAAGGTTTTGTAATAGAGACTAGCAATGCCGCTTCCAGTGTGCCTTAGTTCTCTTTTGGAGTGACTGCCTCTCTCCTGTGGCAGCCAATACAAATATTGTCAGTGGTACAACTGGCTGAATCTGGCCTGCAGAATGATTCCATCTGGCCCTTGAATCCTCCGCTCCTCCAGCAGCAGTTGCCTGGAACAGAGCATTGCAGTGAGTGAAATGCTGCCCAGTCCACATGTGGAGAAAAAAGTCTTCCACCTAACATGACCTTCTACGTATGGTGTGTTTGTGAGGACACCATTTGTAGCGTCCTCAATGCATGCACCATGGAAGAGGCCATGTTGTAGAGATGGTCTTCCTCCGGCATATGCAGCACAACATTTTGCTACAGCAGCAGAGTGTGGAGGTAGCTGGTGACCATTGTCAATCTGCAGAACCATCTCTCAGCTATCAGGGTAGGGTAATCCTTATTAACAGGAAACAGCTCTAACTAGCCCTGCACTCCGTTCTTCCTTCAATCCCCACACGTAGATCCCAGTCTCCTGTAGCACTCAGTCTGAGGGAGAGGATGGAGTGGTTTCTCTCAAGTGCAAGGGAGCAAGTAACTTAATGGCTTCTGGTAAGAAGCGAAGTTGATGCAGAGAAGAATAGAGCATTTCAAAGTAAGTTGGAAGATGGTGACTTGTTCATTGAAAGTAGTGGACAAGCATAATGCCTTATTTGCTTTTAATGTGTTTTTTTAATGTGGCTGAATCCTAACTTTAATAAAAATCTGATCCTAGAATTTGGAAGTGTACTTTTGTATGTGACCCTCAGGTGCTCCAAAACTAGCAGCCAGCCCACAGCATTGAAGAGGTTGGACTACCAGTAATGATATTTGTGGTGACTTTATTTGAACTGGAGTGAAACCAACTGATTTCATATAGACCACAAAACAAACATTGGTAGGAAACACTTCACCAATATGAATTTTGTCTTGATAACACTTCTGTGAAGGAAGGTTGAGTAGCCCTATTTTATAGATAGATTGGTTTGCCCATGGTCACATGGTCTGTGGCACAGCTGGCAACTGAACCCAGATTGTCTTAGTCTCAGTTCAGTGCTTTAACTACAAAACAAACCTAAAATGTAGAGATGAATGGTAACAAGATATGGAGCCTATCTCCTGATTTGCCTAGATCTTATATAATCAAATATGCATAAAATCATATCAAAAGCTAGCTGTTCAGTAGACATTATCTACTTACTAGCCTACAACAATCATGTAAATATCTTGAGACTTTAATGGTGTCTCCATTTATATCATACTTCCCCTTCAATATAGCATTAAGTTTTAAATTGCTGACTTACTAGCTAGACAAATTGATTTCTTAACATACGGTGGTTTCCATGACGATGTTAACATTTACCATTTTAAAATAATTAGGGTGACTGCTGGATCTGAGGTATTCCCGGTACTAAATACTTTCAAATATCAAGTACCACTGTACCTGGTGTCTGTAATTTATTGGACAAACTGATGACTTAGATAACAATAAAACCTTTATCCTGAACTTGCAAAGGCTGGTCAATCCCCCAAATCAAACCTTTATGGAGGTTCAAAGAAATTTGTTCGCTTTGTTGGGTTTTTTTTATATTTTTTCTGGTAGCACTTCCTGGTTTTATCTAGGCAGTGCTGAAATGATCCCAGAGACAGTTTTCATGGTATTTCCAAACTCCTGGCACAAATTGATAGAAATTTCATTATCAACTTTTGTTATATTTTAAAACCTCAGTTCTGTATGCGTTGTTGTCCCAAGGCAGTGAAACTTCACAGTAAGCCACACAAATTGTTTGTCATGTCTGTACTGTATTAATATTCACATAGCACTGACTAAATGACCAAAGATTTGTTCCTTGTCACCCAAGATTAAGTGTAAAACTTTGCCTCCATCTAATGCCATCTCCTTTGTGGTTGTGCCAAAATTGTGGTTAGGAACTTACAGGTTGTCCCAGGACACTTCATGCAGGCTTTCACATCTAGTTGAGAAAAGGAGAAGGGGAGGGTATTTGCTGTATGAACACTTCTTGATATTCAAATATGTTAAGTTTTTAATATTGCTTGGTGAATTTACTTACTTAATACAAATGGGATAGGTAGAGCTCGAACAACATATAACTAGGCTAAAAAAAGAAATAGGGTTGAAGTTAGAATCATCTTGCCTATTCCAACTCACCTACTATCTGTTATATTATAATTGCACTTCTCTGAGGGCAACAAATTAAGGAAAAAATATTGTTGGAAATAATATAAATACAGTTGACTAGAATAAACAAAGGGATGTCATCAGAAAAATCTATATGACATGAGGCAAAACACATGGAACCCATATTGTGTAAAATGGCATATTTATGGCATATTAGACAACAAATACCTGGCAGTTGCAATGTTTGGAGTACTGGAAGTTAGTCTCTATCTCATTTTTAAATAGTGTGACCATGTTTGAGGGCGAGCAGAAAGTCAGATGGTGGGACCCCATATTGTCAAGTCCTTTATTGCTAGGCAGGGTTTTAGTTAGGGCTGTCAAGCAATTAAAAAATTAGAGATTAATTTTGTGATTAATTGTAGTTAATAATAGAATACTATTTATTTAAATATTTGTGGATTTTTTTTTTTTTACATTTTCAAATACATTGTTTTGGTTCTGAGTGCAGTTATATAACAAATCTACATTTGTAAGTTGCACGTCAATGACAAAGAGGTTTCACTACAGTACCTTTATGAGATGAATTGAAAAATACTATTTCTCATTTTTAATTTTTACAGTGCAAATATTTTGTAATAAAAATAATATACACTTTGATTTCAATTACAACACCGAATACAATATATATATACGAAAATATAGAAAAACATCCAAATATTTAATAAATTTAAATTGGTATTCTATTGTTTAACAGTGTAATAAAAATTGTGATTAATAGCAATTCATTTTTTAATTGCAATTTTTTTTTTTTTGAGTTAATTGCATAAATAAACTGCTATTTAAAAACAAGCAACTAAAACTAGGGCTGTTGATTAAGGGTTTGTCTTTTATCCTTAGGCCATGTCTACACTGTCTACCGATGCAGCTGTGCTGCTGTAAGATCGCTCGTGTAGCCACTCTTTGCTGACAGGAGAGAACTCTCCCATCAACATAATAAAACTACTACCATGAATTACAGTAGTTATGTCAGTGGAGAAGCTCTCCCACCACCATAGGGCTGTCCATACAAGCACGCAGGCAGGCTGCCTTCGGCGGCTTGCCTGCAGAGGGTCCGCTGGTCCCGCTGCTTCGGCGGACCTCCCGCGTGCCTGCAGGAAGTCCACCGAAGCTGTGGGACCAGCGGACCCTCGTGGCTTGCTGCCTCAAGCACACACTTGGCGTGCTGGGGCCTGGAGCCGCCCCTGCATACCAGCACTTCAGTCAGTGTACCTTATGTTGCTCAGGGGTGTTTTTTTCACACCCCTGAGTGATGTAAGTTATACTGATAAAAGTGGAAGTGTACACAAGCCCTTAGAATTATCGGGTATATCAACTTGTGGTCTTCATTGGTTTGGAGCATGCATACTGTGAGATTTTTTTCCCCTTGTCTGAAGACTCAGAAGATGCTTAAATGCCATAATGGAGGAAAAAATATAGTTAAATAGATGTTAACAGATGAAAAGGAAAATCAGAGTTGTGAATAGTTTGATTAAAAGCTCTTCCCTTGTTAGTTACTCAGCTTTTGTTCTCTTGATTGGATGTCATAGTTTCACCAATTCTCCAATCACCATTGTCTTATAGCCTATGCAAGTCCTGAATTGGTAATAGAAGACCACTGGCTGGCTTGATATCCACAGAAAACTAGAAACCTTCAAAATAGCAAAGTGTCTCGTGTTGCTGTGAACAATTTCCTGTGGATTTTAATTTTTTTGACAGCTTGTTGATTACAGGATACATTGAAGTCAGTGGTGTGTTACAGTCGTGTGTGTGTGTGTGTGTGTGTTTGAGAGAGTTGCTGAAGTGTTGAGCCTTGAGAACTTGACATACGACAGGTCATGGTGAAGAGTAGCAAGTGCCCACTGACTTTCTCAGAAAAACTTGGATCCAGAGAAGTGCTGCTCTGTTTATTCCAGCTACATCTTATATTCATGTCATCAGCAGGTAAACATAGATGGTGCTGAAGGATTACTATGGAGCTAATAGTGTGGAGGATGTTTTCTTTCTAAGTCCAAAAGGAGAACATCCACCCCAATGCAGGCAGGGCTGTGCTGTGACCGGATATGAAGCCTGATTGTAAATGGTCTAAAATATTGGCAAAGGACAGGTGTTTGTCAATGAATTACAAAGCTGTGTACCTTAATCCTAAATGTTGTTGCCCGTTTCTAATCCTTTCAGAGCACACATTTAAAAAACTGATATCTGATTCTGCAATCCACTGTTGTGAAAGAAGCAGTCCAGTCCCATTTAAAATCAAAAGTCTCCAGCAAAAGTGTAATCCCCATGCAATCAATTCTTGTACTCATGTGGATTGCTAATGTGAATAAACAAGCATTTTAGTATCAAACCCTTGGTGAGAACTCTAACTGTTGAGTCCAGTACCAATGACATAGGCACCAAATATTTCCATGCCATTAGCATACTAGGTAACGTCAGGGTTGCTTTGCCTCTCTGTTCCTGATTCCACAATAATTCAGGAGCATTCAACTGCCAGATCCTCATCTGTATGGATGGCGCCACCTGGAGTGATTGCAGACATGTTCCAGTTGTTAGCACTGTCTTTGTCACTGCCTAAATCAGAGTGGACATTTGAGGTCTGCCTTCTGATCGGTACCATCAGCAGAGTTCCTATCTTCAGTACTGACATGGACTGCAGTACAGACCACATCTTCAGGATCAGTACTGACGGTGGTGCTGGTGCTATCTTTGGTATTGCTACTGTTCCTATAATAGAGAGAGGACCTCTTGGCCTAGTGCCAATTGGCCACCAATCCTATATCTCAATGGCCTCCATGGAACCTATGGGTGAGGTTGCCTGACCAAACTTTGATACCACCTGCTCAGCTGCCTATGTTACAGACTAAGGCCTGGTCTACACTAGGACTTTAATTCGAATTTAGCAGCGTTAATTCGAACTAACCGCTCAACCGTCCACACCAGGAAGCCATTTAATTCGAACTAGAGGGCTCTTTAGTTCGAATTTGGTACTCCACCCCGGCAGGTGGAGTAACGCTAAATTCGACATGGCTAGCTCGAATTAGGCTAGGTGTGGATGCAAATCGAACTTAGTAGCTCCGGGAGCTATCCCACAGTGCACCACTCTGTTGACGCTCTGGACAGCAGTCCGAGCTTGGATTCTCTGACCAGCCACAGAGGAAATGACCCGGGAAAATTTGAATTCATTCATTCCTGTCTGGGCACTTTGAATCTGACGTCCTGGCTGGACATCGGGGCGAGCTCCGCAGCACCTGCAACGATGCAGAGCTCTCCAGCAGAGGAGTTCATGTTATCTGTGAATAGAAAGAGGGACCCAGCATAGACTGACTGGGAACTCTTCGATCTGATCGGTGTGTGGGGCGAGGAGTCTGTGCTTTTGGAGCTGCGCTCCAAAACAGGGAATGCGAAGACCTACGAGAAGGTCTCCAAAGCCATGAGAGACCGAGGATACAGGCAGGATGCAACGCAGCGTCGCGTGAAAATCAAGGACCCCAGACAAGGCTACCAAAAAATCAAAGCGGCAAACGGACACTACGGAGCCTGCCACCACTGCCCCACCAGTGACCGTGGACTCTGACGATGGGACAGTGTCGACGGCCAGTTCCTCGGTGATGTTCGCGGACGGGGAAGATGAGGAAGGGTTTGTGGAGGACGAGGCAGGCGAGAGCGCTTACAACGCTGGTTTCCCCGACAGCCAGGATCTCTTCATCACCGTCACGGAGATCCCCCAACAACCCTCCCCGGCCATTAACCCGGACCCTGAATCAGGGGAAGGAGCAGTCGGTAAGTGCTGTAACCATGTTAACTTTTATTCTTAATATAACAGGAATCTTAACTGTGTGAAAAGGAGGTCTCTCTAGATCTGGGGATAGAACAGAAATCATCCTTGGAGATCTCCACAAAGCTCTCCTTGCGTTAATCGAAAAGCATCAGCAGGAGGTTCCTGGGGAGAGCTGCCTTATTGGGTGCTCCGTGGTAGCACAGTTTTCCGCGTAAGGCTTTCATGAGGAACTCAGGGAGCACTGCCTCCCCGAGCACGGCTGCATCCAGCCCTGGTTTGTGCTAGCTTTCACGCAGCATGCGCTCTCTATCTCCTTCAGTGACCCTCCTCAGGGTGATCTCGCTCGGAGACTCCTGCATCTAATTAGGGTAATTACTGTAATTTTACGCCTGGTCCAAAGTATTTTTAAAAAATCTACGGACAGACGGCATAGCACAGACTCAGCACGCAGCTGCGTGACGAGCGTAACGGAAAGCCAAAGAATATAATGGACGCTCATGGAGGGAGGGGGGAATGAGGACGCAAGGTATCCCACAGTTCCTGCTGTCTCCGAAAAGTATTTGCATTCTTGGATGAGCTCCAAATGCTTCTAAGGTCAAACACAGTGTCTGCGGTGGGTCAGGGCATAGTTCGGCAATTTGCGCACACACCCCACCCACCACCAGAAGTGAAAACAATCCTCTGACTCTTTTACATGTCACCCTATCTTTACTGAATGCTGCAGATAGATGCGATGGTGCAGCACTCAACACCAACATCCTTGCTCCCCCCACGCTATGGATGGCTGATGGTACAAAAAGATGGAAATCCGTCCTCATCATCAGCCTCTTGGCACATGGGGCAGTGCAAAAGGGCTGGTAACCATGCCGACTAGCATCAGTAAGGTCGATCAAGAGCGCCTGTCCCTAATTTTTGATGGCTGATGGTACAATATGGCTGGTAACCGTCCTCATCATTGCAACAGGGGGCTGAGCTCCATCAGCCCCCACCCTTCATTGTAAATAAAAGATTCAATTGCCCCTGGACTAGCAGAGGGATGATGGGGTCCTTCATCCACACTCCTTAATGTCCTGCCTGGACTATCATTGCAGCTGGAGGCTTCCTTCCAGTCATTTCTCACAAACAAGTCACTGTGTCTTATTCCTGCATTCTTTATTACTTCATCACACAAGTGGGGGGACAATGGTATGGTAGCCCAGGAAGGCTGGGGTAAGAACGGAATGAACAGGTGTGGTTGTTGCAGGAGCACCCCCTGTGAATAGCATACAGCTCATAATTTATGCAGGATCGGACACAGAGCAGCTGTGCTCTCTGGTTCTATGATACAGTGGTTCTCTAGTACACTTGCCCATAATCTAGGCAGGACTGATTCTATTTTTAGATACCAAAAAGGAGGGATTGACTCAGGGAGTCATTCCCAGTTTTTGCTTTTGCGCCCCTGGCTGCTTGGCCAGGGGCACTTATGACAGAAGCAAATGGTGCAGTGCAAAAGGACAGGTAACCATGCCCATCTTATTACCATCTTATTACCAATTTATGGTATGGTTGATGGTACAATATGGCTGGTAACCATCTCTGCTGTCATGCAAAAGCATGCTGCTGTGTAGCGCTGCTGGCCCGCCTCTGTCAGCGGCATCTAGTACACATACGGTGACATACACAAAAGGCAAAACAGTGTCCAATGGTTGCCACGCTATGGCGTATGCCAGGGCAATTCAGGGAAAACGGGCTTGAAATGATTGTCTGCCGTTGCTTTCCCGGAGGAAGGAATGACTGGCGACTTTTACCCTGAATCCACCGCGAAAATGATTTGTGCCCCAGCAGGCACAGGGGTCTCAACCCAGAATTCACAGAGACAGCCTAGACTCAGTTAATTGTTCGCCAAAATGTATCTTTGCAAGGAATTCACTCCCTGTTTCCCATCTCACAGCTTCCACTGTCTCCAGACCTGCCACAGCATCCTCCTCGCAGAGGCTGGCAAAGATTAGGCGGCGAAAGAAAAAGACAAGGGACAAGATGTTCGAGGAACGTATGGGCTGCTACCTAGCAGAGGCGGACCAGCAGAGCCAGTGGAGGGAGACCGTCTCTCTGTGCCAGCGCTCACACAGCGAACGGGAGGAGAGGTGGCGTGAGGAAGACAAGCAGGCGACTGAAACGCTGCTTGGACTAGTGAGGGAGCAAACGGACCCGCTCAGGCGCCTCGTGGATGTTCTGCAGGACTGCAGGAGGACAGAGACACCCTGCAGTTTATCTGCAACCTCACTCCCCTGCCACAAAGTCCCATACCCCCCTCACCGAAAATAATCAGGAGGAGGGGCGGCCGGGGACGTGAATACTGTCACTGCACCACAGCACAGTGCTCAAGTACCCAAAAGCTCTCATACCCTACATTTGCCGAAGTCCTTCACTTCCAGACTCACAGTAGTCCCAATCCCAGTCCCATCCCCTACATGTCTACTTAATTAATAAAAATGCTTTGCTGTTAATTACTGTTTCCGTTATGTTTTTTCAAAGAAGACTGTGCTTGAATGGGGGGGCGTGGGGAAGGGGGTGGTTAATTGCATAGGACAGTCACCTTTCCCAGGGTACAGACACGGGGGCAGGATCAGCAGCGGGTCACACACATGGTGCAGTCAGTAGGCACCCTGGTCAGTTTTTGGAGGTGGTTTCCAGGATCTGTGTGGGCGGGGGAGATGTGACTTTGCAGCGGGGGAGGGCGGTTACAGATCTTATACAGCGGTCCTTGTCCTGGACCGCTGAGTCACGCAGCTGAGGAATCTGTATCCGTCCTCCTCCACCACAAGGTCACATATCCGCCCGCACACAGAATTCCATAAAGAGGGATGGCAGGCTCCGTTGAAAGAAGCATTCCGGCACTGTGGACCGCTCTAGGAGCAGGAGCCTGTCATTCCTTGAGTTTAGAGGCGGTATTTACATCACCGCACACCCTACCCAGCACAGCCTGCGTCCCAGTTTCAACCCTTTCACGAAAAGTCATGAATAAAGAAACCTTTGTTAAGTAATAATGGGACATGTATTTTATTTTTACACGTGTGCTGGAAGTGGGGGTAACGGGGTGAACGGGGTATGTAACCGAAGAGGAGAGTCAACAGTAACTGGGTAAAGAAACAGGGGCAGGTTCAGCTTCTCTGTAAAGAAACTGAACAGTCACAGGTCACGCTGCTCGCTGGTTTTTGAAGAGTTCCTTGTCGCTGTCCCAGGCGCCTGTATAGGGCTTCATGAGCAAGTGCATTAGCGGGCAGGCTGGGTCCCCGAGGATGACTATAGGCATCTGCACATCCACAACAGTTATTTCGTGGTCCGGGAAGAAACTACCTTCCTGCAGGCGTCTGAGCAGCCCACAGTTCCTGAAAACATGCGCGTCATGAACCTTGCCCGGCCACCCGACGTTGATGTTTGTAAAACGTCCCCTATGGTCCCCCAGTGCTTGCAGCACCATTGAAAAGTAGCCCAATTTCTCAGCAGCTGACTGTGGAAGAGGTGGATGATAAAGTGCGAGGAGGAGAAAACGGCGATGATCGCAGCGGGCTCCATGCTTGCAGTGCTGTGGCGTCCGCGCTGTCACTGACCAGAAAAGTGCACGAACAGATTGCCCGCAGGCACTTTCAAGGAGGGAGGGAGGGAGGTTGTGATTGACGGTTCAATGACGACACTTACCCAAAACCACCCTCGACACATTTCTCCCCCCAGCAGGCATTGGGGGCTCTACCCAGCATTCCAATGGGCAGCGGGGACTGCGGGAACTGTGGGATAGCTTCCCACAGTGCACCGCTTCCAAAGTCGATGCTGGCCCCGTGAATGTGGACTCAGAAATTCGAATTAGTGTATTTAGTATGGATACACAAATTCGACTTCATAAGGTCGAATCCACAAATTCGAACTAAGTTGATTCGAAATAGTCTTGTAGTGTAGACAAGGCCTAACACAGAGGCTTTTTCCTCAGAGCAGGTTCAGACAGAGCCTCTTATAAAGGAACTTGTATTGCAGCAGGTGATTCCAGTGGTTCCACTTCTGTCGTCGTCTGCCTTACTGGATGACTCCATGATACTGGAGTCTTCCTCCCCAGTGCCTCAAGATTTTAAGGAGCATCAGGAGCTTCTAAGATAAATGGCTTCAGCCTTGGGTCTTCATGTTGAACAAGAAAATATGCACAAACTGGTAGATATTCTTCAGTCTTTGGCTCTGGGGAGGCTAGCTCTCCCTATCAATGAAGCACTGTTAGAACCTGCTAAGACTTTGCAGAGTACCTCAGTTTCATTGATGCCTACAGCAAAACATACAGACAAGCATTATTGCATTCCTATTCAGGGGTTTGAGTGCCTTACAGAGTTGGGGCAGGATGTGAGTAAAAAGCAGCTAATGAGAGGTCATGACAAGGGAGATACAAATCTATGCACCAGAACAAAGAGTCTGGATCTCATGGGGAGAAAAGTCAACCTCCTCCTTGCAAATATCCATTGCAACTCAGTAGGCGCTGCTGTTCAAATATGATTTTGAGAATTGGGAGTCGATAGCCTAATTCACAGACAAGCTATCTGGATCCTCTAGGGAGGTGTTCAAGGCATTCATTGCAGAAGGTTGCTTGCCAAGACAGTTTTGCAATCTGCATTAGACCTAGTGGATGCAGCTACTAGAATTTAATGTACAATGAGAGGCTTTGTGGTGGCAGAACTCCAGCATAGCTCCAGAGATTCAGTGTAAGAAGACTTACCCATTTGATGATCAGTGTTTGTTCTCTGATAAAGAGATGACTTCATCTTTAAGGCAGGGGTTCTCAAACTGGGGATTGTGACCCCTCAGGGGTTCATGAGGTTATTACATGGGGGGGTCATAAGCTGTCAGCCCCCATCCCCAAACCCTGCTTCGCCTCAAGCATTTATAATAGTGTTAAATATTTTAAAAGTTTGTGTTTATTTATAAAGGGTGGGGGGTCACACTCAGAGGCTTGCTGTGTGAAAGCGGTCACCAATACAAAAGTTTGAGAACTACTGGTTTAAGGGCTCCTGAACAACTCTGTGTTCTTTTGGGATTTATAACCCTGCCACAAAGAGGGGTTGTTTTGTAGGTCAGCAGCAGCAACGGTGCCCTCAGAGGTATTTCACAAGGCACCAAGGCTACTCTGGAAAGGGGAAAGGAGTTGAACAGAAGACCATATCAATCTATCTTTACCCAGCCAGCTTGTAGTCCTCCACCTTTGGGCTGGCAGTCTATTTGACTTCTGTATTGAGAGCAACATACCAGTTATGAATGTTTCAACCCTGTTTCCTGAATTCAGGGACAGGTTGTCTCGTTCTTACAATGCTTGCGAAGCCATATCATTGGGCTAATGGGACTTAAGCACTATAGGATTGGTTTATGCCTTTAAATCTCTCTGTTTTCCCCCCTCTGCCTCCTCTACTCCATCCCTTTTCAGGTATCCCTCTCACAAGTCACTGCTTCTTCAGCAGGTCCAGGATATATTTGCTCTGGGAGCTACAGAGGAGGTTCCTCATCATCATTGCAGAAAGGGATTCTACTCCCAATACTTCCTGATCCCTGAGCCCAAGGGAGAGAGAAGACTTATCTTCTATCTCCGCAGTCTCATCAAGTATATAAAATTCTGCATAATTACCATGGCTTACTATTCTTCCTGCATTGAATCACTGACTGGTTTGTGGTTCTCAGTCTCCAGGATGCCTGTTATCCAGGTCGTGGCCTTCACAGGCTCAGAAGTTCCTGAGATTCCTCATAGCTGGCCAACTTTATAAGTACACAGTTCTCCCTTTCGGCTGTCATCAGCTCCACGCTTCTATACCAAGTGCATGACGGTGGAGAGGGGGAATTCATGTCTTCCCATACATAGACGATTGGCTAGTGAGAGGCAGATGTGATGAACAAGTCCTCAGTCATGTTCATTTTCACACTGGACCTCTTTGATTGATGAGTTGATTTTAAATAAAGCAAAGTTGAAACTGAATTCTACAACAATAACAAAAAATTAGAGTTCCTGGGGCCCCAGCTAGACTCTACAAATTCAGGGGCCTTTCTCCTGCACAAATTATTCTAGATGATTAGTCACATTTTTCTGAACCCCCAATATCATGGCCCATGTATGCCTGAAGTTACTGGGCCATATGGCTGTATGCCCATATGTGGTTTAGCATACAGTTGCACCTTAGACCAACTTCATACATGAATGACAAGTTGCTTGTCTGAGTGCTTTCTGAAATACTGGATTCACTACAGTGGTGAGCAGAACAGAACACTGTTTGCCGGGGTGTTCTCTTGGCCCATCCTCCACTGATCAGAATGGTAGTTATTGATATCTCCAGAATAGATTGAGGAGCACATCTAGCAACATTAAAGGTTTGGGTCTTGGAGCAGGAAGCATCCTATCATATCAACATCCAGTGTTGCTCATCTAGTGTTGAGCAGTCTGCACCTCATGGTGTGAATTTTACTTGGCTAGATGAGAACTCCTAGGTCTATTTATATGGCTAAGTTTAAGTGTTTTTAGATTTGGTCAACATAGAAGGGAATGCAACCCATGTCTGCTTGTGTTTCAATACATTTTGGGTTACCTGCTGCATTTCAAACCTTCAGGTCTAGCTTTTCTCTCATTGGAGAGTTCATTTAACTGCAATTTTGGCATTCCATCTTCCCATCCAAGGAAAGTCGGTTTCTTAAACTCCATGGTAATGAGATTTTTGAAGGGTATCATTTGCCTGTTTCCTTCTGTAAAGAAGTGGTTCTACTGTGAGACTTTAATAATATGTAAAAGCAACAAAGAATTCTGTGGCACCTTATAGACTAACAGACGTTCTGCAGCATGAGCTTTCGTGGGTGAATACCCACTTCTTCAGATGCATCTGAAGAAGTGGGTATTCACCCACGAAAGCTCATGCTGCAGAACGTCTGTTAGTCTATAAGGTGCCACAGAATTCTTTGTTGCTTTTACAGATCCAGACTAACACGGCTACCCCTCTGATACTTTAATAATATGCTAACCACACTCATCATGTGCCCTCAGTTTGAGCTGAAAGCAACCTTGTGGTCTTTCCTTTCCCAGAAGATAGCCTTACTTGTGGCTATAACTTGCAGAGGAAGAGTCAGAAAATTACAAGCCTTAATGACTTGTAGCAAATTACAAGCCTTCATATATCCAGATCTTCAAAGACAAAGTGTCCTTAAAGATCACATCCAAATTTTTTGCCTATATTGTTCCCTAAGACACATCCAAATGTGCATGAGTAGCAGCTCCATACTTTAGACATCAGGTGGTACTTAGCATTTTATTTAGAAAGGACTAAACCATTTCATTCATATCTTCAACTTTTTGTTTCCTATATGGATTGGATGAAAGGTCAGCCAATCTCCGCATAGATGATTTCCAGGTGGATAATTTCTTGTATTACCATGCTTATGGAGTAACTCACGCTACACCCCCCACCAACATTATGGGCTCATTCGACAAGACCAGATGAGATGGTTCATGGTTCTCAGCCTTGGCATCTAGATCAGAAGCAAACTTTGGGAGGGCTATTCTGCCGTCATTATTTAAGTTAACTCGAAGCCCCACCACCTACCAGAACTGCTTGTGCATCACCTGAATCTACAACCTCTTAGATAAATAACTACCTTTTCTTCTTCATTCTAAAAAAATTGTTGTTCTTCAAGATGTGGGTGCTGAAGTGTATTCCATGAGGCACCCGCCATTCCCACTGCACCAGTCTCCAGCCTTGCATTTTGATGTCAGGGAGGTGCTGCCTTAATATTGCCATAGGAGGGCCTATGAGGGCCAGAGGGCATGAGCGCCACACTGTTGGCTACTGCTAAGCCAAGTTCTCCAGTTTAGGTGCACTGGGCATGTGAACACCTGAATGGAATACACGCAGTACTCACATCTCAAAGAACAATAGTTATTATACGGGGAAGTAACCCTCTTATACACACAATGACAACTCTCTGGATTTTCATGAGACTAGTGATCAATATTATGAAGCCGTGACATTACTCAGAGTACAACCTGGACTGCTGACGGGCTGTATCTCCTCAACTCTTCAACCTGAGGTGCCCTTTACGGCTGTTTCTTTCTTCAGATGTTAATTTTGTGAGCAGAGTGAAGGGAGGAAGAGTGATATGTGTCCCCTGTTCTCACTTCTTATAGCTATTTTCCTCTTTGAAGATCATCTTCAGCTGAGGTTTAGAAAACAGGAGGTCTGGGGAACGGGATCCCCCAACTGTTTCTTTGCCAATATGTACATTTCTTGCTCACTCCCTCCTTCCTGCCAAAGGATGGATGCTTAACCAGGTGATCGTCCATTTGATTCTGTTGACACCTGGCTGAGGTGTCAGTTTGCCTTTTGTTTCTGAGGAACTGGTTTGTCTGCTTTTCTAATGTTATTAATGCCATCCAGTATAATCTTATAACTTCACATACGATGTTGCCACACACATTTTACAAGGACAATAATGTTCAGCAGATTGAGTTTTCAAATTATACTTTACAAGGCATACCTTTTTATATAAAATTTATCATAGTCTTCTTCTAAAATGGTACAGACTATCACAGAAGCCCAGTCACCAAATCCTTATTCTGTATTGATTTCATAGAATAAAGCCAAAAGGTTCTTACAAATTATAGGAGTGACATTTGGTTCTTCTTCTCTTGTCATAATTCCTGTCATTTTGTCCACAAGTTTAAAACTATCCCTAGGAATGTGAATTAGTGATTTTGTAAACCTCCTACATTTAAGCTTTTTACTTGATAAAGTACATTTAATTCATATGTACTCTAAATCTAAATCTAAATTTAAATGTGGAATTCCAATAATGTAGGAGATGTTTTTGAATATACTCCTTTTTCTGATGCAAAGTAACCTGGAGTTTTTGAAAAACTCCAAGAACAAAAACTTTTTAAATTTGCTATCTCAGCAGTAACGTTCACTTCCTGTATGTTTGTTTTAAGACTGTCAGATTCTGCTAATGTTGCACTGCGTAGCATCTTACTTCAGTCTCTGAATTCAGTGGGACTGTGGACTACAGTATGAGCCAAGGTGGCAGAATTTGGGCCATAATCCTTTACTATATGTACAGTGAGATGGAAATGTGGGATTGTATTGAGCCAGGAGCAGTGCTGGTAAGGAATAGTTTCTCCTCACCCCAATTCTTCAAAGAGGTAATAATCTGTCACTGTATTATACCAATAGCAAATTACTAGTCTCTTCTCACCCATGCGCACAGTACACCTACTCAATTGTACTATCTCAAGTATTGGTGGGGTTGAGCCTTCTTCTCTGAGAAGGATATGAGTTCATTGATTTGATTTTGAGACATTTGGGATTTTGGATATATTTTTGAATTTGCTCAACTGCTTGTCTATTGGAATTACATCCAACTGCTGCAATAATTTATGTTCTGTGTACAGTCACTAACTTTTTTCTCTGAATTTTTTTGGTCACAGTTTACACAGTTACACTTCTCAGATTTACAACAAATCTTGGTGGTGGGTTTTTTTTTTTTTTGGTAGGCCTTAAGAAGCTAACAAATTTGCCAATATCTTCAAATATGCTGTACATACATGGCAATTTAGCACTCCTCTGACTCTTGACATTCTATAAACGTGCATGTTTTATTTTTGAGACTTCCTTTCTATGTGCCATATATTCCCTTAGTCCATTGCTAACATGACTGAAAGTGAATAAAACTGATAGGAAATTCTGAGAGGGCAGTGAAGTCAGTCTCTGTAGCACTGCCTCCCCTAACAACTGCAGTCCCCCATTCTCCCAATAGATTGTTTATCCTAATATTCTTATGCTCTGTAGAGTACCAACAAGCAACCTGAGCCCCATTCCTGAGAGAAAGTGGATATCTATGCTACTGCCACTGTCCTTTTCAAGTATCCTGAGATTTGTAGGATTTCCCCTTGTATCTCAGGCTATGGAAGTTTGATATGCCATTCTGTTAGCAGAAAATAGCTGGAAGCCCGGTAGATTCAGCCCAATGGGGAATCCTCTCAGGAGAGTCCCAGTATTGACTCCTATATCATCCTCCTGGCCTGTAGATTGGGAATGAGGACATGGCAAGGAGGTCACACCAACCAACCTCACCAGGTAGAGGAGTGGCACTATAAGAAAGATAAGCCTTGAGGCTTCTTTCTTTTACATCAGGAAATGGCCTCACAAACACCTGGCTAGAAGATAGGGTGGAGAATGCAAAGGGGTTTCTTAAATCCAACTTTGCCTCTTTCCCCACACACACTTCACAGAGCACAGGTCTAAAATCTGGACCATTAATTTTATTTTTTTTATAACTGCCCCTCCCCCCATATTTAATCATCACACCTGAACAGTAAAGTTGAGAGAAAAATGGTAAGATTCTATAGATGCATCCCTGACCCATCAAGCGTCCAACACACAGAGAAGAAACAGTGCAGCCTCCTTTAGGACTAAATTCTGGTTAGGACTGTGTGCCTGCATAAGGAAGTAAGAACCCTTCTCAGTATTATGGTCCTGTGTGAGCCACCTAGTCCTTGCGTCGAGGCACTTAAGTGAGTAATTTTGCTTATATGCAATTTGATCCCTCCCTGGAGTAGATGGGCAATGAATGAACAGGGGTTTGTCTCCACCCCATGTTCTTATGGACTAGAGTAGCTGAGCCCCATCAGGATGGTAGTAATTTACTGCTGGACTATATTCCCGTAGATCCTCCCAGCATTTCCTTCACTCTTGCGGTCTAGTAACTATACTAGCAGTAACGTACTATCTGCTCAGGAGAAGGAGGGAAGCAGAGGAGGTATTGTGACTTAGAGGTACTTTTTTTTCCCTTGGTGCTCCTGGAAGGCAGATTCAGTGTATGCACCATCTCTTACTCAGGACTGTGCCTAACTTCACAATCTAGAGCTTTGAAAGATAGCTACATATTTTGTCAATTGAAATGGGGGCAGTAAACTCCTCTGTGTTCAGAAAGTTGCATGGAGATAATTCGTTTAATCTTAGTTTAAGATGAGGTTAGATTTCTACTTTGTGTGTGGACTTTTTTAGACTGGAATAGTTTGGTGATAGTGCTGATGAAGTAGTGCATATATTTTCTGAGGTTCAGCACTGAGTTGTGTTGTTACAGCACGCATCATATTTGATAGTGTCCTAAACGCTCTAATCAATATTGACCAAACTGCTTGTCATTGGCTTTATTATCCAAACTGAATAATTTTACCAAGTAGTTGTGCATTTTAGAGCAAGCTGATGACTGGTTCATTATGCTATTTTGGGGTTTATTATACTTTTCATGCATGGGAGATTTATGCACATAACTTCCATTAGCGTTAATGGGAGAATTAACAAGAGAACAGAATTCTTTGCTGGATTTTTCGCACAGTTGGATTGGCCCACTCTTAGCTAATTGTTGTCTTCCATTTCTGTCATGTGCCTTTTACAAGTTACCTTTTAACAGCTTCGCTAAAGGACTATTAACATATAATATGCAGTATATTGGGAATATGCATACGAAACTATTTTGTCATGCAACAAATATTTGACAGCAAATGGACTCTCTTCTATAAAAATAAAGGAAAAGTCTGATTCATTTAAAGGTCTTTCAGAGGTAAAGTTTAACCTATCATGACATCAGTCCAGGTGTCAAGTTAGATTTTCCAGGGTCCCTTTGATGTTTTTGGTACAGATATTTTAGAATTTAACAAAATAATTGTGGTTCAAGGGTGTTTGCTTTGTGTAGACCACAGATGTATTGCCAAGTACCATATTCAGGGTATGGAATTCTTAGAAGACACATCGAGCCATTGTTTCAGATTGGAATGGCAGTACTGCCTATTAAGATCACAGGTAAATCACAGAGCAGGAGACATACAATTCTCCCACAAGAAGTTCAGTCACAAATTTAATTAACACATTATTTTTTTTAACAAGCATAATCAGCATGGAATTCCTCTGGAATGGTGGCCAAAGAGTGAAGGGTTATATGAATTTTTAGCGTATCTGGCACATAAATATCTTGTAATAGCAGCTACAAAAGTGCCATGTGAATGTCATTTATGTCACCTGAAAGTGAGAACAAAGAAGCGAGCAGCATTATCTCCCATAAATGTAAACTTTTTTCTCTTAGCATTTGGCAGCACAAGAAATAGGACTGAGTGGTTGTTAAGGTCAGGCTTGACAAAGCCCTGGCTGGGATGATTTAGTTGGGGATTAGTCCTGCTTTGAGCAGGGGGTTGGACTAGATGACCTCCTGAGGTCCCTTCCAACCGTGATATTCTATGATTCTATGACTTGTAGGCTCTAAAGTTTTACATTATTTTGTTTTTGAGTGCAGTTATGTAACCAAAAAAAATCTACATTTGTAAGTTGCGCTCTCATGATAAAGAGATTGCACTATGGTAGTTGTATTAGGTGAACTGAAAAATACTATTTCTTTTATAATTTTTACAGTGCAAATATTTGTAATAAAAATAATATAAAATGAGCACTGTACGCTTTGTATTCTGTGTTGTAATTGAAATCAATATATTTGAAAATGTAGAAGAATACCCAAAATATGTAATAAATTTAAATTGGTATTCTATTGTTTAACAGTGCGATTAAAACTGTGATTAATCATGATAAATGTTTTTAATCGCGATTGTTGTCAGAGTGCTACTAGTGTGGTGCTCTGCTTTCTCCAATATTGATATCACTCAGCTGCGTGCATGTGTTCCCTCTGTGTGCTGCCCCAGCTCTGCACAGATAGCTGACCCAGCAGACCCGAAGAGAACCCCCAATAACCACAGAGTCTAGTAAGGTACGAAGGCATGTCGGCCAGGTTTATTGTCGAAGAAAAGCACAGTCTCCAGCTCCCTGGCAAATGTAGTCCAAGGTGCTGCTAAGATACAGCTAGCCAGTACATATGTACTCCTTGACAATGGACTCAGCTCAGTCAGTGGCGGGACTTTCCACTGCCCCCTCGGCTGGACAAAGACATCGCCCCAGGGATGCATTCTTATACACAGGTACAAACAAGTTACACATCACACCTGACGTATTGAGGTGCAACCCCTCTATGCAGCAAGGTACAACCCCTTGACGTAGTAAGGTGCCGCCTCTCACCTTGTACATGTTGGTTCGATCAAAACAACTCTATCCATCATATTACCCTTTTGCCCCTGTCATTGGGATGGGCCAGCCTGTTCTTTGTTATCTGTGTGGAATGTGCAAGTATGTGAATGTTCTGATATCTAGTGTTCAGTACCTTTTAGGTACGTATCTTCTTGCAGCATCAGCCCTTTCCTTGCCAGCTTCTGTGAGCAGGGCCTGCCTCTGGCTCACAGCTTAACTTTGCTTTTATGTTAGCAAAGTCTTGACCATTACTTTAGTTTAGGCCTCAGGCCTCATATCGGGCCTCTGATACCAAGGTTTATATCTTAGGGCCTCCTCTTACTACAGCAATTAAGTTTTTTGAGTTAGTCGTGAGTTAACTGCGATTAATCGACAGCCCTACTGTCCAAAAGTGGCCAAGTTTTAAGCCTTTGAAAAACTGCAGTTTGTGCAAAGTCAGTAGAGACTTCCTGGTGTTCAGCAAGTAAAATCTGAAGATTCCATCTTCACTAAGCATGCTCCAGCCCCTGACCATATGACCAAATGGCATAGGTGCAATCCTTACAGAGCCCCTGGTAACAGGAATGAACCAGGACTTTCCATTCAGTTGCATCTCCTGGCTGCCTTCAGTTGGGGTGGAGGTGAGCACCAGAACTGTGAGCAGAAATTTTGTCTTTCCTGTGCTTTCATTAATCTCCTGCTGGTGCCCAGACTTGAATGCAGAGTGGATAAGAGCCAGATTGAAGGGAGAGGGAGAGGCAAATAAAGGAGTAGATTGGACTAGGAGCATGGTGAAGTTGGGAGCTGAGTGAGCGGGGAGAGGCTGACTCCTTTATAAAGGAGACTGGGACTAGGACTCGGGAAGGAGTGAGGAGAGACAGAGAGCTGGTGGAAATGGTTGAATAAGGAAACTAGCAGTTGTAGAGAAAGAAGTGAGAGAGTGGAAGAAGATCTAGGGCTGGCTGGATAAAGAGACTAGGACAAGGAGCTAGGGATGGGGTGAAGACGGAGATTGAGGTTGGATGAGGAACCCAAAGGGTGAGACTGAGTTTGGAAGACTTGTGAGGGGGGAGGGGAAGGAAACAGGAATGAGAAAGGGCAGAAGGAGTTAATGGGAGCAGGGGAACGAACATAGGATCTGTGATTACTAGGCACATTCCCCTCCAGGTCATGAAAATGGAACCCAAGTTTCCTGAGCCTCACTCTTCCTCTTCTGTCAGTAAATATCTGTAAAACCCACTGGGGAAGCATGTTTCATACTTCTCTGTTGGCTGGGCCAATGAAAGAAATATAAGAATGGGAACATACACTTCTACCCCGATATAATGCAACCCGATATAACACAAATTTGGATATAATGCAGTAAAGCAGTGCTCGGGCGGGGTGGGGAGGAGGCGGTTGCGTGCTCCGGCAGATCAAAGCAAGTTCGATATAATGTGGTTTCACCTATAACATGGTAAGATTTTTTTGGCTCCTGAGGACAGCGTTATATCGGGGTAGAGGTGTACTATTGCTCTCAGTTACTCCATTATCTCAAAAGAGAGAGATCTGTGCATTGGATCCAACCCTGCTGATGTCCTGTGTCTGTGTCAATATGATGTAAAGGTGATGAATTTGTTTTTGTTTGCTTTTTTAAAAAAATTAGGAAATTATGGAGAGACAAAACTACATTAAAATAACATTATTAAAGTTGCAATTTCAAGCACTCAAAACTTAAAATATGACTGACCTGAGGTTCCCTGTACATTCTTCCCCCTTGTATGAGCTCATAGTGTTGTTTTTTTTTGTCAGCTCCGTCTCTTTCAGTGGAAAGAATGGATTTGTTCCAGGGACGGAGCAGGGTTGTGTCACAAAGGAGGCTGTTGTTGTCTGTAGGACCCCTGCTTCATTTGTTGCAGAAACTAGAAGGTGTGTAGTGAATGAGGCACTAGGCTATGGGATAATCTGGTGAGGGTCATGCTCAATCTGAAGCTGTTTCACTTTTAATCGATCAGTAAATAAATAGTAATTGGAGAAGGGATTTGAGCTTAGGTCTCTCACCTACTGGGTGAAAGCCCAAACAACCAGGTTATAGAGTCATTCTTTCTCTTTCCCTGGCCAGTGATTATTCATTGTCATTCAGAGTTGGTCATAAACCACTCACCGAAAATTTGAACTCAGCATGGGATGAAAACTAATCAACCCAGCCAAAAATTCACAAATGTACTCTAAGAAACAGAACTGAAATTTTAACTAATATTGAGAGATTGGGGAAAAATGAGTGTGTTTGCATTTTATACAGATCAAAAAGCAGATTTATTCTGTTTAAAATGACAAATATTTTGCACAGCTCTAGATGGAAGGTTTTGTTGGTTCAATAGAGATGAGGTTGGCATCTTGCATCCAATTTCTATGTCTTCATGTCTTGTTAAAATTAGATATAGAATTAAACTTTAAGATGACACAATAGGTTGGATTTTGTAAATGTATTCAAGCAGCAACTAGTTTGAATTTTGCCCTTTTTTTGCATATAGTAAGCATCTTCCTGATCATAAGCTAGTACAAAGCTGTCTTGTAGACCAAGGGGTGGGAAAAAGAATGCTTGCAAAGGTCTTTCATCTATTGCTTCATTATTTATTATGTAGATTTCTTTTAATAAAGGATATAATGGCGAATATAAATTGATATATCTAAACTGATGACACTAAGAAATGCAACATCTGTCGCTGGTGTTCCTGAGGATAATTTACTTCTTAGGCATAATTTCATGCCTTGTTAAAATGAGAGGGGAACACTATGACTTGCTGAAGGTGAAATAAGGGGACAAGCTCCACTAAAGAAAGATGAACTTCTGTGGTGTTTAGAGGATTTGATTTATAACAGAATGTCTCCGTAAGTGGTGGGAGAGCAAATATCTCTTGCATGTTAAAGTTTGTTTAGTTATTTTTTTGGACGGGGAGTGGGGGGGTATTGACATTGCATTCCCTTGTCAATACGTTGACACACTTTGCTGTTAACTCAATGCTAATGAACTTATGTGCACTGATAGGCCACCCTCTGTGTCTCCATTAGCCTTATACATATGGGAATTTTAGAGACTGCCCCAGGAATTAGAGGTGAGGCACCCTCAGTCTCGTGCACATTTTCAGCTGCAGAAAATGTGAAGAGGTACCAGTGGAAAGGTAGCAGCAGTAGGTGGGAAAGGATGGTTACAAAGAACTGTACAGCAAGTGGTGAGTGGGCAGTTGTTTTGATGAATCAACTAATGTTTTGAGCTCCTCTAAGGAGAGAGGAAGGATATGGTATAAGTGATGAGTATTAATGGTGTTTACTCCTAATTTTTAGATTTTTATAGTTTCTTAGCCTCAGTAAAATGGAAGAGGATTTCTTTATTTGTATTTTCAATATTTTATCATTCCTTTTTAAAAGGTCAGTAGTAGATTGTTGGATGCCCTCTCTGCACATGTCCTTGCTGTGCTTGGTGAGTAACACCTGGCTGTTGATCTGGATGGCAGGGACGGCCAGTTAGGAATAAGAGCCAGCAACAAGATGTGCTTCACTGTTTGTGGAAGTGAAATGCTTGGCTGATGTTGCAGACAATTAATTATAGTCTGGCCTGCAAAGCTTTGGGAGCTGGGCACACTTTAGCTCCATTATGGCTAATGTTGTTAGGGAATATTGCAGAGGGAATTTGTTTAGCCTAGACCAGGGGTCTGCAACCCGCGGCTCCGGAGCCGCATGCGGCTCTTCAGCCTCCTTGTTGTGGCTCCCTTCAGCCTTGACAAAAGGAAAAAAAAAGAATAACGGTTATTTATTTAATTTTTATTTATATATTTTATTTTTGTTTATTTTGTTGCACAGTTATCTTGGAGTTCGAGGTGATACTTTAACATCGAATTTTTAAAAGTTTTTATAATTTGTCAATTAAAATATGCGTCACATCCACATCTATAGCCCTTGCCTTTACCTGCAGGCGGCTTCTTGAGTGTGCGACCCCCGCGGTAAGCTAACCATGAATACATCCCAAAAAAGAAAAATCTCAGAAGAAAATAGAGAGTTTAATTCTGCATGGACAGATTCCTTTGCCTTCACTGCCAACGACGCTGGCTTACCTGTGTGCTTGATATGTGGCGAGAAATTAGCAAACAACAAAAAATGTAACGTTGAAAGACATTTTCAAAACAAGCACTCAGCATTTTCTGAAAAGTACCCAACTGAAGATGGGCGAAAGAGAGCGATTTCAGAACTACTACGGAAAGTTGAGCAGAGCAAACCTACTTTCAAGAAGTGGATCAACTCTCCAAACTCAACTACAGCTGCTAGTTTTGTGGCAGCTCATGAGATCGTAAGGAGGGGGAAGCCGTTCACAGACGGAGAATACATGAAAGAATCGTTCATAAAAATATCAGAGCATCTATTCTCCAAATTCAAAAACAAACAGGAAATTATTCAGAAAATTAAAGAAATGCCTCTCTCTGCAAAGACCGTCAAGGACAGGACCATTAAAATGGCAACAAACATCACCAGTAAGCAAATTGATTACATCAATTCAGCTCAAGCATATTCAATTGCCTGTGATGAGTCAAGTGATGTAAACGATATTGAGCAGACAGCACTGTTATGCAGATATGTGAACTCTGATGGGCCGCAGGAAGAACTGATTGAACTCATACCGCTAAAGGGCCAAACGCGGGGACAGGACATTTGTGAGGCTGTTTTGAGTTGTCTAAAAGCCAAAGGAATAAACACCACTCACCTGGTGTCAGTGTCTACTGATGGTGCATCCAGTATGAGAGGAGCACAGAAGGGCTTTGTGAATTTACTTCAAAAGTCACTGGATCGAGAGCTGATGACGTTTCACTGCATCTTGCACCAAGAAGCACTGTGCGCTCAAACATTCCCCCCTGAATGTGTGGAAGTGATGAACCTCGTTATTAAGATAGTGAACAAAATAATTTGCAAACGGGTTAAACCACCGACAGTTTTGTTCATGGTTAGATGAAGTCGAGAGCGCATATTTGGATCTCCTGCTGCACAACAGAGTTCGGTGGCTGTCAAGAGGAGACGTGCTGAAATGCTTCGTTGCTTGTCTGGAACATGTGAAAACCTTCTTGGAAAGCAAAGGCCCCTAGACCATATAACTTTAAGAATTCCAGGTGCAATGCTTTTGTTCAGTACTTAGTTCTAAATTTGTGCATCCTCTGAAGATTTGAGAGATAAGACAACATAGAAATGGGGATGATGCTGTATAATAATGTAACAGATACACAAATATCATTTAAATCTTTGTAGAGAGAGGACTCAAATATTCCACACAGGAGAAAGGGAAAGGAAAGTTCCTTTTAAACCAAATTTATCTTTTCTGCAGAGAATGCAGCTAAAATCTTCCAGACAAGGAGATAAATGGGCTGAGCCCAGAGACAAGTGAAGCAGCAGAGATCAATTAAAAACACTTGGCTCATTAAAATGAGCAAGGAGAAAATGTTTCCACAGATGTCCTTTTAAGAAGTCAGTTAGACTCTGCTTTACCTCGAAGAAACAAAAGCCTGAACTGCCCTGAAAAGATTAATGTAGGTCATCTTTGGATCAACTTCTGCCTGCATCAGCATAAAAAGAAGTTGTATAGAGTAAAACTCTGAAAGTTGTTAGGAGATGAAATAATGCAATTTGTTATGGAGATGATATTAACTTACATCATGTAAATATTAGATGGGATGATGTAATACAGTCCATCAATGGAAAGTTCTTGCAACTTTGGCCTAGATCTTGGCCCGTACTTCATCTCCTTTTAAGCTGCTTCAGAGGAGCAGTTGGGACAGAACGATGATAGCAGGGAGGTCAAAGGGTAAAAGCTGGCCTTTTCTATGTCAGGTGCAATGAATGTAACTCAGGCACTCTGGAAAATCTGGCCTTTTGGGTTGAAATCTGGCTACCTGTGCCACATTAATATGCACCTATTTTGGAACTATTTCTGTTTCAGGATTCGGTTCTTAGTTTGATTATACCACTTTTGTTTGTGTTTCTAAACATCAAGTTATCTTTTATTGATAGGGCCAGAAATGAAATGACTGTCTATCTGTAAGAGAACTTTGAAGTCCTCACTCAGTTTTAGTCAAGCAAAACTCCTACAGAATCGTCAGTAATGACCTCTGGATGTGGCCCTATTATTTTACATCAAAATTTTTGCAGGGATTTAGTCCTTTGCTTTTGTAAAGTGCTTCTCCTTTTTAACTTAAGATAACCTAGAGTATTTTACACTATATTTCAATTACTTTACTACAGACAAGTTCAGACTCATGTCTCAACTCCCATTGGAGTCGCAGATTCCATGAATTTTATGGTTTTACAAAAATATATTTGACTTTTGACATTTCTTGTACTATTCTGTGTGGGCAGATGTGATAGGAAACAATTGATGAAAACTTGGAAAATAGTAAAGTTAAGTCCTGGCTGCCTGTTTACTCCCCGCCCCCCCCTTTTTTTTTTAACTAGCTTCTCCATCAACCTAGCTACTGCCTCTCAGGGAGGTGGATTATCTAAACCGATGGGGGAACCCCTCTAATCAGCATAAGTAGTGACTACACTGAAGTGCTGTAGTGGCACGGCTGTAGCATTTTAAGTATAGACATACCCTAAATCCCATTGACTCTCAGTGAAACTTAAGCTCTTAAATGTCTCCCTCTTTTGAAAATGGCACTTTGGCTCCAGTCCTAAATCAGTTAGGTCTGGTCTACACTGAGGGGGGATGGATCTAAGTTATGCAACTAGCTGAAGTCGATGTACTTAGATCTACTCAATGCGGTGTCTCAATGGTCAATTTATTGCATCTAGACTAAACACGATAGATTGACCCCCGCTGGATTGATCGCTGCCTATCGATCCAGCGGGTAATGTAAACAAGCCCTAAGTCACTTTTGAAAATTTTACTCTAAGTACCCAGCAAATGGATTCTCAAACAAAGTTTTAAATCCCCAAGGATTAAAGAGAATTTTTCCTTCCTTCAAACATTTTGGGATTAAAAAAAAATGAAATTTTGGAGTGCTTGGTTGGGTTGCAAAATTTGACTCCAGTGTGGCAACTCCTTTATTACTTGTTCTCACAACATATGTACTATTTTTTGTTTGCATTACAAACAAATATATATAGTAGATTAAAAAATGTTGTTAGAGTGTTAGTGGCGTGTTGTGTGATGTACTAAAGTAACTTTTTTTTTATTTCAGTAAACATCAGAGTAAATGGCTTTATATAACTCCTACATAGAACAATTTTTCTGACACATTGTTTCTCTTTCTGTATGTGAACTGTCTACAAACAGACTGTAATCTTCTTGAATGTTTTTATTATTTAGAATTATTCACTAAAATGTTTTCTGCTATGAATTCTTGGACTGAAGTTTGTCCACTAGTAATTTGCTGCAAATTTTTGATATTCAAAATTCAAAAAATGAGCTGTTTTGATTGGCACACAGGTTTTTGACTCCTGATTGGATGAAAATACTCCTAAAATCATGTATATGATGCAAAAACTCATAATTATGAATTTGAAATGTGTTCCTCCTAGAATATTCTACGATATTCACTTAAAATTGCTGTTCAAATTAAAATCTCCACTGGTAAAATCACTCATTGTAAAATTCACACAAATACTGTGTGTTTACTAAGTGTATACATTTGCAAATACTAAGTGTACACACACAAATACTAAGTGTATACATTTGCAACAGATTATTTTTTAAAGTGAACAAATATTTGTGGCTTAAAAAAATGCCAAACAAATCCCCCAGTATTCACCCAGCTTTATCTTTGCTGAGGTCAGGTTGGCTTCCTTGTGCCAATGGTTCACATTTCCCTGCAAAAGGTGTAGTTAGTGTGCATATTGGAGGAGTTTCATGATCTTTGTTTCCTGATCCTGTCCTGTTTTCTGCCTGCAGATCAAATATGCAACAGAGAATGTGACACTCGCTTACTAGACAAAAATAAATAAATTAGTTACACTAGCTTATATTGTGTTACATGCCCATTACTCTGTAAACTATATTTTTTAAACAACAACAATGATGTCTTGAACTAAACATAACTGACATTTGCTGCTGGAATAGTTTTGGCTTATTTCTCCTGTTATATTACAGTCTCTGACTTTTTTTTTCTTTATGTAAGATCATTTCATGTTGACTGTTTTCTCTTTAAGTAGGATTTTCACGTTGAAGAATAGCTGAACTCTTAAAATAGAGAAAGGAAAGATGTGTAAAGTAGTACCAGTTGAGGGGTAGAAGATGGGGTAAGGGGGGGAGGAGAGAGGGATAGGTGCATAAAAGATCTAAATGATTACTTTTCCACTATAACTTTGCTAATAATTCACATAAAACAAATAGCAGCCTCTCCCCACATTTCACCAAAGTTTTTGATAGCTGAGTGCTGTAGTGTAAGGTCCTGTGTTAATAGGACCTTGCATTTTATTTTCCAAATAGGTACATCTCCATATATGATATATCTCATAGAACTGGAAGGGACCCTGAAAGGTCATTGAGTCCAGTCCCCTGCCTTCACTAGCAGGACCAAGTACTGATTTTTTGCCCCAGATCCCTCCATGGCCCCCTCAAGGATTGAACTCACAACCCTGGGTATTATGGACTGTTATCATAAACTCAGAGTACGCTACAGTTATAAATTCGCAAGGCATACTTTGTGATATGATATCCTTGTTTTGTTTATATTTGTCCAGTTAAATCTATATGCGCTGCTCCCATCCACTGGAGGAGAAACATATTTTCAGAGAAAAAAGCCACAGTGGGCCCACCTGGAGGGCAAATTGGCAACATGGGATATTGCCCATTCTGTGTTTCTCCTCCACAAATCATCCCCGTGGCAAAGGTGGGCAGTGGCAGCAGTCAGGTGTGCAAATGCAGGAGTGGGAAGGAGCAGAATTAAGCAGTGTGGCTCTCCCATGCTAGGCTGAGAACGAGCTGCAGGAAAAATTGCAAAGAGAGGTTCTGCATGGGGGGCAGCATTAACTTCCTTTGATGTTCTGTGGTTCTTCTCTGCACAGCTTGGAGTGCTGCCAGTGACAGCCTGGCTACTTGCCATGCACAGTTGCCTTGGCTGATTGTGGGTATTCATAGGAGTACCAGTGGAGACTTCTCCCAAACTACATGGAAGGATGTTTGGTTAGGACATGGATTGGAGATTGCCACCCTTTCTGGTGCTATCCCTGCCTATTCTGTACACCTAGGGGTTCCACTGATTTGAGGGGAAAATGATCAGATTTCTCAGCTCCACTGTAGCCTAGGGAGTAAATACTAATTTATTCTTCTCTGCATGAGTTTTTGTGCAGACAAGAAACAAGTGGGCCTTACTCAATAATTCACAATGGGCCCTCCAATCAGGAGATGAATTATTACGATTGTCTGTAAGTCATGTTTTGGTCTAAGCTTTAGATCACCTGTTTAGGTGTATGGGGGAAGGAAGGAGCAGGCACTATGTGCTGAGGAGCCAGTGAAGGTGCAACATTGTTTTAAAGTAGTTGATGGGCTACTTTAACCTGTGCATTCTTGCACGCTACTATTAGCTGTATTTCTTGCTAGACATCTCTCTTCTGGCTCCTTTTACATACAAATTATGTTAACGTAGACTGCTTTAGACTAAATGAATCAAATACAGAATTGCTCTTAAGGGGGCTGATGGTCGTTTCACATTAGCAAGTGGGTGTAGCTTAATGTCGTCTAAGACTGTGGCTCTACAGAGTCACATGCAGTGAGGCACGGGTTCTGATTTGCTACCACAATAGAAATCATAAATACTACTAATAAATGCACATGACGGATGGAGAAGTCCAGGATTAGAAGAAATTTTTAACACCAATTTAGATTCTCCTGTGAAATTTACCTACTCAACAAGAATGGATCTTAATACCAGCTATAATTTTTTGACAACTAAGGGTACTTCCAGACTACCCGCCGTATCGGCGCTCGATATATTGCGTCTTGTTGAGACGCGATATCTTGATCCCTGAACGCACTTCCCTTTGACTCTGGAACTCCACTGGAGCAAGCAGCAGTAGTGGAGTTGACAGGGGAGCCGCGGCTGTAGATCCCATGCCGTGAGGACGGGAGGTAAGTCGGAATAAGATACGTCGACTTCAGCTACGGTATTCCTGTAGCTGAAGTTGCGTATCTTACATCGACCTTCCCCCCCCACCCCCAGTGTAGACCAGGCCATAGTAATTTAAGAATTGCCATACTGGATCTGACCCATGGTCCATCTAATCCAGTATTCTGTTTCTGACAGTGACCAGCACCAAATGCTTCAGAGGAAAATACCTTGAAAGATGTGGGATAACCTAAGGAAGTCTCTTAGATTGTGGCTACACTACAGACACTGCACAGTCTGCTTACATGGGTATGACTAGCAATGTAGATAGGGAGACTTCACTTAGGCAAGTAGAGTGTCTGACATGCCTAGGGTGACCAGACAGCAAGTGTGAAAAATCAGGACAGGGGCTGGGGGAGTAATAGGAGCATATATAAGAAAAAGACCCAAAAATCTGGACAGTCCCTATAAAACTGGGACATCTGGTCACCCTAGACATGCCTGAACAGATCCGTCCCATCCATAGCTTTGGGATGTGGGGTCCAGGGTGGCCTGGCGGGCTAGCAAGGGACCTGGTGCCGGCAGCAGCGAGAGACCTGGCCCCAGCCTGCTCTGTTCTGCCCCTCTGGCTCCTGGTGTTGCTCAGAGGAGCGGGTGGAAGCTGGGCGGGGGCAGAGCAGAGGCAGGAAGAGGCAGGGTGGGGGCTTGGGGGAAGGGGTGGAATGGGGATTGTCCCGGGCCCTACACCCCTCTAAGGACAGCTCTGTGCCTGAATCCCCAGGTTATGTAACTTGCATGTCTCTGTACATCCCAAGCAGTGCTTCCCACAACAACACTGCTATTTTTAGTAGTGTAGTGTCACGCTGCCTCCTGCTGCAAGGAAAGGCTCTGGCAATGGGAAAAGCTCCAGCAGTTTGCTGGAGGTGAGCCTTTCCTGCTGCCTTCCCACTGCCAGAGCCTTTCCTCACTGCAGTGAAAGGTTCCAGCAGCAGGGAACTACCAGAGTCTTTCCCCACTGCCTTGCTACTTATAACCAAGAACCCCTCTATGCCATCTGGCAAGGGTGTTACAGGAAGTTCCTGATTCTGGCATGTACATGGTGGTTCACCACCATGGTCATCAATGAAAGTTGGGGTCACACCGCTCATTAATATCATTGTGAAATGTATGTACAGATACTATGTAAGGAGTTTATAAAATATATATATAAAATTATAAAATACGTTCTTAGAGGCTGTAGGAAGGTACGAATCACCAGCAGAAGTGGAAAAAACAGGTTTTCTGTAATACGAGATGTCTGTTGGATGTAAATTAAGCAGTGCAAGCTAACGGAATGGATTAGCCATTCTACTGTGAAGTTTATTGAAGAGATGTAAAGTCAACAGGGCAGCAGCACACAGGGAAAACAAGCCACAGGTGGTTACACTGTCTGAGAGTACAGACAATGAACTTTGGGGAATAAAAGTAGAAGGCAAAAAAGACATCCCCTTATCCTGCACTAAGCAAGTAAACAGAACATTCATGAAAGGATCTCAGCCAACCTTGGCTGAAACACTGCATAGGACTTTTGGGGTGAGAAACTTCTTTAGACAGGAGATTGACCAGTTACTTAAGTTTGGTCTGTAGAATAATCATCATCATGCTTTTTATATATGTAACCATTTGTTCCCAGTAATCTTGCACACTAGTGCTATCATTTGAATCTTGAATCTTTGCTATATCTCAGTGCTGTGATATTAAGCAAGGTGCTGATCCTGAGTTCAGTCATACAAGTTGGTGTGTACACTCTCTTTCTTTGGGGACAACAGACCTGGTATTTCTGTGAGAGCTCAGTGGATAAGAGGCTGGAATGCTTCAAAGGGACTCAGGTTCACCTACTGTTAACCTGCAAGGCAAAAGAACAGCTAGCATAGCCCAGAGGAGTGTGCTTGGGTGACTAATAGGCTGGTGGTATCAGGATGCTGACACCCAGTTTAGGCATAAGCAAGACTCCCCCTGCTTCCAGCATGGGGGTAATAAGGTAACACTGTCCTGGGTACCCTGGGACCGTCACACTGCTGCCAGAGCCTTTCACTGCAGCATGTAGCTACGCACCACAGTGATAAGTGTGGATACAGCCTTCCTTTCACTGTGGCGTATAGCTACACATGTAGGGCCTGTACTCTACACGGCACTATAAGTGTAGACATAGCCTTCCTAGTTACTAATAGGTAGACTTAAATTTAAGCCCTGAAGAACTCCATCAAACGTGCACCCAAAACTCTAGTTTAAGACTTTGCATCTATAACCCAGATATGCTTGTTATCAATATAAAAGTCTAATTCCTCTCTGAATCTTGCTAAATTCTTGGTCTCAGGGACATCCTGTGGCAATGGGTCACACAATGTACTTGTATATTACTGGGGGAAAGGATTTCCTTCTATCAATTTTGAATTTGCCACCTTTGAATTATACGGGACGTCCTTTTGTTCTTCTGTTCTCCCTCAATTTAAGTCCTCTGTCTACCTTCTGTATACCATCAATTATTATATATCCTTTTATTCTTATTAATCTCCTCTCTAAGGTATATCTAAAGATTTCAAACTGGTCAATGAGACAAAAAAGGTTGGAGTGTTCACCATGAGACTCGCAGTCCCATGTCAACCATCTGTACTATAATTCATTGTGCAAGATTAAAAAAAGAGAGAAATTATGAGTTTTCCACAAAAAATTGTTTAATTTTTGTAATCAAAATTTTGGGCTTTCCGGGACTTTCTAATGAGCTCATCAGATTTAGCCTATTAGATTCATGGGAATAGTCTGATAGGGTATATTTATTATAACAATCCTAAGATTTGCCTGTTCAATGTAGTTTCATACTTAGGTGTGTTATCATTGGAAAAAAGAACATCACTATCCTTTCAGATCATGTTTTCAACATTATTCTTATGCAGAAGGTGCAAAGTAGGAATGGCACGAGGCATCGATTTTCTAGTTATATCCTTTTGAAATCAGTGTATTCACTTTCCTACTTTGTAATACTTAGTGTGATTTTATTTGTATTATGGTACTACCTAATGGTTCCAATGGGATCCCATTGTGCTACTTGTAGCACATATGCCTTAAAAGAGCCATCCCTGCCTAGAAGTGCATACGGTCTGTAAGACACACACAAGGTAGGGACAAACAAAATTCTATTTGAATAGGTCACTTTCAAACTGATTTTTTTTTCTCCTTTGTGCTCAGGCCAGGTTAAATTGGTGTAAGTAAGAGTCAGGGTCTGGTATAATCTGGTATAATCTTTATAATATCTGCAGACTCCAGCTTGTTTTGGGAAAGCAGCTATGTTGTATCTTGATGTCTTTTCCTGCAGGCACTTATTACAGCAAAATAAGTAACCTAATACAATAGTAAGTACAGCTCATTTTGCAAAAGCATGATAAGTCTGGCCACTTGATACAAGAGAAAGGAAGCAGCAGGGAAACAGGAGACCAGGGAAACAGATGTTGCCAAGAGTTTGTGCTACATGCATCTAGATAACTTGCCAGATGTGCCTCATCACCTCGGTAACCCACCTATTAGGCCTTTGATAATTTGTTCCTTGCCTCCTATGGACCTTTGCTTAAATAGCTATAAATTGCCTTCCATTAAATACCCAAATACACAGAAGTTGCTTGTGTACATCTTGAGGATGATTAGAGTTTGGACAAACCTTCATTTTTAGGTTTGGTTTGTACATAAATACAGTGCCTTACAAGATAGTAGATATGGTCAGTGTCCTCCAAATTGCTCTCAATGCGAGGTGGTTTGGATAATGGGTCAGGACAAGCACAAGTTTTTTAACTGGACAGCCAACACCCAAAGCAGTCGATCATGAATGTGCACTGTGTATAACCTAATAAACAAACTTGGTTATTTAATCTGTAGGACACCATTATTCATCACTTCAGTACTGATTTAGCACCTGCAGTGCCAGCAATGGAAATTGAGGAAGCTCAACATTCTCTCCTAAAGCAAAGGGCTCCAGCAGTGCATCATTGGAACTAGGGGGCACTCATGTCGTAGCTGCAAGTTCTACAGTTGGAATATGGACTCAAACCCAACTATTAATGGGACCCAAATATGATCTCCACATTGAAGAGCTCAGAGGGAAAAATCTTACTTTGTAATCATGAATATAATGAATCTTTCTGACCTGAAGTCAATAATAGCTGTGCCTGGTCGCTGTGACCTTTTGGCATTGATTTCTAAGCTAGTAAACCAGTGATTGTCTTATGGATTTAGAAAGTAACTGCTTTATTTCAGTCTTAGATGAGATATATAGCACGAAGCAAACCACCTTCATTCCTTTCTTTGGGTCTTGTAGATATGAGATTTCTAATCTCCCTCATAAACATGTGTTAGTGTGTTATCATCATTGGACTTATTCTCAGGTGTATGTATCACTTCAGTTCTTTTTGACACTGATAAAAAATGTTGCTAGGAGTTATTTTTTAGCTGAGAGATTTTCTGTTTCAGATCAGAGAGTTGCAGTTGGACAGAAAAGGTGTGAATTTTCATGGCTATAGCAGTGTGTTCATAAAGCATGAACATACTTCTATAGAAAAAGCCAGCGGGATAAGAAATTTAAAAAGCAGAGTGTAACATTAGGCCTATCAAAGATGCAATAAAGACAACTAGAAAAAAGGTATAAAAGAAGGAAAAACTATTGCTGAGTGGTGAGGGAAATATATTTTAGGAAAAATCATCTTTAAGAATTATAGCTTACCAAAATATTTAAGAATATTATTATTGCAAAATGTGATAATCAATTAAAATTAAATGAAACTACAGCCTCTCTTTTAATCCTTTCATTAAATATTTACTATATTAATTTTAGTCCCCTCCTGAAAACCATTTATGACATGGCTAGTCTGGGGATATTGGAGAGTATAGTTAACAGTAATCAGATATTTCTTTCCATTTATATTTCAGTGACTAAATATGTTTGCCAAATGTGTGATAGGAAAGCAAAGACCAATGTTTACATGCACTCCTGTAAACTCCTATCATACAGAACTTCAGGGAGCATGTCATTTGAAAACTAGCTGCAGAGGGGAAAGAGTATGCTTTTTTCATTAGTATTATGTATTTCATCAGTTTTTAAAAGCTTTCTCAAAAGACATGTCGTGTTGAGCCAGACTTGGGAAGTTCCGGAATTTAGTTCATGTAAGCATCCAGGAGTTATCCAGACTTCAAAGTCCAAAAAAGTGGACTTGAAATGTCATGGGAACAGGCTTTTTGTTTGTGATATTTTGGTACTTCCTGCTTCTGGTCAGGATGGAAATGTATCTATCCTTTCTCTGCATTTCCACTTTCAGGTCTTTCAAGAACCAGAAAGTGAAGAGGTATGCATGAATATGAAAGTGAGTGGGGGTGAGGGGAGCAGCTGACTAAGCTTTTGCAAATCTCAGAAAAGGTTCGATTTGAGTTTTGAAAAAGATTTTGGTCACTTATTTTATTTGAACTGGTTCTTTCCATCACTAACATGAAAGAATTTTTCAAACCAAGTAAGCTGCATCTAGTCCAGGGGTATCAAACTCAAATGACCATGAAGGCCACATGAGGACTAGTACATTGGCCTGAGAGCCGCATTACTGACACCTCCCCCCACCGCCCTCGGCCCCGCCCCCCACTCCAGCCCTTCCCCACCGCCCCTGCCCTGCCTCTTCCCACCCCTTCCCTGTCACCATTCCAATCCCTTCCCTGAAATCCCCTCCCCAACTCCGCCCCCTCCCTGCCCCAGGGGGTGCAGGAGGGGTGTGGGATGTGGCAGGGGCTCAGGGCAGGGGGTCAGGGTTCAGGGTGCAGCAGGGGGCTCAGGGTGCAGGAGGAGTGCAGGGTAAGGCAGGGGGTTGGGGTGCAAGATGGGTGTGGGGTTCAGGGCAGGGGGTCAGGGTGCAGGAAGGTTGGGGTGTAGGAAGGGGATCAGGGTGCAGGAGTGGTGCGAGGTACGGTAGGGGGTCAGGATGCAGGAGGGGTGCAGGGTGCAGCGGGGGTTCAGGGCAGGGGGTCAGGGTGCGGGGTGCAGCAGGTGGTTCAGGGAAGGGGATGGGGTGCAGGAGGGGTGCGGGGTGCAGCAGGGGGTTGGGGGGTGGCAGGGGGCTCAGGGCAGTGGATTGGGGTGCAGGATGGGTTCGGGGGACAAGCTCTGATGTATATTTATTGTGCAGACATTCACTATCTCTTAAATCTGAGCCTTTGATTGTATGGATAAGGATAATAACAGAAATGGTTACATATAAAATAAAAAGTATAACACACTTGGAATCTAAACTCAACTTAAACAGGCTAAAAACCGTTGTCTAACGGAGCTTATCTCACCTAAAGCATTCTCTCAGCGATTCCAACCCTCGTATCTGTGATCCCCCTTTCATGAATGCCAAAAGCACTATTTTTGCTTCCTCGGTGAAGCATAAAATGGTGTGATTTTTTGCCATCCTCTTATACCGCCAAAATTCATTGATTTGCCCCAGATGATACCCCCACCTCAGGTTTATTCTCCAGTATCTTATCTACTTTTGACTTCCCATCCCCCTGTTGACTCGCATGTAAATTGGGCTTCTATTGTGTTGGCCTACAATGTTTAATGTATACGGCCAATGAAGAGACAGGTGAATCAACAGCCTTTGTCCGACCCAAAATGGTTTGTACGGTTTGTCAGCTCTGCCTTGGGTGCAGATTTTATATGTACTGAAAATGTTTTACACACAACTTAAATGTCATCCGTGCATGTCTCCCTCAACCGTTATGGGAATCAGTATGACATATGATTTTATTAGATACCTCATTTGACCCTCTCTGGATAATTACTGTGAAAGCGATGCGTTTGGTGCAGTGAGTTTGTCAGGCCTGTCAGGAGTTACTGTTATGGAACAGTGAAACCTTTCCCAATTAGCTTTAAGAGGTTCCGAGGGTCACAGTACCCAATTCCCACTACTATTTAGTGAGACATGGGCATCTAACTCCCTTAGTTCCATTTGAAAATCCTATATCTAATTCCAGACTCAGGCACTTAATAAGTGATCTGATTTTCAGAGGTATTGAGCAACCCCAACTACTGAATTGAAAGGGACTGCTCACATGAATAAGGGCTACAGAATCAGAGATTGATAAGTTAGACCCACATGGACATTTTTTGATATTGCAATGTGCTCCTTATTTGGCAGTTTCTGTTTAGTTACTAAACTTATTTTTCCCACTTTTACATAATATGTTAGCATTGGTGGTGGTGTCTTAAGGCATTATTTTTCCTTTGAACCATTTTCATTTCAGTTGGTGTTCAACTGTCTTGTGATTTCCTTGCCTGGAAAAATAGCTCTCATTTTGTGTAGTAAGTTGGTTTGCCCTTTTATTTTAAAGCAGATTATGCCATAGATAGGTTTTTAGAAGTCTGCACATCAAAGTGCCTGCTAGTTTCTCCAGGCAGTTTGAAATGATTTTCAGTTGGTATATTTGATGGCCTTAAAGCAGCACCTGTGTACATGTCTAATTGCTTAAGTATGTTGAGAAAAATATAAACAATCCTCCTCTTCCACAGATGAGCTCTGTCAGTACAGAGTTCTTGAAATTTGGTCCCTTAGCTGATCTATTTAAGGTAAATGTCACTGGTATTATGTTTCATGCTGTACATCTTGGTGATCACTAAGGGCCCCTGGATGCAATGTTTACTACTGTTAATAGGAATTCTCTGTAAATTGAAGGCAGGATATGGTCCTGAAGTGTCTAGCTAGTTGCATGTCCAAATTAGGTAATTGCATACACAAATTACAGTTTTCACTTGACCCACATTAACCATGTAGCTTGTACAAAACCAACGGCACATTTTTAGCCCTGAATGAAGGAAACTCACTATCTATATGCTGCAGTAACATGATTTTGAAATGACTTTTTTTTTCTTTATTTGTAACTTTTTAAAAATAACTGAGAACTAAATAGATTATAATTACTTGGAAGCTGAGAAAGGACTCTCACTTTCTAACTTCCCAAGCGAGGAATTATTTTGGCATAGCTCATGTGGACAAAGGAAGACATTAAAACTACAATCTCAATGCCTTTCGCTCAGAATGTAAAATCAGTCTTCCTTTGCAAGCAAACAAAAATGCTCTTATTGGTGGGTGAAGGTACAAAAAGCATTAACGTTGTCCAGTTACTAGTTACTAGCTGGTTAGCCCAGATACTACGATAATACATAGTCTAAATGACTGGATGGAAAAGAAAAGTCATATTTTATCCTTGTTTTGGTAAAGCTGAGTTGAAAGCTTCAGGTCAAAGACAGAATGTGGACTGTGTGTGTGTGTGTGTAAAAATAGTCATTCTGATACAGTATATCTAAACAAGTCTTGAAATTCACCCCTGTGGGAAAAGGCCAGCACAAGGCATACTCACCGCATAAGTCCCACTCAAGCTCTGTATTGAGGAATCAGTGGTTCATAGGCTTTGTGCAGACCTTTGCACAGAGGTAAATTTATCTCTCTTCATTTTAGCATGAATAGTATGAAGTAAATAACCCCAAGATCTACAAGTAAGTCTAGGACCTAATTCTCTTCTGGTGACCTCCTCTAGTCATTTATTGTTGATAATTTTTAATGTTATTGAGTGATATCCCATATATGTTGGCCATAAATACACTGTAGCAAAACATTTCATGATAGCTAAACACTTGGTGAGATATTCAGCAGCAAAAAGGAACCTTAACTAGTACACATCTTGTAGCAAAAGGATGGTTTTGTGGCATAGTACGAGTTAACAGTCTTAACATATTCAATTCCTACTAGTGATCCTGGTTTATCACTTCTAACTATCTAAAAGAGGTTTGTTTTCATTTTGTGTGTTGTGCTGATTTTGTCCATGAATACTTTCATGAAAAATGGAATGAGACATATTAATGATGGAATGTCCTTTAAAGGTAACCCTTGATCTTTTCTAGATCATTTTGGATCAACTTGAAGAATAGCTTGAAAGTTCTACTCAACAAAGGTGAAGCTTCTGTTCTGAGAGTAAGTGCAAGCCTCTCAGAACAGATGGGTTTTAAGTGAGACTTAAGGGATACTTAGATCCTGGTGTGGATGCTCCGTTTATGGATATGGAGTAAAATCCACTCTAAGTTTTTATGTTGGCCATATGCGAAGATGTTTTATATTGTCTTTAAGCAAAAAAAACAAAAACAAACATACATACATTCCAATAGACAAAATTTGTTTTGAGTAGCATTTGAAATCCTAAGAGAGCAAATTAATGTTATGGGACATTGAGATTACTCTCATCTTGTCTCTCTCTCTCTCTCTCTGTCAACTTTTCAGGGGATACAAGAGGAAACACCCTCTGGCCCTTACGCTTACTCTAGTAACGTTTTGGAACCTGGCAATGGATGACATACAGAAAACTGAGTCTTAAAGAACTTTGGGCCAAATTGTACTTTGTAGAGATTGTATAGAAATATAGAAGGTATACACTCCACATATAGATCTACAAAGATTTGTCAGATTTGTACACATTTAATTAATTCAGCCAAATAAAGCAGTGTTCTTGTACATCATTTCTAAAAAGGTATTGCTCCAGTTTCTTATGTAAAAGCAGCAAAGCAGTTTCTTATGTGTAGATAGGTTCCAATATTCCAAGCACTCTTTATTTTTTTGAGCACAAAGAATAGCTACTGGGAGCCATAATTTTATGCAAAATCAGATTTGTGAGTCAGCCTGGTGTCTGTTGTAAGATTGGGTTTATCCTGGCCTTAAATACACACATTTTTGAAAGTATCTTGGGGCATTATTACAGGAGATATGCTAGGAATGATATTTCCAGCATATGTAACTGAACTGGAGTCCTTTATGCTTGATGTACATATTTGAACTATACAGGTCTAGATTTCAGAATCAGAGGTCCCTTTTGGATAACTTTGAGGTTTATATTCTAACATAGCTCAAAAAAATCCCATGTGACATGCTCCCAAACAAATCTCAGTTCAAAATTTAGGAAGAGACAGAGGAGTATTCTGTAAACAACCTTTTTATATATGCTGGAAACTGACTGACTTTTAACATGTATCATTGTCCTTGACAAATACATAATACACTAGATTCTAATTGGTTAGGGATGTTTAGGTAAATATGTCATTAAATTGGGAATGTAAAATCCTATGAGTAACTGTTGAGTAAATTCAGATTCTTACACTTTGCTCTCAAACAAAAATTGTAGATATGAAACTGGTTTTCAAACTTTTCAGAATAAGGCTTTGAAAGGTTTGTTTCCTAATCTTAACTGTTTCCACTACATTTTTAGATTATGAGATTCTGTGATAGAACTACTGAAATGTAACTTGGCAACATCCCTGTAGAGGCAGTGTTTGCATAAGAATGTGGAGCTGTGGAGTGTTAACAATAGGAAGTGTGGTGATGATGGGAAGAAACACAACAAATCCAACAGTTTTGGGGCTAGTACCAGGGATCTGGTGAAAAATGGAGGGAAATAGGGAAGAAATCTGAGATAGCGGGATGAGATAATTGAATTAGGGAAATAAGAAGATAGAGATCATGTGGGGAAGAGAGAGACCAGAAGCAGATTAGATTAATTGCCTCCTTCCTTTCCTCCATCTGACTGTTTTGTAAATATTTGTCACCTGGAAATTCTGGTATACAGGCTTTTGTTCAGGTGATATCAGAAGTCTAACATGAGTTTAAACCCATTTCTTACTGTTCAGTTTAGCCTGAACTCAGCAAAGCAATCAATCATGTGCTTAACTTTAAGCATATAAGTAGTCTCTTAATGTCAATAGGGCTATTCACATGCTTAAATTTAAGCATGTGCTTACAAACTTGCTTGATCGGGGCCTTTGATAGTCCTATAAAACAAGACAGCACAATACTGTAGTGAAGAGTTATAAAATGCAATAAGAATCATAGCTATGAGATAGTAAGCTAGATAAGAATATTTTTCCTAGTGGCTATGTAGGCTTCAGTGATTGCTGAGTTACTTCCCATCACATTCAAATGGTGTTACCGTTATTGGATAAAATATCAAACCAAAAATGATTTGCTAGTTCTTCTAGTAATGGAGAAGTATGTAGCCAAAAGTAGGAACATTCCCCCCCCCACCACACACACACACATTGTTTTTTCTTTTCAGTTTCGTTATCAGACAAACAAAAGATGCAGCGCAAATATTAATTTGGAGTATAGTATAACCAGGGATTGCATCTTGTTTATCCTCTAATTCTTGCACAGAATTTTAAAATGGGGTGGGGGGGACTTGTTTTTGTTTTTATCAGCATGCTTCTATCAAATTCATGTTTTTTTGATGAGCTTCTAGTGATGGCTTATTTAAAAACCTATTCACTTTTATTGGAGAGACAAAGTGGATGAGGTTATACCTTTTACTGGACCAACTTCTGTTGGTGAAAGAGACAAGCTTTTGAGACAGAGCTCATCTTCAGGTTTGGGAAAGCTCCTCCCTACATCCCAGCAAAAGGTAAGGTGGAATAGCTAGTTTAGCACAAATAGTTAGCACATATCCTAACAGACCACCTCTACCTTGAATGGTCCCTTATCAACTCTACAGTCATAGGACAAAAAAGAGTTAGGGGGTTACAGATGGTTGTACTAAGCCAGACATCCAGTGTCTCTGTTCCGTCCATTATTTTTGGTGTCTAGCAGAGTTATGAATTTAAGCTCTGAGGATTGTCTTTTGAAAGTGTTGTCCAGGTTTCCTTTGAGGATGAGGCTTGATTGATCAGATATAGAGTGATCGCTTTTGTGAAGTGTTTACCCACAGGTGATAGGGTGTTTTTGTCTTATCACTTCCCTGTGTGAGTTCATTTGAGAGCATAGTGGTTGTCTGATTTCACCCACATAAAATTGTTGTGGAGGCATTTAGTGCCCTGGATGGGGTACACCACATGTGTGGGATCCATGGCTCTCAAGGGAGGTGTTGATCATTGTAGCAGTGGAGATAAGTCTGCAGGTTTTGCATCGATTGTTCTGGCAGGGCCTGGCGCTGTTTTAATTAGTGTGTCCTGGTCTTTGGGGAGCTTGCTTCTGATCAGGAGCTTGGGGAGGTGGCCTTGTTTGAAGGCCAGAAGTGGGGGTATCATGGGAACAACATGGCTACAACTATGCTGCATTGAAACTTCTATAGCTGTTAGGCAAAACTATATACATTTCAATAATATTTAGACATTTAGTAATTCAGAATCTTTTAGGATCTACGTTTATTTAAAAAAAAGTGTCATGTTTTTCTGTGTGGTATGGATCACAAACTTCCCAAGGTAATTATCACCCCCAAAATATGTTTCATTTGACTAAACCATTTTTCAACAGTTCCTTTGATCAAAGAAACAAAACATAATCAATTGAATCTATATGTAGATTTATGGGCTAGGGAATGTGCTTTGTTTGAATTCAGACAGTAGCCCTTATAAAAAATGTTGAATCAACTTTTTGCTAGTGTCAGTGTTTCTACTACACTCTTATGGCTATATGAGCTCCCTCTAGTGGCTCATTTACATTAAAGCTCTTAGTTTTCCTTTATTCAAGTATCTGCGTAACAGTGTGAACAAGGTTGCTGACCCTCATGTAGAAGACCAAACTCAATTTCTTGTGAACTTGTGTTTTTCATTGAAAAACACCATTAGTTCTCTTGAATATGATATGGAAATGCATTTAAATTCTCAGCTCCTTATTTTCTTAGAGAAAAAAATTAGAAATGATAAGGGAATTAACAAAAATCTGACCAACTTCTTATTTTGTACAAACAGACCCTGATCTGTTGCAATCACTGGAGAGAATTCATTTCCTCTGTCAGAATTTGGCCTGGCACAATGGTATCCTAGTCAGTAATGCACAATAATAGTATGTGGGGAGTTTGATTAACATAACTGCATATTTGCTTGTGGCTTGAGTTAGTATGACATGTCTACCAACCTTCACTCAAAGCTTTGGGGGTTTTGTGTGACGATATATGTGTATATACCGTTACAGATCCTCTGGGTCACAAACTGCAATGCCTCTTATAAAATATTATGAGTAGAAAAATACTATTTAATTTTAAAAACACTTAGTACAGTTTCTACCTAATATTTCTCATTTATGAATAGAATTAGAACTCTTGGCCTTCATTCGCTAACCCGTTTTGGGGGACTATGGTACAGAAGATGATAAACACATGCTTTTTGTTTAGCTGGTATTTACATCAACAACCTATAAAATATGAGAGTTACGACTGAATTTCAAATGAGAGCAAATTTGGTGCTGTTACTGGATTGTATATGACCATCATCACTTTTGTAGGTGATGATGATGATGTAAATGAACACCCAACAGTGGATTTGAAAGGTACTGTTAACATAAGCAATTTTTACTAAATGTTTTGATCTTGCTGCTTTTAAACTCTGGTGGGCAGACTACAGATTTAATCCCGACTGCTTACATTTTATACAATTTAGCACTGTTTTATCAACTATCATATCAAGTCCGAGATGCAGCTAGGTAAATGCTTGATAAATATATTATTATTTATTATTTTATTTCATTGTTTTACAGAAAGTTAAACTTGTAATGCATACAATTGCTGGGCACAAATGTCTTTCAAGGAGTCTAATTTTACATTTTCAATGACATGATATATTTTAATTATCGGTGTTAACTGCGAATATTTCTGGCTTTGTTCCTTTGGAAAGTTAACACTGATTTCCCAGGAAGCTACTGGATTTACAGCTGTTCCAAGATCCATCCAATCTATTGCAGGTTAAACACAGATTGATTTGTGGATCTCCTTCCTGGTGGATGGGGGCTCAGTAGAACTTAGATCCATCTGCAGTGAGGCCCCCGCTGTGACATTATACCCCCTAGTCTTCATAGAAATATAGTTATGATATAAATATGGCCTAAGTAAGATATATTTTATGCAAGATGGGTCTTGTAAGGTATTGTTGGAAAGGTTATGATTTACTGAAAGTGATTATCTAATTTGTATGTATGTATCATTTCTGTATCTAAAGTTAGGGATATTGACTATGTAACAATTACAACTGTGTGTTTATTTGGAGGACACCCACCAGACAACGGGCCATCACAGCCTTGATGGGCCACTAGGAAGAAACGATAAGACTTTGATGATACTAATCACTCTCCCTCCTGCGAGGGGTCCTGGGACATAGCTGTGACCACCAGATCAGGTGGTCCTGTCACCTGATACAAAATACCACCCTGGACATTGCTGGTACTTTTCTTCTGTAGGGGGATGGGGATCAAACTAAGGTTTTCTCGTCTTAGGTAAATCCGTTTTAAGGCTGGGGGAGGGGATTAATCTTCACTCTCCTCCATTGCCTACCCAAGAAGAAAGACTGCTGAAAGTACCTGGAGGGACAAAGGACCTAACCTGTGGGGAAAGGCAGGGGTGAGTCTAGACTAAGATGGGGGGGGGTCCAGTGTGTGCGAAGAAATAACTGGAACTCTGAGCTACAGAAACTCTGCAACTTGCCTAAAATAACATTTAGGGTGAGAAATTACTTCTTGAAACCAGTCTCTTTAAGATCTTAAATTTAGTATGCGTGTTTTGTTTTATTTGCTCAGTAATCTGCTTTGTTGTACTTGCTATCCCTTATTATCACTTAAAATATGTCTTTTGTAGTTAATAAACTTTTCTTGTTTATAAAATAACCCAGTTTGTGCAGTCCATACCGGGGGAAGGAGCAGGGGGGCTGGTAGGGAAGAAGCTGTGCATATCTCTTCACATTGAGGGAGAGAGAAAATTTTTATAAGCTTGTGCTGTGCAGATCTTTCTTTACAGCACAAGACAATATACCTTTGGGTCTGCACTCCAAGGGAGGTGAGCTCCTGAATGCTGGGGCAAGTCCCTTAAGCTGAATCTTCCCAGAGCTGATCTCAGTGTCTGTCTCTCTTTGCAGCTGGGTGTGGCCCTGCCTGTGTGTGCTAGAAGAGGCTTAAGAGCCTGGCTCAGCAAGACAGGGTAAAGGGACCCAGGCTGGCAGAACAGGTGGGCTCAGTGGTATCCCAGTACATCAGGTAGCACATTAAAGCAGGGCAACCTATCACACCCACTGCTAGAAAAGGCACAGGAGTTGAGGCAATCTCAGGATGTCCTCTGTTGGCTCTGATGTTTGAATTTAGAATCCTGCGATACTCATTATGATCTGAGAAAGAGCATTTGGCAGGAGAGCAGTGCCAAGCATTGAGGCAGTTGAGTCTGCCAGAAAAAAAACAAGTTTAAATGCAGCAGCGCCATTTCCAACCCCACCCTTGCTGGAGCATGCAAAGAAAATCCCCATCCACCCAGGCCACAGCAATGACGGTGGAGAAACACAGCCACTACTGCCTGGCTTGGATGCCTTTCTTTGCTCCTTTCTCTACAGTTCTTTGCCACTCCAGTCTGCCATTGTGTAGAGTAAACAATGGCTGCCAGTTTCACTTTTCTTTGTATATAAAGCACCAGACGAGCCTATAATTTGTTAAAAATACTTCTTTTCACAAAAAGGGAGTCAGCCTAGACATTGTGAGGTACAGGTTAAACCATCATCCTGCACTTGCAGAGCTGCATCAAACGATATGTAGTATCGGGAAGTTCTAATGTAAGTTGTGCAAGTGACTTCGTAGTGTGATGCCCAAGCTGATTGAAGGACATGATGTGTCATGGAAGTTTTATTGTTTCATTGCTGAAAATTACACTAGGGAGCTTTTTGTCCTGCATCAATCCACTCTTTTGCTTGCTGTAACAATTCCTGTTGAGATACAGTTTTGCACTGTATGGTACTTAACGTTAGTAATATAATGGGCCATCATATCATGCAACATGTCTTTGGGTTTTACTTGCACAACTTGCTTCCATATTTTCAAACTTGCTTTTTTGACTTACCACTTCAATGTCACAGTGGAGATGGAGAGTTAGACGTTGCAGGTATGAAATATATAGGCACAGACCTCACAAGTGGCAAGTGCATTATTCTTCTCTGTAACTGCATTGATTTTCTTCTTAGTCTGTTGAAGAAGGAAAGAATTGTAAATAAACTAGTAATGCTGATGCTGAATTGACGTGTAGTAATGTACAATACATTATGCACAACAGAGGAAAAAATTTTCCAGAGACATTCATCTCAGTTGATGGCCGGCCCACAACATTTTGGCACCTGAGGCAGGGAGCTCAAATGATGCCCCCATGGCCCCTCGCTTGGGCCAAAACTTTGAAAGATCTCAATTCTGCCTTCTTCCTCTCATGGTACTGCTCTGCTACCTACCCCAGTAAAGGAGAACTAACAACTTAAAATGCCTTGTTCAAAAATTTTAAGTAATACTTGACTTTCAAACGCCTGAACAGCAAATGTAACTTTTCTTGTCTGCATAGTAAACACTGGCATTTTTATCTGTTTGAATAATCAAAGTGGTGCTTTCTGTGCCTTTTTGGTTGCAAAGATTTGAACTGCTTCCTGCTGAAGGTCCACAGTCTGGGCCAGCTCATGCTCTATTGAGATGGCTGCAAGGCCAACCAGCCTCTCCTGTGTCATTGTAGAGCGTAGATGTGTTTTTATTAACTTCAGCTTGGAGAAGCTGTGTTCTCCACTGGCAACTGTTACAGGAAGTGTTAGAAGTATGCGCAGAGCAACAAAAGCATTTGGAAAGAGGGTGGCCATCTTATTTGTGCACATATATTCCAGAACAGACTTTGAAGTTGATCCTGCTGAAAAGTATCTTGAAAGGGCTTTCAGTTCATCACCTAAATCACTCACATCAGTAACACGCATGTGTCAACACTGTCATCATGTGTCAACACTGTCTCTAGTGCCCTGTACTGCTGGTGTAGGTCTTCTTCAGGTATAGTGAGGAGTTTTGGAATATCATACAACATCCCAAATATACTGCTGTGTTCCTTGAGCTGCAGTTCCTTCAACTGACTGTATTGCACAATTTAGCACCTCGTAGATCTTAAGGTCAGAAGGGACCATTATGATCATCTAGTCTGACCTCTTGCACAACGCAGGCCACAGAATCTTACCCACCCACTCCTGTAACAAACCCCGACCTATGTCTGAGCTATTGAAGTCCTCAAATCATGGTTTAAAGATTTCAAGGTGCAGAGAATCCTCCAGCAAGTGACTTGTGCCCCACACTGCAGAGGAAGTCAAAAAAAACCCCCAGAACCTCTGCCAATCTGCCCCAGAGGAAAATTCCTTCCCGAGCCCAAATATGGCCATCAGCTAAACCCTGAGCATGTGGGCAGGACTCACCAGCCAGACACCCAAGAAAGAATTCTCTGCAGTAACTCAGATCCCACCCCATCTAGTGTCCCATCACAGGCCATTGGGCATATTTACTGCTAATAGTCAAAGATCAATTAATTGCCAAAATTAGGCATACCATCTCATCATACCATCCCTTCCATAAACTTATCAAGCTTAGTCTTGAAGCCAGATATGTCTTTTGCCTCCACTGCTCCCCTGGTTAAATAATTCAACTTTGAATTGTTGTTTGGGGTTTCTTATGGGATTATCCCATGCCTCATAATCAAAATGTCGTCATCTTTAGTGACTCTTGTATTCTTGAATGGGTGGGGAAAATAGCTTCAGTGTGAAGTTCCTCTGCCAACTTCTGTGTACTCTTCAGAACATTTTGAAATCCTTCATCTGACAGGTAAGACTGTAGGTATGACTTTGCTTTGTCCAGTTGTTCCATTGCTCCAGATATATCAAGGCCAACACCCTGGAGTCTTGCTTACAACATTTATTTCAAAGAGTAGGCCATGCCACAACACTGAGCCACACAGAAATGTGAAGTTGTGTATGTTTCTGGTGATTCCATTTCCCTCTGCCACTGTTCTGCCACGAACAGTTCATGTCATAGCATTATCCTCCATAATGGCAACTATGGCATCATCTATCTTCCCAATTTGGTGTTTGATAGGCTTTATCGCCTCCACTCGACTTTCCCATCATATGGCACTCAGTGCTTTCAGTGTCAGAGAGGATGTTCCCAGATGTTGCTTCAAAATTTGCCATCAAATGAGTTGATGCAGAGAAAAATATATAGATGCTTTGAATTACATTAAAAAATTCAGCAGCCTCACTAGAAGCTGATGCTGCATCACTGACCACCAAATTCAATGAATGAGAACTGCATGGGACAAAAAAAGCTTGAGGGTTTAACTCTCGGATCTGTGTCTGCACTCCTCTGTTCCTTCCTCTCATGTTGGCACCATTATCGTAGCCCTGACCTCTCATGTCAGCTATCGCAATTCTTGTATTTTCAAGCTTTTTAAGAAGCACATTTGTCATACCAGCTCCTGTAGTATCATCAATGTCAATAAATTCTAGAAAATGCTCTCTGACAGTCACCATTGCAGGGACATTTTCACTAGGTTCTGTTGTTGTTACAAAACGCACCACTAAAGTCATTTGTTCCATATGACTGATGTCAGGGGTGCAGTCCAGAATAACAGAGTAATATCTTGCTGACTTCAGATCTGCCACAATCTTCTGTTTGACTTTTGTTGCCAGTGTGATCTCATTTTGAATTGTTTTTCCAAGGTAGTGGTATGTGTACATTTCTTGGGTGGTGACTCTCTTCTTAGATGCTCCGGGAGTACAGCATCAAATTCAGCCATCAGCTCTACAATTTTAAGGAAGTTTCCATTGTTTGGCACATACAGCTGATCTGAAGTGCCATGCAGTGCTAGGTTTTGGTAGCAAGCATTCTCACAATGGCAATGAGCCTTTTCAGAACATTTTGCCAGTAAAGAGACTCTGATGCAATCTTCTCTTGATGCTCATCATCTGTGGTGGCCTTTAACCTTTAGTCTCATCTCAAGCTCTTGACACCTATGGAATGTTCTGTGGTGATTTGCTGCCTTCTCATGGTGTGCCAGACTTCTAGCCAGATTTTTCCAGTCCTTTGTTCCAGTAGAACCCAATGTGGCTGGAATATTAGACCAGAAGAGTTTGCAATAAAAACAGTATGCAACATTCTGGGTTTTTGAGTACATAAGCCATGGCCTCTCCACTTTTGTCACCATTGGGGATTTCACGCCAGTAATGTGTTGGATGGAAACTTCTATTTTCATTGTCTTTGAGGAACATGAAGTTTTTCACTTGCTGTGGCCCATGCAGTACAAAGAAATCCCTCAGGCTACTGCTCAAGTGGGTCCACAGTCCTGAATCATCTAGACTTAAGGAACTAAACTCAGCAGCAGCTCTTTCTTGTGCCTCCACCACACTCTTCTCTGATCTACACTTTTCTTCAGGAATGTGCAGGGTTACATCCATTTGAGATGGAGATATGGATGCTGCAGTAGCTGCCAGGTCACCTGCAATCTGACAACTGGAAGATCAGGCATCTCCTCACCACTCACATCCTCACTGGGGCTGGAAGGCTCACTGTGAACATTTGTAACTATGTATCTCAGGAGAGCTCCTTCCTGCTTAGATAGAAAAGCTTCCTTTGCTTTCTTTCTTTTTCTGAATGCTGCCCCAGAGGGGCATCTTCTTTTTTCACATGTTCTGTGCCAGCTATAGTGGCTCTCAACACTCAATTGAAGGGGACAAATAAGCAGGCTTGTAGCAGGGCCTGAGTAAGGGAAGATATCAGTGTCTTAAGGGCCTAACTGGCTCCTACTACTTCAGTTGACTGCCTGTTCGCCTCAAGTGGGTTCATGGAAGCAGCAGGAAACAGGAAGCTCCCTGAGAAGCTGGTGTTAATCAGTCCAGGCTCCTGGAGGTGCTAGAGAGGTACATAAGAGGCTCAACCTCCTCTCTCTCTCCCCCTGCAGCTCCTGCCGCTGTCTGTTATTCTCTCTCTTACCTTTTCTCCTGCCTGCCTATTATGTCTCTTGTGCCCTCCTTCCTCCAACATCTCTGTGCACCTAGAGCAGAGAGAATACATATGGACCAGCAGCAGACACAATTTTCTACACTCTGGGTCCTAGTCCTCCCCCCCCCCCCCCACAACACACACACTGGCACCTGAGGCAGCCACCTCAGTTCCCCTCATGGTAAGGCCAGCCCTGTCAGTTGATTTCCTCATTTGTGTCCACGCTTTCAGTGAAAGACAAGGCAGCAAATCCACATACCTTCCAAGAGCTGAGTCAGCTGAAGTGCTACCTGTGGCACAGAGACTTACTCAGAACTTCACCACCTTTTGGAGTTTAAGGCAGCAGGTTTAAAACAAACAAAAGGAAGTATTTCTTCACACAATGCAGAGTCATTGCCAGGGATGTTGCAAAGGCCAGAAGTATAACTGGGTCAAAAAAGAATTAGATCAGTTCATAGAGGATAGGTCCATCAATGACTCTTATCCAAGATGGTCAGGGATACAACCCCATGTTCTGGTGTCCCTAAGCCTCTGATTGAAACTGGGACTGGATATCAGGGGATGGATCACTCAATAATTGCCCTGTTCTGTTTATTCCCTTTGAAGCATTTGGCACTGGCCACTGTCAGAAGACTGGGCTAGATGGACTATTGGTCTGATACAATATGGCCATTCTTGCATTCTTAAGGTGTGTGGAGGGGGAAAGCTGCCCAAAAAAAAAAAAGCAGGAGCTGGTGATGTGATTGAATTCCATCCTTCCCATAATATGAACAATATATAGTAACACAACATTTTTACTGCAATATATAGTAAAACTGCACTCGACCCAGTGAGATCAGCCTGCCGGGGCCTAAGATATGGCATGTACGTGTAACTTAAAGCCCTTTGATGTCATAAAGCTGATGAACGATAATGTTGTAAAGTGATATTGCTCATTTCTCTGCTGGAGAAAGATCTTTCCTTCATTAATGGCTAGTACAAGAAGGCAGATGATGAGATGGCACTGTCAACTGCATGCAGCAAGCACTGGACATTGAAGAGTAACCTGTGCATTAGTGACATAGGGCAGGAACATCACTATATCCTGTCCCTGTTCCCAGATTTACAATTTTTAAACCCCCAACACTGTTCTCATGCTTAGTGGAAGTGAATAATCAACACAAGTAAAATTTAGTTGACCTGATGTTGGGAACATTCATGATATGCTTGGACCACACCAATCTCTGATGTCATTTGGTGGCAGTAGTGACAGCGTGCAAGAGAATTATGTGGCTAGTAGCTGTAAAGATGTTTTAAAAACCCAAACTGAACACAATGTACACTGGACACACAATTCTCCCCATAAGGAGAATAAGAGAGGGAATAAACCACCTATGACAGATGTTAGTCATGATGGTTAATGCCTTACTGGAAGACACTAAAATACCATGTTGATGAGAATGGTACAAGAACCTGTATAGCACAATCTCTTTAGGCCAGTTTAGAAGAGTGAGACTTATGTATATTGTCAGGGGCTTGAGAATTCTGCAAAGGTAAGGGCCACAAAGACTGTGGACTAGACCCTTCTGTTGTCTGCCAATAAATAACTGCTAACGGTATATTCAGCTTGAGGGATTTGAAGCTTCAGCTGCTTTAAGTAGCAATGTTATATGAAGTTGCCCATAATCTAGTACGAATGTTTAGTTCAACAGCTCCTGCAGTGACCAACATGCAGACTTGCTTCTCCACACATGCTGTGCCAATGTGAGAGAAGCAGATAACTTGTGCTCTGGTGTATACACCCGCTAAGATACCGGGCCCCCTGTATGTTTCTCTGTTGTTCTCCCCCTTTCTCCTTTTTGTTTTATGTAGCTGAATAAGAGTTGTGTTCTCTTTTTCCCTTTAGATACAAAAATCATATGTTGGTGGCAATAATTCTATTTTGCTTTGATTCTCATTACTTTAACTTATATCTGATATAATCAGTTGTGGTCTCAGTCAGGCAAGTTTTATTATTTAGAACCAAGCAATATTAACTGTGGATAGGATTAATTTTTTTAGAACCTGGCTGTGAATTCTTTCTAAATCTGCTGCCACTCCTATTGACAGAGCTTATTTTCTTATACAGTATTATTGGTTTATATGTGATCCTGTGGGCAATGTCCTAGTCTGTCTTACCAGTGGTTTAGTGCACACATTTTTTTATTAAAATGGATGTGAGACAAGCTGGGAAACCTCTGTAACTCTTCTGCTGTAGCTGGCATTATTTCTAGTTGTACTATGATTTAGTCCTTTTGTAATTTTGTAACTGCTGTTCGTGCAGATCACAGGCAAAGATCAGTATTGCCTTGATACACTCACTAATAACAGGGGAGAGGTACAGTGACTACCTTTATACAAATTGCTGTTTGGCATACTGTCACTGTGCCTCAGGGGGTCACAGCTGAGAATACCAGGACAAACTGCTAGAAATGGGACAGACTCACCCCAAACTGGTGGTTGTTCTTTCATAAGAAATACCAACCCATTAACAAAAGTAAACACACTGGTTAATAAGTCAGAACTGCAGTCTCCTTGTTTCACCACGCAGACGCTAGACTTTATGATGAGTGGTTATTTAAAACCAATTTCCTCAAGCAAAGGGTTCTTCTAATTCTAAAATATCATCCACCTAGCCAGGTCACCATATAACTCAGATCTTTCCCCATAATCATGCTATTGCCAATCCTTTAGTATCTAATATCTAAACGTTTATTTATAGGAGAAAAGGAGGAGGAGAAAGTTAAAATGAACAAGGAAAACAAATACACTAATCTCAAAGTTTTTGTATCCGGTTTGAAGCAGTGATGGAATAAACTGCTGGCTTGTAAAGTCTCTGGTAACTTCCAAAAAAATTGGAAAGTCCTCAGTCCATTGGTTGGAATGTTCCTTTTAGTGTAAGTCCATAGTCCAGAGATTAGAGCAGGAAAGAGGCAAAATGGAGATGCTTCCAGGGTTTTTTATACCTTTTACCATATGGAGGGACTGCTCTCGGTCTTAGTTTGCAGAAAATTACAGGCACAAGATGGAGTCCAGGATCACATGAGCAAAGCACATGGCCTTGCATGCTTTGAGTCATAGGAGCAGCCATTACCCATTTTCTGACCTAAACATCCCCCAGAGAGGCTTACTGGTGGGGGAGACAAGCTTCTTCTATATCCATTGTGGGAGCTAAGTGTCCTTTTAATGGGCCATCAACTTGAATAGTCCATTCACGATGTGCTGGCTATACTGGATGCGACTACCTTGAGGGTGTTACCCAAGGAGCAAACATATTTGAAATACAGGTATATAGTCAATGTTCATACCTTCAGATACAAAATGATATTTGCATATAAACAGGATAATCATACTTAGCAAATCATAACTTTTCCAATGACACCTTACATGAGCTACTTTGTACAAGATTTGTTGCAATTCTTTAACAGTGGTAGCAACAATGATATACATGGTAATATTTTAATCATACAACATCACACATACATACTTATTACCTTAAACATAGTTGTTCTTTAAAAAATTTAAATTGCCTTTGATAACCAAATATTACTTGGGGATTTGTATCACCACCTATATATTCCTTATGCTATTGGGGAAGCCTTCTTAGAGGTCTGTAGAAATAGACTGCTGCTGTTTGGTAGATGTGACAGTTTGTGCAAGACACCCAAAACTATGAGCCACTGTGTTGCCACTTCACCTCAACAGGAGTGAACTTTGCTACTGCTTGTCCAGCTTGCTAGCAAACTCTTCAGGACTTCGCCAGTCCAAATCTTTCCTTGCAGAGAGCAATTAGATAACTTCATGGAGCATAAGTCATCAGTGGCTTTAGCCAAGATGGTCAGGGAATCCCAAATCCCAAATTCCCCAGACAGATTTCCTTGCAGTTTATAGTCCCTCTCAGTGCACACTCATAGAAGTTGTGTTTGCTACTTTCAAAGAGAGAGTGTACACACCAACCTGTTGGGTTACCTGAGGACTCACTCTCCACTGTTTAATACATAGTACTGAGATGGCTGTGTAATAAAAAAGAATGACTTGATAGATAAAGAGCAGATATGTAAGTGATAGGAAGCAAGAATCAATTAGACATATGTTTACAAACAAAACAAATCAAAACATGCTTTCTAGTGACTAAAACTTAATTTGAGCAAGTTTTGTCTTAACAGATTTTTCATTTACATCATGTTTCCAGAAACTCTTGCCCTTCTGGTCAAGAGGTCCAACTTTCATAGGCTCAAAGGATGTTGTCCATTTATGTCCCCCTAAGTGATGGGTAACTAAAATGTCTTTTTTTTTTGCTAACCCCATTTTACTCAAAGTCCATTGTCTCTGCCTCAAGAGCCAGGAAAGCTTCCTGTGGAGCAGATTCTGTCCCCCAGCATGATTGTTAAATGGTCTCTCCCACTCGTTTATCTTGATGGCTTTGTTTACCCTATACATAAATTTATTTTCACTGTCCTCTGCTTGTTACCAAGCCAGTGAGACAGGTAAATACACATTCCATTGTCTAGGGCAGACCTCCCAAACACATTAACACACACATCTATAACTTGTGCACAACCACTACATACATCACATAATGATTTTTAAGACCAGAGTGTCATCAGTTTAGATATGATATCTTACATGATGCCTTTGGATATATATCTTATGACAACCGTGTGCTGGGGAAGTGAATGTGTCAGGCCTGATGTGAGTTACAGTAGGCGGGGGGGGGGCTCTCCCAGTTGGCATTGAGAGTATCCCAGGGTCACAGCAGAATTTACTAATTTCCTGTACTATAATTTACTTGTATGGAATCCTGTCAGTTTATATGTGAAGTGTTCAAAGTTGCATCAGGGGAAAAAATGGCAAAATAAAACTCTTATTTTTGGAACGTCTACTGTTGAAAAGAAGTTTTAATAATAAGATCACTGGTAAATTAAATAACTCAAGATTTCACAGGTCTTATAGTTAAGCAAGCAAACAAAAACCCTTTAGAGATGGACTCTCCAAAATTCTTGGGGGGAAAAATTCCATGCATTTGCCTTCCCTTCTTCCCCACCAAAGAGAGGTGAAAATTATATTGTATTTTTATATTAAAGGAAAAATTAGTCAGTCCCTTCACCTTCTAAAACTTTGGCTTTGAAATTTAACAAGTGTTCCCTCACCCTTCAAAGAGAATGTTCTGATTTGGAAAATAAAATACTCCACCTACAACATTCTGAGGATACTGCTTTTCTTCTGCTGTCCAGTCACAGTAATACCCTATTTTCTCTGCTTGGGGCTGCACTCTGCCTCTGTTAATAGGCTAGGTTAGCCCTCTGGCTAAACTAAATCCTCTCCTTCAGGTTAAATGAAAACCCAAATATAGGGGTGCGGGAAGGAAATCTTTCTCATGGTAGGATTCTGCAAGAGCCTTTACCCTGCTTGGGCCACAATCCTTTCCTTGGAGTTGGTATGTCCTAGTCCTTGCAGGGAAGCAGTCATTTCTTCCAGCCTCTGTATTCCATTTCACTCTTTCCCTGGGCTATTTCCAACCCTGGCTTACCTGCCTTCCTCTTTGGTCACTCTCCGCCACATTTACTGTACATTAGACACTCTCCTAGGCTGCTCTCCCGAGATCCCTTACAGACTGGAACCACTAAGCAAGCTGCTGCTCTTTCCAGGTTCCTTTACTTTACTGAGGAATAGTGTCTACCTTTGATTTTTCTGTTTTCCTCATCCCAGCAGGCCTTGTTGTAGCCCATAATCTCCTGATTTAGGGTAAAAACCAGACAGAGGTGAGCTTTTCTTGAAGGCCCAGCTCATTCTTAGACAAAACCTTATTTTTCTTATTGATATTATTCAATAAAGTTATGAAGACAAATGTTAGTCATGAGAGATCTTGAGTTATGCTGTTTTTAATACATTTCTTGTTAAATACATGTTTGTTTTGTTTTTTACATCCGTGTTTAAGGCTAGGTGGAAGACGTGTCTCTTGAGAAAACTTCAGGGTGAAGATTAAGTCAAGAAGGATAGAGAGGGAATAGCATAATAAAAGCTCTGGAGTCACTTAATGAGATGACAAAATCGGGGGTAACCAATTCACAGTAAACTGGCAGAATGAAGAGTAAAAGCAGCAAAGAAGGAATTATTGAGATTTAGGGAAATGCATTGCCTTGAAGATGAGGATAAAGAGTTTGAATCTGATGCTTATAGAAATAGGAAACCAGTTCAGGAAATCAAGTATGTAGATAAGGGGGAATTAAGGGGAGCTAGACAAAGCAGTGAGAAAGGAAGATTACTTCAGTGTGCTGCAGCTAAATAGATTTGAAGGAAACAGTGTCTGAATCCAGGAGGCCAGCAATGGAGATGCTGAAGTAGCTGAAGGAAGAGGTCACTAGGTTATGGATCCAGAGTTAATGGCAGAGAAGAAGAGGAAGGAATGGATTTGGAGATCTTATAAAAGAAGTACTGCTGTGATTTAATCAATACCTTAGTTGCAGGGAGTAGGGAAAAAGGAAGAGAGAGCAATGTTTTTAATAAAAGTTCAAAGTCTCTCTCTACTTAGCTAACTAACCTCCCTCCCCCTCTCCATGCACAAAAAGCCCAAACTAGTTGGTATAGCACTTTCATGTGAAATTTTGGACTTTACTACTTTTTTTCCATGTGAAAAAAGGCTGTTGCCAAAGTCACATAGAAAAACAGCATCTAAGGGAGATAAAATAGTAGAGAGCAAAATGAGCATAGCTTGTGCATAGCTCTTCTATTTTGCAAGTAGACCCTGGGTATTTATGGAGCAACCACAGATTCCTTGGAACAAAATGCATATGGTGTTTGCTATAAAATTTTGGCAGCAGATTTTCCAGTCAAACCCTGGAAACATCATCTGAACTACATTTATCCAACTCTTAGTAAACACATCTCTACAAGTTTATTACAGAAGTTTTAGGTAGTTAATAAAGAGAAGTGCTGACACAGAGTCTAAACTGACTTCTTTGGCATCTGTGAAGTTTGCCTTTAAAAAATAATGCCAGAATTTATGCTGCCCTGTTGTGCAGTTTTTGAGGAGATGAAACTCATTCCTCCCAACTCAGGAATACAGGCCTCCCCTACATGCAGTAACTGGACTTTAGGTGTCAGTAGATCTGACCAGACACCCTCAGGTCCTCTTTCGACCAGACTTTCCGGTAGAAAACCAGACATCTGGCTGTCCTAAGTCTCAATGATTTCAGTGGGCCTGTTCATGGCATAAGGGTCTATTTAGGTTGGGGAAGGGTTTCCAAATCTGGCACACAGTTTCCATACCATCTACCTAATATTTCCCTCATAGTTGCACTTCCTATCCTGCACTCCTCTTGTGTAGTGTCTAACCCCAGATGAAACTGCATTTCAGTGAGATGTGAAGTGATTCTTGGGTGTATCTGTAAGACTGTAAATCACTTCAGAAGGCCAAGAGTCACTCTGGCTAAAATATACTATAAATACAAATCAATATTCTCTTTTCAAGAAGTGGTTTAGATAGGATGTTCCTGTTCAGAGATCATGGGGTGTTCTTTGAAATAAATATTTAATATATTTTAAAATATTACATTTTCAAATTTGTGAACAAATACTGTACATAATGAGAAAGCAAAGGTGGACCAAAGGATTGTGATTTGGGGTAGAACATCAGCTCTAGACCCCACAACAGTACACATGGCAAAGAAGTCGCAATAGGCTTCCTCTTATTAATGGGACAGCCACTGAAAGGGTAAAATATTCCATCCTAAAATCTGTCGTTGACATTTCAGGAAAAAGAAGAGGATGGGGTGTATTTTAGTTGCAGTACAGCAACTAACCTGTGCCTATAAAAGACACTTGCCTTGATTTAGATCTGACTTTCTGTTTTAGAATAAACTGGGGGTTAATAAACTAAATAGGTTGCGGTGAGGTGGGGGGAAGAAGTCAAGCTTACCAAGAACTGCTTGTCATATCCTGTAAGCTCTTTTTCTGGCTAACTGAGAGAGATCTGGATGGGCTTAAATGGATTACTGGTTAACCTAGAAATCTCTGATTTGAATCTCAGTACAGATTCTTTAAAATGAAGAATTAGAGTGGTATTGCATCAAAAGCAAAGTTAGCTTTTTTTTTTTTTTAATTAAAGAAGCAGATGTGGACTCTGCTCTTTACTGGAAAATTCACTTTCAGGTCTCTCACACAAATAATAAAGTTCTGCTATTGCATTAAGAAAGAGGTGGATGACTATCATGACAAAGCAGACCTAGATTCTGGGCTTCCTAATCCTATAGATTTTAAGAGCAGGAAGATAGTTTGTCTAGAGACTTAAAACTTTTGACAAGCTGATAAGGATTCATTAGCCTTAGACAACAATATTACTTAATATGAATAAACTAAGATCAACAATATGGTATACAGTATTACTTGTCTTGAAATGCCATTAAAGTACTTAATCCATGTATAGAACTGTTTTCGTAAACTGTTTCTAGTTGTGCTTTGCTTAAATCCCAGTATTTTTCTAGTTTATATTCCAAGTTCAGAAAAGATCCCCCTTTGTTGTATGTGTTTTGAGGTCTAAGTTTTTCAAACTAATTTTAAAATGTAAAATATGTGAATTGGATGTAAATAGGTGGAAAATCCAATAAAGGAATCAAAAGTTTAAAGGAAATATGGGAATGCAAATAGATTTCATTTGTATTTAGTGTAAATATGTCTCCCCTGCATATCAGTATATTTTGTGCAGCTTCCACAGAAAGGGTGTAACACATATGCATGCCTTCCAATAGGACTGCTAAGAGATTCATTCACCTTCACATTATTCCAGTTTTATGCAAGTGTAACTCCATTGAAATCACTGGTGCACAATTGGAGTAATGCAATGGTGAACCAGGCCTTAACTTTTATTTTTGGGCACTTTCCAGTAGGCTAATTTAATCCAATAAAGTGAGAGAGAGAGTAGTTGACACAGTAAAGAAAAAGGTGTTAAGAGAATCTCTTCACAAAATTATAAATAATGAGATCCAATATATATACATAAGCTGCCTTATTGATATAAGTAAAAACTCAACTACCTGTTTCAGGATATATTTAAACATATGTGGTACAGCCTGTTCACATATTACCTAATGTGTAAGTTGCCCGTAAAATACTTTGGTACTTGCTTGGTCTATATTTTTCTCTGTTGCACCCATAACTGTTATCGAAGCACTGCTTAGAATATGTTTTGCTGTGTTCTAGGCTAGTTGTTTCTTATACCTTAAGAAGTTTAAAAAAATGTTTTTAGAAATAGATATATCAAAGTACTCTGAAGAGGGAGAAATTTCTAAAACAGCTTTGCTTTTCATACCCTTTTGTGTAATATGACACTTGAGGACTGCTTCTATTGTTCTGTAGTTTAAGGTGGGGAGAAGAAACAGTTTCCTTGGTTTTGTTTCTGGAACCTGAGAGGAGCAGCAGCTATTGGGTGTAAAAAATTCATGCAAATTATCTTTCAGAATGCATGTGTAAGTGTAAAACTGCCATGTGTGCTCTGTTCTGTGCCTGTGACTTATCCTGCTGAGCTTGCTTCTGGTGCTGTCTCAGAGAAAGAAAGGTATGGGAAAGGGTTAAATTCTTACTACCAACCACTGAAAGGCACATTTGCAATTGCTCCCAGTCTTGTCTTCCTTTTTACACCTCATTCGCTCTCTGCTGCTCTTCATTTCAAGGCACATCCTTGACCTAAGCAGATTATTGTGGACGCATGAAGGACACAGCAAGATATCCGTGCTTTTCAAGGAGGAGATTTGGCTCCAGAATAGGACACTAAGCCTTTCGACTTATGCTTATTTACCTAGTCAGCTCGATACAGTGTCTCTGGGTGCTTAGTGGACTCCTGTGGAATCAGCCAGGAAACAAAAGCAGAAGTGGCAGCCGCTGCAAATGTGGGAGTCTGTGCCATTAAAGGGAAGCAGTTGCTAATAAGGGCCTGTGAGACCTAGGTTTCCTTGGTTTCCATGACAGTTATTAGGTAGCATAGAAATTGAATTGTCTCCCACAATGCTCTAGGGGGGAGAAAGGGGTGCTCCATTGACAAGGCAGAGTAGTAATTACTTGCAGTAACTCGTCTGTCTGAGAATGCAAAACTCTCTGGATTATTAGGTTGTGCAGTTTTTTTTCTTTCCCAAATGTGGTTTGCTTTACTTTTTTGATGGAAGACTCTGGCTTGTGCTACAGTGTCTCAAATAATATTTTCCCCTTTTTATTTAGAAACTGAGCTTGGCAAAGCCAGGATATGAACAATTATACAGGTGGGCTACTCTGGGGGAGTGAAGATATAAAGCATCCAATCAGGTATTGGCAACCTGCAGAACTGTCAAAATGCCCCTCCAACAGATTTCTGTAGTCCCAGCGCGGGAGACTGCCAGCAATGGGAGAAGTTCAATGGGCAGAAACAAAGAGAAGAGCAAGGAAGTCGAGGTAAGAGGAAGGTTTTGATTTGATACAATAGGAAAAGCCAATCCACAGTAGCTAGCATTTCTGTCTGCTCAACAGGATGTACTGTGCTGTAGCTTTGGACCAGCACGAACATGATCACAGCATGCTTTAGCAGACTGAAATTGAATTCCTATAAAACTAATAATAATAGACTAAAATGCATCTCTGAATTATGGGGGTGGGGGTTTATAAATATTTAGAGTTATTGCTGAAAGAGGAGGTTGCAAATTGCAGTGTCAGTGGCATGTTTTTTGTTACGTTTTATTTAAATATTTCAATGCTTAACTCTTTTATGAGCTTTATAGCCCACCAGCATTGAAAGACAATGGATATTATTCCGTATACACGTGCAGATTTTCAAATGTCAAGGCAGTTTGAACATTATAGTTTCTTGTTCCTAGTTTTTTTTTGGGGGGGGGGGGACAAGGAATAGCTTAGAAAGATTCCTCTTTAAGGGAAAACATATTTATTGTGTTAATGCTAAAGTCTGTTTCACTAATATGCATGTACTCCTTGTATTAAACATAGGCACAAGTTCTATAGCCTACAAATTAGTCTACATTTTCATTTAAAATGCATCAGTTTGTTTTGTTTTTCATCCATTGTCCCCTGCCTTTCATGAAAAAGATGATTAAAAAGCAACAAATATTATTCCACCAGTATTAATAATCAGGTTTTGCCTATTTAAGAGAACAGTCTTGGATCAAAATATAATGAAAAAGATGCACATAAAATGTAAAAATCTACACAATTGTTTCTAAGTTTTGAAAAGTGTTTTGTTGGTGAGTGGCAGAGATTCTAGTTTAAAATATCTATCAGTAGTAGGTGACACCATACAAAACAAAGCAAGGCTGAGACGATATCAGAAATAAATACTGTAGCAGCTAAAGCTGCCCAGCCCCCTTAAACACTTTTTGCTTGGTATATATTCCCAATTAATCATTAAACATTTTTTTTCTGTTCTGGATGTTAATCTTTCTATCTGGAAAACAAGTGTGGCTGTGGAGAAAACATATGAGAATATTTTAATGATGAACTGGGAGAAAAGTAATAAAGTTCACTGAATTTCCAAAGAGAAGTGGTGTTTACAACCCCCCTCCCCCCGTTTTTAATCATTTGTATGACTTTGTTTTCAAGAAATAATTTTAGAGACTAACAGATGCTGATGTTTCTAGGATTGTTGTGCAATGGTGGAAAATACTGGTTGATTTGTTGACTGATTTTAGACTAAGAAACTTTCGGTCTGGTAATTGGCTTTAAGACAAACGTAGCAGTCATTGTTTTCTAATTTTAAATTTTAGCGAAGAATATCCTTGACAATGTCCTTCCCTAGAAGTGGGGAAAAAAAGTATCTTTTTCCAAATGCACTGTGCTAATCAGAGTTTATCAAACTTGATAATGCCTAGAGTTTTGTGCACTTGGAACAAACTTTAATTTTTTCCATAATAGTGATAAAGAGTGAAGTGGAAAGTGTTCAAATTAAGATTGCATATATGGAAATCTAAAATGTAAAATGATACCTAGAATAAAGTAGCTTTTCTAATTTTTTATTTAAATTATTTTTGACAGAGTAACGCATTTGTTTAACATCCACACAGAGTTCATTAGAATCAGTAGAATTGTCTTGTGCTCCACCGTGGGTGATTTTTGTCCTGTGAAGGGCTGAACCAAATCATTTTGGAAAGAATCAGATACCTCTGAGTACAAACATTTGCAGGTTTTTCATACAGATGTATAATTGGGAAGAGTAAACTAGTTTGCAGAATTTATTAGATTCATGAACGTTTAATTAGTTTTTACTTTTTTAAAAAAAATTGTGCCTGTTGCAGAGTATTGGTTAAAATGCATATTCAGAACTGTCCTCTGCTGGACAGCATGTCTGATCTGCTCAACTATATGGTCCTCCCTCTGTCCGTAGCCACAATTTACGCAGGATAAAAGACCTAATACTACTAACAGCTAATGGAGATTCTCCTTTAGATCAAGTGGTAGGGATGTTTTTCCAGAGCTGAAGGCCTTTGAACAGGGCAATTGAAACTGTTCAGCTAAAACCCTAAGCATATCTTAAATGTATGCTTGGTTTGGATTCTTCTGTGTTTGTGGGTATCTGAGGTTCATCAGCATTGTGCTGAAGTGGGCTAATGTTTGGGTTCACAGAAACAGTCCTTTGTCCTTCTAGCTGTTCTCTCTCTCTCTCTCTCTCCTCTGTTCTCTCCCACTCTCACCTAGAAACCTTCCTGCATCCCATCCCATCCCATTCCACATCTTATTTTTGTCTCCAGTAGCAGCCTTCCCCTTCTGCTAGGCACATGAGGTATATTGATACCCTCTATCCTTCCCCTGGGTCTTTAGGGGCCTCTGAGTAGTTGCTTCCCCTCCTTTTCCACCAGCAGGTTGTTTTTTATTTATTTTTTATTTGATAGGAAAGAGTCTTTGAAAGCCACTGTCCTCTAGCCATTAGAAAGATCTTCTTGGGTGGTAGAACCAGAAAGCTAGTTTAGTAAAACAGGGAAATTCACCTTCTTATTTCCTGAGTAGGGTCTGAAAGATGCTCCATAATCCCTGGCTACTATGTGGGCGTAGAAGGTGTATGTCCTCTAACAAGTGGTGGGTAGGGAACTCTCTTGGGTTCCCCAATTGCTGCAATAGAGATTATGGAGGAACCTTTCCATCCCTGTCTATTCATGTGGCTGGCTGCAGTGAGAGAATGAGTGTTACTAGCTCACAGTGTGCAGTAGCGTGAAGGGCAGGTGTATACTGGTTGAGCTAACAGAAGGACCTCAGAACTATGCGAAGTTCAAGACCCACCACTGCTGGCACCGCTACATGTTTCTAATCTCTCCTGGGAGCACTTCCCCTGAACGTTTTACTTCAGTAAAGGATTTTCCACTTTTAAGACCAGGTGGTTGACTGATACGGAAACATTATCCATAATATCAGTAAGTGCAGGTTACTTAGAGCCCTCAACCACATGAATATTCTAGCAGTATTGGGAGCACCAACACAGTATAACATATGAGGGTATGTTTGCAAAGTGGCCTGCCTCTTGAGAGCGTGATGTGCAATTTCTTTGTAGGAGTAAAAGTGTGGGTGCTATTCAAATATGCTCAACTCTTTTTTTAGCCACATAACACATTTTCTGGTCAGCTTATCTCACTGTGTATTGTTGAAGTCATGGTTAACAGTAGGGTTCTACATAAAATTTAATAATAAAGAGCCAGGTCCATTCTTTGTGCACATTGCGCAGTTCAGGAGAAAAGTGGAGGAAAAACGTGGTTTGGGGTCAGTTTTGCACTACCGTCCAAATCATGAGGCCACGGGGCACTGGTATTGTTCCAAGAAGCAATTTATAGTAGCCTGAAGGCTTTAGGGCAGCTTTTCATTAAAAAATGCAGGACAGGCTCTGGCCCAAAAAGTTTAGTTGAGCAAGTTTTACGTGTCCTTCTTCTCAATCTCTTCCTCCACGAACACTGTCTAAAAAAAGAGTACTAGCAAATAATGAAGAATGAATTGGTGGTTGTAGGCAGTCATTCTAAAACTTGTAAGTGATTTTTTTTTTATATTTCATGGTTACATTGATTTTTCTCAATGTACATTTTTTCTGAAAAGCTACAGTGCAAATAAATATTTTGCCTTATGCCTGTGTGTGAGAATAAGCCAAATTCTTTCTGGATGTAATTCCGTTGACTTCAGGGAAATTGCAAGACAGATGAATTTGCTACTATATGTTTTAGGCCCTGAGAAACCTATAGTTACGTTAGAATTCTGGTTTATAGACATAATGTAAAATTTCTGTGCACTCATTTCTAAAAAAACCCCAAAACTCTAGGTAAACCAAAACTCCTAACTTGTATGTGCAGCATCCCACATGCAAATGGGAAAACACGGAAGCCTACATTTTCAAAGGAGTCCACTTATGTTTTAGGCCGCAGTGTGTGTGTGTGTCCAAACTGAACTGTTAAAATCAATTGAAGCTGTGACTCCTCAACAGTCCTAAAAATCAGGGCCCCACTGTCTGAAATTGAGCACCATAAACTTGTCAAAACTTTTGAAAATCTAGGCATCAATGAGTTGAGATCGGCAGAATAGACCTCATAATGATAGTACTATGTGCAGCTGTGCCTGGGAGCTGTTGGATTTCCTTTCCTGTGATGACAGGCAAAAGAAGTGCTATGGATGTGTCTTCAAAAACTCAGGGTAGATGAGCAAGAGATGCTTACATTCCCTTATGATAAATTCTTTTGACTAACCAAGGTCCTACACTTATGGGTACCTAAAGGAGTCTCCATCTATGGCTGACTTTGCATAGGCATGATTTGCCCCCAGGCAGGAAAAATGAGCTTGAAAATGTAATTTGTATGTGTTAGAGTAATTTAGCCAAAGCAACTAAATGAAGCTTATCTGACGCAATATATAACCCCAATCTAGAGCTTACAGAGAAGAATAAGCTACTGCTGCCACTGTGGGAAACAAACTATCACCCTTTTTGTTTGAGTGAATGTATGAATTGTAATTATAGAGGATAATGATAAGTAGCATGAATGACTAGAGAAAATGGTAACCACAACCAAACCAAATTCTTTCCCTGGCATGGATGCTTACAACCGCGTTAGCAACATACAATGTTGATTTGCCTTCCCATGGGACCCCCTGAGGGAAGGAGCTCTTGGGTCTGTGTCAATACCACATCATTAGAGTTTCCATGGTTATTTTCCTTTCTTTGCAAAGGAGAAATACCATTGGTAACTTTCTGGTAAATAGTTAACTTTATATTTAAGATTACTACAAATTAGCATACTTTACAGGAATATTACCCAGGCAGAGCTACAGGACAAAAACTAGTCCCCCGTGTGACGGGTTGGATCACAGGAACCCCCTTGGGAGCTGCCAACCGATGTGCCAAGACTACTTCTATCCCTGTTTTCCCTGCCAGCTCAGGACTTCAGCACCCTGTCTTGCTGAGCCAGACACTCTTGTCTACCTCAACAAAGACCAGAGTCTGAATTACCTGCCCCAAAGCTGCAGGTTTACCTGAAAACAGCTCACAGAAGTGTGCTTGTCTTTAGCACCCAGATGCCCAACTCCCAATGGGGTCTAAACTCAAATAAATCCGTTTTACCCTGTATAAAGCTTCATGCAGGGTAAACTCATAAATTGTTCACCCTCTATAACACTGATAGAGAGATATGCACAGCTGTTTGCTCCCCCAGGTATTAATACATTCTCTGAGTTAACTAATAAGTAAAAAGTGATTTTATTAAATACAGAAAGTAGGATTTAAGTGGTTCCAAGTAGTAACAGACAGGAAAAAGTAAGTTACCAAGCAAAATAAAATAAAATGCGCAAATCTATGTCTAATCAAACTAGATACAGATAGGATCCTCACCAGTTCCAGAATGCTCCCTTTTACAGCCTAATCTCTTTTTAGCCTGGGTCCAGCAATCACTCACACCCCCTGTAGTTACTGTCCTTTGTTCCAGTTTCCTTTAAGTATCCTGGGTGGGGGGGAGGGGGTGGAGAGGCTCCTTCTTTAGCCAGCTGAAGACCACATGGAAGGGTCTCCCAGGGATTTAAATAGACTCTCTCTTGTGGGTGGAGACCCCCCTCCTCACCCTGTGTAGAATCCAGTCACAAAATGGAGATTTGGAATCACATGGGCAAGTCACCTGCCCATGCATGACTCAGGACTTGCAAGGAGCAGCCATTACCCACATGCTACCTTGAATGTCCTCAGGTAGACTTCTTATGTGGATTGGAGTCTTCCAAGCTCTTTTGTCTATTAAATGCTTCCTAATTGAGCACATTCCTTTCCCAAGGAGTGACAAAATGTTTTAACTAAGGCTACTTAGAAATCAAGCAATTATACAGCCAATGTTCATAACTTTGAGCACATAAATGGTGCCTACATACAACTAGGATAAACATAACCTTTACATAGATATGTTATATGGCATATGCAGCAAAACCCTATTCCAGTTATATCATACATACATTTATGAGCACCCCCACCTCATAAAGCCTTATGGAGTACACTGTCACACCCCGGACAAAGCTTTGCACAGAATTCCTGTAGAGAGGTTAGTGGTGGGGAGAAGACGAAACTTCCCTTCCTCCCCACCAATTTGACAACAGGGTATGGAACACCAGTATAGCTGCTTTGCATCTGTGATTACAACCCATGGACTGTAGGAACATGTGCATCAATCTGTATAAGTGCAATCTCTCTTCCATGGTTTATCATGGAATATACTAGCACATTATTCTGTGGTGCACAAAGGATGCTAAGTCTCTATTTGTGTCCCATCAATGCGTCTCTCCCATATCATATAATCTCATATACATCAGAATGGTGACAGATCTGCAGCTTTTTAGCCCTGGCATGTTAGTAGAGGCAGAATTTGGCCAACAGGGAGCCTGAGACAGTTTGATATTTGAATTTGAACATGTTATGTTTTTTATTAAGTCTATATCTGATGAGGTTCAACAAGGACAAGTGCAGAGTCCTGCACTTAGGACGGAAGCATCCCTTGTACTCCTACAGACTAGGAACTGAGTGACTAGGCAGCAGTTCTGCAGAAAAGGACCTACGGTTTACAGTGGATGAGAAGCTGGATATGAGTCAATAGCGTGCCCTTGTTGCCAAGAAGGCTAATGGTATTTTGGGCTGTATAAGTAGGAGCATTGCCAGCAGATGGAGGGACGTGATCATTCCGCTCTATTAGGCATTGGTGAGGCCTCATCTGGAATACCATGTCTAGTTTTGGGCCCCACACTATAGGAAGGATGTGGAAAAATTGAAAAGAGTCCAGCGAAGGGCAACAAAAATGATTAGGGGACTTGAGCACATGACTTGTGAGGAGAGGCTGAGGGAACTAGGATTAGTCTACAGAAGACAAGAATGAGGGAGGATTTGATAGCTGCTTTCAACTACCTGAAAGGGGGTTCCAAAAAGGATGGATCTAAACTGTTCTCAGTGGTACCAGGTGACAGAACAAGGAGAAATGGTCTCAAGTTGTAGTGGGCGTGGTTTAGGTTAGATATTAGGAAAAATGTTTTCATTAGGAGGGTGGTGAAGAACTGGAATGGGTTACCTAGGGAGGTGGTGGAATCTCCTTCTTTAGACGTTTTTAAGGTCAGGCTTGACAAAGCCCTGGCTGGGATAATTTAGTTGGGGATTGGTCCTGCTTTGAGCAGGGGGTGGATTAGATGACCCCCTGAGGTCCCTTCCAACCCTGATATTCTATGATCTGTATTTTAAAAGAAAATTGCATTCTAATAAGTCTGTTACTGAAATGTTTTGCATCAGTTTTGTGTAGAGAGCATATACTATTTTTCTAAACAGATCTCTTCTGTTCAAGTGAGAAATCAAGCTGACATCTAATGGTGATTGCAAATGCCAACCTAGAGTAACTGCTAACATTTACCTTAAAGCTCACAAATAGCTTAGAAGTTATTGACATGCTTTGTGAAGAGGATGCTAGTAGCTGAATGTTCTTGCTGAACATAAATTGGATTCCCTTTACATAAGCTACAATTACTCAAATAAAAAGGAAGATTCCTTTAAAAATATACAATGATAATGTAAGTAGCATATATTTAGCTGCATACTAAAGAAAATGATGTGGTCATGTGCATCTGTACAGTATTCTCACTGTTAATTACATAAGTAAAACCATGTATCTCTTCATCTTAAAAATGACATTTAAATATAATTTATTCTAATTTTGCAACTGAGAATATATACCTATATCTGTGATTTTTACCTTTGGTTTCAAGTACCAAATAGTTCTGTATGTAGTTCCCAATTAACTGTAACAGCTATTTTAATGATTACTTAAGGGGAAAAATCAAAGCAGCTGCTGATATGCCTAAGTTAGGTTATTGAAAATTGTGGATACAATTAATCAGGTACTAATAAAAATGAGGTAATATCAGAGTACCATGGTTGTCCGCTCTGCTGGATGGAATCAGGCCTGCTAAATTGTTGATGATTGTCACCTTCTAGCATGTGGGCAAGGATACAAAAGCCCTAATAGTACTGACAATTAATGAAATTATTCTTCAGCTTAGATGGCAGATACTTGTGTTGTTGAAGTTCTTAAATTCTGTTCCCAATGTTGGCATCTGTGTAATTTAACAGGCAGCCTTGTTGCCGTCCCTCATTTATTGCCTGCTAACTCATACAAATTAGTTACCAGAAGTATTGGGCCGGGGGTTATTATCTTTGTAGATCAGCTAGTTGAGGGTTACAAAATCACAAACACTCGAAGATGATTATTTTTATTTGAGAGGATAGAGCAAAAGTACTCAAACGTGCTAGCTAGTGTTGCAGAAAATGGCATTGGCAACTCTAGGCAACATGATTTCTTTTTAGTCTGTGGTGAGCAAATGCTCCAGCCTGGTATAGAACATACTGTACTGCTGGAGGTGCCATCTTATGGATAAATCATAAAACCAAATCTCTGACGTCTATTGTTGTCTCAAGAGTTGGGGAGTTAGCCCAATTTTCTTGGAAACGTTCCAATTTCAACAATTATATTGTTACATTGAATTTCATCTGTAAATGCAATTATAAGCTATTCTTCATTTCCTGACCAAATTTTTATGTAGTTTTATGTAGCTAAGTTAGTCATTTCTTGTAATTAAAGTAAGTATAGTATGTAAATTAGTTTGTGAAGTACTTAGGATTCTTCTAGATTTAAGGTGCTTTGTAAAGGTAAATCCTTATTTAACTCTTCTGATTCTTGTCCTGCAGTCTTGGTATTAGTATTGTGTTGGTCAGTTATGGTGGACCTGGATGTCAGCAAATTTTATGAAACTGAAAAAAGAAAACTTAGTTCTTCTGTTCTAACCATTTTTGACTCCTTGTTGCTGCTTGATATTCCTTTGAATGGCAAATAGTTCTTCAGTTAGCAGTAAGGAAATAGGAGATTGCTTGCTGTGCTTTTATTAGCTTCCTGTAGAACTATAACAATTCCTCACTGGCTGCTTTGCCTGATAAGACTACATAAATGCCAGTGGCTACCGAGTATGACAGTCAGGCTCCTTATGAAAAGGAGGTGATAGTAGCACATTTCACCAATTTGAGTTACCATGCATTGGGGGTTTGCCAAATAGGAAAAAATTGTGTTTCTCACTGATAAACAATTTGAAGCTTTAGATCCCATATCTCACTAGCCTCCTTCTTTCTCTACATTCATAGTCTGTGCTTAAAATCTGATGAGGCATATTTCTTGCTACTTCTGAAGTTTGCCTGCAAGCCTTGTGGAGAAAGTCTGTAGTTATAATTCCTGATAGCTCTGGAACTCCCAGTAGCACTCATTTGAAGTGGGTTTGTTCAGTCTAAGTTTAAAAATGTATGAAGAACGTCTTACTTTGGATTTACTTTCATTTAGATTTCACTTTAACATTTGTCTGAGATTTTAAATAGTTTTAAGAATAATTGGCATTTTCCTGCTTAGTTTGAGATTAGTTTGCTGGAATAACAGTATAAATTGGTCACTGGTAAGAACAACAATAAAAGGAAAAGTTTGCTTGTCCACATATGCACAACAAATATTTGCTTTACTGATAAATGGTGGAAGCTTTTCCCTCTCATTAGCTAATAAATATGTTTTTGTTTATATTGGATCATGGTCTTTCATTAACTTGCACTTCAGAGAGGTGCCTGATTATGGCCTGAAAGTCTAGGCAAGGGCATAGTTGAGGTCTACCCCAAACACTGTTCTAGTGCATAAATCTGGCTCTTCAATGGAGCTGTTTTGATTGGGTTCCATTCTGGAAATTGGAAGGCTGGTGATGTGCTCTCCAGGCTACCCACAATTCTTCTCCATTATAAACAGCTTTGTTATGGAAACAATAACTCCAGCTTTGGGAACAAACTGGGAAGTTTGTGCTTTGTACCTTTGATACAGAAAATGGTGACGTGTTTTTCATGACTTCAGCAAGATTACTACTTTTAAGGCTTTTCTATTTTTTAATTGTATACATTGAAACTTCCACGTCGGCACTAAAAAAAAATAATTATAATGTAATAAAGGAAGTAGGGCTGTCAAGCACTTTAAAAAAAATGTGATTAATCGCACTGTTAAACAATCAGAGAATACCATTTAAATATTTTTGGATGTTTTCAACATTTTTCAAATATATTTGTAAGTTTCACTTTCACTATAGAGATTGCACTACAGTACTTGCAGAGGTGAATTGAAAAAAAACTATTTTTTGTTTATCATTTTTATAGTGCAAATATTTGTAATAAAAAATAATTGAGCACTGTGCACTTTGTATTCTGTGTTGTAATAGTAAAATATAGAAAAAAATCCAAAAATATTTAATACATTTCAATTGGTATTCTACTGTTTAACAGTGCGATTAAAACTGTGATTAATTGTGATTCATTTTTTTAATCGTGATTAATATTTTTGAGTTAATTGCATGAGTTAACTGTGATTAATTGACCGTCCTAAAAAGAAACATTGTAAGAATTACAAAAAAATATACGTAACAAAAAAATTTGAAAGGTAAACTATTAATTTATTGTATTTTATTACTCACCTTATTGTATATAAATGGAAGGAAAAGTCACATACTTTTGTTTTGTTGTCTTGGGTTTTACCCTCTCCACTGTAGAAATCAGGTCTGATTCTTTTCTGCCTTGCACCCTGTGTTATTTACACCTATACAAGTGTGTGTAAAACTCATCATTTGATTTGATAGGATTTAACACCACCTTGCCCAGATGTTGATGATGACACAAGGTGTAAGGCAGTGTTGAATCGGGCTCTAAGCCTTTTGCCTAAGGGAACAGACTCTTCCAGTTTAGTGTTTCTTACAGTTAATTTACAATTCCTCCTTGGATGGAGTTCATCTGGGATACTTATTCTTAGAGCAGAAGACATCTCTGGAGTAAACTTTCACTTTTGTATAGTACATTTTAGAACTGCAATATCTATTAGTAATAATCGGATGTGTGAGAAAAATCCACTGAGCCTGGCACTGAAAAATTTGTGTCTATATCTAATGCATTATCTTTTTCAGATGCAATGGTTTAAACACAAAAGTTTGGTATATTCACCTTTTTCTCAGTGGAAGCTACCATATGACTTGCAGCTTCCTATCACTTAGAGGTAGTTATGGGTTTTTTTCCTGCTCTTTTATGAGGCTGCATTTATTGTAAGCCTGCCAAATGCTACACACAAACATTTACTACTGTATGAATAATTTCAGCACGTTGGACAGCAATCAAGGTTTATCAGTCAGCCGCTGCTTCCCCTATAGTCTATTCTCTATCTGTAAAATTTGAAAAATGATATTTGAAAAATATCTGTTGGCACATTTCATACTTGCTATTTAACATTTCAAATATTTTTGCTATTTTTATGAAAAGCTAAATATTTTGTGCTTTCATCTCATATATATTGTAGTTTCTTTGTTTCCCATGGAAGACAGTGTAAGGAGCTAGAGAGGCAGTGGGGGATGAGGTGGGGAGGAAAAGGAAAGAAAGTGAGTGAGAGAGAAACTGCCATTTTTCAGTGATAATAGTAATGTTTTGCCTGAAACTACTGCATGAAAACGTGACTTCATGCCAGAACAGAATTTTGTCTCTTTTGCTATGAATACAGTGTGCCCTAGAGGAAATGGTGACATATCACCTTGGACCAAATTAGTGAATTCTCTCAAACTGGCAGAATTTTTCATTTTTACATTAACAAAGTGGAAAATTGATAGTTTTGCCCAGTATTCTCTGATATTTTTCCTTTTAAAAATAATCTCTTTTCCCACTGTAATAGTGGGAATGTTCTTTGAACTGATTGGGCCATTTGTTCTGATGAGAGGGCCAAATTTGTGCTAAATTTGTGTACATATTCATTTTTCACACAAACGTGCTTGTGCTCACAATAATAAGCAGTTGTGGGCTTCAGTTTCTATTTTCTTACAGAAAAGTAGTATTTGTGTGTACAATACAGTGGTCACACTTAAAAAAAATCTGTTTTGAAAGACAGTACTGGGTTCCAATGTTACTTCTCATTTAAAGAATAGGGAATCTCTCTTAAACCATTAGAAATTTTTAAAATGGAAGAAACTTTTGAGGGAGCTCACTGTACCTGGGCATTCAAAATCTGTTGTAACAGAGTAAGTGCCCACATTTGAAAACGTGGCCTAAAATGTTTAGACTTCAATATTTATTGTAGATGCTCATAGAACAGTAATGCAAACTGGTGAAGTCATTAGAATAGTAGCAAGTAAATGCCTACCCTACCTCTGGTGTTCTTGACCAGAGCTGGGATAATGGCAGGATAATGGACACCTCCTTGAAGCTTTGAAGGGGTGAGGAGTCCTTCCTCCTCTTTTTTTGGTGTTAGGTGCTAGTTGGGTTAGAGGATGGGATGAACACTTGACCATCACACCCATTTTGAGTAATGGTTGGCCATTTGCAAGAGCAAGGGAGTTGATTTTTTTTCGACTACCCAGAGGCATTTTTTTAATCCTTCTCCTGGATGGGTCTAGTCATTGTTTGGTGCCTCTTGATCTGTCCTGCTCACTGTGATTGGTTGATAGTTGCCTGTCAATTATGTTTGTTTTGTCAATTTGTTTAGTGTGCTTTGTGCTCAGTTAATTGCTGTTTGAGATCAGGCAGGATTCCCACCACCATCCCAAAGTGAATTTCACATTGTGCTTTGGTTGGTTTTTGCCCTCCAATCAGCTACCAAGGGGACTGGCTTGTTGTTATGCTTTAATTGTTGTTGCTTTTGCATTGTCCAGTAGAGACTGTCATGTTAACAAAGCCAATTTTGGAGTTTGTAAACCTGTGCAAAGATTGCAAAGTATTTGGCCTGGGCAGACTGGTAGTCTAGAATCCATTTTATCCCAAGATACTGAATTCCTCCACACCTTTTCATTCTTATCATTCACACGATGAAAGAATTCTGGGGGATTTTAGCAGTTGGGGCCGTGTCTCTACATTTTGAATGCAGGAACCAGAGTTTGCCTCTCCTTACATATTTAAGTTCTGTCCTATTAGCTAGTTTGAGAACTGAATTGGGCTAATGTTTGACAACTATGTTAGGAAGGTACCATTTAAACTCCTCTTTGGTTTATTTAATTAAAAGTAGGGCTGTCAATTAATCGCAGTTAACTCATACAATTAATTTTTAAAAATCGCAATTAATAAAATTAATCATGATTAATCACACTGTTAAACAATAGAATACCAATTGAAATGTATTAAATATTTTTGGATGTTTTTCTACATTTTAAAATATATCTATTTCAATTACAACACAGAATACACTTTATATTATTTTTTATTACAAATGTTTGTACTGTAAAAATGATAAACAAAAGAAATAGTATTTTTCAATTCACCTCATACAAGTACTGTCCATAGTGCAATCTCTTTATCATGAAAGTGCAACTTACAAATGTAGTTTTTTTGTTACATAACTGAATTAAAAAGCAAAACAATGTTAAACTTTAGAGCCTACAAGTCCACTCAGTCCTACTTCTTGTTCAGCCAATCACTAAGAGAAACAAGTTTGTTTACATTTATGGGAGATAATGTTGCCCACTTCTTAATTACAATGTCATCTGAAAGTGGGAACAGGCATTCGCATAGCAGTATTTTAACTGGCCTGGCAAGATATTTATGTGCCAGATGCACTAAAGATTCATATGCCTCTTCGTGCTTCGGCCATCATTCCAGAGGACATGCTTCCATACTGATGACGCTTGTTAAAAAATAATGCATTAATTAAATTTGTGATTGAACTCCTTGGGGGAGAATTGTACGTCCCCTGCCCTGTTTTACCTGCATTCTGCCGGACAGGATTAGAATTCGAAACTGCCTTGACAAGTTTGAGAATTGGTCTGAATTCAACAAGATGAAATTTAATGAAGACAAATGCAAAGAACTACACGTAGGAAGGAAAAATCTTAAAATGGGGAATAAACCGGCAAGGTATTAATACTGTTGGGAAAAAATCTATAGTGGTTAACAGTTTGAATGACTCAAAAATCTGATGCATTTGCAAAAAAAGGCTAATATCCTGGGGTATATTAAGAAAAGTTTTGTATGTGAGACATGGGAGGTAATTGTCCCACTCTACTCTGCACTGGTGAGGCCTCAGCTGGAGTACTGTATCCAATTTTGGGTGCCATCCTTCAGGAAAAACTGCAGAGAGTCCAGAGGAGAGCAACAAAAATGATAAAAGGTTTAGAAAACCTGACTTTTAAAAAAAACACACAAAAAAAAAAAAAAAAAAAAAAACACCTGGGCATGTTTTGTCTTGAGAAATGAAGACTGAGGGGGGACCTGATAAGTCATCTGATTTATTAAGGGCTGTTATAATGAGAACTCTGATCAGTTATTCTCCATGTCTACTGAAGGTGGGACAAGAAGTAGAGGGCTTAATTTGCAGCATAGGAGATTTAGGTTAGACATTAGGAAAAACTTTCAACTATTAGAATAGTTAAGCTCTGGAATAGGCTTCCGAGGGAGGCTCTGGAATCCATCATTGGAGGTTTTTAAAAACAGGTGGGGCAAACACCTTTCAGGGATGGTCTAGGTTTACATGGTCCTGCCTCAGCACCAGGGGCTGATCTTGTTGACTTGTTGAGGTCCCTTCCAGCCCTACATTTCTATGATTCTGTGATTTGCAAGGCTTTTGACCACAGCCTGGACTGGGAAAATAAGTGGATAGAAAGTGGCCCAGGGAGGCAATTCCAAAGCACCCAGGGTGTTGGATATCACTGCTTCTTATAGGGCCCCAGATTGGAGTCCAGTGGAGAAAGAGGGCCTGGGCAGCCCTACCAACCATCCTCTTGGGAAGGAGACAAAAATGGCTTGTCCCTGCCCCTCACCTTAGAGATAAGGAGAACAGAGACATTGTAAGCCATTGTACCTCAAGGTAAGGGTGTGCAACCCACAGCGGCCTGGAGGCGGCCTGAAGAATCGTCTTTTGTGGAGATGTTGGACTGTATACATATTGTTGGACTTTGTTACTCCAGAAGGGGGCAGATTCGATTGGTGACCTGGCTGGCAAGCCAAGTCACTACATACCAAAAGGGAGACTTCCACAGTAAGTAAGTAATTGCTAGCAATGGATGCTGGAGATGAAGGAGAATTGGGACCCAGTGACCTGTCCAGCAGGTGGCACCACCAATAAAGTCAGCCTTGTTGGAGAGCAGAAGTAAGAAAATTATATATCAAAACAAGAATAGACAGGTCAATGGACCATGGTGGAGTCATTTAGAGCCACTGACTGTTAGGAACTGAATGTAGTTGGTCTGGTCTAAGGGTTGGAGCAGTGACTGTCAGGTCTAGTGATCAGGGCAGCATTGAAGGCTAGAGGCAGAGTCAGGAGTTGAGCCACAGGTGAGAGCTGGAGCCAAGAGTCAGAGCCAAAATTGGAACTGATGTTTAGGATCAAGGTGTAGAGCATGAACCACAGTTAAGGCAAGGCTCAGACACAGAGCCAAGAGCAAGGCAGGAACTGGATGGGAGCAGAGCAGGAACAAGGTTGGATGTAATCACAGCAGAATGGGCTCTGATGCAGCAGCAACAGGGAGTCCACACAGTTGCTTGAACCACCCATCTGAATCACTTACTGGCTCAAAAATAGTGGGTGTGAGACAAACCAGCAACTCCAAACCAAGAGGACTTCCTGTGGGGCCCGACCTTGCAGGAGTAGTGAGGTGCTGCTTCATCTGTCTCCCTTCCTGGCGGCCAGAGAGTGTCAGAGACCAGCATCTTCCAGAGCCCTGGGTTCTGGACCTGCACCCTCAGATCCTTACATTGACATATGGATTTAAGGGATGTCCAAGTTGCCTCTTTGATTACAGCTATGTCTGTATTGGACAAAGGAACTACATTTGACACTCCAACCAAGGCATATCCGTGACATCAGTGTAATTTAGAGGTTTCATTGCTTAGTATGTCATGTGAAGAGAGATTCTGCCTCTCGCATAGCCCCAACCAACGGGTAATGCATAATCTGCACTCCCCCTGCCCCAGCAGTACTTCCAGGAAGCATTATGGCTTAGATACACCTCTCAGAGACCCAATTCCCCTTGTGCTGGGGGTAGTAATTTGCAGCTGGACCATACTATATCCATTGTGCAAGCTCAGCTGTGTTGGCCAGCGCATTGTGTGTCCGTGTAGAACAAGAATGGAGTCAAAGCTCCACCCATTCCCCACTGCTCCTCATTCACCTGCTCCAGGGATTGAGGCGTTTTCAAAACTTTTTTTTCCTGGTTACTTCAGTTTACTGAATCAGTGGTGCAGAGAGTGGATTTTGTAAGACTGATTGCCATATACAGGATCAGAGTAGCAGAGTTGCAAGAAAAAAACACCATGCAGAGTAGTATTGCATAATAATGTGTTCTGAAAAATAATTCTACTAAATGCTTCAGTTTCTCCAAGTATAGCTAATCAGATGTATAATATTTAAACTACAATTTGTAATATTTCTACAAAGGCAATCATGTATCTTAATATTGTAGGAGGGATTTTTTTTTGATAAAATATACTGAAAATTGGTGATATAATCTTAGGTAATCTTCTGGGAGAACAAAAGGCATTGTGCAGGCATTACAGGCAGCTTAAATCCTGCAGTTAAACACTTCCTAGTCTCAGAGCTGAGTTGACCTAGAAGCAAAGTTCTAGATTTACAGTGACAGAGGTGAATTACTGACCTCTAGCGCTTTTACTCATTTTAAAAAAAAACAACAAAAAAAACCAGACTGCCTTACAGTGAAAGACTGTTGGACTATACAGCATCACTTTTGAGGATTACAACTGCAGTGATGCCATATTTCACATTTTATATAGATTTGATATATTTGTTGCTTTTCTTAAAGCTTCAGCTCCTGGAGTCAGTTGATCACATAAGAATCACAGATTTCATTTAAATAAGTAGCTTTCCTGTCCTAGCGCTTGTGGAGGAAAAAATTAGACAACATGAACTCTAATAGCTCAAAAACCAGCAAATAAAAAGAATCCAAAATGGCTTAATTTTTTTTAAATACAATCTCATGAATTTTGGAATATGACTCATGATTTTTGAACACTTTGGGTTCAACACTGCAGTTAAGGAAGAATTTGGCACTTTGGAAAAAATAGGAAAAGAAAAATATGACAATCAATTTTTTACTTTAAAAAAAAAACAGACAGGTAAATATTTGTGGCATAAACTAGAGAACCGATTTGTTGAAGTTCTGGAGGATGCAGAAATCTCCCACTGATTAATTGAGGTTTTCCAAGGATAACAGGCAGCACACTCACTGTGCCCCATTTACTAAGGCCTCGATCCTGCAGTGGTATCTCCACAAGTGACCCACAGCATGGAGCGCACCCACAGATGTGTTGCAGAAATTTGTGAACAGTGACATTTGGTCACTGTGGCCAGCTGTGAACTCTCAGTGAAGCTGAAGAGGGTTAGCCTCAAGGATTCAGACCAGTAGCATTAAAAGATTGGGCCAAGAATCCAAAAGTGAGGTGCGAAGCACCCTCAATTCCCACTGAATTCACCAGGAATTTAGGGGACCAAGTAAGTTGTTAATGTAAATGTTGGTTTATCTTTCATTTGGTAAGGCCCCTCATTAGTCCACCCTCCTTCCAGTTGAGGGCCGCTCAATTTGGATTCCCCTTTGAGGTTATCAGTGCTACTGTTTAACAATCAGGTTTTTAAAAGCAGTTTTGTGCCCATGTAAATGGTATATGTGTGTGTGTGTGTACCCTGATATATACATGCACACATCAGATGCTGTGTGGGCATAAATATGTTCATTTGAAATCTGGCTCCAAGATTTTGAGACTGTAAGCACTTTGAGCAGGGGCTGCCATTTACTATTTTTTTTGTACAACACCTAATATAATGGGACCCTGACTAGTTGGTCTTTCGTCGGCTATACAATTATGATGTCTGCTGGGGGAAAAGTCATTGATGAGACTTAAGATGGCTGAGGAATTCGTGCTTTACAGGTTTTTCCACATATGTGGCAGGTGGTTGCTTGGAGAAAGCACAAGTGCTGGCTGGGATGCTGTACCCTTTCTTTCTTCCTCCTGCCATTTCTCAGCCTCTTGAGCAAGGCGAGTGTCTTCAAAATGGATTGAGTCTTGGTCTATGATGCAACACCATTGCAGTCTATTGCCAGCCAGCTCTTTCCAATTCATAGGGTCAATGCCTCCCTTCTTAAGGTTGACTTTCAGGTGGTCCTTGTAGTGTTCCCTCTGTCACTTATGGGGTCTCTTACCATGACTAAGTTGAGAAAAGAGGACTTGCTATGGAAGATGAGTATCAGCCATCTGCACCCAATGACCAGCCCAGCAAAGTTGATGTTTCATAATCTTTGCCTCAACACTGGTGGAGTTAGCTGCAGAGAGAACACTGGCATTGGTGTGACAGTCTTCCTATCTGATACAGACAATCTTCCTATGGCAGCGCTGTTAGTACCACTCCAGATGCTTAAAGTGGTTTTGGTATATCACACGTCTCGCACCCATAAAGAAGAGTGGGGATGACTACTGCATAGTTGACTTGGATCTTAGTTTCCATCTGCAGATCTCTATCGATGAAGACACAATGGAGCAACATTCTGAAGGATATGCTGTCACAACAGATCCTATGTTCAATCTCTGTATCAAGATTGGCTGTCTGGAAGGGATGGATACCAAGGTAAGGGAAATGCTCAATGTTTTTTCAGGGGTTCACCACCAATGACAGTTTGTGGGAGAATGGGGGCAACTTGTGCTGGGACAGGCTGATGGTGCACCTTAGTCTTCCCAATGTTGAGAGAAAGTCCCAGGCTATGATAGGCACCTGAGAAGAGATCTAGGGTGGATTACAAGTCAGCCTCAGTGTGTGCAACGATAGCACAGGTGTCAGCATACTGAAGGTCAGTAATAACAGTCCTGGTGACTTTTCTTTTAGAATGAAGATGTTGCAGGTTGAAGAGCTGGTCGTCTGTGCAATACTCAATCCCAGTTCCAGAAGAAAGGCAGTCATGAATAAGAATCAAGATTATGGCAAGATAGGAAAAAAGGGTTGCAGCAATAACATAGCCCAGCTTAACACCAGTACGAATGGTGAATGGTTCAATCTCCAACCCATTATGGAGGATGGTGGCGGTCATGAAGTAACCTGAGAGCATGAATGGACAACTGACCTTAGATAGCACCTTCCATAATGTTTCATGATTGATGGAATCAAAGGCCTTGTTAGGTCAATAAATGCCATAAACAATGGCTGGTTGAACTGTGAATCTGAAGTTTCAGCTGTCACCATTGAGTCCATTCCTCAGCATCCAGTAATAGAACCTCTTGCTGACCCCCCCATCTTCTGAGGAAGTTTGGTGAGCCATCACTCAGATTAGAAACAACAAGGCGCCAGGCCCAGATGACATCCCCATGGAGGTCTTCAAAACTGGTGGAATAGCACTCGTGCAAATACATCATCAACTTCTTGTTAGAATTTGGGTTAATTAGGAAATTCTACCTGACCTAAAGAATGTCACAATATTGGCAATTTTTAAGAAAGGGGACAAGTCAATGTGTGGGAGTTACTGAGGTGTTGCCCTCCTCTCCATTGCCAGGAAGATCCTTGTTTGTATCCTTTTAAACAGTCTCCTCCCTCTTGCTGAAGATGTCCTTCCAGAATCCCAATGTGGTTTCAGACCATCTTGCGGCACCAACGTGATTTTTATTGCATGACAGATCCAAGAGAAATGTAGTTGGTCTTTAACCAGTACAGCAATATAAATGTTAAATAATAAGCATCTAGAAGTGCTGCTGCTCCTTAAATATCCAAAGGAGTAGCCCACATTGCCTTAACCTCTATTAAGTCATGGGATGGAGGCAAAAGACTGTGAGTTAAAATCAAATTAGGCATTTCGAGCGCAAAGCTACTATTGGGCCGAGAGGTAAACACGTTAAGTGCCATTTTGTGTACAGTGCATTAGGACAACTTTACCAGTGGGCCACTTAGTGCACTATTAAGAACACAAAGGGCACATAGATTAAGCACAGGCCCTCTCTTTTGCACCTCAAAATCAGATATATAGAAACTTAAAATTCAATCACATCTATAAATTACAAACAGATGCAAAATTGTGAGTACAAAAACATAAGTCTGATTAAAGTCAGGCTGAAATTCCAAAATCTTTATTGAGCCCTTTAGTTAAGCAGTTAATGCCGCCAAGCATGAAAATTATTATATAAAGCTGTGCAGAAACTGGAATTCCCATTCCATGGAAAATGTTGCATTTCTGAAATTTTTTACTTTCTGAATTAGAATGAAAGTTCAGAAATGCAACTTTTTCCATGGAATGGAAAATTTTGAAAAATTCCATTTCAGGAGAACTGGGGAGCCAGGCAGAAAATAATGCTCTTCGGAGCCATTCCTCCTTGACATCAGTGAACGTTCTGGCAATGCTTGGAGTCATAGTATTACTGTCAGTCTGGGTAATTTTCCTTGTATGATCATTGGAGGGTGGAAGTAGGTGTGACTTCAACATGCATGGTGAGCACGAAGAGGAGTGAATGCAACTAAACCCTGGTGTCTGGGTGCTACTCAGCCAGCATGTTGGACATGCAAGTTTCAGAATTAATATTAGCTTCTATAAGTGCCAAAGGAATGATGTCTATAGCGTTGTTTTGACTGGCACTTTAAGGGGACCATTTTTTTGGAGAATGGTTTCTTTCCATTATCTATTGTCATGAAAAGTCTGAGCATGTGAAGCTAATCTCTGAAACTGGATTCAGTTGTTCAGATTTTCATCTTTGAATGTGTAGCTTGTAAGCATGGACTCAAACTCTGAAAACAATTAAAAATAGAACAATGTCAAATAAATAAAGCTGATAAAATTCTATGGAACAGGAAAGAATGAAGCTCATCAAGTATTTAAAAGGTTCATCTAAGTACATGGAATAGATAAATGGGAAAATTGTTTGTTTATAAGCATTTCTAAATGTTACCTCATTAGATTTCACTCATTCTGATTATGTATTTTTAATGATTGCATAGAATCTGTACCCTACTTCCCATTAGTCCTTTTAGAAGTGGAACTTCAAAATACTGACTAAACTCTAGATATAGGTTGCAGATTTCGAATCGAGTGATTCAGGAAAAATAAGTAATGTATATTTATTTCACATTACTAGTATCATAATACCTGCTATTGTATCACAATATGGTAATTGTAAATATGTCCATCATATTAATTAGCTGCTGGCCTTAAGTTTTGGATGATGTGGTAATTTAATTTATGTCTTTCACTGTACCACTTACAGTGAAAAATCTTTAGAGGATGTAAAGTATAGAGGGACAAATAAGGTTAAAGAACAAGGTTGGGGTTGAGATCTGGGTTCTATTCTCAAGTTTGCCATGGAATTTCAGTGTAGCCTTGGGCAAGTGTCTTAACATCCCTGCCTCAGTTTTATCATCTATAGAATGGGAACAGGAACCTCTTTCTATCCCAGAGGACCTTTAAAAACTAAATTCACCGGTGTTTATGAAATGTACTGATGTTCTTAGATGAAAGGGCAAAGTTTTATTAGTACGTATAAAATATTATTGCTGTTATACTAAGGTCAGAATGTGTCTTCATATATGTGAATAGCTAAAAGAGAAATTACTATTTTTTAAAGAAGCCAGAAAATACACACACAGGTTAACAATGTCTATTGTTAAGGCTACTAACATGTTCCATTAATAAAGATCTTGTTTTTAGTTGCTAATAACATTGCCAACTTTGTTTGGTCTGAAATTTTCCATGCTAGGTGTCTGCCGCTGGCTGATCTTTTTTCGGGAATGGGGGGCGAGGGGGTGGGAGAGGAGTCAGCTAAAATGGCTTAGCTGTTTCTCAAATTAAGGCTAAGCAGAAATATGTTTTGTCCACGTATAAAAAACAAAATAAAACAAAAACTTACAACAGTTTTTTTGAGAAGCTCTATGCTTTTGAGTAGGGACTTGAAATTTGGCAGCAGGTTGCCTTTATGTCTGGGACTTTTGCCATCCGCATAAAAATATACCCAAATTTGGGCACCTTCGAAGCCTCTGGAAAAATAGCAATTTACACATGCTCATTAGAGACTTGTTAGTTTGGCAGCTAAATTCTCTTAACTATCCTGTCTGCACTGGGCATGCTCTCAACTCGTATGTGTTGACTGGACTGCATGTAAACCATTCCCCTGGAGTAACCGAGATGCTCTAACTGAGAGGAGCAGGGACTGAGCAGGCTTTTCCATGCAAGTGTTGCTCCTGTTGCTATGGCACTAAACTCTGGAACTGAGAGCAGGGAGACTGTCTTCCTTGTGCTCTCACTTCCCCATCTGCTGGTGCTCAGGTAAAATGGATTAGATGGAGGAAGCAAATTTACCTGAATGCAGAAGGGTGAGGAATGGGATGGAATGAAGTGCAGGGTGACAGGGACAGAAGCTTGAGGGGAGGGGAAGTAGGAATCTGGAGTTGATGGGAGTTAGGAACTGGAGCTGGGAGAGAAGGCAGAAGATGAGGGACTAGGAAGAGAGGAGGGAAAATGGCAGAAGCTGTGGATGGGGAAGTGTGAGGGGGTGGAAGGGGCAGAGCTGTTAGGGGGAAGGGCAGAGGTAGGTGGGTGGGGAGACATGGGCCGGGGCAGATGTGGAGGGAGGAACAGGAGTTGAGCAGAATGGTGGACAGTCAGAATCTTGGAAAGGGGATAGTGGTGGGATTGTTTCATTTTAAAAAAATCTTAGAAAATTACACACAAAAATACTTGAGGGACATTAAGGTTGCTAGAGTCCAGCATTCAAATGCTTGAATAGGGATTATCTGTGCAACCTTAATTTGGTCCCTTTCCGAGTGTGCCTTATGATAGTCTTAATTACATGATCACATGCAATTTTTTCCACAGGACCCCTGACTCATTCAGTGCAAAGGATGGACTGGCCTCTGGGGTGATTCAGATTAGTGTAGTGAAGGAGGCTGTTTTCCATAGGACTCCATCTCATCAGTTGCAGGGGTTGGAAGGTGTGTAGTGAATGAATCTGGGAACAACAGGACAAGGAAAAGATGGTCTCCTGGTTAAGGCAGTTGAATGCTGCCCTGGAAAATTGGATTCTATCCAAGCCTCTGCCACAGAGTTCCTGTGTGACTCTGGGCAAGTCACTTAAGCAAAAATTTTCACAGATGACCATGATATGTTCCTCCTTTTCTGGGCACCCTGTTTGTGACACCTGGGGTCTGATTTGCAGAAGTGTTGAGCCCTCCCAATGCACCTGAGATCAATGGGAGCTCAGGTCAGATAAAATGCTAAGTATTCAGAAAAATGAGGCCCTAGGTGTCTCAAAGTGGGCACCAAAAATTAGTTGATACTTTTGACAATTTTGGCGTTAATCTAAGCCTCAGTTTCCCATGTGTAAAAAGGGGGTAACACCACTTTGCCTCAAAAGGATGTTGCGAAGTTAAATTAGTTGTTTGTAAAGAACTCAGATACGAATATCATAGAAAAGTTAATGCGGAAATTAATAATTCTGTATGCACTGCAGTGCTTGGATGGTATGCAGTAAATAATGCATTAGGCCATACATTGATTGAGGATAGAAAGGTATATTGAGTAGATACCCATTCAATGAGCGCTGTCCGTCTTGTGCACTGTATGAGGCTGAGATCCTATGGAAAAATGGTTATTATGTAATTAGACTATCTCATAATGCATATGCACAAAGGAGCCAACTTAAGGTTGCATGGGCAACATTAATTCTGGCATTTCATGACTTTTGGGTGCTACACTTTGCAACTATAATGATGATGTGTGTGTGTGTGTGTGTGTGTGTGTAGCTGAGTTGACAAAGACTGTGAATCTTTTTCATTCTAGCCTTTTCTGAGTTTGTGAATGTATCATATATAAGTTAAGCATGGCTGTTCAGAATTCCATTGTAATATTAGTTGGATAACACAGCAGCTGAACAGCAGGAGTCAAACGCTCTGAAAGATTTGTTAGGATCCATTTCCATATATAAGAAGCTTTCCTAAAAATTCATATAGAAGAAAATCTGGTGGACTGCTACATCCCTTGGGCAAAATTTGGCTTTGTTCATAACTTTTTACTCTCCCAAAACAAAATGCTCATTCTTCAGCAGATTTGAATTGTCTTTTCACATGTTGATATTTTTAAAGTGTTTTTTTTACCTTAAGAACAACAAAAAATCATAGATCTATTGTGTAGTTCTAAAGTCAATTGATAACAAAAGCAAGCTATAGCCAAACAAATGACTGAGCTGTTGAACTAGGATTTCAAAAACTGCTCTATTCAAATCTGATATACTGGTGGAAGCCCGCTTAAATGTGGTTTTCTTTGTTTCTTTGTTTGTTTGTTGTTGTTTCATTTTTTAAAAGGCTAATTAATATTGCATCTTTCTATGAGGTACTAGTCTGGGGGAAGCAGCTGTGTTGATAAGTGACCACTCCATGTATTTGCCATTTTTGGTGCATATTTTGGCCTTAGTTTGTTGATTTTACAGATGTTGTTGGACTGAGTGGGCTGGGGGATGGGAGTTGCATGCCGATTGTAGACTGTTTTGAATCATTTAAACAAAGTATTGCTTCCACCATTTTCAATGATGGGAGTATTCAGGAGTATAATCTTTACCAGATATGGTTTAAACCACATGAAACAAAATGCATTTAATTATGGATTGTAAACCTTCAGTAACTTGTAATGTTTTATGTGGTTCTCAGGGGAAAAAATACCAAAACACATCCTAACAGTTAATCTGTTGTTAAGTGTGGAGTTATTTGTCTAATGTTAATCATATGGACACTTCTAGAACATATGATCTGGTACCAAACAAGCTCTGGACTGCTTGAACTGGCTTCAGCTGTCCTAGAGATGTATACTGCTGTCTCATCCTCAGTGCTAAAAATAAGTATTAACTGGGCTTTAACTTATTCCTGCAGCCAAACTCTCATTCTGTATCTTTTGTAATGTGATTTCTGCAGCTTGAGCTGATGCTTCTCCAGTATCATGAATAATCACTAAGTCTGAAGCCTAAGGGCATTTATTTGGTTGAGGGAAAACAAGAATTATCTGATGGGACCAGTCTTAATGGACTTGGAATTCTGTGCTTTCTGTGAACTAAAAGATAAACACAGGATCCGTTGCTGTGCAATGTTTTTCTTCCTAGATTATCAGGCATGTTGCTGATGTATGTATGTATGTTTGTTTGTTTGTTTACTTTAGCATTAAAACAGAGACACTGTGCTGCCTCAAAACTAGGAATGGGCATAATGGACACTGAAGGTATAAACTGAAGGGAAAAATTAATCAGGCTCAGCTCCATCAGCCAGATGCATAACAATAACTTCTTATACATCCAGCTGTGAACCTCATTTTGAGATGGACTCTTGGGTGAGGATATTGTTATATTACAACCTTTAGGCCCTAGGGAAAGGATCCTTTGCATAGAAGAACATGTGTAATTCATATATTATTTTACTTCATTCTTCAAGTTTAAGGAAGTCCACTGTCTCACCATTGCAGCATAAAAGAGTATTTTGTGTTGTCAGTATTTTTAAGTCAACCTGTAGGTAATATAAAAAAAATGGAGATATACCTCTCTCAGAACTGGAAGAGACCCCAAAAGTTCATGGAGTTCAGCCCCCTGCCTTCACTAGCAGGACCAAGTACTGATTTTGCCCCAGATTCCTAAGTGGCCATCTCAAGGTTTGAATTCACAACCCTGGGTTCAGCAGGCTAATGCTTAAACCACTGAGCTATCCCTTGCTTTCGAATAACCTTCTGATTCCTTTTGGATCATCATGTTTTGAAGTCATATGGTCAGAAGGGGAGCTGAGGATGGATGGTGTTGACTGGTAACCTGCTCTTCAACCCAGGATAGGCTCAAGAGGCCAGGGAAGGTGGGACAGATTTTATGTACCCTCAGATGTAGCTGAGGTGTGGCCTGACATGAGTGATTAACACAAAGATGGAGGCCCCATTTCCTGAAAGATAGAATTTGAGAGGTAAACAGATCTGTTTAAAAAGACAGAATGTTTGGACCAGCTAAGATAAGAGGGAGGATACCTTGGGAACCATTTCTACAAACAAGATAACAATGAACATGATAAGATAGGAATGTAGAGAGGTGGTAAAGAGGAGGTCAAGCATGGAAGCATGTTGGTTTTTGCAAAGTAACTAAATCATCCAAAAATGTCTTGTGCAATTTATAGTAAATGCAATGAGATATGTAATGTATATAACAGGATAGGGTTTTTTTGTAACTTTGGAGCTGTGATGTACTCTGCATCCACCTCCCGGGTGTTTGAGCCTGATGAACTCAGCGCAGCGTTACTATATTCCAAATAAAAATAGCTGTGTGACAGAGTCTGGAGTCAAACTGAGTTCTTGGGAAGTAGAGTGGAAAAAGGTCCCAGAGGGAATCCTGACATGAGGAAATCCATGGGAACTGGAACATGGTAGCATGAGCTGGGAATACAGAGGTTGGAGACAGGTTTCAGAGTGGTAGCTGAGTTAGTCTGTATCAGCAAAAACAACAAGGAGTCCTTGTGGCATCTTAGAGATTAACAAATTTATTTGGGCATAAGCTTTTTGTGGGCTAAAACCCACTTCATCAGATGCATGAAGTGGAAAACACAGTAGGCAGCTTTAAATACACAGCACATGAAAAGATGCGGGGTCAGTTTTAACGAGCCAGTTCAGTTAAGATGGAGGTGGCCTATTCTCAACAGTTGACAAGAAGTAGTGCTAATGAGGCCAGTGCAATCAAGGTGGTCCATTTCAAACAGTTGACAAGAAGGTGTGAGTATCAGCAAAGGGAAATTAGTTTTTGTAGTGACCCATCCACTCCCAGTCTTTATTCAAGCCTAATTTGATGGTGTCCAGTTTGCAGTTTCTCATTGGAGTCTGTTTTTTTTAATTTTTTTGTTGAAGGATTGCCCTGTTTAAGTCTGTTATTGAGTGTCCAGGGAGATTGAAGTGTTCTGCTGGTTATTGAATGTTATAATTCTTGATGTCTGATTTGTGTCCATTTATTCCTTTGTGTAAAGACTGTCCAGTTTGGCCAATGTACATGGCAGAGGGGTATTGCTGTCACATGATGGCATATATCACATTGGTAGATGTGCAGGTGAATGAGCCCCTGATGGTGTGGCTGTTGTAGTTAGGTCCTATGATGGCGTCCCTTGAATGATAGATATGTGGATAGAGTTGGCATTGGGGTTTGTTGCAGGGTTTGGTTCCTGGGTTAGTGTTTTTGTTGTGTGGTGTGTAGTTGCTGGTGAGTATTTGCTTCAGGTTGGGGGGCTGTCTGTAAGCGAGGACTGGCCTGTCTCCCAAGGTCTGAGAGTGAGGGATTGTCCTTCAGGATAGGTTGTAGATCCTTGATGATGCACTGGAGAGGTTTTAGTTGGGGGCTGTAGGTGATGGCTAGTGGTGTTCTGTAACTTTCTTTATTGGGCCTGTCCTGTAGTAGGTGACTTCTGGGTACCCTTCTCACTCTGTCAATCTGCTTCTTCACCTCACCAGGTGGGTAAAACTACAATTTATACCCGCCTACTGTATTTTCCACTCCATGCATCTGATGAAGTGGGTTTTAGCCCAGGAAAGCTTATGCCCAAATAAATTTGTTAGTCTCTAAGGTGCAACAAGGACTCCTCACTGTGTTTTTTAGAAGTTGGAGAGAGATTAGTTGCATGGGTTTGGGATCATTGATCACTTGTGATAGTAGGAGGAAACAGGTCTGGAACACATTATTTATGGGGTGGAGACCAGTTTGTGGCATTTTCAACTGGTCCCATCATTTCTGGTTCTTAGGGTGTGGACCAGTAGAGACTCACCCCTTCTATGCTTATTATGTTAAGCAATATTACTTGACTTGATCATGGATAATGCCTTAGGTTTCGGTTATATAAACACAATCATTCTGAATGATGCTACAGAACTGTAACAGGCTGTCACTTTTTGTTTGAAATACCTAGCCCATTACCAGGTGTTGATACATTAAAATATTCAGCCAAACAAGATGTTTGGTAATTATAGTTATAGAATTACAGTATATAACATTTACCTACAGTCTAGAGCATATATCTAAAAGAAGTGTACAGTTTCACAACTCATCTTTTTATAATAGTTGGAAGGAGAATAATTTCTAAATTAATACATTTGTGACTTTCTCCATCCACACAAAATAATTTAGTTTTTTTTCAGTTTCAGATAAAACTTTTAAATAACCTATGCAACATTAATAACTTTTCAGTATAGTGCTGTTTTTACTTAACTATTTTTTTGTTATATAGATTCTATGGAGGTATTTATTTTCCCTAAACATCCTTGAAGTCCCAGTGTTCACTTACTGTTTACCCTTGGGATTCACCAATGCATCCTACTATACAAAAAAACAACAACGTTGTTTAGTCTTAGCTGTTAATTGCTTTTCATTCTTGTAGTATGTATATAAACAAACATTGCAATGGATAATGTTCACTGAGTAGAGCTTAATGGTCCTTTGGCTTCACTGTATAGTAGCAAATGTTAATTCTATAATGGATTATACTCTCGTGATTTCCTCCAGTGGTTTTTAGTTTGCTAAATGCCCAAGTCCTCAAGGAGATTAATTTTGATAGTGAACATAGTTCGAGAAAAGTAGAGAGAATACCAAGGGAGTCATCTCCAGTACTACTGAGAATAGTTGGTTTTCTGTTTCTCCTAATAAACATTTAAACTTTGTTGTCCCTCCATAACTAAAAACTAATTTAACACTGAAATAATCTTAAATCATGTTTGACGCCTCCATGACTGACTGCTGTTGAGACTGCATGGTTCTTTTTAAAAAAAACAGTATTTTTTATGATTCTCATCAATTAAAAGATTAAAAAAAAAATCCAGAGACAATGTAGTGTTCATTCAAATCCAGATAGTCTCTTGACTTTTTGGCTTTATTCAGCAAAATTTCACAGTGTGAAATGTACTTTCTTTGCTGAGTATGGCAGTGTTGGTATTTTTATATTCAACTGAATGCTAGTTATAGTTTGCATATTTTTCTAGTGACTAGCAGCAATTAGTTTAATTTTGTTCTCACTCCTAAATTTGAAATGCCATTTTCTAAGTATAAGCAAATTTCCATAATCTTCCAGTCTTGGTTACTTCCAATTGGTATCTTGCATCATATGTGTCGAATGCTATCTTTTAAAGATAAATTATTGAATGGTGACAAGAGTTAGGGATTATCCTGAATGAGGATACAAACTAAACCCCCTTGGACTTTGGGAGATCCAGATCTGGATCTGAACTTTGTCTTAGACCTATTTGTAATGTAGATGCATTTAAAATGACTAAAACTGTAGGGCTTCCATTCTTGAGAAACTATTGCAATTCAAAGAATTCAAGTTTAAGTTTAATGTTCATAGAATTTCACATTTCCATTATGAACAGCTTCCTTGAAGGACAGCCTGTGATTCTAACAGCAGTTGGCCGCCTTGAACTATGGACTGTGGGATGAAAAAACTTGGAAGCAGTTTCCAGTTGATGTTCTGCTGCTGTTGTCGCTCTTGGCTGTTGATTTGGTGCAGCAGGAGTTTCCAGATGGTGAACTGTCTTCTGTGAGTGACTGTGCTAGTTTAAGTTGGCATTGCCTTTAGGAAGTAGAAGCAGTTCTTAGCAGCCAGTGAGCTCCTTATGACTGCTGCTGGTGATAGAAGGATCATAGCCATCTAAAATCTAGGTTCTTTTTTCTTTTTAAAAAGCTGCTATTCCTGACAGAGGAGCTAGTTGGATAAGTATATTGTATTTGGCTGTAGGTGTTGGAGAGAGTCTGTCTTCACATTTCCACATGTGGAACTTAACTGACCATTGTCTGGCTATGCCGAAAGAAGTCAGGAGACATTTGACATGGGTTTAATCAGGCTGCAACTTTATTAGATGTCTGGGACTACTCGGCAGATAAGTGTACAGTGCAGCAACCCCGTGTTTATTCCATAATTACCCAGGGAGCTTTTCCTAGCTCCCCCTCTTTTTCTATCCATGTTCCTCTGGCAAATCCATTGCTGGGACCTTACCATACCCGGGGTGTGGAGCTTCCACCAACTCCCCCTCTTTTTTCCTCCCGGTTCCTCCAACAAATCCATTGCTGGGACCTTACCATCCACCCCCAACCTCGTAAGAGGGTTAAGGTGGGCTAAAAAAAGTGGGGTTGGCTCCTTGCCGTACCAATCAAAGGAGTCCTAACCACCCCCACCCCCATTCGTTCCTTTAATGCACACCTCTTTTAAAGTCCTTTTCCAAGCCATTTATCCGATCAGTGTATGCCTTTCCTTTGGCGTACCTGTACTGGACATCTGCCACAAGGAAGTGCCAGAAATTAGCTTGGCTTCCTCCTCCCCACATGGACTCAGGTTCCCAGACGTTTCCTAATGCTGTCCTTTAAATTAGTTAAAAACATGGCAGCACCTAAGTTGAACAGGTGAACCCCATCCTCCAGAAACAACTCTGCTGTCCCATATACTATGCCAAGATGTGAAATTACCACCCCTCCTATGATCCCAAGGATCCCTGTTCACATACCTCCTTGCCTTTTCCACCCTGGTGTGGGAGAGGTCCCTCATGGCTCCTTGCCAGACTCTGCGCTGAAGCATGTCTGACCAAATAATGTTAACTCCTGGAAAAAGTTCAAGGATCAGCCCCAAGTCCCTCCTTGCTGTGAGCATTAGTTCCATCCTGTTAAGCATTCCCAAAGCATTTTTTCCAAGGTGCACCACAATTGTATCTGGGGGCCACTGACAGCCTGCACAGCATACAGCATCGGTATTAGTTGATGAACCCAAGCCAATATGGTGGTAAGAGAAAAATTCCTTCCCAGCCCCCGTAAAAAGGGGGCAGCTAGTGTAATGTCCACAGCAGGTATTGACCAAACCTGGTAATTTACCACCTAAAAGGGGAGGATCTGGACCTGGAGCAGTGGGTGGGCCCAGGTCTCCTCCTCCCACCCCCACTCGCCACTGGGAAAGTGGCTGGACAATTGACTGCAGTACTGTCCCCTGGAAGCGGGGAGCACAGATGGTGAGACAGCTGGAGAGCTGTGTCATGAAGAGGACACTGCAGTCATGGGAGTGACATGGGTTCGAGAGCAAACATGACAGTGGACGAGTCACCATGAAGAGGGGGTGTACCAACCTGCAGCACTAATCCCCAACATGACCAGCAGGAGGCACCACAGTGGTGAATGGACCCTGCAGTTGCATGAATGGGATGTGAAAACTCCTATCAGCAAACTTAACTTCTTCTGCCATTATTTTTTAAAGATTGATATTCTCTCTGGTTTGTTTAAAATTTAAATGCTGTCAAGCATCAAAATCCAACTCATGAATACAGTTTCTATTGTCATATTATTTCAAGATATCTAAAACATGAAATCTCACTGGTGGTTGAGACTGGCACTATTTAAGCTGAGAAAACTAATGGTGTCATGTTCAAGAATGCCAGCTTACTTCACAAAAAATTGAAGCATAGCCATAAAATCTGCTTTAAAAAGTTGAACCATATTTCATTTATTCTGAAGAAAATTAACACTAATTATTGCTTCCTTGGATGATTATTCAATTACTTCCTTTCCTTTCCACCACCATTTAAACATGTACAGAGGTGCCAATCAACATTTCCAGGAGAAAGTAATAGCAGTATAACTTTCTCACACCACTTATGAACATAAATATGAATTTACTGAGGATGTCTTCCTCTAAGTGAGAGAAGCCACTGAAGCGAAAGAACAGGGTATATACAGAATTTGGAATAGATAATTTAACAAAAAGTCATATTCATGTTGTGGCAGAACTGAAATGCTGGAAATCGTTCCCTTTATTTTGTATTAGCAATTGTACTCTGCAATATTTTCCCTTCCAAATCACCCTCTGGCTTCTCTAAAATATAACTTACGTTATTTGTTCCTATTGTCATTGTCTTTGGCAAATACTATAGACTACAAGTTGTGGTTACGTTTGCTTTACTATTAACAGCTTATATACTGTGCCATGGGCTTGCATGGCACATACAAAAAAATACATTCTTAGGCAATATCCATGCTTTGTGGTAAGGTACCCCTGACTTCCCTGCAAGGGTTAGTTATTTCAGAGTGTACCATAAGGAGAAGCAGCCACTATTCCACATTACCTGAAGATGGGGCAGGAAGGGTTGGAGAGTGTCTGTCTGAAGCCTTGACTCTGCACATGTGCATATAGATGTAGGTACTAGCCACTGAAGTTGAACTGGCATGGAAGAGAGAGAGGGGATATAAGGCAGACACAGATTACTATCCCTCACCTTCTCTTGGGGCAGGGGTAGTACCAATGTCCAGATTGTGAAGCAGATGCTTGGAGTCTACGGTCTGGGCCTTGGGCTCTCCCTGAGGCAGCACAACTATACACTGCCCCTTACTCCGTGTGGGTGTGGTGAAGCTGCAATCTATCCCTAAATTGGATGGGTAAAATACAAACCAGTTAAAGGAAGAGATGTCAGGGTGAGAGTGTGCAGAGTCTTAATCAACAAGTAAGAAAGGTGGGTTTTCATGATTGGGGTTCCATTGTGTTAGGCAGTGTACAGAACAAGAAACAATTCCTGACAGAGTTTACAGGGTAAATTTTTAAAATGTTCTTAAATCCCATTAACTGTCAGTGAGATTTAGGCTCCTAAGGGCCATATCTTTAAAAATTAGGTACCTAAAGATGCAGATGGGTGCCTAAGTGCTTTTGAAAATCACAGTAGGCAGCTGTCTGCATCTTTAGGTGCGCAGATACTCTTAGGCATTTAAGGCCACATTTTAAAATATGTATCTAGAAAGTGTGATTCCCAGTGGTGGGAGATAGATTCATACTAGCTCTGCTCAAGCTAGCACACTAAAAATAGCAGTGTGGATGTTGCTGATTGGGTGGTGGCTCAGGCTAGCCACCCAAGCTTGGACCCAGAAGGTCATGGGAGCTTGGACTTGGGAGGCTAGCCTGAACCACTGCTAATGTAAAAGCATCCACACTGCAATTTTTAGAGCACTGGCTTGAGCAGAGCTAGCATGAGTCCGTCTACCTGGACTGGGAATCACACCTCCCAGCTTCTGTGTAGATATATCCCAAGTCACTTTCACATCATAGTTGTGTGGTAGAGCCATAAGGATTTGGGGAGAGTCAATACTCTGAAGTAGTGAATGTTTAGATTTCAGTTCTGCTTTGATAGTAACAGGGAAACAAAGTATTTTAATAAAGAACAGTCCTACTGAATGAATTTATTCATGAACAGTACACTAGATATTATTTTTGTTCCTATTTTCAAGAGTTTTTAAACAAATAAAAATATATATTACAGTAATCACTGTAAAGGAGGTGCTAACTATGGGCAAGACTTTTGTGTCTTATCATTTCAAGGGAGCAAGCTATGTTGAAATGCATTCTGCAGGTTCTCAAGATATTTAAGTCTCAGGAAGACTGCAAAGAGCTACAAAAGGATCTCAAAACTGGGTGACTGGGCAACAAAATGGCAGATGAAATTCACTGTTGATAAATGCAAAGTAATACACATTGAAAAACATAATCCTAACTATACGTATAAAATGATGGGGGTCTAAATTAGCTATCATCACTCACAAAAGAGATTGAGAAGTCATTATAGATAGTTCTCTGAAAACAGTCACTCAATGTGCAGCAGCAGTGTGTTTCTAATAATAACAATAATTAAAAAAAAGAGTTGGGAATCATTAAGAAAGGGATAGATAATAAGACAGAAAATATCATATTGCCTCTATATAAATCCATGGTATGCACACACCTTGAATAATGCCTGCAGATGTGGTTGCCCCATCTCAAAAAGATGTATTGGAATTGGAAAAGGTTCAGAAAAGGGCAACAAAATGAGTAAGGGTATGGAATGGCTTCCGTATGATGAGAGATTAATAAGACTGGGACTTTTCAGCTTGGAAAAGAGACTACTAAGGAGAGATATGATAGAGGTCTATAAAACCATGACTGGTGTGGAGAAAGTAAATAGGGAAGTGTTGTTTACTCCTTTTGTTATGAGAAGAACTAGGGGTCACCAAATGAAATTAATAGGCAGCAGGTATAAAACAAACAAAAGGAAGTATTTCTTCACACAATACACAATCAACCTGTGCAACTCCTTGCCAGAGGATGTTGTGAAGGCAAGACTATAACAGCGTTCAAAAAAGAACTAGATACATTCATGGAGGATAGGTCCATCAATGGCTGTTAGCCAGGATGGGCAGGAATGGTGTCCCTAGCCTCTGTTTGCCAGAAGCTGGGAAAGGGAGACAGGGGATGGATCACTTGATGATTACCTGTTCTGTTCATTCCCTCTGAGGCACCTGGCATTGGCCACTGTCAGAAGACTCTATGATCTAAAAAAACAAAATGAAACAAACAACAAAAAGACACCCAACCAAATTAGATTTTATTCTCATTGGTCTACAGTAATATATTTCCAAGAAATTAGATTAGGTGTAATTATCCTGAGAGGTCAAGCAACTCTATATCCCCATTAGTATACTTATATAACACATTTTAATACCATCTCACAGTAGGACTAACTTTAAGCCCTTTGAGATATGCAGACACCAGACATCACCTTTGGCTACGTAATACCCTGAGGAGATATTACTTGCTGCTACAGCAAGTAATAGTTATCCTTCCATTTCCCTCTTTTTTTCCTTCATAGCTTTTTATGAGCAGTCATAATTTCCCATTGGTTTAGTTTGTTGTTCTGCATCTGATCAACAGATGAGTGGTTGGTCTAAAGCAATCCTGAAGGAAGGAGAGGGACAGGTTCTTATTTTTGGGGAGGAGGGGAGTGGGATGAGGAGGAAGGTGCCATTTGATTGTAGCTAGAAAATGTTCTAATGTATCCTGTGCAGTGAAGGAAGGCTGCTGGAGATTTCACTGGGCTAAAGGCTGTATGAACTAGTGATTATTGAGAGTGCATTCCCTTGCTGGTTTTCAAGAATCTTTGTATGATGTCATCATGTAAATATTATTAGTGAAATGCATACACTGGAATTCAAGCTGATGTTAAACAACCTCCAGTAATTCAACAGCTCAGCTATCAGTCATTCGCTGAAGTATAGATTTTAATAGCTGCGTATGTAAAGAATGAAAGAAGGCTGATTAGCATTCTCTCAGCACAGTACTCAGTGGCATGTTGTCAAAAACATGTGAGCTATGTGAAACGCACCTTACAAAGGCTCAGTAGAAATATTTTCCTTTTCTTTCAACTGAATAAAAATCCCAAGATTTAGTTCAGGCAGTTTGCTCTAATCTGACACACCCAGGATGTTTCAGGCATCTTATTTTTCATAGCACATTGTGAGTCACAGACTCGAGCTGTCTGAGTTGTGGGGTATTTTTCTTTCCATTTGTTTCTCATATTAATGATATAAAGGGATAGGTGATCCCTTTTGGATAAAATAGGAATTGACCACAACCACTGTCCAAAACTCAGATGTTTTGTTGAGATTTGGAAAGGTTTGGTTACCTTTTTGTCACCGTTATTTTCCATTGCTATGCTGCCTGGTGCTTCCTGGTTATGGCTGAGGGCCAAAATACCCAAAAGAAGGCTGTTCATATGGTATTTGCAGGCTGACCAGGAAGTACTGAAAATTTTGAAGAAATGCCTGTTTTCATGAGATTTCCAGCTCCATCTTACTGACTCTCAAATAGGCTCAGATAGGTGGATAACTTACAGAAAACTTCTAAAAATCTTTGGCGGCTTGTCCAAACCTAGGACACAAAAGCAGCTATTCAATATGTGGGCCTCCAAGATAAAATTTGAGTTCACCGGGAAAAATCTGAGTACAGTCTCATGTCCTGCTCCATTTCTTAGAGTCCTATTGTATGACAGAAGGTTAATAGTTAAGTGTCCAAGCAGTTTCTGTTCCAACTTTCACCATTCTAAGATTCCAGAACACCTTCAGCTTCACAAATACTCGATAAGGAGGTACTATGATCATGCATAGATAACACAGTGAGTGGGTGATAGATAAATACCTAGAATGATAGACTATGACCCTTGCAACCACCTCTGAAACATTATGCGTATTTAGGGTCCAGTCCAGCTCCCATTAACATCACTGGTCCCTTAGAACCCGGCTTTTTCTCAACACCTTTGAAGTATTGCATATAGTATAGAGACTCTCTCTTAATATCTCAGCTGCTTGCTACTGGAGAATTATTTCAAGGTTCCTACTTTGCTAATACATCCATCAAGTTGTTTTGGACAGATAAATATAAGTCTACATCATTTAATGTGGAGATAATATGATTTTCTTCACAAATACATTAGTTTGAATGACACTAGTAGAGATTGCTTGTCTTTTCAATCTGCCTCTCTGTCTAATTTTGTCATCAAGTGCCTGGGACTATCTATATAACAAAACATCATATTTTGTATTGAATTGTAACTAGTAGGGCATGAGGGAAAATAATATTCTGTTTGCCATTGGGGAGGATATTAGTTGGTCTTTGGGTACACCCACTCTTGGAGCTATAAAGCTTCACAGAGGAATACTTTTGCCATCATTAATTTTAGTGTACACTCTTCCACTGAAGAATGAGTGTAACTCTCATTAAAATTTGAGAGTTAGGCATCATGCACTCCCAGTTACTCTAAGTGTTATCTTACTCTAGTGTATGAATCTATAGTTCTGATGTGTCATGCCCCACATCCTGCAACTTCTTTCAGCTGTTTTGGTAAATTTATATCTGCTGTCCCAAAAAGTAAGTGGCACATACTTCTGGTATATTTTATCTGCTCAATTTCTTGTTTTGAATTCAGCAGATTCCCACAGTGCTGCTGATAATGAACAACAGAGCTTTGGTACAGAAGCTCATGCAGATAAACACCTTGCAATGCTCATATAGCAATTTTATATGAAACATTATGTTGCTGCATTTTTCTCCTTTGATAAATTGGGTTTGCACATATTATGCAAGTTTCTGGGGGGGGGTAACCCATAATGCTCTAAACCAAAATATATGTTGTTTTAGTGAATAATCACCCTGCTTCTTAAAGGGAGAAAATGTTCATTGTGATTATACTTATGGGGAGAAAATAGTTTTCTCAAAATCATGTCTTGCTAAGATATTTACTGCTTTATTTTCTTTGAAAAGATGAAAAATAGTTGCTTTGAGAAATCAACAATTTAAGTTATGTTTGAGGTGCCTTTAACAGTCATTTTAAAATAAATACTTTGTTTTAAGATCAATGTTTTTTTAATGGAGAAATATCCAAAAAGCTGCCACAGCAGGTCTAACTTACCAGAGACCTTTAGGATAATGACTCCAGGGAGGAAAAAAATAATTTATTTCTAGCATTACATTTTTACAAATAAGAGTGTGGCAACATCACTATGGTGACATTTTACTGTTATCCTTTTTTAATAGCCTGTCATTATTAGTCATGGCTATCTCAAAATGACATATAATTCTTACAACTATGAATATAAAAGTATGTTAGATGAGGCACAGAAATATTTGAGGATGACATCTTGTGTTAAATGTTTACCATAGGAATCCCTGTTTAGCATTTCATTTGATCAGTTACCCATCACCATGATATCTGGGTGCTGTCTGATACTACCTTCTGTGTACTTATGCAGATGTGTGCATATACACAGTAGAAATACAAACTCAATGATTACCTAAAGTTGTTCATTATGCATATATAAAGATGCAATAATTTACAGTTCATACTGAAAACTCTTATGAAAATGTTAGTTACACAAGGAAGCACTGAAGAACAATGAAATGCCAAAATCAAGTTTACAAATTCAACCTTAACTCTTAACCTTAACCTACCTCCTTGAAGATATAAAGTTTAGAAATTTATTAACATAGTGCATTAGCCATAGGCCATTGTGTATAATACAATAATTATTTTAAATTGACACAACTGCAAAACAAATCCAAATTTTAAGGACACAAGTTAAAAACAAGATTAACACTTCCCTAAAATAAGTTATACTGGTAAAACCACCATGTCTACACCAGTATGTGAAAATAAGATTTAAAAAAATATTAGGAGTACACTATTCCATTTAGGTCAAAAGTAGCCTCTCTTTTATGGCAAACCAGTAAATAAGGTGACAGCCTGTATATCTGAAATATTTTTCAGTGTGTAGCAAATATTCTGATTTCTGAGGTGATATGGTTAAAGACATCTGGGCCAGAAAGGGAGATAACCATTAATTTCTTGGGTGACAGTACAGGTTACAAGGAAATAAATAGTGTGGTAAGTCTTCAAACTGACCAGATGCAGAGGGGCAAAGGCAATTACATTTCTTCGTACCAGTACACCTCCTTTCCAAATAGGCCGTCTACTGAGTTTGGAAGTGGAGCTCTGTAAAGGCCCTCCTTAACATACTGCTATTCAAAATATCCTAATATTTCTCATAACTGTGACTTTCTTTAAGTGAGAAAGCCAAAGAGACATTTGTTATATGAACAATTGCCATATCCAGTTTTTTTGCACATATCTTCTGCAATGAGCTTAATTCAGGTTTTTATACTTTTGCCTACAGTCTTAAGTCAAATTCCGAAAAACACGAAGAATGGAGGGAATACTGAACTTGCAAAAGCCAAGGGAACTTTAGGGTATGGATATCATTAAGCTGTTCTTCCAGACATAACTTTGGAATGTACTGTTGATTCATATTTGGAATATGGAGCCAATAATTAATATAAAGGCATTGGGCTTTGGTCAAAATAGCACATTCCCCTACCTCTGCCATGAGCTGGGATGTAATTTGGGAGGCTGAGTATTCTCTTTAAAAAATTTTGTGCACAATCTCTACTTACTAAGATTCTTGCAGCCCCAAATTTCCACACCATAAAGTATTTGGGTACAGACATTAGGTTTGAAAACTCTAGGAGCTGGAGTGATTAAATTGCGCTCATCAACCGAAATAAAATGCAGAACTGCTTGCATAGAATGTAAAGCTTTTTCTTTACTACCTCAATATATTTATCCCATTGGCCATTATATGTAAAACAAATACCTGAATAGGGGAAAATCTAACCTGTTCTATATAATGGCCATCAATCATCCATTTAGGAAGCCTGGGTCTGCGACCAAGGACAATTACTTTAGTTTTCTGATAGTTTATTGTCAGACACTCCTTCTGGCAATAAGACCTAAAGTCCTTTAACATTTGCTTCAAGCCTAGAGGAATTTGGGACAGCAAAGCCATGTTGTCTGAAAAAAAGTAGGACTGATACAAATTGGTTCAGAATTTTGGGAGGGAATTATTGCATCCCTTCTGAAGCCCTTACCTCATTAATATAAAAATTGAAAAGGAAAGGGGCCAATAGCCAATACTGATAGACATCTTTTTGCAATGGATATAGGGTTAGCTAACATTGCTGTCCTGTCTCTGGCCACTATTTGGCTATGAAGAGCACTCAGGAGATAAAGTAGCCTAGAGTTGCTAGCCCCCCCTGATTTCAGATCGACAAAGGTTGCATAAAATTTTTACCATGGGGGTGGGAGGGGACAACATTTAATTTAATCAAGTGAGTGGACAAAGCAGTTATCAATGGTAAGGCAGCCGTTTTGGAAACTGGCTTGTTCCTTGGAAAATAAATTATAATCTTCTGCCCAATCTACATGTAATGTAGGCTCCTTTGTATGACACAGACTTCTGTCATATGATCATTTAATAGCATTACCTCACTTAGGTCCTGATTCTTCAAAGTGCATAACTTTAAGAGCGTGTAGTACTGTTGCCGGCACAGAGGGCCCGAGGGGGGCAACAGTGAGGTTTGTTGCCCGGTGTGCGTCGCGCCAATGAACACACCAGGGTGGAGAAGCAGATAGAGTTTATTCGAGATCTCCGAAAAGGCTCTAGGAGACCAGCATGTCTCAAATCAAGCACGCCGATACAAGCAGTTTTCCCTTTTTATCTTAGTTTCCCCCTTCCCCCCTTCCTCCCTCCCTTCAGGCATGCAGGAGTGAAATTAGGAAGGCCAAATCACACTTGGAGTTGCAGCTAGCCGGAGATGTTAGGAGTAACAAGAAGGGTTTCTTCAGGTATGTTAGCAACAAGAAGAAAGTCAAGGAAAGTGTGGGCCCCTTGCTGAATGAGGGAGGGAACCTAGTGACAGAGGATGTGGAGAAAGCTAGTGTACTCAATGCTTTTTTTGCCTCTGTCTTCACAGACAAGGTCAGCTCCCAGACAGCTGCACTCTGCAGCACGGTATGGGGAGGAGGTGTGGAGAAAGAAGTAGTTTGGGACTATTTAGAAAAGCTGGACGAGCACAAGTCCATGGGGCCGGATGCGCTGCATCCGAGGATGCTAAAGGAGTTGGCCGATGAGATTGCAGAGCCATTGGCCATTATCTTTGAAAAATCATGGCGATCGGGGGAGGTCCCGGATGACTGGAAAAAGGCTAATGTAGTGCCCATCTTTTAAAAAGGGAAGAAGGAAGATCCAGGGAACTACAGGCCAGTCAGTCTCACCTCAGTCCCTGGAAAAATCATGGAACAGGTCCTCAGGGAATCGATTCTGAACCACTTAAAGGAGGGGAAAGTGATCAGGAACAGTCAGCATGGATTCACCAAGGGCAAGTCATGCCTGACTAATCTAATTGCCTTCTATGATGAGATAACCGGCTCTGTGGATGAGGGGAAAGCAGTGGATGTGCTATTTCTGGACTTTAGCAAAGCTTTTGATACAGTCTCCCATAGTATTCTTGCCAGCAAGTTAAAGAAGTATGGGTTGGATGAATGGACAGTAAGGTGGATAGAAAACTGGCTAGATGGTCGGGCTCAACGGGTAGTGATCAATGGTTCCATGTCTAGTTGGCAGCCGGTATCAAGTGGAGTGCCCCAAGGGTCGGTGCTGGGGCCGGTTTTATTCAATATCTTCATTAACGATCTGGAGGATGGTGTGGACTGCACCCTTAGCAAGTTCGCAGATGACACTAAACTGGGAGGAGTGGTTGATACGCTGGAGGGTAGGGCTAGGATACAGAGGGACCTAGACAAATTAGAGGATTGGGCCAAAAGATATATGATGAGGTTCAACAAGGACAAGTGCAGAGTCCTGCACTTAGGACGGAAGAATCCCATGCACTGCTACAGACTAGGGACCGAATGGCTGGGCAGCAGTTCTGCAGAAAAGGACCTAGGGGTTACGGTGGACGAAAAGCTGAATATGAGTCAGTGTGCCCTTGTTGCCAAGAAGGCTAATGGCATTTTGGGTTGTATAAGTAGGGGCATTTCCAGCAGATCGAGGGATGTGATCATTCCCCTCTACTCAGCACTGGTGAGGCCTCATTTGGAGTACTGTGTCCAGTTTTGGGCCCCACACTACCAGAAGAATGTGGACAAATTGGAGAGAGTCCAGCGGAGGGCAACAAAAATGATTAGGGGGCTGGAGCACATGACTTATGAGGAGAGGCTGAGGGAACTGGGATTGTTTAGTCTGCAGAAGAGAACAATGAGGGGGGATTTGATAGTGCTTTCAGCTACCTGAAAAGGGGGTTCCAAAGAGGATGGATCTAGACTGTTCTCAGTGGTAGAAGGAGTAATGGAACAAGGAGTAATGGTCTCAAGTTGCAGAGGGGGAGGTTTAGGTTGGATATTAGGAAAAACTTTTTCACTAGTAGGGTGATGAAGAACTGGAATGGGTTACCTAGGGAGGTGGTGGAATCTCCTTCCTTACAGGTTTTTAAGGTCAGGCTTGACAAAGCCCTGGCTGGGATGACTTAGTTGGGTTTGGTCCTGCTTTGAGCAGGGGGTTGGACTAGATGACCTCCTGAGGTCCCTTCCAACCCTGAGATTCTATGATTCTTTCCCCTGTAGCAATTACATGAAACAACATTGGCTGCTGTAATGGTAGCTTGTTAGTAATATTTTCTTCTGCAGTGATCTTGTCCTTCAGCTAGAAGCAGGTAGCCCCCCCCTTATCACTACCGCTTTAGACCGGCTTGAGCTGTGCTGCAACTGATAGCTGGCTGTTACATATTTTGTTTTTCAGCTGCTGGCATTTTAGGTCGTTTAAAGTTCAACATGGAGGAGCTTTGGTTCACTTAGGCCTAGAGCAGGAGGGCTTCATTGACACTCGTGGTCTTCCACCCCCGCAAGTTACCTAGGGTGATGCCTAGTGACACCAACAACTCCCTCCTTTGAGAACACTCAAAAGGCACCAGCTTGAATTTTCTCATAATCTTTGGAGATAAATGTGTTCAGTTCCAGAGGCAGGGCTGCCTCAGCAATTACATGCATAGGGACTGTGTGGGGAGGCGAGGCACAAAACCTATTAATGCTGGCTTTACAGCAAACAAAAAGTAAGAAAATAAAAAAACATATTATTGCCTCTGTGAGTAGGAGGTGCACAACTTGGCCGCCGAGTCCTTCGATATTGGGCAACCAGCTAAAAAGGGAATCAAAAATGGTGGGGGCCTGTTCTTGGGCCTTCCATTGGTTGAAGGCCTGCTCAGCAGATAAAATGTGCTTATTAATGTCCTTCGCATTTTCTAGGACATATGTACAGCATTCATTTCCAATAAGGGCACACACCCCGCCCTGTGAAGCCAGAAGATAATCTAAGGCCTGGCGGTTTTGCAGGGCCAGCAGTCGGAGCTGATAAAGCTCAGAGCTTATGCTTTTTTCTATGGCTAGGGTGTCATTGGCAAACTGGGTGAGGAATACAGAGAGCCTCTGGTAGAGTTGGGCCAGGCGTCCCACCCCATAGGATGGGAGGAGGATCATACCAAGTCTGTCTCCCTCACCAGTGGGCTCTGGGGTGGCGTACAGGGACAGTGCGGTCTGGGGCGGCCATACGGGGCTTGGGCCAGGACCCGCAAGGGAGGGGCAAGAAATCCCTTGTAACAGCTTCCATACCACCCATGAGGGAGCCACTTATAGGCGTTTTGGCCACATATGTAATAGAGTAGGCCATTGCCCACTAAGCCATTATACCCCTGACCCATCTGTGCAGCCTTTGCGGGGGTCCAATATGCAAGCCCTTCTCCGGAGTCCTGTCCGGAGCCATCATAAACCGGAATGGACACATTAGCGGTCAGGGTCAAAGAATATTGACAAGTGCTGTTACCAGCGAACCATGTGTGCTTGGCCGTCCTACCTTGTGCATGACAGAGGAGGCCAGGGGGAACATCACTAAGCCTGATGGGCTGAGGGATAATGGCGCTATTCCAGAGGGGCTTCCAAGGATAATTGGTGAGGCTAAACTGGGCTTCCTTGGAACAGTTTGCAGCTAGAGTAGGCCATCCAGGGGCAATTCTTGGGATGGGTGGCGGGTACTGGGAGCCATTTATGGTTTGCCATACCTGGCACATATCAGACCAATTTTGGGGAACTGCTCTCCATGGCAACCCTGCCAAATGGTGAGGGATCTGGGAACATATCCAACAGTTGGAGAGATTAAACTCGCGGGCAAAGGCAACCTTCAGGGCCTCATACGTGTTTGTTTCCAAGTTGACAGGGATTCCTTTCCATCCTGCATGTGCTCGGGGGGAAATGGGAGTTAATGAGAGGAATGCTCCCATGGCAAAAAGTAACATGGTGGCAGACCCTGGACCTGAACCCATGCTGTAATTACAAGTCCCCAAACTCCCACAAAATAATAATCACCAACAGCAGACAGATTAGAAACAAAAGGGACCAGGCCAACAGGTTAGGCCAGCCTCCTGAAAACAAACACAACCAATGCTCAGAGTTCTCGCAGGGAGTGCGCTGTGGCTGTCCAAAGAGAGCACAGGGCATTCCCAGCAAACCTTATTGTCGCTTAAACAACAGTTTAAGCCCCAGATCGTCGCTGGAAGTTTTCTCAGCAGGCTGGACGGTCCACTGTTCAGGAGCGGGCACTGCTTTTAGACGAGAGTGATGAATCCAGTTTTTGTGCCCTTCAACTTTTGCTGCCGTGTGGGAAACAAGCAGGACGGTGTGGGGTCCCTTCCACTTCTCTTGGAGAGGCTCGTCCTTCCAGGTCTGAACGAGTACGGAATCGCTTGGCTGCAGGGAGTGGACCGGGGCATCCAGCAAAAGAGGCTGTAAATCTTTGGTGTACCTGTGGAGAGAAGAAAGAACAGTAGAGAGAGAGCACATGTACTGAGATAAGAAACCGCACCCCATCTCCCATTCCCCTGCCAGAACCGGTGTACCATTCAGAGGCCATGCCCTTCCAAACATAATCTCGAAGGGACTGAGCCCTAATCTGCCTTTAGGGAGAGTGCGGACGCGGAGCAAGACGAGGGGCAAAGCATCAGGCCACCGAAGAGAAGCCTCCTGGCAGACCTTTGAGAGATGTCGCTTGAGTGTCTGATTTGTGCGTTCCACTACTCCACTAGCCTGCGGTTGCCATGGCGTGTGGAGCTTCCAGGGGATCTGTAGGGCATCTGATATCTTTTGAACGACTTGTGACGTGAAGTGTGTTCTGTTGTCAGATTCCATCCACTGGGGGAGCCTGAAGCGGGGAATGATCTCCTTGACAAATTTGAGGGCCACCATTTTGGCAGTGTTGTTACAGCATGGGAAGGCTTTGGGCCATCCGCTGAATCGATCCACCACGACGAGGCAGTATCTGATCCCTTGGGTCCGGGGGAACTCAGTAAAATCTATTTGCCACACCAGTCCCGGGCCTGGGGTAGGTTCCAAAGTGGCTGGTGGCATTGACAGTCCCGGTCGAGGGTTATTCTTTTGGCAGACCAAACATTCAGCCTGTACCTGGGATGCTAAGAGTCTAAGTCCAGAGGTTAGAAAATATTTACTCATAAGCTGGGTAACAGCCTCCCTGCTGGCGTGGGTGGTTTGATGTAGTTTCTGCAGCACCGGCCGGATTAGGCCCTTAGGTAGGAGGATTTTTCCTTCCGTGGAGTGGAGCCATCCCTCCTTTTCCTGGAGACAGAGCTTGTCGGCCAGTTTTCTTTCATCAGGGGAGTACTGAGGGGCTGCAAGCTGACCTACTGATGGGATGAGGGCATGCATAGGGGCCTCTTCGGTTTCTGGTGGTTTCAGGGTGGCAGCGCGCTTGGCCTCCCTGTCCGCTCTGGCATTGCCCTTGGCTACATCTTGATCTTCCTTTTGATGGGCTTTACAATGCACCACCGCCACCGCCGAGGGGAGTTGTACCGCTTCTAGGAGCGGGAGAATTTGAGGCCCATGCTTGACTGGGGAGCCTTGGGCTGTCAGCATTCCTCTTTGCTTCCACAGGCCAGCGTGAGCATGCAACATCCCAAAAGCATATTTTGTGTCGGTAAAGATATTGACCCGTTTTTCTTTTGCCAGCTCGAGCGCACGGGTTAGGGCCACTAGTTCAGCAAGCTGGGCAGATGTCCCAGCAGGCAAACTCTCGGCTTCCACAGTCTCGTGGAGGGTCACGACAGCATAATCCGCCCTCCTTTGCCCGTCTATAACAGTACTACTGCCGTCGGTATACCACTCACAATCTGCATTCGGGAGTGGTTGATCTTTCAAGTCCGGGCGGCTGGAATATTGGGCATCTATGACATCCAAACAGTCGTGTTCCTGCTCCTCTGTCTCTGGCAACAGGGTAGCTGGGTTAAGGGAGGGACAGGTTTGCAGGGTAACTTCGGGGTTCTCTAAAAGTTTCGCCTGGTACCGAGCAACCCGAGCCTGGGTGAGCCAGAGACCACCCTTAGTGTCCAGCAGGGCTTGGACCATATGGGGAGTATACACTTGCACAATTCCCCCCAGTGTTAGTTTTTCGGGTTCCCTAAGTACTAGGGCAGTTGCTGCGACCGCCCGTAAACATGCTGGCCACCCCTTGGCAACTTGATCAATCTGTTTGGAGAAATAAGCCACGGGACGCTTCCAGGTGCCTAATAATTGAGCAAGCACTCCCAGGGCCACCCCTTTTCTTTCATGTACATACAGTTGGAACGGCTTAGTGAGGTCCGGCAGACCCAGAGCTGGGGCTTCCATCATTTTCCTTTTCAAAACTCTAAATGCCTTGTTGGCTTCTGAGGACCAGTGAAAGGGGTCGTGATCCGCTCCCTTAACGCATTCATACAAAGGTTTAGCCCACAGTCCAAATTCTGGGATCCATATTCTGCAGAAGCCTGCCATACCCAGAAACGCCCTGAGCCGTTTACGATTGCTTGGGATAGGAACTTGGCAGATAGCTTCCTTCCTTTCGTTTGAAAGCTGACGCTCCCCCTGCCTGTGCCTTAAAGGCTGCTAGGTCCACTGGGTTAAAAGGCACATGAGTGTACACTTGCATAGTAGTGGCCGGGCGATTGTCTGCTCCAGGACGGGCTATCCGAGTCTCAGTTATCAACGGATAGAATCCCACCGAGGGAGCAGTCTCTCGAGGCACCCTGTCTTTATATGGTGGGGGTGTTATAGCCGAAGGGGACACCAGATCTGCCATCACAATTGTGGGGGGGTTCTGGGGATTAACAGTAGTTACTATCGAACCTGTCGGAGTCAAATTACACTTTTGCAAAATATCTGTTCTATTTCGTAAAGCCATAAACAATTGCGCATACAGATGTTCGTTCCATTTACCCGTTCGCTGACAAAACAGGAGTAGCTGAAGGATCGTGTTATAATTAAGTGATCCTTCCGGTGGCCATCTTTCCTGGCTCTCTAGCTGATATTGAGGCCAGTCTACTGTACAGAACCTCTTTAGCTTACTCTTAGTCATCGGGTCCGACTCAAACACTTTCCAATTTGCTAGAATGCATTCTAAGGGCGTACACTGTGCCCTGCCTGTCATACTCTGTCCCTGCCCCATATCCTAGGGTGACACTGGGCATCCCCAGGTCCTAACAGGCAAAAGTCCAGACCACTGGACTGTTCCTACCTTATCCAAGGGACCGGTTCCTTACCGTTGCCCGCAACTGCCTCTCCACTATCCGAGCGCGTTGCACCGTTGTGCCCTCTGGGGTCGATCGAACCGCGTCTCCGCCGTGGCCCCCGATGAAGTCACCGGTGCGTGCTGGGCGTCGGTCGTCACCGTAATCCACCCACCCAGGGATGCCAAGAACTGTTGCCGGCACAGAGGGCCTGAGGGGGGCAACAGCAGGGTTCATTGCTCGGTGTGCATCGCGCCAATGTACACACCAGGGTGGAGAAGCAGATAGAGTTTATTCGAGATCTCCGAAAAGGCGCTAGGAGACCAGCATGTCTCAAATCAAGCACGCCGATACAAGCAGTTTTCCCTTTTTATCTTAGTTTCCCCTTTCCCCCCCGTTCTTCCCTCCCCCCCCTTCCTCCCTCCCTTCTTTCCCTTGTAGCAATTACATGAAACACCCTTGGCTGCTGTAATGGTAGCTTGTTAGTAATATTTTCTTCTGCAGTGATCTCGTTCTTCAGCTAGAAGCAGGTAGGCCCCCCACTTATCACTACCGCTTTAGACCGGCTTGAGCTGTGCTGCAACTTATAGCTGGCTGTTACATATTTTGTTTTTCAGCTGCTGGCATTTTAGGTTGTTTAAAGTTCAACATGGAGGAGCTTTGGTTCACTTAGGCCTAGAGCAGGAGGGCTTCATTGACACTCGTGGCTTTCCACCCCCCCGAGTTACCTAGGATGATGCCTAGTGGCACCAACAGTACTATTGACTTCAACAGAGTTACTTTAAATTTACATTTATGTAATTACACAGAACATTTTGCGGAATCATCAGGACCCCTTGTCTGTTACCTTACATACTTTCAAATCTGCTAATTGAATGATGCATGTTTCTTTCACTATAATAGTATGTGATCATGTAATTAAAAATTGTATCATAATTGGCATGTACAAGAGAGAAGAGTGATTCTACTCGTAAAAGTGAGTTAAAATGGGATCTTTTCACTCCACAGATGTGCTTTCTGCATGCATTCATAATTGCATCCATTGTCTTTAGTGACAAAAAATAAATTTTATTCCTATTTAAAATCAGCAGGAGTTAAAAACACAAGAGGGAGGGAACTGGATTCTATTCCTTATTGTACACTAACTTTTTTTTTTTAACTAAGCTCTAAATAGTAACACCTGTCCAAAACCATCAAAGACCATAGAGTTGCAAGGATGTAACAGAGAGCATAATTTGGCTTGCAATCTTTATTGCTGGTGTTGATGCATGAAAAAATAACTTCTCTTAAGAGCTGAGGTTGAATCTGCAGGGTTGGCAGTTAAAAAAGCCATCTTTTCACATGCAAACTGAACACGTTTCATGGCAAGTCGTTCTGAAACAATCAACTTAGAATCCCACAATGGAACTTCAGAGTCACAGTTCAGAAGAAAATCACAGGCTAACTTTAGCATTTTTAACTTTTGGTCACTTAATCTTGCAGCTTTCATGGTCATTTAATATATTTTCAGTATGGAATACCATAGTTTTTTTCTTTTAAGGAAAAAGTCAGAAAACCAAAAAGATGAGATTTTGCTGTTTGCCTACATATTTTTACTTGACACACCACCATGCCAGAAATGAAACCAGGATGGCATGCCACAGTGACAGATGCATGCCTCGCACCATTTTCAGTAGTGCTAGGCACTCATGTTGAAATAGCTCAGTGAAAGCCTGACCTTGCACCATTGCAATCAATGGACCATTGACTTCACTGCGTTCAAGATTAGCCCCTGAATGAAAGAGTGCATGCTAAACTGTGTATTAAATTAGACGACTTTTCTGTCTCTTTCAAAAAAGGCCATATAACTGTACCTTGAATGAGACAGAACTTACCACAGTTCTTACTATGAATTAAAATTAGCTGTGCTTGAATGCAGTGAAATCTTTTCTATTTATAATGTTTAGTGGTCATTGAACAAGTGTACTATTGTTTGAAGTGGCTGGAAAACAAACAAATCTAGCGAATTACCTTTTAATTCTGCTCAAAAATTAATTTTTGTCAACACCCCCCCCCGCTCTAGCTGTCATAGTAAAAATTAACAAAGCAAACTCTCCTGTACAATCACTGTGTAACCATAAATCAGCCATTTCAAGACTCAACAAAGGAGCATTCTCCTGACAAACTCCAGCATTCTATCTCAATTTATTTTGATGCTGTTCAAAAATACAGTACATCACAAGCAAGTATATTTCTCTGTGTGTTCTAAAAAATGCCATTTTCCCCAGATTAAAAAAAAAAATCTGTCAAACTCTGAATATCACCTCAGAAGGTGAGTATTTCAGATAGTTATATGCAACTGAAAACAGGTGGTTATAATTACTTAGGGAATCACAATTATAGTGTTAGCTAAAAAATCAGCTAAAATAATATGAATGTAAAGAACAGGGGTGTGTGTGTGTGAGAGAGAGAGAATATGTAAATACCTGTTTAAATCAGGAGGACTGTGGAGTGTGTTGAGCATTAACCTCTGAGCTTTTATGCTTCTCTGAGGCTATCACAAAGGCAAAGTTTTTAAACTTACGTTACCATCAACATATCTTCTCTTAGTGTATATTTTATTTTATTTTCTAAGGACTGGGAGTGTGAAAGTAATTTTATAATTAGACTCTTATCATGCTCTATGTAAAAATAGAGCCTGGCTTTATCCTGTAGCAGAGAGATTCCAGAAGATGATGCCCAGAAATATATTCATGCCAGCGGTTTAATCTTGTTCCACTGTGGCACAAGCTCCTTTGAAGTGATTTAATATGAATTACACAAACACGATTTTATACTTTGTTAGAAGTCCTTAATTTTTCAAATGCTGTTCAATGAGTTAATTATCTAATTAATTAATTACATTACAGGAGAGAAGCCACCATAACTCTTTTTATCTGTGGAATCTGATTTCAATATCTGATGAAATATATAAACATGGAAAAGCTGAGATTGGGAAGGTGTGTAAATTAGACTCGGGCCCAATTCACTTCTAATTAATACAAGAAAAATGCTGATTTATATTAGAACTAAATGTAACTGTTTTCCCCTTAGAAAACATTTTATTGTTTGAAGATATGCTTTCTTAGTCACGTACAAAGTGCAGTAGCAAAGGAGATGTCATTTGTATTGATCACAGTCGTAACAAAATACTTATTGTCCACATGAAATATATATTAAAGTTAAATCTCTAAACGTGATTGTGTGGAGATAAAGGTTTTATTATTTCCTCAAGTTTAAATACTTACATTATTCTTAGGACCACAATGTCTTTAAATGTAGCGATTACCAGAAAAGAATACAATACAGTGCAGTTATTTAACTTAAATTAAATAAATCCATGTTTTTATAGAGGGGTTATGTGATCAATTAGGGTTTTTCCCCTTGCATTACAGAACTTGAAGCTCTATTGGAAATTATCTGTGATGCTCAACAACTTTCTGTTTAGGATTAGAAGTTAGAGATAAAATAATGAAATGGCTTATAGACTTTATTTCCCCCCTGCTATACTGAGAAGGTTCTTGATAAACTCCGCTGAACCATTTCTTAATTCTAGAAATTGATGTTCTTGTCTTCTTTGGGGGAGTTCGACATAATTTATAGGATGTGCTGGAAGTGGTGAAGTCTATATTTTGTTAGAGCTTGTAAAAATTGTCATAAAATCACCAGCTGTATTCCCATATACAAGTAAAATGTCCTGCTGTGTGTGTGTGTGTGTGTGCGCGCGCGCAAATTCCTGGGATGACAGATTTTATCAAGTAATTTCTCAGATTGGATAACATAGATTCTTATAATTAGGCCTAACGTGATAGTGAAAAATGACATTAAATAACTTTTTGCTGTTCAAACTCTTAGAAACTTTTACTTAAGTAGGCCCATATGTTCTGTCTCCTTCTGTGCAAAAATGCAGAGAGGGGAACAAATTAATTAAAAATCCAGAGACTGGATGGAGCCACAGAACTATTTCTTCCTTCCCCAGTGTCTCAGTGAGTGGTGAGGATTCAGAATAGTCAGAGGCAGGACTACAGTACAGGGCCAAGGATCCATGGGTATTCAAGCCTACAAATTTGACAATACAGCCATAAAAAAGGATACACACACAACACATTACTGAACATGACAGCACCGGCAGAAGAGTAGTCATTCTTAATGAGAGCTGCTGGTCCATAATCTATCATGGTTTCTAAGCATTGCTAGAAGTCTAGCTGGAGTCTAGACATATTTACATTTGAAAATACATTTTAATACCATACAGGGATTCTCTCCATCTGGCATTACACTGCTGCAGCAACAAAAAGGGACCAGGAAAGCCATTTTGATGGCCAGGGGGATAATTCCCCAGACCAGGCACTGGCAGCCTTACAAAGGTAATCTCATAGTGTATGTCTACACTGGAGCTGGAAATTCCAGTTCGAGGGGTGTATCTGTGCTAGTTTTGATGGAGCTAATGTACTGAAAATAGAACTGTAGAACTCTTTAGAGCATCACAGCTAACAGCTCTGAAAATTCCATCCATACTGAGCATGCTCCAGCTCAGGGTTGAAATGGACTTTCCCTGCAATTGCAGTTCCCTGCTGTTGTGTGCTGGGCTGTGGAACTGAGATCAGGGAGCCTGTCTCTCCTGTGCTCCCTTCTGGGTCCAGGCAGTGTAAAGGAGGAAGCTGCCTGATTTGAATGCAGAGGGGTGGGGAAAAAGGGGATGACTGGAACTAGAGGCTAGTGGCAAGGGAAGAATAGGGGAACTGGGAGCTGGAGTGAGAGGGGAGATTTGGGCAATGTGACTGGGACTGGAAACCAGTAAAGTAGGCAGAAAGAGGTTGAGGGGAGACATCTGACAAAGAGCAAAGGTGCACAGGGAGAACAGAAATAGCTGGGAATAGAGATTGTGTGGTGGGGGGAACAGTGAGGTTGAATGAGGAACCTGGCAAGGGAGCACATTGGAACTGGGAACCAGTGGGGAGGGGAATGTGGGCCAGCGGCCGGGCCGGTGCAAGGAAGTTTCGCACCCTAGACGAAACTTCCACCTGGCGCCTCCCCCTCCCCCGCAGCCATGCGGCAGCTCCCTGCCCCCACCTCTGCAGCTCATCCCCCTGCCCTGAGGTACCACCCCCCCTGCAGCATTCCTCCCCCCCCCCGAGGAGCCGTGCAGCACCTCCCCACCCCAGCTCACCTCTGCTCCGCGTCCTCCCTGAGCACGCTGCCCCAACTCTAATTCTCCTCCCCTCCCAGGCTTGTGGCGCCAAACAGCTGATTGGCGCTGCAAGCCTGGGAGGCAGGAGAAGTGGAGCAGCAACCACGCGCTCAGGGAGGAATCGCAGTAAAAAAAATTGGGGGCACTGCTTTTTGGCACCCCAAAATCTTGGCGCCCTAGGCAACCGCCTAGTTTGCCTTAATGGTAGCACCGGCCCTGGCCAGCGGGTGACTGGAGGATGGGTGTCTGTGTAGAGTCAGCTCACATGAGGAGCCAGAGGGAGGAAAGGAGGAGGAAAGGGGTAATGAGATTGGAGACAAGGAGCTGGAGGTGGAAAATGAGTATCAGGGTAAGAAAAGTGAGATTGTAAAGTCAAGTTAGGAACTGATAGAATTAGGATTACTTGTGTGTATGCATTATGATGATCACATATTTTTTTCAATAGCATCCCTGCTTCTTTCAGTGAACATAATGGACCTGCTCAGGGGATAAATCAGGACTGTGTAGTAATGGAGACTGATCTGTAGGACTCTACTTTATTTGTTGCCAAAATTGGAAGGTGTATAATGAAAGAGACGGGTTGAATGAAGAAAAAGGATGATTTTATGGCTAAGGCAGTTGGATGCTTCATTAAGGAACTGGATTGTATCCCTGCTTCTGCCACAGAGCTCCTGTATGATGCTGGGCAAGTCACTTAAATGTAACTTTTCACAAGTGGTAACTAATTCTGTTTTTCTTATTTTCTGAGTGACTGACTTGAGACCCTGGGATCTGATTTACAGAAATACTGTGTAATGCTACGTGCTCTGAAAAAGCAGATCCTAGGCATCTCAAATTGGGCACACAAAATTAGTGGACACTTGTGGCCTTCATCTCTCTGTGCCTCAGATCCCCCTCTGTAAAATGGGGGTAATATCTCTCTTCTTTCACAGGAGTCTTGTGAAAATAAATGAATCCGTGTTTGTGAAACATTCAGTTACTTTATGATGAATGCCATGGAAAAGCCTATGAGAAAATTAATAATTCTGTCTTCAGAGCAGGGTTTCTCTTCAGAGCGGCAAATAAGGTGTGGGGCCACACATCAAACAACATGGAAAAAACAAAATATTGAGTATCTGCTCATTCAGTGGGTCTTGTGGAAAAATATGTGTTGATCATGTAATTAAAGATTGTATTATAATACAATGCACACAAAGAAGTTGAATTAATGTTCTGTTAACATAGCTTTCCCCCGTGTAACATACTAAATAACAAATATACAAATAAAGGTGTCCTAGTATAAATTCTTTATGTACCCATGAGTTAATCCTCTTTCATACTGAAAATTGACCATCTATTCCTACTTACAGTTGCCTGTCTCTTAAACATTTCCTATCCATTAGAGAACTTCTTCTGTCACCCATTTCTAGTTGCTTCAATAGTCTCTTGAGAAGGATTTTATCAACGGCTTTATGAAAGCACAAATATCTCCCCTACTTTATCCATTAATTTTTTTTATTTCCTCAAAGAATGCTAATAGGTTGGAGAAAAAAGTTTTGCCTTTATAGAACTGTGCTAGTTTGTCCCTATTGTATCTGGGTCTTTTGTATAGCTTTCTTTAATTATTTTTTCAGATAATTTATCTCCTACTGAAGTAAAGTTCACTGATTTGTAATGCCAAGGATCACCATTAGCGCCTTTTCTTAAGGATAGGTACAAAAATAGCTGTCCTCTAGAATATAGTAGATTGTTTTAATGATAGATTACTGTTTCTGTGTGATGACATTCCTACTTGCATGAAAATTTTCAAACACTGAAGTGAAAGTTAACCCTGGGCTTAAATTCTTTGCTGGACTGAGGCCTAAGGCACCTAAATAAGTGGCTTGATTTTCAGGGGTGCTGGCCAACTACACTACTCAGTGGCAACATTTAGGTGCTTGGCACTTCTGAAAAATGGGCCATTAGCTCTCTAACTTTCATCTTCTGAGTGTTGGACACAGTACCTGTATCCCCAGCTGCCTCTTATGAAGCAGGCTGATTTTGTTTTAGTTTAACTAAAATACTGTTCTTGAAATCGGAATGTAAAATCTTTCTCATCATGCAGTATAATAGAAATAACCAGCATCTGCTTTTGTGGCAACAACACTTTATTTAATCTCTATTTAACCAACAATACAAAGGAAAATATCACATACAATTAGACATGGGGAGAAAATATGCCCCACAAGACCTACCCAATGCACCCAGACAGGCATCCAAAGGTGGAGGAATAAGCAACAGCCTGTATAAAATCTACACTTAAAAAAATTATAAAAAAGGAGGCAAGACAACTTAGGATATAAAAATCAACCCTGAATACCATGTTCATTCTTATCCACAGTGAGCAGAAAAGTGGATAAAAGAATGAAGAATATGTTTTGCTCACTTAGCTTGCTCTGTAGCAGAGAAATTATTCTGTTGTCCCTATATCTGTTGAGTCTACAGCATCTCGGTTTGAGAAGAAAAATGTATGGCAAAATCTATAGTATTAACTGCATATGATATTTCTGTAGCAGGCACATACATGTAATTAATTCTGAACCCATTCTTAAGAGTTATGCCTGGGAGGCATTTGGCCAGTTACCTCAGCAAAACTGAAAAATGGAATGGCTTGTACCATATTTTCTTTTTAAATCTTTAAAGGAATTTAGTACTTATTAAAGAGGCTAGATTGGCAGTCTTTGGAGAATAAAGTTCCCTCTCAATCCACAGAACAGATACAGCAGAGGCACAGATACAGCAAGCTTCCTCACACAGCTGGAGTGCCTCAGCCCTACCTGCAAAGACAGCTCCTAGCAGTGAGAGTAGATCATTCTCCAGTAACTGAGCTTTTTACTAGGACTAGTTCCCTTTGAGGGGCTGATTTTTGTTAGTTGCTCCTGACAAGAGGCACCATAACTGTTCCTTGGTGCTTGGATACCAGGATGATGGATATAGTAAAGGAAACCAGGTAGATGGAGATTATTATGTATCACCTAAGTCACTGAAAGCCTTTAAATAGTAATGACTTTTAGTTACTATAATCTTGGGACAGATTTTAACTTAGAAGTAAAAAGCTCTGTATACCATTACCAGTTTTTTGACCTATTCCATTTTCCTCTTAAGAGGCTTTAAGCTGTATACTTCAGTTAATTTGCAATCAGTTATTAAATCAAATATAGATTATTCAAATTAGCTTTGTACTGAGGAGAATTGGAATTTGTCTCTACCCCCCCTGTGTCTAGGATCTCTTGCACAGAATGATGAGGAAAGAGTAGACTAGCAGTGATGCCTTGTGATCAATTAGAATGGCTGTTGTGGAATCAACCTACCTGAAGCTATCAGATCCCATGTTATTTTTATCTGGATAGTTAAGACAACCAGAAACTAGACAAAGTGCTTCATTTTCAGAAATCTATTTCCGAAGCAATTTGGTAAACCTGGTGGTTCACAGATGACTGAGGAAACAAGGTAATTAATCCTTACAAATAAAAAGACTCAGTAGTCAGTCTGAACCATCAGCAGGGGGTTTAAAGCCAGCTGCAAATTGTGAGAATGGCACTGTGGGTTTGTTACCTGGTAGTTGTTTATCTTGTAAAAGAGAGATTAGTCATTCAAGAGGTGCTTTTACAAATGTATGCAAATTGCTTTATGATGGAAATTGTGTTTGAGATTTTCTTATTGAGGAGGGCCAAAAATTAGTAAGTATAAATCACTTTAAGTCCTAGCTGATAAATTTACCACTGCTAATGCCATGTACAGTATTTTGAGAGCCCATGATATCATTGATAGCTTGTTAAATGGACTTCCTCAATAATGGTTGTCAATAAAGTGGCTATAAGCTACTGTCTTAATATTTAATTTGATTTATATAATTATCATCGTCTGGCTTTAATGTAGACACTGTATAGCTGTGGAGCCTAAGTGCTGGACCTCCACAGTGACTGAAGTTGTGCTTGACATTAATCTCACCTACATTTTTTGATGTTTGTTTCTCTAATCTCTGAACATTTCAAACACAAATGGTAATACATCTGAGAAATGTCTCCATTCATTTTAATGAACTCAATTGTCTCCCCCCCTTTTTTTTTAAGCTGGCAGTTGTTGTTGTCAATAGCAATGTGAATTGCATGTTATTTTATCGCTTTTGATACCATGCCTCCCTGTGCTTTCATTCACTTTATAGAACAAGTTTCCGCTCTGCTTAAGTGAAGCAGAATATATTCCATTATATAGCATGGCTAGTACTTTAGCACTTATTTTTAATCATTTTAAAGTATTTTATTTATTTATTTTTTTAATACTGTAAAGAACATCTGCTGCCTCATGGAAAATTCTGAAAAGCCATCCTTCTTTTACCAGAGCCGTAGCTTCATTGTAGATAAGGTTGAGGTGGCATGTCATTCTAAGGCACTTCCATTCTAAGCCCCTTTTTTTCTCGGGCTTATAACTTAGTGAGCAAAATTTCCTCTGCTGAAGTTTGGCATATGTGACCTAAATTTAGAGGTAGTTCTCTCACAAATTTAGGGGGATGAAAAGGTTGGGTGTTGAGTTATAAGAAGTATGAATTATGATGAAACAATCTGATAGGGAGCATCTGTGTAAGCTTAACTATATTCTGATAACTTACTCAAAGCTTATTAATTACTATAAAATATCAATAAAAGAAATGTTCTATAACCTTTTATTTTAGTTAACCCATATATTTAAGGTTACATATTTTCCCATTAATCTGACTTATTGCCTAATGTAGTCATGTAATTACATCCCTAATCATAATATTCATGTGCAAAGAAGGTAGAAAAAAGAGTGCAAAGATATGTTTGATTTGACATGAGAGGTGGAAAAGGACATAAAATGAGGGATGTAAACATGTTGCTCGCATGTTAGTGAATCGCTGTTTGGATAAAGAAGAAACTAAGAAAAAGTGGCTATTCAAGAAGGCAGTGTTGTTTATTTTCTACAATTTATAATCCAAAGCATAAAATTTAGAGGCTCTGCTATTACAGGTCCCATTCAAATTCCCCTCAAGACAGTATTTCCATTGATTAAATTTGGAAATGGCTCTACCTATTTCCATATGACTATCAGGATCCTGATCTAGATTTGTTGTCCTTTTAGGCAATGAGACTCACAGAAAAGGGAATAGGGACTAAAATCTTTTTTTTCCTATCTCTAATCATTTTTAAAACTAAAAACTTTCTCAGGCAAGAACTACCGTATATACTAGTTCATTAGCCCGTTCGTTTATAAGCCTACCCCCCAAAATGGATAGGTAAAAATTGTATGACCCTTTCATAAGCCGACCCTCAATTTCAGGGGTTGGAAAACTTTGGCTCCTGGCCCATCAGGGTAAGCCATTGGTGGGTCGGGACGTTTTGTTTACTTGGAGCGTCTGCAGGCATGGAGCCCTTCAGGCATGGCACGCCATTTCCCGCAGCTCCCATTGGCTAGGAACGGTGAACTGCGGCCACAGGGAGCTGAGGGGCTCCATGCCTGCAGACGCTCCAGGTAAACAAAACAACAATGTATTGGATATTCAATTCAATGATTCCATAGAGTTTAAAATCATCAAATTTTGGTGTAGACCCATTTATAAGCCGACCCCTGCTCTTTGATGCGTCACTTTTTTACCAAAAATATTCGGCTTATGAACGAGTATATACGGTATATACATTATTTTAACCCATGCATCCCTTCTCCCCCTCGGTCCTCCTGAAATATTGTGTTTTCTAGGTGGCTGGACTGCAGTTAAATTGAGCTTTTACTTTAAGTCTCTCAATTTAGTTTTTAAAATATATGTTAAAACTGAATACCGTCCAGCCACCTACAGATATGATGTTTTTAAATCCAGGATTTTGCTTCAGGCTCATTTTGCAGTCGTTCATGTTCCCAAATGTAAATTTGATTTTAGTGAGACTACTTACTAAGTAAGGGCCATTTTCTGCAATTTATAACTTGTCTTTTTTTTTTTTTTTACCTTTCGCACAAATATTTAACAAATTTGTTTTGAGCTCATTGGTTCAGTCATTTAAAAATAAATAAAAGCAGTGAGGAAAAATATTTTGATTTTCTCATTGTGTGTGTGGTATTTTTCCCTCGAATAGCTCCAGTGCCTCACTGGTATGTGATAGAGACTTGAAATGTGGCAGATATTCCTGGGTAGCATGTGCCTTTTGGTGGTCTGGTGAAAATTGGTTGAGATTTTTCCAAGTTATAAGGGTTTAAAAATGTGCTTTGTGTTTGCTTACTTGGATATTGCTATGTGATCACAACAGTCTAATAGTATGTTCACATGTATCTGTCTTAGGAAAGTATTGTGTATTTCTCAGCATGCACTGAAAGAAGCAGGGTTTGAAAGGAGATGTCCCTTCTTACCTTAGATGAGAGAAGTTATCAGACAAAATACTACGTTAAGATGGAGTCAGCGTATTGTTCACCTTAATGGTAAATGACTGATTTAAAAAAAATAGAAAAATCAAAGCACTGCAAACCTAGAGAATTCAGGGTTAAGATTAAACATTAAAGAAATTGAAAATGATCATTATATAAATTAAAACACAATCTTAACTAGCTACATGTAGATGGCCCAATAGATATGGGTTTTCAGGAAGGTTTTGAATGAGGAAAGGATTATGGTCCTGTGGACCATCTCAGAGAGAGTATCTGATATAGGAGTGACAGTGAAGAAAGTCTGATGTATTTGTCAGAGCAGCACTAGAGGGAATTGAAGGGACAAAACAAAAAGAGCCAGAGTGGTAAGTAGAATGATGGAATTATGCAGGGTCTTGAAGGCAATGGCAAAATACTTCAACTTGCTTCAGTGGAGAAGGTGCGGCTAATTAGGCCTTGATTCAGCAAGATACCTAAGCACAGGGCTAATTTCAAGCATGGGAGTAGTCCTACTTCAGTCTCTTTGCTGAATTGTAGCTTTAAACTGGGAGGTGACTTGTTCAGAATGACAGGCCAGAAAGCTGAGCTTAATACGGACCAATGAATGGCATGGAGGCCAGAGAACAGAAGATTGTAATGGTAATGCAACATCCCTGGATGGATTGTCAGCAGTGAGGTTGGAAACCAGGGCCTCTGAATCTGAAAGCATGAGCTTCCACTGCCTGATGTATTAGATCAAGGCTGTAGGATACTCATAAACCTTTCTGTTTAGCCAGCCACTAATGGGAATAGAGTTCCACATTGTTTAAGTGTGGCTTACACAATAGTCAAGCATTAAAGTTGTTCCTTCGGTGTTAAACCATAGTCTAAACTTTATGGTTTCTGTTATTGCTGGTAGAACATATTGTCACTTTCACTGAAATGGTCGTTGTGATCTGTTGCGGGTTTAGAATTAGTAGTTGTAATTTAAAACTTCATGTTCAAATGTGCAGATATCAGACATATTGGAAATGCTTAGAAGTTCATCTTACTAGTGCATAATTTAGATTTTAGTTAGACTGTCAAATATTAATGGATCAAAGACCATTATTTTGGGGCTTCTGTTGGCAATAGCAAGTTGTCCTCTTACTGTGTGTGTGTTTTTCCCCAAAGAGTAAAAATATTTTACAAAAATATTGCTTTTTTTGGTTGATATTGTAAAATGGTTTATGCTAGGAATGGCACATGCTAGGGCATTCTGGTAAATGTGAGCCCCATCCAGGTGCCTCAATGGTTTATGACTAAGAAGTATGCTGCTCTTACAACAACCGTGTGCCCTGGCCTGTTGTTTTTAATCTATCAAAACAAAAATGTAAAATTGACATTTAAAGTGGAAAATATTTAATAAAGCATAATAGGCTGGAGCTATGCTGTTTTTGTTGCTTAATTGCATGGGTTGGAATATTAGATATTCAGATTGCTCACTCATCCCTTCAGTCTATTTTATAAACCATTACAACGGCAATAAACTCTGGCTGTTTAGCAATTATTTTATCCATAATAAATAGTACCTGCAATGAACTTGCCCCTAATAGTGTTCAGTACTGCCATATGTAGTGCCTGAGGTGAAGTCCTAGGCATTTGGTGGGGCGTGTATGCTAGTGAAATACTTTATTTGAATGTTCATAGAAAAAAAATTCAAAGAGATGGGAGTAGGACTCCGCAGATAGACACCTTTTTTTTTTTAATTAACAACAAAACCTTTGAAGTCAGTGAGAAGAAAGCAATGCAGTTTGCAATCCTACTGAGCCCTGAGGTCTGGTATTATCACATTTATCATCTTTACACAACATATTAAATATCCAGAGACAGCTGCTAAAGAATTTTGGAAAAAAAGGTCTTGTCTTATGGTATCATCAAGGATTAACTGGATATATCAATCAACTGCTAATAAATAAACTGAGTGTTGAACCAAGTTCTCGGCAATGGATCTGCATCAACTTATACCAGCAGTCAGAGACTTTGGCTTTACATGTCTAAATGTATGTATTAATTCAGACCAAATAACAGAGGTGTTCAATAATGTTACCATTTACAGTAACATGACAAAATGATTTCCAGATAATATTACAAATGATACATTTACCCACATCTTAAATTTGCACTTCAAGTATATGCCATGCCACATGCAGAGTAGAGGTCACTGCTCAAAACCCATTCAGCCCTAGGAGGAAATCATGCCAGATGGTTGATTCTAAGTTTCAGGATAAATGGATTCCAGTTATTTAAGTTGTTACAGGGTAATTACTCTGTTAGGCCAGTAGGCCAGTAAGTACCTGTAACAGCTTAAATAACTGGGTTTCCTTACATAAGTAAACTATGTTTATTTACATAACTTGTTATTTTTAGGTTAACTTCTGAGTAATGTGACCATGATTATTTTCAACCACAGTATGCAGAAAACCAAATGTAAGAATTTTACAAATACCAGACAGGAAAAAAGAGATATTAGGGAGCAAATAGGCCAGTTAATAGGTGAGAAGAGACACAGGTTAAATGTGATTTGAATGTCTGAGGTGTTTACATAAATATTTTTAAATTAGTCTTTAATTAGGGAAAACTAAAAGGGATGTGGACAATTTGAAAGCAATAAGGTCTTGTCACTTAGCTGTTGTTAAAAAGCAGGTCAGGGAATACTCTGTAACATTAGTGTGAACAGTAAGGTAGATTTGGATGATTATCCAGCATCTCTGGGGGCTGGTCTTCACTACGGGGAGATCAATACTGCTGCAATCAATGCAGCAGGGGTCGATTTAGCGGGTCTCATGAAAACCTGCTAAATCGACGGCAGAGCACTCTCTGGTCAACCCCACTATTCCACTTCTCCAAGAAGAGTAAGAGAAGTAGACAGGAGAGTGTCTCTCGTCGATGCAGCACAGAGAAGGACTCCAGGGTAAGTCGACCTGAGCTACATCAACTCCAGCCATGGTATTCATGTAGCTAGAGTAGTGCAACTTAGGTTGACTTATCCCAGTAGTGAAGACAAGCCTTGGGTCTCACAAACTTACTGAACCACTGGCAGTTATTTCTGAATAGTGTTGGAGAACAAAGGAGTTACCGGAGTATTAGGAAAATGCAAATATGAAACTAAGCCTTAGTCTCATCCAAAATCCACTGAGACAATAGGAGTCTTTTGAATGACTTCAGAGGACTATGGATCAGTCCTTAAAGCTTTCATTATGATACTGATCTTCTAAAAACAAGCAAAACATTCAAAAACAATCCGCCAGCCAGCCAGCCAACCAACCGACCAAAAAAAATGTAAAAGAATTGGCCTGAGGGGTATATAGATACCTATATATTGTAAATAGTTTCAAGTGAAATAATGGAACGAATATTGAGAACCTATAAGCACCTAACGGAAAGTAGAACTATCGATAGTAAACAGCATATTCATTAAAGAATCCTGTGGCACCTAATAGACTAACAGACGTTTTGGAGCATGAGCGTTCGTGGGTGAATACCCACTTCGTCGGATGCAAGTAGTGGAAATTTCCAGGGGCAGGTATATATATGCAAGCAAGAAGCAAGCTAGAGATAACGAGGTTAGTTCAATCAGGGAGGATGAGGCCCTGTTCTAGCAGTTGAGGTGTGAAAACCAAGGGAGGAGAAACTGGATTTGTAGTTGGCAAGCCATTCACAGTCTTTGTTTAATCCTGTGCTGATGATGTCAAATTTGCAGATGAACTGGAGCTCAGCAGTTTCTCTTTGAAGTCTGGTCCTGAAGTTTTTTTGCTGCAGGATGGCCACCTTAAGATTTGCTATTGTGAGGCCAGGGAGGTTGAAGTGTTCTCCTACAGGTTTTTGTATATTGCCATTCCTAATATCTGATTTGTGTCCATTTATCCTTTTCCGTAGAGACTGTCCAGTTTGGCCGATGTACATAGCAGAGGGGCATTGCTGGCATACGCCATCATATAGATAGACAAAAAAAAAAGTGAATACAGGAATGATGGCCTTCCATCTCCTTGAGTGTTGGCATCTCAGGTTCATAACTTACTCCAGCTACCAGCTGAAATTAGCCAATGTAGCAGCAGAGCCAGTGTGACAGCCTCTAACCTTTGCACATCTTGGCTTGCCAGGACAGGAAATGGCATGTGAAGAGATCCTTCACCAGATTTAACCAGAGAGCTAGAGAATGGCCCTTAAAGGAGGAGAATAATGAGGTTGAGAAATGGTACATTCTGATGCACAATGGTGGGTTTATAGACTGTGCATGTTCTTCATCCACAGCTTCACCAAATCCTAATATCTCTTGTCATTGATCCATAATATGGACTCTTTTGCCTGCTCTTTGTTCTGGAGAATTCCATCTCTACTAAATCTAATTTTACAAGCACCTTGAAATTTGGCCCATACTATTAATGAATGTCACGCTGTGATTCACAAAATCTTAATTCCAGTTATTGACACTGTCTAATGAATTGAAACTGGCTAAAGGACACTAAAGAAAGGGTAGTGATAAATGACAATGTACCAAATTGTAGCAGGTGTCTCGTACCACATCTTTATTAATGATCTGCAAAAATGATGATCACTCTTAATCTGTGAAAAAAAGAATTTGAGTAAATCCCTTTCTACTTTCTTCTCCAAAATGCAATCAAAATTGCATTTAACAACATACAATTTTTGATACTTCAGGGTTATTTGCAACTGTGTATATCTGGGGCGGGGGAGGGAGGAACAAAAGAGAGAGGCAATTACTAAGCAATTCTTTACTGTGAGATGTTTGATTTAGAGTACATGCAGTTCCCAAACAGATAATCTGGTCTAAACTAAAAAGTTCATATTCTCAACAGTTTAGTATCTTCAACTTTCAAAATTCACACTATACAACTCAAAATAACCCCTTCATTACAGATTAAGTGTCATCTAGAAACAACCTGAGGAGGGGACAGTGGTTTACTCCCTGTCCTTTTTTCAGACAGGATATGGCAAAACATGACTGGCTGTTGACATGATTGTGTTGGTGTTAACAGCTAATTCTCCTCTGGTGTGAAATTATTTGACAGTAGCCAAGCCTCTCCAAAGGATCTTAGTGCTTCTGCTGCTTGGCCTCAAACTCAAAATAAACACCTCCTGAGTGAGGGGGAGCACAAAGGTCATTGACAAGTCTTGCTTCTGAATCATAACAAGGGCTATACCACTAATGAGGTTAGGTATATGAGTCAGAAGTATGATGAGATCTAGTGGGAAAACAATCAAACACCTCCATGCAAAGGAAATACTTAGAAAACAATTGTGAAAAAAAGACACAGAGTTGGCAGTGGACATCAAAGCAGGTATGAACTTGCAAGGCACTATGACAACTGGGAATGGCAATACTGTTTTTGGCTGCATACAAAAACATATCATGTCACAGGCCACATTAGTGTCCTCCTTGGTACAACACCAGTGAGACCAAACCTAGACTATTGCATTTAGTTCTATGTACTTCAATGTACCAGAAAAATGTTGGTAAACTAGAAACAATCTAGAGGAGAGGGAAAAAATGAATATAGGGCTTGGATGATTGATTTATACAGTGAGAGTAAAAGAAATAAGTATTTACATCAGTAATTATTTGTTTAGTTCTTTGACATTGTACCAAAAAAAATAGACTAACCCTCTGTGTTCAGACATTCGGCTACATTTATTCCCTTGTCTCTTACTATGGAGAAGTTAGGGTTTTGCAAGCACAATGTTGATTCCCACTGACTCCTGTGGGCATCTGTTACGGATCTTAGTTGCCTGGTGTTAAGGAGATCAGTAAGTGCATGGGGTGTATGGAGCACGTGAGAGTGTATGATTCGCAAGCTTTCACAGCCCACGTAGCACAATCTAGAGCTGCTACGCACTCAGGTAATCCCTTGGATACAGGTGGTCTTATGGTAGATAGGGATGCTACCAGATGCTGTCTGTCTCCGTGAAGCTGGGTTAAAACAGCTGAATACTGGGTCTAGCTGTGGCTGCAATAAAGGTGGAATGGCTTTCCCATATCTGGTAAGCCCAGGCTGGGGGTGGAGGCTAAACCCTGTTTTATCTTTATAAATGCCTCCTTTTGTTCTTGCCCCATATTACTAACTCATTTGCAGGCTTCCCCCCTCTAGTGAAGTTTTGAATTGGTTCCACCATCTCTGAGTACTCCGGTATATATGTTCTACAGAAATTAAGGAGTCCCAGGACCTTCCGGACTTCCTTAACTGTCCATGGTTTTTTTTAACTCTCGAATTGCCTGCTTTCTGTCTACTGTGAGTGCTTTTTCTCCTTTGGAGATGTTGTGCCCTAGGTATAAAACCTGCTGCTGTTGCAATTGAGCTTTCTTCGGGCTTAATTTAAATCCTGCCTTGTGAAGATACATGAACAGTGTTTAGGGTTTTTAAATGGTCCTTTTCATTTGAACTGGCAATTAGCAAATCATTTACATACTGTAATATCACAGTATCCCCTTCCAAAGGAACCTGTGCTATTACTTCTGCCATTGCCCTGTGGAAGATGGAGGGAGAATTATGGAACCCCTGAGGTACTCGGGTCCAAGTGTACAGCTGGTCTCCTACTGTAAATGCAAATTTCTCCTGACTCTCTTTTGCAAGGGGAATACTCCAAAATCTATTAGCTACATCCAAGACTGAAAATTCTGTGTGTCCTGGTTTTAGCAAATTAAGAATAGTGGCAGGGCTTGCCACAATAGGATGTGCCTTTGGAGTCACCCGGTTAAGGTGGGTGTAGTCTGTAGTTAACCTCCAGGTCCCGTCTGGCTTCCTGATGGGCCAAACTGGGGAGTTAGTTTTTCTAATCTAATTGTGGAGGTGGTTTTTCTAATCACCCCTCTAGATTCCAAATCAGTGGCTATATCTTTAACTGCCTCTAAGGCTTCCGGTTTAATTGGGTACTGTCTGTGGGCTTTGTCGGTCCTTCTACAAATATAGGCTTCATGTTTACTAGCTCACAATCTTGTTTATCTGTTGCCCACACTTCAGGGTGAAGGGAACATGGGGTTTCTGCTGGACTTCCCCCCCACTCTGGTGGTATTACCCTATTTCTGGCAATCACGGCTATATTCCTGTTTGGACCCTCCAGCCCATTCAATGCATCTAGCTCTGGGGTTGATTACTCCTTCGAGCTCCTTAAGGAGATCTATGCCACAAATTGTGTCTCCCTGCTCGGGGCAAACCCAGATTTGACTATGACCATATCTTCAAATTCTATTGGCTAGTAATAGGAGATATACCAATCTTCTAGAACTGGAAAGGACCTTGAAAGGTCATTGAGTCCAGCCCACTGCCTTCACTAGCAGGACCAATTTTTGCCCTAGATCCCTAAGTGGCCTCCTCAAGGATTGAACTCACAACCCTGGGTTTAGCAGGCCAATGCGCAAACCACTGAGCTATCCCTCCCTCCTAAGCTGCCTTAGGGCTGCTATTAATCTTCCCCCTCCCACCCCTTCAATCCATATGGCTCTACGTGTGAGGGGGAGATCTTGGCTGGTTATTGATACCGAGGCTCCTGTGTCTATTAACATGTTGGTCCCCCACTTGTGCTTTAAGAAACATCCTGGGTTCCCCTTCGGTTCCAGCCACAGAGGCCGCTGATACCTATTTGCTAGCCAGGAGTTTAAGCAACTCCTGGATTTGTTTATTCTTTTCTTGTTCTTGGGCACTAGTTGTATCAGTTTTATTTTGCTTGTTTGGCCACTGCCCTTCTTTACCCCCTCCGGGGTGGAAGCAGTCTGTCTTTGTATGGCCACTCCTTTTACAATTACTGCACGTTTTGATTTTATTTTTGTTTTTACAGTCACGTGCCAGATGTCCAGGCTTATTGCATGTAAAGCAGGTAGTAGTTCTAACTGCATGCACAGTTATCACTTCTTCAGAGGGGGTGGTTGCTGCTACCTTCCTCTTTTTTTTTTCTGTGTTCTACTTCTGTGGCCCATTTCATTACTGCTGAGTATGTCTCTCCTACTGAGATGCCTAATGCCAGGACTGCTTGGTGATCTCCAGGCAGTCCTTCCTTTAGGATTTGAAGGAATACATCATGGTCTCGGGATGTTATATTCTCCAGACCTGAATACGCTCGGAATGCATTCCATTTCTTTTCAGCATAGGACATGGCAGACTCCTCCCTTTTGCTGAACCACAGATTGCAGAGCCCCCCAGTTAGTGGTCTGGGCTCCTAGAATTCTGTTACAGTGCCTGCGTCTGGGTTTGGGATTCCTGCTCATTCTTGAGCCTCCCACTGGGTTGGGGTTATAATCTTCAGCCCAGCGCCCCATCTTCCATCTATTATCTAGGTTCTCCCCCACATCCCTGGGGCACTTGACCAGGATGTGAACATCCTTCCTATGGAGGCCATGTATTTCAGTCAGGCCATCCAGCTTGTCCCAGAACTCTGTATTTTTGTTATCATGCTTGAGATTGGGTAAATCAGACAGTAGTGCCTGTTTTTCCTGGGGGGTAAAGGGACGGTAAATTTCAGTTGTTTCTGTCCTGAGTCCCCTTACTGGTTCACCCTCCGCATTAACATTTCTGAACCTCCTTAACTGTGTTTTGATTGGAGCCATACGCTGTACTTGCTCCCCTGGGGCAATTAATCCTTGCGGTGCTCCTTTATTATCTCTGTGGGTGCTCAAGTTTGGCCTGTCATGTGAAGTAATGTATGGAGGGGGCTCTGATTCCTCCCCTTTGCTTTGTGCTGCTGAATTTTCCCACAGATAGTTAATTGGTGGAGCAGCTGGCTGACAAATGCCAGGAGTGTGCTCTCCTCCTCCCAATCTGGAGGTGTGTCCCAGGCATGGGGATTCTTTTGCTCTGGGAATCTTTTCCAATTTCCAGACAGTTACATATTTTAGAGCACAAGCTCTTATCTTTCAGAGCCTGGGTTTCAAATCTTAAAGTTGCAACCTCTTTCTCCTTTATGTTAAGAATATCCAATATAACTATTACTGCTTTGTCTGTTTTGTCACTTTTCTGATTATTCCACCAAGTAACCAGATCTGCCTCTGGTCCGGCTGCAGAGTAGTTTGCTTTTTTAGCGGCTGCCTGCCGAGTTTTGACATGTTTATATTCCAAGCACTCGCGAAGACTGATTATTGCCTCTCCTTTTGATGCCATGGGTTTTTAGTCACCCTGGCTGCTGACCTTGTTGGAAACTTATGTTCCCCCTTCCCCAAATGCTGTAGTTTCAATCTCCACAGCCTGTCAGCCTTGGTGAGGAGTTACTTTTCCCCCTTTTTTGTGCTGTGGTCTCAAATCTCCACAGCCTTGACAGTTTTATGAGAATGTCTCCCCACTCTTAGAATATCGTGCAGCTTAAGTTACAAAGAGTTGCTGGCCTTATTGGTTGGAGACTTTGTGCTGTTCGAAAGCGTGTACATCACATGCCAGGGGGGGCATTCCCCTGGACTTGCAATGTTACGTACAATGAGGAAATGGACCACCAGTTTGCACTGCCTACCGCTTGCGTACCCAGCCAGTCCTGGGCTTAACTCGCATCCAATCACTTTCTGGTGGCTTATCCAAGTCCTCCATAACACACCCCTTAGTTTAAACAGTACATAACCCTCTTGCACAAGTCTTCCCTCCCATGTGGTACCCCTATTTAATCCCTCTGCTTGGACTACATGTGTCTAGGTTCCTTCACACAAATTAAAAAGGAAACAAGATGTGTCTGAAAGGGGATGAAAGGCTTCTATACCTGGCCTAATGAAGTGGTAAAGTAAACATACTCACCTCTTTTGGATTTCAGTCTCAAATCCTCAACTAGTTCACAAACTTGAATCCCGGATGAGCCCCCAAACTGAAGGACATAAATCCACACCGTGTAGAGGTCAAGCATAGGAGTTTATTATACACAGTGCTGGCGGAGTGTCACCTTGCTTATTAGGCTCAGAGACACTGTCAATCAATTGATTACAATGGAATATATGGATTTTCTATGGGCGGGGGAAAGTGACGAGGTAGGCAGTTCCACACCCCGGGATAGGTTTTGCAGCAAGACCAGATAGCCAATGGTTAACAGGTTACATAATGTCTCCACCCATGGTCTCAAGTTAGCAAGTTAACATTTAATTAATACTTTGATAAAATGTTATTAATATAAAATATATATGTTGGATTCTGATTTGGGGCCCATAGGAATGGGTAGCTCCTCTGATTGTTCAGCAGATACATTCCTAGGGGTTAAAACAAAAAAACAGTGAAAGTTTATGACAATAAAGATTCTCCTTTGTGTTTTAAGACAGGCATTGGTCCCTTGGAAGGGGAGGTGGGAGGATGCCATATCTTATACTGACATGTGCCAACTTTTCATAAACTCAAGGTTGGATCTGTGGGAAGAACGTCTCCCTACAGAAGAAACTAACACAATAGGAACAGAGATCCTTTGTTCAATCTGCAACTCTGAATAAGACACAATTATTTAGTTTTTAGCTCCAACACCTGGCAATTTGCTGACTAGTCTTATTTTAGCAAAACAAGGTTATCTGTTTACCCCAGCTTTCTCTTAGCTGATCACTATTTGCTAGGCCTCTGGTCTCTTGACCAAACTCTGGACTTTGGGTCTGGAAAAGAGCAGGCACAATCCATTTACCGGGTTGTTATATAAAATGCACATGGATTTTAACCCTTCAAACCCTGTCTATAATCCCATCTAGTTAACTTGCCTGAATGTATTTTAAGGAGGGTGGGATAAGTCTGTAAATACAGTAACTCCTTGCTTAACATTGTAGTTACATTCCTGAAAAATGTGACTTTAAGCAAAACGATGTTACGTGAATCCAGTTTTCCCATAAGAATTAATGTGGGGGGGGAGGGAGTTAGGTTCCAGAGAAATTTTTTTCACCAGAGAAAAGACATATATACATGTCATATATACATGTGTATTTAATATATATATAATATACACACAGTATCGGTTTTGAACAAATATTTTAATACAGGTACACAGCGATGATGATTGTGAAGCTTGGTTGAGGTGGTAAAGTCAGAGGGTGGGATATTTCCTGGGGAACTCCTTACTGCTAAATGATGAACTAGCAATTGGCTGAGCCCTCAAGAGTTAACCCATTGTTGTTAATGTAGCCTCACACTCTACAAGGCAGCATGAATGGAGGGAGGGGAGACAGCATGGCAGACAGAGACACACACTGTGTGTGTGAGAGAAAGATGCTCATTGCCCCTTTAAGTACACTGACGCCACTCTAAGTACACTGCCTTTTTAAGTAGATCAGCAACTTGAGACAGCAGCTGCTGCCAGCAAGCTCCCTCCGTCCTGAGCCCTGTCCTGTTCCCAGCTCCACCCCCGCTCTATGAAGATGGGGTAAGTGGGGTGCAGAAGCAGGAGGGAGGTGGAAACACTGACACTAGCCCCCCACTTCCCCTCCACCCCCGCACACCAAACAGGAGGCTCCCAGTAGCAGCTCCAAGGCAGAGGGCAGGAGCAGCACATGGCAGTGTGGGAAGGGACAGCTGAACTGCTGGCAATTGGTAGCCTGCTGGGCAGCTGCTGCACAGGGAACTTAGGGGAGCAAGGAGCCGATGGGGGGCTGCTGGGCCACCCTGGTTCCAAGCCCCCACCAGCTAGCTGCAACGGGCTGCTCTTTCTGCAAACAGTGGACAAAGCAGGCAGCTGCCAAACAACGTTATAACGGGCATTGCACAACTTTAAACGAGCACGTTGTCTAATTGATCAGCAATGAAACAACGTTAACTGGGACGACTTTAAGTGAGGAGTTACTGTATTTATAATTTCCATGGTCTTTCAGAATTCAGTAGTTTACAGTGATTGACCAAGATTCATGTCCTCAGAAAATCCACATATGGACTTTGTCCAGTCAGTGAGTTTCTTCATAGGCTGAGCCCTGCACATGTATTGTGCCCCATTGATTTCAAGGAGTCCATCTACGCAGAGCTATTTGCAGAAGCAGGGCCTAAGTATTGATTTTTGAACAATGAACTGTTTCCCCACCTCTTCTGTGGGAAAAATACTAGAATATTTAACAGCAAGATCTCATCCATTATAACCAAGTTTTGATCGTATCTGAAATGTCTGAAAATGAAATGCTCTAAGCAGGAAAATTAAGTTCAGTCTATATGGGTTTTTCAGTATGACAAATACATTTTCTTAACATCTATTCATTGGACCTACATCTTCCTATTAGCTTCAGGGGAATGGGCTCAGCGTCTACTGGTCAGGCACATTATGAATAAACACAATGTTGCTTCCAAAGAATGGGCATTAAGGAGAAAGGTTCTCTCTGAGGCTTATTCTGGAATAGTTATTCCTGATTAATTCTACATCTGGAAATTTGTATTCTGAAATAAGTGTGTCCTCAGATGGAGTTAATTAGGAATAGTTATCAATTTTAAATGTACATCTACCTTATACTGGATTAATTTTCATGTGTAGACAAGCCCTGAGAAATTTAATCTTCTGTATTTAGTTTGAGTTTCAATTAGGTAAACAGAAAAGAACAATTTGATCTGTTAATGTTAGATAACTTCAGGTAAGTAGGAACAGTGGCTGTGAGAATGTTTTGTAACATTCTCTTAATTTTATTTTACTTTAAGTCATTTGCTAATAGTGTTTCACCCACATCCATTCCCAAGTTCATCCATATTTGGGTTACAACTATCACATTTGTCTGTACTAATTGGATAAATGTGCAGCCATATAGCTAATAGGAACCCAACTAACAATTGTATGACAATTGTAATAATTTTATGTATAATTACAGGTGAATTTTGCATACATATTTGTACATGCAATCATTGTGCCTTAAAAAGAAAATTTGGACTTGGAATGATCATTTCTCAGCCTCCTCAGTCTCACTGCTGAAATAATTGTGTTTGTAAGTTACTCATCAGAAAACAAGGGGATCATGAGCTACAAACTTACCATTCAGAAAAGGAACTGCTGATTTGGGTACAGTTCAGACGTTGATAAGTGAAACAGGGGAAATGAGTAGTTGGTAGTATTAGTTCCTTTTTCATCAGGTGATTATTTGAAAAATAAGCACTGAAGATTAACAGAAAAACATTATAGAAGTAGGTAAATAACCCACCACTACTGTCCACTATATTGGTTTTTATTTAGCCAATTAAGAAGGCACATCAGTTAAAGAAGTTTTAGTACTTTATTGCATATAGCATAATGGGCTAAAATCAGCTCTGCCACAATCAGATACATCTCTCATTGATATCAGAGAGTGCAGCATCCACATATATTAGGGAAGAATTTGGTCTGAAATCTATAGCCATTAGGTTGTTAATATTGATATTATCTCCCTTTAGCTAGGCGTTGTTTCCTTCTGGGGATTGCACTAAAGTTAAGAATGAAATAATGATGCTAGAGATTTTACTGGGAAAGGGAAAAGACCTGAATAGTTTCTAGTTAAATGTCACATTTTAAAATGGACACTGCATTCTAATTTACAATTTATTTGTTATACAAAGAAATATGTGGTCAAGAAATGTGAAGACAGATCTGCTCACATTTTAATGTTCTCATGCCTTCATTGTAACTGGGTTGCATAAACTCTGAGTTAAAAGCTATTCTCTGAGTAAGATTGTAAGAAAACTTGTAGGAATCTCTTCTCTTTTCTGATATAGTGGCTTTAACGTATTTAGAATGTAGGTAGGTAAAGAAAAAAATGAGAATTAGCTCTATATGTTAAAAAAAAAATTCTACCTTACACTAGACCCTCTGTATTTTTCACTGCTGTTTCTGCTATGTGTGCTTTTGCATGCAGTATTCCTCCTATAAAGACCACTTTTAACTATCTACTTTAGTGTGTGTTTAAATGTGTGTACACACCTTTTGGCATGTTTGATTTGAACCAGAGTGCCACTTGATTGTGTCCTTAGCATGAGGGAACCACTCATCGTCACTTCAAGGTGACACTTGTGATAGGAGAGAAAGACACTGAAACAGAGCAGATAGAGTCAAAGAAAATCAGAAGAATCCTGAGATCGTTTTTAACCACAAGAAATAAAATAATTTTCCCCAAACTTATTTTGATTATTAATTTCACCAATTGAACTGTCAAGTAATTAGTAGTTTTGATCCAGTCCTTAGCCAGATCTCCCAACATTTTCTTCTTTCTTCCAACCTTCTTTTGAAGAAGCTTCTTTGAAATTAATCTTATTTTTCAAAGTATGATTTTGTTGTTCTGTTTAAATTGTTTAATGGCAAGTTCCAGTATCAAAAGTTCTACTAATGATCAAAAATTACTCATGAATCCCAATTATTTTGGACTCCTACAAATGAGAGAATTGGGTGCTTTATCAGCTATCCAAAATAAAAGCTGAACTGGTATTTAATTCTATACCACTCATTTCTTAATTCTCTGAACTCATAAGTTAATGAATATAGATGTGTTATATAATATTAGTTGAACAGCTACAGACAGCAGGGACCAAAAGAGTGACTTTCACTGAAAGTAAATACAGGAATTAAAGAGAAAATCTAGAAACAGCAGCATTGGGGGGTGTCAGCTTAGAATATCTTGAAATAAAGTTTGATTTCTATATTAATTACATGATTGCTGCTGGCACACTTTGGATAATATTCCGTTGCTTTTTGTTCCCCTCAGGTTATCACATATTTTTCACGAGTAAGGTTTGCCATTTTGTTCTATTGTGTAAATTAAAGGGGGTGGAAATGTTAGGCTGCTATTTAAGAAAGTGGCAGCAGCAATTAGAAATAAAAAAGCAATATATAACAAATGTTGGGGGGGGGAAAGGAAATATATAGTAGTCAGTATAAATTAGATGTTTTTAAATGCAGGACATTGATAAGGAAAGCTAAAGATATCAGGGGAAATAATCATGGTTGGCAGGGCTAAGGACAATCAGAGGGAGGTTTTTTTAAAGTATATTAGGAGCAAAAGAAATCCTAGCAATGGTGTAGGCCCATTGCTCACTGGAGATGGTCAGAATCATAAGGGTGATGCTGAAAATACAGTTTTCACTAAATATTTCTGTTCTGTATTTGGAAAGAAGCAGGATGTAGTGTGTTTATCACTTGATGATGATGAACTACTTTATAGTCCATTAGCAACTAAGGAGGATGTTAAACAAGATCTACAAGGGATACATAGTTTTAAATCATCTGGCCCAAGTAACTCGCACTGAAGAATCATACAAGAATTGGCTGAAAAGATGTCTGGCTTGCTGATAATTTTTAATAAATCTTGGAATACCAAGGAAATTCCAGAAGAATGGAAGAGTGATGGTTTGACTACACTGCAATGTAAGACCAGGGTTAATAGAACTTGAGTTAGCAGACTCTGGATTTGTTAATTAAGGCCTGAGCATCTACATTCATTTGGAATCCCAAGTTAGGAATTGTTGAACCCTGGGTTCCGACCTGGGGCTCCAGCGAATACACCTGGATTATGCAGGTCTGAGTCTAACCACCCATATCCCAGACTTCCTAGTGCCCCTCCCCCAAAATGTCGCCACTCTAGCCCTTTGTTTGTGGAGTAGTGTGAGAAAACTTGACTGGTCCACTGAACTTGACTGTCCAGAAGACAAAGAAAGTTGGCCTGTGGGATTGTGGGATACTTTTGGTGGACTCCCAGAGCACAAGTCCAGTGGGGCTGCTTCTACACTTCAGAGCACTAGGGTTTGAATCTTGGGTCCCAGCTTGACTCAGGCTCAGACCTTCCATGCCCGTGGGATTCTGAATCCCAAGTCCTGGGTTAGCATAATTTGTGTGTAGAGAGAAGGCCGGGGGTAGGCTTAAACTTGAGTTTGAATTGTAGGCTTACATTGCAGTGTAGAGATATTCTTAGCATCGTGCCAATATTTAAAAAAAATGCTGTGGAATTTGTCAGGTAACTATAGACCCAATAGATTGGGCAAAATAATGGAAATACTGATGGGATTCAACTGAAAAAGAATTAAAGGATAGGGATATAATTAATGTCCATCAACCTGGTTTATGGAAAATAGGTCTTGTCAAACAAACCTCATTTCATTCTGTGATGAGATTACAAATTTGGTTGATGCAATTGCCTTTATCAATGTAATATACTTAGACTTTTGTAAGTCATTTGACTTAGTGCAACTTGACATTCTGATTAAAAACCTAATACACAATATCAGTAGAACACATGCTAAATGACTTAAGAACTGAATAACTGACAGATCTCACAAATTAGTCATTAATGGGTCATCTTTATGGCTGACTTAGAACAACGCTTCTAATGTCGTTCTACAGGGACTCTACTAAGCGCTACATTGATGACATCTTCATCATCTGGACTCATGGAAGTAAAGCCTCGATAAAATTCCACTGCTGATTTTAACAATTTCCATCCCACATCAAATTGGGAGAGTGGTAAATAATTGTAGGGATAGGGCAGTCATACAGAGCCACTACTGGATTGCTAATAAGAGATGGTCACATACAGGTAAAATGTGTTTTAATAAAAAGTAAAATTATATAGTGAGAAACAAGGAATGCAGGCCATACCTACAGAGGGTGTGTGTGTGTGTGTGTGTAAGATACAACCGTATTTGCTCCAATCCCTCGGACAGAGATAAACACCTACAAGATCTCTATCAAGCATTCTTAAACCTACAATACCCACCTGCTGAAGTGAAAAACAGATTGACAGAGCCAGAAGAGTACCCAGAAGCCACCTACTACAGGACAGGCCTAAAAAAGAAAATAACAGAACACCACTAGCCATCACCTACAGCCCCCAACTAAAACCTCTCCAGCGCATCATCAAAGATTTACAACCTATCCTTAAAGATGATCCCTCACTCTCACAGATCTTGGGAGACAGGCCAGTCCTTGCTTATAGACAGCCTCCCAACCTGAAGCAAATACTCACCAGCAACCGCACACCATACAACATAAACACTAACCCAGGAACCTATCCTTGCAATAAAGCCCGATGCCAGCTCTGTCCACATATCCATTCAAGTGACACCATCACAGGACCTAATCACATCAGACACACCATCAGGGGCTCGTACACCTGCACATCTACCAACGTGATATATGCCATCATGTGCCAGCAATGCCCCTCTGCCATGTACATTGGCCAAACCGGACAGTCTCTACGCAATAGAATAAATGGACACAAATCTGACATCAGGAATCATAACATTCAAAAACCAGTGGGAGAACACTTCAACCTTCCTAACCACTCAGTGACAGACTTGAAGGTGGCAATTTTGCAACAAAAAAACTTCAAAAACAGACTCCAAAGAGAGACTGCTGAACTTGAATTAATATGCAAACTAGATACCATTAACTGTGGTCTAAATAAAGACTGGGAATGGTTGGGTCATTACACCAATTGATTCTATTTCCCTATGTTAAGTTCTCCTCACACCTTCTATGGGCCATCTTAATTATCACTTCAAAAAGTTTTTTTTCCTCCTGCTAACGATAGCTCATCTCAATTGATTAGACTCTGCCTGTTGGTATGCGTACTTCCACCTTTTCATGTTCTCTGTATGTATAAATATCTCCTGTCTGTGTGTTCCATTCTATGCATCCGAAGAAGTGAGCTTTAGCTCACGAAAGCTCATGCTACAATAAATTTGTTAGTCTTTAAGGTGCCACAAGTACTCCTGTTTTTTTTCATTAATGGGGATTAATCATTGAATGGGGTTGTTTCTAATGTAGTTCTACAGGGGAGAGTACTAAGCCAACATGTCAACATTTTCATCAGTGATCTGGAAGTAAATATAAAATCACTGCTGACTTTTAAAAAATTGTGGATGACACAAAAATTGGGAGAGTGGTAAATAATTGTAGGGATAGGGCAGTCATACAGAGCCACCTGGATTGCTTGGTAAGAGAGGTCAATTCAGGTAAAATGTGTTTTAATAAAAAGTAAAATTATATAGTGAGAAACAAGGAATGCAGGCCATACCTACAGAGGGGTGTGTGTGTGTGTGTGTGTGTGTGTCTGTGTGTCTGTGTGTCTGTGTGTGTCCCCTAGCCTGAAAAGCAGTGACTCTGAGAAGGGTTTGGGGATTATAGTGGATAAATTCAACATGAGTTCCCAGTACAATGTTGTGGTAAAAGGGGCTAATGCAATCCTTGGATGTATAAAACAAGGAAGTACTGAGTAGGAGTAGGGAGGTGATTTTTTCCTCAGTATTTGGTGTAGGTGAGTCTATACTGGAATACTGTATATAGTTCTGGTGTCCACATTATAAAATAGATGTTGCAAAAGTGGAGAGGGTGCAGAAAAGAGCCACAAAAATTATTCCAGGACTAAAGAAAATGCCTTGCAGTAAGAAACACAAAGAGATTGTTCCATTTAGCTTATCAAAAAGAAGATTGAGGGTCGACTTGATTACAGTGTATAAGTACCTTCACTGGGATAAAATACCAGGTACTAGAGGGCTCTTTAATCTATCAGAAAAAGGCATATCAAGAATCTATGGTTGGAAGATGAAGCCAAAGAAAATCAAATTGGGAATAAGGCACACATTTTTAACAGGGAGGGTGATTAACCACTGAAACAAAGAAGTAGGGGAAGTGGTAGATTCTCTATCACTTTATCTTTAAATCAAGACTGGATGCGTTTCTGGAAGATATGCTTTAGCCAAACATATATGTTATTGGGCTGAATACAGAGGTCACTGGGTAAAACTTAATGGCCTGTGACTCACAGGAGGTCAAATTAGAAGATCTAATGGTCCCATCAGGTCTTAAACTCTGTGAATCTATTAAATATTCAAGCATGCATCTTTTGGAGGCATTTTTTATTACAAAAGGAGGTGGCTTCCATTGAAAACATAAGGTGACTGATGACATGCTTAAAGCTAGACACATGCTAAAGTAGCTTGCAGAATTGGGGTCTAAGGTGGTATCACTACAGACTGTGAGTAAAGGGATTGGAATCTGGCCTAAGTAGGGGGTTTTCTTTTTTAAAATTTTGGATACAATTCCTATTAAGATGCAACATAATGGAAAAGGAGATATCTAGAAATCTGTTGAATCAAATTTAAATCCAGGTTAGTTCCAAGAATGTCTCATCAATATGTACTACCTGCTTCATATTTAAAGTGATGTTATGGAGCAAATGAGGAAGAAGAGGGTATACATAGTTTCCAAGCTCATTACATTAAGTAAGTCTGCTCTTTATGCAATTGAAAATGTCTCCAAAGACGCATGCTACTGTATTTTTTTTAAATAACATACTATTTCCATCCATTATAAATCACATGACAGAGCCAATGAGTTAAGTAGATGTTTGAAGTTAGGCATGTGCTTAAGTACCTTGCTGAATCAGGGCCTTCGCCCTTAAACAGCCCCAATAGTATTCTCCCAGAGCCAGATACTAATGATTGTGATTGAATGTATCAGAATCTGATCCTTAGCTCTTAAAGAAATCAGTTCATACTTAACAATGCAAAGCAGTTTGACATACAGTATTCTGTGGAAGGAAAACTAGTTTGGCTTGACCAAACTATTTTGATAGATCAGATCTCTGTGAGTGTTTGATGTTGTATAGCTGTTCTGACCACTGCTAGTGTGGTATATTTATGTTGCTGGCAACCTATGGCAATTTATTTGCTTATTCTTTATCTAAACACAGAAAGCAGCCATGAAGAAGGTAACCAAGGGTAATTCAAATTTACCAGGGCAGTCAGCCATTGAGGCCACTAAAAAACATATTAAGGAAGAAATGCCAGTCTTATCTACATCTCTAAAAAATGTATCCTTCATTTGGAGGATCAGTTGATGTACTGGGGCTGCCATTCAGAGGTTAATGTTTATCAACAGTTACCACTGAGGTTATCTGGGTTTACTACAACTAATTCTTCCAATTATAAGAAAATGCAGTACAAGACTGTACTATGGGATTTAAGGTATTACAAAACTGTTGCTGCATTCTGACTTCACAGTAGCAACTATTGTCACTGACATACTGCTATTAGTGAGGTTAAAAATAGAAGTGATCTTCAAACCTGAAAAATATAATTTCTTTTCAGAAATACAGGGCTGGGATTCACTGTTGTGCCCTGGCTGCTTTGCACTACTCCAGCAATGCAAGGCAGCCTAAACCAAGATTAACTAGCTAGTTAACTAAAATGTATGGCTGCTTTATGTCACCAGAGAGGCACAATGAAGCTGGAGCATTTTTGTGAATCTAGTGAATTTTATTTGAGTCGATTAGAATTATGTGTGCATGAAAGTAAGAGAATGATAAGGTGCAGACTATAGACAGCCGTAACCAACAGGGACTGTATTGTTTGCATATGGTAGCACAGCCAGTGCATCTCAGTATAGCTTTAAGACACATCTAGTGTTGCAGCCCTGGGTGTCTCTGTCAATCTTATTTAAGTGTGCCAAGGCATGGAGTATATTTGTGTGCTGGGCAAATGCCTTCACGCTGATTGCCAGTGGGAATGTTACAATGCAAAGAAGGGAGCCATTTAGATTATGCATGGAATAACACTGTGTGTGTTCCATTTCCTAATGTTTTAAGCCATTCAGAGCATCTCACCAAGGATTGAAATAGCAGTAGCCTCTGATATATTTTGTCTTAATTCAGCCTTTGTTAAGATACTTAAATCTAATTGTAATCCTGAAAGAGGTGTGTAGTTTTTTTCCAGATTAGACAAACATTAATTTTGGCATGTTAGACCTTGTTTCATATACGATAATTAGTTTTAAATACTACTTTCCCCTTAAGATATTTAAATCACCACTCATAATAAAATACCACCAGTCCATAGAATCTACTTAATATTATTGTTACATTCTATATTATTTTATTAGGTTTGAGCTAAAATTATTTCCATAATAGAAGCAAAAGCAACAGAAAATACACAATACTTCCATGGAAATGAAATAATTGGGACTGAAACTTTTCAGATTAAGGGTCGGTTGCAGCTAGCCTTGTGTAGGTGCTTTAAATTGGGTGAGAAGATAGAAGACCTTCCCTCCACTGTGAACCCACGCTGTAACAGGGTGCTGGCTTAAGAGGCACTGAACCAGCCCCTGTTAGCTCAGAACCTGCTAGCATGGCTCCCATCAAGGGGAACTGGCTGGAGCTGGCAGGGTGTGACTCATTAAAAGAGCCTGAGAGCAATCACCTGGGAGCCTGCTGAGAGGAAGGCCTATAAAACTAGCAGGAAGGAAGTAGGAGAGGGGGAACAGAAATGTGAGGAGTGAGGGCCTGTTGCTTCCAGCTGCTGTAAGAGCAAGCTGTTCCCTAAGGGGCTACCTGACTGGTATTGAATTGTATATAGCTGTATTAAAGGTGGTGGTGGGAAAATACTGGGAAATAAAAGGGCACTGGTGTGTGAAAGAGGGGTCTCCAGCAAATTTGTACTGCGAGCAATGAAGTGCACGTATATACATGGAGATACAGCCATGATCCTGGTCCTTGCAGGCAGAGTGCAAGAAGGAAAAAATACAGCCCTGCCAGGATGTTCAGCCACTTCAAAGTGAGCAGGGCAGAGTCATGGTCTTTCCTCCCACAAGTGCAGCCAGCTAAAGAGGGATTGCATGTTCCACCTACAAAAAGGAGGTGTAAGCACCACTCTTTGGCATGTTCCCCTTAGAGTTGTTTGGAGAGAGATCACCTGGTGGTGGAGGATGTCCACTTTTCATCAGAGCTGTAGCTTAGAAAGTCACTTTGGAGGCCTCAATTAATTTATATTTTTTTCAATTGTCTATAAAACAGATGTGAACTTAGATTTCGTGACTGCTGGAATTGAAGGAGATCAGGTACAATCATTCTGAACAAATAAAAAATGCAGTATACCAGTTTCAGATGTGCGGAAGCTCATAGTATACTCCTAGGAAAATTCTGAGCCAAACAATTACAAATTCTGTCCAAAAAAAAAAAATTCTATGCACAATATTTTAAAATTCTTCATATTTTATTTGTCAAAATAACAATATAATCATGCCAGTTTCAATTATTTTGGTAACTTATTTCAAAATACCTGCCAGCAAGTATGTCTGTAAGAATACAGACAAAAATATGCAAGAAACGTGTGGTTTTTGAAACATAGATTCCTTACTAGGCATGTTAATATAGAACTGTGAGTAATAATTAATTTAAACTACAATAGAGAAATTTATTTCCCTTTAGCAGCAGTGCGAAGACTTGTGGGAGTCAGGGGTAACAGAGGAGCTGAGTGGGAGGTAAGTGATTGCTGGGAAGAAGCCTGGGAGTGAGCCTGGAGGATTGTTGGGTGTTGCTGGGAGAAGTATGGAACAGGGTTTTGGGAGCAGGATTGTTAGGGAGTTGGGGAGCCTCCCCTATATAGACCATTAGCCTCTCCCATTCAGTCAGGCACATCTGCCCCTGTCCCATGTGGCCATGCAGTCCCCCTCTGGCCTTCCCATGTGGCCCTGCAGCCCCCTCTCATTCAGCTCCTGGCTCAATTCTGTCAACCTACTAGCTCCTGAGCCCATGCCCCAGTCTGTGGGCCCCGCCCCCGTCCCCAAGCAGTCCCATGTTGCTCCGTACTGTCCCGTCCCATGCCTCCTCACCTGACCTCACTGTGAGGAACGCAGCCTCTCTGCCAGCTGGCTGCACAGAAGCTCCTGGTGGGTGAAAGGTGTAAATGCAATCCCTCTCCAGCAGAATCTATATTCCTCCAAGAAAAAAAATCTACGGGGGATATGAATTCTGCACATATGCAGTGGTGCAGAATTCCCTTAGGAGTCATAGTATAGTGATTTTAAGAGATACACGTTGTACACTGAATCACATCTGTGGCCTATGCTTTATGGTCTTCTTTCAGTTCTGTCAAGGTCCGAATTCCAAGAGTATATAGTTGTGCACTATCACTTTGTTTCATTATTTCCCAGACTATATTATCTTTGAAGTTTATTTGTGATCAAACCCAAACTGTGTGTTGTGATAGATAGCTTGTGTGTGTGCCTGAGATGTGTAGATTTGTTTTATCAGGATGAATTGGTATCCCAAACATGATGAGTACGTGGCTCCTTAGAGCTGCTGGATTTTTCATTAATCCCGTACACTAAGGAATCCCTGGAAAAATTCACGCTGGTAGCACTTCCACTAGGTATACTGACAGAGTTGGCAGAGGCCATCAGAACAAAATGACCCTATGAAGTGTAGTGTGGGCAGGGAATTAATGCCAAGATAACTATCTTAAAACCAAGCAATATAAAAGCTTGATGAGATATTATTGTAACCTTAGCCAAAGTCACACTAAAATAAGCATTTATTAATAAAAATAACTGAATTTTAGCCAGTAACGTTTCACAGAATAGAGAAGTTTATTAACCAAGTGCTGCTTGATTTGAAATGAGCTTTCTTACCTAAATAAATGACCCTCCTTGATGTTGTTTTCAACATAAGATGTTTAAAAAGGCTTTGATCTCATACGTAATTGTCATCCTTTTTGAGTATGCAGAGACAGATAAACTAGCATAATTTTTGTTTTTTAATAAATATTTTATTTTTCATTTTTGTCTGAATTTGGCACTGACCAAAGTGATTGACTCCTTCAGTCAAATTCCTCTTCAAGGCCCATGTTTCCACAGAACTCACTAGATTTGTCTACTAACCACCAGGGCTCCCCAGAAGGGGTGGGGGGGGATGGGGGCAATTTGCCACCCCACGAGAGTTTTTCGAGGCCCCTGCAGCGGGGTCCTTCACTCGCTCTGGGGGCCCCAGAAAACTCTCGCAGGGCCTGGGCCACTGGAGCTTCTTCCGCTCCGGGTCTTCGGCGGCAATTCGGCGGCGGGGGGTCCTTCCGCTCCAGGACCCACCGCCGAAGTGCCCCGAAGACCCACGGTGGAGGGGCGGCCCTTCTGCCCCGGGACCTGCCGCCAAAGACCCCAGGCCCCCTGAATCCTCTGGGCGGCCCTGCTAACCACTGATGTCTTTGTATATCACATGTGAATTTTGCTCTCGTATTATCGTAAGATCTATTGGGTAAGGGCCATATCTTAGTCTTGTAAAACTGTGTGTACATTTATAAATAAAGATATGGTATAGTGTGGGCTCTTATATTTGTAGCAAAACCACTATGTCCAAGGCCAAGTCCTCTCAAGAAAATTTGAGAGGACAATTGAACAAATTTGACAGTTAATTGAAACAAATAATTGTTCGCTATTAAGTAAAGTCCATCAAAAACACTTACTGTGACATAAGTATTCATGGTGAAATCCTGGCCCAACTGAACTTAATGGGAGTTCATCCCAGATCTCCAGGGGTGAAAAGACTGCATTAAACCACTGAGCCAGGGGACACATGCAATTTTCTTATGAGTGATCTGCATTTTGTATTTGATAAAACCATATGTAAAGTGTATTTGTTTGCCAAAGCACTAACATTAGACTGTTAGGACGATGGATTAAAACTATTTTGCCTGGGACATATTTTCCCCAGTATGGCACTGTATAGTGTGTATATGCTTTGTAAGAAAAGACAAATGTAGGGTAAGATTATGTCTCATTTGCACCTATTTTGATACTACAGTAATTCAGTAGATTTCAGTGTAATGTAACTGGAATCAAAATGTACCTAATAATTTGATTAATCAAAAACAATCTTTATTATTTTAAGATGAGATAATGCTGACATACAGTCTTGTGAATTTGAGCCTTTAGATAATGAAACTTCCAACCTAGTTCTTATGATATGATCCTAAGAGAACCCCAGACGATTTTCATCTTGTCTTAGTGATAAAGAAATGTATTATATAAATCTGTACTTTTGCTCTTTGGTTTTAAAAATGGTAACAGACTGACATCCTGAAACAGGCCAGGATAAGTTTAACATTAAGTTTCTTAGTGTAGTAAGTATGGTTATAAGTAGTATAATAAGCAAATAAATAAATAGCGTAATAAGCTAAGTGTAACTTATTAAAAATAAGTCCTGTTAAAGCGTAGTTTCTGTGATCACTAGTGATTTGTCTCAGTGCTGCTTTCTTAACACGCATTTATTGACATTGTGGCTAGACTGTAATTAACGTTAATGTTTAGATACTAGCCTTGTAGTCTACCTTTTGAGATGGTGACAAATGTATTAAAAACTGCCTGCTTTCCTGGCTCTTGTAAATTTCTGCAGCCACAGCTGCAACCATGTGATGTATCAAGCACATAAGGTAAGACTGAATGCTGTCAAGCATCTACTCATATGGGTAGTTCCATTAGTTTCAGTAGGACTACTCATATGAGTTACTGTTCTCCACTGGGAATAAGGGGTTCACGATCTGGCCTAGAGTGAGGGAAGGCTAGTGCCTCAGGGACTCAGCGACCAGTCATTGTATTGCTCTTACGTTTTTTCAACTTATTCAAGCTGATCAGATAAGACCTATGTGCTTAGCTCTCTCACCACCATATAAATATGTTCATGCTCAAGGGCTCGTTTTTTTGTTTCAGCTTTTTATGATATCACATGCACTCAAGACTTCTTCAGAGATGTTGCTCTTGCACGCACAGCTCAGTACGCATGGCCATTTATTCAGTGTTTAATTTGCAATGAAAGAAGTGCTGGGGCTCAAGCAATTTTTTTAACTTTAAGAACTGACATGCCAAGCCCAGAGGGGCTGGGTCTATGAACTGCCAAGCCTAGAGGTGCTGGGGCTCAGGCCTGGTAAGCCCTGGCACAAGTTAAGTACTGCATGATAACTTTAAAATAAGATCTTGATGGAATGGCTGTGGGGAATGAACAGCTTTGCAATTTACTTTTCTCCTAATCAGATCATTGAATTGCTCAAGTTGTATATGAATAGCCAGTGGAGTAAAGCTTTTCTTCTTTTTAAGTGACCATTTAAACTTCAGCAAAGGGTCAAATGTTATTTAGACTCTTGGTAAATAGGGCTTTATGGATACAAATCTTGCTTCATGTTTACAATGACACACAATAAAATGGAACATTTTGGAACTGTTGAAAAGATTTTAAAAATTTGGCTAGCTGGGACTTTAAAATATCTGTGTACAAGTATTTAGGAGACCATAGATCTTGGGTGATTGCTAATGGACAAGTAAGATTTCTGCCTCCACATCACTCTCTCAGATCCAATACAAGTCTGCGGTGACTAGTTCTGATTAAAGAGGAATATCAGCTGAATCAAAAAATTCTGAATTTTGAAATTTTTGTCATGAAATGTTTAAATTTAACAACTTATATAAAAGGAAAAATTTCAACGATTTCAGATTGAAAACTGTCAAAAGGAAAAATATGAAACAATGAAGCAATTTGATGAGCGATTCAGACATTTCAGCCCAGACGATAAATTGTAAGATAGGCCATTTGAGTTTATTTATTCAGTGCATCTGCAGGTAGGGGATGGAGAAAAGCTGGGTTGTTCCTAGGCTCCAAGGATGCATGTGTGCATGTGGACACAGACACAAAATTGGTTAATCAGCCAAAGAAACAAAATATATATTCATGGTGGGAGGAGCATGGCTGAGAAATCCTAGATGGGAACCCCACTAGCAAATGATTCAACCCACATTGTGTAAGGCTTGCCCAGAATCCCAGAGAGACTAGCCAAAGGACAACTGATTTTAATGATCAGAGGAATTAAAAGCAGCCCTGAATCTATTCCCTCTCTCCAGAGATTGGTGTAGAAGGGCATTACAGCTCCGCATCCTTATCGGAAACTGCACAAGCAAATGATCAGTCATGCAGTGCACCCCAATCCAGCCTCAAGTACCATCAAAAGGAGAGCAACAGTTCATCCTCTGGCACTTGCAGGTCAATGGAGCTAGTCACATTGTCACCCAGTAGTTATAGGTACCCACGTCCAGTCACAAATAACACAGGCACCATGTGACAAAACTCAGTCATTAATCACGGGGAATGGTGTTGCAAAACATTTTTAATTATGTTTTTTAAAACCAATCTTAAAAATTATAGTGAAAATACAAGAAATTTCAAAGAAATCAAGATGTTTTCACAAAACAATTTTACTTTCCTCAAAACAGCATTTTTTGACTAAATTATTGTTTGTCTCAAATTTTGACCAGCTCTAGTAAGGATCAAGATTTGCTGCCATTCCAAAATTGCTTGGTGGGCTGTGTGATCAGTATTTAGAACACCAGAAAATGCCATTACGCTTAACAAAAATTATTAGCCTTACTGCATTGTCAATGAAGGCTTTAGAATGAACATGAACACAATGGATGGTCTTTTCATACCTAGAGGTAGTTTTCCCAGAGTAGAGTTTGGGGAATGTTGACAGGTTAGTATGGGGATGTTTGCATTATTGCTGCTCATCCTGAACCTATTCTGTGTGTGAATCCTTCAATCTGGTGTTTGGATAGGCACTAAAAATCATTTTTGGAAACTTGGAACTCAAATTGTCATTTTTAATTATCTAATATTTTAAGAACAGCAGCTGTTCATGCACCTGTAGACTGTTTTGATTGTTACATATTTTACCCTTTGGATTTAATAATAGTTTGTGCACAGGTCTATATGGTTGCATGTTACTTTAAAGACACAAAACTGTGCCAATTTCATATGTTACTTTTGACAATATTCAAGAAACATAATTTAAAACTGATACTTTCTTATAAGACTTAATCCTGCAAGATGCTGAGCACTCTGATCCAACACCGCTCTTAAATGCTTATAGATGCGTATTATTTAAGATTAACCAGTGCTTAAATGTAAGCAAATGAGTAAATCCTTTGCTGGATTAGACTGCTGATGCTTTGAAGGACTGATCCCTAAAGGAATCTACAAGAAAGATTTTTCTCTCACTAAGGTGAAAATGGGTTTGACTAAATGTATGTTACATTGATTAGATGACTATTTTATATTAATACTTTGCATTTCATGTGATGATCTCAAGACACTTAACAAAGATGGGTAAGTATTATCATGCTCAAAGAGACTGTGATTTACCCCATCATAAGTAGGACAGAATTACAGCTAATACCCAAGTGTCTTGACTTAATTCCATGCTCTACCCAGTAGAAAAATGCTGCCTTGTCCATTTAATTCCTTTAATTAAGCATTAAATATGGCAGAAGGTTTGGGAATGGTAATACCAGGATATGTGAATGCCTATCAAAATATTAGAGGGGTAGCTGTGTTAGTCTGGATCTGTAAAAGCAGCAAAGAGTCCTATGGCACCTTATAGACTAACAGACGTTTTGGAGCATGAGCTTTCATGGGTGAATACCCACTTCGTCGGATGCATGTAGTGGAAATTTCCAGGGGCAGGTTTATATATGCAAGCAAGAAGCAGGCTAGAGATAACAAGGTTAGTTCAATCAGGGAGGATGAGGCCTCTTCTAGCAGCTGAGGTGTGAAAACCAAGGGAGGAGAAACTGGTTTTGTAGATGGCTAGCCATTCACAGTCTTTGTTTAATCCTGAGCTGATGGTGTCAAATTTACAGATGAACTGAAGCTCAGCAGTTTCTCTTTGAAGTCTGATCCTGACGTTTTTTTGCTGCAGGATGGCCACCTTAAGATCTGCTATTGTGTGGCCAGGGAGGTTGAAGTGTTCTCCTACTGGTTTTTGTATATTGCCATTCCTAATGTCTGATTTGTGTCCATTTATCCTTTTCCGTAGAGACTGTCCAGTTTGGCCGATGTACATAGCAAAGGGGCATTGCTGGCATATGATGGTGTATATTACATTGGTGGACGTGCAGGTGAATGAACCGGTGATGGTGTGGCTGATCTGGTTAGGTCCTGTGATGGTGTCGCTGGTGTAGATATGTGGGCAGAGTTGGCATCAAGGTTTGTTGCATGGATTGGTTCCTGAGTTAGAGTTACTGTGACGTTATTGATATAAATTGGGACCATATAGAACATGTGTTGCAACCAAGGTCCTGTAGTGGCACCAAATCTTAAGTAAAGGGGGTCATCTAAGGTGTCTAAGACCAGGTTCTGGGTTGCTGGTTATGATTATGCTGTCTGTATGTCTGTGTATCATTTTGTAGTTGAAGTTATAAGTATTGGCTCTGTACTGTCTGTATTTTGTATTATGCTCTGCTTCTGGGAAATATCCCAGACAAGCTGGTGTTAGCCCTGCCTAGCTGGCTTGATGGCCCATTAAGGACCATCAGCTACACAATTGACCCATGGAGAGAAGGCAGACACGGCTTGTGACTCAGCAAGGTATGCAGAGACTTGTCCATGTGACTGCAAACTCCATTTTGCTGGGATTTTCCACAGTAAGAACAAAGAGATTCTTACACCTGGAAAAGCCTATATAAGGCTGATGCATCATCTCCATCTTGTCTTCAATCCTGCTTCTGACCTCTGGAGGGACTTTGCTACAAACTGAAGCTCTACACAAGGGACTGACTGACCCATCCCAGCTGGGGATGTACTCCAGAGACTTAAGTTGAACCTGCAGTTTACTCCATCACTGCTGCAAGCCTGAACTAAGGATTTTGCCATTACTGTATGTAATTGATTCCATTTAACCAATTCTACCTCTTATCTCTACCTTTTTCCCTTTGTAAATAAACCTTTAGATTTTAGATTTTAAAGGATTGGCAACAGCGTGATTTGTGGGTAAGAGCTGATGTGTATATTGACCTGGGTCTGGGGCTTGGTCCTTTGGGATCGAGAGAACCTTTTTCTTTTATTGGGGGTTGGTTTTCATAACCATTCATCCCCAGGACGAGTGCACTGGTGGGGATACTGGGAGACTGGAGTGTCTAAGGAAATTGCTTGTGTGACTTGTGGTTAGCCAGTGGGGTGAGACCAAAGTCCTTTTGTCTGGCTGGTTTGGTTTGCCTTAGAGGTGGAAAAACCCCAGCCTAGGGCTGTGACTGCCCAGTTTAAGCAATTGGTCCTGATTTGGCACTCTCAGTTGGGTCCCGCCAGAATCGCTCCGTCACAGTTACTATGGTGCAGTGTGCAGTTACTGGTGAGAATATGCTTCAGGTTGGCAGGTTGTCTGTGGGCGAGGACTAGCCTGCCACCCAAGGCCTGTGAAAGTGTGGGATCATTGTCCAGGATGGGTTGTAGATCCCTGATGATGCATTGGAGGGGTTTTAGCTGGGGACTGTATGTGATGGCCAGTGGTTTCTTTCTTGGAGTTTGTCTTGCAGTAGGAGGCTTCTGGGTACACGTCTTGCTCTGTTGATCTGTTTCCTTATTTCCTCGTGTGGGTATTGTAGTTTTGAGAATGCTTGGTGGAGATTTTGTAGGTGTTGGTCTCTGTCTGAGGGGTTAGAGCAGATGCGGTTGTACCACAGTGCTTGGCTGTAGACAATGGATCTTGTGGTGTGTCCGGGATGGAAGCTGGAGGCATGAAGGTAGGCATAGCGGTCAGTAGGTTTTCGGTATAGGGTGGTGTTAATGTGACCATCACTTATTTGCACCATGGTGTCTAGGAAGAGGAAATAAGGAAACAGAGCAAGACGTGTACCCAGAAGCCTCCTACTGCAAGACTCCTACTGTAGGAGAACACTTCAACCTCCCTGGCCACACAATAGCAGATCTTAAGGTGGCCATCCTACAGCAAAAAAACTTCAGGACCAGACTTCAAAGAGAAACTGCTGAGCTTCAGTTCATCTGTAAATTTGACACCATCAGCTCAGGATTAAAACAAAGACTGTGAATGGCTTGCCAATTACAGAACCAGTTTCTCCTCCCTTGGTTTTCACACCTCAGCTGCTAGAAGAGGCCTCATCCTTCCTGATTGAGCTAACCTTGTTATCTCTAGCCTGCTTCTTGCTTGCATATATATACCTGCTCCTGGAAATTTCCACTACATGCATCCGACGAAGTGGGTATTCACCCATGAAAGCTCATGCTCCAAAACGTCTGTTAGTCTATAAGGTGCCACAGGACTCTTTGCTGCTTATCAAAATATTATGTTTTGATATCCCAAGAAGGGTGAAGATGTAATCATCAGCAGGTAAATCTGATTTACCTATTCATCACTTAGATACTACAGTGATGAACAGTATAGGAAAATCTAAAATGGATAGAATTATACCCACACAGTATTTTCTTTGTTGTTAAAGTGCAGTTCTTTTAAACAGTTTGGTCTTGATTTTCATGAAAGGTCTTTATCATTTCCCCATTTACATTGTTCAGATCCATTTAATTCAAATCTTTTCTCATTAAGAGTAGTAATAACTCATCAATCTGTTAGCAAAACCTTTTTGTTACTTTTCATAATGCTATAGAATGGCCTATTTTAAATCCTGAAATGTTATAAACCACCAGATTGTTAATTGCTTCAGATGCTGTGAAAAATAATTACTCCAAATTATTTTTGATATTTAATTGGCAGTGTAATGCATTTAACTAAAGACCTAACTTTACTATTTCAAATTGGGTAGTGTGGTGGAAAAGTAGTTTGTAAAATTTTGCAAGTGAAAATATTACGTTTCCTGTAGACTTTTCACATTTAATAGAAAACTACCACTGATGGATCTCCAGATATCTCCAAGATAAAAATATAATGTTCAATCAAACAGCTCCAAGATAGCTAAAACAAATGTGCGGTCACAATTTCTGCTCCATACAGGTTATGTATTATATATAGCTAATGTATCTAAAGGAGCATGTGTGTTGATTTTTTTGCTATTTGCAATGAAAATTCCCCTTCCTGTCTGACGCCAGTTGTTCAATGTGTGTGTGTGTGTGTGTGTGTGTGTGCGCGGGCGTTCACCCAGCTGATTTTTACTCACTTTGCTCCACACCTTTAGGGCTCCTGGATGAAATTTGATATCTATTGATTGTTTCAGGCAATGTGGGAGCTTTAGGGGTAATACCATTCTCGCAGCTAGGCTATAATATAGTTCCCCTAGAAGGTGGCATGTTTCAGCAAGAGATATTTTTAATTTTAGATAAGGGAATTTTCTGGTACTGAAATAGTATTAGTGCATGTAATACATATTATAAGTATACAGTTCTCTTTCTGTCTGCATGGTTTATTTCAACTATACTTTTTTCTGTAAAAAATGTTTATTACCTTGTTTATACACAGTCTAAAGTGCTGTTAAAAGGCATGCACGCAATGAACTTAGTGTCAATGTTTCAGGGAATCTAAATTATTTTCAGAATTTCAGACATTGAGAAGGGATAAGTGGAAGGAGAAAATGTTGGGCTGGTGTCAAGCGATAGCTCGTAACCCTCACAGACTCCCAAACATCACAAGAACACCCGAGGTCTCAGGTGATGCTTCACATACCTCTACCTTGGTGAGTGAAAAGTTACGTTTCATGATGGTATGCAGATGAACCTCAAAACTGCTAGAATAAATTTTAAGAAAAGTAGTGTTTGCCCTTCATCTTTCTATATTTGAATCACTTTGACATCATTTGCTATTTTTGGTTTTTCACTTGCCAGTTTCCCCTCTTTTCTGTCATGCATTGTCCATTCCATTTTTCATGCCACAATCTTCATCTTGTCTTAGTAATAAGAAAATGTCTTAGATAAATCTGTACTTTTACTCCCTTTGGTTTGAAAAATGGTATCAGACTGTCAAATCTGCCCCACTGTGACTTGATTAAGGTCTGCGCCTGCTGCTGTTACTCATTCAAGTAGACCCATTTAGGTCAGTGGACTATTCATACAGCCAAATGGCTCTAGCACCAATAAAAATCATTTGTGTATTCAGTTCTTCTAAAACTGCACGGAGCACTACCTGTTTAGAAGTGTATTGAGTTGAATATTTGACACAATGTGGATGAAATTTTAGAAATGCTTACCATTTCTCTTTGCTAAGATGGAAAAAGGACACTAACTGGAAACCCAGCTCCTGATGTAAAACAAGACCTGAATCCTGCTGGATATGAATAGTGTTCTTTGCTGGCCATTACTCCTCTTAAATCAACTTATTTTTCCTCCTTTTTATTTCATGCACTGTGGTTGTTGGTTTATTATTCAAAAACTTTGTAACAGTTAATTAACTTACAATTTACAGACTTACAATTGTGTGTCTCTCTCTCTCTCTCTCTCTCTCTCTCTCCAAGATGTTACAGTATAGTATATGTATTAGTTGCACGAAACTGAGTGTTAAATTGGCCTCCTTTGAAGTTTCATTCAGTCTTTGTCATTTGTTTTGACTTGGGCATTTATTCTATGAAGACACTTTTCTTTTTATTGAAATTCCTATTGTAATTTTTGCGTTAAGGTGATGGAGAATTGCTCCTCAAGCGAAAACAAATGATCTGTCAGTTTTCCCACTTATCTTTTCCCCCCCAAAACCCCTTTCAGGAATATTTAACATTTTCAGTGTTTTACATGAGGCAGGCATCTCATGTCAAGTGTTACTAAAGAGCTGTCAAGAACAAACATTAGAACAGGGAACCAGAAAGAAGAGAACATTTGTTGAAACACGGACCTGACATCAAAACAAAAAAGCAAATAATTGTTTAAAACCAGGTTTCTTTACAGAGGAATGTGGTAGTATGGAGAGCTGCTGGAGGAGGAAAGGGGACATACAGAACTGCAGCAAGCTACATAGCAGAAGTTCAAACTCTGGTGAAAAAAACCCTTTAGTGTTACTTAACATGGCAATGTTCACTAGTTTCTTGGCATTCATGTACTGTATGCTGTTGGGATGAAAAGCAAGGACAAGACCCACCAGCTAAACACCAAGAAAAGAATTCTCTGTAGCAACTCAGAGCCCTCCCTGTGTAGTTTCCTATCACTGGCTGTTGGAGATATTTGCTGCTACTAGTCGCAAATCAGCTATATGCCATTGTAGGCAGTCTCACCAGCCCCTCCATAAACTTATCAAGCTCAGTCTTGAAGCCAATGAGGCTTTTTACCACCATTGCTCCACTTGGAAGGCTATTATAGAACTCACTCTTCCTAATGGTTAGAAAACTTTGCCTAGTCACTTAAGCCATGCTCTTTTGTCAATAAACTTGTTTTGCTTTCGTTATAAATAATCAATGTTAGATCAGTTCTGTAAAGCCTGTTCTTCTAGTAAGCTGACAGGTTGGAATGTTCTACTGTCTCTGTAGAGGCAACAAATATAATACTTTTTCTGTGAGGGTCCAGTGAGAGAGACTGGATGCTGCAGGAGGCACAATTTTGGAGCAGATTTGGGGCTGGAAGGGTACTGAGGTCAGCCTGCCAGGAGTATCCAAGTTGAGCTAACCCAGAGTGAAGCCTGTAGGCTGCAATCAGGCTGTTGGGGTCAGAGCTCTGAACTGCAGTTGCGCAGTCACAAGACACCCAAGTTACAAGGCAGACATTGACTAAACCCCTTACAGGCCTGAGTGAACCCTAGAATGTCACAGTTATGTAGTCAGCAGGATTTACACACAGTTTATTGGTTAATTGGTTGGCTAATTGAGGTTCACACTGATAAGCTGGTTTTAGGTGATTCACAAGTCAAAAGGTTGAAAACAGGTTATGGTTTTATTATTTTCTGTTTATTTGTTTTCGGTCAGAGAATTAGAACAAAAGTAAAACATAAGCATGAGCGTCAGCAAAGCAACCACAAAGTGAGACCTGACTAAGGTGGAGAATGACAGAATAAAAGAGGAGCATGAACACCAAAATTGGTTAGCTGAGCATGAAGACAAAAAGCGTGAACACCAAAGATGGGAAGCTGCCTGGAGATCTAAAGAATGAGAAGCAGCACTCTGGTGAGCCCTGGAAGCTGAGAGTCAGGGAAGGGAGAAAGAAGCAGCTGCACATCACCAAGCTCTGGAGCAGAAAGGAAACCCAAGAAAAAGAGATGGAAACGGTGTATGCCCAGAGCATAATGGATAAATAGGGTCAGATTCCACAATCTCCAGGTACTCCCACCATCCAAGGAATGCTCAGATGGGAAAAGCTGTGCCCAGCGTGCAAAGAAGCAGACTGTATTGAAGATTACTTTGCCACTTTTAATGTGAAGGTCATAAAGTTTCAGAGGACAAGAAAGTTCCAACATTGATTAGTAAGCTTTTGGGTAAAGCCTTACATGTGTTTAATGAAATGCCAGGTGATAAGGCTTTGCAATAAGATGACTTTTATAAGGCTGCATTGCAAAGGTCTCAAATTACTCCTGAAGTGTATAGATTGAAATGTAGAGCCCTCAAAATGCAAGACAAGAAGAGTCAGAGCAAATATGCATGTAAATTGTGCAATTTGGATAAAAAATGGGCCAAGGGGAAGGAAGAAGGGAATTATGAACAGTTGCTTGATTGTTTTTCAGAGGAGCAGTTCCTGAGCATATGTTCTGAAGAAGTCAGATACACTGTTTGGGATAAATACCTGGTATTCTGTCCAAATGCAGCACATCTGGTTGATTCCAAGCCAAAACAAGCCAAAATGTCACACCTTTGTAAATTACTTGTTTTGTTAGACTGTAGAATCACCAGGTTAGAGATTGTGTGTTTGCTTGTGTATAGCAGTTAGCATGCTGGGGTTTCACTCTGGATTGGGGCCTTTGAGTGTTGTTGTAAAATAACTATTAAATAATTATAATCTGCCTTGGATTTCCCTTAACCTCTCTGCACCTCTATTTCCCTATCTGTAAAATGAGGCTATGGATCTTAAACACCTTTTAGAGCATATACAGTGATGACAAATGCTAGTTATTGTTATTACTTATTTAATTCTACTAGTAAGGTACAATTTGAGTCATGGGTGACAGCCTACCTCCCCTGAAGTCAATGTAAATTTTGCTATCAACTTCAATGGTGCCATAATTTTATCCTTGTTTGGTTTAAGTATACTCATGGTATAACTGTTCCTTTGTGAGCTCTTTCTCTATCTTTTGTCAGAGAACGTTTAATTTTTCTACTTTTCTGGCAAAACTGTATAATGTAGAGGAGGTATTGGGCTCTAGGTAAGGGATGGGTTCCTCCCTGGCATATTGACAGCTATAGAGATTGTCTGGGCCATATTGCCCAGATACAACAGCAAAATGGATCTGGAATCTGGGAAAGGATAATCCATCAGGAAAAAGATAATTCTCAGCAGCTGGGGGACGGGGGAGATGGGACCCACCAGCTCCCACTAACCCTTTGGGAGCCAGGTCCAGTTACACTCCTCACCTGCCTTTCCCAGGTATTCTGCAGGTGTTCATGGAATTATAAGGCTGCAATAGCCTTGGGATCCTAGTGGAATAGCTAGAACAAGGACTACTGGACAGTTCTTGGTGAGTCATGAGCCTCGTATCTGAATGAGCTCTGCCTACTCCTCAGCAGTGTAAAATCACCTGTCTGGGCTCAATCCCTGCTGTATGTGGTAGAATTTGCTATTTTTAGGGTGTTTTTTTGCGGGGGTGTGTGTGACAGAGCTGGTGTGAGGGCAGATGTTGTGGCAGTAAGAGCCATTGTTCCCCTGCATATACTGCAGGGAATGACTTTGTTTTTGAAGAGGGATTGGATTGGATTGGATGATCCAGTAGGTGTTTTCCATCTTTATATGATTTTGTGATTCTGATATGCATATATGGTCCTCTCTATTTAAATCCATTCTAGCATTTTCTTTTTTAGAATTTCATAGCAAATCTTTTCAGGATTGTGACCATGCTGAGAACCAGCACTCTGGTCACTGTAAATCCAATTAGCTCCCCCTGAGAGGGCCTGATTGAGGGAAGGAGTGGCTAATTACTAGATCAGCCTGGGCTGGGGAGTGCTACGGAGATAATTAGTCAATTAACTGCAAAAGTAGAAAAGGAGCACAGAAAGGAAGCACACGGGAGAAAGAGGAAAAAGAAAGGCTAGCAGCATCCAGGTAAGGGAGATCTCTGCATGTAAAGATCTCGTCCTTATCCTGTATCGGGCAAAAAAGGGATGGTGAATGTATGTCACTGTAAATAGAATTGCTGCACAGAAATGTAAAGGGGTAGTAGTTGGTATAACAAAAATAAACTACATGGCAGCGGTTACAAACCAGAGGTGTTAGAGCCATTTGTGCAGAAACATAGGAGCAGAGGACACACGCCCTGTCACAATGATCATGATAAACACTCATTCCTATGCCTTGTTTGAGGAATTATTACAGAGTGGGAAGGTTTGATTAAGAGTGTTATATCTTTACAAAAATGAATTGCTCCAGCCTAGCTTTTCTTCTCCATGGCTTCACTTCCAACATTTCCCAGCTAAGTGCTTCTTCAATCAGGAACTGGACTGCTGGTGTTTTACTGAATTTCCATCCAATCCAAATCCTGTAAATCCATTCATCTCTCTGTACTCACTGCTATGAGTGTTATGGATTTTCTTGCATCCTGCAGAAGATCGAGTATGCTTTAAATTGCTGATAGCAACTGTAAGTACTCTCCCCAGAGACAACTATGGTACCATGCTCTGTGTGTGTGTGTGAGTGTGTGTGTGTGTGTGTGTTACAGAGTGGCAGTGGTAGTTTCAGACAAACTGAATTTAGCTTCCATTTTTAGCCCTATTTTAAATTCCCAAAAGATTAATGTTCCTACTAAAATTCTGCAGGCTGCATTTCATCAGAGGAACTTGCTTAAATTCACAAAATTACTGTATTTTGAAATAATATACTAGTCCTTCCCTTTTAAAAAAAATTGAATTTGTTTGCATATTTCCCCAAAAAGGATTGTCTTAGACATTTCCACACATGTTCAGTTGGCTTTTCTAAGTAGAAATACCTTTTAGTGCTCTGAAAGGAAGAGAAGCAAGTTCATGTGGAAATTACAAATATATAATAAACATAAAAAGCACACATGATATTTCTGTGACAGTCCAGTCAGGTTCAAGGTGCAACCTATATCCGTGAGGAGTTGTACCATCACTTGTCCTGCAACCCCAGGCACCTCACAGTGCCTTGCTACGGTAGCTCCCAACCTGGGACTTTCACAAGCAGGTCACACCCTGAGTATCAGTGTGCTTACACAGCTCTGGTTCAGCTGCTCTGACCCTAACAGCCTGTTTTCAGCCCCATTCTGGCTTCCATCAGCCTTATTACAACAAGCAAGATGACCCCAATGCACCCCCCAGGCCTGAATTTTCATTGTCCCTGATTCCACCATGTTTATTTACAAAGAAGACAGATAAATAGTCCCGTCTTTCAATGTACTTTGGAAGTAACTGTCCTGTGGCAAAACTGCATTCCTTTGTCTGTGGTGGGGTAGCTTCTGTGTGAGTGGCATACGTTTTAAGAATTATAATTTATGTCCATAACTTTGCATCAGTTGCACCTACATCACACAATGATACAAGTAACTGGTGAGTTATGAGCTTTCCAGTGACATATTACAGCATACATTTTAGATGTAAATTATAACAGTAGTGAGTTGGGGTACAGTGAGCTGGTCAGGCCAGCTGTGGAACACTGCTGGACATCAGAGTGCCCCTTGCCTTCTACCCTTGGGCTGTTCTTAATGTCACAGTTTCACACAAAGTTAGGCAGGAAAGAGAATTACTAGCTTATTCAAACATGTCTAGGAAAGGAGGAGTGGAATACTGTGGAAGGAGCTTAGAGGAGAAAAAGGCAGAAGAAGAACTTACCCAGCCTTATGGGTCAGGAAGCATAGGGGAAGTATGAAACTCAAGGACTGCATACTGCTTATGAAGTAAGGTTAAGCTACGTTTTGGTTGCTTGGTTTGTTTGGATCAGGCTGAAGAAAGCTCTGATTCTATGTAGATTAAACCAAAGTAGACAAGTGCTACTTAAGAGACTTCACTCAACTTGGACCCCAGAGACTATTGTTCTTATTTAAAGGAAGACTGTGTAGCTATATAGCAGCATCTCTTAAATAAAACTAAATATCGTAAAAGAATCCAGCAACATTTTGTCTTTGCAAGGGATCCTGGGTTCTCCTCCCTGCTCCTGTAAATGATCTTACCAGGCAGGATTAACAGAAGAGTTAGGAAAGAACAGTGTGATTCATACATAATGAAGCATGCCATGATTATCATGTGTTGTGAGAATTACACTAGAATAGGGAAGAAGTTGAGATAGAAGCAGAGTGGGGATGTGTTAGTATGAGGAAGAAAACCTTTTGGATTAAATATTTGCACAACAGTTCAATTGGCTTTTTGCCAAACCTGTAAATAGGGTTATCTGTGAGGAGAATATTAATGTAAAGATAACTGTTCAGCAGATGTGCCATGCAGGTTGTGCACTGCATTGTGACGTGGGAGACTGATGAAGGACAGGTGCAATGTTAATCTACTCCAAAAACCCCACAAAGACAAGGGACGGAGGATATAAAGCAGTGCTTTGACATGGAATAAGATGGTGAGTTATTCCAAATGCACTGAGGAGCTTTGTTCAAAGTAGGTGAATGATGTAAAATCTTATGGTTGGTATAAGCTATGTCTAAGCAACATAGCGAGAAATAGAGACTATTAAGTATAAGTCACTGGAGTTAGTAGTAGCTGCCCAAAGTAATCCATCAGCTGTCCGTTTGGCAGTTCCTAGTTGGTCACAGAAAGTATCACCATAGTTGTAACTCTGAGGGGAGTACACTTGGCAGAGATCGCAAGAGCTCAGTGACTCTGGACCCCAATGTGGACCCTTTATGCTGGGATAGAGGCAGCCTGAGGGGGCCGTTTGTGCAAAAAATTAGAAAGTAGCTGCCTACCCTGGAATTATTATGAAAGTATGGAGAGGAGCTTAGAGAGAGTTAATATTTCAAGTAATGAAAAAAGTAGTATTAAGGTAGTGACAAAAAAGAACTGATAGGAAATTCAAATGAAGGTTGAAATTTATTTTAACTAATACTCTTATAAAAATACTAGATAGAATAGTGCAAGTTAAAAATAATGCCACAGTCCTATTATCAAATTCACTAAATTGTTTTATAATTGTAATGTTATTTTAAAAACCACTTTGAGAACATTGTTTACATGGCCAAGCACTCAAATGCCAGGAAATCTTTATGCACATAATTATGATGCATTTTATAATTACATTATTTCATACAGTTTCTCAAAATATACATTTACAATAGCCTACAATTAATGTTTATAAACTTCAGAAGCATGCAGTCTAGTGGGGAAGAGGATGGTGAAAATGGTTTCAGATCCAGTAAAAAAAAAAAAATGTGTGTGTGTCTGAAGGTCAGAATTTAAGCACTTTTTTGCCAACCAGCTGCTGTCAGATGATGAGAAATTGTAGTTTTCCACACCACTTTAAGCACTGGTATATCTTTTACTTACATTAATTTCAGTGTTAGAATGATCCATTAACTGTGTTGATGTAGCATAAAATTTTTGAGGTGCCCAAATGACCTAGAACCTTAAGCCCATTTCAAAAGGGATTTAGGCCATAGTTGATAGAACTAAGCGTATTGGGTGTGCTGCTGCACCCCCTGTGTTGAAGTGGTTCCTATCATATACAGGGTTTACAGTTTGGTTCAATGGCTCTCAGCACCCCCACTATAAAAATGGTTCCAGCACCCATGAATTAGGCCTTTGGGACCTAAGCTCCTAAGTCACTTAGGGTAAAATATTCAAAAGCACCTTACACAGCAAGTACTGCGGAGGGGCAAAGGAAGCCATGAGGCTTTCAGATTCTTTCAGTAACATCAATAGAGACAGTATTTGATTAGCCACTTCACTACCCTCTCTTCACCTTCCCCACCCCTTCACTCGCTGAGCCTGAGTCAATTTCTGTGAGGTGGGAAAGGTAGAAGAGAGGCAGAATGTGTCAGCACTGATGGAGCGTGTTGGCTGAGACACTTGAACAGAAGCATAGAGTGTGTAGTAGAACTGGTCAGAAAAAAAATGACCAAAAAAATGTTGCTGTAATTTGCCAGTTCATCAAAATCAAAATGTTCTATGGGACTGTGTCAGTTTTAACAAAACTCTTTCAAAAATGATCCCACCTGCTCAGCTCCATGGCAACCTCCCTGGAAGGCTGATGGGAAGGTGGGCACCTGGGAGTCCTGGTTCCCAGGCTTGTATCTCATTTGCAGCTCAGCTCCCAGGGATTTAGGGCTCCCAAGAGTTCCAGCATCCCTGGTTCCAGTGCTTCTTCCAGGAGCAGGGTCTCCCAGCAAAGCTATGTGTAATTCCGTTCTGTGGAGTATTTTTAAATTTTGTGGTTTTGTTCCAAACCAGAATGAAACCAAATTTTGAAATTTGAAAATCCTCCTTGAAATGAATGCTCTCTGCTCATCTCTTGTCTGGAGGATGGTTTGGGAATAAACTTTAAAAATGTAACTGACCAGATGTAAGCAAAATTTCAACGATTTATGTGTGTCTGTCATCTGTCTTGTCTATTTAGGACCTTGTGTGTGTGTGTGAGTGGTCCAGTTGATTGAAATAGGAATCTGTTTCCTATTCAGATCTGTAAAGTTACTTGTGTGAGTTTGCAGTAAGTGCTTGGGGTCAAAAGAGGTGGCACCATGTCTTCATGTGAATTTGCAAAGCACATAGCACAATTGGGTTCCTGATCCTGATTCAGGCCTTTGAGCATTTTCACAATAAAAACACTAAATAATAATATATGATAAGTTCTCTTCTTTCTAAGGCATGTGTTCTAATAGTTTGGGCCTTGATTCATTAAAGCAATTTTACATGTGCTTCCAACCCATCGACTTCAATGGGACATAAGCCTTAATTGCTTTGATGAGCTGAGGCCTTGGATCCATGTCCTATACATTTTTTTTTCAACCAGCATCACAGTCTTTCACATGCATAATTCAGGGTATGAGCCAGTTGATATCTAACTTATCTGAGCAGGCTAGCCCGCCTTTGATGCAATTGAGGATATAGTGTACTATCCACCTCTATCCTGCTGCTTAGCGTACAAGCAACAACAACAACAACAACAAAAAGATGCATATGTGTGAACTGAAAGGTCAGAGGGAGGGTAGTTTAATGCAGAAATGCAGGTCACAGATTACCATGGAAGCTGCAGAGCTTTTTCAATGTATTAGGTATGATATAATAAATAGTAATGCGCAAAAAAAAAAAAAACCCGGAGGGAAACAACATTGAACAGTTTCTTTCAGAAGGATTAGAATAGCAAGCATGCTGTAAATTGTTTTATTTTAATATGTTAATTTGCTCAGCCTAGTTACTTGAAAGTACTGAATACTGTAACAGTGATTTAGTTTTAGATAAAGTATAAAATTTAATTTCAAAATAAAAAGAAAATCTCTTGATCTGAACATGAAATAATTGCCTTACTGATTTCCATCAGGGATATTGTAATTACTTACTGACTTTCCTGTAGAACAGGCTCATGTTAAGAGACTATAGAAGTCCAACTGTTTTAACTTTTTAATTTTTTTTTACTCTTTTTAGCATAACACCATCAATACTGAGTATGCTTTGCCATAAGGAAATTCTGTAGGTTAAAGCCAAAAGCTAGTGCTTAGATGCTACTGTGATGAAGGCCATATAATTACCTGGACAGATAGATAGGGGTTGTGTTAATTATTTTCTCATTTACATGATTAATTTGTGAATGTAATTAGGTTAACAAGGCTGCAAAACAAGCTTATGATTTCGCTGTATTAGGAGGTCCACAAAAATTCCACTCAGATGCTGCTGCCTGAAATCCAGTGCAGGTAGTGCATGGATGGTGGGTAGGAACTTTCCTGAATATACAATACATGTTGACTTTATCCTAGGGAAATAAAATCAAATTTAACAATTCAGTAATTCTCTCAGGATAAGAAAACATATACCTTTCATACCCCATACTTCCCAGCTTGTCAATTTCCACACACAACTTGCCATTCACTCTGAATTACATTTTCCCTATTGCAGTGTACAAAAAAATAAAAGGCATCTTATTTCCAAGGTCAGAATGATTCCACCTATGGAAATCCAACAAAACAGCATCATTCAACAGACATAGTAAATTGGACACTGTTTATCATGTCTCACCATCTGTATGTCTGAAAAATGCAAAATTGAGTTGCATATGTCATGCTGTAAAATTTATAACTGTGAATTTTGGAAACCTAGGAGCCACCCTATATAATAGTTACTGCATGTTCCTATGGTTCAGCACTATTACTGCTGGCTTATGTTGGGTAGCTTTTAGAACAGGGGTAGGCAACCTATGGAGCGCGTGCCAAAGGCGGCATGTGAGCTGATTTTCCCTGGCACTCACACTGCCTGAGTCTTGGCCACCAGTCCCGGGGGGGGAGGGGGCACTCTGCATTTTAATTTAATTTTAATTGAAGCTTCTTAAACATTTTAAAAACCTTATTTACTTTGCGTACAACAATAGTTTAGTTGTATATTATAGACTTATAGAAAGAGACCTTCTAAAATGTTAAAATGTATTACTGGCATGCAAAACCTTAAATCAGAGTGAATAAATGAAGACTCGGCACACCACTTCTGAAAGGTTGCCAGCACCTGTTTTAGAATAATATGTGGAGCATACGTAAATTCATAGGAATAAGAAAGGAGATAGTTTAACTTATTCTGAATCCCTCATGATTCTTGGAACTAGAGGTTCACACCCCAGTAGGGTTGATTCACCCTTCATTTTTCTGAGGCTGGTAAACTGAGTTTCATGCAGTTTATTGTATATGAGTTTTTCAGAGAGGACCTTAAAATTGAGGTTCTCTCTGCTTACAGGGACATTAAAAACTGTTGCCTGATCTATCAGTTAGGTATCAGTTAAAGTTTCCAAGTAACATGGTGTGGTTTGGCAGGGTTCAGCCGCCGTGAGATCAGTATTACTATTAGGTTGGCAGTGAGGACCCTGGCGTATTCAGGAGAGACACTCTCACTTAAAGAAGACCTTCTGAATTTGTAATAGTTTTAAACACAACCAGTGATATCACAAACACTACAATGTAGCAAAGTAGACAGAGAGACTAGAGGAATCAGAACTTGCATACTCATGCCATCCTTTGCATGGAGTCCCATACTAGATAAGATGACCTAGGAGTGGTCCTGGGCCTGACAGTTTCCGGGAAATCTCTTGGGAATGCATGGACGAAGTGTGACCTTTCTAGCAGAGGTTATGCTAATACTTATGCCTATTAGCAGATTCAGTAGCAGTTTCAGCCCCTTTCCTTATGTGTATTTTCTCACTCTGTTAATGCTGGTGTGTTTTGCTCCAATAGGTGACAAGGACTTCAAGCTTATTAGCATGTATGTCAATTGTTACCATGGGATTCTTGCGGTCAAACATTTGCTGATATTCTTAACTTTAAATATCTAAAGATGGTGTAAACTGACATCTTGTAGTTTATCTGTCAGCAGTTTAGCAACAGTTGCTTATAACAGCACTCTGTCTTGTTACACCTTGTCATATACGGTCACTTACTGGGTAGCTTCTTATGTCAAGTCTTTAAACTGTAGGTTATGGTTGATTTGGCTAAGCTATTATCTTACAGGCTTGAGACCTCTAGGCTTTTGCATTATTACCTTAATCAAGACCTGTACCCCATTTAGCATAACAACTGAGTACAAAATCCACACCATGTCTCAGTAAAAGTAAGAGTTTGTCCTGGTGTCCTTGCCCCAAAATTTCCCTTCTTCATCGTTATACACTTTGATTCCTGTTGCTTCCATATCCATCCCTAGGTGATTTTTGTCAGTATATAGGACCCAGTCTTGCTTGGGATATTTTGAGATGAAAAGCTATGTAAATTAAGGTAATTATTTACTAATTTACAACTGTTTATAAAAGTTTCAGTTGCTCACATCTTTATTTGTAAGTCCTTTACCGCATCTCAGTGATACATGATAGAAATGTTGGGTTTGGGGAATGTGGGTAGAATTGAATAAGAATCCAGTCCTAGGGTGCAGTGTTGCTTTCTTCAGAAGATGCATTTTTATGTGATCATGTACAGGAGTTGACTGCCAGATAAATTTGTTATATTAAGCAATATCTAAATCTATAAACAATCAAATACATAATCTGGCTAAAGCCTTTACTTCACTCATGAAAAGGAACACATCTCTGCTATCTGAAAACAATTGTGTGGCACAGAAAATAATCCTATTACTTTCTTAATGCATGTAACAGTAACCAAAAGGATTACAAGTGTCAACTTTGTTAGAATGTTGAAGGAGTAAGACAAGGCATTCCCAAGTGGTTATTCCATGTTGCCCAGTTTACAAAGCACTGATGGTGTTACTATAGTAAATTGTGCTTTTGCTAATCCATTCGTATTACTGCAGTGAGCTCACATTAAACAAAGGTATCTCTTCCACGTTAGATATTATGTTTTACTCAAGAGGCAATGAAGTTTTGTTCAGCTCTACAGTCTTACAAGGTACTTGTGTGCATTTGACCTAATTAATTATATATTTCTTTAAAAAGGCTTTTACAAACTGCAGAATTCTTAAGGAAATATATTTAATACAGCTGGCTGAACACAGTTAGTTACAGTTACAGGAAAAGTGTCGACAAATGTTTTTTTTTAATTTCCATAGGGCTGTCTAGTTAGACCATGTTTGACCTCTTTTCATTTCCTGTTTACAAATGTTCACATGAATATTTTGCACAGAATGTTTGGGTAGTGGCTATTTCTCACATGAGTGCTTGTATTCACATTCAAACAAGGTTATTTGAGTGAAAACAAAAATATTTGTTATTTATTATTTTCTATTTATCTCCTAGTCATTTGTTTTCCTTATTCTCTTGTATAGCAGCGACTATTCCACTTAAAAAGAGACAACTGGCATCTTTGTTTGTAAATTGTTTTAAATGTGTTATACTTTTTGCCAAAGAGAGAGAGGCTGGGACATCTCAACAGAGTTTAAACATTCACACATTTGAACCTTCAGGGCTTAAATTAATTTTTAACATATCCATAAAAATCCTGGATTCATTTGAAAGCTGAGTAATTGAAAGCACACATAGCTCTAGGCTATACATTACAGGTTTATAGATGATAAAACAAAGAGGGGGTTACCAGATCACAATCTACCTGCTATCTGTGAAAATGAGTTCTAGAAAATTAGTAAGTCAGGCAGGGGCAAGCAATTAACCTGCCTGTTTGAAAAGGTGAACAAGGTTATTCTAATTTTAGCTCCGTGAAGTCTTTTGTCCCGTTGTACACAATTAATTTGAATACATGCATTGTCCTCCAAGCTCCCCCCTTACAAAGAGCAATAAAGAAGCAATTTGCATTCACATTTTACATTTACACTGCCAGAAGTAATACTAGCAAGAAAATCTGCTAAGGTACAGCATTCAAGCAAAGAGTGCAGGGTGCTAAATCTATGAAATCTTGTAAAAAAAATCTCAGGTCATCCTGAATGCTACCATTTAAGTCAGAAACTTCTCAGGTCACCTGTCCTTAACTCATTCTATTGTGCCTAGGTGTGACAGAACATTATTACAGTTGTATTATATTTTGTGATTCAGCACTATTTCTCTCGCAGTAGCATCTGGAGGCTGCAATCAGGATCAGGTCCCCATCATGATAGGTGTGGTAGAAAAACACATAAGATACAGTCCTCATCACAATCCGTGACCCCACTCCTGCAAGCATGTATGCATGTTTTTACATTGATTTGCTTAACTTTAAACATGATGAGTCCAGTGAAGAGAGTTTGCAGGATGAGGGCTCAAGATATGGCAGAGCATGTAAAAGGTTACACAGTATTTGAAGGGAAGGGTTTGAGTCTTTCACCTATAGCACTTTTACACCAGTTTGTTCCACAAGCTTCAGTTAAGTTACTTCAAACTTGCACCAGAAGAGTAACATGAATACTTATTTTGTTATATAACAGGATTCAATCTCTGTTGTTCACATTTTACCAAATAATTATTACTGTTTCCAAAAAGTATTCTTATGTAATTAACAGAAGGGAATTTAGCTGGTCAACAAAGCAGAGAAGCCATTTTATGCACTAAAATAAGTATGTATGTAAAAGCTTGTCCATGCTTCGGTGTAAATCTACTTTGTACTAGCCTGCTGTGTGCTAAAAGTTCCTTAGTGTGCTATAATCTACTCCAGTTTCAAAGCGGTGTAGATCAAAGTGCACTATGGAACTTTTAGCGCATAGAAACAGAATCCACATGGACAGTTAGTACATGGTAAGCTACAGCAAGGTAGATATACATGCCAGCTTGCCTCAGACTAAATGTTTGTCTATGTCCTCCATTTGGCTATTGATGGTAATGGAAGAATAAGGAAGAAGAAAATCTCTTAGGCCTGGTCTACACTAGGAGTTTATGTCGAATTTAGCAGCGTTAATTCGACTTAATCGTGCACCCGTCCACACCAGGAAGCTAATTAGTTCGACCTAGCGGGCTCTTTAGTTCGAATTCTGTACTCCTCCCAGACGAGGGGAGTAGCGCTAAATTCGACATGGCTATGTCGAATTAGGCTAGGTGTGGACGGAAATTGACCTTAGTAGCTCCGGGAGCTATCCCACAGTCCACCACTCTGTTGACACTCTGGACAGCAGTCCAAGCTTGGATGTTCTGACCAGCCACACAGGAAATGCCCAGGGAAAATTTGACACGCTCTGGCGCCTTGTGGATGTTCTGCAGGACCGCAGGCAGGAGGACAGAGCCCCCCTGCACTGTATCTGCAACCGCCCTCCCACACCACAAAGTCCCAACCCCCCCTCACCCAAAGTAACAAGAAGGAGGGGCGACAGGGGCCATGAAAACTGTCACTTCACCCCTGCAGAGTGCACAAATACAAGAAGGTTCTCATTCCCTAAATGTTGAGAAGTCCTTCCCTTCCTGGCTCACTGAAGCCCCAGTCCCAGTTTCATCCCCTAACTGTGTAGTTGATTATTAAAAGTAGTTTGCTGTTAATTACTATTTCCGTCAAGTTTTTCTACAGAAGACTGTCTGTGAAGGCGTGGGGAAGGGGGTTGTTAATTGCATAGGACAGTCACCTTTACCAGGGTACAGACACAGGGGCAGGATCAACAGCAGGTCACACACACAGTGCAGTCAGTAGGCACCCTGGTTGGTCTGGGAGGTGTTTTCCATGTTCTGTGTGGGTGGGGGGTACGTGACTTTGTGGCATGGGAGGGCGGTTACAGAACTTATGCAGCGGTCCTTGTCCTGGACCACAGAGCCATGCAGCAGGGGAATCTGTAACCGTCCTCCCTCGCTGCAAGGTCACGTAGCCTCTGCACAGAGTCCCGAAAAGGAGGGATGGCAGGCTCCGTTGAAACAACTAGTCTGGCACTGCAGACCGCTGTAGGAGCAGGAGCCTATCATTCCTCGAGTGTAGAAGCGGTGTTATCACTGCACACCCTACCCACCACAGTCTGTGTCCCTGTTTCAGCCCTTTAACACAAATTCATTAATAAAGAAAACATTGTTAATTAACAATGTTCCATTAACTTTATTTTTAAACGTGTGTTGGAAGGGGGGAAACGTGGTGAACGGGGTATGTAACCGCAGAAGAAAGTCAACAGTAACTGAAGCAGGGGCAGGTTCAGCTTCTCTGTAAAGAAACTGAACAGTCACAGGTTACCCTGCTCCCTGAGGAACCTAGCTTTCAAAGCCTCCCGGATGCACAGCGCTTCCCGCTGGGCTCTTCTAATTGCACGGGTGTCTGGCTGAGCGTAATCAGCAGCCAGGCGATTTGCCTCAACCTCCCATCCCACCATAAAGGTCTCTCCCTTGCTCTCACAGAGATTGTGGAGCACACAGCCAGCTGCAATAACAATGGGGATTTTGGTTTCGCTGAGATCCGAGCGAGTCAGTAAGCTCCTCCATCTCCCCTTGAGACGTCCGAAAGCACATTGAATGATGACAGTTACCCAAGACCACCCTCGACACATTTTCCCCACATAGGCCACAGTTATTGTAGAAACAGCATCTGGATCATGGAACTGCAATCAGTTTCTTTGTAACGCCTCCCTGGGAGAAGCAGAGAATAAAGCCTAATGTTTGCAGAAGTCAGCAGTTTGGTTGGGCCCCATTCTATGGAAGATTCTGGTGGAATCCACAGCAAAAATGGTGGGAGTTTAATGGCAATAGAAGGTTTTGGAGCAAAGGGGAGAGAACAGGCCACCACGGTCCTTCCTCTTTCAGAATTACTGCCACAACAAACCTTGAAAGGCAGTCAAAAGCTAATAGCGGCTGACTTCTGAAATCACTGGTTGTTATCAGTAGGGGATTCTACAACCTGGCTAGTAATCCTGTTTTCACATCTATAGAATCACCCAGTCCTATAATCACCTATAGTTGGGCCCTGGTCCTGACTGAGTTTTTACCACAATAGAAATAATTTTTAAAATTAGACATGAGTTTACAATGTAAAGTTGCTGCAAAAAAACCAACAACCCAGTATAACTTTGGAATGCATATGCAAAATCACTCTGCCCCAGTGAGGAAGGTGTTAGCCTTAGATGTATGTAGCTGTGGTGCAAATGCAGTTCTGGATACTCATTCCCAGAAAGACCGAGTAAAAACTGCAGGCAGTTGAGAGAAAAGCAACAGAAGGTATAAAGCGTAAGAGAGATTAACCTGAGAGGAAGAAAGATGATCGATATTTAAGGCCCTGGACTGGGCTTTGGTAGAACTCTGTCCAATTCCTAGCTCTGTCATAGACTTCAGTCCTGTGCAACCTTGGACAGTTGCTTGATCTACCTTGTGCCTCAGTTTTCCATGTGTAACAGAGAGAGCACACAGTTGTGAGCATAAAATCCATTCATGACTGTGAGGTGCTCAGATTCTACACAGGTGAGGACCATAAAATTACCTGGATTGATGATGGACAGGTTAAAAGACCTAATGTATAGCTTGAGTAAGTGACTAAGGAGATAAGAGAAGAAACAGATAAAAGTCTAATGCTTCAAAGGTATAGACAGTAGACATGGAATAAAATTCTGTAGTGTTTTGCATGAAATGAGGAAGAGGTAATGGAGTGAAACTAAGAAAAGAAAAATCAGGCTGACTATCAAGAAAATGTATTTAGCTGTGGAAAATGTACAGTAAAAACATATTACGTTGTGGAAATGATGGAAGCTCCATGACTTGGGAGCCTGAAAACTAAATTGTCCAAAATATCAGAAAAGTAGTGAAAGGAATGGTGGTGCAATAGGTTTCCTAACATGTCTCTAACTTGTATGTTTCTGTTTTTCCTCATTTGTTCTTCCCTTAGAAAGGCCAGCCTTTTAAAAAGGAATAAAATGGGTATTTGGCATTGTATAATATTTCAATAGACTTATAAGTGCTTAATTATTGTTTGATAGGGTGAAAGTTGACCAAATAGCAAGTGTGAAAAATTGGGATAGAGGGTGGGTATGGGGTGGTGGTAATAGGTTCCTATAAAAGACACCGCCCGGATTATCAGGACTGACCCTATAAAATTGGGACATCTGGTCACCCTAGTAGGCTGTGATTCCTTCTTTAAATCTAACTCCATTGTTCTTCTGTGAAGGGGTGTGTGTGTGTGTGTGCATCTTCCATCCTTGTTCCATTTTTGAAATTCCTCCCCCTGGGTCACCCAAACTCTCCTCAGCAATACACAATTAAATGTGGTTTTGGATGTGGGCTAGAATCTGAAGGATGTAATGCAAATTTTTCACAGGATACTTTAAACAAGAGTTGCGTTTTGAGCTCCATTACTTCAAATAGAGCTAAACCCAACCATAATCATGATTTCAGATTTGTACATCTAAAAATTAACTGTGGAAGCTTTCCCATTATGCTGTCTGAGAGAATAGTAGGGATGTATGTTTACCAAGGCTCTGCTGAATTATGAACAGTTGTTTTTTAAAATGTAATTTGGATTTAATAAACAAAAACTAATATGAATTTTTGGAAATTAAGAAAAGATTTTACCTATTAATTTATTCTTTCCTTTAGATGGAGTCATGAATATAGAGTAAGAGTGTATTTGTAATCATAGTAAGACATCCTAAGATGTATGTGGTGTGCATATTTCTAGCACAGTAGATTGCCACTTGTCAGGCAGTTGTGCCTTGTCCTAACAATACATAAGGGTATTGTAAGATCCCAGACTGACACAATGTCTATTAAGGATTATTGCTAAATTAGAATATCTAGCATGTTTTTTTCTTTATCTCATTGTTGCCTTTTATTAGGAAGCCATAGAAGGTCCCCTGCACAAACATTGTGCAACTTTGTTCTACTCTCACTATTTACTGTTTGTCTAGCAGTAGTGTGTCATGTCCCTATTGTGCTGGATGCTGTACAAACAAGCAAGACAGTCTCTACCCCTAAGAGCTCATCGTCAGGTCTGATAAGACACAGCCTGGGAAACGTACAAATGGGAAAGAATGGTGAGAGAAGAGGCAACAGTGGAATAAGCACATTTTACATATTAGGTCTTAATCTCAGTTTGCCACGTACATGCCAATAAGAACTTAAGTGGTCGCAGATTCCATGCACCCAGTAGGTAGTAAAGCTGGGCTGTGCATCAGCTCTGCATACATCTCTGTAGCAGAGGTTTGCATATAAGCTGGGGAGGAGAGCAGAGTAGATGCAGTGATGTGACCAGTGAGTCTGTGGTCACACAGACCCAATGGCTCTCAAAACCACTGTGCATACAGGCAACAGAGCGGTCTAGAGATGCCTTTTTCATAAGATGAGGCTGAATTCCCTCAAACCCAACATAGTTCTAACAGACCAAGAGCATATACAAAAATTGTGTGTTGGGTGGGAGGCGCAAGATTCAATCCACTAACATTTAAGAGTATACTCATCTTGGCAAACTTTTCTAATGTAGAGCACAATATTTCCTTAAACTGAAATAATAGGATTTATTTTTTATTATGAAAACCTGAGTTTACTTAATCATGTTTGACATTTGTTTTCTCTGGATAATATTTCAAAATGTGCTAATTGCTCCTAGTAATCTCTATAATCTATAAATATTAATATTCATGCAATGTTAATAGCAGCTGATAAAACAAAATGCAGAAGAACAAGCAATTCAATTAATCAATTTAAATTGATTTCATGACTGCATAGATAATTACTAAATTGTCAAAACACCAATAATGGTTCCTGTTGAGTAGATTGAGTATTTTGTGTAATATAAATAAGATCTTCATGTGGTTTCTTTGATGAAATAGTTTAAGGCCATTTTATTTGAATTCTCGGAGATAATAAAAGTAAAGAGACATTTCAATTAAAGGCAACATTAAAGGGCCAAGGTGAATGGTAGACCCCAAATATTTTTACTGAACTTTCTTTATAAATCACATGCAATTATTCATGTAATCTTGTTTTTTTCTTAAAACAAATGCTTATTAAACATTAAAAATCAATGCCTGCATCCAAGTACTTTTGAGCAGTCCTATAATCATAGAAATGTAGGACTAGTAGGGACCTTAAGAAGTTATCTAGTCCAGCCCCAGATAAACCTAGACCATCCCTGACAGATGTTTGTCTGATTTGGTGTTAAAAACCTTTAGTGATAGGGATTCCACAACTTCCCTTGGAAGTCTATTACAGAATTTAACTACCATTATAGTTAGAAAGGTTTTCTTAATATCTAACCTATATCTCCCTGGCTGAAAATTAAGCCCATTACTACTTGTCCTGTCTCCATGGCATGGGGAACAATTGATCACAGTCCTCTTGATAACAGCCCGTAATATATTTGAAGACTGTTATCAGGTCCCCCACTTAGTCTTTCTTTTTCATCAAGATTAAACATGCCCAGTGTTTTCAGCCTTTCTTTACAGCTCAGATTTCATTTTTGTTGCTCTCCCTGGACTCTCTCCAATTTGTCCACATCTCTCCTAAAGCATGGAACCCAGAACTGGACATAGTACTCTAGCTGAGGCCTCACCAGTAACAAGTAGAGTGGATAAATTTCCTCCTGTGTCTTGCATACAACCTTCCTGATAGTACACCCCAGAATATTAGCCTTTTTTGCAACTGCGTCACATTGTGGACTCGTTCAATTTGTGATCCTCTATAATCCTCAGATCCTTTTGAGCAGTACTATCACCCAGCCAGTTATTTCCTATTTTGTAGTTAAGCATTTGATTTTTTTCTTTCCTAAGTGTAATATTTTCTATTTATCTATATTAAATTTCATCCCCTTGATTTCAGAGCAATTCTCTAATTTGTCCAGCTTCTGACACCTGTAAATTTGGTGTCACTCCATTATCCAAGTAATTAATGAGAATATGGAGTAATAGCAGATGCAAGACTTACCACCTCTGAGTTTGAAAGCAAACCATTGAGTATTACACTGCTCTACAGCCAAAATGCTTCTGAAATAAATGTAGTCAAACTTTACTAATTCTGGGCCACTGAGAACGAAAATGATGCTTAAAATTGTTGATTGGCTCTAGTTTTCAAGTTATGCTATTGGGTCAGTATATACGATCCTTGACTTGGGAATAACGGAGGATAAGTGAGTTATAAAGGGAAGGGATCTCAGTTTAAACCAGAAATGACTAAAATACATCTTTGACTGGATCTATGAATAAATCTATGACTGGGTTTGGACAGTACTTGCTTTTTAGGCAAAACAATGAATAATGCAATCTGAAGCTGGTATTGCGTCATACATGATAGGAATTGCATCATGTTATTCCTAGAAGTCATGGATGATGCAATCATAACGAAGCTTACATCACTCTGCTGAACAAATTGCCCTATATCAGCTCTAGAAATCATACAGTGTCGTGCTCTCTTATTTGTCAGTGTTTGATTTTGCAAAGGGACACATTTCTGTTTAGCCAAAGTGAGCAGAGATGCCTCGTACTTGTGTGAACAGTGCAGATAACTTCTGCTATGTTTGTGGTGAAGTGACTTTTGCATCACAAAAGCGCAGTATAACCACTATGGTTAAGAAAGCCTATCACCTTTATTTTGGCTGCAAAATTGGAGATCAGGACAAGAGGTGGGCCCCACACATATGCTGCAACACTTGTGCAACAAATCTCCACCAGTGGTTGAACATGAAAAGGAAATCTATGCCTTCTGCAGTGCCAATGATTTGGAGAGCGCCAACAGATCATACCAGCAATTGTTACTTCTGCATGGTGCCTCCAGTTGGGAAAGGTGTGTCAAAGAAGAAAAAGTGGACTGTGCATTATCCAAACATTCCACTTTATAGTAAATTAATCTAGACTACATGAAAATGTCATGTGGGACTGTTAAAAGCCTAACTAAAATGAAGATAGATCACATCAATTGCATTCCCTCCCTCCACTGGGCCAGTAACCTTGGCAAAGACGGAAATTAGGTTTGTTTTGCATGATTTATTCTTGAGAAATCCATACTGACTATTCTTTATAACCCTATTATCCTTTGGGTGCTTACAAATTGATTGTTAAATAATCTGTTCCAGTATCTTTCCAGGTATCAAAGTTAGGCAGACTGGTCTATAATTCCCCGGGTTCTGTTTGTTCCCCTTTTTTAAAGCTAGGTACTATATTTTCCCTTCTCTAGTCCTCTGGAATCTCACCTGAACTCCATGAGTTCTCAAAGATAAGTGCTATCAGTTTTGAGACTGCTTCAGCTAGTCCCTTAAGTACTCTAGGATTTATTTTATCAGGTCCTCCAACCTGATCTAATTTTACCTAAAAATATTTTTTAACCTGGTCTTTCCCTGTTTTGGCTTGTGTTCCTCCCCCCTTTTTAATATTAAGTGTGATGATTATCTGGTCACAATTAATCTTTTTAGTGAAGACTGAAGCAAAGGAACATTAAACACCTCAGCTTTTGTGATGTCATCCGTTATCAGCTCTCCTTCCTCACTAAGCAGTACTACACTTTTCTTCATCTTTCTCTTGCTCCTCATGTATTAAAAGAACCTCTTCTTGTTGCCTTTTATGTCCCTCTCTAGGTGTAACTCATACTGTGCTTTATCCTTTCTCAGTTTGTCCCTATGTGCTTGTGCTTGCAATATAACCATGTGTATACACACTAAAAATGAGTCAATTTCATTTTCAAGCTTCCAAGAGGTTACATTATAATCCAAAGGATATCTGAAAATTATTGAAAATACCTCAGCAAAGTCTTTTTAAGAACAAAGAACATTACCAGCTGGGCATTGGATAGTATGCAAGTCCTCCTTTTTGCAGATCAATATAATTTATAGTTATGATCCCACAGAACTTCACTGCTGTCCACAGGGGAGTAATCTTGCGCCTGGTTGATCACCTTCAGATTTTATTCTCTCCTGTAAGGTGATTTTTTTTTAGTGCCTTTCTAACAGTTAAGATGTAACTAGGAACATCTGGTCCCACTGATTTTTAAATCTCTTTTCCTTGTTTTTACTGTGGTATCATTGATGTTCCAGGCATTCTGTTTAAAACTTGACTTTTATTGCTCACTTAGCAGAAATGAGACAAACCTGAATGCAATTTGGCTACCTGAGAACAAAAGGAATCTGCCAGCTGCCTAAAGATAGAATGGGCATGGTAATGATACCCACACAATTTTGTACTTGTAATGGGGGTCAGGTGGGGAACATCTTGCAGATAGACTTTTGGGCTGCAGAGGGAGTGGAAGGAAGCTTTCAGGTTTACAGGGTTATTGCTAAGTATAGATGTTCTCTTTTAAATATTCTGGTGTCTAAATTTTGTCCCTGGATTAATTATTAAGTAACAGAATTCTGAGTGCTTTTCTGTGAGCCATGTCCTCTCACAGTTGAGTTAATGAAGTTGTAATGTGCAGGTGCTTTTCTAGTATACCACATGCATATATCCCCATTGTGAATCCAGTTAATAGTATGTGTTACAGATCATAGAGAAAAGAACTCTATGCACAAACTAGCACAACTAACCCTTTCCATATCGCCTTAGAGATGCCCCAAATGCTGTGATTTAACAGACAGCTGGAAGAGCATTCTGGGTATTTAAATGTAAATTGGCATGCAGAGCATCCAATTACTTCTTCAGAGTAGTTCCTAAGTTTCAGTAGCATGATGCATTCTGAAAAACAGTTAGACCTGTTAAAATAGTGCCTTCAGATCTCAAATACACCTCTACCCCAATATAACGCTGTCCTTGGGAGCCAAAAAATCTTACCGCATTATAGGTAAAACCGCGTTATGTCGAACTTGCTTTGATCCTCCGGAGTGCACAGCCCCTCCCTCCACCCCGGAGCGCTGCTTTACCGCATTATATCCAAATTAATGTTATATTGGGCCGTGTGTATATCGGGAAAGCAGTGTACCTCACAAAACACGAATGAATTGAGCCTTTCAATACTCTTTCAATGAGATAGCTGAGTTTTATGCACCCCATGTTACAGATGAACAGTGTCATAGAAAGGTTAAGGCCCACATTCTCCAATATGACCTTCTACTTTGGGTGCTCAGTTTTACATACCTTTACAGATTTGATTATCCCAATGACTTCAAATGACTGTTGATGCTCAATATCTGAAAATCAGGCTCTGGGGCCTACATTTTCAAACTTGGAAGACTAAAGATAGGCACCTAAATTCATATTTAGTCCTTTTTTATGTAATTGCTAGATTTTCTGAGGAATCTGGAAACAAAATGCTTAGCATCTCCTAAAGTCATGGTCTTTGATGTAGGTGCTCAAGTATCAATTTAGGTGCCCACATCTGGTTCAGAATAGGACACCAAGCCTATAGCTGCTGGAAACCTGCAGGTCGTTAGCATTCAACCCCACCAGGGACAGGCTGAAATAACAGTGGGATATTTGATCATTCATGATCTACTGTTGCCCAATCTGGGTTAAAAACTGCTTTGTGCTCACTGAGGTTGCTGTGGAGTGAACCTCTGGGGAAAAAGAATACACACAAGCTTGGGCAAATTCTTTATGGAATTAAAACCTTCCACCTACAGCACATTTAAAAATTTTCATCAACATTTTTCACAAAAGAATTATCATTAGAAATTTTTGACTTTTTTTCATTATGGTGAAAATTTTCTTACAATTCAAATGAAAAAAAATGTTATAGTTCAGTTTGGTTCAAATTGAAAAAAAAAATTTGTTCCCCCCGCCCCCACCTCGAGGAGAAAAAGGAAGGCAGGAAAGGAAGAGAAGGAGGGGGGAAATGAAATTAATTTTAATGTAATCAAAACACATGTTTTTATGAAAATTCAAAAAATTGTTTAATTTTATTCAAGTTTTTCCACATAAAGTAATAGCCTTCCCTCCCCCCCAACTTCCACCATCTAGCTTGGCATAATTGTGTAAGGAATGCTGTGTGGGAGAAAACAATACAGTGAATCTCTTAGGCCATGCGAATGGGGGTGCTCACCTGGCTGGATTTCTTGAAATGGCCCTTGTGGGAGCATAACTCTAGGCATGCACATTTTAGAACTTTGGTCTGTGTGGCTAAAGCTGGACGTCCAAAATTAGTGGCCCGTTTTGAAAATATGTGCCGAAGGTTCCACAGGAAGTCTGTAGCAGAGCCATAATTAGCACTGAGGTGTTCTGATTCCTGGGCTCTGTGTGTTAATGAAAATCATCCCTTTTCTCAGCTTGACCTGCACTCTGATCTACTTTATTTCTAAACATGAATATATATATATATATTTATTGGAAATCTGTCTTTCTCATGGATTGTAATAAATTATGTAAACCCAATGGATTCTACAAAGTGCGGTAACAAAGCTTTCCTTCAGTAATGAATGTTGTCAACATGAACTTTTGTGCACACCTACAAAAAGCCATCATATAACACTTGACTCTGGGCAGGAATAGACCAGGAGGTGCAAATTAAAACAACCCAACCTCTATTTTTAAATAATGATCTGTTATATCACAAGTAGTCTGGTTATCAGGGGATGTGACCTAATGCAGTGTTTGAAAGAGTCCCTGGCAAAATTGTAAAAAGTAAAGGAAGATTACTTTAACATTCATGTGTTCCACTGTCCCTCTGCATTCCTCTGACAGCTTTCCCCTCCCCTCATATACACCATGCTCCAACGAGTTAGAACACACATTAGATAAATTCTTCCCTCAGATACACACATTTCACTGTCCTAGCTTTCAGTGGAATATGGGAGATTGCATCCCTCATCCAGGACAGAGTTAGGACCAAAACTCCTATTTTCAAATAATCGTATAAAATATGGTTACTTATCAGTATTTCCTGTAAAAATACTCATCTCTAGGCAAAACCCCAACTTCTCCTTGCAAGGGCCAAAAAGTAGCATTTTGAGGGGGTGACAGAAACCCACATAGTGAGATATTACACTTGTCCTTCATACTCCAGAGCCCAACTCTGTGTTGACTCTGTGTAGGAATTCTGAATGGACGTGGTAGGGTTGGACTGTGGCCACTCTGTCACTGAATAGTACAGAGGTCATGGTCTGAAACTGGATATTGGAGTAAGGGGAAAGGGAGAGATTGGGCTGCTACTATTCTCTGTGAGCTGTAATTGCAGCCACTGTACAATATCCTGAGTGCCTGGTGCCCCAGTTTTGGATTGGTGGGAAAGACTCTGATCACCTCAACACGTGCCCCTCTGCCCATCCTCCCACCCCATAGTTCCTATGGGTATTGCTCGTAAGATGAGGATTTTGCTTCTTTGAATGCAGTGATATTTAAATTGTGTAATTCTATAAATGCTTGATACTGAGCCCAAGTGAATCTTTTGCAAAGAGATACTTTTTTAAATAATGTAGCATGCAGTGTTATATGAGCTAGAGCTGTGTTCAGCCTCTGGCTGTCTCTGGAAATACGTTACATATTGGCTCCTATGATGTAGGAGGTTTGCAATTAGTTTAGTCATTTTGTGTGTTTATTTTCAATTCAAACTGTGCAGTAGATAAAAAAAATTGTGACTGGAAACAACTTATATTTTTGTACATGAGAAAATTCAAGACAATTTGGTTTTCTGTTATCTCAGTTTATTTTGGGAATGTAATTGACTGCATAGGGGCCAGTGAGAGTTGTATACATATTGGTTTATCAGCATTCAGAGGTGATTAATAAGTGTGGCTATATTTAACTGTAAAATTTGGTGTCTAGAGTATATTGTGAATTTTTAAAAAAGCACGTTGATATTCAAAAACTCTACACTCTTTACTAACTTCCCTTAGGTTTTTGTTTGTTTCTAGGGTCCAACTGTCCAACACTTTTTTATGAAGTATGGTATATTACTATTCCACAAATTCAGATGAACTGCTCCCAGAGCAAAATCAGTGTAATGGTGGAAGAACAAAGTTCCAACTTCAGCTCTACATTGGTGTAAGAGAGAGTAGATTAATACCACTAACTTCAGTTCAGTTACTTTGTATTCGCAGCAGTGTAATGGGAAGAAGAATATGGCCCCAAGAATATGTGCAGGTTTTTTGTATTCTGCAGGGAAGAATCATGAACTTACCACTTGCATTTTCTTAGCAATTTACTTGTATTTTATTAGAATACAGATTCCCCCCGCACAGTAAGAGCACTCAAGCCAACTTGCAGAAGTTCTATCCCTATCAGCTCTCAGCACAGCTTTCTCTTTGTGTAAATTAGAAATCATTTCCAGCTTGAACTCTACTTTAGAGCTGCTTGAAAAAAGGAGAAAACAGGTGAAAAATATCACTAACTTGTCCCCTTTTGATTAAAATTTCATTTTTTTGAAAATTTTCAGTCTGCTCTAATTTTTGTAAGAATGTTGTAATTGGTATTACTAATTGATTAGAACATCAGACATATGAAACAAACTCAATTAATTAGTTCTATTGTTGGTTTAAAATAATATATGAAGAATATAATTTTATTGCTCTTCTTTCCACATAATGGCTTTTATTTTTATATATCTATATCAGATAGATAGATATAGATATCTTTATATTATCTGTGTGTGTGTGTGTGTGTGTGTGTGTGTGTGTGTGAAGACAGTCAAACCTAAAAGCTACTTGTATTTTCGGTATTTTTTTCCTAAAAAAATTCTGTGCTAAGTTTGAGTGTATAGTATTTCATTTTCTTCTAAATACCTACAACAACTCACTTGCAAAATAACAATTGAGTTATACATAATAGCATTGAGACCACGTACAACTAAGGTCATTGAGACCCCTCTCCGTTCCTCCAAATGTCTTTGCTACTCTTTCGGTGTTGCAGCTCCAGAAGTCAATATCTTGGAAAGGCTGCACACCATCATAGTATATATTTGAGTGCTTTAAATTTCTTCTCCTTTAAAACTGTCTACATTAGAACTGTGCCAAACTTTTGTAACAAGAGCTAAAAATTGGTGAAACTCCCCATGTTATTCTGCAGTATGAGTTTGGCAGACACTTCACTAATAATCAGCTCCATGGGTCACTTGGAACTGCTCCAGAGACCACAGTTTGCTTGACATGAACACAAGGGATTACACAGTTCCCATTTTTATCTGCTTGTTTATAGAAGTAATCTAAAAAAGAGCAATATCTGTATGTCGCATATAAAAGTTCAGCTGTTTTTTAGGTGCCCCTGTTGCAATAAAAATATGGCGTGTTGAGAGGAGAGAAGATAGCAGAGAGGATTGTTTGTTTGTTTTACCAGTAGGAAAATATATATTATTTTGCAGCTTCCCATAACTGAAAAATAGAATAGATTTCTCTTCACAAGCTGTACTCCCCTCCCATCACCAAAATTAAGGCCATGACTGGAACATTTCAGATCCCAAAGGAATTAAGAATGTTGTGTGTGTGGAAACATGGAGGTATACTTGAAACTTCTTTGCAGCCTTTCATTAAAACTTTTGTTGCCCAGAGATTGCTATAACTAGAGCATCAGACTCATGAAGCTACATTTAAGGTTGATATAACTTTTCTATTGGAAACTGTTGGTTTCTCTCACAGGATCACTTTTGTGGATGAAATCTCTCATGCACTGTTTTGTAAGAGATTTTATTATTTTTAATAGAAAATCAATAATATTGTTTGTGTTCTTCAAGCTTGGAAAATATATTTTTACATACTCCTGAGAATGTTTCAGGTGGTCTTTTAGCACATAGATACACAAACTGGCTTTATTTTAAGAAAAGAACTGACATATTTGAATACATTTGTTACCTGCAAACCATGCACATCACAGTATCTTTACTGGGTTTTTTCCCATGTACCAAAGTGCAATTATCTACATGTTCATAGATGTAGATATCCCCAGTCATCGCTAATTCTAAAAGGCTTTTCACTGGGGTCAGATATAGTATGGATCTTTCTCAAATCTAGAGGTCTTAGTTGGTAACATTTAGCAAAATATCTCTGTGCTTGTACCACTTATTCAGTGTGAGCACTGCTCAACATCATTTTCTGCTACATTCTGAACGTGTCACCTACACGTTAATTTGCAATGTAACTGTAGCACCAACTCAGATAATGATATTGTGAGTATACAGTTGTTGCATGGAATGATTAAATTCTTGGAATCAGGATCAATTGCAAATTGAAAGCACAGCAGCTACAAATTTGAAAAAAATATGTGCTTTCTGGTCTGAATATGCCTAATCTTGTCTAATTCCTGAAGCACAGTAGATTTGGGTGTAATGAATACTCATGATAGTCAATTCTGTGCCTAGTGTTCTAGATTTGCGGTGAATCTTAATTATGGACCAGATTCTACCACCCTCCTTCACCTTCCCTAATCTTATTCCTTTCAGGAGTATTTAATATATGTAATATGTGCATACATTAAAGTATAGGAAAGGTTTAATATCTTTTTATGTCTTGTTGTTATTTATGATTTGTTGATGGTTTTTCCCTTTCTCTCATTCCCTGAAGTGTCAATGAACACAGCAGCAACAAAATCTGTTCTCTACAGCAATACTGCCATGAGCTGTGATCTTGTCAGATCTCATGAGCTAAGCAAGGCTGGACCTGGTCAGTACATGAAGATTGCCAAGGGAAAAAATAAGTTTGCAGAACAGAGAGAGATTTTGTGCTAAAACTGCATTTATTTTATCTGAAGAAGCTATTCCTGGAGTTTTGGCTTCACTTTATCTACCATATTTTCATTTATTTTTTTCAGATATGTTTCTTTAAAAATACAAATCAAAGGAAGTTGTGTTCATCTTCTGTGGCTCTGCATCTTTAGGACTCATCTTTAGGGCTCAGAAAAATCAAGGAATTCTGAGACTATGCCAACAGGTTTCAGAGTAGCACCCATGTTAGTCTGTATCCGCAAAAAGAACAGGAGTACTTGTGGCACCTTAGAGACTAACACATTTATATGAGCATAAGCTTTCGTGGGCTACATCCACTGCATGCATCCGATGAAGCGGCTGTAGCCCACGAAAGATTATGCTCAAATAAATTTGCTAGTCTCTAAGGTGCCACAAGTACTCCTGTTCTTTATGCCAACAGACTAACTTCAACATTAGCTCATTTCCCTAGGTCTTGTGCTTTACCATAGCCTTGCTTTACAGAACCATGAAAAGCAATGTGGTACATGGTACTATCTGACATACAGAAATGGCCAAGCAATACAAAGGAATTGTTTACTTTTTCCTGTAATTATGGCAGGCACCAGTACTATGTAGTGTACAGGGGCAGCTCCAGACACCAGCATGCCAAGCGTGTGCCTGGGGCGGCAAGCCACGGGGGGTGTTGTGCCGGCGCCGCGAGGGCGGCAGGCAGGTTGTCTTCGGCAGCATGCCTGCGGAGGGTCCGCTGGTACCACGGCTTCGGCGGACCTCCCACAGGCGTGCCGCTGAATCCACGGGACCGGGGACCTCCCGCAGGCAAGCCGCCGAAGGCAGCCTGCCTGCCAGGCAAAATACCTAGAGCCGCCCCTGGTAGTGTAGACCACAAACTGATTTTATTTTTGTTCTCGCAGATAAAGGATGCCAGAATGTGAAGAGTGATAGTACTAATCCCGGTTAATTAGGTGTGGGAGGAACACCCAATTGTTACACTTCTCTATCCCAGGTCACTGGAAGTCCTTAAATCAAGAAAAAGAGAATGGATATGGAGGCACATAATTGAGCTTTACATGTCTGCATGCTCTCTGTATTAAGCCAGAACAGGCTAACTCCCCAAAGTCCTGTTTGAACGTGCACTGAAGGCACTTTCATGGGTACTGTAGATACCAACAACTGTATCAAAGAGTAGGAGGCAGAATTAACTCTTTCATTTTGGCAGGTACTACAGTTTTCTAGAACAGTGCCTAGAAACTACTGTGGTAGGCAAATGAGATATGCTGATAAAACTTAAACTGCAGAATGTTGATCTACTCTGCTAGAATTTAGCCATTCAAGAATATAATAGAAGCATACAACATTATAGAAATACATAGCGTGCAAGTAGTGACAGATTGCCATTAATTCTAGGGATCTGGCAACAGATAGTCATAGAGACTGTAAGATAGTCCAGCTTCTTTAGCAATAGACTGTGGGAAGTTTAGAATATGTTGACAGCAAAATATGTTATATCTGCTGAGGACATCAGGATGCTATGTTGTGAAGGAATGGAAGTTTGTTTTTAACTGTCAGAGTGCTTGCTGAATGTAACACAGTGTCTCAAGGCTGAAGACTAAAGTTGCATCTATAAATTTACTCCTGAGGGCATTCTGCACCAAAATATTAAAAATTCTGCACACAGTATTTTAAAATTCTGCAAATTTTATTTGTCAAATAAATATGATGGCTCCAGCATGGCATTGGAGGGCACAGGTCACTGGCTGCACAGAGGTGGGAGATCACTGTGCAGCTCCCCCCTGGGACACGGACTCAGCGGTGAGGCTGCACCCAACCCTGACACAGCACAAGGACTAGGCCTGCCCCAGAAACCCCCAGGACCCTGCCCGTCTGAGCGAGGTGCTCCAGGTGTGGGCAGGCAGGCTCAGCAAGACAGGATCCCAGTGTAGAGGGGCTTAGTAGGGGGATCTAGGTATGGGTTGAGAGGGTTCTGTGTTGGTTAATCTGGGTGTGGACAGCTCAGTAGGGGATCTGGGTGCAGGGGGCATCTGGATGCACAGGACTTGTTGGCGGGGTCTGGAGGCAACGGTAATGGGACCTCACAGGGGGGTCCAGGTGAAGGTGGTTGTGGCTCAGCAGGGTTGGGTCAGGATGTGGATGGCTCGTTTGGGGTGGTCCAGGTGCAGGGGGAGCAGGGCTCATCAGAAGGGGTTCTGGGTGTGGTGGTGGGTGAGGGTGCGAGGTGGAGCAGCTCCCCATACAGTGATCCCTCCCCCTGCAGCTTAGGAGTGATGGCCGCAGGAAGAAGATGGTGGGGGGGCAGTTTGCAGAGCTTCCTACAGCCAGGGGAGAAATCTGGCAGTGAGTTTGACACAGCCCCAGATGCTGTGCAGTGGAAGAGGAAGTCCTGTCGTCCCCAGCCCAGCTGGGACTAGCAGCTGAGCCTGGTACAGAGTAGGAGTCACCATCCAGGTCTTACCCAGTCCTGCCCTATTCCCCACAGTGATTTACCATCCGAAACTGCCAGGGAGAGTTGCATGACTGCTCTTGTGGCTTCCGTTTGCTTCCCCGTCAGAAAGTCATTTTTCTACAGGGAAGCAAAGAAATCTGCTAGGGACATAAATTCTGTGTATGCACAGTGGTGCAGAATTCTCCCCAGGAGTAATGAATGCATTAATCTGTGTCTAATATCTCTCATATGCACAGTTGCTAAAATATTAAGTGTAAAAGCAACTCAAAGTCCATGCTAAGACTAATCTCTTGAATAAGAAGGATGAATTCAAACTGGAACGGGTACAAAGAAGGGCCACTAGAATGATCCGAGGAATGGAAAGCCTGTTGTATGAAAGGAGACTTGAGGAGCTCGGTTTGTTTTCCTTAACCAAAAGAAGGATAAGAGGAGATATGATTGCACTCTTTAAATATATCAGAGGGATAAATACCAGGGAAGGAGAGGAATTATTTCAGCTCAGTGCTAATGTGGACACGAGGACAAACGGATATAAATTGTCAGTCAGGAAATTTAGGCTTGAAATTAGACGAAGGTTTCTAACCATCAGAGGAGTGCAATTCTGGAACAGCCTACCGAGGGAAACAGTGGGGGCGAAGGACCTCCATGACTTTAAGATTAAGCTGGATAAGTTTATGGAGGGGATGGTATGATAGGATAACGGGTTTAGTCAATAGGTCAATAACGTGCCACACTGGTAATTAGTACAAAGGGTCAATGTTGGGATATTGTTAGCCTTTTCCAGAGGGTCTGGCTGGAGAGTCTTGCCCACATGCTTGGGGTTCAGCTGATCACCATATTTGGGGTCGGGAAGGAATTTTCCTCCAGGGTAGATTGGCAGTGGCCCTGGAGGTTTTTCGCCTTCCTCCGAAGCATGGGGCAGGGGTCGCTTGCTGGTGGATTATCTGCTACTTGAAGTCTTTAAATCATGATTTGGAGCATTCAACAGCAGAGTCAAGGGAGTGAATTAGTTCGGGAGTGGGTGGATCGGCTTATGTGGCCTGCATCTTGCAGGAGGTCAGAGTAGATGATCATAATGGTCCCTTCTGATCTTGAATTCTATGATTCTATGATTCTTGTATTAAAGTGTTAGTGTTCATAGTACTGTAAAATTACCTAGAATGAAATTCAGCTTTCATTTACAGTAGTGAAATGTCTGACTCAGCAGGACTGCATGGGTGTAACTGAGATTTTGGCCCATAATGCATGCAGACCTCTTTGCAATATCTAAAGACCTTATGCTAAGGCCTGATTTGGGGAGGGAAGACACTTATACCAGGGTCTCAAGCTCACTTCCAGTCCCCCCCTCCAAAAATTCCGTGATAAGGCAAAATGGGGGGTGAAATGGGTGGTAGTGGGGCCCCAGGGAATATGATGTACTGGGCCCCCAAATTTCTCTAACTATTGCTAACTAAGGACCAATTTTAAGTTTTAGCTTTTAATTTCTTTGTTGGTTGATTAAATCGGACCCTCGGTATTACTTCAAAGTAGTTATTTGTCTGTGTAGTATATTTACAGGGGAAGCAGACATTCATCTGCCTTCATGAATTATTCAGACACTTGCTGAGTTACCATACAAAGATGGAAAAGGCTTTATGTTCAAAGGCTTAACTAGAGTCACTTAACATCGTTAGAAGCAGTCTCATTGGAAAATAATAATTAAAATTTTCGATGTGATTTTAATGTGATGAAAGGCCAAGAGGGAAAAGAGCGAGGCATGCAGCTGTAAAGGAGTACAGGACTGGATGCAGGCTAAAAGTGAAGGCAGCAGAGAAGTACTGTCAGGTGAAAATGAAAACCTGGAGTTAGGTCTGCAGGTGACCTATTTATTTTTATACTTTAGTTTCTTTATCAATCAACTTGCAGGCATGGTATTCCTTATTTCTTGACTAAAAGTATGTGAGCACCATGATTGCCTTCACTTGGCATATTACTTTGTAATTAATAGTATGACCACTTCTTAATTTTGGTTCTATGCTCTTTTAACTATACATTACACTATACTAGTTCCTGCATTATGTTTTCATTATGATAGTTGAGATAATGGTTTTGCACAGTGATGTAAATATTTCACTGTTTCTTTTTATCTTTTTGTGCTATTGACCTTGGAGTACTTTCAAAGACAGATTTCTCTAGAGGATTTTTATACGTCAAAAGATGTACATATATGTGTGTTTCTTCCAAGAAACATGTATTGAGAGGAGAGTATTAATTCTGCTTTTGTTGGTTAGTGCTTTGTTGTCCTACCAGTAAAAAAGCACGTGGATATACAAATGCAGCACATAACTGGTTAATAATAATTACATGTCGTTATTTGTCTGGATTGTTCTGCTATACATTTTAATGTTTATTAGACAAATAGGCAGTATAAATCAGGATAAATTAGGATCTGTCCGAATTTTCTTTTCTTATAACCATAATTTGATTAGGTGCTACAACTCAACAAAATATGGAATTGCATTTTTTAAAGAGGTTGACAGGTGAAGCATAATTGAATTAATTATAATGATCATTTCCAATTAAGAGCAATGATGGACATCAGGCGGGAAATTAGTTACTGAATATCATAAGTTGATTAGTGGTTTCTTGATAAGAGTTAAATGTGATTATTCGCATGAATAAAGCTAGTTGTGTGTTTACAGGATCAAACTGCTAATTTTTAAGGTCAAGAAAAACTAAAACCCTTGTCAATAATTAACCACTCCTAAAAAAAACCAATAAAAAAACCCCACTTTTTAAGGTTGCAAAGCAACAACTGTGTACTACCTATTACATGCTTTATAAAACTCCAGAATTTGAAATTGCCCACATAATAAATAAAAACACAATGTCTCTCTCAAATAAAGTGGCATATGTAAAAGGAATGGTTAACAACTCTTAGTAATAAACCACACAAGTCCATAGGCAGGACAGTATATTAGTCTCACAGTTCCAGGTCCACAATTGAGCTTACATTTTTTTCTACAAGCCAACAAAGAGCATCATGCTTGCAGAAATATATTGGCACCTCATCTTGCTCTCATGATAATCCCTGAATAATGCTCCTATTGACATCAGTGAAAGCCTGTCAGGGTTCCCTCCCCACTCTGAACTCTGTGATACAGATGTGGGGGCCCACATGAAAGACCCCCTACGCTTATTTCTACTAGCTTAGGTTAAACACTTCCCCAAGGCACACATTCTTCCGTGTCCTTGTATGGTATCACTGCCACCACCAGATGAGTTAGACAAAAATTCAGGAAAAGGACCACTTGGAGTTCCTATTTCCTTCAGGCCCTTTCCTGGCCTGTTTCCCCAAAATATCCCCCCCAACCCCCTTCACCCCCTTTCCTGGGGAGACTTGAGAATAATATACCAACCGAATAGGTGAACAATGTGAGCACAGACCAGACCCTTGGGTTTTTAGGACATTAAAAACCAATCAGGTTCTTAAAAACAGAACTGTATTATAAAGAAAAAAGTAAAAAAGCACTTCTGTAAAATCAGGATGGAAGGTAATTTTACAGGGTAATAAGATTTAAAACACAGAGGATTCCCCTTTAGGCAAAACTTCAAAGTTACAAAAAACAGGAATAAACCTCCCTCTTAGCATAGGGAAAATTCACAAGCTAAAACAAAAGATAAGATAACTCATTTCCTTGCTATTACTTACAGTTTTTGTAATCTTGGATGCTTCTTTCAGGTAGGGTTTTAGGAGATTGTTTTTCCTGCCCTGGTCCCTCTCTGTCCGAGAGAGAACAACAAAGAGAGCACAAACAACCCCCCGCCCCAGATTTGAAAGTATCTTCTTCCCTTATTGGTCCTTTTGGTCAGGTGCCAACCAGATTATTTGAGCTTCTTGACCCCTTCCAGGTAAAAGAGGGATTTTATGTTACCCTTAGCTGTATGTTTATGACAGAGCCATAATGCAATCCACAACAAAAGCCATAACTTTGCATGATTGAATGCAGATTTTCCGGACAGCTAATGCAGGAGTTTGCAAAGAGATTCAAGGATATGAAAAGTTTGAAGGGGTAGTAACAAGCCATTTTTTAACAAGTATGAGACAAATTTTAACCAAAGGTTAAAAATTTAAATAAAGATCCTTTTGTAATGACTTGTTTATTTCAAATTGTGCCTACCCAGTAAAACTGGCAATTTTCAGCTCGAATTGGTTTTCCAAACCTAAGTTACTGTGGGGTTGAAATTGGACTTGTAATAAAAACTGGTTGCAACTTTGACAGTCTCTCTCGGTTCCATTCTATGCATCCGAAGAAGTGAGCTTTAGCTCACGAAAGCTCATGCTGAAATAAATTTGTTAGTCTCTAAGGTGCCACAAGTACTCCTGTTTTTTTTGCGGATACAGACTAACACGGCTGCTACTCTGAAATCTCTCCATAATGTGAGTGTATTGTCTTGATGAAAAGAGGCACTTGCTGTTAACTCATAGGTTTCCGCTAGTACTATGCTATAGTTTCAAATGCTTACAACAAGTCTAGATTGTTGCTCTTTATTTACAAATGGATGAAATGGAACACAAATAATAGACCATTCAGATGTTTCAAGCTGAGCCTTTGCATTCCAAGCATAGACTTATCAACATGCAAACTGTTCTTTACAGCTTTTCTTTGTGTTGCTACAAAATGGGCTGAGATTTCTGACTTTATTTTCTAACCTGCACATCAGAAGTGAATGATGTGGCCAACATCACCACACTACTGATGTTAACGACAAGTAAATAATGCAGCTTTACGAGGGGGGCAAGATACAAAAAATAATGTAGTCCTGTAATCTAGCAGGATAAGTCAGTAATAAAACATGAAAGTGGGTACATTTATAATGGTGCATGTATGTGAACAAGTCTTGCAGAAAAGAAGGAATTACCCACTAACTAAACTTCTTTCCCGCTTCCGTCCTCCAAAAGAAAATTATTACTGTCTGTGAATGGATGACCTAAAGAAGAAACATGGTCAAAATACTATAGGACACTGTTTGTTTAAGGTACTAGCCGGCCTTTAATCTAACAACTTTCCTGCTCTGACCAGTTTATAGAAGCATCAATCATTGTTGTCTTCAGCTCAGTTCTTCAGAGTCTACTGCAAAACCCTAGAAAGTTCACTTCAGCTGTGGGAAGTCAAATAAAGGAAAAATAACTCTGTTTAGCACCACTCTGCCTTACATATTGCCTTCTGAAATAGGTGTTGAAGACTAAATTGAAGAGTCACAGAAACTGCAAATAGCAGAGGATAACATTTGAATTAATATGTATCTTTTCTTTCATACATACAAAGTGTTCTATATTCTCAATTATCATGTTAGACATTTCTGATGTCAGTAATAAATAGGGAATACATAAACATGCATCTTTCTGGGCCATTTCCAGCCAATGTTCTTCCAAGATCTATATTCTGCTTCTAATGTTTTCCTGATTCTTCAGAGGAAAGAAAGCAGCTCTTCTTCGAGGGCTTGCTCATGTCAATTCCATTGTAGATGTGCACGCGTGCATGATCATCGGAGATTTTTGCCTTAGCGGTATTTGTAGTGCCGACTGTGTTGCCCCCTTGAGTGACACGCTCATGCGATGGTATATCAGGTGCTGTTGGCCCTACGCCCTCTTAGTTCCTTCTTACCACCATGGTGGTCATTTGGCGCACCTTTCCTTGCTCGCCAAGGACTTGCATTTTTTTCTTACCTTGGTCTTTGTGCCTTTAGACTTTGTACATAGTTATTTCTGGAGTTAAATACCTGTTTATTGTAGTAGTTAGTGTTAGTAGTTAGGTTCCAGTGGGGACTTTGCCCCCAAGTGTAACTGAAGACAAAATGTATCCCTGTAATTGAAAGGTAACTAACAATTCTGTTGATAATACTGGAAAAGAAATAAAATCCAGTTCATTCCCTTTTAGTTTTGTGTTGACCACACGTGGACTTACTGGAGCAAACTCCCCACCTCCCAAAAACCCCCAAATTGTTGAAATTAATGGATCTGATTCTGAATACAAACAGGAAGCAGACATCTTCCATAAATAATAAACCTCAGTTTAAAGTATCAGGAGAGTTGGTCAAAGAATGTTATTTCTCTCTTCTCGTTTGGAAGGTCATTAGCAGATGTTCACTGTAATTAATTTTACAACATTCTTTTTAAGCATCTTACTAATTGTACAGTGTTGTAACTCAGAGCAAGGGGGGTTATTTCCTGACTCAAGTGATAATCCCACTTGACATATGATATTTCATTCACATGTATAACTGAAGAAGTTATTATTGATCATAAATGTATTTATCTAAAAAAAAAAAGCCCTGCCAAGATTAACCTGCCCCTGAATAAAATCAACTTTGATTTAAAATTAACAAAATACTTTTTAATAAAGGCCAGGTTCATAGATGGATAACATCTAATACCAGAAAGGACCATTGTGATCGTGTAGTCTGACCACCTGTATAACAGAGGCCACAAATCTTCCCCAAAATAATTTAATGAGCCTAACTTTTAGAAAACATCCAGTCTTGATTTAAAAATTGACAGTGAGGGAGAATCCACCACAACTCTTAGTAAATTGTTCCAATGATTAATTACCCTCACTGTTGAAAATGTATGCCTCATTTCTAGTCTGAATTTATATAGCTTTAACTTCCAACCAGGGACAGCTCCAGGCACCAGCGAAGGAAGCAGGTGCTTGGGGCCGCCAATAGAAAGGGGTGGCGCTCCATCCGGTATTGGGGCGGCGCTTCGGCGGCAATTCGGCAGAAGCTCAATTGGGTTGTTGTGGGGATTTTTTGCTGCTTGGGGCGGCAAAAAAACTGGAGCCAGCTCTGCTTCCAACTATTTGACTGTGCTATAATCTTTCTGTGCTAGATTGAAGAACCCATTGTAGGTACTTATGTACTGTATTCAAGTCACCTCTTAACCTACTCTTTAAGACAGTAGATTGCACTCTGAGGCATGCTTTCTAATCCTTGGGTCATTCTCTTAACCCTCTTCAATTTATCAACATTCTTCTTGAATTGTGGACCCCAGAACTAGATACAATATCCCAGCAACCCAATAGGGGTAACATAACCTCTGCTTCTACTCAAGATTCCCCTGCTAAACATCCTAGCATATTAGCCCTTTTCCCTACAGTGTCATAATGGCAGCTTGAGTTCAGCAGATTATCCGTCTTGACTCCCAAATCTTTTTTCAGAGTCACTGCTTCCCAGAATAGAGTTCCCCATCCTGCAGGTATAACCTATATTCTTTGTTCTTAGATGTATACATTTACATTTAGCCCTATTAAAACACACATTGTTTGCTCGTGCCCAGCTAACCAAGCAATCCAGATAACTCTGAATCAGTGAGCTGTCCTCTGTTGTTTACCACTCTCTCAATTTTTTGTCTTCTGGAAACTTTCAGTGATGATTCTGTTTTCTTCTAGATCATTGATAAAAATGTTAAATATCTTAGGGCCAAGAACCAATCCCCGTAGGACCCCACTAGAAACACACCTGTTTGATGTTACCCTGTTTATAATTATGTTTAGAGACATATCAGTTAGCCAGCTTTTAATCCATTTAATATATGCCTTAATTTTTTATTGTTTGTTTTTTAATCAAAATGTCACATTTTACCAATTCAGATGCCGTACAGAAGTCTACGTATATTATGTCAATACTATAACTTTTATCAACCAAACCTTAAATCTCATTAAAACATATCAAGCTAGTTTAACAGTATCTATTTTCCATAAACCTATATTGAGTGGTATTGATTGTATTGCCATCCTTTTAATTCTTTATTAGTAAAAGTCCAATGTCAGCCACTCCATTATTTTGCCCAGGATTGATTTCAGACTTAAAGGCCTATAATTAATTGGATCATCCTGTTTACCTTTTACAATATTGGCACAACATTAGCTTTCTTCCAGCCTTCTGGAACTTCTCCAGTGTTCCAAGACTTTGAAAATAAAACATTAATGATCCTGTGAACTCCTCGACCAGTTTTTCGAAAACTCTTATGGAAGCTATCCAGACTTGTTAATTTAAAGATGTCTATCTTTAATAGCTGCCATTTAACATCTTCCTGAGAGGATAGTGGAATGAAAAGTGTGTTATCGTTATACAATGAGACTGAATCTGTTTTTCTCCATATGAAGAACAGAAATGCTTATTGAACACGTTCAATGATGCCTTTTCTGCATTATTATTGCCAATTCTACTATTTCCGCATAGCAATGGACCAATATCATTGATGAGACTCTTTTGTTCTTAATATACTTTATTATCCTTAACTTTACTGGCGTAGATTTATTCTTGTGTCCCCTTGCTTCCCTAGTCAATTTTCTACAATTCTTAGCTTCTGATTTATATTCATTCCTAGATGAGATGTATGGTGTCACAGGAGCAAAGCAAAAGAGTAATTGATGGTACTTTTGTGTCTGTGTTGCATCACCTTTAAGTATTTGAATATAAACTTCTCTTGGACTATTAGAAGGTGGAGATTGTGCAGTATATTTTCGGAGGCTTGTCTTTTCAGTAGTTCCACAGCAATTTAATTGCCGTCTGGTTGTTGAATCCTCCGTGCACTTTAAAAAAAGGGGTGGGGGGCGGGAGGGTTGTATGTGTGGAGGGTCAAAATAAATCCTCTGGCTTCTTACGAAGTAAACCCATCATTTTCCATATTGGATGGATAGTCCCCACTCAAATCCACTTTCAAAACCTTATTACTAATTTGTCCCTTACAAGGCATTGATGAAACAAGGCACAACAGTGCTCCTTTAAGAGTTTTTAGTGTTATTTTTTCCCTTTAGTTATCCAATAACAGCCCAGAATATTAACTTTGTACAATACAATTTGGATGTCAAAATAAGATGAGGAAGAGACACATGTTATTGTTGTTTCTGTTTTGAAGTACTTACAAGACAGCTAGGTATTACAATGATGGGGGCCATAGATATAACCAGATAAGCGTTAGAAGAAATCTTGCTGTACATTCATTGATGGCATGCCATAATTAGGAATAACACACTTTCCTGACACTTAATATATTTTGCATGGATATGATGATGCTTTCTTGTATGAAAACAGTTACATTGACCGATTATCCAGAAAGAAAACTTGAATATGCAAATTAATCAAGAATTAGAAGAACAAATAAAAATCCATTTATAAAGAAATAATTAATCTCATTTATTATTTTGAATGACAGATATGCCCAAAATAAAATATAAACAGATTACATTTTAGAATATTAGTAATAAGCCACCTACACTAGACTCCAGTGACATCATTTTACCAAAACCAGTAGAAGCAACATATAAGCTGTAAAGAGTAATACAAATAATAAGTAAAAGCATGTTAAAAATATAAATCTGGTAGGATGGAGTGTTAGCAAAGAGAGAGATTTAAGTATAAGTAAGTAAAATGATAATTAGATGAGCAAAGAAATACTCAGTATGAAATAGCACAAATATTTCAACTAACAGTAATAGGATCTTCAATTAGGTTTTAATAAATTGGTTACTAAAAACATTATAATGGAAACACTAGAGATGGGGGTTATTCAAACAGTATGTTTAATTGTTTTGCTCCCCTCTGAATAGAGGAGGGAAGGAAAACTGCCCAAAACAATGACTTTTCCAGATAGCATGGGATTTGTGTATAGAAAAGAAATTGGTTATAGAAAGTCTTGATCCTAGTCTGAAGTTGAGACATAGTACCAATGCCAGACTCGGAAAGTCCATTTTTATGAGTTACAAAACAATCTGTATAGTGTCTTTCATGAAAATTACAGCTGATTGGGAGGGAATGGTGGAGGAGAATGCAGAGGAGGGGAAGGTGAGGAATTCCTCATAGGGGAAAAAAGTTGATATTTTTTTTTGGTGAAAAATTGAAAACTGAAAATTATTTCCCCAAAACTGAACAATTTTGGCCAAAAGCTTTCAGTTGAAAAAAGAACATTTAGATTTGGAAATGCCATCATGGTACCTAATAAGAATTGTAGTTCAGGTGTCTCATGGCCTGATTCTTCTGTATGGGCTGGACACAGAGTAAAATTCAATGGTCAAGTGTTTTCATCATGGCAAAAGTTTACCAAGGATCAGTTTTTAAAATATTCATTGATGATCTACAAAAGGAGAGAAACAGTAGGCTAGTGAAATTTTCAGATGATACTAACGTTTTAAATTAGTAAAGATTATGCTAAAAGTATTGAGGGAACATCCAAGTGATTTAACAAATAAAGATAAATGGGCAACACAAAGGCAATTGAAATTAATTGTTGACGAATGCAAGGTAATGCAAATTGAAAACAATTATATAAACAACTCATATTCTTTGCTGCATTCTAAATTAACTGTTAGCACTTAGGAAAATGACCAAAGTGTAATTGCAGACAGCTCAATGGGATTGAAAGTAATACTGAAAGTATTATGATGATACTACATATATCAATTATAATTGTCGTCATATAGAATATTATGTTCATTTTGGGCATATTATCTCAAAAATTGTATATACTAGAATGTGTATATGTGTATAGAAGAGGTAAATCGGGAATTCATATTTACCCTTTTTCCTTATGCAAGAATAAGATGAACTGCAACAAATTAAAAAACTGATAAAAAGTAAATAGTTTCTTCACACAATGCAAAAATTATAGTATTCACTGCTATAAAATATCATTGAGGCCAAGAGGTTAGGAAGACTGTATAATGGAATTGACATTTGTATGCATATGAGATAATCTACATCCTTTGCATAGGATTAAAAATTAAATACATGTATGCATATAAACAATGATGCTTCGGGCATATGACAATTTATGAAGAATGGTTTATGAAAGAACTTCCTCAATTGGCAGGTAATCCCATAATTGCCCATTACTGATTAACTGCACTTTATCCTGAAACATCTGTTAGTAGCCTTGATGGAACAGTATGACAATTCTTCTGTTGCTATTTTCCTAAAGAAGACAAATTTTCAAGTGAGATAGGAAATGAGATGGGGTGTCCATTACACAGAGAAATATACTAGGTTGACCTAGACCAAAAAACCAACAGAGGAGCCTCTTGTTACTGTAGTGTTGTGTGCAAGAACAGAGAGGAAACCAATAGGGCTGGTCAAAAAACTTCTTTTGAAACTTTTTTTTTCAATAGAAAATGACTTTAGATAAAAACATTTTTTAAAAAAACAAACCTGTTTTCTCTAAAACAAAGCAAAACACACACATACAGTGAATTAAAAATAGAAAAATTTCTCGGTAACCATGACACCAAATTATTTAGTTTTTTTAATTTTTTTTCAATTAAAATAAAAAGTTACTGCAGAGAAAATAATCATTTCCTGACCATCTATAGAAACTAGTGGTGGATAAGCAAAAAGAGTGGACAGAGAAGTTTTGTGAGAGCAGTATTCTGGAGTAAGCTCATGGAGGATTTTAATATCAAGGAGAGCAACTTTCAACTGGATCTGACAAAACCATTTTTCTTGTACCCACCGAGTTGATTTACAGGTTTTCATCTACATTATCTCTATCCTATCTCTTGTCATACATTTACTCCCCAGCTTACTTAGCCCACTTTGCAGACTTTGTGTTATCTCATCAGCTGTCCACATATTGAAGTCTATCTTCCACTTGTTTTGCCTATATCTGTGCACATTTTCCCTTCTTTCCTCCACCGTCTCCCAAAGCAATTGTCTTTCCCATTGTGTCTCTTTAAATGTTTCCTAAAAACCTTCTTTAAGCTTATAATTGGCTCTGAGTCTTGTGGCATTTCAAGTTAAGAATGCTATACAGTTAATACAAAAATGTACTGTTTTCTATTTCACCTATTTCCATTTCCTTGCCTGTTCATTTCGTTCTGTTTTCAAAGCACCATTCCCTCATCATGTATGGTGTCTGGTGACCTTTTATACAATTAACCAGCATGTAAAATTGTATTCCCACACTACCATGCAGCAGTTGGTATCTCAATGGGTATTTAGACATCTCCCATTCTTTACAAGGCTTCTGTTCAGCTACATGATAACCCTTCATCAAAGGTCTGTATTAAGTTGAAGTGTTGAATAAACTTTTTCATGAAACTTGTGATGGATGAGACCAACAGGACTGGAAAAGGGCCTTATAAAGAATAAGAGATTGTTAACATAATATACACCTCTACCCCGATATAATGCTGTTCTTGGGAGCCAAAAAATCTTACTGCGTTATAGGTGAAACTGCGTTATATCAAACTTCCTTTGATCCGCCAGAATGCGCAGCCCTCCTCCCCCCCCCCGAGCACTGCTTTACTGCCTTATATCTGAATTCGTGTTATATTGGGTCGTGTTATATCGGGGTAGAGATGTACTAATTTGTGGGTATGCATGCTATGACTCTTAAGTAGAATCAGAAGTGTTCGGGTGTTTTTGATTTTCTTGTCTGCTAGCAACTAGCTTATTAAGTAGATATAAATCTTAAGGGTAATTCTCCTTTAGCTCAAATGGTAGACCTCAGTGTTTACCATACTAGAAGTTTTGAGTTCTACTTGTGATTCTGGGTGTTTGCTGTTGAGCTGATAATCATGATTTATATGTACCTAGTTTGTGCTTCTAATAAACACTCAATGCACATGGATAAGCCCTGAACTGGGGAAAGTATGGAAATTTCTGACTGATTTTTGTGTGTACCATTGGCTTCCAATAGCTGTGATCTCAAACCTGCTTAAATGTTTGGGTTTTCCTTGTTTTCTACTGACTGGTCCAAGACGGCTGTGGTGTTGTAATGATCTCAGGCAACGTGCCATCGCTGCATGAATAGGATGATGTCTGAGGACTTAGTCACTGGCCTATGCTGTGATACCACATTAGAGCTCCAAAGTAAATTAGATCATTATGTCCTACTATTTTTTTTTGTAATATCTACCTGATTATTCTCATACTGCAATGTGACAATCCAGAATATGTCCATTTGCTTTATCAACTGAGATTCTACAGTGGTATTTACACCAGAGGTTGCAGAGGCCTTGTAGCTTTTACAATATCAACAGTTAGAGCACTTATTACTTTAATAAAATTAGCGGGTGGTTCTAAACCCTGGATTCCCTATGATTCTGTCAAACCATTCCTGCATTATATATTCACTGATAACTACGTGTTCTTTGTTAAATTCCTTATATTTGCAGGTTTGGCATTAAAATATTCACAATCTTTTAAAATTAATGGAAAAAAGGATTCCTGTGCCAAAACTTAAAATGAAATCACCAAGCTGTGTCCTTCCAAACCCTCTCCTCTTCTTCATATTCTTCTTATTTTCCAAGTGCTGAATAGATACAAAATATCCTTGCTATCAAAAAGTCTTAATTAGAACCTTCTAAAATATGAAGCATCTGTTCACAAACAAGACTGGTTTCTTCGTAGTTTATTAAATTTTGTGTGGTTTACTGTGAATTTTGCTCTGCCGGTCCAATAATTGAAACAGAACTTATCAGGCACTTAGTAATGGATCACATTGTCAGAGATGAAGATCTCCCATGCAAATCCATGTAATGTATGTTTGATGGCAGAGAAAGAAAGATAATAGTCTACGTGAGAGCTATATTCCTTAGGTTTGAATAAATAGAAGACTGTAATCTAAATGACAGTTGATCTACTAGCCTGGCATTAAATCTGATCTCGTTTTCATTTTTTATTTAACAAAGTGCTCTACTTCACGTTTAAAGTATAATATATCAGCAATGACAATTTATTAATCATTCTGTGTTATCCACCTACGTAGGGTTTTTCTGTTTGTTTTTTGCACAACAATTTTAATCAGAGGGTTAACTTTCAGTAGAAATTGTAATATGGGTTGTAACACTATATTCAGCATAAAGTAACGTCGAGCTGTGTCATTAACTCTGCATTTTTTTCATTGAGAGTAAAATGTGTCTTGCAAAAGCCATGTTTCTGAGGAGATTGTTTCTGATTGCTTCTTATTTAGAGAGTAAACTGGATTAAGGACCAAATCCTGAAGTCCTTACTCACTTTTTATTCAGGCAAAACTACTATTTACTCAATGGGAACTTTGTCTCAATAATAACTGAGTTAAGACTTCAGGATTTGGCCCTGAATTTAGAGCACATTGGTGGAAATCAATCTGAATATTTTTCCTCAGGGAAATCAAACTTCCAGTCACCTAAATCCCTGACAGACTCAAATTCTGCGGCATTCTAGCTTTCACATTTTTTTTAAATAGGGTTTTATACTTTTCAGAAGTGATGAGTTTCTAAAATTCCCCTTGAAGACAGTGGGAGGTGTGAGGGCTGAGTTTTTTCTAAAAATCAGGCTCTGAAGATAATCTTCCAAAAGTGAACTAATGTGATGCTGTTTTAAATAGCCCTGAAACCATAGTGTTAAGGTAGACGTGAACTGTGTCCATTCACCCTAATGTGGGGCTAACTCAACTCTGAAACCCAGTGATACTTTAAAAAGATAATTTTTCAGAATGCAGTTGTTTTCCTACTTTGCATGTATGATTGTGCATACGAAGTGGAAAGTTACAGATGCAAGTAAATGGGCAGAAATTCTAAAGTCTCTTGCATCATTTTTTCCCCACTGAGTGATTCTGAATGAAACAAAAATATTATCTAAAAAATTGGCCCAAGATTTTGAAATATGGGAGCCTAAAGTCAGGTTCCTAAGGCCAAATTGTGTGTCTTCAGGCCAGAAGGGACTGTTATGATAATCTAGTTTGACTCCTGCATACCAAGCTACAGAACCTCACCCAGTAGTTATGCATATTAAACCTTGGGAACTAAGGGGAGCAAAGTAGCAGAGAAACTTAGTGATGGCTCTTTGCACAGGAGTGAATTTTACTGTTCATGTATAAGGCTTTGAATATGCAAAGCACTAGATATATCCAGAGAATGTCAATGCCAGGGTCGGTGCAGTGATATTTTTTACTTGACCAACTTCTGTTGGGGAGAGAGACAAACTTTTGAGCTTATTCAGAGCTCTTCAGCTCTATCCAAGGGCCAGAAAGAGCCTGGAAAGGCATAGAGGCATCACACTGATCACTAGCCAGGAGAGGGTGCTTTGTGTTGCTCAGTAAACACCCCTGCACCAAAATAAAATGTGTATCTACACTGCAATCGAAGGTGTAATTTGCAGCCCAGATAGCCATACCTGCAGCTAGCTTTACTCTAGCTAGTGAAGCTAAAAACAACAGTAAAGACACAGAAATGCAGGCAGTTATAGGCCTGCCTGAAACCCAGGCACATACTCATGGTGCTAGCTTGTGCCAGGGTCTATGCCATTGTGTCTTTGCAGTTTTATTTTTAGCTGTGCTACTTAGACTGAAACTAACATGGATATGCCTACTCAAGCTGCAATCACACCTTTTGATGATGGTGTAGGTATATCCACTGGAAGATGGTGGTCATAGTGTGATGTATCTCAAAAGAGTCTGGGTGGTAAAGTGGGGAGAAAGATGACAGTTGTGCAGTGGTCATTAGGGAAACAATTTTCTGGGGAAACATAAATGAATGTGCTAAGGCATGTCATGATCCTCTAGTCTACAGAGACAAGTGTTCCCACTTTCAATGGGCAACCATAGCTGCCTGGTGGGAATGATTTACTCTTCACTGGGTGGCATTGCTGTATCATAGAGTAGGTTTTCTATATCATCCTAACAAGGATGGTTGTTAACACTAAATTACAGAAGGATTCCAGTGGCACCCCTGCTTATGCTCATATGAATAGCAATAATTCCTTACTAATTAATGTAATTGCAATGACTGTATCATAGGAATAAATAATAAGCATCTTAATACTATTTTTGTTGATGTTGGTTTGTACCCATCTCATGATTAAAGCTGATCATAAAATAAATAGTCCGTTAGTTTTTTCAGTCCCTTTTTATATTGTTCCAGATACCTGAACAGGAGAGAGAAAAGAAGGAATAACCTTGACTTACCAGTTTTTATTTGAACAGAGAAGAACCACGTTGCCATGGAGATCAGCATTTAACTTGCAGACATGACTCATTCCTGCCAAAGCTTCTGTAAAGGCAACACCTTAATGGAGAGTCAGGCAGATGTTTGATTATAATAAATAGCTTAATCAACTATGGGGAAAAAATCTTTATTTGCATTTACCATTCAAATATTAACTTTGAGAGTAGGGGAGAGAAAATGGAGAAGTTAAATATATCCTGTCTTAACTTCTAGGTTAAAGCTTACAAAGAGTTACACCTTTTCAAAGACACTCTTTGCTTCCGTTTTACCACAGGTTTTTTTAGAGGATTTTTTTGAGAGAAGAAATGTAATGCAAGTTGCCTGATCTTAATTAGGCTGAGGAGCATAAAATAATTTTACCCATTGGAGAAGTGTTTTAGAAGTCTGATCAGAAAAAAAAATCTAATGTGCTATAGACTTAAAGAACAGGAATTTAGTTCTGAGTAACCCTGAGTAACCCTTAATTCTGAGTCACTGACTATCCTGGATTTGGAGTGATGGAATTTAAATGCTCGTGCTTATATTTACCTGCCTAAAGAAGAGGGATAGATTTTCTGTTGCCCCTAGTATCTGCTGGGCACGTGGGGTGGAACAGGAGGAACTGGTTGAAGCTTTCTGATCTGTTGGCAGGTCTTACGCCAGCCCTGGAGTAGTTTAGCACAACATTGCAGCCCCGGTGCTGAGTTTTCCTGGTGCAGAAGTGAGGGTTTGACTCTAAAGTCTTGCTTTTGTTTTGAGTTTTTCAAGAGCAATTTTCCATGACCACCTAAGCTACTTACAAGGGGCTCATCTGGCTTTTATGCATGTGTACACACACACTCTTTCTCCTAACGCTGGAGTCCAGCTAACCAACAACCACTCTGCAAACCTGAGCAGGGGAAGAAGGTTCCAGCTGCTCCACTTCTTTTTTCCAATTAGCTGGAGGAGCCAAACATTTGAACTTTGTAGGAAAATTAAGGCAATGGGGCTTGGCCTCTAGATATAGAGTTCTAATGTACAGCTGCTGCTATTCACAAGCACAGCTGCTATTATTCAGGTTATATTTAGCCTTCTGGATAATATATGGACTAGAATTCTGACTATATTTTTACTGGCTAATATCCCAACTCCTTGTCTTTGTCTAGTGTCTCTAGGCATAATTTAACCTGAGTTCACTGGTGTGTATGTGGTGGAGAGGCAAGGATGTGCACTCTGTGCCACCCATGGAGGGTGCAGATTGGGTCAGCTCCAGAGTGGGGTTCACCTCCTCCCAGCCCATTGGGGTAGTTTGCTCATTGAGGAAGGAAGGGGCAAGCAGTTCATAGGGACTGTAATTGTTGTATAGGCCACACAAGGGAATAAACTCCTTGCACTATTCCAAACCTTTTGTCCCCAAAAGACGCATGCAAGTGCAGGGCTCAATCTGGTACTTAAGTGGCCTTGTTGCAAACCAGCAAAACCAGCACTAGAATGTTGGAAAATATTATCGTATTCCTGCTTGTAGCAAGGACAGCAGTATCTCACATCAGTAAGCATGTGTATATTTCAAAAGAGAAAATATGTCAGTCCTGCAATTATTGGGGATTATTTTATTTCTTCTTTCATTGTGTATGAATAGAGTGTATTCATCAAGCCACAGGGCAAGAGTACCTTTCTTATTTGATTAATTTGTCATAAGCATAAGATTTGTGGAAGTTTCTATCCTCACGTCTCCTCCCCCCCTAACCCTGACAGTCTCTCTTCCATGGGTGAGCAAGCTGATGGGAATTATATACAGCACTGCGTGGCTGCATTACAGTTCCACAGCTCCATTTCATTGTCATCTTTGATTGTAAAAGGTTCATTTCACTGTCGATTAAATCAGGACAGCAACCTTTCCAACTAGACCTAGCAGATGGAACCACACTTCAGTTAACTTCCCAACCAGTGTACAAATATTTTACCTTGGATGTTACCAAGAAACTATTTGTTGTAAGTATAAGAAGGAACCATAGTTGCAGATTCTAACACAGGGAGATTTATTGGATATCATATACCAATTGTCATATATTGGGATAGCATAAGATTAGATTAAAAGGAAAGTGAATGTTGAAATGACTGAGCATAAAGTTACACTTTTTAAGAACTGATAAACTTCATGGAGTATTGAAATTAAGTTTTCATACATCTTCTTCATTGTAAAATTAGAACAGCAAAGAAAGGGCACACTGGAGTTACCAGCCTCTCTTGTGAGATATAACTCTTTCCCCTGTGCCTTCTGTGTTCCTGACATTTTCTGTAATGGGTCTAGCATGGCCCTTCTTAATAAATAATAAATTCCAATTGTTTTGCTGGTATGTCTGCAAATTGTAAAAGAAATTAAATGAGGGAAGCAAGTGTCTGTGATGTCTGCATTACAAAGAAGTGATGGATATTATCCACTGCCAGATGTCTTTGTCTGATTAACTCGCACAGTAGTCAGTGAGACGCCTCATGTTAAATGCCTTAAGACTGGACCCATAATTCCATATCTTTGTAGCCCACTTCTAAATTATGTTTCTCTGTATTACCTCACTATTCCTCTGAAAGTCGGATGAAGTTTTCTCTATGTAACAAACATAGTAAAATAGTGAGTTTAGGGACATGGCTGTTCTTGTGTAAGGGAGAGAAACCCCTCCTGTGTACAAATTTATAGACAAAAGTAAAAGGTAGAGATGTGCAGAGGACAGAAGTTCTGTTTAGTGAAGCATTTTGATGCTTTGAAATGTGACTTCATTCCAAATCAGAAAAAAAACTTTCATTTCAATTTTAACTTTTTTATTTTGTTGTTATTATTATTATTATTTTATTATAATACAGTACAAAATAAAAGTACCAGAGGGGTAGCCGTGTTAGTCTGGATCTGTAAAAGCAGCAAAGAGTCCTGTGGCACCTTATAGACTAACAGACGTTTTGGAGCATGAGCTTTCGTGGGTGAATACCCACTTCGTCAGATACATCTTTGCTGCTTTTACAAAATAAAATAAATTGAAGTAACGTTTAAAAAAAATGAAAATGTTCCATTCAAAAAATGTCAAAACAGGATGTTTTGGCCCAGTTTTACATTGTCAAAACTATTTTTCTGGTTTTCTTCCAAAACAAAAATCTGGCAAAATCAACTTTTTTTTGCAAAGGATTTTGGCGAATAGCATATTCTGACAGAATATGGTTCTATCAAAGTTTCTCCATCAAGCTATAGATATTTTTTTTTAAAGATTGGATTGATTTTTCCATGTAACATAGAACTGGCCGTGCAGGCTAGTAATTGTGATAGTCTACATTTGGTCAATAATGTATATCAACAAAAATAACATGGAGAAAAAAACAGTTGGCAGAGCTAATGATGGCAGGAAGTAGGGTTTTATGCTAAGGTTTAGGAAATCCTCTTATGGTTGCATACAAAAAATGGGAACCCCTATCTCAGGATGTAGGCACCCTTAAGAATATTTTTAAAATATCGTTTTTATGACTTTCAAGTTTATCAATTAATCTAACCAGCAAAAAAACAAAAATCCCAAATCCTCTCACCACTCTCATACCTTCATTCCCCAAGAGCCAGGAAAAATGATATGGGCTTAGCAGCATGCTCTGATGGTCAGCATTTTGGAGCTGTTTCAGACCCAGGGAAGAGGAGTGAATTCCAAGTCTGAGGGGAACTGACAGAAAGCTGTGCAGGCAGCTGCCTTTTCTAGAGGGCTCCAGCATGAGCACCTCTGCTGACCTGAACGGTGAGGGCATGGTAGCTTGCAGGAAGGCCCTTGGGCATTTAAGGCTGTATAGATTAAGACAAGCATTTAAAACTCAACCTGGAAAACCGGTAGGCAAACAGTGCTGATCATAGACCACTAGTGTAATATGCTCATGGAGAAATGCCCTGCTTAACAAATGAGCTAATGTGTTCTTCACTAGTTCTGTTAACACCATCAGTTTATTCTGTAGCTTCATGTAGGGTGCATTGCTTTTACCTACTCTCAAGGTGACAAGGCAAGGCATGGATGACATCATACACAGTAAAGAACCAGGAAGTTTTGATTGTAAGTAAATTGAAAAAAATCTGTCTTGGAAATTGCTGCAAACTGGTTACCTAACTGTAGCAGGGAAACCAGCCTTAGATTATGAACTCAAAAAATATTAAAATACAGACACACCTTTAATCAAAGATGGGTATTATCTTCACCCCATCTTCGAGTTGTTTCCCCTAGTCAAACAATATCACTTCCATTTTATCCTGATTGAGCCTCAGCTAGCTGTCTTTCATGCTCCAGTCTTGGACAGACACTAGGTAAGACAAGGTGAATGATGTAATATCGTCTATTGAACCAACTTCTGTAGGTGAGAGACGCAACATTTTGAGCTTACACAGAGCTCTCTTCTACAACAACACTGCAGCCACTTGGTAAGACGTTCAACAGCTTTGACTGGTTCAAATGAGATGGAAATATACAATTAAGTATCAATACCGCACTGAATACACTACAATGCAGAGGTCATCCCGAATTCTCCAAGGGGCCCATATACTACTTAAACAAGAGGGGAGATGAGATTGAATCCTGCAGAACATAAGAACTCCCCATTAAAGGAAAGAACAATTTTCCATTACCTCTCTTGGAGAATATGCAGCAAGAAAGAAATGTGGCCAACCAAAAGCAAGCCTTGCTCATCCCTCCTGTGACCTGCAAGTCCATCACAACCTTTTAACTAGTTCTAACTCAGAATGAAATATTATTAGATACAGGGCAGCACTTGGCCAGACGGTAAATATCAAGGAATGATTGCTTGAGCAACAGCTGCATATATGGTTCTTTAAGAGAAGCTGGACACCAGTCTTCCACCAAAAAGGCACAACTAATCTCAGTGATGAGCACAGTTCTTTCCAGTGGCCTTCAAAAAAGGGTGAACATTTTTTAAGTTATTTCACAGGGATCCAAGTACACCTATTTTTATTTTTTTTTATTTTAGTGGCATTTTTATTAAAAATATTATTGAAATTCTTATCAAAATGGTTATAAAAATGTTTCATTTATCAAAAAGCCAGGTTTTGGTAAACAGAAAAGTTGGTAACTGTTTTGATTTGGAAAAAAAAATGTTAAAAACTCGTGAATACGCTTTTTTGGGGGCGGGAACCCAACAGTTGACAAAGTAATTTTGTTTTCTGAAAAGGTCATTTGTTTATTAAAAATTTTGTTTGAAAATTTGTGCCCAGCTCTAGTTATCGCACAAAGTATTCGCAGCATATTCAGTATTTTAGAGTAACAGAGACTGATACTCTAAGGAGAGAAAACTTGTTCCTTCATTATACTGCCCTACCATATGGAGGCAGAGAGTTCTTTCCAACTAGGCACAATTTTATCTACAAAGTAAGAAGAAATTTCTATACAACGGTAAGCATTTAATTTGATAACCCAGTGTAGATGGCTCAGATTAGTCAAGTGGTGTCCACCATCTCCTGTGTATTTGTGCTGTGTTATTAAGCTAAGGGTGATACATTGGTTTACTGATATGTTATATACCATGAATCATTACTTTGAGCATCCTCTCTATTTTGATTACAACTTGAGTCACATTTTTGTGCAGTTTATATAGGCATTGGGGCCCGGTTTCCACAAATCTATCTCACGGAAGATATGCTCCAAGCCACATATTGCAAAGTGTAAATTATCTCAACCATGTGACTGAGGCAGATCCCTCTGCTGATGTAAACTGCTGCATTGCTATCAGCTGAGGATCTGGCTCAGGCACTGCTGGTGGAGCATTGCCCGATGTCTTATATTCTTTCTGTAAGCTACAAAGCATACATGAAGAAAGCTGCACATTATAAATCTGGAGAAACTATCCCCTTAAGGATGCACTCTAATAAAAAAAATGTGATATCTATTCAGAATGGGAATGGTAATTAGAATATACTTTTATTGCTGTTTTGAGGGATGCAGGTTTCCTAAGTGAGACAGCAGAGAAAGAGATAAAATGGAGCCAGCCAGACTACATGGTTTTCTACAGCAGTGGAAAGAGGAAAAACATAACATATTAACCACAGTTTAAACCACTAATTAAAATGGTCCATGAATAAGTAAATAAATCATTTTGATGGTAATTTTTAACAACGAGTGCCCATAAAGACAAACAAAAACAAATACATTGTTCATCTATAACAGTGGTCCCCAAACTGTGGGGTGCACCCTCCTAGGGGCTTGCAGAGGAATGAGGGGTGCAGCACAAGAGGGCAGGGAGAGTGTGTCACTCAGCCCCCACTCCGCCCCCACCTCCACTCCAGCCTGGCCCCAGACCTTGGCCGCAGCTGTGGTCCCTGCTCTCAGTCCCTGGTCTCTGCTTCTGGCCGTGGCTCCACTCCCGGCCACAGCTCCACTCCCAGCCGGGGGTGGGGGCACAGCCACATTCGATTACTGCTAGGGGGGCCACGAGAGGAAAAGTTTGGTGACCACTGAGCTAGGAAGTGTGACAAGTCTCTGATTTAAATTCATAGCATACAGTGGGCAAACATTCAAGTGAATCTCAGTGTCAGGGTGTAATCCAATGACATTACTCAATATTCTGTGTAGTAATTAAGAGAGATGAATAAAATAAATACATTCTGTGCTAAAGATCACATCATCTGGTAAGTAACTATTTGTAACAACTCAGAGAAAGATTGGATGCTGTTCTGTCCTCATCATGCAAAGGACATTTTCTCAAGCATGAAGGTTTGGTTAGATGGACTTAAGAATTGCCTGCAAGGTCTTTACATTATAGTCAACCAGCTACCCTGTCAGTGTCACTCTTTTACATGCACTTTGGTTTCATGTTTCTATTAAAATTATTAGGTCCTGACTAAGGAATTGTATGCTGTACAAATAACTCTTCCCTTTGTTGAGGGTGGGGTATCTTCTAGTACTCTCAAAGATTCCATGTTTTCTTTGGTCAGAGAGAGCCCCTAGAATGAGCGGGGTAGGGGAGGTCACTAAGGGCAATTTGTGGCTTTCAACTAGCTGTCCTTGTCTAACCCGTTCTGAGAACCAAATATGCAGCACACCCATCCAAACCTTTAAACTTTATGAAAAGAGGATTAAGATTTAGCTTTTAAATGAAATGTTCAATCTATTGGGTAGCACAATGCGTAGTAAAAGGGAAACAAGTGAGCTTTAGCAATAAAATAGTGTTATGTCTCTTCAGACATCCTGTGCTATACTGGATATCTCAGTGCTTACAAAAACAAACAAGAAAACAAAACAGTTGTGGTATAAATCTACAGTAATTTCAGTGAAGATACTTCAGGTTCACACTGGTGAAACTGAGATCTGGATCTGGTCATGGCTGGTAATACATGTGTTTGTATCTGCAGTTATTAAAAGTGCAGGGTTTAACAAGTCATTTGTGGTACTGGTACATTTGTTTCCTCATGTTGTGGTGTCATCCTTATCTATTGATAAATCTGACTTCATCATAATAGTCACAAATGCTTTTAGAGATATATGCAGTGATATAGCTGCAATGGTCCCAGGATACTAGAGAGATGAGGTGGGTGAGATGTATCTTTTATTGGACCAACTTCTGTTAGTAATAGAGAGAGGCTTTTGAGCTACACAGAGCTCTTCTTCAGATTTGGGAAAGGTACTCAGAGTGTCACAGCTAAATACAAGGTGGACCAGACTGTTTAGCATAAGTAGTTAACACAATGGGGGGGGGGGGAGAGATAGCTCAGTGGTTTGAGCATTGGCTTGCTAAACCCAGAGTTGTGAGTTCAATCCTTGAGGGGCCCATTTAGGGATCTGGGGCAAAATACTGGATGATTTAGTTGGGGATTGGTCCTGCTTTGAGCAGGGGCTTGGACTAGCTGACCTTCTGAGGTCCCTTCCAATCTTGATATTCTGTGATTCTATTCTACATTTCAAGGGACCATTCAAGGTGAAGTGGCCAGTTACCACCCTTCCAGTCAAGAGGGGGAAGGCAGCTGGGGTAGAGGGTTGTTGTGGGTATAAATCCACTGTGTCTTATTCAGTCCATGATTTTCAGTGTCTTACAGCATTATGTATTTAAGCTCCCAGGCTCATCTTTTGAAAATGTGTGGTTTCCTTTGAGGATGAGGACTGAGAGGTCAGATACAGAGTGATCACTTTGTGAGAAGCGTTCATCCACGGGTGATGTGGTGTTTGTCTTTTATCATTTTCCTGTGCGAGTTCATTCGGGTACCTAGTGATTGTCTGATTTCACCCACATGGTTGTTGTTGGGGCATTTAATGCACTGGATAAGGTACACCACATATTGTGATAGACGTGTAGGACCCATGGATCTTGAAAGATGTGGTGGTGGGGGGGTTGATCATTGTAGCAGTGGAGATATATCTGCAGGTTTTGCATCTGTTCTAGCAGAGTCCGGTGCCGCTTTGAGTTGGTGTCCCCTGGTCTGTGGGGAGCTTGCTTCTGATTATGAGTTGGAGAGGTTGGGGTTGTTTGAAGGCGAGAAGAGGAGGTTCAAGGAGGATTTCTTTCAAGATGGGGTCCCCATTGAGTATGGGCTTCAGTATGGGCTAGCAGTATGAGTAATTATGCAGCATTCTGGACAGACTGCTGAAGTACGTGCTGACATGCCGTCATTGTTCTGGTACCCAAACTAGCTAGATTAAAGAAAGCTCAGTTATGTCTGCATGAGCTGCAGTCACACCCTCTGCAGCGCAGACCCACCCCCTTCTCTACTCCACATCAGCATCGGTACTGTACCCACCTACTTGACTGTATCAGGCTTCCTCATAAACCCAAACACTTTGCTTACAAACACAGTTAATACGTTTCTTTCAAGTAAGCAGTTCTTCTGGAAAAAATTAAATGAGTGCTGCATGCATGACATTTTGCCTAGGTCTTGGGTCAGACAATTAAGAGCATGGTTCTGTCCCCATTACACAATGCGTAGTACCTAACTCCATGAATAGTCCCAGTGAAACCAATGGAATACACAAGGTACTGAAAGTTTCTCATAACTGGGAACTTCAGTCCTGCTAAGTATTTGCTCACCCTGAGAACAGCTCAGGTATGTTTCAGGGCTGAAGCTCCACTCCTGCAACTTAAGTGGATGTAACTAAACTTCAGTTACTTGGTTTTTGCTACATTAGGGTTTACCTGTGCTCCAAATTCACCTTGCTGTGAGCAAAAATTGGCCCATAAGCAATAGCAATTTACACTTGTATAACACTCTTCCCAAAGAAGCCACAGAGTGCAGTACACATTATGAAATTTCCAGCAATTAAGAACAGTTAAAAGCAACAACAGCCCAATTTTGAATTGCCGCACAGATTGAGCATTACAAATGGCATGAGGAAGTATATTTCATAGTCAAAGGGCAAGATTGCTAAAAAGCTTTGGTTTCTCTTGTCATAGGACTTTAAATAGGACAGATTTAAGAGACCAACTGATTCAATAATTAATGAACAGTGAGGGGTATAATGAATCAATTAGATCAATAAGGGTCACACCATACAGTATGAGGGAGGAAAAAAACACCTTGCTGAAAATAAAGAAATTTAAATACAAGTTATGGTTTGGATTTCAGTCAAGGGTATTTTATTTTATTTTTATCATGGAGACAGGCTAGTGAATGTGACTAAATTTGCAGGGTATGCAGGGAACGCTGTACTCTGTGTAATACAAAGATAGACACTCAAGTAATAGAAGTCCTCTGATTTACACCGCCTGAGAGCCATTACACTACAGTCTGTGAAGCCTGTATAAGAATATACTTTTCTCTGGAACCATAATCTTACTACACTTTTATACCTTTTGTGTGTGTGAGTGTTTGTTCCCTCTCCCATTTTTCCTCCCTCTCTTCTGGGGCAAAAAGGGAAGGATTTCAGTCTTATAAAAGAATGAGAAACCTGCCACTAAACTCCACTAATGTTGGAAGAGTAAAAGGTGGTATGGGATAATTCCCAGGATAAGTCATTTAGCCCAGATCAGCTATTTTTAAAGTTCTCTGAGGTCGTTAGTTTGGAAATGGTCTCAAAACCTCATAAGAATTGTCAGATTAATTTTTCATTCTTGCATGGTTTTTTTTTATGCATGAACCAGATTTCTAAAAGTGGTGAGCTCCAGTATGATGATGATGATGGGGAAATCTTTTATCTTGCTCATCAGCATCACCTTCCATGCTACAAAAAGTGATGGGCTGAGGGAGGCCTTGATTGAAGAAGAGAACACACTTAGCAATTATTAATTATGGGAAGCAATGCACCCAGTAGATAAAGCACTGGATTATGTAATAGAAGACTTGGTTTCTATAACTATCTGCCACAGAACTGCTGTGTAATCTTATGCAAGTCACTTAATCACTCTTGCCTTCCTATGAGTAAAACAGTGGTAATGATACTTACCAATTTTAATAAAGTGCTTTGAGATATACAGATGAAAAGTACTCGCATAGGTTATCAGTGATATTATTATTTTAATTGTTATTACAGTAATTTAATCAACACAAAGGCTTCACTAAGAATTGTTTGAATCCTGTTTTGGGTGTATTGTGCATTGTGTTTGGGGTGGGGTGCTTAATTAAAATCCTTATAATTAAAGTAATATGTTTTACAGGTGCACATTTCTTCAGTTTAATTTAATAGTGTTAAAGATAGAAAAGATTAAGGAAAAATAAGACAGGCATCAAGTTTCTTCAGTAAAAGTTTCACCCTAATAAGTAATCCCTTGGAAACAGCATGTGCCACATTAGACAATTCAAGGCAGGAAGGAGGTGCAGCCCTCCATCAGGTCTCTTCCCTTAAAAATAGGGAGTTTTATGTAATAAAGCCATGTTTCTCTCACTTCCCGTTTACATGCGAGAAACTTGATTTCATCATTTGGTTCATTTCTTCATTGTCCCTTTAAAGAAAACTCTAATCAGTAAATATGGTATGAAGAATTGCTGGATGCTACAGTACATAAAATAATCAAGTAAGTGTTTTATAGCTCTATTGTAATTGAGCCACCTAGACCTGGTGTATTTAATTAATGTTCTTTCCTTTGAAATGTATTTTGGCTGTTAGACAAGAACTTGGCCACCTAGAGTCTTTCATCTCTGATGTTAATTGACTATTGTCTGCCAATTACTATGACGTGCTGGAATCCAAAGTGAATTATTCTGGCTTCCAAAACAAATTAATTTGTCTTCCAAATTAAAGAATGCAAATATACTGATAATTCATAGAGAAAAGATGAATGTGTATCACACTCAGAATTCAAAGTTGGAAGGAGGAGCATATGGAAAGACAATGACAAAGATAACCTCTTTTCCTATGATTTCCTCTACTGTTGATCATGGCAATTTGCTGCCATTTATGTGTGGACCATCAGGAACATTCATATGGGGAAGTACAATACAAGGAGGTAATTATGAGGCTAGAATATTCAGGGAAGAAAAATCCATCAACTGCTGGGGTTTTACTGTGACCCTTAAAATACAATAACCAGTAGAAGGGCACACCTCAAATAAGAGAAAACTAAGGAGAAAATACACTCCAGTGTGCAAAATAAGTTAATTTCATAGCTGCATCCCAGAATATCCAGAAAACAAAGAATTTATCAGGACCTAAAGACACCTAGCTTAAAATTCCACATGGTGGTTCAAATTTATTTTGATCAGAGTTCAGGATGCTAATGAAAAGGAGACTGACAACCAAGACTGAGTATTGCAGAACGCTTCTGTGTGAGAATTCTATGGAAAGGCAGAGCAGCTGTCCAGCATGACACCCTGAGACTGCCTGGAAAGAAATGAGCGCAGCCATTTTATTGAGATTCCATCAGTTCATGACAGGATGAATAGGTCTCTATTCAACAGGGACAAAAGCAGCTGATAAATCAGGTGTGGCAGAATTAGCATAGTTGTTTCATCTCTGTGAATTGCTGTGAGGTCATCCTTCACCTCCAGCAACATTTATAGTACTCTGACCTTGCCTGAAGCCATAATGTGAGGGGGCAGGTTATAGGTGGAGGAGAGATGTTGCTAGAACTGATTTGCTCAATAATCTTGCCTGGGAATGAGGCCTCTAGGCTCTAGGCTGTGTATTCTTTGCAATGCAATAGTCCTTGTATTTTTCCCACTGAAGACTGTTTCACAACCTCTAGAATATTTGACTTTGCAAAGTTACTACCTAAATCTTTGAATAGTTCTTCTTGATAACTAAAGAGCCTTCTTCGATCTGCCATCAAAATTTATTTTTGAGATATTAGGTCTATTGGAATCTGTTAGTTTACATAATGTTTTGGCATCATGTCATGGTTTTGTTTGCGTGTGTGGTATATCCTGTAAGCAGCAGCTGCACATAATAAAAATAATAATTCAGACAGAAACTAAAGTCCACTTAAGTAAATGGAAAGATTAATTGATTGACTCCTCATCAGGCCCTAGGGCAACAGACAGAATTTACTGATGGTGAGCATAGCTACTGAATACAGAATTATAGCACACTAACAATGAGCATTTCTTCAAGATTTAGCTGTACAGCCAGTAAAAGACCTCCTGTAATACTATCTGTACTAGCTCCATTTGGTGATTCTTGACAGTGTAAGAGTGCAGTGTGCTGTATTACATTTCTGTTCAGCAGAGCAAGGAGGAAAATGGAACCTGAAATTTAATATCAATTTGTCATGCTACATCTCTAGGGTTGCCAACTTTCTAATCGCACAAAACTGAACACCCCAGCCCTGCCCCTTCCCCAAGGCCCCGCCCACTACATTCCCCCTCCCTCAGTGGTTCACTCTCCCCCACCCTCACTCACTTCCCCTGGGCTGGAGCCAGGGGGTTGAGGTGTGGGCTCCAGCTGGGGGGTGCAGGCTCCGGGGTGGGGCTGGGGATGAGGGGTTTGGAGTGCAGGAGGGGGCTCCAGGCGGGTGGGTGGAGCTGAGGGATTTGGTGTATGGGAGGGGGCTGCAGGTTGAGGCAGGGGGTTGGGGTGCAGGAGAGGGTGAGGGCTCTGGGGTTGGGTCAGGGATGAGGGGTTCAGGGTATGGGAGGGGGCTCTGGGCTGGGGCAGGGGGTTGGAGTTCAGGGGGAGTTAGGGCTCTAACTGGAGGTGCAGGCTCTGGGGTGGGGCTGGGGATGAGGGGTTTGGTGTGCAGGCTTGGGGGTGGGGCCAAGAGATTTGGAGTGCGGAAGGGGGCTGAGGGTTGGGATGCAGGAGGGGGTGAGGGCTCTGGGGTGGGGCTGGGGATGAGGGATTTAAGGTGTGGGAAGGGCTTTGGGCTAGGGTATGGGATTGGAGTGCAGGGGGGTGAGGGCTCTGGGATGAGGCCAGGGATGAGGGGTTTGGAGTGTAGGAGGGGGTCTCTGGGTTGTGGGGGGCGGGGGTGTCAGGGTTGGTGTGCTGGCTTACTGGACTCTTAATGGCCCGGTTGGCAGTGCTGATCGGAGCCGCCATGGTCCCTTTTCGACCGGATGTTCTGGTTGAAAACAGGACACCTAGCAACCCTACATATATCAGGCCTAATTAGAAGGGCAGGTACTGTAGGCACAGTGAACTCTTTCATACATAAAAATAAGCAGGGCCACCCAGAGGATTCAGGGGGCCTGGGGTCTTCGGCCTCAGGGGTCTTTCCACTCCGGGTCTTCAGGGCACTTCGGCAGCGGGTCCCGGAGCAAGTGAAGGACCTGCCGCTGAAGACCTGGATCAGAAGAAGCTCCAGGTTTTCAGCAGCAGGTCTTTCGCTCCGGGAGTGTTCGGCGGCACTGAAGGATCTGCCACCGAAGACCCACCGAAAACTCTTGTGGGGGCCCCTGAAAACTCTCGTGGGGGCCCCTGTGGGGCCTGGGGCAAATTGCCCCACTTCTCCCCCCCCCCCTTTGAGCGGCCCTGAAAATAAGAGGTAACTAGTTGCTTTACTTTACTGGATCAGGACTGTGCGATGACACAAAGGCATGCCTTTTATGCTGCAGGGGACAAAATGAGGTTGAAACGATGCTAATAAATTAGGGAAATAGATTTAAACTCACAAGCTATTTGTTACATTTGCTACATTTTACTGAGCAATTTGAATGTTTTTGTCCCTATCAAGGTGTTTGTCTTGATTTTCTGTAGCTGAACAATGCTAAGAAAGAAAGATACAAAACCAACAGTTGCAGTTTTACAACATAAGCTATCTTTATCGAGGCCACCAAGTATCGAAGCTCCCCTAGCAGGTCTCCAATAATAAATGAATGTAAATCAAGTATTCGTGCAATCATGCAGGTCATTTATAATTGCCAGGTAATTTAGACATTAGCAAGCAAGTAACAGAAGGTGGTTTTGACATGCAGAAATCTATCACAAATGCCATTGCTACCTTTTATAACTACAGTGTTATGATTAATGTTGTGAGAATGCCATAGAGAAATAAAACAGACTGTATTTAGATGGATGAATAATAAAGAAAGCTTATTCTTGCTGCAGAGAAATACATTGGCAAATAGAGCTATATAGAAAACCAGAACATTGCTGCAGTATTATGAAAACATGTATATGCCAAAATTAGATGTTATATGTGATATAAACATTAATAAATAAGAAAAGGATGATCCATGTGTGCAGTTTGCTCCTGTTATCCACCTTGAAAGCTAATATTGATGCATTGATATAACTACCCTTACTTCCCTGAAGTTCACTCCTTGTCTTAAAGAACTGTGTATAGGACAGACTTTGAAAAATAGGTTTATGCTCAAGAATGATCTGTGACTTCACGTATGGTTCTGCCTTTGACACAGTATGTTTTGAAGGTAGTAGGGACAATTATGATATTTAATAAGTTTGCTTTCACTTTCTCTCCTCTCTTCATTTCCTCCTTTCATTTTTCTTTGTCTGTCTAATCAAGTCTATTAATCTAATCTTCTGTACTGTATTTCTCCATCTAATCAGCATTTGTGAAGTACCTGCCATTTATCTTCATAATTTTTGTGTATGTCACTTACATTCAATCGATACATTTTTTGTTCACTCTTATCTATAGCCTTCCTCTTTTTTTTTCTCCTTTTGAAATTTGTATAGGAAAATAATGGCAGAGCACGCACTCTCTCTCCTCGCCACTTACAATTGACAACTACTCACAATGCACATATCCGATTCCTCAACATCACACTCCAATGCACAACCTTAACTCTGACTTATAATATGCTGCAAAGAATCCTGTGGCACCTTATAGACTAACAGACGTTTTGGAGCATGAGTTTTCGTGGGTGAATACCCACTTCGTCGGATGACTTGCATCCGGTGAAGTGGGTATTCACCCACCAAAGCTCATGCTGCAAAACGTCTGTTAGTCTATAAGGTGCCACAGGATTCTTTGCTGCTTTTACAGAACCAGACTAACACGGCTACCCCTCTGATACTTATAATATGCTATTACTTTCTTTTAAAATGCTAAGGTTAGAGTAGAAACTGAATTGTGATGTGACTGAGAGGAATTAGCTATATGGTGGAAGTGACAGGAAGTTTCCTCTGGTGGTGGCATGTCTCTGAATGTGTTTGGGTGTTATAACGTGTAGGTGATAATAGTGCCCTAATTAGTGATTTCCTTGATTTTTCAGTCATAGTGCTGGTAGGAAATGCACTTGAGAAACTACCTCTAAGTTAACTAAGTTTTGTATCCAACATGTTTACTAACAGTATTGAGATATTTCAGTCCATTTGTTTCGTGCAATGCCATGATGGCAACTGGCATCTAAGGATAAATGTATCATTAAACAATAACATGCATTCCATCATATCTTAGCCTTTAAGACGGGGCATAGGAGAGCTAGATAAATGTGGCTAGGAATCCTTTCTGCTGTCAATGAACACACACTGGACCTGTGACTCAACATTTATCTGTGCCACAACTGTCAAAGCTATCTAAAGCTTAGAATGTAGATAACATTCCATATAGTGTGGAACAAAGATAGGCATCCCTAGGTGAAAAAATGTTCTGTTATATTAATTTAATCCTGAGATTGAAGAGTGTGTTGGTTTTCACAGGCTGTGATAGATGGTGACATTTGGGAAAGAGATGGAAGAAAGGAGGCTGCTTTACTTTTGGAAAAGGACAACAGCACTAGTTAATCCCCATCTGTAGCTGCAATTCACAGTGCTGGTCTATATCAAAGAAAGCAGAAGATATACAGCCGTGCAGCAGTGTGTTGATTATTGTTTAGATCTATCCTGAAATCTTTACATCCAAGGGACAAAAGTGGGGAAATGTGTTAAAGATGCAGCAAATTGCATTTGAGTAATACTGAATATGGGTAATGTTGTAATGTTTACTTTCTGTGCATATTACAGTCCCTTAATTCCCTTCTCTGGTGTTAACAATCTCAATCATTTGGGGGTGAGACTAGACTGTGGCACTTTCACTGCTGTCCTGAGTAGAGGAGGCTGCAGAACTGCACTGGCCCAGGAGAAGGACCAGAGAGATCATTCTTCAGGTTTTTTCCTTGTGCACAGGTGTGGGGGGGGGGGGAAGGGGGGGAGACGAGGGTGTGATTTGCTCTATCTGCCAGATCAGATTGTGTGCTGCCTCCTCTCCACAGGCTGGTGAAGAGTGGGATCATGGCCATATTTCTAAGCCTCCCCCACTCCTTCTTGGTATCCTGACTGTGGCAGGGAGCAGGAGCAAACAGTCCCTGCTCTCTCCAAAATGCAAGAGAATTTTTTTGAGAGAGGCTGTGCAAGATGTATGTGTAGAGAGATTGTTGCTCGCTCTTCTACCCCCATACATGGGTCTCTTGCAATCCTAGCCTTTGGTACCTTCCCTTCGTTTTATTCCTATAGTGTCATACCCATAAGCATTGTGTAGTGCTAGTAATTATTTTTCCAATAAAGCTTCTGACAGGCTTTTTATCTTGGGATCAGTCAAAAATACTTGGTCACATGACATGTAATTAATATCATGTCTGTGTATCACACTGTATTGGACTTGGTCAGTAATTCTCCTTGAAACTTTATATTTATTTTGCTTGGAGCTTTGATAAGGACTGTTACAAAATTTCCACAAGGATAAAATACAACAAAGCAAAAAAAATGACTCTTGGTGTGAATCTGTTCAGAGGTAGCACATCTGATTTGATTTTTTTTTTGGGGGGACAGTCATGTCTATTTCACTTTAAAGCATACCTGAAACCTCCCCATTATGTGCTCTATGTGATTATTTTTTACCTGATTATATCGTGGAAAAGCATCCACTAACGGATATTTTTTTTTGTTTTTAAGTCAACTATTTATTCTGTTTTGAATGCAGTTTCTGACCTTGTGCATCAGAGTAATGCAGGGATAGTAGCAAATATGGTAGCATGAAAATTGTACTTGTAATTGCAGGCAAAAGCATTACTGTGAAACCCTCACACTGTAACAGTACGTATACTATTGACTCAGTTTGGCCTGTGAGGTAAATTGCTCCAAGTCTCATTACATTGCAATTAGTAGTTTCAAATCAGAAAGATATTGGGTCACATTCTGATCATCTTTGTTGATTGGCACCCTATTTTACAAAGGTGTCCATTGACTTCAATAGAACTGTTTGTGAAGTAAGGTACTTTTCAGTGGAAGATTATCAGGATCTGGCCCACTATTTAAGTTGGTGTAATGATAAATAGCATCAAGAAGTGCTCTATTAATTTGGCATGATTTCCCTGAAATGGCTATCTGCAGAATACAATACTGGTAGGTGTGGAGTGAGATCTGTCTGTTTATCTGCTGCAGATATTGCCATAAAATTGTCTTCCTTGCACTGTGACAAATTCTGTGGCTCCAGGGGCCTCGAGAGGAATGGCCAGGGACTGGGCAATCTCTTCATGTGTCGCACAACCCTAAACAAGCCCATATTTTCTGCATTTGTTGGAAATGTTTATGCTTTGTTTCATAACTACGTATCAAGCATATTGATACTATGCAGTAGTGTTCAACTTGTGTAACGGGGAAGATCTTGCAGGGAGTCCAAAGAATTCTGCTCTGGAATTTTTTGAAAAATATCTGCCATTTGGTGCAGCTTGGTTCATACCAAACAGAAAAATATTTACTCTTCAATCTCTTGATGCGTACCAAGTGATAACACTAGATGTGAGGAGAGCAAGGAAACCACCCCATTTGCTCTTTCGGTTTTATTAAACTTTTAACACATCGGGTTCCTGAGATTCCTCTTTCAGCTCATCCCTGAAAGATTCACAGGAATGCACTACTCGCACACTGAAAGAGTGCACCAGAAAAGTGTTGTAGGTGTATTCTTTTCACACACAAATGGAGCTGGCAGGGTAAAGTGGAGGGTCTAAATTGTACCACATAAGAGCCTGTGACCTAAAGTAAAGCAATCCTGATGTTTCATTTTTTGTGTTGTTGAGGCAGACAGGTACCGAGCTGTAGTTTTATCTGTATTAGAGCTTTCATTTTGGATGGCTAATATTTCTTATACGTAAATGGGACCGTAAAAAGTTATTTTAGGCAGTCACTATCATTATTTATTATTTTTGATATTGACAATTTGCTGAGTGCTGCACAGAGGGGAAAAATAGAAGCAAATAGCCTTATACAGAATGACAGCATTTTAGAGTTATAGCCCAATGCACTTTAATATTACTCTTGTAAGCTGTAGTATTTTGAGATACTATTTTAAAATATTGTACTTTTTTTATAAGACACTTCAGATAAAATGACTTAACCCAATCTTAACCCACTAATTAGACCAACCTATGAGGTTTGAAAAAAGCTTAGTTTTAAGCTTTAGTTTCACTGTTGTTTTTATTGGGTTTGAAAGTGAAAATACCAAAACCTTCCACAAAAGATTGATCTTTAGACAAATCCTGTTGTTGTAAATCTCCCATGAAGGCCTGATCTTTTGAGATTTCCAACATCAGTTCTAGATCAGTTTCAGATAAGTTCAGGTTTCATATAAACATCAAATAGTTAGATGTTTATATCCAAACTGAACTTCTAAAATTGTAGGTAATAATTAGTGGTGAATGAACCTCTACAATTTTGAAGTCAGAAAATTGTGTGTTTGTGTCATTTATGAAAAAGTAAGAGAACTTTTTCTGCTTCTACTTTTAAGATTCATTGAGGTGTAAATGATTTTGAAATGATGCATGGTGATTTTAGGGTCATGGTGCATGTGAACAATAAATAATTATAGGACTTGTATTGCTTAGTATGGTGCAACTCTCTTAATAGAGAGTTGTAAGCAAAATAGTGAATAGTCACAGAAAACACTTCCTTTAAGAACTAACAGACTAAACGTACAACATTTTTGAGGGTCATGATTCTTTCCACTCTTTACCTTCTTGGTGTGTCAGCAGTCTGGTGCACTCCTGGGCCAAAGCTGCCCACTTCAGAGTCTTTTAGAAATCTCTGTTCACTCTGACATCCTTCTATCCTACAACTGCTGGACCATTTTTCACCCCAGTGGATGGAAAAGTTCCCTAGTTTTCTTTCACATTTTGGACTTGTGAGACAGTCTATGATGCTCCTGCTGGCAGGTCATGTTCTCAGTTTCTTCTTTAGCACAGATGCATTTGACCCTCACTTCTTTTCCTACACCAATAGCTAGAAAGGAGCTAAGGTCCTAACAGATATAGGCCAACTAGTTCACCCTTAGATGAGGCCTTGAAATGGCTTATGGACCTAGAACTGCATCTCTAGAATGTTGTTGTGCAGGTGCCATGCGTGCGTGTGCACGAGTGCCTTGTTCAGACTGCAGACCCAGTGCTGTCTGTAACTACACTTTTTATCTTTGTCTCTAAGCAGAACTTTCATTACAAGTCATTTAAAAGTACATTTAACATAATTCTAGGGCATGTGTATCAATTTCCTCCATCTTAACAAGTACTCAGTACAAGTGCTGAGAATTTGTTCTCACTCTACCGGTACTTCACACAGCTTTGAAAATAAACTCTACTTTACTATTTTTATCTACTGAGGTGAAGTCCTCAAACATCTAGAGAGTTCTTTCTTGCTATTATCCTTCTCTTTACAAGAAAATGAGCCTAAGTGGAGTCCTCAACTTTTTCCCCACAATTTAAAATTTTCCTCATTTATCCTCATCTGATGTATCATGGTGGGGAATGCAACTTTCCCACTGGGAATTTATATCTATCTGTGGTGATAACAAAATCCTGGACACTGCCACTATCAAGAGAAGATGAATGAGCCCATTCAGTGTTTTCATGAATATTACTGCATGAATTTCCTAGCAGAAATACTGAACTATTGTCCCAACTTGATCAGCCCATAAAGCAATCATTTTAGAGTATTTTTCAATGAAGTTCTCTGCAGCTCTCAGCCTGTTACTACTAGAATGATCTCACTAAGGGTTCCTTAAGCTAATATTTGCTTTAATAACTCAGGTTTGTACATGTTAGAAATTAAAACAGTTCTTTGAGTTATTGTATTTTAAAGTCTCAATTTTTATTTTTAATTGGAGCAAATGTTGCCAAATACTCACAAAGTATATGCTATCTTACCTGGTGGTCAAAGATCTGTTCACTCTTTTGGACTCCAGATATTGAAAGAAAGGATATTCAGAAGATATGCTCAGCCTTGTGTTATTAATTGTACTTTGGTAGGTTATTTCAAATGTAAGAATAATTCAAAAGAGCTTAAAGAATACTCATTAATTCTTGTTCCTTGTGTTAAGACCTTTGTGTTTCTCAGGTCTAAGTAATTTCCACTATGAATAAATTTCAGTATGTTCAAATTTATGCAACTGAAATGTTAGAAAATAAAATTAACTCTCCAAAGCCTTGGGACTTACTATACTTTTCTCTACTGCAAAATCTTATCCTTCCCTTTGTGAGATGGTATCAACCTTCCTTTCTGTCCTCTTCTTTGGAGAAGGATAGTAAGTTAAAACAAAAAACAGTCACGCTAAAAAGCATTTTTCAGTCATGTGTGTATGTGTGTGTGGTTTCCCCATAATATAATAACTATATATAACATAAAATAATTTAAACAATGCTTAATGAGAAATGGTGTCCCTGAGAGACACCAAAAGCATATACTCAGAGTAGTTTTTACACCTTCATCTTCTTCATCAGCATCATCTTCATCATCATCAAATATGAATAGTCTACTAAGGATTGTTGCACTAGCCAGAATAACTACAGTGATGTCATTGCACCAGGTACCATGTAGTGAAATTCCTGGATCTGGTCCAATCCTGGTCAGATCTCTGAGGTGGCCCCAGTTAGGGTCAGGGTATGCACTCATTCACATGTTGATGGACAATTTGAGGGCACATTGTGCTGGGGTGCTTTAGTTCATCCTGGCAACATGGCTGAAGAGCATGCAATGTCCTAATTGAAGGAAAGCCAGATCTTTGTGAGATTGTGATACATTGCACAAGTAAAAACACTTTATGCCCAGGATTTGGCTCTAACAGCGGATATGGAATGTGTCTAGCAACTCCCAAATCTGCCTATAAGAGGGTCTGGGTCTCTGACTCATATAGCAATACAGGTAGTACAAGGGGCGCCGGAATGGCCCCATCACTTTTTACTGGCCATAAGAGTGAGTGATGGGGGGAGGGACTGGAGAGGGGGGTGGGCCTTGGGGGAAGATATGATACAGGAGTGGGGCCTTAGGGGAAGGAGTGGGGCAAGGGTGGAGACTCGGGGGGAAGGGCCATGGTTCAGGTGCCAGTAGTCCCCCCACATTTAGGGAGCTTCCACCACTCCTGAGTAGTACACAGGTTTAATAGCTCCCAAACTTTTATCTCAGTGCAAAAATGTTTTTGCATCCATAAGCGGACCTGGACTTCATGGAGTGGGCAGCAAGACTTATTCATTAAAGAACATACTGGTTGCTGCAACTGTTTGACCTGTTTGCAACCTAGGTAGATATACAGTGGAGAGAACTGACAAGTTCTTTACCCTACCTGCACTAGAGATTCTTCTGTCATGAAATGTTCAGTTCCATAGTGCGAGTCTTGTCTGAGACACCTTGGAGAGCAGGGCGAAAATTCTCTGACTTCTCCATAAGCAAGGCAACATTGTCTGTCAGAAACATGGTGGAACGGTAGCCATGACTGGAGTACAGGTATGGAAGGGTATGTGCTGTTTAGGAAAGACCGAAACAAAGGTAAAGGTGGGGGAGTAGCATTGTATGTCAATAATGAGGTGAAATGTAATGAAATAACTAGCAATGCAATGGATAATACGGAGTCTGTTTGGGCAATGGTGACATTGGGGAAGAAAACTACTAGAGAGTCCCCTGGGATAGTGATTGGGGTGTGCTATAGACCGCCGGGATCTAGCCTGGATATGGATAGAGAGCTCTTTAATGTTTTTAAGGAGGTAAATACTAATAGGAACTGTATGATCATGGGAGACTTTAACTTCCCGGATATAGATTGGGAAACAAATGCTAGTAATAATAATAGGGCTCAGCTTTTCCTAGACGTGATAGCTGATGAATTCCTTCGTCAAGTAGTTGCTGAACCGACAAGGGGGGATGCCATTTTAGATCTGATTTTGGTGAGTAACGAGGACCTTGCTGAGGAAATAGTTGTAGGGGACAACCTTGGCTCGAGTGATCACGAGCTAATTCATTTCAAAATAAATGGAAGGATAAACAAAATTGCATCTGAGACTAAGGTTTACGATTTCAAAAGGGCTAACTTTACTAAATTACGGCAACTAGTTAGGGAAGTGGACTGGACTAACATATTTAGGGATCTAAAGGCGGAAGACGCCTGGGGTTACTTCAGGTTGAAGTTGCAGGAGCTGTCAGAGGCCTGTATCCCGAGAAAGGGAAAACAGTTCGAAGGTAGCAGTTTTAGACCGAGCCGGATGAGCAAGCGTCTCAGAGGGGTGATTAAGAAAAAACAGAAAGTGTACAAGGACTGGAAAATGGGAGGGATCAGCAAAGAAACCTACCTTATTGAGGTCAGAGGGTGTAGGGAAGCAGTGAGGAAGGCAAAGAGCCGGGTGGAGATGGACCTAGCGAAGGGGATTAAAACCAATAGCAAAAGGTTTTTTAGCCATATAAATAGGAAGAAAACCAAGAAGGAAGAAGTGGGACCGCTTAAAACTTTAAACGGAGTGGAGATTAGGGATAATCTTGGCATGGCACAATATCTAAATGAATATTTTGCCTCGGTCTTTAATGAGGCTAATGAAGGGCTAAGGAATAGTGGTAGAGGGACTGATGGGAATGAAGATATGGGGGTAGACATTACGGTATCTGAGGTAGAAGCCAAACTTGAACAGCTTAACGGAAGTAAATCGGGGGGCCCGGATAATCTTCATCCTAGAATATTAAGGGAATTGGCGAGTGAAATTGCAAGCCCGTTAGCGATGATTTTTAATAAATCTCTAAACTCGGTTGTACCGTTTGACTGGAGATTAGCTAATATAGTTACTATATTCAAGAAGGAAAAAAGTGACCGGGTAACTACAGGCCTGTTAGTTTAACATCTGTAGTATGCAAAGTCATGGAAAAAATTTTAAAGGAGAGAGTGGTTACGGACCTTGAGGCCAATGGCAACTGGGACAAATTACAGCATGGTTTTACGAAAGGTAGATCGTGCCAAACCAACCTGATCTCCTTCTTTGAGAAAGTAACAGATTTTTTAGACAAGGGAAATGCGGTGGATCTAATATATCTTGATTTCAGTAAGGCGTTTGATACGGTACCGCATGAGGAATTACTGGTTAAATTGGAAAAGATGGGGATCGAAATGAAAATCCAGAGGTGGATAAGGAGCTGGTTAAAGGGGAGACTGCAGAGGGTCGTATTGAAGGGTGATCTGTCGGGTTGGAGGGGGGTTACCAGTGGAGTTCCTCAAGGTTCGGTTTTGGGTCCGATTTTATTTAATCTGTTTATCGCTGACCTCAGAACCAAAAGTAGGAGTGGGCTGATAAAGTTTGTGGATGACACCAAGTTGGGAGGTATTGCCAATTCGGAAAAGGATCGGGATATCCTCCAGGGAGATTTGGATGACCTTGTAAACTGGAGTATTAGTAACAGGATGAAATTCAATAATGAGAAGTGTAAGGTTATGCATTTAGGGATAACTAACAAGAATTTTAGTTATAAGCTGGGGACGCACCAGTTAGAAGTAACGGAGGAGGAGAAGGACCTAGGAGTCCTGGTTGATCGTAGGATGACTATGCGTAGGCAATGTGATGTGGCCGTTAAAAAAGCTAATGCGGTCTTGGGATGCATTACGCGAGGTATTTCTAGTAGAGATAAGAAGGTGCTAGTTCCATTATATAAGGCGTTGGTGAGACCTCATTTGGAGTATTGTGTGCAGTTTTGGTCTCCCATGTTTAAGAAGGATGAATTCAAACTGGAACAGGTACAAAGAAGGGCCACTAGAATGATCCGAGGAATGGAAGGCCTGTCGTATGAAAGGAGACTTGAGGAGCTCGGTTTGTTTTCCTTAACCAAAAGAAGGATAAGAGGAGATATGATTGCACTCTTTAAATATATCAGAGGGATAAATACCAGGGAGGGAGAGGAATTATTTCAGCTCAGTGCTAATGTGGACACGAGGACAAACGGATATAAATTGTCAGTCAGGAAATTTAGGCTTGAAATTAGATGAAGGTTTCTAACCATCAGAGGAGTGCAATTCTGGAACAGCCTACCGAGGGAAACGGTGGGGGCGAAGGACCTCCATGACTTTAAGATTAAGCTGGATAAGTTCATGGAGGGGATGGTATGATAGGATAACGGGTTTAGTCAATAGGTCAATAACATGCCACACTGGTAATTAGTACAAAGGGTCAATGTTGGGATATTGTTAGCCTTTTTCCAGAGGGTCTGGCTGGAGAGTCTTGCCTGAATGCTCGGGGTTCAGCTGATCGCCATATTTGGGGTCGGGAAGGAATTTTCCTCCAGGGTAGATTGGCAGTGGCCCTGGAGGTTTTTCGCCTTCCTCCGAAGCATGGGGCAGGGGTCGCTTGCTGGTGGATTATCTGCTATTTGAAGTCTTTAAATCATGATTTGGAGCATTCAACAGCAGAGTCAAGGGAGAGAATTAGTTCAGGAGTGGGTGGATTGGCTTATGTGGCCTGCATCTTGCAGGAGGTCAGACTAGATGATCATAATGGTCCCTTCTGATCTTGAATTCTATGATTCTATGATTCTATTAAGCAAGGCAACATTGTCTGTCAGTATAGTCTTGGTCAGTAGACACTTATTGCCCAAACTGGATTCCAGCATGTGGAATGGCAAGTCCTAATATTCAGTTGATGGCTCGATAGAGTAGTGCCAGGGTGTGAATGCATCTCTGCCACACACCTGAGGTTGTGTACAAATGTGGCAAATACTGTGAACTAACATGCACTCTTGCACCAGTTCCAGTGAAGATCACTCACCAGATTTAGCAGAACATCAGGAACACCAATTCTTTTCAGTGCTACCCAAAGTGCTGACCTGTTGACCAAATCAAAAGCCAGTTTGATGCTGATATATGCCACCGGAGGCAAGGAGTTAAATTCTTGGTGCAATTCCACCAGGAGCCAGAGGGTAAGGATAGCATCCATTGTTGACTGCCCAACAGTGATACCCCATGAGAAGTTATAATTGGATATAATCCAGTACAAGTAACCAGATACGTGGCTTTAAAATTGAATTTATTATTTAGAAGTTACTAAGACTAATGCTAGGGACTGCAGAGAGATGTAGTTCAGCTAAATCATGGGTTGGTCTCTGGCTGTTAAAGGATGCTGTGGATACCCTCGTACCATACCAGAGCATGAAAGGGCCTCTGGGCAGCAAGGTAAGAGCAACAGAGCAAAAGCATTGTAGAAAGTTGCATTCAGTTTTATGTTCTTCAGACATGGGCCTCACATAGTGTTAGCTAGCTGAGATGGAAAGCCTATGTGGGGTAGACAGGCATGTAAAGTTGAACATTTTCTGGCCAAATTTCACACTGAACCAAATCTTTTAAAATTTTATTAAAATCTCTCATTTTTGCAGAAAAAAAGCACAAAGTGAGTTTTTGGATTCGTTGCATCACTTCCGGAACAGCACTAGATTTGTTCTTTTGTGTATCTTTTAGTGGCACCTGGACATAATGAAATTCCTCATGTTAATCTCATCACATGGTATCATCATGGATGTTGTCTCCAGAATTACTTACAGGCCTTGATAAGTAACAAGTGGCACCTGTATACGTGAATATCATACTATTATTTAGCTTTTATGAGTTGGACTTTACATATTCAGAGTGATTTCACCAAGACTAATTAATTGTCGCAATGCCCCTGTGAAATAACAATAATAAGTAAGCATGAGTTTGAATCACCTTAAAATGGGGATGGTACTAATTAATAAGTTAAATGACTGAGACTATGATGCAAATAAATGCATGGCTGGGATTAGAACTCAGAAATTCATGGCTCTTAGCCTCACAGTCAGCCCACTAGACCATGATGTAAGATGCAAAAGGTTGAAAACAGTGATATCCCAATGTACAGAAGAGAGGAGATATTGCAGTCCTGTATGGTCCTTTGGATTGTGCTGTATAGTATTGCATGACTAGAGCTGGTTGAAAATTTTCCAGTATAGTATTGTTCCATCAGAAAATGCCATTTCCTTACTGAAGCATGGGAATGTATCAATTTAGACCTATTTCGGACCTATGGGAGAAAGCATGAAGGTGTTTGAAAATATAACAGGTGGGTGATGGAGGCTGGCATCATGGATGATTGGAGGTAAGCAGTGGCCATTCGATAGTGAATGAGAAATGATAGCTAGGGCAGGGATAGACTTCGAAGGGCCTTGAAAAGTGAAGACAAGTAGCTTAAGTTTGGTATGATAGAGAAGGGGAAGCCAGTAGAGGGATGCAAACAAAGGGGTCACATGGTCAAATCAATGGGCTAGGAAAATTATTTTTGCAGCGCCATTCTGAATAGATATGAGTGGCGCAATATTGCATTTGTTTAAGGACAGAGAGAAAGATGTTGCATTAATCAAGCTGTAAAATGATGAGAGCCTGGGCAAGAGTGTTAGCCTTGTGGATGGATAAGAAAGACTGCACCTTAGAGATTATGCAAAAAGAAAATGCATGATTTAAGTATAACCTGGACGTGAGGACCCAGAGAGAGTTCAAAGTCAAAGATTATACCCAAGGTATGGGCTTGAGTGACAGGTAGAATGGTGGTGTTGTCCCAAGTAGTAGAGAAAAGAGGTAGGTTTGTGGGGAAAGATTAAGAGATCTTGATTAGCTATGCTGAATTTGAGCTGATGGCTAGACATCTATGAGAAGATGTCAGAGAGACAGGGTGAGATTTCAGTTTGGACAGAAAGAGACAGGTCTAGAGTAGAGAGGTAGATCTGTGTTTTGTGTGCATAGAAATGGTAGTTGAATTTGTCTTTGTGGATGAGATTACCCAGTGATAATATGTACAGAAAGAAGAGAGAGACCAAGGACAGAGCCCTAGGGAGCCCCAAGAGAAAGCTGGAAGGGCATAAGGAGAACCCTCTGAAGGAGGAAGAAGCAATTAGAGAATCCGGAGAGGACTGAAGCCATGGGAGGACAAGAATTTCAAGACGAGGAGCATGGTCAGTGATGTCAAAGGTGGTTAAAAGCTAAAGGAGGATGAGGATGGTGTACTGGTTCTCAGCTATAGCTAGGAAGAAGTCGTTAGAGACTTTGGTGAGAGCTGGAGTGCAAAGTGGAAGAAGCTGGATTGGAGAGGGTCTAGTATGGAATTGGAGGAGTGGAACTCCAGGCAGAAACATAGGGTCACAGTTTCCTTAAAACCTGTTAATTGGCTTACTGTATAAAATCACTGTAAATGCTTACTATTAAATTACCACTAGAAGGAATTCAGTATAATTTACCATTGGTGTTATGGAATAATAAAATATTTTAAATGCTGCTGTATGAAACTTTTTATTGTAGGTCTCTTCAGTGTTGTGGTTTTGTAATTGATATAATATGCTTTAAAAGCCTTTTGTTTTGAATTTTTTTTAAAGAGAGCAAACAAGTTTACACCTTTCAAAGCACTTTACAGACATTAACTAATTCATGCTATGAGGTCTTATAAAATTGTCAAGTATTAATGCTGGTTTTTATTGCAAGAGACATAGTAGGAAGAACATGATGATAAACTTTCCTGATGTATGAAAATAAGAATAAAAATTGATGCTTGAACATATGGTTGTTTCTTTTACAATAGCTTTTAAATGTAAAATGATATTAGGTGTGCAGAAAAACACAGGCTGTTTTTCAGCAAAAGTTACTCTTTCATGAAAGGGAATAAGTTCGTCAACAAGAAAACGTATTTCAAGATACTAAAACATTGATTTTGAAATTCAGCTTCAAAATTATATATGGTGTTACACTAGGAGTCATTTAAGGGCAAATTTCTATAGTCATAACTTCATTGCAGCTCTGTTATGCTCTCCCTATAAGCACACACCACCTAGTTTAATGTGGACTTGAGTTAGGAACTGTACCTTTAATCTACATAATCTCAACCATCTTAACTTTTATTCTATTTAATTTTATTTTGGTGTTCTTCTGGATAGCTGGATGTTTCTTTGAAATAATTGATTTGCTCATGTTACCACAAAGTCTCTCTTCTCTTTTTTTCTCTTCACGCATGCAGCAGTAAGGTAGACCTGGAGTTTTCAAGGATGGATGATTTAGTGGTTGAGTTGGTGTTTTTCAAGGAGTGGATGACAGGAGATTTCAGGCATAGGAATCCTCGTCTCTTTAGGGGAAATGAAGGAGTGGTACTCACTTTTGTAAGATTTGCAAGAGGGAGCCTTGCTGTGATGCACCTTAGAAGCGACTCACATGAAAGAAGTACAAAGTTCTACTGCCAGATCTTTAAACAGAGTCTGTAATTTGCTCCTCCTTTTTTTATAGGTCATTGTTGGTGCATAAGCTTTTGCACAACCCCAGAATGCTAGTTGTGCTAGCAGACCTGGTAGTTCAAAATATAAATACTCAGCTTGAATGTGGATTTGCTGTGTGAGTGCATAAATCTGAATTTTAGGGCTTACAGAACTTGTGAACGTAACCCATTATTTCAGTGTATCTTGCGTCCCCATCTTATGGCTGGTCCACAGGAAAGAAACAGAGCCTACTACTGCTACCAGATAATACAATGGTCACCAAACGATGGGTCCTGAGGAACCAGTGGACTGCAGAAAGATTCTAGATGGGTCGCCATATTTCAGGATTTATTTAAATGGGTGCTGGGAGGTGACAGCAATTCTCAATATAACACAGACTAGTTTTCCTTAAACAGCACAGTGATTTGCTTCCTGGTTCTAAATTTACATATTTTCATTTTAATTGGGTTTTTAAGAATACGTAAGCATACCAAAGTGTTCAAGGTCAGCTGTTATTCAATCATCAGAGTAGAGCTCAACACTTTTTGCATGTAGTGTGTCAGTTTCCAATTTTCACTTCAGAGTAATTTCATAACTTTGGCATCAGAAATTAAATTATGAGCATTAATAATATGGCTGGTTATCTGCGGCTATCTCCTATGAAACTTTTCAAAGCTGTTGAAAAATCAAAGTAACTCTCATATAATATCATTAACAACTGTCTCATCAGCATAGCACTTGTGACATTGTAGAATATGCCTGATATTTACATTAGAAACAGCAGTGTGGCCATAGTTATAGATAAGCATCAATGTATAGTATAGTAAAAGCTTACATTTTGTGAAAAAAGGAAAAATATAAAATTTAATGCAAATGAGTGTCGAGGTGAAGTGTTTATGCTGAACATAAACATGAGTGTTCAAAAGCAAAAAAGTCTGGGGCTGCTAGGCCTTTTAGGATTGTCTTCACTACTGCGCTTGCTCATTACCGTATCTCAGCACTGTTTAGCTACTGTGCCTAGTCATGCCTCAGGACTGTATGACAGCTCCTAGCAAGCAGTGTATCTGCTTTAAAGGTTCTCTCCCAATGTAAAGAATCAACAGTGATAAATACAGTTAAAAACAGATCCCTTTCTTAAGATGTATACATGCTTCAAGTAAAGAATCCAGTGGAACAAAGAGTGAACAAAGAATGAAAGTGCCAAAATCTGTGATCAAGAGGTATGATGAGAATTCTTGAAAATTTGATTTTTGGATCTGTAGGTCCCAGAGAAAATCAAAAACCCCAGTGCCTGGCTTGTTCTGAGGTATTAACAAATGAATCCATGTAGCCATCGAAATTGCAGCAGCATCTGAACACCAGATATCCTTATTTAGTAGATAAACTGGTGAATTGCTTTTTACGGATAAACAGCAAGAAAAAAATGCAACAACAAAGTTGCTTATGTAAAGGTGCAACAGTGTCAGAAGCACCATTGGGGGCATCCTGTCTCAGATTATCGAGGATAATGAAAAATAAAACACCTCACATGATTGGAGAACAACTTCTGCTTCCAGCAGCTATTAACCTGTGAAGTCATGATTGGTACTGAAGCTGCCTGAAAACTGGAAACTATCCCGCTGCCTGACAACACTGTACACAGAAGAATTTAAGATATGGCTTCTGATATCAAAACACAGGTCTTTGAGAAATTAAGGCTAGGGATACCTGCACACTACAATTGGATGAGTCAACTAACATGGCTCAAAAAGCCAAGAAGTAGCATTTGTGTGAGAGGGGGACTTTAATGGAAAAAAACATCCAGAAAAATTCCTCATGCAATAAAGGAGGAAAATTTTTGACTGCTAAATGAATTTATAATCACCAACAATATAAATAGGAAAAACTGTGTGGGCATTTGTACAGACAGAGCTGCCACTATGAAACACACTAAAGAAGTTGTACTGAATGCTAACGCAGTGTACTGCATTATCCACCGTGAAGCACTGGAAACAAAACAAATGGATGCAGAATAGCGTGACGTTCTTAATAGTGCCATTACAATAGTAAACTTTGTCAAAGTAAGACACTTGAATTCATGTTTACTTGCTATTTGTGTTCTGAGATGGGCACAACTGATTAAACTGACCTGCTTCATTCACAAATGTGTTGGTAGTCTCATGGAAAAGTTTTGGAATGTGTTCTAAAACTTAGAAACAAACTGCTGTCGTTTCTGTCAGGAGTTAACTCTGATTTGGCAGATTGCTTCAGAAATGGTACTTGGATGGCCAGGTCTTGAGGATATCTTTAATGCATTGTATGCTCTTAATTTATCTTTGCTGGGTAGTAATACCAATATGCTATTTTTGCAAGACAAATTGAAAGTTTTCCAAAGGAAACTTCACATTCGTTAAATTCTAATTGAGAATGAAGTAACCGACATCTCCACTTCTTTCAGAATACCTCAATGACACTGACAACATGTTTGACAGCATCAGATAAAACACACTTATCGGTACTTCACCAAATATATTCATGTTACTTCCCCAAATTTGAATCTGATTGGATTGGGGGCCCAATTTATAGTAAACTCAGAAAATCTGCATTCTCTGGAGAGCAAAGAAAAGAATGAGTTCATTTAATTCTCATGCATTAGTTTTCTGAAGATGAGATTTCCTTCCCAGTCATTGGAAACTTTGTTTTGGGATTAAATGTGAGTACCTTGCATTGTCAGAAAAAGCTTTTACCATTTTGCACCACCTACCTGTGTGAAAAACAGCTTTTCCATGCTGACAGCAATTAAGAGCAAACAATGCAACAAGTTTCTTGTTGAAAATTATTTCAGACTTTGCCTCTCCAAAATTGCCTCAAGAATGGAAAGGTTTTGCAAAGCCACTCGAGGTCATCATCATCTTAATTATGTACAGTGCTAGCAGTTTATAATTTACATAATTTACATAATTTAGCGGGAGAGTCTTTTCTTTTGTGTTTTTAATTAGTGGCTGATTTTGGTTTCACTGCACCTACTATTTCACTGTTGTATGTTGGAGACAGTAATGTTTTTGTGAAGTTGATACAAAATCAATATTGCTGTTGCAGTTACAGTTCATGGGTCCAAATACAGTTGGTGTGTCAACTTAATAAAAAGTTTGGGAACCGCTGAGATAACAGATGATCCTTTAGCTCAAGTGATTTAGTTTTGTGTGTTTAGCACTTAAGGTCCCGGATTCAATCCCCCTGCACTGACAATTCCCCACTGTTGGGGAGGAAGGTCTCTGTACAGGCCCGTAATTTCCTGCATGCCATTTAGAGGTTTAAGTGGGGTACCTTGAATGTAGGCCCAGAGATTCTATAATACATGTAGCATGGATATAAAACTGATGTTTGAGACTGTATATTTTAAAAATAGGGTAGAAAATATAACCTGAAAAATATAATGTGGAAAAAAACCCCATATTTTATGGAGGTCATAATCTTATGCTTTTCTTATCACCCCAAATGGTGGATTCAAATGCTGGTGTGATACTGCTAATAAACAGGATTGATTCTGGTCACTCTTACTTCCCAGAAGATCTGAATTTGGACCAGGCACTATTCATGTAGGTTTTCAGTGTTTACTCTAGGGAAAAAAAATATTTAAAAAATATACAGTCTCAAACATCAGTTTTATATCCATGCCAAATGTATTATGGACTCTCTGGGCCTACGTTCAAGGTACCCCACTTAAACCTCTAAATGGCATGCAGGAAATTATGGGCCTGTACAGAGACCTTCCTCCCCAACAGTGGGGAATGTTCAGTGCAGTGGGGATTGAATCCAGGACCTTAAGTGCTAAAAACACAAAACTAAATCACTTGAGCTAAAAGAGCATCTGTTATCTCAGTGGTTCCCAAACTTTTTATTAAGGTGATGCACAAACTGTAACTGCAACAGCAATATTGATTTTGTATTAACTTCATAAAAACATTACTGTCTCCAACATACAACAGTAAAATAGTAGGTGCAGTGAATGGATGAGCTCTATGCTTCAAAATAAAATTCTTAGAAAAGGGAGATCCAGATTTGAGAAGGCATCTTTTATCAGACTAAGTTAAGCTGATACAAGAGTGGCAGAAGTATTATTGCTGAACAGTTAATTGAACCAGTGTAGCCCTTTTTCTGTGAATTGTCTGCAAATACAATTTGATTTATTAGTAATCATTCAGCAAACACTTTATGCTAGTATATTTAAGCATATATAGTATTTGTGAGCTATTTACTGTGACTGTCTCTGACGAGTCATAATTTGTTGTTCACAGTGTGTGATTGGTCACTTACGCTACATGTTGTTGCCACTTCTTCTCCGTAAATGGATGATTGAAATTTCATAAACAGAGATCAGTGGGACTATTGAATGCCTATATTTGTGCACAACGTATCTTTGTTTACATGTGGATGGGGTGTTCACACCAAGCACTCCCAGCATTAATGCATATTCAAACCTCTTCACTCAAATGTTCATGGAAAAACAAACAAAGAGGCCACATTGAACAGCAATTCAGAATTCAAATTAACTCTATTTTTTATAGCATGCTCAGTTTTTATTAGCGTGCACAGTATGACCAATTTTGGCAGCCAGTTGCTGAACTGCTGGAGAATATACGTGTGGACTAACACACAAGTGTATGCACAGAACTCAGTATGTTCACAGTCAGAATTAAAGAGTTCAGTTTCTTCTCAGTCTGAGCTCATAGAATCTGGGTTACATCTAATTCAGTAATTCGTCCAATTTTGTTTTCCAGAATGACAAATCCCCAGGCCGCTCTACAAGTCGATCAAGTAACATTTCAAAGGTAAGTGGAATATGTTAACTTATTTACTTTTATATAGAATTCCAAGTCACAGCAATTTATTAAGTGTAATGCAGTACTTTATTCCACTACCCAGATATCCATATTCTGAGATTCTCTTTGTATTCCCCAGTTTGTAATTTTAGGCTGCCATGCTTTCATTGCAATGTAAAACATGTTAAAATACATAACAATCTTTTTTCCACACTCAGTATAATACCTTTGGGAAATATGCTGTCATCTTTGGTCTAAGGCAGAATTATTTCTTACTCAGTTCTAGAATGATGGGACCATAGTGTTCAATATGTTGCAGTTATGATTGTATCAGCCTTTGCTATAGGAGTCCCATCTACAGGGATTTACAGCTAGTAAATTTACACCAGAAATGGGCCAGTGGTAGAATCTCAGATCCCTTTCAGTTTCTTGGGAGCAATAAGAGTGTGTCTATTTCAGACTTGGATCCATGGATTTAAGCAACTCTTATGGTTTTGGTTCAAATGTGGATGAAATGTCAAGTCCAAAATGGCAGAAAACAGAGTTAAAAACTGAAATCTCACGAGAGCAGTTCCAAAGGTTTTGGCACTATAGAAGCCAAATCCAAGTACTAGCTATAATCTAATTTCAAACCCCATCCTATACCTGTTCCAGATCTGAACACTGTCTTCAATCCTTCTCTAACAAAAATGTACGGTGCGCTGGACCCTGCAATAAAAGGTTTTATCCCCATAGCAACATTTGATTTGAAAATGCTCACTCTAGTAATTTTTAAGTTACATGACAGCAGTTCAAAGGCTAAAAAGGTTTTCTGCTCTTGTTTAACAAAACCTACGGCTTTGATAAAACCACTGTAGTGTATAGTATGATATAGTCTCTTGTTTCTTTCAGGATTTTTTTGTAATGACTCTATGATGTCAAATTCCTCTTTTAGTGAGTTTAATTAAAGATTTATAGGAAAGAATAAAGTAATTAGTATGTTACATTACAATGTATAATTATCAATATCTGTACTTACAGTGTATTGGGTACACATTATACAATATCAAAATTAGTATAGTGCCAGTAGCAAAAAGCATATTTACCTGACTGTGTGTCCATTAGAAGGAACTAGAATTGTCTATTAAATATTGGATTTACATTTGATATCATTTATTCTGATGTAAAGCTGAGGGAACTCAACTGATATAATCAAATTTCTTCTTGATTTACATTGATCTAACAGAGATCAAAATCTGGATCTACCCCTTAAAGTATTAATAAATACACCATCACTCTGTCCAAATTATATATGTAGGTATCAGCTCAAAGGACAGCATAATGTTTTGTATCTCTTCTCATCTGCTTCCATGGCACCTTTTTGTTATGTTTTAAGGTCTCATATAACACAAAAAATTACAGATGAAAACCATTGGTTTAATAACTTGAATGTTGTGAGATACCAACCAACAAAAGCCAGGAAATTCAAAATTGAGCCTCAAACTCTAAGTATTAACTTAGTCTGTCATGCCTTTATCTCATACCATTGGCTAAAAGAAAAGGACCGGTGTTGAATTGTAGAAAGGGTTCTGAGAGGCTTAATTAATGTTTTGAGATCCTCAAATGAAAGGGGCTATAGAAGTGCAAAGTATTAATAATAATTAATAAGAAGAATGAGCTCAGGTACCTCTCATGATAGGAGGCTGAACTAAATAACAGATACCCTTAGTTCTGGCAGTGAAATTACAATTAGGCATGTTTGGTCCTAACTCCGAATTCCTCACTTTTTAATTTTTGACAAATTCTTAATATTATGTAAACATAGTGTTATGTGTGTGGATATTAATAGTGTCATTATAGATGGGCCCAAACTGATACCCCAGATGCAAAGACTCTCTTGAACTTTTGGGAAAGTTTTGATTCAAACTTCACTCTCTACTACATGCTGAACTAAACTCAAAACCCTAATACTCCCAGACTTTGGGAGGAGCCAGAGATTGTGGCTCAGTGCCTCCTTAATTTTGAACCTGGTTAGTTATAATACCTAAATCTATGACGACTTACAATACATAGTTGTCTGTTTTTCTAAATTATCCAGACTTGCCCTTTCTTAGGCTGTCTCCTGCTTATCTGTAGCATGATATCATTCCATTTGACCAGCTACATTATATATTCCACTAATAGGGAATATGCTGGAGTATACTTGACAGGGGAGCCAATGTTTCCAATTAATTTTCTGCTCCAGAAAATGTTTTTTAAGAAGAAAATACATGGCTTTAGATTAATATAATGTGGTACAAAACCTGATCTAATTTAAATGATTCCCAAAACAGCTTAGTTGTACAGCATATTTTTTTCCTAGAGCAAAATTAAAAAAACAAGACTATTCTCATTAAAAATGTTCCTGCACCCATTAAAGTCAATTGCAAAGTTCCCACTGACTTCATTGGTGCAGGACCAGACGTTAAGTCTTTATCTAGTGATATGAAATACAATATCAAAGTATGTTGCTTTTATTCTACAGGTTTCTGTCTGTAGTATTTCTGTAGAAATGGGGGGAAGGAAGAGGAGGGGGTACCTATATCCTATCGGTCTGACCCAACGCCCAATGGAAAGATTCTCGTTGACATCAATAGATTTTCGATCAGACCCTATTTGAGATTCAGTGTATCAAAGATTTAGCAAATACAGATTCATATTTCATTTTCTGCGGACTGATCAAATAACTTCTTCAAACCTGCATCTACCTAGAAGTTGCCATGAATTGTTTTTTTACATTGAAAGTATCTACTGAAAAATAAAGTAAAATAAATAAATAAATTGTGATTGTGCTGGGAATGCTGAGTTGAGCCTCTGACTCTCCATCATAGGGGTAGTGTATTCAGTTGAATTAAAGACAACATCTTGGTAGTACAATAGTTTCATTGTATTGATTATGCATTTGGCAAAATATGTACATGTTCTGCTCATTTTGGATTATATGCCCTAAAAATAGCTGTGTAGACACATTGCAGCTTGGGCTGGCGCTCAGGCTCTGAAGCACAGATTTGGGTGGTGGGATTTGGGCTTCAGTGCCTGAGCTACAATCCAAGCCATAAGTCTAAGCACCATCTTACACAGCTGTTTTTAGAGTGCTAGCATGAGCCTGCTAACATGTAGACCGAGGCTGGGAGGGTTGCTCACAGATGCAGTATAGTCATACACCCTGAGGCCTGTAGCTATTGTATAATGTGTAATTAGCTTAGTTAATCATCATAACAATTCACCAAATTTGAATTGAAAAGAATATGGGACAGAAGCAGAGAGAGTTATTGGACTTTGAAATATATCTATATTTCCTGTTGGATTATGAGCAGAAAATATTCTAAAATGAGCTGAGTATATACATATTTTGCTTATTTATATATGAATCCCCAATAAGAATTTGCTCACTGAAGTATTTTAACCAAGCTATAGGAAAAAGTTTTATTCATTAGAAGTTGATTTTTGTACTTGTGGTAATTCCTGGTTTATACATAAATTAAAACAACAAAGTGTCAATTTATGAGTGGTTGATGATAAAATAGTTATTGGGAACAGAGTCAATAAATGTAATATGCACTTGACTCTAAAGGTCACCTTAGAAAATGATGTAGATTTATTGCTGGTGAAAGGTGCCAATTTACGGACCTAGTGAATGAAGTAATTTGATTAACTAGAGGGCAGCAGCAGGGCAAACTTCACCCAAATGCTTGCCCAACAACATGCTCAGTGCTGTACTAGGTGGGACTTTTGCTATGGCCAGAAATAGTAGTGGACCCTGAGGGATGTTGGGTGCAAGAGGGGACTGAGGTAGTCTCACCCACTTTTTCCACATTCCATTCGAACCTGCCACCTTTTAAGACTCTACATCCTTCCACTCAGTCCTCCATTCCAGCTCCACCTTGGTCCAGTGGCCTTCCCCTCCATACTAGCAGCTGCTGCTGCTGCATCACCTCCACCATTTCCCCACCCTGAAGCTCTATGCTAATCTGGCATTCACAGAAGGAGAGTTAATGAGGATGCCTGAAATGCAGGCACCACAGTAGTCTGTGGCAGCCAAAAAAGGAGTTACTACAGCTCCTGCATCAGCCCAGCCAGATGTGTGAGGTTCCAGCTGGCTGAGGGGATGCATAAAGGGCTGCCAAATGCCTGAGTGTCCTGCACAATGAGTGACATTTAGCAGTCCTGAAACGGTTCAATTTAATAAGTGTTGCATAGGGAGTAAAGAGATTTATTTTGTTTAATAAAAGGATACCAAATAGCAAAATGCTGTTCAGTTTCCTCCTTTGCTCATATTAGTAAGTTTTCCATGTCATGAATATCCCACAATCAGAAATGGGGAACAGAAGCCCACTGTGGGCATGAAATGAAGGGCCAGATACTCAGCCAGTGTAAATTGGGATAGCTCCACTGAGTTGAATAAAGCTACACTGATGTATACTGTAGATCTGGCCCGAGCTGTTTAACTTTCTGCTTCTTTTATAACTTCAGCGAGAGGTCTGGTGAAAGTTACAAGCTCTGTTCTACTTATTATGAACATTAATTTTGAAACAAGAAAGTCTCTAGTCTTTCAGTGTAGAGCATAACCCTCAAAATTTAAACCAGTCACTACAGGCCACGTCCAGCAGTCCTTACTCAGGTGAAACTACCTTAATAATAGAATGTGGGATCTTTAACCCTGTGGCTCTCTGTTCAAATCTAGCTCATGTTGCTGACAGCTTTTGGTTTCTCCCATCTATTCATTGGTCCCCATACTATATGAAGGTCCAATTCCAGGCACAAAACTACTTACCACAATAGGCACCCTTGTGGCAGACTTACTAGAGAATCCAAGAAGGTTTTTTTTCCCTATTGTCTCCCCAAAGTAAACCACAGCCACTGAGATGTAAACAAAGAAACTGTTGGGGGGAGGGGGGACAGAAAGATGTAGAAGACCTTTTTGTGTTCAGTCGAGGAATGATGATGTGTGCAATGCTGGCTAGACTTCAGGAGAGAAACACTGGTGGAACTCTATCTGAGGTCATTGAGAAGAGCAGCTGGTCTTTTATCCATTAAGGATCCAAGTCCCAGCATTTTATTTTGGCACTTCCCAGCCCACGCTAGTAAGTACTATCATTAGATCGAGAGATAGGTATGTAATCTTTTTATTACAATATTTTAATCAAACCTCTGGAAATACCTCATTGTATTTCAAAGATGAAAATTGTATTTTGGGTTTTGGGGGTGGGAATTGGAGAGGAAAAAGCCGTTCTTATTTTCTCCTAACCATTTTGCTCATCCATCTGTTTTCTTTCCATGCTGACTTTTGTAAATCTGCCAAGGAGTGCTCTAGAGTGCCATGGAGCTTATTTTAAACTTGTGAAGATTACTTCACATCACTTGGTGCACTCAGTCCAGAGAGGAAGAAATACTATCCTAGGCTTAGAAGGCAGCTCATCGTTAATATTTCCATTTCATATGGTCACCCACATTTCATACTCTTCATGATTGTTGTTTGTTATCCTTTCTGACAGAAATGGATCATGAATGTGTAACAGTTGGCACTAACATTTTGAAAGATACTTCTATGTCCTCAAACAGTTAAGCATTAGGGCAAACAATGGGGGAGGGTCTGATTTTTGCAAAAGATTTCTTAAAAATCAAGTAGAGGATAATCTATGCATGGAACTAATGTTGTCTGCCTGCCATAATCCTCTAGTTTCAGTCTGTAGGTTTGCACAGTACTGATGCCTGTTTTCAATTGTGGTTGGTTTCAGGGAAAATCCATTGGGCATGTTAGGCCAAATCTATTACAGTTGCAGCAAGTGAACTATCTTCTAGTGCCCTTCTCCTTTCGGACCAAGTTTTATCCTGCCATGCTTCTCAAGGAATCCTAGGAAACTATCTTCAGCTGGGGTAGTTCCTGTAATTGAGTCATCTTATAATAAACACACTCTCACTCATTGATGTCTCTTATTGCAAAGGCTGTGCAAGAATAGTCGTCTCTTCCTGAGATCAGTCTCACACACCATAACCAGGTTTCCTGGCTCTTTCCTTAGAGCCTTAGCCCTCAAGGGCTCCCTTCTTGTCTGCCTTGTCTGTTTGGGTTTCTGGAGAAGTTCCTTTCAGCAGTAGCTCCAGTGGCAGTCCATTCCTAGGCACTTCCTCTATCAAATGTAATGTCCATTCTGGTCAATTTCTTGGCCATAGGATTTGAAAAGTAGTCAAGTTCACATTTTCAGATGTTTACATCCAAAATTTCAGGGTGTTGGAACCATGGACGGTCTTGTAGACGAGGACTATTCCAATTGGTGGTTGGTCTTTTTAACCATGACCAAATAGTGAAATGATTGTGTTTAATTTCTGTAGCACTTCTGGAGGTGGCTTAGTAGTACTCTAGATTTTTCTGTGCACTGCTAGAATTGCCAGATATTCACTACCACTGGTCATCTGCATGGATAAAGAAAGAAAGGCTAAAATTAAAGTTGTTTTTTTTATTTTTCCATTATCTGTCATCCCAGGGAAGGGAACTCCTTGAGAATCAGTCGTGCATAAAGATGCTCAACCCCTTTTTCTCACTGAAATGAGTTTCAGTGCACTACTTGTATTTCTGTCTGACTCTTATTACAGCTTGTGGACATTTAATGACTGAATAGAGAAGAATTATTAGGTCATTCACAGCAGGCACCAACTGTAGCTATCTGACTTCCTTTGCAAGTAATGTCCAAGTTCAAGCAAAGGATTGCACATAATCTAATAGATATACTTATAGGAATATTGCCTGTTTTTCATTTTAAGCACATCCATTGCTATCACAGGGTCTATAGCATGTGAGTCTAACTAGATTACTCAGGTTAAAATCAAGTCTACAGGTAAATGAAATATTTGAGAGGAGGGAAAAAGGGAAAATATTCTTAAGTGAGTTTATGAACATTTTATTTTGAATATGAAACTTTTCATAATTTCACTGAGTATTTGCCCAGTTATGTGACTTGTTTAACCTGGTACCATTATGAATGAAAATGGACTTATTTTCAGGATTAAAGGATATTTTTCAAAGAAAAATGGCCAACTTTGAGAATTGGGCATTTTGCCTTGAAGACATTTCAGAATTCATATTTTTATGTGTTTTTATGTTAAAACGGTGATTTCACCAGATTTCATAGGAAAGTAGAATTTCAGGGATGTAAAATAATGAGAAATATGTTAAAAATTTTAGTGTGACAATGTGCAAAAGAATTTTCGCCACTTTAACAAAGCATTAGTCAAGAAATTTTAGGCTCTAGTCAAATTTCATTGTTACCCTTTGCTCTGTGGTGTCTTTCACTGCAACATATTTGATAAGGTCTTTTCTGAGTAGCTTTTCTGTCCATGTTACTTACACAAAAGGTCAACTTTATTTTTTTTAATATGGCAGTAGCTAGTTTCATTTTAAATAATTATATATTTTTACCCTTCTTTATCTCACTCTCATCTCTATCTCTCACAGAATCACATATATTTATATCTTTGTTCTGGACTATTGCTTACTCTATTAGTTCATTTTGCAGACCCTTGATGAAAGACTGTGCTGCATTGTCGAACGCTGTAGATATACTCCATCACAGAGGTAATTAATCAGGTATTTATGTGATGTAAGGACCCAGAAAATTAGAGGGGAGAAGATTAGCATTGTTTGTAGTAATAGTCGTTAGGACTCTGGAGGTGAGTTTAAAAACATAACAACTCAGTTTATGCAGAGATAGAAATTCATTTCCTGAGTTTAACTGAAAATGTAGAAACAAACTGGTGAGGAAGAATTTCACATTAGTCTAGTTCCATAGAACTATAGACACCAAGCACTTGAGCAGGATGTCAAGATACTGAAGCAAAGAAACAAACTCAGAAGCTAATTATACCCAGACGGCACAACAGTTTCTAACTGCTGCTGGAAATATAGCCTTATAGGGCCTCACTGTTGAGGGCAACTACATCTGCATTTCCCCTCAGAGGTCCAGCCTTTCTCAGGCTTCTAGCAATCTTCTAATGCCTCTCTTGGATGGAGACATGTCTCTCTCCTTCCTGTAGTTCCACGCTGAACAGTTCCCTGCCTTCATTGTGGTGTTCCCAGTAAAATACAGATTGTCTAAACAGGCTTATTTTGTCTTCTCTTCAGAGACTAAAAACAGTGTAATTGCCCACAGATGTAAGTTACCATACAACTCTGTCTAAGCAAGCCTATTTTATTCTTAAGGTAAAAGCACTACAGAGAATATATTTTCAAACAATTAAAGAACCTATACATGTGATAGCTTACCAGAGATCACCCCCTAACTCCAGCAGGAGTAGTTGTTCAGCCCACAACCAGGGGTTTTCCTGTGGTTTAAAGTTCATCACACCCCTTTGCGCTGAACAAGAACCCAATCCTATGGGGCTGCAGTTGACCAAAGTCCTTCCAATCCTTTCTTAAGCATTGGGGCCCTCTGTAGACTGGAGGTCCTGTCTGTTTCCTGGATCCAGGGAAGAGGTGAAGAGTCAGTTTAAACTCAGGTTGTTTGGCCCAATGTCCTTTCTTTCTCTGCTGGTCTTTAGATAATCCTGCTTGGATCTTTGAAGAGACCACAAACAGGTAATCAGCCAGACAATGGGCCCCCTCCCCGGAATGAAGCTTGGAAGAGTTGATAACCAAAGGAATTACATTAGCACACACCCCCTTCAATAAAATTTACATCCAGTAATACATAAACAATTACATATTTAATACAATGGACCCCAAAGGGATTAAACTTAATTCAATAAGGTTTGTCAAGGATTTTGCAGAAAATTGCCATCTTTCACATAGGGTAAGTTTTCACTAGTACAAATAGTGTGTCCTTTTCTATGAGAGAGCTAACATGAGAAAACTGTCTCGCTGTGAAATCCAAGTGCACACAAGGCAAAGCAGTAGCTTTACTTCAGTGTAGATGATTGAGTAAACCCTAGTATTTTGCAGCTTGATCTCTGTTAGCTTTCTCTTTGTAAAAAGGACATGGAGAGAAATCTTGGCCCCATGAAAGACAATGGGAGTTTTTGCTATTGACTTCAAGGGGCCCAGGAGTTCATCAGTCTTTTGTTAATTAATGAAGACACAGCACTCATAATAAGCCTTTTGCTGATGCCACAGTTAGGAAGCATGGGCAACTACTGTAACTCTGCCCTCCTTACACTGATTTAATTGTCCGTCAAGATATGTTCCTTGGTTTCTGTAGTAAGAGGACACTTTAAAGGGCGGGAGGAGGGACATGAAATCTGTTTTACTGTGTTGTCTTTTGAATCCTCTTTGTAAGGCAAGACCAAAAGTGTGCTTGTTTTTACAACATGTGGATGTGGGTGCTTGTTGGGTTAGGAGTGAGGAGGAAGGAAGGGTAGGCTAGACCTGCTTTGCTGGCAATGAGTGTGCTTTTCCCACAGCTTTGCAATAATAGACTGTAAACTGTTAGGGGCAAGGACTGTTTTTTTCTGTCATGTGTACAGTGCCAAGCACAGTGGAGTCCCGATTATGGCCTCCAGGCACTACCATATTACCAATACATAAGAATAAGAAAATAGAAAATAATTGGGAGTGTGAGGGGTGGAGATATCCAGATTTGATTTGTATTTTTTTTTCTGCCTGGTGCTTGTATGTATGTAGGCAAATGTGCTGCTCTTTTAATTATGCGGGGGTGGGAGGGGAAGTGGGACAGTATTTTTAACTCTTGGGAAGGTCGAATAGTTCCTGGGATAGACAGTCTTTTAAGTGCCTTTATTTAAATCTAAATAAATAAAATATCTAGTCTTTTACCACAGGAGAGTATATTTCCCTTCACTGCCTGTGTCGTTTCTCTGCGACTGTTCTTTGTCTTCCTAAATGTCTGAATTATTTAAGAGAGATGATGATATGAGAAAGATCTGGTGGATTCATTTCTTTCCATTGTGGTTATCTGGAACAAATCTTGTCTTTGAAATATAACCCTCTGAGGATATGTTTATGTATGTGTTTGTGAGACTGACTGGTTGTACTAAAATGCTTCTTGGGAGAAATGCTTCTAACGCATTGTAATGATCTTTCTGCATGTTCACTATGATTCAAGTGCCCCTTAGTTAGTGATGGAAGCTATATGCAGAAAGTCTTAAAAATTCCCTGATGGGAGGTTGTGCTTATTTTCCAATTAAAAGAACTTCAGACTCAAAGTAAATTGTCTGATTTTGCTTGGCTCCATTACTTTTCAAAAGCCCAGAACAGGCAGTAGAATACTATTTCTTTGGGAGTCTGGCACAGGGTCTGTCATATAAAACTCAGTTGAGTTATAGTTGGAGGGAGGGAGAAAGATGAAGTGTGGTAATACTCATTGCCTGGTTTAGAATGTGGAGCACAGTAACACTCAATGGACAGAGACTGAAAGATGGAAGTGATTTTTGGTGTACCTTTAATCTCACCTTATCTAATATTTTTGTCACCAAATATTTATCAATTTTGTCTCTTTTCATGATATTATAAACAACAATGAAAGGGGCACTGGCATGTCACAGACATACCTGCTAAATGTTTGGATTAATGATTACCTTAAAAATGCCAAATTACTGACCTCACATGATTTGGTATTTTGAAGCATCTGTCCTAGATACTGTTTTAGAGGAATATTTATAAAGATTCACTATAGTCCCATTTACATACTGCTTTCTGTCGAAGGGTTTAAAAAAATGCTACAAGCAGGCTTCACTGATGGAAGATTTTATTTCATAGTTTACATTCTATTCTACCCATCCTAAGTTAGACATATGGAAAGCTATTTCATTCCTTCAATCAAAGCTGAAGATTCTTCCACCTGGGTTTTCAAATTCTTAGTTTACCCTCTATATAGCACTCTGAGGTGCAAATATTAAGCATGCCTTATCACAATATAAGTGGCTGATTTACACAATAGAAGCAAAACTCAAGATGCCATGCATAATGTAGCTTTTCTATAGCTGCAAACAGCACATTTCCTTAACAGTGTAGCTATCCGAGAATGCACAGTACACGCTATCAGAATGTATAATTGTAATAAAGTGGTTATGATAGTATTAACTGGGTTACCTAATGTATTATGGGATGGAGCTATGCTCTGCCCCTCCTTTACTTCGCATTTTAGTCAGGGGGAGTTTTCCCACCACTGTGGTGTGATAAAGTTAAATAAAGCAGCAAGTTTCCACTTATTTTTGTTGCTCTGAGCAGTCTCTTTATGCAAATAACCACTGCTGACTTAGGTTTTAAAAAAGAACATGTATTTTTCACAGAACTGGGAGTGTTCTTTTTTTTTTAAAAAAAAAGTATCTATAGTCACATCCTGCAGTTGATAGGCTGGCCTGCTACGTTTGCTCACTATCAGTTGTAGGATTGGGGTTTAAGATTATAAATATTTAATCCCAAATACCCTGGTACAGTGGCTGCATGTAGCTGGTAACTGGCCCTTCTCTGTGATTTTTAATATGCCTTTCCAAATTTTGCACTAATCCTTTGAATGGGTATTCTCTTCTGAATTACTGTGACTTTTCAAAGGGCTGTGTTCTATCTTTTTTTAAACATAACTCTCAGTCAAGTCCGATGGGAATAATGCATAAATCTGAGGTATAATAAGGCTCTTATTTATTCAGATGTGTAAGAGAGTGAGCATATCCTATCCCTATGTAATAACTGTTTATGGCTTCTTAAAAATAACAAAACCAAAAATGTATAAATCTTAAAATGTCATTATTCTTCAAAAGGTGTCTTCAGTTAATATTATGTTTACAAAAACAGCATTAAAATATATTAGAGTAAATATTATCTTAGTCACCTAAATGATAACTCCTGCTGATAAACAGAACAGGTAATATCAAAAAGTATGGCGCAGACCTGTAGCATAGCTCATATTAAACCATTACAACTCTAAAACTCCAAGGCTGACAAACACATTCTTAGAAAAATAGATTGTTCTTGCAAACATTAATAAAGCATATGTAGTTAAAATTTGATGCAGCAGCATTCAAAATTATTGCTGTTTGTTTTCCTATCTGGTGTAAATATTTGAATTTGTTCAGAAAACACACAGTGGGTGTTTGTAGAATATACTATTTACAATAAGCTCACAATGTGTATGACAACAGCATTTGTTTTCCTAAGTCTTTGCCTGACTTTTGAACTTTTGAATAAAATTGCATTGAATATGTTTCAACTTCAAGGGCCTACCAGTATAGAATAATGCATTTTTCAATTTATTCTTGGTTAGACTTGACCTGTTTTAAACTGCTGTTCGTGTGTGTGTGTGTGTGTGTGTTTGAAAAAATACTGTACATGCTGCTGTACAGATTGTATGTAATCAAAATGCCTACCAACAGTTTATAAACAATACTTTATCACTCAATTGAAGTCATGCAAGTTGGCAACATGTACTCACACATCTAAGTCAAATTCTGTGTGTGTGTGTGAGAGAGAGAGAGAGAGAGAGAGAGAGATATTTTATACACACATACATCTTAAAATAATATGCTTCTTGTCTAGATATGTTTAGAGAAAAAGATGATAGCCTGAGCTATAAGACTATATACATACATGTATATCAAACAGTCCTGATAGCATTAGGATAACCATGATGCTTAAGTTGTTTGAGTTATGTAAAATGTCCCGTTTTCAAGCAGGCTTTTAAATAATAATCCATTGAATTGAGGGATTGATATGCCTATCCTTAACATACCTTATCTTATGCACTTTTATCAGATTTAATGTGCCTATTTCATTGTTGAGCAAGATGGCAAATTTACGGCCCCAGTCCTGCTAAGTGGTGGTTCTCCCTGTACAGAGTCCCACTAACCCTGTGATGATCCCAAAAGTGACTCAAGAGCATGAGTACAAACCTCAGGACATACTGTTAAAAACCAAGGTACAAACCCCAAATTGGTTGAGTTCTAAATTTAGATTTCACCAACCAATTGCACCAAGTGCAAACTCCTGAGACACTTTAATAGCCTTAATGTGGAGTCACAGACAGACCCCTGGGTACTCTGGTCTGTCCTACCTCCACCCAGGTGAGTGAAGCTCAGTGATGCATGGTCCTTTACTCCAAGAATCACAGTAATATTCTGGTTACTCCTAATCTCAAAGGACCAGTCACTTGCTGTAGGTCAATTGCATGTTAGATCTCACATCAAAGACAACGCTTGTAACCAATCCTATAGTAACCTATATGAAGATTTATTAAAGAGGAAAAGGAAACTAGAGCGTTATGTACAAGGTTAAAGCAAGAAACATAGACACACAAATGAGTTATAGCCTAGACTTCAAAGGGTAATATAGGCTTCGGTAATCAGCAAGCTTTGCTGATTTGTCCTTTAGGGCTAACCCAGGATAAACAGCTGGAGATCTCTTGCTTATGTCTAGAAATACCTTGCATACCCAGAGTCGAAGAATCATAGAGATCCTTAGTTCGTTTGGCTTGGAGTTTTTATCCCCCTTGTGCCATGTGCTCTGAGGTACAAACTCAGCTGATGGAAGGAGTCCACTTGCATGACTCATCTTCATGGGGAAGAGGGGAGAAAAGCAATAAGTATATTCAGTCCTTTTGTGGACTGTCTCTCAATCCATATATAGGGAGTTTCCAGTTGTAAAATCCAACCCTAGCCCAGCTGGTATTGCTGGGTCTCCTCTTTTGGAAGGAGCAGCTCTTCACTCTAGAAGAGCAGCTCTTCACCCTAATTAATGTCCCTCTCCTGTATGGCGATTCACAATACAACCTCTCAAATATTACATTACAATATTACAAGGGAAATTAATGCAGGCAGCAGCTCACAAGCATTCAGTAGTCTAAACACTAAACACGTTCTTATCATTCTAATACCTACTTTATCAAATATGAACCCACGAGTGAGCCAGACTGATTCTAGCTATGTAGCTGTCAGTGTCCAACTGAGACATGGGGACCTCTGCATGAACTGGCATCTGGCCAGCTGGCATCACAGACCCAAAAATATTTTGCTGCATTCTGCAATACCGTGCTGTCTCTTTAAAAATGTGGCAGCCTCATAAATCTTACAACATTTTGCCTTATTGGAGCATTGAGATCCTTTCACATAATTATTTCCAAGATTTGGTAGCCCCTTTGCCCTCTTTTCTTCTTTTAAATAAAAGAATAAAGTGTTCTCGAACAGAGAACATAGTAGCACTGTTCAGATATGTTCTTTCATTTTTATAGTCCCAGATATGGGAACTTCCTCGATCTGCATCCTCAGAAATACAAAAGATCAAAAAAGCAGCAGATGAAATACAGCTTTCTGTTAGAATCATAGAATCTCAGGGTTGGAAGGGACCTCAGGAGGTCATCTAGTCCAACCCCCTGCTCAAAGCAGGACCAAACCCAACTAAATCATCCCAGCCAGGGCTTTGTCAAGCCTGACCTTAAAATCCTCTAAGGAAGGAGATTCCACCACCTCCCTAGGTAACCCATTCCAGTGCTTCACCACCCTACTAGTGAAAAAGTTTTTCCTAATGTCCAACCTAAACCTCCCCCTCTGCAACTTGAGACCATTACTCCTTGTTCTGTCATCAGGTACCACTGAGAACAGTCTAGATCCATCCTCTTTGGAACCCCCTTTCAGGTAGTTGAAAGCAGCTATCAAATCCCCCCTCATTCTTCTCTTCTGCAGGCTAAACAATCTCAGTTCCCTCGGCCTCTCCTCATAAGTCATGTGCTCCAGCCCCCTAATCATTTTTGTTGCCCTCCGCTGGACTTTCTCCAATTTATCCACATCCTTCTTGTAGTGTGGGGCCCAAAACTGGACACAGTACTCCAAATGAGGCCTCACCAGTGCTGAATAGAGGGGAATGATCACATCCCTTGATATGCTGGAAATGCCCCTACTTATACAACCCAAAATGCCATTAGCCTTCTTGGCAACAAGGGCACACTGTTGACTCATATTCAGCTTTTCATCCACCGTAACCCCTAGGTCCTTTTCTGCAGAACTGCTGCCCAGCCATTCGGTCCCTAGTCTGTTGTGGGGGACAATGTTCCTGCAAGAAGCTCAGCTTATAAAAGTATTTTGAGACTTTAAGAAAAGGCTTGCAAACAAAACTGTTTGTCAGAATAGTATTTGCCCTCCATGGAAGGGAAAATCCTCTTGATGACTTTTGAAGAATGGCTACTCTCTACATTAAACTAAAATGCACACAGAATTGAAAAGACAGAATACTGCTCACTTAATATGCATTATGAACAACTTGATGGTATACATTCAGCAGTTATGTAGTTACAATTTAACACAACTAAGACAAATTACACGCAACCAACGCAGGTTAGAAAATAGAAAATATTTTCGTGGCCAAGCCTGATTTTGCCCTCATTTACGTGGATGTTGTTCACAAAACACCACTGTTTCCTTTGGTATTTATAGACTCATAGACTTTAAGGTCAGAAGGGACCATTATGATCATCTAGTCTGACCTCCTGCACAATGCAGGCCACAGAATCTCACCCACCCTCTCCTGTAACAAATTCTGATTTACATCAATGTACCTATCAGCAGGTATCCTATGGGCACCCTTATTAGTCACACTGGTCCCACAGGGCACCTGCTTAGAGAAATTACACTGAAGACAATGGCAGTGCTGTGGAAGGAGAGTTTGCAGGACAGGGCCTTCATTTCTATATGTACAGTTATGATATTGTTATGGCTTTCAGAGAAGCAAATGTTGTCGTTAAGGTACAAAATGGTCTTCATAATAACCCCCTATTCTCCCCCCCACACACACACACACACAGATTTCCCAGAAATGTTTCTGTTGGGCTGAGCCTTCCCATGTGTGGTCTCTGTCCTAAGGTGAATGTGTTTTCAAAAGTGTAAGTGAAATCCTTGTAGCAGTTTCTGAGGAAGTGAGAGTCAGAGGGATGTATCTGAGGCACATTGCTAATCAAAGACCAGGGGTGTTGCAGCTTAGGCCTGACCCCTTGTCTCTGGGCAGTGCCCAAAGGCACAGTCTAGCCCAGTGGGAGTATCTGGAGAACGAGGCACATTCCAACTCTTGTAAGGATATCAAAATCTCCTTCCACTCTCAACCTCAGGAGGAGCCACGGGAGTTGTTTGTGCCTCAGATCCTTCCCTCAGAGGCACAAGTCTTTCCTGCTCTCCTCTTTCTTTGAGGGCAAATAAATTACTGCAGTCCTTGAAAGACTGCAGTTTACTTCCCATCTCTCTCACAAACAGCCGGCAAGTAGGATGGGAGTAGCCAAGATTTTGCCCCCTCCCTGCCCCTTTGCTCACAGAAGAGTATCCAGAGAGCAGATTTGCACTCCTCACCAGACCCAGATCCAAGATCTGTATGGGACTTATTAGGCCAAGTAAGAGACTATAAGACTATAACAGGGTTCAAAAAAGAGCTAAATAAATTCATGGAGGATAGGTCCATCAATGGCTAGTCAGTTTGGGCAGGGATGGTGGCCCTAGCCTGTTTGCCAGAAGCTGGGAATGAACGACACGGGATGGATCACTTGGTGATTACCAGTTCTGTTCATTCCCTCTGGGGCTCCTGGCACTGGCCGCTATTGGAAGACAGGATATTGGGCTAGATGGACCTTTGATCTGACCCAGTATGGTCATTCTTATGTTCTTATGAGATGGGGAAAGGGCCTTAGTCCCCCTTACTGCCTTACATGGTTTAGTAAAACAAGGGTATAATCTAGCCCACAAAGAGTGGAATCACAGCCCAGTTGCATTTGCAGCTTTCAAGGAGAACACTCAAAATCTCGCAACATCAAATATTGCTATGAGCTTGAGCTGAGTCTATTAAATAACAAGGCAGTGAGGCTGTTCTTTTCATTTCTGTTTCAGCACCTAAGACAAGCTAAAGTAATTCAAACCATTGTATCTTGTGATAGTGTTTGTCAGCACTTTGGCCTTTTCTTGCTATCCTATTTTGGCAAGCACATTGGAGTTATGACCTAGATGTGTTAATAGTCATTGATACAGATGAGCCATCTAGCACTTGCATTTCTTCCCACCTGGACTATCCTATCTCTTGTATTAGCATACAAGTGGGAGGAAACAGTGTTCTTGATTTTAGATCAGAAAACATTACATGGTTTTCAAATATTTTTGCAGGATTAATTTACATATGTTGCTGCTGAGCCAGGCCTCAATTCTGCAAGCTGTTCTACGTGGGCCCACGGGTCCACTCTCATGGATCAACCTGCAGGATTGGGGTCCAGGTTTGTAGCCAGCACAAGGAGCACTAGTGGAGCTTTGCTAGGTCCCAGTATAAGTTCTGCCTAAGGATGCGTTTTTTCTAATTTTTTTTCCTACCAGCAAGGGGATGTTCTCCAAATGCCTTTTATTTGCTTTTATATCAATTGAGAGGTAGAAGTCTCAGGAATGGAGAAGTAAGAACTCAGGGTTGTATTACTTAACTATTTGGTTAAATAAAAGTTGTTTACAGAAGTCTGTGAAGAGCCCTACATCTTAGCTTGAGCCCAGTGGTTGTATGCTTCAGCCCATTCTGTCTCAGTTCTAAGAGGCCAGTTGATTGGATACTCATCCCTCTAAATCCCATTGCAGCACAAAGAGCAAATAAACCTAGTCCATAAATTCTTGAGATATACATTTTACAGTATGTGTTTGTTTAGTACCCAGCACGATGGCTCCCCGATCTGACTGAGGCTTCTGGGGTTCTGCTGTAATACAAATATTCATCATAATGTTGACTTATCCCATTCCCAAAATAATTCTTTGTGAGAATTCTGCTTGGAACAAAATGACTTGACTTGGTTCATTAGTTATGCAGCTGAAAGGGGAGAAAGGAGATGGTTAAACAAAACAGTTGCTTGAGATGGAAGTTCAGGAATTAACTTCATATAACCTTTGGTATAGTTGGAAACCTAAATTTGTGCTCACTTTTGCTTTTACTCAATTCCAGTTGCTTAGGCTGCTGATTCAGGAAATAGCGTTACTTTTTCAGGGAGTTAGGCAACATTTTTACTAACAAAATGATAATGCTGAGAAATATGTCCTAAAGAGTTAAGAAGGAATCACAATTCAGAATAATTGCATTGCTATAATACAAACGCATAATGGAAACTATAGTCCTGGTAATTCCAAGTTTAGCTAGCAATTTTCTTGATTTTCTACAATGAACAGAATTTTGACTTGAACCCCTGAGGAAATAGACTTCCCCTGGTAAGAGAGAAGTTGATAAGAAATCCATTAAATACCAATGCCAAAATTGGACATACTGTTTGTTTCATTTTAATTTTTTTTAACAGATGGATAATGATACCACTTAGAATTTGTGTTTGAATGCTGATTTGTTGGAAATAAACTTGGTGTACTCATTTGAGTGAAAAATTACACAATAAGGCTTTGATTTGCACAGGTGCTAAGCACCTGCAACTGCTATTGACTTCAGCTGGAGCTCTTGGTACTCAGTGCCTTTGAAAATCAAATTCTTGTTCTTCAATCTTGCCTTCAAGTTCCTGTCTATATTTCTGCTCTCATTCCTTCAAACTCTCTCTCCCAAAACTGAGGCTCTTCCCAAGCACCCCCCCCCAAGCACCTCATTTTTATTATTTGCCCACTCTTGTCTTTTAGTCTTCTTCCATATTGCCCCTTATGCTTGAAAAGCCTTCCTTCTCCTTGTACACCAAGCAATCTCCCCGGATACACTCAAAATCCTCTTTAAAGTGCATTTATTCAACCAGAGAGATGAGACAGGTGAGACAATATCTTTTATTGGACAAGAAGCTGGTAAGAGACAAGCTTTCAAGCTCATACAGACCTTTTCTTCAGGTCCTTTGATGACAACATGTTCAAGTCCTGCATACAAGTGGTACCGGGATTGTCTTCTTGTTTGTATAGCACCTAGCACAATGCATCCCTCATCCTTGATGTTGGTCCTTTATTATAGTACAAACAATATGGTAGTGTTTTATGTTTAATAATTAATGTATTGAGCTATGTCTGTGTAAACGAAGAAAATTCTCTGTTCGAAGGCATTCACAAGCTAGGTGGATAAAACACACAGATCGGAGAGTGGCAAGACAAAGTAACAGTGTCACCATTAGGATTGTTAGAAAATTTTCTAGCAACATCTCTTTTGGTCAGAAAATGCAGTTTTGTCAACAATTTTTTTTCACAGGAAAATTTGGTTTTCAATATTTTTCTACTTTTTGATAAACATTCAGAACAAATCTCATTTTGGTTCTGGTTAAAATTTTGTTTTATTAGTTTGAAACCTGAAAAACTTTGGTTTTCAATTTTCAGTTTAGGCTTTTGGGGGGGATTTATTCCCCTCTTTCTCTCCCTTTGATCTACTGGAAAATATTAAAAAGGAAAAGGAAGAGGGAAAACCTTTTCCACTGGGGAAAAAATAAAAACGGGAGAGAAGAAGTAGGGGGAGAATTAAAAAGCAGCAGTTTTCTCCTTATTCCTACTTTTTGTATTTTTTTTTTTAGTGGAAAAGGTGGAATAAAAGTGAAAGGACTAGGGATTTTCCCCACTTTCTCACACTTATATTAAAACATCTTTACACTTGAAAAGTGTGAAAAAGTGAAATAAATAAAATAAAAAGTGATGGAATGTATTACTTTTCTAACTTGCTAATCTTTTAACAAACTTTTTTCACACTTTTTCAGTCAAATAAAAGGGGGGAGAGAGATTGAGGTCTTCTTTTTACCATTTTCCATCAGCGAAAAAAGGAAGGAAAATGAAACTGTTACTCCCCAGTTTCTCTGGTTTTCTACTCTTTTTCCTCTTTCATTGAAAAGAAGGGGAAAGTATAAAGGGAAAGATAGTGAAGGAAAAAATTCAAAATGTAACAGAAATTAAAAGAAAATGTTGTTTGAAAAATGTCCATAGAAAAATCAGATTTTTTTATTAGAAAATATTTATTTTTTAATGGGGAAATATATATATATATATATATATATATATATATATATATATATATATATTCAACCATCTTTTATAATTATGCAAAATAAAATATAAACAGCACATACATGAAGTTCTACTGTTCAGGTTTTGAGCCATGCATGTTTACTGTATGTATAATAATATGGACTTTTGCTGTCTATATCCAATTTAGACTGTAAATTCCCTTTACACCTATGCAGCACCAAGCATGCTCCAAGTCTCAAACAATGATAATGGATTGTGTAGTATAGATACATGTCCACCAGGATTTTGACAGAGACCACAAACTCATTTCAGGGTCTCTGAACAGTCATCAGACTTTATGTGACTACTGACCTTAACCGCATTCAAATCAAAATGTGTAAAGCTCCATAAACCATTGCTGATCCTCTAAGGCATCCATTCCCCAGAGTATCATTATTTTAATAGGACTTGAAGTTTCAGTTATTTGAATATGTCAGGTGTTGGGAATCTGGAGGATTTGATGATGAATCGCTGCTATAAAGTGTACTTTGTATCTGAATTAGAATAAGTGTCACTTTAGGGACCGGACAAGGCCATCTAGGACAACACTTTTCCCACTGGTTCTGTCTTAGCACCTTCCTTTTCAACATAGCCCCAAGTACCATCCTGAACCAAGCATCCCATGCAAATACTTTTGGTATTACTTAAGAGGGAGGTTTAGGATAATCTATTCACCTATCCTGCCATATCTTTACCCGCTATGTGAAATTATTCTGCGTGGGTTATCCATTTATAACTAGCTAAACTCAAAGCTTAAACCTAGAGCTGGATGAATGATTTTTTGGTTTGGCCAGGAGACCAAAGAATCAGGGAGAATACTGCATTTGGTTCCGAAAATACTTAACATTTGTCAGCAAATTTGCCCAAGATTTGTCAGGTTGTCAGACTCTGAATCAGTCAGAGAGAAGATTTGAATCCACAGCTCCTACCTCCTAAGTAGTGCCTTAATCACCAGGCTATAGAGCCATATAGTAAAAGTGAAACAGCTTCGACAGGAGAGATTGAGAGCAACTCAGTGCAGTCAGTGCCGGGTTTACAGTGGTGCTATGAGACCCTGCCAGCCTGCTGGCTTCCCCCCACCCACCACTTGCTCCTCTCAGCCTGCCCACCGGCTGACCGAGGGCTCCTCTCCACTCCCTTGCCCCATCCGCCGGCTTCCCTCTGCCTCCTGGCTGGACCCCAGTGCACCTCTGGATCCAGGCAGTCTCTGCTTCCCACCCCCTGTGGGGCCCCACCTGTCTCCCTGGAGCTGAGCTGCCTGGGACTGGTGCAGAAGCCTGGCCAATCTCGGCCAGTTGGGGGGCTTGGCTTGACCCCTCCAGGCAAGTGGGTCCTAAAGGAACCTGGCTGGGGCAAGCCCTGGCCTGGCTGATTGTGCCACTTCCGACAGGCCGGAGCAATTTCCTGCCCTGGGACCAGCCCTGGCTGCACTGGTGGCTCAGCCCGGCAGACAGTCGCCTCCCAGCAGGGCCGGGAGGCAGGGCATGGGGGAGTGGGTCTCTGGAGGGCCTGGGGGGTGCTGGGTTGTGAGGGGGCAGGGAAGATCTCTGTGTGTTGGGGCACTAGAGAGTGGGGTTTCTGTGTGGGGTGTTGGGCAGTTATGGTGGGGCTATGGGCAGGGGGGCACTGGGCAGGGGTGGTGGTGTGCAGGGCACTTTGCATTTGTGGCAGGTTCGGGGGGGGCACTGGGCATAGGGAATGGGGGTGTGTGTGTGGCATGGACCCACCTCCGAGGGGAAGGGGCATGCAGGCAGAATAGGGATGGGCAGGCCATTTTGCGTCTGGCAACTGCCAGTTTGTAAATAGTGCACTTGCACTGGGCTAGGTGGAGCGGGGCCACCCCTGTCATGCCATGCCCCTGGCCATCCCCCTTGCTCTGGGGACCAATCTCCCCAGGCCATGCTGAACTGCCCCCATGGTGGCACCAGGCCCACAAAAGGTTAATCTGGCCCTGACTGCAGTATAGTTTATAGCTTCCTGGTTAGTCACTTACCTGGCACTAGGAAATTTGAGTTTAACACTGTGGTCTAGAATGGGGATTCAAACTACACATACACAAATCTTTTCCCAGCTGAAACTATTGGGTCAAATTCACAAAGAGTTTTGAGTCAATTGAAACTGCATTTTTTTTGGCAAATGAACTGTTTATCTGAAACATGTTGCCCATTCAATTCTGAATGCTTTGCAAGTGTGAAATCATGTATCTTTACTGAACATGTCCATAAAGTCACTTCAAAGTTCCTTTTTTTCCAATTCAGAAGGAAGCTTGCTTCATGCCTGTGACTTAAATTCTTGGGAACTTAAATGTGCAATATTTCAGAAATAATTTGTCAAGAGTACAGCTGAGTTACAGAAGACACACGTTTTCTGGGAAGATTTACAAGTCTGTGGTGTACAAACCAAAGACCTAGAAATAATTTGAGGAGGTTCTTAGGGTTCCAGCAATAATGATTCATTAATTCCACTACTATCTGTGCTACCATGAATATTTGTCTTTACCAGAAGATGATAGTTTACTGGCTGCCTTTTAGAGCAGAGAGAGATGCTTGATATTAGAGGGTTATCTGCAGTCAGATGATGATCCAGCCTGCTTTTTTGTTGTCCTGAATGTGTACTGTTTACAATTATTCTGTTTGTAAAGTGCATCATCAGCGCTGTTGAAAATAATTATGACTAAAACATCCTGTCATCTCTGTTAATTTAATTGCATCCTTTTGAAGAAGAATTAATCTAAACTGGTTAAGACATGAGAAGGTGCTGACTAGAGAATGATTTCTAACAGCAATTTTTGAAATGCCAAACCTAATCAACTGGAGTTGGCACTGTCCCTTCAGCACATTTGTAGCCTTCATGTCCTAGAGAAATGAGTTGCCTTGCTTATAAATGGGTTGTCAGACAACTTAATTTTGAATTATTGCCTTTAATTATGCTACTCGATATAATTTGCTATGATAAAATTAGTGCAGCTGGCCTCCGGTTTAGTTTCCACATTTGAATGCACCATACAATGAAGCTGTCTGAAATAAACATTTATTAAAGGAATACACTCTTTACAAGAATTCATTATTCTACATGCCAAATGAAATAGAGACCTTAGTATCAATCTTGTCCCCATTCAATGAATACAGTAAATTCAACATAATCATAGTGTGCCAAGTGGCAAATTATAGCAATGAGATTTGGTATGCTGAGTTTATGTATTTGCAAAATATCTGTTGTGTACATTTTCCCTTAAGGATTCATTATCTTGATTGAGATTGTATTAGAAAAATGCACACAAGTTATCGTGCTTTCAGTTTAGAGTGGCTCCATAAACAATTAACTTAACTGCATGATTCTGTTACTGTAACTGTATGAATTTCGTCACAAACATTTAGCTTCTTGTTACAAAGCTTAAAATCTAATTCTACCATCCTGACGAGAAGTAGCGCTTTACTCTGTATGATCTCAGTGGGATTACTTGCAAGCTAAGGCTTTTATTCTGCAAGCAGCTTTGCACAGAAGGACTCCTGCACCTACACAGAACCCCATTGACTTAAGTAAGTACAGCTTGCAGGCTCCAGGGCCCAAGGTACACCTCAACCTGAGTGAGGGCTGCAAGATCTGACCTTTAATTAATAATGTTATGGGCTGGGTGAAACCTTTCTGTGGTTGAGTTAAAACCTCATTAAGTTTGGTAGCTGTGAACTCACAGTTCAATTAACATAGTTAAAGCATAAGCCAAACCTAACATAAAATGTGTGAACCTGTCCAGAAACATTTGGCTGAGTATTGTTTTGGGGTAGGGATGGGAAAAGAGATCACACAGAAATTAAGGTTGAACAGAAGAACAGATAGAGCCAGAGAGAGACTGAAAGAGTAGCTGACTCTGGAAGAAATCTACAGAGAGGGAGGGCAGAGGGATGCAGGCTGAAAGGAGTGCTCTTGGTGCTATGAGCAAAAGAAGCTGTTTTCTGCTATTTGATTCCTTCTGAATTCAGAGTCACCAGGAGCGGCGCCACGTTTTTGCTGCCCTAGGCAGCAGTGCTCCTCCTCTGAGCATTCGGCAGCGGGGGTCCTTCCGCTCCGTGTCTTTGGGGCACTTCGGCAGCGGGTCCCGGAGAGAGTGAAGGACCCGCCGCTGAATTTCCGCCGAAGACCCAGAGCGGAAGGACCCCCTGCTGCCGAATTTCTGCCGAGGGTGGCAAAATGCCGCCCCTCAAATCCTGCCACCCTAGGCGACTGCCTAGGGTCGCCTAGTGGAAGCGCCGGTCCTGAGAGTCACAGAATTTTGTACATTATTTGTAAACAAACAAAACTGCATCAAAGAAATACCTGACTAGCCTCAGTTTCTACTCCGAACTGGAACATCTACAGGACCCCAGACTTTGACTTGTCATTTGGGTTGAAAAGGGGTAATAATAAATAAATCAAAACAAATGTTAAGAACACCGTCTCTGTTTTAGAGCCTCACACGTCACTTAAGTTTGAGATTTGGATATTAAAGAAACACTGTTTAGTTTAAACCTGAAATTTGGGTTTCTGTTAAAAATTGTGGGGAATTTACTGAATGAAATTTACCACTGAGGAGAGGATCTGTATAAGGCTTGTGCACCACTTAAATCCTACTTAAGCTCTGTTTTGAGGGCTTAGGTGATTCATAGCCCTTACATCTGCATACGAGTCATGTTTCACTGTAATGGGCATGAAAATGCTTCCAGGTTTTGTTTTGTTTTTTTTTGTTTTTTAATTCAGTGGAGACAGTTTTGGCAAGGTTTGAACATTCCCCTCTAGTGTTGGAAACCAACAAACACCATTTTGCTAATGTATGAGATATAGAAAGTGAACCTCACTATGAACCAAACTAAAAATCTCCTTTAATCATCTGAGTGAATGGGAAACATAATGTTTTCCCTTTTTTACCTGAATGGCTAGTCAAAATTCAGAGTCTGGGGATGTTCCAGTTGGGAGTAGAAATTGATTATGGAATCTAGGATGTTCTTTGATGCAATTTTGTTTATTTACAAAGAATTTACAAAGTCCTGATTCTGCAAACTCAGGAGGAACCAAAGGCAAAAGAAACAGTTTCTTACCTGACAGCCCCAAGCCTCTTTAGCCAGCACCAGACCCTAAAGTTTCTCTTTAGCTTCTCCCACGGTCACACTCATGCCATGCTTACAGGCTTCTGCTTGGAATTCTTCTGGTTGTCTGGGCTGGTTCTCTCCTCTCCTTCTCCCAACCCCTTACCCAAAACAATACTCAGGAAAAAACAAAACAAAAAACATTCAACCCACACAGTCCAGAACTCCTGGGTGAGTTCACAAATATCTTTTGCCTTAGGTGAGAGAGTGTGATTAATTTATCTTTACGGTTATGTTAATTGAAGGGTGTGTTCCTATTTCTCAATCTCAGTGAAGTTTTAACTCAACCCATAAAAAGGTTTCACCCATTTTTCCCAGACCTGAAGAAGAGCTCCATGTGGCTCAAAAGCTTGTCTCTCACCCACAGAAGTTGGTCCAATAAAAAGTATCTCACCCACCTTGTGTCTCTGATAACACTGAAGCCAATTAAGGGCTTCCACAGAGACAAGATTCTAAGGGTATATGTACACTGAATTATAAACCTGACTCTTTGAGACCCGGGCTTGTGGAGTCCGTGTTTCCAAGCCTGTGCTTCAGCATCCATGCTGCGTTGTAAACGTGGGCTTACAGATGCCGGACCAGGGTGTGTCAGCCGTGCAAATGTGTCCCCACTGTACTATGCAGACCTTCAGACTGAGTTCTGCAGCTTGACTTCCATCCACAGTGCAAAATGACAGAGCTTGGACCTAAGTCACAGTGGGCCAGTCCACTAGCCAGAGCCATTCCTAGGGTATGGTGAATTGGGGCGACTGACCTGGGCCCTGTGCTTCACGAGGAGCTGGGCGGGGCGGAGAGAGGGACAGGGGCAAGGAGGAGCATCCCTACTAACCTCTTCCTCCCCCGAGTGCCTCCTGCCTGCCAGCAGGCCCCAGTGATCAGCGCCGCCTCTCGCTCCCAGCACCTACTGCTGATCAGCTGTTTCGCGACATCTGGAGGTGCTGGGGGAAAGGAGAGAGGAGCAAGGGTGCAGTGTGCTCGGGGGAGGAGCGGAACTGGGTGGAGAAGAGGTGGGGTGGGGGTGGGAAGAGGTGAGGTGGGGCAGGGGTGGAGCCTTGGGGAAAAGGATGGAGTGAGGGCAGGGCCTGGGCAAAGCTGGGAAAGGAGCATCCCCCAGCAAATAGAAACTCAGCACCTATGTTCTGGGTCCTGCACCCCACTAGGGACGGCTCTGCCACTAGCAAGGTCCTGTGACCCAAGTCCTGAGTTCTCACTGACCCAAGTCAGACTGATTTGTATGTGGACAGAAGAGGGGCTTGGGCTCAAACCTGAGTCAGAGCCCAGGTTCAGTGGGCTGTGTAGAGAGACCCATCTCGAACTGGGAGTCCCAGGGCTTCCTGGCTCTCCTCCTCACAGCAGGAAGCATGGAAGCCCTAGTGTCCCTGATCCCAAGGCAGTCAGCATGGCAGGGCTGCCCCAGAGCCCTGGAAGCATGAGCTTTCCAGCAGCCCACCAGGAAACTAGGCCAGGTTCTCATAGCAGCCATTCTGTCAGCCAGGGTGCCCTTGCAAACTGGACTGTGTTTCCCTGATGTTTTGTTTGAAAACATTTAGGTTTAGATGAATGAGCATTTTCTGATGACAATGCCATTTCCTCAGAAATCTCATAACCAGCTCTAATAGGGAAGTAATTATCTCCATTTTATGGATAGGAACCTGAGGCACAAAGTGACTTGTCTGTTGAAAAGGAAGCCTGTGGTAGAGAAGGGAATTTAACTAGTGTCTCACAGGTACCAGGCTAGTGCTCTAAACATGTGGACTATCCTTCCTCTCAATACACCTTGGACTAATCCAGAATTAGGCCAATTCTTGACAAACAATTTGCTCATTTCTAAATATAATTTTGCTTCAACCCATTGAGAGTCACCCATTTTTATTCACGTTTTACAACCATTTCTGTGAATAAAGTTCCCCTTACAAATGTTCACAGAAAGCAATTAGATGCTGGGATTTGTTCAATCACAACATACAATTGGCTTTGTTTTTAAATGAAATGTATTTTGGATAAAAGCAGAATTAATTTATAAAGGTTAGGTCAATCAAACAGGTAACAAACAGCGGCACATGGTACCAGGTCATCACTCACACCACCCAACGAGTGAATCATGAAGAATTTGTTGCACATAACTGTTTGTGACTGATCCACCAGCTGAAATTTGCTAGGAAAAAAAATCCAAACAGTTGCCAATATGAAACAAAATAATATAATTCACAGTCTTGATGTGAATTTCAACTGATGTACAGAGAAAGAGCTAAAGTAACTCAAAGCCAAATTCTCCCTTGTGTAGAAGGACTGCACAAGGTCTGTGCATTATTTGTCCCACTTAAACCTTCTGCATATGGGTGAATTTCACTCTAAAGTTAACTTAGGGTGTTGTGCTAGTTGACCAGTGATTCTATCTGGTACAACTTGTGTTCATACTTGCAGTGTTTCACCAAAGGACACAGTTCTTTATGGCTAAACATGTATGGAAAGGTAATTGTTCAAGTGTAAAAACTGTCCTTAATTTTTTCTGACAATACTTCACCACTTTCCACCACCCATCCACCCACCCCAAAAAGCACAAGGCTAGAGGAACAGGCAAGGTGTGTCCATGCCATAGAGTTTAGCGGATATAGAGCATGGGTGGGTCCAGTAGTACCAAGGGTAGAGGATCCACTGCTATGTGGAATCTCTTTTCTGGCCTACCTGCAGGAAGCCTGTGTAAGGCCCCATGGGCTGGGCTGGAGGAATCGCCAGATAGCAACTCCTTGGCTGCTCTGTGGCCTGGATGGATTGTTCTCATGCCCTTATGCACTACGCATCTGTTGGTGCACAGTCCAGCTGCTTGGTCAGACACTGACCCCTGCATTTTGTTCCTCAGTGACAATGCATGAGTTATCTATCACTTAACAAGGCTTATCACAGATGTTGAGATGAGGAAGAATATATTCCACAGCACACACCCGCCAGCTGTTTCTAACATCCTCTTTCCCCAGATGTAATTGACTCTGCCTTTTCACCTTCAAAATTGTTGAATTGAGATGTTTGTTTATATAGAGAGATGAGGAACATAAAATGTTTTCTCCATTGATGACTGGGTTTTTTCATTCAGTGGCAGACACTTTAATGTGCCACATCTGCCTAATGACACATCACACCTGAGTTTTGTAACAGGCGGAAAGGACTTAATCCATACAAAAGCAGTTTTAACATACATGCTTTCTCACATCACACCATTATCAAGTTCACTTTTGTATTCCTAAGGGTTTTTTTTTTTAATGACTGAATCCCTCACCCATGCAGACTTTGTTTCAAGTCCTACCTTTGGCTCCCAAGTCTCAGTTGAGTCCATATTAAAAATCATCATAACACAGTGGTGGTCCTGCTCAAGACAGACTCAGACCTTAAACGTTATGGATGTTATGGGTCAGGATTAAGCTGCTGTTGCAGGAAGCTCTTGATGCCTCTATCAACAATGTTTAGCTTGGGCTATTAATTCCTTATTTTCATTAGTACAGAATTCACACCTGATCAAAATAAAAATTAACATCCTTCCCTGTGCAACGTAAAGCGGGAGTCAGTTTCATAGAGTGGTCTATATAATATTTGCCTTATCTAGGGCCCATGATTTATCAGCATTAAGTTTTGGTGTCTGATCCTTTGCATTCTCAGCTCCTATTTAATATTCACTCTTCTCCTGTATATGGTGTGATTGTCTTGGAAATGTTTCCTTCATGATACTCTGGCTCCGACTGAATTGAAGATTCTCAGCACCTCAGAGGGATGCATCCGATATCATAGTGCCCATATCAGCCAGGGGGAGGGTTCAGATACTTCAGCTACTTTGTTGCTCCCTCTCCCTATAGAAGCAAGCATGCTGCCTCCACAATCTAGTCCCTGGTAAACCAGAAATCTCTCAGGACCTAAATTTGGATCCCCCACAGCTACCCTACCAATAAACTATCAGGCAGACCAAAATTGTTTCTTGTCAGCACCATCAAAACATGTTTCTCACTGGATGCGCTTTGCAAATTGTAGTGACAACCTTAGGAATGGAATTGTGTACAGTAGATGTGTATTGAATTTCTCTCTCCTGCTGTTTGGAGAATGTGATAGGCTCTGTAGAGTTGCAGCCTGAACTTTGGACTTTCTCAGGCTCATCAATTTCACATTCATTCAACTCCGGTAGATGATCTGATTGCCTTGGAAACCTTTTTAAAAAATGCTTTAATATTCATGATGCTCGGTCACTTCATGACACGCAGGTTTGCCAGCTGAGCCTCTGTGCTCATCCTGACTCAGAATAACGTCAATGTGTTTTATTTCATTCTGACAAGGATCGTCATACTTCTTTGCCTGCTTGAAATAGAAAACAACATTCTTTCCCATCAAACACTTACAGTAGATCAGAACTAAAATGAAATCTCAGCTGATGAAAGCCTCTTCCTGAAACAAAAAAATATCCAAGGGCAAATGAGAGCTGGAGCCCTTCAGTCATATTTAGTTCCTCAAAAAGGTTTTACTTCTGTTCACTCTTCCTGTATTTTGTGAACTTGTGTGCTTGCAACAGAAGACGATGCACAACTGCAACAGTTGTTTAAACTTTTTAATCATGTGGCAAAGCAGTAAAATATCTGCAATGTATTTCATGAGCAAAGATTCCAAATTGTCTAACTTTTTTCAACAGGCAAGCAGTCCTACAACAGGAACAGCTCCTAGGAGTCAGTCACGGTTGTCTGTATGCCCTTCTACTCAGGACATCTGTAGGTAGGTGCTGAATCAGTCATTTAAATCTGTCTGTCAAACATTAGTTGTTTTCTTAATATAATAGTTTATAATAAGCTATAAACTCCTGCTTCTGCCTGGCATTATTCATGAATTACATACATCTGGGATTTCTTTTGAGCTCTTGTTTTTGTCATGTTTCCTTTTCAATCTCATATTTCCTATTAAATCAACTCGTTTCTATTTTCATCTTTTTTTTTGCTCTCTCCTTACCATTTTCCATCCCTCTCCTTTGCTGCTGCTTTATTTAGATCTACCACCTTGCATGATGTGTCAGAAGATGAGTTTGAACATGCAACACCTGTCATGGTGCTGACCCCTGCTAGTAGGGAGTCTGGTAAGAAACAAGTGAAACGAAGGTATAGGCAGAGGAAAGAGACTGGTGACAATGTTGAGAATACAGAAAAGCAAAGAAAAGAGGACTGCAAATTGTACCCGATGGTTGCAAGCTCCAGATGCAATGCATTGCACAAGGAAACATCTGATTCATCATCCTCAGATGAGAATCAATGGGCTCAGGCTAGAAGGAGAGCCAGAGAAAAGGTTAAAATGCCCAGGAGAGGGAGAAGGAGCAATAGATCTTGCAGTAACACAAATGGATCTCCAAATAACAATGCCATTGAACTTGTCACTCTGGGGACAAAAGGGGAAAAGAAAAAAGAGATGTCTGATTCTGATAACCACATTTTAAATCACCGGAGAAGGGTTTCAAGATGTAAAGAATCTTGCCTTTCGCTGTCTTCAGTGTCCTCTCTGGAGGCGAGGAATTACTCAAGAAAATGTGGAAAAAACAGGGGCAGAAGCAACCCCCGAGAGCTGCACTTTTCATCTCATCTTAGACAAAATAAAGTGTTCGGGGAAAGCTTTACAGAGAGAGGCTCTGGCAGTGATACTCTGACAGTTCCAGAAAATGGAGAACCTGTTGGGCCAGCGCCCAATGTGACTGATGCAGTTCAGAAACTTCCTGTTTTATATGATGACTGGTCTGATGATTTAGAAGTATGCAGGTTAGTCTTTAATAAGAAAGATTGGATATTACCAAAAGGAATTGGTTATTGCCATGAATTATACACGTGCTTTTTACCTGATTCTTGCTGACATTTGGATCTTTTTTTATAACTACTGCTCAGTAGCTATCTGTTAGGGACTGTGATACATAGCACAAAATAGTTGATATAGGAAGATTTCTAAAGATAGGACACCTAACTCATTTAACAACACTAGTAGCACAGAATTAGATTCCCACCTCCTGCAATGGTGACTTGTCCTACCAAGTTTGAGACACTGTGCACTCTGGCATGAGAACCAGAGATTGAATGGGAAGATCAGATAGCTCAATGCTAATGGGATACGGAGGCTTTCATTCTTATATGACCAGTTCAAATCCACCTCTGGTCTGTAGTGTTTGAAATGTGTTACTCTCCGGGACTGTTCATTGACCTACATGAAATGAGTTCTTGGTCTCAAGTCAGTGCATATTACACATAACATCCTTATAGCTGGCATTACTTTGGCAGTCTTGGCACATACATTAAGGGCTGTATCAGCACGAATAGTGAACTACCTTCCAGGTTATGATGGAGGTATGCTGGCAGGTAGTGTGGGGGAGTTTGTGCAGCTGCTATCCATGATGTGTTATGTGAATGAATAGAGGTCTTTGGTTTCCGAGGCTGTCAGTCTGGCGCCATTCACAATGGAAGTGCATGGAATAATAACAAATTCAATATTTGAAGGAAAAAATATATTAAAAGGAATTAGAATTAGGTTAAAGTAACATCAACAAGTTGTCCAGCTAAGCAGAGAAGTTGTGCCTGAGGGAACTATTAAAAGGAAGGATTTAAGACCAACATCAAATCAGTACATGGAAGCGTGTCAGTGGATCTGAAAGCTCACAGGTTTGTGCTCTGAGTAAAAACACTCTTCAGCTTACTGACACCTTTAAAACTGAGTGAACTTGAGTAAATCAATTCATCAGTAAATTGAAAAGGAAGTTATAGGGGAAAATCAGGCATTAAAGTTAATATTTCTTTAAAAAAAATATGCTGGACCTGTTTGTCATTTACAGTGAGTCCCCGGCAGTGGGCCTTACTGTAAATGAGAATCAGAACTAATATATTGGCACAGTAACTGAAAACTTTGCAATCTTCTTTTTGGGAAGAATTGGTATGAAAATGTAAACGGAAGTAGAATGAGGAAATGAATGTGTGGTGAAACTGCATGGCGTGATAGTGTTCTTTCTGTCTGGCAGTAAGCTCCAATGGTCCTGGTTAAGAAAATTGTCAGTATAGACAGTGTGCTCCTTCAGATTACTATATGTAAGATATAATTATTAGTGGATCATGTGCTGCACATCCTTCAATATGTTAGGCAAGCCACAACATAGCTCCCTTTTTCATTGTTTGTTTGTTGTATCTGCCTGTTGTCTTATCCTGTACGTACATTGTGAGATCTTGGGAGCAGGGCCCATCATTTTGTTTTGTGTTTTGGCCCTGATCCATGCTTGGGGCTCTACCTACTACTGCAATAAATAATAATAATTATCATTATTTATATTACAATAGCACTTTGAGACCTGAACATATATTGAGGCTCGATGTGCTAGGTACTGTACAAATATATAGTAAGAAAATTCAGTTAGGAACTGAATATAATCCCCTCTTTACCCAAAATAAGTATGTCCACACAAGGGCTTGCCCAGATTTAACTAAATCAATTTTAAAAAACGATTTAAATGAAACAAGTGTAACTTTTTCAGGTAGACAGGGCCTAGTTGCTGCCCCAACCCATGAACTCAAACTGTGTTTTCAGATGCAAGCATGGACTCCATTTTCCTCTTTAGTGCTTTTTTGTCCACCCACCCAGCTTTACTATGACTGTCCTGGGAATCCTCTATCTGTAGGGCTATGGCTGCTACCTAATCCACATTTTGCTCACCCTGTGGCTTGCAGGAAAGGAGGAGAAAGAAGGTCATGTAGAGGGAGAAGGAGGCCTAGGAACTGTTAGCTTAAATGTCCTTTATCATCTTATGTGTTTCTCAAGTGTACTTTCACTACAGTGTTTATGCACCAAAATAAATGTGTGGTACATTAGGTAGGGTCAGAAACTAGGAGATAGGAGGCAATTACAGAGAGGGAAATTGGAGGACCCTTTAAGGTTCAATCATCATAGTTGCTTTTACAGCAGTGTAAAATGTCCTGGCTTGAGGCTGGAAGTGAAACTTTTGAAGGTTCACATGAAACCCTGGCCCAGGCTCAAGTGTAGTGAAAAAGGGCTGCCCAGCTTAGAGGGGGCTGTGCCCTACTTGATCTCATGGTAAACATGAACATGGAGGAGGTATATGAAAGGATCAGGCACCCTTATGAGAAGTTGGCAAATCTCTTTACCTGGCTCTTTGCCCCATCTTGTTGACTCTTTATTGTAGTGGCACTGTAGCTGTGCTAGTATTAGATATGGATGGGATAGAAACTGGTAGCTTCCTGTGTCATTCTGATTCCATTAGATATGGCCAAGGTTGGAATGTGTAACTGCCTTAGTTGAATCCAAGTGTTTTGTCCTGGTTTGATTATAAAAATAAGAGAAGCACGTTTTCTTCTTGTACGACATATTAGTAAGAAGTCTCCACTACTGTAATGTTGCTGCGTACACAATTCCTTTCTAGTTTATTAAAAAAACTCCTGGTTAATATTCAGCAACACTGAATACCTGCCTGATCCATGTACCTGTCTTCAGACTTCACTCTGAAAATACACACAGACACATGCAACCCAGAATAAGACTCAGAGTGATTAAAATCACAAAAGAAAGCATCACAGGCATGTTTAAAATTAGATAAATGCTTGAACAGAGTCTCAGCCCTGACTTTGCCAGCTTGGAATTGCTGAGGGAGCACACAAATGCAGGTGGAAAGCTACCCTAAAGGAGTAGCCGAAGACATCAGGAGGAACAAGGAAGGGGTGGGGCAGAGTACATGGCATTCCACCTGGGCAGCTCCGCAGTGTCTGTGTGTGACTGCTACAGCCTGCATAATTTAAAGGATCAGTGGAGCCTCCTTTCCCTGCCACTCTGCTCAGCTCTATGGAGTGTAAATGTGGCACAGCTGAGAATCTGCCCTTTTCTTTTAAAATGCTGTCATGTTAACAGAGCCATAAGGCCACCCTTCCTTCACTCTCAGGGAAAGTGCTGTATTTCTTGCAGTCATTCTAGATGTATCACCTCTGGAAGATTGCACATCTAGGAAGGATGCTACAAAATCAAAAGCATGCTAATTTTTCATGGCTACTAAGTTATTTTACTTGTTAAATTTGCCTACAGCTTCACAGAAGGGAGAAGATTTATTATGCGATAATACTGATTCAGCTGAAAAAATCTTACTAGGTATTGTGGTACAAGCTACTTAGCTATTTAGTCAATAGCTGATCTGTAGTTTCCTTCCATAGATTCAAATGTTTCTTTCAGGAATTAAAAAAGGAATGAAATATTCACTTTGGGGTAGGTATATGTGCTCAGATAGTCACACTCTTCTGCACTGCATATCCTGGCATATAGGGCATACACTCTGCCTATGTATGTGTGGTATTCAGAGTGAGTAACGTGCTGCCAATATATTAATAAGGGGCTTCCTCCAGATTTTCCACATAAGTCAGTGATGCATGTTTACTGCAGTGTAAGACTGAGTGGCTGGTCAGGGAATGGACACTTTAGCGTCTTGAGGTCAAACAAGCTTCCCCTCATGAGAGGTGGTCTCCTTTAGCTGGGACAAGGAGTTAGGTTGGGGAAGTGGATCTCTGCATTGTTTGGGGGTGTCACTGTGCCTTAGTAGGTGACAGCTGAGGATACAAAATTCAGGACAAACTGCTGAGGCTCACCCCAAACTGGTGGTTATTCTATTGTTAGATATACCAAGCCAGAAACAAAAGTAAACATCTGTCTCACCACACTGGTTAGCAAGAAGTCCAAACTGCAGTCTCCTTAGGCACCAGCCCTTGTTTCACCACCCAGATGCTAGATTTATGATGTGGGGTTTTTAAAACCAATGTATCCAACAAAGGGTCTTTCTAATCTCAAAAGAGCAGCCACTTAGCCAGGTCCATATATAACTCAGATCTTACCCAATAATCACGCTGTTGCCAATCCTTTATTATCTAATATCTAAAAGTTTATTTATAAGAGAAAAGAAGGAGGAGAGAGTTAAAATAGATCAAAGAAATGATACACATACCTACATACAGACATACTCATTGCAAAGTTCTTGGATCAGGTTTGTAGCAATGTTGGAATAAACTACTGGCTTGTAAAGTCTCAACTTCCAAGAGATTGGAAGGTCCTCAGTCCATCGGTTGGAATGCTCCTTTTAGTGTAAGTTCATAGTCCAGAGATCAGAGCAGGAAAGAGGCAAAATGGAGATGTTTCCAGGGTCTTTTATACCATCACTCATGTAGGGAGGATGCTCTTATTCTTAGTTTGTGGAAAATTACAGGCACAAGATGGAGTCCAGGGTCACATGCTTTGATGACTCATAGGAGTAGCCATTACTCATATTCTGGCTAACGGAGTGGGGACAAGCTGCTTCTATATCCATTGTGAGAGATAAGTATCCTTTAATGGACCATCAAGTTGAATGGTCCATTCACAATGTGCTGCCTAGACTGGATGTAAACTAACTAGTGGGGGTTACCCGAGGTGCAAATGCCTTTGAAATACAGGTATATAGTCAATATTTTCAACTTCAGATACAAAAATGATACATGCTATAAACAGGATAATCGTACTCAGCAAATCATAACTTTTCCATTGACACTTTACATGATATACTTTGTACAAGATGTGTTGCAATTGTCCAAAAGAGGCAATATTAATGAGAAATGGTCATGTTTAAATCATACAGCATCACAGGGGGGCTCCCTCCCTGTTCAAATTCCAAGATGGCTGAGCAGGCAGATAGTGGCAAGGAGAAATGCAGGACTTGCTCATTGCAGCAGCTTACCTCTTCTCCTCATGCAGTATTTGAGCTGCTGGTGGAGGGATGTATGTATGTACAATATTAGGCCTACAAGTTTTGTCTCCAACATGCTCCTAGCAGAATGGGTGGGGATACAAGAAGGGCCATCCCTTTGCAGTATCTGAAGTGGCTGTGGTAGTGGTTGATGTACCTGTGATGTGGTGGCTACCTGAGCAAGTACTGTAAAGTTCCAAGCCTTAGAATTCTCAGTGACTTCAGTGGGCTTTGTCTTGGGTTCTATATTATTCCTAAAGAGGAGGATGAAATCATGGGCGGGATAGTTTAAAACTCAGTTTAAGTCACTGTCGAGGGTAGCTCCATGGCTTGGATAGGTCCCCAGTTTTACTCAAACAACCCTGGGGCGGGCCTTATAGGCCACAGCACTGTCTGGAATCTCCCCCAACACACCTTTATGCTAGAGTTTACCATGCAAGATCATTGGAGGGCAGCCCTATAGCTCAGTGTCTGTGCCAAGGGACTCTTCCGCTTAGCAGAAATGGGGCTGGTAAGGCTCCTTTACATCACTACAGCCCGTGTGCCTGGTGTAAAGGGGCTGGAACCGGGGTGCATACATGCACAGTAGAATCCTGATTTTTCTAAACTTCTTGAGTGGAAACAAATATGTTCAGATAATTGGGAGTTAATAGTCAGGGAGCGAATGGAACAGAGAGAGATGCTTAGCGATCATTAGAAAGGGAGGTTTAGATGAGGGGATTGGTAATGAAATCTGCATAATCCACTTCAAACATCACTTTAATAAAATCAGCTTTTTAGTAGAAAAGTTTTGGTGAATGTATTAAGTTGATTTGATTTTTTTTTTAATCACTCTTTCTGAACTATATTATAAATACTTCAAAAGAAATGAGATGAGGCATTATTGTATTCAACCACTGACAAAAGTAATGTAAACATCATGGAAATTATATTACATAGGGTACATGAAAACGTAATTATGAAATCAAAAAATTCCTGAAATCATGATTTCACTACATGAAATCAAGTGTTATAATCATGTATCAGTTGTATATAAAATTAACATGTGTCTTATTGGTACTGAACTTTAATCACTTAATACTCATCGGGTTGGGAACCAAAGGGAAAAAGTCTAAAAGTTGAGAAGCAGTTTGGGAAGACAGATTAAGATTAGTCTTGAGATGAACTGTAGAGCTAGAGATATATTTATTTCTGCAGCTGTTAACCTTCACATCAGGATATTAACATTAAAACCTAGATGCTTAGTGTAAATCAACGCAGAGCCCTTTATTTCAATGGACCTAGGCTAATTTATATAATATCTGAGACTTTGGCCCTAACTTCTGAAACTTGAACATCAGTGATGTACCTGCATTGATTAAGAAAATATAGTTTGCTTAGATCTGAGGAGTATTCAAAATATAGGTATCTTAAGTGTATTTTGTCAAGTCTGCTGGCAAACCTTGCAAGTTTGTCAGTTGCTAACAAAATGATGATCCCAGTATAAAGGCGAGATAATCTAAGGGCTGTTTCCACCCACATTAAGACTGCTTTATGCTTCCTGATCTGTCCTTACTGTAACAGAGAATCACTTTGAAAAAGGAAGCCCTTACTTCCTTTTTAATAAAAGCTTACGTCAGCAATCCTTTGACACACTATACTAAGTTCACTGAAGCGAGCATGCATAGCAACATTCCAAAGTAAAAAAGTTAATAACTTTTAAAATTAGACTTTAAGCAACTATGTTTTAGTAATGGGCACAAATCTCATCTGGGAGAGTCCAGTAAACTAGGTAGTCCTCTTCTTCTTTCCAGTTTTACTGGGAAATAGCAAAAAGTTAGAAGGCTGTTGTAACTATGTTTGACAGAGTTTTTTGGGGGAGGTGGTGGTTATAATAAATTAATTGCTTATCCAAATTACTTCAAATTTTCTAGAAAAAAGCTACCCAAACTTGAGGGGGATAGGACTTCTTTTGATGGATTTTATGGCAGCAGGGGGCAACATCAGATTTAAAATGGAAACTTGGTAGCAATCTTAACTGTGAATAGACTTCTGTTGCTCCATATCTTTTTCCCTTTCATTTAGAGCTTCTTGCAGGGCTCACCTGTTTGTAACAGCTCTCTAAAAGAAATATGGTCTTTACTGGAAGAGTGATTACAGCTCAGGCTAGTACCCAGAGTAGCAAAAGTGTGGTGCAATGAAGATGCAGTGTTTTTTATAAGACATGTTGCAGCTTGTTAGATAAATGTCCCTGCATGGTGGAATTATGGTTGTTGGAGGCCTGGTCTATGCTAGGAATTTACATATGTGTAGCTATGAAAATATGCAACCCTGAAAGTTGTAGCTAAACCTACCTAACCCCAGTGTAGACAGCTCTAGGTTGATGGAAGGAGTTGGCTCCAGCTCAGGGAGGTGGATTACCTACACCGATGGGGGAAGCTCTCCCGTCTGTGTAGGTAGTGTCTATACTAAAGCACTACAGTTGCAGTGGTGCAGCTGTGCCACTGTAGCATTTTAAGGGCTTGGCTACACTTGCAAGTTACAGTGCAATAAAGGAGCCCCGGGCGCACTAGCTCGCTGCCCGTCCACACTGGCAAGGCACATAGAGCGCTCTGACTCCGCGGCTACTGTGAGTGGAATAACGTTTGCTGCGCCCCTGCTGGAGCGCCGTGGTGCCAGTGTGAACAAGGTGTTGCATTACTGCACTCTGATTGGCCTCCGGGAATGTCCCATAATCCCCTTAAGTCAAGCGGCCACTCTTGTCTTTGTTTTGAATCATAGCAGGAATGCGGATAAGCCCTTTGAAAGCTGTTTCTGACAGCTGGCTGCTTATCTGCCCCGAGACAAAGCAACCATTACTGTGGAATGCTGTGAGTGAGGGAGAGAGAGGCGGGGGGGAGGTCTGCTGCTGTCCGGACTTACAAGACAGCATGCTGACATGCTCTCAGCCCCCCAAAAACCCACTCCCCCCACACACACATACATACAACACACTCCCTGTCACAGTCCTCCCACCCCCATTTGAAAAGCATGTTGCAGTCACTTGCATGCTGGAATAGCTGCCCATAATGCACCGCTCCCAATGCTGCTGCAAGTGCCACAAATGTGGCCATGCCAGTGCGCTTGAAGCTATCAGTGTGGACAGACTGCAGCACTTTCCCTACTGCGCTCTATGAAGGCTGGTTTAACTCAAAGTGCTTTACATCTGCAAGTGTAGCCGTGCCCTAAGTGTAGACAAGCTCTGAGCCTCCTTTCCCAAAATTTTGGCACAGGTTTTGCCAGGGGCACGGACAGTGTGAGAATATAGTAGGGAAAGCCTTATTATGCACTGGCACGGGGAACTCCACCAGTGACCCTGAAATAAAACTATAATTGAGGAATCAAGGGTTGCATCTCTTGAATAGGTCAAGTTGTTGCTTTGAGGGGAGGGATAGCTCAGTGGTTTGAGTATTGGCCTGCTAAACCCAGGGTTGTGAGTTCAAATCCTTGAGGGAGCCACTTAGGGATCTGGGGCAAAAATCAGTACTTGGTCCTGCTAGTGAAAGCAGGGGGCTGGACTCACTGACCTTTCACAATCCCTTCCAGTTCTAAGAGATAGGTATAGCTCCAATTTTATTTTATTTTTTTTTTTGCTTTCAGCATTTATATCTGATTAACAGAGATGTAGAGGCTATTGGCTGATGTGTATATTGCAATTTATATTATTAAAATTGTGGGTTTGGTTCCTTAATCCTAAATTTTGGGGTGTTATGAGGTCTTGTTTTGCACCAATTTTGAGTGGCACTGACAGTGCATTGGGATAGGAATGAGTCGTAACTATTTACATGATTAAACTGCCTGTTCATCAGTTATAATGAAAGAAGATTAATACAAGTATTGTAGACAAAATAAATTGTTCATAGCCAGCATTCCCTAGTACATTTTGCTCTTGACGCTCTTCTTTATTCTGATCACGTTTTGAGAAATCAAGAGAGCATCTTACCAGAACCATTATGAAATGATGTTAGTGTGCTACAACATTTTCAAAAGGTGTTTTTCTGTATTCAGATAGAGACAGCTGACTATATAGCATAATGGAAGGGCAGGAATGACAGAGCAGAGGTATACAAATTGATTACATTCAGTATGCAGAATTAATGTGCTTAATTCACACTAGGTTTAGAGGGAGAGGAAGACCAATTTGTCATTTAGATTATTTTATACTGAAATAGAAAGAAAAAAAGAGAGCGTGATCAGAAGGCAAGTTTGCCAAATGAAGGAGAGAGAAACTCAACATGCTGTTTTCTACTGTTGGATGAACTATCCAGAGAGAATAATTCCAGCAGCAGAAGGGATGGTACAGGAGCCTCTGTTCCACTGGAGGTTCATCCTTGCACTGGGTTAATCCCTGCTGAGGTGGGATACACCTTGCACTTTAGGGCCAGATTGTGCCTGCCTATTTAAGTCTCTCCATAAAAAAAAGAAATCTGGGACAAATGTAATCTTCTTGTCAGTAGGTGCATGGCTTTACGTCCACTAAGCGTGGGTACACGGATAGGTTCTTTTCTTCTGGTCTGTGAAAAGTTTGGTAAAGGAATTTAGGGCACAATTCTCTTGGGTTACTTCTAGAGCAGGGGTGGGCAAACTACAGCCCAGGGGCTGCATCTGGCCCTCCAGACATTTTAATCTGGCCCTTGAGCTCCCTGCCAGGGAGCAGGGTCCAGGGCTTGCCCTTCTCTGGCACTCCAGCCAGGGAGCAGGGTCAGGAGCTTGCCCTACTCCGCGTGGCTCCTGGAAGCAGCAGCATGTCCCCTCTCCAGCTCCTATGCGTAGGGGCAGACAGGGGGCTCTGCACACTGCCCCTGCCCCAAGCACTGCCCCCGCAGCTCCCATTGGCCAGGACCCACAGCCAATGGGAGTTGCGAGGCAGCACCTGTAGACAGGGCAGCGTGCAGAGCTGCCTGGTCGCGCCTCCACGTAGGAGGTAAGTGCCACCCAGAGCCTGCACCCCTGATTCCCTCCCACACCCCAACCCTGATCCCCCTTGCATCCTCCAAAGCCCTCAGTCCTAGCCCAGAGCACCCTCCTGCACCCCAGCCCCTCATCCCAAGCCACACCCCCAGCAGGAGCCTTCAACCCCCCCGTACCCATCCCTCTGTCCCAGTCCAGAGCCCCCTCCCACCCCCTGAACTCCTCACATCCCCAGCCAGAACTCTCACCCCTTCCCACACCCCAACTCCCAATTTTGTGAGCATTCATGGCCTGTCATACAATTTCCATGCCCACCCCTGTTCTAGAGGAAGTACCTGAAAGTTTGGATAGTGTGTATCCCTCTTCAGGACTCTGTTGAGAGTCCCCAGGGGCAGAAGCATCCCTCTATCAGATGCCTTTGTGCCTGTTTCAGAACAAAGGCAAGTACAGCCTGGTACAACTACAGTGCGGGTGGCCAGCAAGACAGGGAAAGGAGCTGCTTTCTGTGGCATGCTGACAAGGTAATGGGTCCTAATGTATTCAGTGAATTCCTTACATATCTAAGAAATAACAGGGATTTCAAGTGACAACATAATGCCCATATTTAGTCTCGTTTACAGCCATCCAGCCCCATGAAGGCAGCTCCATATACCTCTTTAGCTGCTCCTTATAGTTGGCAGCATGGCTGGTTTATGTACCGTGCTGTCACAGAATGTATCTGCCCTCTCTTCTGTCTTTGAGGTATGTCTACCCTGCAGCCAGAGGTGTGATTTGCAACTCATATAGACATACCCATGTAGGGTGACCAGATATCCCGATTTTATAGGGATAGTCCCGATATTAGGGGCTTTTTCTTATATAGGTGCCTATTATCCCCCACCCCATCCTGATTTTTCACACTCGCTATGGTCACCCTATACCCATGCTAGTTTTAATCTAGGTAGCTCACTAAAATTGAAGTGAGGACATACTGGCACATGCTTCAGCATGGGCTACAAATGTAAGTTTTGTGCCCACCGAGGTCCAGCAGGCTTGTGCAGTCCATGCTGAAGCCCACACTTGCCACATCCTCACTTCTGTTTTTAGCAAGCTGGCTAAATTAAAGCTAGGATGGGTACATCTACATGAGCTGCAATTCACATCCCTGGCTGTGGTGAGATGTACCCTGAGAAATTCAGAAAGGCTTTAATGCCCCATGGGCTTGCAGAGATGTAAATGAGGGAAGAATTTGGCCCTACATAGTTAAATGAAATACAGTGAAGCAAAATATCCTCTGAAATACCTTGATTTATTATTTTTCAGACTGAGATATAGGAATGAATGTGTGGAAGATCAAATAAATACAAATGTAAGGGCCACATTCTTGCAAAGATGCATTTAATTGGTGCATCCACACTACTCACATGAGTGCAGAAAATGGGTTACTGCATGGCGTTTTGCTCTTGTTTCTTTTATAAACTGCATTCACAGTTAGATATTTCACATGCAGACATGAGCTGCCACTTTTTTTAAAATATAGCCATGAGTGGTGTAATTTATAGGAAAATATGGGTGTGGATATCTTGTGGATAAGGGATCTTTTTAAGACAAACCTATTTTAAATCTACGGTATATTATCTTTGGATTCTGGTGTCACCAATGTTAGAGTTTACATTGTCACCAGAAATCCCTGATGAGAAAATTATGCATGTGGATATGGCTTTATACATAAATGTACCAAATTTATCCAGAATCTTTTGTGATGTAACGTCCATTTCTGGGGTTCTGGTGATGCAAAGTGCCTGCAGTCTCCTCTCTGTGGGGGTCGTTCATGTGGCCAATGCCACCCTGTAAATGCTGGGTTTAAGATAATGTAGGTAGAGATGTAGTGATTCAGTCATAATCCTAATCTGTCTCAGATGAGAAAGCTCCTTCAGAACACTTTGCACAGATCAGTTGATGGACAACATGAGAGTGGACTGTTCACCAATGGTAGTACAATCCCTTGGATAAAGCAGGCAAGACTGATACAGGATGGTAGAATATGTTGTTTGCTGCACAAGCAGGAATGAAATTGGCCTGTTTTCCTAACTACTGAAGTGTAAAGATAATTAGTGAAAGACAGGTTAGGATAACCGCTGTTCTCCCTAATGAGGGCAGAAATTAGCAGCTATTCTTCCTAATGAGGGTAAAATTGTTACCCTGCGTGTGAAGGAAAAATACAAACCTATTGCAACATATCTATAGCTCTAAATTATAGGCAGAGCAGGTGGTGACACTTATTATTAAGTTTGCCTGACAGTTTCTATTAAAAGACCCAATTTTCAGTTGCTAATAATTTTGCCAGATTTTAACCATAGGAGCTGAAATGTTCCATGCCAGCTGTTTGCCCAGTGCTGAACTGGGCAAACAGCTGGCATGGAACAAATATATATATTTGTTTAGCTGTTTCTGAAACCAAGATTATGGAAAATTATGTTGTTTTGCCCATGTTTTTAAAAAAAGACTTACAACCCTTTAGTTGAGAACCAATGAATGTTAGCAAACATTTAGTTGAGAAACTCCAGTGTCTCCATGCTCTGGAGCAGAGACTTGAAATTTGGTAGGGGGGTCAGCCTGATGTGAAGGGTATGTGCTTTGCTGTCCCTGTGACAATCCACTCAAAGGTGGCCAATTTATGAGCCCCTGAAAAAACACAGTTCTCACATTCCATCCTTTCCCTTCCTACAGTTCCTTTTCTCATTCACTACATATCTTTCCAACTTTGACAACAAATGAGTCAGGAAAAATGAGGGAGGAAAAGAGTCATGGAAAAAAGTAGTGTCTGATCAAGTAATTGGAGATTGTATCATAATGCCTTAACACAAGGGAGATGAATTAAGATTGCATGGGAAATCTTAATTTAGGCATTTCCTAACTTTTGAGTGCTTGACTGTGCAACCGTTATAATATACTTTTAACAATAATTTTGGATGTAATATATATAAGATAAAACTAAGGTAGCACAGTTATGTACTCAAAAGTCAGAAGATGATACAATTAAGGTTGCAGGTACAACTTTACCTCTGTCCTCTTCTGTGTATTCATTTAATAACATCATGCATTCAATTTGTTACATGATGCAATATATTAACATTCAGTTTTTGTGCAATCTTTTCATATACATTTTAGAGCTGGTGAAAATTTTTCACCAAAAAAAAGTTGTCAAAAATTGCTTTTTAATAAAATACAAAACTATAAAAAATTGTCAATATTACTGAAACTGTCAATTCTTCTCTAAATTTTTATTTAAATTATTTTAAAATTTTTCTTTTTTCTTTTGATTACTGAAAGATATTTTCTTACTGAAAACCCAGTTTTCAGTAAATGAAAAGCTTTGAAAACAGTTTTTGCAAAAAGTTTTATATAAAATATTGCAGAACATTTCACAAAATATGGAAAATAAGAAATGGAAACAATACTGAAATTGTTCATAAAATTGTTTTCCTGGTGCATAACAAATAAATCTGGGCTCTGCAGGGGCACATTTTGTAAATAAATAATTTTCATGGGTTCTGTCTTGCATATACACAGAGTAGCATATAATTCTACCAGATACTATGCGTGTGTCTCTCTAAAGGTAGAAACAATTCTATGCTTGAGAAATATTTTATGATTATGTAATTATCAGGTAGTAATTTGATGTAATGTACTTAAACATATGTACAGCATTTGACTTGGTTCTGCATAACATTTTGAGTAAGAAACTAGAACAACGCAAAATCAACCCTGCACACGTTAAATGGACTAAAAACTGCCTCATAGGACTCAAAATGTAATTGTAAATGGGAATCCAATTTGAGCGGGTGTGTTTCCTGGTGATGTCCCATTGAGATCTACTCTTGGCCCTACTCTATTGAGCATTTTTATCAATGATCTGGAGGAAAACATGAAATAATCGCTGGTGAAGTTTGCAGATGAGACGAAGATTGAAGGAGTGGTACGTAATGAATAGGACAGGCCGCTGGTACAGAGCAATCTGGCTCTCTTGGTAAGCTGGATGAAAGCAAACAGTGTGCATTTCAATATAGCTAAATGTAAGGTCAGATAACTAGGAACAAAGAATATAGGCCATACTTGTGATGGGGGTACCAACCCCACAGTGAGCCATCAAAGGTTAACGAGCTGGTGTGGGCCCACTCAGCCCCACTCTGCTACATGTGCACCCGCTGTCAGGTAATGAAGGGGCAGGTAAAAAAGGAAGAGGAGAGCTCAGTAGCGAGCTGATGAGGGAGAAGAACAGACGACCTACCCTTTGCTCCCTGAAGAAAAGGCCAGCCTAGAACCACTGTAGAGACTGCGGGAGCCTTCCAGAAGGAGTGAGGGATGCAAGCAGGCCAGCACAAAACTATTGAGTTTGGTTTTGGGACATTTTCTTTGCATTTGTACATGTTGAGGCAAGTTCACATTCTAGAAAAAAATCCATCCGTGTTCAAACCCATGTGGGGAGGGATAGCTCAGTGGTTTGAGCATTGGTCTGCTAAACCCAGGGTTGAGAGTTCAATCCTTGAGGGGGCCACTTAGGGGCAAAATCAGTACTTGGTCCTGCTAGTGAAGGCGGGGGCTGGACTCTATGACCTTTCAGGGTCCCTTCCAGCTCTATGAGATAGGTATATGGTCTGTCTTGTGCATAAAGCCATACTAGATTATCACAATGGTCTCTTCTGGTCTTAAAATTTATGAATATGTGACTCATATAATGCACAGGCACAAGGAGTAATGTTAACTATGCAACTGTAAATACTCTTAACAGTATTTTATATGGAATTTCGTGTGTGTGTATTTTCTAATTTTGTTTTTCTAAGAAAAAAGGATAAATTCTATAATTTAGAAATACATAATTAAAAGTTGCTGTCCTGTGGATCTTACAAGATATTTATAAAACCACTTGCTATCAGAATGCAACTAAATCAATGAGGCATATCTCCTGAAGAGCCCTGCCTCGGTCACTGTGTATATTTTTTACACTGTAGCCAAATTAGTTCTCTGTCCATGAGCAGGTATTTTTAAAACATTGAACTGTCATTAACTGATTTTCTCAAGTATAGTCAAAATAATTTATCCAAAATCAAGACTATTTGTCTGCCAAATTTAAAGCTTGGGAAGTCAGTGGGAGCTGGGACTCCTCCTTTAGGACCCTTCCAAGAGCTCAGCCTGCTCTTTTTGGCACAGTCAGTTCAGTATCAGAATTGTTAAAAAATTAGCAAAACTTTTTTTTTTGGGGGGGGGGGAATATTTTTTCCTATTTAATTCATCTCAAAAGTGCTCAAACAATTTGTATTCAAACTTTCCAAGGGTGGGGATGGGGTATTTATATTTATAGAATCAAATGATATATTTATATATTAAATTATATCATTGTGGCTATAATTACAGCTGTATTTATATATATAAAAATAAAACCCTCAGGCAGAGACCAGGCCTGCAAAATGTCAACCTGCATTGAATGTCAATTCAGCAATTTATGAGCATCAGAAAATGGGAGGCTAGAATGGAAAAACTTTGGCAGCTTTAAATATAGCTATTGCTAGCCCTCCAGCTATAATTATTTTATGCAATATTTTTTTCAACATCCTTGAAGAAAATCTTTTATGAGGTGAAATTTATGACCAGGGTAGGTGGGCAGTGGTAGGCCTGGTCAATTGCTGTGCTGGTTCAAATCCTCCTAAGCCAAACATTTACACTTACTCACTCTGTCTTTAGGCAAGACATGCTGTGCATCATTCTAAGCCAATCTTTTATGGGTAAATAAATTACAAACAGAACAAAAATACACAGAAGAGAAGAGCACTTAATATACTGAAAATTGTTTCTAGAATCATTTCCTCTGGATATCATTTCTATTGCTAGAATGTTTGTTTTCTCATTGCATGTTTTTAATTTATATTTCAGGTAGTGTTTTGTATTAAGTGTTTCTACTGAAGAATAGTTTTGTTCCTTTCAAAGTAGTCATTTTATTTGCAGATCCCAATGGAATTTTAGCTTGATATTTTAGCTTTTATAATAATGTAAAACGATTTCAACAATGGTTGAAAAAGACTCTTGGGTACCCAATTTAGTTGTCTAATTTCTAAATGGCTTAAATGCTGTAAAAGAAATTATATGTAACTGGAATTAAAATGAGCAAAACCTTGTATTTTCCCTTTGGGAAATGGTTTTAATTTAAAAAGAAAGTGATGTTGCTTTTTTATGTAATGTTTTAGACAGAGATAAAACTTTTATCTAAACTGGCAAAGGGTAAGACTTACAAATTGCCATTAGCAAAGAGGTAAGTTCATAACCGCATTCACAAAACTTTAATCAACTCTTGGGAATGTGTGTGCTGTATCAAAATAGCTATTTATTCATTATGTACAGTGAGGACACATAATAGCTGAGGCTTCAATTTGTCAAGTTTGGCTGGGCTAGAATCATAGAATATCAGGGTTGGAAGGGACCTCAGGAGGTCATCTAGTCCAGTGGCTCTCAAACTTTTTTTTACTGGTGACCTCTTTCACATAGCAAGTCTCTGAGTGTGACACCCCCACCCCCTTATAAATTAAAAACACTTTATATATATTTAACACCATTATAAATGCTGGAGGCAAAGTGGGCTTGGGGTGGAGGTTGACAGCTTGCAACCCCCTATGTAATAACCTTGTGACCCCTGCAGGGTCCTGATCCCCAGTTTGAGAATCCTCTAGTCCACATACCTGCTCAAAGCAGGACCAATCCCCAGATCAATTTTTGCCCCAGATCCCTAAATGGCCCCCTCAAGGATTGAACTCATAGCCCTGGTTTTAGCAGGCCAGTGCTCAAACCACTGAGCTGTCCCTCCCCACACAGGTTTGGATACGGATGGGTTTTTTTTTTGTAGAATGTGAACTTGCCTGAACATGTACAAAAACCTAAAGTGGTGCACATCAGTGAAGATTTGTATCTTTGAGTAGTGCCTAGGCACCATTATTAGATCACTGACTGAACCAACTGCGTGGACAGTTTTCAATTTCATTTACTGTTTTCTTTTTAAGTTGTGTTTTCATTTCTGGCTGTACATCTGGAAGACTGATTCTGTTCTGCTTTTTCATTCTTGTAGACTAATTTTCTCATGGCTGTGGGCGAGGCCTTTGAAAGATACGGAATGGAGTTGAGTTTTTTCAATGGCGCTTTTGGCATAAATCAACTCTTGCTTGAATTTCAGATTTCCTCTTTCTTCTGGCAATAGACTAGGTAGCATATTTGCTACTGTTGTAGTCAATAGTTATAGCAACATATTTGCAAGACTTTGCTAGCCCTTCTCACGATTCATGTCAAGTGCTCATGTGTCCTGATGGATATGACGCTCCTTCCCTTTGTAAAACAAATCCAGCATGACAGCCCCCATAGGGAACAGACTGAACATAGTTGTCTGTATATTGCGGAAAAAGGTTTTCTTCAGGTTTTCTCATACAAGCGACAGAATTTGCAGAAGAGTTACAAAGTGTTCCTTTTCTACATTTTAATTGCCTGTTGCAAGCTTCACGTGCCTCTGAAGGACTAAGTGCCCTAGTTACCACTTCTCTATTTTGAGGTTGATGTGGTTTAGGTTTTGATGCATTGCTTGTGGCTTTTTATTTTTTTCAGTTTGCCATTTAGGACGTCCATTTAGCTTTTGTGAGTGTTTGTTGAAATTAAACTTCTTTTTAATGAACAGTCCTACAGCAAAGTCCTCTGTTCACCTGCAGAACAATTCTTAGCCTTTCTAGAGACACTGTCAACAAAGGTGTCAGTAAGTACCAGTTCTGATTATTGTGGTTTTTGGTTTGATTTTTAATGTGGACAGATGTTTACTAAGAACTGACTGAGATCACCAAGTCATTTGACGTAGGCCACAGAAAAGACATCAAGTAATAGTACTTTTAGGACACTACTGACTCCAAATACATTTGAAACAGAGATCCAAATGTAAAAAAAGCTCTGTATCCCATTACCAGCTAGTACTCAGTCTGTGGCTAGTCCCCACAAAGTGCACACACAACACCCGCAAGGGGTACATCTACAATGCAGCTGGGAAGGAGCCTCCCAGCATGGGTAGACAGACTCAAGCTAGTGGGGCTTGAGGTAGTGTGCTAAAAATAGCAGCTTGGATTTTCAAGCTCACTCGATGCTCTGAGTGTGAGCTCAGGTAGCTATCCAAGTCTCTGCTGGAGCTGCAGTTTTTATCCTGCTATTTTTAGCATGCTAGCTTAAGTCCCACTAACATGAATTTGTCTGCTGTCTTGGCTAGGAAGCTCGCTCCCAGCTGCAGTGTAGACATAGCCAGGCTGGCTGCTGTTGTAGTCTTTGTGCTTCCAGATAGTGCAGCTACTACCTCAAAAGGGGCAGAGACGAATGGAGAACAGACAGGGCTGTGACTCTTCCAATCCCCTCTCACGCTCTCCCAAGGGGTCTGTATGAATGCTAAAGATATCCACCAGTCTGTCTCCGTTACCCCTTGGACCATTTTCAGGGTAGGCTTTCTATACCTTTCATACTTTGCCTGTTTTACTTGGGGTCTGATTCTGTCACCCTAGCTGAGTATATCACTGGGGCTACTCACAGAGTGAGGTACTACTCAGCATGAGTAAGGTGACAGAACTAGGCCCTAAAGGTTTTGTCATACAAAAGCTGGGGGGGAGGCGGAGAGGGAAATGAGTATAATTTCTACTGATTCATCTCTAGATCACACAGCAAATTCAAAGTGTCAGAAGGGAATGAGGAATGCATTTCTGGGCTCTAATCTAAAAGGTCACATACCTTGAATCTTATGAATGTCAAATCTGAGAATGAAAAGCAGTGTAAATAAACCAGTGTTTTTGCTTTGCTCCTTGGAAAGCTCCCTTACTATCTGTTGCTGTCCTCCCTGTCAGGATCTGTCACTGTGAGGGAGATGATGAAAGCCCCCTCATCACACCATGTCGCTGTACAGGGACCCTACGCTTTGTTCATCAGGCCTGCCTGCACCAGTGGATTAAAAGCTCAGATACACGCTGTTGTGAACTCTGCAAGTATGACTTTATAATGGAGACCAAGCTCAAACCTCTCCGGAAGGTACGATATTAGTCATTTAATTATATTCAAGTGTTGAAAGGATGAGATGGCTGTACTACCTGCTGACATATTTAAGATACATTTACATTTCCCAAATGTCATTTGATTTACTGTTGCAATAAACACAATAGGGGTGATGTTCTACTCCACAGAAGCTCATCAATTTACAGCAGTTGTGGTTCTGGACCAATGCATTTCATGCCCTTAGAACATTGTTTCATATGATATATTTTGCTGTTTAGATTTTTCTTCCTTACCTTTGGTGTTATATTGGTATGTACATAGATTACAAAACCAGAAGGGACTCAACAATAATCTAATCCGATCTCTCACATAATATAGGTCACAGAATATCACCCAGCAATTCCTCTATCAAGCCCATAATTTTTGGTTGAGATTTATGCAGATGATTGTGCAGAGATGGAAACTGGAGATAACCCAAATAATGCTTCTAGATGCATAAATGTTAATGGTTACATTTGTGTGAAAATTTATAATACCCATCCATGTGCATTAAGTTCCCTCTGTATATTAGGTTACATTAACTGATTTGGTATCTAGGAAGTCAAGTATATGCAGTTTGAAGGTAAATATGCTTCCAGATGAATCTTTTAAAAGTCAGTTTAATTGACAATGAAGTGTCAGTGTATAGAAGGTGAAGAGATGTTAATTTTTTTGCAAAAGGGAAATAACCTTTCTTTCTCTTGTGATTCTCTTCCCCACTTCCCCCAATACATCATTGTGTCCTGATGAGGTTTTATTATCTTTAGGGTTGGAGTTTCACTAGAGCCAGCATCTAATTTAAAGCTAAACTTTAATTTTGATGTGAGGTTTTCTGAAAAGTGAGTATATAAAAATAACATCTTACTCAACAGACCTGTTACTTATGTGTATTCAAAGCCACTTTGGTGAAAAAAAGATAGGTTTTACTGCTTTTTACTCTTGTTAACACAGCCTAGAGAGAGTGAGCCGGATGCTATGCCTTCCTGTGTATCATTCACAGAAATTATTTAGCAAGTTCCAATCAATTATACCAGCTAATAAAAAGCACTAGGGCTGTGCAGGTGTCATGGAAGTCTTAATTTGATCTGCAAATGCTTTATCACAGACGGTCATGTTACAGAGAAGGAATACTTTATTTTAAACTGCCAGTCCTGCAAACTCAACCTGGGATCTGAGAATTGAGCACATCTAGAAAAGTTATTAATTATTATTTATAATTTTTAATATACACAGGCAAATTGTATCTGGAGCATACTTAAATATCTTTAGTCACACACTCTGGCATGATCTAAACAAATTGCTCACTCTCACCAACGTAACTGCCAAACTTACAAGTAAAAATTGCCATGTTTCCCAAGTGAATACACTGAGAGCATGTTATTTAAACAAAGAAGCTGCCTAATTCCACTATACATTAAATTTAAACGGGATGTGTGGAAAGCCCAAGAAATACAAGTTACAGCTTCCATGATGAAAAGAAATGAAAAACTAACATTACTATTGACATCTGAGCAGGTAACTCTCACTCAGAATTCTTCTTTCATTCTGAAAATCATATGGAATACTGGCAAATTTAGAGTGGTTACACAAAACTGCATTCATGTAAGTCTGTAACTTTCTTCATTGAATGGCAAACACTTTAGTCATGGCCCCCTGACTCTCAGTCATCACCAGTTCTTGGTAATATCTCTAATTTTTTACATGCCAGGGATTGTCTCTGCTTTTCAGAAAGTAGTTATTTTCCACTAGAAGAAGCATTCCAAGCCCAGTTTATTTCAGCAATATTAAAAGATGCCATCCAGCCTTTTTTCCCAAAATTCATAACTTACCAATATAGTATGTACAATATGGGCCCAGTGTATAACTGCATGGACCCAGTCCTCCCACTGAAATCAGTGACAGAAGTTTGAATTTTATATTGTAATTTGGTCTCTGAAATATACTTTTTCTCCTCTTTCTTGCTGGTCTTCTCGGATTAATTCTTCTCTCTGCTCATTACTTCAACATACCAAAATTACTGGGAATTTCTTTGAATCAATACTGAGAAGTTCTTAAAATTATTTATATTACTTGCATTAATGGAGTCCTGAGTCTTACATCCTTTTGATATAATATCATGGATATACCATGCCTAACAGTTTACATTTATCTCTTCTTATCATGTCACCATGTTAAGATACACCATACAGTCATGAAGAAGCTGTTTTGTATGTTGTTGCAAAAGCAAAATTAGAATGGGAAGAGAGATCACACAGAGATCAGCCGTATGAATGTTCATGTGCATTAGTACTTGTGGCAGTAACACAATTTATTTGAACTTGGTGGATTCAGATGTCCTAATCTGTCCCAATAATGGTCTATAATCCTACTCAGCCCTTCAAAGGCATCAGATGGAGGCTCCCCTTTCTATGCCAGGGCATTGCCTACCCACACACTGCTATCATGATCCCATTGCCTTTCAAATGGATGGGAGTTCTGCAACTGATCTCAGTGATGGCAGGATTAGTCACTTCATTGGGAATCCCCAAAACAATTATTTCCTCTCTACAACTGGTCAGTTTGGAACACTGAGAGTGACTTTTATGGCAAGGGTAGCCAGGTTAAGTGTGATCTCTAGAATTCTAGAATACAGCTACCTCCATATTTAATGGAGGAGAGGTCCACAGAGACTACCTATCTTTATCCATGCAGTCTAGCTGGGCCTGCTCTTATGGCTAAATCTTATTGAAAAGGGTAATCTTTCTCTATGCTTTTTCAACCATCTTATAGAATTTAATAGAAAATTATAGCACTGCTAAACAATTTATAAGATGGTTCAGAAAAAACTATCATTCTCTATTAATTAAATTCTGTAAGCTTTTACATTTACAGTTCTATACCATTGATGTTATCTCTGTTAAATTCAATAGGGCTATCCCATAACTCTGGGTCTGTCCATGTGTAGAAAGGTATATATTTTAAAAATGGGTGAAGGGGGAGAGAAAGCAAGTATGTGTTCCACGGTAGTTCGGAGTAAGGCTGTGGCTGGCTACACTAGAGAGCTTACAACGGTGCAGCTGCGCCGCTGTAACACTGGTAGTTCAGATGCTCTAAGCCGATGGGAGAGAGATCTCCCATTGACTTAAGTACGCCAGCCCCTGTGAGTGGCGGCACCTATGTTGGTGTGAGACCCCTCTGACATAGAGCTGCCCATACCAGTGCTTAGGCCAGTGTAACTTACATCTCTCAGGGGGTGGTTTAGTCACACCTCTGAGCAACATAACTTATACCGACTTAAGCTGTAGTGTGTACATAGCCTAAAAGTGTGTTACCATGAAGTACATTATCCCGTGGCTCTACTGTGCATTTGTTTTTTCGTTTTGGAGTAAAATAGCAAACTAAAAAATTTTTTAAAAAATGAGAATACTCATTACTAGTGAATGAGGGTAGAAAAAACCATTTTAGGAAATAGTTACTTCCAGCTAAGTAGGTTAGTTATGTAGATTGAGAAATGTTGCTGTATAACAGGCAGTTTCTGGAAACTTTGATTACCTCAAGAGTGCCTGAATCGACTGTAAATGCATCAAGACATAAAGGAATCAGTTAAAAATACAATGATAATGAAAAATGTATAGAAAAGCAATTTACATATTCCTGTCTAATTCATCACAGAAGTTTTATTAATATTAAAAAGCCATGGTATTCGCAGATAACCTGTTAAAGCTTCCCTTTTAAAGAGGAAAATAATATGGCTTTGATTGTAAAACCACTTTAGATATGAAAGATTTCCCACTCCTAACCCCTCACTGGTCTCCAGAGCTTCCCTTGATGACCATCCCTTTCAAAGCCATCTATAGACCCATCTTTTCCAGACTATCCTTCTCCATGTAGACTACTGCCCTCTGCCTAGTGGATCTTGGCTCTCAGGTATCTTCTATTGCAAACCTTCATGTGCTTTGAGGGTAGAAAAAAGTGCCAGCAAAATGGTAGATTTCTGAGGTTCACCCAAGGAAATTTTCAGCAACTGAGAAGAGAAGGCTATTATTTGACAGATTTTGTGGTGACTTAGGACACTGAGCCAAGATTGTAACTTGATCTTGGGAGATATTGAGCTCCCTTTGGAAGTTAAGGTGCTTAGCAACTTTCCAGATCAGATCCTTAGGATTCAGTCTTGCAGCCATGCAAATGAGGGTTTGAGCATCTCTTGCAAAGTGTTGCTGAGTGCCATCAGCTCCCAGTAGATCACACTTACACCCAATCCCTACTGTATGTTATGTCCACTGGGGACTTAGTCATTGATTTCATGGGACCTGAGACTACTTGAAAGACAGAACAGTGGTAGGCACAGATGAGAGAAGTGCTCAAAGCCAGGCAAGATCAAGTCCACTGGTAGGATAGGGGTAAGATATTCACAGTCCAATAAGGTGAAATAATACTGAGCTCTACAGATGAATGGACCAGTAAGAACACAGTAGATGGCATATGAGGCACTGAACAGTTAGCTGAGAGAAATGCTGTTTCCTGGATACAGTTAGCTGACTCCCATGACTAACTGTGGTATGTAACCTATCTCTTAAATCAGCCACCGTACCAGATGACTGGAGGGTAGGTAGTGTAATGTCCATTTTAAATAAGGCTCCAGAGGCAATTACAAGCTGGTAAACCTAACTTCAGTACCAAGCAAATTGATTGAAACTATAGTAAAGAACAGAATTATCAGACACATAGCTAAACACAATATGTTGGGGTAGAGTCGACGTAGCTTTTGTAAAGGGAAATGATGCCTCATCAATCTATTAGAATTCTTTCAGGGTATCAACAAGCATGTGAACAAGGACAATCCAGTGGGTATGATGTACTTGGACTTTCAGAAAGCCTTTGATGAGGCCTAAATGGCCACAGAAGACCCAGAGAAAGACAGGCCCTCATAGGGCTGAGAAAGTGGCCACTGAGGGCACTAGAAGCAAAATCCCCTGCAATGCCATATCCAGGCACGAGGGAGTGCCATAGAGGTGAAGGTGTGCTATAACACCCTCCTTCCTTCTTTCTGAAAAGCATTTTGTTCTGGTCATCCCTATAAGGGCTCTGCAAACCATGGGCACTCCATGGACTACAATCTGAGAACTAATGATTAGAGATGGACTGTTCTGTATCTATAACATTCTTAAGAATTCAGCCTTTTTTTGACTAGCAAGCAATTCATGACTCCATCTTCATTTTTCTTTGAATGTATTTGTTCTTTGTAAGTATTTGCTGAATAGTTTTGATGAATAATGTTCAGCATATGGATTGTTTGACAGCTGTTCTCTTTGGCTCTTTACTATTCACATTGTGTGGTCAGTCACCTAAATATTGTTTCTGCTCCCTGTTGGATGACTAAAGCTTGTTGAATAGGGGAATAGTGAATAATGAAGAACCAGCGTCTGGTATGAATAAACATTATGTGCTAAAATGCATGAAACTGGATTCACAAACAATGAATAATGTGAGTCTGTGAATCATAGTAAACTGAACTACACAAGTGTAATAAAACATTATTAATGAATCAGCTTTTTTAAAGCATTCCACCAGCTCTACTAAACCCACCAAACAGCTGTCAGCTTAAAACAATTATTTTCACTACTACCATCAGGGCTAGATTTGAAGCAGCAATCTGAAGGTGAAGGGCTCAATATCCTTGTGATGGGTTGGATCACAGAAACCCCCTTGGGAATGCCACCTGATGTGCCTAGACTACCTCTGAGCCTGTTTTCCCTGCCAGATTGGGACTTCAGAACCTTGCCTTGTTTGAGCCAGACACGCTTGCCTGCTGCAAACACAGATCCAAGTCTGAACCACGTCCCCCACAAGCTGCAGGCTTAACTGAAAACAGCGTAAGAAGTGCTCCTGTCTCCAACAGTCAGATACCCAGCTCCCAATGGGGTTCAACCCCCAAATAAAATCGTTTTACACTGTATAAAGCTTATACAGGGGAAACTCATATATTGTTCGCCCTCTATAACACTGATAGAGAGATATGCACAGCTGTTTGCCCCCCCAGGAATTAATACATACTCTGGGTTAATTAATAAGTAAAAAGTGATTTTATTAAATACAGAAAGTAGGATTTAAGTGGTTCCAAGTAATAGCAGACAAAACAAAGTGAATTACCAAGCAAAATAAAATAAAACACGTAACTCTAAACCTAATACAGTAAGAAAACTGAATACAGATAAAATCTCACCCTCAGAAATGTTTCAATAGGCTTCTATTACAGACTGGATGCCTTCCTAGTCTGGGCACAATCCTTTCCCCGATACAGTCCTTGTTCCAGCTCAGGTGGTAGCTAGGGGATTTCTCATGATTGCAGCCTCCTTTGTTCTGTTCCACCCATTAATATATCTTTTGCATAAGGCGGGAATCCTTTGTCCCTCTCTGGATTCCCACCCCTCCTTCTAAATGGAAAAACACCGGGTTAAAGATGGATTCCAGTTCAGGTGACATGATCACATGTCACTGTAAGACTTCATTGCCCACTTGCCAGCACACACACATACAGGAAGACTTACAGGTAAAACAGGTTTCAGAGTAGCAGCCGTGTTAGTCTGTATCCGCAAAAAAAACAGGAGTACTTGTGGCACCTTAAAGACTAACAAATTTATTTTAGCATGAGCTTTCGTGAGCTGCAGCTCACTTCTTCGGATGCATAGAATGGAACACACAGACAGGGGATATTTATACATACAGAGAACATACAGTCAATTGTCCTAGTTGATGGGCACCATTAAGATTCTAATTCACCATTAATGGCCCACACTTTGCATAATTACAATAGGACCTCAGAGTTAGATTTCATATTTCTAGTTTCAGATACAAGAATGATACATTTATACAAATAGGATGACCACAGTCAGTAGATTATAAGCTTTGTAATGATACCTTACAAGAGACCATTTGCATGAAGCATATTCCAGTTACATTATATTCACTCATTAGCATATTTTCATAACATCATATGGAGTGCACCGTCACTATCCTATTACCAGTCTTGCCACTAATTCTCACAAACCCCTGTTTGATACCAGACTATGGAGGTTTGGCTCTTGATTGCAGTATGTTTCGTTATAATTATTTTCATAATAGCATCTTTGGAACATTTCAAATGCCAGACTTGTAAGGATCAAAACTGAACCTATTTACAGATTAGCTACATTTCTATTTCTACGATACTATGAAACAGGATTGGCATTAAAAAAACATTGTTTTAACTTGACTGGTGAAGTACCATATTTATTCAGAGGTTTTATTTATTTATTTATTCAGACTTCCATGTGCCCTTAATTTTGTATTAATGTTGTTTACAATACAGTCTAAGATTGTGTGATAAACCCACGTTTATGTACTTGAACTTCAGTAAAGCATTTGAAATGGTACCACGTGGGAAATTATTAGTTGAATTAGGAAAGAAGGGGATCAGTACAAGCATTATAAGGTGGATAAGGAACTGGCAAAAGGGGAGGAAGCAACAGGTTGTGCTAAAAAGTGAATTATTGGACTAGACAGAGATTGCTAGTGGAACTCCTCAATAATCAATCTTGGGACCAATCTTATTCAATATTATTGTTCACTACCTTGCCACAAATAGGAGTGTGCTAATACAATTTGCTGATGATACAAAGTTGGGAAGCATTGTCAGTGTAGAGGGAGATCAGAACATTATACAGGAAGAGCTGGGTGACCTTGAAGACTCCCATGGCAGAAATGGGATGAAATTCAATAGTACAAAGTGCAAGGTCAAACACTTAGGGTCTAATAATAAGAATTTCTACTACAAGCTGGGTCTTGTCAGTTGGAAGCAACAGAGGAGGAGAGAGACCTGGTTGTGTGGGTTGATCCCAGAATGACTATGACCCACCAATTTGAAGCATCTGTGAAAAAGGCAAATGTGATCCTAGGATGTATCAAGTGAGTCATTTTCAGTAGAGAGCAGTGTCCCTCAATGTCATTGAACAAGGCACTGGTAAGACTGATTTGGAATACTGTTTACATTTTCATCGCCTGTGTTCAAGAAAGGCAAATTCAAAATGAAATCAGTGCAGAGAACAGCTTATTGGGTGATAATGGGAATGAAGGGTCTGTCTTATGAGAGGAGATTGGAAGAGCTTGGCTTGTTTAGTCTAGCAAAAAGGCATCTGAGAGGGGATATGATTGCTCTCTATAAGTACATCAGTTGGATAAATATCAGGGAGGGTGAAGAGCTATTAAAGTTCAAGGAGAATTCTGGCACAAGCAAAACTAGGTATAAACTAGCCACGAACAAGTTCAGGCTGACAGTTAGAAGAAGGTTTCTAACCATCAGAAGGATGAGATTCTGGAACAGCCTCCCAATGGGAGTTGTGAGGGGAAAAAAATATTTAGTTTTAAGAGAGAGCTGGACAAATTTATGAGTGTGATTGTATGATGGGATTGCTTGTGGTGGTAAGGGGGGGACAAGGCTCAACAGTGCTGGAGTTCACTTTTGGTTTATGTCATATGTCCTAAAAGCTCATACTTTGGGGTTTCATCTAGTCATCTCCAGGGGTCAGGAATGGATTTCATCTCCCACTCCCCTCCCCAAATGTATTCTGTTGGGTTTCTTTTAATCTCCTTCCTCAGAAGAATGAGGGATGGTCACGGCTAGAGATGGTACATAGGATGGGGAGGGCCAGGGCTCTGAAGTGGCATGGAAAATTCTCTCTCTCTCAGGTGCTTGGCTGGCTGGTTCTTGCTCATGTGCTCAGAGGTTAATTGATCATTATATGTGGGGTCAGGAATTAATTTCCCCCTACGTCAGATTGGCACTTACCTTGGGGGATTTTCAGTAGAGTTATGTCTGAGTCAGATGGGGCCATGGGCCAGATTCTCAGTTGATGCAAACTTGATAGCCCTGTTGAAATCAAAGGCCATATGCCAATTTATACCCATTTGCCTATCTCAGTCTCTTCCAGGCCTCATACGCTATAAAATAAACTTAGATATAGTTGGTAAAGTTACAGCTACAGTTCAGAGATACTCAGTCCAATATTTGAAGCGTGAAGCATAGTAAAAAACATAAACTGAATCAACATATTACAATAATCCATATGGAATGGATGAAAGCATCAAATTAAAATGTGCATAACACAGAGATACATCTTCAAATGGAGATTTTCCCCAAAGCCTCTCACTATGATTATATTTCAAATTACTTTTCATATTTAAATCTTGCTGTCTAGTTAAAGATTTTTGGTCTCTGATGAGCTATTTTCCCTTAATGTATTATCCCAACTGATTATTCTGTAGGGTCAAATATGACTTTCTTTCTCTCCTAGTTTTGATTTAACTTTGGAAAAAATTTAAATAACCATTTACAGTAAAATCTGTGTTACCTGGCACTTTACCAACCAGAAAACTCTATAAACCGGCATTTCTGATCTTCATTGAAAGCCTGGTTTATGGTCCAGTTGGCGTGGGGCCAGCAGGCTCCCTACCTGGCTCTGCATGGCACCCCAGAAATGGTGACATGTCCCTGCTGCTCTTAGGCAGAGGAAAGGCCACGAGGGGTTCAGAGTGTGGGGAGGAGGGATGGGCTCTGGGAGGGAGTTTGGGTGTGGGAGGGGGCTCAAGCCAGGGGGCTGGGGTGCAGGAGGGGGTGCAGGGTGCTGGATCAAGGTGGTGCTCATCTGGGGTGGCTCCCTGCTAGCGGCAGTGCCCCTGCATGTCCTATTGGCCGCAGTTCTTAGCCAATGGGAGCTGCAGAGCCAGTGCTCAGGGCAGGGGCAGCACACAGAGCTGCCTGCTGCGCCTCCGCCTAGGAGCAGCAGGGACAGGTTGCCACTTGTGGGGAACCACCCCAGGTGATCGCCACCTAGATCCGGCACCCTGCCCTGAGCCCCCTCCCACACCCAATCTCCCTCCCTCTTGTTAATTGGAATTTTTTACTCACCAGCAGCCCCCATTCCCTGAACATGCCAGATAACAAAGCTTTTACTGTATTTAGGAAGTAAGAGTAATTTCACAAATCATTATCATGTAATTACCATTAACCATTAAAAATGAATTTATCAACTTTGTTTATGCAACAATTCAGGCACCATTTTATTTCTATTTGGAAGGATAATAGAAGTTACAAGATGATCCTCCTTACAAAATGTAAGGCATGTTTCTGGGTTTTCTTAGATTGAATGACAATTCTGTCATTGCTTATATTAACAAATTAAATAGAACTGTTAATATTCAGACAAATGTTATCTTTTTTGTTTATCCATTAGAGATTGTCGATGTAGCTCTTCCAAGCATTCACTGGTCTTGCAGCCTGTGTTTGTTTATACATTGATATTGTATACCAAATCAAGCATTACTACTAGACAGTTTTCAGTTGGGCTACTGATTTTCATATATCAGAGGACTCCATGAGATTACCTTAGGTAGCCCACTGATACCCATAATGGGGCAGATGGAAGATAAGGTCTCTCCCCACATGATAACATCAGCCCATAATAAAAATAATAAAATATATACAAGAAATAAACTAATTTAAATGGGTTAGCTCATATTCAAGATTCTCCAAAGGAAAAATGTAAAGTCACTGCTGTACTCCCAGTGCACCAATGGGGTAGATTAGTGACTCAGTGGTTGAGGCGGGTTAGTGAAGAATTAAGATATTCAACACAGAGATTCACTATTGGTTAAAAGCAGATATTCAGTTTTAATGTAATAAGTAACAAATTATTACCCTTTGTCTGCAGCAGGGCTTGCTGGGTCCTAGGGAAGGGCCTGGCGACTGATTAAGATCTACTTAGTATTGCTCTCTATAGAGGCAAGAATAAAAAGCCATAATACCGGTCACAAATGAGCTCCGTCAAGATATCTTAAGGCAAAACTCTGTTACAGATTTTCTATACAGTATGTTGTGTTCGCTAATAATAATAATAATCCAGTCTCTCGCACCGAGTCTATTCCTCAAACACTTAGGGAAAGATTCTCACACTACTCCTTGTATTGTACTGTTTCACCTTCATGGGTTAGAACAATTTTGCTTGGCAAAATTTTCAGTCTCAGCTTACCCATAGACTCTATAGAGGCAGAATCTAGCATCTCAAAGTGACATTATAACTATCCTCCAAATCTTTGTATTCTATATAATACATTCTTCTCATATGGTTTCAAGTCAGCCCTTTACATGGGACATAGAGTTAGAAGAGAATGACTTAGGTTTCATTAGCAAAAATGTTTTCTTTGTGATGGAGCCTTGAAATTGTGTGGTCAGTACAAAGTCAGAAAAAGAGTAACCTTTAGGAAGTGCATCTGTCTGATAACAGAAATAGTATTTTACTGTTTGGATTAGTTCAAGGCTTGATGATTTGAGGATAAATCTTTATCGGGTGATATAATAATTGAAATGAAGGCAAAATATGCTGAAAGATGTTGATTTCTTTTTGTTTAAAAGATAGCTTCACTTTGATCATTCCTATTTACGCTCATTATTTAAGAACATGCCATGTGATATTCACTGCTGAAACTGATATTCCCTGTAGAGAGCTGTGTGAGCTCCTGCTGTGAAATCAAGCTTGTCCATTACAAACCACTCCTCCCAACAGAAGAGATTCTATCAGAACCTGAATTGACCTGCAATATCTGTTAGGAAAAAAGGAAACTTTTGAGCAGTCACTACTGTATCCCTTGCTTTTTTTTTCTATTACTCTGAGCTGTGATGTAGAAATCACACGGCCTTTATTATCTTTATAACAAGGTCCATGATAAGAAGTGATAGCTAATGTGTGGATCCGGTAACATTGACTTGCTGTGGGATTTGCTTTCTTTTAACCTAATTTGGTGGATACGTTTCAATCCTTGACATAGCAGAAGGTCCTGCATTTTCCTTTGATTTCTGCTACACAGTGTTGTCAAGGCAACCAGCATCAGTGTTTTCTTTCCTACAGTAAACTAAGACTCAAACATTGCAAGCCTTAAATCACACTAATTTCTTGTAATATGTGAGGTCAAATACTTCACCAGTATGCACAAAGGCACAAAGCTATTACTTTTTTTATTGGCTATCATGTCATTATAGTGTACAACTTTGTGCACAAGGGAGAATATGTATATTAAAGCTTTTAAAATTAAAATAATTCTATAGCATTTATGTCCGGTTGTGATGCCTCAAGGATACAAGGGACTGTTTTGTACAGACAGTTGTTATACTTCTAATGTTTTAGCAATTACAGTTGAGCTCTACTGCTAATTTGTATGTAAACAGATCACACATATACTTGTTCTTGTGGTGCAACCTTCTCATGACTTGTGCCACTACAAGAACAATAGGTCATAAATGGATAGTCTGGGCTAGCCACCACTCCCAATATTTCTTTTTGTTCTGTTCAGTGGAGGTTCTGCTGCTCCTGTCCCAATTTACAGTGCTTTATACCAGCTGAGAATCTGACCCTCCCAACCTTTCATGACCCAAAAATATCCCCAAGGTATCATCATGCTAGCAAAATGTCATCACATCAGAACATTGTACTGTGACATCCCAGTGCAACAGCCTTCCTGGAGAGAATACAAGATGGCTTTTATTGTTTCTAATGTCGCTTTGCTGTTCATGGTGATTTGGGCTCTTATTTTAAAATAAAAAAACAGAGCTTTGGTTATCAGAATATAATGCTTCTTAAAAATCAGCTACTAAAAGCTATTTCCTCTTTACTCATCTGCCATTCCCAAGTTCTGTATTTCCCCCACTATACTGGTTGATCTCAATAACGCTCATGGAAGTGTAAGGAATTCAGGACATTGCTCAGTTTTAGATGTTTGTGATGTCATCCACGGCCGCACAGAAACCTGAACCTGAATCAATGCCTTTTGTACATTCCAAACTCTCATTGTATGACACAGTTATCAAAGGGGCTGTGGGTAAGCCCAGAGTCCGAGCTGTGCTCCTCACAGAAATGTAGCATTTCAGCAGGTGCTGAGATTATTGCAATTCTGCTCTACTCAGTAGTGTGGCCTGTGGAACTCAGAATGAGTCTAGACCTTTTATCCCCATCCTTTTTGGTGAAGAGTCCAGTCAATCATATCCTAATAGTGATATATGAAACATGAGTCTTTGGAATTTACTGAGCCATACTGGAAAATTAAAAAACATAAGAAGCTGAACACATCAATTTTTCAATTCTCAGCCCCAATCTTGACTTAAAACAAATCTGAAGCTGTTAGTTATTTGTTGACTTTTAGAGATAGTTCCAGAAATACTTGAAACATTCAGTTTTTAGGGCTTGATTTTGAAGCTGATGGGAATTTTGCCGTTGGCTTTAATGGAAGAGGGCTGTTTGCCAGCCTAATACTGATTAATAATGTAATAAATGACTAAATTAATCAAATTAAAATATCCATACTTTACTGAGATTATTTAAACTAAACTTTGAAATCATATGAGTAGTTCTGAATGGAGGCCTTCCTTAGCTAAGAAGCAGGTTATATATAGCCTCTGCCTGGATCTGCTTTGCTTCTTATTGGTGGAATAAATGTAATTATTTCATTTACAATATATATCATGGCTCTTCTCTTGTAATTAACTGCTATATTCACAGCACTGGGTCTAAATTATGTTAAATTAGGGTAAATAATATATTTAATTTCCTATATTTTACAGCTTTCAGTATTGAACTCATTTTTCTTTTAAGTTTAAAAATATAGTCTTTCACTACAAGGACGTACAATTTTCTACATGTACTTCACTCCCCTGCCACATGATGTTCAGAAGTTGGCTATGTGAAAAGTAAAAGCACAATATTAGATCTTTGCCAGAGGACTTTGAGAACATAAAGCTTGCCTCAACTCCTCATCTGTGTGTTATGGCTGTACTTTTGTGAAGGACTTTCCTGGATTATTCAGCACAGATTGGTTTTTGTTTCATTGGATCAGAGGATCATCTCCATGGAGAAAAGTATAAGAAACAATGAGATAGGAGTAGCTATTTGTTGACAAATTGGCACATTTTTTGCAAAGGTCAAATTTAAAGAAAATAAAGCACCTCCGTTCTTTCAATCACTGGGATGTGGCAAGTCATGCATTTGAACCTGACATATATATTACACTTGCACTTGAACAGTCAAGCTGATCAAGCTGAAATGCATGAGAAAATGTCAGACTGGCAGACCTTTGGCCTATAGAGTCACCCAAACCAAACAACACCTTTCTTATGAATCAGATTAATTTGAATAAGTGAATATCAAATACTGGGTTCTGGTTCTCCACCCAAGTAAGGTTAGTTTATTCTTCAGGAAGAAAAAAATGACCACATGAAAAATGGCTATTTTCAGGATCACTTGCACTATTTACTGGGTGAGTAGGAAGGAGCAGTATTCGCTGGGGGCAATTTTGTTTGCATTTAACAGAACAGAAAATGAAAATAAAAACAGGGATGCAGGTGGGGATTTGGGTAGCAACTTTTAGAGGTTCATCCAACTCTTATCAAATTATGCTTGAACTAAAGGTTCCCTAGTGCACGTTAATGTAGTCCCACTTCAAGCAGAACTACGCTAATATGCACTAGGGAACTTTTAGTGCATTCCAGCAGGATCCACATGGGCCATTTAGTGTGCAACAGGCTGATGCACATTAGAATTTACATCCATGCTGGTGCACTCTAAGGCACCATGTAGACATTCCCAGAAAAATATTTGTATGTGGTTTCCTAATATGCAGTCATGAAATTATGGACAGTGACACTTCAGGGTATTTAGAAAGAGGTCTGAAGAATGTATTTCAACAAAATGTAAGGCTGATACTGAGGGGAAGAATGATTGGCTACAGTTAAATATATTTTTCAGAATATTTGAGTGTTTTAACTCCGTCTTCCTCCTGAATGAGTACTAAAGTTTCTAATGAAGTTACTTCCCTTTTGTGTCAGGATTCTCTAGGAGCTTTCTTTGGGATATAGCTTTTTGTTGTTGTGTGGGTATTTATCTGTGTATTGTTGCTTCCAACATACAAAGCTATACTTCTCTCAATCCACATTATAGGACATACGTTGATGTGAAGGGGAGTTACGCACATGGTCTTATTATAATCAGGATTACACTGATGATAGAAAATATAATACCTTCAGGTCAAATTACACCATAAGATCTCTGGCAAATCTGAAATAAGTGGTTTATAGTTTTGTTTGTAACAAACAAGCGAGCATAGGGGATTCTCTCTCTCTCTCAAAAGTGGTTTTACTCTGATGCTAAGGCAAATGGAACAAAAGGGGGGGGAGTGCATGATTTGGAGAGAATAGGACATTTTTAGCACAATACAGTACTAAGTGCAATTCTTTCCCCTTATGTTTGCTTAACACAAAGCAAATTCAGGTGCAAATATTTTCCAGACTTTAGGAGGAATAACTAATATTATACAGTAGCCACAGGAGATCGGTAGTCACCAGGATGATGGTTGGATGCATGAATTTTGACTGGGACTTAGTAAATAATAGGAAAATATAATTTTTTTTAGTATTGTATTTAAAATGTCAGCAATTTTGAATAAATTATCTAATGAATATTATTTGATAGGTTCTAATTTTGACACATTACTCAAGGTGGTTCCAGGTCTCATAATTAAATATTTGGGGAACCAAGTTGTGTTATGAATAGAGAGGAGAAGGTGATCCATGAGAGGTCTTTTGCTAACCAAAGTACTCTAAGCAACTTATAGAACATAATAAAGACACAGTCTTTGCCTCAGGGAGCTTTCAGTCTAATTAGACAAGGCAGAGGAAGAGAGAGAGACGCACAGATTAGTTGAGGTGAAGTTTGTGATGCTTCCCAAAGGTACTCAGAGTTGAGGCACCTTGCTACCATCTGCCCTTAGTGTGAGGAAGCCTTGTCTGTGCTCACCAGGGGTCAGCTCCCTGACTTCCCCCTTCACAAGCACTCCACTCTCAGCCTATCCAGGCTGTCCATTTACACATTAGTAAAACCCAACCCTCAAGCCATCCAGGCATTCCCCTAGAGTCCTCAGCCCCTGATCCACCAGACAGTCCCAGAATTCCCAGATCCTCTGCTCTCAAAAGAACAGTATGTGGAGTTACTGTGGCTTTAGGAGAATGAATAGAGTCTCCAGGGTGTGGGAGCTGACAGTAGGAGGAGGCAGCTGATTTTAGGTTAGACAGATAGATTTACCTGAATTAAGATTCTCTGTATATATGTTAACTATATGTCTAATAAAGACTGCTGTTAAGTTACTAGCAATGAATTATTAGAAAGACTAGTGTTTTCTATTCAAGTACTCTAACACAGAACAAGGAGTGGGGTACGTGATAAAAAGAACTGGAAGAAGTTATTTAAAAAAATCCTGAGGTAAAAGTTATTCAGGAGTGAAAAACAAGTTTAAATGAAAGAAGATGGATCCATTAAGAGTTCTCACATTTCTAAAAATGTCAAGAAATGTTGAAGAAAAAAATTGGAAACGGTTTAAACAAGAATTTGATTTGTGAGGGCATCAGTATCTACTCATAAAGAAGATAAACAAATGTTGCCAATCTTTTTGAATATTGCAGCAATTTAATTATATAATTTGTTTGAGCTTAATATTAGACAACAATCTTTAAAAATGTGAGGAATACTGTTTACCAAAAAGAAATGAAACATTTTAAAGGTTTTGAGTTTCACTCAAGAAATCAAATGGAGGAGGAGACTTTCAAATAATTTTCAACAGATCTAAAGAGAAGTCAGATGGGTAATTTCCAAAATCAAAGTCAATTAGAAGAGATAAAATTGTGATGGTTATAAAAGATATCAATGTAAGAAAAAGACTGTTAAAAGAGCCTGATAAATCTGGGAAAAAAATGCAAATATGCCAAACTGCTGAACTTAATCAACAATGATTGCATATTTCAGAAAGAAAACAAGCTGATGTGAATACAGACTTAAGAAAAAGTAAATAACAAGTCTAGGGAGGAAAACAGAGTGAAAGTATTATAGTTAAAACGTATGAACATATGAAAGAATGTTCTAGTTATGGAAGGACAAAAAAGCAAACAGGATGTTAGGAATAATTAAAAAGGGGATAGAGAATAAGACTGAGAATATATTATTGCCCTTATATAAATCCATGGTACGCCCACATCTTGAATACTGTGTACAGATGTGGTCTCCTCACCTCAAAAAAGATATTCTAGCACTAGAAAAGGTTCAGAAAAGAGCAACTAAAATGATTAGGGGTTTAGAGAGGGTCCCATATGAGGAAAGATTAAAGAGGCTAGGACTCTTCAGTTTGGAAGAGAGGAGACTAAGGGAGGACATGATAGAGGTATATAAAATCATGAGTGATTTTGAGAAAGTGGATAAGGAAAAGTTATTTACTTATTCCCATAATACAAGAACTAGGGGTCACCAAATGAAATTAATAGGCAGCAGGTTTAAAACAAATAAAAGGAAGTTCTTCTTCACGCAGCGCACAGTCAACTTGTGGAACTCCTTACCTGAGGAGGTTGTGAAGGCTAGGACTATAACAATGTTTAAAAGGGGACTGGATAAATTCATGGTGGCTAAGTCCATAAATGGCTATTAGCCAGGATGGGTAAGAATGGTGTCCCTAGCCTCTGTTCGTCAGAGGATGGAGATGGATGGCAGGAGAGAGATCACTTGATCATTGCCTGTTAGGTTCACTCCCTCAGGGGCACCTGGCATTGGCCACTGTCGGTAGACAGATACTGGGCTAGATGGACCTTTGGTCTGACCCGGTACGGCCGTTCTTATGTAAGGAGGCACAAACCTAGACAATGTCCAACATATGGTCAAACCTGACATATCTGCAAGAAATAGAATCATGTCACAAAAGTTTGCAAACAGAGAAGTCTGGAAACACTTAGAAATAGACATTTAGTTCAAAATTCAAAAGTCTCAAAGAGGATACCAAATAAGTAATACAGAGCTTCAATTGTATTTATATGATTTAAAATTAGAATATCAACTTTCTAGAGTTTATGAAGTAACCAGTGTAATTGAAGATGATGATAGATTTTAAATACATTTCCTGTAACAGAAAGCTTAGCAACAGATTACCTAGATTTTTTCAAGATTATAAGGAAAGGATTAACTATAAATATCAGTCAAATTTGTATCAAATGAATTTTTATGATAGAGGATTGCATCAACTACCTTGTTTGAAATACTAATGTAGAAATTGGGCTCAGAAATTGTAATCTTACGATGCCATGACTAATAATGGTCAAGTGTGTAGATTAAATTGGAGATATTTTCAGTAGTTACCTGCAAGACCAGACTCAGCTGAAAGAAGAAATTATATAGTACAGCAATCCGTCTTGAGGCACATCACTTGCCTTTATCTTCAAGGCTTTAAAATAATATAATTTTCTATAGACACACACACACATCTCCTTATGTATTATTTGCACATACACTTCACAAAGACTACAATGACCAGTGTGACTCAGGCTTTCAGTAGAGATTTTACATAACACTCTTTGGGGGAACTAGTATGTAAATACCAGACTCAGGGGATCCCTGTAACCCTAATGCACCCCTCTGCCGGCTGGCATCAGGAGGTCCTTGGGTCACAATATTAAACATTCATCTTGTTAGTTCCATCCCCCCTTTTCCCCTCATTCCTCTTGTCAGTGCAAGTGGTTCATCCTCCCTCTTTCCCATTGCCCCTCCATGTTAAATATGGCTTTGTTCCATGCTCTCTGCATCATTATAGATTTAAGACTAATACCAACATAAAAATAATCAGCCATGCAGATGGTGCCCATATTGTTGGTGTTGAGAGGCAGATAGATGTCTTGCCATGGAGTGGAAAGGAATGCTCTGGCATGGTTCTGGGGGGTGAAGGAAGGGGCCCTCATGGCTGGTCCTGGCTCTAGAGTGGCTTTCACAACATGTTCAGCCTTAATGGTGTATCACAGCTAAAAAACTGGATATGTTCTATAATAAGACATAATACATGCCATTAGATAGACCACTAACATTCTACTAACATACAGTACATGCCATAAAATGCAGCAGTCCCTATTGCTTTGATTGCAAAGCTAAAATTTTGGATTAACTGTTGTGAGCCTGGCTTTCCAACACTAATGTAACTGTGACTTGTGTCGTTTTAGCCCTCGTTAGGATGACCTACTATACAAATGTAGGTTATTCCTTTTGATAGCTGGAGCAAGACATCTTACCTAAAGATATGCTTAGAGACATCTTATATGGGATCTCGCCACAAAGATGTGCAGTAATTTCTTTATGGCAGAGTGGACAGGGAAAGGAATTGGCTGGCTGTGGAAGAGCCAGGGGTGTGAGCAACAAATCCATGGAATATAGAGAAGGATTGCCCAAGAGTCTGGTTTAGCAAGAGTGGGTGATAGCAGCAGCTCTTGAATGAAGGTTCTTGGCAGAGGGTCAGGGCTAGATTTCATCCCCCTTCACTCCTGTATGGGTTATTCACCTTTAGCCTGTCCTCTCTGACTGCGTGAATGATGGATTTCTCTGCAGCCAGAGTGCATCCTTTCTGGATATTGTAAAGAGATAGGCGTGGTCATCTTCTAGTTGTTTGTCAGAAAAGATCACTCCCTACTGATCTGGAGGAAAGCCTTTATCCATCTTGGATTTCATCCAAGCTATTCTCTGTGGTGGCACTGAGCTCCACTTGAGCTCCACTGGCACTGAGCTCCACTGGCCTATAGTGCAGCACAGCCCCTATTATGACTGTCTTTTGGATTGCACTAGCACTAAGCAGCCACAGCTGGAGACGCATTGTGCTAGGCATGTACAAACACATAGTGAGAGACTGTATTCCCCAGACTTCTTGTAGTCTTAGTGGACAAGACAAATAAAGAGTCAGAAGGGAAACTGATTCACAGAAAGGTGAAGTGACTTGCACAAGGTCACATGAGGCTAGATTCACAAAGGAACTTGAGCATGGCAATGCTAAGTGTCACCCTGCTTAACTTCAACATGCCTAAAAAAAACACCTGGTTTAAGCACCTAGCTTCTTATACAGTGCATGGGAGACATAGGCCCCTTACAGTGGGATTCACAAAAGCCAGCATGCTAGGCAGCTCTTCCCCTCAGGTAGTCAATGGGAGACATTAAGCCAAGTGGTGTGTGCTCAAAACTGCCCCTCTGTTGGAGATAGATGCCTATAAAATTATTTGGAGCAGAGGGACTGGAGGCCTTTGACTTCCTAAGCAAGTGCTGCAACCATCAGCTAGTCTTTTGCTCTCTTTTGTTCTTTTTCCTTCCACACCTTCCCAGTGATTCGCTCATGATTTATCCAAAGTGGAACAGCTTCAACGGGAGATTCTGAGGGAGCCCCACATCAGGTCTCCAGTGCCCAGTCCACTAGATCATGCAATGTCACACCGAACAAAGACTGTATTAACTGCTGTTTCAACATGTGAAGAGGATCCTTAAAGGCTTTTTAGAGAGGAGGATTTATACATTGTAGAAGGCTGCTTTTTAAATAAACAACCATAATGTGACATGAGCATATCCCCAATAGATGGGGAGGTGATGATGATGTTGGTTAGGAAGAAGGTCCTGCTGTGGGCAGAGGATGCTATAATTATCCACCATGAGGTTTCTGGCACATTCCTCTGAAGCATTTGCTGCTGGCCACTCTGAAACAGGATACTGGGCTGGATGGACCAGTGGTCTGACCTAGTATGGCCATTCTTATATTAATGTTCCACATTCCTGCATTCTGTGCTGGAATGATTAGGATGTAGGTACTGGGGTGAGAATAGTTAGTGAATTATGATTATTCGTGATGATACAGATTGCAAAAACAGCTACTTCATTTTGCATTTTTAGAGATAATCTGCTCCAATTACTTAATATCCCTACTTTGCACTTTTTAAGGGCCTGTTAATTGATGACAAAGAAAGTTACAAATTCATAAAGTTACCAAGTAGCGTGCACTGATTGTACCAACCAAGGACAACTCTTTCAATTCACTGTCATTTTTAAAGAGAAATGTATTGCTCTTTATTTTGAAAAAGCTGCATTATGAATTCTGTGCAGAAAAAAAATCTCATTACTAAGGTGTTTAGCAAAGTCAGGTATTTTAATAACATAGTTCTTCAATAAGCTATGCGACCATTACTGCAGAAGCTGTAGAATCGTAGGGCTTTTCTACCAGCAGAGTTGCACCAATTTAAAATGTGCGATTTTAAAATTTCTTTAAACAGGTGCAAGTCTGTGTAAACACTGATTTCAGTTTAAACCAGTATATTTTAGGTTATGTTGATGAGCAACAGTGAAATAAGTTACTCTTTAAATGAAATGAGTGCCTACAAAGGTGTTTGTATCAGCTTAACTAAGGGTATGTCTACACTGCCCACATTACAGCACGGCCGTGGCGGCGCTGTGATGTGGGCAGTGTAGATGAGCTTTCTCACCGCATAAGAGCGATTAAAAAAAACTCACCCTGAACGAGTGGTGGTAGTTGCTCCCAGCAATAAAGTGCTGTTGATATTGGCACATTTCAGCACTAAAACTTTTGTCGGTCCGGGGTGTGTTTTTTCACGCCCCTGAAGGACTAAAGTTTTAGTGCTGAAAGTGGCAGTATAGACACAGCCTAACTGTTGCAAATTTGTGTGTAGACCAGATCTTAGATTATACATTGTGTGGACCGTGTCTTTCTGTATGTGCCTAACACACACCTTCGTACAGCAACCAGGCACAAATATACTCCCTATGCTTCACTGAGCACAGGAACTGCTCTCTTCTGGTGCCTCTGGGGTGCTGCTTATTTCAAAGGGAAGGTCATAGTCCTGTTCCTTATTCTGCCCACCCAGTAGATATGGCAAATGCTGCACTATCCTAAGGGGAGGTGCCAAAGACCCACTCACCATGCTGTGATGTACAGCAGGTTATTTTGTGCTGCATTAGGGTATAAGGTGGTTCCTTGCTACAGATCTAACCCCTAGTGCCTCTTTTGCTTTGCTTCTTATACTACAAAGGCTAAACTCTCCTCTCTGATCCACACCTCTGATCTCTTCAAAGCTCTTCTGCTCTCCCTGTGTGGAATCCCTATTGTCTTTTATTAGTATTAGTTTGTCTTTCTCCTTCTCAACACAGATTGCCTAGTGAACCCATTCCATTTCTGAAAACAATCTCAGATTCTTTCCTCCAGCTGGTAGTTCGATAGTAGTGAGTGGTTTACTGCGGAGTCAGAGACAATTAGCACTTTGACAACTGACCAAAAACATAGAAAATAAATGCCCTCAAGTTATATACTCAGATCACACTGAAATATCTTGAATGCTCAGTTCACTGCATCATATACTTGCTAAAGTCCTTATGGTCGTTTGCCCTATCTGTTCCAAAAGATCATCCGAGATCTGCTAATCATATTAGGCCTCTTTTGGGGAAGGAGCCATACTTCTCTCTGTTTGTAGAGCACTTGAATTAGCACATTTTACGTGCCGTCATAAAATCATCATTTCAGATTCCCTTTTGCAGAGATTATTGGGTGGGAGTAGGGAGGGCACACTCTCTCCCCCCTCCCCACTTATTTACCTTCTTGAAAAAAGAACAGAAACTATGTAATAAAATAGCCTTGTCTCTAGATGTGAACAGAAGAAGCTCCATTCAGGTGTGGGCGCTGCTTCTTGTATTCTGTTACCTATCATGATTGTTTGCAGAATTATATATAGCAAGAAGGATCGATGCAACAGGAAAACACACTGAACACAACAGATTTAATGCTCCATCACTATAGAATTTCCCTTTCCAGGGCTGCTCTAACCAATCCTAGAAAACAAAGATCCAGAAAAAGATACAATAGTTACAATTAATGAATTCTACAGAAGCCCTTTCTCAGCAAGATCAGACATCTTTCTCTACTTCAGGCAGTCTCTGAGCTGCCTCTTTGAAGTGGCACAGCCCTGTGAGTGGCTGTTATGACATACTCAGGACACTGACTGACCTGGACTTTGAGCCACTAGCACTTCTTTGCTGGCGATATCTGAATTTCTTGTGTTCTGAGATCTTTTTTATCTTCTTTTCTTTTGAAGGTTGTTACACAGTACAAGGTTAGTTTCCTCCTGCTCCAAGCATTCAGAGGAGAGACACCTTTCCCCAAAGCAGCCTAACTTGTAACTTCAATTTTGTATGTACCGTCATTTGCCCCTTGCAAAAGAGAGACCTTTGTGTATGTAAATAGCATATTAATTTACAAATATGGGTAGCTAAATACAAAATTGTGGGAATAAATTATTGTGGGCCAAGTCTTTTGGCCCAAGTGAAGGTTGTGGGAAACCCTGATGGCAGGGACGGGGTGGAAGGATGCAGAGAACTGCACCTTTAGCATGCTGCAGAAATATGCCCTTTCAGGGCTCTATCTGCCATACTATGGCTAATGCTTGAGGTACAGGATAGGCCAGATCAGGGATGTGTGACTCTCTGAACAGTGTCTGTGATTCTGTTGCAGGGGAATGGGGACATGTGAGCCAATGGCAACTATAATCCTCAGGGTGCAGCCTGTTTGGAGAGACTTATGTTTCCATCCTGGAACTGGTCTGCATAAATGCTGTTTACCTAAGTGTTGTGTGCGGGAATTTGAATTGCAGGCATACTTTTACAGACTGAGTTAAGGCCCCTTTGAAAATTTGACCGAAAATGTCTTAAGTAAGCAATCTCTAGAAAATGGGACTGCCTCCCTGGATACTTCAGAACACCTGTCTTTGAGTAATTGCTTGAATAAAACCAGCATAGTGATTTTCGCTAACCAGTGTCTCCTCAAAAAGACATAAAAAGAGGCAGTTTTGATCCTGCTTCCTTTTGACCTATAGCCAGCCCCCTCAAGTACTATGGATTTCCTGTAGATTACCCAGCAGGGGTAAGGAACTGGTTAACTACACTGGCTATCATAGTCTTATTTAGATACCCTTTCCTCACTGAGTGTAGGCAAACTCTTTAGATTCATATTTCTGTGATAACTCATGATGATTTAGTTTGTAATTAGAAAAAAAAAAGATTATGAACTTCGGTAACAGCTTTTAGTTTTTGGAGGAAGATCATGTCTTTATAACACTGAGGAAGCAAAAAGCTTGAATGAGGAGCAATGTGTACTGTTAACTAAGATTATTACAAACTTTCTATGGCATGAGTTAGTAACAAAATGTTCAATTTCTTTTTTCAAAGGTTTTGGGATGTGTGCATAAAATCTACAGTGCACATTGTTTCTACTTCTGTATTTAGTCCAATACACTTTTTAATGGCTGATTTTATTTTTGTGCGAAGTTACAAAATCTTGCTTTCATTTCTTTGTGCCTTTGAATTCTCCTCACAATACATTGTGTTATAAACTTTATGAACTCAGTACACAGTCTTATAGCACCCTCTAGTGGTTAGCAACCTGCACGACACTTTCAAAATACAAGTGTTGGAGCTTGAATTCATAACTTAGCTAGTCACTAAAAATCATGGTCTTAATCAGTGCTTAATTTGTAATGAAGGAGGTGCAAGGGCTCAAGCAATTTTTTAACTTTCATAACTGACGTGGCAAGCCCAGAGTTGCTGGGGCTCAGCCCTGACACAAATTAAGCATTGTCTTAATAAAGACACTGGATTTATGGCTCATTACAACACTGTGAAACCCACTAAACACCCCCTCCCCGCCCCCCATTTTGTCCTATGACTACAGGCCACTTTACCTTGAATGGTCCCTTAGAGTGTGTGCTAACTACTTAGGCTAAACTATCGGTTTGACCTTGTATTTAGCTGTGACATTCTGAATACCTTTCCCAGACCTGAAGAAGAGCTCTGTGTAGCTCAAAAGCTTGTGTGTCACCAGCAGAAGCTGATCCATTAAAAATTATTACCACACCCATCTTGTCTTTCACAGTACAAATGTAATATTCTAGTAGATTTGTTAAAATGACCTCTTTTGGTTAGCCTTCCGTCACTCACCTCCGCTTGACCTTTGCCCAAAATGAAAAGGAGAGAGAGAGAATTGAGAGATGCCTGTGAAGCTTATAACACAAAATTCCACAAGACACAAAGCATCCTTGGTATAAACAAGTACATCCCAAGTGACTTTATTGGACTTGTGGCAGGACTGAATTAGAACCACAGTATTTATTTGCTGTACCCCTCATTCTTTCCCCCACATTCTTCCATTATCTCTTCACTCACTCTGCTTACTATCTTCTTAGGGCATGGCTACACTTGCAGATGTAGAGCGCTGGGAGTTAAACCAGCCTTCGGAGACCGCAGCAGGGAAAACGCTGCCATGTGTTTACACTGTCAGCTGCAAGCGCACTGGCATGGCCACATTAGCAGCTCTTGCAATGCCACAAAGAGCAAGGCATTGTGGTAGCTATCCCAGTGTGCAAATGGCTGCTACGAGCTTTTCAAAGGGGGGGGGGCTGAGTGTGACAGGGAGTGTTTTGAGTGTATGTGCGGGGAGACACAGTGTGTTTTGGGGGGCAGAGAGTGTGTCAGCATGCTGTCTTGTAACTTCAGACAACAGCAGACCCCCCCCACACACACACACACACCAGCAGCATTCCAAACTAATGGTTTGCTTTGACAGGGGATATCTGCATGCCTGCAGCTGATTTCAGTTGGGATGCAGCAAGCTTTATGTTTCTCTTGGAGGTGGATTACCAGGAGTGCTCCAGCTGCAGAGTCCAGGCACTCTACGTGCCTTGCCGGTGTGGACACCTCAGGACTTGGGGTGCCCGGGACTGCTTTAATGCGCTCTAATTTCCAAGCTCTTATACAGCACCATGAAATCACAGTATAAAAATCTCACCATGAGTGAAACTGGTGCACCTACCATTACCACGCATATTGGCACTCATGGGTGCAATTTTTTTGTTTTGTTTTATATAACATGCCTTCCCCAATCCGTTCCCCCCATTCCCATTTAGACTTCTCTTGCTGTTTCTCTGGCCTGTCCTCTTTCCTGCTGCTGTCTTTTTTTACTCCACCAGCCTCATTACAGCACCCCCCCTCCGGCCAAATTCCGCTCCTAGTTGTAGATTGATTTTAAGGGGAGCCCCTCACTTTTATCCCTTTTAGTCTCTTTGGCTGACTGCTTCCTCATTCCCTTCCCCAAGGTCTCACTGCTTGCCCCCTTCCTGTCCCCTTATGCCTCCCTAGTTAGATTAAAGTCTTTTGTGCTTCAGGCATCAACAACATTACATACCCAGTTTAACTTTGAGAAAAGACTAATTGGAGTGTTTGTTTTTCCTAAGCGTTATAAATGAAAGCCCAGTGTTAAAGGAAGTTCTATTTGTTGGTAAGTGTTATATTGTAAGCTCTTTGGGACAGGGATGATAATTTATTCTATTTTTACATAGTGCCAAGCACAATGGGGCCCTGACCTGGTTGAGGCTACTAGATGCTATTAATAAATTAAACAAAATCTGTGGCGTTTTCTTCACTATTAAAAGTTCTATTCCCTACAGGTTTTTAATACCTTGCTCATCACAGTAGTATCTGAGTGCCTGCCAGTAGTGAATGAAGCAATGTGACTCTACATTTGTCACTTGTTTGTTCTCTCACCCTCTCCCCACAGAGAGAGAAGCACGTGCAGTGGTGTGTCTTGTTTTGGTAGGGTGGTGGGTTTTTGCTATTGTTAAATGTAACTGTTGCTGTGTGTTTATATGAGAACAGGCAAGGTCAAAGCAATGTGCCTTGTACATGGAGTGGAAAATAATGAGGTATGTGATAGTCAACTCCTGGGGGAGTTCATTCTACAGTCTCAGATCATCCCTGGAAAAGGTTCTGTTTTCCACACAAACTTTATTGTTATTGTTCAGAGTTTTCCATCATGTCAGAGGAGCATAGTTGTTGACTGTGATCTTTGTTCTGAAGATTTTAATCGTGCTTTAGGTATCCTGGGCCCAGCCCATGATGATGTGTTTTGAAGATAGGGACCGAGACTTTGAACCCAATTTGAAATTCGTGCTGTTGGAGAAGGCTTTCCAAACGTATGTGCTCTTTTCGGGGAAGTAGAATGATAGTTCTTTGCAGCACTTGATACTCAGCTCTAATGCAGGTGGTAGGCACCCAGGATTGATAAAGCCATGTACCACTCTGGATAGTTTTTTGGGGTGAGATTTGGCAGCCTGAATGGTAGCTGACAAGAAGGTTCTCTTGGCCTGTAATATAGACTCAGCAGAGGCGTTCAGGAATTTGTCATGTTTCATCCTGTCTGAATCATCCTTTGTTTTCCACCATTGGTGCTTGAGTTTCCATCCCTCTCTTCATCCAGTGCAGGGTGCCAGAAAACCAGAGAGATCTGTGTGGGTAATGGGTAGAATAGGGCCACTGGTGGGCCAGGGTATGAATGGTGCTCAGTGGTTTGAGCATTAGCCTGCTAAACCCAGGGTTGTGAGTTCAATCCTTGAGGGGACTAGTTGGGGATTGACCCTGCTTTGAGCGGGGGGTTGGACTAGATGACCTCCTGAGGTCCCTTCCAACCTTATGATTCTATTCATTGCAGAATGGTAATGATTCACCAAGTCCAAGGCTACACATCCTATGGGTTGGGTGTTGTTATCTTTAGTAGGCTCTGGAATTTGTTGGGAGTCTGAGTGTTTGTGGTTTAATCAGGATCACTGGTCTTTCCGGGTTACCTAAGTGCTGGAAGCCAAAAAGGAGTTTGAAGAATAGCTAGCCAAAAACTCAAAAGGTAATAAAAATGTTTTTTAAGTACATCAGAAGCAGGAAGCCTGCTAAACAACCAGTGGGGCCCCTGGACAATCAAGATACAAAAGAAGCACTTAAAGACAATAAAGTCATTGCGGAGAAACTAAATGAATTCTTTGCTTCAGTCTTCATGGCTGAGGATGTTAGGGAGATTCCCAAACCTGAGCCGTCCTTTGTAGGTGACAAAACTGAGGAATTGTCACAGATTGAAGTGTCATTAGAGGAGGTTTTGGAATTAATTGATAAATTTAACAGTAACAAGTCACTGGGACCAGATGGCATTCACCCAAGAGTTCTGAAAAAACTCAAATGTGAAATTGCGGAACTGTGAACTATGGTTTGTAACCTGTCCTTTAAATCAGCTTCTGTACCCAGTGACTGGAAGTTAGCTAATGTAACGCCAATATTTTAAAAGGGCTCTAGAGGTGATCCCGGCAATTACAGACCGGTAAGTCTAACGTCATTACTGGGCAAATTTGTTGAAACAATAGTAAAGAATAAAATTGTCAGACACATAGAAGAACATAAATTGTTGGGCAAAAGTCAACATAGTTTCTGTAAAGAGAAATCATGTCTTACTAATCAGAGTTATTTGAAGGGGTCAACAAACATGTGGACAAGGGGGATCCAGTGGACATAGTGTACTTAGATTTCCAAAAAGCCTTTGACAAGGTCCCTCACCAAAGGCTCTTACGTAAATTAAGTTGTCATGGGATAAGAGGACTGGATTGAGAACTGGTTAAAAGACAGGGAACAAAGGGTAGGAATAAATGGTAAATTCTCAGAGTGGAGAGGGGTAACAAGTGGTGTTCCCCAAGGGTCAGTCCTAGGATCAATCCTATTCAACTTATTCATAAATGATCTGGAGAAAGGGGTAAACAGTGAGGTGGCAAAGTTTGCAGATGATACTAAACTGCTCAAAATAGTTCAGACCAAAGCAGACTGTGAATAACTTCAAAAAGATCTCACAAAACTAAGTGATTGGGCAACAAAATGACAAATGAAATTTAATGTGGATAAATGTAAAGTAATGCACATTGGAAAAAATAACCCCAGCTGTACATACAATATGATGGGGGCTAATTTAGCTAAAGGAAGCAGCACATGGCTGCTATTTGTAGGGTCCCTGCATTGGGTCCCAGAGTAGTGGGTAGGTGGGCCCAGATCCTGCCACTGAGGAAGTGATCTAAGCCCCAAGAAGGTGATGAGATTCAGTACTAAAAGCCCAAGAAAGGGGCTAGGATTTAAACAGGCTTAGAGATGGGGCTGAAGACCCTGGACAGGGCCAACCATGGTTGGACCTTTTAGCCTGGAAAAGGTTCCTTCATGTATTTATACTGTGTGTGACTCGGCCAGAGGGCTGCCTGAAGAGATTAACAAACAGGAGGTGCTGGGAGCAAAGAGAGATAGAGAGAGAGAATGCGGGTTCGCACCTAACCTACAGGAGGTAGTCATGAGAGGTGAGTGCACACTATCACACTACTCATTGCTCCTGTTTCCAGATCATTAATGAAGATGTTAAATGAGATGGGCTATAATCCTTCCCACAATTCAATATATTACTGTTTATCATTATTATTTGTTTATAGGCCTTCAGGAAGTTTTTAATCCATATTATTATGTTTCCAAACCAATTTGTATTAATACTGGGAGTAAAATGTTTGGGACATTGAATCAAATGCCTTACTAAATTCGTAATATATTAAGCCAAGTCTTCTCCTGCCTCAGGGCAACTTTACACAGCACGGTGAGCACAAAGCAGCCCTGATACTGGCTTATCTGGCCACAGGTAGATCATCCCACTATCCGCAGGTGGTGGACAGCCACCATAATAACACCATCCTTTCTGCAGCCAAGATAAAGTGTATGTCTCAGCTATCATAATGGTCCATTGGTGCTGTTGGCAGCTGGTGCAAGGGAGAGTATCCTTCAGATTAGACAAGGCTAAGGCAGAACCTTCTCAGAACTAGGGGGGGGGGCACAGAAGTGACTTAGTGCTCCTCATTCTCAGCTGATGCTCTAGCCTATTATCTCTGCCATTTCCCCCTTCGCCTACTAATATTTTAATTCTGTCAATAATCAAAAAGCAGCTAAATTTGCCTGGTAAGATGTGTTCTTTATTAACCCATCATGCTTTTTTTTTTTTTTGGTCCTTTAGATGTTTTGTGATGTCCCCTTCTCTCCCCCAATACTTTTGTTATTTTACTAGTGACAATGATTAGATTTTAAGGGGCCAAGAGTCTTTGGATGTCTGAGCTGATCATCAAATCCTGTCCAAAACTAGCTGGATTATTAGACCTCTGGCTAAAAGAGCACTAGAGAGCTGGGCCAAAAAGGTAAGTATTTTCCAGTGGGTGAAAAAGGAGGAAGGCTTCCCCATTCCCCACCCCCGACCTTTTCTACTGGAGGGAAAGGAAAAAGGGAAAAAATGTGAAGCTGAAACATTTTCAGAGACCAAAATATGTTCAGTTTTTAGCTTTTCAAAAAATTGACAAACTGAAGCTTTCACAAACATTTCTGTTTCACCATAAAGACATTTTCTACTGGAAAAAACACTGACAAAGTTTTCAAGCAGCTTTTGTCCTCTATCTCAGTTTTATTGAGACTGTTGGTGGATCAGCCCTCTCAGAGTTTAGAAGGCCTTAGTAGAGAACAAGATAGCTACACTACTGAAATGAGACTAGTGAATACTAATTGCAAAGGAAATATACCATGAAATACTGCTACCAGTAGGGCAAAATGTGCTCCACGAGAGAAAATTAGATGACAGAACAAACTTCTCTATAGGCAACCCAACTGAATCCTCTTACATTCAGCACTTATCACAGGTAAAGCAGTCAAAGTCAACATCCGCGATTTAAACTGAGATGGAATCCTTTTGCCCCTTTCCCTTTTCTGAAATCCAAACAATTGAAGACTGCATTTTCCTCAGAAATGCAAGCCTTAGTGGAAAGGCTTGAATGGAATTTTCATGATGAAAAGTCTCCAGGTCTAGTACTGTGAGTTGTGATGATAATGCTACATTCTATATATCCTGAAAACTGAATACTGTTGTATACTATCTAAATTATCTGCAAGACACAAAAACTGAGCACATTTTTTCTTCTTGTTATTGCCTCTGACTGGCTGTGAACAAATAATCTCATAGAAGCTTCTATCCTCAATATCACTGAATGCAGATGATAGTCTCTGGGAAAATTGAAAAGACTAAATGCTTGATATGTACCTGGCAAGCAGACTGACAGCTTTGTTTCATTTCACATCACTTGTGAGATCTTTCAGCAATTCCAAAGTATTATGTAAGACTGCAAGATTTAATACGAACAACTGTAATGAAACCAGCCATCCCAAGGCCTTGAATAGTGAATGCTCCAGAGACCTCAGAGAGGAGTCTATGGCAGCAGCAGTGAAACAAGCATACATGCCTGGAAAATTCATCTAGACCACCTACTTTAACTGTTAACTTGAAAATAATCCCTGAATATTTTGCACATTGACTATTTTATCTGCACGTCAAGAAGTGCACCCAACTCAAAGTGAATTGTGGGAGTCTGATTGTAGGTAGATTGCTATGAAAGACTGAAAACTGTTTGGTTCAGCACACCATTTATAGGATTACCAACTGTGTGTAAAAGTAGTCACCTGAAACTGTGCTAAAGCATTGAGGCAGTGACATTTTCCAACCTTAACCAATCAGGTACTATCACTGCAGAACCCACTACAGGCACCAATCAACATTTCACTGTAAAGCCGTATATTATTTAGACAGTCTAAAACAGCATTCTGGATTAAAGTTGCAATAAGGTTTCAGAACTAAACAGAATCAAAGAATAATAAAGTCTGGGTTGGTGGATTCATCTGTTCATAAGTGTAAATTTGTATATTACTATTAGATTGAACATGAAGTTGCATGAGAACGTGCATAAAATGAGGAATGTAGGATAGTCATGGGGGGGGTGGTTTTACCTCTGTATATGGCCCTGGTGAGACTGTTACTGGAATAGTGTCCAATTCTAATGTTCACACTTTAAATACATGTTGGGAAAAATTGGAGAGGGTACAGAGAAGAGCCACAAGAATTATTCAAGGACTAGAGAATATGAACCTGAGTGAGTCACATATTAAGTTAGTATGTTACACACCTTCTGTAACATTCTAGTGTTTCATAACCAGTTCATTGCCAACATGCTAGTCAGGGAGAAACAATTTCAAAATGTGGCCTTTCTGCCTTAGCAATAAAATGTTCCATATACAGATTCTCATTGCAAAGAGTGAATGAGCTGAGGTTAGTGCAGGAAAGATTATAAAGATATTAATCCAACAACTTGGTGGCTATTAGAATTAGTCAAACATCTTAACATTGAGATTTTCATGAAAATTTTGAATTTTGACTAAAAATAAAGTGGTATATTGGCAAAACTCTTCACCTGTTTTCTTCAACCATTTCTAGTTGAACTAGATATCTGATATGGGATTACGTAGTAGTGATTAACAGCATGGACCCAGGTTAACTGGGGAGGAGACCCAATGACTTTAGACTAATCGTGTCTGTTGTTAACAGCCATCAAATTCAGACTGTTAGTTTTAAATAACTCTAGAACAAAATTTAGGAGACGTAATGCAGACAGAAAATAGGGAAAGAAACTATTTTCTATGTTAAATCAATTCTTGAAGGTTGGCACTAGCTGTTTTAACACCTGTTATTTTTAACCAATATAAACCATGGCTATTTCATTTTCGCTCTGTGATGTAAGAGTCTGGGTGCCTTCTCTTTCCTGTACCTCACACCCTTTCCTCCACCTCATTATCTCCAGAGTATTCTGTTTTTAATGGTTATAACTGTTGTTTTGTTACATCAACCCACTGAGATCACTGACTTGTAAAACTGTGGTATGAAGCCTTAAGAGTGAGGAACGCTTTTATAACATCCTTTCACCTACCCACTAACACCCTAGCCTTCAGCCCCAAAGGCCTAGACTTACACTGTACCTATATATAGCACCTTCCCCAGAATCATAACTGTTCCCACAGTCAGAATTGCTTCACTTGGAAAGTGGTACTTTTGACACTTTTACTGAAGTTGTAGCATCATATAGGAATCAGTATCCTGCAAGGGACACCAACATGACCATAAAAATTGTGTGCCAGTCCCGACATGGGGTTAAATAGGAACTATTACTGGTATATCAATTGTCTTCTTGCATGAGCTGGAGAGAGAGAGAGAGCATGTATGTCTGTCAGAGAAAAATTGAGTCTTTAAATTTCCTTTCCTGCTCATTTATTTTGCACGTCTGCTCTACCCCATGCCACCCAAGTTGTGCACATATTGGCAGCTGAATTTACCCTCTGCTTTGTGTCATTGTTTAGATACTTTGTGAAAGAGCTACAACTAGAAAAGTCTCATTATCTCTACAGTTCAGTCATGTAGTAATATGGCCATCAGAAAGGTGGCGCTGTTGTATTATGTTTTCCACCTACTTTACTACTAATCATGAAGGTGACAGGTTTCAGAGGGGTAGTGATGTTAGTCTGTATAGCAAAAATAACGGAGTCCTAGTGGCAACTTCGAAACTAACAAATTTATTTGGGCATAAGCTTTCATGGGCTAAAACCCACTATCTTTTCATGTGATTATATATAAATTCACACATACTGCTACTGTATTTTTCACTCCATGCATCTGATGAAGTGGGTTTTAGCCCATGAAAGCTTATGCCCAAATACATTTGTTGGAACCACAAGGACTCCTCGTTGTTTTCATTTGTGAGGGTGGTGTCTGTGGATTTCAAAAGTATTCATCAAAGTTAGAGGCAATTTGTTTTTAAATACCCCATCCTTTTGTTTAAAAAGCATGTGTTTTTTTTTAGTAGAATTTGTTTCGATTAACAGGAACTGTGGTAAAAACAAAAAAAAATCTACACAGTATTAATAAAAGAAAAAGACAGAGTTTGAAGTTAGCTGAATTGCATGGGTGCAACTGAGAAGAGACTTTGGCCTATTGTATGAAATCTATCCAGAGTCTAACCCAGGATTAAGTGACAGGTTTTTAAGCAGCCAAGAACATTTGGAGTTCTGGAAGATGTGAATTTTTCTTTATAGCTCCAGGTTTGGGATGCTTGTTGCAGTTAAAACTAATATTCACTTTTTGACTTCCCTATCACTGTTAATCTGCTATTGCTGCAGAAAGACAAGATTAGGCATAACACATAGGCAGGTGGTAATATATCAGAGGTGAGACTCCTGCCACAGGATCTTACATTCTTATGAATTGATATAGATTTGTATGTACTACATCAGGTAAGTTTGTGATGCTTACAATGCTATCTTAGGGGGATACGTTATAAGAAAAATATTTCGGAATTAACCCTTCTTTCTTCTTGTTTCAGACAGGAACAACCAGAATAACAAGGAGGCTTTCTTTACAAGCCCACTTAATTTCTAATTATTTTCTGATTACAGTGGGAGAAACTACAGATGACAACAAGTGAAAGAAGGAAGATAGTCTGTTCAGTTACATTCCATATTATTGCTATTACCTGCGTTGTTTGGTCATTATATGTTTTGATAGATCGGACTGCTGAGGAAATTAAGCAAGGCAATGACAATGGTAAGTGACTTTATCTCCTTCATTGCTAACATAGTGAGGGAAACATTAGAAATGCAGATAGACAGCGAGGCACTTTTTATTTGTAAATATATAACAGGATTATAGGGAATTGATTTGATGACAAAGCAAAGGACACAATTCAGTTTACAAACCTGGTTTTTGCTGAATATATTTTCTTTCCTGCAGTTGAGATCACAGTTCAATGCACGCATCACAACTACTAAACCATTCAATTCATTCTTTTCATTTTACTTCAATAGCTGGACTTTTTTTAAGCTACAATTAAAAATTGATGAGTGAAACTTTAAAGTTCACTGCAAGTTCAGTTCAGAGCATCGAAAAGATTTAAGCTGCCCATCTGACCTATTGAAACCTCTGTCTCCTACAAAACTGGGGTAGACATCTTGCAACAGGCTTTCTTAGAAGATTTCAAGCAAGTTAACTTCTAGTCCCAGCAGGAAACACTGCATGAAATTCACCCGAGTGTTGAAAGTCCTGTGCAGCCCTTAATGTGGGAATTAAGTATCACAGAGGTCCTTTCCTTCATTCTCTGCACACAGCTGGATTTCATCCTTTCACTGCAGCCTTTATTGTGATATTTCAGCACTTCCAGTTCTAGTGAGAATGCAGACATGCAAACATTGAGAAAAATGAGGGAGAGGGAGGAGTTACTGGAACAGTTTAGAACAGGGGTAGTCTATTTTTGTCAAGGTCTACATTTCTTCATCAAGGTATAGGCAAGGTCCAGGATCCAGAGGAAATAATAAGTAAATAGAAATATTTTGGGGTCTGTTCAAAAGCATCTGGCAGTCCAGATTTGGCCTGTGGTCCATCTATTGACTATCCCTGATTTAGAACCTTAAAAAAAAGTTTTGGTTATTATTTCAGTAGTAGAATAGTACAATCCCTTCCTGGATGCCACAGGACTGTGGCCTCAGTGTGCTAGAGGGCATTTGAATGCAAGATGGGATTTACATAGCTGATTTGTTTTATAGACTACAGTGGATTAATGAACTAAGCAGATATTGCCAACATGCATATAGTATACTACTTTAGTAGAGTTGAAAATGCTATGCTGCTTTTAGTTACAAGAATCCATTTAGGTAAAAATTAACACATGGGAACAAATCCTGGCTATGGATACACCCCTTGGCACTCAGTGAAATCAGTGAGGAAATAGATTAGCACATTCAAAACTGCAGACAACTGCAAAGCTCCCATCGCCTACAGTGATTCAACAGCAGGCCCACTCTTCTTCATATTGAAATTCAGAACTCTGATTTACTACCCAAAAAGCTCCACGCTAGCCAGGAAGATGGGGGGGGGGAATCCTTAAAAGTATGTTTCCCTATTTCCGCTTGGTGTACTTACTCCAGGGTCTGGTGATATGACAGAAGTATCTAATCAAAGGAGCTTGTGCGAATCAGCATAGCTCCACTGCCTTCAGCAGAGCTACAGTGATTTACTGCAGCTGAGGCTATTACCTGGTGTGTAACTTTTCAAAACTAACAGCACATCTCAACAGCCATCACTAGTAGGTAGGATTTTCAGAAGCTTCTAAGTCAGTGTGTGGAGTAGCTGTCATTGTCTTAACAAGGAGACTATCCCTGTCACTTGAGTAGGAGTCCAACTGACTTTCACTGGAACATGTGCTAAAGTCACTTTGACTTTCAAAAGTGCCACCCTGAAAAAGTTAGCATTTACCAGCAATTTCCATGATAGGGAAATCTTTGGTAATCAAACACCATTCTGTGATTATTTCAATGATTTCTCACTTACAAAGATTTTTCTAAGGCAAGCCAGTTGCATAAGCAGCAAAAACAGATGATTCAACTAGGGCTGTTGATTAATTGCAGTTAACTCACACAATTAACTCAAAAATTAATTGTGATTAATCACACTGTTAAATACATTTTAATTGGTATTGTATTGTTTAATATTTTGGATGTTTTTCTACATTTTCAAATATTTCATAGAATCATAGAATATCAGGGTTGGAAGGGACCTCAGGAGGTCATCTAGTCCAACCCCCTGCTCAAAGCAAGACCAATTCCCAACTAAATCATCCCAGCCAGGGCTTTGTCAAGCTTGACCTTGAAAACCTCTAAGGAAGGAGATTCCACCGCCTCCCTAGGTAACCCATTCCAGTGCTTCACCATCCTCCTAGTGAAAAAGTTTTTCCTAATATCCAACCTAAACCTCCCCCACTGCAACTTGAGATCATTACTCCTTGTTCTGTCATCAGGTACCACTGAGAACAGTCTAGATCCATCCTCTTTAGAACCCCCCTTTCAGGTAGTTGAAAGCAGCTATCAAATCCCCCCCTCATTCTTCTCTTCTGCAGACTAAACAATCCCAGTTCCCTCAGCCTCTCCTCATAAGTCATGTGCTCCAGCCCCCTAATCATTTTTGTTGCCCTCCGCTGGACTCTCTCCAATTTTCCCACATCCTTCTTGTAGTGTGGGGCCCAAAACTGGACACAGTACTCCAAATGAGGCCTCGCCAATGTCGAATAGAGGGGAATGATCACGTCCCTCGATCTGCTGGCAATGCTCCTACTTATACAGCCCAAAATGCCGTTAGCCTTCTTGGCAACAAGGACACACTGTTGACTCATATCCAGCTTCTCGTCCACTGTAACCCCTAGGTCCTTTTCTGCAGAACTGCTTCCTAGCCATTCGGTCCCTAGTCTGTAACAGTGAATGGGATTCTTCTGTCCTAAGTGCAGGACTCTGCACTTGGCCTTGTTGAACCTCATCAGGTTTCTTTTGGCCCAATCCTCCAATTTGTCTAGGTCCCTCTGTATCCTATCCCTATCCTCCAGCATATCTGCCACTCCTCCCAGTTTAGTGTCATCTGCAAACTTGCTGAGAGTGCAGTCTACGCCATCCTCCAGATCATTAATGACTTAATTTCTATTACAACACAGAATACAAAATGTACAGTGCTCACTTTATATTATTTTTATTACAAATATTTGCACTATATAGATGATACAAGAAATAGTATTTTTCAATTCAGCTCATACAAGCACTTTAGTGCAATCTCTTTATCATGAAAGTTGAACCTACAAATGTAGAATTATGTACAAAAAACAACTGCATTCAAAAATAAAACAATGTAAAACTTTAGCGCCTACAAGTCCACTCAGTCCTACTTCTTGTTCAGCCAATCACTAAGACAAACAAGTTTGTTTACATTTACAGGAGATACTGTTGACTGCTTCTTATTTACGTCACCTGAAAGTGAGAACAGGCGTTCGCTTGGTGCTTTGGCATTGCATTTTGGCAAAGAAGGTACCAATGTTAGATATCTAAAAGTAGCTACAGCACTCGACCCAAGGTTTAAGAATCTGAAGTGCCTTCCAAAAATCTCAGAGGGACAAGATGGGAGCATGTTTTCAGAAGTCTTAAATGAGCAACACTCAGATGCAGAAACTACAGAATCCAAACCACCAAAAAAGAAAATCAACCTTCTTCTGGTGACATTTGACTTAGATGATGAAAATGAACATGTTGGTCTGCACTGCTTTGGATCATTATTGAGGAGAACATGTCATCAGCATGGACGCATGTCCTCTGGAATACTGGTTGAAGCATGAAAGGACATATGAATTTTTAGCGCATCTGGCACATAAATATCTTGGGACACTCGCTACAACAGTGCTATGCAAATGCCTGTTCTCACTTTCAGGTGACATTGTAAACAAGAAGCAGGCAGCATTATCTCCTGCAAATTGTAACCAAACTTGTTTGTCTGAGTGATTAGCTGAAGTAGGAGTGAGTGGACTTGTAGGCTGTAAAGTTTTACATTGTTTTATTTTTGAATGCAGTTGTTTTTTTAACATAATTCTACATTTGTAAGTTCAACTTTCGTGATAAAGAGACTGCACTGCAGTACTGGTATTAGGTGAATTGAAAAATACTATTTCTTTTGGTTTTTTTCAGTGCAAATATTTGTAATAAAAATAGAAAGGAAGAACTATACACTTTGTATTCTGTGTTGTAACTGAAATCAATATGTTTGAAAATGTAGAAAACATCCAAATATATTTAAATAAATGGTATTCTATTATTGTTTAACAATGTGATTAATCTCAATTGTTTTAATTACTTGACAGCCCTAGATTAAACTCTAATTACTGCTCTAGTGGTTACAACTAAACCTGGCAGTTGACCACCAGTAGATTCTAATCATAGGGCTGACATCATATCTGTCTTGGAGTGCCTCTCGCTTGTGACTTCTTTGTCACATTAGAAAGTTGTTCAATTTCTCTCTGCCTCAATTTTCCCATATGTAAAAGCTGGATAACTGAATACCTATCACCATTGCTGTGAAGCTTAAATTATCTTGTTTCACCTTGATCATGATTTGCACTCTATATGTAATAAGGATTTTTAAAGATCGTCCATATGTGACTAATAAATTTATTTAAAGTATTTAGAAAGCAGCATTGATACAGAGGCTTATGACATGCAGTCTCAAAACCACAGACTTGCATATTATGTATTAACGCCAACACTGTCATCATTAGATCTGATGCAGTAATGCACAACTGAGGTCCCCCCCCCAAATTTAGTCATACTGCTAAACATACAAAGCAGCTGCAGTGATGTTAATTATCATGTGATGATAAAGCTGTTCCCAGTAATTGATTTTGTAAAGTTCTGAGACTAGTTCTAAGCTAAAGTGAATCATTTTAGCGTTACTGAGTTCAAATTCTCTGATCTGTAGCTTTAGTGTCATCACCAATGGAGCCTTTTCTACAATTACAATAAGACCTTTGAAGAGTTTTTCCTGTTTTTGAACTAAGAGCAAAGGGTGCAATGAGCAAAAACAATACCAGGAACTGTAAAGTTCTTATTTAACTAAGCAGGAAAATAGCAATGTATTGATTTAGAGAAGGGAAAAAAAAAACTACAAAGAGAAAGAGGCATAAAAAACAAAAAAGCTGTGGTGCTGTTTTATTCACTACGTGGATTTCTTCCCACTAATTTGCTATTGAGCCAGTGCTACAGCATCATACCAAGGGAACATAATGGTACTGTAGGTGCCACTGTTCAATTAGGATAAAATAGGGTGTGCCAGGTATATTTACAGACCCTTAGCATGCAGCAAACTAGGGTCTAAAACTATAGTGCACCAAATAACCATGTGGCCCTTGCTACCACTCATTATGAAACTTTGTGCATGGTAGCAGGGTCCACGCAGCAACTTAGTGTGTAGCAGACCAGTACACTGTACATACCCTGGCTTGTGGCACACTTGAGTCTCCTTATAGACCAGCCATCAAACTTCAACTGTGTTAAATACATTAAAAAACCCACAAAACAAAAGTTTATTTCTTTAAGTAGTAGGGCCCAAAGCCCAGTGACCTGGCCATTCCAGTGTAGAAAATTACATTCTGCCTACTTAAAATAGATACTATGGGCATGGGTACAATCATAAACATGTCTGCTGTTTTAAGGACACTTATCTTTCTGTCCTAGGACCTGATACTGTTAAATCAAAACTCCCCTAATGTGCTAGATGTTTAGGGATCTGATCTTGTTTCTATGATCAAGGGAACAGCTGCTATCTTCTACTATAACAACAGCTGCACTTCATGTGTGTGACTGTATATGTACGGTACAAAGAGCATTAGGGATCCTTTGAAAAGAATAATGTTATGTCAACATTATGCAATACTGGAATGTATAGGCTACAGCAAAGACAAGGAATCAGCAAGACATTATGAAATGATGATGATACTAATTATAACTTGTTTGTTTGAAAGGTGTCCTTGAATGGCCATTTTGGACAAAACTGGTTGTGGTAGCAATTGGGTTCACTGGAGGCCTAGTCTTCATGTACGTACAGTGTAAAGTCTACATTCAGTTGTGGCGCAGATTGAAGGCTTACAATCGAGTGATCTTTGTTCAAAACTGCCCGGACACTGCCAAAAAACTGGAGAAGAACTCTTCATGCATTCAGAACTCTGAAACCAAGGATGCTGTGGTAGTACCAGTATCACAGACAGGTACAAACTCACAGCAATCAGCTGAAGAAATGACCTCTGAGGTCATGCCAGTTTGACAGAGGTGGCATTATTTCTTTATTGAAGGTGTGCATGTTTTTTACTCCACGGCCACTACAGAAAGTGGAAACAATCATGCATTTTAAATAAAAGAACAAAAAACCCTGACCAGGGAAATGGATACAGTGAAGCAACATGCATTACTTATGGAATGTGACCGTTTGTGAAATAGTTTCTCAGTCAGCCAGGTGTAGTGGAAGTGTAGAAAGCACAACAGATAACAATTCTAACAGACAGTGTCAAACAGACATGACAAAATGACCTTTTTAAACTGGATGACCAGGAGGAATTGGAAACAGACCTGCTATAACTGTTCTGTTACAGAAAACATCAACAACTTTCCATCTATTTGTTACCACTAGGCATCCTATTTGCTAATCATCATCATCTTAAAAATACACTTCAAGGTGACACTACTAAAAAGTCATTTGCATTAAACTTGTATCAACAAAGTAAACAGACCTGCACCATGTCACTCACTTTCTAAATCTCAAAGTCATTGTTCAACAGGTGAATGGCTACATTGGAGCCTGAATGTTTTGGCAGCCATGTGAGGTGAGGATATGTGAAGCACACATTCAGTGCTTTTGGATAGGTGTGTGTTTTTTTTTGTTTGTTTGTTTGTTTTTTGCAAAATAAGCAATTTCAACAAGTAGTCTTCAAGTCCTCTAATTGCCTCAAACAATTCCTTGGTCCCATAAAATACAAGTATTATTTAGCCACAAGGCTAAAATTATTAGCTCTACATCTGGAACAACACCTTTAGTGCTGCTTATCTTAAAGTAAAATAAATGACACTTGTTAAGTGAATTAATGTGAACTCTGCCAATATATGTAGAAAGGATATATAGAAAAGTTTTTCTCCAAAATGGAAAAAGACAAAGTATAATCGGAGGCATTACAGGTTGAAGCATGGAGGTCATTACAAAAGAATATGAAATGAATTTATACCCTCACACCCCTAGGAATGACAGTTAAAGACTGAGCAGGGGCAGAATATTTTAAGAGTTCATGCTTCAGCAATTAAGGTAATCACAAAAGAGCATACCTGGACCTATTAAAAGATGCCAGTATCACCCTGTTCTGACTTGACATTGAGCGATTACGGATTCAGCAGTTCAGTTGTTAATTTTGTGTTTTGAGCATTTTCATGTAAAACTGAAGTGTGAATAACATTAAAGAGTGCAATAGATAAATGAATGTAGATAAAATGATATCAAACAAAGGTGAGTTACATAAAGAATTTTGTGATTCACTTCCAATTGCTGTGGTGTTTATTATTGGGACAGGCGAGCGAAAGTGGCCAGAAGTAGCTGTGCATTGGTTTGGGTAAGTCTGGGGACTATAGTAAATTAGGGCCCTCTTTGATCACGTGTTTAGGAAACTGGTGTGTGCATGTGGGGGGAGGCCAGAAAATCAAACAAATCATTTTGTGGATGTAATGTACCAAGCAGAATCTACCCTGCAGAATGTAATTATCCTGAATTTTCTAACCTTAAAGCACCATTAAATGTCAGTTGTCTTGCAAGTACTGTGCAATTGAGTCTTAGTTTCAGTTCAAAAGGAGATATACTTAAACTGAAATTGTCCCCTGAAGAGAATTTAGGGAAAGTGAAGTATTTAGTGTCTACTCCAAAGCCCACTGAACACCACTGTAATTCTCCCATTGACTACAGGGGCTTGGACTAGGCCTTTAATCCCTTACAGCATTATTGAGGCCCTTTCCTTGCCGTTTTTATTTAGTTTAACATTTTCTGGGAATTTATCAGTTTGTTACAAAAATTTAAAAAGGATGAAAATCTGCAGAAAAAAATTAACTTTGCACTTTTCTGAGTAAATATGGGGTAAATCTCACTGCTCCTGTTTTTTGCTTTTCTTTTGTTAACTTTCAGAAAACTCCTAGTGGTCTGAAAGGTAGTCAGATACAGTTTTTTTATTTTCAACCCATTTTAGTATGAAAACTAATTCCCTAACTTTTATCCATGTTCTCTGTAAAGCTGGAAATGGGCATGAGATTGACAATCGTACATAAGCCAGTATTCAAATAATTCCCTGCTCTGGAAGCAGAGATGGTGGCTTAAGCAACACTTTCTTTAACTTCAGTGGCAGTTTTGCTTGGATAAGGATTGCAGAATTACTACATACTAGTGAGGAATTGTGGAACATAAACAAAATGCTTCTGTCCCCTATAATGGGCATGGACGACTTCTTTCCTTGTTTCTTAAAATTTGTTTCCATTTCCAGAACTAATGCTTTCAATTACTCATTTTAAAACAGTTAGTGACAATGCACCACTTACCTTTGTGTTAGTACCATTGGACTGGGTAGAATTCCTCCTCCTATTATTTCATATAGTGCTATAGCTTGAAAGCAAATGTTTATTTTCCTGGTCTGTCCACAACAATACATTCCCCATCATCGGATCAAGCCCTTTTTTATATATCTGTACACTGCAGACACACTTCATCTATGAAGAAAATATTTTACACTGTGTAATACTTGGAAGTAAGAGTTGTTACTTGTTTAACCCCATTTTCTTTTCCAAAAAAGGTGGTTTTTTTGTGAGTGAATATGTACTGAAAGAAGGGGCGGGTGCTTAAGGGAAACAAAATGAATATAACTGCTAATTGTTGTAGAACAAATTTGTATTTGTATTAAACAAATGACCCAAACCACTGCAGTTTTCCATATTCTGTATGTATTTTAAGTGGTAGAAACGATCTTACCACCATATAGTATATTTAAGTTTCCAAAAGAAAAACAAAGCAAACATACATTTTGCATAAAGTGTGACATTCCTTCAACAGGACAAAACATTTTCACATCCCATTTTTCTCCACAGGCAGAACTCCGAGCATAATTATAAGTGAATTTGTTGGGAGGATTCCATCTTTCTGATCCCTCCCCATTGTCTGTCTTAACCAAAATCTTTTCCTGGGTGCATAACTTAAGTTTTAAAAAGCCCCCTTTGTACAGAATTCCAGCAAGCATGGGCCCCATCATTTTCATAGGATAGTCTGCTACAACTGTGCTCTGGATAATCAAAATGTCATTAGATAATATCAGACTGCTTTGTGTCAAATAAAGTATTAGAGCAGGGGTGTTCACATTAAATGGTATCCATTGCCTCCAAGACCAATGGATTACAGTGCTCCTTGAGAGAACATCTAAGCCAGTCTTGCCAAAGTGTAAAGAAAATTTCCTAGTTTAAACAGAGCTACATGCCCAACTTTGCCAGTATAAAAAAAAAAAAAAAAAAACACATTTTATTAAAATAAAAATGACTGAACTGTTTTTATTAGACATGTTCATTTCTATCTATTGTATACAAATACAGAGCTAAATTTATTTTAAAAGTAGGAAATTGTGGGTAACCTGAAGTAATGTTTGATTAGTGTCTGTCAAGTTAACCTTTTAGCTCAAACACATTGGCCAATTTTTTTTCTATCTTTTCGGGGGGGAGAGGAGAAGGTCCTTTGCTAAAGTTTGGGCAGCTAAACTAAGGCTTATGTTGGAACTTGGCTGCTACCTTAGAGATGACCCGAATGCCACTCTACCTTCCACAGCACTAGGTATCTCCTGATTCACTTTCAATTTGATCTTAGGATTTAGCAGTTGATCACTTTGCCTGAGAATTCACATACCTTTTGGTAAGATGTGTGCAGTACAGCCTGGAGCATCCTCTGCTACAGTTAAACTGAGGAAATGGGAATTAAAACAGCACTTTTTTGTTTATTCCAATGGGTGCTTTGCATTCAGTTCCAAGTTTTTGCTTTCTCCTTCAAACTTGCCATATAGTTAAAATTCCTTAACTAGTACATAATCTATAATTTGAAGAAATTAGGTTGTTCTTCAACAATTCCTGTGTACATTTGCTTTAGCAAAGTCTTTCTTTAAAGAAAGAACCCCCTGTAGTAACAAAATTAAGGTGGGTTTCACTTGAACCAGTTCAGCAACCAATAAAAGCTCAGTGCTTTTCAGAGGCAAAACAGCTAGGTACAAGAAACCCTGCAGCGAGCAGCCCTGGGAATAAATTAGTCTGAGGGGAAGCTCTGGCAAGGTTTTATTGAGAACTGTTAGCAATCTCACCCTGACGTTTGCTGCTTATCTTTCTAAAGCTGCAAAAGAAATGAGAATTACATGGGTAGTAGGATAGGGAATAGCATGGTGACCCAGTCACTCTCAATGAGCATGTTGCCCTTCTTGATTGGAGTTTCTTTTACCTCAACTGGAACAAGCCTATGTTTTTAGAGCAGTGAATGAGAGACCAGTATTTTAGTCCAGGCTCTCTATGTAAATGTTGGTTTAGTAATTCTATTTGTTCATTTCTAACAGTGAACTAGTTGCAGAATGACACAGCTGTTCCATTTATGTAGAAAATTGGTCAGAGTATTTGAATTACAGGTAATTAAGAGTTACTCTGATTAACTATGGATTTGCTACTGAGTAGTTTTGTAAAGTTGTTAGAGTTTTATTATATGCCTTATGACACTTTGCACAGGGTATTTTCATGCCACTATACATGCATTTTTAAAGGTAACAGTTTAAGTGTAAGCACTTAAAGTACAGTTCTACTCCATAGAATAGCTTACTAATATGGTATTGTGAGGCTCCATATTAGGAACCTTTTTAAAAAAAAAAACCTACCTGAACACCACCTTTACAGTGAGAGTCTGCAGCTCCATTATAATGGGTCTTACTCATAGTTGCAGCTCCTTGGAGGCAGACACCAGGTCAGTCAAAGCAGGCTGCAAGAGGCCACATTCTTGAAGACCCAGTTAGCAAGCCAGTTCAAGTTACTTCTAGAGCTGCTTTGTAGAGCTAATTCCTTTAAACCTTAATTCAGAGGTTATTAGGTAGAACAAATTATATAAACTCTTCCTAGTGGAGAGTAACTTCAAATTCCACCCAAATTAGTGGCGGATATATATGTACATATGTGCCCGACAAAGAAAACAGAGGAGAGGGCAACAGTTGAAATCTCCCTCAGAACTATAACCTTGTGGTGGGTGGGTTGGATCTGCTGACTTCCATGCTAGAAGAAAGGTGATTCTCAGCTAAGGCAAATTTTCCTGTTCTTCACAGTGAAAGCCTTTCCAAAAGCAGTGTATCACCAGCATGGGAAACAAAGGACAAATGATGAGATACTGTCTTTTTTTTTAAATACATCAGTTACAGAGTGAATACTAGCATACAGGTCTCTTGCTCCAATGGCAGAGGAGGCCTTCACATTTAATTTGTAAAACTAGTGAAGATGTGAAAAAACATGACCAGGTGGCCCCTCCTCCATCTCCTTTTTGGATATTAGTTATGATCCTTCTGGAAGCTTCCAGGCTTCTGAATGAATGAGCAGGAATGGGGGCAGGGACGAAGAAAGGCCCCTATCTTCTGAAATATACCAATTTAGTCATCTACTAACTGATGCCATAGCAGCAGTTTCTTTCCCCTGATTAGCCCCATGGGTGGATGCTCTTATTCCAGAATTAGCTTAATCCTCTTTGATTAAATTAATTCTGAATAAGGCACTCTTATTCAGGAATAAAAAAGTGTCCACATATGGAATTAATGAGGCATTGCTTTAAGTTCACAACCTATCTTATTCAAGCTATATTAATTTAAAGACCAGCCCTTACGCTAGTTTGAAGTTTGTACACAACTTGTTTTCAGTCCCTCTAGCTAAAACAAAGACTCATTGTAACACTTAAAACTTTGCAGTTAAACACCATTAAAATCAATTACCTAAAGCTAAAGAAAAAAAAATCTCAGACATTACGGGGGGGGGGGGGAAATCAGCTCACAGCATTCTAAAAGAGAGAACAACTTCTGAATTTTCTAATTAAAAGAGCATGATAAAGTTTAGTTATCAACACAGAGCACCTCCCATCTACAGTGGTTAACATTTCTGCAAGTAACGTTTCCATGGCATTTCCTATACTAAGCAATCTATGTCTAAACACGGAAAAACACTGGAGTAATTAGACCCCATTATTTTCATGTTAATGGCAGTCACTGTATATATTTTTGTTTAAAAGAGAACGTAAGTGAAACAGAACACCAAAGCATCCTTATAGCATTCAGAGAAGAAATAGGCTCTTCAGTCCAGTAAACACACCAGTTGGCTGTAAAGCACAGTAATTGTCAGAAAGATGACTATAAAAATGACATCATGGGATTCCATATTCATTTTCTCTCTCAATAACATTCTCAACCTAGAAATTTAAAGTCAACATGAATTTCTCTCTTCCATCATTACCATATAAAGATTCTGCAGTCAAAACTTACTCGACAAATTGATGAGGTGCAAGACAGAATAAAATCCAGCTCATTTTTCTGTACTGACACTGGATAACAATTTGCGTTTGCCAGCATGAGTCAGATAGTCATCCTATCTGTTCCCTATGTAAGAACTTGCCATTTTTATAGTAATTTTTCTGGCTACAATCAATATAAAAAATATTTTTCTCTTCATTAGCTGGAGAAGTTTCTGTTTCCCTATGTAACCTACATAATAGTCTAAAAAGCTGAAGTCGACATGATAGCAAAAAGGAACACAGGGTACATGAGATTACAATTAAAAAATTGATTTCTATATCTCATTTTGCTGTTATTTTAAAATGCATAACGTGAGCAGTGAGTATTACTAATTATTTCAAGACTGCTCTTTTTTTGTCAAGTTAACTTTACAGATTATACATTTGCTTTATATATTGCCTTTTGTTTTAATGGAATTGTTCATGGAAAAACTCAGACAGCTAATCTAATATTCTCTATGACTCCAAATAGCATACATTTTTTTAAAAATGTTTACACAAATATCAGTTTAACACAGTGCTGTTAAGGACACCACATCTTTTACAATGACAAACTAGCCTTTCAAGTCATTCCAGGAAGAATAAGGCTTACACCCCTTTTATTCATCCCATTAAAAGAAAATGCGGAAGAAAAAGGACTTTTGGCAGTGATTCTATCGCCAAAGTGAAACACAGAGCTTGTCTACATATGGAAGTTAAACAATTCAACTAAAATTGGTTTAAAAAAAACCAAACAACCCAGACCTGCTCTGTGGACACAGGTGATTCAGATCATTGAGATCAGTTCAGGTTTTGTTTGGACCTTGGAAGCTAAGCAGATGAGACAGATTTAAATAGAATTAAGAGCAATTATACATCACATTGCACCAGCTTAACTAAATCAGTTATCACATCTCTAGTTAATTCAATGCAGGGTGTGTAGAGCAGGCAATAAAAATCTTTAGCACAGATGAATGAGAATGCTCAGCCTTAGGGAATGATGGGTTAACTGAGCAAAGATGTGAAAGGCAGCCCTTGAGGGGACAACCCTTCCCCCCAGATTGTTCCTTCCCAGGTGCGCCTTGCTTCCCCTTATCTCTCCCTGCTAGCTCAAGGCTTCACTGGGGAAAGGATTTTAGGGTCTTCCACGCTCTGCTTCAAAGCCAGCCCTACTCCCAACCCCTACCCCAAGTCGCCATGAGAGCCCGGAGTGGGGAGGAGTGCACAGACCGGGCACCCATGTTCTAGCAGCATAGGCTCTCCCCCCCACCACTGCTCTCTACTGGATGGGATCCTGGGGACTCATTTTCGCACTGCCAGCCTTGGATGCTGCTGCCAGCCTCAGGATCTAGCCTCTCCACAGCTGGTTCCACATGCCCTGGGATGGCACCATGAACAGCTCCCCCTCTCAGCTGGCTCACAGCTTCCTGTGGCACTGAGAGGAGCCACCATGGGTTCCACCAGGAGAGCCTGGCAGGCAGAGTGGGACATGGGTGCCATCCCTGCTCCCTCCAGAGCCCCTGCCTCCCTCATCTCACTACTCACCCCTCCTCCTTGCTGGCTGCAGGGTTCTTCCTGGTCCCCAGCACTGAGAGGAGCTGCCACAGATTCTGGCAGATTGAGAGCCCAGGTGCCAGCTGTGCTCCCAGCCACATGAGATTTGACTAGCTACCAGACTGCTGGATGGCCATGTATGCAGATCACAGGGTGAAAGGTCACTCAAACATCTTCCAGGCCTCTCTAATTGCTCCAGGTCACTTCCTTATAGCATTGTTTCATTTGAGTTTAAGAAACAGAGTGATTAATTTTTTATTACTGACTAATCCAGTTTAGTTCAAACCATAACAGTGCATGTTCCTTTCGTCTGGCAAGAAGGGAGTTTTTTGGTTTTGGTTGTTTTAGTTAATAATAGAAACTTACTGTTATGCAATGTAGTTCACTGTCCAGGGCAGGAAATCCCCTACCCAGACTACATACAAAAAGAAGCTGATAAGTAACTGAACAAAATTTGCTAAGAATAGGCTAGGAGGGGCCTAACAGAACTGACACAGAATTGCATGATGTATCAATCATCGGAAAAGAGAGGCCCAACAGTTTCAAACTATGCCAAATGTACCCTACACGTACTAACTTCTAGTGTGGTACCTAACATTGCCTCCCATTTCAGTCATAAGGAAAGGAGTGATACCTGTCATTAGGGAATCCTGACAGCAAGAGGTTTCGTTTTGGATTACATCTCCTAACAGCAGTAACAGAGGAGTCTGGTGAAGGCTGGTCCTCCTGCTGAGTCTCACACAGAGGACAAAGCAAACCCCACATCCTAGAAACATGCTTAACACTACAGATCCTTAAAACTTAGCCTTGCGTGCAACAAGGGAGTTTTGGTCATACCGTTGAGCCCAAGAAAGCCTTTTTTATATATTACATGAAGAACCCATGCAGCCCCAAATCGCACATGATATCCACTAAACCCAAGAAAAAAATGAATTCTGGATTCTATAAAGTAATCTTACCTTGAGTTTCTGCACCAGTAAATCTATGCCCCTGAAAACATTCCACACAACTGTGACAGCATGGCACGTGTTTTTCTGCAGATATCAGAATTGGCAATTTGGCTCGATATAACACAAAGCATTTACCATCACTACACTTAATATGTGTCAGGTCCATGTAGTTTATCCACTGTCTCGGCTTACTGGCTACAAAATAGAGACACTTGGGCCTTACGGCATGTTCTATGAAAGGATCCAAAGAGTCCCCAGTCCCTTCCACAGGGATGGGCACATAAAGCAAAATGAGATTTTCGGGTCTTTTCCAATAGCCTTGAGCTCAATTTTTATGCATTTCCCTATGAGTGAGGGATGGGCTGGATACCTGATCCATATAAATTCCCTTAACCTGAAGACGTTAAACTGCCCACCTGCAAACTATTGTTTGTTTGACAAGTCTCTGCCAGATCCAGCAGCATCCCTTAAGAATAAACCCTGGGAAAGCCTACCCATTTTATGAATCAAGAGGCATTTTACAATGCCACAAGAGCATCCCTATGTAAATGTGCTAGCAATGCTACAAATACTATCCCTTACCTCTTACACATCACTTTTCATCTGTCAATCTCAAAGTGCTTTACAAAGGAAATAAGCCTCATCATCCTCATTTTACAGATAGGCAAACTGAGACACAGGTAAGTGACTTACCAGGTTCACCCAGTAGGCCAGTGGTAAAGCTGGGAAGAGAACCCAGGTGTCCTGAATCTCAGTCCAGTATTCTATCCACTAAGCCACACCAAATAAGCAACAGTGTCTCAGCTTAGTCTTTATGTAAGAGATTTTATTGCCTTCATTACAAAGGGGTTAACTGGCTACCCCTAGCATCAGAAAATGGTCAATTTATGCACATAGCTTTTAGTGGCAGATATACATTCTCCCTCTACAGCCCTAGAGTTAAAGACTTTTCCTGAGTTCATGCAGTTGTAGATCTAGGAACCCTTCTGATGATCAAGTTATGAATATTCCTGGTCACTAAATGGGACACTATGCTTCTAGGTTGACATACATTTCTTAGTTACAGGCCAGGGCCTGTGCTCTCAAAGGAAGGGGGTAGAGAAGGAGATTCTTCCTACTGTTCTCTCCTTTGCTTCTTCTCAAGTCTGACAAGGGCTTTCCTGAAAGATGGGTCCAAATTAGGCACAAAGGGAGGTGGAGGGATGCTTTACAGGAAGCCTTCCTCCAATTTTTGACGTTTTTTTCAAGTGTGTTAACATAAGGCTGTATGAAAGCCTGCTTCTCTAAGCCATTACCTGAGCATCAGCCACCATCTGCAAATGCACAATTTGCTGAGGGCCTAGTTGCTGGCTCAGTAAAGAAAATCTGGAGCTGGTGCCTCGGGGGATAGATTTAAGTCACATATTTAGTACCATTTTAGCTTAACTTAGAGGCCACAGGTAAGCACCACACTGAATCTAACATGCTGCTTGCTGAAATTTCACTCCATAACTTAAGGCCAGGATGAAGCACAACCAACTAATCAAATATTCAACCAGCCAAGTCTTCTCAAATATAATTGAAAATACCCGCTTTATTCTTGCTTCCAGTGATAGTTCAAATAGGTTCCTGGCAGTCCCTTTCAGCTGTTTCACCTTTTGTATCGGCTGGTGCTCATTAGTCTGTGTCTTTTGCTGCATCTAATTCCTCTTCAGCTTCCCCATTTGCCACCGCTGTCCTACTGCAAACAGCATCTTTAGTAGAGACTTTTCTCATTTTAATGTTTGGCAGTTTCTTCAGATCACCATCCCATTCTCTTAAAGAAAAAAAAAGATATAATAGAAAATAATTAATGTTTAAAATTCAGAACCCAGAAAAATTAACTACTGTTGGTTACTGAAAAGGGTTTTTAAGCAGGTCAGGGAGAGGCAGAAGTCTGGAACCAGAAAGGATTTGCTGCATTAGCCTTAGCCTGACATCAGTCCCAATGTGCTCTGTCCTCTGCAAACCTTTACTGGTTCATGTGTGCACAAGCAGGTGCGTACCACAAATAATACATCTTCCTCCCACTTGTTCTACACTCATGCTGAAATCTGTAAGGGAGGCACTTGTCAGCTGGGACAGCATATCAGCAGGGGAATCTAAAAAAGAACCCCAAGCCAGCAACTATCTAACTGTGAGATAAGAAAGCAATGGGCTGGGAGAAGGTGTATATGATTAGCAGGAGTGGGGTGCTGGGTTAAAAATAAGCAGATGGGGATGCTCAGGAGAAGTCAGTGCTTAAAGGGTTAACAGACCTAGTACTGACTGTATAAGGGAAGATTAAAGTTTGCTAAAATGCATGCTGCTGTATACCACACTAATTGCAGTGTGTTTACACATCTATACAGCATTGGGCTGCAACATGGTAAGATCTCAGCCAAGAAAGGTCTGGTCTGTATTTTGATAGGTTATCACTAAGGGTTCTGCGGGAAGTGATGTTGGCCATTTATAGCAGTGACATTCTTCCCTGATAGTCAGTACTTGCCCAGTGCCCCAGCACGGCATATGGGGGGATGCTGATGCTGTCTTTTTGATGAGGCATAAATCAAGAATTTTTTTTTTTTTAAAAAAGAACAGCAGTGTTAATCCAGCTCCCCTGTGAAAATGTTAAGTCAAGCAAGTCAGCCTTACTAACTTACACTATCAATTTAAATCCCCCCAGCAGTTTCAATTGGATACAATGTTTTTCATTTCCTGTCCTGAACCTCTATACTGCTGCCGAGCACAATTAAAACCGTTATGACTTTTCAACACACATCTGGTTGCTTTCAGTGATGAATTAAGTGATTCACATATCTATCTAGTTTGTAAAGTGCTTTAGGATTCTGTGGGATAAGAGACCCTGACAAAAAGTAAGTTACATATATTACTCATTCTACTCCCACTGTCAATTTCTATTCTGTACCTTTCTGACTATGAACCAGTTGGTTTTAGATCTGACAGACTTAACTCCCTTTGTGCAACATAATGAGTGCAGTTGGATCAACTTCCCCATTTGGGTGCTCAGTGTGCAGAGCTAATATTCCACCTACTGGAAAACAGTAATTCATTATGATCTATGAGAAATGTTAAAATGTTGTATGAGTGATTCCAAGGAGATACAAGGCACGTGTAATTTAAATTCACGAACTGAATCTATTACTTTCAAAAGGCTTGAGGCTGCATAAAGGAGGAAGGACTTGTTTAATAATCACGTCAGGCCCAGGTTCAAAATTATAGCTGTTTGAGTATACTAAAGGCAGTTGGTGGATGATTTTTCTCAAGGGCAATAGCCATATTTTTTTTCATTTTTTTTACATGGACAAATCTGCTGTGGTTCTAACAAGGTAATAAAACAGAAACCTTCTGTCAGAATTTTCATGGTACAGTAAGTCACTCTATGAATTCCTGATCTCATGGCAATTGGAGGTTTAGTGCCTTTAAATCTAACTCCTACCACACAGATGAAATCCTCCAAAGCCTTCTGCCTAATGGACAGAAAAGATTGAGCTGTGGTAATTAATCCACTGCACTGCCCAATTCTTAAGATTCCTTATCGTTATTCCTAAATAAATGTAGTTCTCGACTGTATAGTTTGCCTTAAGTCTGACTGGATTATTATTGCGGTTTTGTATTGCCATGGGAAAATGCTAGTTTACTATGCTGAATTTTTAAACAAACATTTAAAATGCTGAGCACCTGTAACTTTCTCTGAGTAAAAAGGACTCGAAGGTGCTCAGCAGCTCTGAAAATCCATCCTTAAGGATTTCATTTTACAAATGGACACAGGAATTACCATATCAGATTTGACCACTGGTCCATCTAGTCCACCATCCTGTATTCTGTATCAAAAGAAGGTCCAAGAAAGTCTGATTATAGAATAGCCTGTTGTGGAGAAAGAGGGATTTATGTGTGGTATTTTTTATAAATATCTTATGCCCTTCAGGCTGTCCATAATATTCTTCTGCCTCAATGCACAGAGTTAAATCAATAGGATTGTTAAAGGAATCAAGCAGGAAGGCAAAACAATGACACAGATAAGAGTCCTCGAGGAAATAACAGGGAAATTGTTTATTGGCTCCATCTAGGCTAAGAAGCGTTTACTCTCCCCCAGACTAGGCCTAGTATGAAAGGGGATCCAAAACATCTTTAAAATGATGGCGTTGGGAGGAAAGGGAGGCTGCGCAGGGAGTGGCAGTGAGAGCTAAGAGACACACTGAAAGAGAACATGCTACGAGCAGGACAGTCTGGTTCTCCCCAGAGACGGGAGTTAACTAGCTGAATGGAACTTACAAATACTTGCAAAGAAAGATTAAGGTGTAGGTATAGAAAAATAGGTATTAGGACTCTGTTTCTCTAACATTTTGCTCTGCAAGCTCTGGCTGAAAGGATAAATAATGTTTTGTTTTGAAGATGCTGTTTCTGTCACTGCACACTTATATTGTCACAAGCTCCAGAACGGAAACTTTTACAGGTGCCAAACCCAGTAGAGCCTGTCACATTAACACAGTTAGGAAACAGGGTAGGGGGCTGCAGCACAGAGATCCAGTCCCAGAATGGTTGAACTGTATGCTGCCACCCAGAGTATGATGCGGAAGCCAGGCCTGTCATCTAAGGGGTGCTCTCAAGAGGGACAAAAACCACAGTTTCACCTGTAACCATGATGCCTGTCCATACAGAAAGTTTCTTTCCAGTCTCCATGACTTAGTGGCTGGCTCATGCTTTGAAATGTTATATCCCTCAACAACAACAACAACAAAAAAGTTGTATCTCCTCTAATGTAACTGTCTGAGCCAGTTCTCATCCATATAAATGGCTAATCATTTTACAATGTCTTCTAAGTTGTTGGCAGGAATGATATTTTATGGCTGTGCATTCCAGGCTACACAAATCTTGGAAATCACATTGAAATCTTAAAGGGAAGAATCAACAACTGCATCTGGTGTACATATGCAATACTACTGATTTTACTATATCTAGTTTGTATGAAGTATCAGAGGGGTAGCCGTATTGGTCTGGATCTGTAAAAAGTGACAAAGAGTCCTGTGGCACTTCATAGACTTACAGACATATTGGAGCATAAGCTTTCATGGGTGAATACCCACTTCATCAGACACATGTTTGTATGATGCACCCATCGGAAAATAAAACTGTGCCCCAACTCATATGGGTTACTTAAGGGTATATCTAAACAATGCAATACTCAAACTACTGCATAATAGGGTAAATGAGATGCAGATAACTATTTAGACTTTTTTGGGGGAAGGGAGGAGAGTGTATGTGGCAGGTAGGGGTGGTGCTCGGATATCTTCCCATTTACCATTAAACGTTGTGCCTTGAGCCTATATATTGGCCTATCCTCCCGGTTAAGAACTGGATGTTGGTCTCTCTGGGGCCAGAAGAGTCTCCCAAAATGACATTCAAAGTATGTTTTCTTCTCCAGGATAGGAACATGCTAAATCTATAGTGCACCCTACTGAGCCTTTGCTGATGCATGGAGAAAAGAATCAAGCCCAGCACCATAACGCTGATCCTCTGAATCTCTCAGAGCATGGTCCTCGGTTATTTTCTATAAGAATTGCTAAAATATAGACAGAGAACTTCCCACCTTAAAAGTTTGTTTGAAAATATCCAAAAAAAAGAAGCCATTGAAGTTATATGAACTCAATTCTAACAGTCTCAGCACTTTAAACCTTATAATATTTCAACAATTGACTGTTACTAGCTAGTAAGTTACAATTTTTAGGCTGCAGTAGCTAAGAAAAAAACTAGAACAACAAAATATTGAGTAGACTAATAATATATGTCATCAGTTTCCTTTCAAACAAGAGAACACTGTCCTCCACCAACTGCTTTTCGTAGAATGCTGGGTTGGTTGGGTTTTTTATTAAAAAAAAATAAATTGGTGGGACATGCCATGTCATTTCAAGAGATGTCCAGTTGGGCACATTCAGACCACAAATAATTAAATACAACAAAAAGAAACTCACCTGAAAATTTTAAGATGTTTGCCATTCACAATGTCGGGAATGTCTAAAGGGAACAAAATTAAATACAGTTGGATTACCAGCTATAAATTATCCATAGCAATTCTCATTTCAGAGCAAACATTAAACTAGGACTTCAAAAATGTATCAGGTATATGCTAGCTGAAGGACTGAACCCACAAGGTCAGAGGTGGATACAGATCATACAGAGAATGGTGAGGTCCAAGGGTAATAATCTAGCAGGAAGTCTATCTTTTCTCCCACAACTGCCAGGAAGGGAGAAGATGCTGGGATTTCTAACAAGGTGCTGTTTCTGAGCCTATTTTAGCAGGGCAGTGGGGAGACTCTCCCAAGGTACTTTATCAACTTTTTAGTTGCCTCTAGTCACTGAAAGGAAGCTGCATTTCGTCTAAATGTTTGTGTCAAAACCGGCAAAAGATTTAGGCCCTTAAAAGGAAGCTGCAAATGCCTACAGTGAGATTAGCAGCATAATTAAGTTATTTGTATTACAATTGTACCCTAGAGTCCCCATTGTGCTATACATACATACACGCACACTCCCGAGAACTACAGTTTAAACAGACAAACCAGTTAAACTATGGGAGAAAAGTCCCATTTCAAAACTGATTTAGGCACTTTGGCTCCTAAATTGCTAAATTTGTTTTGAATATAGGACTTGGACACTTTTGAAATTTTACTTGAAGTGACTTTGAATCACAGAAGCGTAGAACTGGAAGGGACCTCAAGAGGTCATCTAGTTCAGCCCCTGCACTCGTGGCAGGACTAACCAGACCATCCCTGCTCTTAAAAATCCACAATGATGGCGATTCCACAATTTCCCTAGGCAATTTATTCCAGTGATCAACCACCCTGACAGTTACCAAGTTTTTCTTAATGTCCAACCTACACCACCCTTGCTGCAATTTAAACCCACTGCTTCTTAACCTTTGATAAGACAAGGAGAACAGTTTTTCTCCCTCCTCCTTGTACCTTTTATGTACTTGAAAACTATTATCATGCCCCCTCCCAGTCGTCTCTTCTCCAGACTAAACAAACCCACTTTTTTCCAATCTTCCCTTATTGGACCTTATTGCTTTCTAGACCTTTAATCATTTTTGTTGCTCTTCTTTGGACTTTCTCCAATTTGTCCACATCTTTCCTAACATGTGGTGCCCAGAACTGGACACAGTACTCCAGTTGAGGCCTAATCAGCGCAGAGTAGAGCAGAAGAATTACTTCTCATGTTTTGTTTACAACAGTCCTGCTAATACAACCCAGAATGATGTTTGCTTTTCTTGCAACAGTGTTACACTCTTCACTCTTATTTAGCTTGTGATCCACTATGACCCTCAGATCCCTTTCCGCAGTACTCCTTCCTAGAGAGTCATTTCCCATTTTGTATGTGTACAAACTGATTGTTCCTTCCTAACTAGATTATTTTGCATTTGTCCTTATTGAATTTCATCCTATTTACTTCAGTCCATTTCTCCAGTTTGTCCAGATCATTCTGAATTTTAATCCTACCCCTCTCAGCTAGGTATCATCCACAAATTTAAGTGTACACTCTATGCCATTATGTAAATCACTGATGAAGATATTGAATGGAACCAGACCTAAAACTGATCCCTGCAGGACCCCACTTGATATGCCATTCCAGCTTGACTATGAAAAACTAACAACTACTTTCTGGGAATGGTTTTCCAAACAGTTATGCATCCACCTTGTAGTAGCTCCATCTAAATTGTATTTCCTTAGTTTGTTTATGAGAAGGTCATGCGTGACCATATCAAAATCTTTACTAAAGTCAAGATATACCACATCTACCACTTCCCCCCCATCCACATGGCTTGGTTCTCTGTCAAAGAAAGCTATTAGGTTGGTTTGATATGATTTATTCTTTAAATCCATGTTGCCTGTTACTTAGCTCCTTATTATCTTCTAGGAGTCAGCAAACTGATTTCTTAATTATTTGCTTCATTATCCTTCTTAGTACTGAAGTTAAGCTGACCAATTTGTAATTCCCCAGGTTGTCCTTATTCCCCTTTCTATAGATGGGCAAACATAGTGCCTTTTTTCAGTCCTCTGGAATCTCTCCCATCTTCCATGACTTTTTGAAGATAATTGCTAATGGCTCAGAGATCTCCTCAGTCAGTTACTTGAGTATTCTATGATGTATTTCATCAGACCCTGATGACTTGAAGACATCTAACTTGTCTAAGTAATTTTTAACTTGTTTTTTCCCTATTTTAGCCTCTGATCCTACCTCATTTTTACTGGCATTAAGTAAAAGTTGGATGTCCAGTTGTTACCAAGCTTTTTGGTGAAAACTGAAACAAAAAGTGATTTAGCACTTCTGCCATTTCCTGTTATTGTTCCCCCTCACTCCCAAATGAGTAACAGGCCTACCTTGTCTTTGGTCTTCCTCTTGCTTATGTATATGTTCTTGTTACCCTTTATGTCTCTAGCTAGTTTAAATCTTGTTCTGTGCCTTGGCTTTTCTAATTTTGTCTCTATATACTTGTGTTATTTGTTTATATTCATCATAGAATCATAGAATCTCAGGGTTGGAAGGGACCTCAGGAGGTCATCTAGTCCAACCCCCTGCTCAAAGCAGGACCAAATCCAACTAAATCATCCCAGCCAGGGCTTTGTCAAGCCTGACCTTAAAAACCTCTAAGGAAGGAGATTCCACCACCTCCCTAGGTAACCAATTCCAGTGCTTCACCACCCTACTGTGAAAAAGTTTTTCCTAATGTCCAACCTAAACCTCCCCCTCTGCAACTTGAGACCATTACTCCTTGTTCTGTCATCTTCTACCACTGAGAACAGTCTAGATCCATCCTCTTTGGAACCCCCTTTCAGGTAGTTGAAAGCAGCTATCAAATCCCCCCTCATTCTTCTCTTCTGCAGACTAAACAATCCCAGTTCCCTCAGCCTCTCCTCATAAGTCATGTGCTCCAGCCCCATAATCATTTTTGTTGCCCTCCGCTGGATTCTCTCCAATTTATCCACATTCTTCTTGTAGTGTGGGGCCCAAAAACTTAAATCCTACTTTTTATATTTAATAAAATCACTTTTGTAATTTGACCTAGTTTCCACTTTTTGTGGACTTATTGAAGATTTCCTGGTTAACCCAGGGTGGTCTCTTGCCATACTTCCTATCTTTCCTACGCAGTGGGCTAGATACTCGTGCAAGGTCAAATAGATCATTGCCTGAACTGGGACTCAAACCCAGGTTTCCAGTTCAAATAATTAATTTTAAAGATCAATAAAATATTAAGAAAAAATGAGCATGTATAAGATTGTATCTTCATGGAGGGGTATAATCAGATCTTGCTGTTTAAACCCCTGGATATCCAAATGACAATCTCTCTTTGGCTGTGGAACACACCATTTCCCCCACGCAAGCCATTCAACTGTCTTGGCCCCTATCACCATCTGAATTGCCTGGAAAACTTGAGGTGATGCCTGCTTGAGTGACAGGGCACCTCCACTTCACTATCAATGTATCTGTTTACATAGTAGTTGAAGTTTAAACTGTTAATTATATATCATTATTATAAACAGAACTCTTGGTACTAAGAAACTGTCATTTTGCAATTACTGAAATTTCTATTTTAAAGAAATACAGTTGTATAATTTGTAATTACAATGTTTTGTTTACATGGTATGTTGAGATTTGTCTTCTCTTTCCTTAAGTGATTTTATCTCTTGCTTAATCATAATAAATAGCAGTAGCTTTTAATAAGAGCCTTTTATATTGATTAGTGACCTGCCTGAACCTAACTAAATAGGAAATAAATGGGATCGAGTAATACACTGATTATCCAACCTTTACTGATTTAACAGTATGCAGAATATAGAATACAAGCTTTTTGTATATAGATGTACAGGAGAGATGATTTTTCTAATTTCCAGTTGAAATTACATGGCCTGAACTTACTTATATCCCTGTGCATTCCTATTGGCATCAAGGTGGTTGTACAGGGTGCAAATCAATGCACAATTTGGCCAAGAACCTTTAGGTTGTTTTACGTGACACATAGTCATTCCCTGTTTCTTGGCCATTTCTAAAATCTTACAGGTGACCTATTTCTCATGCCATCAGTAATAGCGAACACTTTAGAGAGATTCTAATGCTCAGAAGCTTTGAAGTTTTAGCACAGCTTGAAATGCCTTATTACTATCTAGAAACAACTATATAGATTTAAGGAGCAGCAAAGTATCTCAACAAGGAATGATGCTACCTCTGTAGCATTAAATCTAAATTACTGCCTCATGTCATATAAATGTCACATTTCAGATGACTCCTATGCGGTCTCTGATTGACCCTGAACACACAGTGAAAGTTATAAGTTATTCTTTGTCCATCAATTTTCTTCACTCTCAAGGTAATAAGCCAAATAATTCTATCAATACTGGATTATGTATCACATTTCTTCATGATAAAATATAGCATGTTACTTATCATTCATCTTAGTTGTTGTAGTTAGACTGCTGATGCTTTTAAAAAAAATATTTTCCTTACACTGAATTATAAGGTCATATACTGAAGTGCAACCATACATCAGATAGGCCTTGAGAAGTACTGGGCATTATCTCAGCTGTTCTACCTATCTTGATTACTGCAACAGGGATATCTACACTACTCTACACAATCCCCAAACCCTTGATTTTGGGTCCTGTATTTTAGTGAATAGTTTCAATGAGAGAAGAGTCCCTAAACGAATACTGACCCAAGCCTTGAAAATCTGACGCATACCCTTCTTGGCTTGTGAAAGAGGCATGAACAACTGGTGCTACTCTCGACCGAAAAAACAACGCCTCATTCAGAGCAGGACTCTTCCTTTCCTTCTTCAAATATACAAATAGTTTGAGCAACACTGAAGAAACCCACCCTGGACAAATCAGTTCTACCCATCTACTGCCCAATGTCAAACTTCCCATTCCTGAACAAACTCAAAGAGAAGCTAGCCAAAGGCCAACTACAAGCTCATCTAATTGAAGCTAAAATTCTAGACCCATTATAATCTGGATTCAGGACAGAATATGGAACCAAAACCACTTTAGTGGCACTGAGGGATGATTGCCTCCTGTCAATGGATAAAGGACAGCTCCATTCTGATCCTGCCGGAGCTCGCTACAACCTTCAACACTGCTGACCATGAGATAGTGCTGTCTCACCAGGGAGAGGGAGCAGAGGTCCAGGGTAATGCACTAAAATGGCCTTAATCTTTCCTGGAGGGACACAACCAAGGAGTAGCGGTAGAGAAGCAATTTCCCATCACTAGACCCCTCACTTGTGGAATCCCACAAGGTTCAATTTTCTTCCCAGTCCTTTTCAACATTTACATATTGCTACCAGGCAAACTGGTCAGACCACACTCTGCTCCGAGTTCAAGGTACATTTCTTCCACCCTGCCATCTCTAACATAATACACAGAAACACGTATACTTAAAAAAATAACAATTAAAAATAAAAAAACCTTACCAAAACAAAGGCACTGCACCTTCTCCTGAGAAGATGAGAGAACAAACACTACATGACAGATGAGTAGCCACTTCATGTAATGTATTACTGGAAGGTGCTCAGATGTTTGTAGAACGAATGATTGCCTCTGCTGCTGCTCCTAGCTTAACTGGACAGTAGCAAAGTGAATCTTTCCCAACGCTTGTCAGTTTTTCTGCTGCTCACAGGCTTCTGAATAGCACCAGGGAAGACTCAAGATTCTGGTTAGTTTTCACTCTGTAGCTACTTGGCAGAACTCTGAGCAGCAGCAGAGGCACAACTGTCTGAAGACTTAAGGTGACATCTCTGCATCAGTTTATATTTGGTTCATATTTAGAATATTTTCTTCACGTAAGTGCTAAATTGGTTTTGGAGGGGGTTTTTGGTTTTGTTTTTTAAATGAGTTTAGCTTCTTTAGAAGTAGACTGCACTGACATGGGAAAGCTTCCAAATTGTCACAGGAGAGTATATAATCCACGCTTTTCTGGCTTACACAACATCAGTTGAAAATAAATTTTGCCTTTCCTTTATTTTCATGGCTAACTCAAGTGCTTTACTCCCATGTTGTGCAGCAACTGCTGTAATAATTGACCCTGCAGATTTATCCTAATTGTGAACTCAACTGTAAAAAAAGTGAGAGAAAGTTTATATAGTATCATAACCTATATTAAAAAATATTGATGGGAAAAGGTGCAAAAGGGAGAAAAAAAGATTAAACTAGTGCAAACAAAAACTCCTGCTGATATCACTCAAGGACTGTAATTAAGATCATGCCCACTAAAGAAAAAAAGTGTGAGTCCCAAAATCAATAGACCAAAAGTGGTGTGTCAGAAATTAGGCCCAATAATTAGAGGATTGGCTATTCTGCTCATCACTCCCTAACAAAGAATAGAGATGGAGAAGGGGGGGAGTTTCACCATCATGGGTTCCACCCCTACCATCTTCTGGGACCTCAGGAGCCACTGTGGCATCATTGGGCTTTTGTCAGTCTAGTCCTGAGAGATGTCCTGACCAGTCAGGGCCAAGAGAGGGACCCAGATGACATCAACACCTTCACTGTCTCCAGCTAAATCCCAAACACCATCTAGGATGTGAGACTTTGTCACACACACCCTGTGTATTCTTTTCCTGCCCCAACTTATTCCTTCTCTTTCCTATCCTGCTCCTTTTTCCTTCTGTTTAATAAAGGTCAGGCTTAGCCAGCCAAGACTATATATTTTGCAACACTGCTGTCAGCCTGTGACCAGAGAGAATGATGAAAGCAATTCCTTAAACTGCCTGAAGGTGGTACAAGTTTACCAGGTCTCAGAGTGGCTAATAAGACCATGTGCCATGCTGCTGTTTCTCTAGCAGTGAAGATACTAGTGGAGACAACACAGAGACAGGAATCATTTTCTATCTTTTCTATTCTTTTTCATCCCCTCTTGTGTGCATTTGTCTTGTCTGTCTTCTAAGAAATGGGATTAGTCTTTAACAGCTTCAGTTCATTTTTTTCTCCTGTGCAATATATACACAAGCTCATCCCATGTTTATTTGTGTTAAATAAAATAATTTCCTGAAAGATTGTGATAAAAATATGATTCATCTTGACTTGGAGAGAGGAGATTTGGTCAAAGAGATTTAAAAAAATAAAATCTCGATCAGGCCATGCTCCCAATTAAAATGCTATTAAATGTCGTTGGTATCTACCACAGCAATAACAGACATTTTACTTTTGTAGAATATAGGACGCAAAAATCATTTAGATCTAGATTAACCTTATTCTAATACTGCAATATAATCAAAAGATTTATGGGCACCTGTACACCTAGAAAGTGAGTTAAGGTTTCACAGGTTTAAAAAATGAACATCTACAGATCATCTACTGGAAGTGAAAGCACTAGGATTTATTGTTCAAAAAGCAAAGTTTTATTCATTAATAGCTATGCATCTTTAATAAGCCCATCAACACAGTGCCTAGGCATGATACCAACACTACAGTAGTACCGTATTTCCTCACAAAAAGGATATACACTTGAGACAGGCATGACAAATGTGAGACCCAGGAAGCATGAGGAAGTGTGCCAGACAGACATGGATTTTTGTGACAGTAAGTTTTAAACGTGTCTTCGTGTTCATGGCTTACTGAGATGTTTTCTTGGGGAATCCCTGAAGGGTGGTTAATGCAAGTTCTTCAACACAAGTTATGCAAAAACTCAGTTTCTGAAGCTTCGCCTCTTGAGGAGAGGGCCACTGACCAGTGTCACCTATTAAAGGAGGCCCTAACTTCATAAAGAAACACTTGAACTGTCCCAAGGTTGTTCTTAATCTGAAACCTGATATGAACTTTTAACCAAGGGAACAAACCAGGTTGAGGGATTTGAAAGGCTGCCACCTTCCAGAGCCCTATTTGGAGTTGGGGGAGACCTCCATTAAGCTTTTAGCATGCAGGTAGTACCTTTTATTGTGTTTGAAATGTTTTCACTATGATATTTTGCCCTAAGAATAAATGTACTTTGCTTTGTGAAGGCTGACTGGTAACTTGTGTACCCTGCATGCTGAAGAAAGAGCAACATAGAGATGCTGTATCCCAGTCAGACCTGATCCTTCCACAGTCTCTCTCTCCAGTCTGGAGGGAGAAACATGGGTCTCCGTCCAAAAGAGGTGATGGCTAAGCCTGAAACCTTAAGAGAGTTACAACTGAAACTGTGACAACAGGCCTTATGGTGTACCTTGAGGTCTTCAGAGTAGTGCACCAGAGAAGCGTGGTGTGTATAGTCAAGAGCCCTCCATCAGAAATGCCATGTCTTTAGCTCTCAGATGTTGAAATATAGGGTGTGTTAGCAAAAACACAGAACACTATATGTACTCTTGATGGTAATATTAACCAAGATGTCTAATATTCTGTCTTACTAATGGATATTAACACCAAGATTTTTGAAAGTGGATGCCTTAACTTTGTCTCCTAAATTCATATTTAGGCAACTTAATAAATGGCCTATTTAAAAAAAAAAATGCTGAGCATCCAGTAGCTCCAACTGAATTCAATGGTTGCTTAGCATTTTTGAAAAATCAGTTATTTTGATGTTTAAATATGGATCTAAGAAAATAATTTTAGGCACCTTATTTTGAAAATCCTGATATTAAGCTTCTGTTATAAATAAAGAGAAAATATTTGGGGTTACGTTCAACCTAGCATCTTCTCAAACAGAATTTTTGATCCCATTGGAATCACAGATTATAATTTATATTATTTCCATCTAAGCACCAACAAGATACTCAGTCCTGTACAGGACTGTTAATACAGTTCCTGCCCAGAGAATTTATATATTGGAAGACAAAGTGCACTGTGATATCTAGAAAAAGGAGCTACCTCAGGAATAAAAAACTGAAAACATCTAGGGAAGGTAAAAATACAACAGCTTAGGCGCCGCAAGCCTGGGAGGCGGGAGAAGTGAAGCAACCACGGCGTGCTCGGGGAGGCGGGGCAGGGGTGAACTGGGACGGGGAGTTCCCCTGCGTGCTGCCCCCCCCTTATTTGCTGCAGGCGGCCCTCCCTGCGCTCCCCTGCCCCAGCTCCCTCCGCCTAAATGCTGGCGGCGACTGGGGCAGCCGAAGATCTGGCCGCCGCGGTTGCTGCCGAAGAAAATGGCGCCCCCCAAATTCTAGCGCCCTAGGCGACCGCTTGGGTCGCCTAAATGGTTGCACCAGCACTGACTAAAAAAACAATTTCCTTAACAACCTCATTGATTATAAGACTGAAGCTTCCTTTATTGTTATTGTTCCTAGAAGAATCAGTACAGCATTTACTAATTTCTCTGAATACTCAGCTGCCGGTGTAGCTGTTTAAGAACTTGTGCATGAAATTCAGCCTGTTAATGATCAACTAGTGAAGAAATGTATAATCTTGAGTATCTATTCACTTGAACATGATTGTTTATACAAAAATGTCAAACCTTGGATGACTTTTAGAACTCCACTTTTATATTCTAAGGTTGCTTCAAGGCAAAACATACAACACAGAAGGGAAAATTCTGACATCAATAACAGAGAGAGACACTCAAATATAAAGTCAGTTTGAAGATATTCCCTTTTATTAGAGAAGCCTCTAGTGATGATGATGAGATAGAGCCACTAAAGCACAGTCTCCAGCCGACTTCCCATTTTTTTCCTCCCATTTCCAATTATAGTATTTAGCAGCAACAATTTTCTCTGAATGAAGACTGAGTTCTAGACAGACTGAACCTTCAACAGCTGCGATAACAAATGATGAATGATTTGAGGCTGCATTTAACATGTAAAGGGGCACCAGCAAATTAAAAATGTCACATTTTTGTGATTTTTAAACTTACAGCAATAGTAAGAAAAAATTCAGATTTCTATAAATGAAAACATCTTGTTTCTTTATTTTTTCCAGTTTGTTTACCTTGTGCATTTGATAGAGTTGTTTGCTAGCCTATTTCATTGACTTTTTTTTGTTTGCCTGGAACTTTCACACAGCATCAGGAGAGAAAAAACATTTTTAAAAATAAGGAAACAATTTTTAAAACCACAGAAATTGGAAGGAGGACTTTGTATTGGTGAACAACAATTTGAAAACAAGAATAGATTTTTAAAAAGTCATATAGATTGCTTCCCTATTTCTGCCCGAGAAGAAATGCAAAAGAGGAAGCGAGAAGAAAGAACACTGGATTCCCATTGTGCACTAAGTCACATAGCTTAACACCATGAACCCCTGAATTGTTTGCTATCTTATGAAGAACAGAATATGAGAAGCTCTGGAGGATTAAGTATGGCTGGCGAATATTTTGAAAACCTTTCATTACTCCCCACTATCCCCCCACCCCATGAACATTGGAAACACTTGTTTCAAAGAAGCTAATTGGCCAAGATTTTACCTTCCAAGCAGGAAACAAATGTTGATTTTTCCATTTTGTTAATGAACTTCATATCACTATGAAAGTATCACTGACTTTGAATACTACTCCTTCTAGACATTAAAGTTAAACTGGTTATTTGGCTCCAAAAAGGGTTTATTTTTAAAAAGTAATGTGTCAGGTCATTAAATTTGATATTACTTTCTACCACATCCTCCTCAACACAGCCTGGATATCAGTCTCCACAATTCCTTTCCCCATCCCAATTAGCCTTGTTACACTTGATTCCTGCTCTTGCCCATCAGCCTAGTTCCACGTACATGATTTTCAGTCATTTCAGGCTCTCTCTCAAGCATAGCTGGTATTTGCATACCACCTTTAAAGAGAATATATATTTTTAAAGGGCTGCTATCAGTTCACTTAGGCTCAAAAATTTCCATTCTTTAATGTCAATCCCATGCAGCATCCCAGACTGATTCCTTTCATTGGTAATACTCATGCTGCGGTTCTCAAGACGCACACAGCTCTCTTCTCAGCTATTTTTAAGGCATGATGAGACACTGTGATGATAAAGGGGCAACTGCTATTTTTTCCCTGGGACAATTTAAAAATAAAGACCAACAATCATGTCTGGCAGTCTGACTTTATATGTATTTGTGATAGCAGCCAGTGAAAATGCTGAAATGTCAAATTAGAAGTTAAGAATATTGTTTTGAGCTGTCTAATGGGCTATTATAACTTTTGTTATAAATTACAGCATTATTGTATTCTAAATGTTTCAGGGTTTTGTTTCAGGGGCCTTTGGTTGTTAAAGTTTAAATATTAGGGTATTTTTATAAATGTACACTCTCAACCCTACTCCAAACATCCACGGGGCCAAAGATTCATCACCAGCTACACATTTGAAGAGGTCCTTCTGTATATGTATCTCCTCAGCCTGATCAGAGTTTCTGTCTGTTGGGTCTACACAAAGTTTTAGGTGGGGTCAGGGTGGAGCAAGAGACCGGTCAAAATGAAGCACCATTCCTTGATGAGCCTCTACATTTTAATGAAGAAATCCAAGAAACCCAAGAAATTTAATTAAGGCTGCAGCTATATTAATACCCTTTGGCTCTGCTGCATCTACTGCAGGAGCCGTGCTCCACCGCAAATAAGGAGAAAGTGTAAATCCTGGTGGAGGCAGGTCCAATTGATACAGGACTATTCCTACCTCCTTGGATCAAGGGTTCTTTTTCTCTTTAAAGATCCCTGTGATTCATGGAGTGGGAAGCCTTGGGCCCTCTAAGTTTAGTAGGCTCCAAAGTCCTCCCTCTTAAGTGGACAACACTCTGTAAGCTATGCAACATGAATCTCAGTGATGTTAAGTTTCTATTACTGAGACAATGCTATGATGTTTCATGGTACAAATGTTTCATGGCATGAGTTTGGGATGGTTACCAGTCATGAGTAATGAAGCCATGAGCAAGTAATGCTGTCATTTGAAATGAGAGCTAATAAAACTTTATACCAACAAACAACCTCATATGTATGTCTCCAAACACATAATTATGTACCCTTTTAAAGAAGGGGCAACCTTTTTGTTCAAGCTAAAAAAAACCCCACCTTTTTTAAAAGAAAAGTTTTTAAAAGGGATGCGATTCATGCTCTTTTGAGGTGGCTATATTAATATGCTTTAAAAACAGAAGTCAGGATTCCTGTGAAGTCTATCAACTTTAGTAATCAAAATCTACATGCACATATGTCTTACAGCAACATAAAGCAGAGTCATTGCTCACAGGTGATCACTGCATTCAAGGAAGTAAAATGAATTTCTAACTAGGATCTTTTTGTTTGTTTTTACATCTACCTTAAAAGAACCTGGAAATCAAGAGAAGTAAAGGAAGATTTATTTCTCTAAAACAAGAAACCAAAGTATGACCTAAAGCCTTCACTAGAACGGGGCGCGGGAGGAACAGCTACTGCAGTTTGCACAACAAAGAAATAATAAGGCAGCCATACCTATCCCATATCCTTCATAGAGTTGTCTTTCATGCTCTATGGTCTGTTTGATGATCATCTCCCTGGAACTGTGCTGCCTTCCCTGTCTGCCTTTAATGCTGTTATGTAACTCAATCTGTTCCAGTTCATCACTGAATCGATGCAAATATCTGAAAGACAACAAGTTTAAGCTATGAGATGTCTCATAACATTTTAATAAAACGATACTGGTTTGGTCATTTGCCAGGGAAATATTTACCAGTTGTTTCTTTACCATCTGCACCACATCTAAATATGCCACAGATCCAGTTTTTCACACTAAATTCAAGATTTGCACTATTCTTCCAAAAGAAAAATTCTGTTTAGGCTGTGACCTTTAGACTCTTACCCCTCAGACTTAGCAGAGTATAGCATGTCACCTATTGTAGCCAAGAATCTCTGGCAAAAGGAAGACTAGCACTGTACTGGGAAAACTTCCAAATTACTACAGGATAAATAATAATAGGAGATATACCTATCTCCTAGAACTGGAAGGGACCTTGAAAGGTCATTGAGTCCAGCCCCCTACCTTCACCAGCAGGACCAAGTACTGATTTTTGCCCCAGATCCTTAAGTAGCCCTCTCAAGGATTAAACTCCCAACCCTGGGTTTAGCAGGCCAATACTCAAACCACTGAGCTATCCCTTCATTTTTCTCATGGCTCTTTACTGAACCCTCTCCAATTTATCAACATCTTTCTTGAACTGTGGACACCAGAACTGGACACAGTATTGCAGCAGTAATTACACCAGTGACAAATACAGTGATACAATAACCTCTACTTGTGACTCCCCTGTTTATGCATCCCAGAATTGTGTTAGCACTTTCAGCCATCAGCTCACATAAAAACATAAGAATGGCCCTACTGGGTCAGACCAAAGTCCATCTAGCCTAGTATCCTGTCTTTCGACAGTGGCCAGTGCCAGGTGCCCCAGAGGGAATGAACAGAACAGGTAATCATCAAGTGATCCATCCCCTGACAAACACAGGCTAGGGACACCATTCCTGCCCATCCTGGCTATTAGCCACTGATGGACCTATCCTCCATGAATGTATCTAGTTCTTTTTTGAACCCTGTTATGATCCTGGCCTTCACAACATCCTTTGGCAAGGAGTTCCACGAGTTAACTGTGTGTTGCGTGAAGAAATACTTCCTTTTATTTCTTTTAAACCTGCTGCCTATTAATTTCATTTGGTGACCCCTAGTTCTTGTGTTATGAGAAGCAGTAACCACCACTTCCTTATTGACTTTTTCTACACCAGTCATGATTTTATAGTCCTCAATCATATCTCTCTTTAGTTGTCTCTTTTCCAAGCTGAAAAGTCCCAGGCTTATTAATCTCTCCTCATACAGGAGCTATTCCATACCCCTAATAATTTTTGTTGCCCTTTTCTGAATCTTTTCCAATTCCAATATATCTTTTTTTGTTTTTTTAGATGGGACAACCACATCTACACATGGTATTCAAGATGTGGGCGTACCATGGATTTATATAAAGGCAACATGATATTTTTTGTCCTATTATTTATCCATTTCTTAATTATTCCCAGCATTCTGTTCGCTTTTTTGAATGCCGCTGCACATTGAGTGGATATTTTCAGAGAACTATCCAAACTGACTCCATGATCTCTTTCTTGAGTGCTAACAGCTAATTTAGACCCCATCATTTTATATGTATAGTTGGGATTATGCTTTCCAATGTGCATTACTTTGCATTTATCTACATTAAATTTCATCTGCCATTTTGTTGCCCAGTCACCCAGTTTTGAGAGATCCTTTTGTAGCTCTTCCCAGTCTGCCTGGGTCTTAACTATCTTTAGTAATTTTGTATCATCTTCAAATTTTGTCATCTGTTTACACCTTTTTCCAGATCATTCCACACTCATGTTCAGCTGATTGTCCTGGGAAGCAGTGACTTTGAAAAAGATTTGTGGACTGTAGTGGATAGAGTCTCCATTCATTAAGTGTGACCTACATTCTTTGTTCCTAGATGTATACGTTTACATTTAACCGTACTACAACACAATGTTTGCTTGTGCCCAGATGACCATGCAATTGAGATAATTCTGAGTCAGTGACTGTCCTCTTCATTATTTATCACACCTCCAATTTTTATCAGTTATTTTATGTTTTCTTCCGGGTCACTGATTAAATAGCATAGGGCCAAGAATTGATCCCTGCAGGATCCCACTAGAAACACACTGGCTTGATGATGATTGCCCATTTACAGTTACAGTTTGAAACCCCTCAGTTAGCCAGTTTTAAATCCATTTAATTGGGACCATGTTCATTTTATATTATTCTCGTTTTTTTAATCAAAATGGCATGTGGTACCAGATCAAACGACTTAAAGGAGTCTAAGTATGTTATGTCAACACTATTACTTTCATCAACCAAACTTGTATCCTCACCAAAAAAAACAAAAATCAAGTTAGTTTGAAAGGATCTATTTTCCATAAATCATGTTGATTTCCATTAATTACATTACACTCCTTTAATTCTTTATTAGTTGAGTCCTGTATCAGCCGCTCCACTGTCTTGCCAAGGATCGACGTCAGGCTGACAGGCCAATAGTTAGCCGGGTCATGTTGTTTACCCTTTCTAAAAATTGGCACAACATTAGCTGTCTTCCAGTCTTCTGGAACTTCCTCATTGCTCTAGGACTTATTGAAAAGCAACATTAATGGTCCAGCAATCTTCTCAGACACCTCTTTTAAAACTCTTGGAAGCAAGTTATTTGGACATGCTGATTTAAAAATGTCTGACTTTAGGAGCTTCTGTTTAACATCTTCCAGAGAAATTATCACCAGCATTTGATCAGAGTATATCATCTGCTTCCATTACAGAACAGAAATATTTATTGAACACTTCTGCCTTTTCTGCATTATTCTTCATAATTCTACCATTTCCATCTAGTAATGGACCAATACCATTGTCAGAACTGTTTTGATCCTAATATATTTTAAAAACTGCATAGCAGATTTCTCCTTGTGTCCCTTATCAATTTTCTATAATTCCTAACTTCTGGTTTATATTAATTACTACCAACTTTCCCTTTATTCCATTTGTTATATTTTATTTTTTATAGCTGCCTTCACGTCCCCTCTAAACCAGGTCGGAAGAAGTACAGCCTTCTTCCTTGATTGCCCAACACTTCCCATTATAAGACCCTGCTTTCAGCTGCTTATAACTTTGCCAAACTTTAATCACTTGAGCAGAAATTTCTCAGGCCAGGTGTCTCCCTCAGGCAGAACTTTTTTGAATGTTTCCGCTAAAATGGTTTAGCCATTTCAGAGAATGAGATTAGAGAAAAAGTGTTATTTTGCCTATGATAAACATATGTACTGTCATTTCTCTGAGAAGCTCTAGTGCTTCCATGCTTTGGAGCAAGAACTTGAAATTTAGTGGGGGTAGCGGGGTTGCCCTATTTTTGCCATTCCTGTGAAACAAACAGCCAAATCTGTCTAAGATATGAACCTATGAAAAAAATCCCTGTTTATAGATGTTCAGTAAAGACCTGGTAAAAGTTTGGAATCTAAATTCTCCAAAGACTCTGTCAGTACTCTAACATGCTCCAACCAGGGCTGTACTTAAGGACTATCATAATAGTTATACACAAGGGAGCCAAATTAAGGTTGCACAAGCAATTGTAATTCTAGCATTTCCTAATTTTTGAGTGCTTGACTTCACGACCATAATAATGCTGTTTTAATGTAGTGTTTTGAATGTGAATGCTGTTTTAATGTAGTGTTTTGAATGTGAATGTGAATACACTAAGTAAGTTATTACTTAGTGTAACCTATCTTAAGTAAGCGCTCTGCAACCCAGAAAAAAAAAAAGTCATATGTTGCCTGCTATAAGTGGTCTTTCACTAAAAAGTCAAACTAAAGTACTCTGGATACATTGAGGATATTTTAAATTCTCATGCCATCATTTATACTGCGAAGACTTTAAAACATAAGATGGGAGTAGATCCTATAACATACACCAATGGTGGATCTGCCCCAGAGCAGCACCGGAGATGCTCCTCAATAACGCAGGTTTCATTGAACTGCATACAAAATATGCCATAAATACTGGGAGTAAAAGGAATTTACCATCATGATATAGGCATTACCTATTAAGAGACGTAGCTGACAAATTGGTAACGGTGGCAGCCTTGGGTACATGTAGTCCTATGTATAGTAATGATATAGTGCCCATACAGGTCCCCACTTTTGCAATAGCTCTGGCGCTGTTCAGCTGGCCTTCCTAAAACAGCATGTGGCAAAGCTAAGCAGCGGGTCTAAGTGAAGTAGAACCTATAGATTGCACTTTCACCAAGAAATGCGACTAACACTTCATGCATCGGGGACATAAACAAACAAACATTTAGATTACTGATCATGTAGTTACTGGAAAAGATATAGGTGTATCCATTTTAATTTGAGTTTGCCTTCACTACACATTCAGAGATATAATATAAAAGTCTCTCTGGTTATACTCTGATCTCATCCAGTAGTTCCAGAATAGTTATGATCTACTTATGCTAGCATAATATCTTCACTAATAAATCAATGAGATTTCTAATAATAAATATGAAAGGGAAATATTTAGTATATTTAAGATTCATCTTAATTTACCAGTCAGTAAGTCAATCTTATTTCCAACAAAAAAGAGCCTTTTATATTCTTGTATACCCCATTCTTACTTTTCAATTAGTTCACAGGCTTCTTTCTTTGTGTAGTCTGCTTTGCTGGGATCAAGGTGACTTTGAAACCATTGCAATTTTTCTCCTACAGGAACAAAGTGTGTTTTAATTATTACAGTAGCACTAGCATAGAATAAACCCTGTCAATGTTCCTGCAATAAATCCCATTTTTCAGGGGTTTAAAATTCAGTCATAAAAAATTGCCTCACTATGGCACAAGTACAAGGTCTCAGTCTAGATATGAAATTAATACAAAGAATAGGTTTCATCCAGTTGTCATTTTTAATTTGGGAGAGAAGATAGAAGTTGTTTACAGATGTTTTCCATCTTCTTTTACTATATAAATAAATAGTTTTAAAGTACTGGAAATCTGGAAGAAAATATTACTTTTTTTTTTTTAAACACAACCCAATTCTTCAGCAATCAATACACACAGTATATTTTTTTCAGATAGTAAAGTGCAGAGGAATTAGATGAACATCTTAAAATTATTAAAAAAACATTCTGTAAGTACTGCTTGAGAAATGTTTAAAAGTACCTAAAATCACTTTCAGATCATGTTATATTACAACAACATGATTGGGGGGGGGGAGGGGAGGGAGAGAGGCGGAATCACGATATTGGATCAATATCAAGACAATCAAATATGCAATGGAGAAACTGTCAAAATTAGCAACTTAGAGTTGCAGCATGAGAAACTGTCCTGAGGCCTTTTCATTCCCTGATCAACATATCTGCATAATTTAAGAGTAAAGTAAATTAACAAGGTAAACCATCAAACTCTTTAAAACACTATCAAATTGTGATCTGAAATTTACCAGCCTTCCAAGTTGTTGCCCGATATCTCTGTCAATTCACAAACATCTACATGAGATGATGTAAGTATAAATTTCGGAGTAGGCTACATCTAATAATATGGATTGACAAGGCTTGGTGGTATTAATGAAACAGAGGTTTGTTCTGTAGTATGCCAAGTTGCCTACTGCTACAGTCAGCCACTTGATGAAGTCCATGTGTGTTGCAAAGAAGTGAAGTCAAGAGATACCATATACCTCTTAGCTCTGATTTCACTTGCAGTTGCCAGGCTGAAATGAGAACATCCCTGATATTCCAACAATTATACAGTTTATTAATAGATTATAAAGACAGTCCTTGCCCCAAACAAAGAACAACTGGATAGAATTCCTTTTCCCAGAAAGTCTGTAAGACCTAAATTATAGGACAAATTTAATTTTGATTTCACAGAATATCAGGGTTGGAAGGGATCTCAGGAAGTCATCTAGTCCAACCCCCTACTCAAAGCAGGACCAATCCCCAGACAGATTTTTGCCCCAGATCCCAAAATGGCCCCCTCAAGGATTGAGCTCACAACCCTCGGTTTAGCAGGCCAATGCTCACACCACTGAGCTATCCCTCTTCAACCAAGCAGCTTATGATACTTACCTACAATGCTCAGACGCAAGGCTTTTTCATTCTTCAACCTAAAAGACAGAAAGCACACACACTAGTCAATCATTTCCCCAAGAGAAAAATCAATGGAAAAGCTGGATGAAAATATGTTGTAGCACAATTCCACCTCTAAAACTTGCCAACGTCACAACTTCTGATTTCCTTTTTTATGTGAGAGATCCAGGGCAAACGGTTAATTCAGATTTTAGTAAACTATTTCCAACATTTCGCTATTGCGTTGTTTAAAGTAATGGTGGAAGGGAGGTGAAGGCAGAGTAAAAAGACCCCTTGATATTTATTGGACACTACAATATAAACATTTTATTGTGACAAGTAGATATAAATAAGTGTTTTGATGTCTTTACAAAGCCAGCCAATGACTCAGATTTTCTTGATCTGTTCCCAAAGTTTTTTTCTTTTTCTCACTCTATCTGAATTATGGGTTATATACTGAAACCTCATCAATTCTGAAGGATGCATATGTAACCTGTTGTTCAGTATGTGTTAAATGCCCCACTCTAGTGGCTGGTTTACAAAAGATACAAGTCTTCTAGAGCTACTACCTAAAGGAGCTGCTCAAGTAGTAGACATTCATGATTTTACCACTGGAGAGTTCAGTTCAATCTCCAGCTAAGACCCACATTTGTCCTAATTTTGTTTCCAGCAAGCCAGGGTAAAATATACAGAAGTGTTCTAATTATTTTTTTACTTGGGCACTGAAAAAAACATTATAATAATGGCAGATTAACACTGTCATGTTAAAGCTTTATTAACCTTTTAAAAACAGTATCACTCCGTGTGATGGAGACTCTCCAAAAGTTATATATGGGAGAAAGAGTCTGATTAAAATATACAAAATAAAGGAGCAGATCCTCAGCTGGTATAAACTTATAGTGACACTGACTTCAGTGGTGATAATGACAATTAACACCAGCTGAGGATCTGCCCAAAATGTCTAGGGCCGGGGTCTCAAACTCAGTTTTCCTTAGGGCCAGTGACAGTCCTCAAATCCTCCCAGAAGGCCAATAATGTCACTGAAGATGGTGTTCAGAAAAGAAAGCGTTTATATTTTATTTTTTACTTCAAATTTCTTAGAAATAATAAATCTGTCATACAACTTTATACAATTCTTCATCTGCCAGAGTTTTTAGTGTTTGCCAGACACCTGGCAACGCTTCAGTTCTGTCAGTTTGTTGATGTTTGGCCTCAGTGACTGAGCAGTTGAAACCTTCAGGATTGCAGCAAGGTGTGCACCAGACAGTTGAGTTCGGCATTTTGACTTGTTTATATTCATTGTGGAAAAACATGATGCTGCCTCCATGGCTGCCTGTGTCTGGCAACTAATGATGCTGCCTCCATGGCTGACTCTGCCCGGCTACTAGTTTTGGTATCTCTGTCCCTCTCCCCCAGCCAATGGGAGCTACAGGGGGCGGCACCTGCAGCAGACATTGCTGGCAGCATGGCTGCATGCATCTCTCCTCCCCGGGCCACAGTGGGGAGGTTCTCGGCCCCAGATGGCCCGCAGGCCGGGACTTTGAGACCCCTGGTCTAGGACACCCTCTACCTGGGATGGACACACTTTTTTGTGCAGTAGAGTCTAAATCTAAATAAATTAGTTTAGCAGGGGATAGGGGGAGTGGAAGTTATTTTTATTTCTTCAAACATTTCACAAGTAAGAGCAAGGTTATAAATGCTAGCTAAAAGATTAGAATGCTTAAACAAAAATGAAGTTAATGGAATTCATCTGAATGAGGGTTTGCAGGATGAGCAGACTTCAAATCTGGAATGTGATGAGCACAGACAATACAAAGGATTTAATATTAAAACAAAATTAAAATGTGAGTTGTACCTAATGTTTGAAATAGAGACTAGTGTAGGAAAAGAGGGAAGGAGTGCAGTGCACAGAATTGGAAGCACATGGGGAGAAGCAAAGCAAAGGGAGAGATTTTGAAGGAGGAGAGCACAGAAAAAGCACTCATTCCATAAATAGGTAACAGCATGAAAAAAAAGACACCAATGAAAGAAGATGACAAAGGAAATAGCATAGGCAGATGATACACTATTTTGTTTTGTAAAAACTATTATTAAAAATAGCTGAAACAAAAGTCAGCCCATTATTTTTACATATTAGTTATATCAGAAGCTTTGCATTTTATTTAGTCATCTTCAGTGTTTGCCATACCTTACATGACAACACACACAGATAATAGTGCATGTCTACAGAGTGTTGCCATGGAGAAAACTGGGACGTCAGACAGACAAGCAGCCTAACTAAGTGTAAGCTATATAGTTTCACCCTGGCTGTAAATGCTGCATATGAGGTACGTGTTACTATCCAAAAACCACTACAATTTTTTGTTGTTTCTTTTTTCAAGGGGTCGGGGGGTGAGTGCTTGAATACACACAGGCAATATTTGTGTGTGCGCATTTATGGAAACACTTAACAGATTTTCATGAAAAGAGTTAACATAGAACACATGTTATTTACATGATTGGTACTGTACTCTGCAAGAAGAGATTAGAGTGGGTGGCGGTTAAAGCCATGTAGATCCCAAATGAGAAAATATTAGACTTCTGAAAGGATCACTGTCATTTTGTGGAATCACTAATAAGGAGAGGGATGAGGGGACTCTTCTGGCTGGGAAAACATTTTCTAAAGTTGTATCTGTTCTAGTCAAGAGCTTAACACAAGGAATTCTTCCAGTGAATATTAGGGCTTGTGGAAGTTGTTGCAGTGACAGCAAAGGAGTTTTTATACACAAAACTATCAGCTTTCTCAAACTGGCCCACCATTTTGGATGCAGGATTGAGCCACGTGGAACTTTACAAGTGAGAAACAGTTGCCCATCACAACAGGCTGCAGTCTGATAAAAATGCACAAGTCAGCCACTCCAGCTCCTCGTGTCTTAAGGTATGTCTACACTGCAGTTAAACACCTGCAGCTGGCATGCGTCAGCTAACTTGGGTTCACGGGGCTTGGACTATCTGGGGCTATTTAACTGCAGTGTAGACATTCGGTTTCGGGTTGCAGCCTGGGCGTTGGGACCCTGCAAGGGGGGAGATTGAAAAGCGGCGGTAAAGGTGGTAGCTTTTGTTTGTTTGCAGTATGGGTATCTACCCAATATTATTATTAATTTGTACTACTGCAGTACCTACGAGCCCTAGACATGGACCAGGACCCCACTGTGCTAAGTGCTGTACAAACTCAGAACAAAAAGATAGACTGCATATGGTGGATGGCTAAGAGATGAAATGGAGGTTCTACTCTGAAAATTGAGACTAAACTTTGGTTCTACTCTGCAAGTTCTATGTTTGTGTCTCAGGCCTGGTCTACACTAGGACTTTAATTCAAATTTAGCAGTGTTAATTCGAATTAACCGTGCACCCGTCCACACCAGGAAGCCATTTAATTCGACATAGAGGGCTCTTTTTTTTTCTTCTGTACTCTCCCCCGAGGAGGGGGGAGAAGCAAATTCGACATGGCTATGTATGCTAGGCTAGTGGATGCAAATCGAACTTAGTAGCCCTAGAGCTATCCCACAGCACACCTCTCTCTGGACTGACAGGACAGCAGTCCAGATGCTCTGACTCTCCAAACACAGCAAAAAAATGAGAAAATTGAAAAAAATTCCTGTCTGGACAGTTAGAGAATCAGTTAGATCATGGTGAAGGGGTTGAGCACAGCCAGCAGCAAGCAGCAGCTCTCCAGCAGCAGAGTTCTCTGAAATTCATGTAAAAAGAGAATGAGGACCCAGAATAGAGACCCAGCTCTGATCGGTGTGTGGCGAGGGATGTGCTGGAGTGGGCTCAAAAACTGAGCTGAAGGCAAATGCAAAGGCCAAAAGAAGAGAGAGAAAGAGGAGAGAAAGAGAGGATACAGGCGGGATACAGGATGGCGGCAGCACAGGGAAGGGACCCAAAAAAGAAAGCAGAAAAAAAAAAGCAAAAACGGAAAGCATGGAGCGGACTATGGAGCCTGCCACAGTGACCATGGACCACCACGGCCACGACAGTGGGAGACGATGTTTCGGGACGGGGGGATGGAGGGGGAGGAAGGCGGAGGAGGGGGGTTGGGGAGGGCAGGCTTGAGCGCAGCGTTTCCAGCTTGGTTTCTCTTTCATCAGCTCCTTCATCCTCACTCCCCTCCCCCCCCCTCCCCCCCCGCCTCCCGGCCCGAGGCCGGGACCCGATGAAGAAAAAATGTAAACTTTTTTAAAAATGTAATGTTAAAGTAACAGTAACATGTAAGGAAAGGATCTCTATATATAGGGAGGAAAATCATAAGGAGATAGGGAGAAAGCTCAATAGGAAATAGAGGAAAAAAGGAGAAGAAGGAGGGGAGCAGAGGGAAAGAGGGTTGGGCAAAGCTGCTCACAATTTCGCACCAGGCTTTATTGAGTTTTTGGGGAGTTTTTGAGGTTTTAATTTTCCCAATGCATAATAATACTGGCAGCTGGCTTTTGCTGTGGCATCGCTCACGCAGCATGCTCTGCTTTCTTCAGCTCCTCTCCTTCATCTCTCCTCGCTCTCTCTCTCTGCAATTAATATTATTTAACGTCTGCCTAAAAGTCCAAAGTATTTTTAAAAAAAATAAGCGAGACGGCGAGCAGAGAGAGTCAGCGGGCGCGCAGAATGAATGTAGACGAAAGCCACAGAATCAATTGGACGCAGGGAGGGAGGGGAGGGAGGAGGAGGGGGAATCACAGTTCCTGCAGTATCCCAAAAGCATTGCATTCTTGGCTGATCTCCCAATCCGAAATAACCAAAACATTCACATTTTGTCACATTGGCCCCCAGCTCACAGCCTACCCCCCCCCCCCCCCCCCCAAAGGAAAAAAAAGGAAAAGAAAACTCTTTCTCTTTTTTTTGTGTACCCAATGCTGTGTAGAATGTGCTGGTAGACGCGACGGCACTGTGCTGTACTGTAGCATCCCCCCCCAACCCCCCCACAGGTGGCTGGCTGCTGTATATGTCGTCATCATCATGTCTGCATCAGCCATCATCAGCCTTGCTGTAGATGGTGTGATCTCTCTGACTGGCCCCCCCACTCGCTGCATGCCCCGAGCCAATCCACTGCCAACCATCAGCCATCATACCATCAGCCAGCTGCCTCCATCAGCCCCCCCCTTCATCTGTGTGCCTGGAGATGCTTCTGACTGGATGCTGTCATGTCAGCAGGATGCACTTTCCACCACCCTGCTGCTGCTGTGTCTGGCTGGACAGGCTGTTCTCCTCCTTTTCTCTCTTCATTTCAGTCACAAGTCTCATCAGTTGTGTCTTTATTGCCCAATTTTTAGTACAGGGTCTGGGGACACAGGGAGCCGGAGGGTGGGGTGATGAGGGGAAGGAAGGGGGGGGGGGGGTGCAGGCAGAGAGCTGCTGGGGAGATGCCAACAGCTCATCATTCCTGCATACACTGACACTGGCCGCTTGTGCTCTCTGTTCTCTTGGATCTGTACTACACTAGCCCCTATGGCTATCTGGATATTCAGGAATTATTATATCTGGATTCATAAAGGAGGTTCTTGATTTTTCCAGGATTTATTTTTTCTACCATAAAGGCACCCTTCAGCGAGGGCACCTGCGACAGCAGCAATGCAAATAATGCATGATGACTGCACACTATGGCATATATTGCCAATTATGCATGGCATGACAGTATGTATGGCTGATGACCAAGTAATGCTGCGCTGCTGCCTGTGGTGGCGCTGTGCTGCTAGCTGTATCTGCAGAATCTCTGTGCAAAAGGCATAAAGTACACATAGTGACAGTGAGCCAAACAGGCGCCAGGTCATGGTTGCTGCGCTAGCCTGCTAAAGGGTAATCCAGGGAAAATGGGCTCGAATGTGGTTTCTGAGGCTTTAAATAGGAAGGAATGAAACCGACATGTACCCAGAACACACCCAGGACAACCCGGAATGAAACCCGAATTCACCGGGTCGGGACACTCAACACGGGTGGGACAGGTGGAAGTGGGTGAGGAAGGGGATTGCAGAGGGCAGGAGCTATGGCAGAGCAGGTGCTGCAGGGCAGGCTGCAGTGACACAGCTGTCAGGTCATTTGCAATGCATGCTGTGCATGCTCTCACTCCCTCTTTCCAGCAAAATCTGTCATCATTTTCATCAACAACTTCATCTTTCCCAGGAGACAGATTCACCAAAATCCAGATTTGCAAAAGCCAAGAGACAGACAGAAAAAGAAATGACGCATGGCAAAGAAAAAACAGGGGGGGGCTGAAAGACAGAGGGACGATGGAGCATCTGCGAGGCTGCTCCTGCAGCAGAGCGGACCAGCAGAGAGCAGTGGAGGTGGCATGAGGACAGCGGAGGCACGAGGAGAGGAGGAGGAGAGGTGCAAACAAGGCGACACGCTCCGCTCCACATGTTTTGTTTTGCAGGCAGGGACAGGCAGGAGGAGCAAGAGCCCTGCAGGCAGGGCAGGCCCGCGACAGCCAGACAAAGTCCCTGACCCCCTCACCCAACCACAAAGTCCCCCGCGGGGCACGAAAAAATAACTGCCACCCCAGGGGAGGAAAGGGCCCAAAAAAAGCTCAAGTACCCAAAAGCCAAGTCCTTTCTCTCCCCTCCCACGCCCCAAGCCCAGTCCCCTCCCCCTCCCCCAGTTTCATAAACCCCGCCCCTTTCTTTGTTTCCCATGTAACTGTTCTAGTTCTTTTTGACTGTACTGTTTTTGAAGGGGGGTGGTTGGTAATTGACTTTGACAATCACACTGGTGACAGGGACAGGGGGAGGATCAGCAGCAGGTCACACACACACCAGGGTCAGTAGCAGGGGGTCCACTCAGGTATGGGAGGTGGCACCAGTGTGGTGCAGGAGGGGGGGGGTGGACTGGAGTGGGGGGGGGGGGGGGGTTCGGGGGGGGGGGTCCTGGGTCCTGGACCACAGAGGGGGAGGGCAGAGGAATCTGTATCCGCCCCCCCGCCACAAGGCAGGCCCACATCCCACACAGAGTCCTGGCAAGGTCCCAGTCACTCCACCCACACAGTCCCAAACCTCAAATCCAGGAGGCTGGGAGGAGTGGATCTGTAGAGCTGTCCAGGCTCCAGTCTGCAGGCTCTTCCACTCTGGAGCACAGGCTGTCATCCCCGCATCCCAGTTTAGCCCTCACCCAGTACCCCATAGAGTGTCACATCCATCATAAAGTTAGTGTAAACATTTCATTATGTATAGTATTTTTAAAGTAGGTGTTGGTTTAGTATTTATATTAACTTTAAGCGTAAGAACGGGGTTGTAAGGGGCAGAAACAGGGGAAGTAACTGGGGAGAGTAACAGGAACAGGTGCTGTAAAAGCACAGAGGCAAGTTCAGCTTGCTTGTCGTTCCTGAACAGTCACAGGCTCACCTGCACGGGCTTAGCCAGAGCAGGCACAGGCCCGCCATAGGTGGTGGGTGCCAGCATCTGCACATAGGGCAGGGCTAGCTCACCGTTTTTTTGTGGTCCCTGCAGAGGCTACTACCCTGCAGGTCAGGTCGGGAAACTCTGCCATAGGACCCTGGCAGCGTCTAAACCAGGGTGCCAGATGGTGGTAACTTTCCCCCCACCTCGCACCAGCTGATTGAAAAGCCACCCTAGGCCCAGCAAACCACCAGTGCACCCAGCTGCCAGTGAGGCCCCGGGTCGCCAGCGTTCGGCAGAGCTGCGGGCGGGTCTGCTGCTGTAGCAGGCACGAAGCGCTGCCCAGCGGCAAGCGCCAGCACAACGCAGCGGAGCGCGTGGCGCGGGTCTGGAGGAGGCTGAGCGTGAGGCACAGGAGGCGCCCCGCCAAGTGTTGAAAATCAGAAATCAGGCAAGGAGTTTCGCATGCAAGGGTGCGGTTAGGAATTTTTTTCCCAGCATGCCCAGGAGGAAACCCGGGAAAACCCCAAATTCGTGACAGCATTCTGCTGGATACGGAGCCTATGGAACTGGACTCAGTGTGGATACGACTGGGCACAGTGCAGTGTACACAAACCAACACCAAGATCATAACGCATATTCCACAAATTCGATTTTGATTCAAATTTTTCGTAGTGTATGTAGTGATTACCTCAGATTCCATGTCAAATTTCCTCAGTATCTAAATTAAGAGGGTTTTTTCCTCTCCTATAAATTCCATCCCTGGCTCAAAAGGTCAAGCTGGGTTCTTTGATCCTATTTTAAAAATTACTGTTGAATGGATACATTTTCCTTCGCTTCCTATTTCAGGCTGTTAAACAGTTGCTGTTCCCTCCTCTACCCACGCCCATTTTTCATTAGTTGAAGTGCTTTGCAAATGTAGTTGCTGGATCAAGATCCTTCCATATGAAAAGCTCTCTATAAAAATTAAAATCCTCATTCTTTTTTCACATTTGGCTTTCGACGTCTTCACTTCTGCTTATATAAACTGAAAACAGTTAATATTCTATCATTCCAGAGATCGAATTTGTAAGCAAGAGTAAACATTAAAGCAGTCCTGCTGCTACCACCACCTTCATGAGCTCAAGATAGATTAAGATGCAAAACATGAGACGTGCTAGGGAAAAAACAAAATCACTTCTAAAAGGCAAGGGTTTAAGGCTGCTTCTAAAGGGTCATTTCATGTCAAGTCAAGTAGTACAGTAAAAGTCTTTCAGCGTGAGATATATTAGACTGGCATATCTGCAATGGAAGCATGCAACATACCACAAACCCCTTAAATACTTTACAATATATGAGCTACAAACACTGTATCCTTACTTAGAACAAGAAAAGAGTAGCACTTAGTTAACTTTGACTCCCAGAAGCACTATAGGCCAGTGGTTCTCAACTTGTGGCCCAAGTGACATCATCAGGGCTGTAACTGGGGACAGGCGGCCGGGGGGGGAGGGGGAGGGGCACGTGTTCCAGATGACCCAGTGTCATACCCTACAGAGTAAATTTTGCTACTAAAAGTTGTACCAAATTCTTCATATACCCTGAGGGTATTCAGAGGTCTTCCAGGGGGACTCATCTAAATCTTAACTCATCTAGATATTTGCCTGAATTTATACCAGGATAATTTTCCTCTGTAGGCAAGCCATAGACTGGGCAAAGTAGGTCGAAGATCATAATGCAGTCTCAATCTGATACTGATGGCAGTGACAGTCTTGTGCATTACTTACTGTTCACTCATTGTCATTCTACAGCATTTTTACTTTTCTAATATTTGTCACTTTCTCCACTGCATACTTAATTGAGGTTTGCAAAGCACAGTGAAATCCTTGGTTGGAATGATAAGAGACAAGTATGATTTTAATTGCATCTGCATACACTGCACCAGCACCTCTATTTGAAAATTTCCATTTCCAAACCATTATTATTAACTGGGCCTTTGGTTTTACATAAACACTAATTAAGCCCTAGAATGAAGATACTTGACAAATTTTCAAAAGTGTAGAACATATATTTTATCTATTTAAAAATGTTAAGACAGCTATGAAGATCCATGTGCTCCAGTCTCTACAATTTCAGCCACTTCTCATTTCATATCTGTTCTCTCTACATGGAGCTTGTACACACTACCACTTATAGCAGCATAACTTCTGTCACTCAGAAGGGTGTGATTAAGCCACCCTCTCCCCCGAGCAATGCAAATTACACTGACATAAGTGCCAGTGTGGCTAGTGCGATGTGCCTCTCGTGCAGGTGCAGTGGTTACACTGACAGGAGAGCTCTCGCCCAATAGCATAGCGCGTCCTCACCAAACACACTGCAGCTGTGCTGAGGTAGCGCTTCTAGTGTAGACTAGCCCATACTGTATGCAGGGTTATGGCACTCACTGCTACGGGGGTGGAAAAACGAGAAGTACTAGGCTGAGGAGAGTTGACTGCCATGAACAAGTGAGGAAGAAGCAGACAACAACGGAAGCACAGGTAGAAGACAGCAGCACAAATTCAGGAGACTCCGTTAAATAAACCGCAAAAAGCTATTTTTAAAAAGTGGTATTTTACTGAAGTGGGAGTTTCATTTAAACCTGTGCAACAGAATACTAGTTTTCAAATATTTTACAATTATGTATTTCAAATGTCTTGTTCCTAATTAGTTTAAAAAAAAAAACCCTAACCTACACATACACCCATTAATTCAAATCATGGTTAGAACACTAATTCTTAAACACAAATATTGGAAAGTGAGGAAATTCATAGTCAGAATTCCACAAATATCCTTAACTCAGCCATAAAACCCTACCTCTGCACGTCGTTCCACAAGAAGTGTGGTTTCAGTAACACTTCAGGCACATACTCTGGAAACAAAACCAAACTAAACCCAAGTGTGGTGTGTAGTCTTACTCTGGTTATTGTTACTCTAGTTATTACCATCACTTACAGCATGTGATGGGTCAGACACTTGCAAGGAAGGGATTGATAAGGGTCTGTAGTCCCAATTGGCCCTGCACCGCTATACCTGTAGCAGATGTCAGGAGAGGAGAGGGGAATTAAAAGGAGGTGGCCCAGCTCAGTTTGGGGTTGACAAGGAAAGAGAGCGGAGCTCCACTCCTCTTGGTAACAGAAGCTTGGTTTCAAGCAAGAGTCTAAGAGAGATGAACCTCCAAGCAGATGGGACAACCAGCCCAGAAAGAGTAATTAAAAGGATTGGTTGCATCAAGACAAATCCTGGGCAGGGTGGGGTGTGGCCCTGCCAAAGACTTCTCAGATTACCCTGGTTTTGAGTTTATAATATTCCTTTGTCTTTTGAACTCTAATACCCTGGAAGAGGAGGGGTTAAATTGTGACCTGCCTGGAGGGCGGAGTCATGGTAAGAGGTGGACCACTGCAGGACCAGTGTGGCTGTTGGGGTGCCAGATTGGGAGAGAGCTGCCAGAAGGCACCTCAGCAGTGAGTCCACTCTTTTTTACATTGAAGTTTAATTTTCCTGGTTGATTACTATTGTCTCATAACCCTAACAACATTTAAATATAGTAGTTCGTGAAAAGCGAGATTAACTGTCCTCAAGGTAGATTTGATTTAAATCATGATGTAAATCACTAGTCAGGAAGACTCGATTTAATCATAGATTTCTACATAAAAGTGCATTCTTGTTGGTTTTATAACCTTAATACATAATTTTCACAACTCAGTGATAAGACCCACACTGGATCTCTTTTATGGCCTTTTGCCATTATATGTTTTCCCTTCTAGTGAGAGAATGGTATGGTAGATCTCAAATCAATGAAGGCTACACTCAGGCCTCAAGACTTCTGGAAATATGCTGCTCAAACAGTTTCACTTTTGTTTCTACTGCCTGTCCCTCCCTTCTCACATTTATCTCCAGACTTCTTCTCCTTGACCAGATCTATTCCGCCCCCAACCATCTTCTATTCAATGAACTTTTTGAAACTTTGCACTTTTAGAGAGAAGTAAGGGATTGACACTGTACATAAATTTGCAGAGACACGATAGGGTTGAGGTCTTATTTCTCACCTCTATATATTATTTATTTATTTAAAACATTTTTGCTGTTAACAAGCATGTTATCTCTGGAGACAGAAATCAACAGTCTGAGAACTGCAAAACATGCATCCGACAAAGTGGGTATTCACCCACGAAAGCTCATGCTCCAAAATGTCTGTTAGTCTATAAGGCGTCACAGGACTCTTTGCTGCTTTTGCAAAACTAAGCTTCTCTGCTGTGTTTTCTAGACTTAGTTAGCACTGAGTCCCATTGGGTAGATAGAAAGATTAACCTAAATAATCTATACAGAAGCCCCTGGAACCCCATAAAATTGGGTCCCTAATCCATGAACTATTGGAACACATTTACAAAATTTTTCTTAAACATTACATGAATATATTGTCTCATACTACAGAATTAGAATTTATAATCCCTATTCCATTATGAGATATCTTTGAGCTATAATGTATCTTAATTAAAACTATCTTTAGATAGATTTTTTCCTCAAAAAGCATTTTATAAAAAAATCTGATTTAAATAAATAAAATCTGATTTTTTTTGGTTTTTTTTTTTAAATCATTGATTTTTATCCACCCTGACTGTTCTGGTCATCTCTAATCATGCATTTAATAGATAAAATGTGCAATAGCAGAGAATCTCCCAAAGCAGTTCTAATATATATATATACATATATATATACACACACACACACACACACACACTTAAAATGCTAACAAGCAGACCTTTAAACCACTAAGCAGCCCTAAACAAGAGTTCCCAGCTTGAGAAGATTTGTTCCCAGAAGAGAGAGGCTGTCCTGCCAGTAGATCAGATCACCATGGCATAAAGGAGCTCCATCAGTAGAGACAATGATAATTCTTCACCAAATGTTCTACCCTGCCTGCACTAGGCAAACTCTATCCCTCTCAAGACAGTGCCCTTCGCTAGCCCCATAGAAGGTGGGGGGGAAGAGGAGAAGGGAAGCAGATCTCATTACAAAGCAGGAAAAAAAGATGCAGGGACCGCCTCTAGAGATGAGTTATTCAGACTCTATTCTCATTCAGTCTTTCCCGCCTTTGGTAAGGCTGCAAAATATGCCAACTAACTTGGTGTTTTCTGTCATCTGGACACTTGTACCAAGAAACTGAATTCGAACCAAACTTATTGTCAATGTCAACTTGCAGTAGATTCAAACAAGGTGAAAAGCTTCATGTCAATTACCAGTCACGTGTTAATCAGAATCATTTTAAAAAGTACTTCAGTAAATAGACTGATAGTGTAAGTAAAAGTTCTGAAAATCATCTGGTAGAATTTGGCATTAGGTTCAAGTTTTATGCAATGATTTTACATTTTACTTAATCCTGTCTCTGTGAAAGGGCGTTGACTAGATGACCTCTTCAGGTCCCCTCCAATCCTACATTCCTATAATTCAGTACCTTGACTTTCTAATAAATCAGGTTGTCTAATTTAATTTTACATTATTCCTGTGCTGACACTTCTATCAGTTTCTAAGAAATGTTATTCTATAAACAGTCTCACTATTAGAAAATATCTGATATTCAGCCTAATTATCTTTGTTTTAAATTCATATTAATAACTCCTAGTTTTACCCACTTACCAAAAAAGGTTCCAAATTTCGTGTTCCCCACTTTCCTGAAATTCAGACGCAAAATAGTACTTTTAAAAACACAGAATTATTCTCCCTTTCCCCCACATTGGATAACAGTACAAATTAACTCACTTTTCCTTTTTTTCCTGTTTGTGCGCTTCTCTGGTAAGCTGAGCAGCCTTTCTGCTGTAAGGATGGATGACTTTTTTCTCTTGCCCTCCTCCTCTGCCCTTTGGTACTTTTGGCTGAAATGAAACATAACAAGGAATAAAATGAGACACTTCAGTTCCCTTCACAAAGTGTCTCATAAACTAGTGCAACCAGAGTAAAAGACTGCTCAAAGGGAAGCCAGCAGCACCTTATCAAAGAGATTCACTCAAGAAAGAGCACGCATTAACACCTCAGAAGGTCCAAAATTCATACAGTGGGTGGGCTAGTATAAGTTATATTCATGTCATTCCTTGTGTTACTAAGAATAATAAAACGCAGACTCCTGAGTTCAGATTCCAACACAGCACATGCAATTTGAAAATCAGGCATACATACTCTGAAGGCTGAAGCAAAGTTCGCAGTTATAACACACACCAACTCTAAACTAAAAAAAGATATAAAGGCTGCTACTCTTCTAACAGAAAATACCTTCCTTCTTAAAGAACTCAATGGTGAGGAAACTTTAAATTACCTCTCCTAACAAGGATGCAATTTGCAGTATACCCTTATTTAAACTTTTCTCTATGTTTAATGACGGCTCCATTTAAACCCTTGTCAGGAACCCATCTAATTTGCACAGAAAGAACCAGATTGCAGCTGCCACCCACAGAGACTACATGTCCCAAAATACAATGCTCCATCTTAGTGGAGCAACAGAAATCCAGTGGTCACTTCTGCATTAAAGGACTTCTACAAATAGAGATAAAGTTATAGCTTTCTGCAACGTCAGTGACTCAAGTGCATTTGTATATGTTCTAAAGAAAAACATCTTAAGCAAATGTTCAGGTTACAGGAAGGGGCTCTTTTTAAAAAGGAATGCATTGCAAGCCTCATCCCCACACCACTCCATTTCCCAGCTCTGAATCTGAAACAAGAAACTTCTCAAGAAGATACAGCTAGGAATACAGCTGTAAAAAACTACCTAATACAAACCAGACTCACGTTGCAGTTGTGGCTAGTTCTTTTCCCAGTAGTTCCCATTATGCTTATTTATTTATTGTTATGAAGTTTGAAGGTTGCCCCAAAATTAATGGAAAGACTACTAAGCAGTGCAACATTGAGGAATGCATAGGGAAGAAAGAAAACAAGAGTAAGCTTGGTCATAAAGTAGTGATCCTGCACTAGTGTTCACAAGTTTATTACTGTGATGATTTAAATTTGCATAGACTGCTTCCTCTAGCACTTCTTGAGAAGACACCCTGAAGCTCCACTAATTTAAAGAAGGTATTAATAACCAACTAATGTTGCTCATGTGACTTCAGCCCAATTACATGACAAACTGGAAGTAGCAACAACATGAACAAGGAAGGTATATAAAAAAGAAAAAATCATGCCATAAGCAGCAAGGAATTGCAGTTTGATGGCCTTATTCTAGTCCACATCACAAAAATGTGGGTAGGAGGCTGTGTCAAATTATATCACAAGACTGGAACAGAAGTTTTTCAGTTTAAGATTGGAGTTTCTAGACAGAATATTGGTGGGAAGTCTAGAAAAACATAGATAATTGCTCTAGTCAAGTCATTGCTAACAATCATAGACTCATTTGCCCATCCTGTTCAGAAACACACTGAAATACAACTGTGGAACAGCAACACACATACGAGCCAACTACTTGCTCAAAACTTGAGCCAAAAGTGTCCAAAAAGACAGATACGTTTCAGTTGCTATACACTGATCAACACCGCTGAGAGTACAAATTTAAAACTTTAATCAAACACTTATATATGGTTATCTTGACAACTAATTTATCCAGACAACTCCCTGTAGATAGTGCTTGAAATGATTGATTCAGAACCAGTTAACATTATATTTACTACCACCTGTTAGTTTTTCATTCACTCGGTTTGGTGGTACGTGTCTAGGGAAGACCTTTGGCTGCAATCAAGTTTGTCATGTTCATTTACTTTTGTTTGTTTATAGTTTCTAGAACAGAATGATTTTCTGTCCTGTTGACTTGACATAGAAAAGGAAAGAACCGATTAACTACCTGAGCATTTAACAGAACACTGATCCTATTTCAACTTCTGCAACAAGTTTCAAATTGCCTTTTCTGATGATAGAACAGCTTAAAAAATGGCCTGGTTAAAGAACCTGCAATGAATGTCTGGAAGAGTTTTTAAAGTACACTCTGTGGTACAACAGATTTTATTCACAGCTAGAATTAAAAAGTACTAATATTTTTTAAGTGAAGAAAGCACAGTTTGCAAATTGGAATGTGTATCAGTGGACACCATTAAATATGACAACGCAGAATTTTATTACACTAGTTTTCCTACTCCCTAAACTTACAGTACGAAAATCAAATACACCTGCTGAATTTGCACATGCCAAACTGCAGGTAAAATATTGGGGGCAAGGGTTGAGGCTATTTTGAATATTTGGCCTTGAAAGCTAGAATACCTATTTTAGAGGAATTTCCCATAAGCATATAAACAAAGTAGATTATTATCTTGACTTTAGTAAAGCTTTTAATACTGACCTCATAAACAAACTAGGGAAATACAACCTAGATGGAGCTACTATAAGGTGGGTGCAAAACTGGTTAGAAACCCATTTCCAGAGTGTAGTTATTGGTGGTTCACAGTTATGCTGTAAGGGTGTAATGAGTGGGATCCCACAGGGATCAGTTCATGGTCCAGTTCTGTTCAATATCTTCATCAATTATTTCGACAATGGCATAGAGAATACACTTACAAGCTGGGAGGGCAAGTGCTTTAGAGGACAGGATTAAAATTCAAAATGATCTGGACAACCTGGAGAAATGGTCTGAAGTCAATAGGATGAAATTCAATAAGGACAAATGCAAAGTACTCCATTTAAGGAACAATCAGTTGCACACACACAAAATGGGAAATGACTGCCTAGGAAGGAGTACTATGAAAAGGGATCTGGGGTCAGTGGACCACAAGCTAAATGAGTCAACAGTGTAACACTGTTGCAAAAAAAAAAAAAAAACATCATTCTGGGATGTATTAACAGGAGTGTTGTAAGCAAGACAAGAAGTAATTGTTCCGCTCTACTCCCCGCTGATTAGGACTCAGCTGGAGTATTGTGTGCAGTTCGGGACACCACATTTTAGGAAAGATGTGGAAAAATTGGAGCGTGTCCAGAGAAGAATGACAAAAATGATTAAAGGTCTAGAAAACATGGCCTATGAGGGAAGATTGAAAAAATTGGGTTTGTTTAGATGTTTGAAAACAGATGATTGAGAGGGGAGATGATAACAGTTTTCAAGTATGTAAAAGACTGTTACAAGGAGAAGGAAGACAACTTGTTTTCTTAACCTCTGAGGCTAGGACAAGTAGCAATGGGCTTAAATAGCAGCAAGGGAGGTTTAGTTTGGACATTAGGAAAAACGTCCCATCAGAGTGGTTAAGCACTGGAATAAATTGCCTAAGGAGGCTGTGGAATCTCCATCATTGGAGATTTTTAAGAGCAGGTTAGACAAACACCTGTCAGGAATTCTCTAGATCAGTGGTTCCCAAACTTGTTCCGCCACTTGTGCGGGGAAAGCCTCCGGCGACCCAGGCCAGTTTGTGTACCTGCCATGTCCGCAGATTCAGCTGATCGCGGCTCCCAGTGGCCGTGGTTCACTGCTCCAGGCCAATGGGAGCTCCTGGAAGCGGCAGCCAGTATGTCCCTCGGCCTGCTCCGTTTCCAGCAGCTCCCATTGGCCTGGGGCAGTGAACCGTGGCCACTGGGAGCCGCGATCGGCTGAACCTGCAGATGCAGCAGGTACACAAACCGGCCCAGCCCACCAGGGGCTTTCCCTGCACAAGCAGCGGAACAAGTTTGGGAACCACTGGTCTAGATAATACTTAGTCCTGCCATGAGTGCAGGGGACTGGACTAGATGACCTCTCGAGGTCCCTTCCAGTCCTATGATTTGATGACTTAAAGTTTAAACCATTTGGACTGCTTACATTAGGCATGTATTAAAAATCAGCAGAATAGAAAGTAAGACTTACACCTAAACTTTACTCCTTTTTCTGTACTAGAAATACTGTTGCATATATATTTTAAATTATTATTAAAGGAATAAAGATTTTGAAAAGAATATACTCCCAGGGTATACCAAGTTATGCTACAAATGTATTAGTTCTCTTATACTGTGGTATGTTGAGGTAAAAATATTTTTCTGAATACAGCTGGAATAAATTATTTGTTATGAAATGTGTGGATTGCACAGCTTCGTATATTAAACACAGACTCTGAAAATTTGTACTTTTAATTATATTGTGTAGCAACAGACTCCCAAATCTATCTAAGCAACTTGGATATTTAATTTCTATTAGAAACCAATAGGGATTATTATGTCTAACTCCCCCATCTGACTTTGAAAAGCTCATCTATCATCTTCATATTGAGCAACACAATTCTATATTTTGGTATTTTAATACACTGGAAGTGCCTCAATTGAAAAAAATATGAATGTTATGATCTCCTGGTTACTTGTTATTTTTGGTCTTTGTATATATATTTGCACATTTCAGTAGGCAGGGTTAAGAGTGGGTGTGCCGGGTAGGGCAGGTGGCGCGAACAGGGAGTAATGAAGGACGGTCTGGCCGCAGGGGAGCGGCGGGATCCCTCAGTTAATTCTGTGCAGAGTTCTCACGCTGGAATGATTTAAAAGCACAGAATAACTGTACGGAAAGGCAGATTGTCGCGGGGCACTAGGTGGAGGGCCCTGAAACACAGAGACAACGAACGACACCCCAACGCCCCCGTTCCCCTGTATCCTGCCTGCAGCCCCACTGCAGCACTGGCTGGAGCCGGTTCTGGAAACAGGCGGAGGGGCCCCGGGTAGGTTCCCGGCTCGCTCCCGGGCACGGGCGAGGCACCGGGGTTCCTGCGGCGAGCGCGGGCGTGTTGGGCTCCGCACGCGCTGGTTGCCCGCAGGGAGCAGCCCCCTGGCCCGGCCGCCCCCTCGCTCCGTGTCTGGCGGCGACGAGCGCCACGGCCCGTGTGCTGGTGTCTGGAACAGACCCCGCTGAGCTGCGGCCCGGCAGCGCGACCCACCCCCGCACTCACCATGGCGAGTCCCACGCGGCGGGCGGGCGGCACGTGCCGGAGGGGAGGGGGCACCGCGGCAAAAACCGGAACCGCGTGTCCGGTCCGCCGTGAAAAGAGCCCGGCTCAGTGTCCCGCTCCCGAGCGCCCCGTTCCGCCTGCGCTCGGTGATTCCGTCTCTGGCCCAGCGCCGTGTCCCTCCCGGGGGCTGCGGCTTGGGCTCCTGGCCGTTCCGGGTGCGCGTCTCCCCAGCGGGTGGTGGGCCGGGCCGGGCCCGCCTGCTGACCGCCAGCCGCGGGCCACCCCAAAAAGCCAACTACAGCCACGTGCGCGGGTGTGGCCAGCTCCCGCCCCCAGAGCAGCAGTTGCCCTAGAAAAATCTCAACACGAAACCAAGTCTTACGAAGGACGGTGTAGGAAACTAGTACCCCGTGACTGATCCCCCAACGGGAGCAGCGGTTGACAATATAGTAATAATGATAGAAAGCAGGTGTGTCCTTAACACTAGCAAACAGACCTAGGAAGTCAGCAGTTCTCAGTGCTTTACTCCAGAGGTCAGTCTGCCCCAAAAATAAACATTCTGTGCACAATATTTTAAAATGCTGAAAAATTTTATTTGTCAAATAAATGTGGAGGCTCCAGCATGGCACTGGCTGCACAGAGGTGGGAGATCACTGTGCAGCTGCCCCCCGGACACAGACTCAGCAATGAGGCTGCACCCAACCCTGACACAGTGCAAGGACCGGGCCTGCCCCAGAAACACCCCAGGGCCCTGCCCTTCCGTGTCAGGTGCACCAGGTGTGGGCAGGCAGGCTCAGCAAAGCAGGATACAAATGTGGAGGGGCTCAGTGTGGGGGGATCCAGGTGTGGGTTGAGAGGGAGGGGAGTTTGCAGAGCTTGACAGATGGGGAAGAAATCGGGGGGTGGGTCTGACCCAGTTCCAGCTGCCCTGCAGGAGAAGAGTAAGTACAGTCCTCCCCAGCCCAGCAGGGATGAGCAGCTGAGCCCAGCACAGGGTAGGCGGTCACCAACCAGCTTTTCCCCAGTCCTGCCCTCTGCCCCACAATGATTTACCTCTCTTCTGTCTGCCCTACGCACAGAAAACATACTGCTGGGGAGGGACACATGACCGCTAAGTACTACCAGGGGTGCTGGAACAATTTTTATAGTTGAGGTGCTTAGAGCCATTGAATCATAAACTACTATGGGTGACGGAAACTACTTCAAGCCAGGGGTGCAGAACCACCCCCAACACCCTTTGTTCCAGCATCTATGAGTACTACTATAAAATTCCTTAGATATGTCAGAAGAGCATCCTGATAGGTTAGCTTGGCAACTGCATCCTGGTAGATTACTTTGGCAACATTATGTCAGGACACCATTTATTTTATTCTGTCACAGCGGTAACTTTTATCTCATGAAGATACTATAGCTTCAATATTTGTATGACATCTGCTTACACAGCTTCTTTTAAGGAAATTATAGTAAAATATCTTGAGCTAGTTCAGAGTCTGATATAGTGTGAAAATATACAGAGCATTTTCCATAGAATATATGTCCTAAAGAAGCTATTCTTTCGATTACTAAAAGTCTTAAAAAAAAGATTCTTGGGCCAGCTCCTCAGCTGGGGTAAACTAGGATGCTACCATTTAAGTCAATGGAGCTATGCTGGTTTATTACATTAGCTGGGGATTTGGCCCCCTTGTCTCCTGTGGTGAACATCTATCATCTACCTATATGCTCTACTCTGCCATTCTTTTCCTATTTTGTGCTTTTTTTTTCCCCTTTACTCCCATAAACTGCTACCTTCCAAGACCAACTCAGGACATCTGAATACCTGGTCCTGCAACCCTTATGAGAAAAGTCCTTAATCACATGAGTAGCCCAACTGAAATCAGTGGAACTACTTGGGCATGAGGACTACTCCTACTTTTTTGCATCAGAGCTGAAAGGTAGGGCCCATAGCACCTACAACAGTATGTGGATTTAAAATAATACAGAATATGGGATAGTATGTGACTTCAATATGTAATGACTATACTGAGGAATGTAGTCTCTTTATTTGCACTTATTTACCATTTATGATACATGAGAAAGAATGAGGTTATATTGGAAAGATGATTCCACGATTTTTTTATATATATCCTAAATTATTAGGATTTGACTGGATATAAGAATTTTTACTGGAAATTCTTGTTTTCACCTGTGTGGCAGTGAGGATCAAACACCAAACAAGGCTAATAATATAATTTAGTCAATATGACAATTATATTAGAAATAAAATAGAAAAAGTATCTGGTTACAAGTAACTTCTCCCAAGTCTGCAAAGTCTGTTTTTCTGTCTGAGACAAAAGAAATGTATGAAGATGTAGGAGAAAGATAAAAGCATATTATCATAATATTTTGTGTTAGTTTTTTTAAAAGAAAACAGAATAAGTGTGGAAAGGACTAATTTTCCTCATTATACACATTGTTTCCAGAAACTGCAGCAAAGCATTGCGTCACCTTTGGACTTCAGCTTGACAAGATGCATTTATTTCAATGACAACTAGATGTGGTTATTCTGAAGAAAGGAAGAAATGAATGTATTAATAACTTGTTTCTTGTGAAACAAATTCTGCATTCATATTAATACAAATAATATTCTGAACATTTAGTTTTTACTATGTTAATTTTTCAAATTATTATTTTTAACGTATTGAGGAATTAAGTCTTCTCTCAATGAACATTTAATGCCCAGCTACATGGGGCCATTTACACTATGGATAAGCAGTTTAGGAAATCCAGATACCACAGAATTGTCTCCCAACATAGTTAAACACAATACCATTTTGTAGCGTACACTGATCCTAACCAGGCCTGATTCTCAACTCTGCCACATTACCTTATGCTAGCATATCTCCTTTGACTTAAATGGATTTTTATTAGTATTACACCAATGTAGCTGAGTTGAAAATCAGGCCCAGCTGCATTTTAACTCTGTTCCAAATTGTGCTACAACCTTGGACAGAACTGGCTACAGCAACAGTTTTCAAACAGTGGGTCGGGACCCCAAAGTGGTGTGAACCCATTTTAATGGGGTCACCAGGGCTGGCTTAGATTTGCTGGGCCCAAAGCCAAAGCCTGAATCCCACCACCTGGGGCCAAAGCCGAAGCCTGAGCCCCAGTGTCTAGGGTCGAAGCTGAATCCCGAGGGCTTCAGCCCTAGGTGTTGGGGCTTAGGCTATAGGCCCCCTGCCTGGGGCTGAAGCCTTTGGGCTTTGGTCCCCCAGCTCAGGGCAGTGTGGCTCAGCTTTGGCCTCCCCCTCCACCCCCCAGGCGATGGGGTTCGGGCGGGCTCAGGCTTTGGTCCCTCTTCCTAGGGTCGCGTAGTAATTTTTGTTGTCAGAAGGGGGTTGCAGTGCAATGAAGTTTGAGAACTTCTGGGCTGTAGCATTTCAAGGACAATTGTGACCTAGGGATCCTTGGTGCCAGTTGGCAGAGGTCATAGGGGGTAATAGGGTTTTACAGGGATCCCCTGGGTTGGATATCTGCATGGTAGTTCACCTAAGGATGGGATGTGAGGTCTCTACCAAGAGCCAGTAGTCTACTGGTCATCATAATCATTGTAAAATGTATGTAAGGGTAATATTTAAGGAATTAGGTATCTATACTAAATGTGCTTAAGGTCTTGGAGTTAAGGTAGGTCACCAGAAAGGTACATACTTTTGAAGAAGTTTCTCTCAGGTAGGAAGTAACTGACACCTGGCCAGGGCTGGCTCCAGACCCCAGCGCCAAGCGTGCGCTTGGGGGGGCGTCCCGCGGGAGGGCGGCAGGCGGCTCCGGTGGACCTCCCGCAGGCATGCCTGCGGAGGGTCTGCTGGTCCCGCGGCTCCGGTGGACCTCCCGCAGACGTGCCTGCGGGAAGCCCACCGGAGCCGCGGGACCAGCGGACCCTCTGCAGGCACGTCTGCAGGTGACTGCCAGAGCGCCCCCCGTGGCGTGCCGCCCTGCTTGGGGTGGCACAAATCCTAGAGCCGCCCCTGCACCTGGCTGACCACCTCTATATGATATGCTTCCTGCTGTATGCCTATTTGCACTGAGCCAGGTGTGAATTGACAGATTATGAAATCTACAAAAGAGGAAATCTGTAGGAAGAAACAAACAGCAGTGGGGAAGGCTCCTGTTTAAGAATCAGGACAAAGGATTTGTTTGATATATCTTGGAATGCAAAGAGACACACTGAATCCTACACCTAGGAGTCAAATTGACAGCATGCATATCTCATGAAAGAAGAATCTTAGAATATCAGGGTTGCAAGGGACCTCAAGAGGTCTGCTAGTCTAATCCCCTGCTCAAAGCAGAACCAAACCCCAACTAAATCATCCCAGCCAGGGCTTTGTCAAGCCTGACCTTAAAAACCTCTAAGGAAGGAGATTTCACCACCTCCCTAGGTAACCCATTCCAGTGCTTCACCACCCTCCTAGTGAAAAAGTTTTTCCTAATATCCAACCTAAACCTCCCCCACTGCAACTTGAGACCATTACTCCTTGTTCTGTCATCTGGTACCACTGAGAACAGTCTAGATCCATCCTCTTTAGAACCTCCTTTCAGGTAGTTGAAAGCAGCTATCAAATCCCCCCTCATTCTTCTCTTCTGCAGACTAAATAATCCCAGTTTGTGCTCCAGCCCCCTAATCATTTTTGTTGCCCTCCGCGGGACTTTTTCCAATTTTTCCACATCCTTCTTGTAGTGTGGGGCCCAAAACTGGACACAGTACTCCAGATGAGGCCTCACCAATGTTGAATAGAGGGGAATGATCACGTCTTCGATCTGCTGGCAATGCCCCTACTTATACAGCCCAAAATGCCGTTAGCCTTCTTGGCAACAAGGGCACACTGTTGACTCATATCCAGCTTCTCGTCCACTGTAACCCCTAGGTCCTTTTCTGCAGAACTGCTGTCTAGCCATTCGGTCCCTAGTCTGTAGCAGTGCATGGGATTCTTCCATCCTAAGTACAGGACTCTGCACTTGTCCTTGTTGAACCTCATCAGATTTCTTTTGGCCCAATCCTCTAATTTGTCTAGGTCCCTCTCCTCCAGCATATCTACCACTCCTCCCAGTTTAGTGTAATCTGCAAACTTGCTGAAGGTGCAGTCCACACCATCCTCCAGATCATTAATTAAGATATTGAATAAAACTGGAAGGGTCACAGCTCACCTGGCTGTAAAGCACTACAAGGATTTCAGGTGAGGATTAGATATGAGAGTGTCTTGTTAATTAAGTCTAGGCTCTAGAATGGAGTGTTTATTATTTTATTTTATATGTAACCATTTGTTTCCAATACTTCTACTTGTTACTAGTTGAATCTCTATACTTTGTTTAAAAAACTTGATTTCCCTATAAGCAAATCTAAGTGCTGTGAGTTAAGTGTAGCAGTGATCTGAGGTGGAACTGGTAAGTGGGGGTATACTGTTTCTTTGGAAGCAGTGAATTGGTGGATTCAGTGAGTATCCTGTGAACCAGAAGCTGGTCCAGAGAGATGCTCTGAGGACTGGACTGTGCCTGTTGTTAACCAACAGAGTGACAGCAGGATCTGTGAAGTACAGAGGGAGGTGCTTGTGCTGCTGGTGGGGTTGGGGAGCTGACTCACAGTTGGCCACAGACAAGGACTCACATTAAGGGAAGGTGGTAGTGAGGTGTTTCACAACCCTGGGTACCCCAAGGAAGCATCACAACAGTTATACAGCTGGATGCCACCCATGCTGTAAAACAGTACTATGCTTTAACCATTTGAAGAGACAATTGCAACCCAATATATCATTTGTACAGTGTGGATGGACCCAAAGGGAACATAAGCCTCTCTGTCAAGATGGGAAGAAAAAAAAGAGACTGGATAACTATGAAGAAAGAAGGCAAATTTCTATCCACATCCACTATGCAAGAGAAACTCACACTCCTTCCTTCCTATTTTCCCTGTTCTTCCACCAACCGTACTTTGCATAATAAAGGCAGACCAGTGAACCCCTCAGCCACTGAATCATTTAGCAGGCTTTTGGAATTTCCTTAGTCATAAGAGGCCTCTCTTGCCTTTCAGCACTTTACCCATCCCACATATTGCTTGTAGAAAAGCTCCTTTTCACAAGAAATGTACATCATTGTCATGCATCAGAGATTAAAACCTAACACAACATCATTTCTGCTCTTCCGGGAGAAGACTGCTACAGTGATGGGATGTTCTAAAACTAACTAAACAGAGATTTTTGCAGTAAATACTGGAGGAAGTATGGTCTTGTGATTAAGGCTCAGGAAAATTTGAACAGAATGGAAATAGAACTAAAATGAGTCAGGGTACCATTATGTTATCACTTTTTCTCCATCTATATTTTTAGGATAATTTTAAACAGAGTTGCTTATCCTCTTGTTTTAATAACATGCAACTTAGGTCACACTGATATTAGACGAAGATAGTTAATGATCCACCTAGGTCCCAATGCCTTGTATGCCCAAAACTGTCATTGATCATTCTCAGTTGGAGTTTAGATCTGCAAGGAATGCCAAAGGGCTCCCAGAGATGAAATTGCAGAGATTCCCTTCTTGAACTCAGAACACTTGTAAAAGTTGTAGTACAGCGTAATAGGGAAGGGATTTTTTTTAACCAAATCACCAAAAGCTTTGTCACTGAAGTAGCAGAATAATCTCCTAGTAGTTTGAAATGTTCCCTAAAGGCTATTCAAGTGCTATCATGTACTGAGGATCAAAAAAGTGAGTTAATTATCTCGTCGGCTACTGAACTAAAATAGAAAATTGTGACCGGCACATATCTTACAGGTGCTAAGAGAAAGATACTAGTTTCACAGATGGATTAAAAAGTATATTGTAACTGAGGTGTTAGGGCAGTGGTTCTCAGCCTGCACTCAGCACAAAGCTGCAGCCCATGTGACATTCTCCGGGCCACACAGGTAGTATTGGACGTAGCCTACAATGGTAAATATGTTGAGAACTATTGTGAGGGTAATATCAAATACAATAACTTTGTGATAGTTTCTTCGTTTGTAGTGCAAATAATCTTGGTAAATATGAAAACTTCCATCTTGAACAGTTGTTCATGCTGGTTGTAGGGTGTGTTTTGTTTGTTTTCAAACTCCACTATCTAACTGATATTCAGTTCTGAGACATACACAAAATTTGTAGAGAATTCTAGCATGGTTGCTTGCTCCTTTGTGGTCTAGAGGCCTGGGCCCAGTCGACCTTGATTACTGAAGAGGCACAACTAAAGAGAGCAGCTGGTCCCCTACAAAGGAAGAGCAAGTTGCATTCAGGGAACTTGGCAGATGAGACAGGGAAGACTCTAAAACCAGGGGGAGTTGTTAGGAAGGGCTGGGAGTAGCCGAAGCGAAGGCAGGAAGGGACTTGAGGCACCACGGGAGCTTGGGCCTGTGCCCAGCCTAAGGCTGACGGGAAGGCCTTTGTGTCAAGTTTTAGTTTAAGTGACCCAGACCCAAAGGAGGGCTGTTGTTGCACTTGTAAAATCCTCATTTGGAGCTAATTTGAGGAAAGGGGAAAGTCAGGCGAAGGACTGTTCACAGGGCTGCCTGAGGCCACAAAAGGGTGCCTGAGACGAGGCCACATGTTGACAGAACCAAATTTTATTTTTATGATGTCCTGCTTTTATTCAAGGTTCAAATGTCACCTGAGACCCTTATCAAGTTAAGTTTTACTTGCAATTTTTATAGCTATTGGAATATTTGTGTAACACACTTAAAATTTAACATACTATGTAATCATTCCGAAGTGCGCTGGCAGAAATGAAATAAACACTCCAAGTAGTGTCAGTCACATCTGGTACGTATCAAAATTTGTCCAGTGTGGGTTGATAGACTGGCCCAGCATTAGAGAGCTAAGACATCATGTACTATATAAGCAATAATTACAAATTATAATGGGTAAGAGAATTTGGATTTAATAGTAATGCAATGTAAAAACAATGTCATTAATTATATGACTGCTTGCCAGCTGAACTGAATCTAAAATTGCTATTATTTTGTGATTCAGAAAAAAGTACATCTGTTCTACTCAATGTGAGAGAAAGATAGACTTGGGAGATAAATATGAGTTTAGGTTGTTTCTTTTACTGTTTGAGCCAAATTTAATTTTTAAAAAAATCTTGCTAGAGCCCTGATTTTTTCCCCACTGCCTACCTCTTTATTCGGTTATTTACACCTGTGCGATGTGGGTGTGAAATACTACCAGAGCAAAATTGTTGCATTTCATATGCACTGCGCACTTGCTGTACTTAGGTATTAATGACTGCAAATACATCTAGATAGAAGTAGGCCCACAGATGTATGTTCATATCTGTCACTATCATTAACATGAAATACTAAGCACTTATACACTATGGTGATGAGGGACATATAAATGTCTAGTTAGAAAGAATGTGGAAGAGCTACTAGTTATTGAGGAGAGGGAAACTATATTTTACTGCTGAAACTAGCTGATCAAACCATTCTACATCTCTGCTGAACTGAGTGAAGAGACCTTTTTTTCCAAGTGTAACCTTGTCAAGTTCTATAACCTTTATCATTTTGTAATTGTTTCACATCTTGTTTTCATATCTAAGGACCATTTATTGACTGAAAATGTATGAGCCACTTTAGAATATTTCCTGTTCCTTTAGAAGATCAAGTATGGGATAAAAATCCACTTTGCAGCATGTAGCTTTCAAAACCTGACATTTCTTACTAAGATATCACCTTCAATAGACATAAATTCATAATTTCCTTATCTCAAGGGCACTTGCCAAAGACATTCAGATTGGAGCATTGATAGTACATTACAATATTTTCTCTCTTTGAATAGATTAGTGGGCTCTCAAACCTAGCAATGGTTCAATATGTTGCCTGATTACCATACTTTCTAATCCACATAAGATCATAGCCCTGAGTATTACTGGATAAGATGTCACAGCTGGACATTTGCCATTCTTAAGGTTACTGAGAGCAAGTGGAAGCGTCTTAATTTGTAATATGATTATGTGTAACCTCACAACATCTCCATGTATCAGAAATCTATAAGGCTGAAAGGTCAGATTTCTTTTAACTGTATCAATTCAGTTATTTATTCATTTGCGTTGTAGTAGTTGCTAAAAGCTCCAATCCAAGTCCCTACTCAAGGGTTTTTAAATGAACATGGGTTTTAATTTCCCTCTCTGTACAGTTGGCAATGACATCCCTTTCCTCACAAAATTGCATGGGAGAAGGAAGTTATTCAAAAATCTCCTTTCATTAAAGTGTTTTGATCTGGATACAATTTTTGAACAAATATTTTATTCTTAAAAAAACTGCAGTTTAGTGTCAAATTCAGAGAGTAATTTCAGCCCCCCAAAATTAAAAAAGAAAAAGTTAAAATGTTTTGTGTTGACTCTTTAGAAATAAAATATTTAAATTTTTCCTTTTAAAATGATGTTTGGTTTTGAAATTTGCCTAAATTAATTTTTTAAGTTAAAATATGTAAAAGCAAAATATTTCATTTTGGATTAAACAGAACATCTCTGTCAATGTAAAACAATTTTTTTTGTTTTTTTATTTTGCTGAGAAAACTGAAAAGTTTTCATTTTGGATTGACTCAGGGAACTGAAACATCTATTATGTGAACAGCTGAACAAGGGTTTCCAAGGCATTGCTTTCTCAAGGAGGAAGATTTGAGATGCCAAACAGACAGAGGGCATTTATCCAAATGGATTTTTTTTTTTTACAGGAAAATCCTCTGGTTTTCAGGAAACAATGTCACGTAGTATGGCTGATCCCCAGTTATTCCGTCCTCCAAAACACAGTGACAGCCAACTTTTGACTTGGCTAGACTGAGAGGCCATCTCAGTTTGTTGGAGTGGTGGGGGAAGGGTGATGTTTAGGCTTTTCTCTGCCCACACTCTCTTCTGTGCTTGTTGTCATTTGGTTACTTTCTTTTGGTTTCCTGTGCACCATACATTGGAAGGGATCAGTAGCTGTTAAAATGGCTTTTCCCCTTCCTTTCTGCACAAATCCAAGGATGATTCTTCTCTCACATCACTTTTATAGCACCGTAACACTAATAACTTAATGCAGTTACTCGCGATTTACCCAAGTGTGGGAGGTGAATCAGGCCCAGGATATATACAGTATAGGCGCTGATCCTGCAAAGATGAAGTTAATGGGACTGTATGCAGTGTGTAAAGTTAAGTATGTGAGTTGGGCTACCTTTCTCGTCATTGCTTGAACTACCATTTAACTGACAGTGGAAGAAAAGGATGTGGCAGGAATATACGATTTTTCTCCAATACTGTTGGAACAGATAGGTTGTGAAGCACTTTATGGAATCTATCAAGAACCCTTAGAACTTCTGGGAAGCTACCTGAACCCTGAGGATGTTTCAAACCAAGTCAGACTATCACCTAAGAGAATCACTGAGTATACAGCAGGCATATTTGAGAAAGAAATCTGAAATGCCCCAGGAATTGATCAGCATGAAACTGATGAGGTTGAGTCGCCTGGACCATGAGCAAAGTTAAGATGCTGAGGATGACAATCCATGGAGAAGAAAACCTGCAGGCAACAGTGGGAACAACTGCTGGAATTGTGTTAGGCCTAGTTCTTTAAAACACATACAGCCATTCTGCTGTTTTTATTAATGTTTCAAAAAGGAATACAAATAAGAACCTAATTGAATAGGAGGGAAATGATTGGGTTATTGTGTGAGAATGATAACTCCGATGTAAATACTGTAGAGATGAAGACCACTTCCCATTTATGTTGTTTTTAAAAAATGATAAATGCACTACACAGCCATCTCTATACTTCAACCACTCTCTTTACCTCTACCAAATTCCCCTCTCCCAGTTACTCCACTACTCTTAGCCCATATGCTTTCATTCATTCATTCATTCATTTAGTCTTCTCAAGTTGGGACTCAGGATTCAATCTCTATTGCTTTGCAATTTAGACACAGTACCACTTGACTCATGCTTTGGAAGTCTGCCAAAGGTATCCCACAGGCCACCTTTTAGTCCTCTGAACAGTCAAGTTTTCCTGTACTGCACCATGAACAAGGGCTAGAGCACCCGCATTGTGAGAGGGCACAGGAAGTCTGGGATATGAGTGCTTGGACTTGGGCCTGCATAATGAAGTATAGATGCTGGAGCCCCAGGTTGGGACCCTGGGTTCAACAATTCATAATCTGGGGTAGATGATCAAGCCTAAAGTTAACAAATCCAGGCTCTAGGATTTGTGCCACCCCAAGCATGGCGGCACGCTGCTGGGGGTGCTCTGGCGGTCGCCGGTCCTGTGGCTCCGGTGGACCTCCCGCAGGCATGCCTGCGGATGCTCCACCAGAGCCGCGGGACCAGCGGACCCTCCACAGGCACGTCTGCGGGAGGTCCACCGGAGCCGCCTGCCGCCCTCCCGCGGACGCCACCCCAAGCACGCACTTGGCGCGCTGGGGTCTGGAGCCGGCCCTGAGTTCTACTAACCCTGAACTTACACTGCAGTGTAGATGTATCCTATGTGATCTAAGACAAGTCATCAGAATGTCTCTCCTTTCCCCAAGCTTGGTATGGTCCACTTGCAGGGATTCTGGGCCTGATTTTTTTCCCCACTGCCTTACACTTTATATACTCATGTTGCACTCATTTTACACAGAGATACATTTTAGGTCCCAATCCTGCAAATATTCTCTCAAGTAATTAAATGGAACAATTCATGGGCATAATGTCAATAGAGCTTCTCACAGGTCTAAAGTTAAGCATGTACATGATTATTTGCATGAATAAGGCTCTAATTTGTAAACTAGCACACGAAGCAAAATTAATGGAGAATCAGACATAGTGACTATAGTCAAACTGATAGCCTAATAAAATCTAAAATGTGGAATCCTACTTCGAAATAATTACACCTTTGTAGCATCCTAGTTTCCCTTCATTTCTAAACAAATAACCTAATGTACTACTTGAACTCTTTACTTTACACTACCGATCTCTTTCTTACTCTAGCTTTTTGGACCTCCATATCTTTCTTTCCTTTCCAGTTACACTACAGCCCTGATCAATTCCCTCTCACTAACAAAAGAAGTAGAAGACCATTTATTCTTCCGGTCAGAGGTTTTTAGGCTATTGCAATTAGCCGGCATATCCAGTCACTCTAACAATACCATTAACTGTATACAATTAGGAAACTATCCCTTTACTTATTTAGATTATATTTTAAATGGCTATCATGTTCTAGCTGCTGATAAATATGTTTTAAAATATTTAAACATGATTTAAAAATATTAAAAAATAGAATAGCAAAAAATCAATACCAGTGCATGCAAACTTACCCATTCAGCTCAAAACCATCTGCTTTCTTTCCCAAACCTGCTAAGCTATCCCCTCACCATAATGTAGTAACCTCCCACAGCAAACTGTCCAAATCCTTCTATTCATCCCATCTGTTTGAGAAAACAGATGAGCCTTTCAGCATCCCTAAAGATTGCCCAATATTAGGCTGTTGGACTGAGGGGACCTGAGAACCTTCTCACTAAAAAGGCCCTGCAACCAGACTATGGGATACTGATGTAACATTGTTGTCATGCTGCTTAATAAACTCAGGGAATCTCTAGCAGAAGAAACCTAGGAACTGATTCTCCTCTCACATACACTAGTTTTCCTTCCCTGTAACACCATTTACTTTAATTGCACTATTCCTGGTTCACATCCATGCAAGTCAGAGGAGAATCAGGTCTATAGTTACTTGTATTGTGTCATTGTGCTAGACTTTGTACAAACACATAACAAAATGATGGGCCTTGCCCCAAAGAGCTTAAAGGTAATAATTTGTCTAAATGTATAATATAACATTTGTGTATGTTCATTATTTGTTTCACGCCTCAAGGGCTCTCTGTAAGGCAGAATGAAGGCAGCGGGTTGTGTAGGAGCAAAGGCAGGTCCAAGGATCTGCTCCCACTCTCTCCTCCCAAACCACTACCTTTGAGTTGCTTTGGGCTGTGCAGGGTCAACTGGGAAGCCACAGACAGTCTCCAGGGCGAGTATCTGTTTTCTCATTCTGCCTGTACATCTACCCAGCCCAGGCTGCAGATTTTTTTTCTAAGGCTGTTTGTAGTGGAGTGGCTGCCCCACTCCGATAGACAGGGGTTAAAAGCAGCCAAGCTAGGCTGATTGGGGAAGCAGCCACAACTGTGGCCAGCTCAGTTAGGGCTGCAGGCCTTAGTGAAGGCCTACAAAGGCACTGGGGCTACAGAGGTGTAGCCTGGGAATAGGCAGAGGCAGCTGGTCCTAGCCTCTTGCCAGTGATGAGTGGCCATTACAGACTGCAGTCTGCTCCAGAGAAAGGGGGCTGGATGATGACTGGAAGTAGCCACTGAGGCAAGGTGGGCATAGAGGGCTGAAGGTTCCCCTGGGAGGGGAGACCAAGAATGTGGGGGTACTGCTGGGGCAGAAACCTGAGATAAAGGGTCCGGGAGGGACATGGGGCCAGCGGCAGGAGAGACACTGGCCAGGAAGCGCTCCATGTGCTGGAGAGCTAATTCCCAAGATGACCAGCAGGAGGCACTGTGCCAGTGAGGCACGCTTCACTACACTATTTCTGCATTTAAAATTCTACCTGTGCTGCTGTAGCACTTCTGTGCAGAGACACATTACAGCAATGGGATGGGTTCTCCTGGCCCTATAGCTAATCCACCCCCCCCAAGAGGCAGGAGCTAGGTCAATGGAAGAATTCTGCTGTCGTCCTAGCACTGTCTGTATTGGGGGTCAGGTCAGCATAGCTACATCTTTTTCACACCCATGTATACACTGGGGTTGCGTTCTTGAAAAGAGAAATGGATATCAAAACAATGTATACTGGGGAATTTTTCCCCAGAAGAAATAATGGAATGGGGGGAGAGGGGGAATGCATTCACAGCTTCACCACACTCACCTATGACAATGCTCTTTTTGCCTAAACAGTGTACCTTTTTACAATGACAGGCTATACCATACACATTTTAAATATAAAACATTGAATAAAATAACATTGAACCCTACTAACACCATTCAAACACATAGAACATTTTAATACAATAAAAACAGTATAGTAATACAGTATAAAACAGTGTCAATTACGCTAAACTTAGGTAGGGGTGGCGACTGGGTTTTCTTGGGCTGGCTTTTCCGTGGCTGGCTTCTTGCTTGCAGAAGTCCTTAAAAAGGATTTTACCAATGTCTGCTCTCCTGCATGAATCTTTGAACAATAGATTTCCCTATAGCAAACCACTGCATCATTGAAAGCCCTGGAGACTTTGGCAGACCATTCACTAAAAGGATCACTGCTCTGTATGATTTCTGTCATCTCATCCGGTAATCCAAAGAAACAGGAGAGATTCTTTGTCATCAGACTCTTGGTTTCCTGCCCTATGTCATTGTCATCATCGTCTTTGCTTTCCTCGAATATCTGTTGTTGGTCCAGCTCAATCAGTTTCTCATTTGTCAGTTACTCAGTGTGAGACTCCAACAACTCCTGTACATCATTCTCTTCCACCTCCTCAAAGCCAACATGCTTCACCAACTTAACAATTTCTTGCTTGAGAGCAGGAATGGCATCAAATCCCACGAAGCCGTGGACAGCATCTAGCCATGCATGGTGCCAAATGCCATTCATACATTGCAAAGTGACCTCTTCCCACAACCCGTCAATGTTTTCCATGCCGTTCAAGATATTATAGGACTTCCAAAACTCCTTTACACTGGGCTTTCCTTCACCTGCCATCTCCTTAATCAGCATGGAGAACATCCTCCATAGGTAATAAGCCTTGAATGTGGCCAGTGGATATAAGTACAGTACTGTACAATAGGGGAATGTGTTCCAATTCACGTCAGTCCTGATCCATGCAAACAACGGATATGTGGATCAGGACCAGCGTAAATCAGAACACGTTCCCCTATTGATGAGCAACAGATATCCGAAACAATGGCTAAGGGGAAGATATATACCAGGGACTCCCTGTAGATCAGCCCTAAATCACAATAAAGACTTCCCTCCCTTATGAGAATGTATGCTTTAATGGCACACTACACTTTGGGAATGAAGGACCTGACAGTGTCCCTTTAATTTAGTGTTAAGAGTAAGGTGCAGCACAGTTTTCTTCATTTTAGAGTAAATTGAATCATGTGCCTGATAAATAATTAATTGATCTATTCTTAGATACACTAAGATGTTTTCACCAGTAAACAGTAATAAGAATGCAAGATGAAGGAACATTTTCCTGACAAAAAAACTGCCTCATTTAAGAGACGGTTTTTATACTTAGACAATTTCATGTTTCTCCATAGAACATGGAAAGAATCTGCAATGGGTCAGCTTTGCATCACAACACATTTTCTTTAATTTAAATGTGATTCATACAGTAGATAATTCTTTAGTCCTTTCTGTTCTTGGTGTCTGTTTTGGATGTTCTCTTGGTGGTTTTTTTTTCCCCCCATCCATTCACATCTCTGTGGACCAGATAATCAATTTGCAGCAGTTGCACCTCTGTTGTATGAATGTACTACATAACATGCAATACACTTTCTCATTTTAATTAATCAGTTTGGGAACTATATTTGCTAGAGATTCCTGGATACAAGCTTCCTCGTCTGATCCCAGAATGGCTTCATCAGTTGCTCCCATGTGATCGTTCTGAAGCCAGCTAAAAGTAATGCCACTGATGACTTTTGTTTTTGATGATTCTCAGTCAGAATAGACAGGCAGATTGAGACATTCTTGACTGCAGCAATAACTGTGTACAGGATCACAAGAAATGACAACCTAAAAAGTTTAAGGATCAGCTTTTCAGGTGGCTTAAATCAGTGTAGTGCTCTAACTTCAACATAGCAACATCAAGATATACCAGCTGAGTGTCTGGCTCATAATACTTTTCAATATTAATCATTAGAGCTTAGGTCACTTTAATTACTCGGTCTATTGTCTGAATTTGACCCACAGACTCAAAATTAGATTTTTAAAAGAACTGGAGATGTTTGACTTCTAATGCTTGTAATTATGTATGCTAAGATAAGGGCAATCAAACTTCATGACTCAGGCCTTAAGCTGCTTGCTGTAGGGGTCAGGAAGGAATGTATTGCCTGTTGTATAACCTGTTAGTAGCAATATTTTCTTACGCCGTTTTCTTTTTCTTTTTTTTTTTAAAGCATCAAGTCATGCTGAAGGCAGGATAGTGGACATGAACATGCCCGTGGTCCAATCTTGTATGGCAAATCCTATATCCTATTTGTACATTCCATTTATTTCTTGATTTTTCTCAGACTTTCCTCCTCACAACCTCTATTGTGTCAGATGTTACTTGCTTTAAAGAGCTGACAACATATAAAAAAATAGGTCAGTATGTATATTTTTTGAAAAAGCAGCACTGTTAGTGCATACCTGATAGTTGTCTTGGCCCCAATCCTGACCAAATATTGTATAGCATGACACAGGGCACATGAAACCCCAGAATGTGATGTAAATAAGTTACATTCCAGCCCCAACAATCGTGGAGCAGTTTACAGCCAGTGTATAAAGGGAGAAGAAGGGAACTACACGTGCTGTGAGAGAAGCTAGAGTTGACTGCTTTGTGACTGAGATGCTCATGCACACACACACACTCTGCAGTGCATTCTTGACTTCAGTTGAATGTGACAGATTTACACCATCTGAGGATGTGGCACTATCTATATGAGATGACCTTTCCTCAAGTCAAACCCCCAGCCATCTAACAATTATTGTGATTCTCTCTACTACTTTTAATCTCTCTTTTTTTTTTCCTGGTAGTGAGGTGACCAGATCGGAAAACAGTATTGCATTGGTACTTTTTTTTTTTTTTTTAAGGAATTGCCTTTTGAAAAGAAGATAAATAGGATGAAAACAGCTGAGCTTTTCAGTTTCCAGAAACTGTAACTTCCGGTGTCTGAACTGTTTCACTCTCCCAAGTGTGTCACAAACCAAAGCCTTCTGAGTTTAGCCAAAGGGAGGGGAGGATCAGAGGCCTTTACATCCCCATATAGAAGGCAGAAATGAAGAGTAGTGGAGCTGTGGCAGAAAGACAGGTCTCAAAAAACAAAACAAAACCCATTAGGAAGTCTCACGCCTTGGCTACACTTGCGAGTTACAGCACAATAAAGCAGCCCCAGATGCCCTAGCTCACTGCCCGTCCTCACTGGCAAGGCACGTACAGTGCTCTGACCCTGCAGTTACAGCGCTGTTGATACTCCAGCTTGACGAGTGAAATAACGTTTGCTGTGCCCCTGCTGGAGCGCCGCAGCACCAGTGTGAACGAGATGTTGTGTTACTGAACTGTGATCAGCCTCCAGAAACATCCCATAATCCCCTTAAGTCAAGTGGCCACCCTTGTCATTGTTGTGAAATCGGCTGCAGGAATGCAGAAATGCCCTTTCAAAGCTCTGTTTCACAGAAGCTGGCTGCTTATCAGCTCTGAGAAAAAGCAAACATTTGCTGTTTGCTTTGAGTGAGTGAGAGAGAGGCAGGCGGGAGGAGGAGGAGGATCTGAACTTACAAGAGAGCATTCTGACACACTCTCGGCACCCCAAAAACCCACTCTCTCTCCCTCCATGCACACACAACACACTCCCTGTCACACTCCACCCCACCTTACCCCACCCCATTTGAAAAGCATGTTGCAGTCACTTGCATGCTGCCCATAATGCACCGCTCCCAATGCCTCTGCAAGTGCCACAGATGTGGCCATGCCAGTGCGCTTGAAGCTGTCAGTGTGGACAGACTGCAGCGCTTTCCCTACTGCGCTCTATGAAAGTGGATTTAACTCACAGCACTCTACATCTGCAAGTATAACCATGCCCTCAGACTTTGCAACCCCATGACAAAACCAAAGAACAACATTAGTAATATGACTATTAACATTTGCCTGCACTTGCACATCTCACTTCAGGTGGCTCTTTTCTTCCTAAAGGATGCCAAAGAACTTTACTAATTTTAAATCATAAATATCTAAAAGATTGATTTGAGGAGGGAGATCCTACTTAATATGTAATTACTCTACAGGCAGACAGTCTCCTGGGTGCACAGTATAATCTTGTTTCCATTTATATACTGTAAAAAAACATTGCAGCTAGATCCTCCTGGCTGTATTACCCATGTTTAAAATGTAATGGAGAAAAATAGCATAGTTGTTTTCTCTTGGCTAGGTTTGGAGACCACTTGCATTTGACAACTATTTTAAAGGCTTTAATATTTTTTTTATACCAGCCTGTGGTAGATTAAAGCCAAATGCTTAAAACAACTGGCTACAGAAAACAGTAACAGAGGCCTGAGGAGATCTTCACAATGCAAAATGTAAATTTGAATCGTAGACTATGAGATTGAGCAGACCTAATAGATCACGCAAACCAGGGCAAGACCTGGTCCAACAGTGTTTTGACAGCTTTGTCAATTCTTATTTAAATTGCTCAGCTGACAGTCTTCCACCACTTTTCTCTGGCAACCTTCCACAGTCTAAAATGTTACTGATTTCATAGCCTCCAACTCAATGTGAAAGAGAGGATGAGCAGACTGTGACATGATTTAGTAAACATAATTTTAGTGTCCTTGTCATTTGTGTTTAGCGTTGACAGCATGTTCGGGTATAAACAAAACAGAGGAAGAACTGGTACCTACCTCATAGAGTTTACAGTGTAAATGGACACGCCAGCCACAAACAGCTTTGGATGATGCAAGAAAGGTAGTTATGATTTTTTAAAAAAAATCTATGCATAATAGCACTTCTAACGTAGTTGCATTAAATTAGGAGCTTTAATGGAAGATGTGTATTTTCAGGCTGAATTTCAAGGAAAAGAGTGGTTGCCTTGTTAACTGAAGGTGGGAGGGAGTGCGATGTCTGAGGGGAGAATGGAAGAAAGCTTAAGATAGCTCTTTGAAAGAAGTTAGTAGCATTGCTTTCTACTTTAGGCTGTACATTTTCGTATTACAGAGTCTGCAAACCCTGATTTATCCAAACTCCTTAAAGCTGCAACATGCTTTTTGTAATGCCATAAAAAGGCAATAGTCTTTTTTTATAGCTATAAAGACACTTTCTGAATTACACAATGGTGGAAATGAATTAGATTTTGCAGAATTAGAGCACTACTCGTTCAAAGAGAATTATGGTAACTACAAGGGTTGTCATGAAAATCTTGCTAATTTTGCCTTAGATAAATTGATAAGCTTACATCAGCATCTGTAGTATTAAATAAACCTTCATATATCTACTGTAGGGAATACCTTGAACACTGAAGATACTGTGCTAAAGTTACTAAGGCCAGGTCTACTGTACACACTTACATCGGTCACTTGGGTGTGAAAAATCCACACCCCTGTGTGATATAGTTATACTGACCTAATCCCCGGTGTAGACAGTGCTACATCAGTGGGAGAGCTTCTCCCATTGACATAGCTCCCCCCTCTCATGGATGTGGATTAACTACACCAACTGTAGAAGCTCTCATCACCATAGGAGCATCTTCACTTAAGTGCTATGCAGCTACAGTGACGCAGCTGCACTGATGCAGCATTTTAAAGACTAGATCTGCCCTAAGATCTAAAAGCTTACAGAAGCAGCAATCAGAGTTGTAGTTGCTGGTGCTTCAGAGTAGAAAGAATGAAAAGTGGTGTTTTTAAAGAGCAAAAACACTGCCCAAATGTTACACAATAATTGTAATGGCTCATACACAGCATGCCTGATGCCCATATCACATGGTCCATCGTGAGATTCATCATCATAACCATTCTACCTACCATGGCATCAACAAAATCCTAGCGTTGGACTGCTTCAGTTATTGGCCTGATATTTTCAGCCTTGTGAATAGGAAAACACCCAGCATAAACACAAACTGATTCTTCTTTGTGCTCCAGTCTGTTTTCATATGACTAAGCACAAAAAAGAGGACTTGAATAGGGTATCAGCCTCTCTTTATAAGAACAAGGATATGTTTTGTGTGTAGTGGCTAGAACGTCCCCTGAAGTTGCAGTTTAAGGCCAAACCCTTCAGCGCTTCATTTATTCCTGTAATATTCCCACTGAAATCTGCAGGATTCTGCCCCAACTTGATCTTTTATTTTCTTAGTGCTAGAGTGGCAACATAGAAAGAAAGCATAGAGCCAAATCTTCAGCTGGTGTAAATGGCATAGCTCTACTGAAGTTGTAGTACAGTATTGTCTTTAGGAAAATGCTGTCCATGAAATCAATGGGGTTATTCTGGCCATTTTTTTTCTTGTACTACAACATCCATTGGCGATATAATTCTAGTTTTCAGCTTCAGCTAAAGCCCTACTATCTTGTTAATTAAATACGTCCACATAGAACTGTATGTAAATAACTGTTTTGCATTTTTCCAGTAGTACAAATTGTCTTGTTTGCTACAAAAAGTAGACAAGTAATGACAAAACTTCCTAAGGGAAAGTAACTACAGTACAATACTACTGTCTCTTCTACCTCCTCTCTTATTCCCAATATAGAGAGAGGAAAAAAATTGAATGGAGGAGAAACAAGTAAAACTACAGAAATGATAGCACAAAAAGCATTTGCATGTCTAGTAGAGTATTTAATTGAGGAATCATGCTGCACTTTATTTTCTGCTGTATAAGTGCATTGCATTAAATACAGACTAACACGGCTGCTACTCTGAAACCTGCATTAAATGGTATCATCTGAGATTTCTAAAACACATTCACTTACCAGGTAGAATGTTATTGCTAATTGCCCCATTTTTAGTATTCTGTACGTGAAATATTTACCACATACAGTCCATTGTAAAGCAACACAACTCATTCCATCATTCTTGAGAAACTTTGTATTTCTTCATTTACTAGCATCATTAGAAGCCTGTTCAAGGACAGCTCTTTCTTAGTGAACGCATTGCAGGGGGATGTGAACTTCTTTTTAAAATGGCGGTTGAGACTGACTAGCCACAGCACCTTGTTTAAAAAAAAAAAGTTGCATAAGGACAAGAAATAAAAGGCCAAGTTCATTCTTGGATGTAAGCTGTCATAATGCCCCTTATGTCAATGCACATGTTTACAGCAGGCTTGAAGTTGCCCCTGTCTTTCAGGCCATATTTATCCCAAACTACCTCATTCCCAGACTCCGTTCCATGACCCACACAGCTTCCTTCCACCTGAAAACTCAGAGGTGGCACCATTTGCTATGCTACCAGTAAGCGTTTGCATGGGGTTTCAAAGATTTAGCCATAGAAGACGGTGGCCAAAAACAGAGATACAAATTACTTCTATACTAGAGCTGTATGAAATGTTTGCAATGAAACCTGTTGTGTATGAAAATAGCATAGTATCTCTCAGTAGGTTGTGAACCCCATAGTGTGTAGCCTATAGGATGGTTTGGGGCTTAAGAAATAAATGGAAATTAGGTTTGGGGCTTAAGTTAGCCAAACCGTAGAAGAGTATGGGAAACTGAAGTTGTTAGTGTGAGAAAGTTAGAGATAGGTTGGAGAGAGTGTGTAATGAGAAAGTAAGAGTTAGCAAGGACATGACTCAGAGTTATGTTACCATTTATGTATAAATAGCTTAAGCAAGGTTTTTAATTCGTGTTTTTGAGAATTGTGAATTTTATTTAAATGCTGTCTATTGATAGTATGAGAAAAACATTGGTGCAGACATTAATTTAAATAATGGTCAATGTCAAGAAAGTAGAAATAAGAAAGTGGAAGAAACAGAATTATGGTAAAGGACAGTTGTATGTTAATTTAGTACTAAAGGAATAGTTTTACTAAATTGTGGGGAAGCTCCAGTTAACGTCAAACATTAGGTTCCAGGATTTTAAGGCTGTACTTCACTTTATAAGTGGATGATCACCCATTGATAGGCTATTTCATCTTTGAATGTAAGCATGACTGTAGTTTTTGTTTGCTTAATTTTTGTTTTTAAATAAAGTTTCAAAGTGTTTCCTATTGGACCTCTGCTAAATAAATGTTCTGTAACGGACCGAGAGGCTCAAACCTGAAAACTAAGTTGGGTTTTATTGCACCCTTATCTTTAAAAACATAATATTAATTGGAAACATTTCAACATAAGGTGATCCTTTCCATATTGTGTGTTTGGGAAGCTGCCAGAATACAACCAGAGTAGCAGGGTATGTTTAGCTAAATCTTGCAGTTGTATATATTCAGTAAATATAACAATCTAAATCCCATTGTGGATCCTTCATATTATCTTTGCGTAAAGAGGAAAAGACACAATCAAACCAAAGAAAACTTGCTTTTTCCCTTCTTTATGCCAATCCTAATGTTCAATTAGGCCCATGTTTGAAAGGCTTGCTAAATTTTATAATCCTGGACCCAGTTTTGGGCAAGCCTCGTTGAAGTGTCTTACATCAAAAACACGTGAAATTCATTATATTACATGTGTTTCACTTGAAACTTGGCTATAACGTTCAGATCCCAAACTTGGAGTGCTAGAAGGTGTGAACTCTCATGCACTGGTATAAAGACAACATTCAGACATCTGTGAAGCAAAGAGGGATTAGCTGTATAATAATCATTCCTCCTCCAGAAAACACAAAGTACTTCACAAAGATGAGTATATTAACTCCGCCTCAGTTTCTCCAAGGAAGAAAGTGAAGTACCCAAGGCCACAAAGCAATCCATGCCATAGCTGGAAATAGAGCCCCTAGCTTTTGAGGGTCAGTCTCATGCTCTAGCCACTGGACCACACCGCTTCCCTGGACACTGCACAACACGCACAGCTGTAAGCTATGGCTATTCTGAGCCCCACTCTCTTGTTCCCAGGGCCAGGAGTTTGGAGAAGAGGGGTAAATAAATCAGACTTATATGACCAAAGTTCTGTTATTCCTGAGAAGCCCAATATCTGTTCACATCCACTTTTTTCAATTTGTTTTATTAAATATTGAATTTGATATCTGCTGGTGTGGTTGCATGTACATGAGTTTGAATCTTTCCTATTTAGCTTTGATAGCTGAGGTCAGGTGCTTTGACTCATTTAGCCCTACAGTAGACTGTCATATAGCTGTTTGTGCCTAACAGGCATCTGGAAATGAGACTTACACAATATTGTACTTGTGTAAGTGGATAAACAAGAACAGATCAATTCATCAATTTCTAAAATAAGTAGGAATGAGAAGAAACAGTTCACCCCTTCCTGATTTTAATTTTTTCCTTAATTTCCCAAAGGAAACTGGAATGAGCTCAAAAAAGCCTGTGACATACTGTACTCTCAATTAGTTTCTATTGAATCAGTACCAGACCAAAAAGAAACATCCTTCTAATAAGATGTAGCAAAATAATCTGCAACCAAAATTAATTTGACATACTTTGGCCTAACATCTTTCTTTACTAATGCTTGAATGTTATCTCATTATGTTCTGCTTAATAATTTTCAGCTTTAAGCACCTTTTCTTTTTCTTCCTTAGTTTTTAGTTGCTAATATAGTAGATATACTACCTACTATATAGTAAATGGAAACAAGCAGACAGTTATCGTATTTATTGTGTAATAAATTGGTATGCATGCTTACCATGTTTCTCTTAGAGTCAGAAGTGTTGAACTGAATTACCATATAAACACAACTGCTATCAACTACTGGGGATTTTCCTTAAGTGTGTGGTTGGGGTGTACAAATCCTGTACCAAGCAAGGAGGAATTAGAGTAACTGTGTGCTCAGGCAGCCCCACCACCCATGTGAGGCATGCTAATCTTGGAGAAGGAGTCTTAAAAGGGAGAAGCTCTGTTCAGAAGTGCCGAGCTTGGGGAAGTGGACAGACTTTATATTCTGTCCCTGAAAGGAACACAGAAATGAGCCAAGCTACTTTAGGTGGTCTGTGAGCACAGAACTAGGACAGATAGCTGGAGGATCCTGCTAGGATAGAGGGCTGGTGCCACTCCTTATTTCTGTTAAGTTAGTTTCCTTTCCTTTGTTACCTTGAGAATTGAGACTAGTGGCTTGATCCTAGGGCAGACCCTCACTGAGAAGGAGCCTCCTGAGGAAAAGGTTACCAAACATAGGAAGTCATCCTGGGAAGAAGCAAGAGGTCTTACAAGATAGTTCTTAACCACTTACTACAAGGATCCCTGGGCCGGAACCCACAGTAAAGGCAGGTATAGGCTTCTCCTGCAGCATCAATGGGAAGAAGGGCTATCGGGCCTGGACCAGGGATTTCATTCTGCTGTGAGGTCCTGGGAATATTGGGTGAAAACCCCTAGCTTATCCTGAAAGTGGTGAGACCAAAGGTGACTTGGCTGGAGGGCTGAATCACAAGGCAAAGGAGGACCACCAACAGACCTGGTTGGCAAGACTACGGAGGAAAAAATGCTGCACGTAGCCACAAGGAAGTGTGCTGGCTGGTGAGTCACATTGCCAAAATAAAGGTATATCTACATTTCGATCATGATTCTCAGCTGAAGGGGACATACCTATGCCAGCTCCAACTGAGCTAACACACAAGGTAGTGTAGCCATGGCAACCTGAGTGGTAGGATGGGCTGGTCACCCTGATATGTGCTAGGGCAGGGGTGGGCAAACTTTTTGGCCCAAAGGCCACATCTGGGTATGGAAATTGTATGGCGGGCCATGAATACTCATGGTTCCTGGCCAATGGGAACGGTGGAGGCAGTGCTTGGGGCAGGTGCAGCTGGCTGTCCCTCTGCATAGGAGCCGAAGGGGGGACATGGAGTCCCAGCACATGCGGAGCAGGGCAAGCCCCAGACCCCGCTCCCCATCAGGAGCTTGAAGGCCAGATTAAAATGTCTGAAGGGCTGGATGTGGCCCCTGGGCTGTAGTTTGCCCACCCCTGGCCCAGGGTCTTGGATAGGTCTGTATTTGGAGCAGCTAATCCTTCCCACCACTTGTGCTGCCATGGCTACACTGTATCTGGAGTGTGCTAGCTCTATTAGATCTAGGGTGCGGGTGTCCCCTCAAGCTAGGAATCACACCCCCAGCTCACAGTGTTGACATAACCTAAGTAGTAGGTATCTATGATTTGTCTTGGAAAAGGGATTTGAGTTCTATCCACTGCTGCCATGAATTTCCAAAAGCCCATGAAGTGTAGCATAATAAAAACCATTAAACCCCAGGTAGCTGCAGATTGTCTCCATTTTCAATCAGCCAACCTTATTCTAAAATCAGTCACATGGAACTATTACAAATGTTCCCTTGTGTACCATTAGTCTGTAGTCAGGTATTCCAAAAATGCTGCCTACTAAATAAAAATAATGATGACCACTGTGGGTTTGCAGTAATTGAGTTTTATAACATAATTAAACAATGAGCAGTATACATGGAAATGCAATTGGGTAGCTAATTATTTATGTTTGAAATCCATAGATTATCTAGTCTCTACTGGTCTAGGTTCAATTTTCAATTAATATTCTAGTAATCATTGTCAATTTTGAATATAGGGAAATATTATTTAATGTTGTGTGATATTGTCTACTAGTACTCTTTATTTAAGAACTTGATTTGTATTTTAAAAGGAATCTGTAAATAGATCTAAAGAAACTGCTAATTCACAGAGGCAAATATTACATACCAGGAAAAGTTATAAATTATATAGCATTATTATAGTACAGCATTTATATACATTAGTATACTCAAGCAGAAAGATGTTTGTTTTAGTGATCTCTCTATTATAATATCCACAAATTGCTACACCAACAGGTATAACAATTATGTATCCAGGCATATGACAGGTCAAGAGATTCATTCGAAGTATGAAGAATCAGAAATTTATTTTTAGATTATTTAAAAAGTAGTCACTGGATAAATAACAAAGATAAATGCCATTTATTGTATTCTATTTACAAAAGGAAAACTACCTAACAATACTTCTCAGTTGTATCCAACCAAAAGTCATGAGCCAGAGGGGTACTTTATAATCAACTTCTCTGTGTGGTAAGTTGTTGCAGTTTTTGTATTTTCTCCCTATTTAGAATAAAACATGATCAAACTATAAGGCTGACTTCTGCATGTTTTCTTTACTGAATAAACTTTATTGAAGAGGGTTTCATACTTGAAATTTGCTCCATATTTGTTTCTTTGAACTTTACCCCATAAAACCTGCAAAAATATATGCAATGACAAGGATATTTTTGACAAACAACTATTGAGACACCTTTTTCTTCCCCCTCAAAAGAAAAAAAAAATTCTACCCATGCCTAAGTGGTGACATTATGGGGAACTGGTTCCTTTGTGTTTTTTCTTGATAAGGTGAATGAATTGAAAATTAGTTTTACAATGGGAAGCTAAAGCTTCCCCATAGATAATTAATATTATTACTATTCAATCACTTTAAATAATCTATCTCATTAGCAACTAATACCACCAGCTCTTCCAACACATGAGTTAAGTAGTAATCCCCTAAGGGAGAAACTTAATAAGCAGTGTAAAAAAGATTAATTGATTCTACTAACACTACCTTACCATAAAAGGATTAGATAATCATTCTGAATTAAAGGCTGAAATTAACTGCAAAATTAGCAAATACCTTTCCCTTTCCCTCTGCAGTGTTGTGAGGACCCAAGGCTTTACAAAAGACAGAGGGTATGATTCTGACCAGAGACCACTTGTGACAATCTGCAGCCACAGTGGCTTGCCCTCCTCCTACACTGATGGCTCCAGCCCTGAAGCTTAGCCCCTGCCATTTCCCTGGCTACTGCAGATTAACTAATTTTAATGCAACACTGTCATGGAAAAGAGAGGTGTGCAGTGGAATCCCCTCTCTCATCAGCCTGCTGAAATCCAGAGTAGTTTGTTACCAATCCAGCCTGCATGTCCCCAGCTCGGAAGGGCCTAGCTTCTCTCTGAGTCATTCCTCTCCCATGCTCTGGAGTGTACAGCCTAACCAATCAGCACAAGTGTACTTCATTGCAAGATGAAATGTTTATATATCTTATCAGTAGGGATGTGCGCTGTAGGCTGCTCTCTGTTAGAAGATTTGCTTCTGTGCAGGAGCCAGGCTCACCCATTAATGGCCTGCCCCCAGGAACAGTTCACCTGCAAGGGATCACACTCAAGCCCTCTAGCAGCCCATGCTCTGACTGCAGTGGGGGTAGAATTTGCACAGTTTCACAGACCCTCCACTCAACCTCATACCACTTTCCCTTTCTCATACCCCACTATTTGACTGGTAGCCCTTGGTCTTTCCCTCCCAATCCTGCGAGAGGCTGCTGAGTCCATGGAAGTCTTGCTCTGCCCTTCATTGCTGTCTGCTGTAAACGCTCCTGTACTGTACCTACCCCAGTGAGCTCAGCTGGGCACCAACTCAGCATAAGGCTCAGGGCACGGGGCGGGGCAAACTGGTGCGTAGTATGATGGTGGCCACTACCCATGCTCGTAGAATATGGTGACCTTCAGCCTTAAATTTCAGTTTGCTCTACAGTGGGCCCTCTGGCAGGGTATATGCTGGGAACATTTGCCTGCCTGGCTTGTAGCATGTTCATTGCCAGTGTGTGTGATGTGCTGGGGTGCACCTGGACTGAATGGGAGAGTGAGGAGTGGCTGCAGGGTGGGAGGGGAGTGCAGGTGACAGGGGAAATGGACCAACTGAAGAGGGAGCCAGGGTGGATGGTAGAGGAGCCATGGTCTGGGCTTTTCCCTCTCAGAAAGCATTTATCTGTGGCAGCATGGAGTGGACAAGCATGAGCCTTAGTTCAGGCAGAGTCCACCTGGTGGGGCCAGAGCCCACCAGGACATTTGTCTTTGGATGAATGTGGTGCTATTGTTGACTTTTACTCACAAATTTTCCATGTACTCCCACATACAATTCACTCCCATTAGGCTCTACTGGCATGACAAGTTAGATTAGTTTGTGGGCGCTCATAAAGGTCTTCCTTCCTTACCTGTGCCCCATATGCATACAACATGTATGCACTAGAGCATGCAGGGAGGCCTACTTTTAAACACATACACAACCCCTGTACTCCCAACAAGTATATATATGCATGACTCCCACATACATTCATACACCTCACCCAGGCACACACTTATACGTGCCTCTCAAATGTACATAATCCTTCTCCATGTGCACATACTTACAAGTTCTGACACACTCCCTCTCTGCACCCCTTCTCATAAAGACAACTACCTCTCCCTCATGCACCCTCACACACAACTGCACACAGATTCATACACCCCCTTTCTCACACCTACGCCTTCATGCAGTGAATCTCTTCTGAGAAATAGGTGTCTCATGAAGTCTCTTGCAGGCTGCAGTTGCTGGTGGGAGCCCTGCCCCACACCCGCTCGGACCCAATGTTCCTTATGCCTGGTGAACTTTGGAGCTTGGCGCTTTGAACCTAAACTGAGCTGAGCAGGGTTAAGCAGTGACTCTCTATCCCTCAAAGGGATCCTCAGAGGTCCCTTTGGGAACCTAAGCCAGATTGCCACAGGACTCCCTTCCCTTTTCCACTGCGAGTTACCCTAGGTTGCTTTGTCATCTGAGCGCGCCATATAAAGGCCCAGTCTCAGCCCTCTCTCCCCCATTCAGCTAGAGCAAGCCAGAGCCTGCCTGCTTTCCCAACTGGATATTAATTTACAGCTTCAGAGAGCTGCCTGCCTTGCTCAGATCAATACTTGGGCTTGAGCCAGGGGTGAAACACAATCAGTGGGTGACTATGCTACCTACAGTTTTAAGGATATGACAGATATTCATGATTTGGTCATAAGCGCCTTGTCCCTCTCTGAAACCAGCTTGTTGTAGTTCTGCTTCTATTATTTGGTCATGCAATTCCTGAATTACGGAGAGCAGTACTTTACTCATGTGCAATATCTGGAAGATGATACAATAGTTGCTGCTTATATAGCCCCTTTCTTTGGTACAGGGGGAAAGATTCCCTTTGTCCAGTCATCAAGCCAATCTCTAGACCTCCATACATGGTTTCACATTCTCCACATGAGATCAGCGAGGGCCTCTTTCTCAGTGGTGGAGTAGTTCCTTTCTCCTGGGAACAGCTACCGACCGAAATAGCTGATGAGGTGCTCCTCGCCTCCTACCTCCTGAGAAAGGACCTTCCCGAGTCTCGCTCCTGAAGCATCGGTCTGGACAATGAATTCTTATTTGAAGTTGGGACTGAACAACACTGACTCGCTACACAGACTTTCCTTGAGGGTCCAGAAGGCATCCTCTCGCTCGTCTGATGGGCGGACTTGGTGGGGGCTGTCTTTAGTTAGGACCCCCATTAGTGGGGTGGCAATGGACACAAAGTGAGGTACAAACCACCGGTAATACCTGGCCAAGACCAAGAACTGACACACCTGCCGCTTTGTGGTTGGGGTTGGGTAGTCCTGGAGTGCTTGGACTTTTCCAGCGAGGGGCCGTGCCTGCCCTTTGCCCAGGGTGTACCCCAAGTATGTGGTTTCTTGCCACCCAATCTGGCATTTCTTGGGATTTGTGGTAAGTCTGGCGGCATGCAGAACTCAGATGACAGCCACCACCTGGTTTAGGTGATCTTCCCAATGGCGGCCATAGATCACAACATCATCCAAGTAGGCCACGGCATACATGGTGTGTGATTGTAGGATGTGGTCCATCAAGCGCTGAAAGGTCGCCGGGACCTGGTGGAGGCCAAACGGCATCTGGGTGAAGTGATATAGTCTGGCCGGAGTAGCAAAAACTGTTTTCTTTCTCAAGCTTGGGTCCAAAGGGATTTGCCAGTATCCCTTTGTGAGATCCAGGGTTGTAATGTAGTGGGCTCATCGACGCAGGGCATTAGGTACGCATCAAACTTCAAAATGGCATTCACCTTCCTGAAGTCAATTCAAAACTGGCAGGTTCCATTGGGCTTCGGGACAAGGACGATGGGGCTCCATCACTCACTCTGAGAACCTTCTATGACGCCAAGCTCCAACATCATCTGGACCCCCTCCTTTACGATTTCCCACATTTGCCGGAGAAGGGGATGGGAAGTCTCCCTGGCCATCTTGCCACATTTGGTCAGAATGACATGGTGGGCAAGGGTGGTCTGGCCGGGCATCGTGGTGAAGGTCTTGGGGAAAGCTCTTAACAGGCAGAAGGCCTGCTTGTTGCTCAGCGGTGAAGATATCACCTAACTGTGTTCACCATTGTTGCGGGTCTCCTTTGCCTGAGGACCCAGTGCCGGTTCAGGGGTGTACAGGGCAATGAGTAGCCCCTCATGCTCCTGCCATAGTTTTAGGAGATTTACATGGTATATTTGTTGTTTTCTTCTGGTGATCCAGTTCAATTTCATAAGTGACTGGGCCCATCTGGCAAATGACCTTGTAGGGGCCCTGCCAATGAGCCAAAAGCTTTGATTCCTCAGAGGGAAGCAGAAGGAGCACTTGGTCGCAAAGGACAAGGCCATCAACCTGGGCCAACTGTTCGTTGGCATGGCGGAGAGTAGGACCTTCCCTCTGGTCCCGACTAAAGTATGCAAAGCCAGGTTGGGTGGCTGCACCTTCCAGGTGGTTCTGATCAGGTGCTGGGGCCGGTGGGTCATTGGAGTTGGGCCCCTTTTCCTGGGTCACACCGTTCTTGGGTGAGTTCCCCTTGAGGGCCTCCTGTTTAGGCATCGCTTCGAGCAGTAGGGCCCAGAGCACTCCAACAGGTGTGGGTGCCAGTCCCACCGTCATTACCTGGGTAACCTCGTTTATGGTAAGGGGGACCCAGGCCCTGAGGTACGGGCTTATGTCCCAGTGGATGCATTGGATCCGTATCTCCCCAAGAGTCTGCTCGGAGTCCAGGGCAAGTTCCTGGTGGACAAAGGTTTGTCCACACCCTGAATCAATGAGGGTGGTGACGGGGTCCCCCAACTTCCACATGGGAGTCATAAGTTTAGTGGCAGATTGTTGACATGCCTGCGACTTGCCTGTGTAGACCCAACCAAAGCTTCAGTTCATCTTGGTGCATTCCTGTTGCAGGTGTCCGAACTTGCCACATGAGAAGCATGGCCCCACTTCAGGGCATCCTAGCCACGTAGGGGTTTTGGCCATGTCCCAGGGTGGACTTGGGATTGGCGCCTGGGCCTTCTGATCTGGACACCCTGGCACTCCCCAGGGTGTAGAGTCAGGTTGTCGTAGGGTGTCATCCGCCCAGCCATCCTGCCTTCGGGGTTTGGGCTGCCCATTGGCCAACTTAATGAGCTTGTCCATCTCCATCATCGTGTCAGGGATGCTTTGCGGTGTGACTCACTCTAAACCGCTTATCGCAGGGGTAGGGTCACTGCCCACATTCTCCACTAAGTGTAGTGGTGTCACAGTCATCACTCCCCCTTTGGGTCAAAGGGAGGCCATACCGTCTCACTAAGTCACTGGGATCATGGTCTAGTGTCAGGGGAATTAGCATACTAGGCATTATTGCCCCGGCTTTGTAACAGGGTGGAACCCCAAACAGTCAGTAGGCCCTAGGCCCTCAGGCAGGGCTGGGCTAACAAGCCTTCTATAGGCTCAGGCCCATAATCAGGAAGCACAATGAAACAGTCTATGGGCTCTCACCCTTAGGCAGGGGAGGGCTAGCAAGCAGTCTATGAACACTAACCCCCAGGTAGGGGAGAGCTAGCTAGCAGTCTAGGGTGGGGTGGCACAGCCCCACCTGACTCCACTGTGTCCTCGCCCAGGGCCCTAACAGTGGCAGGGTGTCCCGAAGTCTGGTTTCCCTGGACTACTTCCTACCAGAGTTCCAGATCAGACTCCATGGTCTCAGGATCCTCTGCTTCATCCGGGTACTCAGCTGCTGGCAGTCCCACCAGCTCCTCCCCAGCCTCAGTCCTCTCCGGGTCTAGGGTGCTGCCTGGCTCAGCCGCAGGGTCAGTGGGCTGCAGCCAGCAAGGCACATCTGTCTCCTTCCCTGGCTTGGCTCCAACTGAGCTAGCAGCTTCACCTTTTGTACTTCCTGCCCTGCCTCTCAACTTCCAGTGGGAGGGTTGAGCCTGGCCTGACTCTGCCCACAGGGCAGAGAGAGTGGTTCCTCCCACTCTAGTTCAGAGGGAGGCCACACCACCTCTCTACAAGGCTATTTGCTGTGAAATTCAGTTACCCAGTTAATAAGACTGCAACATGGCTAACTATACAATAGCAGGTGCAATGATGTCTCATCTGTGGAGGAGTAGAAAGGCATATTAAAATTTCATTGGGATGCCAGAATTGAAAGAGCCAATTACAAACATCTATTGACTCACAACTGGAAATCTTAATATGGACAAGAAATGATGTAATGAAGAACATTCCTTTTTTTATATATATATAAACAATGATCAATCCTTTGGGAAAGTGAGATCTTGTTTGAGTTTCTTTTTCTTTTTTTTTTAATATAGACTTTTTGTTGGGAAATTGAGCTGTCTTTTCTCATTCACACTTGTCCCTGAAAGAATTGTGTGAATTTTCACAAACACTCTACCTAGGTCTTTGATTAAGAAATGTGTCTTAGAACATTGTTTTAGGAAATCTCAGATTTCTAGTAATATAGAGAGATATAGGTTGGAATTTTCAAAGGCACCCGTCTCTTGTTGAAAGTCAATGGGATTTGAATACCTAACTTCCTTACAGGCCTTTGAAAATTCCAGTCACAGTTAAGCTCCTAAATCTATGTTTAGGCACCAACATAAACAGCCTGATTTTCACAGGTGCTGAGCAAACAACATTTCCCATGGACTTTAAGGAGAGCCTGGTGGGACACTAAGCATCTTCAAAAAATCAGGCTACTTATGTAGGACTGAGATTTTCAAAGATTCATAAGCTGTTTGGGTGCCAATTCCAGTGGAATTAAGTATCCAAATCCTTTAAACAGTTTGAAAATGTCACCATAGGTGCCTAAATATAGACTTAGGAGCTTTCTATTAGGCTCCTACTTCTGAAAACTTCACCCAATTATCTTGTAACTCCAACGTCAAGACCTGAATAACAGCGTTACTGCTATTTCTTTTCTTTTTTTAATATTGTAAGTATACTTGTAGCTGGTGAGAGAAATAACATTCCAACATGAGAAGCAGTTCTAAGAAATGGTATAATGTACAATATAGCTAGCAGTAGAGCTGTTATGCTACTTCACAGTAAAACCAATGAATTTTCAATGCCTGATATTAGTAGGGCAATACCCAAACCTAAGTTCAGTCCTACCTAGACAGTAAGTGTCATACTTTTCTTTACATAAGAATGGCCATTCTGGGTCAAACCAGTGGTCCATCTAGCCCAATATCCTGTCTCTGACAGTGGCCAGTGCCAGATGCTTCAGAGAGAATGAACAGAACAGGGTAATTTCGAGTGATCCTTCCCACATTGTTCAGTCCCAGCTTCTGGCAGTCAGAAGGATACCCAGAGCATGGGATTGTGTCCCTGACCATCTTGGCTAACAGCATTGATGGACTTATCCTCCATGAACTTATCTAATTCATTTTTTAAATCGGTTATACTTTTGGCTGTCACAATATACCATGGTATTGAGTTCCACAGGATGACTGTACACTGTGTGAAGAAATACTTCTTTTTGTTTGTTTTTAACCTGTTGCTCATTAATTTCATTGGGAGTCCCCTAGAAACATTCAACATGTTGACAAAGTGTACTAATTATATAAATTGAAGGGACATGTTAATATTGTGCCTTTGTAAACACACGACATTCTCCGTGAAATGTAGTGCACTTATTATGGAAGGCTTTAGTCTAAAAAATATTACTTAAGACTTGGTGTATTAAAATTGTTTTTTGGATACTATGCCAGCTCTTGCTTAGTGGGTATTGCAACTCAGAACAGCTGTTTTTTTTTTCCTGACAGCATCTATATTATTCACTGTAAACTAAATCTGTTCATAAAACAGTATCTGCCTAGCAGCACCAGGGGAAATGATTTTATACTAATTGAACTGTTTGCTATTATTTTTATTATGGTTTCATGTGAGCAGCCCTGCAGTTAAAATTTAAAAGGCTTCGCTCACTCTTTCCTTTGTGGCTATAGGAGTCTGTGGCCGTCCCTCCCCATTAGTCTTGGAGTGAGGCCATGGCCACTTGCAACCGCGTATCTATAATGGCAAGGCTCAAAGGGGAATTAGCAGTCTCAGGAGCTCAGGCCCTCTGGACAGAGCAGAGCAAAAAGCCATCAAAGGGGCTCTAGCCCTCTGGGCAGGGCCAAGCAGTAGGCAGTTTAAGGAGCTCTGGCTCTCTGGCAGGACAGAGCGATAAGCAGTCTACAGGGCTCTGGCCTTCTGTGCAGGGCAGAGCAATAAGTAGTCTTTCACCTGGCCTCCTGGCTCAAGCAAATAGTGGACAAATGCAGGCCTCTTTGCCAAAGGTGGATAGGTGGCCACCCCAGGGGCCCAAGCCCACCCTACTCCACTGGGTCCCAGCCCAGAGCCCTAACTGTGGCAGATGGTTCCACCACTATGTCAGCGGGAATCCCACCGAAACACACTGACCAGAATGCTGGCAACAGAATCGGGCTATTGTCTGGTGTCCCTGGGCTACTTCCTACTACCACTGTGGCATATACCTCTATCTCCTGGGATTCTTCTGTCTCCTTGGCATACATAGCCAGCAGGAGTCTCAGGAACTCCTCTGTGACCTCACTGGTCAGCAGACCTGGCAACTCTTCCAAGTCATTGGGACTGCAAAGCTCAGTCTCAGGTGAAGGGTTCAGCAGTGGGTAAGAGGCATCTATCTCCTTTGGCTCTCACACAACTGAGCTGTGGGACCTGCCCTTTGAAATTCCTGTCCCACCCCTCTGCTTCCAGCAGAGTGAGTGTAGCTTGCCTGGCCCCGCCCACCAAGGGTGGGAAGTCAGTTTCGGAGGGAGACCACACCCTCTCACTACAATGGCTTATAGTTTTTTTTTCCCAAAAAGACATTACTTATGGGAGTGAAGTTTCCTAGAAACATAAGAATTACTGACTGGATCAAACTAGTGACATGTGTAATCCAAATTCCTGCCTGTGACACTGGCCAGAACCAAAAGCTTCGGAGGAAGATGGAAGAAACCTTGTAATTGATAATTAAGGAATAACCTGCCAATAGGGGAAATTTCTTCCTAATGCTAATGGTTGGCTTATGTCCTGATGCATGAGGCCTTGTGTATAGTTCCCTCCACCACCCACATCTTCTACTGTAATTGATCATCCATATAGATATGCTGAATCTTATTGATCTAGACATTAGTGATATTTTGGCAAGGAGGTCCACAGATGAATTATGCATGGGAGGGAAGAGGGAGAAACAATCCTTTTTCATGTATAAACTTCTTGCCTTCTAGTTGAATTGAAAATCCGTTTGTCCTTCCATTATGAGAAAGGATAGTTAGGAGCTCCCATTTTACCTTCTCTATACATTCATTGTTTTGTATTTTTCTACCATGTCCCCCTCTTACTCATTTCCTCTCTAAACTCACTGGTCCCATCTTTTCAACCTCTCTTCATACTGAAGTCTTTCTGTGTTTTTGATCATTATGGTGCCCATCATTTTTTAGGTCGGATGATCAAGATGGAATACAATATTTTAGGTAAGGGCACACCATTAATTTAAATAAGGGTATATCATATTTTCAGTGTTTCTACCTAATTCTGTATACAGCCTTACATTTTGGGTCAAATAAACAGCGGATGTAAACTGGTGTAGCTCTAAAGTCAGTGGTGCTATTCTGATTTACAGCAGCTGAGGATCTGACTGTTTGCTTTTTTGACCACTTCAGATTAATCAGACACTTTCCTTGAATTGTCCAATGACAGCAAGTCTGCTTCCAGAGCACCTACAGATAATACAAGGCTAGATATTTACTAGCCTTAATATGACTATAGAGTGGAATCGTGAAGAGCATTTTCCTCTTGCACAGCCCTATGTGGCTAGGGTGGAGTAAAGCAGAGCAGGTGCTATGCACCCAATACTACCTTCCCTTGGGGTGGGGGGGGCTCAGATTATATGCAGCAGCCAGTAACTTTCTCCCCACCACCCAAGCAGACCAAGAGAGGAGCAGGGAAAGAATTACAACTCTGACCACTGATGTAGCCTCTCTCTCACTGCCCTTTTTGCCATTGAATACAATGGGATCTGCTGAACGTTCACTGCTTCTGAAAAATCAAGCCACTTACTTAACTGCCTAAATATGGACTAAGAGCCTAATTTTAGGCACCCATTTTATTTCAGCCCTGTATGTACTCCCCAGCAGCACCACATTGAAAGACTGTATGGAATGGTGACTTAAAGGGTGATAAGACAAAGCATAGATTTTTGTGTGTGAACATGGGACAGAACATGGATTTGTGTATATGTGGAAGGGACAATGGCATTTTAGTTAATACCACCTACAGTAAAACAAGCTACCACAGATAGATAACATAACCAGGGCAAGTAATGTTTTCGTATTTCCAGTCTCAGCCATTATGCTGCATTAACATGGTCTGTGCAATTAATATGGTGAAGTTATGACCAAGAAGAGCTGCAGTTAGCTGTTTGCCAGAGAATCAAACACTGGCAGACTAACTGAGCCCCTGTAGATTTCTATTAAAGCAACATATTTACCACCCCCATTTGCTTGTTAGGCTGTGCCCAACTTTGCACCTCAATGGTGAGTGTATCTGTTTAATTCATGAGTGATATTCCCACTAATGGCTCTTATTTTATCCTGAGCTAAGGCAGATACAGTTGAAAATCAGTGAGAAGGAGCAGCAATATGTTTGGAAGAAACCCTGGGAGAAAGTGAATACTTTTTATTAAATATTTTGGCATAAATGAGGTGCCTACATATCTGTATTGGGAGAGGGAAGGGGAGGGCTGGAGAGAGAGACAATTTGTATTGTAAACAATATATTAAGTATAATGGAAATCTGGCATTACTGATAGTATTCAGCAGCTGAGAGAGGGTGGATGAAGGGAAACAATATTATAGTATATTGAGTTCTTTACTGCAGTGTGAACATATTTATAGAGTATGGCGATAGATATAGGAAATATGGGACAAAACATGATTTTTCTACTTGTCTGTCCAACACGTCTTCTGTTGTTTCCCTCTGCAACCAGCAACATACTCCTGCTGAGAGTCTTTTACTGCAGTTCAATTCTAGGGCTCTCCCATGGCATCATCTAGAACAGGGATGGGCAAACTACGGCCCGTGGGCCAGATCCAGCCCCTCAGGGCTTTGGCTCCAGCTCACAGGATTGCCCCCCTGTGGCGCCGTGGGCCCCACACCACTCTCAGAAGCGGCCAGCACCACTTCCCTGCAGCCCCCCCGGGTGGGGGGCAGAGGGCTCCGTGTGTTGCCCTTGCCTCCAGGCACCGACCCCTGCAGCTCCCAATGGAAGCTTCGGGGGAGGTACCTGGAGGTGTGGCAAGGGCAGTACACGTGGAGCCCTCTGTCCCCCTCCACCAGGGCCGCAGCGCCTCCTGGAGTGGCACGGGGATAAGGACAGGGCAGGCATGCAGGGAGCCTGCCCTGGCCCCGGTGCGCACTGCTGCCATCCCGGAGCCTCTTTAGGTAAGTGGCACCGGGCCAGATCACGAACCCCACCTGCACCCTTCCCCCCAACTCCCTGCTCTAAGCCCCCCTGCCTGCACCCCTCCTGCACCCCAACTCCCTTCCCTGAGCTCCCTCGTACACCCTGCACCCATCTTGCACCCCAACCCCCTGCCCTGAGCCCCCTGTTGCACTCTGCACCCCTGTGCACCTCAACCCCCTGCCCTGAGCCCCTTATACACCCTGCACCCCTCCTTTTCCCCAATCCCTTGCCCTGAGACCCTTCCTGCACATCACACTCCCTCCCACACCCCAACCCCCTGCCCTGGCCCTGCATACAATTTCCCCACCCAGATGAGGCCCTCGGCCCAAAAAGTTTGTTCACTCCTGATCTATAATGTGATAGGATTTTCAAGCTGTGCTCACTCATTCAGTTTCTGCCTGATAAATTTCAGTGTGTACATACTCTTTGTCAAAACACTTTTATAAATGAATAATTCATCAGAGGGGCTCCATTTTGCAATAGCGTGCAACATTCTGTAAGGGTATCAGGTCAATCTCTGTAAAGTGTATGAGTCCTGCTACTGGGTATTGAGAGATTCAGAAACTCATGCTACTTGTACTCTTTGCCATTTCTTGCTCAGGTATTTATTGTTTGATAGATGAGTACTCTTCATGACTTAACTATTCATTTTGTAAGGTGATCTTGGAGACATGAATCCCCATTCTACTTAAGGGTAACCTGAACTTGTTTCTTTTCCTTATGTGGATGAGTAACTCATCCCGTATTTTTGAGCATTTGCAGCAGAAAATCAATTTTTAAAACTTCCTTTCATAAATATTTAAGCAAGTGAGCTTAAATATCACTTCCTATGAGCATGTGGTGCTACTAAAACTCACTGAGTATTATGGGGGTTGCTGACCCCTACTGCCCTTACAGGGGAAAGACCATCCCTGTTATTGGGCTCAAATAGAGTTGAAGTGAATTCACTTAAGAATTCAAATTAATATTCTTAGGAAGCATGTCGTAATATTTTGCCAGGTCTACTTGGGACCAAAACATTTATGGCCTGATTTTCCAGAATGGCTGAACACCTACTCTCTCTGATATCTGTAGGTGCCTGTGAGTGAAACCAGTCACTTAGTGACTCCTTGAATTCTGCAGCGCAAGTGCAAAGTCAGTGTTTTGAAGAAACAATAATCCCAAATCAAGAAAAAAAGAGAAGTGGCTGAGTATGCCAAGTTTTTGGCAAAGGAGACCAAGGGAAGACTCTAAGGACAGATTTTCAAGGTACACATGATGTTCTTACTGATTAGGTTGCTTTTTATTTCACAAGAATGTTAAGAAATAACAAATTTCTAATTACACTATGGGGAGTAATAAAAATACTAACTTCACAGGCTTTAAACACCACCCATTTTCTAATATAGAGCAGGACTTTGTAACAAAGTTTCTAGTCAGTAGGCAATAGCTGAAGATGGAGGTATTGAATCCACCAGCAGAGGGTGCCTAAATTCTTCTACTAATTCTGTAGAAATATGGAGTCTGAAGACTAAAATCTCCCCATAATTACTCGGCCCAAGCCAGGGAAGCTAATGATCCAACCAGCAGATCAAATCTGGCAATGAATCCTGATCTCGTGCTACCTGAGGCAGATTGTGCATACGCTAAGGAGAAGACCAAAATTAATGTAAAAAATTGACAAGGACTGCAAAGTTCAAACAGTGTTTCCAATTTCATGCCAAGATCTCCATAAATGTAAAATTTGAGACTGATTTACTTTCAGTGCTTCAACAAAAGTGTGAGAAGAATAAGAATGTTCCTATTAATTTCTCCACATATAAGAGTTTTGACTTTGTGATGTTAGAACAATCAGCTCTGTGCAAAACCCCACCACACAAAGAATAACGCTCCAGTGCTTTGTATTGCCAGGATAATACCCCATATTCATCAAGATCTTTTTTATAGATGAAGTTGCACTAGTCCTCTTTTCTTCATTTGGCTTTCAATCACTTATTCTCTAAGGAAAACTCTAAAGAGGATCATGAACTTTATGCATGTTCTAAACATCATTATAGAATTGATTCCCAATATCTGAAAAAATGAGATAATCCATTATGATATGAACAAATGTATTCTCAGAATACAAATACAGAGGGCCTATCCATTCCATAAGCACCCTGCCTGCTAACTTTCCCGCAAAACCTCCTAATGGTACATGCAATAAAATCTTTGCCTAATTACTGAAGAAAACAGTTTGCTGGTTTTGCAGTTAGATTTAAATAACAGTAAATCAAATTCACACAGTAAAATGTATGCTTCTATGTTTGGGATGGAATTTTATATCTCTGCTTGTTAGTTCTTCCTTAGTGCAGTAATACTGCAGATGAAATTCTGTTGTAGGGAATAAGCTATTAAGTTTTTGCATGGGGAAAGAAAAGGCAGCAACTTCCTTACTTCTTTTGCTGTAGTAATAGTGATATGGGCAAGGAAGAGAGATTTTTAATGTATAAGTATTCCTTAGACTTAAGCCTTTGTCTAGTTTTTTCTTCTATTTCACTATTGTGGAATTTGAAGTATAGCTGTGTCCTCTGTATACACCTATCTAAAGGGACAATAAAAATAACATTTCACCTAAATAGACTTATTGAACTACTGCTAAAAAGTTCCGTTGTTTTCATTTAATAGGACAAGTGGTATTTAATTATCATAGCATTCTCATCACTATTCTTTGGGTAGATTCATTTATTTAAACATTCACTTTCTTTTCTTGTGTAACCGTGGTATAAATGATTAATAATAGTAACGTCTATCAGAATCAACGGGCATAGTGTCACGTACTATACGTACACCAAAGAGACTGACTTTGTTTCTGTCCTGTGAACTTTATGTAGCAGTTGTTTTCTTCTCTGTACATTAATGTAATGACTTTCATAAGTGAGGGTTAAAGCCTTGCATTGCCTCCTATATTCTTAGATTATCTATTTATTATTTCAATTTAAAATAATGAACAAAGGCGCCTCGCCAAGGCTCTAGAGGCTCTAAAACATCAATTCAATAACATCCCAACATTAAAGTAATCATTCCAACTGGCACTCAGCCAGACAGACACACACTCCTTTTTACCCCTTCATTGTTGTGGGAGGCAGACGCCCAGCCTTCTCAACAATCCCTCTCAAATGGACATCTTCTGCCATGTGTGGAGAAGGACACCATTCAGGCTATTTCAGACCAAGGGGTGGGGAAGGGGGAGATCAAGCTCCACAGTCTTGGAGTCCTCACAGAGAACACCCTGCCGGGTACTTCCTCTCTTTTATAGTGAGGAGCATCCAGCTCCAGTGTCCCTGATGACTGCAACTGTGGCATTATGGCACAGGGAGAGAGGCAATTCTTCAGCCATGTAGGCTACTTCCAGCATAGATAGGGTTTTATAGGTCATGACCAACACCCTAACTCCACCCAGAGACCAAGCGTGCCTAGCACAGATCCTGGAACACTGGCTTCATGTGTTCCCAGCAAGACAATCCCAGCTCAGTGAACAATCCATTGCATTCTGCACCAATGTCAGTCTCTGGTCTTATGGGGTAGCCCCATGTAGAGCACATTGCAATACAGAGATGTATATTGGTGATGATCACATATTCAGGTGCATAAGTGTTCTGCCTGTATTAAGTAATGAGTCCCAGTGGTTACATAAAATAATCAAGGTGAGTTTCACTGGAACAACTTGCACTTCTTCAAATTTATTGAAGACAAGTTGTATTTACAGGATATTATATCACAACAAAAATGTGGCTATCAGTATAAATTCACACAAGAAAAGTCAGAGTTCAGACTGAGCTTATATCCTGACTTCCACACTCTGCTCTCAGAGGCCAGATTCCCAAACCCTTATTGATGCTGAATAGTACCCTACTCCACCAGTAGTCCACTTGGAGCCAATGGAACTGCCTATGGAGTTAAGGGATACTAACTAGAGTAAAGTATCAGAGAGGTAGCCATGTTAGTCTGGATCTGTAAAAGCAGCAAAGAGTCCTGTGGCACCTTATAGACTAACAGATGTATTGGAGCACGAGCTTTCGTGGGTGAATACTCCAAAATGTCTGTTAGTCTATAAGGTGCCACAGGACTCTTTGCTGCTTTAACTAAAGTAAGGTTATCAGAATCTTGTCCCCACTGTATTGGTATACATGGCACATAATCACTCAGGTTGCTTACTACCAGTCTGTTTTATTAAGTGCAGATTTTATCTCCTGTTTTAAAACAGATGTTGACTTATAATTGAAACCAAGAATTGTAATTAACTGTTGGATGTTTGTGTGCGTGTTCTAGTCAGAATGAGACTTGCTATTGCCCTCTCTTCAGAAGTCTCTAGTTCTTGCCGATTCTGCAGAAAGGGAGAAGTGATAAAATGCTGTATTTGCCAATCTTTTGAACCAGGTCATTTCACTGGTAAAGCTGAAGTAAACTGGATTAGGAACAGCTGCCATAGGTTCTGCTGCTCATGAAAATAGAAGTAAACCTAAGACTGATTTTTCACACTGAAAAATGTGTCTGAACTAATATGTCCCTGATCCTACTCCCATTGAAATCAATGACAAAACTCCCATTAAATCCAGCAGATTCAGAATTGGGCTCTATACGAGTCCTGAATGCCAAAGTGCTATATTAGAGAGACCAGGTGGATAAGATAATATATTTTATTGGACCAACTTCTGTTGGCAAGAGATACAAGCTTTCAAACAAGACAGAGCTCTTCCTCAGGTCTGGAAAAGGTACCCTGCGTGTCACAATTAAATACAAGATTGAACAGATATTTTAGCATAAGTTGGTAGCACATATTCTAAGGTACCATTCAAGTGAATTACTGGTATCCACCTCAAGGAGGATTTCTAATCCAAGTCACCAACAGAGACCTTTCATGAATGTGAATGAAAATGGATGTGCGGTAAGTTATTCATTTTTTATCCATCTTTGCTCAGAACATAGTAACTGAATTTAGTTTCAGTATACATATCACAATATTTTCTCTTTAAGAGCAAGCATTAACAAATCAAATTGGTCTAGTCTATATATATACACTGTCTTCATAACCATAATATGATATTTTAGTGTTCGACCCTTAAAAAGGTCATTCCAATTTTCTAATAAGAGCTCTGGCCAATTACTGCTTTCTGTGCCAGTATTCCCTGTTTGCCAAGATGAACGGTGTGACAAAAGATGCCTATATAATAGCCTTGCTGAACCCTTAGAAGACATTCTGTGCAAGGCTATTTTAATGTGACCAGTGAGAGAGTTCTGAGGACGGAAGGTGGCTAAATCTCAATTTAGATTTTAAATGAAAACAAACTCTGAACCTTTAGGAAAGATTTAATAGCAGCTGCTGTGATCAGATTATTTTTACAAAACATACTTTAATGTATTAGTAAATTTAATGTATTGTAAATAGCTTGAAAACAAACCATTTGTAAAATAAATGGTCATAAAACATTGTTATATACAGTAGCCTGAACTTTTTTATTGTGCTCCTTTACTTCAGCCTACACAGGCACCTCAAGGAAAATTAATCCAAATTATCTAGGTCCTTGGTCTACACCTACAATTTGAGACACAAAGTATATGAGGCAATATCTTTTATTGGACCACCTTCGGTTGGTGGAAGGTACAAACTTTTGAAGCGCTCTGTAGCTTGAAAGCTTATATCTTCCACCTGCCTCATTTACCTTGTCTCTCTTATAACCTGAAACCAACACAGGCTACAACAACATGGCAAACATCTCAAACTGAGGCTGACCTAGCTACATCACTCGGAGATGTAAAAAAAATTCACACCCTATGTGATGTAGTTAGATCAATGTAGCCCTCAATATAGATGAAGCAAGGCTGATAGAAGAATTTCCCTATCAACCTAGCTACCACTTCTTGAGGGGGTACACCCCTTCTGTCACTGTAGTATCTACACTACAGCGGCAAAGCTGCAGCTGTGCAGCTGTAGTGATCATAGTACCTTAACCATGTGAATTTACTTAAACTGTGATAACTTTTTGTGTGGACACCCGCATTCAGAACTAGTGGCCTTAATTTGGTTTAGTTTAATTCACTCTGGCCAAATTTAGGCCACTTTAATTCTGAATTAGTATGTCCACACAGGAATTTAATGCAGGTTAACTAATCCACTTCAAATTCACACTTCCAGTCAATTTGGATTAAATGTCCTGGATGTTCCATTTAAACAAGTCCTTAGCTGTTATTTTCTAACACATAGTAGATTGTAATAGACTGTCTAGTCAGTGGGGGATAGCTCAGTGGTTTGAGCATTGGCCTACTAAACCCAGGGTTGTGAGTTCAATCCTTGAGGGGGCCACTTAGGGATCTGGGGCAAAAATTGGTCCTGCTAGTGAAGGCAGGGGGCTGGACTAGATGACCTTTCAAGGTCCCTTCCAGTTCTAGGAGATTGGTATATCTCCAATTATTACCTAGTGTGATGAACAAGGTTCCACTTTATAGTGAAGTTATTTGGCAATGATGGTACACTGCCAAAGTATATTTCAAAAAGAGTCCATAGTCACTAGTATAGTAGATCTGGAAACCCTATGTTAAGTGTAAAGAAAAGTACATTATCAATAAACTATTTTCCTCAGTGTTAAAAGTAATGTATTTTTAGTATAACAGCATGATCCAAAACATCTTTATTGATTCTGTCAGACCTCCTAGTTTAGCTTTGAGAAAACATCTTTATATGAATTCAAGGTGGCAACATTCACCCAAATTAGATGGTTCCCTTTCAGGAAAGGAAGAGAGTAGTACATGTGTTTGAGACACTAGGGAAAAGTTATAGAAGACTTGTGGTTACCAGGCAAGATGAACATCAGGAGGCAGGATTTAAGGAGGTAACTAAGAGCTGTGCAAATGTAAGAATATTGAAATTTAAGGAAAGTGATAACATAGAAGCTTACATTTTAAGATGCTGATAATTTAAGAGCCTGATCCTGCAGCCATTTCATTCATACAACTCCCACTGACTTCAGTAGGAGTTCCACAAACTAAGTGGTTGCAGGATCAGGTCCTAAAAAGATATAATGTAACTATCTGAATTGGAAATTAACCAAAATACCAGAGTGAATATCTCTAGATTTGTTCTGAAAGATGCCATGACAATTTTAACAAGTGAGCAGAACTTTTATTATATGTCCCCTTCAGAGAGAGAATTAAGATTTAGGAATCTACTTTCCTACTGATTCTCACTCATACTAGTGTGGATTTACTTGCTTAATAATCTGGGAGACATTTAACCCAGTGCTGAAGAGCCAACACAAAACCTGTATCTCACTGAAGCTCTATTTTGAAGGAATAAGTGGCACGTAAGCCTTTTTCTGGACCTCTGCGCACTTGTTAATTTCACCCATAATGCACTGAGGAGACAATAAGCCCCTTCTGATCAAACTTCATGCACAAACAAGGTTCAATATATATTGATTTAGTAGACTCAGTCATGTCTAAAGTTACTATTCATATAGGGACTAAACTTGCAACATGCAGAGGTCCATTTGTGGGGTGCTGAGCCCCAGTAAATTCCATTAAAACTAATGAGTCTTGAGGACATTTAACACCTTGCAAGAGAGTGAACTGAGCCCATAGTTCAATAGATGACTCACCCACTAACATTTGAGGCCCTGGAAAGAGCCAGTGCCATAGATGGTTCTGCTGCATAGAGGAGATGCCTTGTAGAGAATAATGCAGGAGAATTAAACATTCCTTACATGCCACAGAGCTGAGCATCCTGTGAGCTCCACATAGACAGGTATGCTGTAGAGAGAAAGTAGCATGGCTATCAGCTCCATGGTTACACTAATCCATTGGCTGCAAATGCTAACAATGGCATACAAGGATCTGTGCTGCTATTTCAGCCTTCTGCATAGTTCCTCACTCAAAGCTTATCTCTTGAATGAGGAGAGTCTCTGCATAACTGAACAATTCAAATGCTTTGAATTGGGTTTTTGAAAGCACTTTTGTATGTTTTCAAACGAAGATGATCTATGCGTATGAAGATGTTCCTAGACTCAGCACCTTTCTATATCAAATTTTGTGTTTTCATGCTTAAATAGTGCACAGAGAAATAATATTTGCTCCTGCTGAATATCAACAGACCTTGACAGCTCTAGCTAACCTCAGTGCTAAGCCAGCTTCAAGCCAATTAAAAATATTCATGCTAAAGATATTGCACTGTTGGATCACAGTGGTTAACATTTTAAACTGTCTTAAGAGTTTTCAACTGATTGCACAGTGCACGCTTTGACATGCCCTGCTTTTTAGATTCTGAAATAGATAGGAAGTGTGGAATGGCAAAGAATTCATATGGACAAAGACTGATTTTCATATAACATTCATGTACAACGTGCTTTACAAACATTATCTAAATTCTTACAATACCCCTGTGAGGTAATGGAGTATGAGTTCTTGCTTTATAGATGTGGGAAAATGAGTCAAAGGGTAAGAGGCTTGTCCAAGTCTACAGAGGGAATCAGCATCTAAAGTAGGATTAGAATTTGAGAATTCTTAACTTCCAGCATAAACTCAAACCACCAGAACATTTTGTACATTATGGGTGGGATTTTTAAGAGTGCTTAGTGTTGGTTTAACTGTGCTCTCACTGAAGTCAACTCATAACATATTGGTCCCATCAGAGTCAACTGAAAGACTCCCATTGACTTAAATCAATATGGGGCCATATTCTATATGCTGTGCCTATATATTCATAGGTGTATTCATAATGTAATGGAAAAATAGTGGGTGGGATTTTTAGAAGTGCATAGGCTTAACCCAGCTCCCATTCAAGTCAATGGACCATGAGGTTGCTGGCAGACTTAGATGTCCCCTCCAGGGGGTGCTAGAGAACTGAACACATTGTCACATGCACCTGGAGGAGAGCTGAGGGAGGGCTCATCCCGCTGACCCCTCTACATTGCTGAAGGGGTAGTTTGGTGCTGTTTATCTCTAGTTGGTAATATAGCGTGCCCCACTCTTCTATTGCTGTTATGATGAGGTTGCTGCTTCTCCTTTCCTACCGCTGGCCCCACCAGTTGCTATGTGAACCAAAAAGCATCTTCTGTCTGATGGGCTCTATTTCCTCTCCCTTGGCTGTTACAGAGCTGGCAGCCAAGCTTTATCAGAACTTCTCATATGTGGGAATAAAGCCACATGCCCTAAAAAAGAAAGATCAAACTGTTTGTTTCTTTTTTAAATCAACAGCCCATCTGCTTAGCAACACAAGTTTTCCACAGTATTGTGTCCCTAATGAATACAGAATCCAGTTTTAGGTCTCTGTTCTAACATTCAGAGCCTTCCATAGGACTGACCCTAGCTACACTGGCTCTCCCTCCAGGACCACAGCATCTTGTCACAACTATGCTCTGCGAAAAGGCTTACGCTTCATCCACGTTCCCAACCAGGCTGAAGACAAGTGGTGTGCAACACTTACATTTGACAGCTGCAAGCAAGCAACCTCTAGCCAGTCTGTCAGAAAATGTTATTCAGCTGAGCTGAGAAAGCCACTGGCTAACCTTTCCAGCCACAAACCATCTTCCTGAAGCCAAATGAAGCCACAAGAGTCATGACAACCACCTGCATAAGTAATATTATTTTCAGTTTTGTTTTTCCAATTTTTATTAGTAGACAGATGCCTCTACCTCAGCATTCTTACGCTTGCTTTTATTTTAACTCTAACAGATGGCTGGTGGTGAGTGTGTGAGTGTAGGAGTTTGTGGATAGAACCCACAGAATTTATTTGAGAACACTGCTTGTTGAATAGTTCCTCAAATAGCCAAAACTATCCTAGAATAAACAACCTCACTGTCCAAAAGATCACAGATGAATATATCTTGTGTTAAGTGTGTTTAATCATGAGAAGCTGTTTTCATCTAAAATTTTCATTTGAAATTTAAATGCAACAAACTGTTATCTTGACTTGGACTGGAATTGTAGAATCATACGACTGGAAGGGACCTCGAGAGGTCTTCTAGTCCAATCCCCTGCACTCAAGGCAGGACTAAGGGAAGGGGAAGAGATTGGCTATCATCTAACCACCTACACTGGAGTGGTACATGGGTACAGCTGTACTAATGCAGCTGCACCACTGTAGTGCGTGTGGTGAAGATATTCTGTGCAGATGGGATAGCAGTCTCTCATCCGCTGAATTACTCCATCTCTGTAAGAGGCGGAAACTATGTCAGTGGGAGAGTGTCTCCCCCAGACATAGCGGTGGTATGAACAGCTCCCTTGAAAGAGCTCCCCTTTAGCTTCAGGGGTCTGAACAAGCCTCCCTCTTGGGGCTGGGGTTGTTTTAGTCAAGGCCTTCCCAGCCCATAGACTCTCCCATCAGGTTCAGACATCTTCCCCACCCTCCTTATTGGGTTTGAGGGGATTTTAGTCAAGCTTCTCCTCCCTTGTGGCGCTGTGCTAGTTACCTCAGGCCAGCTGTGGGTTTCAGCTAGCTTCTCCCTCAGATGGTTTTCTCTAGCTGATCTCAGGCTCAGCAGACATCTTTCTCCTGAAGGTGTCCCTCTCTGAGGGATGAGACAGAATATATACAGCTCTCTTCTCCCAGATCATTCCCAGTTGGTTGGCTGAAAAGGGAATCGTGCCTCACCCACTCTATAAGGTTCCTGGTCCTGGGCTCTTAAAAAACAGTAACTGATGTTCTCTCAAATACTGTTTATTCCTGCTTCCTCTCCACCAATACCTCTTATTTCCAAAGTATTGTGCATACATCAAAACCTCCCCAAATCATAAAGGAGCATGCCACATGACTAGAGTGTTGTGACTGCTAGGTACTACTACCTTCAAGGGGGCAGACTGCCTGTGGCAGGGCTGGGGTATAAACCCCTTGGATGCCCTGCCAAAGGGGTAGCTTCTTCCCGGTAGAACAGGCAAGTGCAGGGGCCCAGAGTAAGGAGCTCAGCTGCAGGCTCTAATGAGGGCAGGCCCAGAGGAATCAGCTGAGTTGAGTGGAGCCAGCTGTGCTGGGGGCTGGGAGGAGATATAAGCCCAGGGGAAGGCTCACTGAGGAGGTGAAAGGTGAGCCAGGGGGAAGACAGAGAGAAAGCCTCAGGGGCCAATAGACCCAGAGAAGGGTCAGAGTGGGGATGGTGTTATGTGAATTGGGAGTCTGTATTAAGCACTGTAAATAAAAAGACACAGGTGAACCACCTGAAGGAGGTGTTGGGGCCCTTTCTTTGACCAGCCCAAGCACAGAGCACAGGGATGAGAGGGCAGTAACTGTGCAGACCCTGTGACAGTGCCCTATCAAATCCTCACACAGAACATTCAGAGAAGCTGGACCTAGACTATGGAGCTCACTTCTACATGAAATAAGCCTGACCACAGATCTCACCACTTTCAGAGCTAAATGCAAAACTCATTTGTTTGACTTAACTTTCCCTCAGTAAGTTCTCTACACATGCTGATGCACAACACACCCAGTCTCTCTCTCTCTCTCTCTCTCTCTAATCTCACACACGCACAGACACACAAACTAATTCTAAACAACCCCTATAAATGAATCAAGTCTTTTAAGAAGACTGGGAAGAAAGAAAGGGAATGATTAAAATATTTTTATAACATATATAGGTTAAATATTTTAACCTATATGGCACCTATGTGATGGGTGCCATATAGGTACCATAGATAGATAGAAAAAAGAACAATTTCCCTACTATGCTAGATGATCCAGCACTGACTACATTCAGTGAATCCCCTGATTTCATCATTACAATATACAACAGTCAAAATGGGGTGTAGGATGGGGAACAGATTAATTGACTCCATCCATGGAAAGATGCAGGGGACTGGATAGACACGTAAAGCCAAAATCAGCTTTATGCAGCTGAATCTGAAGGGAATCATCTCACCTCAGAATAGGGAGGAAGCTCTTTACATTTAGAATCTGGAAGGCTTCCAGTGCTTGTGTATGTCTTATACGCAGGGGCGGCTCCAGGCCCCAGCACGCCAAGCACGTGCTTGGGGCGGCAAGACGCGGGGGGCGCTCTGCCGGTCACCGGGAGGGCGGCAGGCAGCCAGCCTTCGGCGGCTTGCCTGCGGAGGGTCCTCTGGTCCCGCGGCTCCAGTGAACCTCCCGCAGGCGTGCCTGCGGAGGGTCCGCTAGTCCTGTGGATTCGGTGGAGCTGCAGGACCAGCGGACCCTCCGCAGGCACGCCTGCGGGAGGTCCACCGGAGCCGCGGGATCGGCGACCGGCAGAGCGCCCCCCGCGGCATGACGCCATGCTTGGGGTGGCGAAATGTCTAGAGCCGCCCCTGCTTATACGGTAGCTGTGCTTCCCCTAAGAGCAGGAGTTGGAAATGGTTTTAATTATTAAAATAGCTGTTTTCCTCAAAAAGCAACACAAACCAAACCAACATACTACCAGAAAGAGTGAAAGGAAATACTCAGCATGGAGAAAGGGATAGGAAATGCTCCAAGTTCCAACCATGTATCTGCTTTTTTGTTCTAAAATTCAGCCTGTTAGCTAGCTCTAGATTCAGAGATACAATTAATAAGATAAGTATTACTTTTTTAATTAGATTAAAAAAAAGCCCAGATCCTCAGCTGGTATAAACTGATATACTTCCCATAACTTCAATACCAGTTTGTACTGGCTGGGGATTTATCTTTGTGGTTTTCAAAGTTTTTCTCACATGAAAGTTGGTTGATATATTTTTAAACATATTGATCCAGCATCGCCAACAGAGACGCCTATACAATATACAATGATGGCACAATAAAGGGCTTTTTAGAAAAAAAGAAAATCTACAAAATGTAATAATCAGCTGCCACAAATAAACTAATAAATGATATCACCATCAGACATGAAAAATTATGTGCTATTGTGTAACTCAACTTTGGGGAAATTGTTGAATATTGAAGGAAAGACACTACTAACTGCTATGCTAATAGACTTCTTATCAAAAGATAGTCTGGAGAGAGAAGATGTCAGAAATATTGCAATAACAGTAGGCTGACAATTGTTTGAAGTATTATAAAGAAGGACTGCTTTTGCCTGGAAATACCTCCAGCCAAGAAACACAATAAAAAGAAAGATTTTGCCTCTTAGTTTGAAAAATTTATGAGCGAGACTACTGGAAAAATACAAAGATAATGGAAGGAGTGCTGTATATGGGAAATAGTTTCCTGAAATATGTTAAAGTTAACAAGAGGACCCTTTACAAATAGGAAATTGAAACCAGAATAAAGGATAAAGCTCTCTGGTTTTATAGGGGTTGTTTAGACACAGGTTTGACAAAGATTTGCCAGGACAAAGGTTTTTTTCTCATGCATTTAATATTATATAAATTGTAATCTATCATGAAAATGAAATGCACGCTCTGAGGAAGGATGGTATTCTGTTCTGTTCCTGGAAAGACAGACACTTGAGTTCTATTCCTAGATCTGCACAGATGCTCCATATGACCTTGAGTGAGTCACTTATGCCAGCTTTTCAAAGGCAGGTTCCTCAAGAGCTTTTCAGAGGAGTTGAGCACTGCCAGCTCCCACTCAACTATAAGTTGCTCAACGCATCTGAAAAGCAGGCCGCTTATTTAGGTGAATAAATAAGGATTTAAGTGCTTCAGTTTCAGCATCCAAATTTGAAATTTTGGCCTCAGTCTCTTGGAGACAAACCAGTCCTTCCTCCACAGCTGTGGAGCTCTCCTGACAGTGGAACCAATGTGGTTTTCTTGTTTAGGGGAGACTGTGGGAGTGGGATTTGTGAGGATCAGAGAGGGGGATTCATCCCCCATAGACTGTGTCCCCACCCACCTGCATATCAGTACACAGGAAATGTGGGGGTGCAAAGGACTGGAGAAGTTGCTGCTACACAGATACTCCAATCGTCCTCTTTTTTCCCACAATGTGCACATGCTAAGGCTGCAGGGCTCTCTGTAGTCTCAAAGTTGCAGTAGTGACAGCAGAAAAACTGTACAACTGCTCCATGTTCTGTGAAGGAGGAGTCCTGTCCTCTGGTTGTCCCACAGCGATACTCAATGTATTGCCTGCTATTTGAGCTATGAATTGTACAGATGGGACTTTGGCCTTGATGCATACGAGCTGATGGCTTTCCTACACAAAAGACAGTCCACCCAGAATATATAGGTTCAAAACTCACCCCCTTTCTTAGGGTTTTGCTCGATGACTCATCTATAAAATGAGAATAATCCTTAATCTCAATACCCCTGTGAAGCACTTAATTCATCAATGTTCAAAGCTTAGCGATCCTGTGATGGAAGGTTCTAAAGAAATGTGAAGTATTATTACATATTATTATTAATTATTATTTATTATTTATTTTGTTATTAGAGAGGTCAATTGTTACTTTTGAGTAGGGCTGACAAATGATTAAAAGTTAATTGGCTTTAATTGCGAGATTAAAAAAAATAGTTGTGATTAATTGCTGAGGACGGGTTCTGCTAGATAACAATCCAAAGCAGTGCAGACCACCACATGTTCATTTTCATCATCTGAGTCAGATGCCATTAACAGAAAGTTGATTTTCTTTTTTGGTGGGGGTTCTGTAGTTTCTGCATCAGACAGTTACTTTCTTAAAACTTTTGACAGCATATTCCACACCTTGTCGCTCTCAGATTTTGGAAGGCACTTCAGGTTCTTAAACCTGGGGTCAAGTGCTGTAGCTATTTTTAGAAATCTCATGTTGGTACCTTCTTTGCATTTTTTGAAATCTGCAGTGGAAGCATTCTTAAATCAAACAACATATACTGTCATCTAAAACAAAATATGTGGCAGAATGCGGGTAAAATCATGGAGCACGAGATATACAATTCTCTGCCAAGTAGTTCAGTCACAAATTTAATTAACACATTTTTTTAATGAGCATCATCAGCATGAAAACATATCCTCTGGAATGGTGGTTGAAGTATAAAGGGGCATACAAACATTTAGCATATCTGGCAGGTAAATATCTTGCAACTCCAGCTACAACAGTGCCATGCAAACACCTGTTCTTGCTTTCAGGTGATGTAAATAAGAAATGGGCAGCATTATCTCCCGTAAATGTAAACTAACTTGTTTGTCTTAGCAATTGGTTGAACAAGAAGTAGGACTGAGTGGATCTGTAGGCGCTAAAGTTTTATATTGTTTTGGTTTTGAGTGCAGCTATATAAAAAAAAAATCTACATTTGTAAGATCCACTTTTACAATAAAGAGATAGCACTACAGTATTTGTATCAAGTGAACTGAAAAATAGTAATTCTTTTGTTTATCTTTTTAGTGCAAATATTTGAAGTACTGTACACTTCGTATTCTGTGTTTTAATTGAAATCAATATATTTGAAAATAGAGAAAAACATCCAAAAACATATATAATAAATTTAAATTGGTATTCTGTGGCTTAACAGTGCGATTAAAACTGCGATTAAACACAACTAATTTTTTTAATCTAGTTAATTTGTTTTGCATTAATTGCTTGAGTTAACTGTGATTAATTGACAGCCCTACTTTTGAGTATTAAACGTATACTCAGGACTGTATCAGAATTGCAAGCTAGCACTTTAACAATGTGTGTGTGTGTGTGCACAAGTGCGCAAAGGGGGTTTCAGGTTCTGCAAGTGGACGAGGGGCTCTGTAGCAAAGCATGTAAGCAGAGTCAGTTCTGGAAAGAGCCAGCTTAAAGCAAGGTAGGGTGTGTTCTGTGTCTCTGCTTTAAGGTCTGTCTACACTGAAATGGGGAGGTGTGATTGTAGCACGTGTAGACATTCCCAAGATAGCTTTGATCAAAGTGAGCTTGACTAATGAGAGCACTGAAGCCATGGCAACATGAGTAGCAGCTGCTTGATCTGGATGAGTGTAGCTAGCTTATGCAGCTGTCCATGCTGCTGCAGCTTCACTGGTAGTGTTACTCAAGATAGCTTTGATATAGCCAAAGCAAAGCTAGTTTGAGTATCTCTACACATGCTGTAATCTCATCTCCCAGCTGCAGTGGAGACACACCCTTAGGGAACAGCCTGATTTTTCTCTCTCTGATTTTGGGTTCTTGTGCATTATCATTCGGAATTCTAAGAAATAAAGTAGTGTTATGTTGCAATCTTCCAGCAAGATTATTTATGTTATCTGACTTCTCTGTATGCTGCAAACTTAACAAAACACATCAATGATGCTACAGTGCCAAAGTATACTTCTAATAGTATACCTACCACTACATGTAAAATTATCTGTGTTTAGTTTTGCTTTTGTTCTCCCTGTTCACCAAAGAATGCCCTTTAAATGCCACCAGATTGAAAATGTGAACTGGAGGAGAAAATGGGCTAAAGAGAAAGGAATGAATGGGCAGCTCCTAAGGTGAAGCTGACCTGCATGGAACTCAGGTTAAGATTGTGTGTACAAAAGTGCCTTAAAGCTCACCTTTGTACCCTCATCTGTTGCTGCAGCCTCTCTGCAAAGCCAGTTCCCCTGTGTTGAGTTAAACTAGCCAGAAGCAAGGAATGATATATATTTAGTTTATTTATATTATAAAAATATAGCATGGGAGGGGTCAGATTTCTTTGGGGAAGACACTTTCAGTTTAAATTGGGAAGATAAAGCAACTATTGGAGTATAAGATAGACTTATGGACAATTGACTTTTGGACTTTTCCAGACACCAGAAGATTTGGCACATACCTCAATAAGGAAGGACAGACATTTGCCATGTATTTTCGTTGAGCCTCTGACAGTTACTAATGCCGTAGTTTTATACTACCTTGGCAGAGCCCTTTTGCAGGCACAGAATGACTCACCTGATATTGTAGTTCACACTATTTATGCAGTCGTTCAATTGTGAGCAATGGCTGAGGAGAAAACAGATGAGTTCAGCAAAATGGCAATTGTCATTGGATGTGGGCAGCCTATGAGATCAAAGTGACCTTTTAGTTCTTAGGACAAAGACTCTAGAGTGAGGAAGGTTGAATGGTTTATTTTTGTGTCTGTGATTTGTCCTGTCTGTGACTGTAATTTTTGGTTTTGTTTTGAAGTTTTTATTTAATAAACATGAAGAGAGAGGGAAGTGGGTAAAGGGAGAGGGAAAATGGTGGGGTGAGGAGTAAAAAGCAATACAGTAGAAAGGAGAGTGGGGAGCGTAGTGCACATTTTAGTAAAAAAGACATTGAGCCAGATTCTGCCACCCTTGCTCACTTTGAGTCATACCTTACTCCACATGTAGTTTAATTCATTCCAACGGAGTTAATTGTGGAGTAGTGTATTTCTCAGTGTAAGGGGTGGCAGAACCTGGCCATTTGTACTTAAAACAGATGCAGATACTGACTTGTTCACAGAGATACTGGGGATAGCAAAGAGCCACAGTGGGCTCTTAAAATCTAGCTCTAGAGTTAGTAAGATATTTAAGTACATTCTTCACTTTAAGCACATGAGTAGTTCCACTGACTCCACCATCTGACTGAACCAGAGCCCTAGTGTCTACTGCTTGGATGCAGACTCAACCAATATTTGTATCTGAAAGGTACCACAGTTCTCCAAAACAACAGACTATCTGTAAAGAAAAACAGATAATCATTTGCACTCATGAGGAAAAAATGTTTATCTTTCTATTTCTTCTTATTTCTGTTATCACTTGCTCTCCTGAGGATCAGTAGATAGAGTTCATTCTGACTCAAAACATACCGTTCTTGGAGGAAAGTCATGAAAATAAGGACAGAGGCATGCTATCTATGTTCAGGTCAAGTTGAAAATCATATGAAATGATAGGACACAGTAAAATTACCAGAAAAAAAGGGTAGATGATGCTAATTAAATCCAGAAGTATGAGAACAATCTGGAATATAGTGATTATCCATGTAGTTATCCAAGTGAAGAAGATAGTCTTTAAAGAAGCAGCAAAAGATCTGTTGATGTCTGGCAAATGTGATAGAGAAACATTGGCTGGACTGGATGTATCAAGATAAAAAAATATATAAATGTGTTCTAATCACATCAAGCAACAGAAATTTTTATTTTAAGAAGTGGTCAAAATAGTCTGATTCAATTAAACATTATTTAGCAATAATAATAATTTGCTGATTATAGCCTCATGATATTGATACTGAGATGAATGGACTCATTTTGTACATGAATTGTGAATTTAGAGTTCAGATATTTGTAAGGTACAGTTGAAACATTTGATTGAACTATTAAAATGATAATATGGTTTTGTACACTACACATGATTTCCTCCATACAATAGATAAACAAAAGACTAATATTACAATGTATCTGTATATTTCTGCTGTACATAAGAGGCATGTACAAACCATTCAGACCTAGAACTAACCATTCACACCTAAAGCTGCTAATCATTGCTAACAACTGATTCACACCTAAAACTGAATAAAAGATATTTTATACTTCAGTATGCTTATAGGCATAACATTGTTTGTTTTATATTTTATTGTAGAGCTTTTAAAATCATGATATTTGGTAGCATGGAATAAGAGACATCAAATCAGCTTTTATGCCATTGTTAAGGAACCCATATAAGATGGGATTCAGGCAGCAGGACATCATACCCAGTAAGTGACATATGCAGTATACTAATTTAAAATGCCTATTAGAAATAAGATTGGCATTAAAATCAGTGACAACATGGAAAAGGTGAAGAGGCATCCAACTGACAGCAAAAACTAAGATCAGTACTGTCAGTCTGCAGAAAACCCTCCGTGATCTTGTCTTAATTCGAGTGATGGATCGGGATACTGTAATCATGTCTTTCATCTCTGAATTTTCTTCTGGTTTCATCTCAAAGCAGATTGGTACCCCTGGTATGAACTTACTGGATGAAGAGAGCTGGCTTCTTTCTGTACCAGAGGTTTCTGGGAGTTCTCCAGAATTATTATCCTGATGACTCCGTAAAATAGCTGGCATCACACTGGCACTCTTTTTGCTATACCTTTTTCTGTGTTGTCCGACAAATGTACAGCTCCATCTAGAACTGCTGGAGAGTTGCACCTGAGATCTACAACTCTTGGGTGGATGAAGTGTTAGGTTTATCATCTCATTTTCTTCAAATTTGTTTTCCTTGTTTGACAATCTGGAATTTACACTCCTGCAGACGCTGGTATGACTTACGGTTAAACAAACCAAGGGCAATATATACTGCATGAGTAATAAAGAAATAGTAAAGGCAATTCTATATGAATCAGATGGCCATGATTCAATACACAAATGCCTGCTGTTCAGTGTCTCTAAATTAAGGGTTTCATGGAGATCTACAATTTTGTGGAAAACTGGCAGAGGGGAGCAAATTGTACAACCAAGAACCCAGATAGTTGCTATTAAGAAATAGCCATGTTTTGCTGTTAAATTACTAGAAAGGGGATTTTTTATCATGCGGTATCTGACAACAGCAATAGAGATTAACATTAAAGTTGAAACCAGAACTGACACACATTGGAGGAAAGGCATAACATGGCACATGATTGCTCCAAATATCCACTGATCGAGCAGGACAGATGTTAATGTAAAAGGCGAACAAAACAGCACAACTAAAATGTCAGAAAAGGCTAGGTTTCCAATGAGAATGTTTATTATTGTGTTCTGCTTGCGTTTTATTAGAGCCATCAGTATAAGTAGATTTCCCATGAAGCCAGCAAGACTTATAAGTGTGTACAAGCCAATCAGAAAGTACCGTAAGTCATCTACGCTGCTCTTATAGTCTTCCCAGGCAGAAAAATCAGAACTCTTGATAGTAGCAGAGCTGTTCTCCTTAGTAAGCATTGTGTAGTCTTTCAGTTCTAAATCCATATTACAGTCCTGCTTAGAATCAGAAAGATGTTAATTAGTAACTGCAGAATAGATGACATTGGTGTTAATCAGAATTTAGAGAAACAACCATTTTCTTTATTGCTTCATTACATTTAAAAGTGCAGTAATATCATTATACTTTGCCCTAAATCCTGCATAATTATAAACCCTCACCAATTAATTGCCACAGTTCTTAGCATGTATTTTATGCAGCCTACCTAGCCCCAACCTTTGGATTCTCATATTTTGCACTTACAATTTAAAGCGTGGTGCAAATGAAGTAAACAATTAACAATGGTTTGCTGTTGGCCAGATTGTGGACCCTTTACTCATGAGTGACCAGCTATTTATCAAAGTAGTCCCTTTAGAGTCAAAGGGACTAGTCATTTGAATAACTGCTCACCATTGTGAATAAGGAGTTCATAATCTGGCTCTGTGCAATAATTGTACCCACCCATATACTATATTATTAGGGTATCTATTTCTGTTACATGACGATAAACTGCACTGGAGTGCTTAAAAATGCGTAATGTTTTGTTCCAGCTATATTCACTATTTTTATAATAGGGAATTTCACCAGAAAAAGAATCTTTCAGAAAGTGTCACACTATGGCCCTCACTGTTCCACAGAATTCAGTTCCCAGTGTGGCAATTTTTTAATTGTATAGCTGCTATACTCAAATTAATCTCCTTAATCCGGAAAATAGTATTTAATATATGTTAACAATAGATAGAGCCAAGTCCTGCAGATTCCACTGATTCAAAGCTTCCACTGAAGTTACACAGAGTTTTGTCAGTAGAGGTGAAATAGAGAATTCTGGGTTAATACTAGCAGTCAGACAAATCCTAGCAAATCTCCCTTTTACTATAATGGGATCAGTGAAATTTCAGCACCATTGCAACAACATAGTTTGTTCTGTTATAGATTATTCTACACAGTTTTCAGGTACGTCCTCAAGGCACTGACAGGGACATCATCATCATCACCAGAAACCTCCTCTGGATCCATCCTTGCCTGCTCTAGCAAATGAGAGATTGAAGTCTAGTGTATATGAGCCACTCAATGATGCTTGCTGTCATTAAGATCAAGCATGCCGCGTTTGAAGGATTCTTTTACTATGACTAGTGACTTCCACAAGAATCACTTATGGTGGCCTAGTGCTCCCCCTTGTGTCCTGCCCCATGGACATGAGGTGTACAGCCTGCTTCTGTCCAATCAGCGTAATGTGCACAATATGCCATTCTAGTGTATGCTCATAGCCTGTATCAAGACGTTGGAGTAATTGTTCAAGATCTACCTAAGTACCCATAGATGGTTGGTTGTTGCACAGAGCAGAAGGAATGTCCACTGATGCTTTGTGCTGTGGCTACAGTAGTGGGCCACCAAAGACAGCTAGGTGTGCACTGAAATTGTACTGGTTCAGGTATAAACCTGCCTTAGAAGACTGGAATCTCCCCTTCAGACCCTTTGATAAATACAAGGCAGTACTCTTATAGAAAAGGTGGACCACAAGGAAATCTCATGTATTGGGGGTGGGGGAGACCTAGCTATCTCCAAAATCAATAGACTATTGAACCAAAACCAGTATATTCTTCATTTCAGCTAAGTGTCAGTGGAAATATATTTAGTTTTGCCCCCAAAGGTCTGCATATTTGGATTAGTTATAAACACTAATGTTGCTGCTCTGACTTATGGGTTGATGTTGCCTTTTTTCTTTCTGAGAGAGGTCACGAACAGAACTGAAGTGATGTGGTGTGACATTACACCACATATTCTTCATAGAAATATGGTTATGATATGACTATGGCATAACTAAAGTATAAGCAAGATGGCTCATGTAAGATATCATTGGAAAGGTTATGATTTACTGAATATGATTATCTAATTGGTATGCATGTATCATTTCTGTATCTAAAGTTAGGGATATTGACTATGTAATAATTACAACTGTGTTTGTACTTGGGGGTAATGCCCACCAGACAGTAGGCAATCCTCCTGAATGACCCATTTAAGAAGAACAATAGAACTTTGAAGATGCTGCATTAACACTACAAGGTCAGGTGATAGAATCACCTGATGAAAAATACCCCATTGGATACTGCTGGTACTTTTCCTTTGTAGGGGGATGGGGATCAAACGAAGGATTCCCGCCTTAGGTAAATCCTTTTTAAGGGTTGGGAAGAGGGTTGATCTAGACTCTCCTCTATTTCCTACCCAAGAAGAAGGACTGCTGAAAGAACCTGAAAGGACAAAGGAACTAACCTGAAGGGAAAGCAAGGATGAGTCCAGACTGAGACAGGAGTCCAGTCTGTAAGAAATATCCGGAACTCCGAGCTACAGAAACTCTGCACCCTGCCTAATTCAACATTTAGGGTGAGAAATTACATTTTGTAACCTGTTTCTTTAGTGAATCAAGCTTACTTTGTGTGTTTTGTTTTATTTGCTTAGTAATCTGCTTTGTTCTGTTTGCTATCCCTTATAATCACTTAAAATCTGTTTTTTGTAGTCAATAAATTTATTTCTTGTTTATAACATAACCCAGTTTGTGCAATTCGTATCTGGCGTGGGCAAGAAATTGTGCATCTCTCTTTTCACATTGAGGGAGAGGGTGAATTTTTATGAGCTTGCGCAGTGCAGATTTTTCTGTACAGTACAAGACAGTATAACTTTGGGTCTGCACTCCAAGGGAGGTGGACAGCTGAGTGCTGGGGCAAGTACCTTAAGCTGATCTTAGTGTCTGTGTCTTTCTGCAGCTGGGTGTGGCCCTGCCTGTGTGTGCTAGAGGAGGCTTAAGAGCCTGGCTCAGCAAGACAGGGTAAAGGGGGCCCAGGCTGGCAGAAAAGGAAGGCTCAGTGGTATCCCAGTACATCAGGTGGCACCTTAACAGAGGGCAACCCATCACAGTGGTACTCCTACTTAAGGATGAAGACAGAAAAGTATCACTGCCAGCTGTGGGAGAGTAGAATAACAGAGTGGAAAGAGGGAGACATTTGGGTTGGTCTATACCTTAAAATTAGATCAACCTACCTATATCACTCAGGACTGTGAAAAATTTCACAACCTGTGTGATGTAGTTAGATCAATCTAACACCCACTGTAAATGCAGCTAGGTCAACAGAAGAATTCTTCCATCGACCTATCATCTCTTGAGGGGGTGGTTTTAGACAGGGCAGAAAAAACCCTTCTGCCACTGTATTAAGTTGCTATGCTTCAGCTTTGACACTGTAGTGCTTGTAGTGAATATGTATGTACCCAGAGTCAATTTGCATGCATGAGCACTGCTTGCCTCTCCCAGAAATAATGATTCAGTACATATATTGGAACTGGTGGGTATTTTACTAAGCTTGGGCTGCAAATCCTGTTTGTTTTGCTGCATGCTGGTCATGCAAGAAATGGGTGGGGGATTGTTATAGAGATGATTCAGTAAAGAGGCAGTTGCCAGTTTCTGTGGGTTTCTACCCTGACTCACAACACTTACACAGAGTGTCTTGATCTTGAGTGCTATTAGCTGAATGAAGCTGAAAATGCTTCTCCACCATACTGCTGGTTTTCAGCCCACAATCACACAATAACATGCCACTGATATTATTTGGACTTTTGCTCTTACTGAGGCTTCTGTCTTGCTGCTTGGTATTAGCAGCAACTTCTACTGCTGGGATTTGTTATCCCTCTCTGGCCCTATTCTTGTCAATGACATCCAGTGAGACTTTCAATAAGTCTTAGGTGCCAGTCACTTTCAAAAATGGAACTTAGGCTCCTAAATCACTAAGGTGATTTTGAAAATGTTTCCCTTCATCATATTTAAAGTGAGGTTCCAACCTGAACAGTGACAGTAAAAACAGTATCTTGGGGTTCCATACTCCTTGTGTCTCATTGGTTTCCTATCAACTTTGCTTTATAGTCACCATTCATCGTGTAAATAAATGTACTTTAAAGTAAGAAAATACATCATGAACCAAGAAGATCCTCATGACATCTTCCTGAACCATGTTCACCTATGTCCAGCTGTGTATCTTAATTTTCATCTTCCTCTGATGAGCACTTTAGTCAAATTGTTTCTCCCCCAAGTTATGTTTTTAGGAAGAGTTTTGTGGGGGGAGGAGGGAGAAGGTGTTTTTTTTAAACCATTTAAACTAATCTAAAGCCTTAAAATGGCACAAGGAGCTTAAACCACTGTCCTGTCTGAGCTCAGTTTAAGATATAAAGTGATCTAACTTTATATTGGTTTAACATGTCTGAAGTGGATTATGTTCATTATTCCACTTTAAGGCCTGTTATTGGCTTAAAATGCAAAAAGCAAAAAATCCATAAATCATAATTTTGGAGGATGGAAGAACTCTGTGTAAGCTTGCAAGTTTGTCTCTTTCACCAACAGAGGTTGGTCTAGTAAAAGATATTACCCACCTTGTCTCTTTAATATCCTGGGAACAACACTGCAAACACAATGTTAACCCTGTATAGTTAAGCACCCAGAAGCCAAGAAATACAAATGTTGAACATATAACTTTAATGCTGCCCTGTTGCATATAGGTATTATAATAATCCATAATTACTTAATCATTGCCTGTCTAAGCTCCTAGAAACACTGAAATATATTATATTGGATAAAAAAATGTCATGTAATTACAGACTGTGTCATAATGCCTATATGCAACAAAGGAGAGTTAAGGCTGTGCATTTACAAAACACAGATTAAAGAGGTAGAGCTGCCACTGCAACTGTTCCAATTCTTTTATAATTAGTACATTCAACATTACATTTCAGTTTAAGAACCTTTGAGCTCTGAAAAGAAGAGTAAGAGCACTTCAGAACGCCAGACAAGTGTTTCATCATATGTTAATGATGAAAAGATTACTTATCTCTCTTAAAGTGGCCATTATTGATAAAAGATAATAAATATTACAAAATTCTTCTGGAAAAACAACAATATGGCTTCCCACAGTAGGCAAATAATCTATTCATTAAAAATAGGATTATACCTCCAAATTCGAAGGAGTGTGATATACCATAAATTAGTACCTCACTGATCAGTAAAGCAAGCCTAACATATTATTAAAGTATATGCTACTGAGCACAAAGTGTAACAAACGTCTAGATAAACAACCAAACAAACACTGAAGACCTTACAACTTAAGATTTGTAACATGCTTTTCTTTATTTTTCTAGAAGCAGCAAAGAATCCTGTGGCACCTTATAGACTAACAGACGTTTTGCAGCATGAGCTTGCAGCATGAGCTTGCATCCGAAGAAGTGGGTATTCACCCAGGAAAGCTCATGCTGCGAAACGTCTGTTAGTCTATAAGGTGCCACAGGATTCTTTGCTGCTTCTACAGAACCAGACTAACACGGCTACCCCTCTGATACTTTATTTTTCTCGAGGGAGGCATTTTGAATTGTGCCAGCTAATACAATATATTATATTTATCATCCAGCAATCAACTAAAGTATATTATTAGTTACTTAGACAAAATGCTAATTTCATTAAGCATAGATTTTCAATTATCCTCAGTGGAGTATTGCCAAAGTATAATTGGTTAAAAATAAAAGAATTAATTTCAAAGAATCACAGAGTTAGAGATGGCAAACACGTGCTCATTCCAGTTGGTCATTTCTCATGTTCTGTAAGCATGTCAGAGGTAAATTATTCCTCAAAATGTAAAACATGAATGCCAGAATATTTATGTTTAAAGGGCATTGCATTAAGTATAATTCAGCAACGTGGGAGGTGTTCGATAATATTTATTTCCATTTCAAGGGATATTGAATCACTACCTCGCCACACTTGGGAAAAGTCCTTAACTGGATACTATCTGCTTTAAAAGGTATGCGCACTACATTCCATTAAAGCGATTATAAATAAGGAACAGAGATTTCCCTCTAGCAGCCTGGCTCCTAAACTGCACCTGGGTTCGTTCAGTGTGGAGCTAGCCCCGCCTGGGTGCCTTTGCAGCAGCCCAGGTAGGGCAGTGCCCGGCAGCAGACGTGCTGCCTGGCACAGGTGCTCTGAGCGGCCATCGGGGCGCTGACACCGGCTGGTTATTGCAGACGTGGGGCTGAAAAGCGAGCGCTCCCCTTGCGGGCCCTTCCCGGGGTACTTCTCAGCTGCAGATGCTGGGCCAGATCCGCCTCCCATCGCACCAATGGGACCGCCAGGGGGGCCGCCGCGGCGGCTTCTCCTCCCGCCCCCTGACCGCGCCCCGCTCAGCAGCTGCGGGGCGAGGGCTTCGTACTGTACCTGCCGCCTGAGCCTCTGCCTGCAGCGCCCGCGGGGAGGGCGAGGCCCGGCTCCTCTCTCTCCCGGCGCCTGGCTGCAGGGGGCGGTCGCTGCGCTGCGCGGTGGTGGAGGGACCCTGCTCCGGGCCGCTAGTGGCCCGCGCTGCCGGGGAGAGCCTGGCCCAGGAGAAGGGGCGAGCTGCGGACAGGCGGACCCGGCACCCGAGCCCCTGTCGTGACCGTGGCCCAGGTCCTCTCCTCCGCGCTGCTGGCGGGCGGCGACCCAGAGCCCGGGCCGGTGGGGACAGAGCGCTGCCGCCCCCCTGCCCGCTGCTCAGTGCCAGCCACACGCGGCGCGAACTGCTGCCGAGCGGCTAACTTCAGCCCCCCTCGCGCCCCCGCCTTCCCCGGCCCCCTCCCCAGTGATTTCCTCTTAAGGTGGCCGGGGGGTTGGCTGCTCAGCCTGCCTCGCCGCCTACAGAAGCCAAACCCAGCAGCGAGACCAGCGGTATCTTGTCTGAACCCGGAGTCACTCCACTGAGCTCGGGGGAGTCACTCCGCATCACTTACACCTGTATAACTGAGATCACAACCTACCGGAGGTCGAGTCATTCGGGGACCATTCGGTATCCCTTTAATCCCGACAAACGGTACTAAATACAATGCAGCGTATGCATCCTCCCCGAGCCAGTTCACTCCTAGCCATTCAGATGCCCCTAAGCCCGGCTAGTTAATTTAACTCCCCCTCCCACCTGCTATCCAATAATGTTCATTTCTGATCGGCGAGTCTTATAGAAGCCAATGATTTATCGATTTTTTAATGGAGAATAATTAATATCCATGAACCATACTATCCCAAAGTCCTCAGAGCGGCTTTCCTAGCAGACAGTTTATCGCTTCTGGAATCCTGGAGAAAGAGCAAAGAGCAATGAACCGTTTTACATGTGCGAAACACCGCCTCGGGGAGGGTTTCTGAGCTGAAGGCTGTGTCTTTGTCTGACAGAAGCGTGGGCGTTGGGGGTAAGAATGGGTGATGGGAGGATTAAGATAGAGAGAAAAGAAGCAGTGCTACTAGACTCCCTGAATCCATCTCCAGGTGAACCACCAGGGACTGGGAGGAGTAGGGGGGAGCATTCTTGAAACATTGGCTATCCTGCCCGTTTTTACTTTCCTAAGCGTGTGAAAGTGTGGGAAGCGGCAGCCAGGGCCCGCATTGCAGAGGGTTTAAAAAGTGATACAATATTTTTAAAGATAACAAGTGATTTAATTTCGGTCGGATTTAGTAGGTATTAGGAAACATACAAAGTCCCTTTTAATTCGGACGAGCAAAAATCAAAATGACAAATCAATCCACGAGGTTAAACTGGACATCTACCTTTTCAATGTTTCAGATAACTCAGGTTTTGTATGCAATTGTGCACGTACTAACCAGCTCCAGCTCTGCTCCTTATGGAAAGTGCTTGAACTTTGTCTCCTTACTTGGATGTTGCTTCCCATGGAGTGATCAGGTCTGTTTGCCTTCTTTCTATAATCTCCAGAGTGATATTTGTAAGGTCTTCCTATTTTACTGATAGATCTTTATGTACTCTGCAATTTGGTATTCCAGTTTACACACAGATCACAACTACTGGAGGTGTATTTCAGCAGGAGCTCTATAATCATGAGAGAAACTAAGCGAATTTGAAATAGGTCAGATGCCAACAAAACATTTTGAGCCTCCCTCTTAGGTTTTATCGTCATATTTGCATGCATAGCAGAGAGAGGGAATGCAGCTATTTAAAAACATGATATAATAGAAGGTATAAAAATGGCAGATCTATGCTGTACATTAGTTAGTAAATAGGTCCGAAGTTGAAATATTGTGACTTGGAGAATACCACAATAAAAGGGAGAGTTTTGCATAAATATCTTCCAAACAAGAACATCCTTGCCTAGAAATAATATAAAAGCTGGATCTAGTCCCTGTTGATGTTGATAGGAGTTTTTGCCATTCCCCCTTGTTGGAACAGGATCAGGCCTAATTCAGTTTATTGGGGAATCTTGACAAACTATTTCATGCAATATTTGTTTCCTGTAAGTTTCAAGATTACTCCTTGTCAAAACTTCATACAGTGGTTTTGATATGAAGCTATTGAAACTGTAAACAAATCCTACACCATAGATTCAGTAGGTCATTCTCAGCTAGGACCATAGTTCACTTATTTTGCTAAAACAGAATGTATTGTATATTGTAGGAGATAAGTAATCTGGAAACTCACCAGTAACAAGGTAATCACAGCAGGATGATTGGTACAGTTTTAGCCTGCATTTTCTTGATTTGGACAGTTCAGAATTTTAATACTAATTTGAAGATACTTTTAATGATTTGATTTTCACTGTTTTCAGTACTTCTAGAAGAGTATGGGAGTTGGTGGACTCTGCATAACAACATTGGCTTACTATAGAAATAAATAATGCAGTCCTTACAGAGGAAAAACTGTATTCCCCTCAAAGGGAGAGTTCTGGCTGATCAAGGATCTAGCCCAAGACAGGACATGTTTAAGTGACTATTATTTTTAAAATTGTAACATTTCCTTTTGAAGTGTAGGGTCTGTCATGGGATGAGACATTAAGAGGCCAAATTCTGCTAGTCATATGGAGTATTTCAAGCACTCTGCAAGAAGTCTCACTGATCACAATGGAACAATAATGGGAGGAGTAAGTTAGGTGCAATACAGTTTCAGTAAGAGTGATAGAATCTGGCCCTACAGTGAAGCCCCTTTTAGTGGCAGTCCAGGTGAAAATTAAAGATCCAAAAGCACTTTTTGGAAAGAACAGGGAATATCCCCACTGTCCTAACCAACATTCCTTCCTTTTCTCAATAGATCAGCTTTTCATGTTGAAGTCTGTATGTCAGCTATTTCTACAAATATATTAGCTTTTCCATTCTCTTACAGTCACTACACTATCAATTGCTTGCATCCGAAGAAGTGGGTGTTCCCCACGAAAGCTCATGCTACAAAACATCTGTTAGTCTATAAGGTGCCACAGGATTCTTTGCTGCTTCTACAGAACCAGACTAACACGACTACCCCTCTGATACTCTACACTATCAATATTTAATACTGTGCTGAACACAAACCTTTGGTATAACTACAGTTTGAAAAGCTTTACCATATAAAAGCAAATGGTCATACACATTTAAAATACCTCCCAGACCATAATGAAACTGAAAATGCCAATACAGGGGCAAATCCTGCTCAACTGATGCATATGAGTAGTCTCTTCAGTGTAATACACAAGTGAGCACGATTTGTTCCATATTATTCTATTTTTCTTCAGATTATTCATACAGAGCAAAATCTATTCTACATGCAAAAAGCCTGAGTAATCAGTCTTTGTGCAGGTGGAGTGCAGCGGGGTCCCAGAAGTGAAATCCAATCCCACAACCAATGGTTTGTGAGTGGGGTTGCCCCAAACCACCTCCTCTCACTTCACACATTGCTCTGAGTCTGTTATTTTAGTACAAGTTTCTCATCAGACTCTGAAATGTCTCCTTCACTCTGGGAGTATATTAAGATTTTAGGGCCTAACTTTTAGAGGTGCTGAATACTCAAAGCTCCAGCTCAAGTCAATAAGATCTGCAAGTGCTCAGTGTCTGTGACAATCCGGCCTTAAATTAGTAATTGTCAGAATTCTCTGGCATACAATCACCCTGAGTCAGATCCTAATGTCATTACGAAGTCTGCTTCTAGTGTAGCAGTAATCCATCAGCAAGACATTTTGACAGCAAGACATTTTGAAAATTTGGAATGAATTAAAAAACAATTACAACTTTATGATTTGATATGATATATAAGGAAGTTATATACAGTATCTCTGTTGTTTGAAAATACTGCTTTCCACAGGATAACTCGATTGTCCATGCCATCTCTTCCCTTCTTCTCTCTCCTCTTCTTCCCTCCAAAATGCATGTATTTAAAAAAATCCTACAGGTTATTTGTGCCTCCATTTGTGCCTCTTCCCTTTCCAAAAAGACAGTGTAAGCCAAATTCCTTCCTTATATAAAACAATCAGTGATGAGCCTGGACAGCAGCAAGAAAGGTGACTTTGTGAAATACAGTTGTGATATCTGTGCATGTCAGGATGTGTCACAGTGAACTGGCATAACACATGGCAGAGACCATTTTAGTACCTTCTGTTTACCATCCTCCAAAGATACTAGTGGAATGGAAAGATGAGATCATATGATGAAACTGCGTCATCTGGTTCCCCCTCAAATACAGAACATAAATATGTCTGAACACTTCTGCACTGTCTGCATTATTATTGACCATTCTACCATATCCATCTAGCAATGGACCAACACCACTGTTAGGATTTGTTTTGTTACCATTAATTTAAAAAAACCTCCTTATTGTACTTAACTCTTCTGATCACAGAGTTCGCCTTGTATTCCTTGGCTTCCCTTATCAATTTGCTATAATGTCTAACTTCTGCTTTATACCCATGACTATCAATTTTCCCTTTCTTCCATTTGTTATATATTTTTATTATTTTGTTTTTGACAGCTGCCTTCACTTCCCCTTTAAACCAGATTTTTTATTTATGTATTTATTTTTTTAGCAGTACAGTCTTCTTCCTCAAATGTGGGATCTTGTAAGGATGAGTCTAAATGAGTCTGCTTCACCATAAAGCATAAGAGGTTGTTTCTGGCTGCTCAATGCTTATTCCTGCAGCTCTGATCACTCTTGTGTCTGCCTTGACTCCAGCCTTGTTCCTGTCTGGTTCCAGCTTGCTACAACCCTGCTCTGACCCTTGGCTTGTCTCCTGGCTCCAGCTCTGACCCTTGGCACTGACTCCTGTTTCCTATTTCTGGCTCTACTCACTAGGCTGGGCAACAGTTCTAACCACTAGATCCTGGTCCGTCGTTTGTGGGGGTAGACTAGGGCTCCAGCACAGCAGAGGGTAGTATTTAGTCCTATAACAGAGTGCATATAATGTAGTCATTCGAACACTGCTGCTGACAAAGCCCCGATTCACTCGAATGGTAACAGGAGCAGGTTCAGTAATACATGTGAACAATACATAATTGTGCAACAAAAGCCTTGCAGACATATGAAAGTAGAAGCATATGCTCATTATTGCAAAATGAAAACAATAAACATAAAGTTTAAAAAATCTTGGCAAAAAAGAGTGACATTTCTATTCAGAGCAATTTCAACCTCAAAGACAGGTTTTTTGCACATAGAAAAGGATCACACAAAACTCTCCAGGTATCCCTTAACTCGCCCTATTGTATTTGAGTATTGCAGAGCATTGCACTAAAAGGTGATTTGTGTAACATTTGTGCTGCAGTATCTGGGCAAAACAAAATAAATGACAGAGGATGTCATCACCTTAATTTTGATATTTTCTTTTTCTTTAATACATCCTTTACAATATTTTGGGATATACAAATAGATTATGATGTCTGGATTGGTCAACAGGCAAGCTAGTAATATTGCTTTCCTAATGGCTCTATAACAGCTGTTACTCCTCCTTCAATGTTAAATTATTATTTTATGAAAGGTTGTTATATTTTATCTGTTCAGTACTGTTTTTCTAGGTAGGGTGTTTGCATACTATGTGTTTTGTTGCAGAAAGTCAATTACTAGAAAATAAACAATAATGTTTGCAGCTCATGGTTTCTTTGGTGTACTGAGATAATGTACTCCCCAGAGAAGTCTGAATATATTATTTTACTGAACTACTGCTTGGCTATTTTGTTGTTTCAGTATTCTTGTGTCCTTCCCATGGCTAGCAATAAGAAAGAATTATTGGGGAGTTGTTTGACCTCTTTGTGAACCAGGGAGTTTGAGCTGGAAAGTGCTATTAGTGCTGACACTAGAGAAATATAGTTAGAATGGATAAGAGGACTTCTAAAGTCTGAGTTCATTTTATAAGGCAAGTATACTATGTCTATATATTATGGAACATTTACTTTACAACACATATTACGAGTCTGAAAAGAAAACATCTCTGCTTTATAAGGTGAGTCCTGATTATTACTGTTTTGGGGTTTTTTTAGTGCCCCACATGTGTTTTAGGTGTTTCAGTGAGGAAAGCTATAACCCCTGTCCAATAGAGTTTACAGTCTAAATTTAATGCATAAAACAGCATGTGGGGGTGACAAAAGAGTAAGCTTGTGGGAGGGGTGTGTGACGTGAGATAGGACAAGGGTTATAGCAATATAAGCTGCCTTTGAAAGATATTGCAGGGTACAAAAGTTAAGAACTACAGCTCTAACTCAATGGTTCTTAACACATGGGAAGCAGTAACACCAGTTTTGGTACTATAAGCCTTTGGGATTGTACTCCAATGAATTATATTTTGGGACTTCCAAAGTACTGCACAAATCTTACTTAATTAAACCTGGACACTCCACTGTATGGTAGATACGGGAATGGGATGAAGGATGGCCTTGTAGTTAAAACTCAGGACTGGGACTCAAGGATTCCTAGTTCTGTTGCCAACTCTGTAGTAGACTTGCTGTGTGATAGTGGGCAATCCTTCAAGGGCCTTGTAAATTTGCCCCCACTTGCAGAGTGCTGAGCATCAGGAACTGCCATTGCATTGACTTCATTGTGAGTTCACAACACTCAGTCATTGCAGGAGCCAATCTTTAATCTCTATTGACTTCAGTTTTCTCATGTGTAAAATTAAGATACTAATAGTCACCAATTACAAAAGGGATGCTGTGAGGATTGGTTCATCCGTGTTTATAAAGTGCACTGAGATCCTTGGATGGAAGGTTCAATAGAAACAAAGTATTACAGATTACTTCCTGTACTACAGAAGTGTAGCTACCTCAGAGGTGAAACATTGCAGCTGACAGTAACAATATGCAGTATAAGATTGGAAAACAAGAAGCAAAGAGTCTCTCATACAATTGAAACTGCAGGGATTTTTTTTTAGATAAGACAAATGTAATTTCTCTAACACCACTACTCAGAACTAGGAATGTGTAAGTAGGCTCATCCCTTGCCTCTGGCACCTGTTGGTAGTCAAAGTGCTGGGGTTGTGCATGAGACACTAAAGCTTACATTTATTTTTTTTTAAATAATGTAAGGTGGGGGAGGATGGGCATGAGCCTCACAGAGAAGCAGTTAAGTGGTGGGAGCCTCCTGGTGCAGGAGGAACAGGGGGAAGATAGAAGAAAGTGGTCCCTTCCATTTTAGACTGGCAACTCTCTCACTCCTTTTAAAAAATCTGTAAAATTGGCACTGACCCTACCCACGAATAGTGTCACAGGCTCTTCAATGACCAGTGGTCAGACCCTCAGTTTACAGATCCTGAAGGGGCCATTGTCTCAGAAAGAAAAGCACTATCTAGGGAATGCCAGTACTAATGTCCCCTTCAACAGCTGGGCTTCCCTGTCTGAGTACTGGCCAGCCCTACTCTGCTCAGTTGAGAAACATGGGGGCTCCTGGCAGTTATAGCTGTAGGTTTAGCTTAGCCACAAGCCTCAGTACCGGTCCCTGATTTCTTCTTATACTAAGCCAGGCCTCCCATTTACTGGTAATATTGTATTAATTAATGTAATGAAATTACTACTGTAATGATGATAGCATAATAATAATCATCACCCGACATTTTTCGACAAGGCAAGTCACACAAAAATTGCAGAGTGCCATCCTAATGCAGCTATGTCTGCAATGACTTATGTTTCTTAATGAATTTAAGTCACTGGAAAACCCAGGATCTCAGCTTTCTAGTCATTCCAGACTTAAGTGAAATTCACCAGTGTTTGCAAGCTACATGGTAGTTGTGGTGATTTTTAAAAATTAAATACAAGTTTAATTGTATGACTTTTCTGAGACTCTCCACGGGGTCCTAAAATCTTCCAGGTTCTGAGGCTTGAACGCTACTACTACAACCCTTAAGCAGCAGTGCTTTGTTGTTGAGTTCATGGGGTGAGAAGTGGGAAAGGTGAGCAGAACTAGCCAGGTGCATCCTGTATTCAAATATCTGATCAAACTTGGAGTTTTTACAATAGGAGCTGCCTAGGGCAATGGTTCTCCAAATTTTCCTTCTACATATCATATTATGAGGATAGTTTTACCCTTTCATGGCCTATTTCTCTTCCCAATCCCCCAGCCATCCCACTGATGAATTGTCATGATGTTCCAGCATTCAGGAAGATCCAACAGACCAAAATCTGAGAAATGCTGAGTTAGGGCAAAGCAGGACTACATACAGCTGTGAAACGTACCTGCAGAAAATCATACATTCACTGAATCTAAGGAGTACTAGTTATACTTCCTTGAGGTTTGGTGGTTGTTTAGTTGACTTATTTTTACTTTAAAGAAAATATTTAGCATTCTTAGTATTTCGAAATGTAAAGAAACTGGGCGTTTTTACATTTGGGACTCCTTATCAGTTCAATCACTTTTCAAGAGAAAACAAAGTGGAGACCAGTTGTGCTGCTTTAAAGCAACAACAGAACACTTTATAACTGACATATCCGAGACACAATCCATGTTACCAGTCACATCTCTAGCCAGCTCTTATATAATATCGTTTTAACTTTGGCCACAAGGCGGCACTGGCTTGCAAACAAAATGTTGCAATATTCAATCCGTAAAAGCAATTTCAATCTGCTTCCCCTCCCAAGTTCTTCTCAGTGCAATCCCCCTCCCCTTTTGTTTCAATACTTAATTGCATTTATTTCAGAATTACTAGGCAACCCACCCCCAGATGTATAATTTAAAGGTGATGTGCTTGCACTGGGATCTTCAGGATCTGCTCAATAGAGCACCATCATGTGATACTGGGATAAGGTGGAGTTCAGCTTTAAGGGGGTGTCTCCAGCTCGCTTCACAAATCTTTAGGGTCAGAGCTGGAGAAATACCAGTGGATGTTTTCCCCATTGCCTGGCTCCTTGTTCTCCATCCACCCTTCTGCTCAAACCCTCCCCAAATCAAGGAACGGGGGAAAATAAGATCAGTTACAAGGTGGGTTCCTGTTGTGGTTTCCTCGTTTTTTATTTTATTTTCATTTGTGGTGCGCGCGCGTGCTGTTTAGAGGATGTTTCTGTGGCTCATCAGGGGGACAGAACAGGTGTAGCTGAGAAAGGTGTATTCCTGACCGTCCGGAGTCTCTCTTGGGTATGTTACCTGTCGGTCCGGGCTAACAGTATGGTATGCTTCCCGGTGAGCGGCTGGAATAGTTTTTACAGGGTATTTCCCGTCACCTTGCGTTGCATTCTGGTCGCTTTTTATCCCTTAGCATCAAACTTCGGATCAAATCTTTGGAGAGAGCAGGAGAGGTCTGTGTGATCCCGACGAGGGGGAGGGCTGGGTTGGGTTGGGTTGCCGGGCTGTGTGCTTTTTCTGCCTGCCTTTAATGTCTCCTTCCCCACCCCTAGAAGCATAGGTTAGCCCCTCCAGGATCCTTTTTTTTTAAGGCGTGGGGAGCCTGAGCACAGAGAGGGCAAACCGGCGTCTTCTCCGGCTGATGAGCTGTCAAGGAAAGACAAGCGCGGTCGCTGTCAACTTCATCTGCTCCCCCTCCCAGCTTATCTTAATGCTATCCCTGCTGGAGAGATGGGGAGGGAGGGAGTCACAATCGCACAGCAAACACAGCTTCCTTTAATCCGATCACAGGGGGGCGATTTGGGGGCTGGAGGCTCCGGTGGCTTCTCTGTCGAGAATAAGGAGCACAGGCATTTCCCCATTTAGAGCCGTCTACTAAATAAGAAATAGTTTAAGAAGGAGCTCGGCAAAATCAGCGACACTCAGGCGTGACACCGAACAAGGTCCTGCGGCGAGGGCTGAGTCTGTGGCTGAGTTTATTATCCAGTCCCTCTCCTGATTGGAGATCTGGGAGGAGAGAACACATCCCCCCTTCCTGTACCTGGACCTGCGGAAACCTACTGAAGTCCCAACCTGCTTGGAGTTGTATGACCTCTGCTGCTGAAATGAAAATGTGGTTAATGTTTACAGCAAAACCAGTCCTGGTTTGTCTTTCAGCTGGTTCCGGCAAAGTCATACTGTCGGGAGTAGATAATTCATGAAGTCCTCATTGCAGGCACTAAATACTTCTAAATACAGCTTCTGGTTCTTGGGAGCGCTACTGTTTTTCAACACAGACAGTTGTCTGTTAAAATACAAAATACAACAAACGCAGTTTGGCTAGGGGCCTTACATACCATGATGACAGGCTGCATATAAAATCCTAGAATAGACCGGGGAGAATAGACAGACTGCATGAAGCTATGTGGTAAAGATATTATAAGCGATAACACTGAGGTGGATGGATGTCTGCTATTAAGCTAGCTGGAACAATCAGAGTAGTCAAACTTTGGCCAGTGGATGTAGATCGCCAAAGCCTGGTTATATTAATTAGCGATTTTAAATGTGCATGTATTGCTAATAATGGTTGTAAAGAATCCGTTGCAGAAATGGAATGCAAAACCAGCTGAGCGTGCGATTTAATTTATGCGTGAGCCTCGTTTACTTTTGTAATCTTCCTGTTGAATACCTAGGGCCCGATCTTGCAGTCCTCACTCTGGCAACGTGTTCAGGTCTGTCTGAGTGAGAGTACGGGCTCTGAACCCTAGCATATATCAAACAGAAGTAAGGCCAGTTTCCTGATGGGAGGAAAACATATTTCCTCTGAAGACTTACCTCTGTGTTTGTGTTTGCAGTTTATACGGACTGTCATTTAAGGTAACTTCACTCCCTGGAGGTATCTTAAAATAAAGTGGATTTCAGCAATATATGCTCCGGCGGCTTTCATAGTCATTGAAAATCACATTTGTGACAACGACATTATGGAGCTGTGATTCAGGAACTATTAACATGGCGTAAACTGGCAATACTCCCTCCTACAGTTCTGACCTGAGGTTAAGCATACAACATTGTAAATAGCGTGTCTGAGATTTGGCAAAGGGAAAATTCCAGATTCAACCAGACTGTTGCTAACTGCAGGTTGTAGCAGAGGTGTGTCCGTTTATTGTTGACTTCTTTCAACACCCCCACCTCCCCACACACATACATGCCTGAGTTTCTGTGATGTAATAGCCTGCAGCTTTTGCGAAGGAGGGGCTTATCTGAGCATTTCTATTTGTGTTGCATAGGTAAATATCGATCGCTCCCCCCCCTCTTTTTTTGCAAACTGTTTAATTTTTGCTTTTTTCTTTTCTTTTCTTCCCCCGCCCTTTGTTCTTCTCTGCTAGACAACAATTCTGTCTGACATTAAAGTGATCAGAGTTGCTGATTTGCCTTTGACCCAATGTCAGTGGCACGTTAGTGACCAGCCGGTCAACAGTAGAAAATCAATTAGGTAAGGAACTATGTTTTGCAGTAACTTTTTCATCACTGTTTACTCATGTCAGATTGGGCTTGTCCTTTGATATTTTATAGCTAAATAGCTTTAAAATAAGAGATGCATTAAACACATGACAATTTGAGAAAACAGAACATAACAGGTCAGAAGAAACCTTAAAAAGAATGTAATGTTTAAAGTTTCAATCGGTCGTAAGCTGAGCTCACTTTTTTAACTACATTATTGTCGTGTGTTAAATGTAATTTGTTTAGATAGTGAACTGTCGGCAACTGTTCTCTTCTCACTTGTAAATATTTTGCAACATAATGGAGCTTTCTTTCTTTCTTTCTTTCTTTCTTTCTTTCTTTCTTTCTTTCTTTCTTTCTTTCTTTCTTTCTTTCTTTCTACTGTATCCCGCACTTCCTACAGAGGCAAAACTTCTCATCGTTTGAGTAAGGGGCGCGGGATCTAGGCTATCTAGCCCTTAATTTTGGTAATTCGCCTTCCAGTCTCTATTTTACATTCTAGGATTCGCGGACTTCCAGAATCTGGAGAGCGATTATTAAAATTGTGCTCACACGTCACCCCTAGCATAGATTAGGACCCATTAACCCCCTTTCTTCCTCCCTCAGTTTTAGTGATACAGCTTCTTTTTGCATGTGAAGAAGTGTAGGATTAAGATCTCAGTAATGGCAGAGTACACAGGGTAAGGGGCGAGGGATTTCGCAGAAGTGCTTGCGCCGCTATTTAGCAGTGAATAATTCTCCTCCCAACCCCGTCATATGGCGAAGATAGTTAACCATGGAAACCGTGTCACTACAAACATTCTATTTTAAAAAAGCTTTGGGGGAATAATTCGAATGAAAATGATTGATGCTTGAGAAGGGTGAGAGATGGGTATCGTTGAGGGCTGTAGGTTTGGGAGTGATTCCTTTTTCTTTTTTGAAGCCCCAGAATGGAGAAGACATAGAATCCATTAAAATTGTCTTCTCCGTCTAGCCTCGTTTTATAGCCAGAGTCGCTTATACAAACAGAAATTCCGCCTTGCCTCCATTACCACCCTGACACTATACCTACGTCCTCACTTTCTAGTTTGTCAGCAGCACTCGCTCATTCTAATCTGTACAGCTCTTCAGCTCCGCACAAAGCAATCTCACGGTGGCACACTCAGAGAAAGAACTCCTGTCACCACGTCTGGAGAGGCAATTACATTCAAGGGAAAGATTGTGACACTCCTGATATGCGTTGGCCCACCCACATTGTTCCAATCCCCCTTTCCATAGTTCTTCATCGTGGTTGGCAAACGCGTGACATGAAACTAGAAGGACAATACGTCTGCTTCTGTTCTGCCTCTGAAACGATGGTCCCTGTTATACTTTCGGTTATATTTAGCATAATTTAAGACGATACGTGTCCTTCCCCCGTGATCAAGCGCCCTCCTCCGAATAAATTCTCATGCGTATGTCTAAAGGACTCGTCTGCTTCCTAGCGTTGGGTGCAACCACCAGCTGGGAAACTCTTCCAGCTTCGTTCGCTGTCAACTCGTATAAGAGCGAAATAAGCCTATATTCCTGACTGAGAATTTAAGGCTCGGGGTGCAGGGCGCTGGAAGTGACTTCCCCGTTGGAGTCTATTCGCAGCAGGACAGCTCTGCTAGGGATTATATACTCATCGTCCTGCGTGCTGAATCTCGCCTTGCTTTTTGGTCTGTCCGTGGTGCTGATGAAAATTCTTCTCGTGTCGTCCGTTCTGCTTATGGGCAAGTCTTCTCACATTCCTTGGTGCTTTCTGCTCCAGAGTGAGCGGCACTGCTGGCTATATTTCTGAGTCAGTTGGGTGGATGCTGCCCCGAGGTGGATAAGCATTTGAAATGGTAGAGAATATTCCATTAGCATTGCTTGGACGGGATCCTCATGGCAGGTGTTTGATGTAGGGTAGTCTGTAAAACCTCTTTTGCTGTGGGGATCTTGCTTACTGTCTGAGACCACTTGGTCTGTTTTGAGGGTTATGAACAAAGAATCGGAGAAGCAACTCACATACTCTGTACTGCAGAACGAAGGGCCAATCTCTCTCCACGGTCACATCTGCATCCTTAATACCATAAAATTATGGCACAATTAAAATGATAAGAAATAAACACGTGCTCTTTTCCCTTTGCAGATTGTTATCAAGGTTATCGAGGAAATGAAGTGACAGCTTTTGGTGAGATCCTGCTGTTTGAGTGATGAGAACATTTTGAGCTTCTGAAACCATTCGGAAGAAACTCAGTGCATTCGAGACCACTGCAGGGCGTGGACGCAAGTTCCAACAACATGAACACATCATTTCTCTCCTCTGCTGGGAATCAGTCCATCCACCTGAACTTTTCAGAGAAGAATTCCAGAATCATACACTTTCAAGATGAAGATTGCCACATGCCATTGGCCATGGTCTTCACCTTGGCTCTGGTTTATGGGGCTGTGATCATTCTTGGTGTCTCTGGAAATTTAGCCTTGATTATTATCATCTTAAAACAGAAGGAGATGCGCAATGTTACCAACATCCTTATTGTCAACCTTTCCTTCTCAGACCTTCTAATGACCATCATGTGTCTCCCCTTCACCTTTGTATATACTTTAATGGACCACTGGATTTTCGGGGAGGCCATGTGCAAGCTGAATCCTTTTGTGCAGTGTGTCTCAATCACAGTCTCGGTTTTCTCTTTGGTCCTCATCGCGATTGAACGCCACCAGCTGATCATCAACCCTCGAGGGTGGAGGCCGAATAACAGACATGCCTACCTAGGGGTTGCTGCCATCTGGATTCTAGCCGTGGCTTCCTCCTTGCCTTTCCTGGTTTATCATGTATTAACTGATGAACCCTTCAAAAATATAACAATCGATGAATATAAGGACAAATATGTGTGCTTGGACTTGTTCCCTTTGGACACTATCAGGCTTTCTTATACCACAGCTCTGTTGGTGATACAGTACTTTGGACCACTTTGTTTTATATTTATTTGCTACTTAAAGGTAAGAGAGAATCTATTTTATGATCTCTCCTTATTTCTGTCTGATTTCTGTTTGTCCTTATAAAGAATTGCCTCTGGGCTAAATGATTATATATTTTTCTTTGTTGTTGAATTTTGTTTTTTGCAGATATACATACGCTTAAAGCGAAGGAACAACATGATGGACAAGATGCGAGACAATAAATACAGATCCACTGAAACCAAAAGGATCAACATCATGCTGATCTCTATTGTGGTTGCGTTTGCAGTCTGCTGGCTACCTCTTACCATCTTTAATATTGTGTTTGACTGGAATCATGAAATTCTACCTGTTGCCACCTGCAGCCACAATTTATTGTTCTTGATTTGCCACCTCACAGCCATGATATCTACCTGTGTGAACCCTATCTTTTATGGGTTCCTCAACAAGAACTTCCAGAGGGACTTGCAGTTTTTCTTTCATTTTTGTGATTTTCGCTCCAGGGATGATGATTATGAGACTATAGCCATGTCCACCATGCATACAGATATTTCAAAGACCTCTTTGAAGCAAGCAAGCCCAGTAGCATTTAAAAAAATAAATAATGATTACGATGAAAAAATATAACCCCCCCTCTCCAACCCAAAATGTTGGCAGTATGGTCACAGGTGATATGGGCCCAAGGAAAAGCACAAACTTGTAACAAAATGGGTAATGATTTTTCTTTTTTTAAGGAACTCTTGTCACTTTGAAATTATATGCTGTGCATTTTTCCCTATTGCTGCTTTAATATTCACAGCAGTTATATTTGAATCACACTATAAGACATTGTTGGACCTGCTTCTATTTAGGGTTTTCATCAGCTGTCTTTTATCGGAAAGTTATGCACGTCTGCACTAAGATTTACCTATTGTATTTATCAAAAAGGACTATTTTTTTCAGCAGTGTGAATATATACAAATCCATTGGAAACAATAGTGGTCTAAATGAGAGTATCACTAAAGAAGACATCTAGTCTGGCATAAAATTAGATCATTCTGATTTGAAGAGCTTTATTTTTTTTTAATCCAGTTTTAGAGAAGTATTAAATAAAACCCTGTTTGCTGGAATAACCAGACAATAATGACTCCCTCAGAAACCCTCAGATTAAATTAAATGGTGACATGCATATGCATTGTTTATAGAGATAATTTGTTTTTTAATCAATTAGGATCAAAGAAAGAATTAAGGGCCATTTTCTGTTCTTATTTATGCTAGTGAAAATCCAGAGTAATTCCACTGAGTGCAATGGAGTTATTCCAGCTTTTCACCAGTGTAACTTTTAGCAGAATTTGGCTCTTAATCCTGTCTTTGAATTTGATCCTAACATCTTACAGCTAGATTTAATAATGCAAACATTTTTTTCATTTAAAAACCACAATTTAACATTTTCATTTGCTAACATCTGAAGGAATCAGACTGTTAGCATGAAGTTTGCCCCTAACTCAAGACATACACACCATTTAAATCCTACTTAGACCCTTTTTTGAGGACCTAAGTGGTGTTTAAGAGCCAGCCCTCTGCACAGGGTGGAATTTCACCCTCAAAGAATACTTTGAAAATCAGGTCCACTAGTAAAAATATGTGGTGGTCCTGGCTATTTGAAATTTTAATAGTAATTACTTTGCTAGTCTACATTAATAATGTAGAGCTGTATTCTTCCATCAGATACAATGACGTATTTCTGGACTTTCTCCAGCACAATGAAGGAATTGATCCAGATTTCCATCATTGTAAAGTAAGGCAGAATTTGGCTTGAAATTTTTGTTGGCATATTTGGTTGCCATACACCCATTCCATCTATTGATCAAAGGTGTTTTCACCTGGGGGGGCCACTCATTATTTGCCCAAATGTTCACAATACAGTTCTCTGAATTACCGGTATAACATTTGTTAAAAGGCTTCTCAACTATAAATCTCCAGAATATAGGCATACAGGGCTAGATCCTCTGCTAATGTAAATCTACATAGCTCCACTGAAGTAAATGTAACTACAACAATATTCATTAGCTGAGAATCTATGCCATAAAGTGTACTTTTCTGTCTAAGTCAGTGCCTATACAAGTAATCAGCTTGTTTAATACAAAGAATAGAGCTGATTCTTGTTTACACTAAGGTCCCTTGAAACTATTTTGGCAGTATAAAAAGGCCTAAAAGTAGGTGTAATGTAAGTATAACATACATGGAAATTAGGCCTGGCATCTCTAAACATAAAGGATCTCTAAGTATGATGTTGAATTTAATATACTCAAAATATGATAGGAATAGATGATTAAGAAATGAAAATATTTTGTTTTGCCAGTGTTCAAATGTCAAAAAATAATTTGTGCCTTGTGCAGTCTTATAAATAATGTATTATATAGAATGTTAAGGTATCAGTGTGTCCTTGTGCTATTATAGTTTCATGTATCTCATTTTGGGAATGTTATTATGAGGGCGATGAGACAACTACTGTACATATAAAGTATCCAGAAGAGAACATTTTGTTTTAGGAGTTTGGCCACTTTTGTGTTTTGTAAGTTTTTCCTTTTCTCTGTGGCCATCTCTGGTGATACATTGCCAATAGTTTAACAATGGGCGTCTACTAATATTTCCCCTTCACTCTGTGATAAATGCCATGAATCAGGGGTAAACATTCTTGCAGGGAGAAATAGAGCAGGACTGGCAAATCCATCCTTGTTTTTCCCATTTAAAGAAAAACACTTTATTGTAACCATACAGAAGCCAGGAGACAAAAGTATTTGGCAAACTAACATATTAATGTACCTGCAGGAGACGTTTATACAGTTTCCACTGTGTTTGGCTCCACTAGCGCAAAGGGACTCTAATGCTAGTATTGCCTGTGATGCGAATAGGAGAGTGGGGTAACCAGGGGTGCTGGAACAATTTGTATAGTGGGGGTGCTGAGAGCCACTGAACCAAACTGTAAACCCTGTACATGCTGGAAACCACTTCAAGACAGGGGGTGTGGCAACACCCCAGCACCCCTACTTCTAGCACCTAGGGAGGAAACAGCTCCTATGCCAACCCCAGGGGCGGCTCTAGACATTTCGCTGCCCCAAGCACGGCGGCATGCCACGGGGGGCGCTCTGCTGGTCGCCGGTCCCGCGGCTCCGGTGGACCTCCCGCAGGCATGCCTGCGGAGGGTCCGCTGGTCCCGTGGCTTCGGTGGAGCCTTGCCTGCCACCGGAGCCCTGCCTGCCACCCTTCTGGCGACCGGCAGAGCGCCCCCCGCGGCATGCCGCCCCAAGCACGCGCTTGGTGTGCTGGGGCCTGGAGCCGCCCCTGGCCAACCCTTCCTTGTGGTTGGTGTAGGACATATAAACAAAGCAAAGCAATCCCTGATGACTGTAACAGCCTCTTGAGACTGCTGTCTGTGTGGTTAAGTTACAGCTGTCCTATAACTGTTCTAGCAATCTACTAGAATTCTTTGAGGGGGTCAATAAGCATGTTGACAAGGGGGATCCAGTGGATACAGTGTATTTAAATTTTCAGAAAGCCTTTGACAGGATACCTTACCAAAGGCTCTTAAGCAAAGAAAACTGTCATGGGATAAGTAGGAAGGTCCTCTCATTGGTCAGTAGCTGGCTAAAAGATAGGAAACAAAGGGTAGGAATAAATAGTAAGTTTTCAGAATGGTGCAAGGTAAATAGTGGTCCCAGGGATCTGAACTGGGACTAGTACTGTCCAGCATATTCAAAAATGATCTTAAAAAAAGGGTAAACAGTGAGGTGGTAAAATTTGCAGATGATACAAAACTATTCAAGATAGTTAAGTCCCAGGCAGACTGCGAAGACCTACAAAAGGATCTTTCAAAACTGGGTATCTGAGCAACAAAACAGCAGATGAAATTCAGTGTTGATAAATGCAAAGTAATGCACATTGGAAAACATAATCCCAGCTATACATATAAAATGATGAGAGGTATATATTAGCTGTTACCACTAAAGAAAGAGATCTTGAAGTCATTGTGGATAGTTCTCTGAAAACATCCACTCAGTGTGCAGCAGCAATCAAATAATCTAACAGAATGTTTGGAATCATTAGGAAAGGGATAGATAATAAGAAAGAAAATATCATATTGCCTCTATATAAATCCATGGTACATCCACATCTTGAATATTGCATGCAGATCTGGTTGCCCCATTAAAATATATATATATATCTTGATTGAAAAAGTTATAGAAAAGGGCAACAAAATGATTGGGGGATGGAATAATTGCCATATGAGCAGAGAATAATACAACTGAGACTTTTCAGCTTGCAAAAGAGATGACTAAGGGGGGATATGATAGAGGTCTAGAAAATCATGACTGGTGTGGAGAAAGTAAAAAAGGAAGTGTTATTTACTCCTCATAACACAAGAAGTAGGGGGTCACCAAATGAAATGAATAGGCAGCAGGTTTAAAACAAACAAAAGAAACAAAAGGAAGTATTTTTTCACACAACACACAGTCAATCTGTGAAACTCTTTGCCAGAGGACGTTGTGAAGGCCAAGATTTTAACAGGTTCAAAAAGAATTAGATAAGTTCATGGAGGATAGGTGCATCAATGGCTATTAGCGAGGATGGGCAGGAATGCAAAACCATGCACTGAAGTATCCCTAGCCTCTGTTTGCCAGAAGCAGGGAATGGATGACAGGGGATGGATCACTTGATGACTACCTGTTCTGTTCATTCCTTCTGAAGCACTTGGCATTGGCCAATGTCAGAAGCGAGGACACTGGACTAGATTGACCATTGGTCTGAGCCAGTATGGCTGGTTATGTCTTATACCTGGGAACCAGCCTGGTGGACAGCCAGCCCAGCATCAGGTGACCTTTGCACTCTTCCCCCTTTCCTCCCCAAGAAGCGCTGTGTACTCTTCAGCTGAGGATATAGCCCAGTATATTTTGCAGGAGCAAAATATATTAACAGTGCAGTTTAATTTATTTGGAATGGTGGTGCGAAGTGAAGACATTGCAGAGAGGATTCTGGGCATGAGAAGGTTCCTCCTTTAGGACAATGTGTTTGCAAATGCCTGACACCCACTAGGGCATTTCAAAGGCAAAATCTTTACTCTTCAGAGTATTTTTATGTAGGGCTGGAAGTGATCTGAGGAGATCATCTAGTACGTCCTTCTCATGCTGAGTCAGACCAAGAAGGCATAGAACATCCATGGCAAGTGTTTATTTAAGCGGTTCTTGAAAACCTCCAATCACGGGGATTCCACAACCTTCCTTGGAAGCTTGTTACAGAGCTTAAATACCCTTATAGTTAAAATGTTTTTTCCTAATATATAACCTAAATCTCTCTTGCAGCAGATTAAGCCAATCACTTATTGTCTTGCCTTCCGTGGACATGGAGAACAATTGACTAATTCCATGTTATAACAGCCCTTAACATATTTGGAGACTATTTGCCCCCACCCCTCAGTCTTCTTTTCTGAAGACTAACCTTACCCAGTTTTTTAAACATTTCCTCATAGATTATGCTAACATTCAACTTCACTTTAGTGTCAATATTTTGACAACAGGTCCCCAAATGCCAGAAAGAGACCCCTCCCGCTCACCTGCCACATCACTGATCCTGTAGAAGCAGCAAAGAATCCTGTGGCACCTTATAGACTAACAGATGTTTTGTAGCATGAGCTTTCGTGGGTGAACACCCACTTCTTCGGATGCAAGCAGTCCGAAGAAGTGGGTGTTCACCCACGAAAGCTCATGCTACAAAAAACATCTGTTAGTCTATAAGGTGCCACAGGATTCTTTGCTGCTTCTACAGAGCCAGACTAACACGGCTACCCCTCTGATACATCACTGATCCTGTTCTTCATTTTCAGATTTCCTTCCCTGTACTGCTACTTCCCTCATCCTGTGCCAGCCAAGTTCCCTTGTATGAGAGCCATTCATCCAAGGTCATGTTGTCCACATGAATTCCACAGTTTCACATTTAGTTTCACATTTACCAAAGCAACAATCACACAATTTTGAAATTGGTTCTTTTATTGTGTTGTACTGTCCACTTGTAACCCACAACCTATGCTGACTTCTAGACAAAACTCTGTGCAAATTGCTTTTGTTCTGACTTTCAGCCAGGTAGAATGTTTTAGAGAGAGAGAGAAAGTAATCAATATGGCATTCTTATTACTTATTCATTTATGTACAGTCCATATAAATCCAAACTACAGCCTTAAATAATACATTGAATTTAATAAAAATCTGATAGCCTCCCTTTGTTTGGTCATTTACATTATCTTAGACTCTCCTCCCCCAGCAACAAACATTTTGCTTTTGTTTTTGAATAGTCAGTATTTTTATGATTGACAGCAGATAAAATGTTACCATATGTGGGTACCATGTTAATAATTATCTGTGTTCAGACTAGTAGTCCCATATTCCTTATTTTCAAAATACTTGTTATTGTGTATTCTAATCTACATCCTTTGTGTCTTCATAAAGAAGGGTTACATGAAGATATAAAAGGAAACATCAATTTATTTGTTTCTAGGTTGACACCTACTGTTGGTGTGATGGAAAATAATCTTGTATGAGGCCTTTAACTAAGGACTGTATTTTATGGTTACAATTAGAAAAACTAAAACAATTCCCCTGATTTTTAATCCCTTTGAGTCCATCTCTGAAAATTATGTTTAAACCTGGGGAAAAATTTTTCCTACATGACTGGCCCCCATCTGACCTGGGAATTTTGCTAATTATGCTTCAGGACTGGCCATTCAGAAGGCCAGTGGATTGAGTGTCCTGTGCTGATCTTGCCATCTTACAATAATGGCCCAATTAAGTGAGACACTTGCACATGTCATTGAAGTCAGTGGAACTCCTGAGCATAAGGTTCAACATGTGTTTAAGAGCTCTGCTGAATGATGATCAAAAGCTTTTCAGCTGGCCATTAGGATTGATCACCAATACAAAGAAGCTGCTTGAGATCCTACTACTACTACTGTTAGTGAGGAGGAACCAAAGCCCTTCCACCTTGATCCTGTATATAAATATTTTTACTTAAAAATTATTACAGAATTTTCATGAAGTGACATGGTGGGACATACGCTGAAGATGCCATGGATGATCAATGTCAGCTAATTCCAGTTCAGGGTGTATATCAGCTTCTACTAAAAAAGATCAACTTCTATGTAAAATGTCAACATTTTAATTAAAATAAATTACTCACCCACAACTAACTTGTCATTGCACCTCTTGTTCTAACATCAGTTGTTTTTTTTTAAAAGAAGAAAATTCTTGATAAATATTGTCCCTGTTTATAACCAGGGTTTATAATAGGAATGCATCCTATCAGCAAAGTCTGGATCTTGATCTGTATCCAGGCCCCAGTTCAGCAAAATGTTTGGGCACACGCTTTAATCCAGCCCTATTTGGTAAGACCATGATTCAGCAAATCACTCTAACTGCGGTCAATGGGACTTAAGCACATGCTTAAAGTTAAAGATTTTCTTAATTCCTTTGCTGAATAGGAATGGACTACTGAATCAAGGCCCCAGACCTGTCCCAAAGATCATAAAGATTTGCTTCTTGGGTTTAGTTTCAGCTTTTTATACAGGTAAGTTCAAGCCATAAAGTTTGGATCTAGAGTTGGATCTGGAGTTCAAAGCCTGAGGATGTTTTGATCTAGGACTTTTGTTCAAGTCCTCTTCTCGTTCTTAGCAGCAGAGACTCTAACCAGCTGATTTGCAGTGAATGAAAGAAATAAAAAATATGGATTTTACCTTTCTCATTTTTACAGCATATATAACAGTACAGAACATGCTCTCAATAACATCTCTGATTTATGCAGTTGAAAGGAATTTGGCTGGATGGAGGGGGTGGAGAGGGAGGAGATGCTAAATTATACTCAAATGATAAGTTGCATTGACAATCTTTTTCTCAGCTAAAGGATGTAGATCAAAATCATGACTGATCTACCATGTTCTTTTCATTTCTAAATTATTTGATATTCAGTATTTGCCTCTCTAAGGTGAAAAGACAAATACCTGAGTCATTACCAGTGTGTGTTTGAAAGGAAGATATGGGGTTTTTTTTGTATAAGTTTTACTGAAGTCCAAATGTTTTGGGATGTCATGTAATTTAAGAAAGGAAAAAACTATAACCAACTCATATCTTTTATGTTCTAATTTGTCTGTTGCTAACACTGATATATATTAAATGACATTTTTGTTTAAAAATAGCACTAGTGGTCTAATGTAAGCTAAAAAATTAAAGAAGGTGCAGGATTAAGGCTGTCAATATGTTGCACTTAAGTTCTGTTCAGGGTAGGGATGCTTTCCTGAATGGGCCTTGTACTGTGTCATATGATTGTAAACCTAGGCGTGGCAGTAGCAGTTCAGCACAGAGAATTCCTGTTTATCACAACAAATTGTACTCCTCAGTTCATCCTTTACTTTCCATGTGCATATCAGACTATGGGCAGATTTCCCAGATCCACACTGCCCTCAGAAATGTATACCAGATACGTCTGTTTCAGATTGTTGCATGGGTGTAACTTACATTGAAATCTCCAATGTCCAGTCAGTCTACTAATTTTGAGAGGATATACCTGTTCAAACAAGAACAAGTATATCTGACATAACATACATTTTGAAAGGTAGAAGAAAAACAGAGAACAACAGTTAATCATTAATTATTGCATTTTTTGAGATATGTATATGAAGATTTGAGGGCAGAATCAAGAACTAATTGAGGCCAACAAGCTGTCATATAAATGGTTTGTGGGGCATTGGAAAGTATGCCTAAGCAGTGACCTCTAACAATTAAATTTCACTGTTCCACCATTTTAAAAAAAGAGAGATCCTCACAATTGCCAGGCAAGATAACTGATAAACCTGTTAGGAATTTCCATCTCAGATTTACCTGGATCTCATTACCAAAGCCAAGGAAATTAGCATTTTGGCATTAGCAGAAAAGTATATTCTACAGTGCAGCCCTTGATACTGGCAAAACATTGAATTCCATTTCTTTCATATCTACAGGGTAAGGGCAAACTATTTTATGGCAGGAGCAGAGCCTTGGTCACCTTAAATCTCCCTTGTGTTTATTCTCACTGATGCGGTGTAGATCTTTTTTACCCTCAGACCCTTCCATCCCCCTAAGTTGTTTAATTTTTATGCTCTTTGTATTGTTTCTTAATAAAAGATGTCTGTGAAAAGGTGTTTCTTGGAGGAGCCTCAGGTTTTTGTGTTGAGTATTCCTCATGTCACAAGTGTTTCAATATATTAACCATGAGGTTGGTGGTTTCTGTGGAAATGCTATTGCAAGTTTGACAGTTGAATCTCATTTTGGAGACAAAATGTATCTATTAACATGTTCCATTCTCTTCCTCATTTTATTTTAAGATTCTTTACATGTGGTCCTTTTGCTTTATAAATCTTTCACCTAATGGATAAGTTTGTATACTTATGTGGGGCGGAAAGGGGTCATTTTAAATTGTTGCAAGTCAAGTAGTTTTACTTTAAAAAATACTAAAACTATTTAGTCCAGAGAAACAAGAAATGATAGGCCAGCTCTTAGTACGTGCTTCTCTTACTGCCAAACCAGGAAAACCAAAATCAAAAGATGAAATTATGAATACAGGTTATTTGTAAGACACTCTCAGGGATGTGAGTCCTACTATTTTAGTCACAGAAGTTCTTTTGCATACCTTAGGGGACACCATGATATGCAACATAACCACACTTATTAACCATGCTATTTATTATTAAAGAAAGGAAAAGAAAACATTAAACAATACAACACAAATTACAGAACACAACTGATAAACTAGTTACTTCTGTTGCAATCTCTTCTATATGCCTCTTTGTAGAGAACTTTTAGAAGAGATTTCACATTTAAATGTGAAATCAGGATGTACTTCATTTGGTAAATTAAGACCAAAGTATATTGTTTCCCAAAGTTATTATCAATTTAGTCTTAGTTTCTTATTAGATACTTAAAATTGTTTATGTATGGACAAAATAATTTGTTTAAGGGCAGGCGATGCCTGTCTAGTTGTTATTAATAACCAGCCAGTTTATAATTGGGCAAAAATAAGCAATCTTATAAAATCTAAGAAAATATTTAAATCAGTTACTTTGAGAAAGCCATTTAAGGATCTTCAAGACAAGCCAATTATGAATAGTAAGAATCTTAAATCCACTATTTCTTGGTTTGCCAATGGTTAGCCTCTGTCTCCTCTCCAGAAATACGTAGTCTAACCATCTGGTGATTAACAGGTGAAACTGTTAGTATTTTAAATTACAACAGAATTTCCATACCTAAACAAAATTATTACAAGAGTTTTAAAATCTAATCAAGTGTTTTAGTTCATTTTCTTTCACGAATCCATGTTAAAGTTTTGGGGAGCTTTTCCTAGAATTAGTTTCTTCTTTAGACCTCTCTGTTCTTGTTAGCTCTCTCTAATAGCTTGCTTGTAGAGATGGACAGGATGACTTGTGGCATGCTTGCTGTTTAAGCGGGGTAGTGTGTGAGTGTGTGTGTGGGGTCTCACTTCAGAGTTTTGTACCATTCTACTTCCTATTATTTTAATGGGGATTTAATTATTGGCAGTGCTCAAGCACTTCCTTACCCATATTAGGAAAACAAGAAGAATAATCTCTCCAAAAATTGTTTTGATTATTCTTTTTGTTTTCCTAATATGGGTAAGGGAGTGCTTGAGCACTGCCAATAATTAAATCCCCATTAAAATAAATATTCTATACTTTAATGGCCTCTTACATTAGTAAGGGGCTCTGGCTTCCACACTGCAGAGCACAAAACTGACTCAAAGTAACAATATCACAGAGTTTCTAGCACACACACACCCACTCCACCCAAAATGTGGTCGCTCTAGCTCTAGGAACATGGTACAATGTGGGAAAGCTTTACTGCCTACCCTGCATGTTACCAGGAAGCAACACACTTTGCAAAAGGCTTGATCAGTTCACTCTCCATTGCAAACCCAGGAGGCGCTCTAATACTTTGATTGCAGATTGGTGATCAGAACAGAATGGGCTAATGCTGACCTGATCTGCTTCCTTTTGCCCAGGGGGCGTGTAGGGGGGGGACTTCTGTTTTCAACAGAGTGGATGGCAGATTGTCAGGATAAAGAGGACTAAGGAAGTTGTCCCATGGAATTGTGGGATACTCCTGGATGACACTTGGGACCTGAGTCAAGTGGGGTTGTAGCTATACTGCAAAGCAATAAGACTTTGATGCTGGGTCCCAGTTTGACTTAAGCTCAGACCCTCCAACCCTCCAGGGCCCTGGTACAGTAAAGGGTTAGTGCATGGGCTCAAGCATGGGCTTACATTGCAGTGAAGACAGTGTAGTCTCTTCACTAGCATTGTCATTGCAGTCTGCAGGAATGAGTATTTAGACGCTGATCCAGCAAGATACTTAGGTATCTACCTAACTTTCAGCATGAGTGGTCCCATTGACTTCAGTTAACACTGTTCATGTGCTTACAGGTAGTAGAAGCAAAAGTACCTTGCTGAACCAGGGCCTTAGTGCCTGATCAAAAGCACATTAGGTCAATGGAAAGACTCCTATTGACTTAAATGGGCTTTAGATCAGGACCTTATTTCAAGCTTTCTCTTTCCTCACTCTCACCCCAAATTAGATATGTCTATTACTGCTGTCCTTTGCTTATGGAAGCAGAAAATATAATGGATTCCCCAGTGTCTCTTAGTACTATGCATTTTTCTTAATGCAACTTTAAGCCAAATGCATCTGCCAAAACTGTCTGGCTTGCTGATTTTAACTAGGTTACTGCAGTGAAAAATTGGAAGAAATGCACTGGCAATGCTGAATGTATTTTTGATTCCTGACAGGTGTACACATTTACAATTTTTTCATTACCAAGAGTGTGTGTTTATTAATTATTATTATTATTACTATTATTGCTTCTATTTTGTTATAATTATTATTATTATTATCTTCAAGAGCTGAATGATTTGCATTACAAATTCACCCTGCACTGTAAGAAATGTCAGTTTGTGGCAGGAATTGTAGATTTCACTAATAACAATGCTTCCAGCAACAATGTGATGACAAATGTTGGCCTCCAAAGTAATATCTTTAAAATTAAGTATGGACAATATTAGATTAAACATATGAAAATTCAGTTTGAATGGTGACATATTTTTATTTGGAAAATTACAGTTTCAAATAACTTCTTGACTGTGTGAAATCTGGCCTCACCCATATTGGTTTTACAAAAGGACTTATATGGAGTTATTCCTGATTTATATCAGGAACATAAATGACATCAGATTGTAAATGACATCAGAATCAGGCCTGCACTATTTATTTTACACGTATAGGGCTGAAGTCTGGGACTGTAGAGTGTTTTGTCTGTACAGTTTCTAGCATAATGTGACTCGGATCTGGTTAAGGTCTGTAAGTGCTACTGCAACATAAATCAATAAAAATAATACTAATTAATAATAATGATAATAAGGATTCACCACAGGCATGAATGTCTGCATCCTCTTCCTTTTATTTGTCTTTTTTTTTATCATTTCTACTATGAAAGCTGGGCTTACGCTTCCTACTCTTTCACAGATCTTTAATCTACACTTTTTTGACAGTGTGACTCTTACTCCTTATTTTTGTCCAGGAACAAATTTCAAGCCTATCACTGCAGCACCCCTGGAATCCATTTGACTGGGCTAATTCCACATTAAATTTTTACGTTTACTGTAATATACGCTATGTATCATGGATTCTAGATTCGTTCAGAAGGTTCCAAAAAGACATTCTAAAGGCCAGATTCTAATTTCATTTAAATTGATGAAAATCCAGAATAACTTTACTGAAGTCCATAGTGCTACTCCAGAGTTACACTGGCTTAACTAGGAAAAGAGTCTGGTCTCTAATGTCATTAGACCATTTCCTCTGCCCCTGCCCTCCATCCCTATGAAAATGATATCTATCTATTCTCTAACCAATGTGCTTTTATTCATTGCTGACTATGCCAGAGTCTTACATTTCTTATAGCAATTCAGTCCCAATAAAATATAATCTTAATACACAGATAATGCAGTTCATGATCAGGAGTCATGCACATTTTGTTGATGATCAGCATCATATGATAATTTTTAGATTAACTTGCATTTGTTCCAAGGGGCAAAAAATGCATTTGATAGTGGTATTTGCTACCTGTTAAATCTCAGCTTTATCTACCTCCTGGATTGCAACTTTCCCTCAATCTCATTTCTACACAGCCCATTATCTCTGTATGCCCACCCCTGAGCTAGCCTGCTATGATGCCATCCTTTTGTCTTTTAAATCCCATTTTAAAACTTCTTGCAACCAGGCCTATTAACTTTTACATCAAAAAGAAAAAAAAAGACTATGACCTGGATCATCCTCTCTGGCAACAAACAAACTTACAATGGGGAGAACGTGTCTGGGAGGAAGCAACAAAGAATCCTGTGGCACCTTATAGACTAACAGACGTTTTGCAGCATGAGCTTTCGTGGGTGAATACCCACTTCTTCGTATGGCATCCGAAGAAGTGGGTATTCACCCACGAAAGCTCATGCTGCAAAACGTCTGTTAGTCTATAAGGTGCCACAGGATTCTTTGTTGCTTTTACAGATCCAGACTAACACGGCTACCCCTCTGATACGTGTCTGGGAGGATTTACTTGCAGAGTGTCTCCTGTATTATTGTGTTAGAGACCCTGATTTTCTACACAGTAATAGGCCTTAGAGACTATGGCCAGCTCTGCTGTATCGTTCTGGATCTGGGGGAGGCCAATGCCATTCTTGCAGAAGTCCTATGTCTCCACACTAGCTCTCACCTCCATGGCTCCATCAAAGATGTACTACTGTGGTGGCCCCCAAGGCACCTGATGGGGATAATATGGTAGTTGTAGTTTTTATTATCTTTTCCAGAGAACTTCTATGAGATCAAAAGAAGGACAGTGTGTTTTCCCCAATCCACCTACTTCTCCCTCTGGCTCACTCAGTACTCTTCCCCTACCCTAGGCTGACCAGACAGAGCACTCTTTGGAGTGGGAGTGTGTTGGCAGAAAGGAAGTGTTGTGAGGGTGGCTGATCTCTTGCATCTGCTTTGGTGGGAGATATCTATCTGCAGAGTTTCCCATATGTTAATGGATGGGAATGTTGGGCACAGCAATCTGACTCTATAATAGTTAAAAATGTGGAACCAAGGTACACACCACACATCACTGCTTATTTCAGTTATTTGCTTTATCATGTCCCATTCCTCTCCTACTTACTGACTACTTAGTCTGAAAGTTTCTAGGGGAAGGGATCTTGCCTCTGTATATGGTTGTGTACTTATCCAGTTGTGTATTAACAGTAACATATTATAGTGCCTGAAAGTGGGCTTGAAGCACATGCCTTTCAACGAGTGATGTACAATGGACACGTTACACTTGGTCTTTGGGTTTGAAAAACTATAGGTGTATAGCAACCTGAAGAACATTATAAAAAGATGGCTTTTTTGATAAGGGCTCATAAATACTCTCTGCTTACTTTTTAAAGACTGTTTTTTCACCAGTAAGCAAGCTGATCGACAGTTTTCACTTGGTATAATGAAGCCCCTCTTCTTCAAGTGTTTTTTTCTTTTATAGCTTAGTTTTAGGAGACTTATGGTGCTTCTTAACTTCGAGATGGATTATTATTATAAATTTCTTATTGGCTAAGGCATGCAAAAAGGTTACAGATACCCCCTCCCCAGTTTTTATGATGAATAAATGTAGTATTCATCATAAGTATGTACTATACAGCTATACTGGCTGTATAGTAAAGTCACAAATCTAATTCATAAATTCTTACTGGAAATTGGTGCTAGCCATGTCCACGAGACATTTTGTTTATGTTGACTGTCCACAGGCATGGCCCCCCGCAGCTCCCAGTGGCCACAGTTTGCCATTCCTGGCCAATGGGAGCTGCAGGAAGTGGCAGCTAGCATGTCCCAGCGGATTATCCTGATGGGCCGCATGCTGAAGGTTGCCGATCCCTGCTCTAGTTGTTTTACCCAGAAATGGGACAAGCCTGCATGGAATGTGACTATGCTTCAAAGGAAAGCTGTGACTAGACGTAGACTCCAGAGTGGAACCTGCTTACCACAAAGAAAAATTCCTGTAGCACTATATCATTCATTTTTGAAGGAGCTTGAACATCTGCAGAGCAGGGGCATGACAGTGTCTGCAGAGACCATTACACAGCATGAGTAAACAGCATGGCGATGATAAACAAGCCATCAGGCAAATTATGCATCTTCAAAGACCCACAATCACTGAATTGAGCATAGAAAAGATGCCACGATCACTGCCCACAATTTATAACAAACTGCCAAAACTCTCCAAAGGCAGAATCTCTGTGGTCTGTGAAGCGAGGAATGGTGTGACACTGGCAGACCCCAGGCCGCACTGAACACTGACAAAAGCATAGCTGGAAACCTGTCTGGCCTATCCATGTGTTAGCATTGTTAAAATAGATATTAAATTGATAAGAATGTGTTTAGTCTTGATGAAATGTTTATAGGATGCTGTATGTATCGATTTCACTTATAATATCTGTAGCCCATGGTATAAAGTTATTTTGGATGTTTGCATTGTAAACCTCTGTAATTGTGTAACTCACCAAACAGAAAAGAAGCAATAATTAATGTGAAGTACTGGTCCTGCACACAAGAAGGCCCACTGAAACCAAATGAGTCATTGTGAAACATCAAAGAGCAAAGATTTTGTTGATTGTCTCCCCTCCCCCGCTCAAGGAGACAGGCACCAACAGTCGTTCCATCAGTTTGAATTCTGGCGGAAGGAAATAAAAATGTCTGACTAGAAAGAACTGTATCACTAAGGTATGTTACACATGGCACCACCTACTGGCTAACCCTTACAGCAAGTATTTAACAGTTTCCAAAATGGTGGCACGGATCTCAAGTAACACATAGACTCTGTGAAGAAATGTTGGCTCAGTTCAGAGTTAGCTGTAATACAACTTTAGCATTCCATCACATCTTCCCCTTTAAGTTTTACATTCCTACCATTTAAAATATTTACACTATCATGCTATCTATAAAGCTCAGTACGTATCAGTCTAAGTGTCTCTGAATCATATTGGTTTTTCTAATTACATGACCCAAACACATAACAGCTTGGTCATCTGGCTGTCCTTTAGTTTCAATGGCTGTCTCTAATCAGTCTAGAATCTGAATAATCTTCTTGTTCTGTATCCACCATCTGTAGAGTTTGCTTTGTTGGAAAAATTGGAAGGAATACAGTGGAAGGCAACAAAAATGATTAGGGGGCTGGAGCACATGACTTATGAGGAGAGGCTGAGGGAACTGGGATTGTTTAGTCTGCAGAAGAGAAGAATGAGGGGGATTTGATAGCTGCTTTCAATTACTTGAAAGAGGGTTCCAAAGAGGATGGATCTAGACTGTTCTCAGTGGTACCAGATGACAGAATAAGGAGCAATGGTCTTAAGTTGCAGTGGGGGAGGTTTAGGTTGGATATTAGGAAAAACTTTTTCAGTAGGAGGGTGGCAAAGCACTGGAATGGGTTACTTAGGGAGGTGGTGGAATCTCCTTCCTTAGAGGTTTTTAAGGTCAGGCTTGAGAAAGCCCTGGCTGGGATAATTTAGTTGGGAATTGGTCCTGCTTTGAGCAGGGGGTTGGACTAGATGATCTCCTGAGGTCCCTTCCAACCCTGATATTCTATGATTCTATGATTGTTCCTTCTGAGGAACAAACTGAATATGTCTACAATTTCTGTTGAATTCTCCACTGTCAGTCTCAATCATGTATGATCTGGGTGATGAATTCTTTTTATTTATGACAGCTGGAGGTCTCCAACCATTTTTCTTCATCCAATTTTACACAACACAGTCATTACATTGAAGACCCAGCAGTTCTTTTATAAAGTGAGATCTGTTATAAATTGCTTGTAAGCTCTTTTTGCCTTTTTATCTGATTTGTCTACTCTCTGTCCGACCACTTTGCAGATAGATTCTTTTCCAAAGTCAGAATAGTAGTTGTCTTCCCATCAGGAATTGTGCTAAGCTATATCCAGGAACTGCTATCAATGTTGATCTGGAGCTCAGAAGAACAAGGAATGAATCATCCTGCTGTAGGATATTCTTGGCTGTCCGTAGTAGTTAGTTTCATGACTGCTTTAATATACTAAACAGCTGAAAAATGTCCATATTTTGTGCATGTATTACATCTTGCACCCTTGTTTGTACACACATCTTTTGGATTATGATTTTTTCCACATCTTGTGCTTTTAATCCGATAGGTTTTGGAGTTAGCCTGGGACTTGTTTCTCATAGCCTCAGGGGTGTTATGATAACTGCATTTAGCAGTTATGTTGTGTTTCTTTACTACTTTTAAGCTGGTATTTCAGGTTTTTCAAGTTGCTCCTAACTTTTGTTTTGCAGCTTCATTAGCTCATTGTGATCTGCACTAGCTGTTTTGTTATCTAGATAGGTGTGTGTTAAGTCTGTCTTTAATTGTAGTTGCTATGAGACGCTTTTGTCTATAAGCTCAATAACCAATCCATCTCTGATATTTTCATATTTTACAGTCCAAAAATTACAGTTTTCTGCCTGGTTCTTGAGTTATCTGATGAAAACATGCTCTTTCATAAGCCACATTTCTCTGAAAAGTTAGATAAAACCATAAAATACTGTTGCTGGAAGTTGAAAGTATCATTACTTTATTTCTTAGTTATGGAAGTAAACATGGAGGTTGGGCCACCTCATTTATTTAAATTAACACACTGGCATTTTCCTGAATATGTTATACCCCCAATATACCTGGGTTTATTTGACTGGAATGTGTAAATTGATAAATATCCTTGTGTATATTTAATCTGAATACATAGTGCTCTTACTACATGTACTTGCAGTTTTTTAAATGAATGTGCTGTCATTCAAAGAGTTGCAGGTGCACATATCTGGAGTATCACACATTCCTTCTGATATAGTCTCTTGCATATTTTGATACATCAAATATATGCACCTCTGTATATGTGAACTATCAATTCTAACAAATACATACAGTGTTGATTGAAGGAATTATTCTGTGTGGAAAGAAGAAAGCATTTTTACTAACATTTTTATGATTTTTCTTTCCTCTTTTTCATTTTCCTATTGGCTGGAATGGAGGAGCAACGTTTACTTCTCACTGAGGAGAGAGGACATAGGAATTCAATTCATTTTTAGAGGGGAATCTTTTGTGTCTTTTACGTCACAGTGATAAACAATTTATCTACCAGCATTGGGGCCAACAACGCTATCCATATAGGTATTTATACCATGTCTATTACTATGTTAGCCAAACAAAACCCTGTTTTCTCACTGCCACAAAGTGGTATATCACATCACTGTTATTGGAGCATTGTGTTTTGGGGAAGTCTTCCTCCCTGTTTCTTAATGATTAGGAAATGCTTTATTGTCTCTATCATCTCCCCAGTCCTTAGATATCTTTACTCTTTCTTGCAAGAAGTTAGAACCCTCTAATTTGAATGTTTTCACTTCCTTCAGCATATATTTCAGAACTGTTGGGATGCAGACATCCCAATAGTTTTAATTCCCTGATTTATTTTTTATTTATTCTGAAGTTGTGTTTATTAATTTTTTCATTTAATACTTTTTATTCATAGGAAAATATGTTCAGTTTCCCAGCCATATACATCTCATTTGTCAACAAATGAATCTCATTATCTGTTAAAGCTCTTGCAGTCTCTCAGTCTTCTCACTTCTTATATATTTTTAGTTTTGTGGTGTTTGCTTTTCAAGACTTTTGCATTTCATTTTCAAATTACATCCTTGGGTGTCTTGATTATTTTCTGACATTTCTTTACTGTACACATTTCTTTACTTGACTCCATGGGTGCTCCAGGGCTGAAACACTCACGGGAAAACAATGATGGGTGCTGAGCAGACCCCATCAGCTTCTCACCCACTCTCCCAAGTGCCTCCTGCCTGCTCGTGGGCCCCGCAGATCAGTGCCTCCCCCTCCCTCCCAGTGCCTCCCGCCCGCCGCGAACAGCTGAGAGGAAGGGGAGAGGAAGGAGGACATGGTGTGCTCAGGAGAGGGGGAGGAATTGGGTGGGAAGAGGTGAGGTGAGGTGGGGTGGGGGTGGAGCGGGGATGGGAAGAGGCAGGGTGGGGGTGAGGCCTGGGGCAGAGCCATGGGTTGAGCACCCCCTGGCACTTTGGAAAGTCAGCCTCTGTGATACACACTATTTTTATAGCAATGATCCTATTGACTTATAAGTCTCATGCACTCCCATTTTCTTTCACTGATCCCTGCATATCTCAGTTGTGCTACATTTTGCTTTCAAAGATATTTATTTTTCCACAGTATAACTCTGTTGGGATGCCTACCATTTGCTTTAAAGTACTTTCCAGTATTCCTTCTGTGTCTTTCTCCTGCAACTATCAGATTCCCCAGTGTGTGTGTTAAGCAATATATTTTTCTATAATTGCTTTCAAGACATGTTGTAATGAGCTGAATTGCATAGAAGAGGAAAGGGAAGTAGAACAAAACTGCTTGTGATGGGGCAGAGAGGCTGCACACCACCAGAGAAAGTGTTAAGTACAACCTATGGGCCCAGCTAGCTCCACTCCCTCCCTACATTTGCAGCCGATGGAGGGGGAATTAGGGACGGGTTAGAGGAGAGAGCCTGAGTCAATTCAGGATTGACTGGCCAGGAAGGATGGAGTTCTGCCTCAAGGGAGCTTTGCTTGCAGAGTTGCAGAGAAATGAGCAGCTGCTGGGGAGGAGCATTTAGTCCCCTAGGACAGGCAACACATAAGTAAAAGACTTTTGGGAACCGCACCTGAAGGAAAAGGCAGGGATGCTACACAAGAAGATGGTGGATGGCCCAGTATTGAGTTGGGTTTGTTTGAAATGATTTGGGGCTAAGCTGTTCCAAATTCCACAGAAAGGGATAGGACTGAAGAAATAATTAGCTGGTGGGCTGGAGCCCTATTCAAAGGACATCAGAGACAGAGACTTCTTCCCCCCCCAGGGAGACCCAGGGTCATGTAAGGGCACCAGGAAGGTCCACAAGCAGGCACTGTTCCATCCAAGCCAGTTCACTGCTGTTGCTTTTCTAAGAGATGAGAGAGTAGAAAAGTATGGGGCAGTGGGGAACTGCAGACAAACAGAACCAAATTCTGGCCATTGCTCTGGTTGCTTTTCACCACTCTAATTTAACTGGATTTCTGGGAATTCCCTCATCACCTACCAACTGGCTCTGGTGCAGGGGATTTTTCTTGAGTGCCTTTGTGTTCTGGCTATTCATAGTTCTTACAATGGCTTCTTGGGTCTGTGGCAGCCAGGGGTAAATTAGGGAATCCCCCAGGCTGCTTTAATTTATTTAAAATCCAGGGGCTACAAAGGCAGCATGGGACCACTTTTGCTTCTATACCCTCTTCCTGAGCTACACTGAGCAGTGCTATGAACTGGGTCCTCAGTCTCTAGGAGCAGACCTGTACTGTAGCTGGTTGAGGAAAGAGTAGGTGCTGTGGAGAAAGTTGTGTCAACATGGAAGGCGAGCTTTGCTATGTGTCTGAGCAACAGAGCTGCTGAAGGAAATTCTGGCGGTGACATAGACATCTTGAATATTAACTGCAGTTTTCAGTGATACATTCCAGGTGATGTAAAAAAGAATTGTGACATGTATCCAACCCAAAGAGCCCTGAGCAAACCAGATGCAAGCCATGTGGGGGGTACTAAGGATGTGTGAGGCATTCTGAGAGTGGAGGTTCCTTCTCCTCTTTCACATTCCATCGCAGGTGCCTAAATATTATTGTTGCTGTACACCTGGTATAGTGACTTACACCAGTGTAAAGTGTGTGTAAAATATCACCAACTCAGAATGGTAACATTTCATATCCACACTGCATGTTGTAAGTGGCTACACAAGGTGCAGAGAAACAGTGAATCAACCCATGTGAAGGCAGGTACATTAGAAATGACAAGGTTGCTGCTGAGATGAGAAAGATAAAAGTGGGGCATGTTTCATATATGACTGATGAAGAGGGTGTGAGAGGTAAATTTAGTGGATGGAGTACTAGGATGTGCAACCTAGATTCTCTAATGAAGACTTAATGGTTGTAAGGACAAGGGGGAGACAAGGATGAAGCAGCCATTGTGAGAGGTCACTCAAGTGGGACCATAAGTATTACTACCTACAATTACTTTGTAAATAGATGAAAGATAGAGATTTGGCGTGGAAGCTAAGGGTGAAACAGCTGAGACAGTACAGTACTGATCTTTAATTTTGTGTACCTAACATACATATTTGGCTATACTTCTTTACTTACCATTCATTGTCTTCAAAACAAAAGAGGCTACAACTGTAATCCTGCATTCAATTTTACTATGGCATGTGATAAATATTTAAAGGCATTAGCATCTATAAATATTTTTAAGATGTGGTGTATGAAAGATTTAGGAAAAGCTTTTGGAAAAACCTTAAAGTAAGTTGTCTGACTAGAAATAACCACCGTTAAAGCCAGCACAGTTTATATTTGCAAGGATATTGTCTGAGGAATGAATTTACAGAGGGACTTTTGCCATTACATGTGGGAGTTCTTAATGTTAACAACTTAAGAAATAAAGGGGCATCAACAATAGAGGGATAGAACACTTGAGAATTTGCAGAAATCAGAGTTTATGGGGAGTTACTAACTCCAGTGACTTAAGCACTACAACCATGTTTACTGAGAATAAATAGAGTTGGTTTAAAAACAGCCAAGTGCTAGGGGCAATATATTCTTGAATGTAATTGTTAGTCATGGGAATATCTCCAAATGATTTTCTGTGTATCTGGAGAAGAAACGTAGTGTGTTTAGCTTGAGGAAAAACAAAGAGCAAGGCTGACTCCACCTTGTTTCTGACTGCTTCTCCTTCTTTCCAGTGAAGAGTATCTAGACACTTATAGAAGCAATGGTAAACAAGGAGAGGCCAGCATTGACCATCTAGCTGTCCATGGAACACCAGTCCACAGAGAGCAGATTGGATTTATGGTATCTCATATTAATGCCTATCCTTCCAGTTATTTTCAGTCATAATGGGGCAAATTTACAGTGGAATACTATTAAAATCAATGGACTTAAAGAAAGGAAGAATTTGGCTCAGTTAGGTCTCTTCCAATTTCTGGAATGTTGATCTTTTTTACTTCTAATCTTCCTTTGACATATTCATGGAATCATAGAATCATAGAATATTAGGGTTGGAAGAGACCTCAGGAGGTCATCTAGTTCAATCCCCTGCTCAAAGCAGGACCAAAACCCACTAAATCATCCCAGCCAGGGCTTTGTAAAGCCGCCTTAAAAACCTCTAAGGATGGAGATTCCACCACTTCCCTAGGTAACCCATTCCAGTGGTTCATCACCCTCCTAGTGAAATAGTGTTTCCTAATATCCAACCTAAACCTCTTCCACTGCAACTTGAGACCATTGCTTCTTGTTCTGTCATCTGCCACCACTGAAAACAGCCTAGCTCCATCCTCTTTGGAACCCCCCTTCAGGTAGTTGAAGGCTGCTATCAAATCCCTCTTCACTCTTCTCTTCTGCAGACTAAATAACCCCAGTTCCCTCAGACTCTCCTCGTAAGTCATGTGCCCCAGCCCCCTAATCATTTTTGTTGCTCTCTGCTGGACTCTCTTCAATTTGTCCACATCCCTTCTGTAGTGGGGGAACCAAAACTGGACAAAATACTCCAAGTGTGGCCTCACCAGTGCCAAATAGAGGGGAATAATCACTCCCCTCGATCTGCTGGCAATGCTCCTACTAATACAGCCCAATATGTCGTTGGCCTTCTTGGCAACAAGAGCACACTGCTGACTCATATCCAACTTCTCATCCACTGTAATCCCCAGGTCCTTTTCTGCAGAACTGCTGCTTAGCCACTCGGCCCCCAGCCTGTAGCGGAGCATGGGATTCTTCCATCCTAAGTGCAGGACTCTGCACTTAACCTTGTTGAACCTCATCAGATTTCTTTTGGCCCAATCCTCCAATTTGTCTAGGTCACTCTGGACTCTATCCTTACCCTCCAGCGTATCTACCTCTCCCCCCAGCTTAGTGAGATCTGCAAACTTGCTGAGGGTGCAATTCATCCCATCATCCAGATAATTAATAAAGATGTTGAACAAAACCGGCCCCAGGACTGACTCTTGGGGCACTCCGCTTGATACCAGCTGCCAACTAGACATCGAGCCATTGATCACTACCCACTGAACCCGACAATCTAGCCAGCTTTCTATCCACCTTATAGTCCATTCATCCAATCCATAATTTTTTAACTTGGTGGCAAGAATACTGTGGGAGACTGTATCAAAACTTTGCTAAAGTTAAGATATTGGCTTCTACTACAGTCTCCTTTGATTTCTTTGTTTTTAAATTGTCTGCATTCTCCAACGTTTACCTCTCTGTCATTAGCAACCCTTGAAATTAATATTTATCACATATATGTTGCTTTTCAATTTCAAAATGCTGTACAAACATGAACTAATGAAGACTGGAACAACAACGACTTTGAAGCAAGAGTGAGTATATAATCCAATTATATCAGCTTGGGAAACATAGAAATGGAGAGATAAATGATATATTTTTTAACTCTCCACTAATTCTAGATGCCTCCTTTTAAGTGGCCAAATTGGGACAAATAGTGTCTGACTTTTAATGATGCTGAACACCCATAACTCATATGGAAGATAACTAGAATTGTAAGTACTCAGCACCTCTAAGAATCTAAGGCACCAGTATTAGTGGAAGGTTTTGATGACATATGCCTAGATTACTTGTCTAGAATACTTGAATAAGTGGTAGATCTAGAATAGTATTCAGGAGTTCCTGGTTTCCTGTCCTATGTTTAATCCACTCACTGTTACTTTAATCATTTACTAGTAGACCATCAAAATATGACAACAGAGAGGCAGTGGGGTGAAGAGGGCACTCTTCCCTTACATGACATGTGCTAACTTGATCTTATTGAAAGAATGGTTTCCTTAAGATCACATTATTTAAATAGGCAACATACACTTGGAACATTATTTAAGTTATTTTGAAGATAAGTCTTCTTCATGGAGCTACAGTGCCATAGTCAATGGATGTAATTTTATATCCAACTGAAGTAAACATGATTACCAAGGCCTTGTCAACCAGAAGCACTGGATTAGTGTCTCCAAGCAGATCTGTTTCAGTTACAGTTGCTAGTTAACTTATCACAGTATTTATAAAAGAGTTTTGTTTTTATTTGTTTCTACACCAGAGTATATATTTAAAATACATTTTATTTACAAGGTAGCACCCTAGTAACACTGGCACGCCACAATTGTGTGTTGTCTAAAGCAAACGAGTAGACTAGCCATAAACCATAGAGGCCAAACAACAGAACATGATTGATGCTGTTAGCTTGTGATACCATGTACCTGAAGTGTCTTATGAGATCAAAACCACAATCTTATTTTGTATTTTATAGTGGGAAGATATGAAACTCCCTCCCACTGGTAACACCTAGCACATCTAAGGATCCAATTTCCTAGAATCAAAGGTTAAACATTTTTGGAAAAGCAAAACAGAAGCATACATGAATTTTTAAAAAGTTGTTGCTGCTACGACTGCAGCATGACATTAGATTTATGTAACTGTTGTACTTCTGCGTGCCGCACCTTCCCACAAGGGTGAAATCCTAGCTCTGTTGAATTCAATGGGGCACAGCATTTCCTGGTGGAGAATCCAGAGCAATACAATCCTGGGACAGATTTCCCAATCTCTAGAGCCTTCTAACCTCATTTGTTGAGCTTAAATTCCTTTTCCAAATCAGCGTCTGCTTGTAAGCTCAGAATGACTCACTCACTTCAGGGCATACCTGCACAATTCCTATGCCCTTTCATATGTACAGTCACAGTACCAATCATTTATACAATCAAAACAGAGACATTCCAATTAAAGGAACAAAACACAGTATGTGGAGATATGGATAAGCAACATTATAATTTGTGTGACTGAGGCTGACCAAAGCTGGCTTTTCCATTATAGAAGCAGCCGAGAGTTCCATTCCTCTTAGCTTGTTAGGACTGAGACTCACAGAGCAGGTGTCCATGGACACAAAACAGACTGATCAGGTCTTATATCTTACATGTCCACCACATTGATATTAATTCACTTGTGTGATCTAATGAAGTCCAGGAACAGTGGTCACTATTTTTTTAAAAATCAATATTACCTATAGCTATCATCTTTTAGTATTTACTTAAAACAAGGAGACACCAGATGCCACTGTGTGGTCCATCTTGGGTAAATGTTGACTTTTTAGGACCTGATATAAAGCCAACCAAAGTTAAAGGGATTTTTCCCATTGACTTCTATGGACTTTGGTTCAGGCCCTTTGGGCTTGATCCTGCTGCCACATAGATCTCAGGTTGCTGTTGAGCATGAGGAGCCCTGTAGGAGTGTACTGAGCAATAACATCTTGGTTTAGTGGCAGTATCCTGTAAAACTGATATATTTTCAGGGATTTTGAGACTGTTCCTGGCCCTCCCATGACTTGTCAACTTGATCTGATAAATAGGGTTAATGTGTTGAAGATAGGAGAAAATGACTAATTTCAAGGGACATTGTAATACTTACCACCTTATATAATATCACAGTTGTTGCCCTAATTTCTCTCACACAAAAACACCCCTTCTACTGACCTTTGAATGGTGACCATGGTATCTGTAATTTTTCACATACTACTCCATGAGGCAAAAGCTGTCTGCATCTGATTTTGAGGGAGATTGATCAGAATGATAACTTTTGTTATAGATATATGGCTGCTGAAGACTGGTTAGAGATATCATTTTTCAAGTCTACAAACCCTGAGTAGCCAAGTATCCTATTTTCATTTGAATTGTCCAAATAGCTTAGAGCCATAAGCTCCCCTTCACTGTGTGAACCATGGAAATTGGAGCAGGAGGGCCATGAGGAGTATAGTGACTACACAGAATGTTCCCTTCCACATTGTAGCTATTACAATCTCCTCCCTTCAGGGGGAAGACCAGATAAAAATGGCAGAACCAGAAGAAAGACAGAGCTAGGAGTTAGGGAACATGCCTTTCAACATAGCAGTGTCCCTTTTCAACCCAGGCAGGTAGTCAAAGTTTGGGGCCCTGTAAGTATTCCAGTTGGGAATAAAAAATTGTGATAGGTATTTCTCTGATGCAGTTTCATTTGCAAAGAATGTACGAGGTCCTGGGTCTCTCAAATCAGAAAGAATCAAATAGCAGGAAATAGCCTTTTTTGCACATGGTACCAACAACACTCTTTTCACCCTGCACTCCTGACCCAAACACGTCAAGCACGTGTTTTCAACTGCTCCTTCACCCTGTCTCTCCCACTCATACTGTTCTCAGTTTGTGTGTGTTCTTCCCCTCCTTCCCAAAACCTACCTGCTCACAATGCCAAGTTGAACCCTCTGCTCACCTGGTGCTAATTTTTGGGAGGACTCTATTAGGCCTTGTTTTAGGTATTACCCTTGACTGGCTCTTCACAACTGACTTAATTGGGGGATTCATTCACTCATCAGTTTAAAAAGGTTTTAACTCAATTCAGAACAAGGTTTGACCCAGCTCAACACATCCCTCTACTGTGACCCACCTCAGCTCTGTCCATCACCCTGAGGAGGCCTGAAATGGTAACACCCAATAACCCATCTCAAACAGAAAGAAAGAAATAATTTAACAAGTTATTTAACACTTACATATGTCTGTCTGTCAGGATAGTTTCATAATATCAACATAAGAATTTTATTGCCATCCAAATCTTTGGGGCTTTTCTCTTCCTTGATTTCTTTTCAGTGTGCTCCTGAGGCATGGCTATGGTATCTGTGGGAATTGCTGTCTGTGACAGTTTCTAACCATTCTGTTTAAGTAGGGGACTTATAACTGTCACATTTTTCTCAGCCTCAGTGTCTGTAGTAACATTCTCAGATTCAGGAGGAGTCCTGCTGAAAGCCTGTCCCCTGATACTGCCTTAGATAAATCCTTATGGATAACTTTTGGTTTTACCCCTGGGACCCAATTTATCCTGTACACCACTTTGTTTATTTAACTCATTAGTGTATAGGGTCCCTCCCAAAGCTTATCCAGCTTAGGGCTCCTACCCTTCTTTGTCCTAGGATTGTGGAACCAGGCCAACTCCCCTCTTAAAAGTTTCCCTATATGACTTTACATCATGCAGCCTTTTCATTTTATCAGCGGCTGTCCTCAAATTTTCCTTAGTAAAGATATGAATTTTTTGAGTTGTGGATTGTAGGGTTTCTATGTAATCCAAATGGTTTATATCCCTTTATTCTTCTTCAGGAACACCATACCATGTTTATTGGGGTCCTTAGCTCATGCCCAAACATGAGACGAGTTGGGGTATACTTTGTACTCTCAATGACTGCTGTTCTATAAGCCATCAAAAGGAATTGGACATGCCGGCCCCAGGCCCTTTGGTGCTGTACTACAAAGATAACCAGATGAACCTTCAAAGTCTACAATTTCATCAGATTGTGGGTATGCTGGGAAGTGTGAGTTTTGTGGATCCCTAGAATCTCGCAAACCTGTTGAAATGCTTTGGATTCAAAGATTCTCTCTTGATCTATGTATAACTCACCCAGGATCCCAAATCTGATGAATAATTAATTCACTTGGATCAAATTGATTTCTTATTAGATATGCTTCAAGCCATTTTGTGAAGTACTCCAAAGCTATCAACAAGTATTGATTATTCCCAGTCTCTGTCTCAGGTAAGGGCCCAAGAACACCAATGGCAATGGGCTCCACTGGTGCCCTCATAGGATACTGCTGCCAAGAGACTCTGCCAGTTTCAGGGGGAACTTTCCTTGCAAGGGAAGCATCACCTTTCCTTCACCAGCTTTCTACATCCGGCTTGCATTTCACCCAGCAGAAATTCTCCCTTTGCTTGGCTAAGGTTTTGTAACCCCAATATGTCCAGCAGTTTTATGATCATAACATTGTCTCAGAGCCTCCATTTTAATATATCTGGCACAACCAGCTGGTGCCCATCACATACCTCATCTCATATGCAATATTTCATCTTCAAACTCCAAGCTGTCCCATTGACCAGATAGCCTCTACTGTTGTATTGTGAAGGGATACTACATTCCAGGGTGGCTACATTTGCCAATTGATTTTCCATTCAAACACTATCCTGATATCAGGATCTTCTCTTTAGGAAGTTTTTAGTTGCTCCGGGATTCCTTCCTGCAACCCCATCCCCATTGTTCCAGTGGACGAACCAGGAACAGGGGCACTTCTGCAAATTGGTGAAAGACGCACATGCACCCCCTTTAGCAACTAATTCCTTGCGCTTCTGCTTGAGGCAGTGTTTATAATTAACCTCCCAACAAAACCATCTGGAAAAAGCATTAGCATTACCATGACAGGCCCGTGTGTGATTGTGAAATCATAGTACTGCGGTTTCTCCAACCATCTGGCAAGCTGTCCCTCTGGATTCCTGACTCTAAAGAGCCATTGCAGGGAAGCTTGGTTAGTCCTGACCATAAACGGCCTCCCAAAGAGATAGTGATTAAAGTGTTTTCTAGATTTAAACACTGCTATGAGTTCATTTTGGGTAGGGCAATAATCTCTCTCAGGAGAACTTAGACTTTGACTAAGCTACCACCCTCTCAAGTACTTTGTGTTCTTGTGTCAGCACTGCCCCCAACCATAAATACAAGCCTCTGTGTCCAATGTGAAAGGGGTTTTTAAACATGGATAGGCCAAGACAGGAGCAGTCTGAGCCTTTTTCAACTCTGAAAATGCGACATCACACTCTGCAGACCGCTAAAATGGTTTTCCTTTCTCACCCAACCTACGCAGTGGTTTTGTAATACTGGCAACCTACAAATGATCCTTCAGTAATAGGAGCAGAGCCCTATAAAATGCTGCACATCTGTTGGCATCAGGGGAGTTGGCCACCTCTGTATAGCTTCAGTTTTCTTTTGTCCGTGAAAATTTCCTCCTCATTAATTGTGTACCCAAGCTAGATTACCTCTTTTTGGAACAACTCACATGTTTTTGGATTCAGTTTCAAGTTGGCCACCTTCGGCTCAACACAGTTCATTTGTAAATGTTTTAGTTCCTGTTCAAATGTTTTAGCATGCAGCAGGATATCCTCTAGGTATAACACATAGGCTGAGAGTAGCTTGCCATGTAATACTCTCTCCATTAGCTTCAAGTGTGGCTGGTGAATTGCACAAGCCAAAAGCCATCACTTTAAATTGCCACAAGCATTGTCCTGCTGTGAAAGCAGTTTTTTCCCCCTTGTCTTCTGGATCCATTTCCATTTGTCAATGCTCACTTTTAAGATACAGTGTGGAAAACCAAACTGAATCTGCTACAGCATCTAACGTATCTATCTAGGTACCATCTATTCATAGTAATGGATAAGAAGTCTTTAAAATGACTTCCTGTAACTTTCTATAGTCTACACGTACCTGGTGCAGCCAATCTTTTTTTTTTTTTTTTACCAGAACTATGGGTGAGGCCCCCAGAACTGGCTGAAGGCTCAGTAATGCTGTCCTGATACATTTTCTTCATGGCCTGGAGTGCCTCTTCCCTTTCTGTGGCTGGTAACTGGTGAGGTGCCTGTTAATGGGTCAGTTTCCTCCAGAACCAATCTTGTGCTGGACCAGTGTACTACAACCTATATCTTTGTTGGATGAAGAGAACAACTTCCAATGTATAACCAGAAAGTCTCTTATACTGTTCTGCTGTTTCCCATTTAAATATGCAGCACTACACTGTACAAAGTCCAGTAGAAACTCTGGGAACTCACCTTCACCTTCTTCTCCCTTGTAGTTTTCTTCTATACCAGATCTCACATTTTGCCACTGCAGTCCCCTTTTTACTGTTTGCTTCTTGTCATAAACATTCAGCAAATGAACTGGGATCAGTTCTTGGTTTGGATCCACAAGAGCTTTAGAAGCCAAGATTCCCCCAATACCTTGGGTCTAAAAACAGATTTCAACCACTCCTCATCTTTGTCATGCTGGAAAGCTAACACATCATCTAGCTGTAACAATACTTTCTGCCCTCAGTGGTAGGACAACTCATTCACTGCAAACCAATTGCCTACAAGCCATTTATCTTACCTAGGCCATATCTTTAAAGGGATTTCCACAGACTGAATTTGCACGACACCTTTCCTTGTATTGTTTTCACAGTTATTAGCCTTAATGAAATCCAAATATTAGCTCATTCACAATTACAGTCACCCAGATTTCTTGCTCAAATTTCAAAGGTCCAGTCTTCAAACCCAGTTTTTTGTTTTGTTACCCCAGTCAGTGTCTCTGTTGAGACCAATTAAGCTGTTTTGGATCCCTCCATTCCCTAGCTTTTTTAGCACATCTGGTCTTATAACTTATCTTTGAACGTGTGCCAGTTATTCCTATACACATCACAGATCATATTACACATTCAATAGCCAAACTCAAATCTAAGAGAAAACTGTGGGCCTGATCCTTGTACCTCCAAACTTTGCCTCTTCAGCCTGGTGTCCCCTTGTTTCCCAAACTGGGAGAGATGCATTCAGTAGACACGTGACAGTCTGTCTTGGCCCACCTTAAATTTATAACAACCCTCTTTGTGGCCAATTTAATCATAGTACCAGCATTTAACCGAACTCTTTGCTTTAATTCTTGCATTATTGCCAATTTCCCTTGTTTTACAAGCTAAGTTTATCATTTGTTCCAACCATTCAGTGTAGCCATGAACCAGATTAGAATCCCCTCTTTCATCAGACTTATTGAACATGGAGCTGTACTTACAGAGCTCATGGCAGTCAGCTTCCATTTTCCTCACAGTTGCTTTCTCCTCTCGTGAGCTACTGCAAGAAAAGATTCAGGTTCTGTGGCAAATCCCGCAATCTCTCTGACTGTTTTTGGCCTCCTTTTGTTCACCTTAATATGTAAATCCAAGTCCTGCTGAACACCTATAAATTGGTCCATTGCCAATCTATTCTGGAAGGCCTTGGTGGAATCCAGATATGCCAGGAACACAAATCACTGCAAGTGTTCTGCCAGCCCTTAGCTGTGCCCTGACCAATTCAGATTGATATCTAGACCCAAACCATATGTCAAGGACTTGTAGCAGGTCTGGATCATTGCATCTCTTTTCTGGGGGTAAATTCTGCACCATCAGAGCTGGGCCACCCAAGCTGGCTTCTGGTATATCCCCCTTTCTGTCCCTTCTTCCAGCCATTCATTTGAGCTATAACGTTGAATTGAGCCAAATAAGCCTCCCAAGGAATTTCCCCCTCAAATATAGTGAGCTTTTGCATTATTTATGCTGAAACATCCTGACCTCTCCCCTCTGGGCCTCTGTAGGTTACAAAGGGGGCAGAAAACTATTGTAAATATCTTGTTTTACCCAAATCCTCTGGCAGGCTTACTGCCTCCTCCAGGTGGCTGCCTTCCATTGTGGACAGTGACCCTTTGATTTCCTCCTATAGCTGAGTTTTTAGCTCCAAAGGTCCTTGTTGTAGCTCATCTCAGTTGCAAGTTCCGTATTGGTTAAAGCTTGCTTGGTCTTTAATGCTTTGTGGAAAATCCTTTGGTGTATGGCAGTCACCTTATCTCCTCTTTACTGTTCCAGCCTGGTGGTTTTTAGCTGGGTTTCCAGATAAGTCCAGGCACTTTGTAGTTGCTATTGCAACAGGAATGTCATCTCATCCTGCAAGTCATCTGGGAAACTTCCAGCACTTGTTTTAAATCTGGTCTAAATTTCTTTTGTGAAATCGCCAGCTCTTGTTTTAGGTCTTTTTTAAAATCCTCCTAGCCATTTTTGATTTCTGAAAACACCTTCGTTATTTGTTCCATCATAGTGCAGCAGGAATACCTGCTCACAATATCCCTTCTTGGAAACTGGGTCCTGTTCCTGACACCACTGTTGTCCCTTTTCGACCTTAGTGGCTACTCAAAGTTTGGGGTCCTGAGGGTATTCCAGTTGGGAGTAGAAACTGGTGATAGTTACATATTTCTTTGATATTGTTTTGTTTATTTACAAATAATGAACAAAGTCCTGTATCTGTGAACTCAGAGGGACTCAGATAGCAGAAAACAGCGTGTTCTGCAGGAATCCTTTTCAGCCTAACCCCCCGACTCAAAATCTTTTCAGGTTTCTTCCCAGGTCTGCCACATGCTTTCAGCTCCTATTTCAGCCTCTCATCTCACTCAGTTTGTTCGGTGCTATCTTCTTCCATTTACCCTTCTCCCCATCTGATCGCCGGAGTTGGTGACCATACCCAGTCAAACCCTCCACTCACCTGATGCTAATTTTTGGTCAGTGTTGACGGGGTCTGTTTACCCCACACTAGCCCAGAAAGTGTTAAGTCCATATTATTGACAGCAAAAGTCCCACCTCCCTGACGGGACTGGGCGTGCTCCAAGTGCTCTAGCAATATAAAGGGAGGAAGCCCAGCTCATTCTGGGCTGGAGGCTGCAGGGAAAGGATCTGTCTGGGAAGCTCCTCCAGAGGGCCAGCCACAGCCCCTGACTGTGCCAAGAATCAGAGCCTCCCTACTAGTAGGAAGTGACCTAGGGAGGGTGACGGAGTGGTACCTCGCATCCGTGAAACCTCAGCATGTTTTGGTAGGACGCCCCGCTGAGTCAGTGGCAAACTGCTCCGCCACTGTTAGGGCCCTGGGTCAGGGCCCGGTGGAGTTGGGTGGGCCTGGGCCCTTCTATGGGGCTGCCACACCCCTTGTTGGGCGCCCCAACCCCTATTGAACTCTGGCCGCTAGGCCACGCTGCCCTTCACCCAAGGGCTGCTCTGTTGAACTCTGGCTGCTAGGCCACACTGCCCCGATCCTAGGGGCCCTCATCGGTATTTTAGACTTAAGACCTTGACCTGGTCATCTAGAAAGCTTGGGGGAGGACTCATAGGTGGTTCTCTTCTGCCCAGGACTGGCCCACAACATTTTGGCACCTGAGGAGGGGAGCTCAAATGATGCTCCCATGGCCCCTTGCTTGGGAAAAAGCTTTGAAAGGTCTCAATTCTGCCCTCTTCCTCTCATGGTACTGCTCTGCTACCTACCCCAATAAAGGAGAACTAACAACTTAAAATGCCTTGTTCAAAAAATTTAAGTAACACTTAATTTTCAAACACCTGAATAGCAAATGTAACTTTTCTTGTCTGCATAGTAAACACTGGCATTTTTATCTGTTTGGATAATCAAAGTGGTGCTTTCTGTGCCTTCTTGGTTGCAAAGATTTGAACTGCTTCCTGCTGAAGGTCCATAGTCTGGGCCAGCTCATGCTCTATTGAGATGGCTGTAAGGCCAACCAGCCTCTCCTGTGTCATTGTGGAGTGTAGATGTGTTTTTATTAACTTCAGCTTGGAGAAGCTGTGTTCTCCACTGACAACTGTTATAGGAAGTGTTAGAAGTATGCGCAGAGCAACAAAAGCATTCGGAAAGAGGGTGATCATCTTATTTGTGCACATATATTCCAGAACAACCCTTGGAGTTGACCCTGCTGAAATGTAACTTGAAAGGGCTTTCAGTTCATCACCTAAATCACTCGCATCAATATTGCGCATGTCATCATGTGTCAACACTGTCTCTAGTGCCCTGCCTAGTCTTCTTCAGGTATAGTGAGGAGTTTTGGAATATTATACAACATCCCAACTGCCATGTTCTTTGAGCTGCATGAAATGTTCTTCAACTGACTGTATTGCACAATCTAGCATCTCATAGACTCTTAGACTTTAAGGTCAGAAGGGACAATTATGATCTTCTAGTCTGACCTCCTGCACAACACAGGCCACAGAATCTCACCCACTTACTCCTGTAACAAACCCCTGACCTATGTCTGAGCTATTGAAGTTCTCAAATCGTGATTTAAAGACTTCAAGGTGCAGAAAATCCTCTGGCAAGTGACCTGTGCCCCACGCTGCAGAGGAAGGCGAATCCCTTCCTCCCCCCCCCCCCCCCCGGGCCTCTGCCCATCTGCCCCAGAGGAAAATTCCTTCCCGAGCCCAAATATGGTCATCGGCTAAATCCTGAGCATGTGGGCAGGACTCACCAGCCAGACACCCAGGAAAGAGTTCTCTGTAGTAACTCAGATCCCACTCCATCTAGTGTCCCATCACAGGCCATTGGGCATATTTACTGCTAATAGTCAAAGATCAATTAATTGCCAAAATTAGGCTATCCCATCAATAAACTTAACAAGCTTAGTCTTGAAGCCAGATATGTCTTTTGCATCCATTGCTCCCCTGGTTAAATAATTCATCTTTGAATTGTTGTTTGGGGTATCTTATGGGATTGTCCCGTGCCTCGTAATCAAAATGTCGTCTTCTTTGGTGACTCTTGTATTCTTGAATGGGTGGGAAAATAGTTTCAGTGTGAAGTTCCTCTGCCAACTTCTGTGTACTCTTCAGAATGTTTTGAAATCCCTCATCTGACAGGTAAGACTGTAGGTATGACTTTGCTTTGTCCAGTTGTTCCATTGCTCCAGATATATCAAGGTCAACACCTTGGAGTCTCTTGCTTACAATGTTTATTTCAAAAAGTATGTCATGCCACAACACTAAGTCACACAGAAATGTGAAGTTATGTATGTTACTGGTTATTCCATTCCCTCTGCCACTGTTCTCCCATGAACAGTTCATGTCATAGCATTATCCTCCATAATGGCAACTATGGCATCATCTATCATCTCAATTTGGTGTTTGATAGGCTTTATCGCCTTTCCCATTGTGTGGCACTCAGTGGTTTCAGTGTCAGAGAGGATATTCCCAGATGTTTCTTCTAAATTTGCCATTGATGAGTTGATGCAGAGAAAAATATATAGATGCTTTGAATTACATTAAAAACTTCAGCAGCCTCACTAGAAGCTGATGCTGCATCACTGACCACCAAGACCACCATTCTCTAATGAATGAGAACTGCATGGGACAAAAAAGGCTCGAGGGTTTAACTCTCATATCTGTGTCTGCACTCCTCTGTTCTTTCGTCTCATGTTGGGACCATTATCGTAGCCCTGACCTCTCATGTGAGCTATCGCAATTCCTGTATTTTCCAGCTTTTTAAGAAGCACATTTGTCATACCAGCTCCTGTAGTATCATCGATGTCAATAAATTCTAGAAAACGCTCTCTGATAGTCACCACTGCAGGGACATTTTCACTAAATTCTGTTGTTGTTACAAAACGCACCATTAAAGTCATTTGTTCCGTGTGGCTGATGTCAGGTGTGCAGTCCAGAATAACAGAGTAATATCTTGCTGACTTCAGATCGGCCACAATCTTCTGTTTGACTTTTGTTGCCAGTAACTGTATGATCTCATTTTGAATTGTTTTTCCAAGGTAGTGGTGTGTGTACATTTCTTGGGTGGTGACTCTTCTTAGATGCTCCTGGAGTACAGCATCAAACTCAGCCATCAGCTCCACAATTTTAAGGAAGTTTCCATTTTTTGGCACATACAGCTGATCTGAAGTTCCACGCAGTGCTAGGTTTTGGGTAGCAAGCATTCTCACAGTGGCAATGAGGCTTTTCAGAACATTTTGCCAGTAAAGAGACTCAGATGCAATCTTCTCTTGATGTTCATCCTCTATGGTGGCCTTTAACCTTAGTCTCATCTCAAGCTCTTTCCACCTATGGAATGTTCTATGGTGATTTGCTGCCTTCTCATGGTATGCTAGATCTCTAGCCGGATTTTTCCAGTCTTTTGTTCCTGTAGAACCCAATGTGGCTGGAACATTAGACTGGAAGAGTTTGCAATAAAAACAGTATGCAGCATTCTAGGTTTTTGAGAACATAAGCCACGGCTTCTCCACTTTGTCACTACAGGGGATTTCACACCAGTAATGTGTTGGATGCAAACTTCTATTTTCATTGTCTTTGGGGAACATGAAGTTTTTCACTTGCTGTGGCCTATCCAGTACAAGGAAGTCCCTCAGGCTACTGCTCAAGTCGGTTGACAGTCCTGGATCATCTAGACTTAAGGAACTAAACTCAGCAGCAGCTGTTTCTTGTGCCTCCACCATACTCTTCTCTGATCTACACTTTTCTTCAGGAATGTGCATGGTTACATCCATTTCAGATGGAGATATGGATGCTGCAGTAGCTGCCAGGTCACCTGCACTCTGACTAACTGGAAGATCAGGCATCTCCTCATCACTCACATCCTCACTGGGGATGGAAGGCTCACCATGAACATATGTGTCTATGTATCTCAGGAGAGCTCCTTCCTGCTTAGATAGAAAAGCTTCCTTTGCTTTCTTTCTTTTTCTGAATGCTGCCCCAGAGGGGCATCTTCTTCTTTCACACATGACTGCTGTTCTGTGCCAGCTATACTGGCTCTCAACACTCAGTTGAAGGGGACAAATTAGCAGGCTGGTAGCAGGGCCTGAGTAATGGAAGATATCAGCATCTTAAGGGCCTAACTGGCTCCTACTATTTCAGCTGATTGCCTGTTCTCCTCAAGTGGGTTCAAACAGGATGCTCCCTGAGAAGCTGGTGTTAATTAGTCCAGGCTCCTGGAGGTGCTAGAGAGGTACATAAGAGGCTCAACCTCCTCTCACGCTGCAGCTCCTGCTGCTTTCTGTTATTCCCTCTCACCTTTTCTCCTACCTGCCTGTTATGTCTCTTGTGCCCTCCTTCCTCCAGCACAGCACTCCACCATCTCTGTGCATCTAGAGCAGAGAATATATGTTGACCAGCAGCAGACACAATTTTCTACACTCTGGGTCCTAGTGGTGCCCCCCTACAGCCTGGCACCTGAGGCGGCCACCTCTGCTTCTGCCCTCAACCCCCTGTTTGTGGAACGAGAGATGGTCACAGGCAGACTCTTAGGCTTTGTTTTAGGTGAGTTGTCTTACAACTGATTTAAATGGGGGACTCATTCACACATCAGTTTAAAGAGGGTTTAACTCAACCCGCAACATTTCACCCAGCTCATAACACTGGCATGTTCTTTTTTAGAGCCTGGCATGAAATCTGCTGATGGAAAGGGTTTGTACTGAGTGGCATGTGAACCCCATAAAGCATATATGACTACAGATGACAGGATAGGTTTGAGTACATCCTCATCTTTCAAACATGCTTCCATGAAAAGAGAAGGATATGGTCCAGATAATTTAAGAGGAGGTAAATTGGCAGTGGAGAAAGACATTAATCCATTACAAAGGACAAGAGTTCAAGGTATTGCTCCTGTTCAGTGAGAAGACATCATATTTTCCTATATCTTCTATAAATATTTTGTGTTCATGACATTGCCTTTTATTTTTCACAAAAATCCAAATACTGCATCTACTGTACTTATTCTGTAGTGTTATGTATTAAAGTGTTTACACTAAGAAGAATCACACTAGCAATGTGTGGGTGATAGCTTTGTTATTTTAGAAATGCTAAAACTGAGAAGTTCTCAAGTCACTATGGAAATGAACTGACTCTTGCCATGTTCTGTAGTAAAGGTTTCAAACAAGCAGAAATAGATTTTTTTTACATAACATAAAAACAATGAGTGTACAAGTGATAATTTATAGCCAGTTGTGTAAACACTTACTACCCTGAATAGTGCTTAGTCTATGTGCTAGACAATAAAAAAAGAACAGAAAGGGAGGGAGGGAGAGAGAGCTTATTCCTGATCCTCCTCCACTAGTATCAATAGGAGTTTTAGCATTGACTTCCACTGGAGCAGGATTGGCTTTATAGGGTATGTCTATACTGCAAAGACAAACCTGCAGTGTAGAATCTCAGAGCCTGGGTCAGTTTGACTTGGGTTTGCGGAACTTGGGCTGCAGGGCTAAAGAGTAGCAACGCTAATGTCTGGGGTCAGGCTGGAGGCCAGGCACTGAAATCCAGAGCGAGAGAGAGTCTGAGTCCAGGCTTCAGCCCAAGCCCAAACATCTACACTGCTTTTTTCCCCCCAGGAACAGAAAACATTTCCAAAACCGCTGTCAGAGTGTTTTCCTTTCATTTTTCATCAAATTTGTTACTACAGTATTCCTTTGATTTATATAACAGGCTGACTACATTATCTGTATTGATCACCAGCTTGCAGAATACATAGATAGCATGGTGTAACTCAGGGGTGGGCAAACTTTTTCGTCCGAGGGCCACATCTGGGTGGAGAAATTGTATGCAGGGCTCGGGCAGGGGGTTGGGGTGTGGGAGAGAGTGCGATGTGCAGGAAGGGGCTCAGGGCAAGGGATTGGGGCAGAGGAGGGGTGCGGGGCATATAAGGGGGCTCAGGGCAGGGGTGCAGGATGGGTGTGGATTGCAGGAGAGGGCTCAGGGCAGGGGGTTGGGGTGCAGAAGGGGTTTGGGCTCCGGCCTGGCACCGCTTATCTAAAGCGGCCCCTGGGGGAGAGGGGGCGGAGGGCTCCACATGCTCTGCCCTTGCCACACCTCCAGGTACCTCCCCCGAAGCTCCCATTGCCTGCGGTTTCCCATTCTCAGCCAATGGGAATTGCGGGGGGTGGTGCCTGGAGGCCAGGGCAATGCACGGAGCCCTCTGCCCTCCCCCACCCAGGGGCCACAGGGAAGTGGTGCCAGTTGCTTCTGAGAGCAGCACGGGGCCCACAGCACCACAGGGGGCAATCCCGCAGGCCGGATCCAAAGCCTTGAGGGGCTGGATCCGGCCCATGGGCTGTAGTTTGCCCACCTCTGGTGTAACTATAGTGTAAAAATGCTTATGAAATGTGTCAAGTTATAGTCCTTCATGCCTTGGACTTTCCTTTTGGCTCTTTCTTCTTTAGTTTCATACTGAATTCTGAACTTCTCTGTTAATTAAATGAGGATTTTCTATGACAATAGATGGAAAAACTTAGTCAAAACTGCCAAAAGTGGTTAAAATAAAATTGGAGGGTTTTTTGCAATACAAATAGTTGAGTTCCTTTCCTTTAAGTACAAGGGAGGATTAAATTAACCAATGTTTAAAATAAAAGCAAAACACTGTAATACATGGCAAATAATCACAATGGGAGTTCCAATTTACCCTAAAAGCACAATAAAAAATTCACCTTTCCATCAATAAAGTAAGACTAAGTGGCCACATGTACTGAAGTTGAAGATTCAGGGTGAAATCCTGGCTCCATTGATGGCAATGGAGCGAGAATTTCACCCTTAATTTCTTTAAGAGGACATGTGTATTGGGAACTATGATCAGAAAAAAACAAATAGGAGAAAGTGTATGAAATGAAACAAAAAAAACTGCCCATAGAAGGAAATATTCAGGACTCATTCCTGAAGTCACAATGTGGTCAAAGCTCTCATTGTCTTTCTTTGGAGTATGACCAGCACAATGTATTGCAGAATCAGGCTCTTCGAGAAAAGCTAATAATGTGAACAGTCAACTTGCCTTCTCTTCTCCCCTATAACTCTCTCCTCCAATTCCCTAATCATAGATGCTGAAGTTTCTCATCTGCACTCCTCCTCTAACCCCTACATGTGCCCCAATCTCACATCACATAGGGCTTGTCAGTACAGGAACACTGAGGAAAATTAATCTGAATTAACAAAAGGTGTGAATTTAAAGTGGATTAGTTACACTGCATTACCACCGTCATTCAGAATTAAAGTGACTATTTCAGTCAGTGAAACTAAATGAATGAAGATCATTTTAGTTCAGAATGAGCCCTTAGCTTGTAAACTCTTTGGGGGCAGGAACTGTCTGATTTGTTCTGTCTTTGTACAGCAACTAGCACAATGGGGTCCTGATCCATGACTAGGGCTCCTAGGTGCTACAATAATATCTAATATAATACTAGAAGGAGCTCAAAGATCGCTGTAATGGATATGCCATAAGACCCTGCATAGAATAGACAGTAAATGTGTAATTTAAATTTAATTCCAGAATGTAAAATTCTCTAAAGCCATCTAATACATTCAGTCTATACTGTCAGTTCTGAATATAAAAGTACATACCATGATGGAGCAGTTTTAAGAATGTATAGCTTTTAACTGGTCCTTCACTTCCTGCTTCCTTTATTATTGTGGCTATAATGTTTCACTCAGGAAGAGACTGTAATGTCCCCCTTCTCCATTTTTGTATCTTTTTCTTTGTCCCCTTAACTCTAGTTTCCCCCATTGATTACACTAATATATAACACCAAGCATCAAGGAAGCTTATTGCTCGGCTTTCAGTGAAGATAGTTGCTTGTGACTCCATTGGACCCCTTAAAAGAGTATAATTATGTTTTCTGTTTTCATGAGTGCAGGATTCATGTGTCCAATATCCAGATACAATTTTTTTTAGAAAGATTCTCATGACCTGATTATCAACATCAGTATTTTTTTCTTCTTCTAAATCAATATTAGCCTGTTATTAGCCAGCATTATATATTGTCTTTTTAAGTCTCAGTTATATAACTATTGCCTTTTCTTTGGCTTACAATTCCTGCTTATTATTCATTATTATATGGAACATTCCTCAAATATGCTGTATTATTTAAAGAGAAAAAAATGAAGAGCCCATAGGTAAATGGAAATCTTTGTGATGCTGTTTTGGGGGCAATAGTATTTGATTAATAGATGGAAAGAATTTGAGTAAACCTACATTCATCCAGAGCAAGATCCATCAGCAAATCTTTGTTGCATAAAATAAAATTAAATTAAAATAAAATAAAAGAGAAACAGAGATGTTGTTCTAGCTTGCCTATGCTTTTTTAAATTAATTTTTACATTGTGACTTAAGTTCCAATTGGTTAGTGCAGCAATAAACTAAACATCTTACACTTTAAAATACATGAGTGTATTAACACTGTGATAGGAAATTGTTTCCAATAATGTAGTGCTTATGTTTATATGCTTCTTTGGGGATTTCCTGATTTTGGTTATTAATTCTTTAGCAAGCTCTGAAAGAACACAGCAAAAACAAAGCTAAATTTAGGAAGATTAGATGGTATAAACATATTACTTGGCCTTCCCTATAAATATATTGGAATGACCATCACTCATTGTGTTTAATTCCTGAGATGATGATTATCCTAAATTATATCCTGTTTGAAGTATAAATGTTTCTTCTCAGTGTGCCAGGGCGGCATGTATGCTAAGACTTCTAATTATCTTTATTCTTCAGAAGGTTGCCTGAAAAACATGTCTGCCTACATCCAGATTGATTTATCCAGAAGGAAGCATCTTGAGAAGACGAGACTTCAGTGTGCAGTTCAAGGTCAGAACCCTTCTAAAGTTAGAGCACTGAATGCTGTCAGACCTCTTAATTGGAACAAAATGTTGTTGGTCTGAGCAGAAATACCAAGGATTTAATGAGCACAGAGACTGCACTCCTCTCTGCCCCCTAAAAATAGATTCCAGGTCAAGCTGAGGTATGCTGAGGAGGGATTGTGTGGGAAGCTTGCGCTACCATTCCCTTGACTGTATCAATTCTATGAATAAACAGCAGACTTCAGGCTCCGGGACTGCCAGATCAACATGTTTCACAAGTGCTAGATACACTCTAACTTTTCCCTAGACTCAACCTATCAAAACCAAATTTGCTCCCAATTAGAATAAAAGCTACATGAAACCCCAGTAAAATCTACTTCCTTATACTATCACTACTCTTTGCATTCTGAAGGGGTGAAAAATGAAATACAAAGCTCAACTTTTCCTATTAGTAGGTTAGATTATGCCTATAGACACAATCCCAAGCAAAGGCTGGTGTGTAGACTGCACCAACTCAAGAGCAGGCATTCTGACTGAAGGTACCCTCTCTGAGACACAATTCCCTCCCTTCTTTCTCCTTGTTCAGGGCAGGAGAGTACTTTGCTGCTGGCCTATATGAACACCCGCCGCTGCACCAGCCAACAAGGGAGTGAATCCAAAGCGCTATTTCCTGTATATTTCCACCCACTTGTTCAAGGAGGGGAGGAAGTGTACATGATGGACCCCTTGATGGCCTGGAACCAAGGTTCTCAGACTGCATGCCCAAGCAGGGGATTGTAAGTTCCAATTTAGCCCAATAATAAGAAAAAATCCACCCCTCATTAGTAAGAATAACAATGACAGGAGTACTGCAGACTGTGACACACTCAGTGCAACTCAGGTATCATTTTCGCCAGTGTATGTTTGTGAAATTATTTAAAACTTCTGTAGACTTAATAAAAAGAAGGTTAGCTATTGGTTTCCCAAATCCCCTTGGTTGCCTTCCCATCAACAGACATCTTGCATGTTCAGTTTTTCATTAGAGTTTTTAATATCCTAGGGAAATAAAATGTATAAGATACTTTTTACAAGCTAAGTTAATATGCAGTTCTTGCAGACTGCAGAATATGTGTAGTACATCAGTCAGCAGGGGAAATAATTTAAAAAAACCCCAATTGGCTTTTTTAAACAACGTCTAAATGTTATAACACACCCAGGACTCGAAGCCACAACATGACTTATCCTGAATTTCATCAACAATTCTGCCAGTAAACATGTATTAGCAGTGATCCCCCAGTGATCATAGATGGCATAAACTAGAGTACTTAACAGTCAATGTGTTGAATTAAGCCCTGTTGGCCAATGTTCCTTGCCTGTACATTGTCCAGCACAAAGTCATGTCAACTCCAAGAATTTTATATTGCAAGGAGCACTACCTTAGAGATTTCCTTAGATTACATCAAGTCAGCCAATCATTCTCCTGGCTGTGCAGCATCACTGGTGAAATGAGGGGCCATCCAATTTTGTAGAATTCATGAGTAAAAACAACAAGATTCCTACCTGAATAGAAATTAAATATTTTAAAAATAAACCCTCCATGTCTTTGAAATTAGACTATGCATTAGTTCCACTTCAATAGATTTTTCTCTAAAAACTATTTATGGTCAGAGGCATTTTACCCTAACAGATAACAGGGGCAGCAGTTGCATTTACCACTGTGTTTAAATTGTCCAGTTAAGCCCTCTTTAATGAGACTCTATCTTTGTGTCACAAGCAGTGTGCTATGAGACCAATTAATTACAAAATAGAGATGGAAAAAAACCCACCTCACTTTAGCTTTCTGCATTCAGAAAAATCAACACATGATAAAGAAAAGGGGATTGTGACAAGGTGTGATCCTGCCTTTGTCTTTTGCTGTGTCTACACAGACTGTCTGGAGACCTTCAGTTGTTAAATGCCACTGTGTAGTTTATTTACATTGTCTTTCCACCATCTTTACTGATCCATACACAACATTATTTACAGCATTAGTTTCTTCTCATCTCTCTGCCAAGGTGAGGAGAGGAAAGAGATCTCTCCACCCAGAGATCCTTCCTAGTTCTGGCTCTGATAGGCTGCCGCCAGCTGCCCCCTTCCTTCCTGTGCTTCTACTCCCTGTGTTAATGGACTAATTAGCTCGTTAGTCTTCTCCCAGCCCATTCTAATCCACTAATTAGGCAACGTCAGGTCCACTCTAGATCAGAGTTCTAGCTATGCTGTTGGTTGGTCACAGGGATTTTCAAGGATATCTCCTCAGTCTGGCAGGGCAGGTGCAAGGATGTTTCGCACCCTAGGCAAAATTCCACCTTGTGCCCTCCCCCACCGCACTCCCGCCCTGAGGTGCCCTGTCCCCCCACGGCAGCTCCCCCCCTCTGCCCTGAGGCACCCCCCTTGCGGCAGCTCTCCACCCTCCGCCCTGAGGCACCTGGAGCCTGCACTCCTGATTCCCTTCTATGCTCCAACCCTCTGCCCCATCCTTGATCCCCCTCCTGCCCTCTGAACCTCTCAATCCTAGCCTGGGGCACCCCTGCACCCCAACCCTCTGCCCCAGTCTGAAGCCCCCTCCTACACCCTGAACTCCTCTTTTCTGTCCTCACCCCAGATCACCCCTGCTCCGCGCATGAGCATGAGCAACCCAAGCACGCCGTCGCTGCTTCACATCTCCCTCCACCCAGGCTTGTGGCGCCAATCAGCTTAGGCGCTGCAAGCCTGGGAGGCGAAAGAAGTGAAGCAGCCATGGTGTGCTCAGGGTGAAGGCGGGGCAGGGGTGAGCTGGGGTGGGGAGTTCCCCTGCGTGCCGCCCCCCCCCTTACTTGCTGCAGGCAGCCCTCCCCGAGATCCCCTGCCCCAGCTCCGTCGGACTAAATGCCGGCAGCGACCAGGGTGGCCGAAGATCTGGCAGCCGCTGTCACTGCCGAAGAAAATGGTGCCCCCCAAATCCTGGCACCCTAGGCGACTGCCTAGGCTGCCTAAATGGTTGCACTGACCCTGCAGTCTGGACAAACACAAATAGTTTGTGAGCTCATCTACAGCTGCACCATGCTTCAGTGAAGACACTACCTACATTGACAGGAGGGGGTCTCCTATTGGTGTAGGTAATCCACTTTCCCAAGATGTGGTAGTTAGGTCAATGGAAAAATTCCTCAGATCTAGCACTGTCTTCACCGGGGGTTGGGTCAGCTTAACTACATCACTCAGGGATATGGATTTTTCACACCCCTAAGTGACATAGCTGGTTTGACCTAACTTTTTAGTGTAGACCAGATCTGGAATACAACAGTGGGCAGTTCCTTCTATTTTTTAAAACTAAATGCTTGATATAATGGGTAAGAGAAAGGTAAAGGATATGCATTGATAAAGGGTCAGAGTTAAGGTTATTTGTGGAAACTTAAATCAAGAATTTCACTTTCAAGTGCTTTTTATAGCTACAGCACTCTGACAATATTGTTTTAAATAATATGTATTTAAAACCTTAGCTTTATCTTAGCTTTTTTGCTGAGGATTTTTTCTCTAATAAGTATTTAATAACAATGGTATGTGAAAATATAATATATATTATTGCTTTTTACTTTTCTTGAATCTAATCAGTTCAGTTGATGTCAACCTGTTTCTATAAAGTTGATAAACCTCTTGTTGAACTGGCCCTGCTGGAGGAATATATAAACTCTGCAATCTATGAATTAATGGGAAGAATCATGAACATTTTTGATTCCACCATGGCCAAAATATTGTCACATCTACAGTGATGACTGTCATAATTTGTCCCTTGGAGTAAGGAAAATTTGAGGACTCTGTTATCTCATCTCCCCTTGCATGGAGTTTGAAAAAGAAGAACCTTAGCCCTAATATAGCTTCTTGGAGCCGACTGCCCCCACCGTTAACTATTTGTTGAAAAGTGACCATTTATTCCTACACCTTCTTTCCCCTGTATATTATCCAGTTTCTACTTTGACACAGATCTTTATCTTGTCACTAGTCGGTTTTCCTTAATAGCTTATTCTGAGAGACTGCATCAAAGACTGTTTGAAAATCCAAATACATTATATCAATTAGTTCCCCTTTAGCCATTTTTGTTGACCTTCTCAAACCTTTCTAGTAGATTAGAGAGGCATCGTTTTCCTTTGCAGAGGAGTTGTAGTTTACCCCATCATATCATGTCATCTAAGTGTTTTATAATTCTGTTTTAAATTATTGTTTCCACCAATTTTCATGGGGAAGTGATGGACAATAACAAAAACCTTCACAAAAACCACCACCACCAAAAACCAAAAAAATTCCCAAGATCATGCTTAGCACTTTTTTTTAAAGGAAGGTACAACATTTACAGCCTTCCACTTACTCCAGACTGCATTTGGCACTTAGAATGATTTCTCTACAAATGAAGATTTGTTTTCTCAACATCATATGCCCATTTCTCCAGAGTGTTTCACTAGTGTTACAACTTTACTTTTTACTTTCAATTGAAAATGTATGCTGCGACTGAGGTGACTTTATTGGCATGGACTAAGGTTGAAGAAGGAAATCATATTTAAGGCAAACAATGTGTGCGTGTACAGCCTGTTTGAAATACTAGCTAGTCTCACAGATGGGACGTGCAACAGCTAATTCATTTCCTTTTTCATAATGGCAACTTGATATCAAGTACAAACACAGTTAAGAGTATCTTTCATTGTTCCATGTTCACTACTTCACATGTTTTACTGCTGGATCCAGAATATAAATACAATCATTTTTCTCTTGTGGAATTTTGTTGAGTGTGGTCATCTACAGGGCAGAATGCATTTAGATAATCAGGTTTTTCAATACATATTTGAATGGTAATGTGTGATGTACAAAACAGTGGATGGTACTAGTTAGATATTTTACACACTATGATGCTGTATATATAATAATAACTGCTATTGTTTATTATAACTGTATATTTTAAAATAGCATCACAGCCCTAGATGCTATTGAAATGAGTGCCATACACAAATACTTCAAATACAAATTTCCAAGTTATGACTTATTTCAGTCTTTGATGCTTCCATGGTGATGCTTCTGGAGCAGACTTTAAGTGCACTTTCTGTGGGACATTCCCAACACTTTCTTTACACTGCTTTACAGCCTGCTTGGTTCAAGGCTCCTGGCATAATTGGAAACTGATGTTATTTATTGAAGCTGACATCTCTTTCTTAGTCACTTTTTCTCTGCCCTTGGGAAAAAGAGAACAGAGAATAATAATGTAGAAAATTGTTATAAAATCTTCATTACAACTGTGCCAGAAAATAATTTGTAGAGAGCTTGTTGTGGGAGGCAACATTAATGAATATTGCACTAATCCGTTTAGTTTTGTCCTCTGCTCTTTACCCAACATATTGATTTAAAAAAAAGTTCTTTCTCTATGCAACTTGAGGAAGTACTTGCAAGTGTTAATGTCTCTCTCTGGCAGAATGATAGGCTTCTTGTTACTTTTTAACCTTTGTATTATGACTCTTCAAACTGGGTGAGCTGCCCTTTCCTTTCAGAGTCAACATTATGATGCTTCTACAGGGACTGATAGAGTTTCCTTGGGTTTGTGATTATATTAGTCAAGGATGTCAAACAATGTGATGCTTCTGCACTAAACAAAAGAAATGTTGCATTCACTGTAGTTTTCCAAAAACACCCTGTGGGAAAACACTTCTAGTTTTTGAGAGCTTATGCAAGTACATCTGAGTAACATTGTAGCTTGTCAGAGAGACCTATTGGGAAATCTAGCATTTCAAATTGCAGACAAACTTTCATACTGGTAATTGCATACTACATTTAAGAGCTGTGACAATTAAAATTGTTTTTCATCTACCTCCAGAATCCCCCAAAATTATAAATAGTTGTTCAGGGATTTGTGACAGAGTGCTGAGAACCAGCAGCTGAATCAGCACTCTGGTCACTGTAAATCCAGTTAGCGCCTGAGAGAGAGCCTGATTGAGGGTAGGAATGGCTAGTTACTATATCAGCCTGAGTTGGGGGGAGCTAAGCAGCTAATTAGTCCCTTAACTGCAAGAGTAGAAAAGGAGCACAGGAAGGGAGAGGAATCTCTTGGCATGGAGTGAGCTCCATTATGATTGTATAACACTATAAATAAGAATTGCTGCATGGGAATGTAAGAGCTTTGTGGCTTATAAAACACAAATCTAATACATGGTGGTGATTACGGACTGGATGTGTCAGAGTCATTTATATGAGAAGACAGGAGTAGAGGAACTGTACCTTGTCACATGGTTAAACGATGTTCCCTCAAATTTAGAAGAAAAATATTCCAATCTTTTTTGTGAAATGCCTTGAGCTAAACTTATTTTGATCTTAGGTATATAACACTCTCAAAATTCAGTTTAGTAAGAGTTCATATACTATTTGGTAGGAGATAGAATAAAGAAAGACCTGTTCAGAAAAAAATGATGATGGTTAGGCCCTTAGTGGAAGGGAAGGATGGTGTTTTGGTTAGTCCACCAAACTTTCCTGTCTAACAAGCATCACTCTGGCCTTGCTTGGGTTTGGTTGAGACAGCTGCTTTTCATCCATGTATGATCTCCCCTTGGCATTGTAGTATCTGTGCCAGCACTGGTTGCATCTGTGAAAATGAGATATACAGCTGAGAGTCATTAGTGTACTGATCACAAAATCTGAGACCAGAGAAACACCAACACCCAAACTCCATCCCAGAGCCTGCACCCCCAGACCACCTCCCCTACCTAAACTTCCTCCCAGAACCCAACCTCTCACCCCTTCTGCACCCAAACTCCCTCCCAGAGCCTGCATCCTGCACCCAATCCCCTACCCCAGCCCAGAGTGTGCAACCCAGACCTCCTCCCCCCACCCAAACTCCATCCCAGAGCCTTAGGCAGGTGAGGGGGCAAAGTTTGGGGGAGCAGGTTCTGGGCACCACACAAATTTCTATAAACCTGCCATCCCTGCTTGGCACAACATTAGCTTTTTTCCCAGTCTTCTGGAACTTCCCCATTGCTCCAAGACTTATTGAAAATCCACATTAATGGTCCAATTAAGTTTTGAGTCAGGCTTTTAAAATTCTTGGATGCCAGTCATTTGTACCTGCTGATTTAAAAAATGTCCAACTTTAGTAGCTTCCTCCAGATATCCTCCAGAGATACTAGTGGAATGGAAAGAACATTATCATCAACATTTGATGAAACTATAATATCTATTTTTTCCCAAAATACAAAGCAAAAATATTTATTGATACTACTGCTACCTTTTCTGAATGATTATTAGTATTGATAATTCTACCACTTCCCTTTAGTAATGGACCAATTGTCCTTAACTTTTCTTTAATTCCCAGTTCAGGTAGATATTCAGGGACTAACTTTGATCAATCTAGCATGCTAAAAATGGCAGCATGGACAGTGGCTTGGGCCCAGCATGTACCTAGGATCTCAAATTGGATTATCCTCAGGCAGCTAGCTTAAGTGGCTGCCCGTGCCACTGTGGCCACACAATTATTTTTAGCATACTAGCTCAATCTACCTGAACTTGAAATTACACCTGCCAGCTACAGTTTAGACATATCCTTAGAGACTAAGCTAAAGTATGTGCTTGGGATGTGATTCCCTTGGTCATGTACACATACCTGGATTGGTTCTCATTGAGCTGGTGTGAGAATAAATAGCAGTATAGTTATGGTAACACAGGTTGCAGCTGCAATAGTGTCATAGCTGAGCAGTGCTATAAACCCACTTGAAATGGGTGGATATGTACTCGGCATGGCTCTGCTGTGCCTTCACTGCCACTACCTGTGCTACCAGGGCTACCCTGCTATTTATACTCATACTAGTTCTATGAGAGCTAGTATAAGTATGTGTACATGAGCAAGGGAATCACACCCCAAGCTTGTACTGTCGACATAGCCTTAGTCTTTCTGTGCCTGTAAAATGAGGCTAATAGTACTTCTCTTCCTCATGGGGCTGTTTTGAAGATAACTATGCTAATGACTGTGAGGGGCTCTGCTGCTATTCCATAGGGGAATAAATAGATAAGCAAGTCCAAGAATATGGTAGCGCAGAAAAGTCCAATGACAGCAGGCAGGAAAAGTAATTGTTTAAAAAAGTTGGTGATTGCTGTTTTTTCCTGTTGTGTAATAGGAATAATGTACCTAGCAAGTTGAAGGTATAATTAACTCTTTTCCCCCACTCTGAAATGAACCCTGTGGCTTTACCCTCAGCATTTAATTGTTTGAAAAAAAAATACTGCCTAATATAACCTGCTGCTATGAATATAATCCCTTAAAGACAACAATTGAAATACATTCTATCTGTTTTAGGCAATTAAAGAGTGTTTCTCTCTGTGGTAATTAGTGTCATTTTCCTCAACAGTAACAGTCTCATGGAGCTTTCTGGTCTTTCATCTCAGCTTAAGCAATGAAAGCTGATTATTTTGTAGATTTGAATGGGGAAATATAGCTGAATACCATCTACCTCTAACATTCCCAAAAATACAGAAGCAGGAAAGGATAAAGGTCTATTTCATCCATTTATTTGCTACCAAAATTTTAACAAGGGGATCAGAAATGTTCCACCTAAGTTGAGGCTACATGCAACATTGCCTAGATAAACTAATACCCCCACATCAAAATCATCAATCCACCCAGCTGTCTCAATCCACCACTGCAACTTCTTGCAGCTCATGGAGGCTTCTCTCTCTGACTCCATGACCTGGCAGCTGTTCCTCAAAGTGTTGGTGGGTGATCTGTAGCCTTTGCTAGTAACAGTGGAGGCAGGCATTTCATTTGGAGACCTCTTGCTATGGCTGGTTGGTGAGGAATGGGTCCTCTCTTTTGGCTGGTTGGGAATAGATCCCCTTTGGCTCTTGCAGGGATGAGTCTCCTTTAAGAGCTGGAAGTCTCCCTTTGCTGGTATAGAAGGATGAAATGAGAGAGCAAGTCTCTCCTAGATGGTATGGTTGGTTTGTTGGGAAAATAGATTTATCCTGACTGGTGGAGTGTCTGGAGGGACCAGTTCTCCAGGCTATTTAGCAGTCTATGTTCTCCAAGCTTCATGTTTGATCCAGGGCCGCCCAGAGAATTCCGGGGGCCCGGGGTCTTCGGCGGCGGGGGGCCCCCCTCAGGGGCGGCTCTAGACCCCAGCGCGCCGAAGATCTGGGGGGCGGCATTTGGCTCCGGTTGAGCTCCCGCAGGCATGCCTGCGGCAGGTCGACCGGAGCCCGGGACGAGTGACTGCGGCGGGTGCCGTGGTCCCGCGGCTCCGCTTGACCTGCCGCAGTCATCCCTGCGGGAGGTCCAGCCGAGCCGCGGGACGAGCGCCCCCTCCGCAGTCATGCCTGCGGCAGGTCCACTCGTCCCGGGCTCCGGTGGACCTGCCGCAGTCATGCCTGCGGGAGCTCAACCGGAACCGCAGGGGCCCCAGAAAACACTCGTGGGGGCCCCTGCGGGACGCGGGGCCTGGGGCAAATTGCCCCTCTTGCCCCCCCCTCTGGGCGGCCCTGAGTTTGATCAAATGTCTGGGGGAGAAGTCAGTTTCACGATTCCCACTCAGTGCAGAAGTAACTTGGGTATGTTTTCTTCCTATACATTGTTGGAGCAACCCGCAGGGGTGCATGTTTCAGAGACTATGTGATGTATCCACCTATCATGCTCTTAGTAGTGCTGTTAGGGGACACAGAAGGGGAGTTCCCCTTGCAGTAATTGCATGACAAAGGCAGGCACACACACACAGTACAGCAGCTACCTCAATGAATAGCCAGCTCAATGCCAGCTCAAAGGAGGGCTAGAAAATGTAACAAGTCAAACCAGCCTCAGCATTCTGAGGATGGTCTCTCAAACAAGATTCCCAGGCACTCTGATCAGGGTTGGCATGAGAATTTTTTGTGGGGGGGAGAAGTGTTCTTTTTTTTTTAAACATCTCAGATTTAACTTACTCATTTTACATGAGAAGTGTGTGTGCAGAGGTGGATGGGAATGGTGTGGATATTTTAGTAACCCACTTACCAGACATTTGCTGCTGAAATTGAGTCAGGATACTTGTTTCTTTAAATCATAGAGATCGGTTTATATAATTATATATTTTCAAGGCTATCTTCTCAAGAAAAGGGACTAGACATTTTTTAATGAAAGCTGAGATTCTGCTTCTTGGGGCCAAAGGTCTGTTCTGTTAACTAGAGGTTTGCACAAGCCCCACTCCAACTCATCAGTAATTTCTGTGACTTGTGTAGTGCCATCGGTTTCTTCCTTTCATCTAACCTGACTACAAGATGCTGCACTCCCAGCCACCTGCCTGGACCACTCTCTGAAGGAGTGTCCTGAAATCACTGCCTTGTCTGCCTGGACATATTTATTGATACAGTCCTGTGAGCAGTGTTTACAGTGTTCCTCAAAGTATGACTAGACCTAGTCAAAAAGCATGTGTGTTACAATACCTACAGCATTACATGCTGGTAGGATATCTTAGTCACTAATTAACAATGTTTCAGTTTCAGTAGGTGAAGGAGACTTACCAAGACTTTCATACAAAATACCTACCACTTTGATATCAGAGAGGTAGCCATGTTCAGGACCAGACTTCAAAGAGAAACTGCTGAGCTTCATGCATCCGACGAAGTGGGTATTCACCCACGAAAGCTCATGCTCCAAAACGTCTGCTAGTCTATAAGGTGCCACAAGACTCTTTGCTGCTGAGCTTCAGTTCATCTGCAAATTTGACACCATCAGCTCAGGATTGAACAAAGACTGTGAATGGCTTGCCAACTACAAAACCAGTTTCTCCTCCCTTGGTTTTCACACCTCAACTGCTAGAAGAGGGCCTCAACCTCCCTGATTGAACTAACCTTGTTATCTGTAGCCTGCTTCTTGCTTGCATATATATACCTGCCCCAGGAAATTTCCACTACATGCATCTGACGAAGTGGGTATTCACCCACGAAAGCTCATGCTCCAATACGTCCGTTAGTCTATAAGGTGCCACAGGACTCTTTGCTGCTTTTACCACTTTGATGTAACTCTCAGTAGAATGACATACAAAATAATTATATCACATTTAAATTAACTCTTCTAAAGAGTCCCCAGTAGCATGAAGTGTTAATAATTAAACAAAGGTTCTTTCTTCTTGTGAAGAGAAAGCTGAATCTCAAAGGACTATGCTTTAGATCAATTCAATGAACAAAACTTGTTTTAGACTGTAACTATTTACCCTCCATACTTTGGAGGTGTTTGTAGTTAATAGGTTGAAAACAAGAACTTTGCTTAAACACCTCAAACTGATTTTATTAAGTGTTTTGGAATGAGGATGTGCCTAAGAGAAACTGGGTTTTGTTTTCTTCTTTCAGACTGTACATTTAGGTCTAGTTTGGAAGCCTGAACTACATTTGCCCCCATTATGCATTCTCAAGAGCTTGATAGAGTATATCACTCATGTGAGAGTGTCTGTTGGAGGGAGGGTCTCTGATGCAACTGCGTAGAATTAACCTCTGTATCGTTAAGGTAGCTACCAGCTTCCATGATGAAGCTGAGTTTTCTTTATCTTTAATTTGGAAAAGTGGTTTGGCCCAGATATCTCCAGATTTACTCTACAGACATAGCAAAGCATCTTGGTGAAGCTGAAAAAAAAATTGTCAATATATAATTAAGCAAAATCATTAACAATTTCTGGGCACAATCATGTTCCCACAAAAAACTCTTATTGATATAAATGGGAACAGATCAGGATTATTATTTAAAATGTAGTTACAATCATATTTCAGTCCCCATAATGACTTTCCTTTGATTCCAAACAAAGTAGATCATTCAAATGTGACATCATGCCTAAATCAGAACAGTATTCAATAATTTGAAACGGCCAGGATCAGTTTCAAGTATCTCTTCAAAGTTTTCTACTTGTAACTTTCTTTCATATAGGCCATTAAAAAATTCAGGATCTCAGAGCTCTTTCATAAAGCCTGACAGGACTGCATACGCAAGAGTTTTCCCCACATGCACAGTTTAAGATTGGTTGGTTTTTTTAGTTATTGCAAGGGATGACTGTTTTGTCTTTGTGTAGGAGAAGCCATTTCACTGTGTATAGTCACTGGCTATATCTAGTTTCACAGTCTTGAAGCCTGCATCATAAAGATCTGCAGTTGAGCTCTGTTAGCACTGATTAAAGTGACTCAGTTTGTATACTTCCAGGCACTTGCTTTGTGATGTCTCTAAAGGCATTATCTTCATATATAAGTGCACTAGCTTTTCACTTATGGAGACTTGGGTCCCAATCTTGCAAAGACTTCAGCATGTATGTTTAAGACTTCGCAGGATTGAGGCCTGGGATTCAGGCAGAAAGCTTTGATAACTTCAACCTCTTCTCTAGTAACTTTTTGTGCATCACAGAAAACCACTACCAAGAGGCCAGCCTCTTTTCATTCAAATCCCTCCTTCAGATATACTCTCTGTGAAGCCTTATCAGAAATATCCACCAAAGAAAGAAAGAAAATAAACAAACCAGACAGCTTCTGCTGCTCTGGGACTGAAACCTCATTTTGTCATCTGGTTTATTTTGTGTCTGACCCTTATGGTCTGTCTAATTTAGAATGTAAATTCCACTTGGTATGTACCATCTGTGTTCCATACCACACAATATGTATTGTGGTACTCAAAAATAGCACAGTTCAGTACAATTGCCAGAAAATGCCCAGGAAATAGCAATAGTGTGGTAGATCTAGAATGAAGTACCTTAGAAGAGCATGTAATGCTACAAAGACCTTCATTCTGTAACTGATTACATGCAGACCCCCCACTGGGGCTCTGTGTAGGTACACTGACATACCCACATGCAATTGATTGCAGGATTAGGGCCTTACACAGCATCTGCTCACGCCTTACTATGCTATGTAGGAGTAAGGCATTGTGTTATCAGTCGTTTTTGTTTCATGATCAGTAAATATTTCTCAAGATATCCTCATATACTAGATGTACAACTAGAGCACAACCGACTGTGTTGTCATGGGTTACAATGAAATTATAGCAGTGTTCACTGTCTTACATATAAAATATGTTGTGTTTTATTTATTTTTATATATATATGTGTGTATGTGTGAGTATATATCTAGATAGAGAGAGAGAGAGAGAGAGAGAGAGAGAGACACTACTTGAAGGCTTTGTGGTGGCAATTTGCATATCATCCAATGTAAATAGCATACACCTTCCACATGTTCTCTCCATTCCAGTTAGTACAATGACGCTGATTAACACAAATCAGAATCAACAGTCCTTTTGCAAGAAAAATATTGATGCACCTAAGGAAAGCTTTTATATTTTTAAACAAAAGCCATTAAAAATATTATTTAAAGAACTGGTTACATATGTATTTATTGGTGTACTGAAGTTGTGTGCGTGTGTAGAATTGTTACTGTATTAGTTCTATGGTTACTTCTGATCAAAGACATAGATTAGTGGATTCCAAGGCTAGAAGGGAAAAACTGGTGTGAGCTTTTGTATAACACAGGCCACAGAACTTACCCCAAATAATTCCTGTTTGAACTATCCTCCACCCCACAACTCATCTTTCACTGCCCTGAAAACGAAGCCATACCCACTTAACCTGAAGAGCCAGTGGAACAGTGGGAACTGATCCATCCCACCTGTGCCTCATTAACAACCTCTGGCTGGAGCTTGTTAGAAGACGTGTGGACTGCATAAGAAGCTACAGGGCCACAGGAAACAAGGAGAGGAAATGGTGGTAGAGTGAAGCTGTAAGGAGCTAGAAGTCTCCTGCAAGCAGTAGAGTAGAAGATTGCAAGAGAGTTTGAGACTTCAGGGGCCAAGAATCCAGTCAGGTAGGGGTCAGAGTGGCCTGCCAAAAACAGGGAATAACCACAATGAAGCGAGAAGGCTTGGATACTCTCCTGTGAAAAGGGGAGAAGCCCAAGACTAAGTTTGGGACATGAGGGGGAAAAGACTCCAGCTAGATAGGGGTGGCTGTGGCCCAGGAGACAGGAGGATTCTCATCTGGAAAAAGAGGAGAAGCCCTAGAACTGAGTGCTTTTAAATTCTATAAAGTAAATTAAACTTAGAAAGGGGATGTTTTATGGATTATGGACTGGTAGAGTTTATTTAAGGAGCCCACAAGAGGGGAAAGATGAAGTAGTGTGCTGCAGAACCACCGCAGACCATGAGCAGTGCATGGGTGGTGGCTACTTTTGATTCCACCCTAAATACATGAAAGGGGTATTTGTGGTGATGGAAGTGCTACTAGATAGCTCAGTTCCTATTCCTCTGGCCATAATTTCCTTATTTCTGAGGAAATTCTGAAACATTCCCATCCACACACAGGATTCTCTTGCAGGGGGCATTATTTAGTCCTAAGTCAAGAAACAATTATCCTTATAAACCAGGGGTAGGCAACCTATGGCACATGTGCCGAAGGCGGCACGTGAGCTGATTTTCAGTGGCACTCGCACTACCCGGGTCCTGGCCGCCAGTCCGGGGGGCTTTGCATTTTAATTTAATTTTAAATTAAGTTTCTTAAAAATTTTAAAAACCTTATTTACTTTACATACAACAATAGTTTAGTTATATATTATAGACTTATAGAAAGATCTTCTAAAAACGTTAAACTGTATTACTGGCACGTGAAACCTTAAATCAGAGAGAATAAATGAAGACTCGGCACACCACTTCCGAAAGGTTGCCAACCCCTGTATAAACTAATAATTGAAAACATCTGAACAGAAAATGAAAGAGAGTTACCTACTCAAAATAAAAACAGACAGTGTTGCTGAAACAAACAAGACCCTCTTCCTTTGTGTGTTCCTGCCCTAGGTGCCCCTGTTTGTGGAGTATGAAACTGGAGGGTGGAAGTGATTTCTCTCCCTACTTAACTTTTCTTTTTGCATAGCTAACACTTGTCTAAAATTCTAAGCTTTCTGTGTAATTTTTTTAATTGGATATTCTTCTTCTTCTGTAAACAGCATTTGAATTAAGGGTGAGAATTCATTCTTCCATGGTACATTAACCTCATCCATTTTCCACTAATCCACTAGCAATAAAGCACCCTATCAGTATTTGAACTCAGTTATTTCTATACCCAAACTGGCTGTGTTACACAGCAGGGTAGGCAGTCTTTACTCAATTACTGTAAATACTCTTCTGATGTTAAATTTGCCACCAATAACTAGCTGACCTCATCAGTAATGGTATTGCTCAAATATATTTCCACTGAGTAAGCAACTAGGTGAAGCTGTTAAACAAAAGCAATCACATTCATTTTATTTTAGGGCTCTTTAAAATAAAGGTGGGGGGATCCATGTTTCGTATATGGGAAATGTCAAAATATTGTAAAAGCTCCTATGCACACATTAAAACAATGAAGAGATAAAAAGAAGGGTGAAAATATTGCCTGACTCACTTAAAAAAAAATAAACAAGCCGAAAATAGGTGTTAAGATGTGTGATTAACTTGTTTACAGCTAATTTAGAGATTAAATTGTTTCTGCAATTTTAATGTCATCTCATAATTTGGTTCAAAGCTTTTCTGTAAATTGATTTTGGACATCCAGGAAAAAAATATAACAAAAGTAACACTAGCTAATACATTTCTGAGAAACATGAACATCTAAACATTCATCCAGGGAAACAAGACTTCAATATCTTCAAATGCAACACAAGTGTTTTATACAAAATAAGCTGTGCTGTTGTGCCTTCTACACTGTGAAGGAAATGATAATGGTTCTGGCAACAGGCTACACCTTTTTTCATAAATGAAGGCTAGGATCCTTAGGTGGTGTGAATGGTTGATTTATACCAGCTGAAAATCAGACCCTAAATACCTAGACATTTTAGGGGCACTACCACTGGTGACACTTCACAAGTTCAAAGACACACTTGGAAATTCAAATCCCCACAGGAAATGGCTTCCAGCAACATTGTTGTGCACTATTATATTAAGAGTCTGGAATTCCAGAGACCTTCCAAATATCAAAGATAAATTTACATAATAGGCCAAAGGTGTAACTCAAAAGGGATAATATGTGGCTTATAGTTATAAAGAAATAATGGCATAAATGATGCATTTGGTCATACTGTTCTTATCATGTATCCTCTTTACCCAACTGTAGATATGTAAATATGGCCAATACATGTACTGTATCTGTTCATGCTTTAAATTCACTGCTCCTGATTCCTGTATTCTTGTTTCTCTCTCCTTTCACTTGCTTTTTAAAAATCATTCTTTTCCCTTTTAGAAAATGACTATCAGTTCAGATGTGTTAACGTCTCTTCCTGTTATTGTAAACTTCAACAAGAAACAATCCTTCCATCAATATGATATTGTCGCTGAAATTGAATGCAATGAGAATTTCCTGGTATATAAATACAAAGGAAATTATATATGATTCAATATTCTGGAATATACCAGAAAAATAGATTCAATAATTCCAAAATATTGGCTGCAGCAATTTCTTGTCAACACAAAAATAGTACATTATATTTTAACAATATTAAATAGAAAGGTGTTTTTTTTTAATTTGTGGAAGATTTGACACTTCTGTCCCATCTATTAAGAGATGAAAAAGATCCCAGTCTGCTTTTCTGGGTCCTTTAGAGAGGCCTATGCATAAATCATCAGCATAAACGTGGTAGTTAAAATCATAAAAGCACTCCAGCATAGTATGTACAAAGATAAGAGAAATAGACTGAATGCAACTCATGCTAGCACAAATGTGGCTCTTCATTGCCCTCTAGGGGTTAGACTGAATATAAAATGTTGTGAGGCCACAACTGCCTCTATCTAGAGCAGGGGTTCTCAAACTTCATTGCACCGTGACCCCTTTCTGATAACAAAAATTACTACATGACTCTGGGGGGGGGAAAGGGGGCACCGAAGCCTGACCCCACCTAAGCCATGCTGCCCTGGGAGGTGGGGCCAAAGCCCCAATGCCCTGGGCAGAGGGGCCAAAGCTGAAGCCCAAGGGCTTCAGCCCCAGGCAAGGGGCCTTTAACCTGAGCCCCTCCACCCAGGGCTGAAGCCCTCGGGCTTTGGCTTCGGCCCCGGGTGGTGGAATTTGGGCTTCGGCTTTGGCCCCGGGACCCAGCAAGTCTAAGCCAGCCCTGGTGACCCCATTAAAATGTGGTCATGACCCACTTTGGGAACATTTCTGTGGGTATCCAGTGATTCTGGGTTGGCTATCACAGGAGGACACTTTGAATGGACTTGGGGGTGCATCTACTCTTAACCGTCAGGGGTGGTATAGCACCACAAAGAGTGCTTGAGTGTCTGACAGGCTGGGCTGGCTGAATTAGGGAGCTAACACCCAGCTTGCCCAGGCAAGACTCCCTCATGCAGGAGGCAAGTGGCAACAAGGAGACTCTCAGCCATGGGTGCCCTGAGAATCAACACAGAACTGCCCCTCTTTTCCTCCCCCCAAAAGACAACAACAAATCACCCTACCAAAAGAAGACACTCTGTTGCACACACTTCTCCCCCTTGGTAGAGGATGAGAGAACAAACTCATCACTTCAGTTTTGCCAACCTCAATAGATCAAAAATCATGAGACCAGTGCAAACCTAGTGAGACTTTTCTTAAAGTCTCATTTATGTTTTTTGGAACTAAGTGGTTACTATTCCTTTTTTACTAAAAAAGTTCATTTCCCCCATCTCTAAATCATTGCCCTCTAGGCCTCATCCTCACCATTGATAAACATAGACCTGACTATTTTAACAGTGTAATAATGAAGGGCCCTTGGGAGAGCAGTCCCCGAATGAGAGTGACATCCTTCAGTGTGACTTCAAGCTGTGGTGTCATTATCTCAGGAAAGTGAGGAGATAGAAATTTCCCCTAAAAGAACAAAAGAGTCCCCAGGACAAAAGGTAGGAAAGTCATTTACACAACTGCACAGAATTCCATTTTCACCTATGTCACTTGCATATAGACTCCATCAGTGAAAGACATCACAGCTTTCCATGTCCAACAGGATGTTGAAGTAATGAAAGCAAAGGAAAAAATTCACCTCCTTCTGAGGTTTTTCACTCAGTGCTCAAATTGAGCAATACTTCCAGATAGTAATATGTTCCTACTTGCAGATCCCCTAGCTGAAGAGGATAAACAATGCCACCTCATTTTTGGAGCATTTAAAGATGTGTTAAGTGTTGTAAGATTGAGGTTTAACCTCTGTACAGTATATACCATACAAATCCTGACAAAGACAAATGCCAGACGATTGCAGAATCCATTAGTAGGCTACAAAAAAAATTCATAGCTGATTAACACCCTGAAAAGAAGGGTTTTCATTTACGTGGATAAGACAATCAGTCAGTGCTAGCCTGAATATCTTGGGTGAAGAAGTACTTGATTTCCTCAATTTCCACAAAAAAAACATGAAAATGCCACTGAGAAGATATATGCAGAAAACAAGTGAAATCTGTAGGCATGGTAGTGAGACCCAATGCCCTGCCCTCACAGAGAGAAGGAGTTGATGTGGTACAACTGAACATCCTTCACCAACCTTACAGGGCTAAGTGGTATTGTAAAGATATACACTTTTTTTCTGTTATTTCGGGACTGGATCCACAATGGGACTTTTCATTGTGACACTGAGCATCAGAACACTCACCTTGCAGGTGCCTAGAAAAATCTCTGGAATGGTATTGGGATTAACAAAGCCTGAGTTAGGTACCTAGCCTCCTAAGATAATGAAGGGGGAAAGGCAGGCATGTAAAAATGTGATCCCCAGAGCATGCACCTGAAAGATTGCTATTCAAATCCTCTCTCCTCATCAGACAGAGGGGGAAATTGAAGCGGGGTTCTTTCACCTCCTGAGTACCCTAATCACTAGGCTAAAGGTTATAAGGGAACTCATCCTCCTCTGGCTGTTTTGGGGGGGACTTAAGTGGCCTCTGAGCACACCTAACAGATCAGGCCCCACATCTGAGATAGGTGGAGGAGTGCTTATTTTCCCCCAGTTCCTGAATCGTGCTGGGGCTTTAGGCTTCTGGATGCCTAGTCAGAGAACAGTGTACATGCCCAGAGGCAGAAACATAGGTGCCAAGGGAACTTTTCCAGTGAAATACATTGAGTGAGTTCAGGTGCCTACAGGGTTAGGTGGCAGCCAAGCAAGGGTTTTGTGGATTGTAGTGGTTCCTACATCTGGCGTTTAGGCATCTAAGTACCTAGGTGGATCCAGGTCAATGTCACAAGACCGTTGAATGAGTTATGAGACCAAAATCAGAAATGGAATTGGAGAACAAAACAAGAGGAGAGGCTCAGCAATGTCCCCTCATTTTGCATACCCATACAGCACACATGTTTTTCCTTGAAACTGAGTAATCTAACTGAAGAATTAGTATGGGGCTATACCAAAGAATCATACAAATATGTGATTGGTTGTTTTATCAAAAGCCTCAGTGATGTTGACAAGATGTACTCAGATTGTGATAAAGCGTTATACCATACTATCTGGGTGCTTCAATTCTGCTGAACATTTATTGGAGACAGGAAACCATAATTGACTCCTTCCACAGCCCATATCTTATTTAATGAGCCAAGAAATCAAACATGACAGATGTCAAGTAACCAAATTACAGCATCGACCTTTGCAATACAAAGGCTTCCTGTCAAAGTTTAATAGGCTATTAATCCAAGAAAATTCATCCTTCAGGAAGTGACTGCCTTGACCCCCAGTTCATAAAATATTGTGCAGAGCCCTTGTCCACAGAGACAGCAACTATGGATATCATACACATAGCAGAAGTTGTCAACAGACATCAGTTTGATGAAGAAAGCTTTCAGTCACTATCATAGTTATTTGCTGCTGATTCCAGTCATAAAATGGATTTTTTCAGTTTCTGATTTTTCAAAATGGGGATGGGGAGAAAGAATGGAAATATCTCTTGGCTTAGGGAGACAATGATATTTTCTTTGATGCTGAATGGTTATTAGAGCTATATATCCTCAATTAAGAGGAGTCATACTGCTTGCGATCATTATATATAGAGAGAGACATGAACGTTTCATTTTACCTTTTCTGAGATAGCTAGAGAATCATGTGTGGATATCACTTTTACTTATCTGCTGGGTAGTCATGACTGATCTGAAGAGGAACATATCTAGAGAACCATTACACCAGCTGTCAAGCATTTGAAGAAAAGTGTTTCAGCAAAGGAAATATATAATGACCAGAAATTTACTCTGCAAGAAAGTAAGACTGGAGATAGCTGTTCATTACAAAACCAGCAAACTTTCCAAAAGATCCAAAAGCATGTGTTGGATTGAGCTATTACTTTCTGGGCTACTATACCTGCATTTCTCTGATGGCCCAGATTAGTTTCTGCAAAATACAAACTTACTTACCTGCTTTGAGATCTAGAAATGAAAAAGTGCTATATAAGCTAAATATTATTAAATTGATACATTACGTTTCTAACTCTTATGATTTCAGACAAAGTACTCTGAATACAGCCCACAATGGTGTTTTTACAGGCCAATCCAACACCCCCGGAGATCAATGATTGGGACTATACCAACTCTGCACAGCCAAACAGAAACAATGAGTGAAATCCTAATTCCATTGAAATCAATGGAAAAACTCCCATTCACGTCAATAGGGCTAGCATTTCACTTAATAGCTGTATATGTGGAAAGTCCCATTACTGACAGTAAACCTAAGAACACAGGCTTTATGGAAGGGACTGAATCAGTGTTTTGGGAACACTGACTCCTCCCACACCAACTTAGAGCCACTTGCAGGCACCTGAAGCACCTTCTCAGGCAGTCCACAACTATAGGCTAGATATTACAGAGCAGCTCCATACTGGTCTACCAGCATGAAGGTGGCTGCCATGTCCTCTTGCCTAGCCTCTCCATAAATTGGCCCATTTATGCAGCAGAACTACAGTGATATCAATAAAGTATAGGCCTGGATGGAACAAACACTTGCATACACCAAGAAACAGTACAAATTTCAATAAGTAGCATTGCCTATTTTCTGTCTTCCTTGAACAGAAATGTCCAAGAAGCACAGTATTTGAAAACATTAAAATACTATATATACATACTGCCATTCTCCAAAATTGAGATTCAGTGGTGTAAATTCATATAGCTTCTAAATTAATTAACGTGAGTTCAGGAAAACTCAGCATTTTATCTGTGAAGATAAGAAACATTAGTAGTAATTGGTGAAATTATGTTCTCAACATGCTTCACATATGACTTCACCACCTGGATTATTAGTCTGAAGAAATGCCAAATGTTCACTGTTGAATCTACTGACATTTCTGGAATGGAAAACTGAATCTATCCTCTACATTCATTCTTTCCACATTTCTGAGTACTGTGTTAGTGTATTTTAATGCAAAAAAGAAAAGGGTGTCTGAAAAAAAAATCCAGTTCTTACTAACTGTGAGATGTAAATAAAAGATATAGTAGCATAAAATTAAAAATCAGCTAGGAGTACCTCAGTAAGGAATTGTTGCGTTGGCTAACCAACTGTTTGCAAAACAGCAAAAGGCTTTGGTAATACTGCCAAATTATTTGATCCTAGTCCGCGTCATCAAAGAAATAAAACACACACACACAACTTTGTATTGATTTATTAAAAGTACAAATTGAAAAGTACATTTATTATACCACGTAATACCAGATGATAAAAATAAATTTAATACAGCAGTGATTAAGTGGAAGTGGCAATAAAGAGATAAATCAAGCAAATTATTTGCCTTTTGTTATTGGTTACCATGATTATCCTTCAGCAATCTTTTTGGCATTTGATTTCTATGCTCTGTGCATGAAAGCTACAAAGATTAAGCAGAACATAAATTAAGAAAAAGATAGGTATGCAAATAATATGGTTGCAGATAGAGGTAACAGCATGAGAAAATACCTGCTTTGTAGTCATATTCCAAATTTTCTCAACCATTTTATCTCCTTTGTTAAACTACCTTTTTTGTTTTATATTTCAGTGGCTATCATACACTGTAAAGACAATTCTATTGCTTGATTATATTTCCATTTTGTATAACATCTGTAGGGACCTGTCCTGTTTCATTTGATTTTAGTGGCACAGGATCAAGGCATAGAATAATTGAGTAATAGTAACACTCAATCTACTATAGTAATAAGGGATATTGGACTGATTTTTCTCTCTCGCAAGAGTAAGTAGAATTTCCAGGATGCTAAATTTTTATTTGAGTCACTTTTCAGATAGAACCACATTTTAATGAAAAAGTATTTAATTTAAATATAACTGTATTAGAAATACAATTTCATCTGATCTATTTTAAAAGACTCTTCTGATAGGCCCATATGTAATTCTTTGGCCTAAGTATCTGGGGCTTTCTTTCTTTTTCTTTTTTGCATGTGATACTAGATGGAATTAAGGTGTTGCATTTTGATCATCTGTTAGTGATCTGAATCAATGTTCCCTCTAACTTTTCATGTAGCTGATCAAGCCTTCATGCCCTCAGAGACATAATTTTACTGAACAACCATGAAAACAAATCACAAAAAATGAATGGGCAAAATTTGTAAATATTACTATTACTTTTCCGAGCTAGATTTTTTTTATTAATCAGTTAGGATTTGGCTTTTACTGTGACCACAGGGAATGGTTTCATATGTCAGCGTCCCTATTAAACTAACATTTAAATCACCTACATTGCCCGCTGCTCCAATGTCACTGCTTCTCCCTCATCACATCTCCTCTTAATAGCCACAATCCAGTAATTTACTATTTCTTCCTCCATATACTACCAGTCTCTGCCTCATGTCATATTTTGCTGTCACTTCTCTTTGTCTCCCCTGACCCATTTCCCTTTCGCTGATGGTTTATTTTCTCTCCATCTGCTCCAATCAATGCCTCTCCCCTTCTTGTATGTCACTTATGCCTCATTGCCCTGTGGAAGTTCCCCCAGTTCCAACCTGTACTGACAGAATTGATTCTCTGTAAGAGAATGAGATTTCCAGTCTTTCATCCTTTATTCTTCCAGCCCTTGCTAAGAGCTCTTCTAAGCAGTGCTCCCTGTCTACTTGCTATAGAGAAAAGAAGTAACTAATACGTATGAAGGGCTAGAGGTGGTCTATATATACAGTTTGGTAGGACCGAAGGCCGGGAAGTCGGATCAAGGGTACTACTTGCTTACAAAACAAGGTCAGTGCAGGCTGAAGATACAAGGAAGGGGAGTTTCATACAGTGGCTCTGCTTGTGTACTTGGAGCAGCAGATAACATCCCAGGCTTCTTGTTCTTCAAGAATTCTTCCAGTGCTAAAGCTCTTCTTCTGCCCCGGAGCTGCAGAAATAGTGCAGATATGCATGCTGCCTTTGTGTGTGTGTAAGTAACTATTGTGAGTATACCCTGTTTCCACCCCATAAACGTTTGTGGAAATGAGGCGCTGAAGCTCTCCCAATGAACAAAAATTCCCAAGTGGACTGAAAATGAATGAGCTACTCTGGATTATGTTTCGTTTTAATATATTGAATTACTTCAGTAAGTAAACCAAATTAAGAAAATTATAGGCATCGTTCAGTTTTTCCAGTGACATTAATGAGTTTTAAAGTTCAGGGTATCTTTGTCTTGCCATAAAATAAATGATGCCTTTTTCCTTGATGAAATTAAATTCAACTTGATTACCAAAGGGTTCAGCAGTGGTGGCAAAATCCATTGCCTCCACTATATTTTTGTTTTCTATTTGCAGCTTCTGATTCTTTAAAGTGTCTTGCTTTTAAGACACTTCCCCCCTCTCTCCAAAAACAAAAGAAATTAAGTGTTCTGGTGCCACTGGGGATCAGAGGATTTATTATTGTTCTAACTAGAATCTAACCTGTTATGAAGAGCAAATGGCATGCTGTATCCTCAGCCAGTTGTAGATTCTGTACGTTTGGCAGTTGCATTCTTAGGTACAGAAAACTCCAGTAATCAAACCTGAAGGTCAACTGGGCATGGATCTCTGAGCTTAAGTCTGAAAACAGAAGGGGCACAATCTTCTTGTCAGACATAGATTGGAAAAGGCAGGGTGTTCTTTTGTGACCATGGCTGTTTGGGTTTTCAGAAACATTGCAGAGGACAAGTGAATGTACGTAAAACTCATGAGACCAGGATGGAGTTATAATGGACCCAGATGACAATCAATTTAAAAAAATGTTGCAGTGTGGTCAATTGTCTGATCAATTACAGGTCCCAGCATGACACCTAATGATCATGTTCACATACTACCATACTCCAGTGCATTAGTGTGTGCTAACTATAGCATTTAATCTGATGTGACAGTGAGATCAGGTGTCTCTTATGTTACAGAGCTAACTGTACTTCTGTCCCCCTCTAGCCTCTCTGTGTGACTCCCTCAGGTGTCAGGCCTCAGCTTTTTACCTATGTTGGGTGTAATTACACAATTATCCCACTCTGAGTGGCCCACTGGGCTAAAGTACCCTGTGTATCAACTGTGCTTACCCAGATAGTCCAACTGGATTTGATACCAACCGTTCTTCCCTACGGGAGTATATAGTAGTTAAATAGCCTTCTTAAAACAAAGTATGTTTATTTTAAATGTTTAAGCATTTTAGAGGAAAAGATCTTAAAACAACAGTTTATATGCATGACTATCTTACCTAATGGCTTATCATGCTCTAATGATAACCTAGGCAGGCCTTGCTTCTTTAGATACCATAATGGGTGCATGCACCTTAGTCTCATTTCCATGAACAACCCTTCCCCTCTTTTGAGAAAGAGAGACCCTTGTTAAACTGCTGTAGTCCTTTTATTCTGTGTTCCCAGGCAGTGGCCTTTCTGGACAAAATTAGTTTATCAAGTGGGCTGAGGAGGAGGTAAAATTCTTACAGCCCACCAGCTACAGAGATCTGACTCTCTAGCCCAAACTGTGGCAATTAACACTTATAGCTCTAGAGATCACCATTCGATTCCTGATGTGTTGGCCAAGAGGGCAGCAGTCACACTAACAGTCGAGGCATTGTCCCTTAACAGCCCTTAAGTGTTTGTGGAGAAGTGGCTTTTCTCAAACCATTATGTTTTATTACTGTTGTTTTTCCTTACATCTCCCTATTAAATTAAATCAATATGCTCATACAATAAACATCCAGTTATTAATTGGATCAACATAGTATTCAGAAATTAGTACAGAGCACCTCTGATTCTAGCACACCCTATGTTACTGAGCCAGATCCATCCCAGTGAGTGCAGTAGGATGCAAACTGCAACTCCATATGCCAGCAAGACACAATAATCTCCAGTGGAAATTTGTTCATAGAGGGCAGAAGGTATTTCCAACCTCAGGGGTTAGATTGGAGAAGCAGTATTAATTTGGGACAAAGCTCCATAGGATCTCACCAGTAAAGGCTGCTGAAGAGGTTCACTAAATCACAGCATCTCCCCAACTGCCTTGTCCAGCTGTCCCAGCCTAACACAGCACAGTTTTGAGCTGTGCTTGAACCCCTTCATGGCCTGGCAGAGGGTAGATTATGGCTGTCTTATGTGGATGCAAAGTTCTTTGAACAACTTTCCAGTGATGGGGTCCTGCATCCTGATTTATATCAGCAGAAGTGAGCATAAACTGGGGAGAATCCAATCAGCTGTAGTGCAGAAAGCTGTGTGATATGGTGCTAAATCAGAAGCAGTCTCTTTTTCACATTGTGAAGAACCTCCTTCATTAGTAGTAAAAGATCCTTGCCACTCTCTCAGTGGATCAGTTTTTACCAGTGACAGGTAATTTTGTCAATTTCATCAAAGGTCTCTGAAGCAGTTTTTAATTATTCATAATTTATGCAGAGACGATATGAGAGGTCTTGAGACCTGGAATACAATTTTATATTTTGTATTGCATGATGTAAGTGTGAACAAACAAGAAATGAGCTCATTGCTATAGGCATTCTGCGATTGAAGAATGCTGTGTTTAGAACAGTGAACTGTGTTTAAAGTAAATGGCCTTCCATATTAACAAATCTAATCTCCAAAACTATACTGACAGTTTCTTGTTCAATCTATGCATGGTTTTTGTCAGTTGTATTCAATGTTGTCAATGGAAAAGGAATTTGGTTTCTTGTCCCCATTTGGAAGTACAAAAGCGATGCTTGCTTCAAAACTATAAGCAGAGTATCACAGGAGAAATGTATTGGAAATCCTAGATCAAAACAAATCAGTTCACTTTGACACCAGTCCTGCTTATTTAAACATACCATACTGTTTCACACTCTTGTCCACCTCCACTATAATGATGGCATACATGGTAGGCAGGTTTTTCAAGGATTGCCATGTTGAAGAATACCCAGAAATAATCTTTGTTACAGTCTTGTGCTGAGGATTCCAAAATTGAATCTACCGTAACTGGCAAGGAATGAGGGAGGTAATGCTTTTGTGGTTAAGGTACTGGCCAGGGAATTAGGAAACTTGATTTCTACTACCATTCTTCCAGGGATATCTTGTGCGACCTAGTGTGAGTCATTTAACTTTTCTGTGCCAAAGCTTCTTAATTTGTATGGGGATAATACTCAATTATCTCCTTGGATAAAATAATTGTATATCCACATAAATGAACTCCTATCCATATCAATGAAATCTGTTTTGTTTCCAGAGTCAGTCTCATCTTGGTTTGTCTCTTTTATTTGTCGTGGCAGCTCTTTTCAGTGTAAGTTTGCCATTCTGCTCTTAACAATACTGACTTTTTCATATCAGCTAAAGAGGGAGGGTTAGATTTTTCAAATGGCAGCCTCCATTTGTGCATGCACAATTTTCAAAGAGGAAATCCAAGGTTAAATTTGACATTCTGGGTCTCATTTTCAATGGGACAGGACTGACATTTGTGGTTTCATGACTTTGAAGACTCTCACACCTACATGTGCACTTTCTGTGCACAGTCCCCTGCATACACACCCAATGAGATTTGTGTGCATCCAGGTGTAAACCTCTATTACTTGTGTAGGCAAGTGATGGAATTTGTCATCTGAAAGTGCAAGGGAGTGTACAAAAACATGCATACTGGAATATGTATATGCAAACCCAGGGTAGAAAACAGGGTGAAACACAGCCCTCCTCCCTTTAAAAATTAGAGCTAGGGAATGTCAGATTTAACCTTGGATTTCCTATGTTGTTGTTTTTTTATGTTCCAGATTCTTAATATTAAAAAAGAGGGTTTAAAATATATAAATGATGTACAAGTACAAGACGAGAGGAATGGGCTGGCAAGAATGTATCACATTTGTACAGGGAGGCAGAAAGTTAAGTAGGTAGTTAAGTCTGTAATCTGTGTTCAATTCCCAGCTCTGTCAGAGACTTTGGACCAGTCCAGCCTCTGTTCTGCCTACCTCCATTCTCCTATAACCCTTCTCCTGGCCAGGGCAAACCCACTAACCACAGCCACTTCCCTCTATCTCTCCTATGCTATCTTGTCTGTTGAGTGGTCTTTCTGTCATTGTGTGATGGGGTCTGCAGGTGTGTGGCATGTATCTGAGCTAATGAGTGTCATTGAGGTAAATCTACTAATTTCTGTCTATTGAGTTAGACATGCCTGAGGCACGACTAAGGGTATTTCTTCGGTGCAGTTAGCTCAAGTTATCTACATTTGAGTTATCATCTCTTGAGTTAGCCTTGCCCCAGTGAGAGCAGTCACATTGCAAACTAACACTTGAGCTGCACAGATTGTTGGGATTAGCAACACACAGCAGCTGCAGTCCCACTATATTATTAGCTCAAGAATCAGCAGCGCACATCAACCTGTGCCCCCAACAGGCTAGCTAGTGCAAGTTTAAAGCATCAATTAATATGAGCTAGAGACTTTTGTGTCTGGATAGGAGTCAGGTTGGGGCAACACTGCAGTGAAGAAAGCTCTTAAGCAGCAGCACCTACTGAGGACATGGTACCTTCGTTAGGATGTTTGAAAGTGCCAGGTCAGCAGCTAAGCCCTTAAATATGCTCTTGTTCTGGCCCTTTCCTCCCTGCTGTGCACTCAGGACCTCCTGTGGCAACTCTCACCCTTTTTCGAAGACACCACAAGTGGCCAGAAAAAAAACTTCTAGTTACCCAAAATATCAATTTCACATGTGAAGACTCTTGAAATTTCTGGCCAAAGTACATGTAGAATTAAGTAAGGAATTAAACCACTTTTGTAGATGCAGTTTACAAGCTTGACAACTGATAAAACAGTACTTAAATTGGCATGAATAAAAAGACTAGATACAAATCAATAGTGATACAAATCATAACTGGGAAAAGTCTAATAGAACCTACTAGAAGAGATGATAAATGAACTGTACGTTCTCTGAGAATAGCTGGAGAATTAGTATGCCAGTGAATGGATGTAAAATTGTTATAAAAGAAATTGTCTGTAGGGAGCTCAATCATCAAGAAATTACTGGTTGTGTTTGGAAGGATAAAGAAAACAATGAACATTTCAAAAATAAATGCTAGACGACCTTTTTTTGTTTCTTCCAAATTTGAAAGCAGATGTTTTGAAAAATGTCTTCTGTAGCTAGAAGGTCAAGCTCTCTGTTTATGTTTTCTTTTATCTAGTTATAAGAAAAGGATTTCATATATAGAAACAACAAACAAACGAAGTTTTAGAACAGGTGACAAAATGCTGTACAGTAACTTTTGAACTTGTTTCAGAACAAGACATTTTAACTTTGCAAGCCATAATATTGATATAGCGGGAAAGATGAAATGTTGGAACCAAAAACAATTTATACAAGTAAAAATTGACTTATTAATATCCTGGCAAAACATAAAGACTATGGATGACTGATACAAACATGACTGCAAGAGAAATATTAATTGGAATGCAAAACAATGATGAAATTAAAGTTATCAATAACAATACAGAATGTGTCTTTCATTTTCATTATTGCTTTTTTCTACTTTTTCTCTTCACACACATAATATAGCATATTAATCCCAAGGAAATTTACAGTCTTGAGGTTTAAGATGAGATTTTTAACTGGTTCCTAAAGTGTACAGAAAAAAATTAACCCAGCATCATAACAACAATACATTGCAATTTTTATGGTGTCACTTTTAACTTTAAAAGTATTATGGACTCAAGCAGGCAGAACTCCCTCATCAGCTTTTGGCAGGAACTGATAAAGTAAGTGTCAAAAACGGCTTCCTGGAGCTTCAACAGAAGGAATTGCACATGGCAGAGAACAGGCCTGAAATCATTTCTAGTCCTATCTTAACAGATGGTATTGGATCACAGTACCAGGAAGAACGTGCATCAAATGTTAAGACTGTGAAAACTAGTATTGTAATTAATGGCAATGTTTTACTGAATATATGTAACCATTTGAAAATGTTCTCGATGGACATGATGATCTACACTACTGACCCAGAAGACAGCTGTCTTCCCTGCCATCCGAGAAAGGAGATAGAAAGAAGTGAGAACACCATGAGCAGGACCAGCCATAAGGATTCCTGTTCTCACTCTTGCTCCACCAAAGCAGATTCCACTCACTCTCCTCTGGGCTGGAGGGAGGTGGCAAGAGCTGGCAGGGATTTCATGGACAGGAAGAGTCATGAAGGTGCCATGCCCAGAAGTTTCAGCTCCACCTTAGAACACGTTGACTAGACTAGGCAACTTCTGATTAATAGATTTTTCTTATGGTGTCCCCCACACAGTGTAATTCTGATTGTGCTTACTTTATCTGGCAAGGGAGAGAATGGGTAAGATGAGGCACCCAAATACATTGGAAGAGAGAAGGAAATGGTTCATACTTGGGCTTTCAATTAAACGCAATTAATGCATATGATTAATGCAAAACAAATCAGATTTTAAAAAGTCAAGATTAATCTATTTTAATTGCACTGTTAAACAATAATAGAATACCAATTTTAATTTATTATAAATATTTTTGGATATTTTTCTACATTTTCAAATATATTGATTGCAATTACAACACAGAATACAAAGTGTACAGTGCTTACTTTATATTATTATTTTTATTACAAATATTTGTAATAAAAAATACAAGTCCACTCAGTTCTACTTCTTGTTCAGCCAATTGCTAAGACAAACAGTTAGTATTATCTCCCATAAATATAAACAGTCACTTCTTATTTACAATGTCACTTGAAAGTGAGAATAGGAGTTAGCATGGCACTGTTGTAACCAGTGTTGCAAGATGTTTATGTGCCAGATATGCTAAGAATTTGTGTGCCTCTCCATGCTTCGACTTGTAGGCTCTAAAGTTTTACATTGTTTTGTTTTTGAGTGCAGTTATGTAAAAAAAAAATTCGACATTTGTAAGTTGCACTTGCATGATAAAGAGATTGCACTACATTAATTGTATGTGGTAAACTGAAAAATATTATTTCTTTTGTTTATCTTTTTTACAATGCAAATATTTGTAATTAAAAATAATATAAAGTAAGCACTGTACACTTTGTATTCTGTGTTGTAATTGAAATCAATATATTTTAAAATGTAGAAAAACATCCAAAAACAGTTACAAAAAATTTCAATTGGTATTCTATTATTGTTTAACAGTGTGATTAAAACTGTGATTAATTGTGACTATTCTTTTTAATCTCACAATTAATTATGATTGTTTTTTTTAAAATCCTTTGACAGTCCATTTAAAATATCATGGCACTAGCAACACACATGCCTTCCTACTGTGTATACCTATCCCTTTCTCATACACATTGTTTCTCTTGCTATCCTCGGTCCTGACTTCTGACTCTGCACATATATACTTACATGCATAACTTTACTTACATGAGTAGACCATTAAATACTTACCTACCCATAGAGAGATTATCAGCATTTTCTTTTGATTCTATTCACTGTGAAGTATTTGTGGCTGAGGTCATTTATGTTTCAGGACTCAGCTAGGACTTTTTGGGGTGCCGTATTTAATAATAAATGCAGAAAGCTATGCACTGCAGATACAAACTTCTGTTGCACTTAACTATAGATAGCACAGCATTCAAACATGACATTACAGACCAGATTTTGAAACCCTTATGCAAAATAGTACTTTACTCATCAAATAGTCCCACTGAATACTATGGAACAGCTTTCAGAGTAAGATGCTACTCACCTTGAGTAAGGCTGGAAGAATCTAGCCTAGCATGAATATGAAACTTGTCCTCCTTGGAGCTATGATAAAGTTAATTCAGCAGAAAATAGTCTAATCTGATTAGACTCTGGCTGCTATGACGAAAGTGTGCAAGCATAGAACTAAGTGTTGGGTCTGAAGAAAGGAAAAGGGACATTAGTGTCCTCATGCTGCCCTGTGCAATATCAGAATGGTAGATCACAATCCTGTCCTTAAAATATAAAAATGAATATCCAGTGTTTGAAATTAAACATGTTGAATAATAGATTGATATACAGCTGATTTTATAAACTCTGTATGGACATCAACAACTCCGATTGTTAATATTAAAATTTAAAACAATAATAAAATAAAATATTTATTTCTGCCTGTTTCACAAGTTAATGAAAATATCATCTGATGTATTCTTATTGCAAATCAAGGTTCACTAATACTCCCCTAACATAAAAAAATCAGTATGCTCCATGTAATTAAGGCTTTTGAAAACATATTTTTTCCAGTTGGTAAAATGTCTGCTTTCATATTTTCTGCCATTCCCAAAACAAAAGCAAAAATGAACAGTAGAGGAAAAACTCAGTAAAATAAAAGCAAAAAATTGTTTTTGTAAACATATTTATGCAAAATTTACCTACTCTATCTAAAAGAAACTGAAATTGCATTGTCTTTCCATTGCAATAGAGGATGGAGAATAAAATAGGCATGTGAGCTATACTGTCTCAGCTGTTCATATTAAATATTTCTCTTTTTATCCCAGAACATGTTAGTACTTGCATTGCTGCTTTGCAGATTGTTTCAATTTCTGCCTTTGTTGAATGGATGCTGATGTTTATTATGTATAATGCCTTTCATAACCATTATTCTAAGAGAAGCCCTATGTTCACACTAAATAGTGTTCTGATTTGAAAGATTTTCCAATTTGAGAGAGATTCCATTTACTCAAAATGAAGAAGTCTGTGGGAAATGATAATTTTCTCAAAATGGAGGAAACTTGTCTAGTACAACAAATGTGATTGCTATAGGATGATCTCAAAATACTAAAATACTTTTACAAAGCATATATAGGGAAGGTACGTGTGACAGGTTGGAACCCTTATGAAGCCACCTGATGTACTGAGATACCACTGAGCATACCTGTTTTGCCAGCATGGGCCCCCTTTAACCTGTCTTGCTGAGCCAGGCTATTAAAGCCTCCTCTAACACACACACAGGTAGGGCTACACCCAGCTGCAGATCAGCTCTGGGAAGACTCAGCTTAAAGGACTTGCTTCAGCACTCTGGTGTTCACCTCCCTTGGAATGCAGACCCAGAGGTATATTATGAAATCCACCTCCTCCCTCAATGTGGAGGAAAGTATGCACAACTTCTTGCCTGCTGGCCCCACCCCATTAGAAATTAAAGAAACTGGGTTATATTGTTAACAAAACAAATGTTATTAACTAAAAAAGGCAGATTTTAAGTGGTAAAAGGGGTAGCAAACAGAACAAAGCAGATTACTAAGCAAATAAAACCAAACACGCAAACTAAGCTAGTTTCACTAAAGAAATTGGTTACAAATAGTATTTCTCACCCTAGATATTGTTGCAGACAGATTACAGAAAGTCTTGAAAGGCTGCTGCACTGGTCTCCCCCTTGAGACCTCAGGTATTTTTACTCACAAGCTAGATGCCCTTCCATCTTGGGTTCAATCCTTCTCCCCCCAGTTCAGTTTTTGCTTCCAGGTCTTTTTCAGTATCTCTTTGGGTGGAAAGCAGAGGAGAAGCATGATGATGTCACTCCTCTGCCTTATATAGCTTTTGTGTAAGGCAGGAACACTTTGTCTTCAAGTGGAAAACCATTGGCATTCCAAAAGGGGAGGAGGGGTATCCAGCACCAAGTGACTTGGAACCATGTCTCTGCAAGGCTGTGGTAGCCATTGCTCGTAGGTTGTCTCCAGTGTCCACAGGAAAGCTAAGCTCTTTCACAGTTCATTGTTTCTGCTAATGGCCCATTAGCCCTGTCTGGCTTTTCCACTGTTGTACGTGAAGGGCTGGTTGAGGTTGACACCCAAGTAACACATTTGAAATACAGACACACAGTTATATTCCTAACTTCAGATACAGAAATGATACAGGCATACAAATTGGATAATCACATTAAGTAAATCATAACCTTTCCAATTATATCTTACATGAGCCATCTTGCATAAAGTACATTTCAGTTATGTCATATTCATATCCTAAGTATATTTTCATAAGGAATATGGAATGGAATGTCACAGTATGATTCATAAGATGCTTAAAAATCATGTAGTGCTTTGCCCGAACAAGAACTGCATGACAAGAATCAGTGTTTTATTATTATTATGATATTTACATTTAGCAACTTGTTTGCACCTAATTAGCTCCTAGCTTGGAATACTTTCCTGCATTGTTTCTGAATTATGGCTGGGGAATTAAACTTGATGTTCCAGGCTGTTGTCTAGCATGGCTCCTCTTAGGGTAACAACTGGGTGTGGTGCTGCAGGGCTTTGGGGTCCCTTCCATGGATTTACCAAAAACCTGTCACAATGACATTTCAAATCAGTCATTTAACAAATCTGAAGCCACTGATATTATTTATTAAGTTTAATATTGTTTTTATGTCCAGATATTTATATGGCTCATTTAGTCTATTCCCTGCCCTTTGCATGTTGAGCTGCTGTCTTCAGTACTTGAAAATTATAATGTCACAAAGTTAGCTTTCATACATGAGCCCTCTACTGATCTGAATGTCTCTTATCTGAATCAATTCTATAGTGTTGAGTCAGAGCAGGTCCATCTTGTGCACTGAATAAGGCAGGTGGACAAAATAACATCTGATCATGTAATTAAATATTATATCACAAGCACATACATGAGGGGGTTGAATTAAGGTTGCACACAGAACCTTAATATATTGGCATTTCCAAACTTTTGAGTCCTTGACTTTGCAATCTTAATGTTCTTAACATTTTTTAGCATAAAATGTCCTACGGCTTTTTAAAAAAGCAAACTGAAATAACAGAAATTCCATCATGTGGCATAATACTGATACCTCGATGGGTCATCAGCAGGCATGTAACATTTAGATCCATCTCTGACCGTTGCCACTTGAACCAATGGATAGGACTGATGGGAGTAGTAGGTTGTCAATCTCTGTGGTGCTGGAACTAGGGATACTGGGGATGGCTTGAAGTGGTTTCTATCATATACAGGGTTTACAGTTTGGTTCAATGGCTCTCAGAATCCCCACCATAACATTTGTTCCAGCACTCACGGGTGCTTGGATCCAGATCTGGACAAAGCACAGCCCATGGCAGCACAGAGAATTGTAGGAAAAAAGCCCGCTCAGTTTCAGGTTTGAATATGTCCAGTGCAGATGAAATCTTAGTAGAATTTAGCTGCTAAAATGACAGAAGCCTCTACTGAGCATATGCAATTTTTCAAAGGCTTATAACCCGGCCAAATTTTGATGGATTTTCACAGAGATGGTAAAAGGCACATCCCTGACACAAAGGCCATCTCCCCACCCATACCAAATTCCTATTTCAAAGCATGGGGTTGCTAGAGTTTTTCAAAGAAAAGGTACTAGAATTATTTCACATGGGCAAAGCAATGGATTTTCCCTAGTCTCTTCTCTGGAAACAGCTGACTGGCTGACATTTTCCAAAAAGATTCTGCTTGAGGCTGACATGACAGAAAATTTCAGCCCAAACAGTAAAGTCTAGCAAAGTTATACACAACTGAAAACAGGATTTCATAAAGGGAAGTGTCAGGCAAACGTAATTGTCAGTACTACCAGTCCCACTGTAAGAAGGGGATAGTTGTCAGGAAACATAGTGACTACCTTGTATGCTTTATGCTTTCTGTTATATTTTTGAGTTTGGGGTGTATAAAATTGCATTGAAGAATTGCAGCTAGACACTTCTATCAAGCTGATGTCAGTTTGGGTTGAACCAGAATCCCTGCAATAACTCTTACCTAGAGGCCAGAGATGCTGCTGACTTGTGTTCCAACCTGAACCTCTGAACATTCTCTCTTGCTGGTTTGCCGTAGCCCTGCTATAGTCACTGTTTGCTCTTAGGTGCCAATCCTGCAAAGGCTTGCTTAACTCTTAAATTAAGTATGTGCATAAGTCTTTGCAGGGCTGAGGCCTTAGCAGGATCCTGCCTTTCATCAATCTTCTGTGCTTGTACCTCCCTATTCTTTCTTTCTGTCATTCTTTCTTAGTTTCATGTAATCAAAATGAGATGAAACCATATCACTAGTGAGATTTAAAATATATTCTTTTTGGTGACAGTTGACCATTTATTTTTGAGACATTGATTGTGCAACTATGAAGAGCTGTTAACATTTAATATTGTTGTTAATGTGTAATAATTATATTTCACAAGTGCCCAGGGACTCTGATGAGGGTTGAAATGAAGCCTTATTATGACTGATGCAATACAAACAGAGAGGCAGATACAGTTCCCGTTCCAAAGAATTTACAAAATAATATTAAATCTGCAGTAATATTTAACAGTGGCCCTATTCTAGTTAAATTGTACATACAAATTTCAGGTAAATCTACCACAGTAAAATAATGGTGCATTATCCTACAAACATTTACTCAGGGGCTTAACTTTACATGGTGAATTAGTCCTATTGTTTCCATGGGACTACTCACTTGAGTAAAATTAAGTGCATAAGATAGCTCAGGGCCAAAATTCTGACTTCATCTACAAGAGAATAAACATATACATATAATGGCAAACCCTTCTGCATACGGTGGTAATAGGTCACAGTTTGGCATTGTTAAAGATGGTGTAGTATTGATTAGACTTTAGAGAGTAATCCTTAACGGGGAGTAGCTATACATTTGAAATTAATTTTAATCACAGGAAATGTTTATGGTGCTGTTCTGTCAGCCCCTTACCTGAGCCATAAGAAATACTAACATGAATGGTGAATTCCTCATATCTCCAGCATCCCTCAAGATTTGATTTAAAAAGAAATAATCTCCATAATAGCAGGTTTATGCCTACCCAAAACATTAGGAATGGTCCCTATGTTTGTCCTGTCATGTAAGTAAATACATGGCTAATGAAAATAAAACTTACCGTTTACTACTTTAAATAAATTATGAAATACAGTAAACACTGAAATTAGGAATCAATTAAGCAAACATCATTTTTAAAATGATAAACTGAAAACTATTATTCATGTTGGTAGAGGAAATTAGAAATGGTAATAACTAATTGAATATAAACATTGACTGTACCTTTGCCCAATAGATTAACAATAGTTGCAGTGTTTTTCTTAATTTCATGTGGCGATAATGACCTATTTTAATATAGGGCCCAATCCTGTAAAGTACTAAACCAGGCCAATAACAAATTACAATCTTTAATAAAATAGCACAAGAGTTTCTTAACTTTCTACCTACATTGTCATCTTGTCCAATACTTCTCTTTTTCAGAGGCTATACCTGGCTCTGTAACCTACTCAAGCTGTTGGGCATCATAGTTGTGAAAGATGCTCTGTGCTCTGTAAGACTGGGCCCTACCCTTTGGGATAGAAACTGTTTGTTCTGTGTCTATATAGCACCTAGCACAATGGAGTCCAGATCCATGACTGGGGCGCCTAGGTGTATGACAGTAATACAAATTAATAATAAATCCAAAGCATATTCCTACTAATTATAGTGGGCACAGTTTGATGGGATGGTGGAACAGGGGTGGGATGGATGGTGAGGGCTAGCACCTCTGCAATGGAAATATTGCGGGGGCTGATCTATGTTTCTACTCCTGTACATCATTCCCTGTAAACTGCACATACATGTTGGGGGTGAAAGTGAGAGCGGAAGCTGGAGGGGCTGGAGTGGCCACCAGGGCACCTGAGATCAGACTGGGGCACAGGTAGAAACTCTCCTTGCTGAGTCTCAGTAGCTTACCGCACTCCTCCAAAGAGCACCCACCCCACTTCCACTCCTGTCCCTGACTCCACTGTTTCCCATGCAGAGGCCTCTGCCCTCCATTCACAGGCAGCTTCTGCTGCCTCTATGGCTTCAGCCCATAGTTAGGTCCCTGTCTGCAAACTAACTCTACTTCCATGTAAACACTTAGGACAACAAAAATTATTAGGGGTATGAAACGGCTTCCGTATGAGGAGAGATTAATAAAACTGGGACTTTTCAGCTTGGAAAAGAGACGACTAAGTGGAGATATGATAGAGGTCTATAAAATCATGACTGGTGTGGAGAAAGTAAATAAGGAAGTGTTATTTACTCCTTCTCATAACACAAGAACTAGGGGTCACCAAATGAAATTAATAGGCAGCAGGTTTGAAACAAACAAAAGGAAGTATTTTTTTACACTACGCACAGTCAACCTGTGGAACTCCTTGCCAGATGATGTTGTGAAGGTCAAGACTATAACAGGGCTCAAAGAAGAACTAGATAAGTTCAGGGAGGATAGATCCATCAATGGTTATTAGCCAGGATGGGCAGGGATGGTGTCACTAGCCTCTGTTTGCCAGAAGCTGGAAATGGGCGGCAGGGGGATGGATCACTTGATGATTACCTGTTCTGTTCATTCCCTCTGGGGCACCTGGCATTGGTCACTGTCGGAAGATAGGATACTGGGCTAGATGGACCTTTGGTCTGAGCCAGTATGGCCATTCTTATGTTCTTAAATCACAAGTCACATGGCTTCTAAGAGTACATCTACACTTGCAAGTGGACACAGGTACATGTGCGTGCCCTGCTAGAGGGGCGCTTCATACTTATTCAATGTGTCCATATATGCCTTTCCAGGCATGGGTATATGCTGTGCATGTACACATACCTGCATCCTTTGCAGCAGGCAACAGTAGAATCATGAATTCCGGGGTGGTATCCCAGAATCCTTTGCATCACAGGAGACACTCTGGGAACAGCCTTGCTGCATGTTGCAGGTACCCTAAGATGTTTTCACACATTTTGGTGACAGCAGCTTCTGCTTATCTCACCCTTCTTCCAAACTACTTTGGAGACATGGAGTATGAGGATTTGTTTCTACTACTGCTTGTGAGACAAATGTTCCAGAGGTCCAGTACCGGACGCTGGAAGCATTTGCTCTAGAGAATTTTGAGTCGCTGAAGACAGCTGGCCCAGTAGAAAAATAAGTCCAATGGCATCCTATGGAAAAGCTAGCTTGAATGCTGGAATTGGAATCCACGGGTGGACTGTCTCTTTGGGTCCCGGAGACCCAGAATGGTGTGGTGGGACTACATTGTCTAGGAACCTGGGATGCCAACCAGTGGCTGTAGAACATCAGGATGAAGAAGCATACCTTTCTAGAGTTGGGCAAGGAGCTTGCATCAAACCTCCAGTGCCAGAAGTGCGTGGTCATCACTGTTTGGAAGCTTGCAGCACCTAACAGCTACCAGTCAGTTGCAAAACAGTTCAGTGTTGGGAAAGTCAACTGTGGGGACAGTGGCTGTAGAGTTGTACAAGGCTATCATAGAATCATAGGACTGGAATGGACCTCAAGAGGCCATCTAGTCCAGTCCCCTGCACTCATGGCAGGACTAAGTATTATCTAAACCATCCATGCTAGGTGTTTGTCTAATCTGTTCTTAAAAATCTCCAATGATGGAGATTCCACAACCCGCCCAGGCAATTTATTCCAGTGCTTAACCACGCTGACAGCTACGAAATTTTTCCTAATGTCCAACCTAAACCTCCTTTGCTGCAATTTAAGCCCATTGCTTCTTGTCCTATCCTCAGAGGTTAAGAAGAACAATTTTTCTCCCTCCTCCTTGTAACAACCTTTTATGTACTTGAAAACTATTATGTACCCTCTCAAACTACCCTTTTCCAGACTAAACAAACCCAATTTTGTCAATCTTCCCTCATAGGTCATGTTTTCTAGACCTTTAATCATTTTTGTTGCTCTTCTCTGGACTTTCTCCAATTTGTCCCTATCTTTCCTGCCCAGAACTGGACACAATACTCCAGTTGAGGCCTGTTCAGTGCAGAGTAGAGCAAAAGAATTACTTCTCATATCTTGCTTACAGCACTCCTGTAAATTTATCGCAGAACGATGTTTGCTTTTTTTGCAAATACCTTTAGGCATCTGAAACTCATTGGCGATGCCTCCAGGACCAGCTGGATGCCAATTTGACCATTATGTGCTTATGTTTTGCTTGTTTTGCACGTCTGAAAAGGCAAAGGACAAGACTTGCACAGCAAGTGGTCACAGGACAGAACTAGACAAATTGGAGGATTGGGCCAAAATAAATCTAAGGTTCAACAAGGACAAGTGCAGAGTCCTGCACTTAGGACGGAAGAATCCCATGCACTGCTACAGGCTGGGGACTGACTGGCTAAGCAGCAGTTCTGCAGAAAAGGACCTGGGGATTACAGTAGACAAGAAGCTAGATATGAGTCAGCAATGTGCCCTTGTTGCCAAGAAGGCTAATGGCATTTTGGGCTGTACTTGTATGTGTACTTGCAGCTTTGGCTATGGGCTCAAGGACCTTTATACCTTCTTTGGGTAAGGGTCAGGCAGCAAAGGAGAGCAATGCAGCGTGCCCATGGCCCTGGAGGCCTATCACTGCCTGTGATCCACACTCCTCAACCCTGTCAACACTGCACTGACTGTGGGGTGGGTACAGGGCCATGGCACAGCGTGGGCACGTACGCACCCACTCCCCGGCCTCATGCTGTGTAGGCTGCCCAGACAGCAAGTGTAAAAAATCGGGACGGAGGCGGGGGTAATAGGAGCCTATATAAGAAAAAGCGCCCAATATCGGGACTGTCCCTATAAAATTGGGACAGCTGGTTACCCGAGCTGCTGTGCCATGGCTCTGCACCCATCCGATTGCAGTTTGAGGGGTCCAGGTTGCGCCTTTCACGCACGTCACCCTCCGCTCCCAAAGCATGGCGGAGACTATGTGCGCCCACTTCAAATGCCCGCCTCCTGACTGACAGGCGCCGCTGCCTGCGGCTGCCACAAGCGCCCAGGGGAGTGGGAGGAGGGAGAGGAAGAGCTGGGGCTCCTCGGGGAGCAGCGGCTCATGGACTCGCGGGCTCTCTTTTTAGTCTTATTTTTTTGCACATGCGCACACAGAAAACAATAAGGCCGGGCGAATTGGAACGCGAGCCGGGATGCGCATGCGCGCTGGCGCCGCTGACGCTGCCAGGAGAGTAGTTCCAGCCCCCGGCGCACGTGTAGAGGAAGCCGGAAGGAGTGTTGGGAGGGGGCGGGGCCGAGCAGCGTGGCCGTTCGCCGCGCGGTGGAGATGGAGGTGGCCGAACAGCTGGAGACGCTGAAGTTTGATAACGGGCGGGCTCCGGGGAGTCCCAGCGCGGCGGGGCCGCAGCCGGGCCAGGAGGAGCCCGCGGGCGGCGAGGAGACGGGGCAGGAGGAGCCCGCGGGGCCGCAGCCGGGCCAGGAGGAGCCCGCGGGCGGCGAGGAGCCGGGCCAGGCCTCGGCGCCCGCGGCAGGAAGAGCCCCCGGCGCCCAGGGCCCGCGGGAGGAGCAGCCCGGCGAGGGCAGTGCCGACTCGGACAGGTGCGTAGCCCAGTTTAGCCCCCTCCGCCCCCTGCTCCTCGTCCCTGTGCCGGCCGCTGGTGGCGTTCACAGCGCCGGTCAGTTTCGGGGTTGGCAGGAACAGTCGCGAAACTGAGCGGAGGCTTTGTCAGTTTCACCCTTGTGCGGCTTGGGGAAGCGCTGACCAGCAGCAGAGCCCTGGGCCTGCCGGTCGCCACCATCAGGAAAATACCATTGCCCCATTCATGTGTATTTCAGTGATGATGGTTATAGTGGCTTTCTCCCCCAGCAGCCCTCTGGATGTGCTCCTGTGCCTTGTCCTCCTCACAGGTGTTGTCTTCCCTATGGAAAGGGAGGAGAACTAAGCATTACTTGCTGAAAATGAGAAAATTCAATCAATGTACAATTCAAAGCAGGTTGTTAACTGTCAAGGTTTTTGGTATCAACTGTCGTTTTAAGCCAAACCCTAATCTCTACTTTTTGTGGGGTGTGTGTGTGGATGGGGAGTCATAATTTTAACAATGGTCCCTCAACCACTGTACTAGTTTCTTTTGCATTAGTATTGGTGGATCATGGTGAACAGATTTGAAAGAGTTGATTTAGGGGACTTCTAACTTACATAGCTATGTATGAAGCTATAGTGAAGGGTAAAAATGTATCTAGTCCAGGCTTGCCGAACTGTTCTTTAGGGTATGAAAAGTAAGTGAGAACAGACTCGCTTTGTAAGTACAGAGGTGAGCAGAAGTGTAGTACAATTGGTGAGAGGAATCTTCCATCTACTTTGTGGCTAAGTCAGATCAGATTCACTTGAATCCTTCTATAGCTTCACTATCAGGAGATAAACATGCTGTCCTGTTGGTTTTGTATGCTAGGGTCCTGAGCATGCTTGAGGAGCTGCAACTTACTAACTACAAGATTCACACTTGGATACAGTCATGAGTAATGTTTCTATCTCTCCATCCCATCCTGGTGTACAAAGACTTGGCCTCAGTTGTTCATGCCTTTGTCACCTCTTGGCTGGACTGCAGCAATGCAATATACCTGGGCATGAAGCCTTTGGCACTCTAGGAAACACTATGTAGAACAAAACACTACAGTGCATATCCTCAGCATCATAGCAGACCTCATCATAGCTCTCTGCTCTCTGCAGTTACTTCCCATGTAATTTTGAGTCAAGGTCTCAGTCCTTATCTTTAGAGCACTGTATGGGTCCAAGATCTCTAAAACACCGCCTAAAAGCCTGAGAAAAAAAGACTGTGGTCAACAGTTACCTTCTCCTCTTGCATAATGGAACTATCAACAACAAGAGTAAAAGTTCTGTGTCCCTCACAGAAGTGATTCTCAAGGGATGGTCCAAGACACTGGAATGAGCTTCCCCCCCCAAATGAAGGGCCATCACAGCCCTCATCACTTTCTATTTGAAGTGCAAGGCCCATTTCTTTGACTTGCCTTTTCTAATATAAACACATAAGAACAGGTATAGTCTTAAAAAAGGTATATTATTTAAAAAAAAGAAAAACTACCAAAACAAGACATTCCTCAACACATTCTTTTCCCTCTGGGGAGAGGATGAGAGACCAGTGACAGATGTGTAATCATGTTTCTTAATGCAATACTGGAAGATGCTCAGATACAATGGTGATGAGTATGGTATAAAAACTTACATAGGATTATGTCTGGTAAAGGTTAATGCAGAAGTTGAGGGTTCGTTATTAAAAGAAAAATATCTTAAGTGGTGGGTCAGGTTTTGCTCAAGAAGTTGTCTCTTGACACCAAAAAACTTGACAGCACGTGTGTGTCTTGAATCTATCCTTAGGGGTGAGGTGGGGCAAGGGAGACAGAGAAGGCCCTTGCATTGCAGGTATGACTTCATCTGGATTCTTCTGACTTCCAAGCTTGTGTCTCTGGTGTCAAGTTTTGGGTATGGCATAAAGAGCTTTAGTATCGTTTGGTTATGTTTACATTAATGTGTAGGGTGACCATAGTTCCCTATGCTGAATACAGGACACCTGGTTAAAATTACTCTTATTCAAGCGAGTTCAACGGCAATCAATCATAACTATGCAGTACAAACGTTCAAATTAATGTCAGGTTGACTGAGCCCCCTGTTAAAAAGAAATACTACATAGCTGAATTATTTTTATTTACCTTCTTATCTTTAAGGCTTTAGGGTTCACACAGGGAGTGGTCACACACACACTCTCTCTCTTCCCCCCCCCCCCCCCAATACAGCTCTCTTAAACAGATGCGGGGGTGGGGGGTGGGGTTGACCGACCTGACCCTCCCTGCCCAACGCTCTCCACCCTCCATGCCTGGCTGGGCCCCTGGGACAGACTCTCACCTGGTACCTGGCACCACATCTTCCTGAGGCAATCAATATGTGTGTGTGTGTGGTTACATGCTTCTCTTTTCCCCCTCCTCCCCCCCAATTTCTGCCAGGGTTCCCACCAGAATGTGGCCAGCAGCAGCCTTTTGCACTGGGAGGGAAGGGATGGGTGCTGCTTGCAGCTGCAGGGCAGGTGTAGGAGGGGAAGGGATGATCTGGCCCTTGTCTTTGCAGAGCTTATCTCTTCCGTCCCCACCCATGTGGCTGGAAGCAGCTCCTGTCCCTTCCTGCCTGCACAGTGTTGAAAGGCAGCTAACACCTCCAGGCTGCTGCTGGCCACTGACATAACCCATCCGCCTCCTGTCCCCTGGCTACAGCACAGGCAGGAAGGGGTTAAGCCCTAGGGATGCATTGTGCACCAGGGCCCAAGGAACCTGACTGCAGGGGCTTCAGGAAACCCAGCCAGAGATATGGCTCAGCATGGGAGGGTGCCTATGGGTTGGAGCAGCTCCACGCTATCTGGGGCAGGACCTGGGGAGGGGGACAGGTGAAGAGGGTGCTGTGGAGCCTGCAGGGTCGGGGTGCAAACAGGATGGAAATTGCTCCCCCCCCCCCCTGCACCACTCTAGAGCTTAGCTGAGGTGCAGAGAGTCTACCCTATGCCAGTACTGTGCGGGGCTTTAGCACATGCAGGGCTTGGCTCCTCCTGGCCAGTGCCCCGGCCTAGAGGGTCTTGGGTTTTCCTGGGGTGGCAGCCCAGCCAGACGCAGAGGGGAAGGAAGAAGCCTGCTGGCAAGGCTGTTGGTGAGCTGAGCACGCCGACCAGGGGCTGGTTCTCCGCACACCTCTGGGAGCAGGACGCACCCCGCCGGGGAGGATATGGATAAGCAGCGGGGCTGGGAGGGGTGTGTGAAGGGGTAAAGAAGGGAGAGGGCAGCATGTAAAGGGCCTATGGATGAGCAGCAGAGGTGACATGTAACTGTCAGCCACCTGGAGCCTGCTTCCACTCACCAGCCACCGCAGCTCACAGCACGTAGCCAGTGGGACGAGGCTCTGCTGCTCTTAATTTTTTGTAAGCACAATATCTTTGCATAAAATGAAAGTGTGTGTGTGTATTTTGTTTACAATTATTATTTTTATTACAGTGGTGTTCAGGAAGTCTAGTAGAATGGGGCCTCAGTCAGGACTATGTAAACACTCATAGACCCAGTAAGCTTACAATCTAAGAAAGATGGTGGTTTTGTTCCATTGCTGGTAACTGGCCTAATCTTGTGTTGTGCCCTTATATGAGTTATTCAAGGATAATAGATTAAAGTATAATCCTTGTGTCTTTTACTTTAATGTAGCATAGGAGTTTTCTTACAAAAAGATACAGATGTTTATAACTCCTGTTTTTGTCTTCTGCAGTGATACGGATTCTGATAGTTCATCTTCTGTCTCCTCTTCTTCATGTTCTCTTTCAATTGGATCTGTTGAAAGTGATAGTCAGCAAAATGGAAATAACACATCTTACCATGTTAAACCAAAAGATGAATTGCCTCTTGAAGTAAGTATATTATGAAAGCTTTCCAACATTTTCCAGTTATCGTGTTAAATATATTTAACTTAATATATTTACAACTTTTGTAAAATCACTTTTTTAAATAAAATGATCAATGGGTTTATGGCTCTCACTTGCTGATTAGTTGATTATTTGAGATTTAGTTGTAAGTGGTGCATAGGATCTGGTCCAACAGGTGAATATAGCTGAACCACTCAGTAATAGCAACCATCATGTAATAAAATGGATCCCCCCCTCTAGGGAGAAAAAAACCCAATGAAATCCACCACAGTGGGATTCAACTACAAAAAGGAGATCTACACAAAAATGAGAAGGCTAGTTAACAGAAATTAAAAGTGGTCACTAGTGAAATGCCTGCAAACTGCATGGAAACTTTAAAAAACCATAATGGAGGCTCAAACTATATGTATACCCCAAATAATTAAAAAAGAAAAACAGTAAGAGGACCAGAAAATGCTACCATGGTGAAATAGAGTAAATAAAAGTGGTTAGAAATAAAGACATCTTTTAAAAATTGGAAGTGAAATCCTACTGAGGAAAAGAGAAATGAACATAAACTCTGGCAAGTCAGGAGTAGAAGTATAATTAGGCAGGTTAAAAGAGAATTCGAAGAGCAACTAGCAAAAGAAATAAACCAGCAGCAATACTTTAAGTGCATAAAAATCAGGAAGCCTGCTAAACATTCAGTAGGGCCACTGGACAATCAAAGTGTTAAATGAACACTCATGAAAGGCAAGGCTGTTGTAGAGAAGCTAAATTAATTCTTTGCATCTGTCTTTGCTGTAGATGATGTGAGGGAGATTACTATACCTGAGCCATTCTCTTTTAGTGACAGATTTGAGGAACTGTCACAGATTGTGGTGTCAGGAGAGGAGGTTTTGGAACAAATTAATAAACCATAACAAGTCACCAGGACCAGATGGTATTCACACAAGGGTTCTGAAGGAACTCGTATGAAAATGCAGAACTACTTATTGTAGTAACCTATCACTTAAATCAGCCTCTGTACCAGATGACTGGAGGATAGCTAATGTAATGTGGATTTAAAAAGGCTCCAGAGGTGATCCTGGCAATTATAGGCTGGCAAGACTAACTTCAGTACCGGTCAAGTTGCTTGAAACTATAGTAAAAAAACCCCAAAATTATCAGAGACATAGATGAATACAATATGTTGGGGAAATGTAAATCAAAGTTATGCCTCACCAATGTATTAGAATTATTTGAGGGGGTCAACAAACATGGACAAGGGTGATCCAGTGGACTTAGTGTACTTGGACTTTCAGAAAGCCTTTGACAAGGTCCTTTACCAAAGGTTCTTAAGCAGTGTAAGCAGTCATAGGATAAGAGGGAAGTTCCTCTTGTGGATCAATAACTGGTTAAAATGTAGGAAACAAAGGGTAGGAATAAATGATCAATTTCAGAATGGAGAGAGGTAAATAGTGCAGTCCCCCAAGAATCTGTACTGGGACCTGTGCTATTCAACATACTGATAAGTGGTCTGGAAAAAGGGGTAAATAGTGAGGTGGCAAAGTTTGTGGACCACACCAATTTATTCAAGATAGTTAAGTTCAAAGCTGACTGTGAAGAGTTACAAAGAGATCTCACTAAAGTGGCTGACTAGGCAAGAAAATGGCAGATAAAATTCAGTGTTGACAAGTGCAAAGTAATGTACACTGGAAAAACAATTCCAACTGTACATACAAAAGGATGTGGCTTAAATTAGCTGTTTAGCACTCAAGAAAGATCTTGGAGTCATTGTGGATAGTTCTCTGAAAACATCCACTTAATGTACAAAGTGTGTGTGTGTGTATATTTTCTGTTCATAGTTGCATTAGGTCCATTAGTAGGCTCTCTAAAGCAATTTGTCACTAATCAGGAAGTATTTGTTAGTGGTTTTCTTCATCCTTTGTGTCATGCAGATTTCCCTGTTTTTTTTTTTTAAATTCAATCTTTCTTTCAAATGTGAGACTCGTAAAACTTGAATGTATTCTGCCAGTTTCACAAATTATTTTAAAATGTTTGTACAGCTTATCAAACCTTGGAAAAGTAAGTTTTGGCCCTCCCAAATGTCTTGTCTCTTCTTAAACTCCCAAAGAATTCAAAGATTATGCTGACCCATCCCGCTTTTCACTTCATATTAATGAGAATTGTCTGGTGGGTAACAAAACTTGTTATGGATTTTTATATTTTGTTGTGTGCTTGCAATTACAATTCTGTTCTAAGTACTGCAGATGAAACATCTTAATGTGAATCTAATTGTTCCTTTCTTTGCTCCTGAGTTTCATAAATGGTACAAACTCATTAAATAGTTCTGTAATTATTACTCCCTATTTCAAGATAAGAACTAAATTCTAATTAAGATATTTAAAACTGGCTTCTTTCTGATAACATGAGGATGGGTAATTAGCCATAATCTACTTTATGTGAAGTAAGAATAAAAGGATTATAAAATAGTTTAATGCCATTATATAAATTGACGATATGCCTTCATCTATAATGCTATGTGCAGTAATAGTCAACTTATCTCATAAAGAATACTACTGAATTAGAGGGTGTTCAGAAAAGGGCAATGAAAATGATTGAACTTGTCAGGATCCTCTATTTTAGAAAAGAGGCAAATAAGGGACATGATAGAAGTATGTAAAAAAATGAAGCATTTAGAGATGGTAGATCAAGAGCTTCTGTTTTCCCATTCTCAACACAAGAATGAGGGAATGGGTGGTGAAATTGAAAGGTGGCAAATTGAATACTGAAAAAGGGAAATGCTTTTTCACTTGATGCATATTTAGACTGTAGAACTCAGTACTGCAGTGTGTCACTGAGGGCAAGAATTTATACGGTTTGGAGGGATTGGATGGCAATATGAATATTGGATATTCAGAGTTGTAATATTTAATTCAAACAAAGTACCTTGGAAGGAATAAATAGCTCATGCTTTAGAGCTTAAGCCAACTTCAAATTATTAAGGATTAGGAGGAGATCTTCACTGGGGCAGATTGTACCATACCTTCCTACTATGTATGGCTTTTGCATCTTCCTTTGAAACAGCTGGTGCTGGCCATTGTCAGAGACGGGGTATTGGGCTAGATAGGTTTGGAATAGGATCTAATATGGCAGATCCTATAATACTGTGGGTTTTATTGATGTTCTTTTGTGTATTGTGTTGGACTCCCCTAAATTCGTGCCAATTAAATATATATAAATTCTGCACAAACTTAAACACGGAAAAAGCATTTTAAAAGAATTTTTAAGCCTGTTGCCCTGTCCTTGTCCTATTGTTACCAGCTCATCTTGTGTGTATAGAAGATAGTGTGCTTGCCTAGGGCACAGTGATACATATCACAATACTTTAAGGACTGAGGACTAGCTTTAGTGTTCTCTACTTTTGGCAGGTTTTTTTGTGTTTAGGACTTCACGCCATAAAAGCAAGGAAATTGAGTGATTGAGTCAAACAATGACAGGCTCTGTAGCTATAGCAGTGGTCTGTCTGGTTCTGTAATATTCCTGATGTACCTTCTGAGTGTTATTTTGTAAGCTGATACTTACTTGCCTGTTGTGGTTAAATTTACCATTTACTACACTATTTAGCACTGAAGACCCATGAGCAACTTTGAAACATTAAGGATGTGTTACTCACTATAATATAGTCAACCACAAGCTTGGCAAGGCTGTGAAACCAAATGAGGACTTTTATATGAGAGCAGAGCCGTATTAGTATCTCTATACAAACAGGGTTTTCATCCCACAAGCATTTTCTTTTTAACATGAATTTTAGATAATTCAACATTTCAATATAGATGAGCATCCAAGGATTTCACTTCGCAGTTTGAGCCCAGTACGAGAATTCTTGTTCATTTCTTTTGTAGGTCAAGACTTAGTGCTGGTAAGAATTGCACAAAGATGCTTGTAATGACTCCACTATATTTGGAGGATTTTCTTGCCATGCTGTATTAGGAGGAGAACCTCACCAGACATTTAAATTGTTTTATTTAACTAAAACAACAACGTTAAGTATTCTGGATTTTTTTTCTTCAACAGCAAACATATAATATTTTAACAAAACAAGCATATGTCCCTCACTTCTCACATTTATCTCCAGCCTTCTTCTCCCTGTCCAGATCTATTCCACCTCCATCAATCTTCTATTCATTAAACTTTTTGAAACTTTGCACTTTTAGAGAGAGGTAAGGGATTGACTCTGTGTACACAAATTTGCTGAGGGACAGTAGGGTTGAGGTCTGTTGTTTCTCTCATTTTTCCTGTTAACAAGCATGTTACCTCTGTGGGGAGACATCCACAGTTTGAGAACTGCAAAACTAAGCATCTCCGATGGTATCTTCTAGACCAGTGGTCCCCAATGCAGTGCCTGCGGGCACCACGGCGCCTGCCGGGGCATTTGTGTGCCCGCCTAGTGCCCAGCAGGGGAGAGAAGCTGCAGCTCCGCGACTGCCGGGGACCAAGAACTCCGGGGCTGCATGCTGCGGGCGCCGGTGTTCTTGGACCCTGACAGGTGCAGGGCTGCAGCTTAAGCTGGAGAGAAGCCACGGCCCTGCATCTGCTGGGGACAGAGAACTCCGGGGCTGCGGGCTGCAGGTGCCGGTGTTCTCTTTCCCCGGCAGGTGCGGGGCCCGCCTAGTGCCCAGCAGGGGAGAGAAACCGCGGCCCCGCACCTGCTGGGGACAGAGTACTCTGGGGCTTGAAGCTTGCGGGCGCTGGTGTTCTCTGTCCCTGGCATGTGCAGGGCTGCGGCTTCTTTCCAGCTTCTCTAGGGCTGCAGGCTGCGGGCGCTGGTGTTTTGTCCCCGGCAGGCGTGGGGCGCAGCTTCCCTGATGGGGCCGCAGAACTCCGGGGCTGGTGTTCTCGGTCCCTGGCAGGCGTGGGGCCGTGGCTTAAGCCGGAGAGAAGCCGCGGCACTGCGCCTGACGGGGACAGAGAGCTCCGAGGCTGCAGGCTTCATTCTATGTTAAAGTAAGAATAATAAATATATTTGGACCAGCAGTTCAACAATGTTTTACTTTTTTAAAATAAATAAGATGAAAACTGTTTGATATTTATTTTGTAAAAACGCCTTAATTTTTCTTACAGGTAGATAAAAAAGAGCAAATTCACATGGTAAGGTGAAAGAGTAATTGCTGAATAATTTAATACCTTTTACGTGTAAAATTACCCTTTTTATCTTATGGATTCATATATTATGTATATTAAATATGATGTTATTCATATTATTTAATGTACAAATACAAAATAAGCCTTGAAAAATTGTTGGCGCCCACCACACTCTTCTGAAAACATGAATGTGCTACTGGCCACAAAAAGGTTGGGGACCACTGTCTAGACTGAGCACTGAGTCCCATTGGGTAGATAGAAAGATTATTTAGGTTAATCTATACAGAAGCCAGTGGAACCCCATAACATTGGATCCCTATTCCATGAACTATTGGAACTCATTTACAAAACTTTTCTTAAATATTACATGAATATATTGTCTCATACTATAGAATTAGAATTTATAATCCCTATTCCATGATGAGATATCTTTGAGCTATAATGTATCTTAATTAAAACTATCTTTAAATAGGTTTTTCCTCAAAAAGCATTTTATCAAAAAATACAATTTAAATAAACTTTTTTTTTTAAATCATTGATTTTTATCCGCCCTGATCGATACCAGCACCAGCAACCTCCTGCTTAACAGCAGCGGAGAGGAGATAGCTTCAAGTCCCATCGAAAGGGCAGACAAACCACTTCTTTGTCTTCTGCATCAGGCCTTAGATTTCAGGCTTGATGTGAGGCTCGAGCTGCAAACCAATCTTAATTTGTTGGGGCTCTTTCTCCTTTCTTCTCCTCTTTCCCCCCTTTGGATCCTAGAAATAATACAAAGGAGTTATTTCTTATGGTTTTACACTATCCCTTCCATCCCTGTTCAGAGACTCTTGGAAAGCTAAGAACAGAATTTAGTTTGCTCTTGGAAATAGGAACTATATAGAATGTTCAAAAGGGATTCTATTCCATACACTTTCTGGTTTCCGATGGAGGACTCTGACCCATCTTAGATCTGAGAAAGCTCAGCTCCATCAGAAGCATCCATAATTCCTTCCCTATCCACCCAAAATTGGTTCAGGGTTCTGTTTACAGGGTGTGTACCACATTGTTATGAGGGTTTCACATTGCAAGTATTTTTGCTTCCTTCTGGGAGTAGATCACTAGCAGTACAGGTCCTTCCCTTTGGTTTCTCTACTATTCTCATATACAGTATTTACAAAGTGTCTACCAGTGGTGGCAGCACATCTAAGATGATAGGCTATACATGGTGTGGAGAATAAGGGAGTTGTGTGTAATCTCCTATAAATATATGCACCTCAGTTTACCTGTTTGATATTATCCTGCCTGACTGCAAGGAGTTAAATTGAAGGAGGTTTTTTGTGGGGGAAACAAACAGGAAAATGAAATAATGACACACGAGGCTCATTAGTGGGACATTGGGGGGGCGGGGGGGGCTATGAAGTGGGGAATGCTCCTGCCTAGCTCCAGTCAGGCTGGCAAGGTTCACTCTTACCAGGCCTGAGCCTAGGATCAAAGAGAATATAGATACCTTAAAGCAGAGGTTTTCAAACTGGGAGGTATGTACACCTATGGGTGATTCACCAAGGTTATGAGGATGGCATGATGACTTGATAGGCCTGAGCTGAAGGAGGGAGCTTTGAATAGGTGGTCTTGGGTGCTGGGGCTAGGCTTCCTGCCCGTATTGCATCCTCACTGCAGGAGGCTGGTGGGGACTCTGAGCAAGTAATTGAAGATTGTACCCCGGGAGTACTGACTCTCCTGGCAGACAGAGCCCCCTTCTGAGGGTGGCATCAGGACACCTACTTCCCTTGCTGGACAGTGCCTCTGCTGGAGAGGTGGATGGGATTGTGCTGAAGGGTCAGGATGGGGGCTGTGTCTAGAAGAGGAGCCAGTACTCATGGGATGCAGCCTTCTGCTCCTCTCCTGACCCCAGCCCTTCAGCACTACCCTGTTTGTTTCCCCTCCGCAGTGGGGAGTGAGACAGATAGGAAGCTGGGTCCTGGCTGCTGAAGCTGCCTGACCACTGCAGGGAGCAGAAGGCCTCCTCAGCTACCATATGGTGAGCACCTGCCCATCTCCAGTAGGCTCTCCCCTGGCACCCATCTCTGGCTCCCTGCAAAAAAATATTTTTTTGGAGGGAAACGGGGAGAGGGGTGCATGAGACATGAATCTCTGAAGGGAAGCTCACCCCCCCCCCCCAAAATAAAAGCCTGGAAAACTGCCTTAAAGATATTGACATAGGGAAGAAATGAGTGGATATTCAGAAGCTGTCTGGAGGGAGGCCCTGACAGAGAGACCGAGGCCATGTCTACACTAGCGAGCTTACAGTGTCTCAGCAGTGCTGCTGTAAGATTGCTCCTGTAGCTGCTTTATGTATGAAATGTGGCACAAAAATTGTAGATTTAGGCCCATTTCTGGTTGGGTTGGGGAGGTATGATATCAAAATTGTTTATCTTAGTGTACAAGTCCATCCTAGGAAACTGGATAAAGGAGTCTTCACTAATATCTGGTTTTTAATACTCTGGTGTTTCCTGATTGTGGAGAGCAAAAATAACAAAAATTAAGCTAGTACTTTGAGGTCTGTTGAGTATCTGTGGAATCTACCCAAGAGAATCCAGAATACATTGGATTCAAGGATGAGTGAACTAACGTGTAAATTATCTTAACACCGTAAGAGAAGAGGTCTATATCAAACTTAAAGGAATATAGGAAGAAGTTACACATGGTGTCTTCCTGACACTATCAATGCAATACAATAAAATGGGATGATGAGGATAATTAATACTGAATATTTTAAAGTTTTGTATGCTAATAGTTTTAGAGAAAAGTTTGGAGGGTAGTGGTGATTGCTGTACTGTGATGGATCTTTCAACTTTTTGTTACACACCGTGAAACTTAGGGCATGCTTATGCTGCATTCAGGAGGTGTGATCGCAGACTGGTGGCTGGATAGGGTAGCTCTGCCCATAAAGGACCCCATGGATACGTAATTCAGTGGCTGCTTCCTGTGCTGCTATAGCTTCATGGTTATTGTTACTCAAGCTAGCTTTGATCTAGCTAGATCAAGACTGTGCTGGGTATGTCTACATATGCTGCATATCTGTGGACCGCAGTATAGATATAACTTTAGATAGGTACAAAGCAGTACACGTAATATACATACAGGGCCAGCTCTAGGTTTTTTTGCCACCCCAAGCAAAAAAAAATTTGCCTCCCCTCCCCCTTTTTTAGTGTGTGGCTTTTACACATTTTACACATGTAGGCAGCACCGGAAAGTCATTTTCATTTTTGTCCTGGCATTTTAGCCCTATAACCACTGGCACCAACGCGACAAGGAAATTGGCATGAATGGCGCCAGTAGGGCGGCACAGTACACACAAGTAATCGTTAACACATTTACACACGTTCCCATTGAGTGACCGTGTCACACGATGTGACACAATATTTTTCACGTCACGCTCCTATCGCACCACTGTACTTGGCCGTAGGTAAGGTGCTAGTCGCTGGGACGCACACTAGAGCCAGCCCTGCCTGGAGTTTTCCTAGCACTGAGGCCGCACAGCTGGGAGCCTGAGAGGCATGCAATGGAGAGAGTTCCACGGTTGGGCTTTGGCCAAGGAAGAGGCACTGGGCTGGCTGGATGGATGCTGCCCCTCTCTGCCCGGTCGTTCGCAGGAGGACACTCCAGGCACCAGAGCGCTGTGCGGTGCTGGAGAGGGATGCGGCAGCCTCTGGGGCTCCAGCAGGTAGAAGCTCCCCGGGTGTCCCGGGTACCGTCCTGCCCGGCCTGGCTCTTACCTTGCTGCAGATCTGGCCCGAGGACTCGTCTCTCGCTGCTCCTGCCGCCGGGGGTTGGGGCTGCTGCTGGATCTCAGCCCTGGTCATCCTCGCCTCGGCCCTGGCATGAGTTCGGCTCAGCCCGGGCTGCCGCTCCCCTCCCTTCCCCGGGCAGGAGGTGGCGCAGCGGGGAGGAGGCGGTGGTGGGGACAAACCGAGGAGAAGCCTGCCGCTGGTGCTGGAGGAGCGTCCCACCCAGCCGCCATATTCCGCCGCCACCCCCTGCGCTCCGCGGCAGGGGCAGAGCTGTCCTACTGGCTCCCGCCTGAGTGGGGGTGGCCGCTGCCCTCGGGGACACACTCTCCACTGAGCCGGCTTCCCCTGCCCCACTGCACAGCCCCGGTGGCACCCGGTCAGAGCAACGGGTGGTCAGGATCCAGCCCAGGATGCTGCCTCAGGTCGAAGCTGGGGCCCCAGCATTATGCCGCCCCTGGTAATTTGCTGCCTCAAGCACCTGCTTGTTTTGCTGGTGCCTAGAGCCGCCCCTGTATACATATGTATCTCTGTGGGGGGGCCCTAAAAAATATTTTTAAAATGTTCTCGTAGGCTGTTTTATTGTGTGCTAGACAACATCTCAGACGTCTTCTTACTAAAGGCTTACTAATTTATTGCAGTACTAGTATCCTATATAATTCAATAATTTTTAGGTTTGATACGCTCTTCTCCATGCTTTTATATCACATATTTAATCTCTGCTGTGCTACATTTAATACCATTTTTGTCTGCTGCTACAGAAATATTTTCCAGTGTTGTACATGGGTGTGATTATATAATCATCTAAAAGTTCATGTCAGAAAGTGAAGTTTAAAACTAAATTTCTCTCAACTGTTCAAGTTAATCTTCTTTGAGTAAAACTGACTTAGATGTAATGTAAAAGCAGCAAAGAGTCCTGTGGCACCTTATGTCACATGCATCCGATGAAGTGGGTATTCACCCACGAAAGCTCATGCTCCAATACGTCTGTTAGTCTATAAGATGCCACAGGATTCTTTGCTACTTTTACAGATCCAGACTAACACGGCTACCCCTCTGTTAGATGTAATGGATATACATGCAGCAGTGCTGTGGCATGGAAGTATTTAAAAAATCAGTAAAATAACATTCCCCAGATGTAATTTTCAACTCTCTTTAACAACTTTGTTTCTATTCCATTTATTAGAATGAATGTATTACTAGAATTTAGCCATATTTTTTTTCTTGAACTGCAAAAGTCAAATGTTTAAAATCATACTCTGCTAGCCATTGAGGAATGTCTAACCACAAAGTATTATATTTTGAAAATTAATTACTTTTATATTAGCAGGGACCACCTCCTGTTGAAGATTTGACAATAATTCTGCCTGAGGATGTTGAGCTGAAGCCCTTTGGGACAGTTTCAAGCATTATTGAGCAGTTAGGTAAGCAAGATGTATTTTCATTTAAACAAAATAAGAGAACTATATTTTTATATATGTGTGTATATATATATATATATTCATGATAATTGGAAGCACTTGGAAAAGAAGCTACATATTGGTGTACTAGAATTGAAGGATAAGGCAGTCCTCCATTTCCTTTGACTTCATGCTCTTGCAGAATGTAAGGGAAAAGAAGGTAGGGCATTGAATGCAAACTGTTCTACTGAACAGATAAAAATTGTATTAAAGCTAATGTTAAAAAATTATGTAATACACAGGTTAAGAAAAGAGTGTCTATATGTCTGGGTATAGTGCTTAGATTATCCACAAATACAGAGTTTGTTTTTAAAAGTCATATAATACATAGAGTACATAATCAGCAATAATCCAAATTTAGGTGAATAAATTTAAGAATAGAGTTTTGATATTAGCATCCAAGTATTCGGGTACATCACTCATGAGAAGTTGTACAGAGATTTGATTGTGGAAAGCAAAATATATCAATGAGTGGAGATTGTTCCTCAGTAATTGAGAATTGGTAGAATTACTTGTGCTGAATGCCCCTCTGTGGCTATTGGATGGTTAAGTCATTGTCTGAGTTAGTGTGAAAGTGCCATCAAGAGCTGAATAGAATCTGCATATATGAATGGAGAATCTGGACGAGACCCTGAGTTTCTCATTGTATGTCTACCCAGCAAAAGAAAAGTCCTGCAGGGTGGGAGGGTCCCAGAGCCTGCGCGCCAGCCTGAGCCTGGAAGTCTACACAGCAACAAAACAGCAGGTTTTTCTTTGCTGTGTAGACATACCAGTGATTCTCAAACTTTTGTACTGGTGACCCCTTTCACATAGCAAGCCTCTGAGTGCGACCTCCCTTATAAATTAAAAACACTTTTAAATATATTTAACACCATCATTATTAATGCTGGAGGCAAAGCGGGGCTTGGGGTGGATGCTGACAGCTCGCGACCCCTCACATAATAACCTCATGACCTCCTGAGAGGTCCCAACCCCTAGTTTGAGAACCCCGACATACCCTCAGTGACCAAATGTGAACACTTAATTGGGAAGCCAAAGGAGGTTGACCAAGTGAACACAGCACGATTACAGCAATAGACAAAGAAATGAGGTGTCAAGTGGCTGTGTTTTTTGTGAAAGGTTTAAAATGAGAACTTTTTCTCTATGATTTGGAAGAAGTTATTTAAATATCTTAATTACAGAAATATTTGGGATGTAAACATTTAATCTTCCTGTAAACATTTAAAAAACCTTCAGAAAATTTTTTAGTCCCACATGTTATATTTAAATTGTCTTAGACCTTGTCTGCATTGCCACTTTACAGCGCTGAAACTTTCTCGCTTGGGGATATAAAAAACCACTCCCCTGAGCAATGCAAGTTTCAGCACTGTAAAGTGGCAGTGTAGACAGTGCACTAGCGCTGGGAGCTACTCCCCTTGTGGGGGCGAGTTTTTTAACAGTGCTGGTAAAGCTCTCCCAGCACTGGTGCTGCAACTACACAGCCACGTTAAAGCGAAGTAGTTGGTACTAAAGACATACCCTTAGAAGGTATATAGGATGATGAAGGAAAGCCTTCAACGTCTTATAGCAATGCAGGCCAGAATGCTTTCTCCTCTCTCCTTCAGTATATGGTAATAGAGAAACCACTTTTTCTCCCACAGTGCTTGCACTATGCATTTGTTCATCCTTTTCACATTTTTTACTTATGTTGTTCCTGGCACCTTGACTCAGGTATTGGTTGCAAGTGCCAGCAGCCATAGGATAGAGCAAGGATAGGCAACCTATGGCATGCATGCCGAAGGCGGCACTTGAGCTGATTTTCAGTGGCACTCACACTGCCCGGATCCTGGCCACCAGTCCGGGGGGCTCTGCATTTTAATTTAATTTTAAATGAAGCTTCTTAAACATTTTTAAACCCTTATTTACTTTACATACAACAATAGTTTATATATATATTATAGACTTATAGAAAGAGACCTTCTAAAAATGTTAAAAATGTATTAGTGGCACACGAAACCTTAAATTAGAGTGAATAAATGAAGACTCAACACACCACTTCTGAAAGGTTGCCGATCCTTGGGATAGAGCATGACTAAAATGCGGAAGTGTTTCATGTTTTGCGCTGGTTGCAGGGTGAGCCCAGGTGGGATTGTGAAGTATAGTGGACAAAAGCATCGATACAGGCAGTATATATTAAAGGGATATTTCAGGTCCACATAGATCCCAAATGTAGATCTTGTGAAATCGTACTTCTGTAGCACATGACATTAAAATAAATGTTTCTATGAAATCTTGTTTAAAAAACTAACTTAAAGCTTATTTGTGGGAGCACATTATTCCTTTAAAAATATTTCAGACCTAATTGTTTCACAAGCCTATCACCTTTGAGAACCAGGAATTGAAACTCATTTTAAACAAGCCTGAAATTGACTAGTAGTTTCTTTTTGTTCGAGTGAAATCCAAAAAATAAATTAGATCACTTAAAATGTATTTGAATCTAAATTTTTGCTGGTAATATAGGGAAGGAAACCTGCTTTTTCTTTTTAAATGAATTTGAACCTGACAACCTCTTCTATCACTGTTTAAATTTGGTTCCAAATAGAAGTTACTGGGAGAAAGGAAGGAGCTGTTCACGCAGTCCCCTTGCATTTTCTAACTGTTCAAAGGAGTCAGAATGAATCTTGGGAGAAAGTTGAGTTCAATTGTCCTCACTTGGAAGGATAGTAACCGTGATACAGATCCTCTGGAAGTAAAAGGAATAAAGTAGGGCCTAATCTCTTTTCTTCAGTCACTTATTTCCTGAGGGTCACTTACATTTAGTTGTGTACATGAAATTTTAAGAGACTGAGGTTATGTCTACACTTTTGTCGGTATGATTTACGTCAGAAGTGTGAAAAAACACATCCCTGAGTGACAGGTTACACTGACAGACGTGCCGGTGTGGACAGCACTATGTCAGTGCAAGACACTCTCCTGCCAATGTAGCTGCGGCCGTCGCTCGTTGGGGGTGGTTTAATTATGTGGATGGGAGTGCTCTCTTCTGTTGGCATAGAGTGGCTACATGGGAGATCTTACAGTGGTGAAGCTGCCTTGGTACAGCTGTGCCACTGTAAGCTCTCTAGTGTAGATGTGGCCTGACTTTACAGGCTTGAAAAATATGGCCTAAGTTTTATAGTCCTTATGACTTCAAAAGAACCTTCCAAATGTAAACCAGTGCAGGGATGGGTGGTGTATTCCTGAGGCCCTGTCTACACTGGCAAGTTTCTGCACAGTAAATCAGTTTTCTGCGCTGTAACTCCCGCACATTACACACCACCATGCCACTTAATGTGCAGAAACTGCGCAGTTGTAGCACTTTAAAAAAAAACCCATCCCAACGAGAGGGGTACAGCTTTCTGCGCTGGGGCTACAGCACTGTGGTGCCAGTGTAGACACCATGGTCAATTACAGTGCTGTGATTGGCCTCCGGGAGTTGTCCCACAATGCCTGTTCTCGCCTCTCTGGTCATCAGTTTGAACTCTACTGCCCTGCCCTCAGGTGACCAGTCGTCAGCCCCACCCTGTAAATTCCTTTGGAATTTTGAAAGTTCCCTTCCTGTTTGCTCAGTGATGCATGTAGTGGTCTCAGCACGTTTCCAGGTGGCCATGCCTGCTCCACGCACCAGGCGATCCCCCTCTTGGAGCAATGCCAAGCTGCTGGACCTCATCAACATTTGGGGAAAGGGAGCTGTCCAGTCCCAGCTGTGCTCCAGCTGTAGGAATTATGATACCTATGGAAAGATTTCACAGTGTATGATAGAAAGGGGCCATGACCGGGACACATTGCAATGCAGGATCAAAGTGAAGGAGCTGTGGAACGCCTACCACAAGGCGTGGGAGGCAAACCACTGCTCCGGTAATGCACCCACAAGCTGCCAGTTCTACAAAGAGCTGGACACAATACTTGGTGGCGACCTCACCTCCACTGCAAAGACCACTGTGGATACTTCGGTGGCTCACATGCCAGTTGAGAGTGGACTGAGCCAGGAGGAGGAAATCTTGGACGAGGAGGGGGAGGGAGAGCCAGAGGCAGAGGATGACTCAGAGGTGGATGCAGCCAGGAGATGTTAGCTACCCTGGAGGAGGTTAGCCAGTCACAGCTGTCGGATGTTGGCGAAGCGGAAACAGAAGAGGAGGCCCTTGGTAAGTGGATTTGATTTTGGGAATTGCTGAAGCAAGTTGTTGGGGGCAGGAGGGTTGCAGAAAGCAGGCTTGTCTCCCACCACATGCCTAGTCTGAGTGACGGAACAGGCTGCTGATTGATTCCCTCACTTCACGGGAATCTCCTTCAGAGACCTCCAGGAAACACTCGAGATACTGGGCAACCCGCTGGTTCTTTGGCAGAGCTGCTGTATTTCTTGCCCCATTAGCGGTAACTTTCCCGTATCACTGTGCCATCACGGGGAGGAGGACGGGGGGGGGGATACCATTGCTGCACACAGGTGAGCCACATAGGGGCCAGGGCGGAAGCCGCAGGCTTGGAGAAGACCCTCCCTTGATTCTCTGCTCACCCTCAGCAGCGAGATATTGTCCATAAGGATCACATCCTGTGGAAAGTGTGGGGACAGGAATGATTATCAGCCGCCCCTCCCAGTAGTCCTGCTCTCCCCAAGAGCCATGTGCCCAGTGTACAGCAGGGTCGGGGAAGAGTGATTTACCCTGGCCCTGTAGCTACTCACCATTTTGGGGGTCTTGTGGCTCATGGGTGCTTGCCTGGCGTCAGCCAGTTAGTGACAGGTGTGTGAGTGCAGACTGTGTTTTAAATCACTGAATCAATGTTCTCTGTGTTGCAAACAATATTGCTTCTGTAAAACGTTGTGTTTAAACTTCACAGAGATGACCTGGGGAGCCCAGCCTCCATCTTTGTTACCAACTGCTGAATGGCTGTGCAGGATTAGAAAGCGGTCAAGAAGAACTAAGGAGGAGTTTCTGCGTGAGGTTATGATGCACTCCACTGCCAAGAAACAGGAATTGAAGGAGTGGCAGGATAGCGAGAAGAGGGACTGAAAGGAGAACGCAGCATGGCAGAATGAATCTACGTAGCGGCTCTTTAAAGGTTATGGAGTGCCAAGCAGACATGCGCCAGGCAATACTAGCTCTTCAAACCAAGCAGCTCCGTGTGTGCCCGCCCTTCCCTACAGCTGCTGTCACAAAACTCTTTCCCACCCCCGACACCGCCAATACACTGTTGTTAACCTCCTGGCTCCAGTCTGTACCTGCTGCATTCCACTCCTCCCCCCTCACAGTCCAGCACTGAGGACTCAGACTACCCACTGCACTCAACGCCTGCCCTCTGCAGTTTGGCCCTGCTGTAGTACAGTACCTGCTGCATTGTACTCCAAAGGAGGAGGATATGATCAGGACAAACCAGGATATGATCCCTAGACATACACACACCTGTAGCCATCCCAGGACCCCTCCTCCTCTTGGGACCTTCCCTTCCCTCATCCCCATCCCTACTGATGTGTGGTTTTTTTTATTGTTTGTTTGAGTCTCTCCTCTGGTTGTCTTTTAATAAAAGAATTGTGTTGGTTTGAAAGCAATCTTTATTCTACTAATTGAAAGCAAAAAGAGCCCTGCAAAACAACAGAATTGTGTTAAACCCACATATTTCATTGTCTGCACCAATCGCCTTCTAGCATTACAAGCATAGCAACAAATATTAGTGGCTTTCAGCTTCCAATTGCTACCTCAAGGCATCCCTTATCCTTGAGGCCCCATGCTGTGCCCCTCTAGTAGTCCTGTTCTCTGGCTGTTCAGGGCTCTGTTGACCAGCATGCGGCTTGCTCTCACTAACATGTTACGAATGGTGGTGGAGTTACTCCTTAAACTACAAAGTCAAGAGGAGTGCGACATTGATCTTGCCATGCTTAGTAGCTACAACACGAGATTGCTTGTGGCATTCACAGAGGTGACCACAGTGGAACACCACTTTTGGGCTTGGGAAACAAGCACTGAGTGGTGGGGTCACATCGTGATGCACGTCTGGGATGACGAGCAGTGGCTGCAGAACTTTTGGATGAGGAAAGCCATGTTCATGGCACTATGTGATGAGCTTGTCCCATGCTCTGAGTCTGCAGACTACCTTATTTAATAGCTGCGAGGTGTGAACTGGCCCAGTAATTTCAATTGATTGCCATTATGTTTCAGAACTGACAATGCGAGTCAACTGTTTCAATTATCACTTTAGCTATTAGCATTTCACATAATTTAGGCAAGGTATCATGGTATAAAGAATTGGAATCAGGAGTCCTAGGTTCTCATCTCTGCTACTGACCTGCTGTGAGGCATGGGCAGGTCACTAACTCTCTGTACCTCTGTTTTCCTTTCCCTTTAATTCTCTGGGAATGGGCTTTCTCCCTGTGGCCTTATCTTCAGTTGGTTTGTTTATCCCACAATCTCAAACTGTCCTCTTTCCTTTTGGATACTAAAGTCTACATTTTCTCTTCCACACTAGCAAAACCTTCAACTTCATATTGTCTACAATGTAACAATGCATCATAAATACAAAAATCTGTAGTGCACTGGAAAGTAAAATATAGTCAGATTTAAAGGGATTAGAGTAACCCTTTCAGTGTGCGAGGCCCCAAGGGACCATACTTTTTTCATGCAACCCCCTGATTCGGAGTCTGAACTTTTAGGCTGCAGCACACTCTGCTTCTTACTGTAGCTTTCAACAGCAAGCTCAACTGAAATGAGACTCCTGAGAGAGGCTGTACCTTCTGAAAGCAATGCAACCAGCAAAGTATGTGCAGTTGAAGCAGGCAACCTTTTCAAAACAAGATGGCATTTATGAGTCAACTGGAATAGAACATGTGGCAGACATTAGGTGAGCAAGTCTAAGGTTAAAACAAAGTCTAAGTCAGAGTCCATATTGGTAGGACTAATGGTCCCAAGATTCCATTCGCTTCTGAGATCTATGTTGTCTCCCAGTATTTGTCTCTGGATATGTGTACGTTGCAATGGAAGCCCATGCTTGAGCCTGGGCTCCAGCCTGACTCTTCTTGCATCTGCACTGCAGTTGTGCTAACCTAGGGTTTGGATCCAGGGTCACAGGACCATGCAGGGCTGAATGGTCTTCACTCGAGACAAGCCAGGATACAGGGTCCGAGCCCTATTGCTTTGCAGTGTATACGCAGCCCTGCTTGACTGAGGTCCCGGGAGTTAGTCAGAGTTAGCCAGTATTTCACAATTCTATGAGATAACTGCCTTTGTCCCCTCTGTCCCACTCTATTGAAAACAAGAAGCCACCTCCAGTTTGCAAACGGCAGCAGCTCACGTTCAGCATTACCCATTTTTTTCTGATCATCAGTCTAAGTACACTGTTAGAGAGCCTTCTGGGTTTGCAATGGAGAGCGAACAGATCAAACCTTTTGCAAAGCAAGCTGCTTCATGGTCATGAGAGCACAACCAGATTTTGGTGTATCTCTGGCATGAGGCCAGTAAAATTGTGGACTTCAGCAAAGGCATCAAGTCTGACTATGCGTACCAGGAGATAGCTTAAACTGACAGCTCTGCAGATTTTTTGGACAAGTGATCAGTGCAGGTTGCTTATTAAGAGGCTGAAGAGTGAGTACTGGAAGACCAGGGACAAGAACCGAACCTCAGGCAACTCAACAACAACAAGCCCATTTTATGATGTCTTTTGGGTTTTGGATACTGCACCCAGCACAGAGCTAATTCTGCTTCATGACAACCTGGTCAGCAGGGGTATCCCCTGCTGGCCACTGAATGCAGCATGGGAACTGATGGGAACCAGCAGCAGGCTCTCAGTGAGCAGCTTGAATTGACTCTCTTTTAATGGAAAAAAGTCCCAGAGCAGGCTGTGGATCAGGATCAACAGCAAATTCTCCGACCATACTTGGAAGAACTGTTTTCTTTCCACCTTTCCCCACCCCTGACAAGGAACAGCCCACTGACAAACCTGCAGAGAACCTGGTGGAGACAGAAGCTACCCCAGAGGCCAGTAAGTGTGACTCAAATGTAAAGTTTATTATTACATTAGTGTGAGAGATTTCTGCTGTAAGAAGCAATGCAAAAATAAGGCCTGGCTACCGGCGTTCAGTTACTAATCTGTAACAGCACCTAGATGTCTTCTGTCTTCCCCCCCAAAGGAGTTCAAAATGGTGACTTGGAATTTCAAATGTTCATAGACAGCTGAAAAGGTTATTTTAACTATGTCACAGATGTCTGCTAGGGCCATTCTTGTTTTCCTTTTGCCACTCTTTAATCACTCCTCCTGGATCTATTGAGCCACTTGTAAACAGTGAACTGTGTGTGTGTGTTTGGGAAACAGTATTCTATTTCCAAAAGTAGTCCATTCAGTTAAAAGGTAATCCATGCAGTCTGCGGGTCACAAAATCATGTCTCCAAAGTGTGAGTGTAGTGTTGTTCCTTTTCCCTCCAGAACTGTCGGATATGGGGTGGAGAAAAACTGCAGATTTCAGCGTGTTTGCATGCAGCACTTAGCTCAATAACAGTGCAAGCTGTTAACACAGCATCGTGTTAATTCCTTCATAGATTGTGACTCAATCCTGGCCGCTAATAGCTGCAAACTTTTCCTGAAGCAGGAACTCCAGATAGTTACCTACATTGTGGGGAAAGGCATATTTTCCAGCCCCCCCCCCCCAGCTGACCAATCCACTCCACTCACAAATGTGCTGTTCAGTCACTATTTGTTTGGATACATGAGCTGTATACATCCACCAGCTTGGAATAACATCTCCCTCTGCCAATAGAGCACCACAAAAACAGTTGTCTTCCAAAATATGAAAGGCCTGAAATGTCAGAAAAAGCCTTTTCCGGCAAAGGCACTATGCCCCTTTCTGCCCCCTGAATATGGCACTTAGTTATAATTTTTTTTTGAAACAGAAACAGAAAAAGATTATAGTTTTAAACTGATCACTGTTTCTGCACTTCACACTGCAATTAACAAGGCTATGTCCGGAGACAGTATGAGGACTGAAGTATACCCCTCACAATATGTGTTGGTTCACTTTAGAAATGTTATTTGTCCTTCAGATTCCACAATCATTAGTTCTGTGCTCCCCCACAGAGCTAGTTTAGCCAGTAACCCTCTTGTTTCTTTGTCCTATTTCAGGACCCTCAAGCTATGTTGCCTACTGTTCTTCGGGAACTCGATCCCTGGCCCAATGTATCTTCATGGACGATTCCGAAAGGAAGCGTTTCCACGATGATGTTATGGTTGGTGCTCTTGAGAGGGTAGGCCAGCCGGTCCAGTACCAGAAGAAAAGGGATGAAAGACTGGAACAAAGGCATGCTGACAGGAGGCAGGAAAGACTAAGGCTCGCTGCCCAAGTGGAAGACCGGGTTTCAGCGACGGAGCAGGCACTTGCAAAACTGTTCTTGGAACAGGAATGGCACCTAAGGGAAGAGGACAGAGCTCAACAGAAAGAACTGTTTCAGCAACTTCTGTCCATAATGACTGCAAGAGCACCAGCTCCTGCTGCCTCCCCCACGCCATGGCATGATCACCCTGCAACATACCTGCAGTAGCTTGGATATCTCCATGTTGGGGCAGCTTGTGCATTCAGGAGTCATGAGGTGTGGGGCAGGACAGCTACACGCCAGGCAGCCTTCCTTCTTCAACCCCTTTCCAGTGGAAACCTCCACCCGCTGCCTCTGCTGCCAAGAGAGGGAAAAATATGTAAAGAAGGGAAAGGAGAATGTGGGGCCAGGGGACGTGTAGAAATAGATTGTGTTGGGCATTAACTATTTCCTGCCCTTTTTTGTGTGTGTGGTTTTATAATGGCAGCTGGCCTGCCCAAGACTGAGTGTTTTAATATTTTAAGATATGTTTACAAATAAAGCATGTTATGTTTTCAAGAAAGTTTATTGCTATCACTGCATTACATGTTGCAATCATGATTTGAATTAATACAGCTAAAAACATGTTCACGAGCAATTAAGTGTTAGTGAGGAAGCAGTATTCCTCTATTTAGCTAGGTACAGCGATTCATATTTCAATAAATATGGTCTGTACAGCCATTCTGCTACCCCCTCCCCCTCACCAAATTCATTATTTGTGTCATTGACTTGTATTGCATGGTAATCAAGCCCACTCCCCTCCAAGCACATTTATACAGGTACTATTCCCCCTCTTCCATTGGGACATTAAAGTCCATAATGTGAGAACACAAAGCACCCCTGACTTCTGCTGCCCAGGTGCAACCAGTTCCTGCAATGGTAGCTGAGGGTTATGTTCCAGTGTACCCTTGCTCTCATAGGTCTTTCAGGGGGAAATGGCTCACCTCTGGCTTCACAAAGGTTGTGAAGAGCACAGCAAGTGACAATAATGTGGACAGCTTTGATGACACTGGCATCCAAATGGATTTGTGGACACCTCCAATGTGATTTTAATTTGCCAAAAGCACATTCAATAGCCATTCTAAAGCTGCTAATTAAACCTTTTTGCCAGGGCCTCTGAAACAAGGGTACAGTTTGGCATTGTGAACTTTTTCTGGATAGCCCATGTTGACATTCATAAAAATGCCTTTATGGTCCACTAGTGCCTGTATAACAATGGAGTAGTACCTTTTGTGTGGTCCTTGAAGGGAAAACTATGGGCACTTGAGTCCCCTCAATAACCCTGGCATAGTTAGGAAACCCCATTCCGTCAAAATCAGTAATTTTCTGAGGAATATCTTTAATGCCTGTCTCCTTGGGGTAAACCAGACACCTGATTCCTCAGAAACCTCCGCCATCACCTTACCCACCGTTGACTTTCCAAACTGGTTGGCAGTGGACCTATAGCGGTTGGGTAATTGGCTTCCAGACAGGTATAGCAGCCCACTTTTGGGTGCATTACCGGAGCAGTGGTTTGCCTACCACGCCTTGTGGTAGGCGTTCCACAGCTCCTTCACTTTGACCCTGAACTGCAGTGTTTCCCCATCATGGCCCCTTTCTGTCATGCATTGTGAAATCTGTCCATAGGTGGTATAATTCCTACAGCTGGGACTGGACAGCCTCCTCTCCCCAGCAGCTTGACATTGAGGTCCAGCAGCTTGACATTGCCCCAAGCAGGGGATCACCTGGAAAGATGCGCTGAGATCACTACAAGCATCACCAAGCAGACAGGAAAGGGACTTTCAAAAATTTCCAAGGAATTTAAGGGGAGGGGCTTACAGTTGGTCACCTGAGGTCAGGGCAGTAGGGTTCAAACCGATGACCAGAGAGGCGAGAACAGGCATTGTGGGACACCTCCCGGAGGCCAATCTCAGCACTGTTATCGACCAGGGTGTCTACACTGGCACCGCAGCACTGTACCCCTGGTGCAGAAAGCTGTACCTCTCTTGGGGTGGTTTTTTTACAGTGCTGTAACTGTGCAGTTTCTGCGCACTAAGTGGCTTGGCAATGTGTACACCTCTGGAGTTACGCTGCAGAAAGCTGCTTTACTGCGCAGAAACTTGCCAGTGTAGACAAGGCCTAAGTGATCGAGACTACACTAATGGTGATGAGACAATGAGAATGTCTAATTGAGCATTATGCTGCCTCGAGGGGACAATTTACCTTTCAGTCTGGATTTAGTATTCCTTAATGTTGTGCCCAAGAAGCCCATTGAGTTTCTGTGGGCCAGCAACTATCAACGATAATTTCTGCTAGAATAAAGGAACAGACTTTAAATTCTTCTGTGCAGTAAAGGAGCAAAAATAAACAAAACCCTTGAATACAGTCAACTCTTTTTTTTTTTTAAAGGAATAAACTTACATTTCCTCAAAGATGAAGATACATTTAAAAATGTAATTAAAAGAATCCAGTAGACTTATTTCCTGTCTACCAAACTATGTGCTCAAAACAGCAGATTTTTTTGTGTATGTGTTTAAAGGAATAGGTATGTTAGAACAATGACTTTGAAGCAATTTTTATAATGTATTAATATTTGAGATAGCTTGTCCTGTCTGCATGGTCCTTCCCCTAGAGGGGCTAGTGTCCCACCATCCTAAATAACTCTTTCAAGGAAATGCTACAAGTCCAGTTCCAGGGAACTTTTTTTCTCATTTATTCTAGTTCTTATACTGTTTTAATTTTAGCTTTTAGGCTATCTGCTACCAGTTCTTAGAAACAAATAATCCCAGATGCCTTTTGAGGTGGATTTATCAGACTCATAAATGTTCTAGAACAGATTGCCATAATCAGTGTTTTTAAAAAAAACAAAAAAAACAAACAAAAAAAAAGCTACTGCTCAGTGCCTGTTCAATTATACCACTCTAGTAAGCTCCCATCAATTATGGAGTATTATAGCTCTCCGTCAGGAATCTAATCACTTTACAATTAGCTTTAGCAGCAGCACTGTGTGGAAGCCATAAAGCTTCCATATTTATAGCAACAATGTAATGTCAAGTTATAACCTCCATGCCACAGTGTTTTGGCACATCTGAGCTTCCCTTCTGACAAGTGTAGTTCTTTGCTGGAAGGGAGGATTACCACAATGCAGGATATTGGGATGACCTTTTAAAAAGGCTTAAAAAAAGATGGTAGCATTATTTTTAAAAAAATGTACTGGTAGCTGAGATGTACTGACTCAGTAGAAACAAAATACAGATGTATCCACAGTTCGGTCTTCAAAGGATAACTTATTTTTGGTTATAAGCATTAACACAAACACCAGAGAGAGAATTTGGCCTAGACCTACATCCATTTCTGCAGAGCACTACTTTCCTACAGGCAGCCTCCCCTCTTTTTTTCCTATGCAGTAAGTTTCTAGCACTTAACTGCTGCACACCTTATCTTCTGCAAATGCTCCAGCAACCTTCCTCTTCACTGGAGACAAGGCAGTGCCTTTCACATCTGTTCATACTGAGTCATTTAACTGTTTTGTTCAATCTTATAACAAGGAGTGACTATCCTGAAGCCCATGGCACTTGTACATAATTTAAAACATACAAAGTTAATTCTTCAGGTAGATGCAGCCGTGTGTTCCACTTTGATGTGGGTGTGCTCAGTGGACTGAAGCTGGAGAATTTTGCCTAGCAGTACCTGTAGGAAGCAGTTCTCAAGCCAAATGGAGACTAACATCATATTTTAACAGCTATGTTCAAATTTTATAACTTATAATTAGGGCCCTACCAAATTCACAGTCCATTTTGGTCAATTTCACAGTCATGGGATTTTAAAAATAATTAATTTTGTGATTTCAGCTATCTAAATCTGGAATTTCACTGTGTTGTAATTGTAGAGAACCTGACTGAAAAAAGAGTTGTGGGGTGGTCGCAAGGTTATTATAGTGGGGTTTGCAGTATTGGTACCCTTAGTTCTGCAGTTCTGCTGGCAGTGGCACTGTCTTCTGAGTTGGGCAGCTGGAGAGCGGTGGCTGCTGGCTGAGAGCCCAGCTCTGAAGGCAGAGCCGCCGCCAGTAGCAGGGCAGAAGTAAGGGTGGCATGGTATGGTATTGCCAAACTTACTTCTGTGCTGCTGCCTGCGGAGCTGGGCCTTCAGTCAACAGCCGCCACTCTCCGGCAGCCCAGCTCTGAAGGCAGCAGCGCAGAAGTAAGGGTGGCTTGGTATTGCCACCCTTACTTCTGTGCTGCTGCTGGCAGGGCGCTGCCTTCAGAGCAGGGTACCTGGCAGCGCAGAAGTAAGGGTGGCAATAGCGTGACCCCCGTGCAACTCCCTTTCAGGTCAGGACTTCCAATTTGGGCAACGCTAGTCTCCCCCCATGAAATCTTTATAGTATAGAGTAAAAGCACACAAAAGTCCAGATTTCATGGTCCGTGAATTTGGTAGGGCCCTACTTATAATATATATTATAAACTATAGTGGCAGCTGGTGGTGACACCTATACTTAGATTGAAGAGCACTTAATTATAAAAGATTCTTGTGACTCTCTTTTAGAGAAGCTGTTAACACAGAGGTGGGCGAACTACGGCCTGCGGGCCACATCCGGCCTGCGGGACCATCCTGCCCACCCCCTGAGCTCCCAGCCAGGGAGGTTAGCCCTTAGCCTCTCCCCTGCTGTCCCCCCTCCCCCACAGGCTCAGCTCACTGGGCCCCGAGTGCTCTGGCCCACTGCTCCTACCGGGCAGCGTGGTGGTGTGGCTGGCTCCGGCATGATAAGGGGGCGGGGAGTGGGGGTTTCCAGGGGGTAGTCAGGGGACAGGGAGGATGGGGCAGACATTCGGGGGGGGGGGAGGGTCAGGGAACCGGGGGTTGGATAGGCATGGGAGTCCAGGAGGACCAGTCAGGGACAGGGGGTGGGCGAGGTTGGATGGGTCGGGGTTTCTGGGGGAGGCAGTCGGGACCGGGAGCAGGGGGTGGTTGGATAGGTATGGGAGTTACAGGGGGCCTGTCAGGGGGTGGGGGTGTGGATGGGGTTGGGGCAGTCAGGGGACAGGGAGAATGGGGGTTGGATGGAGGTGGGGTTCCGGGGGGGGGCGGTTAGGGGCAGTCTGGGGACAAGGAGCGGGGGGGGGTTGGATGGGTCTGGGATTCTGAGGGGGCAGATGCGGGCGGGGCAGACTGTTTGGGGAGGCACAGCCTTCCCTACCCAGCCCTCCATATACTTTTGCAACCCCAATGTGGCCCTCGGGGCAAAAAGTTTGCCCACCTCTGTGTTAACACATCTGCTGCCAGGTGATACAGTTGGTCCTGTCATTCAAACTGAGTATAATACGTTTGGGGAAGGTTTTTAAAATTGTAAATAATGGTTTTAAAATAGTTATAAATATCTTGATAATACATACATTAGCCATTCTTTGACATTAGCAGTGCAGGTGTGCTCAAGTATTTTCACTTCAGCTAAGCTTCAAAGGCCCAGTATCTTTGAAGCAAGAACAAACTAACAACTTTTGCTGTGTTCATGGAACTGGTATGTCTTGTTTCTTTTAAACTCTGTATGACAATTTGGGCTGGGGGACGATGGTGGAGGTTGAGTGCAATGCAATTGTTGTGCATTTAATCTGGAATATTTGCTCATTCTGATATGGGATTTATCACTGTAGTTAGCCAAACTGTTTTCTTTAAAACAAACAAACTAAAAATTACCCAAAACAAACTCGTCTCCACCCACCCAACAAACCAACACACTTTAGCATGTTTCAGAGACCCATAGTCCAGGACATAACTTCAGTCTTCAGAATGATTGCATCCAAAAGTAAAGCTAAACCAGCAAACCACTTTCTCCACAAACTTGACAGGGTCAAATTATACTTAGTGATAACTAGTGACTTGCTACTTTTTCATATGATCCCACTGCCTTCAGCTGAAAGACAAGAAGCTTTCAGGGGATCCACATTATGTTTTGGGCCAGAAGGCAAGTTTTGCCTACCTATGATGCCTCCTAGTATGTGAAACTGTTCTCTTTCCCCCTTCTTCTGTTCCTTCTTCTATTTCTATCTGAATTAATTTCTTCTCACTCTCCTCCCTCCCCTATGAAGGTCAAATATAAATATTGGTCCTGTACATAACTTTTCCTACCTACCTAGAATCTCCATCAATGTGTCATTCTTGCAGTATTGCAAGAGAGGTTTTATATAACCTTGGAGTTATTGTGCTTTCTTGGGTTTCTTGGCTGTCTATTAAAATGCTGATACTGCAAACAGAAATGTATTTTGATATATTATATGTGTAAAGGTAAAACTTTATTTGAAAAATAGTTTAATGTGTGTATATATATCTCATGACAAATTGTGCATCGGTGTCTCATCCACAAATTTTATTACTTAATGCTGTTTCATAATTAAACATGCTTTTTATTATTTGCAATTACTGCTTCTTGTTAAAATAATTTGGTAAATACATGTTTAAAGGTTAATATGTTTTAAATCTTCTTGTATTTTAGTAATAATTGAGTCTCTGAAAGGCCTACCTCCAGTAAATGAGGAAAGCATCATTTTTAAAGGAGATCGGCATGCAGCAGGAAAGGTGTGTGAAACACAAAAGCTATTATATTGTATTGCAGTTTGTTCTGTAAAATAATAGTTGCTAGGTTACTTTGATAGCACTCTTTAGTTTAGAGTGTATCTATTTTTGCATGTTTTTAACACCTAACCTGTGTATCTTGTATTTAACAGACGGTATATGTAATACTAGAATAATTAACCATACTTCTAATACTTTCAAGGAAAAAAGTCTTAGTTTTTTATAAAACTGAGTTTTCAATAAGACACTTCAGAGGTATACTTGTAAATGAAAATATTTCTTAAAGGGACACAAACTTCAAATCATGCATATATGAATATTTTACCTTCTCTTACAAGTTACATTCAACATAACTGTAAATGAAACATCACAGTTTTTTTATTTTATTTTGTGCATTTGACACCATTTCTCTATTGCAGGGTTTCTCAAACTAGGGTCTGTGAGGGTACTCCAGGGGGTCAACGAGTTATGTCTGGGGCCACCAGCCCCGCTGATCAACTCTTCCCCCTCCCAGCGCCTCCTGCATGCTGTGGAACATCTGTTCAGTGGCGTGCAGGAGGCGCTGGGAGGAGCGGGGACAGGGTGTGTTGGGGAGAGGGGGCGGGAAGAGGGGGAGAGAGGTTTTGGGGGAAGGCATGGTGTAGGGACGGGGCATGGGGCTGAGTGGGGGCCTTGGGGGTCTACAAAAGATTTCAAATAAAAATTGGGGTACTTAGGTTGCTAAAGTTTGAGAACTGCTGCTCTATTGTCATTTTCACTGTAGTCCATTTTCCCCTCTTGTTTATGGGGGAATTGGACAGCAATGGGGGAGAAGCACTTTCCCCTTCTCCCGCCTCCCCCCCCCCCCAAAAAAAGAAAAAGTTTGAAAATTGCAAACATTGACTTTTTTATTGTGGGGTTGCACCAGTGAAACTCTCTCCCATTTTATTTTAAACTGACTAGATTTCAAGATTTTTGTCCTCTAAAGAATTACAGGACAAGACAAGAGTTTCTGCTGTGGTTTGATTTCAGTTATTTAAAAATGATCTACAAGTTAGCTCTTTTGGCAGTAAATGGGCATTGTGCAGGAAACTAGGAAAAGTTTGGAGAGAGTAGGATCTACTCCTAAACTGTAGGAAAGGTATGGGGTGTTTTTAGATCTCTGCTGCTGTTTTAACCTTGGGCTAATGTTATGTTATTCAGGTATGATCAGATATATTATCTGAGAAAATTGGCTAATAAACATCAGTTGCTTATGAAGGGTGATTTACAGGGCTTTCTCCCTGGAAAATTTCAAAATTCTGATGCAAACAATGAAGGTGGGTGTTTGGGATTTTTTTTTTCTTGATTTTTTTTATAATGTAAAGAGTTAGGCTGCTTCTGGCTCCTGCTATAAGAGTCTGTATAAATTAAGACTGAATGAACATTTCCTATTTAAAAATAAAATAGTGAAACCTCTTTATCAACACTTAGTATTGACATTTAACTACTAGCAAGCTTACTGTATGATTTTAGGAATGTGAGTCTTTGTGTAGTCAGGAACTATCTGCAGCTCTCTTCAGAGTAGGTATCCCAACATTGGTCAACAGCTTTTCAGAAGGCAAGTTCCTGGTCATAGGAAAGAAAATGTGACAGAAGGGTCAGTAGGGTTTTGTTTCCACCAGTCTGAGTCAGCTGCCTGTGGAATAATGGATTGACACATGCAAAGGAGGAGGAGTTTTTCTGTGTTTTTCTTAAATAGAAAACAGACCTATACTTGGTGCAGGGGTGTGTGTGGCGGGGCGGGGCGAGGTTTCAGGGTACCAGTTCCAGGTGCTTGATTCTAAGGGTCTGCTTTGGCTTTAGAATTTAGAACTGCCTGACAGCTACTGTAAAATTTATACCAATGATGTAGGGGCTTTGGATGTCACATGATTAGCAGAGCTACAGCTTTTCAGTGGGATGGGGAAAAGAGATTGTGCTTAGAACTGGGTGGGAAATGGTTTTCCCATGAGATTTCAGAAACTTTTCTACTCTGCAACAGGACAAAATCAATACCTTTCAAAATGTTTAATAAAAAGTGAGAGGTCTCTTCTCCGCCCTCCCCTAGTCCCATGTGAGTGCCATAATCACTATAGTCAGCCTGTCTGTCTGGCCCATTGAATATAGAATTATTTATACAACATGGGATAAATTGTGGACTTGAATCTGGGCCTCTCAGATCACAGGTGAGTGTCCTAACAACCAGGCTATTGGCTTTTCTGGGGTGGGATTTTCTCTGTGGTTTAAACCAGAAAATCCATCCTAGAGTAGAGAAAAATTCCCAACAAAAGTTTCCTTAAAACAGATATGTTTCATTTTCTGATGGAAAAACTGATGTTGAAAAAAAATCTTGACCAGCTGTTGTAATAGTGCCTTCCAGCTTAGAGTGTATGCTATGCGCTCTCCTTTTCTGGCTAGCATGTATAGGGCTCTGGTACCTTCTTGCTCCTCTCCAAACCTTTGCAGAAACTTATCACTATTAGGGGCACTAGTTCTTCAGAGTTCTTCTGTTTGGTAAGTCAAAGGATTTCTGTCATGCCTGACCCCTGGCCTGGTTCTTGTAATATCACTTCCTTACTATATATTTGTTTCTAGACACATGTGGCCAGGTGTTTCTCCACTAAATTTCAGTATTATCCACCTGCTTATCAAGACTTCATTCAGACTTCAGTTTTTCCTGAGAACTCAGTGAAAACTTAGAAGCCATCTAATTGCAGAACAAATTTAAGTGGGGTTTTTAGATTAAATTGTACTTTTCCCTATATTTGATACGTACTTGAAAAGAAAATGATATATTTTTTTTTACACAGGGAGAAATGGTTCTTGAAAAATACTTTCTTTAAAAATTGCTACCTTCCAATTGAATAGTAACAATTTGTGGCTGTATCTGATGGAAGTCAGAAATGAAAAACCCAAGAGTCTGTAAAACAAGTTTCCATTTTGCTTTTATACTTTAAGTATTAAAATGTTTCTGTACATTGTATACTGTCTGTACAGTGAAGGCTTTCTCTGGGTTGAACAAGCAACAAAGTGTAAAGGAAGGAGATTTTTACAGCCTGTTACTTCTCATCAAGATAGTGGTTGTCCACAGTCTAAAGCTGATTATCTTAATTTAACTGCAGATTTTGAAAAATCAGTTGACCCATTATGAGAAGTGTTTCAGATTACATACAGGCTGTTTGAATTATATTAAAAAATGGATTACTTTTCTAAATTATATATTTTAGATCAGTAAAATGATAAATTAGATTAAAAAGGAATATGAGCATGATACTTGGATTATTACAAGTCACTTAGTGCTGTAAAGCTGTGTGGTAACTTGCAAATGTGGGCAATTACACAATACATAGTGAACCTTTAAGGATACATTCCCTGATCCAAAGAGTTTCCAATCTAAAGACAAATTGCACAAAAACAGCAGTACAAGTGAGGGATTCAGTGTGGATGTTAAAAAGGGAGGAAGGGTTCCTTGAAGAAGTGAATTTTAGGCAGGGGTAGGAAGTTTTTGGTAGAAAAAGACAGGGAGACTGTTCCAGGTATAGGCCCCACCAAATTCACAGCCATGAAAAACGTGTCACAGACTGTGAAATCTGGTATTTTGTATACTTTTACCCTATACTATAGAAGTACCCTATACTATATGGTAAAAGTATACAAAAGTACACAACGCTGCCTTCAGAGCTGGGCAATCAACCAGCAGCTGCTGCTCTCTGGCTCCCCAACTCTGAAGACAGCACAGAAATAAGGGTAACAATACCATGACCCCCTTACAATAGCCTTGCAACCCCTTTTTGGGTTGGGACTCCCAGTTTGAGAAATGCAGAGTCTTAAAGGCTTTATTTGTTTATATTTTGCTGTTTTTAAATACATATTCATGTTTTATTACAACACCATGAAATTTAAGATTTAAATATTTGAAACTGTGAAGTTCAAGATTTTTAAAGTGCTATGACTGAAATTTATGAAAATGGACCATGAATTTGGTAGGGACCTGGGTATAGAAGACTGTGTGGTAAGGCAATTTCCTGTCCTATCCCAGGGAGACCTTATTGAATTAAGTTTCAGTATCTTTGGGGTACTTTGTATTAAATGAATGGTTTATATCAGTGGTTCTCAACCAGAGGTCCATGGCCCACTGTGGTGCCCCAAGCAGGTTTCAGGGGGGTCCGCCAAGCATGGCCAGCATTAGACTTGCTGTGGCCCAGAGCAGAAAGCTGAAGCCCTACCGCATGAGGCTGAAGCCTGGGATTCCAAGCCTTGCCACCCAGGTCTGAAGCCAAAGCCTAAGCCACTTAGCTTCACAGACCCACCCGTGGTGTGGGGCCCTGGGCAATTGCCCTGCTTGCTACTCCCTAATGCTGGCCCTGCCTTTTGTATGCAGAAAACAGTTGCTGGGGGCCTTGGAGTTTTTATAGCATGTTGGGGAGGCCTCAGACAGAAAAAGTTTGAGAACCCCTGGTTTATATATTATTGTGAACCAGGATTGTGTGTAACATTTTGAGGGGGGAGATGTGAGAGCTGGGGATCAAAGGACTATACTGAACAATGTGCTAGACAAGAATGGGCTTTTGGAACAGAAAGTGTTAAGTGGTTTTCCTGCGGAATGTCTGGGGGGTGGAGGGTGAATGCAAATTCCCCACCTCTGATTATGCAAAAAACTCCAAACTTTAGAATCTATGCCATGAGGAGTGTGTCATTGTTGGCTGATCGCCTGTTACATGAGATCAAGATAAAGTAAAGAGCAGTATAAAGGAAAGACAGAACTACTTGTGGTGATTGTGGTTCTGAATCTAAGATACATGTGAACTGGTAACACATGGGGAAAGCTAGTTGTGGGTTTTGAAGGACTGATGCCTACAGAGATTGGAGTTGGGGTGATCTCTGGTAAGCTTTTTAGCATGCTTATAGGTTCTTTTAGTGTATTCTCTGTAATGCTTTCACCTTAAGAATAAATGTGCTTTCTTAGAAAACTGTGTTTTAACTTGCAACTGTGGACAATTACACTGTTCATAACCTCTGGAAGAAAGCAAAGTGCAGATGCTGGCCCTTTGGGCAGTCCAGCTTGCTAGAAATATCACAGTGTAGGGAGGAAACTTTGCAGCCTGTGGGGAAAAAAAAGACCCATTTAGGAAGGATAGAGATGTGGATCTCTGTCCAAGAAAGGTGACTGAGGATCCACTAATGTAGAGTGGTTGCTCTTGGTAGACCATGGAGGGGAAATATAAGTGCCTTGCCCTGAACTTTGACAAGCAACATCACCAAAGAGAGAGACCAAAGAGTAATAAAGGAAAGCAAAGAGGTAACAAGGCAAAAGGACAGGGAGGAGCAGAGGGAGTCAAAGCAGTAGAAGAGGATAATGAGAGATGGGTGGAGGCAAGACTATGTTGGCAAGGATGAGGAGTTCGGATTTGGTGAGAGACTGCTACTGGTGCGGTGGTGACAAGGTTAGATATGGAAAGAAAAAAAATATTTTTTAGCAGTGATATTTGCAGAAGACAGACATAACTGTCAAACAACTCAAAAAAAATCTGATCACAAAATCTCAACATACAAAAATTAATTATTTGATGTGATTATTTTAATGTTTAGTTAATGTTGTCTTGATAATAACCAATAATGTTTACATTTAAAATTTCACAGTTGTCTTTCACTTTGGAAGTTGTTTCTTCAGGTAAATTGTGATTTTTTTTTTCCTTTCAGATATATGAGATATTTGGTCCTGTTTTGCATCCCTTCTATGTGTTACTATTTAACAGCCCTGAGCATATTGAAGCAAAAGGTATTAATATCCAAGATACCGTGTATTTTGCGCCATCAGTAGAGGACTTCACCCAGTATATATTCACAGAGAAACTAAAACAGTGAGTTTCTAACTTATTAAAATATTAGTATAATATATATTGTAATGTAGCTAAACAAAGCACAGTATCTTAAACTGGCCAGGATGGGGGGGGTGTGTGTAAAAATTTGGTACTACCAACTTTGACAAAGATAATCTAATTTTCTCTGCATGTACTTTTCTTTAAAAACAGCTACAAAAAACACCCCAACAAAACTCTTTCAGAAATTCACAGCCAGGCTGTAATGACAAAGTTATACATATACGCCTCTACCCCCATATAATGCCACCCGATATAACACGAATTTGGATATAACATGGTAAAGCAGCACTCTGGGGAGGAGGGGCTGCGCGCTCCAGTGGATCAAATCAAGTTTGATATAACGCGGTTTCACCTATAACGTGTTAAGATTTTTTGGCTCCTGAGGACAGTGTTATATCGAGGTAGAGGGGTAGTAGTGTAGAAAGATAATTATTAGAGGAACATATGTAATCTTCAAGCTTCTAAGTGTTTGAGCAATTACTGAAACTTAAATTATTGTTAAAACAACCTAAAATACATAACCAGACTTTCAGTCTTCCCATGTCACTATTTTATCTGAAATAGTTTAATTTTATTGTAATTGGCACAATTTCTGCAACCCCCGCCACCCCTTTTCTTTGTAATGTATTTCATTTTCTTTCTTCCACAAATGAAAGTTTTCTTCTGTCCTAAGAGACTCTACCACCATTATAAAAATCCCTCTGACACTGATTTTTTTTATTCCAAATGTGATGTTATAGTATAAAATTTATTGTCTAGCATTATGACAAAATAGCACTTCTGCAACTGTAGTTAATATTACACAACTCAGATTGCATCTATGTGCTGCAAGTGGAGGGGAGGATGGTCATGTAGAGTAGCAGTACATTGTCTGATGTAGCCCATAGTTATCTGCAAGGCTATAGGACTGGGTTTGCATTCTTTTCATCCTGCATCAGCAGATCTCTCAGTGTATCTGGGTATGCTGAGACTTATGATTGTGACCTGAGAATCAGAGCTCCAAGTACAGCTAGCTTTGGTCTCTTATACGTTGAGCTCCTCTGCAGCCAGCATTGATGATTGACAGCAATTATAATGCTCCAGGTCTTGCTCCTGACTAGATAATTGTAGCTTTTCAAAAAGGAACACCTTGAAGATCAGGATCATAAGGGAAGCTATGATCTCTTTTGAAAATGTAGCCTATGTTCAGCCCATATTGAACAAAGTAAAGTTTCAGTGTTTTATGCATAAACCTCACTTTGTTTTGTTAACTAGTACACCAGAGGAAAGTAGATGTTCAGTTAATAATGTAATGCTTTTAATGAATTATAATCACCTGCTAAAAGGGAAAATACAATTGTCTGAAACATGAAGTCCGATCTAAAGAGTATAATTTTAAGATTTATTGTCACATCAAAAGGCTGACTTATCAGAAATATTATGGACTTATAAATCTTAAGAATAAATGCCAAAGTTCAAAAATGAAAGAATTATTACCCCTTCTTACAGAAGGCTATTTAGTATCTCTATTCATGTGAACTGTGTTGTGGTATGCTGAGGAAGAAAAGCCTGGCTCAGAAGTAGGATGACAAGTTTGTCATTGTTTCCCTGTCTGGCTTATAGCAAGGTTTGAGTATTATGGGCAATCATTATAGTTGCTAAGTGTCATGTAATGACCTACCAGAGCTACAGGTTCCCTTTGATACTTTGCTCTGGTATTTCTGACAGACATTTGTTTTCTTACAGAAATTCTGGGGGTGGAGGGTGAGAAAGAGAGATGTTTTTGTTCCTCTGACATCAAACGCAAGAGTTACATTCCATCATTAAAGCAATTTGGCAGTCTTCTGCTGCTCAGAAATAATCAGTTGTGTGCACACACAACAAAAAGCAGGTTTCCCCTCCTAAGTGTTTGTATTTCATCATTGTTGGTTCTGAGCGCCTCACAATTATTAATAGATGTTATCCTCCCAATTCCTGTGTGAGGCAGGGAAGTGCCATCTATGGTTTTACAGAGGGGGGAATTGAGACACATGGTACCTACCATGACTTGCCCAAGCTCACATGGATAGTCTGTTGCTGGAGAAGGAATTGAACCAACATCTCATGAGTTCCAGTGCAATGCCATAATCTGCGAACCATATTGTAGGCACTTGATCAGAGTATGAAATGTGTGCTGCTATGAGAATATTAACTCCCCTTTATTCTTACTGCACGTTGTATCTGCTTAATATGTGTGTATCAGCAGAAATGTACTTAGCAATAACTGTCTGTTATCTTCTTCTTCTCTTTATTGTCTTCCTTCTCTCTTGGGGAATGCTCGTTAGGTGACGAGTCCCTTAAAATAATTTTCTTGTTGACTGAGGTAGAAATGGGAGGGGTTACTGTGTCTGACTTCCAACCAGTTGGAATTGTAGATTCTTGCTGCCTGGCTTCCTTGTTTGTGGAGCCATGATACTTAATGCTACGATGAGGGAAGAACAGTGCAAGTAGAATTGTTAGTAATTTTCCCCTTGATAGCCGTTATGCAGCTGCTATTAGATACTTTCGAGGTAGTATACATATGCACTTCAGTTATTTCTATTTACAAGTTTTATGTAACAAAATTGTGGTCAGAAAAGCTTATTGTTTTACTTTTGGACAGATTGCTACACCAGATGTTTAGTATTATGGTAGCTGAAACAATTTTTCTGAAACTGTCATTTTCAGTTAAAACCCAGTTGCTATCTTGAATATAATTGACATTTGGGCTTAATGATTAGCATGGGCTCATTAGTGCTGCCTTTGACAGCCTCAGGAACCTTTGAGAAAGCTGACAGATGCTTGGATTTGTCTGAATAAGTTTCAGATTAAATCTTCAAAAAATCCAGTTTATTTACTAATTTTCAAGACAAACCCCAGAGAAGCATTCACTGATAAGAGCTGTGTAGAACTATCCATTGTTGCTTTTTAGGACCTCTCTTCTGTTTGTTCTTGGGACCAAAATTTCACCAGTCTCTTCAGCAGTACTCAACAATAATAGTATTTTTCCAAACTTATTTTGTTTTTTATTCCTATAGAATCTGGATGCATTCAGTTAATACACAAGAAAATAAATTTGGGCTCAGCTCTTCCCTTTTTCTGGACAGACCCATGGGAGGAAACCTCATAGGGATCCCTCATGTAGCTCCCATATATATTATTTCAGGGTTGGGGGTAGGAGCTGGAAAAGACTTCAGAGCCTCTCCTTAAAACTGTTGGATCTCCAGTAGGCTGGACTAGTCCAACAGAGACACTGGCTCTAGGCCTCCAGTGGGAAATCCCACTCCTCAGCCTAATGGCATCCATTAGCTGCACTGCCAGAGACTTCCCCTGGCAACAACTGTCTCTAGGAACACTGAGGAGGATACAGAGAAGATGTATTATCTTTTATCCAATTTCTGTGGAGTTGGAGAAGAATGATGTGCATTTCTTCCACCTCTTCCCAGCCCAGATCCCAGATATAGAGAGGAGATGCTATCACAGAGGAGCCTTGTGTGAGATCTGTCCACAGAGGATCTCACTCCATGTATGCATTGAAAGGGAATATTATGGTCCATAGAAGAACTCAGTTGCCACTGATGCATTAAATAGATTGATACTTTCTAATAAATACTAACAGTGGGTTTTAATATCTGAAATAAGTAGGTTCCTCATTCGGAAGTGATAAGAATTATCAATATTAGTACATATTTTTTGTGTATCTTATCAATCAACTTGAGTACCTTGGTGCTCTTCCTCAATCTGTCCATCATAGATATACTTACTGTGAGGATCATAATAGGCTTTGTGGCAATCATAGATGTAGTAATTCTCTAGAACACATTTTGTTTGGTGAGTTTTTTGTTCCAGGCTTAATTTCGTGACTAAAGCCCTAAACAATTTAAGTTAGATATATCAACCAAATGTAGATTAAAAAGTAAATAAAATAAAACACCCTTTTACTTTTTACCATGTTCCAAAATATAACTTTTTATACTTATTACAAGACGATACTTGTTTCCCTCACTCTCATCTACTTTTTCCCTTTAAAAAAAGTTACCAGGTTTTTCGTGGTTTTATGTGCTTTGAGTATAGATTCTATTAGTTTCAAGTTAACTGCACCTTTGACCCCCTCTGTGATCTGCTCAAGCTATACTTTCTTAGATCTCAGTCCTTGAGCAGTAACCTCTCTCTGGGCAGAGGCATGCACCCCTCCTTCTCTAGACTGGAGTTCAAGGCTTATAGGCCTCCTGCACTTCAATGTGATTATTCCAGCAGGCCTGACCAGAGTCCAGCACCTGCACTTTGCGTTCTCTAAGGGTTATGAATAGCGTAGGCAAGTAGTTATAAGTAACAAAACAGCTCTTTCAAAGTAGAGTACATTTATTTTGGGATAAAAGCCTTACAGAGAATATATATAAAACAATAAAATGGTCTAAACACTACATTAAACTTACCAGCATCTCCCCATAAATCCTGTGGAGACCTTGGCAGGTTCCAGTCCTTTCAACCCTTTTTCAGTGTTTGGCCCCTACTTGGGCAAAAGTCTTGTCAATTTGTTGAATCAAAATAAAGGATCCTCTTCTGTCAGTTCAAGCTGGCTCTTTATACCCCCAAAAGCCTTTGTACCGAAGTCTTCTGAAAAAATTGGTAAAATTAGGTAAAATTAGTCATTGTCCCTTCTCCCAAGGGAAACTTCAGTCACTTGTGCATAATTAGTTTTGGTATTTTACAGTAATCACCCCCTAACGATTCCAGATTCCACAGTGAGCCGGGAGCACAAGTATATTTAACACTTTAACACTTTCTGATACAAAGATCTATGAATATTCCATGAGTCCATATCATCTGGCCCATCTCAGGGTAATAGTCTTTGAAGTTTTCATGCTGTCAAGGGCTGGCACCCACCATACAGATAACGTTCATAATGTTAAATGTAAACACAAAGATATGCCTTTGTCAATCATATCTGTCACAGATGCTATAAGAAAATGCAGACTTTTAGGCAGTGTCTTGCTGGAGGGCAACCTGCTGTTTCTCTGAACCATTGGGTAGTATAGTTGATGTATTTTAATCTACATATTTGAAAACTGGAAAAAAAATCTCATTATTTGTTCGTATAGTGCTGCAAACGTATGGAAGCCCCACTAGTGGCTCCATAGTTGTGGTTGAGTTTTTTACACTTAAAGAATTTTATGTATGAAAAATTTAGTGTATCCTCTCCAAAATTATAGCACTTAGTCTTTGGGTACAGAATACACTTTCTGACAATTGACAAATAAATCCAAGTTAAAGTTTACTTTAAAAATGGGTCCACTAAGAAACTTAGCACCCTGTGTTAGACAACTGTTGTGTCCTGAGAGATCTTAATAAAGGAACTGTTCAAACTCTTCAGGCTTCCCATATAATTATAACTTACAGTTCATTGGCTACCTTTAAAGAAGTTTTACAGGATTAAAAGTCATTTTTTCCTTTATTCTTCATAACAGAAAGTTTCTCCTTCAGCAGGCCCTGATAAATTGTGTTATTACAGAAAACTATTAAACATCACCCTCTTTCAAAATGATTGACATCATATAGCTCACAAGAACAGTGAAGTTAGAGCCGCCATTAGAAAAAAGTCCTTTATGAAAATGGCCACTGTCTCCTATTGTTCCCAAAGGGAATGAAGCCTAGATGCTTGAGGAAAGATTGTGACTCCTGACACATTCCACCTTCCCTCAGGTATCTTGGCTTTTCCATGAGGAAAAAAATTGGAAGTCAAATGTTTTTGGAAACAAATATCTTCTAATTTGAGGCTACAAACACTATTGTGTATGAATCTTAATTGTATGGTTACTGCATAGGATGAGGTTAAGGTGCCTTAATTGTGTATTTTCACATCTTACTGTGTTTGGATATCTCTTAAATGGAACCTTAATGTTGAATTTCTTGGGTTTGTAATGCTTGTTGTTGAGACAATTACATCTATTTTACCATTCGTTTACCCATGTACTTTACCTTAAGGAGTTCAATATTTTATCTGGGAATATAATAAGATTACACAATTTGGCTTTTTAAAGACGTTGAAGGGTGCCCACATTTGCTATGAGAAGTTATAATGACAGATGCAATTTCAAATGAGTTCCTAACAAAGCAAGTACTAGCGATTCAATACACAAAGTGAAATTTGGTTAAAATTAGATTTTTAGATGGTAGGAATCAAGCTTACCTAGTGTTCTGAATGCCTAACGTGAACTGGTAGTACACTTCTGGTGAAACAATTCATGAAATTTGGATTCTTGAGCCAGTTTTGTTTTGATCTTAAATCTTAAATACCGTATATACTCAATCATAAGCCGGTTCATTTATAAGCCGACCCCCCCCCCCCAGATGAATAAGTAAAAATGGAAATTTTTTATGACCCATTCATAAGCCGACCCTATAATTCAGGGGCAGCAAACTTTGGCTCCCGGGCCATGAGGATAAGCCGCTGGCGGGCTAAGATGGTTTGTTTACCTCGAGCGTCCGCAGGCACGGAGGTAAACCTAAGTAAACAAAGTGTTCCGGCACGCCAGCTGCTTACCCTGGTGGGCTGGGACAGCAACTGGTGGGGAATTTTTTTTGGGGGGGAGGGGGAGAAGCTGGGGGTCAGGGGAGTAACAAGCCATGGCTTACCTTTGAAATATAACATTAGCATAAACAAATATCTTAGCAAATATCTTGGTATTTCAGATCAAAGCATTTTTTTAAAATTATTTGTAAGCAATGTGGAGAAAGATATTTTCACCATTTAAAAAAAGGCTTGCATAAACTTTCTCTCCAATATCATGATTTAAGTTTACCATATAGTATTTTTTTCACAAATGGATGGTAGTACAATTTAATTTTTCATACCTGCTAATTTGCAGAAGACTGACTAGTGGAAATTCAGGGACAATCGTCAAGTTGACCATTTTTGCATTTGCTTTTTATGTTGATATCTTTGGGTTTTTTTACAGACTTTTGAGTGAAATTTAACTCAGGACTGGTAATTGTTCGTCTTCTGAGTTAAGCAAGAAGTGTTTACTTTTGTTTCCTTAAGCCATCTTTCTATTGTGCCAATAAGTAAACTGCAGAGAAAACCTGCTAAAACAGTTGAATGAATTTTCCAGCTGGTGGTGGATGTGGGTGTGAGGGGTTTCTAATAATAGAAAGGGGAATGAGACAAAAATGATAGCAAGAGGTAGTGTATGATCATTGTGGTTTGAGGAAAAAGGGGAGCGTATATGTAACCCCCATACTTTCTGGATGTGGTGCTCTGTCCCATCTAGTGGCACCAAGTCCACTGAGTGAGAGAGAGAGATTAATGAGTCTGTTCTACAGCCTTAGCTAACAAGCCAGTTGGCTTTTACCTCATGCAGTAGAGGCTCATGCACTAAGCTCTCAGGTTCCATCCTGCCTGCTGACGATCGGGGTCTGTCGGCATTACACAATGGTAAGCACAAACCAGAAGTGGCAATACGGAGGAGGATGAGTTGGTTGGACACAGGGCCATAAGTAAGAAGAACCTCCTTTTAACATTAGCTATTCCTCCAAACTATGCTGTGCCATTGTCAAAACAGACCCTTAGGAAGGAGAATGGCCATACAACAGGTACCCCAGTTTACTGTAACAATTTGGCTTTAAAAAATATTTGAAAAAGTACTCAGCCAAAGCTTAATATTCACTATATGAAGCCTTCACTTTTCACTCAAAGTAGGAGCATTGTAGAAATGGTGTGTAGTAACTGCATGATCTACTGAGCTGTGAAATATATTTCTAACTAGTTAGAAACTGTTTTAAAGACGAGCTTAAAATTCACTTACATTTTATTCAAGGTGCCACAGCTGCCTATCTGTTATCTTAGTGCTGTTTTTTGTAAAGTAATTACTTTACATAAAGTCACAGAATTAGGAATCTCTTGTTAATCAGTTAATTAGATTTCTATTAAAAGCTTCTCAATATCTTTGTGTCTAATCTTTTAGGGAGAAAGGATCTGATGCATCATGGCAGCATGACCAAGAGCCACCACCTGAGGTAAGTTTTAGTGGATCACCTGGTGTCCACTTTGAATTTGCCTTTAGTGCCTATGGAGAAGATATCTCATCCAGTGTTCATGGTGCTACCTCCCCATGTCTTTACCAATCCTTGCTGGTGTGCTCCAGCGTGGTAAGACAGCTTGGACCACTCCTGCTTTTTGTCTAGAGCCAAGAAAGCAGACAAATTATATCAGATATCTTTGGAGCAGATTTTATATTTCCATACACACCCTGCATCTAATTCACTGATAGTGGCTGCTGCTAGTAGCAGGTTGAAGTATGGACAGGCACATTCCACCTCTGCTGATAGAGAGGGAAAAAATGTTCTTTTCTTCCTCTCTTGGTATTAGGGTGGCAAATTACCTGTTATCAATTCCAAAGATGGCACTGAGCGTGCAGGATTTGCTTGATGACAAAAGTAAACTGGCAAATGCAATCCTAACAGAGATTCAAATTGTGGCAAAGCACAGTCTCTGGACTTCATTTGACACCTTGAACTCTTTTGCTAGAGCATTGATGTCTACTGCTACTCTGAGGAGACATGCTTAGCTTTGTTCCTCTTCTTTGTCTCGGTGCTAGAATTAAAATGGAAGATCACCCCTTGGAAGGGGTTAGTGTTCTCAGTGAAAAGATGGATGAGTTGCTGAAGGAGACAAGATTGATGATCTGCTCTTTGGGCTTGATTTCTTCTATTAGGAATAGACCTTTTACTCCTCCTTTCTGTTATCAGACAGCATTATCTGCAGTCATCTTTGGGTTGTTTCTCATCATATCAAAGACATCAACGGCACGAGCAGGGTATGTCATTTTAGAGCCAGCATAAAAAGTGTTGTATTTTTTTATTTATTTTTTAAATCGAGGTCTAAACATAAGCAGTCTGCTACCTCTCCATCATCTTTGTTGCACACCATCCCTGAGATTTGATGCGAGTATCAAGTGACCAGAACTAATCAGCAAGGACCCTTCACTTCTTCAGTTTGGAGATAGGCTAGCCCATTTTATCAGCAAATGAAGGCTTATTATATTGGAGGAATAGGTCCTAGAATGTTAGAAACCACTATGCCATTCAGTTTGAAAACCTTTCAGTTTCCCCTGCCCTTCCCTTTTCACTGAACTGTCTCAGGAGGTTATTCTACTTTGAGAAGTGCAGAAGTTACTTCTCATAAGGGCTGTAATGAAGGTATCCAAACACCTGAGGGATCAGGAGTTTTATTCAGGTTACTTTCTGGTACAGAAGAAGTGGAGTGGTTCATTTAATTTTAAATCTAAGAAACCTGTACAATTATATTCGGAAATTTCGGTTCTATACATTAACTCTTGCCTCCACTTGCCTCCACTTTCAGTCATAGATTGGTCTGTGACTCTTGATTTAAAGAACATATTTTCATAAATATCATAGAATCATAGAAGATTAGGGTTGGAAGAGACCTCAGGACATCATCTAGTCCAATCCCCTGCTCAAAGCAGGACCAACCCCAACGAAATCATCCCAGGCAGGGCTTTGTCAAGCTGGGCCTTAAAAACCTCAAATTCCACCACCTCCCTAGGTAACCCATTCCAGTGGTTCACCACCCTCCTAGTGAAATAGTGTTTCCTAATATCCAACCTAGACCTCCCCCACTGCAACTTGAGACCATTGCTTCTGTCATCTGCCACCACTTAGAACAGCCTAGCTCCATCCTCTTTGGAACCCCCCTTCAGGTAGTTGAAGGCTTCTATCAAATCCCCCCTCACTCTTCTGCAGACTAAACAACCCCAGTTCCCTCAGCCTCTCCTCGTAAGTCATGTGCCCCAGCCCCCAATCATTTTTGTTGCCCTTCACTGGACTCTCTCCAATTTGTCCACATCCTTTCTGTAGTGGGGGACCCAAAACTGGATGCAGTACTCCAGATGTGGCCTCACCAGTGCTGAATAGAGGGGAATAATCACGTCTTACGATCTGCTGGCAGTGCTCCTACTAATTCAGCCCAATATGCCGTTAGCCTTCTTGGCAACAAGGGCACACTGTTGATTCATATCCAGCTTTTCATCCACTGTAATCCCCAGGTCCTTTTCTGCAGAACTGCTGCTTAGCCAGTCGGTCCTCAATCTGTAGCAGTGCATGGGATTCTTCCATCCTAAGTGCAGGACTCTGCACTTGTCCTTGTTGAACCTCATCAGATTTCTTTTGGCCCAATCCTCCAATTTGTCTAGGTCACTCTGGACCCTATCTTGCTGAGGGTGCCGTCCATCCCATCATCCAGATCATTAATGAAGATGTTGAACAAAACCAGCCCCACGACGACCCCTAGGGCACTCCACTTGATCCTGGCTGCCAATTAGACATCAAGCCGTTGATCACTGCCCATTGAACCCAATGACCTAGTCAGCTTTCTATCCACCTTATAATCCATTCATCCAATCCATACTGTTTTAACTTGCTGGCAAGAATACTGTGGGAGACCATATCAAAGCTTTGTTAAAGTCAAGGTACATCATGTGCACTTCTTTCCCCATATCCACAGAGCCAGTTTGACAATCATTTGACAATGATTGAAAGTACCTTCATTTTGTGGCAGCAGAACACTATTTCCATGACAAGGTGCTGCCATTTGGCCTGCCCACAGCACCAAGAGTTTTTACTAACTGCCTCTCCGTGGTTGCAGGTCAATTGAGAATGCAGAGTATTTCTGATTACTCTTATTTGGATGATTGGCTATTGAAGGCTGACATTTGCATGGATCTATTAAGCCTCATTGCTTTTACAACCACCCTTTCCTCAGACATGGGACAACTTCTGAATGTCAAAAGAATCAAATCTCTGTCTAACTCAGAATTTTATTCATAGGTTCTATATTTGACTCAGTAACCTGGAAAGCCTTTCTACCGGAGGACAGAATTTTTAAAAGATATTGCAATATATTTTAAACATTCAGATATGCAAGTTCGCAGATAACACTAAGGCCTTGGCTACACTGGCGCTTTACAGCGCTGTACTTTCTCGCTCAGGGGTGTGAAAAAATACCCCCCTGAGCGCAGCAAGTTACAGCGCTGTAAAGCGCCAGTGTAAACAGTGCCCCAGCGCTGGGAGCGCGGCTCCCAGCACTGTAAGCTAATCCCCTCGGGGAGGTGGAGTACCTGCAGCGCTGGGAGAGCTCTCTCCCTGCACTGGTGCCGCAACCACACTCGCACTTCAAAGCGCTGCCACGGAAGCGCTCCCGCGGCAGCGCTTTGGAGTTTCGAATGTAGCCAAGCCCTAAGATACTAATCTTTTCTCTGGGTTTCATGGCAGCTACTACTTACATGTCTCAGAACGAGGCCAGTATAGCATTGGATATCCTGAGTATACAAACAAATCTGGACAATCTTCAAATGTTGTTCATTGTGCCTTGAGACATTCTGGACACATTGATGTGGTAGTCAGCAAACATTTTCAGAGGTGTCCAGTTCAGTCTCCTGTTGTTGGTGACCGTAACTTCATATGTGTCAACAGATGTTTGGTGAGGTGAAGGGTGCATCTGAACCAACTTAAAGTTTGAGGTCACTGGACTTTTCAAGGGAGAAGCTTGCACATTGTGTTGGACTTGAGCCATTTGTCTGGCCCTCAGATCATTCCTCCCTCACTTGGAAGGTTTCTGCAAGTAGTTCTGCTATGTGTTATGCCAACAAATGTGGGTGCTCACCCTGCTAAGCTATGTGCAGAGGTGATCAGGTTATGGGACTGGTGCATTCTTTGTGACATTTATCCAGTGGTCTTGCATTTAGCAGGACAGAACACGATTGCAGATTATCTCGATAGAGACAGTTCTCAAATGTACAAATGGTCACTGAAGGATCAGTTGATTCAGAGCATACTTTCCAGTTGGGTTCAGCAAGACATGGACCTGTTCACTATGAGCTTCAACAAAAAGTTTCGCCCTTTCTGTTCAAGTGCAGACAGGAACAGTCAATCCATATCAGATGCTTTCATTCTACACTAAGCATTCTAGACTAAGTGGGTCTGTATGCTCTAACCCACCCCCACCCCCCCTTGATTCAGAAGGCAGTGAGAAAGATAAGTCAGGATAGGGTAGAGATGCTTCTGGTTGCTCTGACTTGGTGGTATCCGCAGTGGTTTATGGATCCCCTTCAGCTGTTCAATGGGGCCTTTGTACGTCTTCCTCTGTCTCAGCAAGTGGGCAGGATTCTTCATCCAGACTAGCAGTGCTTTCACCTGATGGCCTGGGTGATCAGACTCTGGCTCTTGAGCAGACCTGTTCCTCATTGGTTTAGGATATACTGCTTAATTCTACAGAGGTATCTACTAGAATGTGTTACCATTTGAAATGGACCAGATTTGTGGCTTGGATGAAGGGAAAGTCTGATTCTCCTGTCTCAGCTACCATACCTTTTAGAACATTTAATGCACCTTAAAAACTAAGGGGTTATCCCATTCTGCTGCCAACTGAACTTTCAAATAGATCTCTGCTTACCATTTTTTTAGTAGATGGTAGATGGCTGCTTGTGCATAATATGGTTAAGAAGTTTATGAAGGGGCAATGCATTATGCTTTCACCCTCTGAGAAATCTTGTCCCTCCTTAGGATCTTAATTTGGTTTTAGTTACACTCGAGAGGCCACCTTTTGAATCCTTGGATGAGTGTTCCTTATTATTTGTCAGTTAAAATGGAATTCATTATTGTCATAACAGCAGCCAAAAGGGCGAGTGAATTAAATGTCTTGATGGCTGATCCACCTTTTATGTCCTTTCACAAATATAAGGTGGTTCTTAGGACTGATCCCAGGTTTTTGCCAAAAGTGGCTTCTGATTTTCACATCAGACAATTAATTTGATGGTATTTTTTTTCCAAAGCTGCACATTAATAAGGGTGATCTGTTTTACATACTTTGGAAGTAAGAGCTCTTGCATATTTAGATAGAACTAAAAGCTTTTGACAATCATCTAGATTATTCATGTTTTATGCTAAGAATCACATGAGTTATACAGTTATTCCCAGACTATTTCTAGATGGATTAAAATGTATTGTTGAATGTTACATATTAGCAGAAATTCCTGTGCCTGCGACAGTACAATCTTATTCCACTAGAGCTGTGGTAGCTTCTATTCTTTTCCTTAAGCAAGTGTCTGTTACTGAAATTTGCAGGGCTGCAACCAGGAGTTCTGTACACACTTTTGCTAAGTATTATACTCCCGATTTGGCCTCAAGGTTTGAAGCTAGATTCTACTTATGCTTACACTGTTAAATGTTATCAGACAAACTCTTAAAATTCACAATACACTTCTATCAGGCCTAAATATGCCTTTACTGCCAATATACTGTAGAGGGTTTTTCTGGCCAGTTCAAATTTTGGAATGATGAATTATTAGCTGTGTGATAACTGGCTTACCCTGTTACTCATTAACTTCTAATGAGTAAAAATACATTGTAGGCAGCATCCAGTAGCTATTAACAATATTACATCTATGTTTTTACACATATATAGTTAGTTATTACATCCAGAAAACTAAGTTAAGCATTCAGAAGTTAGGAAATGATAGAATTAAAGTTGCTTGTGAAACCTTAATTTTAATCCCTTTTGCATATATATATTATGATACAGTCTGTAATTATTTGATCAAACTATTTTCCAAAGGACCTCTGTAAGGTATTCTAAAAGTTAAAATGTTGAACTTTAAATATATAAGAACTTTTTGATAATTTTTCTAAATAATATCTTTTTCTACTTTTCTAAGGCCTTAGATTTCAGTGATGATGAAACGGAGAGGCAGAGAAAACAAAAGAAAAAGAAAGCTCCGAATCAAGAAAGAAAGAAACCTAAATCAGAAGTGAATGAATCAAGTGAGTAAATACCATAGAGAAAATAAATGGTTTAACCTCAATCCCTCAGACCAAGTCTGAAAAGCATAGTGATAGAGATTTCTTTAAATTTCATACTGGTTTAATATTGGAGCTTTGGTACATTTCATCATGAAATCTTTCATTTTTTTAAAAAGTTGTAATTAAAAACACATGAGGACACATCCCTTAAACTTGCACTATTTGATACAGATAAACACACTAATAAGTTTTTGAGGAGATTGTTTTGCTAAATTATCACTTTTTTCTATGTAAATATACATAACTTATTAAGTATCAGCAGTACATATAATGAATATTCTAAATTGTCAATTTACCTACTATCCAAAAATGAAAAAAGTAAGAAACATGGTTAGGAATGGAATTCAGTTCTTTACTCCGTAGCTGACAGTAGCTGAGAACACATTGGGGGCAGCTGTCATGAACTCTCACAAAAGGAGTAATGACTCATTAGTGGCCCTCTCTAGAGAACATTTATCAAAACTGACACTGCATGGGAGCTGCATCACAGACACCTTGGCTGGAAGGACATAGTTGCCTCAGTGCAGAGCCATTGAGTAGAGAGAGAAGACCCTACCCACTAAATGAAAACATTTAATCTTGATGAAGCACTCAGTTCATCATTTACAGTAACCCCTCACTTAATGTTGTCCTGGTTAACGTTGTTTTGTTATTCGGTTGCTGACCTGTTAGAGAACATACTCCTTTGAAGTCCCGCAGTGTTCCCTTATTACGTTGTATGGCCCCTCCCGTTCTGCCCGCCTGGCGCTGCTGCCGGATAGTGGGGTGGAGGTGCGGGGGGCTTGCTCTGTTCTGCCCACCCATTTCAGCTGGGGAGTGGGCAAGTCCCCACCCCACTGCCCAGCAGGAGCGCTGGGCAGGCGGACCGGGGCAAGCCCCCGCGCCCCGACCCCGCTCCCTAGCAGCAGTGCCGGGCGGGCACAATGGGGTAAGCCCCCATACCCCCACCCCGCTCCCCGGCAGGAGCCCCAGGTGGATGGAACAGGGCAAGCCCTGCAACCCGACCCCACTCCCTGGCTGGAATGCCCAGCGAGTGGAGCAGGGCAAGACCCCATATCCCGATCCCGCTAGGCCACTGCCTCGACTAAGCTTCACAATCAGTACAGTATTAAATTGTTAGTATAAAATTATTTAAAACTTATCCTGAGTGTGTATATATATATAATGTCTTTTATCTGGCAAAAAAAATTTCTCTGGAACCTAACCCCTCCCCCTCCATTTACATTAACCCAGTAAGTGTACATAGTCTGACAAGGATTCTGGTGTAACTGAAATTTAAATAATCTCATTTCTTTACTGGAAAAGTGGAGGATCTGTTATATGTTGATGTATCTGCACAAATGTCACAAACGCACCAAAGTTTATTAGAATAGTCTAACCCTTAAACCATTGGCAAGAGTTGTTCTTGATGCATTAGTCTAGTGGTGGTGGCCTGGAATTTGCAAGAGTTCACCATTGTTTTTCTCTTTTGGTTTTGAGTCTGAAAGCCAAATACAAACATAACTCACTAAACTGGACCAAATAATTGCTATCAGATGAGCTTAAATATTTACAGATTAAATGAGAATTTTATTGTGAACTAAAAATATTAGTTTGCTTAAGTATTACATTGTCTGGAAGATTATATATATACTTAATATTAAATTTGCATGTGTGTGCAAACACTACATAACCGTGTACACGTTTAGATTGAATAAATGGGCCCAAAGAGTCAAAGCTGTTAACATAACTCAGTTAGTGTTCAACAGTAAATATTTTAAACCAGATTCAGTGTTTAGTAGTGAATGCCATTAAAAATCCTACTAACCTTTTATTAAAGATACAGAAACGAAGGAAAATCAGTTAAAGCAATTAAAATGTAAAGTACTAAGTAAGGCTTTCATTTTAACAACATCCCCTGTTCCCTTCTCCTGAGCTGAAGAGAATTTTTAGAAGGACAAAAACCCTTGTTTGACAATCTTTTAGATGATATCCAAGATAGTAATAGCTGTCCTTTTTGGGAAAAAGAGAGGTAATGAGTTGTGATAGGCTGGGGCTGTTATTGCTGCTGCTGTTAAAGTCTGATCTTGTTTCCTAAGAAGATATAAGACAAAAACACAGAAGGGGAGAGAAGAAAAACAAAGATGGAAAATGCAGCTTCTGTCCCTGATGTTGACTTTCACTTGCAACCTCACCTCTGGAAATACACAGTCTTATCAGCCACACCAAGCCTTGGCAACAGCATTGGGCTGTTCAGGGCATTGCTGTAAGGTGCCTCTTTCTGGTCATGGGCTTATAGCAGTGTTACAAAATATGCAGTCTTGTTTTTTATTAGACAGAAGGCAAAAGGAGAGGGATAGGGAAGGGAAGAAGTAAGGTGGGGAAAGAAAAGGATACATAGAAGCGTTAAGTAGTTGGCAAAGTCTAACATCCCCGAAAGTATTCAGGATTCAACTGGAGCTGGTGATGTCGTCTAGCGCGCTCTCCCTCTGTCTCAGTTTGTCTTTCAAGTTCAGGATAAGAAGTTCTGGGATCCCAGGAGACCTTTGGAATGGCAGCCATGATGGGAAGCTTGTTTCAGTCGTCGTTGGCAATCAGCTGCTGCTTTTGCTAATTTTTTTTTTAAAGTCTTGTTTTTAAGAGCCCCGAAAGGGAGGTTTGGATGGAATAGTCCATTCTTTCAATATTTTTGTTCACCAGTCGTTAGGCCTAGTTTCCGAAACACCAATTTTGGCCTATTGATTTTCAGTTCCACACTTTTCTTGTTTACCAAGCATGATTTTAACATAGTCTTTGAGTTATATCACTAAGTCTTTTTATTGGGACTAATTGAGTTTTTCTGTTTTGATTCCGCACCTTTTCACATCAACATTTGTTGTTATAGATTGTGACCTCTTATGAACTCACTCGCTTTTTTTTTTTTTTTTTACAGTTGAGCTCATAATTAACCTGTAGTCTCAGTTATTACAACAGTAGGAATGTCAATAAAAATGCAAATTCCCTAGACGACTAATGCTGAATCTTGTGAATATTTTATGACCAAAGACATCCTGATAATTTTCCTTTCGGTGGAATAATAAGCTCAGTTTTTTTAAATGTACATGCTTTTAAAATGATCTTCCACAGTGAGTCAAAATACCGTTTAATTAAGGGCTCCATGGCATTTTTTGTTATAATAAAAATCGAAATCCTGATTAAGCCTCATATGTGCTTACTCTGATAAACTAAAGAATTAGAGTTAATATAGAGGATATCCTTTGACACTACCTTGCATGAGACATGTAAAATTTAAATGGTAAAATCAAGATTTGTCATACTGCTGTTGATAAATTGTATAGTCAATTGCTTGACCGCACTTTGGTTTGGTATGAAATGTATTCAAGAGGCCAAATGACCATTTTCAGTCAGGTTCATTGCTAAAGAATATTAGTTTCAGAGAAGCTGTCTTGTGCAGGTGTTGTTAAATTCAACATACACACAAGGTGTGCTCCCAAAGTTACACATTTTAACTAGGAATGTTTATCATCCTATAAATGATATTGCAAGTTACAAAACTTTTTACATATCACTAAAATCCACCAGTTTGTCACAGTTCTTTATCTTGTTGTTCTGTTCCATCCTTATTCTTATTTTGGATACTAGTATTTTAGATACTGGTTCATGAAGGTACCTCTTCAGCTTGTACCATGTCAGAACATTAATGTATTTTCCCTTTGATACTTTTCTTGTGTTCTAATGCCAAAGATGAGTTTAGCTTTGTAAAGTGAACAGGCTTATAAAAAGATATAGGTCAAAACAGGACCTGTAACTGCTAGGGAAAAAATATATATAAAAAATAATGTTATATTGATACTATATGCTTAATGCATATTAATATATGTGGAATCAATAATTCACGTTGATAATGTGATATAATTATAATTAGCCTTGCATATATTGGTGGACTCTATGCATAAATACTGTGTCTTGGCTTCTTATCTTACCAAAATATGGTGGTGGTTTTTAACAGCTACAGGCAAATTATTAGGTTTATTGTATTTACCCAGTAAACAGTTGGTTGTTTATTAATCCAGTACCAGTAATCTTAGCAGTGTTCAGTGGAGTTAAAATCTGAAAACTCCTGTACAGAATCAGAACACAAATTTTACATCTTCAGCTTTATATTTTTTCTATTCAAAACAAACTCTTAAATTTTATTGTAAAGTAAACTTTAGAGTGTGCTATTCATAATTTGAGTATCCCTATGGTAAATAAACCAATGAGCATGCTGCGGGGGGGGGAAGGAGTTTTCTTCTTTTTACTACTAATTTTCAAGCCTTCAAATCCTACAAGAAAAACCCACTAAATATCACTGTTGTTTCAGCATTGTTCCAAAAACAAAAACAAAACAAAACAAAAACAAACAAACAAAAAACCCTAAACCTAATGGAGTTTATTTAATATTTTGTTTACAAATGGTAATTTATTGACCACACTAATCACACAGATGTTTAAAAGATACCTTACAGTTCATATGTTTTATTTTTTCATCATTTTTAAAACACAAATAGGTCAGTTGATAAGCATAATCTAGTCCTGGTTTTGAGTTTGTTTAAATGTGGGTTGCATACTTTTATGTTTAATTTAGATTTTAAAGAGGAAGAGAAGACCACCTGTTTTGTCAGACTTTTAGACTAAACTGTTTTAAATATAGTCCAAGTTCTAAAATTTGAATATTAATACTAAAAAAAAAGTAATTCTGTGGCTATTTTTTAAGGTGAGAATAATGAAGTTCAACATCAGCCTATGCAAAAGCCTACTTCAAATTATTCAAGAGGATATCGTGGCAGAGAATTTAACCCTGGCTTCTCAAGGGACAGGTTTCCTCATCCATCTGTTAATCCAAGTGTCTCAAGACCACAACTAAGAGCTCCGCACTTGTACTCTTCAGATCACAGGCTACATCAAGAATCTGCAATGTTTCCACAGCCTCATAGACCAAAAAATCCCATGATGCTGCAGTATCCTTTTCCTCCTCCAGGATATGGACCTGTTGGTAATGAGATGCATCACTTTCCACCCCCAAATCCAAACATGATGTGGACAGGGCCCAACATGTACTCTAACATTTATAGTCCACCATTCCCATTCCCCCCGCCCCCTCCCCCACCCCCGCCCCCACCACCTGCTTCTCCAAATGGTCATCCATCTCAGTTTGGACCTCACAGTTAGATGAGTATTTTCATGACTGAGTGTACAATGAGTGGCAGATCTTGGAAAACTATGGCCCCACAAACCTCCGTATGTTTTGTGATTGCTATTTACATTTTATATGAGGGAGCTTAAATTATGTAGAAGAACAAAATAAATCCAAAGTTCTAATGCTAAATAGATACAGCCTTATGCAGCAATATCAGACGTACAAAGACTGGTGTTTCTTTTGATAAGCCCATCTTTAAAAAACTGAAATATATTGAATAATGATTTAACTTTGATATGTAGTAAGTTTGAAGCATTCCAAGAATTAATAAACACTATTTTTACATTGTAACTGTCTAGATGTGTTTTTGTACCAACTTTTAAACTAGCATTTAGATAAAGTATCAATCTGATAGAGGTGCGAGAGGAAATATTTGCTTTTGAGATGAAAATAAGGCTATGTTGACATAAATACCATGATGACTGGTCCAGAAAAATATTTTAGGAAAAATACAAATATTGTAGTTTGTATCTTACCTGAAAATGTTGCTTCTGTACAACTTGTTGAAAAATATTACATAATTCAGTCTACTTTCATCACATTCTTAAGACCAGTATTATATACCCTTTCTAAGAGGGTACTGTGACAGATACTGCAACTACGTGCAACTCGAGGGACCATATTGTATTAAGTTCACGAATACTTTATGAATCACTATGGGCCAGGGATTGTATGTAGCTCTACTGCGCGAGTGTTACTACAGCTCCTCCAGGAAATACAAAACAGTAGGGAGGTGATTAAGGCAAAATCACTCAGGCTACAACCACTTCCAGAGAATTATCAGCCCCTGAGGAGGTTTGTGTATGCTGGTTCAGACTTTTTTCTTCCAGAGAGCAAAAAGGGCTTTTGGTATAAAACCAATGAGTTTATAATGACAATGGGCCTTCTTTCTGATCTAGCAAATGGACAGGACTTTTATGCAAATGGGACCCCAACTCTTGTGGAAGGGTTGGAGAGACTGACTTATTTACTAGGGACCCATAAGACGGGTGGCTTCTGATAAGCTTTTAGCATCTGTAGTGGAATTTTTATTGTTTTTTATATGTTTTCTCTGTAAAGCCTTTATCCTGAGACTAAATGTACTTTGCTTTGTGAAAGCTGGTTGGTAACTGGTGTACACTTGTAGCCCCTGGAGAAAAGTTAACCACAGGTGATAGACCACAGTCAGACTTGCTAGAGAAATCAGTGAGGTGCAAAGGGACTGCAAGCCTAAATCTCTGGGCTGGAGGGAGAGGTGTGAGTCTCTGCCCAAGAGCCTGAAATCTTAAGTGGGTATCCTCCAAGAAGATCAGGGTTGGGAGGGGGCAAAGGTTCAGTTAACACTGAAACTGTGACAGGTTAATCACTGCTAAATTAGGGGTTTTATATTCTGTTTCTGAACTGATTTGCAAGTGAACTGTTTTGTAAACATATATTGAGCCAAATTTTTCTCCTCATGTCTGAAGTAACTGTAAGCTCAGATGGGGTGAGTAGTCTCTTGGTCTATCCAAGGCCGTGATCAAGTGTAAATCTTGAGTAACTTGCTGAGTGAGCCACTCTGGTTAATCAGGTAACTAGCTATTCTGGGGATTGAATTGGACTCACTAGGTTACCTGCAGTATGAAATTAATATAAAAAAGAATTGTATGAGAACAAAACTATACTTTAGGAATTTAAAATAACCTTTACTTAGGTATTTTAGGAAGTAAATCTGTTAGGCTAGAAACTTCAGGGAACCATATTATAAGGAAACAGGGCCTGCATCAGAGGCAGTCTCAGGGCAACCTAATGCGTGCATCTGGCCTGTAGTGGGCTGCCTAACTGGCTACACTGCCTGATTGGTTGGAAGGGTCAGCAGATAAGCTTTTTAGCCCAGCAGTAGTTTAGCTGCTGCTCAAAGCAATCACGAACAGCTGTGATAGCTCTTGCTCCTGCCTTGTTCTCTTATTGAATTCGCTTTCATACTTTTGGAGTCCATTGTATTAAAATGCAATTGTGTATGAGTTATTGTGGAATTGCATGTAACTTCTATGAGATCGACTAATTCAATCACTGGAAGATTTTAGGAACTTCAAAGGGCCTTTTGGAACAATACATGTAAAGTGACTTTACTAGGATTTCCTGGGTGGTGTAAGGAGAATGCAAATGATCCACTTTGAATCCACCCTTTTGAAGCTATGCCCCAGTGAGGAAAATCCATTGTTTACTAATTGATCTGGAGTTTCCAGGAGCACGTGAAGACCTCTGAACAGTATAAAGGATGGAATAAATATGTTCTGAAAGTGCTTGTTCTGAGCAGAAGGAGGGAAATACAGGTGCAGTTGCCCTGAGCTGTGACAAATTGATTAACCTATTCCCACAAATAAGGAAATCCATGTGACAGTTTACCCCCCAGTCTGGGGTGCCACCTGATGTACTGGGGTACCTCCTTGCCCGCCTGTTCCACCAGCCTGGGCTCCCTTACACTGTCCTGCTGAGCCAGGCCCTCAAGCCTCCTCCAGCACACACACACATAGGGGCACACCCAGCTGCAGAAAGATAGACACTGAAATCAGCTCTGCATGGGAAGACGCAGCTAGGGAATTGCCCAGAACTCAAGTGCACTCCCTCTCTGGAGTGTATTATCTTGCGCTGCACAGAAAACTCTACAGTGTTAGCTCATTAAATTCACTTTCTCCCTCAATGTGGAGGAAGATATGCACAGCTTTTTGCTCCCAGTTATGAATTCCACAAACTGGTTTAGAGAAAACAAAACCAAGTTTATTAACTACAAAAGATAGATTTTAAGTGATTATAAGAGATAGCAAACTGATCAAAGCAGATTATGGAACAAATAAAATAAACACACAATCTAAGCTTAATACATTAAAGAAACTTGTTACAAGTAGTAATTTCTCCCCCTAAATGTTTTCAGCATTTCTTTCACAGGCCAGACACCTTTTCCAGACTGGGCTCAGTTCTTCTCCCCCATTTTGTCTTTGTTTCATCCTGGGTGGGGATTCAGTGAAGAATGAACCCCGATTAACTCACTTCTCTGTCTTAAATAGGATTTACCTATGGTGGGAATCTTTTGTTTCCCAGTTTGATCCCCACTCCCTATTAGTGGAAAAATACTAGTAGTCCAACATGGAGTCCAGTATCAGGTGACATGATCACATGACCCTGCAATGTCAAAGCAGTCATGAGTCAAAGGTTATTTGCAGCATCCCAGGAAGCTTCTCAGGAAGGTGGAAGATTAGCATCTTCAAAGTCCTATTCTCCCTAATGGCCCATCCAGGATGATTGCATTTTGTCTAGTGGGCGCTCCCCAGGTGTAAACCCACTTGTAATTGTTATATAGTAAATATTCCTAAGTTCAGATACAGAAATGATACATGTATACAAATAGAATAACAATAATCAGTAAATCATAACCTTTCCAACAATACCTCACATGACCCATCTTGCATAAAATGCATCTTAGTTATGCAATATTCATATAACAATATCTCTATGAAGAATGTGGGGCGTAGTGTCACAACCCACTCCTGTATTGGATTTGAACGTAGTTCTTAACTGCCTCATGAACTCTCCATTTGATCCACTAGCTAATTGCTCTATGCTACAGCATTTTTTGGTAGCCATAATGTCCACAGAGTTGGAGAACTGGGGGCATGAATGGCAGACACATTCTTACAGTTTTCTTTTAGAAAACTCACGTCCACATCTTACATTTTTAACCCAAAATATCCTCTTTTTTCCACATCAATTATGTTATATATCTTCTTGTGTTTTTTCCAAAGATTCAACACTCTAGGCTGGAATCTACCCTCCATAGTCTGGATGCTAGAAGGGAGTTAGCCTTCTATTTGAACAGAACCATACGGCTTAGAGTGCCTCTGAGACTGTTTGTTTCATTTGCAGAGAGATTAAAAGCTTACAATTTCCACCTAAAGGCTTTCAAAATGGATTTCTGGCTGTATCCTTACTTGTTAAGAGGCTACTAATGTTAAGCGTCCTTTAAGAATGCGACAGCTTATTTCACTAGATCCCAATCCACTTCCATGGCATGGGTGAAAGATATGCCAGTGACTGAAATTTGCAAAGCTGGGCATCTTTTCATGCTTTCTCAAACACTATGCCCATGTACAGCCTCTAGGCCAGATCATCAGTCTTGCATCTGGTTCCAAAGCTCGCTCCTACAGCTACTGCTTGGGAGCCACTTGAAGTGGCACTCATAGGGACACAACTTGAGGAAGGAGAGGTTACTTGCCTTGTTCTTCCAGATGTGTCTTCCTATGAGTGCTCCACTACTTGCCCTCCACTTCAGTCTCTCATCTGTGTCATTTCACAGTGCAGAAGGAACCAAGGATAGTTCATCCAAGCAACTGTATATATCCTAGATACCACACACAAGGAGGTGTAGAGCTTGAGTGTAGGCCAAATGGGCACTGCTACTGAAAATCTCTGATTAAAGGTATGTTGTGCACCCACAGGAGCACACACCATGAAGAACTCCAGTTACTTCAGAAGGTGAGTAACTGTTCCTTCTCAGCCTTTTGGTCTCCCCATTTTCTTCCCTTTCTCCTGCTCCACAAAGAAAACAAAATCTGTACCTGAAAGGCAAATACCTTCTTACAACTCTGCTAAATAGCCCCTGGCTTGCTGATCTGGACAAATTGGTTGTAGGAGGGACTCTTCTTCAGCCCCAGGTTTCCATTCTTCTCTCTTCAGAAACAATACTTCCTCTAGCATTTTGTTGTTGTTCCAGTTACTAATGAACTTACACTGCACAGTAACCGGTAAGATCATCAAGTGTTTGGAGGCCCTTCCAAAATATTTAGGCACTATGGAATGAGTAGGTATATAGACGTCTTGAATGTCTTTGGTTTTGGAAGTTAAACTAACCTTGGGGAGTATGCTTTTAAACATTTTCAAGTTTGTTAATTAATATTCATGATTACTGTAAAAAGACATTGCACTGACTGAACTACAGAACATGACAGAATTAGAACTACATGTTTTATCTTCTGTCACTAATGTGCCAGAAGATTTCAACAAATAGGTTTTTAAATTATAGCATGTCAAAATATTGCTAGTTTATTTTTTGCGGGGTGAGGTGGGTTAATTCTCTATCTGGTTATAGAACTAGACTTTCAAGCAAAAATAAGTTTGTGGCATTGGTTTGTTACCCCAAATCTCTGTGTAGAATAATAAGGAGGTGACATATACAACAGGTTTGACTCCTACCAGCAGCTATCAACTGGGAGAATTAGAAATCTGTGTGCCTCTCACCCATGTTGCATTGAAATAAAGGATAGAAAGAATATAACCTTAAACAAAAAAGATTTATTAAGGGATAGATGCAACTGGGGGAAGATTCACTATGGGGAACACTACAAATACAACTATCCATGAATAGATTCCAGGGGGAGCATAAAGCCTAGGCCCTTAAACTCTCCCTTGGCTAAACTAATAAATGCCCCAAAATAATTACTCTCTTCTAATTGTAGATGGAGGACACCAGCAACGGATGGTCCATCTTAGGATCCCTGGAACATCGGAGGATCTGGCTCTCTCACTGCCAAAGCAGGAGATCAACAGATCTGAGCTGATGGCAAGTCTTCACTGGATCCTTTGGCGGATTACAGGAATCAGGTAAGTATCATAGTCCTTGACAGATATTAGTAGCCAAGTCTTGATCCAATGCCGCACAAAGAACCTGGACGTGGCTGCCTTGATGGTGGACAGCCCCTGCGTCACCACTGACAGTCCCTTTATATGCTCTCTGTGGTGGGCCTTTCTGAGGCACACACTGATAGGCCCTGCCCCCGACCAGTTCCAGACAGTTCTCAGTCCCTCAAGTTCTGCCTGGAAACAGAGTTTTGGTGGGAAAATGCCAAAAAGAAGGGCACCAAGATGGAGTTCAAACCTTCCCTAACATATGCGCCATCTTGAATTTTTAATCTCCATTTTGAATTGAAGCAACATTCCTAACAGAATATAATCATGTACCAAAACCACCTTACAGGTTCATCTTTGTTTCATAATGGTTTTGGTTATACCTTTCTTAAGACATTGTGTCACCTTTAATGACACCTACTGGAGGAGCAGAACTTACCAATTTTTCATATCTGGGATGCTGAATTCATTTGTGAAAGGACAGTGCCGTGACCAATGGCAAATTAGATGCTTAAGATCTACTTATTTTTCCTTTCCTCCTCTCTTCTGTGAGCAGTTGGTAGAAATTGAACACTTGTAGCTGCTCCTAGTAGCTGGTTCCTTTCTGCAGATTTTCCCCTCAAGACTGCATATGACAGGGGAAGGGAAGGCAACACCTGGGTCCTAGTTTCCCCAGAATGTGCAGGGGAGTTCCTTTGCACAGTTCTAGGTTTTGGGATACTGGGGAAGTGGTGACACCAGTGGGTCCCATAGTGCAGCAGTACATGCTTTGGGTGCTTGTACTGGTTGGAGTCTCTGGCTGATTCATGTCTCCTGATTTCTTGAACAACAGTTACTACCTTAGAACTGTCTTTGTACTGTGCAGGCATGCAGGAGTACACAAAAAGGTACTTATGTTCCTGCAATCACATTTTTTGTTAAACCAAGATGCCAACTATAAATGAATTGTAGCCAGACTCTCCTTTCAAAGCAAATGGCAAGTAGATGAAATGCACATTAACACCAGTGATTTCCAGGAGGGGCAGAATTAGAGTAACTATGGTCCCTGGACAGAAGAAGAGGCAAGAAGTTTTTAATTACCTCAGTGCTGTCCACCATATAATCTGTGAGCACACAATGGCACTTGTAAAGTAGTTCCTAAGGTTAGTGGAAAGCTTAAAGAATGCGGAGACACCTCAAAAACATACAAATAAAGCTGATAACATACAATAATTAAAGGAACAGACTGCCTGTACGACATCTAACTCTAATTAATTCGTACTGTCCATGAAACTCAGCCTCTGCCTGCCAGCACTAACTTGGGTGAAGGTTAGCATTTCTGATAGTATTAAAGGTCTAGAAAACATGACCTATGAGGGAAGATTGAAAAAATTGGGTTTGTTTAGTCTGGAGAAGAGAAGATTGAGAGGGGACATAATAGTTTTCAAATACATAAAGGGTTGTTACAAGGAGGAGGGAGAGAAATATTTCTCCTTAACCTCTGAGGATAGGACAAGAAGCAATGGGCTTAAATTGCAGCAAGGGCAGTTTAAGCTGGACATTAGGAAAAACTTTCTGTCAGGGTGGTTAAGCACTGGAATAAATTTGCCTACGGATGTTGTGAAATCTCCATCACTGGAGATTTTTAAGAGCAGTTTGGACAAACACCTGTCAGGGGTGGTCTAGATAATACTTAGTCCTGCCTTGAGTGCAGGGGACTGGACTAGATGACCTCGAGGTCCCTTCCAGTCCTATGATTCTAGTGTGTTTGCTGTGCTCACATAGTTCACTCTGCTTGTGCATTCTGTCCCTTTCTCTTCCCTGCCCTCTCTGTTTAGCTCTATGTCTACACTACAGCTTCTGCTGGCATAATTTGTCATTCAGGAGTGTCAATAAACCACCATGACATAAGTTACACCGGCATAAGCACTTATGAGCACAGCGCTATGTCAGTGGGAGAGCTTCTCCCATCGGCATAGAGTGTCTTCAACACATGTGCTGCAGCAGCGTAGCTGTATCGGTACAACTGTGCTGCTGCAGTGCTATACATATAGACGTGGCCTAGGTTGTAAGCTCTTTGGGGCAGGAACTAACATAATAGGATTCCATTCTTTGTTGGTCCACTAGGCATTGCCCTAATAAACATGATTAATAATAACTTAAGACAATCAGAAATATAGTGCCTCATTTCCTGTGTCTTTTTCAGAAAGGTTCATAAGCTTTCTGTCATCTTCAGTACTAGGTTGCAGAAAAAGGGTTTTAGATGCTAACACCACCAAGCTTTTATTTGTTGTAAATAGGAGCTACCACTGTGCAGTTATCCTAGGACATGGCTTGATCAGCACTGCTACACCAAAAGAAGAGAGACGTGGTGAAATGCATTGTTATGTATAAAGCCATTGGAAAAACCATGATGTGTCATAAAAAGAACATAAAACCGTGGAATAAATCTTTTAGAAAGTAAAGAGGCAGATGTTCAGAGAAAGATGAAGTGTTTTTCACATCTTTGAAAATAATCTTAAAAAATGCTTTTTTTATGTTTATACATGTGAAAAATGAGCATCGGGTTAGAAGAAAAAAACAGATTTGTGCAGTAGCTCAGATGGAACAACTCTTCAGTGTGAAGGCAATAGTTTTCTAAAATATCCAAAATGGTCCTTTTTTAGGTGATGAAGTGTAAGTAGTATTTACAATATGCCTCCAGGTCCATTCTTCACACAGTTTTGAAAGGCTACTTCTGAGTAGAGCAGAGTGAATAATGGATTTTTCAGTTTTCTGGCAATACCAAAATAATAATAATAATAAATAATTCAGGTTGAATCAAAAACAATGTTCCCCAGCAAATCAAAGTCAGAAAAATCTTCAGTTGGGTTGAAATCAAACATTGCATTTTGTCCTGACAAAAAAGATTTGTTTCCAAGGCAGACATTTTTACAAAAGCAAAGGACTAGATTCATAAAATGTTGTGGAGGAAGAGGAGACCCTCCGTTATAACCAGTTGCCTAGTGGTTAGGCTACTTTCCTGAGATGTAGGGAAATCCAGCTTCAGTTTCCCCCCTCTGCCTGATCTGGTGAAGGGATACAAACTTGGGGCTTTCACATTACATGACACTGTTCTTGCCACTAGAATATAGGATGTTCTGGTGTGGGGGATCTCTCTCAATCTCTCCTGATGAAACAGTTCCACTGTACCTAAATAACCTAGTAGTTATTGGAGCAGGATTTGAACTTTGGTCTCCCACATCCTTAAAGAAAAATCATGTCCTGACTTTTCAGAGATGTAAACTGCACACACAAGCACCTCTGAAAATTAGTCCATTTATTTCTTTGTTTGTTCCTAGTGAAGGTCCATTCAACCATTTTTACTGGAATACAGTACCTGGTCTAGTCATTTTATACTTGAGATGGGAATCCTACAGTTACAGGCCTATGCAGTGTTAAACTTTTTAGGCTGTCATTTCCACATTTATCACCAAGCTGTTGGAACAGATTTACAATAAAACCTCTCAATAGTACTCTTTCACTCAGTGAGACATAATAATTAGAGCAGGTTGGGAATTTTTAACCCAAACTTTGTTTTTTGGTTGGAAAACGCTGCTTCATCAGACTAAAGATATTTTGGCAGCAATGTGTCAGTTTTCATAAAACTTTTGTCAAAAAAGTTTCTCAGGTCCAGGATCGAATTTCAAGAGACTGATCTGTCCCAGACTAGTCAATACCCCTTTGGTTGGGATGTCAGAGACCCATGCACAAGTCTGCTTTATTTGGCAAAACTGAGACAGTATTTTCACTGAGCTATTGGCTATTCTGTGGTGGGGATACATCTCTTTTTTTAATGAAAAGTGATGAAAAGTACCTTTGTTTTGCATCAGAAGGAAATCAGTCTTTGAAAGCTTGAAACTTTTCACAAAACAGAATTATTGTTTTCTTGCTAGCCCTAATAAAAATGTTGCAAGAAAAACTAGCCAGTTGAACAATCTGTTAAGGGAGGTGGTGGAATTGCCACCAATGGAGAGATGCAACGAACATCTAACAACCCATCTAACATATTGGTAAGGGATAATAATCAGTATTTTCATAAATATGGAGAGTATCCACTCTGACAGGTTGGATCACAGAAACCTCCTTGGGCTTGCCAACTGATATGCCAAGACTACTCCTGCCCCTGCTTTCCCTGCCAACTTGGGACTCCAGCACCCTGTCTTGTTGAGCTAGCACGCCAGTCTGCTCAAGCACAGACCAAGGGTCTGAACCATGTGCCCCAAAGCTGTAGACTTAACTGATAGCAACTTAAGAAGTGTTCCTGTCTTTAACACTCAGATGCCCAACTCCCAGTGGGGTCCAAACCCCAAATAAACCCATTTTACCCTATATAAAGCTTATGCAGGGTAAACTCATAAATTGTTCGCCCTCTATAACACTGATAGAGAGAGACACACAGCTGTTTGGGTTAATTAATAAGTAAAAAGTGATTTTATTAAATACAGAAAGTAGGAGTTAAGTGGTTCCAAGTAGTAACAGACAGAACAATGTGGATTACCAAGCAAAATAAAATAGAACACGCAAGTCTATGTCTAAGAAAACTGAATACAGATAAAAACCTCACCCAGTAAGCTTCCTTTTACAGACTAGTCCCCTGCTAGTCTGGGTCCAGCAATCACTCACACCCCCTGTAGTTACTGTCCTTTGTTCCAGTTTCTTTCAGGTATCCTTGGGGGTGGAGTGGCTATCCCTTGAGCAAGCTGAAGACAAAATGGAGGGGTCTCCCATGGGCTTAAATAGACCTTCTCTTGTGGGTGGAGACCCCCTCCTCTTTCCTATGCAATGTCTAGCTTCAAGATGGCGTTTTGGAGTCACATGGGCAAGTCTCATGTCCAGTTTTTACATGCAGCAGCCATTGCTTACCTGCTACCTTGAATGTCCTCATGTAGACTTCTTATGTGGATTGGAGCCTTGCAGGATCCATTGTCCCTTAAGTGCTTCTTGAGTGGGCACTTAATTTACACTTTCCTTTCTCAAGAAGCTGACCAAATGCTTTACAAAGGCTACTTGAAAATCAAGCCAGTACACAGCCAATATTCATAACTTCGAATACAAAAATGATACATGCATACAAATAGGATTAATAGATTCAGTAGATCATAACCTTTACAGAGATATGTTACGTGGCATATGTAGCATAAAACATATTCTAGTTATGTCATATATATATTCACAAGCATATTTCTATAAAGCCTTATGGGGGGCACTGTCACATTCACATCCAGAGCTGATTTTGGTTGTTTCTAACAGGAGGCCAAGCAGTACTTTATTTCATTAGAATCCCACACCCAGCAGCTGGATTCGCTATTTGTGTCCTGTAATATTATTACCCATCATTCTTTTGGTCTACAGACAACCACTCCAGTGTGCTGGCCACTAAGGAGCTTTCCTCTTCAGCTGAATGGTATGGGAGACATGCGTAATGCCTGAGTGATTAAATATACTCCTTTGATAAATGGGGGGAGAGCTCCCTTTTATGGACACCCAGCCAGCCAGTTAGATATAAAGTCCCTCTTGGTGGCTGTTCCCTGCTTGTTTTACCTGTAAAGGGTTAAAAAGTCTCCCAGCATAGGTAAAAGAAAAGGAGTCAATCTGATGGCTAGAACTTTTTAAAGTTGAAAACAAGACTCCCCTTTGTTTGTGTGGTGTTGTTCTCTGGAGAGTGGAGACACAGAGCAGCAATGCTGTAAGCAGCTTTAAAACCAAGTATGAAAAAGCATTCATTCATACCTCAAACCTACTTATCTGAAACCCCAGATCTGTAAGTAAATAAGGGAATGTTTAGAAAGACGCTATTAGGATTATTTCTTTTATTTCTTACTGACTCGTGGTCTCCTCTGTGCTAATCCTAGATGCTTTTGTTTTGCTTGTAACCTTTAAGCTGAACTTCAAGAAAGCTATCTTACTGCTTAATTTTTGTAATTTTTTTTTAAAGATCTATCAAAAAGCCTAAGTTCCAGATGTATTTTCTTTCTTTTTGGGTTTAATAAAATTTACCTTTTTTAAGAACAGGATTGGATTTTTGTGTCCCTAAGAGGTTTGTGCATATGTTGTTTAATTAGCTGGTGGCAACAGCTGATTTCCTTTGTTTTCTTTCTCAGCTTTTCCCTGAAGGGGGGCTGAAAGGGCTTGAGGGTACCCCATAGGAAGGAATTCACAAGTGCGCCTTCCTGGGTACTCAAAGGGGTTTTTGCACTTGAGTGGTGGCAGCATCTACCCATCCAAAGTCAGAGAGAAGCTGTGACCTTGAGAGTTTAATACCAACCTGGAGTGGCCAGTATTAATTGTTAAAATCCTTGTGGGCCACCACCTTCTGCACTTGAAGTGCCAGAGTGGGGAATCAGCCTTGACAACTCATCCAAGGCATTACAAGTTTTGCCATATATTTAATTGTGGGTGTAACTAACTATTTTAGTGAGCAAATAACTAAAATTCCTACCCATGGTAGTTACAGTTACTGTGGTATTTTAACTGTTTTTATATATATGTAGTTAAAATAGTTAAATAAAACTACCTTAAATGTGCAGGGCACATAAGAAAAAAGTTTATCAAAAACTAGCTGTTTTAGGAAGGAAGTATTATCTGTAGCTAGTGAATTGAACTCATTATTTCTGGTCACCATGTCCTTCAGCACTTTAGAACTAGTAGATGTCATCCTCTCACACCTCATTTTTATTCATAGATTGAAAGAGGAAAAGAATCTTCCTTGCTTTTTCAACTCTGTTGGTTACTTAACTTTGAATGAATTAGTCACTGAACTGAACTAGTTGAATACACTAAAATGAAGAAATATTTTATCGGCACCTGTCAAAAATTGGTTTAGCACTTCAAAAAATTCTGGTGCCAAGGGCTTTGGCAGTGACATTTACCAGTTCTGTCTAAAATTTTGGCACAAGCTTAATATTATTTTAATTCATTGCTTACAAAGGCAGATGGGACAATTGTGATCATCTAGTATGGCCTTCTGTGTAACACAAGAAATAGACCTGCCCCAAAACCATTATTTTTGAACTATAGCATATCTTTTTTTAAAAAATCCAATCTCGATTTCCCATTTTTTCTAAGATTGAAAATTAACGTTAATGATCTAGGGAGCTCCCTAACCAGCTCTTTAGAAACTTTTGACTGCAAGTTATCCAGACCTGATTATTTAAAATTGTCTAATTTAGTGGCTGCTGTTTAACATCCTCCTGAGATGCTAGTAGAATGGAAATCATACCATCATCATATGATGATATTACATCATCTGGCTTTTCCCCAAAAACAGAAAAGAAATATTTCTTGAATACTTCTGCTTTTTCTGCATTATTATTGATATATCTACCACTTCCATTTAGTAAAGGAGTAATACTGTTGTTAGGATTCATTTTGTTCTTAATATACATAAAACTCTTTGTCCCTAATACTGCCGGCCAGAGAGTTTTCTTTGTGTCCCTTTGCTTCCTTTATCAATTTTCTACAATTCCTAGCTTCAGATTTGTATTCATTACTATGGACTTCTTCTTTCTTCCATTTGTGCTTGCGCTCTCTCTCTCTCTCACACTCTTTCTCTCTCTTCATATATTGCTGCCTTCACTTCCCCTCTCAGCCATATCATTTTTTTGAACTATTACAGGCATCTTCCTTGATTGTGGCTCTTTAGGCACCTGGTAAAATGCTCATAAATAATTCCCAATTATTATTCAATTTTTTTTCTGTTTAAATTCTTCCTCCTTCTGACTTGGCTCATAATTGTTTTCAGCTTCTTGAAATTGGCTCTTTTAAGGCACCAAATATACATATTATTGGTTTGGACTTCATTCAATTTGCACATTACTAAAGTGATCATGTCAAGACCACTTGTACCTAAGCTACCATTAATTTTTAATTCTGTGATCAGTTCCTCTATATCTGTCAAAATAAGGTCTAGAATAGAGTTTTCCCATGTTGAATGCAACACTTTTGGGTTAGGAAATTAAATCTTTTTGACTAGATTATAGTAAATATGGCAACCTAAGTTAAGGCCTAAACTTTCAAAAGCAATTAATTTTAAAAAGTAAAATGTACTTAATTTAAAATAAATACTTTAAAAAAACAAACAAACAAAAAAACTTCATCCACCCTGATCATGTTTTATAAATTCTTCTAAGTCTGTATCTCCAAAATGTCTTCTACAAAGTACCTTACAGGCCACATATACAGACTTTGAAAAAAGTAAATTCCATTTCTAAGATCGTAGTGGGGAAAGTTTGCTTGAAATGGAAATGAGGTATGAACCTTAAATAGATTAATAGTTTCATAGAGTTTAAGCCAGAAGGAACCATAGACTGATCTCCTGATTATTACAGGCCATTAAATCTCATCCAGTTATCCTTGTATAAAGCTCAATAACTTAATTAAAACTTATCTTCTGAAAAGGCTTGATCTGAAGACCTCAAAAGATGGAAAAATCTACGCCTTCCCTTGATAGTTTGTTTAAATGTTTTGTGTTAAAAAAAAAAAGTGCCTAATTTTTCATTTGCATATGTCTGACTTCAGTCTCCAGCCATTGATTCTTTTTATATATTCTTCCTCTAGATTAAGGGTCCCTTTAGTACCCAGTATTTTCTCTCTGTGTAGATGCTTACACACTGTAATCAAGTCACATCTCAATCTTAATTTTGATAAACTAAACACGTTGAGTTCTTTAAATCTTTCACTGTAAGGCCTTGTCTCTAGCCCTTGAATAATTTGTATGGCTCTTTTTTCACCCTCTCCAATTTTCAACATTCTTTTTAAAATACAGACAGCAGAACTAGATGCAGTGTTTCAATATCAGTCAATATGCAGGCAAGAATCAGTCTAGATTCCTCTAGATTAAGGGTCCCTTTAGTACCCAGTATTTTCTCAGTCTAGACTGATTCTTGCCTGCATATTTATACCTGCCTCTGGAAATTTCAACCACATGCGTCTGACGAAGTGGGTATTCACCCATGAAAGCTTATGCTCCAATACTTGTTAGCCTATAAGGTGCCACAGGACTCTTTGTTGATATTTAGTACTCTAAATGCTCTTTATTAATCATGATATAGGTCTCACTCACTCCACATTCATACCCCAAGCACACTGCACCAGAGTCTGAAGATCAGAACGAGGTCCCAATGGCCAGTTGAGATTCAGTCTGATCGCAAGGTATGGAGATGGTGTTGCACACCTTTTCATAAACAGGGTCCTGGATCGATGGATGACTCCACATTTCAGATACGTCAGGCAACCATTTATGGACCAGTCTGTCATCAGCTCTCTGTCTCTGTTCACTGGACTTTTCACCCACAACTCCAAGAAAACAGTCCTGGGCAGGCTGCCATAATCCGAGGCATTCCTTTTCCCCCCAATTTTTGTCCACAGCTGTAACGGATACATTATCATAACACAGCCAGTGTTATTTCCTTATCTGCTGATTCTTCTTATTTCCCATTGACACAACAAAGTTGTTTTACATGAACAGTTCTTGAATGCTCAAAACCTTAAATCCTCACTTCAGTTGCCAGCAAGCAACTCATGTACTCATGTCAAGCATATTCCGTTCACACTAGGCCTCAATGACTTGTAGTGTGTTACAATGTATACTGCTACGTGTCCCAGTATACTCAGTTCTCCACTGTTTATACAATCAAGGATTGCATTAACCTGTTTTTGCCACAGTATTTTAGTAAGAGCTCATGTTGAATTGCTTGTTCACTGTGACCCCTAAATCTTTTTTTCAGATTCACTGCTTTCCAGGATACAATTTCCCATTCTGTAAATATGGCCTACATTCCTTTGTTTCTACATGTAAACTTTGCCTTTGGTTGTATTAAAACACATTTTGTTTGAATGGGCCCAGTTTACCAAGTCATCCAGATCTCTTTCTGTCTGCTGTGTCATCTGCAAGTTTTATCTCCAGTGATTGTATAATTATTTCCAGCCCACTGATGAAAATGTTGAATAGAATCAGTTTTGCTGCCGATCCCTTCAGAATGGATAGAACCACCCCCATTCAATGATTCTCCTTTCACAACTACTATTTGAGATCTGTCAGTCACTTCTTAATCCATTTAACGTTTGCTTTATTGATATTACATGGTGCTAACTTTTAATCAGAATGTCGTGTGGTACTGAATCAAATGCCTTACAGAAGTCTAAGTATATTGCACCTATCCTGTTACCTTTATCAACCAAACTTGTTGTTTCATCAAAGAATGAAATCAAGTTTGTTTGAGAAGCCCTATTTTCCATAAAACCACGTTGATTGGCATTATTTATGTTCCTATCCTTTAATTCTTTATAAATTGAGTCAGTACCAATAATAAAATTATTATTTTGCCTAGGATTGATGGCAGGCTAACTGGCCTATAGTTACCTCAGTCATCCCATTTGCCTTTTTTGAATATTGGCACAAAATTATCACTCTTCCAGTCATCTGCAATTCGAACTAGAGAGGCTGCTGTTTCTACATTATAGAAGGTGGGAATAGCCTAGTCTGAATTACTGAATTAAGCCTAGTTCTAATAGCTTAAATAAACATAACTTTTAATTTGCTATTATTGTGAAGTTTCATAAGCCTCATGATATGGATAGCTGAAATCTCCATACTGTGTTAAAAGTTGGGCTTGCTGTGGAAGCTGATGACTAATTCTATTTTCATTCTATTTACTCATTCATTCACTGATTTAAAGGCTTGTTCTTCTATTACTTGTTTGAGAACTAAGGCTAATTGAAGTCTCAGTTGCTGTCATTTTCTTCCATGGGGATAAAACATTTTGTGTAGTACAACTTTACTTTTGAAAATAATTTAAAGAATAGTAAGAGAGCACCAAAAAAAGTAAATAAGATAAAATACAAGTTAAAAAAAAAGTGACACTGAGAATTACTCTTAATATCTGTAATTTAGCTCCTCACGGAGATTTTTTTTCCTCAAGAGGAACCTTTTGGATCAAGCTGTGCACTCATGCTAATAGAAATGCTGGTGTCACACAGCTGGAAATAATAAGTCTGGCAGTTTTTTTAAGTATAGCTATAATTACTGATTTACAGGTTCTCTCCCAGCTCCGTGTGTTCATCAAGGATGTTGTTTGTTGTTGTCTGTTAACTTTAATACTTAACACTACCTGACTTAAGTAATAAAGAAACTACATCTCTGCAAAGAGCAGTTAGTAAAGGTGTTTGCTGTTGCACTCAGTGGAAAATGTTGTATGGACATACTGCAAGACACTAAAACTTCAGGTGATGATCTCTCATAGTAAATATACATTTCAGACAGCAGAATTAATGTTTTCTACTATGCCAGAGTTATTTGAAGTTTCTGGAGGTTTATGCTCATCTACATATCAATGCAGCATAGTTTTGGCTTGATGAACGTGGAGCCTTTGGCAACCATGAAAGACTATTTGTGATTTTATTGTTAATCTAAAATGGTTCCAGTTTTTTATTTTGAATATGTGTACATAGATGTAGAACTGTGCATTAGCACTTTCTGTGCAATTGCGGGTGTGTAAAACAGGTGACAATTCATCAGAGTGGCTGAAGATTCACATTAACACAAAACGAGTGGCTCCGCTATCCCACATGGGTGGTGATGGGGCACTGCACAGCAGAGCCTCCCCCTGTCTCTGAGTTGGGGAGGTGGAATTAATCTTCCCAATTATTTCATACTCCATTTACATAGAGTGCAAATAGTCAGGCTGCTATGCAAACGGAGTGAATATCTACCCTTAATGAACAACAGATAATTTGTTCCACTAGATGCTGAATCCTAAATCTAGCAATGAGGTTTTGCTGGCTGAAGGAGCATAGCTGAAAAAGCGCAAACATTAAGTATCCACATTTGCTTATAGCAAGTCTCTGCAAAGGCTGTTTGGTTTGCGTTCTCTGAATGGGGAATATGTACTCAGCCTATGGGTCTCATTACAAAGCTAAAACAAATCTAGGAACTTCTCAGAGTTTAAAAATAAAATGCCAATTAAACACAGACTAGGTTCCTTGGAGATTTCTGTGTGCAAGACTGATTCAGGAGATGTATACTTTCTCTAAAAAGGAGAAAAATGTCAGGAGCATATAATGGTTGGGAAGAAGATTATCTGTTGAAACTATGTGTGAACTGGGTAGAATTTCATCTCTCTCTTGTGAGGAATTATGTGGAGATGCATTTGGAATTGGAAACTATGAAGTGGGAAAGAGGAAATTGACCAATTTTATTTTAACAGCAATAAAAACAGTATACCTGTGTAAGAAACTTAAAGGCAAAAAGACATGAACTGGAATGCCTGGCCCTAGTTGAGGATATTGACAATTTGTTTTTTGTTTTTTAAACAGCAGAATGAAAAATCAATCAAAGGAATATTGTATTATCTAAATGTAAACTATACTGGAAGGACAAAGTAGGTCAAAGATGTATGGGAAGTAGAGAGGACCATATGGTAGAATTTGAAGGGGTACAAGTCCCAAGTCAGAAAGACACAAATATATTAGTAGGGTTATTCTATTGGCCACCAGATCAGGCAAATGATAAGGCTACAGGTCTAATGAAATTGGATTAACTGGTTATTTCACCTACTGTTAAACTGCCCAGATGTTGGGATAAACTTTAAAGAAATTGTACTTGGATCAGTTAGCAGTAAAATACAAAAGAGAAGCACCTGCTCTTTAATTAGCTTTCTCATTAAAAAGACAAACAAAAAGCAAAAAAAAAAAGTTTCTGTAAAGGAAACTTGTCCAATATTTTATGAAAACTTGTGGAAGCAAATACTTGCGCAGACTAACATTCACAGAAAGCAAAAGGGACAATGGATACCAGCAATGTGAATTTTTTTTCTATTTAAATGGGTTTTACTAATATATTTTTTTAGTGTGCACCTAGCTCTGCTTTTGACCTTAAAATTGCATGCATGTACAGATTGAATAATTTCATTTTTCCTTTTCATACTGTGGTATAGAGAAACCTACTGTACATTGTATCTAACTGTACCTAGGATCAGTGCTTCCCTGCATAAATGTAGCTACTGTTGTGAAGAGGGGTGTGGTATGTTATTGACCAACAGACCAGTTCCTTTATTAGGAAGAAAATTCTGTATGGAAATAAGTTAAAAAAATGTCCTACTACTCTCTTGCTGCAGCCTGCAACTGCACTGTGCGCCTTTGTTTCTATTGCCCAGCATACAGCATCTCATTGGAAAACCAGGCAACTGCAGTGAGACAGGATGAGTGGCATCTCTATGCTTCCTGGAGGACTTACTCTATTGCACAAGTGGTTCCTTTTATAGGAGGCATGAAATAGTGTTAGCAACTCCTGTGACATTTTTACAAGTGATGGGATTTCAGCTGCGGCTGGGGTCCCTCTGGCTTTGCCAGGACAAGCTCCAGCCCTCTAGCAAATCTGAGCCCTGCGTTGGTGCAGGGGGCCCCCTTCTGCTTGGCCGTCTGCGCCACTTGCCCATCTCCTGGGCCAGAGCAGCCAATCAGAGCTGCTATAGGTTGAATTCTCTCCCCTGCCCCTCCGCAATCCAACACCATTCTCAAAGGAGGATGGAGGTAATAGCCCAGGAGCTTAGGGCAGCTCTTTTCCCTCCTCCCCACAGCCCTCCCATGAGCAATGGGGAGAGAACGGTGCATCTGCCTCTGCTTCTCCTCCATCTCCCTTGCAACAGCTGGCCTGGGAAGAGGCGGAGGGGAGTGAAGAAACTCAGAAGGAGCAGAGGTGAGGCTGGAGGGTTGAACTGATGTGGGAATGGGGGGCAAGGATTGATTTTGAGGATGAGACAGAATTAATTGCAGAGGCATGGGCAGAGGTCTGAGTTAGAGCTCCTGCAGCATGGGCCAGCTAATCCCTCTCTCTCAACACACATACCCTGAGTGGGAGTTCACAAATCAAGAGATAGTACAAAAACACTGCGTAACTTTTTTTTAGGAAAAAAAATCAAACAAACTAATGATTTTAATTTTTGATCTCATGAGGTTGGTAATACTGAAAAGAAGCTCTGACTCCAGAGCAACCTGTCGGGCTCCTCTTGCTCAGTTAGTTCATTATTTTCATATTTCCTGACCACCTGAATGATGACTTTCATTTGGAGAAGCCAGATGTAAAATCCATTCAGAACTTGGTTCATGATAAGCTTTTGACTAAAAATCTAGGGATAATGTAAATGGTAGTGTCTGTTACCTAGATACTGTTGTGGCAGAAGAGCAGGGTTTTAGCAGAAAAAGGACATAGGAACGTCTATAAAAGGTTTAAGTTAAGTAGCCATTCCTGTTTCCTTTTCTTGATCAAAATCTCACGCTTCTACCTGAAAGTCATACTTGGCTGTTTGTGTTCCATAGGGTATGATCCATTCCCAGGTTCTGAAAAATGTGGTCATTGTGAATCAGTACTTAACAAACAAAATGTGTGGCTTTGGCTTAAACTGAATTATCTGACAGCACCTGCTACATAATGGAGGTGGATCTTACAGCTGGCACGTCTTACTGAAGCACTGGGCACTTGTAATGCTGACAAACCAGCCTACATCAGCCAGAGCAACCATGGAAATGCATAGATTTTCTTCTATGGAAAATAAGGAAATTACTGCTCAAGGAATTACTGAAATATCAAGCCCTACAGCTAGCTGTATTTAGAAGATACCTTACTAGGCTGCCAGTGTGAGCAGTGTCATATTCCTAGATCCACCCAGCCAATGCCATATAGATAAATAAAAGGAAGTTTTGGTATTTGTATTAAGTTGAAAAGGACCCAGATTGACCTCAGGTTGTGATTTTACACACACAACCACCCCTACCTCTCATTTAATGTGCTTTCAATAGAGAAATAAGCAAGATAAATATGATTATTTGAGTCCTTTCATTAGTACTTTATATGAGCTATTGAGGTATATGACATATGGGACCACCTCTGATAAAGCAAATAAAACACTAGCGGCAGTAGAAGTAATAGGGTCTTTTATCACCAGTTGTCTCAGCACAGCTCATTCAGCTTTTGCATTACCAGTTAAACCTGAACAGGAATCCTTTCCCCCCCCCCCTTCTTTCTTTTCCCTTCTAATTTTGCTAATTTGATCAACTATGCAGACGCACAAGGCAGACAGACATGCATCAAACTAGTAGTAAAACAACCCTGCAGTTTGTCTCAAAGCTTTACTGTTCCAACCAGTGCAATATTTACAACCACCACCAGTTTCACATTGGCTCATCTGGTCATCTTTACTGAACATTCACCCAAGTAAACTGGCACATAGCAGAGCCTCACAATAATAGCATATAGGGGCCAAGAATAAAGCCTTTTATCCATTCCCTGGAACTTTAGGATTTTGGATGAAAATTATCCAGAGCAGCTGCAATGTATTGTGCTCTCATGAGCCAAAGAAAACTGTCACCCCACATAGGGAGAATAGTTATAGTGAGACCGGTGGCTCATGATAGTTCTATAACATCAGAAAGTGAGAGGGTTGGAGACTGATTTTGTTCCTGGTGAACAGGCCCCCTCACACTTCCTTCCCCTGTAGGCCTTCCCTCATGCTGCTGAGAGAGAGGGAGGGTGAAGAGGAATCCTTACTTCTTTCCCAGCAATCTCCAGGTGAAAGATGGAGAGAACCCTCTATTCAGGGAGCTCCACATCTAAGTGGTGAAGAGCTGGGATGCCATACTGCACACACAATATTGCTAGGAATGGAGAGGACACATTCCCTACCTTGGGGGCCTAACCTCCAGGCATGGGGAAAGGATTAGAGATTTCCTGGTGAAACCAACCGTGGAGGGAGAAAAAGGGTTAATTCCCCCCACTCCCAAGCCATGGCACCCAATACCACTTAATAGGCCTAATCTCTTTCCCATCAGTGTCCCTGTTGCCTTTACCCATTGCTCCCCAAAGTGTTACGCTGTGATGGCCAGTTTCCTGCAACTCTCACCCCCCTCCCCTACCCTGCTGACTCCATCTTCACTTTGTGTGGGACTGGCATTGGTTGCAAGAGGAAAGCTTCTGCCCTTTTCTCCCACCCAGCACAAATGGACCACGATCTCCTACCAGTAATATATTATGAAGTTAGTCATTTGGTGGGGAGGGAGGGAAGATGTGTTCTGAGATCAGGGTGGCACTAAGAACCCAGTTTTCCCCAACATGAATAATTTCACTTCCAGTCCAACTAGTTTCTCTTTTCAATATAATTCTCTCTCTTTCTGAAATTGTTCTGGCAGCTCAGGTCTCCACCATGCCAGCACAGAGCAGTGCTATGGTGCTTTTAGAGTTTGAGACAGTAAGTAAAAAACAATTACTATAATCTGGCAGGAAATCTTTACTTTTTTCCTGGGCATGTTATTTAGGGTTTCCTGCCTTTATGAGTATTTGACTGTTTAGTATTTGTTGCAGTTGCTCCAGTATGATGAAAGAAGAAAGTCCTCTGGAAGATATGTAGCCAATAGAAGTCCCACGATGTTATGAAGCTTAGAGAAATCCTTATTTTAAAGAATTTGGGTGTGACTGAAGGTGAGAGCACTCAGACCATTAATCTGCTGCTATCAGAAGAGCCTTTTAGACAAACAACAAATAGCCTCCTACTCCTCCCATTGAAGGGGCGAGGGAAGGTTTTGCGCACACTTGTTTCAAACTCTGGTCTTTACAACAAAATAATTGTCTATAAAGTTGAAATTAGCTTAGGCAGAGTGCTTAATATGCTGGAAGTTAAAAATGGTTGTTACAGGCCAGAAGAGTGACTATCCTTGTAGCAAAGTAATTATGGTTTATTTTTCCCATTTGCACAAGATAGGGTCGGCGAACCCTGTATATTTTAAATGGCATTGAAGATTCTATTTAAACTTTAATTCAGGCAGAATAAATTTAGTTGCTAAAGTTGTCTAAAATACTGAACTCTGGACTGTGAGTTGAATTGAATTCAAAATTCAATTGGTTAGAATTGCTAAATTGCTAAGTACAACTTGCTAAATATCATACAGGAGAAGGAGAGCAAATGCTATGTCTTGTTAGAGACAGGTTTTCCTCCCCCCTGTCCCCTCTCCCCGTCCCCCGCTTTTGTAGCTTTTGGACTTAATTTGCTGGTTAACTGAGGAGAAGAGGTACCTTTATCTGAATAGCTAAACAAAGAAATTAATTCAATAAATGAGGAGAGGACAAATGTACTGTATATCTGTTCAGGACGCATCTGGAATTTGTACAGGAAAATTATCCACTTAAGGATTGTACACAGACCTGTACAATAGGAATGACAACACATTTTGAATGATCTTATGTGCATGTAAAGCTAGTGGATTCCAAATTAAGCTTTTGAAGGTTAGTGTTCTTAGGCAACTTCTGGGCTTGTAAATCTTGTTTTATTTCCTGGTTCAAAATGCTAGTTACCTTCTGCCATCAGAAGACTTCCTTCTGTCTCAGACACTGGAAATCTTGAGATAGCTACTCTTTTACAAGATTTCTGTTCCTGTATTGCATGCAGTCTTGCCATTCTGGGGATAGGATACTCAGGCAGAATGGAGGAAGGACAAAGGAGACAAAAAGAGTAGGATATTTTAAAATCAGAACAAATATTAGAGACTATATATGGGGGGAACAGTGACAGGAGATAAAATCTCTTTGCAAAACAGAGAGATATGTTAAATGCTACATATAAGAAAGTAACTTTTTGCAAAAAAACAAAACCACCACCACCAAAGCAAAGCGATTATATCTGATGTTATATATGGCAATTGATGCCAAAAAAGACAGAACTTCACCACTTCTCTAACCACCTGGGAGGAGCAAAAGATGGATAATGTTCTGAAATCAATATCTTTCAATTTCTGCCTTGTTTTAATATGACCAGGCTAACTCATAATTCTGATCTGAGCTTTCCTTGTCTTTTATTTTTACTCTTTCATCTTGAGAAAGCTATGATGTACAGAAATGTGGTTTCAGCATAGGACCAGCAGCTAGAAACCTGATTCTAATACTTTCACTAATACTAACTGTTTCTGTGACCTGAGAAGAGTAACTTAGGCTGAGATTTCTAAAGCAGTCTATGGAAGTTAGATGCACATCTTCCTGGAAGGCTAATGGAAGACAAGTCAGTCTAGGGGAATTTAGATATCTTCTATTAGCCTTCCTGGAAGACTTGCATCTAAATCTGCTTTGAGGGATAATATGATTTACCTACAATGCCTGTGAGAAATGTTGTAAAGATTAAATGTATGTAAATCATTTTGAAAATAAAAAAGCAATGCAAGTGCTGAATATTATTTTCTTTAGAATCATAGAATCATAGAATCATAGAATTCAAGATCAGAAGGGACCATTATGATCATCTAGTCTGACCTCCTGCAAGATGCAGGCCACATAAGCCGATCCACCCACTCCTTAGCAAGCGACCCCTGCCCCATGCTTCGGAGGAAGGCGAAAAACCTCCAGGGCCATTGCCAATCTTCCCTGGAGGAAAATTCCTTCCCGACCCCAAATATGGCGGTCAGCTGAACCCCGAGCATGCGGGCAAGACTCTCCAGCCAAACCCTCTGGAAAAGGTTATATCATACCATTGACCCATTGTACTATTTACCAGTGTGGCACTTAATTGACCTATTGACTAAGCCCGTTATCCTATCATACCATCCCCTCCATAAACTTATCTAGCTTAATCTTAAAGTCATGGAGGTCCTTCGCCCCCACTGTTTCCCTCGGTAGGCTGTTCCAGTATTGCACTCCCCTGATGGTTAGAAACCTTCGTCTAATTTCAAGCCTGAATTTCCTGACTGACAGTTTATATCCGTTTGTCCTCGTGTCCACATTAGCACTGAGCTAATTCCTCCTTTAATATTGCTGCAAATGAGAATACAGGACTTTATTTGCATCTGGAACATTCTTTCAGTGTTTAGTTAAGTATTTTCTTTTTGAAAATCTATTGCCCATTGGCGATTCTATTTACCTTTGGATGGTGCACATTATTGTTGTATGTACTGGTGCAGGTTTCTGACTGCTGGGTCTCACAGCCCAATGTTTTAATCACAAGGCCATTGTTTACCTTTCTGAAACCCCAGCCTCATTCACTATATAACCCTACCTCATTTCTTTACATCCTGTAGGAAAAAAAGTATGAAATCATATAGTTATAGACTATCTTAATGTACACAAGGGAAGAATCAAGGTTACGTGGCAATCTTAATCCGGGCATTTCCTAATGTTTTAATTTCATATATTACAATACACACAAATCAGGTAAAAGTGAAAGTAAGTTTGTTAGTGTTGAACATTCCCCTGTCTTTTGTGCCGGTTTAGGTATGCTCTGCACATGCCTACAGGAATGGGCCCCACACTCAAAATAGGTGAAGGAATGCCTAGTTGGGAAGCCCTCTGGATCTTTGGCATTAAATGGCAAGCTGCTGAGGGCTGTTATGAGTTAAGTGGCTGTGCACATCCCCAGAGGCTGAAACTTGGGCACCTGAGGGACGTTACCAGTGGAAATTTAGGTATCTATTGACTTTAGGCACCTACAGGCTTAGGTGGCATTGAGCAGGGGTTTGTGAATGCCAGTATCACCTAAAATGATGAGCAGATAGGCATCTAAGTCCCACTTGTGAATGTAACTCTGTCTCTTTATTGTATTAAACCCTGGTCCTGCCAACAAGATCTTTACTCATGCAAATAATTTAAAGTCCCTTTAAAGTCAATGGATCTAAGTACATGCATAAGTTACATGCATTTGTATCTGTTTGCTGGACCTGGGTCCCTCCTCATTGAGAATCAGTTTGCATACCCATAAGAAAGAGGAATAAAGACCCAAAGGGATGTGTAAGGTGGAGAGAACTCAATCGACGCATAATCTTCACCTTTAGCTATGATGCTTGCAATCTAGGTAAATGAAAAGCATTGTCTTTTTTCTATGCCAGACTTCTAAGCACATCTCACTTTTATCCCTCTGCCTCTTCCCTGTGAAGTTAAATAAATAGGGTGGGTATCTATAAGTAATTAATCACTTATCCAAATAAACTATAATATTTTGTCTCAAACCATATATGGTTAGGTACAGAGCATAAAAAAGTAATCATTTCTTAACAATTGACTCTGAAGCAGACATAATGAAATAAAAAGGGAGATGTGTGGGTGGCAGAGGAGGAAGGGAACCAGTGAGGTTGATCTTTTAAGCCTTACCTAGTTTATAATTTTCAGAAGCAACCTAATGAGGGCAATGCCATCTTGCCATCCAGGGTGAGACAAAAAATGTTTTAATTGTGTGTGTTGGGCTGGGGGCTGGAAGGTGATATTAACTGGTGAATAATCTCCATTCTGGGTAAACAGTAATCTTATGTCTCAGAATGAATGTATGCATGATTTTAATAAATAGAATAATAAATGCTTTTTAGTTATTAATTCTGAACCAAGAATAGAATAATAAAGCAGACAACTAAGATTCATTGTTTTATATTAGGCAATCTCCTCTTTCCAGTCTTATCTTCTACAGTAGCCTAGTAAAGATCACTGTTTCTTCTTTCAAGTGTGGGGGAATGGTTGTTCCCTCATTATTTTATTACTGACCTTGAACACTACTCTTTGTTCTCTTCTCCCATCTATTTTTATTTTTTCTGTGTAGGTTTTCGCATTTCACCTATCACTTTTATTCTCCCTTTCTTTTTCGGTCCTTAATTCAACCAAATTGCTGGGTGAATATACTTATTGGCTAATTTTGTTAACATTTTGTTCTTCTCAGTTAGCCAGCTCAGTTATTTCAGTTCTGCACCGGGGATCTGTGTCCCTGAGACATTTAAGAGGTTTCAGATTAATAGTAACAGTATCTAGAAGAGTTACAATACCCTGTCAGTTCCCAGAGCTCAGCAGAAGTCTTTGTTGTAAAGAATCAGCTGTAGTAATAAAGCACACCATGAAACAGGACAACCAGGTAAATAGCCAGAGACACTAATAGTTAGCTAAGGTAGTCTATTAATCTACAGGTCCTTCAGGTAAGTTTCTACCTTTTAGCCATTAAGGGAAAACTGTAATGCTGGTCATCTTTTTCCTCTCAGAAAACAGTCAGCTAGAAATTAAAATACAACAGGTAAAGACTTCTAGTTAATTCCTTAGCTGTTCAGAACTTGGAGCCTTGTCCTATAGATTTTATATAGACCTTTAATATGACTTTTGCAGGGCATAAGATACCCTACTACAATTTTTGTATCTTCTTGGCCTTCCTTCCAAAAAGAAGTTCCTAAGGGACTTGGTGCCAGATACAGAATGTGCACATTGATTTGTAAATTAAGGTTATCGGTGGTTTGTAATGAGTCTCATAAAAAGAAAAAAATCTGCCTACATTCTATGGGTTTATCTTTTATCATATTCTGGAAAGACAAACAGGCAGAACTTAGAGTGCCCAGATTGATTTTCCAAGTCTTCAATGTTATTCTGTAAATAATTTATTATTTTGTTCTGTGTGAAATTAGCATTCTGGGTTTCTAGTCATATATTTCAAATGAAGAGCTCTGTTCCTTTGCATTTTGAGAAGTTCATCTCTGCAAAGCACCTTGCAGTGACTCTGGTTTCAATTTCAATTGTGTCTGTAGACAGCCTCTTAGAAAGGTGTGGATTTTATCATAGTAATAGTGTTGCTGCCATTCCACATGTTGCTTAGAAGTATGCCTGCAGACATAATAGAAATTAAAACCAGAGTACAGTCTGCCAGATTTCCTAGGTAGACTTTAGATAACTTTGTTTTTCTGGTTAGCTAGCCTACACTGTGGCCATTCCTCCAGGGTTACTAGCTAATTTGATTTTGGCTACTGCTCTAAGCACCAGTTTAAATGGCAATGGAGCCACGTAAGGAGTTTAAATTCAAGACACATTCATCTTCTGTCAGTATTACTGGAAGGTGTCATTCCCTGCCCCCATCCATATATTTTAAATAGCTCATCTAAATAGATAAACCCAACTCAATGAAAAAAGGGTGAGATCTCCACATTTATCCTGTCAGGTATCTCTCATACAAACTGTTTCCCATCATTCTTTATATTATAATACAATAAGTATATGGTACAAAATGACAAAAGTCAATTTTGTAAATGTACACTAGAGAATAAGTGGCATGTTCCACTGCAAGTAATGCACAAAGTGACATAGACAGCTCAGGAAAAAAGGGAGATGGAAAGATACAGGAAGCCTGCTCCAGAGGGCAAGTATTACAGAAAAAAAGGCTGTTGCACAAACAGGAGCGGCTCCAGGCCCCAGCACGCCAAGCGCGTGCTTGGGGCGGCAAGCCGCGGGGGGCGCTGGAGTGGCAAAATCCCTAGAGTCGCCCCTGTGCACAAACAATAGAATGGCGGTAGACAGAGGAAACAGACTAATGTATGGATCTGGGCTGAGAGTAAAGACAAGACAGCAGTACATGACAAACACTCACTCTGCTTCCCCCAGGCCTGCCCGTCTCTGTCTTCCTTTTCACTCTGACATTCCACCCAGCCCATAGGTGCCCTCTCCCCATTGGGGAGCTCCTAGAAGGGGAAGGGCTGGGTCTGTATCCCCCCTCATTCCCTGGGTCCCCTATGGTGACAGCTCCTGTTCCCTGCCCTCTTTCCCCACATAGGTCTCCTGTTCCTCTCTCTCACCCCTGGTTCACTTGCGCCTCTAACCACTGATTCCTGACCTCTCTGTCTTCCAGCTGGCTTGATCACTGATCCCTCAGCTCAACCGGTCTCCAATTCCTCTCACATGGTTCCCCAGATCCCTGACCCCCTTTCCCATCTCTTTCCCCTGCCCATCACTTGATGAGTGGTTGGTACAAGAGGCAGCAGGCATGAGCTGATTGCTGCTGAGCAGCTGGACTGGGCACCAGGTGTGCCTCTGTTTCCTTCTGGGATGAATGGGTTCTAGAGAAGAGTGTCAGAGCCTGGGCTCCACCAGTGAAGTGCCAAGGCTGAGCAATGGGACCTACTATCCCCCGATGAAGCGGTGGTGCCAGGTCCCCTGATTGCTCTGGCAGTCTCCCCTCTCTCAGCAGTCTATCCATAGCTACACCCTGGCTTCCCCCCACCAGAGGGCAGCAGAACCTTCTGCTGCTGCTCTCCCCTACAGCTCCTGTCCCTACTGCTGGCCGTGCAGGGAGAAGTAGGGGGCACAAGTCAGAGTGCTCCAGTGCCTTTGAATAAGTCAGAATTGGGGTAGCCCCTAAAAGTAGACCTCCTGTCTAAGCCCTAGAGCGATTCACAAAACAGGGCACAAAACCTAAATCACAGTGGGCCAGATTTGGTACACATGCTCAGAGGCCTGCCTCTGGACTTGGTTCCATTCAAATCTGGTTGGAGGAGGAACAGGTGGGAGTGGTGCCCAATTTATAGCCTAGTGGTTAGAGCACTTTCCTGGGCTGTGGATGATGCATGTTCATTTCCCCCCTCTTCCAGAGGCGGAGGGGTTTGAACTGGGGCTTCCAATTTTTTAGGAGAGTTCTCTAAACACTGAGGTATGAGATATTCTGTAGCACTCCCTCAGTCTTTCCCATTGAAGCTGTTCCACTGTAAATAATTAAATGGACATTGGGCCAGAGAGCAAGACAGGGAATGACTGTGTAATCCAGTGGTTGTCTCTCACCTGGGAGATGGGAGACCCTGGGTCCACTCTCCTTACTCATAGAATCATAGAATCATAGAATTCAAGATCAGAAGGGACCATTATGATCATCTAGTCTGACCTCCTGCAAGATGCAGGCCACATAAGCCGATCCACCCACTCCTTAGCAAGCGACCCCTGCCCCATGCTTCGGAGGAAGGCAAAAAACCTCCAGGGCCATTGCCAATCTTCCCTGGAGGAAAATTCCTTCCCGACCCCAAATATGGCGGTCAGCTGAACCCCGAGCATGCGGGCAAGACTCTCCAGCCAAACCCTCTGGAAAAGGTTATATCATACCATTGACCCATTGTACTATTTACCAGTGTGGCACTTAATTGACCTATTGACTAAGCCCGTTATCCTATCATACCATCCCCTCCATAAACTTATCTAGCTTAATCTTAAAGTCATGGAGGTCCTTCGCCCCCACTGTTTCCCTCGGTAGGCTGTTCCAGTATTGCACTCCCCTGATGGTTAGAAACCTTCGTCTAATTTCAAGCCTGAATTTCCTGACTGACAGTTTATATCCGTTCGTCCTCGTGTCCACATTAGCACTGAGCTGAAATAATTCTTCTACTCCGATCACTCTTTCATTATTTATCCACAGTGGAACAGCTTCAACAGGCACCACGTCAGAATATTCCATAGCTCAGTCCACTGGGATAAAAGATATACGGTGGGTACCCTCCAACCATTCATGGATGGGTAGGCACTTCCATGCAGTCTTGATGCCTATCTCTGCAAGAGGGGTGGGGCTTAGCATACACCTCTCCAGTTGACCTCTTTCATTGGCTAGTTTAGGTGGCTCCCCACCTAGCATGCTAGTTTTTGTGGATCACATTCTTAGGGGGTCTATCTTTCCCAATTCTTTGTATGGAGAGCCTAGGTGCCTAACTCTGCTTTGTGCAATACAATGTTGTTCCTGTGATTTTTCTAGCAACCTAAAAGTTAGATGCTGTGATGCTCAGCTTTGAAACATCTAAATCCCTTTGTGGATCCCACCTGTAGTCTCTGCCCAAAGAGCATAAATGCTAATTAGAGAGCAAAGCATGGTGCAAAACGTTCTCCAGAATAAATAGTAAAGCCTACCCTTTTATCTCACAAGTGGGGCAGAGCTTCTGGTATTATACACAGTAGTATTGTATGGGAGACCATGAAAATGCCTGGATGTCACATGTGAAACTGCTTCTGATGAGTGCAATCTCTCCAGATTATTAACACATGTCAAACTGTCAACAACAATCAAGAAATGATAAGATGATTAATTCTCAGCCTTATTGCTACTGTTCCAGGAGGATTAATTTAATATTTATAGCACATCTTTGGATTCCTAGACTCATTCTGCTGGAATATATTACTGCATTTTACTCCATTAGTGTTGTGATTATAAAAGAAGACAGTTTTTCACTCCAGAAGGAATCTTGTCTTCCTCTAGATGCAATTACAATGCATAATGATTCAGAACACACTTGGCAGGTATTTTCTTGTTTCCACTCATAAAATCAAGCAGAGACCAAAGGCACTTCAAGCAAAATCAGCACTTAATATTACGAAAGCAGATATTCAGAACATTCAGCTTTAAAAGTGGGGTCTTTTTGTCCTACAAAATGAAGAAAATCCACATTTTGCTAATTTCAGTTGGCCACTTAGGGCACTGTCCTGCTTCCATTGACATCTATAAGAATTTTTCCATAAAACTCAGTGGGAGTAGGATCAAACAGTCTGTAATAAATAAGAATTGTTTATGCTTAAGAAGACCGTGATTACGTGTATTATTTTTAAAGTCTCTAAATATTGTTTTCAGATTCTCCTTCCCTCACCTTTCATCCTCCTACTTGTGTCAAAAAACTGTTGGTCAAAACAAAAATTAAAGATCAGATACGAACACAAGAAAGTCAAAGTTCTCCTTCTGCAGCATTTACAAAAAGCCTGAGAATTATATACTGGCTTTCCAACATGATCTCAAAGCAGTTATTTACATCTCTATTAGAAAGACCAAATATGCCTATTAGATACAGACAAAGCTGCCCACACCCAGCCTCCCTTCCCAATACTGTACATTCAAAGTGCATTTCTTACTCTTATTGTTAATGTCACTTTGACACCTATGAAATTTTTACAAAAATACGTAGATACCGAACAAAGTATAAATGAAAAAAAATTCAACAGATGAATATTTGCATTGTTTTCTAGCTATGCGAGTTTGTTAAATTTAAACAAGGATAATATTTTGCCTGAATGAAAGGCCTAAAACTGCCTGAAGCATCCTATTTGCCTATACTTTGAATCTTTATACACATCCCTTTTTCTGTATATAGTTCATATTGTGTTTTAGCTGAGGAAGGCCCTGATCCAAAGCCCATTGATGTCCATTTACTTTAATGAGCTTTGGATAAAGCTCAGCATTTTTTTTTGTTGATGTTAGGATTTTTCCCCATGTTTCAGACTCAGTGGTGTGTCTAATTTCAAACCCTCCAAAGATGAGAGTTTGCCAGTCTCTTGACACCCCCCACCCCACAGCATTTAATAAATTCTGCCATTTAAATGCTCAATACAGGAACTTGTGTACAGTATCAGAATTTAGTATCCCTAAGCCCTTTACTGGCCCTCTCTGACTTCTGTGTTTCAAAAGTCACCAGAAACCTGCCAGAGCAGCAACCTGTGTGTGTGTAGTTAGTTAGTAAACACAGATATTTGGACTCCAGTGTGCCTGTGTTCCTTCATTTTATGTTTGTTGTGTAAAGACCAAAAGAAACAGTAATGGATTCTAAGGGACAGCTCCTCAACTGCTGTAAATTGTCATTGTGTCATTGACTTCACCAGCACAATGGCAATTTCCTTCAGCTGAGGTTCTGCCTGCTTATTTCCAGCCACAGTAGATTGCTGTACAAATGTCTACTCTCTTCTTAGTGATGCTGCATGATTGTAAATACGGAAAGGTAGGAAAAAATTCAATAGTTCAAACTTCGTCTGGAAACAGAGAGGATAATAAAATATGGTAATAGACAAGGTGTTAATACAGTGGCTCTCAAACTTTTTTACTGGCAACCCCTTTCACATAGCAAGCCTCTGAGTGCGACCCCCCCCCTTATACATTTAAAACATTTTTTATATATTTAACACCATTATAAATGCTGGAGGCAAAGTGGGCTTTGCGATGTAGGTTGACAGCTTGCGACCCCCAGTTTGAGAACCCCTATGTTAATAGAATGAGAATAAAATGCTAAATCCAGTAAAAACACATTTTTACTGTTCACATGTAATTACAATTTTGAGGAGGTACTGTATACAACTAGTCCATTACTGTAAATCAGAATGGACAGATCTTGTTTTAACTGCTGTTGTGCTGTGAAGGTGTGGTAGTGGGTTGTTTTATTTTATTTTTTTAATGTTACACAAAGAAAGAAAAGGAAACCGTGTTAGTAAATATTATAAGTTTTATGATGGTAGTCATAAAAAACTTAATGGAGGCAAAAATCTGGGAAGTTTACAGACAGAACAAAAACAAAACACAAACTTGCCTACTTGATACATGCCTTTCATTTTATTTTGACTTAGGTTCCAAGCTCTAAAAGTCATAGGAGTCATTATGATTTATTCAGAAGCAACACACAGGTTCATCAAGAGATTAAAATAAAAAATCCCTTGCTTCACTTCAGTGCTTCATCCATTACCTGCAAAGAAAACCTCATCTTTCTTGTTAGGAAAAACACAAAACAACCACATAATGGATTTCTCCAGGACGTAAGAGTTATATGATACTTGATTAGTAAAGGCTGGAGGTTAATGGAGGTAGATACTGTGATTTCTTACCCCCACCATTATTATTATAATGCCTATGAAGCATGATAATTGAATGAATCACTGAGTTTAATATGGGATAGGTATAATTTCAAGAAGAATCTGGTAATTGCAAAAGGAGAAAGGAGAATTGCAGATGTGAATATGTTGACATTTACATCTAGTATCTTGTACCTAGTGATGTTTCAGACAGCCTCAATTATGGGTTAATAGGTAATGCTGCATCATAAATGCCTTATATACAGGAGACTGGAGTGCAAAAGATGTTGATTGACTTCACATAGTGTATACAGTATTGCTGTAGCCACGTCTGTCCCAGGATATCAGAGCGACAGTGTGGGTGAGGTAATATCTTTTACTGGACCAACAACTTTGTGCTTGCACAGAACTCTTCCTCAGGTCTGGGAAATTTACTCAGCGTGTCACAGCTAAATACAAGGTCCAAATAATAGTTTAGAATATGTGCTGACTATTTATGCTAAGGGACCATTCAAGGAGAACTGGCCTATTAACGTCCTTGTGCTCATAGGACAAAATGGGGGGTTAGTTTGTAATAAGCTATACATTCAGTGTCTTTATCAAGACCATGATTTTTAGTGTCTAGCGAAGTTATGAATGTAATGTAACTATCACATAGTGGAGATCGTTCAAGGGGAGCTAGGCATCTTGGATTATTCTGAGATTTTTAGGGAATACTTCAGTCACCCCGAGGCTTCTCATTGAACCACCACACAGATAGTTTGAGGCCAGAAGGGACCATGTAACAGACTTCACTCACTGCTGAGGTGCCCTCTTGTAGCGGGGTCTGGAGATCAGCTTTTGTCCAGTCTAACGCTCCCTTCCATCACTTGCTCACCCTGCAGGGTCTCTCACCAGGACTCAGGTTGCTCTCTCTTTGTGACTCAGCTCTCTGGCAAGTCACTGCGTAATTTCTCTATTCTAGACAGTTGGCACAGAAAGATGTCAATACTCCAGATGCTGCTTTCACCAGTCCTGCGCCACTTCCTAGTGGCTGCTAGGAGAACTTGGGCCCACCTTCTACATTGGGTTCCAGCCATGGGATCCTATAACCGGCAGCCCAGGTCTGCACAGTCCTACTCCTTAGTGTTGTTTTCCTGGGCTACTTCCTACACAGAATTTCTCAGGCTCTTTCCTGGAACTTCTCTGGGTTGACCCTTCTTTCAGAGCTAGGATCCCTGGGCTTATTCTCCCCCCAGGGTTTCTCCTCACCACCTCTGTATGGCCAGAAAGTGACGGGAGATTCTCTCTCTTCTTTTGCTCTCAACTTCCTGGCTTTATACTAACCAACCTGCACCTGTCCAGCTGGGCTTCATGATCATTTAAGTGTGGCTCTCCCTCCAGGTACAGCCAGGTACCATAACTGGCCTCTTAGGCCCACATGAACTCCTTCCGGGCCTATCTGTGTACACACCTCACAGACCATTAGATAATAGTGTTTGTCCCCTTGTATAACAGATTAGGTTAGTTCTCACGCTGTCGCTTGGACAGCATAGAGGCCGTCAGTGCACGATGTGCCTCCATGATGTTCTGTCCCGAGCCAAATCTGGCATAGTATGGGGTAGGATGCCTGTGAGGTACAGGTATCTGTTGACACCTTCTAGCCATCAAGGTTTAGGTTTTTTGGGGGGCCCTTTCTTACATGCTTTCATTGGGTCAAAGCCTTAGATGATTCTCACAGGGAAGTTCGTAGACATTCAGAGCAGATGACCATACCATTTTAAAGAGTGGTGGGCAACTATTTCTAAGAACAGGACTTGTTTAGTTAGAAAATTGAGATTTCATTCTACTTGAATTCATACCATTTGATATTTTTCATCATTTGGAGATGCTTTGTCTGAATGGTGTCCAACTTCTCAATCCTGAGAGTGAGGGGCAATGTTTCAGTTACATAGGTCAGAATACAGACCATCAAAGAAATATATAGCCTCACCTTTGTCTTTCTACTTATCAGCTATTCTTCGGTGGCTGCAGATTCTCTTAAATATCCTTTGGAGAACAGAGTCAGTCCTGATGGGGAAAAAAGGCATTATTTTGCCATGTTGGAAATGAAAGGCAGCAAATGAGGCTCTTGTAACTCTTGTGGAATTGCTCTTCTATCCATCCCGGGAAAAGTTTTTGCTTCTGTCTTGTTGGCTTGAGCAGCTGATATCTAAAGGAGCAAGAGAAAACAACAACAGGCTGCCTTCACTTGTGGCTGTTCCATGACAGAAACATCTTTACATTGTACCAAGAAGGTATGAGAATTCAATTGCTCACATTGCATTTGTGTATATCAAGGCCACATTTGTTTCTATTGACAGGAAATCACTATGCTGACCTTGAAACTCACAGGCCTTCCTGACAAGCTCTGTGGAATGTTCTGTCTCCTATATGCTGATTCGTCAAGTTATGTCCTTTGAAATAGGGAAAGAACCACCATCTTCTCAATTAGGTTAGGCACTTGACAAGGATGCCTTGCTGCCCCAGAACTCTTCAAGGCCTTCATAGACTATGTGCTTGACCAGACACTAAGTAAATACATTTTAGGCATATGCCTTGATAAGAACCTCACCAATGTTGATTTTTCTGATGACATAGCACTAATTGTCAAATCAAAGGACAAGCTAGTTGTGGCACTTAATGCCCTGGAAAGCTCAATGGCTGAAAATTAATTGGGGTAAAAATCAAAATTCTTCCAGTCAGTGAACATTCTGCAGGCTCTAGCATCTTAATGGGTGACCACCCAGGATTGTTGGTGACTTTACCTCAGCCCTGTTGTCAATAACATAGTTGGCACAGAGAAAGAACTTGAAGGCTGCACTGCAAAAAGCATCATCAGTAATGGGACATCTCCTCAAGACTGTCTTTTGCAAGCTGAACACTTTAGATAGACTAAAGCATATAATTCCTTGGGAGACTAAACTACTGTGTCCCACAGGCAAAGAACAGGAGAGATCGAGGTGCCACCAATGCCTGAGGCCCATGCAGTGGCAGGGAATTGATTAGGTGACAGATGATCCTAGCAAAAGATTCATGCCCCAGGCTACAGAGAAAGGCATGAAACCCCCTATGTCCTTGCCAGTCTGATCTGGAGAAAATTCCTTCCATCCTCACTCATTTTTGTCTCCCTGTTAATAACTACATTTTGATACCTGTCAGTGAGCCAGTTTTGTGCCCTGTCTATGCCATATAATGCAAAATTTTAATCAAAATGTCATGCAGTACTAAATCAAATGACTTGGACAATCCAAGTATGCTGTATCACCACAGTTGCCTTTTTCTTATCAAGAAGAAACACATTTGTTTGACAAGACCTACCTGCCATGAGACCATGCTGACTGGCAGTAATTATATATTTATCCTTCAATTCTTTGTTGATGGTCTTACATAAGAACATAAGAACATAAGAAAGGCCGTACCGGGTCAGACCAAAGGTCCATCTAGCCCAGTATCTGTCTACCGACAGTGGCCAATGCCAGGTGCCCCTGAGGGAGTGAACCTAACAGGCAATGATCAAGTGATCTCTCTCCTGCCATCCATCTCCATCCTCTGACGAACAGAGGCTAGGGACACCATTCTTACCCATCCTGGCTAATAGCCATTTATGGACTTAGCCACCATGAATTTATCCAGTCCCCTTTTAAACATTGTTATAGTCCTAGCCTTCACAACCTCCTCAGGTAAGGAGTTCCACAAGTTGACTGTGCGCTGCGTGAAGAAGAACTTCCTTTTATTTGTTTTAAACCTGCTGCCTATTAATTTCATTTGGTGACCCCTAGTTCTTGTATTATGGGAATAAGTAAATAACTTTTCCTTATCCACTTTCTCAACATCACTCATGATTTTATATACCTCTATCATGTCCCCCCTTAGTCTTCTCTTTTCCAAACTGAAGAGTCCTAGCCTCTTTAATCTTTCCTCATATGGGACCCTCTCTAAACCCCTAATCATTTTAGTTGCTCTTTTCTGAACCTTTTCTAGTGCTAGAATATCTTTTTTGAGGTGAGGAGACCACATCTGTACACAGTATTCGAGATGTGGGCGTACCATGGATTTATATAAGGGCAATAATATATTCTCAGTCTTATTCTCTATCCCCTTTTTAATGATTCCTAACATCCTGTTTGCTTTTTTGACCGCTTCTGCACACTGCGTGGACATCTTTAGAGAACTATCCACGATAACTCCAAGATCTTTTTCCTGACTCGTTGTAGCTAAATTAGCCCCCATCATGTTGTATGTATAGTTGGGGTTATTTTTTCCAATGTGCATTACTTTACATTTATCCACATTAAATTTCATTTGACATTTTGTTGCTCAATCACTTAGTTTTTTGAGATCTTTTTGAAGTTCTTCACAATCTGCTTTGGTCTTAACTATCTTGAGTAGTTTAGTATCATCTGCAAACTTTGCCACCTCACTGTTTACCCCTTTCTCCAGATCATTTATGAATAAATTGAATAGGATTGGTCCCAGGACTGACCCTTGGGGAACACCACTAGTTACCCCTCTCCATTCTGAGAATTTACCATTAATTCCTACCCTTTGTTCCCTGTCCTTTAACCAGTTCTCAATCCATGAAAGGACCTTTCCTTTTATCCCATGACAGTCTTGAATTAACTGTTCCATTATTTTACATGAGATTGATGTCATGCATTCTGATTTATTGTTCCCTGTGACATCCCTTTTAACCCTTTTCTAAATATTAGAATTACATTGATAGTCCTCCAATCCTTTGGAATTATCCCAGTTTTCCAAAATATCTTAAATTGACATTTGTAGTTTGTAGAACTCAGCTAGCTCCTTTAAGACTCTTCAGTGTCAGTTATCTGGGCCATACTGATTTGAAAATGTTTAATTTTAGCAGATGCTACCTCAGTACTCTTTTGATACAGATGATAAACTTTCTATTCCATTCCTAACCTCATATGAAATAGAAATTGAAATGCTTCATTTCAAATGCAGAATAGAATTATCTATTGAACAGTTTTGCCTTTTCTATATCACTATTGACTGTTTTACCATCTGCATCTAGCAATGGCCATATACATGATCTAGTTTTTTTTTTAAAGTGCCTTTGTCTTTAGCCATGTTGACTATTGGTATTTCATTGATTTCTTTAGCTTCCCTTATCAGTCACCTACATTTTAGAACTTGTAATTTATATTAATTGCTTTTTGTGTGCCCTTTTTTCTATCCTTTGTATTTTGACTTTCATCCTTTATATATCCACTTCCATATCTCCTTTTAACCAAGATATCTTTTTGCCATCAGTGGTGAGAATTGTAATCAATGTTTGCTTAAACTTGTGGGATTAAAATTAAACATGCTAGGGAACAATTTTCTTTTTTCACAATTATTAGGTGAATTTAATTCTTCTAAAAGCTGCTGCACTGATAGCTCCGGAGATTGTCATCTTTGTATTCCTGATCCATGTACAGTTCATACACTGAAAGCTTCTCTCTAATAAACACTCATGACTTGGAGAACCACCTTTATGGCTAAGGATTAATTCAATCTCCAGGTCCATTCCATATCTGGTGTCTACTGAGACTGACAGCAAAGTTGTGATGATGGTTTTTGTAATGTAGATGTTAATACAATTTTAACTGAATTAAAATGCCATTTCACATTGAAAGTTATCAATTAATAGTAATTTACTGTTCAATTAAAATGTGCTCAATTAAAATCAGTGACATAGAAGTGGTAGGGCTGTGATCAGAAAATATGGGGTTAAATCCTGGCCCACTGAAGTCAGTGGAAGTTTTGCAATTGACTCCTATATTCCTTTTCTATGTTTACTATTCCAAAACTGTAGCTTTTTCATCTCATAGCCTTAAAAAAGTCATTTATATTTTGTCTTCATTCCATGCTATTTTCTGACTGTTTATAATTGACATTAATGTAAAGTTTTCTGATTCCAGGATCTCAGTGTAACAGCTTTTAGTGTTGCCAAGCAACAGGTAGTTTAAGATCATATTCCTCAATCATTGACCTATAAAACTACCTCTTTTCAAGCTGCAAAGAATCCTGTGGCACCTTATAGACTAACAGACGTTTTGCAGCATGAGCTTTCGTGGGTGAATACCCACTTCGTCGGATGCAACAGTTAACCTCTTTTCAGTTAATAGTCTGAGTATTGAGCGCACATTCTGTACTTGTCCTGCTTCACTGTACATTAAACTATTTCAACAGAGACTGAGCTACAGGTCTTTAGCTATTTGGATAATGATCCCTTGGATTCAATAATATGAAGAAAATGTAATATCACCTCTTGCATTTCACAAATCCTTATAATTTGTGGTTTAGAAAGATGAGTACAGTGCCTTCTATTAAAGAATTATTCTTAAAATGCTCCCATTGATATGGTTGGACAAGATAGTTCTAGTTCACCAGCACAGGTACAATACAACAGTCCCTGCCCTGTTGTGTCTTTGTATCTCAGGTCTGATTTGGAGAGCTACCTCAAGGATTTATAGTCTTCATGTTCATTCAGTCCTTGGAGGCTGAGGCTGGAAACAAAGGTGTCAGTTGTGTTGGTGCTGGGAATTTGCTGTGTGTCAAACTTTTCTGGAATTTATTTTAATTTGTATTTTTTTTAAATCTATTCTTCTTTTACGGTCTCATCATTTTCTATGCCTCCTGTCTCTCCCTATTAATAATGCAAAACAAACATGTTTGTGTTTCTTCTTGGCTCAAACCTTTGCAGAAGAAAATGAAACAAACCTTTTAAGTGGGATTCTAAATTTGTAAATCATAGAAATCAGTTTTAAGTGAAGTTTAGTGACTACGGTCTTCAACTTTTTCCACGTGACCTTGCAAACTCCCTCCCTGGTTCTCAGTGAGCACTAGTTTAATTTCAATTACTAGCAATGCAGACAATGGCTTATTAACTTTAATTTCTTACTTCCTGTAACAGGGGGCTTGCCCTTAAGGGCTGGAGACCAATCATCACTGATTACTGAAGAAGGCACATCTGGGAGGAATCAGGTGATTTTCCTTTTCTCAAAAAAAAAAAAAAAAAAAAAAAGGGCAGCAGGAACCTGCAAAAGAGGAATGCTCAAGGACCTGAGACTGGTAGGAGTGAGCAGGATCAAGCCAGTGTCGGGTAGGGCCTGGGAGTAGCCCTCCAAATCAGGGAATGCATGGGAGAAGGGAGAGAACCCTTTGTTTTGTGTGGATTTTTAGTTGGACTTTTTCCTAGGATTTTGAGTTTTGTTTGGAGGTTATTTATATTAATAAACCAAATCCTCAAGGAGGCTATTTTTGACCTTGTGATAAATAAAGCTTTCTTTGATGGACACCAAGCCAGTCAGTTAGCTGTAAAATGGTACAGCTGTTCTTTACTTGCTTTACCTGTAAAGGATTAAAAAGACCCCCAGGTAAAGAAAAGAAAATAGTGGGCACCTGACTAAAAGAGCCAATGGGAAGGCTAGAGCTTTTTAAAATGGGGAAAGAAGCTTTCCCTTGGTCTGTCGTTCTTTGGGCTGCAGGGACACGGAATGCAGCTGCAATGCTATAAGCAAAAATGCTGTGTAAGATTTGAACCAAGTATGAAAAAGTATCTTCCATACCTAGAAGAAATAATTTGGATAGGGAATGTTTAATTAGATGCTACCAGGTTTATTTTTTATTTTGGCTTGTGGATCTCCTCTATGCTAACCCATGATGCTTTTGTTTGCTTGTAACCTTTAAGCTGAACCCCCCCAAAAAGCTAGTTTGGGTGCTTAATTTTTGGAATTTCTCTTTTAAAATCTAGAAAATGCCCAAGTTCCAGATGTATTTTCTTTGTTTTAATACAATTTAATTAACAAGGATTTGGATTTTTGGTGTCCTAAGAGGTTTGTGCATGTTGTTTGATTAGCTGGTAACCACAGCTAATTTCCATTGTTTTCTATCTCAGCTCTTCCTCAGAAGGGGGGTGAAAGGGCTTGAGGGAGGAATTCCCAAGTGTTCCTTCCTGGGTTGAAAGGGGGATTCTTGTGTTTGGGTGGTGGCAGCATTTACCAAGCCAAGGTCAGAGAAGCTGTAACCTTGGGAGTGTAATACAAGCCTGGAGTGGCCAGTATTAATTTTTAAAATCCTTGCGGGCCTCCAGCTTCTGCACTCGAAGTGCCAGAGTGGAGATTCAGCCTTGACAGACCTCAAAAAGCCTGGATAAAATTTTACTTGAACAATTCACAAGGGTGCACTTGGGAGGTGGCTGGCCCTGTCATGCTTCCCTGTTCTAATGTGATATTTTTTGTTGCCCTTAACAAAAAAAACCCCAGTGTAATAAAATGTTACTTAAGCGCACAGACGTTAAGGCCAGAAGGGATTATCTTGATAATCTAGTCTGACCACCTGTCACAGAACCTCACCCACCCACCCTTGTAATAGACCAGAGGTTGTCAAACTTCATCGAACTGCGACCTCCTTCTGACAACGAAAATTACTACATGATCCAAGGAAGGGGGACTGCAGCTTGAGCTCGCCCAAACCCCGCTGCCCCAGGTGGGAGGGGGAAAAGCCAAAGCCCCAGGGCTTCAGACTCAGGTGGGAGGCCTGTAATCTGACCCCACCACCCAGTACTAAAGCCCTCAGGCTTTGGCTTTGACACTGGGTGGTGGGGCTCAGGTTTCAGCTGTGGCCCCAGGCCGTAGGTCTTGGGCTTCAGATTCGGCCCCAGCAAGTCCAAGCCAGCCCTGCTGACAGGTTGCATTAAAAGTTTGAGAACGGCTTTAATAGACTCATAACTACTGGTTGAGTACTGAAGTCCTCAAATCATGATTTAAAGACTTCAGTTACAGAGACTCCACCTTGTTTGAACATGAATCTTTTACCCCTTTTTTGACCACTCCAGAAAAGACTAAATTTGCCACTTTTGCTTTATGTGCACATTATTTCATGAAGCTCCATAAAGGGACCATATTCAGAGTTGTGGCAGAGGATGGATATAATGGTGGCTTTTGTACATTCAGGTCTGCTGAGGGTTGTGCAAAGAAGAGACATTCTTGGTCCTCTATTTCATTTATCTGCAGGATGGGTAACATTCTAGCACCTTTTCTTTCATTTACATGATTGACTGGTTGAAAGTCTAATTTGGCAGAAGGTAGTCAAATACAGGTACTGTTCACTGATCTGCTTGTTGTACCGATCTAAAGAAAAGATGGCTAGTTTTCTGTGGTGCACAATTTCTGGAACTTCACTTTGCTGGGTATTTTCAGCATCAGGCTCATGGTTAGGAATCGTAATTTTAGATTACTTTATTGGCCTGATTAGTAATAAGTATAAGATTATCTCTAAATATGCAGGTGTTGTAAAGTGTTATACCAGGGGTTGGCAACCTCTGGCACACGGCTGGGCCAGTTTGTTTACCTGCTGCATCAGCCGGTTCGGCTGATTGTAGCCCCCACTGGCCGTGGTTCACCGCTCCAGGCCAATGGGGGCTGCGGGAAGCGGTGCGGGCCAAGGGATATGCTGGCCCTGGCTTCCTGCCGCCCCCATTGGCCTGGAACAGTGAACTGCAGCCAGTGGGAGCTGCAATTGGCCGAACCTGCTGACGCAGCAGGTAAACAAACTGGCCCAGCCCGCCAGGGTGCTTACCCTGGCGAGCCGCGTGCCAGAGGTTGCTGACCCCTGTGTTATATGGTGGATGAGCCAGATATAAGTTGTTATGAAAATCAAGGCCCAGTTGTTGTTTAACAGTCTTGCTGCCTTGAAATTGTGATATCATTAACCTTTATTCTAAAGTAGTCAAGCTTATAGTTGCATATTTTCACCTGTCATTAAGTAGAAATAGTCATGAAACAACATGTGAGATTTGAATATCCCTACAGTTTGGATTCATACTTCATAAATGGCCTTTAAGATATAACTTAAAGCATGGGAAGCATGTTATACCACAATAAACCAGAAATAGAACTTTGGGAAAAAGGGTTTTGTAAATTGAAGACACCCAAAGATAAATGTTTCAAAATAGTGCTTGAATCCAAAAACTATGCAGAAAATAAATGGTTTATCTCCTATGAAAAATAAGCACTCAGTTCCTTCTGCTCTCCCAAGGTATGTATGGTTAACAGGCTCTCTTGGCATGCCTCCATCATTTGCTACTTAATAGGCAGAATAATTAGTTTTAGATGTTCAGTTCACAGTAGAAAGGAACGTTGATGGACTAGCTAAGCTCATAACAACCTATCGAGCCTGATGTAATCCTAAGCCAGACAGGCTGTAAGCAACTCAATCATAACAGAGGTTCAGTGAAATGTTACAGCTGTTGCTTACTGCTCAAGAACATAGTGCTTTCCAATAAGAAACCATCTGTCAAGTAGAAACTACAGAGAAGTTCCATACCAAGATTTTTGGAATAATCTACTCAGCCATAAGAAACTATAGGAACCCAGTCTTCCACTTATTGGCATCAATGGGAATGTTGCCATTAATATCAAAGGTGCAGGACTGGGCACTAAGACCTCAGCTCTGCAGAGACTTATGCATGTGTTTAACTTCACACTTATAAGTAGTCCCAATAAATTCAGTGGGACCACTCCTGAGCTTAATGTTAAACATGTGCATAAAACTTTGCAGGAGTCTTCAGTTGAATCTGTCTTTGATATTTACATGAGGATTCAAGTTTTGACTCAGCAGGTGGCCAGGATAATGCCATCTTCATCCAGAGAGCCTTCACTTGCATCAGTATTATAACTGATGTTTGGTACAAATTGCCCGTGAAGAGGTGACCATTAGGCTTCTAGGTTACTTAAGCATGTTTTTCATTAGGGGTGTCCCTGGGTAGCAGATAGGGAAACATCCTGCAGATGCCAGACATCCGCAAATACCCTATTGGACCAACTGGCAGCAGAATCTCTCAGCAGGGCATGGTGGGGCAGCTGGTGGCATAGCTACCACTATAAAATGCCACATTGGGCCTATGACTAGGATGTCAAAGAGAATAAAGACCTCCTTGTAATGGTGCCAGACTCACCCTGCAGTGCCTCCTGCTGGTCATCTCAGGGAATTAGCTTTCCAGCCATCGAAGTTTCCCCTGCAGGCTGGTGTCCTGCTTGCCACTGGCCCCCCATGTCCCTCCAAGACCCTGGTGCTCTTTTACCTGGGGTGCTGCTCCTCCAGGCAATACCCCACAGTCCAGGTCTCCCCTCACTAGGGAACCCCCACCCTCTATCCCCACTTTGCTTCAGCCTATGGGCTACTGCCAGACACCATCTAGCCGCCTTTCACTGGGGCTGACTGCAGTCTGTATAAGCCAGTCATCATAGGCAAGGAAGGTTTTAACCTGCTGCCTTTCCCTGCAACCCAATACCTCCAGGGGCCTTGGATCAGGCCCTGCAGCTGGGGAGTTGCCACCCTGGAGCTCCCCGAATCCTCTGACCTTCCCCAGCCCTGCTTCACTGCAGTACCCTTTAGCACTCAGGCAGCTAGGTCCATCTCCCTCCTCAGCTAGAGGGAGTCTCTTGCTCCTGGCCCACTGCCCTCTTACAAGGGCCAGCTGGGCCCTTATTAATCCAGCTACAGCTGTGGCTGCTTTCCCAATCAGCCCAGCTTTCAGAGCTGCAACCCTCTCGAGGGCTGCTTTTACCCTTCCAGAGCCGGAGCAGGGTGATCACCCTGCTACACTCCTCAAAATAAGTCTTGCCAGGGCATGTGGGATTTGGTAGTGTTGGTAGGCAGTTCACTGAGGAAAAGAGAAACTAAAATTTCAGACCAAGGGTGTCAGGCTTGGACAACTAACCTATAAAGTTCATCCAATAGATATGCTCATGTGAACATGCCTACTTTGAATAGGGAAATGGGAACAAAGATGCCTTTGGTACAAATTAACACTCTTTTCTTTTCTTTTGCTTTCTTTTAATTTCTTGCCTCATTTCACCTTTGTTCCCTTTTTTACTCAAGACATACGTTAGTTTTTATATTCAAAGACTGTCACTCATTAATATTAATGGTCTGACTTTTGTCTGAAAACTTCAAGTTAGACTTTTATTAGTCATTTAATAAAGAAAGACTCTTGTGATTGCAGGGATGTCTAAATGTGCATGTGAATATAAAAGAGGAAATGCTTGTTGGGGTGTCTATTAATTTGAAACAAAAATTGATGGTATAGCATCACTTGCTTAAAAATAAGGGTTAACATGAATTTAGCTGTTAACTGAAATCAGTTTGTCCTTACCTTTAGTAGGGAAAGGGAGTCTGTTCCTATAACAAGGATATATTGAATTGAATACTCCTAGATATGACCATTTAATTTGTTAAATATCCCACAGAAGTGCCTTGATGACTAAGGATTCCAGATTTTATTTTCAAAAGTGCCTTAGTTATGTTGACACTACAGAGAAAGATGTGTGGCAGTAAACCTCAGAGCCTGGGTCAACTGATGAAGGTTTACAAGGTTCATGCTATGGGGCTAAAAATAGAAATATAGACATTTAGGCTGGAGTCCAGACTCTGAAACCCAGCGAGGGGGGAGAGTCTCAGAGCCCTGGCTCCAACCTGAGCCTAAACATTTACACTGCTATTTTTAGCCCCGTCGTGAAAGCCCCATAAGCCCTAGTCAGTTGACCAGGGCTCTGAGATTCACTGTTGTGGTGTGTAGTTTTTGGTGCATTTTTTAAAATTTTCTTTTTTACAGTGTAAACATACCCCCGGACATTTAGTGACAAAGTCCTATTGACTTTTAAAAGACTTTTAGGCTCCTAAGTGCTTAAGGCCCTTTTGAAAATAAATGGGGCCTAGGTTATTCAGGGTATGTCTACATTGCAATAAAACACCTCTGGGACCTTCCCCACTTTTGGAGTCCCAGAACCCAGGCTCCAGCCTGAGCCTGAATGTCGGCACTGCAATTTTGTAACCCTACAGCCAGAGCCCCATGAGCCCAAGTTAGCTGACACAGGCCAGCTGTAGACATACCCTTAGGTGTTTTTGAAGATTTTACTCTTATAGGTAGCTGGTAGCTACATCTATGGTGAAATTTGCCAGACATTTCCATAATAATACCTGATTTTCAGTTTTTTATAACTTTACCAAACTTTGACCATTTGGGCTAAAACTTTCCATACTGGATGTCTCCCTCAGGCTGATTTTTTTTCTTTTTGTTTGAAAACTTCAGCTAAAGTGGTTCAGCCATTCCAAGAATGAGATTAGGGAAAATATGTTGCTGTGTCCATGTTAAAAAAAATTCATACAACCATTCATTGAAAAGTTCTAATCCCTCCAGGCTTTGGTGCAAGTCCCTCAGATTTGGCTGGGAGTCTCCCACTGTCAGAGACATGACTTTTTCTCTTCCTCTGAAAAGATGCCCAAATTTGGTCAAGTTATAAGCCTTTTCAAACTGTTTGAATGTGATCAGTAGAGACTTGTTAGAGTTGTGCAGATAAATTCTTTGAAGATTCTGCCAGTATTGAGCTTACTCCCAGGGGCAGCAGGTTTGTAGAAATTTTGGTGGTGCCCAGAATGCCCAAAGCCCCCCCCCCGAACTCCACCCCTCACCTGCCTAAGGATCTGCGAGGGAGTTTGGGTGGGGGGAGGAGGTCTGGGGTGCAGACCCTGGGCTGGGGCAGGGGATTGGGGTATAGGACGGTTGAGAGGTTGGGCTCTGGGATGGACTCTGGGGTGCAGGCTCCGGGATGGGGCAAGGAGTGGGGATGCAGGAAGGAGTGAGGGGTGCAGGCTCTGGGAGATGGTGGGTGGGTGCTGGGGGGGAGGGGACTGCCATCCCATGTGGCTTCCTTCCTCCCCTGCTGCCCCTCATCCCAGCCTCAGCCAGTGTGGGGCAGGAGTGGTGGCTGCTGGGGAGGGGGGGTGGATCAAAGGGTCAAACACTCACCAAAGCCCCAGCAGCTGAGGTGAGTGAGGTCCAGTCCAGATGTCTCCCACCGGAAGCCCCCTTGATGTCTCCTCCTGGTGGGTGCCGGGGGAGGGGAGGGCTGCCAAACAGCCTCCTCCCCTCCTGAGGTGCAGCAGCAGCCAGCTGCCTCAGCCTGCCACAGGTTCTGCTCTTGTGCTGTGCTGTAGCCGGCAGCGCAGGCAGTTGAGGGAGAGGTGCCACTTTCATTCAGGCAGAGACGCTGGGGGCAGGGAGGGATGCTCCGGAGCCTGGGAGAGCTGCATGTAGGGGGGCAAGCAGAGACCGGGGTCTGCTCCAGACAGAGCCAGGGAAGAGTCTCAGCTCCAAACATTGGTGGAGCAGAGCTCCTGGCCCTGAATATTCCTGGAGCCCAGGCACCACGGGCCATATAAGTCGCCACCCCTCCTTACTCTAGCCCAGCGGTGCTGGGACTGAATAGGACTTTCCCCGCAACTGGGAAAGAGATGAGGAGTCCTGGAGCCTGAAGACTTGGATTGGCTAGGCAAGGAGACTGGAACTGGGACAAAGAAGCCCTAGCAACCTTAATTCTGGCATTTCCTAACTTCTGAGTGTTTGATTTTGCAATCTTAATTTTCTTTTAACATAACTTTTTGGATGTAGTTTATGTATACTTTGAATGAGATATTCCTTCCCATATTTGTGTCTGACAATTGTTCTAGTTGACGAGAGGAGGAAAAAGAAGCAGCCGAGAAAGAAGCTCAGAAAAGGAAAGGAGAGCAGATCATATTTAAGAATGAGAAAGAAGTTAGCCAGAAAAACTAGGGGTATATCTTCAATGCAAAGTTAACCCAGGCTCTTATTTGGTTATTGTACCTCACATGGCTACTCTTCTCACACACAATTCGCTCACTGGAGTTTAGTGATGCTTTCAACCCAGGCAATCTGGGCCATTTGGGACTATAAGCTAAAATCTGAGTGCTTCTTTCACTTAGTCTAGTAACCTGCCCACTTTGTGGTGGGAACTCAGACTAAACCACTCAAGTGCTGATAGTCTTCCAGTGGCACCATCCCTCTCCCTCTTCCACAGTACCCCCTGTGTGTCCAGAAGGACAGAAAGTTTCTCCCACAATTCACTGGGAAAGAATCATAGCACAGCTCAGCTCCCTAAGTACCATGGTGGATTCCCCCAGAAGTCCTAATGAGTGCAGCACCAATAGGGACACTGCAATTTGGGTATGGCTTTGCGGTGTGGCTGCTCACATCTGAGCTAGGCTAACTTGGGTGCCAGTCACCTGGGTTAACTGTGCAATGAAGACATATGCTAATTCAAAAGAAGGGAAATATAATGTATGAGTGAGGATGAAAGGCCAAATAAACAACTGTAGCTGTGCCTATAACTGAACTGGCCTGTATGCAAGCATTGCTCTGTTGAAAAGTGCTGATGGCTGCCATCAGGTTTTTGATCCAAAGACAATTACAGACCTAGTTAAATCAATGGGTATGCCAAGCATTATTTCAGACTCAATGGAAGGAACAGTTAACTCCCTTTTGTAGCCATCTGTTCTACATAACAATGGGAGGATGCCTAAGGCACATGGCAGGTGAGAGCTAAAATGTGTGGGCTTTAGGGTTTCCCTGATTGAATGTGTGGGGGTTAGGATATTGGGTTTCCAGCCTGTGTGTGAGAGAAGCAGAAAGCTAGGAGAAGCTGCTGTGTGACCCTGAGACAAAACAGAGGGACAGTGCTTCTTGGGCACATGGCTCACTGGAATGGCAGACATAGGGATTTCTGAGCAAGGAAACTGCCTACTGTTTATTTCTACTGTGTTCAGGAAACAAGATTTTGTGAAAAATTTTGAAATAAACAAAATTTCATCAAAGAATATACCTGACTCATATCATCGATTTCTTCTCATAACAGAAACCAACTGGCAGGGCCCTGAATATTGGCTCATTACCCATGCCAAAGGCAAACAGTATAAAAGAAAATGCAAGGGAAAAAGGGATAGCCTGGGACACAGAAAAGTTACTCTCAGAAATTATCAAAGGCTGAAAACTCTTAACTTATTGCTTTAGTAAGAGTAGAATTACTCCCAGGTTAGGGGAAAAAGACATTTCTCCATGTTAAGAGGATTATATGTGGGTCTGGTTCCTGCTGCTTCTAGTGACTAAATCCAAAGTGAAAGCCACTTGAACCTCTACCTGTGGACCAGATTAGCCCTTGAGGTAAGGATTGAGCTGAGAACTACAGTAAGAAGAAAAGGTGACAGTCCTGCATCTCCGGCCAGCTACCACTTGCTGGTGACCAACACCAGAGATGAAATATAGCTGACATAAATAGATTCCACCTGGAGTTCACATCTTAAAAAAAAAAAAAAAAAAAGTTGTATGCTGATAGCTTACTAGTTAGGGTGATGGCCTGGGTGGTGGGAGACCCCATCCCTACTGTGTCTGATCTGGAGTGATTCAGAATTAAATCTGTTCTGAATCAGGCTGAGCAAGAACTCAAACCTGGGTCTCGCAGTACCGTAACCACCCAACAATAGAGTCTCTTTTTTTCTGTGCCCCAGACCCAAAAGCATCCTGCTGAAAGTTCTGTGGACACCAACACAGATCTGTGAGAAGTTTTGGCTTTCATTTTGGCAAAAATGTTCTACAATAGCACTACTTCCAACTGTAGCATCCAGCTAAAAGTTCTTCAGTAGCGCGCGCGCGCACACACACACACACACGCACGGCTTGGCTACACTGGAGAGTTGCAGCGCTGGTGGTGGGTTTACAGCGCTGCAACTTAGTAACTGTCCACACCTGCAAGGCACATCCAGCACTGCATCTCCCTGGCTGCAGTGCTGGCTGTACACCTGATCTGCCTCAGGTATAATGAGTGCAGCACTAGTGATGCAGTGCTGGGGAGCAAGTGTAAACAGCGATTAATCGTACTACGCTGTAACTGACCTCCAGAACCTTCCCAAAATGCTTTAAGTACCAGATAACATTCTTTGTTTTGTTGTGATGCCTCTCTTTGTTTTGTTGTGAACTCCGGGCTCCCGGAGCTGCTTATCTAAAAAACAAACACAGCTCCTGTTTGCTGGAGCAGAGGCAGGCAGGGGAATTCCTTTGGAATGTGCACAGCTAGTGTTTGCTTGAGGAGAGAAGCGAGTGGGGGGGGGGGTCCATTTTGAAACAGCTGCTTATGTGGTCTGAAGGCTATTTGCATTTAGTGAATAAGAGAGGGGTGGGGGAAGGGGTCGAAAGTTTTAAAATGATTGAAGGTTGGTGCTGTGTATCTTCCAGTCCTTAGAAATTGCAAGGCAGGGAGCTCACAAAAATCGGTTCCAAAAATCCATTCTCTCTGTCTCCCCCACTCTCCCTGTCACACTCCACCCCACCCCCCTCTTTTGAAAAGCACGTTGCAGCCACTTGAATGCTGGGATAGCTGCCCATAATGCACCACTCCCAGCAGCGCTGCAAATGTGGCCACACTGCAGCACTGGTAGCTGTCAGTGTGGCCACACTGCAACGCTTTCCCTACACAGCTGTACGAAGACAGCTGTAACTCCCAGCACTGCACACCTGCAAGTGTAGCCATGGCCTAAGAATTTGTTTGATTTTCTCTCTTGCAAGGATTCAATCACATAAATTAACCTTTATCCTGAAAAGGGTGACTGCTGGAATAACTGTTGTTAAAACTTGAGAGTTGTTTAAACATGTTACTTGGGTAATACAAACTCTTCACCTGATTAATTATGTACCCAATAATACTATTTTTGGAATAAAAATGTGATAGAATCTATAATTAGGCTTGGAAGAAATCAATTTTAATTTTTTTACAATTTCAATGGATAATCTGTCTAAGCAATTTTTCAATTTTTGTTAATTTAGATGTTCAGTTGTGGGAAATTATGGGGGGGATCAGATAATAGAAGGGTTAGACAATAATTATTTAATGACAATAGATGTTGAGGTTCAAAAATTTAAAGCTGTATAACTGTTAAAACACAAAGTCAACACCACTTGTCAAAATATACAAAGTAAATATCCTTAAATCAAACTCTGAGTTCTAATAAGCATTTTTCTTACTTGTATCTTTGTAAATTTTGATTATTACCAATATTTATTATAATTGCTTGTTGCTTTGTGTGTGTGTGTGTGATCAATGTTTACTGACATTTACCAATAAAAATCTATCTATAACCAGTGTAGTTGATCTTGCAAAACAATATGCACACTGCCTTTAAGTACGAGCTGTAATATGATTATACCATTTGATTTCTTGCTCTCTGATGGAAAATAATAAAAGTAGATTCTAGATAATTGAGTGAGTACAAAATCCTGCATCTTGGGTTATTGTGTGGCACTGCTAATCACTTTGGATTTTTTCATGTATGAAGGAAGAGGGAGGCATGTGTCAGGACCCTAATTGGGCCCTGGGTGATCACTACTTCCCAACACAGATGTAATCAGGTTGAGTAGTGCCCGTATAAGAAAAATTAAAAATACTGATTATTCCTCAAAAAAGGTTTTTAATGCCTTTCGACTATAAAGGCAACACAGACAAAATAAGAAAAGCAAGATTAAAGACCAACACTGAATAAGGATTAATATAAATGGCAAGTTATACTGAAGACAAGCACAAGTTATTATTCATTAGCTATTTACAACTATTATTAACACTATAGTATTGATACAACTTGAGATCAATTCTGCCTGAGCAACCAGACTTCTTTACTCCATAACCTTACCCTGCATTCGCCCGAAAATACGTTACCCTTCAGTTGGCTGTTTTCCGCACTGGCCAGGTACAGACAGTCGCGAAGTGCACATCCCTTCGGTTCAGAGGGTGTAGGTCAGGTTTCCCTTATGACTGAAACACACACGCTGTCCCGTGGCTTCATACTTTTTATCTGATCTGTCGGCCATGTCTTAAAACAGACTGACCTATTAGGGTCAGCCAAATCTTGAATGTGGTTAGCGTTGTCACCTTGGCTGTATCATTTATGCTTACTTATCTCCTTGTGTCGCTTTGAATGTATAATTTATACTTATTTTCTTGTAGCCAATTGTTTTAATTGTGGGTTAGACAAGCAGTGCCCAGGGGCACAATTTCTCACTTTATAAGAGTTAGAATGTGTTATCTGGTTGCAGTGCGTTTTGACCACAAGTCTTAGCTTACTTCTGCAAAGCTTGCCCTTTTCACCTCTGCAAAGCTTGCCCTTTTGACCTTTGCAAAATGGAAGTTTGAGGCCTAACATTGACAATACCTTTGTTCATTTTAAGCTTGGCAATACTTTTGCTCAGCAATTAATCACACATAGAAAATTTGGCTTTCTGATAATGTTGAAAAGTTTATTAAGTCTTTGTTTGACTTGGTCCAAGAAACTTCTAACTTCAACAGAGCTCCTTGCAGATCAAAATTAATGAAACCTTTCATAATTTCAAGACAAACTCCACAATTCTCTAAAAGAGTAAACTTAGGTTCAACTTAATGTTAAAAGTAAAGATACCTGTTTCTGTGACTAGTGTGTCTGTGGGTGCTGTGTAAAGGTTATATTTGATTAAAGTGGGAATGGCTTATATAACAAATTTCTTGAATCCTTGGTTCCCTATGTGTATTTGGTGACATGGTAGCAAGCAATCCTGAAATGGAATGTGGTGACAGAGCACGGTTGCTAGGTATAAGAAAGAACCTTATGGACAGTTTGAAAGGAAAGAGTAGTGGATGTGAGGCATTATCAGATTCATTTAGGCCTTAGCCATGCAATCATTCAAATATAATTAATTTTAAACACATCAGTAGCCTCACCCCCTTTAATGGGGCTACTCCCCAGCTCAAAATTAAGCATGTGCATAAGTGCTTGCAGTTCCAGGTCCTTAGTATAGACAGAATATTTCCTGGGTAGAAGATGGTACAACTAGAGGTTTTGAAGCAGCAGATCATTCATTTAAAAATGCGGACTAAAGAATGGGAAGGAGATTTAACTACTGAAACTGATTTGACAAGTGAGTATTTGAGACATATAGATGTGTTAGACTGCTGGAAAAGAAGTGGGAGTAAAAATAAAATCTTGCCAGATATAAGTGAATCACTTTGGAATTTGCTTTAGCACCAACTGGACAACATTAAGGAATACAAGTTAAAGAATTAGGATCTGAGAGAACTTTGTCAAGCACGAGCTAAACTAGAGACAAAAACCTGGAAGATGGTATCTCCTAAACATAGAAATTTATATAAAAAGGTATCGGCAGAAGCCACACAGGAAAAAAGAACAAAGAGATAAAGCTGACAAAAAGCTATGGAGCTTGAAGAAAAATTAGAGGCCCAAGCTAAAGAAAATGAGGATATATCTGAGTTACAGGAAAGTGTTGCAATGTTCAGGGATTTTAATCAACAGACTGGAAAAGAGTTTGAAGAATGTGCTACTAAGGTGCTAAACTGAAGGAGATGCTGAGATTAAAATACTTAAAGAGGAACATGCAGAGGGTAGATAAGCTGCTCCTGCGGCTTCTGGGAAAGAGAGACCACAGAAACCCCACCTATGATACTGTTCCAACCAACAGCTGAATTTAATCTTTGTATGATCGCAACTATTGTGTAGAGGATCTTAATGAAACTCTGAGAAGGTATGAGATAGACTTTACAAAAGACTAGTTGCCAGGATAACTGTAAACTGACAGCAGCTCCACAGGTAAAAAGCATTGTTGAAATTTTGCCAGAAGCAGTTGCAGGACATTTAGAAAGGGTTTGCACTGAATTGCTGGAAAAAAACACTTGGAAGACTTAGACGGCAAAGGGTGTGGAAGATAAATCTCCTTCAAATCCTTTCTATCTAGCCAAAATTGATACAGTATATTGCTAAAAGCAGGTTTAATCCTGATAAATCAACCTCCTCTGTTCTGCAAATGATGCCATCATTCACAGTCTATTTCCACTTTTCACACCTTTCTGCATGGAGCATCCTTGCTGAGCTCATTTCCATGGCCCCCTATTCTCTCCACATTTAAATCCCTTTAGAGCACACTTTTCTGCCATGCTCCCTACAAGGAATCTAGTTGTTTTACACAGACACATTTTGCGAAGATGGGGCCAACCACCACCTCAACTACTCTATTTATACGTGGGAGACTGTTCCACTACCATCTGTCTGTCCTTGGATTGTGAGCTCCTCAGGCAAGGACTGTGCCCTCTTGTTTCTCTGGAAAGCACCTACCATAACCAATAATGATGAAGAATCATGAGTTATAATGAGTTTGTGTGATGATTTAAGTACGATCTGAAGCACTATTTGCTTATTTCAACACCACATTTTCCACTAGCAGAAATAGCCAAGAGGTTTTGGTCCAGTAAGTATTGCAAGAAAAATGTTTTATAAAACTACCCACTCTCCCAAAACAAAACAAGTAAACACACTACAGGCAGCTTTAAGTAATAGGTGTTACTGAGGTCCCTGAGGGATTGCAAATGGGAAGGAGTGGAGAGGGCGGGAACAATCACTCCATCACCCTAAATTCAAAGCAAGGAAGAGGGACTGGAATTTAAATTCAGAGGCTATTGTAATATATGGACAATTGCAATGGCTCCCAAAAGGCAGTTTCAGGGGTGGGGAATCACTGGAAGACATAATGGGAATTGTTAGCTGGCCAGCTATATGGTTGATTTTGTGCCCTTTTTTTGCTGATTCTGCCCCCCTAATGTTTTGTCTTTGTATTCCATCAGAATGTCTGTGAGTAGTGCTATTTCTACTGCTAATGTCATCCCATTCAGAAAACATTAAATTGGTAAGGCAAATATTCAGTAGCAATTGTATAGGCAACAAAAAGACTTGAAGGATCTGCTCTACATTTGTTGCACTGGTGAATTTACATACCAATCTATTGAGAATTTACTCAAATTGTGAGGAAAACCTTAGATACCTATAGGACTGTTAATGCAGGGTTAGGGCCAGTCCACTGTAAATTGAAGTCAGTGGGATTGCTTCCATTGTCTACAAGTCCCTAATCAGGAAGACTGACAGAAGTATCAATGACTTAAATAGACTGATGTCAGGAACTTAATCAATTCTAATTAGGATAGATCCAACTACTTTCCATATACAGTCAAGAGAATTGAGTCAAACAAAAGATGATACAACCACCTAAGCTGTAGCAAGACCATCAAAACCTAAAGCTATAGGAGATCTTACTATGCTACCTGTAAGTGCCATTATTGGTATGATCCAATAGATTTCCCCAAATAATTTGCAAGCATGTTACTTAGAATCAGCTGAATAGCTTGAGATATTAGCAACGCATTTGTTAGGATGTTATTGCTTGGTTGCTGACATAAGTACTGTACTATTCTTGGAGAACCCAGACTGTGCTTTGAGAGCCGTGGGCTGAAATTGATAATATTGGATAATATTATGAGAGTTTTTTAGAGGTCAATTTGTTACCTACCTGAAGATTGTGATAATTTAACAGCTTTTAGCAGCAAGCCTCAGAGATTTTTTTTATTGTCTGCTTTTATTTTGCAATTCAGTGTATTTTTAAATGAAATAATACATATTTTACAGCAGTTCCTTTCTGTAAGGGGTAAATTTGTGGGGCTTTAGTTGCTTGTCTTCTGTTAAACAACTTCATTTTTACATCACTTGGAGAAGTAAGTGGGAGGTAAAACTAACATTTTATATACATTTTTGCATCAAGCAAAAAACTTTCCATGGATAAACAGATTTACAATTATTGTTATATGTATTAAAGCAGCAAATATGGGTCCCAAGTGACCAACACACAGTAAGTGACAGCCAGTGTGCAAAGCATATACCATCTAAATAGAGGAGACAAAGTTTGGGAGGGAAAAGGGGCAAAGTGACTTACCCAAGAATATGCAGCAGCTCAGTGGAAGAGACAAGAATAGAATCCTGCTCTTCTAAGTCTCATCCTAGTGCCCTTTCCACTGAGGGTAATTTTACACTGCAAATTAGTTTGGGTGATTAGCACTCAGGTGTAAGTGCCCAGATTGTCATAGCTTGGGTGTGAGCAGCCACACTGCAAAGCCACACTCATGTGGTCACCCAGCTGTACTCACTCATGGAAGGTTCATTCAGAAGTCCTAGCACCTCACATTACTCTTTACACTACAGTTTGCTGAGCAGCTGTATGAGTCTTTTCCAGTCAACAGTGGGAGGAATTGTCTTGGGCACATATGGAGAACGGGGAAAAGGGAATGGAAGACTAAGGCCACTCTAGTGGGTAAACAGCATCCACAATACAGAGTGGGCGAGTTCTAGTCTGAGTGTGAGCAGTACTCAGACTTTAGTAGGGATGGGCTAGCTAGCCAAAGCGTTAGAAATTTTGTGTGTAGATGGGAGTGGGGTTATGGACAACCCGTGAATAAGAGCCCAAGTTAATTCTGAGGTGAAGATGAAGACAAGCCCTAAGACCAGGGGCGGCTCTAGACATTTCGCTGCCCCAAGCACGGTGGCATGCCGCGGGGGGCGCTCTGCCAGTCGCTCTGGTGGGCCTCCTGCAGGTGTGCTGCCGAAGGCAGCCTGCCTGCTGCCCTCCCGGCAACTGGCAGAGCGCCCCCCGTGGCATGCCGCCCCAAGCACGTGCTTGGCGTGCTGGGGCCTGGAGCCGCCCCTGCCTTGGATGCACTACTTCCCAAAAGGCATCTGTGTTTTGAGTGACTAGGTGAAATTCTGACCCTATTGAAGTCAATGGCCTCCCATTAACTTCAGTAGGGCCAGAATTTCACTCTTTATACTTACAAAATACACTATGCAGTAATTGTAAAGCACGCATCACTGTAGTATGTAGATTTCTTACACAGCTGATTCACTGGGATTTGAACTTTATGATGTCAGAAAGCTACACAGCCCCTACTTATGCTCTATTTGTTTCTTGGCTAGGGAATTCAGTCTCCAGAGCTGGTAAGTTGGAACCTTTCAGAAGCTGTAAATAATAAAGGCATGGGTCTTAATTTTGATTTTTCTCCTCTCCTACAAATGACTTTGTATATCTAAGTGTTACTATGAGCACTCCTTAGATTTAAAAAGGTGTTATTATTGGAGTAGGTATAGTGAAAGTGAGTATAAGTGATAGTCGTAATGCTAAAGCTAGAGTTAAGGACTACTGCACATAGCATCTTTCTGCGTGTAATTGTATAATTATGTTTTGCAAGATAGTATTAGTATCACTCAAAATTCAGTATTTGGTAAAATCTCTGCTTTGCAGTGTCATTATTTTCAACATTTTCTGGTTTGTGTGGCCGCCTTCAGAGTATCTGCATTCTCCTAACCATTTATAAAGCACAAATGAGATCTGACAACAAATGTATAAGCAATTGTCTCTATTTATCATTGCATATTGTGGCGAAATTGCTAGAGCCCATCTTAGCATTTACAGGCTGTGTCAGAGTTATTGTAGTTATCAGTCAGCATCATGATTCCCTTTAGCAGCCTGTTATGATGGGATATTGGATTTAAATGGGATATAAAATCCAATCTGAGTTTTCATGCACTGTATGTTGACAAAACATTGCATTTTTTTATTCCCATAAATCTACTGATATTGCTTTGTTGCAATGAAGTAGGTAAAGAATAAGTAGCTGAGCTGAGGTATGATTATCCTTTGAGGACACAATACTCTAGTAATTAATGGCTCCAGGGATGCTGCAGGACACTGGGGGATATAGCTAGTCACTGCTAAACTACAAATCTAAGTAATCTAAAAAAGTCCACATGGAAGTTTTCCAGAAATGAATGTACTAGTAATTCCATTTTCCACCACTATAAATGTGTTTTATTTTATATCAAGTAGTGACTATAGATACTGAACTATCATTTCTCAAGCAACCTCAGCTCCGCATGACTCCTTCGCCCCAGCATTGTTAAACTGATATAGTTTTTAAAGGCTACTTCCACTGTTGCCAAGCTACCTGATTCCACTTTGCTGATTGGAACCTCTGGAAACTGCATTTCCCCTTTTAGTGCTATGTCTCGAAGTGTTGATTAAGGACAGTTAGGGATTACTGGCTCAGAGAAAATAGCATGAGCTAGAAATTCAGGCAGGATCGGGATTCTTCTGAACAGTTCACCTAACATTCTACAAGCACTAAAAGAGATGAGGGCACAAGGGGTTGAGTTCTTTACCTTTCCATATTAGACTCACGCTTCTCTCTAATCAGCAATGATTGAGTTCCTTTGAGTTGTCCATTTGTTACAACAGGTTGCCCCTGTTTTCTATCATAAAGAACACGTGATCACTACTACTGAATGACTAAGAATTGGACACATCCTATTAGATTTATTTGTTACAGTGCCTGTCCCAATGCTATCCTGACCTGCTGCTTTTTCTCATCCGTCTCTGACATCCTGTCTTGTGGATTGTAAGCTTGTGGGGCAGGAACTGTCACTCATTACATATTTGTACAGTGCCTACAACAGTGGGCTCAACGTGGTCAAGACCACAAAGTGCTACCATAATATAAATGTTGCAGTACAATACAATAATTATTATTTTTTTTTCCTCAGAAGAAAGCATTTGAGATTTGACTTGAGTCTAGTTTGAGTCACTTGTTTAAATTACCCGCACTGTGAACACAGAGTCAGATTTTATAACATCAGGTGCTCAGTAGAGCTGGTTGGGAATTTTCTGTTGGAATGATTTCCCAACAGATAAAGCAGTTTCTCCAAAAATGAAATTTTCCACAGGAAAATCTCAATATTTTGCTCAAACTTTTGATTTTGCGTTCCATTGGGAAAATTTTGGGTCAGTTTGATCTGAACTGGAATATTTCATTTAGATGAACTGACCTGAAACATTTCATTTTGAATCAGTTCATTAAACTGTATTTCACTGTTGGCATATTGCCTTATGGAAGTTTTAGTTAGGCACCCAGTTTCTCTGAGATGAGAGCTCCCTGAAGGATTACATCTCCCATAATGCAATATGGATTTCCCTCCAATCAAGCTCTCTGATGCACCATGGGAGATGTAGTTTAGCCAGGGAGCCTAGTCCATAGGGGAGAACAAAGGCACTATGACCCTACACTCCCATAAAGTAATGCACCACTAAAGAAAAATGCAGTTTAATATTGAACTGAATCTAAAGAAAGCATTTTAGACCAGCTCAATAAATTGAAACAAAATATTTTCATTCCAGGAATGTTGAAATCTTTATTTCCAAATTTAATTTTTTTCAGAATTTCCAATCTATAAAATTTGATTTACTCTAATTTGAAGGGAAAACCAAAGTTGAAATTTTGGAATTTCCCACAGGAAAGAAATTCTGAATGTTGCTCAGATGTAGTCCTCGTTTTCCAGCTAGCTCTCTTAATTATTTTTTAGTGCCCTCAGAAGTGCCAGGTGCTTCACTGGTAACTACAGAGATGCCCTTGACTGCAGACATCCTTTGATTATTCAGGATTGCCAGTCATTGTAACTTCAGTTTGATACAGTTAGTTTTGAAGGAGCTGCCTTGCTGTCCTACTTTTCCCAGGTGAATGGCTTTGCACAGAATGTCCTTAATCTTGTTATAACTCTTGTGTCCCACTGTGCCAAAAGGACAGCAATAAAACAAAATCTTTATGGGACCTGAAACCGTAACTTTCCTTTTCATTTCTGCAATTGCAAAACTTGCAAATATTTTGTTTCTTGGAGTGTTTTAAATCTTTTCATAAAAGTTTCTGTGGTATTCTGAGCTTGCTATTCATAATACTCCCCCAGGGTTATTTCAGGCAGTTTGATGTCTAGCAAGAGAGAAAAAATTCTTCCATGAGCAGTTAGAAATAGGTAATGAATCATGATATGAAATTCCTTAGATACATTTTGACCCTGTTTTGAAATCAGTCAAAGGGAGTACTTCTTTTTTTTTTAAGAAGTAAAAATTAAATACTGTACAATTTATGAAACCATCTGAGCAAGAATATAGATAGTAGTACAGTTTCCATGGTGAGAGATCTGAGCAAGATTTTTGTCCCCATAAAGCAAGCAGAGTATCCTCTTCTAAAAAATCATTTGTATTCTGGGTCATGGGCAACACTATAACATGTCAGCTGTCTGGTAGCAAAAATATGAGGATGAGCTGAAAGTATGAATGATGTGCACATATAGAAGAAAAGCTATCCTTCTACAGTGACTTGGTGTAAAGTCCTCAATGCAGCCCATTTGTCCAAGTTAATGATTCTTAGTTTCCTCATTATACATCATTCCTCTTTGAAGATTTTGTCACAGTTGCAGGTTGCACAACTGCTTTGCTGTCTCTTTTGTGGTTTCTCTGGATACATCTACACAGCAAGCAGGATCCCATTGGTGCAAGTCTCAAACCCCGGGTCTACAGACTCAAGTCACAGGGCTTGTGTTACAGCCCTAAAAATTTCTGTGTATACATTTCAGGGTTGCGCTGGAGGTCAGGCTCTGAAGCTCAACCCTGTCCCTCAGCTTCAAAGCCCAAGCTCCAGCCTGAGCCCAAATGTCTACACAGCTATTTTTAGTGCCACAGTGCAAACCCCACAAGCCCAAGTCTGGAAACTTGGGCTCTGTGACTCACTGCCATTATATCTGGCTGGCTGTGAAGACCTTTAGGGGTTAAGCCTAGTGCCTTTTACCTATCCTGGGGTGGAATTCCACAATTCTCCTTCTTAAGATGGATCCTGAGCTACAGTGTCCTGTGTATTGACTATTACCTAGCAAGTCTGACTGGGTCCAGGGCACCTGTGTTTCTTCCCTGTGGGAGTCTGTGACCAGTTTAAGACTACACAGCTGTCTTAAAATCAAAGTAATGTTTATTTTAAGAACAAAGCATTTCCAGAAAAACAAACAAACAAACAAACAACTCATCAACAGTCTACAGGAATCTCTATCTTACCTAAAGTCTTACCATACTTGGGCAGAAATAACTTCTTCAGACACCCCAGCAGGTGCCTGTGTCTGTCTGGTGCCCCCAAAGAATTTCCTCCTCTCTTGAAAGAGTGTACCTTTTTTAAACCCTGCTATAGTTCTTTTGTTCTTCTGTGTTCACTAGACTTTTCCTGTCCGTGTTCAAACCAGTTTTATAGATTGGCTGGAGGGGGAGGTAGAATCTTCAAAGCTAATATTTTGGTCATTGTCCCTTAACAACCCTAACGTGTTTACTGAGGGTTGGCTTCCCTTCAGCCATTCTTTCCCATCCTGCCTGCTTTTCCAGACAACCTCTTTAAACGAAACCAACATATTCCTCCAGTAAACATCCCAATAATGAGGTTAGCATACATTGTTCATAAGTGTTACTGAGCAGCTCCAAATCAATCACAGATGCTACCCTATGTTTTCTAACACATTAAATTAGCCAAACCTGTAACTGCACCTTCTCTGAGCAGAAGGATACAATATACTCCTCAAACTTAGGTGCTGCTCTGACAGGTAGCAAGTGTCCACCTATTTTAGAGCCTGATCCAAAGTCAGTGTCATCATTTGACTTTACTTTACTGGCTTTTGGATCAAGTCATTCATGTTTACTCTTTTGCTTCAAATAATTGTAAGTGAATTTAGTTTTAGTAAAACAAAATATCACTTGAATGTCCATAGAGATGGAAGTTCTCTATGATTCTGCTCTATTTTTTTTCAGTGTGATTTCATTTGGAATTTAATGTAGAAGTATCCTGTCTAGACGTGAGATGGTATCTCACACTCCATGTATTTTAAACCCTTGGCTACTCTGGTAAGACTACTAAGGTTGCCATTAATGCTGGTGGCTTTTGTAATGTGGAACTGTACTGTTTACCAAACCATTCATTTAATATAGGACACAGAACAGCTATGGTAACAATTCTGGGTCACTCAGCTGGACCAAATTCAGTCTACTTAGCTGTGGCTCCATATATCCTATTAAAACCCCATGAACGATCTACTCTATTTTTACTTAATTTTCATTCTGTGCATTCTGCAAGAGTTTTAGTTTGAAGAGCTTTCATTTAAAAACCAGCCTTTTGCTATCATGGCAAAGACGCTTCTTTTATAACCATTGAGGATACTACCTGTTGCTTCCAATACATGGTGGAATTATCGTGTACACACACACACACACACACACACACACACACACACACACACACACACACACACTAAAAATAAAATCAATCACCATGCAATCCTTATTTAACTAAATACCTATAGCATTACCGGTAATTGCAGGAGTGACAATATTTTTTCAAAGCTGGCAGGAGATGTTTGATTTGCACATCCAGCTTGTACTGAGTCAAAATATTTAGAATGGAAAAGAATACTATGAAGAATTAGGTCACACTTGCTGGTGAGTAGATCTGGTTGAATCTGATTACTGGATAGTTTAGTGAATGAAAATGATGAGTCTTTTTGGAGATCATATTATATATTGTTTATGAGTATTTTGAAAACCAACAGCTCTTTGTGAAAATATGCAGAAATCCTAAGAATCCTGTATTTTAGGGCAAATGATTTTTTGTATGAAAATGCATTCCACAAATGTAGTATTTGCTGCTCATTGTTTTCCTGCTTAAAAAGTTTCAGTCAACTAGTAAGGGATCAGAAGCACCATCAAATGACTTCAATGGCCAGCACACAGTGCTTAACGTGGGCATAGTTGTGAGGGGTTGCAGATGTAACAAAATAAATAAAAATTGATCTGGATCATTGAAGGGCACACTAGAAGCACCACAGGTAAGTAAAAAACATGGACACATAGGAGAAGGGTAGGAATCTGGGGAGTGCGTGGGCTTTATAGCAGGGATAATGGAGAAATAAGAGAGAACCTGGGGGTGGGGAATCAAATCCATATATTTGATGTCTGTATACTAATGCAAGAAGTATGGGCAATAAACAGGAAGAACTTGACATGCTAGTTGTTAAGCACAATTCTGACACAGTTGACCTCACAGACACTTGATGGAATAATACACATGACTGGAATATTGGTATAGAAGGGTACAGCTTACTCGGGAAGGACAGACAGGGAAGAAAAGGAAGAGATATTGCCTTATATATTATAAATGTATAAGTTGAGATGGAAATAGGAGACGGACTTGTTGAAAGTCTCTGGGTAGGGATAAAATGGGTGATGTCATGGTAGGAGTCTACTACAGACCACCTGGCCAGGAAGAAGAAGTGGATAAGGCTTATTTTAAACAACTAACAAAATCACTCAAAGCACGTGACTTGGTGGTGATGGGGAACTTCAACTACCCAAACATATGTTGGGAAAATAACACAGCAGGGCTCAGATTATCCAACAAGTTCTTGGAATGTATCAGAGACATTTTTTTATTTCAGAAGGTGGAGAAAGTTACTAGGGGAGCAGGGGCGGCTCTAGGAATTGCACTGCCCCAAGCACGGTGGCATGCCGCGGGGGGGCGCTCTGGCGGTTACCGGTCCTGCGGCTCCGGTGCACCTCCTGCAGACATGCCTGCGGAGGGTCCACTGGTCCTGCGGCTCCGGTGGACCTCACGCAGGCACACCTGTGGATGCTCCACCAAAGCCGCGGGACCAGCGGACCCTCTGCAGGCACATCTGCGAGAGGTCCACCGGAGCCGCGGGACCAGCGGACCCTCCGCAGGCATGCCTGCGGGAGGTCCACCGGAGCCACCTGCCGCCCTCCCGCGGCACGCCGCCCCAAGCACGCGCTTGGCGCGCTGGGGTCTGGAGCCGGCCCTGTAGGGGAGAGGCTGTTCTAGATTTGATTTTGACAAATAGGGAGGGAACTGGTTGAGAATTTGAAAGTGGAAGGCAGACAGCCTAGGTAGAAGTGATCATGAAGTGGTAGAGTTCATGATTCTAAACAGTACAATGATGATGGTATATTTCAAGAAGATAGATTTTAGAAAACTCAGGGAGTCAGTTGGTAAGATGTCATGGGAAGTAAGTCTAAGGGGAAAAACAGTTCAAAAGAGGTAGGCATTTTTTCAAAGCGACATTATTAAGAGCAAACTATCCGACTGCATAGGAAAGATAAGTGTGGCAAGAGACCACCCTGGCTTAACCAGGAGACCATCAATGATCTGTAACTCAAAAAAAGAGTCTTAAAAAAAAGGGGAAACTAAGTCAAATTACCGAGGATAAATATAAAATAACACAAATATGTAGCAACAAAATTAGAAAGGCCAAGGCACAAAATGAGATTAAACTAGCTAGAGACATGAAAGAAACATTCTAGAAATACATTAGAAGCAAGAGGAAGACCAAGGACAGGGTTGACTCATTACTCAATGAGGTAAGAAAACAATAATTGAAAATGTGGAAATGGCAGAAGTGCTAAATAACTTTTTGTTTCAGTTTTCACCAAAAAGGTTAGTAATGATTGGACATCTAACATGGTGAATGCCAGTGAAAATGAGGTAGCACCAGAGGCCAAAATAGGGAAAGAATAAATTAAAAATTACTTAGACAAGTTAGATGTCTTCAAGTCACCAGGGCCTGATGAAATACATCCTAGAATACTCCAGATGCAGACTGAGGAGATAGCTGAGCCATTAGTAATTATTTTTGAAAAGTCATGGAAGACAGGATATTCACAATGGGCTGGCGAGACTGCATGGACATGACCTTGTGGGTGTCACCACAAGAACAAACACATTTGAGATACAAATACAGATTGTAACTTTTCCATTAACACCTTACACAATACACCTTGTACAAGAGTCGTTGCAGTTATATAACAATAGTAATATCAATGATATAAATGGTCATCTTCAATCATGCAGCCTCCAAATTACCACAAATAAATACTTTCAAAGGGGGGCATGGATCAGTGTTCACATCACACTCCCCATCAGTAACTGGGTCAAGCTGGGGAAACTAATGATCCAACCAGTGGACAAAATTCGGTGATGAATCCTGGTCACGTGCCACCTGAGACACATTGCACAAATGCTAAGAAGAAGAATACCTTCAAAGAAAATCAAGATCAGTTCACACACAATTCACTAACCTAGAAAAGTGTCTAAATTCATAATGAAACAAGATCAGCTTGTGAAGATTCTATGGTATTATCTGTTGGGTTATTGCTAAAAAACATGTAGTTGTCACTTTAGTAATACACTAAAGAGGACAGAAGACAGTAATATCTTCAGCCACTCTTTTGATCAAAGATAATGTAAAGCTGTCTAAAAAATCTAGCTCAGACTGAAATGGTGTTTTCTTCAAGAGCCTTTCACCAAGCATATTATCATGCATGTCAATTCACTTTGATCCTAAGAAAGCCAAAGTGACTCCCGAAGAAAAATCAAATGGATTTTTTACAATTTTCTTAAATAAGGACACACTGTTTGGGGCCTCAACACCTATCTCAATTATAGGCTTTGTATTAAGAGCTTAGGGCCTGATCCAAAGTTAATTAAAGTTAAAGGAAGTCTTTTCATTGACTTCAATGGGCTTTGGATCAGATTCTTACTGTGTTTGATATATAATCTGAAACAGGTCCATTTGCAGCTCCAAAAATAAATCAGGGGCCTTTGGCACACCAGTGCTTTAAAATTATGTAGATCTCATATCTACAATCTATATTCTCCCCAAACACCAGAACCTGAAATAATAAACTCATTTAAATGTTAACTTTTACCTTTACTTTTTATTTTATGTAAATTTTCCTCATTTATTATATGGAGTTGAACAATATTTATATGAAACCTTTTATCCAAAGGATCCCAAATGAAGTCACAGCACATTACTTTAAAATTTGTCAGTTGGCTTGGATAACTAAACAAGATTTGCAGACAGACAACCTCAGTATTTCTAGTAACCAAAGTATTTACTATAATAAACAAAACAGGATTCTACAAATTCTGAGGTTAACATTTTTATTCATCTTAGCTAAATTGGACCCATTATTCTTTACCAGCCATGTAAAACATACTGAACAGAACCACTTTATACCCACATCTTGAGGGTGTGGGGAGGCAAGCAGGTAGCTTAGGCAGACAACCACGCCACATGGTAAGTGAGGCGAGGGTAAGTTTGCAATTAAAGATTAAAACATAGTCTAAGTACATTTTATGTATTTTCACCTATCACATAATGTTACTGACGCTTTAAATAAGAGATATAACAGTATACAGTTGGTGCCATTGGAAAACCAGTATTGACACACAATCACCTCAGCACCACCTCTAGGATTCCATAGTTGTTCCACCTCATACTGAGAATAGAGAAGGATGTCCCAGTGGTTAGTGCACTAGCCTAAGACTTGGGTTCAAGGCTTTGCTCTGCCATAGACTTCCTGTGTGACATTGGACAAGAGCCTTGTGGGTAAAATGAGGATACTAGCACTTCCATACCTCACAAGAGTGTTTGTTGTGGGGATAAACACATTAAAGACACATTGTGAGACACTCAGATAGATAGATATTGCAGTACAGTAGAACCCCAGAGTTACAGATACCTCAGGAATGGAGGTGGTCTGTAACACTGAAATGTTCATAACTCTAAGCAAAGCACAGTTCAGGCTTCAGACCAGCAGCTAACACTCCAGGCCAGGCTTCAGCAGCAGCTGAACCCCTACTCAGCCCCCATATGAGTTGTCCCCCTCCCTGTGTGTGTGTGTGTGAGAGAGAGAGAGAGAGAGAGAGAGAGAGAGAGAAACAGCGTGTCCCGGGAGAGTGGGGGTAAAAACAGCATGTCCGTCTCCTGGTGGTTGGGGGCTGGGAGGAGTGAAAGTGGTGCAGACCCCAGCCCTGCTCCTGCTTTGCTGGCTGACTCCGGCTGCTTTGGGTTGGCAGCCCCAGTCTCTTGTTGTAACTGGCTGCCCTGAGTGTGTTGATGGAGGTGGGGGTGTCGGGGTGGGGACAGGCAGCCCAGATGTGCTTACCTTTAAGATGCAATACAGGTACAGTACAGCATTTGTGCTTTTTTTTGTCTCTGCTTCTGCCTGATTGATTACTTCTGGTTTCACTTGGTGTCCAGTTAACTGGTCAGTCCCTAACTCTGGTGTTTGTATCTTTGAGGTTCTACTGTATGTGTGATAAATGTTGAGTTTATAATGGTAGCTGAACATTGCAGGCAAAATCCTGGCCCCATTGAAAATGACATTTTGCCATAAACTTCAATAGGGTCAGGATTTTACCTTTCGTAACATTTTTTACTTTTTTGATGTCATGTTGCTTGTTTTACATTAATTAATTAATTATAATACTTTTGTGCCCTACACAATTCTAAAACTGTGTTCTACGCAAATTCTTGGTAGGCATCTTTCTAAGTGCAAAGATTCTCTGTGCACTGAAGAAGCATAAGGACAAAGACTGTAGGATATCCTAGGTCCTGAAATTCCTTGAAAAATTGTCAGCTCTTCTTAACGATGATACAATATATAATATTTGTGATTCATATTATGAAGGAGGGAATATCCAGCTAGTAAAAACACATTAACTAAGCTCACTAACTACCCTAGGCCATAGAACTTCATCAAGTGATTCCTATATTAAGCCAATAATGTCTAGTTGCGCTATGATATATCTTTTAGAAAGCAATCCAGCACTGATTTAAAGACTTCACGTGATGGAGAACCCACTACTTTCCTCAGTAAATTGTTCAAGTACCTAATTACCTCATTTAAAACTGTGCATCTTATTTTCCATTTGCATCTGTCTATCTTCATTTTCCAGTCATTAGATTTTGTTGTGCTTTTGTCTGCTTAGTTAAAGAGCTCTCACTATCAGAAATCTTGTTTTCACATAGGTACTTATGGATCATGATCAAGTCACTTCTTAATCTTCTCTTTGATATGATAAACAAACTGAGCTTAAGTCTCTCCTTGTAACATGTTTTCCAGACCTTGAATAATTTTTGTAGCTCTTTTCTGAACCATTTTCAGTTTTTCAACATCCTTATTTAAATGTGGACACGAGAACTGGACACCGTATTTCAGTAATGATCTAACTAATGCTTATTCATATATGATACTCCCCTGTTTATACATCTAGTGTTCACCCTCTGAACCATACATAATCTAGTTCTTTCAAACTGATTTTTTTATTACTTTGGAGCAGTCTGCATTTTGGCAGATGTAAATGATATTTGAATGTTTCTTGGCACTCTGTCAGTGAAATTTATTATAGTTATATTTTATTTTAGAAAGTGTTGTACCTTTTCTTCTGGCAACTGATTTACCACACATTTTTAATACAATTAAATTGTGTTTCTTCTCCTCCAGGAAAATGTGAACTTCTGTAATTGTGTAGGTATATATTGGGAAACTGGCTGTTAACTAAGGGGCAGCGGCTGCCACACTTATTCATTTTGAGTAGTCCCTTCTTCCTTCAGCAGTCCCATTGATTTCAGTTGTTCTAAGCTTTACTAGTGGTAGGCAAATACATATTTGTGGGTTGGGATTTTAAGACAAATATCCAGGCAAAAATTTTGTAACAGAAGGGTTTGGAATGAAAAAAATGTCTCTTCAATGTGGGGGAAAGGAATAAGATGTAGTATTATTTTAAAAAGAAACAAAAATTAATCTGGTAATTCAAAATCAAGGTGTCATGTAAAAATAAGATGGAAAAAAGAACTTATTCAAATAAATTAAGATTGCCAAAGTAATATTAACATTGCTCAAAGATGATTGCCAGCTTCCAGTTTCCTCACTTCCCAGATAACCTTTGTACCTAGTTTGTATTTAAAAATAAATTAAATAAACCACCCTTTAGTTTCCATGATTCTGTGTTCTGAATGAGTTTAAAGGCTTTAAGGCAACTGAAATTTGAAAAGCCTCTTAGACAGATTCTTTCCTTACTTACATCAGTGTAAATTTGGAGCAACTCCATTGAAGTGATTGGAATCACAAGGGTGTTAAATCAGTGTAAGTGAGAGAAAAATCAGGACCCCTGTACTTGGATAGTCAGTATGTGGAATGAAATGTAATAACCATCCCACAGCACACCGGCCGAGGTCTTTATAGGGTAACTGGCTGGCTCGTCTGTGAACCGCAAAGTATGATGTTCCAGTCTAGTTCTCCTTTCTTTGTGGGATGTACAAGCTGGCAAAGAAGTTTCATATCCCCCTCCTCAATCCTGCCTTTCAGGAGAGTGGATGGTTTGCCCACTATCATCAAGTTAAACAGCAACAGAATGGTTAGATTCCACCTTTTGCCATTGCTATGCACGGTCACCTCATACTGCACCATGCTATAAAGGACATGCTCTGGAAGAAAGACAAGCTGGTACGGGAGAAGTAAGGTGGTTGTTTATTATCTGCAGTGTTCTTGCCACTAGAAGACAGATTTTAACAGAACCAAAGCTCTGTTAGTATTGATTTAATAAAATAAAACTTGATTATTAGTCATGTCCTGAGAATGCAGAATTACATCTAACATGCTCATCTAGTTGCTGCAAATGTAAATTAGTATCAGCTATGAAAATAGAACTGGAAAAGTTCAATTAAGTAATAAGGTCCTCTGCCATATGACATTTTCTCTCTACCCTTCCTCCCACACCACCGAAGAACTGAAGAACAGTTGTTAAGGTTCTGGAAGAACTTCTTTTATGCTAGTCCTAAAATACAGAGTAGAGAAAATAAAATTTAAGTGGAATTTTAGGTTATACAACAGCAGCATCTGCTAACCCTGCTAATTGGAGTCTGCTAAATCCCCATACTCCCACTTTAAATTGCACCATTACATGTCTATCAGAATTTCCATTATAAAGCCAAAGTATTCCTGGGAGACTAAGTAGCTCAGTGGGTTATCAGACTTACCTTTCACCTCCATGGTGCATTCAAATCCTGATTGGATGAGAAGTGAATTGAGTTTGGTGTTCACATTCTGGTCTCCTATTTGTCTACACCACATAATGATGCGTGACTGGCATATCCTATTCAAGAGGTAGCTGCACATGAAATAAGAGTGGGTGTTGTAAAATTAATCAGAAGGCACTAGCAGAACTGCAGCATCTGAAAAAACTTGTACATCTCCTGGCTGTAGCCAGAAGTATTCGTACCATTGACTTATACTTTCCTAGGGATTTGAGTTCTTTGCTGTTCGCAGCAATTGTATAAGAAACCATGCTAGCTGGAATTGAACAAGTTCAGGCACTGTAATCCATAGAATTTGCATGTATAATACCAATATGTCCTTTGTTTTAGTTTCTCTAGCAGAGAAAACAATGTCTTTCACTTCTTTGTTTAGAAGTGAAGGAACACTAAGGAGAGTGGTGCTGGTGTTTAGCAGGAGTTTTAATTTAAAGCATAATAGCTAATTTAGACTAAGTTCTTGTATAGATGAGCCATTAGGTTTTTCAGTAGTATCAGCATTTTGTCTTTCTAGTATGTCATGACATTGGTTATCCAACTTCTTCATTTGGTAAGATTGCTCATTTCCTGAATCAGCTACTACCCCTAATTCTTAATTATCAATAGTTTAATTCTGGACAACAACACTAAATTCTCTGTTGATCATGATCCATAGTTTGAGATCCACTACCATATCAAGTGGTATGGACTATGATTTCTAATTGGTATGATTCAGTGTGGTTGTGATGCTGCTGTTGTAATTCTGGAGTATGTGTACCAACTATTAGAGTGCTAATAAGAAGTATCTTCATATTTTGTGTTCCTCAGAGACTGTCAAAGGTTACATATTAGTCTTCAGTACCTCTTGTAGTTTATAGGAATTGGATAATACCCCTTTAAATAGTTTGTGAGCCCTTTGGTGGCCCTCACTATTTGGTTTTCAAAGCCACCCAAACCCTCCCTGAACCAGCAGTGTGTATATGTAGCTTGTCCTTGTATGTGGTAAATAATGGTTATCTGCTGTGCTTATATTATTTCTTCATATTCCATTTGTTGTGTAAAGAGCAAAAGACAACACATCTCCTCTCACTTCCTTGACAACAGGAGAGCTGGATCTTACCACAGACATCCCCTAACACAACACCCAGTTTTTTGTAGTCCTTCCTTTGCCCCTCATTAACACATCCTGCCATCCTAGAATGGGCAAATGGCCTTATACTTCTTATGCATCTCTTCTCACTCCACACATCTCCTTTTGTAACATTTTTGGAACTGAAGAACCAGGATTTCTTATCCAGGCTAGGCAGGTGTGTGTATATTATGAGTAGTATCTGTCTCTATTTTCTGAGTACCTGGTTTCATAATGGGTCAACAAGATGATCTAGTTTAGTGGTTCTCAAATTTTTGTACTGGTGACCCCCTTTCACACAGCAAGCTTCTGAGTGTGACCTCCCTTATAAATTAAAAACACATTTTTATATTTAATACTATTATAAATGCTGGAAGTGAAGCAGGGTTTGGGATGGAGGCTGACAGCTCATGACCTCCCATGTAATAACCTTGTGACCCCCCCCGAGGGGTCACAACCTCCAGTTTGAAGAACCCCTGATCTAGTTGCAAAAAAGGCTAATATTGTTCTGGGGTATATTAACAGGAATGTTTTATGTAAGATATGAGTAGTAATTGTCCCACACTGGTTGGCACTGGTGAGGCCTCAGCTGGAGTACTGTGTCCAGTTTCACTATTGAATTTCATCCTGTTACTAATACTCCAGTTTACAAGGTCATCTAAATCTCCCTGGAGAATATCCCGAGCATCACCTTCTTAAAAAAACATTTGGACACATTGGAGAAAATCCAGAGGAGAGCAACAATGATAAAAGGTTTAAAAAACTGACCTGTGAGGAAAGGTTAAAAAACCTGGGCATGTTTAATCTTGAGAAAAGATGACAGGTGTTGGGGAAGGGGAGGAGGGTGGATCTGATAGCAGCCTTCAAATATGTTAAGGGCTGTTATAAAGAGGACATTGATTGATTTATCTCCACTGAAGATAGGACACGGAGAAATCAGTTTAATCTGCAGCGAGGGAGATTTAGGTTGGATATTAGGAAAAACTTTCTAACTCTAACGATAGTTAAGCATTGGAATAGGCTTTCAAGGGAGGTTCAGAAATTCCTGTTCCTGGAGGTTTTTAAGAGTAAGGTAGACAAACACTTTTCAGGGATGTTCTAGGTCTACTTGGCCCTACTTCAGGGCAGACTCAGTGACCTCTCAAGGTCCCTTCCAGCCCTACACTTCTATGATTCTGTGGTTCCATTACATGTTCACCCATACAGCTGGTTTCCATACCAGTTCTATTTGATGTCTCCAACCTGATATCGTAAAGTGACCCACCTTCTTCCTACTGGGTGAGAAGTGGGGGACTTTCACAGATTATAAAGACAGAAGGTGTCACTGTGATCATCCAGTCTAACCTCCTGTATAACACAGGCAATAAGACTTCCCTGAGTTAATATAGTACAGGAAGGCAAGAGAAATACACAATCCCTATCCCATGCTAGTACTCTGGTAAATGAAACACAGAAATTACCTAACAAAAGCAAGACACTTCCATGTTTACTGAAGGATTTGTGAGTTATTTTGGACCCTTATATTGTCTAAGTAGAGAGTCAGTATAATAGCTCAGACTTAGCTAAAGTTCACCTCAGGGAGTTTCTTATATTTTACTTATGGTGACTCTTGGCACTTAATTAGGGCATCTGAAATTCAGAAGCATTTCAGGGCAATTTTCATTTGGTAAGAAGCAGTGCATAGGACTATACTTCTGCAGGGATGCTATGTGCTGGCTATAATGGCATATCGGCACAATTCCGTAATTGTGGATGTGTAATGCCTGGTGGCCAACTGGGTTAGCTGCACAGCTGTTAAGGCTGATGCCAGTGGGCCTGGATTCATCACTAGTCTCCAGACAGGATGTAATATTCCAAAGCAGTCTTTCAAAATTCCTTGCTCATATAATTGTTTTGTTAATGATAATGGATAATAAAGCAGCTTAAATTTATAAATCCAATTTGAGATCTCTCCATGATCCCTCCTAAAATAGCTAGATGCTGCCGCTGATTATATATGAAATAAAGCCGTTAGAAAGCCATAACAGAGCACTGCCTTCTATCAGATCTCTCGGCTCTATAGCATTCTGTATGTCCACAGATATGAACACAAGTGGTAAGTCAGCACAATAACCTCAAATGAAGGGGAGAAGAATAGTAGAATAACATAACCCAGAATAATTATGGGGGGGGGGTTTGCATGGAAAACAGACAACAATTTAAAACTAAGGGTGGGCTCCAAAGTCCCTTCAGGCTGATATGAGTTGCCCAGAAGTAATGCACAGTGACAATAATTTTTTTTTGCCAGTACCACCCAAAAGCCAAGGCACTATTACTGGAGGTGGGAACAGGGGAAAGGGATTGGAATATTCTCTTTAAAATTATATTTTCAGTGTTTAAAAGATGTGTTTGAGACAGTGTCTGTGAAATCAGAAGGCCTTTTCTCAGTAATAACCTCCTATATTTTAGTGACACCAAAAAGCATTACATTAGCATTACAATATCTTTTCAAAGTTAACTCCCTGCATTTTCTCCCTCTGCTGTACCAGGAAGACACGTAGCTACAGGGAGAAATAAAATTTCTATGTTTAAATGTTACTAATTTCATGGAACAAACTGATTTGGAAAACATAAGAACATCTCCACCAAATTTTCATTTATCATTAGAATTGATCTGAAACTGAACTCTTTTTGGTGGAAGTGTAGGGAGTTCAGATAATGAAATTAGGTACGTCCAACCATCTCTACCTGGCTGGTAGGCCTTCTTGGGAGGAGTTCAGCAGACACCTTATTCTCCCAGCTTTCAGGAGTTGATCAGAGGGCCTGCTTAGTGTTCACAGGGCATAGCTGGAAGTCACTGCCCACAAGCTTCTGTGTAGCAGCACACTTTCCCCCTATTTTTCAGCATTGGGATCCAGAAATGCTCCACAAGGTTCAATTACACAGCAGTGGCATACTGACATGTTAGAAGATGAATGGTTTTGGGGACTCAGGAGAGGGGAGTTCTGTTCCTGGCTCAATGTCAGACTACCTATGTCTATCTAATCCCTCAGTGCCTCAGTCCCTCAGCTGTAAAATGAGGATAATATTTCACAGAAATACTGCGAGGATAAATTAATGTTTGGAGCGGCTTAGATACAATAGTGATAAATGGCATAGGAAAGGCCATAAATAAATATACTCTGTAAGACACTTTGATGTTCAGATGTAGTAGAATTTGCTGCAGTATTCTAAAATTCTTGTCTTTCCATGTGAGAACAGAGATTTCAGACTACTGCAGTGTACTCTGTAACAACTGCAGCAGAACTTCAGCAAAACATTTCTGGGCTCTGACTCTTAAAAAGGGGGTGTGAAGCCAGAAGTCAGTGGGGACTGAGGGCACTCAGCACCTTTCATGATTGAGGCTTTGATCATCATTGCATGCTTTATATTTATAAAACATGGGGGAACGGAGTTTGTGCTCTTGTGTGTATTGTGGAAAATTGACCACACGGTTGATTTTGGATCAGATAGCCTGAGGCTCCTTTATTTTATATGAGCATATATGCAAGGAGAGTCAGCATGGCCCCCTGCAAGGTGGCAAGCTGCTCTGCCTTCCGTAAATTTTAGCTAACTTATAAAAATTAAAACTACAGACAAATTACACATACTTCCGTATTAATTACCTTATTTGGAATACATTGCAAAATTAATATAGGACAAAAGCAAAAACAAGCGTCTCGCCCACTAGGCCCCCCCGTTACTCACTGTCTGTTCTTTTGTGGTCAGTGACCTTTCTAACACAACTGTTGTGATTATATATTTCATAAGCCTGGCTATTGCAAATTATGCCACTTGGGGAGTTTATCACTCTGCCCCCTCATGCCCTTTATACACACAAAGCCATTGTTCCGTTTTGAAAACTTTCCACTGTGACTCCTTTTAGCTCTTGACACACAGAAGCAACTTTCCATCACTCTTTCATCACTCTGTCCCCCTCCTCTCTGCCCCTTATACACAGAGACAAGCTGAACCAAAGTTCAGCACAGCCTAGAAACAAGCGTATCCAAAGTTTAGGCCTAAAAGCCTGGCCAAAGTTGTAAGCCCACCATACTTTCCCTCACATGTGGAAAAAAAGTAAAGGGAGGGCTCCAGAAAATCTGCAAATTTCCTCCAAATTCTTCCAGTGGGCAGAGCAGGGTATGTCCCTTTTCCCTTCATGCTCACATGGAAGGAGCAGGGTCAAGCCTTAACCTCTGAGGGTTCCTCTGAGCCACTCTAGGCACAGCCATTCATGGGGCATCTCTGTACGTTTATGCTTACTTCCTGGCTCCCTGGAGGCACACAGTGGTATTTCCACCCCATGAGTTAACCCTGGGACCTTTCTGCAGGGGAGGACTCCATGATGCACAGTGGTAGGAACTTATCCCAATTATTCTGTACAGTGGTTGTAAGGGTACAATTCATATCCCCAAGCCTTGCCTTTGCCTTCTGCCTCCCTACTTATGCATTCCCAGGAGAAACTGGGGTAGGTTGGAGAATTGTACTGTGTAGGTGGCTGGTCTCCCTTCCTCATGGGAAAGGGGAAATCTGTGTGTGGATCTCAGGCAGCTCAGTCTGATCCACCTGGATCACTGTTGTAATTGTTTTTGAAAAAAAATATGCATTTAAAGGAATATTTTCAAAGCTAATAGTGGGAAATCTCATAGTTTTATCCTTCTGACACCAAAAACAGTGTCTCCCCCCATAAATTACCATGATGCACTATATATAAATTCAAAACAAATAAAAGCCACTACAACAACACTGGAACAGACTGTTTTCCTTCATGTCTTTGTGTGCTCTGCACTTTTGATCAGGCAGGATATTTAAATGTATAAGAAATGCCTCTGTGAAGATTCTTAAACATTTCAATAGCTGCCTGCTAACAAAAAGAATGAAGTAAACCTGCACAACAGAGAGAAAAGCTCCTTCAGCCTACACATGCTTGCAACCTGAAACAGGGCCAGTAGGTTATATATTCAGTCTTCCAGGCTTGACGATCTCTTAACAAAGGATACAGCTTAAGAAAAACCAAAAAACACTAAGCAAAAATTTCTACTGCCATAATGTCATTGATTTCAGCAGAGAATTTGGCCCTCCGTTAAGATAACACTCAAAAAATAACATCCAGTGCTTTATAAATTGTGAAAGATGAAATCTTAATTATGATGTCATCTTGTTATATGTAAAAATAGTTTACTATATCATCTGCCCTATTAAGAAAAAAAGTTCTAATATACTCATAAGTACTACAGCAAACACCAAATTTTCATGACTAACATTTTTATAATAATCATCATGTAAATATATTGCTTACAGAAATAAATTATTCAGTGGCTATATGTTTAAAATGTACTGCATTTCAATATAGTTACAACACTTATTTTGCCCACAAGCAGAGTTTTAGACTCATCAGTTGAAAAATGAATTGGTCATTGAATGTCACACAAAGTACACAAAGGCTGTGTGGCCTTTGGTATTTTGCGGATGGAATAAACAAAAATAAAATTAATCAGCAAAGGAAGGACAAACTGTTTACAAAATCCAGATAAGAGCAGAGCTGTCAAAAGCTGAGACAAAGCAGAAAGCCATGTGATGCCACCACTAAAGACAATTAGGCTGAGAAAGAAAAATAAATAGTAATAAACAATAAATGAGTCATAATTTTAAAATTAGCCTTAACTAGAACATATAGCTGAGGAAGTGTTTTGATTTAGTTATCATATGATGAACCTAATTCTTTCTCTTAATAATTGTGCCTGACCTTATGCGAATTCTGAATGGTCTGACAATGGGTAAAAAAGACTAACCAGGAAATTGGGTTGAAGAACCTGACTTTTTCCTATGTTTTAATTAATAATTTTAATTCATAAATTGCAAACAGCTCTAGGTCCGTATGTTATAGACCTGCGATTTGTAGTTCAGCAGCAGAAATAGTCAGCCTCATATTCTGTTCTTCAATATTGATCTCTCTGTTTTTTAGGATCATTAAATTGGATTAATATCCTGTGTGCACAGAGCTCACTCTATACACTTTCCTAAGAAAAGAGGTTTAATAGTTATTTTCTATATTAGTTTTTATGTTGCCTTCCTATTATTATTACTCATTTATTGTAACTTATTAGGTACTTGAGTACTTTGCATTTCCCTGCACTCACATGGGGCTAGATTCTGATGTCTTTACTTTGAGTAGTACCTTACTCCCAAGAAGTCTCTTTGAAATCACAAGGAACCATGAAATTAATGAGACTAGTCAAGGAGTCAGGGACTACACAGAGTAAAATCATCACAATTTTGCCCTTAGTAAACCAATGATGTAGTTTAAAAAAAGGAATATATGTTTCTTTAAAGAAAAACTTTTAAAGGGGCTTTATTAATAAAATTTTTGGTTTAATTTCCATAGGGCTTAGAAGTCAACAACACTGGGCTATATTGATCAAAGGAATAACAGGTTAATATATTTCATTTCTGAATACTACCAAATAAATGTTATTACTATCTATATAATAAGATTCCAGGATTGTTACTCTTTCTGTGTGTCACTTTGAAGTCTAGAATATCTGAGTCAGTGTGAATAGATTGCAATAGTTTACAAGCCTGGTTGAGGGCTCTTTTTGTTTAGAATATTACCAAGTTGAATCATCACTGGAATTCATGGTCTGTTACTGGCCAATTTTTACATTTTCAGCCTTTTTTTGTAAACTTTACAAATTACCCCCATGATAGATTTTCACATAGGCCTGTAATAATCTCTTTTCAGATTGTTATCACTGAAACTTGTATACAAACAGTTCTATATTTATAGGGAACAGCACATATGTAGAGAACGGAATGTCTTTATAAAGAGCTGGTTAACCCTAAACAAGGAAATTAAGTAAACGCCACTGGAATCATATGTTAACAAGAATTAAATTACTGCTGAATGCCATTTATTCCCTGAGGCGAAAATGCACATGGGGTGGAACACACATGCAAGGTCCCCCACACTGGAGCCGAGGATGAGAGAGTACTAGTAGAGGTCCAGCCAGGGAGGACTCTCTGTGCACTGTGGAGGGGTTTCCATTCTAGCCCCTCATAGGCTAGCACCTTGCTTTAGCTGAAGCACCATTTGGCTTAGGTAGATAGGATAGTTGTCAGGATCAGGACATATGATTAGTTTACCAGAGCAACAGGTAGGGAATTATTCTCACAGGCTAGTGCTAGGATATCCCAAAGGAAGAGGACAGAATATGTTGTTCTACCCCAGTACAAAGCTGGGAGATGCTTTCATGCTCTTTGGTAGTTGTAATGCATTTACTGAGAGCAAAAAGAGAAGGGGTAGAGCATGGTACCAGAGAAACAAGGTAGAAAACTGATTGATTAAATCTCATTTCAGATGACACATACACTACCTTTTACCTGTAAACAGGTAGGGTATAAAAAGATGGCCTTATGGGTGTAATTTTGGGAGCACACCTTTTGCATACAATTTATGCAATGTAACAATGCTGCATCAGATGGCTTTCACCAGACACTAGTATCATACAGAACCTTTTTCTTGTACTATATTATTGGCTTATAGCAATAAACCTGACTGACATTGATTATGTGGTCTCTTGAGTATGAAGTGACTCAAGCAATTGTTTATAAAATTTATCAACACTAGGAACACTTGGGGTAAAATCTTGGCTGGTTAAACCAATGGGAGTTGTGTCATTAACTTCAATGGTGGCAGGATTTCGCTCTTGGTCTTTAATTGGGTTATGTGATTTTTTTTTCACTCTACAAGTCACATAGAATAATAACTCTATCCATATCTATTTGAAATATTTTTTGTTGTGGTGGTGTTTATTTGCTTTGTTTTCTTTGGTTTTCTCCTCTTTGTATAGGTGTGGTTAGGGCTTTGCAAAATGTGCTGGTTTCAGTTCATAGAGATTTTGAGAATCTATACCACTGAATTTGGTTCACATGGATTCACAGCCTTTTAGTTTTGAATTTACTTGTTGAAACCAGAAAACTTCACCACATTTTCTTTTCCAGTCTCTCCACCTACCCACATTTTTCAAGGTCATCCACCTCTCATCCTCTTGCAGATGCCATCTTCTGTGGGTATGAATGAGGCTCACTCCAAATTCCCATGACAAACATCTTCAGTGGAGTGGGTACCCTGCTTACCTCTAATTCACCAGCAACAGGGCAAAAATATCTCCGGCTTCTGTCAGAATCCTCCACTCTTGGAAAAAGACAGCTGATCCGGAGTCATATTCTCACCATAAAACTGTGAAATAGTGTAAGAAGAACTGCCTTGGATTTTGGCATGAAAAAATACCCTCTAGGACAAATAATAGGCTCTAATAGCTGCTATTACTCCTGGTTTGTCCCTGCATTCCTACAGCCACACTCCTTTTCTTCTACAAGTGACTGCAGTAGAGACTGCAAAAGTGATGCCACTGCTGTCTCTAACTGTGAGGAGGAAAACAAAGGGTAGAGAGAGTGTGTCACACCACCTGCTAACACCACTCATTTCTTCACTGAGACATGATAATTCAGAATATACACAGGCAGTTTGTGTAGAGGGTGGTCACTGGATTGTGTTGCACACTACACTTATTTCGCTCCACTAGGGCATGCTCAGCATACTATCAGTAGGTTTATTTGTTGTGAAGACGATTCAACTAAGACGTGGTCATTGGACTGGGATCCTTTGGCGAAAAGAGCTATATAAATTCCAAATACTGTACATAAATACAAAATATTACCTTGACACCTCTTCTACTGAGTGCACAATTTTTGTTTATACAGAAAAGCTAAGAAAAAATAATTTTCTTCCATTCAGCTGGAGAAAAGACTATATGCTGCATCTGTATAACAGCTTCCAGTCTCAGAGAAATGAAAATATGCTATTCAATATTAGTCATAGACTTTAAGACCAGAAGGGACCATCATGATAATCTAGTCTCACCTCCTTCATATTTCAGATCACAGAACCTCGCCCACTCACTCTTGTAATAGACCCATAACCTCTGGCTAAGTTTCTGAAGTCCTCAAATCATGATTTAAAGACTTCAAGTTACAGAGAATCTGCCATTTACTTTTTAAAAACCTGCAAGTGACCTGTGCCCCATGCTCCAGAGGAAAGCAAAAATCTCCCAGAATCTGTGTCAAACTGACCTAGGGCAAAATTCCTTCCCAGCCCCAAATATGGCGATCAGTTAGATCAGTTAGATTCTGAGCATGTGGGAAAGATCCACCAGTCAGACACCCGGGAAAGAATTTTCTCTAGTAACTTAGAACCCTCCCCATCTATGTTCCATCATCAGCCTTTGGTGATATTTGCTGCTCGTAGTCACAGATCAACTACATGCCTGGAGAAAAGAGGCATGGCCTCACTCAGAGATTGACAGCGAAGGAGGGGCAGACACCTGCTGGTGAGCAGAACCACGAAGGCCATGCTCACCATACCAGAATCAGAGGAGTGGGACAGGAACAGTAAGTATAAAAGGCGGGCCCTGTAGCTCAGTTGGGAGGCAACCGCCAAAAGAGATGGATGTGTTCTCTCCACTGCTGATGCAGAAGACCGCAGAAGACTTCAGTTACCTTGAGGATTTGCCCAAACTACCAGAACTGCCAGACCTGACCAATGCTGAAGAGCTGCTGGGATTGTCACTGGCAGTATACCCTGAGGAGACGGAGGATGAGCCTGGGGTTCAGGTACACTCTGAGAGGAGGGAAGCCCAGGAATAGCCGACTGTAGTCTGGCTGCAGAGGCATCTGAAACATGGTCGGCATGTTTTGGTAGGATTCCCCACTGACACAGTGGCAGACCACTCTGCCACTGTTAGGGCCCTGGGCTGGGAAGCAGTGGAGTCAGGCGGGCCTGCATCCGCCTACCCCTGCCACCCCACCCCTGGGATGGCAGTACTCCCCTTCTTCAGGCGAAGAGGCCTGTGCTTGTGTGTCTCCCACCAGGGCCAGTATGACAGATTATACCTGGGTGCCTGACCCCTGTCAGCCCCTTGGACTGATTGCTAAGTGTCTCACACCTGGTCAGAGCCCCCTGGACTGTTTTCTGGGCACTTCACCCTGTGCTGGAACCCCCTAGATTTTGTTGGGTGCTCACGCCTGCCTGAGGGCTGGAACCCAAGACAGTGTTTGGTACCCTGCCCCAGCTGAGGGCCTGGGTTCCCAAACTGTACCTGACTATACTCTGCCTGAGGAGCTGGACTTTAGACTATTTGGTGCCCAGCCCTGCCTGAGGGTTTGGGTCCCTGAGCCACTCACTGCTCTACCTCACTGGAGGTATCCAGCACCGAGACGACTAACTTTCCCATTATCTTAGACTGTTCTTACAGGGGCATGTACGGCAAAGAGGTGTGGCCTCCCTCGGAGATTGAGAGAGGGAGGGCCACACATGCATACATGAGCTTGGAGGGGCTGGTATAGTGAGACTGCCTACAATAGCATTGTAGGCAGTCTCATTATACCAGCCCCTCCATAAACATATCAAGCTCAGTCTTGACGCGATTTTTTTTTTTTTTTTGCTCCCTGTTCCCCTTGGGAGGCTGTTCCAGAACTTCACTCCTCTGATGATTAGAAACCTTGTCTAATTTCAAGCCTAAACTTGTTGATGGCCAGTTTATATCCATTTGTTCTTGTGTCCATATTGGCACTTAACTTAAATAACTCTTCTCCCTCCCTGGTATTTATCCCTCTGATGTATTTATAGAGAGCAATATTAAAATAATCCAGGTGAATACTATATTTCACAGAAAAAATATTCTGATAGTGCCATACATTCTTCTCTTGTGAGAAAGAAAGAGAATTTATAGATCACTAAAACAAAGAGCTTCTAATAACAACCAAAATATGGGATTGAGATTTAACAGAATCTTTAATAGGGGGCTGAATTATTTATAAAATCCCTGAAAATGCTCCAAGGGAAAACTAATGAGAAAGCAGGAATTGACTTGGACTAAGTACGACAAGCAACATTTTAGTTATAAGTTGCTCTTTTAGTAAAATCATTTGGGTGCTCCACAAAATAAATGTTGTAAAAATGCTTTTGCAGACATTACACTAACCAGTAAAACAGACTAACAAACAAAAGCATTACTGAATAGAAACAGCTATAAAGATTCTGTGAGACTTGCCAGAGCAGAATGTGTCTTCTCTACCAAAACAGAAATACAGATGTGATACCTGATTGAGGGTAGGTATTTATAATCATTCTTTTCTTTGGAAAAGTACTCTTACTTTCCCCCACCAACACACTGCTGCCTTCATAACACTGGGTAAAATGTTGTTGTGGGCCTATAACTTTTTGCCTGTTTGGGACTTAACCATGAAAAGTAGGTCAAGTTATTTTCAATTAAAAATGTTCTAAACAGGTGCAAGAAAACCAGACAGAGATTAAATTAGTCCAAACAAAAAGGCCTACTGATAAAACTCAAGGACTGTGCTATCATGCCTGGTAAACAAGATATGGGTCTGGAATTTAATCAACCAAGATTGGTGTGACGGATATTGGACCTAACTGGTGGACAAAACAATGAGGCAATAAACTGTGCTGCCCATGTGCCACCCTTCTTTGTGGGGAGTCCTTAAAATGAGACTTTAAAAAATCATCATGGCAGCTCAGCTCAGTGCATCTCAGCTGGACTCTGTCTTGTCATCTTGTCCCAAGTCATCTCATCTTCCCTGACTCTAAGACAGAAGTGGCAGAACAGACCAAAGGACTTTCTTCCTGAGAGGAAGGCCATAAAGCCTTGCTCTTGTTTAAGGGACTTTATTTTTCATCTGAGAGTCCTGAAAGTCATTAGATCGTGACATCCAGTCCTCAGCCCATCAGTGAGCATACCTCCTTGTCAGCAACATAGAGCCTGCAGTCAGGCACATAGGATCCTGTTCTGTCTCCCTTCCCTTTTTGTGTTACTTTTTAGCCTTATTAGTCTTCTTCCTATCCTATCTCTCTAAGCACGTCAGTGGATCCTGAAATCAATTGTATTGCTTGCTTTAACACAGCGATATGAGACAGCCCATCCAGCCCTGCCCTGTCTAAGGAGAAAGGGCCCATTCAGGTCACTTCCCTAACCAAAATGTGAGTCAAGGTCCAACCAATAGGTGTTGTGGCTGGCAAGCCAGCCCAAAAACATCTGTTCATAAATGACCAGCCACCCAATGTTCCAAGAACATAAACAAAAGCCATATTTTCCCCACCTTTCCTATCCTGTCTCTCTGTCACCTTGAGTATGTCTGCCTGTTCTTTAAAACACAGCAGGACTGAAAGTAGAACTCACCCTTTCCTTTTCATCAAAAAAAGGTTGACAGTGAAAATCAAGCTATGTGTTCTCCCACCTATCTCACTTTCAGGGGTTGGTCTGATATGTCTATGGCTATGTCTACACTACAGCCTGTGTCAGCAAAACGTAAGTTGCTCAGGGGTTACCTCCATCGCATTCAGCTCCTACAACAGAATATTAAACTGGTGAAAAAATGTCTAAAGACAGCACCCAAATAGAACTGCTTCTTTCATTTTATAACTTTCCAAGTTCATCAGTCAGGTAACTCTATGGTCTGCTTCTGCATGTGATCACAAACTCCTACCAGCAGACTTAGTTGCTAGACAACCTCTCCCTTGCTAAACCAGTTCCTCTGGGCAGGAGCCAGCCTTTTGTTTAGAAGAGCAACAAAATTTCAATGGCTGACCTTTTAAATTAACAACCCTCTTTTGATAGCCCTTTGCCACCTGCCTTTTGGAACTCCAGTCCAGCATAGAGGCAAATGGACAATAGAAAAGGCAAAGTGCCGCACATTCAAGATGGAGTTTGCAGCTTGGTAATGATACATACAGAGTTCATAATCTCACGCAGAATTAACAAATTGTACAGATTTTTCCCCAATCACCACAGCCCCCCCACCCGTCCCTTTGAATCTCACCCATCACTTCTAATATCCATCAAAAGCTGAAGAATATCCTAGTCAAATTTGAGTAAGTAGGAGATCCGAGATGGGCCTGATTAATGTTCCCTATGTGTCATGTTCAGTTCAATAGAGAAAGAGACAGACATACTAATACTGGCTGCAGTACAGAAAGGTATTAATAAGCAATTAACAATGCATATGAACAGAGTAGTTTCTAAAGCCACAAGCTTATCTGCAGTATGTTTTAAAACAAAATATAATTCAGAAGAAAAGAATATCTTAAACGGTATCGTCTTTCAAAATATTATCCAAATTAATAACAGCACAGATGGTATGTGATCAAAATCAATATGAAATGGTAAGGTAAAATAGCTGTAAATATGCAAAGCCACTGAATTGTTAATAACAGAAGATGTTCAAAATTGATAATAGCAATAGACTGTAATTAGCCTCAGAATCAGGGGCGGCTCTAGACACCAGCGCGCCAAGCAGGCGCTTGGGGCGGCGTTCCGGGGGCGGCATTTTGGCGGGCTCGGCCCGCCGCCATGCCTGCGGCGGGGGGAGGGGGACCGGGGCCGCGACCTGCTGCAGGCATGACTGCGGCGCGGGTCCCCATCCATCTTCCGCGGTTGAGCTCGCAGCCATAGCGGCGCGCGCAGGTCGCCGGCCCGGCTCGGCGACCTGCGCATGCAGGCACGCCAGCAAAGCTCAACCGCGGGCGAAGGGGGGACGGACCCGGACGCGGCGGCCCAGCGAGGCGCCGGCGCGCTCACGGGCGCAGGCAGCCCCCCCCCTGCTGCTCAGAATTAGAGGCTTGCAGGTAAAAAGGCTAGTGAAACTAATATGCATAAAAGCATTGTAAATTAAATATATATACAATATACATGGGTTTAGGGAATCTAACTCTAGCCCTGAAGTACTGTGCTATTTCATTAGAATCAGCAAATGTAATTAACCAGCCAAGTTTCATTATCCACTCTGATGAAAGTGTACAATAAACCACACAAAATGGCAAAAAGTAAATTAGATGTTATAAATTTCTACAGTGTTAATAGAAACATAGGCAAGTTTAGTTTATTTTATCTTGACAATGAGTCCATAACAAAACCAAAACCAGTTCAAGAATTCCAGAATTCAAAATGAAATATCAGATGGAAATGGGTATGAACTTCATAAACCCTTCTTTCTTTGCAGATTTGGTACTGTTCTCTTTTCTTTTTAATGTCCCCTTTTCTCTTAAAATGTCCTTTTCCTTATCGTTGATTTAATTCTAAGTGTTGCAGGTAAATGGAAATCAGCTCATTAATTTTTCTTTGAGAAAACTATATTTTGCATTCCACTCATCTCACCTTTTGCACTTAAATTAGGGACTAGATCCACAATTGGGGGAAAATGGCATGCCTCCATTGATGCCAGTGGAGTTGCATCAATTTACACCAGCTCAGGATTTATTTTATATTGCTCCTTCTTTAGTATTTGTTTAATTATGGATTTGAAGAATTATATTGCTCAGTTGGATAAGATTTTTGTATGTGCAAGATTCATTCAGATTTAATTTATTAGAATACTCTTGCTTTTGTGGATTTTGTGTAGATATATATGACCAGACTTTGTACATCCTTTGTATGAATAAGAATTAAGGTATCATTTTTATGCACAAATGAACAGTTTTGAAAGTTAGATGAAGGTTGGATAAAATCGGTTTCGATTTGTAGACTTTGAGTCATTTATTTTAAGGGGTAGAGGTAAGGTTGTTTTGTATGTGTATTGTTAATGTGCACATAGATGCTGATTCTATTAAAATATTAGTTCTATTCAGGACAATCCTATTTTTAGGATGGGTAGAGGGGATAGTCATTTGCATTTAGAAATTAACACATCCTGTTGGATACCAACTGAAGACTGCTTCATATTTACCATGAATACATGTGGCTCCAAATTCATGTTCACGTGTAGTATTGGAAAAATTCCATAGGAGGTTTTTGAGAACAGTTAAAAATAAGTTTTTAAATGAGATTACTTGATTTTCAGAAATGGTAATTTTAGATATCCTTTTAAAGTACAATTTAGCAAGGAATATAAGGATGTGCTTTTGTGTTTTATTGACTAGAGATGGACTGCTGAGTTGAGACCAAAATTTTGTTATGCTTTAGGTTTTCTTTTCTGAAACTAGTAACTTTCCGTACTGAACATGTCTGTTGATTCCGTGAAAGATGACCCAGTGAAGCTGATTGCTGCATAAGATATTGTGAAGCTGAAATGTTTGATCAGAATGCAAATATTCAAGGAGGGATACATAATTAATCAAAACCACTGACACACTTGATAGATTCTACAGCACTCCACAACATCAGTGGATAGCAACAACTAACATTAATTAGATGTGTGGTATATCCAACTTCTTTATGTGGCTTTTCATCTGTTTCAGGTAAAGTTTATCTGGAACCTCTTGACTGATGAGAGCACTTGCTTGTGCTGCAACAATTATCTGGTTTGAGGATTATTGTATCCAGTCCCTAATAGCTAAGCTCCTTTTCAATGTCAGTATTTTCTTACATACATTTCTATGTGGCATCAAAAATATTTGTGGTGCTAAAAACAGCATCTTTCTGAAGAAGAGAGTGAGCTAGATTTTTGAATATATTTTACACATCATATAAGCATGAAAAATGGCATGAGATACATTTGCATTTCATAGTAGATCGCAACCCGTGCCCACCCACTCCATCTGTAATGATGGTATGTATACTAAAACATAACCACCCCTACCCACCTCCCAAATCGTTACCTTGTGACATCTATTTATTCTTCAAGAGTGCAAATTAAGATTTATAGTTTATTGCACTTAATCCCTAAGCCTCAAATTATCCCAAATTTTCTTTGAAACAGGAACAATATAAATAAAAATGAACGAGTCAGCTTTTTCTAAAACTACATTCATTGATGAAGTCAGGGATTCACTATAACTTCACTTGGCACTGGCAGCATAAATGTTTGTCTGCCAAGGTCCTGCTTTCACATATAGCTCCTGAAGGTGGAAGCTACATATTTTGTATACATCCTATTTTGTCAATGTGAAATTTGGATGGGCAAGGGATGCCAGATTGGACCTTTGTTATAAATCCCAAATCTCTGCATTTTTCCTTTGCAATGATAACATTTAAAATTTCTCCTATTATTATTATTATTTCCCCACCATATGCTCCGTAGGATAAAAAATTAAACAAACTATTTTAATAAAATGTGAAGATTTATTATTATTTATTATTATTATTTATTATTATTAATGACTTGTATACATTGGCACAGAATGGGAGAAGTATACATTTGAAAATAATGTCCATTTAAGTTAGATAGGAAATAAGCATTTTTAAAGACATTTTAAATAGTCTAAAAAACTGGAATACAAGAAATAAAATCATCATTTACTTCCAATGTAGTGCTTCTTAAAATTAACTTCAGAATACATTTTAATGCATAATTACATAGGAAACTAACACTAATTGCTTAATCCAAAACAGCATAAAAATTAAAAGCCTGCTCCTGTACCACTGAAAACAATGGGAGTTTTGCCAATAGCTTCAAAGAGCTCAATAGTAAATCCTAAATGAGCAGTTGCTTACTGATGATATCATCGGTATCATTTTTCCTACTTTTTTCAACATGTCTGCAGAGCCATAACAAACCAGCAAGAGTGAAGGTTATTGTTGATGGGGACTTTTGGACATTGGAGCCAAAGCACAGATTTACATTTACAATGAAAGTGTGTTTGTGCATGTATGTGCTTATATCACATACACAAATGTTATTTGCCTTTTATCACATATTGAAAACTTTCAATGGACAATCCAATCGATTTTCTTGGTATAATTTTGCCGTTCACTTAAAAAAATTATTTTCCTACAACTATTCTTGTATTTTATCTCTTTTCTCTTCAAAACAATGTTCTGATTTTTCACTTACTTGTCAGCTTAGTTTGCTGGTCTAATGTTCCTTTTAGAAGAGTGGTCCTCAGACTGTGGGGCGCACCCACCGGGATGTGTGTGTGAAGGAATGTTCGGTGCGGTGCACAGTGGGACCCAGCACTGCCCCCATAAGGGACAGGGACACCCAGTCCATTTTGCCCCCAGCCCAGCTCTGGCCCCACCCACAACTCTGGCTCCAGCCCTGCCCTGATTCCATCTCCGCCCCTACTCTAGCTCTGCCTCTATCCCCAGCTCCTCCCCCATCCACAGTTCTGCCCCCAGTTCTGCCTTCAGCCCAAGCTCCTCTGCTAAACCAACTGTGCAGTGATGGGCGTGGGAGCAGGGCAGAGGGGGAGCATGGACACATTCATTATGGTAAGGGGGGATGCAAGATAAAAAGTTTGGGCACCAATGTTTTAGAATTTCTGTCTTGTCTTTCTCTCTTATTTCCCCACATTCCCTCTTTTCTCTCACACTGTCTCTTTCCTTGTGTCTTTCCCCCAAATTCTATAATTTTATTCATCCAGCTTTCCACCATAATCTTTCCTAATCACCAAAATAGCACCCCTCAGTCCAGCCTGTGGACAAATTCTTCTCAACCACAGGTTTCCTTCCATATAGTTCCTCCACTCTTGCCATTTCCTCCTTTTGTGAATGCTCACCCTTCTGTTGAGGTCTTCCCTCCTAGTCTTTCTCTTGAGTTCACCTTCTTTTTCTAAATTATCAACATTCCCATTCTTACTAAGAATGGAGAGCCACTAGCAATTGGGCCATTCAGACTTAAAAGATTTTTCTCTATTTCCAATCACATTTCTCACCACTATCTTCTCTGCAGTATAGTAAATCTCCTTCTAGTGCTTCCTGTGGTAACAGGAAGTGCTTGAGTGAACCACCAAAGTGAGGTGGCCAGCAGTAGAATGGAAGCTGTTGTGGTCACTGATAATGTGTAGCACCAACCAGCTGCTCCAATATATAGGAATGGGGGAGCGATCAGGGTGTCGAAGAAGCTGTGGTCTCCCAACAGGAGATGAAATGATCAACCTTCTTGTGCATCATATCAGGACTCAGGAATCATGCCTTCCTATTCTAGAGAAAACTATAATCTAACGTCAGAAAAGGCAAAAATGACAGACAGACTTTGAGGAATATCTACTAATCACCGGTGGTAGCACGTTCATTGATGTATCTGGCATGTCCATCAGAAAACAATATTGAGTACTGAATGGTACTAAAGTGAACAATTCATGTGGAATCTTCTCCTCCCAACTCTTATTTAGAAATACCTAAGTAAGTGTTTTCGATAGGAGACTAATTAAAATAATGATTTCTCAGTAATGAGAAGTTTCCAAACGGGTTCCATTTAAACTGCAGGAATAAAGTGGTGTGTTGGCTGACGTGCTAATATTTCAAAGCTCCATCCATTAAAAACAATTGAAAAGAAAAATTACTAGGAGATCTTTTTGTCATAAACATTTCCTTCTCAATTTTTCTTTGTCAGAATTCCTCAGACTTTAGGGTATTTCATAATGTACTCCCCCTCCAACCACCAAACATGAGCATTTTCTATTTCAAATGTATGCTTTCTGCCCATCACTATTATTGCCCTCACTGATGTACCTCAGATTCATAATCTGTTCAACTGCCTCACATTTTATTCTGATGTAATAGTTCAGTCTGTTATATATATTTTTCTTTTTCTCCCGTGACATGTGAATTTAGGTCACTGATAAATCCATACCTTTTCAAAGGCCAATGGTAGTAGTACAGATCTCAAATGTGGTTCTGATTTGATTCCCTCTACTTCCTGGTAGAAAGTTTGCATGGCAAAGATGTAAGTCAGATGAAATGTAGTGTAGTTCAAAACCCACAAAATACATTTGATAAAGGCATTAGATCAAAACTGACAAGATAAAAATCTCATTTTTGTAGCTCTTTACTAATGTATGCTCCTCTCAATCAATAAGGGAATTTGCAGATCTGGTAAGAGCTTGAGAATAATTGAAAAGCTCTGCTACTGCTCTCCAAAATAATACTTCCTTTGTAGCTTTTCTAACAATCTAAACTAACAGTTAGTATTGGATCAGCATGGTGCAGTGATCCAAATATTGCTTTTTATATATATAATGCATGGATCTTGCCCTCAGCTCACCTTTGTTTCAGCACATTCAGGTGAGCAAGGACCTTGTACTCTGGCTTTGTTTATTTGGACGATTATATTCATAAGGCCTGATCCAGCACCCACTGAAGTCAGTGGGAATCTTTCCACTGACTTCAAAGGGCACTAACCTTAACTTGGAAGATTAAGCAGAGACTGTCAAGTTACCCATTTTAACAAAAGCAGCTCTGGCAAAGCTGCAGAAGCACCTTGAACACAAACCCTCATAATTCCTTCTCAGAGAGGACTCCATTATTCTGTTAGTGAGTTCTTTGGAAGAAGGCATTATTGTGATTTTAATTAGTGATGCTTAGGTAAGAATGATGAAGTCCTTTTGGATTAACAAAACTTTTGATTTTTGCCTGTTTAGATACTTGTTTTTTTGGGGATATGCCTTCTCTATTTTAGAATTTCTGAATGCAGTGGGGCACAAAGCTGCTTAGCTGTGTCTGAAGGGAATTGTTATTTATGGCTGGTTTTATCATTTTTAGTTTTCTTGTCTGTCTTTTTCTTCTTGCTTTCTTCCTCTTCAGGCTGAAAGTCAAAGAGTATTAATCAATGTCTTCAGCACAGTTGTAATACAGTCCATTAGGAATAATCTATCCTAGCCTTTTTCCTCTTACTTTTTTTGTTCAAAATCTGAATTGTCCCCACTCTGCGAAAGATGAGCTGTCAGTGGAAGAACAATCTCTCTCTCTCTATTTATTCTTTGTCTATGGCCTTTCTTAAAATCTAAGGGACAGAGTTTTCCACTCTAAATCACATTTAATAGTACTCAGTAAGAAGTCTCATTGAAATCAATGGGATTACTTGAAGAGAAAGATATTACTCAGTTTGAATAAAAATGGCAAATTCCCTAAAGGAATTTAGGTTTTAAAGTTTGTTTTGTTATTTAATAGGAAGCTCATCTTCTGAATCTGATAGACTCTGTTTCTCTTCTGAGCTATTTCCTTTTTAACTGAATGGGCTCTGGGAAAGATATTATTTGTCTTTTAATGTTAATAGGGACTAGATGAGAATCTTTAGCTTCCTCTATGGAATCAGTAAGGATAATTTTATTTTTGGATATTTCCCCTGTGTTTTTTGGAACTATATTTTTGAACCTTTACCATCAAAAGCTTACTAGATGTAAAGAGTGAGCAACATATTGAGATATCTATTCCTCTCTCCTTAATTGTCAGACAAAAACTATATAAAGATGGAATTACGGTTAAGAACACATATCAGTAAGATAAAATACATTACAACTGCAGTTATACCAAAACTAAACATGATTAAGCCAGGGCATTCCCAGTTAATGTTAAACATAAAAGGAATCCAAACATGTTAAAGTATGGAAATGCACAGTTAAGGCTCTCAAACAGCCTAAGTGCCCTGTAGTGCCACCATGCAATGTCCTGTTAATTTGATTAACACATTTTATGGTCTCCGATAGCATGAAACTGAATTTTAAAGACTTTTTTTTGACATATTCTTCTCCTCATTGGGTCACTACAGGAGAGAGCTAAGGTTCTTTGGGTTATGAGAACTACAAGGTTGATATAGAACTTTAAATTGCCCCCATTGGCACTTTGCAATTGGCTAAGGGTCCCAGAATTTGCAGAGTAGCCTTGCCTTTTATATACCACCTGTCTAAAACCAAAGGAGATTTCTCCCATCCTCTTCACATCCTGCAGCATCCTGGTGAAGTAATGGCTCCTGAATATCTCAGGTGGACTTGCCTTTCACACACCATCTTTCCAGGACCAGAGGACTCCTGTACCTTACACATACACTGGTCCCCAGGAGATATGGAGACCAGAGCCAATCTCCTTTGGTCCTAAGCAAAGAGTTTGTGAAAGGATTCTGGATGCGCAAAGAAGCCTTGCTTTTTCATGCACCATTTGCCGGGGACCAAAGGAGGTTTGGTCCTAGCATCCATCTACCCTGCAGAGTCCTTGAGATTTTATTGCCCCAGATGTACAGAGCAGCCTTGTCATGCACCATCCTCCCAGTCTCAGATGAAATTGGTTCTGGTCTCCACACACCCCACAGTCCCTTGGTCAGAGATGGATTAGAGATTTCTGGGCCCCTGGGCTGGAGCAAGTAGGGGGCCCCTTCCCACCCCTTCCGCCTGCATTCCCCCTCACCGCCACCCCCCCCCCAGGGCTCCTGCTAGGAAGTGGGTTTCTCCCGCTCCCCGGCAGGAGCACCAGGTGGATGGGGCAGGGCAAACCCCCGTATCCTGACATTGCTCCCCAGCAGGAGTGCTAGGCGGGCAGTGGTAATGGGGCAAGAAGCTCCCCGGCAGGAGCGCCGGGCAAGCGGAGCAAATTGGAGCACCGGGGTGCCTTTTTCCAGGGGCCTCTGAATTGGCTGGGGCCCCAGGGAACAGGCCCCATTGGCCCAGGGGCTAATCTGGCACTGGTCTTGGATCTGTAATGATCCACAGATGCCTTGCATTTCCAACTTTCTTCCTCCTGCCTGATCAATCTGGCTGGGCCAATCCAGGGGACCAGGAGATCAGCATGGACCTTCAAATTGCCCTCTTTGGGACTTTGAAACTTTCAACCCCCAGTTGCCTGGGATCTTAACCAGCACAGAACCCCTCAGGAGCTCTACCATCTGCTCAACTGAGAAAGCTAAAGACAGAGACACATTCTCCTGATTGACATAGGAGATGGAAGTGTTGAGAGTCTCTGGGTTAGGCTAAAAGAAGTAAAAAACAAGGGTGATTTCATGTTAGGCGTCTACTACAGGCCACCTAACCAGGTGGAAGAGGTGAATAAGGCTTTTTTAAACAACTAACAAAATCATCCAAAGCCCAAGATTTCGTGGTGATGGGGGACTTCAACTATCCAGATATATGTTGGGAAAATAACACAGCGGGGCACAGACTATCCAATAAGTTCCTGGACTGCATTGCAGACAACTTTTTATTTCAGAAGGTTGAAAAAGCTACTGGGGGGGAAGCTGTTCTAGATTTGATTTTAACAAATAGGGAGGAACTCGTTGAGAATTTGAAAGTGGAAGGCAGCTTGGGTGAAAGTGATCATGAAATCACAGAGTTCACAATTCTAAGGAAGGGTAGAAGGGAGTACAGCAAAATAGAGACAATGTTATTTTGGTAAGCTCAGAGAGCTGATAGGTAAGATCCCATGGAAATCAAGACTGAGGGGAAAAACAACTGAGGAGAGTTGGCAGTATTTCAAAGGGACACTATTAACGGCCCAAAAGCAAGCTATTCCGCTGGGTAGGAAAGATAGAAAATGTGGCAAAAGACCAGCTTGGCTTAGCCACGAGATCTTGCATATCTAAAAAATAAAAAGGAGTCATTCAAAAAATGGAAACTAGGACAGATTACAAAGGATGAATATAGGCAAACAACACAGGAATGCAGAGGCAAGATTAGAAAGTCAAAGGCACAAAATGAGCTCAAACTAGCTACGGGAATAAAGGGAAACAAGAAGACTTTTTATCAATACATTAGAAGCAAGAGGAAGACCAAGGACAGGGTAGGCCCACTGCTCAGTGAGGAGGGAGAAACAGTAACAGGAAACTTGGAAATGGCAGAGATGCTCAATGACTTCTTTGTTTCGGTCTTCACTGAGAAGTCTGAAGGAACGCCTAATATAGTGAATGCTAATGGGAAGGGGGTAGGTTTGGAAGATAAAATAGAAAAAAGAACAAGTTAAAAATCACTTAGAAAAGGTAGATGCCTGCAAGTCACCAGGGCCTGATGAAATGCATCTTAGAATACTCAAGGAGCTAATAGAGGAAGTATCTGAGCCTCTAGCTATTATCTTTGGAAAATCATGGGAGACATGAAAGATTCCAGAAGACTGGAAAAGGGCAAATATAGTGCCCATCTATAAAAAGGGAAATAAAAACAACCCAGGAAACTACACACCAGTTAGTTTAACTTCTGTGCCAGGGAAAATAATGGAGCAAGTAATTAAGGAAATCATCTGCAAACACTTGGAAGGTAGTAAGGTGATAGGGAATAGCCAGCATGGATTTGTAAAGAACAAATCATGTCAAACCAATCTTTGATAGGATAACGAGTCTTGTGGATAAGGGAGAAGTGGCGGATGTGGTATACCTAGACTTTAGTAAGGCATTTGATACGGTCTTGCATGATATTCTTATCAATAAACTAGGCAAATATAACTTAGATGGGGCTACTATAATGTGGGTGCATAACTGGCTGGATAACTGTACTCAGAGAGTAGTTATTAATGGTTCCCAATCCTGCTGGAAAGGTATAACAAGTGGGGTCTCGCAGGGGTCTGGTTTGGGACTGGTTCTGTTCAATATCTTCATCAATGACTTAGATATTGGCATAGAAAGTACGCTTATTAAGTTTGCAGATGATGCCAAACTGGGAGGGATTGCAACTGCTTTGGAGGATAGGGTCAGAATTCAAAATGATCTGGACAAATTGGAGAAATGGTCTGAGGTAAACAGGATGAAGTTTAATAAAGACAAATGCAAAGTGCTCCACTTAGGAAGGAATAATCAATTTCAAACATACAGAATGGGAAGAGACTGTCTAGGAAGGAGTACAGCAGAAAGGGATCTAGGGGTTAGAGTGGACCACAAGCTAAATATGAGTCAACGGTGTGATGCTGTTGCAAAAAAAGCAAACGTGATTCTGGGATGCATTAACAGATGTGTTGTGAGCAAGACACAAGAAGTCATTCTTCTGCTCTACTCTGCACTGGTTAGGCCTCAACTGGAATATTGTGTCCAGTTCTGGGCACCGCATTTCAAGAAAGATGTGGAGAAATTGGAGAGGGTCCAGAGAAGAGCAACAAGAATGATTAAAGGTCTAGAGATCATGACCTATGAAGGAAGGCTGAAAGAATTGGGTTTGTTTAGTTTGGAAAAGAGAAGACTGAGAGGGGACATGATAGCAGTTTTCAGGTATCTAAAAGAGTGTCATAAGGAGGAGAGAGAAAACTTGTTCATCTTAGCCTCTAAGGATAGAACAAGCAGCAATGGGCTTAAACTGCAGCAAGGGAGGTTTAGGTTGGACAATAGGAAAAAAGTTCCTAACTGTCAGGGTGGTTAAACACTGGAATAAACTGCCCAGGGAGGTTGCGGAATCTCCATCTCTGGAGATATTTAAGAGTAGGTTAGATAAATGTCTATCAGGGATGGTCTAGACAGTATTTGGTCCTGTCATGAGGGCAGGGGACTGGAATCGATGACCTCTCAAGGTCCCTTCCAGCCCTACAATCTATGAATCTGAAAAATTAAAAGGTAGATGAATAACAGTCATTTTTTTAATCTAAGGATTTCTAAACCAACCTCAAGATCTTTGGGGATGGGAAAGTTGATTCATAAATTTTGAAGACATGGAGTTGGCAATACTGCATATAGTGCATTTTCTGTTCCATGCACAAAACTAATATTAAAGTAAAGGCTGAAAAATCAGTCAATGAGAAGTCTGCAGGTTCAAAATTCAGATTGGAAGCTCAGTTTTAACTCTGACCCTTGCTTTATATCATTTTAAAGTATTTGTCAAATTAGTACAATTTATACATTCATGCAATCAGGACTGGTTACATACACTAACCTTATACGGCAACACAGTATCACATACATTCTTTGTATTGCCAAATCTGCATAATTTTAAGGTTTGACACTCTGGTGTCATTTCCCATCTTTTTTCTCCCCAAAAGAGAAACCAGGATGTCCGGCAAGATCAGGAAACTCTGTTCCTTTCCCCGGAAGCTACTGGGCAACCCTCACCCCTCACCTTGGGACAACTGAGCATAGAAACCTTTATGAAATTATACCATTCATTTCCCTCTTGGAGATGGAATTTCTCTGGAATTGTTTCTCTGAATCTCTCCCACTTCATGCCTCTTCAAATCAGTGCATTAAGGTAATGCTCCTTTAGAGACTCAGAACTAACTTTTGTTATTCTTCTATGACCTGGAAATCCCAGGGCTAGGTCCTGCATAATACACAGAATGCCCTTTCTCTCTCCTCCACTGCTTGCTCCGAGTGACTGGGCACTGCTGTGTCTCTGCCCTAACGGAATATGCTTCTTCCTCATCTTACAGTCAACCTGTTGGCACAGATTGAACAGTTGCCAGAAACTGAACCCTGCTGTCAAGATTCAACATAGCAACTTGTTCCAGTGAGCTTCCATCTGTTACCTTCATGGGGAGTGTGAAGGAGTCTTAACCCACAGAAGTCAGCTTTTTAGTCACTATTCTTATTTGAAGTCCATTGTGCATGGCGAGAATATGTCGTATGAGAAAATTCACCGAGGTTTTTAGTTACTGGTTCCAATAAGAATTTTCTTTTCAGCTCATGCTAACTTCTCTGTCACTGTTGGAAGCTCAATGGAACGTCTCTGCACAGTGTCTCCTATGGCCTTGCACTTTATTAGTGTCCATTCCCTCCGCTCTCCCATGGTCTCCATCTGATAGCTTTTTGGGAGTAGAACACAGCTCTTCAGTCTGAAAGGTGCCCTCGTTTAATTTCTGTTTCAAAGAGGAAAGGGGGAATTTCCTTTAAGGTTGTTCACCATTCACACCCTGACCCCTATCCCCACCCCTGCCCCATCACTAGCTCCCACACATGTTTTTCACACATGGAATTTATCCATTCCCAAGGACTTCTTCGGGTTCCTTTTCTTTTCTCCTCATGCTGCCAGTTCCGTCTCTTCTTTATATATATTTTTTATTTCTCTTTTCCCTCTGCTTGACTTTCCCTATGTGCATCTAGAATCATGAGAGTCTGCAACCAGTCACTTTGCTCTCATGCTGCTGAACTGCTGAGTCCCCCTGAAAGGCATGTCAGGTTTCATCTTCTACTCCACGTGCTGTGCAGACCTCAGTGCTGATTTCAGAGTACTGGGCTTTTGGGATGACAGGATGACATCATAGTGAAGAGTTCAGATGCTTTCTTTGCTGTATCATTCCTTTTTCTCAGATTTAGGCAATATAGTAGAGTTCTCTGAGTCTCCCTTTCCTTCCTAGTTTGAGTAGGTAGTCCCTGTACTTGGAATAGGGATACCACTAGTACAGATGATATATTACCAGTAAAAAGGTTTTTAACCCCCAAACTTTTAAACTGTACCCATTGTTCCATTTGCCAGGTAAATTGAGTTATTCCCATTCTGACATTAAAGGGATAATTCATGCTATTGGCTTTAGATACTCTTGCTAATAGGCTGGATCTATTTTTTCCTTTTATTGGTGTAAATCATAAGCAACTATAGACACACATATGATTACACTAATAAAACATTTGTGTGAAGGAAGAATCATGCTCAGAATTTTATATTTAAATCTAGCATTTTGTGCAAACTAGATTATTAACAATATAAGAGCATTTTTGTTGTCTTTTTGGCTATTTTTTGACAGAAACAAGATACTATCTCCCATAAAAGTGGATGAGATGAGCCATATGATTGCATAGCCGAAATTCTTACAAAGGGCATAAGATACCTCATTAATAGATTATAAAGTCAGAAGGGACCATTGTGATCATCTAGTCTTACCTTTATAACTCCAAACCATAGAAATTCCCTGAATTAATTCCTAATTATATTTTAGAAAAGCATCCAATCTCGATTTAAAAATTGCCAGTGACGGAGACTCTGTCAAACTCTTGGTAAATTCTTCTAATGGTTAATTACTCTGACTGTTAAAAATGTGTGTCTTATTTCCATTCTGAATTTATCTTGCTTTAACTTCCAGCCATTAGATCTTATTATACCCTTGTCAGCTAATCCATTACCAAATTTTTTATTCCCCATATAGGTACTTATAGAAGATAAACAAATCACCATTTAGCCTTCTCTTTGTTAAACTGAATAGATAGAGTTCCTTGAGTGTGTCATTACAGGGCATGTTTTCCAATCCTTTAATCATTCACATGGCTCCAATTTATCAACATCCTTCTTGAACTGTAGACACCAGAACTAATTTCACCTCTCAAGGCCAAATTGTGAGAAGCTAATCAATTTTTTTTCTTTTATATTAACAAGGAAATACAAAATAATAACCCCACCCTTCACTCCCACATACAAATCTGCGTGAGATATGGAAGATGTTTCATGTATTGTGTGCTGGGTAATGACATGAAAAGACTCCATGTTTCTAAAACTAAATTGGTTGTTCATTAAAGAAAACTATTTACAGAGATGCTGCAACTGCAGCTAGAATTCAAACCATGTGCAAACAGACTGACTTTCTGGTGACTCCCCAAACCGCTTCCCTCCTGCAGTCTGTGCAGATTGCTATAGGAGAAGTAGAGAATAAGAGTCAAACTCAGTAACTCAAACTTATGCTTCATGGAATGTTGTTAATGTTAAAAACAAAGTGATCAATGCTCTGGGAATGCATGGCGTTCTCCCTGATAAATAAATAGTTCTCATATAGATCTGGTCAAAAAATTTCAATGGAACATTTCTGCCAAAAAATGCAGTTTTGTCAAAATCAGAATGTTTGGGGGGGGAGGGGTCAGAGTTTCAATTAATTTTGTTTTTACTTTAGTAGTAAAATATGAAATGTAATAAAATATGTATTGTATTTATTTTAATAGAAGAGTAAAAACAATGAATTGAAACAAAGTCAAAATGACATGTTTTTACCATAGTAAAATAATAGATTCCAGAATTTTTCTTTTACAGGAAATTTAGAAATTTCAGCTTTTTGTTTTTATTTTAAATTAATTTTTTTAGTCAGAATTTCCTGCAGAACGAAAAATCCAGTTTCTCACCAGCTCTATTCTCTTAGAAAGATCTGCAGTACTGAATCTACCTTGTTGCTGCATAAGAAGGCAAACCAAATCTGGCAGTTTTCCTTGGGAGATTAGGGAATGGTCATTTTTGGCACTGTCCCTAGTCACCATGGACATGGAAAACCCACTGCTAGACATAAATATTGACAACTCCTTGTTCTATCCTTTTTCTTCACCTTTTCTCCTTCTTATATTACAGGGTTGCAAAGGACAAGTTTCTTTTCTACTAAATGATCTTGTTGATGAGTCAAACACTGGCAGGTCCAACCCCATGGTACCTTAAATCAGAGCAGAAACCTGACCAGACCACAAACACAACGTCCAACTCCAAACTCCTTGTGGTGCAACCCAGGTACTCATAATGGGTAGTGAATGGAGGAGGAGTTGCCTAGATTTGAGTTGGTTGGCAGTCTAGGTACTTACTTAAGCCAAGAAACAGACAAAATGAGCAAGAATCAAAATGATAACCATATTGGTCAGACATCACCCAGCCTAAAAAGGTCTGTACCAGCAATTTGGAAACTTCAGCTGCTACAAAGAAAAAGAAAAAAAAAAGCTAGGAAAAAACAGATTGGTCAGTGCCAAAACAAGAGTGCACATAGAGTGCATATTGGAACATGGGATTTAAGAATACTATAAGAGTGTGGCAAAGCCAGAATGTTGTCTGATGAAACTCAAAACCAGAGCTACATCCTTTTCCACAGACATTCTCAGTATTTGTGAAACACACTGAGCTGGCAGTGGTGAACACTCCATAAAGTGCTGCAAAATCATTTACTTTGGAATGATTGTCAATGTCCAAAGAGAAGGATTTGCTTCATACTATCAGAAAAAGCTTACACTTCTTTGGAAAGCTATAGGGGCATCTCATGGCCCTCTGACTCTAATGGAAGTCTGCTCACTCACACAGATGCAGAGGATAAACCAGTTTTACAAAGAATTTCAAAGAGAGATTTCCCCAACAGATATTTTTTTATTATAATGGGGGAATTTAATGCCATGATTGGGAGTGACAACAACTAGGAGAATAACATGGTAAAGGAAGGAATATGAGCAAGAAATAAGCAAGGCAAATAAATTGATTTATTTTTGTGCTATTAAACAACTTGTTTCTAGCAAATACTGCAAACCAATAAAGAAAAATGGTACTAGAAAAATCTTGAACAACTTCATCTTACTAAGATAATTGCTGAAAAACAATTGTCCTAAATTGTAGAGTCTATAAAAACGAAAAAGCAGGTTCAGACTTTTGGGTAGTGGTTGCCATAGTCAGGATCAGACTTAATACTCTAAAAACTTTTTTTTGGAAAAATGACAAGAGCATCTTTAGTGTTGAATCCTGACAAATACAGGCACTATGGTGACCTTTCAGAACACCATCAGTGGCCCTTTACCCCTATCTTAGACCTAGAGGACGCAACACAAGAACAACTCTGGGCAGAAGTGAAAGTCATCACTCATGCTCTGAGCAAAGAGGTTTTAGAAATGAGTTTGCATCCAAAAAGGAAAGACTGTGTGACACCAGAGATAGAAAACCTACCAAGAAGAAAAAAGAAACCATATCATGAACTTCTGAAAGCTGAAAGTTGCTCTGAGTGGAAAAACAAGTACAGACTGCATGGCAAGGAATTTAAAAAGAGTGGTTAAAAAGGTTAAGAAATACTGGCTTCGGAGAGAAGGAAAAAAGCTTGAACAACACTGTCAAAAACATAATAAGAGAGGGCTTTTTCAGAAAATCAGAGTACTATCAAATAAATTAACACCTGTGAAAGTCAGCTATGTGATGCTCAGAAGAACTAGATACTAGATAAAAATCAAAAGCTTAAAAGATGGAAAGAATTTTTGCATCAGTTATTGAACATGAATACTCAGGTTGACCCAGTTGTCCTTGAGGCTATCAACTGTAAAGGCAACAACAAGGAACACATATTGGAAGTAGAAATTGAAGCCTCAGTCAGGTCCCTGAAAAACAACATGGCACCTGCTCCAGATGACATGTTGCCTGATGTGTTGGTCTTATTATTTAACCTCATTTGGATGAAGGGTGAAGTCTCTGAACACTGACAATGCTCAGTGATATGGAGATGCATATTAAATATTTTTCAGAGGAGCAGCTGCAGTAGCAATCTTATGCAACAAAAGCAAGAGTGGGTTCAAAACTAAAAAAATAAATGGTGGATGTGTTTTTTATATTTTACTAGCCATAATTGACTTCTGCAGTAAAAGCTGAAATTTTCTAAAGTATTTTGAGGAAACAGTAATGGGAAAAAAATCCTGCAATGTGGGAGCTGCATGTTGACAGATATTCTTCCTCTTACCTCCTGAATTCTCTAAAGCTCACCGAGCCAAATGGTTTCCAAGCTCTAGTGGGTTTTTTCTGTTCCTTTTTCAGCTGTACTCGTAGCTTCTATTGATCAATAGGAGCTTTTAGCTTTCACGCTTTTGAAGAGCTTGAAATACAGTAAATGCACAAACAACATGACTTTTTTTCCCTTTAAACCCACATTTATATAGTTGTACCTGCAGCTCACAGACTTATCTGCTTGGTAAAGCAGGTTGCACTGTTACACATAGACTTCTTCTTAGCATGTAAGGAAATGATCAGTTTTGGGAAGACATACTGTTGTGTTTGTTCTGGTTATACAAAGTTTTGGGGAGCAGAATCTATGAGCAGCAGGGCAGTTTGCTCTCTGCCTTATTAGAGTAAATACTTGAGGTAGATGAACTCTCTGGAATCTGGGCACTGGTTTGGGGCATGGAAAGAGAAATTGCCTGCATGCTGTTTGAGTATCCTATTTCAGGACTGGAGTAAGTGTATACATAAAACAAGTTACACTTGGAATTTACCTGACTTCATGTAACTGATTTCTCTTCCACTGGGAAGATGGCCTGCAAGACCCCCAAATCTACTAATGATTAGCAGTGGGTGATGCTGGTGTCAGAACAGGACATGATGTTAGAAGAGGGCACAATATATTCTTTCGTGGATTTATGGTAATAATTAATTAGTGTGACTTCACAAAAGACCTCTATGGATCAATCCTTAAACACCCTGAACATTCTTAAAGATAGCCAATGAAAAAGCCTTTCAGGTTTTTGTCTATTAAACATCCCATTATGTAGCAAATTTCCTGCCTGCTTGTTCCTATGAAGTTGATAACAAAGTAATAGCTCTGAAAAAATAAAGATAACTACAGCATAAAAAAACAAGTTTGACAAATATTGTGAGTCATACAGAATATTGGATAGACAATAATGTCAGTATTTGGTATGGAGAGAAAATATCTGTCATCCAATGCTCCCTTCAAAGAAACCCTATGGCATAAATTCATATATTGTCCATGAATCAGCAGATTCTCTTAATTTGCCCTTAATAAATTGGGTCTGGCCAATATTGAGGAGTCAGCCACCTACCATATGTAAAATAACCATCCTTGAGGGCATCACCAAGAGTATGAAATAGAAGATGGCCAAGCTTCAGTGCTCAGGTGGTTCTAGAACACTCCAGAATGACATTCCAGCACTTTCCTTGAGATGTGGTACTTTGGACAGGGGTGCAATGAAGGGGCCAGTCCTCCCGTCTCCCCTTTGAGCAGCACTGAGCGGAGACTCAGCAGCTGCTGCCTCTCCTCCTGCTAAAGACAGCAATGCACAGTGGACCTGCCCTGTCAACAAGGGGCCAAGCCTATCACAGACATGCACTTTCTTCCTCAAGGAAGCGCTGGGACAGGCTGAGCCAAGGAAGCACAGCCTGGAGAGTACAGGGGGGCGGGAGATACCATGCAGCTCTGTCAGACCACCAGCACCCCTGCTCCTTGTGGAAAGCCCTGGCATTAAGGCTGGAGCCCCACTCCCTGCTGCTGCCCTGCCTGGGGAAGGGTGCTTGGGGAAGTGCTGGGGTCTCTCCCCCCAGCCTGGGACTTGGGCAGGAGCTCCTGCATTGGGTGGGGATGCAAGTGCCCCATCCAGTTATCTCCTGTGTGATCAGCAGGTCCCCAGCCCTGTGGCCACCCTGCACTACTTTCTTGTGCTTGGGTGGAAGGGCAGGCAGCAGAGGTCTCTGCTCAGAGCTGGCCAGGGGTGGAGGCAGTCCTCCTTTCATTGTGCCCCGTCCCTGCCTTCCCTATGGTTAGTGCTACTAGCACCCACTTCTTTCCCACAAAGCAGTGGGGAGGGAGTGGGGTCCTTTACTGACACATAGGCCAGATTCCTGTCAGGAGTATAGTGACCCACCACTGCTATTCCTCCTCCTCTGATCTTGCTGCCCGTAAGCAAGTCGATTCAGACCTGTGTCAGCAGTAATGGAGTAGTGAGTTCTGGCACTTCTCTTTTTAGGACTTCAAGCACTGCCAAGCTTGCAGGTTATGCAAAGTAATCTTCTTGGATGATCCATCCAGCCTTCTAAATTTCTTTTATAGCTGCTTCATAAGATGCTTTGCTTTTGGAGCAAGGACTTTTTCTAAGGACTTGAAATCCAAAGTCTATGACTTAAATTTTGACCAGCCACTGTATTTGTGAAGTGAAATATTGAAAGTTTGCACCACGGTGGGATGCTTTCTCTCATGTTTCCACTGTAGACAGGCTAGCTCTGTATTTAGGGAAACTTGAATAATTGGTTAGCATATGAAATCACAGGACCTGATCCTCTGAAGTGCCAGTCACACTCTCATGATTGCAGCCCTAATGAAGAGGGGGGAATAATTGACCTCAGAGTGCTATTTGTTTAATTAGAAATATGTAAAGTAGTCTTTTCCCCCCTCTCAATTGTGTATGACAGTAAAGAAGGTTAGAGTTGGCACAACCCCTGTATGTTTAAAAATAAAGCATTCTAATTTTGTGTTCATGAAAAAATGAAAATACTTGTTCTGGATGTATATGCTTTCCTGAGTTTCTCAGGCCATCACTACAGGCACAGTGCCTTAACTGGGAATTTCCATAATCTTAAAATGGGGTTTTTGCTAGTTTAACCTTAACTTTGAATTTCCTACCTTTCTAATGATTATTGCTGGTTAACTACAGTGTGGATTTAGTGGTTTCCTGGGAAAGGGAGCAACCATAAGACTTCTAACAAGAGACTCATTAAGTACTTACAGGCCTTCTTAACACACACATGCTTATGAGCCTTAGGCGGCTAATCAGAGACCTCCCTAACAGTCATTAGGAGTCTTATGGCTAGATCCCTATTCTATGAACTGTAAGAGCTTGAGCATTTGGATTCTGAATTGTGATATGGCCTATTTTACAGATGGAGTACCAGCCACAAAGCTCAGATCAAGAGCTGAACATCCCCAAAAAATTGAGACAGTTGAGTTGTAGCTGGGATTTTGTTTCTCACCCATCTTTGATAATAGAGAGACAAGGTGGGTGAGGTAAGAAGTTGGTTCAATAAAAGGTATTACCTCACTCATCTTGTCTCTCTAATATCCTGAGACCAACATGGCAACAGCAATACTGTACCCAGCTCTGATAAAGCAGCAGTCTTATTAGAACCTGAGTGGAATAATTAAACAAATTAAGATTGTTGAAATGTGAAAATTAAAATCAGGTAATGCTGTACTAAACAAATCCATGCTGTATCAAATTGTTGTACCAGCACATCATGAGCATTTGGGATGAGTGGGTCCTACAAAAGTCCAGGAAAAACTAGAAATGCAACAGAGGTTCTATCCAATTGCCATGGCCAGTTCACTGTGAGATCTAGCTATCATTTAAGTGGAAATGCTGCAATCACTTGTGCCCTTCTTTTTTTGTGGATCTGTGATAGAAATAAAATATTATAACATGGTCTGTTTTTATTTGCCCTCATATTTTAAAAACTAGTAATGCTAATGGTTCTTATATAGTTTTCTATACCATAGGATGACTAAGCTACTAGAAACCTGCAATGGATGGGTAGATTTCAAAAGCATGGGTTCACATAAACATACAAAAATGCAGAGGTTTATCTCAATTTATATATGCAAATGTCATAAATTCAGATTTTCTTCTGAGATTTTTCTATTGTTGTTGATTTCAAACAAGCCATAAAATGTGAGAACCATCAGTCTGGTTCCTAGACAAAACTAGGAAGTGCAGAAATGCACAGACACTTTTTTGAAAACAAAACAAAACAAAATTGACTCAAAATATTTCATAACTTAGAGTTTCAGGCTTATTTTATTCAAGTTCTTTCATCCATTCTTATTAAAATAGCTATAAGAAATAATATCTGTAAAACAGTATAACAGCACAAAAGTTCTAGCCAAGGATGTAAAATGGATAACAGTCTGTATATTTTATCAGTATGCTGCCTCCAGGAAATTGTCTTGTAGCTTTAAACCTGTAGCATGTTCTTACATTCAGAATATTTCTTAGTAGTAGATGTTAGTGAGAGTTCATAAGAAGTGATTCACTTTAACAAAGTCTGCTTGTATTCATATCCACGGTATGTATGATACAGTTCAGTTTAATATCGCTAATGCAACTGTGACATAAATGTACATGAATGCCAATCAGATCATCATGCAGTAGAATGCATGAAAAGGCAAACAGTTTCTACAGTGTATACTTTCAGTACAAATTTTACAGTTGACCTGATTGTCTAAATAAATTGATTTTTTTTCTCTTTAGCACTCATAAAATATCTAAATTGTTAACCATAGCAAGGTATTTGTGCACTAAGGAGTGATTGCAGGCACCAGTGCAAATGTGAGGTTAGATACAACATTGTATGACATTGAAATGATTTGTAATTCTAAGAATATATTCATTTTTTTTAATCTGCTCAGTTTAGCTTTTGTTTGAGGATTGCATAGTTTGCCCAGAAATCCTCACTTGCAAAGAGAAATCTCAAATAGAAAAGAAAATCATGTAGCAGAATAAACAAACAAATCTTCCAGGACAAATTGAAAAGTGATGGCATGCTTATACCTGAATACTTAGACAGTCTTAATGGCAGTGAGTCTAGGTTTCTTGAATATAGGATGGGCTGTCATGATCCAATTGTGTGGAGTTCCCATACTCTTCAACCCTCTGGGAGAGGTCTTTAATGTCCATGTGCTTCAAAAGATACATTTTGAACTTCAAAAGATTATGTAACACTACATATAATATAGTATCAGAGGGGTAGCCGTGTTAGTCTGGATCTGTAAAAGCAACAAAGAATCCTGTGGCACCTTATAGACTAACAGACGTTTTGCAGCATGAGCTTTCGTGGGTGAATACCCACTTCTTCGGATGCAAGCCCTGGAAATTTCCACCACTTGCATCCGAAGAAGTGGGTATTCACCCACGAAAGCTCATGCTGCAAAACGTCTGTTAGTCTATAAGGTGCCACAGGATTCTTTGTTGCTTTTACATATAATATACTTATTGTCATCCCACAGTTTGTAGAATGAATTTAATTGCCAATGACATTGCACTCAGGATTCCTCTGGATAGCAATAGAATAAGACAGGACATGAATTATATTGAAATAGTAGACTGCCTTGCATGATTATGTGCCTCCTCAAAAGCCATGCTGGTGGCCTTGATGTGGCAAAGCAGGCACACAAGCTTAGCTCTGTGCTATTGTATTCTATTAATTGCACGGCTAGAAGACAATCATATGACTAGTATAGCCCAATTCATTTGATAAATGATATATATGTTTCATATAGAGCAATATTTCATTTCGATCACCAATCCCTAAATTGTTTCTAGGGAAACAATTCTAATAGTATTTTAGCCGACATAGCATACCAAGTGAATACCCTTTAGAGCAAGTATAAAGGGGCAGGATGACTAGTGCATAAGACTTAGGCCTGATTCTGCTGTCCCTTTCAATGGTGTAAAATGAAAGTCATTGGAGTTACAGTGGTATAAAATTAAGGTAAGTGAGAAGAGGACAAGACCTGTAAAATCCATATATTAAAAAATAAAAGGATTGGGGCAGATGAGAATGAGATGGGTTATTATTGTTGTTAAAAATGACAGTGAGATAGTGTCAAGGTTCCTTCCCCACTCTGAACTTTAGGGTACAGATGTGGGGACCTGCATGGACATGTCTAAGCTTAATTACCAGCTTAGATCTGGTATCGCTGCCACCACTCACAAGCACTACTTTTCTTCCCTGGGTAGTCTTGAGAGACTTCACCAATTTCCTGGTGAACACAGATCCAAAGCCCTTGGATCTTAAAACAAGGAGAAATTAACCATCCCCGCTCCTTTCTCCCACCAACTCCTGGTGGATCCAGATCCAACCCCCTTGGATCTAAAAACAAGGAAAAAATCAATCAGGTATTTAAAAAGAAGGCTTTTAATTAAAGAAAAGAAAGGTAAAAGAAAACCCTCTGGGAGAGATTAGCATACCAGCTACTCTCGCAGACAACAGATTCCAAACACAGAGGATGTTCCCCATGGCAAAAACTTAATACACACAAGAATACCCAAATTTGATAATTCCCTTAATGGTACCAAGACAAGTTACAAAGAAAATAAACATAAACCTATTTATCCTTTTCTAAAACTTACTACTCTGATAAGAGGCAGGCTCCTTGAACTTTTTTACTCCGGCTGAAACTGAAACTCTAAAGAAAGGAAAACTTCCCTCCTTCCTTTTGAAAGATCTTGTTTCCCCATTGGTTCCTCTGGTCAGGTGTCAGCTAGGCTAGGTGAACTTCTTAACCCTTTACAGGTACAAGAGGCATTAACCCTTAACTATCTGTTTATGACAGATAGCAAAACATATCGCATATAAGGAACTTCAGTAAATGCAAGTGACAGATAGTTGTCAATCTGAATAGCCTCTTGTGCTTTACTTTCTTCTACCCTTCTTTAAATTGAACATCTCAGTCTGTTTTATACTCTGCTCGTGAAATTGGACAGAGAAATCACCCAGAGGACTAATCTTTTCTCATATGTAAATATTCTTCCATACCAAAAAGACTCTTTCTGCTCCTGATTTTTGTTTCTGCTGCTGCACTTGCTGTTACAGAACTGAGGCACATTCAGTAATGATGCCCTATGGGATGCTCTCTTCTTTTTTGTAGGTATTCAAAATAGCAAAGCAAACTTTTCTGACTTTTCTGTCTTAATCACATTAGATTGTCATAGCCAGGGTTTAAAAAGAGCATAGGAAAACAATCATGTGAGGCATTTTCATCTGTGTATCATACATTTAAAAATACAATGGAATCCTTTTTCAGGGAAATGTATTACATTTCTACCCAAGAAAACTGCGCCATAAGAGAAGAATGGGCCTTTCAATATTTTCTGATATCCTACAAAGGGTGCTTGGGTGACCTGATTCCATCATTGGCATTAGGTAGGGGCTTAGAAAAATGCAACTTCATGAAGTCTGGAAAACTTTTTAAAAAAAAACAAACGCTGGCACTGGGTTATATAGGGAGGCACTAACACCAACTGCTACAAAACAGAAAATTGACATGAAATTTTGGTAAAAAGCTGTGACATTTTCCATATTAGAAAGTGTTTGAAAGGGACATTTACGGTTTGCTGGGAGTAAGAGGAACAAATATGGAGAGGACTGATGGATGGAAATATATTTTTGTTTTGTTTTTTGAAAAAATATTTTTACATTTGGAAAATAGCAAAAGACAAGTGTGAGGCACTTCATCAGTTTTATCTATTATTATATATGCCTAAATCGAACACTACAGAAAAAGTGACTGAAGGCACATCAGTAGCATTCTTCTTCCTATGACTTTATAGGAGTGTACAAATCAACTCTGACCACATCATCTGTTATGGCATTAGGCCTAGTTTTGATTCATGTGGCTTAGAGTCAGATGGTCATGTGATTACAACACTAGGACCTAGGAGAACTGGGTTTGATTAATGCCTCTTCCACAGATTTCCTGGGTAAATTACTCAGTCTCTTTGTGCCTCAGTTCCCACCTATAAAACAGGAATGATAATACTTCTTTTTATCAACACATTGTTTGTCTTTCCTATTTAAATGATGACCTCTTCAAGGCAAGGACTGTTTCATGCTCTGAGTACATATGGTGGTTATCCTGGTCACAGTCAGTGTCTATCCTTGATCTTGATCTAGGCCTCTTGATACTACCATAATAAAAAAATAAAAATAATCATGATAAAAAACTGTAATTAGTTTCCTCTGTTAAAAAGGTAAGACACAGATATTAAACTGAAGCCAGGGCTACTAACAAAGTTGTAAACGTTATTCTTTCCCCTCTATCCTTATTGGAATATATAGATTCATACAGATTCATAGATTTTAATGCCAAGAGGGATCACTGTTGTCATCTAAGCCATTTACATTTAATATTTAGATTGAAGTAACTTCGTTACTCAGGAGTGTGAAAAATCTAGACCCCCTGAGAGGCATAGTTAAGAAGACTTAACCTCAAGTTTAGACATGGCTAGGTTGATGGAAGAATGCTTCCTCCACCTAGTTTCTGCCGCCTGGGAAGGTGGATTATTTACAGTGATGGAAAAACCACTTCTGTTCTGTAGGAAGCATCTTCACCACAACCCTTGGTAAGTTATTTCAGTGGTAAATTACCCATACTGTTAAACATTTGCACCTTATTTCTAGTTTGAATTTGTCTAGCTTCAACTTCCAACTATTAAATCTTTTTATACCTTTGTCTGCTAGTTTGAAAAGCCCTCAATTACCAAATTTCTGTCCTCCATGTTAGTACTTATAGACACCTTAACATGCTCTTTGATTAACTAAGAAGATTGAGCTTTTTGAATCTTTTGTTATGAAAGCAGATTTTCCAATCCTTTAATCCTTCTAATGGTCTTCTCTGAACCCTTTCTAATTTTTTAACATCTTTCTTGAATTGAAGGACACAGTAGTCCAATAGCAGTTACACACACTGCTAAATACAGAGATAATATACCCTCCCTACTCCTACTTGATATTCTGCTGTTTACACCTCTAAGGACAATCTTTGTCCTTTTGGTCATAGCATTGCACTGGGAGCTCATGTTCAGCTGATTAACTACCACAACCCCCTAGTCCTTTTCAGAGTCACTGCTTCCTGGGACAGATTCCCTCACCTGTAAGTATGGCCTACATTCTCTATTCCTATATGTAAGACTTACATTTAGCTGTGTTAAAACACATTTTGTTTGCTTATACTCAGCTTACCACGCTATCCAGATCACAGTGTATCAGTGACCTGTCCTCTTCATTATTTACTATTCCCCCAGTCTTTGTGTCTGTATATTTTATTGGTAATGATAATCAGTAATGGAAAAGAACATAAACATGTTAATTAGCATAGGGCCAAGACTGATCCTTACAGTGTCCCATTAGAAACTTACTGACTCCATGATGATTCCCCATTTACAGTTACATGTTGAGACCTATCAGTTAGTCAGTTTTTGATGAATATAATTAAGGCTATGATTTTTTTTCTTAGAGGTCACGGAAGTCACGGAATCTGTGACTTCTGTGACTTCAGCCCGCATCAGCTGGGAGCTGTAGAATCCCCCTGCTGCTCCTGGCTGCTGCGCTCAGTGGGGGGACTCTGAAGTTCTGAGTCCTCACTGGCGGTGGGGGCCTCCATAGCTCTGAGCAGGCCCCCGCACCTGCCAAGCCACTTCAGGTGGTATGGGAATTCCACAGCTGAACTCCCCATTTTGTCCTGGATATTTTTAGTAAAAGTCAAAGACAGGCCATGGGCTTCCCTGAATTTTTCTTTATTGACCATGACTTGTCTTTGACTTGCTAAAAATATCCATGACAAAATCTTAGCCTTAAATATATGTGCCATGTTGATTTTTCCTCTGCACAAAATTACAGAATATTACATCAACATTAATTAATCAAATTTATGTCATCAAACAGATATTAAGTTAGTTTGAAAAGATCTATTTTCCATAAATCCATGCTGCTTGGCATTAATTGAATTACAGTCCTTTCATTTTTATCAATCAATTCCCATATCAGACAATCCAGGATCAATGTCAGGCTGACAAGCCTATAATTGCCTAGGTCATCCCTTTTATACTTCTTAAATATTAGCACAACCTTAACTTACTTCCAGTCCTCTGAACTTCCCCAGTGTTCTAAGACGTATTAAAAATCAGCAGCCCAGAGAACTTCTCAGCCAGCTCTCTTAAAACTCTTGGATGGAAGTTATCCAGGCCTGTAGTTTTAATAATGTCTAGTTTTAGTAGATACTGTTTAGTATATGCTCCTTAGTTACTGTTAGAATGGATATTATTACATCATCACACGATAGTACAACACCGTCTATTTCCAAAATACAGAACAGAAACATTTCTTGAACACCTCTGCCTTTTCTGCATTATTATTGACAGTTATACAATTTTCATTTATTAATGGATCAATACTATTGTAACTATTCCTTTTGTTCTCAATATATTTGAAAAATGCCGTCTTATTGTCTTGATTCTGCTGACTATAGATTTCTCCTTTTGTGTTCCTGATCAATTTTCTAGAATTCCTAGCTTCTGATTTATATTCATTACTATCAACTATCAACTTCGTCTTCCCCACCCCCGCACTCTCTTTTTAAATAACTACTTTCCCTTTCCTTCTAAGCCAGGTTGTTTTTTTTAACTAACATTGCATTCTTTCTGAATTATGGCTTTTTAGCCATCTATTTAACTTCTCTCCCAACTGATATGGCTCAATTTCGTTCAGCTTTGTGAATCTGGCCCCTTTAAAGTACTAGGGATCAGATCCTCACATTTTTTTAGGTGCCTAACTCCCATTGAAATCAATAGGAGTCAGTTGCCTAAATACCAGAGGATCTGGGCCTAAGTATATAAATTACTGGTTTAGACTTTATTTGGTTTGCATATAACAAATGTAATCAAATCACGGTCTCTTGTAGCTAAGCTACCACAAATTTTTAGATCTGTGATAAGTTCCTCTTTACCTGTGAAGATGAGGTTTAATATAGAATTTCTTCATATTGGATGCAAAAGGAAATTTGCATAAGAAATTATCTTCTATAATATAATATTTAGAAATACTATTGATGTTTTAGTATTGTCATCATGAGACCTCCTGCATATGTCACTCAAATCAAAGTCCCCACTAATTACACAGCTTCTTTTTCTTTACATTATAAATAGGTGCTTAAGGAGCTAGTCATCCTATTATCTATGATTTGGTGGGCTATAGCAGACACCAAATTAGTATCTCATCTTGTGCTTTATCTATTAGGACATTAATCCCTAACATTCAAGATCATTTACTTTTGAGTTGTCAGTGATTCAAAAAGAGGTAAGGCCATGCCACTCCCTCTCCCTTTTTGCCCACTCATTCTTTTCTAAATGGGTCATAACCAGTGGTTTTAACTTTCCAAACATACTAATCTTCCCACCAGCTTTAAGAAATAATGACTAGGTTGAATTTATACTCATTAAAGAGCAATTCCAATTTCTTTTGTTTGTTACCCAGGCTCCTAGCATTGGTGAATAGGCAATTAAAGAATTTCTTCTCTTCATGTCCTTTGGTTCCTTGATTAATTTTGTTCTCAGCATCTTGATTTCATACTAGATGAAGGCTTATTTGTTCCCTTTTTTCACCTTCCTCTATATCCATTGTATAGCAACTGAGAATCTGACAATAAGGACAAGTCTTCTCAACAGAAAAAAAGCGAGTAAGGATTAAGCATAGAGCTTTTAGAAATGTGAGGCACTCTTGTGCCAGTTTCAGGGACAATTGTGAATATGTTTTGGCAGCTAATCTTGATCCTGTGCCATTTCTGCTGTGTGCCTGCAGATTCTACCTGCTAATCTTATATGTCTATCTGCTAATCTCTTCAGAACATGAAAATATCCTCGTATCCACTGTGTGTGTTTATGAGCCTACCATCAAGAGATCAGAAAGACTGCAGTGATAGCAAAGTTGTAAGATAACTTATATGGGATAGGGCTTAATAAACTTTACTTGGTCTCCCAACAGCACTCTATTATTGACAGTAAAGGGAAAGAAAGCTAAAAGAGAGCAATGATTTAGAGGTATGAAAAAAGATTCTGAGGTTTTTTTGATTTGTCTAGTGTTCCCCATCTGCTAGGTGCCTCACTGTCACATTGAAAGAAACAGTCCCTAACCGTCTGTGCTTGCTAACTAACTAGATATCATTATGACCATGGGGCACCCTATATTCACACCCTATATACTACTGTAATGATTTTTGTACAAAATACTCCTTGTGGGGGATCATTTGAAAATTAATAACACATTGGTTAATAATATCATTATAAAATATATGTAATAATGCTGTATGTGGAATTATGGATAGTCACTAATATTATGCTTTAAAGTCTGTGATGTCACTAAAATGTGCATAAACCAGGCATGTCAGGAAGAGTTGATAAACAGGTTTATTCCTGACAAAGGAAAGAGGACGACACCTCAGATCAGATGTGGCCCAAATTCAGTGGACTATTCATTTGTATCACAAGTTGCAGCAGGAAGAGACAGTTTGCATAGTAGCAATCACCAGTGGGTAAAGATCCAGCATGGAGCCTTATCTTCCAGATCTCATTGTTTCTATATTCAGCGGGAACATTATTTGGGGGTGCACTTGAGAAGAATATATTTCAAAGGTACACTGAACTACATAGAGCTGGGAGCAAATACCTAAGTTAGTCTTCACCTTAAGGAGACAAAGAAACCAAGGGATTTGATTCCAGTGATGATTCTTTGCCTGGCCAACCAGTAAAAAGCTGGAAAAACTATGGGTCAGAGAAAAAAAATCTTGAACAAGACTGTATTGTGCTCGATTAAGTTTTAGACTTTTAGATGTGTGTTCTCACTTTTATTTGTAACTATTTCTGACCTTAAACTTGAACTCACTGGAAACGTCTCTCTTTTTGACTAAATAAGTTTGTTTTACTTTTTATTCTAAATCAACCCTGTACTGTGTTTGACTTGAAGTGGTTATTAACACCAGCTAACACAACAAGCTGCTGTGATTTTGTCTCTTTAAAGGAGCAATGGAACTTATTACCGTACTTCTCGGAATGTTCCAGGAGAGGGCTGGACATTTCAGGGCAGACAGTTTTGGGGCAATGTGAGACTGGGGGTGTGGTGGGGTCACTTGGCTAGTAGTAACTCAGGCTGGTGTAGACCAGAATGTGGCTGTGATATAACAAGTAATCTGCTGGAGTCACAACTGGAGAACCAGGGCTGCTTAATATATAGACACTGATTACATGCTTGTATGCTGGCTGGGAGAAACTAGACAGGGAGCTACAGCAGTAGAGCATTTTAAGGCACTTGGGGTTATAGAACAAGTAGTGACACAACCTCTGACTGGTCCTGTTTGAACTCCAAAATATGACAATTATACAGATTAGCAATTGGGAAAAAGGCAGTAAAAAATAAGCAGGAGATCAAGGTTATAAGTACACTTTTTTTTAATGTTATCCCTCTGTAATCCCCCTGTTCTAATCAACGTTAGCAATGCTTTTTCCACTTTTCCTAGTTTCCTTCTTCCCCATATATTCCCCAGCCAGGAGTGAGAATATCAGTAGTAAAAATATGCTCTAAACTCAACTATAGTCCAAAACCTAAAATTAGTCTCTCCTTCCAATAATAATGTATGGGAAAGGCCAGGATCTCCAGAGAGGTTAATGTATTGTTTCATCTACATGATAGAGGGGGAAATTAATACAGATTTATTTCAACTGGTTCATTTTAACTCCAAAGTAAAAATGAAACTAACACAAAGTAAATTTCCCCATTTGAGGATGGTACAAGAGGGAACAGTGAAAAGAAGTTATCTGGCTGAATGCAAATGTTAATAGTACATATTCTGTTACAGAAATCAAAATAAATTCTTTAATGTAAAAAGAAATAAGTTGTGAAAGATAATCTTTGCCAAGACTGTAGTTAAAAAGTTTAAGTAGACTACTTCATTGACTTTTCACTTCTTGGGTAATAGGAAGTTACTTCACAAATCCAGATTATAGCATCATAGGACTAAATCTGGCCCCTTTGTGTGCCCCAGCATTAGGAGAATAAAAGGGATACTCACAATCCCCCAAAGATATATTTCCAGAACTAGAATTGTGGACCCCTGGACAATAACGCCTATCTACACAAATCCACAGAATCAGTGGAAGTGAGCTTCTACTGGTTCACCACAACTCTTGATTGGATAGAGTAAAAGCTAAGGGACAAAAAACAAAACAAAACAAAAAATTGTTGGGTTACATCCACAGTCTAACTCTACAAAGAATCCCAGTTTCTCTGAATATTCCAGTCTTCCTTGTCTTCACAGGTCACCAAGACAGTAGAGAAAGGAGGTGCCTGAGAAAAATCTCAGCCAGCTCTAGGTTGAGTCTTGGTGGTGGACTAGCAAAGGATTGTGCTGAGGCCTCCATTTCTAGTGATGGCCTTCTGAAGCCTCAGCACCAGTTACTGGTAAATATCAGGGTGGAAAAAACCTTGGATCTTCCTGGCTCACTCCATCAGATGCAGAAACATCCACCATGTAAATTTTCACAAATATTTCTGTCTTGAAATTTAAGTTATAAAACAACTGTATTTCCCCAATGCTTATTTACCCTACACTCACTTTTTAAAACTAAGTCATTCATACAAAAAGCTACTTACTATAATAACATGCATTTGAAAGTTACCTTTCATGGATATAGGTTTGGCCTTAAGAGGAAATGTATCAGTGTTCAATTGACAAGGCAGATGATGGCATATCCAAGCATAACTACCTTTATAGAAACAGCAGATATTTGCATATGATACCTAGTCTTTGCGGAAACCAGAGCTTGCTGCTGATGACATGAGCAGTTTCAAGATCTATTCCCCAAACAAGACTACTTATAGATTAGCTGTTTATCACTTACAATTTCCCTTGTTTTACATGTGACAGTTACTTAGATTCTTTTTGGCTGATACATGTTGCAAATTTCCAAGCACATATTGCAATATCCAGACTTTCCATACTATTGTGATTAGTACATTTTATGGTTAAAAACACTTGCTTCGATAAACAAGATATTACATTAAGAAACTAAACTTTCCATTCCCATTATCAGTAAAAGCCAAACATCTTAATTTGATCATTCTACATTATTTCAAATTAGTCTGAAAGTTTTCTAGAAGTTTGCTTCACTTAACAATAGGTCTTTGCTTAGCAATAGACCCTTTGTTATACATTAACCTTTTGTTATAAACTCCCCCAGATCCAGCATTTTAGCTCCTAAACCTTTCATTAGAATGTCATATGCCTGCCAGGTTCCTTTAAAGGTTTGCCAAACTTTGTGAAATCAGCGGCCAGGTTTGGTGTGGACCCACTCACTCCCTACAGATCTTGGGGAGGGATTAAAAGTTTTGTTCAAAACCATATGACACTCAGCAGATTCCACTTGAATCTAGAATCAAAGCAAGATGCAGGGGTTGTGCATCCACACAAACTGAATAAAAAAAATGACAAAGAACAAGGTTAAATCCCCTGAGAATGGGCATCTCTTAGCTCTAGTCAGCATGTGTGGCTTTTCTGAACTTATTTAGTCAGACATAGTATTAAAGAGAGAAGAAAAATTTTATTTATCAGATTGTTTTATATCAGTTGCTATATTTTACTATAAACCGTTCTTTATTGTTACGTAATTCTTGCATCACATTGCTGTTTATACTTGACAAAGATGAAAAAAGCTATTAATACAAGTATATATTCCATATCACTTATTCTACTTTCTAACCATAACTGCTATCAAGATTTATCACAGAGAAAGAGTCATTAGACCAGAACATCTATTAAGTCATTGTAATAGTATATGATCCTACACATACAACAAAAAGGTTAATGTGGGCCTGATAGGCTAATTATGTTATCTGGCTGCACCTGGAGGGTGGTTCAGGCTCCATTACATATGAAGACCAGCTGGGAAAGGAACTGAGTTGTGACTATGAAGGTAGGCCATCTGGAGCAGAAGGGGATTGGTCTGGCTGTGAGGGATGGGTTTGGCTCTCTGCTGAGGCTCAGGTTGGCTGTGCTAAACTGGCTGGTCAGGGGCAGATGGAAGTGATAATAAATTATACTAAAACCAGACTAGAAAATGTGGATAGGAAAAGGATTGAGGAAGACTGGATGCAAACAAGGAAAAATAAAAGAGAGTCTTTAGAATCAGCAGCAGGAACAACAAGTGGGAAGGCAGGAATGGGACACAGTAGAAAATTACTTAATAGTAAAATCCCTAGCTAAGGCTATAAAGACAGGAGACTTCAACTCCCTGAGGATTGCAGTGTTTCAAAAAAGTGTTGGAGACACAGTAAGAGCTAGGAAACTACGTTCTGGAGACTTGTTAGTGGAATGCAAAAGCAAAGGACAAGTAAGGAAGCTCCTTATGACAAAGGCACTAGAAAGCTAAAAAATAAATTGTCAGCTACCCAGATTCCTAACTGAAAAATAAGGGTAGTGTATGAAGTGCTACTTGAAGTGCCAGAAGATGAAATAAAACAAGGAACAGGTGAAGAAAAGGTGATACATCCTAAGAGGGATGTGATAGCCCTCAACAGCTGTGCTAGTCACATTTAAGGGAAAGATACTTCAAGATAGAGTAACTCTAGTACATCAGATGTTCTGGACTTAACCACATATACCTCCTCAATTGAGATGCTACAGGTGTCAAGATTTGGTGTCACAGTAAATAATTGCAAGGGTAAATTATGGTACAGCAGTTGTGCAGCTGGCCATTCATATGACCAGTATGAGGAAGGGAAAAAACAAAAATCCTGTAGCTGTGAAGAAAAACACAGGTCACCATATGGAGGCAAAGGAAGCTAAAGAAATACAAAAAACAAAATCATTAGCATCTCATATGCAGAAGCTTCTAGGAGACATCTAAAAGGAGAAACAAAAGTAGACCAATACAGGGACAGGGATTAGCAAGCAACAAAATACTGGGAAGGAATTAATGACTGATATCTGAGTAAAAGGAGATGACATGCCAATTATAGCACAAGATTCATTGCATTTATGATTTGCCATAAATTTGTTATTCTCAGGCAGGAAAGAAAACAAAGAAAATAAGAATTATAGGTATAGCTGGGAAAAGTAATTATGAGTGAGCAACCTAAATGAAGAAAGGATTGAAGGTTAAGAGAATGGGGGGTGACTATTTTTAGCTAGAATGCACACAGTTTTATAGCCTATGGGCCGGGGTTAAAGAAACATTATTGATATTGAAAAGAGAGCCTGATATAATATGCATACAAGAGACTTGGCTAATAGAAAAAAAATAGACTATATTTAGTCATGATAGATTAATAAAGAATGGGAAGAATTCAAATTACCTTGAAGTAGAGGTTTAAAAGCTCAACATTGAGTATAATGCTATTGAGGTACCAATACAAAAAAAATCCATCTGTCTCTCAAACTGTATAATGTTTATACCCCCTGCAGGAAACTAGATGCTGAAAGAATAGTAGATGTCATATGCCCATAAATTATTTGCAGTGATCTGATCAGTCACAACCGATTTTGGGGAAATAGGACAAATGATAATGGAAAATATTGACCAATTTTTTAAGATAATTTAATAATATTAGATGATGGAATACCTACCAGTCCGATACAGCAGATAGAAGCCTTTCTTGGCTAGACCTGGTAATAGCTTCTAGTAATATAGGAAGCAAATACAGCTGAGAAATTACAGAGAGGAGGGAATGAGTAGTGACCTCTTCCAGATATTAATTACTTATTAAGGAAAAAGAAATATTGAAGACAAGAATAATATCCCTTCTTGGAACCCAGAAAAAGTAAACTGGAAACTCTTTAGATACAAAAGTGAGGACGATGTTGGTGAGCAGTATATAAGTGAGGATATTAAGCAATTAATTAGCAATGTTACTAAGAGAATTATAAAAACAGCCTGCCTAACTGTTCCAAGGAATCAATCGTAATTAAAATAGGAAAAGTGTACCATGGTAATTAAGGAAAAGAACAAGGCAGAAAAGAAAGCAAAATCCACACTCAACTATGAAGACTTCATGACATATATATAAAAAAGCAAACAAACAAATAAAAACCAAGGCAGAAGGACAAAGGTCTATAAAAAGGGAAAAATAAAAAAAAGAAGCTGGAGGAAATACTGTGAGAGAGTAAATAAAGATCTCAATACATCAGAGGAATGCAAGGAACATCAGAAAATGAATAAATTGAAGAGTAAGAGTAATACAATACTTGGCCTTCTAGTTGACGGCCATGGAGTAATAACTCCAACAACGAAAAAATGGAAATTCTGGTGGCCAGATTTCAAAAAGTCACTAATAATGAGGATCAAAGGATAGAATTAGGGAAAGGAAAAAAATGTTCCTTAGTGATAATTATGAGATGAGGAGGTAGGAAGACAATGTAAATTTTATTTTAAATGAAAACTTCAGTAATGAGGGAACTCCAAAAAGGGATTATAAGAAACAAAAACACCACACCAGGAAAGCACAAAATAAGCTTTGAAATGCCCACACACCTAGGTGATGAAAGCCTGAGGGTTATATTAAAATTGTACAATACCCTATGGAGGGAAGGGGAAATATCTGGGAAGTGGAAATATGCAAGTATTGTCCCAGTTAGGAAATGAGGCAAGATGTACTCTAGGCGTGAGAAAATATACACCAACTGCCCTTACAACATGTTTAGGTAAAACTGGAAAAAATGGTGACAGAAAGATTAGTAGAACACTTAAAAATAGGCTCCTAGATGGATCACAAGTGGGATCAGAAGAGGTAGGGTCTGATTATATGAACAATGTGGTCAGACAGAAGCACAAAAAAGCTTGAGAACCAAAAAATACTTGATAGTATCTTTCATGGGCATAGAAAAAGCCTACAATGTGTTATGGAGAGAAGGACTATTATATAAAAGTGGCAACCATAGGTATTGAAGGAAGGATGTACAGATGGATAAGGGATTTCTTAAGCAAAAGAACCATAAACTCCAGGTAGGGAAAGCTTTTTAGATCATTGTCATAAATAGACAGTCCAGGGTTAATTCCTCTTTTACCTGTAAAGGGTTAAAAAGTTCACATAGCCTAGCTGACACCTAACCAGAGGAACCAATGGGGGGACAAGATATTTTCAAAGAGGGAGGAGGAAAATCAGTCTTTGTCTCTTCAGAAAAGTTTGTGCCAGAGTGAAGGATCCAGGAATCAGCCATCTAACATCTTAAAAGTAGTAAGTGTTTAAGAGAAGTAATGTATTAGATTATGTTTATTTTCTTTTGTGACTTCGTTTTTGCATAGAGGGAGAATCAAATTGGGTGTCTTTGTTTAACTATAAGGTTTTTGCTCCGAGGGACATCCTCTGTATTTTGAATCTGTTGTCTGTTAGAGTAGCTTGCATGCTAATCTCACAGAGGTATTCCTTTCACCCTTTTTCTTTAATTAAAAGTCGTCTTCTAAGAACCTGATTGATTTTTCCTTGTTTTAAGATCCAAGGCTTTTTGGATCTGGGCTCACCAGGAATTGGTGGGAGGTGAATCAGTCTCAATCCTGCCAGGAAAAGGGGGATAAAGACTGGGGAAATATTTGGGGAAAGACAGAGTTTCCAAATGACTCTCTCATAAACATTTGTTTAAACTATTTAGTGGTGACAGCTACTAGATCTAAGCTGGTAAATAAGCTTAGAGCTTATCTCATGCAGGTCCCCACATCTGTACCCTAAAGTTCAGAGTGGGGGTGACACCTTGACAATCATATATTATGTTACACAAGGAACTCCACAGGGAGTTTCATTAGCCCAATCCTTTTTCAGATCATGATAAATGACCTTTCAAAAGAGATGAGTGCAGGAATAAGCATCACATTATTTGTCGATGACTGTGCCAAAGGAACCAAACGTAGAAACCTTGAAAGTGATTCCGTTTGGTGGCAATGATGCACTACAGAGGAGTACAGAATGAGGAAACAGGAGAGGCTTCAAGTTCTCCATTGACAAAACCAAGGAAATGACCTTCACAACACAGACAATTCAAACGGAGGTGTAATTTTCTATAAAAGACCTGCAAATAAGCATGGTGAAAAAAGTACAAATTCTTAGGTCTGATATTTGATAACAAGATCACCTGAGAGATCACAATGAAAATATTGTAAGTGAAAAGGCAGAATCAACGTACTTAAAAGTATATCTGGACCCTCCTGGGGAGTGGACAAGAAAATGGTGCTAATGCTGTACAGAGCACTAATCAGACCCATTGAGTATAGCTTTAGGCCTTTAGGTCGGCATCAAAAACAATCCTGAAAAAACTAGACTGTATCCAGGCAGAGGGATTGCGTATAGTACGTGGTTCCTTCATTACTATGTCTTTGTGTGTAATGCCAAGAGCAGATGGAGAAATGCCTATCACTCTTAGAATGAAGCTCCTGTATGTAACCTTTTCAGCCAAAGTACTAGGTAATATATACTGATTGTTGGGAATTAAGTGGAGACTGGGTAAGACAAAAACTCAAAATTCCTTTTGTATGTAGGATAAAGAAGTAGATAAAGGATCTCACTGACAAAAGCAGGTTAAAAGAGGTCAAATCTATAGCTTTGGGAAAATAATCTAACACTGAAAAACCATCACCACCACCACTGAAAGACATGGAATTATATAATAAATTAAACAGGAAGATCATGATAAATATACAAGATATAGCAAATCAATAGATCTGTGAAAAGGGGGGACACTATTGTCAAATAGTGATAGCTCCAGAGAGTAAGGTGCCAGTAGAGTAGGAACAGGTTTCTTTGTGCCCGCATTTCAACTCAAGAAAGTCGTAACACTGACTTTATCTTTGTTTCTCCGGCTGAGCTACCAGGATATTGCTGGCACTAACTTAGGCCTTAGATGTCTGGCCAGCTGCCATCGCCATCCTGTCTGATTCCTTATAATGCTGCAGGCACTATATAATGGCAAGTCTGACAACAGAAATGATGTGCTTAATGAAATATTACTGCTAACTGAATTGGTGCAATTGGATATGACCGTAGTAATAGCATGGATCTAAGCACATGTAGGGATAACTGGCAACAAATTGGCAGACAATGAGGCCCCCCCCCCAAAAAAGCTATTGAGCATGAACAAGACCTTCCTGAAACTGTGTGTGGTGCTTGTACTAACACTCAAGCACCAGGATAATCAATTTAGGGGAGCCATATCTGTGGAGAAGTGGGTTTCTATTGCCCCAGACAGTTATGCGTCTGTGGCAACCCAATTTGGGGTTAGGAAGTTCACTGTAAGGATTGTGGTTATGTAGGTTTGTGAGGCAATTGGCTCTGTGTGGTTTACACATGGGTGGGTGGCATAAGAACCATAACATAAGCTGGCTGGTTTTGAGAGGAAAGGATTTCCAAACTTCGCTGGGGCAGTCATTGAACTCATATCCCAATAGTTTGCTCTTCACAAGAGGAAAGTGAGTATGTGAACAGAAGAGGATACTAGTCTATCATTCTGCAAGGCCTTGTGGACCACAGGAGCATGTTCATGAACACTAATGTGGAGTGCATTGGAAAGGTTTATGTCAAGCTGCTGCGGAGATCAGAGTTGCATGCAATGGTGGAAGCAGAGACTTTAATCCCCAGGCATAAAATTGTTCTATATGGTATATTTCTAACTGTTTTGGGGAACACTGCATATCCACTCATAACTTGGCTAATGAAACCTCAGTGTCAGGATTTCAATTTCTAATGCAATAGCTGCAGAATTGTCATGGAATGTGCATTTGATAGGCTGAAAGCTCATTGGAGATACTGACACACATCTATATACCAATGTGAAAAGTGTTGGTAGAATATTGGTGTGCTGCACACTCCACAACATTTGTGAGGATAAGGAGAACATTTCCATCCTGAGTGGCTCAGGCCAGATCTGGTTTGAGAACTGTTTACAGACAGCCGGATCCAACCTACATGCACACAGGTCCTAGTGGGCAAAGGAAGTGAGGGATGTTATATGCTCACACATCACAGCAGGGACAGAAAAGATATTAGCCTTTTGCCTGTGTCAAGGGACATCTTAACATCCCTTTCTTTTACCTGCTGAACATGTAAATGAGGGAAAATATATAGATGGACCTACAAATATATATAGGACCTACATAGCTTTATAACTCTGTTCCATTTTGAATTGCTGTTAATGATGATCTGTTACCTGTTCTCAGGTGTCAGTGCACACATTAGGTAAGGCAGTTATTGCAGGGAAACCACATTGTTCTATTGGCTTGATGTTGGCTCAGCTTGGAAAAGAGGAGACTAAGGGGGGATATGATAGAGGTATATAAATTCATGAGTGGTGTGGAGAAAGTGAATAAGGATTGTTATGCACTCACTGCTGCTGTTGTTGTCATTATTGACACCTGTATGTAAGGCAATTCATCAGTTTAGAATCATTAATGAGGTAGGAGTGCTGATGGAAATACTCTTGGCCATTGTTACTTTTGAGTTTTTGTGTGTGTGTAGGGGGGGACATATGAAACTCCATTTACAAGTGTAATGGAAACACCTCTTTAATGCAATGATTTCAGGTTTCTCTTTACACGGGTAAAGGATGCATTAGCACTTACTTTGCCACATTTAGTGTTCTGAAGTACTTTGCAAAATAACACATTTCAATGCTTAATTAAAACCCTTTTTCCAGAAATGTGCTACCTGTGGAATTGATCCTAGGATCGCAATACACTTTGCTTGTGTGCCTGCAGTTCTTTTCTTTGTTTCTGAAGTGCCACATCTTTAGAGGCCATTGCTCATGGGAGTGCTTGAACATTTGCAAAGTGTTTATGAGGGAGGTTGGAGGGGAATAACTTAATCAGTGGTCAGTGGTAATGTGGAACTGTAACCCTTGCAAGGCGCAATTAATACATGTTGGGACTCCCTTAATCTGTTTGTTACATCACTTGAGGTGGGGGAATGGGTTTTGTTACATAGAACTGGTAGATACCTTGTGATTGCCATTATGTTGTGGGATTGTCTGTTTGGTTTTTTGTCTATGTGCTCAATAAACTAATTAACAAAGATATCGGATGAATCTACAGTGTATGCTTCTTTGGGTGGCATGTAGTGTACATACCTGTTTAGCTTTCCTCTCCTCCTCCCCACCTTGCACAGGTATAAATAGCAGTGCAGACAGTGAGGCAAGGTTCAGTGAGTAAAGACACACCCGAAGGGTGTATGTATTCAAATACATACTGTGACAGATTTATGTTATCAATCTGCCTGGGGCTTCAGGCTGAGGCTGCAGGATCTTTAGGGGAGGAGATGAAGGAGCACACCAAGTGATTAAGTTTAAAGCTTTATTAACCAAATAATAGCGGTGAGTGTTGGGTGCACCCCACGTCACTCAGAGGAAGGAAGAAAGAGTTAGTGCCCGAGCCCTAATCCACTTTCATACTTACACACGCACAACGCAAAGCTGGCCAAGCCTGGGTGTAATGTAAGAAGAAGAGGGGGAAGGGTAGACGAGAGTTCTGCCTGTGCACAAGTCGTCTAGGGTCCACTGTAAATCTCTGACTTGCTTCAGCTCTCGGGCAGGTTTTGAGCCCTGGGTTCTTCTGGGGCCATTTTCATCCAGGGACCCTCGTCCTCCATGCTCTCTGTACCAGTCTGAACCGGCCTTCTGCGGCTCCCTTAGGTTGCCCAAAACACACTGGCTTCAGGGTCGCAAGGCTGTTGTTTTTCATCTCATTGGCCTTCGCAATCTGTCTAGTTTTGCAACCTTGTCAGGTATGTCTGGCTCAGTTCTCCTTTCTCGCAACCTTCTGGCTTTTTGGCAGCACAGAGCTTGTTTGTGTGTGTTGGCCTTGGGCTGCAGTTTCATTCCTTATCTTCGAGCCTAGCTGGATCGTCAAGTTAACCCATTCCTTTCCCCCTTCCTCCCCCTCGGCCTCTTGCAACCTGAAAAGGAATCTTTCACACTACACTCACACCTGCAACACTTCCCAAGATCCTTTCCCATGCATATATAAGCATTAGCAATATACAATGCTGGTGCTTACCCAGAAGACCTCATGAGGGCGCAATTTTTATTGTGAATGTGACAATACCATACATGTCTCTCTCACCCAAGCAGTGCCTCCCGATCTAAATGGCTGCTGGAGCCCTTCCCTGCCACAGGGACAGGGTCTGGCAGAGAGAAGGCAGCAGAAAAAGGCTCAGCCTTGACAGGCCCAGGGGCACAATTTTATTTCTAATTTTCAAAGTGTTCACAAAAACTTGCTTTTGAAGCAGAAATGCAGACCTTGTGCTTGTGGTTCAATGACTGATTTATAACTGTATTTCTCTTGAATGATAAGGTGGGTGAGGTAATATCTTATTGGACCAAGATCTGTTAGTTAGAGAGAGAAGCTTTCAAGCTTACGCAGAGCTCTTCTTCAAGTCTGGGAAACCTACTCAGAATGTCACAGCTAAAATAAGTTGGTCCAATAAAAGATATTGCCTCCCCCACATTGTCTTTCTAATATCCTGGGACCAACAGGGCTACAACACTCCATACAACATTTCACTTGAGGGGAACTTAGTATTTGGTAAGGGGATGGGGTGGGACATTGCCACTGCTTGACTGAGGAATGCCCCAACACACAGACAGAGAGCAATGCATGCCACATTAAACAGGGCAGCAAAAATAGTTACACATGACTTCAAATACCCTTATTGTTAGTGCTGAGTGTCTTGCTGGAGAATGAGGCTGGCTGGGTTTCCAAGGACATTGTGAGCCATTTCAGCTGAAAGCATTGGACAGCACCCAGTCCAGCTCCTTGTTGAAGGGTAGTATACAATGTGCATGGTGGACTGGTTGTTAGAGTCCCAGGCTTCCCTATACAGGAACTTATGTGCTTAGTTCTTTCCCTGCACTGCCTTACTATTCAATGGATACTGTCCTCACTAGCTTCTCTGAATTTGCACAATAAAAGTGAATATTCTACTGCTCTGGCTGAAATCATGGAGTACTTAGCCCAGATATTGTTGAGCAACTGGGTATGGCTGGCACAAAACCATGCATTGACATGTTTACAGTGGCTAATGAACTCCAAGGGTTTCATGTTAATTGGCCATTGCATTAATCCTTCTATTTAAGCAGGCAACACAATATTTAAATTGATTTTTTTTCAATCAAAAATTAATTTGGATAACGGAAAATCAGAAAGGTAATTTTAGTTATATATATTCCAGAGCTTCCTCACAATATAGGAATAGATTATAATGATAGGTTATGATGATATTAATCTGAAAATATTTTAAAAATAAAGAGTTACAATGTGTAAGATAATTATGTGCCTTTATCACAGAAATGTATTATTGTTTTGATTAGAACTTACAGTGAGCCTTGTGGAAATGAAAAGAGATGTTATCTCCAGTCTTCCATTATTTCCCCAAGGCAAATTTCTCCTCTGAACTGCACTTTATACTACTTATCTGCAGTGCAGGTTCCTATTACATATTCTACACTTGTTCCATGTTCAGAACTCCCAGAGATCTGCTGTGCTGATTACAGAAGACAGTTTTGCCTTGAATGCTGTTAATATTGTCATGTTTTAAGAAAGATATTGTTACTGTTAATCTTATAAAATAGAAAGTTAATTTTAATTATTAGTAGGGCAGACTAAATAGGCCATCTGATATCCTATCACTGCTCATCCAATATTATGATATGAGGCACTATCATTGCTGAATCATATTCAGTTGAAACATAAGTATAAGATCTTAACAATTCAAATCTCTGAGAACTTTTTAATACAGATATGGCACAGAAAAATAAAAGATGGAGTTATACTTATGTGTGTGTTCTCTCGAGCTTCATTGCATGTTTAATTTTAGGATTCAACAGAACAGTGAGTAACTGGAAATGATACTCTGCTGAAGCTCAATAAGATACCTAGTAGTGGATAAATGATACTATCCCATAGTAGTAATTAAAACCAGTAGGCTGCTTGCATTTCAACCCATTAGGTATCATGGAATAGCATTTTACGCTATTCAAAAATCTGCAGGAATACAGATAGCAAAGGCTGAGATGGTCCATCCATTATCCTAATAGAAATATCTCTTTTGAAGAACTGATTTGATTCTCTGTCATTTTAGTTATGAGAGATGGAGGCCGAAATGTTACAGGTATAACAGCAGTGATTAGTCCTACTACAACACTAGATATATTGGTGGCCTGAAATGTATTAGACTTAGTGAAGAGAAATATGTATTATTCAGCCCTTCACTGGAATCACTTTGTACATAAAATAATCCAATGTTTTCTGTCATCTTGAACATATTGATATCTTTGACACTTGCACATGCACTATATTTTGAATAGGTTTATTACTGTTAAAATTATGTTTTGTATAATGTCTTTAGATAGCATTTGTTGTATGTTTGTATTTGAATAGTAGAGGACAAAAATAGCAAGCAATACATGAAGATGGGTTGTCCACAACACAACAGTAACTATGAATGACAATGTATGCTGCTGCATGGCTTCCCTTCAAAATTGTCTGTCTGAGTTGCCCACTGCATTAATGCAGTCAGTCAGGGCCAATTTTTTAAAAATAGAGAGAGAGATTGAGGCACTTTTGAAAATTCCTCTTGTGTGTCTAACTCCCACTGACTTCAAATTCCTTGGGACTTTAAAAACAATAGGGGTTAGACACCAGGTGGGATTTTAAAAGGCACCTAGGCACCTATCTACATTTAAAAATCTGGTGCTCTGTGCCTATACCTGCTCTGCAAATGCAGTGCACTCAGTTCTTTTTCATCTCTACCTCCACCAAAAATGTAATATTTAAAAATCTAAATTAATGTGTCTACAGCAGATAGGCAGTGGTACAAAAATGCCCTATTGCTAATGGTCCAGTATTCTAGATTGCTGAGAGGCATGTAGTGTAGGTCCAGATTTGCTGAATAAGTTGGGGTTCTCATGCAGCCATGTAACCTCTTCTGAGCAGCCCCTCTCCCTCCTTCCAGACTCCAGATAATATCCAGAGGCTCATTTCTCTTGTACCTTCCAAAGTGGCTGCCTCTGTAGGCTTGAGTTTGGAGAAAGCAACCTCTTCTGCCACCAACAATAGGAGCACTATGGGAGGGGAGGGAAGGAAGAGCAGGGCCAATGAGAGGTTGGGGGGAAGCCGGTACAAATTACTGGGGCCCGGCGGGTCAGAAGGGGGCACAGGGCTTACCTGGCTTCATCGGCCCTGTTTAGCCAGTCCACTCTTGCTGGGGAGCCCGAAAAAAAAATTTCATCGGGGCCTGAACCCGCTCTTGGCAGCCCTGAGGAAGAGACACCCCTACTAATGGAGCCCAGCCATCTATATAGCCTCTTCCTCTTTCCACTTGGGGGCTTGGTTTTCTGGGGCAGCAGGCACTCTGATAGAGAGGGGAGAAGAAGTCTGCTGGAGGGATTGTTGCCTTGCTCTCTGGGGGAGATAAAGGCTCCCCCTGGCATAATTGAAAAGCCCTCTGGCACACTGATCTGCCCTGCTTCCTTATGAGAGCAGAAGAGAGGGGAGAACTGCACATTGGGGAAAAATGGGACTGCACATTAAAATCAAACAAAAACACCCAAGACATGCTGGTGGCTACCTGGGCAAGTAATTATGTATACTGGGTCAGTGCTCCTATTTATTCCTGCCTTAGTGCATCTCACCACTGATTCTTAACATTTGTCAGCAAAATATCATTTAAAAACGTATTTTAAAATAACATTTATAACAATTAGCACTAGCTGTAGAGACTTTTTCATCCTTCAAATACTTTACATAAGTTAACCACTTTACATGAGGTAGGTAAGCAAATTGTTTTTCAGGTTGCTTTGAACTTGAAACTAAAATGGTTCAAAGGATGGAAAAACTCTCAGAAAATGAAATCCTTTGATTCAATACAAACAGTGTCACTCCTCATTCAGGAGACCTTGTTTAAGTGTTTTATTATGCTCTCCAAATTTAATTGTACAGGAAGAATCAGGGATTTACGTATTAAGTTCCCTGTGTATTTCTACAAATGATGCATAAGGGACAGTTTTAAATTATTGTAAAGGTAAAAGTAAAATGTTCTATTTATCTGCACTAACACCTAATGTTCCATAGATTTAGCTGTAAGTATGGGTGAAATAATAGTTACGCTTTTTTTCCTCAACATATACAAATCTATGACATTTTCCACTGCTGCAATTTGGATCATTAGCTTTTAAAAATGTTTAGATGAATACAAGTGATGAGTTAAGAAATCTGGAGATCAGAGTCACTTACTGCTGTCCATCTCTACAGCACATGAAAGGAAATATCTTTCAGAACATAAAGGAAACAGCTCAGAAGCTTTTACACAGATACATCTTTCATCCTAGGAGGCTTATTTCAGGATTCAAATATATTAAAAGAATAATGACTTGCTGTGATTCCTGACAAATGGGAGGCATAATAAAACTTTACATGATTGCAGCGTATAGTCTTTTCTTCCCAGCATTTTGTAAGATTGCCATCAAAAGAGAGTTTTCGCACATAACACAGCTGTTTGAGACTATGAATAAATAAAGATTACTATTAAAGGTACGTATGGATTGTATAATTAGTGGACCAAGGAAACACAATTTAAATAATTCATAATAGGAAATGTTTAATTAGGAAAGCATCAGTTTTGTCAAATTGTTTTATTACTGGTAGTTATAACTATTTCCCAATCATTAATAAGACTGTTGTGATGTAGATTTTACAACTGACCATATCTTGATCTTAAAAACACAAAGAGAAAAAATTACTAAAGAAAAACTCTTTAAATTATGTTAATGAGCATGTTTTCCTTTTCCAGTTTAATGAGGATAAGCATCATAACCTATCACAACATATTGCTCAATAAACAAAGTGGAACATGTGCCACTAATATTAGATTATTTTGATTAACATTTTGATGCTTAAAAAAGTCAAAAAATATTGGCTTCTTCTTCTACAAGAATTTATTAGCTACAAGAATTATGGAGAATACGGGTAAGAGGAAGTGGAAATGCTAAATATCAGCAACAACCTGTGTGGAGTGGATAGTAATTGAATGGGTTTTCAAACATTTTTAGGGTTCTGAACATGTCCACAATCTCTTGAATCAACTCCCTTCCCTTTTTGTAATTACCCACACCACCGTTCTTCCTCTTTAATATCATGCGGGTCATCTGCCTTCCTATTTGCCATAAGCAAGAAGTCAGCACCATGTGACCAGCTAGCTCTCTGTAGCTTGCCAACAAGTCCTGCATAGACTACCATTGGTCCCTGGACTGCAGTTTGAGAACCACTGGAGTAAACTAAGCCAAGTTAGACTTACAATAGTTTATATATATATAAAATGTAAAAACAGAGAGAAGGTTGGAGTTAGGACTTTTGTGCAATTAAAATCTAATCTTCAGTGTTACATTAATTTAGGATTGGATTCTTACATTTACAGTAACATAATAAAAGTAAGAAAAGGTATGTCTTATGTCTATAACATATCCTATTCTTAAACTTGATAATTAGAGCTGGATGAGCTTTTTTGGCTTCCTTTCTGCAAACTTTTTGTGGCAAAACAAAAATTATTTGTGCTGTCTTATTATTTCCCAGGTCACAAAGCTGGGCAAACCCTGTTGTAGCATAACACACTGATTACCAGCAGGACACAGCTGACCTTTATCAAGATGTCCTATATTGGAGGAGGAGACCATGAGGGCAAATAAAATACTCAAATATATTTAATGCTAGTTTTTTAAATGTAGTCACAGCAAACAATGTTTATGATGACAACAGTAGTGGAGGCCTTTTCATCTGCACCTTGTGAAGGCACGCGCAACCCACACAGGCCTTGTAAGGGTGAATGTGGGCCTGAGAGGCCAATTAGCATACCAGGCTGCTCCAGGAGGAATAACCAGGCTTAACTGATCATGAAGCCCAGTTGGACAGGAGCAGGCTTGATAGTGTAGTATAAAGAGAGTCTGAAGCAGAGTGGGGCTGACTGGAGAAAGTTTGTAGTTCCCCACAGGAATTAAAGGGGGAGTGAGGAGGAAGCCCAGAGAGAAAGTTGGCCTGGGACCTGAGTAGAGAAGTCTGGCAAGTGGCAAGGAACGATGAAGCCACCCCTAGGAGTGGAGCAGGCTCCAGGTAATAAGCCCTGATAAAAGCGCAGGATTTGGGCATTGGTTTGAGTTTATCATTTTAGTTCAGGATTTTTCTTAGGGGATTCTAGAACAGGGCCCTGAGAGTCCCAGCACTGAGAAAAGGGTGAGTCTAGAGAAGTTGTGGGAAGAAGGCCTGAGACACACCCTGGTAGGAAGACACCCAGGAAGCAACAGCGAGTAGCTGGAAGGAGCAGACTTTCAGTGCTGGTTATGGGGTTCCTTGGTTGGAACCCAATTTAGCAGGAGGGCCTTGGTTTCCATACCAGCAACTGGTATGGTGGTGTGAGGCTGGAGAAGGGGACAAGGACAGAGGGCCTTGAGAAGGAGGGACTAGGACCTCAGGGCCCAGAGCTTAGGCTGAAGGGACTGTTTATTCCATGGACTTTGTTACTTGGTAAAGAGAGACTTTAAAGTGACCTTGCTAGAGGGTCAAGTCCTAAGAAGAAAGCCCACCACAGAAATGGAGCAGCCATTGGCAGGGGGTTGCCAGTTGGGAGGAGAGTTGCTGTGCTTGGCCACAAGGAGGTGGTCTAATGGTGAGTGAATTCCTTCACACACCCAGAACACGCTTCTTCAAAAAGAAGCAAAACATGTACTTTATCTCTGTTTGTTACTTTTTTTTTTTGGCAAAATTCTAGATTCTCCCATTTATGAGTCAGTTACACTTTCACATAACTTTAAGAATTACTTTGTTTCTAAAGTAATTCTAAATTTGTTTCTATCAATCAATAGCAGTTTGGCAAAATGAAGGACCTATTTGCTTGAGCTTGACACTTGGAGAAGACAAGGTACCTCTGCACCTGTGTGCAATGGGAACATTTCTGCAGCTAATAGATCTTACTTGTCAGGAGACAACCTCTCTTTACCTTTCACATATCTTGGATATAGAACAATGAACTAGAGACTAATTCTGCTCCCACTAAAATCAATGGGTAAATTACATTGACTTCACTAGGGGTAGATTATAGTAAAGAATACAACTTTATTTAGTGCAGCTGACCAATTATGTTTCATCAAAAATCTTAGTCATTTTCAGAGATTCATATTCCTTCCCAACAAATGAGTATTTTTCAGTTATCTTTAAGTAGAATCAGGTTTTATCTAATCTGCTGGCAGCACATTTTCAGATTGCAGTTAAACACAAATCTAAAAATCAAAACTTTTTATAGGATTAAAAATCAAATTAGAATGCTGAAATCCTTACAAAATATCTTCACTTTTTTAGGTCAGTAAGTTTGCCTATAGGAATTGCTGACAATTAGCTCTTACCTTTGTAAATATCACTAATTAAATAACTCCAGGCATCTATTTCATTATTTAGATAGAACATGTATTAAAAACCAGTGATCGCAAAACTGTGTTTCTATGGTTACCATTATGAGACTGAGAGCATTCTGTCAATGCTAAATTTACTGTGATCATGGCTGTAGTATCATTTTCTTTTCTTTATTTTTTTTTTTAAATCTGAATCTCAAAGTTACATCAGTTTAAAAAAATCTATATTCTATAGTGCACCCATACCAGATATGTAAGGGAATTGAAGGTCATGGCTGATAACAATATGTACACTGCACAGACTAGAGTTTTCTAAGATACCTCACCATTCTGACTAATCAGCTAAAGAAACTATTGACTCAGCCAATGCTGTCCATAGTGGTAGCTACAATTGTATTCTCAAATGAAAGTTAAGCCACTTACGGGCCCACTGCCACTCTTATTAAGGTCAGTACTAGTTTAAAACCCGGTTGTAAACAGAGCTGGTCAGGAAATGGGATTTCTGTCTCCAGGGGAAATGCTGACCACTCACTCTCTTAAAGCCAGATCCCTTTAAAGTGTCTCTGGGCAGGTAGCCAAAAACCAAAACATTCAAAATTACTAGTCACTTCTGAAAATTTTTCCTTGGTTTTATCACTCTCATCTTTATAGAAACCAAACAAAGTAGCCCCCCTTTCTCAATACTCAGCCTGATGAAGACGTTTGTCACCTGTATTTGAAATGGCTGATACTTATAAACCTCCCTCTGCTATGCATAATGCCTCACATATCAGACAGGCAAATTGTTCCGCCTATAAAAATTCTAATGTAACCCTTTATTATAATTTCAGAGATGTGGGTGCATAATGGCTGTCTTGAACAAATCTACAACTTACCTTATATATAAAGGCATGTCTTTGTCTGTTATCCAACATATGTGCTAATGGATGCCATAATATGTGAAATGAGTCCAGCTTTAAGACTGGAACACAGTTAACTACACACTGTAAATCAGTCCATAACAGCTCAATAACTTACTTATGTGGTGACTTTGAACACAAGCTAATTAAATGGCTACTGGGGGGCCTACACTAATTCATTGGCAGGTCCTAACTCTCCTTTCAGCCTGCACTGGAGGAAGCACTTCGTGATGGCCAACCAGTCTGCCCTCCACCAGAAGCAGGACCAGAAGAAATCACTCTGCTGAATCTAAGGAATTGGGATCATACAAGAAGAAACTTCTGGTGTCAGATCCTCCATTCAGAAAAGGACATCCTAGTGTAGCCTGGAAGCTTTCCAGCTGTAGTCCCAGCTCTCACTACACACATTTGTATTTGATCTTTTGGTGTATCCTCTGGATATCTCACTATTAAAATGAGGTCTCTTTCTACTTGGAGAATTATTCATACTGTAGCTTCTAGAGGAGAAAAGAGAACAGGTTTCCACATTACTCTAAACTGATCTACACATAGGTACTTAAACGTTGCTATATGTAAGGGTCTGCCTACATTTTTATTATACATTTTTATTATGCTTTCCTAAAACAAATAATTACTCAAAAAGATGAAAGTTGCTATAGATGAAACATTTTTCACTTTTTTTTTTAAAATTCAAACTGTCAACAACAGTACAAGCATGAAAAAAGGGGGTGTTTATAGTTTCTGGACCTTCTTGACACTGTCTAAATTAAAAGCATTAAAAAAAATGAAAGCAGACAAGCAACTAATGCAAACTATGTAATACAGTCACTTGTCCTATTTTGAAATAGTTGCAATACAAATGTATCTTTCCCTCTCAAGTCTGACCTGAAATCAACAAGTTCTTTATGTGAGGAATGCCTTATGGTGGTGTGTGTTATCATCATTAAATAATGCAGTATGTTTTTAATATCATTTTTGCCCAGTTGGGGATTCTCTTTGATCCTCATTCTTTTCAAAACTGTTTACTCTGTTATAATGGCATTTGAATGAGCAATACCATCTGCTCAAGTTAGTTTTTGAGTCAGATGTTTTAGCTTTTGTTTCCATCCTCTACATTGAAGTCCAATGGAGGGATCCCTGAAGAAATTTTACTGCTAGAAGACAACACTACAAATCGTCAAATGCACAGAAAGATTGTATCCCCGAATATATTCCATATGCTAAGGGCCCACTCCTGTGAGGCACTTAATGTCTCTTGAAACATGCTAAACACCTTCAACTCCCAATGGAACTCATTGGCAGAAAAGGGCACTCAGAACCTTGCTGTAAGTGCTCAGCACTATTCAGAATTGGGATCTCAACCAATTTTTAATAATGACTTGTGAACCTCAAAAAAAGATTGGACTAAATATCTGCATTTTTTAGATACTTATCTGAAGTACAATCATACCACTTGGGTCTAGGAATTGGATTGGAAATGTAAGAACAGACTTTCTCATTCTGTTTTATACAAGTACTTATACCATGCTCATTACCATAGTATATGAGCACTCTCCAGTAGTGCATTAAGTGATGTGACCAACATTTTTTCTTTCTCTCATTCTCTTCCCAGAAGGAGAGTTGTACGTCCAGTGGACTGTGTTGTTCTGGTAGTTTTTTTTCCTCAGCTTTTTGAGGTGAAGGGGCACAGGGTTTCTGTACCTGTTGTTGTGTATTTATGTTAGAGAAGGCTGATCAAATAATTGCACTTTAGACTTGGAGCAGAAGGTAGTGAGGTTTGTGATGGCCCTTAGTTCCTATGGAGTTCATTTCAGTCTCAGACTGGCTCCTGAGAAAGGTCTCTCTCCTGCACAGATGACTTTTACTCTTAAAGTTCCACTGTGCCAGACAAGTGCAGTTGTCAGCCATGGTCTTATGAGTTTTCTAGTGTATCTGTTTTCCAATCTGGTCAGATAGGCTTATATTTTGCAGTATTCTTTGATATCTTTGATTCATAGTTCATCTAAATTCAGGAAGCAAAGAGGCATACAAGTAGGTTTTATATAAACAAAGTAAATAAAACATTTTTGAATTTGAGAAAGAATTAGGTTTATGTTCAATAGAGACAGAGATGGATTTAGATTTGTGGCCAGAGCCCCAATAAAGAACCCTGGGGACCCCTATACTCAGGGCCGGCTCCAGGCACCAGCACAGCAAGCAGGTGCTTGGGGCGGCCAAGGGGAAGGGGCAGCATGTCTAGCTCTTCGGCGGCAGATCCCTCGGTCCCTCTCAGAGGGAAGGGCCTGACGCTTAAGTAGAAAGCGGCACTGGGGAGCTGCCACCGATCGCGCCGCCAGCAGCAGCAGAGTAGTAAGGATGGCATGGTATATGGTATATTGCCACCATTACTTTGTGTTGCACTGTACCTCCTGCTTCCCTAACCCATGCACTCTGTTCCTGCGACCCTAACTCCTACACTCCCCTTCTGTGCCCATGGGGAAACTTACCTGGATGCACAGAGTGGCTGGCACTGCTGCTTGCTCCCCCCTCAAACGCTGCTTCTCCAGACTCTTCTAGGGAATTGTGATGGGGGAGAGAGGAGTAACATCAGGGCTACCTGCATCCAGGTCACTTTCCCCATCTGGGCTGTGTAAGGGGAGGGCAGAGAGCAACAGCTCCTGATGCTTGTCTCACAGCACAGCTCACAGGGAGGAAGTGACCTGGATGCACAGAGTGCTTGGTGTTGTTTCTCAGTCTTCCCTCCCCGCCTTACAGCCTCCTATGGGTGTGCAGAGGAACTTGGGAGAGTGGGGGGTGGTGGAGCGAGCAGTATCTGTGCACCACGGCTCACCCCACCTGACTCCTCTTCTGTGAGGAAGCAGGGAGAAATCTGGGTGCCCCCATGCGTTGCTTCTGAGTTGTGTGGTGCTCCCCTGCCATCTGGCAGCATGCACCTCTGTGCTGCTGCATGGGTGGCCCACCCCAAAGGCTGACCAAGGGAGCCTGGGCCATCATGGGGAGCCCTGGACCCTCCACCCACTCTGGGCGGTGTCCCCAGGGGGTGGGGACTCAGGCTGGGGGCTGCTCTCAGCCCCTCCCCAGCCCCTGCACAGGGCAGGTGGAGGGTCTGGGGATCCCTACAGTGACCTGAGCCCCCTGGGTGGCTCTTACCATGGCCTGGCTCCAGCTTCTGGCCTGGCCAGGGGGCAGGGCCCTGGGGGAAGAGGAGGAGTAGGGGTTGGGACCAGAGTTTTGGCACTGATGACCCTGCACTTCTACCCAGGTTCCAGAACTTCTGCAGGGGCCCCCAAATTGGCCCATGCATTAATCCATCACTGAATAGAGACGTGAAATGTCTGTACCAAATCTCAGAATGGTCAAAAGGTGGACATTTTTGCATATTGTTGCACATTCTAAATAGCTCCAGTGTAAGCAAAGTTTGACAAGAAAATTTTGAAGCAAAGTTAGGTGGGTGTGCGCAAGTATCCTGCTGAATGAGGGCCTTACAGGAAAAATGAAATTGTGGAAAATTTCAGAAAACATTATCCAGAGTTTTGCACAGCTGCATATTCATTTCATGGTCTGGAAAACTTTTCATGTAATGCTTCATTCAAATAGTAGTCCAGATCCTGAGCTGGTGTAATTCAGAGTAGTTCTATTGAATATACTGACTGATGCTAACTGAAGATGTGGTCTGGTGTTCACCCTTTCGTAGGTTTTATCCAGAATACATTGTGTACTTAGAAGAGCCAAACAATTTCTGTTTCCAGGAGAAGTTTCTAAAGAGCAGAAGCCTGAGCCATGTGTGGAAATTCACGTGCAATTTTGAGCTCAGTTTGCAAGCACAGTTCCTGCAAATATGTGAAAATCAGAAAGCTGTGTGCACAAACACTTAATAATCAGCATATTTAGTGTAGATTATTGCCCTAATGGTGCATGCGTGTATTCTATTTGGACCCAGCAGAGAAGAAGATAGACACAGAGATAGCTGATAGAAATACACCCCTCTGCTGTGCTGGCTTTATTGTTCTTCTGGCAGCAAAACTGAAACTAACCTAAAAAATGAGGCTTTGCACTGGGGAGAAGAGTGCTCAAACATTTAAAGGGATGGGGCATCACACTGTGTATTCTATTATCCAATCTGGATGTCCAACTGTGGAAACTGTGAACACAAACTAGTTGTGCAATTGTGTACTCTTTTGTACGTTGCCCTGTGCTCCTTGGGTTTTGAAATCCTTGTTTAGTAAACTACGTATCTGTATGGTTTAATCACCTCTCAAATGTCATTGATTACTTCAAGTTTTCCTCCCTCCATTATGAACTTTGTTATGAGTAATGCGGGGTGGGGATAGCTATTTTACACTGTGAATTTAAAAATCCAAATAAGCGGTAGGCACTGGAATGTTTCCATTAGCCATTTTCTTCTGTTATGGATCTATCACTTTTTTTAGACTGAATTATCTAATGTTATTAACTAATAAAAGTCAATAAACTGCTGAAAGCAGATATGAAGCCCCATTTATTCAACTGTACTTTGAATTTAACCAGATTTAGGTACCCACTGTGCTTGTGTCAGATTGAAAGAGCTCAATATCTGAATCATTTTTATTTTCTGTGGTTGTGACCTTCAGTAATAGACATAGTGAGCAAATCTAAAGAGAAATGTTTCAGTGATGCATCATGCAGAGTCAATGAAGGGTCACACAAAAAGCCGAATTGTCATGTCTTCACTGCCGCTTCAACTTGAGTTAAGAAAACACCTGTTATTTGCAGTGTAGGCAAACCTTGAGTTGCCATCTGTCATGCCCGAACCTTACTATATTTTTAACTAAGATTTGATTACATTTCCATCAGCGTTTTTTATGATAGAATAAAAATAAAACCAAAAAGTGAGAAAAGTTTCAATACACTATTGAGCATCCTGGCTCTCATTTTAATCTATGCTTGTTACTTCCAGGATGGTCTGTGATATCTGTGTTCCAAACCTCTGTACATCTCACATGAAGCAACTGGTAGAATAAATCTGAGGAATTTATGCTGGCAAAAAGGGATGCAATTTGCACACCCACCCCACTGTGAGTAGCTGTTCCTAAGGTGGGAGAACCCCCAGGAGATCAGTTGAGTGGAGAGCTTCCTTTTAAGCATAGTTAAGGCTGCCTGGGAAGATGCCCTTATTCAATCTATCTGCAGGGTGTCCTCGCATACTCCCCCTAGAGCCAGTGCCACCGACTTAGACTACATTGATTAGCTCAGGGCACCTTACTAGAGAAAGTGTTGCACTTGGCACAACCTTCCTGTAGGTAGATTATATCTAAGGGTAGTCTCTATATTCAGTCATCCAAACCAGTCCCAGCAGAAAGCTGGCAGAAAAATCACTTATTTCTCACCCTGTTCTTCAAATGCACTGATTGGAGCTCAGACACACATGAGGATCTAGCCTGTTGTGGTGTTTGGAAGGAATACATCAGAACTTAGGGTGACCAGACGAGATGAAGAAAATATCAGGACACCTGGGGGGAGGGGGTCCGCTGGCAGAGGAAAAAAAAAGCCGAGTGCTGCCACCCAAATATCGGGACAGTCCCGATTTTATTGGGATGTCTGGTCACCCTACATCAGAACTGAGGGAGGAGAGTTTGAATACATAATGGAGGAAGTCAATATCATCATGAAACTCTGAGACAAATACTGGGGGTGTTCCAAGGTTGGGGATTAGTGAGACAGATTTTGTGGTGGGAGAGGGGCAAAGGAGTCTAGGGAGGCTAATGGGTGGGAGTGAAAGAATTTGACAAGACATGTTATATAATGCCATTGTGATTTGTTCCATGGGACAGATATGTGCACCATTGATCTGTGCATGGAATGGGCTCTCCACATAAGGGTTTAGCCTCTCTCACTTAATATCTCTGGTACCCATGCCTACATAGATGGGATATCAGTCATTTCTACAGAACTGTCTTCCTTATCTCTGGATCCACTTAGCACAGTCACAGGGTTTCAGGGATGTGTATGTGAAGAGGACTGGAAATACACCTTTCAATAGCCAGTCAACTAATGCAGCATAGAGTTGTATTAATATTTATGTGGTGCTTCCTCTTTGCTGAAGTCTGTGTGTTGAGGGGAGACACATATGAGAATCCCTGGCATCCCAACTCCAGTGGAGCTGGGATACCAGGGGGAAAAGAGCTATGGACTTGGTAAGGACACATGAGGCCTTGGCTTTCATGACCCTGTTATCTCCTCAACCTCTAAGTATCTAGTAGAGCAGTTCAGAGAACAAATAGGGTTTGGAGACTGAACTCTCAGCTTCCCTCACAACTATGGACCTCAGAGATCTTTTTCCTCCTGGTTTCCCCTCAAGAGTTTTCCTGCAAGAAAGCATTATTTGGGCCCATAGTATTCTCTTCTTAATGATCTAGTTTAGACCATTGCTGTGCATCATGCATCTTCCTTGATCTCTCCACACTGCTTCCTTGATCTTTTTCATTAAAGGTTATAGGTCATTCAGACCCCTCACTGTGTGTTTGAAAAGGAAAAATATTTTTTCCAATGAGCAGTATGTTTCCCATATCTAAATTAAATTTGTGAACATGTTGCCTAGTTTTCACTTAATTGAATTAGATCTGTCTGGAGTTTCTCACAATTCTGTGATGGTTTTTCTATCTGAATAATTGTGTGTTATCTGCAGATTTAGCACTTTTTATGCGCACCTTCTATATCATTACTACCTCACTTAATCTCTTGGGCACCCCACTAATTACTACCTCACTTAATCTCTTGGGCACCCCACTAATTTTTTTCTCCACACTGTCAATAATCATTTCCTGTTTCCTTACTAGTGTTTGATCCATGGCACAACCTTACACCTTGTTTCTTACCTGATGGCAATTAAATTTCTTTTAAAATCTTTTGCAAAGGACCCTGTCAAAAGATTGGAGGCAGTCCCAATACATTATATACATTTGTTCCCTTTTGCCCATTATTTTATTAACCTTTCCCCACAATTGTGGCATTTTTGACAGAAATGACATATCTTTGCAGAAATCATGCTAATTTATTCCTACCATTGAGTTTCATGCAAGTGATATTTTCATCTGCTTGTAATATTGTTTTTAACCACTTTTCCCCGTAATGAACTCTACTATATTTTCAACCACTGCTACTCTTTAAAAGATAAATCCACTGTTGACCACCTACCAAGCCTCAGAAACAGGTGATGTTTTGTAGGATATATTCTATGTTTGGAATTCAGTGGTTTCATATTTTACTTAGTTTGGAATTTTGATAAATTCCATCTGGTTCTCAGGGTTTACTGTTATGAAGTTTCTGAATGTATATGTCTCCAGAGAGACCTCTCTCACTTAATATCTCTGGTTAGCCTCTTTATTTCTATAGCCACCAAATGTGTGCAGCCCCATGTGTGATATTTTATTAACATTATTTAATAAGATAATTTTGTGTTTGCAAATAATTTGCATATAACCATAAACTTAATCTTAAAAATTAAGTGAATTTATTGTTGGTGAAAGGGATAGGATTGGCAGCCCTGGTAAATTAAGTCTTCCATCTATTATAGGGCAGTAGGTGGGCAAATTTCCCGCTTACAGCTGGCCTGCCAACTTGCTTTGACTCTGGATGGAGATTCTTGTGCTAGGGGAAACAGTTTTCATGACCCATGCAGTTCTTGGCCTCTCTGCTGAGCCTGCCAATTAGCACAAAGCATGGTGGTGATAAGGGAGCTGTAAATAGGACCCAACAAATTATTCAGCAGTTACATGACACATGACATCTCCGAATTTCATATTTACACCTTGTCTACCTTAGTTTATTTTCTGTTCTGGGCCTGAACCTATTCTCATTAAGTCAAATGGAGTCACTGAGGTATCCATTAAATATACCTTTTGTGATTTCTCATCCTAATTTTAAAAAAACACCAGAAAGTTTTACACCATTTCACAGGGTTGGTATTCTTTAGTCTAGACAACCCCAGGAGCGGAATAGGAGGTGTGGGGGTTGCATATAATAATGTTTTGGCAAAGCTCTGTGGGAGATAATATCAATCTGTTGCTTATACTTGGCAAGAGGTAAAGTGTTCAGTTTCATTAATATTAAATTAAATCAGATCACTTATAGACAGGAAGAACTGATAATTTCCCTAAACATAGTGGATTTTGTCTTTCATATAAACTAAAGGATTTACCCAGAGCCCATTGAAATCAACTGACAGACACCCATTGACTTTTGTGGAAAATTACATTAGCTGACAATGTATCCCTCAGTCTCTTAGAGATAACATAAATACACTTAACTGTAAATAACACAATTAAAAGAAATATTATCACAGGAATTGAAAAGTTAAATGGACCAGGCAAGGGATAAATTATATGTATTTAGATTAAATTTGAACATGAACATAGAATTAATGAGCTACAGCAATATCATTTCAGATGGCAGAAGTTGTAGAGGAGAAGATTTTTTATACCACCAGTAACCAAATTGTGTGCACAGTTTGCTTTTATAAAGCAGTACAAGCAAACAAAGTGAGGACTTCCCTAATACTCCTTTCCAATGAAAACAAATCTTTTGATTGTGTACTGGTAGACCATGGGATATTAGCCCTTAAAACTAAGACACAATTATGTTTGGAAATATTATTTTACATAATCTTTAAAGATTTCATAGAATCATAGACTATTAGGGTTGGAAGAGACCTCAGGAAATCATCTAGTCCAACCCCCTGCTCAAAGCAGGACCAACACCAACTAAATCATCCCAGCCAGGGCTTTGTGAAGCCAGACCTTAAAATCCTCTGACAATGGAGATTCCACCACCAGTGCTTCACAACCCTTCTAGTGAAACAGTGTTTCCTAATATCCAACCTAGACCTCCCTCACTGCAACTTGAGACCATTGCTCCTTGTTGTGTCATCTGTCACCACTGAGAACAGCCTAGCTCCATCCTCTTTGGAACTCCCCTTCAAGTAGTTGAAGGCTGCTATCAAATCCCCCCTCACTCTTCTCTTCTGCAGACTAAATAACCCCAGTTTCCTCAGCTTCTCCTCATATGTCATGTGCCGCAGCCCCCTAATTATTTTTGTTGCCATCCTCTGGACTCTCTCCAATTTGTCCACATCCCTTCTGTAGTGGGGAGACCAAAACTGGACAATACTCCAGATGTGGCCTCACAAATGCCAAATAGAGGGGAATAATCACTTTCCTCAATCTGCTGGCAATGCTCCTACTAATACAGCCCAATATGCTGTTCGCCTTCTTTGCAACAAGGGCACACTGCTGACTCATATCCAGCTTCTCGTCCACTGTAATCCCTAGGTCGTTTTCTGCAGAACTGTTGCTTCACCAGTTGGTCTCCAGCCTGTAGTAGTGCATGGGATTCTTCCTTCCTAAGTGCAGGACTCTGTACTTGTCCTTGTCGAACCTCATCAGATTTCTTTTGGCCCAATCCTCCAATTTGTCTAGGTCACTCTGAAGCATATCCCTACCCTCCAGTGTATCTACCTTTCCCCCCACAGCTTAGTGTCATCTGCAAACTTGCTGAGGATCCAATTCATCCCATCATCCAGACCATTAATAAAGATGTTGAACAAAACCGGCCCCAGGACCCACCCCCTGGAGCACTCCGCTTGATACCAGCTACCAACTAGACATTGAGCCATTGATCACTACCCGTTGAGCCTGACAATCTAGCCAGCTTTCTATCCACCTTATAGTCCATTAATCCAATCCATACTTCTTTCACTTGCTGGCAAGAATACTATGGGAGACCGTATCAAAAGCTCTGCTAAAATCAAGATATATCACATCCACTGCTTTCCCCATACCCACAGAGCGAGTTATCTCATCATAGAAGGCCATCAGATTTCTAGCTTAATTTTTATTGTCCTCTGAGAGGCAGAGATATGTGAATAATATAAGAATAATGTTCATAACTTTTTTAAAATATTTTTTCCCCTCTAAGAAATACAAAGTACATTATTATGTGGCATAAAAGTATATTTGGCCCTCACACCCATAACTCATTTGCGAGTATAGCTGGTCAAAGGAAATGTAAAACTAGTTTTGCAAAACAAATTGGAAATTTCAAAGTAATTTTTATTTGAAAGGTTTGACCCATTTTCATTTTTTCAATAATGTTCATGGAATTTTCAATCTTCTTCTTTTTTTTTATTAATTGATTTCCCCCTCCCCACTCTTTTTGTTTACCAGTCATAATCTTAACACAGTCCTTGAATGGTATCAGCAAATATTTCTGTTTAAATTAATTCAATCTTTGTCTCCTTACATCTTTGTATCCTTACATCGTTTCAGGCTAACAATTTTAATTAGGCCTGCTAGGCCCCGATTATTAAACCAGCTATTATCTCTGAAACTGACTTATACTAAGGGCATATCTACCTCCAGAGTGATCAATCCAGCGGGGGTCGATTTATCGCATCTAGTGAAGATGCACTAAATTGACCGCTGAGCGCTCTCCTGTCGACTCTGGTACTCCATCGGAGTGAGAAGCAGGGCCATCCTAACCCATATGCAAAGTACACAGCTGCGTAGGGCACCAGGAAATTTAGGGCACCAAATTTCCTGGTGCCCTGAGCAGTTGCGTGCTGCTCCAGTCCCTGCCCCGCCTCTTCCCCATGGCCTCTGCCCCAGCCCCACCCCTTCTCTGCCTCTTCCCGACTTTGCTCTGCCCCTTCTCCGCCCCCACCCCACCTTTCCATCCCTGATCCACCCCAGACCCGCCTCTTCCCACTCCTGAGGACTGCAGCAGGGCCAGGCAGTGGGAAGTGCAGCGACCCAGCTCCAGCCATGCTGCCAGTGAGTGCTGTGGGGCAGTCCCCCCCACCCCCCAATCTAGCCCCACTCCCCCCATGGAGGCCTGAGGTCACCCCCCGCCCCCCAGAGGAGGGGGCTGCGTAGGGCCCCAGAATAGCTAGGGACAGCCCTGGTGAGAAGTGTGGGCAGAGTTGACTGGGAGTGTCAACAGTCAACCTACCGCAGTGAAGATACCGCGGTAAGTAGCTATAAGTATGTCAACTTCAGCTATGCTATTTTCGTAGCTGAAGTTGCGCAGCTTATACCGATTTAGCTCGCCCCGCCTCCCCAGTGTAGACCAGGCCTAACAGACACATTCAGGGCTTTGAATACAATAATGCTAGGGTGTGACTCTGTATAATGATTTGTGAAAAGCCCTAATAGGACAGACTCTGGTCTACGCTTCTCAAAGAAGTGGGCTGAAGTGCAGGAAAGGGAAGTGAAATTGTGTTGTACATAACTTACCTCCTGCATCAATTTCAATATTACATGTAAATTCTTTTAGCATTAATGGGATTTATCTATGTAAATATCTTTAGCATCAATGGGAGATTAAGATGCATAGTTTAAAGAAATTTTGGTAGACACATGCTACTATACTTTTCACCCGATCCAAAACCCACTGTAATCAATGAGTATCTTTCTATTGACTACAATAGACTTGGATTCCATTCTGTTCCCATTTTTCTCCTTATCTCCTGTTTAAGCAGAAGTTCCCTGAGTTTGTCTCTATGTGAGACTGTTATGAAGAGAATTATCACTCTCTTTAGTCCAATCTTAAAGAAAATATTCATACAATCTTGTAAGAAGTCTTGAATTTTTTTTTGTTACAAATGTTTGAATGTCTTAGTGGAAAATGTTATTTGCTCATTAGTTTCTTCATAAACAGAAAAAAGATATTTGGTGCACTCGCACTGTAAGAACTGCATAGCATTATCATTCCATGTCAAGTGATGAATAGCTGTAGTCATCAGATTATGTGGTTTTTCAAGGACATGATACTTACTTTTCCTCAGACAATTTAATCAAAAGAGAACATAATTCTGCTCTGGCAGGAGATGGCAAATAAGTTCTCTTTCTAACAGAGAATAGATTCTTTCCTTGATATATACAAAAGAAAAACATGATTTTTTTCTTCATTTGTTTTGGTGTCAAATATACTCTGCAATATTATATTACTGCTACTCATCAAAATTGAAAATGTTATTTTCAGCCTTATTAAAAGTTATGCAAGATAACTTTGTGTACATACAAAGTATTGCACAATTTTGTGGTATTTGCAGAGTATTCTGTGCTCTATAAGCTTAGTGTCCGATGGTGCTGGCTGTTATGATGACTACACATTGTGGACCATATTTTCAGTCTAGTGACCTCATTTTGTACATGCAATGTGATTCCACAAAACTTCCATCCACAATTTTAAGGTGTTATGCACTAAGTAGTTTCACCTGTAAGTGATCAGATTTGCATCTGTAATTCATTTGCAGGGGCAAGTTTTGTGGACTAATTACAGCAGCGAAAGAAATCAGGCCACAATTCATCTATCACAATTCATATATCCCCACGTGTCCAAACAATGTGCAAGGATTTTTAAAAAACCCCAACAGATTGTTGACAATAAATGTACAGATGCTTATAAACAGACATGACAGCTATGACATTTGATATGACAACTAAGACAGAAGGTGTCCCTCTGAGGATTAGCTGCTGAAAAGCAGCTCAAATTTACTAGCACAAAGTCCTTTGGCAAAAGTGCTACTGCCAGGAAAAAAATCTCACATCACTTGTTATCTAGGTCATGTAATAATTACCCAAGGTAGAGAAGAAGGAAAGGACTAAAAATGCTGAAATATAAATTATAAAAAGGAAACAATAATAAGAGGCAGGTTATTAAATAAAGAACTACTATTTCTTTGTGCTGCTATTGTTGTATTGCGGTAGTGCTAAAAGGCCACATTAAGGATCAACCCCACTGTAAGGCCCCACACATCTAGAACCCAGGCCTTCAGAGCTACCAGGAAGCTGATATCTCCAGGCTTCTACCCAGCAGCTGTTGTAACTAGTTTGTGCTCCACTTCCCATGACCCTCTGTGGACACAGACCATAGGAAGTTCCACCTCAAAGGTTTGACAGATGGAAGCCCCATGGCTTCTGATTGGCTCCATGCCCTATATAAACCCAGGAAGTAGCTGGATAACACTATAGCTCTTCTGTAGTTACTATGACTGTTTCTGTGCCTTGCTCTTGAATTCCTTGCTTGACCTTGGCTTGATTTTGACTCCTGACTCAGACCCTGAAACCTGACTTGGATTCTGACCCTTGGTATCAACCCTGGCCTGGATTTGATGATGAACTTCTTGGCTATTCACAGCCTCAGCTTTGCCCCTTCTCCCACCCTTAGCCCTGACTGCCCTTGTTGGGATTCTGAAACCCTCATTCTGCTGGCTCTGCATAAACATAGGAAGACATCGCCCTACCCAAAGTGCTCAGGGCGAGATTTCCAATTAGGCACAGTAGGCACGTGTCTAGGAGCACTGGCATTGTACGGGCGCATTACCCCTCTAAAACTGTGTGCAACACAAAGGTCAGCGGGAGAGGTGTGAAGAGCTGTAAGGGGTGCGTAAGGTGTAAATCCAGCCCTGAAAGTGCTTACTATCTAAGGGCTCAGTCGTGCACTGGGAACCCCATGGATGGATCTGTGTGTCATCTGGAACCCCACTGGAGTCACAGGGCTTCATTCATGTGCAGGCATCCACTTGCATGGTTCTCAGGACAGCATTGGGACCTAATATAATACAACATGCAATAAGTAAAAATAACAAAGAAGGGACAAGAAGATGAGGCTAATAGTAATAAGATCACGTTTACATATGCACTTACCTAGCCTAACTTGATGGTTCTGAATTAGTTAATTTTGTTAATATAAACATCCACAATCCCCGCTGGCTCTGCACCTTGGCATTGTCAACTGGTAATTATTTGAAAGCATCATTGCAAAATCTGGAGGGATTGGAAAGAGGACAGTTTAGTAAGAGGTTATTTCATGCTTAAAGGGCTGTGCAGAAGAAAGCAAGAATTTACCTTATATCATGACCTTTTACAGATTCTTTAGAATTCTTTGGATGCATTCTGTCCTGCATGAGTGTAATGGACATTAACACTGACCATTAAAAAGCACAGCTGTTTGTACTAGCCTAAGATTGCTGTTAATACTTTTCATGGTAAAGATTGTATTGAGAATAATAAATAGTATTAAATGATGTTCTTGGTTTAAAAACTGTGGTTATTTACCTTCTGAAAGGAATTTGGCTTGCTGGTTGTGAACATGTGTGTTGCTGAGGTGGTCAAGGGAGCACCAATTTAATTTAATGAGAAATGCAATTCCTTAACAATATAAAGATGCTAAGGATAAATGTGACCCTATTGTGACCCCTAAGTGAAGGGTCTCAAAACAGCTGTTAGGGAAAACCAGGGTACCAAACCATGGGTAATTATCATCATCATCATCAGCTGCTAAAGAATAAATCTTTTTTTGATACACTAACAGAATTAGTTGTAGGGAAAGGAGTAGATATACCTATATTAAGATTACATCTTCACTGTTCCAGTTCTTTCTCCCTCACCCTTGGAGACAGCTTCTCAGAAACCCAGACTTTTGTCTCCAAATAGGAGTCCTTCTCCTCTCATATAAAGTGCCTTGTTATCTCCCCTCTCTGCCTCCTTGGAGTCTCCCCCAGTTATATGTTTGAGATCATTTTGAACTGCCCCTTGGGATCACTATCTCTTCCACAGATGACTCTCTTCTGAGGAATATATAACAGACTTTTATGAAATGACTTGTTTATGTTTCCTATAACAGTTCATTGTTGCATATGCTGCACTGGACAAAGTTTGTAGTTAATGTTTTTTCTGGACTCCTTTTACAAAGTTATTTTTCAGGTATCAATGTAATAGTTTTGTCTCCACCCTCATTTACATTGCCCCTATTCCAAGGGCCATCAGCTGTTTGTTCTATTTTAAGGACTATGTTTTACTAATTTTTATGATTTGTAAGAGTCATGTAGAGGACTTTGGTAGCACTGGAATCCTATTAGTAAGAGATAAGCCCTAAAAGATTGCAATCAATTTAACACAAGACACAACAGGTGGGTGTAACAAATGGAAGGGAAGGAGACTCAGATAAGTGATTGAAAAGATTAGCTGGTGGTTTTCTCAGTTCATCTGGTTTGTCAGTGGATTTGCTGGCTTGCTTGCAGGTGCCAAAATGTTTGATATTGCAGAGGTTCTCAACCTTTTTTCTTTCTGAGGCCCCCTCCCCCCAACATGCTGTAAAATCTCCATAGCCCACCTGTGCTACAACAACTGTTTGGTTCTTTTTGCATAGAAAAGCCAGGGACGGCATTAGGCATAGCAAGATGGGCAATTGCCTGGGGCCCAATGCCACAGGGGCCTCTGCAAAGCTAAATTGCTCAGGCTTCATCTTAACCCCAAGTGGCAGGGCTCAGGGTCCTTGGCTTAAACCCCATGCTGTGGGGCTTCAGCTTTCTACCCTGGGCCCCAGAGAGTCTAATGCTGGCCCTACTTGGAGGCCCCCTTGAAACCTGCTCATGGCCCCCCAGGGGCCCCGGACCCCCGGTTGAGAACCACTGTGATATTGTACACTGACGAACTCCTATCCCTTGATAGCCAGCCGGGAGAGTGAAAACTCAGGATTCTTTACCAGGCATAGTGGGTTTGCATGGGTAGAGGCTGGTGACCAATAGGAACATCAAGCAGCCATGGCAGTGGGAAACATAGCCAAAGTAGTGTGTTCTTTATCTTCAGCTCTTGAAAATCGTGCCTGGCAGGATTTCCCCTCCCCGCCCTCTTGTGACTCCAGAGGAGTTCCTTGGCAAAACAGAATGGGAAACTCACCAGTAACTTCAGAAGCAACACATGGGGTTCTGTTATGCAAATAGGATTATGCAAATTGGGGTTATATTATACGAACCTTATCCAAACAAAGAATCACACCAGTCCAGGAACTTCTGGATCAGAAAATCTGTGGATTCAAAAAGACATCCAGTCAGCTAGCAGGTCTGTAAGTGTTTTCTTGATCATGAGTCAGTCCACGGACATTATCTGAACCATCCTACAAGAATCTAGAACCAATTTTTTTTTAAATGCCAGTCTAGCAAATAGTTGAAACTGAAATAATAGGAAAACATCAACCCCACTCAATCATTAATGCACAAACAAGAGCAGTCCTTTATTCTGCAGACAGATGTTTAACTTCCATTTTTATATTTTGGCATTCAGTGGCTGAACCCTGAACAACATTTGACACATAATATTTGGATGAAAGGTTAGATTTAAAGTCTATCTTAAAAATCCCAATTCTGGACTCTGTTTTCATTTACAGGCCTCCCTTTGCCTCACAAAGGTGCTTAAGGACATGTTTAGTACTTAGGTTAGGCACATTCTTAAGAATCTAAATGAATCAAGGCCTTACAGAATTGTTGTAGGCGATATTGCATGCATAAACAAGATGGAGCTGTAATCAAATGTAATCACTATGAATTTGATGGAAATACAGAACTCCACTGCAGTTTAGCAGTATATGTTGAAGCATCATGTCCTATAGCTAAGTAATAGCCTCTCTATGGCTCTAGAGGAAAAACCTTGAAATATTGCATTTAGCTCTGGGCACCTCACCACTAGAAAGATATTAACAAGTGGAAAGGTGCTCAGAGAAAAGAAAAAATCAAATCAAATCATTACTGCAGAGACTGACTTAAAAGGAAAGGCATATATTGCCTTACTTTCAAATGTGTTAACGTCTACAGCTCCCACTGAAGTCAAAAGGGGTTGCTATTGCTCAGAAGCTCTGGAAACCACATTAATACAATATCATATTACTAAGAGGAAAATACTGGGGGAGACATGATAGTATTTTACAAATATTTGATGCATATGAACACAAAAGATCGAGAGGGACTATTTACAAGGGGGTACAACTAACACCAAGGGGAAGAAATTAAAAATGAAAAAAAAATAGGTAAGAATAGCAAAGATTCTGCCTTAGAGTCAAATATATTTGACTGTGGCATAATGTCCCAAGAAAAGTGGTGGGGGTCCCACTTTTTGGAACACTTAAAATCAGTGTGGACAAGACCCTAGCAAATGTATAAGAGGGAACAATTGTTTCTTGACAGAAGAATAGAGTAAATAACCTCATGCTTTTCTAACTTCTATGATTCTAAGTTGATTTAAAAAAAATAAGGTGGGGAAAAGGGTAGTAATGTTACCTGAGTTTGAAATTCAATAAGGGGAAATCCTAAGTACTACACTTAAGAAGAAATAATCACTTGCATAAATACAAAATGGGAAATTACTGCCAAGGAAGGAGTGCTGCAGAAAAGGATCTGAGGGTTACACTGGATCACAAACTAAATATGAATCAACAATGTAATACTATTGCGAAAAAAGCTAAAATCGTTCTGGGAAGTGTTACCAGGATTGTTGTAAGCAAGACGTGAGAAGTAATTCTTCCACTCTATTCAGCCATGATACAGCCTCAGCTGGATTATTGTGTCCAGTTCTGGGCACAACACTTTGGACAAATTGGAGAAAGTCCAGTAAAGAAGCAAAAGTGGTGAAAACATGACCTCTGAGGAAAGATTTAAAAAAAATTGAGTTGGTTTGTTCTGAAGAAGAGAAGCCTGAGGGAGGATGTAAGTCTTCAAGTATGTAAAAATTGCTATAAAGAGGAGTGTGAAAAATTGTTCTCCTTAATCACTGAGGACAGGACAAATAGTAATGGGCTTAAATTACAGCAAGGGAGATTTGGGTTAGTCGTGCTGGGGGGAGGACAGGGGGGTAGTTAAGCACTGGAGCTAATTACCTAGGGAGGCTGTAGAATCGCTGTCATTTGAAGGTTTTTTAAAAAAAGGTTAGACAAACAGTATCAGGGGTGGTCTTGATAATACATAGTCCTGCCTCAGTGCAGGGCAGTGAACTAGATGGCCTATCAAGTTCCTTCCAGTCCTACATCTCTGTGATCCCTTGAAGACTTTACTGGGGTTATCACTTGAGGATATACTCACTATGAAACTGACCAAATAACATGTTTACTGGTGGCAGCTAGATATGCAGTTTGAACACTTGTGGAAAAGACAAGAGCCCCATGATTGTACTGGCTGGTATAGAAAATTTGTGACACATTCTCAATGGAAAAAAATGATAGATGACTTCAAAGAAAGAGTTGGTACCTTTTCATCAAGTGTGGCTGCCACTTCCAGAATTTGATGAAAAGATCATTCAAATGTAACCAGAGAATAAAAGGTTTCTCTGTATAAGAAAATCAGAAGTTCTCAATACATATGTAAGATTAAAGATGTCTTTTCAAGCATGTTGAATGTGTTGCGTTTATTAGATCTTTCTTTGCGATCACATTGAACAGTCAAAATGAAAATGTTTCTTTATGTTTTTGTGCATGGATTTTCTTCAAGCATAAATTAAAATGGTCTTTTGAAAATGATTGTGTTTCAATCTTAGATGAAGGGTTGAGTAAAAGTTGGGGAGAGTCTTTATTCTGGCCAGACTGTTTGCTTTTCTTATAAAAAGAACAGGAGTACTTGTGGCACCTTAAAGACTAACAAATTTATTTTAGCATGAGCTTTCGTGAGAATATATCCAATTCCTTAAACTAATTTCTTTTAATTTTTGAAATGGGAGAATAAAAATATTCAGGATGTGAATGCCTGTGTGTATTTCCCCACGCCTTACCTGTGGGCTTGCTGAACTTTATGGGCAAGAGAGAGACTATATCTCATTCAAAAACATCTCCTCCTGTAGTTGTTCTCTGAAGAAACAAATTGCAGCATGAGCTAATGTCAGCTCCCTATTGTAATGCAATTTTGGAAGTGCCATGGAGTCTTTTCTTTCAGGGATGATGAAAAATAAGACCTATGAGTCATAAGTTCTGTTGTACGTCAGGTGCTCTTATCTAGGGGTCTGTGATGGTGTGTACAAATCCCACAGTAGTGAAGTGAGGGTTAAGGAGTTGTTCTGGACACAGGAGGCCACTCCTTGCTGGGTACACACACTGTGGAGGCAGAATCCAAAAGGGAGCAGCTCAGCTCAGTCTGAGCAGACAGAGGAGGAGAGCAGTTGGGTGTTGCAGCCTCCTGCAGAGAAGCTACTGAGGCTTCAATAGGCCAGCACCAGGCCTTACAGTCAAGTCGCTGCAGACCCTTTCAGCCGTGGGGCCCGAGGATGACAAGCCACCACAGACAGAGTAACCAGAGAGAACTCCAAGAGAGACCCTAAGACAGACTAGTGGCACCAACAGAAGAACCAAAGTGAGGGTAGGAAGTGGCCCAGGGAGCAGGTATAGGGGCACCTGCCCCCTCACCCACATATTTTGAATTATTGTTTTTTTGAGCCTTAGGCTGAAACCTGGTGGACTATATGTGGGTTCCCCTACCCCAGCCATGGACTCTCTTGCTACTGGGCAATATGACTGTGGACTCTTGCCATTGGGAATCCAATTGCTAGGTGAAGTGTCCATTAACTCTCACCTCCCTGAGTGACAGTCTGGAGTATCACCACTACATGGTACTGCCAAACTTGGACTCAGCAACCCTACCAACACCTGCCCTTTGACAGGGTCTCAGGCTGGAGAACAGGCCAAAGGAATAGCTGACAGTAATGACTGCTCTAAATGCGTATCTACACTGTAGTCAGAGGTGTGATTGCAGTGCATGTAGATGTGACAAGCAAACTAGGTCAGGTACCAGTAGCTGTGAATCCATGGTAGCCTGGGCTTAAGCATAGGCTGTACATGTTCTCCGAGGACCTGGGTACATATTCAAGTAGCTAGTCCCTACTGAAGCCTGTAATGCTGCAACATCATTGCTATTGGTACCTGAGTAGCTAGCTCAGGTATGTCTACCTGTGTTGCAGTCATACCTCTGATTGTAGAGGAGATATACCATACTTGACCAACATCCCACACTGCATATAGCTTTGGGTCTGCAGAGGGGGAAGTACAGATTACATCTATTCTAAAGGAATTGGCAGGTCCCCCAGTGGGTGAACTCTCCCAGCACCCTTGCAAACATTAAAGGCCAGTTTTTTAAGGTATTTAGTCACCCACAGATGCAGATAGGTGCCTAACAGAGACTAGGTACCTTTGAAATTCCTATCTGTATCTTCAGTTGCCTAAATACCCTTAGAAATCTTGCCCTAAATTGTGCCTATCCTTCAGAGGTACAATCAACAGGAGTCTACTTTGGGTTTACACCTCCTTCTACTCTCCTGTTTTAGTGTGACTACCCTAATTGAAGCTTTGATTTGGCCCTAAAATCAGATTTTTTTAAAAGATACATCCTTTTCCAAAACAGATTTACTGAATCCCTGACTAAAACTTCTATACCAGGGGTCGGCAACCTTTCAGAAGTGGTGTGCCGAGTTTTCATTTATTCACTGTAATTTAAGGTTTTGTGTGCCGGTAATACATTTTAATGTTTTTAGAAGATCTTTCTATAAGTCTATAATATATAATTAAACTATTGTTGTATGTAAAGTAAATAAGGTTTTTAAAATGTTTAAGAAGCTTCATTTAAAATTAAGTTAAAATGCAGAGCCCCCCGGACCAGTGACCAGGACACAGGCAGTGTGAGTGCCACTGATAATCAGCTCGTGTGCCGTCTTCGGCACACGTGCCATAGGTTGCCTACCCCTGTTCTATACAATAAAATAACTGACAATGAGGTTACAAAGTACTAACACTTCTTATTAGTTAACATTTTAAGTATTTGTTCCTTGATGCTACCATTCAGTAACCTCTGTTAGATTAAACTGCTAACGTGGCTCTAGGGTGCTATGGCAACGGGTTGATTTGATTTGCATGCAATCTGGGTAACTAGCTGCTGAAATGCTGCATAGATGTAACCCAATTATTGGTCGCCACCATCTTTTTTTTCCCCTCTTTTACTGTGTGGATACTGTATTATACCAGCAGATTTCTAATTGCTTCTAGCTGGGTTTATTCTCCTGATATTCATTTTGTGTGCTATGGGAAGAGGGGAGATAGACTCCTGGGGTAGCACACCAAAATAAGCAAACACCCTGATGATTTTAGATGTTAAGTTAGTACAAACATTAGTCATGTGGAAGATTTCACAATCCAAGTACTACACTGTGCCCTGGTATTGCACAAACATTTCTCCATAGTGCAGCACTTTGAATGTGTAGTGTAAAGTGATATGTCTGTACTAAATCATGGTGATTTCCCTTTTTATTAAGGATCATTGAAAACATTTAAATCTGACTAGCATATTTTAAAGAATAATAGCAATGCGGCAAAAGTGGTCTTGTGGCGCACAAGTATTACAGAGCTGGAGATGCTGGCACTACAGAAAAACTATCTAGAGAAAACATCTGCCTGCCACAAAAGAGTTAAAAAACCCTCAAACCTCCTGCTCTGTGGCTGGCAATGCTGGCACTGATTAGCTAGGAGATCTCCCTCCAGGTGTGTCCCTCTATTTCTACCCGCCTTTTTGTTGTTGTTGTGACACTAAGAGCAGAAAGGATCAGACCATAGGCTCAACCTAAGGGCCAAGGATCAAGCCCCAGATTTGTGTGTATCTTAACACATTATATAAACCAAACAACTTAATGGATGAGACCCTCACCTGGCATAAATCAATGCAGCTCTATTGAAATCACTGTGATTTACACTGGCTGAGACTCTGCAAAAATAATTTTGCATCATTTAATGTACATTGCAATAAACTGGATTTTTATCTTCCCTGCTTCTATTGTCTTCTACTTTATTTTGTTTCCTACATTTTCTTTCCAACTACTCTGTATTTTGTTGTAGAAGTTCTCACATATCTGGCAGTGTCTCTTTTCACAATCTTCTTCTATGGTTAGGAGCATCTGTGTTATAACGTGTGTTTTAATTGGCCTTTGGGATATTAAAAAAAAAAAAGGCCCAATAGCTGTCAGCCTAGGTATTTTAGCCTTACATCCTTTTTTACTATTTGAACATATAGACTACATGTATGGAGCTTTCAGGACACTAAAACCCCCATTGATGATGAAATAATGAATATTCTGAACTGCGTCTGGGCACCAAAATAATTGCTGCTTTGTCAATATGTACAACCAGTAGTCCACAAAAATACATGTCAGATGTGCTGTGTTTCTCTGCCTAATTAAAGAGACACAGTGAAGAGCTGTCAGCAGCAAGAAATGACCACACTTGAAAACTATGCTTTTTTTATACCAGATGGTAGCTGCTATAGATGAAGAATTATAAATGAGGCTGATCAAACTGGTTTTTAACTAGAGTCTGCAGCTGTGGGCACTGAAAATGTCTCATTTCCCATAGACTACCACTGAAGATAGTTTCAGGTTTTTTTCCTGTAGTGAACCACATCTTAATAGGGAAACTGTCCCATGAACCGTTTCCCTTGCCCATCTGTAACAACTCAGTGAACAGGAAGAGGTGGTCTATCATTCAGAGCACTTCCCTTCCCACTTGCAAATGCAAATTACTCTCTGGAAACTGCAGCAATTGTTCTTGTGGAAAATTAATGTCGGGAACTTAATTATGGATTTTAGCTCCTTCTTAATGCAATTCAGGAGTTGCTGACAAATCTTCCTTGTTCCCACATAACAGCATGCTCACCACAAATGGATCACCACAAGTGTTCCACAGACCACACTTGAAAGCTGCTTCTCTAGAATGACAGGGAAGTCTGACACAATAATACCCTTGCCAGAAGTACCAGATTTTGAAGAGATGTGCTGACAGGCAAAACATAAGTCATAGAATGATTATATACCATATAGTGCCACACCCTGTTGATCAGCAACTATAGTTTTTTTTATGTTTGGACAAGGGGACATGGAATTTGGCAATTCCATTTTAGTCAGTGGAATTACTCTGGGTTTACACTGGGATAAGTAAGAGCAGAATTTGGCCCAGTAACTTCATACTGGTGTATCTATTAAAAAAGAAACTATAGAAAAAATAGTCTATAGATGCATACACTAATACACCATTTTAACTGTTTTACTAAAGAAAAACTACAGAAATTGTTAGAATAAAGACCTCTAACATAGCCCTCTAATTATGTGTGCTTGTGTATGTATTCATTAGTAGTGGCTAAGTTGTCTGAGCTATATTTAGATAGGTGATATTTACTTAAGATCTCCTTGGGGTCTAGGTCATCACAGAACCAGTTTGTTCAAGGAGAGGTCTTTCTTTCTCTCTTTCTTGCAACATTGGTTTGGTTTCTTGAGATTATGTGACTCTGATGATGTTTCCTGATTTGTATTCCAAAGATTAACACAGACTTCATAAATTTAATATTGTTCTGTGATCCTCAGAATACAGATTAGCTTTAGGTGGTGAACAATATTTTACAAAGACTAGCTCTTTCCCCAGTGAGGAAGCTAAATATAAAACAATCTTGGATATGAGAATGGTTATCAGTATTGAATGGGTGATTTTTATTGATTAAAGGGTCATAACTCTTCACTCATAGCAAGATGAGGCAGAATTAATTTGACCAAACTATTTTTTTTAGAATTTATGGAACTCTTTATCCACTCAGAAGGTTTCTTCAATTATAGCTATGCCCACCATCTTCTTTTTTTAAAATAGCTTAATTTATTATCCTATATAAGTGTTTTGCATGAGGAAGAAATCTTACTTTGAACATGTTTCAGAGTAGTAGCTGTGTTAGTCTGTATCAGCAAAAACAACGAGGAGTCCAGGTGGCACCTTAGAGACTAACAAATTTATTTGGGCATAAGCTTTCGTGGGCTCTGACCCACTTCATCAGATGCATGCAGTGAACAAAACTAGTCAGGTATAAATACACAGCACATGAAAAGATGGGAGTTGCCTTACCAAGTGGGGAGTCAGTGCCATTCCCAACAGTTGACAAGAAGGGGTGAATATCAACAGAGGGGAAATTACTTTTTGTAGTGCTAACGAGGCCAATTCAATCATGGTGGATGTGGCCCATTCCCAACAGTTGACAAGAAAGTGGCTGGGACACTACAAAATAATTTTCCCTCTGTTGATACTCACCCCTTCTTGTCAACTGTTGGGAATGGACCACATCCACCATGATTGAATTGGCCTCGTTAGCACTGACCCCCAACTTGGTAAGGCAACTCCCATCTTTTCATGTGCTGTGTATTTATACCTGACTAGTTTTTTTCACTCCATGCATCTGATGAAGTAAGTTATAGCCCATGAAAGCTTATGCCCAAATAAATGTGTTAGTCTCTAAGGTGCCACAAGGACTCCTTGTTGTTTTTACTTTGAACATGAATCTCATGCAGCTATTCTGCTATTAATAGTGGAAGGGGTAATACCTGGTAAACTGTACTTGATCTCAGAGCTCATTTGCCAATACATTTCTTCAAAAACATTATTTCAGAAACAAACACAATGACCCTAATCTGCTGTGTTCAGACCAGTTGCCAGATTACCATAATCTGGGTTTAGTACCAGAACAGCTGGGAAACAGAGTTAGAATAGCGGGACTCAGGATTGCCGCCTTTTTCATGTGTTACAAGAAAAACTGATTATTTTTACTTAAGAGTTCAGAAAAAGGAACCAGGGTCTACAGTTCTATAGCTTGAAGTTTTCTGTCATGCACAGGCAGAATAATGATAGCCCTGATGCTAGCTACAGGGGCCACTGCACAGCCTGGACTGTTAGAGTTGGATCCTTAAATGCATAAGTGCTAGGGCCGCCAGTATGCACAACTGTCCCAAGTTTGACATGCAATTCTGTGTCAAAGTTCATGCTTTGGCAAATGTTTATATTTCTTGCTTTGAAGACAGGTGTATGTCTGATTGATTGAAGTCCCTAGAAACAGGGCTGAGTTGTACCTAAAAGGCTGCAAAATAAGCAGTTTCATAAACTGAACAACATTTCTGCTACATGTTTTACCGCTTCAAAGTGACTCAGATTTCTAAATATAAAGTCACATCTGAATAATGAGTAATTATTCTCACTAAAATAACTGGCACTTGTGATGTATATTTTTAAACTCTTGATGTTATATATATTGTTAAACAGATTTATAAACAGAAAAGTTTAACCAATGCAACACACAATAAGTGAGGAATAATTTATTTTTTATTTAGAGGATTCTGGACTAGAATCCAACAACATTAATCATTCCCAAGACTTTTTAAATAACCACAATATAATCTTATTGAAATCTGTCACTGGTAGGAAAAGAGGATTGATAAATGATTTATTTAAATCATCTCTTCCTAATAAATCTCCAAGCATTTTAAAATGATGGGAAAGTAACTGTTTTATATGTATTTTAACATAACAGGTACTTCAGTCCATCTCTCCAAAATAATTGCAATTTTCCAGGTCACTAACTCCTCTCAGGAATCCTTAATGAAGTATCAAAGAAACATTTTAAAATAGAGATGCCACAAAGCTGATTTAATTCCAGCTAGCACTCTTGGCTAGGCTAAAGGTGGAGCAGTACATTTGGGAAAGCAGAGAAAACAGGCTGTAAGCCGTTTGTGCTTTTACAAGCTCTAAAACAATGTGGTGACTTGTTTTTGATATTTAAAGCACTGCCACTGTATCAGGAAGCCAGAGGAAGGTGGTCTGAAGTTCAAAAGACTGATACAGTAGTATATGTATATTGAAGATGTAGCAAATAAGGATAGTAGCATTTAGTGTGCTTGTAACAGACTAAAACTCACTTATGTGTCAAAGGAGGATTAGACCTTCTAAGAGGGAGTGGGTCCAGTCTACCTGCTCCTTCCCTCTAATGGTACTGGAGAGAAGAACCAAGTCAGACAGCAATAGAGAGTTGGAGAAAGGAAGGGGTAGATGGGATTAAGTGAGAGAGAGTGCAAGAGAACGCTTTTGGAATTCCTAAAAAGCAAAGATGAACTTTATGATGGGGAAATGAGGACAGGGTGCCTGCAGGACCACCTCAAGACATGAGAGTTTGCTCTAAGAGGACCTGCCTTGGTACACTATGCCAAAAAAGTAACATGGAGAATAAACCCTTATTGTATATTGCTACATTTGTTTTTTTAAATCTTTAGTTATTAAAAGCCTTTCTTCCCCTCCTTCCGCCCCCCCAAAAAATCCTTAGCATTCCCTTGTCTAGGATTTGTTATGAGGAACCACATACAGGCATCATGTAAATTATCCTATTTGTTATATGGTTGATACCATTGTACTTGGTCTATTTATAAAGGGAAGTTCTAGCAGAATTCTAAAAGCCAGTTTCAAAATGGGTGTAACAGAAAGGGCCATCTTAAATTGAGAGGAGTAGATGTGATTTGTGGAGGGGTTGAAGGGATAACAAAAAGTCAATAGAGAGGAATAAGCTATCCAAAAAGGAAAATGTGACTTTTGTTTTTCAAATAAAGAGCTTTTCTGGCAAGATGGTGAAAACTGTAGAATGGCAATTTCCTCATGAGGATATGTTGTGGGTCTGTACCCTGACAAAAAGAGAAATGGGATAAAGAAACACTAAGAACCGGGAGTTCAAGAGTGCCAGAGGGCTGCCAGTTGGGAACTGACCCAGCTTCCAGTATAGAACATCCTGATTTACCCTTGGTAGTGATGGCCACCAGGAGCCCATTGCAGCAGCATATAATAACTGAAACCCAAAGTTACTCTGCCACGTCCAATTCTCCCTGACACAAACCCTACTCCATATTCTGTAGGGAAGCTTTCATGTGGAATCTATCTTATCTGGGTTTGTGGTACCTCATACTCTGGTTTGCTTATAATAAAGACTGGATAAACTGTTATGTTAGACATACAAAAATTCTGTTAAGATTATATATTAATGCCCAATAGTACTATATCAAGAAACTTCTGATGAAACATATAAAAATATACCAGAAACAGCCAAGTTCTATCTTAGGTTTCTAAAAAGATATAGAGGAAATATGTCCCAGCTATTAAAAAAAACAAAAAACAGACAAACAAAGTGAATTAACCATACAGGTTAGAAGTGAATTAACCATACAGGTTAGAAGTGAATTAACCATACAGGGCCTGATCTCCCAACCCTGAGTCAGAGTTAAAGGGACTACTCACGTAAATATCAGTGGGATCAGCCCTTAAATAGTAAATTCTATCAAGAAGCAAACTGGTTAACACTGTCACCAGAACTGCTCTGTGTGGCTATTGGAAACCTAGAAGAGACGTTATATATCCCCATAGTGTAGTGATTTACAGAGCTAACTCAGATTAACTTTCTGCTGGTTTTGAAGATACCACATCCGTAGGCAGCTGACTCTTTCTTTAACAAATGTGGGTGTGTTTGGTTAAATTATTTGTTCCCTGGTTTGTATAAGAAAAATGATTGATTAGGGCTGCACACATCCATCTCTCTCTCATGCACAAAAAACAAAGATTTGTAATTTTTTTGGAGTGGTGGTGGTGATTAATGAAAACACAGAGTAAATATACTTTGAACCCTCATGTTTTTCCATCAAAGTCAGGAACATCCCCAACTCAGCCACAGAGATCCATCTAATATAACAAATCAAAATGCTTTCCTGTAAAGAAGACACTAGAGGGAGCTCACATAAAAGATTCTCAGATGTGATAGAAACATGTTGCCCTTGGGGAAAAAAAGGTTAATTAACTGCTATACGGTTGCCAAATATATAAGGTGCACCCAATGGCCCTGTATCTCTCATGCTGCTGAACAAACTTGGCAGATATTGATGCTCCTTTCATTTCAGTGTAATGCCCATTTAAAGTATTAATAATGCTTTTCAATTCTCTAGCAAATAGGAAACAAGTTTATTCATAAGTTTTACTGAAACTATGGGATATGGAACACAACTGGTTAGCAACGAAGAGTTTATACATAATACAAAATTATATTCTTATGCACACACACACACACACACATTAAAAATAACATCTACACATTTTTGTTAACCAGAAATTAATTGTTCTTTATGTATTCTAAGATGGAGCAGAAGTCTTACCCCCATCCATTTTACAGGTACTTATTTACAACTTGGTGGTCATGTGAGTTCTCCTTACTGAAGAATACCCATGTGAGGAAGGACTGCTCATGTGAGTAAAGGTTAGATCCTCTGAGTGATGTTAGATAATGTGATATTAGTGATCTTAGATAACTCCAAAGAATGACATTCCAGTGTTTCAATACCACAGATTTTTCATGGAGTTCAGTTTTGTATTTATTATCGGCAAAGCTTTTTTCCTGGAGTTACATTCAGCTTTCACTATTTAACAGCATTTTGCTTTTATAGAACACTCTCCATCCCTATATCTCAAAGCACTTTACAAATGAGGATAAATATTGAGACAGATGGCGAAATTAAGACAAAGAGAGGTGGAATGACTTAGCCTAGGCCACACAGCTGGCCACTGGCAGATCCAAGAATACAATCCAGGTATCCTAAATCCCAGTCCCCTTCACAGTCCATTGGCCTCCACGAGGTGCATCAACAAGGCACTTTCTTGCTTTTTTAAATTCTCCATCACGATACTCTTTTTATGCATTTTTAGTATTTCATTTCTTCTCCTCTCCCTGCAGCTACTCCTAGCACCTGGTAATGACTATTTACTGTTTTACCATTGTCGTTATTTACTGTCTTACATTTTTGTTACAGAATAAGATACAACGTTATGTATAAACAAATGCCTGCAGCAGGGCTAGAGGATGTTCTGCCATATAATTTAAGAAAAGAGTCACACAATTTTAAAGTTCTTCAGTAGTTTTTGAAAAGAACAGATCAGATTCTCTGGCTTGCACTGGTCCCTTTGTGTTGCTTTGGATTCCCAAAGGGGATGGACACTGACTGCTTGTCCCCATTTGGGATTCCTCTGATGTATATTGGTTGTGAGCAAGCATAGACTTTTCCTAAGAGCCATGCCCAGTAAAAGAGACTGTCCACTATCACATGAATAGAAAAGCAACAATCATTTTATACTTACCATATTAAAATGTCTTATAAGAAATTAAATATTAATTCTGTATTACTAAACCAACAGACTCCTGATCAGTCCTCTTATGGTAACTGAGGAAATGTCCATGCATTTAATCCAATCAACTATTTAATACACTGGATTAGTGACACTCATTAATCTAATATAAATTAGCCTTTCTGCTTTCATACAATTACATTTTTTTCTGTATTATTTTGGGCTACCCTAGAAGGCCAACAAATCTAGATACTGCCACATGCATTTTAAATTACCATGAATTGTAAGTGGCACACTTTGTAACAGGTGTTTCGATTTGGATAATACTGAGAGTTTAATGAGTCATTCTTTCAAATAAATAGTAAGGCAATACTCTCCAGTCACTCATGTTAACAATAATTCATACAAGAAAAGGACAACAACTTAATTTTGACATTGTTTCCCAATCCTGGCAACATTTACTCTCAAATCTAAAGGCTGAGATAGTAAGCCTCTGGGGCATAGAATTTTTGTTCTGTTCATACAGCACAATGACGCCCTGATCCAAGACTAGTGTTCCTAGGCACTATGGTAATACAAATAATAAATCAAATTAATAATAACAATAAATGTAGTATTCAATTATTTTCAATTAAAATCTGCCAGTGGAAGCCAAACTAAGGAGACACTGGTCTATTCATCAATGTTTCAAGGCTTGGGTAGACTTGCTTTACTTGACCAGCACTCTTAAGTATAACCTTGCTGAGTATCTTCCTGAGCAAACTACTAGATCCGTGTTTATAGCCATTTGCTTAATATGTGCTTATTTCTTTTATAACGTCTTCCTGAACCACCTCTTTCTTGTTTGTTCACTTGTCACATTTCTTTATATTGTAGAGAAAGAATTGCTATTCTTATTTGTTGTACAGTGCCTAGTGCTGTAGGATATCTGATTCATGTTTGGGGTCTTTAGGCACTAATGCAATAGAAATAAATGAAACAATCAAAATACCAAGGAGATTTTCAAAGGCACATAAGGGAATTAGATGCCCCACTCCAAGTGACCCACAGTGGGAGTTGGGTACCTAATTTCCTTAGGTAGCTACCCACCCAATTTAATGGTATTTAAAATATCTGACAAAGATACACTCGTAGTTTAATTTTATGGACAAAATTCTGCCCTCAGATACATATACAACTCCTATTTACTTCAAGGGTGTGGGCATACATGTTTTAGGGCAAAATCTATCCCCACAATCCCTGTCTGAGTCAGATGTGTTTTCTGTATCATATTATGTAAGTAACTTTTCTCTGTTAAGTACTGTTAATCTCCAAGGCACGTATACTGCCTAAATGTTTTAGTTTATTTTTTTTTCAGTCACTTGTTTCTGATCTCTTGACAATAAAAGTCTCCAAAATTTTCAAAGAATGTACAGGACACAACCATGATGCTTTCTCTGCTAAATTTATGAAGGGTGTGTGTGTAAATATATAAACTGAAGATCAAAACAGGTCAATAACAGCTGCACTATAGCAAATCCTTATATAATTCTGCTTGGCTCTTCACAGCAGTGATATATAATTTTTTTTCTTGCTTTGCATTCCCATTTGCTTTAATAAGAGCTTCTCACTATCATTTGGAGCTGGAATATGAAACAAAGAATAAAGAAATGAGTGAGGGAAAGACTGCATCTTAATAAGTGGTTCCCACAATTATTCTTCAAGCTGTTCATAAAATTCAGTACATAGTTCACCAGGCTCCTGGGTTCCAATTTTGGAAGAATAACTCTCAGATCATTGAATAAAGAGAACAAATATGTTCAATTTTGTTTCTGGCTCAGTCATCCTACTAAAAATCTAACATAAAAATAAATATAGTACTTTGGTTATTTTGCTTAACGACATCAATGTATACATTTTTTGATTTATTTATTTTAAAGATAAGACTGAAATATCAGAACACATTCACAAAGGAAGCATTTCTTAGCTGTAGCAGGAATGACTGACTACAAGGATGCCTTATCACATAAGGAAAAATAACCACACTGATCTTTATATTTACAAATTTCTTCTCACTTGCAGTTTCTTTCCATTATGTAATCCATATGATAAATTCTGCAGACCTAGAGAGGTTTACCAAGTCTGATGGCCCTGAAGAGTTTATAATCTCTGCAGAACTAAGAGGCTATCAGCCTTGGTAGCTCTGTATGGTCCTAAGAATTTATAAGCTTCACGGGTTGACCAGCGAGGCCCACCCTGAAATTGGTCTTTGGGGTTTGGGCCAGAAAAATACGTTGATTACCCCACAAATCCATGAGTGAAGATCTGTGTCCCTACAGAATTTATTCCCCATATATGACATGCAGATCCAGACACTGTGATGTTCATAAACTCTGTGAGGGCGGTCTTGCAGAATAGTCTTTATAGACCCCTCAAAATTTTCATGTCAGGGAAAACACAACATATTGAATAATTTCAGAATTAATCTATGATATCAGACTTTCAAAAAATCAGTCAAACGCACCACTCGTCATTTAGAAGGATTAAGAATTAAGTAATTTTAAGAGTTTCTGGAAATGATATTTTAGAGATATAATGTTCCTAAAAATAAAAATCAGGAACTACCTATTTTTCAAATATTTATATTTGATTAATATCTTTGCCCACTCATCTTCAAGTTTTAAGGCGGGGGTGGGGGGGTAAGATCAGTGGTTTAGGTTTAACAGACTTAAAGTGGATTGGTTAAGCTTTTGAGAAATTAGAGGGAGTGGATAGAAATGGCCAAATCAGGATTATAACCAAAAACTAGCCAGTTTTATTATGGAGACTCCACTGTCTCCTCATAATATGCCCTGAGTTGCACCCATGAAAGCCTCCCCTGCCATTGCAGGAATAGAAATGGCAGGTTGTTAAAACTATGATAGTCAACTGTGTGGGAATGAGTTTAACTTAAACAGAATGTCTGAATTAAGTTCCTTTGGCTTAGTGCTAACATTCTGCAGGAACTATGCCAAACTAACCCACAGTGGGGAAAATGAGGCCAACAATGTAAAGATTAAAACTCACTAAAAATGTATTTTGTTTTTGTGTGGGGGAAACAAACATTTTATATGAGCATAAAATTATACTGGTAAAAAAGGGCATAGCATAGATCAAAACAGTGATGGCATCCCACTGTTTCTGTTTATATCCCAAATGCCAAGAATTTTAATTGGAAGATTTAGGTTTGGATTACCAGAAGCTTTAGCCTGCTGTCTTACTGAAATCATCCCCGATAAACAATGAGGTCACTACTAAGCAGGGCTAAATTAAGCATATGAAGAGGCCTTTTCTAGGATTTTTGTTTGTTTGTTTTGTTTTTTTTCCAGTATGTATATCCCATGCTCTGCCATGCTTGTTCCATGTCATCTAAAGTATTTGTATGATACTTGGTTTTCTATTATCATTGCAAGAAGAGCAACATATTGATTAAATATCAGTTTATTATTCAGAAGATTTTCTATTGAATTTTTTTTAAAGGTTTACAGAAATGTATCTTTGGTTACATAAATGTGGATTTGTTAATAATAATCCAACTGTGTTCTTTTCCCTGGAATCCTCCTAATCTGGTACTTAAATTTTCTGCTTTTACTGAGTTATGGTAACAGTGTAACTGGTATTTTTTTTAACTCCTATTTCTGAGATAGCAATATTCCTTATCATCATAGGTTTGATAGAACTTTAAATGGTAGACTTAGCAGACAAGACTTTCAGAAGTAAGTATTGATTTTGCTGTTTCAGCTGGGTGCCCAAATTGAGGCTACTTAAAAGGCATTGAAAATCAGGCCCCTTTCAAGTGTCGTTAGTTGGGGACTCAATAAGTGGGACACACAAAATCACTAGTGACTCTTTAAAATCTTGCTGCTGTTGTTGTTTACAGTAACACTTAGATCCTTCCCTCAAAACAAGGACCAGGGCCCGATTGTGCTAGGATCTGTAGTATGAGAGGAAGAGGATGTCATAACAGTCAAATGAACATGCCATGCATTATCAGTTGTCTCAACCTTTAGAAAACAATGCTCGTGTGTGTTTGAAAGTATAGATTATTTTAATATAAAGCACTTATACAGATTTCTATGTATATGAAACATTTCAGAGGCTGGGTATCAAAGACTGGCCACAAAATGGCTTCCAGATGTGGTGAGCAGCAAGGTCTGGAGTCATGTGTCAATAACAGGAACTAATAACTTGGATTACAGATGCAGCCAGACAGTTTTAGATCCCAGAAATTTAATCTTCATCAATTTCATGATTAAGTCAAGTGTTGTTTACTCCAATCACAGGAAGTTCGTCCTCGTAAACATTTGATTGCAGTTTGGTTGTTTCATTTCTGTAGTTATGATCTTTTCATCTGTACAAAAACAAACACAATTATAGTTCTGTACTACAATAAAGCCCTTATCTTATATACGAATGTCTTTTATGGTCTAGTTGAAGGTTAAACATCCAAAGCATCAACCAGCAGGACACAACAGACAGCTGACTTTTAAAAATAATGTCTGTTAAATAAATCAGTTGCTTTTGTTGCATTAACCTCATTAGTCTGACTGCCATTAGGAGAGAAAACTTTTGCACTGAAAGCCAAATAAGTAATTTTAGCTCTAATAGGAACAGAACTGTTGATGCAGTAGGATATCTTGCTTTTCAGGACTAGTATTTTGCATGCTTCTAAATGAAAATAAATTTAAAAAAATTAAACAGTGGGGTAGAGAAGGAAAAAAAGCCATTTTCTTGACGCTTGCAGGCTATTCTAATTGTTATACACTCTAATAATGAATGCAAAAGTAATTACCATAGCTGCAGGCACCACAATTTCTGGATGCACAACAGAGCGCTGAGATTCCATAATGAATAATATATGGGGTATATTTTTTGTCTCTTCTGAAGTTAGATTTTTATTCTTGCTGTTGAGAATTTGCTCTATTAAGAGTTCCAGCAGAACTTACATTATAGGGATTGTGCGCCCATCAAATATACAACCCTTCTGTTTTGGAATGGCATTGATTGTTTTAAAAAGATGTTGCTGAGTCCAAAGTGTGGAATAGTTGGATCGTTAAACAGCACACAACTTATTGCAGAAGATCTATATGGCATTTATCAGCCACTACTTTGTGGTACTTGTAAAAGTATATGATTGTAATGTGTAAAAATCTGTTTACATGTGTCATTTGATGTCACATGTTCCTTGAAGTCCAGAGAACAACATACAGTACATACATCACACGATACCCAAAGGAGTGCTCTGAGATCTCCCTGAAGCACCAAGTATAACCTCATTGTTCTCTTTAGTATTCTTCCTTCTTTGCTCCCAATTGAATTTTCCTTGTCTTGAAGTGGAGGAGGCAACACATTCTTTCCCTTCAATGTGCTGAACTTTTATACGTGTGTTGACATTGTTGGCCTATGAGCTATGAACAAGGGCAAAAAGTGATGTTATGGACTGGAGGAATGAGACACTTAAATTGTGAATGTTCCACTCTGTTACTTTTTATTCCTTTTTTCATCACATGCTATCATTTTTCAAGGAAATTTATTTTTGCAATTTGCTGAAGTATTCTATGTATCAATGTATCTAGTTTGGCTTGGCTTGTTTACGAAACTATGAATCTGCTGGTTGTTAGGGTTGAAGAATTAAAAGGATATATGCAAACTGTGCAAGGAGATTTTCAGTGACACCATAGACTTATTATTTCCCCCCAGGATATTTATATTTATAATTAGGGTTGTCAAGCGATTAAAAAAATTAATCACGAGAAAACAAAAGAAATAGTATTTTTCAATTCACTTAATACAAGAACTGTAGTCCAATCTCTTTATCATGAATGTTGAACTTACAAATGTAGAATTATGTACAAAAAAAACCTGCATTAAAAAATAAAACAGTATAAAACTTACACATCCATTCAGTCTTACTTCAGCCAATCACTTAAACAAGTTTGGTTACAATTTGCAGGAGATAATGCTGCCTGCTTCTTGTTTACAATGTCACCTGAAATTGAGAACAGGCATTTGAACGGCACTATTGTAGCCACTCTCCCAAGATATTTATGTGCCAGATGCGCTAAAGATTCATATGTCCCTTTATGCGTCAACCATCATTCCAGAGGACATGCGTCGATGCTGATGACAGGTTCTGCTCAATAATGATCCAAAGCAGAGTGGACCAACATGTGTTCATTTTCATCATCTGAGTCAGATGCCACCAGCAGAAGGTTGATTTTATTTTTTGGTGGTTTGGGTTCTGTAGTTTCTATACTGAGTGTTGCTCTTTTAAGACTTCTGAAGGCATGATCCACACCTTGTCCCTCTCAGATTTTGGAAGGCACTTCAGATTCTTAAACCTTGAGTTGAGTGCTGTAGGTATTTTTAGAAAGCTCACATTGGTACCTTCTTTGCATTTTGTCAAATCTGCTGTGAAAGTGTTCATAAAATGAATATGTGCTGGGTCATCATCCGAGACTGCTGTAACATGAAATATATGGCAGAATGTGGGTAAAACAGAACAGAAGACATACAATTCTGCCTCAAGGAGTTCAGTCACAAATTTAATTAACACTTTTTTTTTTAACTAGCGTCATCAGCATGGAAGCATGTCCTATGGAATGGTGGCCCTAGCATGAAGGGACATATGAATGTTTAGCATATTTGACAGGTAAATACCTTGCAATGCCAGCTACAAAAGTGCCATGCAAACGCCTGTTCTCACTTTCAGATGACATTGAAAATAAGAAGCAGGCAGCAGTGTCTTCTGTAAATGTAAACAAACTTGTTTGTCTTTGCGATTGGCTGAACAAGAAGTAGGACCGAGTGGACTTGTAGATGCTAAAGTTTTACATGGCTTTGGTTTTGAGTGCAGTTAGCTAACAAAAAAAAAATCAACATTTGTAAGTTACACTTTCGCTATAAAGAGATTGCACTACAGTGCTTGTGTGAGGTGTTTGAAAAATACTATTTCTTTTGTTTATCATTTTTACAGTGCAAATATTTGTAATAAAAATGATATACTGTACACTTTGTATTCTGTACACTTTGTATTCTGTGTTGTAATAGAAATCAATATATTTGAAAATGTAAAAAACATCTAAAATATTTAATAAATTTCAATTGGTATTCTATTTAACACTGTAATTAATCACAATGAATTTTTTTGAGTTAATCGCATGAGTTAACTGTGATTAACTCACAGCCCTATTTATAATATTTTGTGCTATCTCTACAGTGTAAATGCTCAGCATGGAATTTGGCTAGGACAGCAATGTACCTACTCTTACAAAAAGTACTGAAAAGGGGTTTAATGAATATAAACTGTCACCTGTGTTATGGTACAAATCAGTGAGTCTCAAGACTATAGCCATGCTGTACTTTTGTGTGGGTGAATGAAAGTCCCAAATCGTATATAGAATATGCATTTTAAACTCCTCAAAAATATTATACCATCAATAGGTCCCTTTGCCAGGGGGGAAAAAAATGCCTTTGGGGAACGCCTTTCCTGACTAAAACCCTGAAGGGGAAATCATGCTCCTGGGAAATTCTGGCTCTATCTATTGCGGAGCCCCTTTGCAATTGCAAGCAGAGCCAATATAGCCCAGAAATGAACTAAGCCATCCTGCTACATCATCCCCAATTAGGCACAGCAAACTCCATTATAAAATTGGACCCAGCTGCCCTTTAACCTTTAGGTCATGTGTGGCTCTGTCACAATCCTGGCCTCAGCTTTATACTGCATCCCAAATATGGTATCTCCAGTGTGATGCTGCACAAAAACCTAATGCTGGAGCACTGATTTAATATTGACAAAGAAGGGAGAGTGCTGCTGACTGAAACACTAAAGCTTCTTCCCATCCAACTAGTGACCTGGTCTAACAATACTTACTGTGTCAATTCTCCCATATCTATACATATTTTGGTGATATTATTTTTATTCTGGAAGGTTTTTCATATGACGTATTTAATAGTCATTGGGCCAGAGAAACAGAAAGGATGACTCAACAGCCCAGTTATGGTTTCTCACCTGAGCTGTGAGAAACCAGGTTCAAGTCCCTGTTCCAATGGCTATTTAGTTTTACCAAGTTGAACAACTTCAACAGGAGAGATTGAGAAGAAGCCACTCAGAATAGCCAATAGCCCAGCGGTTAGGATACGCACCTGAAAAGTAAGAGACCAGTGTTCCAATCATTCCTCCACATCAGGTAGAGGGGAAATTAGAATCTGAGCTTCCTGTATCCTAGGTGAGTGCTCTAACTTTTGGGATCCTGAGTAACAGGGTGGAGGGCACTTCCCCCTCCATTTTTTCCAAGATTGGGCTTTAGTGCCTAACTCCAGTCAAGGGTCTTGGCTGTAAATCCTGAGCAGACGGATGTCCCTTCCTCCACCCCACCCTTTAAGGGGTGGAAACTAGGGCACACCTGTTTCTTTGGAACTTCCTAGTTTGAGTGACTCCCAGTTCAGCTTGCTGGCTTTCGTGTATCCCATTCTGAAGCACTAACTGTCTCCATGCTTTGCACAGGGAGCCTGGGTGCCTAGCTAGATGATCACAGTAGTCCCTTCTGGCCTTGGCCCTATGAACTCAGGTCTTTGGGTTCCACTAGGTAGCAGGGTGTCTAATCACTAAATGCTGCAACACTGAGCCTAGCCCAAGTTTGAATGTGTTATGGGCCCATTCATTTTACACAAATTTGACTTCTTCTGTTAACTAGTGGGTAGTAATCTGTGTTCAGCACACAGTATTTTGCTGTGCTAGTTTGTGAGAGTGGAAATTAAATTATCTCTTTCCTCTCCATTGAAATGCCAGCCCCTCAGGGCATTCCTCACGTGTCAGCTCTTCCACCAGTAGAAGTGTGTTCTTTTCAATTTGCTCATAACATTTCTTCATAAACATTTGTTGTTTGAAAATGACCATCATGAGATATGGATGTAATAATTATATTGTGTTGTAACGCTACTGAACAAGTCAGCATATCTGTAAAAGTTAATTGGATATGGGGGAATAGTATATTATGTAGCACATTTATTAATTTGTTGTCAAAATATACCAATTATCTCTTCTCAACATATTTTCTACTTGATTTATTTTGTCTAACTTTTAGATGACATTGCTGTTTAGTCTGAGAAAGCCCTCTGGGAACAACAACCTGATTGTTACAAAAGCATTCTTTTAGCTGATGTATCTCTTTAATTAAAACTAAAAATGATCTAGCTTGGTTGTGTAGGACTACTGATACATGCTGTAGGTAAGTCCATGGGCTGTAGTTTAGTGCTTGATGTTTTTGAGATTCCTTATTTCCCAGTCAGAAAAAACACTGATTCTTGTTCTTCATTTGTTTTAAATGAGGCTTCACATTTTGGCATAAGCAGACGCTTATATGCATTTTTCCTGCCTGCATGTTGTCTGAATGTTTTTTAGGATAGCTTCCACAGTTGAGCAACTCCAGTAACAATGTATCTGGCACAGTTTCCAAAAATTTAGAAGTGCCAGGCTAACTTAGTGGAATGTACATTTAAACTAAAGGACTTAATTAATCATTATCTATTCATGAGATGCAGATGAGCCCATCCTTAAAGGGAGGATACAGGTTAGCAACAGATTTTTTTCTTAGTATATTTCTTGACCTAATAATGAAGAGTTTATAACAAATCAGAAAGATGATGTTTTCTTTTCTGGAGTGAAGCGTTGTCAGTCTTTACATTTAATACAATAGCTTTCAGTTTTCCTACATTTGTCTTCACCTTTTTCTAATGAAAAAACAAGCAAATTCAGATAATCAAGTTTCACAAAAAGACCTTCAAAGCATTTAAATTTGAGTTATCAAAGGGAAGATGAAAAAATGTGAGTCACTTATTTGTAAGTGAAATTCCAGCAGAGTGCATGCTGCACTTATTACAGTTAGACTGTGTACAATAGCTTGTGTAACCCGTGTGTTTGTGTTTGCATTTTAAAGATCTATCACTCTTCTAGATATCCTCTTACAAAGATCAGAATGAAACTAGTGGGTTTCACCTGCTTGACATACAGTTAAGGATTCAAGTGTTTTCATTAAATCATATATTAATTAATGTGTGTTCTGCATCTCAATCCTGCCTCTGTTAAACTGTCTTCAAATCTTCCTTCTTTCTCAGAAGTTCAGATAGAATCAGGTCTTACGAGCTTTTTCTGATCTCACACTTGGCAATAAGAATAAAGCTAGTCTGCAGGATACAGAACTTTCTCCAAAGGGAGTCTGAAATGTTGGAAAGAACACCTCAGGAGCATCACAAACCTTCCCATTCTCTGCTCCAAGTGCAAGGCATATTTCTTTGCCCCGCTATCTCTATCATACAGCATCAGGTATATTTATACGGAGGGGAAAAAAACCTAAACTACCCAAACAAGACACTCCATTGCACATGCTTCTCCTTTTGGAGAGAGGATTAAAGAACAAACAACACATGCCAGATGTGCAGTCATGTTGCTTAAAGCACTACCGAGAGGTGCTTAATACTATGGTGCTGGCATGGTATGAGAACCTATACAAAATGGAATAGAACACTGGTTTTATTGCGTTGACTTCAGTGGAATTCTTCCTGATTTATACCACTTTCAGATCAGAATTCGGAACATGCTGTCTCACTTATCTCAGAATTTAGGTAACCTTCCAGAATTTGTCAAATTTAGCATCACTTAAAGTCCATACAACATTCAGTCCTGCTCTTCGGTGATGCCAATGTTTTTGAAAGCTTGTTGATGGAAAATAACCTGAGTACAGTCTATCTGCCGATTCAGACAACAGCCTTAACACATGAAGCCACTAAATAATGAATAATATTCTGTGTTGTCTCCAGAATTTTCACTGACACAGAAGAGTCACAATGACGGAATTAAGACACTTTCTCTTGTTGCAGTGGCAAATGAACTGCTTGGTTGGGTTCTGAGGAGTTGTTATTGATGCAGTGGTGCAGAATTACTATGCCATTCCCACAGCTGTCCTGCAGACAAACTGAAAATATCAGACCAACAATATTCATTAGTCTTTCTCTTTTGTTTATGTGTTTGTCTGTACATATGCTGAAACCCCCAAAAGCATAGACAAACCCATACCACATCAAACCAGCAAAAGTTCAAACATCAAGACAAGATTGCAAATAAAGTAATCATTGCACATAGGCTGCCTGACCTATCTGGGAACTGTTCAGTTTTAGAGAGTAAAGGAAGAAGATGTACTGTACCTGAACAATGAATTCATGCCATTGCTTCTGATGCTGCCAGCTCTGCGCTTGGTGCCACTTCATACTGTGTCACAGCAGGCTCTGGATCTTCAGAAGCCAAAGTGAGGAAAATCAATCTCACCTCCCAGTAGTCAGAATTACTAGAGCAGAAAGTGATTAAGTTCTGTCTGCTGTTTTGTGATGTGACTGGCGTCAAGGAACACTAGGGTAAGAAAACAGACATACATTTTCTACATAACTCTCTAGTGCCGCATCACTGATTCAGTTTATATTGACTCCAATTTAGACAATGGAATTTAAGCATGTGCCTAAGTTCTTTCTTTACTAGGTATGGGCTGATGAATCAGGGCTTCAGTGGGGGACATAAGGGAATGGAGATACTGGTGGAGGAAGAGGGGAGTTATTTTGTATAGACATCATCCAATACTTGTTTCTGCACATCTGCTGAGGCTTTACTTAAAAGAAACAAACAAAACTATGAATCACACAATCAGCGTGTGTTGTGTTAGTGATTCCCTTTCCTCTCTTCCATCCTTTTGGATTTTCATTCTTTCTGTTTCTCAAATAATGGAGTAGAGACCAAAACCATGGTGGAGCACTTCAAGTGATATACACCCATAAAGATTCTGATTTTCCACTTAGTTCTGTCAGTGGTACCAGTGAATTCTTACACTGTTCCCCTGTAGTTCCCCTGAAGTCAGTGAGTCTATAATGGATATAGTACAGTGCAGTGGGGAGTCAGGTTTAACTATTTACCTGAGACTTCTCAAAATAGATTACAAAGAATATCATGAATTATCAGTCTTAATATTTATAGATTGCAAGGCCTGAAGGAACCACTGTGATCATATAGTCTTGTAGTGAGGTGGAGTGGCCTCCCTCTGATGTAGGAGGATGAACTTGGTGGAGTAGGGTGGGCACGTGTTCCCCTACCCCCTGCTGCCAACCCCACCCCTGGGGTGGCAGCCTACCCACCTTAGGCCACATGGCCTGCGTTTGTTTGCTGTCTGTCCCAGCCAGGGAGCTGGGCCACAGATTGCTTTTGCTCTGCCCTGACCAGAGGGCTGAGCCTGACTGTGCTAATTCCCTGTTGATTGGCTTTGAGCCATTAGGTGATATAGTGAGGTCCTTACTGGATATCCTGGGAGGTGGGTGGGAGCAGGCCTGCCCACTTCTAAAGGCTCCTCCCCCAGCCTAGCAGGAGTGACCAACTGGGTTCCAACTGATTGCGTGGGACAACTAATGAGAAAACAGGGTCAGGAGTGATGGTCACAGATTTAAAACAAGGGTACCGGATGGGGACACCAAGCAGAGAACCCCAGACATTGCCCACTGCTCCTCAAAGGTGTCTAGGGAGCCAACGGATGCTGCCCATTGGAACTCTGCCCGGATACATGAGACCAGGGAGGAACGGAAATAGGCCCCACACTCGCAGAGCACCCCCTCATCCAATATCCTCCTCCTGGTGTTATAGATGGTAACTTTGGCCAGAGCCAGGAGAAGGTTGATGAGGAGGGCTCGCGACTTTGTGGGGCCACGGATAGGGTGTGTGAAAACAAACATGTGTGGGGAAAAGTGTAGCCAGAAATTCAACAATAGGGGCTACAACCTGGTGCATTTGAGGTAGGCATGCACCACGTTCTCCCTCATGCCGCAGAAGGGGTAGGCCTCAGGTATGGGGGTGAACCATGCCAGATACATTCCCTTGCTCAGGCTCCATGAAGGAGCTGCTAACCGATGTCCCCAGCGATCTGTGGGACCAAGATGGAATAGAGACTGGCTCACTGGGGCTTCTCACCCTCCACAGGTAGTAGATAGTCCCACCGCTTGGTGTTGGGGCGGGACGAGAGGATGAGGAAATGCAACATGTGGAGCATGAGCATGTACAGTTGGTCCCTGGGCATGGTTCAGAAGCAAACTGGCTGCAGGGTGCGCAACCAGCTCGGAGTATGGGAGTGGGGAAATCGGGGGGTGGAGGGGGGCTCGCAGCCCAGGGGCCAGATAAAAAGGTCTGGAGGGCCTGTGGGGGTGGGGAGCGGGGAGCACCCTGAAGGAGACAGATGCGGGATCGAATGAAGGAACCCCGGGTCTGATGCTCCTCCAGGGCCCGGGGCTCCTTCCGCTTCTCCTAGTATGCTGTGCAGAGGGGTTGATCCTCAGGGCCGGAGGCCAGACACCTCTCTAGCTCTAAGACCTCCCGTGCCAACTGCCCTATCACCACATCCCTCCACCAGCTGACGCCCCGGGTGTAGTCTCGGCAGAAGAGCCATACAAACACCTTCCCCACATCCCACCACTGCCATGCCAAGGAAAAGGCACGCCGCTGCCCCCACCAGTCCAGCCAGAACTCCCAGAAGGATGCCATGAAGCCCATATCCTCCAGCAAGCTGTTATTAAAATGCCAATAGGCCGACCCAGGCCTCTCTGAACTGAGAGGCTGTCATGGTCACCAAGTGGTGATCCGAGAACGGGGCCAGCCAGATGCCGGAGGCATGGGCCTGCCAGATGATGGAATGATAAAATAAAAATCGTCAACTGGGTGGTGCAGCTGATCATCCCCCCACCAGACAGAGGTGTGGTGGTGTTGTTGTGTCTGGGTGGGGGTGGATGTCATCTCCTCTCCCTCACACACACGGTGGCAACTCTCTCTTACTCTCTCTCCTCGGGTCGGGGGGGTGTTGGTGGTGTTGGGCAGGACCAGGCACAGGAGGGGATCCAGGGGTGCGAGAAGGAGAAAGAAAGGCCAACGCCTGCTCATAAAAGTGCACCCTGGTGTGAGCAGTCTGCATTGGACTTGGTTTGGTGACTTGGTTCCAGGTGGGCCTCTCCATGGGCCTGGCGGCCATGCCGCGCCAACACCTTGACCTCTCCCCAGCCCCTCGGGTGGCGGGGGGAGAAGAGGTAGCATAGCCATCTCAGCTTGAGGGTGCTGAAGTGGAAATAAACCCCCCCCCCCCCCCAGCTGCCTCAGCAGCTGCGCCGCCGTGGGGGAGTTGGGGGTCTCTCCTGGAGATCAGAGATCCCCCGCCCCCCGAAGGAGGGAGGAAGGAGAGCATCTGCGGAGACCAGCCCCCACCCCCAGCCCCAGGTGTTTAATGTAGAAAGGGTGATGACCTTGGGGCTGGGGGGGGGGCAGGATGATCCTCACGCCTAGGATGATCGTGGATCTGCAACAACCCATTTTCGACCCTGAAGATCAATAGGGAGTCACAAAACACAAAGGCCTGGCGGTGCGCCTGCTGCCGCCCCCTCCCCCTCCCCAAAAGAGCAAAGCTTTCATGTGGCCCAGAGAAAGATGGAGAGGGAGCCCACTGGAGGCCCTGCTGAGCCACAGGTGTCCATTAGGAAGTGGTGTAGCTCATCCTCAGCGCAGAGGCCCTCAGCGCAGGCCCACTGCTGTGTGTGTTGCTGCCTGCCTCTGCTGATCCTGCTAAGAGACGAGACAGTCAAACCAGTCACAGCCCGCCACCAACCCGCCCCATACCCCCCAGGGTGGGGAGGGGTGAGTGTGGAGGAGCAGCTATAAGGAGACACACAACCGCGAGGATTGACCGTTGTCAGCAGGAATGAGACAAAAGACTGGGATGGCATGGTAATAGGGGGGGAGGGAGGAGGGGGAGGGGGGGCAGGGGGGGGGGGGGCAGGCAGAGCAGAGCAGGCAGGGGCAGGGGCAGAGGGGGGGGGGGGGGAAGGCAGGAGAGGGAGGAGGCAGGGGGGGGGGGGGGCCAGAAGGGGCGGGGGTGGTGGGGGGGGGGGGGGGGGGGGGGGGGTGGGGGGGGGGAGGGGGGGGGGGGGGGCGGCCGGGGGGGGGGGGCGGGGGCAAACTTCCAAAACAAGCTTATCCCCCACCCCTCCCCCTTATCCCCCCTATATTATCCCCCATCAGTTCCATTTTTCATGCCCACTACAACAGTTTTTTTTAGTTATTTTTTAACTCTCTTGACAACTGATCACCTTAGCTCACTCACCTTAACTGTCATGTATGTATAATGTATACGTTCCAGTGTGTTATATATGTATATATATATATATATACATATATACATATATCTCACATCTCCCTTTATATTTCTGTATCGTATTCTTCCTTCTTTATTTTCCATGCTTATGCTAAGTGAAATTGTAGCCCATGCCAGTGCCTGCTACAATAAAAAAGTTAGTCTAACCCAGGCCTCACTAAAAGAAAGACAGGGTTGCCCTTTTCTTCCACTCAAAAAAAAAAAAAATAAAAAAAAAACTAAAAACATAACACTGCTAATAACTTTTTAAATTTTTTAATCTTTTTAATTTTACTTCAACAGAATACAACAAACAGAAGTGCAGTGTGCATGTGTAGGCCTACTTTGAAATAAATTAAACATTGAACTATGCAGGCCTTTTTGAGTCCTTCCCGTATTTGTGTAAAATTAAAATAAAACGTAGCCCACTTTAATATAAAAAAACATATAGTTGCAGCTTAGCAACTTAGCTATGTTTTTAAAAAGTAAACATAAAATTAGAAACGTTTTTTGACAAGTCCATTTCAGTGTGCTCTCATCCTCTTCGGGTTTCTTTCTCGGCCAGCAATCAACCGAAGCACCTGAACATACAATAAAAAACTACATCAGCTCCGGGTCTGAAATAAATGTTTTTTTCTGAATAATAATAGCCTATTAAATGCTATGTGTTCTCACCTGTTTAATGTGACTTCTGTTTCTGAAGCTCGATGCTGATCTTCCCTATGTCGGGGCTGTAAGATGTGACTTTGATCTTCACACAGGACTGTAGGCTCTCATTTGTGAGGCGGGAGCGATATTTGGACTTTATGAAGTTCAAGCTCGAGAAAACTTGCTCGCATAAGTATGTTGAGCCAAAGATGGACAGGACTCCAAATGCATACTTTTTCATGTTCATATACGTGTCGGGAATGGCACTCCATGTTTCAAAAACAAGTTTGTCGGGTTTGGGGAGGTTTTCAATATCATTCCATTTGTGCTCTTTAGCAAGAGTGGCCTTCTGACGGGCGACTTCTTCGAGATCCGCTGCCAGGCTTTTGAACTTGGACATCCATAAGTCTTTATCCGCTATGTCGGCCAGTTCAATTTCAGGATCGGGCTGACTTATCCCTGTGAATGCGGATATGTTCAGCAGGGATGGGTCGATGTCCAGCGGTGTGACAGGGCAGGACAGAGTGTTTTTTTCCTTTCTGAACTCGCTGAATCTTTCTCCAAATGCAGCTTGCATTGCCATAATTGCACGGTGTAAATAATCACAATTTATGTGATTGTTCTCTTCTTTGAACTCTCTCAGGGAGGGGAAGTGAGAGAGTGTACCTCTCTGTACATCTCTGGCAAACACTGTCATCTTGCGCTCAAACTCCAGAACATCCTCCAGCAACTGCAGGGCCATGCTTCCCGTTCCCTGGAGATTTTTATTCAGCGTGTTTAAGTGACTTGTCATATCCACCATGAAATAAAACTTTTCCAGCCAATCGAGGTCTCCCAGTTCAGGATAGCTGAGGCCTTTGCTTTCCAAGAAGGTTTTCACATGTTCCAGACAAGCAGCGAAGCATTTCAGCACGTCTCCCCTTGGCAGCCACCGAACTCTGTTGTGCAGCAGGAGATCCAAATATGCGCTCTCGACTTCATCTAACCGTGAACAAAACTGTCGGTGGTTTAACCCGTTTGCAATTATTTTGTTCACTATCTTAATAACGAGGTTCATCACTTCCACACATTCAGGGGGGAATGTTTGAGCGCACAGTGCTTCTTGGTGCAAGATGCAGTGAAACGTCATCAGCTCTCGATCCAGCGACTTTTGAAGTAAATTCACAAAGCCCTTCTGTGCTCCTCTCATACTGGGTGCACCATCAGTAGACACTGGTACCAGGTGAGTGGTGTTTATTCCTTTGGCTTTTAGACAACTCAAAACAGCCTCACAAATGTCCTGTCCCCGCGTTTGGCCCTTTAGCGGTATGAGTTCAATCAGTTCTTCCTGCGGCCCATCAGTTCACATATCTGCATAACAGTGCTGTCTGCTCAATATCGTTTACATCACTTGACTCATCACAGGCAATTGAATATGCTTGAGCTGAATTGATGTCATCAGTTTGCTTACTGGTGATGTTTTTTGCCATTTTAATGGTCCTGTCCTTGACGGTCTTTGCAGAGAAAGGCATTTCTTTAATTTTCTGAATAATTTCCTGTTTGTTTTTGAATTCGGAGAATAGATGCTCTGATATTTTTATGAACGATTCTTTCATGTATTCTCCGTCTGTGAACGGCTTCCCCCTCCTTACGATCTCATGAGCTGCCACAAAACTAGCAGCTGTAGTTGAGTTTGGAGAGTTGATCCACTTCTTGAAAGTATGTTTGCTCTGCTCAACTTTCCGTAGTAGTTCCGAAATCGCTCTCTTTCGCCCATCTTCAGTTGGGTACTTTTCAGAAAATGCTGAGTGCTTGTTTTGAAAATGTCTTTCAATGTTACATTTTTTGTTGTTTGCTAATTTCTCGCCACATATCAAGCACACAGGTAAGCCAGCGTCGTTGGCAGTGAAGGCAAAGGAATCTGTCCATGCAGAATTAAACTCTCTATTTTCTTCTGAGATTTTTCTTTTTTGGGATGTATTCATGGTTAGCTTACCGCGGGGGTCGCACACTCAAGAAGCTGCCTGCAGGTAAAGGCGAGGGCTATAGATGTGGATGTGACACATATTTTAATTGACCAATTATAAAAACTTTTTAAAAATTCGATGTTAAAATATCACCTCGAACTCCAAGATAAATGTGCAACAAAATAAACAAAAATAAAATAATATATAAATAAAAATTAAATTAATAAATAACTGTTATTCTTTTTTTTTCTTTTGTCAAGGCTGAAGGGAGCCACAACAAGGAGGCTGAAGAGCCGCATGCGGCTCCGGAGCCGCGGGTTGCAGACCCCTGTCCTAACCTTTTCTTTGTTAGACTCAAGGTGCTCAATCTATTTAGCTTATCACTGTAAGGGATGTTTTTCACCACTTCCTCTTCCCATCTTTAATATTTTATAATCAGTAAATGGTTATAATGGGTGCACTTTTACGAGCAGGCGTCGGCCTTTCTCGGTACCCTGAACCTGCAACTGTTTTGAATTAAGACTGGATGGAAAATAATTCTGTTTCACAAAAAATATGAGGTTTTGAACTTTTAGTTCTTGATTAGGACATTCAGTACCTGATCCAGAAACACTGATTCAGAATAGGGAGCTGACCCTGAGTTTCTCACATTTCAGATCAGTACCCTAAACGGCAGTCATTAGTTGTTCCAAGATGGTGTGTGTGTGTGTGTGTCTGTGCGTGTGCGTGCGTGTCTCCCAGGCCTCCACCCCAAGAAACATTCCCAATTAAATTTTAATCAAAACCAATATATTTATACACATGAAAAATCACATTTACTTCAGTGAAACTAGTAATAGATTCAGATGCCAGAAGGGACCATTGTGGTCACATAGTCTGTATAATGTGGTCACCTTCTGTATAATACAAGCCATAGAACTTTCCCCAAATAATTCCTTTTGAAGTAGATCTATATCTCTTAGGGAAAAAAATCCAGTCTTGATTTAAAATTGCCAGTTATGGGTAAATTGTTGGTAAATTGTTTCCATGGTTAATTAAACTTACTGTTAAAAATTTACACCTTATTTCCATTCTGAATTTGTCTAGCTTCAACTTCCATCCATTAGATCTTATATCTTTGTCTGCTAGATTGAAGAGTCAATATCAAATATTTGTTCCCCAAATAGGTACTTATAAACTATGGCCTTGCCATTCCTTAACCTTTTCTTTGTTAGGTTAGATAGACTCAAGGATCTCAATCACTGTAAAGCATGTTTTCTAATCCTTTAATTATACTTGTCTCTTCTCTGAGCCCTCTCCAATTTATCAACATCATTATGAATTGTGGGCATGAGAAAGAGACAGTATTTCAGCAGCAGTTGCACTAGTGCCAAATATAGAAGTAAAATAACCTCTCAACTCCTATTCAAGTTTTCCCTGTTTATGCACGCCAGGATGGCATTAGCCCTTATTCAAATACAAAAAGTTAACCAAGTGGGTAAGCATTTCCTGTATCAGTGCCACAGTTTATAGCCTTGTATATTTGCACACAAAATATACTTGAGAAATACTGGAATCTTCTACTAAAGGTCACATTTGAATATTTGACCACTAGAGTCCTAATCACTGCCTAGGCAGCTGAGAATATGGCAAGATTTTTTTTCAGGCCTTTAGATATTATCCAGAAAAAGGTTTGGAGGATATAGTCTAGCACTATCCGATTTTAAATATGAGATCCTTGGGTTAAGTGGCATATGCAGTGTGTGGAGATATATAGAAACAGCTCTTGTTAACTGTATTGTATGCTGAGGAGATGGAGGGGGAAACAGAGACCTATACAAAGAAAGAAGAGTGTATTATTTTTCTGGCATCCTTGTAAGAGTGAGTGACTCAGTCGAGCTTTACATTTTCTTTCTATGAAAATCTCAGATTGATATGTGAAGTGATAGGGGGTTGTAGGAGGCTGACTTTTATCTCAGTGTCTAACTATAATTTTTTTTTCATTCTGCTGCATCTATAAAAGTTCCAGAAACCAACATGTTTAGTATGGACCTCTTCACCCAGTACATTACTCATCATTAAAAAAATTCTCAAACAGTAAGATCCTGTGACAATAAGGTTATATACTGTTGAAATGAGACAGAATTCAGTACCCCAAACAAATGATTTTACTCAGGTCTGTACACTTATAAATGTATCCAAACTTTATTAGAAGGGTATGTGTAAAAAAGAATAAGGCTGAACAGATAGACTAGATTCTGTGTATTGTATGTGGTAGGATCCATGGGAGCAGAGACACAAATTGAGATAGCTAGGTTCAGGGAGACATCTACAAAGGTGGGTAAGTCAAGAACGAAAGAAGAACTGCAGCTCAGAAACAAACTCCTTTTTATTATCTTTCTCCAGAGAACACAATAATAAAGACGGCTGCTGCCACTGATCATTTTAAAAAGTGGATTAATAAAGAAGACCAGTGAGCTGCAATCTCTGGGGGTCAGGTGAGGGGAGAGAAGGGGCATAAAAGGCAATCAGGGGATCTACAGGGCATCAAATACTTTACTACAATCTAAATCAAAGAAAATCTCTCTCTCCGCCTATCCTTCCCTTCAAGATTAAATATTCTGTCAGCCTTTTGAAACACACACACAAATGATATAGACTTATCATTGTTATAATATGTTTTTTCTCTTAATTTTATAGTAAATGTAATAGACTTTGACTTTGAATAAGAGGTCACCAACATGAAAGGTTGAGAAACACTGATGTAGATTATTATGAGCAGCCTGGTAGCAATTCTCATTATAAAACTTTGTTTGCAGTGCTTATAACTTTGCCAAACTTTAACTATTAGGGCTGAAATTTTCCATGTCAGGTGTTTGTCTGAGGCTGAATATTCTTGGAAAAATTCAGTCAAAACAGTCCAGATCAACAGCCTGCCAGGGTAATCCGCTGGTGGACTGTGAGACAATTTGTTTACATTGACCATCCTCAGGCATGGCTGCCTCCAGCTCTCAGTGGCTGCAGTTTGCCATTCCCAGCCAATGGGAGCCGTGGCAAGCAATGCAGACTGGTTATAGCCTTTGAAAAATCACAATTTGCACATGATCTGAAGAATCTGGATAGATCTTTAAAGCTAAAATCTCTGAAGACTCTGTCATAAGAATAGTCATATTGGGTCAGACCAAAGGTCCATCTGGCTCGTATCCTGTCTTCTGACAGTGGCCAGTGCCATGTGCCCCAGAGGGAATGAACGGAACAGGTAATCATCAAGTGACCCATCCCCTGTCACCCAATCCCAGCTTCTGGCAAACAGAGGCTAGGGACACCATCCCGGCTAATAGCTATTGATGGACCTATCCTCTATGAAATTATCTAGTTCTTTTTTGAACCCTAAACTCTGTCCACAGTGGGCATGCTCAGATGCAGGGCTGATCAGGGCTTTCCCTGCAATTACTGCCTTGGACTGCTTCAGACTATGCCAGGTCTGACTACTGGAACTGAAAGCAGGAAGACTGTTTCTCATGTGTTCTCAATTACCACTTTGCTGGGCCTGGAGGAAGCTGCCTGATTCCAACACAGAGCGAACAAGAGCTGGACTGGAAGGGAAACTGGGTAAAGGAGTCTGGACAGGGAACTGGGACTGGAGGCTTGTGGGTGAGTAGAGGGAAAGTGGCAGTTGAGGGGGAAGAGAGGAAGTGACTGTGTGGACAAAGAGTCTGGGATGGGCAAAGAGACCAGAACTTGGAAGAAGAAGAGCAAGGGGAAGAAGAGAGGAGACAGATCTTATGAGGAGCCAGGGTATGAGGGGAGAACTGGGACTGGTTTGCCAAAGAGACTGGGGAGGAGGTGGAGGAAGGGAGGCAGACAGATTGGAAAAGGATCTTAGAAAGGGAGGCTGGGATTTGGACACAGCAGGGATGGAAAATATGGGGAAGCACAACTTGAAGCCAGTGGGGGCAGAGGAGAGGAAGAGACGTATCAGATACAGAGTGGGGAAAGGCGGGAACTGGGACTGGCTAGGCTGGGGGCTGGGGAAAACTGGAAGAGCTGTAAATGGCTGCACAAAGAGACTGGGGAAAGGATGCAGGAAACTGGGAATGGGTAGGAAAGAATGGGACTAGGCATGGAAGGGGAGGAAGAAGATGAGTAGGAAATGCAGAGGAGGACACTAGAACTAGGTGGGTAAGGGGACTGGAATGGGGATGAAAAAGTCTGAATAATGGAGATTGGGACTGGAATGAGAAGCCAGAGGTTGGGAAGAGACAGGTTAGAGGGTCAGAGTAGATGGCTCAAGTTTGGGGAAGGAATGGGTAGAATCTGTGCCTACTACAGGACACTCCCCTCCAAAACATGGAATAGAACCCAAGATTTCTTACCATTCCTCTGCTGTCAGCAAATTTCTGTGAAGCCCACTGACCAAGTGTATCTCATACCCATCTAATCCTGTTCACATACAGAATAACAATTTACTACTCAGGCAATCTTAATTTTGGAATTTCCTAAATTTTAGTGCTTGAATTTGCAACCTTAATGTTCTTTTATTGTATTTTTTTCTATGTAATTCTGTGGAAAGCCACAGAGTGTACCAATATTGGACAAAACACACTGAGTTTGGGCTTTGTTTTTGTTTTTCTGTTTGGTTTTTTTGTCTTCCTTCATTATTTATCTCTTTTTTAAAGGAGCAGTATATGTGCTGGACATATGTTCCTAAAATATGTTGTGGAGAGAGTTGATAAACCATCCCCTCTTAGACAAAGGAATGTGGATTTACCTATCTGGATCAAGCATTGTAAGCCAGAGGACAATGAACTTATATTTACACATAAGGTAAACAAAGCCATCAAGCTAGCAAGCAGCAGCTTGGTGAGCACACTGAAGGACAGAGCTGCACCCCTAGCAAGTCTTCCAGGCTCTTGAGGCAGAAAAAAATGGACTTTGGGAAATATAGGTGAGCAAACAGATGTTCTAGGGATCCATCAATCAGGGGACATAAAGAATAGCCCCCTGTGAGTCTGTCAAAGTTGGATCTACTGGCCCAAAGGGCTGTAGGTGAGGAACTGCTTTAGCAAAGATATAATTTGATAGAATTAAGTTTTAGTCACTAGAAAGCGTGTTTTCCTATGTTTACATTTGTAACCATACCTGTGTCTTTCTCTCATTTAGTATCACTTAAATCTCTGTTCTGTTTTAATACATTTTTTCTTCTTTTATTACAAAACCATCTTAGTGTTGTGTATTAAAATTAGAGCTGTCAATTAATTGCAGTTAACTCACACAATTAACTCAAAAAAATTAATTGCGATTAAAAGGGGACTATGTGGCTTTGTCACTCTCATTGTAAGTCATGGAGACCATGCAGCTGTGCACTATTCTGGGTCTGTACCTAATTAATACAATTTGTCCCCATGATATTTAAATGTGAAAATTTGCCTTTTAGGAAATACTGGGAAATAAAAATTATTAGCAGAAGTGCCACTCCAAGAAAGCACAAGGCTGACATCTGTCAGAAGGAGAGTGTTGCCAGCCATATTTCTACCTTACATTTAGATCATTAGCATCATATATTTCTCAACTTCTCAGTATGTCAAAAGTGTGCATGTCAGTGCAGCTTCTACATGATTCCTCTATAATATTTGGGCATACAGAAGTAGGACAAGCCATACAAAATGTAGTGTAGCTATGAGTGTACATGTGAACTTGACACAATATAAACAAAGAACATGGGAGAGATTATATGGAATAGGAAAGTACAGGGGTCAGGATCTCTGTAAATTTATGTAAACAGCAATGCTAACACACATATGTAACAACAAATACAGGGATAAATATACAGTATAATATCTTCTGTTACTGGATAGAGGGCAGCCATCCATTTTCATCCTCCTGTACCTCTCTACAGTATTTGACACTGTTGACCATGAGGTATTGCTGATTTGCCAGAAAGAGAGAGAGAGGTGGCAGAGATCTAGAATAATGTACTAAAATGTTTTGAGGCCTTCCTGGAGAATGCACCCAACAAGTAGTGATGGGAAATTGCACCTCGAACACTAAATCCCTCACTTGTGGAGTCCAAGGATCAAATTGCCTTTCTGGTCCTATTCAACATCTGCATGCAGCCAGTAGGTGAACTGGTCAAACAATACGGACTCAAGTGCCAGCAATATGCAGATGAGACACAGCTCTCTCTATCCTTCACCACATACAACCACACCACTACTACCAAGACAAGATCAGCTTCTGGATGAAGAATAACTGGCTGAAGATGAAACTAAGCAAGGAGAGGAGATGCTGGTTTGCCAGAGAAAAGGATGTTGAAGCTTTTCCAGACATGACACAATCTTCTTTGATGGAAGGCACAGTCCCATAAATAACCAACTCAGTCTATAGTTTAAAAATATGCTTGGATACCTCACTGAAAATAAATTCTCACAAGGCAACATCAGCCTCAGTTATTCATGCCTTCATTACCTCTCAGCTGGATTACAACAATGTGATATACCTGGGAATGAAACCTTCAGTAGTTAGGAAACTCCAACTGGTACAGAACACTTTAGTGCATCTCTTCAGCACCATTGGCCAGGAGCACATCAGACCTGTTCCCCACTCTCTACACTGACTTTTCATAAGTTATTGAATCAAATTCAAGGTCTTGGGTCGTATCTCCAAGGCATTCAATGACCTGGGCTCAGGGCATCTAAGCATAGATCTACACAGCACACTCGATACAGTGGTATGTAGCATACATACACTACATGCCCCTCTAGCACAGGTATAAATAGCAGCGTAGATAGTGAGGCATTGTATTCACATAAAAAAGACATGTCTGAACCTTGTGCACATGCACCCTATATGCCTCTCTACATGCCCAAACAGTGCCTTCCCCATTTACATTGCTAATTTTAGCAGTGTTGTGTCTCACTGTCTCCCGGCTGCCAGAGTCTTTTTTTTTTTTTTTGCCTTAGGAAAAGGCTCTAGCAGCAGAGAAGGACTTTGGCAGCATAGAAAAACTCTGGCAAAGGTGTGCAGTAGAGCGCATCAAGGAAACGATCTGGCAGCTCCCTGATACCGGAGCCTTTCCCCACTCCTCCCAATCCCTGCCAGAGTCTTGCATTGATGCATGTAGCTATACGCCACAATGTGGATGAAGCTTTCTTTTCATTACAGTGTGTAGCTACATATATACTATCTAGAGCCACCAGTGGTGTGCAACATAGATGTATCTTAAAAGACCACCTAAAGATCTGGGATGAAGGTCATGGCTGACAGCTCCTCTTCTCTGGCACAATGGAGCTGTGTACAATAAAGGTAAAGCTTGTCCGTGCCAGAGACAGAACTTCTTCAGGGGCAATTCTGAGACTTCAAAAGACAAAACCCATACCTTAAACTCAACCTGGAAATCAATAGATTATAAAGCGCCACTGTAATAAGGTAATGGTAAGATACATACCCTTTTAAACAAATAGGTTATCAATGTCTACACTTTCTGTTTTAGCTATAACTAGAACTGAGTGAATGATTGATTTTTTGGTTCACTGTCTGAATCAAAATATTTTTAAAAGCTAGTTACTGAAACTATATAACACACACACACACTCTCTCTGTATATATTATATAGTAGTATATCGTTAAAATGAAATAAACAAATTAATTGTGGGTTGACCAAAAAACTAAATGTTTGGGGTTATCAAATCCTAATTTTTAAATTAAATTTATGCAAACTTCATTTTGAAACAAAAACTCAGAATGTTTTGACTTTAACATACAGACATACATACATATATTCCATTAAAACTATTTGCTGAATTTGACACAAACTCACAAATAGTTTAGCTCAAACTGAGACTGCATTTTTGGCAAATAAAATATGAACAACAACAAAAATCACCCAGCTTTAGGTATAACCTCATACAGAAGTGGTCAAGCATAAGGGAAAAAAATCTAGTAGTAGCTAGGAATCTAATTCCTAGACTATGAATTCTAAAAAATGTTTGGAATGTTGTGGTAATCATACTGGTCTCAAGATATTAGAGAAACACTGTGGCTGAGGTAATATCTTTTACTGGACCAACCGCTGTTGGTGAAAGAGACTGAACTTTCCAGCTTACAACACAGCACTTCCTCAGGTGTGGGAAAGGTACTCAGAGTGTCACAGCTAAATACAAGGTGGAGCAGATTGTTTATCACAAGTAGTTAACACCCATTGTAAGAAACCATTCAAGGTGAAGTGGCCCATTAACACCTGTCATAAACAAACAGCTAAGGGTAGCATAAAATCCCTCCTTATCTGTAAAGGGTTAAGAAGCTCAGATAACCTGGTTGGCACCTGACCACAAGGACCAATGGGGAAAGAAGATACTTTCAAATCTGGGGAGGAAGGCTTTGTTTTGTTCTGGATGGGTGTTCTCTTGAAAACAAAGGGAGAGACCAAGCAAGTAATCCAGCGATACATCTAATATTACAGAAATAATAAGTAATAGCAAGAAAATGTGTTAGAGTATTTTTTGGTTTAGCCTGTGAATTTTCCCTGTGCTAAAAGGAAAATTCCTGTTTTTTGGTTTTTTTAAATTATTATTATTATTTTGTCTCTCTTCAGCTTTGAATCTGGCTAATTTTAATTTCTTTTAGACTTCACTCTCTGACATCCTAGCCTTCCTGTGCTTAACCTAGCCTAACCCAAGAGCGAGAAAGAAAGAAAAATACTTTTGAATTCCCTTGCAAGAAGTTAACTACCCTGCCCTCAGGCAGAGAAAAAAAAACTCCAGCTGTTCACAGCTAAAAAAAAAAAATCCTGAAAAAAAACCCCTCCCTGCTTTCCAAGCAGCCAAAAGGGGGGGAAATTGTCCTTTTAAAATCCTATTGTGCTTTTGGTTCAAAATGATCCCACCGCTACCATCATGTCAGGGTTCCTTCCCCACTCTGAACTCTGGGGCATGAAAGACTCCCTAAGCTTATTTTTACCAGCTTAGGTTAAAAACTTTTCCAAGGCACAAATTTTACTTTGTTCTTGAAGAATATGCTGCCACCACCAAGTGATTTAGACAAAGAACCAGGGAAAAGACCACTTGGAGTCTTATTCCCGCAAAATATTCCCCCAAGCCCTACACACCCTTTCCTGGGGAATGCTTGAGAATAATATCCTCACCAATTGGTACAGGTGAACACAGACCCGAACCCTTTCTTTTGTCCCAATCCTCCAATTTGTCTAGGTCACTCTGGACCCTATCCCTTCCCTCCAGTGTATCTACCTCTCCCCCCTACCTGTTCACTACCTGTTGAGCCCCACAATCTAGCCAGATTTCTATCAATTTTATAGTCCACTCATCCAATCCACACTTTTTTAACTTGATGGCAAGAATATTGTGGGAGACTGTATCAAAAGCTTTGCTAAAGTCAAGATATATTATGTCCACTGCTTTTCTCATATCCACAGAGCCAATTATCTCAGCATAGAGGGGAATCAAGGTGGTCAAGCATGACTTGTCCTTGGTGAATCCATGTTGACTGTTCCTGATTACCTTCCTCTCCTCCAAGTGCTGCAAAATGGATTCCTTGAGGACCTGCTTCATGATTTTTCAGGGGACTGAGGTGAGGCTGACCTGTCTGTAGTTCCCCAGATTCTCCTTCTTTCCTTTTTTAAAGATGGACACTATATTCCTTTTTTCTAATCATCTGGGACCTGCCCTGATTGCCATGAGTTTTCAAAGATACTGGCCAATGGCTCTGCAATCACATCAGCCAACTCCCTCAGCACCCTCGGATGCATTGCATCTGGCCCCATGGACTTGTGCATGTCCAGCTTTTCTAAATAGTCCTTAACCTGTTTTCACCACTGAGGGCTGCTCACCTCCTCCCCATACTGTACTGTCCAGTGCAAAAGTCTGGGAGCTGACCTGGTCTGTGAAGACCAAGGCAAAAAAAGCATTGAGTACTTCAGCTTTTTCCACATCATCTATCACTAGGTTGCCTCCCCCATTCAATAAGGATTCCACACTTTCCCTGACCTTCTTGTTACTAACATACCTGTAGAAATCCTCCTTGTTACCCTTCACATCCCTTGCTATCTGCAATTCCAGTTGTGCTTTGGCCTTCCTGATTACACCTCCAGCATACTCGAGCAATATTTTTATACTCCTCCCTAGTCATCTGTCCAAATTTCCACTTCTTGTAAGCTTCTTTTCCCTGTTTAAGCTCACATAATAGGTATAAATCCAGTGTCTTTATTAAGTTCATGATTTTTAGTGTCTAGCAAAGTTATGAATTTAAACTCCCAGGCTTGTGTTTCTGAGGATGAAGATTCAGAGGTCAGATATGGAGTTATTGTTTTGTGAAACAGTTTTGTCCACAAATGATAGGGTGTTTTTTACTCTTTTTAGCATTTTTCTGTATAAATTCATTTGGGGGCATGGTGATTGTTTGGTTTCACCCATGTAGTTGTTAGGGGGGCATTTATACCATATGTTGTGATAGGCATGCTCAAGACTGTGTGGCAAAGTACCTGCTTCTCCTCAGCTGGCTCAGTCCCTTTTTGCCTTGGAGACACAGGCTTGGGCAAAGTAAAAGCCTTCCCAGTCACACAGAGTCTGGCTGATCCTCCTCTCAGTCAGCCCCTTGCTGTTTTACTCCCCTTCTGGGGACAGAGTGTAGTCTTCCTTGCTGGAAGAGGGCAGAGCCTTGCTGCACCTATTTGCTGGCAGCTTCTCTCACTCCCCCCCCCCCCTGTTTCCCTGCCAGGGAGGGTTTAAAAAGGTCACCAGCAATTGGGGCCAGCTGAACCAAATTAGTTCTCTGATAACCCCTGTTCCAGCTGAACCTAACTTCTCACAGCTGTTTCTCCTCAATGGATAGGGAGAAGCCTTTTAATCCCCCTGGGACTAATTCCTACCCCCCCACCCCTTGGTAGCCATTTGGCCTGGGTTTGCCACAACTTTGACTGGGTGGACTAGGCCCAGAAGCCCCTTGCTGGAGGCTTCAGGACACTACCACACTCCGTTCCAGAGAGGAGCAGAAGAGAAGTCCTCAAAACAGTCTAGAGTGGTTGCAGCCACTGAGGGAGGCTGTGGGGAAGCAGCCAATGGGAGAGGCTGTAGGGACCGCCAATCAAGGCCCAGCAGGCTCATATAAAAGGAGCTGCAGGACCAAAGTCAGTCAGTTGATGCCTGGAGCTGGAGGAGAAACTACTGTGTTCCTGGGTGTCTGAAAGAGCAGCAGGACCATGGACAGCTCAGTGCTGGCAGGGTCTGGGAGAAAGAGAGAGAGTTCCTGGTTGGCTGCTGGGACTGAAAAAAGACTGAGCCAGGGAGAGCTGCAGGAAGGCCATGTCTCCAGGGAGGAAGCCCTGGTGATATGGCCCCATGCCAGAGCCAGGATAAGTTAAAGACTGTATACCCTGGAAAGAGGTTGTTCTTTTTCACATACAGACAATGTATATGACTTGGCTGAAGGGCTGAATCATTGCAAACCCATTTGTGGAACCACAAACTGAGAGACTGAAGGCATGCACTCACCCAAGGAGTGCTCATGAGAGATGCCAGCCCGTTACAAAGACCCATGGATCTTGACAGGTGAGTTGTGTGGGGTGTTGATCATTGTAGTAGTGGAAATATGTCTCTGGATTTTGCATCTGTTCTGGCAGGGTCTAGTGCCATTTTGAGTTGATATGCCCTGATCTGTGGGGAGCTTGCTTCTGATGAAAAGTTTAGCAAGATTGGGAGGTTATCTGAAGGCCAGAATTGGAGGGTTGGAAAATATTTCAGGATGTGGTCTCCATGATATATGGGTTGTAGTTGTGTAATGATACCCCATATGGGTCACAGTGTGGAGTGGTAGGGGACAACTAGGGGTGTGCGGTCAGAGTATATTTTCCTGTATTGAAGCAGGTTTCATGATGCAACTTATTTCTCTGGTGGAGTGTCCTTGTTTGGTGAAGGCAGCTGAGAGAGTGGGTTTGCAACCTGGTGCATAAGGTCATGAAAGTGGGGCAGCTGAGCTAAACCTGAAGTGGTGCAGGGTAGGTGACAGGAGTGAGCAGAGCTGGGATTGAGAGGGGCCACCCTAGCCCAGGACAGGAGCAGACCACTGAGCTGGCGGATGGGGTGGGGGCGGGGGATAGTGTTGAATGGCCAGGAAGATCCTGGAGCCAATGGATGAGGAACTGGGGGCAGGTTGCTGGTGGACTATGAAGTGAGTGGTGAGTGTTGGGGGAGCCGAAGGGTAGGGGTTGGGGGTGAATGGGGGGTGTTGAAGGCTGTGGCTGGTGGGCTGAGGTATTGAGTCTGTGGTAAGTGGGATCTAAATCAGGACTACTGGGATGTATAGGGGTGCTGTCAGGATAAATTGGGGCTGGAGGGGCATTCTGGGGTCTGTGTATGGAATGTGGGCACCTTATATAAGGCATGGGGGTCCAATTTCCATAATACACAGCCCCCTCCCAATTTTTTTTAATCTGAGCCCAAGGCCTACTGCCACATCCCAGACGTCCCCTGTTGAATTAATCATTTGTTGCAACTCACTCCAGTAGATAATGGAAAAGGCAGAGGAAGAATGTGGAGTGCAGCCAGCTGGTTCCCTCCTCTGTGGATAGAAGTAGGTGGAGGCCTATGCTGGAGGCCCCATCCCAGAAGATAGCAAGGCAGAGTGTGTGTGCTTCTCAGGGATAGAAGTGGAGCCTAATTTCTACATCTGAACTGTAGAAACAAAACTAAACTCTTTCAAGTTTTTTGGCCAGATTGAATCTAAAGGATTCATCTGGATATAGCATTTTAGATCCAAAGAGGGCTTCAGACATGGAAACTGGCTTCAACCTGGTATCTAATATTAGCAGAGTTGCCTCTAAATACTGTAGGATGTTTTCAACGTTTTCCAGGAAGAATCAGTTACACTTTTTATTGATTTTACATAATGATCAGATAAGCAAAAAATGAAGTAATATATGACCAAAAAGAACAGTCAACTCCTTCAAGAATGTAATCATAATGAAGTATCCCAGTGAACAGATAGTAATAAAGGAAACAGGGAAAAAAAAGATCGAAATTGAAAAATGTAGAGATTACAAGATCCCAAGCCTACCCAGCAGGTGCTTCTTCAATTTAATGCAATGAACAGTGTATATAGATTTAGTTTTCTTTTTAAAAGTTTTGAAGAAAAGATTCCAATTATCTGTTATTCTATAACAAAATGTCTATTTAACTTTCAAAGAAAGCTATTGCACAACACAACTTTGGCACACATGAAAGCCTACTAGTTCCCTTGTCACAACTATGTTGTATGCTATTAAGAAATAAATGATCCCCTTCCCCACAGAGCCATACACTACAACATGCTAACTTTTGAAGTATGTCTCAATAAAAAGCCATATAACAATGCATGAGGGAATAGGTGTTTCTATTTATAGCAAATGCTCAGATAGGAGAAGGTTTCTTTTATCTCCTAGGGAAATTGCTATATGAATGCTTCCTTAAACTTATTGTACTAAGAACTGATAAACACCTCAGGTTATAGTAGCATGTCTTTCACATTAATCTAACTCTACCTTTTTCAAATGTTACAAGTACTAGCATTTGACTATTAGGTTTCATGCAGATCAAGAGGGTATTATAGTTCAAAGCAAATGCCCTGGTAAGGATTAAGGCAGAAAGAGAACGAGTCCTATAAATGTCAATTAGCATTCTTAGTTTACTGGCCCCATATTGAAAGAAGGAACAAGTCTTTAAAGGTCAAATAATGATTTGATGCTGAAACAGTCCTTGGAATCTCTGCATGTTATCGGGTTGTTTAAAAATAACTCTGTACTGTATAATATATATCTCTGGCTTCATAAAATATTGAAAGATTCCAAGTCTCAGTCTTTCCTGCCAAAAGTCTGCCTCAGGCTTGTTTGGAAGTATGTACAGTGTATTAAATATAATAAACTTCTGCCTAATGTTAGTGCTATTTTTCCTCCTACTACATTTTAATAATCCTTTAGTTTTCTAGATACATATATTTTGACATTCTGTACCACAAAGTAGCATCCTGGAACCCCATATTTACCACTGTGATATGATTGAGATGTTCAGAACAAAGTATGCTTTATGAGGTATCATTTTAAAAGTTTTGATCTGTTGAACATTAATATCTGATTGGATTGTATGTACTATCATTGTATGTGAAGTTATTTCAATAACACATATAGCAATACTTCATATGTTGTGAGGTTGGGAAGACCCACAGCCAGCCTTTCAGTTGCAACAAAGGAGGGCCCAGAGAGCTTTGATGGCCCATTTAGAAAAGATTCCACTATCCCAGAGACTCCTTAGAGAAGGCATGTATGCAGTGGAGACTCTCATTCATATATATATGATATATAAACAAATAATCATTACTGAACATATACTAGCATTTACTGAGACCCTGATTTAGATATTATCGATGTTAATTCTCAATGTCTTTAATTATCAGTTAATTTATGCAGACACTTCTGTATCTTCAGCTGAGGTAAATTGTATCTCCATTGACTCTAATTTATCCCAGTACACATCTGGCCTTCAAGCGTTACTAATCAGAAGATTCACTAAGCATAATGAAAGCTATTTAAGCACTAGGTTAATATGAAGACTTTTCAGAGTATTAACATATCCAAGTCACTTTAGGTTAGCTAATAAGATAACTGTAAGTAATTACAAAAGTTACATTTTCATTATACCAAAGCAAACAACTTTGCATCACCACGTAGTGATGTTGAGAAGCACCAGTTAGTCACACTTTCAGAAATTTTACAGTGACTTTGTTATATACGGTGCTGTATGTACAATATGTATCTATTAAATTATAATTAACACATCTAAATTCACATGCTTCCCTTAACACCTCCACAGCTGACTTGGTCTCCCTGGCTACAACAATGACGTGGAATTCAAAGGGAATCTTGTTCCTTGGTGGTGATTGCATATCACCTACAACATGAGCCAATCCTGCCTAGTATCCAGCAAAAGTTCAACTGATAATGCAGGCTAATTTTAAAAAATCCTGTGCCCTAAGCACACCAGAACATGGGTTGTTGTCCCACTGTGGCTCTCCCTCTGTGGTCCCAAACTCCACATGGAGTGGTGGTGGCAGGGGGTTCCTCCCCCATCCCAGAGAGGCAGGAGCAGTTCATGAGACTTCTTCCTCTTTTCAGAAATGTCAGCAGTTGCCTCTTCCCATTGGGAGCTGGAGGGGTGGCAGCAAAGGTTCCCTTTCCTCCACAGAGGGGCCCTGCCCTACTTACTTCAACAGCCAGAGTACAACTGCTTGGGTGGTTGGTGGGGAGCTGGAAATCTGCTCTTGCCACACACAGTGCTGTATGGAGGTTGTGTTAGTGGAGCACCAGAGAGGTTGGGGTCTGAGCTAACTTGCCTTTGAGATGGATGGCATTTAATCCCCTTCAAATCTATTGTTTTCAGTCTGTATCTGCAGACTCATGCAGATGTCACAGGATTGGTTATACTTGGATCACATTTTCAAGCTTTTCATCTCACCCATGAAGGTTAAGAACTTACTCTTTATTTTTAATTAAAACATACATTCTAGTATAATCTTGATTCCAGGAGAAGTGGTCCTCAGCACAGGCATATAATGCCTATTGTTTGTTCCAGCCCTGCACTGACTACTATATAAAGTTGTATAGAGAATCATAGACGAATGGGGCTGGAAGGTGCCTTGTGAGGTCATCAAGGCCAGGCCCCTATGCTGTGGCAGGACCAAGTAAACCTAGACCATCCCCGACTGAAGTTTATCTCACCTGTTATTAAAAAATCACCAATAATGGAGATTCTGCAATTTCCCTTGGAAGTATATTCCAGAGCTTAACTATCCTTATATTTGAAAGTTTTTTTTTGTTTTGTTTTTTTCTTTTCAAATATCTAACCTAAACCTCCCTTGGTACAGATTAAGCTCATTACTTCTGGTCCTACCTTCAGCAGACATGGAGAACAATGGATCACCATTCTCTTTAGAACAGCACTTAACATATTTTAAGACTGTTATCATATCCTTGATCCATTCTTTCCTCAAGACTAAACATGTCCAGTATTTTTAACCTTTAACCTGTAGGTCAGATTTTCTAAACATTTTCACTTTTATTGGATTCTTCTAGACTCTCTCCAATTTGGCCACATCTCTCCTAAAGTGTGCAGTCCAGAACTGGATACTTGATGGTCTATAGTAGACCCCCTACCATGATGTCACCTGTATTTTTTCCCCCTTTCTATCTTTATCTAGAGACTTTTGACTGGTCTGCCTCTCACTCCCTCTGGACCTCAGAACAATTGTGTATATTCTTGATGTATAATGTAACACCTCTCATTGATCCCCACTTGTCTTTCTGAACAAGCTGTACCCCTCTATATCAATATTCCAGGCATGATATTTATCCCACTAAGTGTATGTGATGCCAATTAAGTCATAATTTAGTGTATGTACTAATACTTCCAGTTCTTCCTGTTTATTTCCCATACTTCTGACATTTATGTATAGACATCTAAGATATTGAGCGGATTCCCCCACTGTTACATAAGCATTCCCTGCTTGTGATTGAGTATACCTGGCTTTTGCAGCTCCCTGCTGGATTCCCTACTCCACCTTGCTCCAGGAAAAAGCTCTTTAAGAAGAAAATAGCATCAAGTATTAGACCTCCAGGCTTACTTAGAGAAGTGATTGAGGCAGCCATTTTGGGAACCATTGAGATTTGGCCCTTCAGGAGCTAGAAGGGCTGGGAACCACCAATAGCCAATCAAAGCCCAACAGGCCAAAATAAAAGGAGCTACCTACTGCTAGCAGAGGGGGAGATCAAAAAAGTGAGTGCGACTTGCCACTCTACTTAACATCCCAGATAAGGGGGATGAAGACAATTTCTGACGGACAACTAAGGAGTTTTAATAAGCCAATGTCATTCATTTGCTAAGGGAGTGGGGAAAACTTTATACGCAAAAACAACACTAACAAAGGAAATAGAGAAGAGGGAGGATATCCAAAATAGCAGCCAGCTGACATCAAACCCAAGAAAGAGTGAAAGCTCTGTGACCAGTACAATATCTCTGCAAACAGCTATAATGATAACCTAGGAAAACAAGCACTCATATATTATTCATAAACTCTACCATAATTCTGTATCTATCTCACTGCTTTCTCAATATCTAGTCCAAATAACACCTGGATGTGAAGAGCAATTGGCTAAAGTTTAACCCAAGCAAGACAAAACAATGTTGGAAAGAAGAGTGAAGTGTTTTGAAGAACACATCTCTTCTATAACAATCTCCACTATCAAGGACACCTACCAACAGATGGATAAGTTGGTTTCTGCCCTAGGGTCTCTTCTGACTCCTGGTTGCTATTGGATGTCCAAAAAAAAATGGCAGCCAAAAAAAAAAATCCACTTCCAAGTATGTCCTGCCAGAATATTATGTTCCACCTATCAGAGTGACCTAGTTACTATGATTCATGTATTCAGGCCTCTAAACTTGCTTACTGTAACTAATTTTATATAGGAAAAATGCTTCATGCCTCAAACTAGTACAAACTAGTAGTCTTTATGCCTACCATTACATGTCACCGTGAACATATCACTCTGGTGGTCTGATCTCTGCACTGGAAATTCAGAGTCCATTTTTATGTCTTCATTCTGATTTCCCAAACCATCGCTGCCCATGACAATTAAAAAATCACTGAAAAAATTAAATGGTCTTCCAGTATGATAGGCTAGACTGCAGAAGGCAGAGCTCTTATGGGAGCTAGATCTGGACTATTGTACCAATAACAGAAGAGAGAAAGAACAACCACTAACCTAACCAAATTCAGAGTTAAGGGTAAACCTGAACTCCCTCAATAAGGTCTTCAGACAGATATACACAACACCCATTCACACTAGCAAAGAAAAAGAAAACCCTATCAAGCTATTCTTCCTACAGATTAGGAAGAGAGAAAGGTGGTTGTTGTTGTGTGTGTTGTTTGTTTGTTTATATCTTAAATATATACAAGTCAAGGTGATGGGAACTTTCTAAATACCTGATCTACAGGCAGGTAACATTAATTGGTGTTCTACATGTTTTCATCAGGCTTTCAGGATGAATAATTTTACCTTGGTTAATCTTGTGCCGTGTACAATAGCCATAATTTTATTATTTTTTAAAAATCTTATTAGCAGCTTTCATGTTATTGAGTGAATAACAGAGAAAGGGAGAAGGAGCAGGCATTTTACTGGTAAACATTGTGTAGTTGACCCACAGCTAGTCAGAGCAAATTAACAGAACTGCCGGTACAGGGAGGCTTCCTTGTTGTAATTTAAGTATAAGAGGAGCAGTGGTGACAACAGTGGCAGCTATGAAAAAAATTGCATCAAAATGTAAGAAACACGATTATGTATGAGGAAATCAAATTTAGCACCTGCCTCAGAAAGAAGATGATGCAGAATGGCAAATTTGCTTGTTTAATAGAAGAATGTTTAAAATTCTAGTGACCTTAATGGGGAGTATATTCATTGCCAATACAGAGAACTGTACAAATAGCTACCACTGCTAATCAGAATATGAGTTTACATCTAATTCGCTGCATACCATATTGGAAATATATCTAGGACTGAAAATCTCAAATCCATGTTCAGTGAAACAAACCTACTCATTTCTTTTCAGTAGAATATGGAATGCAGGGGACTTATTGGGGGGCATTGGCATAATTTTCAGAGGCACATATATGCTATTGTGTGTTATCCAGCTGAATTTCAAGTCAGTGTGGAGGAAAGAAGATAGGTACTTAGAAGAAGTCTGAATGTGCTTCAAGCTGTTTTAGGGAAACAATGGAGGAGAAGCAGCTCTGTTAAGAATTTTCTGCGAAGCGATTTTGAAAAACCTGACACAAATAGCACAGACCTAAACATGCACACAGTATGCTCTCACAACCATACTTGTCCTTCTTTGAAAAAACACAATTTCAAAGGCAAATGTATCATAGAAAGCATTTTAAAAAACAACAACAGTGGAATCAGGAAGGCTCGGCAGGACAGACTGGAAAGACAAATATTCAAAATGCAGCTTCTAGTTATGTGGATTGTGCCCCAAATTGAATCATATTTATATGGAACTGTTTGCCACTCTAGCAGCTTATTCAGATTTGTGAGCACAGTTCTCCTGTGTGCATATGCAAATTCTGTTCTCTCTGTGTGTGTTCAAATAGTGAATGCACACATTATTGTGCCATTAAAATGCAGACACAATGTTGGAGGCCTTACTGAAGTCCCTTTGAAACTATAATGCAGAGAGGTGGATACAGTGTCTACATTCCTTTTTTTAATTCTTAATTGAAACATTATTCTGATTTGATAGTGAATATTAGCACCAAGGCTTGTCTGCAGTGTCACCCTCTATAGTGATGAAGTTTTTGAAAACGTGTTTTGACGAAGTGGTCTAGGGATCAATGTCTTTCCTGGCTGGTTAGTGTTGAGACATAGATTGTAGTAATCAATATATCTGATGACATCAAGCTGTATATTTCCATCTCATCTGACCCAAACTGAATAGTCAATGTTTTTACTCATTATCTGAATGAGATTGTGGAATGGGTGAGAGCTAACTGGCTGAAATTATATTGATCAGCTGGAGAAAGCAATAGGAAGAGATAGCTCTTTGTTAGAACTTGAGGCACAAGGCAGGAGAGACCTTTTACTGGACCAACTTCTGTTGGTGAAAGAGACAAGCTTTTGAGTTTACAAAGAGTTCTTCTTCAGGTCTGGGAAAGGTATTCAGTGCCACAGCTAAATACAAGGTGGAACAGAACAGGCACGGGGTGACAGTACCACTCAGTTTTGTTTTTTGTATTTTTCCAGTGGTCAGGGGCACTCCTGAAATAGGGTTGCAAATGCATTGAGTGCATATTGGTTAATCTGGGCCTGGTGAGCTTGTTCCTTCCAGAAGACCACTGTCCATAGCCATACTAGCACTTCAAGTTCTAGAATCCCATGATAATTGCTAAGAATTCACAGACTGGAAGACAACAATGGTGAGAGGAAGCTCTAGGATATGGAGGATGTTAGTCAGGCCTGCTGACAGAAATTCTGGGCCCCAGGGCCAGGGCCATCCCTGGGGGTGAGGGGGCTGGGTGGAAGTGAAAAATTCATCATTTCTGGGACTGCCCATGCCAGCTTGTGGGGCTCCCTAAAGCATGGGGCCCAGAGCGGGCTCGCATGCCTAGGTAGCTTGCAGCCCACCCAGGCAATTTAAAAGGGCCCTTGGCTCCCGGCCACCACTACTACCACAGCAGTGGCAGCGGCTGGGAGCCTCCAGGTCCTTTTAAGTCGCCCAGGCCCCTGGGCAACTGCCACCTTTGTTCCCCCCCCTCATCCCCCCCCCTCCCTGTCAGCAGGCCTGATGTTAGCAGTCAGAGTACAGAGTGTTGAAATGAAGCAGAAATACTATTGATTCGGGTTTGGACTCTATTGTCAGGATATTGTCTTACTTTTTTCTTTCTCTGTTCTCAAATACTATATAGATGTTTGCATGTAAACTTTGTGGAGATAGTGGGTCTGGGTCTCTTCTCTCTTACATCAGTTTTACAGGGTGTAACTTCAGGGAATTGCTGTTGACTTATAGGTGAGAGGAGAATCAGGCCGGTGTGGCTGCTATAGAAAAAACTCTCTTGGTTTTAATGAGAATTGAATCAGCCTAGTAGAGAAGTGAAAATGCAACATACACTGCAGCATAATCCTCAGCACTTTGTCTCCTAGACACCTCCAAAAACTCTTGACCTGACATGATGATCAGCAGTTGATCTCTTCTTTACCTACTTTTCCAACACTACCTGACATCCAGAAACAGTCTCCTAGTACTGAGGCTTGGTCTATGCTACAGAGTTAAGCTGCCTTATGTCAACTTATGTTGACTTAACTCTGTAAGCAGCTCCCACCAATGTAACTCGCCCTCTCCACTGACTTAACTCCACCTCCATGAGAGGTGTAGCACTTAAGTCGATGTAGTTACGTTGATGCAGTGTCATTGTAGACACTGCATTGCTTACATTGACTGTTTCTGCCTTTTACAAGCTGTTCCACAATGCCCCACATGGGCAGCTTAATTGGTCCAAGCTCTCTTGGTGAGGATGCACACTGCCAACAAAAGGAGTGTAAGGTGGACATGTAAAATGGATTCAATTACTCCGGTGGCTGTAAGTTGACATTACTTAGTTCAACTTAATTTTGTAGTGTAGAATTGCCCCAACTAACTTCTGCTTCAGTAGGGATGGAGACATGTTGACCTTAAGCTTCATTTATCCCAGCAGAGAAATCTTGCTGTCCCCAGCAAGAAAATAAATATGTACAGATACACTCACAGGGGACTGTGTGAAGGTTAATGTTCATAAAGCTCTGTGTAAAAGTTAGGTTATTATTTATTTAGTTATTAAGAGAGCCTGTTATGAAATTACCTTCAACTTGGAATCAGTCAGTTGTAAATCACTGTGTTCTATTAACTATTTCTTTTTAGATGGTCCATGGACCTTATTGTGGTGGGTGAGCTTGAAAGAGTGAGACAACCTGCAGGCTCAGCTACAGCAACTCCACAGAAGAAGGCATTTGCATCCATATTGGGTACAGCCTTGTTGGAGAAAGGGTATATGATGGGATGAGTGACTACACAGGCCCTGAAGGAGTTAATGTGGGCTGCTGATTAACATACTTGGCAGCACTTATGAAAGCAACAGCCAGGCTTCAATGATGATGAAGCCCAGTTGGGGTGATTATAAAGCCAGGAAGTTTGTGGAAAGAAGGGGCTGCAGGAAGAGAGGCTGCAGTCACTCTCTGGTGGATAAAAGGTAGGAAGTTGTCCAGAGAGGCAGCAAGGAGCCTGAGGGAGTAGACCTTGGCTGCCAGCTATAGGGACACTGGACTGGAGCCGAGAGTAGAGGAAGAGACTAGGGTCCCCTACCAGACACTGAGACAGGTGGGGTGAAAGCCCCTGAGGTAAGGGGATAAGGATCACGGAACCCAGAGACAGAATGAAGACCTGCTATAAGGTCATTGGACTACAGCTTGGTTGGACTCTGTTACCTTGGAAGGGCAGGATAAAAGCATAACCTGGCTAGAGGGCCAAGTTACAAGAGGAGGGACCACCATAGCAACATTGTGACTTCTGGCAGGGGACACCATACAGGGAGAGAGCCACACACCTTGCCACAAAGAGGTTCTCTTGTGGTAAGAGAACTTAACAGGCTGCATTAGTGTTCCCTACATTTCATGGAGTGTTTAGGGAACACAGGGCCTGTACACCCTGTATTCCCCTTTTCCAAAACAGGGTGTAGGAAGGGGATGAGGAATGGGGAAGCCTAGCTCCATCCATATCCAAGGCACCAGACAGTGGAGCTAAACTGGTGTCAGGGGTAAAGAAACCTGAACCTGGGGAAGGACTTGAGCAAGTTGCTTTTTCTCAGGAGCAAAGGGGAAGCAGAAAAGGAATTGCAAGTGACTACATCACAATCCCTTTTTGGAGCTTTTTCTGGGGTATAGCAGCCATGCAGTGCCCTCATTCGGAGCTTTGTGCACATGTTTATCTAGTTTGCTGAATAATTCTCAATCTGCATTGTTTTCACAATAAATTCACTGTACATGTTCAAAATTCAAGCTGTTTTTATTGTATGCATAGATCATATACATTTCCGGTGTGGACAGAATTAATTTTTAAATTATGTTTGCAATGTGAAAGCTTATGATTACAAATTTCTGCAAATAGTCTGCTCTATTGGTTAAAACTTGCTTTTACTGTCAGTAAACTCATTCACTAGAATATTCATAAAAAGTTAAAGGTTGTGGGAACAATCAAAGCAGATTTTTAAAAAATCATAATTGATGGAAATATTTGGACACTATTCCCCGTGAGTTAGATAGGATCCATAATACAAGGTTATAATAGTCTGCATGGGTTTGATTTTTTTTTCTAAAACATCCTTTGGTTATGAATTCACATTCTTTTATTTTTCTCAAAATACTTGATAATAATGCTCTTCTAAAGCCTGATTCTCCTCTTACTTTACACCACTTTTCTATTACTGTTACACCAGTGGAAGTCTGAAGCAATAGAGAAAATTCAGACTCCTAGTTCAGAGTGCTGGTAAATTAAGATTTCCCAGATAGCAAAGCACAATAAATAGCACTTGCATTTTCTTGGCACAGCTCAACCAGTTGAAGTGAGATAAAACAACAGTGGTTGCTAGGTGATGTAGATTGAATAGGTTGTGTGTGGAAACAGTGTACGTCATTTGGACGCATTCACTACAGTACCAAAAAGTCTGAAGTATAATAATCTGTGAGATGCAGTATTTTTTGTCTTTTTTCTAGTTAGGGTTATCTGCTCTGGATTGCTGTATGGGTGAACATTTAACACAAGGAAGGTAAAAAGGAAGATTAAACAAAATCCACAAATCATCATGCTCTTCACAGAATAAAGTAAATCTGTCTTTCTTGATTTAATATTTTTTTACATCATTAAGAAAGTACTTGTCCCTATAATATCAGACTCTCCCCCTCCTCCCACTAAAAATATCTCTGGAAAGGTGCCATAGGTAATTTCAGTTCTAGAGGAAATTTTTATTGTTATTTGTAAAATTAGGTAAAATTAAGAGAGCCCTACATGGATACAAAATCTGTAGACACATCCAGTCTGCAATCTGCAAACATGGTCTATGGATATCTGTGGATATAAAGTCACTATCCATGGATTTACAGGGCTCTTTGATATAAAATTTGGATCCATATCCATCTGGGATCCTCAAACAGATATCAGATACAGACGTCCATGGATATCAGATATGGATATCTGTGGATAGAAATGGGGTATACACAGATTTTCAGGGCTCTAAAAATTAGGCTTCAGATAGAAACTCTGCCTTTCCCTATTGAAATGTCCCTGCAAATTCTTAGGGCACAGTAATATTACTTAATAACATCCATTAAACTTCTCATGGAGACGGTGATGGTCACAGAAACTTTCAGGAATCTTTGTCTTTTGTAGTGTTGATATCTAACAAGTCCCAAATACTTTTAGGAACTCTAATAAAAATGGCCCAATTTAGGAGCATTTGGGGCCTAATCTAACTCCCTTAGAATTCAATGAAAAGATTCCCCTTGACCACAAAGGGAGTTTGATCAGGTCCTGAATGAAAATCAAACTTTTTTGAAATAAAAAATCTTGACCTAAAAATTTTCAAAGGATTGTTTGAGATTCTATGGCAAGAAAACATCAGATCTTTCAAAATGAGATTTTTTTTCAGCCCCATAACTCAAAAACAATTTGCCTGATGACATTAAAATTCCCACTCTTTCCTCTGCCATCCCCCACCCCCAACTTCTCTTCTCTCCTAAGAGTAAGCAAGAGACACTTCAGGAAAAAAAGTATTTTTTTCAGACATGTGTGGTATCAAAATTGGACTTATAATAAACAATCTCACAACTTTATAGTCATCACTACTGTAGTTTCATAGTTCTGTATTCTCAAAGCCAGATACCTCAGTTATAGCTAAGGGTACTCACACATGCTTACTTTGTTGGCGAAACATAGCAGTGCGCTTTGCAGCATGGGTATCTAAGGCTTTGTGCTGATCTCAATTACACTGATGTAAATTGGGAGCAATGTCTCTGAAGCAGTTACATAGGAATGAAACTGTGACCTAAGTGAAATTAGAATCAGTCTGTTGGGTTCAGATTCTGATTTCATTTATTCATACTGAGCAGTACCTTACTCCACAAGTGGCTCCATTGATTTTTGGTGGGAACACTTGTGCAATAAAGTAATATTAAATCTGAGTAAGGGTTTCAGCATTTGTAATGTGGATCTGTTTTATTCATATCATAAAATACCTTCTTGTAGTACTTAATCATTCCAGATCCATAAAATAAAGCCTTTCACAAATTGACTTTCACATGACTTTCTATTGTACAAGTCTCCAAAAGCTATTGTGCTTCCAAAAGATATTTTTTCCATCCAAAATGAGTTAGAATCTTCAATAAACCAAAGGCACACACTAAAGACAATGCAAACCAGAGTGCACAAAATATATGTAATGATAATATACCAGTTTCTCCCTGTGACTATCATTAAGAACTTTCAACTAACAATTCAGTAAGACCCTTTCTTTAACAGATTCTCATTAATCACAAAGCATATTCTCTTGTCTCTAGAGACACTGGAGGCAGAATCCAACTGCAAAACATTTCTAGAACTGTACAGAGAAAAGGATTACACTCTCTCATTTAAAGCTTATGAGAGGATATTAAAATAGTGAACTAAATCTCTGGATGCTTCAAGGTTACAGTTCAGGTATTAAAATTTTATGCTAATTAAACATTCTGGGGAATTCTAAACAGATCACAGTGGATATTGCAATAGCCGGGCAAACATACAGTAGTTAACCTTATCTGTATTTTATTATCTAAACTGTACAATCATTAGTTTCTATAAAGCCACGAGTTTGAAATGAATTTATTTCCATTGTTCTTCTGTCATATATAAAAATTACATTAAAAGAATGTTAAGGCCACATAGTCAAACACTCAAAAATTAGGAAATGTCAGAATAGAGGTTACCTGTGCAACCTTAACTTGGCCCTTTTGTGAGTATACACTATTATACAGTCTGTAATTACATGATCACATACTGTTTTTTTTGTTTTTTTCCAACAGGACCCCCTACTTCAGAGGGTCTCAAACTGGGGGTCGTGACCCCTTAGGGGGTGTCAAGATTATTACATGGGGGGTCATGAGCTGTCCGCCTCCACTCCCAAACTGCACTTCACCTTCAGCATTTATAATAGTATTAAATGTAAAAAAGTGTTCTTAATTTATAAGGGGAGGTCACACTCAGAGGCTTGCTGCGTGAAAGAGGTCACCAATACAGAAGTTTGAGAACCACTGCCCTATTTCATTCAGTACATGGGATGGATGGTGTTCACTGAATGAGGCAGCTCTTTAATGTTGTGTTTTCATATTATTCAGTGTGTGGCCACTGGCCTTATTTACTGCATGCTCTTCAAACTCTGCTCCAAAGACCGAAGTAATTTCCTCATCAATGGTTCTAAGGTGCTCATCACTATCACACACATTAATTCATTCATTTTTTGTGCCCCTCTCTCCACCTGAGATGAAGGGGTATTTTCCCCATTTTACTGATGGGAAACTGAGGCACAGAGATTTAATGTGAAGTATCCAGTAATTCTGGGTGCCCAAACTAGTTTGACAGCATCTAATTTCCATGCTGATTTTCATTACATTACCATCCATTAATTCTTTATTAATGGAGTCTTGTATCAGCTGCTCCATTATCTTGCCTGAGATCAATAAAAAAACGGACAGGCCCTTAATTACCTGGGTCATCTCATGTACCCTGACTAAAAATTGGCACAAAATTAGATTTCTTCCAGTCTTCTGAAACTTCCCCAGTGCTCCAAGACTTATTGAACATCAACATAAATGGTCCAGCGAGTTCCTCGGGAAGCTCTTTTAAAATTCTTCAATGAAACTTATTTGGACCTGATGACTTAAAAGTGTCATAACATTGTCCAGAGACTAGCAGAATGGAAAAAGTGTTATCACCAGATGATATCATCTGTTTCTTTTCCCAAATACAGAATAGAAATATTTATTGAACACTTCTGCCTTTTCTAAAATTATTATTGAGAATTCTACCATTTCCATCTAGTAATGGACCAATGCCATTGCCAGAATTATGTTTCTAATATATTTAAAAAACCTCCTTCCTCTTTTCCTTAAATCTGTTGGCCATAGATTTCTCCTTATTTTCCTTTGCTTCTCTTATCAGTTTTCTGCAGTTCATAACTTCTAATTTATATTCATTTCTATGAACTTTCCCTTTCTTCCATTTGTTAATTTTATTTTTATTTCTTTTTATAGCTGCCTTCACTTCCCCTCTAAACCAGGTTGGCTTTTTCTAACCAGCATAACCTTCTTCCTTGATTGTGGGATTGCAGTTTTTGGGGCTGTGACACAACACCGCATATTCTTCATAGTGATATTATTATTAGATTATGACATAATTATGATGTATTTTATGCAAGATGGGTCATGTGAGGTATCATTGAAAAGGTTATGATTTACTGAATATGATTATTCTATTTGTATGCATGTATCATTTTTGTATCTGAAGTTAAGAATATTGACTATGAATCTGTATTACAAATGTGCTTACAACTGGGGAACACCCACTAGAGAAGATGTTTTCATTCTGGAAAGCTGGGTAGGAAAGGGCCATTAGAGAAAACAATAGGCCTTAGAAGAAGCTTATCTCCCACCTGGCGGCCTTCCTGAGGATGCTACAAACAGCCTCTGAATAATGGCTGCTATGACACTATAAAGCCATGTGACCAGGTCACCTGCTGCTGGAATCCACCTTGGGATATCAGTATTTTTCCACTGACTAGAGTGGGAACCAAGCTTTGAAACAAAGGGTTACCACCATATGCAAAGGCTATAGAAAGCAGGGGGAGTGACATCATCTTGGTTCTAGACTGACTCCCCCACACAGACTCCTGGAAACACCTAAAAAACAAGGATTGAAGTGGGGTAGGGGGGGCGGGGGGAGTGCTGAACCCAGGCTAAAGGGATTTTAATCTGTAAATGGAACACCTGGGGATTCTAAGATGTAAACAAGTGCAGCTTGCCCCTTAAGAATCTGCAGCCTGCTTGTATCATCACTTAGAGTGAGGATCTGCTGTTAATATACTAAAGACATTGAATATGAAGATTAGTTTGCATTTTTCTTTATTTGCTTTGATCTGTTTGCTATCCCTTATAACCACTTAAAATCTATCTTTTAAAAATGTATTTTGTTTAAAACCAGTGTGTGGGAGTCATAATTCAGGGCAGAAAGCTGGTGTATATTTCTCTCCACATTGCGGGGGTGTGGGGGTGGCGACAATTTCATGAGCTTATGCTATACAGGTCTTTGTGCAGCGCCAGACAGTATACTTTGGGGTTTACACTCCAGAGGGGGTGCATGCCTGAGGCTATGTCTACACTACCACAGTAAGTCGACCTAAGTTACACTACTCCAGTTACGTGACTATGATAGCTGAAGTCGACATAGCTTAGGTCATCTTACCCCGGTGTCTACACCACGCTGGATTGACGGGAGATGCTCTCCTGTTGACTTACCTTACTCCTCTCGTTCCCAGTGAAGTACTGGAGTCGACCAGAGAGCGCTCTACTTTCGATTTAGTGAGTCTTTACTAGATCTGCTAAATTGACAGCTGGTGCAGCAATCGCAGCAGCACTGATCCCATGGTGGTGTAGACATAGTCCTAGCTGGAGTCTTCCCAAGCAGGGTTGATCACAGCGTCTGCATGTAATTGCAGCTGGGTGTGTCCCTGCTTGTATGGGTGATGATGAAGGTTCAGGCTAGAGTCTGGAGAGAGCTTGTCACCCTAAAATAGTGTTAAGGGAACCCAGGCTGGTGTGTCAGGGGGCCTCCTCCCAGCTGATTTGGCTGAGACTTGTTTTCAGCTTTATGAAATTGGCCCCATTAATGCACCAAGTGTGTGTGTGTGTATGTGTGTGTATATATATGATTTTGCTGGTCTGGACTTTATTCTGCTTGCACATTATAAATGTGATCAAGTCATAATCATTTGTATCTAAGCTACCATTAATTTTTAGTTCTGTGATCAGTTGCTCTTTATCTGTTAAGACAAGGTCTAACAAAGAATTCCCCTGTGTTGGCTTCAACACTTTCTGAATTAGGAAATCATCATCTGTAATGTTAAGAAATTCTAAGGATGTTTTAGTACAGGCAGCATGAGACTTCCCACATATGCCACTCAAATTGATGTCTGGTTTGGCCATGCAGCTTTTCTTCCAACACATTATAGATGGGCTCATAAAGAGGCGGTCATCCTGTTCTGTGTGATTTGATGGTCTATAGCAGAGACCAATCCCACATCTTGTGATTTATCTGTTAGGGCATTGATCCATAATCATTTAAGACCATTTTCTTCCAAATTATCAGGGACTTGCAAACAGGTAATGCCTTTTTTTGACAGAGTGCCATGCCCCCTCCCCTTTTGCCTGCTCGATCTTTCCTAAGTAGGTTATAACAATTGGCTGAATCATCTCACCAGGTTTCAGTAATACCCCCTAGGTCAAATGTATGCTTATAAATGAGCAATTCCAATTCCTCTTGTTTTTTAGCCAGGCTCTGAGCACTAGTAAATAGGCAATTCAAGAATTTCTTCTTTTCATGTCCTTTGATTCCTTGATTGATTTTATTCTCAACATCTCAATTTTGTACTGAGTGATCACATTGTCCCTATTTTTATCCTGCCCTTTTGCTAGTAGTTCATAGAATCATAGAATTCAAGATCAGAAGGGACCATTATGATCATCTAGTCTGACCTCCTGCAAGATGCAGGCCACATAAGCCGATCCACCCACTCCTAAAATAATTCTCTCCCTTGACTCTGCTGTTGAATGCTCAAAATCATGATTTAAAGACTTCTAGTAGCAGATAATCCACCAGCAAGCGACCCCTGCCCCATGCTTCGGAGGAAGGCGAAAAACCTCCAGGGCCACTGCCAATCTACCCTGGAGGAAAATTCCTTCCCGACCCCAAATATGGCGAACAGCTGAACCCCGAGCATGCGGGCAAGACTCTCAAGCCAGACCCTCTGAAAAAAGGCTAACAATATCCTATCATTGACCCTTTGTACTAATTACCATTGTGGCATGTTATTGACCTATTGACTAAACCCGTTATCCTATCATACCATCCCCTCCATAAACTTATCTAGCTTAATCTTAAAGTCATGGAGGTCCTTTGCCCCCACTGTTTCCCTCGGTAGGCTGTTCCAGAATTGCACTCCTCTGATGGTTAGAAACCTTCATCTAATTTCAAGCCTAAATTTCCTGACTGACAATTTATATCCGTTTGTCCTCGTGTCCACATTAGCACTGAGCTGAAATAATTCCTCTCCTTATCTGGTATTTATCCCTCTGATATATTTAAAGAGTGCAATCATATCTCCTCTTTTGGTTAAGGAAAACAAACTGAGCTCCTCAAGTCTCCTTTCATACGACAGGTTTTCCATTCCTCGGATCATTCTAGTGGCCCTTCTTTGTACCCGTTCCAGTTTGAATTCATCCTTCTTAAACATGGGAGACCAAAACTGCACACACTACTCCAAATGAGGTCTCACCAACGCCTTATATAACGGGACTAGCACCTCCTTATCTCTACTAGAAATATCTAGCCTAATGCATCCCAAGACCGCATTAGCTTTTTTAGCGGCCACATCACATTGCCTACTCATAGTCATCCTACGATCAACCAGGACTGCTAGGTCCTTCTCCTCCTCAGTTACTTCCAACTGGTGTGTCCCCAGCTTATAACTAAAATTCTTGTTAGTCATCCCTAAATGCATAACCTTACACTTTTCACTATTGTATTTCATCCTGTTACTAATACTCCAGTTTACAAGGTCATCCAAATCTCCCTGGAGGATATCCCGATCCTTTTCCAAATTGGCAATACCTCCCAACTTCGTGTCATCCGCAAACTTTATCAGCCCACTCCTACTTTTGGTTCCGAGGTCAGCGATAAATAGATTGAATAAAATTGGACCCAAAACCGAACCTTGAGGAACTCCACTGGTAACCCCCCTCCAACCTGACAGATCACCCTTCAGTACGACCCTCTGCAGTCTCCCCTTTAACCAGCTCCTTATCCACCTCTGGATTTTCATTTCGATCCCCATCTTTTCCAATTTAACCAGTAATTCCTCATGCGGTACCGTATCAAATGCCTTACTGAAATCAAGATATATTAGATCCACCGCATTTCCCTTGTCTAAAAAATCTGTTACTTTCTCAAAGAAGGAGATCAGGTTGGTTTGGCACGATCTTTCGTAAAACCATGCTGTAATTTGTCCCAGTTGCCATCGGCCTCAAGGTCCGTAACCACTCTCTCCTTTAAAATTTTTTCCATGACTTTGCATACTACAGATGTTAAACTAACAGGCCTGTAGTTACCCGGGTTATTTTTTCCCCTTCTTGAATATAGGAACTATATTAGCTAATCTCCAGTCAAATGGTACAACCCCCGAGTTTAGATATTTATTAAAAATCATCGCTAATGGGCTTGCAATTTCACTCGCCAATTCCCTTAATATTCTAGGATGAAGATTATCCGGGCCCCCTGATTTACTTCCGTTAAGCTGTTCAAGTTTGGCTTCCACCTCAGATACCGTAATTTCTACCCCCATATCTTCATTCCCATCAGTCCCTCTATCACTATTCCTTAGCCCTTCATTAGCCTCATTAAAGACCGAGGCAAAATATTCGTTCAGATATTGTGCCATGCCAAGATTATCCCTAATCTCCACTCCGTTTAAAGTTTTAAGTGGTCCCACTTCTTCCTTCTTGGTTTTCTTCCTATTTATATGGCTAAAAAACCTTTTGCTATTGGTTTTAATCCCCTTCGCTAGGTCCATCTCCACCCGGCTCTTTGCCTTTCTCACTGCTTCCCTACACCCTCTGACCTCAATAAGGTAGGTTTCTTTGCTGATCCCTCCCATTTTCCACTCCTTGTATGCTTTCTGTTTTTTCTTAATCACTCCTCTAAGACGCTTGCTCATCCAGCTCGGTCTAAAACTGCTACCTACGAACCGTTTTCCCTTTCTCGGGATACATGCCTCTGACAGCTCCTGCAACTTCAAACTGAAATAACCCCAGGCGTCTTCCGCCTTTAGATCTCTAAATATGTTAGTCCAATCCACTTCCCTACATAGTTGCCTCAATTTAGTAAAGTTAGCCCTTTTGAAATCATAAACCTTAGTCTCAGATGCAATTTTGTTTAGCCTTCCATTTATTTTGAAACGAATTAGTTCATGATCACTCGAGCCAAGGTTGTCCCCTACAACTATTTCCTCAACAAGGTCCTCATTACTTACCAAAATCAGATGTAAAATGGCATCCCCCCTCGTCGGTTCAGCAACTACTTGATGAAGGAATTCATCAGCTATCACGTCTAGGAAAAGCTGAGCCCTATTATTATTACTAGCATTTGTTTCCCAATCTATATCCGGGAAGTTAAAATCTCCCATGATCATACAGTTCCTATTAGTATTTACCTCCTTAAAAACATTAAAGAGCTCTCTATCCATATCCAGGCTAGATCCCGGCGGTCTATAGCACACCCCAATCACTATCTCAGGGGATGCTCTAGTTGAACTCCCTCCTGACTACTCTAAGCAGCCTGACCCTGAGGAGTTTGGTCCTTCTTCTACTGAAGTGGAGGCCATCCAAACTATATATACCTCATTTCCCCCTAGAATTTGACCCGATGCACCACAAAACCAACCCCCCCTTCTGTATATCACTTACCAAGCCAGTGTTTCAATTCCAAAATCTTTGGCCTTCTGTCTTCCTTCATCCATGGAACAAGACTCTACATTATAGTGCTGTTTTGGCAACTTAACTGGAGACAGGACAATGACTCTTACTTTTGGAAAAATGCATCCTTCCTCCAACATCTTTACTATATTTCAGAGTAACAGCAGTTCCACTCTCTAACTTTTAATAGATTTTAAATGTTTTATAGCAGGTTCAATATCTCTGTAAAATGGGATTCCTGGGATTGTTCTGATCCAGGCCTCTGCATTTAATAGTTTAAATATCTGAGGCCTTTGTGAGATCATATTGCTTCCTTTAAAGTGGAGAAAAAGTTGAACGCCATTAAGTAGCTCATTCAGTTGGACCGCTGCCACGCAGAAGGAACAGACTTCAGGAGATGCTTCACTACTTCTCTGCAACAGCAAGAAATGACATTCAGTGGAAAGTGTAGAGAGGATTTGAACTCCATGGTCTTCCCAGCAACAGAACTATAAAGAAGCATTCATATTTTTTTTCCAGGAAAAGGATACCTGTGAGCAGTATGAGACACCCATCTGTATTATAACCCACTGGTAGAGTCCAGCATTCTCTTTATCAACTCCACTGCTGTTTAGTTGAAATTTACCACACTGCAATGTCAATACTACTTGTGCTCCATTGCATATAGTATGCTTTGGAGGCTACAAAGTACATGTGGTTTGATTTGAGATTCCAGAGCCATTATGGAAACTGGGGCATCACAAATGTTGAAACTCCACAGCTAAGAGCACTAGCAGCATCCAACAAGATATTTCTCTCCTGCACAGCTTTGGAAGTTACAGTAACTGATCCTGAACCTCAGTAAAGGTTTGGCTTTGGCTGGAAGAATATTGGAACTGGTTCTTATTTTGCCCAAATCAGATTGGCCCATTCACAGCACCCACAATGAGGGATTAATTTAATTTTAGACAGTGTTTCATAGTTTAATCTCTGTTGTTGCCCACCAAATTGATTTATGTTGTTGAGGATGTGGAGGGAAGGATACTGTCTTCTCTTTTTTTTGTAATAAAACCAAAAGGAATGTAAGCTCAAAATGGTAAAAGCATGAAATAATGTGCTTAATTTGTGCCAAGGCTTGATAGGGCTGAGACCTGGCACCTCTAGGCTTGACAGTTCATAGCCCTGTCACCTGTAGGTTTGCTACATCAGTTATGAATGTAACAAACAATTGCTTGAGCCCCAGCACCTCTTTCACTACAAAGTAAGCACAGTGCGGGCACAATGAAACCAGCTAGAACACTCCTTTAGACTGCATGCTGACACGGACTAGTCAGGTCTCTAAAGCAGAAAATGACATACAGTACAGACTTCTATAACCAATAACAAAACAGACCTTTTTAGTATATTTTAACAGTATTACATCAGTAAATATACTGATTGAGCCTGACAAACAAGGGTATAGAAAACAATCTGTTAAACTTGTACAATAGACAGATTTTGTCAATTAAAAGCACCCCAGGCAAATGCTAACAATAATGGAGTCTAAGAATTTTTTTTTATTGTTATCTTGTGTTATGTCTCAGAATTACTCACGTACAGGTCCATATGTGCTTACGTACAAAAAAAATTTCATCTTAGTAATGAACACACCACGTGACTTCTAAAAGTACTGTGGTGGGGTTTGCCGGGAGGGGGGGCTAAAGCACACCCTTAGGCAGCACTTTGAGCACCGGATAATGTATAAACTGCACTGCCGCAGGAGGACCCCCTGCAAGAAATTTTACCTCTCACACACCCTTCCCATGCTTCCATCTTGCTCTTTTGTGATGGTGGAGGGTTATTTTCCTATAGCCCTTTACAGGACTGAAGCATACTTGCAGTCATTATAGGAGTGATGGTGCTATAGCTGTACCTCTTCCCACCCACTCTCCACCTTTCCCACCCTCTTGCTTACAAGCATGGAGTGATGGTATTGGGTATGCAACCCCTATTCTCCTCCATTGCCTGCAGCTGCAATCCAGACAGCCTTAACACAACTGAGTGAATGGTCCCTATTTCACCATGTGGCTGCATTACTATTAGGACATTCTAGGCCATTGTGATTAAGAGAACACCGTAGGGGAGATAAATAGCTGAGCAAAGGAGGTCTTAGAGGGAAGATAAACAGTGTAGCACAAAATCCAATAATAAAATATTGAATAACACTTTTAAAAACTATTATATCGCTTATAAAATACCAGCTCTAGCACACAAGGAATAACACACACACATTCAGCCAAAAAAAAAACCACATTAGTTTCATAAGAGTTCTTTTTTATTTCAGGGTTTTAATTAATTTAAATGATCACCAAAATAGCTCCATGATAATGTTACTCAAGTAGGAATATACGGTCAAAAATAGCTTCAGCATCTGAACCATTTAGATTAACATCTCACAAATCAATAACTCCTTTTTTCCCCTCCCAAAGTGCTCCTTAAATGATGTTTTAGTATGCTCATATAAAAATGGGATTTCTTCTGTTCCCAACAATAACACAGAATTTTGCAGAAATAAGTAAATAAAATTAAATTATACTGCCCCATAATTGGATTGTTTTTAGCCATGTCTGGGAAATGTGATTTCAATTTTCCTTTTATATTAAAATAATACCTCCTTTCACATAGCCTGAATAATTTGTCTCTGGGTCTCAAGTCTCAAGTCTAGCTGAATTCTATCTGCCACAGGGGCAAAGTTGGTTTTACACCATCACTGAGCTTCTCTGATCCTGAAGCTAGTCTGGGCTCTGGTACAATTCAGAGTTACAACTGACTGACAGCAGCAATTCTCAAAGGGCTGATGTGGCAGCCAGGGGTTGCTCTCAGCCACAACTTCAATATGCTTCCTTGTGATAGGATAGATAAAAGCTTCAGTGAAGAGACAGGGCACGGGGCAGCTCTGGGCCAGGCATGCCCCGCCTCAGCAAGCCTGCTGAGCATGCTCCAGTTTGAGTAGGGACTTGAAAGGGTGTCTCTTTAGCATAGTAAGGTGGTGGCCAGAAAGAGACAGATCTGCACTCATTGCTATAGAGGGACTATGTCAGGAGGGTATCCCCAAGGAGGAGTACTGCTGCCCAAAGCTAGGCCTCCCTAGCCTAAAGAGGTCCGTGGGCTGGGATGCAAGGAACAACTACAAGCCACAGTGCACCCCAAGGAGGGAGAGAGCCCATGAGGAAGGTGTCAGCTGGATTGCAGCTAGCAGATGCCTTCTTTACGGTGCTCCAGAGGGCCCTTGAGTTGAAACCTGGTGGAGTGGGAGGGCCTTGGTACCCCTATCCCTTACTGCTGGGTAGGGGCTTCTGCCAGAGACTGCAACCTCTGCATGGGGACTCACCTGCTCACACACTAGAAGCTGGGGTTGGAGCAGATGAGAAGTGATGTAGACCTGGTGTACAGCAAGGTTTTCCCAAGTTGTAGGATTCTTCAGCTGGCTGTTTACAATCCCTGTGTGCCACCAAAGCAGCACAGAGAGAGTGGGATCTCCCCAGCCCAGTCTTTAACATTTATACATCTTAAAAAGTAAAGATTTCTATTTTCTTCTGTTATGATCATAGTGTATCTCTTCCTTTTTAATTTCTGTCTTGTGAATGGGTAAAAAAAATACAGAAAGAGTTCCTTTCTTTTATCTGAACAAGGAACTTTATTAGAATAAGGAAATAGTATCTTCATAAAAGCCATTTTATCTTTTTCTGCTCCATTGTAGATCTCCCAGCTCTGCACTCAGTGCCTGCTACTCAAAACTTCCCCGTAACGTGCACACACACCTCACACATGCATACTCTAGGACCCAACAACCCTGTTATGCCAACTGGCAAGGGGTTACAGGAATATCTAGATTCTAGTATAAACATTCTGGTTCACCAAAGAATGTCATGTGAAATCTTAAACATGAGCCATGCTGATGCTGGTCATTGATATACTTGTTAAATGTATGTACAGATACTATGTATGGAGTTTTGTATATATACTGAAAATGTGTTCTTTTTAAACCTGTATCAACATATTAAGTCACCAGCAAAAGTGAAAACCAGGTTTGCCTCAAGACAGGAAATAAGAAATGTATATCTCTCTCTGTCGGGGATGTAAAGTATTCATTGTAAGTTAACACAATGGATGCCCATTTATATACAAAGTATAATGTTAACAAAGAGATTAAGTCAATAGGATAGTAGCACACAGGAAAAACAAGCCATGGGTATTTATCCTGTCTCTATGTACAGGCAATGAACTTTGGGGGTATATGAAGAAAGCAAAGAGGACATCCCCTCATACTGCACCTATGAAGTAAATGGACAGCATGTTTACCTTCATGAAAATGGGATCTCAACCAACCTTGTTTGAAAACACTGCAGAAGGATTTGGGTGAGGTAAACTTCTTTAGACAGGAGGTTAACCTGTTAGTTGAGTATCTAGAAAACATATTATGATTTTTGTTTTATATGTAACCTTATGTTTTCAGTAGCCTTACTATCTCCTGAATCTCTAGTCTTTGATTAGTGAAAACAAGAATAAGGTTGTTTTTTTTTTTTATAAATATGTCTCAGGGCTGTGGTGTTAAGCAAAATGCTAGGCCTGAGCTGAATCTTACAAGCTGGTGTGTACACTGTTCCATAGCAGACATGGTATTTCTGCTAGTGGCCAGTGTCAGGAGCCGGATAGCACAGGGGAATGCATCAAAGGGATGTTTGGACTGGGATGCATCTCTTGTTAGTCTGCAAGATGAAGATAGGGCTGGTATTGCCCAGGGGACAGTGCTTGAGTGGCTGACAGGCTGATCGTGTCAGCGAGCTGACCCCAGCTAAACACAAGCAAGACTCCCTATCATTGGAGATAGGGGGTAACAAAGTGAATCCAGTCCTGGGTACGCCAAGAACTCATACATACACTCCACATACATTCAGACCACCAACTAGTCTTCTCTTTATCTTGGAGCAGATTGGTAAAGCACTGGGGCTAAAAGAAAAAAATACAGTAGTAGCTATACTGGTGGTATAGCTGGTGGTAGCTATAATATGGCCAGGTTTTCATGTGTAATAAGTGTCTGGTGTCAGGACGTGCAGAACATACAGGAGCACTGTTCAGATCTTCTTCTCAGACAGCATCCAGCTGATCACAGGAGCAGCCTATGCTAGATACTGGCTTAGTAGGCAACCCAGTCAAACTGGAGAAGCTTCCCCATTTGCTGTATCGAGGTGTGTCTTCATTCAATCTGTGCTCTCTGACCTTCCAAATACTATGTTCCACAATGTGGCTGGCTGTTCAAGACACAGTGTCTGAATACTCAATCTGTAATTGACCATTTCTGCCAGATTAATATTTTGACTAGTTCATCCTTTGTTCACCTGCACTTACCTGAGAGGTTGATTTCCCCTTCACTAGAGTCTAGTTGATTTACATTTTGAAACATAGATATAAATAACATATTTCATTTTCATGTTCAAATCTTGTGTTGTAATAAATTAATGAACTGGAAAAGAATTATTGCAGATATTGCTAAGTGACATGGATTTGATTTCATGTCAGTCAACTTCACTATGATTTTATTCCATTGCCTTTGATGAAAGGATATTTTGACTTTTTTATATTTTTAGTGGCATTAGGCTATTGAAATAATTCTGTCTGCTATATTGAATATATGAAACACCAAGCAACAATGTAAAAATGAATAATAGAGCGCGAAGTGACTTTTGTATATTTAACTTAAGCTAAACAGTGAAATATTTTCATCAAAATTGCAGGTTTTAGTATAGCTGCTCAGTAACCCTGCAGAGTGAAAAATCAGACTGTATTATGGTGTCATACAATACACTTGGTACGTGGCTTTTATGTCTTTAATGCTAGCCACTTTATGTGTTTACATGCTAACCAGCAGATTTAGATCATTGCCTTAATTTCTTGAAGAGAACATTTTATCTAAAATATGCATGTTTGATTTATTTTGATCCTGTCCATATCTTTTCACTTTGGGTGTACCAGCGAGATAGCTCACAAAGTAGGTCTGATTAAGTTCCTGGCATACACGCTATGACTAAAGAAATGCAACTCTGCATATGAATTAAACACTCCTGGGTATGCAAAGTTTGAGTGTGTGCACTGATTCCATAATGTAAAATAAGATGGATGCAGTATTGGTCCATACAACTGTGGGTGGGGCCTGATTAGCATAATGTACCTACACAGCAAAAGAGCACCCAGGGACAATTAATCAGTTGGAGCCAATGATGTGTTGCAGCTATACAAGACAGTGTCATTTAATGATCTAATGATGGGACAAAAGAGACTTTATGCATTCAGAGGACACTCTGCTGGGGTCATTTCTATTGCAGACTGTCAACCCACTTTGAGTATTTATTGTTTACATTGTGTCACGCCTCTGTCATGGCTGCCATGAGACTTGCATTGCTTCCTCCACATGCAGAAAAGTGTTTGTAAAAATTCATAGCTGATAATTCTCTAGGCTCTTTTTGAATAGACAGGTAGCTTCTGAGCTACAAAATATTAAACGGTTGCTCTGACAGCATTAATATGATAAGGCAAACAAATGTGGCTGCTCTCTGCTGTACACAACTAGTTGCCTTAGTGACCATGACATAGTTCAGCTGAAGGATCTATCTGCAGAACAGCTAATACTTCTCGGAGAGAGCCTGTAGCAAGCAGAGGGGCCGTGATTACCATTGGCTGGATCAATTAGATCAGAAGATAGCGAAGCACTGAAAATAATAACTGCAATTACTGCAAGACTCAATTTGCAAATGAACAGATGGAACAACATTTTTAAGTGTGCCCACTCAATGTGTTGTAATTCTATTTAGGCAGTGTTGTATGTTTGGCTGTAGCAGTCTCTGTGTTTGGGATAGATGCCTCCTTTTAAGAAGGCAAACTAGATGGCATCAGTTCATGTCCAATATTTTCCCTGTGGCATTATAACCAGTCAATAATCAGTTGGCTTCAAGACAGGCTTAATACCAAAGCTATGGTCAATCTATATTACATAAGAGCTGCACCTTTTAGGTAAGTCACAGCTGGTAAGTTTTTGAAAAGGATGAAAGAACTCTTTCATTAGAAACAAACTAACAGCACAATATCCTTACTATACAAACAGGTGCAGAGAAAAGAGCTGAGACTTGAAGCTTTGATAGTTTTAGAATATGCAAGCTGTTCCCCAAACAAAAGATGCTGTACCTTGATGCTGATAAAACCTGTCAGGGAATAGAGACCAGGGAAATGAGAGTAAAGAAAGCAAATAATGGGTCTGATTTTCTTCACGATGAAGACAGTTTTATACTGGTAATTTCATTATCATCAATTGATTTACTCCTGATTTGCATCACAGTAAATGAGAGGAGAATCAGGGCCAATATTTCTACTGTTTAATTTTTCAGAACATGTTCTCCTTTAATTTCCCAGTAGCAGGTAGGAAATTTGACAATCACGACAGTGTTCTTATTTCTTACAAGATTTGAAACACAAAAAGGCCATTATAACCAGATTAAATACTAATGCAATACAGCACTCATATACTGTACGGAGCTCATATAGGGCAAAATTCTTTTCTCCAATCCACAGGACAGTGCTTAACTCCAATATTCTGCTCTCTTCAAAAGCACAGATGTACCAAGGTAAATGGGAATTATAGACACACTAGAAGAGCAGATTAGAGATCTTTTGAATAGATCTGAGAGGAAAATATTCCCCTTATTCCAAAAAAATATAATTTCAAGGCAATTTTGAATTTTTACAATTTGTGTTAATCTGGATGTTTCACAATCATGCTTCAGACACCATCTTAGTAGCAATGGGTGAAAGCCACATCTCACTGCTAATAATACTTGAGCTTTTCTCCAGCTTTTGACATGGTCAGCCACAATGAGCAAGGTAAGGGGTAACTGCTCATCTTCCCCCAAATTCCTCTTCTGCGAATCCCACAGGAATCTATCCTGTTCCCACTCCTCTGCAATATTTACATGAAACCACCTGGAAAGGTACGCCACAGTATCTGCAGTCAACAATACACTCTTGTATTTCTGAATGTTTTTCACAGCTGCAACCAGTTACAAGACAAAAATGCCTGTGAAATGCTGTCTCAAGCTCATCCTAGCCTTACTAAAGTGATGCTGGTGAGAAGGAGAAAATGTTCAAACGAGCTAAATGGATCACTGTCCTCCCATTTGATCAAAGGTGTCTGCAATACAGGCTAGAAAGGGCATATCAAAACTGTCCTCTGCTCTCTACCAGCTTCCTATGGAATTTCAATTCATGTTCAGGATTTCAGTCCTTATCTCCAAAGTGCTCCATGACCTGCGTTCAGGATACCCAAAAGACTGCCTAAAGCTCTAAGGAAAAGGGTGTGGTCAACAGTTATGCTTCTTTGGCCCAATGGAACTCTCAACAATAAAAGTAAAGCTTGTCTGTGCAGGAGACAGAACTTTCTTAGGGGCAGATTTTCAGCCTTGGCAAAACAGCTATGTGATTAGGGTTGTGGCTGAGGTGTCGCTTCTTCACCGCTGTTAACCTAGTTATTGTGTAGAGGGTGTGTTAGGATGCTTCTTATCTAGCCCATTGTGTTGCCTTTCCTGCTTTGTGTCCTTGGCTGCCCTGTTTGATCATGCTCCTTAGTGTAAATAACCAGTGGTATGCACCACAGCCATAAAAATAATACAGATATGTCCCAGTTCTCCACAATCTCCACATTGGATTATTGAAATTCACTCTATGCGGGTCTGAAGGTGGCAGTAATTAAGGGTTATCATACAAGGTATCATCAAAGAATTACAAGCTATAGTTGATGGAGACCACATCCTGAAACGAATCTTTCCTGAACTTCTCTTCTGGCCTTGAAACAAGCCTCTCCCTCATCTTGCTAAACATATCAGAAGCAAGCTCCCCACAGACTACATACATCAAATCAAAGCAGCACCAGACCCTGCCAGATCAACATATGCAAAATCTCCAGACATATCTCCACTCCTATGATGATCAATAACACACCATTCAAAATCCATTGGTCCTACATATGCCTACCACAATACATGATGTACCTCGCCCAGTGCATCAAATACCCAACAACTATTTGGCTGAAACCAGACGCTCCCAAATGGACTCACACAGCAAAATGATAAAAGACAAAAAACACCATATCACCTGTGTTTGAACACTTTTCATCTTTCTCAGTACTCATCCTCAAAGGAAACCAGCACAACCCCTTCAAAAGACAAGCCTGGGAACTTAAATTCAGAAGCCTGCTAGACACTAAAAACCATGGACTCAACAGACACACTGACTTTATGGCCAACAATTTGTAAAACAGCCTACTGCTTTCTATCCCTTACTTGCCCAGTTCATTTTAAGTTGTCTCCTACAGCATGTGCAAACCCCCTTTTACTTAACAATCTGTCCCAATGTATGTTTAGCTTAGGTACTCTGGTTTCCTTCCCCAGACCTGAAGAAAAGCTCTGTGAAGCTCAAAAGCTTGTACATTTCACCAACTGAAGTTGGTCCAATAAAATATATCACCTGACCCAGCTTGTCTCTCTAGTGTACATACTATTATTTAAAATAATGTGTTGCCCATGCACCATGGCTGTTCTCACACAGGATTGGATTTTACATCAGACATAGATGAGGAAACCCCCCAAAATTGAAAGTATCAGGAATAAATCCTGGTCTCACTCAAGTTAATGTAAATTTTACCTTACTCTTTATTAAGATTTACAAATAGATGTTATTAAATTAATCTATGTTAGCACTGCCAGTTCAGTCCTTTTAATTTGCAGGTTACATGACATGGGGTCCCAGAGTGTGGTACAGGTAAAAACTTAAAGAATATATTAAAAACGTTAAAGAAGCATGTTGAATTAAAAAGTCATTAGCTGAGACTTGAAGCTGAACAACAGTCAGACTGTTGAAATGATTTCAAGCAAGAGTTACAAAACCCTTATTTAAGTGGGTTCCCCTGAGCCAAACTGTGTTAAGAATAGTTTCCTGCAGCTGTATTGCAGCCATTTATTTCATTATGGAAATATTCTTCTGCAGATAGAAGTAGAAATGAATTTGCCTGAATAGAGCTGTCCCATTCTGGTAACTGACAAAAGGACAAAGTTATCATCATTAAGGTCAAATTGATTTTAGAGTAAGTGCAGCAACCTTTTTTATTATTGCTATTGCTGCTGTGTGAATAGTTGTGGCTATTATTTCCTGAGTCCCTTTTATTCTTGGATTCTGGTTGTTGAATACATTAGAGCCTGCCCATATAAAGTGACAAAGAGTCCTGTGGCACCTTATAGACTAACAGACATATTGGAGCATAAGCTTTTGTGGGTGAATACAGATGCATGTAGTGGAAATTTCCAGAGGCAGGTATAAATATGCAGGCAAGAATCAGTCTAGAGATAACGAGGTTAGTTCAATCAGGGAAGATGAGGCCCTCTTCTAGCAGTCAGTCTATAAGGTGCCACAGGACTCTGTCGCTTTTTACAAATCCAGACTAACACAGCTACCCCTCTGATACTTGTGTCCATATAAACTGTACTAATGGAGGTAGTGGCTGTTTTCAGGGTGGTCTACAAAAATTTGAGATGGCACCCTTCTCAAATGATCCATGTCTGAATCACAAGAAAGCTAGCTTTCACCCACAGCTGCTCACAAAGAATTTGGAATCATTAGACCTGAGCCAATGCCCACTGTAGTCAAAGACAGTTTTTCAATTGACCTCAGTGGATATTGGATCAGAGCCAAGTAGAGATATCTTTACAGTAAGTGCCCATGTAGACATGGATTCCACTGCTTGATTATTGTTTCCTGTTTCTGTTTTAATGTTAACAAGATTCTGGTAGCTACAAGGAATCAATAGTTCTCATGGGGAAAAAAAGCAGAAAATCTATGTTTCAAGAAAGTAGTGAAATTGAGCAATTATGCCACCCAGGGACGTGCTGTAATGTGGTTTAAAAAGGAGAAAAATACAATGGAGAGCAACGAGCTATTCATAAAATTCTAGCATATATTCATTCACTGGTATATGTTTTAGGAAGACAAAAGGAGCAATCTGTCAAATTAGTCTTCATCAAAGAAGAGCCAAAAAGCAGCCAAACTAGTGAATATTTGTTGTTAAAGAATTCCAATTCCAAAACTCACCAGTGTAGTGGAAATAATTTACAAACTGGATGTCAAATCCTTCTATTTGGGCCTAGGGATAAACAAAATATTCTCAAGTGTACTATCCACGATGAAGTATAAAATATTCCATATCCAAAAGAACCCTGTACATTAAAGAACAGTACTGAAGTTGTAAAGTCAAGCACTCAAAAAAAGGAAACTCCAGTGTTAAAGCTGCCCATGTAATTTTGCTCCTTTGTGCATAATCATTATGATAGTCAGTAAACAGTAGTTTTTCCACAGGCTCCTGTTTCTTTTCTCACTTATTTCCTCATTATGATTCATGAAACTGATTTCTTCTTCCCTGCACATGTTAATTTTTGACTTTTCAGTATTTATTGTGGGGGGAAGAGTGCAAAGATATAGGTTCTCTATTATAGATACTCCAATTTGCTTCCTCACCCCAGTTTGTAGCCACTTCCATTTGCAAGAGTTGAAAAATGGTAGTCTTATGTACTACAGTTTATTTTCCAGTTCTATCTGCATGTTCTGAGGAAATGTCATAGATTTTAAAGCTACAAAGATTACCTTATCTGCCTGTAAGGAGCTGTAGCCTAGAACCAGGGTCTGTAAAGCATAAGGTAGCTGAGGTTCTCACAAGGCCACCAGGAGCCTCTGCAGTACTGCAGCCAGGAAGTAATGTGAAGTGCAGGTGACACAGGCACTACCACCTACAATACCCAGAGTGATAGTACTCTGAGGCTCTCTAATTGGCCAAGCCCTCCTATTTAACCCTGGAGGGTGGCCCAGGAAATTGTCTGAATAACCATATACACTTTGGGTCTGCTGTAACTCTAGATCTCACCTTGTCTCCTGATCGCCAATCCCAGTCTGACCCTGTGCCTCCTGATTCTAGCCTTTTGCTACTTCTGGTCTCTGACTCTGGCCTGATTTTGACCCTGACTCCTTCATACAAAGCCTCACTCTAGCAATTTCTCAGTCCCCTGCTCACTGACTAATCTCCTTGATGTGTGGACCCCAGCCCAGTTGTGACTGCTAGGCCAGACTGTCCTGGTCCCATACACTGCATAGCAGAGGCCATTGATTTTTCACCAATTGATTCCTGCATCAAACCATTAATTTTTGGTTGAGCTGGAATTTATCTACTAGAAAGGCACCCAGTCTAAATGTGAAGACTTCAGATGATAGGGATGTGATGATGGCAGTCCGGTGCCAGCTCATGCCAGGGTCCTTAAGCCCCGAGTGAACACTGATGAATGTGCAACTGAGAACCAGTTTGGCTCACCTGTATGTTAGTATTAGAATAGGTATTAGATTTGAAAAAAATGTTTACTGTTTAGACTTTATGAAATGCTTGTAGGATACTGCATGTATTAATCTTATTTAACACCTGTATCCTGTGCTATAAGGTTATATTAGGTGTTTGCCATGTCAACCTCTCTAATTGTGTAACTTGCCAAACCGGACAGAAGCACTAACTAATGTAAAGGCTAGCTTCCTATAGAAGGTGTTAGATCCTGCACACAAGAAGGCCCATTGAAACCAAATGAGCCTTCGTGAAACATCAAAGGACAAAGACTCTATTGATTATTCCCCTCCATACCCCTGAAGAGGAGATGTGCACAAAGACTTGTCCCATCAGCTTGAACTCTGGGGGAAGGAAATAAAAATCTGTGACAGGAAGAAGTTGGATCTCTATGCTCTTGGACTTTGGGAGGGGTAGATTTCTAAGCATTAGCAAGCTGCTTAGCCTGGGTTAGCCCTAGAGGAAATGTAGAGCTTGCATATTGCAGCAGCTTCGATTACCTTATAGAACCTATGGATATGTCTACACTATCCGCAGGATTGGCAGGCAGTGATCGATCCAGTAGGGATCGATTTATTGCATCTAGTCTAGATGCAATAAATCAACCCCCAAGCGCTCTCCTGTCGACTCCTGTACTCCACTACCGCAAGAGGCACAGGCAGAGTTGACGGGGGAGCGGCAGCAGTCGACTCACTGCAGTAAAGACACTGCGGTGAGTAGGTCTAAGTACGTCGACTTCTGCTACGTTATTCACATAGCTGAAGTTGCGTAACTTAAATGGATCCCGCCCCCCACCCCAATGTAGACCAGGCCTAAGACTGTAACTCATTTGTGTGTATGGTTACTTGCTTTAATCTTGAAAATAATTCTCATTTCTTTTTCTTAATAAATTAACTAAAGATTTATTTACATTAGGATTGGCTACAGGCATTATCTTTTGTATAGGATCTAAAGTGCAACTGATATGGGGTAAATGACTTGTCCTTTGGGACTGGGACTCCCAGTTTAGGAGTAACCTGAATATTATTGTGATTTTTGCTGTAAGGGACCATTTTCCACAAAGGCAAGCTTCCCCGTGTGGTAAGATAGCTTGGAGTACCCAAGGGGATTGTCTGTGATGCCATGTTAAGGCTGTTGTAGTGCCTGAAAAGTTCACACTTGATGCTTGGTTAATGAAATCAAAGCACAGAATTCACAGGCGATTTGGGGTTTGTACCCAGCTTCTTAACAGTCTGCCCTTTGGATGGTACTTGTGCTCCTGAGCCACTCCAGACAGCTTGAAAAGGGAATCCACCATGTCCTTAACTAACTTATTACAACCAACTTATTCCAATTCCCCTCCCCTCCATAAAAATGTGCATTTTATTTCCAGTCTGAATTTGTCCAGATTCAGTTTCCAGCCATTGGATTTTGTTATGACTAGACTTGGATGAATAATGAGGTTTTTTTAGTTCTCTGTCAAATTCTCCCCAAAATGGGGAAATTTTTTTAAGTTGGTTAAATCAACCAAAAATGAATCTTTTTGAATATTTAGTGAATCAAAAAGGTTGAAGAAAAAATCATTTAGGGTTGAACAAATAATTTTATTCAACCCACAATGAAACATTATGTTTTGATTTCAAGCATTTTTATTTTTTTTAATTTAAAAATAAATAAAACTAAAGGAAGTTTAGATAATGTTGATTCAATGTTTTGATTTTTTTTAGCTGTTTGTCAGCCAAAATAATATAGCAACATTGACACAAATTTACAAATCTTTGGTCTCACTGAATTTACTCTTTAATTGAAAAATTTTAGTCAAAAAAATTCACCCAGATCTGCTTAAATGTCATTTTGAGGTAGTCACTTGCCACTTTGTGACTTTACAAACATTTATCTTACTACTGCTCTTCGAAGGCATATGATTAAAACACAAATGGATATATTAGAGGAGCTTAGAAAGCATTTCTCCCACATTTTCATTAAATCACTCCATGGGCTTAGAAACTCTTGAGAGGTTTCATATTGTAGGTTGTATGATTAAATACAGTAATCAGAATTATTTATGATCAGCAATATATTTTTTCACAAAGTATTTTAAACTGATTTTATATTATGTAGGTTATAATGTTATTACCCAATAATTCATTATGTCACACTATTAAAACCTGAATTGCAATTACAATAATATAAGCATTAAACCTCGGCATGTGAGCACTTCTATCTTAGTTTCTATAGAAACATTATATAGATGTCTTTGGATAACTCTACAGTTTTTATTACGATAACTATCTGCTGGCAAAGTTGAATCAACTGGAGGCTCTTTGCATAAAATATTCCTTTAGAACACTTTAAAGTATTAAAAAGTATGTTTCATTCGCTATATTACACTTTAAAAAGCCACGTGTAATATAGCGAATGAAACATTTTATCCGTAGTCTGGTGTTCAAAGTTATAGTGGCAATAAATATTTTTATCTTACTGATAATGAGCTGTGACAAGTTTAGATTGAGTGCTGCTTTGATTCACAGCACTGCTATTTAAATCAGGCCACATGGGGTAGGGCAAGTTAATAAAGATGAAGTGGACATGTGTTTACACTATATTTCAAGTCCTTAAAAAAAAAAAAAGACAAAATGCTCAGTCTTGTTCAGCCACATACATCTTCTAGCAGAGAATGAGGATCATTCCCATTGTTTATCTATTTTTGCCTTATTTAGTGAAAAGCAGTTATTAAAAACAGCCAAGCATGAGATGGTTTAAGGTTAAAATACATACTATATAAACATGCATAGTTTGATCTTTATTCTGAAATTGCAAGAATCACAGTACTCATTAGGCATTTAAGTCTCGAGTTGCCCACTCACACCATGTGCTTGAAGACTGGTAGCCCTGCAGAGGTGCCCAAATCTGAGCTGTAAGGGCAAGAAGACTTCATGCCTTACTGCATTGCATGAGAACTTGAATGTAAGGACTGCTTAGGGCTACTGCTGACAATGGTACACTAAGCTGTGTTTCTGCAGCAGGGCTTTTGGAAGTACTGTGTCTGCCTGAGGCACAATGCTTGTAGGAGCTCCTGAGAGGATGGCACACTTATGCTTCACTTCAACTTCAGCCAGTGGCTTAAAGTAATAATTTGGCTTTATGAAAGTTGAAAAACAAATTTGCAGATACCTGTTTTAAGAGGCAGAAGGTTTAAAACAAACATAACGAAGAACTGCACACAATGCATAGTCAACCTGTGGAACTCATTGCCAGGGGATGATGTGAAGGCCAAAAGTATAACTGGGTTAAAAAAAGAATGAGATAATTTCATAGAGGATAGGTCCATCGTGGCTGGGCCTGGAAGACAGGGAATGGATCATTCAATAATTGATCTGTTCTGTTCATTCCCACTGAATCATCTGGCAGTGGCCACTGTCAGAAGACAGGATACTGGGCTAGATGGACCATTGCTATGACCTGATATGGCCATTCTTATGTTCCTGTGTTACTATAAGATTGAAAATTAAAATGCATGTAAAAATAATCTAGCAGCCTCCAAGGATCTCAGTTTGCTTTACAAGATTTATGAAGCAACTCCATTCCAGCTCCCTGTAACATAGGTTTTATGTCCATTTTGCAAATGAGAAAACTGAGGGACAGACTGCTGTACCTATTTTAATTAGACTGACAGAAGCAGGCTGAATTCAAAGAGAAGCCCAGATGCCATCCTGCTGCATGTGTGATCACCTGAGTTAGGTAGAGCTCCCGCTAAAGTTTCACAATATAATATGTGAGTTTGTTTCAAATACTGACCTTGACAGATCCACGTAGGATACAGCCAGATCTGTGTATACAGTGCAGGACTCTGATCATACGCCTTCTAGAGTTGTAGAGAGAAAATATCACCTTTTACTTACACAATGTGATCAAATGGAATTATAGCAAAGCTAGGGGAGAGAAGGCCCTGAGGACTGAGGGGTCAAGACTCTGAGACCTCAACCCAGGGGGAGACCTAGAGTCTCTTGACTAACCAAGAGAACTACTCCTTGCTGGACTTTTTATATACCTGGAAAGGGGCAGACATAAAACACATGGTCTGGCCGGAGGGCCAAGTCACTGAAGAGACAGACCACTGCTGAATCAGAGCGCCTTCAACAAGGGGACCAGGAAAAAAGAGAATCTGCTATGCCCGGCCTGACCAATGGGTTGTGCCTGTGGTGAGTCAACCCAGTCACAGTGCCTAAAAACTGAGCTCATTAACATCTTAAGATATGCAAGAAAAAAAGGCTCATTTAAAAATCTTCGTGTATTCTGTGCACTGAGCTGTCAAAATACCATTTATCCTTTGAGCTGTGTTGTTTGTTTCTTCTAAGATGCCTTTTAAAGCTGACCGGCAAAGGAGAAAAAAAAAAGACTGCACAATTTTTTTGCTTATTTACAATGGACAAAGAAAGTTTGAAAACTGTTTATCAAACTTGCTTGTTTTTACATTATACGTTGTCTTTAAGGGAAGACTCTAGCGACTGTAGAATCAATAAAATAATGGCATCACAAGAGACTTGTAACCAAACTGTTTGATTTTTTTCTTTCTTTTTGCTAATATTTATTTAATTCCAATGGCTAACGAACATTTGGAAGAAGGGAGCCCTTTGTCAAAGACTCAACCTGTCTTGTTACCTCTTCAGTTACGTTGTGGGAGTTCAAGCTAAATATTTAGGAGACCTTAAAAAGTCCTTCTAGAAAAACAGGTAAAGCCAGACTTCACATTCTTGATGAAAGAGAAAAGCAGAAAAAATAGTTACTAAAAACACCACCACAAATTTCAGGTCTTGTTTATGTATCATAAAATAGCAAAAATGGCACAAACTTAAATTAAAAAAAAATTCCTTCACAAGTCTTCGTTAATCCTCCATCCCTATTCAGCTTTGATCTCTTTGGATGAGAGAATACAAGTTTGAATGGCCTTTTATTTAGTCCTCCTTTCGATACATTTTAGAATCTTTTGAGATTTCCACTTTTATTTTTCTCCATGTTCCAGGCTAAAATGTCATATAATGTAAATTCTATAACTCCTGCACTATGCATCTGCTTTACACAGCCATCAAAAAAAGGGCATCCTTCATCGCTGACATATTTGGAAACTGTAGTTTCTTGAACAAACACAAAAAGGCCCTTCAATAAAACAATATAAAGCTGTCACCTCTACCCATGCATAAGACAAAAAAACTCAGAGTACATATTTCAGCAACTAGACAATGCACAAAACATAGAGCTATCAACACAAGAGACTGGAAAAAAGCCATTTATTTTGCACAGAACTATGTTCCAGAGCCTCAAATGTGTTTAGGCACCTAATTCCCATTGATTTCAATGGACTTAGGCACCTAAATACCTTTGATGACCTGGGCCTCAGTGACTTGGATAACTTTTCCTATTTCAAATGCTCATTACAGAATGGAGTGTGCAGCGATCGGAGGAGAGAAGAGGTGTGATAGTTCTTGTTGAAGAAGAGAGGATCAAAATAATATCAATGAACAGCAGCTGAGAAGCAAGGGTGCAGAAGAAGCACCTTTGAACCTAAGCATCTCGAGCAAAGATAGAATCCATTGAAAAATTGGAAATTCCCTTAGTGAACTAGATGCCCTGTATTATTAAGTCTCTCTGAAATGAATTCATTTAGACGGCAATAAATGGTGCTAAGAAAAATGAGTTCACACTGCTTAATGCATTTCCATTAAATCACTATTCATTTCCCCCCCTCAAAAGAGACCAGGGGCTAATAGCAGCACTGTGACTAAAGATGTACTGTACAAACCTTGGCTGAGGCGACTGAGGGTTCACTGCAATTAAACACCCATCACTGCTTCATATCAGCTGACTCAGGCTTACCAGTCTCGGGCTATGAGGCTGTTAAATTGTGGTGTAGACATTCAGACTCAGGCTGGATACTGGACTCTAAGAGCTTCTCCCCTCATGGGGCCTATGGAGTCTAAAAATATGGAAGATTCCTGGGTCAAGATATAATGTTTTATGAATGAATTATCAGATCTCTGTGAAACTTGGTTTCAGTTCACAGGTTTTTGATCTTTTGGGGTTTTATGGGTATCTTTCTCTATGGACCAAATTCTGTATTGCCTTATACCTTGTGCTCTTCTTTAAAGTCAACGGGGTTGTGTGGGGTTTAAAGTCCTACAGTAACTGGTCTCTGGAATTTCACTCACATTTATTGGTTCAAACAAACTCCCCAAATCAAATCAAACCTCAGAGGAAACTTCTCTTTTAATGATGACAACATTTCAGCATGAAAGCATACCTCACCCAAGATTTTCAGGAACTTGGGTCACCTGCAACTAGCCCAAGGTTCCCTTAAGTAGTCTGCAAGCCTTTCTGTGAACCCAGGCTGAATTTCATGTTTGTGATGCAAGAACAGTTCAGGTAACAACTTTTTGTGATTTCTGGGTTCCACATGAAAGTTTTGCTCAGCTTTATGTGATTCATCTGTATAACAGTTTTATTCTGGGATCGCAAATGATTTAATAATGGAACTAAGAATAAATATTTATTTAATGTTGATCATTAGAGTTTAAATGTGCTCCTCCTTTTCTCTGGGAAATGATGCTGCCATTGCCAGCCAGCCAGGCAGGTGGAAAGCCAGGCAGCTGGCTAGCAGCAAGGAGAGCAGCTGGGAAGTTGGCCAAGCAGCCAGGAGCCAGACAACTGGGAAACTGGATAGCTTGCCCACCAGCTGGGGAGACAGGCAGCTGGCCAGTCCACCCACACCATCCAGGCATCTGTCCAGGCAACCCAGGAGCCAGGCAGCAGGCAAGCTGATCAGCAGGCAAGCTGGTAGTCATCTTGTACATCACATAGCAGCTAACTGTGACCTATTTTTCATCTTTTAGGTATTTTTATCAGAAAATAAAGGAGAACCTGATCCATTAAACAATAAGTTAATATTTATGCTAAAATTTGATTCCCTTAATGATATTTCATCTCTTTTTTAGATTATTAAATCCAAGGAATTCAAATTACTACTTAGAAGGTGCTTTGTTGTTGGACCTGACAACAGAAATGGGTGAAATTTTTTAGATGAAACTTTTTTTCCCACCAAAAATACATATTCAGGTAGACTGCAACATTTTGCAAATTCATGTCAAATTTGCCTGAGGATTTTGGCCGGAAGAAAAAAAAAGTTTACCTATTTTGGGGTTGTTTTGGCATTTTCAAAATGAAATATGATTTTTCAATTGGAAATTACTTTTTATTTTGAATTTTATTTGATTTTATACATAATGCCTTGTTTTAGGTGAAACAAAACATTTAATTTAACCTAATTTTTCTTTTTAGCTTTTTCATGTTGTCAAAAGATTAAAAAAATTATATCAGGTTGATCAAAATTATATATTTATTGAAGTTCATCCCCTGAAAGTGCATGAAATTTCAAGTGTGAAATTGATTATGTGCACAGCTCTACCTAACAAATTCAAATAGGTGTTTTATGACAATATACAGACCTATACTCCTTTAATTGTTAACCGTATGCCTGGCAGGGCCGGCTCTAACTTTGTTGCCACCCCAAGCAAAATAAAAGAGTGCCGCCCCGCCCCGCCATAACACGCCCCCCCCATGAGCGCCACGCCACCGAAGCCCTCCACCCCTCCCGAGCAAAATGCCATGCCGTGCCACCCAAGCCCCCTACCCCCCCGAGCGCCGCTCTGCCCAAGACCCCCACCGCCTTTCCGAGAGCCGCCTGGCCAAAACAAAAACAAACAAACCTAAGAAAACCCTCCAGCACCACCCAGCCAAACCAAAAAAACCCAACAACAACAACAACCCAAGCGCCGCCCCACCCCAAGGTGCCGCCCCAAGCACGTACTTGGTAGGCTGGTGCCTGGAGCCAGCCCTGATGCCTGGAGTGTATGGATTTTGTTTCACATGTATTTTGAATTTTAGATAAGACATGGAGATATTTTACTAGTTTTAGTCATCATTAATATAACATCCTCCCTAATTGGGTGGAATATGACCCTGATTATGCATCACATAGTTTGGATTCCCTTCTGTCTGATTAGGGCTTTTATTTTATTTTGCATGTAGAGGTCTCCTGATAGCACCATTATATTTTGTTGTTCTTTCCCTTAAAATCATCCCTAACTGCTACTCACCTGTTTAGAGACAGAAGACTATTAACCTTTTTGCAACAACATCACACTGGGTTTGGCTGTAATTTTTATGCCATCATAAAATCCATCATTTAGAATATTTTTTTAAAACCCTATGCAAGTCTGTTGGGATAATAAGTTTAAATTGGATTTGGTATTGTAGGGATGATAGGGCAAAAAAGTGAAATGAAATAAAAGCACTTTTCTTTGAAAATGACTGAATTCAGTCATTTTTGATGGATCTATCGCCATTCCTTCCCTGGAATGTCTATTTACCTTGTCCTAAATGTTATCTCCTATCCTCAAGCTGAAGAAGAAATATTTACTATGTGAAGTTAATGGAACTGCTATCCACTGAGCAGTCGTAACAATAGATACACTATTTCTGCTTCTTGGCCTATTATGCCTATTGACATCTGTTACCTTGTATCTCAAAATGCAGGAAGCAGCAGCCATCAAGTCTCTAGCACAGTGATACTCAGACTGAGGCTCATCAGCTGTAAGTGGCTCTTTAATGTGTTTCCTGCAGCTCTTAGCAGTACATGATATTAAACACAGTGTGATTTAATTATTAACCAATCAGATGCTTTTACTATGTTATTAACCAATTGTAGTTGATAAAATAATTTGGTCAGTCATTTTGCTGTGAGAATACTATATATTTCCCGTCATACTGTTTCAATAGGAATATATAGTACTATAGTAAAAGAAACAATGAATTCACACTACTGTGGCTCTTTTGGGAAATGATTGCTAATTTGGCACCTGAAGCGCTGAGATCTGGATATCTCTGCTCTAGCATGATAACTGTAAGCCAAAGAGTTTTAATTTTAAAAATTATATTACACTATGCCAGAGTATTGATTCCATCCTATGCTTACATTTATTTATTTATTTGTAATCGTACGCTCAAATTTAACTCCCATCTGTTTTGTTCTTCATCTATATGCCAGCAGCTTTCAGAAATTTTCAGCTGGAGGCCATTTACTATTATCTGAGTAAGAATAAAGAGTTTAAGCTATGCTTAAAAAGAAACTAAGAAAAAAAATCACAAGGATGTGAAAAGCATTTTCTGGCTGGGTTGATTGAAAAAAGGAAAAAAGGCATGCATTGTGTGAACTAACTGAAACGAGTCATCAAGAAAGCTTCAATATGTTTTGCAGCTGCCAAAATCACTTGAGTTATTTTTCAGGGAAATAATACATGAAATCCAGGGCTGCTTTTCGAAGATCAAATTGTAATTGTTTCCAAAAAGGCATTATTAATCTTTTATTGGTCAGAAGTCAGTGACTTTTCCTATTTGGTGCAGATCTTGCTACAAACATTCCATCGGAGTGATAGAGGAGGTACCAAAGGAGGAAAGGGGCAAAGGTTTTTACTCGCGTTACTTTCTAATCCCCAAGTCGAAGGGAGGCCTCAGGCCTATCCTAGACCTGCGAGGCCTCAACAAGTCCATGATAAAGTTGAAGTTCCGCATGGTCTCCCTGGGGACCATTATCCCGTCCTTGGATCCTGGAGACTGGTATGCTGCCCTTGATACTTTCACATCGCCATTTTTCCTCCGCACGGGAGGTATCTTCGTTTTGTAGCCAACCATCGACATTTCCAATTTGCGGTCCTTCCCTTTGGCCTCTCCACAGCCCCAAGGGTGTTCACAAAGTGTATGGCCGTAGTCGCCGCGCACCTCCGCTGACGGGGGATTCATGTATTCCCGCATCTGGACAACTGGCTCATCAGGGGGACCTCTGAGGCGCAAGTCATGCAGCACGTAGGCATCATCAGCGACCTATTTACACGTTTAGGTCTGATGCTCAATACGGAGAAATCCACACTGGTCCCTACTCAATGGCTAGACTTCATAGGAGCTACCCTAGACTCCACTCTAGCCAAGGCCTATCTGCCTCAGCCGCGATTCCAGGCAATGGCAGCAATTATCCGAGGTCTGCAGAACTTCCCCACGACCTCGGCTCACACCTGTCTCGGTCTCCTAGGTCACATGGCTGCCTGCACTTATGTGACTAAATATGCCAGGCTCCGCCTTCGACCCCTCCAAACGTGGCTCAATTCGGTGTATCGTCCGGGCAGGGACCCAATAGACGCAATAGTCACCATTCCACTGAGCATCCTACGCTCCCTCGACTGGTGGCTAACCCCCTCCCTGGTATGTGCAGGGTTACCGTTCCATCCGCCACAACCCTCGCTATCCCTGACGACAGATACGTCATCCCTCGGATGGGGGGCTCACCTCGGACACCTTCGCACCCAGGGCTTTTGCTCATCGGAGGAACTGGCACTTCACATAAATGTCCGAGAGCTGAGAGCGGTCCGCCTGGCGTGCCAGGCATTCCAGAAGCATCTGCATGGCCGTTGTGTCTCAGTGTTTACAGACAACACAATGGCCATGTATTATATAAACAAGCAGGGAGGGACTCGATCTTCCCCCCTCTGTCAGGAGACCATCTGACTCTGGGATTTCTGCATAGCCCACTCGATGGACCTGGTAGCGTCCTTTCTCCCAGGGGTTCGGAACACTCTGGCGGATCGGCTGAGCAGATCCTTCCTGTGTCACGAATGGTCGATAAGACCAGACATTCGATCTTCCAGAAGTGGGGCTTTCTCCACATAGACCTATTCGTGTCTCGCGCGAACAGGAAATGCCAAGTGTTCTGCTCCTTCCAGCGTCTTTCACCGGGATCGATCTCGGACGCATTCCTCATGTCGTGGAAGCACCGAATGCTCTATGCCTTCCTACCGTTCCCGCTGGTTCACAGGGTCCTGTTAAAACTCTGCCAGGACAGAGCGCATCTAATCATGATCGCGCCAGCGTGGCCCAGACAGCACTGGTACACCACACTGCTCAACCTCTCCATAGCCAGCCCAATTACCCTGCCACTCCACCCTGACCTCATAACCCAGGATCACGGCAATCTCCGCCACCCGGACCTGCAGGGCCCTCCACCTCACGGCATGGCTCCTGTGTGGCTGGACAAATCAGAGTTACGCTGCTCTGCTCCGGTACAGCATATTCTCCTGAGTAGCAGAAAACTTTCCACTCAGTCCACATATCTGGCCCAGTGGAAGCGTTTCTCCTGCTGGCGTGAGACGCAGAATGCTACTCCCTCAGAGGTCTCCATCCCTACTATCTTGGACTACCTCTGGTCCCTCAAGCAGCAGGGCCTGGCGATATCTTCTTTGCGGGTGCACTTGGCGGCCATCTCCACATTCCATCCAGGAGAGAGTGGCCACTCTGTGTTTTCCCACCCCTTAGTTACTCGATTTCGTAAGAGCGCCTCTACCCCCAAGTATGCTACCCTGCCCCTACCTGGGACCTCAACCCAGTCCTAAACAGGCTTATGATTCCGCCATTCGAGCCGTTGGCAACTTGCTCACTGCTATACCTGTCCTGGAAGACAGTTTTCCTAGTAGCAGTCTGATGTCTGCAGGGTTTGGCTCACATGCTGCTCACCAGCAGAACTTTAGTTCTTGAGGGTTTGAATGTGTCCATTTGGAGGTTTGTGCTTGAAAGACACAAGATTGGAGATTGTGGGGCATGCAGTACAATGGAGGAGAGTTCAGATGGGGATGGAGGTGTCTGGCTAGCTGGCAGGGGGAAGGAAGCTTGTGGGTTTCTCTAAAAAGGGGACTGGAAGCTTTAGCTTTACTTCTGGATGAGCCAATACTTAATAGAGGTGCTCAGCTGCAAAGTTAAAGGTTGTTTCCATTTGGGGTTCTAGGCTGGGACAATCTCTAGTCATTAGACCCATTTCTTTTACTTGGAGGTGGTACTGAGTCTAATGCATGACTTTTCTCTCTATCTTTCTTCTGCCAGCAAACTCAAACCATCTTTGACCTTGAAGGAAAACAGTGAACTCCTTTATCAATGTTTCAAAATTTTATTTCCCCTTCCTCCCTTGGAGAAGATGAAAGAGGAAGGCGAGACAGCAAAGGATACTCTGCATATACAGGAATGTGACGACAACTCTCCTCTGGCACCATCCACTGTATTTTTGCCCAGCAGGCACTGGGTGATGGCAGTCACACATGGCCTCCCTGGCAAGGCATGGTTAGCTTTCCCCGGCCCACACACACAAATGATCTGTGCTGAGCCTCACTCCTTTTGTGGTTTCAGTCACTCTACGTGAGGTCCTTGGAAGCCCTTGGCAAGATAATGAAGACTTTGCTGGAGGAAGAACCAACCATCGACTGGTTCCAGGAAATGTTTGAAGTGAGTAGACCATTGAACCGTGGTGGAGATTGTTTGTTTGTTTCTTGTGTTACAGCAGGGAAGAGTCAGCGATTTAGGGGGTCAAGCTTCAGTTGTGGAGGAATTTTCCACAACGGAGTGAATTTTAGGGAGAAAGCACCAAATTCTTCCTGGGATAAGCGGGCATGTGCCCCATTGAAATCCACGGAAGCTATGCCATTTTATGCCAGGGCTGGATTGGGACCAAGTTCTTACAATGTCGTTGACACTACTTGGAATGGCAAGAAAATCACCACTGCAGTAGCCAAATCCAAGAGAACCAGTTGAAACTGATCAGTTCTTCTAAGAGGAATTCATGAATATTGAGTTAAGCCCTGTGTATGGAAACTCATTAAGAGGAGACTTCCTGTTCCTCAGACATGAACAGAATATCTTGAAGAGTTGAGGGGTGGGGAGTTTGATGCACCTTCAGTATAAAAATGAAGTTCTAAGAGGAGCTGGGCTGGGGAGACTTCTCTGCTCGTATTCAAATTAATAAAAATAAATGTTCCTCTCTGTCATTTTGCCACTCATCGTGGGAGAAGTTGCCCAGGAAACAGAACACAGCAGCAGACATCAAACAGCATGCAATGTGCTAGACAGCTCCCATCAGACATTCTACAGCAGACATCACATACACGGGCCCAGATTCATCTCTCATGTAACTTCTTTGGTTTCAATCACCAGAGGTGAATCCAGTCCCTGGGACGTGTATATCTAAGAGGCTCTTCCATTAGACATGTAATTCCTTTGCTACATGGAGGTCAGATGCTTTGGAGAGGGATTTTAGTGACAATTAAACCTGTCTAAGAGGAACTTTGGGAGGGATTTTCACGCAGTCACAAGTGAAATATGTAGCTATCAAATGGGGAAAAAAGATAACTGCCCCAACACTACCTCTTACCTCATGGTAACCCAGAGAACTAGGCATAAACTACCTGGGACACAGTCCAGATTGTCAAAACGATGCTAATCCAGATTTAATGAAGTCATTTATAGCCAGCAGGAAGAATGAGATAGGATTATACAGAATAATAAATGAATACATCATTAGTCTCAGGTGCAGCATTCAGTTGAATTGTTCTGCAGCGGAATATGGAGCTGGGGATAGACATGCAGCGGTAAATTATGTAAAGAGAGTATTACAGGGCAAACAACGTATTACAGATGCATACTATTGGGACAGAAATTATCCAGGAGGAAATGAAAGTCGTGACATCCAGAATTAGCTAAAACTGGAAACAAGAGGCATAGAAGGTCCAACTACTTGCATGTCAAAGGGCCATGAAATTAGAATACAGTGTTCTCAGATGTAAATGATGTCCTGATGTCCTCTGTTCAATTTACTCAGTAAGCTTGAAATTAGTCCTGAGTATAATCATTAGTAAAAGGCAGAGTGTAGGAAGACTACAAATTCACAAGGGCTATTATTTATTTATTTATTTATTTGCTGGTAGTGCCTCAAGACCCCATTCAGGGTCAGGGCCACATTGTTCTAGGCACTGTACAGACAAAATGAAAGACAGCTGTTGCCCCAGTGAGTTTACAATCTAATTAGACAAGATGGATAAACAAACATAAACAAGCTACATGCATGCAATGTCATTCTTTTGTGTTGAAAAATCCACAAAGAAACCTAAAGCAATGCATTATACTCCAAAGAGGAAATCAGTCAAATAGATGCTTTTACAACTATTGTTAAAACAATAACCTTAGTTGTGTTAACTCTGTGTTGTAGTGCTTTAATATATGCTTTCACAGAAGCTGTCAGTTTCATGCCTGTCCTCCATCTTGCCGGGGAAGGGGCAAATGCACATGAAGAGATGCCTCTACCATGTTACAGCTGGTCAGTACTTGGAATTTCTTTTCTTTGGAAAATTCATAATATTTGAAATTTCCTGTCTCCCAAACTGGAACGAAAAGACAAAATTTCCAATGTAATGAAATTTTAAAACAAATTAGTTTAGAAAATATGAAAACAACCTTATTGAAACATCTTGTTTTATTTCAATAAGGTCCCAGTGCCTCTTTTGACTTTACCATATAAACTTTTATTCTATATTCGTATAAAGACTTTTAGAATTTAAAATGTCAGAAAACAAAGCACTTCAACCTTATAAAACTGAAGCATTTTGAAAATTTTTCATCAGTTTTTTAACAAAATCAAGACATTCCCACAATATCTGAATTCCATCAGATCACCATTTTCTGACTAAATACAGTTCCATCAGAAAATTTTCCCTAGCTCAATAAAATTTTATTTACATTAATTTGTAATATTAATAAAAATATGCCTGTACAAGGGTCTGTTACCTGAACACTACAACAAACCCGCATCAGCATTAAAATAATCATTTTGAAAGGACCTCTGCCAGCCTGCCACTTACAAAAAAGGTCCTTTTTGGGAAGCAAACCTTCCTCTCTCTCTCTACGTAACATATTAACCAGATATACAATATGGCAACTGCCTGTCTGAACAGGTGTGCAATTGTTCTATGCACTTTCAATTACATGGGCTTTTGGGTGATGCTTAAGGCACTCATTCAACAAAACATGTTCTTGAACTTCTCTCTTATTCAGGAAAGCACTTATACATATGTTTAAATCTAAATTAAGTGCTTTGTTGAATCAGGGACAAAGAAACAATTTTGTGTCTTAAAAAAAAAGCAGAAACACTGAGGCAGAATCTTCCTTTCAAGTACTTAATTGTATTTTCAGCATATTTAGTCAGTGAATTTGCCAATATACAACAACCATGATTTACTAAAAAGCACTTTTTTGTAATGCTGTCTTCTGGAAGTTACCAAATAATAATTTAATGTTTGATATCTGTTTTTTATCCAAGATCAGTCATTGAATCTCCCTCATGGTGAACAATCTTAGGGTATGGCTACACTTACAGTTTGCAGCGCTGGTAGTTTGCAGCGCTGGTCATCCAGCTGTGTAGGAGCAGCGCTGGTGTGTGGCCACACTCACAGCTACCAGCGCTGGTGTGTGGCCACATTTGCAGCGCTGTTGGGAGTGCTGCATTATGGGCAGCTATCCCAGCATTCAAGTGCACCAACGTGCTTTTCAAAAGAGGGGGGTGGAGGGTGGTGTACTGTGACAGGGAGCGGGGGGAAAGAGAGAGGGGATTTTTGGAGCCAACACTGTGTGTTAGCTTCCTGGATTGGAAAAATCACAAAATGTTCATGAGCCCTTAGTCTTAATTCTAATTGCAAACAGCCTGCCTCCAACACGGACTGCCCCCTGTTTCACTCACTCCCTGTGGTGTACTGTGACAGGGAGCGGGGAAGAGAGAGATTGGAAAAATCACAAAATGTTTGCGAACCCTAACAGCCTGCATCCAACACTGTTTGCCCTGCCTCTCATTTGATCGTTCACAGCCAGGTATAGATAGCTCCTGTTTGCTGTGATCAGTGTTTGTTTTTATAGATAAGCAGTTCAAACAGAGCTCGATCGGCTCCGTTCTGTTTCATTCACTCTCCCTGCCTCTCATTTGATTGTTTACAGCCAGGTACAGAACGGAGCTCCGATCGGAGCTCGTTCACAACAAAACAAAGAGAGGCTGCATAACAAAACAAAGAGAGTAATTTATAAAAGCATTCTGGGATACACCTTATTCCCTGGAGGCCAATCACAGCGCTGGTGTGTGGCCACACTTGATGACCAGCGCTGCAGCACCAGCGCTGGAATCCTTATTCCCCATGCTGAGTGAGGTGTACGGCCAGCGCTGCAGCCAGGGAGTTGCAGCGCTGGAAGTGCCCTGCAGGTGTGGCCATTTACTAATTGCAGCGCTGGTGGAGGCTTTCCAGCGCTGCAAATCGCCAGTGTAGCCATACCCTGAGTTACAGTGCTAGTAACTAATATAATTGGCTGGGTCTAACAATTGGAGATTAATAATATCATCACTTTATGCAAAGACACCTTTGAGCACAGTTGTTTAGCTCTCACTTTCCACCATGAAGCTTTTGTGCTCAAGTAATTCAAAACTGTCTGAAACTAGAAATATCAAACTTGATTTTTTGGTAGATCTAATTAAGACCTAACTTTTAAACCACATTTGAATCATTCCAATTAGTAGCTGAGAACTTTGTGAGAATGCTGCAAAATGTTCGTTTGAATTTTTAATTTCACTTCAAAGATGCTTGCATTCACTTGTCTTTAGCTTCTGCAAACATTCATGCAGTTGAGTTGTAATGGAGTTTTATGGTTGCATGCAAGATTAAAATGAACACGGGAAATAAATTTTAAATTTTCATGCATGAGTGCCACAAGCCCCAATTAAAGAATAAAAAGTGTATAATTGATTGGTCAGATAAGATACATGGTATTATTTTTATTCTTTGGTACATCTAGGAGGGCAAAAAGATGGAAAAGGTAGTTATCAAAAATATGTATTTTAAATGCATAAAACTGGAATGGAGTGAATAATTAACAACTATTAAGTTATCTATCTGTTATTTTTCTATGCATTTTCAGGATTCATTTCTAAGGGACTCCCAATTTATCACACATCTGTAAAGGACCTTCTGAATTTAGGCATTCACAAATTTAATACTACCAAACCATTTTTCTTCCAACATGGTTAGATTTAAAATTTTAAAGTAGATCTCCAAAACAAGCTTAGTTTGAAGGCAATTTGGTTATGAATATTTAGTATTGGCAAATGCACTATGAACTAATAAAATCTTAACAAATGCATCATAAAAATGCCTTTTAAAAACAGGTGGAAGAATTCTAACTCTAATATGTACATGTTGAGAAAACCCACATTACTGTCTACTCCTATACTATTTTAGCTATATAGGAAGCTTGATTGCTGTATAGCTGTATGTTCTTCTATATGAAATTTAGCAATTTTAGGGGCTTGCAGCCCTCACTACAGCAGTGTGCTTTGGCATCAACCCCCTGGCAGAGTTGTGCCTTACAGGCCTAATTGAGTCAACAAGGACTCAGGAATGTGAAAGGTCTGAGAATACACAAACTTTCTAATTTAAATAAATCTTTATCTTTTAACTCCTTGTGATGGGATATATAAATAGCACCTGGCCAGGATAGGGTTAATGATCTGCTGTGGGTTTAATCTGCCCTGCCTTGCAACACCTGCAATAGGGGGTCAGGCTTGGAGGGAGAGCTTAAAAAGGGAAGAGCAGAGGGGGTTTCAGGGATGACTAGAAAAGTTAGCTGAGAGATGATTAGCCTGGTGAGAGAAGCTTGTCTAGAAACCCCTTGCCCCTGTCAGCCTTGCTGAGGGAAGGTAGACCTGATGTGGAACTACAGTTGACAGCTACCTCAGACTTGCTGCTTGCTAGAGTCTCCCTGAAGGAAGGCAGGCCAGGTGTGAGACTATTGTTTGCTATCTGTGCCTTGCTTGTGGCTAGGTAAGACTGCAGTTGGCAGTTGTTTGCCTGTTGTTTTACACCTAACCATTGGTCTTGATGGTGACTTGACCTGAACTTAGGAATGCTCTAGCTATGTGATAAAAGGCCCTCTTGATCAGAAGAAGAGGGTGTGGGAGGAATTGTATTTCAATGTAACTCACCAAAAGCATCACTAGACTGAGATAACTTAGTTTAAATGTAGCTGAGATAGTCTTTCCCTGGCACATACAGCTGGTAGTCAATGTTTGCTTTCACTATTAGTACTGGATAAAATGCTGGTTCACACCTATTCAAATTCAGATATGACTAAGGAGCAGAAACAACATGATTTCAGATTGTAGCTGCCCTCAACAAGCTTTCTGGAGAGGGACAGGAAACAAGGCATAGCCTGATGTAACAGGCCAGCTTCAGCCCTCTATCTGGAGAGTGATTTGTCTCTGTTTCTGTGCCAGGAATAGCCTTCAGCTCCACTCATATTACAAAGCTTGTTTTCCCCCAGCAAAGGCTATTCTGACAGGAATAATAACTGTTAACCTTTGCAAGTGCTTCAGTAAAAGGAAACAAGTTAGTCCAGTGTGCATTTATATTAAGTGGATTTTAGTTTTCTGACAGGCACAGAGCTGGAGAGTGAAGATCTCTAGCTATCTACAGAACTGATAAAGCACAGCGAATGGCACTGCATATTTCCTCTATGCCGGGCCTCCTCAATGTCCCCAAAATATAACTGTCTTTGGACCATCTCTCTCTGTCGAGCTGAAACTCTCTTACAGTGCCCAGTGCCTATTGCCATAATATTATAAGCCCTGAATATGTAACTTAAATAAATTGTCCATACAGACCTGTGGAGGTTAGAGAATAATTACTATGAAAAAACAATAATTAGGGTTATCTTTACGGGATTAAAAATGGACTGCCATCATTCCTTGCATACCTATTTGTTGTTAATATTGCACTAATTAAGGTTTGGTGTTCACACAGCTGTCTAGAAGGAGGGGGAAAAATGCTTATTCCTCTACAGATGCTTTCAGAGTGTTTGTTTACTGTAAGTACTTCAAGATAACAGATACATGTGGTGAGCACAATATCTAATACCAATATTTTACAACATATTTCATAAAGTATAATTTTTCATGTAATTGAGCATGAAGACAGACTCAGTCTGTCTGGTTTCAAGGACTATTACAAGAGAAGTTTAGATTTTCAATGTTCTAGTCATCTGAAACACATATAATGGATTGCCCCCCCCCACCCAAGATTGGACAGTTACCCCTCCCAGGCTTCTATATACAATATGAAACAAAGTATGCTTTAGAATGGTATGCTTTAGAATGGTTACAATCTGCTTCTAAAATGTAGTAATCAAGCACAGTAAGTTCCATAGTATTAGTAGTTCCCTACCTAGATCCATTGTATTGCTTTTCATGCTTTGGTGGTGGGTTTTTTTTTCAGCTGGCCCTTCAAGTTAGATCAACACAATGACACAGGAAAGTCTATATAACTATATAATAACTTTACCTTACTGACCAAGTCCATATATACTATTCACAGAATTGTTGCATAGCAGCTCCACATCTGCTGCATGTCTTACAGTATTTACATCATTTCCCTCAGTAATATGGAAAAGCCCATTGCTTCAGGGAAATGGCTCAAGGCACTGAGCTACAGCTGCTCTGTTTCCCTTCAGCAGCACAGCAAGTGCCTCCAATAGCCACCTGCTGTCCCACAACTGATGAAATAGGGAGGGTTAGAAAGAGAGGCACTCTGAAAGATCTGTGTGCCAGACAACAGAGAGATCCTAAGGAGGCTGTAGGGGAAGCAAGATGGGTGCTCATCTGCCTCCACCTGAGCCTAGGAAGGAAAGTGCCAAGTACAGGATGGCTCCCATCCTACCCCTCACATGCCCAAGGCTAAGGAGTGCAGTTATAAAGAAGAGAGAAGGAGCCACTAAGAATCTCACAAAGCCATACACAAAAGACTGAAGATAACTGAATGGGGAGGCTGGTATGCAGAGGTTCAATTTGCAGGGAAATAGGCAGAACCCCCTTCCCCGCAACTAAAATTCTTCTTTCCTCCCCATAGCTTTCTGCAGCCTCCCTGCTATGTTTGCCTAGCACCAGGGCTGGACAAACGTCATATCTCCTGGCATAAACAGCTCTGCCATCCAGAGGTATTAAGCTCTAGCCAAGCACTGTAAGCTTTATCAAACAGATTGAAAACCTTTCCAAGCTGCACTTACCATTCTGCTCACTCAAAGTGAGAGGACCAAAAATAGCTTGCTGATATGCATTGTAAAGCCTCCAGTGTCAGATCTGAATTGCTGATTCTTCCCCTACCCTTCCCACTCCCTGTAGATTCAATCCTACTAAGAATCTTCAAATTGTTTGTGCCTAGCTGGAGGCTTCTCTCTACATTCTACCAGTTTGTAGGAAGTATGAGATGCCCTTTCCATTATGAATAGTTTAAAGGCCAGTATGTGGCACTAATTACTTTTAATAGTATCTCACAGCAGGCAGAGTCCCTTACTTGCAAAGTGAGACATTACTTTTGTTCACAGTGAGTATCTCACAATCTGGTCCTGAGCTCTCAGCGAATTTTCTTAAATGTTTCTAAACTTATTTTTTGAATATTTTCAAATACTTTTCTATGCCTCTTCCTCTATATAACGTCCTTAATTCTATTCAGAGCCCATACTAGGGTCATATGTGGAGGTCCAGGCAAATCTTCCTTTTCTTATATGTCTCAGTTCAGGGCAACAGCACCTGTATTCACCTCTGAATGGTCCAGGAAGGGCACCCACTCTCAGGCTTCCAGTTCCTCAACTGTTGCCTCTCATGGGTGGAGACCCACATTTCTCTTCCTTTTTACTGGGGTATTCCCACGTTGCATAGTTTCCCTGCTTACACTGTTATTCCCAGTACAAATGACAACATCTGCTTGCAGTCTCTGAGGAGAAAGATAACCATGTTTGTCAACAGTTACGTATACAAAACAAGGCTTGCTTAGAAAGAACATCTCACTCTTAAGGTAAAAGAATTACAGAAAACCTACTTAAAAGAACACAAGAACCTAGGCACATGCTAATAACTTACCTGAGTTAACACTAATCCTGATATTGATTCTGGTAAGAACAATCCAACCCCCTGTGCCAGGGAATTCTTCTGATTTCAAGTTAATTGCACTTCAGCTCAGAGCAAGCACCCAGTCTTATGGGGCCTCAGTAAGCCCAGTCTTTCCAACCCTTCCACTGCATGCATCCGAAGAAGTGGGTTTTAGCCTATGAAAGCTTATGTCCAAATAAATGTGTTAGTCTCTAAGGTGCCACAAGTACTCCTCATTCTTTGTTTTGAATATACTAGTTCAAATTAATTCAGGCTCGGGGGTAGGGTGTATATGGCTTCAAAGGTAAAACTAGAGCAATTAAGTCAACACATACATCCTCCTCCTACGGGGACACACTTAATCTACAGAAAGCAAGACACTTGAAATGGAAGCCCTGTTAACAGGTCTAGCATGTCTCATCACTGATGCAACTATCTTTATTATCAACATTTCCGAAAGCAGCAACCCCAAATATGGCGTTATAAAATCAGAAATTCCTTGATGCTGCTACAGTTCCTGGAAGCTTAGCCATAGATAGTAGATCTAAATAGTATGTTTAAAATAGACTTTGGTTAGGAATTCTTTGACTACAGTGAGGTTTTTTGTTTTGTCTCTGTTGGTAAAAACAAAAGTTTGCAAAACAGAATCTGGTTTGAATAATTTCCAGAATTGAAAGACTTAAAACACTTTCTATGCTTTTGACCCAAAAAAATCCAGTTTTCTGGTTCAAAAGACATTTTTTTTGAAATATCAGTTAATTAATCTGAAAAGCTATATTAAAGTTCAGAATCCAAACCTCTTAATTGACCCCAACAGCTTTTTCATAGGTATGTGAAATATCAGTCCCAAGAAGGGAAGAGATATTGCATGATTATTTGTAAGTAGTAAGAAGAAGCAATTTGATAACTGAGTTGTAAATCCACACAGCAGGTTAAGACAGGAAAACTAATTTTCCATGTTAAGGCTTTGAATAAAATCTTAGCCATTAGCAATATTGGCTCTTAGTTATGGTAGATAACAAAGCCTTTTAGAGTTAAAAATTGACTTCCCAGGAAGCAAACAAGTTTGCAAAAAAAACCTGAAAATGGACCATGTTCTGGTGTACTTTTCTGAGAACTGGCACTATACTGAAATACCTGTAAAATCAAACTGGTTGCCAGGTCAGTGAAAAGCATGTAACCAGACCAGATTGTAGATACACTGAAAAATGTGCAGAGCCTCTTTGTGATCTAGGCATGCAGCAGCTGAATTGTGTTACTGTGCCACACAGCTATGGAATACAAAAAGAGTTGCTGAAGTCTCATCGTATCAGATGATTCACTTTATCAGCCACAGAGTGAAATGATTATTTGGTGCTTCTGCTTCACTTCTGCTTTCAAAGAAAAGCTGGTCATTTTCCCTGTCAGTCATGAATGCTAGAAAGGAAGGCCAAAAAAAGAGCATATCCCCAGATAAGTAGAAACTTAGTTTTTAATTGTTGTCTCAGTGATGACAAGTATCCACATTTTATACCTTGCCTCAAACTTAGGCTGCTATATTACAGTCTAACTGCTCCCAGTTTTTTACATTTCTTCTTTCTTAAAATTGTAAACACCTTTGAAGTCAGGTAGGCCTTGGCTGAACTTCAAGGTCAAAGCTAGAAGGACAAAATTCTACTCAATGTCCTATAAATCAGCTTGGAGGGATTAGATTTTTATCAGTAACTGTCACTGACAAAAATGCTTATTTGTATATTTTGATTATCAATGGAAATAAAGGAAGAAAAATACTGCTTGAGAACTTATTAGAGTTTGACATAAGGATATTTACTCTGCATATTTTGACATATGATGACAATTTGTTAACAGTTATAAAGCTTTAACTTTTGAATTTCAATGTCGACTGTCATTAAACTGTCTGATTCTCCCATAATTTTTCACAACTGAAAATTTAAATCAATAAAAACTGAAATATCTGTCAAAATTTAAAAAAAATAAATAGAATTCTGCCAAGCCTACCTGTAAGATTGGCATTTCAGTCCTTCCTTTATGACACGCATATCAATTTTAGGTAGTCTTCTTTTGAAGAAAGGGCTGAGGCTAAAACTCAAAAAGTTAGGTACATAAATCTACAGAATGACTTATTGACTTCTAGCCCTACATAGAGATGTGGGTGCCCAATACTTTTGAAAAGGAGGCCACCTATTTAGGTGCCTAACTTCAGGCACTGCATTTGAAAATTTTGGCCTTATGGAGGCCAATCTCTGACTTCCTGAATAAGGATGGAGTAGTGATTTCAAGACTGGGCCCAACATGAAACTCTAGGTGATAATATTGTCATACTCTACATTTAGAGAAGGGAATTGGATCTGGCTCCTTATATGGTGATTGGCAATTTCTTTTTCAGATTCTCATGCACATTAGCAAAACTGCAGGGATTGTTGTCCAACACATGTTGATTAATTGTATATTATCTTTTAATTCATGAAAACATATCCCTTCCTATTAGCTTTTGAATAGCTCATTTACCAAAGCCTAAATATTGGTCTTAATCATATAACCGACTACTAGACTGTTTCTTTGAGTACTGATGCTTAAAACGAATTGTTTTGTTACAATCCTAACACATTAGAATGTAACTAGTCTAAATGTGCTTAGTGTAGCTGAATAATAATTTTGCTGGGGGAAATATAAAAAATTCTTTAGATAGTTCCAATAGTGTGATACTGAAAGGTGAAATTAAAATAGATTTTATTAGTTCCATGTGTTTATTTACTTATCCCTCATCCACTGATCACTCTGTTCAGGGAATTCTTCCCATCATGGGGAACAAATTATTTTGTTTTGACTTTTGAACGGCTATTTTAGAATTCAAAGAGCATTGCTAATATACAAGGGAAAGTTAGAGGCTTGAGATTAGTGTTGTCAAAGATACTTAGCCCTTTGGATATGAAATAAAACTTACTGGTATGTAGTACAAATCTTGAAACCCGATTAGTAATTTATTATCCACATGAAAACAAAGAACTGTAGGGCTTAAGCAAAGCTTTCACTTAAGGCTAAGACATTTGAAAAGTAAATGAATATAACTGAAATCAATTAAGATTTGATACTGAGATACCGAGAAGGTTGTAACAGCTATGTTTTTGAACAATTGGTTTTAATTCTTTCCTCTTTCATGAACTCTTTGTCTCAAAGCACAGGTTTATCAGTAAGTGACCAGGAAAACTCAGCCATATACATTTCCTTCTGAAATGTAGGCTAGAAGTTTTTCATCTTATTCTGGAAGTCAAATTATAATCATCGAAAACTTCCACAAATTAAACCTAGAAAAAATATTTTAAGGAGATACATGTTTGTATCAGTTGTTCCCTATTCCAGACTTATTAATCAGCAGAAATAATTTTGGTTCAACTTTTTATCTATTCAATGTCTTTATTTTACAGTGAAATTTCTCAATGCCATCTTCTCCTTTAATTTCAGTTATTCAGATTGGAATTTGTACTGGTAAAATAATATAGATATGGGAAAATTCTCACTCATATTTCAGGCAGTTAAAGAAAAGGGTAGTGGAGGCTTCCTCACTTCTCCCTATTAAATTTTAATTGTATTCTAGATTGGTTCTTGTATTGCACTCATCACCGTAGTATTGAGCATCTTCCAGTAGTGCATGAAGCAGTGTGACTAATATCTGGTATGAGGTGGTGGTTCTCTGATCCTCCCTCCAGAGAGCAGAAATGTGTGCAGTGGAGCATGTTGGTTGTATGGGTTTTTAAAATAAACCTGTTGTATTGGCTTTTCTAACATAAATACAAAGTCAAAAATAGCCCTCATGCTTAGAGAAGGTGGTGAGATTTGTGAAGATCCTTAATTCATTCCACAGTCTCAGAATGGCCCCTTAATTACAGAATTTCTGGAAAATATACTATGAAGTCAAACAATGCTACAAATTTGTAATTGGCAGTAGCTAGAAACACTGAAGAGAAAGGGCCAAAGACAAATTTGGGGGATTAACAGAAGGCTAATACCACCAGAGACATGGGGGGAATGTGAGGAGGGAGTTAGAATCAGGGGTTTTGGTTGGAGATTGAGAAGATGGTGGTCTGTGCTAGGATAGACACTTTGGTTTGGTCACAAAGAGAGTAGGAAGTAGGAGAACTTCAATGTTGTGTATTACGTTTCCTCTTTGAAAATTGGGCCATCATCCAAATGTGATGCTCTTATTGTAATTACATCTGCCACCAAGACAATCTTTAATTAGTTAGAGAATTCCTTTATCAGTGTACAGATGTCTCAGCTCAGGTTCTTCACTATAGAGTCACTGGCTAGAACAGGGGTCGGCAACCTTTCAGAAGTGGTGTGCCGAGTCTTTATTTATTCACTCTAATTTAAGGTTTCACTTGCCAGTAATACATTTTAACGTTTTAGAAGGTCTCTTTCTATAAGTCTATAATATATAACTAAACTATTGTTGTATGTAAAGTAAATAAGGTTTTTAAAATGTTTAAGAAGCTTCATTTAAAATTAAATTAAAATGCAGAGCGCCCCCCCAGACTGGTGGCCAGTGTGAGTACCACTGAAAATCAGCTCGCATGCCGCCTTTGGCACCCGTGCCATAGGTTGCCTATCTCTGGGCTAGAATTATAATTTTGGAATGAGGAAGGTAATATTTTATCTCTATTATCTTTCCTAGCTGACTGACATCAGGAAATGTCTCCTTGTGTTGTGATGCCAAGGGATGCACTGAAATGAGAAGGGATGAAAAAGGTGAGGTTCTAAGGGTATTCTACACTTCACACTCCTTATGATGGTGTGAAGAGTACTTACACAGCACATCCCCCAAAATGGGTATACGTTGATAGTTAGATGGTGAAGCACTACTTAGGCAAGTAGAGTGGAGACCCATCTAAACCATCCAAGACAGATGAATATCCAGCCTCCTTTTGAAAACCTCCAGTGAAGAAGCTTCCACAACCTCCCAAGGCAGTCTGTTCCATTGTCTTAGTGTTAGTTAGGAAGCTTTTCCTCAGATTTAATCTAATTCCGCTATGCTGTAGTTTGAACTCCTGCCTTCTATGGCAGCCTTTCAATTAATTGCTGTTATATCACTCCATAGTCTTCAGTCTCCTCTCTTCCAAACTAAACATATCCAGTTCCTTCAGCTTTTGTTCATATGGCTTGCATTCCATCCCTTTTATTATCTTTGTTGCTCACCTCTGGATCCTTTCCGGTTTTTCTACATCCCTTCTATAAATTGGTGACCAAAACTGGACCCAGTACTCTAGCTCAGGCCTAACCAGTGCCAAGTAGGGTGGTACTATCACCTCCTGTGACTTGCATACTATATCTCTGTTAATGCAACCAAAAACTGCACTGCAATTTTTGCAAGAGTACTATTGCTGACTCATGTTGATGTTGTGATCCACCACAATGCCCAGATACTTTTCAGTAGTGCTGTTGTCAAGCCAATTCTCTTTCCTCCCTCTGCCCCCCCCATATTTGTGCATTTGTTTATTCTTCTCTAAGTGTAGCATTTTACATTGTCTTTGAATTTCATTTTGTTGCCTATAACCCAGTTCTCTAGTATATAAAGATACCTCTGAATTTTAGCTCTATCCTCCAAAGTGTTGGCAACCTGCCAAATTTGTGTCATCTGCAAACTTAATCAGTATGTGCTCTATATCTACATCCACATCATTAATAAAGATGATGAACAACACTTCACCCAGGACAGATCCCTGTGGAACCCCACTTGAGACCTCCCTCCAATCCGATGTCATTTCATTAGTAGTTACTCTTTTTGTTTCTGGTTTTTTTAACCAATTATGTAACCATTTAATGGTAGTTCTGTCCAGACTGAATTTCTCCAGCTTACGTATCAGAATGTCATGTGGGACTCTGTCAAAAGCCTTGCTGAAGTCCATCACATTGCATCTTCATTTTCATCTTCACTCTTGAAATTGCATCTTCTTTCTCATTTTAAATATCATTTGTCAAAGTAAATAACCATGATATTATAATGATTTATGATAAATAGATTACACAATCAAGAAAATTTTAATGATTTTTTTCCAGTTATCTTTAGCAACAACTTGACAGTGTATGTATTCAAACCGTAACATTAGTTGATTTATCCTATTGCTAACAAGATTTGGTCATTGTGGGTTTTTTTTGTTTTTTTTTTTTTAAACTTTGTACTGCAGAATAACTGATATTTCTTTACTCTTTTTCCCCTTTGCCAGACTCAGGTGATGTATTTAAATTGTATTTGGACTAGAGACTTGACACATATTGAGACAGTTATGATGCCTTTCATTAATCTATAAACAAGTGTCCAGAGCGACAATATTAAAAAACAGTCAAATAGGAAGCATAGCTTCATTTTAATTGGGTTCAGAGCAGCTCTCATAGCTGTAGAGATGTCTGAAAATCACTATCAGCTATTTCCATAGGATAAGCAATAACAAAACAAAGGGACCAAACAGATTTCATTTGTTGATATTTAAGACAATATGAAGAATTTTGCTGGGAGCATGACAAAATTCTATCTGAATGGAACTACCTAATGTGATAGAATATGAACCATTAACAAAGATGGCATAGTTAACAAATAGAGGCATGACTGCCACATAAACTGATTAGTAGCCAAACACCACTATCTGGCTATAATCAGTTACCTCGCTGGGTGCTATTAATTAGTTCTTTGTATTGTGATAGTGTGCAGAATCCCCCAGTCACAGCAAAGACACCATGGCTCTAGGTACTCAACAAAAACAGTCCATGACCAACTTTGATCTTGCTACAATGAACTGTAAAGAGCTTACCATAGCATGGTGCGTTGGTTCAATGTAGGAGTTCTACCTTGTGACAAAAGGATGGCTCTTGTTTTGGGCACTTAACTGGCTATGACAGTAGTACAGGCTTTTGGCAGATAGCTAGGGTTGGTCTAAATGTAAAATTAAAAAAAGCATTCATTTTAGTCTAAGAAAATTCTCTCCAGGATTACTTGAGGATTCACTGAGGGATTTTGACTGACTTGTTTTAATTTCAAGTACAGACTTTTGGAACAGCTTTTAACATGTCATTGGGACAGCTCTTTAGCTGCTCAGTTACATCAATTAGGTGTAACTCCACCAAAGTAAATGAAGATACACTGTTTTAGCTGAGGATCTGGTACAACAGGACCAGATGAAGCAATAAGTCTCTTGTATAATTTTGTGAAGTTCTTCTCATAGTTTTTCATGCAGTTCCCACCCCATCACCTGCACTCCTTTTTCAAAAGTGAACATTTACCTTGATGTGTCTAACCTCAAGCGTTACCATGATTCTTGGGTATTTCAGTCACACATTAAGATGCTTTCTTTCTAATAGGACATCTGATGCTATTGTTTTCATCTTTGAAAAAAAAATCAGAAACTTGATTTATTTCAAGTACATAGTTTAGACAGCAAGCTATCATCTCTGCCAGCATCTAATTTAAATGGAAAAAGATCCCATAAGGTACATCATAAATTCACAGTAATTCTGGATAAAGTTTTCATTATCTCATGTCATGCTGTAACATTAAAAATTTAAAAGCAATCAGCTTCAAATGCCCGTGGGACTATGCCAATTTTTTTTTTTTAAGGAGAGAATGTCATTCAAGTCTGAGTGGCACAAAGAAAATGGTTGGCTGTAGTAGAAATGCAAATAGGGTCCTTTAAAGCATGTCCTTCAAAACACAATTTCAAGTGTGATTTTTTTATATATAAACTGATAGGCATTTGTGGGAATAGTCTACTGCACATATTTTAAGATATTTGGAGGCCTGATCCTCTTCCCTTGAAATCAGTGAAAAAAATCTCCCATTAGCTTAATTGATGCAGGATTAGACCTTGAGTGCACAAATGTTCTTATATTTGGAGCCAAAACTCTGCCCGCTTTCTTGGTCCAAGCCTATTCCCACTAAAATCAATGGAAATCATCCCACTGACTTCGGCAAGGACAGGAACAGGTCTTGTTTCAGTCTTTACTCTAGAAAACTTATCAATTGACTTATTGACATCAGGTGGTGAAGATTTGCTGGAGTAAGATCTGTAGGATTTGGCTCTAAATGTAGAACTATTAGTGCCTTTTTCATTCTTCTGAAAAAGTATTTACTTCTGGCTCTTCATGTGAGTCATTCATGTGTGCCTAGGGCTTAGTCCTTATTTGCCATTAAAGGCCTACTCCTATTGAAGTCAATAAGTCTTGCTGTTGATTGTCAACAGGCCCCTTAGTGTGTGAGTGCTTCTGAGCCCTGGTCCCTGTCTCTTGTATGCAGTGTTGTTACTATGTCAAAAATATTATTACATTAATATTAATAGTACCGTAAGTTTCTTTTGCTTGGGTTTATTTCTTTATAGTAGAAATCTCCTATTCTGTGGGTGCTGGAAATAGGAAAATATGAAAGGACAATAAACATTAGGGGTTTTTTTTTACACTCCTCTCCCTCTGCCTCCTGAATAAACTGTGGACATATTTTATTCAGTACAATTATCATAAAGTGACCTTTTGGTCCAGATGTTGGATGAGGCTGATCTGGTCAAAACATAATTCTGGGGTAAGCATGCAAAGGTAAGTTACAGTTTTAAATGTATGCTCCCCTGATTCTTCTGCAGGGTCCTCTTGCACAGCCCTGCACTGAGCCTGCAGAAGAGTCAGGGGAGCATAAATCTAAAGCTTTGCACACTTATTCACAACAACAACTAGGAAGGACTGAAACTGCAGACTGACGTGGCTTAGGGGCACAGTGGTCAATCTGTTTTTTCCACCCATGTCCTCTTTCTCCTCCTACATTCCCAGTAGAGGTGAGGGAATGGTGTAAGAGCCTCTATCAATTTTCGACCACCAAAGAAGAAACCTTATCCTAAACTGATCCTCCCTGGGCCAGCTGAGCAGCTTTAATGTCTGTTTGTTCTTTTGTTCTGACAAAGTGGCACAAAGCATCCATACTAGACTGGAAAGTCTGTCCTTAATTGTTTACACACCAGTAGAGCTGCTCCCTTGCTAGTTATGTCTTAATTCCCCTTACCATTACAGATACTTTTATTGCTCTTAATTAGAATACAGGGATTAAGTTGCATTTTCAAGTTAATTAAATTTCTTTAAGCACTCTATAGACTTTTCCATTGCCAGAGCAGGGACTCTCATCATTTGAATCTAAATACATTTCAATTTTTATTTTCATGGTGTGCAAGAATTTTCCATACAAAAATAACCCTTGATCCCTTTGCTTTGTTAATCCTCTTATAGGATGCAGTTGTACAAATCTTTTCTCAGGAGAAGCAAAAGTAGCACACACATTAAATATAAAGGTAGGTCAAAATTGAAATTTAGCTTCTATGTCACATAGTCTTGATCAGAATCTCTTCAATAAGTGGCATTTACTATCAGTTTGGAAATCATGGTGGTAAATGACTAAAATTGATAGCACAACTATTTGGAGGTGGAATATATAGAACGTGTGTCAAAATTGCTGCCACAATTTCCCAATCTGGTGTTACCATTCAGTAGTGTTAGAATACATCCTGAATGGTACGCATACTTTTTTTGGTGGAAGTGAGGGTTGTATGTTCCCTGTCTATATTATGGACACTTCTGACACATTTCACAGCATTGGTTCAGCAAATGTAGATAAGGAGCTTCTCCTGTTCCTACTGAAATCTGTGGCCAAACTCCCACTGGTTTCATCGGTGCAGGATTGAACCAGAACCTAGATAAATCAAAGCAAAGAACTAAGTCTAAGTGGGGGCTGATATCTGGATGTAGTTCAAGCTGAAATACACTGAATTTATAAACAATGGGAAAATTTTCAGTTGCTTTTATTTGTGCTTCAGCATATGCATGGTTATTTCAGTGACAGAAAAAAAAGCGCATGTGTATATCCTGCCACTAATCTGAGTATCTCCATGTACTTTAGAACATTAGGGGTCCGACTGAAATGTGTTAAGCATCCACCTATAGAAGGGCCCTATGACTTCAGCTTTCAGAAGTTTCCCACCATTCCAAGTGGTGGGGCTACCTTCATCAAGTTAAATGAACGTGGGTTTTTTAGCAGATGGGATGTGGGGGAGGATTCAAGACTTCAGCATGGATGGCCTTGTCTTCAGTCCCTTTCACTACAGACTTCCAGGATGTGTTCATTGATAGCTAAGTGAAGACTCTCTGTGGGAAGTAATGACCGTTGCCTACTTCAAAGTTTGGCTTTTATTTGCCCCCTCCCCATGATTCTACTTGTGATAAACCCATTAAGGAACCATGTATGAGGTTGATCCAAAGTCCATTGATGTCTCTGGAAAGACTCTCCTAATATGAGCTGATGCAATTAAAGATTGTATTAGAAAGCATGTACACAAAGGGACAATTTAAATGGTGCATATAGTCTTAACATGGCACTTCCTTACTTTTGATTGCTTCACTGTATGCCAATGTTTTCTTAATGTAGCTTGTAAAATGATTCTCATTTTAAACAACCTTTTGTAAAAAAAAAAATAGAAGGCTCATTGATTTATTGTGTATCATTCTTAATTTTAAGCTTGTACGTTGGAAGAGAAACAAGCAGCAGAATATCTGCTAGTAGAGTCTATTGTTTACCCCTTACTTAGAGGTATCCAAATCTTTGCTGGAGATGCTACAATATTTCTAAAGAAAACACCTTATCCTCTGAACTATATCAGGTTAACCACATTTGCCTTCGCTTGTTTCCATGCTTATCTTCTTGTTGCCAACTTCCATGGTAGATAGCACTGCTGTCAATCTTACCTGGCTATTCTATATCAGCAAGCTTTTCCTGCCAAATCACCTGTTGTTCCTCTAGCCAAGTTCACTAACTGGGTCCTCTATGTGCTGGGTAGAGAACATGATGGAAGCTTGACCAACCTGTCAATTATTAACACAATGTGGGAGTTTTACCTGGGAAAGAACTGCAAGTTCCTAAAGATAATTCTTGCCCTGATTCTCACCTCCTACGAAGTCCTATTGAGTTTAATGCTGAAAATTCTGCATCATTTACATGAGTGCAGCTCCCATTTTCTTCAATGGCAAATGTACCCTTTTGCTAGGGAAGAATAAACCCCTTAAGCCCTGATCCCACAAAGACTTAAGCACATGCTTAATTTCATGCACCGGAGGAGTCCAACCTTGGTATAGGTTGGGCATAACCAATGACTTTAGATCATCCTGAATTGAATAAGTGACTGAAATAACAGCAATCTTCAACCCCAAAACTCAGACACATGTAAAAAAGAAAGGCAAATGTAAGGCTGCCCAGATCTTTTTCATTTGCCCATTCAATATAAACTCTGTCCAGATCTATCAGTCCTCTATCCATCTGGTAACTCTTAATACACATCAACATGTCTAAATGATCTACTTGTAAACGATTCCGTAGTTTGTTTTATAGGGTGTTCATTAAGCTAAACCCATGCTCACAGTCTGCACTTGATGCAAGGAATGTTCCTCCAATATCCATCAACTTTGCAAGATCCTGAAACTGTTCATTATGGTGAGCATAGCAGGGTGGTTACCCTGCTCCTGCCCTGAAGGGCTTAAAACAGCCCTGGGGGAAGATTATGGCTGGGAGCTGCTAAGATGGGCTGATTGGGAAGTGGCTGCAGCTGGGCCATGCCCCAATCAGGCCACAGCTGGCCTGTATAAAGAGCCTGGGAGCCACGAGCTCAGTCGTCTGTCTCTGTTTGTAGAGGGAGATGGGCCTGGCTGCAGGGAGCTAGAGACAGGGTACCTGAGTAGAGCAGGGCTGGGGAAAGGCAGAGGAGTTGGGGAGCTCCATCCTGGAAAGCCCAAGGCTGTGACCTAGCATTGGGCTAATAGGTACTGGGGGTTGCAGAGGGCAGCCCAGGGGTAGGCAAAGGCAGCAGATCCAAACCCTCCTTGCCAGTGATGAGTTGGCTGGTACTTCAGTCTGCTCCAGGGTGCAGGGGCTAGACAATAACTGGCAGTAGCTATATACTGAGGTGAGGTGGGGATAGTGGGTGGGGGTTCCCTGGGGAGGGGAGACCCTAAGACTGGGGAGTTACTGCCAGGGTGCAGTACCCTAGACAACAGGGCACCGGGTCTGGGAGGGACACGGGGGCCAGAAGACAGGCAGATCACCGGCCTGCAGAGGGCTCTCCGGAGCTGGAATGAGCTAATTCCTGGAAGTCACTAGCAGGAGGCGCCGCAGGGGTGAGTCCGTACCTCTACAGTGAGCAAATGTCACCATATCCGGGAATTGGCTTTTGATTCTTTCGGCTACTGCAAATTTGAAGTCATTTTACTGACTGACTATAACAATCTCTTCAGCAAGAAAGTCTTTGTATTTTGAACATAGGGATTTGACCTGATGAATTCCAAAATTGAAGTCACAATATTGTGAATAATTGCTCAAAGTGAAAAGTGCCTAGATAACAGCACACTTCACTGAGTGGCCTGAAAGCCACTGATTCGCATTCAGAAGCATCCACTATTTTCTGAAATTTGCATTTGCTCCTGGATAACTGACAGAACACCGTGTAGACAGTTCTCATTAAGGTTTCGATGTCTCTTATCAGCTTGACCTCTTTCCATGCATCGGAAATCTCCAAGTCTTCCCGTGTGCAATGCAATGTTGCAAGACGAAGTGTGGAATATCATGTTTCAGCTGAGCCACCACGCCGTTGAGTTTGCCCAACATCAGGGAGGCATGATCAGATGTGAACATTACCATTTTCATTAGATCGAGTTGGTGTTTTTTATAAAACTCTGATTGCGGACACTATTGAAACAGCATCACAATCTTGCAAACATAATAGTCCACCAAATGAAGTTTTATAGTCTGCAGAATGTATAGATCTATATTTAGAGTATCAAGTATCTGTTAATGGATATATCAGTGCTTTCATCAACATTGCCGATGCTATTTCATGAATGAGGTCATTTTGGACAATGCAGTTGATGATAATTTCAAAAAATTCAAAAGTATAATTTTTACTTCTCCAGCTCATTGGTACGCATACATACTTTTCCATATGGTCATTAATATCCTGAATAGAAAGCACTGAGCTGTTCATTTTAATAGCCAACAACACACTGTCAATAAGTACCTTGATTTCTTCGGAGTTTGAGCGCTTGCGTTCAAGATTAATCTGCCTCCTCTGCTTTTCAGCTGGACTTTCAAGAATCATGCTAAGCAATCCGATCCGTAAGGAAGGGTTTTTGTTTCGAAGGGCTTGGCTACACTTGCAAGTTGCAGCGCTGGTAGAGGCTTTCCAGCGCTGCAATTAGTAACCGTCCACACCTGCAAGGCACATCCAGCGCTGCAACTCCCTGGCTGCAGCGCTGGCTGTACACCTGGTCAGGTTGGGGTGTAGCGATTGCAGGAAAATGGTAAAACATCACGAGTAAATGTATGAAGTCCAATGCCTTTGAAAGATTTCAATCACGAAAATAACACTTACCTTTGTTCATTGCTGGGAAATCTTTGCAGTTCCTTAGCAACTATGCCCAGGCATTTTGACTTATTCACACATACTTGAGTTTGTACACAGCCAAATGAACAGACTACAAGGAGATGTGTGGGTCCCGACCATCCTGACATGATCAACGTTCCACTTTGGAAATGCTGGCAGGGAGAGGTACGAACAATTCATTTCCCTCCTTTCCCTTTCCCCTCCTTGCCAACTAGTAGAATCTGGCTGTGGTGATAGATGGTGGGCGAACAATGTCAAAAGTTGCCGGTAAATGATATTTTGGCCTGGCTCCAATGTGGTATTTCATTTTTTGTGTGTGCGGTGTTTTGCCGTGTGCATGGGGTTTAGGATCTGTGTGGCACATACACAGCTTAGAGGGAACAGTGGTCCCCACATCTGTACCTCAGAGTTGGGAGGGAACCCTGACAGACGTAGAGTAAGTACAAATTATTACAAGTTGATGTGCATAGTACCCCCTCTTTTTCTTACTCATTCTTCTCTACAGAAACAGCAGCAGAATCTTCTTTAATATCAGATCACATGCTTGGTCAGTGAGCTTTCCCAAATAAACCACTCATCAGTTGTTCAGTACTAGTTTTAATTATAACCCTCATGATCCATGTCCTTGTGTGTGCTCTGTCTGATCTTCACAAGTCAAGGGGAAAAAGGGATGATGATCTGGGACCACAGCTTTAGTAAGACCTCTTCAATGTAATCATGCAAATCACCATTTGGCTAGCTTTTCTGGATGTATCTCATCCTCCACCTGCCAAATGGTAACACAGCAGCAGAACAGAGTTCTTCCTGCTTTGCATCATCACACTTCAATAGCCTTTACTATGTTATTGTTGTTATCAGGTATCAGATGTACACCAACACCTGGATGCAAAAGCTTGCTATGGGCTGATAAAAGAGAATTTAATTTGATCATTTTAAAGCCCACTGTTGAAGAAATCACTGATTCGCATTGTCCATATCTCAAAGTGATTGTCCTTGACTTACAGCCATATGCTGATAAAGACAGAACAACAAAGTAATATCTGGCACATATTTCCAAAGAATCCTCCTCAGACTTCTCCTGTAATGGTACCAGATATATTCCAAACACTGACCCATCTGCAGTAAATTACCCACTTTCCTCATGAGCTGGCATATGCCCAGTGTCATAAGGTAACTGAACTTTTCTAGGCCCCGAGCCAGCAAGACACTTCAACTTCAGTGGGACTACACGTGTTTAAAATTAAACACATTTAAATGCTTTGATAGAATCCTAAATGGTTTCCTCTTCTAGTACTCCAATTAGATCCTGGGTTTTCAAACCTGCTGGCTTTCATAGTTACCTGTATGACTTCTATTGTTTCTACACTTTTACCATAGGACAAATTGGTAATGCCCAGGTCCATTTCTAATGCTTTTGTTATTGGCCAGCAGCCTTCTACAATTTCTATAAGTATTCTTCAGGGAAAATGATTGCCTTTTGTTAATAGTGTGTATCAATGTTTGATAGTTTCTAGCTTATAACGATTATATAATGCCAGTTGATGATTAGACTCTGTTTTTTCATAGGAAATGTATTTCATCACTTTAAAATAGTCCTGAATACAGCTAATTGGGATTTTCAACTAATACCTACCTCCTCTTCAAGATCAGATGTGCTTTACAAAGGGAGATAAGTATTATCCCTCGTACATATGGGGAAACTGAGGCATAGAGAGGGGGTTACCCAGGGTCACCCAGCTGGTCAGTGGCAGAGCTGGGACTAGAACCCAGATGCTTTGAGTGCCAGACCAGTGCTCTATCCACTTTTCATCAAATGCTAAAACCAAAACTTCACAAAACAGTATGGTTTTGACAAATCTGACTCCCAATATTTTTGTTTTGATCAGACACAACTTCATTTTGGATGTTTTGGCAAAAGCAAAGGATTGAATATGTAAAATGGCCTGGGAGGAGAAGGGTGAAGGGTACATGTCAAAATATACAAAGAAAATATCCTTATGCTCCAAATTCTCAAGCAACATTTCTTTCATTGTTTATCTGTAAATTATTTGATGGAAATGTTTTTTGCTGGTTTATGGGTGTATGGCTCAGGTTCTTTAGTTATTGGCACTTCTTGCAGACACGAATGGCTGTGCAGTAACATGAATACAGTGTGCACCAGGAATCATTCATTATCATGCAAATATCCAAAATATTAAAGTTTTAAGCAAACTAACAGTAAATTAATGATATAGCATTCCTATGCCTATAATTAGTAGAAGTGAAATGAGACTTGAATATTTTAAAAAAATCTACAATTAGAGACAAGATAGAAAGATTTGGAAAAATGTGGAGGCCTAATATTGGGGTAACTATGATGCTGCTCAACCATTGCCCTATATGCATGTTCCCTATCATATTGTTAGAAACATTGGACCAACTGTTTAGTTACACCAATTCAGTCTTCTTGAAGTTAGTGAATTTGCATAGGCATAAGTGCAGAAAGTGGCCCATTAATTAGCTAGTATTTTAACATCATTACCAAAAATGAAAGAGAAGGAGCAAAACTTGGAGATTGTGCTGGGGAAGAGAACACTTGCCACCTGCCAAACTTCATGGAGAAGCAAACATGAGATTACATTTTAAATTCTTTAATTATTTACTAAGATGGTATTGCATTTTTTAAAAAATGCAGATATGTTCTAGTGGTAGCTCTTACCAAAAATAGAATCATAGAATCATAGAATTCGAGATCAGAAGGGACCATTATGATCATCTAGTCTGACCTCCTGCAAGATGCAGGCCACATAAGCCGATCCACCCACTCCTTAAGCAAGTGACTCCTGCCCCATGCTTCGGAGGAAGGCGCCAATCTACCCAGGGCCACTGCCAATCTACCCTGGAGGAAAATTCCTTCCCGACCCCAAATATGGCGGTCAGCTGAACCCGGAGCATGCGGGCAAGACTCTCCAGCCATACCCTCTGGAAAAAGGCTAACAATATCCTATCATTGACCCATGGTACTAATTACCAGTGTGGCACTTAATTGACCTATTGACTACGCCCGTTATCCTATCATACCATCTCCTCCATAAACTTATCTAGCTTAATCTTAAAGTCATGGAGGTCCTTCGCCCCCACTGTTTCCTTCGGTAGGCTGTTCCAGAATTGCACTCCTCTGATGGTTAGAAACCTTCGTCTAATTTCAAGCCTAAATTTCCTGACTGACAATTTATATCCGTTTGTCCTCGTGTTCACATTAGCACTGAGCTGAAATAATTCCTCTCCTTCCCTGGTGTTTATCCCTCTGATATATTTAAAGAGTGCAATCATATCTCCTCTTATCCTTCTTTTGGTTAAGGAAAACAAACCGAGCTCCTCAAGTCTCCTTTCATACGACAGGCTTTCCATTCCTCGGATCATTCTAGTAGCCCTTCTTTGTACCCGTTCCAGTTTGAATTCATCCTTCTTAAACATGGGAGACCAAAACTGCACACAATACTCCAAATGAGGTCTCACCAACGCCTTATATAATGGGACTAGCACCTCCTTATCCCTACTAGAAATACCTCGCCTAATGCATCCCAAGACCGCATTAGCTTTTTTAACGGCCACATCACATTGCCTACTCATAGTCATCCTAAGATCAACCAGGACTCCTAGGTCCTTCTCCTCCATTACTTCCAACTGGTGTGTCCCCAGCTTATAACTAAAGTTCTTGTTAGTCATCCCTAAATGCATAACCTTACACTTCTCACTATTGAATTTCATCCTGTTACTAATACTCCAGTTTACAAGGTCATCCAAATCTCCCTGGAGGATATCCCTATCCTTTTCCGAATTTGCAATACCTCCCAACTTGGTGTCATCTGCAAACTTTATCAGCCCACTCCTACTCTTGGTTCCCAGGTCAGCGATAAATAGATTGAATAAAATCGGACCCAAAACCGAACTTTGAGGAACTCCACTGGTAACCCCCCTCCAACCTGACAGATCACCCTTCAATACGACCCTCTGCAGTCTCCCCTTTAACCAGCTCCTTATCCACCTCTGGATTTTCATTTCGATCCCCATCTTTTCCAATTTAACCAGTAATTCCTCATGCGGTACCGTATCAAACGCCTTACTGAAATCAAGATATATTAAATCCACCGCATTTCCCTTGTCTAAAAAATCTGTTACTTTCTCAAAGAAGGAGATCAGGTTGGTTTGGCACGATCCACCTTTTGTAAATCCATGTTGTAATTTGTCCCAGTTGCCATCGGCCTCATGCTCCGTAACCACTCTCTCCTTTAAAATTTTTTCCATGATTTTGCATACTACAGATGTTAAACTAACAGGCCTGTAGTTACCCGGGTCACTTTTTTTCCCCTTCTTGAATATAGGAACTACATTAGCTAATCTCCAGTCAAACGGTACAATCCCCGAGTTTAGAGATTTATTAAAAATCATCGCTAACGGGCTTGCAATTTCACTCGCCAATTCCCTTAATATTCTAGGATGAAGATTATCCGGGCCCCCCGATTTACTTCCGTTTAGCTGTTCAAGTTTGGCTTCTACCTCAGATACCATAATGTCTACCCCCATATCTTCATTCCCATCAGTCCCTCTACCACTATTCCTTAGCCCTTCATTAGACTCATTAAAGACCGAGGCAAAATATTCGTTCAGATATTGTGCCATTCCAAGATTATCCCTAATCTCCACTCCGTTTAAAGTTTTAAGCGGTCCCACTTCTTCTTTCTTGGTTTTCTTCCTATTTATATGGCTAAAAAACCTTTTGCTATTGGTTTTAATCCCCTTCGCTAGGTCCATCTCCACCCGGCTCTTTGCCTTTCTCACTGCTTCCCTACACCCTCTGACCTCAATAAGGTAGGTTTCTTTGCTAATCCCTCCCATTTTCCACTCCTTGTACGCTTTCTGTTTTTTCTTAATGACCCCTCTAAGACGCTTGCTCATCTAGCTCGGTCTAAAACTGCTACCTACTAGCCGTTTTCTCTTTCTCGGGATACATGCCTCTGACAGCTCCTGCAACTTACGCCTGAAGTAACCCCAGGCGTCATCTGCCTTTAGATCCCTAAATATGTTAGTCCAGTCCACTTCCCTAACTAGTCGCCTTAATTTAGTAAAGTTAGCCCTTTTGAATTCGTATACTTTAGTCTCAGATGCAATATTGATTATCCTCCCATTTATTTTGAAACAAATTAGCTCATGATCACTCGAGCCAAAGTTGTCCCCTACAACTATTTCCTCAACAAGGTCCTCGTTACTCACCAAAACCAGATCTAAAATGGCATCCCCCCTCGTCGGTTCAGCAACTACTTGATGAAGGAATTCATCAGCTATCACGTCTAGGGAAAGCCGAGCCCTATTATTATTACTAGCATTTGTTTCCCAATCTATATCCGGGAAGTTAAAGTCCCCCATGATCAAACAGTTCCTATTAGTATTTACCTCCTTAAAGACATTAAAGAGCTCTCTATCCATCTCCAGGCTAGATCCCGGCGGTCTATAGCACACCCCAATCACTATCCCCGGGGAGGCTCTAGTAGTTTTCTTCCCCAATGTGACCATTGCCCAAACAGACTCCGTATTATCCATTGCATTGCTAGTTATTTCGTTATATTTCACCTCATTATTGATATACAATGCTACTCCCCCACCTTTACCTTTGCATCGGTCTTTCCTAAACAGCACATACCCTTCCATACCTGTACTCCAGTCATGGCTACCATTCCACCATGTTTCGGTTATTCCTACGATATCCGGTTTCAATTCTCGGACCAGGAGCTCCAGTTCCTCCATTTTGTTACCTAAGCTTCTCGCATTGGTGAACAAACATCCTAATTTTTGCTGTTTGGCTCCTCTCACCCAACTTGGTAGGGACACAGTACAACCAGTATGACCTGTCGATCTAGTATCCGTGCCCCCCGCTTCTTCCTTACACCTAACCATCCTCCTCTGGCTATATCTGTTGTTATCCTGTTGTTCTCATTCCCAATGTATAAATTTGGCGTGGAGAGCATCAGGACCTCTCCCAACCGTCTCCCCCCAGTGTCTAGTTGAATTAGAAGTCAGCTGAAATCAGATGAAAAGGGGGTGAGGTGGGGCAGAGCATGGATGTCTCAGGAGACATACATTTAGCATAATTCTCATGAAATTGAAATGGTTTGTTCTTATGCTCTCCAATTTGGCCTCTCTTCCATCTTTCAAAGCAAAAGTAACTAAGTGAGCATGTAGTAGTGCTTTCCTCTGACTACACACTACTGTAATAATCTTTGTACAAAATATGTCTTGTAAAGTTTTAGTGAAAAGCTCATGACTCACTGGCTATTAATATTGCATAATATAGGTGCAAGCAACTGATGCAAAGTTATGGACATAAACTAAAATTCGAATTCTTAAACTGTTTTCCATCCAAGCATGAATAACCTCACCCCAGACAAATGTAGCTTTTTCCACAAGGGAGTTACTGCCAAAGTACTTCTGAAAGACAATGAGAATGTATTTACATATTACATAAACAGACCTATCAAACTAAGAAGGGCTGGAGGCAAACCTCACATTATCCTGGTGCAGGAGGAGATTGACAATAACATGTTCAATGTTCATTCAGTTGCACTGGAGAAGGCAGGAATTAAATGACTAACATTTTAGCAGACACAACTCCAGCAAGGGGGGAAGCAGCAGGGAACTTCCTTCAAGGCAGCTTCATGTTTTCCACATCTGGAAATAGTTTTATCTGGGGGTCTCCTTCTGAAGAATCCATTGCAATGATTCATTGGACAATAACTTAGGGTTTCTTGCCCCCCCACCCTTATCAACCATTTGACGGTGGGGGTGGGGCAGTTCCCACATCTTGTTGGGAACTGGTGATGAGGATTTTACCTTGAACCAAGTCTAGCTTGTTAATTTTAGTTACCAGAAAGCATTTTTTTTCTTTATTTCTCTAAAAACCATTTGACTTTAATCCTTACACTCTGACTTACTTAAAATCTGTCTTTGTAATTAAATACACTGATTTTATTTTTAATCTAAAGCAATCCAGTGTTTCATTTAAACTGAACTGTTTAATAACTCCAGTTAAAGTAAGGAACTGTTGAATAACTGCTCCTTTAAAAGCAGCGAAGAATCCTGTGGCACCTTATAGACTAACAGACGTTTTGCAGCATGAGCTTTCGTGGGTGAATGCCCACTTCGTCGGATGCAAGAGTGGAAATTTCCAGGGGCAGGTAAATATAAGCAAGCAAGAAGCAAGCTAGAGATAACGAGGTTAGATCAATCAGGGAGGATGAGGCCCTGTTCTAGCAGTTGAGGTGTGAAAACCAAGGGAGGAGAAACTGGTTCTGTAGTTGGCAAGCCATTCACAGTCTTTGTTTAATCCTAAACTGATGGTGTCAAATTTGCAAATGAACTGAAGCTCAGCAGTTTCTCTTAGAAGTCTGGTCCTAAAGTTTTTTTGCTGCAGGATGGCCACCTTAAGATCTGCTATTGTGTGGCCAGGGAGGTTGAAGTGTCCTCCTACAGGTTTTTGTATATTGCCATTCCTAATATCTGATTTGTGTCCATTTATACTTTTCCTTAGAGACTGTCTAGTTTGGCCGATGTACATAGCAGAAGGGCATTGCTGGCATATGATGGCATGTATTACATTGGTGGATGTGCAGGTGAATGAACCAGTGATGGTGTGGCTGATCTGGTTAGGTCCTGTGATGGTGTTGCTGGTGTAGATATGTGGGCAGAGTTGGCATCGAGGTTTGTTGCATGGATTGGTTCCTGAGCTAGAGTTACTATGGTGCGGTGTGCAGTTACTGGTGAGAATATGCTTCAAGTTGGCAGGTTGTCTGTGGGCGAGGACTAGCCTGCCACCCAAGGCCTGTGAAAGTGTGGGATCATTGTCCAGGATGGGTTGTAGATCCCTGATGATGCGTTGGAGGGGCTTTAGCTGGAGACTGTATGTGATGGCCAGTGGAGTCCTGTTGGTTTCTTTCTTGGGTTTGTCTTGCAGTAGGAGGCTTCTGGGTACACGTCTGGCTCTGTTGATCTGTTTCCTTATTTCCTCGTGCGGGTACTGTAGTTTTGAGAATGCTTGGTGGAGATTAAGGAGCTCCTTTAAGGAGCAACAAACATTACAATCTCTCGGATTGTTTCACGCAGGGCTGGAGACATCAGAACCCACACGCTGGGGAAAATATGGGGGTGGGTAGAGTGTGGCATCACCTTACCAGTTATCAGAGAGGTAGCTGTGTTAGTCTGGTTCTGTAAAAGCAGCAAAGTATCCTGTGGCACCTTATAGACTAACAGACATTTTGCAGCATGAGCTTTCGTGGGTGCATCCGTCTTGCATCTGACGAAGTGGGTATTCACCCACGAAAGCTCATGCTGCAAAACGTCTGTTAGTCTATAAGGTGCCACAGGATTCTTTGCTGCTTTTACCTTACCAGTTGTTAACCAAGGGTGGTGGAGCTAGTTTGGAAGTCTGTAGTATTGCAGGCAGGTTCCAGGATCTAAAGCATTGGACCTGGGCTTCCTAATATATAGCCAGAGAATGCTTTTTGCTGATTGTGGGTGTCCCAGTCAGCAAGCTACAGAAGCAAGGCATTGTGAGGCACTCAGGGTTACAGGGTAAGAGGCAATAATTCTTCACAGGTCTGTATTGTACCCAAAATATGACACTCGTTAATGCAATTCTGAAATGATCTTATTTCATAGCAACTTCTATTGTGTATAGGTGATCAAAAGTGAACTCTACTTTTTTTTTGTCTGAATCTTTCTCCTTGCCATTCACTGACATGCTCATGGGGGAGGGGAGGGACATTGATCTTTTCAGTTAAAGATAGGGTATTCTGCTTTGTTTGTTCAGGTGTGACAGGTGTAGAGTCAAGAAAGCTTGGTTACCCATGTTCTTTGAGATTCAGAGAATGTTCAGAGTGTCTTGGCAAGTGCGGTATGAGCTAATGCAATTTTAATTTAACACAGAAGAACTCGCTGCCACCCAGTTTCTTCAGAAATTGTGACAGCTTGCATTTTTGGAGACTGGAATCTTGCTGGCTTCTCTGTATCTTTTGCAAAGATCCAAATCAGAACAGATTAATTTAAATATATCAGCATCTGAGATGTTTCCTTTCACCTATCAAGACTGCTTAATCTAATCAGTGGCTGTGAGGTTGCAAGCCTGTCATAATTCTAAGAAAATGCCAGATTACAATAGGAGTGTGAAGTGCTTTTCTATCTCTTGTCAGATGCATGCACCTTATGTTTCTTCCCTGTGTTCCTCCCATAGCCAGAAAACTAACTTTTCCTCATAAAACTGCTTTCAGGATTCTGGCAAAAAAACCTTTTCCAGTTGCCTCCCCCCCCCCTTTTTTTTCTTTGGTATGACTGAAAATTACAAAAGTGTGAATTTTTTAAATCAATCATTGCACTGAAGTCAATAGAAGTTAAAGACACCTTGCAGGATCAAACACCTCACAGGAACCGCACCAATTTAGTGCCAGAATTAAAACCCTTTTAGATTCCATGAGCATGCAGATTTCAGATTAGTTGTGTTAATTTCTATAAGACAGGTCTTCTTTTTTTTAATTTGTTTTTTGTGGGTTGTTTTTGTTTTTGTTTTGATTTTTAGCAACAGGCTTGTTAGCAAATATTTTTGACAAGGTAAGACAACTCCACACACAACAGTCAGAAAGATCTGCTGCAAGTATCCAGGCTGTCTTAATTTTTTTTTCCATCGTTCATTTCTTTCATATTTTCTGTAGAATACTTTTTTTCAGTCAAGAGTAGCAGATAAATAAGGTAGCCTCCATATGGCAAAACTTAAGTGTTTGAACTCCTTTGCTTTTAACTATAGCTGGCATTTCACTAGCAGAAACTAATCAGTAACACTTTATTTCTGCAAATATGAAAACACTAAGCAAAATAAGAAATTCTGAAAGTTACAGCATTCAGTAACTTATTCTTTCTTTTTTTTTCTGTGTGAGATTCAGAAACAATGCAGTGAACAAGTGCAATGTCAGCACAATTAATTGACTTTAATGAGTATTGAATCAAGTACACGGGCCCTGATTGAACAAAGCACTTACCCATGCTTAACTTTAAGCTCGAGAGCAGTCCCATATTTTAAAAACACACTTATTTTCTCTGTTCATTATCATATTCAAGCAGCTAACAAAACATTTAATGGGCCTATGCGCATGCTCCAAGCTAAGCACGTATTTAAGTGTTTTCCTGGATCATGGCCCCAGAGAAGAGCCCGAGTTCAGGTTTTGAGCTTGGGGTTTTGTTTATTTGTTTGTTTGTTCCCAAATTTGGGTATTTAAGAGGAAGGCCTAAAGGGAAGGGAATACCTTAATCACTCTTGAGATACACCTCTCTTCAAACCTGATAATCCAGTAAGTCTACATGGAACTTAACACCAGTGATAAATAACAGCAAGCAGCCATTATGACCATGGAGTATTCAGAAGACGTCAGGTCGAGTCTTCCACAGCCAGTAAGGCCGAGTGGCAATGCAGTCTTTAGCGGAGTAACTAAGAAGGAAAATGTAGCTTCCCAGTGAAACTCCCTAACCTACAAGCACTCTTGAGTTGTTTTGCAAACTCTTCAATAAGGACAAAACAGATTCCAGGATTTTAGACTTCTTGCAAAAAGGTTGCAAAGAAAAGTGAGACAATTCAGTGAACAATTGCCTTAAAGAGGTGACTTCTGAACTTGTCAATCTTTCTGTATCAAACAATTTTTCATCAAGCAATGGGGGGTGGAGGGGGTGAGGGAATCAAACGGCTTACATTCTAGGTCTGAGCTTTCACCATTTTATTTTGGATGTTAAAGTCATTAAGGTTTAAAGCTCTGGCTAAACTGAAATCTGTAACACAACTTTACTGTAGAGTCTCTACCACTCCATAATAACAGCAGTATACCTAGCCTTATTACAATGAAAGACAATAGAATGTGGAGGTAACTTAGCTGTGTATTCCATCATAGATTTCTCTCAACATTTAATTCATGTACTTTAACCTCATGAATAAAAAGTTGGAGTGCTGTTTAATTTTTTTTTAAAGTTCTAAGGCCTAGGAGTATTATTCTTTCATTAAAGTGACTGACTTCTGCTGTCTATAAACAATTCTTCTGATTTTTTTAAATCAGATACACCTGACTTCATTGCATGTTTGATCATCAGATGTAGTGCCATGGTTACTTTGGCCTCATTTATTGCACTATTTTTCCTCCAAAAAGTTAGGACTTTGCTTGGGTCCATGCTATATTTCATAGATCTGTCTAAACCTAGATTTTACTTTATCAGGGTATTGTATCCATATTATTAGTTCCTTTCCCTTCCCCTGTTCATACTCTCACACTTTTGTACAGGAATGGCTGTCTTTTCATCTGACCTTTGTAGTATGTTTAATCTTCTTGTATACATCACAAGTTAATATCTGGAATGTTCAGCCCTCAAACTGTTGCATCATTGAGGGTTGGAAGGTGGACTGCAAGCCCTTGCTATTTTCTAACTACAGACTCCACCACATGTTCTGGCATTTGCATCACTTTCTCACAGTCACACTGAAGATAGGGCTAAGCAAACTTCTGCACTGTGGCAGCAACTCTGACCATTCCAATCAGCAGCCTGTTAAGCCTAGTTCAGGATCTGCATCCCAAACTGCAAACAGATGGATGTAAGTTAGGCATGCTGACAAATTTCAGAAGCCCTGTATCTCTATCCCAGAGTTGCTGCCACTCTGCAAAGATATAGCTATCAGCCCTGATGTGTGGTTGTTCAGCCAACACTGGCATTGGGCTGGCAGCACTGCACATGAGAGCATGAATAGTGGCTACAAAAAGATATTGGAAAATAAATAGTGGCAAGTCAAAAGGAACTACCGGTGTAAGTGTGTTCTCGAGGCAGGCAGATCTTCTAGGAAGTGTGTGTTGGTTCCAATGAGTATAAATACGCATTGTGAGCCTTGTGTGCAACAGGTTGCTTTCACTGATCATAGTCCTCCTCTCAACTCTATGGCTAATGGCATCTTGTCAAAATTTTGAAGGCGCTATAAGAACCAACACCCATAAATTGGATGTTCATATGTGGCGATGGCCACTAATAATACAGTGGTTGTGTTCACAATGTGCATGCTGACTTCTGCCCCAAAGTGCTACACAATATTATACTGGAGCAAATACTAGATCCAGAACTGCTTCCCTGGAAGTTCCTGCTAGCTTCTAGAACAAAGCAGTGTGGGAGATGATCTGTTTCTTTAAGCATTCTAGACTGGACCAATATGTTAGACTGCAATCCAGTTTGACTCCTAAGGAAGTGACAACTGGTTGGAAAGGGTATAGGCAATCCTCAACATGGACTGTAAGGGGTTGATTGGCCAGGTGATTGTTCAGATGAAAGATTGTGATCATCATCTTAGACTCATTTAATGTAAGTATCCACTGACTCAGATAAGTGGCCAGAGTATTCATGTATATTCACTATATAGCGCTGAGCACCATCCACATCAACAAGATAGATGTCATCCATATATACATATCAGTCTCCATGGTCTTAAATATATATCTTAGAAAGGAGCTAGATTGGATCCTTATGGGAGTCCATTATGGAGCTGCCTAAGCCAGCTAGCTGCCTTTGTCTCCAGCTTGTGAGACAAAGCTCCAATTGGTTATAATTAGAGCCCTACCAAATTCATGGCCATGAAAAACATGTCATGGACCATGAAATCTGGTCTTGTGTGCTTTTACCCTATACTATACAGATTTCATGGGGGAGACCAGCATTTCTCAAATTGGGGGTCCTGACCCAAAAGGTAGTTGCAGAGGTGTGTCACAGTATTGCCACCCTTACTTCTGCACTGACTTCAGAGCTGCATGGCCAGACAGCAGTGGCTGTTAGCTGGGTGCCCACCTCTCAAGGCAGCACCGCCACAAGTATCAGTGCAGAAGCGCAACTCCTTTTGGGGTCAGGCCCCCTGCAACTACAACTCTGAAATCTCAGATTTAAATAGCTGAAATCATAAAATTTACAATTTTTAAAATCCTATGACCGTGAAATTGACCAAAATTTGGTAGGGCCCTAGTTATAATTTCCATGATAAACCGCATCATGAGCTTACAGGGAATAATGTTCAGCAACTTGGGAGGCAGCCCCATATGCCAGACAGTATCATCTGCAGCCGACAGAACCACCAATGGCACCAATTTCTCAAAGGCATCTTCAATGTCTTGTGTTTAGGCGAATGATTTGATCTTGGGTGTAGTGTTCTCCACTGAAGCCAGCCTGAACAGAGGGCAGTTTTGGTTCAATAGCCTTGTTGAGGTGCAGCAGAATCAGTCTCTCCATAAACTTGTCCATAGATCTTGAGGCGCTTCCAGCAGTATTCCTGGTTTTGGAATGGCTGAGCTTTGCCCTGCACCAGTTTTTTTGGGATGCATTTGTCCTGGAAACATCCGGTTGATGGCCCAAAACCTGGCAGCTTTGGTTTTAGGTGAAATATGAATTCAATCTGGATATAATCCAGGCCTCTAGAGCCTTTTCTGTTTTTCATAAGCTTTGTGGCTTGGTCCAGCTCTCTGAGAAAGGAGCCAACAAGTTTGAATCTAGGGCCTGTCACCAATCTAACTTCAATTTTGACCGCCTGGGCTGAAAGACTTATTCAAGTTCTGTGCATGGCCAGTAGCCTCGAGCTAGGATGTAACAGCAGTTACAGTGACTGAAAAATCTTTTGCTGAGGTTGGAAACTCCAGAAATTTTTTTACTCATTCTGGAAGATCATGGAAAGTCCACCTTTGTGACTGTCTCCAGCAACTGTACCTGGCTTGATCCAACAGTTGAATGAGGTCCTTATTAATGGTCGTCTGTTCATTACCAGCAGATTTGAATTCTTAGTAGAGTTTAATTGCCTCTGACTACTATCCAGGGATATGCTGTCAGCAATAGCCTCTGGAGATCAATTTCTTAGCAACTGCCTGAACTAATTCATGGGAAGTTTGGTCAGAGTTATTTACATTGACTGGACATGTCAAGTTCTACTCATCCAGCTTGCTGACAGCTGTCTTTCTTCTGCATACCCCTCATATCAAGCTTTCCAAAAATCCCACTGGGCCTTCTGCAAGCTTTCTACCATGGGCCTGTGCATATCAAACAGACAACCAATGCTGAGACTTCAGGAAAGCTTCAAGCTCCTGCTACTCTGACAACTGACAGCAGTTGCTTGGAAAATGAAAAGGCTATGTTGGGTGAAAAGCCCATTGTCCATCTGCTACTGTGAGCTTGGCATTTGTTTTGGATCCTAGAGTTGTAGGTTAGCAACTGATGCCTGCTTCATTAACCTCTCCATCTGCATTGTTGTCAATACATCCCCAATTGACTTGGCAAGAATTAACATTGCCACAATGGAGTGGGTAAAGTTAACTGATGGGGGGAGGGGGCTTGTAGATATTAATCAGCATAAGCTTTTATCTCTGTTGCCTGCCATTATATGTCATTTAGACCAGATGTGGATATAGTGACACAGTCCTTCTGTAATGTAAAAGGCTATTCCTTCCTGCATGCGATAGTGATGAGCCATGACAGCATAGCATGGAACTGAAAGTTGCATGTTGGTGATAGAATATATCTCCTGAAGGAAGATGGTGTGTATTTTGAGGTTTGTAAGTAGGTGCAGCATGTTTAATGACATCTATTCATTAGCATATTTCTAAAGTCTTATTTCTGAGCCCATCTCTCTCCCCATGATGCACTGACATGCGTGGGATCAGGGTAGGTGTTGCTGCTAGTTCCCCCTGGTTATAACAGAGGGAGTGGCTGGCAGGACATTCTCTGGGCTTGGCTACACTGGAGAGTTGCAGCGCTGGTGGTGGGTTTACAGCGCTGCAACTTAGTAACTGTCCACACCTGCAAGGCACATCCAGCACTGCATCTCCCTGGCTGCAGTGCTGGCCGTACACCTGATCTGCCTCAGGTATAACGAGTGCAGCACTGGTGATGCAGTGCTGGGGAGCAAGTGTAAACAGTGATTAATCTTACTACGCTGTAACTGACCTCCAGAACCTTCCCAAAATGCGTTAAGTACCAGATAACATTCTTTGTTTTGTTGTGATGCCTCTCTTTGTTTTGTTGTGAACTCTGGGCTCCCGGAGCTGCTTATCTAAAAAACAAACACAGCTCCTGTTTGCTGGAGCAGAGGCAGTCAGGGGAATTCCTTTGGAATGTGCACAGCTAGTGTTTGCTTGAGGAGAGAGATAATTTGCTTGAGGAGAGAAGCGAGTGTGGGGGGTCCATTTTGAAACAGCTGCTTATGTGGTCTGAAGGCTATTTGCATTTAGTGAATAAGAGAGGGGTGGGGGAAGGGGTCGAAAGTTTTAAAATGATTGAAGGTTGGTGCTGTGTATCTTCCAGTCCTTAGAACTTGCAAGGCAGGGAAAAATCGGCTCCAAAAATCCACTCTCTCTGTCTCCCCCACGCTCCCTGTCACACTCCACCCCACCCCCCTCTTTTGAAAAGCACGTTGCAGCCACTTGAATGCTGGGATAGCTGCCCATAATGCACCACTCCCAGCAGTGCTGCAAATGTGGCCACACTGCAGCACTGGTAGCTGTCAGTGTGGCCACACTGCAACACTTTCCCTACACAGCTGTACGAAGACAGCTGTAACTCCCAGCACTGCACACCTGCAAGTGTAGCCATGGCAACTATCCCAGGAATCTGGAACATCTTCCTACCATGGTCCAAAGTGGTCCAAATTGTTACTTTCAGGGTATCTTGCAAGGCTCATTTGTTTCATCTAGTTTCTAAAGAGCAGTAAGGTGACAGAAACATAGGGTAATATTATGAGGTGTTAGTATTTGACTGTGAGCTGATGGAATGGTTTTTTTTTTTTTTTAATTGACAATGTGTGTGGGCACTGAGCTAGTCAGGAGTTTTCCATTGGAATGTTTTTTGGTTGAAAAATGCCAATTCACTGAAAGCACAATGTTTTATGTAAACCGTCTAATTTCAATGTGGGGTGGGGGAATCCAACACAAAATAATGTGATAACTTTGAAAATTTCCTCTGACTAGCTTAAACACCTTCTGTACAGCAGGGTTATCTACACTCACTGCTTTTTTAAGGGATTGGTGGATCAAATGTTCATTCTGACCTACAGAACCATCAGCACAGCTCCTAAATTCTGATTATAAATAAGCAAGCTCACAAAAAAAAAAGTCAGGATTTGTTCAAACTGCAGCACAGGAAGTCTTGTATGGAAATTAATTCTGGAAAAATACACTTCTTACAATTGTATCTATTTAACACCCTCCCCCCAAAAAACAACAACAAAAAAACACAACAGTGCTCTAGAAGGTGATGCTGGTGACTTTTAATGTTGACTATTTCAGTACCATAACACACTTACAGCATCTTAAACAATAAAAAACAAACAACCTTTTGGTAACACATGCCATCCACATAACAAAAGGCCTGTAAGTGCCTCAGCTTTTTTAGGGCATTTCACCTATTCACTTCCTATACTCGTGTGTGTGTGTGCGGGGGGGAGGAAGGGGAGGAGAATCATGAAATACTATATGCAAAGATCATAACATCTGATCTAACAATAAATAGGTCTTAGTAATCATCCTTTGCTACTTTGAGCTGAAAGTAGCAAAGGATGATTACTAAGTCTGTGTCAAGCTGTCTGGAATGGCTCACAAATGCAGGTGCCAGACTCAGGGCAGACTGTTACAAACTGGGGCACAAACTCCAAACCAACCACGTAACAAGTATGAGTTCCTCAAACGCTAACATCCTTAACATGGAGTCATGGACAGTCTCCTTGGGCACTCCAGTTGATCTTGTCACTCAGGCAAGTTTGCCTTTGTGATAGATGATCTTACACCAAAAATCACAATAATAGTCAGGTTACCTCCAGCCCCAAAGGACCACTCAGGTCAATTGCACTTTAGGTCCTACACCAAAGACCATGTTTGAGTCAAACCTATAATAAACTAAAGATTTATTAACTAACAAATGTTATTTACAAGGCTAAAGCAAGTAAACATACACACGAGTTAGTCTTAGGTTCCAAAAAGGTAATAGAAACTCCTGTACTATTCAAATTCTATATGTCCTCTAGGACAACCCAGGTTAAGCAGCTGGGGATCCCTAGCTTATGCTTAAAAATCTTGCTGTCATAGAAAACATTACTGCAATTATAGAACAAATGCTTAAATATTTACCTTTATAATATGGGATACCGATATTAACTGAGTTTAATGCATGCAGCAACTCACAAGCATTTCATAAAGTTCAAACACTAAAACTAACATATTTTACCAATACTAACACACACATGACTCAGACTGGTGTCCAGCTATGCATTTGTCAGTTTTCACTGAGGCCTATGGCCCTTGGAATGAGCTGGCACCTGGTCTGCCAGCATCAGTCAGTATAGTAGTTTAATTTATCCTACTTTTCTAACACAGTGCTGCTTGATATCTATGGTTTATCTGGGTCTACAGTTCACCATGAGTCCTTCTACCTTCTCCAGATGCATTTATTAAAGCTTGAACAGACTTAGAGGCTAGAGGTACTTTAATTCACTACTCTTTCATTTGCCTCTTTGTAGTGTAGCTCCCCTTTCAATGTTTTAAAAGTAAACTTTTCAGGCTTTCAATTATATACCAAACTATGCTTGCATATAGACTACTGTTATGAGGTCTAGATTCTTTAGCACTAACACATTGGCCAAGATTCAGCACCCTACTCAAACTCCATTACAGGCACTGGAGGCAGAAGCTGCAGGGAGCCCTGAACCATTGCCACTAGTCTGTGGCATAAATCATAGCTGCTGAGAAGCTGCTCTATCCTGCCTCTCACCCCTCCCTGACACTGTCACTCCTCCTAAATTGGGGAAGAGAGTGCAGCTAACACAAAAGATGTCTATATCACTTCCACCAGCTTTCCTTTAGTTGAGAGCCTTGCTGCATAAGAGGGATTTTCCATTGAGCAGCATAGTGATTGTTTCAGTGGGAGCTTTACATGGGTGAAGACAAACATGTTTGTGGGATTGAGGACCTGCTGTAATTATGGGACCTAAAAGCTTAATTTTAAGTTGAATTGTAGAAATTGTGTAAAAGTTCATAAAATGTGTCAAACCTACAACAAATGTTAATAGAAAAAAGTATAAAAGGGAGACAAACTAAATTAGTCTAAACAAGTCGATTCATATAATTTAAGTACTAACATTAAACTCAGGCTTAGTAAAAACATGTGGAATGGAAAACTAGTAAATCAAAATTGGTGTTAAATATTAACCCTAATTGACCTACAGAATGAGGGGATCGGTTATTCCACCCACCACTCCCTTTTTATGTCCTTAAACAAAGATAGTTTTGGAGGGGGATGAGAACAGGAAGGAAGAACAGATGGAGGCTACTAGAGTGAGCTTCACCATTATGGCCGACACCCTGGGCCTTCATCTCCCTAATCCTCAAATCTGGTTGGACCAGAGAGAGGGACGCAATTAACACTGTCAACTCTACTGGCTCCAGCTGAATCCCAAACACCACCTGAAATGAAACTGGATCAGACTTTAACAGCTCCAGCTCACCTCAACTTTTTTTTTTTAAACCAGAAGGACATATCATCATTAGTAACATTTAAGAGACTCATACAAGGATTTTTTCCCTACTGAAACTCTCTCCAGATAAAGGGGAAGGGGGAATAAAAGCCTCACTTAATACTTTACATTTTAACTGTTTGTCCTTTTTTGTATCTTTCATAAGTTAAAGAATGTGTCATACTACTTAGGCTAAAGTCTCTAAATACCAAATCTTGTTTAACGTTAAACAAGATGTTGTATTAACTCTGGGCACCATGTTGGGCTGCTAAAAATGTTATATTAATTTAGACTGAATAAATGAGCCAATGTGTAATATATATTTAGAAGCTGGCACCTTAGCAAACAAGCAATTGTTTTCAAAGTTAGTTTAAAAGAAGCTTGTTTTAAAAATCTTTAATATAGTAAACTATTTAAAATAAGCATGCAAAGCAAATTAATATTTTTTCCTGTTAAACAAATTTAAACTGGTTGAGTGATTATGCAAAAGAAAATTAGACTCTCTCAAAGTCTTTCCTTTTGAAATTAAAAGTCACTCATTTGTGTTACCTTTTCTTTGATGAAAAGGAAAGTGTTCATTTTACTCTGTTTTGATATGTGAAGGGCATTCATTTTATCCTGTTTTTGACAGAGATAAGGTGGAGCAGAGAAAGGAGAGAAAAAGCTGGATTTAAACCATTTGGTGGTGGTTTTGTAACATTGGACCATTGGTTAGTTACAATTGGATGCTTTGGCTGGCAGGCTGAATAGAACACCTGCTGCTTTAACTCTGGTTCACATTTTGGTCAGGGATGCCATTTGATTGGATTGTTTCTTTTTAGACAAGGCAGCCTTGGATGAATTCAGTATAGCTGATCTCGGGATTTGATGAAAAGCTAAGAGAATGAGAGGACAGAAGAAAAGGTGTGTGTGTGTGGGGGGGGGGAGACGAGAGGGGCAGAAAGCAGCACATGCCTCTGCCCACTGATGGGCTCAGGACTGGATGTCATGATAACATGATGACTTTCAGCTGAGGAAGCTGAGATGGGTTGCAGTGCTTGGAGACTGGGGAAAGAGGACTTATTTTCAAACTCTCTTCAGAAATTACTTCACCCACCTTGTGTCTCTCATGCTGGGGCCAACACAGCTACAATAATGCAAACAAAATAAATGGCTTCTCACTGTTTAGACTTAGTAAGTTACTGATAAAAGAACAGGAGTACTTGTGGCACCTTAGAGACTAACAAATTTATTTGAGCATAAGCTTTTGTGGGCTACAACCCACTTCATCGGATGCATGTATATATCCTGGGCAGGGCTGGCTTTACGAAAGGCAGGGCCCGATCTGAATACCCAGCGGCGGTCCAGGGGTTCGGCGGCACTTCAGCAGCGGGGGGTCTACTCCGGGTCTTCCGCAACACCGAAGGATCCCCCAGTGGCGAAATGCTGCCAAGGACCCCCGGAGCGGCCCCCCACCGCTGAAATGCTGCTGAATCCCCGGACCGCCTCTGGGTAAGTGTATTTAAAAACAAAAAATTAAAAAGGCGCCTAAGGCGCGGGGCCCGATTCCAGGGAATCGGAGGAATCGGCCTAAAGCCCCTGTCCTTGCGGGCAACAGTTTTAGGAAGAAATCACTGGAGACACAGAGAGCGGTAAACCTTGAAAGCGGCCATTTATTGCCAGACTCTGAACTAGGGTGACCAGACAGCAAATGTGAAAAATAGAGACATGGGGCAGGGGGTAATAGGAGCCTATATAAGAAAAAGACCCAAAAATCGGGACTGTCGCTATAAAATCAGGACATCTGGTCACCCTACTCTGAACTAACCAAAAACCAGCCAAAACTGGCTGGGCTATCCCCTAATAATCTAACTCAGTTGCCATAGCAACACAATATTCTATTACCACGACAACCAAATACATAACAATGTACATTTTTGTCAAGAAAATGTTTGATCATATACACATGTTCATTTGCTTGCTGCGTCTCCTGCTGTTTAAAGGTATACTCTGTGTGGGAGTAATGTAATTGGAGAATTACTGAGTTTTTTTTCCTTAATCAACCACCACCTTAGAGCAGTAAATGTAATGTAAAACAAGCAATCTCAACCTGAGAACTGTCAGTATAGATTAAGTGCAAGTCAAAAGATAAATTTGGCATTTTCACAGAATCCACACCTTGTTGCTGATTTAATGAAAGTATATACTCTTGAAACTAACATGATCCATACCCCTCTCATGGCTTCCATTATGCGGAATATGTCTCCAAACTTTCCTTATTATGGCTATGGCTACACTTGCACTTCAAAGCGCTGCCAGAGCTCTCCCAGCGCTGTCCGTACTCCACCTCCCTGTGGGGAATAACGGACAGCGCTGGGAGCCGTGCTCCCAGCGCTGGGGCTTTGACCACACTGGCGCTTTGCAGCGCCGCAATTTGCAGCGCTGGAGAGGGTGTGTTTTCACACCCTGCTGCAGCGCTGCAAATTTGCAAGTGTAGCCATGGCCTTTGAAAGAAAGCAGGTATTATGCTTATAAAAAGCACGCAGGATCTTAGGGGAAAAGGCAATACGCTGCATTTATTGAGAATACAGCATTTACCCAGAACCACCCGCAACAATGATTTTTGCCCCATCGGGCACTGGGATGTCAACCCAGAATTCAAAGGGGGGGGGGACTGCGGGAACTATGGGATAGCTACGGAATAGCTACCCACAGTGCAACGCTCCAGAAATCGATGCTAGCCTCGGACCATGGACGCACACTTCCGAATTAATGTGCTTAGTGTGGCCGCGTGCACTCGACTTTATACAATCTGTTTTACAAAACTGGTTTATGTAAAATCGGAATAATCCCGTAGTGTAGACATACCCTCAAAGGCAGTATCCTCCTTTTCCCCAGCATGGCTCAAGCTTATATTAGCAGGAAGTTTAAAGTTGTGGGAAGACCAACAAATCACTCTAGTTTATTTTAAACTGTCCCTTCCCCCTCCCCTCCCTTAAGCTGTTAAATACATCTGGAGATCCTGTATATTTATATTGGACAGATTTTATCTTTGTTTAAATATATTGAAACTATGAAGAAATGAGTCTGAACTCAGAGTATTTTTTCTATAAATGTGAAGGGAACTAGATAAAGGACTTTCATAAAGGAAAGTGATCTGTCCAAAAACCAAAGACACTCATCTGAAAAACAAGTTGTCTTAATAGGCAAATAAACAAGACATTTAACATTTTTATTTAAAAGGAAGCGCTACTGGCAACAAACCAGTGACAGAAAAATTAAGTTAGATAGTGACTTAATTAGGGCTAGGTCTACACTTGGAGTTGGGTAGACATGCACTAGTCTGAGCTTGTTGTCTAAAGTGTAGCGAATTACTTGACTACACTTGTGGTTCAATATTAAAAATGTTACAGACCAAATAGCCAAATTTAGCCAATTTATTGTCTAAAGACAACAGTACAATTCAGGGAAACCCCCCCCCAAAACACATTATCTATCTTTCTGGGAGGTGGTTCTTACATGCTACATGGAAGGTATGCTCCAAATATGCATGAAAAACCAGTCATATTTATAGTGTAATAGTTTTGAGTTAAAAGCACTTTGTGCCACCCAAGACTAAAATTCACCATTTTTTTTAAACTAGCTTTTCTTGTACTAGGTTGTGCCCTTATCTAATTTTGAATCCCACATTCCAAGTTCCTTACCTGTAGCAGGACATAGAATGAATGTCTTGCTTTAGACAGATTTCATATTTGCCAGTTACAAAGCTGAATTCTGCATTGCAAAGTGATGTGGGAAGACTTGGCAAAGGTTAAATAGAGTTATGGGAACATAAACATGCAAGTCAGTTAGTATAACTATCTAGCACTCATATTTCATATAATATATGCAATTAGCACATTATCATATCTGTGTGTGAGTATATAAAACATGTATAACTAGCTAAAAATAGTGTAACTGTGGTGGCAACAGCTTGGGATAGACACCAAGTGGAAACCCACCTGGACCCTCTGGATATGTACTTGGACCAACTATGCTGCCACTTGCTGCTACCATGGCTACATTACTAGTTTGAGCTAGTGCATTAAAAAAAATCAGAGCTGGCGCATGTCTACTTGAGCTGGGAATCTCACCCCCAAATCCAAATGTAGTAAGGTGGGTCCTCAGTACAAAGAGCTTCGAGTGTTTTTCAGCATTGATGCAACTGTACTAGGGATACCAAAGGTATAAAACATGGTGCTGTTCAGGCACAGGTTTTTTTCCCCCCATGTGATATCTAATCCTAGGCTAAGAATATCTGGTGCTGCTTTTATAGTCCTTTTAAGCAGTTAATTGTAACTTCCCCCTACTCTCTAAAGTTGAATGTTTCAAGCTATTTCCTTTCTCAGTGCAAATATGAGATAGGCAGGCTCTGAGAACAGCAAAGGATAACCTTTGTCTACCCTCTTGAACTACATGGTCAAAGCACACCCCTCAGAGAATAAAGACCCCCTGCGATCTCTGGAGGTGTGGATTAGGGCACAGAGCTTTTGCATTTTAATAGAGCCTTCTGATCCTGACGACTTGATCCTACTTATGTTGAAGTCAATTGGACTTTGACCATTTATTTTCAAAGGAAACAGGATGAGGCTCTGACTGTTCAAAGAGACAGGTGTTTTTTTAATCTGCTTGATATAAGGACAGACCGTTTGTCATATATAAGACTTTCTGCAGCTTTATGAATACATATTTCTAAGGGTTCTACCTTTTCTCTTGATACCTAACTTTACTCAGATTTGAAGTCAGCAGGTTAAGAGTAACCAATAAAAATAGAAAGTATCAGAGAGGTAGTTGTGTTAGTCTGCATCCACAAAAACAAGGAATCTGGTGGCACCTTAAAAACTAACAGATTTATTTGGGCATAAGCTTTCATGGGTGAAAAACAATTTCTTCAGATGCATGGAGTGAAAATTACAGACACAGGCATAAATATATACTGGCACGTGAAGAGAAGGGAGTTACCTTACAAGTGGATAACCAGTGTTGACAAGTCCAATTCAATCAGGGAGGATGTGGTCCACTCCCAATAATTGAGGAGGAGGTGTCAATACCAAGAAAGGAAAAATTGCTTTTGTAGTGAACCAGCCACTCCCAGTCCCTATTCAAACCCAAATTAATGGTGTTAAGTTTGCAAATAAAGAGAAACTGCAGAGTTACAATTTGAAGTCTATTTTTGAAATGTTTATGTTGAAGGATGGCTACTTTTAAATCTGTTATAGAATGTCCAGGGAGATTGAAGTGTTCTCCTACTGGCTTTTGTATGTTACCATTCCTGATGTCTGATTTGTGTCCATTTATTCTTTTACATAGAGATTGTCCGGTTTGACCAATGTACATGGCAGAGGGGCATTGCTGGCACATGATGGCATATATCACATAGGTAGATGTGTAGGTGAATGAGCTCCTGATGATGTGGCTGAGGTGGTTGGGTCCTCGGATGGTGTCGCTAGAGTAGATATGGGGACAGAGTAGGCAACGGGGTTTGTTATAGGGATTTGTTCCTGGGTTAGTGTTGGGAGGGAGTTACCTTACAAGTAACCCTTACCTTCATGTGCCAGTATATATATTTATGCCTGTATCTAATTTTCACTTCATGCATCTGAAGAAGTGGGTTTTTTACCCACGAAAGCTTATGTCCAAATAAATCTGTTAGTGTTTATGGTGCCACCATTGTAAAAATAGAAAGTTACTACACTTTGTATTTCTATTTTTATGTCAGTTTCTCTCCTAACATGGAAATTGACTACTTGAGTTATAATATTCCCGATTCTTGAAATCCTGTTAAGACGAGATCACTACTCAGGATTTCTTACCTGAAGAAGAGTTTGCTAGAGTGCCTAATCAGTCCTTTCTAGAATAAAATTACAAATATTTTGGAACACCCAGTTTCAGCACAATTGTTAGCTGTTATGATTATTTCTGTGCAGATGAGGCAAAACTAAAACCATAAGGGAAATATGCTACAGCCTTAAAATTTAGTCCAGTTCTCATTTAATCATTTCTGTACAGATACGCCAGACTATATTAACATGTTTAGGGAACAGTCATGTTAAAATTAAGTGTCTTGCCCCCAGTACCATTATAATACAGAAATAATTGTAGTGTAGACATATAATATATCAAACAAAACCCAGTAGCAGACAATAAAATGTCATGCAGATAATGGGATGAGCAATGAATAACTTAAGTAAATATAAAATACTTGGCTTATACACCACACAAACTGTTACAAGGTTGCCTATGCCTTGCTTAAAAGAGTATTAGTGGCATTTTGTAGGTGGAACAAAATATAAACAAGTTTATTGAAAAATCTCATATTTACCATGTTGTGTGAGTACAAGTATAATTGTAATGTTCATGGATAATCCTGGAGCATGAAGTCTTCATTTACACCACAGAACAGAGCCATAGAGCATAAGGAACAGCAGTGCAAACTTTCCTACACTGCCCTACTAGAATACCTAGTAGGGCACAGTAGATATACCTAGAATACCCTGACCTGGAAGCTGGGGACCTAGACTCTTTTCCAACACAGTTAGTCTTTGCCTTCTCTGACTGTCACTAAGAGTGCCAATTAGTGCCTTTATTGTGGATTTTGTGACATGGACACATGCCTACCAGGAATCAGAGTCAGAATACCAGATTTATTTCCTGTAAGACTCCAAACAAGGCAACAGATGGAAAAGGCTTTTGGACATTCCTGATCTGGTCTCGATTTGAGTCTGCATCCTGGTGAATTGATCCCTATCTTATTTGGAACGTAGCCACCATCTAGTCCCCGGGCCAGAATAAGAGTAGATATGGTCCTGAAAACAGATGTTCTTGTTACTGCACTGAAAGCTATCCTATATTTTCAGTGTGAAGGACTTTTACTTAATCTAAAACAGTTTTTTGCAAAAGAAGAAAAAAATCCCCCCCACCCCCCTCTGTAGATCAAAACCCCCTCTGTAGACCCATTATACCAGCAAATCACTGATGGAGACAAAGGTTATAGTAGCAAAAAAGTCTCTTGTCAGCAAAGCTTAGGCTATACTTGAAACTTTTGCCAGTATAGTAATGGCAGTTTGGGGGGGGGGGTTTAAATATTTTTATGGACACTTTTATAGCTGCAAAACTAGTGTCCTAGTGTAGATTCACTTACACCACAAAAAAGTGTGATGGTATAACTCACTTCATTTGGGGAACTGGTGTAGCTATACCAGCCAAACATTAACTTGCTGCTATAAAATCATGTCCACTAGAAGGGATTGCCAGTAGAGCTGTACATACCAACCCTATCTTATGTAGACCAGGTCTAAGTCTCCCTGAGATTTTCTCTCCTGTTACATACTGCATCTGTGCTGAAAACAGAATGAGCATATATCTTGGCACAAATGCATAGTATTTAGAAATTTAAAAAATGCAGGCCACAGAATACAAAGCTCCAAACTCTACATACAACAGCTCTTCCACAGCAAGTTCTATTTTAAAAAAATACAGTACATTTCAGAAAAAAGCACTAAAACATGTCCAGAAATAATACTGCTCAATAAGGAACAACTTGGGAAGAGCACACATCTAGCTACAATCTGACAGTCTCCACACTGCAAACTATCACAGATTCTTAACAGAAATGTCCCAGATTTGCTAGTACAAGACTGCATTTGCTGCTTCATCATAACATGATATGCCAGATGTATAAAATATTATAGTACAATGATCTCATACTCTGAGATATTGGTTACCAGACTACCTCTAAGCAGGATACCATGACTGGAATAGATTAGTCATTTGAAACCTCTACAAAGAGTGTTTACATGTTAAGACTCATGGCCCACTGCATATCACCAGTTCTACACAAATGCTGCAAAAAAAGCACATACAGTGGTCACTTAAAATCAGCTTTTCAGTTTGCCTTAAGTTCTTCTGAGGTTTCCTCAGCTGGAGGAACAGAGCATGCTGAGTGTATTCTTGTCATTATTACCCTGACTTCTTTACTACAGGGGATGAGTTGAATGGGGTTCGGGAGAGTGAAAATAATGGGAGGGGAGGAATGGAGAGAATTTGTTAGAGGAGAAGGGTGGTTACTCTGTCCCCCAAAATCACATCGGCTGAGAGGAGGTCATAACTCACCGCAGAGAGACAACTCCCAAATCCTGTCCAATCAAGTAAGCTCTGTGTGTGAGAGAGAGTGAATATCTTCAAACTACTCTTTCCCTTCAGCTTGAGGCAATATACCACTATTTCAGAAACTAATTTATTACTCCTGGGTAATATTTCACTACTGCTGGAATCTGAGCCAGCCCATATTTGTGAGGAATGAAATGACAATTTAATATCTATGCTACACACAAAGATATAATTCATGATGTTGAATTGTGTGTTAGAATTAACATTGTTTTCTAGTTCGGTTTACATTACATAAGTTTATTTTTTACCTTTATTTACAATTGAGTGATATTACACCTTTGCTATTCTTTGTAACAGTTTATGATCATATAATTTGAAGCTGATGTTATTTCTTTTAAATGTTGACTCTCATAACCAGCACTCATTAGTAGGTATACCTCCTATGGTACAAGAGTGTCATCTAGTGAGTGGTTTGGGTGAGAAACACACAGCTGAATGGCCATATGGCATCAGATCCTCAAAGTATGTAGTATGTTGGTAATGGCAACACCCATGCATCTTTAAAAAAAATTTTTTTTACCATCAATTTGCTCTAAAATAAACCACAACTGTTGACAAATCTGCCATTAAAGAGAAAAAACAGAAGGTGAATTTTAATAAGAGATTCAGATTTTAAAGGGTGGTTACTTAATTTTTAAGGCAATATGATTTATTTCAACTATAATCCAGAATTTCCAAACTCTGATGGGGTCCTACTCACCAGAGTGGAACCTCCTCCTGGCAGACTCAGGGATTAGCTCTTCCGGCTAGAGCAGCCTCTTCTGCTGACCCATCTCAGCCCAGGAACTCCGGCATCCTTTTCATGACTTGGCCCTCTGGCTGTGCCACCATCTGTGTTTCTCCCTCCCCACTGGAAGGGAGAAATCTCTGTTCAAATCCTGCCACTTCCTCAGTGGTAAGTGGAGGGGACCCAAGCCTGCCCACTACTCCAGGTCCCAGCCCAGGGATCCTGTGGATAGCAGTAGTCTTCTTCTGTTTCCTGGGCCACTTCCCCATTACCCCAGTATCTTCTTTGCCCTTTTCTCTGGGCCTCCAGCCAGAACATCCCAGGAGAAGCACCCTCAGTCCCTACCAGCAACTGCCCTGGTCCAAGGTGCTACCTTCCTGCAGCCTGCAAGGAATACAGTCCTCTATTTTTAGGCTCCTTGCAGTAGCTGCCTCTGCTCTGCAGCTCCCTTTTTATGTGAGCCCACTGGGCCCTGATTGGTTGTTCTGTGCAGCCTTCCTCCAATTGGCTGCTTCCTGCTCAGCCTCTCTAGGCTGCTTGGAGGACTCACCCTCCACGGCTCCTCTCTGAGACAGAGTGTGGCAGGCCCATGAGGCCTCCATTAACCCCTCTTCTTCATATGGAATGAACACCCCATCACACAAACTTAGATGCCTATATCTATATTTAGGTGCCTATTTTAGAGAGACATTTTAATCTTTATTTAGAAGCTGAATTTTAAGCAACCAGGCTTAAATTTTGGCCAAGAAAAATATGGAACTGATCCAAAGCTAACTGAATTAATGGGATTAGGCCTTGCAAGAAGGGGGCAAAAAGATAAACTAGAGAGAGGAATAAGAATATCTCCAGAGTAGTCTTAAAAATGTAATATGTGAAAATGTTACCATTTATAGAGCGCCTTACATTGGAGGATCTGATACCTATGTACAAATATTAATTAGTTGAGCTTCCCAACTCTCTTGAAGTAGGACATAATTATACCTATTTTGCATATATGGAATATTTTGCCCTTGGAAGTGGGTATAAATGTAAACTATATCCACTTAGTCTCATTTACAGTACTGAAGCAGTGTGAAGAGGCCTTAGTGTAAGCGGGAGTCAGTACCCAAATATCTTGCCTTTGCCACACATTTGTGCATCAGCAACAAATCTGGGAACCGAATCCTGGAGCCCTTGTAGGTTCTAACCATGAGACATGAGTGCTAAAACCATGTAAAAGTGCTAAAATGAAAACACTAGCAGCAATAGTAAGGCCCTCCCCATCTTTAGGGAGGCCCAAGCATTCTTAGAACTGCCCATGCAACAAAATGAACAAGAAAAATGGAAACATGAAGCCCTTAGAGTATTAGGGAAGGTATTAGATTGTAAAAACATTGAATGCATCCTGTAGATTTTAAAAAAGGATTAAAGACGCTTTAATTGTCTCAAATAAGCATTTAATTTAGATTTTATAAGATACTAAATGTATATTTAATGTTATATTTTTAAAAGAACACTTATTAAGCTTTATTAGACTTCTAATCTGGACAACTAAGTAAAATTTAATTATAGTGAAATTAAATTCTTAGCTGATCCATTTAGAGTGATACCCGTGCCTGTTATTATCTAGATTGTGAGGCTAGTTCATCTGCTTCACTTCAGCTGTTCTTTTATGTTCTCATTATTTGTAATCATTCCCTGGCCCTGTTTCTAAGTTCCTTTCAATTACAAACTCCTCTTCCAAATGCTGTCATATTTTCTATTTCTGCTTATCTTGCCTAGCTGTTCGAAGCTGTTCCTCCTTTTCTGACACATCTGTTATCATTCCCCTTCCTTTTAGCCAATTATGCATCGCTTTCTTTTTCTTTCAGTTTTGTGGAAATAAATAGCGCACAAACACGACAGCCATTAAATAACAGAAACAGGATTCAGGGAGAGATTCAGCCATGACTATCCTTTTAACTTGCCTAATCAATAACAGGAGAAGAATCAATAAAAATTATCTTTTGAAGCATGTGGAGTTCTATATTGTGCAAGTCCAGAAATTTGTGATACAGGCCAGGCAAATTATTCAGTATAAAACTTTTTTTTCTGGTCATCTGGAATGTATCAGATATTTCAATGTTGACCATAGTCACTTAAATATTAGGACAAACTGGTAATTATTCCCCAAGTGTGGGCCTGTGATCATTGGTTCTCAGAAGTTTTCTACGCTATTGTTTGATTATCACATCAAAACTCCTTTTCTGAGTCATATGCTTTTCCTTGGCTATACACTTTCCTATCATTCTGTTGCTGTAATGATCATATTTCTGTTAAGTTTAGGTTGTACTTTAGCTCCTTATGTGTGACATTTCTTTCCCCTAGGAGAGCTGTCAAAATCCTCTAATCATTAAGCATGCTAGTCAGTATTATGGTAGCATAATAAAAATCATATTCTACTTTTCACTTAATAGATGGTTCCCAATCTGCCAGCATTTGAAGTCAGAATTATTCTACATTAGGTCAAGTAATTATGACTCTTCATTCTTTTCATGCTTTATTCATTAAGGGGATTATATATATATACTGTAAGGACATCCGTTTGAAAAGGACCACACTTTCCGTACATGGGATCCCAGATGGTGGAATGCAGACATCCAGTATTTTATGCAGACTTTCTCCATCTGTGTTCTTCCTGGGAATAATACACAGACATTATGCTTTCACCACTGTTCTGCTATGGGAGTTCTGTAACTTCAGTCAATAATATGAAGATAATCCTAGCCCTGGATGTCGAAGTGCCCAGACTGCCTTGGTATAAACTTAAAAGGAAAAACTACTGAATTATTTTTTGTGCTGGTAGAATGAACATTTGTGGACATAGGGAATGTTATGTTTTTGTCTGGAGAATAAAAAAAACCCAAAAAACTATAAATTAGAAGGCAAGGCTTTTGACCTATATAACTATGCTAGGGAACCAAATAAAACTCCCAAAACAGTTTATATGGAACTAAATTGATAAGAGATTGGTTCCCTTGATAACCACTGAGCTCACAGAAAGAAAAGGAGGGAGGGATAAGTCTGAGTTCAGGGATTTCCTAATCTTGTGTGGTCTGGGATGCAGTTGTCAGGGTACCTTTTAAATGCTCTAGAATTAGAGCAGTGAACACCCTGCAGCATATCACTGTACCAACAATGACCCATGGGCCACTCAGAGGGAAACAGTCTCAGACCACCCTGAAGATATCTGGAGGGAGGAAGCATGCCAGTAGGCCCCCACTACCATAAGAAATGCAGAGCTCAGAAGACTTAAGAGCATGTTTGGACTTTTCCATCTCCCGCCTTCAAGAAGATTCCAGTGGTCCCTTCGGGCCTTACAATCTATGGATCTGAAATTTGACTCAGGTTTTGTTCAAAGGATCTGTATGAATTCCAAGTATGTTTTCTTGTTTAAATCGAACCATTTCACCCACCCCTAATTACTAGTCAGTTTTCTTCACTGGGTTTATTCTGAGCCTCAGTGGACCCTCTTCTTTTTTTTACTCCCTGTGATTTCAAGGCCATATGTTACAATGACTATTGTCTCACTGAGGAGGTTTGGATTTGGCTATCACTCAGCTGTGTTCTTGGATTAGCCATAGAAACCATAATGCTGGACAACAATGTAAGCTGCTCACGCAAGGCTGAATTCATTGCCTCCACACCAAATTGAGCTTGCACCAGCAAAGGGACAAGCTTAATCTTAAAATCTGATAGTCTGTATATTTGCATAGAGCACTAAGGTTAGATCATGAGACCAGCCACTATACCATCAGTGAGCTCCTTTTATTGTCATTGAACCCTATGTAGTAATAACACTAATTCATATACACCACTACCTCGATATAACGCCACCCAATATAACACAAATTTGGATATAATGCGGTAAAGCAGTGCTCCGGGGTTGGGGGCTGTGCACTCTGGTGGATCAAAGCAAGTTCAATATAACACAGTTTCACCTATAACGCAGTAAGATTTTTTGGCTCCCAAGGACAGCGTTATATCGAGGTAGAAGTGTATTTTCATTTCATCACACTTGATTGTTCAAATTTAATTGTATGAAGTGAAGTTCATGTGCAATTAAATCTTCACATCTCTTTAGAGCTAATTCAGATCTCTAGTTTTGATTTCAGATCAAATCAAGTCAAACTTATACCAAAGGGAGGCTTTCTGTACCCCTACCTCCATTGTTCCTGAGGAGGGAGAAAAAAATACGCACATTCATCCCTGCTTTGGAAGCCAAGAGTTCCTATGGTAATGCAAACCTGCATTAGAACTAATTGAGGAAAAAGTCCACAAACTGATACAAAGGAGTGTAAAACCAATAAGCCAGACACAGAAATCAAGTAAATAGAAGTATTCACTGCATTAAATACAAAAACAATCCACTCATTCAAAATGTCGAATCGAAAGGAGCCCTTGCCCACAGTTGACAGCCATGTAACGGTATCTTGCAATGTAAGAACTTTGCAATCTGATTTGCATACATTGTAACATGCACTGCAGTTACCTTTCAGAATTTGAGAGGATTGTTCCTGTCATTCCTCTAAGAGGCCATCGGAGCACTCTCTCGACTCTTGGAAACTTCATTTTGTCTATAGCGAAGAGACAGAGAGAAAAATGTTTCCAACTCTGGCAGAGGATTTAGAGCCAAAGTCTGCCCTTTTTGTGTAATCACAACAGTGCTATGAAGGAGATGGAGAATCTAGTCTGTTGCCTCAAAGAGAGAATAACAGAAATATAAATGACTATAGCATAAGTTAGCAAGCTAATCTAATCTGAAATTTGGTATCTTCCAGTTTTTTAAACAAAAGCCAGAAAGGTTATGTTTATCAACTGCAACTTAGTTTTCTTACTGCAGGAAAAGATACACAAGTTTGAAGAGCAGTTGAATTCCTTTTAGACTACATAACTCCTCCAATCAACCACAGTGCGTATGAGAAATGAGCGCATGCATTAAAAAAAACAGCTGGTTCTAGCTCAATTCATGTAAAACAGCGATGATAGTATTAGGAAGAGGGAAGCACTCCAAGGAAGTATCTAAGAAGACACTGTCCTCTTCCTCTATCAAGGATGTCTAACCTCTGATCATCAGATTATTACTTACTAACGTATAGTCTTATGATTTTACTGGACTCATCACTGCTTGTAGACACGAATAGCAACAGGTGCTAGAAATGTGTTTTTCCACCTTCAGCACACTATCCTTATTCCTCCTGGATGATGCTTCATTAACCACCGTGAATTGTATTTTTGTCTCAGCCAAGTACTGCAGCTCACTCTACCGAGGAATAAAGGTAAAAGAGACATGGAAACTCCATCCTGTATGCCACACAGCAGCTAGAGATGGTTGGCAAGGGGGAACATTTTTTCCCACCAAAATTCATGAAAAGTTTGTTTTTGTTTTTGATTGAAAGTTTTCTAATTGAAATGTTTTGATATCGAACATAGCAGCAGCCAGCCTGTTGCACAAGAAAGCTAATGTAGTGAACATCACTCCAGTGTCCTGCATGGTCTATGGATTCTACATTTGATTCTGGAAACTTCTTGATGTTTGGTTTTAATCTTAAAGGTCCTTAGCTGGTCCCTTGACCATAATCTTAATTACTACCCCTTCATCCTGCTTTACATTAAGGCAAACAATTGTTTACCCTTCATTACTATTGAATTTACAAGGGTTCTCCATGGAAATTCTCCTGTTAACAGCTCAAAGATGCACCAAGCCTGTATTTACTACTTGCAGTGTTCAGCTAACAATTTATTAATCTTTTAATTCCTCCAACACATACATGCACACCAAATCAACAGTAAGTTAAATAAGTTCACCTTCATTTCTTAGTTCATCGTGAGGATTTATATTCTAGTAATACTGTACATTGACTATGCCTGACTGAGCCAAGAAAGCACTTACTTCACAGAAATAAGTGATTCAAAAGTCCTTGAGCATCACTTCTACTTAAAGCACACCTTGTGCTACTGGTCCTTAAACAAGCATTGAAAGAAGGAACTTGTGTGCCAATTTCACACTTTTATACTGAATACCACATAACACATTGGCACTTTGGAGTCTTTTTGCTTTTTATTTCGTCTAGATTGGGTGACCAGTTCCTCTAGAAAATAGAACGCAGATAATTACTTTGGACTCCACTTGAGAGAGTAATGTGCATAGTTGAACAACCAGTACAAAAATTGGTTATCTAACCCAAACCAACTGTTGAATGCTTTTGTGAGTAAAATAAACTCAGCCGTTTTCATTTGTACCCTGAAAAAAAAATATTTTGCAGCAAATTATAAGGTAATTATAGCATGTTGTGGCATTTGAGGAGACAAGTGGTTCAACCAACCTATCAGAAAGTGCTTTGACAATGAAGGGCACATATTAAACTTAACTTATCTATTCACAAGTCAAAATGGTACATTTACATGTTGAAACACAGGGTATGTGGCTGTAATTACTCAGGAGACAGATGTTGAAACCATTACCTTGAATAGCACCTTCACCCACAGATAGTCCTATATAACTTGGAGTAAGGTGTTGTTAAATTTGAATAAGATTATCATGATTTGGCTTTATTTGGACAGTCAAATGAACATTTCTATGTGTGGATTAGGACACATTGGGCATCATACACTTCTCATCAAGTCATTGGCAAAACTCAGATGGAATTCAATGGGAGCTGGATTAATTCCATTGTTTAAACATTTGGCCATGAACTTTCAGTATTATACCAGGTACACAGTGCCTCATGGCCCAATGGATCAGCAGGAGTGGGACCAGGAAGACTAACTTCCCATCCTTTGAATGTACCAGGGACATTAGTTTTATCTTCTAGGATTAACAAAATTTCATTTTATTTCTGTGGCTGTTTTCTCAAAACAGGATGTCATCCACACGGAGGGGTAAACTGCAATGAGTTTCTTACAGCCAAAGCATTAATATCTTGTGAATTGCTAAGCGGAGTAGGGATACCCCCTCCCTCCCCAGTCTTTTTACTCTCAGTAATGTAATCTCTTTTAAAAAAGGCACCATTGGTCCATAAATATGCTGATGGAGAATTGTAAATCAGTTTCAGATGCTGAATGAAAATATTTCCCAACCTGAGATATTTGAAAACCAACAAATAAATACTCCTACCTGACACAGTCAAATATTGTATTCAGTTTTTTTTTTCCCCAGGGAATTGGGCGGTCACAGAGGATCAAAGAGCAATATAATTTCTTAATGCCATTTGGCCAGGGCAAAAGAGTGAATGACTAACCTTTTTCTAGTCTCAAAGCATTCATTTTAGAATCTAATAAACTGTGCCAGTAAAATAAAGATTTAAGTTGGCAATTCTTCTATTTGAGGGATCTTCACCAGCATGTATGGAGAAAGAAATCAATGCTCCTGAAAAGAAAATAGGGAAACCATTAGACACTGACCAAAGAAATCTTTATACTAGAGATTCAAATATCCATAAAATCTGTATGTATTCAACAGTAGGTTTGACCACAAGCAATGAAAATGGCTTGGGAAGGTTTTAAATACTGTACACTCGGATCTGAGAAATTTTAAAACATCACTTAATTAAAAACATTATTTTCCTAGTTTAGATAGGCCTAAGTGAGTCCAGTGGCCATGCAGTTCCTCTCTTGCTCTCGCTCTCTGCTCAACTACAAGCCTCTGATTGCCAGATGCTGGGACTGGACAACAGAAGATGGATCACTTGATAAATTGCCCTGTTCTGTTCATTCCCTTTGAAACACCGGGCACTGGCCTCTGTCGGAAGACATGACACTGGGATAGATGGATCATTGGTCTGACCCAGTATGGCTGTTCTTATGACTTGGATTAATTGTGCATGCTTGGTAGTTCCATGGGAAATAAGCAGTCTGTCAACTGCCAAGCTGCCACAAAGGCAGTCAACACAGTGACTTGATTTCTAGCACCAGACAAGCTAAAAACCAAGAATTTGGTTAACTCTTATGAACTGTAACTCCTTAGGAAAATCAGCCAAGTGATGCTTGTATGAAAAAAGTAATAGTCAAACATAGCTGGTGCCAGATCTTCAGAGGGAATAAACAGACCAGGGTGATTGAATGATCCATCACCTATCATTCAGTCCAAGCTTCTGGCAGTCAGATTTATAAACTCCTAGAGCATGGTTTCAGATTAAACTAGACTTTCATTTGCTGCATATGAAATTAGACTTCTCTAGGTGTCTAATATCCTAGCATATATTATAATTTATCTCCTTTACTGTTACAGAGTTGTGTAATGTCTGGGAATTGACTGATGAACTGTTCCCGCTGTCATTGCTTCAATGAATTACTATAGTCCTTTGTGCCAGTTTAAAACCTCTGAGCCATGTTTAGCTGTCAGATTGCAATGATTTTACAGTTTGGATGTTATATAAGGGTATTTTAGTTTGGCTTAGCTTTGTTTTAATCTGTTCTATTTCAGAATGATAGTGTGAGTAAAATGTTAAAACAGATGTTTTAGGTGTGCAATCTGTCACCATCAAACTGACCCAAGCAAGAATTGTAATTGACATTATTTGCTAAGGAAAATACAATCTGACATTCATTACTGCATCTGAGAATACAGATGGAGTACTACTCTATCAACTCTCAATCAGTTTCTAATGCAGTAGACAAACAAATGCATATCAACTCTAGATTGATTTATGCATGCTGGTGGTGCTGAGATCTATAATAATGTTCCTTTCAGATGGAAAATGTTTCAGATGTCAGTGGCTAGAATTTGGTACAATCACTGATTTCTTAAACAAATCACATTGTCTTGGGGCTTTGAAGACCGACAAACAGCATTTTGTAGCACTGCTAGGCAATTTTATTCTCCAGTGCTTCCTGTTTATTAAGAGCAAAAGTTCTACAATTTAAAATGGTTTTGTCTGTTTGAAATATAATACTCAAATTCCCTCTTTGAAAGAATTATTACATGCTACTGGACTTTATTATCTTTCTAAACAGATGATGAAATGTGGTTCTTCAATTAAGTTAGCATTTCATTTTTTTCATATTCAGGAGAATAAACAAAAGCAAAAACTCATATGTCTATCAGCATTAAAAAGATGTCTTTGTTCTATATGTTCAAGTTTTGTTAAACATAGTTAAAAACAAGTGCCATGCATTCTAGATTAAAATAAATAAGTTTTGCTAGGCTGGCCTGGAGTGAAAAAGGTAATAACTACAGATATGTTTTGTTAATTAAGTTCTGTGCAGGCACAGAAGAAAAACTGTTCCTAGTATTATTGTGGTTTTTGTCCATTCTATGATCAGACAAGATTTGTTCTGATAGTCATCTTCAGGAGTTTCTGGGGGATGGGGAAGAGAGAGATGGTGTGTGTGCTAAGGAGCTAAGACAGAGGAGGTCCTGGAGGGAAATGCTGGTGATATCTCAGTGTCCTGTGTGAGATTGATTTTTTATTTATATTGTGTTATTGTTTGAAATGCACAAGAAAGTAGAATTAAAATGGCACAGGAAGCTTTAATTGTTGCATGAGAGGTTTTCTTTGCAAGTATAATGTATTTTAATATAGGGTTTATTTTTGCACGGCATAAACTAGATTGGATATCCCTAAATAATAGGGATAGAGGAGAAAATTTTCAAAAGTGTGAACAAAAGTGTTATGTGCACACACATTCAAACATGAACAACGTATGTGGGAAAATGACTTCTGCATGCACATCAGGGTTTGTGCATGTCTACTTTGGGTGTATGCAAATATGTACAAGCACTTCTCAAAGTCTGACCCATAATAAACATAAATAAACACAGAAGATGTGGAGTAAGGAAGCCAGCACAGGGAGCAGTGAGAAGAGAAAGAAGAAGCTGTAGCTATATGCTCAGAAAGTCCACAAATAGCCTTTGGTAGTCAGGGTGAAGCTGAAAAGGAGACCTTTCATGATCCCTGCAGCCTCGTTTACATGCAACATTTCAGCTGGCATGAACGACCAATAATGACAGGAGGGTCAAATATGTGATGGTCATTCCAGATGAGTGTTCCTGCCAAGACAATGGTGATGATGAAATAATGCCTTTAGGCCTTATTATGAATTATTATGAATTCTACTCCAGGATTCAGTCTTCTCGCTCTTAGTTGGATTTAATTTTTACTGCCACACGATTTGATTGCAAACATAATTTCAACTACTGTTAGGAACATTGGCCATGCACCAGTTTCCAGGATTTATAATGGAGTGTGGCACTCAAAGAAACCTGCATATGGAATTAGTTCTACTTTGAATAATCATCTCTCAGGATGGTGTTTTACCTTCATCTCCACAATTCTGCTATTAGACTGTGAGTAGATGGTATTATAGGAAACTTTACATCTTATGTTAGAGGCAGAATTATCAACAGCATCTCTTATCAGGAAAAAAAAAGCATATCCAACAATTGAGTCAGTGGGGTCTGATCCTAAGGTCACTGAAGCAAATGGCATACTTTCCAGTGTGAAGTCAATGGACTGGTGAAGTGGGCTTCGGAACAGGCACTTGGAGAAGACCTCTTCATAGGGGAGAAATCACCTTCAGCTGAACATAAAATTTTTCACTCTCACTCATCTCAACCAAATTACAGGTCTAACCTTTCAAGGTGCTTACTGCTTCCTATAAAGCCCTCATCTCCTAATGAGATCCTGTATACTTGTAAGATTTCATTCAAAAAAGCAATTTAATGTGGACTTAAATCCCATTGACTTCAACAACTGTCTTACTGAATGGGTGCTGTTTTTTAACGTGCACACACACACACAGGGTTTACACAACATTAATAATTAAAGAATAAATATCCCATGAATTTCACGTAATACCAGAATGAAAAAATCCAAAGAGCTACTAAATGAATATTTTTGAAAAGCAACCATTTTGTTATGAACTATAATTTTTAACAAGAGTACTTTCTGCACAACAATACATCAGGAAAATGCTTTTTTCCCTTTTAAAAGGTGTATACTCAACTAGACTGATATATTATTGAAAGGAAAGAAGGAACTTTGTACATCCTCAAAGGGAAATGTAATTTATTTTAATTTTTTCAAATGTCTAGTGCAAGTACACATTTTTACCCATAGCATTTTGTTATTTCCAATGTGTCATTTCAGTAGGAGTTAGTACACTTGGATTTTTGCAGCATTTATAAAAATACTGAGTGCACTTATCTCAATGAGTTGAACTCTACCTATATATGTATATATACTAAAGACAAAGAAGCATGCATGCATGCATGCATACATACATACATATATGTATTTGTGTGACTCAGAATATTGATATAAAGTTGAAATACATAGAAAGATTACATACTATAAACCAGTGGTTCTCAAACTTTTGCACTGGTTACCCCTTTCACATAGCAAGCTTCTGAGTGTGACCCCGCCCCCTTATAAATTAAAAACACTTTTTTATATATTTAACACCATTATAAATGCTGGAGGCAAAGTGGGGTTTGGGGTGGAAGCTGACAGCTCGCAAACCCCAATGTAATACCCTCGCGACCTCCTGAGGCGTCCCGACCCCCAGTTTGAGAACCACTGCTCTAACCTTTCCAAACTGCATTAATAAAGACACTTCGGAAACATTTTGAGTACCATCTCTATGTTGATATATTGCTGAAACTGGCTTATAATGAAAATTCCTCAACCATAAGTACAGCTTTGCCCCCCTTGACACTGATATTGTATACAATCAAGTATAGCATTTATCTTGTGACAAATTGTTGATTTGTTCATTATAAATAGAACTAACACTACCTGGAAAAACCCTGACACATCAGTTTACATAGCTACTGAAGGGAATGCTGCTTATTAATTACAAGCTTGCCTTTAGTAGTTTTCAGTTGTAAGTAAAGTCCCAACAAGTATACTATTACTTTTAAAGGCATCAGTTTAAAAAGTAGTTCTCTACAAAATGTTCAGAAACCTGACAGTAGTCTTGGCTTAATGTTAGTCATAAAGTTACTGGCACATAATACTGTTGTGTCAAATGAGTGCATATACATTAATTTTTTAGGCATATTTGACCAAGTCCTATATATCATGGCTAAATAATAACAGTCTAAGGCCTGAATTATCTTCTCCACTGGACACATGCAGACGATGACAAGACAAATAATGTCCAAATAGGTCCAGGAAGCATCTAGGCCTAAGAAGTATCATCCTCCCACTGAGGATCCAGAAACCCCTTCCTGAGACTGACACACAGCTGGGACTGTCCAGTTTCTAGATGGAAAACAGCCCATCTGGAGTGGTGGCAAACTGGCAATGACTGATCTGCAGTATTCTCCCCCAGCACATAGAAAGTGAGTATGGAGCGTCACATGGGCGTTAATGTTGATGATAGCAGCATTGACGTAAGCTGAATATCACTGCATGGTTTCCTCCCCTTGATGAGAGGAGGGAAAAGGGCATGAGGTGACTGCCACTGTGGTATACAAAGTTATACACTAAAAAGTTATTTGCAAATTCAGGTCCATTTCTTATAATAACCCTGCTTTGACCTAAGTTATGTCACAGATAATTTGGTCTGGTGTTTTTATTATTATTATTTATTTTCAAAATACCATGGCACATTTATTATATAGGTCTGTAATATCATGATCAATGGTATTATCTAGTGTCTAGCTTCACTGTTCCTGAAATTTTTGAATAACTATCAAAAATATGCAGTTCCTTGCCTTGTCCCACTGGAATTTATTGTAGATCTTCAGTGCTTCTAGGCTTTTCACATGCAGTAGGATGAAGATTTCACCCTCTTTGACTCTGAATTATCACTCACTTTATGGCAAACAATCATCTTCCCCAGTTCTCAGCTACCTCTCCTTTCTGAGGGATTCAAATGTCTTTCTTTGCTCCATCTTTGCAAGATATCCCTTTTCTGGGCCTAGTCATCACGAGTAGGAGGAAGTCATAGCCCCAACTTCACCCTGACCCCAGTTTTTCTGGGGTGTAAAGAATAGAGATTATGCTCCTGCTATTGATTCTGGCTGGCCTTGCATCGAGGTGCAAGGGAGTGGGTAGATACTGGCACATTCATCTACTCTGAAACTTTTCAGAGACTAGGCAAAATCTTAGCTATAATGCCACACCAGCCAGCACAACTCAGGCTGCTCACCTGCTGTTACTCCAAAATACAGCTCAGGCTCCAAGAGCCTTAATTAAACCCAGAGGTTTTAACATAGTCTTCAATTGATGCTGTTGCCTCCAGCTGTTTTCTATAATTGTTGAAACCACTTCCAGCATTTCTTGGCAGAAAAAGACTTGTATGGTTTTGTTTGTTTGTTTAGTTGTTGTAGCAGGCTCATCACACATGCAGGCATTGTTTTGGTGTCTCTGAACAAAGTCATTCCTGATGCTACATATCCTGTGATGTGGTCTCTTCATCTCAAAAAAGATGTACTGGCATTAGAAAAGTTTCAGAGAAGGGCAACTAAAATGATTAGGGGTTTGGAACAAGTCCCATATGAGGAGAGATTAAAGAGGCTAAAACTTTTCAGCTTAGAAAAGAGGAGACTAAGGGGGAATATGATAGAGGTATATAAAATCATGAGTGGAGAAAGTGAATCAGGAAAAGTTATTTACTTGTTCCTATACTATAAGAACTTGGGGCCACCAAATGAAATTAATGGGCAGCAGGTTTAAAATAAATAAAAGGAAATTCTTCTTCACACAGAGCACAGTCAACCTGTGGAACTCCTTTCCTGAGGAGGTTGTGAAGGCTAGGACTATAACAGGGTTTAAAAGAGAAATAGATAAATTCATGGAGGTTAAGTCCATGGCTATTAGCCAGAATGAGTAAGGAATGGTGTCCTTAGCCTCTGTTTGTCAGAGAGTGGAGATGGATGACAGGAGAGAGATCACTTGATCATTGCCTGTTAGGTTCACTCCCTCTGGGACACATAGCATTGGCAACTGTTGGTAGACAGGATACTGGGCTGGATGGACCTTTGGTCTGACCCAGTATGACCATTCATATGTTCTTATCAATAGCTCATTTGATACCTACTTGCAAGTGTACTCATTTGTCCTTAACAGACATTGAAGGTTCATATTACTTACATACATAAACTAGCTCAACTTCTAGGTAATTCTAGGACCAACATTAATATAATTCTAATAGATAAGACATTTGCAATTATTTAAAATAAGTATGACCTACTAGAATACTTAACTTCCATATAGCTTATGTCTAGTTGACTTTATGTAAGACTTTTCCTCTGAGACAGGTTACTGAAGGCTGTGACTACCTGATATATCAAAAACTATGATATAGACCTGTTCAGCAGAATGTCTGCAGGTGTCTGTCACCAGTGTCTCAGTATCTACTGCAAGGTGCTGAAGTGATGTCCCATGAAATCAATGCTGCCTTTTAAATATTTCCCATGGAGACTCTGCCTTATATCAAAGTTGTCCCATAGAGAAGGAGAGACAAGGGAGGGAAAACTTGAGGCCCTTCTTAAGGATGAATTTCTCCTTCAATGCAAAGGGAAAAATTATTACACGGAGATATAAAATTATACTTCCCTACACTGATTTTGGTGCAACTGGCTCCTTTCTCTGTATCTCTACCATATATCCACCTATAGGATTTCTGCTTTTGGAAATCCAGTTCCAGATACTGCAGATTATGCAGTTCATTCAGCCATATCAAGATCTTATCACTTGATTTTTAGGAGCAGATTTCAAGGTCTAAGCAAAGTCATATGTATCAGACTCTTCTTGGTGAACAGAAATTAAGATGAATGTATGTTAATTGGTGTGGAAGCAGGGAAAGCTTCAATAAGGATTTGAAGCGGATTTTAATGCGTGTCAGTCAGTTAGCAAGAGTCAGGCCATACTGTAACCCTAATGACGTGAGACTTGTAGGAGCAAAGATAGTGCGAGGCGACAGGACAAGAACTGTGTACAAAGTTGTTACGACCTTGCAATCACTAACCAAAATGCAGGCTTGCTTTTCTTAGGAGTGAGACAAATAAGATAAGCCTTTCTGCTATGTATAAACAAAATGTATTTGTTGCTTTTTACTGTCTCCATGATTGCTAGAAATTGTCTGTAACAAAGGTATAAAGGCTTAATGTAATTGTTTACCAGTTGAGAGACCTGTCCAGGACTGGGGCGACCCTGTGTCCTATGGCACTCTCTCCCTCCATTGTAATTACTGGAGAAATAATAAAGTATTTGATTTTGCTGCACCCAAACAAAAAGCGAGAACTGAGTTTTTCTTCGACATTGGTATGTCAGTATTGGCATGTCAAAACTAATCTGGGTTTCCCTAGGAATAGAAGACTGGTTTGACAGTAAAAGCTGAGAAGTGTATAACCAATTAATCTATAAAATCTTTTTTCATTTCACATGCAGAGTTTTTTATACTGACTGCACTCTCAGATATCAGAAGAAGTTGGCAAGGTTTTTTTATTTAGTGTTCAGCAAAGCAAAACAAGAAATAGTCATTAGGAAAGGTTACTCTTGTATTACCAGATTTTCACCTCAGAGCTCCCCACTTAGGGAAACACCAATTATGGGGAGCCTTTGGTTCTTTGCAATTTATTTTGACTATATCTTTGAATAATTAATACTCATAAATGGTGGTGGTATCCAAATCACACAATACTATTCCTAGTCCCTGGTTGGTGGATTGAAACATTTACAAACAGCAGGAAGGAAATCAAACAGGTTGGAAATGTTTAAACAAACATTTTAAAATGTGAACACACAAAAAGGACCACAATAACCCAAAAACAAAAATTTGCTTGGGCATTAAATTAATGTTTGTTTGTCCAGCTCTAGCATTTTGAGTTAGGCCATAATTCTATTGTTCATACATTAAGAGGGAGGTTTCATTTCCTATCATTCCACTATACAGTTGACATGGTTGAGTTCAAGCCTCAAAATTGCATTTGCGGTGAAAACATGCAGCCCTTCTGTGGTGTGTTTTTTTGTTTTTGTTTGTTTGTTTTTTTTAAGACACTTTGTAGTTAATTTAAGCAGGCGGTCTGGGTGCTAAAATTTGCACTTTACATTAACTTAGAACTTAATTAAAATTAGATTTATTGGATTCATGCAATTAAAAACAATTATTGTATAGTGTAATCTAATGGATTAATTGACTTTTTGATTAATTGAATGTTTGCTTTCCTTTTACATGTAAATGATGACCTCTGGTTGGTAGATGGGAAAGTGCATCCATATAAAAGAGGACAATACTCAAGTATAATATTTAACGTATGATCTAAATTCTGTTCTTACTCATGTGAAACATATTGTGGTAGGTGAGAAAATATGGTTGGAGAAGTGAGAGTGGCCAATTGGAGGGGCCTTAAGTAATCAGAACTATAGCATTCACTTCACAATGGATGCTGATATTGCTGGAAATTTTCACAAGGTAAACATGACAGCTGTTTACAACTTGCAGACAAAGTACTGCATGCCATAGCATCTAATAAGCTGATAGGACTTTGACAACCCAACAGTATCTGTGAAAGCAGCTATCTAGTCAGATACCCAAGAGGAAAGGTATGAAGAGATTGATCTGAAGAACAGGGAAGGACCAAGATGGTCCAACATCTTTTTTTTTTTCTTTATGTATATTTTGTTTGTCTCTTAAACTAATTGTTGCAATTGTGGTAAATGTTTTTAATGAAGCAGGGTACGTTCTCATTAAATTGTGATGGGTCACATACTTGAACTTTCAATCTTTTTCCCAAACAAAAGACCTAAAGATTTAACTAAAACAAGCTGGCCTGAGACTACAGTAAAAGGATTATAGGATCCAAATGAATTTTTAGTTAAAATACACAGTGTCATCACAACACGCCTTTATTCTAGTTCTGTGGTTTGCTTTAATCAGGGTGAGCATGTAGAACTTTATCCAAAATGACTATTTAATTCTCTAAACTTCTTAAGTTCAGAAAGTTAAAATGCCTGGGTTGTCTCATGACACTGCTAATTCTTGCCGGTTTTATCTGGACTGGAAATACTCAGAGCAATTTATTGTAATATTTTTGTGCATATAGCATTTGAAAAAATAGTAAAATTGGCTTAGGCCCTGATCCAGCACTAAGAACTGTGGGGGAGGAAATTGGTGCCCATTCAGGACCCCCACTGAATTCATGTTTCTCACTGAAAGATCAGAAACTTAATGTGCTTGAACTTTAAGAAGAGTTTGAGTATGATTCAACTTAATTGAAGTCTTGAGCAAAGATTTAGGTCAATTATTTTCTTTGAAAGAGTCTGCTGGATCATACGATTTAGTATGTCAACTTGTAAATCACACCTGTGATTGTAGTATAGACATGCTCCTAAACTGACAGGAGTATAAGATTGTATTCTGGTAGTATACAAGACTAACTAACATGCCAAGCAATAGTTTAAAGAGACATAACATTCTAACCAAAGGTGGTCTCAGGTTTGGATCTAAATTTTGACTATCTCCAAGTGCACAGGAGTTCAGATCTGGACAAATCCATTATACAGATAGAGCCATTTATGAGAATGGGATCCAGGTTTGGCTTTCAAGCCCCTAAAGATCAGACCATTGACATTTGGCATTTTGTTTCAAGCATAATTATTATAAAACCTTTTAAATTATATTTTATGTTCTTTACATGGGGAAATGAACATTAAATATATTCTCCTATATTTTCCGATTAACCTATCTGTTTAGGTTTGGCTGCACTTGCACACAATACAGGGATGATTGGGCTGTCTCAAAAAGAAATACAAGCAGCCTTGAACAGGATATAGTGGTCAGTCAGAATCCTTCTATCATACAGAAGAGAGAACCCAGGGATATACCAGGCTAATACACTAGGGCCTGTGATGTTATGGGAGAAATGACTTAGCTATTGCGGAAGGAGGCACTGATAGTTCCCAGGGGTGTGTGCACTCTGTGGTATGTACATGTTGACGTCTTCATTTGCTGTTGAAGGAAACAGCAAAGAACTGAACCATGTTGCCATGTGAATGCTGGCTCTGTTGTAGCTGTCATTTTCTCTCATCCTCACTGTGCACAGGCTGTTAGAAATTTTAGGATTAATCCAAAGGCTGCTTAAGTCAATTAGAGCCCTTTTATCATCTTCAGTAGGCTTGGCTCAGGCCCAGAGGCAGGACTTGACTGTTACAATTTATTTCATGTCTACAATTTATTTCTGTGTGTGGCTGGGTGGCAGATCATTTAAAAAAAAACAACACCACCACACGTTCATATGCTAAGATGCCTATATAATGGGGCACACAAATGTCTGTGCAAGGCAGGAAGCGGTTAATGGGCTACTAAAGGCCCAATGAGTTCAAACTGAGACACCTGGAGTAGGAGGTAGACTTCCAGGAAGGGGCTTAGAAGGAAGAGCCCTGTGAAGTTGGAGGGAGCAAGAAGAGAGAGAGAGAGAGAGAGAGAGAGAGAGAGATTTCTAGTGCCCAAGTCTACCAGATCTTTTGGAGGAATGGGAAGAAATTAGGTTTGTGTTGCTTCATACTTGGTTTTTACTCCATTCCCCAGGAGGGGTAGAATTGTAAGTGACCTAACCAGAGTCTCCGCAACCCAGAAGGAGTTAGATGCTGGGTAGAGCAGCAAAAAAAAAAAAAGAAGCTGGGAAGCTGAGTGGCTGAGTGGCTGCGGCACCACACAATTCCCCAAGGATCTGCTCTGGTAAGGTTGTGCTATAACAACCTGTTTAAAATTGCTGTAAGAAATAATTTCTTGAAATTTAAGTTTTCTAAGGGATCTGAAAAATCAGATTTTTACTGTTCTATCCAAACTCTCGAAAGCATATATTGATGTATAGCACAAGTAGCTGGTGTGTACCTCGTAGCACACAGCCATCAAGCAAAGAAAGTTAATCTCAAACTCTAAAATAAGGCAGCAAAACTGGGTCAAGGTTTTTAGGGTTACTAGGCCATCTTGGGGAAGAAATATACTGCATTATAGTCTCTCCTGGTTTCTGCTCATGCTGGCAAAATCTGTAGCGATTAGCTACTACATTCTCTTTTGGCACAAAAAAGTTCTTTAACGCAGTGAGTGCAGTCTCATGTTTAACAGCTGCAAGGGGAAAAGTGTAAAATATACACTGCCCGTCTGCTCCAAGGCAGTGGATTAGCACAGCATGCTTTCTTACTTCAGAAATCTCTGTAGCACTCATTGCAAGCAGATAAGTCTCAAACATATGGGTCCAGGCAGTAAAAGCAATTGGAGGCTCACCAGGGCTTTGCAGAAAGGGTGCAGTTGGGTTCAGAGGCAGAAGATCCAGCCTCGTCACCAAAATGTTGTATCAAGCAGGCAAGGTACTAACAAACTTCAGCAGGACTTTAAAAATGAAGTGGAAACCACTTCACCAAGCTGCTGCTGCGCCCTCTGTAACTCTCACTCTGCCTCTCAACTCCTCCCCCCTCCTTCCTGTTTCCTGTCCTTTCAGACTCCCAACAGTCAGTGCTCCCAGTTCTAATAATTACAAGCAACATCTAAACACCACACAATAGTTACATAGAATAGTTTGTAAGCAAGACAGAGAAGCATTGTTTTAACTGAAGGATTTTGAAGAATGAACAAATTAATAAAAATTGAAGTCATTTTATCAAGAATTCCTCAGGCTAAATGAATCAAACAAATTGGTTTTACAAAGAGTGTGTCTAACTCTAATACAGTAATGTTCTTGCCATTAGAATTTTTTCCCAGTTGACATTTTGCTTGTGAAAAGACTGGGTAAAAACTAAATACACATTTAAAGGATTTGGAGCAATATTAACAGGGTTTTCTTCAGATTTGAACAATGAAACCAATGGCAATGGCCAACTCTTTATGAAAAGGAAACTATGACAATGAAAAATCCTTTTAAAACAATATTTATATAACTGTTGTAGCTATTTAGGCCCCAATCGTGTGGTGATATCTGTAGGGTTAGACACCTGCACTCATGCAAAACCTCATGGTGCCTTATGACTGCAGGCTCATAAATTACCATGGAGCTGATTTTTGGAATCAGAATGTTGTTTTGCAAATTTTTCTTTCTTTGCCTATTGTTGATGTTTGTGTTTGAATAGGAGCTATCTCCTGATTGAAATTATAGTCCTGCATTTATAACAGTTTGCCAAGCAAATGACAGCAAAGTCATATGTTTTACATTATAAATTTGCTTTATATTACATGAGCAGGAAAGGATGGAAACAAAAAAGATATGAAAAGCAGTGAAAAAGCAGAGAGTTGCATATGGCAGATGTATAGTATAATAAAAGGAAATGTACACCCCCCCCAACTATGAAAGTCTCCCTTTTATGGAAAGCATGAGTTAGAGATCTGAATTCTACTGAAATTTAATGAGAGTTCTAACTCCCTTGGATCTGTTACTTCCCAGAACCTCCAAAGTTGTCCTAGTTTCTCCTTTGGTATTACTAGAAACTTGTGTTGGGTAATTGCCAGAGTGTAGCCAAATTTCCCATTGTTTTACCATGTAATTCCTGTTCCATTTCTCATAAGACATTGTTTTGTTTTTTGGGAGGTACTAGATGGAGAAGGGTAGAGCAATGGAATCCAATTATGGTATGGGACTGCTGTCCACTTTGTAACTAGTCTAGTCAGGATGACCAGATGGCAAGTGTGAAAAATCGGAATGGGGGTTAGGGATAATAGGCGCATCTATTTAAGACAAAGCCCCAAATATCGGGATTGTCCCTATAAAATCGGGACATCTGGTCATGCTAACTCTAGTGCGTCTGAGTAATGGTGGTCTGTGCCTTTAAGGGCTGAGCTTCCCAGACCGAATCTGGGTAGGATCTGTGAAGCTCTTGTTGTGCATGGCCAATTGAAACCAGACACAGAATACAGCAGAGTTCTTGCAAGCACCTTATGTTCTGAATGATCATTTAATATCACATCTGCTAATTTAGCATCTCTTTGCTTCCCTTTTCCACTGGATATGTACAAATTGAACCTCAAAACTGGAGATGGTCACTGTGAAGAGACTAGTAAAATAAACAAGAGAATTCTGGGTTATATTTTGAAAGATTACCTGAAGGGGCACAGAAGCCAGTCCAGGGAAGTGCCACATCTTCCCAGTTTGAAGTCCATGATGAATCAAAGCTGATCAGTACCTCATGGAAGATGCTTGGCTTTCCATGACTTAGAAAGGTGCGATATATAGAGTAAGGCAAAATCTAAATCAAAACTCAAACTAACAGAAAGACTGCAGCCCAATCTGGCCATGTTTGAAATATCCTTAAAGCCTCTTGCTTTTTTTTAAAAAAAATGTGTGCAATAATCATAAACGATGCAGAAAAAAATGGCACAAGAAAATTTGAATGATACTAAAAGTTCTCTTCTAAACAATAGCAGTTTTTTTTCTCTTCAATCTTTTTCAGTTTGCCAAAGCTGCAGTGAATCCTTTGGATATTGCTACGACTTCCACTTCAATTTGCTTTTCAGTTGCTAGCAATGCAGCAAATTAAGCTGTCTATTATAAAATCTATATTAGGTGGTTTATAATCACCTTTACAATTAAAAAAAAGAGGAAGTTGTCAGTCATTTGGCACAGAACAGTATAAAATGATTGAAAGATACTTTATTCAGATGTTTCCTAAAGTGCTGTGTGTGAGCTTATATTTATATATTACTGATATTGCGCTCTGTCCAGATCTTTTGTCATACAGAAACAAATCTAATTGTCCCATTAGAACTGAGTAAGATTCTCAAGAGTTTATACACAGTCTTTCATTTCTGTATCACCATTATGAAAGTAGCTCAGATCAAAAGTGACCCCACGATATTTTTAACCCTTTAGTGTCGTATGTAAAATGTGTTGGTGGTTTCCTAATATGCTGTGTGATTTGATATCTCTGGTTATTTATTTTCTGGTTTGCGGGAGATTGGTGGGTTTTCTAGGTTATCTACAGTTTTAAAAAAATACATGAAAGATGCCTAGAACCCAGGATATGCACTGTCAATTCCAGGATATTCCAGGGGACACAAGGTGTTTGAGATAATATTTTATTATGAGGTAATCCCTTTTGGTCCAATAAAAGATATTACCTCATCCACCTTGTCTCTCTAGAGCCCAGGATAGGGACTTTTTTGCCATATAAGTCTGAATAAATGTGTAGGTACGAGGAGAGACTGAAAACACTGGGGGAACACGCAGTGCTGGGTCTCAAAGGTGACTTAAAGCCTCTTAGTAACCCCCTCATCCAGAGCTGCTCAGAGGGCTAGAATGGCACCTGCTGCAAGGAAGACACCCCGGAGGTTCTGTCTAAGTTACAGCAGTCTCTCCAAGCTGCCTTATGGGCTGTAGCAGTGTTTGGATTCTCCAGTGATGTATGCTGTTGTCTTTTCCCCAGAACACCTCCTTTCATTCGCAGGTCTGTCCCAGAACAGTCCTACACCTGGGCTTTCCAAGGGTATCATCAGAGGGCAGCCTCATTGCTATTTTCCACAGAGCCTGCACATGGGTTTTTAGGTCCCTGCATGCCACTTTGGCCCTTTAATCTTCCATAAATGGGCCAGATCCAGGGTCAAGAACTCACCCTAGGACTATTAATCTACAAAGGAGACTACAAAAATTAGTTATACAAAATAATCAATGGGGGAGAGCAGGTAAATTAGACACTCCTATTTACCCTTTCTCATAATGCAAAATTGAGAGGACACTGAATGAAACTGAAAGGCAGCAAATTTAAAACTGATAAAAGAAATATTTTATTTAAATGGAACATAATTAAGCTGTGCAATTAATTAGCATGAAATATCAAGGTCAGGAGTGTAGTAGGACCCACAAAATGATTTATGTGACTAATTAGAACATAGAAGAACATATGAGAGGATTCAACAAAGAATTATGAAGTAAACCCCCATGATCTGGACATAAGACAACATCCAAATTTCCACAGTGGGCCAGTTCTTCCATAATTGTCTACTATGCAGTTTCTTGCACCTTTCTCTGAAGCATCTGGAACTGGCCAGTCTGAGGGGCAGGATACTGGACTAGATGACTGCTAATTTCTGTGCTCATACATAGAGTCACAAAGTAAACATTTAGCATGAGAGCAGCCGCTATGGAAACTGTACTTAATGGATTGCCTCATTTGTGCCAACTCTAAAGAGATTTTTCATTTAGTTTACATCAGTCTGAGATTAAGTATCCCTTTTAATCTTTTATGTTGATGCTAAAAGTTTTAGTTGTCATTTGGTTTAAATTGGGAGGATTAAAATTGATCTATGGTTACACTCCAGCAGCAGTAACACAATCAAACTGAGACTAAGGATGCTCCAGTTGGTAGGGTGATCTTTTTTTAAATGTGAAAGATGCCTCCTTGCCCATGTTAATGCATGCCTGACTAGTTCACTCATTTTTGACAAAATTCATGCTCAAGAGGAGAAGATTAAAGAAACACTTCCTGCTGTGCCTGACTGAGTGAGGAATGGTGTTTATTTTCTCAGCATGGATTTAGCAGAACCATCCATCATAGCACTGCTCACAGGAGTATTTGACACTATTAGGTAACTCAGGCAGTACTAAGAAAATTGGTTCAATGGTTTAGAAGAACTGGGTCTTTCCCATGGGATGGTCAGAGATTAAGCTGGTTTTTCTCCCTCCCCTCACATTTCCACTCTAGTTGAAGCCAGAGAGAAAAAGAAAAGCTCCTCCTTTAGCCACAAGCTGGAGATATGGGGGAAATTTTGACAGCACACAAACTATCTTCTGCTCTTGATCTGAACACCCATTATGTTGATGGCAATGCAATGACAGTTGCATGTATGAATCAAAGGTGGTATATGGCCTGTATACACCTAATGGCTAAACAAAGAGGAGGAGAAAATTACACAGAAAAAATCATTGGGGGAAATATTGGTTAGCAACCTGTACTCCATGTGAGCCATTTATTTAGAATAGCAGGGATATTGCTGATCATCATAAAGGACTGTTATTTGCAGAGACCTAGAGATGATCTGTGGACCTGCCACGCGCACTTCCTTGGGTGCTATTTTTTATTATTTTTTTTCTTCCATTATTTCAGCAAAATATCATGAGGAATCATTTAATTTTTCCAAGCTGTCAAACAGCTCTGACAAATTGGCCAGTTCTAATCACTTTGGATAAAATGGGGAAGTTGTTATGAAATATAATGCAGCTGTATTTATTCATGTAAAAGCACAATAACTCTCTGATGTAATGTGGAGATTTAAAAAGATGAATCAAAAAGTCAAAAGGTCAAGGATTTTGAAACCAATAGTTGTACTCAGGGCTTGTCTTCACTACGGAGCTAAGTTGGCGCTGCTGTAATCGATACAGAGGCATTGATTTAACAGGTCTAATGAAGACACCCTCAATCAATAGGAGAGTGCTCTCGCATCTATTTCTGTACCTCATCTCAGTGAGAGGCAGAAGCAATGTTGGCAGGAGTGGTGTCTCCTGTCAACATAGCATAGTGTGGACCCCAGGGTAAGTAGATCTAAGCTACATTGACTGGAGTTATGCTACTAACGTAACTCAAGTTGCATAACTGAGATCGACTGGCAACTGTGGTGTAGACCAGATCCTAGGGTCTGTAAAGATATAGCTGATGTTTTATTTATTTCCTTATTTCCAGAATATCCCTTACTCTCACACATCTTGGGATACAGACCTGTCCTCGCTTACAGACAGTCCCCCAACCTGAAGCAAATACTCACCAGCAACCACACACAACAGAACAAGAACACTAACCCAGGAACCTATCTTTGCAACAAATCCCGATGCCTACTCTGTCCACATATCTATTCAAGTGACATCATCATAGGATCATCATAATCACATCAGCCATGCCATCAGTCTTCATTCACCTGCACATCTACCAATGTGATATATGCCATCATGTGCCAGCAATGCCCCTCTGCCATATACATTGGCCAAACCGGACAGTCTCTATGCAAAAGAATAAATGGACACACATCTGACATCAGGAATCATAACATTCAAAAGTAGGAGAACACTTCAACCCCTCTGGTCACTCAGTAACAGACTTAAAGGTGGCAATCTTGCAACAGAAAAGCTTCAGAAACAAACTCCAACAAGAAACTGCTGAACTTGAATTAATATGCAAACTAAATACCATCAATTTAGGCTTGAATAGAGACTGGGAGTGGCTGAGCCAATACACACATTGAATCTATTTCCCCATGTTAAGTATTCTCAAACCTTCTTGTCATCACTACAAAAGTTGTTTTTGTCTGCTGATAATTGCTCATCTTAATTAATTAGCCTCTTAGAGTTTCATGTTCTCTGTATGTGTGTGTGTGTGTATATATATATATATATATATATATATATATATATATATATATATATATATATATATAAAATCTCCTTACTGTATGTTCCATTCTATGCATCCAATGAAGTGGGCTGTAGCCCATGAAAGCTTATGCTCAAATAAATTTGTTAGTCTCTAAGGTGCCACAAGTACTTCTGTTCTTTTTGCAGAGCAAATATGACTCGGAATTTCTTTAGATGAATGCTTGTTTTAACATCCTTCCTACTGCATGAGTATTAGCTTTTAAAACTTTAATTATAATATATTTTTAAAATATATTTCATTATATCTTTCATGGAATTATCTCAAAGTGCTTTACAGTCAGTTAATTAATTGACACAAAACCCTGAGAGCTACAGAAGTTTTTATTGCATTCATTTTTCTGATGCAGAATCTGAGGCTAAATGTTTAAAAGAGGCACTATTAGAGACAGAACCAAAATTCTTTGTCTCCCTGTTCCATGCTGTAAACATGACACTTGATGCTCTTGTCTCCAATTCTCTAGAGGCCAGTGAAATGAATATAGAGGCAACAAAAGTAGACATGATCAGGACGAACTACCATCCTTATTTGTGCAGGTGGCTAGAAAAGAGGAGACATCTGTAAAAAGATTACCAGTAATTCATTACAGTAGTTAATTAGCTTATTTGACTTAGAGGCAGTGCTGGACCATGAGAATCTTCTGCTGATTGTTTTGGGTTTTCAGTGTTTGTTAAATGCTGTTCATATAATCTGCGTAGTTTTCTTGGATGGAGATGCAGTCACTAGTTTGGGTACCAACCAATGAATGGCTTTGAGGAACAGGACAGAGACCTTGTCTGGTAAATGTAACACACTGGGAGCCAGGGAGGGATTGGAGTACAAGGATGATGTGTTGAGGTGGCAGGCTGATGCATTCTGCATGAGCTGGAATCTGCATTGCTATCACTTTTAGTCCCAGCTACACTTAATTACAGTAATCTAATTTGGAAGTGACACAGGAGTGGATCCCTCTGGCCAAATCCTCATCCGGGAGAAACAGGTAACATTGAAGGAAGCCACCTTTCACCACTGACACTACCTGGTCATCTAGTCTTAGTAATGACTCTCCTAGGATTCTGTAGCTATGCATCACTTGCATGAATAGGACACATTTTGGAAGAGGAAGACCATGTCACAGCTAGTTCTTCAGATGTTTTTGCTAGAGAATCAGCTTTTTCAATTTGTGATCCTGCTGGAAAATCCTTGATTTTTTTCAGTGATATTATTACTCCATACAAGAAATGCATGACATGGAGTAATTCTAGTGCCAGAAGAGAGTAGAAGCAGAAGGAACAAAGCAACAAAGGTTGCAAGTTCTCATCAACATGCCACTCTTCAATGCCCCAGAGAACTTCAGCTTTGACAAACCTTCTCAATGGACAGGCTGGAAGCAGTATTTTGCAAGATTTCAAATTGCTACAAAACTCTGTAAGGAAACTGAAGATATTCAGGTAGGCTTTTTAATTTCTGCTATGGGGAAGCAGGCAAAGCATATCATTAAATGAGCATGTTTTCACCAGAGAATTCAAAGACCAGGAGAAAATGTTGAGTGTTTTATAAGAGCTCTGGATTCATTAGCTAAAAATTGAGATTTTGGGGGCAGGGGCGGCTCTAGCTTTTTTGCCGCCCCAAGCACTGCAGGCAGGCTGCCTTCTGTGGCTTGCCTGCGGGAGGTCCCCAGTCCTGCAGCTTTGGCGTACCCACCGCTGAATTGCAGCCAAATCCGAGGGACCGGCTTGGAGCGCAGGTGCCTGGAGCTGCCGCTGTTTGGGGGAATTGCAAAACATGAAAATACCAGAGACAGGCAGGTTATTGGGTTAACAGATAAAAATCTTTCACAGTAGCTGCAATTAAAAACAGACTAACCCTACCCACAATTATATCGCTAGCAAAGCAGTCTGAACTAATCAAGCAGTGGAACAAAAGGCAGAAGCAACTTGAAAAACCTGAAACTAGCTTAGAAGCTGTAAACTGCATGAAGAATAAAAGTCATTATTGATGAGGTTAATGTGATTTAAACTAATTGCTAAATATGTTCCTGGGAAAAATCTGGTAGTTGCAAACATTCTGTCATGGATCCCAGCATCAAACTCAGCTATCCATGAGTTCAGAGATAACATAGTCATATGTGGATGCTGTGGACCTATACAGAACAGTGCCAAAAAAGACTACACCAGCTACAAAAAAGCAACCTTGACAGACATTCAACTTCAAGAAGTTCTATGGTGCACGTGAATAACATATCTTATTTAAGTTAACCTCAGCTATATCTGGCAGGTCATTTAAATCTTATGGAAGATGCATGTCTGATGTATCTCTGTGATAAGGAAGTTCTGTAGTTTGTCCATATATGCTACAGAAGCCTGGCCTGCAAGTTACAGCCCTGCAACCTACAGTATACAAGAAACACATAACATGCTCCTAAGTCACTTATTTTAAAATTTTTATTGTCCTTTACACCCTTCATGAGCTCACAAAGCTCTTCCCCAGTGGTGGAAACACTGCTTGATTGACCTTGCTGAATTTTCTGCATCTTGTTTCATTCAACTGTAAGTTTTATTGGGAGACTGATATGGGTCGAAGTGTTTTCCTAGAGTCCTAGATTCCAAGGCCAGAAGGCACATTGTGATCATCTAGTTTGACTTCCTGTATAGCACAGGTCATAGAGCTTCCCCAAAACAATTCCTAGAGCAGATCTGTTACAAAAACATCCAATCTCGATTTTAAAATTGTCTGTGATAGAATCACCACAACCCCTGTCAGATTGTTCCAATGGTTAATTACTCTCACTGTCCCCTTTCCTCCTCTCCCCCCAAAAGTAATTTATTTCTCAGATTGAATTTGTTTGGCTTCAACATCCCGCTGTTGGATCGTGTTATACCTTTCTCTTCAAGATTGAAGTGCCCACTACATATTTGTTCCCTGTGTAGATACTTATAGACTGTAATCAAGTCACCCCTTAACCTTTTCTTTGTTATGCTAAATAGCTTGAGCTCTTTGAGTCTATCACTATATGGCATGCTTTCTAATCCTCTAATTAGTCTCATGGCTCTTCTTTGAATCCTTTGCAGCTTATCAACATCATTCTTGAATTGTGGCCACCAGAACTGGACAAGTATTCCAACTAGTGCCAGATCCAGAGATAAAATAACCTCTCGACTCGTACTCAAGATTTCCCCTGTTTATGCATTTCATTTGCCCTTTTGGGAAAGGACATAGCAATACAGATCAGCCTAACATGAGACTACTTCATTGTTAATGCAGGCTGAGAGGCTATTTTGAATACAACTGCAGAGTGCAAAACTGTAAACGCTAACTAAAGCTATTGTATTAGCAAGTAAATTACAATAGATCCATGATCTGAAAAGGTATGAAGGAGCAACTGTCAGGATCTGGGGCCACAGTGCTCAGGGACACAGCCATGAGGGCAAAGGGATCAACAATATAATTATCTGCAAGAAGCAATGAAAATACTGACCAAGGAAGTCTGAAGAGGGAAAGGCAGCCTGTGACTGCACAGCAACAAAAGGTACTGTGAGAGAGACATGTAGGTTTTCAGTCAAGAAACACAAGATAACACCCTGACCAGGTCTCCATAGGGCACTGGAATATATTACTGAATGCCACAGAGGATTGGATCTGCTGGAAATGTGGAAAGACTGGACATCTTAAATGGGATTACTCACTGATTAAAACTGATGTTGGTCAGACTGGTGCAAGGAATAGCGCCACAAGCTGTCAGTTAATTCTAGGCCACTGAGCTGAGTGCTGTTTTAGAGAGTGGTATCTATCTGCTTTAGAAAGTTGGAGGAAATCAGGTGAAATCCTAATTGCTTTTAAGAATATAACGAGGGTCATATTGGGTCAGACCAATGGTCTATTGAGCCCAGTATCCTGTCTTCCTACAGTGGCCAGTGGCAGATGCATCAGTGGGAATGAACAGAACTGGGCAATTAGTGTGCGATCCATCCTCTGTCGTCAGCTCCCAGCATCTGGCAGTCAGAGCCTTAGAGACACCCAGAGCATGGGTGTGTACCTCTGACCCTCTTTGCTCATTTTGTCTATATATACTTGGGAATATGTTTTCAAATATGCATTTCTTTGCATTTCCCATTTTGTTGCCCAGTCACTCGGTTTTGTGAGATCCCTTTGTAACTCTTTGCACTCTGCTTTTGGACTTAATTATCTTGAGTAATTATGTATCCTATGCCAACTTTGCCATCTCACTGTTTACCCCTTTTCCCAGATCACTTATGAATATGTTGAACAGCAATGATTCCAGTACAGATCCGAAGGGGACCCTGCTATTTACCCCCTCTCCATTCTGAAAACGGTTCATTTATTCCTACCCTTTGTTTCTACCTCTTAACCATTTACTGATCTATAGGAGCACTTTTCCTCTTATTGCATGACTGCTTATTTAGCTTAAGAGCTGTTGGTGCGGGTCCTGTCAAAGGCTTTCCGAAAGTCCGAGTATACTATATTCACTGGATCACCCTGAGATGGGTTCGATCACAGAGACCCCCTTGGGACTCTCACCTGATATGCTGAGACTACCTCTGAGCCTGTTTTATCTGCCAGTTTGGGCCTCCAGAACCCTGTCTTGTTGAGCCAGACTGCTCCAACACAGACCCAGGGTCTGAACCATGCACCCCAAAGCTGCAGACTTAACTGAAAACAGTTTAGCAAGTGCTCCTGTCTCTAGCACCCAGACACCCAGCTCCCAATGGGATCTGAACCCCAAATAAATCTGTTTTACTCTGTATAAAGCATATACAGGGTAAACTCATAAATTGTCCGCCCTCTAGAACACTGTTAGAGAGAGATGCACAGCTGTTTGTTCCCCCAGGTATTAATTGCTTACTCTGGGTTAATTAATAAGGAAAAGTGATTTTATTAAGTATCAAAAGTAGGATTTAAGTGGTTCCAATAATAACAGACAAAATAAAGAAAGTTACCAAGCCAAATAAAACAAAACACAGAATCTAAGCTTAATACATTTAAGAAACTGAATATAGGTAAATCTCTCCCTCAGAGATGTTCCAATAAGCTTCTTTCACATACTAGACTCTTTTCTAGTCTGGGCCCAATCCTTTCCCCTGGTACAGTCCTTGTTCCAGCTCAGATGGTAGATAGGGGATTTCTCATGACTGCCGCCTCCTTTGTTCTGTTCCACCCTGTAGCGGGGTGGTCACCCCTCTCGTGCCCTGAGGGAGTTAAAGCAGTCCTGGAGAGGGCTGTGGCAGAGAAATGCTAGGCTGATTGGGGGAAGCAGCAACAGGTGGGGCCACACCCCAATCAGGCCACAGCTGACCCTATACGAGGGCTGAGGGCCAGATAATGAAGGAGACACTCTCTCTAGCTTCCTAGAGAGAGAAGGACCTGGCTGCCTGGGAAGCTGAGGAGGTTTATCTAGGGTGAAGCAGTGCTGGGGAAGGGCAGAGGGAGATGGGGAGCTCCAGCCTAGCAAAACCTCAGGCTGCAGGCCAAATTAAAAACCTATAAAAGGGTACTGGGGCTGCAGAGAGGCAGCCCAGAGATAGGCAAAGGCAGCAGGTCCTAACCCCCTTGAATGGTTTACAGACTGCAGTCTGCCCCAGTGAACGGGGGCTAGATGATGACTGGCAGTAGCCACTGAGGCAAGGTGGGCATAGGGGGTTGGGGACTCCCCTGGGAGGGGAGACCCAGAGTGAGGGGGCACTGCAGTGGGCAAAGGGCACCGGGGTCTGGGAAGGACACGGGGCCAGCAGCAGGCGAGACACCGACCTGAAGAGAGCACTCTGGGCTGGAAAGAGCTAATTCCCTGGAAGACCAGCAGGGGGTGCCACACCAGTGAGTCAACACCCTGGCACATACATCCTTAGGTAGGTTTGGAACAAGGCAAGAATCTTTGGTCTTTCTGGGTCCCCACCCCTCCTTCTAAATGGAAAAGCACCAGGTTTAAGATGGATTCCAGTACCAGGTGACATGGTCACATGTCCTGTGAGACCCCAAGCCTTCATTCTTCCTGGCCTGACTCACAGGAAGGCTTGAAAGTAAACAGAGCCATTTACAACCAATTGTCCTAGTTGATGGGAGCCATCAAGATTCCAAACCACCATTAATGGCCCACAGTTTGCATAATTACAATGGACCCTCAGAGTAATAGTTCATATTTCTAGTTTCAGATACAAGAATGATACATTTATACAAATTGTATGGCCACACTCAGTAGATTATAAGCTTTGTAATGATGCACCTTACAAGAGACCTTTTGCACGAAGCATATTCCAGTTACATTATATTCTCATGCATTAGCATATTTTCATAAAATCATATGGAGTGCAATGTCACACACCCTTGTCCACATTTGTTGACCACCTCAAAGAATTGTAATAGAATGAGGCATGATTTCCTTTTACAAAAGCCGCGTTGACTCTTCCCCAACAAATCATATTAATCTATGTGACTGATAATGCTGTTCTTTACTCTACTTTCAACCAGTCTGCATAGCACTGAAGTTAGGCTTACTGTCCTGTAGTTTCCAGGATCACTTATGGAACTTTTTTTTTTAATTGGAATTACATTAGCTATCATCTGGTACAGAGGCTGATTTAAGTGATAGTTTACATATCACAATTTAGTAGTGCTACAATTTCATATTTGAGTTCCTTCAGAACTCTTGGATAAATACCATCTGGTCCTGGTGACTTATTACAGTTAAATTTATCAATTTTATCAACACCTCAGTCTGGAACACTTCCTCAGATTTGTCAGGTAAAAGAATGGCTCAGGTGTGGGAATCTCCCTCACATCTTCCACAGTGTCAAGTATCAGAGGGGTAGCCGTGTTAGTCTGGATCTGTAAAAGCAGCAAAGAATCCTGTGGCACCTTATAGACTAACAGACGTTTTGCAGCATGAGCTTTCGTGGGTGAATACCCACTTCGTCGGCTTGCATCCGACGAAGTGGGTATTCACCCACGAAAGCTCATGCTGCAAAACGTATGTTAGTCTATAAGGTGCCACAGGATTCTTTGCTGCTTTTATCTTCCACAGTGAAGACTGATGCAAATAATTCATTTAGCTTCTCTGCAGCAACCTTGTCTTCCTTGCGGGCACCTTTAGCACCTTGATTGTCCAGTGGCTCCACTGATCGTTTGGCAGGCTTCCTGCTTCTGATGTACTTAAAAAAAAAATTCTGTTAGTTTTTATGTCCTTAAGTTGCTCCTCCTTTTTTGGGAGGCCTGCCTAATTACACTTGACTTCCCAGAGTTTACGCTCTCTTTCCATTTTCCTCAGTAGGATCTGACATCCAAGTTTTAAAGGATGCCTTTTTGCCTCTAACTGCTTCTTTTACTTCATTGTATAGCCATTGAGGCATTTTTTTTTTGTCCTCTTACTATTTTTATTTGGGGTATGCATTTAATTTTAGCATCTATGGTGTTTTTAAAACATTTCCATGCAACTTGAAGGCATTTAATTTTTGACCGTTCCTTTTAATTTCCTTTTAAATAGAGTTCTCACTTTTGTGTAGTTCCCTTTTTTTAAGTTAAATGCTACTGTAGTGAGTGTCTTTGGTATTTTCCCCCTCCCCCCCACATGTTAAATTTAATTACATTATGGTCACTGTTCTTGGAGCAGAACCTGTATGCTACTTAGGGCTAAATCAAGAATTGCCTCTTCCCTGTGACTTCCAGGACTACTGCTGCAAGAAGCAGTCATTTTGGGGCCCAAGTTTCTGTTTTATTTGAAAAGCTGTGGAAAGAAGCTTTCAGTGAGACATCACAGAAATTAACATCCCACCCAGCACAAGGATTCACATGAGTTGGTGGAGTCTCCTTTCTTCTGGACCAGTCACCTACCAGATGGCTCTCTTAAGGTAACTATCCTTAAGGGCCACTGAGAAATCCTCTAGTTTGGGCTACTTTGTGTACTACATTCAGTTGTCCTTGCATCCCCTGGCTTGTCACCCCTGACAAGAAGTGAAGTTTATCTCTTGCCTTCTTTCATTCTTTCAGACTATGAGTTTTATTTTGTGGCTCTGTTTTGTAATCATCAAAAGCATTTGCTTATGCAATGTAGATTGACTGCTAAATTTTCATTATATTGACCTGAAATCACCATTTCTGAATATGTGTATAAAAGGCACTGTGGTGGATCTTTTTTTTTTTAATGATAGACAGCAGACAGCTGTATTTAATTCATAAAAATTATTCCACCAATTTGATGTCAAATAAATGCTAAGTTTTTTTTCCCCTTCTTCATTGGTATGCAAAGTGGATTGAGTAAATACTGAAATAAAATACACTAGCTGCCATGAAACATTTCTTTTCTCATTCACTGAAAGTGGACCTCTCCTATTCAATCATGCAATGAAAAACTGAGAAGAAATGTAGTGACAGTTTAATTTGAAAAACCTGTCAGGCTTCTCCTGGTAACACAATTGGACACTATTTCAGCTGAGGAGCTTTAGGAAGCTTAAGTCTGACAGCTATGTAGATTGACTAAAACCAAAAGGTTTTAGCATCATGGATTTCATGTTTATAAGGATTTTCTTCAGCCATGTCAGCTTTTGCAATTATGCTTTTTTTTTTTTCCAAGTTATAATTGCAACCTATATCTCATACTGGGCTTCAGTAAAGAGACAGAATGGAAGATGCTTTTTGATTTGGGTGAATTTTCAGTTGCTATAAGCACTCATTGTTATTCAATAGGAAGGTCACACTTCATCTACAAAATTGCACAGAAAGGTTAGACAATTTTAACTGAAAAAACCTCAACATTTCAAATCCTCGTCTTTAACAGTAAACATCCTACCACATTTCATGATGCAGTTGTCGAATTCCACAGCTCCATGTCTGTAAACACAGGAACATAGAGCAGGAACAGTAATTTATTTAAATAGATTTTTTCAGTATCTGTGCTATTTAAAGATGCCTGTGCAAAATGTCTAAGAATATTTAATGTTTTGTTTTTTCCTTACAAACTGGAAGGGTGTTATGTAAATTTTTGAAAGGAGGATGCAGAAAACAAATAGGAAAATAAAATCTTCACCATTGAAATTTTATATTACTAAGGCAGAACTGACTCCAAAGCTTCAGCAATTTAATGGTGGAAATATACCTTATTTTTTTGCGAGGCAGCATTAGCTAAATGCTGTCAAATACGGTATTACAAGATCAGGATTGTCACTGTTTTTCTAGCTCCATGGCAATTAATCTATTAGAAAACAGTTAAGGTGGGATTTAACATCTGGCAAATCTGAGAAGTAGATTTGTCACATCTCTGTTTTAGTCAGAAGACTGATTGTGAGCACATGTACTGTCTGCTGATCACAATCATGCATCCTAGCAATAGTTCCTACTCCCACCCATAGGGCAGGAAGGATGTGCATGTTAGGGATCATCCAGCTAAGATAGAACCAAAAGAGCCCTGAACTGAACCAGAATGACTGACTGAGGGTTGATCTAGGAACAGACTAAACCCTTTGGGTCAATTTGCATTTCAGTTTTGTTTTTCCAGACCCCATTTTCCCAAACCCTCACTTCCTTATCTCCACCAAAATGATCCATCTGCATTCAAAAGGTGTCCATGTTGGGATATGGTGTAGTTTCGTTATTTTAGTTTACATTTTCAAGAAATATCACGAATTTAACACTTGTTTGATAAATAACAGTCTTCATTAAATTATATTGTAGTACCATAATATTGCACTTTGCATTTAGTTCTGTAACCTGCTGCTCTGATTGCTGATCAGTCTTGTTTTACTGAACTTTTGTCATTTACTTTGAAAAATGGGAGATATACATGTGCTTATGGTGTTCTTTGACTTTAGAGCCTTTTTATTTCTAATTATTTTTTAAATTTTTTATAAATAGCGCTTACAAATTTTTTTAAATCTTAAAGCTGGTCTATATAGTTATACTGTCAATTAAGTTGTGATTTTTGCCAACATAGTTATACTGGTAAAAACCATAGTGTAAGCACAACTATATTGGCATAAAGGTACCTAATACTGTTACAGCTTATTTAGATTCCTGAACCAGAAAAAGCTAAGCTGGTATAAACAATGATATAACCTGCTATGCTTTAGTCAAATAGAAGTTATTGGGCTCAATACAGACTCGCTTTCCATGCTAAAGGAATACTAGGTTTCAGAATTTCCCACTACTGTAAAACAATTATGCTTAAATATATTTCATATTCAGCCAATCATTAAGTATGTTTTTGGATTAGAAACTAGGCCAAGTACCTTCTTATCTCCATTCTCTTTAGGATTGATAGACTATTTCTTAGGGACAGATTCTCCTGGACCTTTTTGCAGGTTTGTGGTCTTGGAGGTGGCAAGGAATCTCCTTCAGTCTATGCTTGGCCTGCCTGAGGGCCAGGGAGATTGCAGTTCCTGTTCTTGCCCAAGCAAGATTCTACATATGTAAAGTACTATGACAATGATATTGTTTCAATTGTGAAGCATAGGGATCATGCAAAATTGTTCATCCAAAATCAGAGGCTAGTCTTGAAGTCACTTAAAGTAACAGAGTCAAATTAATTTGTGCTGTAACTCCACTGACTTCACCAATTCAGTGTTACACCAAGGATGAATGTGCTTCAGAGCAGATTTACAAACAACTCCGAATATTTTGGTTTAGATTGTGTCTGGTGTCTGGATGCAAAAGAGGGATGGTGGTAAGGCCAGGGCCCCTCTCAATTCCAGTGTGCCTCCGATGTAAAGGCCAAGCATGACTGCAGTCCCTGACATTCCCAAAGCACAAGAGATGATTCCCCCTATCACTTGTGTGGAGTACTTGCCATTGTTGTGTGGGGATGAGTGTGGCTGCAGAAACTGAGGGTAATTTTCCATTGCAGAGGATGAGGTTCTGGGTTCCAGGAGGCAGAAGAGACTGCAACTGGCTGAAGCCTACAGGAAGCTTTCAGCTATGTTATGTAATGTTTAAACAAAAGTAATTTGACTGTTAAATAAAAGGTCCTCATTCCTTTATAAGAACATATCACCTTCTGGATCACAAGCTGCCAAAATAAGAAGGGAGAACCACTGACTGTTTCCCAACCAGCTTTGTGGTGTGAGGAGAGGCTGTGCAATGCTAAGAAATGGTGCAATGTGTCCACTTCAACTGCATTCCATAGAGCTCTGGGCAAATTTATCTGCTTGAAGCACAATGCCTCTAGAGAGAGGGCCTATCCCCAAGGTGGCAAGAGAGGGACCATCTGGGAGGGGTTAGCGCAGGCCAGCTCCTTCAAAGCACAAAATAATGAAAATGTTCTGTTGTTATCTTGGCTATCCTGCTCTCTCTTCCTTTGTATGTCTCAGTTCCTTGTTCTTGTCTTTAGACTGTAAACTCTTTGGGCAGGAATTGTCATTTATTATCTATCTGTCCAGTGCCTACCACAGTGGAGCACTTATAGGATTGAGACTTCTGGATGATCTTGTCATAAGTATAGAATAGAGAGAAATCTTTTGATTGCATCTATCTATTATCCAGTTTTTATTCAGATCACTTCTATACATCTGGAGTTCTAGATGAATGTGGAAATGAAATTCAGGTCCTTTTTGTTTTTCCCCTCCATAAAGAATATAGACAGTTTACCTTTCTGTAACTTGTACAGGTTGCTTCAAGATATGGGGTGAGGGAGGGTTGTTTATTTTGTGTGTTGTGCTTGAGACAGATTCCTGGATCTTTTCTATTATTTCAAACAGATATAAATTCAAGATACATGTAGTGGAGTGGTTACACGCTCCTGCCTTTCGAAGCTTAAAACAGCCCAGGAGAGGGCTGGGGATGGGGCAAGAAGCCTGGGCTGATTGGGAGAAAGCAGGCTCAGCTGTGGCCAGGTCACAATTAGCCCAGGCTTCTTGCCCCAGCCACAGCCCTCTCCTGGGTTGTTTTAAGCCCTGAAGGGTAGGAGCGGGTAACCACCCCGCTACAATACAGTATTATGGTACATATTGTCTGCTGTCTAAAGCAAATATATCTGCATTGAATATCACTAAGCTAAAATATCGATAGAGTATTTGCAGGGGCAGAACCAGCCTCTTTCACGGGGGAAGGAGGGGAGAGGTGTGCGAGACAGAAAATTGGGATGGAGGGGGCTGTGCTATAAATCCTGTGGGCGCACATACTTATTTTAACAATACGCAGTTAAATGTATGTTTTTTTCTGTTATCCGCATGGGGCTGCCCCCTAAATGTTCCTCTGTGCCCCCTCAGGGGGACTTGCCACACAGTTTGAAAACTTGTTCTAAGGTCCCTTGCTAGTGTGTTTAAAGGCAAAATTTGTTTCCTATTTCAAATCTGGCAATTGGTTTAACCCTGTCCATGTGAGAGAACTCCTGTAGAAATCTAATTCCACTTTCCCTCTGAGATATCTAGGGTGTCCAGTCCCCCCCTTCCTCCTTTTTCATATAAATATTTGATATAAAGTTGAATAGCTGGGACACCTGAAATCTATCAGACTGTAGTTAAGTTTACAGCAGCAATTATTTGTATCAACACAAGTATCGATATTCAGGATGTTTAGTTCAGTCAGCATCTAGTTTGAGGGCCCCATTGCATATCAGTGATTCTTGGATGATTTGGGGATACTAATCAGAATCTATGCCCATAGCAACAGCCCCCCTTCAACTTCACCTAAAGAAAGTAAAGAAAAATGTGTAGTGCAAGGCCCAAGCCAAGGAGACCAGGTGGGTGTTAGCCAAAAGGGCTCGTTTCCCCCTGGAGCTTACCTAATTACACCAAGGAGGCACGGAGACAGGAAGACGAGTACCACACCCTTTATTGATCGGTCAGCTGAGCGGGTGCTCCTCTCGGCTAGTGCCAGAGAAAGAGACACACCCCACAAGCCCGAACGGGCCTTTTTATAATCAGTAACAAACAACTTAGCCTACGTTTGTCTACGTCATTTGGTTGACCTGTAGAACCTGTACATGCATCTATTAGGGGATAATTGGATACGCAGGATACATATATCATCTTGTGGGGGCTACAAGATACATCTGTTGAGGATACATTTGTCATTCTGAAGGGGACACAAGATACATCCATTGACCCTTTGTACTAGATACTTTGGATGCATACATGTGAACGCAGCTGCATACACTTGGGGAGCCAACATATACTTGGGGAGCCAAACAAAACTGATAAGCGAAATAGCTGACTTAGGTAGATACACGGCCTTCAGTCTAATGAGTTCTGTAAGCTTTCCAACATGGTTTGGGCAAGCATAGCATAACTTTGGTTTACTCAGGCCTAATACGGAAAGGCTTCATTAGCACTATGATTTTCCAACATGGGTGATTGAAGTCTTTCTTAGCATCAGTGGCATTTTGGCAACTTTAAATATGTGGATGCAAAACAAAAGCCAGTCAAATTAATGATAATAAATGTAATGTATATAACCTATCAGATTTTTTTAAATGAAACTAGCTCATTTTGTTCTCTAATGGAATAAGGCAGCCTCTGAATCTTTCTTTAATCTGCTTATTGGGCCTCATTATGCTTTTAAGACGGGATCACTAAACCAAATAACACACAATGCTTGTGGAAATCTGCATAAACTATTTTTGTTCATCTTAACTAAAAGATGAACTGGGCTTCAGACAATGAGCCTTTCTGTGACTACTACTAAGAAATCCCCTTGTGAATATTCTTAATGCTACTGTATCTACCACTTGTGTGCTAGATGTGCACTTTTGTTTACTGTCTCTCAAAGAGTTAAAAAAAATAGTTCATGTTTTATGCAGAAGTAATCTTGATTTTGATGCAACTCCAAAATAAATTAATTTTGATCACACTTCTGCTGTGATGTTGGCCTGTTCAGAGACTAACACTGGAAAAGCAATCGGGGTTCCATACTTTCAATGAATTTATCTACTGCAGTCCAGGTGGGCTGCTTCTTGATGCTTTTCCCTCTCAACTCCTCCCCCAAAAATGGGGACATAGAAAGAAAGAAAGATATTGACATAGTCTGTGGGAGACAACTGTATGTATTTCTCAATGAGACCTGAATAATCCCAAGGAAAATAAGTTTGCTGGGAAGTAATCTATCAAACAAAGAAAAGTTTCTAGTTACCTTAGGTTTGGTACCAAGGGGATCGGTACTTTAAAAATGCAATAGATTAATTCGATGAGCATGATAAGCACTGGAACTTTTGAATGCTTATCTGAAGATTATCAAAACCTCTTTGATCTAGAAGCTGGGCTGTGAATCTCATAACTCATACTGGTCAAAACTCAGAATTTCCATTCCAGGGGAAATTCCAACAGTTTAAATTTTAATTCCAATTGGAACAAAAAACCAATGTTTTGTGAATCAATTTTTTGAAATCTTTTGGGTCAAATGCGTAGAAATTCATAAAAAGTTTTGAAGATCTCAGATTACAGGTTACTAATATTGGACTGAATACTGGCATTAATGACAGGTCTAAGCTATAAAATTTAGATCTGGATTTCAAATGTCCCAAACCTCAGAATATTTGGATCTTGTGATCTGGTACAACCTGTGAAAAATATAGGAATGAGCTCTGACATTCAGATTTGGGTCTGGAGTTGAATTCTTATCCTCATCCATCACCTAAAGGTTTTAGGAACTGGATTTTGGGTTTAGGCTCAACTGAAACTTGAACAATATTTGAGACGAGCTTGGAGATGCCTCATGTTAGTTTCAGTCTGTCTTATCCGTAGGATTCAGCCAGCAGGCTGAACGTTGCAGCTATTCCGAATGTTCAGGAAAAAGCCCTGCTGATTTGCTGCTGAAGGTTAATATAACATAAACCTATTTGCCCAATCCTAACAGTTAGGAATTGGTTTGGGAGGATTTTCAGTAGTCGTCACATACATTTAATATGAAAACTGGGCACTGGGCACTTCTTCTGAGGTGAGAAAGAGTTGTCTGTAACTCATGTAGAAGTATCCTACACATTTTCAAATGCATTGAAGTGTGAGGTTAAAGATACAGTGTGTGTAGAAGTATATACCGGTGCTAACTGAGTTTAAACTTGTGTTAAATGGAGCATGTCTTGGCATTACTGAGTCTCTGGCTAAGCAGACAGGAGGGGCGCTCAGTCAGGTAAGGATTAATGGTTATCTTGTTATGTTAAAATATTACTTAATGTATTATTACTGTAAGTAATATTACTGTACTTCCATTAACAAGCGTGTGTGCATTTTTTTGTCCATTTTCAAAATAGTTTACTTACAAATTTAAGTCTACAGACACTATGCACCCTTTGTGAAATAAGCCAGTTTGCATAGAGATAATGGAATGGAGTGCAGTCGCACAGGGCAAAATCCACTCCACTTGCTTAAACCCTGAGTACTTGGGATCTATGAGGTTGGGTTTCTGAGCAGCCAGGTCCTGAAATCCCATGTCTTGCAACCACTGTTCCAGCTCTGGGGCTGGAGTAGAAATGGCATCCGGTAGTGTGGGCTGCCAGCTCTGTATAAAAGTCCAATTGTGGACTCAAGCCTTGAGAGTCCCAGCCTGCCCCCACTGTTGCCTTCCACACTGGGCTATAACTGAGCCCCTGCCCATAGTTCACATGCACATAGTTCTGCATGATTTTGAGGACCTTGACTCAGGAGTATGTGGAATGTATCCGGGGGGAATGTGAGCCACTCTTCTCTGAAGACAGAGCTGCCTTCACAGCTGGGCAGCCAGAGAGCAGCGGCTGCTGATCAGGCACCCAGCTCTGGAGTCAAAGCCGCCACTAGCAGCAAAGAAGTAGGAGTAGCATGGTATGGCACAGCCACCCTTACTTCTGCACTGCTGCTGGCAGCAGTGCTGCCTTCAGAGCTGGGTACCTGATCAGCAGCCGCCATTCTCTGTTTGCCCAGCTGTGAAGGCAGTGCCAGCAGCAGCAGAGAAATAAGGGTGGCAATACCATACCATGGCACCCTTACTTCTGCATAACATTTGACCTTTGCACTGGGAGGGGTGGCTACAGGAGGCTAAGGCAAATTTTGGGGTGGCTATTGCCTTCCCTAGCACTGCCTTGAGCATGGGCGGCAGGTTATATATTTGTGTGGGGCCCGGGCCCCAGCAATATTCAGGGCTGGGCGCCCTGCTCCAGCAATAGTTAGAGCTGGGTCTCTTCCCGCCCCCCGGTCCTGCCTGGATCAGCCCCGGCCACCGCAGGTCTCCCCCCGCCGCCACGACCCTGCCTGGAGCAGGTCCCAGCCCCCGCCTGCCACCCCCCTCCGCGGGTTCCCCCCCCCCTGCCACGTTGTGTTGCGTCCCTGCCTGACAGAACACAGCGCGCCTCTCCCCTGCCTGCTGCCCGGAGGGCTCCCAGCAGATTTGCTGTCTGCTGCCGCAGGGTCCTAGTGCCTGCCCTCCGCCAGTACTAGCAAGGCAGGCTGCCCTTACCCTGAGCTTCTCCAACCCCAAACCCTCAGCCCCAGCCAGAGCCCTCATCCCCCTGCACCCTAATCCTCTGCCCCAGCCCTGAGCGCCCCCACATCATGAACCCCTCATCCACAGCCCGCACCCCACACACCAAACCACGGCCCAAGCCCAGAGCCCCCTCCGGCCTCATGAACCCCGCATCCACAGCCCTCACCCCCAGCCCAACCCGCTGCCCTAGCCCGGCGCCCCCCGCAGCATGAACCCCTCATCCACAGCCCTCACCCCACAGCCCAACCCTCTTCCCTAGCCCTGAGCCCTCCTGCATCATGTACCCCTCATCCTCAGCCCCACAGTCCTCACCCTGCACTCCCTCCTATCCCCAAACTCCTCCCCTTCCCACACACCCCTTCCCAACCCCAAACTCCATCCCAAAGCCTGCACCCTTCACCCCTCCTGCACACCCACCCCTGCCCCAGCCCAGAGCCTGAACCCAGCACCCTTCCTGCACCCTAATCCCCAGCCCAGGATCTGCACCCCAGACCTCCGAGCCTTTGCAGGTGGGGCGGAGTTGGGGTGGCTACAGGAGGCTAAGGCAAATTTTGGGGTGGCTATTGCCTTCCCTAGCACTGCCTTGAGTGTTTCTGGAGTGTTTTTAAATATAAAATTACTTTTTAAAATCTGGTGCAAAAATCTTATTTCTTTCTTGTCCACCGCCCACCATTCTTGCCATCCTTTAGCAACTGTGTAAAAATGGAATCAAACACAATATACTTAAAATACATATTCACAGTATGCAGTAATTATACTTTTTGTTACCATGTGTTTTCAGCAAATTGTTTCTGTTTTTTATCACAATACACTTTTTTTTATTTTTCACATTTACACCTTGCAATTACCTATGTGTTTGTTCACTAAGAAGTCAAAGTATTGTGTTTCTTGCTTAAATGCAAACTGGGAGGTGTCTCTTGGTGCTCAGTCCAAAGGATCAGTGTGTGTTGGTCACATAATGGACTTCATGTGGAGCATAAAATAACACATCACCTTTTGATACTGAGGGTGACAAACAGTGATTATGTACAGTACTATTGATTTAAATGAGCAGGCTAAGAATATAGTGATGTTAACACAAGAGCACGCTCTCAAAGCTGCGCTGACAACACTACCCTGGCATGCTTTCCCAAGAAAGAGGAAAAGCATGCTGCTTCTTTTCTTTATAGTTGGTGGCACTCTGTTCAAAAGATATTCCAGGCTTCCTCTTACTAGGACCCCAAATGTACAAACTGATCCATATGAAGACCCAGTAAAATCAACAAGGCTTTACAAGGGCATAGTAGTCACCCATGTGGATCAATTTCCAGGATCAGGATCTATGGACACAATCTGGTCTATAGAACTACTACTACTACTTCAGTGTAGGAGAAGATGCATCCTCTGTGATGATAATTTCACTGACTGGGTAGTGCTAGCAGAAAATGAGGAGGAAAATCAGATTGGGGAAAATATGGGGAATGTGCATGATTTTAGCAGTTATAAAAAGACAATACTTTTGAAATAGATCTTTGTTGGCCACACACTTAGATTACATTGCTTGCAAGTGGCTACAACTAAACAACAATAATTAGTGCAGTTTGACTTTACCACAGTGTCCCCTTGCCTTTCCTACTCACACAATAGGGAATAATAGCACAGTAGATATTAATATTGAAATGTTAGAGGCTTGATAGAGTGAAATGATGACAGTGTAATAAATGCAGACTGTTTTAATGGCATCCACACTTGTCTAAATGATGCTGACTGGCTAAATTGTTAACTAGTAGTAAGAGGTGCAATTCCATTGAAGTTTATACCATTTTTGAATCTGGCTTTTTGATGTGAGACTATACTCTGGAAAAGTGATTTTGTAAAACAATAGCTTCATAGGGTTCCATGATTTCTCTGAGTTCTCTTTAGTGTATAATTTTTTTCCATCTGCCATCTCTGCATGGGATGTGAGATTCAAGCTATGTTCTTTCTACTTCCTACATAATCAGTAATAAAAATTCAGCAACAAACTTAGTAAACAGTTCATCCAGCTCCTTCTCCCATTACTTTTATCTCAGCAGTGCTGAGAGAGGGAGCTAGTGGGTTAAAAGCATTAAAACCTTACTTTTGTAGATAAACAGATTAGGAGATTGCTCGTAGGTTAGACAGTGACATGTCTGTTCATAAGTGGACTTTAAAATGACACAAGTATATAATGTGAGTTCAACAAAGTAGCACCTAGAGGACTAAATAAGTCAACAAAATATGAAACTCCAGCTTAGATGCTGACTCAACTTTTTAATTCTCTAAAGTCACAAGCCAAAAATGTCAAGCTTGGACCTAAAATGTCCTTATATTAGGCTCTCACATTCATATTTAGACACCTAACTAAGTAGCCTGAAGTTGGTTTCTCTCCCTGTCCCTCCCCCCCACCCTCGATGTTCTGAGCGAGCGCACACAGCTCTTTTTTATCTTCAGTGGTTTTACACCAATGAGAATTTGACCTTTTGTTGTTTGGCTTATGAATCTCAGGCTACCTATCAGTGTCACTGGATAATTACACTGAGTGTCATCAGCTTCTATCAAGCCTGCAGCACTGCAATATTTCCAAGGTACATGTCACAAGACAGCTTTTCTTAGGCCTTTTCTAGCACACTTTTTGGAAGAAAAGGCTAATTAGATAGAGCTGGTACGATTGGCTGGTATCCACCCCAGTCCCTTAAAGGTTCCAGACCCACGTTGCTTATGGACAGGAATGTGACTCTATATCAGGGGTCGGCAACCTTTCAGAAGTGGTGTGCCAAGTCTTCATTTATTCACTCTAATTTAAGGTTTCACGTGCCAGTAATACATTTTAACGTTTTTAGAAGGTCTCTTTCTATAAGTCTATAATATATAACTAAACTATTGTTGTATGTAAAGTAAATAAGGATTTTAAAATGTTTAAGAAGCGTCATTTAAAATTAAATTAAAATGCAGAGTCCCCCGGACCGGTAGCCAGGACCCGGGTGTGAGAGTGTGAGTGCCACTGAAAATCACCCTGTGTGCCGCCTTCGGCACCTGTGCCATAGGTTGCCTACCTCTGCTCTATATCCTTTTATAAAATTTATTATACTTAAGCAAAAATAAAATCAAGAATATATATCAAAGCTAAACTATGCTTACTAGCATTAAACTAAAAATAAAGCAATATAACAAATCAACAGGTTTAGTCTCAATACTGGATTAAAATTAAATAATCAAACTAAATACTCAAATATTAAAAATAATCAAGCCTTATACAAATTCTAAGAAGGATTCTAAGGAGATGGTTGTCTATTTGGTTATAAATTGAACTATTTTTTTTTTTTGCCAAAGCCAACTCTGACTTGGAGCTGATTAAATGTCAAAAGCCAAATTATTATCAAAAGGTCTAAACCACAGCCTCGAAGCCAATTATAAAGTTTCCTTCCTAAAATCCAGCTCTCATATGGTGGCTAGCCCTTGCCCACCCAAATAGAGATATTGTAATATAGACTTTAACAGATCTCTCTTGATAAACTACAGTTTGACCCATCTTGCAGATAACTATCTTAAGTCTCCCAGGACTTTTAAACATAAAGCACAGAACATACTTTTTGTAAATAGTTTCATGAAACAATATTTAGGGCTGTTTAAACCTGGGGAAATTTTTTTCCTGGAACCTTCCCCATATGCTCTTTGTGGGGGCGCACAGACACATGCATTCAAACAGCCACATTTCACTTCCACATCTTTTGACTAAAAAGGCTAAATAGGCTGAGACATCTCCCAAAACAAAAACACTAAAACAGACATGCAAAACAAGATATTTAAGCCAATGCCAGCTGCAGACTCTTCAACTCTTGCAGTTTCTGGGCTTTTGTAGAGTCAGAGCTGGATCTGCAGACAAGAAGCCAGGGTTAGTGATCTATTGACCCAGTGCTTCCCACTAGTAGGTCTCCTTTGGGTATAGGGAGAGATTGGTCAAAGGCTGGAATGGCCTGGTGGTGGATGTTCTGACTTCCTCTCCTCAAGGTGACTAATGTTAGGGTTTCTGGAATGTCACTCTTCTCTCACTTGGCTTGTTGATTCAAAAGGCAAAGCCTTCTCGGTCTTACTCCTCAGTCTTTTGGTTTGCAAAGTACTCCACCTTATATAATCTCCCTCCAAGGCCTTCAGACAAATCAGCTGCAATGGGGCAATCAGTCCCACTTAACTCAGCAATATTTTAAAATATTTGACGTTATTCATACTATGGTGACTGTGCATTTTCCCCCCAGCCCCCCCTCCAAAAATCATGCTCACTTAATGCTTTCCTGGCCTCTGTCACATCACATCACTAGTTAACCTTTTCTCATGTGAATCCAGTCTAAGTGTATTTAATGCCCAAGGAAAAGTATGTTGATGATATGTGATAAGACTTTAAAAAGGTTGCAAAGCAGTTTTTAAACTAAGATGGGTCAAAGCCAATTGCTACAGAGGAGCACATGGATCAGACAGAGACTTCTCTTAGAGGAGACTCTATTGATAGAGATTCTCTAGTTTTAGTCAGGAGGAGAGGATGGAAGAAGATAAAGTATGGGCCAGATCAGATGAAAAACATTCACATAAAAAAGAATCTGACACATCAGAAAAGGAAAGACAAATAAACAGTGACAAGTTTTTAAAGTGCTTGTACACAAATGCTAGAAGTCTAAATAATAAGGGTGAACTAGAGTGCCTTGTGTTAAAGGAGGATATTGATATAATAGGCATCACAGAAACTTGGTGGAGTGAGGACAATCAATGGGACACCATCATTCTGGGGTATAAAATATATTGGAAGGACAGAGCAGGTCATGCGGGGGAGGGGAGTGGCACTATACATGAAAGAAAATGTAGAATCAAATGAAGTAAAAATCTTAAATGAATCCACATGTTCCATAGAATCTCTATGGATAGTAATTCCATGCTCTAATAAGAATATAACAGTAGGGATCTATTATCGACCACCTGCCCAGGACCATGATAGCGACTATGAAATGCTAAGGGAGATTAGAGAGGCTATCAAAAGAAAGAACTCAATAATAGTGGGGATTTCAATTATCCCCATATTGACTGGGTGCATGTCGCATCAGAACCAAATGCAGAGACAACATTTTTCGATACTATAAATGACTGCTTCTTGGAGCAGCTGGTACAGGAACCCACAAGGGGAGAGGCAATTCTCAATTTAGTCCTGAGTGGAGCACAGGATCTGGTCCAAGAGCTAACTATAACAGGCCCGCTTGGAAATAGTGACCATAATATAATAACATTTAACATTCCTATCGTGGGAAGAACACCTCAGCAGCCCAACACTGTGGCATTTAATTTCAGAAAGGGGAACTATGCAAAAATTAAGAGGTTAGGTAAACAGAAATTAAAAGGTACAGTGACTAGAGTGAAATCCCTGCAAGCTGCATGGACACTTTTGAAAGACACCATAATAGAGGCGCAACTTAACTGTATACCCCAAATTAAAAGTAAAAGAACTAAAAAAGAGCCACCATGGGTTAACAACCATTTAAAAGAAGCATAGAGATAAAGACATATTTTCAAAAGTGGAAGTCAAATCCTAATGAGGTAAATAGAAAGGAGCATAAACACTGCCAAAGTAAGTGTAAAAATGTAATAAGAAAAGCCAAAAAGGAGTTTGAAGAACTGCTTTTACCACTAGCCCCATCAATTTTCTCCACTCATTGATGCAGGTGGGTGGCATTAGGCTAGGTGGTATTGGGTACACCTTTGCCCTATATAATATACATGACAAAGATTTTAAAAAATGGGTATTTAAAGCTGAAGTCATCTGAAGATGCTAGATTTTCAGTACTTCTGGAAATGAGGCTAGTTCTTTAGAGGCCTAAACGTGGACTTTGGACCTTAACTGTATGCACCCATTCTTGAAAGTCTTGGTCATCTATATTTAAATTTTGAGAACCTTTCAAAATGCTTTATGAAGAAAAGAAAGTCTTTAGACCTGTTCTGTTTATCAGACTATATAAAGTTCATGATGTTTATGTGAAAAGCAAAGGCAACGTTGCAATGCCTTTTATTATAGTTCTGACATTAACAGGCTGCATGTAAATAATGATCAGTGTCATCAGTAAAAGAGTGAAGGCATAATTTAAAAGGGCAAACATTTCCTAAATCTGTCTCTGTAATCAACTGAAATCTCTCGCCCGTCCCTCCCCTCACAGTTTTTATAGTGGCAATAAATTTCATTTCACCAGGGATCTAGATATAGTACTATGGATCAAGCAGAATTCCATAAGCCTAACTTGACAGAATGGGGACATCTGTTTAAAAAAAAAATCACACACCTCTTCTTTTCTAGTGAATGTGAATGCTTTCCATGTAACTACATTGCAGCACTTGCCTACTGGAACATTTGCTCTTTGTTATCAGACTGGCTGTTTTTCATATTTATAACTCTGAAAGCTGTTGTTGGGAACAGATGTTCCCAACAATGTCCAAGCTTAATATTTTAAAGCATTACTGAACATGTGATTAATATTTTCCTAATAGATGGCAGGCTATATAAACCTGCTGCCTATTGTCTGCTCCTAAGGGTCTGACCCCATCAAATATTGTTTGTGAGGTAGCTGGCCCCTGAAATCTCCAGAGACCTAAGTTCTGCTATTAGAAACTGTTACTCCCTATTAGCCGGAGAAAATTCTGCCTTTCCATGTCCAGAAAATGGCCAATGAGACACTTTTAGGGGTGAAGTTCCAGCTTGACTATACTCCTAGGTCTGGTTCCTGCAAAAAGTTAAGTGTGTGCTTAACTTTACATGCATGAATAGTCTCACTGAGCTCCATTAGAATACTCCCATGCATAAATTTGTACATGATATGACTGGGGCCTTAAGGTGTTACCACATTTTTTTCTTTTCATGATGGGATCTTATAGATCTAGTTGTATTCCCTGCCCCCCCACCACCCCAAAACAAACAAATTTCAGTTGGGCACAGCTAGTCCCAAATTAATTCAGACCTCTCAGTCAGTTAAGTTACTTAAAATGAGGAAAATCATCTGAAGTAGTTTCTGAGCAGCCTTTTTGGACATGATCCAGCTGAAAAATAACCGTTGTCTTCTGAGCTACACAAGGCACTCTCACTTGCTGGAGGTGGATTCTGAAGCTGGTCATTCTAGTCCAAGGGGAATATTGGCTTGCTATTGAGAACCAAAAGAAAAAAATAATACAAAGCTTGCTTAGTGTCACCCAACTGCACAAACTCCCATAGTACACAGGTCTTGATCCTCTGCTACAGGTCCTGACTCTTTCCCAGACTACCCTTTTCATTTAATCAATCAGCTCTCAGCTCAACAAAGATATTGCAAAATTAGAGGGGCTTCAGAGAAGGGAATTGAGAATAGTTAAAGGTATGTAAAAAACTCTAATATGAAGAAAGATTGGAATTGTTCACCTTAGAAGCCAAGAGCTTAGGAAAATTCAAAAGAAGTATTGAATATTTGCATGGATATCAATGATATCCAGAGTTGTTGTTAATGACAAATTTTGGAAGGGATATTAAACTTTGTTCTTTAGGACTATTTGGAGATCAAGAAGATCAGACCTAATGTGGGGGGAGGGGAGGGGAGGGAAGGAGGAGGCAGATTATCTCACTTTTGCCTATTGCCAGGGATGGCTCCAGGCACCAGTGAAGGAAGCAGGTGTTTGGGGCGGCTAATGGAAAGGGGCGGCACGTCCTGGTCTTTGGTGGCAATTCGGCGGCGGGTCCCTCAGTCCCTCTCAGAGAGAAGGACCCGCCACCGAATTGCCGCCAAAGACTGAAGCGGCACAGTAGAGCTGCCGCTGAAGTGCCGCCGATCATGGCTTTATCTTTTTTTTGTTTTTTTTTCACTTCGTCGCTTTTGGAGGCAAAAAAGCTGGAGCAGGCCTTGCCTATTGCAGCGTACTTACGCCTTCCTCTGAAACATCTGGTACTGGTCTGTTATTGAGAAGGATCTGAGGTCTGATGGCAGCATGGCAATTCCTGTGATTCTAGTTTTCTAGAGGCTGCACAACTTGCAGGATTTATCTAATTCTAATTCTATGCAGATAGGGATTTAGGAGGTTATTGGACTTTGAGCTTTGCCTGTGGACTAAGTTTAGTTTAGAAGGAAGAAAATTACCTGCTAGTGTGAAGGCCCTATTAATCATTACTGGAGTGGAGGATTCTTTTAAAGGAGTGAATCAGGTTCTGCCTTTCAGTTCCCAATACCCTAATTAACTGCTTCTATTTTTAACAAGCTTCCCAACCTTTTGTCCTTTTCTTGATCTCTCTGACAAAGAACTACAATGTAACCAGTTTTTTTCTGTGAAAACTCAGATTCATCCCTCTAAACAATACTATCGTATTTTACGATGAAAGTCCAAAGTTCTGTATCTTATGGAAATGTTACTGCAGGATTTTAGACCTGTTGGATAGAAATTGTTGTACTTTGATAAGGGAAAAGATGAGGAAAATTAATATTGTAGGGCAACTTACCACAATCCTTGAGCCTTTAGGGCCTGATCTCGTATTATTAATGGCATTCTGATATCTCTGAGAAGTAACCCATTGTGTAACATTATTAAAGAAGCCTGATTTTTTTTTTTCAAATGCAGTTTTAGGTTAGCTCCAGGTAAAACCTATCCATTTTGTATTGTTTTTTAAATACCATTGCTGAACTATGAGGATTTTTTCTCTACTCTCCACAGTGTTATGAACAATTCTATCACAGACCTAACTACATAACACAATGTGGTGGCAGCTATAAACAACATATTTATCATACCCATTCCCAGAATTTGGCACTTTAGTTCAGATTGTTTTCTGTTGAACTAAGATGACACAATGGAGCACATGGTCAAAACATTTATTTTAAATGCAAAGAGTTTGCGCATGTTTTGTGTGCACAAGCACTGCATTTGTGCATGCAACATTTGTAGATGGTTGTGTAGATCAAGTAATTGAATACTTGTCTTCATAACTTCATTCACAAATGCCTATTAGATTTCCTAGATATGGCTATGATAGCTATGAACTCACATTTTATATGGGCACTTTCATCATCTGCTTTGAAAATGTAACCCAAGGCTCTAGTCTTTAAATCTGGCTAGCCTATATTCAGTATAGAACCAGAAAAGGTCAGAAAGTGGTTGTATACCATCTTTGTGTTCCCTCAATAATTCCTAGGGCAGTCAGTATATGGTATTCCCCACACCCCTCAGGGTACATTGGAGCCGTGTTGTCTTGTGGATTTGTAAGACTGGACTTTTAGAAGTAAGGCTTTGTTAGAACTAAAACAGAGGTACATAAGACAAAGGAGAGCCAGGTGCTCCCAGCTATGTGCCTGGTGAAGCTGACTCTAGACTACTTCCAACCAGATCTTCCTAGCATGTGCTCTGCTCTTAATGGCACAGTATATACTCCTAACATCTCCCTTTTTCCAGTAAAAGCAATCCCAACAATTTAACATGTATACTAACTTTCTATACAAATACAATAACATACTCATCTTTGTTAGCAGAGTTCAATGAGTCTGTCACGTGCTCTGTGCAGCCTATTAGATCTACGAGGCACTACTTCAATCCTTGCACCAGGTGAATCAGCAGACTCTTCTGCTTGCTGGTCTGAAGGATCCTCAGTGGTTTTCTCAATTGCTTTTGCCTGTAGCTGTCAGTGAAGTATCTGCCTTCTTCTTCTTCTTCTTCTTCTTCTTCTTCTTCTTCTTCTTCAGGAAGATGACTGATGTCTCCTGTTCCTCTCAAATGCACGTCCTTCAGGAGTCTGTGCTTCATAAGATCATGGGGCGACCTCATGAGTCACTACTGCCCTTTGTGCCCAGGAAGGACCATCATGAATCTGCACAGCAACTGAGGGTTTCCAAGGCTCTAACACACTGGACCCACTGTCATAATACATTGTTTGTTTAAATACAAGCAACATGATAATGTTAGGGAGTCTTGTTCTCAACTTCCTGCCAAACAGTCTCTCTGCAGGTGACTGTCCATGATGCATTGGTGCTGCTCTGTAGTTCAGTATAGACAAATATGGAGCTATATCTGAGTCAGTGGCCTTTTTTTCAAATCTTTTAATAATTTTCACACCATTCTCTACCAGAACATTGGATTGAGGACACCTGGAAGTTGAAGTTACATGAGTAATCCCATACTCTCTAAAAAAAATTAAATTCAAGTCCATCAAACTTTGGACCCTTACCAAACATAACTTCAGGAATTCCATGCCTGGAAAATATGGATTTCATGCACATTAGAACATGTTTTGATATGATATTTACTAATAAAACAACCTCTGGATAATGAGAATAATGATCCAAAATAAAACCATAGTTTTTACCTGCATATGTAAATCACACCAACTTTAGACCAGGCCTTTAACTGCTCATTGTTTATCATCATAAACAATGTTCATGTCTGAAATATCAGAAATACCAACCTGAACAGAAAACAATGAGAAAGAGAAAACTGTTATTTTGTCACCAATACAGTATCTCTCTCTGACTCTACTTTTATATTTAAGAACATAATAACCATACTGGGTCAGACCAAAGGTCCATCCAGCCCAGAATCCTGTCTGCTGACAGTGGCCAATGCCAGGTGCCCCAGAGGAAGTGAACCTAACAGGTATCAAGTGATTTCTCTCCTGCCATCCATCTCCACTCTCTGACAAACAGAGGCTAGGGACACCATTCCTTACCCATCCTGGCTAATAGCCATTAATAGACTTAACTTCTATGAATTTATCTAGTTCTCTTTTAAACCCTGTTATAGTCCTAGCCTTGACAACCTCCTCAAGCAAGGAGTTCCACAGGTCGACTGTGTGCTGTGTGAAGAAGAACTTCCTTTTATGTATTTTAAACCTGCTGCCCATTAATTTCATTTGGTGGCCCCTGGTTCTTATTTCTGCATGCCCAAGTGTTTTTTATGTATTCTGGTGAGCATGTCAGCTTGTAACATCTTAGACACTATTGTCCTATTTCCTCTAAGCAATATGCCATCAATAATGGACAGTTCTGTTTTGAACTGAAATTATGGACTTGGTATATAATGTCCTGGACACACAGCGGTAATAACCTTAATTACCCTCTGTAAAGTCTCATCCTTAGCTATCGCCTTGGCAAATTCATTCCTCTTCCTTTCTGAGATAGGACAATTCTTTATCAGGCTAACATGTACAATGTCTGACTGCTCCTGTTTCTACCACAATTTTATCAAATGGTCTGGGCAATGTGTCCCTTATCTCCTCTATCATATGTACTCTTTGTATCAGCCCAAGGGCTTGTCATGTTTTTAAATCCAATATAGGTGCTTTATTTCTTTTAACCACCACTAAGTTTATTAATTCTATTTGATCTTTTACTTTCGCTTCTAGTACACATCTAGTAGGAGTGTTGAGTGTCAGTGTCCTGTTTTCTATTCATTATCTTTATTCTGTTCAGAGTGATTTCTTCTGCCTGATAGAGTCTTACTGCTTTATCCAAAATGAGATCCATATCTTCCAATAGTCTTTTTGCATCTTTGGATCTCTGATTTGACTTATAATTTGATCCCTTATAATTAAATCTGTTAACTGTTGATATTTGCAGGTTTGCCTCATTAGCTTGCAAAGGACTCTCCTTCTTTTTGTCTTCCAAGGTGAAACTTGTACCTTTCAAATGTTTCATTGTTTTTTGGATGTACTGTATTCTAATTTCTGTTAAATTTTTTCATAACTTGCTCTCTCTGTCTGACATAGTTGCATGCTATTAAAGACATCTATTGCCTCAATTCTCGCAATGGTTAAAAAGACTGCTATTTTCTGCTGTCTTCTTTCTCATCAAAGGCAGCTGCTTGAATATGTATTTGTCCTTGTCCACATGTTTGCTGATTTTCCAAAAAATTCTAATAGATTGGTGAGGCATGATTTCTCTTTCAAAAGCCATGTTGACTCTTTTCCAACAAATCCTATTCATCTATATATCTGATAATTCTGTTCTTCACTATACTCTCAACCCAATTTGCCTAGTATTGAAGTTAGGGTTACTGGCTTGTAATTTTCAGGATTGCCTCTGGAGCATCTTTTTTTTTAAAAATGGTGCACATTACCTGTCCTCCAGTCATATGGTAGAGAAGAAGATTGAAATGACACAAAAAGTAAGATTTAAAAAAATGAATGACTAATTTCAGAACATTGTTATTGATAAATCCATCTTTTAAAAAATGGATAGAAACTCTCCACTGATCCTTTTTTAACCTCTATTTTTTTTCCTTTTTCATCCACCCAGAAAACCTGTCACATCTTGTCATGCTAGATAGCCTTTAGGAAAGACCAAATATCAGCCATGAACAAATGGAGGGCAATATACCATAGCTGAAACTTAGCTATTGTTGCAAAGAGTCCTGTGGCACCTTATAGACTAACAGACGTATTGGAGCATGAGCTTTCATGAGTGAATACCCACTTCGTCGGATGCATCATGCATTCGACGAAGTGGGTATTCACCCACAAAAGCTCATGCTCCAATATGTCTGTTAGTCTATAAGGTGCCACAGGACTCTTTGCTGCTTTTACAGATCCAGACTAACACAGCTACCCCTCTGATACTTAGCTATTGTTGGAACTTTCAAAAATGCTGTTTTGGCTAGCATAAAATAAATCTCTTCTGCACTCTTTTAAGTTGGCAATAGGCCATTTAAATTATTAAAGAACATTTAGTTCTGTTTTGTCAGCAATCCAATGCTCCAGTTCCAGAAAGCATCCCTATTCAGAGTAGCATTTAAACATGTATTATCTTTAAATGTGTTCTTTAGTGCTTTTCTAAATAGGATTGCTTATTCAGGCCCCTTTCTTCTCACCATAGAAAATAATCTGGACCTAATAGTACCAATGAGATGAAAAGGCATTTTTTGATCGAGAAAAAAGAAAAATTAAACAAGAATTACAATAAAAATATTTAATGGATTAAACAGAAATTGGTGTAACATTAACAGAGTGATGCAATCAAGACCTTTATCCCAGTAAAAAAGCAAAATGTCATAGTAATGTTTGTTCTCAAAATATTTGTAGGAGAAGCGTGGCACTTAAAGCTTCTTCAGTTTAATTATTTTGTTCTTGTACTCAGAGCACTTTTAATAAAACAGAACTTTAAAAACTTTGTTGCAACTGAGCAAAAGAATGTTGAACTTGCCAGTAGTTTCAGAAAAATTAAATGTTATATAGATATGGCAATAAATTCTGAGAAAAGCCTTCACTACCAAATTTAATATTCAGTACTAATTGAAATCTATGCTGGCTAATATTATTTTTCATTGCTACAGTAATTATGTATTGTACATGTCTAAATATTAGTATAATTAAAATACATTACAATGTAATGGAGGTTAAGACTCTCCAGTAAAATCTAACTTTTGATTACTCTTTTAATGTTCCTATTTTTTAAATTGTTTTTCAACTTTTGTATTTGTGCTTATTTAGCATGGCCAATAATACCTTTTCTCCCAAGTTCTGTATGGATTAGCAGTGCAACTGTCTGTACACACAAGACATAGTTACACAATCACAAAGGGAAAAAAAATGCCTGAACTGCTGGCAGAAATTATGTCTGTTAATGGATTTCCAGTCGTTTTTCTAACCAGGTATCACATTTGAGGATCAAATTATACTTTTCCAACAACCTTCAAAATTCAGTGAAAGCACTATAAGTAAGAATGCTAAAATTACATATGAATTCTATGATTTTGAAAAAAAAATCTATATTCACTGTTTGTTTAATAGTTTGAATAAATTCAATTATATTGAACCAGAATACAATGTGTCAGTATAATATGGTGATATGTTAACTTAATGCAAATATATTCTTATTATGTTGAATATCACTAAAGTACTATCAATTCCATGTACAAGTAAGAGCATAGGAAAGCAGAAAAAGAAGGGAAAAATCAGGATTAATGTGCTGTTTCCAAATAGTTTTTTTTTTATTTTGTAGAGGAGGTAAAGAGATTTATGAATAATTTTATGAGCAGCATAAATAATATATTGAGATCTACTAAAAATAATTTTGCTGCACATACTTGGCTTTTTCTTTTGCTATGACAGAATATAGTAACACATTTTGGCCAGCCAGGGGCTACACCATCCTGAGGCTGGAGGAGGGAAAATATTCGTGTTAAACTTTCATGAAGCTCTTGAAGTTATTGCCAAGATTTCCCCGTTTGATGGAGTTAGTATTTGTGTGGCCTTCTGGGGAACGACAAGTGGCCTTCAGATGATGCTGAGGAAACATAGGAGGATCCAATGCTCACACTGGATTTTGGGGCACCCACATAGAGAGCCAGTCTCTCTATGGTTCTCTTCAGTTGCTGTGGAGTGAACGTTACTTCTGGTAGGACAGGAAGAATGATTTCATGGTTAAAGTATACACTCTATGCATCAATTTCCTTGTCAGCCAAATGGGCAAAATAATGCTTTCTATCTTCCATCCTTTGTTTGACTTGTTTGTTTGGAATCTGATTCAGCAGGGCATTTAAGCATGTACTTATCCTTAAGCATGCAATTAGTGCATTAGAGTCAATATGACTATTCACATACTTATTTAAGCACACAGGCTGAGGACACCATTAAGGGGTGTTGGGGCTCGTGCTCACCTGTTCCAAGTTTAGCTGTCTCCACAGGTGGGTGGAGGGAAAGACTATAGGGCTTATGATAGGTTTATGCAGTGGATGGGCTGCAATGAATTCCCAGCCCAATTTTCAGGGTTCTAGGGTTCTATGGAATCCACAATAGAGAGTAGTTAACTTGAGGTGTGATACAGCCATCCTTGTCAATAATAAGAAAGAGGAATTGATTAGAGCCCAGGCAAATTGAAAGCTGAGCCCAAGAAATGGGCTAAAGACAGGTGAAAGAGAACATAGTCTGAGAGGAAGGATTGTGATCAGCAAGAGTCTGGAACAGAAGATTTGGTTTTGTCTCCATTTGGACTTTGATTAACAAGACATTTTGTGACTTACCTAGAGGACTAAGGCAGCTCAGTGACCTAACCATGCTGGTTCCCCACCTGAGAGTGGAAACTGAAGCCATACAGTGAGGGAAACTGAGGCAGAAGATGGGCCAGAAGCCAGATTGGGTAAGTCCCTGATACTTGTGCACTTAACTGTTCGGATGAATTGAAGCATTAGAGTGTAGATTTTTTGTTTGTTTTTGCAGTAGGGACTGTCTTTTATTATCTACACGTACCGTAATTAGCACACTAATAAAAATAGTTTCATTCATGTTTTCAAAATACTTTGAGACCCTTTTGTGGAAAGTGCAGTAGAATTATAAAACATTATTATTTATTTTATTATTTTATTACTATGTTATTTATTTTATTAGCAGCATTAACTTCTGCTGGCTTTTGTGACAGTTTCTATTGTTGAAGGTTTCTTGAAAGGCCATTAATATTGTTCTAAAGGGCAATACATTCTCACCTTTTGTTTTGTCTTAGCAAATCTTGCAGAAACTAATTTTAACTATATTATGTACCTACAATAAAAACTTTAAGATCTTAATCATAACTATTGAAATTAAATATGCTTTTCCATCTTTACTTTAACGTCTCTCACTTAATTCATTTTATTTTTTATTAGCACCACAATGAAAGAAGATGGATTTAGAATTTCTGAGAATTATATACTTTATTACTGAGATCATTTACATTTTTCCCCATCTGGCTGTAATAATTTTGCATTAGGTCACCCTGTTCACTTGCCACATTACTCAGCAGCATTCTATCTAGATAGAATCATTTACCTTCTGCCATTTTTATAATCATCGAATCATAGCATAATCTTCTTAAGCATTGGTGTTTTATGTAACCCATTTTTAAAGTCTTTCCTGTGAGGGGAGAGGGAGAATATATGACCCATTCTTTAATCTATCATTGACCTCACTGGAAGCGTTACCTGATTACTGACAGCATAACACACCTGTCTTTGTGGCCACATTTTGATACCCACAGTATTTTTATTGTGTAGTACCTTACTCCATTGAGTTGTTGTATCACTTGAATTATTTGAAGAATAAGCAACTACACAACTGACACTGGGACAGAGGCAGACACTGGGACACAGGATATGTCTACACTACCACTTATGTTGAAATAACTTACGTTACTCAGAGGTATGAATAAGCCACTCCCCTGAGCAACATAAGTTACACTGACCAAAGCTCTGGTGTAGACAGCCCTATGTCAGCAGGAGAGCTCCTCCTCCCCACTGATTGGGGGTAGATTGATTAAGTTGACAGGAGAGCTCTCTCCCATCCACTTAGAGCGGCTACACTAGAGAGTTTAGAGCGGAGCAGCTGCATCAATGCAGCTGCGCTGCTGTAAACTCTCTAGTGTAGGCACAGCCTTAGTAAGTAACTCATGTTTGTCCTTTAACACAATATGTAACTTTACAAGGTAAAACCTTCAATTGCACATATATAGCTATAGAGTTAGAAAAGGTGTTTTACAGTATCTGAGAGATGACAGTCATATATGCAGATTGGTATTATGGGGCTTTAGAAAGGCTTTACACTCCTTACGTGTTTGTTCCAAAAATGAATTGCCCTCATGTTCCTCTCATATCTGAACTAGTAGCTGAAAGCCTGTACTGTCACATGAGTGAAATTTGTAAAGTCATGTGTATTAAAAAAAAAAAGTCTGAAAATGGCTGAGAACTTAAAAATTGGATGGTAACAGACCACAAATCTCTGTAAAGATTGAACCCAGTGATATTCTACCAAAAAGTGCTCTCAGCCATGCTTCTAGCTGTTCCCAGCATTTCATATTGACTGTACAGGCATTCTAGGCTTCAGAGTGGCATTCCTGGAATCTTATGAGATAATACAAATAAGAGATAACATCTACTTCAATGGTCACAAAAGTCTCCAGAGGAGAGTTACAACAATTATCCTAACATCATCACTAAAATTATGAGAGAGAGAGAGTGTATTACACAGCAACTTTAATAAAAAAATCTCAAGGCAGCAAATTGTATTAGACATGTGAGCATCTGGCATCATTTGAAATGGAAAAACAAGTCAAGTAATGGTGAGAAGCGTCCATAACAACTTATTTATCAACATGGACAAAAGGAGAGGGAATAATCTGATTTCCCACATGACCTGATGTGTGTACTTTGTAACAATTTCGGTGAATGCTGTTCAGGGCTCCAGTTTTGGAAATGTGCACTAACAAAATGAAATTGCTCACAATGTTCTCAGCTGCAAGAGAACTATCTGCTTGAAGTATTTGGCTAAGAAGCACAATATAGGAGGTCATTGTTAATTAGTAAGATTATACAGCTTGGAACAGTTTAACCAGACTCTTCTTGTGAACATGCTTCTACTGACACTCCGCCCTGCCAGTTATATTCCTGTCCTTCTTAAAAGCCACTCACTTGGAAACAAATGTTTTGAACAATTGTTAATTTGATAGATCCCAAGTGTGTATTTAACCATTACAGTATTTTTAAACTCCACCCCTAATCAGTTACTCCAAAAGGCTTCAACGCCACTGAAAAGCCACATGTAAGTTGAGATAGCAGTGCTATGGAGAAGGTAGCATTCTGGTCTGAATCTCTCTGTGTTCTTTCAGTTTTATATCTTGGCGGAAAGGTTTTCTTTTTGTTTTAAAAGAAAGTAGAAATAATGTTCATAGTGTCAAAATACAGTTCTTCCAGCAAATGGCTTTTGTAACTAACTAAATGCCTCTGCTTATTGCAACAAAAATACAGGTTCTCTGAGTGGTACCCCTTAACTAGAGTGAACTCTGAACTCCAGAAGAAGTTCCATCTAAAAAATCAGCATTTGTACAGCTTCCTAGTATAATATTAAGACAAGAAAGGGAGAAATAGTAACTCACTGAGATTGAGAGTGGAATTGGAATTTATAAATAACAAAATAGCTATTTTGGTTTGTCTGAGAAACATGGGACTGGGGAGATATTGTACAGTATGCCAGATAAGGGTCATTTTCCTGATATGATTTGGTTATAGACAGGGATGACAAAAATGGAAATGGAAAATTTGGAAAAATGAAATTCTCATGACAGAAAGGCAACTAGGTCTGATATATAGCACTGACACTGAAAGGAAAAAAGGATTAAAAGAAGGCAAGCCTGGACTGTGTAATCTGATCCCTCAATTATGCTTGTACAGATCCATTTGCAGGACTGAGGCCTGAAGTCTTAAATGATGTTAGGGTTCTGATGGAAGATTAAATCTCTGGACACAAGAAACAAACATTAGTTAAAAGCAATGTCCCTCTTAGGGTATATCTACACAGCAATTGAAAACCTGCAGGTGGCCCATGCCAGCTGACTCGATCACAGGGTTTGGGCTGCAGGGCTGTTTAATTGCTTTGTAGATATCTGGGCTCAACCTGGAACCCAGTCTCTAGGACCCTGTGAGGTGGCAGGATCTCAGAACTTGGGCTGCAACTCAAGCTGCAAGGTCTATGCCATAGCCCAAGCCCTCTAAGGCTGAGTCAGCTGGCATAGGCCAGCTGAAGATGTCTAATTGCAGTGTAGACATACTCTTAGGGGGCTGACAAAGCATACAGAGTTAGATTCTGTGACTCTGCAAACCTAAAATTCAGTCTGAGAGGAGGCTTGGATTTCCAATCTTATTCTTCCCTGTCGTTTCAATATAGGATTTTTCACAAGGTTACTTTGTTTTATTAATTTGTCTTTTCTATGTATAGGAAATCTATGCTTGTAGTAGAGATACAAGCATGTCCTAAAAGCTAGGTTGGCAAATGAATGTGTCCTGTTTATGTCTCTCTCTCTCTCTCGCCTAATGTCATTGCTTTTCTCTTTCTCTGTTTTAGGTGGAATATGAACTCTATCATATTTGAATAATTTAGAGTGCACAGTGTTTAAGCAGATTTAAAATAAGGCAAAACAAATACACTCATCTCTGGTCCTAATATAGAGAGAATGATTATAGTTTGGCATATGGGGGAAAGATTAGAAACAACTTTGTAGCATTTAGTGATAGAGCACTTGGAAAATTTAGGTAATGCCCAATGCTTGATGTGAATGTAAAAGAGTGTTTTGTGTACAGTAAGCACACTGCTGTGTTGTTAAGTGTGACAAACGAGACATTTCTCTTTGATAGTTGTAATTGTGTTTCTTGAATTTTTCTATCTTGAAACTGGAAATGTAGTGCAATACTTCTGCAGTGGGGGAATGGGTATGGAGTGGAGGAGTAGTGCTGCATTACAGTGTTGTGAGATGAGATGTAGTGAGAGGAACAGGGAAGTAGTGCTTTACAATATGTGTGACATACAATATGAAAAAATATTTAAATTGATCTTTTCTCTGAATCTTGAACATCCCTGTAAAATGATGTGAAACCATTAGATGAGTTTCTGCAAGCACAAAATACCATTATCTTTCTGTGAGATGGCTCCTAATGTGTTCATTACTTTAGCAGGTATGCATTCACTATAGTAACTCAACACTGTTTGGACTACATTAATTTCCTATGAAATTTGAAAAAGAATCACAGTAAGTTCCCTCCCCCACCCCCTTTTAATCTTAAATATGTCCATTTGCAATCTCAAAATCAAATTTTGGCCTTGCATCATTCTTATGCCTGAATGACTTCAGTGGAGTTACTCCTGATTTACACAAGGGCGTGAGGATAATAATGTACATAGTAAATACAGCATATACTACTGGATATAATACCAACTGAGGTTGGTGTAGAGAGTCTTCATAATACTCAAGGCAGTAGATAATTTGGGAATAGGATTCTATCTAAGTGACCACTATCTTCTCTGGGATAGAGGGTTGTAGAACTGGATCTAACAACAAGAGAAGTGGATCTGTGCACTGGAGTAGTGGGAACTCCATGTTATATTGTGTGGTCTTCGACAGTTCACACCCCATCACACTATATGTCAGGACCTTTTGTACCCAGAGGAGTGTAGACTTTTCCCTGGAGGTCCTTAATGCTCATATGTATTCTGATTTTCATTTTGAATCTAAGCAGGGGATATGAAAGTATAAGGTTAGTTATCAGATTTCATTGTCCACCTACTTTATATATTCATTCGTCAAATGCTGCCTACTGTGTAATGATTAAATGCCTTTAAAACAGTCTCAAGAAAGAAACCTCTGAAAATTTATAAGCAGTAAAAAATCTGTTTTGAATACAGAACAGTATTCATATTTAGAGTTCATTTCAACATAGTCACAGATGTTTGGACTGAATCTAATGTGTACACTGAGTACTTTGGGGCAGATTGTCATCTGCATTTCAGTGGCCAGAGGGGATGAAAACTTGGTAAAGTCCTTACTGAAGAGTATATGGAGGTTAGCTGCCTCAGCAACATCATGCCATATTGCTCTTAGATCCTTCAGAGGACTCATTGAGATGAGAACCTAAATGTCATGTAGGGAGGAGATGTATAATGAGCAGCATGGTGAAGGCAAGGGCCAGAATATTTTGCTCTCTTCTACAGAAAACAGCTGGAAAGCCTAGAAAGTTTAATACAACCTGATCTTATATTAATTGTGTAGTCTTTTCACAGGTAGAGCATGTTTGGGTGCTATATAGCTGCTTTGAGGTTGGGGAAGGGAATGCCCCTCAGGGGCGGCTCTAGAGCCCAGCGGGGCAAGCACCCGCCTGGGGCGGCCCTTTCCCAGGGGGGCGGCAGGCTGCGCCGGTGGACCTGCCGCAGTCATGCCTGCGGGAGGTCCACCGGAGCCCCGGGACGACCCGACCTGCCGCAGGCATGACTGCGGCAGCTCAACCAGAGCCGCCGGAGCAGCGAACCGCCCGCAGCTGCGGGGAGGTCCAGCTGAGCCGCGCGACCAGCGGATCCTCCGCAGTCATGCCCGCGGCAGTTCCGCTGCTCCCGCGGCTCGGGGGCGCCTCCCGGGCATGATTGCTTGGGGCGGCCAAATTTGTAGAGCCGCCCCTGATGCCCCTCATGTTTTCTGGAGCTCAACAAGATTTTGACCCAGTTCGGAGCTTTACAACAGGTCAATTGGACCATAATCCTTTTTGGGTGCCCGTAATTCTGCTCCATTACCCTTCACAATGTGATGTTTGGAACAGCTGTTAAAATTGGGCAGTGCCAAATTTCATTAACTCCCAATATTTTCCCAGGATCTCTTATAGGTCAGGAGCTTAAGATGCAACTCAGATTTTGCAGCACCTTGCTGCTGAAGATAACTGTAAAGAAAAGTTTTTCACATGGATAAACACCGAGATAGTTAATCTCTAATGTAAACTTTCCTGAACCTTTTGTGCACAAAATATGAGCAAGAACAAAGGTAAAACTGTGAAATGTTTTGATCTCTGTGAAATCCATTGAGAATGTTTCTTTTTGCTAAGGCTACAATGTTTCACAGCTCCGCCTATTGTGCAGCTTAGTTTGGAAAGTCACAGGAGAGAGTGACTAGCTGCAACAATCATGACTCTTCAGTGTTGTCTTGTTTCAGATCAAAAAGCTCAAGACTCTTGAACGAGGAGTGACAAAATGTAGCGAACTGATACAAATTCAATATCAGAAGCCTGTCCAAAATCTCTTTCTTGGAATATAGCGTACCAAAATTTAATAATACAGCAGAAAATTATTACCATACAGAACATCTGATGCACAACAAACAGCATAGTATGGTCTGCAAAAATGTGGAAAAAATAAGAGGCAAGCTTATGTACTATAGTACCTATATTTGGAAACAAAATCTAACTTCCTAAAGAATGCACATTGCAGCTACTGTTGCTAATGGCAACAGTCATTTGTAAAAGGTAAGAATCTGATCAGTGTGGCTATGAGCCTCACCATGTTCAGCAAAAGGATTAAAACCCTTTTCTTGGCTAGACCTAACCACCACTCGGTAACATCATCAAAATAAAATATTATAAAATACATGCATAGAAGAAATATTGCAAAAGATGGAGGAAAGATCTCATGTCCAATATAATATGTTTCGGAGCTGTGATTGGCTGAACCTGTGGATGCTGCAGGTAAAAAGAACATCCTGGTCTGCTAGCGGATTTCCATGACCAGCTGTGCCAAAGGTTAATGATCCCTGATCTAGTCCATTGAAGGCTCTTCTTATGCTATTTTTAAGGTCCCTGAACTTAGCCAGCATCGGATTCTTCAGAGGAAAGCACAACCCTCCCCACAATAGGCACATATGAGATAATCTGACTCCATGAAAGTCTCATCCTAATCTTTAATAGTTAGACTAGTTTAAGACTTGAAACATGAGACTTCATCTCTTTTCTAAAATTCTTTTTGTTAGCATTAACTATTATATAAACATTCAATCCTTATTTGAATCTTGGGATTCATGACATCATGTGGTAATGAATTCCACAGTCTAAGTGAATGTATGGAAACATGTTTCCTTAATTATGAATTTGAATTAGAAACTTTGTTTTAATGATTGTTCCCTTGTTCTTGTGATGACATAGGGAGAACACAGGCTCAAAATCTGAACAGGGATTTAAGCGCCTTGTTTTGAAAATTTTATCCTTAACGTATGTCTAATAAAAATATTGTCATTCTCTGCTTTTTCTCTGAGAAACTTTAAGCAAATTTATAGGCTCTATGAAAAAAATATTCATTTTGTATAATATATATATTTCAGAAGCAGATACCTCTGTTGTGGTAGAAAAATTCAGGTAATTAGTATATTTTGTTGCCCATTTTTGCCCTTTCAACAGCAGCAAATTTCCATTTCCCCTGAAATAATTCTAGATAGCGTTACTCTAGAAAATAACACTATCTTAACTGAAGCTATTTGCATTACATCCATAGGCTGAGGCACACATCTCTGGCATCCCCACCAGGACATCACATTTTGTTCCTTTGATCAATGGAATTTATACCTGTTGTCTTATGAAAATCTTCTTCCCTAAATATGCTGATCAAAAGACAAACTGGAGTAGTATGAGTTGACACATTCTTATAGACTCATAGACTTTAAGGTCAGAAGGGACCATTATGATCTTCTAGTCTGACTTCCTGCACAATGTAGGCCACAGAATCTCACCCACTGACTCCTGTAACAAACCCCTGACCTATGTCTGAGCTATTGAAGTCCTCAACTTGTGGTTTAAAGACTTTAGGTTTAATGTGGAGGTGCAGAGAATCCTCCAGCAAGTGACCCGTGACCCATGCTGCAGAGGAAGGCGAAAAAAACCCAGGGCCTCTGCCAATCTGCCCCAGAGGAAAATTCCTTCTCAACCCCAAATATGGCAGTCAGCTAAACCCTGAGCACATGGGCAAGATTCACCAGCCAAACACCCAGGAAAGAATTCTCTGTAGTAACTCAGATCCCACCCTATCTAGGGTCCCATCACAGGCCATTGGGCATATTTACCACTAATCAAAGATCAATTAATTGCCAAAATTAGGCTATCCTATTATACCATCCCTTCCATAAACTTATCAAGCTTAGTCTTGAAGCCAGATAAGTCTTTTGCCTCCACTGCTTCCTTTGGGAGGCTATTCCAGAACTTCACTCCTCTGATGGTTAGAAACCTTCGTCTAATTTCAAGTCTAAACTTCCTGATGGCCAGTTTATATCCATTTGTTCTTGTGTCCACATTGGTACTGAGCTTAAATAATTCCTTTCCCTCCCTGGTATTTATCCCTCTGATATATTTATAGAGAGCAATCATATCTCCCCTCAGCGTTCTTTTGGTTAGTCTAAACAAACTAAGCTCTTTGAGTCTCCTTTCAGAAGACAAGTTTTCCATTCCTCGGCTCATCCTAGCAGCCCTTCTCTGTACCTGTTCCAGTTTGAATTCATATTTCTTAAACATGGGAGACCAGAACTGCACACAGTCCCTGCTCTGCTCTCTGCTGTGCCCTCTGCAGGGTGTGGGAGCAGTGGGTCTAGCAGGAGATTGGGAGTAGGATGGCATACCTGCCCCAAACTCTTGACTAGACAAAAAGAGGCAACATGTAATGTAGTAACTAATAACTAATTATTGCTTATATAGTCAGCATGGATACAAAAAATTCACGTATTAAAATGAAGTGTTAAAGCCACTGCTTGTCATGGATTTTGAAGATATATAATAATCTATGTTAAAGTTCATGTCAGATCTTTTAAAAATGATTTTTAGTTTGTTTATTTGATTGTTGTGTTACAACTGTTCTTCAGTCATGTGGTATTACATATTACTGACTGCACTAAATATTCTCTGAAAATTATCCATAAATTCATAAGAAGAAGAATATATACTATTGTACAACCACACTGCAGTGTACAAGTGTTTTTTTTAAATCAGTCTTAAATGTGACTCATCAAGTTAGGGTGACCAGATAGAAAGTGTGAAAAATTGGGACGGGAGTGGGGTATAATAGGAGCCCATATTTAAAAAAAAAAAGCCCCAAATATGAGGACTATCCTTATAAAATTGGGGCATCTGGTCACCCTACATCAAGTTCACAGAAATCTTTACAAGTGAAGATAGGTTCATGTCCTGTTCACGTACCATTGTGAAACGATATGAAGAACTATAAAGCCTATGCAATTTGGCAAAGACAATTCTGAGAAGTTTTAGAGTTAAAATGATTGATGAATATTCAATAGCTGTGGCTGCAAGAGTGCCAATTCACATGTCTGGCATACTTCTGGGCCAATGATATTCTAGCACCTGCTATTCCAACTGTCATCTTGGATTCACCATTTGCTCCAAATCCCACAAAAGTTTTGACAAATAATTTATCAGCAAATCCATGTTTCCTCAAGAAAGTGGACAGGTGTTCTGCAATGTCCTCATATTACACCTGCTAATTTAAATGTATATTAATGTCTCAGACTCTGTATTGCTAGACAAAAAAGGAAAAGGGTTTCATTCTGGTTAGTAGATTCATCGATTAAAATGGATTAGTCTTTTGAACAATTTTGGCCACTGGTCTTATCCATAATGTTACATATTTATGTGCCTATTTAAGACTACCAAGGGTGCTCCCGTGACTGATGGCAAGAAAAGACAATGAGGCTTGAGTCTTTCATTTCAAATTCTGTTTCTATGTGTGAGATTGACACTGTCTTTTGTCTAATCACTTAAATGCATACAAAAATCACCCTTTTTCCTCCAATGAGGAAAGGGGAAAAGACAGTATCAGTCACTTATTATAATTTACCCATAGAGGAAAGCTGACTGTAGAGTGTACCTTTCCACCTCTCGGTTTTTATCTTTCTTAAAGAGAGAGTACTAATTAGTACTAGTACTAATTGACTCTGAGATTTCCCTTGGCCCTTGCCTTATGTACAGTATAGACCCTGAATAGGGTTGGAAAATGTACTTTAAATGGGTACTGGTAAGTGGGAGTAGAGAAAACAGCACATCAGACATAAGAGACTCAGAAATAACATTTAAAAATCATAGAAAACACAACACTTCAGTACTTATGAATTAAGTCAACAGTGTTCCTATAAGGTACTATCTCTGTTTTGCAGATAGGGAAACTGTTACAAAGAGATTAAGTCATTGCCCAAAACCACACAAGAAGTTTTAGGCAGAACTAGAATTAAATTGCAATCAAATCTCCAGATTTCTAGTCCTACAACTTGACAATAATATTCCTTTTTTCTGTCCAAGATTTCCCTCCACTACTTCCCCAATTGCAGAACAGTAGATCACCCTGTATTCCTCTGTAGAGACAGTTACTGCCACCCATCCAGGAAGATAAAGCTGCCTCATCTCCTGTGATGGGGTGCACATGACCTTTGCAGCTTTCTACAGGAGGCCCCACTGTCCACCTACACCCTGCCCCTGGAAGAATCAATGTTGGAGGAATAGCAAAGTGAAGATGGGTCTTCTACACCTGCCTAGAAAAGTATCTCTGGAGAAGCCATATTGGAAATTACAGACACCTGGTCCTGGAAAGGCTAGTGGCAGCCAGTCAGAACCCAGCAGGCTCAGCTAAAAGTTGCTGTAGCTCAGTTGGTGGCTGTGACCACAAGAGTAGGTAAGTTTGCTCTTTTCTGGTAGCAGGAGCCTGAGGATTAGCCAGGATTTGGGCTGGGTTTGCAGGGACACAGGTGTAGGCCTAACTTGACATGAGTGAGATCTCATTTCTCTGTAGGTATGATTGAGCTGTAAATAAGGGTGTAACAAGTCACTCTAGCTAAGATAAGCAGGAAAACCCTGGTAGTAGGGACAGTGGACAAGATAAATCTGGAATGTATAGAACAGGTGATAAATGGACAGAGCATGCTGTACAGGGATTGGTTCCTGCAGTGTAACAAAGTCACTCATGAAGTGTGTGATGCAACGTATAGTCAGGAAAGCAGGTGTTAATAAAGCAGTATATAAGGAAAGGTTTTGCTATGTAACTTTGAATTTGTGATGTACCCTGCCTCCATCTCCTGCATTTGAGCCTGGCCAGCTCAGGAGTAGTGGTCCTATATGCCAAATAAAGGTACTTAACTGAAAAATTCTGGAATCAAACTGGGTTTTTGGGACATGGTCTATCCCAACAAAAGAGACTTGAGAACTTTTGACCCTGAGATAAGGCTGAAGATAAAGAGGCCAGGTAGGAAGAGGCCCAGGAGAGTAGTGACAACAAATTGAATCGAATAGTACAGGCTTTTGCTTATAGGTTCCCTGGGTTGGAACCCAGAGTAGTGGGTGGGCCCAGAGGTTCCCCTGTTGCCCACTGGCAAAATGGTGTGAACTCTGAGAAGAGCGGGACGGGCCTAATCTAAAGCCCTGAGGGTTTGGGCTGAATTTAGGGAGTGAAGACCTTGGTGAGAGGAGATGCAATGTTTATTTATTGGGCTTTTTGCTACCCCACAATGAGTTTGTTTTGATTGTGTGACCCCGCCAGAGGGTGAGCCACTGAAAACCTGCCAAGTGAGGTCAACAACCTAAAAGAGTTCCAGGAGTGGGGAAAAGTCTGAAATACTGCACCCAGCTGCAAGGAGGCACTCAAGAGGTGAGTGCTCCTCCTTACAATTCCCTTTAAAAAACCTGCATATCAGCCTTGATGAATATGGAATGGTGTCTGAGAGTACCCTTAACCAATGATAATGGCAATAAGAGAGAAATAAACAGAATAAATATTTGATTCTGAATTGCAGAGAGGGTTGAATCCAGTCTCTCTTTATAGGCACATGACAAGGCTGTGTTAATCATACAGTCAGATTTCTTTCTGCTGAAAGAGTCCAGATTTTATGCACTTTAAACAGAAGCTTTTTATAGAAGATGAGGTAATGGGTTTGGGAGAAGAAAATTCGCACAAGATCTGCTTTTCCCACATTTCTGCAGCTGTACCACCTCTGAGCTCTTGCACAGCAAGAACACACATCCAAAATACCATATTTAGACAGCAGTTTGGGAAAGATTTCTGAATCCTTAACAAAGATTATAATTGTTTTACATCAATTAAGCTACAATTGATGTAACTTCCACAGTTAGTCTCTTTTCTTATTTGCAGATTAGTCTGAATTTTTAGTTAAATAAATGCACAGGATGACCAGACACTGATAAATAAAGAAAATTTCAACCATCTCTACATGTATTAATTAAATAATGCTGTAAGGTCCAAGTCACATTAATGTTAATCAAGGAATCAAAAATAAGATTTAAGCTCAGTCTTCAAATTTGAATAAGGTCCTACCTAAAATGATGATTAATAGCAATGCATACAAATAGTTTATAACAGAAAGACTACCATAACTTAATATTTTATTGACAGACCTGGTTAGAGGTGTCATGCATGTAGCATAATAATGCTTTTAATTAACACAGATTACAGTTAAACCCCAAATGAAGTCAGAAGGCGCTCAATACTCTGTTATTCCGAGCAGACAGGTTGCCCAAGGACACCTGCTTACTTTCTATTCAGACATAGTTGACAGGTGTAATTGCTACAGTTATAAGGTACCACACTATGCTTCCTATGCAAGCCTGCTTTTTTCTTGAGGTAAAAAGCATTATAAAAATATGAAAATAAAATAATTGCATGCTAATAAATTTACCAAATATAATCCCAACTCTAATGTGGGCTCTGGCCTGATCAATTCTTCAGGACCTCACCACTGGGGTTTCCTTTGTGGTCACAAGCTCCTCATAGCCTCAGCACCCAGTCCCTATACCCCTACCCTAAGGGGACTCTGCTCTGCTCTGTGCCTTGTCTATTTGATGGATCTGCAAAAAGGCTCTGAGGCTGTTTAAAACTAGGCTGTTTAACAAAGAAAGGGGTTTTGAATAGTCCTGGAGAATCCAGTTTGAACTAGTATAGGAAGGCACTGGGGGGTGGCTTCAAAGAGCTGATAATGAAGGCAATACATTAGCATCCATGTCCCTATTAGTGAAGGTACATTTAATGCCACAATAACATGCATACACATTTGCATTTGAATACAAAGTATCCCAAAGGTATCAACCCTAATTCAATATGGTTTAACTGAATTTAGTAAAGATTATCTTAATTCTATAAGGTTTGTTCAGGATATTATCAGTCTGTCACAAAGCCTAACCTGTTTTGCCATTGCCACATAATAGCAAACTAATATGAGATTACTGGGAATTGTTTTCTTCCCAAAGTAATCTTTTAATATAGAAGGAGATAATCTGCCAGATTTTAGTACTGTATTATGCATCACGCCTTAAAATAGCTCAAACACTTTCCTTGGTTTCAGTTCCTCTATCCCCAGTGTTTCTCTGCCCCATTCCCTTACGTTTGTGCGTGTTTGAACAGTTTTCTGAAGCTGACCTTTCAGTGCAGACTGAGGCATTTTCTCTTCTTGTTCCAACAATGTGCCGGGATATGGCTAGAGTACAAAATCAATTTAGAGATGCAATTCAGAGAAACATTGTTAGATATTTTAAGAAGCATCTATTAGTAAGTCTTTGAAATCCCCAGTCTATACAATGCTAGACAAATATTTTGCCCCCTATTGATTACTATCAGCACACAGTATATTAAATTGGTTTTTATTAAAGTCTTGTTTTTTTCCAGAAATAGCAGGTATACACATTTAAACAGGTGCATTGTACCAAAAATATAAAATCCTTCAAAGCATTTTACTATTGGTTGTCTTTCAGTATATATCACCATATGTGCCACACAGAGTACTGCAGGCAAGATAGAAAAATTCACAATACCTGTGAATTCATAATTCGACAAATAGTAAAAGGAAAGCAACTGGCCTCCTATAGCCAAAACATAACATGCTTCAATATTTTTTCAGTATGTTTCTCTTCCCCTGAAAAAGCATCAGTTACTGGGTCTGAGTAACCATCCCTTAGTCTGGCCTCTCTAGCAATCTCTGAGAGTGCAGACCCCTTGTCTGGTACCCCTTCTTGGGATGCAGGATCCCATGATCCAACTGACTTTGGCCCCCACATCTCCCCAGATGCTTAAACTCTCCCTCCCCAGAGTTCCACCCTCATAGGTACTCTTGGGGCTAGTCTACACTTACCACCCAGGTCGAAGCGGTGAGTTTGACTTCTCCAAGTTCGAACTATCGCGTCTAATCTGGACGCGATAGTTCGAACTCCGGAAGCGCCGCGGTCGACTCCAGTACTCCACCACTGCAAACGGCGGTGGCGGAGTCGACCTTGGAGCCGCGACTTCGATTCCGCGGCGTCTGGACGGGTGAGTAGTTCGAACTAGGGTACTTCGAATTCAGCTACGCTATTCACGTAGCTGAACTTGTGTACCCTAGTTCGACCCCCGCCCTTAGTGTAGACCTGCCCTTGGTTACAATTTAACTCAGGACTATGTGAGAGTTAAACACATAACACACAGACTTTTGCAAAGGCACTTCTTAACCATGCACAGTTTACTTATAACAAAGCACACAAGTTACTTATCTAGGGAAAAATAACACAGAGCTGCACTCACACCCTCCCTCAGTTTTTTTACTCCTCCTGGGAGCCTTTTGGGTATTAGTCAGTGTCCTTCAAGTGATTCAGGACACTCCTAACTCCACCCTTCCAGCTCAGTCTTCTCAGAAGTCTTCCTGTTTATAGGTGGTCTTGGTCATGAGTCCCAATGTGAGTCCCCATGCCACAGCCATGCTGAATTCCTGTGCACAAACCCCTTTATTTTAGGATGGGGCTGAGCGGTAGAGCTGGTAAGAGTCATTAGCAAGTCACTAAATTTTGTGAGCTGGCTGGAGAACTTTCCATGCTATCTCTCTTCCCGCCCGCCCCCCATCCTCCCAGGTAAGAAGTACCCACTCCTTTCCCAGTCTTGCTATGCATTACAACCAAGCAATGCATATACCAGTTTAAGCTAGCTCTCAACACTGGGTACAAAGTAGTCATGTACAAAATGGAAGTTGTAATGCAAAATGCATAGTACAAAACAAAATAGGATTTGCAATGTGACACGGACTGTTTCCTTGAACAGTCACACAAAGTAAATAATGAATAATAGATTCATAGATCTTTTGAGTCTGGAAAGGACCTTTTGTGATTGAATGTGATCTCTTGCATAACACAGGCTATAGGACTTCCCTGAGTTAATTCCTACTTCAACTCCAATAGCTGTGGTTGAACTAGAGCACGTCTTTTAGAAAACATTTAATCTTGATTTTAAAATTTTCACCACAACGTTTGGTAAGTTGTTCCAATGGCTAATTGCCCTCTCTGTTGTTAAAAGGGGGGAAAAGGAACATTTATTTCTAGTCTGAATTTGTCTAACTTCAACTTTCAGCCATCAGATCTTACCTTTTGTGCTAGATAGAAGAGCCCTCTACTAGCAAATGTATTTTCCCATGTAAATTCTGTTTCCCATGTACTTATAGGCTGTGATCAAGTCACCCCTTAACCTTCTCTTTGATAAGCTGAATAGAATCATAGAAATATAGGGATGGAAGAAACCTCAAGAGGTCATCTAGTCCTACCCCCTGTGCTGAGGCAAGATCAAGTATATCGAAACCATCTCTGATGCGAGTTTGTCTAACCTGTTCTTAAAAACATCCAATAATAATGAGTCCACAACCATTCTTGAAAGCCTATTCCAGTATTTAACTATCTTTAAAGTTAGAAAGCTTTGCCTTATATTTACCTAAATCTCTCTTGCTGCAGATTAAGCCAATTACTTTTTGTCCTACCTTCAAGTAGACATATTTAAGTTTATCAGGTCCTCTGTCGTCTTTTCTCAAGACTAAACATACCCAGTGTTTTTTTTTAATCTTTCTTCATTGGTCAGGTTTTCTGTTTTGTTTTTTTGTTTGCTCTCTTCTGGATTCTCCAATTTGTCCACATCTTTCTTAAAGTGTGATGCTCAAAACTTAACACAATACTACATCTGAAGCCTTGCCAATGCTGAGTAGAGTGGGACAATTACCTCCTGTGACTTACGTATAACATTTTTGTTAATAAATCCCAGAATACTAGCTTTTTCACAACTGCATCCCATTGTTGGTGTAGCCTTAGATTCTTCTCTGCAGAACTACTGCCTAGACAGTTATTCCCCATTTTATATTTGTGCATTTTTCCCCTTCCTATGTCTAGTAATTTATGCTTGTCTTTATTGAATTTGAGTTCTTCAGTTCATTCACTGGTACATTTTCCAATCCTCTAATCATCCTCATGGCTTTTATCTGAATGCTCTCCAATTTTTCAACATCCATTTTGAAGTGTGGACACCAGAACTATTCCAGTAGTGGCTACAACAGTGCCAAATACAGAGGTAATATAACCTTCCTACTCCATATTTCCCCGTTTACTCATACCAGGATCTCATTAGCCCTTTTGACCACAGCCAAACACTGTTAGATCATGTTCAGCTGATTGTCCACTGTGACCTCCAGTCTGTTTCAGAGTTAGTGCTTCCCAGGATAGTCCCACATGCTGTAAATATGACCTGTGTTCTTTGTTCCTTACATTTGGCCATATTATTTGTTTGTGCCCAGATTACCAAGTGATCCAGATCTCTTTGTATCGATTACCTCTCTCCTTCATTATTTACACTCCCCCAATCTTTGTGTCATCTGCAAACTTTATCAGTGATGGTTTTTATATTTTCTTCCATGTCATTAATAAAAATATAGCACAGGTCCAAGAACTGATCCTGGTAGAACCCCATTAGAAACATGTCAACTCAATGATGAGTCTCTAAAAATATATTTTGAACCTATCAGCCAGTTTTAAATCTATTTAATATATGCTATGTTGATTTTGTATCATTCTAGTTTCTTAATCAAAATGTTGTGTGGTACCAAGTCAAATGCCTTATGGACGTCTGTTACATCAAAACCTTCACTAACCAGTCTGAGAAGTGATTCAAAATGAGGAGCCTCATTTAGCATACTAGGTACGATTAGAAGTTTTGTCATAGCATGACATGCAATTACCTAGAGTTGTGATCACTTAAATGTGTTACTGGCCTGTATGAGGAATTACTTACCTCATAGGTTTCTTGGGAAATAAAAATATGCATGCACATACATATGCATGCCCTCCAGCAACAACTTTAGAGTAGATAATCTTGACTGTATAAACTTAGATGTTGAATCAGGATTAACAAAACAAACAATTCTACTAGTTCAGCCAGTAGAATAACAAGGTCCTGATGCAAAGCCTATTGAAGTCAGTGGAAATCTGCCCATTGAATTTAGTGGGCTTTAGATCAGATCCCAAATAATGTAAATATATAAGTCTGACATTCTGTCCAGTAGCTTGCTGGTGCATGTGCTTGTGTGCATACACACCATCGTCAGCATATTAAAGACTGGCTCTACATGCAAAAGTAACTTTAAATAATGAGATTCTGCATCTTTTTCTTCCATTGATCTCTTTCCAACTTCAGAAGTTCTGCACTGTGTCTTCTAGAAGTTTGCTAGTGGTGTCTTCAGTTCATCCAGACAAGTCAGCAGGGAACTATTTGATGCATTTCCTCACTCAGAGCCCTCCTAAAGAACAGGGTCAGCATAATTGTGTACTTATTTCATATTAAGCTTTAGGGGATATGCACTCCAGCAACACATTATGTTTCTGTAAAGTAGCTCATTTAAAGTCTTCATTATTTTCAACCGCTGTGAATGTCTCTGGGGTTTTGGTTTTCTTTTCCCTCTGGCAAAGAACATCAGCTGCTGACACAGGTGTATTTTCAAATATGCTGATATTTTTTTTCAGGATGTTTTATTGTGTTATTTCAATTTGAATATCTTAATGCTATATTTAAGGTACAATGGCTTTTTACTGGATGCATGTCTCTCTTAGATTGTGAGTCTTCTAATAATACATTTCCAATCCTTGCAATGGCTAAGGTGCATTACACAGAATGCATTCTGTCTGCAGACAGGCTTACCTTCTCTAGTGAGACAAAAACAGGATTTTATGTTCTTGGATGTGACTAACAAGAATATTTAATATGGAACAGAGCAAGGACATAACATACCAGGAAGGAGTCTGCTATACTTTCTAAGCAGCAATATTTTTCTGTCCATACTTTGGAAGCCTGTAAATGAAATTCATTGGTGGCAGTCTTCACATTGCACTGCATATTCCTGCCTTTAACAACTGCACAAAAGACCTATGCAATTTGTCCTCAAAGCACTAAGAAATATTAATCACTCAATTTATATCTGAATCTGTTAATGGCATTTTCATTTAGAAAAACATACTCAGGTACACATTGATTTTCAAGAGATGCCATTGCCAGTGTGCACCAAGTACCTAGAATGAAGTCATAGGCATTCATCTTTTTTAGAAGAAAACTGCTAACTAAAATATGTACTCAGTAGTAAACATTCTTACACTTAATTATTTCCTCTCCAAATATAGATAGTAGGAACAATCCCAATAGTAGGAAAATTATGGCAATGCATGAAAAGATCTAGAAATGCTGGAATAACATTCAAAAAGTTGAGCGTGCTGAACTTCTTTATTATTGGTTTAAATTAAAATTGACTGAAGGAAAGCCATCAGCATGACATCAGGTCTTAGTTTAACCAACTTCCATCATTTTATTTTTAATGAAATATTTTTTCTTCAAATTACCTGATTTTGTGTTTTCCCATTCAGCACAGCTAAATGTTTGCTATGAGAGACCACTGCATACATATATAAAATATTTAAACACCAAGTAGGAAGAGGAAGCTTTGAGAGCACTGAAACGAAGTGAAACTGGGAGTAATGGGATGATATAAAGCTAAAATTAAATGGGAAAAGTGCTGTCTGTGCAATCTTTTTGGGCTATGGAATTGTTTTCTGATGGAAGTGGTCAAGCTTGTTTGCCTAAGATACTTAAAAATAGACTGAAAAAGCACTATTAACCGAACAATAGGCAATAACTGAGTGATGGCAGAGCGATGGACTAGATGACTGTCCCTATGCGCAATGTCAGTATGACTAAACAAGAGATCCTTCTCCAGGAAAAAAAAAAATAATTCAGGTGAAAGGTCACTGACACCTGCATTCTCAAAAGTGTGGGATATACAGCGTATTGTACAGCTATAATGTTATAAGTATGGATGGATTATGTTAATAAAATGATGGAATGATAGAGATGATGGCATAGTTTAATATAATAAAGGCTTCCCAATTTGAAACTAATCCTGTCTTCCTATTACAGCTTCAGGTGGGTTTATTTGCATGTACATGTCTTGTGATATGAGGCATACATTCCTTTTTGTATTTTCCGACATTTGCTTTGTTTTCTGAATACACTAATGTAACTGTCTGTTTGCCTGAAACACCCATCCTGTTAGCAGGTGGTTAAATGGTTTTAGTGATGCTTTGAAGCAGATAGCTTACCCCACCCAGACACCAGAGAACTAGGAGTATCTTTGTACTGAGAGACAGAGGAAGAGTAGATGGTTCTAGGGGAAGCAGTGACAGCTGATGCAAAATATAACATATGTTGGCAGTGAAAAATCTGAGACATGGTGATTTAGAGCTTCACGAAGTGTTTTTTGTTCAGTGATAAGGGAGGTTGGTGGGGAAATGGGAAGAAAATGAGGCACCATTTCCCAATCTATCCCCATTACACAATCAAAAACTTGCAGGAAAGGGTAAGGTTGATGAAAAATGGTATATATCCACTGTCAGTCCTTCACTGTTCTCTCCTAATCCCAACCTTCCCTTTCTTTCCCTCCCTTTCAATCTTGATCTTACCCTACAATATATATACCCATCACTCTCACATGCACAACCAATTATCCCACAACCTCATGCAACCAATTACATACTTACCACTCTACAGGCTCAGAAACACTTTACCTTCCATCCAAATTTATAAATAGCCTGAATTATTAATGTGTAACCTAAAGGAAAACACTGGTTAATTGTAAATAAGTTCCAACCATGTCACTTACTCATGAGTCAGCTTATTTATAGCAATGAGTAAGGACTGCAGTATTGGACCTTCTAACTCCTATTTTTTTAACAAGCAAGTATAAAGGAGTGAGTTGGATATGCTACAGTATGGATTAAATTTAATACCATAAGATATTATATAAACAATGAATCAGAGATTATAGTAAAATATATGTCTTAAATGAGTTAATTGTGTACTGCCGATTTAGTTTTATTAGGTAACATCAGTGCTAACCTAAATTCATATTTTAATTAGGCAAGACCAAACTACCTCGAACTGCTGCTTTTCATCAGTCTATGTACTGCAGTATTTATGGTTTATGCAAAAATAGATACAAATCTTAAATACAGCTATATATCCATAAATGGACAACTAACTTGACATATCTGTATTAAATGGATAATTAACTCTGCAAAAGGATACAAATAATGTCCTGGTGGGGTGGATGGGAGGGCAGAGGGAAAAAAAAGGCATAAAGAATATAAATTAAGTCACACAGGCAATGAGTATTCTGCACCAGCTGCAATCCCTTACTATTATGGTATTTTAGGATACAGTCCTAGCCATACCATAATGAACATTTTAAACTATGCAGCAGCCACCAGAACATACATTCCAGCATTAGTCTGAAGGACAAAAGGGGCACAAGGTTTTCAGCCAGCAGTATAAAACACCTGACAGTCTCCAGAGTTTTGCTGTAAAATAATGAGAATTTAGTGAATGACAGTACAGTCTGAGTTTCCAGATAACAAAAGTTTTAAGGTTAATGTCTTATTTACATCAGCTGGCAAAACTTTGACTGCCACTATGATGGAGCATATTTTTTTTTTCAGAATTCTAACCCTATTTATACAGAAACATTGTACAGAGCTAAAGCTAACACTTTTGTTCCATAAGAGAGTATTCTTTCTCTCTTACTCTCAACACTGGTTAATTATAACGACCTCTGTCTTTCTTGTTACCTTAGACTATAACTGTGTCTTCCTATAGGTGTGGACAAGTGCCTAGCATGCTGCAAGTGCTATCATAACAAATACTTGTATCAATTAATTTGACACAGGACTCTGAGCAGCCATGGGATAGTAACAATTTTGGTCATTATTACTGAAGCTGAGTTATGTTTGCATGATTATTGTTTATTCTCTCTTATAATAGAGCGGTGAAAAACCAAGACCAGAACCCCATTATGTCAGAGATGGTTTCTCCCCAAAAAGAGCTCACAATTTAAAGAGAGAAGACAAAAGGTGGGAAAAAGGAATGCATCATACAAGCGGATCAGGATGATGGCTGGCAAATACAAGTACCATTTTTGGTGGAGCTTTAAATGTGTGTGTGTGTGTGTGGAGGTGGGTTAGTGCGAGTATGTGTATGCTTATAGATGTGCTGATAGCGCTGCCTCATAAGGTTATCTGACATTCCCCATTATAAGACACTGTTTTCAGTTGTTTATAATTTTATCAAACTTCAACCATTTGGGCTGAAAGTTTCCATGCCAGCTATCTGCCTGAGGCTAACTTTTTTTTTTTTTTAATTTCAGCCAGAAGCTGTTTCTCAGAATGAGGCAAGGAAAAATGTTTTTTAAAAAGTCTGGCCACTCTTTTACAGCTCTAATGCCCCCAGTCCTTGGGAACAGGGTTGGGGGAAAACCAACAAGTGCGGAGGAGCACATGGTTCGGACATCCTTTAAGAGAGGATCTATTAACAGAGAATCTATATGTCCTAGTGAGTATGAGAGGATAGAAAATGATAAAATACAGGCAGGGTCTGATCAGAAACAGTCAAATAAAAGAGTCCCATTCAATTACATTGTGTAATGGCAAACAGCCAGAAGGAGATACATTTTTAAAGTACTTATATACCAATGCTAGAAGTCTAAATAATAAAATGGGTGAACTAGAGTGCCTCATATTAAATGAGGATATTGATATAATAGGCATCACAGAAACTTGGTGGAATGAGGATAATCAATCGGATACAGTAATACCAGGGTACAAAGTATATTGGAAGGACAGAATGGGTTGTGCTGGTGGAGGAGTGGCATTATATGTGAAAGAAAGCATAGAATCAAATGAAGTAAAAATCATAAATTAATCAAACTGTACCACAGAATCTCTATGGATAGTAATAGTGACAATAATATAATTAAATTTAATATTCCGGTGGCAGGAAAAACATCACAGCGGCCCAGCACTGTAGCATTTAGTTTCAGAAAGGGGAACAACACAAAAATTAAGAGGTTAGTTAAACAGAAATTAAAGGGTACAGTGCCACAAGTGAAATCTCTGCAAGCTGCATGGAAACTTTTTAAACACCATAATGGAGGCTCAACTTAAATGTATACCCCAAATTAAAAAACATAGTAAGAGAACCAAAAATGTGCCACTCTGGCTTTACAACAAAGTAAAAGAAGCAGTGAGAGGCAAAAAGGCATCATTTAAAAAGTGGAAGTTAAGTTGTAGTGAGGAAAATAGAAAGGAACATAAACACTGGCAAATGATGTCTAAAAATACAATTAGGAAGGCCAAAAAAGAATTTGAGGAACAGTTAGCCAAAGACTCAAAAAGTAATAGCAATTTTTTTTAAGTACATCAGAAGCAGGAAGCCTATTAAACAACCAGTGGGGCCACTGGATGATCGAGGTGCTAAAGGAGCACTCAAGGACAATAAGGCCATTGCAGAGAAACTAAATTCTTTGCTTCAGTCTTCATGGCTGAGAATGTGAGGGGGAATTCCCGAACCTGAGCCATTCTTTTTAGATGACAGATCTTAGGAACTGTCCCAGATTGAGGTATCATTAGAGGAAGTGTGGGAACAAATTGATAAATTAAACAGCAATAAGTCACCAGGACCAGGTGGTATTCAACCAAGAGTTCTGAAGGAACTCAAATGTGAAATTGCAAAACTACTAACTGTAGTCTGTAACCTATCATTTTAAATCAGCTTCTGTACCAGATGACTGGAGGTTAGCTAATGTGACGCCAATTTTTAAAAAGGGCTCCAGAGGTGATCCCGGCAATTACAGGCCTTCAATACCAGGCAAACTGGTTGAAACTATAATAAAGAATATTATCAGACATATAGATGAACATAATTTGTTGAGGAAGTGTCAACATGGTTTTAATAAAGGGAAATCAGGCCTCACCAATCTACTAGAATTCTTTGACGGGATCAAGAAGCATATGGACCAAGGGGATATAGTGTACTTAGATTTTCAGAAAACCCTTGGCAAGGTCCCTCACCAAAGGCTCTTATGGAAAGTAAGCTGCCATGGGATAAGAGGGAAGGTGCTCTCATGGATTGGTAATTGGTTAAAAGATAGGAAACAAAGGGTAGGTATAAATGGTCAGTTTTCAGAATGGAGAGAGGTAAATAGTGGTGTCCCCCAGGGGTCTGTTCTGGAACCAGTCCTATTCAAAATATTCATAAATGATCTGGGAAAAGCGGTAAAAAATGTGGTGGCAAAATTTGCACATGATACAAAATTACTAAAGATAGTTGTGACCCAGGCAGAAAGTGAAGAGCTACAAAAGGATCTCACAAAACTGGGTAATTGGGCAACAAAATGGCAGATGAAATTTAATGTTGATAAATGCAAAGTAATGCACATTGGAAAGCATAATCCCAAGTATACATATAAAATGATGGAGGCTAAATTAGCTTTTACTACTAAAGAAAGAGATCTTGTAGTCATTGTGGATAGTTTTCTGAAAACATCCACTCAATGTGCAGTGGCATTCAAAAAAGCAAACAGAATGCTGGGAATAATTAAGAAAGGGATAGATAGTAGGACAGAAAGTATCATATTGCCGCTATATAAATCCATGGTATGTCCACATCTTGAATACTGTGTGCAGATGTGGTCGCCCCATCTCAAAAAGATATATTGGAATTGGAAAAGGTTCAGAAAAGGGCAATACAAATGATTAGGGATATAGAAAGGCTTCTGTATGAAGAGAGATTAATAAGACTGGGACTTTTCAGCTTGGAAAAGGAACGGCTAAAGGAAGTTATGATTGAGGAGATATGACTGGTGTAGAGAAAGTAGATAAGGAAGTGTTGTTTACTACTTATAACACAAGAACTAGGGGTCACCAAATTAACTTAATAGGCAGCAGGTTTAAAACAAATAAAAGGAAATATTTCTTCACACAATGCAGAGTCAACCTGTGGAACTCCTTGCCAAAGGATGTTGTGAAGACCAAGACCATAACAGGGTTCAAAAAAGAAATAGATAAATTCATGGAGGATAGGTCTATCAATGGCTATGAACCAGGATGGGCAGGAATGGTGTCCCTAGCCTGTTTGCTAGAAGCTGTGAATGAGCAACAGGGGATGGATCACTTGATTACCTGTTCTGTTCATTCCCTCTGGGGTACCTGGCACTGGCCGCTGTTGGAAGACAGGATACTGGGCTATATGCACACAGTAGGGCCATTCTTATAACAGGGACTTACATGTTTTCACAGGAGTGGCCTTTATGTAAGGGTTGGATTTTTTTTTTTAAATCGTCCTCTTGAAAATCCACCAAATTTGGTCACGTTTAAGTCTTTGAAAAACCTTAATTTCCACATGATCAATAGAGACTTCATGGATTTTAGCAGCTAAATTCTTTGAACATTCTATCCGCACCAGGCATGCTCAAGCCTGGGGCTCAGCAGGACTTTCCTTTCAATTGCAGATTGGCTAAGAAGACAGGAGGGGAGAACTGGGACTGTCTAAGCAAGGAGACTGAGGCTGGTATGGCAAATCAAGGTTGGACAGTCCGCTTTAACTCTGGTATTTCATGCTTGACTTTGCAATTTTAATAACATTCTTTTAACATGGTGTTTTGTGTGTAATTATATAACACACACAGCTGACCTAGAGTTGGAATATTTGTATCCCAGTACTAATCTCCTGTGCTATTCAGTCTTCCTTAGAGCATAGGATGAACTTGAGATGTTTGATTAAAATATTACAGAATTCTGCACTCCTTTGAACATGTTTCTAATACAGAATGTAGTTTAAGCAGCAAAATCAATAAGAATTGTACAGGCTGTTACTAAATTGAATTCATTGTAAGAAAATGTATATATCTCAAAGATCCACGTATAACTTTGAAGAAAATCAGGAAAGCATTTATTGTGGAAAATTCTGCAATTAGTTTTAAAAAGACTTAATTTCACAAAGACATGAAAAAACAAAAGAATTCCCTTTCCTGGTGTTAGAGATAAGAATTTGGTAATGGTTCTAATACAATATTCAGTTCTGTTACTTATCACCATATTCTCTCCAAGGTTTAAGAATTCTCAAAACTGAAACAGAAGAAAAAAAGTTTAATATATGCCATCTGCCAGTCCTTCTCATTCTTATAAACTCAATATTTGCAATGAATTAAAGATATGAAATAGAATGAATTCCACTTTATGTAATTAGCAATATGTGTCTATTTTGATTAATAGAAAGCTCATTTTCTTAAATGATCCCAAAGAAATTAGAGAGATGGTCTTTTTGATAAGTCATCAATTCCCTTGCCAGTGAAAGATTTTTCTAGTGCTTTTACCAGTCTAGTTTTAAACAGCTCCAAGGCTGGTGATTTAAATTTAGATGAGAAATTTTTTTTTAAACACTGCAGTAATAGTGTACACTCGAGAAATATTGGCCTCTGGCTGTCGTAAACTGTGAAAAATAAATAAAACAGTAAATTGTATAGGAAAAGTCCATAATGCAATCAGCACTGGTGCATTTATAATAATAGTTACTACAAGTCCAAAGAAATAACCTGCATTTACTATCAGCTTAACTAAATTGTATGCAGCAAACAGCTTTCATAGCATCTTCAAAACTTCATCTCTAAACTCTAGAGTGGGATAATATTAGTACATGGGCACCAGAAAAGAAGCAGTAAATCAACAAAGATCTCGTTGGTTGATCATACCTTGAAGCCTTGCATCTAGCAGCATCTGAAAGCTGATATTTTTGACAAGTTAACCCTTTCATGAATGTCACATACACCACAAACTCAGCTAATTCTGAATGTATATGTTTACCCCAGCCCTGTGCATGCTAGTAGTACTCTGAGTTATCTATTGCCAGTTCAGTTGACACTATTTAAATACTTCCTTTAGGTTTTTCATTGTGGGTGAAGTTTGTCCTTGGACGTAAGGCTTGTGAAAGCTTCTCCATACTATGGAAACTCTGTGGTACTTCCATAGGGGTTGAGGAGGTTCCCTGCGCATCCAAAAGCTTATAGAAAAATATAGAATTCAATAGACAACTACAGCATATCACTGGGTAGTTAAAAAAAACACTATAGCAATTTCAGTTAAAGGTTTCTTAGAGACATTGCTATACAGTGCTATTAAATTTCTGTAAGAGCATGTATGTTTGATCTCTATTGGATTCCATAGGACTTTCCATATTGGGTATGCTAGTTCTGAATACACAATTCATGGGTAATGTATATACGGTATGTTGTACTAAAATGTGAAAGCATGCCACCTTTTCTTGTACTGCTGGTAATAGCTGGCCTGCAATCATATAAAACTGCAAATACTCAGATGCTTTTGTGCATCCTTTTCTTGGGGAATGACAGGACTTCTTTCACAATTAAGTCTACTGTATATTTAGGAAAAGCATTTCTTTACTGAGAACAAGAACATCTACATTTAATATAAAACCTTGAAAGCTTATACTTTTCTACAGTCTTTGTTCAGAAGAGCGGAAACTCTGTGGAGATTCAGATCCTTATTGCTAAACAATGGCAATTTCATGATGAAACTGTGATAAATCAGCAATGTTACCTTGCTTACAGATCTTGGTCCTCCTGATATTTCTTTTTCCCTCAGAGTTCCATCCTGTTCAAATTGTAGAAGTAGTGGAGTTGATGACAAGAACAATAGCTTGGTCTTTAAGGAGCAGGTTCTGAAGAGAAAGGAGGTAGAGGAATTGATTTGGAGAGTAGGAGAAGTAGCTGGAGAGAGGAAGATGAAACAGGAAAGGAGGTTAGAGGAGGTCAGTTGCTCAAAAATGGGTTGAGGAAACCAAAGGAGGGTTAGCAGATGGTGTGGTGAAGGAATGCAAAAGATGAGGGTGAAAGTAGGAGTGATGTAACAAGGTGCTGGCAAAGTACAGTTTAGTCAGTGAAATAGAGACCACAATTAAAGTGCTGTAATAATTGGCACAGTGCAGAAATTAATGATCCAAACATAAGGAAAGTTAATATAATTAAATGAGGCAGATAAAGGATGAATCAGGAGATGGAAGTGAGGTGATATCAAGGGTAAGATAAATGGAAAATATCATGCTGCCAGTACACTGTGGAAGGTCCATGAGGAAAGTCCTTATAGAAGCTGTAAGCTCAGGATCTAGTAGTTGCATGGAGCCCCTGACAGCTAGCTGTGTTTATACTTACTGCAGAAGACCAATGGCCACCCTTTGTTCTAGTCTCTTGTACCCAGCATTCCTTTCTGGCCTTAAATTTTCCACTTTTACTGTTGTTGCTTACTATAGTTTCCCAAAGCCTCTTTCTTCCACTATCCAGTCCATTATCTTGCCACTGCAACTGTCCTGTAGCTTTCAAAGTCAGGGCATCATGACCAGCCAGTTACTTTGAGGATTTAGTTGATCAGTGAAACAGAAATTATGGTTTAGAAGTCCGGAAGCATTTGACAGATCATTTGCACCATTCTATTTATCTTGAGAGCATCACGTCTTGTGGAAGTAAATCAGCACATATACTTTTACTGGTAGAGCTGCACCAGTTTGATCAATACTTCAGCAGTTTGTGCACAATTCTAAACTGTAGCAATGTTGAAGTTCTCACTTTACAACATTGTATACCAGGAATTCTGGTGAGAATTTTCAGACCTGAGTGCTGAAATTAGGCTCCTAAACCCATAATTAGGCAAATAAATAAAAGTTTGGCCTGTTTTTTAAAGGTGCTCAACACCCACAATTCCCATTGACATCAGTGGTATTTGTAGGTGCTTAGCATTCCTTATCAATCTTACCACTTTTATTAATGTGCCTAAATATGGATTTAGGAGCTTAATTTCAGGCACCAGGTTTGAAGATGTTGGTCTTTGTTTTTATTTTCTAATGTTTGCTGTTACTGTTCAACATCAAATATGTTCCGAAACTATGAAACCAAACAACTTTGATCACTCTGTTCTCATTAACGCTGATATATGTGTTTGTTTCATTGCTGCTGGCAGAGAAACAAACATCAAGTACCATTTCTAATAAATAGCACTGTGATGGACTTAACCCCATCATCTACAAGGCAAGGGGAAAAAATCAATTAGTCATGCTCTGCACCTGGGGGGAGGGGAGTGATTAAATTGCCTCCTGGCCAGAGGAGGTGGAGCTAGATCTTGTAAGTAGACTGGGGGAGAGAGATAGGAGAGATCTCTTTGGGGGAGAGAAGCCCTAGAGTTTAACAGACAGCAAACAATGCAGGAAGAACACTATGGGACCTGGTTAGGATCTTGCAAGGAGAATTCCTGAGATATGGCCAGCAAAAGAACTACATTGGAGTCTGAGAGGGGTGGAAGTGGTCTTAGTTTGAAGGTTTGTTTGTGCTTTCACTTGGACTTGTTTGTGTTTATGCTGGAAGAGGTTTAGACTTTCATTTGATGTGGCTGGAGGGCCAAGCCACAGAACACACACAGTTGGGAGTTGGGGAAAAAACAAAAGCTGTGAAAGGCTATTGTCGGGCTGAGGAAAAGCACAGTAAGGGATGCTAGAGATAAAGATCCTGTGGAGCTCTGTGACCAGAGATGAGGGGGTGACCATGAGGTGAGAATGTGTAACTACAAGCAGTTTTCTTGGTGGTTATGAACAAAGAACAAAATCCAACATTCAAGAGGATTTAATCAGTGAAAAACATGTAGCTACAGAATGTATAATTAGTATCAGGATACAGTTGAGACATAAACAGCCCTTGAATAAATTGCTGCACGTTCTTTGTGTGCACATCCAGGCCATAGTGACTGAAAATTGTTACCACCTGCTGGCTGTTCATAACCTATATAAAATGAGTTTAGTGGGCTCATCAATCTAGCTCCCAGTTGTCCTCATTACAGAAACTACTTAAACTGGCAGTAATTGTCACCCTTCTAAAAGTTTGTCAAATATCAACTAAAAAAGTGATTTTTGTTGTTGTTGCAAATAACAATGTAGAGTTCAGTTCCTTTTAATTGTAGTGTCAAATTATTAATGAATATTCAGGCAATGGCTGGATGTTTGTGAAATGCTTGCAAATCCCAAAGTCTCATTAAAAATATTACAAATTTTTGGACATGTATTAACATTTGTATTAGAAGAGCTTAATTTGTCATACTCCTGGCCCTAATAAAGTCAATGTTCAAATTCCCATTGATCTGAATGAAGCCAGGATTTCTTACCTCCACTTTAAAATACTTTAATTGTGAGGCAGATAGGTCTGCATGTTGGGGGAAAAAAAATTGAAACACAACGTTTTGTGTAGGTGTGGGGTTGGGCGTTGTTTTACTCTGACCAAGCTAAAGTCTAACCTTTCTCCCAGATTTTGTGTCAAAAAAGCTGCTCTAAGTTGAGCTGCTGAATTCTAAAATATAAAGGGGATGTTATAGGCATTCATCTGTAAATCAGGAATTGCCCTTTGTAGGCATGAAAGCATGACTGGCTTATTGCTATGATTACAATTCCAACTTTTTTGATAGTTTTGCATGTTTGAAATTGTTTTTGAGTCAGGGCTTTTTAGGATGGTTGACATAATATGTGTGGACTGACCCATGGCTTTGAATATCTATGGACACTCTGAGTGACTGGGTCTATTTTTAGAGATGTGGACTTTCTGAGCCAAAGTGACTGGAATGGTGACCTAATTGGACCCCATTTGGTGATACCGGCTACCTCATTCTGATTTGCCAAGAAGCTCCTGAGAAGACTTAAAAGGAGGATGAGCCAACCAGGTCACCACTTTCAAAACTGAATGCAAGGAAGAGGGCAGCAGTTGGCTGGTTTGCTTGCCTCTGGTTTGTCTGCCTGCAGTGGCTGCTGCTGCAACCATTATTTGCTGACCTCTGGTCATGCAATGCCCTCATTGCTGACAAAGTGGCCTGTGCTTCCTCTATCTTACCATCTGACTACCAAGGAGTAGGAGTCCAGAAACTTGCAACTTCTAAGATTTGACATCTACAAGAAAATAATTTCTAGCCAGACAGCAAATCTGTCAACATAAATCATCAAAGCCAATAAAGACTTAACTTTTCTATCGGATTTCCTGAAGCTGAATGAAACCACAAAGAATCACTACAGTTATTGGGCATAAGTATCAACTCTTTTAGTTATTTTCCAATCTTTATTAGTAGAAGGATGTCTCTATCTCAGCATTGTTGCACTTGTGTTTTAAAACTCTAGTTGATGGCTGGTGAGGGGGAGAGTGTAAAACACACAGAATTTATATGAGAAAGCCACGTATAGAATAGTTAGATACCTAAAACAATCATTCTGTCATCTGAATAGTAAATGTAACAATTTGTTATTTTGAATTGTGTTTCCATGTTACCTGGTGTTGGAGTGGGGTAGGGAAGACAAGATAATAATGTGGGCAGGCTGCTTTAAATGGTTGCAGAATTATAATTTCAACATTAGCTTCAACCTGGGACTGATTTGACTCTCTCCGTGTGAGCTGTTTGGCTAGAATATAAATATATCAGTTGACATTGAGATAGATAATGCCCTGTTACTTTGTGGCCTGACTGCTAAACAAGACTGCTGCCTTCCCAAATTATTATATAGAGTTTCTAAGGAATTGTTGGTTTACTTTATATTGTTAATCAACATAACTAGATAATCTGCTAGTAACCTAATTTCCTTATGTTTGATTTAGTTTTAAATATGTATTTTATTTTATGCTTTTACTGAGTTATTTAGCCTGCTAATAATATATATATAAAAAAAATCAGAATCCCATTGAATTGGATGTTTCATCCTTTTGACATCAGAACTCTGGACCAGAGTTGTCACTTGAATAAATAAAAAGCAATTCTGTGACCAACTTAGTGGCAGTCCATAGACCTTAGTGGCAGCCCCTATAGTCTTCGAAGAACTTGTGCCTGAAGTGGTCAACTTTTCTTTTTTGAAGGAAAGTTGACTTAAGTATTGATGATTTCTTTTGATAAGCTATGTGGGTTCCAGAACCTTTGAGGGCCTAGTGAACTGGTCATAAGAATGGCCATACTGCATCAGACGAAAGGTCTAGTCCAATATCCTCTCTTCAGACAGTGGCCAGTGCCAGGTGCCTCAGAGGGAATGATCATCAAGTGATCCATTCCCTGTCACTCATTTCCAGTCAGTCCCAGAGACTAGGGACACCATCCTTGCCCATCCTGGCTAGTAGCCATTGATGGACCTATCCTCCATGAATTTCTTTTTTGAACCTTGTTATAGTCTTGGTCTTCACAACATCCTCTGGTAAAGAGTTCCACGGGTTGACTGCATTGTGTGAAAAAATACTTCCTTTTGTTTGTTTTAAACCTGCTGCCTATTAATTTCATTTTGTGACCCCTAGTTCTTCTGTTTTGAGAAGGAGTAAACAACACTTCCTTCTTTATGTTCTTCACACTAGTCATGATTTTATAGATCTCTATCATATGTCCCCTTAGTCATCTCTTTTCCAAGCTGAAAAGCCCCAGTCATATTAATCTTTCCTCATATGGAATCCATTCCATGCTCCTAATCATTTTGTTGCCCTTTTCTGAACCTTTCCAATTCCAATATATCTCTTTTGACATGGGGCAACCACATCTGCAGGCAGTATTCAAGATGTGGGTGTACCATGGATTATAGAGGCAATATGATATTTTCTGTCTAATATCTATCCCTTTCTTAATTATTCCCAACATTCTGTTTGCTTTTTTGACTGACACTGCACTTTGAGTGGATGTTTTCAGAGAACTATCCACAATGACTCCAAGATCTTTCTTCAGTGTTAACAACTAATTTAGACCCCATCATTTTATATGTATAGTTGGGATTATGTTTTCCAATGTGCATTACTTTGCATTTATCACCATTGAATTTCATCTGCTATTTTGTTGCACAGTCACCCAGTTTTGAAAGATCCTCTTATAGCTCTTCACAGTCTGCCTGGGCCTTAACTATCTTTAGTTCTGATACAAAACTACTCTTTATAGACTAACTTATAGGTCAACTTATAGGCTGGCCAGCTCCCCATAATAAGTCTATACCCCACACACAGCCATCAATTAATGGAAAAGATTGTTCACCTCAGTTAATCACACACCACAAATTAGATCTGGGAAAATACTGATTTTTTTTCATTTATAACTATTGTTAATAAAAAGTAACAGTGAAATGTATTGATTAAAGTTTTGAATAAATACTTTTCAAACATCCCTGCCATAAAAAATAATGAATAGTTGTGGTGAAGAGATTCTGAACAAACCACAGATGGAAAACTATTCGTTCAAATTACTCTAAGAAGACTTGCAAATATTGCATATATTCTTAGAAATTTGAATTGTTTGTGAGGAACAACTCCACCAACTCTATTGTCTGGACAGCATAGGGGCACCTGCTCTATACCAGTGATGCAGACGCATGAAAAAGAAGTTCTTCTCTATGCTAAATTCCTATAATTAAAAACTAAGTGCTGCAACTAATCAGATATTTGAGTGACCAATACAAATATATTAATCAATTAGACAATTCATATACAGTCATGGATATTTGACTTGGTTTTGAAGATTTTAAGAGAAAATTAAAATGTTCTGCCCTGCCAGGTGACCAGTTGAGCAGGATGTTTTTTTAGAGTAGACAGCACAACATGCTTGGCAAAAAATATTCTGTGGAAAGAGCATAGTCCTAAAGCATAAGGCTTTTCCTCTTTAGGTGTCTAGCTCTACGGACCAACCTTTATTCTTTTTGGTGTTTCTGATTTATTTTTGACAAATACAATCTGTGGCCAAACATGAGTGGGTTTAATAGATTAGCAGTGTCTGCCATCTGGTGGCTGGATTTGCCATGAGATCATCTCGCTCATAGTGATGCTGAGATGTCAAGGAAAGCCCTCATTGCCTGTAAGCAGCAATTCTCAGGTGAGGAGAAAAAATAGAGCCTAAACAATCCTGTGGAAGTTTCTCATCAATAAGGCCTTGCCTAAATGAGAAAGGGCTTACTGGTATAGCTATACTGGCAGACCCTAGATTCATATATTGCAATAACAGAAGTCAACATTGTGATCATTCTGTGTGGGCCTGTCATAGGTCTTCTCCCCCACTTGGAGCTTTTGGGTTCCAAGATGGGGAATTGGGTTGCTTGCTTCCCAATTCCTACCCTGTCTACTCGCGACTGAATAGAAAGAAACAAAAGCTTTTGATTTGCAATTGTGTGATGCTTATGTTGCTTGTTCACAGTTACTCACTGTGCTTTTGACCGAGAGAAAAAAAAAATTCCCCCTCCTGGCTCACAAGAACTAGACAAACCGGTCTAGCAAGTGCCTCTTGTAAATTCTAAGTACCTCTCAGTAGGGGTCTCTTCTAACAAAAACCCTTTTAGAAAAACCTCATTCCCTCCAGCCAGCCTAGCTGAAAATTTCTTCTAACAATCCCTTGTTAGAAAAACCTTGTCTGTTTGCCTTCAGGGTATCTCTCCCTTCTAGCCTGCATTCCTGCTGTAGGAGAAACAGCTCTCAATGGCTCCTGGTTCTTAAAAATCCGTCACCGCTGCCACCATGTCATAGGTCTTCTCCCCCACTTGGAGCTTTTGGGTTCCAAGATGGGGACCTGCATGGACTCCTCTAAACTAATCTTAGTCTAGATCCGGTTCTGCTGCCACCAGTTAAGTTTAAAGTGGGTAACACACTGCCTGTCCCCCAAACTTCCCCTGGGGAACCCAGATTCAAACCCCTTGAATCTCACCAGAGAGAGAGAAACAGCCAGTTCCCCTCCCCCCCTTCCCTCTCTCCAGCCTGCTCTGGAGAGATACACACTGAGTCAAATCCTTGACTCAACACAAAGAGGGACTCCCCTCCCCCTCCCCTTCCCTTGAAGATGCAAACAAGAGAAGAATCAATCAAGTCCTAAAAAGAAAAGAGTTTATTAAAAGAACAAAAAGAAAGTACACTATCTCTGTAATACCAGGATGGAACAATACACAGGGTCTAACTTATAACCTGGAGAGAATTCCCCCTCCCCCTTTCTTTCTCAGTAAAAGCAAAGTAACAGCAACAGAAATAAAGATATTCCTTCAGCAAAACACACAATTGCAAATGTAGAAATAAACTTATAATACTAGTACGCCTTTCTAATACTCACTAGACTGAATAGATGAAAAATACTGCAGAAACCTGGGAGGACTTGATTAAGATGTCTGGACTCCCTTAGCTCCCAAGAGAGACTCAACTCAAAACAAAGAACACAAAAAAAAAACTTCCCTCCACAGAGATTTGAAATTATCTTGTCCCTGATTGGTCCTCTGGTCAGGTGTTCATCAGGTTCTGAGCTTGTTAACCCTTTACAGGTAAAAGAGACTTTAACCCTTAACTATCTGTTTATGACAGGGCCATAGAACGTCTCTAAAATAATCCCTAGAGAAGATATCTTAGAAAAACATCCAATCATGATTTGAAAATGGTCAGTTATGGAGACTCCACTACAACCCGTGGTAAATGGTTCCAGTGGTTAGTTACTTGCTATTAAAAATGTACACCTTATTTTCAGTCTGAATGTGTCTAGCTTCAACTTGCAGCCATTGGTTTGTGTTATCCTTTCACTGCTAGACTGGAGACAACATTATTAAAGATTTGTTCTCCATACAGGTATTCACAGACTGTAACAAAGAGAAGGTTAAGGGGTGACTTGATTAACCTAAATAGTGTGAGCTCCTTGAGTCTCACTATAAGGCATGTTTTCTAATCCTTTAATCATTCTTGTGGCTCTTCTCTGGACCTGGTCTAATTTATCAACATATTTTTTGAATTGTGGACACCTGGAATCCTGTGTCAAGTTCTGAAATGGTAACACCAGTACCAAATACAGAGGTAATATAGCCTCCTTACTCCCACTCAAGATTCCCCTGGTTATGCATCTCAGGGTGGCATTACCTCTTTTGGCTACAGTGTCACACTGGGAGCTCATGCTCAGCTGATTATGCACCACAACCCCCAAATCTTTTTCATAGTCACTGCTTCCCAGGATAGTCCCCCATCCTGTAAATATGGCCTATATTCTTTGTTATATATATATATACACACACACATTTAACTGACCATATTAAAATGCATATTGTTTGCTTTCCCCAGTTTTCCAAGCAATCTCAATCACTCAATCAGTGACCTGTCTTCTTCATTATTTACCACTCCCCCAACTATTATCTGCAAACTTTATCAGTGATGATTTTGGTTTTTTCCAGATTATTAATAAAAATGGTAAATAGTGTAGGGGACAAGAACTGATCCCACAGGACCCCACTAGAAACAGGTCCATTCAATGGTCCACTGTTTCTAGATACATTTTGAGACCTATCAATTAGCCAGTTTTTAATCCATTTAGCACGTGCCAGGTAAATTTTATATTCTAGTTATTTGTTAGTCAAAATGTCATGATGTATCTGGTCAAATACCTTATAGAAATCTAAATATATTATGTCAACATTCTCACTTTTATCAGCCAAACTTGTAATCTCATTTAAAAAAAAGATGTCAAGTTAGTTTGTCAGGATTTATTTTCCATAAATCCGTGTTGATTGGCATTATATTGCCCTGTTTTATTGAGTCCCATAACATCTGCTTCATTAACTTGCTTGGGATTGATCTCAGACTGACAGGCCTATAATTACCCAGGTAACTGCAAAAAGAGTACTTTGGCTACTATAGCGGATACCAGTTCCACAAGCAAAATAAGCTATACCAGCAACAGCTTTTTCCTTTTTCCCTAGTGTTTTGGTGCAACTGTATCTACAGTAGGGTTTTTTCTGGTATAGAATTGTCATAAAAAAAATCATACCCCTAACTGACATTGCTATACTGGCAAAAGCTTCTAGTACAGACCTGACCTAAATCACTGTTAACTTCTGAATTATTTTTGAAGACTCAAGGGCTCGTCACTTACACTTAGGAGGGTTGTAATGAATGCAGGCAGATGCTGTCTTCCAATAGGTGGACATATCCAGTGCAAAGAGATACTCTGTGTTTGCTTATAGATATCATTACACTCATTCTGCATTGGAAATATGTCTGTGAATGGATATTAACACTTCAGTCATGAGCTGTTCAAATAAAATGGGAAACTCTATGAACACAATTTTAAATACAGTGGGCCAAACTCAGCAGTGATGCTAAATTGTATTTTCTTTCCCCCAGGAAGTGTTTCATCAATTCACTTCACACCTATGTGTACCTATGTGTAACTTATGAATATAGACCCCTTACACATCTCAGATCTTGACCTACTGAGTCTTGGGCATAAGGGAATCTTAGATGGTGTAATAAGCATGCTGAGCAGCTAGAATAGAGAAGTTAGCGAGGAAAGCAACTCGCAGGAGGGTATATGTAGGTATGTTAAAATTGCCCACACAGCTTTAACTTAAACTTTCTTTTGGCCATTCAATGTGTAGCTTACTCCAATTTAAATTCCCTTGCATTTATATATGGTTAAGTCTAGGAGAGTCTAGACAAGTCCATACATTGCACCATGAGAGTGAGGGCTTCTGTTTTTACTGTTGACTTTATTGTCCTACAGTTGTTGTGGAGTGTTTTTGTCTTTTTTTGTTTGTTTGTGTTGATTCTGTGTGTGTGTGTGTGTATCTATATCTGTGTCCTTTTATCCTTTGCTGCCTCTCAGTGGCTGGTTGTGGTCATATCAACCACTCTTTATTATTGCTATTAAAACTGTTTAGTGACTGTTTTTTAAACAGTGATTCTCATAAAGGGATAGAGATTCATCCTGTGGAAAGGGCCCAAGAAGGCTCTATGCTGCACTTCAGCCCGTCTGAGCTTTTAACGCCAATGTATTGGTGACGCATAGGGTCTTGTATATGCCTTCATCGTTAAAGTTGTATGCAGTGTAGTAGTAGCCTTGTCGCTCCCAGGATATTGGCGAGACAAAGTGGGTGAGGTAATATCTCCCATAAAATATATTACCTCATCCACCTTATCTTTTTCTTCACTAAGGGGCATTTCACCTTAAAAACTGCTCTTACTTCCTTAGCATAGACACCACAATCCTGAAAAAAAAAAAGTTCTTCTTGCTGGTGCAAAGATAAAGGGTCTGCTTTTGCTCTTATTAAAGGTCTCAGTTCAGAGAAGCACCTTAGCATGTGTCCCTTGAAGAATGGGCAGGGCCGGCTCCAGACTCCAGCACACCAAGCACGCGCTTGGGGCGGCATCCCGCGGGAGGGTGGCAGGCGGCTCTGACGGACCTCCCGCAGGCATGCCTGCAGAAGGTCCGCTGGTCCCGCGGCTCCAGTGGACTTCCCGCAGATGTGCCTGCGGAGGGGCCGCTAGTCCTGCGGCTCCGGTGGAGCATCCACAGGCATGCCTGCGGGAGGTCCACTGGAGCCGCGGGACCAGTGGACCCTCCGCAGGCACGTCTGCGGGAGGTCCACCAGCGCCGCGGGACCGGCGACCGGCAGAGCGCCCCCCGCGGCGTGCCGCCCTGCTTGGGGTGGCGGAAATCCTAGAGCCGCCCCTGAGAATGGGATGCTGAAAACTTCATGATTCTAATATCTGACAGATGAAAGGAAGCAGAAATGATTGCCTGTGAGTGGACGCCACATTTAAGATTTATCTATTTAGTTCTGATATGGCCCGTGTCACTGTGGAAGAAATCAGCCTGAAAATATGAGGAAAAAATTACAGATGGGCAAAGACAGGAAGTCTGAAGTAGAAATGGGGATAGAGAAATGGATATCAAACCTATATAGAAATCCAGATTGGCTATAAGTGTGTGGAGTTGCTGGAAATATCTCTTTAGCTAGGGCCTCTACTTGCACTTAACTAGATCTGATATAAAACTTTTAGGTGGATTGGGGACTTTTGTTGGAACAAGCCAGTTTAGCAAACTCAGCTCAAATCAGGGCTCTCAGAACTTCCAGGTTGTCTCCCACAGAGTAGGGAGCCTAGAAGCCCAGACTCTAACTGGAGCTCAGCTTGATGTTCTGGAGCAGGGAGACTGGAAATCCTAGGTGATCTCAGGGCTTCTAGGCTCAATGCTGCAGAGGTGGGAGTCTGTTGGTCCTGGGATGGGCTTCCATGATCCACAATTCCATGGCAGTCCCTTAATGCATGCTGCTGTATGACTGGCACTCTGGGCTTCCAGACTTTTAGCCAGCTGGCTCAGTAGGCTGTCTGCTTGGGAGTCAGGCAACCCAAGTAGAAGCAGTGAAACTGACAAGAATCTCAACTTCAGTCAGCGGTTGCAGGTTCAGGGAGCAGATTTCATTCCATAAACACCATTTTGTCAGTCTTTCCAAAATGATACTATTTCAGCATTTCCAGTACATGAGAAATTTAAAAAAAAATGGTGCAATGCTGAGTCAGGACAAAACCAATTTTTAAAATGCCAACATTTCTTGCAAACCAGAAATCCTGCATTTCAACCAGATCTATGTTCAAGTTTGTTCCACTGCTTTGATAAGAACACTGCCTTGTCAAGCATCAAGTCTGTGTCTCAGAGTCAGCCTTTCACTTTTTGCTGCATCATAAACTAGAGTCTTTGGCCTTTCATAAGGAAGTCATCCAAATTCATGATAGGCTTAATTTTAAGATATCAACAACAAAGTATTGTAGCTTTTACCTTTCTTTATGGATCCTTCTTACCTATGAAAAATATATTGTCTGAACACTCTCATGACATAATTATTCTCAAACTTTTCACTACTACCTCAAAGCATTCTTCCCCTTCCTCACCATCTGTTTCCTTAGACATATATGGTGCAAGTATTTCAGTACCTGTAACCATTAAAGCAGTACAATTTTTCTGGCTCATCTTCCATTTTACTAGCCTTTTTTTTTACTGCAGTTAAAATTTCTATGTGAACTTTTTCCAGGTTTCCTCAGCATTTCTCACAATTTTTAGGGCTAGAAGGTAGTTTACATGACCTAGTTGCATAGACTTTACAGCCATTATTTTTATTTTACCATTCACCTTGTAGCCAGTTGTCACAGTTCAGGGTAACTGCACCTGCATTTCCACTCTGTGGTCTAGCAAGGGCACCCACTCTATGGTTCAGGCTCCACCAGCCATCACCTCACTTGAGCAGAGACCTGTGTCTTGCTCTCTTTTGACCAGGTTATTTCCAGGCTGCATGGCCACCTCACACTGATATCCCAGTGAGAGACTCTGTCTAAAGAGGCCGGATAACTTTCTCTTCAGAGACTAGTAACAGAGTAATTGCCAACTATTATAATATACCACAGCACTTCCTATGCAAGCCTATTTTATTCTTAAGGTAAAAGCACTACAGAGAAAGCTTTAAAAACAATAAAAGAACCGACACACATGCTAATAAGTTTATTAGCAATCACCCCAATCCTAACATGGGCTCTGGCAGGACTAGTCCTTCCAACCTACCCCTGACCCACCCAAGGGATTTCCTTGTGATTTCAAGTTGATTACTTTTTCAGCTCAGAGCAAGAACTTGGGGAGCCTCAGTAGTTCCAGTCCTTCCAACTCTTCTCTAAGGACTGGAAACTCCATGGAGCAGGGGTTCTGTCTGTTTGCTGGATCAGGAAGAACCCCTTAAACCTATTTTAAAATAAGGCTATTTATTTAAAAAAAACCATTTTTTTGTGTGGAGAATCCTTTCAGAACTAGTATATGTGAGACTCTCAAGGGGATGGGTGTAAAGGGCTGGTAACCAGAGGAATTACATTAGCAAATTTACATACAATCTCACAATTACCTTGGCATCCCTTGTATTAAAAATACATTAAACTGAATCCAGTAACGTCTATCTTAATAGTCCAGGATATTGTCAGTCTGTCACACCAGAACCACTCTTGTGTCATCCAATTCTTGCATCACGTGGCTTTTTAGTCAAGATTGTAGTAGCGGTTAAGATAACTTATTTAGGGCCAGATGCTGCCACTCATATGCAAGCTGAAGAGTATTGTTCTCATTGAGCAGTCCCATTGAAATCAGCATCTAGACCTTGACTAAAAACAAGATATAATTTCTCAAACAAATGTTATGTTGTTAGTGCTGCTTCCATTCACTGTATCTGTATCTGCAACTGTGCCTATCTCTGTAGCATTGTTTATAGTAGCAAACGTTTTTGACATTAGTGTAACATTGAAAACCATGATGTAAATGGCTCTCTGGTAGCCATTTTCAATACTAAGATGATTAGTCTTATTTTGAGCAGATTTAAGTGAACTGTACTGAATACAACTTCTGGGGCCAGAGAGCTGTCTGTTGTAGGACTCCTGAGATTGTTAATGCCAGTGCATCTGAAACTATGTTATTAAAAGTAACAAAAGTCCTTCATGTAGGCAAGAAAGAGTGAACAGGCCATGTAAACTTTGATAGCAACTTGCAGGCTGTGTAGCAACTTTAAATTTCTTGATGAAGATTAAGACGTTATAGTACAGACTAGGGCTACTTGAAAAGTGTTTGCTTTCCTAAAATGTTTTCATTGGAAAATTAAAAACCTGGAAACTCTTTTTCTCTGAAATTCTTTTGACTATTGACCAAAAAGCTGACTTCCACACACACACGTAAAATTTTCAAACCAGCTCTAGTACATACACAAGCTTTGTGTGTCAGATTACAGCAGCCTCATGATTGCTGTGATTTACACTAGATTTACCTAGGCATCCAATCAGAGAATTAGTACAATGTAATCTTTTGCTAACTATGCTCTTTTTGGCTCCATTAAGACTCTTTTGGAATTTGCCATTTGGGTAAGGACTAAACAGAATAACTACAACTACTATCCTCAAATGTCCTCAAAAGAGCAGAGTATAGTACAGTTCACTAGTGATAAGTTGCATGTCTATCCTATTCCAATTCTATACAGACACAACTAGCCAGGAGAACAGAAGCCACAGATCTCAGGGACAAAAGAGAAACAGGATGAAGGTTGCTCCTAGATGAAACATGTATTTCTGAAATTTTTAATCATACAGAGCCGTGATCCAGATGTTAAATTTAGTCAAACAGTTATTGTAGTAAGGTTATTCTTGTGTAAAATTAACTCAGTCTTTTACTAAAAGGTTAATGTATGCAATATGTCAAGAATTTACATAGTTCTATTATGAATGCTGAATAAATGGGATACTGCTTTTGTTCTACAATGACGGAGGGGGAATTAGTTTATATTTTTAAACTTGTGCATGATTTTGGTACTCATTAATACCATTGGTAAATGTCAAGTTCTATTCTCCTCCATCTGTGGGCTAAACTTTACTAAAGTTAGTAATGAATCCCACATGCACAGTTCAATCTTCATTCGTTTGAACAACTACAGCCCATTATACATCTTTAATTAATAAAGCCATTGCATTACATATTAATTCTACTATCTCTTGACTAATAAGGTAGTTAAGGTACATCTACACTGCCTGCTTTCAATGGCATGCAGAGTACCTAACCAAGTATTTCACACACATACCCTGCACAGGTATAAATAATGGTGTAGACAGGGAGGCACAGCTTAGACGTATAGAGTACGAACGTTGGAAGGGTGTGGGTGTGTATGCAAGTGCATACCCTATGTGGCTCTTTACTCAGCCAAGCCATGCCTCCACATCTACACTGCTACATGGAGTGTCCTGCTGCAGGAGCCTTTCAGTAGGGATGTGCTGAAGCCTTTCCCTGGTGCCTCCCCACTATCAGATCCTTTCACAGATGTGTAGCTACACGCTGCAGTGCAGGGTTGCTAGGTTTTTGACTGGAATGCATGGTCAAAAAGGGACCTTGACAGCTCCGGTCAGCACTGCTGATTGAGCCATTAAAAGCCCCGTGGGCAGTGTAGCAGGACTAAGGCAGGCTCCTTGCCTGCCCTGGCTCCACACAGCTCCCAGAAGTGGCTGGTATGTCTGGCTCCTAGGTGCAGGGGCAGCCATGGGAGCTCTGTATGATGCCCATGCCCACAGGTACCACCCCCACAGCTCTCATTGGCTGCAAAATCCAGGGCAGGCCTAAGCCCCACTGTGCCACAGACTGGGAGCCACCTGAGGTAAGCGCCGCCTAGCTGGAGCCTGCACCCCAAACACCTGCCCCAGGTCAGAACCCCCTCCTGCACCCAACCCCCCTCCCGGAGTCTGCATCCCAACCCCCTGCCCCAGCCCTGCCCCTCCTCCTGTGCCCCTAACCCCTCATCTCCAATCCCATCCCAGAGCCTGCATCCTTAGCCAGAGCCCCTTCTGGCACACTGAGCCCCTGCCCCAGCCTGAGCCCCCTTCTGTACCCATAACCCATCATTTCTGGCCCACCCCATAGCCCGCAACCCCAGCTGGAGCCTTCACCCCTTCCTGCACCCCAACCCCCTGCCCCAGCCTGGTGAAAATGAGTGAGGGTGGGGGAGGGTGAGTGATGGAGGAACGGGGGATGTAGTGAGCAGGGGTGGGGCCTCACAGAAGGGGCAGGGCAGGAGCGGGGCAAGGATGTTTGGTTTTGTGATATTCGAACGTTGGCAACCCTACTGCAGTGTGGAGTCAGTCTGGTTTTCATTGTGGCATTTAGCAATGCGCACCAAGCATGCTGCTAAAAGTGGTGTAGTGTTAGACTCCTCCAGTTGGTGGGGAAATCCATCAGCAATATGAGGATGAATGGGCCTCTTTCTTGGCACAAGGGCCCAAGTTATGCTGTATGGGTTGGAGGATGGGCATCAGGACCCCCTGGAGCAGGCCAAGTTCCCCAAGAGGCATAGAGGCTATCTGGAAACAACAGAGCTGCACCAGAGCTGCACCCTTCTCAGTCCTAGGGTTTTTGTGAAGATTCTGCCTAATTTGAACAGTGGATGTTCTGATATTTGGATGCAGACATTTGCATAAACTAACTTGGAAAGTAGATACAGAAGCATGAGGACACTCTGAGACAATGCCCCTACGGTCATCCTGGTCTTAGGCTGGAAGGGGATGTATACAGAAAGAGGAGGCTGATCAGTAGTCTTATAGCTTCTGACATTGACTTCAAGGAGGTTTGGATCAGGCCCTTGGTGCATTAACACTACACTAGTAGAAACCCTATTTAAAACCCATAAATAGCCTAAAAAAAAAAAAAAGCAACCAACAGAGTGTGGGATGTACTCAGATACTATATGGTGAAGTCCAGGTTTTTGTCTTTGTGAGTTTTGTGTATGGGAATGTAAGTCAGTTGTGTATTGATTGTGTGTGTGTTTATTTTTTAAACACCTAATCAAAATAACAAATCGAGTCCTAGACGCTGAATGAGAGAGTCTATGACGGAAGTATGCTAAACAAGTTTCACTGGAGGACAGATGTTATGGAAGCTGAACATCAGATTATCTGCATAAATACTGTCAAATTTATAAATGAAGTTGTCAAGTGACTGAAGGATGGCTGTGAACTCCTTACAAACTGGAACATTGAGCTGTGAAACTGTCAGTAAGCCATTTATCCATAGACATTAGTTATCAAGTAGAAGCAGTGATGTTATACAGAGATTTAAAACTAATTGTTACTGGAGGGTTGTTTTTTTTCTTTTGTAATGGTAATTATTTAATTTTCTACACTTGTAAATAGATGACATTGCAATAACTAATACCTTAAGGAAAACATTACAATGACCATTACTGCTAGCACAATTTTTCTACAGGTGACTAGGGTCCAATACACTCAGGAAATTGAAATGAATTGTCTTCCTCTATTTTTGAAAAATACTATCTTTGCCATTAGAGTTATTCTGAATAGTGAACTTGTCAGACTCCATAGCCCAAACAGACTGCAGAAACATTTAGAGATTAATGGTATTGGCCACTCCTTGTCCTTATGCATTAGTTAGCCAAGGATACGCTAGAAGACCAGTTTAGACAGATACAGTAACTACATTTGGAAATTAAACTATATTTTTGATAATGGAGGGAAAATAGCATAAGTGGTAAGGGAAGGTAATTGAGCTAAAAAGAGCCTCTTTGGTTTCTATCAGTCCATTCCGTTTCTTAACACTGTTTAACCATTTTCTCTCAGTATACATGGGGTAAAAAACGCTTATTGTTACAGAGTAAGACTTGAAGGGTATCCTTCTGTTCTGATAAATATAATCAAATATCTGGTTAGTATTCTACAGTAGGCTGGATGATAACAATGATGAATAACTATAACCAACTGTGATTCTAGGGGCTTCCTCCCACTCCCTCCGCCCCCCACTGCAGTGTCTGATAGTCTCTGGACTATACTTTAAACATCAAAAGACCATTTTTTCCTTTTGGACATAAATATGTATTGGTGGAAATGACACATTCAAGAAATCAGGAATAGTTTGTGTGTGTGTATGGGGGGGGTGTACACACACACACACACAGAGAGACAGTTGTTGGAAAATGACAAGCTTTTCTCTGAGAAAACACCTTTTAGATTTGATTTTTTTCAACTGCTTGACAAGAATGCTATACATTTCTGACCTAAATGATTTCAGTTTCAGCTTTCCCCACACGCTGTTTAGAAAAAAATAGAAAAGAACCAAGAGATATTATTTTGACAGGCTTCATTACAATACTCCTATTTCTGATTTATTACCTAAACATGGCATTTTTTAACCATTTGGTAGTTTAAAATTTTTTTTCTGGTATTTTGTGATCTTATTTAATCTCATCTAGATCAAGAAGCTGTTTTCTATTTTGGTTGACTAATATACCTTGGATGTTTTTCAATGTGGGTCTTTTCCTTCTAAAATATTTTCTTCCTGGATTTACTTCTTCGTTCTTTCCTCCAAGAAGGTCTACATTAGGGCAGCTTCACCTTACCCCATATTAGATTCTTAGTTTCTCTTTCCAAATATTATTACAACCTGACTTGTCTGTGTTAAGCTGTATTATTTCTGTATAATGCTGTAATTAAGTATTTGCAATACATAAGACTCTTCACCATTTTATAGAAGATGCTGTAAGGACATGGACAGGAAAGCATTTGTTGTCTGAGGTCCTTGGAAAAAGTCAATACTTCTTTGTAAAGAACACTGAGGAAGCAGTGTTCTTACCATCAAAAGTGTAAAAATCCTTTGATCAGATGGCCTATTTATAATCAATTTTCCTCATGATTGTTCCTATTAGCAAGTCACATTTTGCTTCTACAGTATTTTATGTTGGTTCCCTGATTTAGTGAACTTCATGCACAGTAGATTCAATATCCATTGCAAAGGATTGTTGGGTTGGATGGCCTACAAGGAAGACATGATTTTATGCTGGGATAATGGAAATAACCATTCACTCTCTATGCCATGGCACACCATGTAACTATTATTCGTTTCACTGTTGTGGTAAAATTGAAATCTGTAGGGCTGCATAATTTCCAGCAATGCTTGTATGTGAAACCTTTAATAAAGAAATTGAGCTGTTACCACTGACAATCAGAAAAGTATTGTTTTAAATATGCAAATATGATCATAGTTCAGCTATACTTGATGAAGGAAGTCAATGTTAAAAATGAACCCTTCCAGACAGGCTGTTTCAATAATGGGAACTAATAGCTGTCAGAGAGTACAGATCAGTGTTAATCCAGGCAATTTCCTTCATGGTATACTGTCATAAAGTAAACAGGCCATCAAACTGTCCAAAAATGTTTACTTAACACAACTAGAATCATTTATGAATATCAACAGGGCACCAACAGATGACTTTATGAAGTTCCCTGCAAGTATAAAAAAGCCATCAAGGGAAGCAACCTATCAATTACATCCCTTAAGATTCAGCTTCCAATAATTCGTTTTTGATTACTTTTCTTTTGAATTCCTACATGATGGTATAATGTTAGTAACAGATAGGTTGATTTTAAATACATCATCATCAATCCAGCCTGCCTGTATTTCTGTCCCTTTTTAGTAAGGAAAGGAAATTCGTTAACTGTGTTCTCCTTGTGGAAAATGAACAGCATTTGAAAACAAGCCATTATGTAATGCTATAGGGTTATTATATAAGAAAACCAATCCCACTTATGAAAGAGTTCCTTCCTGTCATCATCTCAGAAGGGGGTAGGAGCTCAGAATATTGTATGTCAGATGCATGAGCGAACCTGCTAGTGAATATCACAGGTAAAGTGATATGTTAGAACTAGATTTATTCAGTGATCCCTGCAAAGGCCCTAAAACTTTGTACAATCTCCTCCCCTTCTTAATTGGCTGTTTCTAGTGGGCCACTAGAGTGGCACGTTGAGAACGGATCAGAGTCTCAGCACTCCCACTATACTCAACAAGCACTGTATCCCCCACTGCATGGTGTGCCTCAAATCCTTTTCCCGTCCACACCATCACATCACCAGCTAACATGTCATACTTCACTGCATATGGGCTGTGTGCAGCTACAGTACTTTCACCAGTCAGTTGTTCCTCAGACTCCCCCAATACTTAACATACAACTGTTGCTGCACTCCCAGCCGCTTGCCTGGACCACTCTCTGAAGGAGTGCCCTGAAAGCACTGCCTTGTCTGCCTGGACATATTTATTGATACAGTTCTGTGAGCAGTGTTTACAGTGTTCCTCAAAGTATGACTAGACCTAGTCAAAAAGCATGTGTGTTACAATACCTACAGCATTACATGCTGGTAGGATACCTTAGCCACTAATTAACAATGTTTCAGGTCCAGTAGGTGAAGGAGACTTACCAAGACTTTCATACAAAATACCTACCACTTTGATGTAACTCTCAGTAGAATGACATACAAAATAATTGTATCACATTTAAATTAACTTTGTCTAAGGAAAGGACACAAATAAAAGGGGGTCTTCCCCAGTCAAGAAACTAGCTTACCAAAGATAAAAAACACAAACAACAAAAATCACCACAAATCATTTCAGAACAACTATTACATGTCTTCAGTTTAAGAGAAAGGGGTGGGGACATTGAAAGAACTTCCTTAATGATCTGGATGATGGGATGAATTGCACCCACAGCAAGTTTGCAGATGACACTAAACTGGGGGGAGAGGTAGATATGCTGGAGGGTAGCAATAGAGTCCAGAGCGACCTAGACAAATTGAAGGATTGGACCAAAAGAAATCTGATGAGGTTCAACAAGGACAAATGCAGAGTCCTGCACTTAGGATAGAAGAATCCCATGCACTGCTACAGGCTGGGGACCTGCAGGCTAAGCAGCAGTTCTGCAGAAAAAGACCTGGCGATTACAGTGGATGAGAAACTGGATATGAGCCAACAATGTGCCCTTGTTGCCAAGAAGGCTAATGGCATATTGGGCTGCATTAGTGGGAGCATTGCCAGCAGATTGAGGGAAGTGATTATTCCCCTCTATTCAGCACTGGTGAGGCCACATCTGGAGTATTGCGTCCAGTTTTGGGCCCCCCACTACAGAAAAGATGTGGACAAACTGGAGTCCAGCAGAGGAAAATGAAAATGATTAGGGGGCTGGGGCACATAACTTATGAGGAGAGGCTGAAGGAACTGGGCTTATTTAGTCTGCAAAAGAGAAGAGTGAGGGGGGATTTTATAGCAGCCTTCTACTACCTGAAGGGGTGTTCCAAAGAGGATGGAGCCAGGCTGTTCGCAGTGGTGGCAGATGGCAGAACAATAAGCAATGGGCTCAAGTTGCAGTGGGAGAGCCTAGGTTGAATATTAGGAAACACTATTTCACTAGGAGGGTGGTGAAGCACTGGAATGGGTTACCAAGGGAGGAGGTGGAATCACCATCCTTAGAGGTTTTTAAGGCCCATCTTGACAAAGCCCTGGCTGAGATTATTTAGTTGGGGTTGGTCCTGCTTTGACTAGGGGGTTGGACTAGATGCCTTCCTGAGGTCTCTTCCAACCCTAATCTTCTATGCTTCTATGAACTTCCCAACAACAGAGAGAGCAAAATATAATCACATAGTGATAATATTGGCCCAGCACATCCCCTCCTGCAGAAATACCTGTGGATTGAAATCTATGTGCAGAAGAGCCCCTCAAGGAGTTCTTGAAGTTCATTCTGAGGGCAGCCTCTCCTTGCCATGTTTGCCCAAAAGACCCTACTTACATGCTCAGAGATGATCAATAGAAAAGCAAACAGCAGAGCAGAATTTTTTTTCCAAGTAATTCATAGGAGATATTACAATTGAACTACTGGGAAGAGACTGACTTTTTATTACAGTGACTATACTGTCAAGCCAGTTTGATGTTGTTTGTATTCAGTCAATAATAACTAATTACGCCATTTCGTCAAGATCACCTTTTTCTTACTCTTGCTGCTAGTGGGACTTCATGTTGTGCATGTATTTTTGGCAGCATGAATGTGTCAGTGTAATGTATTGCATTCTTGCTGAATCTGTTCATGGAGCACTATATCATATCATTTAAGAATATATGCTGTGACCTCTTCAGAAGATATATTATACACCTGTTTGATCACATGCATTTGCAGACATCTGTTTAACCCAAGTGCAACTAGATATATGTTCTTATGCTGATTTCCAGTGTGCCTTTCACTTGGCAACTAGATTTTTGTAAAGAAAGGGCAACTGACTTTCCCACTTGGCAGTTTTATGTGGATCAAATTATTGAATGACTTTATCTAGCAGTGTGCAGCCTCCTTTCTGTTCCCAATGGAATGTAGTGTAGATGTCAAATGCCTCAGGGGTCTGCCACGTGAAACACCTATTTGTTTTGTTTTTTTCTGTGATTGCGTGCTGGTCAACAGCAGCTGTACCAGCACTCTGATCACTGGATTACTAATTAAATTGTCCTGGAGTAAACCTGAGAGGCAAAGCTGTAGGGACGGGGGTGGGAGAGCTACAAGTCTAATTAACCCATTAGTTTAGAAAGTAGAAAAGTCACAAGAAGGAAGTGTGTGGGGGCAGGGGGTGTGAGAGTGATTGATGGATTGACTGGCTTTTGAAAGTCGGAGCCAGGAGTGATCTCTCAGGGTGAAATACCATCTGTCTCCCCTCTCCTTGGCTGAGTGAGCTAAGGACAGTATGCTTGTAATTACTGAGCTGTACAAGTCTGTAAAAGTGGTGGGAAATAAATATTTTGTAAATAAATTGCACAAGGCATTTGACCAAAAAGAAGGTCGCCAAGTGGTTTGTGGCTAGAAAAGAGACAGGAGCAGGATGATGCCATGGCACATTCTGCCATATTGCTTCTTTTAAACAAATTTTAGAAAAAGTGAAGCCTGCTCTTCTAATTCTTCCCTCCCAGACTGAGGGATCTGCCCCATTTTTGCAAAAAAAGTTTTGCTTCTTTCTGATACCATGTACACAAGGAGTGAGACCCAGATGTTCATTCTCCAGTGGCTATTTCTACATCAATTCCTTGGTGGGTCACTTGAGGTCTGCAAATGGGGTGGACCGTCTATGCTCAGACCCTCAGACCATGATCTCGAATTTTAGTTATTTATTTATGCATTGGCAGAAGGGCTAATGGAGACGTACAGATAAAATGAATAGGTCTCTACCTCAGCAGTTAACAGTCTAAACAAGACAATACATAGTCACACCAGGCACTAGGTAAAGGAAGGAGAAAGGCTAATTATTAACAAAGGAAATTTAGTGTCAAATGTTGTAGCTCAGGGGTGGGCAAACTTTTTGGCCTGAGGGCCACATTGAGGTTTCAAAACTGTATGGAGGGCAGGTGTAGTGTATTAAATTGTTCCCCGTAGGAATGTGCTACTTATGGCTGCCAGTCCTGGTGCTCTGAGTGGCATGGTAAGGCGGCGGGGAGGTTGGATAAGGGGCAGGGGATCCCGGGGGCAGGCAGGGGACAGGGAACAGGAGTGGTTGGATAGGGGTGGGAGTCCCGGGGGGCCTGCCAGGAGGTGGGAGTGTGGATAGAGGTTGGGGCAGTCAGGGGACAGAGAGCAGAGGGGGTTGGATGGGTCGGGGTTCTGAGGGGGGCAGTCGGGGCAGGAAGTGGGAGGGGGCAGATATGAGGCAGATAGGGGGCAGGGGCCAGGCTGTTTGGGGAGGCACAAAGCTGGGATGACAGTTATATGTGGGTCTCCCACACCCCTCTGACTGGAAATGTGAGAGACTTTCCAGGATGACCTGAGGAAAAGAGAAGACCCAGAAGTGTGCAGGGATTTTTGGTTCCTGGACTTATGAAGGAAAGGATGTGGTCGGCTCTGGTATGACAAACTTTGGTCTGGTCTGGTAAAAAAAGCCCTATAGTCCTAATCCGTGCTGACTGTAAACAATTTGCCTTCACAAATAAACAGATCTGTAGCTATTAAACAACTTGCTAAAATCAGTGATATCAGAATACAAAACCAGTATTCTCTCATGGTGCTCTTGTTAAATATAGCAATTAGTTTAGAAAGTCCAATCATTTTAGCACTACACTGCAATCTTTAAAAGTGGAGTTTATTGAAAATGTATGTGGATATAACTACTAAAATTAGATTTTTAGTTAGTTCATTACTACAGTTAACCCTAGTTCATTCTTTCCATTGTAATATACAGTAAGAGTGTGGGGGGGAGACCCTTCATAAATAAGGCAACCCAGACAATGGCAGATAATCACTTCCTGAGCAAAGGCATTTTCTAAAGTTGGGCTATAAAAGTATTTCTGTTATCTGAGAAATGTACACAACATAAGCAGTGGTGTAAAGCTTAAGCTGAGGGTGCCGCAAAATGTGACATGCCATAGCCAGGGGTAGACAACCTATGGCACGCGTGCCGAAGGCGGCACGCGAGCTGATTTTCAGTGGCACTCACGCTGCCCGGGTCCTGGCCACCAGTCTGGGGGCTCTGCATTTTAATTTAATTTTAAATGAAACTTTTTAAACATTTAAAAAGCCTTATTTACTTTACATACAACAATAGTTCAGTTATATATTATAGACATAGAAAGAGACCTTCTAAAAACATTAAAATGTATTACTGGCACACGAAACCTTAAATTAGAGTGAATAAATGAAGACTCGGCACACCACTTCTGAAAGGTTGCCGACCCCTGCCATAGGCAGTTAGAAAAAAAAAGAGGCGGATGAAGGTTGCAGTGATGCTAGTGTACAACAAATGCATTTCTTCTGGTAAACAGATTTACATTATATATTTAGGTACAGTATTTCTCTCTATCTAGTTCCCCAAAAATATGTTAAAGGGGCTGTGAAATGATATTAGAAGGGTAAGAAATTGTATTCATGACCAAATGAAATTATGAGCATTTTAAGAAAAGTTATGTAGCCATCATCTTGCTTTGTAAACTATTAATTACATTCAGTGTAGGAATGATGAGCAAACATCTAACAGATGCGTACAGTTAGCATAAAGTATAACCCAAATGCAGGACATCTGAGAGTCACAGAAGTTTAACTAAAAGGAACTTTGTCTTTCAAACTACCCCTAGATGGCAGTACTGACTTTGAAACAGGGTAGACATAAACATCACAATCCATTTTCCTGTTATTGTAGAGCAACACACTCAGATGCACTTCAGATTGTTTGATTGCAGATTAAATACATGATAGCCATCCAAGCACTATGTAAAATGCTGTAGGAAAAGGAAAAGAGTAGGCAAAGAATAACCATTTTTAATATTAAAAATCAAATTACACTCATGTTTTAGAACCATTTGAGCAAACATCATTAAGAATGCATTTCCTTCCTTGCTTCCCCATTCCTACCTTATACTATCACATCTTTAGAATGCTTTTTGCCTGCAGTATGTGCATTAGTAAAGATGAAAACAGCACATACCTCCCATTTTATAGTCCAGTAGTATAAAGGATGACACTGGATTATTTCAGCAAGCTGCAAAACAGTTTTCAGGGAAATAATTTCTGCAGTAGTTCTCTTCAAAAACATGTTATCACACAATTCCTGGCATATCAGAAATACTGTGTAATGGATTCTGGGCCATAGATTAAAATCAGAGCATTCAGCACCTGGGAGAAGATGCACATTCATGATAATGTTTCATTTATTTTAGGTAGTTTTTTGGTGCTCCAAATCAGCAAAGCACTTGGATATACAATTAAATTTAAGCCTGTGGTTAAGTGCTTTGCTGAATTGGAGCCCCCAAAAGCTAAGCGCATGCTCAAGTGCTTTTGCTGAATCAGGCCCTAATCTGATGTCCTTCTTCAAGTATCTTTCAGTAAGTTATCCCACCTCCACTTCCTCACATTCATGAAGTGAAATCTTAGCTCCATTGCAATCAATGGCAAAACTCCCATTGACTTCAACAGAGACAGGATTTCACCACGGAGTTTAAACTTCTGCCTGTCCTGCAAAAAATGTCCTGTTTTGCACGGTGAAGTCCATTGAATAACATCAACGTATTGTTTAAAAAACAAAACAAAACACTTCTCTTCTGCAGGACAAATGGAATTTTGTAAGTATTCATGGTGAAATTTTACATGGAATTTATATTACTCTTTAGCAAGTGAAATAATTTATGCTATTAGCAGCTTCTGTCCTAAACTGATAGACTACATTGATGCCTTTTTCCAGACAGCATATTAGACAAGATGTACATATCTGCCTTTGACAGAAGATTCTCTAAAGTGGCATAGTTTACTTTAAATTGGAGACTTTTAGCAGTATGCATAAGTTATTTATATTCCACCATCTAAACAGAAGTAACTGAGATGGCATATCCATCTGTGATGGATATCATTTTGCTTAGCTGAAGAAAACTGTTCCAATTTTTCCCAGTTTAGCAGAGTGCTCTGCTACCATTTCCTGACTCAGTGAATTCAAAGTGAAATTCTCTCAAAGCCACTAAGGGATAGGGTGACCATATTTTCCCAGCCTGAGTGTTCCCCAGACCTCTCTGCCTCCTGCCGGAGGGGCTGACACAAGACCCTCCTTTCTCCCCCATGCGTGAGGCTGGCATCAGCCCTACCCGCCCCCACAGGTTTGCTAATATCCTCAAACACTGTGTTGCTGGTTATTCTCAGTGGCATTAAAACTATACCTCCTTGGAGGGGTGGGGAATTTTCTGCCATCAGGAACTCTTAATTTTTCACTCTGGCTTCATGTTTTTCAGTTCAGTTCTTAAAGCTCCTAATTGCTTAATGTCCTTCAGGTGCTGGAATCCCTGCAGGGGTGGTGTTGCTGCTCGTTCCCCTCCCTCCCTGCATGTTTCTCTGTGCCTGCTAGGGATCGCCCCCCCCCTTTTTGGGGCAAAATTGTGCATTTGTCTAGTTTGTTCTTTGCAACTAGCAAACGGGACAAATGCACAGTTTTGCCAAAAATGTTGGAACAGCCGGGACAGAGCTTAAAAAAGGGACTGTCCCGGCCAAAATGGGATGTATGCTCAGCCTACTGAGGGGGAACCATAAGTCAGCTCAAGTTTGCTCAGACATCAGTTCCCATCTAACTACAAGTTAAAAAATGAAGCAAAAATGGACCAAGGTTTGGGCTTATAACCAAAGTTTCACACAGCACCATGCACCAGTCATTTCTTTGTGACAGCCTTGCAGGCAAAACATTTCAAATGTGAGCTCCCAAAGTTAACTTTGTGTGAGTTAGGTGTACCCGGTTTGCCCAACATAGATAAAAACCAGTGTGCCCATTCAAGGGCAAATCTTTTTTCCATTGATTTCAATGTGTAACTTTAGTGCCCTAGTGGCCATGATGGAGTCTGCTCTGCAGGCAGCTCTGGCCAAGAAAGGTGCAGGCAGGAATACAGCAGGAAAACCCCCTGCCATCCCAGAGGCACCTGTTCCAACCCTCCTGGAGTGAACACATGCACATCATACAATGGATATAGGAAAGAGAAATATTCACAGAGGATTGAATGGAGGAAAAAAACAGGGGGGAAATAGGGGGAGTGGTACAACAGGGTTACATTCAACACAAGGCCCCAAAGACCCAGTGGTACCACCATCTGAAAGGTGTCTAAGCAATGTGTCTGCACTCAGAGTTCAGTAGTCCTGGGCAAAGTTCCAGTCCAGCAGTGAGTCTTGGGTGCTCCTAGTTGTCTTTGGGGCCAGTAAACTTTCCCCAACAAACCCCTCCACTGCCCTCTTCTGTTGCTCTCTGCAAAGCCACACGGAGTGACCACGTCCCCACTTAACTAGCTGTATCCCCCTCCTTCCCAATGCAAGATCACAAGCCAGAGTAGTCAAGACCTCAGACATCTCTGGGCAGCAGTAATACTGGGTCCAGCTCTGGTTTGTCCTTCAGTGATTCCTCCTAGCACAATGCTCCTTCTGGGTCCTGTCCCTGGTCGGCCACTCTGTCCCTCCCAGGCTTCGGGCAGGTTCTCAGCTGCTTCACTATGTGAGGGCCTGCTTGCTGTAGCCCTTCTGTCTGGAGCTCCAGACACACATACTCTCTCACTCTCCCTGTCTGCATACTTCCCTTCCCAGAAAACAACTCTTCCTCTTCCTGGAACAATCAGCACTTCCTCCCCTCAGGATAAAGATTTAAAGGAGCTCTCACTGGAAGACCCAACTAAAACCAAGTTACAGGCTTGTATAAAGTGCTGACTCATGGGGAGAAGCTGGAAACTTAAGTATTAAGAATTCAGTAATTAGAATGTTGGGGTTTAGAGAGAAGCTGGAAGAAAGAGCTCTATTTGACTCCTGCAGCAGCTCTGATTGGCTGCTCTTCCTCAGAAAACGAGGGAGTGAGGAGGGCAGACGGTCAGAGGGAGTCTTCCCCTTGGAGAGGCTGAAAATCATGTGAAGGCTGGATCTTTTCCTGTCATTTCATTGCAAACTGGCTCCAGCTGGGGCTAAAACTGAGTTCCTAGCTATTAAATTGCAAGAGTTGGCAACACTGTGCATCAGAATTAAGTAAAGAACAATACCTGAAAAGAAGCTTACACAGCTTATTCACTGTGAGATGTGTTTCTAACCTGAACAGCTATCAGGCTTGTTGCCTGAACACAATGAATATTTCTTTTTTTCTGATCACCACAGAACTGAAAGTGCTGATCCAACCAAATGATGCAGTATAGTATCACCTCATCTTGGTAGGCTATATGATTTTTTTAACCTCAGGAATAAAGGTATCTGTAATGAAGACTGTGAAGGACACAGTTCCCACAATCCCCCTTGATATTTCCAAAGACTATAAAAGTCACACAAGGTCACATGATCTGGCAGGGGGAGAGAGATCTTGGGAAAAGAGAGGGTGCCCCAGAACTTTTTATTAAAAACAGTGTAAAGTGGTCAGGAGCATCAGTTGATTTTTACTTTGACTAAAGCCACAACTTCCATGAATTTTAAAGGCTGCATAATTTGAACTGTGTCCTATGAATGAGCTTGACAATGCAAGTAAAAGAAAAATGTTTTGCATAGTTCTATATTTAGTCTCTAGGGTCTGATATTTTTTAAAGGTGCTGTTCCATGTAACTCTAGTTGAAGCTCAATGGGAACTGCAGGTGCTCAATGCCACTGACAATTGGGAATTTAGGGCTAAATCCTCAAAGGGATCTAACTGCCACTGGAGGTGACTAGATCCTTAAAATTCCTGCCTACCCTATTTTTTGGGGGGGAGAGGGGGAGGTTGGAGGAGGAGAGAAAGGACTTAGGTGCCTAACTCCAGAAGAGGGTTCATGGCTGTGAATCCAAAGCTTCTGGAGGGGCGGAGCTTGAGACCCACCTCTTTCCTTGGCATTTCCTGTTGGCTAATTCAGGTACTGCATCTAAGTCCCCTTTGTGGATCGAGCCCTTAATGGCTAAAACCATATTTTGTCCCTTAATAAGTCTCATTATAAATCTATAGTCAATGTTTTCAAAAGTTACAAATGCCATTAAAGAGGAGAAGGTGACCCACAAAGCTGACATTCCTCCCTGTTCCAGGTGTGTGTTCTGTAATAAGTAATTATTCTGAGCACAGAGTAATGAAATCAGCTTGCAAGAGCCCAGATTTTAATCAACATGCAAAAACTTGTCTTTATTGTAAGGGCCATTTCTAACAACTGGCTGAGTAAAGAATTATTATTTTTTGTTGTTGCTTTGTCAGGCAACAGCTACTGTAACAAGTTTGTCAGGATTGCTGACCTGCTGGAAAATAGCACTCAGAATAAAAAAAACCCCATAATCTAAGAGTGCATTAGTAAATTGTTCACAGACCATGAGACTCCACATGATTTGTACCAAAAATAGGCTTATTTCCACTTTAATTATGTTTCACACCCGGCATTGCTGCAACTGGAGAGAAATCCCAAGTCAATTTTTCATTTTGCCAGCTGAAGGAATAGATGACTTTGCACCCGCTAATTGGCATTTTAGCTTTTGACATAATATTTCTGTAGTACTTGAGCTGGCTAAACAAATGTGATGATTGTATTACTTGGTCCCTGGAAGATATCTCCTGAAAGTCTGAAAAGAGTTTAAAGATTCCACTGTCAAATGCATACTTTATTTGTAATTGCCTGTGGATGCCATTTCTACTCTGTTCTATACTTCTCACTTTGGAGGGGTTATTATTCATGTGTCTTCCAAAAGTGCTCTCAAATTTGTGCTCAGAGGGTGAAATTCCCCTACAAGGCTCAGTGCTTAAACCTTGAGTTGGTATTGCATGGCAGAGCAGCTACACAGCGGGGCTTCTCTAGCCCATGTACCATGGAGGAGGTCTATGTGCTGGTCTGACACAGGGCAGTATGAAGAGCAGTTTGGGGAAGGGTAGGAGGGTCAGGAGATGAGCTTGGGGATTTATAGTCAGATAGACTGTGTCCCTGACACACTGCAAGTGAGGCACAAGGGCAGCAGCTATTACTTAGACTTAATGCTGGGGAAATTCGCCATATGGACCGTGTAATTGATATTTTCTGCAGGCCTTCTGGATTGAATGAACTTCACCCAATAACAGTAAAATACTTTATTAACTCTACTGGTTATAAAGATTGAGAACTGGGGTTACTTACTTTTGTATTAAGGGAAGAATGTAGAGACTTTGGTAATAGATTATGTAAGTCATCACAAGTTTCCCATAATGTTTTTTTTTTTAAACACTTTTTCTGTGAACTTTGGAAAACATTCTAAGCAGAGTTCACTTCTCTCTTTGCTTCTACTGTTTATTATTTAAGAGATATCAGCAAGAGAGAGGAGAGATCTTTTCTGATGAAATTGGAAAGAGATGGAGACTTAAAGTGGCAGAGGGGAATTGGAGGCCTATTACCAGAAGGCAGGAGTTCCAGAGGAGAATGTTTCAGGCTGGTGATGAATATGTGAGAAGTAGTGTTATTGTACGTTGTACTTGTAGTATTGCCAAGCATTCAAAACATCGTGAGATTTTACAATAATAAATTTAGGATCTTTTTTTATTCACCTTCTGATTTATGAGCCGTCAGGGCTCATGGTTTAAAACTGTTTTCTGCAATCATGAGTGATAGAAACTTCATTTTTTAAATGGAAAGTTGAGATCACCTGGCTCAAGGAGCTGAGGCTTTAATCAGTTCTAAATATCACTATAGTCATAGTGGTTCTGACTCTTCTGTTTTATTGTACTTGTATCTTTTTACCTTAACACAAATAAATATTAATTGCTTTGCCTATGCATCAGTTCACGTTTGCCTCTTAAATACTTAGTCATTTTCAGAACAAACCACACCTTAATATAAAAATAAATTAATTTGCATACTTATTTTTCAATGTGGAATTTCAGTTTAACTTCTTGCAGATGCTTGGCCTACCCAGTATTCAGATGTATACCTGTTAACCTCTTTTTATCCTAAATATTATTTCCATTCTGCATTCCAAGTTTCAGGTGAAAGTAATATTCCCAACCAAAATAACCTCTGGTATAAACTGGAGCAGCCTGGGCTTCCTATGGGAGGCAGAACAGCCCAGAGTCTGTAACTTGGTATGATACATCTAGTAATAGATGAGCCTCATGAATTTCCAAGGTATTATGGTAGTTTGGGAGTTCAGTTTTCACAAAATTAATTGGAATTTGTGAACCATTTTTCTCTATGAAACTCATTTGTTCTGAGCCAGGGTTGATTAAGTGAAGTCAGCAGTGTGTCTGCACCTCCAGGAGGGATATTCAAGTCAGTTGCATGTCTCTGATTCTTCAGAATTTCCACACCCCAGATCTACTGACAAAGTCTGGAGTACAGCTGGGTGAAGGGCGGTGGCAAAGGCATAGGGAAGTTGAACACAACCCTCCCTCCTTTGTATATTTCTTTGCATGTCTAGCAGTAATTCACAGGGAGCATAGAGAGACAGCATATACAAAAGAAATGCACTAGTCATCAAGAGCTTAACCCAAATGGAAGGACTTCCAGTAATTTCAATGGGTTGGGGTGGGGGGATGCGAGCTCACTGACATCTAAATCACAGGGTCTCCTGTTTATGGAAAGTTGCATTACATTTTCATATTGTTATGCTAGCTTGGAACTTCAGTGCTTGTCTTTGGTAACCTGCCCTGTGGTTGTTCATGGTCTAGTCAGCCAGTAAGAGCAATTTCAGATCTACGGTATATCATTCAGTTTTTTACATTGTTCTGTACAATGTTTGTGTATACTATAAAATGTCTCTTATTCACAAGAAAAATTCTGCAAACCACTAGTTTGGCATATAAAACTATGCATCAAGGCTTTGATTGGTGGTAGAGTATATTTTCCTCCTGGATCTCTTTTTCTAGAAAGAATTTACCTTTGAGGATGTGAGACGGTATCAAAATAGGCATATTGGATTACTGCACAGACTGCAAAGAAAAAGAGAAGAAATACTCATGTGATGGATGTTACAAATTAGGATGCCATAATACCCAACATGTTGAAACCTGCTCTGTGCCTTACATTTGCATAGGAATGTAGAAGTGACTGATGGCTGCTATTATATGCAGACTGCTTATGACACTTTTACCCAGATATTGGGTGAAAATCAGAGCAATGTAACTTATGCATAATCGCATCCTGTTTTGGTCCAGACATGCTCACTTTGCAGCTTGAATAGAGTGATGCTACCCAGGTCACTGAGGGCATGTCTACACTGCAATAAGCACCCACGGCTGGCCCATGTCAGCTAACGTGGGCTTGGGCTGTGGTGATTCGAAGGCTTTTGAGCTGCTCTATTTTGTTTCTTAAGTATAGGATTGAGAACATTGCTTTGTCACCAGTAACTGAAAATAAGGGAGAAAACAGAATTAAATTAACTGAATTGGTAAGAAATGGGGTGCCAGCAAGAGACCATAACATTAAGGTGCATAAGTTAACAGTTAAGCATATACTAAAGAAATAAGGTGATGGTTTATAGTTTCAAACTTTGGTAATTGAAGTGTGCATACAATGTTGACACACTGCCAAGGATGGTGAGATGGCTGTTTTAAGTAGTTGAACTATGGTCAGTGTGTTAGTAGGCAGAGTGTGGAGTGAGGTCAGGTAAAGGTCACTCCAAAACTGAAGGGAGGGGTCAGTCAGGCATGCTCAGTCCAAAATTATGGGAGGGTCACCATCCCATAATACAAAAACTTGTTGTGTAATAGCTTTGAATGACAGTTAGATTTAGCTGTTGTGATTGGTCTATAAGTATGGACCAATCAGAAAGGGTCTGAAAGTGATTGGAGAATAGGTATGCTAATGCTAGGATTTAGAATAAGCCAATCAGAACAGTCTAAAAACTGTATATAAGGCAGAGAGCAAGCAGGAAAAAGTCAGTCAAGATAAGAGCAGGAGAAGGAGGGAGAACCAGAGTAGATTGGAAGAAACCTAAAAGAGCAGAGAAATCAGAAGCAGCAGCAACATCAGCAGTACTGCTGCCACAGTGCAGAAGGACCCTGACAAAACAGAGGGAAAGAAGCTTACAGAGAGTAAGCATGCCCACTATAGTAAATAGACTAGAAATAGGGTTAATGAATGTGTATGCTTGGGATAATAAAGATGAGTGTCTGTGGTGTGTATTTTTGTTACTATCAGGGACGGCTCTAGACATTTTGCTGCCCCAAGCACGCGGGGGGCGCTCTGCCGGTCGCCGGGAGGGCGGCAGGCGGCTCCGGTGGACCTGCCGCAGGCGTGCCTGTGGAAGGTCCGCTGGTCCCGTGGCTTTGGTGGACCTCCTTTGGCTTTGGCACGCCTGTGGGAGGTCCACCGGAGCCGCAGGACCAGCGGACCCTCCGCAGGCACGCCTGCGGGAGGTGCACAGGAGCCACCTGCCGCCCTCCCGTCGACCGGCAAAGTGCCCCCTAAGGCATGCCGCCCCAGGCACGCGCTTGGCGTGCTGGGGCATGGAGCCGCCCCTGGTTACTATATATAAATGTTAGGGCTTATTACGACTGCTGTCAGTGTCCTGCATGTGACTGATCACCTTGTGCAGAAAATCACTTAAGTCATTCCAACTGTATGACGTTACGGTTTTGGGTACTCTAACTTGTATACCTGTGCTAAGAGATTTATGTTTATGCTTTAATTTCAGTTTAGAGTAATTGTATTAGGAAAATTTGGTTACACTAAATAAAGAAAAAAAATTGTTTTGGGAAAGTACTGCCTGAGTGTAAATCCTTTGAGCAGATGGTTGTATCCATGTCCTACCAGGGATGAAAAGATCTAGTCAGGAAACTCAGAACAGAAGGGCACAGGGAATTCTACTAGGGCAGGCCACCTCCTTTTACCTTGCAGGAACAGATTAATAGGTCAACATCTTGGGAATTCGGAAGAAAGCAATAGGAGGGCTAATCCGGCATCCCTGGGGTAACAATGTGACTATAAAATTACAGTGTAGACATTTGGGCTCCGGGTTGAGGTTGAATGCCTACACTGCAATTTTATAGCCCGGAAGTCCAAGCCTCCTAAGCCCACATCAGCTGACACAGGCCAGCCATAGGTGTTTTATTGCACTGAGACATACCGTGTATCTCCATATGCACAAACTTTATACAAGTGAAGATACCTAACTGGTGTATCTTGGACCTTAACTCCAATTCTGATTGGTGGTGTCATGCTCACTTTGCATCTGTGTAAGCGCCTGTGCAGGGCACTGATGAATCGGGCCCATAGGATTTCCTTGTTCTAACACAATCTCACTAAGTGGGGGCTCATAAAACCTTTGGAAGGAAGCCAGATCCTGCAGACTCTTGGTAGTAGGATGTGGAGGGGGAATTTACAACAAGACCTGTGAGGCTCATCTGGCCTCCTTTATGAGCCTTAGGAGGTTCACCAGGGAACTCCTCCTCCCTTCTATCCCAACAACTCTTAGTAGCCTGGCTAGTCATGATCATGTTAGTGTTCATCAGAGGCCAATCTGAGCCAGCTAAGGACCATGGGGGCTGGCAGCCGTACTGCTCATGAAATGTGGAGGCCATGAGCTTCCTAAGGCCAAGAAGAGGCAGAGACTAGAGGCTGTCAGGTAGCTTAAGTTCCTAACACGTGATGGGATCAGGGAGAATCCCCAAAGAAACCTTGGGTGGGACCCAGACATCAGCAGAAGGCCACAGGGGAAGCAAGGAAGGGGTTCATAACCCATGTGGTTCCCTCTGTGTCAGCTGAGAGCAAGAGGTAGGGGCAGTCTCCTGTCCTCCCCACCCCCACCATGCACATCTCTAAATTCTGCAGATTTTCCAAGCCTGCTAACAGCCACATTTCCTCATGCTTTCCCTTTCTGGGGACCTCAAGATGTTCATTCAACTTTAGGAAGTCAAGAAGAGGGGACACCTTCATACACTTCCTGTATGATAGTGCTCTCCAATTTAAATATAGGGATTCATTCTCAATCTAGTAGAATCTTTCAAACTGGAAAAAAAATATTAATCATGATGACTGTAAGTATTCTCTAAGCTCTGCAGAAGAAGCCCTGATCCTGATCACTTAGAGATTTTCAGAAGTGAGACTATTTCCTTCCCTAGGGTGAGGACAGTGATTGGCAGGAGACTTAGGCCTTGTCTAAGCATACCTTTAAATATGCTGGTATGGTTAAGGTGGCATTATTCAATCCAGTGTGGGTGCAGTTATATCAGTATAAAAATGCTTAGAGGAGTATATTTTATTCCTCCATAGGAAGGGGAATACACCCACACCTTGACACACCACTGGGGATGCCTGACCATCACCATTGCACCATTGAGGACCCCAACTTGATACCTATGAGATCTAGCTCCGTCTTCCCCCTCCCTCATGTGGCCCTTTTCATCTCCCACCATCTTTCTACTGTCCCCTCTCTTTCTTGGATTTCTATCTGATCCTGAGATCAACCACATCACATGGCACCAGTAGAGCTACTTGAGATGGCCCATCCAGCTTTGTCCAGCCTGAGAAGGACCAGTGAAGGAGAGGATGTGACCAGACCACTCAGGTGACGTCCCTGATCAGGAAGGTGAGCTGGAGTCTGGAACAGCAGCTGTTGCAGCCAACCTGCTGTCTGAAAGCATCCATCCATGGCTGACTAGCTGACCTGGGGCCTAAGATCATCAACAAAAAGACATTTTCCCCATCTTTACTATTCTATCCTCTGTGTGTCTGTTTTGCCAAAAGCAGGAAAGTGCTCACCATTCCTGAACATATTGAATAGCACCAACCCTTTCTTCCCCACCAAGAAGGACTGCTTGACAGAATAAGAAGCTAATCTCCATTGTTTGAAAAAGGAATTTAGATAATTGATAGCTTTTGCATAATCTCTCAAGCTCAGATTCAATGCTTTTTTGCATTCTTTTGATTCTTTTTCTTTTGTGTATGCCAAGCAATACATTTCTGAACTTTGGCATGAATTTTCTAGAATGTTTGTGATGATACAAAGCAGACTGTGGTTTCTGTACTTGGAACCCTGAACCTTGTTTAAAACTGTTTAATGTTGTGATGGCAGTCATATTAACACCTGTGATTCTCTGTGTTCATTTACTCCATTCAGATTAACACAGCAAAGCTTTGTTTGAGATGCACATTTGCCAGGTTACTGGCATTTTTATCTGTAATAGTTTTGAGTGATAACATGCATTCAAACAGCCTGCAACCTTAACTTCAGAATAATAAAGACTCTTGTGTGGAAAAACATTATGCACATATTATTTTCCTTAGAATTTTATCTTGCCTTCTCTGCACCTTTTTTCCACAGGATCTCAGTATTTATTTTTAATTCTGCCTGATGTGTGATCCATTTACACCATATTTTATCACTGGATTTTTTTTTCTCTTCCTGCCCACTCTCTGTTCCCACCTTTCCCCCACAGTTTCTCCTAAATAGAGCAGGAACCTAATGATATTAAAGTTGAATGTTTAATCCTATGATATATGAATATGTTATGATATATGAATATGTAACACTAGGCAAAATAAACGTGCTTATCTCCTACTTGTATTAAAGGCTTATGTGACTGAATACTGTAATGCAGTCTTACATAAAAACTATGGCATGTAACTATGATCTATATTTGTATATCTTATTTTCTCTGTTGTTTCCTTTGAAGACTTGGGGCCTGATTAAGGTTAACGGAAAGGCTTCTGGTAAATCAAAAGGTATTAGATCTAGCCCTAAAACAATCAGGCCTGATTCTCCTCTCCCTTGCACCCTGTGTAATTATTTACATGTGGGTGTAAAACACACCAAAACTGAATGCAAATTTGCCCAAGTGTAAATTATTACACGGGGTGCACGGCAGGTCCCACATTTCTTTCTAGGTGTATCTGATTAGTTCTCTCTATTATTAATGCTGATTCCTGATTTATAGCAAAACTTTAAAAAATTGAAATGGTCTTTATGTTCACTCCCCCCCACCCTCTAAATTCACTTGAGTACTTTCAGAACTGTAGGTCCTTGATTTGTAGTTGTTTATACTAAACACAAAGGGTCCACCTCTCTAAATAGTCTGGCCTTATAAATTGGCTTAGAGGATCATTGTAAAACATGAACTGATTGAATCAAACTATAAAATTGCTATTAAAAGTGCAAAAGCCAGTAAGCATTCTGGCCTTCAGATCACCTCTCTCTATTTTGTATCACAGCTTTCTTGTTACAGAAGTCTATTCCTACTTATCTCTATTGGGCTATGCTGTGGTTCATGGAACTTATTCATTGACTAGAAAGCTTTTTTAGGGAAGAAGAAATCGAAGGCCAACTACTAAGTGTTATAAGACCACAATTACTGTGATTAGTTAATTTCTGTCACTTCCTTTCTTCGTATTTATATTTAAAAAGCCAGAATTCTTTCTCTTTGCAGCTGTAGAGTGAGTCCTTCCTCCAGCTATTTTGGTTTAATCCCATCTTTCTTGTATGCAGGCAGATTTAGATATTCATTTTTTGATGTATAGTATAAATACGTATTGTTCCTGTGATAGTTAAAATTACATTAATTTTGTTTGTTAATTTCCAAAGGTCCTCTTGTTTTTGTGCCATGAATAAGATATTTTCAAATGTCAGATTTTTCTTATGTTACAGAACACAAAGCTTTGGACACACCCTGAATATGTAGGGAGGAGGAGAGGGAGAAGTCAAAGTGGGGTCTATGTGCTGCATTCTCTTCACCAGTGAAACTGTTACTTGCTGTGATATCTGTGTCCCCCCAAAAAGCAAAAGCATTGTAAGAGTGTGGTCAGTCATGTTTATTCAGGTAGGAACATCTTCACTCCACCATCATTTCAAAGGCTTTTATGCAGTTTGGAATTCAGATAGTGAAAAATGTTCTCTGTATGAAGTTGAGGATGACGGTGACATTAGCACCATTGCAACATCTTTTTCTATTAGCATGTCTGCAGCCAATACAGTCTATCACTTGTAAAGATTTCTATAACCAACAGGCTTAAGCAGAGCTCATTAGAGCTTTCACTCAGAAAATATCTAGATAGCTATAAAACTTCTGCAATTTTCTCCTGTGGAAAATACCAGTTTGGGCCCTTCCTTCTGTGCATAGATCCATGGTACTCTTAAATTCCTTTGAGATGTTATTTTTCTTCTTTCAAAATTCACAATGTATAGTGAGTTGTCTGAATCTTGGTCAGGCAGTAGTTATTCAAGGCAGCCAAAGGAAGAATTGTGGCAACTCACCATTGATGTGTAATGTACAAGAAAGCAGGCAGTGTGTCTCACTACTCATTAACTTTCTTCTCCATCATCTACAGAAAGCACTTGCAACAAAATCTCGAGGAGAATAGCATTGCTGTCTAAAAGCCATTAAAAAGCCTCATAAAGCTACTTGAAACAAAAATAAAAGTGACTTTTCTTCACCAGAATTGAGAACGGGATGTATTGTCACTGACGTTGAGAGGAGCATTTCTGGAGAAGTTCATGAGGTATATTTCACTCAATCTTTGTAGTCGTTTTCTCAAAGTTGTGAATATTCTCTTTAATATACAAGCCAAAAAAAAGTAAACTGTAAAGAAACAGATGCAAAATATCACTATCAGTAGATTTTTACCTTGCGTATGTTGCCGTATTTTCATGAACAGAAAAAAGCTGTGCATGAATACTGTGTGGACTAAGCAATTCTGAAATAGACCTGTTTGTTTGGTTTTAGTTGTTTTGATCTTCAGGGTACACTCTAAGGTGCATCTATTTGCATAAACTGCTGCAAAAGGGTGGTATTTGATAGGGATTTGATATACAATGGGGAGGATGTTTTGTGTTTTTTAGCAATTTGAGTTCTGTTGGCTGTTGGAGGAGAGTATGCTGCCTTTCAATTTTCGTAAGTTTTTGTATCAAAATCGCTTGTGCCAAGGGTCCCTAGAGCTCTGGATAGGGGCCCATTTTTACATGTGTATAAATCTAAATAAATAATATCACTCGTCAATGGATAGTTTGATGCAGGAGTTCTTTTTGAGTCCATTTTATGCTGCTACTTATTTGCTTCACATATTGGCACCTTTATCTGCTTTGCGGCTTTAGTGTGGGATTGAGAGTAACAAACTTTCAGTACGTCCATTGAATGCCAATGGTCATAGGAATTACTAGTATTGGCTCATGCTTACACATATGTTACTCTAGGCCATAAGCAGCAATGACTGGTTTGTATCTGCATCAAAGGGCTGTAAAGAATTGTATTTGTATGGGCTTGGAATGAGATTCTTCACTTACAGAGGGAAAAAGCAATATTTGGAGGGGGACATCCTAAGACTGCAAGTGTACTTTCTTGTAATCTGGTTCATTTTGCCAAAGATTCCCAAACTACCTTAATTTGGGATAGTTTGTGGTTGTAGTTTCATAATTTGGGATTAGTTAGCCCTGAAAGATGTAGATACCCTTAAATAAATTCTGATTCCTTCCTATCCAGAGCAATGTTTTCTTACTTTATGCTGGTGCAGGTGATAGTCTGTTCTGGACACAGTAACCATTCTGGGCTGACAGCATGCTGCCTATATCATGTCCTCAAGAAGAAGGCCCATACCTCTTCTGCCACAAGAGGTCCAGACCAAAAGGGACCTTTGTTAACTTTCTATGGATTCTGCTGATTTCTCTGAGCTTTCTGTCCAGGGCCATCCAGGTAAAAAGATAAACAGCTAGATTATGGCTGGCCACAGTCTTATGAAAATTGCCAGATTTCACTTGATCCAGATGATGGTTTGATCTCATCTTCCCATGCTAAAATTGGCTTTTCCTTTTATATGTCATCCTTCTTGAGTGCACTTAGAAAAATCAGAGTGCAGGCTTTTGGCTGCCTGATAATTCTGGGGTCAAAAAAAAAAAGGTTGAACTTCAGTGAGTTATTGTAGCCAAGAGCAGCGTTTCTCAGATACGACCACCATGACCACATGCGGTCACCAGGGGCTTTCACCAGGCCTCACGAGCAGTGATTGGGGGGGCAAAGCAGCCGCCCCTCCCTCTCTCTGTTGCTCCTGGATGTGCCACATTGGTATTGGTTCTGCCACCTGGGGCACAACACTGGAGGAGCAGGCAGACTATGAGTTCCCCACCTTCCCATGGGTGGGGGGGCTTGGGCTTCAGCCCTGGGGTGGCAGGCTGGCACTCTCCAGCCACCAGGTTGTGGAGCTTCAGGCTCTGACCCCGTCCCTTGGCCATGGGGATTTGGGCTATGGCCCGAGGGCTTCAAGCTCCTTCTTGGGGCTCCGTCCCCTGGGCTTCAGGTTCTGGCTCCCCACTGCCTTCTCCACCTCTCATCGCCCCAGGCCTCGCAGCCTATACATCCACCTCCCTGTCCAGGGCTTAATTTGTCCCCAGGCTGGCTAAGTCTGCTGTGAAAAGTGATACTTGTATGTTTGTTAATATCACTTTTTCACAGCAGACTTAGTAGTTAGCTGGGAGGCTGTGAAAAATATTAAGACATGCAAATATCACTTTTCACAGCAGCAGACTTACTAGCGAGCAATAAATAAATTACAATGATTTTGATGTGCATATTTGCATATTTATTTGTTTTTTGTAAAGCTAATTAAGTATTTTAGGAAAAATTGTCAGAGCAGCCACCAGCAAGAGTTTGTGGCCACACTCTGATGCTGGGCCGGCTCTAACTTTTTTGCCGCCCCAAGCAAAAAAAAGAGCGCCACCCCACCGTAACACTCCCCCCATAAGCACCATGCTGCTGACCCCCCCGAGTGCCACGCCGCCCAAGCCCCCGCCCCCCTGAACACTGCGCCACCCAAGCCCCCGCCCCCCACGAGCACCGCACTGCCCAAGCCCCCGGCCCCCCGAGCGCTGCGCCTCCCAAGCCCCCCACCCTCCGAGCACCGCCTGGCCGAAACAAAAACAAACAAACCCCAAAAAAACCCTCCAGCACCTCCTGGCCGAACCAAAAAAAAAAAAAACGAGCACCGCCCCGCCCCAAGCAAGTGCTTGATCAGCTGGTGCCTGGAGCGGCCCTGCTCTGAGGCCACTGAAAAATTTGTTGTGAGAACCCATGGCCTAGAGCCTCTTTGCACCCTAGTTTTAAATGTATTTGCCATCTCCTGGTTAGTCTGAAAGCAAGTGTTCAGTTCACTGTTTGTGATTAGGAACAATGAGTCAAACTGTCTTTTCAAGCAATTTGTAAGTTGTTAAGATCTCTCCACTTTCCTCTTCAGATGGATTAGAATGAGGGTGATACAATCATCTGTGGCACCCTGTGCATCTGAAGTCTAGCAGTAAGTAATTCTGAGGCCCATTTCAGTTTTCTCTCTGTACTGACCACTTTACATCACACATGCACAAGTCTTGCATTTCAAGACTTGGTGTCATGAATGCATGGTCTATGCAATTATGTTTTTTATTAGGCATGAATGATCTCTGCATGTTCCTTGTATTAGATCTTGTAATACTGATGCTTTTCACTATCCATACTTTTGCCAGTATGGGTAATAAATTAATTCTTGTAAAGAGCCTTGAGATCCTCAAATTAAAGATGTTATAAATGTGAAAAGCAAATAGTGAACCTGATACTATAGCTCTATAGCAACCCAAAACCAAACACTTTGTGTTTTTAACTCCTTTCTGTCAGGCAATAGAAGATAAGGTTCTTTTTCACTGCCAGCAGGTATACGAGAACCAGAGTTGGGCCACTTAGTTAAAAACATAATATATTCACAAGGACAATTTGTTTCTGTCTAACCAGTTGGTTGCAGGGGATGGAAGCACTGCTTTGTTCATCCAAGAATGAATACGTAGAGTTTCAATGCCAGTAGTTGAACAGCACAGAATACCCCCCTTGTGTACCCAAGCTGAGATATTTCTGCTGTCTTACCAGACCAGGAGTATATAAAGGAGAATATATTTAAAAAAATAATAATAATAAAATAATCCTGGCCGGCACGGAGAGGACTTTCAGTCTATGTTCTACTGATTCTACTGATAGTGATGGAACAAGTAAAGTAAGACACAAACATATACCTCATGTGGGATGGCAACTAGTGCTCCCTTCCCATCTCAGCTCTATCTACACTGTCTTTGACAATTCTCTAGCAAGCAATCCAAAAGAAATGCAACTAATCATCACATCATTGTTAGAATCCAGAACAGGCTCTCCGAAGTGTGTATTTCAAATAGTACAGTATAGTTTGTAGGCCAGATCCAGAAGTTTTTCCTAAAACCTTAGAATGTCTGAGTCTGCTTTTTAAGTTTTTTTTTTCCCCCAAGACTATAGACACTGGTCAAATACAGAACTGAGCGAAAGACTCTGATTTCAATCTGAATGGAGTTTTTTTTTTGCTTGTTCTTTATTATCATTACTGTAAACATAGTTACAGAATAGCAGTTCTAGGGGGACAGGTTAACAGAATGACTTTGAATATCTTGTTGACTCTAGGTTAAAAAAGGCAAATGGATGAGATCCTGGAGTTCTCTGTCAGCTGCCTATCACAGGTTTGTGACTTCAGGAACATCCTAGAGGTAATGGCAGGGCGGTCCAAAATGCTGCATCAGTTGAAAAGCATTAATCTATAACCAAAACAATATGAAAACAAAGATCCTTTTTAATGATGTTATTGTAGAGTAGGCTAAGTACCCTTGAGACCAAGAAGCCTCTTGTGTCATGCCTGTTGTGATTCAGTGTACGTTGCTATGATACTAAAGGGATAGGTCTAGAGTAGATGAGCGCTGAGCTAGAGGATGTTAATGCTGCTTCAGCTTTGAGGTCTCATTTACTGGCCTTGTACACTAGTTGGAACTGCACAGAATACAGCCAGTTTTTGTTGGTGTTGCTTATTAAAGTAGAGACAAGATTCTGACTCAATAGGTGCTACAGCAATGACTCAGGGTATTGATGATGGAATAAAATCCCATTCAGTCTTTACTAAATAAGAAATTCAGAGAATGGGCCGGGTAAATATCTGGAAATCAAAACAATTGTAGATTCTAAGGTCAGAAGGGACCACTGTGATCATCTAGCCTGACCTCCTGTATAACACAGGCCATAGAACTTCCCTGAATTAATTCACCTTTTTTTATTCTAGAGCATATCTTCTAGAAAAGCATTAAATCTTGACTTAAATATTTAACTATTTCCAGTGATGGAGAATCCACCACTATTGGTTAGTTGTTCTAATGGTTAATTACCCTCACTGTAAAAAAAATAAATTAAAAAAAAAGGTGTGTCTTGTTTGCAGTCTGAATTTGTCTAGCTCTTGCTTTGAGTGATTATTGATTTTGTCTGCTAGATTGAAGGGCCTGGGTTGGGACCCGATGGAGTGGGAGGGCCTGGATTCCCCTACCCTGTTCCCCCTCCTCCCTGTCATGAGAGAACCCAGAAGTGGGGGGATGAAGGGTCATGCAGGAGAGACTAAGGCCCACTACCTATGACCTGGCAGGACCACCTCCAAGACAAGCAGACTGAAATGAGCTCTGAAGCCATTGCCTAATTACTAGGTCAGCTGGCCATTGGATTGACCTGCTACACCCATATAGGTATGTATAGACTGATCAAGTCTCCCCTTACCCTTCTGTTTGTTAAACTAAACAGATTGAGCTCCTTTTCCAGTCCTTTAGTCATTTTTGTTTCTCTTCTCTGAACCCTCTCCAATTTATTAACATCCTTCTTGAATCGTGAGCACCAGAACTGGACAGAGTATTCCAGTATCAGCCACAGTAGTGCCAAATACAGAGGTAAAATAACCTCTTTACTCCTACTTGATATTCCCCAAGGATTGCATTAGTCCTTTTGGCCACAACATTGCACTGGGAGCTCATGTTCAGCTGATTATCCACCATGACTCCAAGTGTTTTTCAACCTGCTTCCCAGCTTCCCATTCTGTAAGTAAGGCCTTCATTCTTTGCTTTTAGATTTGAGTTTATATTTGACTGTTTTAAAACACACACTGTTAGCTTGTGCCCATGTTACTAAGTAATCCAGACCCAGGTTTTAGATTCACAGAGCTCAGTAAATAAAAAGCGTGACTTCTAAAACTTTCAATTCTAGTTTAGGTGAGAAACTAGTCTGCAAATCTGAACATGAGAGATCCTTTCAGTTCTCATCCTTGTGTGTGCTTTGTACCTGTAAGTGAAGAGGAGCTGGAAATGGCCTTGGTTGAACTCTTCAGTAACCTGACCAACTATTTTAAGAAGTGGACCCTTTTCTTCAGAGCTTGGCCTTAGTGATCCATCTTCAGGATGGTGACCCTCAACAGGTGACCGTGAAACAGCTGAGTGTTCATCTGCTTGCTTGCAGCATGTCTCTTCTTTTTCATTCAGCACTGAGGTACCACTCAGTCCTGTCTAATCAAGTAAGCCTTGCCTTGTAATACAGTAACACTTGCAGTCCTTCCTTTTTAACAGCTGAGCCACTGCATATGAGCCCTAATCTCCAAGCCTGGTCATTGTAGTTATTCCACCCCATCAACTCTTTCAATCCCATTAAACAGAACGGCTTTCCCTAGGATTCAAGATTCTCACCTTCTTTTAGATGTGAAGCATCACCTTGTAGAAAACAAATACCTTTCCTTAGATTCAAACCACTCTGCCGGTATCTTAATACTCATCTGTATGAGAAGGCCATGATTGAATTCTGAGGTTTTATCAGTAAACTTTTCAGGCTATTGGTAAGTATATTCTGTATCTTGCAAGTTGCAGAGCAGGCATTTATGGAAGAGGAGGGATGGAGGGTGATGTAAGCAAAAGTGTGTTAAAGAATTTCTGGTTTTCTAGAAAGCTAATTAAATTACTCAGATTCTCCCATGCCTTCCATGTTGCACCATCCTACTCACTTTCTCTACAAGCTGATTTATATCCATACCAAGATCTTTTGTTAGTCATGAATCTGAAAGCATATATATGGGATTTGTCCCCTCAGTGCCCTATACATCTCTGTGTAAACATAGAGGATTCAGCTCCGTGGTTCTCCTTTATTCATCATTTCCCTTTCATCATTTGAGTAATAGTTGCTGTCCCTTGTTCTCCATGTTCATCTGTCTGTCTCTCCTCCCCTGTCTTTTTTCTTGGTGGAGTCTTTTTGTATTCTTAGTCCTGGACAGAGGTTCTAAGGATTCCCTACCCATGTTTTCCTTACACAACTCCTCTACCATTCAATGGAGGCTGACTTCACCAACCACTATCTACTCCAGGATTACTTGATTCTAGGAATCCTCTCTAGAGCCCAATAGTACATTTCCCTGAACTAGATAATACTTCAGAGAGTCTGTAGGTTTTAATTATAGAAGCCAACACTTCTAATTACCTGCTTAGTAGATGCAACATGGGAAGATTCAATCATGTTAGTATTTAGAGGCAGACAGAGCCAGTATTTGTAATAACTGGTGTCCAGGTTTATATCTTAAGTCCAGGAACAAATGGACAAATGAGACAAGAAGTCATGGATGATGACTGCTAATGACTCTCACCTTATTGTTAAACAGGGGGTCTGAATTCCTTCCTTCTCTATAGAACTATCTATTTCTTTCCAATGAAATGTTAGTTGTGCTAATAGTGTAGAGTAGTGCACGCCACTACATGTGCACACATAGTCTTGCAGGCATTCAAATATTCACACAGAAAACACACTCTGATTTTCAGATACCTTGTTTTAAATGGTATTTGTAAAGTTTTTTTCTCTACCCCTGTACCCTGCTAATGGATTAAACCATGAACATTTGCTTGCATTATTTTAAAAGCATTTCAGATCATTTGTAAACACCAGTCTCTGACAGTTCATTCTGACTAGAACTCTTGGATTTACAAAAAACCTTCTGCCCCTAATATTGTGTGTTTTATGGATGCTGGTAGTAGCTGATGCTCATGAAGGTAGTTGAACCCAATGAGTACATACCATAGGGAATACCCCAACCTAGGAGCCAGTCCAAGAGGGTGTAATGTGTTTCTTTCTTTACCTTCCTTGAGCAAAAGAGGCATAAGTTCTGGCAGCCATATTTCCAATGAGATGAGGTTTAGAAGTTCAACCCCATTGTGACAGCCCAACAAAGTGGTCATTTTTCCATATACTTCTGCTCTTGTGATGTTTTTGTTTTTCCTTTCCTTTAAGTATCATAACTTTATTTTCCTGGAGCTGTATTCTGTCATAAAATGAGGTCTGTACAATACTCCATGCTTGTAATCCTTTCACTGAAGCAATCTCATTGTGGTGTTGTTTTATCTATTGAGTGCTGCTGCATCTGATGCAGAGTCATATTCCTGTCCTTTATTGCTGTGACATTTTAGGTGGCTTTCTGGAGACTCTCTGCCAATGTTTCTGTCTAGTGGATAGTATGCTGCCCTGGACTTCTTGGCTTTATCAATTGAGCTGTGGATTCATCTTGTTGTGAGGATGGGTGTCAGTGGATATGATTTGAAGGCTAGAAATGGTGAGTGTGAATGTTTTTTGTTTTCCCCCTTATAAGTGTTTGAAAGGAGCAAATGCTCAGAGAGCTTTCTAGCTTGTCCATATATGACTTTCTCTCTCCTATCCTATATTTTGTTGCCTGAAATGTGCTACTGGTTAAGAAGTTTCATCTCCTGATGTTAAGGGGATAATGCCTTGGGTATTTTTTTTGTAAACTGTAACTAAGGCCCTTGGATTTAGTTTTGATGATATTTTTACTGAATTTCCCACTTTTCGCAAAAGCTATTTGCTTTTTACTGATTTTTTTTACTTGAATTTTGGACCACTCAAATATATGAAAATACTGATTATGTTAAGAAAACCCAGTACATTAGGTAGATGTCTATTATAAATCAAACTAAGTATAAATATGCGGCTGTCTTTTAAAGTACGGCAGTGTAGTTGAAGACACACACACACACACACACACACACACGCATATGTGTATGTATTGTTAATGTACAGTTCATTACATAAACCAAAGCATTAAACTGGTTTTGCTTTCAATACTCTTACTTTTCTCTATTTGTTGCTTTTCTTCTTGTTTTCCTCTCCCCCAGTCTTAACCTCAATATTTACCCAGCAAACTATTAAATTAATTTTTTGCACTGATTTTCACCAGTTTTTAAACTTTTAGAGTGAATATTGAAATTCCCAGGGCATTTGAAACAAAATAAAAGCCAATATCAAAGGGCCTTGACTATAACTCCCTTTCTGAAACCTGTTCCAGTTTCACTGAAAAGCCTGATCTACATTTACTGATCTGGTACTTGTTCCAAAGTGCCACATTAAAGAATGTTACATGTCCTGGTTTTCCTCTCAGGAGCAGCTTCAACAGATCCCATAACAATAATTTATCCTTTGTGACATTGCTGTGTGCTTTCCCTTGAAAGTCATGCTCTTTTACAAAAATCCCAGGGCAGAATCATCTCTCATATTTAGGCCCCAATCCTTATGTCTAAGTGATCTTTTCTTGACACAGAATTTGAGGGGTGCAGGGGGGAAAGGTGACTTTCTGAATCTGGATATGTCTCTGATGTGCTTGCGTGAATGAAAAATGTTAGTTCTGGCTTTGGATAGGATATTATAAAGCAAATTGTAACAATCTTAACTGACCTTGCAGCATACAACATTGTAACAATTGCCTGTGTTTATATCTGGGTGTATCAGGTCAGCAGCAATTAACAATGATCTCTGTATTCTTAGGTTGCCATACTAGAGTTACCAGCATTGCTTACTGTTATGCCAAAAGACTGTTCACATACAGGCAAGACTCCCATGAAGCTTTGTGAAGTAGTGCTAAGAGGGACAAAGAATTACTTGTAGGTAGCTTTTACTTGATTATAGAGCAAATATATATATCTAAAGATATGGTCAAAATTGATAATCCCCATTTCTTTTTCTTAACTGCCCTGTAGATCACTGAATAATTGTATGAAGCTGAAATGCTGGGGCTAAGGGTTATTATACTGTATATTAGAATTTCTTGTAATTTTCATGATCTATAAACCAGACTAATAAAACATGTGTATCAGCCTTAAATGATAAACTATCAAACTAAGAATAAATTATGATTAGCTGTCCTGTCAGTCTTAATTAAAGCTGCAGGATACAAATAGAAGTCTTTTCTCAGAGCAATTAACATGGCAATTGGGAATACACAAAAGTTTTAAATTCATAGTAAAACCTTATGATATAGAGGAGAGAATGAACTGTGCTGAATATAACAATTCACAATTTCAGAGAAAGTTACAGACTAGATTTTGCATTTTTGAAGAAAAAGGTAGGGACATATATGCATCGTAGCAAGTGGAAATATTTCTCCCTAGCCTGCTGAACAATGGCTGCATATCTACAATTATTCCTGCAAATATGCAGAGAAATCAACTTTATTCCTAATAATGTAACTAGAACTTTGTGTGCAGTGGTCACTGTGCTTAGAAACTGGTTCCAGAGATATACAAATCTCATCCACTGTCAAGCCCCCCTTTCTTTTTATGTGCATGAAACAAACCTGGACAGGTCACATAGGAGAATATTATAACTTTCACATGTTGGTAGTTTCTGACACACCTGGTGTGATGCACAAAGTCTCTATGCTTTCACTTCTGTGATACTTAGAATCCTATACTGACTGACTATCAAATATGACAAATCTAATCCAACCACTATTTTATCTAGGCACAGATAGCATTTGTGACTTATTCTGATTTGGGTTTTTTTAATTAGCATGCATGTAACATAATTTCAGCCATAGTATCGATCTTCTGTATCGTTAGGTGACTTATATGGTACATAAACCTTAAACTTTAGGTTTTCTTTTTATATCCAGCCCAGCTCATTACCAAAAGTCCTTTTCTGCTGAATGCCTTTTAGTGACCTGTATGAAATGAGTTGTTGATCTCATTTCATTTCCTACTAGTCTCATATCCATATCACATTTTAATATTAGTCTCAGCTGAGAGACCAAAGAGTGAATGGTCATAAAGACTGAACTACCCTCTAACCTCTAAAGTTAGTCCTTCTAGCTGAGGACTAAGACATTTTCTGGGTGGTTTGGGGAAGCTTTCACTGCCACCTACCATTCTGTACTTGCTCTCTGAAGACCCAGTTCTGCAGATGTTAATGTGAATAGTGTTTATTCACCTGAGTAATTCCTTTGAAATCATGAAATCTCTCAGTATGAGTGCCATCAATCTGGTACTTTTAGCCTGCACTAAATACACTTGAAATAGTAAAGGAAAAAAAATCTTTGACTCCAGGTGAATACTGTGGGAGTGCAGGATTTTACATTTGTATATTGAAAGTACACATCTGAGTACTAAGGAACCTATGTGGCATTTCTTATCCCTTATTGATGTAAATCTCATTACTTTGGTGTTCTGTGACTGATGTGATTTTTAATCACTGACCTTGAAACTTTTGAGCTCCAAAAATCTGGACTGCAATGACAAATTAAAAAGACTTAATGCATTATATTAAAATCTCCTGTAACTACTGTTTAAATAAACAACAAAAGTGCAGAGTTCATTATAGAGAAGAGCCTAGAATGAGCAACAGATCAAATAGTCAGTGCAATTTCTGAACAAACAACTTGTCATCAAAGTTAATGGGAAAACTAAATGTGTCACTGATCTAGTGGCAGTGATTAGCTCAATAATTAAGTTATGGTAAAAGGTCAATGGTGAAAAGTCTGATCTTTGTTCTCTGGCCCTAGTCACATCACCTGGGTCTGAGTTACAAAAGGTTGCTAGACCTATCACTGGTTCTAGTGGCTGCTGTTACAAAGTTCATAAAATGCCATAAAGCAGAGGGTCAATTCAGTATGTAGAATGATGGAATAACTACTGGATGGATGGGTTGCCAAGACACCTAGAAGAAGAAACAGTTAACACTCTCCATCTTGCCTATAAGAGACAGCACTGCTCTATTGCCCTACACAGCCAGCTCTGCCATATTGGGCTACAGAAGCTACTCTGTATACTGGAGTAATCGGATTTAATACCTTAGCCAGGATTACTTGTAAAATCACACATTTAGTCTTAATTGATTATAAACTAAGGTAACAAGGTGAGATGCCTTTTAGGTTTTATCTTGTTTGGGAGAATGGTTTTTAGTTTAACTTCTTAATTGAAGATAAACAGAATTGTTAACAGTACAAATAATGTATTTTACACAAGCTCTAAAAGAGAGGGTGACAAATCTGAGAGGCAAAAGAACACAGCAGAGTTGAGTCAGTGTAGTCTGAGTTGTAGTTTTGGGTTGGCTAATTTGCAAGAGTTAAGATTATAGTTTTAAAACCTTCAGTATTTATTACACCATTCAATAAAAATATTCCACACTTTACCATTTTTCAATGGCAAGGTTGCAGAGTAGGAAGAAAACCTTAATTATGCCAATAGCTCCCTTATTTACAATATTACATGTATACATTTATTACAGTAATTTATTAGGTATTATTTGTGAGGAAACTAGTGCATATATTTTCTTTTTATATCTTGTTGAAAGACAGGGGGAAAACACTTATCTCTACAGAAGAGAGATGGTAAAATAATTGCACACTGAAATTATTATGGTTGACTACAGAGCTACAACATCAACAGTTGTGAAAGCTGCTGTCATGGCTAGACTTACCTTTGTTGTAACTCCCACACACTGCTTTGAAAATGTACTCTTCTTTGCCTACCATTGCTTAAATGGTAAATGTAGAGCTGTTTCTCACTTCTTTGACTTATAAAAATAGTGTAATTAATAGAAAAGTGAGTCAGTCATTATGGGGCTTCTTAACATAATTAGTTGTCATAAAGGTGCAAGCCTAGTGGTGTTCTAATTAGCTCTTTGAAATCTGATATTTGGTTCTTTTGTTGTTTATTAATTGTTCCAATTCTAGTCAGGCTAAGGATTGTACTATCCTAGCACTTCTATACAACCATGAAACTCCCACCCCCATTGCACCTAAAGTACAACAACTCCACATTAGGCTGGGTTTGTTTTGCACGTATTTCTTTTAAATGTGGATGCTGCATTTTTGCAGAAACCACAAATAAGTCTCCCCACACCCTGAAAGATTCCAGTGCCACTTCAAGATAATGGGGTATATATACGCCTACAAATAAAAGAAGATCAAGTAGGTCATAAACTGCCCAGAGATCTCATCTGGTCCATTCTGGTTTCACAGATCCACTGACCAATCCCTTCCCCCTGAAGAGACATATGTTCCAAAGGAAGCAGGGCTGGCTCCAGGCACCAGCTTAGTAAGCAGGTGCTTGGGGCAGCCACTTCGGAGAGGGGCAGCATGTCCAGCTATTCGGCGGCAATTCAGCGGAGGGTCCCTCACACCCGGTCGGAGCGAAGGACCTCCCGCTGAATTACCGCAGATCACGATTGCGATCGCGGCTTTTTTTTTTTTTGGCTGCTTGGGGCGGCAAAACCCCTGTAGCCGGCCCTGAAAGGAAGAATACACTGTCATCATTGAAACAACACTTTTGAAAGGCCAGTCAAATCTTACCACATTTCTAGTTCAACAGCTGCAACCTTTTGCATGCCTTCTCTCTTTTGGAGACTGATTTCACCATTTCCAACATGTGTGGCGGCAGATCACGACAGACTGGTGGGTCACAGAGGTCATAACATTGGGCTATACTGTCCACTTTATATCACTCCCTCCTTTCCAACTCCCTTCCCCATCCTTCTTAAAGGACTCCTCTATTAGTTTTTAATGAGACAAGAAATAGACTCTCTCCTTTGATTAGTAGCTATAGAGCTGGTCCCAGCTCCTCACGAAGGGGGTTCTATTCAATGTATTTCCTTGTGCCAAAGAAGGGTGGATGGTGAAGACTGATTTTGGATGAAAGACTACTAAACAAGTTTGTAAAGTCTCAGAAGTTCAGGATGGTGACTCTGACAGCTATAACCCCTTCACTAGAGACAGGAGATTGGTTTTCAGTCCTCAGTTTTCAAGACTCCTATTTCCATATAATGAAACACCCATCTCACAGGAAATATCTGAGATTTACTATAGTCCAGGAATATTTTCAATAGAGTATTTCCCTTTGGCCTTTCCTTGGCCAAAGGGTGTTCCCAAAAGCTCTAGAGGTAGTGACCAATTACCTTCATTGGGAGGTGATTTTAGTTTTCCTGTATCTTGCCAACTGGCTGCTCAAGGATCGATCTTATGAAGCATCCACTCAGATGGCATGCTCTCTTTTCCAGGAATTGGGTTTTCAGCTCAATATAAGAAAATCCATTTTGACCCCGTACGAGAATACAGTTCATAGGAGTGTACTTGTATCTGTTGACAGGCAGGTCATACCTTCCCACAGACAGACTGTTAACTCTTATCAGATCTAGTCAGGACCATTCAAGGGAGTCCACAAACCACAGTAAGGAACACTCTACCACTCCTGGGCTATATGGCACCTTTGTGACCAAACAGGCAAGATTAAGCCTCTGATTCTTTCAGAACTGGCTCAGAATGATCTGTTCACTGACCAAAGACAGTTTGGACAAGTTTGGACAAGCAGCTCACAGTCTCTTTTCATGTAAACAACTCCCTAGGCTGGTGAAAAGATCAACTCATTGTCAGTACATTCCTTTCATTCTCCCAACTCTAATGATAACCATGGCATCTTAACACCCTCACTGCTCAGGGCAGATGGTCACCTCTGGAAACAAGTCCCAACATTAATCTGTTGGCACTCAGGGCAGTCAGGAATACTTGCCTTCATTTCCTACCTGTCATGAGTGCATACCCATCAGGATCATGACAGACAATGTGGCTTGAATGTTCTATATTAACATATCAGGGGAGCAAGATTACCTCTGCCCCATGTGCCAAAGCTATACAGCTGTGGAACTGGTGTATAGCCCATCAGATCCATATTTCAACAGCCTCCCTTCCTGAGGTTCAGAACACCACAGTCAATACCATCAGCAGGCATTTCTCCCAGGACTACAGATGGGAACTGGACTCTCAAATTCTCCACAATATATTCCAAAACTGGGGACTTCTAGAGATGGACCTCTTCGCTACCTCCAGGAAAACAAAGTATCATCTGTTTTGCTCAAGAGGAGGTCTAGGCTGTCACTGTCTGGGAGATGGCTTTCTTGGATGAAGGGGTTATTCTATGGTTTCCTCCAACACTCAAATACTGAGAGTGTCAAACATGATCAGACAGGACAAGGCCAGGTTATTCTTACAGTAGTGACCTGTCCAAGACAAGTTTGGTATCCTTACCTACTTCACCCGTGTGTCCATTCAGCAATCAGACTTCTGATAATTCCTGATCACTTCTCTCAAGACACAGGTCATTTACTTCATTCGAACCTAGAGACCCTCTGCTTCAGGCATGGTTCCTTGGTGTTTCAGTGGGTTAGAATCTACCTGCTCTGAGGAAGTACAACCAATGGTACTGGAGAGTAGAAAGGAGGCAACCCAGTTTACTTACCTGAAGAAGTGGAAGAGAGATTCAACCATTGGTATCAATGCCCCCAGCTCTCTGCTGTCCTGGATTACATGTTAGACCTAAAAATATTGGGGTTATCGGTTAGCCTGATGAAGGTTCATTTGACTGCAGTATCAGCTTTTCATTCTATGGTAGAAGGATTTTCTATATTTGTTCACCCTAAGTTTTCAGGATTTATTAAGGTTTTTGGCAACCTCTTCTCCAAGTTAGGGACCCCACGTTGACTTAGATGTCTCTCAAAGCCTCCATTCAAACCAATGATAAGTTATTTGCTTAACTTCGCTTCTAAAAAGGCCACCTTCATGGATATCACATCAAGCCGTAGAGTCAGAGAAACTGGGACCTTGTTGCAGACCATCCTCTTGTGGTGTTCTTCAAGGAAAAGGTCGTTTTTCACCCAGACCCTAAAATCTTACCTAAGGTACTACTAGATTTTCATCTTAGCCTGTCAGTTCATCTGCTGGTGTTATTTTCCAAAACCATATATGTGTAAACCTCCTTTCATACCTTTAGATGTTAGACAGGCAGGGACAGCTCTAGCCATTTCGCCGCCCCAAGCATGGTGGCACGCTGCGGGGGGCGCTCTGCCAGTTGCCGGTCCCGCGGCTCTGGTGGACCTCCCACAGACATGCCTGCGGAGGGTCCTCTGGTCCCGCGGCTCCAGTGGACCTCCCTCAGGCGTGCCTGCGGATGCTCCACCGAAGCCGCGGGACCAGCGGACCCTCTGCAGGCACCGCTGCGGGAGGTCCATCGGAGCTGCCTGCTGCCCTCCCAGCGTCTGGCAGAGTGCCCCCCGCGGCATGCCGCCCCAAGCACATGCTTGGTGTGCTGGGGCCTGGAGCCGCCCCTGTAGACAGGCCCAGGCCTTCCATCTAGATAGGAGCAAGCAATTTCAGAAGTCACCTAGACTGTTTGTTTCCATCACAGACAGATCCAAGGGGTCCACAGTTTCTGCTCACAGACTGTCAGATAGATCTCTGAGCATATTGTCGCTTCTTATGATGCAGCTGGTGTTCAGCCCCCACAAAGGGTGACAGCACATTCTATCAGATCACAAACAACATCCTTCCACAGCATTACTCAAAAACATTCCACTATCTCAGATATGCAAGGTTGCTAGCTGGGCTTCATTACATATTTTTTCTAAACACTATGCCTTGATCCATGCCACCATGGTCCTATCTTTCTACTTACAGCACATATCTGTCTATGTAACCAGGTTATCTTATTCCGGTTACTATTTGTCCACCCTTTTGTCTTTCCCTCCTATAATTGGTTACACTTGTTGCATCTTGCTTCACTTTAGATTGTAAGCTCTTTGAGCAGGGTCGGCTCTACAGTTTTCGCCTCCCCAAGCAGCGCGCCGAATTGCCGCCGCGGACAGCGGGGAGAGTCCGTGTGCCTTTAGGGCAGCAGGCGCGTTTCCGCGGCGGCAGCAATTCGGCAGCAGCTTCAATGTTTAGCTGAAGCCGCTGCGGACAGCTAAACATAGAAGCTGCTGCTGAACTGCCGCCACCGCGGATACTCGCGAGCCGCCTTAAGGGCACATGGACTCCCCCCGCCGTCCGCGGCGGCAATTCGGCGCGCTGCTTGGGGCCAAAACAACAGGGACTGCCACCCCTTGCAGAATGCTGCCCCAAGCACCAGCTTGGAATGCTGGTGCCTGGAGCCGGCCCTGTTTTTGAGACAGGATTGTAAGGTCTTTGAGACAGGATCCTATTTACATGTATGAAATATCAACAATGGCACGTTGATTCTGATTTGGGGCTTTAGTGTGCTTCTGAAATATAAATAATAATAGTCCAGATCCTCAGTTTGATGTAAGTTGGTGTAGCTCCATCCAAGTCTATGGAAGTTGGGAATTATGCTGTATATACCAGCTGAGCATCTGGCTCAATACTTTTATTAGATTATTTGAAAAATACCTGATGTTAAACTATTGAGAGGTTTGAAAAAGCATTCATTCCAGGGACCCTTCCAAATGATAATAACGTAAAGCTTATGAGCAGTAACTAAAGAGCAAATAGGTGAGAACCATTCGTTTAGCTAGAAGCTGAGACTTGTGTAAGAGGGAGAAATGTACCTGTTTACAGTGCCAATTTAAATCTGTGGCAGCAGCAGTTCTTTCATCAGGCAACATTGCAGTATTTTGCAGGGAATGATTACACCTGCAGTAAATTCTCCTGTAACTATTACAATCAGAACTGTCATTCCCTTAAAATTATTTTCTTCTGTGATCAAGGAACAGTGCACTCAGACATGAGAGAGTGATGTTAGCTTGTTTTTATTGCAAGTCTGCTTTTTCTCCCAGAGGCATTAAAAAGCCAGTAAACCCCCCACAAATTCACATTCAACACAAATACTTGCAGCCCAACTTTGACCCACTACATTTTTTAACTGAATTTTTAGTGCTTATGAAAGTTGCAGTTATGATATCCCTAGAACTCTGAAATGTTCTATTTAACTATAACACAGGTAAAACAGAGACGGTAGCAGCCCCACTTCATCATTGCTATTTAATTTTTTTTACCTTGACCTGGAAGGGAAAATTTTAATAGTTGAAGAATTTAGCTTTGAAAAAATGTTCATTTTTTAAATCCTTAAATTATGCCCTGCATAAACAACCAGTTTTCCTTTAGTATGTTTAGAGAAAGATGCAGCATAAGGCATAGGAATAGTAATGTTACAAGGAAAGACTAATCCTGATGAGAACTGATTTACTGTCAGGATATTCTTTTTCTATGGTAACAGAAATGAAGGTGAGATTGGAACAACAGTAATTTTATAATACAGAAAAAAACATACTATGGCAATTCATATTTAGCTGATATATCATAGAATGAGATTTGAAAAGGGGAACTGTGTAGGCAACTTAGCATCCACTGAAATAACTATGGCAACCATCTTCCATGCTATAAGCAGAGTTTTGCAAAACTGCTTTTTGAAATTACTCAAGATGCACAGCAGAGACTCAAGAATCCAACAAAATGGAATTGAACTGGGTTTGTGCTCAAGTTGGGAAACATAGTAGTATTCAGAGCAGTGCATATGTATGTAACTGTGCAGCTCGCACTAATGATAAAGAGAGTTGTATGGCTATACACATGGCCACTTTTAGAACATGATGTAAGTCTTATGACCAAGATTTTTAAAAGTGACTTTGTCATTTTGGTTGCTTCACTCTTTTGGGTACCCAACTTGAGATGTCTTAAGTGTCCACCTTCTAAAAATCAGCCCTCTTTCAGGCATCTCAAATTGGGCACACAATATCACTGGTCACTTCTTAAATATCTTCACCCACCTCTTTATTTAACCTCTCTGTTAACTGTAGTAGTTTGGAATCCTCTTGCACATTGATTTCCTGAGTGAAATGCCTCTACTATCAGCCCTAATGGAGAAGGTTTGATCACTGTAGTGGAAAAGAATATATGATCTCTACTTTGGAGAAAATGTATTTGCTTGATGTCAGTTACATAGATAGCACCTAGTTATCACTGTCAATGCCGAATTCTTGGTGTGTGTGCACATGTGCACACCTGTATGTGAACTAAACATAGGAGAGAAACTTTAGAATGCTGTACAGCTGGGTATTTGGTGTTTACATTAACATCAATATTTGGAGAAAAAAAGGAGTATTAACATGTGAAATAAAATTTTTGTCAAATGAGGAATAAAGGGCTTAACAAAAATTGGAGAGATAGGCTATCAAGCAGCTTATATAATTTAATGTGGAAAAAATATGACTGAGTCAAAAATTCTGAAAGGGATTGTGACCTAAATGTATGCCATGTTCTCCTTTACTTACCCTGGTAAAGTGACAGATTTGGCAAGTTCCTACAATATCCTGGACAAACCTTTCTGAATTAAGTTTCCGTATCTTAAGAGTTTATTGTATTAAAATGCAAATGTGTATGTATTATTGTGAAATTATATGTGATGTCCCTATGGAAGAGACCTGGCTAATGTAAACTTTGGGAAGTGTTATGAGCTTCAAAGGGCTCTTTGAAACAATGTACTAGGCAAACAAAGTTAAATGTCATTTCCAGGAAATACTTGGGAGAAGGGGTAGGCTACTTCTCACTTCCACTCCCAACCTTTTGGAGCTTCCCCCTGAGGAGAACCCCACTGTCTGCTGATCACCTGTTACACAACAACATGATTTTTTTTATCCAAACTGGATAAAAGAGTGACTCACAGATTCATGAGTGTGCTTGTTCTGAGCTAAAGCTGTTATGAACTTGTCCACAGAAAAGCCTGTTGGTGGCATTTGAAGGATTGTTCACTTGCCAGAGCCCTTGTTGGAGTTGGGGTGATCTCTGCTAAATTTATTAACATTGATAGGCTTGTTTATTATTTGTAATGTTTTATTTGCAATGCTTTTACCTTAAGAATAAATGTGTTTGCTTTGAAAGAGCTGTGTGGTAACATAACTGTGGCTGATTAGGCTGTTTATATCTTCTGAGGAAGCAAATACAGGTACAATAGCCCTGAATTGTGAGAAGTATAACTTTGTTTCTGTATTTACTAGAATAGTTGCTCTAGTACTTTCAAAATAATTGATATTTATGCCATTATATTTATATCTGAGGACTGTCAGATACCGGCTTATTTGCTATGATTATTTGGTCCCCTAAGCAGATTCATATCCTGCACCATGTACAATTTCATTTCATGGAATTTAAGTTTCTAGTACTTACTGTTGGGAAGCTAACCTTCTGAATATGAAATGATGTAGAACTATATTAGATAAGTCTGAGATGTGTGAGCTGCCCCCAGTCCAATGGGATGTTCACTGTAAAAACTGATAATGGTACTTTGACAGGCAGATTTTCAAATAATGTAGGGAAGAATTGTACAGCTAATGCAATAACACTATTATTTTTATTGTCTATGTAAATGCATCCACAAATAAACAAAGGGTAGAAATACAGATGGTCCTAAAAGTATCCTGCATCATTTTCCACCCTAGGGAGTGATGCTGGATGCAACACTAACTTCACTAGCTGAAAAATTAGGCCCCAACACTACAAATACTTATGCAGTATTGACAACCTCAAGCATTTAAAAACCATGAGTCCACTCCAAAATATCCTGAAATTGACATAAGTCGTGATTTAAAAAAAAATAAATGTTGGGTGCTTCATAATTGCCTCCTAATTTTAGGCCCTTTATGGGATGCTCGGATCACATTTTCAAGCTTTGTTCCACATTTGAGGGATCAGTTTTTACAATCATGTGAACCTGTGAGCTGACACGTTAAGAGAAACACCTAATATGGGAGATTCATGATAAAACCATGAGAGCTGGCATCCATGCTTATGCATTTGTTTAACTTCACTCATGTGAGTAGTCTACTTGACTTCAATGAGTTCCTGATCCAAAGCCCAGTGAAGTTAATAGGAATCTTTCCATTGATGTCTTTCCAATCTGTCCATTGAGGGCCAGATTTTTAAATGTATATAGGTACCTAAAGGTGCCTAATGGGATTTTCAAAAGCATCTCTCTTGATTTCTAGGTGCCTACATACCTTTTAAAAATCTGTTCCTTAGGGATTTTCTAGATGAGCAGTTAGAGAACAGCAAGCTGGGTGAAAATCCAGAGCGCACTGTACCACACACTAAATGTCCCTGTGGACCCCACTACCATGCACTAAAAGTTCCCTAGTGTTAATTGATGTACTCCTGTTTCAAAGCTGTGTAGATTAAAGTTCTCAAGGGAACAGTTAGTGTGCCGTAGCAGGGTCCACACAAGCAACTAGTCCCCAGCGCACATTGTAGATTTCACCCAGCTTGCCACACACTAACTGTTCATCCAGACAAGCCCTTAGTTACTATTAAAGGACCATATTCTACTGTCAGTCTTCTTACAACACTCTATCCCCCCCCTTATCATCTGTGGGAGGTCTGCAGTGGACCGAGGGTAGCACATCAACATAGCCCTTCCCCAGAAATCATAATTAAAAGTGTTATCTGGCCCTTTGTACAGAATGAGTTTTAACTTGCCTGCTGAAGTAAACAGTTTCTACCTATATAATTAAAAGAATATGCATAAGCTATTTAAAGATCACAGAAGGGGAGGTGGGCCAGCTTTGAGTCGCTCATACTGCAAGCAGATGCACTGCCAACAAACCACAGGTGTATACTAAATAAACAAGAAGAAAATATGACTGTGATGGATGTGATTATTATTCATCTCAAATATCCTCTTTTTCTGACTCTTCTAATTTGGTAGTTTCCAGCTGTTGAAGTCTTGCCGCTGAAATGTGCCATGAGAGAATCGCATCCAAAACAAAAGAGGGGTGATTAGATGATAGCTTGAGATAAGACACAAGCCCATATTTCCTGTCACGTACACTAGCTTTACACTGGTGTAATGTCAATAACCTCAATGCAATTAGTCCTAATTGGGGGAAGCAGCAGCAAGAAGATCACATGGGGCACCCCCACTCAGGACCTTGGCATCAACTTGACCTCATCCTGATCTGTTGCAGAAACATTTGTGAAGTACTGCATGCTCAATCAATGCACAGTGCTGATTGTGACACTGACCAGGCCTTTGTCCGAGTCAAGCTCCAGTTACACCCTAAAAAGATCCATCATGCAAAACCCAAAGGCAAACCTCACATCAACATCACTAGCCTGAAGGACTCTAACACTTGTGCAAAGTTTCAATGTGCACTTGAGCTTGTTTCTGAAAAATGATTCATCTGATTCTGACACCTTGTGGGAAAATTTCAAGAATAAGACACTGGCTACTGCCAAAGATGTCTTTGGAACAACAAAGGAAAAACAACCTGACTGATTCACAGCCTCTGAACATCTGCTTTTTCCACTCATAGAAAAGAAAAAGCAAGCTCACCCAACTTTACTTCAAAAACCAGCTGAGTCCAGAACTCTTAAATTCAAAGAGGCTAAGGCGGCAGTCCAGAAAGCCACCAGAGAACATGCCCAGAAGTATTGGCAAGACCTGTGCAAAAAGATTCAGATCTGCTTTGAGAGAGGGGATATTTGTGGTACCTGTGGTGGAATCAAAGATGCACTTGGTCCAATTTGTAAAAAGACTGCAAATGTGAAAGCAAAAGATGGTACCATCCTGATTGACCGATCAAATGAACATTACAAAGAACTCTACTCAAAAGATGCCATTATCTGTGATACTGCCTTAGCTGCCATTCCCCAGCTTCCAATGATGCAGGAGCTGGAACAAATACTGACATTTGAAGATGTAGGGAATGCTATCAAAGAGATTGTTGCCTGCTGCTTTCCCAGGAACAATCAGATACCTCTGGAGCTCCTAAAGGGAGAAGGGAGAAAGCTTGCTAGTGACATCTCTGTGCCTGCTGAGAAGAAAACTACAAACCCCAGGATCTAAAAGATGCAAATATAATTACTTTATACAAAAATAAAGGGGACAGAGCAGACTCCAACAACTACTGAGGGATAACTCCGCTCCCCATGCTTGGCAAGGTGCTTAAAAGGGTCCTGCTGAAAAGACTCCAAGTCCTCACTGAGAGAGTTTACCCTGAGAGTCAATGTGGGTTCATATATGGACGCGCCATGACTGACGAGTACTTCACAATGCACTTGTTGCAAAAAAAAAAAAGCCATGAACAACAGGTACCTCTCTATGTAGCATTAGTTGACCTGCAAAATGCCTTCAACATGGTTAGCAGGAATGGCATATACAAGATCCTGTCAAAAATTGTCTGTCTGCAAAAAATGCTCACCCTGTTTAAGGAGTTCCATGAGGGAATGAAGGCAAATATTCAGTATGAAAATGATACATCGTCTGAGTTTATCATTGATACTGGCATGAAGTAAGGCTGTGCCTTAGCACCTACCAGCTTTGGCATCTTCTTCTCTATTCTTCTTAAGTACGCTTTTGGAAATGATCAATCTGGTGGACTAATTGAATCAAAGATGGACGGCAGCTTGTTCAACATCAAACAATTCCAGAGCAGAAGGCATGTCACCCAGCTCACTATTCAGGATCTGCTCTTCACAGATGATGCTGCATTCATCTTTAAATTATCTGATGGACTGCAGGTCATGATGAATAAGTTCTCTCTTGCATATATCAAGTTCAGCATGGTAATCAGTATCAAGAAAACAGTTGTCATGTCACAGGGCACCAACATTTTACCTAAAATCTACATCAATAATGAAGCTCTGGACAACATGGATCACTTCTGCTATCTTGGCTCAACTCTAACCAGCTCTCTTAGCCTTGATCGGGAACTTGATGTGAGAATCAGCAACGCTTCTGTCCCGTGTCTAGAACAACAAGTTGCTAACCGTGAACACAAAGGGGTCTGTTTATCAGGCTTGTGTCCTCAGTACCCTATTTTACAGTTATGAAAGCTAGGTCATGTACTCCAAGCAGGAGCAGAGATTGAATAGCTTCCACCTTTGCTGCCTTAGAAAAATCCCTGGAGTCACTTGGGACCAACGATGACTAACAATGAGAAAACTGGCCTACAGTCTATGCAGACTATGCTGGATGCTCACAGGCTTTGGTGGCTAGGACATGTGGAGTGTATGTCTCAAGATCGCCTGTCAAAGGCTGTGCTCTATGGCCAACTTAAGAACCACCCACGATGCAGAGAAAGGCCAAAGCTCAGATACAGCAACAAGGTCAAGCAAGGTCTCAAGGACTTCAGCATCCCACTGACAGCTGGGAGAACTCTGCCCACAGTCACTCAGTCTGGAGAAGCCAGGTCAAGGCTGGTGCAGTTATTGTGGAGAGCCATCAGAGAGCCCAGGCTGAGGCCTGCAGATGAGCCAGAAAGCAGAGCATGCTTCAACCTCCACCTGGTGAGGGGACTCGTAGCCATTATGATAAGGTTTGCCTCTTGCACATCGGGCTCTTCTCCCACTTTACAGTCAAGTACCATTGACTGACTGACTTTGTTGTGTTTCCTTTCATCTGTTAAGATGTTGGATGGCCATATATTCCCTTTATTTGGCCTACAAAGTCATCTTACATGACAAAATCTGAAATAGTTTGATGTCCACTCATGTAGGAGGCAGTTGCTAAGTTCAGAAATAGTGAAATATTAAAGAAATTATCATAATTTGTTATGATTTGTTACACAAATGTTGGTTCTTGTTCGATTACTTGATTTTATTTTGTCCAAGGTGACCAATTGAAGCTGAGCTTAGTTAGGCTCAGAGTCTTGAAAAAGAACTGGACTCCTATTTTCATGTTGGGGAAGGTTGTTGATGAGATACTAGGAGAGGTTTTATAGTGTTATGAATTTGTTGATTTAGGCACTGCTGCTAGATGTTTTGTTAGGTGGTTATTTTGGCTGTATCAGGAAAAAAAATAACTTTTTACTAGAAACTCTTCATCCTGTTCACCCACAGCTTCCCTGGGAGCTCCCCCCCCCACATTTAAAGACTCTGAATTTTGGGGGGTTTAAAGTGGCCAGTTCTCTCTTCTGGTGGCTTCTAAGGATAAATGCCATATAATAAATATAATGGGGGTCTGTCTATGCCTGTCAGGCACATATCACTGGCAGATTTCTATGCCCTGTTGTCCTAAATGTATATATGTGTGTGTGTGTGAGAGAGAGAGACAGAGAGAGAGAGAGAGACAGAGAGACAGGGTGTGCACATTGATTCAGGGAGCACTCAGATGCAGGGGTGACTCTAGCTTTTTTGCTGCCTTTGGCAGCATGCCTGCAGTACTTTCCTGCAGTACCCACCGACGAATTGCCGCCGAATCCGCCGGACCGGCAGACCTCCCGCAGGCGCTCTGCTGAAGGCAGCCTGACTGCCGCCCTCACAGCGACCGGCAGGGCGCCCCCCACAGCTTGCTGCCCCAGGCACACTCTTGGAGCGCTGGTGCCTGGAGCCGCTGCTGCCCAGATGGCAAATTGGGTAGAGTGAAAGAAGATCAGCTGCACTTTACTAACTCCACAAGTACTCAGCTCATTCTGAGTCGTCTTAAGATCTTGAAACAATTAGTACACACTATTATTTCAGATTCATAACACAGGTGTAACCATAATCACTATCAGACTTGTAACCTGATAACTAGGCTTATAGACCTCTCTTGCTGCTCCTCAAGGGAAATCAATTACATCCCCTTCACACAACACACTATCTAAAGATCTCAGCATTCACCTAAAGAATCAACATTACCCTCCCCAAAGATGTTTTTCTGCAAAGCTTTTTTGAGTTGCTTTATTTCTGACTGTGAAGCAGAATTGTGCTCTTCCATAGATGAAGTTATTTGTTTATATATCCTTGTTATTTTAAAAATGGTTTTATAAACATGTGGGGTTTTTGTTTGTTTTTTAAGTTTCTCAGGACACATTGGTGACTCTTCAACTACATAATTCAGTTAACTAATTAAAACGATAAAATATCTACCTGTTGTTTGTAATCAGATGAAAAAGCTATTACAGACAGCTTTTTTTTTAAAGTCTGTTAGAGAAAGGTTTAAAGCTTTACAGTCAATGATTATGGACAGAGAAACATATCTTTACTTAAAATAAACAAACAAATAGAACTTCCAAAGGAGATGCAAAGGAAAAGATTAAAGCAGTTGCTTTTTCCTGGAAGATGTTTTTACACTTTGGAATGGTTTGATATCAAATAATTTTAGCTTTATTAACATTGTTTTTAATCTCAATTAATAGTAATAGTTTTTTTATTAGTTTACCATAGTCTCTCAAATGTTCTCATTAATAATGAAAGGATATGATAATGACACAGTATTTTGTTATCTTACCATTTTGTATGGGATGTTTTATTATTATTATTATTATTATTATTATTATTATTTATTCTATTTACCAACTTCATGAACTTCCTATTTTCAAATCTTACTTCTTTAGGTAAATTACTTTTAGATACAAAATGAGGTGTGTTAACTATGAAAAGAGCATATCTTATCAAATAAAATATAGTAAAACTCAGCTTGATGAAGAAAAAATAAAACCTTTTCCTCCAGAAGAAATTAATGAGAACAAAAAGTCTGGGGGAAATAGTCTTTTGAAATATGTTCCTATTTTTTCATCATTTGAAATGTCATGAAAAATTTTGACTGGCTCTACAACTGGTTAAAATATTGTGTGTGTTGGGAGAGAAGGACATTGTGAATATTTGTTCAAAATGTTCCTGTTTATTTTTGAAGTTTCTGAAATTCAAAAATATTACAGTTTTCAACCAGCTGTAAGAATGGCAGTGAAACAACAAAACTCTTATAATTACAGGTTGTTGGAATACCTATATCTACAACATATATTAAAAGTAGAGATAGGCACCCTAAGTTAAAGAGTTGCAAAATATGGATCCAGGTCTACCCTCTCTTACTGTCAGAATTCCTCTGGCCCAGGGTTTTTGTTTGGGCCTAATTAATATTAAAAAATATTCTTCCTGATCCTCCCCATTTTGACTCATGTAGTCAGCCATGCTGTCTGTCTCCAGTGATTCCGGTATATGAGCAATTACATTCCTTGTTACCAGTGTCCAGGGCCGCCCAGAGGAGGGAGCAAATGGGGCAATTTGCCCCAGGCCCTGCAGGGGCCCCCATGAGAATATAATATTCTGTAGTTTTGCAACTTTTTTTTATGGAAAGGGCCCCCGAAATTGCTTTGCCTCAGGCCCCCTGAATCCTCTGGGCGGCCCTGCCAGTGTCTGAGGGCTATGCCATTCAGTATGTTAATATACACAAGGAGAGCATGGCCAAACCTGTGGGCATTGCTATCTCTAGGATATTAGTAGTTTTCATGGATGCCACAGTACAATATTTAAGAGGAGTTTAAAAAGATGGAGAAGAAAGAAACAGAAGACACATCAATTTCTTAACAAAACAGCAGCAAGTGAGCTTCATTTGGTGTGCTATGTCTTCATACTCAGTGCCATTCAGGACCCTGGGGTCCAGTCTCAAGAATCATCACATCAGAAGATAGGTATATCAGAAATGAGGACATGCACTAGTTAAGGCACAGAGATTGAAGTGTACATACTGAAAGGGAGATGAAAAGGAGAATTGAAAAAGGGAAAGAAAATGGGGAGTTAAGGTCAAGAAATTTTAATTAAAGCATATGGAGTAAAATCTATGCCTGATTCACTTCATCTAGTGGTAACTATGTTAGCAGCAAAGGCAGGCTTTGAAGCAGAGTAGAATAAGGGAACAGAACTATGGAAATGCAGCAGCTCTGAAGTTTAAAAAGCATTATTACAGTGACCTTAAAGTGAAAAGGGCTATTTTTATAAAGATTTGCTTGCTCGACTATTTCATTTTATTGTTTTTCATAGGTTCCATAATAGGCACTAATACCTGAGCTACCTGACACTGAGTGACCACAAATTTTAATCGTGTGTTGGGCAGTGGCGATCTGTGGTCAATTTAGGCTAGTAAAGTAGTACAGAAACAGACGGGGCTCAGCGATTGTAACTAATGTGTGATTCTCTGAGGCATTAGCCATTGTGTGCTATTGTGATCCATCTGAACTCAGGAACATTAAACAAGACTTTGCAGGAGCTCAGATATAAATTGGTCTCTGATGTCAAAGCTATTATTTATTTGTCTAGGGCCATATAATAGTTCAGCAAGGAACTCTAGAAACAGAGCTGACTAGCCACACTTGCAAAATAACAAGCAAAGCACATACGTTTGTAACTCAGGTGATAAAGAACAGCATAATCAGATACATTTAATGGATGGTTTAGGATAAGATATTCAGTTCAGAACTCAGACTGCCACAGAACTGGTAAAATGGCTTTCTGGGCTGGAGGAGGACAGATTAAATAAAATGTTATTCTGTCTAGTCACAAAAGGTCATGAAACTCCAAAGTCTTTAATTTTTCCACTCTTGTGAGTGGCATTTGTATTAGTTAGTTTGTCTTGTGAAATGCATATGTGGGTGGAAACAAGCTCTTAAGATTACTTGACCATGTTTTGATAGGCAAAATGGATGTGTTTATTTTTTCAGTTGCATTAACTATGCCAGGAGAGTTAATGTGAGTGAAAACTTTGCTGAGATTCAGGCTAGCTTGAGAGAGGCGGTTTTCAAGACTGGGCTAATGGGGGAAGTGGCTGCAGGTGAGGCCATGCCCCAAACTGAACCACAGCTGGCCCCTATAAAAGGCCAGGGAGGCAAAGGCAAACAGTCTCTCTCTGCCTTCAGAGGGAGATGGGCCTGGCTGCTTAGGAGCTGAGAGAAGTACCTATGGTGAAGCAGGGCTGGGGAAAGGCTGAGGAGCTCTAGCCAGGAAAGCCCCAGGCTGCGGCCTAGCACAAGGCCAACGAGTACTGGGGGTTGCAGAGGGCAGCACAGGGGTAGGCCAAAGCAGCAGGTCCAAACCTTATTGGTAGATTAGCATAAGCAGGCACCATCCCTGTAATGATAACATGAGTACGAGATCAGTAAAAAGAATTTGTATTTTATCATGGAAAGATGGTACAGAACCGTCTTTCCTTTGCTGATGCAAAACCACTTTTTTTTGCCTTCTCTCTAAGGCAGGAAGCACACTTCTACTCTAAACTTCCTCTCAGAGTTATTTTCTCGATCTCCATTTGAGAGAGACCCACATCCTTTGGGAACTGGTTGTAAATGTGCCGCACAGAGACCCAGCCAGCAGAGTAACTCTGTCATAGTATTTGAAGGCTTGATTTTCAAAGATGCTAAGCATCTGCATCTCTCATTGACTACAGTTGGAGCTCAGCACCTCTGAAAATTACGCAGACATTTACTACAATGTTGATCTGTCTATTTTGTGCAGTAATATCAGCGTAATCTGAAAAATGTGTTCCACTATTCCAGGGTTGTCGTGAAGGAATGGGTGAACTAGATACCTTCTTTCCTTTCCGGAACATTAAGCAATTTTTAGAAAATTGGAAAAAAACTGTTACAGTACAGTAATTATGGTTTTTTGAAATGTGTTGTCCATATACATAGTCTACTCTTGGTGTTCATGTGCCCCATGTGCTTGAGATGAGAATTTTTTGGCCAGTAGCATTCGTTAGGGCCACACTAGTGCTCTCCTGAATGTCCTTTCGCCTCCCCACTTAAGGACATAAAGAATGGGGTGGACCAACCATCCATCATTTCCTTCATCAGAACAGGAAATAGTGTTTTGTAAATGTAGCAGCCCCCAGATGGCTGCTCTACATAATTTGGAGATGGGAACACTTCTGAAAGAAGCTGAAGAAGCTGCTTGAGCTCTGGCCAAATGAGCTCTAACCTGATCCTGCTAGATCATTCAGAATCAGAATTCAGTATCACAGGGCCGCTCATAGGATTCAGGGGGTATGGGGCAAAGCGGAGGAGCTGCGGCACTTGTACGCACCCAGCGGTGGTCCGGGTCTTCGGCGGCATTTCGGCGGCGGGGAGCCCTTCAGTTGCTCCGTGTCTTCGGCAGCACTGAAGGGCCCCCCCGCTGCCGAAATGCCGCCGAAGACCCGGACTACATGACTTTAGTGGGAGCTGTGTATGCGCATTCAAGGACAGATTTTGGCTGAAATACAAAAAAAATCAAAAAAATTTCAATCTAAAAAAAAAAAATTGCTTGGGTACTTACTACTGATACAGAATATCTATACACCCATACCATTGACATTCGTCCAGTCTTTTGTGGCAGGACATCTTTTTGTGTTGTGTAGTGTACAGTGCCTAGCATAAAAATGTCCTGTCCTATGATTAGGGCTCCTAGCTGCTACAGCACTAAGTGAAACAATAATAATAACATTGAAATATTGCCCCCCCTTCCCCAGGCAGCCCTGCAGAATCATGAATCTTAGCTCTGAGAAGTTGTACCATGAGTAATTCATTAGAAACTATTGACATTGGTGTAAATGGTTCCAGCAACATCAGTACAGAGAGAGCTGGTACCAGTTCTGAGAGCCCTGAAACTAAAACTTCAGTCAGGACCAGATACAGCATGAAACTGTTCTTTAGCTGGTACCATAGCATAGAGACTGGAGGATTTGTTGCGGGGGATGGGGGGAGGCGAGGGGAGCCAGAGAGATCCATCTCAGGTCTTGCGCTTCACTTAGATGAGATCATGAGTCAATCTATGCCTCTTTTCTTACTAGGTCCCTCAGATGGTGAGCTGTATTTATGCTCTTTAGAGATGCAATGCTGTATCCTAGCCCTGTCAGTTGATGATGAGGATTTGAGTACAGGAACAGAATTTAGGGCACATATCTGGCCCCAAGAGATGCTGCTAGCCAAAAGATTCTGAACTCAAGATCCTGGGGTAAATATGTGCCAAGAGTGGAATACACATGGACAATCATTCAAAGAAGAACTAAACCTTTTATGACAGACTGAAATATTCTGACATTTGGCTGGATCTAGAAGTGAGTATATTAAAAAACAGAGGGAAGTTGCTCTGGATGTATTTCTGGATAGAAATAAGAAGCTTGTTCTTATTAAATGTGCAGCCCATTTATTTCATACTGAAATGGTTTGAATAAGCATCAAAACTTTTGAATTTGGACTCTGAATATTTTGACTTATGCCAATTCCCAGGTGTTTTCAAGCTGTGCTTAGGGGGAAATGGAGGTAGTTGGGATAATTAAGGGGAACTGAAAGGTTGCATCTGAATGCAAAGAAAGTTGCAGGGACTAGGAAAGAGCACTACTGACAACTAATTAATGTGACTACATTTTATTATATTTGTTATGCCTGCCATTTTGGTATGGAAGACACAAGGCACTTACCATTACTTTAGGGGGGGAATATATGTTTCAGACTATACTACTAGATAGAATGTCACATATACTATATTACAAAGATATTCTGAAACAATGTGTTCCCCATAGAACCTCAACAAATGCTTTTAAGCTGGAAAAGCAAAATTGAAACCAAACAAAATAGATTTAAACAGTTTGCCATATCATATTTCATATAGCAATTAATTTCATAAATACACTGGTGTCACTGTGCCTCAGTGGGTCACAATTGAGAATACTGAATGCAGGACAAACTGCTGAGAAATAGGGCAGACTCACCCCAAACTGGAGGTTATTCTGTCATTAGATTATACCAAGCCAGTAACAAAAATAAATTTCTGTTTCGCCACATTGGTTAACAAGAAGTCAAAAATGCAGTCTCCTTAGGCATTTCAGACCTTGTTTCACCACCCAGACACTGGACTCTGACGAATGGTTATTGAAAACTAATTTAATCAAATATAGGGCTCGTCGAGCCCAAGGGATCAGCCACTTAGCCAGGTCAATATATAACCCAGATTTTACCCAATAACGCTGGTGCCAATCCTTTAGTAACCAAAAGCTAAAGGTTTAATAATAAAAGAAAGAATAAAGGAGTTAATAATGGTTAATAGATCATACACATAAAAATAATTGCAAAGTCCTTATATCAGGTGTGTGGCAGTGATGGCATAACTGCTGACTTATAAAGTCTCTGGTAACTTCTGAAAGATTGGAAGGTCCTCAGTCCATAGTTCAATATGCTCTTTTTAGCTGTAAATCCACAGTCCAGAAAATCAGAGCAGGAAAGAGGCAAAATAGAGACAACTCTGGGGTCTTTTATATCCTTGGACACGTGCCTGGAAATTTACTGTCTCAAACAAAGCTCTCAGCCCGATTTGTGGAACGTTACTGGCACAAGATGAAATCTAGGGTCACAAGATGAAATCTAGGGTCACAATAGCATATCATATGTCCTTTTATCGCTTGATGACTCACAGAGAGTAGCCATTGGCCTATTGGAGCCTGAAGCATCAGCAGGAAGGGCTATCTAGGTGGACTGTGTTTCTTCCATGGCCTATTGTGAAAGCTAAGTGTCATCAACATGTAGCTGTCTGGCCTCAACATAAATTTTATCTGGTGGGTGTTACCCAGGAATACAATCACATGCATAGGATACAAATCCATGGCCACATATACACATTATAATCATCCTTAGCAAATAACTTTTCCATTGACACCACATCTGACAGAGTTTGTACAAAACGTGTTGCAATTGTATAACAGTGGCAATATCAATTATATAAATTGTTGTGACAGGTTGGATTACAGAACCCCCCTGGAAGCTACCACCTGATGTGCCCAGACTATTTCTACCCCTGCTTTCCCTGCTAGCTCAGGACTCCAGCCCCCTGTCTTGCTGAACCAGACACTCCCATCTGCTCCAACAAAGACCCAGGATCTGAATTACTTGCCCCAAAGCTGCAGGTTTACCTGAAAACAGCTAACAGAAGTGTTCCTGTCTTTAACGCTCGGATGCCCAACTCCCAAGGGGGTCTAAACCCAATAAATCCATTTTACCCTGTATAAAGCATATACAGGGTAAACTCATAAATTGTTCGCCCTCTATAACACTGATAGAGAGATATGCACAGTTGTTTGCTCTCCCAGGTATTAATACATACTCTGAGTTAATTAATAAGTAAAAAGTGATTTTATTAAATACAGAAAGTAGGATTTATATGGTTCCAAGTAGTAACAGACGGAACAAAGTAAGTTACAAGCAAAATAAAATAAAATGCACAAATCTATGTCTAAACAAACTGAATACAAATAATCACACCCTCAAAGATGCTTCAGTAAGTTTTTTTCCTCAGACTGGACACCTTCCAGTGCAAAATTGATGCAAAAAGGGGTGTCCCAGACACTGCTGAATGCATCCTAGGAACTTCCCATTCTTCGTCTTATATTATTACAGCTTCTAACCCAACATTAGAAGTATCAGTGTATAACAGAAATGATTCATCAAAATCAGTTCTGAACAAAGCAGGCTTTTTCTTTGTAAGGTCCATTATGGAAATAACAGTGTTACTGAATCCCTTTACAAACCTCTGGTAATGTCTGGTTAGACCAATAGTGGATTGTATCTGCACTTGCAACATAATCTCTGCATATTTCAGGAGCTAATGAAAATAACTAATTTATCCATACAAGCTCTGGCAAATGTTTGGAACCCATTTAGCATCAACTCAATGTAAATATTAATGTTGTCCATGGTGTATGCATCTTGGCATTTAGCCATGAAAGGCATGGATATCTTCATTTTGATACCATCTAAATTATTTACAATGATAGGGGATGAGTATAGATGTTTACTATCTTGTATGTTATTTATAGTGAAGTAAATGTTTTGTCCCTAAATGTACAAAACATTTGATCTTTTTAGCTGCTCATACAACTATTTATGGAAAAAATTCTATGCAAATACATATGTATTTTGCTTAGTCAATTTGAAATTTTTACTCTAGTCAGTGTTGGAATACTTTAAATGCTCTCATGATCAATTCTCTTTCTTTTTATGTGCCTTTCTAGCTTGCATTTATTTCCTGGACTGGTTTTTTGTCATCTGGCTAAATAAGTCTGTTAGCAGTTTCTGATGTCTTATGAGCTCCATAGTAAGGTGTTTATAAATTGTTCATTTTACCATGTTCAGGGACATTCTTTAAAGTTCATAAACTAGTTCATTAGAGACTGTGAACATTCAATGAGATATTTTATATACATAAAGGTACATGAACCTTTAAAAAGTATCTAGGAATTTTTATGAATTCTTATTCATTAACTGTGAATAAGTTCATGAATGTAACAATATGATAAATGTACTTGAACTTTTCTGCAGAGTTCCTGACCAATTCATTGATCATGAATAATTTAATAGTCTTTTAATTAAATTTTCATGTACTGTTCGTGAGCAAGTTCATCTTAGCCCTAACATGTACCTACAATTAAAAAAATGCTGTGAGATTTATTGCATTATTCAAGCATTAATTTGAATGCAAGGAATATCATTAACATTAAAATAGGACAAATAATATATCTGAAATATTTTTATTGGTTTAAATGGCAACATACCAGAGAGTCTGAATACCAACTATAATAAACTTATCTAGAACCTTTATATGTCACCCATGCCCCAAGGTGATTTATAATGTGATGTTATGAATAATTCTGTTATAACAACCAAGGTTTTACAAGAACAAATAGTTTTTTCCTATTGGTTTAAGGTGCTAAAATGGGTAGTGTTGTTCATTCTTGTTAAATCTTGCAAGCAACTTTCTGCACATTATTTTTGATGTTACTAACTTCACAATGAGCTAAGAAAATTATATTCAAGCATGCAAACTTTATCTCCATGTACAATCCATCTTCAACATTATTATGCAGTCTGATAGTAATTTGGCTTTCCCATATAATTAAAATGGGATAATTTCAATTTTTTTTCTAATTTCATGTGGATTTTAAATGGTGATTGCTTTAATTAAGCTAATTAAAAGGGAAAAATAAAAATCCCTCTTTTCATGGTTGTTCTTTGTTAAAGGAGCTCTTAAACTTTTGCTGGTTTCATAAAGCATTTCTTATTTTAAAAAGTTGCCTTTTTCTTTCAAGTTGTGCTCTATCACTGCAAGGTTATATGGGTCAGAAGGGTCATGATGTTTCTTTATACCTATGCTCACCTGTCACTTCTGATAACACAGATGAGATAAGTAGTTGTGAAGAGTCTCAATGTCAGATTTTTTCTAATAGTTTTATAAGGCTCAGGCTGAAGGTGAATGAATTTCTGCATCAAATTAAAAAATGTCACTTCTTTCATCTTGTTCTCTCACATCAAGTGCCAATAATTCTAATTGTACAGCATCCTGGGGGAATGGTTCTAGGGGCTAAGTACATATATATAAATTGTTGTGTAATAAAAGCCCAATAATAGATTTTAAGAGCATAATTCCTTAACTGTGACCTTCTTATCCCACATACACATACAATATATACTTAGATGTGTAAATAACACCTCAGCATTGTCATTATCAAGTGGGCTTGACTGAATATGCCATGTGAGCGCTCTGACATTCAGTGTTAACAAAACTGCAAATGATGCAGTTAGTCAAATCAGCTTTTATAAAGTAGTTTGAAATATGACTTTCATAAAAATTAATGTTTGCTAAAATAAAGCAGGTATAGTTTGCCCAAGAACACTCACAGGTGCTTCCTAAAATGTGGGGCTGAACTTGATGTTTAAAAATGATTTATGCAACTAGACAGTGTAATCAGACTATCAGTGAAATGAAACACTGGCCGCAGTCATCACAGTACAGGTCTTATTTGAAAGATTCAAGATGTGTGTGAGAGATAAGGTAGCTAGATGATACACAGGAGATTGCAATTTCAACAGCAATTTACCAGAAAGCTAAAAATAAAGAACCTTCCTTTCCTAGAAAAATGTAGATGTGGTTTTGCTGAAGAAAATCATAGTTTTATTTACCTAAAAGATTAGAGAATTTGATTCTAATTCACAAAGAAATGTAGGGACTCGAATGTAAATTATCCCCAAGGGCATTTCAAAAGATATCTGTAGCAATTTGATAGAATCTTTACATATTTTTTTAAAGTTTAACATGATTCTCGTCAAGTTAAAGTCATTTTTTTCTTGTCATTAAAATCTTTCTGCCCATAGAATGGATGCTTTATAAGGTAATCAGTACACAAGTCACATCCATCATGCTGAGTGGGAAAAATGGGGGATGGTCAGGAGACAAAGATTGAGTGAAAAAAGTGTTATGAAAAAATCAGACCACAAAAATATACATGTGTTAAAATAGTGTAATTTTTGCGTTCTTCTGATAGTGTCAGTGTCTTAACTCCTATGTAAAAACATGTCAGTAACCATTTAGACCAGTAAAATATTAACTTTCATATAGGGATATAACTGGAAATACTCCTTTTGCTTCTAAATTATCTTTTGGGTTTTGAGAGCGGACGGTATGTTGCAGATTTTCTGCCAAGTTCAGCTTGCTGCAACAACAGGGCAGTTTCCAATGAATTTCATTATCACACCTATAAAAAGATGCAGAGTCAATAATGAACATCATCTAATACACAGAAAGAAGGAAATGTGATTTGGCCAGCAAGCTCTACAGATGCCTTTCATAGCCCAGTAATTACAACACTTGCCGCTAAGAGAGGAGTGCAAGCCAAGCAGGAAGTGGAGACACTATTTAAGGAATTAACAGCAAATTCAAATGTTACTGCTTGAATGATATTTCCTGGAGCCTGACACTTACCATTAAATGTTTACTTGAAAGATTAGGGAAGTACTGAAAGAAGATGGAAGGGCACAGCTTGAAGTGCCATTACTATTAAGGAAAGGAGCAATTGGGAGGATTATCATTTCAGTAGTGCTGCAAATGTATACATACATCATCTTGATTTCTTACATACTAATATAAAATCTATCTTTATTCAAAACCGTTAACAAGGACTAAAGATTAAATATAAACCTGGTAAATACCTTGTATAGCATGGAACCACAAAACATGTTTTTAGTGTTTAGCATATTTTCAATAATGTATGCATTTTAGAACTAATACTGGTTTTGTTTGTTTTTTAAACTTTTTATTACTCCATAGTGGCTTATATAATTAAAAAGAGAGTATTCTTATAAGATATAATTGACAAAGGGAAGGGAACTAATACTAAATTGGGTGAATTGATGAGAATTATAGATTTGTTTCAAACTTTGATGGGCTAATGGGATTATGATCCCAAATTAGCTGTTACAACTCAAGAAAGAGATCTTGGAATCATTGTGTATATTCTCTGAAAACAGCCACTCAATTTGCAGCAGCAGTGAAAAAAGCAAACAGAATCTTGGAAATCATTAAGAAAGGCATGGAAAATGTCAGAAAATATCATATTGCTTCTATATCAATTCATGGTACAGCTACATCTTGAATACTGGATGCAGATGGGATTGCCCCATCTCAAAAAAATATATATATATATTGGAATTGGAAAAGGTTCAGAGAAGAGCAACAAAAATGATTAGGAGTATGAAACGGCTGCCATTTAAGGAGAGATTAATAAAACTGGGACTTTTCAGCTTGGAAAAGAGATGACTAAGGGGGGATATGATTGAGGTCTATAAAATCATGACTGGTGTGGAGAAAGTAAATAAGGAAGTGTTATTTACTCCTCCTCATAACACAAGAACTAGGGTTCACCAAATGAAATTAATAGGCAGCAGGTTTAAAATAAACAAAAGAAAGTATTTTTCACACAACACACAGTTAACTTGTGGAACTCCTTGCCAGATGATTTTGTGAAGGCCAAGACTATAATGGCGTTCAAAAAAGAACTAGATAAATTCATGGAGGATAGGTCCATCAATGGCTATTAGCCAGGGTGGGCAGGAATGGTGCCCCTAGGCTCTGTTTGCCAGAAGCTAGGAATGAGTGACAGGGAATGGATCACTTGATGATTACCAGTTCTTTTCATTCCCTCTGGGGCACCTGGCATTGGCCACGGTCGGAAGATACGATAATGGGCTAGATAGACCTTTGGTCTGACCTAGTATGGCTGTTCTTACGTTTTTATGTTAACACTTGAATTCTTGCGTTTGAGGGGAATATCTGATGCCTGAATTCAGGGGGTGTCCTTTTGTTTTGCAAAATGGCCAAGGACTTTTTTTTTTAACCCAGATTAAAAAAAAATGTTTTTGCTCCAAAAGTAGGCTATAATTATTTAAATATAAACATCAAAAATCAGAAGAAAATGAAGTAGTGTGTTTGGTCACAGGATTACTGTGATAGCAAATTTTGAGAGCAATGACTATGTACTAAGGTATGTGCTCAGTCAGTAAGTTTAGCTTAAATATTTGCATACAAATGGCTAAATAGATGCTAAACTACAGTAAAAGCTTTATTATCCAGCATGTTGGGGGAATGGTGGGTTCCAGTAAGTAAAAAAATCCAGTTAACTAAGAGGGAGAGAGTTTGGGGGTGGGACAGGGCTCAGGGCTGGGGGTTTGGGTGCGGGAGGGGGTATGGAGCGCAGATTCTGGGATGGAGTTTGGGTGCAGGAGGGGCTTGAGGCAGAGGATTGGGGCATGGGAGGAGATGCAGGGTGCCGGATTCGGCGGCTCCCCATAAGTGGTGACATGTCCCTGCTGCTTCTCGGTGGAGGTGCAGCTAGGAGGCTCTGCCTGCTGTGCCTGCCCTGCCCCAAGTGCTGGCTCCGTAGCACCCATTGACAGGGAACCACAGCCAATGGAGCTGTGGGGGTGGCACCTGTGGGCATCAGTAGCATGCAGAGATGCCGAGCCCTGCCTCTGCCTGCAGATGCCACCCTCACAGCAGCAGGGACATGTTGCTGCTTGTGGGTGTTGCCCATTTCCAGCACTCTGCACCCCCTCCCATGCCTCAACCCCCTCTCCCTCACCCAAACTACATCCCAGAGCCCAGGCACCACACCTCCCCCTCCACTCTGAACCCCTCATGGCCATTCCTCTGCCTAGGAGCAGCAGGAACATGTCACCACTTCCAGGGAGCCACACAGAGCCAGGTAGAGAGTCTGCCAGCCCCGCACCAACCAGACTATAAACTGGATTTTCAATAAAGATCAGAAATGCAAGTTTATAGAGTTTTCCAGTTGGTAAAGTGCCAGATAACACATATTTTACTGTATTTTCACATTTAAAAGATTCCAACTAATGAATAAAACCAGTAGCAACTGTGATTTGATTGCATAAAAAATGTTCGATTTTGCATTGGCTCAGTGACCGTGGAGTGAGCTGTGCTGACACTGACCACCAATTTCCTAATTTATGTGCAGCGTATCTAGATACCATGCTAAGAAAAAGATGAGAAATGCATCAACAGTTCCGTAGATTACATAGATTGGTTGATTTGCTTGGTTGGAAATGTATTAATGCTTCTGACTCCCTCATTAAAAATTCAAAGTTAAGTTATTTTATTGAATGCCAGTGGACATGTTAAATAGAAGGTAATTATTGGAAATAATTCAGTTGTCCCTAGTGAGGTCAAATACGTTCTACTGTTTATCTCTACTGGATTCAGAAGATGCTGACGGTACTTATCAATTCAGTGCTGTGTGGTAGTTGTTCTATGCACTTCTATGAGCACTGAGAAATTGTAACTGTTTGTTTTTTAAAAAAAGTAATAAAGAAGACATGAATCACTGAATGTTCATAAGAAAATTCATTATCCCTTTGCATGAATAGGTCTAAAGGAGGGAAGATCTTTGGTCCTTGGGTGAAGACTTTAAAAATTCCAGTTATTTGTTTTTTTAAAAATTGTCTCTACCGTGACACATTTCAGACATCTGATCAACACAGTTGGTGATATTTTCATATTCTGTCTCTAAAATAAACCATTTGACTTAATGAGACAATTATCCCCATTTGATAGACACTGTGGATGTTATCTAGGCCTATGTGGCACCTGAGGCATTTCGTTCACAAACAGAACCTCACTGCTCCATTTGCTTGGGTCAGCAGAGACCCATCATCATCCAGGTTGACTAAGTCCTGCCTCAGTGCAGGGGACTGGACTAGAGGACCTACCGATGTCCCTTCCAGTTCCACATTTTTATGATTTTATGGCTACTTCCCCATGGGGGCTCAGGTTTGTTGAACCCAAACCTCTATCTGCAGATATCTCCACACCCCATTCTATCAACTTCACTGTTTATGTGTTTGGATGATGAAAGATGGCTAGTGTCTAGGCCTTCTGATATTTTTGGAGCTAGTTAGCCTCTCCCACACTTCACTTAGGTGGTCAGGGACAGATTGTCATTCTTTCCAGGAGACTTCAGTAAGGAACACTGCCTTCTCCAGTATTTAAACTTTCAACAACAGACTACTTGTCTCTTCCCTCCATAGCCAGTACAGCTGGAACAGAGAAAATACAGATATGCCATATTTTTCATCTATGTCCTACACTCGTGGCACCTGGAAGTCTTCATTTTCAAACACACAGGCCTCTATCACTTTAGCTAAAGAAGAACTGCAGTACATAGTAATAGGATTAATAGAGAAGATATGCTCTAATAAACCTTCAGTAAGCCAGCAAATGCATGAGCAGGTTTAATGTTCTATCCAATATTGTGTAATACATTATATCCTAGTTAGGCAAAGCAGATCTTTCAGTATCTAATATAGTTGAAACCAAATACCAGATAAATTTGAGTGACTCACTTCAACACTCATTGTTGAAGTCAATTAGAATTGTGCCTGAGATCTGCTGGACTGGACTCTTAATATTCTAAGGTGGCCAGCTAGTTATGTAGCACATCTTTGCACCACAAACTCTCTGATTCCCCTCCTTATATTTTCTCCCTCTTCCACCAATAGAAGATGAGTGACTTGAGAGCAGTTCTGAAGCCAGGTCTTCAGTGCCATAGCAAAAGGCACTGTCACTAAGCCACCTAATGACACAAAAATAATTGTTTTATCTAACTCTAAAGGAATGAGAGAGAGAGAAAATGTATATGAACAAACCACATAACAGAAGTATAAATAACTTTCTTAAGTCAGATTTAATAAACCCTACATAGCACTTAAACATTTACTGTGTTTCTTCATTGCCAATAAATAAACCCTAAGGTTCTTAAAACTGATGAGTATGGCAAACTTTTTAAAGCAATCATATAATTTTTCTAGAACAAGGAGCATTTCTAGCTCTATGCAGATATCTTACTAATTTTCTATTCTTGATTAGGAGAATGACATCGGGACATACAGTATTCTTCAACTGCAGAAATAAGACAAGAATGTTCTTTACATTACAAGCATGCATATACCTTACATTATTTATTGCGGTAACAAAAGCATTCCATTATCTTAGATCAAATATTTGTATATGCTCCTTCCTATCTTGGCAGATCAAGAGTGTCACCTTTTATACAGTTAAGGTGAAAGAACCACTGAGCAAAGCTGAATGTTGTAGCTGTGCAACTGTAAGGATGTGGGAGGTGACACTCAATCTTCAATTGATATGGAGAAGTGTATATTAATATTTCATAAATCTTTGTGGTTGTAAAATTTTGGATACATTTCAATACATTTTTCACGTTACTTTTTTTCAGTGCTCACCATAGAAAGACCCTGATTAGTCTAGCTAGAATGATTCATAAGCAATTTAAGAAGGTTTATTAAATGGCTCTGATTTTCGCATAAAGATATAATGCAAACTAAAATATAGTATAATTTACTGGACAATGTTTTTTCCAGGAAAATGTTGGTGATATTTAAAGGTGCCATACCAAATTATTATTATTTACGCTATAATATAAAATTCCCATCAAGCATGCAAATAAAAGATAAACAGCACAATAAATCACAATACTTAGGATATATTTTCTTCTGAGCTCTCTAGCAGTAGCTATCGTATTGTTAATATTAAGGATTTCCTGTCTACTTCCAACCATTATTATAGCTAAACTAGCTTATACTGTTGACAATTTAGCACATTTTAGGGATAAGAGAAATGTATATAGGTGTGCTGAGTTTATAAAGCAGAGAAAGCAATATTCAGCTCACAAATATTTCATTTGCCCAGACAGAATTATGCCTGGTTGGTGCTTTTTGTAAACCATGTTAGGAAGTTAGGAGAAGTGAGGTGCCCTAATGTTGGGCTTATGGAAATCTGCTGATGCCAGAAACTGATTCTTGTTAGGCTCAGTGTGCCCTGGGCTTTCTCACTCCCAGTATGCTAAAGGGTCAATTAAAAAGGGAGGAACATTTCTTTGTCCACCTGTAAGCCAGGTAGAATGGGCTGTTGGACAGGATCCTGGCCCTGTTGTTACCAGGAGGCAGATCTTCAGTTGGTGTAAATTGTAAATAGCTCCATTGACTTCAATGGTCTTTCTTTCCTAGTTTAATTTTCAGAGTAAGGTAGTTTATTTCTATAGAACGGTAACAGTTTACACCTGCTGAATACCTGGCTCCTGGATTTTTGATGAACAAACCAGCTAGCCACACAAAAACCTCAGGGATTAGCACATTAGTAAAAATATAGATTGCCATCCTGTCACTTCTAAGTAAATGAAGAAACCAGGTTAATTGGGTAAAGGTTCACATGGGGAAGGGCTGATATTCTCTTGGGAATGGAGTGGGGGGAGCACTGAGTGTAGGGCATCCTTAATATGAATATAATAATACAAATCCAGTAAACAGCCTAGTTGACCATCACTAGTTCATTGTTGTTTCATATAACAATTTCCATACCTTCTGAAGCTAATGTGGAGTCTACAATAAATGCTCACATTCTCATATCTTGAACCTATAAAACAAGAGGCTGCCATACTACAACTCTCTGTTTTTCACCATCTTAGTATGAAAATTAAACTTTGAAAGACAAAGGAATTAATGGTAAATTCTCAGAATGGAGAGGGGTAACTAGTGGTGTTCCCCAAGGGTCAGTCCTGGGACCAATCCTATTCAATTTATTCATAAATGATCTGGAGAAAGGGGTAAACAGTGAGGTGGCAAAGTTTGCAGATGATACTAAACTACTCAAGATAGTTAAGACCAAAGCAGATTGTGAAGAACTTCAAAAAGATCTCACAAAACTAAGTGATTGGGCAACAAAATGGCAAATGAAATTTAATGTGGATAAATGTAAAGTAATGCACATTGGAAAAAATAACCCCAACTATACATACAACATGATGGGGGCTAATTTAGCTACAACGAGTCAGGAAAAAGATCTTGGAGTTATCGTGGATAGTTCTCTGAAGATCTCCATGCAGTGTGCAGAGGCGGTCAAAAAAGCAAACAGGATGTTAGGAATCATTAAAAAGGGGATAGAGAATAAGACTGAGAATATATTATTGCCCTTATATAAATCCATGGTACGCCCACATCTCGAATACTGTGTACAGATGTGGTCTCCTCACCTCAAAAAAGATATTCTAGCACTAGAAAAGGTTCAGAAAAGAGCAACTAAAATGATTAGGGGTTTAGAGAGGGTCCCATATGAGGAAAGATTAAAGAGGCTAGGACTCTTCAGTTTGGAAAAGAGAAGACTAAGGGGGGACATGATAGAGGTATATAAAATCATGAGTGATGTTGAGAAAGTGGATAAGGAAAAGTTATTTACTTATTCCCATAATACAAGAACTAGGGGTCACCAAATGAAATTAATAGGCAGCAGGTTTAAAACAAATAAAAGGAAGTTCTTCTTCACGCAGCACACAGTCAACTTGTGGAACTCCTTACCTGAGGAGGTTGTGAAGGCTAGGACTATAACAATGTTTAAAAGGGGACTGGATAAATTCATGGTGGCTAAGTCCATAAATGGCTATTAGCCAGGATGGGTAAGAAAGGTGTCCCTAGCCTCTGTTCGTCAGAGGATGGAGATGGATGGCAGGAGAGAGATCACTTGATCATTGCCTGTTAGGTTCACTCCCTCAGGGGCACCTGGCATTGGCCACTGTCGGTAGACAGATACTGGGCTAGATGGACCTTTGGTCTGACCCGGTACGGCCTTTCTTATGTTCTTATGTTCTTAAATAGATGAGTTGAGAGAGACTTGTAAAGAAATATAAAAGCCAGGAACATGGTCTATTTTTTCTAAAATATTTCCTTTCATAAAGTTAAACCACTTAAAACAAGGCTTACTTTGCATAAAATAAGCGTTAATTTCTAGAAATTCCCTCTTCCCCCTCCACCCCGCTGCCTTTACTCACTTAAACTACTTTAAAAGCTAAACATACAATTTGAGGGACAGGTAAAAGGGACAGGAATAATTTTAATGTGATGCTCTAATAACTATTGTGTTTTCCTTTTCCATACTGAAGCACTCCCATTAAGTATGAGAGTTGGGGACATCTGTTGAAAGGACTGAGGAGTGGGAGGGAAGAAAAGAAGAGACAGTGTGAAGTTATAGAGCCTCCACACAGGGGCCGGCTCCAGGCACCAGCTAAGGAAGCAGGTGCTCGGGGCAGCCAATACAAAGGGGCAGCACTCCATCCGGTATTGGGGCAGCCCGCCTGGGTCTTTGGAGGGAATTCGGCGGCGGGTCCCTCAATCTCTCTCTTCCTCTTTGAGCTGCCACCGAAGAGGAAGAGAGGGAGTGAAGGACCTGCCGCCAAAGAATGGAGAGGATTTTTTTTTTTTTTTGCTTGTGGTGGCAGAAAATCTAGAGCCAGCCCTGCCTCCATAAGGAGGCTTTGTCCCACTTGTCTCAGGGGAACCCAGTTCTGAAAGCAAATGTTGAACAAACTAGTGTTTAGGCCCTGATTCAACAAAGCACTCAAGCACATTTATCGTCAAGAGCTTGAGAAAACAGATCCCGATTAAGCAAAGCACTTAAGCACATGCATAAATCCCATTGAGTTCAATGAGACTTCAATACATGATAAAAGTTAAGCACATACTTGAGCGCTTTGCTGAATTAGGGCATAAATCCCTTGATTATTCTACATGTGACAAATCTCAAATGCTTAAATACAGAAAAATTAGTCTGTCAAAATTATCTCCATGGGTGCCAGTTTTCTGCACATACAGCACAGCCACTGGGCAATTATCACTAGAATCATATTTTAAGTTCAGGAATAGATATATAACAAATAGGAATGCCATTTACCATTAAAATTTCACAAAATAAAAATAGCTGTCCATTATCTCCATGACTAATCTACTCCAATGTCTTCATCTGTTTCATAAAATATAGAAGGAATATTTACATTTCCCTTAAGATTAATGCTACAATTTAAAATATTTTATAATATGAATAGGAGAAACATTTTTAGTGGAAGCAACTGTAAACTGTCAGATTATAGTTCAACAATGGCATTAATCAAATGATTTGATTAATCAATCAAAATAGTATGTAATCAATTTTTGACACCTGTTTTTTATATGAATTAGATTATAAGAGTCTCACAACAAACACTGTGCACTCTGCATGCTGTTGTTAGAAATTTCCACGTCTTTTTATTTGCACATAATTGCTTTTCAAAGATAATTTCTCTCTTTGGATAGTGCTGAAAGATGGGAAAAGATGAACACTTTCCTTTTCCTTTACCTCCTTTTATAAAAATTAAATAATAATGAAAACAAAGCTCAACATAACACTAAAAGCTTACACATTCTTCACTCTCTTGTGAATATACTATAAAACAAATGGTCTCCCAGAAATATGTCAGATGACAGCCCTTTGTAACTTGTTCATTAGAAAGAGGTTGCTGCACCATCAAAGAGAAAATGAAATTTTAAAAACTCTAGACATGCTTAAATTGAAATGATAATGTAGTTTTTATAGACCACATCTGTAGTACCCCATATTAGATGAATAAGTATATTTATTATACAAATTTTAGCAGAAGGCTACATTTTGCTCTGAGTGACCTCCATGCATTGGAGTGAATGGAGTAGCTTTGGGGTAAAGAGGGACAGAATTTGGCCTATATTAATTATTTTGTACATCTATATATATAAAAAGAGATCAAAATGTTCAGAAATATGTTCATTAAATCTATGCAAGACTATGTACTGTTTATAAACTGTTCTGAAAGTACTAGTTCAAATATTCAGTATCTACAGTTCAAAAATCAAGATGCTTATTGGCTACAAAAAACACATGCAAATTTTCTGTTCTCAGATTATTCTAACTCTGGATGAGTGTAAATCTCAAAATCAGATTTCCAGTGCAAACAGTTGTCATTATGATTTCAAAATTAGCTGTCCACCAGAATTCACAAATATTCTTGCCAGTAAACTTTTCTGCTAGCATATTGTGGAAACAACAACGACTCCAACAAAAAATGAGATGAGAAGACTTGTCTTGAAAGCTTGTCTCTCACACAAACAGAATTTGAGCCAATAAAAGATATTACTTCAGCCATCTTGTCTCTCTAATGAGAAGACTTGAACATAAGTGTAATTTACTTTAAAAATATAAACAAATGTTCAGAAATGATGGGGCATGCACCTCTGTGCAAGGTATGTCTACGCTACAATTGAAAATGCTGGCCCATGCCAGCTGACTCAGGTTTGCAGGGCTCAGCCTAACGGGCTGTTTAATTGCAGTGTAGACATTTGGGATCAGGCTGGGAGCTGGGCTATAGGAACCTGCAGGGTGGGAGGGTCCCAGAACTTGGGCTGAAGCCTGGGCCTGAACAGCTACACCACAAATAAATAACCTGTTAGCCTGAGCCCTGAGAATCCAAGTCAGTTGGTATGGGTCAGCCATATGTGTCTAATTGCAGAATAGACGTACCCTGAAAGGGTTACTATGGGCCTCTTAGGCCAATTATGCTACCTGGCTTCACCTGGTAATTAATGATGAAGTCAAGCTAGGGAATTAGCTAGGTGAGTGGTATCAACACAGGAAGTTGAGTGCAAAGGGGGTTAGAGGAGAATTCTGTAGGTGTTGTCTGGGAGTAGAGTGTCAAAGACTAGCAGGTTAGAGAGGAATCGTAGGAGGGAAAGCCTGTGGATCCTCTCTTGAATACAGAAGTCTGGCTAGGCACACAGAGAAGCCATGGGAACAGAGTAGTAAGATTAGCTGGGAAGCAGGGAGTGGAGTTCTAGGGAGAGATCCCTGAGTTGCATTCAAACAGGGAATAGACCCCAGGGAAAGCTGAGTGGTATGTGAGATGAAGCTCAAGAAAGATGGAAATGGGTTTGTTTGTATTTTATAGATTGGGAGTTTGTTTAGGGGATTTCAGGGAAGTATCCTGGCCCTGTTAGAAGGTTAAGGCTAGAGAAGTTGTGAGCAAGGCAGCCTGAGCAAGGCTGGGTAGGAAGAAATCCAGAAATACTGCAGCTAGGAGTTATGCAAAGCAGATCTTGGCTGCTGATTATGGGGTCCCTAGGCTGAAACCTGGTATAGTAGAAGGGCCTGGGTTCCCCTACCAGCTACTGGGGGAGTTGGTATGGAGCCCCTGCACAATGTAGAGAGAGAAAGGACATTCAAAGCCCTGGACTAAGAAAGGGCTTGGGCTATGGGGCTCAGACTTGGGGGGTGCAGATCTTCTTTTTGTCAGAACATTGGACTGTTCTGTTACTCTGGAAGGGATGGACAAAATCGTGACCTGGCTGAGTCACAGGAAGATGAGGGAACCTAGAGGGTGCCAGATGGGGAGAGAACTGCTATGCTCAGCCACAAGGAGGGTCCAGTGGTGAGGCCACTCTTTTACTGGTATGTAGTACATCTATCTAGCTGTATTGAATCACTTTTAAGATGCTAGTTATTTTTGATATTGTAACCAGTCACTGCACTGTGTCTTTGTTTGTTCTTTTGTTTTCCTCTTGAGCTGATAGTAATTCAATGTTTTTATATGTTTTTACTTCTCAAAATAATTCTAAAATTATATATAGTAAATGCATGAGGCATGCTACAGCTACTATCCATAATCGTTTCCTGTCTCTTGGCAATACTTGCAAAGATGAAGTAAGTGTGAATAGCCTAATCTTTATGTCTCTTTGAAAGGACAAATCTGCCCAACATTGTAAATTGTCAAATGTCCATTATGATTACATATAGTTACATCTCACTGTAATTTTTTTTAAATAAAATCTCATTATTTGTAGTCACCTAAGTGGAATCTACATGTTTATAATCAGAATAATTTGACCATCACCTGTGTCAAGAACATCTTGTTATTTTACACTGTTCTTCAATGTGCTAGCCACTCTCTTTCCTAAGAGGCTGTGTTAAAGGTTTTGGGGACAGAACCTTTACTCAAGTACTTGAACAGTGTCAAACTGTAGACATCTCAATTGACTTTTTCATTTTATTATGGTCTACCTTATGAATGTTGGACAACATTTTTCTTGCCAAGGGAGTACCTGCATGCAGTTTGTTAGCTTATTTTATTTTGAATTGATGAAAGCAGACACTGACAGAATTAGAATTTGCAAACTATAGCAAAGAAATTAATGTATATCAGAATTCAATTATCTTCATGTTATATTAGTTTATATTTACAATGTTTGTCTTCAAAACTTCTGAAAATTACCCTTCTGATCTCCATTCATCCTACTTGTTTGTTTATCCATCTATTTTATTTAGAGATTATGGATAGGGGAAAAAAGAATGAAAATGATCTTGGTTTAAATTAATCCTAATTACTTGGATGACATTAGATATTTTTAATGTAATTACGATCTTGGTTATTTCTTTGTGAATATATTGAAGTCAAATTACTAGTTAGAATTAGAATAGGAAACACAGCCCAAGCAAGGCTATGAAAGGCCTGGAATCAGGGCCGGCTCCAGACCCCAGTGTGCCAAGCGCAGCATTGGGGCGGCATTTTGCCAGCAGGGCGGCTCCCACGGACCTTCCGCAGTCATGACCGTAGCCGCGGGACCAGCGGACCCTCCACAGGCACGTCTGCAAGAGGTCCCCGGGAGCCGCGGGACCGGCGTGCTTGGGGCGGCCAAATTCCTAGAGTCGCCCCTGCCTGGAATGTAGCGGAACTGGTGTGGTTCCACTATCCAGAGAGGTTGACAGAATGTGGTGCTTCTACAGGGCCACAACTTCAAGTGTTCTGGTGTGCACTTCTTCAGGAGCTCCCTGTCTCTCTCAGAGAGAGGAGCATGTTCTGAGGTTGGACAGGTAGATTCATAACTACACATAGGACATATCTGTACTTGCACCCATACCTGAGTACTGGAACTTGGAATGCTCCTGAGTGCTTCCCATATCCATGCCGAAGAGCTCACATGTGCAGTGGTGGGTATGAGCGTAATACTATGTAGACGCAAACACCTGTGTCCACACTGCCGCTGTAGGTATGTGACACTGGTGCTACCATTTCAGGGGTGGTATCTCAGGGTTCTGTGTACCACAGGGAGACACTCTAGGAACTGCTTTGCTGTGTGTTGTGATACTGTCCCCCACCTTCACACACTTGCTGATGGCAGTTCCTGATCATGTTGTTCCTCCCTGGTATTCCTTGCAAAACTGGGTGGAAGACATGGAATACTTGTTCCATCTGATTCTGCTCCTGCTCCTTATTGTGTGACAAATGGCTATGCAGTGGAGTAGATGCTTGGTGAGATGATGGATGTAAGTTGGGTATCTTCTGACACATTAACCTTCTAGGTCAGCTCTCTTCAATGACAATTCATTCAGTTCACATTATATGCACACATGAATGCCAATATTGCCATTTTGCTGACTGTTGCTTCTTGGTGCTGTTAGAACCAGCATGTTGTGGTGGGATCATGTTTTGGAAACCTGGGATGGCCAGTAGTGGCTTCAGACCTTCAGAATGAGGAAACAGACCTTCATGGCACTGTGTGGATAGCTTTACCAAGCCTCCAATGCCAGAAAACCTGAATCAAACATAGATTGCTAATGCCCTGTGGAAGCTGGCTACACCAGACAGCTATAGATCTGTTGCAAACAGCTTTTCAACCACAAAGTGATCTGTTGGGGTCATGGTGTGCTGGTCTGTGGCAGTTAATGCTGTGGTTTAACCACAGGTGCTTGCTATAAGAAAAGTTCCAAAAATAGCAGCTGGATTTCAGAGGATGGGGTTTCCAAACTGTACAGTGACATTTTGAGATTTTGAAAATGACACTTCATTTCCAAACTTTGCTTTTAAAAAAATAAATAAATAAAACATCCAACAATTAGTAAACAACAAATTTTCAGATCAAACAAAACACTTCATTTGATTCCAGATGACTTTTTTGTTTGTTTGTTTTTGGTGAGAAACTTGAACTCCAGTTTTGGTTCAAACTGATTGATGTGTGTGTGTTCAGAACACAAATTTGCACCACTCTAGAAAGGAATGGGCTAGACGCAAATATAAAATTCCACTGAGCTGGATTGGTGGGACATTGGATATAAGGGATTTTTAAACCAGGTCAGATGGAATATTCAAATGTCCCACTGATTGGATACAAACAAATTAAAGGACATACATTCCTGGAATTCTTTGCCATTTTGGTGGCAGTGACTGTTTGAGGACAAACATTTACAAATAAGTGTGTAATTCTAGAGGGGCAACTTGGTGATGGTACATGTATTCAATAGCCAGTCCTCTAGATCTCTCAGGATGATGAAGGCATTTGTCCTGCAGTAGTTAACATACAACATGTGTGTTACTGCTAAATGTATACCTAGGATCATTAATGATTACAGTTGCACAGATTTTGAGACTTGGTGCCAGGAGTCAATAAGGTGCCCAAATAGATGCTGATGGCCCTATGGAACCATGGCTCATGACTGCTCTTGGACTAGTGCAGCGATCAGGAGTGAAGAGATCAATAGAAATATCTAGGATTATGATGAAGGTTTAAGGAATTTAATGCAGTTTCAGATGAGGATGGGTCTGCCTATCTCTGAAGAGCAGGTATTTCGGTATCTGGTGTCATTGCACCATATGCTAGTTTCAACCACCATCCCTGGTCACTTATCAGGCATCACATTTTATAGTAGAATAAAAGTTATCCAGATCATTTTTGGTGGGATTTTAGATTGGAGACTGTTAATCTCTAGCAAAAGGCCCTGAGGAAGATCCCCAACAACCCATGACTATTAAGATTCTTAAGGATCTGGTGCAAGTTCTTGGCCAGATATGCCAGTGTGACCAGCAGGTACCTCTTTCAAGGCCACATTCCTGGTGGCTTTATTTGGGGTCAGGGAAGGGAGCATTTAGGGCTGGTGAACTGATGCTTGGGTTAGCAAGGGATACTTCAGGCAGGTCTATGAGATTAAGGGATTTACACAGGGTGAATGATTGGTCCTCTTGAGCCTGTGGATGAAAAAACAGTTTGGTGAGTGCAAGGTGAGTCCCTAGAGCTACAAGAGGGTGGTAAGGCAGATTTCCCAGGCAGGTCATTAAGGATTTATATAGTAGTGAGGCTGGTTGGAGATGGACCTCTTTCTTCATGGTGATGAGTCCCATCACAGAAACTTGGATTGTGGCAGTTTTAAAAGAGGGGCTTACTGACTCCAATGGTGTGAGTGACTTTGCTATTGATCCAATTTCATGACTGACCAAACAGGTAAGCTGGCATGTGGATCTGCAGACAGTGTTGTCCACTGGGCACACAGGCAGGCAGCCAGTTGCCCCAAGGGTTTGGAGCTGGGCCTCAATGGTGAGACCACCCTGAGTTGGCCTGGAAGGAGGAGTTTGTTGTGAGACCAGCTGATGTCTCTTTCACTCTATGGCAGTTGCTGCCACTCTATTGTTTGCTTGAATGAAATCAATTAGGGATTTTGTGACTGAGTTTGATTTTAATCATAGGGCAAAGAGACCTTGGGCAGATACATGACTTTCCAAGAGGGGGATCAGGAGGAGTAGAACCCAGATCTGGATGACTGATGTTTCCAGGCAACCACCTAGTAGCTACTGTAGAGCCAAGATCAATGTACCAGAAGCCCTGGCAGACCAAGTACTGCAGGAAATGCTGCCTCTGGTCCAGGTACACTATTTAAGCATGTAGAGAGTTTCAGGAAGCTGTGTGTGGTACTTGGCCTGCTACTACAACAGACTCTCTACACAGTTCTTCAGCTCTTACCTTTGATTCCTGATCCCTGAGTCCAGCTATATGACTAGATTCCTGGATCATGACATTGGTTTAGAGCTTTGGTTTGGCTCCAAGTTTCTGTCTCTGATCCATGTCTCCCTACTCCTGCTCTGACCACTAGTCCTTACTCCTGGTCCTACCATTAGCTCAGACTGCCCACGTCCCAGTTGTGCCAGGTGACTTTAAACTGACCTAAAATGCTGTAGTAAAGGGTGTGGGAGGGAGCTACTAAGTTTCCTTGATTTGAGCAGGCCAAATTCCTGAGTTGGGAGGTAGCTAAATCTTCACAGAAACAGGGATACTTGCTAATTACCCGAGTTAGGGGTATACTTCAATTAGGGAAGGAAATGTTAGCCAACATCTGCTCCCCATCAGGAACCTGGCAGGGAGCCTTCTGCGGGGGGGAGGCAGACAAGCTCACTGCTGTCTCCTTCTTGCGGCCGGTGTCCAGTGCATGTACTTCTTCCATAGGACATCTGGTTCCCTGATAAACTAGCATTGGATATAGACTTGTGGGATGCTTTCTCCTGAGGATGGTGAGGTTGGGGTATCTAATGTCTACTACAGCAAGGAGACTGCCCCTCCCCCCTTTACCCTCATATGGGTGGAGCATGTGGGGAGGGCTGTGAGGGCTGATGACAGCCCTTCCACATAAGTGGAAGCAATGATGACCTGCACTGTAGAAGTCACTGCCAGATAATTTATTAAATTTGCAGCCTAATTAACTATATCCTTATCTCATTATTCTCTCTGTTTGGGACAGTAATACTTGAAATGGCATAGTAGAGGCAACTGAACATTGTCTATGGCTTATCAGGGGAAGGAAGAAAAGGTCTTAATCACAGAAGAAGTTAGTGCTAGCTAAAAGGCTTAGGAGAACAGTACATGTTTTATCCTAATAATATTTAGAGGAAAAGTAGAAACATTGAGTGGTGGTTACTCTAAAACTGACTTAAAGTTCCAAAAATAATAAATGACTAGGAACAACTAAGATAGACACACCTATTGATATAGGGAATTGGATTGCTTGAACATATTCTAACAATGACACACTTGCAATTAACTTTGAAAGCTCATTGAGAACTGTAGAGATACAGGCAGACTGCAGAAAAACAAGTGTGTCTGAAACTTCTAAAATAAGATACAAGGGTGATTGTGGCAATTAATGCTCTGTATGTAAAGCTTTTTTCATTTGGTATTTAAATTATGAAACACATCAACAGACCTAAAAAACCTCTGAATCTAAGATAATGGAGCCATGAGCAATACGTTTATATAGAGCAAGTCTTGGAAGACAAGTCGATTAGCTTTGATTTTTGTTTAAAAAAAATGAAGTTCTATTCATACAATAACACAGCAAGTGTAATACTTTAGGATAATGTTTGAGTGTCTTGAAGTCTTATTTGCAAAATTAATTCCAACTGGTTTGGATATGATCATCATGTAGGCTGAAATATTATAAAAAGGATAGTGATTACCACTGGGTGAACTGTATTAGATGCCTGAAGTAGACACCCAGACTTTTACATCTGGGCCACTATTTTTATAAATATTTATTTAGTTAAAAGTAACTTGAACCATTAACGTTTTGCTCTGCTATATATTAAAATAGTTGGTAAATGTTCCATTTGTTGGCTAAGATCTTGAATTTTAGTTTTTTTTAATTAATAGCTGTTACACCCTGGAAAACAGGGGTTTGTACTAAAAATAAAACTGATTATCTTACTGACATAATTACATTTTTTGTAGTAAAGCAAGGGAATAGCTTGCTGACTTTCTTTTCAGAAGATACCATAGGATTATTTCTAACATCATATATTTGTTTTAAATTAAATACATGAGCAAATTATACAATAGCCTGCTGAGACTTAAATTGGTGTGAGAATAAGAAGACCAGAAATTTGTCACTGACTAGGTGGTATGCAATGAAATAAATAGGAGAACTGTGTGGCCTTGCATTTGAGTTTGTTTCAAGGAAAGAGTGTAAATCTTCATGTTGTTTAAACCATAGCTAGAATATTAATCTTTTTCAGAATGGGAAAGTGTTTACTACACTGGATTAGAAACCTAAGGAGAAAATACAGTAAAATAAATTGCCATTAGGCATGTGCACAAATAGATAAACTAAAGAAAACTGGTAACAAATTTACCGAGTGATAATTAACTCAGTAATTTTGAAATGTCATCTTATATAATATAGATGCAAAAGATTGAGATGACCTCATAGGTATTTCTCTTTACCAGCAGAGTTCTCCGTTCTTATCCCATACAAATGTTACCCAAGCTACTTTGTACATCTAAGGAATAATCAGCTTACTTAACTACTTCATCAGTTGTTCCACTGTTTCCATTAATTTGTGTTCTATCTTTTTATGATGGATATATACATTAATGACTCGTTAAGTGTGAAAGTTAATTGTGCCTCAAACTTCCACACCCACCTCTTTTATATGGAAGAATTTTTAAAGATGTGAATTAGCAGATACTAGATTATACACAAGAAGGCGGCTGCTTGCTGAGCATCCACTTATGGCCAGGGGTTGCCGTGCAGGTCACTTAAGAATTCCACATAGTCTCTCTTGGTGCTAATAGCACCTCTACCCAGGGCTAGCTTAATAACAGAAAAGGTTCATGGTCCATGACCATAACACAAGTTTGTACTCAGCCCTGGTTCTTCTGACACCCAGAGCTCTTCCTCTAGCCTAGTCTGCTCAGCCCTCTGGCCCTAACTTCCTTCTCCTGTCACCCATGCTTTCTGTAGCTTCCTGCTGCTTTTGATGAGGAGTCCCTTGATCCAACTCAGGTGTATCTCTTTAGTAATCAGGGTTGGCTAGCCTCAGCCCTTGGTGAACAGGGAGCAAACCACCCAGTTACACAGCCCCACTGTGAATTGGGAAGGACCTGTGCCCGTTAACTCTAATGGTCATTGGGCCAAGTAACTAAATGAAGGTTTGATCCTGCTCACATTGAAGAGGAGAAGCAGGCCTGAACTGACCAATGCAATAACCCTGCATAATGCCACATAAGTAGCATTTTCCCCATGTATTGTGACAATTCAGTTTTAATGAATATCTTGTGATATTTCATAATTTTCAAAGGTGCTGAGCATCTACAGCTCCCATTAATTTCACTTGGATTTCCACTTGCTTACCGCTCCTGAAAATCAAACCATTTCTTATGAGAGCCCAAACCATGTTTAGGTATATCTTTGTGGCCAGTCTAAAGATTTCAAGTCGTTTGGAGGCTTAGACTTATTTTTTTCTTTTTAAAGTGAGATGTGAAGGGGGGTGTGAGCACGGGAGAGATGTCATTGTAGGCAGCTCGAAACCTGGGCCCAACTGGCCTTTCTGCCACAACTCAATGTCTCCCCCTCTTCAGTCTATGGTTGCCTTTATGCCTTTTCTCTTTGATCCACTTTCTCCAGTTCTTTGCTGCGTTCTTGTTTCCTTTGCACGCACAGCCCCTCTGCTCCATTCATGAGGCACAGTTTAGTTGTGACAAAAGCACTCCACTCTGCCAAATACCTCTTTTATATGCAAGAAGCAGCGAGGAACTTTGAACAGTTGGGGTTTTGTTTAGGTATTCTTTAAGATCTTTTACTATTGTGTGCACTCAAGTACCAGTAAAACAGAACAAAATTTGGAGGCTTTTTTTGACTTAGTTTAAGTTGTTTGCTTGCTTTAAAAAATGATTTTTCTACATAAAGGGATAAATTGTGGAAGTTTTATTTTTATAGATTTCTTTTTGTATCAACAGCTCCAGAAGATCATAAGTTTTACAGCAGGGACTATAACCATCATCCAACAGCATTTGGAAGGACTAGCTAGAGAGGTAGCTCTTTTTTGTTTTTGTTTTTTTTTTTGTCATCCCCCTCCCCTCACTTCTATAGAATTGGATAGATTGGTTTAAAAATTATAAAGAAATGTTATAACATTCTAAAGTACCCATTAAGGTTTTCAGTTTTTTTAGCAGTGGGCTTAGTTCACTAGACCGTGATACTTTTGCAGTAAAAATTAAAATTAACCAATTTTTTTAAAAAACATTTCTTTAAACAAATTATTCAGGTAGCCATTTTGTATTCTGAGGATCAGTTGTAATTTATATGGGAGGTGTAAGAATGTCAGGCAATTAAGCAGACAAATTGATGTACAGCTCTGTAACATGACACCTACTGCAGCTGAATCATTATTTACCCAGTGTGCTAAATCCAGTCCTGGTCTCATTGAAGTCAGTGGCAAAACTGTCACTTATTTTAATAGGACCAGGATTTAGCCCTCAGGGTTTACAATTCATTTGAATCAGTCTCATGACAAAAATTGTAGTGAGCACAGAGTCGTATAAAATCCATTCTGTTTATCCAAGACTGGGTAATGGAAATGCTAACAAGTTAACTCTTTTCATTTCTTAAATCTGTGGTGAGCATTTCCCCTATTTTCAGTTGATATGAATCTTTAGTCATAGTTCCCCATAACTTGTATATAATACTATTAAACAGTGGCAGTAATGAAAAGAAGATGACAAGTAATACATAAAAGGTACATAAGGTAAAGCAAAGTGCTCCTAAGAACATTTGAATATATACTCTTGATCAGAGTTGGATGCCTACAACGCAGGCTGCACTGTAGCTTGTGTGTGGGCTGTACTGCTAATGCAAAGAGGCTCTAAAGTTGATGTATCTGGCCTCAGCAGAATTATCCTAGTATTCAGGGTTTGTTTGGTGGCATAGAACTGATGTATTATTGCCTCCTGTGCTGGTCCCCTCCCTGTGGCTTGTGTAGGAAACATGGCTAGGGAAATAGGGCATGGCCCTACACCCCACTGATCCTTGGCTGCCTCTATAGTGCTCTGGTACTGTTGGCAGCTGGCACAAGGTGGAGTAGCCTTCAGGCTGCTCTGTAATATGCCAGTGGATCAGCCAGGATGAGGAGAGCTCAAAGCTGGCTTAAGACCTTGGGGATTGGCCCTGCTTTGAGCAAGAGGTTGGGCTGGATGATCTCCTGAGGTCTCTTCCAATCCTGATATTCTGTGCAATACCCCTTCCTGAATTTCACTCAGGCCTCCACAGCCACAAATCTAGTCCAAACTATTTTCTACATTCTAAAATTATAAAGTTAATTTAACGCTGTAGTGAGAGGCAAGGTGTTAAATTCAGTCCCAGTACTGTCAGTTTGCCCCCAATATGTTTAAAAAAGTGGTCAAGGCAGTTTCATGTCTTTAGGAATTGGGATCTAGAACTTACTGATGAAATGTTAACTTCCACATTCATGGAAGATAATATTGACATGCAATATCACATGGTCACCAAATAAAAAAAACATGCCTTTTCAAATTAGTGACTATTTAATCAGAACAACAAAAACAAATTATCAAAAGATAAAGGAATCAGATGAATGCAGTGAGTAGATGCTTACATCTTCATGTGCAGTTTTTTTATGCTGAAACTATTTTATATGCCTTACTTCAGTAACAGTACAGTCTCGTGAGTAGAGTGCATGGATGCAGTAGTGTCAGGTGGTCAAGATTTGCACAAGAGTCCTCCAGTTCTTGATGGTCATCCTTAGCTTGTCCTTGATAGCTAGTGGGTCAGGAGAAAGAGATGAAGGAACTTGAACTTGTGTTTTGTTGGCCAGTTATTACTTTCTTCAAGCAGAAGTCTTCTTGCTCTAGGATTTCAAGTCCTTTTTCAACATTCTGATCCATGCTGCTGCCATCATCTGTTTTTGCAATTCATTTTGTATGCAATATTGCCAAACCCCACACATTAAACAATCATGTCAGGCCCCACAAAACATAAGATTGGCTTAAAAACTGTGATATTTTTAAAAAATACACATTGTTGTTTGTCATCTGGGTTTTGAATGTTAATAGACAGCACAAAATGTAAGGCTGGAAGGGACCGCTTCCTGTGATCTAATTCATTACCCTGTGCTGAGGCAGGATTAGCTATACCTAGACCATCTCTAACAGGTGCTTGTCTAACCTATTTTTAAAAACATCCAAGGATAGGATTCTACAATCTCCCTGAGTAACGTATTCCAATATTAACTATACATATATAGTTTTTCCTGTTATCCAACCTAAATGTCCTTTGCTAAAAACTAAGCTGACTTCCTGTCCTATCCCTGCTGGTCATGGAGAACAACTGATCATTGTCCTCTTTATAACAATCTTTTACATATTTGAAGACTTGTGTTCCCTCTCAGCCATCTCTAAACTAAACATGCCAACTCCTTTCAACCTTTTCTCAACAGGTCCTGTTTTCTAAATCTCATCATTTTTGTTGCTCTCCTCTGGACTCTCTCCACTTTATTCAGATCTTTCTTGTAGTATGGTGCCCCAGTCTGGATACCATACTTCAGCTGAGGCATCACCAGTGTTAAGTAGAATGGGACATTTAGCTCCTGTGTCTTATGACACCCCTGATAATGTATCCCAGAATGACATTTGCCTTTTTTCACAACAGCATTTTGCTGTTGGCTCATAGTAAATTTGACTCATTATAATCCCCCGGGTCCTTTTCAGCAGTACTACTGCCTAGTCATTTATTCTTCTTTTTGTCTCTGTGCATTTGACTCTGCCCCCCACCCCCTTTCTAATGAAGGACTGAGGGTTTGTCTACACTGCAATGTAAGCCTGGGCTCAGACTTAGCCTTGAGTCCACCCTGTACCGTGCATCTACATAGCTCTCTCAGGCTTGATCCTAGGATCCTTTGAGGCTGGACTGTTTAATCCCAAGTCAAGCGGAGAACCAGGCCCTATTGCTTTATGGTGTAGACGGAGCTTCTCCCCCACCACTTGGGTCCTGGGAGTCGCTAGAAGTATCCCACAATCCTATAGGTCAAATTTCTTTGTCCTCTCTCTAGCCCAAGAATCTCCAGTCAACAACAGGGAAACAGAAGAACCCTCCTTCCCTTCCCCTGCCGCCACCGTGGTGCAGTGCAGCAGTTTAGTGAGTCAGTATATAACCCTTCCATTGTCTTCTAATTAGCAAACTGCAAATGCACCATCAGAGAGCCTTCTGTGTTTTCAGTGGAGAATGAACAGAGGTAGTCTTTTGCGAAGTGTGGTGCTTCATAGTCATGGGAGCACAGACAGACTATAGTAAATATCTAGTTTGATGCCAGCAAAACAGTGGACTTTAAGACTACCATGAATGACCATGCATACCAGCAAATAGCTAAGAAGTTGACAGCTTTGTAAGCTGGCAGTACCGGTGGCCAGTGCAGGAAGCAGCTCAAGACTGAGTACAGGAAAACTAGGGATCAGAACTGCCTCTCTATCAACTTGCAGACATCATACCCATTTTGGGATGAATTGGCCCACGTGTTGGGCACTGCACCAAGCACAGAGCCAATGGTGGTGCATGATGTCATCGTTGGCCAGGATGGCACCCTGCAGGTCCTAGAATCCAGCATGATGATTGATGGGAGCCAGCAACAAGTGCTGAGTGAAGACAGTGAATGGGTTAATGTATTTTTTTTCTAATCCATGTTTATAAATCTTTTTTTTATCAAGTAAGTCTTTTGCTATCACTGCATCATGTCATACACTATTTAAAATAAAGGTCAACAGATGATCAGGGACAACTTTGAGGAATATTGTAGCATACACTATTCTTCAATCAGTTGTCTACATCAATCCATATTTCAATCACTTCCTTACACCAATCCATACTATGAATCAGCCCCGCCCCATTTTATTAGTGGCCATGTCATTCATAAGTGTATTGCAGAGCACTGTAACCCCCACAATCAATTAACCCCATTCCCTCTGCCATAAACATTGATAAGGTGTACTATTCTCCCTCTTCCATGAGGCCACACCCATCCTTAATGTAGGAGCACAAAACAGTCCTGACTGCTGTTGCCTGAGTGCATCGAAATGTGGTATGTGCACTTTCTAGCTAAGCATACTGATCTAGTGTTCAGTTAGGTCCATTCAGTTAGAAATAGCTCACCTCTGGCTTCACAAAGAAAGTGATGAAGCCAGCAAGCTACAGTAATGTAGACACAATTGATGACACTGGCATACAAATGGGTCAATAGACATCTCCAATATGATTTCAGTCTGCCAAAAGCACATTGAACAGCCATTCTACAGCTGCTGAGAGTGTAATTAATCCATCTTTTGCAAGGCAGATTGAAATAATATTGGAGATGTCCATGAGGGCCGAGATTCTCTCCAGAATAATGGTGGAGACAGTATTCCCAACTCATGATCTCCAAATGTTCCAACCCAACGTGACTGTAGACTTCCAAACAATGAATAACGCTGGCATGATAAACTTTTCCACTGCAGCCCACTCTGACATTGCTAAATTGACCTCTGTGATCCACAAGGGCCTAGATAACAATGGAGTATGTATGTACAGTTTATGTATTCAGTGCTCCTTGAGGAGGGCAAACTGTGGGCACATGAGTCCCATCAATGGCCCCAGCACAGTTTAGAAATCCTGTTCCCTCAAAACCAGTAATTACTACAGGGATATCTTTTATGCCCTCCACCTTGGGGTAAAACCCATGCCTGATTGCCTCAAACTTCTGCCACCACTTTACCCACAATCAGCTTTCCAATAACAGACTGGTTGGCAATGCCCCTGTAGCAGTCTGAGGTATCCAGCTTCCAGATAGTTATGGCAACCCACTTCTGGACTCGGATGGCTGCTCTCATGTATGTGTCTTTACACTGGAGGATCGGGGCAAACTGCTCACAAAGCTCCAACAATGTAGCTTTTTTTTTCAAGCCAAAGTTATGGACTCATCCCAGGTCCGCATGACCATGTGGTTTCCAGCAGTCTGCATGTATCGGCCTGCTCCAGAAGTGCTGGTCTATGCAGGGGCCATCAGTAGCTATAGCAAGTGTCATGAGTAACATCCGCCAGTTTGTCTGCCATGTCTGTGTTGTTTTCCTGCCAAAATGTGACATGCTGGGGGATGGAACCGCTGCCTGTTTCCTGACATTAGCGTGAAAGTGCAAGCAAGAGAAGTTCTTCAAATATGCTTTCTCCATGTTGCTGGCTCCAGTATCTGGGAGCACACAACTTCCTGTAATGTGCAGCATGGACAGTCAAATTTTCCCACAGTGCACCAGTAAAAGGGTTAGAGCAGTCATATTTTGCAAGAACGCTAGGAAGTCTGGTATATGGTTGATATGACTTGGGTCTGAATGCTGCAGTGTGGACGCCAGGGCTGCAGGGTCAAGCCTGGGTTAGAAAATTTTTGATGTAGGGTTAACAATCAGTGTAGACACTCTTTTCTAACCCAGGATTAGCTGACTTGAGTGCCACTAACCCCAGTCTTGTATTGCAGTGTAGACATACCCTAAGGGTTTTTCTAACCCTTAGAGTATGTCTACACTACAATTAAACACCTGTGGCTGGCCCATGTCTTGAATTTGCAGGGTTCGGACTACAGGGCTGTTTAATAGTGATGTAGACGTTCACACTTAATCTGGATACTGGGTTCTGGGAGATTGTGGGGTATGTGTGGGGGGGAATCTCAAGCTCAATTAAACAGTCCCTGAGTCTGTTGACATGGGCCAACTGTGGGTTTTTATCTGCAGTGTAGACATACCCTTAAAGTTCAGTTTCAAGCTTCTCTTCCCTCTCTTCATGAGGGCCGAGGTTCTCATGTAATATTATTCTAGGAGCTGGAACTTTAAGAAAAATAAATTGCAAGACTTTTGACAATCATAAGTCAGCAACACTGCACATGGGGGGGGGGAGGAGGAATCCCTTTCTTTTTTTTCTTACTGTATTTGGAATTGAATATGAGACTTGAACTCATTTCTAATTTCCCATGTACACTGGTAAAATTAGCTATGTAAGAATAAAGCTGTGGTTGTTCTGACCATACTGACAATTGAATTGTTGCAATTGGAAGGAAAGGCAAGTGTCCCTCATGGTAAAAAGACAGGGCTCTTTTTACAACATATTTTGTGGTGTTCGGCAAGTGGTGCTGTTACACATACTCTTTCAAGTTTCTTTTTCCTAGCATGCCAACAAATATTCACTCTTGGGAATAAATTCTTGTATTGTTGTTCACTTAGTTATGCAAAAGGTTTTAGGAGAGGGAGTTGTGGTCTTTGATTAGCCAATTCTTGAGGTAGAACATGGTATCTGATTACTGTTAGGTTTCTGAGGGACCAACTGTAGGGGCAGTGGTAAAAAGGGGATAACTTTTACAGACTGCTGGACATAGTCATCAAGAACAGTGGAGTATATCTAATGTACAGAAAACTATATCTGTGAGGCCTAATGTCACCATATGCAGTTTCTGTAAGTTCTTACCTAAACTAAGCATTTCTAGGAGAATCTAAGAGAATAAAGGTGCAATTTTTTTTGTCTTAAGAGTTTACTTTTTATGTTCACCTGCCACCGCAACTAATCTAAAATTTATATTTTGACCTTTATTCAGTAAGGCCTGCTCTTTCAAACTTGGGTGGCTACAATCAGATACCTAAAAAAGTGGCCTGCCTTTTCAGAAGTGCTGATCACCTGTATGTCCACTGAATGCAATGGAAGTTGTAAGTGCTCAGCATCTCTGAAAATCAAGCCATTTCTTTAGTTTCCTAAATTTCGATTTAAGATTTAGGTGCATAACTTGGGTCTCCAATTAGGAAATCTTTGCATCAATAATACAGCTAATATAGACAATCTTTCTGCCTTGATTTCAGTTTTTTTTATAATGTAGTACATTGTAAATGTGGCCCTCTGACGTTAATCCCATTGCAAGTTCATAAACTGACTGACTAAAAGTCAAATCATATGACCTGTGTATAATTGGGTGTGATTTTTATATTCTGCACTTAATTACTGTGCTGCAAGTCAGGCATTAAGGAATAAATAATGTTGTGAAATGAGTAGTTTTTTCTTGTGACAGTCAGGGTATGACTTTTTCACCTCTAATTAGAGAAAGGAAAGGTTGTTAAGTTTGCCTTTTTCTGTTTATTTCTCAGTATCTATCACAAATTTATTTTAGTTTGTCATCTTTGGAGTTGAAGGCTTCCTTACTTCTGTAACAGTTTTAGTAAGAGACTAAGAACTATTCATAAATGTCATTCTTAAATTAATAAAAATTTCCAAACAAAAACAACCCATAAAATTAAGTTAAGATTTAATGTTCATTTCAATGGAATGCTTGTAACATCCCCACAAAAAAACCCAAAACATTTTACTTAAAAATATTCTCTCTCTGGTTAAACAAAATAACTAAAACATTTGAAATTCTGTAAATGCACAGATTGGAAAGTAAACATAAATATATTCCTTGTGAATGGAGAACTCTGACTTTTGGTCAATTCTGATCTGCTGCTCCATCTTTTGGAAGCCCCAGAAGCTCCCCAACTTGGTAACAGCCCCGTGAGCTGGAGTTCTCGGGACTTTTTGGCTCCCTGTTGTGAATCCAGGAGCCAAACTACTGCTTGAGCTGGAGGACCCAGGACCTTCAGGCTCCTGTCTCCGTGCCGGGAGCCTGGAAACCTGACATGGTGAGGCTGCTGCAGAACCCCAGCTGGAGCCTGGGCTCAGAATTCTAGGCTCCCCATCGCACATCAGGGAGCCTAGCTGCCCCAAGAGTCCTGGCTTCAGGGGCTGGCAGGCTCCCTACCTTGGAGATGTGGACCCTGGAACAGGGGCTTCTGTGAAGGTTTCCAAGGGAGACCCTGACTGTGTTTCACTGAAAGTTTTGGTGATTATTACACTATCAGTTAAACATGACACTTTCTTTGGGTATTTTCTGACTAAACTAAATTTCATTGCAAAACTTCCAACCAGCTCTACAGCTGGTGTACCTGACTGGATAAGAACAGCTGGGGACCATGACCTATAAGCTACATGCTCCTCAATGCCCAAAAAGTTCACTGTTGGTAACTATAACTGCTACCATGTTTGACAAACTCACTACACATAACTCTGTTATAATATTTATCTAAAGTATATCTTGTAAGGTGACTATAAAAACTGGTCACATGCTGTTCATTAACATTCTTGCATTATGTATGGTTAGCATGTAAAGTGTTATATAGGTGTTCTAGAAGTATGTTTGTTTAGATAAAGGTAATAATTGGAAATATGCCAATCTCCTAGAACTGGAAGGGACCTTGAAAGGTCATTGAGTCCACCCCCCTGCCTTCACTAGCAGGACCAATTTTTGCCCCAGATCCCTAAGTGGCCCCCTCAAGGATTGAACTCTCAACCCTGGGTTTAGCAGGCCAATGCTCAAACCACTGAGCTATCCCTCCCCCCAAAGCAATCTAAGTAGAGCTGATAAACAGGTTTTGTCTTAGGGTAGGTCTACACTCAAAATGTAAACTATATGAGGTCAACTTACAGCCACCTCAGTAATTATTGCAGTGGTCCATGTCCACACTACCCTTCTTGGGTCGATGGTGTGCGTCCTCACCAGGAGCTCTCTCACCAACCTAAGAGGGGCAGTGTGGGGAGCTGACAGCCTGGTGTCTCAGTCCCCTTGGCTCCCTGTTTCCTGCCAGGAGCTAAGGGGAAGCTGCCTGGGGCTTTTTGCCTCCCTGGTCCCTGCCAGTAGCCGGACAGCCTTGTGAATTTCACAACCCCAGTGTGAAGCTGTGAAATTGCCAAGACAGCCAAGATTCCAATTGTGAGGAATGAGTTAAAATTCAGCCAGCAGAAAAGACAGAAACTGCTGAGAAGCAAGGACATAGTTTTTATCAATGCATGATAAGCTGAAATAAGTTATCAGTAAGAAGGAACAAAGCTCGTGCCCATGAAAAGGGACAGTTTAGCAAGGAAAGCAGGATCGGACCCAGACAAGCAAGCAGGAATATTTCAGTAGCACAAACGGCACTGACAATTGATAACCTTATATGGTTAATGCCCTCCCAGTAACTTAGTTCTTAGAACAGAATGAACCCTCCCTTCACAGCCCACTGGATATCTGTAAGCACTCATTCCTACTCTTCCCCCCCCCGGCCCCGCCACCGCCACCGCCACACACACACACACACCGCCTCCTTCCCCCGCAAGGTAGTCATAGATGTTTGAAGTAATTAGGATGACCTCTATGTATGTACTGTTCTTATTTTTATCTTTGTTCAGGGTTCTTTCTCGATTTGGAACAATGTCTGTCTCTGTATGTACAGATAAATGCAAATGAATTGATAAGAGAATGTATATAACTGGCTATGGTGGCACCATATTTTTGAAGCTGCTTGTCAGTCTTCCCAGTACTGTAAATAACCCCCCTTCAGTATTGTCTGTGCTTGCCTGATTCTTAGGGAAAAGAGTCTTTTCCCCAACACCATTCAGGAGCAGAGATGTGGGGGGGAGCCTCCCTTCCCCATTCCCTGCTGGCAGCAGGGTTCAGCCACCAGGGCTTCTCATCCCCGGGGAGTGGGGTCCAGCCACCCGGGCTTCTTGTCACTGGTCCTAGCTGAAAGCAGGGTCCAGCCATCCAGCTTTCCAGAGGAGTGGGGCACCTGAATTCTAGGGCTTCCCACTGGAGTCATGAAATTGACAAGATAGCTAACGGCCAATGTAAGTAACCCAATGTCTACACAGACACTGCATTGCCCTGACTATATCGATATGAGCCCTACGCCTCTTGTGCAAGTGGAGTTATTATGTTGGTGTAGTAGGGCGTTTAGGCTATGTCTACACTACTGCAGTAAGTTGACCTATGCAACGCAACTCCAGCCACGTACCATAGGTCGAGTTACCACGGGGTCTGTACCACGGGAGATCAGTGGGAGAAAATCTCCTGTTGATTTACCTTGCTCTTCTCATAGAGGGCAGAGTACAGGGGTCAACTGGAGAGTGATCTGCAGTCAATTTGGCAGGTCTTTACCTGCTAAATCAACTGCCGGTGGATCGATATCAGAGCATTGATCCTGGCTGTAGGGTAGAGCTGCCCTTACGGTAGCAGGACAATGCTGTAGTGTAGACACTGACCTAATTAGGTTGATGTAAACATAGGCGCTGACTTCCCCTCTTTCCGTCCCTGCACCGCCCTCACCCCACCCCCATTCCACCCTCTTCCCTCAAGTCCCCGTCCCTGCCCTGCCTCTTCTCCCTCTCCTCCTAAGCGCCGCCAAACAGCTGTTAGGTGGCAAGGAGGCCGAAGTGCTGGGAGAGAGGGACAGGAACAGGGATGCAGCGCACTCAGGGCAGTGGGGGGAGAAGGAGGCAAGGAGGAGGGAGCTTGGCTGCCGGTGAATGCGGAGCACCCACTAATTTGTCCCTTTGGGTGCTCCAGCCCCAGAGCACTGATGGATTTGGCACCTATGGACATAAACTGCCTTACATTGACCTAACTGGGTTGTATAGACCATGCCCTAGACAACGGAATGTGTATTTTCCAGTCCACTGGGGTCAAGCTTTGTAAGCCAGAGACAATGGATAATATTTGGAGCTGTGGTAAACTGATTGATCAAGCTAACAGGTGAAGGAGGAAACAGCATAATGATTACAAGCAAAACACAATGAAAGTGCATTTGCATTTAAGGTAAAGAGAATGATCAAACTAGCAGGAAGAGGGTGACAGCTTGCTGGAAAGCAAACAGCATGACCAGAGTCTGAACCTGAGGGGGTCATCCTGGTTCTGGGGACAAAACCAATGAGTTTTATGAAATAAAGAGAGAAGCAATTTTCATATCCATTGTTTAGGAGACACAGGGGTCAGTACTTTCTGATTCTGTGAATAGTGGTCTCTCCTCCAGCCCCTCAGGAAGGAGATGATGATAGTTTCATTTGTCAAAGATTGTAGCTTGCTAAAGTTAAGTTTTAGTGAGTAAAACGCATGTTTTTGTTTTGTAACATACCTGTTTCTTCTCTCTTGCTTAATATCACTTAAATCTATGGTCTTTGTTAATAAACTTGTACTTAGCTCTGAGATAGGTTATAGTGAAACTGAGGTAAAGAGTTTGTCCTCAGTTGAGGACAAACAGATTGTATGTACTGTCTCTTTGGATGCAGTGGACTAAATAATTTCTGAGAGTGTCCAGTGACAGGGAACTTGGGTTCATTGGATGTTACATGCAAGTCAAGGCTGAGATTGACAGCCTTACCAGTAAACTCCTCCAGATTCTATCTGACTGGTAGATCAGGGAGCTGATGCAACTTAAGTTCTGGCAAAGTGCTCTGTTGCTGAGGCAGAGGCCAGTGCTGGCTTATGGTTCTGATTGCCCTGAGAAAGCATGTCAACAACCTCTACTTTCTGTGGAGATGAAGAAGGAAAAGCAATGGACTCCTCCACTGGTGGGTTTCTTACATCCTTTGGTGTATGAGGAAGAAAACTTTGCCAATTGCTCCACGTCCCCTACACAGATTCCAGGGATAACAGAATGGCCCTTGTAGATCCATGTCTCCATTTGCATTCCATAGGGCTGGTCTATTCTATTGCTTAATTTGTTGTAACTTATGTTGCTCAGGGGTGTGAAAAAGACACCCCTCTGTGCGATACAAGTTACATCAACCTAAGAGCTCTCAACATAGGTGCTATGTCAGGGGGAGATGCTCTCCCTCAGACATAGCTTCCCCCTTTTGTGGAGGAGGAGTACATCTGCTGATGGGAGAGCACTCTCCTATTGGCATATCGTGTCTTCACCAGATGAACTACAGCAGTGTAGCTGCGCCAATGTAATGCGGTACTGTAGGCTTGCCCATAGTGTGGGATATGGAATGGAATTAGGAGAAGAGAGCAGGGTGTGAAGAAGAGTGAGTAGGACAAAAGGAAAAGGAACATCAGTGTTTGGAAGAACTGTTAGTCTATAAGGTGCCACAGGATTCTTTGCTGCTTCCTTAGATGAAGGAAGATGTCAAGAAAAATTAATTAGAGAATCAAGAGGGAGCAATAGAAAGGAAGTGGGGGAAAGTGAATTAGTGAAAGGAAGAGGAAGAACAGAACGTGAGACATAATGGGCCTGACTGATCTCTATTACATCAGTTATGCACTAGGGTAACTCTAAGGAAAGGTCAGAAGCAAGCCTATATAGACAAAATGTTGTCTCTGTTGCCACACTGTTACACTGAACTATTTGTTTGGTTTGCACAGAACAGTGTAAAACAAGGTTTGAGAGATCTGACTGTGAAAGGGAGAGCCACACAGGAGGTCAATGTTCTGTTATATAGGGGAGATTTTGTATTTTATTTTGCATCAGTTTGCTGGCCCTTGGACCAGGGGCAGCTCTTGCTATTTTGCCGCCTCAAGCACGGCAGGCAGGCTGCCTTCGGCGGCTTGCCTGCAGGAGGTCCCCAGTCCCGCGGATTCGGTGGCACGTCTGCGGGAGGTCCGCCGAAGCCATGGGACCAGCGGACCCTCCGCAGGCATGCCACTGAAGGCAACTTGCCTGCCACCCTCGCAGCGACCGGCAGAGCGCCCCCCCGTGGCTTGCCACCCTAGGCACGCGCTTGGTGTGCTGGTGCCTGGAGCCACCCCTGCCTCGGACTGCTTTAACGTGTTTTAATGTGTCTGGTGGAAGTATGAGAGTGAGCTCGAGGCATGGTGCCTTTGGCTGCTTTGTTTTGACTCCATCAGATGATCTGTCCAAGCATGAGTGTAGGAAATCTCCTCCACCAGTGTGTGATTTAAGCAAACAACTTCCCTACCATTTTTCAGCTTTATTTCAACATGGCTGTTCTGTTCATTCCTAAAATCCTTGATTGGGGGGAAGGGAGAGAGGAAATTCCACAAGCTGTTGATCGCAGAAAAATAGCATCTTCTGTTTAGCATTTTCCTTTTCTTGAATGCAAATCCTGGGAGCATCTAAGCCAAAATAAAAAGTAGTGCTTTTTTTCAGGTATCCATTTAGAACCATTTTTATCTTTATTCAATACTGCTTGAAGCCCAGGGGGAAGAGAGGGGAAACTAATCCACATATCACTGTGGAGACTATAAGCACAAATAAAAGAAACAAAAAAAAGTCAAAATGAAAGGTCCTGGGGGACTCAGAATCCATTATGGCAAGTGAAAACATGGGCTCTGAACCAATATACTTTGGTTTGTTGAGTAAACTGAGTCAAACAAAGAAAGCGCTGAAAGTGCCAGTATGAACATTTGTTAGCAGCAATGAGAGCTTAAGTGATCAACAATGTAAAATATTCAAAAAGAGTGAAAGGAAACAATAAAGGAGCAAAACCCCATTCAGCACAGGTACTGTATGCAGGCTACTTCAAGTATAATCATGTTTGGAAGGAATAAACAGGAAAGCCAGTATGAAATGTCACTTTAAGCCCCTAAATTAAGTCTAATTATATGGGACAACCATCTTCTTTGTGACACACAAGACAAGGGAGGAAAAAGAGTGGTATTTTTTTTCCATCAATAAAAACAAATATATTTTCAGTCAGAATTATCCTTTATTATAGTAAGAGGGAGAGCAGGGGGAAGAAAGGTCAGTCCCATTCAATTACATCACATGAAGGCAGACAACTAAATAGTGACACATTTTTATAAATGCTTGTATGCAAATGCTCTAAGTCTAAATACTAAGATGGGTGAACTTGAGTGCCTAGATTTCAATGAAGATATTGATATCTTATGCATCACAGATACTCGGTAGAATTCTGACACTCAATAGAACACTCTAATACCAGGCTACAAAATATATTGGAATGACCGACTGAGTCTTGCTGGTGAGGAAGTGGCACTTTGTGAAAGAAAGTATAGACTCACATATAGTAAAAATCTTAAATAAATCAAACTGTACCACAGAATCTCTATGGATAGAAATTCCATGCCTGAATAGCGAGTATAGTAGTAGGAATATACTGCTGATGACCTGACCTGGATGGTGATAGTGATTCTGAAATGCTCAGGGAGGTTAGAGAGGCTATAAAAATAGAAAACTCTAATAATGGGGGATTTCAACTATCCTCATTTACTGAGTAAGTCACCTCAAGATGGGATGCTGAGAGAGAGTTTCTAGTCACCATTAATTATTGCTTCTTGGAGCAGTTAATTATGGAACCCACAAAGGGGAGAGGCTATTCTTGATTTAGTTAAAAGTGGAGCACAAGATCTGGTCCAAGAGCTGAATATGGCTGAACCATGCTGTAGTAGCAACCATAATTAAATTTAAACATCCTTTTTCTGCCCCTCCCCCCCGGGGTGGGGAAGATACCAAAAACGCCCACCTCGGTAGCATTTAACTTCAGAAAGGGGAACTACACAAAAATGAGGAGCTTCATAAATGGAAATTAAAAAGAAACAGTCACAAGAGTGAAATACCTGCAAGTTGCATAGAATTTTTTAAAAAAACACCATAATAGAGGCTCAAATTAAATATACTTCTAAATTAAAAAAAGAATAGTAAGAGGATAAAAATGGCTAAACAGAGTAAAATATGTGGTTTGAGGCAAGAAGTAATCCTTTTAAAAATTGGAAATCACAGTCTACTGAGGAAAATAGAAGCATAAGCTCTGGCAAGTCAAGAGTAAAAGTATAATTAGGCAGGCCAAAAAAGAATTTGAAGAGCAACTACATTTTTTGCTGTTTGAGTCTTTTGCTAAAAACATCAAAACCAGTGCGGGCACTGGATGATTAAGGCCACAATCAGTGGGGCCACTGGACAATTGAGGTACTAAAGAAACACTCAAGGAAGACCAGGCCATTGCAGAGAAGCTAAACAAAGTCTTTGCCTTCATCTTCACTGCAGAGGATGTGAGCAGGGAACCTCAGACCTGAACAATTATTTTTTAGGTGACAAATCTGAAGAACTGTCCCAAAATGAGATGTCAGTAGAGGAGGTTTTGGAACAAATTGATAAATTGAACAGTAATAAACCACCAGGACCAGATGGTAGTCATCCAAGAGTTCCAAAGGAACTCAGATATGAAATTGCAGATCTACTAATTGTCATATGTAACTTATTTAGGCCAGATGACTGGAGGATAGCTAATATGACACCAATTTTTCAAAAAGGCTCCAGAGGTGATCATGGCAATTACATGCCAGTAAGCCTGACATTACCGGGCAAACTGGTTGAAACAATAGCAAAGAACAGAATTCAGACTGTTAGTACATGTTATTACTACCTAGCTTTAGTTCTTTTTTTTCTGTGTATTTGATTAATTTATTATTAGTATTCTTTAGAATCTTTATCTTCAACAAAGAAAACGTCTGAAGTCTAAGGCCCAGAACACTAGTTTTGACCAATAAGTAACCCTATTAAGGTATTTATTCATTATACTGTACTTAATAACTCTAGGGCACCTTCATGTCCATAAAACTCCAGATATTCTTGGAAACCATCTCCTTAGCATATATTTAAAATGCTAACATAAGCATATATAGACTTTGGACAGTAAAGAGAGATTATTGTTATAGCAGATATTTTCAGGTGAGGGGGGAATCAAATGGAAGAATGATTGTTGGGTAAGAGACCCACAGAGACAGTAATTTGAAGAATTCTTAGACCTCTTAGCTGTAAATAATCATGCCTTCATCCATGAGTCAGGTAAACTGAAACTGTATAGAAATGACATCACAACATGTGTTTCTGGGAGAATATTCTTGGCAACTAGGTATTCTTTGTCTGAAACCCTATATAGAATCATAGAAGATTAGGGTTGGAAGGGACCTCAGGAGGTCATCTAGTCCAACTCCTTGCTCTAAGCAGGACCAAATAAATCATCTCAGCAAGAGCTTTGTCAAGCCAGACTGTAAAAACCTCTAAGGATGGAGATTCCACCACCTCCTTAGGTAACCCATTCTAGTGCTTCACCACCCTCCTAGTGAAAATCCTAAGATCCAACCTAGACCTCCACCACTACAACTTGAGACCATTGCTCCTTGTTCTGTCATCTGCTGCCACTGAGAACAGCTGAGCTCCATCCTCTTTGGAACCCCCTTTCAGGTAGTTGAAGGCTGCTATCAAATTCCCCCTTCACTCTTCTCTTCTGCAGACTAAACAAGCCCAGTTCCCTCAGCCTCTCCTCGTAAGTCATGTGCCCCAGCCCCCTAATTTTCATTTTCCTCTGCTGGACTCCAGTTTGTCTACATCTTTTCTGTAGTGGGGGGGGCCCAAAACTGGATGCAATACTCCATTTTTGTTGCCCTCCGCTGGACTATCTCCAATTAGTCCACATCCCTTCTGTAGCATGGGGGCCCAGATGTGGCCTCACCAGTGCCGACTAGAGGGGAATAATCACTTTCCTCGATCTGCTGGCAATGCTCCTACTATTGCAGCCCAATGTGCCATTAGCATTCTTGTCAAGAAGGGCACACTGCTGACTCATATCCAGCTTCTCCTCCACTGTAATCCCCAGGTCCTTTTCTGCAAAACTTCTGCTTAGCCCATCAGTCCCCAGCCTGTAGTAGTGCATGGGATTCTTACATCCTAAGTACAGGACACTGCACTTGTCCTTGTTGAACCTCATCAGATTTCTTTTGGTCCAATCCTCCAATTGGTCTAAGTCACTCTGGACCCTATTCCTACCATCCAGCATATCTACCTCTCCCCCCCAGTTTAATATCATCTGTGAATTTGCTGAGGGTGCAATTCATCCTATCATTCAGATTATTAATAAAGATGTTGAACAAAACTGGCCCCAGGACCGATCCCTGGGCCACTCTGCTTGATACTGGCTGCCAACTAGACATTGAGGATAGTGATATGAAAACTTCGTTTCGGGAAATGAAAACTGTGCATCCCTTCCAGATGTGGGAAAGATACATCCAGCTCCTAGTCTGACAGAGGGTGGTAATGTATCTATATGTATTTCTGTGTAGTGCTGTACTAATCTCTGATTAATAATCTTCAATTAAATTATAATTGAGCCTGCTATTTTGACCATCTCAAGTTATTAACTCAGACACACAGATGAACATGATTTGTTGGGGAACAGTAACACAGCTTTTCTAAAGGGAAGTCCTATCTCACCGATCTACTAGAATTCTTTTTTGGGGTTGGGGGATCAACAATGCGGACAATGGTGATTCAGTGGATATAGTGTACAGTGGACTTTCAGAAAGCCTTTGACAAGGTCCTTCACCAAAAACTCTTAAGCAAAGTAAGCATTCATGGAATAAGAGGGGAGGTCCTATTGTGGATCAGTAACTGATTAAAAGACAGGAAAGAAAGAGTAGGAATAAATAGTCAGGTTTCAGCATGGAGAGAGAAATAGTGGGGTCCAACAAGGATTTGTACTGGCACCAGTCCTATTCAACATATTCATAAATGATCTGGAGAAAAGGGGTAAACAGTGAGGTGGCAAAGTTTACAGATGATACAAAATTGCTCAATATAATTAAGCCCAAAGCAGAATGCAAAGAACGACAAAGGGATTTCTCAAAGCTGGGTGACTGGGCAACAAAATGGGAGATGAAATTCAATGTTGATAAATGCAAAGTAATGCACATTGGAAAACATAAAAAAAATACATATGATAATGATAAATGATAAATTAGCTGCTACTGCTCAAGAAAGAGATCTTGGAGTCTTGTGGCTAAGTCTCTGAAAACATCAATGTGCAGTGGTGGTCAAAAAAGCTAATAGAATGTTAGGAACCATTAGGAAAGGGAAAGATAAGATAGTAAATATCATAATGACATGACCTACATCCATGAATACCCACACCTTGAATACTATGTACTGTTCTGATCACCCTATCTTAAAGATGTATTGAACTGGAAAAGGTCCAGAGAAGGGCAACAAAAATGATTGGGGTACAGAATAACATCCATATGAGGAGAGATTAAAAAGACTGGTGTTCAGCTCAGAAAAGAGATGATCAACAAGGAATATGGTAGAGGTCTGTAAAATCATGAATGATGTGGAGAGAGTGAATAAGGAAGTGTTATTTACCCCTTCACATAACACAAGAACCAAGATCACCTACTGCAATTAATAGGCATCAGGTTTAAAACAAACAAAAGGAAGTACTTCTTCCTACAATGGGCAGTCAACTTGTGGAACTCATTGCCAAGGGATGTTCTGAAGGCCAGAAATATAACTGGGTTAAAAAAAGAATTTTAAAGTATTCATGGAGGATAGGTCCATCAATGGCTAGTAGCCAAAATGGTCATGGATGCAGTCCAGTGCTCTGGGTGTTTTAAATGCTGGGAGTGTATGACGGGATGAATCGCTTGATGATTGCCCTGTTCTGTTTGTTTTTAAGCATCTGTCATTGGCCATTTGTCAGAAGACAGGGTACTGGCTAAATGATCATTGGTTTGACCCAGTATGGCCATTCTTATGTAACAAAGCATGGGTGAACTCCTGTCCCCATTGAAATCATTGCGGCTTTTTCCATGTACTTCAGTAGACTCAAGATTTCACTCTGTTCTCCAGGAGAGAGCATTGTAGCTTTTCCTACAACATGGGATTTTTGGTAGAAATTCACACTGCTACTGCATGTTCTGTTGCACTGGTGGGAATCTGAGAGCAGTCAAGGCTCTATGCTATCTCTCAAAGGAGTTAGCAAGATTAGCGGGTTAAGATGAATTTTTTTAAAAAGACCCATAGAATTGTTTAGTGCAGAGAGGAGGGGGAATAAGAAGAGACATGATAGAGATGTACAGAATGATGAATAGAAGAAAGAAGGTAAATCAGGAGCTCCCATTTATCCTTTGTCATAAAAGCAAGGGCAAGGAGATAGTCAATGAAACTGAAAGACAATTTTTACACAATGAATAATTAAGTTGTGGAACTCACTGACACAGGATACTATGGCCAAGAGGTTAGGAGGATTCAAAAAGTTATTAAACATTTATTTGGCCAATGAGACCATCCATAGCTATATGATAGGGAATAAAAAATGGAAGGGGTTAACCCTCATTTTCACTGTACAAGCCAGCCTGTCACTGACAGGGATTAGGAAGAAGCTTTCCCTGTAACCTTGTTATTCCATGCCTCTCTAGTAGAAGATTTTTTGCATCTTCCTGTGAAGCATGTACAAAATTAAAATAGTCCATTTTTTCTCAAATTAGTTCCCCTGGTAGCTACACAACAAACCAAGAAGATTTAAAAAGCAAACAAACAAAAACCTTTTAAATCAACTTGACATGAATGAAGGTTCACATTTCATAAAGAAGAATTGGTAAATAAAGCCTGTGATTCAGGCTGCTTTCGTCTGACTCCTGAGACCTCCACAACTGAGGTCTGATATTACAGGCAAGGTTAGGGGTGGAAAGAGACTAACAAAGCTCTCACTGGAAGAATAAACATATTTCTTAGCTAAAATTTTACTGTTTGAGTCCTGTGCAAGTTAGTTCAGTCTACTTATTACCTAGATTCATTGCCTTTCTTACAGGGATTTGTAGTGCTGTCCCATTTCTCTTATAGAAGACCACCACCCAACCCCGCATCCCCTTTTTTTCCAGTGCTGCTACCAGGTCGGATTGCCAACAATCCCTTATTACAGGACACATCCTTTATTTTTTTTCCATCTCTGTACAAGATCAGGAGTTGCTGAGTGCTGCAAAAAGCTGCAAGAAATATTCCTGGCAAATGTAGGAATATACTGCTGCTTATTATTAATTATTATTTATTCATTAATAATGGCAATGATATCAGGAGGAGGGGTGGGGTGGGGTGGGGGGGTGCTAAGAAAACAATCCCTTATTTTTGTAACACTACCAGGAGAACTATTTTGAGGAAATAGACTAACAAGTAGAAGTAATCTTTCTTAGCCAAAAGAAGCATATTTACATGGTAGTTTAAAAACCTTCAGGACTAGAACCTGGGATTAGGTAAACTGCTGATGCATCTATATTACCAGTGGAAGCTGAGCCTGGCTTTCTGTTGGAGGACCCTGTGGACCTAGGCTGTTGAAGGATGCCCAGCAGGATCTAAATGGAGGCCCCTCACAGCCCACAGATGCTAGTATTTTTTTTTTAAACCAGGAAGCCATCATGAGGCGCTTTCTGAGCAACAATGCAGACTGCCTGCCAGCCCTTGTTCCAGACCCTGCTTGTCGTAGATACTCAGGCTTTTGACCCTGGTTCATCTTTGACTTTGCCATTGATTGCTGCCTATAACCTGTGCCTGACCCTGATATCCTGACCCAGGTTGACTCTGACCCTGCTAGTCACCTGCCATCTGCAACTAAGTGCCTGACCCTGACTTCCTGGCATTCAGACCCAGCTTGGACAAGGCCCCATTACTCATCTCCTGACTGCAACTTAGCAGTTGACTGGTGCACACAGGCTGCCCATGACCCAGCCCTGACAGGCAGTGTACTGGACTTCAACTCTACGACTTTTTACTTTATCAAAAAACAACAACCCACAACTGCAGATCTTGGGATATTTTAAATTAGACACATTGTACAGTGGTGACATGTTACCTTCCCAATCACTATGCCAGGATGTGTGAATATGTACATCATGGAGCATATTCTCCTTTTTAATGCAGGCACAGACCCCTCCCCCCATTAACATTAGCGGGAATTAGATATGCCACAAGAGAAGTGAAGGTGTAGCTGCTGTATTACTGTTCCATGACAGTTGCAAGCCATGTTTTGTTTTGCAGAGACTTTGTATATAAGGATTTTTACAGTGATCCAGAAAGTTTTATCTTCTCTACTATAGGATGTTGTTTTATATAATGTGGAATAGAACAGCAAATACAATTTTAGAGTATATCTAATCCATAAGTAAAAGGTGAGAATGACTTACTGTTGTAATTTTAGTCCATAGAATGGCCCTATATAATGATATCAAGAAATAGATGTGTAAAATATGATCCAAGAGCTCAGTGCCCATCCAAACCCCACTCACTCAATACAACCAAAGAACGGGCCTTTCAGGCACTCTTTTGCAGGATTTAGGGTGACTGCCAGAGACTAACAATGAGGGGACTAAGCTGCCTCCACCAGATGCACTAGTGCTAATTGACAGCTCCAGGCTGGAACTTTCAGCCAGGCTGACTGGGGAGGAAGGATCCCCACCCCCAGCCAAGTCACTGAACATGGAGGGAAAGCGGCAGGAGATGTTGTGATTTCCAGGTACTCTACCCACATTTTTTGTGAGACTCAGAATATGCCCTGAGGTTCCTATGTTTACTCTCAGCCTGTAGATAGCTCCATGGAGGCTATGTAGCAGGGCACTAGTAGCCTCTACTTTTCTGTACCAAGAAAAGAGAGGGGCAGGATCCAATCAGGGGGCAAGAAAGTCAATTTTCATGAGCTCCCTTTGCCCTTTCTTGGATCCAGGCATGTAGCCACTAGGCATCTTATACCATCCCCCCCACACCCTTCCCACTGTGCCAGTCTAAGTATCCTCAGAATCCGTTAGGCTGGTATGGTTCTCTGGCACACCCCCAGGCATAGTTGTGTGTCAGTAGTTGGTCCTTAGAGCTGCTAGAGCTGCTCTTCTTCCTTATTTTTCCCCTAAATGCATCTCATAAGCAGATTTCAATTATCTCTCCTGGCAGTAGAGATATTTGAAAAACCTAAAATGGCTGCTACTCATGGCATTTTTCAGTCATTGGATTACACTAGCCACCCAATATCCCTGCCTATCCCCATTAAAATCCATGTCCCTAACTCCACTCATCCATGCTTTGAGTGCCAGTGGCTCACACTGCTGAGTACTGTACACATCTCTCTGTACTATGTGGCCGTCCCTCGGCATTCATCAGTACTTGTGCAGAGTGTTGTGAGCCAATATTCTAGTTCCCAACATTTCTTCTTTCAGCAGCATGCAGGATCAAATCCCAACTGACTGTTCACATCAAAATCCCCAGGGAAATACACTGGTGAGCCTCCCATTGATTTCTGTGGGAGCAGGACTGGGCTGAGTGATAAATCAAGCCATATTCTGGTCCAATAAATATTCCTGTCAAGCAGTCCAAACAACTTTACTGCAACCAATAATCCATATGTCTTTCTCCCTCACCCCCTGTCCCTCTTTGCACACATTGAAGGCTGATCTATCTGTCTGTAAGATTAGTACTGCAACTGGATGCTTTCACTTTGATCCTGATGCATTCTTCAGTTTCTCTAGAATCTAGTAAATCAGCAGCAATAGATTTAAAAATGTCACCCTTTACAGGCAGTTGAGTTGTATCATTTGCTTTTGATCTCAACAATAAAACCTACTGAGATAATGTGAAAACCTTTTAATTCTTAGTAAACAGCAGCCTCAGAACACTATCCTTCTATTCTGTTTTCCAGTGAATAATGGATTGTTACCTCTTGCCAATTAAATGGTACAAAAATCATTGCCCAGTTTACCCTCTTCTTTAAGTACTATCTTGTAATATTTTACTGGTCATGTTTTTCACTGCCATATTTGAACTAAGTAAAACAGTATGCTATTACTCATACAGCAGTTTCTATTCCACTTTTCATCACCACCCTTCCATCAATTTACCTGTGTTTTTAAAAAAATAAATAAAAAAATTTAGAAGTTTAGATAAATTGGGCTCTGGTGAGTGTAATTTATTTCTGGTGTAATTTTTTTGAAGTGAATGGAATTACATTGGGAATTAACTAGATTGAAATTCTATGAGAAAATACAAATGAAATAAAAGCAGCTGTTTAATTGTAAAAGTACAATAGCTATGGCCATGATGTCTCTTAAAATCTTATATGCATTCAAGCCAGCTGTTTTTCAACCTAGGCCAGTGTGGTGTAAAAAGAACCCAAGTGGTACAGCAAAACTTTTTTTTTAAACCAAATTCTACCTGTATAATCTGTACTTGAGGTATTTTTACCAGAAATTTCATGCATAGCATTGCAAGCTAATATGATTGCAAATATCTGAGTTATTAAACCTTTGAAAAAATGAACTTCATAGTATAAATGTTAAATGACTCCATAGCTACTGAGAGTAAAATGGGCACTACCATTCAGTTATTCAACAATGCATAATGATGGCCATCTTAATTGATAATACATGTATACAACATTTATTTTACAAATACATAGTATTTGAGACCTCTTTTCCATATGAACATGTACCTTTTTAATTTTAAGAAAAATATTCAGAATTTAAATTAGTCCAGCAATAAATCTGGAAGAAAAATATAGATCCTATATTTGTAAGCATGGAAACAGACTTCTGTCACTAATACACTCGTAGTTTGGGATTTGTACTTTGGGGCACATGTGAAGGAAAAAGCCCTTGAAATCCTTTATAATTCATTTATTTTATGTTACTGAATATTTATCCAGAGATTAAAGTAGGACAGAATGGTGGGGAGCCCATCGCCCTCCCCTGGCTCGAAGCCAGGGTGAGCTTCCCCTTCACCACCACTCTGTTTGGGTGAGCAGCACTCTCCACAAAAGCTCACCTTTCTCCTGGGCTGGTGCAGTGACATCTCTTCCTCCTGTTTCAATTTACTCTAACCATCTTTACTGGTTTTACAAAGTGGGAATGATTGTCATGTGGTCCTCTGTTAACAGGTGCATCTTGTCTGCTGACATTTGTTTGAATATTTACCTTGCAGGTTACTAACTTCATTTCATGGAGGAAAAAATAAAATTAATGTTGCTATCCTTTGATGGAGAGTGCTGTAGAAATGTAAAAAATCTAATTGTACATAGGATGTATAGGAAAGAAATTGCTAATGCAAGACTGACATTAAGCCCCAATCATTAAGTTAAGCATAATGGACCTTCTATATGTAGACTTAAAACTTATTCTCTTTGGGCTTGTTACTGGCCAAAACAAGGAGTACCTTTCAATGTCGGGAGGAAAAAGACCTTATCAATCATGACCTGGATTATGTCCCAAATATGAAGTCTAGCCTCAGAAGAAGTAATCTATATTAAAGGGACAAAATATAAGAAAATATGTAATATGGGACCAATTCATATAATACCTAGAAGTGGATGATTTAGCACATTATGAGCTCAATCTAACTCACATTAAAGTTAAGACTCCCACTGACTTCAGTGGGAGGTAAAATAGATCCTTTATGCAGGAAATAAACATAGTCATATCATCTAGATTGTGTGCACATGGTGCTAAAATCTTGTCAGCAATCAAACTTTTATTGGTTTCAGTGTGAATCCTAAATGTGGAATGATGGCAGAGTGAAGCCAAAGTTTGGTGGTTGTTTTTTTTAAATCTTTTTTTAGCATTTGCATTTGTTTTAGAGGAATATATATATAACTTTTATAGTCCTTCACATTGCAAATTATTTACTGTAATCCAAAATATAGGACCACAAATATAAAGCTAAAATGAAAATAAAACACAATTTGTAAATGTTTATTTTAAGTTAGCAAAGAAGAAAAGGCTATATTCATTCTAAATGGGGGGAGTGGGGGGAGGACCATGAGACAGAAGGGAAATCAAGTTTCCTGAGGAACAGGGATGAGTGATCATTTAGTTTTCAAATTCTAAATAAAAAATCCTTGTGGATGTTGCAAACTTTGGAGGCAGCTAGCCTTATGCAGCTAGTAGTTTACAGGGCTTGTGAAGGATGAAATCCATGTTAGCTGCACACCTGGCCACAAGTGAACCAGCAGTTGATGAAATCTGCCCCTGTCATTCCTTAGTACCACAAGTCTGAAGCTAATCACAGCTCTGGTGAAAGTCTAGATGATGGGTTAAAATTGAACATCTTAGGTCTCGTCTACATGTCTACTTGCACTGGTTGAATTAAGGCCAGGTCTAAGTTTGGAAGGCTTTCCCAAGAGAGCTGTACTAGTATACTATATAAGCCAAGTACTCCTAATGTAGACACAACTTATACTGGCAAAGCTGCCCTTTTGTCAATATAGCTTATTCCACCCAGCTCCAAGCAAAATAAACTATACTGGAAATATTATTTTTTGATGATCAGAGATCACCCTCTTGACCAGCATAACTATTTTGACAGAAGTTTTTTAGAGCCAATCTGGGGTAATTGTATGATTTTATACTGATTTAGTTAAACCAGTGCAAGTTTGTGTACAGACACTCTTATTTTAGTTAAGCTTAATCCATTTAAAAAAAATGAATTGAGATAATGTAAACAAGACCTTAGTATGGATGTGAATGTTTATCTATACACGCACGAGCATCTGCTTTATGCAGCAATTTGAAAATATTCCTGAAAAGATGGAATACACGAGAGTAGCAAACAATAAAGCCATCTTCTCTAGACCTCATACTTATTAAGTCTGCTGCCCATCAACAATGTTCTGCATCTATCAGAAAGATCAGAAAAGACAGTCACTTCTCTACCATTTGTATATCTCTGACAATGTGAGGAATAGCAGCGGTGCAGGAGCACAGAGAGTGATAGCTTGACTGCAGACTTCTTGGAGGGTTTTGCTGGAAGGATTTTAAGGTCAGGATTAGGACTCTGAGGAGGGGGTTTGTCTATAATTGTACATTTTTTTAAAAAAATATTTTAATGTCTGGTTGTAATGAGTTGCTGTATCTAGATATTAGCAATGAGAAAACAGACACCATGGTGGTGGTAGAGAAGCACTTTGAGAGAAACCATTCCTGGAGGGGACCTTTAAGGATTCTAGAGTACTAAATAGCAACTATTCTGTCCTCATTTGCAGTCCTCCTCAAGACTTATTACTACCATGACGCCTATAAGAAATGGTCAATGCACAATGGTTAGGTAGATGGTACCAGAAATCCCTACTGGCCTATTTCAGTTACTTTATTTCTCCCTGATTTATTAAAAATGAATTGGTTTAAAAACATCTATCACATAGCTAGTGTTTATAGCCACATCTTCCTCATTATTCCTCATTTGTACTCCCTCCCTTGTCCAATTGTTTACATCTGCTTATTGCATCTTGCCTTAAATTTGACTGCAAGCTTTTCTTGAGCAGGCTTCCTCTAGGCTCAGTTCTATAAAAACACTTAGACATGTTTCTTGCCCTGAAAAAGCTACTTTGTTGATCAGAGGTAGCAAGGATCTTCATTTAGTTTGATAGGTTCTAATCCTTAAACCTAAAAGGGCATAGCGAGAGTGACTTCTGCCAGTGTAACAGCTGCAGGGTTCCAGCACAAATTAAAGATGCCTCCCTCCAGATGCAAACCCTGAGGGACATGGATATTATAACACAGCACACTCACAGCTGGGGTGACAGTAGTTTAGTTAGATTAGACAGGTTTAATATACACCCTATGTAATTCTAGCTAAACCTAATACTCTTGGTCTAAATGGAATTAGATATTAAAGTTTGCTGATTCTTGTTCTTAGGTACAGTATTAAACCGAACACCAGCTTTAGGTGAAGGAAATCACTAGGGCATGTTGATGAGGACTGTTTCTCTTTTGTTTTTGGTTTTACCTTATTGTGGAATATTGGAGGAGGGGGTGTTTAGCAATAGAATTATGTGACACTGTGACACATAATTCTTTCTTCCTGAGATAGCAATAGGGGTAGAAAAGTAAACATTAATTGACCTTTGTATCTTCTTCATCTGGATTCCATTGATATGTGTCACGTTAATTTTAATTAGAAAAATTGTATCCCTGGAGGCTATAAAACAAATCATTGTCAGCTGTAGGTCAATCATATAAACATTATTCAGGCAAAACCTCAAAAGAAGTCATGCATATTGCACCAAAATCAATGGGAACTCAGCCTAAATAAAGACTGCAGTATTTGGACCTATAGCTTTTACCAAATCCACATAGTATGTAATTTTTTTGTGATATGTAATTCTTAGTTTATTAGTTCTCTTCTATTTTTTTAATCTATTTCAATAGTTTTGAAAATACATTGCCTTGAATTTTAGTGAGTTCATTAAAGCTTCAATTATTTAATGATTATTGCCAAGAGACCATCAAAGTTAATAGAGTTTTTCTTTTTTCTTTTTTCTTTAACAGCATTGTTGTAACACTGAATTAAACTGTTACAACATGACTTGCTTAATTCTTTATCTAACCATTGCACAAAAAGTTCAAAAAAATGAAATAACTCATTCTTCAAAAAGCACTTGTGGTAGTTGATTTTTTATAAATACATTTCAATCTAATTTATTTATAAAAAAGGAAACAGTTGTGGCCTTGTAGTGTACTGATGAATGAATAAAATCAAAAGGTCCATACATCTCAGGAGGATATTTGCTCTTCTAGCAATCCAGATTTTAATTGCACAATGATTTGCTACAATTCCAGGAAGGATACTGTTTTCATGCTTCTCAAATTTTGAGTTATGTCACAGTGAGCTCCCACAATCTAGTATAATGAACATTTTGCAGATTGCTCAATTAATGTTTTTTTTAAATAGCACACTGAATTTCTACATTTCATTTTTATAGGTCACTAAATATGACAGATTTATTACTACACACAGTCTTAGTTTCTCCCTAAATCGTATTTGGTGTGAAACTTATAGAGGGTGTGGGAAAACTCAAACTAAAAAACAAAGCACAAATACTAATAGCTTAAAATTCTGAGGTACAAAGGAATAACAGCTGCACAAAACTGAGAAGGAAGAAGTGTTCCACGCTGCCACAAAACATCCATATCTAGATGTTTCTAACTATTTATCTAAACTAAACAAAAACACTGCTGGGAGAGCCAAACCAGTGCAGACATAAGATCACCAAAGTTTTCAAATCTGAGTGAATAAAATTAGGCTTCTAAATCTATGATTGGGAACCCAGATTCGTGGGCTGTCTCTTAATGACATAATTGAGACTATAGATCCCTAAATATGAATTTGGGTGCTTAGTATAAGACACCCATGTTGTTAAACATTATCCACTATTTCCAAATGACGAAATAAATTTAAGGTAGAGATGGTCTAACTTCACTATTTAAGTTATATTAGCTTTAGGAAAAACATGGTGGTCATGCCAAATAGAGCAAGTTTAAGTAGATATCTATTCTAATTGTTGGCAGGTGCATATTTTACCATTTTCCACCCCAGCATCCTGAAGAAATACTAATCGTATATGTCCAACCTAGCCATTGTAGCCCTGAGGATTAAATCTGTTGGTCTGTATAAAATGTCTTTTTTTAAGTATGTAATAGGCTTATAAATTATAATTATAATCATAGATTTGCAATAGCTGAAATGCAAGACAGACATCCAGGTCAGAACATCCTGTGACGTTAAAGGTAACCTTTGAGGACCCTTACTCAGAAAAGTTATAATAAGACAAAAACCTACGCACAGGTCTGGAGACCTTTAGCTGAGCCAATAGCAGTAGAGGGTGGAAAATGGGGATTTTTGCCCACAAATCTAACAAGTACACCACAAATGCATACATAGCTGTCACTCATTCGCACTCATATGTTAGCCTATGAGGCATGTGTACCCTAACATTTCCGTGGGGGAAAGACTAAATTTGGGCATAGAAGGAAGGATTTCCGAATAATGCTCTATATAAAGGTGAAACAAATAACCATTAGGCAGGCGATACACTCATCTATTTGTTCCTGTCTCCCATCATCTCACCTTATCTCCGCATTGATGCTACCCATTTACAAGGATAACTATTGATAGGCCGTGGTATTATTTCTTTTCAAAGCTGTAAGTATAAAGGAATCTAATTTCTGCTTTATCTTTAGAAAGCACTTAGTTTATAGAGGGTTAAAGTTTTACCCATTTTTATCACTTCCTTTATCATAAGTGTGAACAACACCCAAGTGCTACTGCACAGAGTGAATTTAGAACAGTGCATTATCATAAATATATCTCTTAAAGAACTGTGATATTTTGTAACTTTGTAATCTCGAACTGTTTTTAACATTTTAACATTTACTTATTGTTTCATTGATTTTAATAAAAGGTCTTGATGACTATTTCTGTCTCAGTGTAAGTTCCTGTCATATACCCCGAAGCTCCTTGTATAAACTCTGTGAAGCCTGATTCAAGACTAACTTTATCTTCTTATCACACATATTGGCGAGCCATACCCATATTATTAATATCTATTATTAATTAGAAAATTAATTATCAAATAAAATTAATTTAAAGTGGATAAATTCCACCGACCCTAGTAACCCACCCCAAATCAGGCTACACCATTTACTTATGACTGATAAGGATGAGAAGGAATCATAGTCTTGTAGAGTTTCAACCTATTAAAAACAATAATACTCCCAAATAAAAGAGCAGCAGTATAGTAAAAGTGATCATGTAACAATAAGCTGTAAAAAGGAAATGCAACTGTTTTTATAAAAAGGCAGGGTAGCTTGCATGGGAATGAGGCTTGTTATAGAAATTAGGCTACAATACAATGTGTTTTCCTATGGGGCTGACTAAAACTTCCTTACTGTTAATACACAGCAAGATGAGCTATGCTATCCTTTTCATTTTTAAAACAATAATACTCTATTTATGATATACAATTCATGTAGTTTCAGTACTCTGCAATGGAAAGCTAGATTTGTTATGGTAACCATAGTATGCCATGATAATAATTGAAATCTATTGACAAATATTTTGAAGATGTGAAAAATTCCTACAAGAGAATACAAAACAATGTTAGGGTGATATATTGTAAGTGATTTTCAAGGTGCCTTGCATTAAAATCAAAAAGAAAATCAATATGTCTCAGCCGTAAGCTAAATTGAAAGGGGAACCTTTGCCCTTACTCTTAAAATCACTTAGAGTGGGTCCTTCTATGAAAGGCAGTACCAGATTAGTGCAGGAACATTGCGTGAATAAAGCTCATTCAGAGAGAGAAGTTTGGTTGCTAAAGGAAAGTCCTAACCAGAAGAATGTAAAGATTTGAACAGGGTATACAGTTCAGTAAGAAGGAGGGTGCTAGCCCATGTAGAACAATATACCATACTTGACAGATGAAATTTAAGATTAATGTGCTGACATGAAAAGACCTAAAGTGACCCAAACACCGGAGGAATATGATCAGAAAATGCAACTTATGTGGCAAGTTTTGCTGATGTATAATAGAAACAGAGAATGTCTTTATAACAGCAGAATGAAGTGCACTAATCAAATCTACATAGAATAAAATTGTGAAGACTGTCAGCACAGAATGTGAATGAGTTATCCTCACTGTATTTTTTTCAGTGGAGACAACTGAGTTTAAGAGGGTAGTTAACAAAATAAGCAGCTAGATCTATCTTAAAGTACAAGCTAAGGAAGCGCACCTTTATTCTCCAGTGTCTGCTAGTAACCAATTGCAATTCACTTGTGTCTGTATTAAGGTAACGTCAGCTGACCATCTAAGAGCAAAACTAAGTCAAGCCACTTCACAAGAAACACCTACCATGCCAAGGATACCCTTTTTAATGCATAGGACAATAAACCAAGATATCTGAGTTCTTAATTTCTCACTCGGTTTCCGTTTTCCTATCTGTAAAATGGATGATAACCCTTCCAGTTTTCTACTGAGATTCTTTATTCATCAATTGTGAGGTGTTCAAATATTATAGAACTAACTCCAAATCATCAGTCAGAAATTGAGCTAAATATTACCATGATGAGCGCCATAAAAAAGGCCTCTAAATAAATGAGTGTCTCTTTCAATACAGATAAGCTTATGATCTGCATGACTGAGAGAACAACTTAGACTGTCTAAGGTCTTATCAACACAGAGAGTTACTGCAGAGTAACTGTTACTGATTACCTCCATGGGTGGATGTTCTTACTGCAGAATGAGTGCTTTATTCTGAAATAGCTTAATTCACTAGTGCTCTCATTCTGGAACAAGGAGTTAATCAATCATGAACAGCTAATCCATGTTAAATTTTTGCCCCCACTTTATTCTGGATTACCTTTCTTGTGTAGACGGGCCCAACATGCAAGCCAGAAAATTGCCAATTTTTAAAATCAGCTTCAGAAGAGAAACTGGATGACACAAGGGGCAGTATTTTCAAAAGCATTCAGCATTGTTCTAACTCTCTTCCTATTGGAGTCAATTCTACTGACCTCAGTGGCAGCTGGGTGAGGTCAATGCTGAATGCTTTTGAAAATTCCATCCCATATGTACTTTTCTCACTATCTCAAACATATCATATTCTCATTTATGAGAACTGTAGGGAATGTTTTAAGTTTATGATGGAGATTCATGCTCTATTGGGCATGTTTTTTGAGATAATCAAACCAAAATATTTAGATGTTCCAGTAAAAGTGTGTGGGTCACAGTGACAGTCTTGTGAAATATGTAGCAGAACTGATAACTGATTGTTTTTGTCAGAAACTACAGTCTCTGAACTGTGACCTGATTTTTAAAACTGAATAATACCAAACACATGTGCCTAAAGCTGGATTATCACTGCCTTTCTGACTATATAAAAATAGTCAAATTATAAATCAGATAAAATACCTGCAGGCAATAGAATAAAATAGAAGTCAATTTCTGCAAAAGAAGAAATGGGCCCACTGCCAAAGCATCAGTCACAAACTGATCAAGCGCAAAAATACACTTTGTTTGTGAAGGAACCATTAGGGTCATGTAATTAGAATTCTAGAGATGAGACAATCTGAAAAGTTGACTTAGCCACAGGAGAAGAGGGTTCAAATCAGACACAAGCTAAATGTTAGGCCCACTTTTAATAGAATATAATTAATAGAGCTGGTGGAAATTCAGAATTCTGACATTTCAAAATGTATTTGTTTCAAATCAGAACAGCACCAAACAAAAAATGAAATTTCCTGTGAAATGAGATTTTTGAAAAAATAGTTATGGGTCAATTGAAATGTTTGTTTTTCTAGAAAATTGAAATGTCTTTACTTTGATGTCTATTAACTTATATAAAATAAAATCAATTTGAAATGAGATCAAAATGTTCCATTCTGATAATATGTGACTGGAATATTGTGACCTTATCACAATGTTTTGGATTTTTTTCTATTTTTATGACAACATGTTTTCAATTGACCTGTGCCCAGAACAACTTTTGATTTCAACAAAATAGCATTTTCTTATGGAGATACTTTCCACTGGAAAATTTTCAAGCAGCTCTAATAAATGGCCTGGGGTTCTGCAGGTCAACCACTATGACCTGAAAAACTGGTAAGCAATTGTCCGGAAAATTATCTCTGTTTTCAAAGGTTCAGGTTCAAGAATCTTCTTGATGGGAAGAAAATGTTAAGTGTCTGGAAAAAGATTGCTATCTTGTCTTTTTATCTTAGCATGAAAGAGCTCAGCTAGCCACAGTTTATCTCGGGTGGGCAAACTATGGCCCACGGACCGTGTCTGGCCTGTCAGACATTTTAATCTGTCTCTCAAGTTCCCACCGGGCAGTAGAGTCGGGGGCTTGCCCCATTCCGTGCAACTCCCGGAAGCGGTGGCATGGCCCCCCTCTAGCTCCTATGCATAGGGGCAGCCAGGGGGCTCATCACACTGCCTTCACCCATTGGCCGGAAACCATGGCCAATGGGAGCTGCAGGGCCAGCACCTGCGGACAGGGGTAGTGCATAGAGCTGCCTGGCCATGTCTCTGTGTAGGAGCCAGAGTGGGAACATGCCACTGCTTCTGGGATCTGCTTGAGGAAAGCACTGCCAGGAGCCTGCACCCTGAGCCACCACACCCCAGCCCTCTTCCCCCTCCTGCCTTAGGAACCCTTCAGTCCCATCCCAGAGCCATCACCCCCTCCTGTACCCCAACCCAAATTTTGTGAGCATTCATGGCCCGCCATATAATTTCCATACCCAGATGTGGCCCTTGGTTCAAAACGTTTTCCCACCCCTGGTTTATCTGGTGGGGTCAAAATACAGACAATACACACTTATTTAGCTCCCAATTCAGGAACTTATCCCTATTTAGGAAAACAAATACTCATATGCTAACGTTTAAATGTGTGCATATGTCTCACTGAAGTAAAGTACTTTCCTGAATAGTGATTGGACTTAAGCTTGTGTGTCACTCATGTGCTATCAGCATCTTTTGACCCCCTCAGTCATCCCCTCCAGATGGCTGGCTTCTTGCTTTCACCTCCCTGGGGTGGAATCTTGTGATTCTCCCCTCTCACACTGGGATACTAGGCTACAGTCCCCTGTGTGCCACCTGTCATTGCTCAGCAGGCCTGACTGGATTCAGCTGTCCTGCAAGACTTCCCTTCACGAGCTGTGTCCAGTGTGAAGACAGTGACAAAACAAAGGATGTTTAATATCAACAGAAGGATCACAGCATAAAAAGAGAGAGGGGATATTAACACAATGAAGTGTCTGTACCTCCTGCTCTTTTCTCAGCTTTCCACAGGTGATTGGTCCCTTTTGTCACCCTTAAAGTTTCCTGAACCTGGCCAAAGCAGTTTATGCACCGCACCAAGCAGGGTCAGGGATAAACTTCATTAAACCCTTGTAACCATGTATCAAACAAATAGATGAACATATAGTGCATCATCTTCCACATCCTTCTCAGCATGCACTTCAGTTCTTTCCTGAGTTGGGAGTCTAGGGAGATCAACTCCCAAGTCTGAAATATTCCTATGGGCCAGATTCAGCAAGGTGACTAACTTTCAGCATAACATTTAAACTTGGGTATCAGCTTGAGTATCCTGCTGAATTGGGGACAATGTGAGCCAAGGTCTGAATGACAATATCCAACTTAATGACATATATTACTTAGGGAATTTTCAGTTGGAGAAATCAACTATAGCTGAGATCAATAGGAATCAGATTTAATTCCATCTCACACAATACAAGGAAATTTGAATAGGGGCTTCATAGTAGAAAAACTGAGACTAGTTAAAAAATTAAAGGCTGATCAATAACTAATGTTAGTTTCCAATGAAAAGATCAGAGGTCAACTGAGGAAATTCCCTTACATTAAGTCTGGGAGGTATCTTGTGCTTTTAAAAATATATCTATAAGCAAAAGGTTTGTCCAAAACGTTCAATCTGATGCAGTTAAAACTGTGCTGCTGGCTGACAATGAGAAATGAATAGATGTAGGTGATAGAAAATCCTTGTGGAAGCCAGATATTCTAGAAAACCTGTGTGCAGCCCAAAAAGGAGTCAGATCAGATCATCAAAATATTAAGAGCTAGATTTCACCCCCCACCCCGACTGTACTCCTGCATGGGGGGATAAGGGGAGTCAGACATATGGATCTCTCAAAGCTGTGGTGCAGGGGTTGGAAGCACTGCATGTGAGCTAATTCTTTCCACTAGCACAGTTGAGTGGGAAAGGAGAAGACAGGAATAGGTGGAACATCCTCCTCCAAGTGTCCAGTCAGCAGAGCTGAGCCAGCAAAGGGAGAGGTAGTAATGTAAGACTAATATAGTCCAGCAGCAATTATTACCTCCTTCAGTCCCAGTTCTTTCCTTGGGATACTCCTAGGGGTAGCTGTGTTGTTGGAAGTACCATCAGTGAACAAAATGGACATACCCCCCCCCCCAAACATGGAGAACTACAGTTTTAAATAAGCAAAATTCTAGAGCTCATCAGATTATTCATTGTGAATAATAGTTGCCCATTTAACCTTTATTTCTCATTGGAAATCATTCACACACTAATTTAAATTTCTATGAATGTACTGATTTATATGCAAGTATTCACTCACTAGCTTGTATCCACAAAATAATTAGACCTATAGGTTGTTTATGAACAGTTCTCTTCGACCATTCACTGCTTGCTGTTTATCAAGACACCTATATGAGATAGGATTATATATGCTCTCTAGTTGGATGCTGAAACTTTTTAAAACTAGTGAGTAATGGTTGAAAAAATAGTAGATAAATAGTTAATAACAAATATAATAAACTGGCAGTAGGAAATTTTTAGATGAATAATGAAACTTTCAGGATTTGTGAATATTTTCACAAATACCCAGTAGATGTCCATATATCCATGAATGACACACATGAGTTCAGCAACCTCAGTGATTAAACATGATGATAGTCTTGAAAGACAGTATGGGGAGCAGTTGAATTGTTTGTGTGTGGGGGAGAATCACTACAACTTTGCCACTGAAAAGAAATCAATAGTAATATTTAAAATTCAGTGTATGTCCCTCAGCTAAAATAATTTGAGTATTAGAGCCAGTCCAGATCTCTGTAATCCAAGCCATATTAATGATATAATCATAAATTAATAAGGTATTACTTATTTGGTAGAGAGCTACCATTTAATGAAGCAGTTGCTGAAATGGCAAATAGATAAGGAGAACTATTTTCAAGATGTTCAATGGCAAACTGACAAATGACTAAGAAAAAAGTAAATATTTTGACAATATTTAAAAGGGTAAATAGGATATCTCAGAAAACTATACGGCAGTTACACTGACTTCAATTCTGGGCAAAAACATGGAAAGAATTAAAATTAAAAAATGGCAGCATAATTAGTGGCAATAAACATGGCTTCATATAAAATAGGTCTTGTCAAACTCAAGTATAGGTTTTTGGGGTTTTTTTTGTTTTAATGAGAGAACACCTTTTTCAACCAAACGTAACATTTGACACAATATTCTTAATAGAACTTCTCAGGAAACAATTTCTGTTACGTGGGAAATGCTGACATTTTGAAAATTTTCATTTGACTGGGAACAAAACATAAAAATTTTATTTTGCTGGAAATTTTAATCTTCAAAAAAATATTATATTCAGTCAATTGAAATGTTTCCTTTTGTGGCATTTTAATTTTTTACATTGCATTTTTATTTTATTTCTATATTATAACACATGTTTCAAAGTTTTATCAAGAAATCATTTTAAAATCAAAACATTGCATTCCATAATGTCAGAATGGATTTTTTTTCTGAAACAAAATTTTGTTGAAATTGACATTCCCATGGAATGTTTCAGTTAACTGGCATCTTCCAATGGAAAAACACTTAGTTGAAAATTTTCTGACCAGCTCTAGCACTTAGATTTCTGCAAGGCATTTTACTTAATCCTGCTTGACATTCTAAATTTAAAAAGTCTATTGTGAAAATAAATTGACTAAAAACTCATTAACAGATCACAAAAAGTAATTGTAAAGTGTATATTTTTAGTGGGGTCCCACAGAGTTCTTGGTCCAATGCTGTTCAATATCTTTGCATGATCCAAAAAAAATTTCTGATGAAGTTTGCACCTGACACCACAATTGGTAAAGTTATAAATACTTACTTAGATGACTTGGTAAAGTTGTCTCATTTGAACAATGAGTTTTTAAGACTGACAAATGTAGGGTAGTACACCTAAGAACGCCTAAGAACCTAAGTGGTCACATTTTCAAGATGGGGCACTGTCTCTTAGAAAGCAGAGATTCTAAAAAGAATTAAGATTCATGGTAGAAAACTAATTGAATATGATCTCCCTGTGTGATACTGCAGCTTAGATGGTGCAGTCAATGGCAAAATTCCTACTGAATTTTTAAAAAGTTCATGAAGTGCAATGAGTTCCTAAGAAAATTAGTAGTCTCCACAGATCCAATATCTCCTAACTGTTTTCAAAGAAGAGACAGAGAAAGTAGAACTTACATATAAGTGAAGACCTTACAAATGAACTTTATATCACCATTAAAAATTTTAGATTTATAAATGCAAACTCATAAAATCAGTTTTGCATCTGAAGAAGTGAGGTTTTTTTACCCACAAAAGCTTATGCCCAAATAAATCTGTTAGTCTTTAAGGTGCCACCGGACTCCTTGTTGTTTTCATAAAATCAGTGTTATCTATACTGCTGGAAAAGAAAATAAAGTGTTGCCAGTGGAAGAAAATATTAACGTAAAAACAAATCACTAACACCAAAATGTTAAAACTTTAAGTTGCGAATATCTAAGGGATCTAAGGGTGTTAAGTATTCTTGAACTTATGTATGCAAAAAAAAGTATGTCTTTATTTCAGTGCCCAAATATGTCTTTAGGCATCTCAAGGAATCTACATAGCATCTAGAAACTTAGGACTAGCTTTCTAGACAAACACTAACATCTGTAGCTTTCATCAGGAAAGTGAACCAACCCTTTCTTCTCCTCATGGCAATGATGATCAATGATGACCAAAACCCACCCTTCTAAATATTTCGTGCTTGGAATTGCTAAATAAATGGAGATGTAACAATATTTAGGAAATACTCCTCTACCAACATTCACTTGACTCTTATGTTCCACATATCAGATTTAGTAATGGATTCAATGCTACTGATAACATAGAATTCTAAGAACTACAAAGTAAGAGTGAAGGGAAATGTGTTGTATCTGATAAAATGATTTAAGGCAGTAGGAATTTAAGGCCAAATCCTGTTAATCTAATTAATGCAAAATTTTAGACTGAAAATAGGGCATTCAAACTGGAAATAAGTAGTATATTGTTAATTGAGAGTAACCACTGGAACAATTTACCAAGGATGTTGTAGATCTCTCTCTGGCAACTTTTAAATCAGGATTGGATATTTTTTCTAAAAGATATGCTCTGGGAATTACTTTGGGGAAGTTATATGCCCTGTGTTATACAGGAGGGCAGACTAGATTATCACAATGATACTTTCTGGCCTTGGAGTCTAGGAATCTATGAAAATTCCAGTTGGGAGTTTTTGTGTTACTAGTTTGAGCAGGATTCGATTCCTAGTGGGCTAGGCAGTACAACTAGTAGTGGAGCTGGCTGAAACATATGATTTCTGGTTTGTGAGAAATGTTGGCGTTTCAAAACATGGTTTCATCCCAAATTGACTTTGTTCCAATGTTTTCAAAACTTTTCATAAATCAGAAACTCTGGGGAAAAAATAATTATGGAAACACTGACACTGAATTTCCAAAATGAAATTTGCTCCCTGAGACTCACAGCTGCTGAGTGACATTTACATTCATGTTGCTATTGCAGTGGGGAAGCTGGCAATATCAGTTTCACTCTGCAGCTACTGTGGCTGCCAGTGTTTGCAGCTCTGGGGAGAACATTGCCATGAAGACTGCCCCAGAGCTGCGGACCCTGGGATACATCCCAGGACTTCGAGGTTCCCAGCTCTGCAGCAGTGAACCTGGAAGCCCTGAGAGACCCAGGGATTTCCAGACTCCTTGTTGCTTAGCCAGAAGCTGAGCTTCAGTTAGCTGGGTCTCCTAGGGCTTCATGGTTCCACAGGGCGGATTCTGGAAGCCCTTGCATGGAGGAGCTGTCACAGAGCCATGAACCCTAAAGCCTGGAGTCCAATCATGGAGGAGCTGTCACAGAGCCATGAACCCTAAAGCCTGGAGTCCAATCAGCCCACCAGGCCAGCTCTCAGGATTCCATCAAATCCTGTCTGGGTTTCAGTGAAAGTTCACCAAACCTGACTCATTTTTTTGAGAAATTTCAGGTTAATCGCTGGAAAACTATTTAGGGCTGAATCATGTTCCAACAATCAGTCTTAGTCTAAATGTTTTCTGCAGGCTGACTGAGTGGAGCAGACATGCTTTGAGGAAAAAAATGTATTCCAGACACCACCTGCTCTGGTTTTAGTATTGATTAACTGTTAAAATAACAATGAAACAAGGGAGCTGCAACTATTAATTGAACACCAGGATAGGATCATAGAGAAGCAGAGGTGAGTGAACTGACATTGCAGGATATGTAATGGTCAGTTCAAACCTATCATTAAGATGCCAGCCTGTGAAATGGTGCCTGGTGAGCTTTTCACTGAGTGTAGAAATGAGATCCATGCATCTAAATTACTATAAGCTGTTTTCTCTGCTTTCCTTTTATACAGTAATACAATGTTTTCTTTCATTTAGCACCTAATTCTGTAACCTTCACTCACGCAAATTGTCCTAATGACTGCAGGTTCATGCCTTTATTTATTTGTTTTAATGTTTTAACAGTAAATGTAGTAAATGAGTTCCATTAATCTAATTTTAAGACTGATCTTTTCTATGCTGTCTCAGACTCCACTTGAGTCCTTTTTTTTTAATTGACTTTGAGTGAATGTTTTAATTTATTCACAACACAGTGTACTACAGTCTGCCCTTAGATATGCTGGTTTAAATCCAGAGTAGTTTTATTGACTAGAAAAGTGATTTCTGATTTATACCTGTGAGAGCAGAATCTGGCCTCATGTCACTGTAACAGGGTTGTCTGTAATATGCACCATGCACTGTCTTCTAGAAAGGATTTTGAAATACAGTTCTAAGGAAAAGTATTTTGTAAAATAAAGTGGAATTGTTATGGTTATTTAGAGTTCAAAATCTTGTTATTAGGTATCTTGTGTGTCAGAAGTTAGGTACAAAACTTAGTCCATGGGTTCTGTTTCCCAGAACTTGGTGTTTACCACTGTGGGTTTGTGCTAGATGGGGAGATTACTATCTTTACTTTTGGTAAAGGATGGATGTGCCACCCCAGGAGTAGTCCTGGAAAGGAATTGTCAGTCACGTTTCCTACCCTGCTGCCCACTTGCTTTAGGGAGAAAATAATTTAGTGCAGCCTTGGAAAGGGTGAATCTTACTTCCCCTATCATGTCAGATGACCTAGTGTGTGGTGGGGGAAGGGGTTGAGGACAAAGCCAAGTTTAGTTACACCTCCCTTCACTGTCTTCTCTCCATCTACTTGCTCATGGGTGGAGTTAGCTTCTGCATGTAGCTTGCTGTCCGGTACAAACCGAGTAAGCCCTATACAGCCAGGAAGGTCATAGGGAGGGACCTTACATGCACTAATTCCTTTGCATGGCCCCAGAGGGCTGTATTTCAGTCTAGCCCTAAGGAAATAGCAGATGTTAAATTAGGGGTGTAATTTCACTGTTTGTGGTTTATTTAATATAGAAGGATTTAAATCCTTTTACTTAGCATATGAATTGATTATCTTAGATCACAGATTTGATTTGTAACTTTGGTTTTACATGTGGGTGTAGTTGCATAATTGTTTACACTGTCACGCAATATCGTGGCTGACACCAACAGAAGCATACCTATGTCTAGCAGAATCTGTGTGCTGGTGCTTAATATTGTAGTGTGATTTAATCAATGTCTGATATTATTTTTCCTTTCTTTTTCGAAGGGATAGCTCAGAACTGAGCAAACAATTCACAATGAATAATTCATTAATCTTGCCCCCCCACACCCTGTTTGCCAAATTTTCTGTTCAACAGTTCTTAAATTAATTCATTACTCAAATTTACATGTGAATTTCTTCAGTAAATGTCTTAAACTGCAGATAATTTGCAGTTATTATGAATATTCACAAAATTATTGTTGCTATTGCAATCTAATAGAGCTGGTCAAATAGACCACAGTCTAATAGATGGGAAAATAACATAACTAGTCTGAAAATGCAGCAAAGAGTCCTGTGACACCTTATTGACTAACGGACGTATTGGAGTGTGAGCTTTCGTGGGTGAATACCCACTTCGTCAGATGGTATTCACCCACGAAAGCTCATGCTCCAATACATCTGTTAGTCTATAAGGTGTTACAGGACTCTTTGCTGCTTTTACAGATCCAGACTAACACAGCTACCCCTCTGATACTAGTCTGAAAATGGAGCTTGATGTGTTTATATTATATGACCAAATTTTCATTTTTGGGATGCAGAGGTAAAGTTGTTTTTGTGCCCTAACTCATGCTTCCGTATCTTAGCATGTTTGGATTTCTTTAGTGTAACCATAACTTCTTACAGTCTGTCTATTCTTGATTTTGGGGATAATTTAAACTTCCTTCAAAATTATTTTACCCAAAAACTATTGATATGTACTGTCAACCTTAACTTCATCTTAACATAGGTTTTTTTTCCCCTCTGGGAAGGTAGAAAACAATAGCCAAAGGCATTAATACAGCATGTTGGACAGGAGATGGATATTGGCAGGTAGTACCACAAAGAAGGATCAGAGGACTATAATGGGGGATAAACAGAACAAGCATCAATACTGAATTGTGATGAAGCTTCAGAAATGTCAACTGCTGGATTGGGTGTGTCTTTTAGATATGTCCCATGGGATACTTGTTTGCTTTCCTCTTTTGAGTATATAGCTTGACTGAAATATTCTTTGGCCAATCTGGAGCTCCTATTTACCCTCTCTCAACAGAGGAAGAGGCAATATCTGAAGAAACTGAAAGGCAGCAAGTTGAAAATAAAAAAAGAAATATTTTTTGCACAATGCATAACTAATGTGAAACTTACTGCCACAAAATATCGAGGTCAAGAGCTGAGTTCAAATAGCTACTAGGCACTTAAGTTTATCATAAAAACTCCCAGTTACATTTAATAGATTAAAATGTATAAGGGATGTATACTCTCATGCTTCAGGAAATGAGTCATCTAGTTGCATGTGGTGAAAAGGCAACTCACAACGTGGGCATGGGATTCAATTAAGTTGGAGGAGGAGGAGAAGAAATCTTTCCTATAGGCAGGTTATTCCTTAATTGAATACAGCAGAGGGACAGGTCCTGCAGCAACGTCTGAAACAACTGAGCCCTCCCCAAACTCACAGGGAATGATAAGGCTTAGGGAAGATATTCATGTGTAAAGACTACTAATTCTTTTAAGATCTATTTTCTCTTAAATGCTTTGGTTCTAAATAAACAATGTTTTGCCGTAAGATGTCCATGTGGACAGTGGATGCTACTGGTCATAGCTGCTAAGGAGAAGAACTGCAGGTACTGAACCCAAGTCAGGCCTACTGAGGTAATCACAGTTAGCACCAGGTAACTGCAGCCCAAGGCCCTATCTGAGAGGGGTCAGAGGTGCAGTTAGCCTGATATTTGTGACAATCTCTCCATGCTTTGCTCTCCTCCTGCCTTAACTTTTTTGCCCCTCTGTCTCATCACAAGGTCAGCCCTACCAACTCAGAGCTTTGGCTCACCCCAACCTCCTTTTCCACTGCTCTTGTTCTCATGCTGCAGAGTCTCTCGGGTGGAAATACTGTGACCAGGCTGATTTCCACCACTACAAATTTATTCTCTTCTCCTAGGTTCTGTCATCTTTGTAGCTAAACACTCCAATTTAATTGAATCCTATGCCTGCAAACCCAAGTGCTTTTGGACTACCTTTGATTCACTCCTTAAAATCTTCCCCTCCATCTGCCCTCACTGTTCTCTCCACACGGAATCTCAGATTTCTTACAAGAGAGAATTGACATTGGCTCACCTTCCCTACCCCTGCCTCTCCTACAACTCCCTCCTCCTCCCCAGTCAGACACTGAAGTTTCTTGTCTGCTGTCCTCCGCTAACTGCTCCAGTAAGTATAGCCACCATTTTGAAATCTGTATACTGATCTGGAAGGAAGGATTGCCTTGTAGTTAACACAGTGGTCTAGGAATCAGAAAATCTGGGTTTCTAGCTCCACCTCAGATTTCCTGTCTGATATTGCACAAATCACCTAATCTCTGTACTTCAGTTCTCCTTTTAAGAAATTGATTTAATACTTCCATATCTCAGAGCTGCTTCAGGGATAAATCCATAAATATCTGAAAAATGCACAGCTATATGGTGATGGGAGCCACATAAGGACTATAAATAGATTTGACACTTGTGAATATGAACTACTAATCTAGCAATTCCCTAAAAAAGTGATGAATTTGTGTCCTTGTATTTCTTTACTTTTAGTTCCTCTGAAAACAGCGATTGTGATTTTGATTTTAATCCCATGACAATGGATTTTTTTTCTAAATTTCTTTCAAAAAATTTATAAAGAATAAGCAGTAGGAATCCATTCAGACTGTTTCCTGACTTTCAGACTGAATGAAAAGACTATATGAATTTCCTACATGATATTTTGTACAAGATCTTTTAATTGAGTACTTGAATGGACTGAAATGTACTTTTCCTGTCTTTTTTATAGATATCGGAGACATTTTTAATTAAAATTAGACTTTCCTGAAAAATCTCATAATTCTATAAATAATAAAGGACAGTACTGATAAAAATAGACTTTAGCACTTGACTAGTAAGTCATATTTAATTCAGAGGCCCTAATTTTAAATTAGCTGAATTTTGGAAGAGCATTCATTAAATCCTGGAACAGATTTGTTATTAAGATGTACAGGAACTAAAGAAGCTGCACTTTCAGCTCACTAACAAGTACCAAGTACTCTTTCCTTCCCACTTATCTGTGAAATGTCAAAGTGGGCCTTTTAGTACTTCATTTTATAAAACAGATGTCTTTTTTCAATTAAAATGTTGAATAACATTTGGTTACAATGTAATATGTTTATAAAATATTTGTAATGGTGTTTAGTACTCTTCACCCCTTTCTCTCCATTTTCACAATGTATATTAGGATTAGTTTACTCAAAATCAGTTTCTAGCCTTATATTATGTTAGCATGTTAATTATCAATTGCCATACAATGTAGAGTCCTATACAGCTCAAGATATCATGTCCCTGTCATTTGTTAAGCAGGTGTGTGCTTACTGACTCCATAACTAACTGCTGTAATCAGAGAAAGGGTTGATTAGCAGATGGCAAAAAGTGAGGGGTGGAGGTGGAGGGGCTGAAATCCTGTGCAACCTGGATTTGTTGGCTGGGCTGAGAAGAGGGAAGGGAAGAGAAAATCATGCACATTAGAAACCTGGAGCCCTATTTTCTCCCCCATCGCAGAATACTGGAAGTTACTTGTATCCTGCAAGGGAAGGAAAGGGTAGGATCAGGGCCTCACCTTTTGTTACACAGCTCTGTACCATTTTGTGCATTGTCATTTTATCCAACACTGAAACTAAGGCATGCTACTCCTCTATAGTCCCAAAAGGGGGAGAGGGACAAAGCAAGAAGTGGTTTAAAAAAATTACCTGCAAAAGAGGTGAGGGAGTTCCACCTAAGAAATTCTCCTCACCACTAGATGAGGCAGTAACACCTGCACTTGCCTTGGAAGTAGGTGATCGTAAAACCTTCCAGGACCTTCTGTCCCAAAATGCAGAGACCCTGGACATTGCGACTAGCAGGGGTGGCTCCAGGCACCAGCACGCCAAGCGCGTGCTTGGGGTGGCAAGCCACTGGGGGCACTCTGCCGGTCGCCGCGAGGGCGGCAGGCAGGCTGCCTGCCATGCTTGGGGCGGCAAAATGCCTAGAGCCGCCCCTGACGACTAGAAAAGATTCACAAGCTCTTCGATGGTCTGTGTGTAATGACATTAGCCAGAATTGGCCTCCCTATTAATGAAGGGTTCCTGGATTCAGCTAAAGGGCTTTGGCAGACTCCAGACACACTTCACCCTCCACGACCTTCTCACCCCTATCTCCAAGTACATGGAGAAAAGTTGCAGGTGCCCAAGAAATCTTTGAACAGTTGGGGTTTTTTTTATTATTATTATTATTTATTATTTATTTATGCCTGCCCACACTCATGGTCTTTGGTCATCTTAGTTCAAGAAAAGTCCACTAAAGGCACTTCTCAAGAGAAAGTTTCCAAGAAGCTAGACATGTCTGTGTGAAAGGCTTATTCATCAGCTTTTGGTGGCAAGCTACCAGGCATTGTTTGCTAAGTAGAAATACCTTGTATGGGAAATAAGTATCAGTCTTCCTTTGAAAAATTCTGCAGGATGGCAGAGATGAAATGAAAGACCAAGTAGAGGCAGTTAATAGCTAGGTGTCCATGAATACCTCTGGTACTGCTGTAAGATCCGTGTCTCATAGTGATATCCGTGGCCAAGTTTCCTGGCTCCGGTTATTTGGCATACCACATGTAATACAGACCACAATCCTTTCAAGGAAATTGATTCTTCAACCAGAGGACAGAGAGAGAACTCCATTCCCGGGACCACTCTGTGATACCTGAGAATTTTCCCTCTGGCTCCCTACAGAAAGTACTACAAGTATCAACCCTAACAAAGAGGACACCTTCCTACTTCCAGGTCCTCAATATAGTCTTCCTGAGACTGATCGATAATCCATTTGAACCTCTCTCAGAATGTTCTGCACTCTGAAGACTTTCTTCTTAGTATCACTGTGGCCAGGAGAATATGTGAGCTTCAGATGCTTATGGACCAACTCCTCTATATGATATTCTATAGGCATAAGGTGAAGCTACAGCCTCACCTAAAGTTTATTTCTAAGGTGGCCTCAGAATTTCATCTAAATAGGTCAGTCAACCTGCCTGTCTTCTTCCTGAAACAACACTCTGCACTGGGAGAAAAGAAATTGCATATGTTAGATTGACAGGATCGAACCTTTCAGACTGTTTCCCCATCAATGTATAGCTATAGCTAGGTGTGCTAAATATTAATTTATATCCTTAAAGGATATTAAAATGAATAACACAATATATCTCATGAAGTTACCACTTAACATACAGGCTTACTCCATCAGAGCTAAAGCAACGTCCTCCACCTTTTTCAGGAATGTGCCTATATCAGAAATCCTTAAGGTAGTAATGTGGCACTGAAATTTTAGACTTAATTGCTGAGTAATGCATCAATTTCAGGTAGTACTACAATCATTGTTTGACTGATACAGCTGAAAATCTTCATTCACACCATCCTGAGGGGATACTGCTTCCCAATCTCTTATTGTGGATCCACACTGACCCATATTTGAAGAATGAATGGTTACTTACCTGATATCATCTGTGGTTCTTTGAGATCTTGTAGTCAGTGTATATTCCCTGATCCTGCTCAGTTGCTATGGGCTTTGAATTGTGAGGGAACTGAGGGAGGGTCATGACCACCCCACCTTTTATGCTCTCTGAGAGGAACCCAAGCAGACACAGGTTCCATGTGTGGTCCTGACAGACACTGGTTTTTTTTAACAGCAATCTTACATGCATGAGGCAGTGACCTGCACTGACAAAATCAGAATCAGAGTTTCTGTGGGGGTAAATAATCCTTCTCTGTTTTACCATCTGAGAGATTAAGGTTTAATTCCTGAGCCAGGCATCCAGGGCCGGCTCCAGGAACCAGCCCAGGAGGCAGGTGCTTGGGGCGGCCAATGGAGAGAGGCGGCACATCCGGCTCTTGGGTGGCAATTTGGCGGCAGGTCCCTCTCAGAGTGAAGGACCTGCCGCCAAAGACTGAAGCGGCGGCAGTAGAGCTCCCACAGATCACAATCGCGGCTTCTTTTTTTTGCTAGTTGGGGCAGCAAAAACCCTGGAGCCGGCTCTGCAGGCACCTTTCTCTTTAAGTCTTCAAAGCAATTCCTCAGCCTATATCTCAGGAAGGGACTGTCCTCTGTTGGGAATGACAGAAATAAAGTCTAGCACTAGGAGACTAAGCCTAATGAGCCTGTTATGGTTTTGAATCTCAAGAATAAAGAGTTTGGTATTACTGTACTGGAGCAATGTGGAAAGAATATTAAGATAAAGATGAAAATTTAAAACTAAAATTTTGGAAATCCCAGTTAATGAATGCACAAGAATAATCCTAAGCCCTTTTTAGTGAGACTTTTGTTTAGGTATCAAAAGTTTAGTCCTTAACTCTGAATTTATCTTTTTATGTGATTATTGATGTGTTTTATGTAAAACAAATATTATTTCAGTTTATCTAAACATGAACAGCACACTATGTTAAAAATCAGTTACAGTGCATTGATCTGAACATATTTAAGTGCTCAATATTAGTTTATCTTGTAAATTATAACATGGAAAACATTCACTTTTATTACCATCACTTTGTATATAGTAACAGAATTGCAAGATCAGCACTAATACACTATTTGCTTTTCATTTATTTGCTTGCCTTTCTTAAATCCCACATTCACCCTGATCAATTTTATCCATATATTTCTCATTAAAATGTACATTTATGATTAGTTTGTGGAAAATATAGAATAAGAGTTAATTGTTAGGTCCTGATTAATTCCACAAACCCTTTTCTTTCACATGCAGTACTAAGGTTGTCCAATAGATGCCCTAAGAGATCTCTTGTAAACATGACCACTTGCTACAGAATATCATCAGCGCTGTGTTTATATACCTATAAAATTTGATTCGCTCTACATATTGAGTGCTTTCAGATTTCAAAGATATGTTGAATAATTAAACTAGTAGTAGATCTTCAAGCTAAGTCCAAAAAGACTGGATGTTAAAAAATTAAATATTTAGCACCATTTTTTAGGATTAGCTTTACATAGTCATTTTAAACGTCATATAGATTGTAAGTGTATTTTTATATTTTTTCTATTTGTAGAAATAGTGGACAGATGTAATGTTACCTCACTGTGCATTATTCCATTGCAAAGTTACTACAAACATCATGAAAATAATATTTATTTGATTTAGAAATAATGGGGAAAGCTACAAGTCTAACATCACTTCAAGTTCTCCTTAATGCTTTTACTTGGGTTATTTTGTTTTATGCATTGGCATTATTCTTATTGTGGATGTGCTCTCTACCCTAAATGCATCTTTTAAGCATGTTTCCACCTTGCTTTTTTTTAGGATTTGAGTCCCGTGTTGGGAAGTTGTCTTGATGAAGTATGGTATCCCAGTGTCTTACATTGCTATCATTCTTTGGTCAATAGGGAATTCTGATTCCAGATGGTTGGTACAGCCTCTCTCCGGGCTCCCATCTGAATAATTATCTTCTATACCATTGTCAGGGTCTACCATCCTCGTGCTCAGGATGTCCTGCTGTTAATGGCAGATCATGGCAAATATAAAGTCTCATTGCATTGTGCTTACTTTGTAAATATCTCCACGGTCTATAATTTTATGCAACAACATTTTACAGATTCAAATTCATTAAAATAGACAGTAAGTGAATGTGTCCACTAGATAATGTGGGGAAGAATGTCAGGCTTCCAAGCTTCATTTTGTGAGAGATTAGTTATATTTGAAACACATTTCATTCTGTCTCATGTTGGATACAGAGGAAGCTAGCTAACCTCTTTTTGCAGCTATTTACTTCTAGCTAATCAATGTGCTCTACTAGCATCAGCTGCATTAGAGAGGCCACTACCCTCTAATCCATTTTTCCTTCCTTCATTGGAATGATGGTAATGATATGGAGGGAAAGGGAAAATAAACCTTAGAGGAAGGAGATCATTTGGGTCATGTATTCTACAGGAACATTTGTTTAGGGCCCATATCTATCAAGTAGAAACCTTACTATGGCAAGCATTCTCATTGATTTCAATGGTACTCTTCATGGCATCAGATATTACTCAATGGGCCAGTTTCTCATCTGTATCTCAGCTCTACTCAGATACAGTGACAGGAGAGAGAGGAGTCATCTAGACATTTAGGAGCCTGCTATAGCTCTGATCTGGCACCACTTGGCCTAGGTGCAAGAGCAGTTCTAAATCAGTGGTTCTCACCCAGGGGTCTAGGGCCCACATGGGGCCACAAGCAGGTTTCAGGGGGTCCGCCAAGCAGGGCTGGCATTGGACCTACTGGGGCCCAGGGCAGAAAGCCCACGCTCTGCCACCTGGGGCTGAAGTCTGGGGCGCCAAGTCCCACCACCTGGGATTGAAACCAAAGCCTGAGCAACTTAGTTTTGCAGGGCTCCCTGTGGCATGGGGCACTGGGCAAATGCCCTGCTTGCTACCTCCTAATGCTGGCCTTGGCTTTTATATGCAGAAAAACAGTTGTTGTGGCACAGGTGGGTTGTGGAGTTTGTATAGCACGTTGGGTAGGGGAGGAGGGGCTCAGAAAGAAAAAGGTTGAGAACCCCTACTCTAAATTACACCATTAGTATAAATCTCCTACATGAGCTTCTACCAGTGAAGAATTAGGTGTAGGAGAACTTGGCTCCACCATGCCCTTGTATATGCCATCTGCGTCCCCTACACCAGAGGAGAGGTAGGGTAGTCTGGCCACCTCCAGCAGCTTTATACCAGCAAAATTCCCCTGTGCAGGCCATTTAAGTCTGGTTCCCATTACTTTCTGCCACTTCAGCAGCACAGGGTGGATATAGCAGAAAGCGGGGAGGAGGCTGATATAATTTGGCCCTGAAAGATATCTCCTTAACATTTAGTTCCTGAGAAAATACTTAATAAGATAAATCAATGTGTAAAACTGATTGGAAATTATTGTGCTGGCTTGATTTTAAAGAATGTTTGTTTGTATTGTAAGTATAATTCAATTCAGGTTTGTTCAGACTTGTATGTTACAAACTAGTAAATAACAGGGACTAAACTTTATTGATACTGGGAAATCAGATTTAAAATTCTCTAATTCTAAGGTGACTATATTTTTAATAGACTTATCAAATGGTATACTGTAGATTAAAAATTGTTTCAGTGGAAGAACTTTCTTTACTAGACCATAAAAGAAGTAAAGATAAAACATTGGCAATATTAAACATTTTAGTTCATTCAGGGCTTGAACCAAACACACAAGTTACTGGAAGTCTTTCCATTGACATCTATGAGCTTTGGATAAGACTCTCAATTCTGCTCAAGAAATATGAAGTGACCATTCAGCACCATATTATGTCACCCTTACTCCTGTTGTAGTAGTACTTTGCCCCATTGAAGCCACTGGGATGACTTGTGGAGTAAAGTACAATTCCACATGAGCAAGGCTGGCAAAACCTGTCCCTCTGAAACTCTTTTGTGGCAGCATGCTGATATACTATAGCAACATGGATGCAAAATACAAGCCCCACGTATAGAAAACTGACTAAAGACAACATGAAGTACTAAAAATGGAAAAGATAACAGAAGCAAAAAGGTGTGGGGGAACCTACCTACAAAGTATTCTTGCATTTTCATGTCCTAATTCTGCATTCCTTTTGCATCCAAAACTTCAAATGCGAAGAATTTAGGAGAGGGCCCTTATACATTTGTCAAAGAAAAAAGACTCAAATCTGTCAGAATAAAAGTGGACCAGTTGTTCAACATACTGTAGGTGTGCCATAGATTGGTATATAATAAATGAGAGAGAGAGAGAGATATGTTGGACAAATAGTCCCTGGTGTTTGAACAACTTTCATCAAGAGTTCTCTTGTATTTTCCTCTTATATACTGAATCTTTGTTCTGTTGTCCATCCTACATGTGATATACTGCTGCACTGAAGCCTGTTTTTTTAAATTATTTTTTAAATCATAAAATGTTAAAACAAAGAGCAATACTGCCTTTCAAGTAGACTTAAATTAGTAAGGCAACATTGAAATTCACTGTAATTTATCACAATCTTCCAAGAAAGTCAGCAGGTATCCAGCTATTGTACAGCAGAAATAGAAATTGTAAATGCTTTGACTATAACAGTTAATGTTACCAAATGGAAGCAAAACAAACATTAACAGGTAAAAATCATGCATTCGGGACTGTGAACTATAACTAATTATAAAGAATATTGTAGTGTGTGGCATATTACACTGCATCTGGCAAGATGATGTCAAATACCATCCAAATTAAACAGCCCTGGAAAGCAGAAACATGAAACTAAGCACCAGCAATTCTTCCTACTTATAAATAATTGCTAAATACAGACCACATTCTCCATGGTGTGTGTGTGTGTGTGTGTGTTAGAGCAAGGTACAAGTAATCAAGTGAATGTTTATACTGTAATACAACCTGAGACTCAGTGGACTTAAGCTTTCCAGAAGTGAGTAGTGATGGTGCAATCTATTACTTTCTTAAAATAATTAAGAAGTGTGGGTTAATTTACCCACAAAACATTTTGCTTTATGGCCTACTTTTCTGGAATACACAATGAAAAATGGTAAACATCGGTCCAGTGGAAGATGCAAAGCTCAGGTTTTCAAAATAAGTGTTTAAAATTAGCAACAAATATTGCCATGATAATTGATGCAAGAAGGGGAAAAATAACATAGTATATGTACTAAGAATACAAAAAAAGAATTCTAATTAAATGGAAGTTTGAAAAATTAGATGTCACAGCAGGTGTCCAAAAAAGAGAAGACAACAGGAACATGATCAGAGAAATGTAATTCATTATACAGTAGAAATGCTGGATGATCTTTCTAATTTGTGTGTGTCTTTCTCTTGTGTACACATTTAGTATCCAAATTAAAAGGCTTAAGTGGACTTGAGATTTACAGATTAGAAGATTTTTTTTCTACTGGCTTCAGTTGCTACTTTTGGTGGTCTTTTAAATTAGAAGCCCTACTAACCCAAATAGTATAAATAAGGAATATTATATTGTCTTTGCCAGAACTTACATGATCTAGTAGACTTTACTTTGAGTTTATTCTTTTCATATTATAATGCTAGTGTTGATGGTTTATTCCTATCTGTACAGTCTCCATATGTGCTATGTGGGGCCCTGATTTTGCTGTCATGTACATGAATTCAACTTTTCCTGACATTAGAGCAGAAGTTGTGTTTGGGTTAGATCTTCACCTGTGCCAGAGCAGTCCTGGGGTAGCTGAGTGGCTAGGAGTCAAAGCTGCCTGGACATTTCAATGCTGCTCTACATTGTGCTCCAGAAAGAGGAGATTCAACAATACAATAGCGCTCAACAATCTCCCATTCCACATGTACCTATTCTGTAAGTCACAAGAGGGCTGGAGTAGAGCCAGCTTTGCTGGCCCTCTGGGGATGATCCAGAATCCTCTGGAAGTCAGTTAAGCTTGCTTTCATGACCCCATTGCACAATCAGAACACAACAAGGGGAATGTATCAAGGCTGAGGATATGGCCGTTTGCATGTACTACATGTATAGCTAATGGGACTAGTCTCATGAGTAAAGATACACACAGGCATAATACTGTAAAGGGGTGTGTGTGTAAAAACAGCCTTACCACTACCGCACTAACAAACACAATCATACTGTGATATTAATTTTTTTCTATTTAAAATAGTTGAGTTCTTAAAGCTAAATGTTGTTTACCTAGTTCCATGCCATATCAGATATACTGAAAAATGAATAATTTAGATCAAATTATTTTGTTATTAATGTTTGCTGCTATATGTGTTGATTCTACATGTAGCAGCAAGGATAATTCACTAATTTGGCATGCTACCATAGATCACTGCAGCTGACCTGAGTCTGTCTCACCGTAGTCATGGATGGTGTAAAGATAGTTTAATACTTTAATCTGGAACATGTATTAACCCCACTGGCCAGAACTATGTAACCTGTAATTTCAACATTAGTAAACCCTTTCAAGAGAAGAGGTTCATATTTATTAATTTTCTACCATAAATTTAAAAAGTAATACATCGGATTGCTCTAGGGGGGAGAGAAGAAATTAAACATATTCCAGTGAATCTCTCTATTTGTATATTTATTTTTGCATAAGTCTCCAATCTCCATGAAAATATTGCTAATGTTTTAGGTATTCTACTGCTGTCAATTTCTTTTTCTGCCCTTTTCAAAGGAACTAAGTTTCTTTTACAAGAGCTGAGAATCATAATTTGGCTGGTCCTGCTCTTTAGCCATATTTTTCCTTATGTGTACTAACACCACCAACAAAAAATATCCCATGTGTGGATTTTGCCTGAGCAACCAGTATCCTGATTTTAGTGAAAAGCTTCACCTCAGAGCTGGGCCGCTAAAATATGATAGAGTAGGGATTACTGCTACAGGCTGTGCAATGCTTCTAGCATACTTGATCTTTCAGGTAGCCAATTGACCTATGCGATCTAATAAAAAGTGCATAACCTCCATTCCACCTTTAGAATGGAAGCAGGCTCTGAATTCAAGATGGGAATTGTTTGCTATTTTGGGGGTGATTGCACTCTTCTCCCAAACAGACATTGGAAACACTCTCTCTCTCTGACAAACACACACAGACAAAATCAGTGCAGACGATCCGGGCCGGGTTTGGCTGTCTTTAAATCCCAATGAGGGGAGGGTCTCAAATTGCATCAGTGCAGTTAGAGGTGCTAGTTCGTTACCAGGGGTCTAAAATAAGGGAAGGGGGCTTAAATTCCTGTTTCTCATCCTTTTCAAGAAACCCCACAAGTTCTCAGCACTTGCACACGCCGGAGGCAATTAGACGTGCTTAGGAAACCAGGCTCCTGCAGCTCTGTGCGGCGGCTGAGCCCTGGGCGTACAAAGACGACCATCCGACTGTGAACAGAAGGAGCAGCCTGCTCGTGGGCTGGGAGCTTTGCAGCGGGAGGGTTATGGCTGGGCGGTCATCCCCTGGCTAGCAGTCCTCGCTACCCGCTATGGCCGGCTGCTCCTGCTGGCTGCTGAGCTGCCCGCGGCTGCCCCCTCCTCGGCTTCCATGCAAATGAGGGAAGAGCCGGGGCTGACGTGCGGGCTGGGGAGGGGGAGGCGGGACACGCCGGGGCTGAGTGGCAGCGCCGGGGAGCGAGGAGGCGGGAGAGCCAGGCGGGTTCAGTGACTGAGACAAACTGGAGGCGAGAGGAGCTGGTGCTGTCCACGGCGCGGCTGGTGCTGAACCCGGGACCGCGCGCGAGCTGCACGCCTCGCCCGCCCCAAAGGCCACACCGCCCCCACCCCCTTCCACTCCACCCACCACCCACCTAGGAGCAACTTGGCAAAGGAGCTGATCGCCCCTGGAAGAGATCCCCCACCGGCTCTGCTGCTCCTGGGCGCCCTGCTACACCAGTTCCTGGGGATTGCTTCAGAGTTTTACCCAAACTGCTGGCTCCCTTTTCTCTCCGTTGCGTGATCCCAATTTGGACGTGTGGTGAAAAGAAATATTTCTGTATGCACCGTTCTTGCAAAAGGACACAACGTTTTCTCCTGGGGGACTTTTGTGACTGTTAGACCAGGTAAGGAGGAAGCTCAGTTTGAATGGAAATGCATGTCTAATTGTTGGAGAGGGGGACTGGCCAAAAGAAGAAGAAAAGTGCAAAGTTGTGAGCTTGTTAGCTCTGAGGTCGGTGCAAAGGAAACACTTGGGAAAGATTTCAGCAGCTTTCAGCATCAAAATGGGCTCTGCAAACAAGAGACGAATGCAGGATGGGAAGTTGGGGGTTTATTTTTGTTGCGAAGTTTCTATAGTCCTGATGGTTGGGTTTATCACAAACAAATAATTCCCAGTTAAGGGAACGGGGAGTATTATATTTTGATGGATTTTAATTAACCTGCATTGAAGAAGATACTTCACATAACTTCCAGGTTTGGGGCGAGTAAATCTCTAATCGATCTCGCCTGTGGGCGAGTGGTATGTAAGGTCAGGCTGGGAACTAATGAGCAAAGTAGGAATTAGAGAGGATTTGCAAAAGAAATGCCTGATGTTTGCCCTGGCGTCTGTATGTGTGGCTGAGAAGAGGAGTGATGCCTTAGGGTGATTGATAAAAACAACAACAAACTTGTGAAATTGAAATCTGAGGGCTCGTCCTCGCTTCTTCCCCAAGGTGGATAGGGGTGCGTGTTTTGAAAGTTGTGGGTTGGTTGTTCCGGTATTGACTAGTGAATGTCAGGCCTTCCTCTGGGCTAGAAGTAGATGTAAATGTGGAGCTCTGATTTAATAGTACAGTATTATATTGTATTACAGGGCCGCTGCTGTTTGGTAATTGAATGGAACTGGGAAGCGTGGGCAGATGAAATGTCGCTGTTTCAGCAGCGTTTAACCTTTGGCGTGCTTAGCAGAGTGCTCTGCTCCATTTAAGGGTTTGCTATAGAAGATGCGTTGCTTGCTTCTGTAAATTCTCAGCGTCCTGGGTATGCAACGAGAGGAGCAGGGATTTGTGTGTGTGGAGAGCTAAACGCTGGTTCCAAAATGAATGGCAGCGCCAGTGAGGTGACTGAGAGGAATAGGGAGACAAATTAAGTCTCCATCCTGCATTTTGTGACGTTATTTATCACTTTGGCCAACGCAATGAATTTTCCTAACTCAAAATCTAAAACTCATGTGCCGCATCACGTATTTGTAATGTACAAGTAGCCTTAATAGGTATAAGCATTAAATGGAGATTATCTATCTGCTTCAGTCCAGAAGAAGAAAAGTTACTGCCACGTTATTACAGCAACATTTTCTCTTTACAATTTATAAAGTTAAAGTGTGATTTTAGTGAATATTTATCAGCTACAATATAAGTTAGGCTACTTGGCAGCAGTGCAGGCATGATGAAATGTAAAGTTAAAAGCTGATAAATTCAGGCAAAAGTAAATGTTCTAATTACATTTAAGTAGTATTGAACCCTGTTATATAGATGTAAGAAATGTCCTTTTCCCCTCACTAATTATAAAGCAGTCTCCCTTCTTCCTACCCCAAAGAAAAGTGGGTGGGAGTTTATATACAGCATTCAAATAGACTGTTAACCTTCATGAGCCTACTGTTAGAGGTCTATATCACCTTTAACACATGTGAATATTTGTTTATAAATATATTCAGGATTTTCATAAACTAAAACATGTTAATCCTTGATTTTTGTCCCTGCCTCCTCCTTTTTTTAAAAAAAAAGTGTGCAATTTCAGGAAGTTTTGCTTTCAAAGACTGATTACATTATTCTTTTGAAAACTATATTTTGAAACATGTTACATAAACAACTCAGTGAAAATTAAAAAAAAAGTAAAGTACACAACCACATTTTGTAATGTTGATATATATACACAAAGGGCCTGAGCCTTGTTCACTTGAGTAGTCCCTACTCACACATAGGTAGTCATGTTAACATCAGTGTTACTGCTTGCAAGATTAAGGACTCCTCACATGAGGAAGAGTTTGCAGAATTGAACTCTCTGACATCAAACGTGTTACTAGGGTTAATCATATGATAAATGATGTACTTAGAATTTACAACATGTAAATTCTTATTGTACCTCTTTTAAATCTTTATGTGTGCCTGTGTGGTTTACACTATGCTGCTTTCTTTTAGAGCTATGAATCACAGGTTTAAAAATAACAGAGATTTTACCTATTGGGCAGAGACTTTCCAAGTAGTAAAATGGTATTGCTATCTTCAAACAGATATTTTAAACATATAATCTAAGAGTAATCCAGACACTGTGACCCATGAATATTTCTTTTGTTCAGTTTGTGTGATTAGGAAACAGTCATTTTTCATCCCTGCAAAAAAAAAATATATATATACACACACACACACACACACCCCAATGGGATTTGTTAGTGGAAAGTTCCAAAAACTCTAAATTACAAAATTATCTCTTGATAGCCGATGAAAACTAAACTTACACAGTCAAATCACTGCTATATTGAATTCTCAAACTAACACAGCTTCACACAACATTGGTCCTTCCCAAAAATCATTATTCAGTCAAACCCTCCCATTTACTAAGGGCCGCAGTGTGAGCCTTGCCAACTGTGACCAAGTACGTGAATGTATTTGCAAATGCAAGTACAAGGATTATATCAATGTCAATAAAAAGCCTTCCAGTAGTTCTTAGCATACCTTTGTTTGTGGGCCATGCAGTTATTTTGCTGAGTTAAACAATAGCAACAAAAAGTTATTGATCTGGTTTCAAGTGAACGTTGTCTGTGTTACTCTGTTTGAAAGATTGTCTCAGTTGTGATCTAATTATACTGAGCTGTCATTCTGCACTTTTCTTTGTGCTTGTCTAACCTTTAATATTTCTTTAAAAGATAGATATTTCACCCATCTAGGTTAAGACCCATAAACAAATACAAAAAATCATAAACTTCCATCATCAATAACCAGTATTCTAAATTTCTATACAAAGTAAAAGATGTAAATTTTCCATTAATTTCCTGAGCTTCTACTGACAGCAATGCTACACTTCAAGTTCTGCCATTGTTTCCATGATAACACCCATCCTTAAAAAAATCAAATTCATACCTGAAACACAGGAGGACAACTCCATTATGTTCATTTGCACCCAGTTACAGCAATTCTGAGTTTAGCTTAAAGGGCCTAAATTAAGGGTTCACAGCCTAGATGTAAAAATTGGCTTTGAGCAAAAAAATTCAATTTTCAGTTCACAATATTACACCATTATTGCCAGATGTTACAGTGATCTCAGAACAGAACATGATGTAGTTCTCAAAGAGTGACTTATGGGTCATGTCTTAACTTTAATATTTTTATTTTTTTAGATTAAACTAGGAAGTCTTTTTTATTTACTATAACTTGTTCCATTATGTAATTATAAAGCAAAATGGGTGGCTTAGTGAAATCATTTGCTCTTCTAATTTGCAGCCATTTCAAAGTCTGGAATTGTCATGTTATTATTATAGTTTGATACAATAGGGTTGTTTTTTTTCTGCCTGACAGGCAGAAAAGACAATCAGCTCTCTTGTGTATTTCACTAAAAGGGCCATAAGTTGCAACTTTTCATTAAACACATTATACTGGTTAATAAAGACCAGGTTTCAGAGGTGCAGGGCATGATTTCACTGAGAGTTGTGGGTGTCCAACAACTCTGAAAACTATGCTGAGCAAAAATCTAACTCTTTTGGTAATATCCAACAACTATTAAGGCCAAAGTTACTATCATTGCGCAATCTTCAGGGAAAACAGCCCTTCCCACCACTCCCCGATTTTGCTTTCTGTCCACAGGAAGAATTAGCCCACTCACAATAGTTCTTCATATCTCTTCATCATAATCTAGGTGACCATATTTCCCAAAGGGAAAATGGGACACCCTCTGGAACCACCCCAGCCACTTGCCTGCACCCCCCAACCCACCAAACGGACCTGAAGTTGCTGCTCGCCCAAGCACTGCCTGCCACTTACGCTAGGCTGGGGCTGGCATTGCTGCTCACCTGAGCCCTGCCTGCCCCCTGCCTGAGCCCTGCTTCCCCCCGCCCCCGGCTGGGACTGGCATCACCACTCACACCCCCCCACACACACACACATGTTCCTCCACACCCCACTTTTTTGACAAATTCCCACTTTTGCCAAAAAAGTCAGGATGGCCGGGACAGGGCTTAAAAAAAGGGACTGTCCCTGCCAAAATGGGAGATATGGTCACCCTACCTTAATCAGACTTTCCTCTGTGGCTACTTTGTGGTGTTCACTTTCCAAATTCTATACCCAGGTTTTGTGTTAGTGACACCCTCTCCAATTTTTCCTGCTTGAAGGCACTTTTTGCTGACAGATACTGTAGTTATGAGTTTGCAATAAAAATATCAGCAGTAAAAATGCATTGAATGAGGTAACAGACATGTTATCATTAACTCTGGCCCGCCTTTGCCTGAACAATAAAGGGTGGGAAATCTTGATAGGGAAAATTCTTCACTGTCCATGTGTGAAAGAAGCTGAAGAGCTGTTTCCCATTGACAGCATGTTCCATTCCCCATAATCCTCCATGTGAACAGGTGAGTAGATTGGTGTTCTTCAAATCAATCAATCCTATTGGGACCCAGAAAGGTATGATTCCCAGATGAGTGGAAGTGACAATTTGAGTGTACATTGAATTATACATTTATTATTCTGTGTGATATAGAGATATATTTATTTATTTGGCAGCTAATTTTCACTGAGATATTTCCCTTCACTGTTTTAGAAATAAACCATGAAATAAGCATGACTGCTTGAATTAATTAATTACCCTTTTGACACATTTAAAGTGAAATTAATGGCATTTTATTTGGATTGTATCACTAGGTTTTCCAAACCATAAGATGCTAAAAGAATATGAAGAGTTAAATCTGAGGGCTAGTTGGCAGTACTGTCACTGATTACTTGAAGTAGGTTGAAGTTCAGGATTTATTTGCATTTGAATTAATTGAGTTTGGTGTCCAGCAGAGCTTTATAGAACAGGGTTCAGAAAGACTTTATTATACTAAAGTACTCGATGAATACTTGTATATGTTAGAGGGAAGATGGTGAAAGATATTTTCAAGATTTTTTTTCTGTCTGATAATTTTTTGTACTTAAATATGTTTTATCTAAGCAAGCTTTATAGTAACTTTCAAATACGTATACCACTAAGTATGCATTCTTATGTTAATAAGGGCTAACATTTTCAAACCTGGGTATCTAATATTAAGCTTTTATAAAGGCATGTTTAGTTGTCTAAATAAAAATGGCTTATTTTCAGTGGTGTTGAGCACCTGCATTGACAATTAAATTCTATGTATGGTTTATATCTTTTAATATTAGTCATATGCAATATAGTCTATCACTATAAGAGTTTAATAAATGAGAGAAACTTCTAATTTATTGGTATTGATCATTTGGATTAAAAAAGGCACCACAAAATGCTAGATGCTTTCTATAGTGTAACTCTTTTGAAAACACCTACAATTTTGAGGTAATCCTAATACATAAATTATCTGGACAGATCTCCTGGGTGTGATTATGCTCCCAGTTACGCTAAAACAAACCTAGTAACGAGGGAATGCAAGAGTAAACAGGAGGGAAAACTGGTGCTCTTGATTTATAAGGAAATAGGAAATAATTTGCCTTTCAAATATCTTGACTACTGTATCATGTTTCAAGGTAGAATATTTTATGTTATGTTATAAATTTGATTCAGCGCAATGTTGTATAGCCTGATACAGGGTGTCACTTATAGGACTTATTGCTTTATAGCAAATTAACAGTTACTTAGAAAAAAAAGATTGGCATCACTGTGGATAGCTCAGTGGAAAACTTTGCTCAGTGTGAAACATCAGCCAAAAAAGTAAGTAAAATGTTAGGATGTATAAAGAATGAGATAGACTATGACAGATAATATAATTCCATGTCTTCTTACTTTGAATATTGTGTTCAGTGATGGTCACATTATCTCAGAAAGGCACTAGGAGAGAAGAGATATGCGAGATTCAGAGATGGGCCACTAAAATATTGGATGTGGGTGTAAACTTCCATAATTGATGAGACTGAAATGATTGGAAAATAGATGAAAAAGACAGGACATGATAAAAGAATATAAAATAATGAATGATATAGAGAGAGTAATTCAGGTGAGTTCCAGTTACCCTTTCTCATAGTACAAGAACAAAGTGACATTCAGCAAAATTGAATGGAAATAAATGTAAAACCGATTAAAGGATTTTTTTTTGCACAGTACATAATTGATCTTTGGAATTTACTGCCACAAGTTATCACTGAAGCCAAGTGATTATCAGGGTGAAAAAAGAAGTAGACACACATAGATAGTGAGAATATCCAAAAATATATTACACAAAAATGAAACACTTTATAAGCAATATAAAGACTCATCTTCAAGGCATAAACCCACCACTAATTTAGGTTAGGAAGAAATTTCTCCTGTGGATTAGGTATACCTTGATTTTTCCATGATGGTATTTCTTGTTCCTTCCTCTAAAGCAGTGTTTCCCAAACTTGGGACACCGCTTGTGTAGGGAAAGCCCCTGGTGGGCCAGGCCGGTTTGTTTACCTCCCGCATCCGCAGGTCTGGCTGATCGCAGCTCCCACGCCGCTTCCTGCAGCTCCCATTGGCAGTGAACCGCGGCCAGTGGGAGCCATGATCGGCCTGACCTGCGGATGTGGCAGGTAAACAAATCGGCTCAGCCCCCAAGGGGCTTTTCCTATACAAGCGGCATCCCAAGTTTGGGAAACACTGCTCTAAAGTATCCTATATTGATCACCATCAAACATAGGATACTGGATGAGATGGATCTTTGGTCTGATCTAGAATGGCAGTTCTTATGTTTTTTAAAGAAAACATGCTTACCTACCTGTTTGCTATATTTTATTATTTAATTATATATAATTAAAATAAAAGTTCCCTTGCCTTTCCCAAAATAGTTCTCAGAAAGGGTTTGTTCAGAAATTGAACTATCTACATGAAAATGCACCAAATGCAAACATGATGTCATTTGAACATTACCATGTTATTTTTCTATTTCTTTAAGTAGAGTAATCACATTGTGGAAAAAAAATCCACAAATATTCTGCAGATTTAGTTCATTTTTTTGGAACAGACAGGCCAGATTCTTCTCTCTCGTCTTTTGTGTGTCTGTGCCACCAATGCCATATGTATGGGCTATACGGTTGAACTTTTAAAACAAAATTTAATACGTAAACACAAATACTAGCATCTGCTCACTTAATGCTGGAGTGCTGAATTCCAGAGAATGTTACTGAGAGTTAAGTATGCACATGAAGAAGAGAATCAACCCTTTAGTGATTACCCCCACTCCAAATATAGGAGTCTACTCTCTCTTATTGATGTGATACGGAGGGTTTTATGCAAATAACTCCCATATGTACCAGTCTGAGAACAGTTCCTTAATACTCATTTTGAAAGAGACCATGTTTTCCTTTCACAAGCAAGGAATTTCTCTTTTAGGTTTGATTTTTTTTTTATTGCCTTTTCAACTTCTGTATGCCACAGTTTTGTTCTTCTTTCCATTTTCTCAGCAGTGATTATTTTTTTTTCTTTTTCTCTATTCTAAGGTTCTGCTCCAAAGCACATCTAAGTCAATAAAATGACTCTCGTTGTCCTTCCTGGGCTTTTAATCAGAACCTAAGTGACTATTCATTTTTTTATAAAAGGTGTCAGCCCTGGAGAGTGAAGTCATCAGAACATCAGAACAAGTACCTCATGGGGAAGTGCAAGCTTTCGGATTATTTTTTTTTGAGTCCTGACTAGGAGGGATCAGACAGTAACTCAGAGAGTAATATGGTCACTATACATTCACTGTCTAAGCTCTATAGTGTCCACAGAGGTCCAGTGGCTAACTGATCTACCAGAATGGTGGTGCACCTTGTTCCTCACAATGTGTCCTCAATCTGCTCTGCAGGCTGATACAGGGGTATAGCTCCTGGGAGTATACAGAGAAATAGCAGTCCTTGTGTGCAATTTTTCCTGGCCCTTATTGATGCTGTGTAAGGGTAGAGAAAAGCTCCTTACCCACTCGTCACACTATGTAAAGGCTAATCATGACATCAACCTTAGTGACAAGCCACTGCTGTTGTGGGAAGTATACTGGCTTTCAATCACTACTGCCATGGACCAAATTGTGACAAATAATCTGTAAGTGATAGACACTATAACATTACTAATCTCCTAAGACATTTTGTTCCTAAGCAGATATAAGACATTTTTCACCACATTATCATGATTTGAACACACTGTATATTTAAGAAGAATGAACCTCAGCTACCACAATGGAGATCTAAAATATTAATCCTAAAACTGTTGTCTCCAATGCACCTGCTGTGGTTCTCTCACCCACTCATATTCCATTACATTTCTTGGACCATTCAGAAACAGAGCAGCTGTCTAGTGGTTATAAATAAAAGGAGAGATATTCCTATTTTATTTTTTATGGTTTTGCTCTGAGTAGTTTTTGATCAATAGTAAGTTTTAGTAAAAGGTATTCTGCATATTAATGCATGGGCAGTTTAGTTATTTGCTTGGGACACTAGAAACTGAACAATGTTTTTCCTGAGGTTTAATTTTGGTGTACGTAAAAGCCCTGAATTGGTGACAGAGTATCAGATGACTTTAGATGGGGTTCTTTGGCTATATTACATTTTTACCTATTGTCATCTACTAATTTTGTTCCTTTATACCTAGAGAATTATTGCCACAAACATACTGGAATAACTTGCATTTTCATGTTCTTGTTGCATTCAAAAGGGAGGGTAGGATGCACCTGAGGATTTTCCTCTGAAACATAAGCAGAATGCTGTAGGCCTCAGAAATTAAATGAAGATGCCCCTGTAGGCCACGAATCTAATATTTTAATATATTTATGTACTTTACATCTTTTCACCATGATTGTCTCATTCACATAGTGATCCAGGCTCTCAGTTAGTAAATGTTCTCCCCTATAGTTACATTTTTCAAATTGTATGTGTGCATTTGTCTTTGTGTATACTATATATATTTTCACTCACAAAAATGCTAAAACAATAGTAAAGCTCTTGTTTGGAAATTCAGTATTAAAACTGATACCCTCTCTTCCAGTTATCCAAATATTCCTGGTTATTGCAACTCATATGATCCATTGCAGTATGTATGTTTAAATGTACCCTATCATCCACAACACATGGATACAAAGACATGAATTAAAATTCCATATGCAGTCTGGAATATCCTGGCTATTGTGAGTCTGTTTTATTCAAGTTCATATACCACAGTAAGCACCTTCCAGCATTGTGCAAAGGAACATAACTAACATCAAGGATTCATCTCTCTGGGAAGAGGAGAGGGAGCCAAAGTACATCCACCACACCTGTATTTGAGTGTTAAAATAGGTATTTGTTCATGAAATGGGTATAAATGTTGAAAATAACTTGAAATATTTGAAAGTGCAGCTCTTAATGTGATTTAAATGTGAGTGGGGGACTGTGTCTGCAATTATGTTTCTTTTTAAAGCAGAAAAAGAACAATAGATTGTACTCATAGAAGCTCAGAGTTTAAAAAAAATGCAATTATTTACGTAAGAGATTCTTTTTTGAAGATACTGCAGTTTGAATACTTATATAAGGACTTAAAAAAAACATCAGCCCGATCTTAATGGCTCAAAAGCAAGGTTCACATAAAGCTTCACATTTATCTGAAAGCATAGGGGTTCTGGGTTTCCATTATGATTTTGATCATCACATTAGTTTCATCAGCATTTGGCAGACCTAGACCTCTGCTGTGTGGAGAGGCCTACCAGCAATTTCTTTCCTGGTAAAGCACTCTGTTAAACCCTGGGATCACTCTATTTATCTGAATTTTCTTCAGAAGAGGGAGAGAGTGTCTAGGGGGGACCAATTGTCCAGCCCCACTGGAGTTGGGTCTTTCAGGAAACAACCAGAGAAGGGCCACTGCCCCACAAACCACTGAGTCTTTGCGGGAGCAAGAAGCACACCTCCACTTGAAAAGATACAGTACAGTACAGTCTCTGAGTATTCAGGGACAATTAGTTCCCCAGGTTATTTGTCTGCCTTGCATTCAGACTAAGCCTTTGTGCTAACAATCCATGTGAAATTTTCATTGCTTTTGACAAGTTTCTGAGGGATCAGCTCTGTTACAATCTTGCACCTACTCTACCTCAACTGTGTGTCTTGGCTGGATATAATAGCTGTCCCAGGCATCACTTTCCTCACGCTTGGCACTTATCGTGTCCGCCAGCTTCTATGTTGCCATTTTTTCTCATTTTTCCAATGCATTTTTTATCTTCTTGCGAGAAATTTTTTTCTCAATTCCTCTCTTCATTGAAGTCAGAGAATATTTGGGTACACTCAAACATAAATTTACTATCTCTTCAGTTTATAAAATATACAAATCATAGTCTCTGTGGCTATAGAGTACATCAGTTTTAAAATCACAAACTAAACTGAGAAAAAGTCATTTCAAAGATACTCAAAGAGCCACATAAAGTCACACCTCTTCACGTCAACCCCTAATGCAAAAGTCTGAACAGACAGGCCTGGCAATGTGCAGTGAAAATTAACAAACTTAGGCTCCATGAGACCAATGAGGGAAGTGAGCTCTGCAGTTGGAGATTCTCAGCTGAAAATGATGTCTCTTAACAAAAGCATTCTAATCTGGGAGTTCTTGGAACGGACTTTTAAAAAAAAATAATCTTCACAGATTTATCTTCAGAATTCTACATTGTTCTATATAGGTCCTGAAATGGCACTTATTGGTGTTTATCACTCTATATAATATATCCTGGAGTTATTCAACAATCCATTTGTCTAAACAAGCCACTTAAAAGACAAGGTAAGTGTTATTGCAGTACCCTTCTGGGCTAATTTCTGCTCTCGACACACATGAACCGCACTAAGTCATCAAGATATGAAACATTTAAACTTATCCTACACTTTGTTCTTAAGTGTAAAAAATAATAATGTTAACATGAATGTGAGGGACAGAGGGCCATGTCCCTCAGTCCATAGAGGGACACACTGCCGTTTTTCTATTCAGGAGGAAATAGTTAAGCTCTGCAAGAGGTTGTCTAGGGAGGTTGTGGAATCTCTGTCACTGAAAATTTTTAAGAACTGGTTAGACCAGTAGTTCTCAACCAGGGGTCTGGGGCCCCCTAGGGAGCCTCAAGCAGGTTTCAGGGGGCCTCCAAGCAGGGCCAGCATTAGACTCCCTGGGGCCTAGGGCAGAAAGCTGACGCCCCATCACATCAGGCTGAAGCCCAGGTCAGGGCTTGGCTTTGTGTTCTTCATTGTGCACTAGGGAGCATCAGCAGAGTCTACATGGACACTGGAGTACAGTAGATTCACACTCCAGCTTGCTTCAGACTAATTCATTGTTTAGACAAGCTCTCTTTTCTGAAGGACAGGCCAGAGTTGTGTCTATTTCCAGACTTCTCAGAAAGTATTACAGAGATAAACCTCAGGGTTACTGTATGTAATACCCTGAGGAGTCAGTGGTAATAGTCCTCAGTCAACTTTAAAGAGTTAACTTTACGGTTTCTTTGTAGACAAACATTTAGTGTATACAGAAAACATTGTAAATAGTACATGGAATACTATAAATAACTTTTAAACAAAAGCTATCAAATAATAAATCTACTGGTGTTCCTCATATAGACTTCTCCCCCCACCCACACACTTTTTTTTTTGCTTTTACATGTTTAAATGCACTGTTTCAACTTAACATTTACACTTCTGTACTTTAACACATACCAATGAACTCACTTCCCTCTGATCTTTTTATAGCGATGATTTTTTTAGTCTCTGTAAGGTGACTGCAATATGTAATGTGTGTCACCTAGACTCTTCAGAACTTGGGAAGAGTGGCAGCATCTCAGTCCTTTCAAATACTTCAGAACCCTGACAGCAAACTATCTGGGAATCGGTACAGATAGCAGCATTTGAGCCCTTGGGCTAATAGTTGACTGGTCTCCTCAGTTGCTGATAAAACAGAAATCTGTAGTCTACATCCAGAGTGGTACAGGTAGTGAGATCCCTGGATTTCTATAAAGGTTTCACTATATAGGGCACTATCTTTTTTCCATAAACTCAGGTCATTCAGGTAAGAATTTACAAACTTTCACCTCCCTCAGCTTAGACCCTGAGAGAGTCCCAGTTAGTTAATAGCTGTGTAGCTTCTAGGAGTAATAAATTCTCCCCTATCAGCTCTCCCTCTAGGTCCATATACCAGGGTGGACCAAACATGTTAATGGAGAGCTTCCCTAATATGTAAAGCTGGAATAGTACTGACCTATCCAGAGTGCTTCTGGTATTGGAACCCACCCTCGCAGCAGACACATCCCTCAGTCCTACATCAGTCAGGGCTGTTTTTAACCCATAATGTTTATACCCTTTCCTTTCTCTCCCCAGCTTCTATATGCTGACTGGCTCAGCTCTCAGGTTAGCAAATAGGGTCTGACCGACCAGGTGGTTCATCCACAACAAAAAATACCTATATAGCTACTAGGGCTGGCTCTAGGTTTTTTGCCGCCCCAAGCAAAAAAAAATGGCTGCCCTCCACCCCAGCCCTGGGAACCCCCCCACAACCCTGCTGCCCCTGCCCTGGGCTTCCCCCCGCCCGCACCCTCTGCTGCCCCTGCCCTGGGCTCCCTCCTTTCCCCCCACCAGTGCCCTCCCCCCACCCGCACTCCCCTGCCGCCCCAGCCCTGGGCTGTCCCCACAACCTGCATCCTTCTGCTGTCCCAGCCCTGGGTCACTGGTAACTCGCTCCCAGGGCGGGTCATTCAGCAGGAATTTTGGATGTGCACAGAACACAGACAGGATTGGTTCCCATATGGTTACAGAACTGCAGTAAAGTGGAACAATTTTCAACTTGTGTGATTGGAGGATATCTGGATGCATATTATAAGACTGTCCTACATAAATGAGGAAAAGTTGAGATGCCTTTATTATTCTTTTGTTCCACTCTTTGTTTCTATGGGGAATTTGCCAATGCAATATTACTGTCTTCCTTTAAAACAAATAAAACTTTTTTTTTAAAAGAGCAATATCTGTTGAAAATAGAAATTCCAGTCCTAAAAGCGACTGGGAAGCATTTCTTGCTTCTTCATTTCTTATCCTACTTTTTCTACAGCAAGTTACAGTGGGATCAGTATATTTGATTTGGGAGAATGAAGTAACAGCTGCCCAAATTGAGCTTGAGCACTCCTGAATTTTGAGGGTGTTCAAATCTGGAAGGCAGGTGCTAGATTCCCTTTCTGAATATTGGCTAAATCTGGAAAGGAAAAGTCAATTTCTGCTTCCATGGCTCAGAAGTGGAAATCCTCCTACGTGCCTGGTACTGTATCTAAAACTGCCAAAGTCCCCTAGCAGAGCCTCCCCTCCCTTACTTTTCACTTTAAATTCTAGTAGGATCCACATACGTCCCTTGCTAGGCTTCAGATAGAGAGGTGCACTGTCCATTTAGTCCACCCACTTCCTTCTTTGTAGGCTGCAAGGTGAGGTCACACCAGTATCCCTAATGCAGTCTGCGGAAGTCTTCTGAAGGGGACATCTGGTATGAAATTCCAGTGGTAAAATATATAAATAAATAATTAATAACTACTGGAATTGGTAATGCTCCCTCCCCTGGTGTGTCTCTGACATGCACAGTACAATAGGATGGGCTAGAAGGATGTTATGTAGTGCTGACTGGTGCTAGCTCTGGTTCCCCCATACAGGGAAAATATTTAGATGCCCTCCTTGGGCAAGTGTTCAGCCTTTTTGTGCCACTAGAGTGGCACAAAAGGACTAGAACATGAGCCATCATTTGATGCATATCCTCAAGGATGATGATTAAAGAAAACAGAATTCTGATTTGAGAGACAGCCAGATTCTTTTAATAGTAGTCCTGATAAATATTGCATACTATTTTTCCCCTTGAAAACTGAGGAATATGATCATTGTGTTGCACATATTTTTAAATAGAGGTAATTTTGTTGCTCAGTAAGGAACACTTGCCACCTTTGAAAATGGTGACTGTTCTACATCCCTTAACATTAAGAATTAATCTTCCTTGATCTCCTCTTTCAACTTACTACAAGAGTTAGCATTTGGAGGTTGATGCGTGAAATTAAACTACAGTAGCAAGGATTAAGAAATAGCTGACTTATACTCTTCAAGATGGGCGGGCATGCCAAAGACAGTTGTATTGCATTTCATGGATACCAGTAGTATGTTCTGTGCATGGAGGTCAATTTATTTGTGTATAATGACTCTGGCAATATCATAGGGATTTATAATCTGCCCACAGTAAGGAGCAACATGTAGTTGCATCATCCCTGGGGCAGACTAAGTCATCAGTGTGTGTGTGTGTATATAATATGACCATTGCCAATTCCAGTAGTTATTATTTATTTATTTATATATTTTACCACTGGAATTTCATACTAAACTATTAAAACTCTTTTGAATAAAATACAATTAGTTTGAGCATAATAGTACATTGCATGCTATGAAGTTCCTGATTATAATAGATGGGATTCTGAGAGGACAGTAAATAAATTCTTAAATCAATGGCCTTGCAATAAAAAAGATGACATGAGATTATATTAGTGCAATAAAATGCAAATATGTTATGCATTGATAGATTAGAGACAACTCCTACAATTATGGTACATATATTTCATTGAGCATGATAGTCTGTGGGTTAGAATGTTTGCTGCTTCTTTTGTTGATGTTCTTCAAATGCTTGTTAATATATAATTCACTTTATATTCCACACTGTTCTATTTAATCCTTACCAAACTGTCTAATTGAAGCAGCAAGGCTAACAGGCATGATGTATCCACTTCTAACTGGGGCCAAAGAAGTCTCTTCAAACTGTTCCCAAAGATGTAAGCTCTAACAGGTTCTGGAAGCTTCCTCAATTGACAGATCTAAGAAAGATGTTGAATACATTACATTACCGTAGCAACTCAAGCTTCTTTCATGACTGACAGAACAAGTGCAATTTTCTGCACTTATTTCTGACTATATTCAGGCTCATCAAGAAAGTTGACCTTGATAGCTTTAAAGTAGAACCAAAGCTAGCTTCCTCCAAAGCAGAGAGGAAAAAACCCAAAGCAATGTAATAGGGAAGACAAAAATATTTTCGACAAATGTATATTTACCTTAAACATAGAACATGGTCAATTATTTTGTATTATTTAAGGACCTGTTCTTATGATTTTATAGAATATTCTTTTAGAAACTTAAGATTTGTTTTCATTATTTTTTTACTGTGTTATTGGAGAGCAAGCAGGAAGAATGGCAGATTTCATATCAAAGATCTTTTTTTCTCCATTCTTTCTCTGTGCACCAGCACTATCAATGATATCAGCACAGTTCTTGAAACAAGGTGAAATCAAGTTTTGCAACTGATTTTTAGCAAGGATAGGATTTCATCCATAGTCTGAGACAGTCAATGGGAAAACATAATTTGGGTCCAGTCATGACAGTTGCTGAATGCTCTTAACTCCCATGGTAGACAATAACTCTGAAGGGTGCTCACAACCTCATGGTACACACAGCTTGATCCAAAATCTGGAGATCTTTCTATGGACTTCAGTGGGCTTTGGCACAGACCCACTGCCTGACTAATTTCTAGCTGAAGTGCAGAATCTGGAATTTCCCTAGAGTGTCAAAGACTACATGGGACGATAAAATAATTAGTGCATACTATCTAAGGCTGGACAATCTCATATCCTTCAATCCATTATCTTAACCGATTGGACAAACATCCATTAACTTTAGTGGGCACTGTTCTTGCTACAGGATAAGCAAGAATAAGTTTACCAGTGAGAATAATAATGAACAACAATTAATTGTTAGAATAATCCTAACAGGGAGTTGATATAGTAGCAACTGCTGTTTTTTCTTATCATTATTTTTGTTGTTCAGACGTTTTTTGTTTTGTTTTTTGGCTATGGAAATACCTTTTAAAAGAGTGAGTTTTTTAAATTATGTCAAGGTTATATTGAAAAATTACATGACAAAAATCTTTCCCATTGTGCAAAGAAAAGGTAGAAAGTACCATGCTGAGAAGTTAAACTTTTCACGTTAGAAGAAACATACACCTGCACTTTTTCAAACCAGTTTTGCACCTCTCTTTATAATTGTCCTAAACCTGTGCAATGAAAAATATATAAAAATTATTGAAAACATACAACACAGTGTTTACATGAGTTTTAAGATGACAGACATAGTACTCATGTTTTCATAATGTACAGCAGTTGTAATTCCCACCAGTTCTTCAGCTGACATGATCATGTACATGAATCCCCTAGGATATTAAGGAAACAGTAATAACAAGTCCAGTTAACAAGAGAAGAAAGAGACTGCTTAGCTGACTATACATGTTCCGTATACTAGCTCGGAGTACAAATAGCAATGCTGGTAAACACAGCAGTTCCATGAGACTGAGCTTTGAAGCTTTATGGGAAAATGAGATCAAAAGGCACAGCTCAATTCTATTAAAAAGGCTCCTTTGAGGCCTGTGAAGGATAATACCTTTATCATGTTTCTTTCCCTACAGCATTCAAGAGAGACTCTGAGATTACAATCTCAAGGATGTAATGAGAAGGGGTTAAATTTGCAGTGTTTACCATTTCATTATATTCCATTTAGATCTGTGTCGCAGGAACTAACGAAATGGTATTATTATGGGTCTAACCCTTCTGCCTGTCTGAGTTGGCAGCAACAAGGGCTGGGTTCAGTATCTAGGGGTTCTGTTTCAATAACACGATGCAAAACGGGCTCGAGCCCCCACCCAGTGACCTGGGACAATTACATACTACTCCCCGGGCGCCTCTAAGAGGCAATAATTCCCCTCTCACAAGCATGGAGTTTGAGTGTAGCAAAATCCTTTTAATAAAGGAGGGAAACAATGCGGAATTATGTTGGGGAAACACCACAAACAGGATTCATAACACAAAACATGAGCAAAAGACCTGCCCAAGTAAGTTTGGCAGTATCCTTTCTCCCCCAGGGTCTGAAGTCCAGCAACCCCCCCCCAAATCACTCAAAATCCCAAAAGTCCAACACCCCCAAAAGTCTCTTGAGTCCAGCAACCCAAAAAATCACCCAAAAGTCTCTATCCCTGGTCAGTGCAGCTCATCCTGACTCTGCTTACATGGGTATTTCTAATTTTATTTATTGCAAAAAAGTTAATATTAAATTCAAGTTAAAATTAATTGCAAATAATTTACTAAGGCTTCTTTTTTTTCTCACACAGCATAATATTCCAATAATCTTATTCATGTTGGGTAATACCCTATTCTGGTAATTCCTGACTTTCATTGATTCTACTGGGACTTCTCAGAATAAGGTACTATCTAGCATGCATAAGGATATTTCCCCAAATCTACTTATTTAATATTTTTCCTCCAAGAGATTTTCTTTTCTTTTTTTAAATCTATACATTGAATATGAACAAATCAATCTATTATTCTATCTTAGGAAATTTAATTGTTTTGGTTAGTTGTGATTAGTCATAGAAGGACATTGTTTCTATTCTTAGAGAGAGAGAGAGAGAGAGATGTATAACGATAACTTGATGAAGACACTGGGAATAAGAATCTTTCAGAGAATAAGCAGCAGATAAATCAGCATTGTAGACATTTATAAAATGTTAAAACTTTTCAGGGCATTATTTCTAGAAAATTTGGCTACTCCAACAATTATTGGTTCAGGTGATAGTTCACTGCCATGATTCCTTGGGACTGTGGCAGATAGAACACTGCTCTAGTTTATGCTATCTGTAGAGTCCCAAGATTACAGTCACTTAATGGTGATCAATGGCCACAACTACATCTCTCTTGATCTGTGGTTCATGCACCTCAGTCTTAGGATCTGGCTCCAAATATGTAAAAATGTATATAAAATCCATATAGTAGATTTCATTGTTCAGCTCTACCACTAAGGGTAAATATGACTGGTTCTTAGCAGCAGTTCTAGACACTCAACGTTTATTTTTGAACAATCTATAATTTACGTAACTGAACATTCTCCATCATTCCTATAAAAGTAAACTTGTTTGCATGTGCCATCATGCTATGAAAAAAGGAATGCATATAGCAAAACCATATTTAGGAAAGGGTAGCAAGTATATTCTTCACCAACAGGAATTTATTTGCATCAGCATATACAATGATGTGTTCAAATCATAAGCAATGAAGCATAGTTCATATTTACCACTGTAGCTATGTTATAAACCTATTAATAACACAAAATATTATGATTGAACTCATAACCTATGCCTGGTCCATAGTAAATAATTAATTATTCTCTTTTCCAGATTAGCAATTTGAGTAAAACAACTGTCAGATCCTGAAAGTGTATAGAAACATCCTTGATATTTTTAATATAACCTTTTTGATAGGGTCAAATGAGGTATCAGTTTAATATCTATGTTCTCTGTCTTGGAGATGGTCTCTTGCCTCAACAGGAGAAGGAATTAAATAGGCCAACCAGTATTTAAATTCCATTATTACGGTTTTGTTGATTAACATCAGTGTCTTTGGATAGGACAGTAATATTTTCAAGTGAATTATATGAAGGTTTCTAATGACAATATCCTGGCTAGTTGCCCTCAAGGAATATAGCATAATAGTAAAATATGTGAAAAATTTCCTGTAGCAGTTTCTTTCTTTGAAACTGGAAAACTTGATAATTAAGGTATAAATACATTCATATTCAAAAAGGATATTCCCCTCTTTAGATATGGATTCTTTCTTATAATTTAAGATGTGTTTCAAAAGTCAATGAACTTTCATTCATTTAGAACTTTGATATATCCAACTATACATATATAGCTTCAGCTTTTTAATGTAACTGATTGGTAAAGGTTCTCCAAAACAATTTTATTTTTCTTTTCTGATATATTTCTTAATACATCAGGGTGCTTAAAAGTATTGTTTAGCATATGCCTATTATATGGGGTCATATACAATAATTGCAGCAAAATTAATCATGATGTCAAAGCTTGCAGCCAAAAAAAAGTACCATATTGAGGAAAGAAGCAGAGACTCAGAAGATAATATTTTGTATGCATATGCCATTAATATAGCCAAATAGCCAAAATAAACGGTTTACGAAGCTCAGACTAACACCAGATGCAAAGGCAAGACAGAGACACAGAAACAAACAGGAAATGGAATGCCAAATAGACAGTGAGACATCAGTAAATATGCTAAGCTACAAAGATTTCTCTCAGCATTATTCAAGAGAAGGAAGTGAAATTACAACCAAGCAAAGTCAAATTAAAAATTATACCAATGAATGATCATATACCACTAGGAAAATGTAAATTTGCATACCAAGGAAACCTACACAGGCTGAAATTTCAGGTAGTACATAGAAGCCACTTTTTTCAGCTAAAACAAATGAATACATGAACCTAGTGACATTAAGCCTGTGACACATGATTCGTACAATAGACACACAAGAAGAAAAAAACCAAAGAACTGTGGCATCCTTGCAGAAAACCTGAGAAAAGATTACCAGGATAATTTTGAAGAACTGAAATGTCCTCCAGGAATGTTATAGCTGGAAATAGATAAAATGTTTCAGCCAGTACAGTCCCTGAGTTTTATAAACCATTTATTTTGGCCATTTTAGCCTGTATTAATGTCATGTTTGAGCTTGTATAGGTTTCCTTGGTATTCTGTTCTTTATTTACATTTTCCTAATGGTGCCCATTGCATTAAGAGAAAAAATATTGGGAGCAATGAAGTAAATAGCAATGATTCCTTCTTATTCTAGGTTGGATAAGCGGCATGATATCTATTGAGAAGCTAGGCATATTGTGCATTTGCATAGACCCAAGCAACTTATACAAAGCAATTAAAAAACCTCATTATCAAATGCTTACAACTGAAAAAATATTACCAGCTTCACAAAACACAAACTATTTTCAGTACTTGATGTCAACGGCAGATGTTGGCAAATGCTACAGAGTAAGGAAAGCAGCTACCTTATCACATTTTGGATTCCACAGGTAGGTAGGGATGGTTGAGAATGTGATTTGGGATCAGAGATGCAGTGGAAGAATATCAACATTACCAGCAAGATATGCTGACAGGACTCACAGGTATGATGGTCATAGCCGATGACATTCTGATGAATGGATGCAAAGACAACAGGGTGGAAGTTGTGACAGATCACAAGTACAGTCTCATGTGTCTGCCAGAAAGAGCCTGGCGAATAAATCTAAAATTGAATAAAAACAAGATTAAATTGTGGTTGACTATAATACCGTAGATGGGACAATTGCTGACCTCTGAAATGCTGCAACCTGACCCTGAAAAGGTAAAAGGAATACAACAGATGACTACCACTAAAGATATTAAATCAGTTCAGAAACTATCTGACAAAATATTTTCCAAACCTGTCAGATGTGTATGAACCCCTAAAGTGACAATTGGACAAAGGTGCAGAATGGACATGGTTACCTCAATCTGATGTATCCGTGTTGTGTATCAAGGAGCTGGTGACCAACTATCCTATCCTGAAATACTACAACGTGAGCGATGAACAATCATACAACATAATGCCAGTAAGATAGGGCTTGGAGCATCACTAAGGCTGTGATTGTCTCACAGAGGTTGCGGAAATCATGAATTCTGTGACTTTCCACAGCTTCTGTGACTTCCGCAGCAGCTGGTGTGGCTGACTCTGCTGGAGTGACCCAAGGCCAGCTGCTTGGGCGATCCCCAGGGCCGTCTACGCTGGCAGCTGCTCGGGAGGTCCTGGGTAGCTGGCTTTGGGGACCACCCAAACAGTGGTCCTAGGGCCAGCCCCAGGGAGTGCCCCAGCAGTGGTCTCGGGTGGTCCCTGGGGCCAGCCGCACCAGCCGCTGCTCAGGCAGTCCTGGGCAGCTGGCTCCGGGGAGTGCCAAAGCAGCGGCAGGTGCAGCTGGCTCCGGGGAGTGCCAAAGCAGCGGCAGGTGCAGCTGGCTCCGGGGAGTGCCTAAGCAGCGGCAGGTGCAGCTGGCTCCGGGGAGTGCCTAAGCAGCGGCAGGTGCAGCTGGCTCCGGGGACTGCCTAAGCAGCGGCAGGTGCAGCTGGCTCCGGGGACTGCCAAAGCAGCGGCAGGTGCAGCTGGCTCCGGGGAGTGCCTAAGCAGCGGTCCTGGTGACTGCCCAAGCAACAGCAGTCCTGGGGGGGCTAGATCAGTGGCCTCACAGGCACATGGAGGCTGTCTGGAGAGTGGACCCTGGGGAGCAGCGGCCAGAGTCAGCACTGGAACAGGGGACCCTGGTGCAGCAGGGACTCAGAAGTAGAGATTTAGTCAGGTATTTTTGGGAAAAGTCATGGACAGGTCATGAATTTTTATATATTGCCTGTGACCTGTCCATGACTTTCCCCCAAAATACTTGTGACTAAATCAGCCATAAGCATCACTGCTACAAAAGTAGTCTTCATAAAAAGGTTACTACTGTCAATGGAACAAAAATATGCTGAGAGTGAACAGGAATGTCTTCCACAGTGTTAGACAGACAAGGTGGTTATTGGACCAACTTCTGCTGGTGGGAGACAAGCTTTTGAGCTACTGTTTTGTTGGCCCCAAAACAGTGCATGCTGCTGAAACACAAGTGCTGCAACTTAGATGTACATTATAAAAAAGGGACAGACATGCGCATAACTGACTTCTTATCCAGAGCAGCCTTGCAGCATGAAAGTAAGGCAGCCGGATAAGAATATGATACCCACAACCTGATAGAAATATAGAAAATACAGAAAGACGCAAGAAAATCAGCTAAACCAATTATTTGTCAGTTTCAAGGCAGCATCTAGAAAGAATCTGAGAACAAATTATACAAGCTATATTTTCAGTGCTAACATTCATCATTCTGTCAGGATGGCCAAACACAGGTGGAGAAGCCTCACTTGCCTCCCAAGAATACTGGAACTATCCTGAGAATCTGAGCATCAAAGATAGCTTCATATATAAAGGCAGTGAAATCATAATGTCCAGACTATTGAGAACAAATTGTCTGAAGAATACATCAGAGCCGTTATGGAATGGAAGCATGTGTCTCGAAAGCCAGAGGTATGGTAAGCTGGTCAAACATGACCCCAGATAGCTGAAACCTGGGGAGCAGTTGTGATACACAAGGGGGAAATGCAGGCCAAGCAGCAGAAAGATACAATGAAAATGGACAGCATCCCTATCGGACCTTGGAGCAAAGTAGGAACAGACCTTTTCACTGCAAACCACGCTCAATTACTACCTCATAATTGCAGGTTACTATTCAGACTTCTGGGAACTAGGCCAACTGTCAGACACTACGGCAGTGACCATCACAGACAAAGCAGTGAAGCATTTCATCGCACATAGTATCCCAAACTGTGCAGTTTCAGATATAGAACCCTTAAAGTGAGTTTGTGCAGTTTACTTGGGCATGGGAATTCAATCATATCACATCATCACCATACCACAGACAGTCATATGGTAAAACCAAACTAATAGCTTAAAATTTCTAAGGCTCTATTAAAGAAAGCTGTAATAAAAAACACAAATATATGGCTGGCCATCCTTGAATGGAGAAACACTCCCACCCAAGGCATTAATAGCATCCCAGAACAATACTTGATATTATGCTGCATGTGTACCTATGTGCCTATAGCCCCAGCATACTGGCAGTGGTGGAAGAAGTAATAGATAAAAAGGAAGAAAAACCAGCAAAGGCCAAAATCTACTACATCTGACAAACAAAAAACCTCCCAGAGCTACAAATGGGAGATCCTATCAGGATCAAACTATTTTCTCAAGATAAATCATGCACTTGGAATCAAGGTATATGTATTGAGCAGATTAATCCTTCTTATAAGATACATAACAGTGAATGGGTGTGTATTCACCAAAATTACAAATGCATTCACCCACAAGAACACAGGAAAAAACCAAGAATGTGAAAGATGACAAAATGTGCATTTTGCTGAGACTTGATCAGCAGGACAAAGAAGAAACAGACTCTCAAAAATACCCCACCAGCAGAACCAAGTGCAAGGTAGTCTCCCATTGCCATAAGAGAGACTCACATTCTCTCCAACATCCAGCCACCTGCAAGGTTTATACAAGACTCTGGACAATATTAATACAGTAGAGAACAATCCTCTCAAACTCAGAGGAAAATACCTTAGTTGCCAAGCAAGTAAGTCCTTGATTATCTTAAAAAAAGGTGGTGCTAAGTTTTATATGTATGATGCTGTGACCTTTATGTAGCTATAATAGACTGTTAAGTTTGCAAGTACATTATGGTATTTGGGGTTAATTTTGTTATTTCAAATAAATGTGACAAAAAGGAGATTAGGATAAATAGGTGCTATAGTATGATTGCACATAGGAACTTAAAGAACTCTACTTTCGGGAAGTGTTTGATGATAAAGAAAAGCTTATGTGGGGGAAAGAATAAAACCTGAATATTGCACTATTTTGCTCTATTTCTTTTTATGCTGGAACATGGAAAAATAATTATATCCGTTCTGTCATTGTGATATTTACAATGGTACAGTAATTTCAGATGACATGTGCTGAGTGGTAGAATATCCCTAATCTCTTGTGGCATAGAATTCTATTGTTTCATGCTTTAGCTATAACCCAGGTGTCTGTGTGTGTACTGGGCCAAATTATGAGAGGCACTGAGCACATACAACTCTGTGGGACTTAAATAGGAGTTGTAAGTGCTCAGCACCTCTTAGGAATTACGTCACTGTTTAGAGGAAGTTTGACTGAAGTTTAAATTACTGAGGTAATGGTCAAACTTCAAAATATTTGCAGGTTCAGTTCATATAATCTTAGCCAGCTCAAAAGTTCAGATATTTATAGGAATGTTATCCAAATTATCCTGACTTCTTGGGGTTTGGATATACTTCAAGGGTAAAATACATTAATTATAAGATAATATTGGGCAATAAGAATCCATCAGCAGGTGCAGGACAGAGAAACCGGTTCTCTGGATTAATCTTATGCCTTTGGTATGGGTAATGTATGGGTTTCCTTCATTTTGTCCACTTCAACAGAGAGGAGCAGTTTAACTAACTAAATGATTTGCAGTATTTACCACTCCAGTGATAATCAGAGGGTTTCAGGATTCAAAAGATGTGTTCCAGTATGGTCTACTGAAGACTCATCCTGACTGAGATCATTCTGAGCAATGTATTTATGTATGACACTTTTCAATCAAACTTGAATGTGATCATATGCTAGGTTGAATTCTAGTTGTTGAAGTGGGAGGTTTTATGCTTAATGAACTGCAATTATGTAGTTTTTGCTGCTGTTTAAGATTGAGGACAGTGGTTGTAAATCTATCTTGTAGAGGTAGATAATATAAATGTAATATTTGGAAGTGCAAAGGATATTCTTCTGAGATGGCTGCTGAATGACAATCCCTGGTGATGTGGGTGAAGACAGAATAAAACTAATACATATTTTAAAAGTAATGGACCCAGAATGCTTTTAGCAGTATAATGGTGAACAATATACTGTAGGTAAAGTAAGGAAGAGTTGCTTCTTGTGTCTTGCTTACCATACTCCTGCTAATACATGATGCTAATCTTGAGGATAGAGTTAGAGAGTATGTATTTTGACTTATTCCAAAATGGCTACAAATGTGTAGTAGAAGCCATATTGTAATACATAGGCTTTGGGTATATGTTGTCTGGCTATGCTGGAAGAAGGACAGGAGGCACTGAATGTGGTTTAATTAGGCTGTCAGGGACTACCCAGTAGATAAAAGTGTACAGTGCAGGTAACTCCGTGATCATTTTCATATATACATAAATACTCCATGAACCCTTCCCCATATACCCATCCTGGACCCCAGCCAACCTGCAGCTGGGACTTCACCATCCCTCAAATGGGGGTTGGAGGGGCTATAAAGGAGGAGGGGTTGGCTTCCTAGTATGCTAGTCATAGAAGCCCCAAACCTGCCTTTTTTTGGTACTCTAATGAATACTGCCTTTTAAATTCTTTATCAATCCATTTTTTCTGATCACTGTATCCCTTCCCTATGGAGTACTTGCACTGGACATCCACCACATGCTTTCATAATGAGTTGTGACATCATAGCTTAACTTCTATTCCATGTTCATCCCAAGTAAGACCCCCCCCCTCCCCCTGAAGCTGCTGTGGGAAACGTGACAGATCCCCCACTTTGCCTTGGCCAATCTGGTGGTGAGAGGGGAAATTTCTTTCCAGCCCCCGCAAGAAAGAAGTGACTTGTGCAATGCCCGCAGCAGATCCTGACAACCTGCTATTTCACCACTTCCATGGGTGGGAGAGGGGGTACTGCTTTGCCTGGGTCAGGTAAAAGAGGGCTTCTACTGCCTGGCATGGACCTATATAATACCCATCACTTCTGGTCACCTGCAGGGAGGGATGGGTCAGCATCCCTTTGCTGACCGCTCTGCAGCTGCTGTAAAAGTCATTCCATGCCTCTCTAATCCCTTAAAGAGAGACACACTTTTGTCCAACAAACAAGACAACTCCTCCCTCCCCCCCCTTAATGTATGATATAGTCATTAGTATGACATGTGAGATGGTAAATAATTCCACAAAGGTTTTAGAAAGGATGCTGGTAAAATACTGACAACCACAAACTGTCTAACAGCTGACAAAGCTGTTAAAGGTTACACAGGACTGAATATCTGACAATCTGATCAAACTACTTTCACAATATGAGCAAATGATTTATTCATTGGCTCTGAACCACCCCTTCTTATATACTGTGCTTCACTGGCACAGTCTAGCCCTAAGCAATGGAGAAGAGAAGCAACCAGCCATTCAGTGGGGAGCATAGACCAGTATTATAGCCCTTGCCAGATTCTCTGGTGGTTTCCCTCAAGGCCAGCATCTCCTCTGTCTTGTCTGGTTAGAGCTCCAGCTAGCAAATCCAGACCCGAGTCTTCATAACAATGGGAACACAAAAACTATGTTGCCCTTGGGGGGATACAGTGAGGCAGATGCCCTGGTTGCCCTTTAGGTGAGGAACACAACACACTCAGGACTGAGACACTCAGGTTTATTAATCCAAACCTTTATTTGGACTAAAAGCATACCTCATGATTTCAATTACCATTAAATCAACGAATGACAGATATATGAAAAAAGATATTAGTCAATTAACTTCTTCTGGGGCATAGCATGGATTTCTCTTACGAGATTCCAACTATCCCCTTACTCCCTTTACACATACAGCATAAGTATTTCCCTGTTCTGTCCCAACTCGATCGCTCTACATGACTTATGCTTATGACATTTCTAACACCTTTGACTGTCAAACAGAGTAAATCGTAGTGGGCACTCAGTTTTTATGTTCAGGAGATTCAAAAAATTAAAGTAGAGCCCTCTTTCCACACTGTTCCAAATATCATCTCCCTTTGCAGTGATGGAAGTAAAATGCAAAGGATGCAGGATTTTTTACTTGCTGGGTCCAAAAAAAAAAAAAGCTACTTTTGTTGAGCAAGTATATTTCCTGAAAACATTTTTTTCCTTCTACATATTAGATTTTTGGTAAATCTGTTTGGTTTTTCAATGCTATATTTTCTTTGAGATAAGTTTGGTCTATAACTTCAAATTGTATCCATCAGTTATCCTCAGCTCCCTTACTTATCTACAATTCTTATTGTTGACTATTACTTTATATTGCAGTAAAAGCATGGTACATAAATGTACTGCACATCCTAATGTAATGAGCTGTTAGAAAAGGGCACTGCCATTTTATGCTCAAACTTATCCATTCTATGTGAATGTAAAATTACACAAGACACAAATGTATGAAAATGTTATTCAGTTACTACATACTTAATGATTAGATTAAAATCAATAACCAAACAAGACTTAGGGCCCAAGTCTGTAGTCATTAACATCAGTTGGTGTTTTGGGTGCTTAAGCAATGCACACTGGAGACTATAAAGATCATAATGTAATTTGTTGTAGTTGAATCATGGCAGACATCCTCCAAGTATAACATAAAAGAGTAACATTTTTCTAGGATGTTTTTATGATATTTTTTCTGGTGGTTCTCAAATTAAATGTATTTTTAATTATTTGTGTTGTGGTAGTGCCTACAGGAATTAGGGTTCCGTTGCATTAGACATTATACATGTGCAAAGGGCCAAATCATGACTTTTGGTACCCACTTATGTAGGACAGTAAGGGAACAGTGTGGATTTTGGATGAAGTTTTAGTGTCTCCTCTTATTTAATATAGTCAATTTTCCTCATTGTTTAGCCCTCAAAATTGAATAGTATTACTATGTAAATCATGTTACTCTTATTATGAAGATGTAATAAAAAGCAGTAATTGATTTAAGGAAGAGTAGTACCCTCTTCAATGGCTTTTTAAGGTAGAAATAATCATTGTAGCAATCACATTATGCAATAAGTTCAAGAGAAATTTTGTCTGACTTTGACAAAAATGAAATGAGCAGCAAATAAGAACTGCAGACATCATACCTCTGGGATTTTAGGCAGAGCCTGTCCTAAAAGCTGCATTTCTTCTTTAATTTACATTTTAAGTGCTCATCAAGGTAAAAGGCAATGAAGTCAGAAGACTGAACGTGTAATAATTTTCTCTTCTTTTGAACCAGAACAAAGAAAAAACTCTTCAAGGTCAGATAATTTTTAAAATTGTAAGGGGTCTATTCTTTCACACCACATGAGGCCAAAATTTATGCAATTTAGATGGAAGAGTGGTGGAATGTGACTTTCCTCTCAGTTTTATGTGAAATTACTATTCTGTAGCCTACATTTTCATTATACGATGGAACTTTCCTCCAGTGCACAAGAGAGGCACAGGTTCAAAAGTGGATGGCCAGTTTTAGCATGTATAACTGTTAACTTCAAGGTCACTATCAGCTAGAGGTTAACAAATAACTACTTTCAAACATTTTCACCAATATACTGGATACAAATAAGCTTTACCCCAACATTAGAAGTCAAGTTTCCTTGTTTGTACATTTTTTTTCTAAATCATTGTTACTGGAGACAATAAAAGAAAAATACCATTCTTTGTGTATACTTGAATTCCAAAATTACAATGAAATATATGCCAATATTCCATAATGCAGGGCCATTTCAACTCTTCAATACCAACGATCTGCTGGGAATATTTGGTTTTCCTCTGTGTTAGCTTGGTATTAGTAGCGTCCATATCTGACTTTGAATTAACACCAGAGTGTTCTAGTTACAGAACCTACAGAGTCAGAAACAGTTACAGAACCTACAGAGTCAGAATCAGTTTACTTATGCAAAAGCATCCCTCTATAATAGACCATGCTGGCCCTTTAAGAACAGGCATGAGCCAGAACATCTGTTAAAGGGCCTCAGCCCTGTTAAGGCCAGGAATTTTTGAAGCTGTAGTCTCCAAACAGGTCAGATCACTGCAGACTGGAATCATGGACTGCTAAAACAAAGGATGATGTACTATACAAGGGGCAACTTTACATTCAGGAGAAAGAGGACTAGGGAGGACTATGTGGTGGGAAACCTGGAAGGAGCAATAGTAGAGGCTTTCTGGTGGGAGCTCTCCAGGGAGCTAGGTTTTGAACTGAGACAGGTGTGGAGGTCTGTGCTAAGAGGGAATGAAAGCTGGGTAGGGCTTGGTGAATGCCATAAATACAGAAACAGCCAGAAATAGTAAGTAGCCCTTATAAAGAGGAACAGCTTGAACTTTGGGGAAAGCAGCTGTTTCACTGCATATCCAGGACTGGAGCCTGGAGTAGAGGGAAGACTTGAGCTCCCTGCAAATCATGGTGGTCAAAACCTCTAGAGGAAATAGCCTTGCTTTCAGATGAGTTGAAGGACTACAGTTGTATGTAGCATGATATAATCAAAAGCATAAAGGACTAGCAGTAGTGCCAGGAGCATGGGCATAAGTATGTAGGATAACCACTGTTCCCCAACTTGTTCACGTTTTAAGCTTAGTTGAGTTCCCATAACATGAGTAAAAAATAAATTATAGTCCAGACTTTAACATTCTAATCACAGTCATGTTCTTGGACTCCTAGGGCACTCTTCTGCCTCTGTGTAATTACTCATGTGTCTTTTTGTTTTTACCACACACCTACACATTGGCGGCATAGGGATATTAGCTGCAGGATACAAAAAGAGAAAGTAAATAGTAAGTCAGCTTGCATATAAAGATCAATTTTATCTCTTATTTCAAGACTGAATAAACAGAATGACTTGCATAGATCTCAACCCTCATCTTTTTACTTTGTTGTCTGTGGAGATGGTAGTTTCAGTATACAGCATATCTCTGAAATGCATAAGAAACACAAACAGGAGACTCTCATACAATTTTTATAAGAAGTGTAAGTGTGATTCTTATAGGTCCTTCCTGAATAGATTTTATCTGGTCCTTAGTAAGTTATAACTTCCTCGTAATTAAACGTTGCTTGTTTTTAAGTAGTTTGATTTTTCTCTCCCTATATACCATCTTTAATATCACTGCGAGTTATGCATATGTAGGAGGAGGAGCAGGGGCCTCCAGTACATTCCAAATGACAAAAAGCAATCCATCTAAATGATAAAAGTATCTACTGCACAAATGCTTTCTCCCACTGTGCATGCCAGTTAGCTGGGCAGGGAGTTGAAGCGTTCATGTGGTGTAGGGGAGGAGAAACCGTTATCAGTCCCCGTCAGCAGATTCAGAAGTCTTTCTACTGCATAGTGGTACATCCTCCAGCCTGATCTGCTCCTCATTCATCTCCCTTGTAAAAGAAACCAGAGATCAGTGAAGTTTAACTTCACAGGGGAGAAGAGTACCACTCCCTGCATGGCAAACAAATTCTGTCCCACCCTTTGTGCAGTGAAACAATCTCTGTTCCTATGCCATTTTGCAAAGGATAGGTTAGGATTTGCTTTGGAAGAAACAATCATTAATGTAGGTCTGATACGTCTGATAGAGGGAAGGTATTTATAATGCTGAAGAGTTCTCAACCAGATGTAATTTTGGTATCTTGTATCTTGTAGAAGAATATATGGAACGTCCATAGACATTTACAAACGCTACAGACTTCTCTATAGAATCTGAATAGCCAGAAGACTTTTATTTATAAAATATAGCATATGATATGGGCTCCCAATACCAATGGGAGATACATGAACCCTAAAAGGAGAAATGCACCAATTTAAATAACAGATGTATTGGTTTTTCTCTTGATTTTTATAGAATATAATGTTAAGGAAGAAGGTTGGTCTTGTGTATGTGAGGTGCTCAGATAATACAGGTTGAATATATGTAAGTACCTAAATGGAATTTTATGGAAACCTTATATAAATTACCTTCCCAGCTGTATTTCTTCTTCTGTAGGTGTCATTTTTAAGTACCAAGAAACAAGACTGATATTGATTACTGTAGCTCAAGCAATATGAATCAACATGCATGGTATTTTCTTCAGTTGCTATTAGGTCAAATGAGTTAAAAATAGGTCAAACACACAAAAGCTGGCATTCCACCAAACACACAGATACCCAGGCTTACAACTACACCTCTACCCTGATATAACATGACCTGATATAACATGAATTCAGATATAACATGGTAAAGCAGCGTTCCGGCGGGGTGAGGCTGCTCACTCTGGCCGATCAAAGCAAGTTCGATATAACGCGGTTTCACCTATAACACAGTAAGATTTTTTTTTGGCTCCTGAGGACAGTGTTATATTGGGGTAAAGGTGTATTAACAGAAAGTGAGGAAATCTGAACTAGCAGACAATGTTAAAAATTTGTTTTAAGAAAAGACTTCACCTTTCCTCAGAAGCAACTGTGACATGAACTTTCTATGACTTTCCAGTAATTCCTGGCAGCCTCTTTTGTGTGTCATAATTTGAAAATCTGATATCTAGGGACCTGCCAGAGCTAGAAGCAAGTGCATTAGCTTGGATTCTCCCCTTTTCACTAACATAAATTTCCTATTTTAATCCTAATCACAAATTTTCAGACTTTAAACCCGTCACTTGCCTGGGACTGAATGATGTATGTCCAGCACCTGCAATTTTGCTATGGAAGTTACATATTGGGATGAGGGCCAGAAGCAAACATTTGTGTGCTATGTTGATTTAAAAAAATGACAGTACTTTGGAGCTGCTCAGAGATTTGGAATGTTAGAATGAGTCTAGTATAATGGAGTAATGGGTAGAGTGCAGGTAAGGCCATCAAAGGTGCATGATTTATGAAATTTAGCATATTTAGCATACTATCCCGTTTATTTATATTTATTTTTAAATTTAACAGTCTGATTTGTATCCCTAAAGAGTAAACTTGGCCTGCCTTACATGGGTATGAACAGCCTGAAATTGAGTAACTGATGTGGTTCCATCAGCCAACTCCCCTGTCCCCAGAATAGGAGGTTGCAGCAGCAACAAAGGATGCTCTGGATCTAAACAGGAGGATTCTGTCCCTTTTTGATTCCTGCATAATCCAAAGCAATGCCCAATAACTGGGCTTTGAACAAGGAGAATATTTGGATTTAAACTTTATCTCTTTCAAGTTTCAGTGTATCATAAAAAGTTACATTGGGTTTGTCACATGATTTTCAGCATTCCCACTGAGCTGTCAACAAATTGACCATTACCTATGCAAATAAGAATAGCTGTTGAGATGTTTCAGCACCTGAAGTTAGAGATGCTACTTCAAAATATTGTGAAATAAATTATCCCTGTGTTATTAACTGTCTTTCAAAGTGTCCTCCGTGATGTTCACTTTTTAAAATGTTATTTACAATATAAATGGCTGAATATGAAGTTAAAAAGAAATCTCGACCTTTTAAAACTATTTCTAAAGGTGAAATATATTAACTAAATACCACTAGCTTTAATACAATTTTATTAAGTATGGGTCCTGGAAGAGCATGTTGTGGCTCATGAAATCCACCTTACTAAATTTCAGTTGCCTTTTTGGATTTGATTCTAAGGGTACGTCTACACTACGGGATTATTCCGATTTTACATAAACCGGTTTAGTAAAACAGATTGTATAAAATCGAGTGCACGCGGCCACACTAAGCACATTAAATCGGTGGTGTGCGTCCACGGTCCGAGGCTAGCATCGATTTCTGGAGCGTTGCACTGTGGGTAGCTATTCTGTAGCTATCCCATAGTTCCCGCAGTCTCCCCCGCCCCTGGAATTCTGGGTTGAGATCCCAGTGCCTGATGGGGCAAAAATTATTGTCGCGGGTGGTTCTGGGTAAATGTCGTCAGTCATTCCTTCCTCCGGGAAAGCAACGGCAGACAATCATTTCGCGCCCTTTTTCCCTGGATTGCCCTGGCAGACGCCATATCATGGCAACCATGGAGCCTGTTTTGCCTCTTGTCACTGTCACCGTATGTGTACTAGATGCCGCTGACAGAGGCGATTCAGCAGCGCTACACAGCAGCATTCATTTGCTTTTGCATGATAGCAGAGATGGTTATCAGCAGTTCTGTACCATCTACCATGCCATTGTAAATTGGCAATGAGATGACGGTTACCAGTCCTTTTGTGCTGTACCATCTGCTGCTGTCATAGGTGCCCCTGACTGAGATTGGCCAGGGGCACAAAAGACAAAAATGGGAATGACTCCCCAAGTCAAACCCTCCTTTATGGTATCTAAAAATAGAATCAGTCCTGCCTAGAATATGGGGCAAATGTACTAGAGAACCAGTGTATCAGAGAACCAGAGAGCACAGCCGCTCCCTGTCAGATCCCGCAGAAATGATGAGCTGTATGCCATTCACAGGGGGTGCACCTGCAACAACCCCACCTGTTGATTCCCTCCTCCCCCAGCCTGGGCTACTGTTGCAGTGTCCCCCATTTGTGTGATGAAGTAATAAAGAATGCAGGAATAAGAAACAGTGACTTGTTAGTGAGATAAAATGAGGGGAAGGCAGCCTCCAGCTGCTATGATAGTCCAGACAGGACATTAAGCAGTGTGGGGGAGAGGAGCCCAGCATCCCGCTGCTATGATAGTCCAGGCAGAACATAATCTTTTCTTTACACATGAAGGGTGGGGGCTGATGGAGCTCAGCCCCCTGTTGCTATGATGAAGATGGTTACCAGCTGTTCTGTACCATCTACTGGGAATGATCAGGAGTTTTTTACCCAGGCGCTCCCTGCTGACCTCACTGGAGGCCAGCCAGGGGCACTCACAGGCTGATGATGAGGACGGATACCAGTCCTTTTGCACTGCACCATCTGCCACAAGGCTGATGATGATGATGGATATCAGCCATATTGTACCATCAGCCACCCATGAGGGGGGGCGAGGATGCTGCCGTTGACTGCTGCAGCATCGCGTCTATCAGCAGCATTCAGTAAACATAGGGTGACATTTAAAAGAGTCAAGAGACAATTTTTTTCCCTTTTACTTCTGGGGGTGGGTGAGGGGGGTAAATTGACGAGTTATGCCCTGAACCACCACGGACAATGTGTTTGACACTACAGGCATTGGGAGCTCAGCCAAGAATGCAAATGCTTTTTAGAGACTGCAGGAACTGTGGGATAGCTTGAGTCCTCAGTCCCCCCTCCCTCCCTCCATGAGCGTCCATTTGATTCTTTGGCTTTCCATTACGTTTGTCACGCAGCAGCGTGCTGAGTCCCTGCTGTGGCCTCTGTCTTTTTAAAAATGCTTTGGAATTTCGTCTTCTGTAACGGAGCTCTGATAGAACAGATTTGCCTGCCCATACAGTGATCACATCCGTACGGTCCATGCTGGAGCTCTTTTTGGATTTTGATTTCGGACTGCATCGCCACCCGTGCTGATCAGAGCTCCATGCTGGGCAAACAGGAAATGATAGTCAAAAGTTCGTGGGGCTTTTTCTGTCTACCTGGCCACTGCATCCGAGTTCTGATTGCTGTCCAGAGCGGTCAGTGGTGCACTGTGGGATACTGCCCGGAGGCCAATACCGTCGATTTGCGGCCACACTAACCCTAATCTGATATGGTAATACCGATATTAGCGCTACTCCTCTCGTTGGGGAGGAGTACAGAAACCGGTTTAAAGAGCCCTTTATATCGATATAAAGGGCCTCTTAGTGTGGACGGGTGTGGCATTAAATCGGTTTAACGCTCCTAAAACTGGTTTAAACGTGTAGTGTAGACCAGGCCTAAGAAGGCTCAGGATTGAGAGGCTATTTTAAATCTTTAGAAACTTTGATCTTGAATCAACCCTTTTGAGGTAATTATTATTCAGTATTTAGATGGCAGCAGTTCCCAAAATGTTGGGTGCTTTCTAAACACAAAGCAAGATGCTTTGTTTCAATTGCAGAAACAACTCGGAATGGAAACTGCAGTTTTCTGAGTTATGTGGAATACTTTTGAACTCTATGGTTTTACAAGTGGGCTTTCCATCCTTTTCAGCAGAGCATGCCATATACTTTACTGTAATTTCTATAGTATCATAAATGTGCACAGAGCATGATATATCTTTTATAGGTCGCTGGTAATAGAGATTTACCTTGCACCTGTACCAAGCCCAGGTAATTAGGGTTGGCAAAGGAGAGTTCCTCAAAGGCAAAATTGCTTAAATCCTTCTCCCCAACAAAGACAATGGACTGTTACAATTTTGAACCAACAGTGACTCCTACTATTCCTGCTCCTCCATTCTTTGAGGGATGTATGCAATGGTTGGTGAATCCATAAACTGTTGGATTTACTCACCCTGCCCCTCATTCTACCTTTATCTTTTCTCCTTCCTCATCCCCACCAAACTTTGTTGAATGGAAGTAGTCATGATTATTTATTATTGTACTACTATAGCAGCCAAGATCCTGGTACCATTGTGCTAGATTCTGCGTAAACACATAGTAGGAGAGAGTCCTTGCCCCAAAGATTTTACAATGTGAATAGAGAAGACCAGAGCTGAGCAAATAATTGATATTTCAGCTCAGTGACCAAACTAGAAATCTGTGTGTGTGTGTGTGTGTGTGTGTGTGAGCTGAGCAGGGAGGGGTGATGGAGTATATGTTAAATTCTGAGTTTACTGGTGTTACAGGATATAAACCAGCATAACCAAGATCAAGTTTCTCAATGTATGCTTATAGATACAGCATCTTGAATATAGTAGAACAAAACAAAGATACAAACAATATCCCCTTTAATTCTGGGTGATGGCTAGAGTAGTACCAATTCACATGATTTTTATTTTATATATTTAAAATTATTTTTCCCTGTCTCATACTCTAGGGGATATACACATATAAAAGAAAAGTTTTAATGAAATACACTAAACAAATCATTAAATAAACACATAAAACCTTCCTAATCCCTAATCCTCCTCTGTGTGATGTCTTGAGGATAGACTGGCCAGGTTCCGGATTGAGGCCCTACTTCTGGGTTTCATTATGACCTCTTTATGCCACCTCTGGTGGGCACAAAGTCAGCAGAATTAGCCATTAGTGTCTATTTTATGCCAATGATCAGAGTAGTCCCTGACAGATTCCAGAATCTCTGTTCCCTCACAACCTTCCTAAGCTGTGCTAACTGAGCTCAGCCACAGCTCAGCTGTGGTTTTTGAAACAATCAAAGAAGAGTTTTCTCTCAAAGAATCTAACCCAGTTTTTACACATTGCATCACATACTGGAACAAGACTTCGGGATTTTAGTCAGTGGAATAGAAATACACATTGAGAGCAGACATAATTAATAAAGCTCATAAAATGTGTGCCTCAGTACCTTGATTTAAGAAGCTCACCAGCATATTGGGATATATTAAGGTATGTGTTCACATGTACAATGCATTGCATACAGCTTACGTTTACATGTCCTGTATAATAACTAGAATAGCGAATATATACTGGAGATGACATCCTCCACTAGACAGTGCAATGTTTGAGAATATGCTTATAAACAAAAATCACTGTCATTGGTGTTCTACTTCTTTTCTCCTCTTCAGTTTTAATTTTTTTTGTTTCCTTCAACACTTTTCTTTTATGTACTATGTTATAAGTGCTGAATGCTGATTAAAAATATTTAGTCTAATACAACTTAGTCATTTTTTGATTCCTAAACACCAGCCCATCATTTTTTTTGACTATCAAATGGATTATGCTTGATAATTTTGATAGCATCTATTCTAGTCTTCAAATGGAATTTTATTTTTTTTAGTTTTTATTAGATTATTTGTGGGGAAATGATTTACTAAGATCTGTCATTAATCTTTTACTATTTTTTATTTTGACAGGAGGAAACCAGTAAGGATGTTTATGTGGTGGTCAGCTGTTTTATTTCTTGGATGCATTTCGCTGGGAGCAGAAGGGTGGCCAGTCAAGGAAGGATATGATTTTAAGCCCTATCAGCCTCTAGTAAGATTACGCCACAAGGTACTGATTATTTTCTAGCATTCTTTGCTTTTCCACAAATAAGGAATAATTTACTCAGTAGACTTTTATTTTATCAGAGTAACCATTTGGAAAGAAACTCTTTCTAATAATGAAATCTTCAGAATATTGCTCTGATTAATCAGTATAATGGAGCTGCTTTGCAACTCTCCCGGGATCAAAACAGTCTTAAGTCTAGTTTCCATAGTCACAAGATAACTTCCCTTGCATAGGGTGATTCTCTAGCAGTACAGAATCATCATAGCATCTCCTAAACCGCTCCTCCCTGGGCTGCCAGTTTAGGTGAGTGGCCATGGAAAGGTATACCGGGCTGCTATAATGGGTCCTGGGGGTTGTCTGCAGTTGGCATAGACTAAAACAAGCCATTTAATTGCTTTAACTTATGCCAAAGACAGAAGCAGCACCTGGACAGCCTTAGGATCTAGGCATGGGCCACAATGGTGACTTAAAACCACCTTTGCCCTCTACTTCTGGGCTTGTGCCGGGTGCACTTCAGCTGGAGAATCAGGGCCATTATCTGTATTAAATATCTAAGTATTTTGAAACCATCAAAGTTGCTGTTAACATTTCAAGGTATTTTAGTTTAATCTCTTTGTACAGTTTACAAAATATCAAAACGGTTTCCTGATATTTGTAAGTTTGTAAAGATGAGCCCAAATCCTGAAGTCCTCATTCAGTCTATGTTCAGGTGAAACTCACCATTGAAACCAGTGAAAGTTTTGCCTAAGTAAATACTGAAAGATTTGCCCATGAATGTACGTTATTTATGTAAGTACAGTATATTTCTTACAGATGGAACATAAAATATGTAAACACTATATTTTAGTACAATTACAAAGAAATGGTATAGTATGAATCCTCTGTGGATTACTGTTCCAATATCAGCATGTACTAAGAATGTCTTGAGTATGTGAGGCCCAGTCCTGCAAACACTCATACATGTGTTTCATTTTAAACAGGTCTACCTGGCAGGATCAGGGTCTTAGACTTTACCTGTTAATTCAATTCCATTTATGCAATTTCAGAGCAGTGTACTCTACTACAGTAGCAAGGAGAAGAAAGAAAAAATGAGAAAACAATAGACTGAAACTAGGAGGAAATGAAAACAGACAGACAGGAAGGGTGACCACGAAAACAGCCCTGGAAATGCAGACAGTTTAGGTGGAAAAGAAAAAAGAGGAAGAAAGGAGATGAAAGCAGAGATAGAGACAGAAGCAGGAGATAAAAAAAACTGACAACAACTAAGAATACATTTTTTAGATTTACGTGGTCTCTAGTTAATATGTCTTAGGTTACTGTTAGTCTGTTTGTAGTGTTGTTGGTGGAGTAATTCTTAGATAGCTGTTTTATGTTTGGAACAGAATATGATGCAGATTACAAGCATAGTTTGTGGAGATTAACACAGATAAAAATAGAGGATTATTTTTTCTCTCATATCTCTAAACCATCATTGCTTTATTTTATTTAGTCAATTCTATTAAAAGGCCTCTGATATTATACTCATAAATTTTTGTTTGCAATTAGTTGTGAGAATGTATCGGGCTGGCAGTGTTTTCCTGAAACACGCTCCCTCTAGTGTTGGTACTTCTGGGGAAGGTTTAAAATAGTCCCGTTGACTCACTGAGATGACTTGTCATCACTATCTGGCTATAAAGGAAGTGGGATTCTCTCTCAGAGAGAAGAAAGATGTAAACTGTGGACTGAACATTCCTAAGGGGAAAAAATCCTCTGAACAGTCAAACCTAGTAGAAAGTGAGCTCGTGTTTGTTACTTTATTGTTGTAAAACTAAACCCCTAGAATTAGGTGAGTTCGGATTTTAAAGTGTGCAGACTTTTTTATACTGCAGGTTGGTAAAGGGCGCTGCTTACAGAATGCAATCAATGATGGGTAGAGCTGGTCAGGAAATGGTTTTCCTGTCCCATGAAAATTTACAAGATTTCAAAAAAATTCCCATTCCACATTGGTATGAAACCAAGACTTTTCAAAGTTTTTCGATAAACACCCAGAGAAAAAGACCCCAGAAGAGCCCGGTGGTTAGGTTACCCACTGTGATATGGAAGAATCTTCCTGATTTAGATCAGCGACTTGATTCTGAATCTTCCACATTTCAAGTGAATGCCCTAGCCACCAGTATGTTGGCTATTCTGGGGTATTGTTCTCTTTCTTTCTCTCTCTTTGATGTTGACCACAATTCTATCCTGGACTTGGGAAAATTTTCTGACCAAAGTCTCATTAAAATTGGTACATTCCCATTAAAAGTTTTGATTTTGACAAATTGACATTTTTCCGGGGGTGGGGGTGGGGGGTGGGGGGAGGGGACTACTTTGTCAAAAAAATTTCCTGACCAACTTTAATGATGGGAATTATTTACTTCTGATTTACTCTAGTGGAGTAATTCCTGAGTTACACTAGTTCAAGGGAATCAGAATCATGTCCACTGTCCTTGAAAATAACTGTTAAGAAGTAGGGGACTGGAATGTTATGTTTTACTGCAGAAGTGATGGCACATTCTGTTAGCATATCTTGTATTTTTATTTCTTTGAAAAAGATAAAATTAAAGTTTTAAAAAGAGAAAAAAGTTGAGTGATAAAAGTGAAGAGAACATAGGAAAAGTGGAAGAAAAGTAGATGAAATTGAGAACTAAAATGTTTTCTGACAGCTAACCAACAAAATCTGTGTGTTAATTATTTTCTGGAAAATGTTTCTAGATGATAAAATGATCTAGCTTTCAATATTAGTATAAAACAAAAAGATACAAAATGCGTCCTAAAGTCAATTTTTTGTAATCAGTTCTGGCACTGATATGTATTCAATGTATTTAACAAATAATATTTTATATTGGATATGTACCATGAGAATCTGAGCCTTTTTCTGCTTCCAACAAGCATCTTATATTTCAAATATTTAAATAAATAGATTCAATTAGGTAAGATTGCTTATTGCAGGTAAAAGATGATCACAAGTACAGCATGGTGTTACTTGCTATTGAGTAAATAACATTTCTGAATGGTTTCTGGCTGCATAATGTGAAAGCAAATGAGGATTCACTGTTGCTGCAGTGCTGGGAAGCTTAACCAACAATTACAGTACAGTCAGAGTAGTTTCAACTGTCAGGTGAAAACAGTATCCCATTTCTTCTTAGTTAACTTGAAATGATTAACTTATCAGCTTGAGGAGGTAGTTACTGTTTACACTGTTTCTGTAGTTAGTAAGTTTAGATATTCACAAAGGGTTTGTGCATTTATATTTAAAAATGAGTTATATACCACTTTTGTGCAGGGGTGGTTTTTTTTGTTTTGTTTTGGTTTTTTGTTTGTTTGTTTTTTGCACAGTTGCAAGTAGGTATAGGAAAACTCAGGCAACTTTGAGGTTAATTTAAACTATATATATATTTTAATTGTCAATGATCTCTCTTCAGAACTCAATAGGCTAAATTCCATCCACACAAACCCACTAATATCAGGATTTGTCCATGTATACTGTAATCCTGATATTAGTGGGTTTGTGTGGATGGAATTTAGCCTATTGAGTTCTGAAGAGAGATCATTGACAATTAAAATGTCACAATGATACACACACAAACATAAAATAGCTGCCAAGAATGTTACCAGGGAAAGATATAGTTGCCACTGAAGGCAGCAACATCCTTGCTAAAGATAATAAAAGAGAGAGAGGATTCCCTAATCCACTGATTTAATAGACTGAGTAGTAAAGTCTATTATAAATTAAATCAATAAGTTCTTCAGCTATCACTAGCTAATGCTCAGTGTATGAATTCTCTGGAAATGCCATGCAAATTAGCCAGCTGAAACCACATCACCCAGGAAAACAAATATAGACATCTAACATGTACCAAACTCTAGCTTCCCCATGTAAATCCTATAGTACTGTGGAAACATTGGAACAGGAAACTAAATCACCACTGTTCTTCTCACTGTGAAGACATTATAATTTGGAAGTGGGTCACTGTCAGCTTTCCTAGAAACATCATGTGACTTCCCACAGCCCTTCTTCCATTTTCCTCTCCCTCCTGCCCCCGAGAACCTCTCTATTTTACAAGCAAACACACACACCACTTGGTTCCAAACTGTTTCTCTTTCTCTCTCACAATGTTACTCTAACCAGGGTTAGAGAGGCCTCGGGGGAGAGATCGATGATGAGTGCTTGGGTTCGTTGATCTCTGTGGTAGCAGACAGAGGAAGACAAGGCAGAAAGAAATCATGTCTGCAGTGTAACCAGAACTGAGAGGTTTATTACTTGTCATTAACTCTCAGTGTGGTGTTGCTAAACAAAGATGCCGGTTTTAGGTTCGTGATGCTAAGTGCATGATCAATGGTTAATAAAGTTTCAGATGTCCATGATTTCATGCAAATGGTTTGCATTGCATCACTGAAGGCTTGTTGGGTGATACTGCTAGACTGCTTTTGATGCAGTTGATTCTGGCCAGGCATTCAGCTCAGCCTGAATTGAGGAAGAATCAGTGAAGAGGTGATATGGCTGTGCTTTTTGTATCCAATCTGCAATTCAAGAGATGCCCTACACCATAAATGGATAGAATACAGAGTATGGAGTAAAACTGGGACTGGTTCTGCTGTACCAGTCACTTGCCAGAGAGGGAAGTCCCTGCATGAGTTTATGGGTTTCCTCACCACAGTGGCGTTGGAGCCTCTATGGCTGCTAATGCTTTGTGCCTTAACAGCCATCTCATGACATCTTTTGAATCAGCTCAAGATTTCTTAACTAATATATTGGCCATGGAACTAGCACATGTAATAACTGTCTCATTTCACATAATTTGCCACACTCTTAATTTAGTTTCTGGATTGGGATTGTAGGTTATGTAGTTAGCACTTTTGAATTTGTCATGGTGTGATCATTGCCTTTGTCAGTTCAGAGGTTGGGACAGACTTACATTGTTGGGGTGAGGGACTTGTGCTGATTGTCTGCCCTTACTGGTCAAGGGAATTGGAGTTCTTTCAGAAGGCCACAAGAGTCTTTATTATTCTCCCAAAAGATTTTTATCTTTATCTCTTTTATCTGTTTATTTTATTTTTTATCTTGAGCCATCAAAAGGGTAGTCTCTGTTCTCCGGCTTCATTTTCATATGACCTGCAATAGATGAAATAAGCTGAAAGATGTTTTGACAACAGATGCTTCAGACTGATTGGAACATACAGATTATAAAAAAAAATGCCATGACTGTAGAGAACTTATTCCTTTATGACTGATGCAGGCCATCAGGGAACAACTAGTCTCATCTCTGATGAAAACTATTAACATTTCCCTTAGACAACATGTACAAGACTTTTTCTTAAGGAGACAGCTGTGCTGTCTTTTGCATCACTTGACATTGACAATCTTGCAAACTAGCTTTAAATATCTAATCTTTCATTTTTGGCTAACTTTATACAGAAAGATGTGGCAATACAAGTCTGAGTACTTAGATACCTCAGTTCTTGACCTGGGTGCAATGGGCCTGGCCAACCCCAGTACAGTCTAGGGGTGTGGGTGATAACACTGATAGTTAATGAATATTTGGATCCAATGCTATTGGAACTACCATTTCCTCATTTACACTTTCTCATGACAATACCATTACATATTATTATATGTTAATAGAAAAAAATGTTTAATGTTATTTTGATAGGTTTCACTTTATCATTAGGAATTACCAGAAATTTCTTCACCAGTTGAGCTTATCAATTCACTTTATAGTATTTCAGCAAAAAAATCTCAAAATGTGAAGGATCCATACAAGAAAATGATCTTATGAGAGGAAGTCTAATTTCATCAGTTATTAATTGAAATTATTAAAAGTTTCATTTATGGTATTTTTAATACCCAGTATACAAAATGACCAGCTGGCGTGCAAGCAGTATGTCTCATCCTGCCTTCTGGAAATTTTCTAAGGGAATAAAATTCAATTATCTGTAACTTGTCAACTCTGTGCAAGTAAACTGACAAATAGTTCAGGCATTACCATAATATCATGCCAATTAAGTTCAAATGTTTGTATGAATTAGACTTAAACTAATGGACTACTGGAAAACTGGGAAATTTCCAGTTATCAAGAAAATGTTCTTGTGATTATGTCACTTTGGCTCAGCAATAGCCTATTATATCTGATCACTGAATTTTAACCACTGCTCAATATCATATCTCTGTGGTCCAAAATGGGGCTTCTTGAAGAGCACATTTCCTTAAGTAAGATGTTCCACCATTAATTTTAGAACAGTGATCCATATTTATATTTTAACTGTGCAGTACTATTAGTTGTCTGGTCTTGCTTAAGTGGTTTATCATCACTGGTTTTATTCAAAAGAATATTGTCAAAATTATGCCTTTCAAAAAAAGAAAAGGAAAATGAACAAAATTCTTGTCACAAAAACAGAACAGCAGGTAGAAGAGGGATTTGATTGGTGTAATACTTCAGAAAGATGAATAAGAAGTTCTAGAATCTGGAGGAGATTAGTGGTAGAATTTTCAAAAGAGCTCAGCTCTGGCCTAACTGCTGCCACTCCGTCAACGGTAAAACATCCATTGATATCAATAGAAGCATTTAGTAAAATCAGTGATGAGTGAACATTTCTAAAAATGTTACTCCAGGTTGTCTTTTTAGATTAAACTCCACAGAATATTTTGCTGTGGTTATTCAGAGGGATGTTAAGCTATGTCTGAATGTTATTTGGGTTTACTGTTTTGCAAGTTTCTCCTGGTTCTCCGTAAGCAAAAACACTGAATAAATTTGAAATTTCATTTGGAAGTTGTCTTGCATTGCTGATGAGCTGTTGTAGATCATTTATTAATATTAAGTCTCACTTCTGAAATCATTAGGAATTGTTTTTAGCACGCTAGTGAATTTTCTGCTGATGATATGTACGGCTGTGGCAGTGAAAGCAGAGAGTAAAAGTAATTTCAGTGAACAAGCATATTCTGTGGATTTCAGAAATCCAACTGAATAGAATCCTGAGAAACAGCTGTGGCTCCTTGCCCATGGCTAAGAAATATTGAATGTGCCCTGTACTACTATATGTGTAGCAGAGCTATATCTCAATTATGCTTGTATAAGATATGCATCCCCTCTCCTCCATGTTGCAATGTGCATTTAACCTGCTCATTCTTGAGAATTCTATAAAACTACTCAACCATGATGCCGGAATGGGCATGGTATTGAGTATTGTGTTTAGTTATTGATCTGAAAAGAGAGAGGACAACTAAAAAATATACCTGACCTATCTGTTGTCATATAAACACCTGGTTCAGCTGCGACCTGCTGGCAACTAACAACCTGAGCAGTTCTCTCGCTGGCAGGCATTACACCCCCATCCCTTCCTGATGTGGTGTTGCCTCCAGCTGCAGTGCAGGAGTTGGTCACACCCTCCCCTCTGGAAGCATGTGGCTTCCCCCTGTTGCAGAAGAATAAAGGAGACTCTCTCCCATTCTCTCAGCAGTTCCTGGGACCTTAGCCTTCCCCTCGGGTGTCCCAGCATAAAACTCCCTCCTGCTGCAGGCAAATACTTTAACCTGAGCTACACGGAAAAAATCATTACGAAGAAGCAGGTCGACTAAGACGTGTTTCATTACCCCCACATTCAAAACATTTTTCCAAACCTTCCCACACCACATGGATTTTAGCTCGTGGTATGAGGAATCTGCTTTCGCCCACCCCCACAATCTCTGCCATTTGGCCAGGTAGCATACTGGCCTTTGGGATCACACTCTGCTTAACCAGAGAGATCTGGGCCCCTGTATCCCTCTGCCCCAAATATTCCCTGCCATCAATTTGGACGGCCTTAACATGCTCCATATCTGGTTCTGCAGAGGCTAACCTCACAAAACCAATATGATAGATTTCAATTGCTGGGGGGGGGGGGGTTCTGTGTTGAGGACAGCAAAGCTAACATGAGCTATTGGTTGCCTGCTTCCTCCCAGCACAGGGCAGTTATTCCTCAGGTGATCACTAGAATTACACTGATAGCACCTTATGGGTTCTTCTGCTTTTACAGAAAATTTGGGATAGGAGTTACCAGTAGAGGAATGTTTTTGGGTAAGAGAATGTTTAGGCTCTCAATCCCCTTTTCTCTTCCCAGGGGCAAAATGGGATCCTCCCTTCCCACCAGTTTTAAACCCCTCTTTCTGTGGCCTACCCTCAATAGACGCCTGAGTCTGTTTATTTGAAGGCATCAGCTAAAAGAGCCATCTCATCCACAGTCTTTACATCTTTGTCCCATAGACACTGCTTTACATCAGCCTTACATATGCTTAGGAAATGTTCTTGAGCAACAAGATCAAGTATTCGTTCAAAACTTGCCACCTCTTTATCCCTCACCCATTTTCCCAACAAATCTTTCATTTTGTTTATATATTCCCCATTACTCATCCCAATATCCCTTTTAAAATTCCTAAATTTAATTCTATATGTTTCTGGGGTAATCTGAAAACTTTGCAAAACAGTATTTTTAAATTTACAGTAGTCTAAAGCATCTTCAATAGACATTCCATTGAATACATTTCAAGCTTTACCAGTTAATTTTGCAATCAGGGTAGGAACTCTCTTATCATCAGGGATTTCATTTATTACACACAGCCTTTCAAAGGTGGTCAGATGTTCAGCAATATTGTCCTCTTCACTGTATATAGGACATAAGTATTCCCATTTGTGGATTTTTGAAGTGATGGGAGTCGTGGCCGGGGGCCTCTGGTTCTGCTTCTCTAGCAGGTACAGCTGGTATTTTCTCTCTCATTCTCTTTCTTCTCTCTTGCTCACTTTCTCTCTCTTCTTCTTATCTTTCTCTCTCTTTTTCTCCCATAGCCCTTCTGTGTGAAACCTTCTCTTTTTTGAGCCTCATTCTGCCTGCCACATTTGAAATTCGCAGTCCCTTTCCTTCTCTTACGCTTCCAGGCTGGCCAGCTCTAGTTTTGTAGCTGTCTCACTGGTAGTCATTTTTCTGCTTTCTTGTGCTTATTTCTCTCACCCAAAATAAACAAACAGAAAATAACAAAACTGTGACCTTCCCCTGACTGTTCTTAGCCACTGCACTTAAGATTCACTTAACATCACAAATATCAGTGCTTAAAGTGTGAACTCCACTTGGAGTAACAAGCCGCACATACAATCTGCTCACTGTGTCACTGTGACATTCCCTTGGTGTTATCTGGACTGGTGATCTGCTAGGTCACTCTAATCCTCGACTTTTGGAGCCAGCCTTACCCTGCTCTGCTGTGAGAACTCCCACTCCTGGGCTGTTCACGCACAGCCTCTAGCATGTAAACTGCTCCTTTGATTGTGCAACCGAATGACACTAGCCAATATCTCTGGTCTCAGACACAACCCTAGGAACCTCCATCTTGCAATGTCCAGTTATGCCTGCTGGACGCTTTAAGCTTATATGAGTTTGTCAATTTAACAAAGATATTTATATGTACCAGGCTTGTTATCCCAAGGGGAGTCTCTGACACGCTTCAAACCAAATACACTACTTCAGGTAGAATAAACAAATTTATTAACTACAAAGATAGATTTTAAGTGAATATAAGTCAAAGCACAAAAAGTCATATTTGGTCAAATGAAATAAAAGTAAAATGCATTCTAAGCTGATCTTAAGACTTTCAGTGCCCTTACAAACTTAGATGCTTCTCACCACAATATTTCCATTTTTGCCTTCCTATGAAAAATCTGCACTTTAAGGTGAAACAAAGAAGGGAAATAGAAAAATAAAATTTTGTAGACAGAAACAGGTGCATTCCAAGTAATATAATAATATAATAAATTGGGATAAAAGATTATTTTCATTAAAAATTATGTAACGTAAAGTAGTTAGCATGCTGTATAATGTATATCAGTAAATGGGAGGCTTTATACAAATGTTCATTTCAGTGATATATGTATTATGTATGCTATTTATGTTTTTTAAGGTTACACTCACATGCTCATTTGGGACATTTTATCCAGGAAAGATTACATGCAAAATAATGCTACTCAAAGATACAGAGAAAGGTAATGCAGGCAAAGCCTAGATTATCAAGGCTCCAAACAATCCCAAGTTTAAAAGTTCACAGTGTTTATCTAGAAGTCCTGCCTGCCTGAAGGCTTTGAGAATTCATATGATTTCATCCCCTTAAATCCTCTCTGCCCTGGAAAAAAGGCTTTCTCTTGCTGTAAAATGTAGCAGTGAATGCTGGAGACTCAGAGTACAGTGCTGCTCTCACTAGTAAAAATGTGAGAATTCTTTTATTCCTGAAGGATCTTATATTCTGTACCCATTGCCCTTTTAATATGTCCAGGGATTGAGTTACAAATTTCAGGTTTCCCCTAAGCTACATGGCAGCTTGTTTTTTGTTTTGTTTGTTTGTTTGTTTAACTGTAGTCTTGTAAACAGTAAAAATATTTAATGTTTTCTTCCAGATATACATGAATAAAATTTGACAATCTAATATCATATTATTTCTTTCCTATGTTCATTAGTATTTTCAGGTCATGACCTATTTATAAAGTGCTATTATAACCATCATATGGTAGCTGCTATTAGTTGGAAATCAAGGACATTCCCTCACATGGAAAACCCTTGGAAGGAGTTTTTTGGGGAAAGAAACTGAGGTTTCCCTTACAAAGTCTGCTGCACATTGTTTCTCCCACCCACTAGTATTCCCTGTGGAAGAAGCAATAGTTCTGGCCAGAAACGCTACATTCTGCAAAAGGCCAGGATTATAGATGCAGAGGCCCTGTGCCGGCTCCTATTGTTGGCTGCTGGCAGCATCTGGCTGTACTACCTTCACTTGGGAAATTCTCTGGAGTCAATGAGGAGAGAGGCAGAAGTTTTAGCACCATCCACTGTCCTCTCCACCCATGTGAATCCTGACACTGGAGGTAGTTGACCTCACCCTATTCTTCATTGGATGGATGAAATCTATATTCACAGGGCTCTTTCTGCATGCAGATATCATGGGCACCACCTACAGCTTGGTTAGCAGCATTGCTTCTTTATGTCACATGCCATACTATGGCAACCTTGAATGAACCATGTATAGTCCATGTTCTGGGGAACCCATGTAACTACCCTGTAAATCTTGGCTTCTCTACCTGGGGCTCATAACCAAGTGTTCAGAGGCCTGACCACCCTGCCTGCCCCATATTGCTAACTAGGAAGGAGAGGGCAGGGCATTCCAATGAAAAAATTGATTTGTATATCCTTTGTTCTAACTCGAGGATTCATGTAATTCCTTCATCCCCTCTCTAGGGTGTGAGAGTTTGGGCAGCACTTGGGCAAAGTACATACATGGGTTAAGTGAATTACAGTGTGTTGGTGAGGTGTGATCTGCACACATTATCACTTGTATCATATGAGTGAGAATGATAGTTCCAGAGTGTACATATTAATTGAATAAAATTGTAATGTAAAATAAAAAAATTCAAAATCAATATGAAAGTCTTATAGAATGATATGTAATCTTAGCAGGAAAATGAAGTCTATCTAATTGTTAATAGTGGTGTGTTGACAAACTGGCATACACCCCAGTTCCACTGTTTTAAAGTAATGAATTATTAAAATTTCTATTCTGATTCCAATTAGCAAACTGTTGTAGTATCAATCAGAGGAAATATATACTATAAATATTAGATTTTGAAACAGCAACATACTGTATACATGTACAGTAATATACTATCACTGGGATATAAATAATGCTGCTATGGAGCAGCATTGTTAAAAAAAAAAAAGAGGGTGAACTGTAGAAGTTATTTTGTTTGTGCCAGCCTTTGGGGTTCAGGCAAAGCATTTGTGTGGAATTTAATTCAGAATTTAGATTTGATCCCATTTTTAATTCATGCATTTGTTTTACTGATTTATTTTTTAAGCTTTTAAGCGTCTTTCTCTCCTGTTTTCTCTTTGCTGGAAAAACAAATGACTTTTCACAGAAAATTGGCTTCCCTTTTAGCACCAGGAAAAGGTCTCAAGAGTCTTAACTCCCATTTCTTCTTGGCTGATTTAACCTAAATTCCCCCAAGAAAAAGAAGGCAGATTATTTTCAAAAGATTATTTTCATTTGCAGATATGTGTTTTGAAGCCAAAAAAAGGGTCTCTGGAGGATCCTGTGCGCCACTTACTTAATAGGTGCATTAGCTGGACTGTCACATGGAAACTGAAAAGGTCTTATTGAGCAAATATAAATAACTTCTTAATTCTTACTGTAGCTTCATGACTTTTAAACCTGCCGATTTCTTGCCTTTTATTCATAGACTGTATATTTGCTGCTTCCCCTCTTCCCTCTATAATAGATTACCATTGTTTATAATTTTTTTATTGGATGTCAGAATGTGTTACCAAACTGCATCATGACATTAGGGCACCTCCTTGATCATTCTTCTATTTTATCGTAGGGAGCTCGATTTCAGTATTCAATGTACAATCTGTGAGGCACTGCTGTCATGGAAATTACAGCACTATCCCATATGGTATGGAGGCAACAGAGAAGGTGGTGGCAAACTACAGTATATTCTTATTTGAACTATTTGCCAGTTTTTAGAAATACTGTATTTAGAAATACTGTATTTATTTTTTTAAATAAAAGACAAAGGGACGTTATTATCATGTAGTCTGATATACTGAATAAATCAGAGTTTCACAGTAATTCCTATATAAAGCCCATAATTTATGGTTTAAGTAGAGCATATCTGTTTGAAGACATTGTCTAGATTTAAAGACTTCAAGTGATGGAGAATGCATCATCTTCTTGTTTCACTGGTCAATTATCTTAATTATTATTTTTTTAGTCTTATTTCCCATTGGAATTTGTCTAGCCTCAACTTCCAGCCATTGTCGCTTGTTATGTCTTTGTCTTCTGAAGCCCTCTAGTATCAGAAATCTTCTTGCTATGTAGGTACCTTGACTATGATCAAGTCACCTGTTAACCTTCTCTTTGAATGTGGATGTGAGAAACTGACACACCGTTTCAGAAATGGTCTCTCATAGCGCATATAGAAGTAACATCACCCCCCACCCCCAACTCCTACTTGACATTCCCCTGCATGAAAGAATTGTGTTACCCTTTTAGTCATAGAATCTCATTGGGCGAACATATTCACTTAATTATTCACCACGACCCCCAATGTCCTTTTTACTGTCACACTTTTCCAAAATACAGTACTCTGTCATGTAAATTTGACCTATATGCTTTGTATGAATGACTTTGCTTTGGGCTGCATGAAAATGGTTGATTGCACCCAGTTTACCAATGATTCAGATCACTCTGAAAAATTGAATTGTTCTTTTTTCTTAAATTTATTTACCACTCTATCATTCTTCATGTCATCTGCAAAATTTACCTGCAATAATTTTATATTTTCCCCCAGAACAATGATAAAGATATTGCATAGCATTAGGCCAAGAACAGATCCCTACAGGACCCTATTAGAAATATCCCCATTTGATGATGATTCACCACTAATAACTATATTTTGAAATTGCTTTTTAATCCATTTAATATATATTGCATTAATTTGATATAGTGATAAATCTGAGTATTTTGTCAATTACCTTTACAAAATTTGAAATCTCCTAAAAAAACAATAACAAGTTTTGTTTGACAAGATCTATTTTCCATAAAACCATCTTGAATGGTATTAAATATTCTATTATCCTTCAATTCTTCATTGATTGAATTACCATATCAGCTGTTCTATGATTTCATCTTGTAGGTTAACCAGCCTACAACTACCCAGGTCATACCTGTGATACAGAGACCTCTTGGCAAATGCTCCCCTATTCTTTGCAGACAACTCTCCCCTCAGACCTGGTAAACTCATTGCACAAAACATGTCTTACAAGATATTTATCAATAAAGAGTAACAGATAAGGTATCTATAGAAAGCTCTACTATTTCAGTACAGCAGAGTGTAGGGAAAGGCACTCTGGATTCATTCACTAAGGACATCCAAGGGATTTCCAGGATTGTTGGATTCTGGTTCTGTTGAAACCAGCCAGCTCTGCAGTGGACTGAACTTTGTGGGGGAAGTTACATATTTATATAGTCTATAAGTACATAGACTATATATTTATTATATAGGAAATATAACTATTGTGAATTGTTGGACAAGGTAAGCGTTTGATTTTGTTTTGTAGTGTAACCAGTTGTTTCCATCACTTTATCTCACTTCTAGTTAAATCTTTATTCTTTCTTAAATAAACCTACTTTTGTTTTATTATACATGCTCACAAGTGCTTTGTGGTTTACAGGAGCAGGAAATAAGGTAAAACCGGGGTACACTGCATTTTTGGGTGGAGAAGAACTGGAATTTCTGTGAGTAGCCAGTGTCAGGAGCTGGATATCACAGGGGATATCACTAGGTGAAGTGAAGGTTGGCATAGCCCAGAGGAGAGTGCTTGAGTGGCTGAGAGACTGGTGGTGTCAGGGAATTGACACCCAGCTATCACAAAAAGACTCCCTTTCACTGGACACAGGGGATAATAAGATGGCACTCATTCCTGCATGCCCCAAGAACCAACACAGTCCTGTTTACCCTGAAGGGGCCACAGTGCTCAGCTCCTTGCAGTAAATTCCTGTTACTGCAGGATTATTCTCTAAGGTACTTTTTACGTGTGTTTTTCCTCTCCAGTTTTAAATGTCTCCAATGATGAGTTTCCACCAAAGCCTTTGGAAATTATTCCATTGTCTAATATCATACTTTCAGAAAGACTTTATTGATATCCAACCTACATTCTAAGAGTATTTGCACGTTGGGAAATTATGTAGATAACAATCTAAATAATTTTCAGACATCATTGGAAAATAATTTTTCAAGGACACAGATTTTCAGGTATATTTTAAGCTATATGTTTAGTCAGTTCCAAGTGTATTTGAACAAGTTCTATCCTTTTCATTATGCCAAACATTTTGTCACTGAATCTGACAAAATTGTTAACTCTTGTGATAAAGTATCAGCAAATACTGGACTAGGACTGCTTCATTCATTTCAATTACTGTATTTCATTATAGATGCACCACCAATTAGTGTATTTCAGTATAGATGCACCACTACAAAAATGCTGATCAGCTGCAAAGCTGAAGGAGAGAGGGATATTCATAACATCAAATGGATTTTCAAAGACGCAAGCTGGTAATTTTCTCTGTCTTTAAATAAGGCTGGCACTAGAGTTTCGTAACTGCTACAGCAGTCAACACTTTTATTAGTGGTAGTCAATCATGTAGTATTGCCAGATATATCATTACTTCTTTCTCATTTTTACTTCTAAAAGTCTGTCATTTGCTTAACTATTTAAATATTTCTGTTTTATATCTGGGAAAAAGCTAGTGCATATATTCATATCCTATCTGAATCTGAAACCTTCTTGCAATATCAGACATCGCTTAGAGCATGAACAAAACTTCACCATCCCCAGCTATTCCAGGCTGCTCTTTGCATGCTAAGTCCTATAAGTTTTTTGTCTCTCTATGTTTGATGTAGGGATTTTTTCAGACAGCCACTTTTGCATGTTCCAAAAAGCATGCTACACCTTGTACTCTCTGTAGTCTCATGAGTGCATCTTTCCTTGTGATAGGTCCAGTTTAGTACAGTTTAGTTTAGTCAAGGGGGAGTCCTGTGATTGCCACTCTTGATTTGGGTCCCTGTTTCTCACCAAAGCTCCTTCAACAGGGTTAATTTGGCTTGGTTCCCTGTAGGTGTCTTCTCTCTTGAGAGGTTTGTAACTAGAAAATGTATGCAGTGATACAGTTCAGTCTTCTAATAACAAAATGTTATTTGTCCACAGGATTTGGGTTAAAATAACAAAGAAACCCTAAATGCATGATTCTTGCCTATCCTTCTAGCTTCTCTAGGCTTATTGAAGCAGGCCCTGCTTAGCCCAGCAGACTTAAATCTCAGGATGGGAAAGCAAGGCTGATATCAGATGATGATGATGAAATACTTTCTATCCCAATAGCAACTAAGAAGAATGTTAAACAGCAGCTACAAAAGTTAGACATCTTTAAATCGCCAGATCTGGATAACTTATATCCAAGAGTTTTAAAAGAGCTGACTGAGGGACCCTTAGTGTTGATTTTTAAGGAGGATTGGAACACTGGGGAAGTTCCAGGGGACTTGAAGAAAGCTGCTGTTGTGCCAGTATTTAATAAAGGTAAACAGAATGACTTGAGTAATTTTAAAGTCCTTTCAGCCTGACTTCAATCTCAGCAAAAATAATGGAACTGCAGATACAGAACTTGGTTAATCGAGAATTAAAAAGGCGATTATAATTAATGCCACTCAATGTGAGGTCAAATGCAAAATACATCTTGTCAAGCTAACTTCACATCAGGTTTGAATGAGACTACAAGTTCGGTTGATTAAAAAATAATGCTGTTGATGTAAAAAAACTTCTGTAATAGATTTGACTTGGTACTGCATAACATTTTAATTAAGAAACCAGAATGATATAAAATCAGCACAACACATTAAATTAATTAAAACTGGCTAACTGATAAGTCTCAAAATTGAATTGTAAATAGGGAATCATGGAGCAGATGTGTTTCTGGTGGGGACCTGTAGGGATTGGTTCTTGGCCCTATTTAATATTTTTTATCTATACCTTTGACAAAAACATAAACTCACTGATAAAGCTTGCAGATGACACACAAATTGAAGGAGTGATAAATAAAGAGGGCATCACACTAATACAGAGCAATTTGAATTGCTTGGTCAGCTGAGTGTATGCAGATGTGTTTCAGTATGGCCAAATATAAGCTTATACAGCTACGAACAAAGAATATAAGTGTCATGACGAGGGCTTGAATGGTCTAACCTAGGGGTCAGAGCAGGAGTCAGCGTCAAACCAAGGATTTGACTTGGGAGTTGAGTCAAGGATCAGAGCTGGAGTCAAAAAGTCAGAGACCAGGGGCAAGGATGAGGGAAAGGACAGGAAAGGAGGAACCAGGGATGTAGCTTCAGATTTCATGGTCTTTCCTCCCAATTGGTTGGTAGCAAGCCACTGTGTGAAATCAGGGAAATGTCAGTTGTCTGGAAGCCCCGTGGACCAAGGTTAGAGACCCGTAAGGTCATGACAGTAGGCCATACTACAGGATGGGGGATTATTCTGTAAAGTAGTTACTCTGAAAAAGACTTGAGGGTCATGGTGGATAATCAGCTGACTGGGAGCTCCCACTACAACTCTGTGGCTAAACAGATTAATGAAATCTTTGGATGTATCAATATGGGGTTACTGAGTAGGAGTAAGGAGGTTATATTACTCTTGTATTGGGCATTGGTGCAACTGAAATTGGAATACTGTGTCCAGTTCTGGTGTTCACATTTCAAGGAGGATATTGAAGAATTGGAGGGGTTCAGAGAAGAGCCGGCGAAAGACTAAAGGCATGGGAAAATATGCCTTAGAGGGAGAGTATCGAGGACCTCAGTTTATTAACTTCTTGACTAAAAGGTTGTTTAATGGTTGATTTGATCACAGTCTATGTAGAGAGCATAAATTTGGGAAGAGAAGATACTTCAATCTAGCAGACAAAGCTATAGCAAGAGCTATTGGCTGGAAGTTGAAGCTAGACAGATTCAGACAAGAAATAAGGTGCACATTTTTGTAGTGACAGTAAATACCCATCAGAGCAACTTATCAAGGGTTGTGTTGAACTTTTCCATCACTGGTAACTTTTAAATAAAAATTGGATGGCATTTTTCCCTTAAAAGATGTGCTCTGGAGTTGAAGCAGGAATTAATTCAGGGTAGTGCTATGGTCTGTGTTGTGCAGGAAATCAGACTGGATGATCACATTGGTCCATATAGCTATGGAGGAATCTATTACAATATATTCCAGTTATTACACAAAGTGAAACTACATGCATCTGACGAAGTGGGTATTCACCCATGAAAGCTCATGCTCCCAAACGTCTGTTAGTCTATAAGGTGCCACAAGACTCTTTGCTGCTTTTAAAGTGAAACATGTAGCTATTGTATTGCCAAACATGCTATAGATATCCTGGCATTTCACTGAAGATTATTGAAAGTATCTTTTTAAAAATGTCTACATGAGTAGAAATGTTCATGACTCCCTGTCTTGCTATAAAGTGGTTAAATATTTCTAAAAGTAGAGGGAAAAGGTATTACATGTATGCCAAAGTGAACTTTCTGATAACTGCTTTTATGACCCCCGAGTCACATTTTTCACTTATTCTGTTTGTTGTTGAAGTTTTGAGGTTTTGACATTAATGTTGTCAACATGGTATCATTGGTGGTACAGCTTTGGATTGATACATGAAACTACAATGTCTAAGTAAAAAGAACTGTGTATCACAACTCTTCAATGAAGATTCTCTGAATAGGTTTCTACGTATATAGTGAATAAAAAATATATTAATCCATGGCTTATTCCCTACTGGATATAGTGATTTAATTTGTTTATCCTCACTGTAGATACAGAGAAAAATACCAGCAATTATATTTGGTGCATTTGGTGCTGATAAATATAATAATTCAAAATGGTTATATAGAACACTGGCAGGTAGTCGTACAGTATTACAAAGACAAGTCACATCTTACTACTTTAACTAGCATTAAGTGATTGCTATTAAATGTACAGGTCATAACATCTAAATCATAGATTACTGCACTTAAAATTTAATTATGCTATTAACAAATTATAATAAGAAAAACTGAATGACAGTCTATTGGCATAAAGTGAATACTGTGGTTATTGAAACAATTAACACTTCATTGTATTTGTGTTCTTTCTTTAATTCTGTGTCACAGTGAGAAGTCTTGGTCCTACAGAAACTTATTCATGTGCTTAATTGTAAGCATGTGTCAGTAGTCCCATTGTCTTTGCTATGTGAAGTCAGATAATAAAAACGATGGTTTCCTTTTAGCCATTACTGTCAACTGAAGACCTTTTTGGGAGTGTATGAACTCCCTCAATATATATTAGATTTTTCATGAATTTACCTAAGGAGCCTTAAGAATTAATTGAAGAAATGCAATTAAGTACTAATTCTCAGTGCCTTTGGGACCTCCAACAAACATGCATGCCCATTTTTACTGCATGCCCATTTTTCCAAAAGTTCAATTTAGTGGTGAGTGTTTTTTTTTCTCTTCAATTATTGCTAGGAGTAAGTAAGTATATAGTAAGTTTAACCATTTTTATTCCCTGCTTCACAAGGTCCCTTTCAATCAGTACTGATACCTGATTCATTATATTCATGTGGGTTTCTGGAGTAATAACCTCAGGGACTAACCTGTCTAATTTGGTATCCATGGCTACACAGGAGTTTATAATGAGGTATTCTTATTGCTATGATTTTTTTCCAGGATATTGTTACCAGCAGCATTGGTCAAAAAATGTTTCCAAAAATTGTTTATCAAAAATGTTATCAAATTTTGCTGGAAAAACCATCTAAATTTTCAACCAGCTTTAATTACCATACTTTGTCCCACTCACAGAAAACTGAGGCTTATAGGCCTCTAAATCAGTGCTACAAGGTAGATCTGCCATCTTCTAGCTATTCTGAAGAGTTTTTAAAAATCTTACATCAACGGATATTTTTGTCTTTACTTATTTTTAGTTTTACTGTGGGCTTCACAGAGATCTCTATTTTGGATCAGGCAACATCTCTGTTTTGAATCAAATATTTTCTAAGGGTTTGAGTTCAAATGTCCTCTCCCATATATCCTTCTTCTTGACTGACTAGTTGCACTGTCCCTGTATATGTAGTTTGAAATGAACCTGTGATATGTTAGCAGTGTATTTTGTTGGAACATAGAGAAATTGTAAATTCAAAATTACCTCCAGGGTCTCTTTCAGTAGTGTAAGTGATGAAAAATATTATTGGACAGCAGAAACCTTATCTCTTTGTAAGGTGGGAGCACATTTCTTCATCCACATAGACTCTAAGAAGAATACCAGAACTGAAGAATTCTCAGCAGCATTCATCCCTTGATAATTTTAAGAGTAGATTTTAGAATGCTATATTGTATCATCCTTTATTTTAAAGTTAACTGTTAATTTCTATTTTACCTGCCAAACAATTTGATTTTAAATAGCTTTTTGAATTGTTAATAGCATTAAGGGCAGTATTTATTTAAAAAAAATACATTGTACGAGGCATGCAACACGTCTGCATGATCTTTCCAGCTTCCAAGAGCCACAGCCATCCAACACTATATTCTCAGACAGTAGGGAGATGAGTCCCCCTTTGAGTGCCATCTATTCATCCCCAAACATTCACAGGTAATTCAAAGATTTAATGTTTTGTTTTTTATTTTGCCTGCTCCTCCGCTTTTTGTCACCATTGTGGTGGTGGCCGGAACAATTCTCATGATGTATACTGCAACGGATAATCCAACACTCCGAGCACTCCTCATACCTCTAGTGGAGGAATTAAGTTCATCTGCTGAACAAAGCACTAAATGTATTCCTTTTGACAGATAAAAACGTAGAATGGTGCACACCATCAAAACAAAAGTTTTTCTCAGTTGCTCAAAAGTAATAATCAAGCATCAGCCTTCTTTTGGCTTTACTTACTATTGTGCTATTAATATGAAACCTGGAAAATCATTGGTTTCCTTTGATCAGAATCTGACACCCAGCTGGTCATTCTGGATACCAGGCCCAGAGCAGCCCACCCATTGTGGATGTGTTATATCCTTTTCTTGATTTGTCTGATATCTTCTCGTAGTCCAATCTATGTGAGAAAATGAATGGTGTTACCACTCAGGTTGTTAGATACGGGCACAGAAATTAATTTTCCCGTATCAAGAAAAGTTGCTGATGGATAACCCTGTTTCTGTTGGGGAAGTCACTGTGATTCTGTGTGGATGTGCATGAGTACACTGTCATTGGCTGTTTTAGTAGCTTTTTTAAGAATCTGAAATCCTGGCCCTATTGAAGTGAATGAAAGATTTGCCAGGGACAGATTGGATATAATTTCACCCTGATCTTAGTTTTAATGTTATTTCTAATCTACCAATATCCAGGGATGAATTACTTCAGTCTTTCTCAGCATTTTCTCTAGTATCCATCATTGCAGTATCTAAGTACTGCACGAGTAGACCTGTATTGTGAAGTCCTTGTGAGACTTCATGGAGTATTCTGCTCTTCACCCGGTTCCCATTTATGGTGGTAATTGCATAATCAGTCAGACTCTGGATTAGTCCAATTGTCTTTGCTAACTTGTTCCACAGCCAATCCCCTCAACCAAGAGCACCATCCTCATCACTATCTCCAATTCTACCCAGCCATACAATAATGGAACTGCAGCATTTTTAACTACTAATCTCCCTTCTAAATTTCACCAACCTCCTCCCTTCAGATAACTGGGCTCAAAATCTTAAGGGGGGAAGTGAAAGCTCCTTGTAGTTCTAGTCAGAGCTGGAACACCAGGAAACCAGATATTCTAATGATATTTTGACTGAAAGTAGTAAGTATTATGTTCTATTTTGTTCTTTTCTTTGTCCTTTTCAGTTATGCACCCACTATCATGGTATCCAAAGCTTAAAAGGAGACTAGGGTTTCCCTATGAAGTTTACTAATGAACACCCCAAGATAGTAAAACGAAGCTAAAAATCCAGACATTATGAACTTCAGAAAGGTTCAATTAGAGACCAGTTCTAAATATAGCTGAGGAATTAAGATTTTTTTTGTATCTGAACCACATTACTCTTCCTTGTCTGAATTCCCCACAGCTAGTTAAATATTACTACAGATAGCATATACTTCCTAAATCAAGTGTAACAGCAATAAATATTTATTTGTGTTAGTTTATATTAAAGCATGGCTGCTTAATGATCTGTTAGTTGTTAATTTTAGCTGCTAATTATAATTCTTTGCTTGGATTCACACACTCTGGACATTATAACAAAATATGAAAACACAATTCTAACAAGCCCCTTTTTCTTACTTTTCCCCCCAAACATCAAACATTTATGGCATGGTAAAGTACATACTTTGGGGAAACAACCAATAATCCAGACTGTAATTTTTATAAATAAATCTGGCATTTCATCAGTGCCTTCAATGTACATTATAAATCTGTTACAATGCTACAATACTAGTGCTGTAAGAAAGTGCAAGTTCAGTCCCACCAGCCTAAAACTGAGTCATACATACATGCTGTAATTCATGCTCTCTGAAGATCTGTAGTCTTGTTTAATATCCTTGTGTGTATATACTAAAACCAGTTAAATGATTTGCAATTTTAACCAAATGTATCCAAACAGAATCTCTGATTAAATTTAGTAAAAAGGTTATCAGTTGTGTGAAACATGAAGGGTTAACTAGTTCAGTAAATAAAGGAATGAGCACATGGGTTCCCTCAAAATTCAGCACAGGATAGAAGATTTCCTGAGAAGAAACACGTGGCTTAGAACTTTGACTGTATGCTCAAATATGGAGAAAAGGAAGTGGAACAAGTTCCGCTATCAGACGAAAAGCTTCTGGAAAAACAATCTTCCCCTTCTTATTTAAAACTTTTCAGAAAATACAATTCTTCCATGAAGGCTTCAACAATAATCCATCCTCTGTTTTATTTTTTTTAATGGTGTCCTCCCACTGTCTTGAAATATGTCAGTGATAAACTGATATTTGTTTTAATAAGGGACTCCCTCAAGACGTGTTTAGCTAACAGAATGTGGCATTTGCTGGGTAAAATATTAACCCCTTTACTTTTCTCTCCTCACCTAAGCTTCTGCCCCAAATCACTTCTCACTGTTCCCACAGGACATGCATTGATTTCTTCAAGTTCTCTGCTGGCAGCATTGTCGTTGCGAGCAAATCATCCTGTGTGTTTGGCAGGGGGGCATGGTTAATCAGAAGATGAACTGGTCCCCTCTCATTAAGGGCTGGTTAGTTGATTGGAAAACAGATTTTATTTAATTTTTGAAGCAGTTGGGTCATCTGTAGCAGTGGGTCTCCCTGGGCTGCTGGAGGGAATGGGATTCCCCGGGTTGTGGTGCTGGTTGGTTTGGGAACAGGGTTCCATGCTCCATCCTAGAATGGATTATTCAGACTGCGGGCTGGGTTAGAAAGGGGGAAAGGTGGTCTGCAGCTGCTGAAGGCCTCACATTCAGTGGAGTGGCAGGGCCCAGTGTCCTTTTCTCCTCCTCCTCCTGTGCAGAGACAGGTCTGTCTGTGTGGGCGTGTCTATGTGATTCATGTCCTATGTTCTCCCAATGGAGCAAAGGGACTCTGGGATAGTGAGGAGCCAGACAAAAATATTCAGAGAACAGTATGTCATAGGTGACATTAGGGTGATCCCAATGAGAAAGCAGAGCTTCTATATCCACATTTTTTTTTCTTAAGTGGGGACTGCAAAACAACACTGGGACATCCAACACACAGCAGAATAGGAAGATAGAATGCCGCAAGGGGATGGAAAAGTTTTTTTGGAGTGAGAGAGTGGAAAATGGTGTCAGAGCCTCCATTTGAGAGAGGAACTTTTTCATAGACATTGATAAATACTATCATTTACATGGGGTTACATTTTTCTCTCACTTACTGTGTTCAACACTATGACCTATGGAGTGTGCATGAAAGGACAAATCCTGCCTTTCTTATGAGAGTCTTCCTCTTACAAAACTCGCACTCAATTGCTGCAGGAAGGATTGAATAAGGATTTGCCTCTAACAGTGCTTTACAACCTTACTTTACAATTTCACTACATTTTTGAGGGTCATAATCATAACATTTTTCTATATTATTTGTTTGATTTTTTTTAAAGAGTAGTATAACTAGCCATGATAACATGAGCTATTGTACTGAAGTTTTACTATACTCACATTGCAAAACATTTTTTTTTATTATAGGGACTGATTCTGCCACTGATTCTTACTCATTTTGAGTAGGACTTTACTCTTTGAATGCACCAATTGGCAGCATGTGGTACATAATTTAGCATTATGTAATATTGATTCATTAACATTGTTGAATCATCTATATAGTCTTCATCAGTATATTGTTTTGACATCATTTTCCTCCAACAGATCTCCATAGAACAACATACTCATCAAAACCATGTTGATGTCATAATGTGTCCTGATTAGTTGGATTGGTATTAACATGAGACTGTCCATCAGTTTAAGTCCAATTTAAATGAATGATCATTACAACGTTAGTACAAGAAAATGTTAAGGACTAAAAGCCTGATCCTGTTTCTATTGATTCACAGATTCACAGATTTTAAGGCCAAAAGAGATCATTAGTATGATCTTCTGTATAACACAGACCATAGAATTTCACCCAGTTACCCCTCTATTGAACCAATAACTTGTGCTTGACTTAAACATGTGCTCTAGAAAGGCATCCAGTCTTGATATGAAGACATCAAGAGATGGAGAATCCACCACCTCCTTTGTAGTTTGTTCCGATGGTTTGTTCCAATGGTTAATCACTGTTCCTGTTTTTTAAAAAAAAAATCTTTCTAAATTAAATTTTCTGGCTTCAGCTTCCAGACATAGTGTATTATATGCTTTTCTCCACTAGATGAAAAAACCTTTAGTATTCAGTATTTACTCTCTATGAAAGTACTTACACATTGTCATTAAGTCACCCCTTGATTTTTTTGGGTGAGCTCTTTGTGTCTCTCACTATAAGGCATTTTTTCCAGCCCTTGAATAATTTTTGTGGCAATTTTTTTGCCCCCTCTAATTTTTCAACATCCTTTGTAAAATTTACTAAGTATTCCAGTATTAGTCTCTCTAATGCCATATAAGGAGGTAAAATCACCTACTCACTATTCCCCTGTTCCCTCATTCAAGGATTGCATTAGCCCTTCTTGCCACTGCATTGCACTTGGAGCTCATGTGGATTCGGAGCTATATAACCGACTATGAGGACACAAGGGACAGAAGGCCATCTATAAACTCACCAAAGCAAGAGAGAAAATGATGAGGGATGTGAACGCCGCTTACAGTAGAAATGAATATAGTATTTTGTAAATGAATGGTGAATCAATCAACAAAGTTTGGAGTGATTATTTTGAAAGAGTGATGAATGAGGAGAACCCAAGAATGGAATTGAGAACATGTAACCCAAATTGGGGCATGATAGATTGTATGAGGAAGAGATTGCAGAGGCATTTAGGAAAATGAAAAAGAAGAAAGCACCTGGCTGGATCAAGTACCAGTGGATCTGTTTCAGTTATTGGTAAGGGAAAGCATCAAATATGCTTTCTAAAGAAAGGGAAAATGTCAGCTGAATGGCATAAAACATTATGGGGCCTATTTTTAAATATGAAGGCGATATAATCGCTGACCCCAGATAGAAAAGGGGGAAAAAAAGAAGAACAAAAGCTTAAGCATGTGATTAAGTCCACTTGAAATCAGTGTATCTTAAGCATGGTGAATCTGGGCCTATATCCTGATTCTACTGCCTTTTGCCACTGGCTTCAGGATTTGGCTGTAACTTTTTGACAAAAATAAAAATATTTAAAGATAACTTGTGATTAGGTTTTCAGCAGTTCTACAATTGCAACAACATTAATGGATTTAAACCATGTTTTTCATAAATTGAATTCATACTAATACTTTTTATACTACTTTTCAACCCAATGCAATTTGAAATGGTTGCGATATTATAAGACATTTAAGCAATCTTGAACTCAGTCAGCCTGGCTGATGAATGGCTTCCTTTGCTTCAGTTAACATTAAAGCTTCTTCATGGATAAGATGTCAGAGGATACTCAGAGAGAGTGTAATTGCTACTTGCTTCTGAGACCCTAAGAGTGCCACTTTTGAGTTGTGCAACCTCATAAATTCGGGAAACTTGGGACTACTGTTGAGCTAAAGTTAGGTCATGCAGAGCTGGTGTCAAACCACTACATTAGCCTATTGTAAAGAAGTGCAGTCTTTTTTTTATCATATTATCAGCTGTCATCATATGATTTAAAGCAAGAACATTGTAAGTAAAGCAAGAAGCTGATCTCTGACATGGATGTTACGAGAACTGATCAAAACAAAAGTGAGAACACTGCATGACTATACACAAGGGTAAAGAGTGTAAAGACAAGTTTCCAAGGTATACAAAATAATTCCCAAGGTACAAATGAAGAAGTGGAAAAAGAGGAGCTGAGAAAAACCCAGCAAAAAGAAGACCTCATCATAGAAACAATGAGAGTCTGACAGGAGATCAGAACCAATACAGGGAGGTCACTGCAGAACAGATGTCTGTGCTCTGAAAAAAAGAAGTGTACGTACTTTAGCAATTCCTGCTAAATTAAAATCTGATGTGATGTGTTCAGGAAAAAAAGATGAAAAGCTGATGGCTGTTAAAAATTTGATATGCCACGTCTTCTAAAAAAGCAAGATGAATAATATATACTTTAATGCTTAATATATTTAGAACAATTACAACTGATTTTCAGTTGTATTATTAAATTATTATTGCATTTGCTTTAAAAATAAGAAGCTTCCTGCCTTTAACATAAACACTAAAAGAAAATAACTAAAAGCTTTAAATTAATTACAAAGATTAATTTAATAGGTGATTGCAATCAATTGCCAGTACCTCCGTAGTCTGTATATATCTGCTTTCTACTTCATTCTGAAAAGTTCATTCATATGCAGCTATCACATACTGATGTAATCTGGAATTTTCTAAGATTTAATACAAAATTACCATCGTAATTTTGTACTCTAGTTTCGTAAATGTCACAAACTAGGCAATGTAATATTATCTTTCATCAAGTCTGAAGTTAGAATGAGCCTATCCCTCAAATATTTGGTCAAGCACTTTACCAAAGGGCAGATGCAACTGATTAATATTAATATCACCCACTTCTATTTTACTTTGCAACGTTACCTTATCTGGCCTTTTAAGATGAATGGTAAAAGCAGTATATTATTTCTAGAAAATTCCTCAGAATCTGGTTTCTAATCAATACCACAGGATACGCTAAAGTCTGATCAATAATTATGTTCCCAAACGCCTAAGTATTACTTACATTCTTGGTTTGTGAGAAGGTAATTGACAATAAAGCTGTAATATGTCTATATTTTCCTAATTTTCCTCCTTCCCTCAGATTTTTCTTGTATCTCACCAAATTTTTTAAATGAGCAAGGAACAAAAAATACATCTTTCTTGATAAGATCATAATGTGCTTTAAATAGGATGAATAATGAAATGCAACACGTGATTTTTTTAGAAAATTAAAATCAAATCCCCACTCCAAAATTTTGAGAGCAGAATGGGATTTTAGTCAAATAACTCCCATTAATGCCAATGGGAGTTGTGTAGCAAAAATCCATTTGTGATTTTTTGGGAGAAAAAGACAATGTTCTTCACGAGAAAAATACTTTTTAGAAATTGTGTAAAGATCAAGAGTTTTAGGAACTCACAGGCTGGAGAAAGTAATTGTATATCTGTTAAATCAGTCCCCTATTACACTGAATAATAATTGGTGGTCTTGAAGTCTCATTTTTCAAAATCCCTTTAACTTTTTAACATGCTACCCTGTCAAGTTCCTCCCACACTCTGAACTTTAGGGTACAGATGTGGGGACCTGCATAAACACTTCTAAGCTTAACTACCAGCTTAGATCTGGGTTCGCTGCCACCATCCAGATTCCTCAGTCTGGAACACCTCCTTTCCTCCCAAAACCTTCCCCTCCCTGGGCAGCCTTGAGAGACTTTTTCACCAAGTTCCTGGTGAACACCGATCCAACCCCTTGGATCTTAACACAAGGAGAATTTAACCATCCCCCCTTCTTTCCCCCACCAATTCCTGGTGAGTCCAGATCCAATCCCCTTGGATCTTAAAACAAGGAAAAATCAATCAGGTTCTTAAAAAGAAAGCTTTTAATTAAAGAAAGTAAGGTAAAAATCATCTCTGTAAAATCAGGATGGAAAATACTTTACAGGGTAATCAGATTCATATAGCCCAGAGGAACCCCCTCTAGCCTTAGGTTCAAAGTTACAGCAAACAGAGGTAAAATCCTCTCAGCAAAAAGGAACATTTACAAGTTGAGAAAACAAAAATAAGACTAACACGCCTTGCCTGGCTGTTACTTACAAGTCTGAAATATAAGAGACTGGTTCAGAAAGATTTGGAGAGCCTGGATTAATGTCTAGTCCCTCTTAGTCCCAAGAACGAACAACCCCCAAAACAAAGAGCACAAACAAAAGACTTCCCCTCACCAAGATTTGAAAGTATCTTGTCCCCTTATTGGTCCTTTGGGTCAGGTGTCAGCCAGGTTTCCTGAGCTTCGTAACCCTTTACAGGTAAAAGGATTTTGGTGTCTCTGGCCAGGAGGGATTTTATAATATCGTACACAGGAGGGCAGTTCCCTTCCCTTTATAGTTATGACATACCCAAATCTGGGATATGTCATTGGGTACTCTGGAGATATTTACTGTACAAATACCCAGTGATTACCTCACTTTTTCAGGTGTTTATTATTATGCATGTGAGAGTACAGCATATTAGCCTTCCCACAGTACCTTATTTCTTTCTCAGTAGTGATGTGTAGAAAAATCCCCATGCTACTCATACACAGACAGGTACTTCCATGCTGAAAGCATGTTTGTATTGCTTGAGCAGTTAAATTTTAGGACAATAACAAGCACTAACAGTAATAATTCAGCTCTGTTGGACCACGCTTTACAAAACATGTTCTGCTCCAGGGCCATAACTAAGCTGTTCCTGCTCAGTTCAGGAGCATTTCCAACTTAAACTAGAAGATAATCAATTCAGTACAGAAGCTGGTTATAGAAATCCATGTAGTGGTGGTGGTCATATTCTATATTCGCCCAAGTGAAACATATATTGCAGTCTACACCGCTTAATCCTTAAGATCTTATTGTGAAGATCTTAAATGGGGCTTAGTGTGGAGGGCTTTGCACTGGTCATCTCAACTGAAGAGAATTTAGGGTGACCAGACAGCAGTCAGGAAAATCGGGACAAGGGTGGGGGGTAATAGCGCCTATATAAGACAAAGTCCACAATATCTGGACTGTCCCTATCAAATCGGGACATCTGGTCACCCTAAGTGAATTCCAGCCTTAGTGAAAAAGAGGAGCTACTTATGGACTGTTGTCGGGAAGATTGCTCCTCGCTCCTGTAGGCAGATCTATTGAAAACAGTAAACTGTACCACAGTTCTCTGTAAAACTGCACTGGATAATGGATTTACCCAGGGTAAATCTTTATATGTGTTTGTAACCATTTTCTTCACTTCAGTACAATTAGTGGCTGTGAAACAGCATATGGTTAAAAAGCATACTAACCATTTAAGGGTCAGACGGAAGCCTGCAGCCTGGGGATAATCAAGGAGATTGAGCTCTGCCATGGGCACTGAATCATATGAACAAGAGCAGGAAGTAGGGCAGGGGAAATTAATTAATTAATAGAAGCCAAGTAGGTTGCAATTTGGTGGCAGCTGATCTCTCAGGCACCAGTAAATAAGCATAACTCTTGGTTTGGACTGTACATTTGGGAACCCTGATGAAGTGTTTGTTACAATAAGGCCTGTCTTGAAGTCTGATTTAAAAAAAGATCATGCTATTGTGTTGATATGTGTTGGCTTCTCCTTGCCCTGGGAGTTTTAAACTGAATCTATTGCAGCTCCACTTGGAGAAATTAAGGTGGGGCAGAGCTGCAATGCCACATCGGGCTGCGAGGGAGCTTGGGGGGCACTGCCGTCATCTTTGCAGGGACTGATCCTATAAGGAAAGATAAATCCAAAATTCATATTGCAATCCACCTAAGTATGGGAAGGAGAAATATTACATGGCAGATTCAGGCCTTACAGTCAGCTTGATGATTTTAGCCTGCTGAATATCATATTATCATTTGGTAAAACTTTAAATGAAGGAGTCAATAGTATTATCTGAGGTTCTGAAAAATAAATGTATTCATTTGGTTGGTTTGTAAATTGTGATAAATACAAAGGTTGCAGAAACAGCCAGAGTAATAGAGTTTTGTTTTCTATGAGCATCTCTGCATCCAGTTTTCGAATAGTGCAAAATAGCCTCAGCATGCCTTTTTCTATACCAGTAATTTGGGGTGTGGGGAAAAGCAGTGACAAAGGTCAAGTAGAGTGATCAGGACAGTAGCCATCTTAGAGCAGTACTCTTGAGTTAGTAGCTCTAGATTTAAAATGAATAAACAGCGGGAGAGTGCTTTACAATCTGACTAGAAAGTGATGATTTAGTGAAATGAGGTTCCTGGAATTTAAAGGTAAGGTAAAAATAGAAACTGCTTGTCAGCTCCTTTCACCCACAGGTGCTAATCAGGGCAGATGGACCTAACACTAGCTGGGGGTGCTTAAATCCTTTAGGATCTATTTGCAACCTGCTGCACATAGGTCTTTTTACATTAAGCAGCAGTTTTAAGCAAACATTTCTCACATGTCATCAATGATTTTGCAGGTGTAAGCTTACCAGATGAGTGTAAGCTTACCAGATGAGAGATTTCTCTTTCTCTCTCACTGCCTCTTTCTTTATTAGTCAGAATAAGGTAAATAAGTTTGCAGAAATCTACATGATTTATACAATACTACTGTGATATTAATACTCATTTTTGCAGTGAGCTGAATGTAACTGATGACAGAAAAGCTGTAACAGAAAAAAAAGTCGTGCTACATTGTGCCTTTAGGCACAGTCTCAATAAAGGGTTGGTGCACTACCCCTGAAGGCATTATAACTCAGAAACACACCTCCATGTCACAATTCCTCCTTGCTTCGATGCAGTAGGAATTCACTGTGGCCTATAACAGCAGTGCAGGAGGGTTACCATCTCTGTGTACCACCATGTCTGAGTTTTCCATTCTTCAATGGCTCAGCTCAATCAAGTCTCAAACACAATGTTATGTTTCACACCAGTCTTCCCTGCTGGAGTTTCATCTATTATTAGTATTAAACAAAGTCTTCACTCTGGACTTCCCCAATCATTTCTAGGGTTTCACGGAGCCTGCTATCAAGGCTTCACCGTGTTTTCACCCAGGAAGGCCTCCCATTAGTTTTGCTATTAAGTTTGTGCCCCAGCTCCCTCTATGCAGGTAACTACTCTGGACCCTTGGCACTGCTCTTTCCTAAGCAAATGTCATCCTTCCATTCTCTATGATGAGGCCAACAGCATCTCTTTTTTTCCAATCCATGGTCTAGATGTGTTTGAGCAGCAGGCTCAGACTTTTATCTCATGCCTTCTTCACATTATCAGTAATATGACCCCAACCCTGCATTCCCCATCAGTTGCTCTGGGCTACATCCCCAGAAGTCCTGGTTTTAAAGGGTAGAAGCCTTATCACAGCAGTGCTGGGCCATGCCTTCACTTTCAGGACCACCACCCCGTACACACAGCCAATTACAATACTCTCTCTGATGGCACAGCTGCCCTGCCCAGTGAGTAGAGCCCTGCCCATTCTGTACCTGCCTACCTGTCTGTTTGGGCTGCTTTAGAGAGTTAGTGGGTGTGTAGCCTTGCTTATACTGTTTGCCAGAATAGCTGTGCAGGAGTGGAGGGCTCTTGCTCCTTTCCATGGGTGCTTAGTGTATGTCACAATCTAGTCCTATGTGTATAATCTATACAAAGCCAGGTTACCTTGCTTTTGTATGGCTGTCATTGAGAGCTTCTGCTGAAAAAATGATCCATGAATTCTTTTTGTAAGAATATGTGTCTGCTCATGATATTTGTGACCAAATTTTATTCTCCACCAAGCCCTTGTCACTGTGTTTTAGTTGTCTACCTGGTTGTGACTGTCCTACTGCACAGTTAGCTACCCATCCAGGAGAGAAGAAGTTTCTGTTGGTGTATAGACCATAAAAATACTAGGGATCAATTGGTATTAAAACTGCTATATAAATGTAAGTTATAAATATATTGTTGTTCAAATACTTAAACATGTGTGGGCTTTTGTAAAATCATGGAAAATTTGATTTTTTTATTTCAAATGTTCTCATATCAACATATTATTTTTATAGCAATTATTACTTATGGTTCATTACAAAAAGTTGTTAGTAATGAAATACTATCACAGAAGGAACATATTTAATGAGCACCAGAGTCACATTCTGCATCATAATTACATCATATGATAACTGATGATGAATTTTCATTATAAAAATATGTTAATCAAGGAAATAGGTTTGTATTCCCTATTCCTTCCCATTTTCATTAATTAGTAATTTATGTTTGCAAAATTATAATAATTCATTCACATGCCAAAGACAGCCTACAGTATGTTAGACTAATTAACACTTGTGTTTATTTTAAGAGTTTTATTGATTCAACCTTTCCACTTTTAATACAACAAATATTCAAAAAGATCTGTTTACCCTGGGTAGAATTTGTGGGAGGCTTTGAGGATGAAGACATGTTGCTTCTCTCCTTCATCCCTGACCCAAAGAGACATATGTGTAATACAGTGCTTATCTCTGAAGATGGGTGTAGTAAGAATGCATATTTATCTAGGAAGAGATTTTCAAATGTGCCTAAAGATTTTAGGAGCACAAGACCCATTGAAACTCAGTGGAACTTGTGCTCTGAAATCCCAAATGCCCTTTTGAAAATCTCTCCACTCTTGATACATAAATAAATATCAACTTCTCTTTTTCAGCCAGCTAGGCATGAATAACAAACAAAACAAAACAGAAGTCACAAAGTATAGATTTAAAAAGGCTCTGAAAAAGGAACTACAGTCCTTCTTCATATAATGGTCTGAAGGTTTTAGTTTACATATATTATCTACCAAATCTGTCACTCTGCATATCTTTATGACTACCGGCCTATCTCTTTCGCTAGTCCTCTTCACCTCCCAGCTCTGCTATTCTATTTCTTTACCGTCATTGAGAAGTTAGTGATAAAGTTTTCTTGACAAATAAAAATTTTAAACTACACCCATGCTGTTTACTCAGTCATAACTGAGCAATAACAATGTCAGAATCCTTTAAGAAAGATTGAGTGTATTTGTGTATTATGACTAAGATATTATAGCAGTTACTATAAAGGAAGATTTTACCCCTGCAAAAGCATTTCAGTGTATTTAAATCAGTTCCTTTCCAGCCCCTGGTTTAAGATATATTGCAAATAGCTTATAACTCATGATGTGCCAGAGTAGCAATTTGTGTGGTCAGCCATCCGTGATCTTTTCTAGTTCACAAACAAAGTGGAAAATTTGACATTTTCTCCACTTTCATCTACTGTGCTTTGAAAAGTTAGGATTGAATAGAGCCTGTCTGACACAAAAGACTGGCTTCTTTCCAGTTCTGATGTATTCTATATTGCTACATTTCACTGGACTAGGCTGACACAACATGATGCAACGTAATATGATGCAATGCCATGCAACTCATCAGATTAAGTTGGCTGAAGCATATTGGATTCAAAACTATTTTGGTACATTGTGGCAGATGGGAAACCCTTGGGAAGCAAGATAATTTGTGCTGGTTGCAAATGACTTGCAGCAGTGGATACCGTTGTATGTTTTAAGTCACATAATCATTTCTGTTTTTATTTAAATAGGTCTCATTTCTGTGAATGTTAAACCATCAGTTGAAAATGCTTTGCTTACATGTTACAGTGCAGTAGCAGAGATTTATGTTATAATACATGTAGCAGTATGTCCTTATATAGAGAGACGCTCTTATTTTTTGTATACACGACTGTCTGTTTTAATTACAACACAACAGCAGTTGAATATTTGCATGTAATAACTGTTAAAATATGAATTATTTTGATATATTATTTTGTTAAAGTGGCACTCAAAGAGCCCATTTAGGATCAGAAACCCATTGTGCTGTACAAACATAGGGAAAAAAATAGAAAAAATCTTCCCAAGTTCAAATAAAAAAGAACAGCTTGCTGACCTCATTGGTGTGTACGGTTTGTGACAGTTGTGGCTGCCGATGACTCCTGCCAAGTGAGGAGGAAAGGGAATTCTCTCTGTCCCTGAAGGTTGGCTTCTCCCCTCAACAGGGCCGTTCTTTGTCCCCTAAGGATGCAAACTTTATATTGTTGAAATATAGATTTTTAAGACATACTGCTTACTTATTTCCATCTTATACCAAATTCCTCACTAACCTGTGCTGTTTTTGTTTGGGTACACTTCATAGTTTAATCCAGGTAGTGGTAGTACCCTGATTGTACCCAGGATTTAGTTAGGGAGGAATCTGAATGTATGCACTTTCATTGAAAGCTGGCTTTCTCTACATTTTAACTCTCCCTTGTCCGGTCAAAGGCATCATTTTGCAGCAAATTCCCTCCAGCAAGAAGGGATAGATAAGATTTCTTTCATAACTCATTAGTGTTGCTTCTAGCTTGATAACATTCAACTATTTCTGGGTCAGCATCACTTCTACGAGTTCTGGTCTGGCAACTCAAATAGCACTGAGGCTAGGAAGCTAGGTGGTATAAAGCCAGAGTTCACAAGGCTGCAGTCTCTTGTCAGGGAACTGAAACTGAGACTCAGGTTCTTGCCTAGAGCTGGTTGAAAATTTTCAGACTGAACTTTTTTTCCCAATTGAAAATTGGATTTTCAACAAAATGAAAAAATTTACAGATAGCATCTGCTTTTCTGGAAAGTTTACTTCTTTTTTTTTTATCAGAACCTTGAAAAACAAAAACTCTTCAGTTTTTGCTGAAAACTTTAAGGAAAACAATTTTCTTCATCAACATCTTTCTCCATTTTCTAAACAGTTCTGTTCCTGCCCTTTCTGCCAGAGACAGGCTGAGAGCACCACATGTAGAGTCTCTCTCTCTTCATGCTCCTGTCTAGTGTTCTCCTTCCCTTCTCTTTCAAAATGTTTTTTGATATGCACAAAATTCATTTCTAGTAGATTGATCACCTCCTCCTTTGCTTTCCTACAAGGCCCCTCTGATTTTACAGTCAGTGCTGACATTTGGTCTTCATAATCTATTTATTGTAGTCTCAAATTTCCATTCTTTCAGATTAAGGCCTGTGGAGTAAAGTACTGTTATCTCTATGTTGACACAACTCTAACACTTTTCAGCTCTGAACCTTTCTGTTATAAACAGGGCCTGCTTAAAAGAGAGATTCTGCTCTTGGAATTTGATGTAAATGTGTAGAAGTTTGAGTTACAACACTTCTTAACCCCCTCTGAAGTTGTTCTAAATTTACACCATGGGAATGAGAGCAGATTGTGTCCTTCATAGGGTTGGAAGAAAATGTAATTTACACCAATTTAGACTCCCTTAAGGGAAATTATGACTTAATTTACACTGATGTCAAATGAGTTCACCACAGTAAAACTAGTATGCAATCAGAATCAGATCCTAAGATTTACTTTGGAATTTAATTTATGTGGGCTGTTGAAAATGTCAGGAAATACCATCCCATTGTATAAGGAATCATTTAGCCATGTAATCTGAAACAGTTTAAAGTCCATTATATCCTCTATTATGTTGCAATTAAGACTGAAGTACATCTTCTAATTAGTTTTTAGTGGGGCTTTTATGCCACACTGGAGAGCAAGGTGTTAAGGAGCAGCTCTGAGCTCAGGCAGCCCCACCCAGCCACACATGCAAAGTCTGCACAAGCTAGAGGCAGGGCTTTAAAAGGGGGAGCAAAGCAAGTCAGAGGCAAGCAGTGGAAGGGAGAAAATGGCTGCTCTGAGGGACAAATGCTGGCCAGGGGCTCATTGCCTGAAGCCTGACACCACAGACCTGTGCAAGCCCATGAAAAACAGGCAGGTGACTGAGTGTGCAGGTTAGAGACTTGATTGGATTGATTTACTCTGGGTAGCTAAAGGAGACTGGGGTAGAAAGTGGTCCAGGGGTGCAGCGGCTTAGCACCTCAAGATGTTGTGTAGCTGCCTACCACTGGGCCCTGGCCTGGAGGACATTACAACTACTAGAGCCTTCACCTAGGGTGAGAGACCAGCTGAAAAGACCTTGACTATTCAAGGGCCCAGTCCCCAAATTCCCTGTGCTTAAACCCTTGGGGCAGGAGCAGAGAAGGACAGGATTGTGTTTTAACAGGGAATTGATCTGCCAATCCCCATCTGACCATAGGGAGCACTGCTGGTGATTGTTCACTTTATACACACCCATATGCAGCATGTTCAAAATGCGCCACAGTCTAGATCACTGGTCCCCAAACTGTGGGGTGCGCCCATCTAGTGGGGCACAGAGGAATGTGGGGGGGGGGGCAGGGACAGGCCGGGCTAGCCCACAGGGGGCAAGGCAGGCGCATCACCCAGTCTCACTTTGCCCCCAGCTCTGCTCAGTCGTTGACTCCAGCCGTGGCCCCTGTTTCCAGCCACTGCTCTGCCCCCCAGCTGCATCCTCGGCCTCTGGCTCCTGGCCTGGTCATGGCTTTGCACCTGGCCACAGCCCTGGCTCTGACCATGGCTCTGCCACTGGCTCTGCTCCCAGCTCTGCTCCCACCCCCAAACCTGCCCCCAGCCACAGCTCTGGCCCTACTCCTCACTGTGGCCCTGCTCCCGGCTCCAAACCATGGCTCAGGGGTGGATGCGTGGACAGAAGTAAGAGGTGATGTGATGTAAAACATAAGAACATAAGAAAGGCCGTACTGGGTCAGACCAAAGGTCCATCTAGCCCAGTATCTGTCTACCGACAGTGGCCAATGCCAGGTGCCCCTGAGGGAGTGAACCTAACAGGCAATGATCAAGTGATCTCTCTCCTGCCATCCATCTCCATCCTCTGATGAACAGAGGCTAGGGACACCATTCTTACCCATCCTGGCTAATAGCCATTTATGGACTTAACCACCATGAATTTATCCAGTCCCCTTTTAAACATTGTTATAGTCCTAGCCTTCACAACCTCCTCAGGTAAGGAGTTCCACAAGTTGACTGTGCGCTGCGTGAAGAAGAACTTCCTTTTATTTGTTTTAAACCTGCTGCCTATTAATTTCATTTGGTGACCCCTAGTTCTTGTATTATGGGAATAAGTAAATAACTTTTCCTTATCCACTTACTCAACATCACTCATGATTTTATATACCTCTATCATGTCCCCCCGTAGTCTTCTCTTTTCCAAACTGAAGAGTCCTAGCCTCTTTAATCTTTCCTCATATGGGACCCTCTCTAAACCCCTAATCATTTTAGTTGCCCTTTTCTGAACCTTTTCTAGTGCTAGAATATCTTTTTTGAGGTGAGGACACCACATCTGTACACAGTATTCGAGATGTGGGCGTGCCATGGATTTATATAAGGGCAATAATATATTCTCAGTCTTATTCTCTATCCCCTTTTTAATGATTCCTAACATCCTGTTTGCTTTTTTGACCGCCTCTGCACACTGCGTGGACATCTTCAGAGAACTATCCACGATAACTCCAAGATCTTTTTCCTGACTCATTGTAGCTAAATTAGCCCCCATCATGTTGTATGTATAGTTGGGGTTATTTTTTCCAATGTGCATTACCACTGTTCTAGATATATACAGCATGGACACAGTCCTTGTTACCATTAAAGTCATTAGCAAAACTTTCACTGGAGCAGTATCAGCCCCACATGGCATGATTACTACCCTGTGGCCAGTAGGAGACTATCCTATATAAAGAGAGTGTTTTTAAAGTAAAAATAATACATATGTTTGGCATCACACAGGTGAGAAAGTCTCGCAGTGGAGTTAACAGTGGGTAGAAGCTTCTGTCTATATTAAAATAATCAAATACTCTCTCAGTGCTGTGACAATTTTGTTCCCTACAGTTGTGAGATACCCAGTAGCTTTTTAAATAAGTATGTAGGAACATAAAAGTATCTTCAGGCGGTGAAATTTTGTCATTGCCAATAGGCAAAGGCTGGTGTTAAGTCACAGCATACAATCACTTGTTGGCTTCTGGGAAAAAGGAATGTTAGAAGGGTACTCTGGAATCTAGACACAAAGATATAGCACAAGTAGAATCTGCTTCTAATTCCCGTTCCTCCGCCTATGACATGTACATTGTGTGTAATGTTTAGCTTGTTCATGACTGATACAAATGAATTTTATATGGGTACCACAATGATAGGAACCTTAGAAATACTTTAGGTGGATGTTTGGTAAATGTTATAGATAATTTAGATAGAATAATGCAATTTGACATTAAGTGTAATCAGCCTGATTTATTTTTTGTAGGGAAACACACACACAAAATGCCCAGTATAGTGGTTAAATTTAAGATTATTCTCTCATTACTAGTTGTATATAAATTTGCCACAAAACCAAAACCCGAAGTATCATAGCTGTTTTTCAAGTATTGTAAATACTCATGCGTTCCAATAAAAATAGATTATTTTTGAGGTATTTTGTGTTAACTTATTTTCAACACACATTGCTGGTATAATAACGGTTGATAGAGAACAAAAGATTTGAAAAGGTGCCCCAAAGTAAAGAAATCAGAGACTGACTGTTGTGGCAGCCATTGTGTATAATAAGAATGTTTGAAGGTTTGGGGACAGATCTTTATCAGGTCATAGCTCCACTGAAGACGGTTTACACTTGAGGATATACCTCTCTTTTAAACTCTGAATATTTCACTAAGCAGTAAGTTTTCTTTATTGTGCTCCTACTTTAGAGAAACTTATTAGGGTGTTTAGTGACTATGTGCAATTGTATGTTTGGACTTGTCAGGCAACCACTTTGAGTTAGGTACATCCAAATTCTTATGTTACATGGACTTCAACACTACTAGAGAAGTAACTTGTCAATCAGAAAGTAAAAAATGCTTAAAGATTAAATTAGAAGAATATGGTATGATGGCAGTTAATGCTTGAATGAGAAATAATACTTCCTGGGTTGCCAGGCAACCAGCAAGATGTGTGTTAGACAGACAGTCAGATCTAAACGAATAAACAGAAGAGTTGTCTACTTGAGCTTTTGTTTCAGATGAGTGAGAGGAGGGCCCTTTGGTAAGTTAACTGGCAGGATTTCCAAGAGGTCTTTGTATCCTTCTGGGGAATTCCACAGCTTGCTTAACCTTTTTCTTTGTTCCTTATCAATAATTTATTATTAATACTAGGTACAGCTGCAAGGTATTGCTAATACAGAGAAGGACAGGATATCATACAGGAAGATCTGGATGGCCTTGTAAACTGGAGTAATAGCAATAGGATGAAATTTGATAGTGAAAAGTGCAAGTGCAACGCTTATTTAGGGATTAATAACAAGAATTTTGGTTATAAATTGGGGACACATCAGCTGGAAGTAACAGAGGAGGAGAAGGATCTTGGAGTATTGGTTGATTACAGGATGACTATGAGCTGCCGATGTGATATGGCTGTTAAAAAAGCTAATGCAGTCTTGGGAAGCATGCATCAGGCAAGATATTTCCAGTAAAGATAAGGAGGTATTAATACCGTTATACAAGGCACCGATAAGACCTCATCTGGAATACTGTGTGCAGTTCTGGTCTCCCATGTTTAAGAAGGATGAATACAAACTGGAACAGGTACAGAGAAGGGCTACTAGGATGAACTGAGGAATGGAAAACTTGTCTTATGAAAGGAGACTCAAAGAGCTTGGCTTGTTTAGCCTAACCAAAAGAAGGTTGAGGGGGAATATGATTGCTCTTTATAAATATATCAGAGGGATAAATATCAGGGAGGGAGAGGAATTATTTAAGCTCAGTACCAATGTGGACACAAGAACAAATGGATATAAGCTGGACATTAGGAAGTTTAGACTTTAAATTAGACGAAGGTTTCTAACCATTAGAGGAGTGAAGTTCTGGAATAGCCTTCCAACGGGAATAGTGGGGGCAAAAGACATATCTGGCTTCAAGACTAAGCTTGATAAGTGTATGGAGGGGATGGGATAGCCTAATTTTGGCAATTAACTGATCTTTGATTATTAGCAGTAAATATGCCCAATGGCCTGTGATGGGACGTTAGATGGGGTGGGATCTGAGTTACTACAGAGAATTCTTTCCTGGGTGCTGGCTGGTGAGTTTTGTCCACATGCTCAGGGTTTAGCTGATCACCATTTTTGGAGTCGGGAAGGAATTTTCCTCCAGGGCAGATTGGCAGAGGCCCTGGAGGTTTTTTGCCTTCCTCTACAGTGTGGGGCATGGGTCACTTGCTGGAGGATTCTGTGTACCTTGAGGTCTTTAAACAACAATTTGAGGATTTCAATAACTCAGACATAGGTTAGGGGTTTATTACAGGAGTGGGTGAGTGAGATTCTGTGAGGAGGTCAGATTAGATTATCATAATGGTCCCTTCTGACCTTAAAGTCTATGAGTCTACAGAGTTCAAACTATTTAGTAAGTTAATGTTAAATTGCTATCCTATTCCTAATGGGGAAAAAAATAAGACTTTTAAGATGGATGCCACCTAACAGTGTGTTTCTGTATTAATATGCCACCCTTAACTCTCAAATTGATTTTTTTTCCACTGAAGATATTGCTTTATTATTTGAGAACATATAGCATAAATGGGAAAATACTGCAGAAAAAAATCAGAAATCTCTGTTCAAATGAAGAAAACAAACAAACCATGAATTCACTTCAACTATATTCACAGTCCTCTCTGTTCATTCTCCACAAATATTTGTAGGAGAAGTTTGTAATTGTTTGCAGGAATGTTTGTGGCAAGTGAATGTCTTGTGAACGCTCATTTAGATACATGTTTCCTAAAGCCTGGAAGTACTTATGAAGACATCTTTAAATCTCTTTGATCGCCTTCCTTTTTGTTATAGATGTTTCTCTAATGAAATTGCCAGGCAAAAAATTTAAAACCTGATTAAAGGAAATAGCTTTTTATGTTATAAAATAATTAATGGTACAACCCACTGTCATACAATATGAGGATAAGAACTTTTCAGGATTAAAAACAATTTGTCCATATAAATATCTACAATGTGAGAAGATAGTGTAAATGTTGTCCTGAGCCTTGAAATGGCGATTACTGTCTCCCCAGCAGAAGACTGAGCTGCTGCTGTTTTTGGCTGATCAGAGACTGATACTTTGATAGATAAATGAATCCCTCCACCTCAGCCAGAAAAATGACTTTGGGGCTGCAATCCATGTCAGGAGACACTTTGGAAGGCAGGAGGATAAAGTACTGTGCGTCTGGTGCCCAGGGGAACAGGGCATGCATCTGCAACTCTCTGAATCTGAGGAGAGGAAAGGAGACTCCACTTTCCTCAGGCTGCATCCCTGAAGTGTCACTTCTGATGGAGCATACCATTCTTGGATGAACCCACCATGTGTTAGATGCCTATATTGCTCTGAGAGTTTGCCTCCAGGGTTGTGGTGTGGTCATCACAGCTACCAACACTAACCAATTATTGTTCATGAGTGGGCACACAAGCTCAGGCCTGTCTCGGGGATGAGGAGGAAGCAGTTATAAAATCTATCAGGGCTATAAATCAACCACTAATTAGTTGGAATGAGGACAAAACATTCCTTGAGGGCAAGTTATTGTACAATTGCCCATCATGGGTTGTTTTGCACCTTTCTAAGGTACCTCAGGTGTTGGCTACTGTCAGAAACATGACACTGCACTAGTCTGATCCCTACATTTCTATTCATTCTATCAGGGAGTAGAAACAATATTATGTGGCTTAGGTGACCAGCTCCATACCACACAGAATGACTAGTAACATTTCAAGATATAGTGGAAGTATATAGGTGGAGAACAATTCATAGGCTAAATATGTATAAAGTGTCAGGCAATTGCCGCTAATAATAATAATAAGAAGAATTAATAAAATCAGAATATATTCCCCTACAGTTCACCCAGATTTAGTCTTCTGAGTGTCTACTTTAACTCACTTAATTTGCTTATTTTAAAAAAAAGGGATTCAGATCTGCTACGTATTTTCTTTAGGTGATTAAGTTTTACAAACACGCTAACAACCGTTATTACTTATATGGTGCTGTTCTCAGTGGAATAAACCTTTTTCTTGTTAATTTGCTAATACAACTAATACAGTTAATGATACATTTTTCTTTCTATTTTTTTTTATTCCAGCAAGAAAAGAGTCAAGAAAGTTCAAGAAATAAAGGTAAGTACTAGCTAATTCTTTAATGCCATTATCAGGAGCCTAATCTTCATACGTGTTTAAAATAATCTTCACATTATTTACTGAGTGTTTCATTGTGATATAGAACCAAAGCCAATGAACTTATGACAAACCTATATAGAAAAATGATATGTACAAAAATTACTACATTTCCAGCCCTCGCATAGAGTGGATCCCAATTTTATTTACAAATTAATCAGCGCCTCAATAGACCCCCTTAGGAAACAATAATATTCTGTGTTTTAGGCAAGCAAGCACTTCTTTATATTTATTTGCAATAGCAGTTTTGCTACATTATATGCTAGATTAAAATATTATATCAGTGTAAAACAGCATAAGGCATGAAAATTGAAGGGTCTGGACCATAGGTGCTGAGTTTTTCTTTTCCCCAGGAATGCTCCAGCCCCCGCTCTGCACTGAGACCCCACCCCTAACCCTACTCCACTCCTCCTCTAAGGCCCCTCCCTCACTCTGACTCCCCCCCACAAGGCCCTGCCCTCGCCATGTCTCCTCCTGCCCCTGCTCCTTCCCGTCCCCGAGGCCCCTGCTACTTGCAGCTCTCCACCCTCACCCCTTCCCCAGCCACCAATCAGCTGTTTGGCGGCACCTACAATCAGCTAATCGGGGGTGCTATCAAACAGCTGATTGGGGATGCTGCCAAACAACTGTGGCTGATGTGTGCTGAGCACCACTATTTTTTTAACCTGGTGTGGCTGATGTGTGCTGAGCACCACTATTTTTTTAACCTGGATGTTCCAGCCCTGGAGCATCCACGGAGTCAGAGCCTATGGCCTGGACCAAAAACTGGTCAGTCTGCCTGAGGGAGGTGCATAACATAATTTCCCTTTCCCATCAACTCCATGGGAGCTTGGTGAAGAACCAGATCTGTTGTGAAAGGGCAGGGAATTCATGCTCCACCGGATTCTCCTGCTACTCAAATTCAGGGGACAAACTCAAGAGTTACTTCAGCTAGTGTTTAGCTTTTGCACCGATTACTCTTTTATACTATTCTAAGCAGGCTCTGGAAGCAGTGGCAGTCCGGGAGCCCCTTCTCAGTCTAGTTCTTGCAGGAACTGTGCTGTGCAGATACAGAATTGAGGGAGAGGAATGGAGGGAGGAACAGGTGCCATTGCAGAATCAAGGGCCCTCCATGTGGATTCATCTTGCTTTTTAGAGATCTCAGGAGATCCATGCACTTCGGGATTTGAACCCTTTCCATTTCCACATGAGGAAGCAGACCCTATTCCCCTAGCACAAGAAGTGTAAAGTAATTCTGTGCATGAAAAACTGGTTGAGTTGCCAATATAGGTTTAATTTATTTCCACATATTTTTTATACTGTAGTAGTGCCTACAAGGCCCATCCCCATTGAGCTAGGCACTGAATAAGTATATAACAATAAGAAAGTTCCTGCTCTGAACAGTTTACAGTGCAAATATAAGACAAAAGACAAATGGTGAATACAATGCAGGCAGGATGGGTGCAAGTAACAGTGAGATAAGTCAAATTAGAGTGATATGCAGCAGTGACAGCATACCAGCTGACTAATCATTAAGTTTTTTGAAGCCATTATAGCAGAGTTGATTTTTAAGAACATATTTGAAGGAAGACAGATTTTTGCAGGGAACTATTTCCAGGCAAACTGTTTCCACCCAAAGTTGCTTGTTGGAAAGCTTTCTAAATGGTTAATGCAGGCTGGTATCACTCAGAGGTCAGACTAGAGGCAGGGATCAGTGTCTTAGTATCACATAACAGGTGAGAGGTAGTGCAAGATAAGCCATGATGAGCTTTAAAAATGAAGACAAGGAGTTTGTGTTTGATGCAGTGAAGGGGGAACCAGTTGAAGGATACAAAAAAAAAGGGTGACTTAGTTGAAGAGACATACCAGGAAAATGCTCTTTGCAACAGTGCTTTGAGTGGACACAAGTGTGCGAGATAACATTTGTCAAGCCAGAGAAGAGGAGGCAGTGGCAACGTGTACAGGAACAGAGAGGTCTAGCAATAGAATTCTATTTGATAAGATTTATTGGCTTTTCTTATAGTCGTAATCATAATTTTGATGCTGTATCTGTATTGCACAAAGCACTATTAGTAGAAATTGCATATGTATATACACTCACACAGTAGTCATCTGCTGTTCTTGTGTTCAGTTGTTCTCTGAAGCTTCCTTGGCACAGCAAAGCCTGATCTTTCATCTGAACAACAGGTAGATAGATATATTACAGTTTGTTTCTTGAATTAGTCTGAAATTGTATTTCTATTTTTTAACTGCACAACTAACACTGGTGCTGCTTACTTGTTCATTAATGTCCTGGTGAAGTGCTTAATTGTATTTTCTGAACTAGGTGTTACAATTTACAATAAATAAAACAATAATTAGTGTGTGTGTGTGTGTGTATGTGTGTGTGTGTGTATATAAACTGCTCACATTAGTCACGATTTGGGCCCCATTACACTAGAGCGGTCTAAAGATGTGGGCAAGATCTTTAGCTGGTGTAAATTGTCATAGCTCTGTTGACAGCAATGGATCTATGACATTTTACACCAGCTAAGTATCTGCCCCATAGTCCTTAGCCTAAAGAGTTTACAATCTAAGGCATTTCACTATTGCCTACGTGAGTGTGTGTTTTCTCAGACAGTATAATCCACAGCTGAACCCTTCAGAACTCCCATTGATATGCCATGATACATTGTTGAAAACATTCACTTACTTTATGGCTTCCAGAACATTTAGGTATAAATAAATTATAAATTTGTGGATACAGTACTTGCAACTTGTATCTGTCCATGAGAGAGCTCTCAGCCCACTCATCCAATTCTTACAGCATTAAAACATCTAGAAGGTATGTCACAGGACATGCTGATTGGTAAGTTTATATTTATTGTTTCTGGGTGTGTTACCTCCATGCAGTGAGGAATATATTAAAGTAGGGAACCAATTACCTGCCAATTGGCAGGGCTCACATGTTCAGAGGTGCATTGGGCCATCAGTTTAGCAGACTAAATAAGTAAATAATTGTCAGGGGCTTACAAAAACTATGCCAAGCACTAGTTTCAGGGATAAATCCATGACCTCCAAGCAGTCAGTTACATTGGTGTTCAGCTGCACCAGAATCTTCATGGTTATGACTTTGACATCTCTAAAGGAATTTTTTAATCTACTGTTTTTCCTGCATGCTGTGCATGTCTCTGTTTACACTGACAATCCAACTTTGAAGATTCCAATGATTTGAAAGAACACTGAGGCACAAGGCACTCTCTGGAAAATTGATTCCACTTTTCTACTAAATAGACACACTGATTGGATTTTACAGTAATGCTCACATATTCTTTTGTGCTTTTGTTCATATAGTACTGTGTGCTTTTCTCATTTTTCACTGTCACATTTTTTACTCTCTTTGCCATTGTGAAGTTTCAGAAAATTATCCTTATTTTAAATGGAGAGGAAGATATGTTACAGTAGCCGTGGAGTTTTACTGGTTGGATCAACACTGTAAATAATGTAAGCCTACATTCAAATTTTAGTTTATAGAAACTCCTTTACTGGCAACAGGGAATCTCATTTCACCTGTCATTCACTTCCTAAAACTACTGTACTGTACCTATTCTTATGGTAAACTTAAAGTAGTTTTAAGTTTCCAAGACAGAATTTAATTATGTTTTCCATATCCTATGCACAGGATAACTACTGTATGTTGTTCTGAGATAATGCCCTTCTAATTGCCTGATTCTAACAAGAAGTAATAGACTCCATTAATAATAGTTTTTAATCAGGGATAGATAAAACTAATAAACATCTGAGGTTCCTGAAATGTTCTGAACCTTTCAGGACCTCTGTCTTGTTTTAATTTGGAGAGTAAGTGAAGATCATGTACAACAGCTTTCTGAAAATGTAAATCAAGAGCTTTTTTCCCTCCAATTTTAATGATTTGCAGTACCTCATAACTCTTGGCTGCCAGTTATACTCAGATACCTTCTCCTTACCCTGGCATTCCCTTTAGTTTTTATCTTATAAAATACCTATCCAGTTAAGGCTTGATTCAGCATCATTGAAGTCAATAGGACTTCTTCTGTTGATTTGATTGGAGTAGGATCAAGCCTTTAGTATCTAAATATGATTCTATAATTTTCAGTCCTATGATAAATTCTAAGTGATTCTTTGTGTTGCAGCATTTCTGATGCCAGAGTTTATATTTATATTTTGGCATTTTTTTCCTTTGCTCTTCTGTTCAAGCTGTTACTTCTGCTATCATCCTCAAGTCACTCACACCAAAACAGAAACAAATAAACTAACGACTTTCTGTCTGCAATATTGTCTTCTTTGTTCCAAATATCTCTGAACTTTTACCATACATAGCTAAATTCAGAATATTTGCTTCTGTTCACAAAGTTACATAATTTTAAAATGTCCCAATCACAGCTTTAGAATGTGCTGTCACCCTTCCTTATGTTACTAGAATATTTTTGAGATGATTGTGATTTTGTCAACATCAGAAAGAATATAAATTGTGCATAAAGTAAGTGAGGGAGTATCCTAACACAAGTCTCTTGTTTAATTATGCGTAAATTTAAACATAGCTTGTGAGTGGTGATAGAATAGCACCTTAAAGAGTAAAAGCGGCAAAGAGTAGACATACATGCATCTGACGAAGTGGGTATTCACCCACGAAAGCTCATGGCCTACGAAACATTTGTTAGTCTATAAGGTGCCACAGAACTCTTTGCCACTTTTACAGATCCAGACTAACACAGCTACCCCTCTGATATTTAAAGAGTAAAGTAATGCATACAAGCTTGGATAAGGGTCTTCTGTCTAATTTTAGATATCTTAACATATATGAAATGTAACGTGCCATAAACTGTTAGAAACTAAAATTAGAGTACTTATGCAAAATAGGTGTACGTTGTTTTAATAGAATTCTTCTAAATAAAAACCATAACTGTTACCCAGGGTTCTTGCAACCCAAAGCTCTTGGTAAGTTTTACTCTGTGCGAGGTGGCATCAGGAAATAGATCAGGGGAGACACGGCTGTTTGACCGATAGATGGCTGGCACAAACAGGACAACGCAAGCGTGCTTTCACTTAAAGCTAAACTTAGTCTCAAGCACTTACACATGTCCGCAACAGGTTAGTAATACACCCCCAACCCTCGATAATTACCGAAGCTGAGTGTGGCTCTCGAGTGGCACAGTGGCAGCCCGTCTGCCGGTGGGGAACACAAGATGCATCCAGAGGGAGAGACCATTCCTGAAGAGTCCCCCCTATCTCAAGCTTTTCCCCCTTAGTTATAATTAGTAATAGAATGACATGTCCCTTAAGTAAACCTTGTTAAGTAAGCAGTTTCAATGACCAAGCAAGAGGATCCTTCTGATTATTGATTAACCAGGTGTGGGTTTTTCCAGAGTTTTCAGCCTTGAGACCCCAATAGACATTCCTGGGCCATATCCTCTTTTAAAATGCATGTATCAGCAATTTCAACACAATTCTTATCAGGAAGGATGTGACGTCAAGCTGCCCTTTCTTTGGCACCCCAAACCCCCTCCAGGGCCACCCAGAGAATTCAGGGGGCCTGGGGCAAAGCAATTTTGGGGGCCCCTTCCATAAAAAAAAGTTGCAATACTATATTCTCGTGGGGGCCCCTGTGTGGCACAGGGCCTGGGGCAAATGTCCCCACTTGCCTCCCCAGGCAGCCCTGACCCCCTTCCCTCCTGCCTTGGTCAAGCTGAGATTGTTGAATGGCCAATTTTCAGCTTGCTGACTAGGCCACCTTTAACAATAAGCCATAGTGGTTTCAAGCACTTTACTGGTTTGCCAAAGTCTCCCTATACATAACTAAATTGCAACTAGGATTGCTCAAATGCATATGCCAACAACAATGATAATAAGGCAAAAAATGACGAGCTAAGACCTTGTCCAACCTTTGCAACCAATAACTACAATTTAATGTTCTCCAATATTCACTACCTCCAGATAAAATGAGCAGTCTTTTAACTCCAACAATGTGAGGTGCTGAGAAATAGTTTATGGAGAGTCAGCTAGAATAACAGTTTGCAAAAAAAAAAAAAAAAGCTGTACAGTTTGTGGAGGCAAATAGTCTAATAAACTACTGTGGTTCATGATCAAAAGTTGAACTCACACCAAAGCTGTTTTGAAATGCTCCCACAGTTGAAGTAGAAAAATAATTATAGCTCTATTTCTATTTCCTTTTTATGATAATGACTGGACCGCACCGCACCTTTAAGCAGGGGCAGCAGGCAGCGTGGAATTTGGCTGGCTAGCCAAATGAAGGGAACAGTGCTTTATGGCTGCAGGGTTGCGGGGGGTGGGGGGGATGAGAGGAAAAACTGCTGCGAAAGGGGACAAGGCACCAACTGGCTCCTCCACTGGGAACTAGATGGGTGGAAGGATTTAAAAGGGGCTAGCCCTGTGCATGAAACCCCCTATTATATGGATCAGGCTGAGGCAACATCTACGCTTCCTCCCCCTTAGATGGTGAAATACCAGGTTTGTTCAAGACTTGCTGTGGGCATTGCACTAGCTACCCCTCATTTAGCGGGGTTGGGAAGGAATTTTTTCCTTATCACCAAATTGGCCTAGCTGAAGTTGGGTATTTTTTTTTTGGCCTTCCCACAGTGGGTTCAGCAAGAGCTCTGTTCATGCATGACATGAAGGGTGATGAGTTGTGATCTACACCCTATTATTTAAGTGTAGGGCAGATGTAAGGTATATGGAGACCAGATAAATGGCTTGGAAAAGGACTTAAAAAGGAGGGGCTTTCTAAAGGAATGGAATGGGGGGAGGTTTGGGGCGCCTATGGTTGGTACCACAGGCAGCCAATCCCTTTCTTATGTTAGGGCCCTACCAAACTCAGTCCATTTTGGTCAATTTCACAATCATGGTATATTAAAAATTGTAAATTTCATGATTTCAGCTATTTATATCTGAAATTTCATGGTGTTGTAATGTAGGGGTCCTGACTCAAAAAGGAGTTGTGGAGGGGTTGCAAGGTTATTTGTAGGGGGAGGTTACAGTACTGCTACCCTTACTTTAGTGCTGCTGCTGGCAGCAGCGCTGCCTTCAGATCTGGGCAGCTGGAGAGTGGCAGCTGTTGGCCGGGAGCCCAGCTCTGAAGGCAGAGCCACTGTCAGCAGCAGCACAAAAGTAAGGTATGGTATGGTATGGTATGGTATTGGCACCCTTACTTTTGTGCTGCTGCCTGCAGAGCTGGGCCCTCAGTCACCAGCTGCCATTGTCTGGCCACCCAGTTCTGAAGGTAGCATTGCAGAAGTAATGGTGGCATGGTATAGTATTGCCACCCATACTTCTGCACTGCTGCTGGTGGGGCTCTGCCTTCAGAGCTGGGTGCCCGGCTAACAGCCGCCACTCTCTGGCCACCCAGTTCTGAAGGTAGCATTGCAGAAGTAATGGTGGCACGGTATAGTATTGCCACCCATACTTCTGCACTGCTGCTGGTGGGGCTCTGCCTTCAGAGCTGGGTGCCCGGCTAACAGCCGCCACTCTCTGGCCACCCAGCTCTGAAGTCAGCACAGAAGTAAGTGTAGTAATACTGCTACCCCCTTAAAATAACCTTGTGACACCCCCCCCCTCCCGGAACTCCCTTTTGGGTGAGGACCCCAATTTGAGGAACACTGGTCTCCTCCATGAAATCTGTATAGTATAGGGTAAAAGCACACAAAAGACCAGATTTCATGGTCTGTGATGCATTTTTTATGGTCATGAATTTGATAGGGCCCTACTTATGGCCCATCTTAACCCCCCTCTAAGGGAGGTGGTAAAGTCCCAGCAATGGATTGGCTGGGGGACCTGGATGGAAAGAGAGGAGGAGCTGATGGAATAAACATGGGGTTACCTGCACTGTACACTTTTATCTGCCAAGTAGTCACAGACATTAAAACTATAGCAAATGTCTCTCATGTCCTTTCAGTGTAGCAATAGAAACTAATTTACAATCAATGCCCAAGAACCCCTTTTACCAAATATCAACAGAACTGAAGAGGAAAAACAAAACAAAATCTAAAGGACTAGCATCCTGCAGTCAGTGACTCAGTTGAAATCATACTGGGCAGAGACCAATGTTAGTTTGCATCTTTCTCATAATAACTTGTAAGAGAGAATAAAAAAATGTAAAAAGGGACCAAATGGATACTGGCAAAAGACAAAATGTTTCACAGTTTGTAAGCAATGGCATATGTGCTTGGTTGATTTGAATGGTGTTAACATTTACAGTATAACTGGTTTTTTTATTATTTAAACTGCATTTTAGAAACTGACTAAAATTTTTCAGGTTTTTATGAACTGCTATTGATCAGCTGAGCTTAGTTTCACCAACACACACAACTAAATAGAAGAATATTGATTGACAGCTCTTTAATTACAGTATTAGTTTCTCAAAATGTTCGATCCTTTTCATTTTACGCTTACCTTAACAATATGAATACAAAATGACTGTTGACTTACAGATCAATTTCAAAAATGTAATTCTCTATTATGATGAACATATTGCCAGCCTTTTCTGATTTCATTAACAAACATCTGTCCTTTTTCTAATCTTTAGCTATCAGGAATAAAAAGTATACCATATGAGAGCCACTTGGATATCTTACTTGCATTTAGCACTTGGAAAAAGACAACAAATGTGCACAATACCGGTACTCAGTACCAATCCTGTTTGGAATGCTAGACTGATAATGTAGCTGGTTTCATAGAATTGTAAATGCATACACTTTTCTGTGCATAAACAAAAGTAAGAGGAGAAGGAGAAGGGAGAAACAGCTGAACACTGTTCAACATTAAAATATATTTCAGAAGGAGTCTAAAAGGGACCTTTGTCAAATAATTGCCTCTGCTAGAAAATGGCCAGACTATCCTCAGTTACTGTCAGATGCTAGAGAGTGAGAAGTACTTAACAGAAAATATTTTAAATATCTTATAGTATGGCAATCTTTGATGTGTCTTAATTTGGAACAAAGCAAACTACATTAAAATGTACAATATACTGTATCTGCTCCTGATATTACATAATATTCACACACTTAATTATATCACTGTATAAACATAATCTTTTGTTCCTGTTTGTCATGGGTCATTTGATACATGGCTGCAATTCTGCTCTCTTACACTGTTCTAAATTCCAATAACTCCACTGTCTTCAATTAAGTGATATTGGTGTAAGTGTGATCAGAATCAGGATATATCTGGATACATTCTGATATAGACTGAAGTGATTTGTGTTTGAAGTGATTGAAAAAAATCAGTTAAGCTTGTGACTTTAATCCAAAATGTCCTTCATGCTAGAATAGAATCACGAACAGATTTGGTCTATTACATTCATCCTACATTTAAATGGACAATTTAACCATTCCCTTGAAAAGAAAGTTAAACATCTTTTGTGTGTGTGCGTGTGTGTTTGTGTGTCCTTTTGTTAGTAATACTCTAACTTGTCCCAACTAACAAGATCCTAAAGACTGATCTGCAGATATACAATTCCCATTGTACGAGACACTGCACCACATCCTCTCCAAACCTTGTCAGACCCCTTCAGAGTGCCCTTTGTGTAGAGCTAGCTTTAGGTCACTTGAAAATTCCCTGGTGCAAGGGCACTGAATAACCCATCTATCCTTGTAGGGCAATTCTCCACAAAAGCAGTACAAAAGGTGTAGAGTTGGGTCAAGGATCTGACCCATGAGGTCAATGTAAGAGCAGTTACTGCTCACCTGACTCCAGGGCTGGCTCCAGACCGGGAGTGCCTGCAGGAGGTCCACTGGAGCCGCGGGACCAGTGGACCCTCCGCAGGCACGTCTGCAGGAGGTTCACTGGAGCCACGGGACTGCCAGAGCGCCCCCCGCGGCATGCCGCCCTGCTTGGGGCGGCGCAATTCCTAGAGCCACTCCTGCCTGACTCTCACAATCAGTCCCACTGATGCAGATTTGGATCGATAAAACATTTTCGTTTTATAGTTTGGAATGGCTTGAATGTGTTACATGTGTGTGATTTTCTTCAGTTTATGAATCATGATTATAACATGAAACTCTGAAACAAATTGTGAAGGGTCACTGTTGTTTTTCCCACCAACACTCTTCATTTAACATAATTCTGTTTGTGGAGATAACTGACATTTGTTGTGAAATGAGCTTTAGTGGAAAAAATAAAATACATGGATCTGATTCACCAAGGTGTCATTCCAGTTTTGTGCCAGTATAATTCTTTTGGCTTCATTAAAGCTACATGAGCATAAACTGGCATGAAGTAGTGAATTAACTTGTATCTTAAACGTCAGTTTTCAAACTCTTAGGGCCTGATTCTTTTCTCATCTAACTCAGAGTACATCCACGGTAACTCCATTGATGTTAATGTTAAAGTTACACAGGTATAAAACCAATGTCAGATAAGAATACAGCCTATATTGTATAACAGGTGAGAATCTATTTCAATTCACTAATTAAAGAGAATCTTGATTCTAGTTAAAACGAAGTCAGCTCTTTCTTCAGTGTATTTGTGATTCAGTGACATTGGGCCAAATTTATTATTGGTATAAGCCTAAAGAAGTCTTTGGAGTTGCACCAAGGATGAGTTTGGCCCACTGTCTTTTACCTTGGAGGTTGTGAGGCTGGTTCTACTGAATTACAGGTAAATGAAGAAAATCAAAATTATTCAAGTGGTAACAGATGATTCAGATATTGCATGCATATTATATCATTGCTGTACTATTTAACATTTCTTAAATGCAGGGATGATTAATTCTGACCTATTGAAGGTGAGAATATTGGCCAGAGTGTCAAGCTGGAGGTCTGTAAGGATTATCCGACTTCTCATAGAATTTCATAACATTGGTTTGTGCATAACTTCAATATTGCAATTTAGGATTTATTTTTAATTTCCTTTTGATGAGAGACTCGACTCTGATGTTTGTATGTTAGAAAACCTTCTGCTTTTATTTTTTTTACCAAAAAAAGTGCAAATAGCTGTAACATAATAGCCAGAAAACATAATACTTTTCTATTTTTGATGTTGATCTTCAAAGCATTGTAATAAATCTGTGACCACCTAGGGGCTTTACAGTTGACCTTGTTTCCATACTCAGAATTTTATCATGGCAGGGGGGGATAAGGCCTCAATTTGTTTTATCAAAATGAATGGGCCTGGCTCATACTATTTGAGGCAAAATATAATTTGTTTGTTGTAAGCAATGTATGGCCTGTGATTTGCATTTTAGCAGTTCTTATACCATCCAGCAGAGGGTAGTAGTACACATATACAACACTAGCCAGCTTGGGACATACACCTATACTGAGAAAAAGCTCATCCTTAAGCATCTGTGGTCAAAATCTCACTGCTCAAACTGATCTAAGACCTGCTAATACTTTACAGTTGTCACAGTGCTGCATACCATACTTACAACATATCAACAACAGCAGGAACCTGAGCAGACCTGAGACCCTTTCGATCAAAAAAAAAAAAAAAAAAAAAAAAAAAAAAGCCCTGAGCATTTGAGCTAAGGGAGAATTTCTTTTAGCTATTAATAGTATAGAGCCTCACACAGGGTGTGTGTAGCAGTTGAATAGTTCCAATTGTCTCAAGTAGATAGCAGTGACACATGAATACACTAGCCAGTAGTCCATTTCATTATCAAAGGGTCTTAGAAAAATAGGAAAAAGCCATTTTGCCATTTTTTTTAACTGAAGAATTTTAGTGCAAATGAAATTAAGAGATCAGTAGCACTTATTTCTAACCTGGGTAAGCATGTAATCTGCAAGCCATTGCAAAAGCCTTCCTGTCATACATATACTGAAGAGGAAAGCTGAAAAAACTGAAATGTATTACTAGATAATGGGTATGTTTAATTTGTTGAATTGGGCAGTGTGAAGGGTTAACTATCTCTGTAGATAGGCACAGGGGGTTAAATTGTAGCTTTGTCACAAATCCCATGTATGAATTCAAAAAAACTCAGAATCTATTGATCAGTTTCTCCCTGCTCAGGGGGGAGCATTGTATCCTGTATCATCTCTATACATGATGTGGCATATGTCGTTCAGTGTGCTGGGCCAGCTATGTTGCCTTGGCTCCTCTCACTCTTTACATCCAAACAATCTCTGCCTGCCCACTTGTGTGAAGGCAGAGAGTAGGCTGTTTTCCTGCCACTTCCTTCTGCAGGAGTGTCAAACAGGCCAGAATGAGTAAATGAGATTATGTATGTTCAAGATCATAGTAAAGGGCAGGATGGAATAAATCAGTCTGTGGCATGGAAGTGTGACTGCCAAAAAGCTTCTGGGAGATGTGTAGTGTCTCTCTCCATGCCCTTTGAGGGATCTTGGCATCTAGGGGTTGCTAGGAACAAGCAATCCCTACACCTCCCAGGTAGTCTGGCTGGACCTGGCTGATACACAAGGCAGCAAAGACAATGTTTCTTGTATCATCCCTTCACCCTCCAGGAACGGACATGCATATTCTGTCCTTATGTTATTTTGGGGCCTGATTTTCTACACATTGAAGCCAAATAGGAAATATACCAATTGGTTTGAGGGGATTAGGATCAGACACTTTGAATACCTTTTCCCTTTGTGGTTTATAGGTACACCCTCCTGAAAGATGGTTTTGTCTGTGGGTAGTACTGCATGATTAAAAATCCCTACCCACAAATAGTGACTGGTAGTGGATATTCTAGGCCAAATTGAAATCTCATTTGCAGTGATGTTAATCTGGGATAATTCCATCGATTTCTGTCTATGACTTTACTCTAGATTTACACCCAGGTAACAGGTCAGAATCTGCACCTCCCCATCCCTTCTCTTAAAATCTAAACACTCTTGTTTCTCTGAGATCAAAGATAGTTAAGTAAATTCTGTATCAGTTTGGTTTGCCTAGTTTAACTGATTTGTTATTATGAAAAGTAAAACTAAAGATGTACTGGTCATTTATCTTTCTTTGAAAACATATTTTGCTTACATACTTTAGTTAAAATATTACTGCTTGTTCCACTTCAAAGTGTCTTTGAAGGCAAAAATAACTACTAATAAGAATTTCTGTATATAATAGTAATTAGTTTCCTCTCATGGGCAATGTGGCTTTTTTATGCTATTTAATTTGTTGATTAGAGCCATTTCAGCAACCCTGTCTCATCCTGAGTAACCCAGGTGACTGATGCCACTGATGTAGACATCATGGTGTATTTCCAGGGTTAAGTGCTATTCAGTATCAGTAAGGATTGCAGAATATGATCCACCATAAACAGTTTCAAATGTATATATAATCCCTTCAGATAGTACAGAATATAAATCCAGTGATGAAGACTTGTCACTAGTGGCACTAAAATAATTGGCATATTATTGTATAATGGGAAGAATATATGTAGCTAAATTGTATTTCACAGTGCAGTTTTACTCTACTGCATTGTAAATGGAACAGAGTTCAGCTGGAATTTATGTAGAATACTTATCCTTTGTTTCAGTTGCATAAGCAGCTTTAGAATGACACAAAATTGACAATCCATTATTATTTATTTTACTGCTTACAGTTTTTGCAAGGTAGAAAGATTGTCATTTAGATTGCTCTTTGTTCCATTGTGACCTCTCTGTCATTCAGCCAGCGCCAGAGGAAAAATGACCTGAAGAACTCCCATATTGCAAAATTATCTACCTTCATTAGGATGATGTGTAACAGTTGCTTGCTGCTGTATGTGGTAACATTGTAGAAAGTCTGTAGAGCTAATACCATAGATTTGTATCCTCAGCTTCTTTCTGTTAATGTCTATTTAAAAGTTTGGCTATATGCTGTTAAATTGTTAAAACTTTGAAACAAACATGAAATATATTGGAGAGAGTATGATAAACATGGCAACATAAACACTTACAGCACCAACCACATATTTGCATGACTGCTTTTTCACTTTCTGCAAATAAACAAAAATATCACTAGCACTAACATTAGAGATGATTTAAACACTAAAGCATAAGGTTTTATATCCTTTCCTCACAATGCATTGGCAATTTTTGTTCTCCCCTTGCTTATTGTTTATACCAGGGGTCAGCCACCTTTCGGAAGTGGTGTGCCAAGTCTTCATTTATTCACTCTAATTTAAGGTTTTGCGTGCCCCAGTAATACATTTTAATGTTTTTAGAAAGTCTCTTTCTATAAGTCTATAATATATAACTAAACTATTGTTGAATGTAAAGTAAATAAGGTTTTTAAAATGTTTAAGCAGCTTCATTTAAAATGCAGATCTTATCAGTTTAGTGTGATCCTTGCGCTTGCTTTTCCGTGCTGAGTTTTCCAATGTCTGGCATGTATTTGGATACTTTAAGCTGCACACAGGCTTCTGCGGGATCAGTTGTTAACCAGCTCTGAGAGGGACAGAGGACAGATTTCTGTATGACAATACCCGTTCACACATGTCTGTGCATCCAAATACTGAAAGCATTGCAAATACAATTTTCTTCAAACAGTTACACTTCACTGGCAGGGACGTCCAGCAGGTCAGAATAGAGGCCCCATGATCTATCTTGGTAGCTTGAAGTGCACTCTGCAGATCTCCAAACTGTGATGCCCACAATTCTGAGCATTTTTATGCTGCTCATTCCAATTTTAATGGAATGAGCTGCATTTTGAAATCTTCAACACCCATCCGCTGAAATACAGACAAATCCAAGTCACTTTCGTTGAACTTTTCAGGTTTAATTAGAAAAGAAAGCATTGGGCCAAATTGCTGGAAATCTTGAAATCTGTCAGAAAATTCTGATTCCAGTTCTTGCATGTACATTCCAATCTCATCGACACTGACAATGCAATGTGTTGATAGCTTTTTTATATGTTGGAAGTAGCGGAAAGTTGAAGTTTGAATATCCCGAAAAAAAAATGCTAGTTTTACAACAAATGCCTTCCAGGCTTCATAAAGAACCAGAACCATTTGCCCTGAACCCTGGAGACAGAAGTTGAGTTCATTTAGGTGAGCAGTGATGTCAGTTAGAAACATGAGCTTACACAGACATTTGTCATCATCCAGTTTGGGGTAGTTTTGTCCTTTTTCCGACAATAAGGCCTTGATTGCATCAAAACAGTTTACAAAGCACACCAAAACCTTGCCACAACTTAACTACCAAATGTTACTGTGAAGTGGAATGTTGTTATAACCATTGTCCATCTCTTCTAGCAGTGCTTGAAACTGTCTGTGAGTCAAACCAGATCGAGCAACAAGGAAATTCACAATTCGCACCACTGCCTTCATCACATTATTAAGCTCTGAATTAGAAATTTTAACACACAGGTTTTCTTGATGGTTGATACAGTGAAATTTGCTTGTTGGGTGGCCAATTTGATCTTCAAGTAACTTTACAAATCCCTTCTGTTTCTGACCATGGGAGGTGCACCTAGGGTGACCAGATCAGAGGGATGAAATATCGGGACGCGAGGGGGAGAGCAAAAAAAAAAAAAAAGGCGGCGGGGAAAAAAAAAAAAAACCCAAAAAAACCAACAGCAGTTTCACAGGGGCCGCGCCACGGGATCGCACACAGCACCCCGGCAGCGCGCGCTGCCCTCCCCGCGGAGCCTCCTGCCCCCCAGCCCGCCCCAGGCACATGTGGCATGTCCCGCTGCCGGTGGGAAGCCCCGCACCTCTCCCGCTCGGCTGTACTCCAGCGGCTCCTTCCTGGCAGTGACGGGGAAGTTTATGGGTTCGGGGTCCCTGACCGGCTCCTCGCCCCTGTCCGCCGGCTGCCCCACCTGGGACAAGTCTCGCCCGCGCAGCCCCCCCCTCTGCCGCATGTCTCCGGCGGCCCACGCCCCCAGGCCGCGCTGCCCTCGGACCCACCGCGCTTCCCCACGGGCTGCAGGGCTGGAGCACTGCAGCGCTCCCAGCCCCATCTGGCCATGGCCCGTGTGCCCAGGCTGCTGCACGGGGGCGTCTCCTCCCCAGGCCCAGCTCGGGATCCAATGGGGCCGTGAGGGGACGAGGCTGGGGGCAGGGATTTGGGGAGGGATCTAATGGGGGAAGGAGGGGTGGGGGCGAAAGCCCCTCCGGGCTCCACCTGTGCGCCGGAGCGGAGGGCAAAATTGTTTGTTTGTCCGTCCAGTGTCCCGACTGAACATCGGTCGGGACGCGGGACAAACAAGCAAATATCGGGACAGTCCTGATAAAATCGGGACGTCTGGTCACCCTAGGTGCACCATCTGTCATAAACAGACAGTTAAGGGTTAATTCCTCTTTTACCTGTAAAGGGTTAAGAAGTTCACATAGCCTAGCTGACACTTGACCAGAGGAACCAATGAGGGGACAAGATGTTTTCAAAGAGGGAGGAGGGAAATCAGTCTTTTATCTTTCTGAAAAGTTTGTGCCAGAGTGATGGATCCAGGAATCAGCCATCTAACATTTCTTAAAAGTAGTAAGTGTTTAGAGAAGAAATGTATTAGATTGTTTATTTTCTTTTGTGACTTCATTTTGCATAGAGGGAGAATCAAATTGGGTTTCTTTGTGTAAATAAGGTTTTGCCCAGAGGGACATCCTCAGTGTTTTGAATCTGTTGTCTGTGAGAGTAGCTTTCACCCTTTTTCTTTAATTAAAAGTCTTCTTCTAAGAACCTGATTGATTTTTCCTTGTTTTAAGATCCAAGGGTTTTTTGGATCTGGGCTCACTAGGAATTGGTGGGAGGTGAATCAGTCTCAATCCTGCCAGGAAAAGGGGGATAAAGACAGGGGAAATATTTGGGGGGAAGACAGTGTTTCCAACTGATTCTCCCATAAACGTTTGTTTAAACTATTTGGTGGTGGCAACTACTAGATCTAAGCTGGTAAACAAGCTTAGGGGTTATCTCATGCAGGTCCCCACATCTGTACCCTAAAGTTCAGAGTGGGGGTGACACCTTGACACCATCTGTCACACAAAATATTTTTCTGATGTCAACTCCTCGTTCTTCAAAATGGTTTACCAAACTTTCCACTATATCTTTCCCCTTTGTTGTGCAGAACACCACCAACCCCCCGCTACTCCCTGGACTGGTGGCCAGGACCCGGGCAGCATGAGTGCCACTGAAAATCAGCTTGTGTGCTGCAGGTTGCCTACCCCTGGTTTATACTATTTTCTCTGGGATGTGTACATGGTGGTCCCCTTTATTTTCAGTTTTTGTGGGAGCTTTTACTTCTGGTTTTCAATAGTTTGGTTCCTTCAGGCAGCCAAAACATGATACCGTACTTTGGTCTGTTAGTACTATACAAATAATTCACAAAGAACATGAGTCCTTACTAGAAAGAAAGGAAACTATTAAAATTAAAGTCATTTTGGTGTAAACTCTTTCAATGACAAATAACACAAAATGGATAGTTTCTTTAAGGTTATTATATATGTTCAAAATAGAAGTAAAAACAATTGAAACACAAGGTTGTGGTTCTCTTTTCTTTGAAGACAGTATGCCAGAGTAATTACTACATCTCAAAATAAAATGTTTAGTTAAGCCCTTTGTATTTATGTGGTAACTTTGTACATTTTACTTACTAAATATCATGAAATTGTTATTATTATGTCTGTTAAGTACATCAATGTTTAGAGACACCCCGACCAATACCAAAACTCTGTTGTTCTAGATACTGTACCAATAGTAAGAGGCAATTATTGCCCAGAAGAACTAACAATCATATGCCCTGTTTGACTTTAATGGAACTTCTTATACTGGGTAAAATTAGGCATATGCATAAAGTCTTTGTAGGATTAGGGGCTAAATGATTTCAACTTTCTGTAGATTATTATTATTTAGAAAGCTCTAACAGCATGCAGAAATGCTGTGGGGGAAATATTCCCTTTCAAAATCATCACTAAAATAAGGTTATGGTTGGTCAAATGTATTTTCTTGCCACAGAAACACTAAACACGTATACCAATATTTATGTATTAGTCACTAAAGTCATGGTAGTTAGACACCCATGACATACTAACATTGTCAATTTAACATTATCACCCTCAATACACATATCAGGAATTGAAAATCACACCGAATGCACAACTTAAGCTCCATATTTAGAGTGCTACATTCTGTAATATTGTAATGACAATTTTAATCTTAAAATTACAAAATTGGGTTACAGTTGTGGGACAGGCACCATTGTTTTGTACCATATCACATGTGCACAATGGCCCTAAACCTGATGAATCAGGCCTTGGGTGTAGACCTGGCTGGAGTATAGCAATTCCATTTTGAGGCAACTTTTGAGGTTTGGCATTTGTTTTTGTTCCACAATTGGAATGAAAACAGCGCCTTTTGAGTATTTTCACAAAAACAGAATTGGATTGAAATGTTTGTTGTTAGATCAAAATATGAGTTTTATTTGTGTGTGTGTGTCTCTATACACTTGTGCTAAGGGCATTGACCTTTGATGTAGGAACCCAGGTTCAAATATCTACTATGCCTGGCTCAGAACAGAGTTTGTCATTCTGAATCAGGCAGAGCAGAGACCTATGTTTGCTACATCTCAGGCCAGTGTCCTAGCCACCAGGCAAGAGTGTGAGAGCTCTGCCACTCTACCAACCCCCTACCCCAACCCCAACCATTCTTGATGAAAACTCCATCAAAACCAATACATCTCCACAAAACATTTTGGCTTTGACAAAATTTCATTTAGTCAAAAGTTTTCTGAGCATCTCTAGTTGGGATTATCTCCTTTGCATAAAATTATCTTCAGGCTGCACAGGGGGTATAGCTGGGGCTCCCCTATGTCCTAGCAAACCATAGCTTCAGTAATGGCAGGTTGAGGTATTAACCGCTAGAGCAAGTTAGAGCAGTCTATGTGTGATGGCAGATTGAATTTACACAAAGTGGTCCTAGGATCAGGGACATGCAAAGGGCATGTCTGCAGCCTCCTCAGCTCTACTGAGTGTTCCTCAGATCTGGCCATCAGCATCTTCATATGCCTTACACCAGACAGATAAAGAATGCAACTTTGATTACATATTCAAAATTGTTTACCCTGTCAAAAAAAGAAACTACTTATATGTAATTTACAGTGAAATTGAAAAAAAAACCAAAACATCAGCTATAAAACACACCATGTCAAACTGTGTATACATAAATAGTATTTAAATGTGGACATATGAATATGCATATGGCACAGTGTATAAGTATTTGTATATTTACAAGATATCATTTAATAACTGTATAGATCAGAATTGTTTGCTTGTTGCAGTGTGGTTTCCTTTTATATGAATGAAGCAATGTGGATCTATTGAGCTAGTCATTTAGTTTGTCAGCAGATTCTGGAACATCTATTTGACAGCAAATATTAAAGAAAAATAATATTAGTTAATATTTCCATTGATTGACATTGTGATGCACATAGAAATGTTTATGATGAATAGTATTAATAATAAAACTTGGTGAAATTGTTTTCACCAAAAAAAATGTAGTTTTGGGGTCAAATGAAACACTTTGTGACTTCAAGTCAATTTGCTTTTCAGTTCAAAATGTTGCTTCAGTTATGTTTTTAAAAAATAATTTAGCTTGAAAACAAAATGAAACATTCCATTTCAGCTCAAATAAAGTGTTTTATTTGACCCAAAACAATATTTTTTCTTACTCTTCTGTTCACCAATTTATTTATTTATGTATTTATTTTTGGAACAGCTAGCAAACCAAAAAAAATCAGTTATTTTCACAGCTCGAGTTAATAAATTAAAAATCCACACAAATAAAGTTTAAAAGTAGCCTCAGATTTTGTTATACTCTAGGTGTGAAACAATTTTCAAATCACAGAAAATTCACACTGCAATCTAATAGTAAATACTCTAAACTTGGGAAGGAATCTTGACATTATTCATGCATAACAAATAGGCGTAATCCCCGCTTTAAGTGCCAATCTCAATGCAACCTTAACTAAAAGAAGCTGCTATGATGCCTTCTTAGTGAATTGAGAGGAAACTGTGATCTCTGTCATGGGTGGCAAGTTTGTAGAAATTTTGGTGGTGCCCAGAACCCGCCCCCCAACTCCATCCCCCCAAACTCCGCCCCCACCTGCCTAAGGCTCTGGGAGGGGGTTTTGGGGGGGAGGTCTGGGGTGCAGATCCTGGGCTGGGGATTAGGGTGCAGGAGGGGTACAGGGTGCAGGCTTTGGGATGGAGTTTGGGTGCTGGGTGCCGGCTCTGGGCTGGGGCAGGGGGTGGGTGTGCAGGAGGGGGTGAAGGGTGCAGGCTTTGTGACGGAGTTTGGGGTTGGGAAGGGGTGTGTGGGAAGGGGGAGGGGGTGCACCTTCTGGGGAGGAAGTTTGGGGATAGGAGGGAGTACAGGGCTGAGGATGAGGGATTCATGATGCAGGAGGGGGCTCAGGGCTGGGGCTGAGGATTAGGGTGCAGGGGGATGAGGGCTCCTGCTGGGGCTGAGGATTAGGGTGCGGGGGGATGAGGGCTCTGGCTGGGGCTGAGGGTTTGGGGCGTTGGAGAGGCTCAGGGTAAGGGCAGCCTGCTTTGCCATTAGTGGAGGGCAGGCGCTAGGACCCTGCGGCAGCAGACAGCAGTTCTGCCAGGAGCCAATCTCTGGCAGCACAGAGCAGGCAGGGGAGAGGCGCAGCTGCTTTTTGTCAGGCAGGGACGCGGGGGGGGGGGGGACATGCAGAGGGGGTGGCAGGAGGGGGGCTGGGACCTGCTCCAGGCAGGGACGTGGCGGGGGGGGAGGCCCGCCGGGGCCCGATCCAGGCAGGGCCGGGGGAGAGACCCAGTTCCAAATATTGCTGGAGCAGGGCACCCGGCCCTGAATATTCCTGGAGCCCGGGCACCGCAAACATATATAACCTGCCGCCTATGATCTCTCTGTATCAAGGAGTTTATGATCGGAACATGACACGTATGAAGGACTCTTTAAAATGGTACAAATATCTTTAGGGAATTCATCATTAAAGTGTGATATAGAAGTGCTTTTTAGGAGAAGACTTAATAAATATCAATCTGTAGCCCTTTTCATCCACAGATCTTTAAGAAGTGTAGTTTGGTGTTTGAGGAAGGGAAAGTGTTTTACGTGTAAAAGGGTGGCATGAAAGATGAATAAAAGATGAAAGGGGGAGTATGTACGAGCAAAAGTTAATGAATCACATATCCTGGCTTTACAGAACTAAATTGCTGTACAGTAAATACCTGCAACTACAGAATACGTTCATTTAAATAGCATTCCGCAACATGTTTACCATAAAGTTAAATAGCTATCAGTTATCCTATAACTAGCAAAGAATATTTGGGTAATATGCACGGCCTGTTAAGAACACTTTTGTGCAGAAAATCCAGATTTAATTGTGTTGAACAGGGTTTACAGAAGCAGTTTTTTTACTCATGCCATCTAAGACACAGTATTAGCTTTCTGTGCTCACTCTGAATTCTTTAGAGTGCTATTAATTATATATTGGGAACATATTATTTTCTCATATCTCTTACAAGTGACTCAAAGAACAATCAGAACTTACGTAACCTTGAAATATGAGTCCAATGAGTATGCTTTTTTCTTCATGCATACTCTATAATAGCAGCACTGTACATTATGCAGGTGGCTGCTGAAACAATTACTGTATTCATTTTGTGCTCTAGTCTTTGCATACAAGGGTTGACACTTCATTATCTATTAAGGTCATGTTCTAGTTTACTCCAAGAACATTCTTTTGCCACTGTTTCAGACATTAGAACACTATTAATAGTGTCAGATCCTGTTAACGTTTACATCATAACTGAGAGCAGATATTAAAGTGAAGTTCACATTAAAGACTGCTAAAATGCCTGCCACTAACAATTATGGTGGGGCAGTATTAAATTCCTCATTTATTTCCAAAGGTCAGATTAATAAAGCTGCATGGCACATTATCATAAAGGGTGGACCTAGCTGTCTGTTTTGATTATGCTTAAAATCTAGTGTTTCTAGGGAGACTTTACAAGGAGTGAATTCATCCATTCTTAACTAGCAGTTTAAATGTGGGTAATTATTAGACCCATTTTTAGAAAGGATCCAACCCAGAGGCTGCTGTCAATCAAATGTCTTTCTGCTTTTCACTTTACAAGTACAAAAAACTCAGTTTATTTTCTAAAAAAAAAGAAAATTCATAATCCTTCTATTTAACTAGCTCCTTGAGTAGCTGAGGTTATCCAGTTGGAAGCACCAGATGCAAACTAGTATTACTTTAAATATTAAAAATAGGATGGTCTAAATCCATTCAGGCAAGAATTATGAGAAATTTATTGGAATTTTAGTTCTTCTCCTTTCCTTTCGCTCAGGACATCTGTCAGGAACCCAGGTAAGACACTAAGGCTACGTCTACACTACCTGCCGTATCGGCGGGTAGCGATCGATTTTTCAGGGATCGATATATCGCGTCTCATCTAGACGCGATATATCGATCCCCGAACGCGCTGCTATCGATTCCGGAACTCCACCGCCGCGAACGGCGGTGGCGGCGTCGACATGGAGAGCCCCGGACATCGATCCCACGCCGTGAGGACGGGTAAGTTATCGATATAAGATACTTCGACTTCAGCTACGTTATTCACGTAGCTGAAGTTGCGTATCTTATATCGATTTTTCCCCTTAGTGTAGACCAGCCCTAAGAGATTCTTTCCCAAAACAGGAACACACCAGCTCTGGCAGTAGTTTTCTACCACTGTTTCTACTTAACAGAAGTATGAAATGCTGTTGTCTGCCAACTGTCTCCTACTCTGAATAACTTAAGGGCCTTCAGGAATAATGCGAACTCTGTAGGCATCTCAAGTAAATGAACCTGAGTGTGATACCACAGCATGTTCCACATGCAACAATTAAACCAACTCCAATGTTTAGAAATGCTAGAAAGTGAAATCCTGTGAGTGGAGAGAGAGCAATGGACCTATTCTGTGTGCCAAGATATACACATTAGGCCTGATTCTCATGTACAGCAAGGCGCCTTCATATCACTCTGACAGGGTAAAATGGGCTTAAAATGCGTGTAAATGAGAATCAATTTTATGAATTATAATCCTCAAATATAATCCCAAATGGATGCTAAAACCAATTACTGCCAATGTGACTGAAGTCTTAGGCTTCCTATGGCAAGATGGCTCCCACCTCCCATTGTTTCCAATGTGACTAAAGACAGACTGTCCTAAGAGAAGATGATGTAGTTTTAGTCGCCATATGAGGTCTAGACAGACGACAGGAGAATGTAGAGGTGCCTAGAATGCAATGGCATGGATAGGAGGAAGAGGGAATCTGGGCATCTACTGGGAGACAGGACAGGACACTGTAAGGAGTCAGAATAATGGGAGAAGTAAGAGAAGATGGAGGGCTGTGTAGGGAGAAAGAGACTGACTGAGGTGGGTAGAGGAGTATGGAGGGCAGAAAGCAGACTGAGGGTGATTCAAGGAAATGTGGGGAGCTGGATGCAGAATTAAGAGGGTGCAACAGAATGTGATGTGTCAGAGTAGGAGACAAGGGCAAAGGGAGAGAAATATCGGTGCAAATGAATGTAGAGGAGAAGTTAGGGACAGGAGACTGTGCAAGAGTATGGTGAGCAGGGTAGTCTTTCCAGTCTAGTTAGAGATGGAAAGATTGGCAGCCCTCCAGGGACAAGGAGAAGGTAAAAGTAGTGAATAGGGAGGCCTGCGTATTGTATTTATGGTTGAATTCGGAACCTAAGCTGAACCACCAAAATTGAGAGTCAGTAACTTCCCCCAAAGATGAAAACAAATCATAAGATCAGCAAAATAATGTGATTTTAATTTTTTTCTAAAATCTCATTATTTTTAAGTCAATCTGAATAAAAATATTCAAAAATGGATGTGACTCAGGATTTCTGAATGCTTGGCCAATATTGCTGCATCCCCAGGCCGACAACATTTTTGTTTAAAAACAAGTAAATAAGGTGGAAAGTGTTTGACTAAGGCAACCCTACTCTGTTACATCACCAGGTGTTGAGGTTTAATTAGTATTTGCAAAATGCATTGAGATCTTCAGATGAAAGATGCTGTATAAGTGCAAATTATCATTAAAAGGTGTCCTAGTTCTTATGCATGTAGTATTTGCTGCACTCTACCAGATTTTTCTATATGTGCAGGTTTCTCTGTGGGCATTCATTCCTTGTTATGACTTGTCAGCTCGCCCTTCCCCAAAAAGATATTTAAATATTAGGCCTCTGAAATGCAGGAATTGTTCAGGCAGTTTCTGTTTATTATAGACTTTTAAAAAGGAGAGGTCTTATATTACATATTCTGATTAGCTAAATGTAAACTGGGTTACCAATAGTCTGTCTACGTTGCCTTAGTCATACCTGAAATCTACGTAATAGATATTTATTTGCCAGTATTACAAGGTTGTGTAATACAGAAAGGATTAGGATTATTATTTGAGGTAGCCTAATTTAAACAAGCAGTATTAACACTTTCCCAAAATGTGTACCTACTGGTAAATTGTAGATACCTTTATTCTAATAATCACTCTGCTATTCAGCCATTAATTTCCATAGCAACCATTATGCTACACAGTGCTTATACGTCTTGAAAAGAGCCAATAAATGTGTGCCAATAACTCCATCTACCTCAGCCCACAAAGTAAACAAGGTTAACGGACACAGTCTGCTCACCTTACTCCTTAGAGTGGTCATATTGAAGCCATTTACAGATAACATAAAAGGACAGAACTCCCATTTACTTCTGTGTGACAACTTCACGTGAGGAAGGTAAGCAGGGTTTGCTCTTAAACCTAACTGATATAGAAATATGCTAAAAAATGGATTATTTGGGTGGGTGCTGACATGTAATTTTGTTTTGATGGATCAACAAGAAAACAAAGTGCTAACTGAAATTTGTGCTTTAGAGCTACTCACATATAATCTTTAACACTGATTCACTTTATGCCATTTACTGTGCAGTTATACCATTCAGTTGCATTAATTCAATGAACTAGCTAAATTCATGGAGGATAGGTCCATCAAGGCTATTAACCAGGATGGGCAGGGATAGTGTCCCTAGCCTCTGTTTGCCAGAAAATGGGAATGGGCGACAAGGAATGGATCACTTGATGATTGCCTGTTCTGTTCATTCCCTCTGGGGCACCTGGCATTGTCACTTTCAGAAGACAGGATACTGGACCAGATGGACCTTTGATCTAACCCAGTATGGCCGTTGTTATGTTCTAATTCATTAAGGGACACCAACTGATATTACATTCAGAAATGAGGACATGCAATTTTTATACACAATTCAAGGACATTTAGTAGTCCAATGCTCATGGTCCTTTCTTTTGCCCCAAGATATTTCCAAGGATGTGAAACCTCTCTTTAATTTCTGGTTCTTGCAATTTATTTCAGTATCTTCCCTGTGGCTTCTTAATCCAACAGTGAAAGATGTGGGCAGACAGCATAGAGCAACTGAACAATACTTTTACCTATAGTATTTAAAACACATTCAAAAAACAATCCACTGACCATCACAATAACACACCCCCCCATTCCCTATCAGAATCCTTTTAGCCTCCACTTACATATTACACTATGGTTGACACCAATGAATATTATGTGTTCAGCTTTAAAAATGCAACCCATCAGACCTACACACAAGCAAAAGTGGGAAAGAAATGCCTTATTCCTCCTATCACTGCATAGTGAGTTTGGTCAGTTACTTATTCACCTTTACTGATGTCCTTTAGGGGAGAAAACAGATGCTACCTTTTCCAAGCACCGTAGATTCTGGAAATTAGGCATATCTGCATTCCATCCCAAGAAGGAAATATGACTATACATGTATATGAAGTGTGTGTCTGCATGTGTATATCTACAAATATTACACATACAAAAACGACATTGAAAGAACTTTATTAAACTTGTAATGTCAAGCACTCAAAAGTTAGGAAATGCCAGAATTAAGATTGTCTGTGAGACCTTAATTCACACCTCTTGTGCATGTGCATTATGATACAATCTTTAATTACACGAGCACATACTATTTTTTCCACAGCATCCCTGTCTCAGTGCACAGGATGGATGATACTCACTGAATGAGCAGCTATTCAGTATTTTGTTTTCTCCTCATTGTTCAGGCCTTATTTATTGCACACTATTCAAACCGTTTTCTGAAGACAGAATTATTAATTTCCACAGAGGTTTTTCTATGGTGCTCATCACTATAGTATATGAGTGCTTCATTAACTTTTAATTAATTAATCTTCACAATGCCCATGTGAGATAAGGGGGTGCTATCATCACTGCTTCACTAATGGAGAGGCACAGAGAGATTGAGCACAACAGTATCCATTAATTTTGGGTGCCCAATTTGAGATGTTTAGTTTCTGATTTTTCAGGGTACTAAACATCATATAGCACTTTCTGTATTCAAGGTACAGCTCCCATTGACTTTAGTTGCAGCTGTGCGTGCACTAGTGCTGGTTGGAAAAATCCTGACAACATATTTTTTCATTGAAATTTGTGGATTCATCAAAATCTAAACATTTTGCGGAAATGGTTCAATTTTCACAAAGTTTTGATGGAACCCAGGCAGGCTTCCATTTTAAACCTGTCTGGTTGCTTCCCAGATCGCTTGCCCCACTCTTTTGCAACTTACCTGGCAGGCTGATGGTGAGCCCCAGGGTCCCATGGTCAGTTCCAGGGCAGCCCTTCAGATAGACTTCTTTGGAGTCGGGGACTACTTGGGCAACTGGCTCCCCAGGCTGTCCAACTCCCAAGATTGAGGCAGCCTGGATCCAGCTGTGCCATGAGTCAGGGCGCCAGGCAAATATTGCAGAGCGGTGGCTTCCTGGCTCTCTGGCAGCCCAAGGCTGAAGAGGAGCCTGGAAGCCATGAGAGTATGTCTATACAACAAAGAAAAACCCATAGATGGCTCATGCCACCAACTCAGGCTCTTGGGGCTGGGTCTGTGGAGCTATTTCATTGCTGTGTGGACTTCCGGGCTGGAGCCTGGGCTCTTGACCCTCCCACCTCGCAAAGTCCTAGACCCTGGGCTGCAGCCCGAGCCTGGAAGTCTACACATTAATGAAACAGCCCTGCAGCTCAAGCCCCACAAACCCAAGTTGGCTGGCATGGGCCAGCTGTGGGTGTCTAATGGCAGTGTAGACATGACAGGGCTGCCTCCCAATCCAACTCAGCCAGGACTCCAAGGATCCCAGGCCCACTTCAGCCTCCCAGATGGAATTTTGTTTTGAAAATATTGAAAGAAAATGTTTCAATTTTTCAAAACTGGTTTTTTTTGGATTTCTGTTTCAAAAGAATTTCAACATTTTTGTTTGTTTTTCATTCCAAATTGAAATGAAAACAAATTTTAAAATCTCCAAATCCTCTGCAAAATCCTCTGCAATCTCCAAATCTTCTGCACCTTTCTTTGCCCCACTCATATCAGCACTTCTGGAAATCAGAGCCCAGGGTCACAAGTAAGTCATCCAGAAAATGAGGAATGAGGAGGACTTGCCCAACATCATGTCAGAACTTTGTGGCAGAGGCAGGGATAGAATCCAGTTCTCCAGGACAGTATTCAACTGCCTTAGCCATGAGTACCAATTTTCTCTTTTTGCACTATCCTGCCTTATTGACTACACACCTTCCAGCTTTTACAACAAATGAGGTAGAGGTCCTACCAACAGTCTCCTTCATTAAATAACCCTGATTAATCCCCAGAGCAAGCCCATTCTGTGCATTGAATAAGGCAGGGATCCTGCAGAAAAAAATATATGATCATGTAATTAAATATTTAGTCATAATGCCTATGCAGAAAGGGGGCAAATTAAATTTGACTAAGCCAAATTTGGGTGGCTTTTCATTAGGCAAGCAAAAGTCACCTCCCTGACACAAAGGACACCAGTCTGCTGAATTTCAAGTCCTTGTTGAAAAGACTGGCCACTAGAACTTAAAAAATTCTGTTTTTTTTTTTTTAACATGAGTAAAACAATGTAATTTTCCTTAGCCTCTTTCCCGAAAACAGCGGACCCATTTTGGATGAAATTTTCTGAAACAATGCAGCCTAAGCCAATCTCATGGAAGGGTGTCACTTTAAGCTCCATGTAATTAGTTATCATCTGTGGTCTTTAGGCATTTCTAGGCATCTCAGGGAATGCAGTGCTAGCAGAGAGATGCCTTATGTTTGTGACCTTTTTGCTTGAGAAACCTCATCAGAGTGAGCAACAGACACCCTCCCTTCACTTTTTAGAGGTTCAGGGTTGTTTATCATCTCCAGGAGAGATTGTGTGAAATGACTTCAGATGAGAACCCAATTTAACAGCACTGATAGGTATGTCCATACAGTAGTTGTCTCTTAGTTGATATTTGTGTTCCCCCGCCCCTAGCGTAACTGAGTTTTGAAGTGATAATTTTGGTATGCTAATCAATCTCCCTCCAAATGTTTTCTGTTCCTTTTTTCAGTTGTGAACCTGAAATCTGTTCTTTAGAGACATGGGTTCTGTTTTTCAATAATTTCATTTTAACCTTATTTCTGCTGTATATCAGATCTGAACTACTGACAGATTAGAATTAATCTTTCACACTGGTTTTAATCTAGAAAGCCCTAAATGGCCTAGACATAAATTACTTAAGAGATTACTCTCCTATTCTGACCTTTTATACCACCTGTGTACATCCACAATGTTTAATCTAATTCTCCCAAGAGCAAGGCTCACTGCATCCAAAGATAAAGTATCCAGTAGAATTGGAAATAAATCACAAACCTGACTACATTTATTATATATTACAAGATACATCTACTTACCTAAACTTTGCACTAATTATGAACTTTTGCTTCTCTAACATTCAGCCCACTGTCTGGACTTCTCTCTGAGTACAACATTATATTACTGTGCTTCAGAGGTCCCAGTGCATCCACTGCTAACAATTCATGTTAATTTGCTCCCAGTTCAGTGCATATGAAAATAAACTAGATATCACTGTGAATGACCCCTCCAAGGATAATTGGCCAAATCCCAATGTCTTTACTCAGTTAAAGCCCCCTTAAAAATCAATGGGAGTGTTGCTTGATTTAAGATTAAAGAAAAAACTAATAAGCACTTCATTGTCTGTCCCCAAAATAATATCTGAATACTACACTAAGCATTTTTCTTAGCTGTAGAACATGCAGCATAGAATTCTTAGGAGGGAAGCAGAATAAAGAATTTTAACAAATCAGAATGAGACACAAAAATCCCACTCCTGTTAGATGTTCCATGGAGGCTCTAATTAGCACACACATTGATTCTCCCCTGTAAAATGTTAGAGTTGTGATTTCATAGCTTTAGGGATAATTGCCCACTAAAAATGTGCTACAAATGGAGAACAAACCTATAAAAATAATTTTCTGTTATCGTAATTTCTATCCCTAGACGATCATCTGTGCATCTTGCAATATGATCTAATTAACACTGAGATGACCTTCCCCTACCCCAAACACTGAAGAATCCTGTTACTGTTTATAAGGAAGTCAGCAGACACCTCAAAATAGAAAGAGTTATGCAGAGTTACAATTACAAGAAAGTAAATAAAATTGGCATTGCTGGTACAGCACCACAAAGGCTGGGGGGAATATGTTTAAGTGTCTCAAATAAAATCCTCCTTTAAACAGAGTCTCTAGAGTTCTTCAGCACACTTTTTCTCTACAAAAGGAATAAGACCACTAATGGATGTTTTTTCACAGATGGAAAGGATAATAAATTGTATTCATTTTCGCTTAGGTTCCCTTTTTTTCCCCATGGCAAATAGTGGTACAGTTAGTATGCTTGATAAGATTCCAGTCAAAATGCAGCTTATCTTTTCTTCATTATAAGTAGAAAAATATTAAAAACACTGGAAATAAGTGTTTTAGATTATTTCTTCTGTTGTAGAGTTACATTTAAGCTTCTGTTGTCTAAACATCTGGAGATCAAAGGTTGTCAACCTAATAGTTGTTCATAAGGGGTTCATAAGTATGAATTTCTTGACTGACTGAGTTTATAATGTTGTTCTTCCTTTAATATTTTTAGATAATTCATAATCATGTTATCAGTGCTTTTATGCAGAATTTGAAATATATGGGACAAATTGAGTTCCTTATTTAGATTAGAAAAATGTAACCAGAATGTTAACTTCAGGAGCAGTATTAATTTGAACATGTAGGCTGGGATTTTGCAAAGGGCGGTTAAGGGCCCAACTCCATCTGAATACTAACAGTAGTTGGTGCCTAACATTCTTAAATCCCTTTAAAATCCAGCCTTAAATTAACTCTAGTTTTTCAAAATATTTAATATAGTATTGAAATGACATTTTGTTTTGCCCAGGAAAATGGTCAGATTGCATTACATCACCAAATAGAATCAATAAATTGTGATGTGTCACAATGATAAACTGTGTCAAGTAACAGTTATTTTAGGACTAAATAATGGCTTTGCCACAAGCCCTGAGTAGGGGAGAGCAAGTGGTTGTGCTGCCCCAGGAGAAGATTATCTGGTCCCTGGTTTCTCCTTGCTTGGCTGGGAGTTGGGAAGCAGAATCTGCACTGGCATATACTGCTCCAGATTACTTCCCCTGTTGTGCCTGCTCAGTAACCAATTCAATGCACATGAGGGGGTAGAGTGGAATCAAGGTTCTGTCTATTTCTGGCATCTATCAATGAAGCATGTTGGAAGTGTAGAGCGATACTGCAGAGGGTATTCTTCCTCCCCTGCACAGCTACCCACAAAAAGAGTAGCAATCACACAGCAGTAAGGGGGTTCTTTATGCCCGCTTACTCCCCTCTGGGTGCCTACAGCAAGATTCACAGAATAGCCTTTAAATTGTGAGGCTGGCTTGAAAAGCGGTGTTATTAAACCTGTGCATTGCTACCATTTGCAGGATTTTGTTTGTTTTGTTTTTGTATTTTTAAATGTTCAATTATCATAACAATCCAGAAGTATCTCATCTCAATGTAAACAATTTATTTTGGTACAGTGACTTGAGTAGAACAATGTAATAAGGATTTAGAATGTATGGTTAAAAGCTGTACTGGTAACTTAAAATTAATCATATAACATTTGTGGCTGGCAAATTCAGAAAGTCTGATACTAAGGAAAGAGAATCTGGTTTAGAGGAGGGGAAAGATCTGGCCTGCTTCTCAGCCCAGATGCCATACTGAACTAATCCTGACCCTGGTTACAACGATTAGGACTCCACCTATTCAAACATCTCTTTTGCTATCTGACAGTCCCCATAACTTTGTTGTTACTGTGTGAGATTATGTGGCTTGCAATGTCTAGTCTGACATAGCTCTCACTGTTGGGCTGACTATTATGTTATGGGTGCTGGCAGAAGGACATATTACATTCTGTTACTTTTTGGGTGCCAAGTGCAGAGAGTGAGGGAAAGGCCATGTTGGGGAATCAGTAAGGGAGGGAGAGGGACATCAGGTGTTGGTTAATTGGCTGGAAATTAAAATAGGGCACAAGAAAGGTAAGAAGTGGGTTGATATAAGATGTAGGATGGAAGGAAGAAGACCTCAATAGTTTTGATAAGCTTTGTACAGCCACCTAAATGTTTGGGAATTATATGAATAAAAACTTTTGACTTTAATCGATCATAAGTAGAGTTGGGAAAATAAAGGGCTTTTCAGTTTGCTGACCTATAAAAAAAAAAGCGGGAAGGGGCGGGACAGAAAATGCCATTTTTTGGTTAATCAAAAAGTAAAAAAATAATTCATATTGAAACAAATTGAAATATTTCAGTAATATCAAAACAAAATGTTTCATTTTGACTTTGGAAATGTTGGTTTGATTTTCTTCAGGCATTTTGACAAAAGCAAAAGGAAGGCTTCATAAAATGGCTCCAGAGGGGAGGTGGTGCCTCACTTTTATAAGAATTTGCCTAGTGGTTAGGGCATTCATCTAGGATGTGGGAGACCCAGTCTCAATTTCCCCTTTTTGATAGGAAGAAGAGATTTGAACTTGGGTCTCCCACATTGCAAAAGAGCATCCTAGACACTGCTGTGGGATATTCTGGTATGAGTCTCTTTCAGTCTTTCCTCTTAGAGCTGCTCCACTTTTTATAAATAATTAAATAGTCACTGTAGCATGTATTTGAACTTGGGTCTTCTACAGCCTAGGCAAGTGACCCAATTACCAGGCTATAGCGTCATTCTCAGTTTTTCATTGGCCCAATGACTATCCATTGTCCAGCCACACTGGGAGAAAGACAGGAGCCAATGACTGTGGTTTATTTAGGCCACAACTTTATTCATGTAAAATATGTGGGAGCACCCGGCAATAAATTGTACTGTACAGGTCAACATAATTTCCTTAATTCTTTACATGTAATCCCCAACTTGGCCCTAGCTATCTCACTGCTGGGACCCTGCGACCCTCCCCTGATATGAGTGCTAAAGGGGGCTAGAAAAGGATCGTCTCGCCACCTTACCATACTTAGGAGCATGAATCCCCATTACTCAGCTCCCTGAAGGGATGCGTTTCTTCAAATCCTTCTCCAATCCATTTTATCCAATGACTGTATCCCTTCTATATCAAGTACCTACACTGAATATTTTCCACAAGGAGATGCCAGCAGGTATACTTGGCTGCTTCCCCCTCACTCTTGCTGAGTTCCCAGATATTCACTGATTCATTCCTTAATATCAGAAAAAAATTATATCTGCTCCCCAATTAGAGAGGAGTACCCCATCCTCACTGAATAACTCGGGTGCCTGTAAGATATGTCTCAATGTGGAACATCCAATCCCGCTTTGTTGCATATGAATCCAGACACATTCTTATTCACATACCTCCTGGACTTATCCACCCCTGGATGCTTCGCTGCTTCTCGCCACCCCCTATACTGCAACATGTAATCCCAAACAATCATCATGCTGGGAAAATATCCTGGATCTGCCCCAAATCCCTCTTAGATCTGTCTATCAAGGTGAACAAAAATCATATCTATTGCCTGCTCCTGGGCTGCCAAAGAGTGTACAGGGTTCATCAGTTGGTCCCAGAATATGCCCCTCCTTGACCTATTCCCTGTAGAGAGTGTCCCTCCATATATGCTGACTCAGAACTGCCTCACTGCTGAGGCCAATCAGTGAACCTTTGGGCCAAATGTACAAGATTAAGCCCAAACATCCTGTCACCAGCACCTGAGTCCATTCACGTGATCCTGAAGTAAGAAATAAACAAAGAGTTTAGCACATAAATTACTCTCCTTAACCCAGGGTGCCAACCTTGTATGCATTTGGATGCCACCATTGGTAAGTTTGATTTATTGGGCTCCTATTTCAAGCTGTGCTGTGGGTATAACCAATGCAATACTGCATGAACTCACCAGGGTAACATCAACAATATGCATTCTTTGAGATGACCACAAACTGAATTTTCCTTTTCCAAGGTAACTCCCTTTTCCAGGAACGAAAGTGGCACCTGCACTAAGCAAGTCCGTATTGCTTTGACTGGGAAAATCCCAGCCTCCTCCATGCTCTTGTAGTAATATGACTCTCCTTGTGCCCCTTAAGTTGTTTTTTGACAGTCTGCAAGTCAAGCTGCCAGGTCACTCCCACCTTCCTGAATTCCAAAGCCCTGTCTATAACTTTCCTTGCTGAAGCCCTCCTTAGCACAGATAAAGACTGTCACTCCAACCGATCCCAGCCTTCCCCACACTCTTGTAGCATTACAACTTGCCTTGCTATCCCTCATTGGATTCTTGACACTCAGAGAGTCAGATCTCTCCTGCAGATCCCCAAAACCCTATCCATAGGTGCTGGAACAAGGGTTGCTGGGGGTGCTACCACACCCCCTGGCTTGAAGTGGTTTCTAGCATGTACAGGGTTTACAGTTTTGTTCAATGGCTCTCCACACCCCCACTATACAAATTGTGCCCCTGGCCCTATCTAAATCCATCCTTATCGAAACCCTTATTAAACCTGATAGCGAAGTGAAGTAAATTCTCCCAAAATTGGTCAAAATAAAATCAGGCTTCCCAAGGTCTCACTGCACCCAAATTCTCTTTCAGTGGTTCTCTACAACAACTCTCAAATTCTACCCACCTCATACTCTGAGTGACTTAAACACTTATTGTGGACCCATGCCTGAATCACCTCCCTAGCCCTAATTTCATTTCATGCCACTAGGACAGGAAAGAGTTATGCTCCCATCCCTCCCCAGATCCAATGAACACTGCTCAGTTATCAGGTCTGACCTCTGGCACCCCATCCTTCCGCCAAGGAAACACTGACTAGGTGATTGTCCAACACTCAAAAAAAAAACCCACCTCTTAATTTTCCCTCAATAAATGGGATCTGCCGTGACTGAGGAAGTGTAAAACGCGCATCCCAAGGGCACCACCTGGGGTGTGAAATTGAAGATGGCCAAGCATGTTAGTTCATGCAAAGTAATCAGCGATGCCTCAGTTCTCCTAGCCGACTCCCTCCATCCTGCCAATTTATTAACAGGGAATGGAGACATCTGCCTGCCTCTAACTTGTCTCTAGACAAGTGAGCTGCAGGTTCGGGGTGGTGGTAGTTGTGTTTTATTTTGCTAACAGCTCCTAACCTACAGACAGATTTGCAGTGAAGTCAGGCTTGCATCTTCTTTTGAATCTACTTTCTGCAAACAAAAATGAATCCAGGTGGCCCACCACATGCAAAGCTGGTCTTAAGTTACATCTGGGCTTCAATTACTGTACTTGCTATCAGGTGGGGAAGGGATTCATGCCCCCTCTCCCCACTTGCTATAGCATGCCTTTCTGGGGTGATTGTCTCTCCCCCTGGGCTGCACGTGTAAAGAAAATATCTCCCCTCTTTAGGGGTAAGGGTATATTTCTTCCCCAAGAACAACTCCTTATCTCTAGCACAGTGTGTGCTGTGAGTCAGGGTCCCTTGATTGAGCTGTCCCCCAAAATCAAGGGCTGACCTCTTTTAATAGTTCTCAGTTATAGGCCACAGCTTCCCAATTGCTACATGTGTATCTTGAATGCCGGGCCTCACTTTCCGCAATTTCCACTAAAATCTTGGCCAGCAACACCCTGGACTGTGCTTCAGGTTTCCAAATGTCAGCTAGGAACTTGGCCACAGCCACTCTGGGCCATGTCTCAGTTTTCCCAAATTTGGTCTCAAGTGTCTACTGGCAGCCACCCTGAGCACTGCATGAGTTTCCCCAGTTGCAGTTTTCAGTATCTACTGGGAGCTTGGCTGCATCAACCCTGAACCGTAGCTGTTTCCCAGTTTTGGTCCCCTATTTCTGCTGGAATCTTGACCACATCCATCCCACACTCCTGGGCTCCTATTCCAAGGGCTATAGTTTCCCCATTTTTGTTCTCCAATTTTGGTTAGAGTCTTGGCCACAGCAACCCTGAATGATGCCTCAGTTTTACCAGATTTGGTATCCAGATTGGGCTGGAGTCTGGGCTGCAGCCAACCTTGAGCTGTTGCTCTGTTTTGGCAGGATTTTTAGGTATGGCCACCCTGAGATGTGCCTCAGTTTCCCCATTTTCTGTTACCTGAGGATGTGCTTGTCATACCACATGCTCCCTCCTTGTAGGGGGAGGTCTCTCAATGATCTTTGCCCCCTTTCCCTAAATTCCTTCTCTGAGCTGGATATGAGGTGTTTGATCTGTAACACTCTGCCTTCTGGGGAGACCCAGGCTTTGCTGTCTGTCCCCTGTCCCACACCCCCGTGTAGTGTGCAGGGTGTCTATGGGGTTGCCTGCCTGCTCTTTAATGTCTGGACTCTAGAACCTGTGGAATCCCAGGCAAGAAATTCCAAACTCTGGGAACGTGCCTGTATTTCCCCTGCTCTCCTTCTTGCCCTTCAGAGCTCTGTTGTAGTGGGGAGAGCCAATCTGCCGCCCTGTCTCCTCCCTCTCCCAATAGCGGCCACAACATCTTGGAAGAGCACAGCCAGTCATTCTCCCCCACTCATCTTGGTGCTTCCCTACTAGCTGCCACACAGGACTGCATCCCATCCTTACTGGAGGGGCACTTCTGGGGTGAGAAAGAGGAAGCTCTCCTTCCTTCCATGTCTCCAGGACCCTGACTCTGCACTCCCACTTACTGCCTGGATGGGTTTCTCTCTCCTCTGTGCTAGGTACCCTAACCCTGCACCTTCTCCCATGTGCTTGGCCTCCCCCATTCCCAGGCCATGCTACTTAGGGGTTCCCTTCCTAGTGAAAGGGAGGATTTCCCCCTCCCACTGCCATGCTGCTGTGGTCAAAGCAAAAGCGGCACTATCCGAGAGGGCTCCCAAACTGAGTGGTATTGCACTCTGGCATACAGGGTCAGAGTGCCAATCAGGTTGGTCCAGTGGCCTTTCTGTCATGATGGAGGGTGGCCAAGCCAAGCCAGAGTGGGCCTGCAACTCCTCGTGCCAGATTTTAATGATCACTGCAGAGAGCCAGGCCTAGCCTTGCTGCACAGGAGCCGAGTCACTGGGCTCGCTGTCTGTCTGGGACCTTCCCTCTGTGGTCAATTTTTTTGGAAGGGTGGGGCCCTCAGTTTCATATTTTGCTGTGGGCCCCAAAAATGTTCTCTGCTGCCTGGCTGTGGTGAGCACATGCAGGCACCAGAGCAGCAGCAGCAGTTGCCAGCCTGGTCCAAGTGAAAGAGTGCTTTAGCTGGACTATACAGGGTACAAATACACCTGCCCTCACCTGGTCCAGCTGTTTTCTGCTCTTCCTGGAGGCTTCATAGAGGTGAAATTTCCCCTTCCTCCTCTCTGTTACCAGTTGCAGGTGGAATCCTTAAAGGGGCAACAACCCCCTTTCTCCCAGCCATCTAGACGAAGACCCACTACATAAAATTGCGGTGAGAATGCCGTCATTCATAGTGGCAATCCATAGTCATCTGTGTGGCTTATCCCCTGGGCTAAAGCTTACAAGGAAAGCAGCACCAATACCACTTCTTCCTCCTGTTCTTGCAGCCATATTGGGAATCCTTCCCTTTGCTTTTAAAAAAAAAAGCCTGAAAATTTAAGCAAATATTATGGATTGAAATGAAAATATTACCAAAACATTTAGACCTTTTTGGTTCAGTCTAAATTATCTGGCAAACTTGACATAAACTCATTAATAGTTTTGGTGGCCCTGAAATGGCATTTTTCAGCAAATAAACTATTCATCTGAAAATATTGCCTAGCTCTATTCATAAAATAGCTGCAAGTTTTATTTTTAATAGAAGATGAATAGTGATGATGGCAATGAAACATGATACACGTCCTCTCTTACACATGCAGAACCAACATGCCCAAACTGGAAAGAACAATGGTCAGATATTTTTGTTAAGTTAAGTGGAAAATTACTTGATTATGTATCTAGTTTAAAAGCAAGAATTTTATCAAAGGAGCTACACATTTTTGACCACTGATGAGGGAGGACAGATTAACCTTTGATCAAAATGTAATAAACTAACCCTTTTTGGAGGTTAAAAATATTAACTTAAAAAACATACAGAAAGCTTGCACTTTCTCACATTGTCCTGACCAGAGCCAGGAAAAGTGGAAATAATGAGGGAAGCAATTCTCACACTAGTTGCTATCTAGCCAGTACATAAAGTTCTTCTGGAAATCCCAAAAGAAAGCATTCTCTTGTGAGTTTTCCAGACAAAGGAGGCTTAGATAAACTTTTGAATGCTTATTTTAAGCAAACTTTTTAAAGTTACTTTCACCACTGCCAATGCCTACTGCAAGTGTAATAAAAATAGTGGAAAATACAGAGACCCTTTCATTCCATTTCTTACCTTTTCCATACTTTGTTTGGAAATGCTGGATTAAGCATTTGGAAAATTGTTTGGAAGTGTACAGACTGAGTTTTGTAAAACGTTGTAGGAGAGGAAACTGTCTGATTTCATCCTGGCTTGATCAGTTACTGTTCAAAATATTAAATGTTTGAATAGATTTATACATACTAATATATTTTCTGGCAATACTGATCAGCGGGCATACTGTTATCTGACCTTTTTATCATCACTTTTGCTTGCTTATTCAGAAAGTTTTCATGCTTCTGAGTTGTCTTTATAAGCAGTCTATTGCAGCCTGCAGTTCTTACTTGCCTTGCATCTCTAGAGAAATATTATGAGACATGAAGCCTGTTTACTTTCTTTCAAACCTTTTTGTACTGACAGAGACTGCCCTTTTCCAGATGTCTATTTTATTCTTCCAACTGTGGCAACTGTTTAAAGGTTAGGGGAATCATAAATGCAAGTAGACTACATGCTAGCCATATAGGGCGTGAAGGTCAGTACGACTTCCCACAATGGGACTGCAATTTCCCATCAGACACTTTAGCAATCTGATCTGGTTGCCATCAGAAAAGTCAATATTTGCATTCTGTTGAATATGCATGCTCACCACTGTTTGGGAAAAGGACTGCTTGATATCAGCACTTGTATGATTATCTTGTTTTCATTCACAAGATACTATCTGCAAATCCTCTAATGATTCAAAGACAACACCGTAAGGGGTTATATCATTATTAGAATTAACTCTTTTTTTTGCTATTTCAAATAAACCAGGTTTAGCATCTTTTTTCCTAAATCAACTAGAGCACTGAAAGGACAGCTTGAGGAAAAACACAAAAGAACAGTGTTTTGTTCATAGACTGCTACGTTCACATTCAGCAAGGTAGTGGCTATTATTGGAGTTTATGGTATGTTAATATATTGCTTCACTGGGGGCCTTTGAAAAAGACTAAGCACCCAGAAGCAATAGTTTATAGATAATTCAGCAGTCCAAGAGGACTAATGATGTTTTTGAATCACTGATTATTTCTTCCAATATTCTAAGTTTCCATTTTGGTTGTGGTGGTCATTATTTGTTGGAGTCCTGTAGCTCCTAGGAGTCCTGTAGCTCCTAGGAGCCCTGGTCTTTGACTAGGACTCCACTGTGTGAGACACTATAAACATTGAACAAAAAGGATGGTCTATGTCCCAGAGAGCTTACAATCTAAATATAAACAAGATGGATACAGACAAAAAAACATAGAAATATAACAAAATGGGCAGAATGATAGGTGGTGGTCTCAACACATCACTAGCTTAATCGACGTCAAGGTTTTTTTTTGCCTCAAAGCAAAAAGAGAGTTTTCAGGAGGATAATGAGGTAGTTTTGTGGATATTTACAAAAAAAAAAAAAACTTCTCTCAAGTGCAAGGAGCAGCATGGAAGACATCACAAAGGTGCTTTTTTGAAAATTTAACAAATGGGCAGTGGAGGCTGACATCTGGGGTTAATCAGAGATGGGAGTTGACTTTTTGATGCTGAATGAGAAATGATAGGTAGGATGAGATAGGTCGTGAAGGGCCTTGAAAGTAAAGACAAGTAGCTTATATTTGATATGATAGAGAAGAGAGGAGCTAGTGAAAGGATGCAAAGAGAACAGTGACATGATCAAAGCAATGGACTAAGAGAAAATGATAGGGCAAGATTGCATTTGTCAAGGCAGTGAAAAGGATGTTGCCATAATCAAGATGCAAGAGGATAAAAGTAATTTTATAACTTTTATCTCTTCCTAATCTATCTATCTATATTTTAGCTAAGACTGATATGGCCAAATAATGAATATTTACTCTTGATGTGCAGTCATGCTTTACAGACTGTGAAGCCACATGGAGCCACACTGATTTTAGTGGCTCTGTACAAGGATGTGGGGATCTGCCTGCATAGATAGGGCTTAACTCAGTTAACTCAAACCAGAGCACATCACCATTTCTGAAACTGAGTTTTCTAAGTAGGCTAAATTATCCTCTTTTATGGAAAATGGCCCTCATTATTTCAGCTTTCATCTAGGAATCTTTTGACAGGCCTGTCTAAAACAAAAAAAAAGATCATCCTGCAATTATCATTTCACTTTTCCAAAGAATTCACAAAAATTCAGAAGAAATAGAGAACATGCATTTGCCAAATTGTTCACATGTAATTTGGACACTAATGAATGGGAATCAGTAATTTAAAAGCTTGCAGTCTGTTTTTACTGCTTCAGCTCACAAATATACTCTTGCTTTCCAAATAACACGAGGCATCCAGTCATACGACATTGTGAAGCCACATGCCAACAGTACAGTTTTTGTTTGACAGTTTCTAAACCATTTGCTGAGCTGAGCTTGAGAGTATTCTCACAGTGAGTATTAGATAATACTGTCTCATAAAGCAAAGGGCTACATGAATTGTAGTACCCTGGCACTTCGCTAATTATTAAACAGGCTTTCATATGTTCTTCTACAAGGAATTTTTACCTCACTTCAAAGTAACTATCAACATTTTATTTTTTTTGTAAACTGTCATTTCAAATAATTAAGGGCCGGTTTGTGGCGTACCACCTCACCCACACTAATGACAATGCAAAAGGGCTGCAGTCCTCATGAGGCATTCTGACTGAACGTCCCTGGGGGCTTCCAGGGAATGCTGAGGTGGCTGTTCTGCTATTCTTGGAGCGAGTGCCCTAGAAACTGACCTCTTGTCTCCAGCCAAGAGGTCAGTAGTAGGGATAGGCTTGGAGCGATTGGCCTACCTTCACTGGCCTTTCTCTCTCCCTTTTTGTGAAAGCTTCAGCCAGGGATGTATGATTCCTTTCCTCCATTCTGTGTACCCGTGCAAAGCCAGCCACATTCTGTCACTAAAATGGAAAGCAAGAGAGAGAATTCTGAGAGAGCAATGTTATATTACAAAAAGATTAAAAATAAGGGCTCTATCCTCCTCCCATTTTGAAATCAAAGAACTTCCATCAGTGTGAACAGAAGCAGGATTGGGCCCCAGGTAAGCTTAATGAACCAGACTCTGAGAGATTCTGAACACAAACAACTCCTTGGCACCTCTTGTGATTTTTATCCAGTAATTTTTAATTAATAAAGAATCTGATTCAATTTTGCTATACAATGTAATCACCTGCATAATTTATTTTTGGTTATTTTCTACAGAGAGAATGGGTAGTGTAGCTGAAAAACATCTCCCCCAGCTTGTTGAAACCATAAAATCTAGTGGAACTCCAAATTATATAATAAAATGCAAATTTAAACTTAAAAAACATTTTCTGAACTGCCTGCTTAAATTCTGAAGATGGGTCTGAAAAGGCTTTGACATCTGGCTGGTTTCAGCCAGTCTCTCCCCCCTCCCCCCTGCCCCGAATTGTTGTGTGTGTTTGGTTTTAGCCATAAAACAAATGGACTGCATCTTTAACCAGCACAAAATTAGGAGTTACCAATACCCCACCACCTAACAACAACAAAAGATGGGAAAACAAAACAAAATCTCATATTTTGCAATTTCATCATTCAATTTAATAAGAAGCTGTAATACAGCATTTCTGCCACCAAGTGGAGCTATATGAGACTATAAATTGGCATCACTGCCATGATTCCTAGATAGCATCTTCCAGCAGTAAGCAAGTACTGTTGGTTTCACCAGGGCCTCAGAACCAATAGGGAAGCAGTTCCAGAAAGCAGGTGTGCCCAGGTATCTTTGTAATATAATGACTACGATAAAGGAGAAAAATAGCTTGGCATTATGCACTAGGGAGTTAGTCTCCTCTGTTTTTCCTTCAAATTTGACAGTAGACTTTGGAGAAGGATTTTAATATAAATAGAATGTCCTTCTGGTTTAATTGTTCATTGGTTGTAGCTGGCAGGCTGTCTCAGTCTCAGTATAGGATTGCTACTTCAAAAGTGAGCGCAGAAATACTAGCTGTCTGGCCTACTAAGAAGATCCAGTGTCCAAATCTTCACAGTGAGCATGAGAATTCCATTGATTTGCATGGAAGAGGGGAAAAAAGAGCTGTTCCCCCTTCTAATTTAAATATATTCAGAACTTGTGAATATATATATAGCAATTAGGAAAATAGTGGCTGAAGATTTCCTGTTAAACAGCCAGGAGGGAAACCTTTGATATGGAAGGCAATGATAGAAGGCAAAAATCTAGTTTCACCATAGAGCGCTCAGTCAACAAGCAGTAGCTGATACTTCCCACCAGGGAGCACAAGTGCATATGTTGCAAATGTAACCCACACACTTACTGGGTGTGGTGTTGTGGCACCACAACCACTTAGAGAGAGGGAGTAAATGAGTCTGCTCTACAGCCTTCACTTTTAGCTCATGCAGGAGAGGCTCATGCACTAAGCTCCAGAAGTCCCTGGTTCGATCCTGCCCACCGACAACCAGGGTAGGCGTTACACAAGGATCACACAAATGTTTCAACCTGTCCCTGGGATGGAGGTCCTATACATAGGGACCCACTGCTCCTGTATTTGGCCAGCATTGTCTGAACCAGTTCTGAATATATCTGATCTTCCAGCAATCCCTTGGGAGAAGACTCCAGTGTCAGAAAATATTGCCCCAGTACATATACTTTATTCCCTTTCCATGGCACCTAGTTATGCCCCCTGTATCATCTCATGTTTTACCAACTCAATAAAATGCTGTATGTGTAACCTATCTATGGACTCTTATTGTCTATATTATCTGAATTCTTTATAATCATTAATGGATTTTAGCCCCATAATACTTCTATGAGGCAGGGAAGGATTGTCCTCTTTTTACAGATGGGGAACTGATGCTGATTATATGAAGGTTATGACATAGCTAGAATTGAACCTACATCTCCCACCTCCCTAGGCCATTGCCCTAGCCACTAGACCATCATTCTGCCCTAAGCAAGGCTCTCCTTATTATCCAAGTATCTGACCAAGTACCTGAGCAAGTCAGTGTGCATTTAAGTGCCAAGGCTCTGACTTGTCTCGTGCGTATACATGGACTTCTAAAACATGGCAAAATAGTGAAACCGAGAGGGGAAAAAAGAGGAGAAATTGAGGCTGAAAGACATTTTCTTGAAAGGAAAATTGGAACTATTTTACATGTGTAGCTTTATTTCATCTAGCATTTAAAAGATAGATTGGGTGAGGAAGCATTTTAGATACTGGGTGTTTTTCCTTCTTTTATTTTCTGTCTTCAGCAGATGCTGCTTTTCTCCTGTTGCTTCAGTGTTTGGTTTTTGTTTTGTTCAGTTTTTTGGTCTCCTGCTCTCTCCCCTCCCCCCCCTTTACATTTTGGTGTCTCTTCTTTGGAAGTAAAGAAGCAAGTGTGAGAGGCTTTTGTTTGTGGGGCCAAAAAATTCAGCCAGCCCTACACTAAATGAACAAAAAGCAAGTGATAAATAAAGAAACAATTCATTTCCCCCTACTAAATAATGAAAGCCATATAATGAAAAATAAACCATTTCATTTTATGTTGTTTGAAAAATTGATAATGAACTAATTTGTGGGTTTTATATTAGTCTATTAACTAAAAATGCAGATCTTATCTCATCTTCTCTTCAGCCATCACAACCCACAGTGATTACAAAAAGCTGAGTTCTTATCTTCTCAGTCTTAACAACCAGAAACATTTTACACTCCGTATATTCCATTTAAACCCATTACAAAATCTATAACTTAAGAAAAAGAGAAAGTGGGTGCATATAATTGCATGTCTTTTCTTTGTTAAAACAGTTTTTCCTTACTTTTTCTTTTGTGTAGTGAGTAGGAGTAAGTAGGAGAACTTGAGAAAGGTAGAGGTGAATTTGGCTTATGATTAGCAGCAGATGAGTTTTGTTTGCAACATCCTTAAATACAAACTTGTTTTTGTTTTTTGTTTTGGCAAAATGTTTCTGTATAGTTCATAGACTAGAATTTTATGATTATAACCCCCTGCTAGAGGCCTCTGCGTCCTGCCACACCCATCCCAGGAAAGGAGCCACTGCTAAGTGCTCTGAGCACCCTAAAAAGACTGTGCAAGAGGCAGTCAATCAGGGAAAGGCTTCAGGGCTAGCCAATCAGAAAGGCTGCAGGGAGCAGCCAATCAAGGCCCAGGAGGGCTATATAAAAAGGAGCTGCAGATTTAGAGTCAGTCAGATCATTGCTGGAGTTAGAGGAGTTCAGATGGTACTCCTGGCTGGTCAAAGGGAACTGCAGCACTATAGACAGGATGGTGCAGACAGGGGCTGGGGGAGTGAGAATGAGCTTCTGGCTGCTTGCTGGGCCTGAATGAAAGAGCCCTGAGCGAAGGGTGACACATCAGTGAAGGCTGGGGCTGCAGGGAAGTGGTCCAGGGAGCTGAAGGCATGGGGCAAGGTGGTGTGTTGCCTGCTATACTTAGGGCCCCTGGGCTGGGACCTGGAGTAGTAGGTGAGCCTGGGTCCCCCCCATAGGCCACTGGGGAACTGGTTGACTCCCAGACTGAAATAAACCTTCGGAAAGGGAACTGAACAACTGGGGGCCAGAGCAGACCAGAGAAGGCAAAATTATTGCCTCCACAGAGGAAGCCCTGCTGGTGCGGCCCACTACCAGAGCCAGGACTGGTTCAAAGAGTGCAGATGCACCTGACCAGAAGGGGTGTACTCAAGAGAGGTGGGTGCCACTCCATTATAACCATACATTAGCTTTTTTATTGAATCAGTGTAACAGAACATTTTTAAAGATGAACAGGTTAGAATTCCATAAGAACGGCCATACGAGATCAGACCAAAGTTTCATCTAGCCCAGTATTCTCTCTTCCAGCAATGGCCGATGCCCAGTGCCCCAGAGAGAATAAACAGAACAGGCACTCATCAAATTATCCATCCCCATAGAGTTTTAGGCTCTTTACAGATGTGAATTCTCAGCTTGAAGTCAATGCCATTTTTTCCTATGCATAAGTCTTGGAATGGAATCATAATTCTTGGTGCTACTGGCTATATGGGGCTTGATCTCTAAAGAAGCTAGACTTGTGAAATCCCAGTTAAGCCACTGGGAGATGCAATACTCCTAACCTCATAAGATTAATCTTGTGTCCTAATGCTGGCAATAAGATCCAGGAAGGAAATCCAGTTCTCAACACCCAGGGGCTATAAGTTGGAAAACTTTAAAAACATAATACAGTGCTTTTTGTTATTGGGGTTTGCTCTAACTCTTCTCAGGCTCCCTTCTTCTGATATTGTTTGATATTGGTAGAGACTATTAAAAGGAGTACTATTGTAGCTGTCAGGCCAAGGCACTAACCTACCTTGACATTTCTTCTACTGGAGAGGTCTTGCCTTAAATATATTTTTCTTCTACCAATATATACTTCTGGATAGTTTTTAAAACAAAACAAAACTAGGAAAAATGTATGCTGTGCAAGCACATTTGTTTACTATTTGCTTTTAAAAAATCTTTCTTTGTTTCCTTTTTATCTAACAGTAAGGCACATTTTCAGTTAAATTGTCATTTGTATCATCTAATATAAATAAAAATGATGAGGGATTTCTAAGGCAAATATTATAATAAAAGTAGTATTCAGGTACAGAAGTTAAACAGTTTGACCTATCACTCTAGATGAAGTCACTTAAATAGATTCTATTCATTATCATTAAAAAAAACCCAAACTCCCAGAAGTGCCCATACCTAGAATGAATAACTGTACTTTTATTGTTGAAGCTCTTGTCCTCTTTCCCTATTATTTTATCCCCAGACATTCTCACATAAAAATGAGATTGTCATTTCTTTAGGATAGGACCCATATCTATTTGTCCTTTAAAGTGCTTAGCATACTTTTGGATTCTGTAGTTAAAGACATACACACACCCCTTTTAAATTATTCAAATACCCAATAGGATTTACTAGAGATGCTCCCCAAAGACATGAATGTCATAGCTTATTGCTTGGTAGTAAATCTACACTTTCTTTTTGTACATTGTTAACAACAGAGCTGCAATGTACTGTTAATTCATAGTATATTATTTCCTGCATTTGCTGTAATAATGCCTATAACATAAGTATTACCTTGATTGCAGTCTGTAAATATCACCAACAGAGTTACATGTGTTAAACATACAAATTCATATTGAGATGTTGTCATAAACAGGCAGTTAAGGGTTAAGAAGTTCACCTAGCCTAGCTGACACCTGACCAGAGGAACCAATGGGGGGACAAGATGTTTCAAGAGGAAGGAGGGAAGTTCTTCTTTTGTTCTTTAAGTTCTGTGCCAGAGTGAAAAGATCCAGGAATCACCCAGGGTAGTGAGTATTAGAGAAGGAATGAATTAGCTTATGTTTATTTCCTTTTGTGACTTTGTCTTTTTGCATTAGAGGGATACTCAAATTGGGTTTTCTTTTGTGTAACTAAGGTTTTTGCCCAGGGGAACGTTCTCTGTGTTTTGAATCTGTTGTCTGTGAGAGTAGCTTGCATGCTAATCTCTCAGAGGTATTTCTTTTACCCCTTTTCCTTAATTAAAAGTCTTCTTTTTAAGAACCTGATTAATTTTTTCCTTGTTTTAAGATCCAAGGTGTTTGGATCCGTGTTCACCAAGAAACTGGTGGAGAAGTCTCTCAAGGTTACCCAGGGAAGAGTTACAGTATTTGGCAGGGAGAAATTTTGGGGGTGGAGAGGAGACAGAGTTTCCCAAATGACTCATAAACAGCTGTTTTAAACGATTTGGGTGGTGGCAGCAACCAGATCTAAGCTGGTAATTAAGCTTAGGGGTTCTCATGCAGGTCCCCACATCTGTACCCTAAAGTTAAGAGTGAAACCTATGACAGATATCTTGAAGGGATGTTAAAGGTTCTCTTTTGTAGTAATTGTGGTCTTGGTGATTGTGTTCATAGAGTGTGCATTTTAATTGCTAACGTAAATATTTGTTGAGACTTCATTTAAACTTATGCAGTATGTTACCATACTAAGCAGCTTTGGCAAAAGACGTGCAATGCAGCCTTCATCAAGAAGACAGATTGACAATATGTGCTTTTGTTTACACTTTGTAATTGTTTTATAGCTTCAGAAGTCTGTATTTTATCAAAATGGTTTAAAGCTGGACTACATTCTAGATAAACTTGTATACTAAAGGTTCTAACCCATTTATTATTTTGGCAGATTTGGCTTCTCTTTTTTTATGAAGGAAATAATAAAATTAGAAAGCAGAATGAGTGGCTTTTCCTCAGTAAAGAAAATGGTGTAAAATCATAGTAGTTAGTGATGGAAAAGTCCTATTAGATCATAAACTTCTCTGTCCTGTAAGGGCAAGACGGAACCCCTCAGCAGAGGACATATCAGATATTAATTGATACTATTCTGAATCTTAGCAAAAATGCTATTTGGAAAGTTCTAATCCTAGTTACAAGATAATGTACTCTCACACAACAAGATAAGTACAATAAAGTAAGACAAGCTAGCAGAATATATTCATACAAAATCAGTGCTGAATTCTCTGATCCTTAAAGATTATTCTAAGCCCCCTATCCAGCCACTGGAGGATTCTCTCGTGCACCATGCCCTTCTTGTCTCTCTTCTCCCCGCTGGTCCTTGAATGATCAAATGGCCGGTATAGGTTATTGGCAGTTGCTGTAGAATAGAGCAAACTGCTCTGTTTCTCATCATGGACCTGGATGCTGCCCAGTGGCTGCAGAATTGGAGGAGTATAAAGGTGGCTTAAGACTGCCTTTGCGCCCTGTCCTCAACACCTGACTTGTACCAAGTGCAGCTCAGCTGGCCTAGAGAATCCAGGCCCCAAATTGTAGTAATTTACTTTTTTCAAGTAATATTCATATAAAATGTTACACTGACAATACCTTGATATTTTAAAAACCAAATATTTAATCTGTTGTTTACTGAAATGTTCTAATACAATAGATAATATGATGTGATTTTTTTTAATGTAGCAGTAGCTTATTAAAGTTGGGACTTCCTGTCTATTAGAATTTCAATTTGTCCCCTTTCAATTGACCAAACTCAGTCAATACATATGGAAGTTCTCATGTTTGCTTCTCTGCCAAAGGAGAAAAGTCTTTTATAAAGTTTGGCCTGGAGTAAATTGTACAAGGCATTTAATGATGTGCAGTAATTTAAACATGGAGGCATTTCACCAGAGTCCTTTTATTTTCAAATGTCCTATCAAAAATTGTTTGGCTTTACTGTAATGAGATGCCAGACACCAGGATCCTGCATAAGGCTATAGAACTCCTACTTTGCATCTTGTTACCAAGTACCTGTACCGTGCATATTTAAACCATGTATGAAGGTGTAGTGTATAATTATTACTGTCATACTAATAATTGTATGGCTGAGCCAGGACCTCCTGAGTTCTATGCCTGGTTTTGCCATGCTGTGTGGCCTTACCCCTACCCTTGCATAGCACCTATTACACAATAAGCAATTTGCTTTATATCTACCAGGTGTAATATTAGGTGTAAAAATAGGTGTAATATTTTTCAAATGGGAAAATTGAAGTTCTCAGATGTTATTTTCTCTGGACCATGCAGCAAGTCAGAGTCAGTGCCTCTGCATTTTGGGGGATAGAGAGCAGAATTACACAGGGCAAAAGCAATATTGCTTTCTGCATATCATCTTTGCTCCTTTCCACAGAGTCCAGAAGATACATAGACAGTTATTGTGTCTTGACAGAGGGTGGCACTTGTTGGAATGACCCAAGATATAGTTAGGGATGAAGTTTACTTCAGTTTTTGCCTGGCTGGAAGACGGTAAACTTCAGATCCTGATGTGATGTTCAGGGTGTGGCAAAGTACCTCCTTTTCCTCAGTAAGCTCAGTCTTTTTAGCCTTGGAGAGACAGGCTTGGGCAAAGCAAAATCCTTCCAGTCGCACAGGGTCTGGCTGATCCTTCCCTCAGTCAGTCAGTCCCTTGTGCTGGGTTTCTCCCCTTCTGGGGACAGAGTGCACTCTTCCTTGCTGGAAGTGTTCAGAGCCTTGCTGCACCTAGCTTGCTGGCAGCTTCTCTCACTCTCCCCCCTGCTTCCATGCCAGGGAGGGTTTAAAAAGGTCTCCAGCAGTTGGGGCCAGCTGAACCTAATTAGTTCCCTGGTAACTCCTTTTCCAGCTGAACCTTATTTCCCCATGGCTCTCTCTCCTCAGTGGATAGGGAGAGGCCTTTTAACCCCCCTGGGACTAATTACTACCCCTCCTTTTGTAGCCATTTGTCCTGGGTTTGCCACAAGGGGTATGGATCCACCATAAACTGGTGTATATCTCACATCGTTATTCGTATTTTTGCAGATGTAGGCTCTGTAGTGGTCTTATTCTCAACTCCATAGAGTAAATGTCATGATTGACATATCCCCAGGTTGCCTTTTCTGAAAGATGAAGTGGAATAATGGTATTCAAGAACCATGTTTCCCTGCCAAACTCATTCAAACTTTATGGATTCTTGCTATTAGCTTACTCTTCTTAGCTTCAAAATACATTCTAAACACTTGTATGACCCTGAAATGTGTTTAATAAATAAAGCAGCTGAATTTGAGATGGCTTTTATTGTACTCTGGTGAGTATCTCTGGGATTTTGTTACAGACTGACAACCATGTGATGTGAATTGAAAACCTGGAGTCAGAGTAGTTCTTCAGTAGAAAACAGTATCTGCACAAGTTTGCTCACTGACATCCTTTATTCTTTTTATTCTTTAATTAATGCATAATTTATCATGCTTTCACTTTGATTTCAGACTGCAAAATTTGCAAGACTGTAGTGATAACAGTTCTCATAAAATATAGAGGGTTATGGCAGTCCTTCTCTGAAGACATTTTCTAGGAGAATCATACATGAGGAAGGAGTTCTATTGGATTTGTGAAGTGCAAACTTTTGGCTTTTCTTCTGTATGCATAAAGTGCCTCACATGTCTTTTGATAAGAACAGTTCTGGTTCCATGGAATAATGGTCTATATTTGATAAAGATTAGAGCTGCCCAGTATCCTAATTAATGTAGATCAGGAGCAACCATAGCAGAATAGAATATTGTTTTATTTACATGAGAGAGCTTGTGTCTTAGATAATATTATTGGCTGAATATACTGAAGATCTCCTTTAGCCTTTATTTCTCTGTTACCATGTTAAATCCTTTCTCATCTTTTGAGGTCAGGTCAGGGGCGGCTCTACCTTTTTGGCCGCCCCAAGCAGTCATGCGGGGGAGGCGCCCCGGAGCCACGGGAGCAGCGGACCTCCCGCCAGCATGACTGCGGAGGGTCCGCTGGTCGCGCGGCTCGGCTGGAGCTCCCGCAGCTGCGGGCGGTTCGCTGGTCCGGTGGTTCCGGTTGAGCTGCTGCAGGCATGCCTACGGGAGGTCCAGCCGAGCCGCGGGACCAGCGAACCGTCCGCGGTCATGCCTGCGGCAGGGAAAGGGCCGCCCCAGGCGGGTGCTTGCCCCGCTGGGCTCTGGAGCCGGCCCTGGGTCAGGTTTCCTTTCTCTCTATAGGCAAGACTCTGCCACACTTACATTAAGTAGTCCCTCACTTTGCAAGTAATCCCATTGAAATCAGTCTTTATTTGAACACCATGGGATAACTTGTGGAGTTAAGATGCTGATCATCATGAGTTAGGTGACAGAATCTAGCCCTATGAAAACAGCTTATATTTAATTTATAACATTTTATTCTCAACCTCTAAATATTAATAGTTTCACATGTTTGCTCTCTATGGCTCAGCATACAAAGTAATAAAAATTGGTGAAATGAAGTACCTTTTTTTTCTCTTCTGTCTGAAGCAATAGCATATCAGAACATGACATGTCAAGCATTTCCAAACACACATAGTGAGCTACACTTTCTGATGGAAGGCAGACGCTATTGTATGCAAAAAGAAATCAGCTTTTTTTTAAATATCCAGCAAAGTCCTTTTCAGATTGTATACTTGCAGCAGTATTTTATAATTATTTAAGTGTATGATACTGATACTGACACTGTACTGTTTGACCATTTCAAGGTTCATGCTGACTTTATAGTGTGGATTTAACCTTTCTGAAAAGTTGTTGGAGTACACTATTTACAGTAAAACCTCTAAGTTACGAACACCAGAGTTACAAACTGACCGGTCAAACACACACCTCATTTAGAACTGCAAGTACTCAATCAGACCACCGCACAGACCCCTCCGCACCGACCCCAAAAAGTGCCCAAAAACCCCACAAAACAAATACATTAGTGTGTTAAATGAAACTACTAAAAAAATAAAGGGAAAGTTTAAAAAAGATTTGACAAGGTAAGGAAACAGTTTCTGTGCTTGGTTTATTTAAATTTAAGATGGTTAAAAGCAGCATTTTTCTTCTGCATAGTAAAGTTTTCAAATCTGCATTAAGTCAATGTTCAGTTGTAAACTTTAGAAAGAACAGCCATAACATTTTGTTCAGTTGTGAATATTTCAGAGTTATGAACAACCTCTATTCCCGAGGGGTTCGTAACTCTGAGGTTCTACCATACCCACAATCTCCTTGATACATGATTGTAATGGCTATTGATGTTAGGGATAATTTATTGTAACTTTGTGGGGCAGGAATCTGTGAAGGAGTGATAACATAGCTCAGGCTGTCAATTGATCCCAATACAAAGTGCAGGGCTAGGAAGAAAGTGGTCTGGGACCATTAGCGGGCAGTTGGATAGTGGTCTTCAGTTTCAATGTCATATACAGATTGTGGCATTCCTCATCTGATCCTGGATGCCTCTCATTAGGAAGAGGTATTTGGGGGTATTCTGGCAATTGCCGTAGTGCCCTCCTGACTTGGATTGGAATGTATGAACGGTGGTAGCATCCCCAGTGGTGTCAGACAGTCAGTAATTGGATACTGCACTGCAATAGTGGCAGGAGACATCTGAAAGGGCTTTTATGCACTAAGCCTTTACAGTTATTGTTGCTTGCTTAAGCACTTTGATAAAGTTGCAGCAGACAGTTAAACCAGAGCAAATGTATTCTGAGTATTATTTATATGCAGAATCCACATCAATCTGGATTTCTGAAAATAGCTTATTTTAAAGTTTTATATTATTCCCTTTTGACCATATTAAAAATGTTCTTTAGAAAGAGAGAAAAATATATTAGGTTATAACTTGATAATATTAATGTAAAATGTTACAATACAGTTTAAAACTCAGCATTAGTATTACTTGACAAAAGGACAGAAGCACCTTTAAAAACCTTATGACAACAAAAGAGAAAACAGCCTTGAAATGACTTTTACAAAGCTTTGATGTGCTTCTCAATTGTGTCCAGAATTCTAGCAGAATCCATCTGTGCAAAAAAGAAGTCTTGGTTATCTGTGCATAATGTTGAATCAATTTTGTTGATATCCATTAAGGATTTATATATACTGTACAAGAAATGTAATTAACACTGAAATTCCTGCTGTGTAAACGTAGTTCTCTAGTTTCAGAACAATCAGTATCTCACAGTTCTAGGATTATAATAAAACAAATTCTAAAAGTTATTATGTGCATTTTAATGGGTCATGATGATTGATCAATATAGATTGCATTTTTTTCAGAATTTCAGAAGCTGCAAGATACTGATTTGGAATTCAGTTTTTCTTAAGTGAAAGATCCAACACAAATGTAAGTGTATGTTGCAGAGATTCCAAGTCCATTTACAGTGAACTCAGTCTATGAATAGGCTGTTTTTTATTCATTACTTCAGAATCTTTTGTTTCTTGGATTTGACTTCAGATTGGGAGAAACATACTTTCAAGTAAAAAAAATTAGACTTTTTTTTCCAAATCAAGCCAGATTGTGTTCTCTTTAATATGGTATTTACAAGCAAACTTTCAGTTCATTAGCAAGGTAATATTGTGTTAATTGCAATTATATTCTGTTTTACATACATTATATGCTAATATAGAACATTTCCTATTGCTGTGCCATATAGCGTATGGAGGGTATCTAAAGATTGATAACTCTATAGTCCAGTATACAGAGAATATCCAGTGGTTAGGGGTGCTCTAAGGTATTCATAATCATAGGATGATTGCATTGCTCAAGTGTGTCTAAATTACAACAAGTGGCTGGAATAAATCCAGATAGAATGGTGGTTGGACCAGTTTTGGTGGCTGCCATTACAGCTCTCAATATGGCCTAATGATGGGACATTATATAATTACATGCTGATGGAATGCAAGAAGAGGAAGAGAATAAAAACCAAAGAAGAAATGGAAATGCAAGTCTATCAGACTACCCAGAAGGTGTGCAGCCAGCTAAACAAAATTGTGCATGTGTTTGTTCCTTGTCTGGAAATCCAGGGGGGAAGGGAGTATTTTTCCTCCTCTCCCATTGGAGAAAAGAGGGGGAAGGGGATAGAAGTTTTGAGAGGTGAAGAAGTGGCCAGCAGACTCTGGAACACCTTTATTTCACCATTATATGCTGCTACTTTTGTTTTGGTTCTCTCCCTAAGCATTCCCTCTTAGAATTACATGAGTTACTATAATAGTAGCAATGATGTCACCAGTATACCAGAAAAAAAGTGGTGCACATGAATATATAAAAAAGTCAATTTTGCATAATAGCTTGCAACTTTAGTATAAGTTTATAAAATATAAGTGTGTATTTTTATGTATACTGTGTTCTGTTTACATAATACTTGTGTACACGCTAACATTGATTTAAAATGCATTTGTTCAACTCAATTTAGTCTCAAATTATATGAGGGCTTATTTAGGAGGTTTCTATCTACACCAAAAATCAAATGTTTGTTTTTAATTCTTTGCTTTGGGTTAATTTTTGGAACTTCCCATGAAATTACTTATCCTATGCATCATTTACAGTGAAATAGTTTTAAGAATGGAGTTAATTTTTGCAATAATTGTAGATGATTATTAATAAGCATTAAATAGGACTTTGTTTTGGTAATACATTCCACAACAATACAGCACATCTTTTTTTTCCCCCTATCAATTTGTTTTGCTTCTTTGATCCTGCATTCCCTGTGCATCAAAGGGAGGCATATTTCCCATTATGTGGTTTATAAATCTAGCTCCCCAAAGGAAGCAGAAGAACAAAGGTGGGACTTGTTTAGATAAATGTTTACCTCCTAACGCTCTTCTGTTGTCTAAGGGGACTGCAAAAATGATAGTCGTTCCTTATATTCCAGTCCTTGTTGTTAGTCCTTTTAACAATTGCCATGCTGGAGAGAATTTATTTTGGTGACAAAACTTCATAATTTCAATTTCATTTTATATTGCTAACCATAACACTCTCAATTACTTTTTATACCTGGAGATAAAATTGGGCCATTCAAGGCCCAGAATCTAAGTTTGACCAAACAAATGCAAAAATGGTTTATCTGGTAAAATATTGTAGAAGCTAGGACTGTCTTGGTAGAAACAGACTTAAAGAAGATGCAAAAAAAGGTTTATCTGGAGAAGCAAGAAAACAACAACACTTACCAGCAGGCAGAGTGGTTAAAATTCTTAAACTGTTTTAGGCCTCTAATACTAGATTTGCCTCTGCTATCCAATAGTGATAGTTTTATAGTTCTCTTTACAGTTTTTTTTAATTCACTTGACATTTTTGATCTCTCTGGGAGAAAGCCCAAGTTATTTGCATCCAGAGGCTTGGTCTTTCTCTACACTGGTATTCTAAGTATCTCCTGATGGTCACATTGGTGGCTCCCTTCATGTCTTCTCTGTGCTGCCTTGAGTGCTGTTTGCCCACATTCTCTGCTTTTGTGAGTGGGATAGTATATAACACAACCCTGGAACCATCACCGGGGTCTGTGCAAATATTCTGCCATACCTCATTCCTTGCTTTCTGCCAGTTTCAGCCCGCCAGCTCTGAAGTCCACTGCTGAAGCCATGCTTTCCCCAATCCTGGTTCTGCTGTTACTTATTGGTTCCCCTGTCTTCTTTCAGTCCCACTAGATGGCAGTGCTCTTTGCTTTTCTGTCCTGGTTCAGGCCAGCCTCTGCCCTAGCAATGCTAGGCTTGATCTGCAGCTGCCCATCAGACCTGGCTGTCTGTCCTTCCCCCTGCAACCAAACCAAGCTTTTCCCTCCAGTCTTCTGCTTCCACCTGCCAATTCCAATCTCCCTTTATCCTCATTTTCTCTTCTAGGTAACTAAAGAATACATAGTGCTCCGTACTAGATAGATGATTATCTGAATCTCTGATCCTCCCAGGATGACCCACTACCAAATCCTTTCTGTCTGGGTCACATTATACCTTTCTTTGCTAGATTGAAGAGCCCCTAATAAAATTTGTTCTCCATGGTAGTTACTTAAAGACATTAATCAAGTCACCCCGTACCCTGCTCTTTGTAAAACTAATTTGATTGGTCTCTTTCAGTCTGTCACTAGTTTTACAACAGTGTAGCTCTGATGTCAGTGGAGTTGCTTCTAATTTATAACATGTCAGAGAGGTTAGAATGCAGGACCTGTGGGGCGGAAAAACCCAGAACATCTATTGCTGAATGGTTATTCCTCAATAACTGTATAACTGAACACTTTATTCTGCACTACAAGTATCTTTGGCCTGGTCTACACTAGGCGTTTAAATCGGTTTTAGGAGCGTAAAACCGATTTAACGCCACAACCGTCCACACTAGGAGGCACCTTATATCGATTTTAATGGCTCTTTAAACCGGTTTCTGTACTCCTCCCTAACGAGAGGAGTAACGCCAGTATCGGTATTAACATATCGGATTAGGGTTAGTGTGGACGCTGATCGACGGTATTGGCCTCCGGGAGCTATCCCACAGTGCACCAGTGACCGCTCTGGACCGCAATCTGAACTCGGATGCAGTGGTCAGGTAAACAGGAAAAGCCCCGCGAACTTTTGAATATTTCCTGTTTGCCCAGCGTGGAGCTCCGATCAGCACGGGTGGCGATGCAGTCCGAAATCAAATTAAAAAAAGAGCGCCCGCATGGACCATGCGGATGTGATCGCTGTAAGGGCAGGCAAATCCGTTCTATCAGCGCTCCGTTACAGAAGATGAAATTCAGAATCCTTTTTTAAAAATCTCCAGACAGACGCCATAGCAGGGACTCAGCGCACTGCAGCGTGACAAGCGTAACGGAAAGCCAAAGAATCAAATGGACGCTCATGGACTGGAGGACTGAAGCTATCCCACAGTTCCTGCAGCCTCCGAAAATTATTTGCATTCTTGGCTGAGCTCCAAATGCTTCTAGGGTCAAACACACTGTCCGTGGGTCAGGGCATAGCTTGGCAATCTACTCACCCACCCCCCACCCACCCCCAGAAGCGAAAGGTAAAACAATCCTCTGACTCTTTTACATGTCACCCTATCTTTACTGAATGCTGCAGATAGACGCGATAGTGCAGCACTCAACACCAACATCCTTGCTCCCCCCCCCGCCATGGGCAGCTGATGGTACAATATGATGGAAATCCATCCTCATCATCAGCATCAGCTGATCGTGCAAAAAGCTGGAAATCCATCCTCATGATCAGCTTCAGCTGATGGGACAAAAGGACTGGTAACCGTCCTTGTCATCAGCCTATTGGCCCTAATTTTTTCTGGTGGATGGATGGTGCAATATGGCTGGTAACCATCCTCATCATAGCAACAGGGGGCTGAGCTCCATCAGCCCCCACCCTTCATGTGTAAAGAAAGATTACGGTTCCCCAGGACGAGCAGTGGGATGCTGGGCTTCTCTCCTACACACTGCTTAATGTCCTGTCTGGACTATCATAGCAGCTGGAGGCTGCCTTCCACTCATTTCTCACTAACAAGTCAGTGTGTCTTATTCCTGCATTCTTTATTAATTCATCACACAAGTGGGGGGACAATGCTACGGTAGCCAAGAAAGGCTGGGGGAAGAACGGAATCAACAGGTGGGGTTGTTACAGGAGCACCCCCTGTGAATAGCATACAGATAATTTCTGCAGGCTCTGACACAGAGCAGCTGTGCTCTCTGGTTCTATGATACGGTGGTTCTCTAGCACACTTGCCTATATTAGGCAGCACTGATTCTATTTTTAGATACATAAAAGGAGGGATTGACTCAGGGAGTCATTCCCAATTTTTGCTTTTGCGCCCCTGGCTGATCAGCCAGGGGCACTTATGACAGCAGCTAATGGTACAAAACGATGGAAGGTTCAATATGGCTAGTAACCAATCTTGGCTTTTGCGCCCCTGGCTGATTGGCCAGGGGCACTAGCAGCAAATGGTACAAAAGGACTGGTAGCCATGATCATCCTCAGTTCCAATTTATGGAAGGGTTTGGATGGTGCAATATGGCTAGTAACCATCTCTGCTGTCATGCAAAAGCAAAAGCATGCTTCTGTGTAGCGCTGCTGAATCGCCTCTGTGAGCGGCATCTAGTACACATACGGTGAGAGTCACAAACGGCAAAACAAGCTCCATGATTGCCATGCTATGGCATCTGCCAGGGCAATCCAGGGGAAAAAGTCGCGAAATGCTTGTCTGCCGTTGCTTTCCCAGACGAAGGAGTGACTGACGACATTTACCCAGAACCACCCGCGACAATGATTTTTGCCCCATCAGGCACTGGGATCTCAACCCGGAAGTTCCAAGGGGCGGGGGAGGCTGCGGGAACTATGGGATAGCTAGGGAATAGCTACCCACAGTGCAACGCTCCAGAAATCGACGCTAGCCACGGACCATGGACGCACACCACCGATTTAATGTGTTTAGTGTGGCCGCGCGCACTCGATTTTATAAAATCTGTTTTACAAAACCGGTTTATGCAAATTCGGAATAGTCCCGTAGTGTAGACGTACCCTTTGTGTGGTTTAGGTTGATTGACTTTGGAAGCACAGAATACTATTGCACTTTAGTTTTGGAAGTGGATTAAGCTAAACCCCACAAAGCCACTTTAATGCAGAATAACATCGTCTACACTCGGACTTAGTGAGAGATAGCTTTTTCAATTTAGATTGATCCCCTAACTATTTTGCTCTAATTTCCCCATGAATTTGTCATTCATAGATAAACCATAATACAATATCAATTAGCCATATTTGCTTTACTTCGGTAAACAAAACAAAAAAAATCATGGAGGCTTTTCAGAAAATGCACAGCTTGACTATTCATTTTATTTGATATATAAAGTTAAGCAAACACACACCAAGTGATAAACAGTCCACCTATAAAAAACACTTTGAAGACCTGCATAATCTAATTATTACCACATGGTTTGCATTCTGTGTGGATCATGGGAGTCACACAGTAAAACTACAATGTCAGATGGTTTCTTTAATTCTCTTTTCAGTTAGTTGGAGGGTTGTGGTCACAACTTGTTTTTTCTCTCTATTTGATTAATATTTTGATTAGCAATATATGCAAAATATTCTTTCTTCTAGCTGGATTTATTCCAAGGAAGCCTAACCTTTCAAACAAGCAGCTTTGAAGATTTTTTTTTTTTAGTTTATCATAGATGGGCATACACTAGTTTGGACATTACTGATAAGGTTAGAGTTTGTGCATTCAACAGGTAGGAAGGTATGTTGGGTTTATAAGGAGGTCAAACAGTTAAACGTGGTCCAACATTTTCTGTCAAGTTCTTGTTAGCTTACTCCATTGTAACAACCACCATTAAACATCTATTAATTTCCCTAATCTATTTAGTTTCCTAGTTCTTGTTAGCTTTAGGTGTATAGAGTCTTGCTTTTATAGGGGAAACGTTTTGTTTGATACTTGTTTTAAACGGTATTAAAGTTGGCATCAATTGTTCTTTTGGGGGGCAAAATAAAGTTAGTTTAGATGGTCTCGAGCTACTGTTGTTGAAGTCAGATCTTCTAACCACAAAACAAGACAAACTCATACAAAAAGAGAGAGAAAAGAATAACATAGATAGAAAACGCAGCTTCTGCCTTTGGGGCTGACTTTCATTTGCAACCAAGATCCTGGGGAATACACACTTATAACTGTGAGCTACTCTGAGAGCTAGCAAACTTTTACCATTGTCAGATTGTTCAAGATAGCTCAGTGGTTTGAGCATTGGTCTACTAAACCTAGGGTTGTGAATTCAATCCTTGAGGGGGCCATTTGGGGATCTGGGGATTGGGCCTGCTTTGAGCAGCAGGTTGGACTAGATGACCTCCTGAGGTCCCTTACAACCCTGATATTCTATGATACTTCTATGAAGACATTTGTCTTTTGTGTCACCAGCTCATAGCAGAGTTGAAAAAAAAGTGAAGTTGTCTGGACCAGATAAGTCAGACTCTCATTAGATAGAAGGCAAAAAGAGATTGACAGGAAAGAGGAGATATAAGGCAGGTTAAGGAGGAAAAATGACATAAGGACAGACTGACAGCAGGAACCGAAGTCTCACATCTAAGGCGGTGTTCAGAATGTAGCTGGAGCTGGTGAAGGTGGCAATGTCATATGGTTCCCTCGCTCTGACCTGGTCTGATCAAGATGGTTTTCAGGATCAGTACAACAAAGACCAGTAGTTTCACGGTGGATATCCATGCTACCAGAAAACAGTGAATGTGGCAGCACCCCTGGAGGTGAAGCTTGGTCCTTCTAGTGTATTCCTCTATGATATGGTATTAGTCATAAAAATTGGTAACTTTCATACCAAACCAAGTAATCACTAGTAAATGGCATATATTTTACCTTCAGTAACCAAAAAATATGAAATATTTTTTTCTTTGGATGGCCATGCTCATAGTTCACATCCTGTTGCTTAACATCCTTATGATTATGATTCAGAATATTTTTTTTGCATCAGGTTCGCAACAACTTAAGATATGAAAGTGGATTATTTCCAACCAAAGCTTCATAGTGGTCATCTTTCTTGCAAAGAGAAATTCTGCATTTTGATGCTTAATGCTAATTAACATATACCTTATGCTTAATTACTTCAAGAAGTAAAACTAAGTAAAACAATCTTAAGGCTGCAAATCAAGCACTCACAAGTTAGGAGTTGCCTGTGCAATCTTTAGACCCGTACTACTGTTGTCTACCACTTCAGCTAATGGAGTTATTAGCAGCAACAGAATGTTATCTTCTATGTAGACCTGTCAGTAGAGCGGGTTGGAATCACACTTTGCTAGTGGGTTTCACAGCTATTTTCTAGCCAGCAAAGGAATTTTGAGACTAAGGAATAATGGGTTCATTTCCAGGTTCCATACAGGAGTGTTCTCTAGTGATTACGGACCATTCTTCCCCTGTCCACACAGCCTCTCTCTATTCCCTCTTCTCCCAGTGCCTGCCTCTGTGCATCCTTCCCCACCTCCCTGCAGCTATCTTCCCACCCAGCTCCTGTTCTGGTTTATCTCCTCCCTACTCCTGATTATGCCTCTCTGCCCATATTCTCATCCACACACTTTCCTTTCATCATCTCCCCTTTGTTTCCATCCCTGTCTTCCTTTTTCCTCAGATTCCTATCCTCCCTTACTCCTCTGCCCTGTATCTTTACCTCCTCCCTCACCCCCCCAGGTTCTTCACAGCCCTGAATTTAAATCATGTGGCTTCCTCCTTCTCTGTGCTCCCAGGGTATCAATGGAGAGCTCAGGAGAGACTGTTTTCCAGCTCTAAGTTCTGATGCTTGGTCCCATAGTAGCCCTCAACTTGCAGAACAATTGTGAGAGAAGTCCTGCTCAGGACCTGGACCCCTGGGTTGGGGCATGCACAGTTGCTTGTATCAATAGTGAATACTCAGTTTGGTTAGCACATAGGAGCTGCTAAGGGATGGAGCATATGCAGTGAGGTGGAATCTTTGGAGAATTTAACTGCCAAACTTTAACAAATCTCTACCAGGACTTTACAAATTGTGCATTTCAAAAGCTTGATATTGGCCAAACTTGGGCAAATTTTCACAGGGTTGGCAAAAGGCATATCCATGACACCAAAGTGATTACTTTGCCAAATTTGAAGTCCCAGCTCCAAAGCATGCAGCTACTAGAGTTTCTCATCAAAACGTTTGAAAGATTTTTTTTTTAACACGAGCAAAACAGTGTATTTTTACTAATGTTGTACACAACATCGTGGCTGTATTGGTGCCAGGATATTAGAGAGACAAGGTGGGTAAGGTAATATCTTTTATTGGACCAACATCTGTTGGTCCAGAAGTTGATCCAATACAAGATATTACCTCACCCTATTTGTCTCTCTATTTTCCCTAATCTCATTCTCAGAAATGGCTGGACCATTTTTGCAAGGTTGCCAAAGCTATGAATTACTGAAAACAGAGGTTTATACTGGAAAGAGTCAGACAACCTTTGTTGTAGGCATCATCTGCATCACCTCTAATTATTATTACTGTTATTTACATAGCACCATGTTGCTTTACAAAGGAAAAAGAGATGGCTCCTACTCCAAGAAGTGTACAACTTCCCAACCAGTGCCTCAGATGAAGAAAGACCTAATTGCTAGAGGAATGATTCAGAACTGAGAATGGAATACACACCACCTCACTAATCCTGCAAACCCCATATAAATGTTGAAGAAATAGAACCCTACTGCAAGCCATACTTGATAGTAGTCAGAATGGCCATGAAATCCTGAGCTGACTTAGAAAATTCATCTTCTCCACAAATATTGAATTCACCAAACACAATTACCTTTTGGTGATTCTCAATACCATGATAATGAAAAGCTTAATTGAACCCAGTGTCTTTGCATTGGACTAGGGTGATAGGTACTTTAAAACTAGTCCCACCTTCACCCTATCCCATGGTTTATATAGAAGATGAACACAGTAGTTCAGATTTAGATATGGAGCAGGAGATATCTACAACTAAGGCATGACTAGCAGTACGGTTATTCCACCTCCTCCCCAATCACCTGTTCGTTCATTATCACTGAATACCTTGCTGGAGACAAATATGCCAACACCAGTTCAGCACTATCCTCTAATCAGGTTTTGAATATCCATGCAATGCTGGAGATTTCATCCCTTATGAAATCATGAATGATTTTGGAGTCTTATTTATTACCAAATTTACATTAATCACCAAGAACTGAAGAACAAAGGACCCTTGTCCACTGACATCCCAAACTCTTGAGAAATAACTATAGAGAAATCAAAGGGATTAACTTAATAATCATCTGATAACTAATGTTTTCACAATCTTCCAGATTTTTATTTCCTCTCTCTATCTCCAACCAGATCATGGAGGATCCAGCCTGCCACAGGGATCAAGGAATCCAAACTCCCACAACAATAACCCCAAAGCCTCTATATCCCCCCTGTACAGAAGCATAGGATCAGCCCCCAGCCACCCAAAGGATACACTGCAATAAGGATCTCCAGGGCAGACTAAAAAAACCACACCATAACAAAGTTTTTGGCACTTTGCTTTAGTAATTAAATGAATATGGCTATAGTCACTTAATTTTATTCTTCATGTGTAAGCATAAAATTACAGTCTGACAGAAATACATACCTTCTGGAAAACATTAACATATTGACATTTTGAAGTAAGTTAAATTGAATTAATAAGCTCACACATATCCTATTTAGGTCTCTTTATCGGCTTTTGAACTGTTGGGAAAAGAAGAGCTCTCCTCTGGTAGTAAGGAAGCTTAGAAGAAATAATCTACATTGTAATTTCTGCCATTTAATTTTAACCTTAAAAAATTGCGTAAAAAAATCTATCTTTGTCAAAAGAGATTAATAATGCATAGTTGGAATGTGAAAAATGGAGTGGTTGAAGCCGTAGAAACTTTCCATTCAGTGGGATTCATGTGAAATTTAGTGACATTGCTTCCTGTTGTGCAAATGGTTATTCTTAGTGCAAAATGTATGAAGCCATTTTTTTTAATTATAGTGCTTTAAAAAAAAAGTTTCATGCAAGCCAAGATCTAAGACCTGTGGTTCTGGCATAGTAAGTTTTAAGTAAAAACACAGGATTATTTCTTTTCAATAGTTTTGCATTAGTACCAGTTTTTCTTTACTTCCATAAACATTCACCTAGAATACAGAATGTGTAGGTCCAGTGACTGGAACATGAATTATCCTTTCTACTGTAATCAAAAATACTTTCCCCTGGCATTTACCATACAAAACATTTTCTTAAGTGTTCATCTTTCAGCATGAAGGACATGGGTCTCATTTGATTTGTGCTTTAAGTGTCTATGACATATTGAACACAAGGATAAAGGGAATAGAAATATTTATCTCTACTGTGAAAGGTTTCTAACCGAGAGTGTTGGTCATTCTTATATATTTAACATCTGTTAATGTGATTTCACATCTAATGTATTCTGTAACATTCTTCATCAAGTATATATTTATGAAAACCTCATTGTATTATCAGATACAGTGTGTTATCATTAGTAAATGGAAAACATAATCTTCAATAGTTCTGTTATTTGGGTCATCTTGTTACAGTTAATAAAGGACATCATCCTTAGAAATAGTTTATTCCTTTTGCTTACACTCATTTCAATGGGCTTCAGTACAATATTTTATAGGTAGCATTTAGAACACAGAAAATGTAGCTTTTATTTTTTTATAGACCTTTCTTTATGTGAACTTCTTCTATTGTATGTTTTTTAATAAAGCAATGTCCTTGCAAATACGCAGTCTCTACCATACATCAAAATTAAATATTTCTATTACTTTATCCTGCCAGCTACATTTCATTTTAATCAGCCAGTATTCATGCCAAATAGAGAGGGGTGAAATCTTGTTAAGTTCTCTGCCTTAGTGAGGTCTGCTCATCACAGTTGTTAATGAGTATAGACATTTCACAACAATTGAGTCCATCAGAGAAAATTCTAGGTTTTCTATGCTGAAAGGATCAGTATCTGCTGAAATGTATAGACTATAGATAGAAAACAGACACATGTTGTGCATCTTATGGATTCTTAACTGTTTTGACAAGTAATTTTGCAGTGCATACTTGTATAAGAGAGCAGAGCTGAGCCATGAAGATTCCAGTACCTACAAAAATCAGTGTTGCATGTTCCATTGCTTGTCATAGGGGCAATAGCCATTTTTAGAAGAACCAACCCTTTGAAGATTCTATCTTTCTGCTTCTAAAACATCATTTTCAGAAATGCCATTGATGGTACCTTTAGAAATGACATTTAGGTTTGAAGGGTCTTTATCTAGAAATCGAGACTCACATGAGCATGCTATTGATGTCAAAGTTTTTTGTTTGAGTTAGGTGTCATTGGGGAATATATGCTCTTGTTATGAAAAATTCAAAGTAGGTCAGTTCTGCTGAGTGATTCTCAACTCATTTTTTTCCCCTTTCTTCTTCTCATCAAGAGCCTGGCTCTAAGAAACAAGATTCTATATTGAACAATAAACAATAGATTGAAAAGTTTCTTTGTCTTATTTCAGTTGGGAATTTGTGGGGCACTCAGTTTTTTCCCCCAGAATTTAAAAAGACCATACACATTTAAGTTCAGTGAACAGGGAAACATACATTATAGAAATAGGATTTCTAATTCTGCAGCTCTTTTAATAAATAACTAGAAATACCAGTTAAGGAGTCATATGGCTCCTTTGCATTCACTTTTACATGATGTGTGAACAACATTAATATACTTCTGTAATAAAATGAATAATTGATGGCAGCACATACACAATTACGTTATGGATTTGTGATAACCTGAAATTAACTTATAGAGATGAACTAGTGTCAAAGTACTCATTATCCACAGACCTGACTCCCTTAAGCAGGATTCTTCAGTCTGTCCTCATGCAACTAGGAGCAGCTTCTGAGTGCTTGCTTGACGATGAGAAATTCAGGAAGTGAATAGTAATTATTTTTTGTCAGAGCTGCTTCCAGCAGGTTTCCAACTTCTTATTTGAGCAAGTAGTCTTCTGGTAATATCCATAGACCTTTCCAGGCAGAATGATGTACTTCTATTGATGATGATACAGACTGAATTTGTTGGAAAGATCCTGTTCTACTCTGGGCTCGTTAGAAATGATGGAAGCAATCTATAAGCTTACAAAGTGTGCAAATGCATTTTGCTGCTCTTTCTGGATGGTGTTACTGTAGTGATTTCACGGGACTCTCTTGCCCTTTTTAATATTCCCAAATGATTGTTTTTCATGAGACTACTTTTGCTCCAACGAGGTGATGGAGAGATGACAGAACATTTTATGTCCCCTAGCATTTTTAAGATCATCCTTCCACTAGTTGAAGTAGAAACAGTATATATCAACTCTGCTATTGTATTGGTAAAAATAATATTTTTCTTTCAAAATTCTATTGACTCTGGAATTGTAAAGGCAGCTTAGAAATTACTTTATATTTTTCTTACCCTCTTGACTCTTTCATTTTTTTCTCTTTCTCCACTTTCATGATGCCTGAAATGTGGCAGCACCAGACCAACAGTATCACGTCTACTGAGTTATTAGTTTTTTCTGCTAAGTTATAGTGCTGTATTTTGTTTGTAACTTTCAACCATATTATGCAGTTCTTTGTACACTCTCATTTCTGCTAACAGACACTCATGGGGAGCTTTGTTTGAAAGCAGCTGCAAACTGTTCCACTAGGGAGGGAGGGAGGGCTCAAAGAAATTTAAAACATCAGTTTTATACCTTACTAATATAATATTAGTATAATGTTACAATAAGTTGAAATATAGCAGAGAAAGACTGAATGGCTTGCCTTATGACTGATGCTGATTCAGTGGAAGAGTCTAAAAATCCTGATATACTCACTTTTGATGTGTGCATTTATTTAATCCAAATGGGAGTTGTATTCACATACTAAATATGCAGTGGGCCCTATGTAAGAATCCATGCTTGGCATTTAAAGTCAACATTCAAGAAGAATTAGTACACCCCTGATTTTTGAGATACCATAGTTTACTACTACTACTACTAAGACCAAATTGTAAAGTCCTTGCTAATTTGTTTTTATTAAATCTCAGCTAAGATGAAAATCCTAATGATTTCATTCAGAGTTTTGTCAAAGTTTAAACTATTGACTTTAATTCTAACTAATCTATTCTTAATTTTGTGTACTGAATGTACTATATAGGTACCATTGCCTGTGTGGTATAACTAATCCAGGCCTCTGAGATTTTTGTTAAGTGATATTTCAGGTAAATGTTGTTCACAGTATGACCTTTTTCAAAACTGTAATGATTGTGATGCATGTTTCCTTCCGTTACTTGGTGACACTGGGTAAAGCAAAGTTGGCAGACTGAAGGCTTGCATGCTGTGCTGCTAGTGAAAAGCACTCCGGTATTTGAATACCGGTGGTCCCTGTTTCTGTGGTGAGGCAAGTGTGTCACTTCTCATTTTGCTTTAGATGTCTGTTGCTCATCACTGGTTTAACATAATTGAAAAATAAACATTTTTAAGACAAAATATGAAGGGACACAGTAAATGTTAGATGCAACCAGGAATATAATATCATTTAATTAATTATTGTCTTGAAACTACTTGAAGGACATCAGTCTACATTTACATATGAGCACAGTGGTGCTCTTTCTGTAAGTCTTCTCAGCTGGTTGTTTCAAATGAATGGTGAGAACATGGCCTTTCTGACTGTAATTATCCATGACTAATAGTTCAGCCTGAGATTAAATCAATTGAATCTGATTATCATGACTAGGTATACATTCAGCTGTCATTATACACTAAATGAATTGCAATCAGGAGCAACCAATAACTTTGCATAATTTACTCTTCTTAAAAGATATATTTCACTCTAAATCATGCCAACTCTTGGAAATTATGGGAACATGGAGTGAACCTACTGCATTTCAAGATCAGTGGAGATTACTTGCTAGTGCAGAAGATTAATTTGCAGTATTCTGTTTCTGTGGTTTATCTTGTAAACTTACTCAAATCTTTAAAAGCAATTCCTATTTGACTGTGTTGTGTGAAACTAATATAGACCATTTCTAACTTCTATGAGGAAGTTAAAATGAATTGCACTTGAATAGCTTGTTAAATAAATAATATTATCAATATTATATCTGTTTCAGATGGGAACTTTTATGTATGTTCAAGTGTATTGTATTAATTTTTTATGGATTCACAGTCTGCTGGGGAGTGTCCAAAATCTACATAATATATCTTATTTATAACTGACAGTTTATAGGTCACATGAAGGCATAGAAAACTATTGACCAGACAGCTGTGGAGTCTCATGTGGGTTGTTTAGTCCAGCAATTACATGAACATAAGCTACACTTTTGATAAGACATTGATATGCAAGGCTTTAACCTCCTGCTCTTTTAAGAATGGTGCCTCTTCAGGGGATATTAAAGCTTAGGTCCATTAGAGGCTTGTAACTGACCCAACTTTACTTTAGAAATACCAATACAGTGACACATCTACCTGTCTGAATAGAGAATGTGGTCAGCCCATCAAATTCAAATTTTGGGGACTACTTTCATTCTGAAGTCAACGTACTCACTCGGTTACACCAGTACAACCACTATAATTGTAACTGAGAGCAGAATTTAGCCTCAAGAGTCTTTGGCTGGTTTATTGTGCCTAAGTGTTGCAGGGAATCTTTTCAAACGGTGCATGATAATATTAAAATTCCATTGTGCTGTGCTACCTAGGTGAATTAACTGGATTAATAATGAAATTTCACCCGCAATACTTTACTTGTCTTTCTGGGTTTAAACCGGACTCTGACATAATTTAGAAATCTGTGTGTGATAGGTGTGAGGAGAGGATATTTTATCTAGCAGAAGTTACCCACAAAATGCTTCGGTGTTAATAGATAAAAGACCTAGTTAAAAGTTAGCTAGTTGCCTAATTAACAGGTACATTTCCTCCCCCACCCAATATACATACTTTGGAGGCTTACTGTGATAGCAGGGTAATAATATAGATTACATGTATAGATAGACCAGAGGGTCATTGATCACTATGCATATCTCTTTACCATCAGATCTGGGTCCAATATACAGTAAATTATCAGTTCTTGATATCAGAATGTCAGTGTTTTCATCTGCCACTAAAAATGCCCCTTACTTAGGCAATTCAAAACATCTGGGCTCTTTTATCTAATTCTTCCCTCCGCTGCACATGTGTGTTTCACTGGATTCAATGAGAGAGATGTAAGTATGCATCTGGGGAAACAATTGGCTCAGTAATTCTTTAAAATAGTACTGCACACCACTTTCCTCTCGATGTATTATTCAGACATAGCACTTACTAATAAACTGGTTTTCCCTTTTCTTTCGATGTTCTCAGGGAAAGAATGTTCTAAGAAGGTTGTGAGAGCTTTGCACCTTTTATTGATTGTTGGGTTTGATCCTGACTTCAATGCTCAGGATCAAGTCTTTATTTCTATAGATAACATTAACTCACATGTTTATTGTACCACAATTCTTATTTATTTTATGTATCAGAATTTTTTTAAAATATTTATTTATTTATTTATTTTCCTATTGCTTCCTTAGTACCTATAAGTTTGTTTACATTTTCAGGCTTTGGGACATACTTTAGTGTAGATTTAGAGTTGAGTTATTGTGAGCCTCATACTACCTTATTTGAAAAGTGTGGGATTCTTTCTCTTTCATTTTTTGCCATATGTGACCAGTAAGCACAAGTCAATGGCCTTCTTTTTAAAAACAAATCTATGAAGTGTTATACTTCAAAACATACTATTGTATAATACATAAACTTAAAATAATGTACACTGTTACTTCTTTTATGAAGGTCATTAGAAAATATGCTGTCATCTTCTAAATTCAAATTAAAACCTACAAAGCTATTTCCGGTGCTCCTTTTAAATATATTGTGGCCATTCAATAACAAATGAATTCCAGATCAAGACTGTGGGTGAAATCCTCACCCTGTTCAAGTTAATGAGTATTGTTCCATTGTATATATTAGAATAATTATGGTTAGTAGTATAAAGCAAAGAGTTGATAAAAAGGTCTTCTCTGCAAACTGAGAATGCGATCTTCCATTAGGAGAGAGAGCTTGTTTGTTTAATTCCGTGTATGAATGTTACTTCTGGCATATAGTGGATATCAGATATGCATTATATATATTATTTTCCTTTGTCCTGAAGAAGCTATTTAGTTGGCCTTTTGCTTTCAGGTATCAGAGTCAATTACATTACTAAAATCAAATTCCAAGCAAAGTCTCACTTCAGTCTCTACTTGCACAGCAGTATGCTGCACTATACATTGTTAAGTCTCCACACATACTTCAATAATTCAGAACAATTGTCAGTCTCTGATCTTCATCTTCTAATTCAGAAAGCAGAAATAATAATGATTTATAGACATTGGCTTCACACTACAACAATTCTATCCCTTCACGGGAGGGAGTCTCATAATTTTGTAATCTGTGTGCACGACCTAGTCTATAAAGAAGTCTCAAATTCTGAAAAATGTTACTTTATTTGAGGTTAGTGGTTATATAAGGAATTTGGATTTCCATGAACTTTTATCAGGTAATATCTAATGCCCACCCATAGTAGTAATTTCTTGGCATGTTGGGTAAAATTTTCATAAGCACCAAACCTTCAAAGTTACTTAGGTGTTTTTGAAAATTGTACCCATTAAAACCAGTCTGGCTAGTGAGTTCCTCCCATGTATGTTGAATACCAATGGAATGTAGAGATATATTAGAAGTATCACACATTAAAGACCACATGCAAACTTAAGTTGTACCCCCAAATGGGTATAACATAATGCAGCAAAAGGATCTGTCGCATCAATGCAAATTTCCATGGTTACATGCTCCCTCTTACATATATGGTCTCCAAAATGAAAATGCAGCTGCTTTCATTGCATTTACTTTAGGTAAATGACTTTATATTGTTTGGACCTTCCCCATTTACTGGAACAAGACCAATTTCCCATTTTACAAATTTGCCTAGTTTTAAAGTGATACTATGTGAAAGTAGAATGAATTATGTTACAAAAATAGATAGGATTAAAGAAATGCTGTCTGTACCTTTAAGGAAAGTCGCTGGAATGCTGGAGTCCAGGTGTCAGGAAAACAGACATTAACATAGAACAATTGCACCGTTTAAGGGCAATTGGTGAAGCATTAGCCTTAGATCGATAGGAGTTAGTAAGGAAGTAGGATATGCATGCTATGCCCCAGGTGAATTTTGCTGTTTTCCCCTTTGTCCCTTTGTTTGATTCCCGCTCTTATATCTGTATAAATAAGACTGTTTGGGTCTTGCATGGCCACTCACATTATCTGAATGTTATTGGCGGAGCGCTGCGCTAATAAAAACAGAGTGGTCTGACAAATTGTGAGTCTTGATTCTAACTTTGACAACTATCATATGCATTTAATGATTTTGAAATATTTTTGGAGCATCTGTTAAAGTTCTTTGTTTTTTTTTAAGGAAAAGGAAGCAACATTGTTCAGAGTGGGGGTGGGGAGATCATTGTTTGGATAATGGAACTGATCAACTGGTTGGGAGATATATTGCGTTTGTGAGGCTCCAGGTGGAGAAGAAAAATAAAGCTATAGAAAATACTAGGGGATAACTTTTATTTGGAGGGACTCATCATCCTGGGTAATTTAAAAACCAAATATAAAGAATATTTTCCCATTAATATGGACAAAATATGTGGATAAGTTGCAAGTATTTTGTACCTTTTAAGTTCTCAGTGTATAGCAAAATCAATTTAAAGAATGGCTTTCAGGGCAAAAGTTGCTTGGAAAAAAACAAACAAACTAGCAGATCCCTAACGGGGACTGTACCGAGGGCATTACTTCACAACCCTTCCCCTGTCCCTGCAGAAACCCCTCTGTAGGGGCTCCATAGGGATCCATATGTGAAGTCGGGAAGGGGGCAGACACATATAGGAGACAGTGGGGCCAATGGGTTGTGTTATCTCCATGTGTCATTACCCTGCCCTGTGGTAAATCTCCACCTAAATTAGTGTGGTTCTCCTCTGAAAAGCAGCTGTCTACAATGGCTTAATGGATAACCATGGTTATTTTTTCTTAATATTAACTAATTAACATGTGTTCAGTTTATGAGCAAATTTCCTAATTGCCAATCCTATGAACTAAGCCTGAAGTCTCAGAGTCAGGCTGGCTGGGTTTTTTTCCTTCTAATTCATCATCACCAGTAATAAAATACTTTAGGCCAAACTGTGTTGTCGTTTTCCCATTGCCTTTGTGTTATTCCCTTGGTGACACCTGTAGAAACCAATTGCCTTCAGGGGGTTGGCAGAGATGCAGTTTATTGAAACTTAAAAACCCAGTTGTGTTGATGCTCAGGAAAGGAAAGAACCCAAGTCTTAGCTGTATTTGTTCTATAGGACTAACAAGGCGATTGTAAAATAGTAATAAAAACATATTTTAATCATTGAAGTCAGCATGAGACTGAATGCACTCAGGGAGCATATATGTTGAGTACGAAGTTCTCAATTTTCATAGTAGAACATCAATTTTATGATATCTAAGGCAGTATTGCCTTTGACACTCCTCTTTTTTCCTCTCACTATGAGACCACTGGGGATATTGGCTGGCAGAGTCCAGCATGAATCTGGAGAGGGACTGGGAAAGAGTTACAAAGGGGCAGAGAGCCAGGAAAGAGTTTGTAGCATTTACCACTTTGGGAACTAAGGTCTTGTTCATTCTGGGAGTGAAAAGCAAACTCTAAAAACACCACTAAAAACATCTGTAGGGGGAGCCTGATGGAATTTGCAGAACCCCGCACTGGGTTATTCCAATTTTCTTGTGTTTATTATTATTGATGTTATGGGATAGTGAATATTGTATAGTCTACATGGCAGTTCTGTTTTTCTTTTTGTACGGTTATTTTTCCTATCAGCCTTTTTGATACAATTGTTTGTGGGTTTTTAATATCTATATAGTAAACCATTCCAGTGATATGAAATCTTATAGTAGATTTTTTTTAAAAGAAGACTTGTAAGAGTTGGCATAATTTAGAGTGAAAATATATCTTTTAAAAAGAGTAAATTATGCAAAGTTATTGGTTGCTCCTGATTGCAATTCATTTAGTGTATAATGACAACTGAATATATACCTAGTCATGATAATCAGATTAAATTGATTTAATCTCAGGCTGAACTATGTTTTACATTAGTCATGGATAATTACAGTCAGAAAGGCCATGTTCTCACCATTCATTTACATAATATGAGATCCAAAAGGATGCTTGTATGGATTAATTACATTTTCTTTAATTGTATTGAAGCTACTTCGAATCTGAACGTTTGCATGTGGTGTAAAACAGATCATTAACTCCTAAAAATGGCTAATTTTCTAATGCAATCAGTTTATCTGAATTGCTAGTTTTAGGAATACCAGATTTGATGTTATACTGTAAATGCGCACTGTATCCAGGTGTTTTTTTTTCACATCACTGATACTCAGCTTGAAGTCTACTTGACATATTAGGCTGCTATTCTTCCCTTGTGTGGGATCCATAGCTGCAATTTATCAGGTTATTTTCTGTGTGAGGAGAAAAGCCTTCACCCCTTCCACTGCTCTTTGCAGGCCTTGTAAAGAGTAAAGTGGTCTCTCATGCTCACTACCTGACATAAGTATCTAAACCGTCAGCATAGGTAGTAGTGGAGCAGAAAAATAAAGGCCTTGTTCTGTAGACAACAGAGGAATATTGTTATTTTATAAAACAATTGCCCTAGAGATACCATAGTAAAACCTGCACCAAAACCTTTCAGTCTTGCAGCCCTTTTCTGCTCTATTTAGCACTTTTTGGCTAATTTGCCAACATATTAGTAAAATTGTTTTGACGGTCTGATTTTGTAAATACTTTGAATGATCACTGTGGATCTCACATGTGGAGTAGAGATACTGTTTTCAAGGTTGCAAGTATAAGAGGGGTAGCCATGTTAGTCTGGATCTATAAAAAGCAACAAAGAGTCCTGTGGCACCTTATAGACTAACAGATGTATCGGAGCATAAGCTTCCGTGGGTGAATGCCCACTTCGTCAGACACATGTAATGGAAATTTCCAGAGGCAGGTATAAATATGCAAGCAAGAATCAGTCTAGAGATAACGAGGTTAGTTCAGTCAGGGAGAATGAGGACCTCTTCTAGCAGTTGAGGTGTGAACACCAAGGGAGGAGAAATTGCTTTTGTAGTTGGCTAGCCATTCACAGTCTTTGTTTAATCCTGAGCTGATGGTGTCAAATTTGCAAATGAACTGAAGCTCAGCGGTTTCTCTTTGAAGTCTGGTCCTGAAGTTTTTTTGCTGTAGGATGGCTACCTTTAAATCTGCTATTGTGTGTCCAGGGAGGTTGAAGTGTTCCTCTACAGGTTTTGGTATATTGCCAGGCCTAATATCTGACTTGTGTCCATTTATTCTTTTATGTAGGGACTGTCCAGTTTGGCCGATGTACATAGCAGAGGGGCATTGCTGGCACATGATGGCGTATATAACATTAGTGAATGTGCAGGTGAATGAACCGGTGATGTTGTGGCTGATATGGTTAGGTCCTGTGATGGCGTTGCTGGTGTAAATATGTGAGCAGAGTTGGCATCGAGGTTTGTTGCATGGATTGGTTCCTGAGTTAGAGTTACTATGCTGTGGTGGGTGGTTGCTGGGGAGAATATGCGTAAGGTTGGTGGGTTGTTTGTGGGTGAGGACTGGCCTGCCTCTCAAAGTCTGTGAAAGCAAGGGATCATTGTCCAGGATGGGTTGTAGGTCACTGATGATGTGCTGAAGAGGTTTAAGCTGAGGACTGTAGGTGATGGCCAGTGGAGTTCTGTTGGTTTCTTTCTTGGGCTTGTCTTGCAGCAGGAGGCTTCTGGGTATAGGTCTGGTTCTGTTGATTTGTTTCCTTATTTCCTCATGTGAGTATCATAGTTTTGAGAATGCTTGGTTAAGATCTCTTTTTGTTTTTTTTAAGGTTGGACAGTATGTATGCACTAGAGAAGCAAATGGGAGAAAAGGGGACAGATGATAGCATACAAAACAGTGGAGAATAAGAAAGAGAAAATCAGAGTGGGATAATTGGGCCAGAGTATGTGAGCAGTAAGGAATACAGAAGAGAAGTGTGGGGAAGAGAGGAGCAAATGAGGAAGAGAGACTAGAGAAATGGGTTGGTCTGAGAAAGAAGCAAAGAGCGAATGAGGGGAAGGAAGTGGCATCCTAATCTGGTGGGAAAAGTGGTTATTTTTCTTAATAGGAAGGTAGGTGAGAGAAGGGGAAAGAGCTAGTGAGAATAGAGTGTTTTGATTTTTTTAAATAGTGAATTCCTTTCTTGAAATATTCAGATGTCAATACTTTTAAGAACAAACATTACTCTTCATCCCTCAATTTGGTTCACAGCTGCCATTTAAAATGAAGTTTCTACACACAAGAGTAAAATTAGCTCCTCAAAAATTGGGCTATTAAGTAGGAAGTTAGTGTTAAAATATTCTACTGAGGCTCAGAGTTTAAAAAAAAAGAAAGACAATGAGGACCAACAATTGCAATTGACTGAGGGTTGGCTTAAATGCAGAATATTTAAATAAAGTAAGTGCATACAACAAATAATTCCTATAGGGCATGGGATAAATACATTATTTTCAAGCTTCTTGAAATTATAGTGAGAAGAGTAGTGGAATTTAAAAGTATTGCTAATTGGTCTTATGGTTACAATTTACTTAACAAAAGAACTGCAGACTATCTGCAGTATATTGTCATTAACTCTTCTTATGCTATGGTATATCATTGTTTCTTCATCAGCCACAGATTACATTTTCTAATTTTCTAACACTGGTATTCTAAAGTCTGCCTCTTTCAGAAACCTTAAACATCCTATTTGGCTGCAGGTATTCTCCCAATAGGACATTGCATTATAACTGGGTTCTCAGTTCTTATACAAAGTATGCAAACAGCCTTAAAATATTCAGAGGATACTGACTTGATAAAATCAGGGGATTTAAAGTAAAACAGTTCCCCATTCGTAGTAACCCTTATAGAGTAACCTACTCTGTGGATTGCAGAACTATGCTTTTTCATGTCACAATTCTCACCCATGCACATAACAAGACAATTCTTTCTACTAAGGTATGAAACAATTTATATTAGGTTCATAGGGCTCATAATATATTTTTTTTCTTTTCCTCAGGGCACGTTGATCAGGATGGCCCCTTTGGATCTTGTGAAAATAAATACTGCGGTCTAGGTAGGCACTGTGTTGTTAACAGAGAGATTGGCCAAGCTGAATGTGCATGCATGGAACACTGCAAATCGCACTACAAGCCTGTGTGTGGTTCTGATGGAGAATTCTATAAAAACCATTGTGAAGTGCACAGGGCTGCCTGCTTGAAAAAGCAAAAGGTTACCATCGTTCACAATGAAGACTGCTTCTTCAAAGGTAAGTGGTTGGACAAAGTCTGGAATACTGTTATGAGGTACATATTTTGAAGCAATTCAATTAAAGCACCAGTGAGATTGCACAGAGTGTATTGTGAAGAAGTGATGCAAAAAGTTGATTTGACAAGTATCTCACTCTAGAGATTTCTTGCAGCTGTTTTTTTCATTTTACTCAATATCCTCTGAAAACAGTTTGTGTAAACCTGGGTAGTCAAAGTGTGGTTCTGGGACCAATATACCCAAAGAGCTAGCTATACAAATGTAGCCGATGACCACGTTCATCATTAACATGGGGTGGTAGTCTCAACATGCAGTATAAATTCATGGCAGTGATGCCAAAATACAATCAAAGACTTGCATGGGGTTCCATGTGGGTGCAGGAGTCCCTCTGTGCAGAGTTGCTTGTAAATTGGAGGCCACACCAAATGCTGAGAGACGGCAGTTGGCAGCAGCAACATCTATCATATTAAAGATGAGAGTCATCAGAGCCTGCTCCATTTTATTCAACTGAAGTGCAGCTTTGAGGCTCCTAGAACACCACCAATACAGTCCTTGATTAAACAATGTTTGTATGTACCGATGTAAATGATGGAAGTGTTTTAATGTATTTTTTTTCTGAATTCTGCATTGTGTGGCTTTTTCTTGTTTAAAGCAGAGAGGAGCAGATGGCTTTTCAAGAAAAGCTTCTTTTTCAAGTGAGGCACTCTGAATGGCCTGATTAGGTTGAATGACTTTGTGTTCTTTTTGCAACTGACATTATTTTATTAACATTTTTGTGATAAGTTATGTTTATAAATACTTGCCCTGTATAGGTACGTGTGAACTGCTCAATGATCCAGCAACAAATATGAAAATAACCACTACATGAAGATGTCCACTAAAAACTCAGAAAAGAGAGTTCCATTAACATAAAACAATACAACTAGGCAACATCTAGGCACATTTTAAATAAAATAATAATTGTACATCATAGAGATTAAGAGAGACTCCAAGATTTTTAAGAGAAAGTGTGCATATATTTTAAATCAGTGAATTACTTGCAATGTGGTATACATTTATGCAAATATTACATCTTAAAATTTTCACTCCTGTGTTTTCCACTAACTTTAGTGTAAAAAGATGTATTAAATAACTGAAATTGTCCCAATAACTTTAGCTTCTTTGTGTTAATAAGCATGTAATGGCTAAAATGAGTACAGCACACTGCATCATGTACAATATAAAAAGCTGCTCTACATCATGTTTTTTTATCTTCCTGGGGAAAATGTTGCTTTCTAACTTTTAAAAAAGGAGATTGTGATCTCTTGGAGTTATGGACCAATTATCCATGCTTTGTCACCGCCAGATGAATTATTCCTGTGTGCCCTCAATGTGGTATCATTGAAGATCACTTAGAAGTTTCAGCTAGTTTAGAATGTGGTAACCAGTCCAGTCATTGCAGTGGTGTTTCTCACATGCAGAATATTATACCTACAGTCTATTTTAGAAGGTCTACAGGGAATTCTAGGGGAAATGCTGTCAGAAGTTTCACTGCACTTTTGTTGGCTTAGCTCCACAAGACTTGAGTGAATTCTGACTTCATTGAGGTTGCACAGGTGAGATTGGCAGCTTGACAAACATTGTTTTTCCATTACCTGTTTTTGTTAATTTCATTGGGGCATGTCATGTTCTTTTTTTTTATTTAAGTAGGAACTTTTGCACATGAATGGCACATGAATGGCATAATATGACCTCTAGTCATTGTAGTTCAAGAACAGTTGAAATTGTAGACATAGCTCTCTTTTAATTAATTTTAAAGGGTGGCCTGTTTTGTTTTCTGAATTTGTTTTTAAAGTCATTGAACATTTTCCCGCTCTGCAGCCCACCACCACATAGTAGTACAGTCACTTTCTAGTGCCTCTGTTACCACCATTATAACAGGAAGCAGGGTGCAGGAAGCTATGTTATATAGCAGCCAATTCAGAGAGAGAATGCAGAAAGGAAGATCTTGTAAGGAGAATGCATCATTTCTGAAAGGCTGAAGTTATGGGGGCTGGATTCCCACCCACCTTTCACATACTTTTGTGGAATAAGAGAGAGAAAGGGATTTCTTCCACCTGTAGTAGTTCTGCTTCACCGACCATATCATCTTACAGAATTTCCAGAATGTGCTCAGTAGGGCAATGCCCTTGACTCAGTCAGTAGACAAAAACTTAAGAGCTAAAGAAGTTTTCTTGCATGGAAGGACAAGAACTAACAGTCAGATCCTGAATAGATGATGTCTTTAGAGAAGAATTCCATAACCATCAGCTGCCCTTAGCTGGGCAGGGCCTCTGCAGTGACAGAGCCTAGATCCTCAAGCACAGAGGATCTGGTCTTAATCTACCACTGATTATAAATCATGTTTAATTATTTTGAAACTAAATGCAGATAACACTCCTGTGTTATCACAGATAGGGTTTACTCATAGAGATTTATTATTTTTTTAAGTAGGAAATAACTTTTTTTAACTGTTTCCATTCAAGATCCAATACAACAGCATCTATTGTCATTGGCATCATAGATGCATTTCAAATGATGCTTTAATATAAATATTTCAATTTCTGTGTCATGCTTAATCATTCAGTTTTCAGACTAGACAAGCATTTACTTCATCATTTTCCTATAACTTTATAACTGATCTAATCCATACAGTTGTTTCTAACAAGCACAATTTTTTCCAACCCTGACACAGGGTCAGTCTGTTAGAAAACAAAATTTACTTGCTTGAGGTTTAAATTTAAAGCTTCAAACAGAAATTGAATGTAAATCCTAAAACAAAATCATTGAGAATGATCCTTTTTATAAGGAACACAGCTACATAGCCACTTGCCATTCACTGAGTAGAGAATGAAAATCACACAAGCAAATGCTCTGTGCACCTCAATTAGCATCACAAACAGTAACAGCTTAGTAGCTATAATTGTTAAAATAATGCAATGTATATTTGAATAATTTTCAAATTGATCTTGAAGAACTTCAGAGCTCTGGCTTAGTGATGTGGAAATTGCCCTTTGAACAGAGTGGTGTGTTATATGTGAGGTTGAGGGAGTGACGCATTGGACCCCCCAAAAACCCCTTTTGGTTTATGTTTGGAAACTTCCATTGAAATCACAGAGAATTGTTTGTCTTGTCTGAGGTCAGTATGTTGCCCTGTAGACAGAAGAAATAACATTCTGTACTAATACCTGAAATACCTTTGAAATATGTATGTAGGGACTGTGAGCTTTTGAGGAGATGGAGGCAGTCCCTCTGCTTATGTTATGATGCAATGCAGATCTTCAGATATCCACATCTTTCTTGTTTATAATATAAATTATTTGTCTCTAAAGCAGTTAGACACATTTTTGTATTGGCCCCAGTGGCAAGCTGTCAGTCTGTGTGGGTATGCTAAGTGAACTGAGAGCAGCAGAAGCAGCAGATCAGTTGTTCTCCTCTCTCCAGTGTCTTTGATAAAGAATGTTCTGATATGGCCATGGGAAGACTCATTGGACCACTGTCCTCTGCCACCTTCCTTTCCAACCACAAATGAAACCTTATGTGTCTCCTGGGCATTGGACTGCACTAATTTCAAATAGTAATCAAATAGTAATCAAAGGAGAAGGGATAAATTGTTTCCTTTTCTTTCTCTGCTGATTGAGTTCTTAGGCAAACAGCACACTCTATAACATAAATCAGATGCATCAAGATAATAGAAATTCTAAACCAAAACTAATTTCTTCCCTTTTGCATAATAATTTTCTCACCAGTTTTTACTAGCATTGTTGTATAGCCATTGGACACACAACAACAATTCAGCAGCATAGCCTTACACTAAGGGTTTTGTTAGATGTTGATCTGTATGCCTTCTGAGGTTTGGGGACAAATGTACTCTGCTGGGAAACTAACCTCTATATGAAACATATCATATTCCTCATCAGTATCTTCTGAGCCAGAGTTACTCAGCTGCAGAGTCAAGTATCCCCAGTCAATGAATACAATATACAGCTACCACTGTCAGAAATGTGATCAACCTTTTACCATATGTGGATGTTTAAAACTGCTATTAATGATATCAAGCCTAAAATATGCTGAGCAATTAGGAGAATGTTTGAAAGACCTGGTCTGTGCCCCACAGAGCTTACATTCTAAGAACATACCAAGAAGTGATTACGGTCAGTAGGAGAGTAAGGAGATGGGAGGACAAGTGTTTGTATAAATTAGATCATAGGGTTGGCTTGATTTGTTTTGCATACTACATGGTGATTATATGTGATAACATTTTAGTTTGCAGTTTCCGGACAATTACTTTTAAAGCTTTTTTTTGAAGATAAGAGGAAAAAAAGATGATGGAGGGTGGGAAGAGAAGTAAGGAAAAGAGAGGCTGATGACCGACATGAAGAACTGAGTTAGATTAGGGAAAGGGCGTCATGCCTGGTGAACTGAAGTGGACAATATAAGACAAAATGAGAAGTTGAAAATCATCTTTCTGATGTCAGCAGGCTGAGCTTGTGAACTCTGTTGTGCTCCTACTGCCTGTTTGGCTGGCTGGCTGAAAGGACTTTTTGGGCGTAGAGACCACATATAGGCCACCCTCGATGATGTCCCTGGTCTCAGGCCATGTGCTTTGTGCCCCAGAATTGCTTTTGACTGGTGCAGTGGGAGAACTGAGAAATGGCTGGCTGACTGCACTATTTGAGGCAGAAGAGGAGGATGATAATAATAAATAACCCCCCGCTATCTGTTGCCAGCCTACCTTTAATAACCCCCAGTGGGTGGTGATTTCAGTTGATTAGAACTGCTCTACTCTGTGCTTCTGCCAGCATCTTTGCAGCATGTATTCTCAGCTAGAGCTAATGGCTGTCTGGCAAGTTTAGAAGGCTAGAATTGTTCTTTCACTTGGGAACTGGACTTCTTTTATGCGTGGGACAATGGACTGTGTGATTGAGCAGTGATGTCATCAAACGCTACAATTGATGTGTAACACACAGTAGACGGCGAGTCCAAAACTGGACATCAAAGAGACTTTAGTTAAAGTTTTTCCTCTTTTGTCACATGCACTGCATTGTGCGTTGGCCTCACTAAATCCATGTCAGTAACTTTGATAAAGTTTTATTTAAATGGTAGACTGGAAACACTAGGTATTTCTTTTTCACTTATGTTGAATTGCTACTGGCAAGATTCTTTGTTTTATTTTATTATTTTGCTGAGATAATTTTTCTACCTGCAACACTTACTGAATTTCATGTCTGTCTGTCTTTTCTGGACATTTCTAGCCTGTAGTTTTACTCAGCTTAAATTTTGTGCATTGGGTTTGAAGGTATTGTATTTTATTTCATGGTTGCTAGGGATGGTTGCTGTTCTATTAGCAGGTTTGGAAACAAAATAGTGACAGGGTGGCATCAAGAAGATACTTTTTTTTTTTGTAAGTCAAAAGCATTTCATTCACTGCAACACATGATTTATAAATACTCTGGTAGCTCATAATCTCTAGCATAGTGATATTCAACCTGTGGTTCGCAGGTCCTTGGGGGGTCCGGCTATATGTATGGGGTGTGTGTGTGTGTGTGTGTGTGTGTGTGTGTGTGACCTTGACATTCACAGTTTGTGGAATGGGAGGAAGAGGAAGCAGGAAGGAGGCTGTGTCTGCCATGTGCTTGTTTGTGCTCCTCTGCAATTGCACAAATGTAACTGGGAACAGTACAAGACTCTTTTTGTAGGGAGCTCACCTGTGTCTCCACTCTTATTCCAGATTCATAGTGCTGTAATGCAGATAGGCTTTATAAACTTGGATGGTGGCCAGCCTAGGGGCAGGTAAATGTGGGAACAGGTGTAGAATTGAGCACAGCAATGGTGAAACTCTCTAAGATATGCCTCCTCCATGGGGACTGCAGTGAGAGGCAGAGTTGAGGGGAAGTTAACTAAGTATGCAAATATTGTATAAATACCAATATAAATATTATGCATTTTAGATCTCTGCAAATGTATATAGGACCAGTGAGACTCCTTCCTCTTTCCCCACTGCTAGCCACGCCCAGAGGGACTTTCCAGTTTTGTCTTCCCCCCTCCCCCCAAACAGCCCTGGAAGTCTTCACTGCTCTTGTCCCCTCTGAGACCTAAGGACCTCTCATTTTCCTCTGAGGCCCCTTCCTTCTCCTCTTGTTCATGCTGTGGCCCCTTTTATAGATGTTATTTTCTTTCTGTATCATGTGTGATGCAAAGTGAAAGGAAAAACAGGCACAGATATCAGGCCTGTCACATACTGTGGCTGACACACCTGTTTCAATAACATAAACTAGGCTGACTGCTACTTGATGGACCCTTCTTCAGGTAACCAAGGTCACAAAGAAATTATTCCTACGTGTAACCTGGAATGTTTGATCAACAGGGAAGGGAGGTGTAAGGAATAAGGCAGCTAATACACCTGCATATTTGCCCATTCTGCCTCACAGGGAAGTAGCTGCTGGCCAGTTGAAAGCATGAGTCAACAGGCAGAAGGCTGGGGCAGGACAGCTGTGCTGTGGCTTCCTGATTAGTGCTCCCTCCTACTCCTCATGAACACTCTAGGATACTTGGGTTACCCACCCACTCAAAAAAAAATCCTTGAATTTAAACTTTGTGGACCCTGTCACAGAGCCTGGATCGATGAATCCATGACTCCTGGCTTAATTAACCTCAGATTTTAGGCAAGAAAACTAATTTTGCCATATTGTCTGAAATAAATGTATGTAGAGAGACCTGTAACAATAAAATAAAATAAAATCTATTCTATTTGAGCTATTGTAGTAAGCATAATGTGGACTGAGCTTGTAAACTACCCACAGCTGGCTGGCAAAAAGATCTATAGCACTGCAAACATGAGACAAGAAGAGAAAGAGGGATGGTGGTGTAACTCCATTTGCAAATGATGATTAGGAGAGACTGTTGGCAACACCTGAACAAGTGAAGGATAGTGGAAACAATACTTTGAGAGTATCTTAGGCCTTGTCTACACTAGCAAGTTTTGTCACCAAAACTGCCATTTGTTGACCCAAAAAGTGAGTGCGTACACACTGCAACACGACTTTTGTTGGGGAAAATGCCCAGTCTTGGTGACAAAATACATCCACCCTCATGAGAGACTTATGTCTTTTTCCTCTATATTGTTGTTGACAAAGTTGAACAGTAGACACCACACTTCATTTCATCGCTTTAATTGGCCTCCAGGAGGTATCCCACAATGCCCAACCTGACTTCTCTGGTCAGCAGTTTGAACTCCACTGCCCTGCAGCCAGGTAAACAACCATTCGCCCCTCCACATTAGAAGCCCCAGGAATTTTTGAAATTCCATTTCCTCTTTGCTCGGTGTGCAGAGGCCTCATTGCATCTTCCCAGGTGACCATGGCAGGTTATGGTTATCTTGAGCCGTAGGAATTGAGATACCTACAGGCACATTTCTTGAGGCTTCTGCAAAAAGGGCTATGATCAGGACATGCTGCAGTGCAGAGCAAAGATAAAAGAGCTGAGGCAGGCATACCATAAAGTGAGGAAGGCAAACAGTCGCTCCAGTGCTGCACCTAAGACCTGCTGGTTCTATAAAGAGCTGGATGCTATCCTTGGTGGTGACCTCACCTCCATCATGAAGAGCCCCGTGGACACTTCGGAGGGCACGGAGGTGGCGGAAAGTGGACCTAACACGGAGGACGATGTTTTGGATGAAGAGGTGGAGTTAGATGAAGATGTGCAGTTGCCCAGTGGGGCAGGCAGTCAGGAACTGTTCTCCACTCCAGAAGTAGCTAGCCAGTTTCAGCAGTCACTCTTCGGGGAGCAAGAAGCAGGAGATCAGATGCCTGGTAAGTGGCTATGGCTTGTGTAGTGTGGAGGTGGGTTCAGGGCATAGAAATGTGGGAGGCTGGCTGTATTTCTGTACGTTGGACATTTCTCTGTGTAGCTAATTGGTACGGCGGAACAGGGTGCACACCGAGATGCACGCCGAGATCTCACGGGAATTTTCCAGAGAGATCTCCAGGAAAGCAATCCTCTGCCGAAGGTTCCATGGCAGAGCAGCTTTGTTCCTTCCCCCTTTGTAGGAGACTTTCCGGCACCATTTGGTAATCACTTGTGCAGGGACCAAAGCGGCACTCAGGTGAGCAGACTAGGGAGCAGGGTGGAAGCCACAAGTGCGGAGTAGATGTACCCTCACTTCCCTGCTTACACTTAGCAGTGAGATATCTACTACAATGGCCCCTGCCTGTGGAAAAATGAGGGAGAATTTTATAATTTTTTCCCTAGTCAGCTGCACCGCAACCCTTGTAGAGGGCTCTTTTCCCCCATGCAGAGCACCCCACCCCACCTCCTAGCCTTCTTCAGTTAGGAACTTCATGATTAACTGCACTGCCATCTGCAATGTCTTCATGATAGTTAACAGAACATAGGAGAGCAGTGCAGGATCCATCCTTCTCACAAAGATTCCAAGGTGCACAGCAAAGGTGAGCCGTTGAAAAAATGCCATGAAAGCTGGAAGCCCATGGAGTGCTGCGACAGAAAACAATGCATCATGGGACATTTAGCACTGTCCCAAGATGTGCTGTGATCCGCACCATCATTTCACAACACCTAGCAACAGAAGGACTGTGGGATATGTACCCACAGTGCATTGCTCACACTGTCCATGATTATGCCCCTATTGTGGACATGATCTGTCAACAGAGGGAGCAAGTGTGGATACAAAACTGCAATTTTTATTGTGTTGACACAAACTGGTAGTGTAGACAAGGCATTAAATTCGGCAGACTCCTTTAGGGTGGCGTTTCCAACTTGTGATCCTAATGTGGTGCCTGAGTCTGATATAACAGAAGTAAAGGAGAGAAATACATTCCAGGAAATGAAGACTGGTAAGGCAGTGGGACCTGATGAAGGAGTGACAGATCTGGTGAAAGTCTTGGGCAACAGAGGTATAAAGTGGATGAGCAGAGTCGTTAAAGTTGTATGGCAAGGTAAGAGAATTCCTGAAGACTGGTCCAAGTTTATCCTGGTCTCATACATAAGGTAAGTACCCATGAATGTGGAAGGTATTGAGGGATAAAGCTTTTGTTCCATGAGATGAAGGTACTGGAATGGATCCTGAGTGCTAGTGTTAGGAGAATGGTGAAACCCATCCTCAAACAATGACAGTTTGGGTTAGGAAAGGATGGGGAGCCACAGACAGCACGTTTGTAATTCATCAAGGGGTAGAGACTGACTATTCTACCAGCAGGATAGCTTCCTGGCTTTTATAGACTTAAAAAAGACATATGATAAAGGGGATAGAAGGATGCTTGTACCAGTGCTGGGGAAATATGGAGCATCTGAGGAGTCAATAACTGTGGTGTATACCCTATATAGATCACCTAAAACAGTGATCTGAACAAGTCTCTTTGAAGTGAAAGTTGGACTGTGCCAAAGGTTGGCCCTAAATTGCTGTGCTATTTATCATATTGATGGGCTATGTCAGCAGAAAGACCCCAGTGGGAAAAGGTGAGAACCTGCTATATGCAGACAACCTAGTAATAAGGGCATCCTCAAAAGAAAATCTAGAGGAAATAATAAACTAGTAGTATGACCAGCTGAGCAGGCATGGGATGAAAATGAGCATGCGTAAGACTGGGTAAGTAAATGGAGCCACAGTGTGACTGGACATAATGATTAATGTGAGAATAAGCCAGACTCACCAGTTCAAGTACTTTCGTGGCCAGGACATGGAAGATGGTGAACTTTCTGTGAGATACCGTCCAGATTTGAGGGTGTTGGAAGAGTGCGGAATGACATCTCGGGTATGCCATTGAGACTAAAAGAGAAACTGTATAATAGAATAATGGTGTACCCTGTAGTATGGTGCAGAAGCATAGGCAATAGAGATCACAGGTTCAACACCTACAGTATTTGAAATGAGATGTCTTTGTGCCACAAGAGGAGTTGCAGGAAGAGACGGGATTGGAAATGTAAATATTAGGATGAAAGTCAGTCTTTGGCTGTGGCTGACAAAATCCAGTAAGCACTGACTTTGCTGATTTGGATGAATACAGAGGATGAATTAAAGACACCTGGTCATGATAGCATGACAGGAGAGGGTGGTAGAAAAGAGATGCCGAGGAAAGCTGAAGAAGGGTGGATTGCACCAAAGAAAATCATAAATGGATTTTAAGGCCCCATCAAACAGACAAAGGTAGGGGATGCTTGCATGATGACCCAACCCCAGTTGATGGGATAATAAGAAGAAGTAAACATAATGTAACCTGTTTAAAACAATGACAAATCAGCAGAATGAAGTAACTGTATTCTTCAACTGGTTTATATTGCAGATGTTTGGTGCAAACAATCTGACCAAGGCATCTTATCTCTGCTTGATGCCACAGGTTATACCTGTAAGAAGTGCCTCCAAGGTTTTAAATTCTGGATTAGTATGAAGTCAGTCACTGTAGCTGCAACAAACAGTACAGAAGTTAGATTGTCTGAACCCTAATGGATAGGAAAGGATCTACATTAGTACTGGAATCTGGATATTTCTACAACTAATCTCTCAGCAACTGGTAAAAGAGGTCTTTTTAAAATGAGTAATGGTCACATCCATTTAGTCTTAGGTGCTAGCAGATGTAGTTTGTAGATAAATAAGTTTAAAGCTGTGTTTTTGGTTTTTAGAATATAGGATAATTTAAACTGTGGTTTGTGTAAGATTCTTTATTCACCTATTAATGTATCATGTTTTAGATTTTAACAAGCAATATTCATCCAGGCTGGTGTTAATGTTTATAAATAATTAGATGGAACATGACAATATTGGGGTTTTTTGGACTTTATTTTATTGTATAATTATGTAGCTTGATTAATCAAGTGCACTTGTTTAAGTTTCAGCTGCTGTATACGTCACTTAAGAAAAATATCTGTTGGACTGATATCTATATAAAACACCTTGGTCTGCTCCAAATAAAACTCTGCTTTCACTCCATTTAACATCTGCACCAACATTTAACTTCTGCACCCACCACCAATATCTATTATCCACAATCCTACTCAGTTCACTTCCTCAGAGAGAGCCTGGAAAATAGGCCTCCCCAACATGCTCTGAAGGCCAACACATATCTGGACACTGAACCAAGTATCAGAGTTGAAAATTTCTCTGCTACCAATACTATCCCATTAAAACCAGAGAGCTGTTGGCAGGGATTACTTCAGTTGCATTATGCATTGTTTCATGTTTTGAAAAAGGCTTTATATGTAGCTGTTGTAGAGCACAATGTAGTAATCCATTTGCAACCTGACAAAGGCATGGATAACTGAAGTGAGATTTTTGTCTGAAAGAACAGGGTATTAGAAGACCCTGTCCCTCCTTGTAAAATGATTTAGCAAGATTCATGAGCTTTATCACGTCATGGGTTTAATTTCAAGTGGTGATACTGTATCTGCATGAATAGTTTCACTAATGCTTAAAAACACCTACATACATGTCAAGTGCAATAACAGTAATTCTCCAAAAATAGTATAGTTTGACTTCCCTGATATATTGTGAGGAAACAAGATCTTTCTTTTGTAGAAAGAGATGCACATCTTGTTGGTTCTGTTCTGAAGATTATATAATATTTACCATGTGCAGTAGCTAGAACATATATAACATTATTTATAAATTGATCTACAAGGTACTAGATTTTTAAAAAAAGATGAAATTCCCTTTCCCCATTCTCTTCCCATCCTAAATATAACAAATGTAATCAAACCCTATGTGAAGAGTTCTGGGTGAGTTAGAATCCAACTTCCTTCTCTGTACAAGGAACAGAGAGGAGCTGTGTTGCAGTAGCAAAACATAATTGGGGGTAATTGGGACACGGGATCCATGATAGTGGAGATCCGGGAGCCCAATCCTTAGCTCTCCCTATATATTAGCCAATTCAGGGTCACTGTAGAGCCACCTTTCACAGCACCAGTGGTGTAGAGCCCGCTGAGTGATTGCTCCACCCACCTCCCGCAACCTGCTTGAAAGGCAGAGCAGGACTGATGTGGTACATGGGACTTCAACACCTGGGCAACTTTCATTTAAAACAAAATGATTAAAAAGTGAAAACAAACACTTTGTTTAGTGTTTTAAAATAAATATCAGCACTCTTTACTTTGAGGGAGTTTCTCCTAACACAGGAAAATCATAGGCAAGAGTGGCCAACAATGTATCAACATTCTGCCTGCTCTGTCAACTTCAGCACTTTGTCAGGTGTAACTCCTGGTATAGGTTTTTATCAAAACTGTTACTTTTAATCAGAGACAATGTGGGATAGTGAAAAGGGATAGTAAATCAAATTAAAATTGAACTATCCAATCATAAATTTACATGCAACAGAGTTCAGAATAACAACAAAGCATTTAACTGATGCACATCAGCTAATACAAGGCAAACAACATGGTTTCTTTAGTTTTAATTAAAGTCATGCCAGAATTATCATCAAATCTGAGGAACTATGTCTGATTAATATAACATATTTTTGGCCTTTAAAGATCTTAACAGTTGGATACATTTCCACATTTACATGACATATTGGCATAATAGCTGTAACTCAGAGTTAGCTGGTATATGACATAGCAGTAGATAAAGCAACAGCTTCTTTCATTAATAATAGAGTAAATTGGCATATAAACACACACACAAATTGTCAGGGCTGAGTAAGAGGTACTTAATAACAGTCAGGAAAGCAAATTTGGACTGGATAGAGCATATGGATTACAAGCATGTCTTGTGTGGTTTTCCATGCTCTTCCCATTTACATGCTATCATGACAACCCTAAGGTGTTCACAACATCATGTGTGGCACATCTGGTTTAAGATTTCAGAGCTGAGAGACAGCCTTTTCCTTAGTTTTCTTTTTTTATATACTTGAAGACTATTAGAAGATTTTTGATGGAAAGGGACCCTTGAAAAGTCACTTCCCCCCCTTCCTGCTTATTTATTACTTCTCCCATCCTTGGTCCCCACTTTTGCAGTTTAAAATGCCTCCAGCTGACAAGGCTGCATGGAATTAGCTCTGGAAGTTGGCACTGCTGTTCAGAATATTGATCAGTTTGGGCTACTCTCTCTCTCCACTTTTTGCAGCTAGATTGTCTGGCCTGCCAAGGGCAGAAATGTTTTGTTGATTTTTTTTATTTTTTTTTAGGGAAAAAAAAGAGGAAAAAAACAGTGAGAGAGAAGAAAACCTCTCTCTCTTTTTTTAATAGCAAGTAGTTTGATTTCAGGAGAGTAACAATAGGACTTGGAAGGTGTGATATTATCAGGAATAATTCAGACTAGTTACTAGTTAATTTGCTTACTGCAGTTGGTTAACATGCTGTAAGAGTTGAATGTGGTTTTGCTCATGGTTGTTGGGAGTAACAGGGTTTTAGTAATCTGATATAAACTCCATGTATTTCTCAGTTCAAATGGTTAACATCCACTGACAGTTTAGTGGCCTGTAACCTTCCTTTCCTCCCTCCTCAGCTCCACTGGTTGGCATATGCAAGGCTAAAGATATGGCTCTGACTGCTACACACCCCTTCCTTTCCACTCTTCACCTACTTGATCAGAGCGAAGAGTATCAGGTGTACAGTCCCATTGTCTCTCTCCCATTCCAGAGCCATTCAAACATGGTCACACAGGAAGTGATAGGTGATGTGCAGCAGTGATGGATCAGGATATAATGCAGTGGGTCTCAAACTTTTTTTTTTACTGGCGACCCCTTTCACATTGCAAGTCTCTGAGTGTAACCCCCTAATAAATTAAACACACTTTTTAATATATTTAACACCATTATAAATGCTGGAGGTAAGCGGGGTTTGGGTGGAGGTTGACAGCTCGCGACCCCCCATGTAATGACATCACAACCCCCTGAGGGGTCCTGACCCCCAGTTTGCGAACCCCTGGTATAAAGTAACTAAAAGTTAACGGTTAGTGACCATCTTCAAAAACTCATAGAGAATGGGTGAAGTCCAAAAGGACTGGAGAAGAGCAAACATAGTACCTATCTTTAAAAGGAGAAACAAAGAGGACATAAGGAATTATAGACTAGTCAGCCTAACTTCAATAGCTGGAAAAATAGTGGAACAAATGATTAAACAATCAATTTGTAAGGACCTCAAGGATAATAGGATAATAAGGAATTGCCAGCATGGATTTGTCTAGAACAAATTATGCCAAATCAACCTAATTTCCTTCTTTGATGGGGTTACTGGCCTAGTGGATGGGGGGGAAGCAGTAGATGTGATAATCTTGATTGTAGTAAGGCTTTTGACACAGTCCCCCATTTCATTCTCATAAGAAAGCTAGTGAAATGTGGTGTATGTGAAATTGCTATAAGGTGAATGCATAACTGGTTGTAAGCCCGTACTGAAAGAGTAGCTCTCAATGGTTCACTGTCAAATTGAGATGATGTCTCTAATGGGGTCCTGCAGGGACCTGTCTTGGATATGGTACTATTCGACATTTACTTGAAAGATTTGGATAGTGGAGTGGAGATTACACTTATAAAATCTGGTGAGGACACCAAGCTGGGATGGGTTGCAAACACTTTGGGGGATAGAATTGGAATTCAAAATGACCTTGACAAATTGCAGAATTGGTTTAAAATAAACAAGGTACACTACATTAATGCACACTAGTGAACTTTTAGCATAGGGATGGCTGAATGGGGCATGTAGACTTATATCAAGGTTTGAGCTTACTCACTCAGAGTTTAGGTTAGAAAGGTAGGGAGGGCAGATTCATATTTGAAGCCACTCTGTAATAATTTATTAATACTATATGTTGGTCTGGTTATTGGGTAACTCATTAGAGGACTGTCGGGGGTGGAGGGACAGGGAAGGAGGAAAAAATCTCTTTAAGATAGGTAAGGCTCCGCAGGATGTAGGTGAAGGCACAAGGCCTGACATCTAAGGAGACTGCACTCAAAGAGACCACAACAGGACAGAGGTGTAGCTAATTCTGGAACAATGACAAAAGGCTCTGAATAAGGCAAGGATAATAACTTGAAGTGGTAGAGAAAGCAGATCGAGGGGAGAGAGTCAAATTTAACACTTTAAAGATCATCATCTTTATAGAACTATCTCTCTTCTTTTTACTTTCTAACCATAATCTAGAAACAAAAGAAACTAAACTACTGAAGGACTAAACTGTTCTCTGATATCCATACATGTTTCCTACTGAAGTCAATATGAGTTGGCCACATGACTCTGATGGCAGAAATTGTTTTTAAGAAATTCTTTCCAGGAACAACAAAACAGGTTTGTTAGCCTCAAAATTAATTTAGTCCTTTTTTTTGCTGGGATCTGAACCTGCTTCCATTGAAATCAATGGCAAAACTCCCATTAACTTCAATGGCAGCAGAAGTAAGCCACAAAGAGAGAGAGACGGAGATTGATTTTCTTATTTTATAAAGAAACTCATTTTCCAGAAAAGTGGTTATTTGAGATTGGAAAACATTTCTATGGCCAATTGTCCTAGAAAATGTGCTTTCTTTATACTTGAAGTGAATATTAAATTAAACTCATAACAAATTGGGCAAATACACACTAATTAGATTCACTGGTTTTCTGTCTGTCTGTAATGATAACATTGATTTAATTTAAAACTGTTAGAAGCAAATAAAAGAAACAAATGAAAACATATTACAACAAAACCAGGCTAAAATGTCATCCCATGACATAAGCTAAAGTACAAGCATACAAATACTTTCATTTGTAATGGACAGGGTTTGCAATTTTTGCATTTATCTTTATTTGGTTGTGTTACAATTAAGTTCTGAACTGTATACTGGCTGAAAAGTTTGTCTCCCTGAGGGCTGGAGCAGATGGTTGAAATATTTAGAGACCAGGACTGCTGAATCTGTGAGAGAAGAAAAAATGCATTCACTGGGAAAAACTGCTGATGTCAACCTAAAGCAATAGGGTTCTTAGCAGTGCTCTCTAAGGGATTATTGCTGAGGCTGCCAATAACCATATACTACACTGAAGCCTTTGTTTTTCTACTTGTTTTAATAGTAATGTTATAGCTATTTAGTAATGTTATATTTGTGTAGACTAGAAAAAGCAAAAGTACTGAGTGTTTAGTATCTGTGAATAAGAAATTAAAGCATTTTCACTCTCCATGTTCTAGGAAATTCCACTGTGCAAGGAAGACACAAAGAACTTAGCATTTTCCCAAACATCTCTTTGATAAGTTTAAAATGAAGTCCCTTAAACACAGAGAGAACTCCAATTGCATTGCTGTTAAGAATCTGGAATTTGCTTCTGCTTATATAATAGTTTTCCCACAAGAAATTGAGACAAAAAAACTGGGAAAAAATTAAATGGCAAGTTTGATATATTGATAGGAACATATGAAAGTGAGGAAATACCTTTCCAGTGCTAAATACTAATTATGGTTAAGAAGTTTCTTTCATTAGCACTCCTAAATTTAAAACAACTGCTGAATGGATCATTTCTTTGTTATTTGCCCATTTCAGTTTCTCTTTGATAAAGGTCCTTGCCATTCAAATGGAACATAAAGATTTTATTGGTCCCTAATGATGCAAACTACAGCTGTACAATCATCATTTAAAAATCTGAGCTCTGTATGCTCTTAGATCTGCTGTCACTTTATCACAATTGTAGAAGCATCTTTAAGTGTATTTGCTTAAGCAGCTGGTGAATGGCCACACTGGGAATACATCTATCTTTTTTACTGTATGATGAAGTTTTAAAGCAGAAATTTTAGCTATGGGGGTAGAAAAACACAGTCTTGTATAATCAACTGTATATAAAAGAACTGGTATAAGACCCTAAAGCTTCTAATACTAGTGTGTAGGAAATGGTATAGATTTCATAAATCAGGATTTGTGACCTAAAATTGCATTCCCTTATATTGTGGATTTAAGGAATCTAAAGATTGTTTTTCTTAATTGTTTTTGTAACTGTTTTTAGAACAAATATTTGATTTAAAAATCACACCCAGGCATCCTTCCAGAATGTTAACTAAAACAAAACAAGTGGTAAGGATTTCTGACAAAAGGCTTAAGGTAAGGAGGTAGCCAGGCAATGGCATCATTCACTGGAAAGGCCTGATTTCAGGCTTGATACAAATACCAGTGACTTTAATACACTTTAGATCAGGCCCTTAAGGGGAGAAAATCATTAGGAGTATCATACAGGTAAAAAGCAAGAGCTAGGGGAAGATCCATAGGACATTAGATGGAAGGCTTGGGAGGTATACTGGGAGAGATTACAGCTGGATGAAAAAATGTTGGCAACTTTTTTTCTGTCAAAACCAAAAAGTTTAATGAAAATGTGCCAGTATTAATTAACTTTCTGATGGGAAGATTATTCAGGTCCAGGATGGACTCATAAAGAGAGAGCACAAGGCCACCTTAAAATAGCTAATAGCCTGGTAGTGTGAGAGACCTTGGTATGCCTGATTTGGAGCAAGGACTTGAACTGAAGTCTGTTCCAAACTAGCACACTAATGAGCAGGCTATGGGGTCAATCTCTACTTGGACCAATGGATATTTAATGATTCATACAAAGGGCAAAACAGCTCCAATAGTAGAAACTGACCTTTATAATCCAGTTGCTACAGCACTGACTTGAGGCATGGGTCCAAGTCCCTGATCTACCAGATTTGGACAAACCCAAGATCTTTTGACCATTTTATGAAAACAGAGAAATAACACCCACCACCACCTCTCACACACAAGGCTATTGGCTATTCTAAGGTCAAGAGGTGTCTGTCTCTGTTTTCACAAAAAAATTCAAAAGGTTGCAGGTTCACTCCATTCTAGGACAAAAACAGATTCTGAAACCTCAAAGTTCTTTGTGAAACAGAATTGTTGTTTACTGAAGAGAGGTAATAGGAAGGCAACATTAAATAGTCCCAGGAGAAGTCCCATAGATGTCAGCACTGATGATGCCTCTAAATTAAGTTATGTAGCAATTTTTGTAAATAAATCTAGTTTTCTTAGTGAAAGATTGGGAGAGGCAACGGCAACTGCAGGTTTGATTAGACCCCGGCTGGTGGCTGTTTGCTTATATTACACAGTACCCCAAATGACAGCCATGTGTATCAACTCTGATGTTTTTTCAAATTAAAACCGGATCCATTTTTTAGGAACGTTCAAGAAACTATAGTTGGACAAACACTTGGACAACTCCCTTTACATCCACTGATTTTAGAGAATGTTGTGTATGTGTTAAGAGGTCATTGGGAGCAAGATTGCTCTTGCCAACTCTGCCACTGACCCAGTGTGAGACCTGGATTAATGTTGTTCATATTGCAGTAGCACCTGTATACCCCAACTCATGCTGGGTTCCCATCGAGCTAGGAACCACACAAGCACAGAGCAAGAGACAGTCACTGCGCCAAAGAGCTTAAAGTCTAAGCAGATAAAATGTACAAGGGTAGGAAAGGAAGCAGAGACACAAATGTCAAGTTACTTGCCCAGGGACACATAGTGGGTCAGAGGCACAGCTAGGAATAGAACCCAGGTCTCCTTTACGCCCAGTCTAGTGCTCTATCGCTAGAAAACGCTGTCTTTCAGATTAATGCTTATAATCTTTGCTCCTTTGTTTGTTCATATATAAAATGGGTATAAAGCTAGTGCACCTGGCAATCTTTCTTTAATTAAGGTTTTAAATTATTTTGATCCTCTATTGAAAACTGACCTGTAGAGAAGGATTAAAAACTTATATCGATAAAAAAAAAATACAAGAAAAATTGTGTTTAAATTCAAAAATGAATTTTGTCATTTGCTTTCAGTCAGTATTAAGAACATCTCCCTACATTGTTTTGCAAACGGTCTACAGTTTGTTCTGGTTGTTTAAAAAGAAGAATATTTTGAAACTGAAAACTAGATGGTGGCAGTGATAATTTACAAGTCCTGCACTTATTTTTATTAAACATAAGGCAGTGCTTTTCCTTCATTTTGCCAAAGATTGGGGCTTTGAAATATTAATTTGATATTGTACAAACTTGTTCACAAAAATTATTCCTCTAAATGTGATACGGAATCAATTCGTAAAAAAATCATGGCCAGTTCTGTGACAATTTGCAAATAGAATAAGGACTAATGCTAGGAGAAAATATGTCAGTCATTCCCATTAAATTAGAAATAAACAATCCATTGAGGAAGTGGTCTCAGTGCAGCCACAACCTTGACTGTTAATACATAATCCTAGGGAAGTTCTTGTCTCATCCTAAAAATAAGAGTGTAAAGCTATAGCCAAAACCAATAAGCAGCAGCATCTCAAGTACAAGTTTCTGACTGAAATTTTCTAGGTGACTCCTCTCTCTGGAAGATGCTTGTATGCTGAATGGGCACTAGGGGTCTGAGGTTGGTGGAAAGACTCCAATTGACTTCAGTGGGATCAAGTTCTTTTGTTGTATCTTTTTTACAAAGATGTTTTATTGTGTCTCACATTTATGCATGTGTGATATAGTACACAAGTGAATTAGTCAAGGAAAACCCCTTCAGCTGTGAGGCAGTAACTAGACAGTATATACAAAGATAGATCTATTTGATGGCAGGGACAGCAGAAGGTAAAGGCAATACACAGTAAACTGTCTAACACCTGAAATCACATCAGTTCTTGAGGCCTCAATATCTTGCAGAGTGGTCTGTTCACAGCAATAGAAGTGAGTATAGTAGGTTAGTGATAAACGGACTACAAATTCTGATGGGATGCAACTATTTACACTTAAACTATTAACAAACAGTAAAAGCAATTACAACTAACATATATGGAGATAATTAGTAAATGTGGTAATTTCGGAAGATGGCATTTACCTATAAGTGAAGTGGAAGTCACATCTGTATTAAAGTTGCTAAACACCTCCCTCTACAACCCCCTATTTTTAGATACTGATAACTTTGCCAAACTCTGTTAGTCCTGAAATATTCTATGCTCAGTCTGTGCAGCCATGCCAGCAGCTCACATGATTGTATCATAAGTCTTAGGATGTTTGGTGTTTTTTCCTAAAACTCAAGCTCCTAGTGTCATGTTTGTGGGAATCTTAGCAGTCATTAAAACAAAAATGAGTTTCTAGTTGTATGGTTTCAGAGAAGAGCTTGGAAATTTGCTGCAGAATGCTCAAAGACAGAAAGGCAAATAAATACTTAAAAAAAAAATTCTCATGCTTTTAAGCCAATTTAATTATTTTTTGGAAGCTACGTTCATATTTTTGAATGTTTGGGAGTGATAATACTGCATTTGTATTGCATTTCTTTAAAAGTTTGAGCAAAAATGGCATTTTTGAGAACAAAGTTAATGAACACTGAATAGTTCTTCCAATATTCAAAAAAACAATGCTTTTAAAAACAATTGTAGCATTTCTGTGTTTTGGAGGTAAGAACTTGAAGTTAGATAGGGGGATAATCTTGTGATCAGAGAGTGCCTTTTGTTGACCCTTTAATTATCCAAGTTGGCTGATCTACCAGCTGTGGAAAATTGCCATTTGCACTTTTACTGTACAATGGAACACTGACCAAGTTGATTTTCCTCCTGTTTTTGCCCATCAAAATAAGGTTTGTTCTAAGGGATGGTGAACTGGACTGGGAGCCAAGAAACTAAGTTCTAGTTCCACCTCCTCTATTGATTGGAGTTAATTCTGTGCACTTCATAATATCATTATTGATCCAAGGATATGCCAACCCTAGGTAGATGGCAAATATCAGCCTCCTCTCTCCCATTTTACAAAATGAGTAACCGAGAGGTTGTAAAGGTTACTCTCAGTACAAACCACATTTCTAATATGATAGACTCAAGTGTCATCCACTATTCTCTGTCTACATGCTTGGCTATGCTATATAAATTGGACTACTTCAGCATATGTAACTCACTTGTTCAGTGCATTACATGCCCTCTCTTGTGGTTAGTTCACAGACCTACTCCTGCTGCAAGCTAATGAAGTTATTAGACATTTAAACTCAGTTTGTAGAGGTCTCTGTGGCAGTTGTGAAATTCAAACATTGCTGATGAGTCATTAAGGTTTCATGTGCAATCTTAAGTTGTCTTCCTCATGCACTTGCATTATGATCTACCCTTTGGTTATACATGATTGCCTATTTTTTTTCCCCAAAGGGGCCTGCCTTATGAATGGATAGTGCTTAGTGAATGATTTAGGGTTCAGTTATGAATGAGGTTGTCTATAGGTTTCCTGCCTCATTTACTGCAAAAATTGGAAGGTGTGAAATGAATGGGGATGAAGGGGCTGCTTGAAGAGAGAGGATGGACTTGTGTTTAAGATACTTGACTGTGACTCAGGAGAACTGGATTCTATATCTGACTCTGCCATAAAATTCCTGTGGGATGCCACAAAAATTACTTAAACTAAAGTCTTCAGAGGTGGCTATTAACTGTGTGGACTTCATTTTCTGGATGACTAACCTGAAACACCTAGAAACTGATTTTCAAAAGAGCTGAGCACTTGTAACTGCATTTTAAGTGCATAGGGTCTGTAGGTGCTCAGCACCTCTAAAAATAAGGCCCAAAAATTTCAAGTTCGGCACCCAATCACTGAGGCACTGAAAATGGATGCTGTTGTACATTTTGGCTTTAATCATTTTGTGATTCAGTTCCCCATCTGTAAATCAGAAATAATTGCAGGGGTACTGTAAAGATAAATTTGTTTATGTTTGAGAGCTGCTGGGATACTAAAATCATGTGATTTATGTAATTAAAGATAATATCATCAGACTTACACATATGCAGCCCTAATTTTGGCATTTCCTAATCTTCAAATGCTTGACCTAACAACCATATTTTTTAACACAGGGATTTTTATTTGTATTTGTATGGAGTTAGGATATGCAGTGTGCTTGGGAAGCTCACAGTTTAATAGTACCTCAGTTGCTGTAAAGCACTTTGATTTGGCTATGGGCCTAGTGTACTTGTTAAGACAGTCCCAGTACCAGGGTCTTGTTAGTTAATCCAAAACTAACAAGTGTAAAAGCTATAATAAGGTAGAAAAGTCACAGCCCTTTTTTTCAAACACTCAGGCTGGGATTTCTGACAAGACAAGTCATTCAAAATGGCTATTGCAGGCATTTTATGTTCTTCTCTGACGAGGGATTGCTGGCTGCACTAGTTGGTGAATTGACTGGCTACAACTGCTCTACATATCTTCCAGGCCTCTATGGTACTCACAGGATCTGGCAGTATTCAACTGTACAGAAAAATAGCCCAGGATGAGGCACTAATAAGATTAAAGGCAACTTTTCTTAGCACCTGACTGATGCATAACTTCTGTAATGGCTCTCAACATAATTTGTCTCCTCTCTCCTTTTTTGGGTTGGTAGGAGGACGCTTTCTTGTGTAAATGGCTTCACATAGGTTCATAGATGGTAATCAAATCTGACCTTCTGCATGTGTATCACAGGCCATAACTTTTGGTTGAACTAGGACATGTCTTTTAGAAAGAGGCCTTGATTTGAAGGTTTAAAGTGATGGAAAATCAACAACATAGTCCACACCCCTTAGTAATTTTTTCCCAGGTTGACTACCCTTAGCCTTAAAATTGTGTGCATTTTTTTCACTTTGAATTGGTCTAGTTTTGAATTCTAGCCATTGAATCTTGTTATGTCTTTTTTTAATAGTTTAAAAAGTCCTCTAGTAGCAGAAGTCTCATCTCCATGTAAGTACTTATAGACTGTGATCAAGTGAACTTTTTAACATTCTCAATTTATTTTGTTTAAGTCTTTTCATCCAAGGATGGCCTCTGAAAGTTGGAAATGTGCAAATTGTATTGTATTATTGCAGTAACCTATTACAGATGCAATGGTGATCTCATGGGTGGCTGACAGTGGAAATTCTCTTCTAATCTCTAATCTACAGTAAGGAGTAAATAGTCTTCTCTGGGCTGGTAGAGAGTAACTCACAAATTTCTCTGAGGGCATGTCTACATTACGTGCTGGATCGACAGGAAGTGATCGATCCAGAGGGGGGTTGCTTTATCACATCTAGTCTAAACGCGATAAATTGATTGCCGAGCGCTCTCCCGTCGACTCCGGTACTCCAGCAGAGTGAGAAGCAGAGTCAATGGGGGAGCATCAGCTGTGGATTTACCTCAGTGAAGACACTGCAGTAAGTAGCTGAAATTGACATACTTAGATCTATGTTGTTTATGTAGCTGAAGTTGCGTAACTTAAATCGATGTCCCCTCCTCCCACCAGTGTAGACCAGGCCTGAAAGAATGACTTCTTTACTCACATTCAGTGCATCTAAATGTCCCCTAATTTAAGGGGTGGGGATATGTCACTCTAACTTTGAGATTTGACATCATCAGAGGAAGTTTAATAGTTTTTTAGCCATTTCAGAAATAATTGGCTCTAGTGTTCTCTTGACAATAGGTTTCTGCATACTGAGAGGAGAATATACACCCCATGTGTAGTTTGCTTGTTTCATCAAGTCACTTTATAGTGAAGTTCAAATTTAAAATTTACTATTAAAAACTTGAATCAATGTATAAACATTTGGCTACATACTCGAACTTACTGTTATTTTTTTATAATGAAACCCACTCATACAGATCTCTTCATTGCATTCTATTCTGAAAATCCCACTGTATGCTGGTTATTAAGGAAGCAAAACTGAACTATCTGCACATTAAAAAAAATCAATATATTTCCTCCTCTGTAGAAATCAAGTGTGTGATTTTTGTCTGTCATTGTAACGTTGTTTGTTCAAGGGCATTCAGGAGCTCTGAAATAGTAATATAAGAGGATGGGTCTAATTCAGATGTCATTTCCACCAGGTCCCCTGTGATCATAGAAAGAACTATAGACCACTAGTTTAAGCACTGGACTTATACTGAGGAAATCCTGAGTTGTAGTCCAGGGTTCTTGTCTGGACATCAGTACTGTGGCAATAGACAATTTACTTTGTGTCTGGTTCAATTTATGTATATCTGAAATGAGGATAATACCTACCTTGCAGGGCTAATGATGGTTAATTAGATAATGTTTGCAAAGTGCTAAGTATTATTATCATTTCCTTAATTAACCTGCAAACCATCCTGAGTATGTACTTAGCAGTTTTGAAAACATAGCAAGGTTGTGAGAAAGGAATCTCTGTTAGCCTGATGGTAGTATTGCTTAATTTGCAGTCTGGTTCTTGTGCCCATGAGTGGATTTCAGTGGAGTCTACAGAATGTAAAGTGGTCTGTTTTTCCATTCAGTGATCAGGCATTATGAAATTTGAGCAGTGTGTGTCAGTCTCCCTATCATGACCACCAGAATAGTTCCTGACACCACTTTCTGAAGTGTGCCAGAGAAGTCAAGTTCACATGTCTACACAGACTTATGAATACATAAAACAATAGCTTTGAAATAAAATACTCATATTACCCTGTTTTGAACAGAATTATTCATGATTTTTGGTAAATTCTATAATGTAAGTAGCTAAAGGGTAGAATGTAAATATCATGAACAGGCCACTTCAGTTACATTCAGAAACAAATATGCCCAAGCAATTTGATTAAGGCATTTAGTCTGAACTATAGAACCAACAATTACAAGCAAGCATTAATACTAAAACATAATAATTTGTAACTGTCCTATACCTATGCCAAAGTATTCCAACTAAATATACTGAGCTTAAGTCCTGCAAAACAAGGGGAATGGTTTCTGCATAGTAATCTAATATGTTTAGAACATTTGCTTAACCAAATAGTTTGTGTTATGAAGAATATATAATACCACTGAATTAATCTGTTCAGCTTAAAAATATGTACGTGGTTTTATGTTTGATACTGATTTTGTTGAGTCTGATGGAGAATAAATAACTTAGATTAAAATATTATCAGTCCTTGTCTTTAATTTTATACCAGTATTGGCTAACATGTTAATATTTCTGAAAAAGGTTGTCACAGTTACTGGCAAGCTGTGCTTTCTAGAACCCTTTTAGTCCCTCTAGAGTGCATCCCTTGGCTGACAGACCAGCCTCACTCACCTCATCTCACTATTGGTGGAACCACATAGTCCAGCCACTCCTAGAGTGGGTCTCTGCACTGCTCCTTCCCAGTCCCCCCCTCACATACACACACTTCCCAACCATCTTCATGCAAGAGGGCTAACTGTAAGAACTTTTTCTCTGGGCAGCAGCTGATTAAAGTGACTCAAAAGCAGCATCTTCAAAACAAAGTAGCATTTAATTCCCAGAAGGATCTCTGAATATAGGAAATGGGTTAACACACAGAAAAATCCTACACATATTTTCTTTCCCAAGCTTACACTCTATATCCATAGCTCAAGTATGTCCAGCTCATTCCCATCTCTGGCTTGCAGAAGCAGACTGGCTTGCAGAAGCAGACTGTCCTGCTTGCAGCATGCTGTCTCTGTCTCCCTGTACGTCTGTCAGCACTGTCTGATTCCCCGGGCAGCCTCTCCTACTTCCTGAAGCAGCATCTTTAAGGTTAAGGATCTTCTTTGATCCCAGACTTTCAACCTTAGGAAGTAAACCATGCCAGCCTGGTGAGAGCCAAGCAGATAGCGTCTTCCCAATTGGTGGCCCTTCCATTGTTTTCTTAACGCCTTTTGAAGTTGTTTAACCCAAGTGTTTTGTCTGTGCCATTGTTTCATTTGCTGTTTGCTTCCCGTTTAACTCCTGTCAGAAAGGCAGGATAATATCAAACAGATAAACTGGGGGCCATATGATATTTACGAAAAATACTACACAAAACTTCCTCAATCTCCACATGGGATCGAGGTTTCTATCCATTTTAAAGTCTTTATCCACATGAGCATGTCTGCCGACCTTTTAGACCACACAAGCATTGTAATGTTGCAGCTGCTGATTGGTCAGCAGGCCATGCTATCAAGAAGTTGCTATGGTAGGGACCACCCCATACACTCACCAACTTGCATTTCCTACTCTCCAAAAATGCATCACAAGGAAGTTGAATATGGTTGCAGGCTCCCATGCTACCCTCTTTATCATAGATTGCACTGGGGTCTTAAAACTGATGAAAGTGGCTACAGTTTAGTGTGAGTGTGTGTGTGTGTATGTCTGTATATGTCTGTGTGTGTATATATATATATATATATATATATATATATATATATATATATATATATATATAAAAAAATAAATAAAACTCATATGGATGTTGCCAAGAAGGGGAAAGGCACAGGTCCTGGTGAGCCCAAAACCAGCCAACCAGTCTGAAACCAGTATTATCTTATGTATGGGTGTACGAAATTACGGACCCATAGGGGAGTGGTGTTTTTCTCTTGTTTCTAACTGCCAGAGAGAAATGGAGGCTAGAAGGTCCCTCCACCACTTATAATTAATGTCGATTCTGTAATTCAGGTTTCCTCAATCATATAATCTCAAGTTTTGTGAGGTTTGGTGAAGACACCTTCAGCATAGTGGGTTCCTTGCTTTTCCCATAAAGCTCTCCGTAAGAGATCTGTCAGCCAAGGAGAGAACTTTTTTGGACCCACAGACACTGAAATTTCTTGTCTGACTGATGGGTTGTCAGTAAAAGTGGGGGAAGACCATCTAGGTATATACTCAATATGCATATATACAAAGGAAAAAAAATCCTCACCAGTCTAGGAACAACAATATCAGAAGGAAGTCGAAGTAGTTAGATCATACTCTATGATACAGTAGGTTAAGCCTATTAAAATAGATTAGAAGATAGTTGGTAACATAAAACTACAAGGGATTGAGACTAAAACTTGTTGCCTAGAAGTTTTGGGATTTTTTCAGATTAGAAACCATTCATACATTTTATTTTTTCAAAAGAGACTTGGAGCTAGATAGAGAAAGTTAGTATTAAAAAGATATTTAGAAGGGAAAAAATGCAGCTGATGAGTGAGTCTAAAATCAAGACTTAACATAAGACAAGCTGTTTTCTTCAACATGAACTTTAAATGACCAGTTCAAACTCATATACAAAGAAATGTTCCTTAATTACCTGGTCACCATATTTGCTAAGAAAAAAGTCAATCTTCTCCAGGTAACACTCCTGATTCTTTTGGATATTTGAATTGTCTTCAGCATGCTGATAAGATGCATAAAGGGCCATCAAATAGCTTTGGGCTATGTTTCAAAGTACAGGCATTTAATAGCATTTTAAACTCCGTTTTCAGGCAATTGCACCATTTCCTTTTTTAATAGAGTAGAAACCTCTTAAAGGTAAAAAACCCATCAATTGCACTGTTTTCAATTTCCTCAGCTGACATGCAGTATCATTTCTCAGATACATCCCATCCTGTTATGACAGCTGAATCATGTCACAGCAATTGAGTCAGCCTAACATATCCCAAACCATCTCTTTAATGCAGAACGGGAAAACTATAACTTTAAAGAATCCTGCACACCTATTTTGTCACTGGTTTGGTTTTTGTGTTTCTATTTTTAAAATATTGTTTCATCTACACACATTCAAACCTCTCACCTAGCACAAGAACTTTATGTTATGGTTTATAGTACTAAAATATTTTCCTTTCTGGTAAAATCCTATATTAACAAAGCCAGGGAAAGAAAAACATTAGGACCAGTTAGCCAAACTGTGAGGGTGGTACTGACATGAGGGACTGCATGAGGTTTGGTAATGTGATTTAGGGCTTAATACAGAAGCCATTTAAGTCAATGGGAATCTTTCTATTAGGATGACCAGACAGCAAGTATGAAAAATCAGGATGGGGGTGGAGGGTAGTAGGAGTCTATATAAGAAAAAGTCCCAAAAATCGGGACTGTCCCTATAAAATCGGGACATCTGGTCACCCTACTTTCTATTGACTGTAGTGGACATTGGATCAAGCCCATATAACCTTTATTCTAAGCTATCAGACTGAATCCATCTGAGATCTGTATTCATTGAAAGTTATCATCCAATAGCTGTCTGGCTTGAAACAATTTGAAGCAAGCTTAATGATCTTGCTCCCATTTTCATTGAATAGGTGACTACATCAACACTACCACCACCGGCACCTTTGTTGTCAGTCTAAATGGAGAGGTCATAACAGCTATTCCTGTAGAATACTATTTAGGCATAACATGAAGGCGTATGTGCTACCCTGGCCACTTCTGTAGCTTGTTTGTAGTATAGTTTTTGCATGGTAACTTTCACAAGCACGCAGGACACAACCTGATGTAGTCTAACTATTTTGTAGAGTTAATTGAAATGAGAAACACGCACCAAATTCAGGCAAATTATGTGAAAATTATGTGAAAATAAGATGATTAAATAACAATACACTTCGTTTTAAAATAAAAAATTGTGGATTTACAGCTGGTGAAAGACATTAACTTGACAGCCCTGGTGAGTGCAGCCCTCTATTTTTTCTACAGGGCAGCAGCATGGCAAGCTTCCCATTCATACTGCCCTGCCAGCATCTCTTAACTTTCATATGAGGCAACTTCTAGGGATAACACAGGTGGTCTCAGTGGGCAATGCATTTCTTAGCCTGTTGAGTTTCTCAGTTAGTGCAAAGCATGGTGGTGAGATTGTGATTTGGGAACCAGTACTAAGACCCACCAAATTCATCTCATCTAAGGGCCTGCAAACAACTAATGATTGGGAGCAAGTTTTGATTTTTTACTAAGATGTGCTAGATACAGACTAGTGAGCTAGCTCATTAATAATGCCTAAAAGTGTGTAATCCTCAAATATATGCTACTGTTATACCTTTTAGAGTGAGATTTATTTAAAACAATGTTTATTAAATCAAATTGTGACTTTTTAAAGTTTCCTTCAGCATTCTCTGGACACATGGGCAAACATTGGCCACATATTGTTCTGTCTCTTGCAAACATACTTTACAATCAAGTGCTTTATTGTCAAGGGACAACTCCATTAACCCAAATATAAACAATAAAATGCAACAGTAAAAAATAAATGTTACCACAATACTCATTCACTTCTAAATAGGGTGTTTTGGAATATAAAATCATTTTAACAAGTGTAAAATCCATTACGATTATTCTCAGATCCTCAAGCTAATTTAAGAAGTAGTTTATTCTCTCTCTCTGCACCTTGGCTAAGATTGTTCCGGTTGCAAAATCAAGCTCTTAAAAGTTGGAAAATAGCAATATTCATATTCTGTCCACTTGTGCACAAGTTCTATAATACATTCTTTAATGATTTTTTTTTCTGCATTGGTGGTCAGCAGAATTGAAACCAGGCCTTTTAGATACAAAGTATATGCCACTTCCACATGAGCTGAAGTAGTCACTGGTAGCTTTTATTGCCTCTGTGAACCAGCTCCTAAATGGAGAGACAACATACATTTTGTCATAGGTTGTACAGCTATTTATGAATAACAGAATGTTAATGATCAGGATTCTGGGGGTTCTACTCCCAGCTTTGAGAGCAGAATGTGGGTTAATGGTTACAGGCAGAATAGCTAAACACAGAGATTAGTACATTTTTGTCTGAAAGTGTGTGGCTGAGTGGATTAGAATCAGGTCTGTCATATTAGAGAAGTAGGTTTGTTCAAGGCTCTGCCTGAAGCGACATTCTACCATTGTGCTCTCAAGATACTTAGCTTACTTATTTTCAGTGGTTGCTGCCACTTAGGACAGGTATATGCCATCACAGAAGAAGTCAGACCAGGGCCTGTGCTAGCCTGGCTCCTAGAGCAATGCATTTTCCTGTAGGCCAAAGTGTATTTTGACTGTCAAATACATTAGTTTCACTTAGCAGTTCTGCTTATATTCTACTGTTCAAATTGCTTTTCTATTGTAGTACACTAGAAAATAGTTTGTAGTGCAAATATACATTTTATTTCTACACTATAAGCTCAGGCATGGGATGCTTAGGATTGTGATTGCTGTGTAGCTCTATATTTCAGACAGTTAACCAACAATGCACCCTCTTGCGCGTGCTCACTCACACGCACACGCGTTCACTTACGCACACTCACACACTCACTTTTCCTGGGGGAGATTTACTAGTGTCCTGCCAAAATGTATTCTAATGGATCGAGTTCAATTTTCCAAGCAGTTTTAACTCTTTTGGGGCACAAGAGATGACATCCCTAAGTATTCTGTTAGAGAATTAGTTGAAATGTTGTGCTTTTGACGTAGTGGGTCAATAGTCATTTGAGAAAAGCCTGAATTAGATGGGGACAATTTGAGATAAGATAGGCAATCTGTTTACAGTCCATTAATGCTGTCTTAGGGTATGGCTACACTGGCGATTTGCAGCGCTGGAAAGCCTCCACCAGCGCTGCAATTAGTAAGTGGCCACACCTGCAGGGCACTTCCAGCGCTGCAACTCCCTGGCTGCAGCGCTGGCCGTACACCTCATTCGGCATGGGGAATAAGGATTCCAGTGCTGGTGCTGCAGCGCTGGTCATCAAGTGTGGCCACACACCAGCGCTGTGATTGGCCTCCAGGGTATAAGGTGTATCCCAGAATGCTTTTATAAATTACTCTCTTTGTTTTGTTATGCAGCCTGTCTTTGTTTTGTTGTGAACGAGCTCCAATCAGAGCTCTGAACAAACAGAGCTCCTGTTTGCTGTGATCATCTGTACCTGGCTGTAAACAGTCAAATGAGAGGCAGGCAGGGCGAGTGAATGAAACAGAACGGAGCCGATCGGAGCTCCGTTGAACTGCTTATCTAAAAAAACAAACACTGATCACAGCAAACAGGAGCTATCTGTACCTGGCTGTGAACGATCAAATGAGAGGCAGGGGAAACAGCGTTGGATGCAGGGTTCGCAAACATTTTGTGATTTTTCCAATCTCTCTCTTCCCCGCTCCCTGTCACAGTACACCACAGGGAGTGAGTGAACCAGCGGGGAGTCCGTGTTGGAGGCAGGCTGTTTGCAATTAAGAGTTAAGACTAAGGGCTCATGAACATTTTGTGATTTTTCCAATCCAGGAAGCTAACACACACTGTTGGCTCCAAAAATCCACTCTCTCTATCTTCCCCGCTCCCTGTCACAGTACACCACCCTCCACCCCCCTCTTTTGAAAAGCACGTTGTTGCACTTGAATGCTGGGATAGCTTCCCATAATGCAGCACTCCCAACAGCGCTGCTAATACTGCAAATGTGGCCACACACCAGCGCTGGTAGCTGTGAGTGTGGCCACACACCAGCGCTGCTCCTACAGAGCTGGATGACCAGCGCTGCAAACTACCAGAGCTGCAAACCGTAAGTGTAGCCATACCCTTAGATATTATAGAAAGAAAAGGTCATTAGTTCCTTCATCATCCTAGGACTCTGAGAGTATTGACCAGTAGGGGGAAGGAGAGACTGAAAACAGAGCCTTTGGAGAGGGATTAGTGATGCATAAGGGAGGAAATTCTTTAAGACATTTGATCAGGTTTACCTCTATAAGAGGGAAAGTGAACCAGGCACTCTTGATATATGTATTCTTTCTTTGTAGCTCCAAGATGATGAGATACAAATTGGTAAAGATGGTAATTTTAAGATTTACATAAAGCTCTGACAAGGGCTTAATCATATTAGCTCAAAAAGATAAGGATCCATTGCAAGTATATATTGTGCATATATTTTCAGTTCTCCAATATGACTTCATAAAACACTAACATGGTCCACACCATGAACAAGAAGGATATTAGAATCTTAACACTGTACAAATAGTATGCATTTCTTGTACAAATATACTGCATCTTCTATAGAACCATTTAAAAATAAACAGAACACAACACAACAGTTAAGAAGCTTCCAGAGCTCTAAGCATCTTGTCGTTTTTCAGCATGAAGGAGTATCATTTTGACAGATTAGATTAAAAAGTGATAATTGTTATAACCATTCAGAACTCTTAACACAAGATAGCCTAAAACAAGCTGGAAAAATACCACTTAGAAACTCCTACAGTTCTTCACAGAAAACATTTTGCAAAGATCATTGATGAACTGCATGAAAATGTTAATCTCAGCATTGTTTCAAACTGGAATAGCTCCCTAAAGTGTACTATTATAGTCCTAATATTATAAGTAACAACATACACACAACAAAATGTTCTGGTGATATACTATCATTAAATATTTACAGGAATAGGGACTTTAACCTGAATCTCCCATAACCCTGGAGAGTGCCCTCACTACTGGACTCTAGAGTCAATCTCTCTTGCTGTCTCTATGGCCCAATGAATAGTTAGTTCTTTAATACAAAGTGGAACTACTTCAACAGGAGAGATTGAGAAACATTAACCTCAGGATAACAAATAGCCTGGTCGTTAGGGTAGTATTCTAAGACAGTGCTTCTCAAAGTTGGGCTGTCGCTTGTGCAGGGAAAGCCCCAGTTCACTGCTCCAGGCCAATGGGGGCTGTGGGAAACGGTGCGGGCTGAGGGATGTGTTGGCCGCCCTTCCCGCAGCCCCCATTGGCCTGGAGCAGCGAACTGCGGCCAGTGGGAGCCACAATCGGCCGAACCTGTGGACGTGGCAGGTACACAAACTGGCCTGGACCACCAGGGGCTTTCCCTGAACAAGCAGCAGTCTGGCTTTGAGAAGCACTGTTCTAAGACAGTGGTTCTCAAACCACTTCCTGCAGCCCCCATTGGCCTGAAGCAGCGAACTGTGGCCAGTGGACCGAACCTGCGGATGCAGCAGGTAAACAAACTGGCCCAGCCCGCCAGGAGCTTTCCCGGAACAAGCGGCAGCCCTAGTTTGAGAACCACTGTTCTAAGATATGGGAGAGCTCAGTTCAAGTCACCGCTCTAAATCAGGCACAGTAAAAATTTGAAATCAGGTCTCCCAAATTCCAGATGGGTGCCCTAACCACTGAGTATACATTATATTGGTGCAGGAGGTCTCTCGCTGTTTTTTGGTGAGGAAGGACTGGCTTGTCTTAGGGAACTAACTCTATGAGGGGGTTAACAATTATTAATCCCAAGCAGCATTAAACACCTATGAAAAATGCATCATTAACATAACTATGATGAAATGACTTCCATATATTCATTTTCTTCAACAAACTATTTATTTCTGTCAAAGTAACAATGTTCTGAGTTTTGCAAGAGTTATTTTTGGAACTAAAATTGATGGAGAGTCGCTAAGCCGAATGATTTATGAATGTCTAGGACCACTTATCATCTTTGGACCAGAGCATAACCCAATTTGTGCAGCTGTGCGAAGTAGTAATGAGGCTTAAGGGTCCCCTTTACTACCTTGTAGCAGGTATCTGTACTGCCACACAGCACAGAAGAGAAATCAGACTCTGCAGAGCTGCTACATTCACTCATGAGCAGGGGTATAGAATAGACATTAAATGGTGTGTCAATACCAGAAAGGCTCCTTTAATTTAAAGGACAACGTTATGTCACATTTTATCTTAATTGAGAAGAATTATATTTTAGGAGAAATCTTCAACATATGCATACTTTCACAGAAGGCAGGATTGCAAATGAGACTCATGTAAACATTTGAGACACACTAAGTAAATAATGGTGGGATGGGAAACCTTAGATGATAACCACAGGAGGCTCTCCAAGGAAGAGTTCTATCTCTGGAAATGTTAATTGATGATATATGGTTATGTTTATTAACATGTTTTACTTAAATATACAAGAAGAGTTTCACTGTAGTTTTTATTTAAAACTTGTGACTTACAAGGAAAAAGTTTACAGATCATCTGAGAGGGAGGTGGCAAAGGATTATTCAATTTGTCTAGGAGAAGAATTTACTATGTATGAGACAGGATGGGGGGACTATTGAATATGAGATCCAAGAAGAAAAAGATTACTGGAAAATTAAATGAAGTATTTAATTGGGGAAATAAACATTTTCTATAAAATCACAGAATAATAGATGATTAGTGTTGGACGGGACCTCAGGAGGTCATCTAGTCCAACCCCCTGCTCAAAGCAGGACAACACCTACTAAATCATCCCAGCCAGGGCTTTGTCAAGCCAGACATTAAAAACCTCTAAGGATGGAGATTCCACCACCTCCCTAGGTAACCCATTGCAGTGCTTCACCACCCTTCTAGTGAAATAGTGTTTCATAATATCCAACCTAGACCTCCCACACTGCAACTTGAGACCATTACTTCTTGCTCTCTCATCTGCCACTACTGAGAACAGCCTAGCTCCATCCTCTTTGGATCCCCCATTCAGGTAGTTGAAGGCTGCTATCAAATCCCCCCTCACTCTTCTTTTCTGCAGACTAAATAAGCCCAGTTCCCTCAGCCTTTCCTTGTAAGTCATGTGTCCCAGCCCCTAATCAGTTTTGTGGCCCTCTGCTGGACTCTCTCCAATTTGTCCACATCCTTTCTGTAGTGAGGGGCAAAACTAGACGCAATACTCCAGATATGACCTCACCAGTGCTTAATAGAGGGTAAATTTCCACCACTTGCATCCGAAGAAGTGGGTATTCACCCACGAAAGCTCATGCTGCAAAACGTCTGTTAGTCTATAAGGTGCCACAGGATTCTTTGTTGCTTTTACAGATCCAGACTAACACGGCTATCCCTCTGATACTAGAGGGGAATAATCACTTTCCTTCACCTGTTGGCAATGCTCCTACTAATGCAGCCCAATATGCTGTTAGCTTTCTTGGCAACAAGGGCACACTGTTAACTCATATCCAGCTTCTCGTCCACTGTAATCCCGAGGTCCTTTTCTGCAGAACTGCCGCTTAGCCATTCGGTCCTCCAGCTTGTAGCAGTGCATGGGATTCTTCCGTCCTAAATGCAGGACTCTGTACTTGTCCTTGTTGAACCTCATCAGATTTCTTTTGGCCCAATCCTTCAATTTGTCTACGTCACTGTGGACCCTGTCCATACCCTCTTTCTCCCCCTATCTTAGTGTCATCCATGAACTTGTGGAGGGTGCAATCCATCCCATCATCCAGATCATTAATTGAACAACACCGGCCCCAAGACCGATCCCTGTGGCATTCCACTTGATACCGGCTGCCAACTAGACATTGAGACATTGATCACTACCCGTTGAGTCTGACGATCTAGCCAGCTTTCTATCCACCTTATAGTTCATTCATCCAATCCAATTTCTAACTTGCTGGGAAGAATACTGTGGGAGACCATATCAAAAGCTTTGCTAAAGTCAAGATGTATCATGTCCACCACTTTCCCCATATCCACTGAACCAGTTATTTCATCATAGAAGACAATCAGGTTGGTCAGGCATAAGAATGGCTGTACCGGGTCAGACCAAAGGTCCATCTAACCCAGTATCTGTCTACCGACAGTGGCCAATGCCAGGTGCCCCAGAGGGAGTGAACCTAACAGGCAATGATCAAGTGATGTCTCTCCTGCCATCCATCTCCATCCTCTGACGAACAGAGGCTAGGGACACCATTCTTTACCCATCCTGGCTAATAGCCATTTATGGACTTAGCCACCATGAATTTATCCAGTTCCCTTTTAAACATTGCTATAGTCCTAGCCTTCACAACCTCCTCAGGTAAGGAGTTCCACAAGTTGACTGTGCGCTGCGTGAAGAAGAACTTCCTTTTATTTGTTTTAAACCTGCTGCCTATTAATTTCATTTGGTGACCCCTAGTTCTTGTATTATGGGAATAAGTAAATAACTTTTCCTTATCCACTTTCTCAACATCACTCATGATTTTATATACCTCTATCATATCCCCACTTAGTCTCCTCTTTTCCAAGCTGAAGAGTCCTAGCTTCTTTAATCTTTCCTCGTATGGGACCCTCTCCAAACCCCTAATCATTTTAGTTGCCCTTTTCTGAACCTTTTCTAGTGCTAGAATCTTTTTTGAGGTGAGGAGACCACATCTGTACACAGTATTCGAGATGTGGGTGTACCATGGATTTATATAAGGGCAATAATATATTCTCAGTCTTATTCTCTATCCCGTTTTTAATGATTCCTAACATCCTGTTTGCTTTTTAGACCGTCCCTGCACACTGCATGGTCATCTTCAGAGAAGTATCCATGATGATTCCAAGATTTTTTTTCCTGACTCGTAGCTAAATTAGCCCCCATCATATTGTATGTATAGTTGGGGTTATTTTTTCCAATGTGCATTACTTTACATTTAGACACATTAAATTTCATTTGCCATTTTGTTGCCCAATCACTTAGTTTTGTGAGATCTTTTTGAAGTTCTTCACAATCTGCTTTGGTCTTAACTATCTTGAGTAGTTTAGTATCATCTGCAAACTTTGCCACCTCACGGTTTACCCCTTTCTCCAGATCATTTATGAATAAATTGAATAGGATTGGTCCTAGGACTGACCCTTGGGGAATACCACTAGTTACCCCTCTCCATTCTGAGAACTTACCATTAATTCCTACCCTTTGTTCCCTGTCTTTTAACCAGTTCTCAATCCATGAAAGGACCTTCCCTTTTATCCCATGACAGCTTAATTTACGTAAGAGCCTTTGGTGAGGGACCTTGTCAAAGGCTTTCTGGAAATCTAAGTACACTATGTCCAATGGATCCCCCTTGTCCACATGTTTGTTGACCCCTTCAAAGAACTCTAATAGATTAGTAAGACACGATTTCCCTTTACAGAAACCATGTTGACTATTGCTCAACAGTTTGTTTTTCTATGTGTCTGACAATTTTATTTTTAACTATTGTTTCTACTAATTTGCCCGGTACCGACGTTAGACTTACCGGTCTGTAATTGCCGGGATCACCTCTAGAGCCCTTTTTAAATATTGGCGTTACATTAGCTAACTTCCAGTCATTGGGTACCGAAGCCGATTTAAAGGACAGGTTACAAACCTTAGTTAATAGTTCCGCAACTTCACATTTGAGTTCTTTCAGAACTCTTGGGTGAATGCCATCTGGTCCCGGTGACTTGTTAATGTTGAGTTTATCAATTAATTCCAAAACCTCCTCTAGTGACACTTCAGTCTGTGACAGTTCTTCAGATTTGTCACCTACAAAAGCCAGCTCAGGTTTGGGAATCTCCCTAACATCCTCAGCCATGAAGACTGAATCAAAGAATCCATTTACTTTCTCTGCATCACTTGCCCTGGGTAAATCCATGTTGACTTCCTGATCACCTTACTTTCCTCCAAGTGCTTCAAAATGGATTCCTCCATGATTTTTCCAGTGACTGAGGTGAGGCTGACCGGTCAGTAGTTCCCCGGATTCTACTCCTTCCCTTTTTTAAAGATAGGCACTATATTTGCCTTTCTCTAATCGTCCAGGACCCCCCCTGGATCACCACGAGTATCAAATGTATTTGTATTGTACATATATCTGTCAATTTAAATATCTCTTATAAAACAGACCAGTTTTTAGAGCAACCTTATTTAGAAAATATTATATAAAACACTAGCTATTTCTGACAATGAGAAATATAACTAGAAGATGCTTAGAGAAAATTATTTCCTTAACTTATATGGGTTCAGAAATATTTTATAAAGACTTCACATTGGGGAATGCTCTATGCAGTACATGAAGTCAGCTATACCCTTGATGAATGTTATTCAATTCGTGTGGTCAGATACTGTTTGTTTTGTTTGTTTTGTTTTTATAATTTGGAAAAAAAAATGGATTCATATAAGTGAGAGACCAATATCACTAGCCAAAACTTGTGGGAATAGGTGGTACTCAGATTTGTAGCTCAGCTAATTTTGTACAGGTTAGATCACTTGATTTTTGCAGTCATTCCTACCTCCTGGTCAAGCATTTTATTTTGTTTTCTTTTAGAAATAGGATTTAGGGACAAAGCTGAAATCAGCAAACTTGTTTCACAGAGAACCTTAGCTAGATGTAAATTTAAGCCTTTGGGATAAAGAGAAAAGCCAAAGTGTGTTGCTCCACTTATCCTATAACACAAAACATTTGAACACAAGTTTTATTTAGTGCATAAGTGGTCAGACATGGAATGTACATATTGGAAATGATTCTCGTTCTCTGCTATGAAAATCATTATAGCTCAGTAAATGTACACTGCAGTTTATACAGTAAGGCACATGCTCTGCTCCAAGAAACTCAATCAATCTAATTTAGACAAAATTAAGGAACGAGAGCGTGTGATGAATTATTGATGAGAAGTAGTAGTTGGGAATGATTACAGGTAGCAATGGCTTTTAAGGAGGGATTTAAAAATGGGAGAGGGATAGAGTGCACCTGGTGGACAAAAGAGAGCCTACCTAGAAGACAGCTTGTGAAGCCAAAAGTGGGAGACAGAGAAATGGAAGGAAAAGAATTTAAGCCTCTGCTTAAATCATCCCTATTCAGCAAAACACTTAAGCCCATGAAGTCAGTGAAACCTATACTTAAGTGTTTTGTTGAAATCAGGGCCTGAAAGCACTGATGTAGATGGGTACTAGAGTAATTAGAACCATTAACATGAGAGAGCTTGGATTTGATGTTGTTAGAATCAAAAAGCAAATGAATATAGTTGATATCTTGGCTAGACTGAATGAGAAAAAGATGATGCAGAAAGGCCAGATAAGGTGTAATTGTTGAGATGATAAATTTCCACAGCATGTGAAATGAAACAGTGCTGTGAAGGGAGTATTTGGTAATAGAAAATATGAACAAATTAGTGTCATTCACATTGAAATTTTTTTTTTACAGTATGTTTTTACTAGAATTGAAATTTTACATAATGAATCCACAGGCAGAATTATTAGCATACAAAAAAATTCAGTTCTTACAATATTTAATGCGAACAGCACTGTTTTCAGAAGCAGTGTATTTTTGTTCAATTCAGCATTGAACGTACAGAGTCCAATCTGATGGCAACACAGCTTCTGAAGGAAGAATTTTCTCCTTATTTTGAGATATCTTAAATAAAATAGAAGGTCTTTTATGGCTTCAAGTAGCTTTTTACACAAGTGGAAAAGGAATCATTAAAAAGGGGATAGAGAATAAGACTGAGAATATATTATTGCCCTTATATAAATCCATGGTACGCCCACATCTCGAATACTGTGTACAGATGTGGTCTCCTCACCTCAAAAAAGATATTCTAGCACTAGAAAAGGTTCAGAAAAGGGCAACTAAAATTATTAGGGGTTTAGAGAGGGTCCCATACGAGGAAAGATTAAAGAGGCTAGGACTCTTCAGTTTGGAAAAGAGAAGACTAAGGGGGGACATGATAGAGGTATATAAAATCATGAGTGATGTTGAGAAAGTGGATAAGGAAAAGTTATTTACTTAATCCCATAATACAAGAACTAGGGGTCACCAAATGAAATTAATAGGCAGCAGGTTTAAAACAAATAAAAGGAAGTTCTTCTTCACGCAGCGCACAGTCAACTTGTGGAACTCCTTACCTGAGGAGGTTGTGAAGTCTAGGACTATAACAATGTTTAAAAGGGGACTGGATAAATTCATGGTGGCTAAGTCCATAAATGGCTATTAGCCAGAATGGGTAAGAATTGTGTCCCTAGCCTCTGCTCGTCAGAGGATGGAGATGGATGGCAGGAGAGAGATCACTTGATCATTGCCTGTTAGATTCACTCCCTCTGGGGAACCTGGCATTGGCCACTGTCGGTAGACAGATACTGGGCTAGATGGACCTTTGGTCTGACCCGGTACGGCCTTTCTTATGTTCTTATGGAATAAAGTTGTCATCATATTCAGCCTTAAGTATCCTACTAAATAGTAATTATTATAAAGAGAAAATGTTCAAATGAAAATAGAAAATAGCAGGCTTTCCTTACAAGCTAAGTACCATGATCTTTATATAAGAAAATCATCAGTAGCTATTGTTTTGTTCAGAAAATGTGTTTTAGAAGAACAGTTTTATGACAAATGTTTCTTACTAATACGAGTAAGATATGCAAAGTATGTTTTGCTAGTATCTACTCCATGTTCCATGTTCATTATGCAAGGTTAAACTGTATTTGCCTGTGGAGAATGTGCTAATGAATATCATTATTTTTAAATAGTTTAAAGGTCCAAATATCTGTAATGAATTGACTGAAGGTTTTGTTTTATAAATTGAACTATAATGCATTAGTAGCCTGAAAACAAGTTATTAGCCCTAACTGATCAATTGAAATTGAAAAACATACTGAAAACTGAAAATCAACTTCTTTATTTTTCATTTTATTTGAGAAATAGTCCATAATCAGATCATTGTGGATGCCTTTATAATATTTGTGCATGTTAATGTACATGCAACATTAATAATCACCACCTTAACTCTAGAATGTACTGCTTTGTGTTTGACTGTGCAACCTTAGTAATTTTTTAAGGATTTTCTATTTTTTCTGCTCTTTAAAAAATCTATAATATGAAAATAGAAACCAGTGAAACACCGGACACCTTATAAATTGGTTTTAAAGGTCTAATATTTTAGGACTGTTAAATTCTTATAGTCAATTATTTGAGAAACTGTGCCACTTAAAAGCTTTGTTGCAGAGGAGCAGACCTGCCATGAAAAGAGTTGGGGTTTTTTTTGGTGTCTTTTTTGAAAATTCACCCATATTTGGCTGAGTATAACCCTCTAAAAATTTGCTGTTTGCACATGCCTAGTAGAGATTTGTTTTAGACCGATATTTTTAAAAAATCTGATTCCCTCTGAATTGAGCGTTCTATAGCTAAGAGCTACAAGGGCTGAGTAAGACTTGTGTAATTGCTCCTTCTGGAAGTAATAGAACTAAGAGCAGAAATTATGGCTTCCAGATAGAATGAAAGAGAAGGAGGGGGCACCCTTACTAGAGTGCAGTGGGGTGAGTAGACAGGGGAGATAAGGATAGGCTGAAGGGATTGTAGTAAAAAGGAATAGGAACAATCTGGAGGTTACAGGTACAGAGGCATGTGAGGTTGGATATGGATGTAGGGTTTAAGAGCAGGTTTGGGATGATGGGAACAATGGGGGTTGGGTCAGTGGAAGGAGGGGGTAACAAGATGGTAGGGGACATACTGGGGAACAGGAGAAGAATGAAGTGTGCTGGGAGAAGGCAAGAAAATGGGAAGCAGGCATAGAATGCCAGGGAATAAATCAGGTTGAGGCTGTTGTCTGTAGAACCTTTGCCTCATTTGTTGAAGAAATTGGAAGGTACATGTTGAATAAGAGATTGAACTGCAAGAAGAGAAAGTACTGTCTCATGGTTGAAGCAGTCAAATCCCTACCCTACAGAACTGTCATTGCCACAAAATCCCTATGTGATCCTAGGCAAGTCACCTAAACAAAACTTTTCACAGGTAGCCACTAACTTTGTATCTCCAATTTTTGGATGCTTGACTCTAAATCGTGGGGTCTGATTTTCAGAAGTACTGAGCTGTCACAACTTCAACTGAAGGCAATGGAAGCTATTCTTAAATATATAAAGCACTATAGCAATACTGAGTACTCTGAAATGTCAGGCACTATGTATCTCAAGTTGGGCACACAAAATTAATGGATACCTTTTGCAGTTTTGGCCTTAATATGTCTGTGCTTCATTCCTCCACCTCTTAAATGGGTATAATATCACCTTCTCACCTCACCTATGCATGTAGTGAAGATAAATTCATAAATGTTTGTGAAATAGTCAGATACTACAGTGAGGAGTGCCATAGAAATGCAGGTGAGAAAATAAAAAATGCTTTATTCAGTTTAGAGTCTGGAGGAATGGTGGTAAATATATTCTAAGATAAAGACATTAAATAATGAAGATATAGAATCATAGAACTGTAAGGGACTGCAAGAGGTCATCTAGTCCAGTCTGCTGAACTCATGGCAGGACTCCGTATTATCTAGACCAGCCCTGACAGGTGTTTGTCTAACCTCCTCTTTAAAATCTCCAATCATGGAAATTCCACAACCCTAGGCAATTTATTCCAGTGTTTTACCACTGTGGCAGTTAGGAATTTTTTTCCTAATGTCCAACTTAAACCACTTTAAGCACATTGCTTCTTGTTCTATCCTCAGAAGTTAAGAAAAACAATTTTTCTCTCTCCTTCCTGTAACAATGATTTATGTTCTTGAAAACTGTTCTCATGTCCCCTCTCAGTCTTCTCTTCTCCAGACTAAACAAACCAATTTTTTCAATCTTCTCTCATCGGTCATGTTTTCTAGACCTTTAATCATTTTTTGTTGCTCTTCTCTGGATTTTCTCCAATTTATCCACATCTTTCCTAAAATGTGGCACCCAGCAGACACACTACTCCAGTTGAGGCCATATCAGCGCAAAGTAGAACAGAAGAATTAGTTCTTGTGTCTCGCTTACAACACTCCTGCAAGTACTTCCCAGAATGATGTTTGCTTGTTTTGCAACAGTGTTACACTGTTGACTCATATTTAGCTTGTGATACTCTATGACTCCCAGATCCCTTTCTGCAGTACTCCTTTCTGGGCAGTCATTCCACATTTTGTATGTGTGCAACTAATTGTTCCTTCGCAAGTGGAGTATTTTGCATTTGTCCTTTTCACTTCAGACCATTTCTCCAGTTTGTCCAGATCACTTTGAATTTTAATCCTATCCTCCAAAGCACCTCCCAGCGTGATTTCATCCACAAACTTTGTATTCTCTCTATGCCATTATCTAAATCATTGATGAAGATACTGAACAGAACTGGACCCAAAACTGATACCGGTAGGATCCCACTCAATATGCCCTTCCAGCTTGATGGTTAACCACTGATAACTACTCTTTGGGAATGGTTTTCCAACCAGTTATATATCCATCTTACAGTAGCTCCATATAGGTAGTATTTCACCTAGTTAGTGAATGAGAAACTGAAACAAAAAGTCATAGCAATTCTGCCATTTCCACATTTTCTGTTAATATTTTTCCCCTCTCATTGAGTAAAGGGTCTACCCTGTCCTTGGTCTTCCTGTTGCTTCTAATGTATTCATATAATGTTTTCTTGTTACTCTTTGTCTGTAGCTAGTTTAATCTTGTTTTGTGCCTTTCTAATTTTATCCCTACATAATTGTGTCATTTGTTTGTATTCATCCTTTATAATTTGACCTAATTTCCACTTTTTGTAATACTCTTTTGATCTTCAGATCTCTGAAAAGGGTGGTCTCTTGCTATACTTCCTATCTTTCTTACACAGTGGGATAGTTTGCTCTTGTACCCTTAATAATGTCTCTTTGAAAAACTTCCAACTCTCTTGAACTGTTTTTCCCCTTAGACTTACTCCCCATTGGATTTTACCTGATCTTATTCCCTGAGTTTGATAAAGTTTGCCTTCTTGAAATCCACTATCATTACTGTGCTGTTTTCCCTCTGAACGTTCCTTAGAATCATGATCACTTTCACCCAAACTGCCCTCCATTTTCAAATTGTCAACCAGTTCCTCCCTATTTGCCAAAATCAAATCTAGAACAGCCTCTCCCATAATAACTTTCTCCACCTTTTGAAATAAAAAATTGTCTCCAATACATTTCAAGAATTTGTTGGATAATCTGTGTCCTGATGTTTTATTTTCTCAACAGTTATCTGGATAGTTGAAGTCGCCCATCACCACCAAGTCCTGTGCTTTGAATGATTTTGTTAGTGGTTTAAAAAAAGCCTCATCCACATCATCTTCTTGTTTAAGTAGTCTATAGTAGACACCTAACATGACATCACCCTTGTTTTTTACCCCTTTTATCCTTACTCAGAGACTTTAAAAAAGTCTGTCTCCTATTTCCATCTCAACCTCAGTCCAAGTATATACATTTTTAATATATAAGGCAACACATCCTCCCTTTTTCCCCTGCCTGTCCTTCCTGAGCAAGCTGTACCCTTCTATACCAGTATTTTAGTCATGAGTATTATCCCACCAAATCTTTGTGATGCCGAATATGTCACAGCTGTGTTTGTTAGCATTTCAAGTATGAAGAAAGATGGAACAGCTGCCCATTCAATAAGCACTGTCTACCCTGTACAATAAACAAGTCAGTGGTTCTGTGGAAAAAATACATGATATCATTACACGATAATGTAATTGCACAAGGGGGATGAATTAAGATTGCAGATGAAACCTTAACTCTGGCGTTTCTTAAATTTCCAGTGCTTGACTTTGCAAACATGTATTTTTATATCCATATTATCACACGGAGATTTGTGTGTGTGCATGCTTGTGTGTGTATATAATATATATGTGTGTATACTATAGTCACAATTAAAAAGTCATTCATCAAGAGTTACTACTCAGGATATCATGGTTATTTTCCCTATGTAACAATTGCTGGCCAAAACTGACTCTTAACGTGTGATATATATTTGTGTATATCCTTTGGCATGGAACTCATACAATTTTCTGCTGAGATGGACTTCATAGCAAAATGACATTTAATCTAGTTCAGAAATCCAATCAAAGTTCTATGTTTGAACAACTTAAACTTATTCAGAGACTTTATTCCGATTGAATTTTAGTATATAAACTTCAGTTATTTTATGTTCTACACTGTAAAATTTATAAGGTGCAGACATTTATGTCATGAAGCAGCTATGTAAAGGTTAGGATTACCTGTGGGGAATCTGCCTTGTGGAGGTTTTCATTGCTTTAACTTCAAAAAGTAATATTTTATTGTAATATAAGATCAAACTTTCTATTCCCTTGGTTGGGAACGGCACACTGCATACACAAAAGTCCTTTTAAATTTCACTAGGATGGTGCAGCAGCAGCACATGGAAGACTTAAGTTCTGGAGAGTCCTGATTTGTGGTATTTTGATCTGTTCAGCACAGTCTTGATGCATCTTATTATATAAATGCTCTTGAGTGGTGAGAACTTTTCCTCCCTTTCATTAGGTGTTTTCCTCCCTTCAGCATAGTTGCTTGGAGTAGGATTTAATGGGTGTGCATTTTAGCTTCTTGTCCGTGACTAGGAGTGAAATCCTGACTACATTAACGTTAATGGGAGCTTTGCCATTGACTTCACTGTGGCCAGAATTTCATCCTAGGTGCACAAAGGAAATAAGGCAAAACAAAATATGTAACATTTATTTGAACATGAGGTTAATATATACATGCTGCATATTTATTTGTATATCCAAATATCTGACTATTGTAATTTTGTAGTAAGTACATTTATATGACTTTATTATAACTCCAACTTGTACTCCAGTGAAGTAACATTAACCTACACTGTCAGGGGAAGTCCACTGTAGATTACTGATTTTTTTTTTAAATTAACGTTTATAGTGGAGGTATAATGTGATAAACCTACTGTAGCCAAGTATGCTGTATCTCACAAATGGACAGAATAGGATCACTGTGTGGATGGTAAATAAAGGTGGACTTCTGGAATCTCAATAAGTCCTCTAGCCCTTTGTTTCAATAAGTTATTGAATAGGAGCTAAGAAGTGATGTGATCCTCCGCTTACCATGGCGTAACCAACACACTGATCATGACACACTCCCTCTCCCCAATTCCCTAGTCAGCTTGTTCAATGGAACAAAACAAAGATGGTTTATCCTTAAATTCATAAGTGACTTCTGAAGTGCCTGTAACCTCTGGCATAAGTATATGGCCTAATGGTTATCCTTTTAGACTTTGGGGAACTGAATGTGTTTACCAAAATTCTGGAACACACCAATAACCACAAGGAACAGCACAAGAACATGGAAGTAGCGGTCCAGGCCAAAGGTAATGGGTTTCAAGAATGAGATAACTGACATTAGTATGCATGTATATGTGAACCTACAGAGTAAATATAACCTAAGGTGTATGTAGGTGAGGGAATGAGATTTGGACATGGAAGGTTAGGCACTGACATGAATATTTAGGATAGTGCCAAGACCCTATAAGAGGGCAAACCACCCTGTAGAATTAAGCCTTCTTTGATTCTTTGATTTGTTTAGATTTGTAGTTCTCTCTTGTTTAGCAATCAGCTCAGCTTTAGCAGTATTGACTGGCACAGTCAAGGAATTATGATGTAATTGGAATAACAGAGACTTGGTGGGATAACTCACATGATTGGAGTACTGTCATGGATGGATATAAACTGTTCAGGAAGGATAGGCAGGGCAGAAAAGGTGGGGGAGTTGCGTTGTATGTGAGAGAGCAGTATGACTGCTCAGAGCTCCAGTATGAAACTGCAGAAAAACCTGAGAGTCTCTGGATTAAATTTAGAAGTATGAACAACAAGGGTGATGTTGTGGTGGGAGTCTGCTACAGACCACCAGACCAGGGGGATGAGGTAGACGAGGCTTTCTTCCAGCAACTAACAGAAGTTGCTAGATCACAGGCCCTGGTTCTCATGGGTGACTTTAATCACCCCGATATCTGCTGGGAGAGCAATACAGCGGTGCACAGACAATCCAGGAAGTTTCTGGAAAGTGTAGGGGACAATTTCCTGGTGCAAGTGCTGGAGGAACCAACTAGGGGAAAAGCTCTTCTTGACCTGCTGCTCACACACAGGGAAGAAATAGTAGAGGAAGCAATAGTGGATGGGAACCTGGGAGGCAGTGACCATGAGATGGTCGAGTTCGGGATCCTGACACAAGGAAGAAAGGAGAGCAGTAGAACAGAGACCCTGGACTTCAGAAAAGCAGACTTCGACTCCCTCAGGGAACTGATGGGCAAGGTCCCCTGGGAGAATAACATGACGGGGAAAGGAGTCGAGGAAAGCTGGCTGTATTTTAAAGAATCCTTATTGAGGTTGCAGGAACAAACCATCCCGATGTGTAGGAAGAAAAGTAAATATGGCAGGCGACCAGCTTGGCTTAACAGTGAAATCCTTGCTCGTCTTAAACACAAAAAACAGCTTACAAGAAGTGGAAGATTGGACAAATAACCAGGGAGGAGTATAAAAGTATTGCTCAGGCATGCAGGAGTGAAATTAGGAAGGCCAAATCCACTTGGAGTTGCAGTTAGCCGGAGATGTTAGGAGTAACAAGAAGGGTTTTTTCAGGTATGTTAGCAACAAGAAGAAAGTCAAGGAAAGTGTGGGCCCCTTGCTGAATGAGGGAGGGAACCTAGTGACAGAGAATGTGGAGAAAGCTAGTGTACTCAATGCTTTTTTTGCCTCTGTCTTCACAGACAACGTCAGCTCCCAGACAGCTGCACTCTGCAGCACGGTATGGGGAGGAGGTGACCAGCTCTCTGTGGAGAAAGAAGTAGGTCGGGACTATTTAGAAAAGCTGGATGAGCAGAAGTCCATGGGGCCGGATGCACTGCATCCAAGGGTGCTAAAGGAGTTGGCCGATGAGATTGCAGAGCTATTGGCCGTTATCTTTGAAAAATCATGGCGATCGGGGGAGGTCCTGGATGACTGGAAAAAAGCTAATGTAGTGCCCATCTTTAAAAAAGGGAAGAAGGAATATCCAGGGAACTACAGGCCAGTCAGTCTCACCTCAGTCCCTGGAAAAATCATGGAACTGGTCCTCAAGGAATCAATTCTGAACCACTTAAAGGAGGGGGAAGTGATCAGGAACAGTCAGTATGGATTCACCAAGGGCAAGTCATGCCTGACTAACCTAATTGCCTTCTATGATGAGATAACCAGCTCTGTGGATGAGGCGAAAGCAGTGGATGTGCTATTTCTGGACTTTAGCAAAGCTTTTGATACAGTCTCCCACAGTATTCTTGCCAGCAAGTTAAAGAAGTCTGGGATGGATGAATGGATGGTAAGGTGGATAGAAAACTGGCTAGATGGTTGGGCTCAACGGGTAGTGATCAATGGTTCCATGTCTAGCTGGCAGCCGGTATCAAGTGGAGTGCCCCAAGGGTTGGTGCTGGGGCCGGTTTTATTCAATATCTTCATTAACGATCTGGAGGATGGTGTGGACTTCACCCTTAGCAAGTTTGCAGATGACACTAAACTGGGAGGAGTGGTTGATATGCTGGAGGGTAGGGATACAGAGGGACCTAGACAAATTAGAGGATTGGGCCAAAAGATATGTGATGAGGTTCAACAAGGACAAGTGCAGAGTCCTGCATTTATGACGGAAGAATCCCATGCACTGCTATAGACTAGGGACCGAATGGCTGGGCAGCAGTTCTGCAGAAAGGGACCTAGGGGTTACAGTGGACGAAAAGCTGAATATGAGTCAACAGTGTGCCTTTGTTGCCAAGAAGGCTAATGGCATTTTGGGTTGTATAAGTAGGGGCATTTCCGGCAGATTGAGGGATGTGATCATTCCCCTCTATTCAGCACTGGTGAGGCCTCATTTGGAGTACTGTGTCCAGTTTTGGGCCCCACACTACAAGAAGGATGTGGATAAATTGGAGAGAGTCCAGCGGAGGGCAACAAAAATTATTAGGGGGCTGTGAATAGCTATACATAGATTGTCGTATAATATTGTGTGTTAAGTGTTAAAATGTCATTTTTACAAATAGATGTATTTAAAGTTCTCTTGCGAATGTAGAGCTGATGAGAGGCTCATTTTCTATTCGTATCAGAAGAGGTATTCTTAAACATATTTTTCAGTATTTAGTGTGGATTTATTCCTGTTCCCTGAGACCATCTGTTTAAACATAAAAGTTGGATGATATCACTGAAGATCTAGAAACATGAACTCACCTCCTCATACTGATAGACAGTTTGTAAACAGGTTAGCTCTTGGGACTTTATCCCACAGACATATTCTGACTTTTAACTTTCATAAAATTATTTTCATGGGAATTCAAGAAGTAGAGAACTATTTTGGTAAAAATATGCATTTAAATTGCCATTTGATAAGTAGGATTTATAACACACAGCAAAAAATAACCATGACATCTGAATTTTTTTTCTCAGTTCATTTAGCAATTATATATATTGCCAAAATACTTTACTAGCTTCAGCATCCTGATCTTTTGTGTTCCTGAAGGCAAGTGTGTACTACAGGTGTTTAATGGATATACTTAGAGTGTAAGCTCTGTGGGGCAGGGACAGTCTTTCTGTGGGGTTTAGGTCCATGGCTGGGGTTCTTCAACCTCATTATTATAGTAATGAAAATAATAGTTATTAATACATATACCCGTTATTATCCCCTATTACATTTGGTTTTCTTTTATGTATTCATTTTGTTTGAAGCAGAAAGCAACAGTCACATAAGTGTTACAAACACCAAGAAAATAATAATAAATTCAGATCAGGCAGAGCAGAGTTAAAAAATAACAATAATAATTTAGACTGTCCTTAAGAAAAAACATATCTTCTCTCTGGTGCAATGAGCTTAGCTTGCTTTGGGAAACACACATCAAATTCAGCTAAACTAATGTGTTCTGTTTTGTGATATAGTTTCTTACAAATAAATATAAACCTGTAACAATGTCTCAAGTATTTGGACATTATAAAAGGGAATTTTGGAAAGAGGGACACATGTGAAACCTTGTTCTAGACCAAATAGATTCCTATTCCACTTATCTATTGATATAATCTAATATAAATCTACTATCATCCAAATAGCACTTCTACCTAGACAACATTATTCCATTCAATTTGCGTTCATTGGATTTTTCTTTACTGTGGAGCCCACTTTGCATTGTTTTGTATCTCATTTTATTAATTTAATCTTTTGTATAAAGACTCCACTGTATTTTTATTCTATCTACCAAAAAAATTGGTAGTCCCTGTTCAATGTTGTCTGTGCATTTGATTAATGTGCTTTCCACTCTCCTAGTTTTTAATTGTAACACTGAACACTCACCACAAATCCCTATAGGAGCTCACTCAATTCCTCTTCCCTACTTGTTACTGAAACGCTAACAAATTGATGGCAATTTTTGACGAATCCAGATTACTACCTAATCACTTTATTTTCCTCTTGTTGCTTACAAAATGATTGTTTTATTATACTAGCAATTTGCCTCTCATTGAAATTAAACTTGCTGGTCTGTATTTTCCTTTGCAAAAATAGCTATGATGTCTTCTGTATTAAAACTCAGACTAACTGCATGTTGGAATTTACATAAACACAATGGCTAAGTTTTATTAAAGAAAAGGTTTCTAAAATATGATAGAAATTAAAACAGCCATTTAAGCATTTTAGAAGCTAGCTCTTTTTTCCATCTGCTCTGAAGCTGTTCTTCTGGAAACTTTCTGCATATTAAAACAGAGGAAAGCTAGAACATAGTTGCAACAATGCATTTCTATTTGTCCCCATGCTCTGCTAGTCAATGGGACGTGACAACTATTAGTATTATAATTTAACCATATTCAATAAATTTACTGATAATTAACCACTTTGTTGCCGGATTAACACACCATATCTAGCAGTGAGTTTGCCATTAGAAAATCCTTTGCCCATTCTCCACAAATTCTTAAATAATTGCCTTTGATTTGGATTCCTCTGTGAGTTCCTTTAGTACTATCAGTTTGAATTTCATCAGACTGTTAATTTGAAGTCAATTCGAATTGTCCATTTATTATTTAATATGTTACTTTCATATTATATCCTGAGTTTTCTCTTTTCTCTCTATTATTGCATTAAACATCTCATTATTCTATTACATATGGGCTGAATAGGATAGCAACTATACATCTCAGATCTATTTATTTATTTATTTATTTAAGTCTTAAGTCATCCTCTTGCTACCAAGGTGCTTTAAATCTTTTTTTCTCTTTTTCCCCTTTATAATCTTCCTAATAGTATTTCCATTTGTCTTTGCTGTTCTGAATTTTGCTCCTATATGGCTTCAGTATCCTCCTATATCTCAGACTGTCCCGTTCTTTGTCTGTTTGTGATTCTCTCCATTTTCCTTGAACCATTCGTCTGGTTTTTTTCTCCACTTTTTTTATTCTGTCCATAAATATTTTGTCCTTTAGAAACTTTTACCTATTTTGAACTTCTTCATCCATGAGAACTTGCATTTTTAAATTAAGAGCCATTTGCATAAATCTACTAGTATAGAGCCAAATCCTATATATGAATATATGCTTAAATCCAATTTTCAGGCAGTTGTACCTTAATAAAAACAATAAAAATTGCTCTAAGCTTTTACTTAAGGGATTTTTTTTTCAAAATCTATTGCTTCTCCTGTTGTATACTATTCTTTATATTAACAATGAAGTTTTGTTATATTGGTTTGGTAGGTGTTTGATATCTCTGGGAATCATGCATATTCTTTAATGACAGGCGTCTGATAGTGTATATGTAATTATCAGCATATATGTTCTAATGCTAGAAAAATACAGGAACCCATTCCCAAAGTGAAAAAAATAGGCAGAATCATTAGTGTTTGCATTTCTGAGTATCCTGTCTAATAGGAGAGTTGCACGGGAACCTTCATTCTGAGAGCAGAAAGGGTAGGTGTTTCTATGATTTCCCCCATTCTCCCCTCCTCCTTTTGCACACACACCCCCGATAACGTTCGTGGGTGGAGATAGTGTGTGCTGGCATCAGGGGCGGCTCTAGGGATTTTGCTGCCCCAAGCACGGCAGGCAGGCTGCCTCCAGTGGTTTGCCTGCGGAGGGTCCGCAGGACCAGCAGACTCTCCGCAGGCATGCCTGCGGGAGGTCCACCAAAGCTGCGGGACCAGCGGACCCTCCACAGGCAAGCCGTGGAAGGCAGCCTGGGGCCTGGAGCCTCCCCTGGCTGACATGGAAACTCTAATCCCTCTGGTACTACCACTATGTTCAGTGTTTCTAGGAAATAGTTCCTGTTTCTACCTATTCAGTAGACACAGTGTGCCTAAGTGAACATCAAAACAGGACTGGAGAAGTGAGCACACCGTAGACACAAGTCAAGGGGTGAACATTCAGTTTTTGATGTTTGCAGACAAAATGGACCTTAAGTATTTTTTTCATAATGCCTTTTGAAACCACATCTGCTAGAAACCAAGATGCAGCCTTGCAAATGTCCTAAATTAGTGAACTTTCTAACGCTGCTGCTGCTATTCATCTAGTTCAGCACACTGCTAGAGGGAAAAAGAAAGGTTCCACCTAAGGCCACAGATCCCTCTGTGAAGCTTTAAAATTAATCCTCGGGGTTAAGGTATGCCTGGCAGAATGCAGGCTTATGGTAGATGAAACTGCAGTGAACAAATTACACTGATTTTTCTTGTTCTGATCAAATAGATGTTCAGTTCCCATATATAATCTACAAGATAGTCTGTCCTTTTTCATCTTGTGAGATTGGGGGCAAATAGTCTCTAGTCTGATCACACAGGAATCAATAAGGAGATATCTGGTCTGAAAAAAAAGGCTGCTTTAGTAAAATAACTAAGAAGGTTCATTGATTATGTAATGTCTGAGATTCTTCTAACTTTCTAGTAAATTTTATTGCAAACCAACAATCCACACTTAAATGAAACTAAAGTTGTGTAGGTTTTAGACAAGGAGGTGACTGTATGAGAACTATTTGACTCTTAACCAGAACTATGGATAGGGATTAACGTCTATTTTAAGAGCATGTGTTTTGGTTTGCTTTTCATTGCCCCTGTAAATGTTTGGCACATAGCAAATGATATCCAATTGCTGCCTAAGATATTAAAAGCAAATTCTGTTATGTTTCATATTGTGTAAATCAAGTACTTTAGCTGAACTTAAATTCAGAGGCATTACTGCTGATTTGTACTAGTATAACTGAGCAGAATTTAGCCCCAAATGGTTATATGACATAATAGTGTTTCTGTAATGTAGGTTCTTGGAATACCCTCAGGTATGTCTTAGTGTATTGTATACTGGATAAATACACTAAGAGCTGGAATTCCTTTTTTAGCATAGTTTTTTTTTAATGGCGTATTGCTGTTTGTTATATCAGACCTGCTTCATATATCATTCTAGGACTCATAGAAGTAGTGTAGGCACTTGCGAGCCAAATGGTGCTCTGTTACACTAGCATAAACCTGGAATAACTTTACTAAAATCAGTGGAATTATTCTGGATTTATACAGGCATCACTGAGAGCTGAATTTAGCCTTTTAATCTTTTTTTACCTTTTTAGAGTTAGTTCTTGTGTACAAGGTGCAATAATGTGCACCAGCGGAGTGTGAATTCTAAAGGGCACCAATGTGTTCTACATTAATTGGTCTGTGTAGACCCTGCTGGCATGCACTAAAAATTCCATAGTGTTCATAAACATACTACAGAATATATAGTGTGTGCCAACTGGGTCTACAAGCCCAGGGGTTCTCAGCCGTTTTGTACTGGTGACCCCTTTCACACAGCAAGCCTCTGAGTATGACCCCGCCCCCCTCCCCGGTACAATAAAAACGCTTGTTTATATATTTAACACCATTATAAATGCTGGAGGCAATGCAGGGTTTGCGGTGGAGGCTGACAGCTCGCGATCCCGCATGTATTAACCTCACGACCCCCTGCGGGGTCCCAACCCCCAGTTTGAGAACCCCTGACACAGCCAGTTAGTTTGTAACGTGTTGGCTTCAGCTCTGGCCCCAGGCAGTGGGGCTCAGGTTTCAGCATCAGGCCCCAGGAAGTCTAAGCCAGTCCTGGCGAACCCGTTAAAATGTGGTTGTGACCCACTTTGGGGTCCCAACCCACATTTTGAGAACCACTTAACCCAAAGAAGTTTCCTTATGTGATACACAGGGGTAAATTTTCCTCTCATTTGTAATATGTGAGGTTGCATGGTGTCAGGGTTCCCTCCCCACTCTGAACTTTAGGGTACAGACGTGGGGACCCACATGAAGACCCCCTAAGCTTATTTCTACCAGCTTAGGTGTAAAACTCCCCAAGGCACAAATTCTTCCTTCTATCTTGGATTAAGTAACACTGCTCCCACCAAGTGATTTAAACAAATATTAAGGGAGGGCCACTTGGAGCCCTACCTTCCCCAAATATCCCCCCAAGTCCCTACACCTCTTTTCCTGGGCAGGCTTGAGAATAATCCCCCAAACCCCTACACCCCCTTTCCTGGGGAGGCTTGAGAATAATATCCTCATCAATTGGTACAGGTGAACACAGACCCAAACCCTTGGATCTTAAAACAATGAAAAAATCAATCTGGTTCTTAAAAGAAGAATTAAAGAAAAGGTAAAAGAACCACCTCTGTAAAATCAGGATAGTAAGTACTTTACAGAATAACAAAAGACTCAAGAACATAGAGGATCCCCCCTCTAGACAAAACTTTACAGTTACAAAACCAGGGATAAACCTCCCTCTAGAGAAGGAAATCACAAGCCAAAATAAAAGTAAGCTAACACATTCCCTTATTAATACTTACTAATTCAAATTGAGTTGGATTGCTTGCCTTCTTGATCTGTCTCCAGCGAGCACACAGAAGAGACAGAACAAATCCACCACCCCCCCCCCCCCCGCCACCACCACCCCGTTTGAAAGCATCTTGTCCCCTTATTGGTTCTTTTGGTCAGGTATCAGCTAGGTTACCTGAGCTTCTTAACCCTTTACAGGATAAAGAGGAATTTTATGCTACTCTTAGCTGTATGTTTATGACATATGGGTATAAACGTGGTCAGAATGGGACCAGAAAGTCAAAGTGTGATTGTTTCAAAATTATAGATTCAGTATTGAAAAATAGATTTTTCATGGAATCAGATAGTAGAGATGGAAAATTACTTATCAGGTCATCTAATCGATATCCTAGTAATGATCTCTAGGGAGTACTGATTTTTCTTGTTTATTTTCTAGTGTTTTGTCTAGTTCTAAATGTGTCACAGGAAGTGTCTCCCACCATTTAAATAAAGAAGTTGTTCTACAACCTAATAGACCTTACAGTTAGAAAGTTATTCTTTATATGGGGCCTAAATATTCAATTTGTTAATTTCATATTCCCATTTATGCTTCATGTGCTAATTAATTCTTCTGTAGTCTTAGTTTGTACATTTTTTTTCAAATAATTGGAGACTCTTATGTTCTACCTTTCTTTCTAGTTCTCACTTATAGAAGCTATTCTATGTAGCTCATCCAAATCTTAGCTTGTCAATTTGTCAGTAATTTTCTGGTAATGTGCCCAGAACAGAACACACACTTCCAGCTGCAGCTGTAAAGAGCAACATGTTGAGTATTCAACATTGCCTCAGTGTATGGTACCTCCATATACCTAGCCCAACACTGCTCTGCCCTTTTTTGCTGTCAATTCACACTGAAAACACATGCAAATTTGCTTTCAAGTATCACTATCAATAATTGTAGTCTTGTCTACATGGTGAAGCAATGCACACTAGAATGGTGTGACTTCTTCTAAAGTGCACCGACGTACTGTGAACTACCTGGTCTGTATAGACCTTGCAAGTGTGCACTAAAATTTCATGTGTAATGTTGGGCAGTCTGAAATTGGACTACATTAAATGTGCATGGCTGTGCCATGTAAACAAGCCCTGTGTTTAAATCCTCCCCCAATTTAATGTAATTTCATTATTTTCTGACCATGTTTTGAATCTCTTTAGATTTTTGTATAATTCTTCTGTCCATATTGGTATTTCTATGCCTACCAATTCTCTATAATATGTAATTTTAATCAACTTGCTGCTTAGTCTATCATCCAGTTTATTGAAGAAGATGATAAAAAAACTAGACCTAACTCAGATTCTTATAGTACCCCAATTGAAACCTTGCCACAATCCAATATGCTGCAGTGCCTCATAAATGTATGAGTACAGGCTTTCATCAAGTTTGCCTCCAAAGCAATTTGAATTAATTTTGAAAGCAGGATTTTACTCTGTATCAAATGCCTAACTAAAATCCAAATAGTTTATATGTACTACTTTGTTTTTCTCTCTCCATATTTGTTCATTAATTTAGAAAGTTGGACAGAAATTGGACCATAAGGCTCACTCTTCATTTCTCCTTTTCCCCCGTAAATTGAAACAGAATTTGCTTTTCCCATTTTTCATGCATTTTGAACACTGCCTCCTCAGAAATAACACCTACAGAGCACTATACTGCCCTGGATGCAAGCCGATCTGTATTCCATCAGCACTAGTAATCCTTTAGATGCTGACTCAGAAAAGCATTTAAGGATGTGCCTAAATCCATCCCTATTCTGCAAAGCATTTAATGATCCTTTTGTCATTCTCCACCCACTCCTGTGCCATGTAGAAGCTGGCATTAACACCCATACTTGCCATCCCTTACTTAAACAAATATTTCCACTGAAATCAATGGAATGAGTCATGTGAGGAAGGGTTTGCAAGTTAGGGCCCTGAGTTACAGATAAGATATATATGATGATGATGACGACAAGGGACATACTGCCTAAATGTAAACACAGGTCTTCCTAGAGTAAATTTTACCTCTGTTGGCAATGTGTGCAAATTTACTTGGTGTAAAATACTTTGGCTCTGATAAGAGAGACATTATTTCCACCCACCAATAATAACCTGTGAGTTGTGTACTTTTTCTACTCCCAAATCTATCAATACTTCCTCATTTCTGCCACAGTATTTCTTGATTTCTCCTCCTCCATCCAATACCTCACTGAAGCTCCTCTAAGGGGCTTTCCTACTGGAGAGCTGTTCTTCCCAGCAGCACCTGTGGTCTCAAGCTCCATATGGATCCTCTTTGGTTCTTTATTTGGGCATATATGCCCTGGCTACTGGAGTTCTCCTGAAGATGGGATCTGGGTCTCAGCAGGCTACCGAATGGGGAAACAGATGCCAGTGCCCTGCTAGTGTGTGTGAGCTGTTCAGATGCTGGGCTGGGGCTGGGCAAGTAGGCAATGACAGAGAGAAATGTGGGTTACAGTACCTACAGGACAATGAATGCACAGCAGCTTAATTTCATCACCATCACCTTCAAGACCTTCTCATTTGGGAGCTATATTCTTCCAGTTCATGAAGATAAGCCTTGTGGTTTATTAGGTCTTTGTGATTTAGTAGGCCCTGACTTGTTATGAACATGTATGTGCTGTTTAGTGTGTTATATTGAAGTAGGGGACTTGTAACAGCAGCCTGATTCACAGTCCTAAATCATTTGTTGAGCACTCACCTTCCTGTGCATTGAAGGAGGTACTGTTCTGATATGTGATTTCCTACATTAAAAAGCAAAAAAAAAAAAAAAAATGACAATATAAAGTGGTGTAACCATGTTGGTCCCAGGATGTCAGAGAAAACTTTTGTTGGTGGAAGGGACAAGCTTTCAAGTTACACAGACCTGAAGAACATTTCTGTGTAAGCTTGAAAGATTGTTCCTTCCATCAACAGAAGTTGATCCAATAAAAGACATTACCTAGCCTATTTTGTCTCAACAATGAAATCATATTGACCCCTATATGGATCTTCAAAGGGGTTGAAATATTCAGATACACAGAACTGTACTACTGGAGTAAGTGGTAGCAGCAGTAGATTGTTATCTTCTCTCTTGACCAGGCATTAATGGGCAATGAGACACATACTTTGCTTGTGGATTTTACAGCTATTTGCTAAACAATACAGAAATGCTGAAACTGAGGATCTTGAGTACAATCCCAAATTCTGAAGGTGAGTAAAATTGAGCCTTAGCATGGCTCCTCTGCCAACTGTCCCTTTTTATGCTGTTAACTTCTACTGCTATTGCCTGAGCCTAGTCCTCTTCTAGCTTCTCCTATCCTCTGCCCAAGTTTATACCTGTGATCTTCTATTTCTCATTGCCCCTTGCCTAACCCTGTTCTGACCATCTTTCACCCTTCTTTATCGTGTCAGGCAGCTACCTCCTTCTCTTCCATTCTCCCAGAATGCCAGTAGGAGGCACATTGAGATCATACTATAGAGTATCCTTGTTCTGTTTCTGAGTCTGGTGCTATAACATTCACAGCATCTCTTGGTAAGGCTTCCATGGTTTTCCATGACCTCCGTGACTTCTGCAGTGGTCAGGGAGGCTAACCCCAGGGCCGCCCAAGCAGCTGGCCCTGGGGACAGCTATTCCGGCCACTGCTGGAATGGCCCCGCAGCCAGAAGTGACTGGACCCCTGGGGTACAACCTGGAACTGTGGAACCATTGTTCCCCTGTATCTCTCCAACCTGGGCTGTCTTTCACAATGCTTTGCCAGTGATGAGCAGCAAACCCCCTACAGGCATAGTTGTCACTCAGGCACCAGCACGCAGAGGCACACCCAGCTGCATTGTATAAATACATTCATGAACTATACACAGCGGGAAACCAGAGAACTTCACAAGCCCCCAGCCTTACACCCCAGGAATATACTGTCTTGCCCTTCTCTTGAGCAGAGAAAGTTTATTAACTAATCACCACTTCATCAAAGGAAATTGGACCTGCAACCTGAACAGATTTCCCAAACACTTCAGACAAACTCACTGGTTAAGATAAAATATTTAAATAAGTTTATTAACTACAGAAAGATAGATTTTAAATGACTGTAAGTAGGCATAAAAATCAGAGATAGATATCAAAGAAAAGAAAAGGTAAGGATGCAATCAAATCCTAAACTTTATTAGACTAAGCAATATTTGGATCAAGCAGTTTTCCTCACCCCATTGGATGTTTGCAGGTAGGTTATAGTTTTCAATATACAGGCTTTCCCTTTAAGCCTGGGACCACTCTCCTTAGTTCAAGTCTTTGCCTTCTCAGAGTTCTTGTTGCCATCAGTGTAGGTGCGGGAGGAGAAAGGTAATTACATGATGCCACTGTCCCTTATTTTATACCCTCAGTTTATGTGCCTGGAAAATACTAGCCCAAACATGTCCTGGTGGGCCTTGCTAAGTTGCAGCGTTGAGTGATGCTTGTGCAACTCTCTTACAGAATTGTAAATCCCTTTGTTTACAACTCCCTTGCTGATTAATGGTTGTTTAAATCATGCCTGGGTGTTGGTCACCTCCTTTGTTGTCACTGGAGAACTAGCACTGGATAATGTCCAAACTCACAACATATTTCAGTAACAACCATACAGCAAAATCTCATAACTTCATGCACACTAACGACATCCATGACCTTTCATATGATATCTTACCAGGCATGCTTTGTATGAAATATCCAACCATATATGAATGATGAATATGGGGGTTACAGAGTGCTACTTTGAGGTAAAGCATGTCACATAATGTGTCACAAGTAACATCATTCCCTGGTCAAATTTCAATACCTTGCTCCATGAAGGCTCTAGATCTTCTAAATGAATTGGTTGTATTTCCTCTATTCTCATTCTTGGAAACAGGTGAACTGTTTTTGCTGAGACTTTAAAAAAAGAAATTCAGTCTTGCAAAGAAAAAAGATAAAGTTTGACAGAGTTAAAAACAACTGAAAGTAGTGGTGAGAATATTAGAAAATTTAGAAAAAGTTAGACAATCTTAACTATATACATTTCTGGCATCTGTCATATCTGCTAGTTTAGTTTAGAAATTTGAAATTCTACAATGGAAGAATTTAACAGCAGCCACCCTTTTGCTGTGGAATAATGATAATATTTAGCTCTTATATAGTACTTTCTATTTTCAAAAGCACTGTACAAACGTGAATAGGACTTGTATAAGAGAAGATGAATGTTTCCTATCTGATAGGTTCCTGTTACTGTGTACCTTTCTCATAGGAGTGAGTGAGGAATCCTTCACTAAGGAAAATAGCTAAAGATAACAGCAGTAACCAGTTGCTGTACTCCTGTAGAGGGAGTTAAGAAGACTGACTAATCTCTCAGTGTGGATTCTTAATATAAAAAGTAGAGGGTCAAAAATGAAAGATGCTAGAATCAGGGAAGCTGACAAGTATAGAAGCCTCCTACCAGTCTCTCTCTTTAACCTTGACAATAGTGTTTTGCAATACAGAACATCTGAAGCTCTGTGCATGGCTCTTAGAGACTAAAGGTAATGTGAATTCCCATCTGCTTTGACAGCACAGAGGAGTTCGTCTTGCAGAGAATATAACTTATCTGTCCTCTGAAACCCATGATGCTCTCAAGTTTTATTTCATTTTGTGGTGGTGGTGGTTTGTTTTTTGGTTTATGTCTGAAGAACAGGGGAAAACAGCATGGTTAGCTTCCCCTCTGACCTCTTGAGAGAAATTCTACTGAAGGGCTAGTATTTTTGTTCTTTGTTATTTTTAGTTATTAGTAACAGAAATTCTTTGAGTTTTCTCTCTTCTGATCAAGCATTTCTTTTCATGTGCACACAGGGAACAAATGAGACTCAATGACATGCAACAATAACAAAAGTGTAAACATTTTTAATTAGGTACAACAATATGCATTCTGACTATTTTTCTTGTATAGCCTGAATACATTTGTTACGATGTGCAGTACAGAACTAGCAAAGCATAACTTGTAACTATCTGGAAATAGGAATTATTAATAGGATGCTTCCCAAAGTGCATTCAATTTTATTTTATTGTTCTAGTCTCAAATTACAAAAGGCCAGGTCACCGGATGATGATGTAAATTGCATAGGTCCATTGAAGTCAATGGAACCAAGCTGTTAATGAAGTTATGCTGATTTATACTCTCTCAAAGTATCTAGAATAAATTTGCAATGGAAAGTATTACATTATGAAAATCGTGGAAATATGTGCTCCTCTTGTGATTTGAAGAAAACTTTCAGAAATGTTCACACTTCAAAAAGTTAAGCGATTCTTTCAATAATTTTCCAGAATTTCAGACTCTTTTCTACATTACTCAAACGCGATTCCAGTCATGCATAAAATTCCATCCAAGTCAGCAAAATAGTGCTTGAAATTTCATGAGGAGAGAAGTTCTTCCACAATACATTGGTAAACTCTGCTTCTGGTAAACTGAAAATACTAGAACTGGTTGGGAGTTCCTGGACAAAACTATTTTTTTAAAATCAGAAAATGCCTATTTGTTGAGACATATCCACGTAAGTTTCAGTTTCAGCACTCAGCATTTTTCAGACCTAGGACAGTCTGAGAAGAGAGGAAGACTCACCCACACAAGACTCACCTGGAAATAGTAATCATGGGATGTGGAAGACTCAGGTTCAAGTCCCTCGTCCGCCTGATGTGAGAAAACCAGGTTTCCTGCATGCCAGATGGGTGCCTTGACTATTCTGGGGCTGGCATCCCCCTTATTTTTTCATGAACATTTTTGAAAGGTCTAGTTTTTGTTCTTACACAGAATGAAAATAAACATCAAAACCTTGAAAAAGTTTGTGAAAGAAAATTCTTGTTTTCCAGCCAGTCCTATGAAGTACAGCCTTTCTTGTAGTACAATAGTACTTCCAGATGGGAGCAGAAGTAGAGATTTGTAGCATATGAAAATGTATGGCACAGAGATTCTGGTTAGTTCTTTCTTTATCTGTACCAGCAGACCTGAGTTTAGGCACATAGGTTTTTTCCCCCAACCTTTTCTTAGAAAATTTGGTCAGATATGAGTGTGAGAAAAACCAACAAGCCCTTTAGCCTCTCTCCTTTTCAAGTTTTTAATAAGAGGTGATTTTTGACTAAATGCGTAAAACTGTTCTTTTCTAAAACAAATTGTGTGGTTTCTGAGGGGGAAATGCCAGGATTTTTTAATGGGGATGAAAATGTAAAGGTGTATAGACATGAAAATGTGTTAACTACAGTTCTCTTATTCTGCCCTTCTATCAGTCAGAAGCAACTAAGATTGCCACCAATCACTCTTATGCATCTTCCAAACTCTTAACTTCTCAGAAATAAAGACAATGAAGATGAATTGGCCCACCCCAGCAAGTGGGAAATCTAATCTGGGCAACATTAAGCTAAAGTTAAAATACATAATTCCCAGGAAACGGAAGCTCTGATGTTTGATAATGAATTTTCCAACTAATGACTCCCACAGTTTGCTTATGGATAAAACTTCCTGTCACAGTTTTCCAGGCAACTGCACCTCTATTTCCCCTCAGTGGTTCAGCTAGGGCATCCACTCTCAGGCTTCCAGGTCTCCAGCTCTTGCCTTTCTTGGGTGGTGACACCTCTCTCTCTCCCTTCTGATAAGGGCAATTCCAGGCTGCACAGTTCTGTCTTTACTGTGTTTATTCCCAGCAGAGACAGGCAGCCCAAGCATACCTGCTTGTTGTGTCTTTAGAGAGTTAATAGGTGTAATTGCAGTGGTTATAAGTTACCACACAGTTCTTTCTTGCAAGCCTTATTTATTAAGGTAAAAGTACTACAGAGAAAACATATTAAAAACAGTAAAAAAGTACAATCATGCTAATACATTTACTAGAGATCACCCCACCCCTAACATGAATTCTGGCAGGAGAGGCCCTTCTGCCCCCCAACCCAAAGGGATTGCTTGTGATTTAGAAGTTCATTAGGGCTTCAGCTAAGAACAAGCACACTCATAGCATGTTTAGTCCACCCTTTTTACAGTTCAGGGGTCTTTGATATAGAGTTACTGAGAGCAGGTAATTAGTAGACAATGGATTTTCCTATCCATCTCTTAATCTAAGAAGAACTCCTGCTAAGTGACAAATAAGAGTTATTCCCTCCTTTTCTGTGCAGAGTACCCTATTGTTTCCTATATATTAAGAAACAGGAGTGGGGGGAAAAAACAGGTTTAAACCAATTAGGAATAGTTTGACCCCAAAACCTGAAAGTTTGAGGTCAAATGGCATGATATATAAAAGCTTCTTCTTGAGAGGTCTGAGTGTGTGTGTGTGTGTGTGTGTGTGTGTGTGTGTGTACACGTATATATTTGTTTGCCTGAAGAAACAGATCTTTATCTCTCCTTGGGAATAATATCTTGTTCCTCCCATGTAATGTTTCATATCATATGATAAGACTTGAAAGTATTGGTCAAAGAATGTATGGATTGTATCCACTGTGTTTAGAACTACTATAAGGGATTTTGTGTGTGTTCTTTGATTGTGATTGTTATACTAGAGCAATTATAGGAATTGTATTAGTGTCACATTCTGAAGTGCTATCCAGACTAGTGAGGGGTTGTGTCACTGCCTGTCCTGTAACCCTAAGTGCCTCAAAGTGCTTTACTGATGTAGCTTCTTTGTCTGGGCATTTCCAGTCAGCATACAAGCATGCATGGGGTGTCAGTGGGTTAAGTAGCGCTGACTCAGCAACTCTGATCCCAGCAGCCTGCTTGCTACACCATTGCCACATTCTGGCCTCTTCCAGCCTTGGTTACACCTGGTAAGATGACCCCTTCCCCCCCAATCCCAATTTTTTCCCCAACTAGTATGTTCTGCAATGTCCAGCCCTCTCTTGGACCATTCAGAAATATTAAGATTTGTTGTTCCTCTCAAGGTGCAATACCTAGCAGCTTGCCAGCATAACTGTAGTTAACTTTCACTTTAAATCAAACACAGTGCTGGGTTGGTTTAGATTAGAAGTAAAACAAAAATTTATTAACAAAAGGGGAGAGGATTTTAATTGAGTTCAAGTATAGAGGATAGCATTAGAAATGGTTATAAGCAAATAAAAGTGAAAAATGATTTGTAGAAGCTAAGACTTAACAAAACAAGCTACAGCCTTCATTCCAAGCTACCTTTCAGCGAGATAGCTGACCAGTTCCTTTTTCAGGTTCTCCCACAAAGTCTAAAGAGTTCAGCTTCTTTGTCTTTTTAGGTGAAAGATGATTTGGGGTTCTTTGCCTCTCTCTCTCATAGTCCTGTGAACAGCTGAAATGGAGTGTTCTGAAGGCACGCCTGAAAAAGTGAACTTCATTCAAGCTGTGAGGAGGGAAACAGAGAGCTCCTAGAAAAGGAATTTTCATGCTAGTTTCTTCCCCTGCTGTGTCTGCTAAAATGCAAATTGATCTGTAACCTGCAGACTCCTCCCGCTGTGATGCTGGGTGTTTATCTCCTCCTTTTGTTGGCTTGATGATCCTGTTTACCTTCTGTGTAAATTGCATTCCAATTGTGTCTGAATTTAGATTGCAAATATCTTCAAGGTGGCAGAACTAAATTCTTTTGTCTACTGTGGGGTAACTAAAGGCCTACTTGGCAGACTTTAAGAATGTAATTTACAATATGTTTGCAGTTTTGAATTTGTCCTCCATACAAGCACCATGTAATAATATTACTGATCAGTATGATATTAGCTTTCTACTGATATCTTATATGACACCTTTTAGAAAGACAAGGTGGGTGAGGTAATATCTTTCTATTGGACCAACTTCTGTTGATTGCATAAGCTTGAAAGCTAGTCTCTGAGCTCTTCTTCAGGTCCTTTTAGATACAGATTATGACATTAGTGTGTTAGGGTACACTCAACTTGTCAATCAGCTGAAACTCACTACTAGATACCTGTAAGCCCCTTGCCCTTTTGCACTGGAATGCTGTTAGGGTCACAGTAAGCACCAGGTGGGACGGTGATTTTGGGAAAGGAATGTTGAAAGTTATAAGCATTAGCCAGGGTAAACTTTAGAAAACTAAGATAAATAGCTTTATAAAGGTGATCCCATCTGATAATCTAGGTCTAATACTGAAGTGCAATACATTAAATGAATTAAACCCTCTGACTAAAAAGAGCATTGAAGGAATTTATTATACACCAACACCATCTACATGGCTATAACAGAGGACGGTCCCCTCAAGTCAGAGGATGGTCCTCTACAATAAGCTTTGGAATCCGCATATATAAAACTCAGGTTAGTGTGTAAGACTTCATCGCTTGCTGAATCCCTGTGTGGCCTCATCCAGGGTCACCAGGACTAAGAAGAGTTACCGGAACTCTGTGAACGCCTCCCCTTGTCCAGGGTCACAGGATGAAAAAGAGTTGACCGAACCCACAAAGAAACTGTAGAATCCCAAGTGTGACTGACACCTGAACCAGCTGCATGGAAAGGCATTTTCCTCATTGCAGGGGTAACAGGATAAGAAGTAGCAAGATTTCATTTCAAAGATTGTATTTCTTCTTCTGTTCTTTAATATAAATAACTGACGGTTATCTTGTTGAGTGTATGCACTTTAGTGAGACTTTAGGGTAACCTAAGTATTGCTCTAGGCATACCTTCCTTTGTAAATCCAAGCAAATTGACCCAAGGGATTTGAACAATAACTTTAAGCAATGGGTTTTGATACTGTAAACTTGTCCCTTCAATATGAAACCCTTAAATAACAGGGACCTCACTCTTAAAGTGCATCCTTATTTCTTGGAGAAATATGTTAGATACTAAAGAACTGATGATCATAAGTAAATGTTTTACGAAATCTTGGTGATTTGCACTATTCCTTTATATAACTACTAAGCATCAAACCTAGTCTGATAATTGCTTGCAAGACTGAAATGGTGAGTTCAGTACATGCCTAGAGCAATGCTTGTGTTTACACCTGATTGGGGAACTGATGTGGTTCTGGAATAATTAATAAACAGTTGATTAGTTAAGAAAAACCAGTTTTCCTGATTGAAAGATACTGTGAAAGATGAAAGCAGACCTGAAGGAAACATAGATTTCTATTAGTAATCTAATGCTCCCTGGACTCAATAAAAAGAGAGTAACAGTTATCCCACTGGCAAATCTAGTTTTAGATTTCAGCTTTAAAATCTAACTGGTACCTCAGCAAATTTATGTAGTTGACTCTCTTTCATGCTTAAACTCCTGTATCACCAATGGATGCACAGTTTTCATTATTCGCTGAGAACTAACAAGATAGTGATTGTTCAAAGCACTTTATATATTGGAAATTAAATTCATGAGAGACCATTACACCCTGTCTCTATAGTTACTACTTATGATGAATTTCCCAGGTTGTTGACTTCTGCTAATGGGCAGACATTGCTAATTTTACTATAAGACTTTCCATTCTTTTTTTTTCTAAAGCTTTAATTAATATTTTAGCACTGAGTCAATTAAAGAGGCACCCTGTATTGTGAGAAAATAATTGTTCTTAAAACTAAAATATTTTGTTTTAAATTGGAGCTACTCAAAAATATCCAGAATTGAACATGCAAATAAATATTTGCATATGGTAAGAAAAGATATTCTGATTGAGTATTTTATTAACATCTATTTCAGTGAGGCTTGTCAATATAATTGACATTCCAAGTTAAATTATTCATGTGAAAGCAAACACTGCCTAATATGGGCCAAGGCATTTTGTTTTTCTTTATTTATAAGGGATATGGAGTTAAAAATTACAGTATCAATCTTTGCTTATAAAGAGGTGTCTCCATCAGATTACAAATTGTTATAAAATCTAAGCAATACAAGTATGAGGCCATTGAGTTGAAATAAGCCTCTCTTGATGCTGTGCCACTTAAGACAACTTGGGTATTACTGTCACTTTCTTTGAAAAATCTTTTACCCTCCCTTAGGTCACTCCTATTTGTTGTTGTTATGAATTTAATTAAGAACTGTTAATGTGATTGTTTATAACATAGAAGAAGCCATTACTCCTTCCAAGGATTGTGGTCTCACACACACACACACACTTATGCCCATGTGGTGTTACGCTAGGTCTAGTGGAACAACTTGAGTGTTCTGCTCAAGCTAACTTGCAATGAAGACAAGGTTATGGAAATAATTGGAAACAGACATTTGGGATGCAATGCAAGTTGTAGGTGTTTTGTGTGACTGAATCCCTTTGCAGTGTTGGGGCCCAGGGCCGGTGCAACCATTTAGGCGACCTAGGCGGTTGCCTAGGGCGCTGGCATTTGGGGGGCGCCATTTTCTTCGGCAGCGACCGTGGTGGCCAGATCTTAGGCTGCCCCAGTCGCTGCTGGCATTTAGGGGAGCGCGGGGAGGGCCGCCTGCAGCAAGTAAGGGGGGGGGCAGCACGCAGGGGAACTCCCCGCCCCAGCTCACCCCTGCCTCGCTTCCTCCCCGAGCATGCCATGTCTGCTTCACTTCTCCCGCCTCCCAGGTTTGTGGCCCCAATCAGCTTAGGTGTCGCAAGCCTGAGACGCGGGAGAAGTGAAGCAGTGACAGCGTGCTTGTGCTCATGTGCGGAGCAGGGGTGAGCTGGGGCGGGGGGGTGCCTCAGGGCGGAAGGTGGGGGGTGGGGAGTTGCCGCAAGGGGGGGCGCCTCATGGCGTAGGGGGGGAGGTGCTGCGGGGGGCGCCTCAGGGCACAGGCGCGGCGGGGGAGGGTGCAAGGTGGAAGTTTCACATAGGGCACGAAAGATCCTTGCACCAGCCCTGTTGGGTTCTATTACCAGCTCTGCTACTGGCCTACAAGGTGACCTTGGGCAAGTCACTTTGCTTATCCGTACCTCAGTTTTCTCTTCTGTAAAGTGGGGATAATGATACTGGCATCTTTTCGAAAGTGCCTGAGATCTACTTCTGCAAAACACTGTATAAGAGATAGGGGTTCTATATCTGATTGGATGAACATGTACCTTCTGATCAAGAGGGATATCCAGATCAGTATATTTGAGATCCACATGATAAAATAGCTTGGTGAAACCACTGTCAGAAAGAGACTCTGTATTTTATTTGAGCTTTTTCATCTAAAGGGGGAGGGGGAGAAATCCAGAAAAAAATATTCCTATCTTCTTTGTCACTGGTAAGCAGTGACTTAGTATATTACCTTCTCAAGGGCTTGTCTACACTTACAGTGCTGCAGCTGCATCGCTGTAGCACTTAGTGAAGATGCTACCTACAATGATGGGAGATCTTCCACCTCCACAAGTAGTCCACCTCCCTTAGAGTCCATAGCTATGTCGACAGCAGAGTTTCTACATGGGTTGTTAGGTCAGTTATAACTGTATTGCTTTAGGGGTCTTTGATTTTCTACACCCCGAGCGACGTAGTTATACCAGTGTACATTTTTTGTAGTGTAGACCAGGGCTAATTCCTCCATTATTGGGAGTTATTTTATATTTTAGCTGACACTTTTACAATGAAAACCTTTCCTGATGCTGGGGTCCTTCTGTTGCACCGGACTAGCACTGTGTGCGTGACTCCTGGACAGAAGCCTACATGCTCCCATAGGTTTATAGTTCTGTCTGTTGGGATTCCTTCAGTTACTATTTTCACTTGATATGAGCTTATCTCACACCAGACATTCCCCAAAACTGAAATAGGTTGCTTTTGGGAGTAGTAGCGGTGACAGATATGTGTATACAAAAAAAAAAAAGCCAAAATCCCAAATTCGCACGAGCTCAGACTTCTTCCTCAGGGTTGTGGCTCACTATTAACTTTGACATTGTTTGTGAATTCATGAGAGAATTTTTCTTTACCTCTCCCTATAACTTTTATGCTGATACTCCCAATAGTTTGCATGGTTCAACTACTTGTGTATTTTAGTAGGAAATAAGATATTCTAGTGGGAGTTCTTCATCCTTGTTGCTAAAAGGGTAGTTTGTCTGCCTCTTGGTCTGGCAATAAAGGTTGTCATCCATTCCTCATTATTCATATGCCATCATCCTTTCCCTACTCATGATTCTCATTCATAGATCCTATTTCAGAGTCATGGCCAATTTAAGGATCTGCTAAGGAGACCTCCTCTCCAGAATCAGCAATAATAACACTCATTGTCATGTGCATCCTTGGTAGCTGCTTGGTCCTGGTTAGGTTTGGTTAATTTAATGACAGATGCGTAGTTGGGAAAGCAGCTTTCCTGAATGTTGCAGGAGGGACTGTGTTTGGAAGGAAGTATGTGGACCCATTGCTAATGCCTTTTCTTATCAAGGTAACAGAGCCAGATGAAGGGTAAGTCTCACGTAATTTATTTCCCTGTCATTAATACACCGGTTTTGGTAAATCCAACTCTTTAGGAAAGAGAGCTTGCTGAAAGCATAACTCACAGAAAGCACATTCTGGCCAGAGGAAATCCTGTTACATTAGATGTGTGCAATTTACTGTGTTGAAAAGCACTGTTCAAAATAATCCAGGTGATTTTACTAAACAAACAAAGTAAAGAAAACCTTAGGAGATTATATTGCTATTCACTATCTATAAAACTTTAAGGTTATGAAGAGCCATAGAAGTAAACTTATGCTTCTGTTTCTATGTTAGCTGTCTGCAACGAGCCAGTATGCAGTATTCATAGTGCACAGTGGGTGTCCATCTTAATCTGAATCTCAGTCTGGTACTTGAGATATTACATTCTTGTCTATGTTTAGTAGATTTTTGACACATAGGATCATATAATAAGTAGTTCTTCCCTTGGTAAATTACCATTGATTTTACAAGGTACTTGATAAACTCTTTATCCTTTTGTATATGAAAGTCCCACCAGAGTGGAGAAAGATGAGCATTTCTTGGCTTGTACCTGTGGGCCCATGCCAGAGAAAGTAAAGATTTTCTGCTCTTCAGATAAGAGATGCTCTTCCCCCCGAATATGCACGTTGTTACAAGTGTCTCTTCCTTTTCCCTAGTTGACCATGAAGTACAAAAGGATTTTTTTTAAATGGCTGAATTTGAATTGAGTGCTCTGCCATCTGTCTTTCAAAACACTGTGGTGCACGGTTGCTTTCCCTTCTTCCCCCACCTGCAAATTGAAAATCTGTTTTTGGTTCTTGCTTGAGTAAATTTTCCTAAGCCTCTTCAGTATGCCTTGGCAGAACAGTCACTCTGAAATATCCTTTCACTGCATGATAAGTTAGTGATCAGAGCTGATGAAATTCAAAATGATGTTCTCACAGCACACCTGCTAATGCATAGGGACTTTGACTGCAGTAGGCTCTGCAGTGCCAGCTATAGTTCAGGAATTACTATGCTAACTTAAAGGGAGAACATCAGGTTGACAGATTTAAACTTGAGCTTACTCTATAGCCCCTTTTATTTGGCTGCTTTTAATTAAGTGCAGTATATTAAAATATTAAAATTAATTATGATAATCCTGTTGCTAATATATCTATCAAACTCTGACCTTGAGGAACTGAAAGGAGAGGCTGACTGGAAACACTGCAATAATATTCATGAGTACGGAGAACAAAATTAAATGTGTAATTCTAAGCCAACAGTGCTTTGTGATGTCCGATGGGAAATACATTGTTGGTCTGACTCTGGAGCAGCCAGAATGGAAATTGTGCCTGGGAGTCACAGTATCTCTCGATCATCCCACTGCTCTGGGGAAAGAGTAGGCTGTGCAAGGTCTATTGCCAGCACAATGTATGCTCTCTGAAACATCAGCATAAGTTCACCACGAGGCTATAAAGGCTATGCCTACACCTTGCCCTCCTCACCTGCTTGTGTGGGTGTATGGGGTGGAGGGCATGGATTTAGTTCCTAAACAAGTGGGCTTCAAAGGGATATCCATGAACACAAGGGAAGAAATGTCATGTGATTTACTGTTTGTGATTGATCTGGATTCCATAGTTAACATTATTTTAGTACAACAAAACTTTACTAAACCACAATTCATTGGGGAGAAAAGTCTCTCCCCTTCCATCATGATCAATGGAAGTGGATTCAGAGGGCCCAGGATCCCTGGAAGGGTGTTACTGACCCTGCTACCAATGAGAGGAGACCTGCTGCAGCCAGAAGGATGGAGACACCACCAAGAAGAGATGGTTAACAGTCAGAGAAAGCAGGTATGAGAATAGGATGGGTCAACCAATGACCTACCAGCACTGGAGAACTCCTGTGAGGATCCAGGCAGTAGAGGCAGCAGAAGGAGAGGGGTAACTGTCAAGAGGGGTGCAGTGGCATCCAGGTCATACAAGGTGATTATGCAAGGGGGACAAGTGAGTCAAAGGATCAGGAGACACTTACAAGCCAGCAGACACAACCCCCAAAGAAAACCTATATAAATATGGAGATAATCGCAGAACAGAGAGAGACAACCATCCAGAGCCAACCCCACAAGGAGGGAGGAGACTCCAGAGAGTATTTGCTAGACTTGGAGTTAGGTGAAAGTTGGACAGACAGAGGTCACCCCTCATGTGGTGCCTGTTGAGACCAAACTATCTCAAAGACTACAACAGACTCAGCTGGTTACACAATGGGACATGGGATGGGGTTCTGGCCATCAATTATTTGTTTATAATGTTTATATTAATGTTTGTAAAATAGGGAAGGTGTATCATCAATGGAACTGGAGTCCAAATGCCAGTGTTCCCTGGAGGAGCTGTTATTGATGGGACACCAATGGAACAGTGAACATAGGGAGTTAAGCTGGAAGTAGCTCAGTTACATGGAGACAAACTGGAGATTAGAATAATGAGTCAGGTACCAGGAGTCATGCCAGGAAATCAAGCCAGGGGAGTAGGAAGCACAAGAAACACAGTCAACAACAGAGTGAAGGCCAGACAACTTTCTATTCCTGCTACTGGCTTAAGTAGAGCCAGTGGGCTCACTGGCTGCTCCCAGACTTTGCCAATAGAACCTCAGGTGGAGGTGGAGCCTCTAACTGGGGCTAGGCTGCATGGGTGCCAGGTAAGTAATTGTTAGCAGGCTGCCAGATGGCAGGTTGGAACGTAGCCACTCCTATGAACCCTGCAGTCCTGCGTTTGAGATCCATGGATCATGATAGGAATTAAACATGTGCTTAATTGCTTTTCTGAATTGCGGATTAGCTTACAACATTTGGTAATGTGTGATGGAGCTCCATCCATCACAATTGTCAGTTATGGAGGTTGTGCTATATGTATATTATATCCCAGTCTTCTCTAGAATATGACAAAAACTCAAATTCTCTAACTGGGAGGTGTTTTGGATTGTTTTTTTCTTTAAAGTGAGAGTTTGTGCCTGTGCAGAGACATCTGTTTAATTGGAAGTTAACATATGTGGCTTTATCCAACACTCAGTAATGGATAAAAAAGTCAATGGAAACACGTCCTTTCCACAATCTTTGAATTATGCCATGTAATTAGCAAAATAAATAAGTTATAATTTGAGAACTTTTTAACTGCATGATGTGTAAGGTTGTACTTTCTATACAGTGTTACCAAAGGAAGAAAATATACAATGCCTTATGGGGGCATGTCTGATCTTATTAGTTGAACAGAGTGCTAGAACAGAACTCTCACCGCTTTGTGAAAGCATGGCTTGGCGTGAGGCCAAGTCAGTAGAATTCACAGTGTGACCAAAGAGTTTATTAATGCAGGCTGCATTGTTGTATGTTGTTGATGATAGTGAAGGGGTTGTGATTTTGAAAGAAGAGGAAAAACGGTATGCCTGTTGAATAGCGCACACACTTAGGGGAGTGAGATCATTAGGAGTACCTGTGAAAGTACTACTCACTGAGAACAGGGATTTCAGAATCTGGCCCATGGTAACTAATAAATGCAACTAAAGTTATAGGATGTTTAATTGCTTAATGTTTTGTTTTCTAAAAGCAGATTAAACTGAATCTATTAGAATTGTCCAGCTATGCCAGAAGAAGGAAAGGAGGCACTGGATGTGGTTTAATTAGGCTGCAAATTTATTCCTAAATGTTGGGGAGTACCTGGCAGATAAAAATGTACAGAACAAGTAATTCCATAACCATTTGCAGATACCCCCTGGTCCCCAGCCAACCTGCTGCTTGGACCTTGCCACCCGCTCCCTTTAAGGAGGGGTAATGGAAGCAATAAGTGAGGGGGGTTGGCTCCCTTCCATACCACTCACAGGAGCTCCAAATCCTCCTGTTTCTTGTCCCTTAAACAATACCTTCTTTAAATCCTTTCCAAATCCATTTTATCTGGTCACTGTATCCCTTCCCTGTGGAGTTCATGCACTGGACATCTGCCCCATGCTTACATAGTGAGTAGCGATATAGCCTAACCACCGTTTCATGTTCACCCCAGCTAAGCCCCCAGTCCAAAGGCAAAACAAAACCAAAACAAATAAACCCTCACCTTGGCCAATCTCGCAGTGAGGGAAAAAGTTCCTTCCCAGTCCCCACAAGAATGGAGTGACTAACACAAACCCCACAGTGGATCATGGAATAAACCTGATATTTAACTACTTCCTTGGGTGGGAGGGAGGGTGTGGTTATGCCTGGTTTAGATAAGAGTGGAGCTTTTCCTGCACTGGATTGGACCTAAAAATAGTGTCTCCTCTCTTCCAGTCGCCTAGGGAGTTGGGTCAGCATCTCCATGCTGACCCGGTCTGAGACTGCCACAGCAAGTCACTCTCTAGCTAGCTATCCCTTAAAGGGTCCTGATACCTTCTCCTACAAACCATACAATACCCCCCACCACTTAATGTGCAGTGAGGTCATTGTTGCTTGAATATAATCTTTTCACTGTTTTTGTATCTAGAGAACTAAATCATGGTTGTAAATGTTTTGATTTGTCAATTAGTGAATCCATTTGTTAATCTTCTTCCGATTTAATTTTATATGAATTTTGCAATACACAAAGGAGAATTGCCATAGGAGACATATGGCAAATTCCGTTCCAGTACCGTGATGGGACATCTTAGGGTTTGAGCATCTGTTCAGGAATATTGCTTAGTAATTTTGCATTCAAGTGGATCATATATCCCAGTACATTTATTGACCTCTTTGGTAAAATGTTCAATAAACACATAAAATAGATTACAAAGAGCAATCTGAAAAATAAGCTTGGTATTTTTAATGTTTGTAATTCATGTAAATGCTAAATGCTTGCCATAAACTGCATAGGAGAGAAGCGAGGAAAGGGAATAATTTAAGTTTAGTTCAAAATTTGGCATGTAGCTTAAACATGAACAATACAGAAGATGGTGCTATTTTAAAATGGAAGATAAATAATAATAGAATTAATGTGTTTACCTTAAGTGAACATACTGAAAATGGGAAATGACATACAAATGATGTAGGGAAATACCTAGTAGTTATAACTGAAAGGCACTATGTTGTTTCTCACAGCTGTCAACTTTGGCTGGTACAATCACGAATATGTATGTAGGAGAGGGAAAAAAATGCCAGAAATCTGGCCTTGTTTCTCTCAACCATTGACACCATCTGATAAATAATGCTGTGATGCTGCTAACATGCATGTGCCTAATTTTATGCACATCAATTGTCCCGTTGGAATCAATGGAACTACTCTCAAATGTAAAATTATGTAAGTGTTTGCACGATTGGGGCCTAAGAAGGTATTGCTAATATTTTGTTGAAGGGTTCATATTCTGCACTGGGAAGAAGAAGGTATTGCTAATATTTTGTTGAAGGGTTCATATTCTGCACTGGGAAGGGTTTATTCCATACACCTAGGTTGATAAAAAGAGAGGCGTTATTTGGATAATGATGCAAGCAAGCAAGGAGGAAAAACCACTAGACACCTCAAAGTGATGTTGTGATGGATATGAAGCCATCAAGTTTCTTCACCATCATAAGTGAGACTAGAAACTCAGGTTTGTGTCCAAAAACCCATTCTCAGGCTAGTTGAGCTAAACTAGAATCTCTTTCAGCAGTCGCAGTATTAGAATTCTTCACACTCACTTGAGCAGGTCTGACAATCCACTTTACAGAGAACACTTTTTACACACATGCACTAGCCAATATGTTACAAACCTCAGAAGTAAATAAGTATCAAAGCAAAAAATACCTAGCCCAACTCCTGAGGAGATGAAAAACACCTATAATCCTGCGTGACTTTTACACATATATCTATAAATGACAAATACAACTAAACCTATATAAACAAAAAGATTCCTAATATATTGCTGTCATACTCTCTCCAGGCCAGGGTTACAGTCCCTCTCTAACATTTAGGTTCAAAGGAGATAGTGTTCCCTCCTTGATTGACAGCTTCATCTCTGCAGAGGCAAATTGAAAATGTCAATAAATAAATTTGCTCTAATAAGCAGGCAGAATAGACGTGATCCACTTGGCCAAACAGAACTTTTCAATTTAAGATTGACAAATCTGTAGATACCAATGCAATCATGCAAAATTCAACCCATTTCATTAGTAGCTTTGAATGTTTACAGTGTATAATCTTGTTTGGAAACTCCTATGTTATTAAAAAAATAATCAAGGCTGGTTCTCTGTTATGTTAACAGCATACAGAGAAGTTATATAAAACACTCTTTGTGGAAATTTGCGATGTAACACTACATTATTTTTTTAAAACCCAAAACCTTAACACATAAGAGACAAAAGTAAAAAGCAAGAAAGCGGGCTGCTCCCTAAAGTAGAGAGGCACACCTCACGCCACCTTGCATTAGGCTGGCTCCTTGCAGTCTGGTTTCTTAAGACCCAGATTGCATGCTTTCCTACAAAGCTCTCTAAGCTTCAGGCAGAACCAGGAAACATTTAGAATGTAAAGTTAAATTAATAACTTATTATAAACACTGTTTTCAAAACACCACAGCTGAATGCCCAGCAACTCCTACTCAGTCATTGCAGGGACTCTATTGACTACCAGATACCATTTTGTACAGACACACTGAAAAATCAATGTGGCAATAAATATTTTAGTGTGCCAGTATAGCTAATACAGAATTGTATTTACATCAATTACTGCATTCCAAAAAACCCCCACACATTTTCTCTCATTGACCATACATGCTCTTAACTGAATTTTTTTCCTCCTATTTTTTTAAATATCTGATTTTTTTCATTACTCTAAATGCTCTGCCCTTTATTCATATTCTTAAAATGCCAACATTTATAGGAATTACTACATAAAAACAAACATATATAATGCTCAAAGGTTTCTATCTGTTTTAGTCTTTCATTAATTAACACTTAATTAACTCTCTCTTGAGCACGACTGAACATAATAGTAACTAATCAGAAACAATCATAGTTAACACATTTTAGATTTCCTTAGGGTCAAAGCTGTTGGTTCCCTCCTCCCCCAATGTAATGAGAATTTATTTGCTTTTTCTGCTCATAGATCTTCTCTCTTGAATTCAATCAAATAAATTAGTTACTCCATATGCAGACCTCTCTTACCCTCCCCGCAACCTAATGATTAAGGGACCATCCGCAACGTTTACAAAACTCACTTAGGAAAGTATAATTCTTTCAATAGTTATACTAAATTTATTCCTGAATGAACAGAGGGGATATTTTAAAAATGTCAGATGTATTCCAGAAACAGAATCTGATATAATCCTGAGATTTAACTATATATATGTGAACAACTCTGCATATAATGTCTTCAAAACAGCTCTCTTCCAATATACAATGTAACTAGTTTTTAAATATGTTTCACACCAGGTCTGATCAGACCCCAGCAAGTTTGGTTCCACAAATTGTGCGGAGCTGAACAACAAAACTGCTCACAACTTGAAAATTTGTTGGGACTAATAACTGCGTCTATCATACCAGTGTGCGGTGTGGCATAAAATAAAAGCAACAAATGACCGATTGGCCAGACAAACTAAACTAGCATGTTAGGGGAGTGTTTCTGAGCAGGTGAGGATGAAAGGGAGAAAGTGGTTTGAGGCATTCGGAACTGGGAGGGAGTCTGTTTGAGTGGGGTTGGCAGGGCTGAGTGCAGCAGGGCATGGAGTCAACTTGGTAGTATGCTTTTGTGTATGGGGGAAAGATCACAGAGGGGTAAGAACAAGATTGGATGGGGAAGGTTTGGGCTTGGGAATAGGAGTAAACAATGATGGAATAAGAGTGATAAATACCATTTTCTCCCATCCTGCTCTTTATCAAGAAGCGTTCCAGTTTTTCATTTTGAAAGGGAGAGGGAGACCATCTTTCTTCCCACTCCCCCACCAAAAGTTTTGCTTCATCATTCCCAACCACAGCAGCCTGATCATATTTTTAAATAAAAAACAAACAAAAAACCCCTAGGCTGCTGGCTGAAAAGGTGGGGAGGGCTACAGTGTGCCACCTGCAGCCCCATCACTTTATTTGATCTCCAGTCATCAGTGTTGTGGTTTGCGCTTGGGGTTAAGATTATTTTTTAAACCTTTTCACTTAACCTGATTTATAAAAGTTCCAGACATTCATTTAAGTGCTGCTTCATGTATGTGTAGCATGAGGATTGTTTTTTTATGATCTCTGTGATTTCACTGAATAACTAGAACTGCAAAATGATTAGATATGTTCAATCAAGTAGGCAAAAATGTGGTGATTTGCTGGCGTTGGCAAAGCCAATGTTTTTCTGCCATTTGCCAGCATTGTTGATCCTGGCTGTGTCTTATTGCAGTCAATGTTTCTGAGGGTTGTTTTTTTTTAAATAAACTTTTCTTAGTGTGTTGGATGTCTAGATATAAGCATATTACACATGGATGTTCAAGAGAAGCTGGAAGAATGGAATTTGAGTTTTGTTGGCTTTTCTAGTTTGATTACACTGAGTATATTGCCATGCAAAAACAGGTGGCAAAATGCAAATCCAGGGCAATAACCGTTATGTTCATTTACTTTACCATTTATGAAGCACAGATGTTAACTATATAACAACAAGGTTGTTCTTATTGTAAGCACCTGCTGTTAGGTAATTCTGCTATCACAGTAGCCAACTAGATTCATGTTGCTTTGGCATGTATAATACATTTATTACTTTGTTACTAACAGAACTGTGTGACCTGTTTTTCATCAATAAGTTTTTATACCTTGCTAATACCTTCTGAAGAAAAGCTATGGCATTAGTTTTATGTATTCTCCAGAATATTTTTGTTGAATGTCCTTTTTTCCCCACAGTTATCCCCAAATAACACTTGCCATAGCTGCAACCCAACATATGGCTGGAAAAAGAGATAAAAATTATTTGTCAACCTCTGTCTTAATTAGCTGGAGATGTCTCAGAGGTGCAGCTAATGCTCAAAACGTCTAAGGACTTGTTCTTCCTATTACGTATACAGGTGTGAATAACTATATGCTCTCTTGACTAATGAATGCTCAACTGAACAAATCTACAAAAAAGTCCAAGCAATGATTAATTTTTGAGCCCACAATCCTTAAATGGCAGCAATATGTTGGAGGGAAGAAACCCTGGTTCTGCACATCCTTTACTTCAGATGTGAACACCATCATCTGTTTATCCCAGTGCCTAAGAAATATCAGCTCCTGAATGATAAGCAGATAGCTAAACAGTGCAAGACAAAAACAATCCTTTGTAGAGCTCTCCACTACCATAATGTCTCCCTCCATCAAAATTTTTCTCAAACAATTGAGACTTTGGGGTACTCACTGATACTGGATACCCATATAGCTATCTGATTTTTTTAAGACCATTTTCCACCAACAATTGGACAGGAAACTGGATATGATTCAAGTTAAAATATTGCCACTTGTACTTACTAATGAAGGCATCAGTTTGGGGAAAAAGCTCCAGTTTAGAATGTAACTGCCTGCTTACTTAGTAACACAGGTTGCAGAATGCACAATGCCCCTGTGCTTTGCTCACTTCACCAACTGAAATTCAAAATCTCAATCCTAATTTTCAAAACCATTCATAGGGTTTGCCCAAGCTACCTTTGACCATCTCTCCCCCTCTCTCTTTTTCTCTGATCATGACCTCTCATAACTACATTCTATAGGAATAATGGAATTATCCATCTAAAAGGTGAGTCTCCTGAGTGCAGGCTCGTGGCCCACAACTGTAGAATTCACTTCTGGGAGAGATTAGAATTAATGTGGATTTTAGGACTAAAATGCAAAACCTGTTGCTCTGACATAGCTTTCCCCAAAAAGAAGTGAAAGAAAAGGGGGGAAATATCCTACCCTCATGGGTAAGGAAAGAGATCTTGTAATGTAACTCGTAAGACACTCAAACACCATGTGTGAATACATGAATACATTTAATTCTGAAAGGGTTTTAAACTAAGCGTTCAATCTAGCTTCAGATGTAGAAGAAAGTGACATAGTTTGTATCAGCTTGTCATGTATTTATCCTTCCAAAAACACTGAGTATCCAGAGAACACTTTTTTTCCAACTAACACTTTTATTTAATTACTTATATGCATAAATAGTAACATTAATATCAAGGAGGAGGACTATAAAACAGCAGTTCTAAAACTATGAATTGTGTACCTTGGAGGACTGCCTGGTGGTCCTAGAGAAGAGGCTAGCCACATGGTGCAGACTCTTGTCTTGGTTTCTAGCTGCTGAACTGCATTAAAAAAGCTAAAGGGACATTAAATACGTTACATGGAAAATTAGATTTAGGAAACAATTGTAGTTGTCACGAGATTATTATGAAATAGCAAATTGGAGTGAAGATGCTCTACGTCAGCATGAGTGGGAAGCAAAATGTTCCACAAGGTAATATAGTAACATGTGGTCCACATTACTAGTCTGAAAAATATCCTTCCTTTGTGATGCATTTACTGTATGCCCCAAGAAGGAGGAATGGATGGGACTAGCTGACCAAGAATGGATGGGACTAGTGGAGCTGCAAATATAGGGTATGGGGGGGAGGAGGGAGCATTTTCAGTGTTCTTACTCACAAAAGGGAGCACTGCAAAATGAGATCCTCCTTTGTCACCTGCCTGCATTCAGAGAGAAATGTTAGGGCAGTGCAAAAGGTTAAAAAATATGCTGAGCGGAATATGATGGGCAATAAAAATGTTCTGGAATATACCACACTATACTTTCCATGGATCTTGTGATTGTTGGAATTTGGTAAATATAGAGTAAAATAGAGTAAGGTCTTCTCTGAATTTATAGTGGGACGTCAGCTGCTGGTTCAGTAGTGGCAATATTGCTGAAGTGGAACAGTCAGATAAGGATATGAAAGAAAATTAAAGTATATCAGATTCAGCAACCATTGCTAAAAATGGCTGTCTTATCAAAATGCAAATGTTGCATTTTCTAAATGTATGATAAATGAAAAAAACCACGATGAAGTGAAAGATATATACTACAAGCAGAAGATTAATTCTATGACATTATAAACTCTGCTCATTTTGTTAGCAATAAAAATCTAAAATCTCAAAGTATTTTTGAAGATTATTCACTGAGCTTGTTCCTTATATTTTTAGGCAGTAAATTGCTAGTTATTTGCTGAGTAAGTTTCTTGGGGTGTGTGTGTGTGGTGGGAGGAGTACTTTACTGTGAGAAACTCTTGAAAGGTATATGGCCAAAATATTTGTTGTTGTAGTCTGAGAAACTACAGCTTCTATATGCCACGCTCAACTGACAGTTAGTGGAGTTATGTGACAGTATTTGATGACAGTATTTGGGTCAGTAAGTTGGAATGTAAATAAATAGGAAAAAACTATTTGGTTATGCACAAAAAGCAAAACTAATAGCTGCTATATAGCTCTACTTTTAGAGAACAATTACTTAAATGAATAGTGGGGAAAAATAAGAGTCATTGTTTTTTGTTAGCCAGTCATCTAGATAAAAATTCAACAGAAGACCAATTCAAATCACCTCTTCCATTGTGCATTAACCTCAGTGGGCATTGGATCAGGCTTTAAAACCATCTAGTACTGACTAAGTGCCAGCAAAATTGTAGATGGAAGATTAAAACATTGAACTGTTTTTTCCAAAGCATTTGTTGAAGTCACAAAATTTGTTTGGTTGCTTATTAGGCACACAAATTTTGCATTTGCTTGTACTAATTAGTATTTATGGGTCAGACCATTCCCCTCCCCCAGGACAAAGCACATGCTGTAGTATACTCCATGCCTCTGGATCAGACATCTCTTGTTTGAACCCTCTATGTCATTGTCCCATCATATTCTATATCCATCGGGGGAAAGGGTCAGAAGCTAAATCACCTTGGAGGCATGCGCATTTGCCCCACTCTACCACCATCACTCTGGCAGAGGTTCAGCAGAAAAGGTATTATGACTGGGGCCTTATCTCCTCTGTGGATTTCACACTGGCAGTCCAGTTCTCAGGGAACCTGAGAGACAGGAAAGGTTGTCAAGAACCAAAGCTCATGTGGAGGCATAGGACTTCAGTGTAGAAGGTGCTTCCTCAGTATTGTATTGCTAACCCCAAATATTCAAAAATCTTGAGTTAGGATCATAAAAAAATCATGAGATTGAGATTGTTAAAATAATAGATTTGGTGTTCTTTTGATTTGCCTTCTGCTTTTTGAGCCTTTAGCATGCACTGGGGACACATTTTGAAGCTTTCTCCACAACCACAAGGGGTAGAAACTTACTTTTTCCTTAAGAATGAAAGCTGAAATCATCACATATCCACTTGACTCCAGGAGCTGGGGCTTTAAGGAAAACAATAATTATCATCAGACACAAAATCATGAGAGCTGGCGAAATTACTTCCCTTCCACAAGTTCCCCAGGTTTGTGGTGGGCACACTGGCTTAGTCTTCCAGGTCAGCTAAACCCCTCTCAGAGGAAGATTGGGAGAGGAGCTTCATAAGGGGATCCTTGCAAAGATTTTTCTCATCTTGAGCCACCTCCTAATTTTCATGCTCAATTGCGCTATTGGCTGAAAATAGGTGTGTCCCAACATTTTTCTGGCTGCAGCTTGGTGACCATCTTTGAAAAATATTAATGTTCACAGATGTAACTGGAACTTCCCTGCTGCCCTCTTGGTCTTTTTGCTTAAAACTTTTATTTAATTAAAAATAAATGAAACATAAAATACTAATACGTGTATTTTGAAACTGATATGATAAAATACCTAAAGTTGGTTTATTTTTTCTTACAACACAAACATACTGCTAACTGGTAACAAAATGTTTACTAAGAGAATCACAGAGCCTTTTAAAATGTAATAGTAAGTGGGGAAAAACTATTTTAAAAGAGTACAGAAAGAGTAAGTAAAGGAGAGTGAGGAGACTGGGAAAACAAAAGAAGTAGGAAATAATAGTGCAGGAGGTGAGTGGTTTAAGATATGTGTCAGGGAAAGTGCATGGAATATCAGTGGTCTATATAGGTAGACAAGATTATTCAATAATTTGTAGAAAATCAAATGTAAAATAAAACACAGCATTCTTCTGGTCATTGTGATTTTTCCCCAGAAGCAGTGTTGATGCATTTTTCTTATTTCCAATCATTTATGGCTAGACTCTGTCACTTGGAGGGCTTGTCTACACTTACAACACTGCAGCTTTGTTGCTATAGTGCTTCAGTGAGGATGCTACCTACACCGTCAGGAGGACTTCTCCTGTCGATGTAGGTATTCTCCCTCCCCAGGAGACTGTAACTGTCAATGGGAAAAGCACTCCTATCTACCTAGTGCTGTCTACACTGGGGATTAGGTCAGTATAATGGCATGACACCCCTGTATAATGGATTTCCACACCCCTGAGTTACATAGTTATACCGACATAGGCTTGGTCTATAGTAGGAACTTTACTCCACTATCTAGGCCTCAGTGACATTGGAGGGCTGAATGTAGAGGATCTTTTCAGTGATATAGAATATATTTTTTTAAATGACCTATCCTGACAATGTTGGTTTCTGAAAGTAACTTAATGAGAGTCTGGTCCTTTCCTCTTTAATGTGTCAAACCAAAACCCCCATGCAGCTAATTCCATTTTTTGACTAAGTGAAACCCAGATCTGAATTCTGAAGTTTGGGTGCACATCTGGTACACAATGACTTTAGTACACACTATAATTTAAAGAAAATAAAATTCTTTTCAGGAATTTTTGCTATAACATTTTAAATTCTTAAACAGTGTTTATGTTTAAAGGAAGCTAAATGCCTTGAAAGAGATCCTAGTTGAGAAAGTGTATGTACAACAATATTAACTTCTTGGTGTAATAATTCAAACTATTTTACACACTGATTCATCCATGAGTACACGTTTACTTGTTTAGTCATCGTTCCAGTGCAATATGATAGGTATTAGTTCCAGCAGAGCTCATGATCCTTTTGATCTCTTTTGTGATTGACTTCCTGAAAAATGAATAGTTGGAAAAGCATCAGTTTCAGGCTATAGTCTGAAACTTTAAGAATACATGTCATTTAAATACCCGAGACAAGACTTAACACAATAATACCTTTTTAATGTGTACTTAGTAATGTCTTGTAAATAACTTCCATTAATTGATACTTTATACCATACTTAACTTTTCTTCTTCTTTCTGCTAAACATGAAATAGAATTACTAGACTATCTAATAACATCCACAACTAATTTTCCTAGTCTGTATTCAGTTCCTTCTTGTACGCTATAGCCTCAATAATTGTTTTGTTCCCTCATCTCATTATTTTACACTGTTTTTCATTGAACTTCATGAGCCGCTAATAAGCTCATGAACCTAATCTGTTCAAAATAGTTTAAATGTGTTTGCTTTGATCATTTGTATTTGCGTCTCTTCCCAATTATTTGTCAGAAGCAAGCGTATACACTTTCTCAAAGTTATTTCTCTACAGATTAAACAAAACTGGCCCTTAAAATATGTATTCTTTTGGTTCTCCAGATGCACAGATTCAGAAAGTAAGTACAACAGTAGCAAAAAAGAGACCAACCGCTGTCCAACAAGAATATGCTTTTGGAAGTTAGTGTAATACATGTGTGCCTGGGGAAATATTGCTTTAAGAAAGGGAAGCAAAATAATGTCATGAAATGTTAAAACACTTTAAATTATATAGATGCAATAATTTAGCAACTTTAATTTAGTAAAAGACAATTTTTGACAAAACAATCAAACATAAACAATCTGTTTCAGTTAGTGCAGTGTAAGTATCTTATTAAAGCACTAAAGCTCATTTAAATTTTTGAAAAAAGGAATAGACACAGATGCATGAAGAACACTTTATGTAGGTAGATTTTTAGTAATGGGGAAAACTTAGACCTTAATCCTGCAAACAATTACTCATTTGTGCTTAGTTTAAAGCACGAGTAGTTTAGTTCAAGCCAAATTTAACTCAGTTAAACTTTTGAATCTTCTTCTTAATATCTATTTGCTAATATTTTAAAAACATTGTGATTCTTAGTAAGGGTAAAACAACTAATGTAGATTCATTTTAGTAGTAAATGAAATTTTGAAATACAGTCTAGTATTTATTTAAATTTGTATTACAAAACAGTGTAAGAATCCATTTATTTAATACTCAGCACATGAGATGGGGAACAATGGTCTTTCATCATGTTACAGAAAACCACAATTAGAAAATCTCTAGCCACAAATGTTACAAAAGCATTAAACAAATTTCTTTTCAATATTATATTAAATTTTGTGTGCATTATGAGACTCTGCATTTAGGTATTGACAGAAACCCGTGCTTTGCTTTAGAGGTGACTGGCTGATGTTCTTCTGCCAGCCAGTCAGCTTTTTAAGAGCCTTTCCTTCATTTATGAATGTTTCTGTTCTCTCAACACATGTTCTATTCAGTTATATTACACTGCTCCACAGGCAAAATGCTTCTGAAATAAATGTAGTCAAACTTTACTAATTCTGGGTCACTCAGAACGAAAATGATGCTTAAAATTGTTGATTGGCTCTAATTTTCAAGTTATGCTATTGGGTCAGTATATACGACCCTTGACTTGGGAATAGCAGAGGATAAGTGAGTTATAAAGGGAAGGGATCTCAATTTAAACCAGAAATGACTAAAATACATCTTTGACTGGATCTATGAATAAATCTATGACTGGGTTTGGACAGTACTTGCTTTTTAGACAAAACAATGAATGATGCAATCTGAAGCTGGTATTGCGTCATACATGATATGAATTGCATCATGTTATTCCTAGAAGTCATGGATGATGCAATCATAATGAAGCTTACATCACTCTGCTGAACAAATTGCCCTATATCAGGTCTAGAAATCATACAGTGTTGTGCTCTCTTATTTGTCAGTGTTTGATTTTGCAAAGGGACACATTTCTGTTTAGCCAAAGTGAGCAGAGATGCCTCGTACTTGTATGAACAGTGCAGATAACTTCTGCTATGTTTATGGTGAAGTGACTTTTGCATCACAAAAGCGCAGCATAACCACTATGGTTAAGAAAGCCTATCACCTTTATTTTGGCTGCAAAATTGGAGACCAGGACAAGAGGTGGGCCCCACACATATGCTGCAACACTTGTGCAACAAATCTTCGCCAGTGGTTGAACAGGAAAAGGAAATCTATGCCTTTTGCAGTGCCAATGATTTGGAGAGAGCCAACAGATCATACCAGCAATTGTTACTTCTGCATGGTGCCTCCAGTTGGGAAAGGTGTGTCAAAGAAGAAAAAGTGGACTGTGCATTATCCAAACATTCCATCAGCTATACGCCCAGTACCTCATGGAGAAGGACTGCCGATTCCTGATGCACCAGAATCATTCTCACTTGAGTCAGACGAGGAAGAGGAAGAGAATGAAACTTCTGGTCCTGAACCATCAATGTCACAGGATCCACATTTTCTCCCATCCTCCTCCTCTGAACCACACCTCATAACACAAGGTGAACTGAATGACCTTGTCAGGGATTTGGAACTACCCAAGAGTAAGGCAGAGCTGTTGGGCTCCAGACTACAGCAGTGGAATCTCCTGGCAGGTGATGTTAGGGTTTCCATGTTCCGTGACCGTCAAAAGGATCTTGTCCCATTCTTCTTCATGGAAGGTGATCTTGTAGCCTGCAACAACATCGATGGTGTGATGGCAGCCCTCAACATCGTTCACGATCCAGATGAGTGGAGACTGTTCATTGATTCATCGAAGACGAGTCTTAAAGCTGTTTTACTGCATAATGGCAATGTTTTGCCATCAATTCCAGTTGCTCATGCAGTCCATATGAAGGAAACCTATGACAACATGAAACAACTTTTGAGGTGCATAAACTATGACCAACATCAGTGGCAGCTTTGTGGTGATTTGAAGGTTGTTGCTCTCTTGCTTGGTCTGCAGACTGGATACACAAAGTACTGCAGTTTTCTCTGCGAATGGGATAGTCGTGCAAGAGATTCCCACTACATCAAGAAAGATTGGCCACTCCGACAGTCATTGGAGCCTGGGAGGAAAAGTGTTCAGCATCCACCACTTGTTGAATCAAGGAAGATTTTGTTACCACCCTTACACATCAGCTGGGTCTGATGAACTTTGTCAAGGCCATTGACAAAACACAAGCAGCTTTCAAGTACCTCTGTGGAAAATTTCCAAGGTTAAGTGAAGCTAAGATAAAGGAAGGTGTCTTTGTTGGTCCTCAGATTTGTGAACTTCTTCGAGATGATGCATTTGACCATGCACTGTGTGCCAAGGAAAAGATGGCATGGAAAGCCTTCCAGTTAGTGGCAATAAATTTTCTCGGAAACAACAAGGCAGGCAACTACAGGTTGTTGGTGGAAAACCTCCTCAAGGCATACAAAAGCCTTGGTTGCAACATGTCACTAAAGATACATTTTTTGCACTCTCATCTAGATTTTTTTCCACCAAACTGCGGAGCAGTGAGCGACGAGCACGGCGAGCGATTTCACCAGGACATTGCAACAATGGAGAAACGCTATAAGGGCAAATGGAGCCCATCAATGCTTGCAGACTATTGCTGGACAGTGACAAGAGATGCTCCATTTAATGAATACAAGAGACAAGCCAAGAAGCGCCGAGTAGACACTGAATAGGACTAAACTATATACATAATAGTTTTTTGCCTTTTGTTTCATAATAAATTTTAGTTATATAACCCTTTTGCTGATTTTTAAAGTGTTACATAAACAGGACAGGTGAAATATTATCATGTAAAGCAACCATAAACACATGAAAAGACCTAGGTTTACAATTTATGATTAAAACTCTACTATCTACACAATATACATAGACATAAAATGTAAAAACTTAAATACCTTAGAAACAGTAGCCAATCGGTTGTTTTAATTGTCATATTTGAATTCAGCACATCAAAATACATAATAAATAGCACATTTTATCTCTGAAGCAGACGACTTCTCATAAATTGTAGACCAGTGTTATTTGTGTGGGCAACTTGCTTTTTCAACTGCATGGTGTACTGCCAGGAGGCTGATGGCCATGGAAATTAGCTAAAATAAGACATCCTTTGCAAACTGTACAGCTCAAACAATAGAACCTCTTTGCACAATAAAATTAGTTTTTTTCCCCCAGTGTTGTTTCTAGAATATAAGAAGAGCCATACTGGGTCAGACCATACTGGATACCATCTAATCCAGTATCCTGGCCAATGCCAGGTGCCCCAGGGGAATGAACACAACAGATAATCATCAAGTGATCCATTCCCTGTTGCTCATTCCCAGCTTCTGGCAAACAGAGGGCAGGGACACCATCCCTGGCAATCATGGCTAATAGCCATTGATGGACCTATCCTCCATGAATTTATCTAGTTGTCTGGTTTTTTTAACCCTGTTATAGTCTTGGCCTTCACAACATCCTCTGGCAAAAAGTTCCACAGGTTGACTGTGCATTGTTTGAAGAAATGCTTCCTTTTGTTTGTTTTAAACCTGCTGCCTATCAATTTAATTTGGTGACCCCTAGTTCTTGTTTTGTGAGAAGAAGTAAATAACACTTAAGTATTTATTTTCTCCACACCAGTCATGATTTTATAGACCTCTATCACATCACCCCTTATTAGTCTCTTTTACAAGCTGAAAAGTCCCAGTCTTATTGTGTCAGTAATTTTAAATTCAGTTTAACTCCCATGTCTGCTTTCAAAAGTATTGGGAGAGGGTTGATTACCTGTAGATATAAAATGTTTACATCGGGGTGGGCAAACTACAATCCGCGGGACGGATTCGGCCCATGGGATTGCCACCCCGTGGCGCTGTGGGCCCTGAGCCACTCCCTGGCACCGCCCCCCGCTGCTCCCATTGGCTGGGAACGGGGACCACAGCCATTGAGAGCTTCGGGGAAGGTACCCACAGGCAAGGGCAGTGAGGGCCCCTTCCTGCACACCACACCCCCTCCCACACCCCACACTCTCTCCTGCACCCCAACTCCCTGCCCCAGCCCTACATTGATGGCCCTGCATGCAATTTCCTCAACAAAATGTGGCTCTCGGGCCAAAAAGTTTGCCCACCCCTGGTTTACATGGAATCTTCCAACAATATCTGCAAAGGGAATGAACTGGCCAAATCCATATTTTTAAACAGACATCATGGCTCATGTCCCTTAGTTTACCTTTGTATGCAGACCTTTAATGTCTTAATAGTTCAGTGATGTATTATTAAATAAAATTGTATCAGAGTACACATTATATCTGAAATCTGAGCCAGCAAATCACTAAATCCATGTAGTGCCTCTTCAGTGGTAGGATGGATTTGGATATGACTCATAATGAATTAATTTTCGTGCAAGTGGAATTACAAATTTTTGACAATGTCTTTGCTACTAAATAAACCTGTTGTACTTTACCAGAAACATGATGCATGATGATGCAAAAACTCTCTCAAAAGTCATTTTATGATTAGTTTTGTAATTTATTTTGACTGAAGCTGACTGAGGGAAATTTTGTATTAACTGTAGACCATGAAAATTCCATCATGATGTTGATTTTAAATGCCCATTGTTAAGATGAAAGTTGAATTATACCCCTAATTATAAAATAACTATATTTTGACTGTTCACATAAATATCTTAGTTTTTTGGTGTGGAGAAATATGCTTTACATGCATTTTGTATGCATGTAGTTATGAAAAACATAACACCCCTTGTCTCAGTCAGCTATCTGTAGGTGAAATGAAAGATAAAATCTAACCTGTTTAAATATATATATGTATATATAATCTAGTTAATGTAAAACAAAATATAAATATCAGATTAAAAAAATCCTAAAATGTGTTACCAATAAGTAAAAAAACTTCACCATTGTTACTAGTGTTGGGGATATACTTTGCAACTGTGGTCACTCTGGGACCAATAGAGGGTGAAAAGTTAAGTTACATTTCTTAAGGCAACAGAATAAGCAGCATTAGTGCTTTAATTGTAAATGGGTTCATGGGACCCACCCACTGTGGACCACAGTCTGCAATTTGATGTAAAATTTGAATTCATAAGTTATTGCTGCTCATAGGTTTACTAAGGATTGTTTAACAAGTTTAGAAAGTTACTTTGAGAATTGTATAAATTAATTGGTTTCCTGTTGTGAATAACTTTTAATCGATGACTTTATCAAAACAAAAATATTTTCCATATAACATTAGAATAGTAGGAGAATCATAGAACCCAAAGAGGTCACCAAATGGAGCCCCATCTGAGGCAGGACCAAGTATATCTAGACCATCCATCAAGGTGTTTATGCACCCTGTTCTTGAAAACTTCCATTGATGCCCCACAATAACCTTTGGAAGCTTGTTCCAGTACTTAACTATCCTTATAGGTTCCCCCACCCCAATTTCTAACTCTAGCAGCATGCAGCAGGGTCCCCTTGGCTCCTGCCTCTGCTAAATCAACAAAGTCACTCTGAGGCCCTGGGGTTAGTATCCACTGGTGCAGTTTATTCGTAGGATTGTTCTTATCACCGTTTCACCATATACAATTGGCCCTTCACCATCTGTAGGCAAGAGGGAAGGTGCGAAGAGCTACCTCCCTGCTTTCACTCCCTGCCTTTTCCCTTTCTTTCGGATCTCCTGCTGGCTTCCTTCCACTGAGGCTTTTATTCAGCCCCAGGCTAAATAGGCGGCAGCTGTCTCTGCTTCCCCAATTAGGGCCAGGTTATAGCCAGCCAGCTCTAATTTATTCCCCTAAATTCAGCCTAAATGAGAGGGTTGAATCAGTAACTCTTTGCCCATCACCCTGTCACACTAACCTAAATCTTCCTGGCTGCCAATTAAGCCCATTATGTCTTGTCCTCCATTTGGTGGGCATGGACAGTAACTGATCACTGTCCCCTTTATCACAACCCTTAACATATTTGAAGACTGTTATCAGGTCCCCCTTCAGTCTTCTTTCTCAAGAATAAATATGCCCAGATGCTTTTAACCTTTCCTCATAGGTCAGGTTTTCTAAACCTTTTATCATTTTTGTAGCTCTCCTCTGGATTATCTCCAGTTTACCCACATCTTTCCTAAAATATGGTACCCAGAATTGGACACAGTAATCCAGCCGAGGCCTCATCAGTGTCTAGTAGAGCAGCACAATTACCTCTTGTGTCTTCCATACAAAACTCCTGTTAATACATCCCAGAATATTAGCCTTTTCCAAAACTGCATCATATTGTTGATTCACTCTCAATTTGTGATCCGTTGTAACCCCGAGATCCTTTTGAGCAATAATACACCTAGCTAGTTTTTCCCCATTTCGTAGTTCATTTTATTTTTTCCTTGCTCAGTGTAGTACTTTGTATTTCTTTATTGAATTTCATCTTGTTGATTTCTCTAATCTAAGGTCACTTTGAATTCTAATCCTGTCCTCCACAGTGCTTTCAACCCCTCCCATCTTGGTATAATCCACAAATACTATAAGCATACTTTGTACTCCGTTATCCAAATCATTAATGAAAATTATTGAATAGTACCAGACCCAGGGCTGATCCTAGAGGACCCCAATAAATACATTCTCAAAGTTTAACAGAGAACCATTGATAACTATTCTTTAAGTAAAGTCTCTTTCAACTAGTTGTGCACCCACTTTATAGTAATTTCATTTACGTTTCTGTGGTTTGCTTATGAGAATGTCATGTGGGACTGTGTCAAAAACTTTACTAAAATCAAGATATATCGTGTCTATTGCTTTTTCTCTATCCACTAGGCGAATAGTAACCCTGTCAAAAAAGGAAAGTGGATTGGTTTTGCATGATTTGTTCTTGACAGACATAAACTGGCTATTTCTTATAACCTTATTATCTAGGATTGGTGCTTACAAACTGATTTAATAATTTGTTCTTGTATCTTTCCAGGTATTGAAGTTACACAGACTAGTCTATATAATTCTCCGGGTCCTCTTGGTTCCCCCTTTTTTAAAAAAAATAGGTACCATGTTTGTCCTTCTTCATCCTCTGAGACTTCACCCATTCTCCTGGAGTTCTTGAAGATAATTGCTAGTGGTTCTGAGATTGTTTCATCTAATTCCTTAAGTACCGTAGGATCAATTTCATCAGGCCCTGCCAACTTAATCACATCTAACTTATCTAAATATTCTTTTATCTCTTTTCCTATTTTGGCTTGTGTTCCTCCTCCCCCTGCCCCACCCCTTGTTCTGAAACAAAATGTTGTCCCCAATACATTTCATGTTGGAAATTTTAGTCATATTTCTTCCAACAGATGACTGGGTAGTTAAAATCCCCTCCCCCCCCCAAACTACCAGGTCTTGTAGTTTGGATATTTCTCTTATTTATTCTGAAAATGCCTCATCCTCCACCTTTTTCTGACTTGGTGGTCAACAGTAGATTCCTACCAGGATGTCACCCATATTTTTTCCCCACTTTTGTCTTTACACAGAGACTTTCATCTGGTCTGTCTCACCTCCTGGACCTATATCTTCTTGATGTATAATGTGACATCTCCTCCCTTTTCTCCCCCATCTGTTCTTCCTGAACAAGCTTCTCCCTCTATACCATTTTCCAGTGAAGAGATTTAAAAACAGCACTTCTATGTTTGTAAAGTACTTTGAGATCCTTGCATGGAAGATGCAACATAAGTGAAAATTATTAGTACTATTCTAGAGTCCATTCTGCCACCATCCTTCACCACACACAGTGGTATTGACACAATTGTTTAAACAGTTTCTAAATGTGTTGCTGAATTTCTCCATCCATTTCTAAGTAAAGAAAAAGCATGATGCATTATTGTGTCTGAATTATAGTTCTACACGTGCATCCATACAATTAATTTACTGGTGCTTATTTCTATATTTCCCAGCTGGTTAGCAGTAATCAATTGCTATTATTCAATTAATGGTAGAGAAATGTACCCTTGTTTTAAATTATTATTCTCTAGTAAATAGAGAACTGCAATCTTAATTGAGGAGGGGGGAAGGAGCATGAAAAAGTCATGACTATCAACTGTTCTTAAACACCTGAAAGTTAATGGGAGGGAAGGAATTACATCCCAAGTATTCTGCAGCGTGAATGTGCAAGCTTGTCCTGGGTTATCAATTAGATCTTCTTGTGGTCTCTACAGTCCCACAAAACATGTGTGTGCATGTGTGTAATTTATTACACTGGCAGTTTTATAGTGAGGACAGCACCTGAAAATAAATAAGTTTTAGGGATAGGTTGTGGAATTAAATCAAGTGCTGAGTAAGTGGCAGCACCTAAATATACAATCCCAGGAGCAGAACAGGTTATCAGACTGTCTCAGTCATAATTTAGTCTTCACTTGCCTGTGCTTTACAAAGGAAGCAAGCTGCACTTTCTGCTCTTGCTCAGCCATGCTGGCCAACAAGCATGGAGAGGATGGTGAAACAGCATCAAGGCTTTGCCTAGTCCTCAGTCCTGAGCACATGGGTGGGCAGGAAGGGAAGTAGTGGCCTCAAGTAGTGGCATCACAACCACATGCACTTTGATCAGTGATTGAAGCATATAGCTTGCTGGAGACAAGGGGTAAAGGGACATCTCTGGGTCAATGGAGTTAAGGGACATCCTACTCCACCGTGTTGGTGCCTACTATATGTTACAGTTTGGATTGTAACGGACAGTAATAAAATATACAGAAACAACATTTCCAGTCTTTGTGCTGGTTCTCATGCTTTCATGATGGAAAATTATCACCTTCCTTTGTGTTTTAAAAAAGCACTGTGCTGCAGGATGTGTGACAAACATCTCAGATGGCCATATAGTTTTTAATTTATAGACGTATGTTACCTCTGCAAAGAACACTCCAGGGGTTAATTTGAGTTAAGGAGGTACTCTGTGTGATTTTGCTATTATTGTAAATTTGACATATGGTATTGAAATAAATGTATTGCTCAATATGCTTTCCCAGTTACTACAAAACTTTCAGAAAAAAAATTCTTATATTTTTTATTTGCAGTTTATGGATTTAACGATCTATTTAAGTGATACAGTGAGATGATCTACATTGCCTAAGAAAACCTTTCTGGCCCTAATATCAATTAATGTATTAGTTTTTTAGTGGTGCAGTGTGATAACAATGAATGCTTTGAAAGACCAGTAAAAAAAAGAGATTATATATACACCAGATTCTGATCTTGGTTACTCTCTTTTTTTAGATCCCATAACTGAAGTACATAAACATTGTCTTGCAGACCTAATTTTCCTGGACAAGTCTTAGTGGACTTCATGGAATCTTCTCCTCTTCTCCCTTGCCTCTTGACAGAAAATTCTGTTGCTGTGGGCATGCATCTTATGTGAAATATGGTCAGTCTGATTACAATGAGAGAGAGTAATCATGGGAAAGGATCTTGCTTTGTGCATTAAATATGGATTAGTTTGATCTCCTCTGGAAGCTCTTTCAATGGCTGAAACCTCTCAACTAGCCATGCTTGTCTCCTGCACTCATTGACTTCATTGTATGCTGTCTGTCAGCTGCCTTTTCCCAGAGAAGTATAGATGTCTTTGTTGGTGACTCAGAGATGCAGTTTCTGATTCAGCTGCATCTGTTGTTGATGGCTTTGAGTTCAGAAGCAGGGCCTAGAACTGGCAAATGAAGCAGATTATAAACCACTGAAGCTCTGGAGGTGAGCAACTGTATTCTTCCGGAGCCTTTGCAGTACTTAGTCTTTTTAGTCCCAGATACACTGAATTGCAGTAATCTAGTCTGGAGATGACAAATGCATGGATCATGGTGGCGAGGAGCAAAGTTTCTTCCCAAGTAGAAAATGGAGAAATATAACTTTTTTCTTAATGTTCCCTCATCATGTAGGCCTAGTAATAAGTCTTCTAGCTGTTTCAATGTTTGAATAAATGTGATGGAGGCAACCTTGATGGAAGAGGAAAACAGTGTCTGCACTAAGTGTTTCCCTCTTCCAGCCAACACTCTTAAGTCTTCTCTACAAATAGGTTGAGCCAGCTGCCCTTCATCCAGTGGTTGATTTCCTGTGAGTTCATGACACCCTTGTGATGGTTTAAGAGATTTTGGAGTATGTCTACACTGCAATTTCAAGTATGATTGCAGCTCATAGAAACAGGTCCACACTATAATAGCAGTGAATACAAAGTGGCATGGATCTTAGTATAGACTAGCAACATGAGTATCTACCCAGGGTTCTGGGTGGGCTTTCACAGCCTGCACTGATGCCAGCATCACTGCATCTTCACTGCTAGATTTAACTGCTCTAGCTAGATTAAAACTAGCACTGGGTATGCTATGAATCTGAAATTTCAGTATAGACATACCCTTATTTCTGTTTGGGTGATGAGTTTGGAAGCATGATGTTCTTGCAGTGGGTGTGGAGAAGGAGAATAACCTGTTTTATTTTAAACAAATGAAACAAAGGTAAAACCTGCACAACCACTGTTACTGCTTTATTTTTAAAAATGGTTTTGTGTGTGTGTGTGTGTGTGTGTGAGAGAGAGAGAGAGAGAGAGAGAGAGAGAATGCTACCCTGTGAATTTGGCATGCACTCTGATGCAAGTTTGTTAGGAGGTAGGCTTTCATTTTTTTTCTTTAGCATTAGTTATATCATAGTTATATATAACAGCAGGACTGGGAATTTAACAAAAGATATGAAGACAAAATCATGCTCTGAACATTTAGGATATAATTACATACAAAAAACCTAAGTTAAAATAAAACATTCTTGTGAAGTCAAACACTTGAAAGTTAGGAAAGCTTTGAAAGACTAGTCTTAACTCTTTCCCCTCATGTGTCAAATTGTGAGCTGAAAAGTGGGGAAAATAGGTTATATAACTAAAGGGTGTTTAATGATGCATATGCACAAGTGGTCAGAATTAATGTTTCACAAACAACTTTAAATCTGGTGTTCCTAACTTTTGAGTGCTTGACTTCCTAACCTAATCAGTTATAGTTTGTGTGTAATTTCCTACATATGTTTAAAAATGGAAAAAGATAAAAACAAGTCCTCCTTTGTGCAACTATATCAAACACTGACACCAATCAGGAATCATCAGCATGGTTTGAACCTCACATGCACAGTACTACAAGATAGGCTGCTAATACTTGAGTTTCAGGACCAACAAGCTTTAGCCAGTACCAGCAGGAAGGTTGATTTCCCAGAGTAAGAGTTGGAGTGCTGGGTCTATAAATTGTTCAGAGGGAAGGCCAGCCTGACCTGGGTCTTTCTCCTCTGCCTCCACAGTTGTGGGGGGGTTCCCTCCTGATTAAGTGAGGTTTGCTACTGATGCCATTTGCTTCATCTGAGTGGATCCCAGATTGGTCTGTCTCACCCTGCACAGGTGTTGTGGGAGGTCCTATCTCATGGGGTGCCTTTTGTGGGCAGGAGGTACAACTGGGGTCATAACTACCAGTATGTGTGGATTGTGGAAAGACCACAGAAATGCAGATAACCAGACTTCAAGAGCAGTTGTCCAAAAACACATTAAAATTTCCTGGTAGTGCATTAGCTGCTCTGTCAGAAGGACACATGGGGCTTTGACCAAGAGCAGTACAGCTACAAGGGGAGTAGCACCCAAAGTTCTGCATCTCAGTTGTCTCCATATTTGGTATGTTCAGCCCAGCATGATAGTGCTATTTAGATTGCAGAACTCCCAATACTCAGCCAAAGGTTTGAGGGAAATTTATACCATGCTGAAATAAATGTGGGATTTAGTTTTTCCTCTTTTTCCTCTCTGTGCCTCATTTCCCTATAAGCCTGCCAGTAGTTGGAGTGTTGCAAACCTTCAAATTGCCAGCCCACTCCTGTGTCTCAGCCTGTGCACTCATTTATCAGTCCTCCCAGACTCAATGTGACTCACAAAGCCAGAGCAAAGAGACCAGTGCTGATCAGGAGAATGTTCAAATGTTTGAGGGCAACAAACTTGATTCTCTGCTTGGGCTGTGTGTATCCAAAGCAAAGGAGGGAGCGGAATGGACTGCAATAGCAAAACAGAATGCGAGCTGTGGGCAGAGATCAGGAGAGGGTGTGGCTTGTGGGTGCAGAAGAGAAGTTCAGAATGTAGAACACTTCTGTTCTCCAAAGCAGTTGTGATAGGCCTGAGCCTAAAGGGTGTTAAGTATGAGAGAGAGTTGTGCAGTATTAATTCCCGAGAAGCTTAACAGATAGTTAAATATCATGATCAAGGGATGGGGTGGATCTTGCATGCTGATATCTGACAAGGTAGAACAAAACTGTTGTTTTCTTCTTAACATTTAATCAAGCAGAACATTCCTAATTTAATGCAGAACTAACCTTTTGTCCACAGCAAGAGGTTGAGTGTGCTGTTGCTGTAATTTACACAAGATGCACCTCCACAAAATCCTCCAGCCATCTGCCATCAGTCAATAAATCCTTTTTTAATTTCCATTAATTCTTATTAGAAAGATTGAGGAATATCCACCCATCTGCTTGATAGAAACATCTTTTCCATGGGGAAAGCATGTCAAGGCTTTTATCACTGTTCTTTTCTGTTTATAGGGGAGAGGGAAGCAATGATATAGAACAATTTTAATCATGTATGAAAATATCCAGTAGATATGGACAAGAATCCATATGTGGTGTTTCATAGGTAGAGTGAGGCAGAAGGCATTGTGATAGTTAAGCAACACAGTACTAACTGATTGGCATATAGGACTTCTTTTTTTACATGACTGATCCCACTGGAGTCAATGGGACTACTTGGGTTTATAAATGCTCACCAGTGAGTAAGGGGTTCAAAATCAATGCCTAAAGGAAAAATCAGTGGTGGAGACACAGAATGAAAAAAAAAAATCCCCTCTAAAATATTCTGTTTTCTTCTCTGTTTCTGTCTTTTAGAATGTAGTTCCTTCTCTGAAGAGCATCTCTCTCTTTCTATTTTCTGCAGCAGCAAGAATGGTTGTTGTTGAAATAACAATGGATAATCTAAATAAAATTGGCCCGATTAACATCAGATGACAAAAAAATAATAGAAAGCTCAGTTATTTCTTTAGAAAGCTACATCTTAGAATTCTGGAAACAATCTAGGTCTTGTTATAGGCTAAACATTATGTTTTGATAGATGTTGAGATACAAAAGTAAAGTCTGTATAGTGAAAGGCTTAGAGAAGCAAGTCCATCTCCCACCTTTGTGGCTGAGAAGCGCCCCTTGGCAGCAGAATCAATGTCATTCTGCAGTGCCACAGGGACAGGATTTAAAAGAATAAACAGGGATTGTGCACTGTCCAGTTCCATCAGGGCCGCCCAGGGGAGGGGGCAAGAGGGGCAATTTGCCCCGGGCCGCACAGGAGCCCCCACGAAAGTTTTTGGGGCCCCTGGAGCGGGGTCCTTCACTCAGTCCGGGGGCCCCGGAAAACTCCAGCGGGGCCTGGCCCCCCGGAGCTTCTTCCACTCCGAGTTGTCATGGGCAATTTGGCAGTGGGAGGTTCTTCCGCTCCGGGACCTGCTGCCAAAGTGCCCCAAAGACCCGCGGCGGGGGGTTCTTCCAGCACTTCAGCAGCGGGTCCCGGGGCGAGTTTTCGGCGGCAATTCCGCTGAAGACCCCAGGCTCCCTGAATCCTCTGGGTGGCCCTGTGTTCCAGAGGTCTGTCAGCATGGTACCATGCATTTGGAATGGAGGGGACAGGTCACAGAATCCTTTAGTCCTTTCCCCACCTGGGCACATTAGGGTTGCTTCAACACTTGAGCTGAAGAAGCTTCTACTGAGCAGAATTTCTTGCCCTCACCCATCCTGCTGAAATACCCATCGCACAGTCAGCTACCTGAGTAGGAGTCAGCCCTTAGCCCTGAGCTTGTTTACTTGTAATAATATAAAGATATTGTGCTGCACTGAGTATGGGCTTGTCTTAAACACATATTTCTTAACCAACATAAATAATTATTACGAAACTCCAGAATGTCACCTTTTGAATCTTGGGAGATAAAATCTTGTTTCCTCCTTCTACCATATAACTTTTCCAGCATGTCTAATATTATGATATCTAATGGGAATGCACTGCACTTTTAGGAAGTAACCAGGTGAGTACTGATTTTTTATTTTAAAAATATTAAACTATACTATAGTAATAAACTAATTATGAGGAACAGAGAAATAACACTGCAGTATTGGATGGCTTTGGACAACTTCAATTCAACTGCTAGATTCAGTTTTGTTTATTAAACACAGCAAAATTTGGCTGAAAACCTTTTGTTTTTTGCCCAGTGAGAGCAGAAAAAGCAGAAGAGTGATTGAACTTCTATGTGACCCCCAGTTGTCAGGAAACTATGCCCTATATTTGGTAATCTAGTGGAAATGCAGGACAATATTTAATTTTCAACAGCAATGTCAATCATATAACACATGGGCTGGAACTGAAAACTTTAATCTTGCCAAGGAAATCAGCAGAGTACTTTAATCCAGCTCCTGCTCTAGAAGAAACGATAAAGGCTTCTTAGCTGTCTGTCTTCTGATGTATGAATGAAGAGGTCACGCCTGCCAATGCATGAGAGCGAATGGAGCCTCTAGGATTGATGACTGAGTAGGGGCTGGTGACCCATCAATGGTAGGAAGCCTTAAAGATAAAAAAAAACAAAACTGAAAAAAGATATTTAGGAAAAAGCCTCAGGGGATCGAAAGCTCTTTCCATTCCTGCCATACTCAAAATCAAGAGGCAGATTTAACTGAGAGAGGAACACTCCTATATATTAGAACCACTCTTGACTGTATAGATTCAGAAGTCTCCCTCATAGCCCAATGGGTTGCATTCTTCAGTATTATCATTCTACTTTCCAAAACATTCCTCTATTAGATTTAAGGCCATAAATATGAAAGTTATGAGGGCAATCAGATAGTAGAACTAGAAATTCTAGAGATTAATAGCAGTAAATACCTGCTTCCTGTTCCTGCACATAACTTTTGGAATATTTGCTTATGGTAACATAACTAATTGTTGGAAAAGAGTTTGAGCTGATTGAAACTGTGATCTTGAATCACAGGACTCTTGTTACTGTGCAGGGGTGCACTCACCTCTCGTGAGTGCCTCCTGTTGGCTGGGTGTGGTGCTACTTTTCTTTCTCTTGGCACCCCTTGTAGGTTGTTGACCTCATCAGGCAGGTCTTCAGTGGATGAGCCCTCAGCTCAGTCACACAGTTGTCAATGGATGAATCCCTCTGGGGTTACAAAGGTCCAAAAGGACCAATCACTGCACCCTTGGTTAGGGTTTTTAGGCTCAGTTCTCAGCCCTTTCTTGGCTAAGTTTAAATCCATCCCTGCCCTGTTATAGACAATTACCCCTCAGGGCTTTCTTCCTCACGACTCTGTCTTCATCAGTTCTCACTGTCCCAGCTCTCCAGCTAGGGTAGCAAAATTCAACACGTGAGCCCTGTCTCTGGGCTGTTTGAATTCCAACCCCTTTGTCAGGCTTCTAGCAAATAGTCTTATCCCCTTCCTGGGGCTTAGGCCACTGCCCTAGTGGCCGGTGGAGGGACCCAGGCCCACCCACTACTCCGAGTCCCAACCCAGGTACCCTATGAACCGCAGTCACACACTGATCCCTTTAACTCCATCAATTAGCTGCTACTGTTTTTCCTGGGCTTCTTCCCACTGGGTCTCTTCTGTGTCACACAGTACTTCAGGGTTAAAATTTTCAGGTCTGCTCTCTCCTTGCAGAAAGCAAAATGCAGCCAGAACACAACTTCTGGTTACCTCTCAGGCTCCTGTGACTAAAGCCCTGCACAGATACAAAATGTATATCCGCAGATATAAATCGGATATCTGCAGAGCTGCAGGGCTTTACCAGGAAATGCAGAGGCAAAAGCAGCAGCATGTTGGGCCGCCGTTCACAGGAGGCAGCGCTCTGCAGGTTATCTCCTCCAGCGTAGCTGTACTGCCCTCAGCCCCACCCACTGGGGCAGGCACCTGGATCACTGGCAGCTGTCCCTCGAACAGGAGACTCAGATTGCTGCATGGAAGGGACTCCTGTCTGGGAGCGTGCAAGCCACTTGCACATGCTAGTATGACCAGAGACAGCTACTGGTGAGTCTGGTGCCCGCCCCAGTGGGCTGGGCTGGCGGAGGTACAGCCAGGCTGGAGGAGCTGCCCGTGCCAGACACTGGCTCCTGCGAGCGGCAGCCTGACATATTGCTTCTTTTGCTGCTGCAGTCCCGGTAGAGCCCTGCAACTCTGTGGATATACAATTTATATGTATGGATATAAATTGTGTATCTTCTCAGGGCTCTACCTTTGACCAGAACAGAACACCCTTCTTTGCTACTCAGGCGGCAGCCAGGAACTGGTCTGCTCAGCCCCTGCAGCTTCTTTTAACTGAGCCAGCTTTTCTAGTCAGGTCAGGATGATCCAGGTTCACTGTTCTTTTTCCTGGGGCAGGGTGTGGTAGGACCATGAGGCCTCCTTTAAATGTATACATATAATTAGTTTCATGTGGTTTTACATTTCCTGAACTGGAGAAACAGAGTGAAACTTGGCCAAATTCACAAGGTATTATTCTGTTTCCAAATAAAATGTAAACAAACACTCTCCTCCCACATATTTGTATTTATTTATTTATTAGCAGGGATCCTTTGTGAGGATTTGTAGGGAACTGAAGATTGGGAAGATAAGAGATAGCTTATGCAGGCCAAATCCTCTTTTCTATCTCTCTTCACATTCCCTAAAGACAACAGAAGATAAGTGAGAGACTTTAGGAGTGCTGGATGGTGTGAAACTATATGGGGCTTCGCCAAAAACTGGAACCAGCTCAGTCCAAAATGTTCACGAATGTCACTGAAATTTTAATTGACACTGTATGAAGTTGCAGGTTGACTGAACTTAAGCTACGTTTTTCAAAAAATAGGATTTCATAACAAAAGATTCTTGTAGTTTCCATTTACGTTCATTACTCAAAGTGTTCACAATAAAGACGAGAAATGGGCTGTTACATCTCTTACTATAACATTGCTTGGTTTTAAAAAGTAAGCATTTGCAAAGCACCATAGTGGCGTGCCCACATTTTCCCTCCTCACTATCATACTTTAAAGAGGTAATAACTGTGGTAATTACAACTGTTAAATACAATTTATCAAATAGGTTACACAGTGAAATTGACCATTTTAACTGAATAATCAATTAACTTTTTTTGTATGAGCAGCTTTGAGCAAATATTTATCAGATACATTATTCATCAAATGGCAAAATTTGTTGCATAATTTATCTCACTCTCATGCACTTATATAACTTTTTCAGTGTATTTTACTAACTCTAGGAGTAACTGTGGTATCTCTTAGTAAGAGGTGGCTTCTTAACAATGACTACACTCAAAGGGGTAGATCAAGGTAAGTTACAGTGCCAACACTGAACTTGTTCTCAATTTGTGTTTATGGCTTAGCAGACTGACAGACCAAATAATACATTAACTGCCAAATCAGTTTCTTCCTTTTTCTTTTTTTTGGGGGGGGAGGGGGTGTGCTGGATTCTTCATTTTACTTAGGTTGTTATTTAATAATTAGGTGAAAGGAGACACTCCACAGATATACCTGTGGATGATGTCTGTGTTAGTAATTAAGTTAATTATGTGTTTTTCTTGTTCCTCTGACACAATATTCTCAACTGATAACCACATTATTTTTGTACCTTTAATGGCTCATTGAATTTGTAAGCCATACCATGCTAATTTTCTTCTATAACTTCATCTGAATAGTTGTAATATTAAAATTAGAGTGTGCTGAAAAACACACCTTTCTGGGCTAGAATATGGAGAATTAAGTCTACAATTCCTCTAAGTGATTATTGTAATACCCTGCTGTGACATACTCAGGTTACAATCTAGACTAACAAGTAGCTGTATCACCCCTGCCCTCTAACTTGGGACACCCTTTACAATGCTTTGCTGCTGTAGCTTCCAGCTCTGATTGCTCAAACAGCCTCCAGCAATCAAGTCACTTCCAGCTATGTCTGCATGTGCTGCAGCCAGCCAACCACCCTTTAGCTCTTACCTGGCTTAGCTATACTGAAGGGTGACCCCAACACTCTCAGTCTTAGATTTCCCCCCAGAAATGTATGTCCTGTACTGCCCTCTCCTGGACTATACAAGTTCATATAAAGTCCATTATTGCTTTAATTGAAATAATATGCACATAACCTGCCACTCTAAATGGAGTATCCCTAACACTTCAATTTAAACACACTGGATTAGATAAAAGAATAAAACAAGTTTATTACTTAAAAATCTCTCTTTGTAGTTAAGTAAAAGCAATTAGGAATAAAAGTCAGAAATGGTTACAAGAAACTAAAGATAATGCTACTAGTGCCTAACTTAACAAACTATGTTAAATTCAAAGCAAAGTTTTCTCACAATTCAGCAGTCTTACTGACCAAACTTCTTAGGTCAGGACCCCTTCTCCCAGTGTTCAACAAATTCTTCCTTTGCACCTTCTGGTGCTGTGAATGTGATGGGCGGGGGGGGGGAGGGGAGAAGAGGGGGATGTCTTGGGGTGTTTGCCCCTCCTTTTTATAGTGTCTGTCTCCTGAATCTCAGCTGGAAATATTTTTCAAGGGGGGAGGTGGGGCACTAAAGGTCTATAGGGAAGGATGTTTCCTGCTGCTTTTCCTCAACTGTTGAAGCTTTTTTTGTTTTCATTCCTGCTTGATGACTGTTTACTGCATGCAAGTTAAGCAGAGCACACATTCCTTTGTTTGTGGCATCTCTGTTTGTCAACCTTAGTTTGAAACGTGTTTTCATTCCTTTGTTTTTCTTGGGGGGTGTTTTTCAAGAGCGTGGAAGTGAGGAGGGGGCTAGATACACTTAACAGTCCTTAAACTACTTTAAACTTAAAGCCAAAAACACCCCCCAAGAAAAACAAAGGAACAAGCTTCAGGAGTTAAAAGATAATGTAGGCAGAAGTCCAGAAATGGAGTGGGGGCTATCCAGTTTATTGCACACAATGCAGCATGCATGATTACCTGCCCTGTGGGCAGGTGACCTATGTGTGGATTCGGTGCAAGGAGTTTCTGACCCTCAGAGACTGGGATTTGGAGACCAGAGTGGCTGAACTGGAGGAGCTAATGGAGACAGAGGTACGTAGATGAGACTTTCCAGGACACAGTAGAACAGTCCCACCCATAGTCTGACAGCCTCTGTTCTGTTGAGGAGGTTGAAAGTCTCAGGGAAGGAGAACATCCAACTGGAGCAGAGGGAAAATATACCATAGTTAAGGTCCTCCTTCCAGATGATGATGTGGTATCCTCTCGCACTGAGGATACCTCTCCAAGGGAGGGACCTCCAGTTATTAGGAAGAGACAGATATTAGTAAAGGGTGATTCAGTCATTAGAAACATAGATAGCTGGGCTTGCAATGACTAGGAGAACCACATTGTGACTTGCCTGCCTGGTGTGAAGGTTGCGGATCTCTTGAGACATCTAGATAGGCCTATGTGTAGTGCTGGGGCCGTGTTTGTGGTACATGTAGGTACCAATGACATAGGGGAGGATAGGAGAAAGGTCCTGGAGGCCAAATTTAGGCTGCTAGGTAAGAGAGTGAAATCCAGGACCTCTATGATAGCATTCTCTGAAATGCTTCCAGTTGCACGCGTGGAGCCAGTTAGACAGGCAGAACTGCAGGGTCACAATGTATGGATGAGACGATGGTGTAGGGAAGAGGGGTTTAGATTTATTAGGAATTGGGGAACCTTTTGCAAAATGGGGAGCCTATACAGTAAGGATGGGCTCCACCTAAACCAAAATGGAACCAGATTGCTGGCACGTAAAATTAAAAAGGGCTGGGGGGAAAGCTGACTGGTGTGGAGGAGCATGTGGTTTGGACAGTAACATCCCTTAGGGGAGGATTTATTAATGGAGATTCTCTATGTCCTAGTAAGGAGAAGAGGATGGAAGATGATAAAATACTGGTAGGATCTGATGAGAAACAGTCAAATTAAAAAAATTCCCATTCAATTATGTCATGTAATGGTAGACATCTGAAAAGTGGCAAGTTTTTAAAGTCCTTATATACCAATGCTAGAAATCTAAATAATAAGATGGGTGAATTAGAGTGCCTCATATTAAACAGGATATTGATATAATAGGCATCACAGAAATTTGGTGGAATGAGGATAATCAATTGGACACAGTAATACCAGGGTACAAAATATATTGGAAGGACAGAACAGGTTATACTGGTGGGGAAGGGGCATTACATGTGAAAGAAAGCATAGAATCAAATTAAGTAAAAATCATAAATAAACCAAACTTTACCATAGAATCTCTATGGATAGTAATTCCATGCTCTAATAATAAGAATATAGCAGTAGGGATATATTACTGACCACTTGTCCAGGCTAGTGATAGTGACTGTGAAACACTCAGATTAGAGAGGCTATTAAAATAATGCAATAATAATAATGGGGAATTTCAACTATCCCCATATTGACTGCTTACATGTCACCTCAGGACAGGAAGCAGAGGTAAAGTTTCTTGACACCTTAAATGACTGCTTCTTGGAGCAGCTAGTCTTGGAACTCACAAGCGGAGAGACAATTCTTGATTTAGTCCAAAGTGGAACACAGGATCCGGTCCAAGAAGTTAATATAGCTGGGCCACTTGGTAATAGTGACCATAATATAATTAAATTTTACATCCCTTTGTTGGGGTAAACCCCACAGCAGCCCAACACTATAGCATTTAATTTCAGAAAGGGGAACTACACAAAAATGAGGAAATTAGTGAAACAGAAACCAAAAGGTACAGTGTCAAAAGTGAAATCTCTGCAAGCTGCATGGAAACTTTTTAAAAACACCATAATTTAGGTTCAACTAAAATGTATACCCTAAATTAAAAAACATAGTAAGAGAACCAAAAATGTGCCACTGTGGCTAAACAACAGAGTAAAAGAAGCAGTCAGAGGCAAAAATGCATCCTTTAAAAAGTGGAAGATAAATCCTATTGAGGAAAATAGAAAGGAGCATAAACTCTGCAAATGAAATGTAAAAATATAATTAGGAAGGGCAAAAAGAATTTGAAGAATGGCTAGCCGAAGACTCAAAGTAATAGCCAAAAAATGGTTAAGTACATCAGAAGTAGGAAGCCTGCTAAACAACCAGTGGGTCCACTGTATCATGGAAATGCTAAAGGAGCACTCAAGGATGATAAGGCAATTGGGGAGAAACTAAATGAATTCTTTGCATCAGTCTTCATGGCTGAGGAAGTGATGGAGATTCTTAAACCTGAGCCATTCTTTTTAGGTGACAAATCTGAGGAACTGTCCCAGATTGAGGTGTCATTAGAGGAGGTTTTGGAACAAATTGATAAACTAAACAGTAATAAGTCACTAGGAACAGATGGTATTCACCCAAGAGTTCTGAAGGAACCCATATGTGAAATTGCAGAACTACTAACTGTAGCCTGTAACCTATCATTTAAATCAACTTCTATACCAGCTGACTGGAGGATGTGATGCCAATTTTTAAAAAGGGCTCCAGAGGGGATCCTGGCAATTACAGGCCAGTAAGCCTGATTTCAGTACTGGGAAAACTGTTTGAAATTATAGTAAAGAACAAAATTGTCAGACACATAGATGAACATAATTTTGTTGGGGAAGAGTCAACATGGTTTTTGAGAATGGAAATCATGCCTCACCAATCTACTATAATTCTTTGAGGAGTCAACAAGCTTGTGGACAAGGGTGGATCCAGTGGATATAGTGCACTTAGATTTTCAGAAAGCCTTTGACAAGGTCCCTCAGAAAAGCTTCTTAAGCTGGCATGTGATAAGAGGGAAGGTCCTCTTATGGATTGATAACTGTTTAAAAGGTAGGAAACAAAAGGTAGGAATAAATGGTCAGTTTTCAGAATGGAGAGCGGTAAATAGTGGTGTCCCCCAGGGGGTCTGTACTTGTCCCAGTCCTATTTAACATATTCATAAATGATCTGGAAAAAGAGGTAAACAGTGAGGTGGCAAAATTTGCAGATGATACAAAATTACTCAAGATAGTTAAGTCCCAAGCAGACTGCAAAGAGCTACAAAAGGATTTCACAACACTGGATGACTGGGCAGCAAAATGGCAGATGAAATTCAGTGTCGATAAATTGAAAGTAATGCACATTGGAAAACATAATCCCAACTAGACATATAAAATGATGGGGTCTAAATTAGCTGTTAACACTCAAGAAAGAGATCTTGGAGTCATTGTGGATAGTTCTCTGAAAATGTCTGCTCAATATGCAGTGGCTGTAAAAAAATGGAACAGAATGTTGGGAATCACTAAGAAAGGGATAGATAAGACAGAAAATATCATATTGCCTGTATATAAATCCATAATATGCCCACATCTTGAATACCGTGTGCAGATGTAGTCACCCCATCTCAAAAAAAGATGTATTGGATATAAAGGTTCAGAAAAGGGCAACAAAAATGATTAGGGGTATGGAATGGCTTCCGTATGAGGAGAGATTAATAAGAATGAGACTTTTCAGCTTGGAACAGAGACAACTAAGAGGGGATAAGATAGAGGTCTATAAAATCATGACTATTTCTCACAACAGAAAAACTAGGGGTCACCAAATGAAATTAATAGGCATCAGGTTTAAAACAAACAAACTGAAGTATTTGTTCACACAAGGCATGGTCAACCTGTGTAACTCCTTGCCAAAGGATGTTGTGAAGGCCAAAACTATAACAGGGTTCAAAAAAGAACTAGAAAAGTTCATGGAGGATAGGTCCATCAATGGCTATTAGCCAGGATGGACAGAGATGGTGTCCCTAGCCTCTGTTTGCCAGAAGCTGGGAATGGGCAACAGGATGGAGCACTTGATGATTACCCGTTCTGTTCATTCCCTCCAAAGCACCTGGCATTGGGTGCTGTCGGAGGGCAGGATACTGGGCTAGATGGACCTTCGGTCTGACCTAGTATGGCTGTTTTTATGTTCTTAAGTGTATCCCAAAAGATCTGTGGATTCTAGGTTCTTTTGTAGAAGGTATTGTAGGTCTATAAGGGGTTTGATTCTCCTCTGACTTAATTTTTATGCTGGTGTAACTCTTCTCTGGATTTCAGTGGAGAATGCTATTCCTGACACCAGCACAAGTGTGAGCAATATCAGGCACAAATTGTCTAGGCTACACTGAGAGTATGAAGCTCATGGTAAGTCCACAGAAACCCACCCTTACATTTTTCTTTGGTAGATTTGCTCTCTACACTTAGATGAAATGTCGACTCATCCTTATAGTTTAATATAATTAGCATATAACTCACTTTGTTGGTGGGCAGCTTATTGGTGGTGGTTAACACTTATCTAATAAATACTTTTCATCCAAGTATCCCAAAGTGCTTTACACACTTAAAAACTGCACACACCTATCTTCCACCCATTGCTGAAAAGCAGCCATCAGTTGAGTAGAAGACTGCAGTATTAAAATAATAACAAAAACACAAAACAACAGTTTAAGTACAGAAAGTATAGAAGAAAATATAACCAACAGAAACTACCACAGGGGAATTTTTGAAAAAAAAAAGAAATTACCCAGTTAGAATTTAGTGAGAAAAAGTGAGGACCAGGAAGACAGAAAACCCCTCATGGCAAGAAATAGTTTGAGCAACTGTAAGCATTTTTTTTCCAGATTGTCTTTGAAATTGCTTTCGTTTTATTCCTTCTCTTAAATGGATTCTTCCCCCCATCCCTTCAGAATTGTAGTAAATAGAACTATTTGTTGGAACAAATGCATATGCTAACATGAATACATAATTCCCTTCAGAATTCTTCCCTTCCCCCTCCCACTCTCCCCCACCCCAAGTTGTCTACACTGATTGAAGCCATGAATGCACAAAGGAAAGGCCTTTTTGGGGATGTGGTTCAAACTATGATGCCTATAGAAACTACATAATAAGAGATGTCATAGGATCATTAGGTTAGGTGGTAGCTCAAGATTCTGTTACAACCAGAATTTGAATCCAGTAGGATTATAATAAATGAATCGGTGTATTCATAGTCAAAAATAAAACCAAAATAATATCTATTAAGATGACACAGTTAACTTACCTAGAGGGAGAGGCAGTGTGACCTAATGGAAGAGTACTAGACAGGGACTCAAGAGACCTGTCATTTTAATTTAGGTGGAATGTATGAGGCCAAAGAGTCAAAAGTGTTAACATGACCCTGAAACTGTCCAATATTAAACAATTTTAAACGAGGTTTGTGGTCTGGTATAAAGAGACTTTATTCTGCTTAGTGACATGGTAGACACACCATTAAACCTTTTTATAACCTTTTATTAAAGATACAGAAAAAAGAAGGGGGAAGAGCTTAAAGCAGTTGAAATGTAAAGTATTAAGTGAGGCTTTTATATTAATAAGATCCCATGCTCCCTTTCCTTTCTGCTGTAGAGAGTCTTTGGGGGGTGGGGAGGGAGACATGTTTGACAATCTCTTACATGATATTAAAGATGATAACTGTCACTTTTGAAGAAAAGAGAAGAAATTAGTTGATGGGCTGGGACTGTTGTTGTTAAAGTTCCGTTCAATTTCCTAGAAGACTCAACAAAACATACACACACAAAGGGGTAAACAAAAGAACAGCAAAGATAGAAAATGCTGCTTTTGTCTCTGGTTTTGATTCTCACTTGCAACCTCACTGCTGGAAAAACACAGGCATGGCACATTTTCTTATCAGCCACTCTGAGACATGACTAACTTGTACCAGCATTGGACTGGTTAAGGCACTGATTTGAGCTACTTCGTTCGGTTCACAGGCTGATATCAGTGTTGCAAAATATTCAGTCTTGGCCAGCTAAGCCAGACTCTTATTAGATAAAAGGAGAAGGAGAAGAAATAAGGTGGGGAAGGAGAAGGACACAAAGGTGTGTGTCCAGGTAGCAATGTCATCTGGCTTCCTCCCTGGCCCACTCTGGTCAGGACATCTTTTAAAATTAGGATAAAGAAGATTCAGGGTCCCAGAAGATCATGTTTGTGTTAGCCATAATGGTGATACTTTTTCTCCACAACGTGTTTTTTTTTTGTTTGTTTGTTTTTGAGGACCTCAGAAATGAGTGATGGGACCAATAGTCTATCCCCTCATTATTTTGTCCACCAATTAGGCCTAATTCCCAAAACACCAATTTTGGTTCATTAATATCCGGTTCCACACTTTTCTTGTTTACCATGCATGATGTATAATAGGCCTTTTTGTTTGGACTAATTCAGCCTTTCTGGCTACCGTTTTCATCTTTTTCCATCAACATTTGTTGTTGCAGTTGACTGAGTCATTTTATAAACTTTTGCCCACTTTACCAGAGTTTACCACAGCGGGCGTAGGTCAGCTAGGCCCCAATTATTACAATAGATTTTGGTTCTATTCCCAACTTGGCCACTGGTCTGCTGGTTGACTTTGGGCAAACTCATGTCACCTCCTTCTGCCTCAGTTTCCCCATCTATAAAATAAGGATGATGATGCTTGCCTCCGTTTTGTAAAGTGCATTGGGATCTACTGATAAAAAGCATTAGAGTTTATAGATATTCTTTGTTTAATTTTATCATGTTTGCCTTTGATCTGAGTTCTTTTAGTTAAAGGTTCTATTCTCTAATATTTCCAGAACTCTAAGGTAAAGAAGAAATTCCTCTGTCTTCAAGGATTATCTTGAAATAACATCATATATTTCAGTTCAGTGAGTGAAAGGAAGCACACCAGCAGCAAGTCTCACCAGGTGGCCCTTTTTAATATGTTCTCCTTAAATTTCAATCACAACTCATCTGGAATACAAACAACTTGCTGAACACAGTGTAGTAGCTTTATGCAGTGTACAGAAATATTTTATCTCAATGTCGTTTCAAAAGAAGATTGTGTGATGCCTCAAATAACTAAATCTGTTAATAAATAATTATACTTTGTATAGAAAGTGCCATTGAACAAAAAAGTCACATTTTCTCTGGGAGAAATGAGTGCCAATATTATCAGGTGGTCTTTATATCCAGTAAAATCTCAGTTATCCAGAGGATTCTAGGGACAACTCAGATCTTCAAATAGGTCAAAGGAGCTGAACAGATGCCCATCCCTGAACACAGATTTCAGAGTCTGCTCAACAGGCTACCCTGATTATAACCATTTTGAGACAAACAGTCCTCCATTTTAAACAAGATCAGGTCCTCCAAAGGAACTGGAAGGATGAGTGGTAAACTGGTTTTGGCCAAATAGGACAGTTCCCCTGTCTCACACACAAGTTTCTAGGAGAGAAGTGGTTCTCAAGCAAGGCAGAATTATGGTCCAAATCCTACTTACTTCTCAAAATTCCAAGGCACATTGCCCTGTTTTACACTACCCTTTTTATCAGACAGGGAGCAGAGGAGTTCTTCTATGGTATAATAACCACATATACCTATATCCTCAAATTACCATAAAAATGCAGTTGGCTGAGAAATTATCACATGACATAACATTTTTGCAATCTTGTTTTGCAACTGACTCTTGGTTGAAACAAGGTCAAATTAAATCAAGAAGCAGGCAACTGTGTTGCTCTATTTGATATATTTCATAACTTATTCTGCCCAAATGCTGCACTTTCTTTTCTACTCCTTTCTTAAGAGCAACAAAAATGATTAAAGGTCTAGAAAACATGACTTATGAGGAAGGATTGAAAAAAATGGGTTTGTTTAGTCTGGAAAAGAGAAGACTGAGAGGGGACATAACCATTTTTAAATATTTAAAAGGTTGTTATATACTTGGGAAGGAGGGAAAAAATTCTTAACCTGTGAGGAAAGGATAAGAAGCTATGAGTTTAAACTGCAACAAGGGAGGTTTAAGCTGGACATTAGGAAAAACTTCTTAACGGTCAGGGTGGTTAAGCACTGGAATAAATTGTCTAAGGAGTTGTGGAATCTCCATCATTGGAGATTTTTAAGAGCAGGTTAGACAAACACCTGTCAGGAATGGTCTAGATAATACTTAGTCCTTCCACGTGTAACTCACACACCTCCTGGGTGTGGTGTTCTGTCCCACCTAGTGGCACCAAGACCACTTAGAGCGAGATTAATGAGTTTGCTCTACAGCCTTAGCTAACAGTCAGCTGGCTTTTAGCTCATACGGTAGAGGCTCATGCACTAAGCTCTAGAGGTTCCCAGTTCAGTACTGCCTGCCAACGACTGGACTAGACTAGATGACCTCTCCAGGTTCCTTCCAGTCCTATGAATCCTATGAAATGTGTCTCAGCCATGGAGTGGAAGAAACAATGGTGTAAAAAACGGAAGTTAAAATGGCATGAGTATATGGGTAGATTAAAGGATCTTATTATCTAGTCATTTTATTGCGGGATTTTTCTAGTAGCTGTGCCTGAATTTCTGCTTTTTCATTTAATGATTTGTTATTCCTTTAAAAAATATATTTATTACTATAAGAAAGACTGATAGCATCACCTGCTAATGGAGCCTAGCATTTCCCATTATCAGAACGTGTAATGCTTAAATATTGACAAACCATTTGGGCTGACGTTTTCCATGCTGGATATCGGCCTTGGGCCATACGCTTTAGAACATTTCAGCCAAAATGGGTCAGCCATTTCTGAGAATGAGACTAGTGAGTAATTCATTGTTTTTCCCATATTTAAAAAAAAATCAGATAACTTTTTATTTGAAAAGCTGTAGCATTCCATGCATTGAAGCAGGGACTTGTAATTTGGCAGTTTTTTTGTATTCTGTTAGGGTTGTGCCTTTGGCTATCACCATGAAAATCTGCCTAAATTTGGCCACATTATAAGCCTTCAGAAAATCACAGCTTGCACATGCACAGATAGATACGGCTTCACAGCTAAAATATCTCAACAGACCATCTGCTGATTCTGGGCTGCTGAGGGCCATATTGGGGCTAGACACCAGAAACGGGAGCAGGGAGTAGTTTCTTCTATGTTCTTAATGGCACCTGTGCCGGCACCCAGACTGTGTAAAGGAGGAAGCTGCCTGATTTGAATGAAGTGGGGACAAGAGCTAGACCTAGAGTGGACTGGGAGTGCTTTATTTTGCAATCTCAGTAGTGTTCTTTTAATGTAGTTTGTTGTGTGAAATTTAATATTTATATCACAGAAGTGCCTTTGTGCATCAGCTCTTACGGAGTTGCAAGCCTTGCTTACGTTTCTTAGTTAGTTAGTAGCTTGGGTTGCAGGCTTTCATTAGAATAATGAGAGCCATGGTAGAGCCTATGGTTTAAATAGACAGACTAAGTGTGGGACTTGCAGGATCCTTTGGATTCAAACTTTTCAAGGGGAAAAAGCTGGTAAAAGTGTGGAGTGGTCTTTGCCACCTCCATTTCACTGCTGCCAGGACAGGGTGCCTCAAGGAGTTTTGCTGTTTTAAAATTACAAGATTATAGTAATGTTGCAGCCATTTAACCAAAAATCCAAATGTCTATCTCCAGCCTCACTCTCCATTCACAAGAGAGAGTGGAGCGAAACAAGAGAGATGTCATAAGTTTGTTTGGATTTAATCAGATCCTGTGCCCCAATTGCTAATCAGGCCTTCTGAATAGGTAGATGCTAGATAACTTCATATCTCTAAATTAATCTAACTGAAAAGTGCGTGCATTTCAAAATAAGGTAATCTAGATAGCAACATACCATTTCCTTGGGTTGTGCCCTTAACTAATTATGCCATTTCTGGCTTGTGACTAATGGACAAGATAGATGAAATTACATATCCAAACTGATATCCGTGGAGCTGAATTTTTCCATTTTGACAGAAACATCTTTCATGACTTGTTCACATAGTCTTTAGTCAGTTTCATTTGTGTCTTTGTGAAATAGAGGCAGAATCATATTCATAGTATGGAATAGAATAGAAACCATGTACCTTTTTTGTTAGAAAGGCTTATATGTGAATGAGGACTCTGTTCTGAAGGCCAAAAGGTGAAATAAAAACTCAAAGGAATGACAAACTGTTTAAAAAAGAAAATCTGGGACCAAATTATAGTAGCTGTAGATTCAAATCCTTTTTAATCACACACTTCTGCATCAAACCACAAATGAAGGCTAGCGATATGAAACTGCACTTGAAGACAGCCTGTAACACCTTAACCTCAACTATTAGGTCAACAACCTCCTTTGTAGTTGTACAGAGATATCTTGGGTTGAAACATTTATTTCTTAGTAGTGAAGCTAGAATAAAATGATTGATCTACTCTCTTAGGATAACTTTTATGTCATCTTCTGTAAGAGAGAACCATGATCCAGATGTTGCTTCAAAATGACTTGTCACAACACTCCTACGTGTGTCATCCCATAACTCATGAAACAAATCACACATCAGAAAGTAAGCTACTGTAAACCTATCTCAGCCTGACTTTCCTTTCACATTGGCATGGCTCCAGTGACTGGTGTGAGAGAAGAATCAGGTTAATTATATTGCACACAGTGCAAAAATGTTAATTAGCATAATAGTATTTTTTTTTATTTTTATCCCTCAAATCAGGAATTACAAATTTAAAGCACCTTTAACTTTACCCTTTGTACAATGGTTGTTTGGGAGATACGTTCAGGTCTTTGATTACATAATCACATAACATTAAAGAATATGACACATTGTTGTATGTATACTGCAGCTCTTTATTTTAAAAATGAGCTATGAATGTAGTAGTGTTTAACACTGAAGTTGCATTACATTACAATATTAGATGCAATAATTTACTTTTATTTTAGTGATCCTTAATTTGTTTTGTAGATGTAATTTGTACAAAACTGGTACCCAATGCCAAAGTATTGTACCATTTGCTTGGTAGTGAATACTACAGCTAAGATTTTTTTTCACTCTCATAGCTTTCCAAAATATTCTCCATTTGGGCTAATATTCCATTTGTTTTTAAAGGCCATTTTAAAAAAAAATTGATTTAAAGTTCAAAGAAAAAATACTAACCTATTTCTGAACTGTGTTTGGCTGAAAAAAAGAGTTTGAAACTCAGTGTGTAAATACTGCTAATGCTACATAACATAAGAACGGCCATAGAGAAGGGCAACAAAGGTGTGACAAGATTATTGTGATCAACAGATGGCTCAGGCAGTGGTGTTATAAGGAGGGCTTTGGGATGTATGGCCACTAGGAGTCATTCATGGACAGAGGACTGTTCTGTCGGGATGGACTTCACCTGAGTAGGGAGGGAAATAGACTTCAAGGCTGGCACAACAGATTAAGAGATCTTTAAAATAGGAATTTGGGGGAGATGGTTGGGAGATGTCCAGGTAATCTCCATGCCGGATTTTAACATTAAGAGGGAAGAAAATGAAGCAAGAAAGAATACTGTCGTGAGCAGGAGAATGGACATATGGAGGGAGGGTACTGTAGATACAATTCTGGCGGTAGAACGTCAGGGCCTAATCAGGTAAACAATGTGAGTGAAGCCAAACAGCAAGAATTAGGATGTTTGTACACCAATGCGAGGAGCCTAGGTAACAAAATGGAGGAACTAGAGTTACTAGTGCAGGAAGTGAAACCGGATATTATAGGGATAACAGAAACATGGTGGAACAATAGTCATGACTGGAGTACAGGTATTGAAGGCTATGTGCTGTTTAGGAAAGACAGAAATAAAGGCAAAGGTGGTGGAGTAGCATTGTATATCAGTGATGAGGTAGATTTTAAAGAAATAAGAAGTGGTGGAATGGATAAGACAGAGGCTGTCTGGGCAAAAATCACATTGGGGAAGAAATCTACTAGAGCCTCCCCCGGGTTAGTGCTTGGGGTGTGCCATAGATTGCCGGGATCTAATTTGGATATGGATAGAGACCTTTTTAATGTTTTTAATAAAGTAAATACTAATGGGAATTGTGTGATCATGGGAGACTTTAACTTCCCAGATATAGACTGGAGGGCAAGTGCTAGTAATAATAATAGGGCTCAGATTTTCTTAGTTACAATAGCTGATGAATTCTTTCACCAAGTAGTTGCTGAACCAACAAGAGGGGGTGCCATTTTATATTTGGTTTTGGTGAGTAGTGAGGACCTCATAGAAGAAATGGTTGTAGGGGACAACTTTGGTTCGAGTGATCATGACTTAATTCAGTTTAAACTAAATGGAAAGATAAATAAAAATAGATCTGTGACTAGGGTTTTTTATTTCAAAAGGGCTAACTTTAAAGAATTAAGGAAATTAGTTAGGGAAGTGGATTGGACTGAAGAACTTGGGGCTCTAAAGGTGGAGGAAGCCTGGAATTACTTCAAGTCAAAGTTGCAGAAACTATCAGAAGCCTGCATCCCAAGAAAGGGGAAAAAATTTATAGGCAGGAGTTGTAGACCAAGCTGCCTATAAAGCATCTCAGAGAGGTGATTAAGAAAAAGCAGAAAGCCTACAAGGAGTGGAAGATGGGAGGGATTAGCAAGAAAAGCTACCTTATTGAGGTCAGAACATGTAGGGATAAAGTGAGAAAGGCCAAAAGCCATGTAGAGTTGGACCTTGCAAAGGGAATTAAAACCAATAGTAAAAGATTCTATAGCCATATAAATAAGAAGAAAACAAAGAAAGAAGAAGTGCGACTGCTAAACACTGGGGATGGCGTGGAGGTTAAGGATAATCGAGGCATGGCCCAATATCTAAACAAATACTTTGCCTCAGTCTTTAATGAGGCTAATGAGGAGCTTAGGGATAATGGTAGGATGACAAATAGGAATGAGGATATGGAGGTAGATATTACCACATCCAAGGTAGAAGCCAAACTCGAACAGTTTAAAGCGACAAAATCAGGGGGCCCAGATAATCTTCAGCCAAGAATATTAAAGGAACTGGCACATGAAATTACAAGCCCATTAGCAAGAATTTTTAATGAATCTGTAAACTCAGGGGTTGTACCGTATGACTGGAGAATTGCTAACATAGTTCCTATCTTTAAAAAAGGGGGAAAAATGTGATCCAGGCAACTACAGGCCTGTCAGTTTGGCATCTGTATGCAAGGTCTTGGAAAAAATGTTGAAGGAAAAGTAGTCAAGGACATTTTGGTCAATGGTAATTGGGACAAAATACAACATGGTTTTACAAAAGGTAGATCATGCCAAACCAACCTGATCTCCTTCTTTGAGAAGGTAACAGATTTTTTTAGACAAAGGAAATGCAGTGGATCTAATTTACCTTGATTTCAGTAAGGCATTTGACATGGTTCCACATGGGGAATTATTAGCTAAATTAGAAAATATGGGGATCAGTATGAAAATTGAAAGGTGGATAAGGAACTGGTTAAAGGGGAGACTACAATGAGTCATACTGAAAGGTGAATTGTCAAGCTGGAGGGAGGTTACTAGTGGAGTTCCTCAGGGATCGGTTTTGGGACCAATCTTATTTAATCTTTTTATTACTGACCTTGGCACAAAAAGTGGTAATGTGCTAATTAAGTTTGCAGATGACACAAAGCTGGGAGGTATTGCCAATACAGAGACCGGGATATCATACCGGAAGATCTGGATGGCCTTGTAAACTGGAGTAATAGTAATAGGATGAAATTTAATAGTGAAAAGTGCAAGGTCATGCATTTAGGGATTAATAACAAGAATTTTGGTTATAAATTGGGGACACATCAGTTGGAAGCAACAGAAGAGGAGAAGGACCTCAGAGTATTGGTTGATCACAGGATGACTATGAACCGCCAATGTGATATGGCAGTGAAAAAAGCTAATGCGGTCTTGAGATGCAGGCAAGGTATTTCCAGTAGAGATAAAGAGGTGTTAGTACTGTTATACAAGTGCCTGTTATACAAGGCACTGGTGAGACTTCATCTGGAATACTGTGTGCAGTTCTGGTCTCCCATGTTTAAGAAGGATGAATACAAAGTAGAACAGGTTCAGAGAAGGGCTACTAGGATGATCCGAGGAATGGAAAACCTGTCATATGAAAGGAGACTCAAAGAGCTTGGCTTGTTTAGCCTAACCAAAAGAAGACTGAGAGGAGATATGATTGTTCTCTATAAATATATCAGAGGAATAAATACCAGGGAGGGAGAGGAATTATTTAAGCTCAGTACCAATGTGGACACAAGAACAAATAGATATAAACTCGCTATCAGGAATTTTAGACTTGAAATTAGATGAAGGTTTCTAACCATTAGAGGAGTGAAGTTCTGGAACAGCCTTCCAAGGGGAGTAGTGGGGGCAAAAGACATATCTGGCTTTAAGACTAAGCTTGATATGTTTATGGAGGGGATGGTATAATGGGATAGCCTAATTTTGGCAATTAACTAGTCTTTGACTACTAGAAGTAAATATGCCCAATGGCTTGTGATGGGATGTTAGATGGGGTGGGATCTGAGTTACTACAGAGAATTCTTTCCTGGGTGTCTGGCTGGTGAGTCTTGCCCACATGCTCAGGGTTTAACTGATCACACATATTTGGGGTCGGGAAGGAATTTTCCTTCAGGACAGATTGGCAGAAGCCCTGGAGGTTTTTCTCCTTACTCTTCAGCGTGAGGCACGGGTCACTTGCTGGAATGTTCTCTGCACCTTGAAGTCTTTAAACCATGATTTGAGGACTTCAGTGGCTCAGACACAGGTTTGATACAGGAGTGGATGGGTGAGATTCTGTGACCTGCATTGTGCAGGAGGTCAGACTAGATGATCATAATGGTCCCTTCTGACCTTAAAGTCTATTATTCTATGATACTGGGTCATACTAATGCTCCATCTAGTCCAGTATCCCATCTCTAGCAATGTCTAGAGGGAATGAACAAAACAGGGCAATTTTAAGTAATCCATCACCTGCCATCTAGTCCCAGCTTCTGGCAAAAAAAAAAGATTTAGGAACACCAGGTGCATCAGGTTGCATCCCTGACTATCTTTCCTAATAGCCACTGATGGACCTATACACCATGAATGTATTTAATTCTTTTTTTAATCCAGTTATACTTTTAGCCTTCACAACATCCCATGGCAATGAGTTCCACAGGTTGACTGCATTGTGCAAAGAACTTTGATTCTTTTAAACATGCTACCTATTAAATCCATTGGGTGACCCCTAGTTCATGTGATAGAGTGAATAACACTTCCCTGTTCACTTTATCCCTAACATTCATAATTTTATACACCTCTATCATATTCCCCCTTAGTCATCTCTTCTCTAAACTGAACAGTTCGTCTTTTTAATCTCTGCTCATGTGAAAGCTGTTCTATATAGCTCATCATTTTTTGTGTGTATCTTTTCCATTTCTTACATATTGAGATGGGGGTGACTGGAACTGTGCACAGTATTCAAGGAGTTGATGTATCATGGATTTATATAAGCAGCAAAGAATCCTGTGGCACCTTATAGACTAACAGACGTTTTGCAGCATGAGCTTTCGTGGGTGAATACCCACTTCTTCGGCATTATATTTACTGTGGTAGTGTCTACCCCTTTCCTAACAGTTCCTAACATTTTGTTAGCTTTTTTTGACTGACGCTGCACATCGAGTGGATGTTTCTGGAAAACTAATTACCATGACTTCAAGATCTTTCTTGAGTGGTAACAGCTAAATTAGATCCCATTCTTTTGTATGCATAGTTGGGATTCTTATTTCTAATGTACATTATTTTGAACTTATCAACACATTTTGTTTCCAAGTCTCACAGTTTAATGAGATCCCTTTGTAACTTTTGTACATCATCTTTAGACTTAACATCTTGAGTAATGTTGTATATCAGCAAATTTTGACACCTCACTGATCACACCATTTTCCAGATCTTTTATTAATATGTTGAATAGCAAAGGTGCCAGTACAGATCCTGGGGAGATCCTGCTATTAATCTTTTTCTATTGTGAAACCATTTATTCCTACCTTTTGTTTTCTGTCTTTGCCCTGTTACTGATCCATGAGAGGATTTTCCCTGTTATCCTATGAATGCTAACTTTGCATAAGAGCCTTTGGTGTGGGAACTTGTCAAAGACTTTCTGAAACACCAAGTACTGTATCAATGGATCACCCTGGTCCATATGATTGTTGACTCCCTTAAAGAATTCTAATACGTTGGTGAGGCATAAATTCCCATTATGAAAGCCATGTTGACTCTTTGCCAAAATATTGTGGTTTTCTGTGTCTGATAATTTTGTTCTCTACTATAGTTTCAACCAGTTTGCCTGGCACTAAAGTTAGAATTACTGGCCTGTAATTGCCAGGATGGCCTGTGGAGCCTTTTTAAAATATAGGCATTGCATTAGCTGACCTCCAGTCATTTGGTACAGAGCCTGATTTAAGTGATAGGTTACAATCCACCATTAGTAGTTCTGCGAGTTCATATTTGAGTTATGGTCCTAGTGACTTATTAATGTTTAATTCATCAGTTTGTTCCAAAACTTCTTCCATTGACATCTCAGTCTGGGACAGTTCCTCAGACTTTAACACCTACAAAGAATGGCTTTGGATTCCCCCATATCCTCTGCAGTGAAGACCAATGCAAATAATTCATTTAGCTTCTCTGCAACAGTCTTGTGTTCCTTGAGCGCTCCTTTAGTACCTCAGTCATCCAGTACCCCTACTGATTGGGCAGGCTTCCTGCTTTTGAGGTATTTTAAAACAAAAAAAGTGGTTACTTTTGTTGCTTTCTGTGTCCTTAGCTAGTTCCTCTTCAAAATCTATGTTGGCCTGCCTTCTTAAACTCTGCAACTCAAGTGCAAAAGTATATGTTCCTTTCTATTTCCGTCAGTAGGATTTGACTTCTAGCTTTTAAAAGATGCCTTTTTGCCACTGACCACTTCTTTTATTCTGCTATTTAGGCTATTTTTTTGGTCCTTGTGTGTGTGTGCGTGCATTTTATGCTTGTTTTTTTAATTGATCATATACATTTAGTTTGAGACTTTGGTATGGTGTTTTTAAATAGTATCCATGCAGTTTGTAGGCATTTCACATTTCTGATTTCTATTTAACTACTTCCTCATTTTTTGTATAGTTCCCCTTTTTAAAGTTAAATGCTACTGTAATGGGTTTCTTTGGTATTTCCCCCTCTACAAAGATGTTAAATTTAATTATGTTATGGTTGCTATTAAGGAATGGTTCAACAATATTCATCTTCTGGATGACATTTAGGACAAAATCAAGAATTCTTTTTCCCCTTCTGGGCTCCAAGATGCAGTCATTTGTAGATGTCTAGACATTTTATCTCTGCATCTCATCCTTCAGTGACATATAGTCAATATGAGAATAGTTGAAATAACCCTTTATTATGTGTTTTCTGCCTTTGTAACCTCTCTGATCTTCCTGAATATTTCCCAGTCACTGTCACCACCCAGGTCAGGTGGTCGGTAGAATATTTTTACTGTTATATTCTCATTTTTCAAGCATGGAATTTTTATCCATAGAGATTCTGTGGTACAGTTTGATTTATGTAAATTTACTTTATTTGATTCTATGGCTTTTTTCATGTATAGTGCCGCCGCACCACCACCATTGCCACCTACTCTGTCATTCTTGTATGTTTTGTACCCTGGTATTACTGGATACATCAATATTCAAGTTAAAAAATAAAATGGTGAATATTAATAAAGTTGTGATTCATACTTTTGAAAACTGATCCCCCTTCATGAAAATGAAACCAATAGCTACCCTCCTCTCATGTACTCCACCATGTGCTGTTAATTACCTACACAGCATCTTCTGTCATCCCATGGCAATTTAGGGATTTTATAGTGTGGCCTATTACTGTAGTATTTAGTTCTTCATACATACTCCCAAGGAAAATGCTTCCTAATCTGATAATCACTTGTTTTAATATGAGCACTGAGATAGTTAACAGTATGGAAGTTTTAAAGTAAGGGGACTGATTGAGCAGCCATTGCAATTAATGGGGCAGTCCACACTGCAGATATCTCTGCAAACTGATTGGTTTCACTCACTTCACATTTTTGTTGTATTTTAAATTAAATCTGAGTCTCTTTAGAGAATAACTTATTGGCCAAGTATATGGTAAATATTTGGGAAACATTAAAGATAATGGATTAATATAACCCACATTTCCCTTTTCCAGATACCGTGTGAAAGGATAGCAATATAGCCCCGTGGCAGAGATGACAAGAAACAAAAATGAACAGTCTGTGTAGATTTGTGGTTAACTCAACACTGCCTTAGAACCATAGTGTCAGAAGGGACCGCAAGGGTCATTTAGTCTAACCCCCTGCCAAGTTGCAGGATTTGTTATGTCTAAACCATCCAAGATAGATGGTTGTACAGCCTCCTTTTGAAAACCTCCAGGGAAGGGCCTTCCACAACCTCCCTAGGCAGTCTGTTCCATTGTCCTACTGTTCTTACAGTTAGGAAGTTTTTCCTGAGATTTAATTTACATTTGCTATGCTGTAATCTGAATCTACTGCCTCTTGCTCTGCCCTCTGTGGCAACAGAGAACAACTTTCCTCTATCTTTGTTATGGCAGCCTTTCAAATCCTAAAGCATTTTCCTTCTGGATTTGGGCTTTCTTTTTCCTTTCAGTATTTATTTTAACATGTTAAAACTGGGGTATTTTATGCTTTTATAGTATTATTCTGAATAAATATTTAAAGGCAAAAATATCCAGGCCCTATGGGAAAAGGTATGACAGCAACAGTTGGGCTAACTCCACTAGAGAGGAAAATAAAGTGCCACTTTGAACTCCTGTCCTGACCTTTACTTTCAGCAATGTCTTCCTTGGGGACAGGATGCTTTTATGTCTTTCTCACTCTTATTTTTTTTTCTTTGATAAATTGAGTGAATGGAAGGTATAGAGAACTCCAGGGTTAATTTTTTGTTAAAGTTACATATAGAGGTGTTCAATGCTGTTGAAGTTGCAAGTTCAAGGGAGCAAGTAGAAAAATAAAACAAAAGAGATCTTGGTGATGAGGATCAAAAAGAATTGAAAAAGGGGCTAAAGTAGTTCTCTTACTGCCTCCTAAGAATTGATGATAAATATATAAAAAACTATAAGTGAAATTAAATGGAGCATCTGGATTAAGTATTTTCTTTAACAAAGTCACACATAGATATATTATTTCCTGAAACAACCTGTTTCTTTTCTTTTAACTTAGATTACCAATAAAGTTAGAGGATAATTATTCTGTATAATTAAAGAACATTGAACACATAGTAGATAGTCAATGAAGAGACAGCTTTAGGTAACTTTGTCTGATTTAAAGGTTCAATTATGTAGATCTATGGCATTTAATATGAAGTGATTTCATCTATTGAAATAATATAAATGCGAGATAATGCTAACAAAAAAGGAAAAGTATAACGTCTTTAAATATAACAACACTTCTGCAGTAAGGAAAAAATTATCATTAGACTCTGTTACTCGTGCAGAGTCATCAGTAATTACTAGAATGAATGTAATCAGAGTCAGGCTATTTGTTACTTTGTGCAACTCTCTCAGTGTGATTAATATGTAACTGAGGTCAGAATCTGGCAAATACTACATTCAGACAAGTTATGTAAAGTAACTTTTGACATCTTAAATTATTTAATTCAGCCTCTAATCGTGTTTACCTTAACTGAGACATTATCTTTTGGATGACACTGAATAATTTATCTGCTTACTGTAAGTTATTTCTTAAATACTGAAGATTTGTCTATATGTGTCTATAGACAAGACATGATACACAAATACATGTCAACTTGATCCTTAATTAGGGAAAACAGTCTAAGACTTTCAGAAACTTGAGTTTTATACTAAGAATCTAATGAAATTTCAAAATCTAGAAGGTATGTTTTCAAGTTCTACATCTGAAATCCCTTTTTATTGAAATTCAGAAAATATAGCTGGTAAAGATATCATTACCAGACAAATTATTTATCTGAAACATATTTTTAATTCAATATCTTATGACTTATATTTTGGAGATACCAGGATTATTACTCTAACAACTCTGAAAAAAAATATTCTGGCCATAATTAAATAACTTTAAAAACGTCATGCTACATTAGTTATTCAAGACTTACATAGTATAACAGATCAGAATCTGACCTCAAGTCTGTTGTAGAAGCAACATGATAATGAACTGAAAATGTTTGTAATGGGACCAAATATCTGTAGGAGACAACATTCTCATAAATTCATTGTATGTGATTGTTATATATGTTGCTTATTACATATTGTTATATTATAACAACCATCATGGCAGCTCACATGATGTATCAGATGTATTTTCACTGCATGTCATAGGTGCTTACAATTTCACACTGATAAAGGAGATAAAATTCTGATTCTGCTGCCCTAAAAACACAAGTACCTATAATCTGGAGCTAAAAAAGAATCTTCTTTTAGCTTTTAATAAATAGGACAGTAATCCTGATTACATGCTAAGAGTGGTAGTAATAGATGTCAGAGTGGTAGCCGTATTAGTCTGTATCAGCAAAAAACAATGAGGAGTCCTTGTGGCACCTTAGAGACTAACAAATTTATTTGGGTATAAGCTTTCATGGGCTAAACCCCACTTCATCAGATGCATGGAGTGAAAAATACAGTAAGCAGTATTCATATTACAGCACATGAAAAGATGGGAGTTGCCTTACCAAGTGGGGTTCAGTGCTAATGAGGCCAATTTAATTAAGGTTGGAAGTGGCCTATTCTCAACAGTTAACAAGAAGGGGTGAATATCAAGAGAGGGGAAAGTACTTTTGTAGAGCTAATGAGGCCAATGAAATCAAGGTGGACGTCACCCATTTCCAACAGTTGACAAGAAGGAGTGAGTATCAGCAGAAGGAAAATTACTTTTTGTAGTGACCCATCCACTCCCAGTCTTTATTCAGGCCTAATTTGATGGTGTTCAGTTTGCAAATTAATTCCAGTTCTGCAGTTTCTTGTTGACGTCTGTTTTTGAAAATTTTTTGTTGAAGAATGGCCACTTTTAAGTCTGTTATTGAGTGTCCAGGGAGATTGAAGTGCTCTCCTTTTTAAAGTTACAATTCTTGATGTCTGATTTGTGTCCATTTATTCTTTTCCATAGGGATGGTCCGGTTTGGCCAATGTACATGGCAGAGGGGCATTGCTGGCACATGATGGCATGTATCACACTGGTAGATGTGCAAGTGAACAAGCCCCTGATGGTGTTGCTGATGCGGTTAGGTCCTATGATGGTGTCTCTTGAATAGATATGTGGACAGAGTTGGCAACAGGGTTTGTTGCAGGGATTGGTTCCTGGGTTAGTGTTTTTGTTGTGTAATGTGTAGTTGCTGGTGAGTATTTGCTTCAGGGTGTGGGGGGACTTTCTGTAAGCGAGGACTGTCCTGTCTCCCAAGGTCTGTGAGAGTGAGAGATTGTCCTTCAGGATAGGTTGTAGATCCTTGATAATGCACTAGAGAAATTTTAGTTGGAGGCTGTTGTAAACAGATAGTTAAGAGTTAATGCCTCTTTTACCTGTAAAGGGTTAAGAAGTTCACCTAGCCTAGCTGATACCTGCCCAGAGGAACCAATGGGGGAACAAGATGTTTCAAAAGGAAGAAGGGAAGTTTCATTTGTTTAGAGTCAGTTTCAGTTTCAGCCGGACTGGAAAAGATCAAGGAACCAGCCACTTATCAGAATAGTAAGTTTTAGAAAGGAATAAATAGGTTTATGTTTATTTTCTTTTGTAACTTGTCTTTGTGCAATTAGGGGAATTATCAAATTGGGTATTCTTGTGTGTATTAAGGTTTTTGCCCAGGGGAACATCCTGTGTTTTAAATCTGTTTTCTGTGAGATCAGCTTGTATGCTGTCTCCCAGAGGTTTTTTTCTTTTACTTTTCTTTTCTTTAATTAAAAGCCTTCTTTTTAAGAACTGGTTGATTTTTTCCCCTGTTTTTAGATCCAAGGGAATTTGATCTGGACTCACCAGGGATTGGTGGGGGGAAAAAGAGAGAGGGAAGGAGTAATTCTTCCTTGTTTTTTAGATCCAAGGGAATTGGATCTGGACTTACCAGGGAATTAGTGGAGGAGTCTCTCAAGGCTACCCAGGGAGGGGAAGGTTTTTTGGGGGAAGAGAGTTTTCCAGATAACTCAGAAATCTGGATGATGGCAGCGAGACCAGATCTAAGCTGGTAGTTAAGCTTAGAGGTGTTCATGCAGGTCCCCACATCTGTACCATAAAGTTCAGAGTGGAGGTGAGACCTATGACAAGGACTGTAGGTGATGGCTAGTAACTTCTGTTACTTTCTTTGTTGAACATGTCCTGTAGTAGGTAACTTCTGCTTACCCTTCTGGCTCTGTCAGTCTGTAATAGATGTGTACATTTGCACTTATACACCCATGCACACCACCCATACATCCTTCCGTTGAAGTAAATACCTGAAATGTAACATGCCACCAAGGTCGAAGAAATCTCCAGTTTCGGAATTAATATGGCTTGAGGTAATTCCCCAATTTTCACAAAGTTGTTTACCAATGTGAAAGATCCTACAGGGGCATCCATTATTATATTATAAAAAGATATTTTTAAGTGCATCTTTTAGCACTCTGAAAACTGTAATTTGTTCCAGCTTAAGTTTAGAAGCTTAATTGGAACTTCTAGGCTTGGACATATTATGGCAAACACTTCCTGCATGACCTTGGGTAAGTCACTTAGCCTCTTTAGTTATGTCTATGCTGCAATTAAAATCCTGTGACTTTCCCATGACACCTGACGTTGGCTCTTGTAGCTCAGGCTAATGGGCTGTTTAACTGCAGTATAGATGTTCGGGCTCAGGCTGCAGCCCGGGCTATAGGACCCTGCAAGGCGAGAGTTAAATAGCCCCTTCTATTTTTTTATGACACTATCCTTTCTCTCTACACACTGAAGTATTTTCCAAAAACCTCTGAGATAAGAAATATTTTATAATTTGAGATGTTAAAAACCATTTCCTAGAATACCCTTATTTAGAGCAATCAGAAATATTTCTTCACACAAAGTTGTAGTGCTTGTACAGTATTTCCTTTCCTAACTAACTTTTCATAAGTATAATCTAATTAATTTTCAATGTTTCTGCTCCCCTTACAAATTAAATAAAACTTAAATTGTCAAATATTTACTTTTCTTATGCATAATAGGCAAACATCTATTCAAAACTCAGCCTATGAGGACAATAGCACTTAAAAAACCACTTTACAACTGTTTCCTTGGTAACTAACACAGAGCTAAAAGAATAAATTGCACAGAGTGGAAGGAAACAAATAGGCAAATCTTTCCACTTTTTCACTAAATTTGAACTCCAATTAACACTCCCCATTCCAAACCTATCAATATTTCAAAAATTAAATATGAACTGGGGGACAGAGGAGTGACACTTCTTTTACTCCTGTTGGTTCACCTGTTTAACGTTATTTAAGTTTCTGCATGCATCACACACACAGACACACACACACCACCACCACCAAAGCTATATGATCTAAAACCCAGTATGAAGCCAATAAAAAAAGTATTGAAATCATGCATATTAGGGAGATGGGGGTAAATGTTGTAGATGCAAGAACCTGGATTACTTCATCCCATGGAGCATTCAAGCAAATGTTAAAGATGGAAAAGAATAAAACACAGACTATAATTAGTATTTACCAGTAGTATCTCCTTTTAAGCTTTTTTCAAGATTGTAATGGTTATGAGCAACATTAAGGGAAGATTGTACCCAGCTCCTTCATGCAGGTTCAAAAAGAGGGAGATGGAAAAAGCCAGCTGCAATGGCTTTGATCCAGCAAAGTGTGCAAGCATGAGTTTATACCTAAGCATGTGAGTAATCTTGTGAATTCTAGCTGTGAATTTAAGCTCAGTGTGACTAAAACTGAGCTTCAGGTTTCAGAGTGGTAGCCATGTTAGTCTGTAAAGAACTAATGCTAATTTTTCTCCTACTGTTACTCACACCCTCTTGTCAACTGTTTGAAATGAGCCATCCTGATTATCACTACACAAGGTTTTTTTAGTCCTGCTGATAATAGCTCACCTTAATTGATTAGTCTTGTTAGAGTTCACAACCCCCCTTTTTTCATGTTCTCTGTGTGTGTATATATATATCTTCCTACTGTATTTTCCACTGCATGCATCCAATGAAGTGGGTTTTAGCCCACAAAAGCTTATGCCCAAATAAATTTGTTAGTCTCTAAGATGCCACAAGTACTCCTCATTCTTAAAACTGAACTGTTAATCTTTCATCCCATGCCCTTTCCCCCCTCCCTCCTTTCTTTGGGTATGTCTACACTTCAAGTTGAAGGTGTAAATTCCAGCTTGAAGATATATAGCCACATTATTTATGACTGATCTAGTGCACTAAAATAGTAGGAGAGGCTAGCCACCCCAAGACCAAGTTGCTAAATATGTACTCAAGATGGCTAGCCCCTGTGCTGCTTGGACTGCTGCAGCTTCCCTTTATTTTTATCATGCTAACATGATCAGAGCTCATACAGGTATGTCTCCTTAAGGTGGAATTTACATCTCCAGCTCAAAGTATGGATATGCCCTCAGTCACTGTGAAGAATGCAACCATCCTGTTTGTTACTCTGGCCTCGCTCTAGGTCCTCACATCCAGGCTGTGTTTAAATATTGCTGGGACTTCCTTTGTAATACCCTAAGATACAGCTTTTCTCCACCACACAGCTGAAATTCTTGCCTCTTGATTGCTGCAACAGCCTCTTCTCTGGTCTTGACAAATACAATCTTGCTTCACTTGTAACTATTCAGAATGCTCCTGCAGAGATCATTTTTCTGGCTCCTCACTTTGGCCATGTCATCCCTCTCGTTTCACCCCTCCATGGCTCCCCCAGCTCCCATTTCTCCGTGACATTAAAGACAAATTACTTGTCTTCACTTTCAAAGCCTTCATGTCCTGTCCCCACTCTGCTTACCAACAGTCATATGTTATTAAGATGTCAACTCGTGCCTCTGCTCTATCAAAAAGTCAAGCCTTCATCTACTGGTTAAATTTTCAAACAAGCATCTTTGTTCTTTTCCACCATGCTGTGTCTCACCCATAAATATCTGCAGAGCCATCTCGTTGCCCTTCCTTTAAAGCTCTCCACTTAAAACAGTTTGTCATGTGTCCTATAAACAAACTTGAAAATAAATATTCAATTAGTTGCTGAGACCTTTGCCTATCATACTGACCAGCACTGTCTGGTTCCTTGTGCTCTCCCTTTCCATCTATTTTATCCATTTGTTGTATTGTGCATAGATTGTAAACACTTTGGGGGCAAGGACTGCCTTTTTGTTATGTGTTTGTGTAATATTTAACAAAATGGGGAGCTAGTCCATGACTTGGGCTCCCAGCTGCAACAACAATGCAAGTATTAAATAATAGTTCCTTTTGAAGTCAGCACATCTACCTATGTACTTAGAGTTAAGCATGTGGCGCCCGTCGCTGTCCTTGCACACACTAATTCATCTTTGCTCAGATGACTTCTAAAATTCTGAACCTATGAGTAGTTTCAAACAGATGCTATTTTAAAAATAATTTTTTTTTAAATGACAGAGGAATGTTTTTCCTTTCCCCTGAAATGTGTATTTTTCTTGGGGCCCATATAAATCGCAATATTCAGTATTAGATCAAGACTGATAGGTTTATGATCTGTTATCTAGCTGCGCAGTTAGGAATAGGAGCTTTATATTTTTGGGAAGGGAAGATTCATAGCTTCCCATCTGGATGCCTATCACTACTTTCTAGTCCTGGAAGTCTCAACAATATTAAAGTCATGACACACTGAAATACCAAAAAACAAAAACAAAAAAAATGTGTGATCACTTTTAGAGGTGTGTGAAATTTTTATTGATTTTTCTCTCCCTATGACTCCTGTACAATTGGACTCGCACTGACTAAGGCATTGAGCTATATAGGCAGAAGCATGCAAAAAGTTATCCCAATTGTTTAAAAGACTCTCTAAAACATAATTTTATGTGGCATATGGGGCATATTGAGCATACATGATGGTATGGTAGATAAGACTTTATTGGCACTGTCAAGGTTCTTTCCCCATTCTGAACTTTAGGGTACAGATATGGGGACCTGCATGGACACTTCTAAGCTTAATTACCAGCTTAGATCTGGTATCACTGCCACCATTCACAAGCACTCCCTTCCTTGGGTAGCCTTGAGAAACTTCACCAATTCCCTGGTGAACACAGATCCAAACCCCTTGGATCTTAAAACAAGGATAAATTAACCATCCCCCTTCCTTTCTCCCTCCAACTCCTGGTGGATCCAGATCCAACCCCCTTGGATCCAAAACACAAGGAAAAATCAATCCAGGTATTAAGAAAAAGGCTTTTAATTAAAGAAAAGAAAGGTAAAAGAAAACCCTCTGGGAAGATTAGCATACCAGCTACTCTCACAGACAACAGATTCAAAACACAGAGGATGTTCCCCTGGGCAAAAACTTTAATACACACAAGAATACCCAAATTTGATAATTCCCTTAATGGTACCAAGACAAGTTACAAAGAAAATAAACATAAACCTATTTATTCCTTTCTAAAACTTACTACTCTGATGAGAGGCTGGTTCCTTGATCTTTTTCACTCCAGCTGAAACTGAAAACTAACTAGACAAAGGAAACTTCCCTCCTTCCTTTTGAAACATCTTGTCCTCCCATTGGTTCCTCTGGTCAGGTGTCAGCTAGGCTAGGTGAACTTCTTAACTCTTTACAGGTAAGAGAGGCATTAACCCTTAATTATCTGTTTATGACAGGCACTCATTTGGAATGACATAGCTTCACCATTTTAAAGTAATTTTGGCAATGCCAACTTATGCCAGTAGAAGCTTTACACTGTACTACAGTATTGTGTATTCTTATTGTATTTATATAAATTAGAGGGAATATAGGAATGAGCTGGAAGAGAGGAAGTCAAAGCAGCAGTTCTAAATGAAATTTCAAGGATCTTAGAGGTGGAAAGAAAGGAAAAGGGATGGTAATTGGAGAGGCAGGTCAAATGCACAGAAAATGATCTCTGATTGTTATACTTATTTTACAGATAAAGCGGACTAACACCAAATTATTTTAACTGAATAGTCTAATATAAACCTGTTATATAACAAATGTAATAACCTTAAACCATTACCAAAGGTTAAACTGCTGCTAACATAAAACAAAAAGATTCTGCAGAACACCTAGTGATGTTGAGGTGCACATTATATCAAAGTTTCCAGAGTCTTCACAGCAACTTTGATACAAGGTAGCAAAGTTCAATATAAGCTAAGTTCGTTCTGTCAAATACAATGAAAAAGAAAGAATGGGCAAGGAAAGCTAGACATAACCACACTTTTCCATAGAATTGTCACGGGTTGTGCAGGTTCTTGATTCATTCTTACTCTTAAAGAATGCCAATGGTAGTCTGTACCTTTCTACCCAACCTTGTTTCTTTGACTCGTCATAATGTTAAGAGGAAACTCTGTAGAGAAAATGTAGGCTAAAGAATTTGAGCATGTGTTGAAAAGTAGTTACAATTTTTATTTATATATTTATTTTGATTTAAAATATGTAAATACGTATGTATAACCTCTAAGCAATCTAACAATGAAAACTTAAAATGTATAGGGGGTATCAGTCAGCAATATAATACAATAAAATAAGTTAGCATACTACCCAGTAAGTACATCAGTAAATTATACATAATCCTTCTCCGCCAAAATGCCCTGGAGTCAGCCCTCCCCTGAAGTATTGTCAAATTGATGGGTTTTGCAGCATGCCTGAAAGTCAACACATTCAGGCTATTTTTGCATTATTTATTGATAGCTGTCCTGAACAATTGAAAAGAAACAAACAAAAACAATGGTAACAGAAAACTTATTGCAAGTGTTAGGAGTTATTTTCTTTTATAATTTCTCAGGCAGGAATAGACTAACATAATTATTGACAATACTTTTATATAATGCTTTTGTACACAATAACTTCAAAGTACTTTGAATTGAGTGCTCTTTCTGTGCGCTAGGGGAGTATTATTCTCATTTTGTAGATGGGAAATGAGGCACAGAGAGGTTAAATAACTTGCCAAAGTCACAAACATCACAGACCTAACTGGGAAAGAACCTATACATCTAGTGGAGATGAGCTATCGTTAGCAGGCTGTCTATAAGCAAGGACTGGCCTGTCTCCCAAAAATCTTTGATGATGCGCTGGAGAGGTTTAGTTGGGGGCTGGCCCTCAGTATGCCAACATCTTTATGGGCTGACTTAGTGATGACATCTTCATCATCTGGCATCCCACCATCAACCTCAGCCTAATCCGTTCTCTCCTATACATCTAGAGCATCTTAATTACAGTTGTCACCGTATTTTATTTGTATTGTGTGTGAGAAGTCCAATGGTATCTGTTTAAATCCCAACTGATTCAGACAAAGAGGGTTTTTTTAATACAATAAATTGCTCTTATTTTATGTTTTGAAGAAATGACTGTGATTTGGTGATTAAATATTGACAATTTTTCTATATCAGTCTCAAAGAGATGGAGAAGATGTTGGATGGCACATTACTATTGTGGCTGGATTTGTAATTCAGAATCAGGTTGATCTGTAGAGTGAACAAGTACACAGTGCAAGGAAATTACAGCTATTATCTTACTTAAACAGCACCATAGAAAGAATAGGCTTAAACACTAAAGTCTAATCTAAAATGATGATCTGTAGGAGATGGGCTATAGACAGATAAAATTGCTTTGCCAATTATATTTACTTCGTTTATAGCTGGCTGGTCACGACAAGCCTTGTTGTTAATGTTTCAGAATCTATACAATAATTAGCTACCCATTTCTGTCTCTAATTAACTACAGTTTCTTTTCTAAATCTTTTTTCACATTAAAATTGTTTAACCTAACAATCATTAATGATATACAAACACAATAAAAACTCTGGTTGATTGGTTGGTTGATTGGTTTTTTGTAACCAGCAAGTTATATGATGGTTATGATTTCCCCTTAGGAAAAAAATTATTAAATCTCCAACAGAAACCAAAGATATAGGGACCAGAAATTACCTTGATTGTAGAAACTCCAGAACAGACTTTTAGTTAAGGCTGGCAATTTCTGTTCCTAGGGACGTATTTTGTCCATGAAGACATGATTTATCAGTGTGGTAAGTATAAACCATTTTAACAACGGATAGGGGGTAATTTAAGGTATTTAGTTGACAGTGACACTGTTATAGTGTAATTAGAGTGATTGCAGGCAAGAGTTTAACTGCATCCCTCCCTTAATCTATAGTCATTGTGAATCACCTAAAAGACAGTGTCTAAGTTATTATGCCAATAGTAAATTCCATATATCGCTCTGTATGTAGACAGTTAATACAGAACAGAAACAATAGATTCCCCATCACTGTCAAATCTAGATGTAGATTATAATTATGTACTTCACTTTGTCTAAATATGACTATTGTAGACAATTTGAGATAAACAAGCTACGTAAATAAAAGACACAGAAAAAATTCTATATTCCTCCTCTCACTGTCCATAGTAAGTGTAATTAGTTCAAGTAACTGACCTGTTCAAACTTGAGAACTAAAATGGTTTTAATTAAGGCATGAAAAATGTCTTCATGACTAAGTGATTGAATTCTTTCAATAAAATTCACTTGGATAATTAGTACCTTAGTACGTGTAGTGACATTTAAAGTAAAAATATTGAACTTTCACTGTTTAAGCGTTATGATTTTTATCTCAAATTAAAGTCAAACTTTAAGTAATTTTGTGTCTACAAGAAGACTTGATATTCCCCATGTGAATCTTTCCCACATAGTAATGTTTACAGCTTTATAATACTCCTGTGTATTAGAAGTGTTATCTCAACTATACAGATGGGAGACCCTAGAGTCAGCTTGGACCAGCTAACAAAGTAAAATATATTGACCTAAGTCTACACTAGAGAAAAAGCTATGGTTTCTTTAGTTAACCTTATTCTCTTTTCAAAAACTATACAAAACTTGCCCAAGGTCACATAAGATGTCTGTGTCAGAAATAGGAATTGAACTGGGATCTCCTGAGTCTCAGTACAGTGCTTTAACCACAAGGCATCTGTCCTAAGATAAATGGAATCCTTTGCAAAATTGATGGCATAGACTGTTAACCCTTTGGTCACAGAGCATACATACAGCCCATGAGGCAGGATCTACATATATTGTCCAGCTTTGAGAAATTAAGAGCTTGTAAGACACAATAAATATTAGATGTGATTCTACTTTAAGTCTTTGTATGAATTGTATGGTGTGCAATTGGAATCTTTTGACTAGCAGTGTCTGTTGGGGCTATACCTGCGCCAGCCGTGTCCTTGTGCCACTCTCCTCAAGGGCATATGATACAGAGTGGCCAAACCAATTTAGTTTCCTTCTTTGACAGGATAACTGGCCTAATAGATAGGGAGGAGCAATAAATGCAATATATCTTGACTTTAATAAGGCTTTTGACACAGTCTCAAGTGACATTCTCAGAACCAAACTAGAGAAATATGGTCTCAGTGAAATTACCATAAGGTGGATGCACAACTGGTTGACAGGCTGTATTCACAGAGAAGTTATCAATGGTTTGCTGTCAAACTGGACATATCAAGCGGTGTCCTTCGGGGGTCTGTCCTGGGTCTACTACTAGTCAATATATTCATTTATGACTTGGATAATGGAGTAGAAAGTACATTTATGAAATTTGCAGATGATCTGGGAGGGTTTACCAGCACTTCATGTGACAGGATTAGAATTCAAAATGACCTTGAACAATTTAAGAGCTGATCTGAAGCAAAATGTAAATCAATAAAGTGCAAAGTACTGCACTTAGGAAGGAAATGCCAAATGCACAAATACAAAATGGGGAATAACTGACCAGGCAGCAGTACATCAGAATAGGACATGGGGGTTATAGTGGATCACAAATTGAATATGAGTCAACAAGATCAAGAGATCTTGGAGTCATTGTGAATAGTTCTTGGAAAACACCAACTCAATGCTCAGCAGAAGTCAAAAAAGCTAACACAATGTTGGGAATCACTAAGAAAGGGATAGATAATAAGACAGAATTTCATATTGCCTCTATATAAATACATGGCATGCCCACTACTGAATACTGAATACTTCTCCAAAAAAGATATATTGGAATTAGAAAAGGTTCAGAAACGGGCAACAAAAATGATTAGGGCCATCAAACAGCTTCAATATGAGGAGAGATTAATAAGACTGGGACTTTTCAGCTTGGAAAAGAGACGACTAAGAGGGGATATGATAGAGGTCTATAAAATCACAACTGGTTTGTAGAAAGTAAATAAGGAAGTGTTATTTACTCCTTCTCATAGCACAAGAACTAGGAGTCACCAAATTAAATTAATAGACATCACTTTTAAAACAAACAAATGGAAGTATTTCTTCACACAGTCACCCTGTGGAACTCTTTGCCAGAGGATGTGTTGAAGGCCAAGACTATAACGGTTCAAAAAAGAACTAGAGAAATACATGGAGGATAGGTCCATTAATGGCTATTAGCCATGATTGGCAGGAATGGTGTCCTTTGCCTCTGTTTGCCAGAAACTGGGAATTGGCAACAGTGGTTAAATCACTTGTTGATTACCTCTGAAGCACCTGGAATGGCCAATGTTGGAAGACAGGATACTGGGCTAAATGGTCTTTTGGTCTGACCCAGTATGGCTGTTCTTATGTGTGATGCTGTTGCAAATAGAGACAAATATCAAGTGGCGGAGGAGAGGGGACTGTTAATAGGAATGTCATATGTAAGACACAAAATACAATTATTCTGATCTACTCTGAACTAGTGGGGCCTTAGCTGGAGTATTGTGATAAAACTTATCTGATAAAACTGGAGAGAGACCAGAGGAGAGCAACAAAAAATGGTCAGAGGTTTAGAAAACATGACCTATGAGGAAAGATTAAAAGGAATTGAGCATGTTTAGTCTAGGGAAGACTGAAAGGGACATAAGTCTTCAACTATGTAAAAGTTTGTTATGAAGAGGACAGTGATCAATTGAGGGTAGGATAAGAAGAAATTGGCTTAGTTTGCACAAAGGGATATTTGGTTAAACATTAGAAAATCTTTCTAACTATAAGGATAGTTAAGCACTGGAACAGGCTATGTAGGGAGGTTGTGGATTCCCCATCACTAGAACTTTTTGAGAACAGGTTAGACAAAATCTGGCAGGAATGGTCTAGTATACTTAATCCTGCCTCAGCCAGGGACTAAATGACTTTCGGAGGTCCCTTCTAACCCTACATTTCTATGATTTCTGTGATCTCAAGAAACAACTCTGTCTTGAAACCTTAAACTTGTTTCTAATATTACAACAAAACTTCTCCCTTCACCTTGAAATGTGGCCTATATGTGCATGATAGAGGTTAGAGGAAATGAGGAGGTTTTATTACATTTTATTGTAGAGAAAATAGCTTCTATAATCACTGTAACCAGAACATGTGCATAATGTAGTCCCTGGTTTATAGAAATACCTGACAATGAAAGGAATGAACTAGAAAAAAAATTATGCAGTTCTGTCATAGCTGTGTTGATCCCAGGATATGAGAGATGTAAGATGATGATAATATATGGAGATATACCTATTTCATAGAACTGGAAGGGACCTTGAAAGGTCATCAAGTCCAGCCCCCTGCCTTCACTAGCGGGACCAAGGATTGAACTCACAGCCCTGGGCCAGTACTCAAACCACTGAGCTATCCCTCCCCCCAATGGTTGAGGTAATATCTTTTAGTGGACTAACAGAAGCTGGTCCAATAAAGGATATTAACTTGCCCACTTTCTGTCTTTACTAGATCATATGTCATAGATATTCTTGCTCCCTCTTACCCTCCCTCCCCTGTTAAACTTAAATTCATATTCAAGGTGGATAAAGAGTTTGGGTTGGTTTATGAGGACTCACAGATGTCACTTCTGTTTTTGAAGTCAAATACTGTTATGAACTATATACATTTTGTAATACATCATTTTATCATGTTTACCATCATTACCACATATATTGTATTGCAATATATACTTTATTAATATTCATACAAAATGTAGTATGTATAAAATTTTATGAAAATCTTCAGATAGTCCAGCTCTAAAATGACCTACAGTGAAAAGAATAGCAGGCTGTTGGACACTGTTTAAGTTGTTACAAAATGTTTTTAATGGAAAGTCTTGTGAGACAGACAACTAAGCAACCACATATGATTGTTACACCTTTATAATCCAATTTGGCCTCACCCAAAGCGCATGTAAGTAAATGGAAAACCTCCCACTGACTTGGATTCAGCCTTCATAGAACAGATCTCTAGCTCACTAGATGTACAAATGAAAACAGCAATGCACCTACATGCATTAACCCTGTTGGATAGTGTTAGCAGTAGAAGATATCACTGTCTTCTGTATTTGCATATTTTCTTTATCCATTTAAACAATTTTTAAAATCAACTTCAGAATTATCTTGTGCATTTCCTTTCCAGGGGACAAGTGCACATCCACTGAATACAGCAAAGTGAAAAATATGTTGTTGGATCTACAAAACCAGAGATACATTGCACAAGCAAAAGAAAAAAATGCTGAAGATAAAATGATTTTAAAGAAATTGCTGGTGGATCAAATGTTTAAATATTTCGATTCTGACAACAATGGACTTGTGGACAGTAATGAACTCTCTCAGGTAAGATTTGGATTTTGCTTTCATCAGCACAATACCTCTTTACTTTGCTTGTGGTTAAGTGTGTAAAATCTCTAGTGTGGTGTAGATATGTGGTATGTGGTGCCTTTGATGCAACCCTTTGCCTTCATTTGATACTTACATGTAGGCTTAGTAGATGTGAGGCTTCACTCAAGGATTTAAGACTGCTTGAAAAGGATTATTATTATCCTTAGACATTAAATAAGACAATGTTAAGAACTAAATAAGTCAGGAAATTAAAAAATTCTGTAAAAATGTTGACCATATTGAACTGCACTACTTAATATTGTATCCCAATATAATCTTTATACCACCCCATTCTGTATATAACATGTCATGGGGTATTGTACCCCATGTCAGCCCAGCAACCAAAGGGCTAACACAGAGCTGGGAAGCAGAGGGACAGGGAGGCTACCGGAAAAGTGAACTGGCTGGAAAAGGGAACTCCTGTCAGCAAGCTGCTGAAAAGCTACTTGGGTACAACACCCTAGAAAGAGATAACCAGACCAAGACACTGAAGAGTCTGCGGAAACCCAGAGGAAGGTAGGAAGGAGCTCAGGCCACAGCCAAAGTCGACAAACCTTGATCCAGCTTGAGGACCCTGCGCTGGAAACCAGTGGAGTGGCTAGGCCTTGGTTCCCCTACCATGCCCCTTAATGGACTTAAGAGCACAGAGGGCTTCCAGATTCCTGGGAACCAGGAATAGACTAACGGCCCCAATAGGCTGAGTAAGCTCAGGTGCAATGCCTGGTCTGCCACTGCACTGACACATCAACTTACATGCCACATTTTACAGGGGAAAACAGAAGTGCTTAAAACCACATTATTCATACTGTTTGTCATATCTCTTCACCTGTAAAGCCAGGTAGCCTAGTTAGTTAATCCAATTCTACAGATAAATTTTAAAACTTTCTAAAATACCTAAAATATATTTTCTATATGTTATATCATAATGTTTGGTCCAATATTTAATTATCTAAGAGGGCTAGATGCATATGTTGTATATTATTAGGAAGAGGGGTTCATAGCTTTTGTATGCCAGCAAACTCCAATTTTTAAATCATGAAATATATGACCTTGAACTGTCACTGGTCCAAACATTGCCTATCTTGGATCTTAGTCAACTAAGTAGGTGATATGAGTTAGTATACTTGCCTTGCACTAAAGGGAGACTGAATTTCAAATTCTTCAAATCTTTCTTTATTTCACAACTACAAACAAGCTTCATAGGTTCACACTATTTCACACTAGTCCCCATTTGTTTACACTACAAATCCACTAGACGATTTTGAATGACTGGCAGTCTTTGAGTGAGAAGATCCAGACTAAAATAGTAGTGTTGAATGTCAGGATCAAGAAGCATTTACAGAACTCTATGGGTAAACTTCCTCATTCCTGAATCAAAGTATTTTTAAATTGGCCTCTGCTCCCCCGTCTCCCCAATTCTTTCATAAACTCTACATTTTCTCAAATAATAATAAAATAAAATAAATAAAAAAGCACTGCTTAGAATCAATGGAAAATAATGTGTGCCAAGAAAATTAATATACTGCACTGTGGTTTGGGAATCTTGTTAAAAATAAATATAAGTACTCAGGACACTGTGTATTCCACATTTTAGTTACCATGGAATTTGTCTCAGAATCTGCCATCTTTTAACCTTGATGTGTGTAAAGAGAATCTTTATTATGTGAACAGCGTGCAAACTAATGGAGGATTGTTTCCCTAAATGTGCAAACAGATTCAGACATTAGCTGTAATATCTTCCATGAAGATTTAAATATTAACTGTACAACAGTTAGTTAATGGAAACATCCATTATACATAATCCCCGCAATGGTGGATAACAATGGTGGACAATACAGCAAAGTTGCTGAGGCAACTAGTTGCTGTGAACAGTTGTTGAGGTAATGACTGAGGTATTAAAGATCTAGAAATTATCACCTCTAATCTTGTTCATCAGTGAGGAAGAAGAGAGCAGAGGCATATCTTTCCTACTGCCAAAAATCTCATCAGACTTCTGGGTGCAAATAATAAACAATGTCCTTCCTGGGTGCAAAAGCCCCAGCCGCAAGACCCTCCCACCTTCCAGATTCATGGCTGAGAAATCTCATGACTTTGTTGCAATTATTGTAATTTTGGGGATTTTTATTGAAGCCCCCACTTCTGAAATAATCAAAATATATGATAACCTCAACATCCATTTAAAAAACAAAGTTTCCAGTCCTCATGCTTGGAAGAAAAGCTTGAAAGTATGACTAGAGTTCACACAGTAGGCTCAAAAAACAGAAGACAAATTAAAAAAATGAATTATTTTTAAGACAATCTCATGATTTAGGGGGGAGGCGCTTGATTCCTGATTTTTTTTTTAACCCTTGGGAACTGGCAATACTGCAATTTCTACAATGCAGTTACCAATCACCAATATAAAAATCTACTGCCTTTTAAAAAATCTGAAATATTGGAGAAGTGTGAGAATGTTAATTTAATATAAACCACTCAAGGAATACTGGAGTGATTTTTGTTCATTTTTATACTTTATTAGCTACACGTTTCAGTGTTTCAGTGCATCCTATTTCCACAGATGTTCCAATTTGCAGCACTGCAGTATTGTAGCAACCGGAAAGTTTTGCTGCATTATCTAAGCCCCTTTTATCTCAGAGTATGTAAAGTGCTATATATAGTAATTCCTTACTAGTGAACAACTCAGATGAATCAGTTGGAGACTTCATGGAAATAAGGACAGCAGGATTTGGTTCCTGATTGCAATATTTTGGTTCACCAATCATGAAATTTCTTTCCACAATATGTGACATGCAAATACCTTTCCAGCAAAGGGATTATGGCTTTTGCAGTGGTAAAGCTGTCTCCTTTCATGAATTGTTAAAACTGATATTTCCAAAAGTGAGATCTTTCCCAAAAGTTAATTTATTTAATGTATCATTACAATATCAAAAGTTGGCCAGACATTAATCATTTTCCCTTTCATTTGAACAGCCATCATCCTGATGTGATGTTATTAACAAATGATTATGTAATTTACTATAATTTAATACAGCATTATAGCTCAAGAATATATTTACCTCAGTTGTCCAGTGTAAATATATGACAAATTGTGGAGTCTTTACTCATGTTAGTGAACACTTTCTTATGTAACTACTTTAATGGTCACTAATGGGACTACTCACGTGGGCAAGTGCTAACCCAGGATGGGTAAAATTTGCACTATCTAGACCATACTGATTAAAATTTAATCTTTCCCCCTCTCTCAAAAGTAACAGTAATTCAAAGTATCTAAACAATTTGTAACAATAGGAAAATTCAGTCACGGTTGAAGGGATTTGGTACCTTGCAGGATCAGACCTCAAGTTAGCCAGAATAAAAGAAGATAATACATTGGCCCTCCTGGTGGTTAGCTATGAATAAGGTTAAGATTCTGTTATAGGTATTTTTGGTAAAAGTCAGGGACAGGTTGCGGGCAATAAACAAAAATTCATGGACGCCCACTACCTGGCCCTGACTTTTACTAAAAATACCGTGGTGGAGGAGAAGACTAACAGTCGGAGCACTGCCAGCTGCTGACCTCCAGCAGCTTCTCCAGTCCTACTGCTGCTCCTGCTGCAGGGGATGATTGAACCTCAGCTGCTGCTCTGGCAGCCCTGAGGACTGCTGCTCCTGCCACCTGTTTCAGCACCAACACTGCTCTTGTCACAGGGGATGACCGCTGCTGCTCCAGCCCCAGGGAAGGCCGACCCAACCCCAGCCACTGCCTTGGCAGCCCTGGGGCTGACAGCTGCTTCAACCCTGCTGCTGCAGAAGAAGTCATGGACGTTCCCGAAAGTCACGAAATCCATTACTTCCATGATAGAATCGTATCCTTAGCTATAAATTGCAACTCACTTTTTAGCTATCTATTCTCTCACACATAAAACAAACTATTATTGAATATTCATTTATAAACTCTGCTTGTTTTCTTGTTGTTGCAGATCTCTTTGTTACTTAAGTTACTTTATACTGGTGTGGGTGGGTGTGAGAGCGAGAACAAGGATCCAAAGTATTATGGGGAGACATGGGAATAAAGTTGTGCTTTTCTGGTGAAGAATGCAGTAGTTTCCATACGGTGGGATTGACCTTTTACAAACAGTAAACCACCTTTCTTATTTGCCATAAGTGTTCACTGAAAGATATTTGGGCTTTTAATATGCTTCATCAAACTCAACTAGACATGTTGAAGTGCATTTTTTGCAGTACTATAACAAAAAGATGAAACAATTTTACACTTGATTAAGTCCCCAGAAGCTATGTTTTGTTTTGCTACTGTATTTACTCATTATGCTTGTGGGCCATCCAGACTAATGTATACTGATGAAAAAGGGGGAAATTTTCCTAAAATGACTTGATCCAAGAGCAGGTTAAGCATGTCAGATAGAGTAATGATGAGGAATGAGATCTGCTTCACACTCTTATTCATGACGTACTGTTTAGAGTATCAGATGTCAAGATATATATTGTTTTCTTTTCTTGTATTTACTGGTTTAAAACAGGACAAATGAAAACATTTAGTGGGATATTTTTTAAAACTCATAATTATTCTTTCATATTTTGATATTGTCTGTTTGAATACATTCCAGTTACGGTGGCAGGAGACTTGTTATGTATTGGTAAATTTACTTATGAAGTTGACTGGTTTCCAAGGGTGAGGCATTGAAGCTATAGAAAAAACTTTAAACTCAGACGAGGAATACACCTTTTTAATGTATTACCAAAAATCTGCAAGCACAAGTGAAGGCATAGTGTCTGACTTCTCATGAAGCACAGCAGTATAAACAAGACTCCTATTTATACTTGGAATGTTTTTACTAGATATAGGACAAGCACAACTTAAATATATGTCACAGGGCTAGCTGCACCTTTTGATCTCTCTGAGTGCATTCCCCTCAGGTGTTAGACCTCTTCTCTTCACCTATTCTGGATGGGATCTCATGATTTTCCCGACTCTTTAGACCAGGTCCGGGGTACACCCTGTGTACCAACTGTGATTGCTCAGCAGGCATGGCATTCTGCAAGTCTTCCCTTCAGGAGTTGTGACCAGCAGTGAATACAGTGACCCAAAACAGCCTATTCTAAAGGAAGTATGGTTTAAGCTCAACAGTAAGGAACAAAGAGAAAAAGGCCTTAACACAATAAAAAGTCTACCTGCATATCTATCTTATCTAATGCTTAGGTAGGCCTAGCTTATCTTAGATATCCCAGCCATTGTGGACTGGGGGTCTGCTCCCCAGAAGTCTTTCTCTCTCTCTCTTCCTCTTTTTATCTACTGAAAGTTCTCTCTCCCATTTTCCTTCCTCAAATTTTTACTCACACACACATTTTATGTTTTGGAATCTCACTGCATAGTCTTTAATTCATGCAGTGCCTACATGGATAGTAAATTAACTTCATCTTTTATTCACAGATGAAATGAAAGGTAATATCCGTTAACAACATAGTTATTGCATGGTTCAGAGTAGCAGCCGTGTTAGTCTGTATCCGCAAAAAGAACAGGAGTACTTGTGGCACCTTAAAGACTAACAAATTTATTTTAGCATGAGTTTTCTTGAGCTACAGCTCACTTCTTCGGATGCATAGAATGGAACATACAGGCAGGAGATATTTATACATACAGAGAACATGAAAAGGTGGAAGTATGCATAACAACAGGAAAAGTCTAATCAATTGAGATGAGCTATCATCAGCAGGAGGAAAAAAAACTTTTTGAAGTGATAATTAAGATGGCCCATAGAAGGTGTGAGGAGAACTTAACATAGGGAAATAGATTCAATTAGTATAATGACCCAACCATTCCCAGTCTCTGTTTAGGCCAGTGTTAATTGTATCTAATTTGCATATTAATTCATACAAAATGTAGTACGGTGGAACAGATCTGTACAGACACATGCCTAGAACCCCGACCAGGTGTATTCTATTTGCTACCCAAGATCCATAAACCTGGAAATCCTGGACGCCCCATCATCTCAAGCATTGGCACCTTAACAGCAGGATTGTCTGGCTATGTGGACTCTCTCCTCAGGCCCTATGCTATCAGCACTCCCAGCTATCTTCGAGACACCACTGACTTCCTGAGGAAACTACAATCCATCGGTGATCTTCCAGAAAACACCATTCTGGCCACTATGGATGTGGAAGTCCTCTATACCAACATTCCACACAAAGATGGACTACAAGCCATCAGGAACAGTATCCCCGATAATATCACGGCTAACCTGGTGGCTGAACTTTGTGACTTTGTCCTTACCCACAACTATTTCACATTTGGTGACAATATATATCTTCAAGTCAGCGGCACTGCTATGGGTACCCTCATGGCCCCTCAGTATGCCAACATCTTTATGGCTGACTTAGAACAACGCTTCCTTAGTTCTCGTTCCCTAACGCCCCTACTCTACTTGCGCTACATTGATGACATCTTCATCATCTGGACTCATGGAAAAGAAGCCCTCGAGGAATTCCACTGTGATTTTAACAATTTCCATCCCACCATCAACCTCAGCCTAGACCAATCCACACAAGCGGTCCATTTCCTAGACACTACTGTGCTAATAAACTATGGTCACATAAATACCACCCTATACCGGAAACCCACTGACCGCTATACTTACCTACATGCCTCCAGCTTCCATCCCAGACACACCACATGATCCATTGTCTACAGCCAAGCTCTAAGATACAACCGTATTTGCTCCAATCCCTCAGACAGAGATAAACACCTACAAGATCTCTATCAAGCATTCTTAAAACTACAATACCCACCTGCTGAAGTGAAAAAACAGATTGACAGAGCCATAAGAGTACCCAGAAGCCACCTACTACAGGACAGGCCTAAAAAAGAAAATAGCAGAACGCCACTAGCCATCACCTACAGCCCCCAACTAAAACCTCTCCAGCGCATCATCAAAGATTTACAACCTATCCTTAAAGATGATCCCTCACTCTCACAGATCTTGGAAGACAGGCCAGTCCTCGCTTATAGACAGCCTCCCAACCTGAAGCAAATACTCACCAGCAACCACACACCATACAACATAAACACTAACCCAGGAACCTATCCTTGCCACAAAGCCCGATGCCAGCTCTGTCCACATATCCATTCAAATGACACCATCATAGGACCTAATCACATCAGACACTCCATCAGGGGCTCGTACACCTGCTCATCTACCAATGTGATATATGCCATCATGTGCCAGCAATGCCCCTCTGCCATGTACATTGGCCAAACCGGACAGTCTGTACGCAAAAGAATAAATGGACACAAATCTGACATCAGGAATCATAACATTCAAAAACCAGTGGGAGAACACTTCAACCTCTCTAACCACTCAGTGACAGACTTAAAGGTGGCAGTTTTGCAACAAAAAAACTTCAAAAACAGACTCCAAAGAGAAACTGCTGAACTCGAATTAATATGCAAATTAGATACAATTAACACTGGCCTAAACAGAGACTGGGAATGGTTGGGTCATTATACTAATTGAATCTATTTCCCTATGTTAAGTTCTCCTCACACCTTCTATGGGCCATCTTAATTATCACTTCAAAAAGTTTTTTTTCCTCCTGCTGATGATAGCTCATCTCAATTGATTAGACTTTTCCTGTTGTTATGCATACTTCCACCTTTTCATGTTCTCTGTATGTATAAATATCTCCTGTCTGTATGTTCCATTCTATGCATCTGAAGAAGTGAGCTGTAGCTCACGAAAGCTCATGCTAAAATAAATTTGTTAGTCTTTAAGGTGCCACAAGTACTCCTGTTCTTTTTGTAGTTATTGCATGTTAATTCATTAAAAAAACCCTAACTTTAGTTTAGTATTTTAATTTTATTATAGTATTAGCACTCATTTCTTCCAAAAGATACAGGCTGGGTAGTAGGCATTTTGATCAAATTTTCCAAATAACAGTTTAATTTTCAAAATCCTTATTACTAGATTTTGATCCAGTCACGGTCAGTTCTTATATTTACCAATACAATGTTACTGATCTGTTTCTTTAGAGTTGATGGGTCTATCCTTTTATATATAACTCACTACTTGGAGTTGAAGTACATCAGCATCTACTAACTCAGAGATGAAATGTTCCTAAACTGTATTATTCCTCTATTTTGTCAAAGCTCTGAGATCTAAAGAGAATGGCATTTTATTTTTTTCCTTATATGGTAATACCATTATTTCTTCTTACTGCCTTCAATACCTTGTATCCCTATTTACACAGCCAGGACTACTCTCTTTAGTCACACCATTGTCCTCCGCATCCAAACAGCTTTCTTAAAGAATCCTGTAGCATCATTCAATGTATAGCTCCTCACTTTCATTTTGCAGACGATCATCGTTGAGATGAAATCTGGTATTGCCACACTCCCTCTCACTTGTTATTGCCTCTAGTCTGTAAGTTTTTGCCCTTACCTGTTTCTTCCATCATGTTGTTTCCTTTTCAAACTTTGGTGCACTTTCACGCCTGTGGCACAAGTAGGGACCTGCTATGGCTCTTTAGCTACTGCTGTACCTACTTCGCTTTTTATTGGGCCTTATTATTTTCTAAATGTTGTACAAAAATATAAAAATGCATAGTGCCTGCCCCCAAGTTCTTATAATCAAAGATAAAAGGGAAAAAAGAGCAAAAAACTAAAAATAATGTAGGAAAAAGATGGATTGGATGGAAAGACACCTATAGTCATCAGGGTGATTGGCTCACATCTTGCCATGATTGCTTGTTTTTAGTAGAAAAACTTCTTCATTGTTTTATCTGCCATAGGGAACACATTCAATTACCTTTGACAGAACCAAATTAGTTGTTTCCACTATTCAAATCACATGATTGAAAAATATATATTATAAACATTAAAAGTGTTTTAAGCTTCTGATAATGAGAGATGGAGGTCCTCGCTCTGATTTTGATTTAGGAAAACATCCCTATTGAGGAAAATACTTAAGCCCCATTGACTTCAAGTGCTCCTGTGCTTTCTTATATAACAATGGACTTAAGTATGTGCTTTCCTAACTCAAGCTTTTATCTACAGGGCACAGGCAGGGGCAGAATAAACTTCTGCATAACTCATGCCTCATTTTCAAGGCCAGTCCTATCATTTAGCACATGCACAACATTTTATTATATCCTTCTTAATTATATAGTAGGGATGCCCTAACCTGCATGCTTTGCTGTAGAGAACAGATAAAAGATGCAGTTTTACTATTTAATTTTAGACAAGACAGCAATTGAGACTAATAAACAATAGCTGTAAGGGGAAAGAAATTATAATAAGATGATCATGATTATTCATCTTTTTTGTTTTGTAAATATTCACATGTATGAGGTCCCCACCTCCTGTTCTCCTGCAGGAAGAGGTGGAACAGGGTGTGACCCGTTGTGCCCAGGGAAGTCCTCACTGGAAATGCCAAGGTCAGGGCAGGCTATAAAAGGGGGAGCAGATACTCCCAAGATTGGTGGGTAATACTGAAGTTAAACTTCCCAACCAGTCATATGATCCCCCACACTGGTTATCAAGAAGCGCAAAAAAAAAAAAAATCTCACACAGCCCCCTTTATTTCATTCCAGTTTTCTGGCTCCCAATCAACACCTAGGTCCAGTGCAGTGAGAAGTTATTTAAAAAAACTCTGCTCACATATACAAAATGTTCTTCTGACCCTTAAAGGTCAGTCAAATTACCAGGTCAGTATAGGTTTGGATCTTATCCAAAAGACTACACTGACAGCCAATCCTTTAGTATCTAAAACTAAAGTTTTATTAGAAAGAAAAAAGAGATAACAAGAACACAGATGTTAAACAGTAAAACAGTCTCATACAAACAAAGATTCAAAGTCCATGAGGTTCCTAGCAGTATTGGTGAGTTTGCTGGTTTGAAAGTCGCACTGGAATACATCCACAGCTTGGATGGGTCATTCAGTCCTTTGTTCGGAGCTTCAGTTTCTAGCAAAGTTCCTCCAGAGGTAAGAAGCAGGATTGAAGACAAAATGGAGAAGATGCAGCTGCCTTTTATAGTCTGTTGCCATGTGGCCTGTGCTTCCTTTGTTTCAAACACAAGCCTTTTCTGTCCATAGGCATGCCCATGCAGGCCTTGCTGAGTCATAAGGTGTATCCTCTGCCTTCTCTCAATGGGTCAGTTGTATAGCAGATGGGCCATCAAGCAAGCTAGGCAGATCTGATGCCAAACTGTCTGGGGGTGTCACCCAGATGCATAGCCCAAGTTTGACATACATATACATATATATCTATAACTCATAATACAAAAGGCGATACAAGCATATAAACAAGAGTATCATATCTGGCAAATCATAACATTTTTGCAGATATCTTACATGGTGTATCTGGCATAACTCATTGCAATTTTACAATATTCGTATTCATAATATCCTAAAGTGTCCCCCAGATTCCATACAGCATCACACAAGGATATTTATCTCCTCTGGCATCAAAGAGAAGGCCAATGAGCTGCAGTTTGGCTGCTTCTTTGTGAGGAGAAGAGGTAGCATTATCTCCATCTTCCTGCTTGGGAACTGAGGCACAGGGGAAATAAAGTAAAAAATATCCACCAATTTTAGATGCTTAATTTGAGATGTTTAAGACCTGGGGGTTTTTTTCAAAGTATTTGGCACTGTGTAGCCTTTTATCTATTTAAACCACGCTCCCATTGACTTCAACTGCAGCAGTGAGCGCTCATCTGCAAATCAGACCCCAATATCTCAAGTTGGGCACCCAGAAAATGAGGAACACCCAATTAGTGACCATCTGTGGAAAGTTTGGTTTTCACTTGACTTGCATCACATTGGAACTCTGGCAGAGGCAGGGATAGAAGACAGTTGTTCAGGGTATTATTCAACTTCCTTAACCATGAGACCATCCTTTCTCTTCCTGCAATCCCATGCCTCATTCAGGACACACCTTCCAGCATCTTCAACAAATGAGACAGAGGGTCCTACAGACAACACCTTAGTTTACTATATAATTCTAATTTAGGACTGGTCTACACTAGGAATTTACTTTGGTATAACCATGTCTCTCAGCATTATAAAAAAAATCCATACCCCTGAGAGATGTAGCAATACCGACCTAATCTAGGGTGACCAAATAGCAAGTGTGAAAAATCAGGGAGTTGGGGGTGGTATAGTTGCATATATTACACAAAGCCCTTAATTTTGGGACATCTGGTCACCCTAAACTACCCTCCCCCAGTGTAGACAGCACTAGGTTTACAGAAGATTTCTTATGTCAACCTAGCTACCGCCTCTTAGGGATGTGGGTTACCTGTGCTGATGGGAAAAAAACCCTTCCATAGCTTTAAGTAGCGTCTACACTGAAGCACTACAGCAGCACAGCTGCAGTGGTGTAACTACACCGCTGTAGCACTGTAATGTAGACATGCCCTCATTCCCAGAGCACCACCCATTCTGTGCACTGAACGAAGCAAGGTTCTTGTGTAATATATGTATGACAATGGTTTTCAAACGTCTGTATCATTGACCCCTTTTACACAGCAAGCTTCTGAGTATGACCCCTCTCCCCCTTATAAATTAAAATCACATTTTATTATATTTAACACTATTGTAAATGCTGCGGGTGAAGCAAGGTTTGGGGATGGAGGCTGATAGTTTGTGACCCCCTAAGGGGTCACAACCCCCAGTTTGAGAACCCCAGATATGTGATCATGTGTTAAATAATGTGTTAAAATGCATAGGCACTAGGGGCCTGAATTTAGGTTGCAAGGGCAACTGTAATCCTGGCATTTCCTAATTTTTTGAATGCTTAACTTTGCAAGCTTAATAGTGTTCTTTAAAAGTGTGTATGTGTGGTTTTTTTAAAACATCAACATAAAGAATAGAAATTGTATCCTATTACAGCATATTGATTCCCATGTGGCTCATCAGCAGGGTTTGGGACTTTTAGACCCATTGTACAGACCTCTGCCATTTGAGTGACTAATCATAGTAGGTTGTTAACTTATATGAGTTAGTGCTAAAAAGAGGTGGGATACTTTGCCAGTGGGTTTCACAGATATTTGCTGACAGCAGATTGTACCCATTTCCCCCCACGCTTATGACCCCTTCTTCTCTGTCCCTTTTGACCTGGCCCAGTCTTGTTTATTTGTTACCCATTGCTCCTCATTCTAGTTCCATTCTTCTCACATTACCAGTGCCAGTCTCCACTCCTGACATTTTTCATCCCAGTCTCCTGATCCACCCTCCATCTCCTGATTCCTTGTCCCTCCTCCTGCACGAGCATGGCTCTTTCTTTCTTTCTTTCTTTCTTTCTTTCCCCACCTCCACTCCCTGTTGCACTGATTTACGGTACCAGTATCCTCACCCAACTCTGTTTGCCCCAGCCCTTCACCCAATCTCAGTCTCATTCTCACCTACTGACTCCCAGTCCTTCTCTTCCATTTCACACTATCTTCTAGTCCCATTCCCCCTTCTTTCCAACTCCCAGTTTCAGTTTCATTCTCTTTGCTTCCCCACCTTCTGCCCCCCCACTCCAGTTCTGGTCTCCAACTCCCCAGGTCCTGATTCCAATAGATTCTCTCCCTCCCCAACCCCAACCCCAACCCCAACCCCAACCCCAGCTCTTGTCCCTGTTCCATTTGAGTCAATTGGGGCCCAGCAATAATTAGGAGCATAGGAGAGAGAGGCTTTCTGCTGTCAGTTCAGATGCCTGGCTCAGAGTCGCTATTATGTGGAAAGTGTGATTTTGCCCTTGTAGCCCTGGCCTGGACAGTGCAGGGTCTGTTGTTCTGAGGGATTCTGTGTACACAAAGTTCTGTTTTCATGAGCCAACTGTGAATTTTAACATCTACAAGCCTCTCAAATTTAGAAGTTAATTAGCTGAAACTTGTAAAAACTTCTATAACAGTGAGATTCCCAAATGCTATAAGCACAGTAACTAACTTGGAACATAAGGTATGTATATTTAATTGTCTTTGGCTGCATTTCTGCCTTTTATCAGCCAGCTAAGGAGATGATTGGGTGCTTAAGGACCAGTTTCATTGCATAGATTCCATACAGCATCTTTTTTCTGCATTCTGGTGGCATTAATCATAATAAACAAGCTAGATAAACAATGCATAATAGAACTAATTTTCTTCAAGTAACATCTTATTTAATAACTAAACTATTTGCATAGTAGTTTTTAAGGTTTTTGTGCTTGTGCATCTATAAATTATCATTTATAAATTATTAACAAGGTCATTATACATGTTTAAAGAATTTTGTACAGCTCTGTGTGAGAGCCATCCCATTTGTTAGGGAAAAATAAGTTTGCACTTCCTATCTTTAGGCTTATTGGTCCTTTTGTTTTATGGTATTTGCATGTTTGGAAATGTTTTCATTTGCTCTAAGGAGAGCTGTGAATTCAGTTGTCAGCATTGCTCCTTTCTGCTCTTGTTGTCCCTTGGGTAGAGCAATTGGAATATCCCAATTGCATATTTGTGAAACAATCTGGATCCTCTGCATTTGGTTATGGGAAAACATAGCATTCAAAGGTAATAGTGTAAACTGTAATATCCCTTCAGCTGAAGTATAGTTTTTATTATTTATTTGTTTATATTTATTTAGGAGGAGAAAAGTGTATGCTTTATATTGAATTGAGCTGTGCTCATTGCAGAAGTTTGAGCTTCTTGCAGCATTACAACGGTTGGCTGTGTTTTCTTTGATTCTTATGGATGCGAAATTAAGTTTTCTCTTTAAGCTGTGATGTAAAACATGGCTCTTGAGCATTTGTTGTTATGAAAGATCTCCTGGCACTTTTAAGATATTAGGTGCATCTATGGGATTTGCAGACTAGCATCTGGCAATTTTTGGTGTAATCTACATTTGTCCTTGCAAAGTCTAGAGACTGACTATAAATGATGCATAAATTAGAAGAACATTCCTTCAGCAGAGGTTCATTAGTGTTAAAATCTAATAACCACTAATTATAATCCACTTACAAAATGGATGCCCCCCTTGTGGAGATACTGAGATATCTTTTCAGGTCTTTTATAACAAGTTCTTAGGAAATATAATAGGGTTGTCAGATGTGTATAAGAAGTTGATGTAATTGCTGGTGTAATAAGAATTGGAACCTAACAAAAATAAAAATGTTCTGATTTGGGGTGGGGGGAAAGGGAGGGTCATAGGATGGAGAGACTTGCTACTAATCAATGTTGTTATAAGGAGGACAATGTCCTTGTTAATACATCTCATTTTTTTTGTAAAGAATTTCAATACAGTGAAATCTTGCTTGCAAACAAGAATATCTATACAGTGTTATTACATACTGTGTCATACAATATATTCCTCATATTTCACAAACTTTTCTGTAAACTCATTGGCACTGACTTAAACGTATTAACTTTCTAAACTGTAATAAATAATTATAAAGCAAGTGGAAGTCCCTAACTTTACACAGTTTCAGTTCATTGCCCAACCAGCCTTAAAATGATCTATTAAATGATTATTAGAAACAATTAATTATACTGTGAAACTCTAAGAGCTCAAATGTAATTTCATGGTTATAATTTTCTTGTCAGGTAATAAAACAAGATGAGCTTGGCAAGGATCTGTCTGACTGCTCTCTGTTCGATCTGCTGAAATATGATGATTATAACAGTGACAAGCAGCTAGTTCTGGAAGAATTCTACAGAGCATTTGGTAAGTACAAGATTTTTTCTATTCTTCTCACAGTTTTCTCTTTCTGTCTCACTCTTTTTAAAAATCAAACGCCCTAATTTGAAGTGCCATGATGCGGTGCTTCAACAGTGAGCACAACTTGATCATTATGATGTAGGGGAACGTCCTGAAACAGAAATCAATAGAAGATGCATTTGTGTCCAGTTTTCTCAAGACAATGATTCTGATAAAGGGGTATTTGTAGAAGATCTGCTTTTCTGTCAACAAACAAATGTACAGATGCACTAATGAAAAGCTACTGTATTCAAGATCAGATTGTAATCTGTAAAATTGGTCAAGCCACATCCCTTTTCTGTATTCTGATTGCCACAAGCTTAACGGATACAAGTATTCATTTCATGCTGATCTGCCGCTGTTGTGCTTGTTCAACAAAATTTGTTGAAGGGCATTCTGTAGAGGATTCATAGAACCAGGTGAAGTTTCAGTGTTACTTGTTGGTGGTCCTTGTTGGACATCCCTCATTACTGGATGTCCAAGGTGTCTGGGAACAAAAGTTTACTGCTGTAAGGTATTGTTGCATCTCCAGACACTGCTGTTTTCTGTTACATGACCCCAATTTTTTGGCTAGTTGCTTGAGTCAAAAAGGGGTAATGCTATTATAATGAATTGAAAGTTTTCTTTTCTGCTTACCACTAAAAGATGTTAGAGGAGACCATATTTAAAATTGGGAAGCTATTGGAAAACAAATGGGAGGTGATGGATAATGGAAGCATTGCTTCACAGCTACCTTAGATTTTTCTGTTAGGCCACATTGGAGGAGCAGTGTTTGTATCTCGCTGTAGAGGCCCAGAGGGCAGGCTGCTGAAGGGGCGGGGACCCGACCAGTACTATATATGCATGAAGTGTCGCCTAATAGAGCTGCTGAGGAGAAAAAGATCCAGGGCCCTGCAGGTGGAAACCCCTCTGATAGAGAGAGAGGGGTTTGAGAAGATGGGCGGTGGAGGCATGTGACCGTGAGAAGCAGGCAAGGAAAAAAGAGCCAAGATAAAGGGGAGGAGTCGATGAAGTAGCACCAAGTTTGGCCCAGGAAGATCGTGATTGGGGATTCCATACTGCGAGGTTGGACAGGCCTGTGACCAGGGGCCGATCGAGAACAGAAAAGGTGTGTTGAAAAGGATCCTAAGAGGAGCGGGTAAGAACCCCTTGATCATCCAGATTCTCGCTAGAGAGGATCAAGGAGAACTATGCAGGTTTGATGGTTAATAGTTGGCTGAGGGAGTGGTGTACAAGGGGGGGCTTTGGGATGTATGGGCACTGGGAGGCTTTGGGGGACACACACTGTTCTCAGGGGATGGCTCCACCACCTAGGGAAGAGAAAGTAGACTTAGGGGAGGCTGGCTCATCTGATTAAATTAAAATTAAACAAATTTTCACATTGGGAGTGAGGACAACAAGATAACAGATATAGCCAGAGGGGGGGTTTTACGTAAGGAAGAGGGGGGGGGGATCTGATCTAGATCTACAAGTCATACTGTGTGTGTCTGTACCGAGTTGGTAAAAAGAGAGAGAGAGAGAGACAGGAAAAAAAGGATGGTTGTTTGTTGTTTGTTCAGAGCTTAGGTAACAAAATTGGAACGGTAGCCATGACTGGAGTACAGGTATGGAAGGGTATGTGCTGTTTAGGAAAGACGATGCAAGGTAAGGGTGGGGGAGTAGCACTGTATATCAATAATGAGGTAAAAATTGGGGAGGAAACTACCAGAGCCTCAAGATGGATAGGAGCTCTTTAATGTTTTTAAGGGGGTAAACACTATAGGAACTGCTTGATCATGGGGGACTTTAACTTCGGATATATATTGGAAAACAAAGACTAGGGTGTATGATTTCAAAAGGGCTTTTACTAAATTAAGGCAACTAGTTAGGAAGTGGGACTGGGCTACATATTTTAGGGATCTAAGGGCAGATGTCGCCTGGGGTTACTTCGTTAATAGGAAGAAAACCAAGAAAGAAGAAGTGGACTGCTTAAAACTAAATGGAGTGGAGATTAGGGATAATCTTGGAATGGCACAATATCTGACGAATATACTTGCTCCGGTCTTTAATGAGAGGCTAATGGGCTAGGGAATATATGGGGGTAGACATTACGGTAGCTGAGGTAGAAGCCAAACTGGAACAGCTTAACGAGTGCAAAGTCATGGAAAAATCTTAAAAGAGAGTTGGGATAGATTACAGCATGGATTTACGAAAGGTAGATCGTGCCCAAACAACTTCTCCTTCTTTGAGAGAGTAACAGATTTTTAGACAAGGGAAATAATTACTGGTTAAATTGGAAAAGATGGGGATCGAGTGAAAATCCTGGGAACCACGAGTAGGAGTGCTGATAAAAGTTGCGGGGATCGGGATATTCTCCAGGAGATTTAGATGACCTTGTAAACTGGGAGTATAGTAGGAGGATGAATATAGTGAGAAGTGTAAGTAAGGTTATGCAGGGATGAGGACCTAGGAGTCCTGGTTGATCGTAGGATGACTATGAGTAGCAAATGTGGGGGTATTTCTAGTAGGGATAAGGAGGTGCTAGTCCCATTATATAAGGCGCTGAGTGAGACTCATTTTTTGGTGTTGTGTGCAGTTTTTTCCTATATGTTTAAGAAGGAATTCAACAAACTAGAACACAAGAAAAGAGCCACTAGAATGATCCGGAGAAGGAGCTGAGGAGCTCGGTTTGTTTTCCTTACCAAAAAAGAAGAAGGAGAGGAGATATGATTACACTCTTTAAATATATAGATAAATACAGGGAAGGGAAGAATTATTTCATTATCAGTGCAGTGGACGGATATAAACTGTCAGTCAGGAAATCAGGCTTGAAATTAGACGGAGGTTTTTAACCATCAAGATTAAGCTAGATAAGTTTATGGAGGGGATGGTGATAGGATATACGGGCTTTAGTCAATGTCTCAATTATGTGCTGGGTATGATGTAACCTTCAGAGGAGTTTGAATTTTCCTCCAGGGAAGATTGGCTATGGCCTGGAATGAAGAGCCTGAGTCACCTCTTACTGTTTTCCAACTGATGTAACTGCTTTGATTTTAAGGGGCATATAATTTACATTTATATAAGTGAGAGCAGAGCAGTCTGGGAGTGTAAGGTGTGTTTGGGTGTTAATTCTCACTCAGATAACAAGTGGAAATGAATTTGGTGTTTTCTTCCTAGTTGCTGTGTGCAGGGCAAAAAGAAGCCATTTCATAATTTGTCACATTCTAGCATAATCTGTGGTGAAGCCCAGGAGTGTTGAAGGTCAGTCTTGAGGTTCAGTGACAGAGCTACGTGGAGAAACCTTCACAACTACTGCATGCACTAGCTCTGGTGCTGACTATTAGTTGCTATTAGTCCTTTCAATTCATGAGCGCCAAACTTCACCCTTTTTAAAAGGGAGCTAATTGAGTGTATTCAGAAATATCACACTCCTGCTCTTTGAAATGTGCAAGCATGATGATCATCATTTATAAATTATTCCATTTGAATTATTCAGTATGGTTTTAAAAATTCTTAGGAAAGGCCAGTGGATAAATGATTGTTCAACTTAAATTATGTGTGCATATTAGACCTTCTGTGAAAACAATAAAAGCTATTAGTCCCCTTGTTGATACATGCAGGGTCCACCAGGAAGATAGTGTATGACATATGATATGTTTGTATAATATTTTTAGTCATGAAAGATTAAGAAAATGAAGATAGGTATAGTATTAAATAGACTACATCACATACTTTATGTATTGTTACATACATTGTTACACTCTTGGTTGTAGCCAGTGCAAATCTGGACATTTAAACAAGATACTGAATATGATTGTTAGGGATTGGATAACTCATTTAAATAAACTTTGGTCTGTTTAAACTATTTCTGGGGCAGTTTTTCAAAAAAGCATCCTCTGATTTTGAATGTGCAGTTCTGCTTATGCAATCCATTATGGGTACAGTAATACAGCTAAGAAGTCTTACTACTTGTGTTATGGGTCAGATAGGTAAAGTGGATGAGGGAATATCTTTTATAAGACCAATTTCTGTTGGTGAGAGAGACAAGAATTTGAGCTTACATAAAGCTCTTCTTCAGCTCTGGGAAACTTAGAGTGTCGCTGCTAAATACAAGATGGAACAGAATGTTTAGCATGAATACTTACCACACATTTCAACATCCCTTCCGTCACAGAGAGGAAAGGGAAGGGGAGGGAAAAACAGCTGGTGGGGAGGGTTGCTAGTGGGTTATACATAGTTGTAATAAATCCAGTATCTCTATTCAATCCATGATTTTTAATGTCTAGCAAAATTAGGAATTTAAGCTCCCAGCCTCGTCTTTTGAAAGTGTTATGCAGGTTTCCTTGGAGGATGAGGACGGATAGGTTAGATATAGAGTGATCACTTTGTGAAAAGTGTTCACTCACGGGTGATGTGATGTTTTTGTCTTTTATCATTTTCCTGTGTGAGTTCATTCAAGAGTGTAGTGATTGTCAGGTTTCACCCACATAGTTGCTATTGGGGGCATTTAGTGCACTGGATGAGGTACACTACATGCTGTAATAGGCATGTGTAGAACTCCTGGATCCTGAAAAGTTTATTGTGGAGGGTGTTGATCATTGTAGCAGTGGAGATAAGTCTGCAAGTTTTGCATCTGTTGTTCTGGCAGGGTCTGCTGCCGCTTCATGTTGATGTGTCCTGGTCTGTGGGGAGCTTGCTTCTGATGATGAGCTTGGAGAGGTTGGGGAGTTATTTGAAGACCCAAAGATGGGTTCAGGAAAGATTTATTTCAGGATGGGGTCCACATCGAGTATGGGTTGTGGTTATTTGGTGATAGCCGGTATGGGTCCCAGTTTGGGGTGGTAGATGTCAATTAGGGGTGTATAGTCAGAGGGGATTTTATTTCTATTGAAACAGGTATGCTAGGGTATTTGGATGACCCATTCCATAATACAATCTATTTCTCTGGTGGAGTGTCCTTGTTTGGTGAAGGTGGGTTTTGAGTATGTTAAGATGTATATCCCAGACTTTCTCCTCAGAGCATATTCTATGGTATCTGACTGAGTGCTTGGCTGTAGATAGATAAGATTTCTTGATGTGTTTGGGTTAGTTATTGGATCTATGCAGGTAGGTATGGTGATCCCCGGGTTTCTTGTATATAGTTGTCTGTAGGGTTCCATTGTTGAAGCTAATCACGGTGTCCAGGAAGTTGATGCTGGTATGGGCTCCTCTGGGTAGGCCTGTATTATAACACCTGCATAGATGAGGAAGGCAGCCTCCCCCCACCCTTTTTTAAATGTTTTAGGCACCCTGGGCCTATTGGGCAGTTTGCTATTTTGCTTGCCTTGCCCATATTTACTGTCTGTTACACCTCCCTGTGCATTAGCTGTCCCAGCATAACTGTGCTGAGAACTGCATGGAGGAATTTCCTCAGAGCCCTACTCCCCCAGAAACCCCCAGGAGTCTCTATGCTGTCCCATGAAGTTACATGCCGTAATGGCTGATGAGTCCCCATATGCCCTGGGGCTTCATTTGCAACATGGGCATCGCTACTTTGCTGGGAGGGCCTGCCCCTGTCTTGCTGCCCAAACTTGAGCCCAGGCTGGGCCTGCTCTGTGACCCCATGCAGACCCTGCATACTTAGCTGCCTGAAGCTGCTGTAGCAAATGTAAATTAGCATGCAACAGCTGTGTAATACTCACACTGAAGGTGCAGCTTTTGGACCTTCCACTCCTGGGCCCAGAGTATTTTGCATATTTGCTATTCCAATAGGCTGACTCCTGTCAGGTGAAGTCCCTGAGTGACTGGTTGAGCATGATCCTTGCACCTGGCAGTAGCCCCTGCAACTGCCACCCCTTACCAGGCTGGAAGGCCAGATACCACCTCTGCCACTCATTCCCCCTAACCTCTGTGGTACAGGTCACACTCACCCCCACCCAGAAAGCATTGCCTTCTTCTCCCGGCCAGCCAGACAAACTCCTCCCTGCTTAAGTGCAGGGTGGCAATTGTGAGAGATGCTGGTATATAAGGATGTGACATCCATGGTGGCAAGGATGGTATTCTGAGAGAGGTTGTTAATATTGTGGAGTTTGTGGAAGAAGTCGGCTGTGTCCTGGAGGAAGTTGGCATTTTGCGTGGTGATTAGTTTGAAGATGGTTTCCATGAGTCTCCATATTCCGTCAGGAAGAGTTCCATGGCCATATATGATGGGTCTGCCTGGGCTCTCTTGTTTGTGTATCTTAAGAAGCATGTAGAATGTCCATGGGGTGGGTTTGTGGGGACTGAATTTGTAGAGTTTTCTCTTGGAGTTGTTTGGGGAAGGATTTGATGATAGCCTAAAATTCCTGGGTAAATTGTGGTGTGGGATCATTGAGTTTGTCATTTGTTACTTTGCTTCAAGAAGTCAGAATTTAGATTACTATCTTTTGTACCCATAAATTGTTGGTACATATATACAGACACAAAGTTAGATGCCTCTCTCAAAGAAGTGTCTCTTTCTGTTTTAATTATCACCCAGTATAGAAATATTAATATTTTCAAATTCTGGTGTTTAGGTACCACATTGCCTTCCTGCCTCACAGTGGTCCCAGTCCATAGGTTCTCTCAGCTCCTGTCCTGGAATAGTTTTCATGTATGTTATCTATATGTATGTGGTAATATAGCACACACAAGTATCTGTATGAGGAAGGACTGCAAGATTGGAAACAAGTATGAGAGAAGATCTTTAGTGCATTTGAATCAATAGCTTGGGAGTACAGAGGGAAGTCTAGTAACTGAGTATGAGATTATCAAACTCATTTTTAACCAGGACTTAGAATGATATTTGAACCCAAAACTTTGGGGTTGAAAGCCTATTTTAGTAATCTGCTATACAGCCTAGGTCCCTTAAAGACTTAGGTCAGTGGTTTTCAGTCTTTTTCCATGTGCTAAAAAATGTTGAATGGAGGTGCAGACCCCTTTAGAAAACTTAGATGTGTCTGTGGACCCTCAGAGGTCCATGGACCACATGTTGAAAACCACTTATTTAGGCAATTAAATTTTATTTCAATATGCAGACAAGGACCAGAGTGTGATATCTGTTTTAATTAATTATCTTTTGTTTCATTAGCATCTCCTAATAGTTTTTTTTCCAGTAGTGTAGTTGATTATAGCCTTGACTGTGACATAAAGATTGTAAGTTCAGAATCAAATATGACCGTGAATCGCATTGTGCGTTTTATGATAAGGCTCCAGTCAGGCAATAAGAACTTTTATTTTTTTCTATTAATAAACTACCTTCAGGACAAAGAGAGATCATCCATTTTAAATATTACAATACATATTTTAGATTAAAGGAAGCTGGTTTTCTTGATAATAAAGTGGTAGTTGCCTAGTAGAAAGATTAACATATTATATTCATATTCACTTACTGCTAATTATTTAGACAATATCTCTTCAGCTGACAAAATGCATTTGAGATAAATACTGGGTTTCCCCCCCCCACTTTTGCAATGCAAGTAAAATAAGTATGTGTGAAATAAGCAAATATCACTCTTAAATATACAGTTCGTTCATATTTACAATTTTTTAACTTGTGTTTATTTGTGCTGTACTTTTACCAGCTATCAGTTCATATAACAATGTTGCTGAGGGAAGTAGATGGCATCATGCTCAGGAAGATTTGTAATTTAAATTGGGTGGTGTATTGGGTTAAACCTCCTTAAACAGCTGTGAGCTCCACCCCCCATTTAAGATAGCTGTAAGAGACAGCAAAACAAAGGTCTCTTCCAAGTATCAGTGGGTTAGTGTAGTCTGGTATTTCTGGTATTTATTGTAAGGGAGAATACAGAGTGACAGACTGTCTCTCTTGGGATGAAGCGGCCTGGAAACTTATGGTCCTTACATTCAGGGCTTTTTCTCTTCTGTCAGTAGATGATGAAGGCAATAACAGAGAGGTGAGAACTGCTTCTGACAGAACTCTGTCTTGAAATCTAGTTACTTGGGCCCCAGTTAATCAAGGTAATTGAAGATGTGATTAAATTTAAGCATCTGAGTAGTCCTATTGGCTTCAGTAGGGCCTCGGAATTTGTGGGGTTTTTATTTTGAGGCTTTTGTTCTTTTACTCTTAACATACATATGCCAGTGTTAGCCTTTTTACATATATCATGAGCTTTTGAAGGGCTACAGGTTATATTTCCAGGCCTGCTATTTGAAGGGTGCAATCACAAAGGAGCAAAACAAATTACTTCCAATAATAGTAGGGGGTTAAAAGGAAAAAATAAGCTGAATATTAAGAAAAAATACCCAATCAGATCTTGTTAGACTATGGAACAGTCTCTCAGTGCAAGACCCATAAACAGGGATCATTAAAACTAAAATGATAGAGATCTCTTTTAAAGCAGGGACATGAAGTATGTAACATAGATAAAGTTTTCCCTACCCTTCGAATTCTACCTGACCACCCTTTTTAATCAAAAAGGAATTGTGCACTGTTTGGTGGGTAAGTTGGAAAAGGTTGGATATTGACTCTCACTATAGCTGCTCAAACTTGGAATTTCTGTTCCACAGGGAATTCTAAGAAGTTGTTTTTGTTCAGACTCGGATTGTTTTTTTTAATATGAAATTTGCTGTGGAAATGAAATTTTGGTTCTTTGGAACATTTCCATTTGAGTTCTCTGCCACAGAATGGGAAACTTAGAAACTAGGAAACTTGTCTTAAGCTTGACTCCCACAGCTTCGCAGGGCCACAAAGGTCCTGAGGAATAGGGAGCCTAGAAGCCTTGAGAGCTCCATCTGGAGGCAAGGCTCCCAGGACTGCAAAGCTTTCAGTTTCCTCTAGACAGACTGATGAGGAGCCAAGGGAGTCAGGAACCTGTCTGATTTCCACAAAAGCTTTGTTGAAATCAAGGGATTCCTGCAAATGTTTTGAGTTCAAAGAATGAGCATTTGTTGACAGAAACAAAGTCAGTTGGAAAAATTCAGACCAACTCTAGTTATCCCATGGTTCTGAAGCTTAGGATATGGATACCCCATGTATGTGGGTAAATTATAATATATATATAAAATAAAATGATGTATGCATACATACACATGCACATACACAACACACCAAATGAAAGTAAAGTCAAAGGGGTTATTATGAAATATCTCTTTTAATAATGGGCAAAGAATAAATGTATTTTGTCTCAGAGGAGCGGCTGAAATGTAAGACGATGGAGCTAGTCACCAAGTAGAGGAATCAAATACAGAATATTCAGAGTTTTAGGTTCTGTAAATTAAAAATTATTCACAAAAGAACTCAAGGATTTGCTGACTTTGTATAATTAAATGGCAAAAAAGTTCATTAGCGCAGAGTTAAGGTTTCCCAGTACCAGCTTGTGCCCTTCTAGAATGTCAAGTTCAGCATAACTCAATCTTCAGAAAATACAGCATTAAGATAAATACCCAGCTAGCCTTAACTCTGCTTTCCTGGAGCTGCAACAGCAATGGGAATTATCTGCATGCACTGCCCTGCATTCAGTGTGAGACTTAAATGCTTTGAACAGTGGAGGAGGTAGGTGGGGCAGGTTGATAGAAGTATATTTGTAAGATGAGAGATGGGGATTAGTTTGAGTGTCACAGAGATATGGCTGTGATATGAGGAGATCAGGTTTTTGCCTACCCCATGTGCGTGAGTAAAGGAAAGGGGAACATGAATACTTCAAGGAGCTATTGAAAGATTCTATAGGTTGTCACAGTAGCAGGGTACCAGAGGATGGGAGGGTCTTTCCACAGGGATTATCAATAGTGAGCTGGGATATGAGAGCAGTCTGTGGGGGTTAGTGAAGATAAGGGGAAGTATAAGTTTACATAGTATCCTGTGAGTAAGTGTGAAGGGGTTGTTAAATTTCACAAGTGAGCTTTTTCTGTCAGGAGAATAGGTACACTATAGGAACAATAGCTGCATACCTATAGTGCCATACTTATGCTAGCGTAACCCTGTAGTGTAGATGCAGCCTACAATTATGGAAGGGATTTGTCATCTGCTGCCACTGAGACCAGCCTAGTTCCATCCTCTTTGGAACCCCCCTTCAAGTAGTTGAAGGCTGCTATCAAATCCCACCTCACTCTTCTCTTCTGCAGACTAAACAAGCCCATTTCCCTCAGCCTCTCCTCATAAGTCATATGCCTCAGACCCCTGATCATTTTCATTGCTCTCCACTGGACTCTCTCCAATTTGTCCACATGCTTTCTGTAGTCGTGGACCCAAAACTGGATGCAATATTCCAGATGTGTCCTCAGCAGTGCTTAATAGAGGGGAATAATCACTTTCCTCGATCTGCTTGCAATGCTTCTACTAATGCAGCCCAATATGCCATTAGCCTTCTTGGCAACAAGGGCACATTGTTGACTCATATCCAGCTTCTTGTCCACTGTAATCCCCAGGTCATTTTCTGCAGAACTGCTGCCTAGCCAATTGGTCCCCAGCCTGTAGCAGTGCATGGGATTCTTCCATCCTACGTGCAGGACTCAGCACTTGTCCTTGTTGAACCTCATCAGATTTCTTTTGGCCCAAACTTCCAATTTGTCTAGGTCACTCTGGACCCTATCCCCACCCTCCAGCATATCTATCTCTCCCCCCAGCTTATTGTCATCTGCAAATGTGCTGAGGGTACAATCCATCCCATCATCCAGATCATTAATGAAGATGTTGAACAAAACTGGCCCCAGGACCGACCCCTGGAGCACTCTACTTGATACCTGCTGCCAAGTAGACATCAAGCCGTTGATCACTACCCATTGAACCCAACAATCTAGCCAGCTCTCTATTCACCTTATAGTGCATTCATCCAATTTATACTTTTTTAACTTGCTGGCAAGAATACTGTGGGAGACCGTATCAAAAGCTTTGCTAAAGTCAAATTATATCATGTGCACTTCTTTCCCCATATCCACAGAGCCAGTTATCTCATCATAGAAGGCAATCAGGTTGGTCAGGTATGACTTGCCCTTGATGAATCCATGTTGACTGTATGCCCCACCCTCGATTCCAGTTCACATGAGGGGGGAAGGGGATGTCAGATCCCCACTGGTGCCCTGGCCCCCCCAGCTTGTGAGTCACTCATGGGAGGGGAATGTGGTGCTGACAGGTGCCACTGCCTCCATTTTCCTTCAGTCCTGTCACGCACCCCCCATGTTTCCCCTCAGTGTCCCACCCTTCCTCCCCGTCCCCGCACCCATCCTCTTAATCCCTCCTCACACCTACACCTTTCTCATCCTATTTCCACCTACTCTGCCACTGCAAATCACCAGCCCCTCCCAGTGAACATTTGCATCTGTCATTTATTTTCTTTTCAAAAATAGTTTTGGCACCTTCTGAATATTCTGCTGCACTCAGATTGCATTTCTCCATCATTAAAAGATGCTTTGACAAAGGCAGATCGGAGCAAAAATAGCTCCCCTTTTTATTTCAGATTTCTGCCTTGAATTGGATTTTAGTGCCTGTGTGGTGCTTAGATTCATTGGCAGGAACATTCCCTTGGAGCTGCACTAGTCCTGTGACCCTAGGGCACCTTTAGACACTCCTTGTGTTCTCGCTCTCTGCACAGGCGCAGTGTAATGTATTAGGCATGTGAGCCTTAGGGCAAGTCTACACTACAGCACCACATCAGCACAGCTGCAGCACGTCTCGTGAAGACGCACTATACCAGAGGGAGAGCACTCTCTTGTCAGCATAATTACTCCACATTGGCAAGAAGCAGAAGCTATGTGGGCAGTTGACATAGTGCCAGTGTGGGGGCAGAGCGAAACTTGAGTTGCAGGGGAAGGGGGTTCCACACCACTGAGCTGTGTAAGCTAGATGGATTTAAGTGGTAGGGTAGACCTGCCCTTAATCTTGGCAGAAGGCCTAATTGAAGAAACAAACTCTTTTTCAAATAATGGGTGATGGGTGGCATGCACTCTGTTGTGGTAACCCCTGAGCATTGGAGACCCTGATGCAATTATCTCAGCCCTCTTGATCTCTATCTGCGCACAAAAATGTGTTTCCAAAATGTCAACTTTAAGAAAAGTGTTTTTTTTTCTTTTCTTGGAGGCTATATGCTGGAATCCCCTTGGTCAGATGGCCCCAAATTTGGATCGCTGACCACATCCTGCACCCTGATAAGGCACACCAGATTTCAAGGCAATCCAATTTTAGAGCACTTTGACCAGTTGAGCTTTAAACAGAAATGCTGGTATTAATCTTAACTATAGCTCTGCTGTAATGTTTCTTATGGTATCAGAATAATTTTATATAGACTAGAAACACTCTTTTATCTTTGTACTTTAGCAGTATTATTCAATTTATGAAACAAATTATTTTATATTAGTATATTGTGCTCTTTAATTTTTAAAATGAAAATCTCTGAAGCATATAGCTCAGGTGGCCTTTACAATGATCCACAAAATCTCAAAGCTTTACTACAAACAAGTAAATAGTAAATTATTCTGTTTGATCACTTAACAGATGCAGATACATTTGTGAGCACTTCCATTTATGATAGCAGTAGAAAAAAATGAAGGTAATGTGGAAATTTCTGAATAGAACTCATTGAATACAATGAATGCTAATACCAAGGTTTATCATAAATAATGCAACAAAGTAATGTTCCAGTTGTAGCAACTGGCATCCTCTATGAAGTGGAGAAAAAAAAATCACATTGTCTTCTGCAATGAGTTACCTTATTAGTGCATAACTGTTTCTAAGGGCAATTTATGCTGAATAAAAGTGTGTGGAAACAAATATTGAAGCAATTTGGATTTTTTTTTAAAAATGCCACCGAATATGCCAGGAGCTAACTGAAGAATTAGCTGCACAAAACAAAACAGGGGCCTAGGTCTAATACTCTTATTCTCAAAGAATAGTACTTTCCTACTTGTGATGTAATGTGCTGCTCATCATGAATAAGGATATCCCAATCTGGTTCATAGTGATTACTTGCAGTTTAGAATACCATGTCCACGTACTCTACATAATGCATTACAGTATACTTCAGATAATGGAATGTACTTTATTTTATTACAGATAGAGCTCAGGTCATAAAATTCTGATCTGAGTTGAAAACATTCCGTATTTCCAGGGTGTTCAAGTTCTGATCAGGGCTATGATAGTGACAGTGTCGTCCTTAAAATTTGAATCTGGGTTGATATTCCAATGCTTCTCCCTCCCCAAAGGGATTTTGTTTCAGACTCATGCCTTATTTTGATTTATATTTTATTTTTAATTAGCCTTATTTGGTTGTAAATTTGTCAAACACAGATATTCCATGGAAATTTTGAAAAATCATAGTACAAATCTGTGACATTGCTCCTGCACAGTGAAAAAGAGACCAAGGTCCGACAATCATACAAACACAGTGTCTGATACAAAGCCCACTAAAATCAATGGAATCCTTCCTTCTACTTCAGTGAATTTTGGATCAGACCCAAAAGGCCCAAATCATGGTATCTCTACACAGTCTACACAACCACTTAGTTCAGTGAAAGTCCCTAAGCAGGGATTGCAGGATTTGGTCCTAACATTTTCTGATCACCTTGGGCCTGTCTTACGATCTTTTTAAATTTCCCAAACCTGTTTTTTTTATTTACATTGTAAAGATTGGCAGGGAATAGTTGCAGAAGCATACAATATATGTTGTCGAATGACACTGTTTAGCAACTGATAATTTCATAAAGTACATGTATCAGAGGGGTAGCCGTGCTAGTCTGGTTCTGTAGAAGCAGCAAAGAATCCTGTGGCACCTTATAGACTGACATTTTGCAGCATGAGCTTTCGTGGGTGAATACCCACTTCTTCGGATGCAAGTAGTGGAAATTTCCAGGGGCAGGTTCATATAGGCAAGCAAGAAGCAAGCTAGAGATAACAAGGTTAGTTCAATCAGGGAGGATGAGGCCCTGTTCTAGCAGTTGAGTGAAAACCAAGGGAGGAGAAACTGGTTCTGTAGTTGGCAAGCCATTCACAGTCTTTGTTTAATCCTGAGCTGATGGTGTCAAATTTGCAGATGAACTGGAGCTCAGCAGTTTCTCTCTGGAGTCTGGTCCTGACGTTTTTTTGCTGCAGGATGGCCACCTTAAGATCTGCTATTGTGTGGCCAGGGAGGTTGAAGTGTTCTCCTACAGGTTTTTGTATATTGCCATTCCTAATGTCTGATTTGTGTCCATTTATCCTTTTCCTTAGAGACTGTCCAGTTTGGCCGATGTACATAGCAGAGGGGCATTGCTGGCATATGATGGCATATATTACATTGGTGGACGTGCAGGTGAATGAACCGGTGATGGTGTGGCTGATCTGGTTCGGTCCTGTGATGGTGTCGCTGGTGTAGATATGTGGGCAGAGTTGGCATCGAGGTTTGTTGCATGGATTGGTTCCTGAGCTAGAGTTACTATGGTACGGTGTGCAATTACTGGTGAGAATATGCTTCAGGTTGGCAGGTTGTCTGTGGGTGAGGACTGGCCTGCCACCCAAGGCCTGTGAAAGTGTGGGGTCATTGTCCAGGATGGGTTGTAGATCCCTGATGATGCGCTGGAGAGGTTTTAGCTGGGGACTGTATGTGATAGCCAGTGGAGTCCTGTTGGTTTCTTTCTTGGGTTTGTCTTGCAGTAGGAGGCTTCTGGGTACACGTCTGGCTCTGTTGATCTGTTTCCTTATTTCCTCATGCGGCTACTGTAGTTTAGAGAATGCTTGGTGGAGATTTTGTAGGTGTTGGTCTCTGTCTGTGGGGTTAGAGCAGATGCGGTTGTACCTCAGTGCTTGGCTGTAGACAATGGATCTTGTCTGACCGCTATGCCTACCTTCATGCCTCCAGCTTCCATCCCGGGCACACCACAACTGCCAAACGACGTTAGAAGGGAACATTTCACAACTTTAAACGAGCATGTTCCCTAATTGATCAGCAACTTGACATTGAAACAATGTTAACCGGGACGACTTTAAGTGAGGAGGTCTTGTACATGAGGGGGGAGGGATAGCTCAGTGGTTTGCGCATTGGCCTGCTAAACTCAGGGTTGTGAGTTCAGTCCTTGAGGGGGCCACCTAGGGATCTGGGGCAAAAATTGGTCATGCTAGTGAAGGCAGGGGGCTGGACTCAATGACCTTTCAAGGTCCCTTCCAGTGCTAGGAGATTGGTATATCTCCAATTATAAAATATAAAAAAAATGAGATGTCATATACAACAACAGTGTGGTAAGGTTACTATCAGGATTTAAAATGTAACTTTACTGTTACAATAACAATTTTCTCTTCCAATTTTGTTTTCTATGCAGATCTCTCAACAACTCCCTGAGCAAATTTTTAAAGCTAAAATGCTGTCATTGTGGTTGGCAAATTGTGTAGCTGTAGATGTCTTCTGGGAGATATTGCGATCCCAGTACATTTTACCTAGTCAGATCAACATAGTAAACAGAAAAAATGGTTTTCACCATACTTGTCATGGTTGATGTTTAATAATGTCATTTTACTAAATATCTTTTTGCTTTTAAAATTTTGAATAATATTCTATTCATAGAAATTAAGGATTAATATCCATGTACTTAGCAGGGTACAGTGCAAACAGATGCTGTGCGTGCCTTCAACACAGCTCTGACAAAGTACCTTGATCTTAACTGGATGAATAGCTGCTACATTAGTCGCAGACCACTCTTGCACAGAAAGTGTTTGCGTCAAATAGCTGATTTGTGAAATTGACAAATAAGAGAGCACCAATCACATTTTACAGTGATTAAGCCAATGTCTGTTAAGCATGGGTGTCTAGAAATGAAAGACTAACGTACTTATTCATGGTGCCACCTAGATGCTTAAATAAATATAAAGGCTGGGTCTTGGGAATTCTGAAGTTCCACAGGATTTTGTTGCAACCATGCACCTGACAATTTTTCTCTATATGGTAGTGGTGAGATAATTAATGTAAGCTTCCAGTGAGCTGCCTATAAATGCCTAGGTAACAAGTTTTGCAGACAATGTGGTATGGGTCAGGAGCTCTTGCTCATTGAGTTCTGCATATTTGAAAAACCGTCCACTATCACAATGACCTTTGTTAGTAATTTAAATAAGCTCTTTCCCTTACCGATAGGAAGAAAGAGAAAATATTTAGAGAATCTGAGGGCAAACAACCCTTATGTAAAAGCAGCAATCCCTGTGCAACAAGTTCAAGTACCCATTTCAAGGCTGTTGTATGCCATTGGGAGCACATTAAATATAGTGGTTCTTCATTTAAAAGGAACAGCACAGCATGTGGTTACCTATACATCTTTGCAAGAGTCATAACAAAGTTCTTCATTATGGTGGACAACATGTCAGACTAGAAATTGAATTGGCCTTCCTGGATGAAAAATCCCCTGCCAAATTGCATATGATTCTGCAGAGAATTTAATCAAAGATTGTTGTTGCCGCCAAAATCATCGATACTCCACCCACCCACAGTTTGCTGAAGAAATCTGAATGCACAAGACAAGGAAATTATAATTTTTCAGTGTTGCTGGAGGTGCTTAGAAAGTTCAATGAGGCTTTCATAGAAATAGATGAGAAAAAGAACAAATATGTCTGTAGATTGAAATGCAAGACCCCAGTTTGTTAAAGAAGTCCGATTGTTTGATCCTACAAAGGTCATTTTCCTTCCACAAAGTAAGAAAAGTATTGAAACTCCTGTGCCAGCCAAAGTTTGGTCTCTACACAAATATCCTAGCACCAAACAATGTTGCCAGTAATAAATCATCTGATAAAAATCACTGTGTTGTGGAAAAGCACTTGTGACAGAATCTGGCTGAGGCAGCACAAACTTGTGTGTTAACTCAGTCTTTACCTGTGTTAATGCAGTTGTAGCATACCTTCATTCTTGAGCTGTGTTGAGGTCTTTAGGAGGACAGCATATACCGGACAACATTCTTCTGTTACAATGCAAATAAATAAATACATCAGTTGCATTTTAGGCTGTTGATGAGATTTTTCAAAAACGAGTGCCTAAAGCTAGGTTCTGAAATCCGTGTTTAGGTACCCAAATAAGAGGCTTTATTTTCTAACATTCTGAGCAGCACTGAAGTCAGAGCATTTGTAGCCACCTATTTTAAATCTGTTTAATAAAAGAGATGAATATGAATATAGCAAAAGCACCTAAGTAACTGAGGCCCTTTGAAAGCCAATAGGACTTATGCTCCTAAGTCATTTAGCCTCTTTTTAACATATTTACCTGCAAATTAAAATATTTGACATACTTTGCTGAAGAATTTGAGTTAATTGTGCTGGAGAATACATGGGCACTTGCTAAATACCACTACAGAAAGAATATTTGTAATTTTATATACTCATCATAATTAAAAAGCAAACAATTTCACCCCCCTAAAAATGAAATCAATACTTTCAGCAACAACACTGCAAATTAAATTCAGCGAGTTACTTACAGTATAGTATTTTTCAGTTCCGTGTTAAATTCCCATGATAAAATCTTCAGGAAAATACAAAAATACTTTAGAAACTTCATGAGCCAATGCAAAGCAGATGGAGCTGAGGCCAAAGTTTGAGTTCAGGGATGATCTTTGGACATCCAGCTGGAAGTTGGCCAGTGTGCACTGCTTCTTTGAATTGGCCATTCCCTCAAAAGCTAGACAGTGTGATGTTGCACTCCATATGTTTATGGAAATATGCTTATGAGTGTAAATATAATGTAACTGGAATATGCTTTATGCAAAAGGTGTCTTGTAAGGTATCATTACAAAGCTATAATCTTATTCTTGAATGTATGAATGTATCATTCTTGTATCTGAAGCTAGAAATATGAAGTATAACTCTGAAGTCCTATTGTAACTATGCAAAGTGTGGGCCATTAATGGTGGCTTGGAATATTGATGGCTCCCACTAGTTAGGACAATTGGTTGCGAATGGCTCTGTTTACTCACAAACCTTCCTGGGTACCTGCAGGCCAGCCCTGACAGAATGGAGAATGAGGTCTTACAGTGGCATGTGATCATGTCTCCTGATACTGGAATCCATCTTAAACCTGGTGCTTTTCCATTTAGACCCAGAGAGACAAAAGATTCCCACCTTGTGCCAAAGCTATAAAAGGGGGTGGAACAGAACAAAGGGGGCTGCCAGTCATGAGAAATCCCCTAGTTACCACCTGAGCAGGAACTAACAACTGTACCAGAGGAAAGGATTTGGCCCAGACTAAGGAGTCTAGTCTGTGAAAGAAGCTTATTGGAACATCTCTGAGGGTGAGATTTACCTGTATTCAGTTTCTTAAATGTATCAGGCTTAGACTTGCGTGTTTTATTTTATTTTGCTTAGTAACTTACTTTGTCCTGTCTGTTGTTACTTGAAACCATTTAAATCCTACTTTTTATAGTTAATAAAATCACTTTTGTTTATTAATTAACCCAGAGTAAGTGATTAATACCTAGGGGAGCAAACAGCTGTACATATCTCTCTATCAGTGTTATAGAGGGTGGACTATTTGTGAGTTTACCCTGTATAAGCTTTATACAGAGTAATATGGATTTATTTGGGGTTTGGATCCCATTAGGAGCTGGGTGTCTGGGTGCTGGATATAGGTGACTTGCTGAGCAGTTTTTGGTTAAAGTCTGCAGCTTTGGGGGTATGGACCAGTCTGTGTTGCAGCAGACTAGTGTGTCTGGCTCAACAAGGGAGGGTTCTGAAGTTCCAAGCTGGCAGGAAAAGTGGGCTCAGAGGTAATTCCAGCACATCAGGTGACCGCCTCAAGGGGGTCTCTGTGACCGAACCCATCACAGACATCACCTAGTTTACTGATATGGTCTTATTTTGAGGAAGTTCTATGGCCTGTAGAGTGATCATGAAATGATAGAGTTCACGATTCTAAAGAATGGTAGGAAGGAGAACAGCAAAATAAAGACAATGGATTTAAGAAGGCAGACTTTAGCAAATTCAGGGAGTTGGTAGGTAAAATCCTATGGGAAGCACGTTTCAGGGGAAAAACAATTGAAGACAGTTGGCAGTTTTTCAAAGAGACATTATTAAGGGCACAAGAGGAAACTCTCTCACTGCATAGGAAAGATAAGAAGTATGGCAAGAGACCACCCTGGCTTAACCAGGAGATCCTCGGTGATCTAAAAATTAAAAAAAAAAATAGCCCTACAAAAAGTGGAAACTAGGTCAAATTACAAAGGATGAATATAAACAACGCAAGTATCTAGGGACAAAATGAGATCAAACTAGCTAGAGACATAAATGGTAACAAGAAAATGTTCTACAAATACATTAGAAGCAACAGGAAGACCAAGGACAGGGTAGGACCATTACTCAATGAGCGGGGGAGGGGGGGAAATAATAACAGAAAATATGGAAATGGCAGAGGTGCTTAATGATGTGTTTGTTTCAGTTTTCACCAAGAAGGTTGGTGGTGATTGGACGTCTAATGTAATGAATGCCAGTGAAAATGAGGTAGGATCAGAAGAGGCTAAAATAGAGAAAGAAAAAGTTAAAAATGACTTGGACAAATTAGATGTCTTCAAGTCACCAGAGCGTGATGAAATGCATCCTAGAATACTCAAGGAGCCAACTGGGAAGATATCTGAGCCATGAGTGATTATCTTTGAGAACCCATGGAAGACAGGGGAGACTCCAGAAGACTGGAATAGAGCAAATATAGTCCCCATCTATAAAAAAGGGAAATAAGGACAACCCAGGGAATTACAGGCCAATCAGCTTAACTTCTGTACCCAGAAAGATAATGGAGCAAATAATTAAGCAATCCATTTGCAAACATCTGGAACATAATAAGGTGATAAGTAACAGTCAGGATGGATTTCATCTGTTTTTGTTTGTTTTTTTATTTTTGTTATTTTTTTACTCATTTGCTTCTTTCACTGCCTCAGAGAAGAAGGTCACTTAGGGACTCTGTTTACGTGAGTAGGTAAATATAAATTTGATTATTAAACTTAATCGCAGACATGAACAATTTTCAGAAAAGCCTTTCTGTACTGTCTAAATTACTTAGATTTACTGAACTTATATATAAAAGGACAGGTTATGTTTCAAGTTGCTCTTTTGGAATGAGCACCTTCATAGTATCATGAGAGGTCTGTTAGAAATGTCCAAGATACACAGGACAGGGCTTAATTTTTTTTAAAAATTTTGTTTCCAATTTTGCAAAGCTTGTGTAGAAGGTGGACAAATTATTGTACTGAATGTTCCTAAATATCAAATGCCTACAATGTAAACAAAATCAGCATTAAAAAAAATCTCAATTTCGAGGAACAATAAAAGGGGGAAACCGTTTCAGTTTCATTCTGTTGCTTTAGAAAACAACACCATGGCAAAACATACTGATTTCAGGAAATTCCATTACTAACTCCATTCACAAAAGTAATAAGCACATTTTCAAGAATTACTATGGTATTAATCCACAGTTTTTCACTCCTATATCTTTTTTTCCCTTTAGTATTGTGCTTCCATAATGTGCTATCACACGTGATTTCTTTAAGTTCATGTCTTGCCTACATCAAAGACCCGGAAAGAGATTATTGGTAGCCAACTGAAATAAAAATAAATGTAATATTGGATATAAGAATTTATGGAAATCTTCAAAGACAGGGTTGGGAGTAACTAGTTAATATATTACACTTGGTTTTGAAATAGATAACCACAGCTTTTATTTCTTTTTAATATTACTTAACTTAACAAACTTAACAATTCAAGAAACAACTAAAGTTTATTACACCCTTGTTTTCCTCTTTTAAAATGGGTAATATTGTGTTTTTAAACGTTGTTCAATTTTGTTGTTTGTTTAGTATCCAGTGGCCTATAACAATCAGTACCATGTGTGTGTGTTTTTGCATGTATTCACACATGCACATAGATTTTAAATGGACCCAATTATGCCTGTTGGGTCCATCCTTGGATGGAACCATCCATATGTGGATCATAGGCCCTTCCACATGGAAGAAGGGAGAGCACCCTTGTACCACTTCCACTGTGGTGTTCCTACCTCCATCTTTCCCCACAGAGCCTGGAGATTGATCAGGGCTGCAGTGGATTGCTGAAGAAGGGAGTGTAGAGACTGGGGATGTACATTCTCTTGTCTTCCCCATTCCCCTCCCCACCTCTCACCCCACAGAGAGTTCCTAGGAAAAAATACTACAACTGGACAATCAAGTCTTTGAGAAGCCTCTAACTCATTGGTTACCAATTTCTTTCTGGTGGTGCCACCCTTATTGTAGGCTGTCACAATAACCCTTATGAAAATTTCAGGATGCCCCACCTCTTGTGTCCCCTCTTGCCATTCCCTGGCACAGTTTTTTTTCCTGTCCATTTTCTATCTTTTATTCTGCAACTGTTCTCTCTCCACCACCACCACCCCCTTAAAATGTGACCTCTTTTTGGTCTTGCTTCTAAAGTTTAGTGCATTTTATTTTTGTTTTGTGGCTTTCCCTCTCTACTCTACTCTCTCTCTACTCTACTCTACTCCCACCTTAGCAGAAGATTAAATGATGCTAGAGGTTGGGGTTTCATGTTCCTGAAGTCTAGCTGAATGCTATTGGAGAAGAGGAGTAAGACACAATTCAATGAGCTGCTTCTTAAACCTGCAACACTGTGCATGTCAGCTGCATCTGTAATCATTTTCATTAGCAATGGTTATGGAAGAAGAAAGTGAAAGGGGGTGTTTTTCAAGAGGGTACATTACATACGGTTACAGAAGCATAGTTGCACGGCAGAAGAACGGATCCAAAGACTCCACTCCACTCCTTTCTCTGTACCCCCTGAACTAGTTAGAGCATCCCTGCTAGGGCCTGGCCCCTAAATTGGAGATGGTTCTCTAAATAGCAAAGAAGATTTTAATTTTTTATTTCATTTTGAAAATTTAAAGTCACAAAGTATTGATGACTTCAAAATTCCTGGTTTTAAACACACTAGATTACAATTGCATTACACAATGGTTTGCAGTATTTCAACCCATGTTTACCAAAAAAGTTAGAAAAAAAAATCTGTGGTAGCTCCTTCCCTACCCTTATCTTATTTTCTTGTTTCACTTATATTACACATTCTTCATGCTTTTTTTCCCCCTTGTAGAGCACTGCACACACTGCCATCACTTAAATAATAATAAATCTGAATTTTGGTTTTTACTTTTTATTTAAAAAATGAGTGCTTATTTTAGCTGGAGTGTATCTCTTATTTTTCTAGTTTCTTAATTTCCTAGTGCTCCTGCTATATAGTAGTCTAAAAGTTATCATTTAAAAGAGCAACCTCTTAGAGAGGAAATAAAAGGTATGAAGGAAACCTTTCTTTAAAGAGAGACTACTTCTGTCTCTTTAAAGCATTGAATAATCTCAGCAGGGTAGTGTATAGTAATGATAGTTTCCAATAACCACATTTGACTGTGTCCATCATTTTGGTACATGCACAAGATGCTTTTCTAAAAAGCTTCCATTGTGACAGCTGGCTACCTCTGACTCATTGATAGATTTGGGAAGTCTAAACTAAACATGAAAAATCAATCTCTGCAATCCTATATGATATGAAAGCTGAATATATCCTTTGCTGAACCCTAAGAGCTATTATGAAGTCTTGAACAATCCTCTAGTGATAGATTTCTTTCAGTATGTTTTAAAACTGGAACACATAAAATTTATGAGACACTATATAAAGCACAGATCTTTTGTCAGCCCATGTTGCATGGTAATATAATTTAATTTTCTTTTTTGGGGCACGTCCATACTCACCGCGTGGGTCGACGCGATGAGTTCGACTTCACGGAGTTCGAACTATCGCGTCTCATCTAGACGCGATAGTTCGAACTCCGGAAGTGCTGTGGTCGACTCCCGTATTCCACCACTGCAAACGGCGGTGGTGGAGTCGACGGGGGAGCCGCGGAGTTCGACCCCGCCGCGTATGGACAGGTGAGTAGTTCGAATTAGGGTACTTCGAATTCAGCTACACTATTCCCGTAGCTGAATTTGCGTACCCTAATTCGAATCCCCTTTTTAGTGTGGACCAGGCCTTGTTTACACAAACCATGTCTACTGTGGTCACTGCTAAAAAGTCAAAAAAGTGACAATAGTTGCTGCACTTTGGTTTATTTTTACTTTTAGAATAGAAAATAATTGTAATATTCCTGATGCAGTGGTGTGGTGATTCTTAGTACGTGTTGACTTTTTCATAGAAACCAGTGCGTGTGTGTACTGGAGAATGGAGGGGGAGTATCAAATGCTTCAGTCTGTCACAGCTATTGTTATGATCTCGGCTAACCATTGGAACAATTTAGCAAGGGTAATAGTGGATTCTCCTTCACTGGTAATTTTTAAATCAAAATTGGATTTTTTTTCCCTAAAAGATATGGTCTTATTTTGAGGAAGTTCTATGGCCTGTTGTATCCAGGAGGTCAGACTAGATGATAACTGTGATACCTTCTGGACTTTAAATCTATGAAAATTAATGTTGTTTTACACTGATACTCATCACTCCTGATCATTGCTGGTTCTCTAGCTATTCAAATAATAGTACATCATAATTACAAATATACATGTAAATATATGTTTATTGTACAGACCTCTCTCTCTCTCTCTCTCACACACACACACACACACACACACACACACACACACACAGAGAGAGAGAGACCAAATTAACAACATCTAGGGACAACTCAATCACTGAAGACTGTGATAGGCCAAAATTCCTAGGTAGCTAATGGTCAGTCCTGTCCTTACTACATGTAGGGTGACCACCTGTCCTGAATTGGGTGGGAGAGTCCTGAAATGCAGAATTCAGGTCCCAGTCCTGAGCTGAATGACTCCAGGGACAGCATTTGTCCTGGATTTCCTGCAGTGCAGCTCCGTGCCTGTCCAAGTCTCGGTGGTGGTTCCTGGAGTGGGAGGGGCTTAGGTGGGCTTTTTCCCCCCTTTGCCATGAGGTCCTCCCCCTGAATCCCCCTTCCCACCCTGACAAGGCCAGAAGCTGGAGTCAGGCAGTAATAAGAGCCGCCCAGGGAGCCTTGGCTGCTGTGGGGAACCCTGGACTCTATACCTGCCCTGGGCGGTGTGACCCTAGGGGTGGGGACATGGGCCTGCTCTTGGGTACCTTGGCACCCCCCAAACACACAGGTGGAGAGTCCAGGGCTCCCCGAGTGGCTCTTACTATGGCCCAGCTCTGGGTTCTGACCTGGTTGGAGACGGGACCTCAGGGTAAAGAAGAGGGCAAGGGGATGGAGGGGTTGGCGGGGAGAGGAGAAGCAGGGGGTGGCTCCTGCATGTGTCCTGCTTTTGCTTTTTGAAAAGATGGTCACCCTAACTGCGTATCATAATACACACTGCACTTCCATTTATCCAGAATCATGTTTGTTCAGAGATTTTTGTATTTATTCCAAAGCCTTTCCAAAAACTGGGCTTGTGCTGTACCCAAAATAAACATGTCAATGGATTCCTGAGCCTGTCCCCTGGAATTCCTAGGTACTCAGAATCCTGTGTAACAAAGTTAGTAGTGATTTATTTATGAAATTCCTGAAGGGAGGAGAGCACCACTCAAAGGTTTCAAAGCTGCAGGCAGAAGTCAATCTATTGCAGTATTGTGTCATAAAACATTTAGAAAGAGATAATGCAAAACAAAGGAAATATAGAGGAGGAGGGAAACAAATGTGGTCTCTGGGTGCGGGAATTATTGAATATACAGAGTCAGGGAATAGATTGTCTAAAATGGAAGAGAGGTTGGGGAAATTCACCTGGTTACTTCCCCCGCAAACGAATAAATCACTGAAGCTAGAAGCACTGTTAGTGCATTTTATTCATATTGTATTATAGAGGCAATCCCCCACATTGAGGACATATGGTAGTGGTTGATGATATGTTGGGGGGGGAAACATATATTATTTCCAAAACAGATTGGACTTTGTATGTAATAAATCACAGAATCATAGGACTGGAAGGGACCTTGAGAGGCCATCTAGCCCAGTCCCCTGCACTCAAGGCAGGACTAATTATCTAGACCATTCCTGACAGGTCTTTGTCTAACCTGCTCTTAAAAATCTCCAATGATGGAAATTCCACAACCTCCCTAGGCAATTTATTCCGGTGCTTAACCACTCTGTCAGGATGTTTTTCCTAATGTCCAGCCTAAACCTCTCTTGCTGCAATTTAAGCCCATTGCCAGGGCCGCCAAGAGAGGGTTCGGGCCCCAGTGAAAAAATTTTTTCGGGCCTCCCAGCAAGGGCGAACTGGCTATATAGGGCTGACAAAGCCGGGGAAGCTGGGCCCCGGGCCCCCTTCCAGACAGCCAGGTAATTTGTACCAGCTTCCCCCTCCCCGCCCCCTCGTCGTCCCTGCCCATTGCTTCTTGTCCTATCCTCAGAGGTTAAGAAAAACAATTTTTCTTCCTCCTCCTTGAAACAACTTTTTACATACTTGAAAACTGTTACCATGTCCCCTCTCAGTCTTCTCTTTTTCAGACTAAACAACCCCCAGTTTTTTCAATCTTCCCTCATAGGTCATGTTTTCTAGACCTTTAATCATTTTTGTCACGCTTCTCTGGACTCTCTCCAATTTGTCCAACAAGATATGGTCTGAATTAGGTAAGGGAAAATGTTGCCTCCCAGAATATGTAAGTTTACCACAAAGGCTCCTTCATCACTTTCACCCAAGCTGCCTTCCGTTTTCAAATTCTCAGCCAGTTCCTCCCTATTTGTCAAAATCAAATCTAGAACAGCCTCTCCCCTGGCAGCTATCTCCACCTTCTGAAATAAAAAAATTGTCTCCAATACATTCCAAGAAATTATTGGATAATCTGTGCCCTACTGTGTTATTTTCCCAACAGATGTCTGGGTAGTTGAAGTCCCTCATCTGCAAATGGTGCAGATCAATACCTTCCGGTTGAATTTCTGAAGTGTTGAGTTAATATTTCTTATCGTTTTGACTATGTTTATGTATTTCATTTTTTATTACCTGTGTTGTTCGGTTTCAAAATTTAATTAAAAAACCCACAACTATTTGGAGGTCTGATGTTTTTAAAGCTCTGGTTAATATATATTTCTCTCTGCCACCAATTGTAAGTATTTTTAAATGTGGATGTATTGCTGTGGGCTGGAAAGTTTATTTCAGAGCCCAGGTTTACTACAAGTATTTTACAAGGAACTCAACAAATAGTTCTCTCATTCCCTGATTCATCCCAGCACTTAAGACTGTGAGTAGTCCCAATGGAATTATTAATTTGCTCAAATGCTTGCTTGGATTGGGGCCAAAATGCTTAGCACCTTGCAGAATCCAGCTCTTGCACTGTGATCCTGCAAACACGTATAAACATGCTTGACTTTAAACACATGAGTAATTACATTGATTTAAACATGCATGAAGGTATTTGCAGGGTTAGAGATTTAGTCTGTGATAGGGCTTCGCTTTATTTCAGAGATGTACAGTGAAATGGCTTCTTGGCTTCAGAAAATGTCTCTACCTCTAATCAAGCAGCAAAAAGAGGATAAATGGTTCATTTTTTAAATGTTTATCTTCATCTAAGTACTCCACCTAGCTAAAGAGGGAGTTGAGGCAGATCCTTGATCTAGAATGCTTGTAACAAGCAAGTCCTTTTAAAATATTTGTAGAATTTATATTTATCTATTTATTTTCTTGATAAAGAAAAAAAGGAGTTTGTAGGGAGGAGGGGTTATTTAGTGACCCACAAAACTTGTTCACATTAGTATGGTAGTGCTTGTGGATTGCTGCAATTATAACATGAGGTTTTTAATTGGCCTTATCTGAGACATATAGAAAACATAAAAGACTGAAGATGGATGTCTATTGACATATCTAATATGCAACTAGTACTAGAGTGTTTTCATCTTCCTTGTTGAAAGCAAGAAATGGAATTAAGTGTGCATGATGCGGTTCATAAACTTAGTCTAACAACATATAATGAAAGTTATACTACAAAAACCTTTCTATTTATGACATTGGCTATCTTCAATAAGATTCAACACACACATATTCAACACACTGTTGATATTAATACTATTTTCCAGGCAGATAAAATTTTGGTTTAATTTAAGAATTTCACAACCAAGGATGCAAATTGTCCTTGCTGGTTTTGTTTGCTCCTTTTCAAGGTTACTTATTTTGGATCCACTTAAAATATGGTCTGACTCTCTTTTTGTTAATATCACAAGTATTTACATTTGTTGTATCTCACATAAACCATAAGGACAGGATCCTAATGGACAATGATCTCAAAACTGTAGCAGAAATGAACTGTTTATCTCATTCTCAACATGAGAAAATATTGGCTTCTGCAGCTAACTCAGTCGTCTTCACCTTCATTTTCCTATTTGTTCATAATCTGGAAAAGAAAAACAAGCTTTCCTGCTTTTTCAGGCCTCAAATGATTTCTCCATTTGGAATGAATTAGTCCAAAGAAAGAAAATATTCTTTCTACGCCAGCAGAAGAAGCCACTGCTGTTAAAGGAGATTATCACTTCAACAGTCTTTGAATCCAACTGCTTATGTGACTTCAACCAGTTCATTGGTGTGACTTTCTTTAAAACATCATCAGCAAACATAGATTTCTTGAATGGTTCACCCTTAGCTCTGAAGTGTATTATATTTGGCATTATGAAAGGATGATTTCTGGATGTGCATGTCATAGCCAACTCCTCTTCTTCAGCAGTTAAGGTTTGACCCTGGTACTGGGTATCGAGAATATTTGCAAGAAAATGAGCTGGAGATAGTGCTTGTTCCATTCATTTTTTTAATGCTTGTAATTTAATTCTGTCATTGCATATTTATCTTTTTAAGATTTCACTCAGTTCCTTCCAAATTTCAACAGCATCAGCAATAAAACCGCTATTTCCCTGGACTTTGTTCAAGGCTACAGGAATAGGCTTCCTGGTACTCAGCATGTGTTCAACATTTCTCTTAAGGCCAATATTGAGAACTTTGGCTGTGACAGTGCCATCTATTTTTCTTCACAATTTTGTTCACAAACTGTCATCAGATTAGGCCAGTTCTTGATATAGTGCTCAAAACAGTCCACTACTGAGTTCCATCACACATCTTGTGGGAGAACTAGCTTAGTTCCTCCCATTTTTTTCAGAGCAGCTGCTGTAAAGTTGTCACGGAAGTATTTTGCAATTTCAACAACATTAGCCTTTATTTTTGGAACACTGAAGTCTTTGGCTAGGAGGTGCATCAAATGATCACTGCAACTGTATGTTATTAGCTTGGGACTCTTTTCTAAATAATTTCTTCTCATCTTGGATACATTTGCAGTATTGTCTGTGACCAAGCTTCATCCTGACATTTGATTTTTTTTTTTCAGTTTGTTAGAGATTTTACTGCTACTTCTTGTAAGTATTCTGCTGTGTGTCCATTTCCTGATGTATCAATTGTTTCTGTAAGCAAGACATTCCCTTCTTCTGTTGTCACACAAGCACATACAACAGGATCATTTTGGACATTTCTCCACCCATCAAGACTCAGGTTAACAATTTTACCCTCTAGTCCTTTTGCACACTGCTCAATTTATTTTACTTACACTTTATCCAGCAATTTGTATGTGACATCTGCTCTGTTGGGTGGACTCTATCCTGGTCTTAATGACTGAACCATGTTAATGAAGTGTGGGTTCTCAATCATATGGAAAAGAGAGTTGGTTGCATAAACAAACCAGGCAATTTTTTTATCAACTACCTAGTTTTGTAATCTGCTGGTTCTTATCACAAATTTATCTAGGGTTGTTTCTGAATGATGGAGATTCTTTTCTGTTTGCTACAGATGATATACATGATGTCTATGGGACATACATGATGTGACTGAAACACTATCATTGGCAGATAACTCTGAAACTATAGAAAATGGTGGTGATCCTGAAGGTGAATAGTCTTCAGAATCCTGTACGTTGAGGATGTATTCTCCTAAACAAAATAAGCCAATGCAGTTATTTAATTATTATTACCATACTGCTCATTTAGTATTACTCATTGCATTCACTGGCACTCAGTACTACTTTAAAGGTGAAATTGTAAAAATCTGCCTATTTAAGTTATTTATTTTTTATCACAACTGCATCTAAAATAGAGTAACAACTATATATTTTTTGCTCAAACATGAGAATTCAAGAATAGTCCAGAAGGAAGACAGGCAATCCTTAAGAAAGAAGTATGAAATAAAGAAATTTACCAACCTGAAGATCCTACATGTTCCTTCATCATCTTCAATGCAGCTTCCTCCTTAGAAGGAACACTTCTCATGAAGTTGTTTCATTTGGGCAACCAGGCCTTGCGTTATTGATGCACTGTTTGCATTTTGTACACATGCCTGTTTTACCCATACATAGAGGAACTTCATTAAAATATTTCTAAACTGGGTCTCTTTTATGGCCTGCTGCCATTATAGGTTTTCCCTTCTAGTGAGAGAATGGTATGGTAGATCTCAGATTGATGAAGGCTACACTCAGAAAGATCTCAGTACTTCTGGAATAAAATATCACTTTTGTTTCTACTGCCTGTCCCTCCTTCTCACATTTATCTCCCTTCTCCTTGTCCAGATCTATTCCACCCCTAACAAACTTCTATTCAATGAACTTTTTGAAGCGTTGCACTTTTAGAGAGAGAGGTAAGGGATTGATTCTGTGTACACAAGTTTTCAGAGGGACAATAGGGTTGAGATCTGTCATTTCCCACCTCTATATATTATTTATTTACTTATTTTAAAATATTTTTCCTGTTAACCAGCATGTTATCTCTGGAGACACAAATCCACAGTTTGAGAATTGCAAAACTAAGCATCTCTGATGGTATCTTCTAGACTGAGCACTGAGACTCAGGCTGTGGCTACACTTAGCACTTCAAAGCGCTGCCGCGGTAGCGCTTTGAAGCGCTAAGTGTAGTCAAAGCGCCAGCGCTGGGAGAAAGCTCTCCCAGCGCTGTCCGTACTCCACCTCCCTGTGGGGAATAACGGACAGCGCTGGGAGCCGCGCTCCCAGCGCTGGGGCTTTGACCACACTGGAGCTTTGCAGCGCCGCAATTTGCAGCGCTGGAGAGGGTGTGTTTTCACACCCTGCTGCAGCGCTGCAAATTTGTAAGTGTAGCCAAGCCCTCATTGGGTAGATAGAAAGATTAACCTAAATAATCTGTACAGAAGCCCCTGGAACTCTGTAAAATTGGGTCCTGAACATACAAAACGTTTCTTAAACATTACATGAATACATTGTCTCATATTATAGAATTAGGATTTATAATCCCTATTCCATGCTGAGATATCTTTGAGCTATAATGTATCTTAATTAAAACGATCTTTAGATAGTTTTAGAAAGCATTTTATCAAAAAAATCTGATTTAAATAAAAAAAAAACAATTTTTTAAATAATTAATTTTTATCTACCCTGGTTCCATGCTAGTGGATCCAATTTCAGGTGCAGGACAAAAGTTTGGATGCTTTTATGAATTCTCAGAATGTCCTAAGCCTGCAAAACTGGGTTGAAATTTTTGCAAGGGTGGGCTCACTTATACAGTAGCTTGTATCTGATTAGACTAAAAATATAAAAAGAATAACCTGTTTTGCACTCTTTCAGCATTCTGTTTCTGGTTCAATCTGACACTCAAAAGTGTAAAAGTACATGAAAATTTAATTTAAGTGTAGAAGTTATCTAACCTTTCACAGACAAAAAATGTTTTCTTCAGACTGAGTGGACCACTGGGTCAATGTTTATCTGAATCATATGACTTGTAAAGAGTTACTATATGTGAAATATCAAATCATGGGGTGAGATATTTCGTCTCCAAACAGGTCTCTGGCTGGAACAGTGTAAATGAGCCCTGAAATTCCCATTTGAGGCTGGGGAAGTATTTCTCCAGCAGAAGAACCGAGGAAGCAGTAAGGCTGCCTTCCAGGGACCCATCATGCCCCAATTTGTGTGTGAGGGGGAGGGGTTGTGGCTGTGGGAGGGCTGGTGGCATTGGGGACTGGGCGGTGAAGGTGAGGGAAAAATGCAGATTCTGTTTTCTCAAAACATTTTTGGGGGATTTATGTCAATTTTACCAAATTGATTTGATTTAACAAAACAAACAAACCAAATATTTTGTTTCAACATTTTCTAATTGAAACATTTTGATTTTTTTATTTGAAACTACTTTTCACATTAAAATTTTCTATAAGTTAAAATCAAATTCTGTTCATCCTGAAACATTTGCTTTCCAGAATTGCCAGCAACCAAAAGGTTTGTTACTTGCTCAGCTATATTGCTGAGCCTCTTTCAGTATATAACTACAGTCACAGTTGTGATTGCAACTTGGGTAGTAGGGTTGTCAACTTTCTGACTGCAGAAAGCTGAATACCTTTGCCCTGCCCCCTGCCCCAGCATGAGGCCCTGCTGTACCCCGCCCCTTCTCTGAGGCCCCACCCCCCACTCCCTCCACTCCCCCCCATTGCTTGTTCTCCCGCACCCTCACTCACTTGGTCATTTTCACTGGGCTGAGGGAGGGGGTGGAGGTGGGGGCTCCAGCTGGGGGTGTGGGATCTAGGGTGGGGCTGGAGATGAGGGGTTTGGGGTGCTGGAGCAGGATCCAGTTTGGGGCGGGGGGGGTAGGGTGTGTGTGGGAGAGGGCTCCAGCTGGGGGTGAGGGCTGTGGGATGGGGCCAGGGATGAGGGGTTTGGTGTTCAGGAGGAGGTTCCAGGCTGGGGATCAGGGATACGGAGTGCAAGAGAGGGCTGAGGGCTGCGGTTGGGGTGTGGGAGTGGGTGTGGGCTCCAGGAGGGAGTTTGGGTGCAGGAGGGGCTCAGGGCTGCCAGTGGGAGCTGCAGAGCCGGCACTTGTGGGGGAGGGGGTCAGAGTGAGGAGCCCCTGTGATCACTCCTGCACCTAAGAGCTGGAGGGGGGACACGCCACTGCTTCTGGGATCCGCAAACAGGACGCCTGGCAACCCTATTGCACAGGGATGCTCACGCTAGTTTTAATCTAGCTAATGCTACTGAAATTAGCCATAAAGATAACTGGTGTGGACCATGCTGTGGGTTATAAAAATCTGCCTGGAATCCTTAGTACATATTCATGCTTCTAACCCATGCTGAGATCCATGCTGCCATGTCTTCACTGCTATTTTTAGCTAAGCTAGCTAGATTAAAGCTAGCAAAGATATGCCTACCCAGAGATGTAATCACATCTCTGATTGCACTGTAGAAATACCCTTAGAGGGTACAGTATGTTATTTCACCCACAGTTATTAACTGAATGCACAATTTTTTTTAAATAGGAAAAATACACACTGATGAGTCTTAGTTAAAATTCAGTAGTAAATAGGTATTATGTCATTCATCAAAATTCTGTAAATGGAAAAAAATCTGTGCATTTAACTCTTTTATAAATGATAAATTTAGCAGTAGATCTGTGCAAAAACTTAAGTTCTCATTTAATACATTTTTACTGCAGCTCTGAAATTTTTGTACATAATTGGCTACCAATTCTGCAAAAAGAGTTACATACATGCCTTGATTCAGGAAAAGTACCCTCTAAGGGTATTTCTACATGCTTATGTGTTTTCTTGAAAACAGGTACTTTCTATAATGGGGCGGCCCGTGAGTAGTCTACCCACTCAGAATAAAATTAAACCTATGTTTAAGTCTTTGCAGAATTGGGGTCTAAATATTTAGCCACCACATCCATGGAGTCTCACCAAAGTTTTTTTATACAGTATGTTATCTCACCCACAGTATTATACAGGCTGGAAGTATTTGTGGAGGCCAACTACGGTTGTAATTTAGCTTACTACCATCTCCTCTTTAGACAACAGGAGTTCCAGCAGACCAATTTAATTGTCTAGTGTGATAAGAGCTTTCAAGAGTATGGTGGTTCACTACATTAGGGATACTGAGCCCCTCCGCCCCCCACAAATAATTGATCGTCTGTGTTTGGGCTTTTTTGACTTGGGATTTGTCTAGTTTTGTTGCCAAGATTAAAACACACTGGATGAAATCCTATCCTCAATTAAACCCTGCGCAAACCCCACCAAAGTCATGGGAATTGTGGGAGATGTAACTGAAGACAGAATTTGGCACAGTGATGTTACGCACAAGCAGTTACAACCCTGAACAAAGCTTACAGAATATGCTCCATAATGCTCAGTTTATACCAGCTAATTTAATCTAAGAGGTGAAATCTGGTTCCTTGGAAAGTACAAACATTTTATGGAAATCAATATTGGTGGGGTACGGAAACATCCCCTCAACCGATAGCCAAAATGCATGGCATCTGCACAGCTGGGTGGCAGACATTGCCTTCTCCCTCCATCCTGTATTCTTTCCCTCTCCCCTTGCCTGTGAATAAGTGTCCAGTTGATTGATAGATTTCCAGAGTCTCTTGCTATACCACTGCTACTCCAGCCCAACCTATTTCCATATTTCAGACTTCTGTGGAGAGCTACTTTTTAGTACACAGAGAACTGTACAGTTCTTCTTGTGTGGCCTCTCTCTCCTAATCCACTGGAAATGCTGCAATTCTGTTATGTCTCAGGATGCCTGAGGCCCCTCTCTGGTTAGGAAGATTTAATCTTGACTATATTAGATTTATTGTTCTATCACTTTGCTGATGGAACTAGAAGTAAAGAGAGTACTTACAAAAGTCTCATTATTGTGAACTTCTAGATAATTCCAAAGGGTGTAAATATTTAGTCCTTCTACTACAGTTCTGAGAAAGGAACATTAGAATTCAAAATGTAAATCAAGATATGAACTAAATAAAATGGGTAAATGTATTATATTTAAAAAAAACCCTAAACCTTCATGTATAAAACCATGCGTTACTGGGGGTGTCAACTCTTCTCTTAAAATTCCCATTACTATTGATTAGTTCCAGAAATACCTTGTAGATTAAACTGCTGCATTTTAAGTGTTTAATCTGAGGTAACTGCAAGTATGCAATATTGATGTTCAGCATCTGGATTTGTAGTAAACATAAGAAGCATGAAATTGGGATCTATACCAGTAAAATTGCTTGAAAATGTTTGCTAAACTTTTAACATCTAAGTAAAATATTTTTGCTTGAGCTAGTCATGTGAAAAGACAACAGATATTCACTGTAACTGATTTTTGCATAAATTCACTTTTCCAGTTAGACAAATTCACCAAGCTATTCTACAATATATTAGGCCAAAGATGATTAGCCTTTTATGCTAGTTATAGCACTATCACTTTAGTGAACTGACATCTGAATTTGGTGTAGAGACTAAACTGTGTTTCACATAAAAGTGTTTTATATAAAAACTGTTTTCAGGAAAAAAATGGCAAATGATTTTATTAAAAGTAATGAAGATGTCAGCATTACCATTTGTGTATGTTTGTAGCTACTGGACATTCTTGGTCAAATTCTGCGCTCATTTTAGCCATAAACCCCACTGACTTTAATAGGTCTGTAGAAGTGTAGCTAACAGCAAAATGTGATTCTCTCTCTCTCTCTTTGTCTCGGGATGTTTATATTTTTCCATCAGCAAGACAGAAACAGGTGTCTCAGATTTAAAAGTAATTAATTCATCAGTTATTTATAGTGAACAACTGGAAAAGTCTAAAAAGCATAACATGAATGACTCATATTTCTCTTATTTCATAGTGACTAGAATGTTTAATCAAATATTGTCCCTGAAAATGCCCATTCTGTTCCACATCACTATATTGATTGGGGAATTATACTGAATTATACTGAATTGAAACTTTGTATTGCATGATGGGTTTTATTGGCTAGTATTCTGAGATCATACCCTGTAGACATTACAGAAAAGAGAGTCAACACATCATTTGATGAAGTGGGTATTCACTCTCAAAATCTTATGCTCCAATACGTCTGTTAGTCTATAAGGTGCCACAGGACTCTTTGTTGCTTTTTACAGATCTAGATGAGCACGGCTACCCCTCTGATACTTGACATCATTTGAAGTTATAAATGAAACACTGGAAGAATCCTTTCATTGTTACAGTATGATAATTTAATACATTTATCATTGTTGTTCTCCAGGCTGCCACCCAATTAAGTCTAGGATGCTTTTCAGTTTTTAAAGGTTGAGTAAAGTAAATTTAGACTAGTCTTCAGCTGAAGTTGCATAACAAGATCATTTGTTCATCAGAATTGAGTTCCTATTTTGTCCCTTAGGCTATTGGTTTTAGATGCAATGTGTGGAGATACAAATTACTTTTGAAAACAAGAATTTATATTATATTGGAGAGCTTATTTCCTGTGCTTTCTAAGATTTGATGGACACTGTAGAAAGTTCCATTGCATTCTGGAAATTTTATCTGATGATATATACAGCCTTACTGGAATTCAGAAAGGGCCTGCCTCTGGCTCACAGCTTAACTTCGCTTTATGTTAGCAAAGTGTTGACCATTACCTTAGTTCAGGCCTCATACCAGGCCTCTGATACCAAGGTTTATATCTTAGGGCCTCCTCTTACTACACCTAGTGTCTACATTCTCTACTGTCAGAAAATACCTATGAAATAAAGTGTCTCTTTTCCAATGACTAGTCAATGTAGGGATGCAAACCTACTCCTGCTACCAGTTACACTGTTAGCTCAGTTGGTAGAAGTCTATGCTATGGCTCTTAAGGCCTGAAATCTGCTGAGGAGCCAAACTGGGGGTTAATATGATTCCATATGACCGATTTTTTTTTCAGGCTTCAGAGTAGCAGCCATGTTAGTCTGTATCTGCAAAAAGAACAGGAGTACTTGTAGCACCTTAGAGTCTAACAAATTTATTTGAGCATAAGCTTTTGTGGGCTGCAGCCCACTTCATTGGATGCATCCTACTGTATTTTCCACTACATGCATCCGATGAAGTGGGCTGTAGCCCACGAAAGCTTATGCTCAAATAAATTTATTAGTCTCTAAGGTACCACAAGTACTCCAATTTTTTTTCAGTTTGTTTAAATAAATTTTAAAAAGCTGGGAAGCACTTAAAACAATAAGGTTAACATTAAACATTAAGAAATGCCTTAATTAAAATTTTCCAATCTTTATTCAGCTGCCTAGTATGTGCATATTATGATACAAGCTTTAATTGCATAATCACATACATGTATTCCAAAGGAACCTACCTCATTCAGTGCACATGCTGGATGATGTTCTTGGAATGAATCAGGGTTGTGTAGTGAACTAAACTATTGTCTGTAGGACTCGTGCCCTGTTTGTTGCAGAAACTGGAAGGGGTGTAGTGAATGAAGCGCAGGGTTTCAGGAAAAGAAAGGATGGATTCATGGTTAAGATTGCTGATTGCCACCCCGGAGAACAGGATTATATCCACTCTCTGCCAGAGTTCCTATGTGATGCTGGGCACATTGCTTAAATGAAAATGTTTGTGTGCTCCTCATTTTCTGATGGTGTGTTGGAGAGGTTTAAGCTGAGGACTGTAGGTGATGGGCCCCAGAAAGAAACCAACAGAACTCCACTGGCAGTCACCTACAGTCCTCAGCTTAATGCATCAACAGTGATCTACAACCCATCCTGGACAATGATCCCTTGCTTTCACAGACCTTGGGAGGCAGGCCAGTCCTCGCCCACAAAGACAATCTGCCAAGCTTAAGCATATTCTCACCAGCAACCACACACCGCATCATAGCAACACTAACTCAGGAACCAATCCATACAACAAATCTTGATGCCAACTCTGTCCACATATCTACACCAACAACACCATCACAGGACCTAACCAGATCAGCTACAACAACACCGGCTCATTCACCTGCACGTCCATCAACGTTATATACGCCGTCATGTGCCAGCAATGCTCCTTTGCTATGTACGTTGGCCAAACTGGACAGTCTGTACATAAAAGGATAAATGGACACAAGTCAGATATTAGGAATGGTGGCAATATACAAAAACCTGTAGGAGAACACTTCAACCTTCTTGGCCACACAATAGCAGATTTTAAGGTAGACATCCTACAGCAAAAAACTTCAGGACCAGACTTCAAAGAGAATCTGCTGTCCATTTGCAAATTTGACACCATCAGCTCAGGATTAAACAAAGACTGCGAATGGCTAGCCAACTACAAAAGCAGTTTCTTCTCCCTTGGTGGTCATACCTCAACTGCTAGAAAAGGGCCTCATCCTCCCTGATTGAACTAACCTCGTTATATCCAGACTGATTCTGGTCTGCATATTTATACCTGACTCTGGAAATTTCCATTACATGCATCTGACAAAGTGGATATTCACCCACGAAAGCTTATGCTCCAATACATCTGTTAATCTATAAGGTTCCACAGGACTCTTTGTTGCTTTTTACAGATCCAGACTAACACGGCTACCCCTTTGATACCAGTCAAGTAAAAGAGACCCATTCAGTTACATCACATAATAGCTGACAGCTAAAAAGTGACAATTTTAAAGTATTTATGTACAAATGCTAGAAGTCTAAATAATAAGATGAGTGAACTTGACTGGCTCATATTAAATGAGGATGTTGATATAATTGGCATTACAGAAACTTGGTGGCATGAGGATAATCAGTGGGACACAGTAATACCAGGGTACAAAATATATCAGAAGGAAATGAGTAGGACTTTTTGGTGGGGGAGTCGCACTACATGTGAAATAAAGTATAGACTCAAATATAGTAAAAAATCTTAAATTAATCAAACTGTACCATAAAATCTTTATGGCTAGTAATTCTCTGGTTGAATAATAAGAATATAGCAGTAGGGATATACTATCAGCCTCCTGACTAGGATGATAGTGACTGTGAAATGCTCAGGGAGATTAAAGAGGCTATAAAAATAAAATAAAATAAAACCTCAATAATAATGGTGGATTTCAACTATCCCTATATGTCACCTCATGACGAGATGCAGAGACAAAGTTTCTTGATACTCCAAATTGGAGGGGAGCGGGGGGAAACAGTAAGAGGTCCAAAAAAGTTCCACAATGGCTAAACAATGGTGTATAAGAGGTGGTTGGGGGAGGGAATTCTTTAAAAACTGGAAGTCAAATCCTATTGAGGAAAATAGAAAAGAGCATAAACTCTGGGAAGTCAAAAGTAGAAATATAATTAAGCAGGTAAGAAAAGAATTTGAATAGCAACTAGTGAAAGACACTAAAACTAACAATATTTTTTTTGGAAGTATATCAGAAACAGGAAACCTACCAAACATTCAGTGGGGCTACTGGACAATTGAGATGCTAAAGGAGTAAGATAAGGCCATTGTGGAGAAACTACATTAATTATTTACATCAGCCTTCACTGCAGAGTAAGTGGGGGAGATTCCCATACCTCAGCTAATTTTCTTAAATGACAAATATGTGGAACTGTCCCAAATTGAGGTTTCAATACAGAAGGTTTTGGAACACATTGATCAATTAAACAGTAATAAGTTACCAGGACCAGATGGTATTCACCCAAGAATTCTGAAGGAACTCAAATGTGAAATTGTAGAACTACTAACTGTAGTATGTAACCTACCATTTAAATCAGTTTCTGTACCAGATGACTGGAGAATAGCTAATGTGACACCAATTTTTTAAAAGGGCTCCAGAGACAATCCTGGCAGCTATGGGCCAGTAAGCCTGACTTCAGAACTGGGCAAATTGGTTGAAACTGTAGTAAAGAACAGAATTTTTAGACACACAGATGAACACAATTTATTGGGGAAGAGTCAACATGGCTTTTGTAAAGGAAAATCATGCCTTACCAATCTATTAGAATTCTTTGAGGGCATTGGCCAGGGGTGATTCCCTGGATGCAGTGTACTTAGATTTTTAGAAATCCTTTAACAAAGTCCTCCATCAAAGGCTCTTAAGCAAAGTAAGCTGTTATGGGATAAGAGGGAAGGTCCTCTCATGGATCAGTAACTGGTTAAAAGATAGGAAACAAAGGGTAGAAATAAATGGTCAGTTTTCAGAATGGAGAGAAATAAATAGTGGTGTCCCCCAGGGGTCTGTACTGGGATCAGTCCTACTCAACATATTCATAAATATCTGGAAAAGGGGGTAAACAGTGAGGTGGCAACATTTTCAGATGATTGAAAATTACCCAAGATAGTTAGTTGAGTCCAAAGCAGACTGCAAAGAGTTACAAACAGATCTCACAAAACTGGGTGAGAAAATTACAGATGAAATTCAATATTGATGAATGTAAAGTAATGCACATTGGAAAACATTCCCAACTATACAAACATAACAAAAGGAGGGAATGAGGAGGGAGGACAAGAGAGAAATTGTGATAGGAATACATAGTTGTCTGTGTGGACAACTTTTCTAATGTTTGCATTGTCTGTCCATAAACCCTATAATCTTCCAGTTGAATTGTATTTCATGAACAGTTACATAACTTTATCAATTATATCCTCATAACTAAAAGCTATATTTTGAATTTGCCGTCATTCACACTGTATATAATTTGAACTAATATATTTAAAGTTCCAAAAATTAGCATTCAGTTCTTGCTCCTCACATGCTATCAACCATGCATGCTGTAACATGTCATTATTTCCATGGGAAACACTATTTTCAGCTTGGTTGCGTTCAGTTTTATCATTTTTCTAATTTCTCATATTGGATAAATTTGAAATTCCTGAGTCTCCCCATTCCTCCGTTTGCAAATATCTGTGATACAACTGACCATATGGGTATCAATATGATGGAATATCATTTTAAAAACAAGGGAAATTCTTAAAAAAACAAACCCAACAACAACAACAAAAAACTAGGGAATTACACACAGACAAAATATGTTAAAAGAATATTATTAAGATTGCAAAATCATGCACTTAAAAATTAGGAAATTTCAGAATTAAGAAAGCTAAGAAATAAGGTTGCACAGGCAACCTTAATTCTGGCATTTCTTAATTCTCACCTGGCTTTGCAACCTCAATAGTTAACAGTTTTTTTTGTATATAATATAATATAAACATTTATTTCACCAAGGCACTTGAAAAGCCTAATATGAATCTGAAGTTTACAACAAATTAAACATGGTCCCTTGTGCACTAAAATGCCATTTTGTTTGAACTGAGCATGGGAGATTTTGCAGTGAGTACTTGTATATAATGCATTTGTATTCATGTTGTAAAAGGTCAGGTCATGGGACTAGCCTGATGAGCTGCCTTGGTCTTCACATAACAAAAACATTTATTTATTTTGAACATAAGAGCAGCAGTTAGTTTGGCACTTCATAGTCAAGATCCCCTTGCCACTGTTATCCTTGCCACATATTGACATTACAGCAGATCTTGTAACAGATCACAGGAAGCTGTTAAATTAATTATTTGAGCTGTGTGGTGGATTGAAGTTCTTAAAGGATTTCAATATTTTGAAATCTGGATTATTTATGAAGTGGAACAAAACCCAGAAACTTTGAAATTTCTCATGAAAGAACATTCTGGAAAAAAAATTCTCAGCTTAGTCAAAGTATTTTGTTTCTATGTAGACTTTTTAAAATTTTATATTACATAATAACATGAAATGTTAAAAGAACTGGAAAAAAGTCATCTTTTTTATTTTATTCCAAAAATGTCAAAACATTCCATTTCAATATCACCAGAATTTCTTCCTCTTTTATTTTTAAATGATATTCCAGTAAAATTGACCAGATCATGCAAAGCATTTTGATGAAACTATATATTCTGTCAGAATATGATTCTGTTGAAGTTTCTCTTACCAAGTAGGATGAATTATCCTAGTTTTGTTTCACATTCAGGGCCAGACAATCCTGTTTTATTTAATTTCATTCCTCTTTTCCAGTCCAGCTGTTTGTAATGGAGTATTTACTTGTAACTGGATGAATGGATTGATATGCCCTAAGGTTTCACTCTTGACACCTTAATCATTTTATTATTGGAATGAATCAGTTGTTTCCATACAAAGAATTATTGTTTCTCTCTGACAGTATTGAATTTCTTTTTATAAGGATTTGGGTTATCATTATAAACTCTCATTTTATGAGTTTGAAACTGGACTATGTGATTTGCTTTTGGTTCATGACTTGCTATTGGAGGAATCAGCCTAGGAGCATATTTGTTTTTTTGTTGTTTTAGGGGTGGGGTGGGGTGTCTTTGGTTTTGCTAAGCTTTGAATAAGGCAAACAAAGGTGATTTTAAGACTTTTTTTTTACTTCCATTAACTAAAAAAAAAGTAATGTACCTTTGTTATATTAAATTTTAAAAGCATCTTACTGTACACCTACAGTAACGGGATTAATTTTCTTTTGACTTGAGGGAGCAACTAACTCTACTCCCTCTTCCAGATGAAGGAATTCTAATGTGTTAAGGCAGTAGGGTGGAAATTTTATTTCTGAATGTCAGGTAGCAGTCCAATTAACACTAGTACTTTTTCTCTGTTGCCCCTGTTTAACACCCTCTTTTCTGTTATCCCATGAACCAATATTTTAATCTTTCTTGGAATTCCTTTCATATGCATTTTGTTCTTGGAAGATATGAGAAAATGTAGGCTCTCTGTACTTTTTCAATGAGATTTACTCCTATTCTGTAGCTGGAGAATAGAGTTGAAAGATTTTAAACTATGGTTGTTTAGTATGTAGGTACCACACTTGCCTTAAAAGACAACATCAGTGGAGATGATATATTCTGTCAAGTATTTGGATGTACAAACAGAAAAATCTCTAAGCTGTAACAAGATAAGCCATTACTGTGTGACTGGAAATACCATATCCTATTGTAGCAAGAATCTGTGGCTTGAAAACTACAGAATTATATATATATTTACCTCAGCTAAATAGTGGAACTGTTACACTTGATCCTTATACATGCATTTACTTGCTATTTTGGACTTAAATTCCAGTGCACTATTCCCCCTTAAGAGGTAGTTTAAATTGTTAAATGTAACAGTCTAAGGATAGTTTCTGTCTGTCTGTCTATTTAAAGTAGATGCTGTGACCATGTTTCTGGTAGCAGGGGTGCAAGCTGATCCTTATCTTCATTATACGTAGAACTACGTGGAGTTTTCATAAGAAAATACAAACCCAAATAAAACTTGAAACCTAGAGCTGACACATGAAAGCATATTTGAGCACCAGTAAGAGTGTACATGTGGGTGTAATGGAATCACTGAGCAGAAAAGTGATCATGTTTATGGGCAAAGTTAAAAAAGTAATGGGCAGAGAAGAAATTTGATTGGTGGGGAGAAGGAGAGACAGCATAATTCAGGGAAAGAAAGAAGTGGAACAAAAGCTATGAATGAGAGAATGATGCAATCACAAATCACTAAAAACAATGTAGGAAAAGGAAATAAAGCTTACTATTGGAAAAAGATATAAAGTGAAGGAAGAGACAAAAGCAAGAAAGATGTAAAAAAAAATCTGAAATAGATTGCCAAAATGTTACTCTTAAATACATAAATAGTGTTGTAGATTCTATAGATGTGAGATATACATATGAGTACTCTTTGAACTGAATATAGGATTGCAAGGGGATCCTTGCTCTTGGTGGATTTTAGCCTCATTTCTTAATACCTGTAAATCACCCTTGTCATGGATTGTTTTTTGAAGAAATGTTCTTTGAAGATGCTTCTGAAGAACAACCTTTTTGTCCTTTGAGGGGAACGGTTCTCATCAAATTATAGGTATTTTTCAAAATATTTCCCTAGGGAGAATGCTCCCAGCTTTTATAAAGCTGTCTAATCATGCCTTGGATGAGCTGTTCAGAAGGTGTTGCTTGGGCTGCTCATAGCAGCTAGTTGAGCCCTGCTGTAGGAGTTTATACCCTGATCTATCCCTAGTCAGACTGCCAATATCACTACAGTGTGAGTCCTTAATGGCCCTCAACCACTTCCTCTTTCTACCACCAGCCTTGCTTCATTTAGGAGATAGGAAAAATATACACTAATAAAATCTGTTGCACCACAAATGTCATTCTTCAGAACCCTTCCAACATATCAGCTTTTTCTGTCTGAATCCTTCCTCTTTAAAACTGGCATATAGGCTATTAGGCTTATTATTATCAGTTTGAGCGTGGGGTTAATAAGTACAGCAACCTCTCTTCTTTTTCTTTTCCCTTATCTCACTATGCATTATTGATAAACTAAACTGCAGTAAGTCACCAGGACCAGATGGTATTCACCCAAGAGTTCTGAAGGAACTCAAATGTGAAGTTGCAGAACTACTAACTGTGGTTTGTAACCTATCATTTAATCAGCTTCTGACTGGAAGATTGCTAATGTGACACCAATATTTAAAAAGGTCTCCAGAGGTGATCCCAGCAATTACAAGCCCAGTAAGTTTGACTTTAGTACTGGGTAAACTGGTTGAAACTATAGTAAAGAACAAAATTGTCAGACACATAGATGAACATAATTTGTTGGGGAAGAGTCAATATGATTTTTGTAAAGGGAAACCATGCCTCACCAATCACTAGAATTCTTTGAGGGGGTCAACAAGTATGTGGATAAGGGGATCCAGTGGATATAGTATACTTAGATTTTCAGAAAGCCTTTGACAAGGTCTCTCACCAAAGGCTTTTAAGCAAAGTAAGCTGTTATGGGATGAGAGAGAAGGTCCTCTCATGGATCGGTAACTAGTTGAAAGATAGGAAACAAAAGGTAGGCATAAATGGTCAGTTTTCTGATTAGAGAGAGGTAAATACTGGTGTCTCCCAGAGGTCTGTACTGGGATCAGTCCTATACATATTCAATATATTCATGAATGATCTGGAAATGGAGCAACAAAGAGTCCTGTGGCACCTTATAGACTAACAGACGTATTGGAGCATAAACTTTTGTGAGTGAATACCCACTTTGTCAGACGCACAAAAAGCTTATGCTCCAATACGTCTGTTAGTCTATAACAGGGGTAGGCAACCTATGGCACGCGTGCCGAAGGCGGCATGCAAGCTGATTTTCAGTGGCACTCACATTGCCTGGGTCCTGGCCACCGCTCTGGGGGGCTCTGCATTTTAATTTAATTTTAAATGAAGCTTCTTAAACATTTTAAAAACCTTACTGACCTTACATACAACAATAGTTTAGTTATATATGTTTCTATATGATAGTAAGAGGGTCCTTCATATACTATCTTTAATCTTTTCTTTCCTTTTAATTTTGAATCCTTTTTTCTCTTCTATCCCACTCTCTTCTTAGCTCATTCCTCTCTACCTTTCCCTTTCTGTCCTTTTTTGTGCTCTCAGTCCGTTCCGTTTCCTTTCTTCTCCCTATCTGTCCTACCTTAGTTTTTTGATAATTTGTACCTCTCCCCTTTCCTAATATTTCTGTGCTTTCCTCCAAGTCCTCTCCTATTTATTACCATCCCTCATCACCACAGTTATTAAAAGATTAAAACTTTGGTCACACATACTAATTTGCCTGAAACTAAACATAGATGTCATTAAAAGATACTGAGGCTAAATTTAACATGACTGTTAATTTGTATTGCTTTTGGTTTGGGAGGAAGGGGTGGAAACACCACCCGCTGCTACTGTTTACCTGCTAAATGCCCACAATGACATATTGACATTAAAGTTAACAAGAAATATTCCTGTGTTTATTAGCACAAAATCACTTGAAATCTAGCATATCCAGTGTTCTCCTTAATTAAGAAAGGAACCAATATTACTGTAGTGAGACCTATTGCCCTGAACACTTGTCTAACTTGTTCTTTGGTGAACACTAAAAATAACAGAAATATGATATAATAAATGTCACAGACAAAACAAGGGAATTCAGATCTAAGCCAAGCCAATCATGCCTTATCAGTTTTAGACATGTATGCTAATTAGTCCAATACACTGCTACATTCCCACTCTCCCCTCTTTGTTTCATAAAAGTGAACTTAGTTAAGGCCAAGTTGAATACACAGTTTTATTTTCCCTGCAGCTCCTAACATTGGAGATCGTATTTCTTTGTGGGATTTTTTTTAGCAACTATAACCACAGTAGTAGCAATTTTTAAAGTCATTACCACCACATGATGGGTGCAAGAATGCACTGGGATCAATGAATGAGTGAGTGAATAAGGATAACTGGGTGAATGAGCTCTCCTGGCTGCTGCTGTCATATCATCACATATGACAGGTAAAGTCATTGCAGCTCATTACATAGCCCCATTGAAGTGGCTCTTTTCTCATACAGTGATGTAGCACTGTAGGTTGGAGGCCTAATCACTTTTCCAAACCATTGTGGGTTCATTTCGTGCTGGGAGTATGTTTAGTGTGCAGCTTTTTTAACAGTGCCCAATCAATATTAAATGTACTACTTAAAATGTGGTAAAATATATGCAAAAGAGAAAATTACAGATGACTAGAAGACTGTATTTTTTGTTCTTTTTTAGATCAATTTCTAAATTACTTTAATGTTAACATTTACTACAAATGTATTGGCTACAAAAATGCTATTAATTGAATAATTTTAAAATATTTACTATATAAAAAGTTGCAACTCTGCATACACTTACATAAGCTTGAACACAAGAATAGATCAGTCAATCCAGCATCATTTATAGAAATATTCTTTGAGCTAATACATCACGCTATGAGAAAAATGATATAATTATTGCATGACGATGTACATCGATGCTATATTCATTTTGAAATCTTTACTAAACACAATCAATTACAGAACAAATCCAGGGGAAAAGTGAAGCTTAGGTGTATTGTATGAATCTGGTGAGGTTATAGTGAGTGATGGCGGCAGGGACTGGCTGAATTGCTTAACTTTTCATTTGTATACTTTTATTATTTGGTTTTCAAATTAGTAAAGGTTTTGTAAAGGAAATTTAAGCTTTGAGGGAGTGATATTTGGAGTAAGTCAAAACATAGTTTCCACCCTAAATTGCTTTTAACTTTTTTGGGGAATAAATATTTTAATCATAGAAAAATACAAGCTTTATATTGGAGTAACCCCTCTTAAAATCTTGCTAATTTCCTTAGGTGGCATTGGCAATGGTGAATTCAATGGGACTATGGGTCCTTAACGTTAAGAAACTGTGTAAGTTTTTGCAGGATCAGTGTCCATATGTCTTACCTGACAACATCCTCAGAATGAAAACCAGTAGCTTACATAACTGCAAAACTGTACAAAAATTAAATATCTTTGCATCAATATATAGATAAAAAATATTATGGAACTAGGGAAGAAGGGAGGCAGAGAGAGGCTCCATTGTTTCATTCTCTTCTTTTATTCCCCAACCAGCATCAGCTTTTTATTCCAGAATGTCCCCACTTCAGATAAAATTGGTTTATTTTAAAAATGCCATCCCCAAATTACATTCTGAAACTCAAATGCACCCTCCCCAATTTCATTTTAACCTCCTTCCCCTTCACCTCGGGTAAGGCAACACAAGAAACCTCTTCTGAGAGAAGGGCTGGTCAGGAAGGATCCTTCACCTTAATCCCCACCCCAGGCTTGTGCTAGGATCACTATTGGGAGTAACACCAGGGCTGCAGAACCTGCACGCCAGCCAGCAGAAGCACTTCCACACGTCATTCAGTGGAGGGATAGGGAGCACTAGCTGCTCCAATCAGTGAGTCTGTCACTCAGTGCATGCTGGAGCTCTGATTGGCTGCTCTTCCCCAGGAAACAGAGGAGGGGAAAGGGCAGCCAATGAGGTGGGAATTTCCCTATAGGCTAGCAGTTTTCCCTGCAATAGGAGGATGTGAAACTCCCCCAGAGTTGGCAGTTCTGACATATCATTTCTACCAATCCTCCAACTTACTTCATCAAGTCAGATCCGTGAGTGGCAGGGAGCCCCACTGAATTCAGAAAAGGCTGCTGCACTGTCAGTTGCAGGATTGAGGTGTCTATTTGAGGTATTCTAAGTATTCCTGTAGTAAGCATTGGGAAGTATAAATGATACTGAAAATATTGATATCAAGTTTTTGTTTTATCTAAGCTACGGTTAGCCAACTTTCCAATGTTATCACTTTACATGTCTCTTATTTCAATTATTTTGACTTTTTTAAGGAAAATACGGAAGACAGATGATTTTAGATCATAGTTTTATTAAAAAAAATAGTTCATATGTAATCCTTGTGAATCTATTTAATTTCTTCAATGAAAAAGGAACTTTGTCCAGTGAAATACACAAATAGCCACTGTTAAAATGGAAATTTCTTGTCACACCCATGTGACATTAAGATTTCACATAATGTGTTGACAAATGGAGGAAGGGAGCTGCTCTTTATCCAGAGGAAAGCTTATTTTCCACAAACCCATACATATAACATGCAGTGAGTTATTGTCAGTGTTTTTAATGTCTGAGTATATCCCCATTCAATAATTAGCTGAACTGCAAGTGCACTCCATTTATTACACTTCAGAATTAAAGGTCTGATCCTTAAGATGCTGAGCACTTTCTGCTTCCATTGGATACTGAGGGTGCTCATAAAAGGAGATCAGCACCTTGCAGGATTGGCTCTTGATTTTGCCTGTTGTGTGCATTTGAACAGCAACTGGAATTTCTTACTTTACAAGGTTGGCGGCTTAAAATATTAATGCCTCAGTTACCCATCGACCCCCAACCACGATATTAACTATCGTGTTAATATTGGAAAATATTGGTCCTGGTGAACCTATCAGTGCAAGCCTATACATAGGTATGTTAACTAACCCAACTTTGCATTTTCAGAATTCTCTTCCAGTCATATTATGTTCCTCAGGAAGGTTTATAGATGGATCAGAATAAATTAAACAAGGCTAACTTTGGGTATTTGTTTCAAGATGTATTTTCTCATCAGTCATTGAACAGTGAAAAATATCCTCATCTGTTGACTGAAGAGAACATTCATAAAGATTCCTTAAAGTTGTGCAAAACTTTACACTGATAAAACCAACACAAAAGACTTTTTCAGCAGCTTCAACAAAATGTTCCCTTTATGTGGTATATCTTCAGTTCACAAAAAGGCTATGTTTTTGTGATTGAAAATTGCTGTTCAAAAGACTCTATTATTTATTTATTTATTTATTTATGTATTTATTAGTATTACAGTAGCACTGATAGATTCCATGCAAGATGAGAGTCCCATTGTGTTAGACACTTTATAAATACATAGAAAGCAGGAGAACATTCCCTTCTTCCCCACATGGATGCCAGGAAGCCCAGTCTCAAACACCTTGCACTGTAAGGCTAAATCTGAAGTAAATGAGGGGAAAAAATACTTACTCTGGATTCCTACTTGGCAGTGTGTTTGTGGATGTTCTCCCTTTCTTTCACCTTCTGCATGTGTCATCTGACCTATATACAATTTGAAGTTAAGTGGGTAGGAAAAAAGATTTCCTGCCATCTGACTCTTCTGTTCTCAGTAAACCAAGAAACTTCAGAAACTCTGAGCAATAAACAACAGAAGGTATTTTGAGAGAGAGAGAGAAAAAAGCAAAATAAAGTAATTAAAATTGTCAGCCATCATAAGGCAATTTATCATTTAGGCTAATGTGTCAAACATTATCAGGAAACCTTTACCTTTAGCACACAGGGCCACATTTGGGGTGGGATGGGGGTGGTGGTGGTCAACCATTTATAGATCTCAATAAAGAGCAAGAAATAAATGATATTACTGTGATCAAAACATTATTTTAGAAGCTTATTAACTGACAGTAGTACCTTCCAGTATTACTTGTATTAGTACATTTATATAAGAAAACATAGCAATATGTTAACCCATTTTTGTCTCATAGAACAACTTTTGGGAAAGGATTGATAATTTTGTTTAAGAAACCGGCTCATAATAATAATTAAAAAACAAAAGAATACAAAACTACCCCACTGCCGCCCACAACCATAAATAAACTATCAAGCTAGCATTATGTTCCTGGAACATTCCACCTTGTTTATCAGATGTTAATCTTAATGCGAAGGGGTTAAGTGGGTCCTACTGACCTACTGAGCTGGATGATTCATTTTCCTTCCTGGGTATAAGGGAGGTTGGAGTGGCTTTCTGGAAGAAGTGTATCTAGGTTGTGGGCTATATAGTCCTGAGAAGGAATGCTAAGAGCAATTAAACCTGAAAATAGAGGTTTCATCTGGTTTGTTTTACCTTATTAATTTTGTTTTGTTTCTCTCCTCCGCCCACCAATAATTCCAACCCCAGGAAGAGGGTATGTCTGAATTTTATAAAAGATGTAGACCATGTTTGTAGAGTAGTTTAGTAATGGCACCTGCTCCCAGAAATGTATTTAATAAATAATCTTTATTATAACATGGTATTTATTTAAAACATTTAAGTCAAACATTTCATAATGACATTGTAATTTTAATACATTATTTTCTAGGGCTGTCTTTGCAATTTCTATTTTCCATACTTGTCATTACCACCTTGACCCCTAGTACCAAAACACCACAATCTGTTATTAACAGCTTCTAATGCAAAATGTTGAAGTCCTTGTTTTACCTTGTACTGATCAGTGTTGTACAGATTATGTATTCATTTTTTGTATTTATCATTAGTTTCTTTCCTTTTATGAAGAACATGAACACACTATGAACTTCAGAAGACAGAACCATTAAAATTGTTGTAATGACAGATCTGACAGACGTTTACATCAGACACTGCAACACCCTCACATAGACAAAGTATATTAATTATATTCTGATGACAAAGCTAAATGGGAATTGACAAAAATATAACGAAAAATGTTGCATTTTTCATTATTAAAACAAGTAGATGTACAATAAGCAGTCTTCCATGAGTAACAAGGAATTGGCTGAATATAGTTGTTTGCATTTACAGCTAGGTTACACAAATGTATTTCCTAATCATTTAAAATGTGAATATATTAAAACGTTAAAATGCTCTGGAGCATATTCAGGACTTCCACAAAATTTTCAGCACCCAGAAGAAAGTAGCGATGATGTTCTATTAAGTGTTGATTTGATTGAATTGTCTGTGTGTGTATGCTTGTTACTTTTTATAACAGTTATTTTCTTGCATTTTCAGATATGATATTCAAAAATCAAAATACAAATCAGTCTGTGATCAGTTGCAAAATCCCCTGGTTCATCATAATAATTTGGTAGATGTTCATGAATCAGATAATTGCACTGGCCTCTAGCAACTATAGTTATTTGCATTACCTATAGAGAATCTATAAGGTAATTCCTTTGCTTAAGGCATACAGTTGTAGAAGTTATTTTCCTGGGCACGTTTTTTATTAGTAAAGGCAATTATTCCTTCCCAGTGCTGCTTCTTGGAGACATTTTTTTTGCCAACCAACTCATTTCATTCCAAAGTGGAATATATGGAAATGAGCTAAGGATTATCCCTAATCTGCTTGTGCTGATTATGTTTCTGTCTGACTTTTTTTTTTTAATGTGGTTACATTCTAAGTCTTTCTAAACAGTGGCACTGGTAGTTTTAAATACAAAAATATTGTAATATTAATGCCTTTTAACATTTCCATGTATACAGTCTTTTAATTTGTTTTCCAAGTATTCCAGAGATGTGCAAGTAAAGGCATCTGCTTATTATGTATTGCTCTATATGAATCGTAATCATTGCTGTAGCAACAGAGGACCTATTCATAAATGGAGTCCCATTGTGCTATACTCAGCAAACAAAAAGTAAGAGTATCAGAGGGGTAGCCGTGTTAGTCTGGATCTGTAAAAGCAGCAGAGAGTCCTGTGGCACCTTGTAGACTAACAGACGTATTGGAGCATGAGTTTTCGTGGGTGAATACCCACTTCGTCGGATGCATGTAAGAGATGTTCCTTGTCCCAAAGAGTTTACAATCTAATTTAAGTCAAAATATGAATGAATGTAACAAAATAAATGGATGCTATAGGATAATGATGAGAAATTACAGAAAAGCTTTGGGTGATTGTGAGTTTTTTTGGTTTTAAAATAGATATAAATTATAAATATTAATTACACTAATAATCCCTACTAGTATCATTTTGCATTTTTTTATCCTAAAACTAATATACTTTAAGCTTGTTTGCCCTTTCAAATGCAGTCTAATTAGAGCAATTTAAAAATACCAGAATAGTTAGAAAACAATATGTATAATATTATTTAAATAATCCATGATAATACAGTTGAGGTTCAGAAGATAGACTACTGTATCAGTATATCTAAATTGATGTATTATATGCATCTGATGAAGTGGGTATTCACCCACGAAAGCTTATGCTCCAATATGTCTGTTAGTCTGTAAGGTGCCACAGGACTCTTTGTCGCTTTTTACAGATCCAGACTAACACAGCTACCCCTCTGATACTGTATTATAGTAATACTTGAAAGAATAATACAAAATGTTTGTCCTGTTGGGGTCAGTGGAGTTGTGCTAGAGGTGACTTTGAGGGTGGTGAAGCACCTCGGGAGATGGTGGAATCTTCATCCTTAGAGGTTTTTAAGGCCTGGCTTGACAAAGCCCTGGCTGGAATGATTTAGTTGTGATTTAGTTCCCTTAAAGCCTTTGTGGTTGTTAGATTGGCTTACCCCCTTCCCTCCCTGCATTTGAAGTCTGAGGGAGGGGTTGTTTCCCCAGACATCCTTTGAGATAGTCTTATAGCACACAGGAACTAAGTTCAAAGTTAATGATATGGACTAGATTTTCTTAGAGAAGAAGATTTTCTGACGGGGGCAGGGTTTACACAAGCAGAAGCAACAAGCGAGTCATTAAAGGTTCTGTACCTCCACAGTGGATACCATGCAACTTCCATGGGCTCCCTATTACAATGTGAATCCAGCATTTGGACTGTCCTGGAATTCTGAGGGGTAGCACGGGGTGGAGGAGTTTTCTGCAAGAAAGTTTTCCCAAACAAAAGATGTAGTTAAAAAACAATATTACATGGAGTCCAGCTAACCTCCTTCTCCCTCTCCTCCCCAACACTCCTTGAAAATATTTTCTATAAAATAAAAATACAGACCATGAGGGCTTTCACTGCTGAACTTATATCAATGAACAAAGCCTCCACTGTAAACTGTTCCTATACATGTGTTCAAGTTATCCAATGCAGTTTTATTACCAGTGAGTCCTTTGCATCTCTGACAGAACCCTGAGATGTTGTCCCAACTTTAACCCCTGCTCCAGTTTTTCTGAAAGCCCTGCAGCATTAGCATCATCCTTTTATCTGAAGATGACTGTCTAGACAGGTCTGCGTTAAAAGCCCATCTGTTGCTCCATGATCAGTCAGAGGTCACTGTTAACTGACAGAAGGCCATTATTCCCCTCCCATCAAAGGTCAAGCATGCTGTCTTTGCAATGTTTCCAGCTCCTGTCAGCCCAAGAAACAAGACCCCTAGATCTGGTAACTAAACATGACATTCCTGAATAACATACTAGAGAACATCATGACAACATGTAGCCAGCTATTCTGTCAACAAAATAGTTTGCCTATAATTCCATTAATGTTACTAAAATGCTAAGGAACAATTTAAAACAAAATAAAATAAAATCCTTTCATTAACTCTGTAAAGTACTTAGGAATGCTCAGCCAATTAGAGTTTATCAGATACATTTAAATAAGTTTAATGTTGGAAAACTACTGCTTAATTATTACATTGACAACTAAATTCTTCCATCAAATTTGTTGGTGTTGATCTTCGATAAAAGGCATAAATAAGGTATAATCTTGCTGTACGTCTTAAATAGCAATTCTTGGAAATAATCAATATTCCTAATAGTGTTTTTGCTGCCTCTGTACTACCTTGTTATGGTAAATGGAATCACAATAAATGTTTGTGGTTTGGAAATAAAGCATTTTGAGGTACGTGGCTTGGATGCAAGTGATGTAAAAGGCACTTGGCTTCACTTGCTTTTCACTTGTTCCATGCCACCTGGACTGGGCTATGCTACAAAATATTCATGGCATAGTAGGACTTGCCACAATCAAACGGTAGAAGTTTGACACATTTTTCAGTTAACTGACAGGAATGCCACCTGTCAGAAATTACAGAAATCTTACTTCTTTCTTTCTTTTTGGAATCATAAACTTTGGATGGATGGTCCAGTTATATGATTTTATATTCTTTTTGGACAAGAAGTTTTTTGCTGTCCAAAATAATTAATTGTAAAATCTCCTTTCAGTTAATCTTCCAGCACAAATATGTATGCTGACCATGTTGGTCATGGTAAGGATGATACATTTGTATATTAAATCTTGGGAAGAACTAGGGACTTCCTTACTTTCGTAATGTATTAGTAGCAGAAACTGAAGTTATGTCCACACTGAAGTAAAACACCCACAGTAGGCAGGGATTGAGCTGGAGGATGGACTCTGGGACCATCACTCCTTGCAGGGTCCCAGAGCTGGTGCTCCAATCTGAGCCCAAACATCTACGCTGCAATTTTATACCCCTGGAGCCTGAGAACCCAAGTCATTTGATCTAGGCCAGCCATGCGTGTTTTACTGTAGTGTACATATACCCTGAAATCCCTCCTCAAGAGTGAGGCAAGCAGTGATTGAAAATTCATCACGTAGATCTGGAAAACTCTCCCAAAAGCTGTGTTGCAGGCAAGGAAAGTTTTGTATTGATTTCTGCTGCTCCACACATGCACAAAGATGCAGGTCATGCATCGCCATTCTCCCCAATAGAAAGATTTAGGCTTGTATTGTGTCACCAAAGAAAACCGTTATAGCAATTTGCTCTAAATTCTAGATGGATAAAGCAAACCAAGGGGGAAAAAAATCAAACCAGTTGAATGATTGTCATGTAGAGTACTAAGTGTCATTTTCACAATTCTATCATTCAATGGTTTCATATGTAGAGAGGCTAGTTTATCATCTTTGATATATAGTATGATAACATCAAGCATTTCTAACAAGTGTAGTTTGTAGTTTGAATAAGTTTCATTTAATTATCATTTTGATGTACATTTCTGCTGATTAACTCATCTATTCAAACTGTTTAAAAGTAGTTTGCCAAGCTTGTAAGGAAACTAGGCTTCAGTTTAACAGTGTGAGAGACATTTTTTTTTAAGTGAGCTGAAAGCAAAGCTGACATTTTGTATCCTGATGAAGAAACAGTAAAATAAAATAGGGTATGCAATAACACTAAACTTTTCACAAAATCAGACACTAAAGCCATACAAAAACAAAATGCAGAAGTTATGCCATCACAGCACCCATTTTGATTTTAGATTTTATGCATTACATAGACTTGAAGCACACTGTAAATATAGACAAAGGCTTCTTTGTGTGGATTTAAAAGATGTTTGCTCTTAAATTACATTCTAAATAGCCAAACAAAATGAATATAGGCTTAATGCAGTCTTAAGTATTGATAAAGAACATCAGCCTGCATAATGTTCATTAGTTTAAATTCCAAGGGGTGATCTGTGGTTGCCATAAATAAATAAATGAAAACTTACATAAGTAAATGAAAAGGCTCAAACTGTACAATTGTAATGGAATATATTTTTATGTTTTGGTTAATTAAATGGTTTACTGCCATAATATGTTATCAATTAAAATGTGGTATACAAAGTTTAGAATATAACATTTTCATAAGTTCAATTTCCAGCTTTCCATATTCACATTCTGGGCTTAGTTATGGCTTTTTGACCCTAGTCTCTGGGCAGGATTTCACAACCCATCCCAGGAGAAGCTCCATTTCCCTTCCTTCTACTCAGGTGTGGCTTGTTCCTCAGAGGTATTGATGGTCAGTATTTGTGTCCAGCCCCTTAAAACTGGTGTAAAGGCAGCCAGAGGTGTGATTTCCCCATGCGTACGGAAGGAATCTCTGCCGTGCAATGAGATAACTTTATTCCCCAGCCAATATAATAGCTCTTGGGGGTGGGGGTGAGCTCTTGTAAGCAAGTTGAAGTTAGAACATCCCAAAGGCTACTCTAAATTATGATGGGGGCCACACCAGCTGCTAGCTATCTCTAGAATTAGAGAAACAGAAAGGAAACTTAAAGTGCAGCTCAGTGATACCCAAAGATCATTGGTCCCTGTCTTTAAAGCAATTTCTTACTATATATTTTTAAAAGTATGGTATTATTGCTATTAGCTGCTAACTTGCAACAAAATTATGACAGCCCATGAGGCTTAGTGATGAGTGGCATGAAGTTTGCTTCCCTATTTAAAGGAAGGATATCCCTGCAAAATTCTATTTTGTCTGACAGCATTTATTTTTCTTTGAACCCTGATTGTCTCTCTGGTAAATAGAAGGGCCTCCTCTTACATACCAGTTAACTGGAAGTATTCAGAATAAAATAAAATGTTCCCATTCTCAGAGAATTGATACACATTACAACCATTTGGCATTTGTGACAACTTCTCCAGAAATCTCTCTCAGCTGATCTCTTCTTTGCTTTGGCTGCTGAAATCTTAAACTTATCTAATGTGATCCCAGTTGTGTCTAGTGCAGTGAACTCCAGCAGTGAATAGAGAAGTGGAATCAGCAGCAGTAAGTTCACAGTCTTAGGGTTGTAAACTTGGGGGGTGTAATGGGGTTCACACTGCACCGCTCCAGATTCAGCCCCTTGGCTCCTCTCCTCCATGAATCAGGGACACTTCAGTCTGATGCAACACCCGTATCAGTTTCCCACCACCAGTTTCCAACTATATACGGGCTTTACAACTGCTTGGCCTACCACAGGCCTGGCCAGCAACTGACTAGGAGGCTCCTCCTTCCTTTGAGCCTGACCTCCCACTCTTAGTCTCTGCTTCCCCCCTTTCTCTCACTTCCTCCCAGCCTTATAGTTCCTGCTAATGAGGCTGGCAGGTGTGGTCAGTTACTAGGCAAACATAGGACAGTTTCCCCAATCCCAATCTATTCTCCCTGATTGGCACTGGAGTGGCAGGAGCTGATTAAGAACTTCTCCATCAGCACCGTGTCACGGGGGACAACAGCTGTCTTTTTAAAGCTCTGCTATATCACTAATAAATAATTACACAACCCTAGAAAAGTAGGGCTGGAAGGGACCTCAAGAGGTTGTCTTGTCCAACCCCACCCCCATTCCTATGGTGAGGCAGGATTAGAATAAAAATAAGAATGTTTTCTTTTGAAAAGTCAGTCATTGACTACAACAAAATTGGGAAGTCATAAATAAAAGGAAATTACCTCCTGGTCTTGCTTATGCTACAAGATTGAATGGCCACTGTTAACCATTGATAAAAATTATTCTGTTTTGAAGTATAGACATGATTTTAGGCTTCACCTCTCTAGAGCACAACCCTGCACTAAGCAGGACTGTTCTATGTGTAAAACTTAAATATTCCAGCTAGTATACATCTAAGGATATCAATGGCTTCCCTTGGTAAGAGATTTTATTTTCTAACTGATGTCACTGTTAGAAATGTTTTCTTAATGCTTAATACCTATTCTAGATTCAATGTCTTACTACTTGTAAAATCTTAAATATCTCTGGCACAGATACTGGGTTAACTGCACCTTTGAACCACTTCAGCTCCAGTCTTCCTCAAGGACACCCACTTCAGACTCCCAGCCACCACTTCTTTCAGGTGGAGATCCTTGTCCCACTCCCTTCTAATCAGGATTTTAAATGCTGCATAATCCCCTGTCTTATCCTGTGATATCCCCAGCAAGCCAGTCTGTTTAGAGGCCAGTGCTGTGCATTGCTTTGTTCCCAGGGCTCTGCATAGTGCATTGGCAGCACTTACAACGAGCATGCTGCTCTAAGCAAGCTTTTTTATTCTCAATTCTTAAAACATTACAGAGAAAACATAAACAAAAACAAAACAACCAACCACATTTAAACATACCAGGAGTCACCAGTCAGTCTTGTGGGGCCCTAGTAGGCCAAAGTCTTTCCCACCCTTCCACAAAGGAGGGTCCAGTCCGTTTGCTGGACCAGAAAGAAGACCCCCTGTCAGTTCAAATTTAGCCTTTTTATACCAAAAGCCCTTTCTTTGTGTGAGTGTCTGGAAAACGCAGTTCAAACCATTATATTCAGATACCCTTGGGGTTGTGCTTCTCTGTCGTTGGTGCATCTTTTCCTGGTCTGCAAGCAACAGGGCTTCCAGACACAGTCTGTTCCTTTCCAGCTGCAGCTTCTCTTGCTCTAACTGACAATCCATCCACGGTCCCTGTTACAGTGGTGCATTCGGCCTAGGTAGAGCACACTTGCTGTGTCTGTCAGCATCTTACCTGCTTCCATCCAGGGACTGGGTTCCAGGATTTCCCCTGCCTGCTGGTCTCCCTGCTGCTGGGCTAGGTGTTTCCTGTGATCTTGAACCATCATTCATTTTCAGTCCCCAGAGTATAGCAGGTCAACCAGCTATGCCTTTGACTGATCCTCAGCTGCCTTTCTCTCCATATCTCAACCAGGTAACTTTTTTTCAGCTGTTCATAACTCATTTTCCCCTGTCTCTCCTTTCACTATTCATTTCCTGAAGACACTGAGACTTTCCTTGATTCTTTTTCTTTCTACAGGAAACAGCACTGCTATTGGGGCTGTACTGACAATTCCACGCTGTCGTAGATTACACATGCTGCCACCATATAGTCTCAGTTTCAGGGTTAACTGCAAGTTTGATTTCCCTCCTGGTCTACCTTGCGGGCACCCAGACTTGTTGGGAATATTACAGTATGAGATAGGACAGTGCAGCCTCTTAAGACATAAAAAGGGAATGGGACAAGGGTCTCTACCTCAGGGAGGTGACTGCCGAGAGCCTCAAACCATACGTTGGTGCCTTCAAAGACCAAGGTGGGAGGATGTGTCTATGGTACAGTTAACCCTGAAATTATGACAATTTCCTCCCTCCCTTTGTTACTTCCAAGCAGTTATTTATGCACAATTGTGTATCATCTCTCCTGTTGTCTTTTTCTATAAACTGGGCATACAGCATTCCTTTAATTTGTCATCTAGTTCAACAGCCAACTTCTTATCTATCTGATCATCATAGTATAATTATTCATCAATTTAATTTCTCAGCTAGGTTAACATGTGAAAATCATATTTCAGTATTATATTAGGATCATTGCATTGCCTGTGTATGAAATGTGTAATTGCCTCATGGAAGGACTACTGTGGATTGTATATTACAATTTGCTTTTTAAACCCATTCTGTCCATTGTGCAAGAAATTGCTATCTTGTATTTATGTTGAAATTTTCTCCACTTGTTTGTTCAAATATTTACTGTTGATGTTAGACAAACTTTGGATTTCCATTTTTACTTGTCTTCAATCATCTGATAACTCTGCCCTCAATGAGCTGTTTAAAATTATGACTCATAGTTCTGTTATCAATTCTAAGGCTTCGGTCATAGGTTGATGATCAGTTAGTTTAAGGAAGAAATAGCCCTCCATTGTAAAACAATGCTGTGAGGTGTATGTGTAATGTAGACATTGTTTTATACCTTCCAATGAGGAATCTGACAGTGATCACTGACCAGACCATTTTTTCTGTCTGTCTATGGCAATTCCTATGTACCTGTCCTTTTAACTTATTGAATTACAAATACGCATATGAAAAAATGGGTATATTCATGAGTCTTTTGTGAATTTAATTTACCATAAAAGTTAGCTATTTCTGCTTAGTAAATTTGTTAGTGGTATAAGTGGTTAAATTCTTCCATATAGATAAAATTGTAATTTTTTTTGTAACTAGAGATTATTATGCCAAAATGAGTATTTCACTTGCAAAATGTATCTTTCTTTATGAAAAAAAATTAGCTTAAAATATATATATTTTTTGTAGAATATCAGAAAAAAGTGAGATTTGTTCAACTTCAACAAGAGATTTTTTGCACAATATAACCTGTACACAGGCCCGCTGGCAGTGGGGGGCAAAAGGGGAAATTCCCCAGGGGCCCAGGCGATTTAAAAGGGCCCAGGGGCTCCCAGCTGCCGCTGCTGCTGTGGCAACGGGAGCCCCTGGCACTTTTAAGTCTCCTGGGCAGGCCACAGGGATCTTAGGTGCACGTGACCCTGCTGACCAATCATGCCAGCCTGCAGGGCCTCTCAAAGCATAGGGCCCAGGGCGGTCATGTGCATCTAGGAGTGAGGGGCAGTCCCGGAAGTGACAAATTTGTCACTTCTGCCCTGGGCCCTGCCCCTCAGGGACGGCTCTGGCCCTGGGGCCCGTCATTGCTGTCGGCGGGCCTGCCTGTACAAATACATAATTTCATAATTACTTTTGTATTGCATATGTAACATACATATGGTGTTTTGCAAAATAAATAAATAGATACATAAAGGGCTTCCAAACAGACCTCTCGTTGTTTGTTTCTTATTGCACCCAGAGAAACATTTCTTTACAAGTTGAGTACATTGACCAGTTCTGAGCTGGCATGACTCAGCTTAGGTATTATACATATGTATTTATAATTAATTATAATCATAGTACAGAAATGAATATGAATGTATATTATATAGAAGATTGAGTGTTATTGAAGTCACGTTTAGGGAATTCCTTTATCAGTACTATAATTTTACCTTGATTTGCAGCTCATTATTTTCTGTTTCATGAATTGTTAGAGTACAAGGTTATCATTACCACTAGATAGTAGAGCAGTAGAAAAATATATCTTCCACATGGATTATTTATATCACCTCAATCAAGTAGTAGAGCTAGTATGTCTCTTTAATTGAATATGCCATCTTGGTTAAAGTTGCCTTTTCTGCTGGTGAAGAAGTAGACTTTTTCTCAAAATTAAAAAAATCTGACAAACATTTCTGTTATGTGAAACATAAATCATTTTTTATATCTCTATGTACAAGCATTTAGAGTAGTTGATTAAAAATAATATTCATAATACTTGGGGATTCATAATACTTCCTGCAGCCTCTTTGTCAGGAGGAAAGCAATATTTGAAAATCTGTTCTCCTTCTGTTTTGGCATGGATAGCCCTAGAGTAAAGAACAGTCAACTTTGTAGGGAATTGTCTTGTAAAAATACACATTTGTACATTTATTCAAGCTTATTTGTAGATACAAGCAGACTAATAGATATAAGTAATTTTATTTAGTACTTAAACAAAACTCCCATTAGCCCTGAATTGCAAGAACATTACTCATTTTACCTTGTTTTTTTGACAAATTCCTATTGATTTCATAATTTTAAAACTACATAAAAACCTCCTGATTTGAGACTGTGACTTCTGTGAAAAATTTGCTTGAGTAAGGACTTCAGATTTTGACCCTATATGAATGTTTGAAATGTAAGAATATATTGACTTTGGTATATATCACTGATCTTTCCCCCCACTCCCGTATTGATTGTTGTCTGCAGTTAGAAGGCAATTATTGCAGTATGCTTATTTGTACCCTTGTGTGTTGTATAGTAGAACTCCCAGTGACATAAACATGCTGGATGTGAGAGGGAGTAAGAATACACTGGCTGTAAGAGAAAGTGAGGGAGAATGTGCTTCAGTGTGAGTAGGCTTTGTTTCTAACCATTCATAAAACTAGGCTCATGGTGATGTTCTTGGGGATGTAAAATAAAAGTATTTGTAAATAGACTTTTCTCACTTTGTTTTCTCATGGCCCCCAGAGAAACACAAAAACTAGAACTGTAGTTTATGTGTAAGTAGTGTTAAAAGAGTATCTTCCAGTAGGGGTACTTTGTTGTACTAAGTCTATCATTGTCCCTGCTGTCACTGACAGCCCTTAAAAACTAAGGAATCCAGACTTTCATCCTTATTCACTTTTAGTAGCTTAAGTCCCACACATTCTGAAAGTTATGTGTTTTGCTGAATAGATATGAACTTGAAGATGTAAAATTATTTACTGAAATGAGGCCAGAGTATAGTACTACTGAATATTAGTAAGGGTGGAAGAGTCAGGCCCCGACTTTGAGTGCAACTTTCAAGATTGAACTAGGCTCTATATTGCATTAAAGATAAAGAGAATAATAAAGTTTGTTGGTGACCTTGGGCATGAAGAAACATAACCATTCTCACTGTGAGCTAGTATGAAAGGCAAGCTTCTTGAGTAGCTAAAGAAAATGAGACGATAAACATAGGTTGATGTTTTCCACCCTTTTGGAGGCACCATGGCTCGAAAGGTTCTATGGCAACATTTCTGCTAATCCCTGCTCTGCTGAACATTTGAATTTGTAATATTTCTAGTTTGGCAAAGAGATGTAAAAGAGAAAAACAAAAATCGGAAAACAAGCAAGGCTTTTTATTTTATTTTATTTTTTTTTAAAGTTGCCACTCTGCAAACAACACTTGGCATTGTGGCATGGTCTAGAGGTTAAGGGACAAGGCTGGGAGTCTTGAAGACTAGTCCAACTCTGGCTTCCTGTGTAACCTTGGACAAGTCAATTAATCCCCCTAAGCCTCTGTTTCCCCAGGTGTAAATTAGAATTAATAGAGTTATTGTGTTTAAATCCAGAAGGGACCACCAGATCATTTAGTCTGACCTCCAGCATACCACAGACCACTACCACCACCAATAGCACTTTGTGAAGTTCTTCGAGATCATTGGATGAAAAGATAACTGATACACTGCTATAAATGAGCAAAGTATGTGTTTGTCTCCTAGAAGTAATTATGTGTTTTGAATCTGACAGTAGCTAAACAGATAGTTTCAGGAAGTCTATCCCATGTACATCTCTAATAATATGGAGAGAACAGGGGTTTGAAATATTCCGAATGGATGCATCTGACCTTAGAAACTATAGTACATGACCACAGATCTTCTACTTGATTCATTTCTTTCTTTTCTTTTTTTTTTTAAAGATTTTCTAGTTGGTGACATTCATAACTGTATGTCACATGATGAGTCCAGTAAAACAAAGTGTAAATCACATTTACATGTCTCTTCTGGGCAATATATTAAGCTCTGACTTATGGAGCATGCCTTTTGGAAAAGAACAAATTGATGTAATTTTTCTTCTTGTCTAAATAGAAGATTAATATTTATACTCCAGAGAAAACTGAAATATTGAGTTTTATGATTTAATGATGAAATAACAAAGCTTTTCTTCTTAAAGCTATTGAAATACTACTTTGATGCCTACTCTACTTTGAAACACATTAGACAAAATGTACTATCTTTTTAATTGTGCTAATGCTAATTACTAAGTGTTGCCTTTGGGGGTAAAAGGGAGCCAGTTAAGGATCTCAGCATGTTCATAGGTTGCTGTTTTGTCATAATCTAAAGATTAATACCTGTTTTATATGAACCTAACTTGCTAATTAAAGAAGAATGGAGAAAAGTGAAGCCTTTGGGAGTCACTCTAGTTATTTAAAAACTGAAAGATAAAATAATTGAAGGTCTAGCACTTGGCAATGAAATGGATAGCCTGGGATGAACCCTGAAAGGTTGTCAAGATTCAATAAAGGCCTCCAGTGTATGGAAGGTAATATCGGCAGCGGCTCCAGGCACCAGCACTCCAAGCGTGTGCCTGGGGCGGCAAGCTGCGGGGAGTGCCCTGCCAGTCCTTGTGAGGGCGGCAGTCAGGCAGCTTTCAGCAGCTTGCCTGCAGGAGGTCTGCTGGTCCCACGGATTCAGCGGCAATTCGGTGGCGGGTACGCCAAAGCCGCAGGACCGGCGGACCTCTCGCAGGCAAGCCTGAAGGCAGCCTGCCTGCCATGCTGCGGGCGGAAAAAAAGCTAGAGCTGCCCCTGGGTGTAATATACTAAACTTCTTCAAATTGTCCAAACCTTTCTCCCCTTAATTGCGTTAGAAGATGAAAGCCCTATAAAGTTAAGATTTTCACATTTCAGTAATTGTATGCTTGAGATGTGAAAGGGAGATTAAGAATTTGTTGTAGACTGAGAGTTTCATTTGATTTCATGGAAATTTCTGAATGACTGAAGTAATTGTTCAGAAGATAGAAGAGTGAGAATGACATTGTTATATGATATCTGCAGAAGGAAACCAGGAAGTTGTCCTGAGGGCTAAATGATGTGCACTGCAGAAGAAAGCATAATGTGGCAGGAAAGCCTTCAAATAACTGTCAGGAACAGAGCAGCCAGTTCAGTGTTTGCTCCACCCTAAATCCTGTGTATTCACTTCTGTTGCTTCTAGCTAAATACCCTTTAGACTTTTTGCCTTTTTGAGTGAGTCAGCCTGGCTGGCGGTAAGAGATAACCAGGGCCGGCTCCAAGTTTTTTGCCACTCCAAGCAAAAAAAATTTCTTGTGCCTCCCTGGCCCTGGCCCCGCCTCAACTCTGCCCCTTCCCCACCCCATTCCAACCTCTTCCCCAAATCCTCGGCCCCACCTGCTTGCCTGGGAGGGAGGGGGGAGAAGCAGAGTGTCGGCGCGCTCAGCGGAGGAGGCAGAGGTTACTTACATAAGAACGGCCGTACTGGGTCAGTCCGAAGGTCCATCTAGCCCAGTCTCCTGTCTACCAACAGTGGCCAATACCAGGTGCCCCAGAGGGAGTGAACCTAACAGGTAATGATCAAATGATCTCTCTCCTGCCATCCATCTCCACCTTCTGACAAACAGAGTCTAGGGACACCATTTCTTACCCATTGTGGCTAATAGCCATTAATTTATGAAGTTATCTTTTAAACGCTGTTATAGTCCCAGCCTTCACAACCTCCTCAGGTAAGGAGTTCCACAAGTTGACTGTGCGTTGTGTGAAGAAGAACTTTCTTTTGTTTTAAACCTGCTGCTTATTAATTTCATTTGGTGACCCCTAGTTCTTGTATTATGGGAATAAGTAAATAACTTTTCCTTATCTACTTTCTCCACATCACTCATAATTTTATATACCTCTATCATATCCCCCCTTAGTCTCCTCTTTTCCAAGCTGAAAAGTCCTAGCCTCTTTAATCTCCCCTCATATGGGACTTGTTCCAAACCCCTAATCATTTTAGTTTCCCTTCTCTGAACCTTTTCTAGTACCACTATATCTTTTTTGAGATGAGGCAACCACATCTGTACGCAGTATTCAAGATGTGGGCGTACCATCGATTTATATAAGGGCAATAAAATATTCTCTGTCTTATTCTCTATCCCCTTTTTAATGATTCCTAACATCCTGTTTGCACCTCTGCACACTGCATGTACATCTTCAGAGAACTATCCACAATGACTCCAAGATCTTTTTCCTGTTTTGTTGTAGCTAAGTTAGCCCTCATCATATTGTAAAATATGTGGAGCTACCTATCTCTCAAGAACTGGAAGGTTATTGAGTCCAGCCCCCTGCCTTCACTAGCAGGACCAAGTACTGGTTTTTGCCCCAGATCCCTAAGTGGCTCCCTGAAGGAGTGAACACTCAACCCTGGGCTGCTTTCTGCGGTCCTCCCTGCGCCCCCCCACTGCCGCAGCTCACCTCCACTCTGCCTGCTCCCCTGAGCACACCGCCGCCGCTCCGCTTCTCCCCGCTCCCCCCCAGGCTTGCTGTAAAACTGCTGATTCATGCAGCAAGCCTGGGAGGGAGGGAGAAGAAGCAGAGCAGCGGCGCACTCGAGGGAGCAGGCGGCAGTGGAGTGACGGTGAGCTGTGGAGGGAGCAATTCCTCTCCTCCCCCCAGTTACTTCTTGCGGCCCTCACAGCCCCCCCCCCCACCGCAGATCACCTCCACTCAGGGCTGGCTCCTGGCTTTTTGCTCCCTAAGCCAAAAAAAAAAAAAAAAAGGGAGCCTGAGCTCCCCCCCTTGGAAAGTGCTGCCCCAAGCACATGCTTGGAGCGCTGGTGCCTAGAGCTGGCCCTGGAGAAAACAGACTGAGAGAAGCCACGATGTTCTTGTTGCCATGATCATCTCTCCAGGGATTCCTGCTAGTGGAAACAGCAGGAACTTCTCAGCACCTTCTTCCTGACAGCTTTAAATTCCACATGCGTTCCTAACTATGCTGCTTCTTTTAATATATGTCTCTTTTAGATTATTTTGGATTAGATTAATCCAGTAGCCAAAAATACAACTTTCAATATTCCAACTCTCAGAACCCCATCTCCCTTCTCCAGAATAAGAAGCTGTAGACAACACTTTGTGAGATACAGAGCCTCATTTTCACTTGAAACATCCTTTCTAATAATAGATCAAAAGCTTTTGGTTTTGGCTGGATTGGAACTGATTCAAAGCAGGACCTGCAGAAATGTATCTTAGGTTTGTTTGTTTGCTTTTAAATGAACAATGGCTAAGATAATTTGTTATAGGATAAAGGGCTTTTCATTTCTAGGATACTGATTCTAATTGAGTCCAGGTCAGTAGTTGCTTTAAATCATTACAAGCTGATGGCTCTTCAATAATCTAGGTGAAATGAGTTGCTGTTCTCAGTCCAATTTGTAGGGGACATGTGTCCACAGAAGAATACTCTCTTAATTATCAATTACTTGCATCTTTGTCGGCCTCAACATGAGGCCCTGGATTTTGAAAGGACGTAAACCCAGCTTTTACCTGGAGTCATGGGCAATGTATGGAAAGTTACTCTTGGCTTGATATTCCATTGTTCTGCTCCTTTTGACACGAGCACAAAGTGGGTATAAAATGCTACCAAATCAGAATGGTAGCATTTAATATTCACTCATTTTGCACTGGTGTAAATGACTACACAAGGAGCAGAACAAAAGAGTAAGCTTCTGCTACTACCTGTACAGTACTGCTTGCTCCGCACTGGATAAAATGGATGGATGAATGTGGATGTGGATAGAAAAGCAGTATATTTGGGAAACAAATGTTTAAAATGTCATATAATATGTCGTAAACAATTGCCTCTCCCACTAAGTATGGATGTGGTCAACAGATCAGAAATACTGTCTTCTAGAGGACCATTGCAGCACTTTGGGGATTCAGATTGTCTAGTTCAAAAGGTCCCTGTTTTGACTGCTGTGTGCCTACTCATTGGATTCTCTGGTTGGCTTCTCTCTGCATCCCACATGGCAGGAGGAGGGCAAGGGGGAGAAAAGGAGGCATTGCCTGCGTCCTCATGTTCCCAGAATGTTGTCCTAGTGCCTTCAGAGTATCCTATGATTAGGGCCCTACCAAATTCACAGCCGTGAAAAACGTTTCACGGACCGTGAAACAATCCCTTCCCCATGAAACCTGATCTCCCACATGCTGCTAGGGGCTCCTTTCTGTGAGTCCCTGCCCCGGCAGGGAGGGACGGGACTTGCCTTCCCCGAACAGCTGCTCTTGGCGGGAGATCAGACTCACCTCCGAGTGCCTCTCCCTAGTTCAGGAAGCTCTGGGGCTCAGCTGTCCCTCTTCTCTTAGGAGTGCCCCAGCCAGGGACTCCTAGCTGCGAGTCCTGGCTGGGCTGGGGAGGGAATCAGACGCACCTACAGGTACATTTTGGGTTGAAATTTCAGATGTGAAATTGACCATTTTTAAAACCCTCTAGCCATGAAAATGATCAAAATGGACTGTGAATTTGGTAGGACCCTATTTATGATGTACCAATTCCCTGATATTTTATAGTTTGGATGATGGGACTCAGTGTTCTTCCCCCTTTGTTTGGAGGTGAAAGCCCACTGAGATTTTAATTAAATAAAAACTTGACAGGAGATAGAAGCCCATTCTAAGTGGGCTGTGTTTGTGTGTCTGAAGAAAAACAGGACTGTTGTTGCTTTTTTTTAATTTTTAGCTTCGGAGAGTGAGTGTAACAGGAGCCTTTCCTTTCTTCCTCCAATTATGTATGTGTACAGGGGAGTCTAGTGGATTTATATGCACACTACTAAGAAGGAAATAGGTTGAAAAACAGCATTGTTTTGTGTCAGTCCTCACTATACTATACAGATTTAGGTTTATTGGCTCTGGTTCTGGCAGAGAAGATCCTCCTGATGTGATGCAGTTATTAAAAAGCATGCTTTTCTAACATAAGAAGCATTTAGTGGGTCACACATTTACTGTGTTGTTTACAGCAGGCTGGCCTGTTTAAATTGCCAAGACTGCCTAGCTAGATGGCAAGTTCTAAAATATAGTACAGCAGAAATACAACTGAATAAGTCAATTTTTTATCCATGTTTGGATCAAGTATTCTTAAGTGTTGTTATTCTAAACTTTTATTTATTTAGAATTTAAAGGGGGAGGGTCAAGCTTTAGGCACTTTGTGTTAAAAATAACTGAATAAAAAGATACACTATATAAACATACACTATATGACTTGCATCCGAAGAAGTGGGTATTCACCCATGAAAGCTCATGCTGCAAAACGTCTGTTAGTCTATAAGGTGCCACAGGATTCTTTGCTGCTTCTACAGAACCAGACTAACACGGCTACCCCTCTGATACTATATAAACATTGTTAGTGGGGTACTTTAGATATTTCATGAAATGGATAATAACCAGGTCTCTTATAATTCCAGTAGGAAAATGTAATAAATTTAATTCTCTTCCTCTGGTACAAGTACAGTAGTCACATTTTAAAACTTTTCTTTTTTCTTGGATAACTAAACGCCACTGTATTTGCAATATCCCCTTCGGTGTGGGTATAAAATCCCCCAGCGTAAAGTGGGTATAAAATGCTACCAAATCAGAATGGTAGCATTTAATATGCACTCATTTTGCACTGGTGTAAATGACTACACATAGGAAGAAGTATAAGGAGGACCATGAAAAATGCAGAGGCAGAATTAATCTATTTTAAGTGCAATGACTGTATTAAACATTTTTTATTTATATGATTCTGTAACAGTGCAAAATGTGGTGGTTTTATAAGAAGTGTTACATATAATGTTATTTGTTTAGCACCAACATTGTGCTTATTTTTTCTTGGGTGTTGAATATGAACTGCTCTCGTACATTTCAACTGGATATCTGTATTATGAGCACTTCTGAAAACTAGACCCATATAAAACAGAAAACACTGGAAAATTCAGAAGTGAAGATAATTTAGCTAGTCATTTGCTTTTAAATATTATATACTTGCATCTTGTAAGCATCATAAAAGTAGAGGATTTACTGGATGCTTGGCAAACTGAATTAGTGAGGACATTCCATGCATAGGGGATTGTATGCAATAAATATATGGATCTGAGATACTATAACAACTCCCCCTAATTCAGAAATATGTTGCCTCTTTAATTTTTACTATAATCTAAATAGGAAGCTTGAGACAAGAGACCATGCAGCCCTTTTAATCTTCTTTGAATTAGTAACTTCGCTCCACAATGTGTTTTCTGCAAATGCTTAGGATTTAAATAACAACTTTCCCCATAAAAGTGCTTTACAAATATAAATTAATTAATACTCACGCCAAACCTGCGAGGTAGCTAATTAAGTAATTCTTACTCCTATTTTACAGACAAACTGAGGCAGAGAGTTTGATTCACATGGCAATGACCATAAAAAGAATCTTTGTCAGAACCAGAATTAGAACTCTGATATCCTTGGTTCCAATTCCTCTGCTCAGGCCACTAAGATCACCATATTTCTAACACCTATCTCCTTAGAAATGTGTGTATTAATTATGCCAGATTGATAATGTAGATTGTGTGCTTCTAATTCTAACCAGTTAAAGAAATATTGCCTCATTGTTCCTTAACTGTATCTGTGTGCTTATTTATTTCAATATTTAAACCTTTTAATTGTCAAAGTTTCAGTAATGCTGTCTTCCTTTGAGAGCCATGTATACTGTGGAGAGGCTCTTCTTCCTTTTCACAAACTTATTCAGTTTCTCTAACCTATTGTATTTAAATTATGGAGATCCTCCAATCTTACTGGACTCTTGCTCTTTGGGTGATATACTTTTGCAAATAGGTCATCAGAACATAGCATATCATTCCTAGCTAAATTCTAACCTCCTTCTATTCCCTCTACTTTTTCATTTAGAATAATTCTTGTCCTCAGCTGTTGTGTAGCATTGCCATGCTCTACAATAGCTGCCATGTTCCCTCACAGAAGTAGGTTGCTCGGTGGACGCAGTGATTCATGAATGTACTTCGTAAAGTGTTCTGATCTCTTTTGGATTCAAAGGAGTTTCATGCATGTAAAATGTGCTCTTTACTGTTACTGTTATGAGTTTCATAAGAAGTCAAAGGAAACATTTCATTTACTGCAGTAATCCAAAAGAAATTAACTTAGTTCTGTTTCTTTTTAAAGGAAATAATTTGAAATCCTATTGTGCGCAGTAGATCATGGATAATAAAGTTCTTCTGAGAGCTGGAAAGAGAGACCAATCCCACCTTCATTAGCAGTGCTAGCCTGATAAATAAACCATGATTTCATTGACAGAAAGAAGGAAGGCATAAGCACAATAGATTTGTCACTAGAGGAACCGCAACAAATTCCTTCCTCTTATTTTCTGAACACAGAAACCCATCAGGTGTGCAAATAAATATTCTAATGAGAGGGTGATTGAACCAGATTTGAGTGTGAAGTGTTATGCTTTATTGGGGCTCCTCGGTCAGGGTAGATTGATTCAAATCAAAGCAAATTAAATCAACTATTTTAATCATAATTTAAATCAGAAAGCATGAAACTTTGATTTAAATAATTGATTTTAATCTTCCTTTGCATTTGTACTTTTTAAATATATTCCTAAAAAAAGATTGATTCTCATTGGTTGGTAACTATTAAAATATGTTGATTTGCAACTAAACATAGCCTTTACATTAAATTTGTTTTTCTTCTTGCAAACCAAGAGGATATGCTGTATCTATACACTCAATTAAGTAATTGTATAACTTAGCACACTGACTCAGATTCTTAAAGTTTACACTTTATATTATGTTAAAATGGTAAATGATGCATTTCATATTTAATAGATGATTATTTTATTTTTATTCATACTTTGTGTCAAATTCTATTTGGATGGGAATTGGAATTCAATTAAAAATGCACAAATCAGGTTTTTTTTGTTTATTTATTGTTTTTGTTGTTGTTTGTAAATTTAATTGATTTTTTTTCTGGTCACCATGTCCTTGAAGATAGTAGAACTTGTAAATTTAGAAATTTCTAAGTTTTTATTCCTGGATTAATAGAAGTGAACAAGCTTTCCTGCTTTTTTCAACTCCCAATCAGTTTCTTAACTTTAAATGAACTAGACATTGAATTGAACTATTTGAGTAAACTGAAATGAAGAAAATATTCTCTGCATCTGCAGAAGAGGCTATTGTCTGGCTATGCTGAAAGAATGACAGGAGACATTAGATATGGGTTTAATCAGGCCGCAACTTTTTTATCAGACAGATGTCTGGGACTAAGCCAGTGGATAAAATGTGTGCAGTGCAGGTGCAAAATTTATGTCCCTCCAGCAGATTCACTGCCAGGACCTTACCAATTCCAGCCAATTCCGGAGGGGACTTTCACCAGCTCCCCACCCTTTTCATCCAGGTCCCTCCAGCAATTTTCTTGCCAGGACCAGGTCCCTCCAGCAATTCCCTTGTCAGGACCTTACCGACCACGCCCCCTCATAGGAGGGGTTAAGGTGGACTATAATGAGCAGGGGTTTGACTCTCTGCTGTACCAGTCATACAAGTCCCCAACTGCCCCCGGCTTGCTCTGTTACCAAGCACCTCTCCTTAATTCCTTTTCCAAGCCATTTTTTCGTTCTTTTGTGCCTTAGTTTATGGAGTACCTGCACTGAACATGCCAGGCCCAGCTGACCTTTTTAAACCCTTCATTCCAAGGTGGTGAGTCATCCACCACGCTGACTGCTCTTCCAGCAGCTTTACATGTTCCCTCCTCTGCCAAGCCAGAAAGCATTGCCTTCTTCTCCCCGCCAGTCAGCCAAACTCCTCCCTGCTTAAGTGCAGGGTGGCGATTGCCAAAAGCTGGTTTAGCATGCCAACACACTGTAGTTTCAGGTGCTTAGCTAGTGGCTTCCATTGATTCAGTGCTTTGACTTTCTTTACAACTTCAGCAGCAAACATGCATTGCCTAATCTTATTTTCCTTTTATTTAATTTACATGATCTTAATATATCATAAATGTAAGCCTTAACAAAGTTTGTGATAATTTCTAATTTAATTTTGAATAGGTTTAGAAAAAGAAAAATGTATGCAATTTAAATAAAAAAATCCAATTTAAATTAAAAAATCTGATTATTTTTATTTGTTTTTAAAAAAATCTGTGATTTTGATCCACCCTGTATTTGGTCAATGCAACATTAACACCTTATTATACTGTGGGACATGATTTGTAGGTTTTTATTAGTACTAAAATGTACACATTTTCTCAGCTTTTTGGAAACTTTCTCTTTTCAGGTTATAATGTTCATTTTCACCTCTCCCCTGGAGAATTTTAGATTAGGTAGGAAAAGTCTTCTTTTGGATGTTCATATTTCTGGGACACATTTTTGGACATAGTTCTGAGTTCGTTCAGTATTCTTTAAATTGGTATAAACTGGGATTTTGTCCATATTGTCCATTAGGTCAAATGTTTGCAAATAGCTTCAAAGCAGGGTTTTTTGGTATAGTCTCATCAAAATACTATATTGTATTTTTCCTTTAATATGTATAAAATATTTGTACAAATGCTTCTCAACAATAAATCAGTTTAAATCAGCTTCATCACTTGCCTGCCATAACCTTATTTTCTTGAGTTAAACTGGTTCTAGACAAAGGTGGACTAGATATAAAGAAACAAACCTACATTTTACAAATCTCCTGTTTCAGAGCCTTATCTTAAACTCTCGAAACACATTTTATTTTCCCTCTCATGTGTTTCCAAATACATCAGTATATTTTATTCATTCAGCTCCATTTATGTTCTGACTTAGCAGGAAATGAACATGTCTCAATGGCTATTATAATGATATATTGGTGAATAAACTGATCTGTTTTGGTTCAATTGCAGATGCTGGCTTGGCAGTTAAATAATTTTGTGTGTCTACCTTTGGATCCAGTCTGCCATATTTATTATAACCGTATCTCTGAAATTTATTTCATGTTAAATGCTTCTTTTCTGACTAGGTGATACTTGTCAGTCAATTTAATTGAAATGTCATGCTGACCTTTTATTTGGAACAATTTAAATTTCCGACAGTCCGTTGAAAGTTCTTTCCCCTTTGATTCAAATTAGAATCCTTAAATTACCAAGGTGTGGAAACTGCATGCCAATTAACCTTATGAAACTGCATGCTAATTAACCTTACAAACAATATATCTTTTACAGAGATTGTTCAGCTGAATCTTCCAGATGATCAGAAAATAAGTATCACTACAGCAACAGTAGGACAAAGTGCTGTCCTAAGTTGTGCCATTCAGGGAGCCCTGAGACCTCCTATCATCTGGAAAAGGAACAATGTCATTCTAAATAACTTAGATTTGGAAGATATCAATGTAAGTAATGAAGGTTCCAAAATGATTTAATGTCCTCATTATAAAATGCTAGCCATACAAAATTAGCAGTGTTATTTGAAAAGCTGACCCCTCTGATGAGATATTACTCACAAATGTTTTAACCAGATGTTTGCTAGTAAGATAAAAAAGAGGAAATGAAAGAGCTAATATGCTTGTTTTTATTTATGAATCTTTGCCTTATTTTGTGTCATACTGAGCTGGATATATTTAATTGTTAATGTTTCTTTACAGCCTAAACCAAATGAAAATTGAATTGTTTTCAGATCTTTACTTATCTATTGTTTTGTAATGATCATGCATTGTTATAGTATGACCCGAGCAGCATTTGGATAATCGAGTTTGTGAAGTATATGCAATTTGAGACAGAGTATCTGTCTATTTACCTTGGTGAATTCTGGGTTTAGCATATCTCTGCTGACAAATGTAGAGCTATGTTTAGGTTTTTATACAATACTTGTCCATAAAATGAAGCAACCAAGAAAATATCTTTTAAGTGTAGTATTTTAATATCTGGCACATATTGTAGTTTTAATTTAATTATTGGTCTTTTAGTGACAGTGTTTGCTAGTTTGTCCATGGTCACTGGAATAAATGCTTATAAATAAACATTGATATTATCCCTCAAAATGTTATTAAAATAATCAAATTCTGCCAAGCCTATTCATAGAACACTGAGAGTGTTCATAGCACTTTATAAGCAAATAGGAAAATTCCTGCCCTATAAAACTTGCAGTATGACTTAGTCATGGCTCAGGATTGCATTCCAAACACAGGCAGTTCACTGTTGTTAGAATAATAAACTACCAACGATACAAGTTGTATTGATTGAAAAATACATGCTACCATCCACTCAAGAATTTGCTTCCAATTGCAGTTGTTTGTCCTGCTTGCAGGCTTAGATAAACAGAGCACATCATATGCAAGCATTCTAATTTTCAGTTGTTGCACTTTTCAAAAATTTTTGTATGGATGATATGTCAACAATCAATTAATATTTCTCCCATCTTTTCTGATCCGCCACTTACCTCTGTAGCATCTTTCTTCATCCTCCAACTAGTCCAAGGAAGTTTGAACTTACTTTTGAAGCTAAAATCATCACAAGCATAGATTGCATTGACTTCAAGGGAGTTGCACCAACTTACTCCAATGTTGAATTGCAACTCCTTAAGTCATTGCTGTTCTATGAGAATTATTTTCCATGTCGAGCTATTTTACATCACTTTGATCTTTTTTCTTTATTTCTCCAGTTCTCCTCATGGATTTTCAGGTGTTTCTTTGGTTAGGCCATGCCCTTCCAGTTCCTGGTTCATTTGATATTCTCCATCTATTTAATCCATTCACTTTAAGAGTTGTCATGCAGTCCTTATATAATATCCATTTAGGTAAAGTGGCAAAAAATAAAAACCTGGGAGAACAAAGAACAGCAGTTCGATAGCTCCACAAAGGAGAGTTGCCTTTTAAATCCCACTACAGAAAATGAATTTAGCACTTAAAGATACCTGGATCTTAAACTAAACACTTAAAAAGAGAACAATTGTGTGTTACAGTTTATACTATACTTTAAGTAACAAATAATTTGTTGTACTTACTGAGGCAATTTTAACATTCAAAGTAGTTGCATAATTTCAAATATCTCCAGAGGGGGTGTGTTTTGCGCTCACCTGTAATTATATTATAAACCAGGGGTCGGCAACCTTTCAGCAGTAGTGTGCCGAGTTTTCGTGTATACACTCTAATTCAAGGCTTCACGTCCCGGTAATACATTTGAACGTTTTTTAGAAGGTCTCTCTATAAGTCTATAATATATAACCAAACTACTGTTATATGTAAAGTAAACAAGGTTTTCAAAATGTTTCAGAAGCTTTATTTAAAATTAAAATGCAGATCTTATTAGTTTAGTGAGATCCTTGCCCTTGCTTTTCCTTGCTGAGGCCTGGTCTACACTAAGCGTTTAAACCGGTTTTAGGAGCGTAAAACCGATTTGACGCCACACCCGTCCACACTGAGAGGCCCTTTATATCGATATAAAGGGCTCTTTAAACCAGTTTCTGTACTCCTCCCTAACGAGAGGAGTAGCGCTAGTATCAGTATTACCATATCGGATTAGGGTTAGTGTGGCCGCAAATCGACAGTATTGGCCTCCGGGCGGTATCCCACAGTGCACCACTGACCACTCTGGACAGCAATCTGAACTCGGATGAAGTGGCCAGGTAGACAGGAAAAGCCCCGCAAACTTTTGAATATTTCCTGTTTGCCCAGCGTGGAGCTCTGATCAGCACAGGTGGCGATGCAGTCCGAAATCAAAATAAAAAAAGAGCTCCAGCATGGACCATGCGGATGTGATCGCAGTAAGGGCAGGCAAATCTGTTCTATCAGTGCTCCGTTACAGAAGACAAAATTCAAAATCATTTTTAAAAAATCTCCAGACAGATGCCATAGCAGGGACTCAGCGCACTGCTGCGTGACAAGCGTAACGGAAAGCCAAAGAATCAAATGGACGCTCATGGACTGGCGGACTCAAGCTATCCCACAGTTCCTGCAGTATCCGAAAAGCATTTGCATTCTTGGCTGAGCTCCAAATGCTTCTAGGGTCAAAAACAGTGTCCGCGGTGGGTCAGGGCATAGCTCGGCAATTTACGCACCCCCCCACCGACCCCCAGAAGTGAAAGGGAAAACAATCCTCTCTTGACTCTTTTACATGTCACCCTATCTTTACTGAATGCTGCAGATAGACGCGATGCTGTAGCACTCAACACCAACATCCTTGCTCCTCCCCCGCCATGGGTGGCTGATGGTGCAGTAAGACTGATATCCATCGTCATCATCAGCCTATTGGCACATGGGGCAGTGCAAAAGGACTGGTAACCATGCCGACTAGCATCCGTGAGGTCGATCAAGGGCGCCTGGCGCTAATTTTTCCTGGTAGATGGTGCAGTATGGCTGGTAACCGTCCTCATCATAGCAACAGGGGGCTGAGCTCCATCAGCCCCCACCCTTCATGTGTAAAGAAAAGATTCAATTGCCCCTGGACTAGCAGCGGGATGCTGGGCTCCTCTCCTCCACACTGCTTAATGTCCTGTCTGGATTATCATAGCAGCTGGAGGCTGCCTTCCACTCATTTCTCACTAACAAGTCACTGTGTCTTATTCCTGCATTCTTTATTACTTCATCACACAAGTGGGGGGACAATGCTACGGTAGCCCAGGAAGGCTGGGGGAAGAATGGAATCAACAGGTGGGGTTGTTGCAGGAGCACCCCCTGTGAATAGCATACAGCTCATAATTTCTGCATGATCTGACACTTAGCCGCTGTGCTCTCTGGTTCTATGATACAGTGGTTCTCTAGTACACTTGCCCATATTCTAGGCAGGACTGATTCTATTTTTAGATACCAAAAAGGAGGGATTGACTCAGGGAGTCATTCCCAATTTTGGCTTTTGCGCCCCTGGCAACCATGGACTGGTAACCATGATCATCTTATTACCGATTTATGGTATGGTAGATGGTACAGTATGGCTGGTAACCATCTCTGCTGTCATGCAAAAGCATGCTGCTGTGTAGCGCTGCTGAATCGCCTCTGTGAGCGGCATCTAGTACACATACAGTGACAGTCACAAAAGGCAAAACAGGCTCCATGATTGCCATGCTATGGCATCTGCCAGGGCAATCCAGGGAAAAAAGGCGCAAAATGCTTGTCTGCCGTTGCTTTCCCAGAGGAAGGAGTGACTGACGACATTTACCCAGAACCACCCGCGACAATGATTTTTGCCCCATCAGGCACTGGGATCTCAACCCGGAAATTCCAAGGGGTGGGGGAGGCTGCGGGAACTACGGGATAGCTACGGAATAGCTACCCACAGTGCAACGCTCCAGAAGTCGACTCTAGCCTCGGACCGTGGACGCACACCACCGATTTAATGTGTTTAGTGTGGCCGTGCGCACTCGATTTTATACAATCTGTTTTGCTAAACCGGTTTATGTAAATTCGGAATAATCCCGTAGTGTAGACGTACCCTGAGTTTTCCAATGTCTGGTGGCACGTATTTGGATACTTTAAGCTGCATTCCGGCTTCTGAGTGATCAGTTGTTAACTGGCTGGAACACCAGATCGGCAGCTGAGGTGAGTGGAGCTGGCGGCTGGTAGGGCTGAGCAGGGCTGGAAGCCTGGACCCTTTCTGGCAGGGGGCCTGTGCTGGAACTCCAACCGGAAGCAAGGTGAGTGGGGATCCCAGCTGGCAAGGGGCCAGCATCCAGAACCCCAGAGCAGTGGGGGGCTGACTGCCACCGCTCTGGGGTTTCCACCACTGGTTCCTGCCAGCTGGGGTCTCAGCCTGCTGCCAGCCTGGGGTTCTGTCCCCCAGGCCAGCAGCAGGTGCTGAGTGGGGCTGCGGCATGGGGGACCCCGGCTGCCAAGGGGCCAGCAGCGGGGACCCTAGAGCGGCGGTAGGCTGAGCAGCTCAGCCCACCCCGTGTGCCATCAAAAATCAGCTCGCGTGCCACCTTTAAAATATGAAGACAAATAGGGATGGATTTAAGTGGCAGGGCTCAACTTTATTAATTTAACACCACAAAATGGTGCTTTCTAACTCATCTCTCCCAACTCTCCCATAGCAGGAATTTAAGTAGGCTAAGAGACCAGAAAAGTTAAGGACAATAAAGGGGTTTTTTAAAAAAATATATTAGGAACAAAAAGAATCCTGACAATGATATTGACTCATCACTAGATAGAAATGGTAAAGTCATCAATAACAATGCAGAAGAGGCAAAGGTGTGCAGGAAATATTTCTGTTCTGTATTTGGGGATAAAAATAGATGATATAGTCTCATCATATGGTGATGGTAACTCTTTCCATTCCACTAGTCTATCTGGAGGACGTTAAATAGAAGTTACTAAAGACAGACATTTTTAAATCAGCGGGTTCAGATAAGTTACAGCCAAGAGTTTTAAAAGAGTGATCTGAAGAGCTCACTTGACCATTAATCTTCACTTTCAGGGAAAGTTCTGGAAGACTGGAAGAAAGCTAATGCTCTGCCAATTTTTAAAAAGGGTAAATGGGATGACCTTGGTAATTACTAAAGATAATGGAAAGGCTGATACAGGCCTTGATTAATAAAGAATTTTAAAAAAATGATGTATTTATTGCAAATCAGCAGGAGTTTATGGAAAAATAGATCATGTCAAACTAAATTGATATCTTTGCTGAGATTACAAGTTTGGTAGCTAAAGGTAACAATGTTGATGTAATATACTTAGACTTCTCTAAGGCATTTGGCTTGCCACATGACGTTTTGATTAAAAAACTGGAACAATATAAAATTAGCATGGCACACATTAAATGGATTAAAAACTGGCTAACTAATAGGTCTCAAAATGTGATTGTAAATGGGGAATCATCAGCAAGCAGGGATCGGTTATTGGCCCTTTGCTATTTAACATTTTTATTAATGAAGAAAGCATAAAATGATCACTGATAAAGTTTGCAGATGATCCAAAAATTGGGGTAGTGGTAGATAAAGAAGAGAACGGGTCACTAATTCAGAGCTTGGTAAACTGGGCAAAAGCAAACACTATGTTTTAATACACTAAATGTAAATATATATATCTCAGAACAAATAATGTAGGCAATACTTACAGGGTGGTCTCAGGTCTCCATCCTGAGAATCAGTGACTCTGAAAAAGATTCAGGGATCACGGTGGATAATCAGGTGAACATGGACTCCCAGTGTGAAGCTGTGGCCAAAAGGACTAATGCAATCCTTGGATGCATAAATGGGAATTTCGAGTGGGAATAGAGAGGTTATTTTACTCTATATTTGGCACTCGTACAGCTGCTGTTGGAATAATGTGCCAATTCTGGTATTCATAATTCAAGAGGGTATACAATTTGGAGAGGGTTCAGAAAAGAGCTATGAGAATGAATAAGGATTAGAAACCCTGCCTTATTATGATAGACTCAAAGAGCTATCTATCTAACCTCTGTTTAGTTTAACAAAGAGAAGGTTAAGGGGTGACTCAATTACAGCCCATCAGTACCTACATGGGGAAGAAATATTTGATAGGCTCTTCAGTCTAGCACAGAAAGGCATAACACAATCCATGTAGCTAGAAGTTGAAGCCAGACAAATTCAGACTGGAAATATAAGGCATACATTTTTAATGGTGAAAACAATTAACCATTGGGACAATTTACTAAGGATGGCGGTGGAGTCTCCATCACTGGATATTTTAAAATCAAGATTGGATGTTTTTTCTAACAAATCTGCTACAGCAGTTATTTTAGGGAAGCTCTATAACCTGTGTATACAGGAGGCCAGATCAAATTATTCTCTTCTAGCCTTGGAAACTATGAATCTTTGAAGTTTGGGGCTACAGGGCTCCCACCATATAACATATAACTCAGGGTAGACTCCCCTCAGCCTACCCAAATGATTCAGCTCATGCTTGTGAATCCTCTTATTCTTCCTACCTGCAAAGGGGGACCTTGGTCAGAGAAGTCTTCAGCTCTCCCCTTCTCCCATAGGTGCAAGGACCACCAGTGAAATATGAGGTATCCATTACTTTTGGAAGCTGTCTTTTTTGCCTTTTATCTGCGCTAAACTCCAGCCATGATGAATTAAACAGCTGTACAAATTCCTAATATTAATTTCTAGGTCCTCCTCTTTGATCTAACTGTGTCTTCATGATGCTGTGAGGAAGGTGAAAAATCAATTTATCCCCAATGGAAACAATTCCTTCATGATCCCAAAACAGGCAATCATCCTACAAAACACAGCCCCTATACTACAATTACAAGGAGGGAGGGTGGGACAACTAAAGAGAGCGAGAGACTCCAAAGGACCCAGTCAATGGTTTAAATTAATGGGTAGTGGGGAGAAACAGGAGTTAGGAACCAGTCAGATACCCTCTCCCTCTGGCTGGTCAGCTTTGGAAGAGGAAGTCCCACCTCTGCGTTCTCCAGCATCCACCTCTCCCCGGGGCTGTTCACCACACTGTATGTCCAATCAAGTCTCTGACCTGTTGAACTGAGTACTGTGGCATCTGCTCTCAGGATTCCATCAGAGTAACTGAGGGCAGAGTCTGGTCCATGGTCTTCCAGAGTCTGACATGAGGAGTGCAGCTCCACATCATCCCCAGCGGCTAGATGGGTAACAACTTCTGTTACATCTATTTGTGTTCTATTTTGTTTTGTTTTGTTTTCCACAAATTCTCATTTTACACCCAAATGTTTTTTTCTTTTCAACATATCTGAATAAGCTGGATCTGTTAATATTTTTTTTTGTCCTTTATAACTTCAAATTGAAAGGCCTTGTGTCACTGAAAGGCTGTAATATAAGATGTATACCCATTCCTAACTTCCCCGATGGCATTTTGGAGAATAACCTGAGGCAATCCATATTAAACTAGTTGGAAGGATATACACACTAAATGTTTTATATGAACTGCTAACAAAATGAGAAATTGTTATCTTGCACATCACTCTGAGCATTTTAAACATTTTCTTACCGTTACATATATTTTTTGTTAGCTGTTATAATCACAAAATTAAAGGGATATTGCCAACTTGACATTTTTAAACTAATTTTAAATCAGTTTGCTATCATGACATTCCTCAGCATGCTTTATCTAAAACACCATTTTAAAAACAGTTAAAGGGGATTTTCTGATTCCTGCTTGTTTAGAAGTGTCTTTTGAGTGGACTGAAGTACACCATACAGTTTCTGCTCTCTTGCTGCTTTTAATAGGAAACACGTTCTTTTTAGCACTGAGAGAAGAGCATGCCATCAATAAACAGTGAAACTAACCCTACACAAAGTCATATGCTGTGGCCACAACTTACCCACTTATACTTCTCCCTGTTGTTGTCTCAGTTTCCACTTCTTCCTCATGTCAGGAAACTTCACTCTGTGGGAGTCTTCTCAGTAACTCTCCTTTTTTTGGGAGTCTTGTTTCTTAGTGTAAATTTCAAAACAGCACAAAAAAATTCCACCCGGATGGCTCTCAAGCTCTGGTACAGGGTTCTTCTTAGTTCTGCATCTGCGGAGGCTTCTTCTTCCAGCATGTTTGCTCCCCACACTCCACCCTTCTTGGTTGACTCCTTCTCCCTAAAGGCTTGACTTTCCAGATCCTCTGCTATAGGACTGAGAGAGTCTCTCTTTTATTATTATAGCGTAGTGCTTAGGAGCTCCAGGCATGGAGTAGAACCCAGTTGTGCTAGGCACTGTACAAACACAGAACATTAAGATGGCCCCTGCCCCCTGCCAAGAGTTTACAATCTGAGTACCAGAGGGGTAGCCATGTTAGTCTGGATCTGTAAAAGCAGCAAAGAGTCCTGTGGCACCTTATAGACTAACAGATGTTTTGGAGCATGAGCTTTCGTGGGTGAATACCCACTTCGTCAGACGAAATCTGAGTACATCTTTCTGTGTATTGGAGCTCACGCAACTCTCCTGTTTCTTTAAGTCCCACACTGATCTCATACTACCATATATCTCTCCCAGCAGGCATGGTTGTGAGTCACATACACTTATGTAACTCCTGAACTTATTCCCTTCACCAAGGGAGGCAGCTCCCAGCCCCCTTAAAGGGTTAGCTCAACCTGTGACAGTGTCATTGTCACCTTGACAATGGATCCACAATGGGGCTTAGGTGTTGCATTGCCTAACATCTAGGTGCCTTGAAAATCACTGGAACATAACTGATATCCACAAAGCCTAAGTTAGCCTAAGCCTAGACTCCCTATATATAATGCAAGGAGAGAGAGAGAGTCGCCTAAGAATGCAATCCACAAAAGCCAGCCCCTAGGCGGGGAGACACCCAAGCTAGCAATGGGAGATGCTGGCAAGAGGAGTTTGTCTTAAGCTCCACCCCAGTCACAGAGTTCAGCACCTAAATTCAGGCTGTGGGGATCCACAGCTGGGAACCCCTCCCACTTCTTGCAACCTCCCTTGTAACCTTTAGCTCAGTGGTCTGGGTACTTACTCAAGATGTGGTAGACCAGGATTCAGTTTCCTCCCCCTCCCCGTCTAATTAGGTGAACAGATTTGATGAGAGTTTTTCCACCTCTCATGCGAGTGCCCTGGCCATTGGGCCATGGGTTATTCTGATGTGGGTCTCCCTCAATCTCTCCCATTTAAGCTCTTTAATTCAATAATTAAATATTACTTGGGCCAGAGAAAAAGTCACTCTATAGTTCAGTAGTTAGGCACTCACCTAAGAGGTGGGAAATACTTGTGCAAATCCTTTCTCCTCATTGGGGGGGGGGGAGAACTGAAGTGAGATGTCTCTCATCCTAGGTGGGTACCCTACCCACCGGGCTAAAGGTTATAAGGGTGGAGTCCTCCTACTTCCCCTTATCTCCTGCTTTGTGTGGACTTAAGTGGCTTCTGACCACATCTAGTACATTGGGCCCTGCAGGCAAGGTAGGTGCTCATTCACTTGTCTTCTCCTAGTTTGTGGATCATAATGTCACTTAGGCAGGAGATAGGAATCTAGGCTGGTAGAGTAAAGTAGCAGTGTGTGTACGCAGAAGCAGAAACTTAGGCACTCAAGGAAGTTTTACAGCAGAAATTTAGGTGCTGTGTGAGTTTAGGCATCTACAGAGTTAGGTGGCAGCTGAGTACGGGTTTTATATCTCACAATTGTGCCTAAATCTGAGATTCAGGCACCTAAGTCCCTTTGTGGATACAGACTCTAGTGCTCCCCTTCTCTCACTGCTTTTGTGTATTCACTTGTAATGTAAGATTGTGAAGGAATGGATCTTCTTTTTGTTGTGTACCTAGCACAACTGGACACTGATCTAATTGAGACCTCTAAGTAGTACTGCAATATAAGTAAATAATAAATGAAACTGACCCTATACAAAGTGCTGCCAGATACCGATAATACAGAAATAGAGAGAGAGATCTTTCCCTTTCCCAGTCTCTTTGAGTTATATTAATCCAAGGAGTTTCTTGTGACAACAATAGGTACAAGATTTCAAAATAGATGTGTGATTTCAATTTGATGTCCCTTGAAAATCCAATATTTTAAAAGTATTTATTGTCTAATTAAACTTTTCATCTTTTACAACCTGAAATTGTTTAGTAGTATTAAGTAGGAAAATGCCATTTTGTTGTTTGTATACAGTCAGTCTAATATACCGTTTCCTCAAGCAGTATTGCATCATATCACAGCTACATACTTAATGAAATGTGTTGTTGTATTATATCTTAATTCTAATATTTTTAACACAATAGCCATACTTGAAATGTATTGTTAACTGTTTTCTGCTTGAAACTGCTGAATCTCCCACTTTAGTGATCTGTCCCAAGTACTGGGTAAAAGAAAACTGCACTTGAACATTGTGATAAGGAGTATGGAAAACTAAGCCATTTTAGTAGAATGTAGAAGACTGAGAGTGGGTGTCAGAGTTGTTGGTTTAGAATTGTACAGGAAGTGGATGGCCCCATAAACAGTGAGGGAAGATATGGATATCATGATTCTCTACCTAATTCCAAATACATATAGAGGTCAGAGACTTGAGGCAGAAGAGCAAAGGGGCAGAATACCAATATCACTGTATGTAACAATGTTTTTGGGAAGCCACCCAGTTAGATTACAGCTGGACATTAGGGCCTCATGTAGAGGGATCCCCCAGAGTAATTCCCAGACTTGACTCTTTAGTCGGAGCAGGTGCTTTCAAGGTAATGAACAATGAGAGCACAATACAGCCAGTACGAAAATGATTCTCACATTAACAAACCAGAAAAAAAGACATGGTAGTGGATGAAAACTGCCAGTGACCACAGCTAATGAGGCCAGGGATCTGATCACAAGCACTAAGCACTGGAACTTTATATGTGCAGTAGAAAAGCAGAAGATTAGTCCGATGGACTATGGAGATGATTTGAAAGAATGGGTGATAGCTATCCAGAAGGAGAGCTGTGACTGGAAGCAGAGGCACTAGTTGAGCCAGTGTGCTCATCACAGAGGAAAATTCAATTGGCACTGTATAACTGTGTCTGCAAGGGGAGGTATAGTTGCTCTATTAGATTCCAGTACCCCCTGGATAAGCAGCATGATGTCTATAAAGAAGCAAAATACAGATCTCTTTCCAAGAATTTGGCCTGTCTACTGCAACTCTTATTGCCAGAATGAATAAAAAGTGATGATTTTTTTTTAAAATCAGACTTTATAAATTGGCTCCCCCCCCCCTTAAGTTAAATGTGTTTTGTGTTTGTTTGTTTTTTCAAATAAACCCAATTAACATTTGAAATTGACAACCTGTGTTAAGGCCTAAACTTGACATAATATATTAAGTCACTTATGCTGAAGACAAAACTAATATTAAGCAGTACATGTTTTCTGCCAAATTTTAAAGAAAATCAAATGACTGAACTGCTGGAAGTCACTGGCTAAGCACTTGGAACCAGAGTTTGTTGAAGTGCTAAACCAGCCTTTGATTGCAGTAGCCTCTTTTGCAGGTGCAGAGAAAATATTTTCTTTATTTCAGTTGATTCAAGTAATTCAATTCAATGACTAGTTCATTCAAAGTTTATAAAAAAATTGAAGTTGAAAAAGCAGAAAAACTTTTCTTCTTCCAATAGATGATTAAAAACTAGGTGTCAGAGTTTATCTACCTGTTCTAAAGCCTTAAAGGATGTGATGACCAGAAACAATCAGTTCAATTCATTAACTACATATAATACATCAGTTTGTTTTAAATGCAAAATGTTTGATAAATGTATTTTTTTTTACTTATCCAGAACATATAATATAGTTTTATTTATTATTAATCATAATAATAAATAATTACTCAATAATAATAAAAAATAAAATGTGTTAATTTTGGATTTGACTTTCTATCCAGATACAGCTTGTGAGAAATCAAAAGTAAAAAAAAATCATCTAGTAAATAAGAAATGCATCATTCATCATTTTTTAACATAAGAGAAATGTAAAGTATAAGAATCTGAATAAATAGAAGTTGAGTAGTATAATTGTTTAAATGAGCATAGATATAGTATATTCTCCTGGTTGGCAACCAGAACCACCACATTTAGTGTAAAGGCTATATTTAGTGGCAAATCAACATGTGTTAATGGTTACCAACCAATAATAATCAATCTTTCTTTAGGAAAATAATGGAAAAAGTACAAATTCAAAGCATGATTAAAATTGATTATTGTAATCAACATTTCATGATTGCTGATTTAAATCATTATTAAAATGGCTTATATAAATCAATCCATTCTGCTTATTGTAATAAAATAACCTTAAAAAGCTAGATTTTTGGGAAAGTTCTGAGAACCCACACTCAAAATGCAGCTCGTTTAGGTATCTCAAGTTGGGCACCCAGAAACTGAGGCATCCAAAATCACTAGTCACCTTTGAAAATCTTAACTTGAATGTTCAGTTTAACTAAGCAGCAGGCTTCCATTCATGAGGAAATACTGAGGAGACAAAAACATATATGAAAGCTGGGACAGAGGCTAATTCAGACTTGGGATTTCTCTTTCACATTACAGGAATTTGGTCACAGAAGCAGAACAAATGTTATCCAAAGATTGCAGGCTTGGAAAGAGTCTGGATATTTCTGAGTTAAATTTTCAGCACAGAAAATGTACTCCTAAAAAAACAAAAAGAGCACATGGCTATTTTATATGCCATGTTAGTAGGGTGACCAGACAGCAAGTGTGAAAAATCGGGACAGAGGGTGGACGGTAATAGGAATCTATATAAGAAAAAGCCCCAAATATCAGGACTGTCCCTATAAAATTGGGACATCTGGTCACCCTACATGTTAGGGAAGCAAGACATTGCATGTGTTGTAGTTCCCTAGAGCACACAAAATTTTACATTGTTCATTTTACACACACTAAAAACAAATGGGAAGGAACATAAGTATATCTGCAATTTTAAATGTTAAACAAATGTCCAGGTTTTTTAAATAAAGCATGAAAGTGTCCTAATTTATTTGTAAACATCCTATTTATTGTTTTGCACTAATGCACTTTTTTTTATTTAAAAATAGTTTCTTCTACAATAGGAATTATAGAGCTAATTTTGTCTTTTGGAAAGAAAACAAAAAAATCTGTTTTTCCTGATTTGTACTATTGTTTTTAGTATTCTCCTGCACAGTTGTGCCCTCCTTTGATACCTGTTCTATTTTTAAGTTGTATGAAATGAGTAGCAATTAACTGTTCATGATGCTTTAGAAATGTGGGTCATTTCAAGAAAAAAGGAGGGCAGGGAACCCTTCCAGATTTGTTCCTTTCTTTTAGCAGGCAGTCTTTATATCCAATACACATTTATCTGAATATATTCTTTCAAAAACTATTCTTTAGTTCTATTAATACAGTAGATTTTAGTATTTTTCCAAGAGATTCCATCTAAATTAATATAAATTCCTGCCTTTAAATTTATGCCTCATCATTCTTGCAGCATTTAACTGTTGCACAGAAAACACTTTTTGTCCTCTCAGTTCGCCTCAGAATTTGTGTATTTTACTGTGGTCTCCTTTTCATATGCTCTTTCTCTTAGATCCTTTTTAGATCTAGTATCGCTAACATTTTCTCTACAACTCAGAATCTGAGTATCATTATTGTCTCCATTCTAGAGTGACCAGGTGTCTGTTTTTTTTACCTGAACACCTGGTTGAAAAGGGACCTTGGTGGTTCTGGTCAGCACTGCCGACCAGGCCATTAAAAGTCCAGTTGGCGGTGCTGCAGAGCTAATGCAGGCTAGTCTTTGCCTGTCCTGACTCTGTGCTGTGCCCCAGAAGTGGCCAACTGAGCACAACAGCACTACCCTTTGGTTTAGGGATCTGGGGAAGTTGAGTTTAGACAGGCCAAATGTAATTACCGTGTTGGAATTTGGCCAGAGCTAACATCTATAATGTTCCCCAAAATACCATACAATCCTGAAGGACTGCAAGAGAACAGGACAACAAGTGTTTCATCACAGTGCTGTGGCATTGATTCAGTACTGACTTAAAAAGCAGATTGCATCCCACTATAAAATCACTAACACCATTCTCAGCCGAACTGAAATGCAGCAAATTGCTTATAAAGATTACTCCTGCTTAATATGTGAGCTCTGACAGGATTACAACACAAGATGGTCTGTCTGACATACTTCTCAAGTGATGGCACTTAACATTTCTCTAAATTAAACTGCTCACTGATCTATCTACCCATGTTCCTAGTACTTTGCATGCATTTACTTCTAAATTTTATTGATGATCTACTTTAGTACTGAGTGATTTCTCTTTCCTCGTTGCAAGTTCTGTACTATATATAAACTTTAACACCTTTCTGTGTATTCCTTCTTGTTGTTTTATACTAAGTTAAAATCAATTTAAATAGTGTCACACTCATTTTTCACCACTTTTCATCCCAAACTGTTTCCACTTCCAGACATATGTAAGTAGCCTTTTTTGTATAGCAAGGCATTTTATATGTTCAAATAGCTCTCCCTTTATTGGGTATTACATTATTTTTCACATTTCTATTGTGGAATATTGAATAGCACTGTACAAAAGTTTTCCTAAGCTCATGACAATGAATTCCCCACATAAAAGTTGGAATACTTCCTTTTGTACTTGATTTGTCTGGCATAGTTTCCCTCTTTTGAATCCATGCCTATAAATTGCTAATTTTTAAATGCATCTTATATCATATTTTTTGTTTGTTTGTTTAATTAGAACTTTCATATGAATTATTGGTCATGAAGGTCTTGATTCACAGAACAAACTCAGCCAAATCAAGGACACTTTTTCACCACCTTTCCCTGGCTTTGTGCCTTAACAGTGACCTAGAAGGATCACCTCAAGGAGTCAGAGGATGTTGCAGTCTCCATGGCCCTTCCTGTCTTGGCCTCCCTCTCCCAACAAAAGTGCCATTTATTGGACATTTCTTTTATCTTGACACCTCTCTACTGGAAATGAGACAGACACAACCAAATTCATATACATAGGACATGAAGCACATGATGGCTGCTTGCCTCAGCTGGATTTGAATGGGTCATCTGAAGGTGAAAGGCTCCATTTCCTATACTTTGTTCCCTAAAACATCAAGATTACACCCCTCTCCCCTTCATTTTGAAAACTGATAGTAACTGGATGCAGAAACACAATTATTCATGGTCCTGCTGGAGAGCCAGCTGTTAAGTCTTCTGTTTGTCTTTACAGGAGAACTTTTATTTTCTTTCAATGTATTCTGCAATTCTACATGTTATCTAATAGAGAATGAATAGAAACTTCCTCCGAGTGTTAGATGCCACTTCTGGTACATAAATATTCCCTCTTGCTGATTTAATTTCAGATCCCTGCTACAAGATATGGTTTTGGAAAATTAATGATCTTTACATTACTAGCCAGTAATCATCATCAGTAGAAAGTCCGTTTGATTCTCCTTCTTGTTTTTGATAGTGCTACTTCTGCTTACATTTTGTATGGGTTCTGGCCATTCCAGTCTCAGGGTTATACAGAGGATGGTAAAACTCAGGAGTATATATCTGTTTTAGTCATTGTTCTCTTCAGTTATAGAAAGGCCTTTGTTTGTTGTGGAAGAACCTATACTTTAGTTGATAGCCATGTTATATAATAAAAGATACAATCACGGTGCAATGGACATCTAAATTTTGCCTGCCTCCCTTGGAAAACTTTTAGGGCTCAATCTTGCATTCTCTGTGCGTACAAAACTCCTTAAAATATGTAATTCCTTAATTTTTATTTGTATGTATTGAGCAGTGTAGCAGCATGGACATGAGATTTCCAGTGCTGTTTATACTCATCCTCTTGCTTTTGGTGCTGCCATGGATGGCCTTTCTCTGGTTTCTTCATTTATCTTTCCTGCTTCTCTGCTTTGTTAATAATACATGATCTTTAGTCTTACATGCTTCACCTTCCCTGTCTCTTTGCAACTAAATTTCTTGGAAGTCTGTGTAACTTTGTCCTGCTCTCCTACCCTAAAGTCTGTCCTGTCAACCCTGGTTTACTCTCAGCATCTGCTTTGACACCTCTGAATGTCTGTGGAAAAAGGCACATGGCCATTTGGAGTTCTGCCATTATCCTGCTCAAGCAACGCTACTTCTCCGTTCTCATTGTCTCTCACACACGTAATCTCAGCAGCCTATTTACCACCTTGGATGTATTAAAACTTCACTCAGCCTCCAACATCTTCATGCATCTCCATGCACAGTCTTGCAAATTGTTTACTTCCCCTCATTACTGACATCCAGGTTTCACGTCTGCTCTCCTCTAACCCCTCTACTTGCTTTAATAACCTCATCCTATCCTGTGTTCTGACCTTCTTTGTTTCTGTTCTTGTCACCTACATCACTGTCCTTAAACTCTTACTTTTCTTGGGTTCCCTCTGTTCACAGCACAAGCATGCTCTAATCTCCATTTTTCTACCCTCAAGAAAAATTCACTCATAGCCATACTGGCCTGTCCTATTATTACTCCATCTCTCTTTCTCTGTAAACTCACTACAGTGTACTGTCTAAAAGCATTGCTTTGAGTTCTTCTCCAAGTCTTTGCTGGATCCATTCTATTCTGGTTTTCACCCTCTCCAGGTCACTAAAAGGGGTCTCACCAAAGCCTCTAATGATGTGCTCAGGGCCTCTACTATATCCTCATCGTCCTTGACCCTTCTGCCTCTTTTGACATTGCTGCTTGTCCTCTCCTTAACATCTTGTGTCCATTCAAGTTTTGTGATACTCCCCTTCTCCACCTTAGTTTTCCTGTGACTATTCCTTAGCATCCATTTTATTTAGGCCACCTTCTCCCCTTTCCTACTTTCCAAAACTTTTCACTAATCTCTGTCCTCTCCTTTCTTTAGATTATGTCTTCCATTCTCCTTGCTTCAACTGCCTTCTTTATGCCCATGACTCATAAGTTTACCTTTCCACTCCTGATTTTTTGCCATCAAACCAATTCTGCTTTTCACCCTCTCTGTTCAAATCCTGTGATGTCATTTTGCATAACATTTTAAAATTCTGTGTCTTTGTGTCCACACACCCAAACGTTTGCTCAAGTCCTTTGATGGTGAATTCTTTGTGGCAAGGACTATGTCTTCCTCTCTACAGCATATAGCACAGTGAATCCTGATCCTGCTTGTGGCCTCTGGATGCTCCCATAATAATAAATAATATAAAAGGAAGTATTGGTAAATATTCAGTCTGGTATGTCATGAAATTTCAATATGCAAGATTTTTTTTCCAGTTCTGTGAAATAAAATCAGTACTTGTGATTACTGAAGAATGATGGAAGCTTTGCCTTGTCTGCATGTTTTGGACACAAGAAACACATTATTCTTAATTTTAAACAATTTATTCAGGAGTGAAATCAGTGCAGTTTAAGGAGATAACATTTAAACATCAACATTTTAAACTGAAGTAAAAAAATAAAACTCCTTTGCTGCTTTTTGCCCCCATGGATGATTTCATTTTTCTAAAGGTCTTGTTTCTGAAAAGAGTAATGTAATCTGTCAGCAACTGTTGATGCTAGGGTTATAAATAGAGTAAAATATAACTGAAACTAGGTGTCAGCAAATGGCATCATCAATTGAAAGAGACCTTCTGTGCACTTTAGTCTTCCAGGCTAAGTATGAACTGTGCCTAACAAAAATTGCTTTTCTGGTGCTTCTGTAACCCAGTCACATATCCTGACATTAACATTCATGGTTTATAATAATAGTGCCTCTGCATTGTCTAGTATGGAAATGTGTGACAAAGTTGCAAAAAACCCAAGTATTTTCTAGGTATGTGGTTTCATGGTACACAAAGCAATATGCCATCTGAATGAAGTTCTGAAGGATGCTTAATTTAGAAAACTGTGTGAGTGAAATAAAGAAACAGACTAAATAAACAAACTGAAATTTGCTAGGTATTTTTATTTCTAAGGAAAACCCATCAAATTTCTAGCGATAGTTTGCTAAACAGGTCAAGGTAAGTACATCATAAGTTACTTTGTATTTCTGATTATGTGCTATTGGGAATTAAATAAAAAAGTGTTGAAAAACAGAATGTTCTTCTTCAAGTGATGTCCTTATGAGTGCTCCACTGTAGGTGTGACTGGGATCGGCAGTCTCCAGTAGCAGTGCCCATTGGACCATACATGCGCACCTTCCTATCTCACGCCATGAGCAGCATTTATATATAGCTGTAAGCGGGCAGACAAGAAATATTATGTCCCGCTTATGACATGGAGTTACTTTTTTCTCATCCCACTCCAAACTCCCTAGCTGTCAATGCCATGCATGAAAAGGGGTGCCAGTTCCACCCATAATCCATCCCTTTTGACAGGGATTGGAAGTGACTTGATCTCTTCGGTTGCAAGGCTTATTCTTCCACTCCAATTCTGCATCTCCAAGTATGAAGTTCTCATGGCCAAATACAACAATCTCAAGTATTCCAAGATACAGGAATTCTTCCATGACCATCCTGACCACAAGAAGGAGCAATTTCAGGCACTCAGATCTGATGTACACCTCTGGCTTCCTTGGACTTTGTGGATACAGCTGTCCATTGTATTGTGATGGCCATATATCATGACTATACCTCTCCAGTCTCCCTAAGGAGATACAAACCATTGTTGAGGACCTACATTTTGAGGGCCTCAAATTATTCGCAGAGTCTCTATACTCCCTACAGGACTCACGAGTGACTCTCTCTGTTTTTTCAGCATTTATATGATGGCCCTGAAGAGACAGCCTGGGAAATTCCTCCCCAGATATCCCAACCTCTACCTTTCACTCCTTATTGATGATACAACACCCAGTGCCAACAACAGAAATCACCTTTGAAGCACAGACACTTGACTCTTCAAGGGGCTACATCTCAGCCAAACAACAATTTGGAAGGTTTCATTGAGTTTGAGAAGCTTCCCCCCGCAACAGTTACTACAACCATCTCCAACATCCCACTTGTTGGTGACCATTTAACCCCTTTTTATCCATGATGGTGGCTAATTACCTTGGACAAGTGGGTCCTAGAGATCATCAAAGAAGGATACTCCATCCCATTCCTATCTATCCCAACAAACTATCCTTTCTCTCTGTCCCTCCTCAGGGACCCTTCTCACAAACACATTCTATAAGAAGAAATAAACCACCTTCTGTAACTGGGAGCCATAGAACCAGTCCCATCCCAACACAGAGGGAAGGGTTTGTACTTACATTATTTTCTGATCCAACAGAAATCTAAGGGTAAAAACTTATCCTAGAACTACAAAAATAGAGCCCTGCTCAGATACACAAATGTGTATCTGCATCTGATCCGCAAAAATTATCTGTGGATTTGCAGGGTTCTACACCAAGAGACGAACTGAGGCTCCGATACCGCTCCCCTAGAGCCTGGTCTGGTAGAGATGTGCTGGCAGCTGTGAGGAGACCCTCCACCTGCCCTGGGCAGCCCTCTGAGCAGCCCTCCACCCAGTGTCCCAGCCCCCCGCGCAGGGCAGGTGGAGGGACCCAGGGTCCTCACAGCTGCCAGTGCGGCTCTCCCTGACCCAGCTCTGGCCAGGGGGGCACCTTGGAGCTGCACCCCTGCCACAGTAAGAGCTGGGCGGGCAGCTGTGTGGAGCCCAGGTGGACCCTCCACCTTTCCTGGGTGTGGGGCCCGAGCAGCCCACGGCCCCTGTCCCTGCCCCCCAGTCCCTCTGCCCAGGGCAGGTGGATGATCCGTGCCATGGTTCCTCACAGCTGCCCACCTGCTCTTACTGTCAGAGCCCTGCATGGATACAAAATTTGTATCCGCATCCATGCTGGTATGCACAGAAATGGTCCACGGATATAAAGCGGATAGCTGTGGATTTGCAAGGCTCTGTACAAAACCTCAACAAGTTTGTCAAACTGCAGCATTTCAAGATGGTTACTCTATCAGCCATTATCCCTGCACTGGAACAGGAGGACTGGTTCTCAGCCCTCGACTTCTAAGACACAGGTTTTCATATCACAGTATATCCTGCCTACAGACGGTTCCTCCAATTTAACATGGACTACTACCAGTACAGGGTACTACCGTTTGGACTTTCTACAGCCCCTCAGATATTCTCCAAATTCCTTGAGGTACTGGCTGCCTACATACGCAAACAAGGATCGTCCTATGTCCATACTTAGACGACGGTATCCTCAAGGCCCCATTTGAACCTGATGCCCTTCACGCCATATAACTGACAATGGACCTCTTTTTGAGCCTTAGACTTCACATAAACCTAGAAAAATCAGGATTGTCACTGGTGCAATACCTAGAGTTTATTGGGGAACCGTTGAATGCCATAAAAAACAGAGCTTTCCTCCGTCCTTGCAGATTTGCAGCAATAGTTAATCTCATATCCACAGTAAGGACTTGTCCCCAGATCTCAGCCAGGATGTGTCTCCAGCTATTTGGCCAAATGGTGGCAGCCACATTAGTGGTAAAGTATGCATGGTTGCACATGCGCTGCCTCCAGTTATGCCTATGTATAATTTATGTACCTCTCAGACACAGCCTTCACAAGCTACTATCCATACTTATCAAGGTCACCAATTCATGACGCTGGTGAAATAAACCCAAAAATGTCTGTCAGAGTCCATTTCATTCAATCAGCACTGTCAATGATATTAACAACTGATGCCTCCTTAATTGGTTGGGGAGCGCACCGCCAGACCCATCCAGTGCAGGGCAGATATATGGTCCTTAACCAAATCCACCCTGCACATCAACCTCCTAGAGCTGTGGGAGGTCCACAATACCTGCTACATTTTCTACCATTTTCTACCATTGATCTGACATCACACTTTAAGAGTTACAATGGACAATATTGCCTGCATGTGCCACATCAACAGGCAAGGCGGAGTCAGATCCCACTCTCTATACTAGGAGGTGCTGAAATTATGGAACTGGTGTATCCAACATCAGCATCTCAGCTGCATGCCTCCCTAGCCACCAGAGCAGACTCATTGAGCAGCTTCTCCCATGACCACAAATGGGATCTGGATGTACAAGTCCTATACCACATATTCAGCTGCTGGGGATTTCCCACGATCTCTTCACCACACTGGAGAACACCCATTGTCCTCAATTCTGCTCAAGATCTGGCCTAGGCCTCAGATCCCTGGAAGACACCTTCCTCCTCACATGAGATACCCCGCTACTCTTCACTTTCTCTTCCTTTCACCTTCTGTTCAGAGTACTCCACAAGATCCAAGGGGACCTTATAGCTCCAACATAGCCACGACACAACTGGTAACTGGTATACTTACCTGATTTGTATGGTGGTATGTTCTCCGATCATTCTGAGGTCAATTCCACAGCTCCTCTCTCAAGATGAGAATTGAATCCTCAATCCCAATCAACAGCTACTCCGTCTGAAGACATGGCTCTCCCATGGTATCATGATTTAGAGATGACTTATTCAGAGGCAGTAAAAGATACTCTTGACTAGGAGATGTGACACAACTTGACACACTTCTCTCCAAAAATGCACAAGATTCCAATCCTGGTGCACTGCCAATCATGTCAATGCAATGAACTCTCTCTTACCTTCATCCTAGATTATGTTTTACATCTTAAAGAATCAGGATTATCCACCAGCTCCACCAGCACACTTAACCGCCATCACTGCTTTTCACCATAGTATGGAGGATCACTCCATTTTTAGCCACTCACTCTTGAAAAGATTCCTGAAGGTCATCCAAAATCTTTATCCTTACATATGGGATCCCACTCCTGTTTGGGACCATGGCCTCGTACTCCGCTCACTTATTAGAGCACCATTCATACCAATGGCAACCTATTCTTATATTCATTTATCCATGAAATTTTATATTGGTGTGCTCATGGCATTCCCCTCCATACACAATACTTCATAAAGATAAGTTTGCCTTATGTTCACTTCCAAAATTCTCACCCAAAGTACCATCCTCTTTCTATCTAAATCAAGCAATCCACCTCCCATGCTTCTTTCCAAAACCACACAACAATCAGAAGGAGCAGATTGGATTTCAGGCAAGCATTAGCCTTTTACCTGGACAGAACTAAACCTTTTGGATGGTTGCCATACTTATTCCTATCAATGGCAGAAAGATTGAAAGGCACGGCCATTTCCAAATAATGTCTTTCCAAGTGTGTCGGGTGGCCATCTTGGCGGCAGTGCCTTCAGCCTCGGTGCACAGTGTCCCAAGCCCTGGTGCGAACCCTGGAATGCCAGACGGTCAGCTCCCCCACCCCGGAGTGCCAGGCAGCCAAGCGGCATGGTCCGAGCACTGGAAAGGCAGCATGTCCCCAGTGTCAGCTGCTTTGAGTCCCCATAGCAAGCGGGCAGGCTGGCCAGCCTCAGCCAGCTTGGGCCAGGGCAGAGCGCTGGGAACTGCAGAAGGGAGTCTGGGGGTGGAGTGTGGGCGGGGCCATACCAGGCTGTTTGGGGAGGCTGTGCCTCCCCAATGATACCTGCTGCCCATGGGACACTAGTAAATGGGTAATTTCCTCACTGATTTCCATCACATAGGTATAGGATCAGGCAAAATAAAAAGGAGTGTGAGAGAGAAGGATCAGAAATGTTTTATTGGCCATAGTGTGTAGAAACGACCAGGCCCTTGTTACTTCAGGATCAAACTACTGCAGTTAGATATTGAATAAGGCTATACCTGAAATCTATTTTGAAGCTAAAGCTTCTGTGCAATGACGCTCCCTGCCCTTTTTTATTTGCCTTGATGTGATTCTTGCTGGCAGACCCGGACATGAGATTTCTGTGATCAATACTGGTTATGAGTTGCCTTCTAGGTAGAGAATAAGGTGCTGATGTCAACAGATAAGCCCTAAATTTCCTAGGAGCTGCCTGCTTGAAAGATAACCTGCCTTCTCCACTCTCTGTGCAATGCTACCATAAAATAGCTGAGATGCTTAAGCTGAAGATGGCTGGCTGTGATGGCAAAAGCAAGGAAACTGTCAGCATAGCTTTTCCTGTGGTTTTGGAATTTACATTTCCTTTGGTCCAGAATGGTCAAAATCTGTTGCGCTGTGCCCAAAAGGTTTGTGTGTGCGGGGTGTGGGAGGGAGGGATTGGGTTTTTTTAAGCTTTTGCAGAGGGTAGAAATACAGATGCAACTGTTATTGGTAGGGTTATTTAATTTCTGGATAACATCATTTGGTAAAAGAAAAGATGTCCCTAGTTTAGACTCAGCTCCAACCAGTAACTTCTGCCAATGCCATGTAGTTGCTGAATCCTTTTTGTGAAGACAACTTGTCTAACACAGTAATCAACAGTTCACCCTCCACCCCAGGCTCTGCCCTCCTTTAATAGCCTACACCTTGCCTGTTCAGAACACAGTATCAGAGTGAAATACAAAAGCCATTTTTAAAGAGGTCACCTTTAATGACCCTTTCTGGTAGAAGAAGAAAAAAAATGAGTCATTCCTACGTAATTGGTTTCAATAGTTACAATAAAAGTGTTGAAAGTGCTGCCAATGGAACTGAAAGGTCTTTTCTTCCACTTCTGTAATAGAAGTGATCTTGCACAGTAAAGTTATTCTCATGATATAAGATTAATCTGAAAATAATTTTACATTGTGCTAGAGATCTGAGAAAGGCAATGTCTAGATATGCAGTTTGTCTCTAACTAAAACTGACATTAAACATAAATGCTTAGCTTCTCTAAACTTCCAGTTTTAATTAGTGTCATTCATCATTCTCTATGTATTTGTTTACTAATTCATTCTACTTGCTGTATTGCAGCTGATGCTAAATTCTTAGTTTAGATTGACTGGAGTTAAGCTGTTTTCAGAAATAATTTATTTAACCAAAAATACAATGAGTGTAAAGTATGTTAAGTTGGGATAAGCCCTAGCTAAAATGAAGCAGCTAGAACAAATGTGTCATCTTTTACCACTTTGCTTTATCCATAGGCTGGGAACTAAGGAAGATAATGGGAGGAATATGTCACGTGTGTGTGTGTGTGTGTGCATGAACTTGCATATATGTTAGTCTATATTCTTTTCCTGTCCTTCATATAGGATCTTTCTAAAAAACAAGCAGTGTTCAAATCATTTTATACATATTTATATCATTTTGTTATAATGAACTGCCAAAATGGCAATCTGTTGTTCATCCTGACGAGAAATGCAACAGTTACTGCTAGCACTATGTTGTTGTTAGGAGATTATGTGTGCCTGCTGCATATGACTAGAAGAGCTAGGAATAGGCAAATAAGTTCAAATAAGAGTCTTCCGTGTTCCCCAAAATTATTTTCCAGTGTTCCCCATTAAAGAGCTGAATCATTTTGATTTAAGGCTAGTAGGTGTAATTATTTTTGATTTTTTAAAAATATTTTTGTTCCATTTGGTATATTAAGCAAAAGATCTAGACTACAATAGGAGAAGCTATTCTTCTGAGATTTCCTATCTAATTCTGTAGGACCTACATGTTGGGAGCACCCTACTTTGTATCAGAATCAGCTGATAATTCACAATTCTTTTTCCCCATTTTCTAAGCATCAGATACTTTCTTAATGTCATACTAGCAACTGTTCTGAGGTATGGTGAGCAATGACTAAATGATTCATATACAAATCTTCTGTGCTTAGGTTCAGATGAGTACCCAAAAGCATATAAGCAGCTTATTTGATCTTCCTGAATGCAAAACTGGGTAAGAGATGTCATGAAAGCAGTTGTCTTTAAAGTTTCTCACCCAGCAGTACCACAATAATTCTTTTTCTTTTTTTTCTTTTCTCTTTCTCTTCCAATGCCAAGTGTGTAGAGGATAACTCAGGATCTCCCTGTTTTCCACCTGGACCCAGAGGGAACCACTCAGGGCACTGTGGTCAGCAGGCTCCCTTTCCCCTGTCATGCCATTAACACTTGCAAATTCTGTTGTGATGAACCTGACTTGCCCCTCTTTTGTGCTTTTTCGGAATATTGTAGACTTTGAATTCAAGTGAAAAGACCTGAAAACACAGTGCCGATTTTGACCCACTCAGACACTTGGAATTCTATTGTAACAAAGGGCAAAGGAACCCTCAGAATTGCCAAAATTTTCCAATGTATAAATACAATGTTAAAAACAAGCAAAGGATAAAAAGAGTTAGCCTTCTTGTGCATTCTAGATGCAAGGAGGATAACAAGACACAGCTTTGAGGTGGCTCTCAAATATCTGCATTGATTGTAACATACTTGAAGGAAAGGTATATGTTTGGCAGGGTATTTTATTGTCCTTTGGGTGTTTTATCATATCTGTGCAGGGTAGTGTTTTTCCCCAGTAATAAAATGCAGATTTTGCTCACAGAGCTTTTGTTGCATGTGTAAAGCTGAAAGACGCATATGTATTTACAGATATACGGTTTCTGACAGTTTTGGAAATGTGGATGGATGAAGATTTCAGTAACATAGGTTTTAAGGATCATTTTTGTATTTTATGTGGAATTTTGTAAGCTCCTAAATGTGCAACCAGAGAAATTTGGTATAATAAAAAGAAAAAAAAAGAAAGCTGTTACCTACAGTATCGTAAAAGAACAAAAATATACTTTCAACCCTTCACTCTAAAATTGTAAATTACTTCCATCATAAGGGAAAGGATTTGCCCAGATGGAGTTAAATCTGACCCCCAAATAATGTTTCCATAATAGTCAAAAGAAATATACTTAAACAGCTATAACAAGCTCTCTAAGTGTGGCTTTTAGAGTAAAGTGGTTGAAATAAAAGTAATATTAAAGTCACCTACAATAGATAACAACAAACTACTTCTAATGCAGCAATGTTAAGGGCTAATGGTACTACCAGTAGAATAGCAGTGTACATTCAGCAGAGCTTCAAGGAAAAAAATAATGCTTTTAACATTTATTTGCAACATCAGTGAAAGGTGAACTCATTCTCATCAGGACAATTTGAACTGGTACAGTTGGGGTTCTTTTTAGCATACGTTCTTGTGTTACTGAATGTGAAGTATTAGGATACTAAAGTTATACTTATAGGATCAAATTATGCATTGTGTGCATTCTCCAGTGTCTGCCTTTAAATCTAGTGTCACTGTCTGAGGGGAAATTACCTCAGCATATGGGACTTTTATGCCATTTACCCTCCTTGTCCTGTTCCTGGAGTAGCAGGAAAAAAAGGATGTGACTGAAGGAAAGAGGGCAGTGCTACGATAAGGTTTCAGCCAAAAGTTATAGCAGTTCTCAGACTATTACACTATTATGCGTGGAAAGAGATATAAAAGAAATAATTATATATATATATCCTGTGTACGAATCATAGTTCATTATTTGTGAATTGATGGAGCATTTTCAGTGGAGCTGTGGTGAAAGCTGAAAGCAACCATAGGGTACAGGTTATTTTATTTAGAAATATGTAGAATTAAGTAGTTAAACGGTAACTGCAAATGAAATAATAAAATCCAATAGTGAAATAGTCTCAACCACAGCTAGGTAAAAAACCAAACCAAAACAAAAAAAAACAAAACAAAACAAAAGGTGATATAGTTGACTAGTGAAATGGTAAATTGGTGAATTGGTGACAGGATGCACCCAGAAAAGATACCAAGTGACATATTATGGTGTTTGGGGATATAGACTCATTAAGAAATTAAGCAAGCTCACTGAGGGCCATATTCTGCCATCTTTATCTACAATGAATAGTGCTGGATCCTTTACAACTAGAACATAAAGATCACCTTGCAAGAGTAAAGGCTGACATATTCAGAATGAAGAAAGTGCCAGGTCCTCAAGTGATGTAAATCAGTGCAGCTTCATCGATTTGAATAAAGTGATACTGATTTACTTTAGCTGAGGATTCAACCCAAAGTGTTTTTCTAAACAGTTTCAGTTAAACAGAACTTGATAGAAAAGGTTTCAGAAGTGGCTGGTTTCTTGAGTCATGGCTACAGACAGAATGCATTGCTTCTATTGTAATAGGTGGCATGCTGAGGATGAAAATGATGGGAAAGCTTTCATACGGCTTTTCACTCAGGGTTATATTTTTTCCAGAATTCATATGGAACATGCTGTGTTAAGTTCATACAAGCTTATCATTTATGATTATGAGGATGGAGTAATTATTACAGAGGAATGTCAAAACAGTACATGAGCAGTTGTTAAATCTGTCTAATGGGGAAAATATGCTCAAAGCATACTGGGGGAATGCTAGATAGCTTTGCATAACTAAATTGAGGTGTATAACAATGTAAAAATAATAATAAAATGAGAGATCAACTCTCAACACAAACCTTGAAAAATACTTTTCTTTTCTCATTATTTTTAAAAAATAAAGAAACTTTTAATTAAATTTCCAGCAAATGTTGTGAAACAATGTTCTTATAATACGAACAGTGAGTAGTACCAGTGAAATCAAAGACACAACAAGACTGGAAGAAAACCCAGATGAGATAGACCTAGCCAAGATAGAAAAAAAAAACACCTTTAGTGGAAAAGTCAACAAGTAGGTAGAAAGGTGGACTGTGCAGATGGCACATTAGTTTTTAATTTGTGAAGCTTGATCAGCACACACAGGAATATTATATAAATATTCATAAGATATCAGAATATGGATAGGATTTTCAAAAGTTCCTAAGTAACTTAGGAGCACAAACTCTGTAGAAAATCAATGAAATTTGTGCTCCTAAAAATCTTAGGAACTTTTGAAAATCCCACCTAGTATCTAAAATAAACCATCTCATAAGGAGCCGCACTATCAGAGAACTCAGACATTTTAGTAAAAAGAAGTCATTTTTGGTCATAAAGTGGAGATTTGATTGTCCAAAAAATTAATTTGTCACACTTGGTGATGTCACAACCCAATAAATGCTCCAGTAGATGGCCTTCAAGAGTCAGTATTCTAAATTGGGTTTCAAATTTCATAACCATGTCTCCCAATATATGCCATCCAACTTCTCTTTTCATGTCTGTTTTCATCATTGATTCAGAAGGGATGGGCCTCAGCACACATCAGCAAGAAGTGTTGCTAGAATGAGAGTCCCCTTCTCTGTTAATATGCAGGGGCTGACTATTCTACTCTCTTCTTCCCCTGGTTGGTGATGGTGCTACGAGTTCTGTTGGATTTATCATTACTTTCTTAGAGGGGACTAAGTGATATCTCCAACTCTTCAGTCCTGAGAAAGTGACACTTTCCCCCAGCCAGACAAAGCCAAAAAGCAGCCCTAACTCTGTCTGCAGCATTTGGAGAGCACAGAGCTGATGGATATTTGCAGCATAAAACAGCAGTGGGCAATAACTGTTGCCATTTATTTATCTCTTGTGTAAAACTTCAATTCCCATTGTATACTCAGACTTGTGTAGAGGGAGGCAGGCATTAAGGCAAATCGTCTGCTGGTATAAACAGACACAGCTCAACCAATTTAAATGGATTTCACTCATTTAGAATAACAGAAAGTTTGTCTGCCAATTCTCAGACTTGCTGAGCCTTCTCAGATCCCATTGATTTCAGCTGGAGTTATATATGTTCAGCAAGTGTTCTTTGAGAGAGAGCAGATAATGTATAATCCCTGTGCTGTTTATAGGTAGATTTGCTTTCATAGAATCATAGAACTGGAAGGGACCTCAAGAGGTCATCTAGTCCAGCCCCCTGCACTAGCGGCAGGACTAATTATCTAGACCAGAGGTTCTCAAACTGTGATAGTTCCCTCTAAGGTGCACATCTGGGTGGCCGCACATGAGAGAATGAAGGGCCACTCACCTAATTAGTGGAGCCACTCCTGCACAGCTCCACTAATTAGGTGGCTGGGCACTGGAGAAGATGCACTTGTAAGGTGAGGTGATGGCCTTGGGGGGAATAGGGGGTAGGTGGGAGGGGGCAGTGGGGTAAAAAGAGGGAATGCAAATAATTTGGGACATGCAGTTCTGCAGTGGCCAGAGAAAGAGGTGACCTTCCCCAGCTTCAGGGCTGCGGCTGCCAGGAAGAGACGGCCCTCCTTTCCAGCCTCAGCTCTGTGGCTGTTGTGGCGGGGGAGAGACCCTCGCTCCTTCCCAGCCCCAGCTCAGGGGGCTGCCATGGCAGGGGAGAGAGGGAACATCCATTGCATTGGAAAGGTAAAACTACTGGTATTAAAATATGAGTTGTGTGCTTTCATTTGCAGAACAACAACAAAACATTGTTAAAGGTTTTTGTATATAGCACTTTTATCCAAAGTGCTTTACAATAGTTAGCTAATGATACATACAACATTTGGAAAGATTAAGTAGTCTTCCAAGACCCTCAGCAATGTTCAAGTGGTCCGCGAAAAAAAAGTTTGAGAACCACGGATCTAGTGTCACTGACCACTGACAGGTCTTTGTCTAACCTGCTCTTAAAAATCTCCAGTGATGGAGATTTCACAACCTCCCTAGGCAATTTATTCCAGTGCTTAACCACCCTGACAATTAGGATGTTTTTCCTAATGTCCAATCTAAATCTCCCTTGCTGCAATTTAAGCCCATTGCTTCTTGTCCTATCCTCAGAGGTTAAGAAAAACCATTTTTTCTTCCTCTTTCTTGTAATAACATTTTACATACTTGAAAACTGTTATCACATCCCCTCTCAGTCTTTTCTTTTCCAGACTAAACAAACCCAATGTTTTCAGTCTTCCCTCATAGGTCATGCTTTCTAGCCCTTTAATCATTGTTGCTGCTCTTCTCTGGACTCTCTCCAATTTGTCCACATCCTTCCTGAAATGTGGTGCCCAGAAATGGACACAATACTTCAATTGAGACCTAATCATAGCGGAAGAATTACTTCTCATGTTTTGCTTACAACACTCCTGCTAATACATCCTAGAATGATGTTTGCTTCTTTTAGCTTGTGGTCCACTATTACCCCAGATCCCTTTCCTCAGTACTCCATCCTAGGCTGTCATTTCCCCTTTTGTATATGTGCAACTGATTGTTCCTTCCTAAATGGAGTACTTTGTATTTGTCCTTATTGAATTTCATCCTGTTTACTTCAGACCATTTCTCCCATTTGTCTAGATCATTTTGAATGATAATCCTATCCTTCAAAGCACTTGCTATCTCTTCCAGTTGGGTATCGTCTGCAGACTTTACAAGTGTACTCTCTATGCCATTATCTAAATCATATATGAAAATATTGAACAGAACTGGACCCAGAACTGATCCCTGCAGGACCCCACTCATTATGCCCTTCCAGATGACTCTGAACTACTGATGATTATGCTCTGGGAATGGTTTTCCAACCAGCTTTGCCCCCACCTTATAGTAGCTCACTCTAGGTTGCATTTCCCTGTTTTATTTATGAGACGGTCATGCGGTACAGTATCAAAAGCTTTACTAAAGTCAAGATATACCACGTCTACCACTTCCCCCTATCCACAAGGCTTGTTATCCTGTCAAAAAACGATATCAGGTTGGTTTGACACAATTTCCTTTAGGTTTGGGCCCAGATTTTTACAATAATATTTCTATAATATTATAGAAATATTATTTTGTGTGTGTTTATGCTAGTAATTCATTTTAATCAACTCAAATTTTCTATTTCAAAATAATGTCTGAAACTATGTCCTGTGAGCCATCTTTTTTTTTCCCTGTATCTTTCCTCTTTTCATTATTTTTGCTCCAAAATGTGGAGTTTTAGAAAGCAGGTACACATGCCAGGTTGATGTTTTGAAGTCATTTGTAACCCATGAAATCATATTTTAAGGCCACTGGGAACAAATTATTTAATTTGATTTTCCTAACACAGGCCACAAAAAACTCCAGTATAGAAGTGTGCAGCCTAACTCACAACAGCTCATTTTGGAACACTTCAGTTCTGTGTTACTACTATCTTCAGGACTTCTTATAAGAAAAGGAGTTGCTCTTGGAGAAGACATGGAAGATTAGGAAAACTTAACCCCTCAGGTTGAGAGAGAGAGAGAACCAGGCCAAGAGCCCTACTAAATATTGTGCCATGGCAGCCCTCCAACATGCCATATGTTAGGTCCTCCCTTTTTGAAATCCTGTATGTCTGCAGGAGATTGTTTCCGAAACTCTGATGCATGCCACCTCTGCAAAAATTCTAGAATATTGTATATTGTGTGAGGAGATACTGGATGACATCTTGTGTGCATTGCCTGTGGTATCTTTGCAGGGAGAGATTTGGCAGGATGGGATGAGAGGGGTTTCTTCTTTTTTGTTTGTTTTTAAAGTAAGGTACTGTTTTGTAACTGAGGGAAAGGATCAGAGTTTGTGAGGGCAAGTAGGAAATACAGAAACCATAAATACACTTTAAGAAAGTAATATAACAATAGTTTAATAATATAATGAAATTTATACATGAATTTACACACAGATTGGAGTTAAATTACTTTCTTTATACACACTTCCTCTTTATTGTATAGAGTGGAAGCCCGTTGCTTCTAGAGCCACACATAATCAAGGACCAGGAAGTGTTCACAAACTCCTTCCATCTGCATAGGGATTAGCCCATGAAAACAAACTGAAAATCTAAAGATGATAAAACAACCAATTTGAAAACAAATACTACTTTAGGTTTCTATTGTCAGTAACATAATTAAGTGAAAATTGATTGTAAACATTTTTTTTAGTTTAATAGCATCCCTTTAATTGATATTCATCACACAGATGCTTAAATGCCAACTCCCTTAGTAGTATACAAGGCCTTTTAAGAATCATGATTTCCAAAATAACAGTTGAATATCACAATCCTTTTGTGTGCTAAAGATAATGAAAGAGATTATCAATTTAATTTTAGAAGTTCTAATAGTTTATATTTCAGAAGTAGTTACCATGCACACTCTATGCTTAAGATGACAATATTTTCAGATTCAAAAACTGGGAAACTTTTGTAACAACTTTTTTTTCAGGTCATAAAACCTTAAATTTCCTTTAGAAGATAATAGAATGGTTCCTCCTCTTCCCCTGTCCACCCCTCATGTAGGTTACTATTACCAGTTTCTGACTCAACAGTGACATCTGTTTGTTTTTTCAGAGCAAATTTTTTTTTTCTGGTAACACAGGGAAAATTCTGCTTGGTGTAATAATATGCCATGAACATTTATTTTGTACTTACATATTTAAAAAAAAACAACCAAACAAACAACCCCCTCCCCACCACCACTACCATTTTGACTGATGATATGAAAAACTGGGATACTTCATGCATCCCAAAAGAAGTTCCTAGGATATCATATGGAAAAATGGCACAGTCCCAGTAAAATTAAATCCTGTGATTGATTTAGCCATAGTGTATAAGCAGTAGGAAAGAGCAGCCTGTTTTCTACTCTTCTCCCTCTGTTATGGCTCTTTTGAAGATCCCCACTGCCTCCATTTAGTTAAACAGCCACTCCTTGATAATATGGAGCAAGCTAGCAAGGAGAAAATATCAGTCAAAGGGGTTTATTACCTCATAGAGCCAAGCAAGAGAAAGAATATAAGTATCAAACCTCAAAGTTTGTCTGGAGAGATTTTCTGCTGACAGACCAAGTTTTGTTTGCTTGAATAATCCAGCTGAATGCTAAATTCTAAGAAGTACTTTCTTCATAAATATAACATTATCTCACATGAAATAATAATGAAAAGATCTATTAATTGAGTGGCACACTCAGGAAATAAGACAATGTGAACAGTCAAAACTAATCAGTGATAATTACATAAAGCTGTGTCCTTTATTCAGTGCTGTTTGGTACTTCTAGAATATTATCTTTTACTCAATATGAATTTTAAGTACATGCATACAGAGTATGACAAATTAGGGTAGAATAGCTTGTCATCTCCATGTTTAAAACAGAAGTCATATTTTCATGGAACAGTGGGGATAAGAGAGGCTCTATGATATCAGTGAACTTCCTGACATTGCTTCAAGTGATTAAAATACACTGAAGGGCAGAGTTAAACTGATCAGCACAATAGGCACATTTTTGAGGAGCTCCAGCTCCGAGTTTAATGTAGGCATGTTCTTCCCCTGGATACAGATACCATGTGAGTAAAAATCATTCTAAGTTTTACAAAAGTTATAGTAGCCAATTATATAGTGGCTTAAGGCAACTACTAACCAGAGAATATAAAATTGCTTCAGCTATGTGTTCTTGCTTAAACTCAAGCAGGTGCTCTGGCCTATTTTGGATGGCAGCAGCCTGAGTCACATTACTGTAATGTATGAATTTCACTCCAATGATGTCTCTCTATAATCTGCTTTAGAGCTGGAGACTCCGGTCCAGTGAACTACATAATACATTGCAGACTTTCACTAACAACTAGAGCTAATCAAAATGTTTCAATATTTTTTCCTATTAAAACATGCCAGGTTGTTGAAACTGAAATGTTTCACAGAAATGCATTGGTTTCAATGAAAATTTTATTAGGACAATTTCTCAGATACAGTATAGAATTTTGAGTGAAAGACATATCCCACAATAGCCAAGTGATTAGAGCACTTTGGATGTGGAACACCAGGTTCAAGTCCTTGTTCTGCCTGATTCTCAGGACGGACTTGAACCTGGGGCACCCATACCTCAGATGAGTGCCCTAAACCACAGGGCTATTGGCTGTTCTGAGGTGGTTCTCTTGTGAGGTCAACCCCCCCATAAATTTTTGAACGGTCGTGTTTTCATTCTGCATTGGAATGAAAACAAATTTCAAAATTACAGAATTCCTGTTTTCTGGCCAGCCTTACTAGCAACGTTCAACTGTGAATGTTCACAGAGAACATACTCTATGTAATGTTGTATCAGAGGAGTAGCCGTATTAGTCTGGATCTGTAAAAGCAGCAAAGAATCCTGTGACACTTTATAGACTAACAGATGTATTGGAGCATGAGCTTTCGTGGGTGAATACCCACTTCGTCCATGCATCCGACGAAGTGGGTATTCACCCACGAAAGCTCATGCTCCAATACATCTGTTAGTTTATAAGGTGCCACAGGACTCTTTGCTGCTTTTATGTAATGAAGAAAGGAGGTCCTCTGGTAAGGTCTTGCTAAAAGGATATGTTGCATATTTAAACACCTCTAATGTTCTTTTCTTTCATTCATGACAAAAAACAAAAAACAAAACCAAAAAAACCTACATATGGCAACAAGGATCAGCTGACTCCAGGTAACTCTGTGCTAAATCTCTGTGCACAAAATCTCTAACCTATAAAAATCAAACACAGAACCCACCATACTCCAGTGAACCCCAGAAACATTTCTTACCTCAAAGGACCAGGACTGTGACAGAGGGAAAAAAAATTGTTGCAAGGCCTGTATTTTAGCAGAAAGCAACAAATCCGAGACAAAAGGGTGGGGACTAGACAGACCAGCCAAATCCCACTAACCAGATAAAAGAACAAAATGAGAGCACAGGGAGTGGATGCCTTTTTAAAGCCTGGTTCTACTCTGAAAAAGTACTCTAAAACAGTTAGAATTATTTTTTTTGTTTGTGTGTCACATTAAATGTTCACAATTTACACACACACAATTTTTTTCCCTTAACTACCATTCCTACAAACTCACCTGGGCTCTGAGAGGCATGCTGGGTCCTTTTCTTCTTATGGATCATCACTAGTACCAAAGATTCTACAGGTCAAATGATATACGCTTATCCATATTTGCTATTCCCTTTTTCATCAGACCCCACTGGAGTTCCAGAGGTGTAACTGAGAGAGCCTACTTTTTGCCTGTGTGGTGATTATGCATGATAAGCAAAGATGGAGTTTGCTGTGCTATGATTCAGAGGCTAAGTACCAATAATTCAGTTTTCCCCTCCCATCCTGTTTCTGTGGAACTAGAATTCTGAGTTTGAGGATGGGTTAGGAAGTATGGGGAAGACCTCTGCACCTGAACAGAGTTTTTCTGACCATGTAGGTAGATGGTTTCTGAGCTTGGGGCAAGTGTGTGTGAAAGCCAGGGGTTTCTGAGCTCTGGGGAGAGATGCAGGGTTTGCTCTGAGCTTTGGGAAGCTGGGTAAAAAAATATGTGGGGAGGAATTCTGTGCTGTGGGAAGGGAGATATTTTTACCTGAGAGGAAACTTCTGAGCAGTGGGAGGAAGCCATGGGGACATGGATGATGTCTGAACTGATAGGGGGATGGGTTGGTGTCAGCTTGCTGAATAGGTAGGTGTGGGTGAAGACCGTCAGGAGTGAAAGGAGGATAATAGTTAGAGTAGAGGGAAGGAGGGAAAGGACAGTAATAGCGGAAAATAGTCAAGTGAAAACTGCACCTCTGACCTTTGCTGGTCTCTTCAAGTGCATCTCCTCTCAGGTATTGAGCCTCAAGCTTCCACCTGTCTTTCAGAATGGAGTCACATGATTCTCTCTGTCAGACTAGACCCTGAGCTGCAGTGCCCTGTTTATCAGTTGTGATTACCTCCACAGGCCTGACTTAGGTTAAGTACCTGCAGTTCTCTTCCCTCCAAGAGCAATGACAGTGGTAATCAGTGACCTGACAATCTTCTTAAAGCAAAGTATTATTTAATTGGAACCAAAGTAGTTCAAAGAAAAAGATGTGTTAAAACAATAAAGAGACTATACATGTCTAGCTTACTGGGTGTCGTTGTATCTTCCACATGGAGATCCTGGTAAGTCTGGTGATGCAGCTGCCTTTTTTAATTCTCTGCTATGTGGCTTGTACATCCTTTGTCCAAAACACATGCTCACAGCACATGGGCATGGAAAAGTATTTGGAATCCCCTTTCCCTAGGCATGTTCCTAAAAGTCCTGCTGACTCATAGGCATAGCCCATGGCTTCTCTCAATGGGTTTATTGTACAGCTGATTTGCCTTTGTTGAGCCATCAAGCAGACTGGAGAGTGAGATGCCTGTCGTTCTGAGGGTGTCACCTAGATGCACAGCACAAGTTTGAGATATCAGTATACACACATATTTATAACTCATGATACAGAGATGATATAGACATATAAATAAGCTCACCATATTTAGCAAATCATAACTTTTCTAATGATACCTTACATGGCATATCTTGTATAAAATTCATTGCAATTTTGTAATCTTGGTATCAATAATATTATAAATGGTCACCCATATACCATACAGCTTGCACCAGTTTCCTAAATTCCACCTGTAAAACAACAAGCAGCCAATGCAGATTACTGAGTACTAGTGTCATGTACTCATAGCAAGATACGTAAAGTGACAAGTGGGACACTGTCTTCTACACCACTTTCAGTTTTCAAGTAGAAGTAAATTATAGCCCTATACATAATATCAAGCAATAATCTAATCTTCAAATACAAAGGCACAAATGACAATGTGGGTCACATCCAAGAGTAATAATTGCATGTCATGACTAGATGCAGTTTAGAAAAAAGTCGTCCTGGTCACTGGATGCACAGCTCTTGCTACACAAACAAAACCCTAAGATTGAACTAAAAATGTTAACACCTCTCATAATTACTGTAATAGATGCTTCTGAAAATGGGCAATTTGGACTGTCATTGTACTCTATATGCAATTACTAACAGCAATAATAGAACCTAGCTCTTCATTACATAATTGTCTCTCTTTGATCAGCTCTTATACTAGTCAATAATTGCCTTTGATTGATTGTTGTACTAGAACTTGCTTTTATTCTGGTATCATCTGCTTTTGATTTCTCTCTGGGGTGGCATACAGTGTATTTTAAGTGCATTTTTTATGGCACTCTAATGTCCTGTTATCTGAACTGGATTTTTAAGAGAACAATCATGGTATCAGCATTTACCTGTCATTAATGAGAATGAAGATTCAGTCTCCTCCGTGATTAAACAAAATAGCTGGTTTGATACTTTTTGCCTCCCATAGACAGCTCTAAACTTGTCACTGCAGCATCTTGCAGGAACTCTCGGTAAGCTATTCTCCTCAACCTCTCTTAAAATATCCCCCTCCCTCTCACACACAATGCCAAAGATCCATTAAAGAAGATAGACCAGAGATTCTCTCAAACGCTGAAATACACTCAGCACAGGGGGGAGATGAAGATTCATCAGGTTACTGCTTCCTGATTCTCTTAGCCTAATCCTGATGTAAGTGGGCCATATGCCAACTGAGTATCGAAAGAGTGGAATGGAGATATGCCCTGCCAAGCATATTCTTCTGATGACAAGAAGTGGGGACAATTGATATTGGAGTCACCCTAACTGGTTTTATGAGAATTACCCAGCATCCTTAGACAGTTGCAGCCCAAATGTGTCCACTTTGCACCAACTTAAGTGGTGCACAAGTGGAGCTGAGAATCTGGCCCAATAACTCTTCCTAGATTGAAAATTAATGTTTACAAATTTATTGCTTTTGTGACAATGTACTTGACCCTAATGAGGCATACAAGTCCATTTATCACTAGCAGATTTGTGTTTGGCACAGTTTTAGTCAATCAGAGGCCTATTTGATAACTTGTTTTTCTATATATGTACATTCAAACCTTTCAACTCCTGATTGCTTTAGGAAAGATTGCTGTAGTCCCACCAACCTATATTGTCTTCTGTTGTTGCACGTTTCTAGGCTTTGAAAGTCTTTGTTGTATTTGGGAAAGTGGAAGGAATACATTTTCTTCAAAATTTTTCAAAATTTTCTGTACTCTAATTTAATTTCCATTGTATTTCTTGGTGCTGAATTACATATCAGACAACAGAAGCTATCTTGGAGAATAATACAAAACAACCACATATGCTATTAGGTAACAAGCAGTTAGGCATTTTAATATGAAAATGTTTTAGTTCAAATTAACTTATTGTGTGTTATGAAAATATGCTCCCTCTCTTTCTCTAAATACACAAAAAAGGAATGTAATCACTTTAACAGTGCAGCACAAAAACATACACTGCAGTAGCAAAATTAAAAAGAAAGGTAACAAAATATTTTTGCCAAAATAAATCATGTCAATTAATAGAACAATACAGACCTAGCCGGCTTTGTATTCAGTGCCTTAAAATCCATGGGACATATGAAGAACATAGAGAGGAATATGACTTTTATGTTAAAGTTATCAATCTTTGAAGACATGAAACATAACAAGGAAAACTTGAATATGTTTCAATAGCTACATTGCTATAACTCTGCCAAATAATTGTCATAACTGTTAATCTCCTGTTGTAAATTTGAGGTTATGTCTTGTTACTAAAACTAATGTTTTAAACTTGGCACTTTTATTCCAAAGATTTCACATCACTTTATGATGAAAAGTAAATATTGTCCTCACCATTTTGCAGATGAGTAAACTAAGGAGTAGAAAAGTAGTGACTTGTATACGGTGGGACCTTGGCAGTGGGGAACCAAACCTAGGGCTTCTGATTTCCAAATTGTGTCCTAATCCTGTGGAACCTGTCCACTAATTAAAGTGGAACTAGAAGATGTAATTTAACAGTGAGAGCAAACTTCATGAAAAATAAACTTATTTTCTTTATAATGTCCAAGGATAAATATAATCTTATTCCTGCAACGTGTTGTTTAGTTTGTTACTTTAAAACATTACATACATTGGGCAGTGATTGATGGTTTTTTTGTTTTTTCCATGTGAACAGGTAGAGGCAAAACTAACCTCTCTCCCATAACTACCATAATTAAATGTAAAAATTAGATGCAATACAAAGTATACTAATGCTAATTTTGAGGTTTAATGGGTTACAAAACGAAAAGTGGTATTTCCTTTTACTTAAGATGAACCGCAGGGCAGGGAAGGCACACACAAAAGCAAAGCTATAGATAAAATATTAACCCCAAAGTCTGCTCTTATGTATACCACCAATGCCTATCTTAAGTTACTCAATTTTCTTCAGCATATTCTGGTTTGAAATGTAGATATTCGATAGTTGCATCAGCTCTGTTGCCAAGGTGAAGAACACAATTATTGTAATGCTACTGAAGTAATTATGATCACCTTGTTTTTAATCTTTCCCTGTAGGATTTTGGAGATGACGGGTCCTTGTACATTACTAAGGTTACCACAACTCACATGGGAAATTACAGCTGCTATGCCGATGGCTATGATAATCTCTATCAGACTCATATTGTCCAAGTAAATGGTAAGGAAAGATGTTCTAATTGCCAGTCATAGGGCAGACTCTGGATATTATTTGGTAGATTTTTTTTTCAGTTATTTAACTTTATATTACAGCTGAATACAATAGTAGATAGAGCTAGCAATATGTTTTCGTCAATAGCTTTCCTTCTGTATATAAGATTGCAGGAAAATAAAATATAATCACAGTATTTAGTGATCCTACATAAATAATATTTATTAAAAAGAATAATACAAAACCAAACAATTTTTCTCTTAATATTGTTAATGCACATTATTACCATGCTATTTGTACAATAGGTATTTATGAAAAATGTAATCTTAAATAGCAACATAATCATTATACTGTACAATCTGTAAAAACGTGTTTGCAGCTCTATTTCTCTGAAAAAATATTAAGTATAATAAAATTGCAAAAAAACCCAAAAAAACACATTTGTTTTTAAAAATAAAAGACTTAAGTGTTGAGCTTCAATTAATTTCCATGAGAATCATTGGCTTTTCTATTTTTTTTTAAGAGATCAAAGCATCTGTTTAGGTGCCTAATTGTGGTTTTTGGAGTCCAGATTTAGGCTTCTGGTTTTGAAAACCTAGTCCAAAATGTTCAAAGCCTTTGTCAGCATATAAAGCCTCATTCCTGTATTCCTTACTCAGGGAGAACCTCAACTGAAATCAGTAATAGTATCCTTAACATCTGCCCTTCCTTTGGCTTGCAAGACACTGTCTTCTCCTCGTTCTCCTCCCACCTCTCAGGTTGTCCTTCCAAGTTATTTTTGAGTGATCATCCTCCACCTCTGTTAGACTTTTGTCTGGGTATACTGGAAGAAAGACAAGAGACTTTTTGCAGCATGAGCTTTCGTGGGTGAATAACCACTTCTTGCATCTGAAGAAGTGGGTATTCATGTTAGTCTATAAGGTGCCACAGGATTCTTTGTTGCTTTTACAGATCCAGACTAACACGGCTACCCCTCTGATACAAGAGACTTTTTATGGCTTTTAATCAGGCTGCAACTTTATTAAATAGATGTCTGGGACTACCCAACAGATAAGTGTACAGTGCAGGCAAATCCATGCTTATTTAAATCAATTTTCTGGGGCTTTCACCAGCCTCCCTTTGTTTCCATCCAGGTCCCCCAGCTGATCCATGGCTTGGACCTTACTATCCACCAGCCTCGTAAGAGGGTTTAGGAGGGCTATGAGAACGGAGGGGGTTTGCTCCCTGCTGTACCAATCATAGGAGTCCCCGAACCCCCTTCCCCATTCTGTTCCTTTATCCAGGACCTCCTTTTAAGTCCTTTACCAGGCCACTTATCTGGTCACTGGCTGCCCTCCCTATGGAGTACCTGCACTGAACATCCACCCAATATTACAAAATAAGTTGCGACATATGGCCTACCACCTTTTCTATTCACCATAAAAGGTTCATCCTCACACCTGCTGTGAGGAAGGTGAAAAAAACACACTCCACCAAAGTCAATTCCAGTGGTGCGGAAAAATTCCTTCCCATCCCTCCTTTAAAAGGGGTGACTAGCATAGTGCCCACAACAGGTCCTATCCCAGCCTGCCATTCACCTCCACTAGGGGTGTGAGGGTGGGTGTTGGCTCCCTTGCTGCTTGGACATAGAGACTTGCCCCACCCAGGTTTCGTACCTTTATGCACATTCCTGGGGTGGTGGTGGGATTAGGGGGGAGTCATTGCTGCAAAGCACCTTTTGCAGAAGCTTCTGAACTTCCTCTTCTCCTTCCCACTCCAAAGCAGAGATGCTTTCTTTGGGTAAGCCCAGACAAATTCTGCCTCCATTTAGTTGTGGTGCAGTCATTCATGGGGGCAGGGGCGGCTCTAGGAATTTGGCCGCCCCAAGCACGGCAGCATGCCGCAGGGGGTGCGCTGCCGGTCCCACGGCTCCGGGGGACCTCTTGCAGACGTGCCTGCGGAGGGTGACTGGGAGGGCGGCAGGCAGCTCCGGCGGACCTTCCGCAGTCATGCCTGCGGGAGGTCCACCCGAGCCGCGGGACCAGCGAACCCTCCGCAGTCATGCCTGCTGGAGATCCACTGGTCCCGCGGCTCCGGTGGACCTCCCGCAGGCATGACGGCGGCAGGTCTGCCGGAGCCGCCTGCCGCCCTGCCGCAAATGCCACCCCCCTGCATGGGGGGACTCAAGGGGCTCAGTCCATGCCTCCCTCTCCTTTTCTGTTTTATCTTTCTTTGAAAGACTTTGTCTGTGCTCATGGCTTCAGTTTCCATGTTTATGATGATATTTACCTTTCCACTCCCAATTTCAATATTCTTCATCCACTCCAATATTTTTGGTCAGGATTAAAGATTTTAAAGTCTCTTTCTCTGTAATCTGGCCCTAGATGTCTGGACAGCAGCCAAAAACTCCTTATCTTTCTGCTGAAGCCTACTCCATTCTCCCAGTCTTTGTTACTGTTGGTACCACTACTGTTCTCCTTGTTAGCTAGGCCCAAATTCTTGTCAACTTTGACTCTCTCTGTCTTTTCAGATCCATTAAACATGTGTCCACTCCCTGACACTTCTTCTCTCAACTCTACAATATTTCCTTTCCTCTCTGTCCAGACATCTGTGATTCTCATCCATGCTCTCATTATTTCCTCCCTTGATAATGAAAATCTTCTCACTGGACTCCCTGATATCCACATTTGTTCATCCATAAAAAATACACCATTTCCTTGCCCTTCAGTCTGCCCTTTGTATTCCCCTGGTAACTCCACTTTCTCCATCACATCAAATTCAAGATTCTTGTTATTGCCCTAACTTAGTTTCTTCATGATTAGCAGCAGAGTCCTGTGGCACCTTATAGACTAACAGACATATTGGAGCATGAGCTTTTGTGGGTGAATACCCACTTTGTCGGATACATACATGTATTCACCCACAAAAGCTCATGCTCCAATATGTCTGTTAGTCTATAAGGTGCCACAGGACTCTTTGCTGCTTTTACAGATCCAGACCAACATGGCTACCCCTCTGATACTCTTCATGATTATTCACTCTCACATTGTCTTCCCACTCCCTCTGTTCCTTCAGTGCTGTCAGCCTTGAATGCCTGTTTGTCCAGATCTTCCACAAGTGTCTCTGTATTTTCTTCCATGCAGCCTGTTGCAGGTTGAATGCCCTTCCTGAAGTAATGCATAAAACCACAAACCTTCCTCCTTCCAATCTCTCCTCAAGCTTTGATGCTAACAAGAAGCCAGACAATTAACTCTGGCTAAACTGAGGAGGAAATAGAGACACCTGGTATTTATTTAAAGATAAACATTAAACCTGAAATTTGAACATAGAGCAAGACTATGTAACTACATGGACATATTAGTATTATCCTTATCGTCATCCTCTTCCCCCACCACTTATTATGTCTTGTTTCAGATTCAGCTATAAGCTTAGTGGGACAAGGACCATGTCTTCTATGTGTTTGCGTAGTGCTTAGCAGAATAGGGACCCTATCCTGATGAAGGGCTTTTTTGGCTGTTACTATAGCACAATTAATAGTGTTATGCAGTTCTTAATGTATGGCATTTGGACCCAATTTAGCACTCCTTCCTCAGGCAAAACTCCTGTTGAAGTATGTGCAAGCTTTGCCTGAGTAAGCAATGCTAAATTGTTCCTAAAAATTATACATCAATGGCCTGATTATCAAAGTACTGAGCACCTGCTTTGTTGCTGCTATTGTTGTTTATTACTTATATTGCTGTGGTGCCTAGAAGCCCTAGCCCCATTGTGCCAGGCACTGTACATGAATATAAGAAAGACATGGTCCCTGCCCTTAAGAACTAAAGCAAGAGACAACAGATGGATACAACAGATAGGCAGGAAACAATGAGAAGTAACTTCTTCAACACCTTTGACTTCAGTATGATTCATTGGTGCTCAACACTTCTGATAATCAGGCCATAAGAAATGCAGGACACTAGAGATGGAAACCATGTCATGCTTTTCTTGGCTATCTTCAGAAAAGCACTTTTCTTTCAGAATGCGTGCTTATATAATAAAACATCCACAGCTGAAATACTGATTTTTGTACACATTCTTGCAGTTGCAGGATATGTCCATCAGCATATTACTGTTACTGTTTGTTAGTCATTCGGAGCATATTGTAAACGTACATAGTGCTGAAGGCAATAGCTGCCTGTGCTACTATCTGTCACTATCAGATTATTTAAAGCTACCTAAACAAATTGACTACTCCGTATTTTTTCTGCCCTGGCAGCCGCTGGTCTAAGAATCAGTACTGGAGTGAACCCTTCTCTCACAAGTTTGGATACTGTTTTTCTTTAGCCTGTCAGATCTAGGATCAGGTTAAAATAATTCCTGATGGGCATTTAATGCCTAGGTTGGTGTGTCATCTTATTATATACGTGAACTGTACCACTATGTATTTAATGTAATAGCAAGAGTATTATATATTTGAAGACACTGTTACACAATTATTTTGTTTCTGTGGTAGAATTATCAAATGAAGGTGCATGCTGATTAAACCATTAGAATTTGTATGTTGTAGTTAAATGGGAGAAAAACATAAAGTTGAATGTTCTGGTCAAATGAACAGCACTTCCATAGATTACATCTGTACATCTAAACTGTAATGTTCCTAGAATGAGACAAGATAGTCAATACTCATATAATGACACTTGTCTAACAGAAGAGTCAAAAGAAGATTAATGAGATAGTGAGGCTTAGTTGATGTTAACATCTAGCGTGAGGGTACTTTGAAGACACTTTAATTAGATTTTAAGCACTTTTGCAATACACAGGTATGTTAATCCATATTTTCTCAGAAGTGTTTTCTATATATTTTGCATTCACCAGTTTTCCCAATCCTTAAACATTTAAAAAAAATATTTTACACTTTGGCTTATTTGGGTATATCAGGATTAAATTCTAATTTTCTGAATTGGCATATTAAGTGTTAAAAAAATTCAGTGAAGCCCTTATTTAAATAATATAATCACTGCATAAAAAGAATTTTTAAGAACAGAATACATTCTTTATTTTTTTATGTAAATAATGTTTTGAGTAAAAATTAATGATTTTAAGGCTTTTCTCATACATATGGTAAATAGACAACTCATCACAAAATAATGTTGGTGCAGGAATAATTATTTTACTAATTAATTCTTTGCACTTATATAACACTTTACATTGTCAAAGTGTTATAGAATCACTAGATAATCCTAATAAAAAAGAATTTTAATTCTTACTGTTGAGCATAGGATTGATCCCTTTCATCAAAATGTTTCCATGGGTCCACACTCAGTTTTCTCTGGTGAAATGAAGCTAAATTATGTTGCCAGCATACAGTAAGTAGATCTGTCACTACACCTTATGGGCCCAATATTGTAGCTATTCGCTGTGTAATTGACAGTGCATGACTGGGGCCCTGTATTAAATGAACATATGTCACATTTGGAATTCCTTAAAACTCCACATGGAAAATGTAATTGTTAAAGAATTCTTCCTCATGATATGGATTATTTCTAACCTGAGGGACTAAGATACAAGACTAACTATACCTATTCAACAAAAATGGCTAAAGATTTGGCTCCACACTAAATGAATTATTCAGCATGGGAACGTTTCTGGCTGGTCATTGAAGTCCTGCTTGACAGTGGAGAGCTCATGTAGCTGGGTCTTTCTAACTCAATAGATCATTCCCCACAATTTTGAATATGTCAAAAACTGAAATGGGGTATTCTTAATTCCTTAATGAAATATCTATTTTTAAAAACTTAATTTTTGTCAACAAAATTTCTCCTAAAATTTCTGTGATTTGATGCTGATGAAATAGAGGGATTAATGTGGCCATCAAATTTGGAATGGATTATTTAGATGTTGGAGTATATTTGCATGTTTTTAAGATCTGACATGTTTTTATGTTGGAAATGTTAATGGTATGGGAGGGGTTTTTGTTTTTGTTTTTGTTTTGGTGGCAAGAGATAATATGAAAATCATGAATAGAGGAAATCGGTGCTAGGACAATGATGGGGTGGGGAATTGATTGCTTTAATAATGATTTAGACAAAGAGGCATTGGCTAGTTCACTAGGCCATAACATATTTATAAAATCAGCCCCATAATTTTTCATTGGAGGCTTGCTTTAATCACAAAAGAACACAGTGGAAATACAACACCACAAATGCAGTGGTGAGTTACCAGTATTTTAAAGACATTTGTATTTGTTCCATTGAGCCTATTTGTAACCCTTTTTACAGCAGCTGTATGACTAAACTGTGGAAGAACAGTGGCAGAATTCTTTAAAAAAATAGAAAATAATGACAGCAGCAAAAAACTTTTGAAAAAAAAATCCAACTTTTTGATTGGTTTACTTGTGAGTGACCTTATGATTCACCTCCAATTCATTCTTGTTTTCTCCTGGAATAAAACAATTGCAGTCGGTCAGCTATTCATCCCAAATATCCCCAACCCACTGCTCTCAAAGTACCTACATCATGCAATTTTCCTACTTGAATCACAACAGTTCAGTTAGTTCTGAAGATAACAGATCACACTTTGATGCTAGAGGAAAAAAAGAATAGATTGTATCACAGAAGAGTTACTTTACTTCCTTGCTTTGGGATGCTATGCTTTATTCTAACTGAATGTATTTATTAAGGACCAGTGAGGAAAATAAATCAATCTTTTTGTTGTTGTTCTTCGGGATTATGTTAGTGTGATATGATTAGAACAATTTACAGTAACCTGAGGTTTCAAATGATGACTCTACTACAGCTGACACATGCAAGCTCTCAAAAGTGCCCTGGGAAAAGCATAATGTAGATATCTTAGAAATAATTGCATTTGGGTTTTCTTTTTCTCGTTACCTGAACATTTACCATGTCATCTGAGTATATGATGTTGTTCTTACGGATCTATTCTCTCCATGCACATGGACGTTAATTTTACTGATTCTACTGGGAGTTATGTGCACAATATCTAGATGAGACCAGATCCTTATTTATAGCTCAGTTGTTCTCACATGTAAATGAAATGACCATAAATATATTTGCATGGCTTTTCCAAAGGATAAATTCCAGGACTTTATACCTTTTGTGATTAAAAAAGTGAAGGATTTTACCTGTTAATTCAGGCTTTTTTTTAAAAAAAAAGCTGGAATCGAAACAGTTTGAATTCCATTGTGTATTTTACAGAATAGCTAAATAAGTCATAACATAACATGGTATTTTTATCTCTGCTCGTTAATATTGATTTTTTTCCCCAAAAGCCCCACTGACTTCTATGAAGCTTCCATGCATCATGATTGCATGTGTTCTCTTCATGCCACATTTGGGTTCTGGACTAAACACTCTTCAGTGAGGTTTTATTTTACTACTACAAAGGAACAATCAGTGAGCTAGCTCCTTAGTGGGTGTAAATCAGTACAGCTATGCAGATTTACATCAGCTGAGGAACTGGCCCATTGTATCAAGTACCTTTTAACTTGAACAGCTTTTTGCATCCAGGTCAGATATTTCTCTTTAATTCTAAAAGAAAAGATGATCCTTTAGAGCACTAGTAGTTTCCAGTTCATTTTAGAATTACTATTATTTTTTATTAAATGGATTTCATCTCATTTGTAGTGTTTATTTTTCTCTGGGAATAAGGATCCACAACTCTTGCCTGAGGCATCATTCCTAGAAATATTATATTACTGTAAGATTTATTAGCTAGATATAGATTTCTTCTGTATCACATTAAAATCAAGTAATTGCATGTACTTTGATGGTCTTAGTTGCAAAGAGTGTAGGTCAGAACCTTCTTTGATTCATTTAATTTGGCAGGGCTCTGATGAGGAGACCTAGGAACCTTATCCTCACCACTTCTGTCCATTATAAAACTTTTGGTTCAAGTATTCAAGCATTTGCATTTAAAATAGATCATTAATGAGTGCTTTAGCATGCAGGCTTAACATATTCTTTCCATGAGCATTCTTGCAAGTAGAAGTCAATTGTACAAAAGTTCAGATGGAGAACACAAAGGGGGCACAACCACAGCTGTTCCAAATTAGTTATTAAATTTGAGCAAATACTCTTAGGGTGAAGCACATTTCTTAGGGCGTATCACAACTATACTGCTTCCCTTCCACATATCATCAGCAGAGCATGAGCTCTGGAGTCTCAGCACTGCAACACAGATCACATGGGCTAAATGACTAAACAGCAGTTATGACATAATAGCAGATGTCCACAGGGCATAACTCACTAGAGGAAGATATAAAATTAATTGAAATAGTGTACTATATATACACTAGTAATCCCATTTTACTGACAACATAGCCAAACACATGTATCTGGCAGATTCTACCTGAGAAGCAGAATGGATAAGATTAAGACCTCCCACCTTGTGTAATCTTACTGTGGGGTGTGAAGCTTGTTCAATACTTTTTGAGAAAAATACTGAATTATTAATCATTTACCAGAAGTGGTAAGCTTAGAATGCATGATCTCCGGTCCCCAGCCCTGTGCAACTTCCTTAGGACAAAGGATATTTGAAGGAGATAGAGGAGGAAGAGGTTCAACTCTGTACAATGCTTGGAATATACTCAGATGAAATAGTGATTTTATCAATAGGTCTTAAGCAAGCTCTAATGACATTAGTGCACACTGCAAATGGCAGTTTTTGATATCTTAAAAGTCAGCTGATTCTGAATGAAGTTTCATGGGGAAAGTAAAGGTGTCTCCCTGTTGCTAGGACTACTCCCTTCCAGATTTAAAGATTTATAGGGAAACAAGGTTGTCTAGTGCTTAGAACATTGGATTGGCACTCAGGGGTCTATTCCTGGCTCTGTCAGCGGCCTATGGGTGACCTTGTGCAATTCTCTTAACTTCCCTGTGCCTTAGTTTCTTCTTACAGTATGTGCTTTAGACATATGACTGTATATGTGTGTATTTTATTATAAAGTATTTCATAATAATTGACCTGAGGCTATCCAACTAATTGTACTTAAGTTCCAGAGCCAAAACACCTGTTTAAATGATCTCCAGAGGTACAGGCCACACTAATCTGCTGTTCTAACAGTGCCTTTAGAAAAAAAATAACGATAATCAAAAGCACTTGTCAAGGTCTTGTAAAGGTGCTACAGTACATGTTTATCAGTGAAAGTCTGCTATGTAACATGTCACTATTGGCAAAAAAAGGATGTGATATCACAGTGGGCATATTCCTATTAGTAATCAATGACTAAGCAAGATTTCTTAAATCTGCTAATTAGGTTTTTTAAGCAAAAGTAATTGGTGATTTTATCTTTAATTATGCATTAAATAGCAGGAACTTTGAGCTTCTTTGTAAAAAACAAGTTGTAATGAAGGTTAAAGAAACATACCTCCCTTTTCCCCAAGTTTTATTTCCTATAATTAAATAGAATTTGCAGCACTTAACTGGTGTCACAAAACACCATTGGAGAGATAATAAAGTAAGATAACTAAATTAAAAAAATAATCCCATTCCAAAATAATCAGTTAAATATTTCAAGTGTTATCAAACTGTTTACAAGAAATGCGCCACCATGTTGTCGCATTAGGATCCTGTTAATAAAGAAATGCCTCAGATGTCTGCCTACTAAGAAAGACACCAATGAAAGAAAAATCTTGATCTGTTACTTCCTGGAAGTGTCTTAGAACAGCTATAGGCACTCTTCCATTTCCTAAAAATAAACAGTTCTATTAGCTAAACAGTTCGACAAACTCCTATACTTATTAATATATCAACCTGACTACAGTAACTCCTCATTTAATGTAGTTATGTTCCTGAAAAATGCAACTTTAAGTGAAACGATGTTAAACTAATCCGATTTTCCCATAAGATGTAATGTAAATGCAGGGGGTTCGGTTCCACGGAAATTTTCTGGGGGTAGACAAAAGGCATCATATACTGTACAGTGGTTGGGAAGTGCCCCTGGCTAACCCCACACAGGCACAGCCCACTGCAGGCAAAGATGCTAGGAAGCACCTTTGCAGCAGCAGCTTCCCCGGAGAAGAACAGGCTCGGACTTTGCCGGGAATGCTCCAGGCCTGCCTCTTCCTGTCCCCACTCCACTCCAGGCCACCTCTTCCCACCCCCACTCCACCTCCTCTCTGGAGAGAGGGGAGGCGGAGAAGCGGAACTTGTGCAATGATCCCTTGTAAAGTCACTGCTCTTCCACAGAATCTTACAAGCAGGCAGCATTGCTCAACTTTAAACGAGCATGTTCCCTAATTGAGCAGGAATGTAGCATTGAAACAATGTTAAGTGGAATGACGTTAAATGAGGAGTTACTGTAGGTCTATTAAAATTTCTGTTTTTCTGGCTGCCTCCTCCTCCTTCCCCCACCCCTCCTACTATAGCCATGAGTTCCAGTTCCCTCTACCTGATGAAATATGTAAGAGCTTCTGAAATATGCAAGATGTTTAAATACTAATCTACAACTAATGTACTCAACCAGTATTTTTATTTACAATAGTCCAACTGCAAAGGTTCAAAAATTAGGAGTCAGAAGTGAATTTAAAAAAAAAAGTGCATTTTAGTTCTGTCTTTTGATTTTTGAACTTTCCCTGCCCACCCCTGTGTATCTCCTGCAGCATGGCCATGGCTGGCCTGGGTCATCTGACTTTCAGAAGAGTGGGTCTCAGAGTCAGGGCTGCAGTCCAAGCCCAACCAGCTACACTGCAGTTTTTAGCCCCAGAACCCAAGCCCCACAAGCCCAAGTCAATTGACCCAGGCTCCAAGACTCAGTGCCAGTTTTTTATTGTAGTGTATATGTACCCTCAAGCTGTACCTGGCTGGAGCTCAGCCTTCCACAGCCCTCTGACTTCCAGGGCCCCAAACCCGTCTCCCAGTCAGGATCTCTATTAGGAGCATCCTGCTCACTACAACTCTTCTGTCATAACTTCCTTAATCTTAGGATCTTCCCTGCACTAGTCATTCATACTTGATACCATTTCCTAAGCTTTTGGGCTCCTCCTGCTCTTTATTGGGCAAGCACCCTGATCGCTCTCAAGTGTGGCTCATTCTGTAATCAGTCTTGACGAGCTCCCACCTGTAATGAGATCTGCTACAAGCACAATGAAACTGAACAACCATCACAAATGGGAACCCCAAATCATTTTTTAATTAGAGGATTTCACTGTTAGCATCAAATACTGTTTTTTTTCCTGTGACTTTAAAAGTTATATTTTACAGATGTCATACAGTAGTTATAGATTATACTATAGGTCTTCAGGTAGTATTTAACTAAGTGATAAAATGAATATAAGCTTCTGATTGCAAAATTGCCATGAAATATGATTTTTTTTCCTGCTTGCTGCTAGTGGAATTTTGGCTGTATCAGTTAAATGTGTAAAATATCGATATCCAGTATTTCAGGAAAAAACATTCCCAAAAAACCTCTAAAGGGGCAATATGAAAAATGGCATATACCTTATATGTTAATGATTACAATACTATTTAGCGTAGTGAAGTATCGGTGGATACTGTACATATGGTTGCTGTTTTGACCCTTTAATTGGATCATTCAAGAGTTATTCCTTGACTTTTGACCTTTCTGATATCTAATAATGAGCTGGCAGCGAAGGTGAAGTAAAGCATGTTGTGGCATGGTAATGGAAGGAAGCATCTCTTCACCATTTTTCAGTAATTATTTTAGTGTTTATTCTTCCTTTATGTTTAAATACTGCCTGTTACCATAGCATTTAGGCACCATAACAGCATTTAAATGTACATAAAATAGTACTTAAGAACAACCAATTTAAATTAATGAATGATGGGGCATCCAAAAGTAGTGACACATTAAGAATAACTCCTACACTGTGGATTGTGTTGGTAAATGGAAGAACACAAGGCATGCACACAGAGACCTTCCCCTTCCAATATATACTACTTCCATTTTATCCAGATTGAGCTTCTGCCAGTATTCTGTTATCCATATCACTACCTCCAGTAAGCTCTGGGAGGGCAGAAACACCACCGCATCCAGATTCAACAAAAGGAGATGTGAAGTTAAATATCATTCCCATATTAGCAATACTGCAGCCTAAAATGCAGGGGCTCTCAATTTCTCTTTTTATAGAGTGTCTGATGGATGCCCCATGGAGGTCTGCTATCCTGGCATATTTCAGTCCCTCTTCTCCCTTTATTCTCCTACCCTTTATGCCTCTGTACTCTTTCCATTTAATCTTTTTTCTTTTATCATTAATTATTGTTATTAAATTGCATACAATGTCTTAAATATGCATGAGATTTTTCAGAACACGAAAAAAGTCATGCCCCAAATATCTTATGATCTACGGCCCCAATCCTGGAATTGAATCCGTGAAAGTAATTTTCTGTGTCCAACCAGAGACACGTTGACATCCATGAGTCTCTATGCAGGGATAAGGATCCTTCCACATAGATCCACTTGCATGTTTGGGGTCTAAACTTAAACTTAGAAATAATGTAACAAATGATAAGAGGCAAAAAGGAGTGGAGGGTTGATGGAAGGCAGGTTCAGAGCAATATAATAAATTTAAGCAATTGCTTCAATTTTTATATGTTTGTGTCTTGCATGTTCAGGTTTTATTGTTATGTCTTCTAAATGTTACTTGTAGTTTATCAGTAAAGCTGATTGGAATTGTTTCTGTTTTTTTTTTCTTTTGTGGGAAAATGCTGATTTGTTGAAACTGAAACTTTTTTGTGGAAACAGTTGTTTTGATGATGCTTTTGTTGGGAAGATGTCTCGGGTCCAGGAGGGTATCTCTGGGAAAGGAGGAGAGGGAAGAAGAGAAAGCAAAGATCTTCTGCTAATAGCCTGGTGGTTAGCGCACACACCTGTGATGTAGAAGACCTGCATTCAAGTCCTTGCTCTGAATCAGGTAGAGTAGGGACTTGAAACTGGATATGGCTCTCTTCCCTAGTTTTTTTCAGTAAACATTTCCAAACATCTGTTTTCTTCCAATATGCAATGAAAACAAAAATTGAAACCTTAAAGTTTTTTCACAAAGCTAAATTATTTTTATTCAGCCAGCTTTATTTATCAATTAAAATAATTAGGACTATAGGAATTTTTGTATTGGATCAGACCCAGGTCCAACTCACCCAGTATCCTGTCTCTTGACAGTGGCCAGCACCAGATGCTTTAGAGGAAGGGACAGGAAATCCTGCAATAGGCAGGTGTGGCCCGATCTGCCCCTCTTGAAGGTCTCTTTCTAATTCCTAAGAGTTGAGCGTTGACTTACCATTCAAATATTTTTGTTAGCATCAACTGTTTTAAGCATGGATATTTTTGTTCATATAAAATGGATTAATGCTCGTTGCGTGGAAAAAGTGCTCTGTGAGGTGATGGGGTGAAGGCTGAGAGAGGGAGATGCATGACAGTATAGGAGGAGGATGGAGGAGAACGTTTTTCTAAGAGTGTAAACCAACCAAAAATCTGAAGTCAAACTGTGAAGTGTAGGTAAAACATGATCAGAATATTATATAATATTATATAATATATATATATATATATATATATATATATATATATATATATATATATATATATATATATATAACCTAATGAAAGATGCTGGTATATTGCAAATGGTTCATACAAATTCCTGCTCTTCAAAGGAAATATATATAAAGAAATCAATAGCAAATCCTAAGAACAACTGAATTAAAATTCAGAATTGTGCAGTTGCACTGTTGACAATGGAAAGAGGGATTTATCAGAATGACATTCCTTCTCTTTCAGAAATTGACTTGCTGTAGAATGCAATGCCAGATGCTGTTAAATATGCTGGTAATATCACATTTCCCTTTCATTATTTCATTATATATGGCTTCAGGATATTTAGAATCAACTGCTTGGAGAATTTTTTTTAATGTAATAATTTTGCTTTTCTTTTGACTAATAATTGTTTTCTGTATTCAGTTCCACCAGTCATTCGAGTCTATCCAGAGAGCCAGGCCAGGGAGCCTGGTGTGACAGCAAGCCTCCGATGCTACGCTGAAGGTATCCCAAACCCACAGCTTGGTTGGCTGAAGAATGGAATTGATATTACTCCAAAGTTATCCAAACAGTTAACCCTTCAAGGTAAAAAGGCATACTTACCATTGTCTACGGGCATAGACATGTTTTTAGAAAAAAAAAAAACACCAGCACTACAGAGATTCTACAGTGGAATCTGACCTTTTATGCTGCTTTTATCTCTCTGCTTAGAGAGACATTGTGCCATTAGGCACAGCCCTGAACCAAGGAGGGAAGTGTGAATTGCACCACTTCAGGAGACACTGCCTTAGAGGTACCCTCTGAGGCACAAATCCCCCCCTGCTTTCCCTTTGCTTGAGCAAGGGAATGGGGAGAGTAATTGATTCTGGCCTGTACCAGCAATGAATTTCAATACCTGCATCTGTCCCCAGTCCTGCACTAGAGTTTATCTAGTCCACTGCTTGCATCCGAAGAAGTGGGTATTCACCCACGAAAGCTCATGCTGCAAAACGTCTGTTAGTCTATAAGGTGCCACAGGATTCTTTGCTGCTTCTACAGATCCAGACTAACACGGCTACCCCTCTGATACTAGAGTTTATCTGTGTGGGCCAGCACAATGAAGAAGTGAGCTAAACTTCTCTCACCCTGTACCAGATAGAAAAAGTGATCTTAAATCCAAGATCCATGTAAGTGAAGGGTGATGATTCTTACTCTCCCTTACTCCCCTAGACAGGTCTGTGTAGTACAAGGCACAGTCCAGATGATAGTTTAATTGCAATTCAGCACTAAAGTTTTTTACTTGGAACAATTTATGCTGTTTTTGCCATTTACCTAATTTAGGAGCAAATAATATGTTTAAAAAAAGATAGCCAGGAATCACAGTTATTGTTTTTATTTGTTACACTAGTGTAAATCCAAACTCATTCTATTGACTTTAATGGAGTTTTTCCAGATTTACTCCACCACAAATGAAAGCAGAACTTGGTCCAATGTTCCAAATTCATTTTTTACTCTAACTCCATTGAAAACAAAAGAGTTTACTTTAGGGATGGATTAGGATTTAAGTGAATTCTGTAAATTTTGCAGTTTCTGTTAAGACCAATAAAATCTGTTCACTGAGATAAGTAAAGAATGACTAGAACAGAGCATTAATCAGTTATATTTATTTCATTATAATGTCCAATAAAGTCATTGGTAAAGGTGTCTCGTATCATTTTGTGATGCATGCTGTAAATAAAATACAAGCAAGGAGCTGAAAAAAGACTCTGCCAAAAGCCATGCTGAAAATATATTATTTTAAGATTTAAAAAACACCTTTGCCTGCTGGACAGGAATTGGCAATACACAAAGCACTAATAGAATTGTCGAGCAGTATTAGCAGTTTCCTCTGTAGATTGAGTAGAAGACTTCAAGTGTTAAGTATCTGAATTGTCATAATCCTATTTTGCAACCTTTACTCACAATGGATTTGTCTTCACAGCACAGTTATCTTGAGTTATAACTTGAGTGTTACCCCAGGTGAACTCCTCTCCATACAGAAACATCTCTAGCTTTTGAGTTAAGTGGTGCTTTAAACTCAAGCTAGCTAGTTTTTGGGGGCAGGGCATAGGTAATTGTTAAAGCTCTGTTGCTGTTGAAGCTTGAGATAGAAATTCAATGTGGATGCAACAGCTGGAATTACAACCATTCATCATCAGCTAATACAATCACTCTGTGCTGGTAATCAAGTCACTCTGTTTGCTCTGAAATGTGGCCAAGTTAGGCTAATTTGAGTGCAGTTAACTCTAGAGTGCTAACTCCAGCTAGCTGTGATGCGAAGACATATCTGATGAGTGGTACTTATTCATGTGAGTAGTCTCATTGTAGTAAGTGGGGATACTATTGTGAATATCTGTTACTTGATCTGAAAAGGGGTTGCAGAATTGAGGCATTAGTGTGCATCCGCAGGGTTTGTACTGAGGCAGCTAGCCCATGCCTCAACTCTGCTAGTTTTAGTGCATAGGCTTAACTAGGTCTGTCTACCCACGCTGAGAAGTAGTTCCCAGCTGCAGTGTAGACTTGCCTTAAGTGATTGGAAAAAATCCTCCCCTCTGAGAAATATGCAGGTGTGAGTTAGCAAGAACTGTGCAGCATTTTTGAAAATATGTTTTTTTTATCTTTTTGTAGAAGTATTTCATGACAAAGTGTCATGATTTTTATTTTGAAAATGCGCCAAGGCCAGATTTTGGCACCCTTACGCAGGGTGAATAGTATCACAGTGTGTGAGTAGTTCTATTAATGCCAGTGAGGCTATTCAAGGAGTAAGGTACAACTCAATAGAAATAAGGCTGTCAGAATACAGAGAAAACCCTCAAAGTTGGTTTTAGACAGCACTAAAAATGTGGATACCACTTTTGGCTGGAAATTGGACAGAGGGCAGGCTCCTTTATGAGATTTCTAAAAGTATTGAATCTGGTCAGTATTTCAGTGCTTTCTGTCATAGCCAAAGTCATGATACAGAGACATGCAAAAATGAAGAAAAAAAGAAAAAGAAAAATAATCAACATTTTCAAACTCCTAACAAAATTTGCTTCTGGTTCATTTCAAGTTTAGATGAAGATTCAGGTCAGGTCTTATCATACTGAAGCAGCCTCCATGTTTCCTAATGTCCAGAATGCAGTCTCACATAATACTGCGCAGATTTATTTATGTATGACTTTCCACACATATGTTATCCCCAAATACTTTAAAATGTTAAATAATTGATTAAAAACAGAGGGAGGATATAAGTTCCCATATGTTTTCGTTTTAATATTTAATACAAATTTGTAATTAATGGCAATCTAGTTCTCTAATATGAAAGAAAAATCCCAAGACAGAAAGTCTAGTTCTGGGTCTAAACTTTCCCAAAGTTTGGAGTGGGGTCAAATGCTAGGGTTCAGTTTTGTCCTTAACTCTAAAACAAAATTTAAATAATCCTCTATTTCCCGACATGAGATTCAGTTGTACTTAAAGTTGCTTTGATGGATCTAATTTTTAGTGTATTTTTTAGTCATTTAGGTATACATTTCCAAAAGTAATTAGTGATTGTGATTTGTGCCTGATTTTTTTTCAGGGGCAGATGCACAGAATTCTTGAAAATCAGGCCTTTTTAAGGTGTTCCAACTTGGGAAATCACTACAATCACTAATTACTTTCTGAAATGTTTGTGTTTTTAATTTATTTACTGCTATAAGATAGTTCTTGGGCATTGATAAGAGCTTTGATTGAACATCCATTGAAATGGATATAATGTAAGGATGCATGGGAGATCCTATAGCTTTTAAAGTATACAGCTGTATACTTATTTCTATATTAGCAACTTGTACTTTATATAAAGTGTAAATTAAAGGCCATTCTTGGCCTCTCTCTCTCTTTATTTAAGTTCAGTTTTACCCACTTAATCCTAAGGACTTCCCACTCTTTCATAGGAGAGGGTCCCCCAACGCTGAGAGTTATTATGTTGTCAGCAAAGAGCAACACCTGCATTAGAAGGCTGCCTTAAACACAAGGCTGTCCTATGTTTTGCTAAGGAATTGGGGGTGGGGAGGGGAGGAACACTCAGACTTCTAATAACAGACCTGGTAGCGGAAAGGGCCAGAGAAGCACCCAAAAGATGCACAGCTGGTCAAGATGCCATGAGAGCTCTCTTGAAGGGATGTGTGGGGAGCACTCTTGCAAACAGAAGCATCTAAAGGAAAGTGCTTTTGTGAAACAATAAGAGGAAGATGAAGGGAATGATCCCATGGATCTCAGGTCTGTCTGAATGCAGGGTAAATAGCTCGTTGAGCTCTCTTCTGTTCCATGTGCAGAGATTCTTGTTGCCCATCCTCTTCTTGGATGATCTGCCACTTTAAGGGACCCTCCACAACTCCATTATTTTCAACTTCAAAGGTAGGGCATGGGGCAGTGACTCCTCTAGACAGAGAAGTGTCTGGGGAGTGAGACAGTGTGGATTTCCTACCAACAATATACCAAAGTGCATCTGGGAAAAGAGCACAGATGGGAAGGTAGCTGATAGCTCTGTGCAGAGAGTGTTGCATCTACCCTTATAAATGATCATCCTGAGCTCTAGTAACCACTTCCATTCCCCCAAAAGACATACCCACTTTCCCGTTGAAGGAGCATTTCATTCCCTTCTTCAGGACCACTGTTCATGGGAACATACCTTCTGGACTCTGACAGCTCACTTGTGCTCTTGAGGATTGTGATAGGAGGTCTCTTCTGGCCTTAATATTAGATGTCTAGAGATAAATAAAATGAGGAGAATGATCTTTGTTCCACGAAAACATATTTCATGCCTTCTTGCTAATACACTTTATTAAAAATTAAATTATGGATAATCTTAATACATTTGTCCTATATCCTCCCTATCCTTTACACTTCAAATCAGCAGTAAAAAAAATGTAAAGACTGGAACAAAAGAAAGGTGCTCCTTGACAAGCTATATGCCACATCCCTGAGTCCAATTTTGTCCATATACAATTGTAAAGACTGGATTCTTAAACATAGATTCTGAATTTCAACAGGCACATTTTGCACTTACAGCAGAGTGGCACTCCTATAACAAAAGGGTATTTGTATGAAAATCATACGACACCTATCTACCCAAAGTCCACATACAATTTCCCATTTGTACGCACAAATATTGCTTTTGCATGTACAAACGTGTACACAAAACACTATTTGTGTGTACCATTTCATAAGCATATGTGAAATGTAGCCCTGAAATTGTTACAGAGACAGGTTTCCACAGAATCCTACTATAAAATCCTGTACGAATTTAGCTGCTGCTATTCTGCATTCACTTCCAGATGTAGTAATCACTATGGCTCCTTTTTTTAAAGGCAGAATTATCAATTGAATTAGAGCAATATTGCATATTTGAGAACTGTTTCAGAAAGGTGGATTTTCTTACACTGATATTTCAAAGGATCCTCATCCCAGCCTTCTTGAGTAGCATTGCATAAACTAGGAACTATATCAGTCTTTCAGCATGTGGTGGTGTAGTTCTTTTGACAGTTTGCATTTGTTAGACTTTTATGGCTGTAAGCACATGAGTGAATTTTCATGTGCATTTGTCCACATTTTGCACATATAAATTGTTATCTGAGAATGCAATGGCACTCTGACTAATTTGTGAGCAGGAGTACACATGAAAAAGAGGTTGGGTTATGCAAATTTGACCCTCTATTTTTCTAACTCAATTATACCAAATTATAAATAAATTCAGTTAATGTAGCATCCCATAAACTAGAAGCTATCTTTCTTTCAGCATGAATTGAGCTGAAAATTTACCCCATTATGTTCTATGGAAGCCATGCTATTTTGTGTTAAATCAGCAATACAAGAAACCAGAATGTCAATGACTGTATACTGCATAAGTACAACAACAGCTAAAGTCTATAGAAGAGGGCATATCACCACTCAGGCAGGTATATAATCTGGAACTGACATCCAGATCCAAGCACAGTTGAGATATTCCTGTTCTCTGTGAAATAGTTGATAGTGCTACTACACCTTTGGAGTAGTTTGGCATGGCTCCAATGCATGAACTCAGGAAGGAAAGCAGTTTAATTAAGATGAACTGAGAAAACTGCCTGAGTGTAATGTGAAAGCACTGTAGCAAAACTGAAATTGTTGTTCACATGGCGTGTTCTCCCTCTGTTTTCAGCAAATGGCAGTGAGGTTCACATTAGCAATGTGCGCTATGAAGATACAGGAGCGTATACTTGTATTGCAAAGAATGAAGCAGGAGTGGATGAAGACATTTCTTCTCTCTTTGTGGAAGATTCTGCTCGGAAGACCCGTATGTATTGGGAAGAAAGTATATTTCTTATGTTAGCCCTCAGCTATGTGTTAAGAAAATTGATATTGAAAACCACTGTGAAGTATTAAATAAATTATAGTTAGTATGTCTAGATAGCTAGAAACTAATAAATAAATAAATAAATAAAGTTGTAAGATAAGTATAGCCATTGAAAAGTGTGTAATTTTAAATATTAATTTTATCCAGAAGTAACATGAAATGTCTGATTAATTCTGTGAATTGACGCCTCCCTGTACAGCATTATTGTTTGGATAGTTCCCTGAGGATCATTTTATCATATTGTAATGTCTTGGGAGAAACCTTTCTAGGTTCCTGTCTACGATCTCTATCCTTAGATATCCCTAGATACAGGACAGCTGAGGGAGAAGAAACATAGGTGACTTTCTGCCATCTTTTTGCTCCTCTGATTTTGGAGTCCGCTGAGGGTCAAACATGGCTCTGGTTCACATTAGAGTAGCCTCTGGGCAGCTTTAATTGCTCTAGTTACTAGAGTCTAGTAGATAACAGACTCCAATGAGTCCAAAGAACGGTAGTCTGGCTCTGCAATCTTGTGCTTTTTTAATTCTCCCTCCATACCCCAACCCTCCCCTAAGCACCTGTTATCCTGGGGTAATAAGAAACATCAGTGATGCTAGTCCTATGCCAGAACAGGATTCCACTATGCCAGGGAAATCCTTAGCTGTTACCTTAAGGCAGCTTCAACTGCCCTTTGCAGAACTAGAGTGATACAGAGGAATTTTAGATGCCAAAGATCTTACAAATGGTCTTTATATCACCTGAATAAGAGACACCTCCAAAGAATCCCCACTGGTTTTATACTAAGCTTAGTTCATGGAGGAACTACTCTTCAAGTTTTATTTAATGCAGATGCCCATTCATTGCAAGTACACCTAGTAAAACTGATAGTTTAATAATGAGTCTCATTGTATTAATTCAAGGAAGCCTTGGAACCTGGGTGATTTTTCAGCAATCATAGATATTATAGATTATATATATTATTGTATTACAGGAAGGTTGTCTGAGACTTCTCATTATAAGACCCTGTTCTCAATTGCATATAACTTTACCAAACTTTAAGCATTTGGGCTGAAATTATACATTATGGGTATCTACCCTGGGCTTTGTGGAGGTTTTGTTTTTGTTGGTTTTGGGTTTCAAACTTCAACCAAAAAGGTTCATCCATTTCTGAGAGCTAGGTTCTCAGGAAAAATACTTGTATGCACATATTACAAAATTTTGGTCACCTTTGCTTTGAGATGCTCTAATACTCCATACTTTGGAGCAGGGACTTGAAATTTGCAGGAGCTGGCTTTATGTCAAAGATATGTCTTCCTCTCCCCATGAAAATTCACCCAAGTTTGGCTAAGTTATAAGCTTTTGAAAAATTGCAGTTTGCATATTTTCTTTCCATACTTGCTAGGGCTTAACAGACAAAATCTCTGAAGAGTCTGTCTGCACTGTGCACGCTCCAGCAAGTGAAGTTGCTACTCTCGTCCATGCTATGCTGTGTCCCCGTACCTAAACTGAGGCAGGGAAGCCTGTCTCTCCTGTGCTCAACCTGCTGGGACCATGCATTGTAGCGGAGGAAGGTCCATGACTCAAATGCAGAGGGGACAGAAGCCAGATGGGAGTTGTGAGGGAACAGTTTGGGATAAGAGGGGTGTGGGGGAAGAGATTTGGTTTGGAGTCTGTGCCCACTAGAGTTACACTCCCTTCCAAAATCTGGAATGGAACCCAAGATTCCTAAGTCCGACTATTCCACTTCTGTCAGCAAATATCTATTAAACTCTCATCCCTATAGTAGCACATCTCCCCTCAGGAGTGTCCCCCCTTGTCTTTGGTCACCATATTTCATGGGGTCCTTGGCTCTGGAGTCCCCCTACTGGGCTTTTCCTTGGACCTGCAATGTTCTTTCTCAGCCTGCATCTTCTCCTGACTCCCCCTTGGGATATTGTATGGCTTGGCCCTCCAGCCAAATCACATAAAAGTTTAAGCCCCTTCCAGGGTTACAGGTCCAAATGAAAATCCAAATAAATCTTATAACTAATAGCCAGTCCATGTCTCTCACTTGTTCATTCTGCTCCAGGCCTTCCCCTGCAGGAGCCCAACCTGCTCTTGTAATGTTCTTTCTCTGTTGCTTTCTGTCTGTTAAACCCTAAGCTAGGGCTTCTCTCCATCAGAGAGTCCAGTCACCTCTGTTGTCTCTTCCCAACTGAGCTCCCTCAGTCTACTTATAAGGCCTAGCTCTGTCTAGTCTGGCTAGAAGACAATCAGTTAATTACCATCCAGGTGTGGAACATGGGTTCTTTCCCTTGCCTTGCAGGTGCAGGGGGGTAAACTCCATCAAAATCTCCATCTAATATTTGTCCACTTAGAGGATAACAACCTATTGTTGCTATCAGTTGCTCCTTTAGCTCAAGTGGCAAGGTCTGTGTGGTGGATCTAAATGTTCAACCATGCTGATGACATAGTGGGTGTCATTTTGATGCCATATGATAGATTTTCTATTTTTTTTTAAAATCTAGGAAGTTGTACACAAAGAACTACACTGAAAGAACATTATTAAGATTGGAAAATCAAGCACTTAAAAGTTAGGCAATGCAAAAGTAACCTTAATTCTGGTAACCTTAGCCCAACCCACCTATGCATGTGCATGTTGATGCAGTTTTTAATTACATTATCACATACTGTTTTTCCACAGAATCGCTGCCTCATTCAGTGCACAGGGTGAACAGTGCTAAATTAGAATGCAGCCTTCAATATATTGTTGAATATTCATGATTCAGCGTGCGGCCCTAGGTTTTATTTACCGCACACTATTCATATCCTACTCTGAAGACAGAATTAGTAATTTCCTCAGGGGTGTCATCACTATAGTATCTGAGTGCATCACAAACATTAATTGATTTATTTTCAAAACACCCCTGTGAGATGAAGGGATATTAAAATAAATTCTTCATGATGCTAAGAAGGGACAAAAGGGTGTGAAGGACAACTTAAAGCTCACTTGACCATCCATGATCATAAAGAAATCCTGCACATTAGTTTTCCTGTTGTAGGATTACAAAACAGATACCATAAACTTTAATTTTTATGAAGGCTGTCATCTTCAGTTTGAGTAATTATTAGATTTTCCAGGATCAGAAAGTCACGTTTTAAAGTGATATATGTGTTTGAAGTAAAGTTTTGGGCCTTTCAACTTTAATGTTCAATATATATCCTTTGTAGTTGTTTTTTTATCTTGATGTATAGTGTTTTTCTATTTTGATATCTTTATTACAAACAAAATTATTATTAATTATTCTATTTTATGCGTAACAACCATGTTTATCCTTCTTAATTCATAAAACTGAGAACTAAAGTTAGGCAGAGAAGATCATTTTAAGTTGTGATTTTTATGAGGTCTAAACTCAGAAAAGATTCCCTTTACAATTTCAAAATACTGTTTTCATGAATTATAAAATGATGCCAATACTTTATAGCAGCTAATTTTATAAAACTTACAAAATCGTATAACAGGCTTGCTGCGAATACATTCAGGTCCAGTAGCAATATGTAGGGAGCAGTTAATGTAGACATTTGGGTTTAGCTGAAATTTGTAACAGGAGAAAAACAGAATATAAACCTAAATGTTTCTAAGAGAATCCATCTAAGTAAAACAGACTGCTTGCTTTGAGTGTCCTAGTCAGACTGTGTATGTTGGGGACTGGGAGTATTATTGTCCTATTCTTAAGAATCTCTGAACATGTTTTTTCTAAAAATCTGTGACTATATAGATATGGACATTATTGTCCTCAGCTTCTTATACCTCATTACACTTGGAGTCAGTTTTTCAAACATGGGTTCAACAGGCGCTTCCAGAAGATGCACATGCACTCAAAACCTATATTTGCATGTGCAAATCAGACATATGGGCATATAAATGAAAATGGGTAGTTACTGTCAGCATCCAGTTATTGTTTTTACATGCACAAATGCTAGCCTGCCTGCACAAGTACTGATTTTTTCTAGAGACCACAGCATGCACTATTTTTTTTTGCTGTCACTTCTGTTGTGTTCTTACTGAAAAAGATGTGCCTTTACAGAATACTTATTTAATTTATGATATTTGAAGTTAGAGGAGGAGGGCTTTGTCACTAACCTCAGTCTGCTTTTATTCATACCCCGCCAAGCACTGCATTTTGGAAAAAAATGCTTTACTCTTAACAGGGATGAGACTGACACAGCCAGAACCATCTGGTTAATTTTTGTTACTTAAATATAAAGTGTTTTTTTTTGTCTCCCCCCCCCCGCCCGCCCCAACTGTAATCTAATTCCTGCTGCTGAGGCTACAGGTTCTGATCCAAGAATGTCCTCTAGTGTATGGTGCAAATGTGATTTCATATGATCTCACATAAGCTGTAGCCCTTATATATTACATGCATTATAAATGATTCCACTTTTATTCTCCATTAAGGGAATAAAGTGGACATGTTTATAGTCTTAATCTAGGCTTTTTTTTTCTTTCTTAGTGAAGCACAGAAGCTTCCCTGTTGGAAACCTTATAGTGGAATGCTGCATCAGGAGAGAAGCAACGTTCCTCCTCTCCAGCTCGTCAGCTCGCCTGAACTCCCCTGCTTTCTGAGAACAACAGTATGTCAGAATATTGGGGAATTCAGAATGCTGATTGGCTGTTGAGGAGGTAATGATTTATAATGAGCATTTCCAGTGGCTATCTGTAGTATAAAGAGTTTATAATTGCATTGCATTGCACTTAACAGTACTAACATAATGATCCACACAACAAACAAAAGTACACAGGAAGAGGGCCTTACTGGTGTAAATATTTTGCTTCCTGGAATGACGGGTTGCCTTTCTGTACTGATCCCATTTACTGTTTTTGTATGCATGTAAAACCTTTTGGCAATGAATATAGAATCAATGTTGCATAATAGATTACATTTGGCCACTTATCTCATTTTCAGTCCAACCAAAATGAGTTGTTCAGTTTGTGTATTAAAGAGTATACATAGTCAATCTAGTAAAGAAAATGAATCCCTTCTTGCCCCTACACAAGGTCCTGCAGAATATATTAGGCTTACATTTTCCTGTGCCTCTGCCTTAATGTCGTCTCTTAGGTTTAAATAACAAAAAATAGTCTCTGAAATTTTCTTTTTTGAAGTTATTAACTATAAACAAAAATCAGAGCATATTCTTATTGTTATATTTTAAATTTGAGATTAGATTGCTGAGATTTAATAGTTTATGGTGTGGTTTGTTAGAGATGAATGCCCTGTGGTTTATAACAGAAAGAGAAATAGAGTGATGGATAAGGACCTGTAGTGGATTGTGTGGTGCCTGATGCTAGAAGCAAGAATAAAAGGAAATAGATAGTGTGAGGTATGGTTTAGGTAGATCAGTAAGGATGTTATTTATTTTAAAGTTTCTAGCAAGGTAGCACAGATATTTGACACATTCCCATTCCCAGGAGAAGTCAGTACACCTAGATGGTAATGATTCATCATCAAGATGGAAATTCAAGATTAAAGTAGGTGAAAAACACTGTGAAAGTGCTTTGTCACCCAGAGCTGTTAAATTTATGCTTACTTTAAACAATGAGCTGATGTTCTGTTACATATAGGTAAGATTTTAATAAATGATGGCAATCACAAGAAAAATCCAGCCTCTGGTTAGCCCTTGAACATTATGCAGTATATATTTTTAAAAGAAAACAAAACAAACTTTTAAAAATATGTTTTCATGTTAGGATTGTCCCAGAAGCACAGTACTTGAATGTGCAAGAGCATTTTCTTTCAAACAATATACTTTCAGGGGATTATTATGTCAACATACAAACTCCCTTTTTAATTGAAACTTGATATATTTTACATTTGAGCCCAAGAACCAATACCTTTTTCTTGCCAGATCTGAAAAAAAATGGCATGAGAATTTTTCAAGTTACATACTATTCCCCAAAATATTTATATTATATGCAGAAGTTACCTGACACTTCCCATTATTAGACCCTATTTTCATTTGCTGAACCTTAACCATTCAGGCTGAAACTTTCCATCACGGTTGTCTGTCTTAGATTGTTCTTTGGTTTGTTCAAGTTTCAACAAGTAGGTTTGGCTATTTCTGAGAAAATGGTTAGGAGAAAATACATTGTTTTTGCTTATGTTTAAAAAAATAGTTTTATTGAGAAGCTTTAGCATATCCACATTTTGGAACAAGGACTGGAATTGGGTGGTAGGGGGATGGCAGTGGCACTGGGATTTGCTTTTTGCCATCCCAATTAAAATCTGCTCAGATTTGGCCACATTATAAGTCTCTAAATAATCCCAGTTTATATGTGGTCAGTAGAGACTTGTTAAAGTTTGGCAGCTAAGTTCTCTTCAGATTTTGTCTGTACTTATGGCATGCTCCATCCCTAGGGCTGCAGGAACTGAGCAGGACTTTTCCTGTAATGGCCCTCCTGGCTGTTAGAGGCCAATGTGGAACTGGTAAAGAAACTGAAAGCATAGAGTCTTTCCTTCCAGTACTCAGTGCTCCCCTGCTGGTACCTAGACTGTGTGGCAGAGAAGGAGAAAGTAAATTGATTGGGGTACAGAAGGAAGAGGAATCCTGGGACAGGAAGAGAGGGTTGCTAGAATCAGGGGCTAAAGAGTGTGGGGAGCAAAGGAGGCAAGGACAGCAGGTGTGCAGGTGTGTGGAAAGGAGCAGAGAGTGCGGTTCTGGAGTTATGTAGGCATAGAGCTAGAGGATGGTAGGAACTGTTGGATCATTAGATGGATAGAAGCCAGGAGTGGATAAGAACAGAGGAACAGACTGGGGTAGAGGGATCTATAACCATGAGAGCACCCTCCTCTACAGAACCTGGAATTAAACCCAGGAGTTCTCATTCTTTATATTCCTCTCTTGTCAGCAAGTAGTTGTGAAATCAATGGCAGGTGTGTGTCTCATCCCCTCTCTAGTATCTGGTCCATATAGAGGATAATTGTCTACTGCTGCTACTAATTACTAAGTAAGCTCAAGTGGTAGAGGTCTATGCTGTGAATATAATTGTCTGAATCCTGCCGATGACCCAATTTGGGGCTCAGTGTGGTTCCACATGACAGATTTTGTGGGGGTTTATTTTTTTAATTAATAAATTATATATACAAATATTAGAAATAGCTTGCAAAGCCAAGCATTCAAAAGTTAGAAAATGCTATGATTACATTTACCTGTGTAAACTTAATTAATCGATCTTTTGTGTATGTATTATGATACACTCTATAACAAGGGTGGCCAGAATTTACCAGTGTATGATGCCAAAGAGCCACACTAATATGGCAGCAGTTCCCACACCCTGCTCCCAGCGCTTCCCACCCACCAGCAGCCCTGCCAGTCAGCACCGCTCCCTCCCTCCCTGCACCTCCCAATCAGCTGTTTCATGGCATTCAGGAGGCTCCTGGGGGGGGGAGCAGAGAGCGAGGGCACTGCAGACTCAGGGGAGGGGGCAGGAAAGGGTGGAGTTGAGGTAGGGCCTGTGGCAGAGCCAGGGGTTGAGCAGTGAGCACCCCCCCCCCCGGCACATTGGAAAGTTGGCACCTGTAGCTCCAGCCCCAGAGTCAGTGCCTGTACAAGGAGCCGCATATTAACTTCTGAAGAACCGCATGTGGCTCCGGAGCCACAGGATGGCCACCCCTGCTCTATAATGACATGATTATATACAATTTTTTTTCAGAGGATCCCTGCCTCATTCAATGTAAAATACAGATACTGCTCCACAAATTAATCAGGATTGTGTAATGAAGGAGGCTGCTGTTTGTAGAACATCTGCCTGATTTGTTGCAGATGTTGGAAGATGTGTGGTGGCAGAGAACTGCAAAAGCTAATGCTTGGTCTAATGGTTAAGGCAGTTGTATTCTGTCCTGGAGAAACGGATTCTATCCCTGCCTCTGCCACAGAGTTCCTGTGTGATACTGGGGAAATCTCTTAATCCAAACGGCACCGTTGGCCGCTAATAGTGTGTTCCTCATTTTCTGGATACCCAGCATGAGAAACCTCAGGACAGATTTGCAAAAGTGTTGAGCAATCACAACTGCAACTGAAGTCAGTAAGAGCTGTGCTCTGAGCATATACTGTACTACATAATGCTAAGTACTCATGTCATAGGTGACTTAAGTTGAGCTCACTTCTCACTGTTTTCTCCTTAATCTCTCTGTGCCTCAGTTCCCCATTTGCAAATTGGATTTATACTGCCACTTAACCTCACAAGACATTTGAAAGTTAAATTCATTAACGTTTGTGAAGCACTCAGATACTATGATGAAAACACCATAGAAACATCCCTACTCTCACTGCTCTCTTGTTTACATTACCCAGGATTACATTAGCCTGTTTTGCTACAGCATCCCACTGGGAGCTGATGCTGAGTTGCTTGCCTGCTATGAACTCTAAATCCTGTTCAGAATCATAGCTTTCTAGGTTAAAGTCCCCTGCTCTATAAGCATTGCCTGCATCCCTTGTTCCTGCATGTATAATTTTGCATTTGGCTATATTAGAACACATTTTCTTTAAATGGGCCCAGTTAACCTAGTAATCAAGATTGTGCAGTATGATTGCCCTGTTTTTATCATTATTTATCACTCTGCCAATCTCTATGGAATACCTGTAGAAATGTTCCCATTTGATGATGATTCCCCATTGACAACTACTTTATTACTTTTTGAGATCTGTCTGTTATTCAGTTCTTATTCCATTTAAAGTGTTCCTTTTGATATATTGTAGCATGCTAATATTTTAATCAGAATGCTGTGCAATACTAAGTCAATGTATTACAACGCTGCAGTTACCTTTATCAGCCAAACTTGCAATTTCCTCAAAGAATGAAATCCAGTTTCTTCGATAAAACCTATTTGCCTTAAACCTATGTTGGCTGGCATGAATTATAGTCCTATCCTTTCATTTTTTATCAATTAGACCTCTTATCAGATTTTGCATTATTTTGCCTGGGATTATATCAGGCTGACTGGTGTATTGTTACTTAGGTCATCTCTCTTGCTCTTTTTGAATATTTGCACAATATTAACACTTTTCCAGTCTTCTGGAATGTCTCATACAAATGAGCCACAGATTTTCTCAGCCAACTCTTTTGGGACTCTTTGATGCAAATTATCCATGTGATAAGTGTATATCATCCTACTTCTTTCCAGAAAAAGAATAGAAATATTTATTGAACAATATTAACAATGAAACATGCTATAAAGTTTTCCAACATCCACGCAAACCAAACCTGGCAGGTTTTGAGTAGCTCTTAAAAGGGAATATTTTTCCTTCTCTTCTTATAGCTTTTACATGTGATTTAGCATTTGGATTAATTATCTTTGTAAGGCACCATCTGGCCATATTTTTTTCTCCTCACATACATGCACATATTTGATTGAATCATAGAAATATATAGTCCATGTCTGCCACACTGAGGCAGGACCAAGTATACCTAGACTATCACTTACAGCTGTTTTTCTACCCTTTTCTTACAAATCTCCAATGATGGGGATTCATTTGGTAACCTGTTCCTGTACTTTACTATCCTATAGTAGAACCTTTCCTAATAGCTAACCTAAATGTCCCTTGAAGCAGATTAATCCAATTACTTCTTGTCCTAACTTCAGTGGACATGGAGAATAACTGATCACTGATCTCTCCTTCTGACAGCCCTTACCATATTTGAAGAATATTATTAGGTCCCCCTTGGTCTTCTTTTCTCAAGACTTAAATACGTCCTTTAAGAAAAAAAATACTTTTCCTCACATGTCATGTTTTCTAACCTTCTTATCATTTTTGTTGCTCTCCTTTGACTCTCTCCAGTATGTGCAAATTTTTTTAAAAGCATAGCACCAATAACTGGACATAATATTCCAGCTGAGGTGTCACCAATGCTGAGTATAGTGGAACAGCTACCTCCCATGTCTTACATGTGACAATTTTGTTAATACAGTCTAGAATTATGTTTGCCTTATTTGCTTCTGCATCACATTATTGTTTTGTATCTGATAGGTTGTTGTGATGTGGCCTTTATTGTTATGGAGAATAAAATGGCATAGAATGAATATCAAGCAGCTAGAAATAATTCCTTCGGTGTAAAACAAAGGTATCAAGTGTAGTTAAAGCTACATCTTCTCCTGAAAGGAACAGTTCATCTCACTGTTTTCTGAACATGATTCTTATTCCAGTAGTCCATCATCTCCAGCAACAGCTGATAAGACAGCTGTTTCTTTTCGTAGTTTGCAGTACATGCAGTTGCATTTCAAGAAGCTCTCAACTCTCTCATTAAAGTCATTGATATGAGCAGCTTCTCCCTCCATCATAATGAGTGTATCATTGATTAGATTATGTGAGTGCGAGTCTGCAGCGGGCCCTGTGCTGACTCAGTTTAATATACGTGTTCTTACTATCAGAATTACAGTCTGGTCAACCTGAGTTCTGAAAGCCTCCAGGCAAAGGGTCCAGGTGCTCTGGCTGAGGTATTGGCATTCATTAAATATTAATGAATGGGAGTAAATTTAAGTTGACAGCATCTCGGTAACAATGCAGAGGATGACCATTTTGGTTTGGTTTTCATTCACTGTATCAGAATGAAACATTGAGGAGGCAGAAGTGGTTTGGTCTGTCTGTAGGCTATTTTAGTTTCATTAACCTAAAGTTAAGTTACAGATTCTTCCAGATAGTAACAGTACTGGGTATTATATATCCAAGCTTTAGTTTAGTTTAGTAAAATAATGTCAACCAAGATGTATTTGAATAAATGACTAAGGAGCAAGACTGAATTTTGCATTCTGAGAGAAGAACTGCAAAGTTGGGAAGCACAGTGAAATCTGTCTTAAGTGGAAACTCAAATCAGGTTGGAAAGATAAAGGAAAGCTACAGAAGTAGAGTAGTATTAATCACATGTTTAGGAGTGTGGAATAGATTAGATAGGGAGAGGAAAAGATAAGCTGGCAGTATACTATAGAAAGAGCAAAAGAATGAACATCAAAGACAGAAGAAAGTGTATGCCAAAGGGACACTTTCAGTACTTATTGTCATGTATTAAAACAAATTACCTAGGTTACTAATTAATTATTAACAAAGGATTTTTGTTTAAAATATTAATATTTTTTCTGTTAAATTTTTTCTATTCACTCAGTTTTGACAGTGCAACTAGATACATTTCACTTGCTTATGGTCAGTTTCATTGTTGGGTCATTGCACATTCGCTGATAATGAAAATATATGTGCTCTTTTAAAATCAACTGAACCAGTTGATTTTAAGTTTGTTTTTTAAATCATGGCAACATTTCTATTGCTTTCAAACTTTCTAGAAGTTTGTTTTACAAAACATATGTCGGATCTAATTTAAACAATTTCTCTTTAATTATTTTTAACTAATTTACGGCCTAGATCTAAATTTTCATGTAAGAGATGTACCTGATAATATAGTGAATTAGAAATTTGTCACATAATATCATTATGGTATTTCTGAAGCAGTTTAAGAATATTTGATGACCTTTTTAAAAATTTTATAAAGCAGTTTTTATTATTTAATATCAATTACAGCTTCCCATGTACTCACTTTATCCACTGTGACAAAGTCACATTCCATGAAGCAACTTTTTCTATAAAACCTTTCATCTGCTCACCCAGAGGAAGCTGAAAATTATCTGCCTCATGTATTCTTTGTCTTGGGGCTGTATTTAAAAAATAATATGCCTTTTCCATGCCATTAAATAGATCTATTTCTAACACAATGTCTTTTTGGAAGTAATGTCATAGTCTTATCACCTAACAAGAGGTTATGTGATCTGAATTCTACTGACTTGAGAGGTTTATGGCCATCATAAGCAACCGGGCATCTCCGCTGCCTAGAATTTGGAATAAGACTAAAAGCTTTTTGACTATGATTTATTGCCTAAAGTTTCCCTACAAGGCTTTATGCACATTTAATGGAATCTCCCTGTCGACTCTCATACTCAGTGATACCTATTTACCTAATTTCTTTGGAGATAATTTACTCTGGCATTTCATTTCATGGCTAGTATTCAAAGCTTAAATAAGGATAAACTTTCAGATTATTTTCATGTACATTATATGTGTGTTAATGTGCTACGACAAAGGAATTCAGGTTGGATCACTACCAGAGCTTACAGAAAATAAAGAGCAGTGTACAGCTACAAACATTTATGATGAACTCCAGAACTATCCTACCCCTGAAAAGTCAGTTTCACTGAAAGGTGTGAATATTTAATCTCTTACAGAAAAAATATTTGTGTCATAATGTGCACACCTATCACTAAAATGTCATCTTTGCTATGCTTTGTTACACTATCTCAAGATATAATTATGAAAAATTAAAATCAAACAACCTTCTCCTCTGAGCAATATAATCAGAGGAAATAATCCGGCAGTTGTGACATTTTAACTGATAAGTAAAAGCTTAATAATTAGTCAGGACAATAGATGTTAGATAATTGGTTTTAATATACCCCAAGATGAAATGAAAGCATGTATCACATGAAGGGAGAGCAGCCTCATTTTTTTTCTCTTAAATCTGAGATGATGCTAATAGAACAAAAGAGTCAGGCTTACTTTGTCAGATATATTCTATCACATGAATACCAATTGAAATAAATCATGGTTCTTTTTGAAAAGGTGCATTGTTTTATTCCAGTACCAAGAATTATTAATGACACAACATTGTCCCTATCACTTAGGAGTATTGTGTTTTTTTAAGAAGTACCAGAACAAACTATACCATTAGGGGTGTGGTTTCTTCTTGATGGGTGTATATCTATGTACAGCTGTTGTCTATGAGGGTTATCACCATATGAATCAAGCAGAGAATGTCTCTCCCCGAAAATGACATTATTTCTCAACAATTACTCTTATAGCTATAACAGAGAGCAGTAAAAGTGTACTGCAACTGCCTTCCTAAAATTCACTTATCATGTCTGTACTCATTTATACAGTACTATGGAGACAGGCCTGAAACGTACCTAGAAATGAATCTTTAGGGCCATATGTTGTATGAGCCCACACATGAATATTTCATTTATATTAATATGAGTTTCACCATTGATGAAGAGCAGTATTTGACCATAACATTGGTAGATAGTGAGTACTGAGAAAATCTGAATTAGGATCTGATATCACTATTAAATTTACCCAAAATTCCAAAAAAGGGAAACTAAATGGTAATGAGGAAATTCAGAAACACATAATTTTAAAAAGTATTATGGGAAACCTGTACCACTGATTAAGAAACTTACCCAGTATCACATAGGAAGTCTGGGACAGAGTTGGGAACAGAAACCAGGATTCCTCACTCATGACATAAGGGCAGCTATTCATATTTTTCAGAAGAAAATAGTCTGAAAAGGCAACCCTTAGTCAGTGTCTGCAGTCATTACTATTATAGTGTTGTATTGGGGTGGCTAACACTGTAAGCAAAATTATAAATATTCTATTTAATTTGTTATAACCACCAATCACAATCCATGTGAACCCACTGCCAGCACTTACAGAATGTAAATAAAAGAGAGCAGTGTATTGCTGACTAATATCAGTGACGAGCATCAGATCTATTTTACCTCTGAAAAGTCAGGTTCACTAAAAGATGTGAATATTTAATCTCTTGACAGCAAGATTGTGTGTCATAATATGCACTGCTATAACTGAAATGACATCTTTGTTATACTTGGTTACACTATCTGAAGATACACACACACACCACACACACACAAAACCAAATATATGCAAAAATTCTCACCTGGTTTCTGGTTTCATGACTAAGCCAAAACTCAAATCAAGTTCATTTAGAAATATTGCAAACTATGTGGGTTTAAATGGTCAGCAGGAAACCAAATGAAACCTGATGGGTTTTGAATCCAACCTGTAAATTGAAATCCATGTGGTATGAACTCATGATCACAATTAATGAAAATGTTTGGAATTACTGCCTTTAGAAGCCAACTCTATAGAATCCCCTTCCTACCCTTGAGCAGCAGCAGAGTCAGTAGCAGGAATTCTCAGTGGATATCCTGACCAGGCACCCAAGGTTGTTGGGTTAATGCAAAAGGAGGTTACCCAAGTTGTGGCACTAGTTGTGCGTGTATCTATCAATCGATCTATTGGAATTAATAATACTAGGCAGAGGAACTTCTGGGGATAGTCTCTAATAATGGAGATAAAGAAACAGAGGATGTGTATTGACATAATAAAACGTATGGACGAACCCCTGCAAAATGAAACTGTTGATTCACCATCAATTTGTCAGTTAATATATTCTTAATAAATGCAAACTATAGAAAGGCATTTTGAGGAGTTAGAGATCCAGAAATTTGAGTTTGAGTTGTATTTCATAAGGTGTCAGGAGAGATCATTGTTTTTTCTCCACTTGCCAAGTTTCCACAAATGGATGCTCAGTTTGAAACCTGTTAATTTAATATCATAAATGGCAATGTTGAAACAATTTATTTCTTACTAGATTAGTATGCAAACCAAGAAGAGAATTTGGTGTATTTTTTGTTAGGGTTTCCCCCCCCACACACTTTTATGAGGCTGTTTTGAATTAAAATGTTCAGCCATCATAGTGATTATAGAAACTTTTCTAAGCTTAAGCTTTCAATTGATTTCCACTTAGTCTACATCAGAACCAAAGCAACAAAATGCTATTGAAAATGTTTTGATTAGCCCTGTGATTAGAAAAACCAGTAGAGAGGGAACAAAAGCTTATTTAACCACAAGTTGCATAATATAGGTCCAGAAAAAAAAAACTACTTCAGTGAAGATAAAAGCTGATAGATAAAGGTCACCAGCTATCTTTTAGATGATGGCCATTGAAGCATGTCAGTCAAGAGGTAAAACTGTTCTATGGAAAACATGAAAGAGCATTTTTTATAGAAAACAAGTGACTTTTTCTGATTCTCAGTGGCCTCACCCTGTGTTTTCTTCTGAAACATAATATACTGCTTATTGATTGCTGGAAATATGATGATCCAGTTATGTTGGCAAAAGGAAATTGTTAATTCAACTGCAAAATTGTTGAATTTCAAGTCACATGAAAAACAAACAAGAAAGATCCCATCATTTGTTTCCATCCTCTACCATTTCTATGTAAAGAAGAAAATTAGGACATTGTAATACCATATGATGGGGCAGAGAGGTCCCATACTGGCAGTGAGGATTTTAAGGTTGCAGACAAGCTCTCCACTGCTAATGAAAGGGTTGGTGAAAGCCTGAGAATCCCTATGGTCCTACCCCACTACATCTGTAGCCAATGTGGAAAGGAGAGCTAAAAGAAAGAGAACCAGCCTAATTCACTGTTGATGAGGAAGGAGGGTAAGGCCTCTCCTGATGGAAGAGAAGCCTGGTTGCAGCCTTGAGACAGATTTTGCTTGTCAGCCAGATCTGACCTCCTAGAAAGGTTGACCAGACCCAATAGAGTGGAAGGGGTGAGGGGCAAGGTCATTGGCAGAAGAACAGACTGAGTAGGAGACCAGCCCTGAATGGAAGGAGGGGGGGCACCAAAGGTTTCTGGGATGACCCTGTTTTGAGTCAAGTTTGTTGTATTTCTGATTACCTTTTAATATTTACGCCCTGAAAGTCGTAGGACTGAGGGGTACTCTGGCTAGCAAGCCAACGCACCAGTACACTGGACCTTATCAAAATAGAGATATATACCAGCACTGGTCCACAGTGGTGTTAATTGTGTCTGGAGGGGCCACAAGAGGGTGCCACCCTGACAATGTGGCACATCATTTGGAGTTTGTATTTTGGCTGTTTTAAGGAGCTCTTACGGCGGAGTGACTATAATGACAATAGTTTGGTGGCAGCACAATGTAGTAGGATACAGGAGACTTCATTTTGAGAACAATGTTCTAGCACCCTCTCCTAGAAGTAGCATGTTGTTTTTTTTCTGTTCAAATGGTACAAGAAGCTGCATGATATAAGAAGATTCATCTCAGACAATCTGTGAAATGCTAATGGTATATTTATGAGAGCTGTATAGCTGCCTTCCATAAAGAGAGAGAGAGAGAGCAGTGGCCACCAGAGAAGGAGAATAAGGTTGAATAAAAGGCTGAACAATTGAAAAATAGGTTTTAAAAATGCATGTTAGTAATTTATGGTCAGGGATTGGTAAAATGGTGCCCACCACAAAAGCATAGAAATATATTTATAATTTGTAGTTACATGCATTTTCTTTACTTATGTCATCTTTTGTAAATACTGAGTATGTGTGTTTTGCTAGCCATTCACAGCTTCTCTGGACTATTTGCGATGGTTTCTGATTATATTAAGAACACTTCTTGTTCAAGGGGAAAAGTTTTGGATCTTGACCAGTATTACTATTTAATAATTGTATATTGTATATATGTAACGGTTTAATAAGTAGTAGTTCTAATGCATTACATAATGCATTTCTTGACCCAAAAAAGACATGCCTGGAACATGGCAATTCTCCATTTTAATACAATTTTCATATATGAGATTACCTATAATAATCATGCATTTTTTCCATCTTGAGCCTAAAAAAAATGCAAGAGTTGAGTATTGGGATATGGCTGAGTGATTAGTTTTTGTTAAAAATAGAATCTGAAGGGTATGTTCCTTGTAGTGCCTTCCATCTGTAGTGCAGATGTGGTGGATCCTCCATTATTGGAATCTTTATATCAGGACTGAATATCTTCCTTAACTTCTGTTTGAGCTATAACATATTTTTATGGACTTAATGCATAAATTATTGAGTCAGTGTCTTTGGCCTGTGTTATCCAGGAGGTTAGATTAGATGGTGATAATGTTCTACTCTTAAAATCTGTGAAATCTGTATTTCACATCCAAGCAGCAGTTTCAAAAAGCAATGCAAAATCTTCTTCCCACTACAATTTATCATGTTTGTTGTGGTATTTTCAAGCTAGTAAGTCAGTTTTTCTAAAGCTGAGGTTTTTTCTTTTCCCTTTCTTCATTTTTTGTCTTGTATAACAAGTCTAGAAACCATATGTGTCATTTTGCATTAACCAGATTATTCGTATTCTGTATTGAATGTCTTAGAGGTCATGCATTCGTTAATGCCATGTCCTCACATGTTAGAAATAATTGGGGGAATGATTTTAATTTTCTTTTATCTCACGCCTCCACTTCCACCTTTTTATTGTTCAAATGCAGGAGTCCTTGAATACATTTGGATCACATGCTGTCCTTCCTTAAGAAAATCTTTGGAGAGGAATCCCTCCAATTTGCTCTAGGGAGACAGCTTTTGAGTCTTGCAGAGAGACCTTGCATAACATTGCATAGGGAAATTGAGCCCCAAAATGCTGCAGATACTGAATGTTCATGCATAATCGTCTCCAGCCAAACTATCCTAGCGCATCTGCAAGGACACCCTGCTCATCCATGCTGCTCTCTGAATCCCTATTAGTGCCCTACCCCGCTGCAAATGTACAAAGGGCAGTTAAATGCTGGGGTGTTAACTACTATGTTTGTTTTTTCTTGGAAAGATTGAGTTACTGGGGGGTGCATGACATGTTTGGTTTTTTTTTTTCACCTCCCACCCCCTCCTTCATGCTGGTATCCCCTGCACGTGAGGCTACACTGCAGGTTGTTTGCAAAGAGGGGCTTCTAAGGAGTTAAAGGGAAGGGTAATGCTTTATTGGCTGTACTTCCTTCTCTTTATGGGTACCACCAGCTCTCACCTTCCTGTGCAGAAAAGGAGATGCTTGGCTCTATAGCAGCAGGACTATGATTATCTAATTGAAAATTTTCTTTAAGTAGAAAAAAAAATCCAAATGCAACCTTTTTCTCTCCATTGTTTGGAGTAAATTAAATAAATTTAAATATATGGAGATATCTTATCTCCTAGAACTGGAAGGGACCTTGAAAGGTCACTGAGTCCAGCCCCCTGCCTTCACTAGCAAGACCAAGTACTGATTTTGCCCCTGAGTAGTCTCCTCAAGGATTGAACTCACAACCCTGGATTTAGCAGGCCAATGCTCAAGCCACTAAGCTATCCCACCCCTCAATTTAAAATCTATATTTTATACCCTCTCAATTGTTTATACACACACACACACACTCTCTCTCTCTCTCTGCTCTTTTTATGTCAAGTTGGTTTCTTTCTTCACAAAGAGAATCAATCAATAAGACACCAAGCTAATCTTCCATCCCTACATGAATGCAGTTTATAGCAAAAGGACTAGATCTGCCGCAAACTGTTAAACCCTTTTACACAAGGACAAAAGAAATATCATTTAGCAGAACAGCCAAATTGCTTACACATGAGTAGCCAAGTAAAAAGTATTGTACCTTACACTATCAGAGGCATATTAACTACCGTGTTTGTGATTGCCAATGTAATATCACACTGCAAGCCCAGCTCATTTTGTGCTGTAAACATAGAGCCCAGTTCTGCCCTCCTCACTGTTGCTGGGTAGTAATTTACTCTGCAGATGGTATCCTGCTACTTTCAGTGAGACTTAGGGACAGATCCTGAGCTGCTGTAAATTGTCATAACTCCACTGACATCAATCTCTTTTTGAAATAAGAAGCCAACCTGACTTCAAAAGAGCAAATATAAAAATAAATTGAGAGAATATACAAATAGATTTTAAATTGCTGTGACTCAATTTTGATTCCAGTGGCTCTGTTACAATTTACACTAATTGAGAAGCATCTGCCCCCTTATATAGAAATGTCATAATGTGAATAAAGGGTGGCAGAATCAGGACCACAATTATTATTAGCCATCTGTAGTGTATAACACATCAATGGATCACATCTTGAAGATAATACAGTGTTGGGAGTTTGAAGTTACTATACACACAAGGGGTAATTAACAAAGGCACAACAATTAAACAGTTATAAAGCTAATAAATGTTAATCCAGTAATATGTTAATAATGTATGCTCTCATGTAGAAGAGTGAAGCTTTGATTACAAAATTCAATAGTGCTACATTTCACTATTGCTATTTCTAATTTACACTTATATAGAAAACTTCATCCATAGATCTGAAAGTGCTGAATGTGGATAAATGTTCTCCTCCTCTAGTGCAGATGGGGAAATTGAAAGACAGTGAGTTTAAGTACTATGGCTAAGGTCATACAGCAAGTCAGTACTACTAAGAGAGACAGTTTGTGAAACACAATGAGAAGGCTGGCAAAAAGATAATAGGAAAAACGCAACTGACATGTTTTCCAGAGCCTCTCAATCATGAACTTACCAAAAAGTGTAATGACATTCTTCAGGGGATTACAAAACCTTGTGCTCTCTCTTTCTTAATAACAAAATAATAATAATATATGGAGATATACCTATCTCATAGAACTGGAAGGGACCCTGAGAGGTCACTGAGTCTAGCTCCCTGCCTTCACTGGCAGGACCAAGAACTGATTTTGCCCCAGATCTCTAAGTGGCCCCCTCAAGGATTGAGAGTCCGGTGGCACGTTATAGACTAACAACATAAGTATTGGAACATAAGCTTTTGTGGGTGAATATCCACTTTGTCAGATGCATGTACATGTGTCTGACAAAGTGGGTATTCACCCACAAAACCTTATACTTTTTACAGATCCAGAGTAACATGGCTTCCTTTCTGATACTTGACCTCAAGGATTTAACTCACAACCCTGGGTTTAGCAGGCCAATGCTCAAACCACTGAGTTATCCCTCTCCCCATCTTCTGTTCCTTTTCCTTGAAATTTGTATGTATTTGTGAGGACAATTGTTTTTCAAAGTGTCTGTGTGTTTGATTAGTTTCTTCCACTGCAGCTTGTGCTTTAAATATTTAGAAATATATAGTTATATTTAGGTACATTCTATCCCCCCAAATAGAAGAGGTAGCAGAATTTGTATAATAAATTTTTCTCCACCCCACGTCTAAAATCCAGACACTTAAAACAAGAATTGCAAATATGGCTAATGATGTCATGTAAATGTAACTCACAATTCATGTGCGTTTGCCCCACAAAGCCCTGGTCTACGCTGGGGCCGGGGGGGTTGATCTAAGTTATGTAACTTCAGCTACGTGAATAGCTCTGCCTGCACATCTCGCGGCGCTGCAGTACTCTGCCTGTCAACTCTGCCTGCGCCTCTCACGGCGCTGGAGTACAGGAGTCGACAGGAGAGCGCTCAGGGTCGATTTATCGCGTCTAGACTAGACACGATAAATCAATCCTTGCTGGATTGATCGCAGCCTGTCGATCAATGGCAAACATACCATTAACTTTGAAGGATCTGGTCTCATGTTACAGAAGTATAGAAGTAAGAATGATTTTTAAGTGCCTCATAAATATTTTCTTAAGCGTGTTTGTCTCTCATCACTTTTTTCTAAAATGAATAATTCTTCAAAATTCATTATTTCACTAAAAACAGTAGATGAAAATTATCTTCAGATATAATCTAATCTATATTTCTATGAACATAAACTTGAGATTTGTGGTTAGTAATGGAATATTAAACACACTCATTAATAAAAGGCTAGAAATGTTAATTGCAAAAAAAAATCAACAAGAAGCATGGATAAGTCATTGTTTTTCCCATTTTGAAGTACAATAGTTTGATATGAAACTTTTTGGTAAATTCTTTGTATTTTGTATATATAAGTTCTTTAGTTTATGAGCCAGAAAATATAGCATCATAATTATTTCAGAGACTGATATACCATTTCATGTTTTTTTTTTTCTTGTTCATTTATCTCTTCTGTTCTTTCTCTCTCTTACATGCTGCAGTTGCAAACATATTGTGGCGAGAGGAAGGTACTAACACATTATTTTTTCTATACTATGATATTTTTTTCTTTTGTGCCTATTACATTACTTGCTAGCAGTCAGTAGTTCTAGTAATTTGCAGGGTTGGGATTTTTTTGTAAAATATCATGGTATTTTAATGCCTTTATATAAGCATGCCATTGTCGTCTGCTTTTCTTTATTTTGGGTCAAATTAATTATTTACTACAACTTTTTTATTGTTTGTATTTAACCTACATTTGTGTAAAGTTAAGGGTTAAATGCATAGGAGCAAGGAAACTCAGAGTTAGAGTTGAAAATCCAGGCTGTTGCTTTGCTCTTAACTTGTCCCGTTGATGTTATAAATCTTTCAGCCATTCAGCCTATCTGTAGTTAGAATTTTGACCACATGGTGTGACTCATTTGTCAAGAGTGTCATCTTGTGCAGCTCCCAGAATAATAGAGAATTCTGATTGGTTAATTAGTTAATGAGACAAAACATTTTCTTCTTGATATAAAGTTATGACTCTAGGGGGAAATTTCATGACCTATTGGAAACTTCTCTGTGGGATACATTTTATGACATAAGCAGTATCAGATGTTTGTGCAGTTTAGAACACTGTTGTTATCTAAGGTTTACTTCCAATGATAGGTATTTTGCTGGATCTGAGTTCTGTGCTTTAATATGACTTATCAAAGCAACATCTAGACACACGCGAAAATGTTGAAGCAGAAGTGTTAATATGACCCTTTATTCTTAACTCTGACTAGTGCTATATTCAATTAAAGTTATGGGGAAACTTTTAAATATTTCCATAAATGTGAAGGTTTTTTTTTTCCAATTACTTTCAGTGAAAGACTCATGGTAGCTGAGTTTCTCACAGATTTTGCTCTGTACTACAGTGCTCTTTTGCCACAGTAGGTGTTGATGGGTGGCACTCAAATACATTTTTTGTGATTGAATTTTCTGTTCCATAGAAATCAAAGTTCAAAATATAACATTTGACTTGGAAATGGCCTAATTACAAAATGAAATTTAGCACATATTCTTTATATTGCCAAAGTGCTTTACAGATATTAACTAGTTATTTCAACATCCCTATTTTATGGGGTCCAGAGCCTCAGCTGATATAAACCTGCCAATTCAGTGACCTCAGTGGAGCTAAGCCAAAGTACACCAGGTGGGAATCAGGCCCAGAGAGTTCAAGTGAGTTTTCCAAGACCACACTGAGAGTCACACACTAGGGCTCTTGATTCAGTTGGTAGGGACTGAGAATCTAACGTGTTTCACCCTCGAAGCTTATTTTGCAATATTATCAAAGGCTTCTCTCATTTCTTGTCTTGTTTAGAACTGAGTACATTATTGGCCCCTTTTTGTCTTCTGAGTATAAGCTGGGTGTAAACTTTTCAAGCCTGATCCTCTGTCATCTTCTGTGATTACAGAGTACCTACCACATTTTTATTGCTTCTGTAGCAATAGTTATTAATAATAAAAAGAATGTACCAGTGTGTAGACTGATGAGAACAGAGTAAACATGTCCCAGACTCTTTTATGGCCTGCTGTTCGTGGAGCGAGGACTGTACCGAAACACTCACAGGCCAATGGCAGTTCTCTTATTGTCAAGTCAGTCTCTGTGCCTTTAACAAGAATTGGGGTTGGCAAGAAGGTGACAGCAGACCTCCAATAAAGGCAACACCAGGAGGAAGTATGCCTTTGCTCCCTTTCTACACTGTTGCAAGACTCCCACCATCCTTACCTTTCCTTTAAATCTGATATTTACTTATTGCTGTACCTTGATGGAGTTGAGTACTGACACTCCAGTTAATACAAGCTCTCACAGTTGTAGCATGGATGCATCTGGACTTTGAAGCAATTATGTGGTAAGGTCCCAGACAACTGGAGAAGGGCAGGCATAGTATCTACGTTTAAAAAGGGGAACAAAGAGAACCTGAGGAATTATAGAATCAGCCTATTATAGGTCAGGCTAACTTCAATACCTGGAAAGATAGTGGAACAGATTATTAAGCAATCATTTTGTAACCTCCTAGAGGGTGGTTACATAGCATTATAAGGAATAGCCAACTTGGATTTGTCAAGGCCAAATCATTCCAGACCAACCTAATTTGTTTTTCTTTTTACAGGGTTAGAGCCTAGTGGAGAGGGGGGAGCAGTAGATGTGATCTTAATTTTAGTAAGGTTTTTCACTTGGTCCCTCATAACAACTGGTTAGAGTAGTTATCTTGGTTCACTGTCAAACTGGGAGAATGTGTCTAATCCCACATGGATGTGTCCAGGGTCCAGTACAATTCAATATTTTCATTAATGACTTGGATAAAGGAGTGGAGAGTATACTAACAAAATTTGTGGGATGAAAAGAATTTGGGAGTGGTTGCAAGCATTTTGGAGGACAGGAAAAGAATTCAAAATTACCTTGACAAATTAAAAAATTGGTCTAAAATCAACAAAATGAAGTTCAATGAAGACTTAGGAAAGAAAAATCAAATGCACAACTACAGAAGGGGGAATAACTGGCTGGGCAGTAGTACTGCTGAAAAGGATCTAGGGTCATAGTGGATCACAAATTGAATATGAGGCAGCAATGTGATGCAATTGTGAAAAAGGCTAATATAATTCGTGGGGGAGGAGTGTTGTATGTAAGACACAGGGGGTCTACTTGGCACTGGTGAAGCGTCAACGGGAGTACTGTGTCCAGTTCTGAATGCCACACTTTAGAAAATATGTAGATAAATTGGAGAGAGTGCAGAGTTCAGAGAAAAAAAAAGATTTAGAAAACCTAACTTTGGAGGAAAGGTAAAACTGGGCATATTTAGCCTTGAGAAAAGAAGACCGGGGAAGGGACATAATAACAGTCTTCTAATACATTTATAAAAAGGACGGCGATCAGTTGTTCTCCATGTTCACTAAAAGTAGAACAAGTAATACTGTTAACCTGCATCAGGGAGATTTAGGTTAGATATTAGGAAAAACTTTCTAACTATAAATATAGTTAAGCACTGGAATAAGCTTCCAAGGGATGTTGTTGAATCCCTGATACTGGAGATTTTTAAGAACAAGTTAAACATCTGTCAAGAATGGTCTCAGTATACTTGGTCCTGTCTCAGCCCAGGGTGGTGGACTAGATGACTTCTCATGGTCCTGTCCAGACCTACATTTCTATGATTGTACAGTGGATAAACATTTGTGTTTGTTCAAATTAGCATTAAAGTAGGCCCCCCTCTTCTTCCACCATGACTTTCCAGTAAAATGTAATAGAGAATATCTTCTTTACAGTACTGAAAGAAGTGTGATATATAATAATGAATAATTAAAAATCAGGACATTTCTGTTAACGTTTTATAGAAATTATTTGAACTCATCCCTCAGAAAAGGAAAAGTGAAAAATATGTGGAATTTATTTTTATTTGATCCCAATGTAAAAAAAATAATTTACATGATCATTTTCATTAATGAAGTTGTTTTTCTTCACTTGGTATCCTGCTGTTAATTGATTTATCTCACTAGACTGACCTTGCACCTGGTAAAGCTACCCCCACCCTTTCATGTATTTATACCTGCTCCTGTATTGTTCACTTCATGCATCTGATGAAGTGGGCTCAAGCCCACAAAAGCTTATGCCCAAATAAATTTGTTAGTCTCTAAGGTGCCACAAGAACTCCTCATTATTTCCAAGTCTGTGTTCATGAAGCCCACTGGCTTACTCCTGGGGGGAAAAAAACCAATGTGAAATCCTGAATAATGTCAGGGTAGTTTTTTTGTTTGTTTGTTTTAGCTAAATAAAAGATCCCACAGGATTAGCTTTATTAACATCATGCACATTAATAAACTGATCTCATGCCAGTGATATGGCACAGTGATATGGTGAGGGCTTGTGTTCAATAGGAGGACATGGTTGTGTGTTTTTTTGTTGTTGTTTTTTTAGGGTCTAATTTTGTTCATTTGTATGTGTTTTTGTTCCTAAGGTCTGGGAATTGGGAACATGTTCTATGTGTTTTATGAAGATGGAATCAAAGTGATACAACCGGTAGAATGTGAATTTCAGAGACATATTAAGCCCAGTGAAAAACTCCTCGGGTTTCAGGCAAGTATTTTATACATTTATTTATAAGGTTTTTTTCCTCAGTGATTCTTTTCTTTTAAAAGAAAAATGCCAATTTAATGCTGGTCAAATGTGCCAGGATGATGACCATGGAAAGTGAAATTTTCTACATGTCCACTGGAGCAGGTAATTGTTACAAACCAATGTGCCTCAATGCTGAACTGTTTGTATTGTTCTCCATTTTATTTTATTTGTCTAAATTAGATTGTCAGCTCCGTAGATCAGAGACATCTGCTGGTGAAAATTGTCATAGTCAATGGAGACAGTTAACACCAGAAGAGAATCTCTTACTGTGGAGTTGGTGTAAGCAGTTGCATCTCTCTGCAATGAATGGTGTTGTACCCAGTTTCATCCATTTCTCTGTGTTCAGTTTTTGTGTGTGTTTGTAAAGCACTCTGTAAACAGTAGTTTAGTCTCCATGTCCACTCATTCCCGTATTGACTGGGGTGATGGGCACTTCTGATAGGAGCATTTGTGTGCTCATATCTAAATTAACTCATTTTGTATATTCCATTATAAAGCCTTCAAACAGTAATAACTTTCTCACTGCACATCTGGACTGGATTTGACTGATGGAGCTTTAGATGAAAAACTCAGTCTAACAATCCATGAGCAATCCCCCATGCAATGTCTTCCAATTACCGAAAGTACATTTAAGTAAAATAAAAAAAAATAAAGGCAGAACTATCCCTATGGAATTTGCCTCTTCAGCTGTCATTAGAGAAGTCATAGTATGCAATACACAACAGCAAGATATATTTTTACTGTGAATAATTATACTTTCAGCAGCTAATCATGCCTTGATTTGTGCTGCTTAAGTTAAATTAGGTTGACAGCCAAAAATAAGCCAAAGACCTTTCTTCATGGATGGTTAATTCAAAAGCTGATTATTTAAGAAATCTCTGAAAATGTTATTGGGTAAAGTGAAAATGAGAATAGTCTATTTTAAATGTATCCTGTGCTTTGTTTAAGAATTTAATGATCTTCAAAATGATTAATGATCTGGATAAGTAAGTTTAATGAAAAAAATCGTATTTCTTTTTTGTAGCTTTCCATTTCCAAAATAACATTCTAATTAAGCCAAGGAAATGTTAGAGAGTGACTCTTTTCTTTCAATAAGGAACAAACTTGGTGTCTGTGTAGAATGTATCTTGGTTTATGTATAAAATTATAAGATAGCACAGGGATACATATTTTAAAAGGGGAGGCAGTAGATTTTGCCCTTGAATGTGTGGGTCACCTCCATTAACATCAATGATAGTGCTGCACATACATCAGAAGACTGACTTTTTCTTCCCTTGAATAAGCAGGTTAATGGGGACTTTTTCTTGCAGAAAGAAACATGAGAGTATTCAGACAGCTACCTTAGTGTGTGTGTTTTTGTTTGCTTTTATTGTTGTTTGGTTTTGTTTTTACAAATACTTGTTAAACTACTCTTCACTTCCCTGTCCAAGAAAAAGGGTTTGATTTTCAATGAAAGATTCTGGAGTGTAATAGGACAAATAGAAGTCCATTGAGATTATTTTCTTCCTAGAAGAAGGATTGAAACATGGATTTAACAGAATTCCCTATATACACTCTTAATATCAAGACAGCAGCTGTGTGCTACTCAAAATAACTCATAGAGCTGGAACTTTAGATATACTCTGCAAAGGAGTCAGTTGTTATCTTTCCCATACCTCTTTGGAAAAAGCTCTGGGTTTGCTCTAAATAAAAATTCAATTTTGGTGTAGTGTCAGATTTCATCAACTTTCAGCTTGTGCTCATTGACTGGTAAGGATTCATGTCATGCATTCTCAGTTATTCTTTCTTCCCGCTTCCTTTGCCAGAGAGCTTTACTGGGTAGGAGTTTAGTTATATCTACTTTTATAGCTATGCATATATTTTCCCCCCACCACTTAATATACCTATCGGATAAATTTCCATTATTTAATTCTTTGATATGTCTACAAGAAACCATGCAGTGTTTTTTTACAAAGCCTTCTAAATATGAGCCCTTCAGTGGAAGCGTATGCACAGCTCCTTGAATTAATCTTTTTTTAATACCTTTCTGAGGTAATGCTCCAACACTCCTTAAACTCTTATTTAGGGTTCTTTGGTAGCTGTGTACACTCTGTTCAGTAAATTAGATGTCTACATTTTAATGAGGGAAAATGTAGGTTCCCACCAAGTATATACTAAGATTTTATTGGCACTCATTCTGTTGAGCCTCAATCCAGCAAAGCATTTACACAGGTGCTTAACATTTATGGGACTATTCACATCAATGGGACTACTCATATCTTCAAAGTTAGGTATGTGCTTGAGTACTTTGCTGGATTGAAGCCTTATTTGGTTGGATCAGTGGCATCCCAAACTTGCTCTGTTTTTTTTTCAGAAAAATACAGCCTACACTCCCTTCAGAAGTTTCTGAATGTATTGATTCCTTTCATTACATTTGTGCCAGAGGAAAGTGGATCTCTCTTTTTTCAGAGTAATAATGAAGTACTTAAAATATTTCGTAGATGGCTTTGGTTTCATTGGCCTTGAAAAGTTGATACTGATGATTATGTGTTTTTGTCTGCTATGATAAAGTCCTAGAAGCCCCAAAATTCTACAGTTGTGGAGGGGATCTTTTGCCCTGCAGAGTGAAAATCATTCACTCTTAAAGTAAAACTCTTAAAACAAGCAAAAATCCCAGATCCTCTCCCTTCCCCTGAGGCTGGTGAAAACTCGGGCTCACTGAAGTCAATAGCAAAAACTCCCATTAACTTCAGTGGAGCCAAGATTTCAACCCTTGTCTGTCCTTAACACAGTTATACCAGTTCATGACAGCATTTAAGCGCATAAAGTTAAGATGGGACCAAATTCTTTAAAACTATTTTTTATCCTGAAATTGTGTTGTAATTGTTGTTGTTAAATTACAGTTTTAATGTTTTAAACCAGGATCCTGTCCTTCTAAAATGAGTGCACATAATAACAACATATACAGTATCTTGTACAACCTGATACCATACAATAGCTAACACCAGCCAATTTTTCTGGGGGCAGTATACACATTCCTCTAGTTTTTCCAGGTTGTTGGTCTATCTCAGCTGAATTACACTAGCAAACAAAGGACTAGATTATGAAAGGGAAGCTATATTTCACTGTATACTTTGAAAAAGCCCCGACTGGTTCAACATGCACAAAGGCAGCTGTCCTCTTTATGAGATGGGTGGGGTGCTCACCCTGAATTTCACATTGGAATCTTGTCCAACGCTTTTTTATGGAAAATTGTTTGTGTTGAAAACTTAAGCCTTAACCAGTAGAAGGAGGGGTTTTTGAGATTATTAATTACAATTATGTAATAAGAGTTCATCAGATTATCAAATCAGTGTTCAAACGGCCCATGACATACAATTAGCCGCACTGCACCTTTAAGTGGGTGCGGAGGCTGTTGTCCAGCTTGCCAGAGGGAATAATGATTTATGGGCTGGAGGGGGGGAGTAGGGGCACAGAAGCTACTGCTAAAGGCAGAGTGAGTCAATGTGGCGATGCTGACTCATCCCCAGGGACTGGAAGGGCTGGGGAGTTAGAAACGGGCAAACCCAGCAGAACAAGCCCCTTTCTCCTGGACCAGACAGAGCAGCACATGTCCTCCCCATTCTTGGAGGTAGCAAAATACCAGGGTTGGTCAGGACTCAGGACCTGCTGTGGGCATCACCTGCCCCTTCCTAGGGAAGGAATTTTTCCCTTACCATCAAATTGGCCAAGGGGGAGTGTTCTTTTCTTGTTGTTTTTTTGCCTTCCCCACAGTAGTTTCAGGGGGGCTTTGTTATGGTGAGTTAGGCTATGGTGTTGCAACTCATGATGCAAATTGCGGAGCAGATGTCCGGTGCAGGTACTCCATAGGAAAGGGATACATTGACCAGATAAATGGCTTCGTAAAGGATTTTAAAAGGAGGTGTTTTTTAAAGGAGTGGAAGGGGGTTGGGGAGTTCTGGGCTCTTATGATTGCTACGGCAGGGAGTCACCCCTTTTCTTATAACCCACCTTAATCCTCATTTTTTGTGGGGAGGGCTTGGTAAGGTCTCAACTATGGGTGGGCTGGGGTACCTGGATGGAAAAAGATGGGGGCTGGTGAAAGCCCCCCATTTAGATATCGAATGAACATGGAGTTACCTGTACCATATAGTTTTAACTGCTGGGTATTGCCATACATCTAATAATAAAGTTGTGGCCTGATTAAAACCATATTAAGTGTCTTCTGACCTCTTTTTGGTGTAGCTGGACAATGGAATTATTGTATTGACTTTAGTGGCTTTGGATTAAAGTAAAATTTGTCCACAAACAAATGTTTTCTCTTTAGAATGTATTGTTGCTCCAACGTCTTCAAACATTCTTTACAGTACTCCCAAGGAATTATTTTCCACCATCCCTTGGTTTGATTTAGGATGAGTCATTTTCTGATTAGGGAAATGTAGTGAAAAGAATTAAATAAACTGACTTTTCCCATTGCCTTTTATCAGATGTTTGCTTGTTTTGTACAAAGGCTAAATTAGAATAAAGGTAAACTGCTTACGTTTTAATTAAAAAGAGAAAATAGTACATTTATACCTATACTTTAAGGGGAAATTATTTTATCCAATTACCCAACCGCTAGGGAAAATAATATGAAATCTTAATAGCAGAGAGTATAGTTTTAAAGAGAACTCCAAATTCAGCCTCCTCACATCATTTTTGTACCTCTTTAAAAGGCAAAATTTCAGCTCCATTTATCCCAAATAATTATGGAACCTCTAGAATGCCAGATAAATGGGGGACTGAGTAAGTGGGAAGCAAGTGGGAAACTGATTCATGTGGGGATTGTATTTTAGATAAGAGAGTTTGGGGATTGTAGTGTTTTTATATTATTGATTTGAAACTTTCAATATATTTTTGTAAAGGATGTTTTGAGGAGAGCAAGGGTCAGCAAGCATATTGTGGAATTCAAAAAATAAATAAATCATAAAGCCACTATAGTGACTCCTGGGTTGTATTTGCATTGGGGGGGGGGTTAATTATAAACTTTAATTTGTCCACCTTTTTAATTTATTATTTTAGACAGCATTTGTTTTAGATTTTGTGTGTGTGACATAGAATAGGAGAGAAAAAAATTCTGAATATTCCATATCTCCAATTTAGTTTAACATAATTGCTAATTTAAAAAATGTTAGCACTTGAAATGGGTCATAGGTCTCATGATGTTTTACTTCATTTTCACATAGAGATTCATTTTTAAATTCTCAAATAGCTTGCTCTATGCACTCAGACATAGGATACTCTATGAAGTCATAGAGAAGAAAAACAAATAATGTAATTGAATGGATCCCCATCACAGGAACCAGGATTCAAAATACACACCTGAAATCACCAGTGTGTAGATAGGGACTCCAGTGAATATTCTGGGCCCCAATTCAGAAAAGCACTTAAGCAGGTGCTTAAATTTAAGCATGTGCATAAGTGGTTTCCTCTACTTCCTACCAGCTTCTCCTGACTTGCTCCATTCCGTCTCCAAACTCCTTCATATAAACCTCATATGAAACCCTGGCCAATCTCGTTCCATGAATATGCAGAAGCTTTTGCTTGTAAACACCAGTTTTTATCTTGAACGTTGTTATCATTGAACGTTGAAGCAGCACGGGTCAAGGGATGTGCTGGCTGCCGCTTCCTGCATTGGCCTGGAACGGCGACCATGGCCAGTGGGAGCTACGATCAGCCGAACCTGTGGATGCCGCGGGTAAACAAACCGTCCCAGCCCGCCAGCGGATTTCCCTGATGGGTTGTTGCATGCCTAAGGTTGCCAATGCTGAACTATCACAATTTTATAGCCAGTGCCAAAGGAATTTTACTCAGCATTCATGTTCCTATAAAGGGCATGTTTTTTTATGTACTATCTCATGATACTGAATTCAGGCCCTCTTCCCTATCAATGTGATTTCTTCAGCATCCCCCCACTCCTTGAGATTTAAGAACCATAGAGAAACCAGTGGTTGCTAGTGACTTTCTACACAAGTAGGTCTGTCTCTTGGGATTGGAAATGTATTTATTTCTCACTTTGACATGTGAAGATCCTGTCTGTGTCTATCAGAAGAACAATGATCAAAAATACTGATGCTATAGAAAAGTTAGCTTTAAAGTATATCTCATGTCATGATAAACATACTGTTTAGTACCAGTTCTATTGGTATGGCATAGTATTTTTTTCCCCTTTACTCTTTTCAAAGGAGTCCTATGCTTGGAAACAAAATTCTTATTTAAGAGCTCATTGATTCTTGCTGCTTATTTCCCATTTGAAATCATCATCCCCTGACACATTATAATCATTTCTACAGCAACCAGTTATGATATAACCAACAGAGGACTGTAGATAAGTAATAAGCAGCAGGTGAATTTGTAAGGAGACAAAAATGTTGCTTTGATCAAACTGTCCCAAGTAGTAAAAGTTGGAGAAATAAAAGTGTGTGTGGGGGAGGGAACCTTGACATACATCTCTAAACAGAATATTTTTCAAGTTCTTCCTAAGGCTTCAAATTCAATGGAAATTTTTGCTATTAACTTCAATGGGCTCAGGATTTCACCCATGAGACTTTGAAAAAAATTCTAACTTAAACATTGGTTTTGACACTAAGATGATAAACTCCTGGAATAGTCTATACCCTAACCTTTTTTTTTAAAATTGGATGAAATGCAATATCCCTTGTATTTGATCCAGGAGAAAACATGATACAAACAGTAATTTTGACCAGTCTTTGCATTTCTTGAGTTTATTGTTTTGATTTTCATTTCTCTCTCTTATTTGTTTCTCTTGCATTACAGGATGAAGTTTGTCCCAAAGCTGAAAGAGATACTGTTCAGAGGTGTGTGTGGGCATCTGCTGTTAATATCAAAGACAAGTTCATTTACGTAACTCAGCCTACTTTGGACAGAGTGCTTATTGTTGATGTACAATCCCAAAAAGTTGTGCAGGTACTTATTTCTAACTTTACAATTAATGACAAGTCTGGATGCAACATCTCCAGCTCTGCTTCACTATATGCTTTTCAGGGACATAGTTAACCTGACAATTACATCTTATGTCCGAAAACAATTCAACATATTGTTATTACAGTTCACACCAAACATTACTTACACTGAAAGTAATTAATGAACACCCCCCCCCATTTGTTTACTTTGTGCATTTGACAGCAGTTTGTGTTTAGTCACTTTCACCTTTCCGCTGAATATAGAGAGTTAGCCAGGGAGAAACTAACTGAAAAGACCTTTAGAAACATAAGGACGACGTTAAAAAAATATTTTAATATACTATTTAAAGAGTGCTCCATCAGAAAATGATTTTTTTTAATTTGTCAATTAAAAAAATAATATCCATTGTAGAAGTTGTTATAGTCGCTATATACAGATATTCAAGATTCTATGTGTTAGGTTCTATGCTGTGCCTCTTAAACACAGTGTAACCCACACACCTCCTAGGTGTGATGTTCTTTCCCAGCTAGTGGCATGGAGACCACTTAGAGAGCAATTAATGAGCCTGCTTTGCAGCCTTAACTAACAGGCTTTTAGTTCCTGTGGTAGAGGCTGATGCACTGAGCTCTAGAGGTCTCCTGGCTTCCAACGACCAGGTCTGTCAGTGTTACAAGTGGGGGCTCATCCGGGATTTCAACTGAGAAGTCTCTGAAACTTGGGTCACGCTTCCTCATCTAGGGGAAGTATGTAACCCACACACCTCCTGGGTGTGATGTTCTGTCCCACTTAGAGAGCAATTAATGAGTCTGCTCTACAGCCTTACCTAACAGCCACTTGGCTTTTAGTTCATGCAGTAGAGGCTCATGCTTTCAGCTCCAGAGGTCCTCGGTTTGATCTCGCCCGCCGACGACCATGGTCTGTCGGCATTGCAAGAGCACAAAATTCCACAGCTCGGAGAGTGAAGCTTAAGGTGACTTTAAGCCATCTTTCTCTCCTCTCACTTCTTGGCTGCTAGAGAGGTAGGGAGGCCCCCAACATGACTTTGACAACCCTGAGGGGCTTCGTAAGTTATGGCAAACTGTGTTCTCCATTTGCATCAAGAGCTCCTCAGGCTCTTTTATGCTTCCACAGAAAGGTCCTAGCAGAGGTGAGACTCCCTCCCAGTTGCTCCAGGGTGTGCAGTTTTGATTTGTTAACAAGGCCATGTAAAATCTTACTACAGGCTCAGTTCTGGTGACATTACTCACATGCACAGTCACACTGATGTCAATAACCCAGTAGTCCTTATTCATGTGAGTCCTCCCATTTAAGTCAATCAAGATGAGGATTCATATGAGTAAGGACTACAAGACTGAGCACTGTGGTCCTGATCTTGCTCCATTTGAACTCTGTGGAAATTTTTATCATTAACGTTAATGGCAGCAGGATCAGCCCCTCTATCACCAGCTACGAGGGATGCTCAAATATAAAAATGTGCATGGAGAATAATAGAATAAGCTTTACAATGTCTAAAAATGTATCTCCAAAATATGAAGAGGTTACTTGTTGTAAACTCTCATGTGTTTACAGTTCATAATAAGACAGATCAAATTTACAATAGGCACAGTTGCAATAGAACTCCTTTTCCTCTTAGTTCAATTTGTTTAATACCTCCACAAAGGCATTATACGCCATTTTTCATTTTTAATCCAAAGATTATATACAGTGGAATATATTATACTATACAGTCTTTCTGACTGTTGGCATCTGACCAAGAAAATTAGCTTTACTTTGTTTCCAGCTGGAACACAGGTCAGCTAATTACAGGCATTCAGTTCGGAACTGTCAACAGTCTTTTGCCAGCAAAGAAGTTTTCTAATTACTGTCCATTTCAGAACATGTAGAATCATCTTTAAACTTATTTTAAAAGTAGAGCTCCGCACTTTCTAAAATAAATTTAACTCTGTTGCAAGCATCTATGAATCCAGTTCATGAATAAGCCTGATAACTTCTTAACAATTCATCTGTCATGCTCAGAAAAAAAGGCAATTATTTCAATGTGAGGGTTTCTTATACCACAGTACATGTTCTCATTCAAATTGCAATCACACAGTGTTTATAATGTCTACAAGATTCTTTGTGTAACATGATGTAATGTTCATGTATAACACATGCTTTTTAACAAAATATACATTTTATTTTTAATAGCACTTTATGAGTCTAACAAAAATATGCAAATACAACCAAAGTTTTTAACTTGAGGTATAAATCATTCCAATTACTCGTTTTTTAAATTATTTTTCTGTCATCATAAAATTCAATGGAATACATCGTTAAACTACCCTAAATTAGTAGGGCTTTTTCTGGAGCCCACTCTGTGTTGCCATGCAAGAGTTCCCAGTGCTGTGGGAGGAAGAGGATTGTGGATGGGGAACAGAGCAACCCTGGTCTGCACCAGTGACTAAGACATCTCCTTAATATAGGAGGCACAAGCCACCTCCCACCAGTCCAGGCTGACCCTACAGCCAGTGCAAGGATGGCTTCCCCAGAAAATCTAAGTTTTTGCCCAAGAAAAATTTGAATATCAAGGAAAATTCCTATTATGAAACTGAGATATATTTGTATCAAGCAAAATATCAAATGATAATACTGCTGGACAATAACTTGAGGAACTACAGAGGTGGCGTTTGTCCAGGAATATAAGCCTCAGTCTTAATGGTACAAGGCGACTTATATTAGTGAAAGAAATGCATTTTCCCCCAATAAACTTGAAAATACTTAATTCAGACAAATATAAATATAAGATAGTCCTCAAAGGTGTTATAGGAAGTCAGATAATAGGGCTAAGAATATCTGTTGGACTAGAGAAATTAACTGAAAAGCAGCCTGTCTCTCTATTTAAGTGATTGAATAGAGCTTCTTAGCTCAACTGGCTTTCCAGCACATGGGATATGCTTAGGCAATCACTGCAAAAATACCATGGGACTTGCCTCATATGAGTGGTTGCTGTTAACCATGCACATACTTAAAATATATAGCTTGACAGCAGCCTGAAAAATCTGCAAGTGTTTAAGTAAAGAAGAAAAAAAGTCCATAAGAAGTTTCTACACATAGTACAAGAAATACTTTGCTCAGCATTGCTGGTATTACCACAGAAACAGTCCTGTTCTCCTTATCTTTTAATAAAACATCTGCTTTCACCTCCCCACCTTTTTCCCCCCTAAGCACTAGTAATTTTTTTCTTTCCCTTTAGGTTAGGTCTGTAAATATATACTTTAAAATGGAGTGAAAGGGGAGCTTAACTTCTTACTCATGTCAGTTGTTTGAAAAGTATTTATTTCTGTTATTCATATGAGTACAATTTCCTAGCACAGGAAATTGCAAAAAGTCAAAGTTTCTTGGAAAATATAATAGTAAGCTGTTTGTTCGGCTGCTTCTTAATAGATTGCCTCCTTTGTAAGTAACTAAGATAAAATCTAAAAAACCTGTCTCCTCTGTATATAAATAAGGTCATACCTCCTAAAATAGAGTCCACCTGGATCAGTGGGTTAAAGACTTGATTGGACCTGCTGGGAAGGGAACAGACTCTGAGGGTGAAAGTGGAGTGAGTGCAAGCAGGAGGAATGCAGGTAGTACTTCCTCTTCCCTGGGCTTGCTGTCTCCCCTTGGCCAGCAAGAGGGAGACAGGACCTGCTTGATGCACTCATCCCTCATTAATTTAAATCCTTATCTGTTGTTGTTGTTTTGTTATTTGGGGGGGGCGGAGTTTGGAGCCTCTTGTTCCATTTCTAGCTGTCCTCTCTTTTAGTAATCTGTTACTTAAATACAGAGCATAATTATTGTCACGTTGAATATCACTTAAACTCTAATTCCTCAAGATAAAACTCCATAAAACTGGTGTGGAGAAAGTAAGCAACTAAAGAAGTGTTATTTAATCCTTCTCATAACACAAGAACTAGGGGGTCACCAAATGAAATTAATAGGCAGCAGGTTTAAAACAAACAAAAGGAAGTGTTTTTTCACACAATGCACAGACAACATGTGGAACACCTTGCCAGAGGGTGAAGGCCAAGACTATAACAGAGTTAAAAAAATAACTCGATAAGTTAATGGATGATAGGCCCATTAATGGCTATTAGCCAGGATGGGCAGAGATAGTATCCCTAGTCTCTGTTTGCCAGAAGCTGGGAATGGGTGAGAGCGGGTGGGTCACTTGATGATTACCTGTTCTGTTCATTCCCTTTGGGGCACCTAGCATTGGCCACTGTTGGAAGACAGGATACTGAGATGGATGGACCTTTGGTCTGACCGAGTATGGCCATTCTTATGTTCTTATATCTGCTTTGCAAAACTGAGTTTTCAGACATGCAAAAAAAAAGTGTTCTCGTCAGGATCAAAAGTGGGGAAAACAGAGAGATACATGGATTCAATAATGAAGAAATCTATCAAGTTTCTAAAGTGAAGAAACTCTAAGTCACTAAAATCAATTTTTCATGTTTTGTGCAAACGTTTATGCTGCAGAGTTCCTATCTAAATTTTATCTTTTATTTTGCTTCATTCATTTATTGTCCTTTTAATTTCTGTTGTGATTTTGTTTGGGCTGAACTTTTTCTAGCTGGCGTTATTTATTTATTTGATAAAAATCGACAGTAAAGGGAAAAATGTACCGGTACATATGAGAGAATTTGGTTCTAAGATGATGTATTTTTAGGGATATATACATGGAAATAAATAGTGAATATGAGATGACCGATCCTATGTTGAATGTTCTGAGTTACAAATGATTATTGCAAACAAGCACATGCTTATCTTTAAGCACGAATGATCCCTTTAACTTTAGTTGGACTAGTCACATGCATAAAATTAAGTATCTGCAGGATATGGGCCTTAAACAAATCTTTAGGGCAGTGATTGCCTTCTTTGTTTGTGCTATGTCTGTCACAATGGGAATTAGGATTGGGAATTTGGGGCATTACCAAGAGGGAAGAAATCATAAATATTTGTCATTTAGACCATTCCTTTGAAGTAGCTAAATGGAAATTTGAGGCAAATTAAATAGTACATCAGTCTAGCTATTGTTTTAGACACTAAGTAGCTTAACTCCACAGTACTCTAAAAGTTTTATAAAGTGTGAATTACTTTTTACGAGGGTTATCTTGCTGCTTAAAAAAGAGAACTAGTAAACAACTGACTTCATTGTGTGTGTTCAAAAGGGAAACCAGGTTCTGCTTAGCAGCAGAGGCTTGTTCTGAGACCTCAGGAGTACGGTTAAGTATCATCTGCAGTCTCATCCAGCCATTAGTGCATTATCTGGAGGATCGACATCATTAGTTTAAATTAGGTTCACTTAATTAGCCAGCTGGTACTCTCCTTGACAAACTGATAAACAGGCTGTGCTTTACAGTTCCATAATGGCAAGACCAAAAACCAGAGTGCCACATGTTATTTTTTCTACTGTAATGACCAAAATAGAAAAATTATCCCTACAGTTGTTTTACTTCACTTATAATACGTGTCACTTAATCAAATGCTCTGTTGTCCTCCACTTATAAAGTCTTCAGATATGTTCTCAGCTGTGTGATTTTGTTAACAAGCCATTTCCAAGAAAGGAAAGAAGAACATGCAAATACCTAAAATAATTGGTTGGGCTGAAGAGGTACAGAACTCAAATTAGTTATACTGAATTAACCTATTGAACTCTGTGACCTACTAGGACTTGATCATAAGGCTTCAAATTTTTTATTATAATGGCAATATATACCTATCTCATAGAACTGGAAGGGACCTTGAAAGGTCATGGAGTCTAGTTCCCTGCTTTCACAGTAAGACCAAGTACTGTCCTTGACAGATTTTTGCCCCAGATCCCTAAATGGCCCCCCTCAAGGATTGAGTTTACAACCCTGGACTTAGCTGGCCAGTGCTCAAATCACTGAGCTATCCCTCCACCCCGAAAAGCAGGGAATATTATTGGACCCAAATTCTGATCTCACACTGATATAACTGTGTTGATACCAACAGAATTACTCCAGATTTATTCATTTGGGGCTAGATTCACAAAGAAACTTAGCCATGGTGATGCTGTACCCCTATAGGACTCAGGGGCAGCTGAGCAGAGGTTTTGTGAATTCTACTGTGGCCTGATTCTGACTTTTAGGCACCTGAAGTGGCAGTACCTAAGTCTCTGAATCCAGGCCTTAGTGAATTATTACAGTTACTGGGAGGAAAAAGTCTACCTTTTCTCTATTCTCATTTTCTCTCTAGCTTTGCAATGAGTTTAAATGTTTAGATATTTCTGTATTTTATTAAGGTTATATGAACAGTTCTGGTGGAATTCTGAACTAGCATGAATACATTTGATTTGAGTCAGTCCAATACTCTTTCCTACATGTTCCACAGCCTTGAAATGACATTGCATCCTGACACATTTTTTCCCAACTTAGTAAGGTTTCGGTTGTAATATCATCATGAAGATCTCATACAACGCATGTGTCTACACTGCAATCAAAGATATGATGGTAGCTTGGGTAGGCATATCCACACTAGCTTAAATCTAGCTAGCATGGCTAAAAATAGCAGTGAAGACATGGCAATACAGGCCTTAGCACAAACCGTACAGTCGCACCTGAAACCGTAGCCTGGTCCAAGGTTCATGATGCTGTATCTTCACTAGAAGCAGCAAAGAATCCTGTGGCACCTTATAGACTAACACACGTTTTGCAGCATGAGCTTTCGTGGGTGAATACCCACTTCTTCGGATGCAAGCAGTGGAAATTTCCAGAGGCAGGTGTATATATAAGCAAGCAAGAAGCAAGCTAGAGAAAACGAGGTTAGATCAATCAGGGAGGATGAGGCCCTGTTCCAGCAGCTGAGGTGTGAAAACCAAGGGAGGAGAAACTGGTTCTGTAATTGGCAAGCCATTCACAGTCTTTGTTTAGTCCTGAGCTGATGGTGTTAAATTTGCAGATGAACTGGAGCTCAGCAGTTTCTCTTTGAAGTCTGGTCCTAAAGTTTTTTTGCTGTAGGATGGCCACCTTAAAATCTGCTATTGTGTGGCCAGGGAGGTTCTCTACTCAGACCCTATGCCACCAGCACTCCCAGCTATCTCCGTGACACCACTGATTTCCTGAGGAAATTACAATGCATTGGTGACCTTCCAGAAAACACCATCCTAGCCACCATGGATGTAGAGGCTCTCTACACAAACATCCCACACACTGATGGAATACAAGCTGTCAGGAACAGTATCCCTGATGATACCACAGCACAACTGGTTGCTGAGCTCTGTGCCTTTATCCTCACACACAACTATTTCAAATTTAATGACAATATATATCTCCAGATCAGTGGCACCGTTATGGGCACCCGCATGGCCCCACAATATGCCAATATTTTTATGGCCAACCTGGAACAACGCTTCTTCAGCTCCCGTCCACTCACGCCCCTTCTCTACCTACGCTACATTGATGACATCTTCATCATCTGGACCCATGGGAAGGAGACTCTGGAAAAATTCCACCATGATTTCAACAGCTTCCACCCCTCCATCAACCTCAGCCTGGACCTATCTACATGGGAGGTCCACTTCCTAGACACCATGGTGCAAATAAGTGGTGGTCACATTAACACCACCCTATACCGAAAACCCACCGACCGCTATGCCTACCTTCATGCCTCCAGCTTCCATCCCGGGCACACCACAAGATCCATTGTCTACAGCCAAGCACTGAGGTATAACCGGATCTGCTCTAACCCCGCAGACAGAGACCAACACCTAGAAAATCTCCACCAAGCATTCTCAAGACTACAGTACCCACACGAGGAAATAAGGAAACAGATCAACAGAGCCAGATGTGTACCCAGAAGCCTCCTACTGCAAGACAAATCCAAGAAAGAAACCAACAGGACTCCACTGGCCATCACATACAGTCCCCAGCTCAAACCCCTCCAACGCATCATCAGGGATCTACAACCCATCCTGGACAATGATCCCACACTTTCACAGGCCTTGGGTGGCAGGCCAGTCCTCGCCCACAGACAACCTGCCAACCTGAAGCATATTCTCACCAGCAACTGCACACCGCACCATAGTAACTCTAGCTCAGGAACCAACCCATGCAACAAACCTCCATGCCAACTCTGCCCACATATCTACACCAGCAACACCATCACAGGACCTAACCAGATCAGCCACACCATCACCGGTTCATTCACCTGCACGTCCACCAATGTAATATATGCCATCATATGCCAGCAATGCCCCTCTGCTATGTACATCGGCCAAACTGGACAGTCTCTAAGGAAAAGGATAAATGGACACAAATCAGACATTAGGAATGGCAATATACAGAAACCTGTAGGAGAACACTTCAACCTCCCTGGCCACACAATAGCAGATTTTAAGGTGGCCATCCTACAGCAAAAAAACTTTAGGACCAGACTTCAAAGAGAAACTGCTGAGCTCCAGTTCATCTGCAAAATTAACACCATCAGCTCAGGACTAAACAAAGACTGTGAATGGCTTGCCAATTACAGAACCAGTTTCTCCTCCCTTGGTTTTCACACCTCAGCTGCTGGAACAGGGCCTCATCCTCCCTGATTGATCTAACTTCGTTATCTCTAGCTTGCTTCTTGCTTGCTTATATATACACCTGCCCCTGGAAATTTCCACTGCTTGCATCCGAAGAAGTGGGTATTCACCCACGAAAGCTCATGCTGCAAAACGTGTGTTAGTCTATAAGGTGCCACAGGATTCTTTGCTGCTTCTACAGTACCAGACTAACACGGCTACCCCTCTGATACGTGTATCTTCACTGTTACTTTCAACCATGCTAGCTAGATTAAAGCTAATGCAGGTATGCCTTCCTGAACTGCAATCACATCTTTGATTGCTGTGTAGATGTACCCTATATGACCTAAAAAGAATAAAATATAGATTGCTTGCTTTTGAAGCTAGCTTTCTTATCTTCTCTTTTTGAAGTTGGGCTCCAAGCCTCTTCTGGGTCTCATTGCATATGATGTCACATAGTAGTTTTAATGAAATTGAAAAGTCAGAGCTGCCAAAAATGTAGCTAGAATCCAAACCAGAACGTCTTTCACCCACCCACATAGTTTCCCCATAAATACCCAGAACCAATATTGTCCCATCCAGATAAGAACATTTTATATAGTGCAATAAGATTTTTCACTCTGAAAAAGAGAAGGCAAGTGTTACCTACTTTTGACAATTCTGCCTCTATTGTAAATACTGTTAAAGGTTGGTAAGATGTTCTACTGAACGTATTTTGTAAAAATACAAAAATATCAAAATATGAAATTCAATTAATTTAAAAACAAAAGTAGTATTGATCTGTAGCAGAAGCACCCAATTAGGTAGAATAAGAACATTTTTGTGGCAGTCATTTCATTCAAGTTTAGTAAATTAAATACTAATTATTAACAAATGTTGACTGACTAATAAAAGTACTAATTTATACACAATACTATACAAACTGTTTCCTTATTAATGGTGGCCTTATCATTTTAGTAATCCAGCTAGGAATGAAATGTGTTGTACAAATGTGCCTGCTGTTTTAAGCTCTGAAATTTTTAGGGGGATTTTTCAAACTTTAATCTACAACTCGAGAGAAATGCAAAACTTTTAGTGTGCTATATTATCAAAATGCCTTTCCCTTTTCAGTCAATGTCCAGTAAAAAGTCTTACCCATATTCATTAAGTGTTATATACAATGTGGTAAGGAGGTTAAATAAAAATTTGGCTGACTTGCCACTTTTGTCTTGAGCTTCTTTGTAGCTCCAGTATAGTATACAGTCAGATGCTGAGTGAACATATATCTCTGTCACGTTGTGCAAATAATGAACAAAGATGACTATTTAAGCAGAAGTACAGTAGCTTCAAATCAATCAGAGTCCTGCTTCAACAATTGGCAGCCTGATTTTTATACGTGGACTTATGGCATCTGGAAGATCTCATTCAGTCATAATTTCTTGTATTATTCTATTTTTATTTTTATTTTCTGAAATCAAAAAGAGATTATTTCTACTTTTTTTACACTATAGGCAGTAAGCACAGACCCTGTTCCAGTGAAACTACACTATGACAAATCACATGATCAGGTATGGGTGCTCAGCTGGGGAAACATGGAGAAGAATTCACCGACATTGCAGGTCAGTATACTTTGTGAATCTTTGCAGTAATGCTAATACTCAAGCTTAACAAATGTCAGTGGGTAGTGCAGGCCTTGCTGGAGCCCTAGGCTTAAAGTATGAACTAAAGAAAGACTGGGAACCAAAGCAGGCCTTGTCAGAAAAGTGACACTAGGTATCAGCTAACTAAGCGTGTCCCTGACCTGAGAGAATGGTATAGGAACACACAGAGTGCTCAACTAAGTATGTAAAGAAATTCCTAAGAAGGTGGTACAGAAAACCACAGACCTACTGTAAAGATAAAGATGGGATGACAGGATAATGGATGAGGATGTTTTGTTTGAACTACAAAGTACAAAGGTGGTAACAACATACGGAATGTAATATGTAACTTGTATGTATCAATGTATAAAAAGGGAGTGGAAGGAGGGCTGTCTCCGTAATGGCCTAGTGGATAACACTGTTGATTGATTCGGTACCTTGTCACAGACATGCATGTGTTAGTGTCCCTGTGACCCATTGGACAGGGTGCTAGCACAGAGCTTTGCTTACAATCAACCTGGCCAAGCCTTCACCACCAAACCAAGCCTGTGGTCTTTCTTTGAGTAACATTGAGATCCGCTGAATCAACAAACTACACTCTCTGCTGATGCAGAATACACAGAAGTTCCAGAAACAGCAGTACCAGCAGCACTAGCAACACTAACAACATAACAGATTCATGTCCTGGCATTTTACCATCTAGAGACCTGGGTTCAAAATTTTTAGGTCATAAATTTGGGACCTGATTCAGCTAAGCACGTAAGCCCTTATATATGTCCATCCCTATTCAGGACAGCATTTAAGGAAATGTTTTATGTCCTGAATAAGGATGCTTTCCACAATCAGGGCCTTGATGGGCTCAGCATATCCTGGGAGGATACTTGCATGCATGACAAAATAGCAAATATAGAATTTGATCATGTCGAGTGTGGAGGATCTTGAATGGTCACTGGCATCACTGGGAGTCTAGAAGGTTCATCACCTCCCAAGAAGATCGCAGCATCTCTCAAAATAGAGCACAAAGAATGGAAGACACTAGTCAAGAGAAGAAAAATAGAGCTAAAATATTTGGTTTATGTGCTTTTATATATATATATATATATATATATATATATATATATGTATATATATATATATATATATATATATATATATATATAAACTAAGACAATTAAACAGAATGGTCTTGGGGAAGACCGTTTTCATTGTATACCCAGATTAGTTTTTCACTGGGAATACTTTTTCATTCAGCAAATAAAAAGCGATTTAAAATTACATGGAAACAGTATTTCATCCCAAAATTATTAAATTATATGGAAACCTGACAATCTGCTTAATCACAACATTTTGTGTGTCTTCCTTTAAATATAATATTAATAATCTCAACAATGGTGATAAAGTGAACTACCTAAAAGTAATTCAGATAACCAGTGAATTTGTTTACTGAAGGTTGTTTTCATCATATTCATATCTAAAGGGGTGATTCTACTGAATTGATAATGGCAGTGGGACACAGGCAGCTACAAAACATTATTCTTGTAACCTATCTTTTGAATGTAGACTGTGTGTGTTGCAACTGACTATGACTGTATGTCTGGTTGGAGCATTCACTGGATTTTAAGCATGTTGATCTGCTACCTAGATGTAGCATTACTAAACTGCATTTCAGAAAAATTATGCAGGCTTTATGGAGATGTGGGCAAGCTAACAAAAACCCATAATGTGAACTGTTTTTTGGAAATAAAAGAATAAATAGCTTCACTTTTACAATGTTTGTGAGCATGTGCAACTCTAAGTACAGTCACTGGAGAGCAATTTAAAAAATACATTTCAACAGTTGTACTTATTTTTTTTATTTTTTCATACTGTTTTCTACTTCTATTTAAAACAACATCATGACAATATGGTAATCTCCTGCTCTACTTGATATTTTTCTACTATAATTTCAGGGTACCTGGCTATTTCATTTTACCTTTTCCTTTCCTACTGCTTTACAGAATCTTCCCCCATACATCCCCTTTTTTTGCTGTATAAAGATTAAGGCTAAGATTTAAAAAAAAAATGAGTGCAAGTGGGGTGGGAACTACTGGATACACTTTGCATTTTGAAAATTTGGCCCTTTAATTTAGATGCCCCATTGTGGATTCAGCAGCTTGATTTCAGGCAATAATTAAAAAAAAAAAAATCTTGTTCTTGACCTTGGCCTAAGAAAACTGTACTAGAATAAAAGGTAAGCATGAGGATTGTTGTACTAATTTAGATGGAATATATGGTGACAGAGTGAGAGTAGCCTTAGGCTGACTCACCAGGCTGGGCATTTGTTAAGCATCCCCACATGGGGCAAATTAGGGAGATAATTAGTTAAGGACTGAATGATTAACCAGTTAACAAGGTGCCTCAGCTCATCAAGGGAGGACAGCTAAAAGAGAGACAGGAAGAGGAAGAGGGGAATGCTGGAAGAAAGAAATAAAATCACCAGTGTAGCCATACCCAAGGAAACCTAGGATCTCAGGGAGATGTGATCTCTCTCCTCTCTCACACTGTGCCTAGGGAGAATGTAAGAACCTCAAGCAGCAGGGTACTTGTTCTTTTATATTCACACTGTAAATAGGGCACTGGCTGTTGAACTTGCCATGAGTTCTATGTTCATTAAGACTGTTGGCAGTAAGGACAGAGTGAGGGAACCCTGCTGTGTGACAGGGCCCAAAAAGTGAAAGGTGTTAGACAACGCTGTGTAACATTAAACAGTGTTAAAGAAGGTTTGGTACACAGAGACCTTAGCCTGCTTAGTACCATGGCAAAAACAACACTCAACATCTTGTTAACTTTTTATTAATGATACAGAAAAAAGGAAAAACAGTTAAAGCATTTGAGATGTAAAGTATTATGTGAGTCTTCCTTTCCTTTAGCTGGAGAGAGTTTGAGGCGGGTGGGGATCTTGTTTGACAGTCTCTTAGATGGTATTAAAGATGGTAGTAACTATCCTCTTTGGGGAAAAAAGAAATTAGTTGAGATGGTCTAGAACTTTAGAGGCTGCTGCTGTTAAAGATTAATCCTGTTTCCTAAAAAGATAAAACAAGGCAAACACTCAAAAAGGGAAGAGAAAAGAATAGCAAAGGTAGAAAATGCAATTTGTCTTTGATGTTGGCTTTCACTTGGAACCTTACTGCTGGAAAAACACAGGCACAGCATACTGTCTTATTAGTCACTCTGAGACATGGCAAATTTGTACCAGCATCAGGCTGTAGGGCATTGCTTTCAGCTGCCTCTTTTTGGTCACAGACTCACAGCAAGGAAATAAGGTTAGCAAGGAAAAGAACACATAGGGAGTGTGAGGAAGAAAGACAGTCTCACATTCCAGAACTGGTGGAGGTGGTGTCGTCTTCTGGGTCTCTCTCTGGCCTGGTCTGATCAGGGTATCTCTCCAGGATTAGAATGAAGATAGGGGTAGCAGCATGATGGTGAAGTAGCCAGTTGTTTTCCAAAGTCTCTTTAACTACCCCAAAAGGAGTAGCCTTCATCATTTTGTCCACCAACTAGGCCTAATTTCCAACACATCTATTTTAGTTCATTAATTTCTGATCCTTAATGTCTCTTGTTTACCAGTCATAATTTTAACAAAGTTCTTGAATTATATTAGTAGGAGTTTTTTGTTTGTATTAATTCAGTCTTTGTGTTTTACTTTGCACCTTTTCCCATCAACATTTGTTGTTGTTCGTTACAGTAACATTTTTTACACACTTTTACAATTGAGCTCACAATTAGGATAAATGTGTAAGCCTGATCATTACAACAGTGTTAAAGCCTGGACACACAATGATTCTCCAAAATCTGTAATACCGGTCAGTTTTACTCCATTGTCTTTGAACTGCTCTTTATCAGCATAGCCAAAGATTAATGCAAACAGGAGTTGAATAAAAAGGCAATTGATGATGGACTATTACCATTTATTAAAGTTGACTTGCATATAATAGCATTCCTGTGGTGACAATGGTGCAGTTCAGGGGGAGGGTTTCTTTAAACCTGCTTATTATTTTGAATCAAACCCTATTAATTCAAACTAATTGTTGGATTAATTAAAGCATGTAATACTATTTTTATTACTCTAGGTAATAACACAGGCCAGTGGGAGCATTTCTCACCACACAATCCATACTCAGCCAGTGGGAAAACAGTTTGATAGAGTGGATGACTTTTTCATTCCAACTACAACCCTAATCATCACCCATATTAGGTAAGTTCCATATAAGTCATAATATTTTGTAATTAACTTTCAAATGAACCATGACATCTCATGTAAAGAAAGCACTGTATTGTTTGAAAAAAAAACAATAATGATAACTTTATAACACAGTAATAAATGTTGTTCTATATGGGCCCGCTTCAGTGGGAATTTTGCTGAGTAAAGACTAAGTATGTCAGACTTTGGCCATGTACCAGCATATTTCTTCCTGATCTTGTTATATATTGAAAACGTCCACTGATGTCAGTAAGGGCTCCACACATGGAATAATGTTGGGATTGAGTGTTCTCTGGTTATTTGATTTATTTGTGGAGTCTGGATGCTTCCTTGAATGAAGGTCACAGATAACAGTTTGTTAATATTGCTATCCATTGTGCACACACTTGACAGTCCCATTGACAATGCAGAATTGAGCCCGGAGAATTGATAACCAAAGAACAACTTTTCTGACAGAGACTACATTAGATAATAACCAATTGCTTTCTTAATTGTGCCCTCACAAATGAATGTGCATGAATTCTTGTACAGTGAGTTTCTTGCTGTTTCTTCATGACAAAAAGTACATCTCTTATTGGTTTTAGTGGGAGCTCATTACAATCTGTGCTGGAAGAGGTTGTACATTTCATGGACTCTAGCTGTATCTCTCAAGGAGTGTAACAATCCACTAGTTGAACCACTGGAACCTATAAATTCCATGAACTGTGCTTATTTGTCCTACAGACTCTATAAACTCTGCCTGTAAAATGAATATTCCAGGTACGGGGAAAGTGGCCAGTTGGATTTTATGGAGACATGGGTTAGTCAGAGAGGAAAAAGAAATTGTGAAGAGGTGAGGGAAGGAGGGAAATATTTGAAAAGAGAAAGAAAGGAGAAAATCTCATGTTTCCACCCACGGCCCAATCTCTCCATCCCACTCACTTCAAAAGAGAAGATCTAGAAGTCCCCATACCATCACCATATGCTGTAACCAACGATATATGTAAATATAGCAGATATATTAAATGGCTTTTTTTTTCAAATTTGCCTATAGCAGTTACTAATGCTTCAATCTATAGCAGATGCAGAATTCAGTCATATATTCCTCCAAAACTTGCATTAATTCTGATTGGGAGCTTTGTGTGCTCAAGGAATGCAAGGTCAGCCCCGGAATAACCTCATCCTGTTTTTACTTCAAACCAGTGTTGCAAATAATTGAGCTTTTTGTTTAGTACTCTGAGTTTCAAAGGTTTTTGATACTTGTACAAAACTGCTTTAATTAGGAATATCTTCACTATAAATGAACAAGCATCATTCACTCTGAGGGAGATTCAGCTATAATTTCAAATCATATATATTCTCCCTTTTTAAAATATATATTTAGAAGTTTGGCATTGGCTTTCTTTTAAATCTGAAATTTAGAAATTTATCATTAGAAGTATCTGTCAGTGTCTATTTCTGAATTCAAATGAGTAAGAAAGAGACTGAGCTGTTGAAATTCATAAAACTAAAAATATTCCCTATACCTTTGATGAATCTGGTCCTTTGTATCAGAAAGCATCTTTGCAGTTCTCCTGAAGATGCTGTCACATTAAAAGGCAAAATGTCTAATTTTCCATGGAATTCATAGATAACAAGTGAATTATCACCCTGTCATATGTAAATGAAAACATATAGTAAATGTAAATTAACACATTTGAATAATAAATTATGATTCCAAGTACCATTACTGTGCACATATTTCTTTAATTAAATCAATTTAAACATGAGTACACACTATCCCTGAATAAGTGCACAAACATTCCTTATCGTCATGCTTAGAAAATCATTAAACTATGTCTGCTACATTTTGGAGTAGTAGTACTTTAAAGGCAATGGCCACTGTTTATGTAAAGTAGCAATCAAGTAAGGAAGCACTTGTCCTAGTATAAGTGGAATATAATTTGTTTATTTCTGCATTAATGCCCTGGGGAAACTCAGTTTCTATTGAATTCTCTCATTAATGGCATGCAGTGGTGATGGTTCTTACCTGGACAGATGCCCACAAACCCTTAATTCATAATGGAGAGCAACATTTAAAGGACAGAGCTGGCATTGATCTACCTTGAAGTGCTGGGCTGATTCATTTAATTGTCTTCCTGAGCAATATTTCAACTAATGGATCCTGTTGGGCACTTCTACATGTTGCTAATTGTATTCAGTTTAAGCAGTATAGCTTAAGCATAACACTAAAATACAGTGTGCTTTTACATCCCATGGCATGGCTACCAGTAAAAAGCTTTGTCAGAATAAAGATAATGAGTCAACTTTCTAAATTAAATATAGGTATCTATTGTAACATTTTTCAGATAGGCACATATTGTGCCATTTTTGTAATGAACCATATTAGTATTAAATATATTTATTTTGTTTCCATGAAAGACAAAAAGATTTAGGCAGACACATTTATTTAAAGGGATGCTACCAACTTTATCAGGGCCAAAATTTAATATATCTATAAAACATTCCTTGTGCAGATTTTTACAGTGGAACAGAGGTGACATTTCAATTAGGTACATTAATTTGCCTACAGTCAGAACAAGAAACAGAAATGTGGAAATGTACGTAGGTTCATAGATTATAAGAACACAAGGGCCTGCTATGATCATCTAGTCTGATCTACTGTATAACACAGGCCATAGAACTTCCCTGAACTAATTCCTGATAGAAGTAGAAGGCATCTTTTATAAAAACAACCAATCTTGATTTTAAAATGGCCACTGATGATGAGTCCACCACCACCTTTGGAAGTGGTTCCAAAGGTTAATTATCCTTATTGTTAATAACTTGCATCGTATTTCCAGACTGAATTTGTTTAGTTTCAACTTCCAGCCATTGGATCTTGTTATACCTTTGTCTCCTAGACTGAAGAGCCCATTGTAAATGTTCTTCATGTAGGTTCTTCTAAAATGTGATTGAGTCATCCCTTAACCTTCTCTTTGCTAAGCTAAGTAGACTGAGATCCTTGAGTGTATCACTATAATCATTTCTGTGCCTCTTCTCTGAACCCTTGCCCATTTTCAACATCCTTTTGAATTGTGAAGACCAGAACTAGACATAGTATTTCAGCAGTAGCTTCAGTGGTGCTAAATACAGAGATAATTTAACCTTCATACTCCTACCCAAGTCTAAAAAAGGCAAAAGAGCCAACAGTGACCTGGGAATGGGAAAGGATAAAGGGCCTGATCCAAAGCCCATTGAAACCAGTGAGAATCTTTCTTATGACTTCAGCGGGTTTTGGAATACAGCCAACAGAATGAAAGGAAAGACGAAAAAGAAAACTAAAAATTACATTGTACACATTGAATTTTAAATTAAAAATACACAAAAAAGAAAAAGACGTAAATTGAGTGAAATATTGAAAGAATGAAATAGGATAAGGAGTGACAACATAAAATAGAAAGATACACAACTTTTAGGATTAGTGAATTTTATTTTATTTTTTGACGCTTCTGATTTCTGTAACTTATAATTTCTTTTGCAATTTCTTTTCAAGAAATAGTCTAAAATAAAATGGTCACTGTTTCAAAAGGGCTTGTAATATTTTTTTCTATGCTGACATAATTGATTTATGTATATAACCAATGAAATTAATTCCCCAGAGTTTGATTGGTTTCTGCTGCATTGGAAATGCCCTAAAATATATTTCCAAAATGACAACCCTCCTCATGCTTAGAAAAAACTCCAGTAAGGACATGCCATTTTCAAATTTCTAAAAGTTCAAATAGTGTCCTTTATTTTTAATCAATAGTGTATTTAAAATCAAAATAAAAAATTGTTTTTTGCAAATCGTTTGTCAGTATCATTAAAAGCCTCTGATCCTGAGTAGCAAATGACTTCTTCCTATTCAAAGAGGTAATTATTGCCTTTGCCTCTTTCTTCATATTATTTTCACCGAAAAAATTCTTGATTACCAATAGTTCAAATATTTCTGCAAATTCTCCCAATATTCATTCCAATCAAACAAATCCTGACCTTAGTCATACATGTGGAGCTTTTACCTCCCAAGGAATTGGACACTAAAAAGAGCTGCAGTTTGATTGTTAAAATTGTACCAACTCTGACTGCATCTTGTATTTAAAGAGGGAAAAAAAAGCAATGGTGCAGACAGAGATCACATTTGTATATTTTCTTCCACTTTTCTGGAGTAAATCTATTTAAATTTGTTCATTATTTAAGGAATTCGCCTTCCATTGTGCCTGACTTTCAAACACTTTGAGGTTTTGTTTAAATAAAAAATGAACTATATGAGCTGTGTGTCAGGGAAGGTTTTAAATTAACTGCAAAAGAGAAATCCATCAAATTAGTAGTGGTATGGAAAAACTGTCTAAATCTAACTTGTCATCAGTGAGCAATGAAAATACTCAATAACAGCACAAGTGTGTTAAGGATGTTAAGCAACAAATATCAGATTTCCTGCTTATTATCCTTTTGTGTATAAACCAACCAGGAGAACACATCATGAACTTGAATAGCAAGAGACAGCTACAAAGGAAATAACCCCACTGGCTGAGTGAGTTGATAGTGTTAATTGTTCAAGAGCTTCTCTTTGCTTTGTTAGAATTCAGTCCCCACTGACCATGCAAGAGCAGAGTTTTTCATCATAAAGAAAACCTTCTGGAGTTATGCACATTTGTCACTTGTAAACTAAATTATTTGAACGATGAGACAGATTACAGAATGTGCATGTTTTACCAAATTGGTGTCCAGGACAAATCTGAGGGTTGGTTTTTTTTTTTGGTGTTTTTCTTTGTTTTTTTTAATCTGAGGTTGTCTTGTGAAAAGACTATAGCTCTCAAAAGATGTCGTACGTAGTTTAAATGATATCACCTACATCATGCTCTTTCTACTGAGTTTTTATTTGTGCAGTACAGAGGCTAAAGAGGTTTGTATGAGAGGGATAGCATCTATATGTTTTGTACGTACATGTACATAAATGAAAATGAGAAATGTAAAGCAATGGTGGACTCTTAGTTCTTTCTCATTTTTACCTTTAACACAATTATATACTTATTTAAAACTTTATATAAATACAGATGAGTTTTATATTTTCATTTGAATGAGACTAACACTGACAGAACTATATTTGGTCACCCCTAGCAATTTGCTGTTTTTAATTTTACATTTAAAAAAGAAAAATACACTGCTTCTAAGTTACTCTTTAAAAAAATCTGACATATAAAATTAGTTGTTACATTTATCCATTTGTCATTTAAAAGGTATTCCTTGCTCCTTAGCAGCATTAACAGAACTGAATTATGCAAGACTTGTCCACTGAGTACTTCAAACATTCACCTAAATGAGCATTGGCCTATAGTTTTCAAAGCTCCTAAGCATTTAAAAGACTTCCGAGAGATGTGGACTTAGTACATTAGAGCAAAGAATTTTGGAGAAAATGGATTGGTGGGGGGAAAATGAGTTAAACTTTGTGTCTATTTCACTGAATAGTTGAATTAATCTGGGTGCTTCTGATTATTCCCTGAGAATAATATTTGAGATAGGACCAGATTAGTGTCTGTCTGAACATTATTTTAATGTGTTTTCTAAAGCTAATCCAGAATTGGAATCTGGAGTTATTTCCAGGGTTTTTGACCCAGATACACAGATGAATGCAGACACAACACACAGTACATAGGTTTAAACAGCAGACCATAACTTTTTATTGATCTGAATTAATGCTAGGATGAAAAGTATGATAAATTCCATCAGGCAAAGGGGTGGTCCAATAGAGGAAAATATGGCTTTATGCTACAACAACAACACAAACAAGGCCTCAACCCCTCAGTACCCTAAAGGTCTAGCCAGCCACAGATAGCCTTCTGATTCCTCCTGTTCTTGTTAGGGAATGAAGTTGGAGGGGAAATTCTGTGACCCATGTAAAACTGAAGAGACCTACTCTCACTCTACAAAAAGTGAATTAAGCAGATGCTTTGAGTCCTGTGCACAGGTTTATCCCATGAACTACACTACACTACAACTAAGAGCTACACTAATCCCATGCTGGACACCAGCTAAATGTTGTGTTGACTCTCAAAGCCCATCCCACCCAAAAAGGCTTCCCAGGTATCATGAGGAAGTAAAAAGCAAAACAATAAAAACTGAAAATCCTCAGAGCAATGGCCCATGCTTGTCCTGATATAAAATTTCTTCCCAAACTTTCCTCTGTAATTGAGGGGTGATATGGCTTAGCTAACAGCTTACTGGGACTCCCAGGTATGCTATTTTCAGGACAATTAAGTACCAGGGAGAGAGAGAGTAGGAGCCATTTGGACATCAGCAAAGATTGTGCCAGGCCTGGGGACAGACCTCAGGAGCTGACCAAACCCAGTTGGTTCCTTCCCCTGAGCTAGCCGGATGACTGGCAAGAGTGGGTGGAGCAAGTATCCTGCTTTGTTCCTGAAGCCCCCCCAGGCCCCTCTCCTTATAATAAGGATAATTGGAGATATATCTATCTCCTGGAACTGGAAGGGACCTTGAAAAGGTCATCAAGTCCAGCCCTCTGCCTTCATTAGCAGGACTAAGTACCGATTTTTGCCCCAGATCCCTAAGTGGCCCCCTCAAGGATTGAACTCACAACCCTGGGTTTAGCAGGCCAATGCTCAAACCACTGAACTATTCCCCAGCATTGGGAGGCAAAGGGCTGAGCACCTCTCCTACTCTATCTTTCAGCATGGCCAAGCGCATAGGGTGTGCCTTTCTCCCTCTGGTCTGGTCAAACTACTCCTTTCCCCTGCTAAAATAATGTTAAGCAAGCTACCAGACTCTGGCCACATTACTTTCAGTTAACCATCTTTAAACACCAAAGCAAACCATACAATAAAGGGCAGGTCTGTTAAAGGTAGCTCTAATATCTCCAGAATACCATGTCCTTTTTTCTAGTTACCAAATCCATGCCTGATTTTCTCAAATGCAGGTAGGAAACCTAAGATTTCCTCAATTACTCTAAGGTCAGGGAAGCACTCCCTGATGAGACTCTGAAAATCATGTGAATTTAACCCCATAATCTCTATGTCACTTTATGGCTTGGCAAGTCCCCCTGCCAGTTACATTGGGACAGGTGGTACCATGCATGTGAGAATTCCTCCAAGGGACAGCAAAGGACCTTCATTCCCTTGAGACTTAAAAAATGAAGGACACATGCTTGAAGTTGTCACTCAAGTAAAAGTTCCATTGACTTCAACGGGACTGTGTAGTGACTTCTGCACTGTTTCCTGAGACTCTAGTATCTGCTACTTGAGTCCAGTGCACTAGAATTCCATCTCGGGCAGATCACAAGCTGGAAGGACACTGTGGTACAACCCACTAAGGCACCAGTGAAACCTATAAATAATTGAGGGCTTGGTGGTAAGAGTGTATAGTCCTCAACTGAGGGTTTTTGTTTTTATTTTGAATTTTGCAAATCTTGAAAAAATGTGTAGCCTGTTATCAACTGCTACTTTGTTAGAACCTGTAACATATTGGCCCATTTCTGGTTTCAGTTAAATCATGCATGCATGTACATGTGTGTAAAAATATAGTTTCTTCTACTCACATATTCAGTGTTTACAGCCTGAAAGTAGATCCCACTGTTGCAGTCAAGGGCACTCAGATACCATGGTCATACAAGTAGACAAATAGTTAAAATGGAATCCCAAGGTCATTTATTCTGTTTTACTTAGGTTTTACTCAGACAAACTTACACCCAATTTATTCCCTTTGGAGATTTGTCTGTAAAAATTGAGTATGGACTTCAGTCTTTGGCCTCATATATTTCCCTTGAAGAAAATTTCATTCAATGAACCACTCTTCCTGCCAAGATAGATCAATACAAGCAATTATGTTGTCTCTTAATATCTGTTCCTTATCATAAAAATAGACATTTGTAATTAGTGTGTGGGATGGCTGCAAAAAGATTATTTTTGCAATGCCCACTAAAGTATGTTCTTAGAAGTCTAAGGAGCACAAGGGCTGATTATTTCAGTTCCGCAGTTCATAAATCTAAGGGAACAAAAGATAATTGGAATAAATTAAAGTCTATATTACACTGCTGTACAATGTTTCAAAGCAATATTAAATGAACTCATTGTAATGGATTCTCTCTAACTCTTTAGCTGTTTTAATCTTTTTAGCAAGCATTTTGAACATCATAGTTACCTGCCTCAATCTGTGAAAGAATGAACAATCAACCCACTAGTGAGGGATAGCTCGTGATCTGAGTAAAATTAAATATTCTGTTTGCAATGTCTCATTCTTCTCTTTCTGTTGTGTAGATAATAATAGGAGAAATATCCACTCTGAAATTATACTCATTTGCTCACGCCAGACTTTCTAAAAACTGAGCCGTCATTAAAAAGTCATTGGAAATACAACATTGTAAGAGTTCCTAAAAAAGTGAGCCACTTGGAAAGAATGAATGCATTAAAAAAACTCACAAAGTTTCCAACTTCATTCCAAAGCATAGGCTCTCACACTGCTGTAGAATAGCTGAAAGACTGGAAGTACATTCTTTGAACCAAATGCAAATCAGCACATTAAAAAAATATCACTTTGCTTCAGAAATCCTGTAAGATTAGAAATCATGAAATTTTGCTTTGATTTGCTTTGATTTGCAAATCAGATGATGCAGGCAGTAAATTCTGTGTCTATCCTTGTCAAAACAACAACAAAGAGATACAATTAAATTCTGGATTGTATATCCAATTAGCTAATGTGGTCTAGTTCAAAGATGATAGACCACAATTTAGTATTTTACAAATACTACTGAACATTGAGTAAGGGAAATGATAATTTATGCCAATTCATGCACATTAGTGAACAAAATATTAATGATGGGTTTATAATATAGGAAGCAGCGCTTCTCAGCAGTAATGTAAGCTAAGGGGGAAGTCATTTCGGGTGGTGCTTAAGGACACAGGCATAGAAGGCTCAGCAGCACCACAGCATGCCACCTTAGACCAAAAGAAGCTAATATGCCCCAACTCTGTGGGATCCACACTTTCAAGAGCAGAGGCCTTCTCTGAGGAGGAGGAGAATCTGTGGAGCAACTGCAATTAACAGTAACTGTAGTATCCAGTTGACACTTACTCTGAGCAGCCAGAGACAGAACAACTTGTGCAGGAGCTGCAAAATTTGGAGGCCCATGCTCACTGTAAACCACTTAATGGTGAGGAGAGCATTAGCTGGAAACTGCAAAAATAACCTTGCAGAATTTTTCAGCCCTCTTTCCCATTCCTATATCCCTTCTCCCCATCCAAAAAAGAGGTAAGAGTGCAATTTGGTGCATAAATAGCTTTTACAGGAAGAATGTGAGACTGATAGAAACCTTCCTTAAGACTTTATCTGCCTCTAGTTTTAAATTGTGCCCTTCCAGGATCTGTACTTTAAAAGCAATACAAAGAATGAACAGAGAAGAGATTTAGCTTGTATAGGTCATCCGGTATTTATAGAAGAAATGAACTGGTGTAACAGTTCAAGTTAGGTCTGTGGATTCATCTGACCGTTGTTTGCAAATGAAATTGATAGATAAAAGAAAATTAATAAACATTATTTTGTAGTATGCCACAGATTGCAATTCATTTCTAAATTCACCTTGTGTTCTTTATTATTATTTAAAAGTCATTGATTTATACAGACAACAGATATTCCAACATAGCTAACCAGTAATAATACATTTTTTAAATTAGCCTTAAAAAACATGAAAATTGACCAGCATTTCAGACATGAAATTTTACTTGCCTCCTTTATATCATGAAAACTGATGATAAAGAAAAAAAGAATATTTGATTTAATTCACGCACACACCCAAAAAACCTACCGAAAATCTTTGTTGTGAGTGAGTGGGCTAGAATTTTGCAAGGGCTATAGAAGTATAGCTGCTAATTGTTAATTGAGTAAAGATGATAGTACATACCTAACTCTTTCAGTATTGCTATTTATCAAAATTGATGCTTAGCACTCTGTTAGAAACATGTGGGTTTCTGACCCGCTGTGTGCTGTGGCACAAAGGTGGTGATGAAAGGAAATTCCTTGTGCCCTATATTCCTTTTACAGCAATTCAGGCACCAGCTAGAATCTGGTCATAAATAAGTTGTGTGCATGAAATCCTGGCCCCAATGAAGTCAATGGAAATTTTGCCATTGACTTCAATTACACTATAATTTCACCCTATATGTTTCTTCTTCCCTAATGCCTGCACAAATATCTTTAAGGGCAGGTGTACTGGAAGGATAATGGGCACCCATTCCATTAGAACTGGCCAAATAAACGATTATTTCAAATAATTTTTTGGGACAGCAGCATGTAGCATTACGTGGAAATAAAGCACATGTGTGTAATATATTCTAAAATGCATTCAAGTATAGCAGAAAACTAACCCACAGAGGCGTAGCCTGTTGCCCATGGTATTCAAAGAGCAGCAGGTAACTTTTCTTTAATGCCCTTCTAATTAATCATACATAGTTCAGAAAAATCAAATTATAAAGACTATGGCAAGTGATGGCAAGACATATGAAGTGATCTTGACATTTAACAGTTACCCATTTTGTCAGCTTCCAAAGCATGATTATTAAATTAAATTCAGTGTATGTGCTAAGGGACAGATTTTCTATTTGTTTGTTTGTTTAAAAGCTTTTTATTGTTTGCACAGAATGACCACAAGTTAATTAAATTTATTTTGGTGGCTTTTCCACCTACAAGTTAATAGCAAAGGATTAAGTGGATTGTATTTTTTGAAATATCTATCAGACATATACTCCTGTGTCTGAACTATAAAATAAAAAATATAGACTATAACCCAAGGTCCATCAGATATACAGGAGCTGTTGTTCAATCATTTTTTTTCTAAGAGGGTTTGGATTTCTTCACAGTTATTATACAGGTTTTTCACTGATGCAACTTCACTAATGTCAGTGGAACTACTCATGATTTACACTTCTGTGAGTTAGTCAGACCCAAGTTTTTCCACACTTCAAAATTGCCAACCCCATGGTTTCAAAAATCATTTGTCAGACCCCTGAACATCAGGAAATTGGTGTAAATAGAATTAGATTTTCTTTCTGTATTTTTGAGCCTTTAAGGCACACTCACTTCACCTTTTCAGGCTTTTCTCTGCAACCACAAGTGCTAGAAACTTACTTTTAATTTTTGTCCTGAAAGTCAGGATTCTCATTTAATGGCATGACTCACCGCACCAGATACTGTATCATGAGATTTGCTCTAAAATTGCAAGGGTTGGTAACAAGGTTTTTGTCAATCACTTCAGTCTCCATCTGCACTTAGTCACATGGCCAAATTCTGTTCTCATTTGCATCATTATAGTTACACAGAACTCTTCATGAGCTCTGCACATCTCTTGATGGGCCCGAGCCTCTAGGGAATTCATCAGCATCGATTTGAGACTCAGGATTCATGAGTTCTCAGGCTGAACCTGTAGTCTTTTCCTTGGGGACATACCACTCCCAGCCATCCACTGCAACAGAAGAATTATTCAGAAAATCCACAAATTGGAACTCATGAAGTTCCTTTTCCCTTCAAGGGTAAATGTAAAGGAAATGGAGCCCTACATTTGCAAAGTCAATTTTATTTCTGTTCTTCTGTTTGCCAGAACTCTACTGGTGATCTGTAGGGTGCAGCACAAAATACATTTGTGTGTCTGGCTTTTTCTTGATTTGGGTTGAGAGTGGAATGGAATGGTAGAGGCTATGGTGAGTCTGACTGTTTCAATTAGTTCATTTTAATTTTTGCAATATATCCAGTTATGATGGTGGACACAACTTTTGAGATTTTGTTCTGCTGAGTTACAAGTATTTCACAACCTCTAGCTAGTCTAGGGTGACCAGTCAGCAAGTGTGAAAAATCAGGTCAGAGGGTTGGGGGTAATAGGAGCCTATATAAGAAAAAGACCCAAAAATCGGGACTGTCCCTATAAAATCAGGACATCTGGTCACCCTAAGCTAGTCTGATCTTTACCTCATGATTCATTCCTCCATCTGTACTGGCATTCCTTTCTGACTCGTACAAATTCCTCTGTGCATTCTACTTGGCATCACCCCACCTTGATATTACCATGTTTTTCTGAGTCTGAAATCTTCGTAATTCTCCCCTTCTTCGTACTGACATTGAATACTAGCTTTAGCAGTGTCTCTTGTTCAGTTACTCATTGACTATCGTAGTCTTTAATGTGATCTGAAAATATATTTTTTTAAATCACTAAAATTTGTTGGTAAGCTTTCCAAGGCCGAAAAAAATAATTGTTAAAAAAGATAGTGAAATTTCTCATGTTGAATAGTTCCCATATAAGGTAGCTTGCCCACCCACTCCTACCTACATGCACACACCCTCCCCTTTAGATATTGACAAATCTGGAAAACTTTTATTGCCATGATCTAAAATAAGTGTCTTCCTTCTCTTTGTACTTGGGACTGGATCCTACTCCTACTGAAGTCATCGGCAAAACTGCTGTTGACTTCAGTAATGCAGCATCAGCCTATAAAGAAATCCTTCTGTTGGTATTATCCTGCAATGTCAGGTTGTTGTATTTCTTCCTTGTGCAAACATATCTTAATATAAAAAAAGCAAAAAGCAGTGATGATTAGTATAATTGTATCAATTGGAGACTGTGTACCACTTTACCATCTACATAAATCTAATATGCAAACTTTGTACCTGATCATGCAAACACTTATATGTGAATAATCCAGTTGAATTGGAGATGACTGGTCACTTGGGTACGTGTTTGGAACATTGAGGTGTTTATCTGAGTGAACAACATCACAACAATAATTATCATTGTCATTCCTTTTGTTTCTGGAATATGTGACATCACTCATAGCAGAGAGCAACCAAAGTAGAGCTCTGATTTCTCATGGTCTGAAGGTTTTTTTATTAAAACACAGTGCTAATTAAAAAATAAGCATATCCTTTTGGCGATTATTGGAATCATTCAAAGAAGTTCTTAACCTTTTAGGAAGACATTTGCAATTCACCTTTAAATGCTGTTCCAAAATAAAATTCCTCACAAACCCAGAAAATGAATTCACATCAGGCACGAAGATTATTATTAGTTCAGCAGCCTTACTGAGTAAATTTAAAATATCAATGAAAATTACTCACATTCTGAAGTATATTGATCAGCTAGATGGGCAGTACTGGTTTGCAAAGAAAACCCTCGCAAATGCTTTGCATCATCATTATTATTATTGGCTTATCACTTAAGCATGCTGAGGTCAGTTTGGACTGAGGTCAATAAATGCACATTCAGTAAAAGTAATGAATTTAACAGTGGGAAAATGCTTCCATTCTTCTCACTTACACACAGAGTATTTATCTCTGTTTTTATATTCATAAGCTCTCACACACCTTCAGATTTGTTTATGGAGCTCAGAACCCAACACTTCCTTTGAAATAGCAATGATCTGAGCAGCATGAACATTGTGAGGACTAAAAGTACAGTCTTATCATCAATCCTATGTTTCATCTGAGCTGACCCCTCATCTCCTTTTAATTTGAGAGTGATGAGGGTGTTTCACAGGGTGTTGGCTGTTTTTATGCAACAGTTTATAAGACTCAATTTCCCTGTCATTCCTGTGCTCTGCTGTTTTTGGTTGGCCTACTCATCCACTCCCATATTGTGATCCTGAGAGTAACCATTAGGATTCCCCTAATGAGTAGATTACTAGTGTTACTGCAGTATTTCAGGCTAGTAAAATGTTGTGTTTTATATAAGGAATATTTTAATATTACTCACTGTGATACAACAAATAAAATAAATTGCAGAAGGGAAGAAGGCCTTCAATAACAGAAGCAACACAGAGATATGAGTGTGTGCCCTTTGATGAGTCCTCAGCCAGGTGGACTTCAATGTCCTTAAAATTTTCACACATAAATATTCCAAACCAAAAAATGAATGATTAATCTTTCCACAGAAACAGAGCACTAAATAAAGTACAGTAGCATTTTATTATTCATAGAGAACAGCAGGAAAGGAAAAATTAAGGAAATGAACTTTAAAGGTCAGAGACTGTAATAGCACCCAAAAAAAAACCAACTTTTTTTTTTCTGATGAGCAATAGCCACTGGGCAATATCCACTTAGCCTTTTATTATCATCAAACAATTTTTGAGTTGCAGAAATTAAACAACGGGCCATTCTCGGCATCGGCTGGAAATGTACTGTCCTAGGCAACAATGATTTTCTAAGACCTGAGGAGATGTTTGCTATGCACTTGCTGACAGTTTTTGACACTAGAAACAGTTCAGTCTAAAGTGTATGTTATGTATCGATAAATATATGTACGTGTAATACATAATACGATATTTGTAATATAAAATGGCTCTAAAGAAGTATAGCCTGTTTAAAAATAATTTAGCCAGAGAAGGTTATCCATGTTGTACTTTAAAATGTCTGAATGCAAGGCTTCCAGATCAAATAAACGATCTGCACAACCAGTCAATCACACTCACACATCCATCTGTGTGTAGCTATAAACTGGAGAGTAACAAAAGAAATAGCTAGTGCTTGATACTAATGTCAGACTCCTAGAGGATCGAATATTTAGAGTGAAAAGTGTAATAATTTTGATATTTTATTTGTCACAAAAACTAAATGGGCCCCTGAAAGCTGAACAGCCTGATAAAACATGCAAAAACATGTTCCTTTTTGTTTTTTTAAAAGAATATTTCCCTCTCTGGGACTATAGTGAATATTACCCCATTTCATGAGAAAAATTGCTAGTAGATAATGTTTTGCTTCTTTTGAATTTTGTTTGTGATAATTAGTAGTTTTCCATATGGATTGAAAAGATGATTTTCATGATATTAGGCCCCAGTCCTTCAAAGGGTTAGTCACAGACAATTACATAAACATGGAGTCCCATAGACTCTTCTGCTGCTCTTTGCTGATAGAAAGGATAAATCTTGGTTCCTTAATTGGTCCAGCCCTTTCTTTTTTTTCACATTTTGTTTTCTTTTGGATTTTTTTTTAAATTTATTTTGAGAGAGAAATTTGTCCTTAAGCGCTCATTCTCCTTTCATAGCATCACATTCTTGGGAGTCCTCACTCACTCTATTTACTCTTGATTCCACAAATATGCCTATTGACTTCAGTAGGGATTTTGTGGGAGCAGGGACTGAGATAGAAACTGAAAATAACTTTATATTTTCCTTAGAATACAGTACAGTCTATTCAACCCATTTCCCTGCTCATTTCATTAGATAAACACATTTAAAAGTAAATATAACATTTACATTTTTTAAAAAAGGAAAAGAGATCACTTTTCCTTAATGTTTTTCTTTCATTACCTGTATGACCTTCCTTCTCTGCCAAGATATCCCTGTGTAATTGTGAGCACAGTTTCTCTAAGAAGTAACATTTAGAATAAGACCATACTAAGGGCACATCTTCACTAGTGTTTGTAACTGTCTGAAACTATTTTCAGAATAGCAGGTGAGCTGTGAATACATGAGGTTTCAGACGATATTACTCTTCACTCTAGGAGTTAACTGTATCAGATGTCAGCATGGCAATAGTGTACTATTGGGAATGCAGCGTTACTGGCATGGAACAGCCTAGAGATCTTCACGTTCAGCACCTAGATACAAAGTTTGGTCAAATCTGAATCACCTGAACTCCAGAAATGGGGTTCAGAAATGCAGGGAAACAGTTTTCCCTGCTCCCCAGTGATCAGTTCTCAGTGCACTTCTTTTTGCCCATGCATCTGACCCTCCAGTGACATTTGCATCGAGGTGATATGACACAGCAGTTCAAACAACGTTAATTGGGCTAAAACTAAGAAGCATCAGGAACTCAAATATTTCTGCTTTAAGTGGGCTTGAATTTCTCCTGAGCTATCCACCCGCACTAGCGTGTTGTATAGAAGTCAGATATTATCACACAATTCACACAGCCATCTCCTATGCTAAACAGTGGGAAATTATAGTAATCTCAAATATCATTGTGTGATAACAATTGGCAAATGATGACTTCTTTTTTTTAATAGTGAGCACTCTGTTCCATACATACATATTATGTAAAGAAATAATATATAGCAGTATATACATGCCACCTAAATGAGAGAGATGCTCAGTTGCCATTAAAAATTCATGGAAACTGGATGTTCCATTTCCTTATTAGTTTTGACAGTATCAGCCTGTGTGTACATATAAAGGCAAACTCAAAATGTCTTTTTTTAAAAAGGAATAACTTAAAATAATTAATCACACCAATCACAATATTTCTTTAAAAAAAACATATTATTATACACTAACAATGTGATTCGAATCTTTGCGACTGATGTGTATTTGGTAGATTTAAAAAAAATCATCTTGAATTATTTAGCTGTCATCCATAAATATGAAAGCTATGTTGCAGATAATGTATCTAAGACTTCCTGGGGGAAAATATTAATATTTTCTTCAGAGTTCAATCTTCCTTTCTAAACATTTTTCAACATTTGTAAATGGAATATCTGAAAGAAATCTAGTAGAAGCCATACCACTGGCCGCTATCACATTAATGCTAGCAGAATATGTCAAATCTTTTAGTGTAATAGTAACAACAGCATCTAGCACATTTAGATTTGCAATAAGCACAGTTACCTTTGGAAAACTTGTTAGGGGCCTAGAAATGAAAGGGAGAATCACAAGTTTCTCTTTTTGTTTTTCTTTTTGTTCTTTTCTTTTTCTCTTTCTCTTTTTCTTTTCTCTCTTTCAAATATCTAGCCCTTTTCCTTGGGAACATAGTTTGAAAATGTAAAAGTATAAAAATATCTTCATTGATCACTAGTGTTTCAAAACTAGTTTTTCCCTAAAACACACAGCTTATTTATGGTCCTCCATTACAGTTACCCAGGAATAATCTTTGAAGCCTATAAAAAGTATCTGCATAGATCCCTGAATTTTTAGAAGGAAACCAAGGGCATGGCTACACTTGCAGATGTAGAGTGCTTTGAGTTGAACCAGCCTTTAGAGAGCACAGTAGGGAAAGTGCTGCAGTCTGTCCACACTGACAGCTGCAAGCTCGCTGGCGTGGCCACTTTTCCGGCACTTGCAGTGGCCCTGGGAGCAGTGCATTATGGGCAGCTATCCCACATAGCACCTATTCCCATTCTGATGCTGTGGCTTGTGGGAAGGGGGCCGGGGAAGCGGGGTATTTTGGGTTCTGTCCCAATGCCCTGTGATGCATCCCAGCAATCCCTGTGCTTCCATCCACATTTGGCACCATCTTCCAACGTGTTTTGTACTGTGTGCTCTGTCTTCCCTTTCGTGCTGCGGGAATGGAGCCCGAACTGCTGAGGAATATGCTGACAAGTCTTGCCAGCATGCCACATTTGGCAGTCGAGTTACTCCTTAAGATCCAAACTGACAGTGAGGACTCCGATGATGATATCGACTCGAGTAACGCATATAACACGAGATTGCTTGTGGCATTCATGGACATGCTCACCACCGTGAAACGCCACTTTTGGGCTCGGAAAACAAGCACTGAGTGGTGGGATCACATCATCATGCAAGTCTGGGATGATGAGCCGTGGCTGCAGAACTTTCGGATGAGAAAAGCCACTTTCATAGGACTGTGTGATGAGCTCGCTCCCATCCTGCAGCGCAAGGATACAAGATTGAGAGTTGCTCTGATGGTGGAGAAGTGGGTGGATATTGCAATCTGGAAGATGGCAGCTCCAGACAGCTACCAATCGGTTGCTAACCAGTGTGGAGTGAGAAAGTCGACCATTGGAATCGTGTTGATACAAGTTTGCAGGATGATTAATTGCATCCTGCTCAGAAGAACCGTGACTCTGGGTAACATGCATGACATTGTGGCTGGCTTTGCACAAATGCAAAGGGACGATAGATGGGACATATATTCCAATTCTGACACCAGCCCACCTAGCCTCCGAGTACTTTAATTGAAAGGGGTATTTCTCTATGGTTCTCCAGGCACTTGTGGATCACCGTGAGCATTTCATTGACATTAACATAGCTGGCCCAGAAAGGTGCATGACACACACATCTTTTGAAACACTGGCCTGTTCAGGAAGCTGCAGTCCGGGACTTTTTTCCCAGACCAGAAGATCACCACAGGGGAAGTCAAAATGCCCATTGTGATCCTTGAAGACCCTGCTTACCCTTTAATGCCATGGCTCATGAAATCCTACACAGGGAGCCTTGACAACAACAAGGAGTGCTTCAACAACAGGCTGAGCCAGTGCAGAATGACATTTAAAGGGCCGCTGGCACTCTCTATATGGGAAGTTGTACCTGACCAATGACAGCATCCCGCAGTTGTAGCTGCGTGCTGTACCCTCCCTAACATTTGTGAAGGGAAGGGTGAAAGATTCACTCAGGCATGGAACTCGGAGGTTCAACAGCTGGAGGCTGAATTTGAATAGTCAGAGAGAAGGGCTATTAGAGGGGCCCAGCACAGGGCTTCAAGGATTAGGGATGCCTTGAGGGAGCAATTTGAGGCTGAAAGCCACCAGTAATGTTTGGTGCCCTGCACAGGAGTGAAGTGTAGTGTTTCCAATGTTAGTAGGAATCTGCATTTGCTGTGCTGACTTGCATTGCCTATTGCTTTCCTGGGCTAAGGAATCTTTTACTTTATGCAACAATAAAGAATGTTTTCAAAGCCAAAAAATCCATTTATTGAAAATAAAATTAATTTATTGAAAAGAAACACAATTGCGTGGGAAACAGAAAGGGCAGGGGGGTGGTGTGGGGAACTGTACAACCACTGACTTGCGTATGTCCTGTTATCATACTCAGCCTTCCTGTCTGGAGTGCTGTGCAATGAGTGCTGCACTTCTGTATGGCTATAATGCATGGTGATGGGCATTGAGTCCAGTTGTAAGGGTAAGTGTTAGGGTCGTAGTTTTCAGGGCTGGATGGTGAAGCTACAGGTGTTGGAGGCAACTGGAGGCAATAAGAACCTGGGTGTTCAGGAAAGTGGGTTGGAGGTGACATGGGGGCACAAGGGAAAGAGATTTGGGACAAGAGCTGTGGGGGGGGGCACGGTAGTGCTCCGCCTGCATGGCTATGAGCACCTGGATCAAGTCCGCTTGGCGCTCCATGATGCTTATCAGCCAATCGGTGCTTTGCTGCCAGAGCTCCGCGCTTTTGTGCCGCACTCCTCATTCTGCTGGAGGATCCTGCTTTCACTCTCCCTCTACTCCTGCGCTTTTAGATTCTTGTTACGGGACTGCTACATTACTTTATGCTGCATGTCTTCTTTGCTTCTACATGGCCTCTTCCTAATTCTTTGGAGTTTTTCGTCCAGTGATAACACAGATGGCTGAGATCTCCAGGTTGAATCTGTAAAGGCAAAATGCAACTTAATAGAGGCAGCATTGTTCACACCAGACAGAGCAATGATTCCCCTGTACTTAAGGGCAAGCACAGTAGCATAATTTGCCCATCCCAAAGCGAGTGGACATAACCAACGGGAGCCCCAAAATGGTGAGTAAGCACAGGGTCAAGGAGGACTTATCGTTTCACGGCCATACTGGCCTCTAGGTTTCTGTGCCTTGGGGAGCGCCAACAGCTTCAGGGGGCCCCTATACTGAAATTGTCCCCACATTTTCCACAGAACTTTGTCCTGGAAGATATCTCACTGCTGAGGGTGACCTGGGAAGCAAGGGAGGGTCTTCTACTGCAATGTGGCTTCCGCCCTGGCCCATATGCAGCTTGCCTGTGTGCAGCAATGGTCCCCCCGCCCCTCTCGGCACAGTGTTGCGGACATGTTAGCCTGACCGGGACAAGGACCACAGTGGCTCTCCCGAGAAACCTGCGCAAGTGCATTGCCCAAGTTCTGGATGAGACCTTTGAAGAGATCACTGAGGCCGATTACCATGATGTGAGAGAGCACATCAACGCCCTATTCTGCATCTAGGCATGCATGCAGCCCTAACCCTCCTCGCTCCAAGAGCCCGCACCAAATAACTTCCTTCCCAAAATGAAAGCCACTTACCTGGCACCTTCCCAAAGCACCGGCCGCCGTGATTGGCTACCTTCTTCCTGGCTTGAGAACAGCTCCTGACTACATGCATCTAGGGATGCCAGGATGTCTTGCTTCTCCTCAGCACCCTCGCTCCCGCATCTGGGTAAGGTCCTGTTTACACTTATAGGAAAAGGCAGGCTCTTTGATTAAAAATATCTGTCTGGAGTTGTTTATAAGGGCAAAAGGGAAATGAAGCAGGGCAATGAGGCAGGGCTCATGTGTAACACCATGCCTAACCCAAAAGGGGGCTTGTGATCTCCATGCCATTTATTGATAAACTGATCCAAGACATACATTGTGGGAAATACAAGACTTTAAAAATATAACAGTATAATCTGCTGTTCTATGAAATGCCTTTGTACCATTGATCCTAAGAAGCAGACTCTTTTTTTTTTTTGTAATGTTCAGCATTCGAAAACATCACTGATGGTAATGAGGCTAAAATATGCTTGAGCTGCTGAATTTGGACCTAGATGGTGAATCTCTCAAACTTCAGGACTTGTTGGGACCATCTCCAGCAGTTCTATGACAGTGAAGTATAAATTTGAGAATCCATTTCATAAACTGAAGCACAAGATTGAATTTATTTATATGCAGAGGCAGTATGCTCATCCCTTGAGGGTGGAGAGGGAGGAGGTCCTCGTGTTACATTCAAGAGGACCCTCCGTTTGATGCAAAAGAAGCATTGTGCACTAACTCTTCCAACGGCCTTTTGGACGGAGAATTATGAAGAAAAGTCATGTGACCTCCTTACGCCAATACCAAAAATCCATTTCCTTCCTTTAAAAAAAAAATCGATCAGAAGTAAAGCTATTTGCTGCCTTCATTACAAGGAAAACTGGGAAACACATAGAATGTGTCAAGAAGTAACTGAATTAAAAATCTTTGTATAATATGGAAGATATTTTCATCGCTGCAGCTAATCGCCAATAAAGCAAATGATAACATATTTTAAGTGTCTTAATTATAACAATAATAATAATAAACTATCAGAAAAGAAAATGCCATCTTGACAGTTGGATGATGCAGACTACACCACAGAGAGGGGTAGTGTCTGAGTGCTGTAGCACAGGGTCATGGGGAAAAAGCTGATTTTTCTGCCAATCTTGCACCCACTGGATTCTGGGCTGCTGAGGGGGCCAGGACAGACCCCAACAGAGGGCTGCTCTAACTTACAGTGGCCTACCCCAGATCCAGCTATTCAGATTTATGGCAGCAACCCAGAATTTCCAATAGCCTCAGCAGTCTTCTGCCCCCAAATGGAAATTACAAGGGAAGGAGGGGAGGGCTTCATAGGTGCATGTGTTGGCCCTATGCAGCTTCTTCACCAGGGGTATTCTTCCCTAGCTACTTATGGCTCTGTTACAGCTTACATACCCTGTTGAGGTGGCGTATAGGGAGTAGAATCAGCCTGAGGGAATGCAGCTTCCAGATGAAAGCATTAAAAAATAGTAAATTTAATGATTTAATAAGAGGCTACAAAATTCATTCTTAAATATGACCATCAATCTCTGCTGTCATGGGTCTCCTCTGGCTCTGTATCCTATCTTCAGAGAGGAACTGGACAACATTTATCCTGCTTGCTTCACAGCCATGTATATTGGTTTGGGTGAATAAGACAAAATGATCCCTAAACAGAGATAGAAGTGCTGCAATGAAGCTCAGAGGAATGGATCTCATCACTGTGGGAGTTTAGAAGATGGCTCCCCCGCTCTTCTCAGTGCTAGAGGACAGGAAGAGAGAGGTACCCAGACATGATTGGGGGATCTAGAACCTATTGGCTATAAGGGGTGTTTCTTTTGCTGGGAACAAGGAGGATGTTGGGTGGGGAAGCTTCCATAGGCTTGGTAGTTCATATAAGATTTCAGATAAGCATCTGAACTTCAGATTCATCTATCCACAGAGTTACCTAGACTTTAAACTGTGCTAATACCTTCAAAGCATTTTTAAAGTGGGGGTAGAAATAAAGATGCATATAACAAAGAAAGAAAATAATCAAACTGAGGACTCCTTCCATCAGTAAAAGAGAATCTTTACTCCTATTGGTCTACTCTACGGCATCAGGGAGCGTGCTCCAGTCCAAATGGCACAGATGTAGAATTTGAATAGGAGTATTAGATAAAGCTTATCCAACAGTGGGTTTTACCAGGTTCTTTTTCTGCAGTAGCTGTAGAGTTGGAGCAATTGTGAAAATAACTCATGCACTAAAAGACAATGGCAAATCACTTATGTAAGTGTTTCAGGCAATGGAAAGGAGGTAGCTATATAAATCCCATGGTGGCAGCAGAATATGTATACTGCACTCTCACACGATATTTTCTCATACAGTGAAAGACTTCTGTTCTATTCCTTTTGAGGATATACATTATAACCCAATATATTTGTATAACATATGATTCATTCTTCTCACTGGCCACAACAGTTAAAACAATGGAAAAATATTGAAAAACAATGCAAGCGTAGGTAGAGATAACAAACAAAAAGAGGCAGGTAGAACTTGAAAAACCGATAGAGTCAATGTAATATGGGTAACATGAATATCCAGAATTACCATTGTTAGGATTTAAAAATAAACATACCTTGAAATCTGAATTAAACCCCCATGCTTCAGGACATAAGCCAACTCTCAATGAAAGGGCTGGGGAAGAAACTGTCCCTGGGTGCGGGCTATTTCATAACTGCTTACTGCAGGGTTTCTTAGATAGCCGGTAGTGGTTACTGTCAGACAGGATGCTGGACGAGACAGATCACTAGTCTAACCTGCCATGGCAATTCCATTGATTCTATGAGAGAATGTGGGAAATTGATCATACCTGAAGTATGTGGGTACTCGCTGGTTGAAGACAATAGAGATAAAATGTTTCACAAAGCTGATGAAGTAAGAAAACCTCAAAGTGGGAGAAGAGGCTGTTATTGTCAGAATGGAGAAACTAGAGAGAAGAATTTTGAGAAGTAGCTAAAGGCGTGACCATGAAGGGTGTTGAATGAAAGGGAACTGGTTTGCAATGGCTGTAATGGATATAGGGAGGAAGTGGAAGTCTTTCGTGATGGGGGATGTTTATATGAAAAAACATGCCACAGCGTTCTAAGCTGGTAGTTTTTTCCCATTCTCTGGTTATGCCTATATATTGGTTATTGGTTCCATAAATCTAGGGCTCAGAAGAGCTCATCCATTTCTCAACTATGTCCCAGCATTTGAGATATTCAGAACCTGTTCCAGCTCTAGCTTTAGAGCTATAATAAATGTATCCATTTGTACTTCTCTGTGCATTTTTTCTACTAACTATGAATGTAACTACTATTTAAGAACTGATATATTTCACCTCAGCTTTCATATGAAGTTCAGCTAGAATGCTGTTTCTTTTGTATTTTATGGTGAACATTACTCAATCTTTCCTTTACAGGAGGCAACATGCATTAATATAAGCACAGCTAAGTATTAAGGAACACATAACATAGTAAAAAAAAAGTCTCATGTCAGATATAGATTTTGAGACAATACAGAGAGTCAGCTGGAACATATTGTTAACTTGGTTGTTAAAGATACTATATGTTTAAATACAGCCACTTTCATTTGAATTAGAAAAATAAATAAATATCTGTATTGGTTGTGCTGTACTTCTGGGGGAAGTGTGGTCTAATGTAGAGCAGGGCACTGAGTGAGGATTCCTGGATTGTCTTCCCACCTGCACTGTATCATTTTGGAGAGGTCATTTAACTTCTCTTTTCCTCAGTTTACCCAAGTTGGCACTATAATAATAGTACTTACCCAGAGCACTTAATGTGGATATTATGAAGCTTAATTCATTCGTGTTTGTAAAGTGCTTCTAGGCCCCCGAGCTAAAAAGTGCTATAGAAAAGCAAAGTATTATTGCTTCAGATTTCTTCTTTTGATTAAAAACAACGAGGATTCATTGTGGCACCACTGTGGCATGCATCTGATGAAGTGGGTATTCACCCACGAAAGCTCATGCTCCAAAGCTGTTAGTCTCTAAGGTGCCAAAGGATTCTTTGCTGCTTTTACAGATCCAGACTAACACGGCTACCCCTCTGATATGTGGCACCTTAGAGACTAAGAAATTTATTTGGGCATAAGATTTTGTGGGATAAAACCCATTTCATCAGATGCATGGGGTAAAAAATACAGTAAGCCGTATATATATGAAAAAATGGGAATTGCCTTACCAAGTGGGAGGTCAGTGCTAATGAGGCCAATTCAATTAAGATAGAAGTGGCCTATTCACCTTAATTGAATTGGCCTCATTAGCACTGACCCCCCCACTTGGTAAGGCAACTCCCATCTTTTCATATATATACTGCTTACTGTATTTTTCACATGCATCTGGTGAAGTGGGTTTTAGCCCACGAAAGCTTATGCCCAAATAAATTTCTTAGTGTCTAAGGTACCACAAGGACACCTCATTGTTTTTGCTGATACAGACTAACACAGCTACCACTCTGAAACCTTCTTTTGATTGTTTGTCACAAAATACAATTTGGCTAAATTTAGGAAGATTGAGATTTGTATTAGACAGTCAGATAGAATAAATGGAGAAAGAAACAATTGACTACAGCTTTTGTAACTCTGACAAATACTCTAAATACAGTGATGTGCCTGCAGGTTACAGCTTCCCACCTTCATTAATTGTAAAGTAAATGGTTGAAAAAAAATAAGTTTTAGCTACTGAGTCTTGCAGACTTGAGTTGTTTGAGTTCCAGTACGTGCTGTGACAAATGTCATAGAGGCTGCCTGATACCGTGCTTGATTTTATTGCATGGAGGAGACATGAGGGTTGAACTCATAAATATTAATCAGGGATTAATGAACAATGGGAGGACTCTACATATCAACTTGTATGAGAGGAAACTTTGCATTAAACATACCACTTCTTACCTATGAATCATTTGGGAAAACTGAAGGCTCTGTGATGTATCACTTGTTCTACTGGAGGCCTAGTCATAAAATAGTCATACAGCACATAAGCCACAGGCATAATTTCTTGGCATGATTATGCGTGGCTATATTTTTTAAAAACAAAAATATTTTAAAATTAAATGCTTTTGAAATTTGTAATGGCAATTGAATTCCTGCATCCACAGAGCAGGTGAAGCATAGGGGGTAGCAGTACAGACTTCCACACACAGATCAGAAAGAACCTTATATAAAGCTAAGTGGATAGTGAAATCTCTGACCATTCTGAAATCACTAACCAGTCTGCTGAGACTGTCAACATTGGGTTCTATTTAAAGCCAGTTTTGTGAAGTAGATTCTACTAGGAATCAGGACTGAAATAACAAACCATTCATTTCATATAGGACATTGAGAAGACATGAAATGGCAGAAATGCCATTTCATAGAATCATAGAACATTAGGGTTGGAAGAGACCTCAGGAGGTCATCTAGTCCAACCCCCTGCTCAAAGCAGGACCAACACCAATCTAATCAGTTTGCTATTAACTTAGGCCAAATTCTAACTGGCAGTGTCATAGACACAATATGGGTGAGGTATTATCTTTTACTGGAAAATTTCCATTACTGAGAGGGACAAGCTTTAGAACTTACACAGAGCTCTTCTTCAGGTCTGGGAAATGTACTCAAAATGTCACAGAAAAACACAAGGTGGAAAAGATTGTTTAGCATAAGTAGTTAACAAATATTTCAAGGGACCATTCACGTAAAGTGGCCCGTTAGTATCCTTCCAGTGATAGGAGGGGTAGGGGGAAGGGAGGTGAGGTTTTTTTTAGTGGATTATAGATTATTGTAATATGCCATAAATCTACTGTCTCTGTTTGCTCTATAATTTTTAGTGTCTAGCAAACAGGGGCGGCTCTAGGGATTTTGCCACTCCAAGCACGGCAGGCAGGCTGCCTCCGGCGGTTTGCCTGCAGAGGGTCTTCTGGTCCCGCGGCTTTGGTGGACCTCCCGCAGCGTGCGGGAGGTCCGCCGAAGCCGCGGGACCAGCGGATCCTCCGCAGGCACACCTGTGGGAGGTCTGCTGAAGCCGCGGGACCAGCGGACCCTCCGCAGGCAAGCCGCAGAAGGCAGCCTGCCTGCCGCCCTCGTGGTGCCGGCAGAGCGCCCCCCCATGGCTTGCAGCCCCAAGCACACGCTTGGCGTGCTGGGGCCTGGAGCTGCCCCTGCTAGCAAAGTTACGAATTTTAGCTCCCAGGCTCATCTTTTGAAAGTTTTGTGCAGGTGTCCTTTGAGGATGAGGACTGACAGTGATCCAGAGTGATCCAGAGTTATCGCTTTGTGAGAAGCGCTACAGCTGATATGGTGTTTTTGTCTTTTATCATTTTCCTGTGTGAGTTTATTCAAGAATGCAGTAATTGTCTGGTTTCACTCACATAGTTGTTACTGGGGCATTTAGTGCACTCAATGAAGTACACTACATGATATGATGGCATGTATAGGACCCAGGGATATTGAAAGGTATGTTATGGTGGGTGTTGATTATTGTAGTGGTGTCAGGAACTCAGATACCACAGAATATGCTCTGAGGAGAAAGTCTGGAATAAACACTTAACACATTCATAACCACCTTCACCAAACAAGGACATTCCTCCAGAGTGGATTGCATCATGGAAATGGCCACCCACATACCCCAAGAGAACCTGCTTCAGTACAGAAATAAACCCACTCCAACTCCACACCCCAAATTGCCACCTATCACCCCACACTGAAACCATATAGGCCAGGGTATCATCAAAAAACTACTATGCATACTTGATGGGACTCCATCCTGAAAGAAATCTTTCCTAAACCCCCTCCTCTGTCCTTAAAACAACACCCCAGCCTTTCCAACTCATCATCAGAAGCAAGCTCCCCACAGCTAGGACAAACCACTCAAAGCGGCATCAGACTCTGCCAGAACAAGAGAAGCAAAACCTTCAGACATATCTCCACTGCTAAAACGATCAATATCGCCCATGGCACACCTTTCATGGCTTGTGTGCTCACGGCGCAGCACTGGGAGAGAGCTGTCCCAGCGTTCTAAAAAAAACACCTCCATGAGGGGCATAACTACCAGCGCTGCACTGTTTTTTCACACCTGTGAGCGAGAAAGTTGCAGTGCTGTGAAGTGCAAGTGTAGACAAGCCCTCAAGCTTGTCTCTCTCACCAACAGAAGTTATTGGTCCAATAAAAGATTACGTCACCCACCTTGTCTCTCTAATATTCAGGGGCTGACACAGCTACAACAACACTGCCACAAGTACTTCTGTTCTTTTTGTGATACAGACTAACACGGCTGCTACTCTGAAACCTGCATACAACTGGCAATCTTGAGAGAAAAGCTTCCATATCTATCCCAGTGCTAGTCCCCCAAGCCATTAACTGCTACTTGAGGAGCTTCCACATGTTTCTGGCTAATTAACATAAAAACACCTGTGAGCAACAGTACATTTTATTAGTATTTATTTATTTAGGTTTATATCCCTCAAAAGAATGGCCAGCCCAGGCCTGGGGCTCCTTTTGACAATCTTTAAAAATGTAAAATTATAAATACCAACCGCTTCCCCTCCTGCCCCCCCCCTCCGCCAAGTTACTAGATCAGTGCCTTATAAGAAGACTTGGTTCTAGGCTGGAGGAGACATTTAGTTTGAAGAATGTACGTGCACAGCTGGTCATTCATTTTTTCATTTAGAAAAGGTTAATTAAAATGCCCTTGTGTGAAATCAGCAGAGTATGGAAATGATAAAAGCTATAGACCAAAAATGGTGTGAAGTTAATTTTAAAACTAAAATCTTCCTTTTTAAAATGGTGAAAAATGTGGCATGAAAAGCCAAGATCTCTATGAATACAGGAGCTTCTGCATGCTATCTTATGTTTACTTTATAGGCTTAGATTCTGAAAGAAACCTAAGTGAGTAAGGTGCCCAGCTCCTTTGAAAATTCCAGCCACATGTGCTTTAATAGAGTGGGCTGGAATCAGCCACCCAGTGTCTATGCTGGTTCAGACCTTGGCTGTGGCCTTCGAGAGGGAAAAGTCTACTGGGTAAGGTTTGTAGCAGAAGGCAGCTGCAATCTTCCCTCCACTGAAGGACTTTGGGGGATCAACACAACCAACATGAGGAAAGATCTGGCCAGGAATAAATTTTCAGGCCAACTGAGATGTGCTGATTTAATGTATCTGCACAGCAGCTTGGTTGATGAGACTCTTCTGAGATTGAACCATAACTTAATTCTGCTTCCTCTCACCAGACTCTCCAAGTGAGAGCAGTGGCAATACATCCTACCTCCAGCGCATGGAGGTGTACATTATTTTTCCTTTTATTTTTTTACTGTAGCACCTGGAGGCCCCAATTGAGATCACCTTCTTGTCATGCTGTGTACATAGAAAGTAAGAGCGAGTCTTTGCCCCAGAGTATGAAATCTAAGAAAATGACAAAGGATGTCAGAAAGAAAGTAGTAGTATCACTGTTTTAGAGATGGAAATTGAGGCACAGAGAGCTTAAGTAACTTCTTCAAAGTCATACAAGCAGTCTGTGGCAGATCCAGAAACTGAAACTGGATATTGGAATCCCAGTCCAGTGCCTTAACTAGTAGACCCTCCTTTCATGCACGCACACAGAGCCGTCCCCTGCACACACATACAACCATCCCCTGCACACACACACACACCCATCCCCATCCCAATTTCAGAGACTCTCTCTAAAAAAACAGTTATAAGTAGAAAAGCAGCCTTTAAAAATGCTCTTTAAAATCTCTCTTCCTCCCTCTTTCCCTACATTGATTTAAAAAAAAACAAACTGGTGATTTTAAGGTTTTGCAACAAATCAGTTAAATTACAACTGTTTTAGCTGCTAGATAAGCTGGTTTGCCAGCAGCCTATTTGGTGTTACTTGACCCTTTGACTCCACAAGAAAATGGCATCAATTTAACAAAATTGGTTAAAAAACAGATTTAGTTAAATCAGTCCAACCCCCTTGTATAGACATTCTTAAATCAAAATAAAGAATGCCTAAATAAGGAGGTTGTATTGATTTAATTGAATCGGTTTCTAAACCAATTTCGTTAAATTGATGCCATTTTCTTGTGTAGACAAGGCCTTAGAGTAGGACTAACTGTGTGTTTCATAGTTTGTCAGAAAAAAACATTAAATCATCTATGCAGTGTTATCATAGTTGTAATGGTCCCAGGGTATTAGAGAAACAAGGTGGGTGAGGTAATATCTCTTATTGGATCAACTTCTGTTGATGAGAGAGAAGATTTCCAGCTTACACAGAGGTCTTCTTCCGGTCTGGGAAAAGTACTCACAATTTCACAGCTAAATACAAGGTGGAAGAGATTGGTTAGCATAAGTATTTTAAGGGACCATTCAAGATGAAGTGTCCCATTAATACATTTCCAGTCATAAGAGGAAAAAAGGGAGGGGGGAGAAGCTAAAGAAGCTGGGGGGGGGGAGGGAGTGGGTTATAGATTATTGTAATAAACCATAACTCCAGTGCCTCTATTCAGTTAATGATCATTACTATCTAGCAAAGTTATATATTTAAGCTGTCAGGCTAGATCATCTAGTCTGCCCTTCTTGTATATCAGAGACCATTAAATTTCACCCACTTAGTCTAGTCTAAAGCCTAACATCTTGTGTTTGACTAAAGCATAACTTGTGTTTGGCTGAAGATCTTACAGAAAGGCATCTAGTCTTGGTTTGAGGATAACAAGATATAGAGAATCCACCTCTTCTGTGGGTAGTTTGTTCCAGTGATTAGTCACCCTCACTTTTTAAAATGTATGCCTTTAATTTCTTATTTGAATTTGTCTGGCTTCAGTTTCCAGCCATTGGTTTGTTTGTTATATCTTTTCTCAATAAATTAAAGAGCCCTTTAGTACCCAGTATTTTTTCCATGTGAAAGTACTTACACGCTTTAATCAAGTCACTTCTCAACCTTTTCAATAAGTTAAACAAATTAAGCTCTAAGTCTCATCCTGTATGGCATTTTGTTCAGCCCTCAAGTCACTATTCTTATCCTTTTCTGTACCCTCTCTAATTTTTTAAAATATTTTTTAAAATGTGGCCACTAGAATTGTACACAGGACTCCAGTATCAGTCTCACCAATGCTATACACAGAAGCAAAATCACCTCCCCACGCCTACTCACTATTCCTCTGCTATACATCCAAGGATCACATTAGCTCTTTTTCACATATCATTACACTAAAAGCTAATGTTGCTTGTTATGGGTTTGTCTTCACTATGGGGATAAGTTGACCTAAGTTACACCACTCCAGATACGTGAATAACAGAGTTGGAATCAATGGACCTTAGGTCAACTTTCAGAGTCACTGCTTTCCAGGAGACAGTTGCCTGTTCTGTAGGTGTGGCCTGTATTCCTTATTCCTAGATGTATACTTTTTCATTTGACAGTATAAAAAAGCATTTTGTATGAACGGACCAAGCTTGTCAAGTGGTCTGTACCACTCTGTATGACTGCCCTGTCATTATTAGATACTAGTAGATGCTGATTAATATCCTTCTTAGTTACAAATGAACTAGAAAGTACTTCATCATTTTCTTTCCAGATACAGAACAGAAGTATTTATTGAACACTTCTGCCTTTTTTGCATCATTAATAATATTTTTACCATCTCCTTTAGTAATGGGCCTATATCATCGCCAGGATTGTTTGTGTTACTAATGTACTTAAAAAACCCTTCCCCTTATTTTCTTTAGCCGTGATTTTTTCCCTGATGTCTCTTATTAATTTTCTACACTTGATCACATCTAATTTATATTGCTTGTTGTATGTTTCCTTTTTTTTCTCATTTATCTGTTTCTATTTTATTTCTAATTTCTGCCTTCACTGTACCACTGAACAAAGATGAGTATTTAGCCAACTTTATCTTTTCTCTTAATTTTTTGGAATCTTGGCTTTTTGGCCATTTAATTCTTCTTAAAGAATTCCCAATTTTCACTCATATTTTTCTGTCTAACTTTTTCCTCCACAAACAATTTTGCTCATAATTTGCCTCAGCTTTGGAAAATTAATCCTTTTGAAGCACCAAGTATTACTGGTTTTGACTGTCCTCTTGTTTGCCCATATTGAATAGCATCAGGTTAAAATCAGGTCTCTAGACAATCACCAATTTTCAGTTCAGTGCTTAATGACCATCATAATGAGGTCCAAAATAGTTACCTTGTGGTGGATGCAATATTTTTTGTGTTAGAAAATTATCCTCTGTAACCTTTAGCAACTTTGTTGGTGTTTTTACTACTGGCTGCGTGATAGCTTTAGCATGTCTCCCCAAAATTGACATAACATTTTTTTCTTTCCATGTTACAGGCAGGTGCTTAAGGAGTTACTCATCCTGTTCTTGTTGTTATTTTTATAGTCTGTAACAGACCTCCACAAGTACCTGCTCCTAGGCGTTGATAGTGAGCACATTGATTGATATATACATTCAAGATCCTGTGGTTCTGCATTATCAATAGCTGCAAAATAGGCAATGGTGTCTTTAATAGTGTCACCACATCTTTGACCAATTCTCTCTATCCTAAACAGATTATAACCAGTAATTTTAACATTCCAAATCATGTAAATTGTCCCACCAAGTTTCAGTAATGCTAATTATATCTTTACATTGCTTAAATTTGTTAACAATATGCTGAGTTGATTTTGTACCAAATTTGCCTCCATACCTCTCTCCCATTGCATTGTTAGTTTAATGCACTCCTGTCACTCCAATGGAGAAGATTAGCTTCTGCTACTTTTGAGATGTCAGCTGTTCTGTTTATACAGGCCACTTTCCCAATGAAATATGGCCCAGTGTTCCACAAAACCAAAACCTTCAGCTTCACACTCTTCACGCAGCCAAGAATATCATTTGGACTTTCCCCTTCTTCAGCTCCCTTCTATGATACCTGATATCACAGGGGTAGCCATGCTAGTCTGGATCTGTAAAAAGCAACAGAGTCTCCTGTGGCACCTTATAGACTAACAGACGTATTGGAGCATAAGCATTTGCTGGTGAATACTCACTTCGTCAGATGCATGCTTATGCTCCAATACATCTGTTAGTCTACAAGGTGCCACAGGACTCTTTGTCGCTTTTTACATGATACCTGATGTTTTCCATATATGTGCAGTTTCAAATCATGCCATGTCATTTGCTCCAGTGTATCAGTGGAGAGTTGCCCCATGACTTCAGAGTCCCATCCAATATTGCAGTTACATCTTGTATTTTCACTCCAAAGAGACACCACATTCTCCTGCTATACTCGTGTCCCTTGCTGAAATGTCTGTTCATTCTTCTCAGTATGGAGTTGGCCATGATGAATGCTTGCCTTTTTAGGATGTCTGAAGAATCTTTCTTGGTAGCTGCTTGCAACGATATCCATCAGGTGTATTCTGTAGCTTTCTCTTCTGCCTCCCAGAGACCAGTTCCTTGGTAGTTGACTCATGAGTATCTGAGAATGATTCAGTGCTTCTAGCTGGGTTGAACATCTCCTGGTTCTCTTCCACCTCTTGGTCACAACTAACCAGTCTGTTTCTTCAGTTTCTATTCTCACCAATTCCTTTATTGTTGGTCCTTCCCCTTGTGGCATCTGTGTCAATGATTTCTGAATCTGATAGTCCAAAAAGTCTGTTTCCACCCATGCTATGCAATATTGAAACTTGCTCTTCCAGACCATATATCTTCTCATTCGGTGTAGACACCAACTTACACTTTCTGCACCAGAAATCTTTTCTGTCTACCCGCACAAAGGAAAACATACTACACTCAAGGCAGGCATATTGGTTGTTCTTTCATCTGCCATATCTCCCACCTGGTGTAAATCTCTACCTGAACAGAAAGGAACCAAACTCCCTTGCTTGCTGCTCCTATTCACCAGCTCAGGAGTTATCCTGGCAACAGGCTTATATACTAAATTCCATTGTTTAACCCCATGCTGACAAGACAGAGAGGGATTAACCACTTGGGGTGTGAATACACTGCAGATAGGAGGTATGATTCCCAGTCCTGATAGACTCATGTTAGCTCAGCTCAAGGTAGTACACTACAGATAGCAGCATGGACATGGTGGCACCGGTGGCAGCTTGGGCTAACTGTCCAAATCGAAGCCAGCTGGTCCCTCTGGGTCCAACACCAGGTGGCTAGTACCAATCACCACCAGCGCTGCAACAGCCACACTGCTCTTTTTAGTGTGCTACATTGAGCTGAGCTTGCCCAAGTCACACCTTCCAGCTGCAGTATAGACAGAACCTCAAAAACCTCAAACATGGGGTCTCAGCTGCACAGTCCTCATGCAGGCATGAACAAACTGATCTCTCTCACCTGGCTTGTTAAGAGGCCTACAACCACTGCCCCTCAGCCCTCACAGAGACATACAAATGTACCAAAAATACAATTCATTGAGTTCTTATCGCCAAGCACAGGATAAGCAGCTACTCCCTCCCAAACTTTCCATTCTACTGCTTCTGTTCAACTGTATTGTTGAGCTGACTGAGTATTTCTGAGTCTGTCCAACTGTAATGCTGAAGTGTGTAAAAGTTTGTCCCTATATGATTAGCTCAGTACAAACAAGTCAATGAATAACAACTTTGATAACATGTTACTAGTCCTAACCACAGGGCCAGCCCACAACATTGTGGCACCTGAGGAGGGGAGCTCAAATGACGCCCCCATGCCCCCTTTCTTGGGCCAAAACTTTGAAAGGTCTCAATTCTGCCTTCTTCCTCTCATGGTACTGCTATGCTACCTACCCCAATAAAGGAGAACTAACAACTTAAAATGCCTTTTTAAAAAACATTTAAGTAACACTTAACTTTCAAATACCTGAACAGCAAATGTAACTTTTCTTGTCTGCAGAGTAAACACTGGCATTTTTATCTGTTTCAATAATCAAAGTGGTGCTTTCTGTGCCTTCTTGGTTGCAAAGATTTGAACTGCTTCCTGAAGTTCCACAGTCTGGGCCAGCTCGTGCTCTACTGAGATGGTTGCAAGGCCAACCAGCCTCTCCTGTGTCATTGTGGAGTGTAGATGTGTTTTTATTAACTTCAGCTTGGAGAAGCTGCGTTCTCCACTGGCAACTGTTATAGGAAGTGTTAGAAGTCTGCGCTGAACAACAAAAGCATTTGGAAAGAGGGTGGTCATCTTATTTGTGCACATATATTCCAGAAAAGCCTTTGGAGTTGATCCTGATGAAATGTATCTTGAAAGGACTTTCATTTCATCACTTGCATCAATATCGTGCACGTTGTCATGTGTCAACACTGTCTCTAGTGCCCTGTATTACTGGTGTGAGTCTTCTTCAGGTATAGTGAGGAGTTTTGGAATATCATACAACATTCCAAATACACTGCTGTGTTCCTTGAGCTGCATGAAACATTCTTCAACTGACTGCATTGCACAATCTATCATCTAGTTAAAGAATTCAACCTTGAATTGTTGTTTGGGGTCTCTTATGGGATTATCCCGTGCCTCGTAATCAAAATGTCGTCTTCTTCGGTGAATCTTGTATTCTTGAATGGGTGGGAAAATAGCTTCAGTGTGAAGTTTCTTGGCCAACTTCTGTGCACTCTTCAGACATTTTGAAATCCCTCATCTGACTGGTAAGACTGTAGGCATGACTTTGCTTTGTCCAGTTGTTCCATTGCTCCAGATATATCAAGGTCAACACCTTGGAGTCTCTCACTTACAACATTTATTTCAAAGAGTATGTCATGCCACAACACTAAGCCACGCAGACATTTGAAGTTATGTCTGTTTCTGGTGATTCCATTTCCATCTGCCACTGTTTTCCCACAAGCAATTCCTGTCATAGCATTATCCTCCATAATGGGAACTATGGCATCATCTATCTTCCCAATTTGGTGTTTGATAGGCTTTATCGCCTCCACTCAACGTTCCCATTGTGTGGCACTCAGTGGTTTCAGTGTCAGAGAGGATGTTCCCAGACATTGCTTCAAAGTTTGCCATTGATGAGTTGATGCAGAGAAAAATACATAGATGCTTTGAATTACATTAAATAATTCAGCAGCCTCACTAGAAGCTTATGCTGCATCACTGACCACCAAATTCAATGAACGAAAACTGCATGGGATAAAAAAAGCTTGAGGGTTTAACTCTCGGATCTGTGTCTGCACTCCTCTGTTCTTTCCTCTCATGTTGGCACCATTATCATAGCCCTGACCTCTCATGTCAGCTATTGCAATTCCTGTATTTTCCAGCTTTTTAAGAAGTACATTTGTCATGCCAGCTCCTGTAGTATCATCAATGTCAATAAAATCTGGAAAATGCTCTCTGACAGTCACCATTGCATGGACATTTTCACTAGGTTCTATTGTTGTTACAAAACACGCCATTAAAGTCATTTGTTCCGTATGGCTGATGTCAGGTGTGCAGTCCAGAATAACAGTAATATCTTGCTGCCACAATCTTCTGTTTGACTTTTGTTGCCAGCAACTGTATGATCTCATATTGAATTGTTTTTCCAAGGTAGTGGTGTGTGTACATTTCTTGGGTGGTGACCCTTCTTAGATGCTCCTGGAGTACAGTGTAACCCTTCTGCCAGGCCGAATTGATAGCAGCAAGGGCCGGGTTAAATACATAGGGGTCCCTTCCCTACAACGTAATGCAAACCAGCTCGAGCCCCCACCCAGTGACCTGGGAAAATCTTACACACACATCCCTGGGTGCCTCAAAGAGGCAATATTTCCCCTCTCGCAAGCGCAGAGTCGTGGTTTATCAGAAAATGTTTAATAACATGAGATAAACAACATAGCATTAAATTGGAGAAACACCTCAACTAGGCCGTGTCCTTTTCCCTGGGCTCTTGAGTCCAGCAACCCCAAAATCACCCACAGTCCCAAAAGTCCCACAACTCAAAAGTCTCTGTCCTGGGTCAGTGCAGCCCCAGAGTTCAAGAGTCTATCTGCAGGGGTTTTCCCCCTGCCAGCCTGGGTAGAAAGGGGCACCTTACGTGGTCCGGGGCCGACTGCCCTGCCTCTCCGTGTGATTCTGCTTCCACCTTTCCCATGAACTGCTTAGCTCCGCTCCGCCAGCTGCTCTGCTCAACCAGCCATCCCGTGATCTGCTCCAGCCGTCCCCGCAAACTGCTCAGCTCTGCTCGCTCCGTGGGTTGCTCCAACCATCCCACAAACTGCTCTGCTCCGCCAGCTGCTCTACTCCGCAATATAGCTTCAGGCTCCCCCACTAGTTAGCACAGCTCTTTAGTGATTTCAGCTTTTAGTGAGTTCAGCTCAGTAACCTGTAACTTAGATTCTTAAGGGAATCAAAAATCAGCTCTGATATTCAACAGTGGAGAGAGGAGGGAGTGCAATTGGTGCTTCTGGCTCACACAAGGAGCCCACTCCCTTGTCTAGCGAGTGTCACTCAATTGATGGTGAGACTCCCTCGACACAAAGCAGTTTCACAGTTCCTCATCCACACAATCAGGGTGACAACACTCCACTCCTCCCGCCCCAACAACAAAGAAACTGGGGATCCCACAGCTGCCAAAGCAACCATCCCAGGCTGCCGTGGTCTATGCCAGGCGGGGTGGGTGTGCCTATGCAAAACACGATCAGCCCCTGAAATTCTTTTCCATACTCGCCATAATTCACCACCAGATGTCAGGGTAGAGCTCATCCTGACTCTGCTTACAACAGCATCAAACTCAGCCATCAGCTCCACAGTTTTAAGGAAGTTTCCATTGTTTGGCACATACAGCTGATCTGAAGTTCCACGCAGTGGCATGATTTTGGGTAGCAAGCATTCTCACAATGGCAATGAGCCTTTTCAGAACATTTTGCCAGTAAAGAGACTCTGATGCAATTTTCTCTTGATGCTCATCATCTATGGTGGCCTTTAACCTTAGTCTCATCTCAAGCTCTTTCCATCTATGGAATGCTCTCTGGTGATTTGCTGCCTTCTCATGGCATGCCAGATTTCTAGCCAGATTTTTCCAGTCCTTTGTTCCTGAGGAACCCAGTGTGGCTGGAACATTACACTGGAAAAGTTTGCAACAAAAACAACATGCAGCATTCTGGGTTTTTGAGTACATAAGCCATGGCATCTCCACTTTGTTACCATTGGGGATTTCACACCAGTAATGTGTTGGATGGAAACTTCTATTTTCATTGTCTTTGGGGAACATTAAGTTTTTCACTTGCTGTGGCCCAGGCAGTACAAGGAAGTCCCCTAGCCTACTGCTCAAGAGGATCCACAGTCCTTGATCATCTAGACTTAAGGAACTAAACTCAGCAGCAGCTCTTTCTTGCACCTCCACCACACTCTTCTCTGATCTACACTTTTCTTCAGGAATGTGCATGGTTACATCCATTTGAGATGGAGATATGGATGCTGAAGTAGCTGCCAGGTCACCTGTAATCTGACAACTGGAAGATCAGGCATCTCCTCACCACTCTCATCCTCACTGAGGCCAGAAGGCTCACTGTGAACATTTGTGACTATGTATCTCAGGAGAGCGCCTTCCTGCTTAGATAGAAAAGCTTCCTTTGCTTTCTTTCTTTTTCTGAATGCTGCCCCAGAGGGGCATCTTCTTCTTTCACTCATGACTGCTGTTCTGTGCCAGCTATAGTGGCTCTCAACACTCGGTTGAAGGGGTAAAAATAAGCAGGCTGGTGGCAGGGCCTGAGTGAGGGAAGATATTAGTGTATTAAGGGACTAACTGGCTCCTACTACTTCAGTTGACTGCCTGTTCTCCTCAAGTGGGTTCAGGGAAACAGGAAGCTCCCTGAGAAACTGGTGTTAATCAGTCCAGATTCCTGGGGATGCTAGAGAGGTACATAAGAGGCTCCTCCTTTCTCTCTCTGTGCAGCTCCTTCCCTCTTACCTTTTCTCTTGCCCTCCTTCTCTTGTCTCTTGTGCCCTCCTTCCTCCAGCGCAGCACTCCACCATTTCTGTGCCTCTAGAGCAGAGAGAAAATATATACACTAGCAACAGAAACAATTTTCTATACTCTGGGTCCTAGTGGCGCCCTCCCACAGTCTAGCACCTGAGGCGGCCGCATGAGTTTGTCTCATGGTAAGGCCAGCCCTGCCTAATCAGTTACTTATTATAGGTATTCTTTTCTTTAACTTCATTTTTCCCCAGTAACTTGATGGAAACTTGCCAACTTGCTGCTTTGGATAGTCATTATGTTCTAAGGAACAAGGTTAGATTCATTTTAATGGTTATAAATATTGTTTTCTTCAAATGTGATGGAGATACTCTATTTCTTACAAAAATCTTTTACTTATCTCTATCTGTAACATACTAACCATTTTATAATAATAGCCATTGATGGACCTGTCTTCCATGAACTTATCTAATTCTTTCTTGAACCCAATTATACTTTTGGTCTTCACAACATTTCCTGGCAGTGTTTCACAGGTTGACTGTGGGTTGTGTGAAGAAGTACTTCCTTTTGGTTGTTTTAAACCTGTTGCCTTTTAATTTCATTGAGTGATCCCTAGTTCTGTGTTATGTAAATAACACTGCCTTATTCATTATCTCAACACCATTTGTGATTATATAAGCCTCTATCATATCTCTCCTTAGTCATCTCTTTTCTAAGCTGAACAGTCCCCGTCTTTTTAATCTCTTCTCATATGGAAGCTTTTCTATACCTAAAATCATTTTTGTTGCCCTTCTCTGTACCTTTTCCAATTCTGATATATCTCTTTTGAGATGGGGCAACCAGAGGAGGGCTCATTCTTCCAGCATATTTATTTATTTAAATGTTTGTTTTAATTGTAGCCTTTTATAATTTTATAGTGGAAATTTCATAGGTCACTAATAACAGATTCTTTTCTTCAGTCACTACATAAGAATTTGTATTAAGTATGAGATTGGTGGATGCACACACAGACATTGAATTTTAGGTACTGGAGATAAATATAATTGAAATAATAGAAAATTATAATAAAGCAAAGTAAAGATAACAAAATGTCCTCCTCTATTGCTCAATCTTATGGAGACCCTTAGAAAGGAAGATGGAAAGAACAATAAGTGGAGCACATTGTAAGTGGAAGTGAGGATTTGGCCTGCTGCCTGCTGCCTGCTCTTGTTATTTTGTTGAACCCACTTGTGAATATAAATGTATTAGCTTTTATACTCTGAACACCCACATATGTCCAGGATGATAACTTGTTAAATTTTAGCCCCTTGCCTGTGTATGGTATCCTGAATGACCATAATTAATGTTTCAGCTCTTAACATAAGCTATTTGCATCAGTACATTTCCTAATAGTTTTAATACATCAATGTGATTAGCTCCTGTTACAAAGTCCCCAAAATTCCATTATTTCAAAAGTTGTACTGGTACTTTTGCAGTTTACATGTTTATCACAAGGCACATATTGCTAAATATAATATATGCTAACTCCTATGCTAGTTCTGCTAGCAAATCTATAACTACTAATAGATATCGCTAGGCCTCAGCTTTACTGCCAAACTTACCTTAACATTAATAATGTTAACATTTATACTATATGTTTTCTGCTTTCACTTTAGCTCTATTAGCTTGACTGATAAAAGTAATTCAATGTATGAATTAAATTTGCCTCAGAACCTCTTCAGGATCATGGCCACAGGTCAACAAATACATTGTAGTAGGTTTAGGCCTTAACATATGTTGTTATAATTTTAAATTTAATTTTAAACAGGTTTATTTTTAAAAGAAAAATGTATTTAATTTATAAAAGATCTGATTTAAATGAAATAATCTGATTTATTTATGTTTTAAACCGTCAATTGTATTCACTCATCTCAAAAGTCAAGAAACGCAAAAGTTTAAGATTTTCTCCCACAATGTTAACTCAGCTGTGTTACAAATACATAGTGGTTTCAAATCCTGTTTTCCTTGTTAAATGTAATTTTTGTTTTTATTAATGCACACCATATAGTAGAAAGGCTGTGTTGTTAAGCTGAGCTAATGTTGTGGGACAAATCATTTTTTTTTTGTATTTACTGACTTTTGAATGCTTGATTTAGCAATCTTAATGTTACAGTTTTTTTGAGAGAAGAGGGAGGAATTTTGGTATTAAAGATGAAGCCAAGGGGGAGTTTTGCTTCAGAATTGAAGATGTTATCTTGCCCAGTTATTGCTTGTCCATATAAAAATCCAGTTGAATGGTTTGCATGGGAAAAGATTGAGTAATAGGTAAGTATAAACCATTGTTAAGTGTGTGTTATTCCAGTTGATTCATGGAGAGTATGAGTCCACTGTAGCTACCCATTAATGTTCCTTACGGTTAGCACTGGAGGTGCAGGGATTAATCCCCAAAGATCACTCTCAGTGGAGGCCATTACGTAAAGGACATCAGGATTTAGTTATTTACTCTCTAGTCACCTTTATTAAATCATGCTACCTCTCTGCATTTGTATGCAGTATGTTGATATGTGGGCCATATAGTTTTAAGATTTCATATTGTTGCTTGATAAGTGACCTCATGTTACAAATGGTAATTCGCTATGTAATAGTGCCCAATATTGTTTTAAATGTCTGACAAATGTGTGCATTTGCCATTTCACGATGTGTGTAGCATTAGCTAAATTGCATTGCTCTTACTGCAAAAGTGTGAATACTGTATTTTGCACCTTCAGCAACACAATATCATGCATCTGGAGTCTCAGCAGGCTTCATGAGAAGAGTATGGGAGGGTATTTTAGTCAAGGTCAAAGCTAAAAGAAAAGGCATCCAAAATCAGACTTTCCAAAACACAATATGAGTCTAATCTTGTTCAGTCAATCCATTCCAATTTCCTGTCCCAGCATCACTGTCATTCTTATTTGTTGTTAATCCTATTAACCCATTGGCTCAGATTGTCAGGCTTTCCAGATATATTAGCACGCAGCAGCAAGAAAACCTAGCTCTCAGGAGCCAGGGGTCAGTTACAGTTTGAGATGTGTATTGAGATGAAGCACCTGTTAAGAAAAAATGCTACTGATGCTCTTGTCTTGAAGGGAAGAGTACTGTGCACTTCCTAAGCTTTAGAAAATGTTTAAGGTTTTTGTGTGAGTGCAATGCAATAATTATTGGGACCAGAAATGTTCCTTTGTGGGACAATATGCAGATAGAGAACTAATGTGGAGTTTATATTAAAAATTTTATCAATATAAAACTTAGAGATTTTAAGGTTTAATTGTACAACTCATTTTCAATGGAAATTCTGTGATTTACAAAGGGATGTTTAAAAATTTTACAAAGGAGGTCCATGTGGTTGAAAGACATAAACCTAAATCCTTATTTGATATTTATTTCAGGTGAATTAAATTAGAAAGATTTGGATTATTATCTGAGTAGCAATTCAGACTGATTAATCTGATGTTCTCAACAAAATATGAGAACTAAATGAGTGAATTAAAATATGCGGGATGTACTGCATCTTGATATTCAAGCTTTTTATCTCTTCTGGTTTTGGTAAAAGTTTAGTAAAATAACTGAATATACAAAATGTCAATAGATTTAGACACATCTGGAATAATGTTTACCTCTTGCCCTTTGTAAAAAAACAAACAAAAAAAAATTATGCTCTTCCAGTTAACTAGATCTATGGTTTTAAAATATTTTGGTTTACAAATTCTGAATTATAATTGCAAAGAAGCCAAGAAAACATAGATGTTTTTAAGCAGCTTACTGTTTGAAACATTTGAAATTGAGATATGCAAGAACATATTGTTATACATCTAAACTCCTCTACTTTTCTTGCATTTATTGCTCGTTTGTACATAATTAGACTATGGGCTTTCTTTTTTTGATGTTGTGCTTTTTCCTCTTAGGTTTGGATTTATTCTTCACAAAGATGAGCCTGTGCTCCAGAAAATGGATCTTGAAACTATGTCATACATCAAGACAATTAGTTTAAAGGAGTATAATTGTATTCCTCAGTCTCTAGCTTATACACACCTTGGAGGATATTATTTTATCTGCTGCAAGCCTGATACAACTGGGGCTATACCACCACAGCTTATTGTGGACAGTGTCACTGATTCTGTGATTGGATACAATGGTGATGTGACAGGCACTCCATATATCTCTCCAGATGGGCACTACCTTGTCAGCATTGATGATGTGAAAGGTCTCATGAAGGTCCAGTCCATTACAATCAGAGGAGAAGTACAGGATGCGTTTGATATTCACACTAACTTGCACATATCTGATGTTGCTTTTCAGCCATCATTTACTGAAGCCCATCAGTACAACATCTATGCTAGTTCCAGCACACAAACTGATGTGCTCTTTGTTGAGCTCTCCTCTGGCAAAGTTAAAATGGTAAAGAGCCTTAAAGAGCCTGTCAAGACAGAAGAATGGCCATGGAACAGTAAGAACCGGCTAATCAAGGACAGTGGTCTCTTTGGCCAGTACCTTATGACACCTTCCCAGGAATCCCTGTTTATCCTTGATGGAAGACTCAATAAGTTAAATTGTGAAATTACTGAAGTTGAGAGAGGCAACACAGTAATTTGGGTTGGAGAAGCATAAAGAATCATATTAGATAATTACTGAATGAATAGTTCTACAGTACATTGCACTTAACTCCATTCTTTAAATTTAGATTGTTTTCCTTTGAAATTTAGACCCTTCTGTATCTGTCATTTGTTTGGTTCAGATACAATTTGATATTAACTTTGACATAAAAAATTATTAAAACTGTGATTACTCATCAAAGGGACTTATTACTAATGACCATCGGAGGATACATTGGTTGATTAAAATCAATATTGAAATTTATGATACACCTTAATAATGAGAGCAATTATAAAACTTAATTATGAAATGATGATACAATATTTTAAAGTAGTAAAAAAAACAAACCTACACTTCAGGGAGTTTCAAATGACTTAATATGATCCATTGCATTTGTAAGTGGCATACTGAAATATATTTAAATTCCAGTTTGGTTTTCTTCCAACAAAAATAAGAAGTGTTGTGCAACCTTAGACTTCTTAAACTGAAATGTTCTGTCCTGTCCACTGTTCAATCTTTTTGTGCCTTGAAGGGAATGTCTCACAAGGAAAAGGAAGAGTAGAAATTATTTAATTTATTCCCAGCGTGGCTACAGGATTTTGTGTCATTAAAAAGAAGCATTTAGTATCTCAAGTTTTTAGTCTCCATCAGGTTGTGGAGCACGTTACTCTGTTTTTTGATCACTGCAGTTTGAGAAATTTATTTTTATTGTGAGTTTTAGTTGAGATAATTCCAACTGATAGCAGAAGTTTTACCTTTTTTGTAACAGATATAAGTGTCAAGTTACTTTGCTATCACAGGGTTGTATCAACAGGGAGTTTCAGGTCTACTAAAGAGAAACATGATGTGTATCTGCTTAGAATAAATCACACTTTGTCAAACTGATATGAAGCTTCACTTGTCCTGGCAAGAAAACTTATTTTTTAAAATAATTTTATGAAACATGCATTTTGAAGAACTTAACATAAAACTCAGAACTGGATTTAAGACTACAACCAGTGGATAGAGTTTTTGCTTGTGCATTATGTCATGTACAAGTATTTCATAACCTTTTCCATTTCCTCAGTAGATTTTCCACACCAAATCTCTAATTGGATTATTGCAAATAAAATAAAATAAAAAATCCCTTGTATTTTTTTTAGTTTAACTAACTGTTACTCTAAATTTGAACATAGCTTGCACATCTAAATGAGAATGATAAGGTTCTTAAATTTAGAACAATGTTAGCACATAGAATCAGAAAAATGTGATTAATTGAAGCCAGCAGTAAAACCTCTATCCGGACTTACAGTAATGACATAAATATTTTGGGGTAATTTTTATTTTTTATTTTCTTAAGGAATGCTTATGAGCTTTTAAACTGTCCTCTGTTTACTAAAGCAATTAGGAAAAAAAATTTCTAAGTAAAATTTTACTCCAGTTTAGATTGTGTAAAATCACTTAGAAACCTGAAATTTTCTAGCATTGTAATTGTGTGTGTATTTATCATCCTGTGCTGTGTGATACAGTAGATCTCTCTTTAGCTTGAGGAAACTTCCTGGCAGGTAGATTTAATTAAAATAAAAATCTGCTTACATTTCTAGCTACTAAATCTGTTTTCCTTTTTAACAATTTTTCCCATTGTGAATGAGAACCATGTAAACTGTTACTCAGTTATTTACAGTAGTCTGTCACTTATGCATTTTTCTTCTGTAACTGACACCATGTGGATGTTCTGTATGTAGAAAATGCTTGACAAAAGGAGAATAAACCCCTTAAATTTTAAACATTCTTGACTTCAGTGAATGTTGCAATACAGCCATAATTATATTTTATTGTAGTAACCTGAGAAACATATAACACTACTTTTTATTTGAAGACCAAGGGAGAAGAGGCTCATCTGCCTTTCATCACCTACTGCATATCATGAATGATATATGCAGCATATGTTTTTTGTTTGGAGAAACTTTACATTTGCTTTTACACAGAAAGACTCACAACTTCTATTTATCTATAAAGCACAGTGTGATTAAGGATACTTTTGAGAAGCTGTTCCACATTGTGTGTTAGCCCCACTGTCTGAAGTATCAATAAAATAGTCAATTACCAGTTTGGTCAAAGTAAATTTCTTTAAGTACTGAAAAATATTTGGTAGTAGATGGCACTTTAAGTTGTAAATTAAATATGTTAAACTTCAATTAACATAGTGGGCCAAATTTTCTGCTCATGTAAACTGGAAGAATTCAACTGGCTTCAATGAAACTACATTAATTTATATGAGCATAGAATCTGGCCCAGTAACTTGCTAAATTCTAGTTTAAAATCCACTATTTTAACTATACTTGGATAAGGTAGTTGGAGCAGTTCTTTGCTTGCTTTGTTCTCCTATTGTGCTGTCACAAAAGCCCACAATTTTGTTGGTTTCCAGTTGCTGATTTTAAAAAGTCCGTCCAGCTTCCCTGCATCTGGGGTGAAGTTCTGCCTGTGTTGAAGTCAATAGCAAAACTCCTGTTGACTTTGATGCAGCCAAAATTCCACTTTGATGTGCATATGCAAGATACAGTAGGCAGTTTCAGATCCTTTCTTTATTGATGTTATAAATGAAGACCCAATCAATCTTATCTCTTAAAATATAGTCTAATAATGTTCTGTGACAATATTTTAGCAAGGGCTCCCCACAAAAATAAAAAAAGTCCTGTGGTAAATGTCCTGATTTTTCTCCGTAACCTGTGATAAACCTTTAGGATAATACAAATTGAGAAACCTAGTCTTAACACAGAAAGGAGTCAAAAACCACATGGCAAACAAATTTACAATAAATATAATTTGCTGGAAAAGTTTATTTCTGAAAACTGAGTATATCGAAAGGACAGCACAGCATTAAAATGTGTAATTTGACGAATATGGGCTAGAATGGAGACCTCCACTGGGAATTGCTTTGAAAATCCTTAGCTTCCCATATGTTCCAACCTGAATTATTCCAAAAGAATGATGTACTTTTACGAGACAAGGTTCTGGCAGGGCTGATTCAGGAGTAGAGAGAAGAATGAACTCCACCTGAGGCAAGGAAATCATGTTAAATTTTCCATCAGTTTGATAGGAGAAGGGAAGGTTGGTGGATGCGGCGCTCTGGAGCACTTACTTTTTAATAACTTCTTCCATACCAATAATCAATTGAAATGTGATCTACCTGTCTTGTGTAGAGTACCTACATGCAGGGGAGGGAAGGTGGGAGGCCACTGCTGTTTCCTTTTATAAACTAGTGGAGGTATCCACTCAGAAATCTGATGGTTGTATCTTCCAACATGTACACGTTGCCTTCATTTACATTCTTCAACAGACTGCTTGGTTTCCTAAGTGTAAATTAATCACCCATTAATTCTCCCACAGAAATAGGTAAACTAAGCTCAAAACACCTACTTTAACACGTTTAATTATATCTGCTGCAAACAAGTTATTTCCAGTGTGCAGACATATGGCACAAAAGAGTATATTGGCCCAAAAACACATTTGCAAATGTCTGAAAATCTCCCATCCCATCAAAAATACAAGCACATTTGTTGTTCATACAATTACAGACACATTTAAAAAACACTAGTGCTCATAGTGATTTTTAAAGTATAGGCTGAAAATTATAATCATTGAGGGTTTGCCTCTAGCAATGCCATCTCAGATGTGATCTTGTCAGCTAAGAAACAAAATGTTAAGAATCATCTGGCTTAACAAGTTCTCAGATGGGAGACTTCTAAAGAAAATACTATTGCTATTGTAAGTGATGTGGATGGCAGTGGAATTAACATGGTGGTAGGTGGCTTTTACTGGATGGATTGTTAGCTGGGTGAGCCCCTGAATATTTTTAGCTTTTAAAATCTCATAGCTGTTTGGTTTTTAAGTCTTGAGTCTTGGCTGTATCCCAGATAGGATAATTCTATTTTGCCTTCCTATATATTACCTTACTGTTTAAACAAGATGCAGATTTTTTCTACCCTTTCAAGTTTAAATGGGTGTAGTTTGCAGTGTGCTGTTAAGTAGCTGCTATTTTCCACCCAGGGATTTCAGTGATTAATGAAATTATTCTTAAATATATTTGCAAAGTTATTCAGGAGACTTATAAATGAAGAATGTTGTATAAATATCAAAGTATAATTTTTAAATTCTCTTGCCCACTTAACACAATATATTTGGGTGCCCTGACTAGGCTTGTAACTGAGTTAGCAATGCCAGCTTAATTTGGGCCATTTATTTTAATTGGCAGGAAAGGTGTCCTGGTAACTTTTGAAAAAGGGCTGCCAATTATTCATACACGTCCTATATCATCTACTAATGTTAGCCATTCCATCCTTTTTCATTTCTGCTTGTGATGTTTAACCTTTCGCCTCTCATGGTATTTTGGGTAAGGATAATCACCTGCATCAATATTTCAGAAGCTCCTAAAAATACACGATAGTTGTAAATTAGCCATAAATTTGCACCAATTCCACCATCCAGGAATATTTCCACTATTTACCTTTAGCCTTGCAATCATTCTGCCCATTCCCGGGGAGAGAGGAATGTGTGAAAACAGCTGAGTTTTATTGCATGTTCTGAAAGTCAACAGACTGTGACCTTGCTTGATCATATTTGCGGAAGTAAATTCCTTGTGTGCCTCAGCTAATCTCAACTACCAATGCATTACATGAAGAAAATGGTGGTATCTGACGTGACCAGCCCCAACCTGCTGAGAATTTATATATCAAAACCAAGAGCTTGAATTGCACCCAGAAATAAATTGGAACTTATTGAACAATGGTCTGAAGAGAAACAGCTATGTGATTCGATACTTGAATTCTGCATAAAATACAGTGTCTGAAAGTTGTCTTCATGTATGAAGAACGTGCTGTAGTAACACAATCTGAAGAGGACAAACGAATGATTAAATGTGATGAGAATTGTGACAAAAAAACTCAACACCATCATTACTCTGGCTAAGCACAGGCGGAAAATTGACTCTGGGCCAGTCCACTGCCACTGCTGCTATCTCCCTATATTCAACTGCAAAGGATCCATCAAGACGTCTAGGTTGGGAACCTGAGTAACAAAGGGGCGACCCATTCCCCTCATTAGAGATCACTAGTATAATCTCTGGCAATTCCTCTGCTTGTTTCCCCAAACCTACTCTGTTCTCTTTATGTCTTTACATGGACTGAGTCTAAACCAGTAAAGTCCCCAAACTCTGCTGGATGCTGGGAAAACTGAACTAGTGAACTGTCCAATGAAACAGCTGTAGAGGTGCATGTTCTCCACATACTGCAGACACTGCTGCCCTCATCATCTCACTCTCTCTGCTAAAAGAATCCACATGGACACTTAATTTTTGTCCAATATCAGAATGAGATCTTTAAGCAAGGAGACTAGCGGTCTCACTTAAGGCCCATACGCATACCTGTTCTATGTTGTTTTGTTATATATTTGCATTCATAACTTCTGAGGCCACAAATATATATGAACATTTACATGTACCTCACTGAAAATTTAGCTCTAAATATATAACAGATGAACAAACATAGAGAACCATCACCACCTCAGACAATCAAATGTTCACCTAGTGACATAAGCTGCCTCTTTTAGTTTGTTTAGCAAATGGCTGATACTCCTCTCACCTACAACAATTTTACATCAGTGTGAATCCATTGACTTAAAGGCACTGATTCTTGATATAAATGAGAAGAGAATAAGATCCTAAAACTTTATCCTAGAAAAGAGAGTTTAAAATTCTTTTTTTTAGATCAATTGGGTTTTAAAAAAACCAAAATAAAAACCAACAAGCCATAATTACTGTCCTATAAAAAAAAAAAGCAAAAAAACCCAGTAGATAGAGCATGACATGTTGTTTCTAAAGTATTAGCAAATTTTAATCCAAGCAGTATTCATTCCATAGCTTGAAAGAGAATCTGAATTTTGTTCCACGGTGCATTAGTATAAGTGTGTTTGATGGATTATTGTTCTAGTAGCCCTTGAATATTTGTTTAGGGAGTGACACACAACCTTAAATGCCAATATGAAGAAAAGATGGCAAAGGGGAGATCTGATAGCATAATCCTCAAGGGCAAGATTCATAAATGCTGGCTTTCATTTTTGCTCATGAAACCAGTGCTCGAAAATAATTACAGACATAACTGAAGTGTTTCAAATGTCAAACTACTTGATTGCACTTGCATATCAGTACTTAAAGCTAAATTGCCTAATTTGCAACCATAAAGCCCAGAGACTCAGGGAGGGGCTAAAAATCTGGCCCAAGATATAATCAGAAATATGTGTTGACATTTGGCTAATCTAGAGCCCTGAATATTTCATCTTGAGGCAGGAGCAGTCTCATGTTGATGCCTAGAATCCAGTCATCAGGTGTCAAATAAACCCAGGTTCGTAAAGGAGCCCGCAAAGGGCATTGTACACTAAGTACTCCTTTAGAAATGGTGGAAGAACAGCTATAGCACAACTGAAGTGGGACTCAACTTCAGCACTGGATAGACCATATACAAATCTGAACCTCACAGCCCAGGCCCACCCCTTCCATTCTTCCTAATGGCCCAGTTGTGGCGGGCCGCCTAATGGCCAGACCTGCCCCAGCTGAGTGCTGCAGTTTGGGGTGTTTTGTACTCTGGACAAATATTTCATATTAGAAGCCTACCATATCGTATTCATTGTGGGGGCAATGGTAAAGAAGCTAACTTGTTAATTGGCTTGAGATAGGAGAGATCATGTCAGGTATATACTATGAGTGTCTTCAAAGGGAACTCTTTGCTCATGAAGAAAATAGAATTAGCCTCCTGGAGAAAGCCAAAATTGGCATCTTTGATCTGTAAATCTCCTTCAGTCTGCTTATTAACTTTCATTTGAATCAGATTCTCAGAAAGCTACTGATTATGTCATTCTGTCTGTGATTAGCCATGAACATAAGTTATGGAAGAACAAGAGGAAAGTAAGGAGTATGCAGTTTCAACCTGACAATAAAGCAAAATTAAATGATCAGTGACTATAGCCACCATGAAGACGTGAAATGTATAGAGGCAAATCTGGGTCTTACCATTTTAATCCTCCTAGATTCAGATAGAGCTAAAATAAGATACACTAGAAAGTAGTAATTTTGTAGTTCCTCTGCCTTTTCCTCTCCTCCTTCCTCTCTCATAACACAGGGGTGCAGAGACCATTTGGCTGACGGTAGTTAGTGCTTGGAAGATGTGATCTTTGGAGGAATTTGAATGTGAAGTGGGTAGAACCCTGGTATGCTGGAATTGGGAGGCCATTTCACACACAGAGAGCAACACAGAAATAAGCATGAACCAGAGCAGCAAATAAAGACAGTGAGCTAATTCAGGGAAATGTAGCAACTCTGGCAGTGAAAGGTTGGCTGCCAACAACTGCTACCATTAGGGTCCCTGGGCTGGAACCCGGAGTAGAGGGCGGGCCCGGGTTCCCCCCAACCCACCACTACAGGAACATCTCCTGGAAGGGGAAGTCAGGTCCCTGTCAGGACAGGAGGCTGAACAGAAACTGTGGGAGTTCTCTCACCAACCTCCTTGCAGGCCTATGATGAAAAGGGCTCAGTAGACTGTAACCCTGGCCGTAGAGAGAGAGGGGCTACATGGAGGGTCACAGTGAGCCACTGAGGCTAAGCATAAACCGCCTAGAAGCGCAGGACCCACAGGAGCAAGGTCAGAGCTCTGCCACACTGTTAATAGGAGCAGTGCACCTGAGTAACAAGAAAAGAACATAATCCCGGTTTTAAGAATAACCATGCGAAAATCACTCTTTAATAATTGCCGTGACAAAAGTATGAGTGTAGAAAGAAGAGTGTAGTCTATCATTGACAGAACATTCTTAACCATTATGTTTTTTAACTCTATCATATCTCTCTTAATTGTAAAATTGCATCCACTGACTGTGCCAGCGTGTTTAAAAATATGCTAAAATTATACTCATCTGAACATCTTCTGCTGAGCTCCACTTCACAGTGGTTGACAAATTCAGATTTTTAGAAAAAGACTGAACTGCATTGAAATTTCCCTTGGGAATCATTAAGAAAGGGATAGATAATAAGACAGAAAATATCATATTGCTTCTATGTAAAGCCATGGTACACCCATATCTTGAATACTGCATATGTGGTTGCCTCATCTCAAAAAAGATATATTGGAATTGGAAACGGTTAAGAAAAGGGCAAAAAATGATTAGGGGTATGGAACAGCTTCTGTATGAGGAGAGATTAATAAGACTGGGACTTTTCACCTTGGAAAAGGGGGAATATGGTTGAGGTCTATAAAATCATGACTGGTATTTAGAAAGTAAATCAGGAAGTATTATTTATTCTTTCTGATAACACAAGAAGTAGGAATCACCAAATGAAATTAATAGGCAGCAGGTTTAAAACAAACAAAAGGAAGTATTTTTTTCACACAACACACAGTCAACCTGTGGAACTCCTTGCCAGAGGATGTGGTGAAGGCCAAGATTATAACAGGGTTCAAAAAAGAACTAGATAAATTCATGGAGGATAGGTCCATCAATGGCTATTAGCCAGGATGGGCAGGGATGCTGTCCCTAGCCTCTGTTTGCCAGAAGCTAGGAATGGGTGACAAGGAATGGATCACTTGATGATTACCTGTTATGTCTATTCCCTCTGGGGCACCTGGCATGGCCACTGTCAGAAGACAGGATACTGGGCTAGATGGACTTTTGGTCTGACCCAGTATGGCCATTCTTATTTCTTATGGTTTTTGTTTTTTTTTAGAAACAGTGAAAAAAAATCACCCAATGCTCCTGTTCATGAATATTAATATTATTCTTCTTTTAATCTTGATGAACAATAACTTCTTGCTATTAGTCACAATGCTAATGGTCTTATTTTTAATCTTCTTGCTGGTAGTGTGTCCTATATCCTCCTATGAGGCTGGACAATAGCTCTCTTAGTGTTTAAGAACACTTCTTTTGATATCCTCCCCTGGTAATTAAAACTGTTTTAATTAAATGTATTGTAGAAAACAATGTGTTTCTCTGACAAGATGCTTCAGAGGGGTGTGTGTGTGTGTGTGTGTAAGACCCAAAATGAATTGTGACCTTTCCAATAGCATGTTATGGTTCAAGACCTAAGGGAGGGTCGCATCATTCATTGAGAAAACCAGGAGATTCTTTCATCCTTCCATTCTCTCTCAAACTCACTGTGTGCCACCCTACCATCCCTCTGTATTTCAGGAACTCCCAGCAGCACCTCCCCCTGCCCCGGTATCATGGGTTTTGTGTCCCCTCTCTTTCCCCCACCCCATACCAAGATCCCCTAATCTCCCCCTGCTCCGGGTTCTGTATATCACCCCATTCTCCCCTTCCTCAACAATTATTATTTCTCTTTTTTCTCTCTGGGAGATAAATCATTCAGGATGTCAACATGGTCATCTCCATTGGGAGGCTGTACAGAGATGTGATAGGGATATTGTTATGCTGAAAGGTGCTAATGGGTGCCATCAACCCCTTTTTTGGTCTACAGACAATTGTAAAGGAGCATGAAGCTGTGGTTCTGCTGAACAGCTGGCAAAGGCTCCATGTGTCCACCATTTCTCCTTTCTGGATGTGGGGTTCAAAAGTTATTGTGTTACATCCACACAGGCAAACAGAGAAATGCCACCATGTTGAGTATAGGACTCTACAAGCTTGACCAATAAACTCCAAAGACACAATATGATATGCCTTCCTTCCTAAGGACAAATGCTCATGACCAGCCACCACTGAAAGGTTTTATGGAGTAAGCCTGGCATAATCATTCCTGTTTTTTTTTAAAGGTTTATTTTAAGGCCACAGGATATATGACAACATTTTAAAATATGTATATGTCACAACTGTTTGTGTAAATATAACCTATAAGACCCCGTAATATACTGTGACACTGTTGCAGCTGGCTTACTCATACCCCAGGTGAGTCTAAATCCAAATGACTGTAGATTTTGATGAATATTTATTTACAGGCAGTTCAGTCAAAATCTACCAGCAGGTCATACACCAGCAAAGTGCATTAACAGTTTATTTTAGCAGTGGAAGTTTAATGATGAATGACATACTTAATTGTGAATTTATAAATGGTTTTAGCAAAGAAATGTGGTTCTGTTTGTTAAAAATACAGCTTTTAATTTTTCAGCCATACTGTAGAAACTGTGTAACTTTTCATTTATCTTTGAGATATCACACTCTCTGTTCACAGATAGGAAAGTGGAGATTGAGCAGCTTTGGATGCTAGCTAACAACAGCTCTCAATGGATCAGGTGCTGCTACTCAACACAATGGTTTCTCTTTTAAAAAACGACTTGTTTTTTCCACAGGAAGTTTATTCCACAGCTGAGAGCAGTGTATGCTTTTACTAATAAGAGAGAGGCAAAGTGTAAAGAGTGCATAAAAAAATGGAAATGGATAGGACATATATTCTATTTCTATTCATGTGATAAGCTTACTAGTACACTGCATTTCAATGTGTGTAAATGGCTTTGTGAGTATTGAAACAATTCAACATATATTCTATAGAGGTGCATTTTTAGTGGAGGAACAGCCACTGGAATGCAAGTTGTTCACATTTTAAGGAACCCTTGTTTTAAAATATATATTAGATCTTTTATCTCTGGTGTGAAATCAGAATTTGACTTTTTTTTTTCAGTGCGTTGCTGAGCAGCTTACAGCTGAGGCTTTTGGTATTTCAGTTTAGTACCCCCACCCTCTACCCCACGGTCATGGGGAGCCAAAAATCCCTGCCATGTTATAGGTAAAACGCCGTTACAGGTAGGTGCGGTGTGGCAGGGCTGGAGTGGTGCAGTGGTGAGCCCAGGGCCCCCAGAGCCCAGCCCTGGGGCCCCGCCGCCCACATGCCCCACCACTATATCTGTATATGTCTGTATGTGTTATGTGTAGTGTTATAGCGGGGTAGGGGTGTATAGTGGATTAGTAGTGTAGCAGAGCAGTGTTCAAAGGATTTCAGTCAGTTCATTTTCAACATTTTTTTAAAAATCAATAATGTAGTTTTTTGATAAAATTTTTATAAAATAAAATTTTTTTTTTTTGCTGGAAGTCTGAATAATTTCAGATTCCTGGAGTCCTTTTCAAAACCCAATATTTTTCTGTTCAGTTCAATTATTTTTTAAATGTTTTTTCATAACAAAACAAAAAGAGGACTGCTGCTTAGGTTTCCAATTTCCTCCAAAACTAATTTTGAGATGACTTCATTCATAATTTTAAATAAATAGCTGTTTTCTTCCAAAACTGGTATCATGGTTCCAGGGTGAGTAGCACCTATAATCACTCTCCCGATGTCTCTGTGGGTATTCTTTCCAAGTGACAAACCTCTTCCTGCACTTCCTTCTGAGTGCAACTCTGAGGTTAATCCCACTTTAGACTGGATCACCAAGGTACAACAACGCCCGTTCCCACTGTACTGTCATAGTTACAGGATGAGCTGTGCTTTGACCCCTTTGCAGTCCCTCTCCGCTGTCCCCTTCTGATACCTTCATCTCCTTCTGTTACCTTCATCTCTCTGAGTGTAACCCCATAGGTCTGCCACTGTTAGACTGCATCCCGGGGTGGCAGCCCCCCATCCCTCTTTTCAACCATCATAAATCCACAGGCCCAACTGTACTTGGCACTTACAAGCAACTTTCCTGTGGAAGTCTGTGACCAGAGGCTAATTAAAGTAATTCAAAACAGCTTCTTCCAAACAAACATGTTGTTTAATCACCCATAGGTACATAGTCATCAGAGGACAGGGTTAAACCTAGCAGAGCTGTAGAACTTGCCTAAACCTTAACGTTCCTTTCCAGATTTTTGGTACATTCCTCTTAATCCAAGTACACCCTCACCTCTGGTCTGGAGACATGCTGTGAATCAATGACTCTCTTCTGCAGCATCTGCTGACAACTCACCCTCCCCCTCACCCCCACCCCACCCCCCCACATACACACGAACACTTTCTCCAGGGAATCTTTTCAATTTTTTAGAGTCCTGTTGAGCTCTAGGTGCCCAATCTTAGCAAACTAGCTGTGCAACTCATACTGGCACCTGGAAGTGGCTTCTTCTCAACTGATAGCTCTGTTGTCTTTCAAATGGCTGTTCCTTATCTGGGTTGTTACTGTTGCCTGCCTTCTTGTTGTCCCAACAGTCCAATATTAAACTGGTGAAAGACATTCTCACATTCCAATGGCCTGATATAGAAATGCATTGGCTCACTGGCAGATCACATATTCATACAACTATTACAGATGAACATAATGTGCTCGATAGCTGAAAGAGCACACCCAAAACCCAGCTGTCATTTGCTAATGATAACATGGAGACAGCAAAACTGAGGGCTCACAGTGGAAGGCTGAGCAGGATCAGAGCTAGAAGATCCCCTGCAACGGTTCTCCTGACTCCAAGTTCCAGGCAAGTCAGCATGGCAGCACAGATGCTCAGAACACTCATTCCCCAATCTAATCCCAAACATGACTGCCACAGTGTGAGTCATTTTCCCTAAGCCCCCAAATCAACCATCAGACCCCCATTCTTCTTACACAGTAATGTTAAATGTGTCAGACCCAGCAGCATGTCCATTGGAGCTGTCCAGTGCTCACCCCATGGGTATAAATTCTTCTTTGCTCTTCTCCTATCCTCTATTTATTTATTTTTTTTATAATCCAAATAAGCCATCTTTTCTTTAATTCACCAGAGGGATGTTTTGGCCTTCTTTTCTGCCTCTGTTTGTTGATTTCTGAGGGAAATGTGTATTATTCTTGAATAGCTAGTGTTTTATATTTCCTGGGACTAGCACTCCTTTGTGTCCTCTCAGGAGGAAAGCCATAAAGCAGAGGCACCACCACATAAGTCAAGATCTTCACTGAAGAAAACAAAAAGCCATAAGCACTACAGTACTGCTATCTCATGCTAGATCCATGCTATTTCTCATGCCAGGGACACTGGTGCTTATACATAAATAGAAAAATCAGTATATGTCATCATGTCACGACAGCAGTTAATGACAAGCCATTGGAGTACTAGCCGGCAAATAGGATAGACTGGCTCAATATTGATTGAACTCCAAAACAAACAAAAGCCCCAACTATGGTATCCAGATTGCAAATCTACCAGCTGTGTAAAACGGGAGTCTGATAAAATTCCTATCAAAGTCAAGGGGAGTCTTTCCATTGACTTTAATGGGACCCCAAATGATCACAAAGGTTCATCTCAAGTGTCAGCCACTTTGGAAACCATTCCTAGATATATTTTCTGACACAGTACTTCCACCTTTTCATGTTCTCTGTATGTATAAATATCTTCTTACTGTATGTTCCATTCTATGCATCTGATAGGATGACCAGACAGCAAATGTGAAAAATCAGGACAGGGTTTGGGGAGTAATAGGAGCCTATATAAGAAAAAGACCTATAAAATTGGGACATCTGGTCACCCTAGCATCCGATGAAGTAGGCTGTAGCCCATGAAAGCTTATGCTCAAATAAATGCGTTAGTCTCTAAGGGCAGGTCCATACTCACCGCGCGGTTCAACACGGTGAGTTTGACTTCTCCGAGTTCGAACTATCGCGTCTAATCAAGACGCGATAGTTCGAACTCCCTGTGCGCTCCGGTTGACTTCGGAACTCCACCACCGCGAACGGCAGTGGCGGAGTCGACCTTGGAGCCGCGGAGTTCGACCCCGCCACGTCTGGACGGGTAAGTAAGTCGAACTAGGGTACTTCGAGTTCAGCTACGCTAGTTCGACCCCCGCCCTTAGTGTAGACCAGGCCTAAGGTGCCACAAGTACTCCTGTTCTTTTTGCTGATACAGACTAACATGGCTGCTACTCTGAAACCGAGTACTATAGTAGATGACCATTCTGTTATTTTGGTGTATTTATACAAAGGTTTCACATAGCTCTAACAAAAAATCTATTATTCCATAACATGTTTCCTAATTATATTAATACTTACATTTGGCAAACACTGAAAATCTTAAATGTGAGTACTTTTCAAGGATTATTTTAATAATGTAATACTCTTATTTCTTAATCACCAAGAAAGAGTTTTTGGAATCAGATCAATCCTCTTCTTTAATTAGGAAGCTGCTTTGTTTTGTAGATTTAAAACAAAAAAACAAAAAAACAACAACAAAAAACCCCCCAGCACTGCTACAACATTGTTTTTAAAGCTTAATTTCCTTAATGCAGGAATATAAAGAGATTGATTGTGTTTTTCCATATCTAGCAGACAGTTTGTTAATTCAGTAGTCTATAAAATTAGGGAATTACAGTCTTCATATTGCTTTTCTAAAGGTACTTTCAGTGATCATTTAGCTAGAGCCTTCAGGACAGTTACATAGTGCCTTCCATCCATCCTTGTATCATTTGGTATCAGTATTATCCTGATCATGCAGTATTTATTTCCACACAATCATGAAAAAATAGGTTCGATACCTTTCCCTGACATGAGGAGAGGGAGAAAACTGGAGATGTTTTTCCATTGCTACCTGTTGCAGTAATTTTGAGGTATCTCAGTGGTCCATTACTAATTCCATCCCGTTTTCATTTCATGGTTGAGGCTGAGCAACTCTAGTGTTCATTTAGTAGCATGCTGTAAGTGAGCATTACAGCATGCTACTAAGCCAGTGGACCAAATTTGGTGATGAATCCTGGGCACGCACCTGAGGCAGGTTGTGCATATGCTAAGAAGACATGACCGTTTGTCTTTCATGTCTTATTTCCAGGAAATCATCTTTTCCCCCGTCAGAATTTCAGTAACATTATTCATCTTACTGGCATCTGAGACTCTGCTCATTGGCAGGCCCATTAAAGAGGTCAAAGCTGTAATGTTTCCTCTCATATTGACTTTGCTGACTGAATGATTTCTCACTTCAGAAAGGTACACTTTATTTCATCAGAATAAACATCTCTGTAGCATTCACAGCCAGGATCATGCTAACTTAAATTGTTTTGAATCTAACAATGGAATGTCCTTTTTTGTAAATGTAACAAAATTTATTTCAGTCAATATATTCCAACACAAGGCAATTAATTAGCTCACCAGTTATAACAATCATTTTGTGTCCCAAAACGATACTTAGTAAAGCTGGTCAGCAATTTGTTGACTTTTTTGTTGTTGTTGTTGTTCACAAAATGCCAATTTGTCAAAACTAAAGTTTCAAAGTTGTCAAAACATCCCATGTTGACATTTTCTACATTTGTTTGTTTATTTTTTAAATTTAGAAATTTAAATTAATTTATTATTAAAAAAACCCCAAACAATTCTTTAATAAAAGGTCAAAACAGAAACAAAATATTTTAATTTACAAGATCCAGTTATTTATTTTATTTTAGGCTTTTCAGTGCAAAAAACCTTGAGATTTTAACTGTCCTGATTTTGGTCAGTATTTTTATTTAGTTATTTATTTTGGACATTTCAGAAATTCTTGCAGGACAGAAAACAATTTCCTACTTGGCTCTAGTTCTTGGATTCATGTAAGTGGTCACTACCTTTGTGCACAGCTCCACTGAAGTAAATAGGTATATTCACAGGTATACAGTCTATACAGCCATATCTGACTGCAATATTTGAGGCTTATTCATGCTTATATTTCAAATTACAATTTGTTGTTTGATGCTAGGAATTGTTGGTTATCATCATCTTGGAATCAAACCACTAGAGTATTTATGTGTGCCATCAGAGTAACTATATAGGTGTATGCTACCAGGTTTGTGCCTTTATGCAAATTTGCCTTCTAGTTTGGACAGAATTTGTTACACTGTAACTGTTTCCTATCATTATTATTCAGTATTTTGAATTATTATTTTTATCTTTTTTCATAGAAATTTTATTTTTCATTCCCTTTAACCATAGAAACTATCACTTACCACCTGCAGAGTGAGTTACTTTCAGGAAAACAGAAAATCATAATAGGCCTGGTAAATATCTGAAAAAAACAAACAAACAAACAAAAAACCCCCCTACAAAATAGCCACAGTTGATGGGATTAATATATGGTCATTCATGGTAACTGTCTCTACCACAATATTAACACTTGTCTCAATAAAAAAATATTACCAAGAGAAGATATTTTACTTTCTCTTTTAGGTAACACAAGCAGAGGACCCAAGTTAAGATCTCAGATTAGCTGAAGCAAGTAAATGTTCTTTTATTTCCATTCTAGGTGCACAATAGCTGTTTGGCTAAATTTAGTTGGATAAATTCAGTTTTTAAACAACATATTGCCCTGTTTCTCTGATGTTTCCTTTCTACAGTGCTCCCAATACATACTGTTATCGCTGTTTGATTTCTTGTGCAATAACAATAGTTTATCCTCAATGTTCCCTTATACAGTGGCCTCATTCAGAGGAATTAGTGTTGTGATCTTTAACTGTTTATCATTCAAGTACTTCACATTCTCTCCTGTCCAACTGTTGTTTTTATCAGTCTGGCACCTGTTAGAAATAACACCTCAGAAATATGTTAGAAAGAACAGCATCTAATCTATTTAGGAAATTTCCCACCACCTCATTGAAATGGCTCCCATCAGCACTAGCTATGGGAATCTGTGAAGAACTTTATGCAAGATAATTTGATTTTGAAAAAGAAGCTGTTTTCTGTTACGTACTTTCAAAATTAAGGACATTCTTCTATCATTAAATACAACAGGATCAAAATTTAGCTTTTAGGACCTTTGGAATAACCGAAACTGCCAAACAACTTTTTTCATTGCCTGATGTCCTGAAGAACTATAATGTTTGTTCCCAATAAAATATTTTGAGTGTGAATATCCAGAGCCACATTTCAAACAATTACTGCCACCTTTCAACATGTCTCTTTGAAAATTTGGGGTACAGTATCCAGAGAAGAACACAGGATATGCTGAAATGGTAGATCACTTCATCTAGATCCAGAATGTGTTACAAATAATTAAATCCATTTCATGACCTATTTTTTTTCATGTATTTTGTAGTAAAGAATGGAAAGTAATCTAAGCACAGTCCATCAGCATGTCCAGGACACAGGTTAAAAATGCAGATGACAGCTAAAGATAGGATGAATCAATGGGCTAGAAATAAATTACATCAACAGAAGATTCTATTGCTATTAACATACTGAGTCACCTTTCAGAATTAATCCAGAATTGTTCCGTTCCAGTTATACTGATGCAACTTGATAGTATAACTGGATTGACTTCAATGGCGTTAATCTGGATATACATTAATTTAAGTGAGAGGAGAATTTGAATACTTATATATCATTTTACACATTACTACCAATACTGTATGAAGCTAGAGTCATTCTGCCACCAACTCCTTGTATTACTGTCATCCAGTCAGGCCAAGTCTATGGTGCCGTGAAAGAGCAATGTGCAACTACAATAATTCAGGCAATTTATTTAGAGAAAAACTTGGGCTTTTGCATACATTGATAGATGCAGACCCTGCAGGGAGCAATGAAGAGCACTGGCCCTGATTCCAATCTCATAGTGTTTTTACACTAGTGTAAATTCATCAGTTTCAATGGAGTCTGTCCTGCTTTCTATTGGGATAAATGAGACAAGAATTCTGTCTATAGCATATGTGGAATGACATAAATCTACAATACTGTAAGGAGGGAGAGGGCATGAGTGGGAAAAATGAATAATCTGAAGGCTAAAAAGAGAATATTCAATTAGAATAGGAAGAGCCATGTTAATCAAGAAACACACACAACTTTTATCTGGCATGTATACGGGTGTGGAGTACTTACTTTATTATTTAGGGAATTCTCACCATTTACACATAGATGTCTATTGTATTTGCAGGAAGGTAACAACCATTCAAAGACATTTTAACTGTCCTATTATTTATTAGTAGTATTATAGCTTGCAAACATCACTACATAAATAAAGTCAGAAAGTTTGCTATTTAGAGTGGTCCTGAGTAGAGTATAGTGCAGAACTTCTACAGAGAATAGCCATCAGACAGTGTGAGCTGCCCATTTGCATCATTGGCCTGCTGGTGGTTGTGCTGGTTGGGGGAGGGAGATAAGAAATATGGCACTCTCTTTACTACCTCCTCCCCGGCGCTTTTGGAGAAGCTAGCACACTATGGGGCACTAGCTTTTATTCTCAGGAGAACACAAGGGGCTTCAATAGTGGCTGATTCCAGGGAGAGTTCATGCAGGAAATGGCTATCATTTGGCCCATAATATTAAGAATCTAAAAGAAAAAAAAAGACAAATTGAAATAACTGTCTGAATTCAACAGTTATGGTGAAGTTTCTTTTTCCACCCCAAAGGAGGAGTTTCACTTTTTGTTCTCTTTTTTCAGAGTTTAAAACTGGAAATGAGTGAGAGGATGAAAAGAATGAGAGAGCTTTATGCTAGTTCAGCCGCACAAAGAAATGGCAGCTGCATGTTTTCTCTCCACCTGTGGATTATTAGGAAATGCCAGCAAATATTGTTATACTGGACTGCTGAGAGATGGTTGACTCTCATCTCTGGAAAGAACAGGCAAACAAGGCCCTGCAGGCAAGAAAATAGCTCTTTCCTAGTGTTCTTACATTCATGCTGCTAGACTCCTATTAAAAATCCAATATGAGCTACAGACAAAAAAATTCAGCTTGTTAAGGGGAGACTTCAAATTGTGCAATGATAATGTGCTCTTTGTTAATATTACTTTGTTTTGTAGAAGATGAGAGATTTCATGCAGGTGTTTCCTCCGTAGTTGTCTTCAATCCCCTAATGTGCTCATTGTAATGAATGGAAAACTGCAGTTAGATGGTTATCTCTGTGAGGGTGTATCGCTTGGCAAGGCATCTGTGTAAGGTGGACACCTGCTCCTTTTCGCATGCTTGCTGTATGTCCCAGACTTACAGCAAAATCCACCTTTTTCTACAGTGTAAAGTTGTAGGATTGGAGCCAATCACCTGCAGGAAGTCCATGAATCATGCAGCTAATGTAGGGCTGGATGGCTCAAAAAGAAGTTTGTCCCAGGATGTTTTCTCATTCTTGGGATAATTGTGATTAGTTTTCTGAGTGAAATATTTTAATGCTTGAAGTTTTTCTCTGTAATACTATACTCGTTCAGTTCCACCTTTATGTTTTTATGCCTCCTGGAGGTTAGTCATCACAATTTTTTAAATGAATGACAGTACATTTCATATGGCGGAGCTTTAAAAGATTGATAGTTTGTGTTAGTGCACAGACTTAAAAAAAAACAAAAAACCCTAATCCACAAAGTGAGTGATGTACGCACACCAGAGATGCCCATAAAATATGATTTTTCATGCTTCACCAGTCCAAGTTACCTGGAATATGTTGTTTCCATCGAAAATACAGGCAACCAGAAATATTTAATAGCAAAGTGTAGGAATATGCATGTAATTTCCCTGTACCATGTATCAACACCAACTATTGTACAATGTACGTCGATATATTTGAGAGATATAGAATTAAAATATAATTTGCATTAGAAAAGCTTGGAGTCAGACAATGAAAGGTCTAGATGCTCATAGGAGCTTCTGCATGCAGTTAATATTTTGGACCTCTAAATAAATTATTTTGCTTGGTGTCATTTTATTGTTGTTTTCAATTGACTCTCAGAGAACTAATGTCTAATTAAAAAAAAGATATATGCAGATGAATTCCAGACACCATTTCTATACTTTTTGTTGATTTTCTTAGCCAATATCACTTGCCACTAGAGCGGACTGAATTTTTTGTTTTCAGTGAATAGTAAATTAAAACGATTAATTAAATAATTAACTTTGAAAAATACTTTTTGATTCACCAAATTTTTTGTAATTTTTCAAAAAAAATTTCTATCTGAATCTATTTTTATTTCATGTTTTTCAGAAATTCCAGTGAGTCAAAAATTAATTACCCACCAACCTCTTTTTGCTACCTCACATAATCTAAATGGGAAAACATGACTTATTGTGACAGACTCAAGTAACTCGATCTATATAGCTTAACAAAGAGAAGGTTAAGCAGTCACTTGATTACAATCTATAAGTACCTATGCTGGGAACAAATATTTGATAATGAACTCTTTACTAGAAAACGAAAGTATAATAAAGTTCAATGGCTAGAAGTTGAAGCTAGACAAATTCAGACTGGAATAAAGGGTACATTTTTGTCAGCAATGGTGATTAATCATTGATACAACTTACCAAAAGGGATGGTAGATTTTCTATCACAGGCAATTTTTAAATCAAGACTGGATATTTTTCTAAATGATCTAGTTCAAACAGGAATTTGGTGGGGGGGGGGGGGGCAGCTCTAAGCCCCGTGCTATGCAGGAAGTCAGACTAGATGGTCACAACAGTCCCTTCTGGCCTTAGAATCTATAAATCTATATCACAGGACTTACCTTAGCTGATCAGATCCCTTTTGTTTTCAGTTGTGTATGATTGTCACTTTAGCAATAAACACTGAGACACATTATAGTTTCCTGGGCAGACAGAAATATGATATTTTCTCTTTTTTAGAGGAATTGCTTCTCAAGACAGTTGAAACATGCAGAACATACATTGTAGTAAGTAATGCATCTACTGGTAAAATTGTATGAGGGCTGTGTACTATCTGAACTTTCAAATACATCATAACTAATGGTAATCTGGACATCCTGGGCAGTAGCCACTCCCCGATTACTCAGAGGATGGAAAAAAACAACTATTCTTCCCATAATGCACCAAGGTACTAGATCCATGTATGTGGAAAAAACTCCTTTCTGGCTCTCTCAGCAAAGCAACATACACCCAAAATTTGAAATTTTCAATTTCCTGGCTAAATAAATGTATGGTAAGTTTTACAATAGCTAATAGTTCTGCCTGCTACCTGCAAAATGCATCTAGTAAAATAATAATATTCATCTGCCTTGGATTATATTAATGCTTCATAAGTCCCTTAATTGGCTTCCCATTGGCTTCCATATCAGGTTTAAACGCCTTAGCCTCATCCTAACCTTGTATGCTCCCATTCACCCTATAGCTATAAATTCTTCTCCCTTTTGAACTCCATCTCACTTCTCCTAATCCTTTTCCTATGCTCATCCCTTCACTTTCTCCTTTCTCACACTGCCCACGCTGCACTAGGAATGCCATCCCTGATGTGGCAAGCCCTGGCACATTCCTCCTTTTAATCCCTCCTGAGAGCACAGTTCTTCTGTCAGTTTAATTTCCAAACAGTTACAATTCATTAAAGAAAACAAGGATAGAGAAGGCAAGAAGGTTGGCAGAGGATTTTAAAACGTTGTCATCTCAGATTTGTAAAGTCCTTGGGGGTGGGATTTCCATCATCCTTCATGATATTTACAGTACTCACCTCAGCCTCTAATTTGGTGTGTTTTACTTATTTACTTACTTATAGGCAGGGGCAGCTCTAGCTTTTTTGCCACCCCAAGCATGGCAGTCAGGCAGCCTTCGGCAGATTGCCTGCGGGAGGTCCCCGGTCCCATGGATTTGGTGGCATGCCTGCAGGAAGTCCGCCAGTCCCGTGGCTTCAGCGTACCCACCGGCGAATTGCCGCCGAATCCGCAGGACTGGTGCACCTCCCGCAGGCAAGCCGCCGAAGGCTGCCTGACCCTCGCAGGGATCGGCAGGGCGCCCCCCCCATGGCTTGCCGCCCCAGGCACGTGGTTGAAATGCTGGTGCCTGGAGCCGCCAATGCTTGTAGGCATGATTTTACATGCTCAGTCAAGGGCATAAATAGCAGCAATTATTTGCACTTGAAAATCTCCCACAGGTGATTGTCGGCATAAAATAGTGATTACATTAGAAACTGTTTTTGACAATTTGCCCTTCAGTGCAGTGGGTCTCAAACTTTTTTACTGGTGACCCCTTTCACATTGCAAGCTTCTGAGTGTGCCCCCCCCAATAAATCAAACACACTGTTCAATATATTTAACACCATTATAAATGCTGGAGGCAAGCAAGGTTTAGGGTGGAGATTGACAGCTCACGACCCCCCATGTAATGACCTCGTGACCCCCATGAGGGGTCCCAACCCTCAGTTTGAGAACCCCTGCTGTAGTGTGAAAGTTAACATTAAAGAATGGAACATGACATGCAAGGAGGTCCAGCTGCAATGTCCTTATTGTAACCCCTTTGCAGCACAAAGAGGCAAGTTTCTGGCTCGAGGTACAAACTGAGAATTCCCCAGATAGAGCAGAATAGTCAACTGGTGAAAAACTGTCAGAACTGGCTCCTATGCCATCAGCCCCTCCCCTGAAGTAGGGGACAAGTCAGAGATAGGGAATTCTCTATGTCAAACCACAGCTGGTATATGGTCCCTTAGGGCCCAGATCCAGGTGTCATAAATTAGAGTAGTCCCTAGATTGCTCCTATCTATCTACCTCTGTGTCAGGACTGAGGCAATTTGAGCACTAGGGAGTAACTGGCCCCCTGATGGCATCTCCCTGATCTCCTGCACCCAGGGGCGGCTCTAGCTTTTTGGCCGCCCCCATGCGTCATGCGCGGGGCGCGGGCGCAGGCAGCCGCGGAGGCAGCGGACGCATGCTGGCAGGCTGGTCGTGGCTGGCTCCTGCGGCTGGCGCGGCCGCAGGGCGGCGGGCGCGGCTCCGGCTGCGCGGCTGCGCCCGCCGCCGCCAGCCGCCTGCGGAGAGCGAGCGGCGCCCCCTCCGCTGCTCCGCCTCCAGCCGCGCAGGTCCGTCGCTCCGGTCGTCCCCCTCCCCGCACTGACCTCCCGCAGGCATGACCGCCGCCCAGCGCCGCCCCCCCAGCTGCCCCCCTAGATGTTGCCGCCCTAGGCACCAGCTTGTTTTGCTGGTGCCTAGAGCCGCCCCTGCCTGCACCAACTGAATAGAAAGATTCTGGCCCATCTCTGTATGGGAAACAAGAGATCCAAAAGGACAATTATTTAAAAGTGTATGCTAAAATTTTAAAACATGTGTGCCCAAAGTTAGGCACCTGAATCAAAATAAAGGCAAGTAAATGTGCATGCTCAGCTCCGGTGAAAATCAGGCCACTTTTTTACATGTCTAACTGTAGGCACTGAGGATTGAAAATGATGGTTGTAGTTTTTATTCCTATCTGCAGCTAGAATGCATTTAAATCTGTATATATAAATAAGAAGGAACTAAATTACATTGTTATGGGTTAGATTAAATCTCTTAGAAACTGGGGCCAGGAGTATAACCACCACTCATCATTTAAGATAATTGTCGAAGCTAATGAGCTCTTTGATATAGGTGAAAATAATAGTGGCCTCTACCTCAAACACAGGCACATGTTACCATTCAAAGCAAAGGCACATGTGGGTGGAAGAGTTTTGCTGGCTATTATTATGTGTCGGTGAGAGAAACAGCAGGAAGCCAGAATCTTTACCCAGATTCTTTGAATATTCACCTGATCCTGAATAAGTAGTGTACAGTGTAGTATGTTAACATTTTATCGTAACTTTGCCTCAATTTAAAAAAATAAAAAAAAAGGTCTGAGAAGCTGATGAAGAAGTCAGAAAGGAAGCACCAGGTACAGTGACGGAAGCGCTGGTAGTGTGCCCTGAGAGAGAGAGAGAGAGAGAGCGAGCTTTTGCGCTGAATGCTGGTTGGAAAGAGGCTTGAAGCTGTGAGCAAGAAAACTATGTCCTGTTATTTGATTTCTCCTGTGTTCAGGGAAACAGGACTTTGTACAGTCTTGGTAAATAAACAAGACTGCATCAAAGTTACCTGATTCCCTCATCAATTTCTTCTCCTAATAGAAACAATCCTCATGGGCCCTGAATGTTAGCTAACTACTCAGCTCAAAAAGAGTTACCAATCTGATTTGCCATGCAGAATTTGGTGTTCCTTTTATGATTTGGAAATAGATTCAGAACTTTTTTTTGACATCTGCAAATGCTGTCACAATAAAACTCGTCATTTGGCTTTGCTCAAACAATACATGTTGTCAGGAGCTGCTGTTTCTGAAAATTCTTGCCTTTTAGGGCTTCCCAGAAATAGAAAGTTAATAAAATGGACTGACTACACAACAAAGAGCCTACTGTGTAGATAGGCCCCAGAATCTGTTAGGAGAGAGGATATTTCTAACTTTTGTGACAACATCCTTTATTTTATATGTTCCGCCCTCTCTTAAATTGATAGAGTAAGGTTTGTTAAAAACAAAACCACCCCTCCCCCCCGCCTTATCCTTAATGCATAGCATGTAGACTTCTCACTTTTTTAGGGAAAAACATAAATGAGAGTTTCTGCAGACTGAATATGAGGATGTCACTAAGTTACCAAAACTATGTAATACAATTGTCACCACTGGCAAAGCCAGTAAACAATATAGAACCATAGCACTGTAGACATGTAGAGCTGGAAGGAACCTCAAGAAGTCACCAAATCCAGCCCCCTGCACTGAAGCTGTATATTTCATGAATTTCCATAAAAACAACATTTTTTTGTTTTGTTTTTGCCTCTAATTTGGGGGTAGAGGAGAAAGAAGATTTTTTTCCTATCAGAAATTGAAAGTGCTATTCAATGGTGTCATATTTCTGATTTAATTTTTTTTGAGATTTTCCCTGTTTGCAAATGAATGACATGACTTTGCCCATGTAATAAATTCAGCCATTTTCTAAAAACCCATATGTATAATCAGGAAATTATACTCTCATATTAACATTGCAAATACTCTATTTCCAAGAGTAGCCATTTTTGTATGTGAATGCTAATCTATTGGTAAATGCTCACAGCTCTGTTATTTAAAGATGTATGCTATATGAGTTGACATTTGTTCCAAAGTAACTTTATGTGCTTTGGTGCTAGAATGCAAACTAACAAAGTTAAAATATAAATCTGATCACTCAAAGGTACATAGTCCTTCAGCCTTAAAACTTCACCTTTGTTTGAAGAAAAGCCTATTGGGTTTTATCAGAAATATAATGTTATTTAGAAGTGACCCTGCAGGACAGGTGGAATTTTTAAGGGTCCACAGTCATAAGAAAATTGGAAAGTACAATTATCTCATGTTCTATTGCTGATTGAGCTGGATTTCCTTCTCACTAATGCAGTGCTAGCAGCTACTACCTCTTAAGGGGAAAATATATATTCAGACTTGGGAGAAAGAAATCACAGAGAGAGTTGGACAATTGACAAGTGGGAAATCTGTTGCGTAGAAGCTGCCAAAGAGTTCTAAAAACCTTCGGGAACTTTTGGATGTCAGAGAGAGAATGAACAAGGCAGGGTGTTCAAATGATGAAACATTCTGGAAGTGCCTGTGGCAATGACAACCTGCAAATCTGTCTCTCAGATTACTCCTATGTCTTAAAGGCAAAAATGTATTACATTGACATTTGTAACAGCCACTCCTTCTTGCTTGCAATCATATATTTAGTCCCATCTTCTAAGCACTTTACTTTGAGTCTCCCTGTTCCTAATTTCCATCTTTCTCCATTTGCCTTCAGATGGGTTTCTCTTCCACTAGCTGTAGCCCTGAGAGTTCTAATGAGACAGTGGAAAGTGCCACATGCCTGATGAATATAAGAATGATTGTAATAGTCCAAGCAGGCATTAATGAAAATAATACTGACAGCAGAAAGAGAGGAGTGCATGATGACATTTGGAGTCTTTATGCTAGGCTCAATAAGATTCTTTCCATTCTCATTCAAGCTGAACTTTTTAGTAGACAGTTAGTGTTTTATGTATTTTATTACTTTGGGGCCAAATCTTATGCTCAGTGTATTCAGCAGTATAGCGCATGTGAGTCCAGCATACCATAAAAACTGGCTGCAATAATTTTGGGGCAAGAGTCTCTAATGAAAGATCAGGCATTGGTGTATAGCAGGGGGCCGGGGACCCCTCACTGCTGTGCAGTCAGAAGCTGTGAAACTGCTGATGGGGTGAGGCTCACATTTATATGTGCACACTGCAACCAGTACAACCTTATGGTAGAGATGGTCAAAACCTTTGGATTTTTCAAAATTTGGACTTTTTTTTGTAAGAGATTTATTTTACTGGTTGAGAGAGTGAAAGTCATTTTTTAACCTTTTCTTTCTGCCTTTTTTTGACCAGTTCAGCCCTGCATGTGTCCCAAGCAGACATGCTAAACCCATGGAAAAAATGCAGAAATTGGGCTTGTTTTTGGCTTACTTGGCTTGTGAGTTGCTTGTTGGCTAGTTTTTGGCTTGTAGCTTGTTGCTTCTTTTTTTTGATCAGCTCCCAGCAAGCAAGGGCAAGGTGAGGAGAGAGTCAGGGGTGCACAGCGGGCTCACCAGAGTCCCAATCTGCATGCGAGGGGGATCTAGTATATAGAGTGCTGGGGTTCTTAGGGTTTGGCTTGTTTTGGCCTTATTTTGAAATGGGATTAGCTTGATTTTTGGCTTATTGTGAAAGTTGGGGTGCTTATTTACTGTGTGAAAGTTGGCAACTGTGGTCCCAAGTCTCTCTCTCTCCTGCCCCCACCCCAGCTTGGGCATTAGTTATTACTCAAGCCCTAGGACTACAGTAATTTCAAAGATGGGAAGAAGAAGGACTCCTTCTTCTTCCTCAGTGCCAAAGGAGGAGGAGGATCTGCAGCCCTTGGGGCCCCATCTCTTTGCAGGGCTGTCAGCAAAAGATTATTTTCAAGCATTGTGGCTCATTTTAGGTCCAGATCCTGCTGGAGCTTTGTCATTGACTTCCGCAGGGCATTATTTCATCCCAACTCATTGTCAGCAGTGGAGAAACTCATTCCCGTGTTGGGATGACAGGGAGGCAACACACATGCCCAATACTTCTCCTAATACCACTTCAAGCACCTTATTACCATTCATAGAAGTTGGCTTGAGAGAAGTCTGTATATTTGCTCCTCCCTGAGGACTATTTAAATGTTATGCAGCCTTTTCAAGGGCAATTTTCCTATAGTACACACTTGTTAGAGCTGGGTAGGAAGTGGTTTTCCCATTCCACCAAAATTTCAAAGTAACTTCCTGTTCCACCTCAGGAAACTCAGACCTTTTGAAATGTTTTAGAGAACTATTGCTATCCCTGTGACTAGGTTGGTTGGTTGTAAAGGCACCCAGCTAGACTATGGGAGAGCCAGGATCAAGTCCTTATACTGTCTAGTTCAGAGCATGGACTTGAAGCCTTGTCTTTCACAGCCAATACATTTCCACAAGTTTTGGTTTGATTAATCTGCATTTTCTAACAAAAGCTTGTTCCAGTGAAAAATTCTCAACCAGCAACAGTGTTTATATTTCCACAGCTATGGAACTCAGCTGTCACAAAAAGCTGTGTTGGGCTTCACACAATGGACATGGACCCCGCAGAATGATGTTTGGCTCTTTGGTTGTTTTACATTTTGTTTTGTTTTATGTATGGAGTTAAAATTATTTTTTGAAAGAATCAAAAGGGTTTTGTAGCAGTAGATGTGAATGGGTGTACAAACCCCATACTAGCCAGGAAAAGGTTAACAATCATCTGTGTGCTTAATCAGCCCTAACCTGCTACATCTGCGTTAGATGCCAGGCTTCGGGGGAGGAGTTAAAAGGAGAGAGCCCAGGCCACCTCTAGGGTGGCTGGGAAAAGGAACATACTTCTAGCTTTCACACTGAGCCAGGAACTGTTTGAGAAACTGCTGCCTGTCAGAGCCCTGGAAGGGAAGGTAGGCCTGGAGTGAGATTATTGTAATGATGTGCTACAGTGCTTTGTTTGTTGGTGGCTAAAAATGATGCAGGTGGTGCCTTGCCTAAAAGGGATGATAGACAAATAAAAACTTGTCTTGTGTACCTTGTAGTGATTGTCTGTGATCCTGTCACACCAGGCTAATGAAATCATGAAATATCTTGAAGCAAAATCCCCTGTGAGCCAGGTCTGAAATGGAAAGTGCTTTTATGGTGTGTTTTTTGTTGTTGCTTTTGTTTTGTTTTCTTAAGTGACACTGTTATATTGGCATTTTCTTTCTCAATAGAGCTGTTCATTTTGTGTATTCAGGCTCATTTATATATTTATATGTCCCCTATTACCATAGGATCTAAGCACCTTCTAAGAATTTTTTATTTCTATTTTTTAAAAGTCTCTCTTGAGTCCATCTTTTAAAAGATATAACTTGATAGTTTTAATTGTGTGTGTTTTTTATGTTTGTGAATAACTTACTAAGGGGCAGTCAAAAAGATGAGTTGTGATTTTTAGTGAGGTTGGTGTTCCTCTTTTGAAATTATGACTATCCTTCTGAATATATGTGGGAGCTCAATATCTCAGAGGGTGAGGTGATCTCTTACGAAGCTAGTGCCAGTCCTCTGGAGAGCTTTGAATCTCCACATAGAGATGTTAAACTGGGCTGTGTATCCATTGGGGTGTTAGCACTCTGATGCTTTGCTCTCTTCACTGTTTCTGTCAATCTGTGTTGCTAAGCACAGAGGTTGTTATGATTTGCATAAGTAGGAGATGTTTTGAGGCATGTGGTCTCATTCCTAGTCATAAGAAGTTGCAGTAACGAAGCCTGGGATACATGGAACCTCTATAGCCAGAATTGTCCAATAGGCTAGAGCACAGGCATTTAGCTTGTCATGGATGCATTCTTATTGGGCCTTCGGGAGACAACTTTTCCTACATGCATTTGCTTTCACACTATCATCAGGTCAGTCTTGACTGTGTTCGGCTATAGCAAGCTGCCCTTCATCCAGGTTCTGATTTTGGTTAGAGATATTTAAAGTTGGTAATTGGTCCCGTTTAACGTTTTGAAAACATTTGGTGTTACCTGCTGGTACTTCAGACTGATATCACACCAACTTTTTAAGAGGTTTGGGACTTGTGTGGAGAATGAGGGGGAGACCTGTGTTTTGTATGAATATGAGCTGTAGCACAGCTTACCTACTTGATATAATTGTCTGACTACACAGAGTTAATTCAAAGGAGCTCTTAGGAATAGCAAACAGGAAACAAAACAATGGTCAGATAAGACATCTGCAGTCGACAACTTTAAGGGAGTTAAGATAATAGTGAGGAACCTACTAATTGGAAGGATGAATTTTCTGGTGCCAGCTGTTCTTTTTTTTTTTTTTGGCAAGGCTCGAGTCTAGATTCAAAAAGGCCAATGAACAGTTGAGAACCCTACCTAGAGAGGCAGGGTGGGCATGAGTGGGCAGCAGTTACTTGGGCAAGATACAGAGGCAGAGTGCTGCAGATTTTCTTCTCCAGCCAGCAATAGATGGGCTAAGTGGCGCTTACCAAAATTTGCAAAGAAAGGATAATGTTTAAGTGAGACTGGCTGTGTACAGACTTCTGTTTTTAACTCATTTCTCTGAATATGTACCTTTAGGTGAACAAATAGTTTGCTTTGAAGGACCTGTTTTGAGTCACTTTAGTCAGCTTCTGGTCACAAGGTCCTGAAGGAAAGTTCAAATGCCAAATACAGTTAGGCCTATTGATTATCATGAGTGGTAAATGGGGATTTTGGCCCGCAGTGTGGTAGCACTGCATCGTTCTACCCAGAAAGGGGTGATGGTAGCAACATTTACCAGCGGGACACAGTCAAGAGGGACTGCAAAGTGAAGCTCATCCTCTAACTGGGACCACCCAGTAAGAATCCACAGGTGAGGGTCTTAGAGGTGAAAAACAGCTGCCTGTAATGTATCTGTGAGTCAGAATGTGAAGGATTTCAGCCATTTCAGTGCATTTCAATGTACTCCTGCATTGGGGTTGGGGGAAAAAGGCATCATTCATGAATTAAATAATGCACTGAGACCCAGTAGGAGGAGTATGGCTAGGAGGTGATCATCTGCTGGTGCTGCAACTGCTGTCTCTGTATCCTTCTCTGACCTTAAGTCTGACAGGCATCAGTCTATTGGCATTTAATGGGTGCTATTGGGGGGGGGGGGAAGTTTCCATCTTCTTGATTCTTTTGCTTAGAAAAGGGAGGATAAACACCGGGCAATAATTAGTTCAGCTCATGCATTATGAACACAAATTTTAACCCTACCCTAACCCTCATCTTTACCCTGAATATAGCAGAACATGGCAATTGCACTTTACTGACCCCAATAATACATCTGTTTTTGAGTCAGGAGTGCTTGCAGTTCTCAAATTCTTCTGACTTATGCCAGCTTGATGAACTAGGGCATTTTTGTCCATCTATCGTTTTTATTTTACTTCTGGGCTTCCTGATGATTGCCTGGCTGCTACTCAACAGCTATTTTGTGTTGCCCCAGCATCATTCTCTAAACAGAGGGAGAATGATCCAAATTCAAACACAGCTGTAGCCCTGCCCATGAAGGCTCAATATAGGAAAAAAAATGTCCCTCATGAGAAGCGTTCTCCCTGTGGGGTTGTCTGCTGGGCCCCCAACTTCCGCCAATTCCCCCCATCTTTTGCTGTCTGAAATCCCTGGGTGGGAGTCTTTGCTACCTCATCACAGAAGCAGCAAGCATTTTTGCCTTCCTGAGAGAGAGAGCACTAAGTAGAGGCAGCAGCAATGCTACACCCACCAGAACAGGTGCAATAGCCAGATAGGCAACATCTCAACTAGAGGGAACCAACCATGCCTCAATCTCCAAGGGACAAATGGGTCCCTCTGAGAACAAATTGAGCCCAGAATGATGTCCAAGCCTGACAGAGGACAAGCAAAGTCCCATTGAGAGTGAGTCAAGACCAGCAGATGTCAGAGGAGGATTCAAACTCCACCATGGGCAAGCAAAGTTCAGCAAGGTTGAAGGAATAGGTGTCTACCTCATTTTGGTATCGATCTCAACTGGGTGTAGCTTGGGAGAAGGCCAATGTGCCCCCTCCATCCCCCCGGCCATTTCAAGCCTTGACTAGAAAGAACTCAGCTTGACTTTTAAATGCCTGAGTGAGTTTTGCAGCGCTGACTGTTGAGGAATGAAAGTCTTCACCCTTCTAGACTGAGCAAATTTGAAACAGAATTGTGTGGAGACAATAAACATGGAGCCCTGTAATGACACTCTTATATTCACATTTCTGAGGGTAATCTCATTTTAAGAAGTTTTTATAGACAAATTTGGCTTCTTTAAGAACATGCTGAGACAAGAACTTTTTATTTCCAGAAGTCTTGGATTTTGAAAGGTATTACTGACTCTGATAGTTTTGTTCTCAAGATGGAAAGGTGTACAAAAACCCTTACTGTATCTCCCGCCTTCAGTCATGATTGAGGGGGAAAAAGAGAGCTGAGTTCTTTTTCATTGTACTGCTTTCCTCAAGACTCTGAAGAGGTAGTATTGAAATATGTCCTATTGAAAACATTTAGGTTTTCTTTTTGGGAGCACTCTCCTTTACAGAATATTGATATTCTTATTTTTTTTTTTTGTGAGAACAGGCTGCACCGTTTCTCATTTCTAAAGAATGTATTTCAATTTCACAGCTGGAATGCATAATTCCAAAAGACTACTTGCAGCATTTTTCAATACACATTGAGCTTTTTTTTTTTTTGTAAAGTTCTGATTAAGGAGCACATCTTTAACAGCAGGGGCAGCCAAATGGACAGTCAAGAAACTGCTTTTTAAATTGCATGTGAACAGAAAGCCAGCTATGAAAATGAATTGTGGAACCTTTAAATGCTAATATATTTTATGCAAGACTGAAATCCAGCACTCCTATAAGAAAGAAACAACTGTTTTGGATAGTTTGCCTCATAAGTAATTATATTATGTTGGCCAAAATAGTTCCATTAAAATGTTTGAAATTCATTCAATATGTTAATGTTGACCAGCTCCCGTCCAGTGTATCAATTCACTTATTACTTCTCATGCATATCTTGAAGTATTTTACAAAGGTCACATATGAGCGGTGAAAAAAGAAAATATCAGCGACATACAATGAGAAAAGCAAGAGTAAGCAGACAGGTCCAGGATTTTGCTACATAAGACATATTTTTAACACAATTAAATAAAAACCTTTGACTGTGATTTAAAGCATGAAAATATGTGACAGACCTAATGTTGTTGAGCCAAATATTCTAAAGCATAAAAGTTCTTGTCCTGGCAATTTAAGGGCCAGGTCACTAGCTGTAGATGAATGGGAGTATGTTTATATTGCAATTAAAAACCCTATGGCTGGCCCATGCCAGCTGATTTGGCATCAGTGTGCTTGGGCTAAGGGGCCGTTTAATTGCATTATAGATGTTCGGGCTCAGTCTGGAGCCTGGACTCCAGGACCTTGTGAGGTAGGAGCATCCCACAGCTTGGTTTGCAGCCCAAGCCCGAATGTCCACAATACAGTTTTTAATAACTCCATAGCCTGAACCCTCTGAGCTTGATTCCGCTGTCACAGGCCAGCCTCAATTGTCTAATGGCAGTGTGGACATCTCCCATTAAGGAAACTTCCAGGATATGTATTCTGATATGGAGGAAAAAGTTAGTTAGGACTGAGACCTTCTCAAGCAAGGTAAGGTTTTTAGATGCAGTCAACTGCTTCAGTGGCAAGTGTCATGAACAAAGGTCAATGGCTATGCTCTCTGGCAGATTTGCCAATTTATACCTGATAAGAGCTTTCAGTACCAGGTAAAACCACCAAAATGATGATACTGGAATTCCAAATTAAAAGAACTTGCAGTGGATTAGGATGGTAGAGGCCACAGAAATTGAGGCATAGATGAGTCTCAGTAAATGATATACTTTATTAACTATTCTAAATTTCTATATTATTCCTTCTGTATGAAGGAAACCAAATGACATTACACTTCTCTCACCACTGAAATGCAGACAGCTTTGGTGTGAAATACAGCAGGATAGGGTGTGTAGAGGGGGAAGGGGGAGACGAAAAACATCCCTACTGTTAATTAGTTTTATTTAATGATTCACTAAAGTTCAGATTTTTCCTTCAGACTTAACCATGTTTTTTTATTATAAATTTGATGCATGAGAGAGTTGCTAGTGTATATTTAGCACTCTTTTGTCAGCCACTGGGGAACTCAGTAATTTTGTTCTATGTAAAGAAACATAATGAAAGTATAGACTCTATTATACAGAATTTTTTGTAAAATGTGATTTATATGTAAATGCCATTAGCTTGATATTTTTTGCAATTTTCTGAATGTCTATTTAGCTTCCACAAATAAATTTATGAAGTAATTATAACTGGATTGTAGTTACTAAGCATATTTCATACTAATATCATTATATAATGATATTGAATTATTTTAATGAACAAGGCAGCTGTGCTTCTATGTGTGAATAAAAATTGGAGTTTTTAGCTTGGAGATTCATTCCCTTAGGGGATCAGAAGTCCATTACAATGAAAAGAGGATCCTTCTCTCGGCCTTGTTTCTGTCTCACCTCCTTTGAAGCCCTGCTTCACAGCCTCAATTAGAAGGATGGTGGAAGAATGGGTGGGTTTCCAATTACAACCAGTCTCCCTTATCCTGCCAGAAAGCTCACTTTTTTTAAATTACTTGAGGCAAAATGTAGTCTCTCTCACTATGAAATTAAGTGAGCTGTCAATCCCAACCCCTGCAAACTCTGGAGAGAGAGGCCAAGATCCTACAGGAAAGCTTTACTTCTGATAAATTCCATGCCAGAAAGAGATTTATTGGACCTCATTAGCACTGCCTTCAGTATAGCAGATATGTTTGTTCCCTAACACAGACTTACTTTTACTCTCCCTTGATACTGTTAGCCCACATGTCCAACATGTAAAAATGTTTAGCTTTTAATATTCAGGCTAGAGACTTGAAGATAAATTACATAAATTGGTGGGATAACGGAATCCGCTGCATCACTGTCTAATTGAGGTTGGAATTAGTGTGCTGACTAATTGTTGCTTGGCTATTTTTTTATGGCTTGATTGAGAAAGCAATTGCTGAAAAGTTGAACTGTTTTGTTTGTTTTTAGTGGTTGATTTGGAAGTAAAACCTAAATCTTCATCATGTATTTCATTCATTTACTTATTGCTATTTTAGTGGATTTTTTCCAACACAGCAATGAAGCTCATAAACGGTAATCAAGCCACCTAAAACATCTCAGTAAATTCAAGTTAAGCTGACTCCATGGTATAGTTCAGTGGAAATAAAACAGAAATGGAGTCACTTAATACCCTAAAGAGCAGCCTGATGTGTGCTTAAGCTAAGCAGAAGAAAATGGGGGAAGAATGATAAGTTTAAAAAAAAAGGCTTTTTGTTTTGTTTTTTTTCTTTAAGCCAAATCCCTTAATGGAGCTGGTTCACCACTTTTATGCCAGTTTTGTAACACAAGGCTCAATCAAGCTCAATATATCAAAACTAAACCATAAAGCAAAGATCAGGCTTGAACCATCAATAGGAATCACCAACCTAGATCAGAACCAGGAATTACCTAGTCCAGAATCCTCCTTCTGATAGGGGCCAGAGCCAGGAGCTTCAGAAGAAGGGGCAAGACATGTGATTGTTCCACATCTATGCACTTTGAATTAATCTCCCATGAAGGCATCAACCTAATATGTAATAGTTGGAGATTGATTTAAATGCTGAAGCATGGGGTTTTGTATGACTTCCAGGTTTTTTTGTTAGCATTAATTGTTACAATTCTGGATATTCTTGTTCGTAAATATCTAAACTCTTCTTGAATCTTGCTAAATTTTTGGTCTCCATGTCATTCTGCAGCAATCAATTCCAAAATCTAATTACAGTTTGCTTGAAAAACTAGTTTCCTTCATCAGATTTGAATTTGCCACCTTTCATTTTCATTGAATGTCAACCTTTTCTAGACAGTTTAATTTTTGTCATGTCAACTCTTACTCCTCTCCTTTCTAAGCTAAACAATCTCAATCTTCAGTTTCTCCATGTGAGAGTTTAGGCCATTAATTGTTCTCATCATGTTTCCCTCAATATCCTTTTTGAGATGGGATCACCAGTACTGCGTACAATATTTCAGATGGAGGTTATACCATTGATTGATTAATAGACTGATACTTTCCACATTCTCTATCCCACTCTGACTCAGAGGTCCCCAATCTGTGGGGCACACCCCCTTAGGGAGGGCATGGAGGAACACTTGTGGGGGCACAGTTGGGACCTGGGCACCACGCCACCATCTCCACTGCCACTCCCAGCTATGGCCCCAGCCTTGGCACCCTTACCCCTGTCCACATCCCCCTCCCTCCTGGAAATCTGTCCCCAGCTCCAGGAGGCTGGAGGTGGTGTGGACAGGGGTAAGGGTGTGTGTGATAAATGGGGGGGCAGAGTATCTCCCTTTTATGGACACCAGACAGCCAGTTAGCTACAAAACCCCTGTTAATAGTTATTCTCCACTCGCTTTACCTGTAAAGCATTAAAAGTCCATAGGTAAAAGGAAGGGAGTGGGCACCTGACCAAAAGAGTCAATGGGAGGGCTAGAACTTTTTAAAATGGGGATGGGGAGAGACTTTCCCTTTGTCTGCTCGTTCTCTGGAGAGAGGGGACAGAGAAGAAACAGGGCTGGAGCTATGAAAATCACCAGATCATACCTAGAAACTACTCAGTTTGAAGCGCCAGATATGTAAGTAGATGAGGAAATGTCTAGAAAGACGCAATTAGGCTTATCTTTTATTTCTGTAAGGCCTGTGGACTCCTGCTAATCCTCTAATGCTTTGTTTTTCTTGTAATCATTAAGCTGGACCTCAAGAAAACCATTCTTGATGCTTAATTATATTTGCTCTTTTTAAATCTATCAATAGCCTAAGTTCCAGATGTACCTTTCTTTAAAGACAAAAAAGAAAGAATACATTTTATTATCAACGGAACTGGGTTTTTTGTGTCCTAACAGTTTGTACATATGTTGTTTAATTAGCTGGTGGCAACAGCTGATTTCCTTTGTTTTCTTTCTCAGCTCTTCGCTGGAGGGGTGTGTGAAAGGGCTTGAGGTTACCCCACAGGGAGGAATTCCCAGTGCTCCTTCCTGGTTTTTTTTGCAGTTGGGCAGTGGCAGCATTTAACCATCCAAGGTCAGAGAGAAGCTGTAACCTTTAGCATTTAATACCAGCCTGGAGTGGCCAATATTACTTTTTAGAATCCTTGCAGGCACCCACCTTCTGCACTCAAAGTGCCAGAGTGGGGAATCATCCTTGACAGGGCATGAGGTAAAAAGTTTGGGGACCACTGTTGTACATCCTATCTTGTTGGCTTTTTGGACCACAGCTGAACATCAAACATAGACTTTTCCACAGTGATGTCCAGGTTCTCTTCCTGAATTGATTTGGTTAACTTGGAACCCTGTAAGATATGAGTACTCTTTGTTCTGTTCCACTCACTTATACATCTTTTGCATAAGGTGGGAATCATTTGTCCCTCTGGTTTCCCACCACCTCCTCCCAATGGAAAAGCACCAGGTTAAAGATGAGTTCCAGTTCAGGTGACATGATCACATGTCACTTTAAGACTTCATTGCCCACTTGCCAGCACACACACATACAGGAAGACTTGCAGGTAAAACAGAACCATCTTCAGTCAATTGTCCTGGTTAATGGGAGTCATCAATATTCCAAACTGCCATTAATGGCCCACACTTTGCATAATTACAATAGGCCCTCAGTTGTATTTCATATTTCTAGTTTCAGATACAAGAGTGGTACACTTATACAAATAGGATGATCACACTCAGATTATAAGCTTTGTAATGATACCTTACAAGAGACCTTTTGCATGAAGTATATTCCAGTTACATTGCACTCTAGTATATTTTCATAAAAATCATATAATGTCATACCCTCAAAGCAAAGTTTACTCACAGTAAAGATGGAGGTGAGTCTAGGATGTCTTCCTCTGGCTGTCTCCAGGACCTTCTTTACAGTTTATGTAAATTGAGGTAGACACTTTTTTCTTTTAAAATAGACCTGCTTGACCATCCCTACCTAACTGGGGCTACTTGGGTTTGAACAGCTGCTACCAACAGCATTTGGGGGAATGCATAACTTTATATGTAATGTTGCTACATATATTTCACAATGATATTACTGAGCAGTGAGTTATCAGATTTCAAATGATACCTCCATAAAGCACACCTAGCACAAAGGTTATTACAGTGGTGCATAGGGTCTGAATACAAGCATGCATTCAATCATGAGGTGTTTCCTGGGCCATTGACTAAGGCCTTGGCTGTGAGCAGGGCTGGGCTCCATCAACTGCCATCTGTTGGTAAAGGTGCATTGGTGCAAACCCCTATTGGACTTGAAAGGCATGATAAGCCAGTGGTTCAGACACTAGCCTACTAGTTTTGAAACCTAGGTTCAAGTCCTGGCTCTGCCACAGGGTCAATATGTAGCCTTAAGCAAGTCACTTGATAGCACTGATAGGATGCTAAGTATATTAAAGAAGGTGAGATACTCAGATGGTTTGGTAGTTGGACCAAATGAGACTGATGTGGCTAGGTGAGCTTACCCCTGCTAGACCCTGGGCCCTGGCCTGTGCAGCTATCCATAATAATGTCTGTAAACCATTCTAGACAAGATTGTGAGTGTGCCTTAGCAAAAAAAGTTCTTTATGGTGTATATACTTTGGGAATAGCGTCTTGAGAGAAGCAGGAGGAAGAGAAACTGTTGTTGGCTGAAGTTGTTCAAACACAGCTGCCTTTGCTGGTGTTCTGAAAATGGAGCTATTCCTGAGAACTGCAAGATTTGCTGCTGATATTACCCTCAAAAACACCTACTCACACATTAAATAATTGGGGGGGAGGGAGGGGAAATTCACTATTCTCTTGGCATTCTGTGACGATGCTGCCTGTGGGAGCCAGCTGAGGTCACTCAGTCAGGGTGAACTGCAAACAGAACGGGGCAAACAAACACCAAACTCTGGATATTCCAATACTTAGATTTACCAAGCCAGCACAAAACAGCTTCTATAGTACCTTACTGCTTACTCAGAAGTCCAAACCACACAGTTCCCTTAAAGTACCCAGCCTCAGGCCTCCATCCAGACACACATCAGATACGATGATTACTGAAAATCTTATCTCATCATAAGGCCAAAGGATTAGCCACACACAGCTTCAGTTAGAAAATACACGCTTATAGACAATTCTTATTAACTAAGCTAAAATGTATTTAAAAATAAGTGGTGGTTAAAAGATCTCTCTCGACTTGAATTCAATTCTTGAGGTTCAGATGCTCATCTCTGTTATGTTTGTAGTTGCCAAAAGTCCTTTTAGATATAGTCCATAGGTTATAGTCCAATATCCATATTCAGGGTGACTCCAATCAGTGACTGGGGATCTCAGTCTTTATGGCTTAAGGTTCCCCCTCTTGAAACCCAAAGCAGATCTGAGATGAAGAAGGTTCCTGTCCCAGGGTTCTTGTACATTTCCAGCAGCCTTTTGCCCATCCTGCAATTAGCACAGGGTAATTTATCCATTAAACAGTTCAGATACAGATACCACAACCTTCAAAGAGACATAGACAATAATACTATTTCACTCAAGTATCTTCCTAAATGTTAATATTCCTTTTTTGACCTTTGAATCAAAGCTATAGCAATAGACAAGACTTGTTTGCTTACATCACAAGACCTGAGCAAACACTTACCCTTCTACCTCTAACAATCCAGATTTGTATTTCAAAGTTCTATTCATTTACATATCTTCCTAACCAGTCTTTAAAGTTAGGCCATGGGTCAGGTCAGTCTGTGAGTTAATTAACTCTTTCTGGCCCTGTCACCTTTTAATGAGATTATATTACACTCATAACATCACACATACACTTATTTCTTTCCCAGTGAAGTAGTTACCACACCTGGAATCCTTTGGAAATTGTGGCAGTATCATTTCCCCCTATATTTTAATGTATTTTTGCACTTTTGCAAAAAGCACTGTGCTCTCTGTTAGTGTGGTGATTATCCCCTGCATTTTTATCCAGCTATCCTCTGAATTCTTCTCTTCCTGCAATAAGAGCAGGAGAACTTACATGCACCATTTACAGGGGGAGGAGGGGGGAACATTTCAACCAGTTAGGTCCTGAGAGTTCCCACACACAATAAGGCCCTTTAAGAAAAGAAACCAGCCTGACAGATTCAAGGCTGTAGTTGTTGTTTGTCTTAAACTACTTGAAAGGTTTTCTTCTTGTGCTTATGCCTAACTCTCATCTGTGTTAAGGTAGACCATCTTAAATACTCTATGGAGCCATCTACTTGATCTTTTTTTTATTATTATAGTAATCCTTGATGAGGCCCTACAATCATGAAAGAAACATGTGTGGTGGTGGTTTTTTATTTTTCTCTCATGTGAAAGATACAGCTATTGATGTGGCCCATTGCTACTGCTACAGTACATTAGAAAATCAAGATTTTGTTTTCCCCCTTACTGAAGTGCTCTGGGATAGATTATGGATCATGCTGCTTCTTTGTTTACCTTATTACGGATATTTGCTTAAAATCTAACAATGTCTCTAATAAAATATGTCTTAGACTTAGAAAAGATAAAACCCCTTCAGATAAAATAAGACACAACTCAAACTTTCACCCAAAAGTTGAACCAAACTCAAATCTGGTCTTTGCTCAATTTCTCAGAAGTTTCATGGACATTTCATAATTTTTATCCAGGCTCATTGTAGGTACATTAGGCTAATGTTTTTAGAACTCCTTCTAAGACACTGTTTAATAACAAAGGAGGCAGTTCCAAATTTGTATTTCAGTGTTTCAGATTTGCGCTGATCATTAGAGTGAACGTGCTCTTTCATGGAGACTTTTTATTTGTGCTTGATTTCACTAATCATAGAAGTGTAAGGCTGACAGGAACCTCAGGAGGTCACATGGTGCATTCTCCTGCACTGTGGCAGGATTAAGTATACCCAGACCATTCCTAATTGCAGTATATCTAGCCTGTTCTTGAAAACCTGCAATCATAGGGATCTCATAGCCTGTTCCAGTCCTTACTTATAGTTAAAAAGCTTTTTTTTCCTAATATCTAACCTAAATTTCTCTTGCTGCAAACTAAGATCATTACTACTTGACCCATTGTCAGTGGACATGCAGAACAAATTGATCACCATCCTCTTTACAACAGCCCTTTAATATTATTGAGTTATCAAGTCCCCGGTAGTTGTCTCTTCAGTTCTTGCAGCCTTGTCTTATAGGCTGGGTTTTCTAAACCTCTTATTATTGAGATCACTCTCCTCTGGACTCTCTCTCCACTTTGTCCACATCTTTCTTAAAGCGTGGTGCCCAAAATTGGATGCAACACTTTAGCTGAGGCCTCACCAGTGCAGAGTAGAATGGAGCAACTAACTCTTGTGTCTTACATACAATACTTGACTCATATTCAAGAAACAAAAATACTCATCCGAGACATTTTTTATATATAATAGGAAAGTAGACTGACCTTTTTCAAAGATGACTAAAGATTTTGGGTGCTTAGATTTTGGGGTATGTAAGTTAAGAAAATCTAAATGTACCTGACTTTCAGTGTCTAGATTTCTGGGTGCCAAATTACAAACAGCACCCAGAAATCTAGACATCCAAAATCACTAGTCACATAATACAACACAAAAGGGAGTGTCAATAGGAAATGTCTTACTCTTGTTGGAAAAAAAGATCACTCTGTTACAATGATGTTAACTGTTGTATAGATTGAGCTCAGCTACTTTTACTACTTTGTCATGTTAACCTCAAAACTCTTACTGGGTTATCCTCAGACTGTGAAGGTAAAGGGATAACTGAATAATTAAGGGCTTCTCATATATGGGTACAGATGAATGGTCTTAGCTAGAGGTTCCGGTGAATGTGCTACTAAAATAACAATTCTTTGTTTTCAACAGGCAGAATTAATATATAAATCATATACATACAGTATGTGTGACAGACCTGTGGAGCCAAGACCTAGAACCTGATACTTCACATTCAAAAAATACAGGCTACTAACATTTGCACTAGAGGAGGTCTTTTGTAGCTCATAGCAGTGGTAGGACTCTAATCTTTTATTTTAGCCAGCCACTAGTGGACATATTATGACTACTCGATCTTACAACATGAAAGACAAAAACCTAGCAAAAGGTGTGAAAGAGGGATGCAATTAACAAGTTGAGTGAAATGACATTTGTATTGTAAAGTGTGTGTGCAGTTTGTGTATGCAGAAACTATCCCTGTCGCCCTTTTACCTACAATTACTGCCTGACTAACTTTTGTAGGCATCACAGCCAAAGTTAGCATTGAAGAGGGACTTGAACAACGAGAAGCTAGTTTGAATTGTTTGATTAGTTTGATTGAATTGGCCCTGTGAACACTGGTTCTCCACTTGTGAGGTACTCCCGTCTGTTCATGTGTCATTATATAAATGCCTACATTTGTAACTTTCACTCCATGCATCTGAAGAAGTGAGGGTTTTTTTGCCCACGAAAGCTTATGCCCAAATAAATCTGTTACTCTTTAAGGTGCCACCGGACTCCTTGTTTTTGTGGATACAGACTAACACAGCTACCCCTGATACACTAGACAGACAACTAGCTTCTGGTATCAGTTTGAGAAGTATCTTATCTATGCACAGGATAGAATGGAAGAAGTGCAAAGGTCATTCGGAGAATAGTTGGGTTATGTGAGTTAGTTGTGTTTGACCCCAAGTCAGTAAGGGTATGTCTACACTACAAGAGTAGATCGATTCAACTTAAGTCGAATTTGTGGAATCGACCTTATGAAGTCGAATTTGTGTATCCACACTAAGGACACTAATTTGACTTTGTGAGTCCACACTAATGGGGCAAGCGTCGACTTTGGAAGCGGTGCACTGTGGGCAGCTATCCCACAGTTCCCGCAGTCCCCGTTGCCCATTGGAATGCTGGGTAGAGCCCCCAATGCCTGCTGGGGGAAAAATGTGTCGAGGGTGGTTTTGGGTAACTGTCATCATTGAACCGTCACTCCCGCCCTCCCTTCCTGAAAGCGCCGGCAGGCAATCTGTTCGCACACTTTTCTGGTCAGTGACAGCGTGGACGCCACAGCACTGCAAGCATGGAGCCCGCTGCAGTTATGGCCGTTGTCAACTCCTTGCACCTTATCGTCCACCTCTTCTCAGTCAGCTGCTGAGAAATCGGGCTACTTTTCAATGGTGCTGCAAGCACTGGTGGACCATAGGGGATGTTTTACCAACATCAATGTCGGGTGGCTGGGCAAGGTTCATGACGCGCGTGTTTTCAGGAACTCTGGTCTGTTTAGACGCCTGCAGGAAGGTAGTTTCTTCCCGGACCACAAAATAGCTGTTGGGGATGTGCAGATGCCTATAGTGATCCTCGGGGACCCAGCCTACCCGCTAATGACCTGCCTCATGAAGCCCTATACAGGCGCCTTGGACACTGACAAGGAACTCTTCAACTACCGGCTGAGCAAGTGCAGAATGGTGGTGGAGTGTGCTTTCGGACATCTCAAGGGGAGATGGCGAAGCTTACTGACTGGCTCGGATCTCAGCGAAACCAATATCCCCATTGTTATTGCAGCTTGCTGTGTGCTCCACAATCTCTGAGAGCAAGGGGGAGACCTTTATGGTGGGATGGGAGGTTGAGGCAAATCGCCTGGCTGCTGATTACGCTCAGCCTGACACCCATGCGATTAGAAGAGCCAAGTGGGAAGCGCTGTGCATCAGGGAGGCTTTGAAACCTAGGTTCCTCAGCGAGCAGCGTGACCTGTGACGGTTCAGCTTCTCTGTAAAGAAACTGAACCTGCCCCTATTTCTTTACCCAGTTACTGTTGACTATCCTCTGCAGTTACATACCCCGTTTCCCCCACTTCCAACACACGTGTAAAAATAAAATACATGTTCCATTGTTACTTTAACAAAGGTTTCTTTATTAATGACTTTGTGTTAAAGGGTTGAAACTGGGACACAGACTGTGCTGGGTAGGGTGTGCGGTGATGTAAAGATGGCCTCTAAACTTGAGGAATGACAGGCTCCTGCTCCTAGAGCGGTCCGCAGTGCTGGACTGGTTGTTTCAACGGAGCCTGCCATCTCTCCTTTTTGGGACTCTGTGTGCGGGGGCTATGTGACCTTGTGGCGGAGGAGGACGGATACAGATTCCTCTGCTGCGTGGCTCTGTGGTCCAGGTCAAGGACCGCTGCATAAGATCTGTAACTGCCCTCCCCTGCTACAAAGTCACATACCCCCACACCCACACAGAACCTGGAAACCACCTCCCATACCGACCAGGGTGCCTACTGACTGCACTGTGTGTGTGACCTGCTGCTGATCCTGCCCCCGTGTCTATACCCTGGTAAAGGTGACTGTCCTATGCAATTACCAACCCCCTTCCCCACCCCTCCCTTCAAACACAGTCTTCTGTAAAAAAAAAACATGACGGAAACAGTAATTAACAGCAAAGTATTTTTAATAATTAACTAGACAGTTAGGGGATGAAACTGGGATTGGGGCTTGGGTGAATCAGCAAGGGAAGGACTTCTCAAAATTTAGGGTATGAGAGCTTTTGGGTACTTGAGCACTCTGCTGGGGTGCAGTGACAGTTTTCACGGCCCCTGGCGCCCCTCCTTCTAGTTACTTTGGGTGAGGGGGGGGGTATGGGACTTTGTGGCGGGGGAGGGCAGTTGCAGATACACTGCAGGGGGGCTCTGTCCTCCTGCCTGTGGTCCTGCAGAACATCCACAAGGCGCCGGAGCGTGTCCGTTTGCTCCCTCATTAGTCCAAGCAGCGTTTGAGTCGCCTGCTTCTCTTCCTCATGCCACCTCTCCTCCCGTTCGCTGTGTGAGCGCTGGTACAGAGAGAGGGTCTTCCTCCACTGGCTCTGCTGGTCCGCCTCGGCTCGGGAGCAGCCCATAAGTTCAGCGAACATCTCGTCCCGTGTCTTTTTCTTTTGCCGCCTAATCTTTGTCAGCCTCTCTGAGGGGAATGGCAGGTCTGGAGACAGTCGAAGCTGTGTGATGGGGAAAAAGGGAGTGAATTCCTTGCAAAGATACATTTCTGCAAACAATGAACACAGTTTAGTCTGTCTCTGTGAACAAGACCATGCACAGCACCTGTCTCGTGCGCACTCCTGCTCCAGGCAATCCGGAAAGCATAAACTCTGCCCCTGTTCCACCCCCTCAGTCTCCCCCAACCCTTGGAATTCTGGGTTGAGATCCCAGTGCCCGATGGGTCAAAAATCATTGTCGCGGGTGGTTCTGGGTAACTGTCGCCAGTCATTCCTTCCTCCGGGAAAGCAACGGCAGACCATCATTTTGAGCCCGTTTTCCCTGGATTACCCTGGCAGACGCCATAGCGTGGCAACCATGGAGCCTGTTTTGCCTTTTGTCACTGTCACCGTATGTGTACTAGATGCCGCAGACAGAAGCAATTCAGCAGCGCTACACAGCAGCATTCCTTTGCTTTTGCATGACAGCAGAGATGGTTATCAGCCATATTGTACCATCTACCATGCCATTGTAAATTGGCAATGTGATGACGGTTACCAGTCCTTCTGCACTATACCTTCTGCTGCTGTCATAGGTGCCCCTGGCCGAGATCAGCCGGGGGCACAAAAGACAAAACTGGGAATGACTCCCCGAGACAATCCCTCCTTTATGGTATCTAAAAATAGAATCAGTTCTGCCTAGAATATGGGGCAAGTGTACTAGGGTTGCAGTGTATCAGAGAACTAGAGAGCACAGCCACTCCGTGTCAGATCATGCAGGAATGATGAGCCGCATGCCATTCACAGGGGGTGCCCCTGCAACAACCCCACCTGTTGCTTCCCTCCTCCCCCAGCCTTCCTGGGCTACCGTTGTAGTGTCCCCCCCGATTTGTGTGCTGAAGTAATAAAGAATGCAGGACTAAGAAACAGTGACTTGTTAGTGAAATGAAATGAGGGGAAGGCAGCCTCCAGCTGCTATGATAGTCCAGACAGGACATTAAGCAGTGTGGGGGAGAGGAGACCAGCATCCTGCTGCTATGATAGTCCAGGCAGTAAAGAATCTTTTCTTTACACATGAAGGGCAGGGGCTGATGGAGATCAGCCCCCTGTTGTTATGATGAAGACAGTTAGCAGGTCGTCTACTTATGGGCTAATGACGAGGACGGATAGCAGTCCTACTGCACTACACCATCTACCGCAAGACTGCTGATGAGGACGGATACCAGTCGTATTATACCGTCAGCCACCCATGAGGCGGGGGGGGGGGGGGAGGATGCTACAGTACAGTGCCGCAGCATCGCGTCTACCAGCAGCATTCAGTACACATACGGTGACATTTTAAAAGAGTCAAGAGACGATTTTTTTTCCTTTTCCTTCTGGGGGTGGGGGTACATTGACGAGCTATGCCCTGAACCACCGCGGACAATGTGTTTGACCCTACAGGTATTGGGAGCTCAGCCAAGAATGCAAATGCTTTTTGGAGACTGCAGGAACTGTGGGATAGCTTGCGTCCTCAGTCCCCCCTCCCTCCCTCCATGAGCATCCATTTGATTCTTTGGCTTTCTGATACACTTGTCACGCAGCACCGTGCTGAGTCTCTGCTATGCCGTCTGTCTGGAGATTTTTTTAAAAATACTTTGGACCAGGCGTAACATTACAATAATTTCCCTAATTAGATGCAGGAGTCGCCGAGCGAGATCACCCTGAGGAGGGTCACTGAAGGAGATAGAGAGCACATGCTGCGTGAAAGCCAGCACAAACCAGGGGCCTATGCTGCCATGCTCGTGGAGGCAATGCTCCCAGAATACCTCATGAAAGCCTGGCACGGAAAAGTGTGCTACCACAGAGCACCCAATAAGGCAGGTCTTCCCCAGGAACCTCCTGTGGACGCTTTTCGATTACCTCCAGGAGAGCTTCGTGGAGATCTCCCAGGAGGATTTCTCTCTCTCATTTTTTATATATATAAATATATATATATATACACCGCCTTTTCACATAGTTCAGATTCCTGTTACATTAATAATAAAAGTTTACATGTTTAAAGCACTTAGCGACTGATCCTTCCCCGATTCAGGATCCGGGGTAACTGCTGGGGAGGGTTGGTAGGGGATCTCCATGAGGGTGATGAAGAGATCCTGGCTGTTGGGAAAACCAGCGTTGTAAGCGCTGTTGCCTGTCTCGTCCTCCACAAACCCTTCCTCATCTTCCCCGTCCGTGAACATCACCGAGGAACTGGCCGTCGACACTATCCCATCGTCGGAGTCCACGGTCACTGGTGGGGTAGTTGTGGCAGACCCACTGAGAATGGCATGCAGTGCCTCGTAGAAGCGGTATGTCTGGGGCTGGGCTCCGGAGCATCCGTTTGCCGCTTTGGTCTTCTGGTAGCCTTGTCTCAGGTCCTTGATTTTTCACACGGCACTGCGTTGCATCCCGGCTGTATCCTCTGTCTCTCATGGCTTTGGAGACCTTCTCGTAGGTCTTCGCATTCTGTTTGTTGGAGCACAGCTCCGAAAGCACAGACTCCTCGCCCCACACACCGATCAGATCCAAGACTTCCCGGTCAGTCCATGCTGGGGCCCTCTTTCTATTTAGAGATTGCATGGACTCCTCTGCTGGAGAGCTCTGCATTGTTGCCAGTGCTGCTGAGCTCGCCCCAATGTCCAACCAGGAAATGAGATTCAAACTGGCCAGACAGGAAAAGGAATTCAAATTTTCCCGGGGCTTTTCCTGTGTGGCTGGTCAGAACATCCAAGCTCGGACTGCTGTCCAGAGCGTCAACAGAGTGGTGCACTGTGGGATAGCTCCCAGAGCGACTAAGGTCGATTTCCGTCCACACCTAGCCTAATTCGACATAGCCATGTCGAATTTAGCGCTACTCCCCTCATCGGGGAGGAGTACAGAATTCAAACTGAAGAGCCCTCTAGGTTGAACTAATTAGCTTCCTGGTGTGGACGGGTGCACAGTTAAGTTGAATTAACGCTGCTAAATTCGACAAACTCCTAGTGTAGACCAGGCCTAAGTTACTCTATAAACACCTCCCTGTAAGATAATGCTTGTCCTGAGCATCTGAGGTCCACAGTTCAGATCCAACATCTGGGTGCTAATCTGTAGTAAAAGCTATAAGCAGACACAGTGCTTGTCTACACTGTGCCTTAATTTGCACTACCTGGAATATAAATTCTAATGTGCACCAGCATATTCTCCACTAACGGGCTTCTGTGGACCCTGATGGCATACAGTGACAGTTCCTAGAGCATGTTAATATAGCCTCAGTACTATATAGTGTGTGCACCATGTAGATAAGCCCACAGTTACTGTATAAATCAAACACAATATATACCCACATACAGGCAGCAAGAATTGGACCCATACTTTCAGCCACGAACACATTCTTTCACTAGTTGAACTAAAGGTGAACACAGTGGTAGAAAGAGAGCCTGAGACATAAGCCCTTGTATCAGAGGCCTGGTATGAGGTCTGTGAGCAAAAGTCAGGCTCTGCCTGCATGCACACTTACAGAACCTGGCAAGAACAGGGCTGATAGTGAAGAAACACACATTCCTAATAAATGCTAGGTATGGAACACTCACCCAAACATATTCCAGAAGGGCAGTACCAGAACACCCGATACCAAGAATGATACAAGCATGCTCGTCAAAGATAAGGTCAGTATGATGGGGAGAGATGTTCTGATCGAACAACGTGTACAAGGTGATGGGTGGTAGCTAGCCATGTCAGAGGGTGGCAACTAACCATGTCAGAAGAGCAATACATAACTTGTTTGTGTTGGGATATAAAATAGTCTCAAAGGGAATGTCTTTGTTAGGCCTAGGGAGGATTGGAAAGTCCTGCCATATGCTGAGCTGGTCCACGGTAACGGGCATACATGTGTTAGTGATCCCGTAGAGCAGTTGCTCCCAAACTGGAGTCTGCAAAATGTTACAGGGGGTTCTCGGGGAAAATTCCCTAATGGTGGACAGAGTTGTCCCTAGGGATCCCCGGCAGCATGGGGCCAGCAGCCTGGAGCCCCTAGACTTCCAAGAGCTAAGCAGATCAAAGCAAGCATATCTACCACACTGAGGAGACTTCACCTCCCTTTCCATTTCTTATAAGGTTGAAGGTTAATATTTTTTTGCTGTTTTTAAAATTAAACAGGCAGTTAGTATTTTTAAAATTTATTATGAAGAAGTTTAAGCTTTGTTGTAATGTGTGTTGTTTGCCTGGACTGCTCAAGACCTGAATGCTTGTGTAGGAGGAACTCTTTGAGCTGTCTTCTTAAATACCTTCATGCTGTTTCACATCTGATACTCCTTGATGAAACCTAGGAGCCTTGTCTTATAACAGGCTTATTCAAAGTGATACAAGCTACAAAAGTGAGATCTTGGAAGAGTGTTGCCATTTTCATAATGCAATACAAATACTGTAATGATAGATAATTAATAATACATAGTGTGTAATCATGTTACAAAAACAAATTTTATACTGCCAAGATCACTGCTTTTATAATTTATACTCAGGTAAAGGAAAAAATCCCTGGAAATATTCATTTTTTTAAGAGGGGGTTCACAAGACTTGACATTTTAGTGAAAGGGGTTCACAGGTGGTTAAAGTTTGGAAACCACTGCTGTAGAATCTTCAGGATACTAGGACCATGCCAGGTTTGTCAATGAGGCCAGGTGCTTTCACTAAAAACAGAGCCTGTGGATTTATTGGGCAGTTCAATGGAAGTCCGCTATCTCCATTATCTGTGGAGAGCTAGGACAGCACACTGAAAACACACACGCAGCTGGACATCTGACAACTGTAGTAGGTGGTAGTAATAGTAACAGGTAATTATCAGGCCAGCTACTAGAGAACAATATGACTTCCTCCCTCATATGCACAAAGACAATGCATTACAAGTGAGAGGTTGAGGCTCCAGCAAGTTGTTGATTCTGCAGTCTGGTGTCTATTAGAACGAATTAATTTTGAAATAGATATAGGTTGAGCAAAGATGAAAATGTATTGTGCCATATTGGCTTTCATGTTTCATTGCATAGGGATTCACCAAGAGTGCCCCATTCCATTTGCAGCTGGATGGTGGAAGGTTGATTAGTAGTTGCCGTTTAACCTGGAAATGCAGGTAAGTATCATCTTTGGAAATAAAGACAGTGAGACTTGATTGAAGCAACCAGTAGTCACTCAAAAGAATAGTCATTTATTAGGAGTGATGGTCTTCTAACAAAGGTGCAACAGAATTGTTCTTGCTGTCTCTGGAGAGGCTTTGGGAGTGTTTTACTACAAATGCTGCCTAATTAACATGAAAGCATCAGTAGATACCATCTTATAGTATTCATGTGAGAAAGGTGGTAGTTTGAGGGTTGCCTCTGGCTTTTTATATCCAGAATTGTAACAATTAATGCTAACAAAAAAAACCTAGAAGGCTTTATAGCAATGCCTATCTTAAGGAACAAAGGGTGACTCAAATCAGGGATAATACATTTAGTTTTCAGGCTGGATATCTACAGGAACTGTGTAATTGGAAAAAAAATCTTTCAAGGGGAGCCAATATCTTTCCTCATTCTTGAACATATATAATACACTGATGGCTTATGGTAATAACTGAATACCTTAATATGTTGAAAGTATATTTGGAAAAATATGAATTAAAAATATTTCCATTGATTAGTAAATATCCAGTGTCCTTAATAACCAACCCACTTCTGGTTAAATAGTATATTCCAGGAATTAACTGCAAGCATCATAATTACAAGAATATATGTTAAAAATAAAGCATGATTGAGTTGACTTCTATTAGTGGTTTGAGTTCACTACTAAAAAGTCAAAGCTGTTAAACTTCCCAGCTTTATTCCTATCTGAATTTAGGCAGCCTTTAGGTTAATATTTTTCCTTCTTATTCTGCAGATTTCATTAAATAATTCATTTGTTAGGGCTGTAGGCAAGTTCCATGATTTCAAGCATTCAGAACATATCCTCTAACAAAGGGAGGAGATGATTTGAAGCTATACCAAATATAGAGAGTTGAAAATGGATATACTATTTCCTGTTAGTTATAATGTGCTAAAATAAAAGGGTAAATTGTTAATACTGCAGTCATGCGCAAGGGCCCATTATAACAACAGCACATTATTACCAATTACTCAAGAATAATGGAAGCTTTACAAGGCTTTTAACTATGGTAATGGAAAGTTTAATCAATTATGGCAGTTATGGATTTCTAAAAATACTTGCAAATTGGAAACTCAAGGTCATGCCAATTGTTTAATAGTGGTTAGAAGGCTTACATATGATTTGCATCTTCATAAAATGCATTGTTTTACAGCATACTTCACATACAATTTCACTAGGAAAAATTATTTAATTCCATTTGCTCAGTCTTTCAGAATAGCTGTGCTAGCTCATTTGAGTATTGACATGGATTCCCCCACATTCACAGAGCAGTTGTACTCCTTCATGGATGAAGCTATTCATGCCATCTGTCTGCAGTATCATATACTCATACATGTAAGATCTCTGAGATTGATTACAAGCATTCTGTGAGATTTACTTCATCAGCTCAGTGAGCTTTTCATACTTAAAAGACTAGCTTGCCATAGCAGATATTTATAAACCTATGAAGCATGAGACTTCAAATCAAATCTACTTATCTTGATTCTTATCACAGAATCCAATTTTTTATATTGGAGAAAAGATGATGCCCCATTCTTGTTTGAAATAGATTCATCTTCAGCTAGGCAGGTCAAACAATTAAATTCTGTGTTCAGTGTATACATAACCACAGAAGGCTTATGCAATGTCTGTCTATATCTTTCTGTGCCTTTAAGACCCTGTTGTGCAAGGCAGTTTCCAGCTGAGGAGAAATGGATAGAACTCCATTTGGAGCCAAAAACACTGCTTCTAAATCTGCCTGCAAACTCTTCAACAGATTATTGTGAGAGACTGCTCACTGACTTGTACATCTCCTGACTACTTAAGAGTGAATACCCAAGTTAGGCAATTATACTCCGCTCTTCTATATGGCAGTACAATGTGCTACTGCTAGCAGCATCAGGTTATTTGAGAGAAAAGTTCATTGTCTAGGTATACCGGAAGGAGGACAGGAGACATTTGATATGGATTTTTAGTCAGGCTGCAACTTTATTATATAGATGTCTGGGACTACCTGGTAGATGAAGTGTACGGTGCAGGCAAATCCATGTTTATCCATATTATTACCTGGGGCTTCCACCAGCCCCCTTTTATTTTCCATCTAGGTCCCACCAGCCAACCCATGGCTTGGATCTTACCATCTACCCCCCTTATAAGAAGGTTAAGGTGGGCTATGAGAATGGGGGAGAGTAGGGGTGCCTGGAACCAAGAATCTCCATGCCACTGACTACATCATATGCTGAGGTTCCATAGAGCCAGCAGCATCTGCATGGATTCATTGCTAGCTCTTGGAGCAAACTCACGAAATCTGTCAAACTGGAAAGGAGACAAGGCATCTGCTATGCCATTATCCATGGCCAACTTGTGCTTGGAAGAAAACAGATGTTGAGGTTTAAACATTGTAGAACAAATGCCCCAACTTCATAACCCTGTGCAATATGAAAGTTGGGCAATTGATAACCTGTACCACTGCCATGTTGTCGCACCAGAAACACACCCTTTTATTAGCCAGCTCTGGTCCTCAGATCACCACAACTAAAATGGGGGAGGGGAATTCCAAGGAATTTGTATCACAAACAACTCTGTTTTGTGACCAGATGGCAGACAATTTCTGGGCACACCACCTGCCTTGATAAAACACATTCCCACACCTTCAAATCCTGCTTCATCTCTCTAGGGACTTGTATGTAATGGTGTGGCCTGGCTATGCCAACTGTTGCCACTTCCATCAGGGCACAAAATGCCTGCCCCAGGGCAACAACCATGCAGGCGAAGTTGAGGTGCCCCTGTCCTGGTAACAACCCCTTGCTCCTGGTGTGGTGATCCCATGCCGAGCTACCATTTACCCCTTCACCCCCACTAGGACTGCCCTGTGCAGCTTTTGTTACCCCACACCCCCAGTGAAGGTACATTTCTCTCAGTGCTAATCTGCCCTCCTCAGGAATGAGGCGAAACCCATTTCCCTACGCATTTGGTAAAAGCAGGGTTGGGACGAGAGGGAGCTAAGCTACCTCCTCTCCCTCCTCCTTCTCCTTCCAATGCCTGGTGATCTGATCTGACATTGAGCAATCACACTAGCTGACTCACCTTCCCTGGGAGCAGCTCCTACCCAGAATGATCCTGTCCCTCTTTGGGGAAGTGGGGACCTTCTCCCTGCTCTCACCCTCCTGTGACCATGTGGAGCCATGCTGCTCAGCATGCCTAGATTCTCTGCTGCCTGCTGCATGGAACAAAAAGGGCTCCCCTTCGCCTAGGGCTCGAACCTTTTATGGCCTTCAGACCTCACATTCCTGGTGGGTGAGTCAGCACTGCAAAGCTGACCACTGTTCACCTTTTTGCAGCAGTCTCTGACCTCATTTTCCCCCAGCCTCCTCCCTGCCATAAAGCACAGCTGCCCTCCTTTGGCAAGCCCAGCCAATATTTGTTCCACTTTAAGTGAGGTGCAGTCAACTGCTTTATCTAATATTGAGCTTGTGTTAGGGACTGATTGTTAGAGGATATTGAGCCTTTCAGTGGCTTTGTGTTCCAGATTTCAAGTACTACAGTGACGAATGCTATAGAAAACCCTATCAAAGTTTAATAATTAGGCCAGATCCTCAGCTGTAGAATTCTGTTGACTTCAGTAAGTCCTATTGATCAGTAATAAACACAAACTATTGCCATTGACTAGCTGTGTGTTTTGTTTTTTTTTTTCATATGAAAGCTTGTGGACTTGAGTCAATTCTTAATGGGGAAAGGTCAGCCCCACAATCCATGTTAGTTTTTCAAGGACCAATCTGGGGAGGAGGTGGTGAAATTTTTTGGTAACTTTCAGTGTTTAGCAAACAATTTCAAAATGTTTTTTAAAAGTGTTTTGAGACTTATCAAATTATAGACATTTAAATAATTACAGTTTACCAAGGCTTTCAGTGCATAATTCTGATAACTTAATACAAGTTTTTTTTTTCCAAACTTAAGGCTATTTTCATTGGGCCCATGACACAAACAGGGGATGATTAAATGCATAGGCTGCAACTTTAAATAAAGCTTTGAATTGAGGTAACTACTCCAAACTCATGAACTGATAGGTAAGGTCCTACCTGGCAGGTTTGTTTTGGTGCAGTTCTCAATTGTCACCCATGGCCCCACACACTGAAAACCTGAGGGTGGATGTGAATGCCATGCCCCTTTAGGTCTGGAAAGGGATCCCAAGTGGAGGCCAGACTTCCGACCCACTCTCCTCCTTCACAGTGGAGATATGAGAAATAAGATGAGGGTAGGGTGACCAGACAGCAAATGTGAAAAATTGGGACAGGTGGGGGCGGTAATAGGAGCCTATATAAGAGAGACCCAAAAATCGGGACTGTCCCTATAAAATCGGGACATCTAGTCACCCTATATGAAGGGAGCCACAAGCGGTGTCAGACATAGTCACCACCTCACCATGCATTGTTATGCCCAGGTAGTCCACTGGGTTACAGTGACCTCATGTGGACACTTCCTTATTCCCCATCCAAATTGGACCTTGCCAGAAGAAGAGGTGGATGAGGCATTGCTAGAACACATAACAAAAATATCCAAAACACAAGACCTGATACTAATGGGGACTATAAATATCCAGACATCTGTTAGAAAAGTAATATGGTGAAACAGAACATTTCCAGTAAGTATTGGGGCAACATTTTGTTTTAGGAAGTAACCAGGAGAACAGTCATTTTAGACTTGATTATGACCAGCAGGGAGGAACTGGTTGTGAAAATAGAGCATTTGGATGAAAATGAGCATGAAAGGATAGATTTCTTGATTCAAAGGAAAGAAAACATGAGCAAAGCAGAATAAGAACAATGGACTTAAACAAAAATCAAACTTTAACCAACTCATGAACTGGTAGGTAAAGTACTATGGGAAGAAAATCTAAGGGATAAAGGAGTTCAGGAAAGCTTACACTTTCTCAAAGAGACCATAAAGGCACAACAGCAACGTATTATGATGCAAAAGGTAAGGTTAAAAATAGAAAGATAACAATATGCTTCTACCGGGAGTTCCTTATGACCTGAACATCTAAAAGGAATCCTACCAAAAGTAGAAATGTGGACAAAGTGCTAAGGAAAAGTGCAAAATACTAGAACAAGCATGAAGGGACAAAACCAGAAAGGCTAAAGTATAAAGTGAATTACACCAAACAGGCAACATTAAAGAACTACTTATTGCCTTTTAATACATTAGGAGAAAGAGAAAAATGAAAAGTGAAGGAAAGTTAGCAGGGAAGGAGAACTGATGACCTCAAGAAGACTGAGTTAATGCCTATTTTGCTTTAATCGTCACTAAAAAGGCTAATGCTGATTAGCTACTCAACACAATTAATATTAACAAGGGGTGAGGAGCACAGGCCAAAATAGGGAAAGAATAAGTTAAAGAATATCTAGCTACATTAGAAGTAATGAAGTTGGGAGTGCATCCTAAGGTACTTAAGGAACTAGCTGAAGCAATCTTGGAACCATTAACAACTATTTTCAAGAACTCCTGGTAGATGGGTCAGACTCCAGAGTATTGAAGTTACTATGTTTCTCCTATCTTTAAAAGGGGGGACAAAGAAGACCTAGGGAATTATAGCCCCATCAGCCTAACTTCAATACCTGAAAAGGTACCGGAAACAAATTACTAAACAATCAGTGTATAATCACCTAAAGGATCCCACAGGATTAGAAGGAATCTCCAGTGTGTATTTGTCAAGAACAAATAATGTCAAATCACTAATTTCCTTCTTTCACAGGGTTACCAGCCTAGTGGATGGCAATGGGGAAGCAGTAGATACGATAGATCTTGGGTTTAGTAAGACTTTTGACACTGTCCTATATGACATTCTCATATGCAAAGTAGAAATATGTGGTCTGGAGGAAATTACTGTAAGGTGGGTGTGACAGTTTCCCACCCCCTTCGAGGTACTGCCTGGAACTGGGCACCACTGAGCCTGACTGACTCACCAGCCTGGGCTCCCTTTCACCCTTTAATGCTGTGACAAGCTGCAGACATGGTCCTGGTCTCTCACTTTCACTAGCACAGAAAGGGGGACACACCCAACTGCAGAAACACAGACCCTGAAATCATCAGCTCTGCATGGGAAGGCTCAGCTAAGGAAATTTCCCAGTACTCAAGTGCACACACCCCTCTAGAGCGTAGGCTCATTAAATTTGCCCCCTCCCTCAATGTGGAGAGGGATAGATACAGTTTACTGTCCCAAATTGATTTCCACACACACTGGTTTTAGACCAAACAAAACAAGTTTATTCACTAAAAGAGATTTTTAAGTAATTATAAGGGATAGCAAAAGATCAAAGCAGATTACTTAGCAAATAAAACAAATACAATCCACCCTTAACACACTAATGAAATTGGATCTGAGAAGCGAATTCTTTAAATTCTGTTCCCTACATGTTCTAGGCAGTGCAGCTTGCCTTCAAGACTCCCTGCAAACTTTCTTGCAGCTTAAAACTCCACATATTCCATTCACAGGCTAGACCACCCTCTAGCCTGGGTTCAGCCCTTCCCCTAGTTCAGTCCTTTTGTTTCTCCGGTGTTTCCAGCAGTCTTCTTTGTCTGCTTTGTTATTTGTTTGGAATTAATTGATAAACTCAACATTAACAAGTCACCAGGACCAGATGGCATTCACCCAAGAGTTCTGAAAGAACTCAAATGTGAAGTTGTGGAACTATTAACTAAGGTTTGTAACCTGTCCTTTAAATCGGCTTCGGTACCCAATGACTGGAAGTTAGCTAATGTAACGCCAATATTTAAAAAGGGCTCTAGGGGTGATCCTGGCAATTACAGACCGGTAAGTCTAACGTCGGTACCGGGCAAATTAGTTGAAACAATAGTAAAGAATAAAATTGTCAGACACATAGAAAAACATAAACTCTTGAGCAATAGTCAACATGGTTTCTGTAAAGGGAAATCGTGTCTTACTAATCTATTAGAGTTCTTTGAAGGGGTCAACAAACATGTGGACAAGGGGGATCCGGTGGACATAGTGTACTTAGATTTCCAGAAAGCCTTTGACAAGGTCCCTCACCAAAGGCTCTTACGTAAATTAAGCTGTCATGGGATAAAAGGAAAGGTCCTTTCATGGATTGAGAACTGGTTAAAGGACAGGGAACAAAGGGTAGGAATTAATGGTAAATTCTCAGAATGGAGAGGGGTAACTAGTGGTGTTCCCCAAGGGTCAGTCCTAGGACCAATCCTATTCAATTTATTCATAAATGATCTGGAGAAAGGGGTAAACAGTGAGGTGGCAAAGGTTGCAGATGATACTAAACTACTCAAGATAGTTAAGACCAAAGCAGATTGTGAAGAACTTCAAAAAGATCTCACAAAACTAAGTGATTGGAATGGCAAATGAAATTTAATGTGGATAAATGTAAAGTAATGCACATTGGAAAAAATAACCCCAACTATACATACAACATGATGGGGGCTAATTTAGCTACAACGAGTCAGGAAAAAGATCTTGGAGTTATCGTGGATAGTTCTCTGAAGATGTCCACGCAGTGTGCAGAGGCGGTCAAAAAAGCAAACAGGATGTTAGGAATCATTGAAAAGGGGATAGAGAATAAGACTGAGAATATATTATTGCCCTTATATAAATCCATGGTACGCCCACATCTCGAATACTGTGTACAGATGTGGTCTCCTCACCTCAAAAAAGATATTCTAGCACTAGAAAAGGTTCAGAAAAGAGCAACTAAAATGATTAGGGGTTTAGAGAGGGTCCCATATGAGGAAAGATTAAAGAGGCTAGGACTCTTCAGTTTGGAAAAGAGAAGACTAAGGGGGGACATGATAGAGGTATATAAAATCATGAGTGATGTTGAGAAAGTGGATAAGGAAAAGTTATTTACTTATTCCCATAATACAAGAACTAGGGGTCACCAAATGAAATTAATAGGCAGCAGGTTTAAAACAAATAAAAGGAAGTTCTTCTTCACGCAGCGCCCAGTCAACTTGTGGAACTCCTTACCTGAGGAGGTTGTGAAGGCTAGGACTATAACAATGTTTAAAAGGGGACTGGATAAATTCATGGTGGCTAAGTCCATAAATGGCTATTAGCCAGGATGGGTAAGAATGGTGTCCCTAGCCTCTGTTCGTCAGAGGATGGAGATGGATGGCAGGAGAGAGATCACTTGATCATTGCCTGTTAGGTTCACTCCCTCAGGGGCACCTGGCATTGGCCACTGTCGGTAGACAGATACTGGGCTAGATGGACCTTTGGTCTGACCCGGTACGGCCTTTCTTATGTTCTTTCTTGGGCGGGGCGTCAGTGAAGAACAAACCACAGTGATGTTAATCCCGTGCTTCCACAAGTAAACACATTTGTAATAGATGCATAGACCATATTCCTAACTTCAGATACAAAAATGATACATGCATACACACAGAATAATCGTATTCAGTAAATCATAACCTTTCCAATGATATCTCACATGCCTTATCTTGCATAAAATACATCAGTTATGCTATAATCCTATAAACTATCACTGTGAAGAATATGAGGGCATAGTGCCACAGTGGGTGTGCAATTGGTTGAAAGATCATACTCAAAGAGTAGTTATAATTGGTTTGCTGTCAGACTGCAAGGATATATCTAATGAGGTCCTACAGGTCAGTCCTCAGTCTGTGACTGGTCAATATTTTCATTAGTAACTTTGGCTAATGAAGTGAAGAGCGTGCTTATAAAATCTGTGAATAATGACAAGTTGGCAGAGGTTTGCTAGCATTTCAGATCGGATTGGAATTCAAAATGACCTTGACAGAGTTGTTGGAAAACTAGTCTGAAATCAAGAAAATGGAATTCAGTAAAGACAAATGTGAAGTGCTACACATAGGGAGGAAAAATCAAATGCCCAACTACAAAATGGGAAATAACTGGGTAAGCAGAAGTACTGCTGGAAGGGATCTTGGCGTTTATAGTGGATCACAAATTGAACGATTCATCAATGCAAGGCAGTTGCCGAAAAGGCTAAAATCATTTTGAGGGGTATTAACAGAAAAGTCCTGTGTATGACACCAGATATTATTGTCTTGATCTTTTCAGCAATGATGAGTTCTTAGGTGGAAATCTGACCAATTTTGGGTACTGTGCTTTAGGAAAAGGTGGATAAATTAGAGTTCAGAGGAGAGCAACAAAAATAAGAGGTTTTCTAAACCTCACCTAGAGGAAAGTTTAGTGGGTTTTTGTGTGTGTGGTGTGTTAGGGCATGTTTATTCTTGAGACCAATGTGGTGTTTTATGGCTTCTAATGTGCAACCTCTCATTGAAGCTCCAGGGCCAGTTCTGTGTAGAGATCAAAAATGGTAGCTGCCCCCATCCTGAAGTGAGATAACCAGCTTTAGAGAGAGAACATCTGCAGAGTGATCCTCCCACCAATCCATGTTGGTTTTCCAGGCCCAGAAATGGCACCGAATGCTGTGCTGGTGATCCAGGAACCGGTTTTCTTGTTCCAGCAGTTGTCATCCTGTTCTTCTGCCCGTCCTGCTACCAGAGGAGCCATTGCTGACAGTGTTTTCTTGCTCCATCTGCTCAATAGTGTGGTGGGTGAAGTCTAACATTGAATTCATCTAGCTCTGACTGCTATAATACAGCCCAAGTAGTGTGTGCATATTCAAACTGGTCACCATAGCGGTGCAGAGCATTGTTTGGTCTTTGCTGGCCAACAGCAATTTGAAAATGATATGAGACATCCCAGAAAGGAAGCATAGGGTGGAGACAGTGGAAACATGGTGAAAACAACCCCAGGATGGATACTGCTCGGAAGGAGAGAGGACCATGGACTACACCTTTTAGTTCACAGCAAACTGCTGCTGTATGTTCACATGATTTGAACTGAAAACAAAACAGGCATTCTGTGTGTGTGCTATTTGTGTGACTTCTGTGAGTTACCTGATGTGCAGCTGAAAGCTTCAGATTAACACCCCCAGTCCCCACTGTGTAGATACTCCCTAAATCAGTGTTAATGTCCCCATTGACATTAATAGAAGCAGAATTAGGTCAGTGCTGAGTGCTTTTGAAAATCCCACCCATTAGGAGTGAAAGGGTAATCTGGTGGTTAGGGCATTAGCCTGGGACTCGAAGACTCGGGTTCAATTCCTTGCTCCATCAGAAACCGCCTGTGGGACCTTGAGCAAATCTCTTGGGGATTGTTTAGAGGGGGAAGCAGCGAAGTAGGATGCAGAAACTCCCTGGGTGGACTAAAAGTGCCTTGTGCATTTTTCACACACATGCTTGCTGAGCTCTATCCTCCCTCTGAGGACTAGACCTTTAATCTTTCTTTCAGTTCCCCAGGTATAAAATTGTGTGTGTTCTTCCCTACCTTGGGGCTATTGAGGATAAATACATGAAAGATTTAGGTACTTGGCTATTATGGCCTCAGTTCCCATAAAAGTGCCATAGATAGGTAAGAGGGTTGCTAGGTTAATCTCTAAAGAGACTTGTCCACAGAGCATAGCTGGCCAGAGAACCTTTCCCCTGTGTAATGCCAGGGGCTGGCTGAGATGCCTCTTGAAGGCCATGGAGCAAGCTGCTGCACCGTGCACAAACAAGGAGAAAAATTCAGTAGAGGTAATAGCTTATTTGGAAGGGGCATAACTAACAGCTTTCTAACATCATAGTAAACTAGGGATTTTGTGTAGAGGGAGTCATGGGGGCACTGGACAGAGAAGTTCCTGAATAAACATAGACTGAAAGATTCAGATATTTTACATAAGGTTGGATGCTTATCTGAACCAAACCTGGACTTTAAACTTTCTGAAAATTATCTATCACTAATTAAAAGCCCTTTCTATGCCAAACCAGCTGTCAAGAACATGCAAACATAGCCTTGCTTCACTAAAAGAAATTTAGTTCATATAATTATGCCCTGAGCTTTTTAAGCAGGCTTATAAGTGCTGAGTTTAGAAGCACTTGGCCTTTGTTTCATACCTGAATTAAAATGAAGTGCTTTTAATAGAGCAAGGAAAAAAATCAGGGCCATTTTTAAGAGAGAAGGAACACATTGGGCATGATGTTAAATGGCGAGTCAGTGCTCTGTTTAATGTAATCTCAGCTAAAGATTGAACTCTTCTATTGTTGTTACAAGTGTTACACTAGTATTATGCTGACTGCCAAATGGTTCTTTGTTTTCCCCCCTCTGTTTGGAAAGGCTAGTAGGTAATTAATATGGTTTCTATGAGTCAAGATTTTTGCCTGACAAATGGTAGGAAGCAGTGATGAGAGTCCTGTGGAGGCACTATGAAAGATTATTTTTTGAAATAAGCACAAGTTGTGCCTTTATAATAAAGTGTGGTTTTCTGTTTAGGGTTTCTTGGCATAGGGTAAGGAGAAATGCTCTTTTCATATCACCTTAGGACACATGTGACACAAGTAGTAACTACTGTCGTTAACTTTTTTGTATGGCTTATATTTTATCAAAGCTTACTACCCACACTACTATTCCCAAATATTTTAACTGGGGAAGCATTGTCCATCAAAATGGTATTAAGTGGCAATCAGAATTGATCACAAAATTTATCATTCTATCATTAATAGTAGAATAAACGGCTATACAAAACTGAGCAGTAACTCAAAAAAAAGTGTTGCATTGATCTTATTTCTTTGGGAAGGCTGGTGAGGTGAGTGCAACTCAGCTCACAATTCTAAATATGTTCACATTGTGCTTGATTTTATATAGTCAACAATTTAGACCCACTGGACCTAAATGTTACCAGACTGCTCCTGAGTAAGCATGATCTGCAATGATCTCCAAGTAGATCTGCTAATGAGGTTTTAGTGCAGATGATTACATTGCAATCAGAAAAAGAGGTAGCAGAGCAAAGTGCTGGGGGGGCCCCCAAAAAAGTTTACAATGCTACACAAATAGCTTAATTTTCATCTTAAACTGAGGACTAAAAATTGAATGGCTACATAGTCACTATAACCAAGGAACTTTTAAAGCGGTGGCTGAATCATCTGACCTTTATTTGTCTGTGGATACTGGGCAGTGACTTTAAATTCCCATACAGTTGGAACCCTGTCTAATCTTGGCAGATGAAATCCGAGACTTAGAAATCTCAGTAGGTGAAAATAAATGCATGTAAAATTTAAAACCATTTGTGATATAGGAATTTTCTCACTGTGAAAATAAAAATTTGCATTCACATTTGTGAGCCCACAAAAATGGAGATGCTTAATTACATGTGGAAAAAATATGCTTCTAAGCCTCAAAGCATAGAGGCCGACCATGGGGAAATACTTCCTTAATTGTAGCTTTTTCTACTCTTGATCTGAATTTATACTGAGGGGATCCAAGGAGTGTGATGGGGTGTTACTTAGCACCTGATTCCTCTCAGGTGCTAAATAATCCCTGGATTGAGTGAGGGGAGCACATCTGGGGAGGAATGAGCTGGGCTGGATTTATAAAGACAGGAAATTAGTAGCAATAAGAGGGGGTTGCTGGGAAAGGCTGTAGTCTCTCACTAGGAGGAGGGAGTGGTGAAGCTGGTAGGCCCAGAGAAGGAAGTGAGAGCCAGAAGATTAGGAAAGGGCTCAGGGGAATGAAGCAGGGTCTAGGGTGGAACAGAGCTTGACTGACTGGAGGGTCCCTGAGCTGGAATCTGGAGTAGAGGTGGGCCTTAATTCCCCTGCCAGCCACTGAGGGAACTGCACTATAGGGCAATAAATAGCAAGATTGCCTGAGCCTGGTTTTGGGAAGAGCCTTTCCAGCCCAGGAAGAGGAAACCATTTGTTGACCTGGCCAGTGGGAAGGGCATCAACCTTACAAGCTATTCTGCAGCGTGACCAGGAGGGGGTGCCATTCTAGCAGTGAGTGAAGCACCCTGTCACATGGAGGAAGGAATTAGAAGAGGGACCAAAATCGGAGTATATTGCAATGATGTGTAGGAATATCATCCATATGATTAAATTTTTATGGTGAAAGAGCCACAGTCTTCCCCCAAAATGTGCAATCTAATAGGATGTAGACAGCTGAAGGGTTGGAGAAATGGCTTTAATATATAAGCAGAGTGATCAGTGTGCTGACAAACACTGTAGTTGTTGGGTTTTTTTAAGTTAAGAACACTCTATTCCCCTGCCTTCCCTACTCTCCTTAGTGTTTCATGCCTTTCTGCCTCACTGCTTCCAATGTCCTATGCCCCTTCCGTGCTCCCACCTTTCACTTCACCTTCTTCCAAATACAATTGATGAGCATTTATTCATGAGATAAACAAAAGTAATAGACAAATGCCATAGGACCTGATCGAAACCCTTGTCAATGAGACTCCTTCCATTTATTCAAGTGGATTTTGGATCAAACCTTTAGCCAGCTAGTTCTTGTAGGCATTGCAGAGTAAGTCTTCGGGAGAGATTTAAGTGTGAAGGGTGGCGTGTGGACCAGTTCAGAAGGATGTTCCATGAATAAGAGTGATGTAGGGAAGGTTGGAAACTTTATGCAAATGATTCCCACTTTTGAGTTGGTAGATAGTCACAATAGTTAAGTTACTGGATGATTTATCATATGGGCACTATTGATGGAGATTATAGAATTGATAAATTCCCCTCCAGGTAGCATTTTCTGTAACAATTAATCCCAATATAGGAGATAAACCTGAACTTCGAATCCTGGATCCACAGTTATCTCACACACACAATCTTGAGGGTAGCTTGGATCTGTATCTGAACTTTGAGGCTCAGTCCTATCTTTATAATGATCCTCAATCATTACAATTTAAGACCAATTTACACCCAGTCTTCCAGAAAAGCTGAGTCTGGATTTTAATTTTATAGCTTAGATTTTATCACTGGGCTTTTTTGCATTGGGGGAAGTTTTATTCAATATATCTGTATGAGAGAAGTGTGAAAATGATTGGATTTAAGTAAGTTTGGTGATGTAACAATTTCAAAGGCTGTATGTAATGTACAGAGCATAAATTACTATTTTCTGAAATTAGCTGTGGAACTTTTTTGTCCAATTTTTCAATTTATTCATGTTGGGGATTTGGAAAGTTTTTAATAAACAAAACATTTTAATGTTAATATGTAAACAAAATTGACTGTTTCTCATTGACGATATCATTCCCAGTCTTAAGTTAAGAATTCCTGTTCAACTCAAACTAGTTTTAATTAAGCAACAGAGTCCTGTGGCACCTTATAGACTAACAGATGTATTGGAGCATAAACTTTCGTGGGTGAATACCTACTTTTGTCATGCATCTGACAAAGTAGGTATTCACCCACGAAAGCTTATGCTCCAATACATCTGTTAGTCTATAAGGTGCCACAGGACTCTTTGTTGCTTTTTACAGATCCAGACTAACACAGCTACCCCTCTAATAGTTTTAATTAAGTGATTTGATTAGTAATTTGCACAGTTCCATTTTTTTTCTTTCCCTGGATTAGTACATTCCTTCCCCTCCCCGCCCCTTTTTTATAGATGAGCTAAATGTTTTATTTCACATTTTGTTGCCAGGTACACAAGGTTTTAATCAAGTAATCAAGTAATGATTGATAAACACAGTTAAAAAGAATAGTAACTGAATGATGAATGTAGCATAATTTTGCTTATGCACAAGGTCTTTTATTTCCTTAAAGAGGACACAGTTTCCTTGCCCTAAGTCCCAATTGGTTCAGCATTCTCTCCAGAAATGTGTCCTAAAGATTAATCTTCTTCTGATGGACACACATCCAACACAATCCATTCATCCTCTGCTTCCCCATTGCTGATCAGAACCACATCTTCACACTGCAAAGATTTGAAGGAATGTTCAATGGCTCAAGTTGAGCCTGAAAGGGCAGGAACAGATAAGATGACCATATTAAGGGGAGGGTAAAATTTGAATTTTTTTCCAGAATGTTGGTGTAACCCAATATCTCCATAAGCATTCCACTATGAAATCACACCTCAAACAACATGGATGTATCATTTAAAACAATTGTCATGCACACATTTGAACATTTTTATTTTCTTGAAAGTCGCTTAGGAAGGATTATCTTTAGCAAGATGAATCCTGGTTGGTTCTCTGAAGAAAAGTACATGAAAAGAAAAGCTGCAAGCAGAGTCTGAGTAAGGTTTACGCAGCAAGAAATGGTAATGGACAATAGACTCCATTCACTAAGGAAACCCCTTGTGAAGCAGGGATGTATTCATGAATGCTTGGATGCTTGTCCTTGTGAAACCAGCCAGTTCTGCAACAGAGTGAACTTGGAAATGGGGAGAGAACCTACTTTATTAATAAAGTATAGAGCCAGGTTTGTGTTGTATTGTAACTGTTTGTTTCCATAACTTCCTCTCATTTCTAGTTAAATCTTTATCCTTTCTTAAATCAACTTTTTTATTACTGCTGTGTGGCATACAGGAGTGGTGGTTTAAGGTAAAACTAGTAAACTGGGGTGTACTGCACCTCTGGGGCAGAGGATTTGAAATTTCTGAGTAGCTAGTGCCAGGGGCTGGATAGCACAGGGGAATACTTCAAAGGGTCTTGGGGACTGGGTTTCACCTCCTTGTTAATCAGCAAGATTAATAAACTAGCATCACCCAAAGGAGAATGCTTGAGTGGCTGAAAGGCTGATTGTGTTAGGAAGCTGATACCCAGCCAGGCACAGGAAAGATTTTCTCACGTTGCAGACAGAGGGTAACAGTGACTCTCAGTCCTAGATGCCCCAGGAATTGTCATGTGCACTTGCTGCATGAAAGAATAGTGTTCAAGTTACTTTGTCTGCCTGTTCCTGGTACAAACAGGGCTTTGAAAACTCTGTAATATTGGATGTGAAGTTTGCAGTAAAAATGGGAATGCTTTGTTACTTCTCCCTTTGAGTCCAGACTATCCTTTTATATAGCATTGGTATGGAAAAAATGAGGTATTTCCTTAGTGTTCTATCTCAAAGTATAGATAATTGTTTGACAGATCAGATCTTACACACCTTTCAAATAGTAATAACCAGTGCGCACATTGCTATTGACGATTTGTCCAGTTATGCCATGAACACCTTCTGGATTCCTGTCAATTCTGAACAACCATCAGATCATAGTCACCAACTATTTTGTAGAGAATGAGTCCAAAACTCCCAACTATCACTATTTTATGTCACCCACGCTCTGTTTTAAATATGGATACAGAACTCAAGAATTCCTCTCTAGTGAAGGCACCTCTATGCTTAATTTCAAAACAGCTTTCCCTAAAAACAAAACTCAAACCAAACACTTATTCTGTTCTGTAGCCAGCTACCATTGTGGGCTCTGTAGTGAACTGACTACTGCTTTGCTGTCCTAATCCATACAACTGCTTGCCCCCCTTATGGTTTCAGATTGAAATAGCAGCTGAGTAGACCAGGATACCCACATCACAGCAAGTGCAGCTAGCAAGTAGAAACCCAATGACAGTTGTCTATGGAATCCCTGACAGTGAGAAAATTGTGTTATCTTTCCCTCACTTCTCCCACCCCTTCCATGTGTAACCCTTCTGCCCGTCACAGTTGGCAGCAACAAGGGCCAGGTTCAGTATCTAGGAGTTCTGTTTCAATAACGCAATGCAAAACCAGCTCAAGCCAGCTCTCGGTGACCTAGGACAATTACATACCACCACCCCCCAGGAGCCTCTAGGAAGCAATACTTCCCCTCTCAAGTGTCTGAGTGTAGCAAAATCCTTTTAATAAAAGAGAGAAACAATGTGCCATTATGTTGGGGAAACATCACAAACCAGATTCATAACACAAACCATGAGCAAAAGGCCCACCCCCAAGTAAATTTTTCAGTATTCTTTTCCCCTCAGGGTCTTAAGTCCAACCACCCAAAAGATCTCCCAAAAGTCCAACACCCCAAAGTCTCTGTCCCTGGTCATCTTACGTGTTCTCTGATACATAAAATTGCATCACAGATCCTTTTGTTGTTTATAAATGGTATTAGATTCAGATGTATCTCCCAGTGGACATCCTAATTACAAAACTGCTCTTAGTCTCAAACAATAACTAATAGAATCTGTTTTATTCTTAATTGAAGACTTCAGGCATGTTCATCATGCAATTGTTGAAGCTGTATGCTCAGCTGACTGTGGTCATTGTATTATGAATACCAAAAATTTTCTTTTCGTGTTTACCATACAGTAGGTTTGTATTCTAATCTTTTTAATTTATTTTTCATTCCTTTCCATTAGACAATGTCATGAGAATTTATCATTGAAAGTTACTGTATCCTAGAAATGCTTTTATTTCAACCTTTTCAGAGTAAAATGAACAAATTCAAGCAGAACAGAGAATGTATTACAACTGTGTTCTCATACGTCTGATGCTGTCATGTTTCATGCTGAAGGTCTACCTCATGAACTTCTAATACAGGAAGTAGTGGACACAGAGTAAAAATTTTATCTCGCCTTCCAGCATGTAAAATTTACCGTAATTAAATGGAAATGTGATAATAGGAAATGAGAGTCCTGGAGTGCGAGGACTCCTTGAGTAAAACGAGGATAGAGTGGATTGCTGGAGAGAATCTGGTGGAGAGTGAGGGAAGTGGGCTTTGAAGAAATAAACAGAAGCATTTTAAGGGGGAGAGGAAGCATTATGGTGGAAGGGGTAATGACTGAGTGTCAGAGAGGAAAGACTTAGTGATCTAGAGGATCAAAGACTTTGTAAGAGGGAAACATTGTCCCGGGGACAGAAAGTAGGGCTTCAGACATGGTGAGGCAGGAAGAATTTTGGGGTTAAATTTTAGGCACTTCTAAAAAGCTCTCTTCTGATAAAGGGTTTTGTTTATCAACTAGACATTCCAAATTTCATCTTTTTATCATAGCTTGCTAGTTGTGAGATTTTTTTTCAACAGAAAAACAAACTGAATCTTGACTGGCAATCAGGGAGGGAGGCCTCAGGGGGGAAAGATGCAGGTGTAGAGAAGGAAGAAATCTGGTGATAATGACCTGAAAAAGTCAAAGGGAGAGCATTGTATGGTACCAAGGAAGGCTACATTGCGAGCTCTAACCCTTACAGATCAAGACAGCCAAGGGATCTCTAAAGTCAGAGTTCCAGAGCCTCAGCTGGTGTAAACTGGTGTTACTAGAGCAGATTTTCACCAGCTGTGGATAATGAAAATTGGAATCAATTACCCAAAATATTTCATCATAAATTATTTCTTGGTTTCAAGGTGGGATGGGTGATCTAGTATATTGGGAAGTGGCCTGGGACTTGATCTGGGTTAGATTCAGTGCTGCCTCCTTCCTGTGCCGACATGAGCAAGTCATGTAATTTGCCCCATTCCTTATGTCCCCATCTGTAAAAATAGGGATAATGTTGAGCTCATAGGTCAATTAAAAGTCCTCAGTGATTGTGAGGTACTCGGATACTATGGAGCAGAGGGCAAAATAAGTACCTAGATGAACTATTTAACTGAGAGCCTTACTTTTTCCTTAAGGAACTTTAAAAAATATTTTTATAAAGCATATTTTAGAGTGCTATAGAAAATCAGGGTTTTAATGTTCTTTTCTCTCTGTCTAACTTTTGTTTAGAATCTGAATGTTATTTAGTTTTTCTTTTATTTCGCTTCTGTATCTGTCAGATGACCTTTTAACATATTATTTCATTGTCATTATTCCCACTTCACTTCCAGTGAAGTGGGAAGTTAATCAAGAGACCTTCTCTGTTTTAACAAGGGAAATTCCATTTCTAGTTGATGCTATCAGAAACATACGTAGCTCTTAAACATTTATCCTTTTATTTATTTGCTACACTGGTGCTTGAAAGAATTTTACAAAGAGATTCCCTGCCCAGATCTTATAAGTAGAATTTCAGAAAGCCAGATGGGAACTTTCCCCCCCTCAAGTTTAATGGAAGGTAATTGATGGTCTTGTAGACAAGTGGCCATATCTTCAGTGGGTGTAAATCAGTGGAGCTCCATAGCTTTCAGTAAAGCTCTGCTTATTTACACCAGCTGAGTATCTGGCCCTGCATTTCTTTACTTGCAGAAAACCAAACTCTTACCTGCAGAGAGTACTTCAGTAAGTGGGGTACATTCAGTTTCCACACCCAGATTCAGCAGAGACCAAAGAGTGACTGGATCTGATAGGAAGCCCACTGAAGACAATGGGAATCCAGTCTTCCAGTGGGCAAGTGTCCCAATTAGTTCTGATGGTGATAGGATTTTTTTTATGCTGCAGATACATCTATTAAGATCTGGACTGAGACCACAGATTCAGTTAGCACAAGTCAATACACAGTGTTAAACTGGATAGTCTCTTAACATGCTCTATAGTAAGGGTAGGCAACTTATGGCACGTGTGCCGAAGGCAGCATGCGAGCTGATTTTCAGTGGCACTCATACTGCCCTGGTCCTGGCCACTGGTCCGAGGGGTTCTGCATTTTAATTCAATTTTAAATGAAGCTTCTTAAACATTTTAAAAACCTTATTTACTTTACATACAACAATAGTTTATATATTATAGACTTGTAGAAAGACCTTCTAAAAATATTAAAATGTATTAATGGCACGTGAAACCTTAAATTAGAGTCAATAAATGAAGACTTGGCACACCGCTTTTGAAAGGATGTTGACCCCTGCTCTACAGAATAGTTTTCCATGATCATGTCCGTGATGAAACAGCAGCCCTCTGTATTACTTCTAAACAAATATTGCAGCAAATTGTTTTAAAATTTACAAAGAATCAGTTGCAGTAAACTTAACATCTATTGATGTACAACAATTCTGGGAGAATAACTCATTCATCAGTTGGTTGGAAGTTCTGAAAAATCAAAAATATTGGGCTGGTTCAAACTGAAACTAAAAATTCCAAAAGTGTGTGTGTGTTCTTTTTTTGACAAATCTAAAATGAAAGTTGTTAGCTTTTTTGGTTGTTGCCCAAAACATTTAATTCAGCAGGGGCTAGATTTACATATTTGCTGAAAGATGAACTGGGATTTCACTGGGCAAGAGACAGAGCATTAGAACAACTCTCTATCTCAGAGGTTAGAGCATGAATCTGGAACATAGTAGACCAAGGCTTTAGTCACTGCTCCATGACTATGTATACAAATTGGAACAACTTCAGCAGTGGAGACTGAGACCTAGCCCAGAATGCCTCAAGGCCCAGTGATTAAGACACTCACCTGGGAGCTCAGAAACCCCCATTCAAACACCTTCTCTACATCTAGCAGAATGGGAAATTAAACCTCGGTCATCTACATCCCAGATGAATGCCCTGGCCAGTGGGTTATAAGGGCATCATCACTGGCAAATAACTATGTCTGGAAAATTTTGCCCATCTCTAGAATAGCTTCTTTCTTTGTGGTTTTAATATCACACAAAGTATTAATGGATATGCAAAAATAAGAAATCACTGTCTGATTTGGTTAAAATATAAATAAAGCATCACTACCTATGTATAAGAGGTAGAAAGTCAACTGACTTTATTCTTCGCATGTTGAAAATATGCTCTTTTATGGAACACTGCAAATGTTTTAAATTAGGATATTTAGGTCATTTTAGTATTAAATCTTAAGTCGTATTCTGGGTTTATTTGAATTCATATATGGCAGTATAACTTTAAACATATTTATGCTTCATCTATGAAAAAGCATTTTTGTACCTGTTTACCAGTTACAGGGAACAGTTCATTCATCATATAAATGAAGAACCTATTCAGCTGTACAATTTCAATACAACTAATGTAAAGAAGAAAAAATGGTCACCATCTGTCCTTAAATGAGCTTCCCAAAATATAAAGGGAAAAGATCCTAAGCTGCTGTGAAATAGATGAGTGCTTATTTATACCATCTGAGGATCTATCTGTTCCAATGTCTATAGGAATTCCATTTATCATGATAAATACCTAGCTCTTCTACAGCACTTTTCATCAGTAGATTTCAAAGTGTTTTACAAAGGAGGTTAGTAGTACTATTCCCATTTTACAGATGGCACAGCTGTAAAGTAACTTGCCCAAGGTCATCCAGCAGGTCAGTGACAGAGGCAGGCATAGAATCCAAGTTTCCTGTGCCTAGTCTAGTGCTCTATGTAGTACATATAAGAATTTAAAAAACTTATTCATAACATGTAAGAGAAAAAAAATTTTGAACACAAGTGCAACCTTTATTGCCCTTTCTTCTCTACATGTGCGCATAAAAAAGCGCTACATTTATCATAAAATTGCAGTATGGGCTACCTGTATTGTAGGTTGCAGTTGAGCTGCCTCTGCAGAGTTACCACTCCTACTCCAGTGCAGGTATGTGGGGAGTAGGAAGACACCACAATTTGACCCTGGTCTACTCAGATGCAATTATGTGCAGTTCCTAACTCAATGTTGTAGCGAAGTCACAAGCCAGCCCTTAGAATCTAAAACAATACTAGTTTTCAATATCAAGTGAGATAAGTTTGGTCAAAGTAACAGTACTTACTGAACTGGTTTATGTTCTTCCCGCCCCCACAACCTGTTTTTAAGCAAATCAGTGCAGCAGGCAGTACTCCCCCACAACAGAACACATTGTTTCACTTTCCTTTCCTTCAGCCTCATTGGAAATCATGCCCACTTGCAATATGGATAGTGAGGGACTGAAGTTCATTACTATACAACAGAGATGAAGCAAAAATTTGCTTCCAGTATACAGGGCTTAAATTCTCAAATTATTTCCTGAACCCCCAACCTCTAGGGCTCTGGGCTTTAGCGCTGCAGGGGGAGGGGTGTGTGTTGAGGCTGGGGACTTTAGGGTTTGAAAATATTTACTTCAGTTCCACTCCAATGGGCTCTGGCTGAATTTAAGCCCTGCCAATATATATTTACTAGATTAGCGCAGAAATTGAGTTAATATTTAACTGAGCTATGATTATTTCAACATATAATTAAACCCTTATTTGCATTGTTCAGTGAAAAAACAGACCACCTTAAAATTAGTGTAATGGAACTGAGAATCAGGCAGGAGCTGAAGGGAAGTCCCTCAGTCCTCTACCCCTTCTCCCCCCACCCCCCACAATGTTTGATTAGCAGTTTGTGTGATAGGTGTCTACTTTCAGTTCTGACAAGATGCACAAATTGTACTCCTAAGCTATCTACCAGTATATGATGCTTACAAAAATGAATTAACTGACCCAACTGCAAGATTAATACAATTTGAACACTAACCAGGTGTATAGAAATAATAAATTTAAAAGCATCATCAAAAGATATGAATGTTAGTGTAGATAATAATGCAAAACTAGTGAGCATGATTAGATTAATAAAAATATATGGTATCAATATGCTAAGTAAAATATACCAAACATTCAGAGACTGAACATAATTTATTCTTGAAGGATAAATGGAAGAAAAATATAGGTCAAGACACCAAATAGAAAATGTAGAGAAATATTTGCCTCAGTACTAAAACTCTTATTTATTGAAGATGGTAACAATATAAGATATTACCTCAAGTGTATATTAGAATTTCCTTTTTTAATTTTAGAGAATTCAAAGTACTGTATCAGATTAAAGCAGGTACGTTCTTACACTTAATATGGGAATGCATATAAACTCAGAACTTTGTTATATTGTCCAATATTACTGGAAAAGAATTAAGTGTACCTATGAGATGTGTATTAAAAATGGTAGGAAGATAATACTTGGAAGATAAATCCTTAAGGTGAATTACTGGCCCCATTAAAGTCAATGGGAGTTTTGCCATCAACTTAATTGGGGCCAGGGTTTCACCCTTTATTTCACCATTTATTTTAAGAGGAGAAACCCAACAATTGTTTTGTTTTTTTATATATATATAAATATACTCAAAGTCCTCCTTCCCTGAACAAGTAAGAATTAAACAGGCCACAGTTTCCTTACTCAGAATTCCATTTCTTACTCTCTTAGCTTTCTCTGTGGGCCATGTTGTCAGTGCTGCCTTTGTTTCATGACTTTCGGCTTGTTTTTGGCTGCTTTTTACTTACAGATGTACACAGCTCCACCAAAAAATACCCAACCCCCCACATTTGCATTCAGACTCCTTGAAAGTTTGTGATTTGCATGGTGGCTTCTATTTTTTCCAGCTATTAATAAACAAAGGGGATTTAACTGATAGCTACCTTCCAGTTAGGCTAAATGAGCTATTACACCCGCCAGTTTCTGAGGCTTGTGACTATCTCATTGGCAGAAAATATGCTTGGAGAGAACCACCCAACCTCCAGCATATCAATATTAAGCTGTATTATCACTATGCAATGTCATATTGGCATGAAGTTTGTATTGAAAACTCCTTACTATAAACATCAATGGAGAACTGAAAGAAAGAGATCATGTGGTCTAGTGATGTAAAACTGCCTTGAAAGAGACCAGGTTCCCATCAGCAGTAGCACAAAACTAGATATGGAAATAGATGTAAGTCCTGTATGCACAAAACATTCATCTTCTGAGAGGATGGAGCACCTTGTCTTCTGGAGGAATCTCTTTTTAGCAATACTATTGTTATGAACTCTGTGTATGGTATAGTATTGACCTAGCCTAGCTCTGGTAAACTACCGTATGCTCTACCTGCCCTAGGATTTTACAGAAAGGGGTAATTTGCATTAGTTATCTTGCTGCTATTAAAAACAAACCCACACCTTATTTGGAGGAAAAGACATGGCCCTACATATTTATTTGCATGAGCAAGGGATTATGTCTTGGAAGGCATGCTGTTGCTAGCAGTTCATTGCTGATGCTTGTATACACACAAAAAAGGTATTTTATTGAATGAGTCACTCAAGCTCAATCATTTCTTCAGTGCAGAGCAACTGCCTACCGGATATACCCACAAAAGGCAATACACATTACATGGCATCCAAAAATATTAACCCTCAAACCTGCCCTAAATCCTCTTTTCAGAGCATCTCAGGAAAGAAAGAAGGATGAAGAGACATTTTAATCTCATTTTGAGTATTTCTTATATGGCACACAGTCCTGAACTCTTTAAAGATATGTAGCAAAAGGAAATGATTCTGAATATTCCTTTAAATGAAGACAAATTATAGTGAGAGCTTTCCAAATATTCTTAGAATTAAAATCTTTCCATTTTCTTTTGGTGAGAAATACAGAGAGCATAACCAATACGCATGTAACATACATCAGCATTTGAAAGCTTGAAACATAAAACTCTTCACTGCAAATCTGAAATAGGCATCAATATTAATTAAATAACAGATGAAAAAATACACTCACTCTCAAGTGAAGAGAGGAAGGTTAGAAGCATAATGCTAATATCCACCTCCCAGCACAAGATAAGAGGGAGGTTGTTGGGTAGTGCAGGAGTGGAGATTGGAATGAAGTTGCAGGAGATTCTGAAGATTAGGAGTGGCTTGGAGCCACTCACGAAGGAACCAGCAGCCATGGAAGTACAGTGATACTAACAGTGAGCGCTAGTATTGCAGTCCTATAATAACAGGCCCAGCTGGAATATTCTAGCATTATTCCCGGTATTCAAATTCCTCCAACATTTTGGAGTCAGTCAGACTCAGTGAAATCTAACAATCTAGAGTAAAATATCACTTCCTTTAGTTACACAGCTCTGCATACCTATTCAGAAAATGTTAAACATGCAACTTCAGGAATTCATTCTGTTCAAGAAGTTATTACGAAGGGAGCAATCCAATAGCACCTACACACATTACAGTGCAGTAAAATTAATTTGTTGTCTGTGACTGCTAATACCAGGATATTTCCCCCAAATGTATTTCTAATCTCTACTAAAAAACTAGAAAAATAATTTGAGGGTTTAATAGCATAAACTGAACATCAGTCTTCTCAAAGAGTGGGCTATCTAGTGTATTAGATTTTCAAAAATTTGACTTCTGAGAAGTGAAATAACAGTGCTCCTAGATTACTCATTATGAAAAGGAAACACTTGTTTCTTCCACCTAGTCTTTGGTTCTTTCGGCAAGAAAGCTATTTAAAGTTCTGAAGTTGAAACATCAAAAACATTGATTTCTTAGAGGAAAAATCTTAAAAAAATAACCCCAAACCTTGCAGCTTAGAAGTACAGGAAGAACATGTTGAAATTGCTGTGCAAAGAGTCAATAGCAAGTACTCATACAATATGATGGGGGCTAATTTAGCTACAACGAGTCAGGAAGAAGATCTTGGAGTCATCGTGGATAGTTCTCTGAAGATGTCCACGCAGTGTGCAGAGGCGGTCAAAAAAGCAAACAGGATGTTAGGAATCATTAAAAAGGGGATAGAGAATAAGACTGAGAATATATTATTGCCCTTATATAAATCCATGGTACGCCCACATCTCGAATACTGTGTACAGATGTGGTCTCCTCACCTCAAAAAAGATATTCTAGCACTGGAAAAGGTTCAGAAAAGGGCAACTAAAATGATTAGGGGTTTGGAGAGGGTCCCATATGAGGAAAGATTAAAGAGGCTAGGACTCTTCAGCTTGGAAAAGAGAAGACTAAGGGGGGATATGATGGAGGTATATAAAATCATGAGTGATGTTGAGAAAGTGGATAAGGAAAAGTTATTTACTTATTCCCATAATACAAGAACTAGGGGTCACCAAACAAAATTAATAGGCAGCAGGTTTAAAACAAATAAAAAGTTCTTCTTCACGCAGCGCATAGTCAACTTGTGGAACTCCTTATCTGAGGAGGTTGTGAAGGCTAGGACTATAACAGCGTTTAAAAGAGAACTGGATAAATTCATGGTGGTGAAGTCCATAAATGGCTATTAGCCAGGATGGGTAAGAATGGTGTCCCTAGCCTCTGTTCATCAGAGGATGGAGATGGATGGCAGGAGAGAGATCATTTTGATCATTGCCTGTTAGGTTCATTCCCTCTGGGGCAACTGGCATTGGCCACTGTCGGTAGACAGATACTGGGCTAGATGGACCTTTGGTCTGACCCGGTACGGCCATTCTTATGTTCTTACGAAATGGGGGGTTGGGTGCAGGAGGGAGTCTGGCTGGGGGCGGGGTGCAGGCTCTGGGGTGGGGCCAGAAATGAGGAGTTCTGCGTACAGGAGGGGGCTCCATGTTGGGGTGTGGAGGATGAAGGGTCCAGCTGGGGTGCGGACTCTGGGGTGAGGCTGAGGGCTTGGGGGTGCTGGAGGTTGCTCCGGGCTGGGATGGAGGGGTTCGGTGGGCAGGAGGGGGATCAGAGCTGTGTCAGGGGGGTGGGGTATGCGAGGGGGTCAGGGTGCAGGTTCTGAGCGGCACTTACTTCAAGCAGCTCTCAGAAGCAGTGGTATGTCCTTCCTCTGGCTCCTACGTGGAGGCATGGCCAAGTGGGCTATGCACACTGCCCTGTCCGTAGGCGACACCCCTGCAACTCCCATTGGCTGCAGTTCCCGATCAATGGGAGCTGTGGGGACAGCGTGCAGAAGCCCCTGGCAGCCCCTATGTTTAAGAGCCGGAGCGGGGACATGCCGATGCTTCTGGGAGCTGTGCGGAGTGGGGCAAGCCGGGGGCTCTGCACACTGCCCTCACAACTCCCATTGACCAGGAACCACGGCCAATGGGAGCTGCAGGTGTGCTGCCTGCAGACAGGGCAGTGTGCAGAGCCCACCTTGGCCATGCCTCAGTGTAGGAGCCAGAGCAGGAACATGCTCCTGCTTCTGGGAGCTGTGCGGAGTGGGGCAATCCTCCTCCCTGGCTGGAGTGGGGCAAGATCCAGACCCCACTCCCTGTCAGGAGCTCGAGGGCTAGATTAAAACATCTGGAAAGCCAGATACACCCCCTGGGCCATAGTTTGCCCACTCCTGGCCTATGTCCAAGGCAAATTTCACTAGTTCCCAACAATGAGAAGAAAACATAGGAGGCTAAAGGGTAAGTAAGATATAGTTATTAACAGAGATCTGTTAAACCTGCAAGTTATCACAAACTTTAAACTCAATTTGTTTGCCAGTATATTTCCTATTTACTTTGCTTTTCAAGGTTGGAAAAATGTAATGTGAAGCTCTCTGAAACTCACTCGGGTAGAATTTATATAATAAATCCCACAAACCATGACTTCTCTCTTGTTTTATAACTTATTTACATTCCCCTTCTATAATCCTATTTTAAATCTATTTTTGTCTCATTATATCTGGAGTCCACTCTGGGGATGGCGTAAGCTATATTTTGCAATATAAATTTTGAAAGCTGGCCTGAAAAGCAGGATTTTTCCTATGAAGATTTCTCTAGATGTTTTTTTCCTGTTGGGAAATTCACAGTTTCGAGATTTCCCATTGGAAAACCAGAAAGTGAATAACTTCTCACCTTTCTTAGAGTTTCCCAACATTTTCAGGTTTGCTAAAACCCTATTTTCTGATTAAAAGTTTTCCTTCATTTTCCTTTTGATCAGCTCTATAAACTTTTTAACAGTGCAGTTTTTTCACAGAATATTAACTTCCTAAATAGAAATGTCTTCCAAAAGTATTTTCAGGACACATCATGAGTGATTGTTTTCCCCTACAAAATCCCTTTGGGCTTGTGAAAGCAGATAAGCTTCAAACTTATCACAACAGTTCAGGCAACAAAGGCAGCATGCTTTTGGATGCAGTTTCAGCTATTCCTTCATCATTCTTGCACAAAGGACCTATCTAATACTTGTATGACCTATGCTGTTAGCTATGGCTATTAGCTATGCTACCATGAAGTGTATGTTCACTCATCTTCTTCAAATCTGGAAAAACGAAGAATTTATCAAAGGCCAAAACATCTCATTCAGTTTATAGGGTTCGTTTTTTTGTCCCAGAAAGTGTTGTTTCCAGTCTCTAATTACAGCTTTGCTGAGGCTGAAATTAATTTGTTGATGTTTTTGATGAAAGTGTATGACCTTGGTATTAAAAAGTAGAAAACCATTGCTATAAGAGAAGAAATACAATCTACACTTGAAAGCAAATGGCTGAAGTCTAAGAAATTATCTCATCAAAAGGTAATTATTAGGTCTGGAAGGGAGCAATATCTGCTAAATGATTGGTTGAATAGCAATTGAAGTAGAAAAGTGTAGAACGTGGAACAAGCATTCATCAAAGATCTAAGCCTTGGAAAAGCTGGCAAAGTGTTTAGAAGTTTTATGGTCACTTAAATCTTGACAGCTCTTCTATGGTGCTTTTGTAAGAAAGGTACCTTGAAAGCATGGTTTAAAAAAAAATAATTATAGGAATGTCCAAAGTATTCTATTGTCTCTAACTTAAAGGCAAAAATCCTGACAAACAGTCACTTACATTTTTGTGCTATGTTAGCATTCTGGAAAATCATAGAGTAAAGAGACAGAAAAATATCATCCTTCTATTTTTTAGGATGTGCATTTTCATTGAATATATTGTGCAACTCTTTTGGCGGTTTATGGAAGTTGTGTGTTCCATCCACTGTGAATGACTCTAAATATGCATATATGTTTTACTTTTTTTTTTTTAAAGTGCAATTTAAATGAATGGCTGAGGTTGCATTGACAGATTTTCTTGAAAGAGATTCCAATAGAACCTTCTATATTACCACTTTCTGTGTAATTGTTCCTCTCACCCCCATCCCTCTGAGCTGGATGGGCAGCCTGTGATCCAAGCTGAATAAGGGGCAACACACAGCTCTGCTGCCCCAGGGAAACAGCATGGACTGAATTGTGGCTATAGGCTTTCCTCTTGCTCCCTCTGGGTTCTTCCATGTCTCCATTCATGCCCACCCAGCATGAGGGGGATAGCAGCCTAGTGACAGTTGCTGTTCTTCCTGCACAGGGTCTGGCAATGTGGCTGCTTTCCATACTGGTATAAGAAGACTATTTACAACCCTCACTCCCCTACATATGCACACAGCCATGTTCCTGGGATGATCCCACCCAATGCTAGAGAGTGGTACTAAACAAATAATTAACATAGTTGGAGGGTATGACTTCCAGCTCCTCTTTGGAAATGTTATTTGTACTGCCAAAGTCTGGCTGACTGTATTTCTTTTATTTAGGGAGGAAGGAAAAATTTCCCATGTGCCCTTTGGAAAGTCCATTGACTAATGAGTGTGGAATTTATCTGTTGCCATATGTGGTTAAGGTGATGGAGGATGAAACTGAGCAGGCTGATTTATTTATTTTATTTACTTATTTAAAGAATTTGGGAAGTGTGGGGGTTGGGTAGAGTTAGGCAGGAAATATTTTTTCCATCACAGGAGAATTTTCAAAATTAAAAATATCTTGTAGGCCCAAATTGGGACAGAGTCAAAATCTCATTTTTGCAAACTGAAAATCCACACATTTTGGAGTGTCAATTGAAATGTTAGATTTTGATTTTGAACATTTTTTAAACTTTTTTTTTACTGTAAATTAACTTAAATTTCTAAGCAGTGTTCACTGCTGTTACACATGCTAGCTAAATTCAAGATCGCTCAGATAAGCTAGCCCAAACACAGCTTTTGTTGTACATCTGGGGTCAGGGGCAGCTCTAGGTATTTTGCCGCCCCAAGCACGGCAGGCAGGCTGCCTTTGGCAGCTTGCCTGCGGGAGGTCCCCGGTCCCGCGGATTCGGCGGCAGGCCTGCGGGAGGTCCACCGAAGCCGCGGGATCAGCGGACCCTCTGCGGCATGCCACCGAAGGCAACCAGCCTGCCGCCCTCGCGGCGACCGTGCTGGTGCCTGGAGCCGCCCCTGCCTGGGGTCATGACTACACTAGCAAGCTTGCAACAGGACAGCTATACAGATGCAGCTGTTCTACTGTAAGATAGCTTGTGTAGCTGCGGTATGCCGATGGGAGAGAATGCTCCCATTGACAACCTTAATGAGCAGCAGTAGCAATGTTGTCAGGAGAAGCTCTCCCGCCGGCATAGCACTGTGCACACTACAACTTGTATTTGGGCGGGGGGAACACATGTCACTCAGAGGGACATAAATTTTGCCGACATAAGTGGTAGTGTAGACATGGTCTGAGTATCGCTGCTCTTGTGAAGAACTAAATCTACCACAGATTGCACCTAAGGAACAAAGAATCCTGTTGTGATGCAAATGATCTGAACAGCTGCTGAGTATTGAATTACAACAATGCTATAAGCAGCTGCATAGACTCATCTCCTCTGAGAGAATAGTATTTAAACTGCAGTGAAAATTTGTGTAATATTCCCTATTGGGGGAGCGGGGAACCTGATGGCTGAAAGTTTGGTAATTAACCTGTAAGTGACAATTTAAGATTACTGAACTTTTTTTTTTCTAGCCCCCTTTTTTATGGTATGTGCTCAAGACTCCACTGTCTCCAATCAAATGAAAACATTTGAAAATGCAAAGGACCACAGTGAAACTTATCACCAAGATATACGAAAAGTAGAGTGTTGTCCCTAAATAACACGGATATTTTCCACAATGTTTTGCAGAAATTTGGAAATTTGCCAAATATTTTTATCGTTATTTACTAGACTTGATTCTGTAAATGCATTGAATAATTTTATGCACATGACTAGTCCCTTTACATTCAGGATTAGGAACTAAGACTATCTCTTCAGTCTATTGTTGTATGTTGAACACTATGTACAGTACAATGAGTGGTTCTATAAAGATAATTATATCTGAATGATGGAACACTCTGTCTTGGAAAGCAGTGATTCAAAGAAGGATTTAAGGGTCATCCTAGATAATCATCTCAACATGAGCAGTCAGTGCCAGATTATGGCAAAAAGGGCTGTTGTGAACTTGAATGTATAAAAAGGAAGTCCATTTTACCACAGTATACCACATTGGTAAGATAGCTGCTAAAATTCTGTGTCTACTTATGATGTCCACCGGGGCAGCTCTGTGTGTGGGTTTTTTTTTTTTTACCGCCCCAAGCACAGCAGTCAGGGAGCTTTCGGTGATGTTTATGCGGGTGATCTACCAGTCCCGTGCCTTTTAGCGTCCCCTCCGCCGAATTACCGCCGAAGCCAGGGGGGCCGGCAGACCTCCTGCAGAAACGCCGCCGAAGGCTCCCTGACTGCCACCATCATGACAACCGGCAGGCCGTCCCCCCACCTCCCGGCTTGCTGCCCCAGGCACACGCTTGCTGCGCTGGTGCCTGGAGCCGCCCCTGATGTCCACTGGAAATTCTGGAGAAAGTTCAAATGACCGTTACAAAAATGATCCAGGCGTAGTGTAGCAAGCCCAGTTTATCAAAGAGAAGGTGGTGGTGAAGTGACTGGTCGCTATGTATACACTCTTACACATGGGAAAAACCATCTGTAGTGAGAGGCATTTCAACCCTGTTGTCGAAGACATAATGTAAGTTCTAGGGGCTATACACTGAAGTTAGACCAACTCAACCTTGAAATTACACTATTTCCTAGCTGTTTAGATCATTAAACATTGGAACAGCACACCCAAGGAGGTGATGGACTCACCATTGATTGGAGACTTGAAAACAAGATTAGAGATCTTTTAAAAAGATATGCTTTAATCTATCTTCAGGGAGAAACTTCGTGGCCCCTGTGTGCAGGGGATTAGACTGGATGGTCATGGTGGTCCTGTCTGGTCTTGGAGTCTATAAATCCGCAGACACCTCGCGCCCCCCTCCATGTTAATCATTTTTTTAAATGGACCATGGGGAGAACAGGACTGCCTGTATTGCTCTCAACATTATCCTAACACTTGCACATCGGCTTTAAACTAATTAATACAATCAAATCTCATGCTTCATGACTTCAGCCTGCTCCCTACATGGGTTTGGGGGGATTTTCCCCCAAAGCACAATTGACTAGATGCACACTGTTTTGGGGAGGGTTTTGTTTTTGGCCTTCCTCTGAAGCATCAGAGACTGGCTACTGCTGGAGGTTAACCACTGCTCTGAGATGCTATAGAGAATCTTTTCTGGTTGCCTGGCTGGTGTCTTGTTCACATGCTCATGGACATACTAATCTCCAGATTTGTATTTGGGAAAGAATTGATGTTCCATTCAGACATGAGGGAATCTGTCTCTTACTGCCTTCTCCAGCCTTTGGTAGGATCTGGATACTAGGATCATCTGGACACATCTTGCCTAATCATTTCCCTTGCATTGTAGGCTCCTGAGCATTGGTGCTTCTATCTGTGGTGCACAGTTTAGTTTCCTAAGAATTTAAATGTTTTGATCTAAAGTCTTTGGGCTTAATATAGGGGTACTTGCATGAAATGTCCCATGATTTCCAGGAGGTAAGATTAGATGATCTAATGGTCCCCTCTGGCCTTTAATTCTATGAAACACTACTAATGAATCATATAGCTTATACTGACTAAAAATATCTTTGTTTTATAATCTCAGGACTGAAAATTATACTTTATAATTTTCTGTCTTTTTTCCCATATTATTAATCAAGAAGTTGACAGTGTCCATGTCACAATATTTGTACAGTGTTTTCAAGATGAAAATCCTTGAACAAGTGTTAAACATTATCAAGTTTTAAAGATCAAATAAGGTATTTTTCTAAAGTGATTCCTAACTGAATCTCTTTAGTGAATTTCCATAATAATAATAATAATAATGGGAATGATGACCCATGGAATGCCCACTAGACATTGTTTTCAGATTCCTTGTGAATTGGCTGGATTACATAAAATTAAAATAAATATTTTAGAAAAAGGTAACATTATTTAGAGCATACTTTTCCAGGGTTAACCTAGCAACAGACAAGCTTTTTCTGTAAAGTACTTTGTTGTAGAGAAACGTCCATTATATAATTGGGGGAGTGGGGGAGAATAACAAAGCAGATGTTTATGAAGGAAAATAATGGAAGTTTAAAGCTCATTCTCGAAGCCATATCTAATTAAACCTATCAATGTTTGTTCAGGCCCTATGGCTGTTCATATTTATGGTCATTTGCAATAAAATGTAGACGTGCTTAGCTGATAACTTTTTTTTTCTTGGCAGCAAAAGCATAAAATTATATCTTGCCATTAAGAAGGCTGTATATTCCCAAGGCTAGTATGGACCTTTTAAATATTTTGTTTCATTAGAAGTAGGAGTCTCTGTTAGAGTTTAAATTGCTTAAAGCTCAAACAAAATAAATGTTACATCATACAAATTGTTTTAGATACATTAATTACTGAAAGTCAGTTAAGACCAAAATGCTATCCTTTCATTATGTGTAAGGAGAGTGAGAACTATTGGTCTAATAATCTGAAAACAGTACTAGGATCCTGAGATTTGTCTGTGCCAGGGGTGAGGTCAGGGGGGATGGGGATTCCAAGGGGTCAACCCCTTCTTCCTTGCTCCACATGTCCCAGCATATGTAGTCCCAGGCTAGCATTATTGGTGATACTAGCATCTCCATTGTGTGCAATGATAGGTGAGCAAAGAAGCAGACGTTGCACCCTCTTCAAAGATGGCACTTCTCAGAGTGCTCAGTATCACTCTGTCCCCTTCAGGCACAATGCCTTTTGGCACTGCCATTGCACCGCCTCATGGGGCCTCCCAATGCAGTAAAAGTGTTCTGTAAATGTGTTGCAAAAGTTTGGTTAATCTGTCAGTATTATCTATTTTAATTAAGTCTGGATAGTGATAGGACTCAGGTAGGGTGACCAGATGTCCCAAATATATAGGGACAGTCCTGATATGCAGGGCTTTTTCTTATAAAGGTGCCTATTACCCTCACCCCCCATCCTGATTTTTCACACTTGCTATCTGGTTACCCTAGACTCAGGTTCTCTTGTCCAGACAGGCCACAAATAAGAAAAATCCTATCTCCACTCTTCTGCTTTCCCTTACTCAAATCCCCTTGTCATTTTCCCTTATGTGCCATTCGCCCCACTGGCCTTCTCTAACATGACACAACAAGAAAGTTGGAGAGCCCAAGATTTATTTCATGGACAGTTTAAGAGCTGTTAAAATTTATTGATTTTTTGGTTTTTGTTTTTTACCTTTTTTGTCCTTTTAAATTTGACAGAATAATTTGATAGACTTAGTTATGTGAAAACACTTGTGGTTTATTGCACTGTACTGTTCAGAATGGTAACTTTATGTGCCTGGTCTAAAGTGCAATGAAATCTATTCAGTGATTTTCATTAGGGTTGGGATCAGGCAGAATATTTTTCACTGAAGTAAGATGGTTGTTTATTTTAAAATTGTACTAAAACACTTTACCACTCATCATTTTTCCTTAGTAATTTATAGTGGTAAACAAGAGCAAACACACAAATGAGTTAGCACCAGGTATTCTCTCCCCCGGCCCCTTCCCAGAGAGGCACTTGCCATCACAGCCCTTGCCAGCTTACTCAGCTCTACTCATTGACATGTGAGTGGAGATTGTTAGATGTAGGAAAATATGGGATTCTGAAAGTAAAAGAAATGCATTTTTATGACTTAAAGTGAAGGAAGTGTGTGAAAACCAAATATATTTACTAAGTAAATTGCACTTTCACCTTTTTTTTTTTTGTACCTGCGTCCCTCCAGTACACACAGACGCTTCCTTTTGTCCTCTAGCTTGTTGACTTTCCCCTTCCTGCATCAGGCATTCTCAGGCATCTTCCCATTCTGGGTTCCCTAGTAGCCATTGCACCAATGCCTGGGCTGTCCTTAATCATAGAAATCTCCTTTTCTCTTTCTTTAGGCACATCTGGCTTTTTATATATGCTGATGCTCGATCTATATATATTGTGCCTTTCCTCTTCCCCTCTTCACTTCTCTCTATTACTCAGTCCATCTTTGAACCACCATTGACTAGGCTACACTGCCTACCATACTGAATACTGCTTGCTTTAATACTCTTCTCTTTTCCCACATTGAACGTCTTGTATAACTGAACAGCTGCAAAGCACTACCCACTCAGCACATGCAGGATTAAGCTTTATGTAAGGTTGTAGTAGGGAGCATGGTGTCTGGAGAAAATGTGCGGCAGCAACTCACTTCTGCTTTTTATTTCCTAGACAGCAGTACCTCCCCTCTGCAAGTGTACCATATACAGAGCCAACATAGTGATATCACAGTGTAAGGCATGAAGACTCATTATCTAAGCATGGCCCACAGCTGCATGGAAACCCATAGAAAGTGCAGACAATACCTCAGGAATCCGAGAGTGCTGCAATCTAGTAGGTTTAAGGAAATGCCCCAAAGCCAGATGTTACGCAGATCTGCTCTTGAATTCTGATCCAAGTCTCTCTTTCACCTTGTGCAAGTCACTTTAGTCTGGTCTACACTACAAACTTACTTAAATAAACACCCCTGAGCAATGTAGTTGTATCAACCTAACCCTCTGCTGTAGACGGCGCTGCCTGTGGGAAAGTTTACCTGTCAATATAGCTACTGCCTCTTGGGGAGATGGATTGACTATGCCAATAGGATAAGCTCTCCCTTCAGCATAGAACATCTTCATTAAAGCCCTACAGTGGTGCGGCTGCACTACTGTAGCATTTTAAGTGGAGAGGCTAAGGGCTGGTCTACATCTTGGTGGAAGAGAGCTCCTTGGTGCAGAAGACAGTGAGGAGATGATGGTTATTAGGGAAATGGTTCTCTCTGCCTGATTCTGAAGCTGCTCTAAGTTATGCCACTGGTTTATGGACCCTACGCTTGTGGGAAAATAAGCAAAACAGAGCTCCACCACATTCCTTCCTGCCTGTGTACCAGTCATTATCAGGAGAACTGGGGAAGAGGTTCATGGCTTATCAGCAGTAACGTAGGCAGGCATATAGGCCTACTGGTGCTCCCCCAGGTTTTCTGACAGGGAGAACAGAGGTAGTCCACTGTTTCCTCTTTTCGGTGAGGGCAAATAAGAGGTGGCTTGTAAAGAAAGGACAGGTTGTAGGTAGAGAAAGAGAAGTGTTTGTGTGTGGGGGGGGAGAGAGAGAAGCAGGTGAGCCAAGAGGTAGTCGTCAGTACTATATAAGTAGCTATTGGAGTCGGGGGATACTAATTCCTGTTATGTGACAGCTATTAACATTTTGGAATCCTGACCCACATCAAGTGACCAGAGCCAGGAAGGTAAAGATCACTTGGCCTCTTATTGGCACTCCTATATGTCACAGTCCTGTACTACAGGGTCATTGGTACTTGAACATGGAGAGAAGAGCAAAAGAGAGATAAGGAGGGGAAGCTAATCAAATACCATCTGCAAAAGAGAAAAAATGGAGATGGAAAGCAAATTTTGGGTGGGGAAAAATACAAAAGACTGAAAGACATTTTGGAGATAAAAGGAAAGAAAAAGGAATAAATAAATGGAAAAAAATATGGATAAGGAAGAAATGTTGCCTGAGACAAGTAAATGTTAATTAATGTGTTAGAAACACTCAAGATGTAGAAACTTTCCAGGCTAGTTGTGGTCCTGATGCTGCTCCCAGTGAAGTCAGTGGGAGTATTGCAGAAATGGACACCAACAAAAATATCTACCTTAGTGTATGAAGGCCTTCTTAACACATACCTATTAAGTAATCAAAGTCACTGTAGTATGACATGTTACTACAGATGTAGGTCATTAGATAGGTCTGTTCAATATCTTCATCGATGATTTAGCTAATGGGATAGAGAGTACACTTTTATAAAGTTTGCAGATGATACCAAGCTGGGAGAGGTTGCAAGTGCTTTGGAGGATAGGATTATAATTCAAAATGATCTGGACAAACTGGAGAAATGGTCTGAAGTAAATAGGATGAAATTCAATAAGGACAAATGCAAAGTACTCTGCTTAGGAAGGAACAATCAGTTGCACACATAGAAAATGGGAAATGACTGCCTAGGAAGGACTACTGCGGAAAGGGGTTGGGCAGTTATAGTAGACCACAACCTAAATGAGTCAATGCTTTTCCCAATTGAGCAGTCTGTGTGGAAGTTAAGGGTTAAATGCCAAGCAACAACATTTTAACCAGGTTTCTTTTAGTTCCTGGGAAGTGAGTGGTGAGTTGGAAGTTTGGGGATTGAAGTGCAGGAAACCACATCTGCAGGAGGTGATAGAATGGCTTTGGAAGACTCTCCAGACCATAGTTTGGCAACCCACACTTGAGCTGCATCCACACTGAAAAATGACTTGACAAGTAGGACTTTAGCTCTGACTCAATCCTCTAACTGGGTCCATGGACCCAAGCCCAGAAGAGTTCCTGGACAGAGACTAATTTTGGTGTGGAATGGGAGCGGGGCTTGAACTTAAAGCCCGAGCTCTGACTCAGGGTTGTGTGTTGTGTAGACTTGAAATGTTGTCACATGTTGCCTGATTTGGGAAGGGTTAGTAGGGACAGTGGAATTTATCCACTTAATTTAGGTTTATTTAATACTTAATTTTCTAATTAATTAAGAATGTTAGTAATAATTAATAGTTATTAATAATATGGGTATGGCTCGCCAATATGTGTGATCAGAAGATAAAAGTTCGTCTTGAATCAGGCTTCACAGAATTTAATACAAGGAGATTGGGGAATAACAGGAATTTACACTGAGACAAAGTTTAGTCAAACAAGACCTTTTATTTAAAATCAATGAAACAAGAAGTAAATGTAAAATGTTAAAAACAGTATGAGATTACAAAGTTACAAAATATCACAGTTCTTTAAGAGATATGATATGATATGATACAGTTCTAAATGCACTCTGCAGCAAAGAGTACTAAAGTGAATTTCACACCTCTGCTAGAGGAAGTATAGTTATAAAGAAACTGGTTGTAAATTAAACCCTTCTTAGCATAGATGCTTAGAGGTGAAGTAGAAATTAAGAATTATTTCATACTCACAAAGAATTAATACTACGACTAGCATTGACAGCTTTCGTAGGAGAAGGAGGCTTCGAAGCAGGTTGAGACGACCAGGAAACAGAGAGATGTATCGCCCGCTCTAATGGTGGATTATCACACCTTTTATAGGGAAAAATCCTTCCTCCTATGCCCAAATTTGTCTTTCCCCCATGGAAAGGTGAGGGTACCTGTTTTCATAGGCTGACCTTTGTGTACGTACTAATGACAACTATCTACGTATCTTGTGGTAGACTTGTTATATTTTGTGGGCAGAAATACCCTACTTTTGCACCTAACTAGGTGAAAGGTTAGCAGATATTCAGAAAGTCCCTAGACAATTTGTTTGTTTCCTATTATCACTTTTCTGAGTAAGGGTCTTAAAGGTTGCTTTCAGCATCACAGAGGAAATAGGCCAGGATGTCTGGCCCAGAAGCTTCTAGGTATCATTACAGCTTATTGCAAATTCTATTAATCTATACAGCCTACACACTTTTATCAAAAAGACATTTTATACAGACCAACAGATTAATCCTCAGGGCTACACGCCCCTTGTGGTGGTTTACATAAAGAAACCCCGTCACCTAGGACTTAATATCTGTGGGGCCCTTTTTAGTTTCATACCTGGGCAAATTTTGGTATGTATCAGGAATGGGCACCATGTATATATATTCATCTTTATCCCCAGATGGTGCTCGTCTGTGCATTTGTTTAGGGGATTGTCTGGGTGTCTGTCTAGGTCTCTGCCTAGTTTTTGGCTTGGGTTTGTTGCGTTTATACAGCATATAACCTAACATAAGGAAATTAATCACAATCCCAATTCCTTGGATAATCATCCATACTTCTAATCCGAATTTTTCTTTAGAAGTTGTTGCAGGCTCATTCCCTTCATTCATTAATTGGGTAATAACTTGTTGGGCTTCATCCATATTGTTAGTAATTTGAATGAGGTGAGTCTCTTTACGAGTCATTAAGGATTTCAGTTGCAACCCTAATGGTGGAATATAAGCCAGAAAAGTAGGTGTACTTTGAATAGTTAAATTCTGGTAATCAGGGTTAGACTGAATAATGGTAATGTTCTCAAAAATAGGAATAGGGGAAATAACTTGATTTCCTATTACCGTGGGTTGCTTTGGGGTAAAACAGAAATTTGGCTCTGTGACAGGACACTCCAAGGGACCATACTGGTACCTCTTTTGGTTGGTAACCACGCAAATTGGTTCCTTCCAGCATAGGTCACCCTCTCCATCGGAGTCTTCCATGTGGTCAGCCTCACCAGGCATGACGATGATGAATTCTGTGCTTTCTCTCCCTGTAGTCCACACAAAACAGTGTCTGTTTCAAACACATTACACCTACAGATGTACTGGGGTCCCTTTTCAGAACAACAGGCCATCTGTGGTACCTTCCAAGTCTGAGTTGGAGTGTGATAGACTACCAGGGGAGGTGCATTCCTGTAGATGTCATCTTCGAGGTGACCTATAGAATGGATAGCAGCCAATTGCCTGTACACATCTCTGTCTGGGTCAAACGAGACCGTGAATGAGACATACAAAGACCGTGCCATCATACAATCTTTTGTAAGAGAACAACTGTCTCGGTTGGGGTGAGGTGTCACAGATCCTATCTCTCTCATAGCACCCACTGACAAATGCTGGCATGCATCCAAACAAGTGGATCTTTCCTTTTCCAGCTTTTGAAAACATTTAGGACAATACCAACTCATTAATTGTTCATCCTTAATTAAGTCAGGGACTTCTCTAATTTTAAGGATCGCAATGCATCAGTAATTGTGCTTACAACATATTCCCCATATGCAGAACATATAATTTCTTTCCCCAAATGCTGATCTCTTTTCTGATCATTGTTTAAAGCAATTAACTGATTAATTTTCTGTTGAGTTTCATTAAACAATTGGGTTATATCATGCATATTATAAACAGTAAATCGTTCTTCCTGTGCCAATCCCTTTATTCTGTAACATTGGATTGACTACTCGGTTAGCTTCCTCTTTTAACACATAATCTATATGCTTGCGGATTTTTCCAATATCCGCCTGGTTCCAAATTGACATTCCTGCGCCAAATAGTCCTGTTAGGGATCCTAAACCTCCAAGGAGATTTAAGCTACGTTTTCTCCTAAGAGTTGGTGACTTAGGGACTTCATCATCCTTCAACAGAACAATATCCTGCTGATAGGCTACAATCCTATCCACAAGTCGTACTGAGAAAAAGGAAGCTACTTTGGTATGCTGACAATAGCTAAATTCTCCCAAGTACCAATTAGACAAATTTAGCACTACAGGAATATGCATAAATTGAACTTGATTAATTATTTTTCCCATCATGGGTGTTGTGGTAAGACCACTAACAGGTCCTGGGTTTAATACTGGACAATTTACATCATTTGTTCTTGACTGATCAACATCATAGTCAATAACTGGGTCCTGAACTCTAAGTTCAAATGTCATATTCTGGACATATTTTTTGTTTCCTGTTTTGGTTTGAAAGGTAGCTATGATGAGCACCTCATATCGCCCTTGATCCTCATATTCAAGTTTATACAAGGTTAAACTTCCCCCTGTTATCAAATTATTACAGCTAGCATTATTTTTCCAAGTTCCATAAGCTATACCATGTTTTAGGGAAGTTGAATTTATAAATGTCTTGCAACCACCCCCCTTTGAATTCTCATCCAAGGGCCACATCCTTTTCCAACCACTAGAGGGTAGTGCAGTTACTTTTTCCAATTGATATTCAAAAGTAACATCCTCCCCCCGAATTCCCTTAACCTGTTGAATCGGGTTGTTGACCAGTTCTGGATTAAGTATAATAGTCCGTTCCTTCTTTGTTGGTATGTTCTGTTGCTTGGGCTCAGACAACTGAGTGTGATCCGGTCGTCTGGCACTAGCTTGCCAAATTAAATGTTCTGGTAATCTCATTGTTCGGCCTGTCATCACTTCAAAAGGTGTTTTATCAGTAGATGCAGCCGGTGTCGCCCTCAATGCCATTAAAATTAAAGGCATGAGGGTGTCCCAGTTACGTCCATTGGCATCAACCAGTTTCCTCAACATCACTTTTATAGTCCGATTGGTTCGTTCCACCATCCCAGATGACTGTGGTCTGTATGGGATGTGTAGTCTCTGCGGGACTCCCATCAATTTAAGACAATCCCTAAAGAACTGTCCTGTAAAATGTGATCCCTGGTCTGATTCTACTTTTGCAGGGATCCCCCAGCGAGAGAAGACTTGTTCTACCAAGACCTTGGCAGTGGCTTTTGCAGTATTGGCTTTAAGAGGAAATGCCTCTATCCACTTTGAGAAAGGATCGATAATCACCAATAGATATTGGTTACCTCTTTGGGTCCTTGGCAAAGGACCTACAAAGTCAATCTGCAAAGCCATCCACGGACCTTCATACACCTGGGATCTTAGTGGCGCATTTCTTTTGGATGGAGTAGGATTAGCTTGGGCACATGCCAGACAATTTTCACAATATTGTTGCACATCCATCCTAAGAAGTGGCCACCACCCTACAGATGCAAGACGTTGGACAGTTTTGTCCACTCCCTGATGTCCTCCTGTAGGAGTGTCATGGACCATGTACATCATTTCCCTTCGTAGGTGAGCTGGAACTACCCACACAGGGAAAGGACCTCCTGTATACATGAGAACTCCATCTACGACTTGTAACTGCTGTTCATGTCGTTTGTACAAAGGGTCTATTGTTAGTGATCCCTCTTTGTCTATTTTGGAAAGCTCTAAAATTACTTTTATTATGTCCTTATCCAATTTTTGCATGTCTTTTAGATCTGGTATATTGGGTTGTACCAATTTAGTTGCAGCTACAGGACATTTAGGATTAGGGGTAATAACAGAATACTCCTGATCCTTACTTTCCCAAAATTCTCCTGATCGGGCTCCTTCACGGGCCAATTTATCAGCTTTCTCATTTTCTATAGCATAAGGGTCTAATTTCCAGTGAGCTTTTACTTTTTTTATTTTGATTGGCCGCTCTGAAACAGTAACTATTACTGTTAACCAATGGATGTATCTCATCAGTGATGCATACCTAATAGGTGTGCCATCAGAAGATGTAAAACCATTTGTTTCCCAATATGGTAGGAACTCTGTAAGAGAATTGCATACCCATGCAGAGTCTGAAAACAGACAGATATCTTGGTATGTGGTGGTGATGGAGAACTGCACACAGTACTCCAACACACAAGCCACTGCAGCTAATTCTGCATATTGAGCCGAATGTGGAGTGCATGAATATGCCTTTTCCCAAGGCTCTCCTTTCTCAGGGGAACTGCATAGATTCCGAACCCAGTATAGGGTTTGCCTTGATGGTAATAACTAGAACCATCAACAAATAATTTATACCTATTAATGGGATCTGTCTCCTGGATTAAAGGTTGAAAGAGCTTTTGTTTTTCCTCCCCCCTTAGATCCAATTGATCAAAGTTGGGACACTTGTGTGGCTCTCCCTGATATAATAGAGCTGTTGGTAACAAGGATGGTGTCCTAATAGGTTTGACTGCAATATCTTTCCCTTGCAGTAATAATGCCCAGTGAGCAAGGCGAGCATTTGAAACTTGCCCATCTTTTACCCTGTTGGACAGTAAAAACTTAATAGTCTTTTCTATGTATGGATTTGCTTGTTCTGGGTAAGGATACTGTTTTTGGGCTGAAATTTCTCCTCCTTTCACCACAATAGTGACGGCCATGCATCCACAGTCATGTTTGTGTTTAGCAAAGGCATCTGCATGTTTGTACAGTAATGCCTGTAACTCAGGTTGGTCTGCATGTTTAGCCACTATTTTGTCCAAATCATACCCTTCAGGTTCAAAGTCCTCCACTGGAGATACCATGCCACACTCAGGTATGACTACTGGAGAGTCATCCTTTTCCTGTTCTACTGAAAGACACAATAATTGGTTACACAAATCAAGAACACATCCCTGTTTGTATAAGAAATCAGTTCCCAATAAGGAATTATTTGGGTCTGCTAACTTCATTAATGCAAAAGTATGATTCTTTCTTAGGTGACCTATCTGTACTTCAAGGGTGTAGAAAGTGTGGTAGTAACCTGATTACTTGCAAAGGTTGCAAGTGTCTTGGTACATCCTGATGATAGAGGAGAGGATCTAGGATCCTCGACATGGAGAATACTGATTGCTGCTCCAGTATCTATAATGAGATTCCTGTCTAGTCCCTCTATTACTGCAGATATTGTGGGTCTTCCACTTGTATCTCTGCCTACAGGGGTTATGACTACACTCGGGGTTGTTTGTAGTCATGCAGCATATGCTGTCAGATAATCAAGGGGTTCCTCCTCTATCTCCTCAGAGGCAGCCAATTCTGGAGGAGTGGCTGTCCACTGGGGAAAAGGGGATGGATCGACGGAGGCCACTGGACGGTTCAAGGTTGCTGAGCCTTGGCCTTCCATCATCATCAGCTCATTCACACGGGCATGAAGTTCTCGGATAGCCCGTCGTTGAGCCTCAAGCGTCTGTTGCACTGTTTTAAACATTTTCACAACTGAGTCCTCAGTTTTGTGCAAAGGCGGTGATTTAGGTCTCTGCAGACGTGAACTGTTCTGTGCAGCATCTGAAAAGAAAGGAACACGATCCCGGGCTCCTGCATAGGATCCAAACGCATAACCCTGTCGAGGGGCCTGGCCACTCGAAGGTCCAGGGTTATTACGTGGGTTAGGGTCATTTTGCCAACGTTGATACTTAGGGAATTTAGGAACTCCTCGTCCTAATCCTGGCTGAGGTTGAGGTCCCTCAATCCTCACCGTAGGATTAGTTTGTGGTTCCTGAAGTACTGCAACCGGGGCAAATTTAGAGCCTCCCTGTGCATGTGCTTTAGCCAGTAAGGCTAATGTTCTTTTTAAAGAAATATCATCAGTGATATGCATATTAACCATTTCTCTTAACTGAGGAAGAGAATTATTAACTAACAGACTGATGTATGGCAGTTCACCTGTTTCTTCTTTGATATGACTCCGCCAAGCTGCACTTAACCGCAAATGAAACTGATGTGGAGTTTCATTAGGTTTCTGCTTTAAGTTAGACAGAATTGCTACTCCAGCTTGCCCTGGGTGCTGGTTATGTTCCAATAGGGCTACTGTCTCTTGAAAACTTTTCTCTCCTACCCTAAACTTAAGTGGCAAAGTACTCCACAATGCTCGATTCACTGTGAGTTGTAAGATTTTAACCCAATCTTCCCTTGGTAAGCCAAACACTTTTGCTGTCTCCTGCACACGTTGTGCATGCATAGCAACTGAAGAATCCTCCATCATTCCTACTTGCTTAGCTACCAGGTCTAAGGTTTTAATATCTGTAACAACTGCTACAGGACAATCAGAATTGGAACCTGCAGTTCCTTCTTCTGGATCTGAATCTGAGCTTTCATCTGAGCTTAAATCTACAATTTCTATTCCTTGACTCCTTCTACCTGGATTCACATTTTCCTCATCTGAACCATCAAAACTTTCCACTGGAGATAATCCTGGGTATCTAGGATAATTTTCCATGAAATGTCTATGGGTTACATTCAAAGTGTCTCCACACTGACGCAGGACATCCCTTAGTCCACTAAAGTCTGGCGTGGTAGGGCGTTCTACCGATACACTAGGTGATACCAGCATATACCACGGGGGTGTAGAGGACCCACGAAATTCCTGGGGTCTAGGCAATGTTGATTGCCCAAATGCCAATAAATGTCCACCCAAAGGGACTGGATTTTCTACTCTATATGGTGCTAATGTAACATTGGGTGGAGGAGCAGGAATCCTATTCCCTGCTTGGTGTTGTAGCTCTCTTTGTAACTTAGAGATCACTACATCACATGCATTAGCTACCTGTGTTACCTGTGATACAGCCTCTTCCAACCCTTGAACAATGACTGATTCTAAAGGTACACTCACAGAAGCTGTCTCTACAGAAGTAGAGATCTTTTCCTCTTTCTCTGCTTCTCTGTTTGTGTCACTAACTGCTTCACTGACTGTGACACTTGTCTCCGCCTCCTGAACTGTCACTTCAGAACTTCCGTCTCTTATTGGCAGACTGTCAGTTTTCTCTGCACTGCCAATTTCCTCTTCTGACTCTACAGATTCAAGATTCGCTTCTGAAGGTACTGTGTCTGCTTCAGCTAATTCTCTTGTTTTACTTCTAGTCACTGGTCCAATATGATTTTCTACCTCTGTCGGGTCCACCATACCAATAGGAATGGGAATCAATTCTTCAACTTCCTCTGCTCTATCTTCTCCCTTTTCTAGTTCTTTAATCTTTTCCAACAGCCAACCACGGTCCACTCTATAGGCTACCAGCATCTGCTGAACTTCCCTGAGTAACTCCATCTTTTTATCCAATTTCTTTCCCAATGAACTACAAGCTACAAGCAAGCATTCAACAGCTATTCCCTTCACCACCTTAGCTCTTTTCTTTTTCTGCTCTGTTTCATCCTCAAATACATTACTCACAAAACCCCATGGGTTTCTCTGCTCAGAAATCATTCCACTATTTCTCAGCTGCTCCAAACCTCCACCATGTTCCTGAATATATTTCCTAGCAAAGTTTTCCAAAGCTAAACTGCTAGAAATTCCAACACACTCCACTCCTGTTCTATCTTCACTTTTAACACTCTTACTACGAAATAGAGAATTCATCTCTTTCTTTTCCTAGTATTTTCACTAGAATCTAGTATAGTCTAGTATATTCACTAGAATCAATCCTCTGTTGATTTACTTCTGATACACAAAAAGGCGTCCCTTTTACAGAAACAACAGGATAATACCCCTTGTACACCGGTTTAAACACTGTATCATAAAAGTCCCAAGTAAATAGAGGGAGTGGGGATACTCTCTTCTCTCTTCTCTCGATGGCTTATAGCAGATCGAGAGGTCTTTCCCCTCTGTCGGGACCTGCCAAATATCGGGGAATACTGAGGCAGACGGATCAGAGGTGCAGTCCGGAAGAGTTAATGGGACTAAGATAAGGTATCTTTGAACTATTCAAGTTCTGACTGATTGCGGCCTTTCTGGCGGCTATGAATACCTTGCTTTATTAACTCCCCGCCACCACTAGTGTGGGTCATCGGATCCAGATGCTACTGCGAATTATTTTATTCGGTACCATTCATTAACTTCTTCAACATATAAAAACCCCTTTCTGTGCGCGCTTATCACTTTAAAACAATATTACTTTAATATTCAGTTATCAATACAACACCTTTAGGCAAAAGTGAAAGTAAAGACCTTAAGATTGCTTAACCACAATACAAAACGGAAATACTGGGCGTGCTGCCAGCAGCAATAACCACAGGAAGTCGTCTCTGGTTTAAGAGTAAGATTTCAGAATTTTACTGAAATTTTAACCATTTACTTACAGTTCAAAGAAAAAGTCTGAAATTCCCTGAAATTCCTGTCACACACTCCTTAAATCTCCTCCTGGCGGCTCGCCAGTCTGTTGCCTGATTTGGGAAGGGTTAGTAGGGACAGTGGAATTTATCCACTTAATTTAGGTTTATTTAATACTTAATTTTCTAATTAATTAAGAATGTTAGTAATAATTAATAGTTATTAATAATATGGGTATGGCTCGCCAATATGTGTGATCAGAAGATAAAAGTTCGTCTTGAATCAGGCTTCACAGAATTTAATACAAGGAGATTGGGGAATAACAGGAATTTACACTGAGACAAAGTTTAGTCAAACAAGACCTTTTATTTAAAATCAATGAAACAAGAAGTAAATGTAAAATGTTAAAAACAGTATGAGATTACAAAGTTACAAAATATCACAGTTCTTTAAGAGATATGATATGATATGATACAGTTCTAAATGCACTCTGCAGCAAAGAGTACTAAAGTGAATTTCACACCTCTGCTAGAGGAAGTATAGTTATAAAGAAACTGGTTGTAAATTAAACCCTTCTTAGCATAGATGCTTAGAGGTGAAGTAGAAATTAAGAATTATTTCATACTCACAAAGAATTAATACTACGACTAGCATTGACAGCTTTCGTAGGAGAAGGAGGCAGGTTGAGACGACCAGGAAACAGAGAGATGTATCGCCCTCGCCGCTAATGGTGGATTATCACACCTTTTATAGGGAAAAATCCTTCCTCCTATGCCCAAATTTGTCTTTCCCCCATGGAAAGGTGAGGGTACCTGTTTTCATAGGCTGACCTTTGTGTACGTACTAATGACAACTATCTACGTATCTTGTGGTAGACTTGTTATATTTTGTGGGCAGAAATACCCTACTTTTGCACCTAACTAGGTGAAAGGTTAGCAGATATTCAGAAAGTCCCTAGACAATTTGCGTAGGTTTGTTTCCTATTATCACTTTTCTGAGTAAGGGTCTTAAAGGTTGCTTTCAGCATCACAGAGGAAATAGGCCAGGATGTCTGGCCCAGAAGCTTCTAGGTATCATTACAGCTTATTGCAAATTCTATTAATCTATACAGCCTACACACTTTTATCAAAAAGACATTTTATACAGACCAACAGATTAATCCTCAGGGCTACACACAGAGGGTAGCAGGTCATGTTAATCAGCCAAATGTGAAAGAATTACGATAGCACTATGTCCTGCCACAGAACTGGAAGATATGTCGAGAGGTCGTCATTGCACCATGACCCCCTTCTGACAACAAAAATTACTACATGATTCAGGAGGGGGGACCAACACCAAAGCCCCAACACCCAGGCTGGGGGGGTGCAAAGCTGAAGCCCAAGGGCTTCTGCCCTGGACAGAGGGCATGTAACCTTAGCCCTGGGTGGTGGGGCTTGGGCTTGGGCTTCAGACTTGCTGGGGCCCAGGGCCAACACCAGCCTTGTTGACCTCATTAAAATGGAGTTGTGAGCCACTTTGGGGTCCCAACCCGCAGTTTGAGAACCCCTGATCTAGACCATCCCTGACAGGTGTTTGTCTAACCTCTTAAAAATCTCCAGTGATGGAGTTTTCACAACCTCACAAGTATTATTAGCATGGGTAGCACTCAAAAGAAGTCCTGCATCGAGTGTGCTGCTAACTCGCCAGAGGAACACAGCTGGATTCTAGTTAGCCTCTGGTGAAAGGCAAGCAAGACATTTGACTTCATTTCTTGTGCTCTTGTTTCTGCTGTCTACAAAAACAGCAGCTGGTGGCATTAGGGATTGACTGGACAGAAGAACAAGGCAGAGAGTGAATCAAGCAGCTGAAGACCAAATACTGCAAAGTCAAGGATGCTGATGGTACCTCCGGGAACTCTTCTTTTATGAGGAATTAAACTGGGTTCTGGGAACTGTAGTAAGCACTGAGCCCACAATGTGCATGATGAGCTGCTGAGTGGAGATAGCACCCTTATAACTTCCCCCACCCCAGGCACTGCCAGAGGAGAGCCAGCTACCTGATGAAAAGTAAGAAGTGACCTGGTGCTGAGATTGGTAACCAAAGACATTATGCCAACACAGCAGCTATAGCATGTCTTCAGTCTGTACTTGGAGTTGTTTGGGGATGGCTCTGGAGAGCAGCCTGCTGGGGCACCAACATCAGAGCAAGTGTTGGAGCCTAGTAAGCTTCTGCTGTAGTGCTTTGTTTATTACAAATACATGGATGAGGAGGATTTCCAGCCTAGGAGCCTGTTCAATTATACAAGTCAGAGATTTGGTGTGTTTCTGTTCACGGCCTAACCCATGCCAATCCCCTAATACTCCCTTCCCTGGATGGCCTCCTTAGCATACACAGATGGCTGTCCTTCGCTGGCCTGAGCAGATGTTCACACTTCTGCTTGGGAACCTTCAGAATATCAATGTTCCCCAGAGCTTGCCCTGCCTGACAGGATTGAAAAAACCATAGCTAGTAACTAGACCACTCATAAGCCCTGCAGCCTGCCCTGGGGAGAATGAAGGGGTTAAAGAAATAATTTCAGTTGAATTTTGTATGTGTACTTTAAAACGATGTGTGGTGGTCTACAGTGCTGCTCCAAAGGTATCTGAATTGACCTGTATTATTGTGTGAATAAAATACTTTTTCAATCAGTGGGCTGTATCATTTTTTACTTTTAATTAGTTCAAAATCTGTCATAGAGAGGGAAATGTAATCTTTTTTTCATGGTCATATGATAATCAGTGGACAGGTTCTTTGAGTGTCACTGTAGGTTGAGGAAGAAAGAGCACAATTGAAGGAGGAGTTTGAGTGATTACTTGTGCTCCTGTCTACTCCCTGAGTCCTCTTTGCACTATTGTGCCCTGAAGATCATGCAACCTTTGGACAATTCAGGAGATGGCTGGACCACATCAGATGCAATGATTACTAACACATGGCATGGACAAATGTACCCTGAGCATTCACCTACTCAGTCCAGTCAAGGGCCCCATGTTCAAAATGCACCAAAAGGCCAGAGGGAGAAGGGATGTCTAGGAAATAACTAGACATGCCATTAGAGAACATGGACCTTTGAATGTTTTGGCACTGAGTTTGTTTATTGTGCAGTATGTTTTGATGTCGGTTGGTCTGCTTTTCTAGTTCTTGCATTATTTTACATACCAAAGTGTTGAATTTGCACACAAGGTTATAATAGGTTTTATTATGTAATGTTAAGTGCCACAGATTTGAATGAATGGCATCACATGCCTATTCTCAGTAACTTTCATAACTTTTTTTTATAAGTTTCTGTGATGACAGTTTATACTCACTTGCAGTACAGGGCCAGTATTGATAAAATGCAGAACACACCTCCATACACTTCATGGGAGTGTCTGCAGAATTAACCGTACATAATCCCAACATACTTAATAAACATAGCTGTCCCATACCTAGACATAGCAGAACCTCCAATAACATTTCATTTTTCTCATGTATGGGACAGTACAGCCCATTATCTGGGTGCACAAAGCACTCCTGACTTCCACTGCTGTATATAATGCTTCAGAAACTGAGCACCATCTTGAGTCTGTTCTGGTGAAAAGATTCCCCCTTTTCCTGACAGCTATTGTGCAGAACACAGCAGGCTATATTATTGTGGTCTGTATTGATGACACTGGCATCCAAATGGCTTTGAGGGCAGCACCAATGCAGTTCTTTTGCCAAGTCCTCTGAAATCAGGCTATGGTGTCATAAGCAATATCAGGACGAGCAGGGTCTCCTAGAATAGCAGTAATTCTTGTGGGAATAATGTGCCAGCTTGTCTATGAAGGTAAAGTCATGATCTCTGGAACACTCGCACATGGGATGGTCCCGGTGCAGTTTGGAAACGCCATTCTCAAGTCAGCAATAATTTCAGGAATATTTGTAATATCCACCACTTTGGGGGTACATCACAGTCCAGCTCACCTCACAAACCTGCCACAAACCCCACTGTTGATTTGCCAACTCAAAACTGTTTAGTTACCAACCAGTCGCAGACTGGGGTAGCCATCTTCTAAATGACCATGGTCACCTGCTTCTAGACCAGTATGGTCTACCTATGTGGTGGTCTGGTGCTGGCATGTTGGGATAAACTGATCAGAAACCTGAAGGAACATCTGCTTCTTCACATGAAAATTGTGGACTTACTGCTGGTCATCCCAGGTCTGCATGATGATGGGATCCCACGAATCTGCTTGTGGCCCTGCTCCAGAAACACTAGCCTTTATAGGGAAAGTCTGCAGCTCAGGCACCAGGCATGAGCAGCATCAGCTGGGTTGTAGCCAGCATGATGATGATCCCCTTAGAGAGGTGCTTTTGGCAATTCAAAAGTGCCACCAAAATATCCACCAGCATCTTGTAGATGCTCCACCACCTGTTTCCCAAAATAGGACTGGCGGCATGAGATGGTAATGTTCTCCCACTAGGTCGGGATCCATGTTGATGACTGTGGCTACTAGGTCTGTTCAGACACACAATGGTTTGAGTGGATGTGTTGGTGGGCTAAAGCCACCCTAGACATTCTGGTCAATTTCTGCAGGACAGACCAATTCTCCCACAACCACTATGAGCTGAGCTCTAGACCATCTTTAGCCAGTGAAGGCACTAAAACTCCTGAGGTATAATAGTATATGCTCACAGAAGATGAAGTTGTGACTCAGGCCTCACAACTATACTGGCACTATGCAGACCTGTTTCCAATGTAGTGTGGATGCTCAAGCACAGGCTTGGAAACAGAACCTTCAGGCTCAGGTCACACAGAAATACTTATCTGTACAGCCCATTTGAATAATTTTTCAAATGAGTTTATTAAAATCTGTCTTTCATTTACCATCAGATAGCACAATATGCTGTCAAGTGATTCCATAACAGTTGAAATACATCCAGTGTCATGCTTGACATTCCTTCATCATATCAGAGCATATTAATTGTCCCCATTGTAAATATTTATGGTTGTAGACAAGATGCCACAGAAGTGGTTTGTGAATATTATCACTGCAGTACAGATGTGTAACTCATTCTTCCAGAAAATCCCATGGTGCTGGAACATAACACAACATAATCAATAGCAAGTTGTCATTTTGATGGGAAAAGCTCTTCATGGTCCAATTTTAGTGACTATTTCATCAAGCTACCTTTCACATACAATAGTCTGCAACAGAGCCAGAAAGTCCCACTATATACCATCATTTCAGCCACTGTGATTTTAATTCCCCAATAGATTTTATAATCTCTCAAATATAGACTGACTGACTGACCAATAATTTAAGCAGGAAATGTGTTTAGTATTACCTGTGGACATTTTCTACAATCTATAGGATCACTGAACAAAGCAATGAACATGTTATATTGAAAAAGAGTTCTGAACTTATAAGCATTTGAATAAAAATCTTTCTAAATGAGTGATGTTGTTGCAGTGTGTATCTAAAAAGCAACAGCACTAGCAATGCATTTACCATTAATTTCCATACAATTTGTAAAGTTATTACATATTTGGAATATTACCTACTTTTTTTCATGTACACCATAAAAATTTATGATGTATTCCCTTCAAATGCTTGTATAAAAAAGCATGAATAACAATAAAATGTGATTTGTGAGGAGAGTAGGAGGTACATCTTCATTTTTAATTACCTTTTTCTTGTCAATGAACATTGTAAAGTACTGAGGTAAAATATTTGCTGCAGTTTAGGGATATACGTGCTGATATCGAGCATTTCATCCCTGTATCAGGGCAATGAATGAATCACAGAAGCAATACAATCAAGACATTACACTACAGTATACAGTGTGAAATGAGAGCTTAGATAGAACATACAGCCATGGCCAATGAATTATGTTGTTTAAACTAGGCTTGGTGAGTGGGAGGAAAAAATTGCCACTTCAGCAAGTTTGCTAAAATGCAAAATTTAAGAGGCAAAAAAAATTCCTCACAGGGAGGCTAGTGCAGAGTTTAGCAATACTCTCTTTATACTATATTATCCTTAGTTCATTCTAGACTCTACAAAAAATAAATGACAGAAATTAGACACGGACGATATTAAGGAACTTGAACCTTTAGACATAGCAGGAATATTTTGAGACTTTCAACCCACCATGCTTTAAAGGTATTGCTGGAAGGACCCTCCCCGCCCCAAAGGATCTGTTTATGGGATTGTTCCTTTATTTTTGTTTCATAAATACAGAAAAAGAGAATGAACATTTTCCTCATGGATCGGTTCTTCAAGGTCCTTCACTTAAAGCCTGGTCCTGTACCATCTGAACTCTGTGGTAAAGATCCTATTGATTTAAATGGGAATAAGATTATGACATGACTGCTCAAGCAAAATGCACATGGAAGTCTAAGGGAGTAAAGATGGAATAAATAGGTTTCATCTTGTTGTATTCTTAACACACCAAATATCTTGCAAGCCATAAAAGAATGAGTGAACTGAAGCCATCATTTTGTGGTGTGTGTGTGTGTGTGGTTTTGTTTGACTCTCTCAATTCACTGAGTGGTAGTGCATAAGGATTCCTTTATTAGTATAATTACTGCAACTACAGTTAGCTTGGCACTTATGTCTGTTCTCTTTGGCTTTTCCATCACTGCTGTACTCATGCTTTTTGTTCTTGTTGGATTTTTTGTTTTGTTTTTAACCACAAGAGGTACTTTGATGAGGAGACTGGTGGAAAGATTGTATAGAAGGTAGAATTTTCTGCCATCAGCATTAGGGATAATACCCAAACTAAAAATTATTCTCGCACATTTGTGTACTAGCAAATCAGGTTGTGAGAATTAATTTTTAAAATATATTACTTATCTTCTAGTGTACCAATTTTAATTATTTCCTCAAAGATGTTTGTAATTAAGTGATCTAAATCATTTTTTTTAATCCTGCATTTTTGGATGAATGAGTTACCTTAAAATTAGTTCTCTTAAAATGCAAGGTATACAACAGGTCTCAACTACCACAGTAAACTCAGGAAGAAAGGTTGTCTTAGAGCTTTCCAAGACCCAACACACTGAAAGGCTTTTACAATCTAAGACAATGACAGAGCTCCCAGTCATTTAGGGCCAGATTGTGACCTGCTATGCATAAAGTAGGGGCGGCTCCAGGCCCCAGCATGCCAAGCACGTGCTCCAGGCCCCAGCACGCCAAGCACGTGCTTGAGGTGGCAAGCCGCTGGGGGCACTGTGCCAGTCGCCGCGGGACCAGCAGACCCTCCGCAAGCAAGCTGCTGAAGGCAACGTGCCTGCCGTGTTTGAGGCGGCAAAATGCCTAGAGCCGCCCCTGGCCCCACACAGCACAAGGGATAAGAGATACTCTCAGAGCTGTCTGACACAGGTGGGAGGGGAGTGGATAGGCAGGAGTGGAGTCAGAGGAGACTTGACTTCTGCAGTGTGCCAACCAGCACAGCCATTACAGATTGGGAGGAAAGTAATTTGCTCCAGGTATTGGGCAGATTATGTCTCCCCTTCGACTAAGTGGGGAACCAGGGACCAGACTGTGCCTCTCTGAGTCACAGTCTAATCCCTTGCTTCCCCCTGTGGCAGTGCAACCATGTGCTACCCTATTCCGGGTTGTGGAAAAGTCCATAATCTAGACCTTAACAGTGAGAGATCAGGTCCTGAACACCATACCTTAAATTGCTCCTGGTAATTAAGCAGAAGTCAATGGATATCTTGTAGCACTGATTTAATGTGCTCCCAGGAAAAAAAAAGCACCCTTTAACAATTTGTACCAAATGAAGAATTTGTACTGTCTCAAGATGTAGCCCCATGTAGAGAAAAATTCGGTAGAGTGGTCTAAAGGTGTTGAAAGGAATGGATCACCACAGCAAGGTCCATGCCCTAAAGAAGAGGGCACAGTTGCCTGAGATTTCCATTTTACATAGAAAAAACAGTAATAGCCAAGTTGGCATACATGTGTAGAAATCCCTTACATTTAGAATCAATTAATGAAACCCAAACTTATTCAGATCTTTGTTTTCCTCAAGTGCTGCAACATCTTGCCAATAATTTTTAAATGTATTATTTAGATAGCGGCATTTTGTACCATTGGAATTAAATACCCTCAGAAAAATAAAGATAGCACAAGTGATTCAGAGAGGTTTACTTTTTTAAAAATGTTATGCATCTTAACAATTTAGCTCAAATCATGTGTACTTAGATGGAGTCCCAACAGCAATGCATGGAGAGTTTTTCAACAGTTCTTGGATTTTTGTCATGATACAGTATCTAGTAATGATAGCTTGAAGGTAATTTTCTGCATATGGTAATTTAATGAGAACTATGAAAGTAGTACCTCAATTGACTCAAGTATTATCTTTACAAAACTGCTAACTACTATTTTATTGGAGATATATGGAACTATTGTGTATAGGATTTACTGGACCTCAGTGCCTGTTTTCTTTGGTTTTGTTTTTGTTTTCATGAAAATGTGGCATGTAACGTGTGTGATTTCTGGCGGTAAAATACAATATCAGTTCAGAAGCCCAGCAGGTGCCTTCTAATCAAATTACATGAATAATTTTCTATGAAGGTGTGTATGAGAGAGCACTTATAGGGGAATTTTACAATGAGGAAATTGGGAAAGGAACAGATGACTAAGGAAGATCAATGGACAATAAAGCTCTTAGGCATTGCAGGATTGACAGTCTAGTTTTATACTTTAGAAAGGAAAATGATAAATACACCTGACACTTAAATCAGTGGCACCATCAGTTATGAAATTTGTTCTATAGCCTTGTTAAAATTATTTGTAGACATATTACTTTATGGACTAACTGTGTGTGTGTGATAAACTAACTACTGTAGTTGACTCACTAATCCTTGTAACTGCTGCATTGGGAAATTTCTAACTAGTTAGCTTGTAGAATACATGAGTTCCCCACTATCAATGATACTGTATGCAGCTTGGTCCCTCAAGCTAGTGGGAGAGCACCATCAGAAATGGGACATTTCGAAGGAAGGAATATTAATGTGAAACATTTAATTGGAAAGATCATTAAAACCCAGAGCTAAAAGCAAATCTATTTAAAGTATATTTTATTAATATGACTGGTGAGTACATAACTAGTTGCCTGACCATGAGAAGAAAATGTAGTATTGCAGAGAATCAGCTAAGTTTAAGAACTACTGTAATCTCTCTCCAACAGAGTTCAAGTCTGCTGGATGGACTTTAGTAACCAAACATTATTCACTAAAAGTCAAGAGCAAAATGTTAATTTAAAATCAAGAGACTTGTATTAGTCCAAGGGTTCTCAAACTTTTGTACTGGTGATCCCTTTCACATAGCAAGCCTCTGAGTGTGACCCCACCCCCTTTATCAATTAAAAACACTTTTTAATATATCTACCACCATTATATATGATGGAGGCAAAGTGGGGCTTGTGTTGGAGGCTGACAGCTCATGACCCCCCATGTAATAACCTTGTGACCCACTGAGGGGTCCTGAACCCCAGTTTGAGAACCCCTGTATTAGTCACTCTGCAGAGAGAGCCATTAAAAAGTTAATACTTACTGAGGTATCACACTCTGGAGTCTATTATGCCTCGTTGGGCCTCTGATTTTGTGGTAGTGAAGAGCCATCTTGCCCCAGTAGATTCTTCTGAGCAGCACAGCTGCTATGCCAGCTCTCACAAGGATATACCATACCTTCCCCTCCTTTCAGGCTAGCTATGCTAGCTGGCATAAAAGGTCATAGCCCTGCCTCCTCCCTACTGCCTTTGGGAAAGCTACTGCTGCATAGCTAAACAGAAGGGGGACATGCTTCTAGCCTCCCTTCACAGTATGGGCACAATCTGTCCCTCTGGTATCTGACCTATTTCACTCTATTTGGAAAAGGAAATACTACAGTACAGCACTGTGATTAAATGCTTTTTTTTTAAATGGCAACCATCATACTATATAAAATAAAATGGTTCAGATGAAATGTAGAGCTGGTAGGTCAATTAAATAGATCCTTTAAAGACCGTTGACTGGCAAAAGTTTAGCCAAGTTGGAGGGCTGTTGATACGAAACTTGCATAATTCCATACTTTTGTTTTCTGTTTTAGTATCTGACAAGGTAGCAAAAATCAAAAAGGTAGGGTGCCATAAAGGTCCTTTGACTTGGTAGAGTCCCTTATTATGAAATGTCTACATATAAAGATCAATGGGCTTAGTTCTTTACAGTGCCTGCAAAAGAACAAAATAAGAGAAATACAATGACCCTAAGTTCTGGTCCAAGATATAAAACAGAGCCAGAAGTTCACCAGCAGCAGTAGGAGTCAATAGGAATACAAATTGTTAAACAATATCCCCACTGTCAATATGTCATAAGCAGGGGCGGCTCTAGAAAATAGGCTGCCCCAGGCAGCGCGGTGTGCTGCGCCGCCCTTCCTCGGTCCCGTGGCGGGTCCCCTCTTCCCGCGGCTCCGGTTGAGCTCCCGCGGCAGGTCCACCGGAGCCCCGGGATGAGCGGACCTGCCGCAGGCATGACTGCGGGAGCTCCACCGGAGCCGCGGACCTCCCGCGGGCATGGCTGCGGACGGTTTGCGGGTCCGGCGGCTCCGCTTGAGCTGCCGCAGTCATGCCTGCGGGAGGTCCAGCCGAGCCGCGGGACGAGCGCCCCCTCCGCAGTCATGCCTGTGGCAGGTCCGGTCCTCCGCGGCTCCGGTGGACTTCCCGCAGGCATGACTGCGGCAGGTCCACCGGCCCAGCCTGCCGCCCCCTAGATTTGGCCGCCCTAGGCAACAGCTTGGTTTGCTGGTGCCTAGAGCCGCCCCTGGTCATAAGCAGAGTACATTCTTCAGGGATAAAAACACACAGCAAAACATATAAAGCAAAACCAGTATCCTACCCATCAGTCCTATGGTGACACTTGGAGGCTCTAATCTTTCCAACCAGGGTTGGATCCTCCCTTTGACAAAAGGTCATAGCAGTTTGCTGAATCAAAGAGAGGGCCCCTGAGTCTGTTTAAACTCATCCTTTTTATACACCTAAAGCCTTTGTTTCTCAGTAAAACCAGTCACTGCTCTTTTTTTCCCTCAGGAGGCTCAAGTACCAAAGGGCTGGGTATTTGCATGCATTGGCCCCTAGTGATTCTGGATTCCATAAGGAACACTGCCCCGAGTGAGTCAGGACAACACTAACTTTTGTGTGTGAATAATCTATGGGCTCTCCTCATCTGGCCCATCTCAGTATAATGGTCTTTGAAATTTTCATGCTTTTTGAGACCTGGCTCAAACATACAAGTAAGTTTGTTAAATATAATAGTCTCAGGTTCATCCTACTTTTTTGTTTACTGAATAACCTGCCAGGAACCATTTTAGTAACAATTTTGTTACATGTTTTTATTTAAAAAAATAATGAAAACATTTTAAAGTCAAGTTTTGGGTAAAACATTTTCATCTTGAATAAAGGGCATTTGTAGATGAAAAGAACTTACTTTTGCTGAGTTCTCATTCTGACTGTTGTGGGGGTAAACTATACTTTGTGTGCTCTCTGAACCTGCCAAAACAAAAAATCTGGGTCGATGTGGTGTCAAGATTATAAATACTTTGGTCTGACCATTCCCCTCTACCACCTCTGAGGAGAAATCTTTTGGGGAAAGGGCAGAGGGGACAGACGATCCTGTGGTGATCATCTTGCTCAATCTTCCAGGCACATACTCTGATGCAGAAGTGACCTTTGGTGCATAGAGTGGCCATGATCAAAGCCTCCAAACTTACATGTCCTCAGTAGTCATGGGAAAAGAAAGCCTAAAGACCACCAAGTTAGAGGGGTTCTCAGGGAGGGTTCACTTTTCCATATGGTCCTTCCCACCAGGCAGCACTCCGTAAAGGAGCCATACTACCATTGGCTAACTTCCATGTGACTATTGCATTTCTCATCTATCATGTCACTAAGGCGCCTATTATGCCAGCTTTGTGCCACTCATGACTTTACATTTGCTTTGTCCTACCAGAGTAATGGAAAGAAAATGTAATGGGGTTAAGGCTCTGGCCCAACATTTCACATTGTAAAATACCCCACAAGCAATGTAAAATACCCACAATCAAGTACCAGAAAAAGTAGAAAAGTAATCAACCTAAAAATCCTAAGCCATCAAAATAATTTTTTTTAAGCAGATAGAAATCTAGGAAGACTCAAAATATGAGTCAACACACATTCACTAAATGCTAGAAACAATTTGTCCATACCCACTAATTTGTAAATAGGCAGAAATGGATTGTTTTTTGCTGATTATTCTGCCTTTTAAAAATAATTGAGAGAAACTTCACATCTTGATATAAATCACATCACAAGAAAGACAAGGATTAAAATTAAAAAGTAATGTTTAGATCACATTCCTTTAATCATTAAAATAACGGACAATCCTATCCTAAACAGAGCAAGTGGACAGGACCAGAGCAAATGAGTATACTGGGTTTCCCAATTACCCAGACTGATACACATTAACCCATTGCTATGACCATTTGTCAATAGAGATGAGGACCATAAACTTGACTATATTGGAACAAAACCTACAGTTTTACAAGAAATCTCTAAACATGCACAATCAATCATTCCAAACCAGGCTCTCTTCTGTTATGTTCAAATTGAACTTCATTTTCTGGAACGATACTATAAATTCAGTACTTCAGCTTCACACCATTTTTTTTCTAATTTTGTTCTTTGCTCCATCAGTCTATTATTATGGTTGCACCCACTTACTTTCTATTATTGCAATTTTGAATTGAGCTTTAATTTAGGACAATCTTGAAAATATAAGAAAATTCTGCTGAGCACTTTTTTAAAATGAATTATTTCCCCATAGATATGAATAATCAGAGCAGCCTGGATTTTTGTCATGTATTTGTAATTGAAGAAAGCTTTGCTTAATTTTGTTAATTTAGGACAAGGTTCTTCCACTCTTATATTGATTAGTACTTACTCCATGAATAGTCTCTTTGAAGGAAACCATGTGGTTTTGTTTTCTGCTGTTGAGGTCAGTGGAACTACATATGGAGTAAAATATTACTTGTTGAGTAGAGGTGTCAAAACTGGGCCATTGGGGTCTGACTGCAGTTATTTCTTATGCAGAACTCCCACTCAAATCAGCTGAGTTTTGCTTGAATAAGAACTGCAGGATTTTCTTTGATCCTTTTGTTCTCACAGCATTTAAATTCTTGTCTGAAGTAGAAGTATGGTTTCTGAAGCTGAGCACACAACAATATAACTTATCAAGATGGAAGCTGGTGGTGATGTCAGTCTCACTTTTTACATATGCACACAGAGCAGTCTAAACAAATATAGGCTCAATGCAAAAAAGGTTAATCCTACTTGGATTTCTAAAGTGATTTAGAGAAGGCATTTGCTATATTAAGAAAAATTAAATTAATTGTATGCTAGGAAAGTCTCCAATTTAAAACAAAATACATTAATGAACAATTCAAGCATTTTTGTTTTAAAAGCGTTCTGCTAATGAATGCATTTGAAGTAAGCATTGTGGTCTCTGCTGAGCTCTGTGCAGATAACAGCATAAATAAAAACCTCCCTTTGACACAACTGTCAGTCTTTGCTTAGATGAGTATGGGGACTCAATTAGTTTATCCCCATAAAATATGGTCTTTTCAGGTCAGGATTGAAATGCAACGGTGTAGTGCAAGGCATAGTTACTAGGAGAACAATGAAAGCCTTTTTTGCCCCCAGTATCTCTTTGCTAAAGGAAAATTATTGTGGAGTTTTCAAAACTGTCATTAACAAGAAAGGAAGATATAAATGGATGGAACAGAAGCTCATTGTTTAAGCATACAGAACATTTTCCTTCAAATGTACAGAAGTTAACAAACTAATTTCTTATCCTTTCCTGCATCTGTTTGGAATTGGCAACATGGGTTCAAGTGGCAGTTTAGATGTCTAGTCTGGTTAGAAAATTTCAGATGAAGGTCTGTTTTTGCCAAAATAATTTGTCATTTTTAGCGTATATGCTCTATCCCATTGTTCTGCTCCCTTTAGGTAATTAAACTCAATTTTAGATAGCATTAGAGCTAAATTATGTTAGTAATTATAGTACAATGATAAAACCCCAGGCTATTGATTCTGGTGATATTTGTACTTATCTTTTATTCACCGTACTGTTTGAAAATGATTTATTACTGCCTCAGGCCATAGTTAGTAAAATGAAAGCTCTGAACTGAGAATATCCATTAATACCCTTTGGGGATCCGAAAGGCTCTGTCTTCTATCTTCGTCCAAAGATCACAAGTTACATGTGTGAGTGAATGTAATGAGAGAGGCTTTTCAACTTCATTTTTAACAAATAGCTTAGGTGTCATGAAATTCTTTTCAGTCCACATCTGTGCAAAAACAAAATCAGAGTGCAGAATGAAAAACAGGAGAGCTATTCAGAATGATCAGTAAAAGTTCTTATAATTGTGTTCATTTTGTGCACGCAAGGCCAGAGTTTCTTGTGTTCTCTACAGTGGTTTGTTTGTTTTTCTCCTGATCCTGGCAAATATTCATGTCTAATGTTCATCTCCCCAAAAAAATGTGACACATTTTAACTCTCATATTAAGAGGATCAGTCTGAGAAATTTGTTTGTATCTTCTACTGCTTAGATAAGGAAATATATTGTACTGATAAACAATTGTTTCTTCAGTAAAATTAATAACAGAATACTTACTCCAGGTGGATAAATAGGTATTAATGGGCAAGTAGGGACAAATTTTGCTAAGACTAAACATATTAAGCCTCAATAAAACTCATTCTCTTTAGACAGGAATATTCTTCGATTGTAGCTGAAGGCAGAAAAAGTAAATTTCAAGAAATATTTGTAAGAGATCAGGGGTTTTGTTCAACGCTAATTGAAATATAAGTGCCGTGATCTTTCATATAGGCTATATATTCAAATAAAAAATTATCTTATTCAGGAGAAAAATAAGACTGCATTGACTAGAGAATTGTCAGCAATAGAAACCTTTAATTAAAAATAACTGGAGTGCAAAGGGTATGCAAGCTGCTATTTACAGAGCACCAAGCAGCAGGGATATAGAAAATAAAAGAAATGAAAACATGAAAAAGTCCTAGATAAATAGATTGAACTCGAAGACTAGGGGCATATTTGAAAAACCAATAGAAACTCATCTTGCTAGGGGCTAAGCACATACATGGGGATGAGAATTAAGAGTGCTCAGCACCTCAGAGGATTAGACCTGCTTCATGTCTTAAAAGGGGTTTCAAAAACTCCCATAAAAACATAAGAATGGCCATACTGGGTCAGACCAAAGCTCTATCCAGGTCAGTATACTGTCTGCTGACACTGGCCAATGCCAGATGCACCAGAGGGAGTGAGCATAAGAGGTAATGATCAAGTATCAGAGGGGTAGTCGTGTTAGTCTGGATCTGTAAAAGCAGCAAAGAGTCCTGTGGCACCTTATAGACTAACAGACGTATTGGAGCATGAGCTTTCGTGGGTGAATGTCGTCATGCATCTGATGAAGTGGGTATTCACCCACAAAAGCTCATGCTCCAATACATCTGTTAGTCTATAAGGTGCCACAGGTCTCTTTGCAGGTAATGATCAAGTGATCTCTCTCTCTCTCTCCTGCCATCCATTTCCACCTCTGACGAACAGAGGCTAGGGACACCATTCATTACCCATCCTGGCTAATAGCCATTAATGGACTTAACCTCCAAGAATTTATCTAGTTCTCTTTTAAACCCTGTTATAGTCCTAGTCTTCACAACCTCCTCAGGCAAGGAGTTCCACAGGTTGACAGTGTGCTGTGTGAAGAAGAACTTTACCATTTACCATTTATTCCTACCCTTTGTTCCCTGTCTTTTAAGCAGTTCTCAATCCATGAAAGGATCTTCTCTCCTATCCCATGACAACTTAATTTACGTAAGAGTCTTTAGTGAGGGACCTTGTCAAAGGCTTTCTGGAAATCTAAGTACACTATATCCACTGGATCCCCCTTGTCCACATGTTTGTTGACCCCTTCAAATAACTCTAATAGATTAGATTTCCCTTTACAGAAACCATGTTGACTTTTGCCCAATAATTTGTTTTTCTCTGTGTCTGACAATTTTATTCTTTATTATTGTTTCAACTAATTTACCCGATATTGACATTAGACTTACCGGTCTGTAATTGCCAGGATCACCTCTAGAGCCCTTTTTTAAAGATTGACATTACATTAGCTATCTTCCAGTCACTGGGTACAGAAGCTGATTTAAAGGACAGGTTACAAACCATAGTTCTGCAATTTCACATTTGAGTTCTTTCAGAATTCTTGGGAGAATGTCATCTGGTCCCAATGACTTGTTACTGTTAAGTTTATCAATTAATTCCAAAACCACCTCCTCTAGTGACACTTCAATCTGTGACAATTCCTCAGATTTGTCACCTACAAAGGACGGCTCATGTTTGGGAATCTCCCTAATATCCTCAGCCGTGAAGACTGAAGCAAAGAATTCATTTAGTTTCTCCTCAATTACTTTATCGTCTTTAAGTGCTCCTTTTGTATCTCGATCGTCCAGGGGCCCCCTTGGTTGTTTAGCAGGCTTCCTGCTTCTGAAGTACTTAAACATTTTATTACCTTTTGAGTTTTTGGCTAGCTGTTCTTCAAACTTCTTTTTGGCTTTTCTTATTACATTTTTACATTTAATCTGGCAGTATTTGTGCTCCTTTCTATTTACTTCACTAGGATTTGACTTCCACTTTTTAAAAGATGACTTTATCTCTCACTGCTGCTTTTACATGGTTGACTTTAATGGTGCAATATTAAGATGTTCGCTCGTACAAAAGCTGTCTGCATATATGTAAACAGTTTTTTGTGTTTCTCCTGTGAGGTTCTTTACATAGACCTCTTATGCATACCTTTAAATTGTTATTCAATACATTTTATGTCAGCTGAGAGAGAAGATTAGAGATGCACTTAAAAACATTAATAACTGCTTTATATTTAAAAGTGGCTCCATGAGTTTTGTCCAAATTTTCAATATTAGTCTTTTTGGTATGAGACTACATGTGACAAATTGTAACCCAAAATAATGCGTTTGTGAAAGGTAGAAAAAGATTGAAAATAGTGATTAGAATAGAATGGCCAGGGTAATCTTTTGCAGTGAGAGTAATTAACAGTTGGAACAATTTTCAAAGGGTGATGCTGGCTTCTCCACCACTGGAAATTTTTAAATTAAGATTGGATGATTTTCTGACAGATTTGCTCTAGGAATTGCGGGGGGGAGGGGGGAAGCTACAGATATACCAGAGTAGCTAGTATATTTGAGGTCTGATAACCATTTGCATAAATCCCTTCATGCCACTATGGCAGTGTAAAGGGGATGCTACAATGATGTAAAGGAGTTAGAATATAAATGAGAAGTAGGCTTTTATTATTATATTTTGCAACAAAATTCAGATTCTGATTATTTTGTTAATTTCTTAACTGAACACAAGTTAAAAAAAAATCTGGCTCCAATTTTAAATGCCTCCGATATGTGTATTGTGAAGACATTCTAATATTCTGATTTCACTTCTTCTGAAGAGGATGACTGAATTATTGCAGTGGGTAAAATTAAGTGAAGTCAGTTTGGAATAAGTGAAAATGCCACTGCCAACTAAAAATCAACACAATGAAAAACTATTAGAGCGAAGGCTCTGCATAATTACATAAAGCTGTAGGCAGAGTTGATCTCATTTATTAGATGCTTGTTGCACCAGAAGAGTAGTGTAATAGAAGCTCATTTTGTAAAATGTACAGCAGGTCTTTAAATGACATCAGTGAAATTTGTTTAACTTTTTAAATGAGGGAAAATTCACTTTATCAAAAATTTTAATGTCATCTACTATACATCCTTGTCCATCATTAATTCTTAACTCAGTACTCTTTGCCATGATGAGACAGTTATGGAGTACATTAGGTGTCATATTTTATCAATGGTTTTATTAGACAGCATTGTTCGTAGATGTTGAATGAGACACAGAAACCACCGATAGCTAGTGAAATTCTCTACTGCACACTAGTTAGTTCTTTCAGAAACTCCTATCCTGGTTCAGTTGTGACCCTGGGAACACCTCAATGCGAACAGGCAGAGAACCACACTTATGATGTAACTCACATCAGGCCTGACACTCTCATTCCTCTGGCATGCTGATAATATATATCTCAAAAGTGTCATGTAAGGCAGGGGTTCTCAGACTTTTGTACTGGTGACCCCTTTCACATACCAAGCCTCTGCATGCGCCCCCCCCCATACATTAAAACACTTTTAAAATATTTAACACCATTATAAATGTTGGAGGCAAAGCGGGGTTTGGGGTGGAGGCTGACAGCTTGCAACCCCCCATGTAATAACCTCATGACCCCCTGAGAGGTCCCAACCCCCAGTTTGAGAACCCCTGTTGTAAGGTATTGTATGTAAACTGGTGACATGCTGGTCCTGAAAATAATTGTGTGATGTGCATACAGGTTGCGTACAAACGGTTATAGATGGGTGCTGAAAATAAAATGTTTGAGAGGCAGAGCTTAAAACCTAGCATGCCCTAGACCAGGGATCGGCAACCTTTCAGAAGTGATGTGCCAAGTCTTCATTTATTCACTCTAATTTAAGTTTTTGCATGCCAGTAATACATCTTAATGTTTTTAGAAGGTCTCTTTCTATAAGTCTATAATATATAACTAAACTATTGTTGTATGTAAAGTAAATAAGCTTTTAAAAACGTTTAAGAAGCTTCATTTAAAATTAAATTAAAATGCAGAACCCCTCGGACCGGTGGCCAGGACCCGGGCAGTATGAGTGCCACTGAAAATCAGCTTGCATGCCGCCTTCGGCATGCGTGCCATAGGTTGCCTACCCCTGTCCTAGACAAAGAAATGTATATTTACCTATCTGGGTCAAGCTCTGTAAACCAAAGGACAATGCAAGTACATGTAAATATAAGGTAAACAAAGCCATCAAGCTAAACAAGTGAAGGATAATTGAATAACCACGCTGGGGGACAGAATCTGTACCCCAGGGATCCTTTCTGGCTCTTCAGACAGGGGCACTGTACTTTGAGTAATAACAGGGGAGCAAAAAGATCTTTTTTGTTATCCTTTACTGAGGAGATACAGCAAACACCCTTGACAACACCCTTCAAGACTGTGAAAGTTGGATCTTCAGTTTGAAAGTCTGTGGATGCTGGTAATTTATGTAAGTAAAAAAACTGCTTATGCAAAGATTGTAATGTGCTAAGATTAAGTTTTAGTCACTGGAAAGTAGCTTTGTTTTATTTTATTTGTAACCAGGCCTCCCTCTTTTTCTCTTAAATCTCTGATCTTCATTATTTTTGTTTGTTATAAAGCCATCTCAATTCTGTGTATTAAAGTGAAGCATGAGTCTTTAACTAACTGAACAGGTTGATGTGTGCTCTTTCTCTTTGGAGGCAGCAAACTTAACAATTTCTGTGAGTGTCTAATGAAAGGGACTGGACAATGCAGGGAGAGCTCTCTGGGGAACTGGGGTTCACTGATTGTTAACTGCAAGGCAAAGCTCAGACTAGCAGAGTCTTTTAGAATTTGCTGCCAAGGCCAGGAACTGACACATAGTTGAGCAGCAGGAAAGCTCTCATTCTTATTAAAGCAGAGCAGTTTCACAGTCACAACAGTTCCCATGTGTCAGTATATAAACAGATGGGTAGTAGGCCCAGTCTGGAGAGGCATTCATCTGAAAGTTTGCTTTTTGAGGCTAAAAACCATGATACAGTATCATTATGCATTATTATAAATTAAAGATACAAACTTTCAGGAATATATCCTGGTCACCTTCTTCATGGAAACTATGGTCTCGTTCAAGGTAATTGGAATATAGTTGACATCATCAAAGTGAGTAGAATGGTAATTTCTCCACTTCCACTTTTATACAAATCAGAGTAACTATATAAAATGGATTTAATCTAGTATTGGTAACTCAAATCAGAATAATCAGTTCTTTACCAGCAAACCCAAAAGCAGACTCTCCATCTTTCTAAGAGAAGGGGAAAGCAGTCATTTGCATATTTACTGGCCAGGCACAAGTGTGGAGACTTTGGTAAGGAAGAAGGCAGCATGAACACAAGAAAACATTCAAAATAGTTCACCCAAAATAGTCAAAGATAGTTTGGCCTTCTCAAGGGTTTTGTCGTCATAGTTGTACATTTGATCTTTGCTGCCTTCTTGTTCCAGGCAAAGATCAGGATGACTTCACATTTAAGGTCACAAACTTTTGTACCAACCACTAACAAACAGATCAGATATTAAGCAAAGTTATTTTTCACAGAAACTCACGCATTAGCATTTACTTTTAGACTGAAAGTGACGACCTATTTTTTGACAAGCCAGGCAATATACTTTGGTTATTTCTGAGGCTGTGCTAGATATGATCAGAATTAAATATATCCAGGAGTTGTAATGAAGCCTCATGGGAGCAATATATTCTTGTGTTACAACACACTATTCCTAGAGCTAGCCTTTTGGCTTACATCTATCTGTATTAGGAGGTATTTAATTAGTTGTTCTATCATGTTGAATGAGTTAGCTGTTGTTTCATAGGGCAGGTCTACACTAAGGGCGGGGGTCGAACTAGGGTACGCAAGTTCAGCTACGTGAATAGCGTAGCTGAATTTGAAGTACCCTAGTTTGAACTACTCACCCGTCCAGACGCCGCGGAATCGAAGTCCGCGGCTCCAAGGTCGACTCCTCCACCGCCGTTTGCAGTGGTGGAGTACCGGAGTCGACCGCGGCGCTTCCGGAGTTCGAACTATCGCGTCCAGATTAGACGCGATAGTTCGAACTCCGAGAAGTCGAACTCACCGCGTCGACCCGGCTGGTAAGTGTAGACTAGCCCATAGTAACAAAACTATGTGAATATTAATCTTACTAAATTAATTATTAATTTTAAGCATGTGCTTAAGTGCTTTTGTGGACCTTAGATTTAACCAAATTGAACAAATGATTTTATGGGAGCGCCTAAAAAGCAATCTATGGTAATCCAATTACAAACTTGCGGTGGCCAGATAGCGATCAGATTTTTCAGGACTTGATTCCAACAAGAGACATTGTGGGCTTTTAAATTTTATGATGATTTCTTCTAAAGACTATATCGCTAGGTATACCAGAATACTTATTTATTACCCCTGCTATGGAGAATTCTATAGGGCATGAGGCATTATTTTACCAAAAATAAATTTAATAACTTGCATTGATAATTCATATAGCTGACTTAAACTAGTAACATGTTTTTATGAAAACTCCCACCAATTTATTCTTCATGACTTTTGCGAACTTTCAGGAGACATGTAGGTTTTGTAATAAAACATGAAAAAAATATCTAAAATCCCTGGACTGAGAGTTTAGAGCTCTCAACTGCATACTACATTTGCTAAGAAATAGAATAATTCATGTGCTCGTATCTTTTTCTTCAAAGGTCATATTTATATTTGTGCTCAGCCTGTTTAAGGTTTTCCTCCTGCTTTGTAAGATTCTCTTTTTGTGCATGGGGGAGATCAAAGTTCTATCTGTTTTTTAAGTTCATTGTTGAGCCAGGGTTACATGGGCAGCTTGGTGTGAGACTGAAGAACAACCCAGAGAGATGAAGGATGGTCTGTTGATTAAGGACAGGACTGATCAGGCGATCTGGGTACTATTCCTCCATCTACCACAGATATCCTGACTGACCGTTCAGAAACCACCGCCTAAAAGCAGTCATGATTAATTGTTGTGACTTTAGTCTCAGAGTAATTTGCAGTTACATCCCATGGTGGGTTTGGTGGCATAGTACCAGGATGTCCTGATCATACCTATGCTTGAACCAAAAAAAATCCATCTTTGTCCTGAAGCCAAGTTGAATATAAGGGGGCACCACAGACAACTAAAGATTTGGAAAGTAAATCTATGTATTGTAAAACAAGGTTTTCTGAATCTTTATAATTAAATTCATGTGCATTTCCCCAGTATTCTAGGCACATCAGGAATTCTTAGACAAAATAAAATTGCCTTGTGCATACTAAAGATTTACTCTGAATGATTTATAGACGTATGGTATATACCATAGTGCATATGCACCTTGATTATTAAATGCAGTAGAATCTCCTTCCTTTATGTCATACCTCATTAAATATTTTACAACTACAATTAATGAGTGAAGAGTCAATAGTTCCCTGACAATTTTGAATTGATTCATATTAAGTTCAATTCCTTTCTCTGGCAATTCAGTGTTCTTCCAAAATATGATAAAATCCATGGCAAGTATCAAGAAGCATTTGCAGAATTAATTTGATAGCCTGGCTTAGCCATGACAAGAATTTAACAAATAGCTACAGTAGCAAATCTAAAAGCCAGTAATAATTTTTAAAAATATATTTGTTTATCTTTTAAGTAAAATGTATTTTAATGAGTATTATAAGCTAAAGCAAGTGTGAAGATTCTATAGAGAAAAATGCATTTTTACAGTATGCTCTACCAGAGATAGTCTGTAGGCACACTTGGTGCTTAGTATGGCACTTGTAGATTCCATAGGTCTTACTGGATCTCCTTTTGCTCTGCCTTATCTAAAGCAGAGTAAACTGAATGCTCATTACAGATGCGTTTCCCACACTGCTCAGTTACAAAGCAGTTTGGGAGAAATAGGAAAATAGATTGGAGCAGGTTCCTTCTCTAACTCTCTAATCAGCCAGGAAGGGTTTAGAAGGGAGATGGATCTAATAGTACTTCCAACAGAGACTCAGAGAACCAAAAACTGATCATATTTAATCTAATCATTATATTATTAAATATTGTTTGCAAACAGTAAATTCACTAAACATTTTTTAGATACCAAAATTAATCATGAATTAATCTGAATTTGGTAAAGAATTTTGGTTGAAAAAAAAAACAAGAGGAGAAAACTGTTACTGAAATGGTTTGTTTCAACATTTTTTAAAAGAACCATTTTGACATTTTGTTTCAAAATGAAATTTTCAATACAAAATGTCAGTTCAAATAGACATTCAAAACATTTCATTCAGCCAGAACAAATTTGAGGGGTTCTGTTTCAGTGACAGAGAACTTCAGTTTCTGTTAAAAACAAACCTTTTTTTTAAATTTTTTTTACTGTTCAGTTCAGCTCTAATAATACTATCTTGTCATTGCCTGGGAATATTTTCATAATGATGTTGCCTATATTCATGTGGCCACTTGTGTAGGTTACATGGTGTTGTCAGTGATAGGGCAAGGTTTCCATTCTGAAGAGCTGCTACATGAAATAGTTCTATTAAAACAATGGAAACAACAAGAGATATGCATAAGTATGCAGGGGAAACAACAATAATCAACGGGAAGAGAAAATTTCTATTGACAAAGCATCATTTTTTTCTGAGTGAGCAGATTATATATGTTGCATTGTGTCTCTGTTTGTTACCATTTTTGCTAGGTTAGATGGTAGTGCATAAGCTGGAGTGGAGATCAGTGATGGAAAATTAGTTGAGGGAAGCAAATATTGAAGAGAATTTTTGAAGGAATAGGGTGCAGTCACTTGGGGACATAGTTAACATCAGTTGAAGTTAAAGGGAGTCTTTCCACTGACTTCAGTTGGCTTTGTATCAGGCTCTTGAGGCTCTAATGTGCAAGATATTCAAAGTTTCCAACTATCATTGAATCCAAGCAGTTGAATGCAATGGGAGCAACTCCTAGTGAAATCAGACGATTATATATAAGAAGAGGGAGGTAGTGTCAGGCTTAGGAGGAAGATGATAAAAGACATGGATCCATTAGTGGGAGAAGGACACAAGGAGCATCAAGGAGAGAGGAGGAATTCTCAGGGAGAAGGTAGATTTTTCCTGGTAAGTGACAGATCTCACTATTTATTTATGGTACACATAATAATAGTATATTGACCTTTTGTATTACAAATGTCACTAAAAATGACATTTCATAGTGACAATATTGATTTGCATTTCTTCCGTAATGCAAAGTTACAAAGTGATTAACTAACTACATTTTTGACACTGATAGATTCTAATTTCACATTGTTTATTCTTTAATATTAGAGTTTATTCTATTTAATACAAAATTTATAGAAAATAGCATGTATTCATTTACAGTGGAAAATGTGAAACCACAGTAAATTAAGTTAGTGATTCCTCCATATGTTTCAATTGACTTGGTTTAATTAACACATGGAATGTATTCTATTGTTACTGAGAAGTCTGTAAAATCTCACCATGTGAGAGGTCACACTCTGATAACCCCCTTGGCAGGAAAAGAAAGAAATTGTCTGTCTCTGTGCTGTACTATGCCTGACCTGACTGGTGGCTCTGGGCATTATTACAATAAATGAGTCTCCACAAAGCAACAGATGCTCTAGTCTTGCTGCTGTTCCTTCTCTGGCCTGCCCTGACCCATCATTACCTGCCCTTAAATGTTGGCAGTGAGGGATTTCTAGGAAATGACATCCATACTGGCTAGAAGATGTGCTCCGCCTGCATGACACTTCAGAATCCTGCCACTTCCTCTGCTCAATGGAACTGTTTTCATGCTGCTGCCAGGAAATCCTGTGCTGCTCTGATGTCTTTCCATTGAAAACTACTGCTGTGTCACACGCTGATTTAGGCAGAAATGAGTTAGACTAGCAGGCTCTCCCACACCATTCACCTTGCCAAAACAAAGCACAAATACTTCTTTGATAGGCTGCAATTTTATTTAAACCCCAAAATATTAATATGTTTCAATGTAACTGGCTATAGAACAGTTTTATTAGACATCTTGTCAGAAGATTCCTGAAACTAAAATTGCCTTTCTTTATAAAGCCTTCTGTCATTTGCTCCCTTTTCTCAACAGTCAGAAGAGATCTTTACCTAATGGGCTTTTGAATCTACCTGAAAGAAGCTGAGGTACAAGGCGACAACTAGTGATCCATTTCATATACATTTATTACCTCTCTTTCCCATTAGTGGTATTTATTTGCCTTCGTCCTTTAGAGCTGTGGAAGGAAATTCATGTGAGAATAGCAGTGGAACTAAATTTTTTTGGCCATCTGTCACTTTTGCCTCTCGCTCATCCCTCTTTTCCCAGCAAGAGATATGAAGGAAAAATATCTAGATTATTATCCCTTTTTCTAAAAAATCATGAAGAAAAGCAGCCAAGCCATTAATCCACTAGGCCTTTCTCACTCCTTACAAGAAACAGCAGTGTGTTGTTCTTGAATTAACTCACTAGCTTTCAGATAACCTAGCTTTCTCATTAGAACCTATCATGATTTTTGTGTCCTTTCTCCCATTTATGGGGCTAGCACTGCAGCTTAGTGGAACTCTACTTCTTAGTTCTGGAACAATTCTTAGAATCATAGAATACCAGAGTTGGAAGGGACCTTAGGAGGTCCTCTAGTCCAACCCCCTGCTCAAAGGAGGACCAATACCAAGACAGATATTTGACCCAGATCCCTAAATAGCCTCCTCAAGGATTGAATTCACAACCCTGGGTTAGCAGACCAATGCTCAAACCACTGACCTATCCCCCTCATGCAGTGAGCCCAGCAGAGATAACCATTTACCAGAGCTCCTGGACTATATTTTGTAATACAGACCCCCTACAATTGTTTGGGAGCCTGTGCACCAATTGTTTTGGTTTTGCCACTCCAGCCTCTAAGTAGCCACTCAAATTCCCCTTTTCTGTATCTCCGATCTACCAGCCTGAATATATCCATTTCAGTAGGACATAGAAGTGAACATGCTATTCATTGGGATGCATATGGGGTGAAAGTAACTTAAAGGACTTACCGGTACTCTGGAGTCCTTAGGAGGGGGTGGAAGAGGCATGGCCTCAACCAGAAGAGGCGGGGCCTTTAAATCTCTGGGATCTTTAAATCAGGATTTAAAGGGCTGGGGCTGTGGTAGCAGCAGCTGGGAGCCCTGGGCCCTTTAAATCACTATCGGAGGGGGCTCCTGGCTGCAGCTGCTACCCCAGGGCCCCAGGCTTTGGCGGAGCTTTAAAGGGCCTGGGGCTCCGCTGCAGTAGCGGCAGCTACTTAGAAAATCACACTATATTTATAATAGTTTTATTAACACAGTTGGCAAAATCACAAACACTCCAACCCAGCAAGGCAGGTAGCGATCATATCATACAGAAGGAGCTCAGCATCCAGATATTTACACGATCTCTTTAAAAACAACCTGAAGCATTAGTTATCTTCCTTGTCTTTCCCCTCACCATCATCACCATCTCCAGTGGTGGTCATCCTGGTATCTTGCACGGGCTACATCTCTCCCTCTTTAAGCACACTGGCTGGGATACAACTTTTATAATGTGTTATGCTGATATCACTATACCTGATGCATATTCAGCAGGGCTTTCAGTACCTTTTCCTCATTTGTAGTGCCAACTAATGTTGGGGAGCCCTTCTCTCATAGGTTATTAGTCCTTTTCCCTCAAACTTATTAGCATAATGTCAATTGGTTACCATGACATTGTTGTGCTCAGAGGTCATTTGATGTCCCTAACTAAAAATATCCCAACCTGTTATAAACTAGTATCTTGTGATTACCTACCAGCAGTTTAGCTATCTTGTGTTATCTTATGATCTGGGGTTTACTGTGGTTAGCTACCTACGCTAAGACTTTTGGGGGCCTTATCCCTTAATTAGTTTGGCTAAGCTATTGTCTTAAGGCTTGTAGGCACATTGCATTATTACCTTAACTTATACCTATGCCTCACCTGGAAAATACTTATAGGCTACAAATCCTTTCTCCCACTTAAATTCTCTGTTAGTACCCTTTAGCTAGCCAATGTCTTGCTTCATTAAAGGCTCACAGAACTCTTAATGGGCTGGAGTATCTGTACTCCAGTGTGGGCAGGATCTGTTTTAAAACTTTGTAGAACAAAGAACTCGTCAAGGTGAAGGGACATTTTCTTTCCTCTTTAAATCCAAACCAGCAATCATATCTCTTTGTGACATTGCCTAAAATGAGGTCACAGTTGAAGCTCAATCTATGGTAGTCCATATCTGCTATAAACATAGCAAGGCATCACTCATGATTTCAAACTTGATAAAGAGTTGCACCTTAAAAGACTAAGGCCAGTAACCTCATATTCTGAGTACCACTGTTTGTTTGGGAACCTCAGCAGAAGGACAATAAATCTATGAGATAGCAAGAAATGCTGTTTGCCAGAATCTAAACTGAGGGCCTCATTTAGGATAAGTAGCAGTAGGGGGTGCTTTTAACTTCAGGAAAATGATACCCTTTAAATCAAGTTTCTCTGTTTTGCAGAGAATCTGGATTTCATTCAAGACAACACAACAGCCTTTCCTGCTGTTTTGATGGAAAGCCTGCTGCAGTTTATAAATCAGAAATAACTTCACTGAGTCAAGCAACTCCCACGTCCCCTGCTCCACGTATCCAGTATGTCATTTAAGGAGGACAGAATTTCATCAATCTTCAAAATGTACAACAAGATAAAGTCCCAGTGCCTAATTCTCTATTTTGTCTCAAAACTTTTGCCCCAATAGATGAGAGGAAGTGCTGGTAAAGAGAAGATTATTCAGAGGATGTAATAAAATCCTAACCAAAGCCAGAAAGGTCAATACTTCAGTTATTTATAACAAAATGTGAAGTATTTTTATACTATAGTACATTACACCTATTTCAATGTTTTGATAGATATTTTAAACAAAATATTGTGATGTCAGTGAAGCTTTCTACTGCTGCTTCTTTAAGAAACCTGTTGCTTGAATTGTTTTCTCTCATCTCAATTTTTCAGCATAATTTACATTTAAAAAAAATTGATGTGACAGGTTCGATCACAGAAACCCCCTTGGGCTGCCAACTGATGTGCCAAGACTACTTCTGCCCCTGCTTTCCTGCCCTGGCAGCTTGGGACTTTAGTGCCCTGCCTGGTTTGAGCCAGACCTACTAGCCTGGTGCAAACCCAGACCCAGGTCTGAACCACGTCCCCTAACAGCTGCAGGCTTAATTGAAAGCATCTTTAGAAGTCTCTAACACTCGGATGCCCAACTCCCAGTGGGGTCCAAACCCCAAATAAATTACTTATTTTTGTACCAGAAATATATTTTTATAAACAGGTCTTTATTGTTTATCTCTTTTTTGCTACTTTTAGTATTTCATCTAAGAATAATTAATGCATTTTATACTTAAAAATGTGTATCATTTAGAAACAGTCCCAACCTCTTTATGCCCTCAGCCACACACTCCATCACCAGCACCCTCTTTCAGCAAAAGTTGGAGGCATAATCCATTTTCTATATTAGCCTCTATGATAGCACGCATTCTCATTAAGGCAGCACATCATTCATGTATTCATTCATGCACTTATACATATTAATCATTTCATAGTGAGTGAAATCCCTTTACAAGGAATCGAGCAATTTTTAAACATAGTTTTAAAAACACATAATTGACACTAATGGGTGCTTCAGGGCTATTAAGTTCCACAAATACATATTTTTTACAAATATTTACTTGGTGATTTACTCACAGGGGAACGAAGAGAGAGAACTGCTTAGCTTTTCCCCTGAAGAAATATTGTGCAAGATTCTGGCCCTTATAATGAGCTGGAGAAGAATTCCCCTGGCAAAAGAACAGCATAGTGTTTATGTATATGACCCTATGTTGCTCCCCCTCCCAATGGGCCCCAATATCAGGGGTAGAGCTGTGGCACAAGGAGGCAGATCAGGGACAGGAAGGGTTCTTTTAGTGCTCAGGACAATTGGGGATTCCGGGATGCAGAACAGTCCAGGTAAGGGTGTAATAACCATAATGCCAGTGCTTCTCTAACTCATGCTAGAAACTCAGCCCCCCTAACAGCCCAGACTCTATGCAGACGCTGGTGATGGGGTTTGGGGTCCTGGGCTGCAGTACTGCCCAGCAGGGCTTTGGCTTTCTGCCCTGGTCCCTAGCAGGTCTAACGCTGGCCCTGCTTGGCGGACCCCCTGAAACCTGCCCGTGGCCCTCCAGGGAGTCCCATACCTCTTGTTGAGAACCAGTGAGCTAGGCCATCAAGTTTATTTTTAAACTGTTGCTCATTATTAAACTTTATTTTAGTGGTTTAGTTATGAAGGGTAAATTCTGCCTTCATTGGCACTCATGGAATTTCACTGGGTTTGCTCATTCCTAAATAAATCATATAATTAAGGCAGAATGGCAGACAGAATACTCTTCTGCTATTGTAGTCTTATAACTCAAATAAGCATCAGCAAGCGTTATGCACACAGAGCTTGATTCTCATTCTCACCTGCTTTTACACTGGTATAACTCTATTGAGTTTGGGGGAGTTAGTCCAGATTTATATTGGTGTGCAAGCTGAATCTGGCCCATGGAATAGCTTACTCTTGTTCATTCAAATTTTCTGACCTTATGTAAAACTCTTGATATTATTGAAAGTTAGTTCTTGTATTGCATTTTGACATGTTTATCTAAGAAAATAATACTTTACATAGATATTTTGAATGTGTCAAATTTTAACTTGTTTGGCTCTCTTTTACAAGTCTGATAAGAAATTAACTATTGTATTATATTGCTATTTATTATTATTACTTTAGTAATTTATTACTTAATACTTTATTAAATATTCAGTTTTGCTTTTAATTCACTTTAGGGTTTTTTAAGTAATTAATTTTCATTGTCATTTTTTCAGGTAGGATATTTTCTGGCAGATATTTCAAAGAGCCAAGAATCCTTAACACAGGTAAGCCATTTTATTTATTATTATTATTATTATTATTCATTAGGTGTGCCCCTTATTAAGATATTACATCCCTGTTTCAACTTAAAAAATAGAAATGCAGCTTAAAAAAAACGTCAATTCATAGTTTTATAGAGCTTAAGGCTAAAAGGGACCTGTGATCACCCAGTCATCACTTTATAGAACCCGATAACTTATGTTTGGCTAAAGCATATCTTCCAAAAAGGCATCCAGTCTTGATCTGAAGACATCAAGAGATGGAGAATCCACCTCTTCCCATAGTAGATTGTTCCATCCTTACTAATAAAAAAAAGTGCCTTATTTCTAATTTGAATTTGTCTGGCTTCAGCTTCCACCCATTGGTTCTTGTTATGTATTATTCTCTCTCTGATTAAAGAGCTCATTCGAATCCAATATTTTACCCCCAAGAAGGTGCTTATGCACTATAATCAAGTCACACCTCAGTCTTCTTTTTAATAAACTAAACAGATTGAGATCTTCAAGTGTCTCAGTGTAAGTCATGTTTTCCAGCCCTCAAATAATTGTATGGCTCTTTTCTGCACCTTTTCCAATTTTTCAATATCCTTTTTAAAGCTTGGACACCAGAACTATTCACAGTATTGTAGTATTGGATTCATCAATCCCATATATAGAGGCAAAATTACTTCCGCACTCCTCTGTTTATACATCCAAAGATTGCATTAGCCCGGGGATCGGCAACCTTTCAGAAGTGGTGTGCCGAGTCTTCATTTATTCACTCTAATTTAAGGTTTTGTGTGCCAGTAATATATTTTAATATTTTTAGAAGGTCTCTTTCTATGAGTCTATTTTATTTATATATATTTATATATATATAGATATAGATATATAGATATATAGATATATATAAAACAAACTATTGTTGTATGTAAATAAATAAGGTTTTAAAAATGTTTAAGAAGCTTAATTTAAAATTAAATTAAAATGCAGAGCCCCTCAGACTAGTGGCCAGGACCCGGACAGGTGTGAGTGCCACTGAAAATCAGCTCGCGTGCCGCCTTCGGTGTTGGGATCAAGGAGACGCGGAGTCAAGAGGTTTGTTAAGCAGGCGTCCCGAGCTCTCTTGAGCTGGGTTTTTATTAGTAATTAGATCAAAGAGCATGAGATCATAGTTACTTGTAACATATTGATTGGTTCCCCCACAGCCATCTCCCTTTGTGCAATATATCATGAATGGTGAAGAGACTACGTGAGCTATTAGAGAGGCTACGTGCGCTATTGCCTAGTCTATGCTTAATCAATAACCTGAGCATTGCTTTACCTTAAGCCAGGAGTAAATGTAATAAACACGTGTGTGGTTTGCCAGCACAGCATGTTTCACTACATCTCCCCCTTTTTGTTTTTAAGCAATTTGCAGGCATAATGAATGCTCTGTTTTGTATTAAGTCGTTGCCAAGGGCAGCCGTGGACAAATAGGCTAATAAGTGAAGGAATACACTGTAATATGCAGCAACAAACTATTAATCCTGCAGCTATAACAATAACATATGCAAACATTTGCTTGTTCATCATATAAGTGTATGTTGAAGTCAGGGATGGGGTTGCTCAGTCCCTGATGCCACGCCATCCTTGTATGGTCGAACGACGTGCAGGGACCCAGAGCGGGCCGCTTGGTGTTGATACAGCTGCGTAACCGCGCCCCCAGGTGATTAGTGGCACAGGTCCGATCCACTCCGGGCCAGGTAGCTGACGATAGGTTACCTTTGGAGCAGGAAGAACCTGATAATGCCGTTGTGCCCTGGTGAAAAATTGAGAATTGAAAGGTAATAGATTTAAATGATTGAGTGTAAACAGTACTTGAGCCAGCCATTCTTCCTTTTCTGTCAGGCTGCCGACAATTCCCTTTTTGTTTTTGAGAGCAGTTTTTAATGTGCGATTAGCTCGTTCTACAATGGCTTGTCCTTGGGAATTGTATGGGATGCCAAAGGTATGCGTGATTCCCCATCGCGTGCAGAACGCTGCCATCGCTGAAGAGCAATAGGCTGGGCCATTGTCAGTTTTTAAAGCTGATGGCTTTCCCATCACTGCAAAGGAACGAATGAGGTGATTACAGACATGTTCGCCTTTCCCTTTTTGTGGCGTTGCCCATATATATCCAGAATAAGTGTCTATGACTACATGCAAATAGGACCAGGAGCTAATGGTGGGAACCGAGTGACGTCCATTTGCCACAATTGGTTGCACCTAGCCCCCCGATAGCGGGGCCTGCGAGGTTTCCAGTACATTCAGGGCACTGCTGAATAATCGCTTGTGCATCAGATAGTGGTATGGAAAATTGCTTGGCCAATGCCCTAGCATTTTGGTGATGTAAGGAGTGACTTTCCATAGGAGAGCAGGAAAGCCTTTAAGGTGTTATCAGCATAGGCATTGCCTTGCGAGATTTCTCCGGGAAAGGCTGATGACTTCTAACATGTGCAATAAAAATAGATGTCGGTGCCGTAATATCAGTTGTAGGGAAAGAAATAAACCAAGCAAATTATTATCCAAAGATGCAGTAACACAACTAGAAGCAATATTACTAACAACATTTGCAGCATACAAACTGTCTGTTATGAGGTTAACCGGTTGATCAGAAAATGTGTTAAAGGCAAGAATTAATGCAGCTAGCTCCCGCTGAGGAGAGCGTTAAGGTAAACTGGGATTTCCACTGGTCATTTTTCTTCCAAGCGACCACCCCTCTAGAGGGGCCACCATCGGTGAAAATGGTAAGAGCTTCTTGTATGGGAACAGGAGATACCAAGTAAAATACTTTCAGTGGAATATGCTGAGCAACTTGGAGACGAGGATCCTGGGGAGTATGGTGACCCAACATAATTGGCTAGGGCTATTTGCACCTCCTCCGAGTGCATACATGCAACTTCCCAGGTGGCGATGGGGATGGGGATAATAATGTTTACTAAATCCATGGCAAACAAGTTTAGTGCTCGATTGCGTCCTTTAGTGATTAATTGAGCAAACATTCCAGACAATGGGATGAGTGTGTTTTTGTGTGTGTGTGGTAAATACATCCACTCGAGGATAAATTCTCTCTCACTTGTATGTTGAAGTAATGCCCCCATGAATTGCTTAGTGTCCCCAAGAATGATTAAGGACGGGGGCACGTCAGGTACTGCTCTATCTACCCATCTTTCTGCCATGGCTTCGTTGACCTTATGCACTACCTCCTGTTGTTCGTTTGTTAGTGATATTATGTCTCCCGGTTGCTTTCCTAATTTTAGGGCATTAAACAGTGGAGTTAGCATAGATGTGGGAATCTTGTAATATGGTCTTATCCAATTTATGGATCCCAGAATTTGCTGTAGTACTACATATGTTAATTTTTTTGGCAAGGTAAGTTTTGGAAGTATGGGCATGGAGTATGCTGCAAGCATTTTATGACCTAAATATTGAAAAGGTTCGGCTTCCTGTATTTTTTCCGGGGCTACTACCAGACCCGATTGACTTAAGATATCAGTTAACTCACTTTTCCATGTGGTGGGTAGGGGCCTACCGGCTATTAAGATATCATCCATATAATGGTATACAAGTAGCTTTTTGAACTTATTTCTGAAAGGCTGAAGAGCAGTATTTACAAAATACTGACACATGGTAGGGCTATTTAACATGCCCTGGGGTAACACTTTCCAATGATAACGTGTTGTGGGTTGGGCGTTGTTCAGGACTGGCACTGTGAATGCAAAATACTTTCTATCCTTTTCCTGTAACGGTATTGTAAAGAAACAATCCTTTAAATCAATTATTGCTACCTGGTAGTCATAAGGGATTAAATTTGGATTGGGGAGGCCACACTGCAGGGGGCCCATTGGTTCTAGTATTTTATTAATTTCCCGCAAATCGTGAAGGAGGCTCCATTTTCCTGATTTTTTCTTAATTACAAAAACAGGAGTATTGTACGGGCTTGTAGTATGCTCAATGTGTCCATCTTTTAATTGTTGCTCAACTAATTGCTGCAAAGCTTCTAATTTGTCTTTAGGTAATGGCCATTGTTCTACCCAGACTGGTTTATCAGTTTTCCACTGTAACGGAAGAGCCTGAGGCTTACTCATCTTCCAAAACCAGTTTTGCCCCTATCTGTTCTAACAAATCTCTTCCCCAAATGTTAAACTGTAAAGGCAATATGCAGGGTTGAATATATGCTATTATGGGGCCTTGTTCCTGGATTTTACCGGTAACCATTGAGAGCTCTTTTTAGATGCTTGGCTTCCTCCTACCCGAATAGGGCTATCTCAGAGGGCCATTTAGGTTCCCAATCCTTTTCAGCTATGACAGAAACATCCGCCCCTGTGTCCAACAAACCGGTCAGCCACTTACCTTGGAGGTTATACTTACGTTGAGGTTTGTGCAGGGATATTCGGTGTACCAACGCCGCCACCTGTGGGTGAAAGGAAGAGTCGCTGTCGCCTTCAGTGCGGGTGGATCCAAAACCTCCTGTACGTGTTACCTGTGATTTTTCTCCAGGGAGCTCATATGGCAACAGTATCATTTGTGCCCAGGAGTCCCCTCGTCTTAAAGTAAAAGGCAGGTGACTCCAATACTGAACATATATTTTTCCCTGATAATCAGCATCAATCACTCCTGGAACTACCATAATTCCTTGTTTACTTGCTGATGACCGAGGGAGTATAATGCCCACCGTCCCTTCAGGAAGGGGCCCTTTTAGTTGAGTAGGCATTAAAAGAACTTCCCCCGGTAAGAATGAGGATTTTTCTTCTTGATTATACAAGTCTATTCCAGCACTGCCGGTCGTTGCCGGTTGCGCTCTAATCAATTCTTCCGCCCCCGTTGTTTTTCCGGGGCCCGGGGAGGGCCCGTTCACTGGTTTCCCTGCCCTAGTCCTGATCGACATTGATTTGCCCAATGATACCCCTTGTTGCATTTAGGACATTTTTTGGAGGGCCTACCCCCTTCCTGGGGCCTTCCTTTATGTGCTCCCCCTCCGGGTGCCCTACACTGGCTTTTAAAGTGTCCCGGTTTTTTGCAATTAAAACAATTTCCTGCTGGTTTATTACCTTGTCTTATAGCCCCTGCCAAAAGAGCCATAGCGTGGGTTTGACTACCGACATCAGCCTGAATCATGTCCGCTAAAGTGTACGAGGGGCGATGTATTATAGATTGCAGTACCTTCTTGCAATCAGCATTAGCTTGCTCATAGGCCAGTCGCTGTAAAAGCTCTGTCTGTGCCTCCTCGTTATCGACCTGCCGATGTACTGCTTCCTTGAGCCTATCTATGAACTGCGGATACGGCTCTGTAGGCTGCTGCCGGGTGGCTGTGAAAGACCTAGTCGGTTTCCCACTTACGGGAACCCTTCTGAAAGCTCTCATAACACTAAGTTTAGTACGAATATATGCATCTGGGTCTAACTCCAACTGTCCCTCTATAGTGCTAAATTGGCCTGCTCCATAAATCTGGTCAGGCGTGGCAGCTGGGGTTGAGTATCCCACAGCAGCTAACCTAAACTCACTGTCCCACACCATATACTGGGCGGGGGTCAGCACCATAAGTACTAAGTCTTTCCAATCTTGTGGAGACTTAATGTAGCCATTTCCAATTCCTTCTAAGATGCCTGCCACGAAATTAGACCTAATGCCTGTCTCCGTGATAGCTTTCTCACTTCCCTCAGTACTGTATCTGTCTGACGGCATCGCCCTGTGCATCGACTCCTGCCGCTATAGGCATTAACATGGGCAACTCCTCCCACTGATGTTCTTCCTCCAAATTCAATTCTCACGGACGCAGCCCCACGATTCCCGGAAACAAGGCTGATCAGTTCCTTTATCAACGGGGATCCGAGGCCGCTGCCCGTATCCGACACCGCAGGCGCTGGTGGTAGCACCCGGAGGCGGTGTCGTCAGCGGGCGGCAGTGAGAGACGCCTGTGGCCCCAGTTTTCCACTGCCTCAGTACAGCGCTGCCACATGAGCAGGTGCTGTACTGCTGCTCTCGGTTTCTCAAAGAGCTGTGTTCCTATCTTTTGCCAATCTTCTTGCTGCAGGGACCCCTCTTCGGGATACCAGGGGCATTGACATTCTATTTCCTTAACAAAATCCTCTACATGCCGCAGCGTAACCACTGGGCAACCGCTCCCTCAATGAGCTTAAATAATTCCTTAGCATGAGCCTTTTGTGGCACTGATAAATCGCTCCCCATACTCACGAGTGGCTGTTTCCAGCGGGTGCACCTAGACTATTCCAGTCGGATGAGCAGGGGTCCTCGGGATCCGGTGAATCACGTCGGGTCACCAGATGTTGGGATCAGAGTCAAGAGGTTTGTTAAGCAGGCGTGCTCTCTTGAGCTGGGTTTTTATTAGTAATTAGATCAAAGAGCATGAGATCATAGTTACTTGTAACATATTGATTGGTTCCCCCACAGCCATCTCCCTTTGTGCAATATATCATGAATGGTGAAGAGACTACGTGAGCTATTAGAGAGGCTACGTGCGCTATTGCCTAGTCTATGCTTAATCAATAACCTGAGCATTGCTTTACCTTAAGCCAGGAGTAAATGTAATAAACACGTGTGTGGTTTGCCAGCACAGCATGTTTCACTACACTTCGGCACACGTGGCGTAGGTTGCTTACCCCTGCATTAGCCCTTTTTGCCACCGCATTGCACTGACAGTTCATGTTTAGTTGCTTGTTCACTATGAGCCCAATGTCTTTTTCAGAGTCACTGCTTTTCAAGATACCCCATTCTGTAGGTATGATCTGAATTCTTTGTTATTTGATGTAGCACTTTGCATTTGATTGTTTTACAACACATTTTTGTGAGTGGTCCCAGCTTTCCAAGTGACACAGTTTCCTCCGTAGGCCTACTTTGCTCACATTCTTTACCACTCCATCAATCTTTGTCATTGCAAATTTTATCAACAATGATTTTATTATATTTACTTTCACATCAGTGATGAAAAGTTGGGTAGCATCAAGCATAGTACCAAACCCTGTGCAAGCCTACTAGAAGCACACACATTTGATGATTACACATTGACAACTACTTTTTGAGGTCACTCTTAGTCAGTTCTTAATCCATTTAATGTGTGCTTTATTCATACTGCTTAATGCTATTTTTTAATCAGAATGTTCTTCAGTACTAAGTCACATGCCTTACAAAAGTCTAATTATTAGTCCGATGCCCTTACCTCTACCAGCCAAACTTGTAATCTCATCAAAGAATGAAATCAGGATTGCTTGACTAGACCTATCTTCCATAAAACCAAGTTGACTGGTATTAACTGTATTCAGCCAGCTCTTTTATGTATCTGAAGTGCAAGTTATCTGTCCTGCTTATTAAAAAATGTTTATCCCTAGTAGGTGGTGGTTAACATTCTCCTTAAAGTATGGCGGCACTCCAGTCAAAGACGTGGTTGCAGCACATGTAGACATACCCAAGCTAGCTTTAATTTAGCTAGTGTGAGTACTAATAGCACTGAAGCCACAGCAGCACAGGCGTCAGCATGGGCTAGCTACCAGTGTACATATTCAGGGTCCTTGAGCAGGCTCATGTCAATGCCTTTTTTTTTTTTTGAGAATCACAGGCATGGATTTATTATGGAAGCTATAACTTGATCAATAAGTAAAGGCTTGAACAAAGTGATTCAATGAGGCTGGATGAAACGCTGATTGTATTACTTCTCACTGCAGCTGCTCAGAAGCAAAATCTAGGACTGAATGTTCATGACTGATTACCATTTCCAAAATAAGATGAAACCTAATTTGCTGAACCCAAAGGGGAGATGAGCCAACAATAAAGAGAAATTAACACTTTGATCCTGTCAGTAAATCAAATATTAAAAAAGTGTAGTACTACTATTTTTTTTGTCATTTTTTAAAGAAAGACCTTTGCTGCAACATGTCTTAAAACTATGTTTAAACAAGGTTTTCAGAAGGTATGCACTCAGAATTTAAAAGCTGCTTCCAATTAATAATCATTTTAAAGGGGCACAAAGGAGAGTTATTTGCCAAACTCCTATTGAAAGTGATCCCCTAACTTTTCCCTTTGGCCTTTGAAAATCTCCCTGAAAATATCCTTAATTTTTGAAGGCCATTTGACATATAGATAGGCAGACCTGGCAAATAGACGAATAAAATAAATTGCATTCAAGATATAGTTTCAAATATATTGAATTGCAATTCAAACATATGCCAAAAATCAATGAGAAACTGCTTCTTTGAGGTTTTTTCATCAGATGTATTATTTTATTAATGTTTTGTTTCAAGCAGTTCTGAAGAAACACATCTTTGTTGGTAATGAATGTGCTTCTCATGGATCATGGTAATGAAGCTAATAAGTCATGTGTTGTGAAATTCAACCTACATTCTTATGCATAGCCTGGGTGGAATTAGGCAAACATTCCCATTTCTCATTTTCCAGGCCATTTAGTTATTCTTTTCAAGATATAAAGTAATTAGGCTTCTCCATAAAAGTCTTTTTGCTTCTTAATCCACAGAAAAGCCCAGAGTGTGTTCTGGGCTGTAACCCAACATCACTGTCAATAAGTGTTTATTCTATAAATGCTGTAAGTTATGAAAGGAATTTGATCACTGAAACAAGCAAAAATTAATCAAAATATATGGTACAATATTTAATCATAGAAAAAAATAATAATTCCTGAACAGAATGGGAAACTTTGAGCTTCTGATAATGAATGTCCTGCCCCAGATGGGGGGTGGGGGAGAGGGGGTCTCTGGATAACTACTGACCTCCAATTGGCTTGTCCAAGTTCCTTCCTTTCCCTCTTTTGTGTTCCTTCCTTCAACATGTAGTGTTAAAAAGCTGTTTCACTGGGAATACTGATTTTTTCTCAAGAAATGCATTTTCTGTAGTAACATTTCATGGGTTTAAACACTTTGTATTGCCCACGCAATAATCTTTGTTTCCTTGAATGACTTCAGAACACAGCCGTTGCTATCTACACTAAAGCCCAACCATGCTAACGTAAAATACTATACCAGGCAACCTGTAGACAATGAGGTACATCTGAAGGAACTTTTTCCTTTCTTCCAAGGAAGCGTTCTATTTACTGTTCCAACTTGAATTACAGACATTAACGAAATGTAACAAGGAAATCTGACCTAGTGGATGTAGAAGTTTTAATACATATTAGTTGTGCTACTACCAAATTAAACCTTTGTTTTCTCTTCTAATAGTGCAAGCAAGGCAAAGAGTTAAATCTCTCTGCATTCCTTTTAAGATGTGTTTAGTATCATGTTTCAGTGGCAGTAAATTTTTCTCTTTTCTCAAACAAAGAACAAGATGGGCAAGATCCTCCATTGGTGTGCATTGACATCTGCTGAAGATCTGCCCCAGGGAGTGGAAACTCATCACAACTCCCCAGCTGATGATTTCTCTGATATAGGCTTAGGCTCAGGCCTGAAACTGGCTTCTACACTGTTCCCCCCTGTAGTTCCAGCACATAAGGCGATTTCAGCATGGTGAGAATGGGGAGAGGCATAGAGAGGGTGCACTATACTCTTGCAATCCCCAGCTAGTGAATAGTATCTTGAATAAAATTGACACAACAGAAAGTCTGGTCTTTCTTTTCTAAACTAAGATTATTATATGAGAGCCTTATCACCACCTCTTTCTTACTAGTTATCTACCTATTCTGCTCTGAACAAAACTTTTACTCTGCTTTCTCTCTCTCAGTGAGATGATTTGGATCTTCTTCTGCCCTTTTAAACCCAACTTTCAATCACTTCACCTATAATGTTGGGAAAGTCACCTTCACCCAAGGCACATTCCAGTCCCAAGACAGGATTTATCAGTTGAGAATCTCGACCACATTAAAGGTCTAGTCCTGTTTTCATTAAAGCCAATAGCAAAATGCCATAGAGTTCAATGGGAGCAAGAACAGAACCCAACTAATCATTTCAGGGATTTGTCTGTGAAATGTTGCTTCGTGAATATGATTGCAGTAATGTACTCCCAGCTAGATTATATATAGAAATCTTTATTTTTTGTGGGTTATGTCCACTATGAATAGATCCCACTGTCCAAAAGTGTTACTAGTTTAGAGAATCCACATTCTAAGCACTACATTTTTGGATATTCAAAATACCTGACTTGTGTGCACAAATGGCACTAATATGTCCTCACTGGTCCCCAAGCATTCACGGGGTTAGGCTAAAGAACCATGAGTTCTGAGCTGCATTACTTTCAGCGTATTGAGAATAGTGTTAAAATTATAAGTTATCACTTTAAATTTCAGGGTGTTTTCCTGGTCCTTTTTGTAGGCCAAGGTGTTCTGTGAGGAAGTGTGAGAGTTGGGCCTGGCAGCAGTCAGTCTGCAGTCAGCCAACCTATAGTAAGGTAGGGTGAGTTGTGCTTCTCCGTTACAGGGAACAGCCTACTTTGTGTGTCTCTCTGTTTTGGGTTCCTATGTGTTCTGAATTCTAAGGATTAAAGTAGTGTTATGTTGCAACTTTCCAGTGAGAGTGTTTGTTAGTTATCTGTCTCTTCTGTATGTATGCCATGAAATGAACTATGACTAAGGACCAACTTGAATTGCTGGATGATTGTCCAAAAATTGCAGCTGAGTTGCAGACAAACCAGGGAAAATTGCAGAAAAAATAATATTGGATATTTCCCTTAATAAGGTCCATTATTATTTTTCCATGATTTTTGCTGTCTGCCACTCAGGGTTGAGAGTGGGGACCCGGGGCTGAGAGCAGGTGCTCCCCACTGTCGGTTGGCTGGAGCTGAGAGCAGTGATCTGGGAATGAGAGCGGGGGTTCCTGTTCTCAAAATTGTGGTGGAAGCCTAGTATTGCAGGATCCACAATTTTCACAATATTGTGAGTTAAGTAGGGCCTTAACTGTGACAAATGTAAGAAATCCCAGGGTCTTGTTATTGGAACCAGGCTGAGATATGATGGAAGAATATACTATTCCTGGGCTAAATTCCTCTCCATTTATTTACACATACAAGTGTAATGCATATAAACATCAAATTTAAAGACCGTGGAAACAAATAGTAAAAAACTAACTTTTAAAAAAGATTGTACGTATTGTAATATAATTAAACATCCAAGTACATATGTTTATATAACACCGAGTGGGGTGCTGAAGTAATATTACATTTAATTCCATTACATGTTCCATTTTCCTGCGTCTCAGCTCAATTCTTTGCTATGTAATAGGCCAGAGTTCTGCCATTTCAGGACTTTTCAGTAAACATTACACAGAGCTAATCTCACGGCTATCACATGTAAAACCCTGACTGTAGCTGTCATAATAATAGTTCCCAGTCAGCTGGAAAGACAGGGTACCATACAGTTGTTAGTAAACAAATATTTAATACAAAAAAGCATTGTGAATAATATTTGGAATACGTATGAATATTTATTTTTTAAACAAAAGCTGTTGGGTAGTAAATCTACTCATACGAACTTCCCCACTTTGGTGCTGTTACATATATTTAAATGCAGAGTTTCAACATAACATTTACACTCCTGCACTTTAGTATACACATTCCCCTCTGATCTTCTTCCAGAGATGATTTCTCAGTCTCTGTACCATGGCCCTAATATGTAGTGTGTGTCACCTGAATTCTTCAGATCTTGGAAAGTATGGTAACATCGCTGTTCTTTTCCAAACACCGCAGAGCCTTGACAGCAAACACAAATCTGGGGATCCTTACAGCTAACAGCATGCCTGTCCTTGTGTTCATACTGGACTAGTCTACTCAGTGGTGATAAGAAAGAAAACCTGTAGCTGGTAAGATAGGAAATCAAAAGTATGGAGATCAGCATATAAAACATCCATTCCTTGGATTTCCATAATTATCTCACTCTATAGGACATTATCTTTTTGCATGAGCTCAGTTAAGTCAGGCAAACATTTACAAATCTTCACCTCACTGAGCTCTCCTGTTCTCTAAAGGGGATAAAATCCCAGTTTAAAGCAGCTAACGAAACAGAGGCTGCTCTAGCTGCATGAGAATTAGGCAGCTGCCTAGGCTGGCAGATTTGGCCCTGCCATCCCTCTGTCATAATGGACAGATGGCTGTGTTGTGACCCAGTACACCAGGTTGCAATGCTACTCACTTAAGTTTGGTGTGGCCACTCCTCAGTTATGATAGCCCCATAACCTGTGTAGCCTTTTGGAGTGTAGCTAACCCTCTAGCTCCATAATATTTTAAGGTGGATCTAATATTATCCTAATGGAGAGCTTCCCTAGTAAGTAAATCTGGAATAACACTGACCTCTATCCAAAGTAGTACAGGCACTGAGACCCAACCTTCACAATAGATACGTGCCTTAGTCTTGTGTCAGTTAGCTGCTGAGTACACATGGCTGACTTTAACTCCTATATTCATAACATCCTCCCCTCCCCTGAACTCTGATTGGCTCAGCTCTCAAATGGTGAATATGTGTATAGCTATAGAAGAGCTTCTGAGAATGTCTAAAAACTGCCACACCCTATTTCTGGATGTTTCTGGGCCATTCTAGCTGAGTTGTCCAGCCCATGTGTGCAGAGACCACAGAGTATTCCAAATAAAAAATCCATGTCTCCTCCCTCCTGCTTCTCTCCCTTTCTTTGGTCCAAACAAATCAAATGTTGAAGTATAAAGCATGTGGGTTACACTACATTCGACAGCCTGCATTAATAACCTGTCAATGAAGCAAACATAACCCCATTTATTTATATGTGTTGATGCTTTTGAGAATACTTGCCTTCACTTTTTTTCTAGCTTATGCCAGCTGCAAATGACCCAAGGGGGCAAAACCTCAGTTAGAGAAGTACATACTATAGATCAGAGGTTCCCAAACTTGGTTCATGGCTTGTTCAGAGTAAGCCCCTGGCAGGCCGTGAGACACTTTGTTTACTTGAGCGTCCGCAGGTACGGCCGCTCGCAGATCCCAGTGGCCACGGTTCACTGTTCCCGGTCAATGGGATCTGTGGGAAGAGGCATGGTCTGGGCCACCACTTCTCACAGCTCCCATTGGCCAGGAACAGTGCCATAGAGGCATCCTGCTAGACCAGCAGCATAAGAATTTGTATTTGAAGTATCCTTCCAGGGCTGGATGAGTTTAATAATTAAAGCTAGATAAATAAATTTTAACAAATAATCCAATGATTTTGCTTCTTTTTTTTCTGTTTCAAATTCTTCACAAAAAGGTCCCAATTTTCTGAAATCTATTTGATCAGAATTATTTTCCATTAATAAGTCCATATAATAACCATATAGGTTACATTATGTTGTTTCTGTTCCCTGTATGGATGAATGCAACCCTAAGAATCAAGCTCCTGCTACAGTGCTTGTGATTATAAATCTGAGTCACCATAAATATTCTGTAAAATTCACTTCAACTATGCTTTTTCTGTGAATATTCCTGCCAGTGATCTCATTTGCTAAAATATTTCATATAGGGGAAAGAGGTCACTTGAAAAGCAAGTTTAACAAGCCTTAATGTATTTTTGATAAGTTTTATTAGAAGGCTAGCATTTTTATGATGATGTCCAAATTAATCAGTGTCCCCATGTAATAATTTAAGACCGAGGACTCTAGGCATCACCCATAAAGTAATCTAGATTCCATTTTTTATTACTGCCCATTAGACAGCAAGAAATTAAAAGAGCAGATCACCGTACAACACAACTCAGACAGTTTCTATATTGCCTTGCAAAATCAACCTGACTGCAGGTTATGGATTGTTACATTTTTATTTCAATAGCTGCATTCTGAAGTATAGAGTTAATAGACAATTAGGAAAGGGTTTTGTCTGGCCCAAGTAATCTGTTAAAATGTAACATTAATTGTTCCAGCATTTACTTTTTTCTTTTCGATGTGTTAATATATTTGCATTCCCTCCCTCCAACCCCATTCCCCGCACACACCTTACCTCACAAACTGCAGTGGTGTAAATTGCAGTGTTAGAACCTGTGTATTTTTACTAAAGGCAATAAAAATTTTTTAGCTGGATATAAATTAGGAGCATAGATGTTTAATTATTTTCACACACATCCTTGAGAAAATGTTTGTGCAGTATTCACTCAGCTCTATTAATAACAAAGTTTCATCTGGCATGTAAACTAGTACAATAGAAAAGTACATTGTTTAAATGAACAGTGAGATAGACTAGGACGTAAGTATACTGATTGCCCTGCTGTTGATATTAAACTTGTAGAGGCGATATCCTAGTGTATTTAAATATCCACATTATATTTGTGGATAGCATCACTGAGCATAGGTTTCAGAGTAGCAGCCGTGTTCTTTTTACTGAGCATAGGGGAATTTGTAGAGAAGGAGAGGAATAATTGAATTCCATATAACATGTATTTGAAATCTAAATCATCAAGATAAAGTTTCTCCTTTATGAAATGACCACTTTACATGAACTTACTAGAACTGCAAATACTTACTTCAAAACGTAAGAGACACTTCTCAGCTCTTTTGTATTGATTTCTGGGTTAATTAAGTAGAGACAGTTATAAAAAGAGATGTTTTCTGTTCTTTTTATTGGATCAGTCCTTTATGGACAAAGAGAGAATCCTGCTAGGGAAACGGCTGAAAGAATAAAATAGAATAGTGGGAGGAGGATTTAAAACTAACCAAGCAAAAGGTGTCCGTGCGTGCATGTGCGCAAAACAAAAAAAGATTCCACTGCACACACTTCTCCCTCTAGGGAGAGACAATGAAAGAACATAAGAACGGCTGTACTGGGTCAGACCAAAGGTCCATCTAGCCCAGTATCTGTCTACCGACAGTGGCCAATGCCAGGTGCCCCAAAGGGAGTGAATCTAACAGGCAATGATCAAGTGATCTCTCTCCTGCCATCCATCTCCATCCTCTGACGAACAGAGGCTAGGGACACCATTCTTACCCATCCTGGCTAATAGCCATTTATGGACTTAGCCACCATGAATTTATCCAATTCCCATTTAAACATTGTTATAGTCCTAGCCTTCACAACATCCTCAGATAAGGAGTTCCACAAGTTGACTGTGCGCTGCGTGAAGAACTTTTTATTTGTTTTAACCTGCTGCCTATTAATTTCATTTGGTGACCCCTAGTTCTTGTATTATGGGAATAAGTAAATAACTTTTCCTTATCCACTTTCTCAACATCACTCATGATTTTATATAGCTCTATCATATCCCTCCCTTTGTCTTCTCTTTTCCAAGCTGAAGAGTCCTAGCCTCTTTAATCTTTCCTCGTATGGGACCCTCTCCAACCCCCTAATCATTTTAGTTGCCCTTTTCTGAACCTTTTCTAGTGCTAGAATATCTTTTTTGAGGTGAGGAGACCACATCTGTACACAGTATTCGAGATGTGGGCATACCATGGATTTATATAAGGGCAATAATATATTCTCAGTCTTATTCTCTATCCCCTTTTTAATGATTCTTAACATCCTGTTTGCTTTTTTGACCGCCACTGCACACTGTGTGGACATCTTCAGAGAACTATCCACGATGACTCCAAGATCTTTTTCCTGACTCATTGTAGCTAAATTAGCCCCCATCATATTGTATGTATAGTTGGGGTTATTTTTTCCAATGTCCATTAATTTACATTTATCCACATTAAACTTCATTAGCCATTTTGTTGCCCAATCACTTAGTTTTGTGAGATATTTTTGAAGTTCTTCACAATCTGCTTTGGTCTTAACTATCTTGAGTAGTTTAGAATCATCTGCAAACTTTGCCACCTCACTGTTTACCCCTTTCTCCAGATCATTTATGAATAAATTGAATAGGATTGGTCCTAGGACTGACCCTTGAGGAACACCACTAGTTACCCCTCTCCATTCTGAGAATTAACCATTAATTCCTACCCTTTGTTCCATGTCTTTTAACCAGTTCTCAGTCCATGAAAGGACTTCCCTTTTAACCCATGACAGCTTAATTTATGTAAGAGCCTTTGGTGAGGGACCTTGTCAAAGGCTTTCTGGAAATCTAAGTACACTATGTCCATGGGATCCCCCTTGTCCACATGTTTGTTGACCCCCTTCAAAGAACTCTAATAGATTAGTAAGACACGATTTCACTTTACAGAAACCATGTTGACTATTGCTCAACAGTTTGTTTTTCTATGTGTCTGACAATTTTATTCTTAACTATTGTTTCAACTAATTTGCCCGGTACCGACGTTAGACTTACCGGTCTGTAATTGACGGGATCACCTCTAGAGCCCTTTTTAAATATTGGCGTTACATTAGCTAACTTCCAGTCATTGGGTACTGAAGCCGATTTAAAGGACAGATTACAAACCTTAGTTAATAGTTCTGCAACTTCACATTTGAGTTCTTTCAGAACTCTTGGGTGAATGCCATCTGGTCCCGGTGACTTGTTAATGTTGAGTTTATCAATTAATTCCAAAACCTCCTCCAGTGACACTTCAGTCTGTGACAGTTCCTCAGATTTGTCACCTACAAAAGCCAGCTCAGGTTTGGGAATCTCCCTAACATCCTCAGCCGAGAAGACTGAAGCAAAGAATCCATTTAGTTTCTCTGCAATGACTTTATTGTCTTTAAGTGCTCCTTTTGTATTTTGATTGTCAAGGGGCCCCACTGGTTGTTTAGTAGGCTTCCTGCTTCTGATGTACTTAAAAAACATTTTGTTATTACCTTTGGAGTTTTTGGTTAGCTGTTCTTCAAACTCCTCTTTGGCTTTTCTTATTACACTCTTGCACTTAAGTTGGCAGTGTTTGTGCTCCTTTCTATTTGCCTCACTAGGATTTGACTTCCACTTTTTAAAGGAAGTCTTTTTATCTCTCACTGCTTCTTTTACATGGTGGTTAAGCCACGGTGGCTCTTTTTTAGTTCTTTTACTGTGTTTCTTAATTTGGGGTATTCATTATAATATAAGATATACTTATCTCCTAGAACTGGAAGGGACCTTGAAAGGTCATTGAGTCTAGCCCCCTGCCTTCACTAGCAGGACCAAGTACTGATTTTTTGCCCCAGATCCCTAAGTGGTCCCCTCCAGGATTGAACTCACAACCCTGGGTTTAGCAGGCCAATGCTCAAACCACTGAGCTGTTCCCCCCCTTATGGTGCCTTTAAAAAGGGCCTATGCAGCTTGCAGGGATTTCACTTTTGTCACTGTACCTTTTAACTTTTGTTTAACTAACCCCCTCATTTTTGTATAGTTCCCCCTTTTGAAATTAAATGCCACAGTGTTGGGCTGTTGAGGTGTTCTTCCCACGACAGGGATGTTGAATGCTATTGTATTATGGTCACTATTTCCAAGTGGTCCTGCTATAGTTACCTCTTGGACCAGCTCATGTGCGCCACTCAGGATTAAATCTAGAGTTGCCTCTCCCCTTGTGGGTTCCTGTACCAGCTGCTCCATGAAGCAGTCATTTACAGTATCGAGAAATGTTATCTCTGCATTTTGTCCTGAAGTGAAACGTTCCCAGTCAATATGGGGATAATTGAAATCCCCCACTATTATTGGGTTCTTAATTTTGATAGCCTCTCTAATTTCCCTTAGCATTTCATCATCACTATTACTGTCCTGGTCAGGTGGTTGATAATAGATCCCTAATGTTATATTTTTATTAGAGCATGAAATGTCTATCCATAGAGATTCTATGGAACATGTGGATTCGCTTAAGATTTTTACTTCATTTGAATCTACATTTTCTTTCACATATAGTGCCACTCCTCCCCCTGCACGACCTATTCTGTCCTTCCGATATATTTTGTACCCCGGAATGATTGTGTCCCATTGATTGCTCTCAGTCCACCACGTTTCGGTGATGCCTATTATATCAATATCCTCCTTTATCACAAGGCACTCTAGTTCACCCATCTTATTATTTAGACTTCTAGCATTTGTGTACAAGCACTTTAAAAACTTGTCCTTGTTTATTTGTCTGCCCTTTTCTGATGTGCCAGATTCTTTTTTATGTGACTGTTTATCATCTGATCCGGCCCTTACATTATCCTCTTCCGTCCTCTGCTCCTGACTATAACCTGGAGATTCTCTATCATCAGACTCTCCCCTAAGAGAAGTCTGTGTCCGATCCACATGCTCCTCTGCAGCAGTTGGCTTTCCCCCATCTTCTAGTTTAAAAACTGCTCTACAACTTTTTTAATGTTTAGTGCCAGCAGTCAGGTTCCACGTTGGTTTAGGTGGAGCCCATCTCTCCTGTATAGGCTCCCCCCATCCCAGAAGTTTCCCCAGTTCCTAATGAACGTGAACCCCTCCTCTCTACACCATCATCTCATCCACGCATTGAGACTCTGAAGCTCTGCCTGCCTACCTGGCCCTGCGCGTGGAACTGGGAGCATTTCTGAGACTGCCACCATAGAGGTCCTGGATTTCAGTCTCTTCCCTAGCAGCCTAAATTTGGCTTCCAGGCAGTGATGAGCTGCCAAAATATTAGCAACCGGTTCCCTCCTCCTCACCCCAGGAGGGGGTCGTGACCCCCCCCGCCCCCCGGGACTCCTGCCCCACCCCGCAGGACCCCTGCCCTATCCATCCCCCTTCCCTGTCCCTTAACTGTCCCCTGCCACCCCACCCAACCCCTCCTCTTATTCCTGATGCCCCCCCGGCACCCCTGCCCCATCCTACCACCCCTTCTCTCTGTCCCAACTGCCCCTGGAACCCCTGCCCCTGACTGCCTCCCACTGCCCCATCCATCCCCTGGTCCTTCCTGACTGCCCCACCAGGACCCTTGCCCCCATTCAATTCCCCTGTTCCCTGCCCTCTGACTGCCCCCCAGTCTCAACCCTAATCCACCCCCGCCCTCTATCCAACACCCTCTCCCTGCTCCCTGTCCCCCTTACCGTGCTGCCTGAAGATGGGGGTCATGCCACCCAGAGTCGGGGCTGGGAGCCACCGGTGCTGGGCTGCAGTTGGGGTCCAGGTCAGAGCCGGGGGCCGGCCCAGAGCCGTGTTGCCCAGCCGGAGCCGGGGTCCAGGTCCGGGTCCGAGCCGGGGGCCGGCCCAGAGCTGCGCCTCCCGGCTGGAGCCAGGGTCCGGGTCCGGGTCCAAGCCGGGGGCCGGCCCAGAGCCGCGCCACCCGGCCGGAGCCGGGATCTGGGTCCGGGTCCGAGCCGGGGGCCGGCCCAGAGCCGCGCTGCCTGGCCGGAGCCGGGGTCTGGGTCAGAGCCGGGGGCTGGCCCAGAGCCGCGCTGCCCAGAGCCGGGGGCCGGCCGGAGCTGCGCCGCCCGGCCGGAGTTGGGGTTGGGGGCCTGCCCGGAGGGGGCCGGGGATGCCCGGCGCCTAGAGCCCTCCTTGTGCCTCCCCTCTCCAGCTCACCTGCAGGAAGCTGCTGCTTCCTTCTCAGCCCTCCCAGGCTTCCCGCGCTAACAGCTGATTGGCGGGAAGCCCGGAGGGGGAGCCTTCAGAGGAGGAGGCAGAGCTGGATCCAGGTGAGCTGGGGCCAGGGGCAGCGCAGGGCAGGGAGCTGCTGCAGGCGGAGCCTTTGTTAAATTTAAAAGCACTTTACAACCGGTTCTAAAAGGGTTTCTAAATTTAACAACCGGTTCGCGCGAACCGGCTGCAGCTCACCACTGCTTCCAGGACATCTCTCCTACCTCTCCCTATGTCATTGGTACCTACATGTACCACGACCACCGGCTCCTCCCCAGCACTACACATAAGTCTGTCTAGATGCCTCGAGAGATCCGCAACCTTCGCACCAGGCAGGCAAGTCACCATACGGTTCTCCCCATCATCACAAACCCAGCTATCTACGTTTCTAATAATCGAATCTCCCATTACTAACACCTGCCTTTTCCTAAAAACTGGAGTTCCCTCCCCCGGAGAGGTAACCTCAGTGCAAGAGGCAACCCCAGCACCATCTGGAAGGAGGGTCCCAACTACGGGAAGGTTTCCCTCTGCTCCCATTGACTGCTCTGCTTCCCTGGGCCGTTCTTCCTCCTCAACAGCGCAGGGGCTGTCTGAGCAGAGGTGGGACAATTCTACAGTGTCCCGGAAAGCCTCATCAACATACCTCTTTGCCTCTCTTAGCTCCTCCAGTTCCACCACCCTGGCCTCCAAAGTCCGTACATGGTCGCTGAGGGCCAGGAGCTCCTTGCACCGACTGCACACATACGCCACCCACCCACAGGGCAGGTAATCATACATGCAACGCTCAGTGCAATAAACTGGATAGCCCCCACTCTGCTGCTGGGCTTCTGCCTGCATTGTCTCCTAGTTAATGGAAGGGTGGTTTACAGAAAGGGGTTTTGAAATGTGGTTTGGTTTATAGGTTTTAAGGGGACTACAGGGGAAGGGTTAGGACTGACAAGGGACTCCCGCTCCCTTCCCACTGCCCTTCCAAACTTCCTTGCGAAACTCCCTGATAGCAGCCCCTGGTCGCCTGTGCACGGCTTTATAAAGCCCAGGCTTGAACGAATGCCCTGCCCACTGATTAAGACTCAGCCAATTACCAGAGGCTTCGAGCTTTCAAACCTTCCTTTGAAGCTCACGGCCTCCAACTGCCAGCCACAGCACATGGTCCTTCAAACAACCAACCAAACAGACTGACAAACACAAGCTAGGCACACAGCAAGTAACCCCCGAACACAAACAAACACACACTACAGACAGTCACTTACCTCACAGATGCTGTATTTGCTCCTCCTTCACCTGGAGAACTCCCTTGCGAAACTCCCTGTTAGCAGACCCTGTTCGCAAAGCTCCCTGGTCGCTTGTGCGCGGCTTTATAAAGAACAAACAACGCATGACAGCTATGTAGTCACATTGCTCAATGCACTAGAGGAAGCCACTAAGATTCTACATTGATAAGTGAGATATAAAAACCTATACAGAATAAAATAGAATGTTGGGTCAGATTGTTAAAGAAACTTCCATTTAGACATCTGCATTAATGGACAGACTTTCAAAACTGCTCAGCACCCACTATCTCCTGTTCTTCTTCAGTAAGAGTGCAGCACTTTTGAAAATGTAGCCACTTCATTTAGGTTCTGTCAAGGTTCCCCCCCCTCTCTGAACTTTAGGGTACAGATGTGGGGACCTGCATGGACACTTCTAAGCTAGTAATTAAGCTTAGATCTGGTAACACTGCCACCATCCAGAAATTTCAGTGTCTGGATCACTTTCTGTCCCCCCAAAACCTTCCCCTCCCTGGGCAGTCTTGAGAGGCTTTTTCACCAAGTTCCTGGTGAACACCGATCCAACCCCTTGGATCTTAACACAAGGAGAATTTAACCATCCCCCCTCCCTTCCCCCACCAATTCCTGGTGAGTCCAGATCCAATCCTCTTGGTTCTTAACACAAGGACAAAATCAATCAGGTTCTTAAAAAGAAAGCTTTTAATTAAAGAAAGATAAAAATTATCTCTGTAAAATCAGGATGGAAAATACTTTACAGGGTAATCAGATTCATATAGCCCAGAGGAACCCCCTCTAGCCTTAGGTTCAAAGTTACAGCAAACAGAGGTAAAATCCTCTCAGCAAAAGTGAACATTTACAAGTTGAGAAAACAAAAATAAGACTAAACGCCTTGCCTGGCTATTACTTACAAGTTTGAAACATGAGAGACTGGTTCAGAAAGATTTGGAGAGCCTGGATTGATGTCTGGTCCCTCTTAGTCCCAAGAGCGAACAACCCCCAAACAAAGAGCACAAACAAAAGACTTTTCTCCACCAAGCTTTGAAAGTATCTTGTCCCCTTATTGGTCCTCTGGTCAGGTGTCAGCCAGGTTTACTGAGCTTCTTAACCCTTTACAGGTAAAAGAGACATTAACCCTTAACTATCTGTTTATGACAGGTTCCTATATGAGTAACTGAAAAACCTGGTCTATTATCAATTGAGAGAGAGACCCAAGATGAAGATTTAGAGCCATACCTGAATTTCCCTAGAATTTGAGTGTTTGAGCATGGGATTTCCATTGGGCTCATCTCTAATTGAAATGAGTCATATTAAAGGCATTTTTGGAGAGGGTAAGAGATGGTATGAAAATGGGAAATTAGTGATGAGTGAACCTGCCCAGCAACAAATGTTTCCTCTTCCACTGTGGCAGGATACCTCCTTTGCTTCCTCGGCCTCAGTGTTTCTCCCTCAGGCAGTAGGGGGGGCCAGAGTAAATCAGCCTGACTCCAGAGAGTTTTTCTCTTTACTCTGGTTTTCTCTGTTAATGGGGTGGGCCTCAGGCTAAGCCTAAGAATTTCCCTTAAGCAAACAACCCCTCCCCCAACGCATAATATAAACAAGTAGTGTTCCCTGCCCCCTCTCCAGGGTGTCACCACCAGGCTGGCTCCTAATTGCCAATCTTTCTCCAAGCAGCTGTTAACTTAGGGTCTGTCTACACTGCGAAGTTGTTGACACAACTTTTGTTTTTCACTTAAAAAAGCTCCACCCATGAAAGACAAAGGTTTTGCTGACGCAAGTGAGAGTGTGAACACAGCTTTGTCGGTAGGAGCACGTGGGACTGGAAGTATTTTGTCGGCAACAGTGCTAACAAAGCACCGACAAAGAGCGTTTACACACGCTGACTTTTAGCGACAAAGCTGTGTCGACACAGCCTTGTCACTAAAAGCTGCATGGTGTAGACAAGCCCTTAGTTTCTTTCCCTGTAGGGAGGAGAGACCATTCCACTAAGGGGAAGCCTTTCCTTCCTGCAACAGCTTCTCTCTCCACTCCTCCTCTCTCACCAGAAGAAGGGTTTTTAAAGGTCACTGGCAGGCCTTAACTGGCCTCAGGTGTCTCTAGTTAACATGGGATAACCTTTTTTCAGGTCATAGGGAACAGGGCCTTCACCATTCTAGGGATAATACATCTGCCCTCCACCACACTCTTATATCTGTGATCAGTGACTGTCTCACCACGTTACTTCCTCAAGCCTAAAACCACTCTCTCATCCTGCCTCCCCTTATAGATTCATATGCACTTATGTTTGAAACGCAACCTAATCTGTCTGCTTGGTCTTGGACTAATTTCCCCTATTATGTCGTGTGCTTCAGGAATTTTTTTATTAGCGGTGTCTATCTATTTTGTGCTTATCAGTCAGGAAAAATCCGTAGAAGAAAAGTTTTGAAAGGTGAAAGTGGCCTTGTGCCCAGTAAAGAGAGACTGGAGATCAGCAGGGCTCTATCCTGGGATCAACAATTGAACTGGGTGGTGGCATAGGGACATTATAGAGAGTTGTAGGAGGTTGGCAGAACTTGCAGAGAAATTGTGTGGAGGTAAGGGCAGATTTTAGAGCCTTGATAGAATATCTGATGAGAACATGCCGTCTGGTTAGAGAAAATGTGTATCTCCTTCAAAACCTTCTAAAAAGTCTTGGCTTCTGGTTGGTGAAAGATTACTGTTTATCAAGGCTGTTATTTTTATGACCTAGTTCACACATCCTTAGGGAATATTTAGTCTTTTAAGTGAGACATTTCTATTTTCATAAGTATATTGTGTGGTGTATACAGATATTATGGGATATTGATCAGCCTTTAGGTTAAACAGCTCATATCTATCATACCAGGCCCCCAAAGGTCCTGAAACCCACATTGCTTATTGAATGAAATGATCAACCTCAAAACTCAACCGAGTTCTTCTTTAACAACTAGTTTTGCAAGGTCAATTCTACAGATCTCTACTAGATAAGTCAGACTTGCCTTTTGTATTTATCCTTAGATTCCTCAGGACTGAAATCCTGAGATCTGGGGAAGAAACATCCAAACCGCACAGGTTTCCAATTTTAGTAACTAAATATATAATTCAGCAAAAGCATAAAATAAAACACATTTAACAAACCAAATTAAAATAAAATAGGTTAATATAAAATCATCAAATTAATGTAATTACTAAGATGATTAAACCATGTCAAATAGACCAACAATTCCTTATACACCGGATTCTACTTTGTTAAGGAAGCAGTCCTGTTCAGTGATCAGCTTCAAAGTAACAGGGCATTATCAGTCTCAAGGCCACTTGATGTATTTCTGTTCTAATCAAATAACTGAGACAGGGAGAGTCAAATCACTCCCAGATTGAAGTCAATGTTGAGATGCCAGTTAAGGCATCCTGCCCAAATTACTGATGATTGGGCGATGGCCAGTCTTGTTACCCCTTCCCCAACATAGTGTTACATGAAACATTACAATACAATACAACATTTCACAGTTTTTTACCGTTAACATTCAAATCACAAATGTAGGTGAAAATAACATGATTTCTCAAGATTAAACATACAACTCCTAACTCATGAAATACATATGTGTGTATGCATGCAACATTTTAGACAAGAGAGTTGTTAAACCTAGCACTGTTTTAAGTATTTGAGGAGCTATTCTATAGGTGGCATTCTCAAATACGTTCTTTGGATTCTATCTACACATGCTCACTACCAGCCATCTGCTGGAGTACAAAATAAGCCCAAGAATGCTGAGGTAGAGGCAGCCCTCTATAATAAAGTTTGGAGAAGGAAAAAAAAACCCAAATAAGCTGATACTTGGCATTACATTATGACAATCATGCTGCACGACAGACCCCGGTCGTCGTCAGGCGGAATTGAACCAGGGACCTCTGGAGCCTAGTGCATAAGCCACTACCACATGAGCTAAAAGCCAACTGCCTGTTAGCTCAGGCTGTAGGGTAAAATCCTTTTATCTCTCTTTTTAAGTGGTCTCAGAATCACTAGATGAGACACACACCATACCCAGGAGGTGTGTGGGCTACATACTTCCCCTAGCTGCGGATGCACGTCCCAAGCTTCAGAGTCTTCCCAGGTGAAATCCCAGATGAACAATAACTCTTGTGGTTTCATTTACCTTCAGGAAGCCAGTATGTGGTTGAAAAGATTAGCTTGTGGTCTTATTAGTGTAGATGTTTTAACGTTGGTGGACGTGCTGGCTGGCTAGCTAGAAGTTACCTGCCTGTCGATGATAAATCTTAGATGTCTTGCATTGATGTCTTGCATTACTCCTTGGTGGCTGGAAGGGTAAAGCAAGTACTGGCCTTTTTTGTCAGGCATGCTGGCATCACATGGCCAGAGGCTGGAAGGCAATGGGTATAGCAGCAGTTATTAGAAGTAAACAAGCCAGGAATCCAAACACTTCAACAAGCAAGGCCTTTTTTTTTTTCTTTCAGTTTTTGAAGATGGTGGCTGGCCTGGCAAGTTGTGCCCCCTTTGGAATTCCTCTTCAGGAATCTATTGGTGAATCAAAATGGATCATGCCCTTTTTAAGACACTGACATCTCCCAGTGGGGTTTGATGAGATCACCTTTATGCAAACAAAGAACCTCCAGTAACTTCAAACTTGGAAAGTCCACATATCTAAAATATATTCAGATATTGAGTCAGGATGTCTGTAGATATTTTGGGATGTTTGAGATTATGGGTCAGTTTTCAGGCATTATCTCAACCATGCCAAAACACTGATCATAAATTCACTCAGTCTTGCCCACAGAGTGGCAGTTACTCTTTAAACAGTATTTTGACACACACAAACTAGGTGAATCGTTAGACTTGAACTTGACCAGAGAAACAAGTCTTTTCTTCCTAGAATCACCGTGTAGGTGTTCCATTATATATACTGGCCTATCTGCCTCACAACATAGAGAAAATGTTGTTACAAACAGCACTGAATCCAAAGTCTGGCTTGTAATCAGGACAGGAGCAGAAGTTCAGGCAGGCATTGTGTTTTTTGTTTTGTTTTGTTTTAAACTGTTTGGTCCATTCTACACCGATACCATCCAATTGTAGATAAACCATGTACTTTGATTTCAGATTGTGAGAAAATGACTCTGAAGTGCAAGATTAACTTATATAAAAGAATCACTAAGAGAGAGAATTGCTGTCCACAGTTTCCACTAGCTCTTTAAAAATCTCTCGTCAATGCTAGTACAACAAAAAGCAGAGAAGCAATGATTTAATAATGTGTGTGGGATACTATTTTTCATCTTTTTGTCTATGGATACAAATGAGTTCCAAGTCATCTCTTGTTTTTCAGGGACTATCCAGTCTCAACTCAAATTTCAGTCACACACTCACTAGCTGAATTAATACATCCATTAATGTAAATGAATGTTCCTGTGTATGGCTTCCCATTTAATAGAAGACACCATTTAAACAGTAATGCTGTTATCTGGGGAGCAACAGAGTTGCAATGAAAGTACATCATGATACTGGACAAGCCACTGATGTTGGACGGAGGCCCTATTTGCACTGGGATGATAAATGAATTTGCTGCCCGCCCTGCATCATTGGCAGGGGCAGCTGTGAAATGCCTAACATGTGGTATACCCAGTTGTTGTGAATAAAGCCGACCAATAACCAGGAGCAGGCAGTGGTGAAGACTTGCTTTTCTTTGTGTATCATAGCTAAGGAAGGCTGGAAAGAAATGGAAGTACAGCAAATCGTTAGTGCCTGATTCTGCTCCTACTGAAGACAATGTCAGCACTCCTATTGATTTCAATGGGCCCTTGATCAGGTCTACCATAATATATATTTTAAAGAGAAGGGTAAATAAACAATTAGAAATATCTAAGCTGTGAATGTGAACAATGGTACATTTGTTACTCAATATTCACTATATCATCCAGGCATCAAAATATAAGCTTTTAAAGTTGTCTTTGGGTAGCAGTGACTTTGAATTTCATGTCTTTGACACAAAATTACACCTTGACATGTGAATCTGATGCAGAGCATCCAAAGTAGAAGCTTGGTATTATCTCCTTTAGTTCACAGCAGGTGACTAATTCCCACAGATCCAGAATGCTAATTTCAGTGAAATTGCACGTACACTAGGCTCAATCAGATTAAACAGTGTACTTCATTTCTCTCCAAGCACCTGTCATTGTTACACACAGTTTTAAACTGTTGTTCTTTTATTAACTGATAAGTGCATACAACTAAGCTGTCTAAAAGCCTCAGTCCTTCAAAGACTTATGCTTGTGCTTAATTTTACATAGTCCAACTGACTTCAGTGGGAATACTCACAGGGTTAAATCCTAGCTCTGTTGAAGTCAGTTGCAAAACTCCCATTGACTTTATAGGCTCGGGATCTTACCCATCGTGTTTCATGTATCACATGCGAGGTAATATAACATGAAAGGATTCCATGCTTGAAAAACTAAACTTACTCTTTATTGAAAGAACTATTTAAAGATATGCTCAAACTTCAGCTAACATTCTAGTCATGTGCATGTTATAATACAGACTGACTTCATGGAATGTCCTCTAAACTCTTCCTTTCTGCAATCTGTGTTCCTCCCTCCAAGTTCCATGTGGGTTGCTGCAACTTTCCTTTTTACAATTTATGTTGTGTCTTTTGTGCAAGTGTTTCCATGCTATTACTAGTACATGTCCCCTTATAAGGACATGGCCTTTACCACCAGTTATTGCAACCTGCTAGGTCTCAGACTCCTTCAAATATGCTGGTCTTGAATCAGTCCCAGACATCTTTGTGTTCTCCTGTTGGTAAATACTTGCTTCCAATCTGTTGCCTCCATTCCATTGTGTGGTGTCCTGTTGGTCCACTATATCGCTCATATGCCTGGCTTCTTCTGCCACTCCTACCTTAGACCAGCTAATGGCTGAGGGTCTTTTTAAGTCTGCCTTGTCCTGGCCTGGGCCCTCTGTGTCTGGGTGTGCCAGCTGTCTTTCATCACTCCAAAGTTGTTTTTGGTTTAAGCTCCACTGCTGTCCTGTGTGTGTAAATACCACTGTAGATACCACCGTGTCACACTGCAACTTAGACTTTTGCCTTTGGCCATAGCTTTATTTAGCTGTTTGATGTCTGGCCCCAGACTCTCTCACCTATGTACAGTGGCTTCATATTTTTGGCTCCTTTGTTGTAGTGGGCTGTCTCCTTAGCTTGGTATTCTCTTAACTTCATCTGTATCCTGTGTCTTGTTCCTCCATTGACTGCAGCAGACTGCCCCCCTCCAGGGAAGGAGTCTTGGTTCTCCAACCTATCAGTCTCTGTATGGCACTACTATTTAGTCCCTGGGAATGCGTATTGCAATGGTCCAATGTTGCCAGGTAGGGATCCCAGCCTGTCTGTTTTTCCTTTGTCATCAGTCTCTTGGCTGTCTCTACTGCCTGCTCTGCCTTCCCACCTTGTGAATACCAAGGGGAAGAGTACTTGTGCTCAAACTTTCATTTGATGCTGAATCATTTGAATTTTGCTGCAGCATACTGTGGCCCATTGTCTGAGCATGACATGTAAGCCAAACCTTGAGAAAGTATTCCCACAAGCTTGAAGCTTTGAAGAGATAAATGAAGATTGTTAATATGAAGATTTTTCATTTCTTTGCTATCTGGACTCTTGCAAGGGCTGGAGGTAAGAAACAAGAGGAAGAGATCCCCAGGGTCAACCTCGGTCTAAAAAGACGTTCAATGCTGAGAGATTATTGCTACATCTCTGTCATTGTTTGGAGTCATAAACTGAACTCATTTGTGTATATATGTTGCCTGCTTTAACCTGTGAATAACTCTCTCATTTCCTTTTCCTAGTTAATAAATCCTTAATTAGTTTAGTATAGGATTGGCTACCAATGTTGTGTGAGATCTTAGGTACAAATTGATCTGGGGTAAGTGACTGACTGGTCTCTTGGGACTGAGATCAACCTGAATATGTTGTGATTTTTGGTGTAAGTGACCATTTATCACTAAGTCCAGCTTGCGTGGGTGGCAAGATAGACTGGGGAGTGGACAGGGGACTGTCTGTGACTCAATGGTAAGACTGTTATCGTGAGCCAGGAGCAGGGCCGGCTCCAGGCACCAGCTTATCAAGCAGGTGCTTGGGGCAGCAACTCCGGAGCCGGGCGGCACTTTCAGGTATTCGGCGGCAATTCCGCGGAGGGTCCCTCACTCCCGCTCATAGCGAAGGACCTCCCGCTGAATTGCCGCAGATTGTGATCACGGCTTTTTTATTTTTTTTTTTTTGCCTGCTTGGGGCGGCAAAACCCCTGGAGCTGGCCCTGGCCAGGAGTTCACCTATGTTACTGGGTTGGTGAAATCTATAGAACATACCCCATCAGTTTGGGGTGTCTGCCCTGAGGCTGGCACTCTTGGTCATGAGATATTCCAGATAGCATGAGAGAGACAAGCTGCAGATTTATGCAAATTCAGGGGACATTACCTAGTCATCGTGGGCTATTTATCCAGGTATACAGAAATAATGTACTTAAAAGACATATGTTGCAGTTTGATGGAGAAATTGGAAGTGGACTTTTGCTCACTTTGGTATTCCAGAATCACTAGTGAGACCTCTACACGAGGCTGATCAAAACTATGTGCATTGTTACTGGGACTTTACGTGCAACTCCATTGCCATGGCTGCCAATGCTTAGTGATGTAGCACCGCCCCATATTAGCCACGAGAAGACCTCTGTCATCCTGCTGGCCAAGATCCATGAGAACAGTGCCCTGCCTTTTTGTACACAGATCTCTTCAACCACCCACCAGCTCACCTATCTTCTAGATGCCCTCTGTGGTCATTTATGCCACCGCGGGATGTGAGGGTAGCATCTGTTTGGTGCAACGAGTGGTCACCGATGACAATTGTCAATCACTCTCTCATTACTGACCCAACCTAATTAGATCTGAATGGGTTTCAAACAGGACAGGGCAACTGTGCATCTAATCTCTTTAAATGTTTTTTTTTTCTAATGACTCATGATGCAGTTGTGGTCAACTTCAGATTATGCTGCATATCCTTGATGAGTGCCTGACATATTTTGATGGCAAGCTACTGGCTCTCCACTTGGTTGATGCGGATGCATGCTGTTAGGCACATTGTGCATACACTGAGACACTAGTGACAGACAAAGGACCACAGTTCATTGCAGCAGAACTGAAGTAATTCCAAATGAAATATGATTTTGATCATAGTACTAGCAGACCACCTTACCTATAAGCAAATGGAGACATTGAGAGAGCTGTACAGACATCCAAGAAAATCCTACAGCAGAAGGATCGTTTTCTGGCTCTTCTGAATTACAGTTCAACACCAATAGCAACTATTGGATATAGTGCAGCAGAACCCCAGATGGGAAGACCACTCAGAAGTGGTTAGATATGAAGAGAATAGCCAAATTGGACAAAAAGGCTAAAACTTTTACAACAGACATCACTCAGTTATAGAATTGCCAGGCCTAGACCCTGGAGACTGTGTTTGTGTCAAATTAGATGGAGAAAAAGAACAGACAACTCCAGGTGTCATAAAGAAAAATAATTCCAGTGCCCAGATCATATGTTATCCAGACTGACTGTGGAGAGGTCAACAGAAACTGTCAGTCTGTTCCTCAGAAAGAATAATCAACAGAGGAAATTTTACAAATGGTAGATACAGGAGAAGACGACGCAAGGATGCCAAACAGAATATAGTCAGTTGTCACAAATAATGGACAGCCAGGTGACTGAGCTGTTACACGTTCAGGTCAGGTAATTAGAAAACCAGTATGACTCAGATACTTAACAGACTGATCCATACAACTTCAAAGACAGCATGATAGTGTAAATATTGTAAATGGTAGGGAAGTAGACCTTAAATGGAGAGATGTAATGGAATGCTCAACTATATTATACTCTTCAGCCACAGTATGTAAAATACCTTATTTAAATGAACCTCACCCCTACCTGTCAGAACATTAAAGGATCTTATAATGAACACATCAGATGTGTTCAAGCAAACTCTGTGACCAGTCCATATATGATACAAAAGAACATAACAACTGCCTCTCCAGACACAGAACAATTGATTTGGTCAGCACATGGTGCTTTAGAAACTAGAGGCTTCATTTCATTTATGACTGTAATCTGTCTATGATGATCCTACAACCCTTGCTTAATTAATCCTATTTTGGCTTTTGACTTGCCTCATGTTTGGCAAAGTAAATTCATCTATACTTTGAACGTTAGTGAAAACAGACCTGATTTTGTGCTATACACTCAAACAATTTCCCTGCTGAATATTTATTCATTTAACTTATATGACAGGTTAATATATGCAGGCACTTGTGACGGCTTGCTACTCACTGACTGATTGGCACAATTAATTTCCTTATTCCTGATGAGCTAGAATCCTGAAATGTGGCACTAATTGTTTTGTTTTTTTCTTTCATGAGGATTCAATACATCCTATAAAGACAAATATTTATTTTAATTGTTTAAGTTAGCAACTGGGAACTACTTTTTGAGAATTGGTTCATAAATTGCACATGCAACCTCTCATTTGTTTGCTCAGACAAGTACTTGTACACAAAGGCATTTCCTCCTAAAGCCTAAAAACTGTTCCAATCTTCAAGAGAGCCCCCCCCCCCCCCCGCAAAAAACCTAACTTGAAAATTGAAGAATACACAACTTAAGTATACCAGCATTTTACGCTAGCTTGGTTTATTATGATTTTGGTACCTTTATGACCAAGGCATTTTTCTAATGTTAATGCTATCTATTTTAGTTCTTCTTTCTCCAGCAAAGTAGTGAAACAGGTACTCTAACAACTCTTCCAGTCTTCAGGGAATAGTTACCATATCTTCAATGTATACAACTTTTCTAAGGTTTATCAAAATCAAGATGCTGATTATTTGTGCTAATCCCAATAATCAGGATCCTTTTGGTGCTCTTGAAACATCACTCTTAGTAAAACAAGTGGTGTTCAAGTAGTGGAATAAAAATGTCTTCTAATGGACATTGCAAAGTACAAATCTGGTGTTGTGCACACATAAAATGTTTTCTATTCAGGAGAAATATTCTTTCTACATGTTTATGGGTGGTGAACATAAGCCATGGTGAGAAGATTGGGTACACTTCCATATATTAAATTATACATTTTTACTCACTAAATGGCAGAAAGTATATGATCCTATAAAAAGTAGCCCTTGCATTACTGTCATTGAAATAAATGTTATATGCACCATCATTTGCTGTGTACAGAAAATTAGAATGTGACCTTAAAGATAATTGAAAAATGAATTTCTTATTGCCCACTGAAATAATCGCTTGTTCAAGTGTTAAAGAATTGGAGAAATGGAAATAAGAGAAGGCTGTGACAAATATTTGACCTTGACCCAATGACCCTGTTGCTTCAAAGCCTTCATTATGTGTTGCAGATGATTGCCTTGATCCTAGCGTGACATAAGTGGCGTGCACATTATGTAGAGCATTTTGAAAAATCTACTTAACCTCCATGCCAGACATAGGAGTGGTTTTCTGACCAGAAATGGTATTGTTCTCCCTCATATTTCAGATTAGAAAAATAGTATCTTTAGACAGACTAGCTAATTAATTCTCTGCTTATTAACCTGGAAAGGTCAGATCAGACTATTAAACTGTTCATAGTACTACTGAGATTTTTATCATGAAGAAAGAGTTTGTCATTGATTCCATTGCAAACTCTGTTCTTCAAGAGGGCTATAACCCAAACACATTTATTTTCATATATATAGTATGTATATACAAGCTGTCAAGCCTCGATTCTTTGATTTAATTCAGATGAGTTCTGCCACTGACTGAAGGACCAGTTACTTGGACCAATGGATGACACCTGTAACTAAAACAAATCCATGTTTCATATAATGCAGTTATCTCCATGACTCTTTTTTTTTCAAAAAAGAAAATACTTTCAATCATATTTATTTATTTATCGCTAGTCAAATTAAACTAACTACTTTCTTATTACAGCAAGCAAAACAGTTTGTAACTTTATTTCTTAATAAATCTACAGGACAAGATTATTTCTGGCCTTTGTTTGACCCTTGACATTCCTTCTCTTCACCTCAGACCTGTAGAGTAAAGCTCTTGGACAAGTTTTGAGTTACAGCCACATTACCATAGGCTGCTGGTTATCCTGTTCACAATCTGAGTGGTTGTGAGCTTTGTATTAAATATTAGAAACCCAAGAGTGCTGAGTGGTAAGAGATGGATCTTTATTTTCTGGTTCCAGTCACCTGATAATGGTCAACTACCAACCAGTTGTATCAAATATTCCACTCAAATGGGATCGCAAAGGCTAAAGTTGGCAAAAATAGGGCTAAAATTGAAACCTTTCTTATATAACCAGAGTATATTGGCCCTATTTTGTCAAGCATTGTTAATAAAAGAAACATCTTTAATGTTACTCCTAGCTGGTAACTCATCAAAAAGAGGGGTTGCCTCTATTAATTTGGGTTATTTCAGATTCCCATACCTAATGGAAAGAAGTATTATACTGCAAATGATATGTGATATATAAGAAACTGTTTTGAGAAAAGAGGAAGGGATAGGCATTCACCATTGTTTAAACAAAAATGTGGTTTTAGTGTAGCACAAACAAAATCCCTGCATTGCGACACAACACACAGAAATTATTAAGCCAGAGTTAAACAAGGAATTACTGTATTGTATAAAGCATATATTGTAGTGCAGACCTCAAGGGCAGAAATTAACAACTTAATAACTTGTTAATGAGGTGCATTCAGCCATACAACATGAAAATAGAGCAAAATGATTACAGGGCATTTTATACCTGATAGAAAATGCAGTAGTGTAAATGAGAAAGTACAGAACAAATACAATACAAAATTAATAGGAACTGTTGTCCTTCCATCATTCAGTAGGAACCAGTTTAAGACTATGTAAGATAAATCAATGGGAGTGAAAGTATTGCACTGTTTAACTATGTAAGTTAATAAAAAAGATGTGTCCTGTACTTACATATTTTGTAGACCAGGTCCCTTTAGGGAGTTGTCCTTCTTTGGGCATAGCCAGACCGGAGACATTCAACATGGGTTTAATTAAGCCACAACTTTATTATTAGATGACAGATAAAAGTGTACAGTGTAGGTAACCCCATGTTTATTCCATAATTACCTGGGGGGCTTTTACCAGCTCCCCCTCTTTTGCCGTTCAGGTCCTTCCAGCAAATTCATTGCCAGGACCTTACCATCCACTCCTCCTTGTAGGAGGGTTAAGATGGGCTATAAGAATGGGGAGTTGGCTCCCTGCTGTACCAATCCCCAACTTCCCCTCTTTCGTTCCTTTAATGAACACCTCTTTTAAAGTTCTTTTCCAAGCTATTTAACCGGTCACTGTATGCCTTCCCTGTGGAGTACCTGCACAGGGCATCTGCCACAATGAGGCACTAGCAGTTAGCTTGGCTGCCTCCTACCCACACCCGGTTGGGTTCCCAAACATCTCCTAATGCTGTCTTTTAAATCAGTTAAAAACATGCCACCACTGATGTCGGCTAGGTAAACCCCATCCTCCCGAAACAACTCTGCTACTCCATATGCTATATCAGGATATGAAATTACTGCCCTTCCTATGGGCCCAAGCAATTTGGCCACCTCCCTGTTCACATACCTCCTTGCCTTCCCCACTGGGTGTGTATAGGGGGGAGGAGGGCGCTCCCTGCTCCCTGTCAGACCCTGTGCTGAAGCATTTCTGGCCAAACAATGTTAACTCCTGGGAAAAGTTCAAAGATTAGCCTTAAGTCCCTCCTTTCTCTGAGCATTAGTTCTGCCCCTTTAAGTATTCCCAAATCATTTCCCCCCAAATGCACCACAATTATATCTGGTGGCCGCTGATGGGCCCATACAGCAGCAGTATTAGTTGATCCCATAACATACCCCTCCTAGCATGCCAAGTAAATATTGCTTCATCACTGAAGCCCAGCTGCAAACCCTTACGCAACCTGGACATGTGCTTATGTGCCCAAAAGACGATACTGTGCCTGCAGCTCCACACCACCATCTGCATGGCCAGTCGTCCAACATCTGTAATGTAATTACACCAAATTAACCCATCTCAACATGGTAACAAATTGCTATGTTGTGAGGGACTCCCATGACTGTGCATAAAGAAGATCCCTCCCCCGTTCGGTCATATAACCCAGTAGACCTTCAAAGCCTGAACTGGGCCGACCCCAGGCTCACCACCCTGCTGGAGGATCACAGATTCACCCCAGCTGACTTGATCCGTCTTTGACTTCGCAAGTGTAATATCACTGACTGCTTGTGCCATTGTCCCACAGTTACAAAGCCCTTCCTGTAGAGTCCCTACTGCACCCAAGTACTAGCTCACTGATCCTGAAAGCACCAAAAAATGCTGTTAAGAATGCCATCCTGAACAAGGCTGCCTCATGTCCACTATGACATACAGTGCCAAGGATCTGCATGAGATCCCTGAGCATGTAAACCATGATGGGATGATAGGAATCCACCCTGGGGTCACTGGTACGTGACCACCTGGCCAAAAACCTTCAAACTCAAAAACCACTGCAAGATGCAGGATAGCCATTGAGCCTACTGACAAATGTAATGGCAGAAAGGCGATTCGAGATTGTGGAGGATGCCAGTTGACGGGTTGTCAACAACAGCATGTACCGCAGCACTGGTCCTCTGTGATGGGCCATATTGTTGAGCAGTCTTTCTGATCCTGAAATTGCATGAAATCATTAAAACTTCTCTCATAGTTCTGCCATGTGCGTGAAGCAACTGTTCTCCGCACCACACTGCCAACCATTCTATGCCGAAGTTCCATAGCGCTAGTGGCCTCTGCCTGGGTTCCTGGCTGGCGCCTGGTGCCAGTTCCAGAAATCTGTGTACCCCTGCCCTTGGTGTTTCCCTCCTCTCCTGCAATCACCTGAGTGGAATGTCCTAGATCTGGGCGAACCATTAAACCTGGTATGGCCTGCAAAGCTGTGGAAACTATCTCAGACGCAACAACCCTGATTACTTGTAGCAAATCCCCACTGACTGACCCACCAGTAAATGCAACCAGCTCTCTTGTGTGGGTGACTGCTTCACCTAGAGTCCCCTCCTTCCCCAGCCCTTCGCCCTTGTGGCAAGGATCCCGCCCTTGGCTCACCTCGGCCCAAATAACTGCACTCCATCCACCCTGTGCATGGTTTGAGTTTTCCCGGCTTCCTGTCCCAGGAACACTAACTGGGAGAGCAAGAAGCAAAATCTCTCTCTCTTTCTGTCCACAGCAGGAAAAACCTGAAACCCTTTTCCCTAAACCTCTATGCATAGCACAGCTGCTATGAGAGTGGGCCATGCTCCATGTCCCTCGTCTTGTCTGTATACCTAGCGACAGAATCTGACACTGCGCTACCTCGCTACTCAATTCCCCTTCCCTTTGTGAATTCACTCTGCTATGCCTGCCTCACCCCACCAGAAACAAGGAAAAGGGAGAATTAATCCTCCCCATTCTCACTGTTCTGTGTCCCCCTGGAGCCATGCTGAGACTTGCTGCAAGCTCCTGCCGCTCTATTCCGGCACTGACGTGGGGGGGGGGCTTTAGCCCTTGGCCAGGCCCCCACTTCCATGAAGAGCTGAGTCGAGCTGTACACTGGCACCCTTCTGTTTCATCCTGGTCCATGTAAAAAGGGAGGCTACAGGTGCAGAGCTGCCCCTTTTAAACCCTGTATTCCCAAGGGATGAGTCAGCAACCATGCTGACCCTTTTTGCAGCAGTTTTCATCTCCCCCTGCCCCCAACCAGCCATAAAGCACAGTTGCCTTCATTCAGCCAGCCAAATACCCCCCACCCTGCTTAAAGATGCAGGGCAGTCATTCTAACAAGATTATTTTTTCTTTAGCATTTAAAATTGTACCCACATAGTAGGGATATGATTATTTATAGGTTGGTTTAAAAATTCTGTAGAAAGGATATTACTCTGTCTGAACTTCCATGGCTTTGTAGAGTTATTTCAAAAGAACCTCATTTAAGGAGGCACTGTAAGCAGAAGTTTTCAAATGTCTAATTTGAAGAATTCAGTTTTCTGATAGTGTATTATTTTTCATAAAGGTCTTTTTCAGAAGCCAGACAGGGGACGGGACTGAGAATGCATGAGAACTACAATAACCAATGTGCTCAGTCCTGCTCTTCCTCTGCCCCAGCCATCTGTGCATGTGTTTCTGGCAAGCAAAACGCTTTTGATTTCCCCTTGTACTCCAGCTCTCTGTGCTTGTCTAGGGCTGCCAAGTGTCAGGTATCCTTGTATTCCAGCAGGATCCTCTTGTATCTAGCCAGGCTATGGGCTAGAACTGCAGTTCTGCTCCTGGCCACTGGAGACTACAGTGCCACCTGCTTGGTGGGCCAAGCCAACAGGAGGAACAGAGAGGAGAATTTTACTTTGCCAGCAGAGCAGCAACCAGTCTGGATGGGTGAATGGATGGTCTGAAAAGGAGAACAGCTAAGATTGGCGTGAACTGAATGGAGATCTGAGAAAAAAAGACTGATATGAAGAACTGTGTGGGAAGATGAGATGGTGGAAGTATTAGAAGATGGGAACTGAATTGAGAGCTTACACTGAGGGAAATGAGAATTAGGGAGTTGAGATGGCGACCTGAATAAAGTTGAGAAGGCGGAAAAATAAGGCAATGTCTAAAAATGTAGGAATGTGGGAGGCTGATCCATGTGGGGGAAAATGAGGGAGGAGATTCCCAGGCTTTCCACACCATTAAGGACCAACCCCCTGACATCCGCTGCCCACCCACCCCAATTGTGCCAGGCTATCTCATAGCCTTCTAGTAGTTATTCCTTTATCTCAAGTGTAAGAGGTGTGTGCTGTGGAACTGATGGTCCTCTTCAAATCCTTCTGACCATCCATGCTGGAAGAAATAGTTTGTGATCATTCAATTAAAGATTATATCTTTGTAACATGTATTCACAATGAAGCTGAATTAAGGTTGCATGGCTAACCGCAAATCTGGCATTTCCTGAGTTTCAGAAGTTTTATTTTGCATTCATAACATTGTATTAAGGTAGTATTTTAATATATAATACAGGGGATCCCCCTGTCATTAGCCCTTACTGGGGGACCAGATGCCATAGGGCATTGCTAAAGAATGACAAAATCTTTTATTTCTGTGTCACCAGTTTGAATCTAGCTCATTTTAGAAGGTATTAAAAGTTAGTCCCATTTAATGGCTGTTTGGTAGCCCCTTTATGAGATGGGTTTGGTAGGTCTTAGTTGCAGCTCCCGCATCACAAACTGACGAGCATGCTTTACAGCAAATGGGAGACTCAGCACCGGGACCAAGAAGAGAATGAGCTGTGGAGACAGAACTAAAAGGAAGTCCCTGCATCCGAGTGGAGGCATATTGGAAAGGTAGTGTTTGTGTGAAACTTATCCTGGTGCCTCTCTGTTGATAACCTTCATTTACCTACCTGGAACTTCCCATCCTTTGATGATCTACACAGGGCTTCCTTGCATCCCAGAGCCACCTTGACTAAGGGAAGTTTGTTCTACGGGGGGGGGGGGGGCATGTGGAAGAATTTACTGAACTGCAAAAATTGGCATGTTCTTTTTAAGACAATGACCTTCCTTGCCTTGTATACTGTTTGCTTTCAGGTATATATGACTTGGAGGTGAACTTGCTCCTGCCAGGGCCTATTTATGATTTTAACCTATTGGAAGACTTCTCTTCCTCTCAGAAGTAAAACTGATTTTGTAAGTCTATTATCATTTTTTATACTATCTCAATGAAGAAATTTTAAACTTATTTCTCCTTTCCTTTTCTCCCCTGCCTGTTTTATTGGGACCCGTGTGGGGAATGGAGTTCCTTCATACCATCAGTTTAAAAATAAATTTAATTTAAAAGCTTTGCAAACATAACATTCAAGTGATCCCCATAGGTAGCAGCCTATAATGCATGGCATACTACTAAATACCTTCAAGTACTTGGATCAGAATCCTCCAATACCTCAGTACAATAAGAGATAAAAATGCTTGCTTTTTATTTAAATCAAAACAGTAATGTTATTTTGATGCATTTTTAAGCTAATGTTTTATGAATTACAGTCACTCAAGGGGAGGTGTCATTTTTTTCCTCATTTGATCTGCTGTACTAGACTACAATAAATAATCAATTTTTTTGGACAGACTCTAGTTTCATTTTCCCAGACTAATGATATGATTAAAAGTAAAAATTGGGATGTTTACTTTCACTTTCAAAAGCCTGTGCTATATAGTACAGTATTAATGTCAAGTATTTCTCAAATACACAACTGAAATTGAGGAGACCAAGATAATCTTTTTTCAATCAGTATTATTTGCCTAGCAGTTTTTTATTATTATAGAAAATAGACTACTTGGTAATATTTTAACTTGTTCAGGGCTTGCTGGAATGTAGGATCTTTTACATCCTGAAATGTATTGTTGTTTGTTTTTCTCCATTGGGTTGTGTCCTAATCTGTGATGAGAATCATAAAACAGAATAATTAAGCAGAGATAAAGTATGCAAACACTGATTGTAAAAAAGCAAACACTGCATAACAAAGGTAAAGATCAAGTTAATCTGGGACTGGAAATCTTTGTTCTCATTACTGTGTTCAGTATGTGCACTGTAATCCCTGTTTATCTTCCTAGTCACAAAAATATAATTGCAGGTTTAATAAGAGGGCATATCTGGTAACATGACATAAAATTTGCTGGATAGTTATAGGCTATACCTAGTTTTTCTGTACACAATGGAACTTACTTGGAGGGTGAAATTAAGTCCTATTCAGAAGGCCAGCACAAGGCTTGGTTGTGTAACATTTAAGCCCTCAAATAGGGTTTATTTGGGGTTGAAGTGGTGCATATGCCCTGTTATTGGCCCTCTGCACAGACGTGAATTTAACCCTTCGTGCAAGATATAAGCATGGTTTTATGAGGGGGTGAAATTCAATCCCTCAACCAAAAGGCACACTGCAGAATTATAAAGAGGGCCCCCGCAAGACCTTTGTACTAACTACTCTACAGCTAGAAACAGTGACTGCAACCCTTCCCTACTACTATTTGGGTGGAAGTGTATGGACTCTGGCTTGATGTATCTGCAGAACCAATGGCTCCCTCCGTTGCCTAGCTCCAAATGTCCCAAAGTACTGTGATATATCCTGAAAATATAAGAAGCAATATCGGGGTGAAATATAGCCTGGGTAATTGTAACCTATAAATATCAGAAAAACAATACTTAAAAATTATTTTAAGAGAGATGGTGAAAATCTTGCACTTAAACACATTATAAAGTAGGCTGAACAAAGAAGTAAGAAAAACTATATAGAGAAATAATATATGGAGAGCTATATAGAGAAATATAGAGAGTATTTTGTATAAGACACTACGGTGCTACTCGGCACTGGTGAGGCTTCAACTGGAGTACTGTGTCCAATTCTGGGTGCTACACTTTGGGAAAGAAGTGGCCAAACTGGAGAGAGGCCAGAGAAAAGCAACAAAAATGATCAAAGATTTAGAAAAGCTGACCTATGAGAAAAGGTTAAAAAACCTGAGCACATTTAGTACTGGGAAAAGAATACTGAGGGGGACCTGATAGTAGGGTGACCAGATGTCCTGATTTTATAGGGACAGTCCCGATAGTTGGGGCTGTCTCTTATATAGGCGCCTATTACATCCCACGCCCTCATCTTGATTTTTCACACTTGCTGTCTGGTCACCCTACCTGATAGTCTTCAAATATATGAAGGGCTGTTATAAATAGGACAGTGTCAATTGTTGTCCACTGAAGGTAGGACAAGAAGTAATGGGCTTAATCTGTATAAAGGAAGATTTAGATTAGATATTAGGAAAAGCTTTCTAAGTAAAAGGATAGTTAAATACTGGAATAAATGACCAAGGGTGGTTATAGAATCTCCATCACTGGAGGTCTTTTAAAGAACAGATTGGACAAACCCCTGTCAGGGATGGTCTAGGTCAGTGGTGGGCAACCTGCGGCCCCCAGGCTGCATGCAGCCCATCAAGGGAATCCACTGGCGGGCTGCGAGACGGTGTTTATGTTGACCATCCGCAGGCATGGCCTCCCACAGTTCCTAGTGGCCACTGTTCGCTGTTCCCGGTCAATGGAAACTGTGGGAAGTGGCAGCCCTGTGGCCCATGCTGCTTCCCGCAGCTCCCATTGGACAGGAATGGGGAACCGTGGCCACTGGGAGCTGTGGGCGGCCGCGCCAGTGGACAGTCAATGTAAACACTGTCTTGCGGCCCGCCAGCAGATTACCCTGAAGGGCCACGTGCAAACCACACTCTGCAGATTGCCCACCACTGATCTAGGCACATGTGGTCCTGGTGGTGAGGCTTGTACCTCAACAACCCCTTAAGTTAAAGTGGCGGTAGGTAACCCAGCCTCACTATATCCAAGTCCATGTTCTAAATCCTTCTGTAGTTAGCACAGTGTGGCTCAAACAAGAGTTCCCCTTCCCTAGTGAGGTAATGCAGCCTGGCAGCAAGAATCCATACTATGCACCCCTACGGCAGTGTGGCCCAATGGCCAGAGTTCACCTAGTTCCCCTTCCATAGTTGGGGGCCTGTTGGTGGCGAGTTCTCCTTACCAGTGGTCCAGCAGGAATCCTCCCAAAACACACCAGCCTGAACGATCTTTGCACATTTCCCCTTTAAGGACTCCCTGGTTCACTTCCTATCCCTTCCTCAGATTCAACCAGATCTGTGGCATCCTCTGCTTCCCCTCTGCAGCCCTTCTGGGCATGTCTGATCTCTGTGTCCTGGTGTGTGAGCCACTCTTCTGCTGGAGAGAGTGACAAGCCTCCTTCCCTGCCCGCCCCTCTCCCCCAACTGAGCAGCTCTGCAGGCTTTTATACCTGACTTCCAGGTGGAGCATGCCCAGCAGAGCCTCGGGGTGGGGCTTCTGCTAGGAGAGAAGGATTAACCCCCGCCCTACCAGTACGGGGCCTATCCACCCCGTCATAGACCCAACTTCTATTGGTGAGAGAGACAAGCTTTTGAGTGCACACAGAAGAGCTTTGTGTAAACTTTGAAGTTTGTCTCTCTCACTAACAAAAGTTGGTCCAATAAAAGATATTACCTCACTCACCTTGTTTCTCTAATGTCCTGGGACCAACAGGGCTACAAAAACACTGCTTACATATAAGTTAGACAATATCATACACGTATTATGGACTAGAGTGAATATAATAAATACTAAATTAAGCTGATAATAGTATAATAGTTAAAAAATAAAAACTATTAGGGATAGCTCAGAGCAGAATAAGTCTTTGCTCCAATAAATCCGGTTGTGGACAGAAAAAATATAAGCAATAAAATGGCATTAGCCAAGGGAAAATTAAGTCTTCATTTGACATTTTTGAATACCTATTGTTTAATTAGGCCCAAGTTGTATTCTTTGCCAAAGGCTAAACCTTTCTCTTTTTAGACCAAGTTTTTACTTTGATATAAATATTTTTGAATGCATAATTTGAGTAAACAGGTTAATTACCAATATTATCTACAGGCTAACCAGTCATCATTTGTACTTCTTTTAAATTGTGTATATGAAATAATTAACTAATAGTATAAAGACAAGAAAAAATACCTAAATAATTTAGCTGCTGACTTTTGTCTTGAGAATGTCAGTTTGAATATACAAAGTAGGGGCTTTAATCACTTTACGTTCTCTAAATGTTTTTTTCATGGCAATATTTTTGAATAACTAAATAATTTTACATGTAAGTAAACATTGCAAAGGGTCAACATGAAAAGATAGGTGCTATTGATACTTTTTTTCACAAATCTCCACTGCAAGTTTTTTTTTTTCCCCTTCATTTTTTGGTATGAGTTTGATACTCAAAAACTAACAGCCCTGTCGACTAAATTTTACTTTTAGGGTAAAATTCAGCCTGGTGCAGCAGAGGTACAGCATACGCACATGCACCAATTTATTCCTATGTTGATGTTTTTAGAGAGCACTGACCTCCTTTTTTGTTTTTGTTAATTGCACCCTTAATCTCCAGTACAGCAAAAGAATCAGTAGTACAAACTTCCACCCATGAATGCATCCATCTGACACAAATTGTGCTAGCTGGATCAGTGGAAGATAGTTTTGTTTCTTTGCCAATTAAATCCCTGTTCTTTTTCCAAGGCTGCTAGCAAGATTGCCATTGCCAGCTTGTATTGGTGATTTTTAGAATGTGGACATCTATCCACTAGGAATACCAGTGAAGCCACCAAACTCATTTCACATATACCACCAAAAAGTGATTGAGTGAGGGCAATCAATCTGAGCTGCAGTTGAACCAACCATCCAGCCTTTTTGAACAGACCTTTTAGTTGAATTGCCATCCCATTGGCTGTCCAGCACTCCTTGGCTCATTTGTGTGGGTTGGAAAATACTTTTAGGGTTTTTTTTTTCTTTTTTTGCACTAAAATGCTATCCAGTGTTAGATATTATACATCACTTGCACAGAAATAGGCAGTTAAAGAACTGAATGTCAATTGATGGGTCAAATTGATTCCTTGCTCCCTCCACCTCTCGCCTATTGTTTAGAGCAGCTTTGTGCAGTGATTCTATCTAAAGCTTTATTTTATCTAGTGCTGTATTTCACTTTTCTGTACTATAGCAGTTGCTACACAGTAATACAGTACATGCTGATTCCTACTGCTAAAGTCCCTGTATTTCAGACTCATTATATTAATATTCAGGATGTCCTTCCTTTTATCATGATTTCCACATTTAAATTTGAAATAAGTTCGCAGATTCACTTGCAAGGTCTAGAGCCAGCTCTAGTCATATGTGTCTCCCGATAGCTTAAAACAGAATGTATATTGGGACTAATCCATACTGCGAAGACAATAAACCACTTTCTTGCCTCTGATTTTGCTGCAGGTATATCATCTGCTTCTCCAACCATTGCTCAAGAGATGGTTAGCCTGTATTCCTGCCCAGCTGCAGTGGGTGAGTCTATGCATCACAGGGTACTAATTTGTCCTTACTCTTTAGATTTGACTGTGTTTCCTATTAACTTGATACTAATTGCATTTTGAACTAAATAAACTCTGAGGCTGAAGATCAAGTTGTATATTGCCTGGATACAGTTATCATCAAGTTAATAGGGAACAGCCTCAAATTTTCATTGTAGAATGACACTAGGAATTTCTGCAGTCTAATTGGTGAAACATCAGGCATCAAACTTATTTCGGGGGAGGGGGAGGAGGCTCACTTTATGTTTAGTCATTTCACAATATCAGTACAGTACAGAATACATGGTAGAAAGAGTATAAAATGATACTGTAGTTAACTGAAAAAAAACAACAAGGAGTCCGGTGGCACCTTAAAGACTAACAGATTTATTTGGGCATAAGCTATCGTGGGTAAAAAGAAGTGGATTTTTTACCCACGAAAGCTTATGCCCAAATAAATCTGTTAGTCTTTAAGGTGCCACCGGACTCCTTGTTGTTTTTGTGGATACAGACTAACACAGCTACACCCTGATACTTGTAGTTAACTAAGTTAAGGAAGATAAATTGCAATTGCACCCTGTAAAAGTGGTAGAAGTAGAGAGCAAAAGTTGGGGGCGGGGGACATGGGTGGGAAAGAAGAAGAAAAATTTTCGGGAGAGGAGCAGGGCTTTGGAGTGGACCCTGGAGCTGGAGCACGAAGCAGCTCCGGAGCAGTGGAGCTGCAGGTTTTTGCCTGGAGCTGGAGCAGAGTTGGAGCACAGCTCCAAAGCCCTGGAAAGGAAGAAACCTCAAAATCTACAGAATTTACAAAAGAAACAAAATCGGGGAATTAGGTCTCTTATAGATGCATTTGTATAAGTCTTAATTTTGCTATCAGTCACTAGATAGCACGGTAATGAATGCATTAGAAAAGCATACGAAGATTGAAGTGGCATTAGTCCTTTCATAGTCAAAATTGAAGATAGCATCCATAATGTTATACTGGGATAAAATTTCTTTGGGAAGTTTGACAAAAAATAGAAAAGGTGCTTTAGAGATTTGGCAGTTTGATAGGAAAAGATATCTGTTAAGTTTTGGAATATTTTCCTATTTGGGGGGGTCTACATCACTCAAATGGGATGTATTTTACAAAGTTCAAACTAGGATTATCATGCTGCCCTTTATTAGGGAAAATACTTTTCAGTATTTTGAATGGCCATTCTATGCTAAAATTTAGAAATGAAAAGATGTAATCACCTAAATATAAATGTGCATATATAATGAAAAATAGATGTGTACTGGATTTTTCTATATATGATATAGTCACATTGGGATGTCTGCAGTCAAAATAATTAGGTAAGTGAACACTGACATTGTATCTATTGTGCTGCTATTTAACATGAGCTCTATCCCCTTCGTCCCAATGGGACTACTCTTTTATTTAACATTAAGGTTTTGTTTAAGTGCTTTGCTAGATCAGGTCCAGAGTCCAGCATTTAGTAAGATCAGGTCTGAAATGAGTTGCTTTTTCATCCAGTTTGTTTGTGCAGTGTTCAACTTCACCAGTCAAATGGATTCTAATCTTTCCAGCATATGTAGCATTGATCAGATTGGCAGAGACTTACACCACACATAAATTAGAAGCAGTTTGAGTTTTGAACAGGATTATTATTTTATACCAAATTATTTCTAATATAAGGCTGTTCTCTGCCTGTAAATGTTGCTATCTACTGAGTACCACATTTTCAACATGCCTCCTATCTATGGTATTATGTTCTCCTTTTACACTTTTTTCTTTTGGTACATGAAAAAGATCATTGGAAAACCATAGAGATTTATATTTAAAACTACAGTATCAAACCAAAACCATGGTTATAAGTGAATGTTACAACATTTAATGGCAGCATATCTTGTTGATGCTTAAAAGTACACTGATATTCTCCTGTTGTCATATTTTTATGCAGCTTAGCTAAATTATTTCTGCTACTGTGACAAATTGATTTACATCTTTTTTTTTAATAGTCCTATGTAATGATTCTACCTGGCAGAGACTAATTTTATTTATTTATTTAGACTTTTAGCTAAAAAAAGAAAATGCCTATCATAGACTGTAGTCACCCAGATAGCATTTTAAAAGTATAATGGTAGGTAAGTAAAACACTGTTTCTTCAGATCCATAAAACAACCAATCAGAGATAGTCAAGGGCATGTTGCAGGAGAGGAAAGGTCCATAATAGTGCAGTTGTTTGCAGGATCAAGGACATAGATTATGTGTATCAAAGTGTTTGTGCTTTCTTGCTCTCTGTCTCTCTCTCTGTATTTGTACTATACAGACATGGTCCTTTCTGACCTTTAATCAGAATGGATTTTCAAAACAATCCCACTACCTATCTTAGAACTATTCAACTCAGACAGTGAAAGGTGATTTTAAATGAGTAAGAATATCTGACAGCAAATGTACCCTAAGTAAATGTCATTCTTTGGTCAAGGATGAAATGACTATAGTAAGAAAAAAGAAAATTAAAGTAAAAAGACAGAACAAATATCAGCTGTGAAATGAAGTCCATTGAATAAACATAGTGCAGAGTATGGCATGGACAGATTTTAATCAATATGAATGGAAATACCTCCAATTTTTGCCTTTGGTTCCACCACTTATGAATTATTGACTCTTTCTTCACTTGTGAGCTAAAAATCATTTATACGGTGACATTTTCTATATAAGTACAACTGGAGGCTGTCACATATACCTGCTTAAACTTCTATGAAAGAATAAATGTGCAATTAAAAATAATGTATATGGAAAATTGCTCTGGAAAAGCTCTGCACAAGTATAGTCTACAGGGAATTTGTTAACGCTTAATCTGCAATTCATTTCCTACCTTGCTGTGTTTTGTTCTGAGTCTGTACTCAATGTTCTTGGGCCAAGTTCAGCACAGATTTATACTTTCAGCATTCCCATGGTTTCATTGGGAATATATTGGGTGAAAATCTATGCTGAATTTGCCCAGTAGTATTCAATGGGACTTCCATATATGGGAGCGGTAGTATATGGCCCTATTCTCCCCATGTATGTTGTAAAGCAGAATGAAATGATACAAGGATGTCGGTGTGCATAACACTTGTGTCTGCATTATCCTTGAGATGAGTAGTACTCTTTTCATCCTCACAAGGGTATTACTTCACATATTTTCCCACTGTGTACACTTTCCTTATTAGGAGAAAAAATACCCCCCCAAAATAAAAAATAAAAGAAAGACCCACACCCTTGACTTTCATTTATTTTAAACCAGCTGCTTTAATTTGCTTTGACCTTCATATTGTAAAGCAAGGACAATCCTCAACCAAGATAATCCATTGTTCTTTCCACTGAAAAACACTATAATTAGAAGCACCTGAACAAATAATGACAAAGTGTATGGGAACTTAACATGAGACAAGCTTTCCAGCCATTTTGGCAGTTCTGACTTTCAGGTATTAAAATTGTTTTTGATTTTTGTTTCATTTCATTGGCCTCCATGATTTTCAAAGTTACTTTAGCCTAACTAATTTCAAGATTTTCGGAGAAGGAATGTTACTGAGGCCTGGTCTACACTAATGCTGTAAGTCAATCTAAGATACACTAATTAAGTTATGTAAGTAACATAACTTAAGTCGACATACCTTAGATTGATTTACAGCGGTGTTCACTTCCGGCAACATAGCTTCTGCTTCGCGTTGAGGTGAATTACAGATGTCAACGGGAGAGCGCCCTCCCATCAATTTAGCGTGTCTTCTCTAGACCCACTAAATCAATGCTACTGCATCGATCAGAGCAGTCTTAATGAATGGCTATTTCAGATACTCCATATAATTATAGATGGGTTGTTATTAATTCCAATGAAACAACTTAAACTTACTAGAGAAGCAAAAAAAAATTGAAGCTGTTGGAAAACTGTAGAGCAGGGGTAGGCAACCTATGGCATGGATGCCGAAGGCGGTGGCACATGAGCACTTTAATTTAATTTTAAATGAAGCTTCTTAAAAATTTTAAAAGCCTTATTTACTTTACATAAAACAATAGTTTAGTTATATATTATAGACTTATAGAAAGAGACCTTCTTAAAACGTTAAAATGTATGACTGGCACACGAAACTTTAAATTAGAGTGAATAAATGAAGACTCGGCACACCACTTCTGAAAGGTTGCCAACCTCTCTGCCGTAGAGTTTTTACCATTATTTTCTGTCTGTAAAATCAGAAAAATATATAATGGACCAAATTTGTCTCTTTGTAGTTCTGCTGAAAATCAGTAGAAATGCATCAGGATAAATGTTGCCCAAGAAGTCTGTAAAAATGTACTTGTGATCTCACACTTCTATATATAATATGGATATTCTTGATTCATTTTTGTGGCTAGTTCAGATAAATGTCAATAGTTTTTACAGTATAATGATAGGAAGTGTAATGATTCTTGAGGTGCTAGTTTTGGAATGGGACACAAAATTCAGACCCTAGACTCTTCTTGTTGAAGATCACATGACATTTTTTACAAGTGTAAAACTGTTAGCCTTGGTGTCCTTGCTAAATTCCAATGTTAGTATTGTATTTTATCTAAATCTCTTCCTTGAAATTTCAGTTGGGTATAGTGGTATTCTTTATTTTCAGTGCTAAAATATTATACAGTGTTCATTGTGTTCCTGTTAAACATCTGACCATATAGGGTGGCATTTCAGTGCTGGATGAAGTGTGTAAAGTACTTTGGTTTCTAGGAGCTATTTAAATACAATCTCACAGTAATTTGCAAAGTATTAGTATCCCTCTTTTGCAGGTGAGGCAACTGAGGCAAAAAGAAGTTATCATTAAAAACTCTTGCAGTTTTTATACAGTCTGTATGCCTTTAGTTAATCTGCATGTGTTTCTTTGAAACATACATAAAAAGGGGGGAAATAGACTTTGTCTGGGCTTAAAATTAAAAACTCTTCATGCTGTCAATAAGCATATGATCAATAAACATTCAGACAGACACTCTGTGTGATGCTGTATCAAAACGATGATGACAAATTATATCTTGTTGCACAATTGCACTAAATCTGAAACAAGGTATATCATGTAAGGTATCAAAGGAAAAGTTGTAACCTGCTAAATATGATAATCCTGTTGACATGCACATATCATCCTTGAATCTGAAGTTATGAATATTTTGTATGTATTTTTATCTCAAACATGTGTTTTGTTCTTGGTAACACCCACAAAGCAATTTTACAACCAGTCCAGTGTTGATGAACAATTCAATTATTGATGGATCATTCAAATGGGCCATTAAGTGGAATCAACTCTTCAGTGAGCTCTTCCTGAAGATTCTTCAGACAGCATGAAGCCAAGTGCTTACCCCTGTGATTCAGCAAAACAGGTATGGATCTGTGACCTAAGACTCCATCTTTGCCAGTTGCTTTCCATGCAAATGGGCTATGGGCATTGTTTGGGACAGTAACTTTTCATTCACATGGGAGAGGGTATAAATTGCAACTCACATCTCCATTTTGCCTCATTCCTACTCCAGTACTCTGGATTGTGGATTTCCAACAAAAGGAGTATTTTGAACAATGGACTGAGGGCCTTTCAATGTTTTGGAAGTTCCAGAGAGACTTTTGCAAGCCAGCAGACTCATCCATCTCTGCTACAAATCTGATCTAAGCACTTTGCAGTCATTTGTAATGTATATGATCTTTTAACCATCCAATAACTCTCTTTTCTTTTATTAATAAAATCTTTAGTTAGTTTACTAAGGATTGGCTGCCAGCATGATATCTGGGTAAGATCTGAGTTACCCAGGCCTGGGGGGAAGTGTCTCATCCTTTGGGATTGGAAGAATTTCATGCATGGGGACTTGGGTTTTCAGTAACCGCTCATCATATAAAAGCAGTTTGTCTGGATGGGAACCAAGGGCTGGAATGCCTAAAGTTTATTGTGTTTGGCTTCTTTTTAACTGGTATGATGCTATGGAAACTCTTTTGTTACTGGTTTGATTAACCTAATTATAGAACAAACCACCAGTTTTGGGGGGGTGTCTGCCTTTTTCTTGCAGTCTGTCCTGAGTGTGGCGTAGGGTTGCCAACCCTCCCAGATTGGCCGGGAGTCTCCTGGAATTGGCTTCAATTCAAACCTAGGAGCCAGACATGCTGGTCACTTCTGGGAGCCACCCAAGTAAGCATTGCCTGGCCAGAGTCCACACCCTTCATCCCCTCCCACATCCTACCCCCTTGCCACCACCCTGAGCCCCCTCCTGCACCGTAACTCCCTCTCAGAGCCCTCACACTGTGCCCCCTCCTGCACCCCAAACCCCTGCCCGAGCCCTGAGCCCCCCCACAAACTCCTTCCCAGAACCAGAACCCCCTCCCACATCCCAACCCCTCAGCCCCACCCCTCATCCCAGGCTCCTCCCCAGAGCCTGCACGCCAACCCCCTGCCCCAGGCCTGATCCCCCTCCTGCACCCAAACTCCCTTGCAGAGCCATAAATCCCTCCTGCATCCCAACCCCCTGCCCCAGCCCATGGTCCCTCCCAGAGCCCGCACCCCCTCCCACAGCCCAACTGCCTGCCCCAGCCCTGATCTCCTTCCTGCATTCTGAATCCCGGAGCCCCCCTCCTGTACACCTCATCCCAGGCCTGTCCCCAGCCACAGCTCGCACCCCTTCGAATGTCCCAGCCTGGAGCCCCCTCCTACACCCTGTACCCCCCATTTCTGGCCCCACCCCGGAGCCCGCACCCCAAACCCTGCCCCAGCCCAATGAAACTGAGTGAGCATGGGGAAGAGTGAGCGAGAGAGGGAGGGGGGATGGAGTGAGTGGGAGGCAGGTCCTTGGAGAAGGGGCAGGGAAGGGGTGTGGCCTCCAGGAACGGACAGGGCAGGGAGCGGGGCAAGGGTGTCAGGTCTATGCGATTAAAAAGTTTCAGTGTCATCCATTCTAGGCACTGGTCACACTGTGTAAGTTCTCACAAACATCTCAGTCAAGGTTCACGAGTTTTCCATCTAAACTGAAACATATCTTCTAGTCTAGTCTTAGTTCTCTCTTGAGAAAACTGTAAATTGTATGTATTGTATGTAGCTAGATTTACATAACATGATCAGATCATCAAATTTGGGTCAGGCTGCCAAACTTTTTTGGGGTAGTATTTTCAAAGGTGCCTAAATCAATTTTTAAAAATAGTTTCATTGAAGGTCAATGGGACTTAGGCTCCTAAGTCACATAGGCACTTTTGAAAATGTTACCCAATATCTGTAACCTTAATCAGAATTTGAATTCTAGTCTCCGCATTAATTGACTGCATTACTTAGGCTACTAGTCCCTAGACCTGGTTTATCTCTAATAGGAGATACTAATACTTTTAATGTGCTTCAAAAATTTGAAAAAAAAGATGGGGAAGGCTCACTTTGTAATGAAGAATAAGAAACTCCACACACATGATCCAATTCTTTTAAACATTTTTTGGTAAAAAGACTGGAGATTAATATGATTTAAAGTTACACTTTTGGTACACTTACTTTTCACAGTAGTTATGCTTTTTGGACAGTTGGAGGAAAATCTACCTCTACCTCTAAAACAAAAATATTTATCTCAAGTAAGTATCTTATAATGTTACCTCCTGAAAGAAAATGAAAGGAACTTTTCCCACTTTCTGTAAATTGACTATAAGTATTGGCCTTCACTAACCCTGTCATTTTGACAACCTACTATATTAGAAACCCAAGAAAGAGACTGTAATTACAGATACTAATGATTAAAGTCCAGGAGCATGAGTCCAACTAGCAACTTCACTTAATACAAATTTATTTCACTATGCACAGTAGACAAACATATCCATTTTAAAACACGTCATTCCAGTGTAATTGTTTTTCAGTGTATTCTGATGAGACACAGGGTGTCTCATTCTCCATGATGGGCAAAAATAAAACCAACCTACTAACTATAGATCTTTCATCATGTTAATACTAAGATAAAAAGGGGTGGGGGTTAATCTATTTTAATTGACTTCTTTCTGACATCTTTAAATCCCAAGGTAAAAATAAAGGGCTTTTTCCCCCTTGTCCCAGATAAATGAAGTCATGTTTACTTTTCTTATCTATTTCTCTTCAATGGTTTTGACAGAAACAAGCTACTGATAGAATCCAAACTAGAAAACTGACAATGTGGCTGTATAACAGAAAATATAATGATGCAGCATTTTCTGCTGGAGTTTGTTCTACATAGATGCTGTCAAAGTAAAACAATTGCCAAGAGAAGTAAAGCAATATTCCTTTGTATAAAGAGGAACACTATATTTTAAAAAAATCCTACAAGATAGTTTTACTGATAAGTTTCAATAGTATCTCTACTGGCAATTCAGCAATAGTATCTCTAACCCCCTTCACAGCACAGCATGACCGCTACTGAAAATATCAAATGCAAGATCTGCTTTTTATCAGGACATCATTTAAAATCTATACATTCCCAAATATCTAGACAGATTTAAATAGTTCACTAAAACCTTTCCTTTGAAGAATGAGAGTGAACATCATATAAGGACTTAATGACTTTCAATATATTACAGACAACAATCAGTACTTCATTGAAATATTACATTCTGCCTTAAAGATGTCCTTTTTGTGAAAAATACTTCAAAATCCTTTCAGCCATATTACCAACTCCTCATGAACTCAGTGCTCTTAGTTTCCATATTGACACAAAATTAAAAAACAATAGAGCCAATGCCTCATGCTAAAAAGGAGAGAAACAAATAGCACTTCGAGTCAACCATTGATCTGCCCCAGCCTTCTTCAAACAATAATTAGGGAATGGATCAGAGAGGGAATTCAGCTGGTAAATGGAATTTAAAGCTAATTGCTTTTTCTAGTGTTATCTATGAAAGTATTAGAAACATCTGTTTTGTTCTTTTTTTAATGATAATTCAGCATATAATATTTGTAATGAAAAATAAGACACACTGTATATTTCCTAGGACTGCACATGCCATTTCATCATAGTATTAAGAAAATAGTAGCATTAACAAAAATTAAAAGGAAGAGCTGAAAGAGCTTTACATCATCCCTATATAATTAATGCACAAGGACTGTATAATCTCACATTTCAGGCCACAGTGATTCTACTGATGTGACATGAATGTCATATGAAGAAATTGAATAAGATATACATAAACCAGGCTTAGTTGTGATAGCTTAGGTTTAGATTTATACTCTGATACAGAGTTAGGATATGAAGATGTAACCCACATGCATGCATTTCAGCATTTAGTGGTGTAAATAAGGAGAGAAATGATGGGGAAGATATGTAATGCCTTGTTTTAGTTTTGGGGATATACTGTGTGCCTGCAGACTTCCTGGACTGAGCAGTGTGACTGCTGGATGGGCCAAAACTGTCCAGTCATTGGGTGTCATGGGCACTGGGTGGTGTGCTCATTACCTACATAGCTTCTAACAGCTAATTTCCTTTGGGGGCAAACAGCCTAGTGGGACATACCACAGGCATGTGCTGAGAATGGAACCAATGGGAACTCGAGGGGAGGGAAAAGAGTTTTCAAATAGGAGGCATGGGAGCCAGATTGAACAACTCAATGGTGGAGCAGTTCTAAGATCAAAAGGGTCTGCCGTAAGGCTTGTGTTCCAGAGAATATGACAGATTTTTGGATTTAGACTGCAGGTTCCTTCACGCCACTGGAAAAGAAGAGAGGATGAAATTGCTGCAGGCTGTGCAAATTGCTGACTGATATTGCAAAGACTCAAGTTTGATAGAGCCTGTGAACAATCACGTGTTTCCCAGACTTTAAGGAGCTGTCATGCCCTACAGAGGGTTTGGACACCATTCCATAGAAACAATGGGTAAGTGCTCTCAGAAAAAAGCCCATGGATGTGAGTGTATGTGTGCATGAATGATTATATCTTATACTTGTAATAGTAACAAGTACTAAAATTTGGGGGGAAATCCTGAAAATGTGGGCTGTAAACAAGAGTTATTCACATTTTTTCCCAAGGATTATAAATTAGCTTCTGTATGTATATCTATATCATCTAGATCTAGTAAATGTTTTCCCCTTTCGTGATTTTTGCATCACTTTTGTTATCGAAGATTTAACTATGTATAATTATAGTTTTATATAAGATATATATCATAGTCCTGAAAACACTGATCTGTAATCCAGTAGAGAGGTTAGTGGAGGTACAGGAAAGGGGAAAGAAATATTAGCATAATACTTTCCCTACCTCTGTTACAAAGACATAAGTGTCTGCATGTTGTTTATTTTTATTGTTGTTTACCATGTTTATTGCGGTTGTGTCTAGGAGTCAACTAAGCATGGCACTGTACAAATACAAAGTAAGACACAGTTCCTGCCCCAAAGATCTTATAATGTGAATAGACAAGACAGATAAAGGGATAGAAACAGGGATAGGGTCTACAGTCTGAGTGAACAGTGCAAGGGTATCAAATATGTTTATTCTGGAATTTTTGTTTTCTTGTATTTTAATCCTTTCATGGTGTTATGTTAAGAGGAAAGCAGCAAGATGGAAAGATAAGGAAGGGAAGGCGATAGCGCAAACAGCCAATCAATACAAAGGAGAGAACCTTCAGTGTTAGAAGTGTAGAAAGCAGCCTGACCTCAGTGTCAACCAATCCCTGACTTCTCCTACTGCTCTGGTGGCTAGAGCTGAGTGAATTTTGTTTGTTTGTTTGAGAAATAGTGTATTTGCCAAAAATGAAGCTTTGGTCAACCCAAAATAATTTGTGAATTTGACCTGATTAGTTTCAGTGAGGAAAAAGGTTTTTAGAGCCAGCTTTGGAAAAGCATGTGTGTGTGTGATCCTTTAGCCCAGTAGTTAGGGCAGTTGCCTGGGATGTGAGAGATCCAGCTTTAAATTTCCACTCTGGAGTAGAGACTTGAAAACAGATTTCACTCCTCCCAGGTGAGCAGCCTAACCATCAGGCCATAGGCTGTGTTGGGGTGAATTGCTCTTCATATCTCTTGCTGAAGCTGTTCCACTGTGTATAAATACATAAATATTCATTGGACCAAAGGGTGTGAGAGTGACTGAATCAGGCAGTGAAAAGATTTGAATCCACATCTTCTATCTCCCAGGTGAATGCCTTAATTACCAGGATATAGAATCATTCTCTCTTTGGCTCACTTAATATTTATGTATGTATATAAAGTGGAACAACTTCAGCAATAAAGATTGAGTGCAAAGACCCTCCTGGCACTCCAGAATACCCAGGTAGTTGGGATGCACACCTAGGCATGGTGCAATTTGACTTCAAGTCCCCTCATGGTGGAGATTCAAACTGCAATCACCCATGTTGCAGGAAAATGGGATGTGTGTGTGCCCACTCACAGGTTCATTTTCTGAAGCTGACTGGGCTTTTCTCATTGGCTGATAAATTCCAAACATTTTTGGAACTGAACCAAATATTTTCTGATTTTATTTCATTTTTCTGACCAAACTGAAAAATCAATTATTTACCCCCTTCTACTTCTCACTTCAGTCTCTGCCTGGCTTGTCCCTGCAATTTCCATCCCAAAGCTTCCAGAGTGGGTGTGTGTGTGTGGCGGGGGGATGTCTCCCCTGTATAGTTCTGAGTGCGAGGGGTCCTGGGCCCCATTTTACCACTTCCCTTCTCCAGTACAGCAATCCCTGCTTGAACTACTTTCTGCAGCTCCTCTTCTGGCCTTAGTTTCTGGCTGACTCCTCCCTGCATTTTTTTCCAAAGCCAGAGAGAGTGGGGAAGACAAATGGCTCCAAGTGCCCACAGTGAGGGAGTCTCCCTTGCACTGTTCTGAGCTGGCCCAGATAGTGGTCAAAATCCAAAGGTCATCCCTGTTTCCTTTTCCTCTGCCCTTCATCCCCTAATAGGCTTCATTTAACTCCTTATAAACACCCAACATTCCGGGAACCCTCCCACCTCCCCACCCCCATCCATTCTTCTCTGTAACACCTCCTCCTCCCGCACCCGCATGTGTGTGAAAAGTGTTGTCTGCTTCTCTAAGCTTGTTTCTTCCACAGCTATCATCAGTGACTTGCTGCAGGAGCAGATCAGGCAAAGAGGTTTTTTGCTAGTGATGTGACACCTGTGACCTGATACCCTACTGGAGAATGTTGGTGGGTGTAGTTATTTATAGAACTAAATAGAAATTGAACTCTCCTCCATCTTGCTTGTGCAGCTTCATTTAAGCTCAGTTGAATATCCCTTAATATCCATAAAATCAGTTCTCTTTCTAACTTATTCCAGACTCTTATATTACTAATACTTCAAAATAACATGTCCAATGGCCACCACCTCCTCTATTTGATATCTCATTATGGAGCCAGGCACACAAGATTGGGTTCTCATTTCAAAACTCACGTACCTTGGGGAGATGAATCCATATGTGTTTTTGATGAGAAAGCCCAAGATAGGGTGACCAGACAGCAAATGTGAAAAATCAGGTCAGGGGATGGGGGGGCAATAGGAGCCTATATAAAAAAAGACCCAAAAAATGGGACTGTCCCTATAAAATCGGGACATCCGGTCACCCTAGCCCAAGAGAACATACATTTTGAAAAGAAAAATGGTCCCCAGCTCAGAAAAAGACAGCAGATCTATTTGTTATAGGATCAATATTTATATATTGTTGCTGTGTGTGGGGAAGTCATGAACTAGAAATGATGCTGGAAGTCACTGGGAAGCCTGTTGACAGATTGTGATACAGAAAGGATGAGTTGCTTATCTAATCCTGTAAAAAATTGCACATTTGCCTTGAGGATCAGTTTGATATTTGGTCAATTCTTATTTTTTAAGGTTTGGGGTCTGGCTACTTTTCAACATAATATAGTGACAGAGCGCACTATGGGGGTGTGATTTCTAAAATGCATTACTGTGTTGGGCACTAGGTGGTCTGGGTAGACCCTGCTAGCAGGGCCAGCTCTAACATTTTTGCCGCCCCAAGTAAAAACAAAGAGCGTCGCGTCATCCCGCCCCCCGAGCGTCGCGTTGCCCCGCCCCCAAGCATCGTGCCGCCCAAGTCTCCGCCCCCCGAGCATCGTGCCACCCAAGTCTCCGCCCCCGAGCATCGTGTCGCGCCGCCCAAGTCTCCGCCCCCGAGCATCGTGTCGCGCCGCCCAAGTCCCCTGGCCCCCCGAGCGTCGTGTCGCGCCGCCCAAGTCCTCCGCCCCCGCGAGCGTCGTGTCGCGCCGCCCAAGTCCCCGCCCCTCCTGAGTGCCGCACTGCGCTGCCCAAGTCCCCGCCCCCCCGAGCGCCGTGCCGCTGAAGCCCACTCCCGCTGAGCGCCTCGCTGCCCAAGTCTCTGCCCCCCCCAGCACAGCGCCCTGCCTCCCAAGCCCCGCCTCGCCCCAGCACCGCCCGGCCGAACCAAAAAAACCAAAAACAAACCTCGAGTGCCGCCCCCTCCCCAGGTGCCGCCCCAAGCACGCGCTTGGTAGGCTGGTGTCTGGAGCCGGCCCTGCCTGCTGGTGCACAGTAAAAGTTCGCTAGTCAGCTTCAATGTAGCACTATTTGAACAGTACTATTTTAGAATACCAGTGATAATTTAATACCTTTTACATCTCACTGCTGTCATAGAAAGAACATATTCACAATAATCTTCGTGTCCCCTAGTCATAAATAATTGTCATTAATACTTTTTAGCCTAGTGAGAGATACATGACCGTCACTATTTTTGGTGGACAAAAAGACAAGCAGAGCATGACAGACAAAACAATTAAGCAAAGAACACAATGGGAGAGATACTGTCACCCTTATTTATGTTGATTTATACCTTGCTCCATGGGCAATCTCTTTGAGGGATTATTATTTTTGCAAGCCTCTGTGTCCAGGAGAGAGGGTTATGGAGAATAAAGAAAGAGCACTGTGGGGGAAAGAGCTGCTGCTCCCTTTAAAAAGTTAAAACATGTCCTTGGTCCTCTCCCAGTACTGTAGTTTGCTTTCTGCATTCTGTTAGATTTCAGTTTGCTTTATAGATGGCTTGCAGAGGCAGAGGGAACTACAAAAAATCTTTTCAATAAAATATATCTTCCTAGGATGGACTCTGTTTGCATTGGGATAAAAACTCACTGCTTGAAGCACACAGAAAATAAATAAATAAAACAAAATCAATATTAGAACAGGCTCTTCTCTGTGTTCCCTTCTCTGTGCAAATCTCTGTGTTGTCTGCTGTTTACTTTAATATGTAATATTCAGTTCTGTCTTATCCATTTATTTCTTTTGCACTCCCAAGAAACAGAACAGTGCTCCCGACTTTTTCATTTTAAAATGCGGTCTAAAGTACATATCAATATTACCACTAGGGTGGGGCTAAAATATACAAGCCAGCAGGCTGCAGTAAATGCCAGGGAAATTTTGTGGTGGTCTAACTTTAGAAGGTTTGATGGTCTTATTTAGTAAAACTGCTGCATTTTGAATGTTTGTTTGAACCTCATTTAATTATCCAAACCTCTTTGGTAAGCAAAATTTAGCTGAACATTCTTAGAACAGGCTCTCTCCTTTGAGATTACTCAGGTATTTCCTGCTAATGGGTCAACTAGAACTAGAGATTAATGAACCCAAGAAATAATAGTAATTGCAAAAAGTAAAACCTAGACAACCAGTTTTGAACCTGTATAAAGTTTTTTTCTTTGGTATGTGGTTTGCATTTGCTCCAGTTAGTCTGAATGAGTTTACCCATCTCTAATTGGAACCCCAAATGTGCTTCAATAACTAGACCTCTTAGTGTAAAATTTTCAAAAGTGCCTAAGTGACTTAAGGAGCCTAAGTTCCATTCTCAGAAGCGTAAAAGCAGTTTAGCTCCCATTGACTTAGCTTCTAAGACCTCTAGATACTGTGAATACATGAGCCTCCAAATCTATAGTATATGTGCTTAATGTCAAACATTGACTTCAGTGGGACTTAAGCATGTGCTTGAATGCCTTAGTGAGAGAGAGAGAGAGAGAGAGGCACCGTAAAAGCCATAGTGAGAGAGAGAGAGAGGTGGAGGCACCTTGATGCTTACACTGGAATCTTGTACAATAAACAGTATCTTATTTAAAGATGGGCCCTAAACCAGAACCAGAAATCTGAAGAGCCACAAACATTGAGAACATTTGTAAGAAGAGCTGTACCACAACCTTACAGCTCATATCTGCTTGTTTATTAGCTACCTTAGTTTTGTAAGCTTGCCTTGGTTCAAAACAAATTTTAAATGAATGAGGATAGTAAAATGAAATGATAAGGACAGGGTAGGTGATGGGATGATCTTGTCATCTCTAGATTTTCTTTGTCTCATTGTTTCTGCATCCACATTTTTTCCTTCAACACTTGTAGACAAGTTCAGCAAAAATAGCACTCTTGTTTTTTACATGGGTTTCTAATTATGGTGGGGAGATCCATTAAATCAGTGTTTGATTTGGCTTGTGAACATACACCTAGAAATGGGATTGAATCAGATAACTTCTACCTTCCTCACAAATTCTGGGGAAGCTTGGATACAGCTCTGAACATTGCTTCTCAAGTCCATTTCTATAATCTGTCCCAAGTGGGTCTCAAATTTAAACCCTCCCAAGCACCTTTTAATTGGTTACTGTGTTTCTATCATGTTGTGTGATATTTTACTTAGAGCATGGGCATTCAGAGTCTGATGACAGCTCAGCATCAAAGAGCTTAGGTGATTATACTAACATTAGTTCTTTTCCCTCCCATGCTTTGCTGTAGCTCATCCTCCACCCAGCTCTGCCAGCTTTTCTCTCCTGCAACTCTAATACCTAGTCTAAGTATCTAACTTCTCCAAGTTGCACCTAATGACACCTTTTTATCTCTTCTACCCCTTCTTTCTATCCTCCATAGCTCCCCACCTGCATATTTCTGTGTAAAATTGACAATAAACCCCTTTACCTACCCCATTTCAGTAGCTTAGCAAGTCTAGCTGATTGTTCTGTATTTGCACTGGCTATTGTTATCAAATCTTACAGTTTCTGCATTCTTCGGAATTTGTTGAGCCTCTGATCCTGCGAAGGATCCAGACATCACAAAAATCTGAGTGCAGTTAGAGAGCCCAGCAAAGACTCCCCTAATAGACTTAGAAGGATGATCAACTGAAAGTAAAGATGATCTGTTCAGGCAGAGAAGTGGAATTTTGAATCACAAAGTTTTAATGAACTATTCCAAACTTGCAAATCCAAAAGGGTTATGGATCATCCAGAATCGCTTTATAAATCACCCAAAATCTAAATAGAAGTTTGTTGCTCCTTTTTCACAGAAATAGAGGATGATCTTTTTAAGTGTCCAACCATCCCACTATCTTTACAATTAAAAAACTCACTACTTTATCTGGACAAGGTGAAAAGAATATGGAGTGGGTAGAAAAGGGTGAGTGAGATGTTCTCCCCATGAAAAGTTCTAAAATTTGAGTATATAAATAATGATTGGCATATTTAAAAAAATATATATATCCCCTCTGTTCTGTTATGTTGTTGGTCTAAATACTGTGCCATGCTATTCTTATACATCCCTGCTGCTTGCAAGCCACCACTTATGATTAGATGAAAATGACATATCACATTAGTTAGCCACACCTGTCTCATTCTATAGCTGCTTCTGGCTAACTGGCAGCCCCTGTTCTGTCTTCATATTACACAGGAGACTTCATTAGAAAAGACTCCATTCTAGTCATTTTTCAAATATTCTCTATTAAATCTAGGTAGAAAAGTGTGAGTGCACTTCACTACATGCTTGTAGAATTTCAACATGTTCTGCAAGATATGGGTGAAGCTATGAAGATCAAAGTTGCTGCAGCATACATAGGAGCCAAGATCTTACAGGCAGAAATGTCATAATTCAGATTTACTTTATGCCTTGTCATCTGGCATGACATTCTTGTTGAAGTTAACCATAGCAACAAGCTGTTGTCTAGAAATCTCAGCTGACATTATGTGTCCGTCACGGTGACTGGTGCTGCTAACAAATGTTGCTGCAATACAGGAAAATGGCTTTGAATGTGCATGAGCAGATAATTCTGAGCTAGAAGCACTGCATATGAATTTCCTCTTAAGCAACTGAAAATTAAGATTCTCTGTACCACCACCAAAGTCAGAAACAACTCAGACAATAGCATACAGATTAATTTTAGAAAAAGTGGCAACTCCTTTCCTGCAGTCACGGTTTTGAAATTTCACCTAACGAGAAACTTTTTAAAAAATAAACAGCCAGATCCACAGGTCTCCCAGTCCAGCCATTTTTTGTGGCTCAGACAACACAGAAAAGCCCCAGAGTTGCACTAATAAGGCAGACAGGGATTTCCATGACATAGAGGAATCCCAGTGTGGTATCTCGGTCACCCATTCCTATGCTTCAACTGCTAGGTTGGGAATAGAAGAAGGTATGGGCAAAGTGCCTTGCACTCTGGCAATCCCCAACTGGGAGAATGGTCCCTGGATGGAAGGCTGTTCCTGTCAGTATATTTTTAGGACATACTGATATTAGGTTGCCAAGTTAGGAAATTTTTGCTTGTGTCTCTTTGGTATATGTGCAGTGACATCATTACCCATTACACCTTTATTGTACTGGTACCCATGCAATGACATTAAGGGCATTCTCTTTGAATACATGGATGGAAAAAAGCAGAAGAAAAACACTACTTCTTTATACTGGTATATCCAGACAAAAGAATCATTCTAAAACTGTGATAATCCCTAGAGATTAGTGGCTGAGGACAGAAATACCAAAACAGCTTTATTTCCAACAGTGTGCACAGCATCCTTATGATATATTTCTTTTCTGTGATAGTCCCACTTTTATTGTTCCTTTCTACACACAATTTATAACTGCACATTCTGTGGAGTAGGATGTTGCCTAATTTGTCTAGGTTTTCAAAAACACTAACAAATTAATAGATTTCCTTCTCTGCATTGTTTTATGAGTAAATGCTGATTTTACTAAATCAAAGTGGCAAGCTGTGAATGATTTATGCAATTAAAACTCTCTAGCTAATCCAAAAAAAAACAACCAACAGATCTTGGAAACCATTGCCTTATTTGTGTCATGGCAACATAGACACAGAAACGTTATTCTGCTGATTTGTAACCAGGATTCCTTGCACGCCTATAAACAGCAAAACCAAACTAAGAAGTCTATGAGACACACTCGAGTAAGGGATGATGTGGAGTTATCCTACTCCTGGTGGATCTCTAGGAGGTATCAGCTCCAGAGTTAACAGAGGTGCATAACCTCTATGCTAACGCCTAGGGTGAAACATTTGCTCTGCTCCTCCGCTAATTCTGTCTATCTGTGAGCTTTGCTTGCAGAACTAGGCACTAGAGCCAGTGCTTCAGGCACTCCCTAAGGTCCACATAATGGCCCCAACCCATTTACATAATTAAAGGTCAAAATAAATATTTTGAATTAAACTCAGCCAGTACAGTATAGGGAGCCCTTGATGTGAAAATCTTCTCAATAACAGAAACTCTATGCTACTTTCTGCTTGTGAATGATTTCTAGGTTTAGGCCAACATACCATATATCACATCAGTCTAGCACTGAGGTGCCAAAAGCATAAATAATTATCTGGTGCAAATGGAAAAGAAATGTTCTTGGCCACATACATTGTGAACTTGTGTTACAAATGAAGGCCACACCCTTTTCATCAGAATCCTCAGGTTGTTTTTCCAACCTACCAACTTTCTCTTTCTTATCCCGGCAGGGGCGGCTCCAGGCCCCAACACGCCAAGCGCGTGCTGGGGCGGCATGCCATGGGGGGCGCTCTGCCGGTCGCCGGGAGGGTGGCAGGCAGGGCTCCGGTGGACCTCCCGCAGACGTCCCTGCGGAGGGTCCACCAGAGCCGCGGGACCAGCGACCGGCAGAGTGCCCCCCGTGGTGTGCCGCCATGCTTGGGGGCAGTGAAATGGCTAGAGCCGCCCCTGTATCCAGGTAAAGCTTTGCACCTTCACCCCGCTGTATCAGTGACAAGGACATAATGGAGAGACAAAACTGAGTTGCCTCAGAATAGCAAACACCATACAGAAGATAACCCTCTTAGCAGCTCACAACCCGAGTAGCCATACTGACTCCTGGGCGGGGGGGAGAATGTCTTTGCTCTAAATTATTAGGTGACAGTAGGCCTGCTCTAGCCTGGTTCCACTACCATGAGCCATTTCCTTATTGAGATGGGTCTTTTTAAAAGTATTTTACAAACATAAAGCTGACTCATAAATTCTACAGAGAGAGAGTGCTTCAATCTGACTTGAAAATATATTTTGAATATTTCAAGTGACTGTTTTCCACCTAACTTTAGATTTCAAGTCAATGGGTTCATGCAGGATTGAGCTAATACACACTGCCCAAACCCGTCCAATTACAGAGCCTGACACTACATGGCCAGTAGCGTTGCGGTATATTTTGCGTGGTACAAAGCACAAAACACTCACCATTATATGGAAAAAAATCTCTGTTCCAAAGGAAGTAATGAATGCCATTACAATCTTACCTTATGCATATGTTACCCTGACTATTGTTACCATGCAGCCCAGCAGGTGTCTGAAACACTGGGCTGAATTAGTATAATATTCAGTTCTTTGTGATCATCTTTAATACTTACAAATAAGACTCTCCTATCTTAATAAAATTTGAATTTCTGATCCTTTGTTGGCTGCACTGTTTTGGGCATTCTCTATTCTTTTTCAAGATAAAGACAGATGTTTTAATAGCTTTGGCATTAATCCTAAATAGGACTGCATTAACACCAGCCTGCTATTTTTAAAAAAGTGATGATAACCACACACTTCTAAGTGATTTGTACCAAAAGCCTTGTTTTAAAAAAAGAAATCCTCCAACAATCCATCGTGCTGTCAAATGTTAATCCCCTCTGAGAGAAAAGGGGGGCGTGAGGTCATATGTTTCATTGGACCAACTTCTGTTAGTGAAAGAAACAAGCTTTCAAGCTCTATGGAACTTGCGCGCGCGCTCTCTCTCTCTCGTTCAAAACCTTGTCTCTTTCACTAACAGAAACTCATCCAATAAAACATATTATCTCACCTATTTTGTCTCTCTCATATCCTGGAACCAACATGATTATAACAACACTACAGTCCCCTCCGAGTCATGCATGTCCTATGTCACTTCATTTCGGTTTTAAAATCACATTGCAAACAGTTTGTCCATTGTTAGTGCTCACAAAATTATAAGTGTTTACAGGTAGACCACTTTCCTGTCATTCAGGTCATCTAGGGAAATGGTCTTGCTTATTGTAATGGGAAGTACAAATATTTTGGGACACCGAGCCTCATGGAGTTGACATTGATTATTCTTTGTCTCAGTTTCCCTAACAATGGGAGGCAGCACCTGCAGTGGAAGTGGGAAGATAGGATCCAAAGGACTTTTATCACAAGTTCCAGGGGAAAATGCCAAACAGCTGTACCCAATTTTTAAAAACTCATGTAAAGAGGACAGTGCATTAGGAAGGGGGCTGCTGCTGTGGAGACAGAAATTACTTGCCAGTTCCTGAAAGAGTACTCTGTCTTATGATTATACTTGTATCCAATCATACTGTTCCGTGATATACTGAGTAAAGCAATTTTGTTGGCAAAGTTAAGGTTATTGTCACTCATGTCCACTAGCCCATTTTACATCAGCCATGATGCTCTTTTGTTGTCAATTTCATCGCCAAGTCTATTGCTATGCAAAGAGAATTGGTGAACAACACGTCACCTATCTCCAGTCACAATATCAAGCCATTCACACAGGCCTGTACCCAATTTTACTGTGCATCTACTTCCATCATATATCACAGGGGTAGCCGTGTTAGTCTGGATCTGTAAAAGCAGCAGAGTCCTGTGGCACCTTACAGACTAACGTCCAAAACGTCTGTTAGTCTATAAGGTGACACAGGACTCTTTGCTGCCTTTCCGTCATATAAATTCCTTTCTATGTTGATCAACTTGTCCCATAGCTTCTAGCAATACTCCACAAGATCCCTGTATGGATACTGTCAAATGCTTTCTCAAAATCAGTGAAGTAGATTAAGATTGGTTTTAAGCTGTAGCATTAGTTTTTTCAATAATCGGTCAAAAAGTGAATATCTGTTCACAATATGGTCTACCTGGATGGAACCCAGCCTGTTATTCCTGTAATATTTCATCCACTGCCTTCTTTATTCTATTCAGCATAATGGTAGCCAATACTTTCCCTGGATTGATAGCAGCACAATGATTCTCCAGTTTGTGCCATGATGCCATCTTTTCAGGTTCGTGGAACGTCTTCTTTTACACATATTTCATTAAAGTTTTGTTAGCTGCTCAATCAGAATTCCTGCCACTCCCCACCACCTTCAGTGCATCTATTTGACGTCTATCAGCCACAAGAGCTTTCTCCTGTTTGAGAATTTTGATGGCTGCTTTAATTTCATGGGGTGTTATTGGTCTACCTTCTCTTTCTAATTCAGTATTTACATTTTTTCTTGCATCTGTGTATGATTGTCCGTTCTGGACAGCTTAATATGCAATGGAAATATTCTTTCCATCATCTGGCTCGTTCATGTGTTTTTGGTATCTGTCCATGAGAGTCCCTGATAGGCATCACCTGTAATGGTCTGGTTCTTCCGCAGTGGGCCATTGAAAAGGATGGAAGAAAGATGCATGAATTGCATCTGGAACATGAGTACGATTGTGGAGCATAAAACTCTGAAGGCAAAAAAGGAAAAGTGCAAGTCACAGGCATAACTCTTGAAGGGTATCCAAGATACAGAGAAAAGGACAAAGAAATAGAGAAGAGATGCAGACAATATAGGGTTCCAGAGAAGGCTGCAAAGGCAGAAAAAGCAGCACATAGGAAAGATTTCAGGTAGCCCTAGAGACTAGTGAAAGACCTCCCTAATATAAATTTGCTCTCTGCACAATTGCCATGAAGCACCTTCTGAGAAGGAAAAGGCCTTTAAAATAAGAAGTGTTCATCACTTTAAACTTCAAATTATAGCTCTGATTTTCAGGGGTGATGACTACCCATATCTCCCATGACTTTACTGGGAATTGAGTGCTCACCGCCTCTGAAAATCAGACTAATTTTATTTATATGCATGCAAGGATTTGAAGTGCCTAACTTCAGATGAATTTGAACATTTTTGTCTTGATTTGTGATTTGCAAGTACAATCAAGCTAAGCGCATTAGGACAATACAATGTAATTGTAATATTTGTGCTGTCAAAATTGTACCTATGGTTATTTACAAGCTCAAAATCATAAACGGCATATGAAATCAGTTTCAGTGTACAATGGTTAATTACTTATTACTGATGCAATAGTACAGGTCTAGGAAAGAGAATTACTGGGATCTATATCCATCTCTGCTACTGACTCTTTGTGACCTTAGGCAAAATTACTCTGTTTAATCCATCCATGCCTCAGTTTACCTTTTAATATTTCAATTTCATCAGATGTTTCAAGGTTTAATTAATTAATGAATTGCTTTCTTCTGCACTGGTGAGCATAGAAATTATTTTCCAACTACCCAGATAGCCAGGTGGAATATTTTCATACTACACAACAGTGTACTAGAATTATTCCTGGATAACTCACTGGCTTGCAGGCAGATGCAGTATTTTTGAAGAAAATTGATCCACTAGAGGAGGAGCATGCCCTCCATTCCCCAATGCTTCTTTCTAGAACATACTTTGGAATAGACCATTTTCCCTTGCCATTTCAAGTATGGTGTTGAATTTCAATTATAGGTGCCAAAAATTACTTTGAAGGGCCAGTGACTCATTGTCAAAGTATAATGCGGCAGCCAGGGTTGTGAGGTACTTACCACTACCTGCCCTTAGCATGAAGCAGTCTTGTTGAGATCCCACTTTCATGAAGCAAATTTGCTTTTTCCTTGTTATGTGATGGATCCTGGGGTGTCTTGTATCCCCAAACATAGTAGAGCAAAACTTTGAAGTGCATCTCAGGATAAGGTTCTCTTCCTATTATGTTTTTCTCTTCCTGTTAGTTTCTTTCTGAAGGTCTTACAATGCTTTATTTGCATACAATTCAAGCTAGTGGAAGGAGACCCACTGTGAATGAGACAATACTCAGTGTACATGCATAGGTGCTGAGTTTCTAATCAGCTGGGGGGCTCCCCCCTGCCTCCACCCAGATCCTGCCCCAACTCCACCATTTCCCCCAAGGCCCCACCACCACCCTCCTTCTTCCCACCCCTGCTCTGCCCCCACCCCACCTCTTTCCCACCCAGTTCCACCCCCTCCCCTGAGCACTGTGCCCTCGCTCCAGTCCCCTCCCCTCCAGCGCCACCACAAAACAGGTGATTCATGGCAGGCGGTAAGGGCTGGGAGGGTGAAGAGGCGCTGATTGGTGGGGCCCACCAGCAGGCAGGAGGTACTGAGGAGTGGCGGAGGTTCCGGTAGTGGGGCTGCTCAGCACACGCTATTTTTTCCCCATGGTTGCTCCAGCCCCAGAGCACTCATGGAGTTGGCGCCTATGTATACATATAAAGAGAGAAATAAACATTTCTTGTCTGACAGAACCTATTTTTCACCTTTGTTGGGGGCCAGTACCTAACTACAGACTTTAAGAATATATTTTCAGTATAAATACATAGCTCCTTACACAACATCTGTACATGGATTTCACTGGTGACTGGTGTGACACCAACTTTCATTTGAGACCTCACATGACATCCTTTGGTGAACTAGAATGTACCTACCAGATTCAGCAGAGTCCTGTAACCCCTATCCAGTGCCCCTTGCCAGTTGGCACCAAGAGTCACCTGGGTCACAATAATGCACAACATTAAATATATGTGCAACACATGGCCTGCAATTTATTTATATACCTAGTTGATTTGAAATGAGTTTTCAAAAGACGCAGTCTTTTAGTTGATACAGACCTGGAAAGTACAGGTGGCAGAAGTCTTTGTTTACCAGCGTGTGTAGACAGACACCCTTCCTCTTCTTGAGCTAGCATGCACAAATAGCCATGAATCTGGTGGTAGCATGAGCAGTAGCTTGGGCTAACCGCCTGTGTGCAAACCTGCCTGGACCCTCTGGCTACATAGTCGGGCACCTACCTCAAGCCACTGCACATGCTACCCTAAGCTATGCAGCTATTTTTAGCATGCTAGCTCAAGCAGAACTTGTGTGTGTCTGTTTACCCATGCTGAGAAGAACACACCCAGCTGCAGTGCCGCTATATCCTTAGAGCCTTGTATTCTACAGTGTAATGCACAGGGCTTTTTATTTTATCTTACAGAAGAGACAGATGTACTGTGAGGTCAGTCATGGAAAATACACAGCTACAGCTTTGTAGGCAGAAGTTGATGAACAGAAATTAGATAAATATGGTGTCTGATTAGGATGGACTGTTGTAGTTAGATGAGGTGCTTTATAAAATCAATGCTGTATTTAGCCATAATAGAACAAGGGAAGGACACAGTAACAGTTGATGAGCTGTGGAGTCACTGTTCTTAACTGTCAAGTGCTTAGCAGCTAGCTGAGAACCACAGAAAAATAGCATATACAGAAAGAGGGTCTATAATCTATCTATAAACTGAGAGTGCCCCTATAATAACTTGTACACACAGAAGGTGGATCATGTGTGTAAAATTAAATAGATATTAAAACATATGGAGAAATATGAGCTAATTAAAAATAACTACTATGGTTTGTAATGGAGTAAGCATGGTCTAATGCACAGGACTAGGATTCAGGAGATTTGGGTTCTTTTTACAAGATTTGCTATGGGCTCACTCAGAGACCCAGGCCAGTCACTTAGCATGCTTGACTTAGTTTTATGTAGAAAATTAAGTCAATGTTTATCTGTCTCACAGAAGCCTTCTATGTTTATATTTGTAAAGTGCTTACAGATCCTCAGGTAAAAGGCTCTATAGAAGTGCAAGGTGTTATTTTTTATTATAAATCTCGTCTGACTAAGCTGTTGGGATTTTTGATAAGATAAAGAGCAGTCAGTGTTGAAGCCACTTTTGTTTTATGAAGAGAACTGACAAAGTATTGCACTATAGACCTTAACTACATAAGAGTAGCCGACACAATATAAAAACCATCAGCATTGAAGCAATAACAAGATCATGATAAAGCACAGGTGGTGAGCGAAAATATGTATTGTTCAGTGTAAAATATGAAGGAAGCTAAGTGAATTATCATAGGGTTTAGGACTCTGATCTTACATTTCAATGTATGTACAGTTGTACATGTAAAAAGAGAGAGAGAATGGTATTTTGTGTTGAAATTTAAAAATTACATCAAAGTCAATAGACCAGCAAAGGAGTCAGAGAGCTACCACAGGCACAATGGCATTGTTTGAACATAGTACATGGGGAGAGGTGGGATAGACAAGATGACCTCCTGAGGTCCATTCCATGCCCACCTTTCTATGTGTCTGATAGTGATCTGAGGTCTAAAGTGCACGTTTTTAGTGTATCACTGTTCTAGATTTGTTTCAGCCATGTTTGAAATTGTCTTCTGCTTCAGATCATATAAGACATTTACATTTTTTTTAAACAGCTGCAAAGAAGCTTGCAAGTCAACAGAATGAGTCCAAAAGACTCAAAGACTTGCCAAATCGTCTAGTCTTTGAACATGAGCATTTACCACCTTTATATTTTAAATTTAAATTATGCTAAAAGATAAATGACTCGTCAGACAGGGTTAGTAAATTTCCGTATAAACATTACCACTAAAATATTTGGAGAAAGCATATACCAAATGAACATTTGTTCAGGACACATAAGATAAACAAAGGAGTCATGGTAGACAGACCCATGAAACAATAAATTCACTGTAAAGAGTTCAAAGAGCCATATTTATCTCTGATGTAACTCTCTTGACTTCAGTTGAGTTACACCAGGGATTAAATTTGACCTAGTAATAGATAGCATTTTAAATAGGAGCCTAGAAAGTATGTAAATGGTGCACATGTATCAAATTGTTCTGGTACTCTAGAAGAGGCCTGTTAGACCATCTTTGTAAAATTGTGTCCAAACAAGGAGGCAAAAAGGACCAGATGAACAGAAGATTAATACAAGGGTTTGGAGACCTATCACATGCAGGAAGACTGGGAAAGCTGGGATTTTACTTACTGATTAAAACACCTCTAAAGGGGGGCACTGACTGATGTTTCCTAGATGCTAAGGGAAGTGGTAGACTTGTTGAATTAATACTACATCATAAGACTTTGAAACATAGACTGTGAATAATGAAAACAGAAGGGAAAAAATCAATGCAAAACAGTTCCATAGAGAGGTTGGTGAACTAACAGAATAAAATGGAGGCAACACATTTGAGGAAACGCACATCAAGTTATATACATATACTTTTATTTGCATTTGTTAATATATCGATTTCCACCAAACTGGTGAGGGCTGCTTATGTTCCTCTTCGATGAAAACACAATACAGTCTTGCCCCTGCTTTTGGCTCATTTCTCAGTCTGTGCTTTGCAGTGACATGCTCTTTTGACAAATAATGATATTCAAAGCAGAGGCAGAATGCAGCAGACTGGCCTGGCTTCCTTGACCATGGAATAGAGAAGCACACCCAGAGGTTGTACCACCAAGTTTAGGATTTGGATGGAGGAAGAGAAGCAGTTTAGGGGTATAAAATGTCTGTAAAATATGTTTTAAATATTTTGTTTAGGAAAGTTACAAGCTTGGAGAGGTTCAGGGACTGGGAAGAAAGGGGAATTGAAGGAGTAATATATATATATATATAATTACAGTATATAATTCAGTTATCAGATGTCTCTGTGTGCTTCATACAGGTCCAGGCAGGGTGTGGTTCCTGATAAACCAGAAGGCTAAACTGGAACTCAGTCTGTGTGGAAGCTGTTTCTTTGTATCTGTAATTGTAGATACTTTCTTGAATAAATGCCTCGTATCAAGGAAGACCCATGAGTCCAGGACAGAGAAAGTGAGAGTCAGAGGATGAAAAGAACATGGGGAAAGATGAGAAAGGAAAGAGAGAAAAAAGGTTTTCAATAGAGAAAATAGAAATTTAATGCAAAAGAAGAAAAGAGAAAATAGAACAATGAAAATAGTGTGTTTAAATAAAGAGTTTAATGTTTCAGGTGTTCATCCAGCAGTATTATCACTGCAGCAGAATAATGTTTAGATGCTGATTCTAGGAGCGGGTGGCCCTTGGAGAAATCAGGATGCTGTCAGTAGAAGAGCAGGGCTCTACTAATGCTATAGGAAAAAGACACTTTTTACTCACATGGAGTTCAAAGCATGTTTATCTTTCAGCAAAGTAAAAAACTAATCGGATTCAGCCTTTCAGCTCAAGAGAATCTTCAAGAGAAGATTTTACTCATATGCGATTCAAAGTGCATTTATCTTTTAGCCATATACAAACAGCTCAATCCAGTATTTGGACTAAGTGACCTTCTTCAGGGAATTAGGAGCATTGAGCAGCAGAAGCATAGTTCAAAAAGACACTCAGTGCCAAGCAGAAGTGAGCCCTGCTGATAGCAAGATTCCCCACAGCTGAGGACATATAGATGATGTGAAATCAACTGTGGGGAATCCTGCTGACTTGGGGACTTGCATCTGTTTGGCACTGTGAATCTTTTAAATCTAGTCTTTTATTGTGGTTTTTGCACAAGGCTCATAATTCCCTTAAGAAGGCTAAAATCTTTGATTGGGCTTTGCTTGTGGGTAAAAATTAAAGATTCTTATTTTGAACTACATGTGAATACAACCTTCCCATAACAGAAGCATATTGTTCAGACTGAGAATACTGGTAGCACTGTAATTAAAAAGTGAAATGGAGAAAATGAGAGCAGTAATGCAGGAAATACAGTGAAAGTAATATAAATATGTTGGAAAAGAGAATAAAAGGAGATGGTGGTAGGTTATATTAGGAAAAACTAAACAAAGTTGTTTTAAGTATTACTGATAAAATACTAAATACTAAAACCGCATAATATGAAAAGATTTTAAAAGAGGGGTTCATAAAAAGACATAGAAAGAAAGTGACACACAGTATTAATTATTTTTCTCTTATTTGCAAGAGGAGTGTAAAATGGTTTATGACATTCATAATAGATATTTTCTTTTTCTAATGTTTTGTTCTTGTGGTGTACTGAGTGCTTTTGTTTGAAACTAGATGGATCACTTACAAACACTACCTACACATTTTCTAATACTAATTACGAATTAATTAATTAATAATTAATAATAATGTAGCTGTGATGCAAACCCATAGCTGAAGTTTGGGTACATGCCCATCAGCACTGTTGGTTCACTGGAATCTAGAAGTGGGAAGAGGTTTCAATATTCCTGCAATAATCTCTGTCTGTCTGTCTGTGTTCCTCTGGTATCTATCACCCAGCTTCTCATGGCCACTTTTAAAACAGTGCTATAATGATCCATTTGGTTCACAGAAGAATGTGCCAATAATTGTTGGAGTTACAGAAGGTAATAAAGTCCTACCTCATTGCCTGCTAGAGACAGACAGACAAGAAAATTGTCAAAGGGAGAGTGGGGGGAATATTCTTCTCTGGATCAGAAAAGTAAACAAAAAGGTACTTGCCCCTCTGTTTCTCCCTTAGAAAACAAATGAAAATAATTTTTGAGGAGGGCTAAACCGCCTGATGACACGAGAGTGACTCAGCCAGTGAGAGACAGAGAAAAAATATTATTACTTGGACTGTGATCTCTCCCAAAGACCCAGGCTAAAAGTGAAAATATACTATGAACAGCAACCTATTAACATCTGCAGACGTATGAATAGAGCAGAAATGTTCACAAAAGTTTCTCCACATAGTTTGCAAACAAACCAAAATCAAGCAGCCTACTGCTTGTTTAGGAAGCAGTTTGATTTTTTAATTTGATTTAGTATTAGGCCATATAGTGATATATTTGAGCACTTTTTTAAATCTCTGACATATCTAAAGTCCTCAAAATGTGTTCAGATCTGAGTACAATTTTCTGTAATTTTAAGTTTCCATTCCTAAAGTTCACATAGCATAGCACAACTATTTCTATTAGCAACAATATATTACTGTTTTTCCATACAGTGGGATTGCCAACAATTTCTCATCCACACCTGGTTTTTTTCTTCAAGTTATTTAGATGACATTTAATCAAGAATGGGTCACCATTTTTATACATTGACTCCAATCCAATGCTTTACTCGTTGATTTTATTTATGATTTCAGTTTCTTGCTGTGAGCTTGTTTTTTTCTCTCTCTTATTTGTATTGCTTCCATTTACTCACGTTTATTTCTGTCACATTTCATCTTTCTTCAGTCGCCACTTTTCTTTGAGCTTCTCTTGCATGTCTCTTTTGCTGTCTCCATCCACAGTTTACATAATCTGTGTTTGGCTTCTTAACTACCTCCATCTTTTTTACAGTCTCCAGCTGGAGCCACTACTGTTGCATTTCATTTGGATTCGGCATCTTTCCTCCAATCTAACAAATCTTCTTTGCTGTTACCCAACAGTTTCTGACTTGCAGCTGGTTCAGCAGAAAGGGTAACATTTTTCATTTTATTTCCATCTTGAATTGACGCTTTTATCTTCTGGATTGTTCTGCACATTATCACCTCCACATGTGCAATCATTCTCCTCTTGGCATTTCTACTTGTAGCTTCAACTGGATGGTAGATTTAATTCCATCTTTTGTATATTTTCTTGTGTTGTATACAGATAAGGAAGATGCATTATTCATCTCACATTGCCATGTCATCTAGAAGAGTTTTTTTTATCAATCTCATTTACTTTCCAGGATTTTGTTTGTTTCTTGCTTGTAGCAGTGTCCAAGTTCCATTGTTCCATTCCCACTGCTATAGCCACTTGTCAGAGTCTCTGCTCTTTAGCCTCCTGTTTCTAGTTGCTGTGCCAATCCACATCCTTATGGTCCCTGCTAAGAGACTGGAGACTTCCTAAAGAATAGTGACCATGGCTCTTGAAGTACTGCTGTACTGTAAAAACAATATTGTATGACTTCCACACACTTTGCTTAGTTTATAAGACAAACTATGTTGCTGTTCTAATTGCCAGCACGGTCAGCTCATTGTGAGATTAGAAACTCAAGCTGTGTTCTGAACGCCAGATTTAGATCTGGATCTACTATTGGATTCAAGACTTCAGCTTTACACTGGTGTGAGATAAGAATCTAGTCGAGTGTCTTGCATAACCACCAGTAATAAAGATTCTTCAGTCAGCTTTTTGTTATCACTTTTGTTGATAAGCCTGTTGTGGAATGCAGTCTAGCACATTCATCCATAGCTGTATTGTCTCTGTATTGCCATCCAGAGTAAAAACTTGGGGTTTAGAACAATAGATATGGGAGTAGATATGTTGAATAAGATGGTGCAATTTTTACAGTCACTCTTCTTATTACAAACGCACTTGAATTAATTTGCTATTGAAGTGTAGTCACTTCTGGTATGAAAGGAAAACAGCCCAGCAACTAGCACACAGTAGAATGCATAACAGTGGGAGTTAGTGAAATGTTGGCCAAGGACATGAAAACAAACCCCTACTATTTACAATAAGAAATAAGGGATCATAAATACCTAAGCAGAGTGGATGTGAACTCTACATTTAATGGCTCATCCAAAAGACCTTGTGGATAGAGTAGTTGGTGGTGTTTGAATGTGGGCAGCTCTCTATCCCCAAAAGCAACAATGATCAAAAAGAGATCATAAAAGACACTGCACCAGTCCTTACACCTTGCCTGCTGTTAAACAGCAAGCAAACAAACAAAAAACCCCAAACGCCTAACTGGACTCTCCAGCCTTAGGATAACAACACAAAGCTCTTCCAGAAGGGTGTCTGAAATAAACTGTTCCCAGAAATTAAGCACAACAATCCCCTTTCACCAAGGGGTAGTAGATAAACCTGCGTGCTTGGTTTAATTACAAAAAACCAATCTGCGTGCTTGGTTTAATTACAAAAAACCTGCCTCTCTGACAGATTAAAGCCCCAAGGATTCTGAGCTCAATGAACTCCTTGTAGGTCTATATGGGGAGAATTCAGCTTCTACCCACCCAAGACTTGCATCTCCTTGAACCTGCTCCCTAAATGAGCATCCATGGTCAACAGCTTCTCCAACAATGGACAGTAGTGTTTCTTCCCTTCCTTTCTCTTCTTGATCTGGGGCACGTAGCCTGATATATAGATTATATATTGATTATATTGAATTGATTACTTAAGAATTCCCAGTTTTGACGGTTGACAGGTTCTTGTTCCAAGATCAGACCCAGGATTATTTAAATTATTATATAATTGGGAATCCCAATCTGCACAGTTGCAACACTCACACTGTAGGAATTCTTCTATATTGACAAATAGTTTATTAATACACTTAGCAGTCACAAACACTCCAGCTCAGTAAGGTGGATAGAGATACTACAGAATGTACATCTGCATATCCATATACTCTCACCATCCCTTGCAGAACAACCTGAAATGTTAGCCATCATCTTCCTCATCACCATCACCTCCCTCATCATCAACAGTGGCCATCATTCTGGCACCTCCCAAGGACTACATCTTTCTCCTGTTGCCCGTAGGCTGGGATGCAACTTTTATAATATGAAACACTGACACCACTGTGTTTGATGCATATTCAGTAGGAGATTTTCACCTTTCCCTCATTTGTATTTCCGCACCTTACTAATGTTGATGTGTCCTTCTTCTATAGGTTATTATAACAATGATCTCAACTTATTATCATATATGTCAGTTTGTCACCATGATCCTCATGTGGTTAAGATATCTGCAGATGTAGCTCATGTCCCTGTTACGTACATCAATTCATTGCCATGACACCTTTGTGGTTGGGTCATGTTCCTGTGGTCAGAAATTCCCCTAAAACACTGTATTTTCAGCTCCCCGATATTTGGGGGTTTCAGTTGGGCCATTTATCTGTTCAGAGTTCGTAGTCCTTAAGCCTTATGGTAACTTGCTGAAGCTAATGTCTTACAGGAGACAGACCTGTAGGTTTCTTGCATTACTGCTGAACATATTGCAAGTCAGTGAATATAATAAAGACAAGCTAGCCCTGTGGTCTACAGCTGGAGTCGGCAACCTTCGGCACATGGCCCATCAGAGTAATCCCCTGGTAGGCCATGAGACATGTTGTTTATGTTGACCATCCGCAGGCACAGCCCCCTCCCCACAGCTCCCAGTGGCTGTGGTTCACCGTTCCCAGCCAATGGGAGCTGCAGGAAGTGGTGTGGGCTGCAGAGACATGCTGGCGGCTGCTTCCTGAATTGTATGGGGATAACAACCTGCATGTTAATAGGTAGCTAGGTAAAAAATTTGAGAATGGGATTTTCAAATGAGCTTATGGGAGTTAGGTGTCCCACTCACACTGACTTTCAGTGGACTGTTAGGATATGCCTACACAGCAAAGAAAAACCCGCATCTGGCCCATGCCAGCTGACTCTGACTTGGACTGTGGGGCTGTTTCATTGTTGTGTAGACTTCTGGACTTGGGCTAAAGCCTGAGCTCTGGGATCCTCCCACTTCACAGGGTCCTAGAGCCTGGGCTCCAGCCCAAGCCTGGAAATCTACACAGAAAAGAAACAGCCCCAAAGTCCAAGTTTGTGAGCCTGAGTTGGCTGGCACAGGCCTGCCACAGGTTTTAATTTGCTCTGTATACATTCCCCTAGATTCTTGTGAAAACCCCCACCCATAAATCTATAATGAAATAGGATACCATATTTTATTACTTTTTAAAGTTATAATAAACAAAATGTATTGCTGGCAAATAGAAATATTGTCAGACACAGGTGCTCAGATAAGCTTTCTTTCTACAGCAAGCCCACCGTATCTTATAAGATAACATTACCCTAGAAAACCCTATTCAAGAAAACAAAACTGCTTATAAATATTAGATGCATTCTGCCAGTTGGGGAGGAAGATGAATGTTCAGAATTTTGTAAATATAGAAATGACAATAGTGACATACTGCAATTTTTCTCCTAGAATGGAAGATAAATGATCGTTATTCCAATGTCCCAAACTTCAGTTCATCATTGAAACTTACTGTTTCCTCTGCAAGAGGGTGGTGGGGGGAAGGATTTGTTTTCAATATCTCTAATCATTTGCATATGTGTCAATGAATCTTTTCGCTCTGTTGAGGTTTCTTTCTTCAACGTCAGACTGCTTAGGACTGAAAATATGCGTAATTGTCCTAATAAACATAATACAGCAGGCCACAATCCCTGCTAGCATGAGAAGGTACAATTCTTTTGGACTCAAGGGCGTTTGTACCATCTTACATCAGCAGTGAATATTGTCATAAAACTTTGTTTCTCAGTGTTCAAGTGCTACATGGTACAGACTTGCCTGTGTCATTGTCGTCCAGGAGCCTTAAAAACAAGCCAGCTAATTTACATTTTCCTTTTTTAATTATCCCAAACCCAAAGTTGGATTCTATTGGCATAATGTCAGTTGACTGGCAATGAATGAACCATGAATTCTTGGCATCAAGAGAATCCATCTCCTCCCTCCCTGTCATGTACTTGCAAACATTACAAAAGAGCTGGAATTCAGTAGCTCTGTATGTGCTATTTTAACTTGTACAGCGGTAGTGCTAAGTGGAGAAAGTATATGTATCCAGTTTAGTGGAAGGTAAAGACAGAATCAAGATATGGAATATTTAATAGTTCTTATTCTAAAAATCTGGGCACATATTATATTTAGCTACTTCATTAGAGCTGGGTAAATTTTTTCAGGTAACTAGGTTTTTTTTGCCAGATGGTGCAAATTTGGGTTGACTGAAATTATTCATAGTTTGACGAAAATTGCTGAATTGTTTTGGACAAAAAAATCTTTGGAGCTAGATTTGCAAGGGAACTTAGGTGCCACTCACAAAATGTTGTATGGAGGCAGTGCTATGGCCACAGTCTCCACATATCCAGTGATTAGGACACTTACCTGCGATGGGAGGCACACTGAGTTCCCTAACCACCAGGCTATAGGCAATTCTGGGGAAGGGCTCTCTCAATTTCTCCTGTTGAAGCTGTTCCACTTCAAACAAAATACTCGATTAGTCATTGGGCAAGAGTATGAGTCTGATTCCATAGCCTGGTAATTAGGGTGCATATTACTTAAATCCCTATTATTTATACAAAAGTGGATCAGCTTCAACAAGAAAGATTGGGGCTCCCATAATGGGGGCTGCAGTGCCACCACTACCACCACCACCTCTTCCTTCCAGTGGTTTTGTGATTCTAGCCCTTTGTTTCCTTTGCTTTTATTTAAGAAGGTTTGAAATGCCCAGAAATGAAACAAGATGTTTTATTTGACCGAACACATAATTTTTGTTGACTTTTTCAATTCACCAAAAATTCCCCCCCAAATTGTTTCGATTTGGATCAATTTTTTTCAATGTCTTCAGAACTGCCAGCAAACCAAAAAAATCAGTTATTCACCTCAGATTGCACATTATAACAAATGAATTACTATCTTAACTTCAGCTGCAGTAAGCTACCATCCTGCACTTGTCATATCAGTTGTCAAACACCTTCTTTTGTGTGTGATTTTTTCTCCTCTTCACATTCTGTCTACAACTGAAACAGGAGCTTGGGGTTTGTCTACACTTGAAACATTACAGCCACACCGCTGCACCTGCACCACTGAAGCGCTTCAGTGTAGACACTACCTAAGCAGATGAGAGGGGTTCTCCCATTGGGATTGATAGTCCACCTTCCTGAGTGGTGGTAGCTAGGTTGAGGGAAGAATTCCTCCATCATCTTAGTGCTATCCACACAAGGGGGTTAGGTTGGCTTAACCAAGTCACTCATGGGGTGTGGATTTTTCACACCCCTGTGTGACGTAGCTGGGCCCACCTAACTTTTTAGGGTAGACCAGGCCTAACTCTCACTTAGAGAAGGTTGATAGATAGTTCAGGTATAACCACTGCCACAGATCTGTTTCACTGGGTCTTTCATTTAGAGAAATATGCTTTTCCACTCTACCTGCTCCTGCTAAGGCCCCTTTTGGTATTCTTTCCAACCCGACTGAGGTATTGTCCAGCAAAATGAGTTAAAAGGTGAGATCTTCTGCATGTGTAAATTGGCATAGGTTCACTGGAGTCATGGACCTACTCTGATTTATGACACCTTAGAATCCGGCCCCAAAACATTGAGTGCTGACTGACTGACCAAAAAAGTCAGAATCTCACAAATGGAAAGATCTAAACTCTTCATTGCATCTTCATTGCACTGTCTTAATTTAAGATGTGATTTTAAACCTATGTAGTTAAACCAAAACAAAAGGATATGTGGACATGCTTATTTTGGTTTAAATCAGGCTTATTTTTTAAGTTGATTAGAAACATCTTTCAGTTAACTGCGATAAATATGTGTTCACACAGGAATTTGTACCCGTTTAATTAAACCTGTATAAGTTTGTGTGTAGACTTATGTTTACCAAAGGGCTGAGGGCCAAGAACAATTTATGATATAAATAAATAGAAATAGAGATGGTCCTGAGCTGCATAAATGGGGTCTAGTTTTTCATCCTCCTCACAAAGAATGGAGGTGTTCAGAGCTGCATTTGGTGTGTATTCATCTCTGAAAATGGATTGGACGGTGGGAAACCCATGTGCAAGTCTCTGTTTTGCCTGATGTAGATAAGGGACTTAAGCAGGGTTTCCCCACATGCAGGCGAGTTCCATAACCATTTGGCTATAGAGTCAATGTTTTTCTCTTTGTTTTGGTCAGAAATTCCATTCTGGATCTGAGAAACCTTCCTGATGACAGTTTAGTCAAAACCACATTTTGTGGAAACATTGGGTTTGGGTGAAATGGCATTTTTTTATGCAAACAAGTTTAGTCAAAAAGTTTTTGACCAGCTCCAGTGGCTAGCGCTATTAATGGAAACACTGAAACAGGCACAACAAAGGTTTCCAATATTATGATGGGGACCATATAAGTATCCAAATAGATAAAAACATGGTTAAAACATTGTTTCCCCATCTTAAATCTGGGTAAACAAGTACCTACACTTTCACTTGCATTAGATAAAAATAGGGTTTTTCTGAAATTTTAAAAAGTGATTTTTTTTTCTCTCTGCCCCACCTTCCTCTCTGTTCCTGTAGGAACAATTATGTGGGACCTGGGTTCAAGAAGCCTCCCAAATACAGGTACACAGGATATATTAATTCACATGTCTTTTCAGGACAGGAACCATCTTTCTTATTTGTTTCTACAATGCCTAGTACAATGGTGCTGGACTGGAGCTCATTGGTGCTACTGCAATATAAATAATTATCAATTTTGGAATTAGAAGATTACAAAAACTTTTTTTAACTCATCTCTGAATGATGAAACAAGTGACTATTAAATCTGGGTAAACAATGGGCCATGTCCTCAGCTGGTGTAAATCAACATAGTTGATTGACTTCACTCATTTATACCAGCTGTGACTCTAGCCGAATACTGTGTTTCTGTATAATATGGATTATAACTACAGAGTTATTAAACCTCTCAAAAATGAGAATTAAAAAGGAAATGCTGACAAAGCCTTACCTAAGCTGGAACTGGAAGATGCCTTTATAATGTAATAGTAAATATTTTTAGCATTAATTTCCATGATGCTTTCTCTTTCATTCTAAACACCTGCTCACAAGCCAAAAAGAGGAAATATGCTCTCTTGCCATCTTTCTCTAGCTCACCTCCCTCCGTGACTACCCATATATAATACACAAGTAGATTTAAAAGACAATCATTATTGGGAGTAGGTTGTGCCATATGATCAGTGTGCAAGGTATTAACTATCGAGGCATCTAAAATGCAAGTTGACTGCTTAGTTAGATTTCAAATGTTATTTGGATGTTTTTGATTCAGTACTTCTTGCTGGGTCCTGTTTGTTAATTTCTTCCTCATTTGATTTTTGGCAACTTGAGAGCTATGGCTTGAGGGAGAGAAAAAACACAAATAAAACCAACCCCTCACCCTTCCACTGCTTTGCAAACCCATTGCTGCTCAAACAACTTTCATTGTTCATGCTATGATAAGTTCTATACTAAAATGAATACACATGGATTTAATATAATAAAATAATTATTTTGTTAGGTTTTTACAGTTTAGGTTGACCAAGAAAAGGAAAGAGAGAAATTAGAAAAATTAATGAAAACTTGTTGAACTTGTACAGAAGGATTGATAAATAAAATTCTATCATATGTCAAAGTCCAAAATTAATGCAAAGGAAATATATTTGGTTTTGACTGAAAGTCTGTGTTACCCTTAGCTACTTGTTTGTGTTTTGTGCAGTAAAATAAAGAGTTGTTATGCTCAAAATCAGGAGTTGTGTTGATTTTAATATTACTGAACCTGATTATTTGCAGTTTTACCAAAACACGAACAGCCGTTTGGAGCTGAGTTCTATCTTATTAACCACCTGGCTAAGGAACTACTTTGGATAAATGGTTCCAGTATTACTCAGTCTTTAACAGTGTTTTGTTTGTTTGTTTGTTTGTTTTGTGGTGGAGGTGGTGATGGTTGGTTTTGGTTACAGATTTTGTTCAGACTTTGGAACTGAAACCAGATCAGTTGTTGTTGCAGATTTTCATGGTCTTGTGCTAGATCCAGTACGGATCCAGCAAAGAGGCCCCTTTTTGTATGACACTGCTTCAAAATTATCAGTGTGATTTGGGACTCAGGGATTCAGATGAAAACATTGTCTCTTAAAATTTGGTGAAAGGAAATAGAAGTTGGTTTTAAAGTTAAAGTTAAGGCCCATCTCTATTTATCAGAAGACTGAGGCACCATCTTCATTTAAGAATCCATTGGCTTGATATCCTTGGCGGTTGTTTGTACTTTTGCTTCTGCTTTGTTATGATCATTACAATAAGATACATAAAGCACTTACATTACACTGATATATTCTGTATTGCATAATAATAGCTTTAGCATGAAGCGAACCAAACATAAGAGCATTAGCTCTCAAGGATTATTAACTTTTACTGTCCAAAGATTATATTTAAATGTACTACATGTACCTGGACTTCTGATTTGCCCGGTCACAATAATGCACTGAAACTAGTGTATTTTTATTTAACTTAAGCTTTTATAAGATTGTGTGAGATTAGAAGTGGCAAAAAAGTGATACACATCATACAGGCTAATGATAATTTATCTTTGATTTCATATATATGTAATGTATTTTAAAAATACAAGTGATCTGCTACTGTAATGAGGGTACAATCCTGCTCTAACTGAAATCAATAGAAGATCTCTCATTGACTTATGTGGTGCAGGATCAAACCTTAAGAGTCCATTGTTTCTTAAAGTAGACTTTCATTCTCACAGCACATATTTTATATGAGATTTACTGTAACTAAAATAACAGCCCCAAACCAAAAATTAGCAAAAAAGTATATTTCCAAGTTTGGAATACCTCAAAAGATTAAAAACATGTTTCATGCCCAGATTTCCTTCATAGCCCTTGATATAATATTTAAACTTCAGCCTTAGGCTGACCCATCCACTGTTGGTTTTGTTGCACTCCTGTATTACAACAAAAAGCAACACTTCTCCTCTGAAATGACAGGGTTCCAAACAAATGTTATCTTAAAAGACATGCTTTTTAGATGGGACTGAAGGTGCATTTTGCCTACGTATCTTTCCACTTCCTTACATAGTCCCCTTCACTATAGTATCTGAGTACCTTAACAGGTACCTACAGCAACAGAAACGTGGCTAATGACTCATGCTAGAATGGTTTATTTTTACTTTGAAAGTCTTGTTCTGGAGCTGAGAATTTCATTTATTGGTACTCCACTGTTTTGGAGCCTGTATGAAGTAAGGCACTCAGCCTCTTGGAGGTTCAGGCCCTTCTAATTAATGCTATACCCTGGAGATGTACAGATTTTTCAGAAACAGCTTTCCCTATGAACCCTGCTCCCATATAGCTGATTAAGCAAGAATTTTTCAAATAGCACTGTACAATGAGCCAAAAATGATTGGCCAATCCTAAGGTCAGGTAAACTACTTTATAGGTAGAAAATATAGTAGTTTCTATTTTATATAAAATATATTGCTGTTACATTTAATTATTTTTGGAGAGCACATAATATATATGTGGTTGTAAACGTGTGTGTGTGTGTACGAGACTCTGATCATCACTAATGTAAATGTCAGAATATGTGATAAATTTTCTAAATGCCATTCTACGTCTGTTTTAGGGTCAGTTATGCAGCGTCCACACCCTCACAATCCCTGAACTGGTTAATGTGGGTCAGGCGGGACCAATTAACCTTACATGTTGTACCTGGATGGGAACCCCTCAACCAGGGACTGATAAAGCCATGACTGATTAAGCCCAGATGGAGGAGGAGCTTTGATAGGATTATAAACTAGGGAGGAGGTCCACCATCACTTTCTAGAGGGAAAGGTAGTTGGTCAGGGAGAAGGACTGGGGAATCTGGCAAGAGGCTGAAAAGAGCAAAGTAGCTGTGGGATGCAGAGGAATCTCCATGGTAAACCAGAGATAGGCAAGACCAGGGCCGGCTCCAGACCCCAGTGCGCCAAGCGCGCGCTTAGGGCGGCATTTTGCCGGCAGGGCGGCAGGCGGCTCTGGCGGACCTTCCGCAGTCATGCCTGCGGAGGACCAGCGCACCTCCCGCAGGCATGACTGCGGAGGGTGCGCGCAGGCATGACTGCGGATGCTCCACGAACCAGCGGAGATCCACTGGAACCGCGGGACCACGCAGTCAGGCCTGTGGGAGGTCCGCTGGTCCCGCGGCTCCAGTGCACCTCCCGCAGGCATGACTGCGGAGGGTGCGCTGGTCCCGCGGCTCCAGTCGACCTCCCGCAGGCATGACTGCGGATGCTCCACCGGAGCCGCGGAACCAGCGAACCCTGCGCAGCTGCGGGAGATCCACTGGAGCCGCGGGACCAGGGAACCGTGCGCAGTCATGCCTGTGGGAGGTCCGCTGGTCCCACGGCTCCAGTGCACCTCCCGCAGGCATGACTGCTTGGGGCGGCCACATTCCTAGAGCCGCCCCTGGGCAAGGCGATACTGAGGTAAGAGTAGGAAGGACCCCAGGGAAACAGCAACAGGGTCTTTGACTGAGCAGACCTGGACTGATAGTTATAGGGTCCCTGAGCTAGAACCTGGGATAGTGGGTGGGCCTCGGTTCCCCTACCAACTACTGGGAAAGTGGGACAAGAGCTGGAGACATGGAACAGAAGACTCTCTGAAATGGTCTTTGGACAGCTTTTCCAGTGAGACTTTGTACAGGAACTGGGCTAGAAGGCCAAGTCACGAAGAGGTAGCATCCTGAGTCAGAGAGAGAGAGAGGAGGGCCATAGCATGGGTAATGAATGGAAGGGGGTGCAAGATGGAGTGAGAACTAGTTACTAGACCATGTTGCAAGGAGTGCGCCTGTGGTAAGTGGAACCCCTTCACGGGGTCTTTTTGCTGTAGCCCTTTCTTTTGTCTTGTACTTGCTTGTACAGCTTTTCATTTATAATGTTTTGTTTTTTAAGTTGCATTTTAAATAACCATGGAATTAAATCATTTTAAAAATTCAGTCAGCATTATATATGCTATTTGGAAAATATTATACACTTGAATTTTAATACAGTCTTCTTTAAATTTAGATGTCCTGCCACATTTTGTGAAATTTCTACTTGAAGGTTTTCTGATCATATTTTAAAGGTATTGTTAATGCTTTAAATTTAATGTCCCCTGAAAATACGTTTGAAAGTCTGTTTTACAAAAAAAGTTTTGTTGGCTTCCACAGAGCAGAAGGAATGGATGGTAGCAGGATGTGTTCTGTTGAGCCCTTTCATGGATGTCCCGTGTGACAGATGGGGGGCGAGGGGTCCTCTTTAACAATTATCACTGCACCTGGCTCTGTCCCTAGCATGTTGATTTTGTACTGTATATGGAAATGGATTATTCACCCAAGGAATAGCAGAACATACCCACTGAGGGAAAGAGAGAGGAGGCCCTTTCTAATAATTGCCTAACCTAACATCTTACATTTAAGGTTTGCTAAGAGAGAATGGCAGAGTGAGCAGTCTTACTGGCTCTAATCTTCTCTCCTTGGGGAGCACTGACTCCCACTGAAACCAGTCTGAACAGAGTGGATTTGTCTGGGAGAAAATGATTGAGAGTCTTACACAGAGGAGGATCTGGGCTGGCCAGGACAATGTAAATTGGTTCAGTCTGTTCCGGTAATTTAAGAGGAAAGCACATCTCACTTAGCTTGCAGCAAAGCATAAGATTAGATGGAACTAAATATGCATGTAGGCTATTTGTTCTGTTAAAATCCTTTTCTCTCTCTCTTTCTCTCTCTAATGCTGTTAAATAGAAGTACTTTTGTTTCAGGTAGGCTGTTGGTCAACATTACTGTTTGCAGGTTTTCAAAAGAAAGCACAGCTATTCCAAATCCAGTCAGACCTGCAGGGTGTGATATGTGGTTGCTACACATGTACCAGGTCCTAGTCTAAGAGTGGAAGAATCATGAGATTCAACTCTGAGACAGGTAAGGGCAGTAGGTTACACATCTGAGGGGTGCACTCTCACCCCATGAAGGGGACAAAGTGCAGCTAACCCCGTGTGATAGCCTGAATACATAATCTTTATCAGAATGCCTCTCTTTTTCCCCCAGTGAGGAAGGAACACCAATTCTCATTTGATAGATGCAAAAACTGGATTTCTATGGTTATGAAAAATTCTTACATCACATGATTTCTGGATAAAGAGGGCCAATTTTTTCTCTGAATTACATACACTTGTACCTATGTAACTGAGAAAAAAATCTGGTCCAGAAGTTCTCCAATGATTTATGTTTTGATAGCCCTGGATAAGAATCTTTCTCATAATACTCAGATTTGATGCATATTTTGGTTTCTCTTGAATAGCAGCAATCATGGTCATCTGTTAGGTTGCCATTCTGCATATACAGAAGTTGTATACCAGTTTAAATAAGGTATTCCTGGGGAATTCTGAGTCACTACACAATGCAGAATTTGTACAGAATTAATGTTCTGCACTGAATTTAATGGTAAATTCTCAGAATGGAGAGGGGTAACTAGTGGTGTTCCCCAAGGGTCAGTCCTGGGACCAATCCTATTCAATTTAATCATAAATGATCTGGAGAAAGGGGTAAACAGTGAGGTGGCAAAGTTTGCAGATGATACTAAACTGCTCAAGATAGTTAAGACCAAAGCAGATTGTGAAGAACTTCAAAAAGATCTCACAAAACTAAGTGATTGGGCAACAAAATGGCAAATGAAATTTAATGTGGATAAATGTAAAGTAATGCACATTGGAAAAAATAACCCCAACTATACATACAACATGATGGGGGCTAATTTAGCTACAACGAGACAGGAAAAAGATCTTGGAGTTATCGTGGATAGTTCTCTGAAGATGTCCATGCAGTGTGCAGAGGCGGTCAAAAAAGCAAACAGGATGTTAGGAATCATTAAAAAGGGGATAGAGAATAAGACTGAGAATATATTATTGCCCTTATATAAATCCATGGTACGCCCACATCTCGAATACTGGGTACAGATGTGGTCTCCTCACCTTAAAAAAGATATTCTAGCACTAGAGAAGGTTCAGAAAAGAGCAACTAAAATGATTAGGGGTTTAGAGAGGGTCCCATATGAGGAAAGATTAAAGAGGCTAGGACTCTTCAGTTTGGAAAAGAGAAGACTAAGGGGGGACATGATAGAGGTATATAAAATCATGAGTGATGTTGAGAAAGTGGATAAGGAAAAGTTATTTACTTATTCCCATAATACAAGAACTAGGGGTCACCAAATGAAATTAATAAGCAGCAGGTTTAAAACAAATAAAAGGAAGTTCTTCTTCACGCAGCGCACAGTCAACTTGTGGAACTCCTTACCTGAGGAGGTTGTGAAGGCTAGGACTATAACAATGTTTAAAAGGGGACTGGATAAATTCATGGTGGCTAAGTCCATAAATGGCTATTAGCCAAGATGGGTAAGAATGGCGTCCCTAGCCTCTGTTCGTCAGAGGATGGAGATGGATGGCAGGAGAGAGATCACTTGATCATTGCCTGTTAGGTTCACTCCCTCAGGGGCACCTGGCATTGGCCACTGTCGGTAGACAGATACTGGGCTAGATGGACCTTTGGTCTGACCCGGTACGGCCTTTCTTATGTTCTTATGTTCTTATGAATTTAATTTTTTTTTTTTTTTTTGCAGAATTGGTACTGTACAGCTGCTGGCCACTGGACCCCACATAGCCATGCCCCCAGGCTAGCAGTGTGCCTGTGGTTCCCGGGTTTGCTAGCTCATGTGGTGAGGCTGGGCCCCTCCCTGTGTAGCAGTTGCCAGAGCTGGTAAATTGAGCCCCATGGAGAAAGGCAGGGGCAACAGTTGAGAACTGCAGGGAGGGGCCGCTGCTTTCCGGGTGGGGAAATTAAGGAAAAGGTGGGGGAGGCCTTCTGAGTGAAAGTGTGACTGGAGCTGTTGTGGGGGCAGCCAAACCTTTAAATTGTGCCCCCCCCACTATTGTCATGTATGTGTTGTCTCTGCTTGGCAGAACAGCAACTAAGCTGTGTGGAGCAGAGCCTGCGGCTGGGATCTGGAGGGAAAGAGGATGCAAACTTCTGGGCTGGGGGTGCCCCATGTCTGGGTTTTGGGGGGAGGAGGTGCGGGTATCTGGGCAGCCCCCTCCACTCCTTCCCAGTACACACACACCCCTCCAGCACTCCCGAAATACCCCCTCAGCTCCCCATCCCCCCAGCCGTGGCCTCTATTTGGGAACTTGAAATATGATAACCTTAAGGGGGCAGGGCAAAAAAAGTTTTCCCTCAAGATGTGCCCACCTGGCTCATGTGACATACCCAGACTGAGCCTCCCAACAAAAGCATAGCAGAGAAACAGGAACTGAGTTGTCATAGAGGTTTCCAAGATAATCTTTTTTATTGTCTGTATTGTTAAAGACATACTTGCTGACAGGTACTCTGAAATAAATTACCAAAATAACTGAACCTGGTGTGATTATATTCTGTTTTTGACAAAATCTGCATAATTTTTAAAGTATCTGGTGCAGTTGTGGGTTTTTTTTGTTTTTGTTTGTTTGTTTGGGTGCAGAATTCCTGCAGGAGTAATAAGGCACACAGGAGCAATTGTCTTATCTTCTACTTTTCCTACTTTGTCTCTCTTCTTAGTATCTCTTGGGTAACTAGAATGGTAAACATGGAAAATGAAATGTCTTTGCATCTCTTTAGCTAGGGATAATCCAAGTCTTTAAATTCAGTTAGTGTGCTATGTACTCTGTAGAGCTGGTAAGAAGATAAATTGTAAGATATTCAGAGCAAAAATGTAAGTAGAAATAAACAAAGATGGAGGCAAAAGAGATGCTGTGGTGAGTGCTATAGAAAGCCTTCAGAAATAGCAAGCGAGGCAGCAAACTGGTATAAGCCATGTGAAGTCAGACATGAGTCTTGTTGGTTTCCAATCCTAGCTGATTTTGATAAACTCATTCTCTTTCCTTCCTGCACCTCTCCATCTACCCTGATGCCTTGACCTAGTCATTCCCCATCACCACTTTATGTTAAAGGACCCTCCACCTTCTAGTCTGCATTTACCCTATTGCAGCTGACTGTGATGCAGTTACTTAAAAACAGCCACTTAGAAGACACCTCAAAGATCCAATTATCCAAAATTAGCCACTGAGGTCTAAAGGCCTCTCTCCTATCTCCCTCTCTATCTCTAAAGTTAGAATTTTCAAAAGTTCTCAGCACCCATAATTTGGGGACAGAATTTAAAAGGAGCTGTGCACACTGGCTACTGAGTTCTGGCCATAAATATCAGAGTGGGGACTGAGCACTTTTGAATATGTGGCCATTATTCAGATGCCTAGATCCTTTTGAAAACCAGACCCCAATTGTAGTTGCTGTGCACTTCAAAAGAGCTCCAGGTCAGACTTTTAAAAATCGGTCCCCCAATTTAAATCCCTCATTTAAATGTAACTAAAAATAGCATATTTAATAATATTCCATTGATTTTTCAAGGCAAATTTTGACCATCCTAAGAGTACTTCATATATTACAAAAATATAAATGTTAGAGATATGGAGAGATGCCATAAATGACTACCTCTCCAGGATGATCTGTGAAGAGAGACACAAATTATCTCCTCAGGTATTGTCTGGACAAAGGTCTTATTTTAGATCTCTGAAATCTTTTGACACTTAAACCACAATAATAAAGTGAATGTGTTCTTACTATTTTATTCTCTTCCAGAATTTTTTTAACCATTACATTTCTTAAAACAGGAGTTTTTCAAATGTTCACATGTGAGCTACATTACTACAAACATCAGCCAGATAATCCGTCACATGCCATCTGGTTAAGCACTTAGAAACAATGCTGGTTTATTGCAGATGCCATTGATGTAAGTATGCTCTGGCCACAGACAGGCTGCCAATTACCCTTTAGTCTACCATGGTACTCACATGGCCTGAGGAGCTCACAGACTAAAACTTTGAAGGAAATGTTGTGGACATCATTACCATAAATAAATACCATGTACACTCACCAAGGGATGTGTAATCATTACAGCTGGAGTATTTTCTGTAGTTAGGTGGGTTTTCAAGAACTTCTTAAGTGAAAAGCTTAAAAAAAAGCACCACACCTTATTTTTATTCAGACAAACTTATAGAACAATTCCATGTATACTCTATGGAATCTAGTGATATCAAACATTTACTGTGAGAATAACTCCTGCTTTGTCCTCAGTTAGCCATACCATTGTGCTGGCTTCTTTGTGAAGGACTCAGTTATGTTACAAATTAACCTCTGGTTTCAGAGTAGCAGCCGTGTTAGTCTGTGTCCGCAAAAAAACCAGGAGTACTTGTGGCACCTTAAAGACTAACAAATTTATTTAAGCATGAGCTTTCGTGAGCTACAGCTCACTTCTTCGGATGCATAGAATGGAACACACAGACAGGGGATATTTATACATACAGAGAACATGAAAAGGTGGAAGTATGCATACCAACAGGCAGAGTCTAATCAATTGAGATGAGCTATGGGCCATCTTAATTATCACTTCAAAAAGTTTTTTTCCTCCTGCTAACCATAGCTCATCTCAATTGATTAGACTCTGCCTGTTGGTATGCATACTTCCACCTTTTCATGTTCTCTGTATGTATAAATATCCCCTGTCTGTGTGTTCCATTCTATGCATCCAAAGAAGTGAGCTGTAGCTCACGAAAGCTCATGCTTAAATAAATTTGTTAGTCTTTAAGGTGCCACAAGTACTCCTGGTTTTTTTGCAAATTAACCTCTGTATCTGAAGAGTTTCAACTTTCACTTTCATTGGCTGGGTCTTTTGGGAATGTCTTTATCTTAAACTGTTACGGCTTCCTGATTTTATTTTTATGGAGAAGTGTTCTAAGTTCTTAAAAGTTTCAGTTTCAGATGGTTATGTTTGTTCATTAATGTTTTTAATGTCCCTTGCTGAATTGCTGTCACACTTTTACTGTCTCTCACATCAGGCTCACAGCTTGGAATTTGTCTCACTGTAATGAAAACTCGGGACTGTGACCTAAATTCTAATGGTATAAAATACTCAATCACTACATTGTACACATTGCAGTTAATTGAGTGTGTTGTTGGCACAGGGTGTTTGTTTTTTGTTTTAATTTTTTCTGCTTGAGTTATGTAGAGATTTCATGGAATAGCAAGGATAAATAGGCCTGTTAGGAGGAAAAAGATTGTGTTCTGAATCAAATCAGCAATAGAGAGTATAAGGATAAAAGGTGTCTTATGGTGCTTATTTCTAAAGGAATAGGAGCCTACTGACTACAGCCAGTGGTGCTGCTGGTAAATCCCTGTTAGCTTTGAACATTGTGGGACATTTGGCTAGTTATCAGGTTTAATGAACTTTGTCCTCTAAGTGATGAAAGGCTGAGTTTTTCCATCAAACCTATGAAGCCAGTGCATCCAGTATTTATCTGATTTGATGCATGTACTACCTATCTCTAAATACATAATCAATTCATTTAAAAATACAAATGACAATGATCCTCAGTCCACAAAATCTAAAAGGAAGATTGGATATGGAAGGGGGGACTGTTTATGGTTCACTTTCAGAAAAGCCTAGCTAAATAGATGACACTTCCATTGTGACCTGCATCAAGTCAGTATTGGGGATGGGGAGGACATGGAGGATAGAGCTGAAGGAGAAGACAGTAGGTGCGTTGGTCAGATGGAAAAGGAAAGGAAAATGCAGGAGATAAAGGTCAGAGATGCTTGGGCTGAACGATGTGAGGCCTTGATGGCAAGGACAAGGAGAATGAAAATTGATAAGAGAATATATAAGAACTACCTACTGTGGAGATGTTAAAGCATTGATAACTGTGGCAAGATCCATGTCTGATGGGAAAGGTCACAGTCTTCCCAGCCAAGCACTGCTATTGCCAGGGGTGCGGTGAAAGACTGTTGATTGCTGTTTCTATCTGTACACCCAGAATCAGTTGTGAATCAAATGGACTCCTAGTATGAACTTTGGTAATAAAAGATGCCCCTATGCCTTCAAATGAAGGGGCCACTTGCTGTCGTCAATCCACCAGCATCATCTCTGGCTCACTTTCTATTACTCAGCTCTTTCCAGCCCTCATTATCAGCCAACACTGGAAAAGCCTAGTGACTAGGGGCTGGTCAAAAACTTTCTGTAGAAACTATTAGATGGAAAATTCAGTTTTCAATTAAGCAAACATTTTTGTGGAATCTGTCTGCTTTCCTAGAAAGCTTTAAGTTTTTCACTGGAAAACTGGAAAAAAAAAAAAAAAAAAGGTCAGATTTCCACTTAAATGTGTTTGGTTTTCAGTTGGGCAACATTTTTTGACTAGCCTTACTAGTGACCACATCTGAGTCCATTGAAATAGTGGTATAGACTGACTATGCAACATCAGTACATTATTAGATTTGTAGCCCCAAACTGTCTCCATTAGCAGACACACACATCTTGAACAAAAGAGGAGACAGAATGGAGTTTTTTGGTATTTTACTTGACTGAGCACTCTGGGCAGATGATACCTAATACTAGACACTCATTTCACCTAGAAAGAAAAGACAAGAACAGAGTTAGCCAAACCTGTTTGTTGCTGCCTGAGACCTTGGACATCTCATTGTCCATGGTATCAAAGGCTACTGACAGATCTAAAAGAATCCAATTGGACACCTACCTGCCTTTTGTTCAATGGGAAAAGTTAATTGACCAATGAAACTATTGCTACCTCATATACTGTGTTTCAAGGGGTCACAGAAGTCTGAAGACATCAAGGTATTGCCAGAGTTGCTGCAATACTACCTTGTCAATAATTTTCTCACCAAAAAGAAGATAAGAGAGGACAATAACTAGTGAGATTCAGTGTCAAGAGTTACAGCCTAACATGTTACAGCCTAAAATGTGAGTGAATATTGCCTACTTCAAGAATGGCATTGACAGTCTAACAAGAGAACCAATATTTCCTCTGCAAGTTTTGATCAAAAATTAAAATTGTATGGATCCTACATAATCCTGCTGCTGGATGGCTGATTTCTTTAAAGGCTCTTTTTCTGTTAAATAGCCTATTGTGTGATTTTTCTTCTTCCCTGCCCCTTCATTATTTTAATTTTGTGGGAATCTGAAAGAGCAAATCAGCAGGACAGATGCTTTAAATACAAATTATAATAAGGAATTTGATATTCCTTTCCCTTTCTGCCACCGACCTTTACCTTAAATAAATAATAATGTTTATTTAAGGCCAAGAATCTGCCTCTCTTCAGCATGTTGGCATTGCAGCTTCTTAAAATTGATCTGTGATTCACCCTGATTTCACATCTTCAGATTCAGATTTGAAATGAGTACCACATTACTATCTGCTTGCTTTACATAGTACATTTTTGCAACAACGGGAAGCAAGTTGAATTCAGCATTCAGATAGCTTGTTCTCTTATCAACAAAGCAGCCTTCATTATGAGACATCCCTGTTTATCTAACCGCTTTCTGTTCACACTGTCTGAATGCACTGTCAGCCTCCTCTGGGTTATTATGGCTACAATAATGCCTGTGGAGAACAGCTCTCTGCAAGGAACATTTGTTTTTCAGATTAAGTTTCTGAACATCATCCCCTTTTCAGGGCTTTTTAAAGTAATACAAGGAAAAACTCTCAAATACTTAAAAAGGATTTGTGACATTGAATGAGAATTTGGCCCACTGTCTTTTGCTAAAAGTAGAGTCCCGCTAAACAAGGTTTCTGACTAAAGGCTAAATCCTCTTCAAACCCACGGAAGGCACGAAGGATAAGCCATTACCTCAGTTCCGTAACAACTGATACTCTATCATATTGTTCCATCTAAGTCTAGGATCTGTGGAAGATTGGATATGAAAGGGGGGGAATGGCTTGAGAATGTCACAGAGAGGCAGGGATCCACAGGTGACAAACCCACAGACAGCTATCATACTGTATTACGCTCCTCATAAAACTGTGCCTTCTGATAAGCCTGATCCCTTTTGCATATGAGCATTGCTCTTTGTGGAGTAGAAAAGCAGTAGAATGAAGGTTGCTACTGTCTGACATACAGAAGTAACATGCAATGCTAAATGTATTTGAAGTCCTGAAGTCCATCAAAAAGAATGTTCTGCACAATGTAAGTTCCCTTAATGTCTGCTTTTAGCCAGCCCTTCATTTCAATCAACTATTCAGTAGTCATTGAAAAGAGATAATTACACAGTGGAGGTGAATATAGTACATAGCTGCTTTTACACTTTGTGTACCATTTCCTCTCTTTGACTCTTCTTCATGACTTGTGAGCTATTCAGTTCCCTTTGTACCATGTAAGCAGAAGGTAGCATATCTAGCTATCTTACCTCTCTTCAAAGGTGTCCATGACTATGACATCTATAGATCTAAGTTATGTATTCCATTAACAAATATTAAGTATCAGAAGGGTAGCCATGTTAGTCCAGATCTGTAAAAAGTGACAAAGAGTCCTGTGGCACCTTATAGACTAACAGATGTATTGGAGCATAAGCTTTCATGGGTGAATACCCACTTTGTCAGACCATGTAGTGGAAATTTCCAGAGGCAGGTATATGCAGGCAAGAATCAGTCTAGAGATAACGAGGTTAGTTCAGTCAGGGAGGATGAGGCCCTCTTCTAGCAGTTGATCTGTGAACACCAAGGGAGGAGAAACTGTTTTTGTAGTTGGCTAGCCATTCACAGTCTTTGTTTATTCCTGAGCTGATGGTGTCAAATTTGCAAATGAACTGAAGTTCAGCAGCTTCTCTTTGAAGTCTGGTCCTGAAGTTGGTTGTTTTTTTTGTTTTTTTTTTGCTGCAGGATGGCTACCTTTAAGTCTGCTATTGTGTGTCAAGGGAGGCTGAAGTGTTCTCCTACAGGTTTTTGTATATTGCCATTCCTAATATCTGACTTGTGTCCATTTATCATTTTACTTAGGGATTGTCCAGTTTGGCTGATGTACATAGCAGAGGGGCATTGCTGGCATATGATGGCAAATATTACAATAGCGGACGTACACGCGAGGACTGGCGGGCCTCCCAAGGCCTGTGAAAGCGAGGGATCGTTGTCCAGGATGGGTTGTAGATCACTGATGATGCTTTGGAGAGGGTTTAGCTGAGGACTGTAGGTGATGGCCAGTGGAGTTCTGTTGGTTTCTTTCTTGGGCTTGTCTTGCAACAGGAGGCTTCTGGGTACATGTCCGGCTCTGTTCATTTGTTTCCTTATTTCCTCATGCGGGTATCGTAGTTTTGAGAATGCTTGGTGAAGATCTTGTGGGTCTTGGTCTCTGTCTGAGGGGTTGGAGAAAATGTGGTTGTACCTCAGCACTTGGCTGTAGACGATGGATTGTGTGGTGTGTCCAGGATGGAAGCTGGAGGCATGAAGGAAGGTATAGGGTTCAGTTTGGTATAGGGTGGTGTTAATGTGACCGTCACTTATTTGTACCGTGGTGTCTGGGAAGTAAACCTCCCATGTAGATTGGTCCAGGCTGAGGTTGGTGGTGGGGTGGAAGCTGTTGAAATCATGGTGGAATTCTTCCAGAGTCAAATATTGACTGATGTTTCTGAAAACATGATAGCAGCAGATTTATAAGAATATGCCATTTTTAATATTCCTTATATAGATACATTGATAGAATTTTGGCATATGTTGGTCACCATTTCACTATATTGTTTAAAATACAACAAAAAATCCACTTGTGGCTAGTTTTGTTCTTTCTCCCTATGCTGATAAATGGATGGAGGCTCTACATTGATGCCACAGAAGTAAGCAGCCTTAAAATAAGTGACAGACCTATATGGGCAATGACTATCGGAGTCTGATTGCTAAAACTAATCTAGTCTTTGTCACTACGGCCAAATATATTGCTTTTCTATTTATGCCTTTCAGATATGATAAAATTTCAGTTCTCAAGATCACACAAACCATAACTTGCTCTGTTGAAATACTCCTACATTTGACTTAAAAAACTCTGTTAAGATAATGCTAATGCTATGAAAGTAAGTTATCAAAAGCCAAAGTGAAAGATTGTACCTTCTGTCTATTGCTATAAGGAGCAGCACAAAGCCACACGCTGACACCATTTTCCCCTCCCTCACTGGCTCAGAAAGAACAGTCCCCGTGTGAAAAGAATTCAAAATGGCTTTTGCTAACCTTTCTGACCACAAAAGTATAGACTAAATTACTCCAAGAACCAGTATCAAACCAACACAGCACAAAAAATTACAAAACATGGCATGGCTAATGAGAAATATTGTTCACATAACTTGCTTTTAAATGTTGATTTCATTTTTGTTTGGAAAATTCTCTCTGCTTATAAATACAGGTGTAATTTGATGGGGGAAGAGGGGTGAGGAAAGGGAAGAAAGGCTAGAAATATTTAGATACTTTTCCCAACATCCCAATGAAGCTTTTAAACACCAGTGAAGGAAAGTGTTATTATTAGCACACTATGAAAGATTAAGGTTGATCCTCATTCTAACGAGTTAATGTAAACTGTTGAAATCCACTGGGTATTAGAAACTTTGTGGAGTTTCTATCCTCAATGATTTGAGCATCATACATGACAAGGAACTGTAATTAAAAACTTCAGATTTTCAAAGAACTTTCAAGTGAATTGGTTTTAACAACTCTATGGGCTACATCAAAGCCTAGGTTTATATATGGGATAAAACTTTCAGATTATAAAACACAATACACCCTAATAACTGGTATGTCATTTCAGGAAGAATAGGCACATAACATGGTGCAACTGAAAATATTTGAGACCAATGAATAGGAGTCAGAAATTGTGTGGATACTGTCATGTGATTTTAGGTGGAATGCAACCACAAACACTTCATTTCTTGTATTATATAGTGATGTGGGGTCAGAGAAAGCTGTCTATTGGAGATTTACAGGTTTCAGTGGAAAAGAGCTGAAAGCAGGATTGGCTCATTTTAAGTCATTATGCAACACAAATATATCCCTTTAAACGGACAAAGAACTTGATTGTGGGAGGTGCTGAATACCCTCACCTCCCTTTGGAAGAGAATGGCACTCAGCATCTTAAACAATGGGGTTCATATTGAGGAGGAAAGGAAGGTACCAGCTTGGATGAATATGAGCTGTAAAAAGAGTATATTGTTATACTGTGCTTAAAGGGAATAGAAGTCAAACTTATTTACACCACTATTTAACAGCCCGCCGCCAAAATAAAAACAACTGTATGAAAAGATTGTGCACATTTCCTTCTTTTCACCTATCCAAAGTTTTGTTTTCTTAGAATATAAAGCCCGTGGAGGCAGAGACCAAGTCTGTCTGTTTTTGAACAGCGCCTAGGACAGTGAGATCCCAAACTTAATTAAAACTATGTGTACTACTCTATGTAATATTTTAATATAATATATATATGTAAAGCCCAAGGCCAGAAGCCTGAGAGGTTTCAAACTCTCTATAAGAGAGAAGGGAAAAAGCCAACTCTGGCAGGCTTCAATCACATGAATTATGTTTAGCCATAATTCCACCGAGTTTTGTTGCTTTGGTTGGAATTTGGTTTTTGATTATATAAATGATTGATTTATTTTTATTATTAATTATTATTTATTATTATTATGTGAAGGCATGAAAAGGCATAGAATTGTGCAGTTTATGGCCTGGAGTGAGTAGTTCACCCTGAGTGTATGGGTCATGGACTTTCGTTCGGTTTAAACTCAAACTCAGCTGGGATGAGGGGAGGGGATTAATCTGTTTTAGAAACCTGTTTTGCTCTGGATTCCACTCACTGGAGAATCTTCCTTCTCTGTGGAGTAATTCTGTGAAACTGAACAGATAAGGGCAGTACAGACCTGACTTCACAGACCCTTTCCCAGGACATATCAATGGTTTGGGAGCACTCCAGTGTTACTCAGTTGGAAAATGGCCTCTTGGGGGACAACACAGCTGGAATAATTTACAGTAGCTTTGAGACTGCTCTAAATTACACTGAAGGCCAAATTGTGACCCATGACAGCCCCAGGATTGGGGGAAGAACAAAGATGGGTTAGTCATCTTGCTCCGTCTCATCTCCCATCTCTGTTTTACTTAGCTCTGGTCTACACTGGGGCAGGGAATCAATCTAAGTTATTCAACTTCAGCTACATGAATAACATAGCTGAAGTCGACGTAGATCAACTTAGATCAACTTACCGTGGTGTCTTCACCGTGGTGAGTTGACTGCTGCCGCTCCCCCGTCAACTCTGCCTGCACCTCTCGCCGAGCTGGAGTAGAGGTGTCAATGGGCGAGCGCTTGGGGATTGATTTATCGCATCTCGACTAGACGCGATAAATTGATCCCCACTGGATCGATCACTGCATGCCAATCCGCTGGGTAGTGTAGACATACCCTTAGATCCAATGAGCAGAAGTCTGAGGATCTGAGCTGCTGAGAAAATGGAGAAGAGAGCAAAGAGCTGAGGGGGAAAATCACAGTAAAAATAGAAATAGTCTATTTAGGCAACTGAAGAAAAAGTGGATAAAAGAGAAAATATTGGCACTGTTAAGGTTGAAACAGGCATGATGATAAAGCACATGAAGGAATAAAGGTAAAACTAAATAAATGCTTTCAGGGAATACTTACAGCAGGAGGGAACAACCGAGATCAAACTATTGAAAAGATGCTTGTATCATCTTTTGGTAAATCATGTTATCTTTCATATTATAGCAAAAACAGTTTATTGCTCTTTAGAGACAGACATCAGCTTACTGGACAGTATTCATCCTGAATTAGGACAAACATCAGAAAGAAATGTTTTTATATGGCTGATTGGAATATTTCTTTCTTCTCTCCTTAAACATTTCTCCCCATTAGGCTGTGATAATATTGCAGTACCACAGAGGTTAGAAGAGATTTCAGATAGTTAGTCTCTCTCTTCATTCATTTCTGCCAGACATAGTTCAAGAGTTGCCATTGTTTCTGCTTTCCTTATTAAAGCCAGCACATCACTGGTAAATTACAGAATTTACAGCTATATTAATACTAGCTCTCCACATTGGCTGATAAAACCTTGCTATGTTATCAACAAGATTTCCAGATATTTCTGATAGTTTTACTTGCCAAATGGTTCTCAGCAATCAAACAAAAATATCATCTCACTTTGTGACAGTGTGTGTGTGTATGTGTGGGAGGTCAACAATATACAGTATCAAATATCTGCAATAATAATAAAATAATAATATCTAGCTCTTATATAGCAATAACATGCTGAAATGATATAAATTATATTTGTGCATTCCTTTATAAGCAAGTCTGAATCATCCCTATCACTGTGTATTGTATTAGTTTTCAGTGGTTCTCTGTCACTGCTGCAGCATAGCCAAGAGAGACTAGAGTATATTTGGGATTTTACAGGGAAAAATTTTGAGCAGCAATTTTCACCAGCATAATAAAAGCTGTAAGATTTCACTTAAAACAAAAGATGCCAATATATATACACAATTTCTCCTTCTTAAATGAGTTGGTGAATTAATTCCAACGTACACTGGATAGATGTCAAATCCCAAAAAAACATTGCCATGTTTTAATTTCACACTAATTCTCAGTTTTGACATCATTTGCAGCACAAAGGGCTGAAATGGGTATGGACAACCACCTTCTCCTCTCTCTCACCAATGCATGCCTAAGGCAAGTGTTAGAAGTCAATAGGTCAAACACGTCCTCAGGTTGTTAGGGGATAGTTCTAATTTGTTTAATTGGGTAATGGCTTCTAAGAAGCCTCTCTGCCAGTCTGGACTTCAGTGTGTTTTGACCCTGCATGACTTATCTATTCCCTACCTTCTCCCCCTCTCCCCAATCCTGGAATCCCTTATCCTGTGAAGTAGAGGAGCAGGTGGCATAGAGCTGGCTGTGCTGGGTGAATCCCTATGTTCTGTCTTAAGGCAGTTTTAAGTCTCCCTTGCACCACTGGAGGAGCGAAAAAGGGACTGAGGAGGAGCCTTTGAGATCTTCCCTAATTTTAAACTCTTCAGTTGCTGATGTAGATGATCCAAAGAGGTAGGTAGAACAAAAGCAAGTGGAAAGAGGAACTTCAGATAAAATGAAATTGTTTTTTAAAATGAAGTTTTAATATTATGTGAAATTTGACACTTCTAACAATATCAAATCACAGCACTAAAACCTTGATCCTAAATCACTGGGGGGTTTTCAGTGTGATCTCAAGCTTATGTGTGGGTAAATTAGGATGCACAATGTGAAATTATGCAATGAGAGGCCAAGGAAAGATGTTCACAGATTTTCTAGAATAACTGCTGTATATAATAATGCTTATTGATAAAACAGTAATATGATGACATTATATGGGGGAAATTTAGGAAGTCCACAAAGGACACTTTAAACAGTATTTTGTGACCCTGGAGAAACCTTGCTGTATTTCAGAGGCAGCAAGCCTACTCAAGGCAGAATTATTGAGATTCTGTTTTAGATTACATTGCATGAGGTTTATCTATAGCTCCAGGGTCTGCAAATCAATTGTAGATATGTCACAGCTACTCACATTTTGTAAATGGCTCAATGCGGGCATGCATTGTGTTTATTTAGAAACAGTGTTTTTCATTACATTACTTAGATCATAGCTTTTCTCTTAGTTTGTGTGCCATTAGAAACATAGATTTTTCATTTTGCTGTCCCTAAGAAGTCTTTGTGTTTCTCAAAGTAGTGATGTTGTGCAAGGATTATCTTTCTTTCATGTCACGTAAGTATACATTTGAAAGCTATTAAGGTGATAATTCTAAATATATGATGGCTCTATTTAAAACTATAAGAAACTACCAATGTTGGCTTTGCTGCTGCAGTAGGCATATATAATATCATCTGGAATTTTGGTTAGTACTTCAAGTATTAATAAATTTGATCAAGGGTGAAATTTCACTTTTTTTTGTCAGTGATACCTAATCGTTTAAATGAAAAAACCCAACTTTTGCCATGGACAAATATTTGAATTATTATAATTTTGCTCCAAACTTTGGTTTCTGAAGTGAACATACAAATATTCTCTCTCTCTTGGGTCCAGCTTCAGCAAGGTACTAAACCATGTGCTTATGTTAAGCAGTATTAGTAGCCCCACTGGAGTCAATGGGGCTAATCCTATGCTTAAAGTCAGGCATGTGCTTAAGTACCTTGCTGATTTGGGGATTGTATCTCTGAAAAGGAGTTTAATTTCTGCATGGTTGACTAGCAATGATTTGATCCACTCAGCTCTAGTTCTATTTTTTTAGTGTTTGATTTATGTGGGTATAATTTATCTTTGTTATGATGCGCCTTCTCTATCCATCTGAGCAGGTTACATTAAACAAACAAACAAAATCTGAATTGTGTGTCTTTAAAATAGTATCATAGCTAAGGTGTGCATTAAAAACAGGAGCATTTTTGACCATGTAAAGTATTGCCTATGTGTCATAAAAAGTACTTTCTATGTTCTAGTGAAGATTTCACTGTGGCCTAGTGAAAGAAAAAATATTTGAACCCTTCAACAGACACTCTACCAATATGAATCCATTATGCAACTGCTACACCATGCCCCTCACAGAGGCTGGCACAGATTAGGCGTCATAAGAAAAGGACACGGGATGAGATGCTTGCTGAACTTATGGGCTGCTCCAGAGCAGAAGCGGACCAGCAGAGCCAGTGGAGGGAGAACCTCACACAGCAGCAGCGCTCACATAGCGAACGGGAGGACAGATGGCGTTAGGAGGACCAACCGGCGACTCAAACGCTGCTTGGACTACTGAGGGAGCAAACGGACACGCTCAGGCGCCTTGTCGATGTTCTGCAGAACCGCAGGCAGGAGGACAGAGCCCCCCTGCACTGTGTCTGCAACCGCCCTCCCCCGCCACACACTCCAATACCCACCTCACCCAGAATAACAAGAAGGAGGGGCACCAAGGGCCGTGAAAACTGACACTGCACCAAAGCGGACTGCTAAATTACCCAAAAGTTCACAGTCCCTACATTTTGAAAAGTTCTCACCTTTACTGTATTGTCGAGTATTAAAAGTAGTTTGCTGTTAATTACTGTTTCTGTCATGTTTGTTTGCTGAAGACTTTCTGTGAAGGGGGGAGAGGGGTTTGGTAATTGCATAGGACAGTCACCATGAACAGGGAACAGACATGGGGGAAGTATCAACAGCAGGTTACTCACTGAGTGCAGTCACTAGGCACCCTGGTCAGGCTGTGAGGTGTTTTTAATGTTCTGTTCATAGGCGGCAGGTGCCCTGCTCCAGGTATACTTGGAGGTGGGTCTCTCCCCAGGCCCAGCCTGGATCGGGCCCTGGCCCACGCGGGTCTCCCCCCGCCCCGTCAATTCCCTGCCTGGAGCAGGTCCCAGCGCCCACCTGCCACCCCTCCCCCGGCGTGTCGTCGTCTCCCCCCCCCCCGCGCTGCGTCCCTACCTGACAGTAGAGCGGCTACCGGCACAAATGCTGTCTGCTGCCCCATGGTCCTAGCGCCTGCCATCCACAAATGGCAAGGCAGGTTGCCATCACCCTGCCCTTGTACTGTTGCCCTGAGCCTCCACAATGCCCCAAACCCTCAGCCCCAGCCACAGCCCGCAACCCCCTACGCCTCCTCCCCCTTCCCACACACCCCACACCCCATCCAACCCCCCCCCCCCCCCCCCCCAGGCGGCACCCCAACACCCGCCCAAAGCCAACACCCCACACCCCATCCGGCACACCCACCTGTAACCGTCCTCCCCCCAGAGACCGCTGTAGGAGCAGTAGGCTATCATTCCTAGAGTCTAGAAGCGGTCTCTACATCACTGCACACCCTACCCACCACAGTCGGCGTCCCTGTTTCAACCCTTTGATGCGAAATCATTATTAAAGAAAAGGTTTTTAAATAACAATGCTCCATTACCTTTATTTTTACACGTGTGTTGGAAGGGGGCAAACGGGGTGAACGGGGTATGAGACTGCAGAGGAGAGTCAACAGTAAATGGGTAAAGAAACATGGCCAGGTTCAGCTTCTCTGTAAAGCAACTGGACAGTCATCGGTTACCCTGCTCTCTGAGGAACCTAGCTTTCAAAGCCTCCCGGATGCACAGTGCTTCCTGCTGGGATCTTCTAATGGCACGGGTGTCTGGCTGAGCGTAATCTGCAGCCAGGCGATTTGCCTCAACCTCCCATCCTGCCATAAAGGTCTCCCCCTTGCTCTCACAGAGATTGTGGAGCACACAGCAAGCTGCAATAACAATGGGGATATTGTTTTCGCTGAGATCTGAGCGAGTCAGTAAGCTTCGCCATCTCCCCTTGAGACGTCCGAAAGCACACTCCACCACCATTCTGCACTTGCTCAGCTGGTAGTTGAAGAGTTCCTTCTCACTGTCCAAGGCGCCTGTATAGGGCTTCATGAGCCAGGTCATTAGCGGGTAGGCTGGGTCCCCGAGGATCACTGTAGGCATCTGCACATCCCCAACAGTTATTTTGTGGTCCAGGAAGAAACTACCTGCCTGGAGGCGTTTAAACAGACCAGAGTTCCTGAACACACGCGCGTCATGAACCTTGCCCGGCCACCCGACGTTGATGTTGGTGAAGCATCCCCTATGGTCCACCAGTGCTTGCAGCACCATTGAAAAGTAGCCCTTTCAGTTAATGTACTGGCTGGCCTGGTGGTCCGGTCCCAGGATAGGGATGTGAGTCCCATCTATAGCCCCACCGCAGTTTGGGAATCCCATCGCGGTGAAGTCAGCTATGATGACCTGGACGTTTCCCAGGGTCACTACCTTCGAGAGCAGGAGTTCAACGATTGCGTTGGCTATTTGCATCACAGCAACCCCCACGGTAGATTTGCCCATGCCAAAGTGGTTCGCTACTGACCGGTAGCTGTCTGGCGTGGCAAGTTTCCAGAGGGCTATGGCCACTCGCTTCTGCACTGTCAGGGCTGCTCGCATCCTGGTGTCCTTACGCTTCAGGGCAGGGGACAGCAAGTCACACAGTTCAAGGAAAGTGCCCTTACACATCCTGAAGTTTAGCAGCCACTGTGATTCATCCCAGACCTGCAGCACTATGCGGTCCCACCAGTCCGTGCTTGTTTCCCGGGCCCAGAATCGCCGTCCCATAGCATGAACTTGACCCAGTGCCACCATGATCTCCACGGCGCGGCGTCCCGTGCTTTCTGACAGGTTTGTGCCAGTCTGAGACTTCATGTCCTCACCGCGCTGCCGTTGCCTCCTTGCCCGATTTCTCAGCATCTGACTGTTGAAGAGGTGTACGATAAGGTGCGAGGAGTTGACAACGGCTATAAGTGCAGCGATGATCGCAGCGGGCTCCATGATCACTGTGGAGTGCTGTGGCGTCCGCGCTGTCACTTATAACAGGAAAAGTGCACAAACTGATTTCCCGCCGGCGGGAGTGACGGTTGAATGCTGACAGTTACCAAGGACCACCCTCGACACAGTTTTCCCCCCCAGCATGCATTGGGGGAAATCCCAGAATTCCAATGGGCAGCGGCGAGTGCAGGAACTGTGGGATAGCTTCCCACAGTGCACCGCTTCCAAAGTCGACGCTTGCCCCGTTACTGTGGACTCACACAGTCGAATTAGTGTATTTAGTGTGGATACACAAATTCGACTTCATAAGGTCGATTCCACAAATTCGACTTAAGTTGATTCGAAATAGTCTTGTAGTGTAGACATACCCTGGGATTTCACAACAGATAGAACCTCTTCAGAATAGCATGGTGCCAAGAATTTGCTATCTTCTGCAGCCTGGCATAGTTCTGGATGATAAATGTTGAATGCTGTATATACAGTCAGTGATACAGAAAAAATGTTAGTCCACTAGTACTAAACATACTTTAAAAAATCTTTGGATTTTCACCATATGTTGTAAAATCACAGCATAATTGTATTCATTACTATGTTACTAGCTACAATACATATTTTGGGCCAGATACTTTTCCCTCTATGACTACTTTGCTCTGTTCCTGTGTCACTTTTGCACCAGACATCCTGTTAGATGCATCATGGAAACTTTTACATAATTTCTTTGTATTGAAGGAGAATTGAGATTCATTGACCAGAGAGATTCTCCAATCTCCGTTTTGCTTTACTAAATCTTTATTCTGAATAAGCAAGTCACTCCACCCTGAAATGAATGCTGCAGACCCTGAGCATGCTCAATAAGAACTAAAATGGTGCCTGGCTCAGAGGTAAATGACAGTGAACATATGCAAGATTGGTGGCTACTGAGCATGTGCAGTAACAGGTGACAGAGTCGTCAGTTAGCTGAGCAGCTAGCTGGTCAGAGCCCATTCATACCAGTCACAACTTGTTTTAAAGGTCAGAGCTGTCAATCAGAATTCTGCTGTAATGGTCAAGACTGGGCATGTGTGAGTAAGGTAACTGCTTCTAAGAATAGAAAGGTATGTTAAGAGAGCTACAGTGTAGCACGGCCAGCTGCCAGCAACGGTTTTGGAGTCCAGAGACTGAGTCTGAGGAAGAGAGAGATATTCGGAAAAAGCCAAGAAGCCAGCAAGAGAAGCCAAAGAAAAACAGTTACAGAGCGAGAAAAGAAAGCTGGAGAAGAGCAGAACGGACTGACCAGGAACTGAACAACAGCAGTAGAGGTTTTTAAAAGGAAACATCAATGGATTTATAGAATAAACTTAATATTCTGTAGTTATAGCCCTATATCCTATCCAGTCCTATACTTACACTAAACTATATGTATGTGTGTTGTATTGATAAGAATGCATAAAATGATGTTGCTAATTGCAATATCTATGTAACCTTTAACACTGTCAGCAATTTGTTGCAAACTGGCCACTTTCAAGAAATTGCTTCACTGAGAATCATTTAAACTATATGCTATGGTAGTTTAAGTGCTCTTTAACTTACAAAAATCCCTGAGACACAATTCCTTATTGTGTTTTGTTTAGAATTTTTAGGATACACTGTATTACAGATTCAAGTATCAGAGGGGTAGCCGTGTTAGTCTGGATCTGTAAAAGCAGCAAAGAATCCCGTGGCACTTTATAGACTAATGGACGTTTTGGAGCATGAGCTTTCATGGGTGAATGCTCCACATGTTTGCATCCGACGAAGTGGGTATTCACCAATGAAAGCTCATGCTCCAAAATGTCTGTTAGTCTATAAGGTGCCACAGGATTCTTTGCTGTATTACAGATTATTAGTTACATCAATTAAAATACTTTTTTTGAAAGAATACTGCTTGTGTCAATTACTTTATCAGCAGGTTATATCCACGTCCTTTTGTGTTCCCTGGGAACTTTTACTCTGGGAAGAACAGCTTAAGAGGGTAATAAGCAGGTTATTATAGCAGTGTCCCAAAATTCATTTTTCAGGTAACAGAGCTAGCAGAAGAAACTAATTCGTAGCAAGGAGATCATGTTATAGCATCACTTTGCTTAAATAACTCTTTACAACATCCAATATCAATAAAATCTGTCCCCTAACCTTTTCTACCCTATTTATAACTTTTAGGAATTAAAAATAATAAAAAGTCTGCTGTTTCCAGGCTTTTCTACCCAAAGACTCTTTTACTGTGAGGCTATGACAAATATGCCATTCATCTTTAATTGTTATTTTCTATGAAATATTTAGTGGGTTGGAACAAGAAAAATACTGTAGGCAAAGGCCTATTTACCAACTGAGCCAATATAAATTCCAGCTCTTATCTAGGTGGGAAAAGGCAATAATTATTAAAGAATTACAGTCATAATTAAAGTATATTTTGTTCACTTCTGATCTTGGGGATTATTCCAAAAGTCGTATATTAAAAGGAATCAGACAGACAATCTGCCTCATCTGTGGCTGCATTATGCAGAACAGGAGCAGAGTTTACTACCAAGTCAAGAAATCAATTAGAAGGTAACAACATAATTTTAATTTAGTAGAAATAGTGTGTCAGAATTTATTGTGGATTTGGTAAATTGTTCCTTCCCCATTGCTCTGAACACCACCACATAGCTATGAATCGACTACTGTTTCCCTGGACAAATAGTTCTATCAGTCTCAAAAGATGTATCCATATGTAACCCTTTTCAATTTAAACTAATCTGTGTGTAAAAGGGGGTCATTTAGGGAAGGTTAAAGTGGTCTACTTTCAGGCTGAACAGCTTATTCCACAGATTTTATGCACAAAGAAAAATCCAAAGCAATATTACAGCAATAGAGCCAGAAGCTGCATGAATGCCCCATGTATAATACACTGGAGTTCTTGTATTTTAAAGCTGGTAGTTAGAGAAAAAACATGGATTCTACAGTCATCACTTGCATGCTTGGAAATTACAGTGAGTAATTTATATCTTGTATAGTTTTAAATGCTTTATAAAAGCAGATAGTGAAAGGAAGCAGGATGAACAGCTACCAACTAATCAATAGTGAATGCAGATAAGAAAAAGAAAGGGCATAATAGACAGCATCTAACTCCATTGGGGCTGGCTGGCTTTGCTTGTTTGGGTTATATCACTGTCACTGGGTTAATCTTCCCCAATGTTTACAGGATGACTCATCTGCCAGAGAAATGCACTTTTTGTTTCTGGTTAAGGCATGATGCCCTCTAAAGGGTCTGAGACTCACAACATTTCCTTCAAATGTTACCAACAATTAACTGTAATTAATTAACTGTAAAGGAATTGGGGAGGAAGGTTAGATGCAATTTGACCAGTTTAATTATTTATTTTTAGTAACTTCTCTTTTTCACGTTGTCTTTGGTTGCCTATTAATTTTTTACCGGCCATCTATTCATATCAGTACATGAATTATTTCATTTATGTTATTGACTCTCTAGCAATTATTATTTTAAGAGAGCTCACTCCTCATAAAAATTTGAGAAAATCATTAAACTATAAAAAAGTCACAGTTAGTTACTAGTGCAAGATTAGAGGCCATTTAGAAAAGTTTGGCCCTCAGTTGCTGCAGTATCTAGAAGGCTAAATAGGCCATGTTCTACTGAAGTCTTCATAAGGATAATCTGTCTTGAAACATATTGCACAAGATTCTGCGTGTAACCACATTGTAATGGCTGAAGATACAAATGATAATTGCTTTGCCTTTTAATGCAAAGCCATTTAATTTTGGATCAATACTAACCACTTTCTGTCAACAAAATAACTAAGCTTTACCTGGGCCTAACCAAGTTATCATAGTAATCAGTACACTAAGAGCCAAGCAGCAGGTTGTCCTCAGATATCATTTTAAAATCTCCTATGTACTGTATCCTTTATAAAATCTTGCTCAAGAGATACAAATACAAAAGGATTTCAAACCACAGTGATCAGATAAGTGTTTAACTATAACATGAAGAATTCAGCTTGCAATAGATTCTTTTAGGGATAGTCTGTTGATTTAACTTATAACCTAATTCCTCTCTCTTCTTTTTTTCTCTCTTTTTTTGGGGGGGGGGGGGTAAATGACATTTTCTGGATTTTATTAAGTGTGATAACTAATTTTCTTCCCATTTAACAATTCATTTCAAATTTTAGCTGGACTCCATGACAACCTGTATCCACTTTGGTCTAGATTGACCTCTGAATTATTTCCAGTAATTGGTAAAAATATAACCCTATAAAACACAAAACAATTCACTGGTTAGCATGTATTTATTGTCTGTTTCCTTTTTAGTGATAGTACTGTACATGCCAATAACACTATTCAGTTGAAGATCTCAAAGGGCCTGATTGTGGAACTCTTACTCACAGTGGTGAGCATTTACTCAGGTGAACAGAAGTTCCACAATAATTTAGAAACAAAGGACTAGATTTAGCCCACAATTCTGCCAGCTGCCACAGAGACCCAACCTCTGAGCTTTCAGCAGCCAAAAGTCTGGTTAACAAAGAGCTTCACCTGCATTCTCCCAAAGTACTCACAATTGAGATCTGTAAATAAATTATTTTTAAGTTCACTGGCAGTTCAAGAAAAAAAATGTTTTTCAGAATTTTTGATCAATTAAAAGTTCAGAAAACATTTTGTTTCAGGTTGAATGAAGAGTTTTGTTTAGATTGTGGGCATACCTAAGTATTTTTAATAAAAGAAAAGAAAATGAAGGGCTAGATTCACCAAATCACCCAGTGTTGCCCTGTCTAGGTGAGTGCCCTAACCACCAAGCTATAGACCCATTATCACTCTCTGACTCACTGCATATTTAATTGTACAGAGTGGAACAGATTCAACAGGAAAGATTCTACAAATGCCTTATAATGCTTTATAACCCAGTACTGAGAGAACGAATCATTTTTAAAAATAATTTGAAACTTTCCTTTCTGTCCATCCCAGATGGGGTGAATCAAGCCCATAAATTAGTAGATCCATCTGACCATTCAATTATATGAGGCATAGTGAGTTTAAATTAACTGTAAGTCACAAATTTTAAATACAACTCATCTGTCTTGACTCTGTACACTAACCATTTGGCTGTGCTTCCTCCCTCTTTGCGAATAAACCAAGTGAACTGATAGTGTAGTGTTCATCACACCACTTAAGACTGCAAAATAAAGAAGAAAAACTAGAAGGAAATAGGAAAAATAGTATTCAAATGAAGGAAGACACCTCTAACTATCATTCAGATTTTAGCCAACATTATATTGTTCTCCCATCAAACTTATCTTTCACAAAAGCCCAGTATTTGTGAGAATTTCCTTCTTAGTAGAATATCATCACCACTCCCATAACTGCATTAGTCATTGCGGCACCATCATTGATGACCAATCATCCAATTGTCTCCATCCCTGATGATTGTGTGTCAGTGCTTGAGTCTCCGTGAAGTCCATTCCTGTCCACTCTTATGTTTTCAGTTCATCTCTTCTGACTACCTCTTCTTCTCTTTCCCTTCACTGTCCCTTAGAGGATGATCTTGTTACATGGCTGTACCACTTCAGCTTGTGCTTCTTCACAGTTGTCAGGAGGACTTCATATGACCCAGCGCATGGACCTCTTCATTAGTTATGGACCTCTTCATTAGTGCCGTGGTTGAAGTAGGAGATGCCCAGGATTTTATGGAAGCATCTCATCTCTACCTCCTGTATTTTCCATTTAAGTTCTGCTATAAGAGTCCATGTCTCGCATGCATACAGAAAAATGGAGATGACTTATGTGTTCAGCAGTTTCAGTTTGGATTCCAGGAAGATTTTCTTATTCCTCCAAACTGGCTTTAGCTTTGCCACTGCTGGTGCTGTTTGTGCAGTTCTTGCTTGAATTTCTGCCCTGGATCCTTTATCAGTGATGATTGCCCCAAAATACTTGAACTGTTTCACTGTCTCCAGCTCTTGTCCACTGACAGTGATATGTGAGCTGATCTAATCACGTTTGTTTGTCATCAGCTTGGATTTCTCTGCACTGATTTCCATGCCATATTTTACAGAGGTTTCATCCAATCATTTCACAAGGTTGGCAAGTTCATCTTCGCTGCCTGCTAGGCCATCCAATGTCATCAGTGAACCAAAGATTTGAGATTGTTCACTTCCCAATGCTGAGTGTGCATGTGTGATCTTCTAGGGCATCAGTCATTATGCGCTCCAAGTAGATGTTGAACAGTGTGGGCGAAAGAAGGCAGGTTTGCTGGACTTCAGCAGTGGTGTGAAACCACTCTCTGCTTGTACCATTGACGAGTACTGCACTGCTGGCCTTGGCATACAGTTGTTTAATGGTAAGAACAAGCTTACAACCAACACTGTACTTCTTCATGGTTGCCCAGATAGCTTCATGCCATACCCTATCAAATGCCTTCTTGAAGTCAACAAAGACATGGCAGATGTCCTGCTGGTGTTGTAAGTACTTCTCACATAGAACACGAAGGTTGAAAATCTGTTTTTAGAATATGTCTATCAACTTTCAGATAAGCAGATTAGACTCATAGACTTTACGGTCAGAAGGAACCATCATGATAATCTATTCTGACCTCCTGCACATTGCAGGCCAAAGAACCTCATCCACCCACCCCTGAAATAGACTCTGAACCTCCGGATGAGTTACTGAAGTCCTCAAATCATGGTTTAAAGACATCAAGTTGTAGGTTTAAACTAGTATAAACGGTGAATTCTCTGTAAGTGACCCATACTGTAGCGGAAGATGAAAAACCCCAGGGTCCCTGCCAATTCATTCCCGACCCCAAATATGGTGATCAGTTAAATCCTGGGCTTGTGGGCAAGACCCACCAAGCAGACACCTGAGAAAGAATTTTCTGTAGTAACTGAGTCCTCGCCATCTAGTGTTCCATCTCTAGCCATTGTGGATTTTCAATACTGGCAGTCTCCGATGGGCTACATGCCATTGTAGGCAGTCCCATCATACTATCAAGTTCAGTCTTGAAGCCAATTAAATTTTTTTGCCCTCACTGCTTCCCTTGGTAGGCTGTTCCAGGACTTCACTCCTCTGATGGTTAGAAACCTTTGCCAAATTTTGAGACTAAACTTGTTGATGGTCAGTTTATATCAATTTGTTATTGTGTCCACACTGGTGCTTAACTTAAATAACTCCTCTCTCACCCTGCTATTTACCCCTCTCTTGTATTTATAGAGAACAATCATATCTCTCCTCAGTCTTCTATTGGTTAGGCTAAATAAGCCAAGCTCTTTAAGTCTCCCATCATAACGTAAGTTTTCTGTTTCTTGGATCATCATAGTAGCCCTTCTCTGCATCTGTTCCAGTTTGAATTCATCTTTCTTAAATGTGATAGAGCAGCATTACACACAGTATTCCGTATGAGGTCTCACCAGTGCCTTCTATAACGGCACTAACATTTCTCTATCTCTACTGGAAATACATCACCTGATGAATCCTAGGACTGAATAAGCCTTTTTCACAGCCACATCACTTTGACAGCTCATAGTCATCCTGTGATCAACCAATACATTTAGGTCTTTCGCCTCTTCTGTTGCTTCCAACTGATAAGTTCTCAGTTTATAGCACAAATAATTGTTTTTAGTCCCTAAATGCATGACCTTGCACTTTACACTATTAAATTTCATCCCATTTCTATTACTATTTATAAGGTCATCCAGATTTTCTTGTATGATATCTCAGTCCTTCTCCATATTGGCTATACCTCCCAACTTTGTGTCATCTGAAAATTTTATTAGCACACATTCACTTTTTGTGCCAAGGTCAGTAATAAAAATGTTAAATAAGACTGATCCCTGCGGAACTCCACTAGTAACCTCCCTGCAGCCTGACAGTTCACCTTTCAGTATGATCCACTGTAGTTTTCCCTTTAACCAGGACTTTTCCACCTTTCAATTCTCATATTAATCCCCATCTTCTCTAATTTAACTAATAATTTCCCATGTGGATAGTAAGTGCCTTATTGAAATCCAGCTAGATTAGATCTAGTGCATTTCCTTTATCTAAAAAATCAGTTATCTTCTCAAAGAAGGAGATCAGGTTGGTCTGCCACGATCCTTTTGTAAAACATTTGATCCAGATTACTGTTCACCCATATGTCCTTAATTACTTTTTCTTTCAAAATTTGTACCAAGATCGAATCTCAATCACTTTACAAATATTATAAAAACTGATTTAACAATATTCCTGTGAGATAGACATTGTCTCAATTTCCCTGTTTATACAATGAGATACAGAAGTTTGGTGACAAAATTTCTCCAGAAACTTCTCCATGTAGTCAGTATCATAACCACTATTAACTAGTATAATTCAAATGCTATCTACCACATGTCCAAATATTTTATTTTGCCATGCGTTTGGTTTCTCTTACTTTTAGATTGCTCAGAAAAGAATTAGGTAGTTGGAACCATAGTTGCTTAGCACCCACCGGCAGCCAGCTCCCCGCCCCCAGTGCCTTCTGTCCACCAGTGGTCCCACTGATCTACTCCTCCCCATCCTTCCCAGTGTCTCCTGACCATCACAATCAGCTGTTCCACAGCTTGCGGGGCGGGGGAGGGAGGAGTAGTGGGGATGGGGCATACTTGGGGAGAGGGCGGAACTGGGCGGGAAGAAGCGGGCAGGGGTGGAATGGAAGCTTGGAGAAAAGGGTGAAGTGGGGGCAAAGCCTGGGGCAGAACGGGGATGGAGAACTCCTGGGGCAAGGAGGAAGATGACACCTGTGGTTGGAAGTAAAAAAAAGTGGTTGTCTAGAGTTCTCTGTTTCTATGCTACTGAACTGGGGAGCCCTGCCCAGGTACCTTATAGAGGATCTCCATATTAGGGCTTGGTAGACTGCCAATTAGCCGCTGTGTCATCACCTGAATTTTTTAATTGTCAGCTACTGGCATTTAATCTATCTGAGGTTACAAGGATGTTTGAAGTATTATGGAGTAGCTTCCAATAGGTTTGTTAAGATCCTGGGAGAAAGTGAGGAGAGGGTGCATGCTTGTGGTCACTTACATTTTAATAAGCATTCTCCACTAACCTTGACAAAAGTTTGTGTCAACATAAGTTTTATTGTTTAGATTTTTCTTGAAAAAGTTCTCTTAAACTTAATTCAAGATTGTAGGGAATTAATAATTCCTCAGCTGTTACATTTTTCACTTGGCTGGTGCTCCTAGATGTCAGGTGGAGGGCATTAATGTCTGTGCCTACCTTTGAAAACCCTTCATTTCATACCGTGAGAAACATAAATCCCCTGCAGATCCATATTATTGTAGTACAAAGTTCATGCAATTTCCCTTTTCATGGCAATACATTACTGCAACACTGTATGTGTTCCTTAAATCACTGCTTTCTGCGTTAACCGCCATAACTACAAGTTTACACTTCATTGGTTTCTTTTTGAGTTGGCAACAATGCTTTAAGTTAGTTATAATGGAAGAATTTTAGAGTTGGCATTGGTCCAAAGCAAATAAAAGAGGCATGTTCTATTCAGTGACAATGAAGGGTAAATTCAGTAAAGTCTATTCAGGTATTTCTACTCAGGCAGACTTACAGCACCAGTAGTTACAGCGCCACTCAGAGAGCACTGAAGGGAAACCACTGTTGTGTGTTCACACTGACAGCTGCCTGCACAATAGTGTGTTCATCTTTGCAGCGATATTCAGAGCGGTGCTATCTCAACAGAGCATCTCTTCCTCTTCTGCCGCTAAGAGTTGTGAGAAGGCAGAGGGGGTTGTGGGGCATCCTGGGTCCTGTCCCAATGCCCCGTGATGCTTTGCTTCGCATCCCAGCAATCTCTGTGCTTCTGTCTGCATTTGGTGCCATCTTTCAATGGTGTGTGTACTGTGCTCTCTGCCTCTTCGGTCTGCAGGAATGGAGCCTGAACTGTTGACCACTATGCTGCTCTCTCTGACTAACATGTCACAAGTGACAGTGGAGTTATTCCTTAAACTACAAAGGCAAGAGGAATATGATGTTGATCTCACCATGTGTAGTAGCTATGACACAAGATAGCTTGTAACTTTCACAGAGGTGCTGACCACAGTGGAATGCCACTTTGGGGCTCAGGAAACAAGCGCTGAGTGGTGGGATCACATAGTCATGAGTGTCTGGGATGATGAGCAGTGGCTGCAGAACTTTCGGGTGAGGAAAGCCACTTTCATGTGACTGTGTGATGAGCTTGCCCTAGCCCTGCAGTGCAAGGACACGAGAATGAGAGCTGCCCTGCCATTGGAGAAGCGCATGGTGATTGCACTGTAGAAGCTGGCTACTCCAGACTGCTACCGATCGGTCGTTAAACAGTTTGGAGTGGGAAAGTCAATGGTTGGATGCGTGTTGATGGAAATGTGCAGGACAATTAATCGTTGCTTCGAAAGACCATAATGCTGGGCAATGTGCATGACATTGTGGGTGGCTTTGCATAAATTGGCTTCCATAACTGCAGAGGGCCGATAGATGGCACACATATTCCAATTCTGGCACCAGACCACCTATCCAGTGAGTACATTAATCGGAAGGGGTATTTCTCAGTGGTTCTCCAGGTGCTTGTGGATCACTGTGGGCATTTCACAGACATTAACGCAGGCTGGTCGGAAAGGTGCATGATGCACACATCTTTCAGAACACTGGCCTGTTCCAGAAGCTGGAAGAAGGGACTTTCTTCCCAGACCAAAAGATCATTGTATGGGCAGTCGAAATGCCCATTGTGAGCCTGGGAGACCCTGCCTAGACCTTTATGCCATGGCTTATGAAGCCATACATGGGGCAAGTTGACAGCAACAAGGAGTGGTTTAACAACAGGCTGAGCAAGTGCAGAATGACTGTAGTGTGCTTTTGGCCATGTAAAGGCCTGCTGGTGCTAACTATATGGGAAGCTGGATCTGGCCAATGACAATATACCTGTGATGGTAGCCGCATGCTGTATGCTCCATAATATTTGTGAGTGAAGGGAATAGTGAAAGCTTCACTCAGGGCTGGACCACTGAGTCTCAGTGCCTGGAGGCTGAATTTGAACAGCCAGAGACCAAGACTATTAGAGGGGTGCGGCACGCGGCTGTAAGGACCAGGGATGCCTTGAGGCAGTCATTTGAAGCTGAAAGCCACCAATATTTGTTGCTATGCTCGGGAGTGCAGAGCTTGTAATGCTAGGATGTGATTGGTGCAGATGATGCAATATGAAGGTTTAAGATAATTGTCTATTGCTTTGTAGGGCTCTGTTTGCTTTTAATTAATAGAATAAATATTGCTTTCAATCCAACACAATTCTTTTATTAAAAAACAACAACCGGAGGAGAGAGTCAAACAAAAAAAGTACACTGGATGTAAAAATAGCACTGGGTGGGATGGGGGAAGGGAAGGTCCCAGGAGGAGGTGGGGTCCCGGGGCAGCTAAAGATTTGTGTATGTCCAGGGATCATATCCAACCTTCTCCTTTGGAATACAGTATAGTGGATACTGTACTTCAGCAGGGCAAAACTGTAGAGGGATGGGTGTTGAGTAGAGTGGGTAGTGGGAGTCCACAGTGCTGGACTGTGAAGGGGGAGGAGTGGAATGCAGTGGGTACAGACTGGAGCCAGGAGTTGATAAGAGTGTGTTGGTGGTGTCTGGGGGGTACATGGGAAAGACTTTTGCGACTGCGGTTGCAGGGAAGGGCAGGCGCAGAGCTGCTCGGTTTGCAGTGCTATTATTGCCTGGAGCATGTGCGTTTGGTGCTCCATAACTTTTAAGAGTTGTTTTGTGGCTTCATTCTGGCATGCCACGTTCTCCTCTGTCATCCTTCTTGCTGTCTCACCACTCCTTCAATTCCTTTTTTTTGGCCATGGAATGCATCATATTGTCACATAGAAAGTCCTCCTTAGTTCTTCATGGCCGCATACTAATTCTGCGCAGTCGTTCAGACGGTGATAACAAAGAGGGAAGCTGGGCTCCCAAGTCATCTCTGTGAAACCAAAACGCAACATTTTACAGAAGCTGTATTGTTTGCAACACAGAGAACACTGATTCAGTGATTTAAAACACAGCAAGTATTCACATACCTGTCACTAACTGGCTGACCCAGACAAGCACACATGAGCCACAAGACCCCCAAAATGGTAAGTAGCCACAGGGGCAGGGTAAATCAGTGTTCCCAGACCCTGCTGTACACATGGCTCTTGGGGAGATCCAGCACTGTAGGGGGGGCCTGATAATCATTCCTGTCTCCACATTTTTTTTTTGAGGTTTTTAAGGTCAGGCTTGACAAAGCCCTGGCTGGGATGATTTAGTTGGGTTTGGTCCTGCTTTGAGCAGGGGGCTGGACTAGATGACCTCCTGAGGTCCCTTCCAACCCTGAGATTCTATGATTCTATGATTTTCCATAGGCTTTGATCATTATGGACGATATCTCGCTGCTGAGGGTGAGCAGGGAATCAAGGGAGGGTCTTCTCCAAGACTGCGGCTTGTGCCCTGGCCCTTATGCAACGATGGTCCGCCCCTCTTCCTCCCCCGCGCTGTGATGGCACAGTGGCGTGGGAAAGTTACCGTTAATGGGGCAAGAAACAAAGCAGCTCTGCCAAAGAACCTGTGGCAGCGGATTGCCCAGCATCTCCTTGAGAGTTTCCTGGAGATCTCTGAGGCAGATTCCCATGAAATGTGGGAGTCAATCAACAGCCTGTTCCGCCGCTCAGACTAGGCATGTGGTGGTATGTGCATCATACAGACACAAGCCTGCTTTCTGCAACCCTCCTGCCCCCAACAACTCAGTTCAGCGATTCCCAAAATCAAATCCACTTACCAGGTGCCTCCTCTCCAGTTTGTGTTTCACCAAGATCTGAGAGCTGTGACTGGCTAGTTTCCTCCCAGGGTAGAAAAGAGCTCCTGGCTGCAAGCATCTCTGACCTCAGAGACATGCTCTGCCTCTGTGTCCACCTCCTCTCCACATCCTCATCCAAGATTTCCTCCTCCTGGCTCAGTCCACTCTTGACTGGCACCTGAGCCACCGAAGTATCCACAGTGGCCTTCGCAGTGGAGGTGGGGTCGCCACCGTTTATCACATCCAACTCCTTATAGAACCGACAGTTCGTGGGCGGAGTGGCATTTGCCTCCTGCGCCTTGTGACAGGCATTCTGACGCTCCTTCATTTTGACCCTGCACTGCAGTGTGTCCCAATCATGGCCCTTTCTGGCATGCATCATGAAATCTGTCCGTAGATATCATAATTCCAATGGCTGGAGCACAGCTGGGACTGGACAGCCTCTCTCCCCAAATGCTGCTGAGGTCCAGCAAGTCAGCATTTCTCCAAGTGAAGGAGCATGTCTGGTGCATGGAGCAGGCATGGCCACCTGGAAAGACGCTCTGAGACCACTGGATGCATCACCAAGCAAACAGGAAGGGGACTTTCAAAATTCCAAAGGAATTTACGGGGTGGGGATGATAGTTGGTCACCTGAGGGCAGGGCAGTAGAGTTCAAACCGATGACTAGAGAGACAAGAACAGGCATTGTGGGACACCTCCTGGAGGCCAACAGAGCACTGTAATTGACCATGGTGTCTACACTGGCACCACGGCACTGTATCCCTGGCATAGAAAGCTGTATGCGTCTCGTCGGGGTGGGTTTTTTTTTTTAAAAGAGCTGCAACTGCGCAGTTTCTGCACACTAAGTGGCTTGGCGGTGTGTACACATTGGGAGTTACAACACAGAAAGCTGCTTTACTGTGCAGAAACTTGATAGTGTAGACAGGGCCTTTGTGAATGGAACAGTGAAAGTCATAGGTCAGATTCTAATGTCATTTAGAGTTGGGTAAATCTAGAGTAGCATTGACTTCAAAATGTCACCAAATATTGGGAAGAAAAATCTTAAAGAAATTATTTTTTTAAAAAAAGAGAGATGCACTTGAAGTTCTTTTTTTCTAGAAGTTTACAGTCAGATTCCTAGCTTGAGTAGAAATTGAAGCCAGTCTCTCCCCAAGCTCCTATTCCTTTGAATCAGTTTTCAGTTCATCATCAGGAAAAAGTGTATTAAACTTGGAAATAAAAAGTATGTGAGATTTTTATAATAGAAAACTACTCAAAATGAAAACTTTTCCTTTTTTGTCAAATGCAAGATTGTGTGTGCACATGCACACACGAGAAAAGCGCTTTCATATGGTACACACTCTGTTTTTTAAATTAAAGTATCTTTTTCCAAGCAAAAATAAGTTACTTTTTGTTAGTGAAGATGAAAATCACATAAGAAAAACTGGGGGGGGGTGTTGTAAGTTTTTTTTCAAAATTGGCTATTGAAATTGAGAGTAACATATTCAGAAGGTGTGAAATTACCTGATACAAAATTACAAACATTTTTTTAAATTCTACCAAATAAAAGCTATACATTTCATACAGGTCTATTTGGAAGTTATTGCAACAGAAAGAGGAATACCTCAACAGCAGCTAAAACCATTTCACCTAACTCTATGATTGGGACAACATAATATGAAGCCAGTAATAAACTCCCCAAAATATGTATGGGAGGCACACAGTAATACTGAGGTCTAGTACATATAATACTAAAAACACATATGCCTGACTTTAAACTTACAAGAGGGTGGGACAGTTTTTTGTTTAAAACAACATATAAATGTATGCATTAACTATTGTGTTTCAGAATAATCACAGATAATGGAAGATTCTTGAATTTAGCCAATGCTCACCCAAACACAGTTTAAAATGACTATTGTAAATGCAGTTTAAGGCCCTGTTCAACAGGGTAATTCATCATGAGCATAACTTTAAGCACATGAGTAATCCCATGGAATTAATCAAATGTTTAAGGAGACAATGGGTGAGAATCTCTTATTGGACCAACTCTATTGAATGCTTATGTTAGCCCTCTGGTATATAATCTCCCTGAACTAGGATTTATAATGAGATGTAAGTAGAAGTGGCAAAGGGCTTTTATTGAGGAATGGAACTGAACCAAATGGTTCAGTAGAAAGTATGTTTTTAATAGAGTATTGGAAGACAGAAGTTCTGTGTTGTAAAAGACTTTAAAATTTTTGTCTTCATTTTGAATCTGAAAAAAAAAAACTTTGAAATTCTCCAAATGAAAATTCTAAAATTCTGTTTCAGGTAATTCTAAGGACTTTTAAAGTTTTTTTTTTTTGGTATCGTATTATAATATATAATATACAAAATCTTTTTTAAAACAAAGTCATTTCCAAATTTAAAAAAATCAAAATGTATTGTCCTGAAAGTATTGAAAGGGATGTTTTGAGACATTGTCAGAACTCTCCCCGCTTCCCCCTCCCCCCGACAAAATTCTGGCAAGATCTAGTCTATTTGAAAGTATTTAGATTTCAACAGAACTACACATTCCAATGGAATATGGTTCTACCAACATTTTTCCAGGAAGCTCTAGCTTTTAACCATATGGAAAGGGGTAGGCTATTGTTTTCTTCTTCTTACTATGTAACTTCCATGTTGGTTTTAGTAAAATGTCATCTGTTGAGATCTGTATTGATCACTGAACATTCAAAAAAGCTTAGCAAAATAATGCTCTGGCCCAGGCCCGTCTTTTCTCTGGGTTTTTAAGACCTTTCTCTGGAAGGAATTGGAGACTTCTCCCCAAGGATGTCAGCCTCACAGTTTGTGTGACACTGGCGTAATAAAATGCATTCCTAATATTGGGCCCAATTGTGAAGTTCTTATTCATTTTTCAGCCGGACAAAAATCTGAGTAAGGACTTCAGATTTTGGCACATTAGCATATTTTAATGTCATATATTTCTCAGATTATTTCTTCACCAAATGCTGCAGAAGGTAAATGGGTAAAAATTCTTTAAGACATAACTGGTAATGGCAGTAATATTTCAAGTAGTGTTCCACAGTTTTTGTAAATAGCTGTTTTAATCCATTTTCATTTAGATCTTGAGGAAAATAATGGCAACAATTAATGTTTTTAGTAACTAAAAAGCATAAATAATTTGAAAACTATGGACCAACATTTTAATGAAGGGCACAACAGGTGCAGACACAAATGCATGCTTTTGCAGGAAAATGCTGCTTTTGTGGGTGCCACGTGTACATGAACATTTCGGCTATCATGCCTGTTGTATCATCCTTTATTAGTTTTGCCCAAAATGTTAAATTCTCATGCGAGAATATATCCTTTTGTTTACAACAGCAAAATATCCTTTTTTTTACAGAATAATCTTTTTTTAAGTTTGCTGCTCCCAAAAATGGATGCTATTGAGTTTTATGAACATCCCAGAACCACATAGTGAATTGGTTCTTTCTATTTAGTCCCAGACCATCTGTTAGCAAACAACTACCGTATATCATGTAATACAGTTTGAAACGGCTGAAAATTGCTATCACGGCACCATAGATCTGTTAATTAAATGTATTATTGCTTTCTTGTATGTTTGCTGGAAGAGGTTCTGGAATGTCCACAGGACAGAAACTGTGGCGTTGAATGTTCTGTTATTGCTGCTTTTCAGATGTTCATGCTGCTCCAGTGGAGCAAAACTGGATGTGTCACTGATATTAATGTCATTTATAATTTTGCATACAAATTTATGCTTTTATGAGACTTTTTCATTAGGCAGAACTACATTATAACATTTTATTCAGTTATATTCCCAATACTGAAAGGCAATAGAATATATTGCACGGGACTGACAAATTTATAGTAGACTGATTTATATATGCAATATATTTAGATTCAGTGTATCACTTATAACTTTGCACACACAGTTGTGCTTTTATACTTTTTTTTAATCCATCTTTATTATATTATACCATTCTATTCAGCAGTACATCTAGGATTGTAAGGTATAGGACTACACTGCATAAGTCTGATGTAGACATGCAAGGCTTGTTTCTCTCTTCTCACATCTCTGAAAACTGGTGTAAAGTTGAGGCAATTTATTATATATTAAAAGCCTGACTTCACGTTTTTTCCTGCTAGTCTCCAGCTCCTATACAGCTCATTGACACAAGAATTGGAATTAAATTTATACTCTGCCATAAGAAAATACCGAGCACCGTTAGAATAATCCAGGAAAGGAAGAGTTCATCATTCAGTCAGAAGAATCTTGCCATTTTCTATCTCCTTTAATTGCTGCTTCCAGGTCCATTACCCATACAAGCTACAAATATTCCTTTCACCACTCCCAGGTGGTTTCTCCTGACTGTTATGACCTACAAACTGTTCCTGAATTAAAGCAAGAAAGCTCTGTCTGCTAGGTAAAAAACTTTGAAAATGTTACTATCACAGTTTTGTATTTGGGTCCAGGTCTTACTTGGGGTTAGTGATGGCAAAGGCAACTAAGTGAAGATTCTGGTATTGCCCTTCAAGGAGTGGTGCTTTCTAGATTGCTGGGTATTTGAGGAAGAATGTGAAAAGCTTTGGCCTAGTTTCAAGAATAATCCAAAAATCTGGATGCTTGACTGCAGTTTATTCAGACTATCCCATTCTTTTGGGCATCCTTTACTTTTCCTCTCATTATCCCCTCCCTCTTCAACAGCCATCTGATTCTCCCTTCCCTTGTATGGCCTACCAATTTCTCCTGGTTCTCCCATCCTCCTCCCAAACTTTCAATAGGAATTTTTTCCCCTCTTTCTTCTCTGTGACCTTTCCAATAGTGTACAGCTTCTAACACACCCCATGATCTTTCTTCATGGCACAACAATTGATGGTGACTATATCAGAAATATTGTTACAGTGCTGCAATTAAAGGCATTGATTCTCTTCTCTGTCTGAGCACTGCCTGGATGGAGGAGCTGAAAGGGAGGTGCTTGTAGATAGATATTTGCTGACAGTAGATGAATGGTGAGATTCAGGAATCTGGAGTTCCATTCTAGGATTTGGAGGGGAGTAAGCATAGATTCTTCTGTCTTGTCCCCTCTCTCCCACCCCAGGATTCTTGTCCCAGCCCCAGTCTCCTAACTTAATACTTCTCATTTCAGTCCCAGTTTCTTTACCCAGCCAGTCCTATTCTCCCCCTTCAGCTCACTTTTAGTCCCAAGCTCCCCCACTAGTCCTAATTTCTCCTCCTCACTTTGTGTTTTTGCATAATCAGTCCCAGTTCCTCCCTCCCAGCTCCTCATCCTACCTGCCATGATGCCCAGTCCAGCCTGCTCTCCACCCATCCAGCTCCTAATCCCAGCCTTCTCTCCCCCTTCTTGCCCAGCTAGGCAATTTCTCTCCCCCGTGAACTCATCGCAGTCTCACCAGACTCCTTGATCCAGTCTATTTCCTTCCCTTTCCCCAGTCTAGCTTTTGTCTCTTCTGCATTCAGATCATCTAGCCAGGGAGCCTGGGCAACTGTGCAAAGGTAGAGGGCCCGGGGTAGGTAGAGGATCCGGGGTTCCCCACAGCAGCCTGGGCTTCCTAGACAGCTCTTACTACTGCCTGACTCTGATTTCTTGGGAAAAATACATTGTTTTGCCTGACCCTCATTCTTATAAACAACTGAACCAATCTGACTGAAATTTTCAGAAAAATACAGCCTGAGGCAGACACCCAGCATGGAAATTTATAGTCCAAAGGGTTAAAGTTTGGCAAAGTTATAAGCAACTTAAAACAGGGTCTTATAATGGGATATGTCAGGCAAACTTAATTGGTGCTTTCAGTCCCATCTATAATATAATTACAACACACAGATTTTATATTTTCCACATCGACAAACTTTTCAATAATACATGTCACTCAGCCAGAGCCCAAGATACGTAAGGTTAGTCTCTATTCAGTGTCCAACTTAAGGATTGTCTCACTGCTGCTTTCTCTGAAACTACCTGAATTCATCATGGAAGATGGCAAAAAATATTAACGTATGTCTAGGACAGATTAAGAACAAACAAAGAAAAAAAATCGAAGCAATGAACACTTAAGACAGAACATTAGACCTGCACTGCACAATGATGAGCCAACTTCCAATATTGACACACTGATTAATGATTGTAGAACACTAGAAAAGTCCTTTAATCCTGCCAGTCCCTCCTCCCCCAATAAGCAGGTTGTTTGTGTTAACTGAATGGAAAAGGACAACAAATTATTACTTGGTTATATAGAAATATAAAATTTTTGTACTGAGCCAGATCCATGGTACATCTAATGATCTCAACTTAACCTAAATAATGTTATCATTTGCAAATGCTGCTGCCTCACTACTCACCCTTATCCAGATCATTAGTAAATATATTAAGCAACACGGGACCTAGTATAGAACCTTTAGTCATCCTGCTGTTTACCTTTTGTCGTGATGAAAATGAGTGTTAATTCCTACTCTTTTATTCCAGTTTTTGATCCAGGACAATATGTTGCCTCTCAATCCATGACTATTTCTTTAGTAACCTCTTGTGAGAGACCTTGTGAAAGGCCTTTTGAAAGTCTAAATTGTATCAACCAGTTTTCCCTTTTTCACTGAAATTGCTTTGTTTTATGACAAGGAAAACAAAGATGTTGATAAACCTTTTGTTCTCTAATGTAATTGGATCCATATTGTTAATGGTCTTTCCTTCATTAATAAGGCTGAGATGGATTTTTTAAAAGCTATGCAAATTAGTATTTTATCCAAAGTATATCCATTGAGATCTTATAAATAATGCTTCTACTTTGGACTTACCAATATTTGTATTCTTCCCTAGCCATAAAACAATAAAATATTATAGATGCATCATTAAATCCCTGACACTCTCCTTCTGTGAGGATGTTCATGTAGGGATGGCTGAAAAATTTTTGTTGAAAAACCCAACCCCAGAAAAATGATTTTTGTGTCAAAAAGCCAAATGCTTGAAAACTGAACTTTCCATTCCAAAAGACCTCTGCTGTGCTCCATAGGAACTGTAGTTTGTTTTCCTCATGTCTTCATTTTCTGCTGTTGGCTTGACTCCCCAGATGGACCTTATCTTCCATAATGCACTGTGGTCATGCAACTTCCATGATTGCACCATGGCCTTCTCAGTGAGAAGGCCATGGTGCATCATAGGAAGTGTAATCTGACCAAAGACCTCAGTTGCAGACGTTAGTTGAAGCATGAAGCACCTGAAGTAAAATTCCAAGGCAGCACCACAATGGCCTTTCAGAATTGAATTATTTTGGGGTTTGGGGTTTTTTGTTGCTGTTTTTTTTTCGTTTACCTTGGGGGGGGGAGGAGGAATCTGACCAGCTGTATGTAAGTGAGAAGGTGGTATTTCTTTTACCTCTGAAAAAATCTTTATTTTTGTTTGGTTTTGAAATAACTTGAGTACATATTTGGCAATACTGAATTATGACTGACAGTAAAAATGAAACATAGAGGGTGAAAACCTGACCATCTTCACCCCAGTTGAAACTCTCATGGATGTTAGTGAAGCAAGACTGTTTTAATCAAAACTAAATCAATACTAGATCCAAGCAGATTATTCAAAATGACTAATTTATTCTTCAAATTTAACCCTCCCCCATTTACAAATTGTTCAGAGTGAGGAAATTCTCAGATTTGTAAATTTCTTCAGTGAATACTTGTTGATCTTCAGATTGTTCAAACAAGTGCAGGTTGGTTAGTTATGCATATCACATGGAAGTTTGTCTCCTGACTAAATGATTTACATATTTAACCAACATAGCAAGATTTTTACAGTTGAATATAGAATTTATAATTTGATTGTGTTGATATTTTTGAGCATTCATGCTTAAAATATGCACACTAGTAAATCTTGAATATGCAAATGCTTTTATAAAGTGAACATGACAGTCTTGTGAATTTGGTCAAATCAAAATTTGTTTTAGAATTTGAATATTTGTAGATTTTTTCCACTACTCCATCAGCTCTAGTAGTCACACTGTATTAGTCTACCAGTTTTCAACTTTGTCTTGCTACAAAAGTATTTCTGAATTTAAGAAACATTACCATTCTTAAGACTAAGTATAATGCATTTTAAACCACTATAGGCAGTTGCAATCCTCTCTTATCCTTGAATTCAAAGCCCAATGTCAGTCACTGGATGGATATTCTTTAAATGGTTCCAACTATTTTGCTTACCAGATGTGGTAGCAGAATACCTGTTAACTAATTATATCTCAGATAGCAGAAACCACTATTTATAATTGTGTGAGATCATATTTAAGATCTACAAATTCACAGCTGAGGCTGATAAAGCAAAATCTACAGAGACAGAACCTACATGTAAAGAACTTGTTATAGGATCTGTTCTGGGAGCTATGTTTAGTGAGTGAGAAAATAAGTCTAAGACTTATTTTGTGACATGAAAAATGAATAAGAGCTTAATTTTGGGGCATATGTTACATAGTGTAATTTTTGATCAAATATTCTATACAACATATGTAAAATAAACATCTGTTTAAGTTTGGGGTATTTTTAAATAGCTCAAACTCACTATATAAGAACTATGACAGAGCCAATATTGGTTACACTGGTTAATTAAACAGTTTACCTGTGTTAAGATGTAGCTGCAATTCTCAGACTCACTTTTCTGTTTCACCTGGGGAAACTGCATCACTGCCTCAAATCTTAAAAAGGTTCAACTACCAAATTAATAAGCATTGTTACAAATAAAAAATAAAGAAAACCCCTACATGCTGTACCTATGCAGAATTTCCAGCACTATGATAATTTCCCTACAGTGTTCAAACTGCACCAGAGAGTGGCAGCAAATTGAGAGAACCATCATTTTCAGCATCTACATTTGTTTAAAATTAATAGCTTAGAAATATAATGCACTCCTCCAATACTCAGGCCTGGTCCTGCTCCCATTGAAACCAGTGGTAAAAGTCCAGGTCAGGAAAAAAACGTCCCTTTTAGAAAACAGCAATGGGATATAGTTTGATCTCCCACATTGAAATCAATAGTTATTCTGGATTTACATTAGCATAGCTGAGATCCTACACTGGATCAAGGTTTCGTATTAACCTGTTATCATAAAAAAGCATGCATAATTTCACTCAGACAGCAAATACTGGAGAAATGAAATAGGCTAGCTGGGCAAGACGGCAATGCCTTTCTAGGGATACATTTTTATTGACTAATGGAAGAATGGATGATGTGCTCTGTGAATAGTTATTAGGATTTATCTTTCATCCTCCACTGCATATTTTTATCAACTGTAAATGAGAAGCTGGGTATTGTGATGAGGAAAGGCTGTGTGGTAAGCACACCACTGTGTAAATAGTCTTTAATTTTGCATTTTACTGACAGAGCACAATTTAGGACTGTTTGATGCAGTCCAACAATTTGCTGAAGACAGAGAGGAACTGAGCATAAAGCACAACCAATTTCAAGTGCAAACAAATATTCCAGATTCAGAAAAGGCAGAAATGGCCTGGTTTGAATGGATTAAATTTTCTTGAGAATGCCAACACTGAATCTACCAGGATTTTGACTCTTGCTGTATGTAACCATCACAACATATGCAAATATGCTTTGAAAGCATGAGCAGAGATTAGATCAGCATTAAAAAGCTAAGGCCCTGTTTCAGAAAAACACCTATGCACATGCTTTAATGTTAAGCATGTACTAATATGCTTTGCTGAATCTGAGTTTAGGTGAACAAAGTAAGTCTCAAGGAGAGAATTGAGGGAATTGAGTTTGCTTGGCACATAATGATGCCATTGGAAGTGTAGCATGCAGCTTTGGTTAAGGCACAAAGTTGAGAGTGGAAGGAGACAATGGGAGCACTAAAGAGAGGACAGGCAGAGTGTGCAGTGCAATATAGGGAGTAAAGGAGAGTGCTAAAATGTTGGGAGGGAGGGAGCAGTCTGATGTTGGCAGATTAGGTGCCTGTTCATGTGCAGGCCTCAGTTGAATACTGACAAATGCATAGCGGGAAATCACTCTGGCTCACCTGTGTCTTATTATTAAAATAGGTATTAGATTTATAAAAATGTATTTGATGTTTAGGCTCTATGAAATGATTGTAAGTTGCTGAATGAATTAATCTCACTTACTTTATAACATGGGATACAGGTGTTGTAATATTTAAGTGTTTGCTTTGTAAGTATAAAAGTGTTTGCTCTAAAACTATAAACCTCAGTCAGGAGAGAAGTATTACCAAATGTGACAAGCTAGTTTACCACAAGAGGTGTCATTTCTTGCCGCCACCCCCGCCACCCGCCCGCAAAAAAAAAGGCCTATAGACACAAGACAAGCCATTGTGGACTATCAGTGGACAAAACACTGGAAGCCAGTTATAGTCAACGTAAGCAATGCAGTGTCTACATTGACACTGCATCAACCTAGTTACATCAGCACTTCACTGCTCGGGGAGATGGTGTTACTCAATCGGTGTAGAGAGGCACTTACATTGGCAGGAGCCAAATTTAAGTGAAGACACTTCCACAGCTATGCTGATGCAAGGCAGCTTACATTGAACTTACCCTGTAGCAGAGCAGGCCTCAGTGTCTGAGCATAGGGAAGGTATAGATAACACTGCCTTTTCACTGCAATGGACAACTGTCAGTATGTTTTGAGGTCATGGGACATCATTCAACAGGGCAAAGTTAAAGTTATATGGGCATGTACCTTGTCTCTATATGTCCTTGTTTTCAGAGTCTTACTGAACTTGATATTCTGGAAGGGCATGTGCTATAGCCAAGCAGCCTTAACTCTGCAATAACAACATTATTTGTGGATTTTTTTGTTTTTGCCATTTAATTTCCTAGGGTTTTTTCTAAACAGAAAGTTTGATGTTATTGGTAGGAGTAAGTGGTCAGGTAGGCAATTGTAATTATCGCACAGGTGTGCAGTTCAGATACTCTGGTAACGATAATACCTTGTGCTTTTCATTAGTACGTCTTAAAGAGGGGAACGTCATTTTTCCCCCTATAGAGACAGGGAAACTAAGGTACAGAGAAGTAAAGTGACTTGGCTGAAGTCACCAGCAGGCCAGTGGTAGCACTGGGAATAGAGCCTAGGTTTTCAGCTTTCTCCACTAGGCCACACTGTTGCTATGTGATTCCTAACTACTCCCAGGTACTCTTTATTGTAGTGGAACGGGGGCAATGACCATGCTTGAAAACGACTAGAGAGCTGGTGCCAGAGCTATCTCAGACATTGTCTGTGCCTCAAGAACTCTACATGGTAGTTAGTAGTAGTAACTTTAAGAGTGTGAAAGACAGAAGCATCTCTCTCCTTCCCCCCACCACCATTCCCCATAACATATAGCCTCCCTCACCCCATTTCCAGCTCACCCTCCTCTTCCCATCCAGTTAAGTTTCAGCCTGTTTCAGCTTCACACACAGAGAAGCAGTGCTTCCCCAGATCCTGCCATACACACAGGGGTGGGGAGAGGGGCTCGGATGTGCACAGAAGGGCATATCCCAGCTCATATAAGCAGGGCATGAATGAAGGGTGTCAGCTCCACAGGGGCTAAAGGCTAAAGGTCCCCAGATCCTGGCACATACACAAGAGGGGAATATGGGACTTACACACACCCCTGCCCCTATTCTTCCCTGGTCCCCCTTCACTCAGCCCAAATCCCCTTTCCCAGTGTTCCTCCCATCCCCTCCCACCCCATTCCACCTAGCCCCCACCCCCATCATCACCACTCCTTCCCTATCACCAACCTCCCAGATCCTCTCCAACACACCCATCCCTACTTATCCTCCTCCCCTCATTGCATCCCAAACCACTCCTCCCTATTCTCACCTGATCTTCCACACAATCTCCCTCCCCTCCCCATGAGTATTTGCATGTGTAATTTATTTTCTTTTGAAAAACAGTTTCAATGCTTTCTGAATATTCTGCTGTACTCTGAATTCTCAAAGATAAAAAATCATACTTTTGACAGAGGCAGATTGTAGCAAGATGCCTTCTTTCATAATTTTATATTTCTGTTTAGGGTTGCATTTGAACTCAGTGTCTTGGATCTGGTCTAGGGTAACCAGATGTCCCGATTTTATAGGGACAGTCTGGATTTTTGGATCTTTTTCTTATATAGGCTCCTATTACCCCCCACCCCCATCCCGATTTTTCACATTTGCTGCCTGGTCACCCTGATCTGGTCCATACCTTAAAATTAGTGACCTAGTCGGCGGTTCTCAAAACTTCATTGCACCACAATCCCCTTCTGACAACAAAAATTACTACACAACCCCAGGAGGGGGGACTGAAGCCTGAGACTGTCTGAGCTCTGCCGTCCCAGGAAGGGGGGACCAAAGTCAAAGCCCAAGGGCTTCAGCCCCAAATGGGGGGGCCTGTAACCTGAGCCCCACCACCCAGGACTGAAGCCCTCAGGCTTTGGCCCCGGGTGGTGGGGCTTGAGCTTGGGCTTCAGCCTCCAGCAAGTCTAACGCCAGTGCTGGTGACCCCATTAAAATGGAGTCATGACCCACTTTGGGGTCCCGACCCACAGTTTGAGAACCCCTAACTTAGCTACATCACTCAGGGCTGTGAAAAATGTTGCACTTGGAGCACTTATTTAAGTTGACTAAACTCCCAGTGTAGTCTACCTCTCAGAGAAGAGGATTAACTACATGGATGGAATACCCCCTTCCCTCGGTGTAAGAATTGTCTACACCACAGTGGCACAGCTTCAGTGCTGTAGCTGTGCTGCTGTAGCCATTGTCCTATAGACATGGCCTGGATAGTGTTTAGGGTCAATGGGTGTAACATTCCCCCTTGAGCTATTTGGATCCTGAGAGTCATAGCTAGCTTTCACATGTGAGCTTTAGAACTGATTGGTGTCTCCCTAAGTGGAGAACCAAACTCTTCAGCTAATAAAGTTATACTTTGACTTCCCCTAAAAGGTTAATGGGGAGTGTGCACTCTGTTGGGATAACTCTCAAGCATTTGAGACCCTGATGTGATATCACATCACACCTGGTTTGATCTCTATCTGTGCACAAAAAAGTTCCAAAACATGTCAACTTTAAGAAAAGCTGTTTGTTTTCTTGGGGGGCAGATTGTCTTTTGGAAATACTATGGTTAAATGGGTGCAAATTTGGATCAGTAACCAAATCCTACACCCCTATGAGGCACAACAAATGTCAAGGCAATCCAAATAATCCCACATATTTTAGAGCACTTACAGGAGTCAAGCTTTAAACTAACAACAAAAAAACACTGTCTTAACCTTAACTATAGCAGAATTGGCACTCTTCTATAATATACTTCCCAGATTTCAGATGTTCTGCTATTTGTGTCTTCTACAGTGCTAAGTACATTTCCTGTGTCTATCAGATAACATTCTATACAGAAAGAGAATACATGATATTGTGGCATCTTTTCCTGGCATGAGCCTGGGATGGCTGCATCTCTCAGACTTGACACAGCTCAAGCTCATGTTGGCTCCTACTTGATCTGAACTGCTTTTGTCCTTCACATCTTATCAGTGTCGTTCAAGGGGCTCCTAAGTACTTTGACAAGAAAAGACAGTCATGTACATTTTCTTAGGAAAAAATCATGTGGCTATTGCAATCAGATAGTCTTCCCATTAGCTGATATTGCTAAACATTAATACTACTTTTCATTAGCTTTATCTAAAATGTTAACTAAACAGAAACAAGAATGTCCCATCTAGCTATTACAAGGAGTTCCAGGGGAAAAAAAATTCTTTACAGATGCAATATCTGACAGAGCAGCTGATGAAACAGCAACCTCCTGTGGTGAAAAAAAAGTAGAAATAATGAGGAGAAATTCTCATGAGGTGGTCAGGAAGTCTTGTTTGCAGAGTAACACTAAACTTTCTGCATGTTCTATAGTGCAATTGTACTCAATATTATCAAAACGAATACATACACAAGTTGTCTAATAGCTTGCAAAGGGAATAAGATTTGTTTGTTCAAAGACTGAAGAAGACTTTTAATTCCCTAGTGCTAATGATATAAAGGCTTCCTTGTTAAAGGAACAAAAACAAAATCCCACTGAAAATTATTAAGTATAGTACCCTAATTCTGGGGAGAAAAAACACACACAAAAACATTACGTACATTTTAAATGTCTTGTTAATCCACAGAGATTAGCTGTGGCACTGGTTTTCTCAACTCTACAATATAGCAATAATTAGTTTGTTTAAATTCCATATTCATCCCACTATAAATTAAATGTCATTTATAAAAGACTAATCTTCCTGCATACTGTGTCTAACTCATTCAAGGGTTCTTTGAGTTCTGATAAAATAGGATATATTTTTGTCATCAACTGACAATATTTTAGTTTGCATCAGCAGTTTTAGTTACTTATATTAGAAAGTTTTCAATTTAACAGGCAATATTAGACATATAAAGACCTGAGACAAAAGTAAGATATCGGATTCATATGGCAAGTTGTTCAGTAATCAAGTCCCACAGAATGAGACTTGATTAAAGGTTAGGTGACAGTTGACCTGATATTGAATGTCACTGTGCCATAGGACATTTATGTTTTTTACTTTTTTCTTTATCTCATGTATCTGTTTTCTTCAATATTCATCATTTTCATATTTCTCAGATACCTCTTCCAGAAGAAACTCAGGATGGGTTTGTGTCCTTAGCAGACACAGACCTCCCTTAATGAGGCCTAGTTTACAGGATTGCCTAGGCTAACTCATTCTCTAGGGTGCTGTCTGCTCCCTCCATCACAATCTACCCTTTCTACAGAGAAGTGTGGAAGTGGGACAGAACAGTGATGTGCCTTTTGGGGTGATGTGCATCCTTGCATTCTCCTGACCGCAGAGACTGCAATTGGCCATCGTGCAGAGCACATAACGGGGGGGAGGCTACCTGAGCCTCTCCTCCTCCACATTCCCTTGCAAGGCTCAGTCACAACCTGGCCCATAATGTATGATGCAAAAGCAGAACCGATGTACACCTGCTAATATTCTAGCTGATACTATACACAGTATGCAATCTAAACTAGGGACTAAATTATGGCTATCAAAGGCAGTGGGGCTATATCTAATGACACAGAGTGCCAGCGGCATACTACTGGCATAAGGCAGAGGGAAACCTCATGCCTACACAAGCACTGGAGGGAATGTGCTCCACAGTAGAATGTTGTAAATGGTCTTTCCCCAGTGACAGACTTCATCTACTAGGCTGTGTGTAAATGCCCTGGCTATATCCTCTAACAAACAACTTATGTCCCATTTGGGTGAGTAGTGCCAGCTGCCTGATCCAGCTTTGCAGTCAATAAGCACTGCTTGTAGAACTGTGGTTGCCACCTGGATGGGTGAATGAAGAGAAGTGACTTCACGCCTTGTCTCTTCCTCACCCCCTCTAATAATCCACCTGAGGTAGCCATGATTTGGCCCTTTGCCACATGAATAAAATGCATGGGCAAGCTCTACATAGGGATCATTATGTGCTCCAGGTTTTTGCATGTGTGAACATAGACCTCATCACTGGATTTTTTTGGAAAGATTTATTATGCTCCTCTCTAGCCCCTGGTATGCAGTGAGATCTGGGTATGACCGTCACAAATAGTTGGAGGATCAGGATAGCAGCGCCATCTTCTATCTTGTACAAAAGATGCAGGGGATAATATTATTTACTTTCTGGTATGCAGCTGTGCACACAAGTAGACAGCATTTGGTCTCTCTGTTAACAAAATTTTAAATCTGTTATGGTTATCGAACAGTTATCTAGGAGGCCAAATGAGTAATGATTTACAAATGTAATGGAATTTGTCTTTTTTGTTGTTGTTGTTGCCTTTTAAAGGCCTGATTCTAATAAATTTTTGGGCTGGTTTCTGGGAACTTACAAGGGCATAGCTATGTCTCTCAGTGGTGTGAAAAATCCACACTACTGAGAGACATAACTATAAAGACCTAACCCACAGTGTAGACAGTGCTAGCTTGACAACCTAGCTACTGCTTCTCAGAGAACCCCTCCAGTTGGGGTAGGTAGTGTCTGCAATGAAGCACAAGAGTGGCACAGCTGCAGCATTGTACCTGTGCCACTGTAGTGATTTAAATGTAGACATATTCTTAGTGTAGTAGCACTGACTTCAGTGGTGTTACTCCCGAGTCGCACTGCTGTAGTGTCACTGAGTAATCATGTGCTTAGAATGAAGTACACCATTAAGGACCTTGCTGGATTGGAGCCTAAATGAGATCAGATGAGTTCAGAAAATTTAATCACTCTCTATTCTTGTGAGAAACAAGCAGCTGGATTAATATAAGAGGCTCTTCCCCTCCCATCATCACAGTCCCTTACACTGTCCTCCTCTAATAATATTCTGTGCCATTTGTCCCTGTAAGGCAGCTCTATATGAGAGAGGAAATAGTGGCTCCTTTTCTTGTGACACAAACTCTATATTCTTCTAGCTCTAAAATAATTAAGAAAAAAACCTTGCTGTTGTATTTCCTGATGCCAATGGTAGCGTTAGAACTTAGCAACAGTAAGCATCAAAAATTGTCCCCATACTGAGTCCTCATGCTGCTAACTAAAATGGCTTAATCTTCTGCCACAATGATTTTTTTTTCCTTTTTGGAACTTTCTTATTGTTGCCTAGTTTATACATTAGATCCAGAGTTCTGTTAGACTTTAATGATTGATAATATGTCCCTCTGCGGGACATAATTGACGTTTCAAATGATTTTGAGTTTCAAACCCAGGAATGAATGGCTTTTATTTCTTGTAAGGAATGCGCTTTTTTCAGCCAAGTGTTTAAAAAGTATACAAATAATAAGGGCAACAGAGAAGCCTATAACAATATTTAGCTTCTATTTAAAAAAACAACCCATGCTGTATAGATAACTAAAGGGATAATGAGCTCATGTTCTTTGGAACCTAGATAAAGACTCAAAGGGCTAGAGCTTTTTTTCAGAAAAACCGTCCTCTAAACTCATTTAAACTTGTCAGAAGCCTCACCAATCTATTAGTTCTGTGGCTGTAGAACATCCATGTGCAGCCTACTAACACAGATGAGTGAATGATTATAAAGATACAAATCAACAGGAACTCAAGGAAGGGATCAGTTGATAGAACCACTTAAGAAAGAGACCATTACTCTGGCAGTTCGTTCCCTCAGGAATCCATGGGGTTACCATGGCTATTCTCCTTAGGAGGGCTTGGGAGATGGTCTTTCATCATTTAATAGCATTGGGTACTGTATGGAGCAAATTTTGTGTTATTTACTAAACTTATTACAGTACTCCTTCAAAAATTGGGATAATGGACAATAAACCCTCTATTGCTTTTAGGATTCTATACACAATGCAGTTTGTTCCTAAACAAGCACTGTATTATTGTGAACATGAATAAAGAGTAGTTATTTAAAGCTATCCCATTGATTTCAGTGGCAATGCACAAATGTAAGTGAGGGCAGAATTTGGCCTGTGGAGTGATCTGTGACACAGGTGAATGAATTTAATAAATTTGTAAGGCTTATATTGGAGTAACAGCTTGTCTTTATGTAATTTTATCTGTCCAAATTTTAAAGAGCAACTTAAAAACAGACTAATATAAACTGGAGTAGATAGATACCTGGTAGATCATCTTGATAATATACTGCCACTGCACTATTGTTGTTAACTGTACAGTTTCTACTGTTTTGTCCAGACTGGTTCTAAAAGTCCCAGCTAACAAGATTCACACTTGCTAGGCAGAATTGGAGTTTCCAAGCTGATCCATCTCATTGTCAGAATATGGACACTGTCCTTTTCATAATTTCATTTCTAAAGGTCTGATGCTCTGGGGAGGGTTTAGGACGTGCACCATCTTTTATTTCCTGCTTCCCAGTGCTGCCTGTAAGCTGGCTAAGAGAGACACAACTGCTCAGGGCAGGGCAGTTCTCTGCCTCCCACTCGGCCATGAGGAGCTCATCCCCAATGGCAGCCAACAGAACCTCCCTTCCCTTTTCTAAGCCTAGAATTTCACCCTCTTCCCATACTCTGTCTACTGGCATAAACATCTAACAGTGAGAGTAATTAACCGTTGGAACAATTTATCAAGGGCAGTGGTGGATTCTCCATCAATGACAATTTTAAATGAGGATCTGATGTTTTTCTAACAGATCTAATCTAGGAATTATTTTGGGGAAGTTCTATGGCCTGTGCTATACAGGAGGTCAGACAAGATGATCACAATGGTCCCTTCTAGCCTTGGAATCTATGAATAAACTTCTCACACTTCTATGGTGTTGTATCAGATCAAATACCTAACGTCCCCCTTTACTCTTATTTAGCCACTTGCCTCAAAGCTTTTCTCCCTCTTTTCATCACATAGCCTCATGCACATACTCATCCTCTTTCTTTCCTTTCTCCAAATTCTAGAGCCACCAACAGCTTCTTCCCTCTCCACACTGCCTCCTCACTGTCCATTTCACACGTTCTCCTCCATCCCTCTTGCCCCTGTGCCCTACTACCATCTGCTCCTTCACTATGCCTTCAGACTCTCTTCCCCCTCTGCTTATGCATTCTGCAGCTGTGGCAGAGGGTCTGGAAAGGACAGAGAAACTAATTGGCTTCAACAGAACTGGTATAAGAAATTCTCTGATTTGATCTCAGAAATTGTGTGAAGAAGCTGAGTCATCTTTTTTTAAAGAATACCAGGCCCAACTCTGCTTGGTTATGTAGGGTAAAACTGGAGCAACTCTATTACTGTACACAGAGTAGAAGCTCACCAGGTTTTGGATTATTTATTTTTATATTTATTTAAAGCCAGGCCTATTGGGGACCACCAAGTCCCAAAACTAAACTAAACCTACAGAATGATTTTTCAGCTTACTCGGTGTTTAGCTCAGTTAGGTACAGTATATTCAGATGAACCTCTGTCTGAGGTTTGCACATCCCTATTCATGACAGTGCTGCGCTCTCCAAATCCTGCAGCTAACTTCCTATGGTTCCTTCTCTCTTTTTTTTGAACTCCCAGCTTTAAACTTTCAAAGACGTAGTCTGGCAATCTCCCCAGTGACTGCTGTTCTCTTGACTTCTCTGCAGTTTTGCTGCTTTCTTTTTCACTCTTCACATCTATCTTTCATCACAGCTCCTACATGCTTCAGAAATGTCATATTCTGTAGACACATGCTCAGTTCAGTCACCTCATGCTTCCAGCTTCAACTCACATGCTCCTTTTATTCACAGGTTCAGGTCCCCACCCCCATCTAGGAATCTGATCAAGATAATGAGTATGGTATATATTTATTCATTTTATTACCTAGAAGTCCTGGCTGGTATGTACTCAGGTGGCTATCCCATGCCATCACCTGGGCCACCCTGGCAATACTGCTATTTTTAGTGTGCTAGCTCTCAAGCAGCTCTCATGTCTATTCAAGCTGGGAATTGAGACCCTAAATCCAACTGTAAACATAGCCTTAGTGTGGAACAAGAGTGTCCCTATGGGGAGGTAGTGTGGTGTCATAGAATATCAGGGTTAGAAGGGACCTCAGGAGGTCATCTAGTCCAACCTCCTGCTCAAAGCAGGACCAATAGGTATAGCTACTGCACTTCACACTCTAGTCTATTCCACACTAACCTCTCCATGTAGACAAAACCTTGGACTCTTCAGATCAAATTCTATCAGTTACACAGCCTTTAGCTTTGTAGCAAAGTAGTGCTAAGTAGAGCTATTTGGCAAAATTTTCATGCAAGTGTTTTCCCTCATAAATGCAGTTTCATCAAATTCAAAAAGTTTTGCAGAAAAATGGGATTTTGATTATTTTTGATAGAAATGAATCATTTTAATTTTTCATTTTGTTTTCATAATCTCAGAAATGGCATGTTTCATTTTGACTTGACATTAAAATATTTTATTATAGTTATGTATTGTATTTTATATTAAAATATTCTGACGTTATTGGAACAAAATGTTTTAACCCTATCAAAACATTTTACTAGTTCCCAATAATTTCTGTTCCATGAGAACTTTTAGTTCTGATTTGAAAGAAAAACATATTGCAAAATGCCAGAATTTCTATTTTCTGACTAGTTCTAATGCTAAGGTTCAGCCAATAGCAGCGTTTTTGTTTTAATTTTGTTAGCTACAGTGAGGCTGCTTCCCATGAATGGGCAGAGCAAGATATGCACAGGAACCAGTTGCCACCACAGAGACTGAAATTATATAGCATACTTGCCTGTGCTACAGCTGTGGTTGTGTTGCCATTGGTTACTACATTTCACTTAGCTCTATGGGTAAAATGTTTGATAAGCAAAGAAGGTTATTTCAATATTCTCAACTCTCAAACATTTGTATGGTGTGTTTTTTTACTGTAAAAGCTCATGGAGCATCAAGTGCTCAAAATGCACTGAATTCTGAGGTGCTCCTTTTTGTATCCACTGATTAAAGAGAGATACACACATATGAAATCATAATTGGATCTAGCTGGAAATTTTTCATGGAACTTTTGTCAGATAAAATGTCTGATTAAATGAAAATGCTATGTTTGTAAAAAAATATTTTTAACAATTATTGAAAAGCATCTTTTATTTTTCAATTAAATAAAATGTATAATGAAAACAAAATGTTTCAATATATTTAAAGGAGAAATACAATAGTTTTCAACCATCTCTAATTAAACATAACTGAAAAGGGAGCACCTCTTTAACACTTATATTTTCAAATCAATACAGAGGGGTTGAGCTGGTGCTCACTCCCATTAATATCAAATGGAGTTCTGTCATTAGATCCCTATGCAACACTGGGAAGTGTAGGAAGAAGGCAGTAAGGGCCCAGTGTTCTCCTAACTAGAGAGAACCTGCATATGGACTGGAAATTCAGCAAGTTTGTACTCCTTCTGTTGAGTATGTGAGGTGATGTTACCCTCCTGCAGAAGGCAAGACAAGCTATGTGAATGTTAAAGCTCATTGGTATAAAACACCATTCTCTCCACCCAAGCCTGACATCTTTGCTCCTGAAAAATCCAAGGGCTCGCCTACCTGCTGCTGACCACTGCGTCACCCAAGGAGTAGGAAGGATCACAAATTAATGCTGACTCAGTTAGCATTACTTTACATTGGATTGTACTTCAGATTGTGTAATGAGAATGGCTGAATAGTGAGACTAGCCAGAGCCTCTCTGCAATGTGTATTTTGCCCCCTTCCCCCATAAGCCCATCTATGGGGCCTGAAGAGCATAGAACAAGCATTGAGGAGTTTGTAGGATCAGAAGAACTTGGCACTCCTGCCTTCTGTGCTCTTGTGGTTGGGATCTGTGGCACCTGCTCATATAAGCAAAAAGGGAAACATCTGCCTCTATGTTGCTTGCTCAACAAGTCATGCCTTTTACAACCAACAGTATCTAACCTTCCATTCCTGAGCAAGCTGAGTTCACTAAGGGTCAACGCCAGCTCATCTAGGATACTGATAGTGATCTGAACCTTTCCTAATCATGCCATAGGCAGGACATAGAATAGGCACCATTCCAGCAGATAATCTACTGGATTATCTACAGATAATCTACTCTTGATCATGGACTAGGGCCATATACCCATACAGAATTTAATAAGGTTGACCATGGAATGATATTAACCTGTGACTGCTCAAATTTAGGCCAGTTGCCAAACAAGCCCCTTGTTATCCCCAGGATGAGGACAATACATATTTTCCACCCACCACAGCCTATGATGATCATATCTTGGCCAGACCCAAGGCTATATAAGGGGGAGGGATAGCTCAGTGGTTTGAGCATTGGCCTGCTAAACCCACAGTTGTGAGCTCAATCCTTGAAGGGGCCACTTAGGGATCTGGGGCAAAAATCAGTACTTGGTCCTGCTAATTAAGGCAGGGGGCTGGACTCAATGACCTTTCAAGGTCCCTTCCAGTTCTAGGAGATAGGTGTATATCTCTAATTATATATACCTACCCCTTTATAATTATAATTCTTTGTGATGCAGATACTATGGTGACAGATACTGAATAAGGACATAGATGATTAACCAAGGATAAGGAGCCAAATTCTGCCCTTAGTAGTATTTGCAACCCCAATGGCTCAATTGGGTTGCAAAGGTATAACTCAGGGTAGAAACCATTGATTTTAGGGCTTTAAATGTGCACAGAATTTGGCTGCAAAAGCCTAGTTGATCAGTTATCTTATCTAGATCCTTGTTACTGTGATATCAGATCATCTAAAATTATTACATGTCCAGTAAAAATTTATATTTTCTACCTCCCTTCATCAAAAGTGACTAGACTGAGTGGATTGTCTTAATTTTTTTAATTGTTTCAATGGGCTACACAGAAGGGCAGAATTTAGCTGAATATGTTATTTATCAAAGCCTGGAAGGGATGAGAAAGATGACACCCTGCTCATTGACTGTATAATACACTACAGACAGCTGCTGATTACCTCAACAAGGCTGAGGAAGTAGGTGTTTGTAAGTTATCAATTTACACATGCACATAAACAGTTCAGTCAGACATAGGAGGACCTGATGTAATTCTATGAATGTGTCAATATTAAATGCCAGTCTCTCGTTACATTCTACAGCAAGACGCTTTTATTTTCTGCTCTAGTACAAAATTTTCCAGCTGTATAAAACACTGAAATTTTACTTCCAGACAAACAAAAAGCCATTTTGAAGCACTGAAGATTTTTTTTTTGCCCATCACTTTCAGTGAAGTATTTTTAAAGTTGATTCACAGCCAGCAGTCTTTCAAAATGCAGTTAAGACAGAGAGCAGCAAAAACCCAGTGGCTATATAATGTGTGATGTATGCAGTACAGTTGCCAAAAATAGACAAAAGTTTCCAAGTATTAGTATAAAATCTCTCATTCTGAAATATCACTCAGAGCCCATGTTTTGTGACTTCAGGCAGAAATCTTTGGAAATCTACACCTAGCACAGTGTTATGATGTCCTGCATGAATGGACCAAGGAGCTGAATTCCCTTGGTGCCTTCCACCAGAAGAGAGTTATAAAAATTCTCCAGCCAAAACTGGAGAAGGTAAGTTTTTTATTTTCTTGTTTTGAGGTGGTTGGGTTTTTTTGGTACTAATGGACCAGAAACACAACAACTTAAGAAAATAAAACAAAATATAAATCTGATAAATGCTATGTTTCTCTCAGATTTAACCAACACTTTTTTCTGTCCCTACCCAGCATATTCATGGGGGTTTAGCTTGAAATAGACAGACAGGTATCCTCCATTGCACTCCCACTGGGCTGACAAAAGGAAAATGGCTTCTCCTTAAGTCAGTCACATTCTGACATGATTAAATTCCTCTGAAGTCCAGCTAGAGCATACAATGGATGTACATCTGTTTTTAAACCCCACAGAACACTGAGTAGATTCTTCACAGCCCAGTACAAAGACAATATTGAGGAAAAAAGCCAACATGAAGACAGACACTAGGAACAGAGATGACCTGTACCTGCTGATAGTGGGTGGGCAGAGTAAGAGCAGTGGCTGCAGCAGATGTTATTGAGCACGCTCAGTTCAAGCCAACCAAAAAATCCAGGGGGGAAGGTGACCCCCCACATTCCCCACCCCATGTGTTGCCTCTGCTACAGGAAGTAGTTAGTAAATGGAGCTATCTACACAGTAGAGCATCCATATAGAGACAAATTCAGTAGTGATATATGAAGTTAGATCCCTCAACCTATTCATTCCACCATCCGTAAAGAAATCAAATTCATTTTGAGTTACACACTGAGCAGCTGGAAGAAGATATAAATTAAAGCTGCCCCCACTCTAGACTAACTTAGACTCCCTTAAAAATTGGTGGTGGGTGCAAGTAAGTCATAGGTAGGGTAAATACTTCTACCTACCATAACTTCTGAATTTGCCTCTTTAAGTGGAAATATACTAAGACATCAGGTTCTATTGTGATTTGTATCTCGGTTCATGCTGTGGAAAATGCTCTTAACCATTATCAGCCCATGTTTATCTACCCCAGCACCACTCCCTGCAGGAAATGGGAATCTTCAGCTTAATCTTAGATGTCTTTCAGGGAAGCTTGCCTCAGTCCTGCATCATGCTGGGGCCAGCAACCTCCTCTGATTGCCCTGCCCCATTAGAGGATGCTGGGTGGATGCCCCAATGAGAGCAAAGGCCTTCCCAGGTGTAGCCTACTGCCCTCAATCAAAGGAGAAGCACTACTGCATCTGTTAGCAAGCAACTCCTCTACTGATTTTCAACAATCCCTAATGGGGATTCGCAGCCTCAGGGTTCCCTATCACCAGGGAGGGGAAGCCCAATAAATCCTAACATGTACTTGTTGGGTAACCTCGGTAGTTTTACCCTGTAATCCTATGCATGACAGTTAATCTGTAGAGGTAATTCAGTAAAGGCAGCAGATAGAAGCTGGAATAAGATTGATTTTCCTCTCTTATTGCACAGCTCAGGGGCATATCAACCTTACATTGGTGCTGAAGATTTTGTGCATATTGTGGAGAAGGAAGCGGGGCATAATAAATGGCTCACTGAAAACCATGCAGAAGGGTGAATGGCCACTTGATTACACTTTGAGGGAAGAGTTGGCTACTTGGCACCAGGAGGACATGGTACATGGACATGGTAGAATCCAGCTAAAAGACATCAAAAGGTAAGATGGGAGTGCCCTGGCTCTATGAAGGAAGGTGACCAGTAGTATTGAACTTCTCCCTGAACGTGCATAGTCTGGCCAAGCACTAGTGTCTGTGAAAGCCAGTTCCAATTCATGGATCAAGTCAGCAGAACACTGCAGGGTTCAAAGAACCTTCCTTTATAATAGAGAGGGACTTAAACCGAAACCCACATTCACTCGCCTCCCACCCGCCCCTGCAATTCTTGGTGATGTGTAGATCTGAGTCCACATGAAAATTTTTTTTGCTCAGGCCCACTTCTACTTTCTGACTATTCTCCTAGAACCTAAAGTTTGAGACTTTTACAGTCAAGCATAATCTCACAAGGGTACAATACAACTTGAAAGAAGTGGACCTCCAGTCTCTCCATTTTATGGTTGCCCCATTAAGCCACAAAAAAAGCAGTAATTTTAAAAAGAAAGAAACTTCTTGAATGAATATACAAAGACTAAAGAGAAAATATGGATTTGAATAGCATCCAGATAGCTGCGTAATTGCTGTCAGTTTCCTTTTGTTTTCTGACTTTGCTTTGCTCTGTAAAATCTATTCTCTACTCTGTGAAACTGAACCCAGAGTAAAAACTGAATTCTAATATATTTTATCTCATTACCTGTTCTTGCATATGTTTGGCCTTCAGGAATAAAGCTCAAGTTCTTGCCTTATTGCATTTCAGAACCTGGAATGGTAAAACTAATCCTCATTTTTCTAAGTGCTTTATAAAACCAGGAAGGAGTAGCAGATTATCTTGGTGGATGTCACTTTTAATAAGGATCTGTGTGTAGGGTCATTTGGAACACAATTACCCATTAAAAGAACTGTAAATTAAATAAAAGTAAAATATAACAATCATGCAAATTATGATTAATTGCACAGTCAAACCCAGGGGACTATTGCTATTAAAGGAGCTATTCCTTCACTTAATGAATATATACAATGTAAATAACAAATTTTAAAAATGAACCAATTTTAGTAACTGAATTTTTCCTATAAATCTGTCCACTAGCAAATCTACATTATTTGTTTGTCTATATATTATCTGCATTGCTATCAGGAAAATTTCATTTAATTCAAGTTGTAATTAAAAATTGAGACTTTCATGCAATTGTATACCATCTATCTGTATTTAGAGCACCAATCATCATAGTGGCTAGGCACCAGATTTTAGATATTTATATAATTATTTTTGTCTCATTTTTCTTATGTGGTAAATGAGAATATTCACTTGTCAGACAGGGATATTGTGAGCTAATGTCTAGATAGTGCTATGAACACACAAAATGGTATATGAATGCAAACATTAAGGGTTTGCAATCTAGATTTGCAAAGGAGACTTAGGCGTTGCAATACTTAAATCCCCAGGCAGCCTTTCACCTAGTGGAATTCACATCCTTGAGTTAGGTGCCCAGGCTTCCCACAGGTTGCATACTGAGCAGAGAACCACCTAAGTAGGACTATATTTCAGAGGAAAAGGACACGCTTAGGGCCCAGATTATACAACAAGATTTAAGAGCTCAGCTTCCTCTGATCTGGGCCTCATGCACCTGATTGACAAGGAGGAAGGCACCTCCCTATGCCTGGAATTCTTCTGGAGTTAGGTGCCTAAGCCAAATCAGCTCTTTCTCATGAAAAAAATGACACACACAGACAAGTCTCACTGATTAGGGCACTCATCTGGGATGTTGTAGGGTTGGAAACACTTCAGGATTGGCTTGGAATCGCCAGGAATTAAAGATAAATATTTAATTTAAGATTGTCATATGATTAAATCTCCAGGAATACGTCCAACCAAAATTGGCAACTCTAGTGCGGGACACTTGTTTGCAAATCCCTGATTTGGTAAGGACCTGAATCCAGGCCTCCAACCTTCTGAATGAGTGCCCTAACCACCCGGCTATTGGTGTGTGGGTCTCTCTCAAAGACTCCTGGTGAAGCTGTTCCACTTTTAATTTATTTAATACACACACGTGTATACATACACATGGCTCTATAACTCACTGGTTAGGGCACTCTGGTGAGAGCCCAGTTCAAATCCTGAAACAATGGGGTTAAGTCCCTGCTCCACATCAAGAAGAGTGGAGATTGAAGTCGGAGTTTCCCACACCTCAGCTCAGTGCTCTAACCACTAGGCTGTCAGTTACTGGGATCCAGATGTGCACCAGACAACACTAAAAGCTCCCAACCTGCCCGCCTCTAGGTGTCTTTTGTGGGTTAAGCATGCTAAGAAAGCACACCTACCAGATCAGGCCCTGTAGGCAAGCTAGGTGGGGTAACACCTAGTTTGTGAAACTCATCAGGGCTTTGGCATGTGCTAGGGCTTGGAGCAGCTTGTTAGCTGTGAGGTGGTATCAGGATTTAAGAGGCTTTGCACGTGCCTCCCAGCTGAAACCTATGGAGATTGAGGTGCCTGCAGGGATAGACTGTAGCTGAGCTGGGGTTTTGAAGATCTCAGTAATACCCAAATGTTAGACTTAGGGCAACGCCAATGTAGACTACGGAATGTCTAGTGCATATCAGCAAGGTCCACATTCACAGTTAGCATGTGGCATACTGGATCACTGCTGGGTTTTACACCCCATCTTGCTGCACAGTACTTATTTAGAGATGCCCTTAGGGTCTAAACAGACAATTGGCACCTAAGTCACTTCTGAGATCCTCCGATTTAGAAAAATTGCAATTAGTAACTCAAGTACTTAGAACTAAGCATGTGTTTACATGCTTTGTTGGACTGGGGTCAGAGTGCTTAGTTGCTCTCTTTCACTGATAACTCCTTGGAAAAATAGATCACTCTGTAAAAACTGACACAAATCCCTGCTGTAATTATACATTGTAACTAGAACTGGACCCAAACTAGATCTTTGGATCCAAATATCCCTGACTTGGGGGAGCAGGGGGAGGAGGAATTCAGATCTGAAATGGGATTTGAACTTTGCTACACAATTTCTCTCTAATTGAGATGAGTTCCTGTGAATTCTCTGAAAGCTTGGCCCTATTGTGCACCTAAAGTTATCACTAGATTGTGCTGTAGAACAGTGTTATTCATTATTGGTGAAAATACAACGTTTGGTAACATTAAGGGTATCATATTTGTGATATAAGAGGTAGCCCAAAACAGTTTGAATTATCTGTTTTAAGTGGACAGAATGTTTATAACAAACAAAAGTGAATTACACATTTTAAACACAATGTGAATTTAACAAGAGTAATATTAAACAGGATTAACAGACAATGAGACTAAACAATTTATATTGCAATATGCATATTCATAAATTATGAAGCAACCATGGTTTGGGGCAGAGTAAAAGGATTCTGGAACTGAACTGAAGGAGGCAAACTAAAACTGTGAGAGCTATGTAAGGAACTGAGGAAACTCTCGAGCAACTGTCAAATAGAACAACAGGGACAAGGAACTGAGCCGATCCTTTCCAGAGAATCAGGGACTGTATGTGTGAAAAATAAATGCCTGTCAATTTTCTAATTAGAAGGGACTAGGGATTTTATTATATCTTTACAAAACATAATGCTTATGCCATTGTAAAAGGATTACAAATGTCTGCACCTGTAACTACATCTCATTTTCCCCTTAATCTCAACTATTTTAGTGTCTCATTACTTATTTCCAGGGGCGGCTCTATGTTTTTTGCCGCCCCACGCATGACAGGCAGGCGGCTTTCGGTGGCATGCCTGCGGGGGGTCCGCTGGTACCACGCCATCGGCGTCCCTGCCGCTGAATTGCCCCTGCTTATTTGCTTTTAATTAACAAAGAAAAGCACATGTCCTTCCAGAAGTTAAAACTTGAACCTAGTAGAAATATTGTATAACACATGTTTTGTCAAAAAATCTAAAGAAATATAGATGGGTTATGTAAAAGAACATTACATACCTTAAATAATATTTGTAAGAGATAAAACTGTGCAAATTAAATCATAGTAAAAATATTTTGTAACAATACAATGCATAGGTTTAAAACTGTCCCTAAAGATAAAAATCCAGTGGAGACATCAAGAATGTTGCTATACTTCCAGAGGAGGGAAAAGATGCTATCATTGCATATTTTTTCATTTCTTGTTAAGAATGTGTTGTCAGTATCATCTTCACATGATCAGGAACATTTAACTGAACATTACCTACTTGTTATGTAGTAATGTCTTGTTAGTGTTAGCTAGTAATCAGAATTAGATAGGTTCAGTGCTCCTGATTATTGCAGTGACTTTTCCAAAATATTTCAGCCATAATATGACAAGTTTTTCTTATACTTCTAAAGTGTCTTTCATCAGTATCATTTGCAGAGAAAAAGTCATTAACTGCAGAGCTCATTGGTAAAACCACTGTTCTAATAAGGTCTAAAAGGCAAAAGTGATGACCCATTCATCTATTATTAAATCGATTTGCAGGTTACTCCTAGAGAAACATGACCTCTTAACAAGGATTTCTCAAGTCTGAACCTTGCTTCTGTCTCCTTTGTGGCAGATCTACTTTACTTTTGTTGATATACAACAGCATAATTACTGTACACATTAATATAACGTTCAGCAGGACATAGTCTATGCCATTTTGAAATATATATGTGCATATGCTACTCTGCCTGAATACATTATAAAATATTCAGTATGTGACAAGAAATATTTCTAAAGGTAGACATGTACTGGCACTCCAATAACTAGGTTCATTAAGAAATGTGAAAGTTGCTTCTTCCCTCTCCATCTACTTTCACTTGTGGGTAGGAACTTTATATTTTTTAAAGATGTGTTTCTTTACGTTAGCTGTTTACACATACAGAGATTAAATATTGAATTTTTGGGGTGAAAATTATATGTGACTGGATAAAGCAGGTATTTAACAAAGCATACAGTTCATTAGACACTAATTTAACAATACATATGCAGTATATTTGATTAAATCTATCTGATTTAATAAGGGATGTACTGCTAATATTTTAAAAAGGAACTCCCACAAACATTTTCTCCTTTGTTTGTGGAATGAGGGGTATGTGCACCCCCTAGATAACAAGGCTGGGAGACTAGGGAATGTGTGTATTTGTTTTCTCAGTTAAATAGAAACATTTTCTCTGACCCAAGGATGGAGATAGCACCACTTAATAAACAAATTTCTATTATATTCACTTACTGGAAATGTTTATATTTAGTTCCTGAAAAGCAGATAATCATCAGAGAAAGTAATACTCAAAGCCAAGGCACTGTTGGAGATTGAGGTATCAAAAGAAGAGGTGCTGGAACAAAATGGTAAATTAAACAGTCAGTCCCCAGGACACATCCAAGAGCTTATAAAGGAACATATGAATAAGGTGGCTAAACTGATTAAAAACAAAACAAAACACCACAACAAGCTCTCATTAAAATCAGCTAATATCCCATAGGTCTTGAGGGTAGCACACATTGTACCTATATCTAGCAGAGGTGTTTAAATGATCCTGGACATTGCAGACTCTCAGTAACAGCTAAATTGGTTGAAACAACAATCTGAAATCAAATTTTAAAGCATCTAGATGATCTGTATATTATAGTGTTATTGACTTCTCTAAAGGAACACTGTGTCTCTAATCTAATTGATTAGAATTCTTTGAGGGTATCAGTAAAATGGTGAATGGTATACAAAAGATATCTGGGCTTTCTAAAAGCCTTTGGCAAAATCCCTTGCAAGAAGCTATTAAAACTAAGGAGTCATAGAGAGTCATGGATCAGAAACTGGATAAAAAACAGAAAACAGAGCATGAATTTTCAACACGGCAAAATGTTAACAGTGAGATGCTACAAGAATTGGACCCAGAGTCACTGGGGTTAAATATGCTATATTCATTAGTGGTCTGGGAAATGCATAATATTTGCAATTGACAAAAATTATTTATGCTAAGAGTAGAGAAAAAATTTAGGCACTCCAGAGGAACTTAATAAAGATAGGTAAATGACACAATGACAGTCGAAATTCAGTGCTTGACAAAGGAAAAATTACGCTTACTGGAAAGAATAATTTGGACTACTGGTAGGCATTGCTGGATTCTCAACAAAATGTATCCACTGAGTCAGTAAAACTATCTGGGGCTTAGTGTGGACAGATCAGAGCAAATATTGCTTATTGTGCAGCAGTGGTTCAAAAAGCAAACAATGTTTGGATGGAACAGAAAATAATACTGTAAATATTTTTATGCCAACATGTAAATTGATGATATGCCATCACCTTGATTCGTGCATTCAGTACTAGCAACTCTATCTCAAAAATGCAACATTAGAGAGTTCAGAGATGGGCAACAAAAAATGTTATAAGACATGGAAAGACATATGTGGAGGCTCAGAAGATTAGAGTTGTTTAGTTTGAGAGGACATGAACAACAAATAATGCATGTGAGAGAGAGAGAGAGAGGGAGGATAATTAGAAGTGACTAAGCAAAGAATCCTGTGGCACCTTATAGACTAACAGATGTTTTGCAGCATGAGCTGAAATTTCCAGGGGCAGGTGTGTATATATAAGCCAGCAAGAAGCAGGCTAGAGATAACGAGGTTAGATCAATCAGGGAGGATGGGGCCCTGTTCCAGCAGCTGAGGTGTGAAAACCAAGGGAGGAGAAACTGGTTCTGTAATTGGCAAGCCATTCACAGTCTTTGTTTAGTCCTAAACTGATGGTGTTAAATTTGCAAATGAATTGGAGCTCAGCAGTTTCTCTCTTTTTGCTGGAGGATGGCCACCTTAAAATCTGCTATTGTGTGGCCAGGAGGTTGAAGTGTTCTCCTACAGGTTTTTGTATATTGCCATTCCTAATGTCTGATTTGTGTCCATTTATCCTTTGGCATTGCTGGCATATGATGGCATATATTACATTGGTGGACGTGCAGGTGAATGAACCGGTGATGGTGTGGCTGATCTGGTTAGGTCCTGTGATGGTGTTGCTGGTGTAGATATGTGGGCAGAGTTGGCATCGAGGTTTGTTGCATGGGTTGGTTCCTGAGCTAGAGTTACGTGCAGTTGCTGGTGAGAATATGCTTCAGGTTGGCAGGTTGTCTGTGGGCGAGGACTGGCCTGCCACCAGTGTGGGATCATTGTCCAGGATGGGTTGTAGATCCCTGATGATGTTTGAGCTGGGGACTGTATGTGATGGCCAGTGGAGTCCTGTTGGTTTCTTTCTTGGGCTTGTCTTGCAGTAGGAGGCTTCTGGGTACACATCTGGCTCTGTTGATCTGTTTAGTCTTGAGAATGCTTGGTGGAGATTTTCTAAGTGTTGGTCTCTGTCTAATGGATCTTGTGGTGTGCCGATAGGTCCAGGCTGAGGTTGATGGAAGCTGTTGAAATCATGGTGGAATTTTTCTAGAGTCTCCTTCCCATGGGTCCAGATGATGAAGATGTCATCAATGTAGCGTAGGTAGAGAAGGGGCGTGAGTGGACAGGAGCTGTGACTGATTCTCTTTCTCAAAATAAAAAAAACAAACAAACAAAAACCAGCCAATTAAATTGAAAGGAAATACATTCAAAATATCACTGAGTCCAGGAATTTAGCAGAATTTAGAACAGGACTGGACACTTACATGGATAAAGCCATGGGTACATCAAACTAGATAAAACATATAAGGCATATAAACCCTAATGCTTCCGAGCCTAAATCAATCATTAATTGTTTGAGATCAGCAAAAATATTTTATTGGCAGGTAACTCCACAGTTCTCCAGTATAGAAATTCTTGCACCTTCCTCTGAATCGCTGAGTCCTCGTCATCGTCAGAGACAGTGTATTAGACTACATGGATCTTGGATTTGAACTGATATGGCAATTCTTATGCACTTATATTACTATAGCCTTTCTGGTAGTCATGGCTATCTAGTTCATTACCTGCAGCAAATTCATTGAGCTATGATTTTTGAATGTTGTCACATTATTTAGTTTAATCAAAGAGAACAGCCTTTGTTCAATAAAGGGATGTTTTTATCTTAACCATTGAGGCCTTATTCATATATAAATAGCTCTTCAGCCTCCTAGTAGTACTATGAATTTTTGACATATGGAAAAAATTGAATTAAGTCATTTCACTGTTTTGTCACAAACACATGCAAACTGTGGGGGAAAAACGGTTTGCTTGTAAAACTAAATAGCTGCCACCAAATCATGGAGGACCCAGCCTTGAAAGCAATAGGCGTTTGCCTGGGTAAATTGAGGGTCTGATTCTGTGAAGAACTGAGCACCCTCATCTCCCAGTAATGGCACTTAGCAATTCACACAATTGGGTTCTTTGTCAAAATGTTAGCAAGTTTCAAATCTGGATGTGCTGTACGCAGTACCAGACAAACAGACTCAATGCAAACAACTATGCAATATCTGGACAACCAAGAAAACTAATGTCAATATTTTGAATAGCTAGCAAAATTTCTAATAGCTGATTAATCTTTCAGAAATCACTGAATAATAAATATGCTTTCACTGAAACAAAATAGAATAAGGTTAATTTTTGATGCTGACTTTGATGAAACAACCAGGATAAGCCTGAAATCATGTGACACAATGTGATAAAAGTCTTCCAATAACCTGGTACAGTTCAGAGAGCTGAATGTAACTGTAAAAAGAGAAAAAAGCTATGTTAAGAGAGTGACAATAATAATTAATGCTTGTGTAGGGTTAGAGTCTACCACCCTTATACTGATTAACTTCTTGCTTTGCAAATTATCCATTGACTTCAGTGTTACTACACAAAGAGTAAAGACCTGATCAATTCCATTAAAGTCAATGGAAAGACTCCCACTGTTTTCAACAGGGGCTGTATAAGAGCTTAACTGTCTACTCATAAATAAATGAGGTTGGTAGAGTCAGGCCCATAGTGCAAGATGTTGTTTATGTAAGCATATGTTCCTTAACACCATAGCATCTGAGTGCCTCTCATATATTTGAAAATAGAAATCATATAGTTCTTTCTTTCCAGCCCGTTGGAGAAATAGCATGACTAGGTTTTCAGGAGTTGTGTGGGGGGAGCTGAGGTAATAAAAAAAAAAGGTGTGTGTGTTTTATATACTCACTTTGTACGTGTAGGAAGAATGTAGTGAGGGAAAGCTAGTTTTACTTTTAGTTAGGAATGCTGGAACAATTTGTATAGCGATGGGTGCTGAGAGCCATTGAACCAAACTGTAAACCCGGTATATAAGGGAAACCACTTCAAGCCAGCGGCATCCGCAGCATCTATGCATTTAGTTGATAAAATGGAGTGAAGTCCATGCTTATTCTTTTTCACTTGGGAGTAAATTCTGTACTCTGAATCCTTCTCCTGTGAAAATTCTGTTTCCCACAATACTCCAGTTTCTAACTTTCTACCTATAATCACATGTGCATGAAAATGATAGAATTTATGCACATTTCTGTATGCAAATCAACCATAGAAAACAACAAATTCTCATTTGCGTGAACAAATGAGAGTGCATATAATTGTATGCACAAGTGTACTGCACATACACTAAGGAGCAAATCCCATTCCTAGTGCCCAGCATGAGGATCTTGGGTAGAAAGGTCTGCAGGGGGAGGGCAGGAATCTTCATACTAAATGACAGAGCCAAGATCCTGTTGACCCCTCTATGTGGGCAGTGAGGAAGAACGAGAGGTACACCTGCTCCTTTTCTGCCTGCTGTCTCCTCCCTACAAATGTCCCTTGCCAACCTTTTTGTGTGTGGAAATTGACTCATGGGTAGGCTCCATGCTCCAATCATGGTGCACACTCTGAGTAGTACCTCCATACCTAGGTTGACCAGACAGCAAGTATGAAAAGTTGGGACAGAGTGTAGGGGGTAATAGGTGCCCATATAAGAAAAAGCCCCGAATATCAGGACTGTCCTTATAAAAATTGAGACATCTGGTCACCCTAACCACACCTCATGTTCCCTTTGCACAGTTGAACCATACTCCTGCCAAGGGGCTTGTTATACCCACAGAGGTAAGGCCAAGCTGAGACCCCTTTGAAAATATGCATGATAAACTTTTCAGTTGCAGAGTCCAGGAGACATGTAGTCCCTTTTTCTTCTCAGAGAGGTTTCACTCTCTTTCTTTAGTTGTGTGAGTGCAGCTATGCCTGAGAGGAGACTTTCACTACATTTCAACTCAGTGGTAGGGCTTCTGCTATGCTTTCTTGGAACCTTGATCGACCTATTATTTCAGATAAATATTTAAAATTTCAAATTAATTTTACTTTGTGCCACTTTTGACAGTACCATTTTATTTTATTTTAATGGGCGGAGTCTCTATGCAGTGCTAAATGCAGTCTGACTTGTTCAAGGGTTTCCAGTGATTACTAATATCTTTCAGTTCATTATTGTGATGTACATGTGGGAGAGGCATACTCTGCAGCAATTCCTGTGCATACATTAAAAAAAAAAAGGAAGAAAAAAACATAAGTCTTAGTGCAGAGGTGTTATCAACAAAGCCCTAAAATTGCCACGTCAGCTCTAGGATGAGAATTTTGCTCATGGCAAGAACCAAAACAAACAGTATACACATAGTTACATAGGCAATCGATAATAATTATCCCTCCAGTTCCACACAAAAGAAAGGAGATGGCATTTGAAGCTTGTATATTGGATTATTTCCCCAGCATCTGTTTCTAATGGCATTTGGGTAATGTCAGGGGAATAAGTAATGCCAAAAGTTGGAAGCCAATCAGCACATGTCATTAGTTAAACTGATGATGCAAAGGAATGGGAACAGAATAGCAAGTGAAAGGGATCACAAGTCAAACTGAATTACTTATTTAACATTTCTCAAGCTGTTACCAAAGCAGTTAAACTGCTCAGATGACATTTCTCAAGCAGTCATCATTTGTCTCAAAACAAGCATTTATGTTTTGCCTAAGTAGTTTAAATGAGGGGGGAGTCAGAATTTTTTTTTAATTTAATTGAGGCAGATTCTCCACGACAACCAAACTTTGCTCAGAGAGGGGAGCCACAGGAAGCTGATTACTCCTATATCCTTGGCCATTTGGCAGGACAGCATCTCCTCAGGGAGAATCAGACGCAGCAGAGTTCTGTTCTGCCATGCCCCCTTCCCTCCCTATCATGCCCCATCCCCATCCTCTGAACAGTGGGGCAAGGGTGCTTGTGAAGGAGGTGGCAGAGCTGCCTGGACAACATTTCTGCCTGTAAAGAGTTCCCAGTTCTCTACCAGTCATTTCTGGCTGCTTTACAAACCCAAGAATCATGTCAACCTTATTTATGCACCTGATAATAAGCATCCCTTATACAAACATTGCAATCTTCTTTAAAGGGAAGCACCAACTCTATTTACCATACTCTTTTTCAAAATAATATCAGCCAACAAGGAGCTATAAATCAGCAATTCCTCATAGCTGCTCATGGTGGATGTAGTGTAGACCTACCCAACCATTTTCTCATGGAATGGAAAACAGCAATTTGTACTTTGGCTTATTTTCTGACCTGGTGCTATTTAAAAAACAAAAAAACCACCCACAGTCAAAAGGCATTTCTTCTGCAAAACCAGGTTTTTGCTTCCTGAACTGAAAGTAAAGCATCTGCAGTAGAAGAGGAGAACATTAAAGAGTAGCTTTCTGTGTCTCTTGTTCTTGACTACCTCTGTAATATAGACAAATCATAGCAGTGAATTCCTCATCCTCTGATGCTTTATTTTCAGGTATCTGTATTTTCTTTTTACTATTTCTGATATTGAATGTCACCTCTCCAGAGGTTCTCTTTCCCCTTGTATTAACAATTACAGGTTTGCAACAATATTCTACAATGTGTTTTGAGTGATGATGCACAAAACTAAACAAGCAGCACTATCTACTCTTCCCGCAGTAATGTATATGAAATAAACATGTAATTTAATACATAGTTTGTTTCTTGTGAATAACTATTTTTCTCAATACATTTATTCTTTATAATAAACAAAATGTGTATTTCCAGTGCAGTTGAAAGTTCAGTTTATCTAATGTAACTAGGTGACCCTTACTTGGGGCCAAATCTTATCTTTTGCATAAGGCCTACCTAACACAGTTTGGCACAGGGTATGTTTCCTATGGACTGAGGGAAGAGAAAACCTCCTTATCCCCGCCTCTGGCTGCTGATAGTATTCTCTACTAATATTGTGCTCCTGCTCCATAGGTGTCAATGACCAGCAAGTTCATATTGTGGCTGATCTACCAGCCCTAACCCCTCCCCCTCCATGCTCCCAAGTCCAATTTCTTGGAGAACTGCAACAAACTGCACTCCCCTCTCCTCTGGCACACTCAAATATAACCCCAGAGCTGGATTTCATTGTAAACAGAGAATGGAGAACATTCAAGTCACATTTTCTTTTCATTTATACCACTACTGTATTAATCTGACTTAGCGGATTTCATCTGAGCAGCCCCTGATTCACACTGGTGCAAGAAAAGAAAAGAATCAGGCATTCCATGCAAGTTCCCTCATCCTTTCCTTAACAGTTCTCCTCCATTTTGGGATCTCTGCAGCTTCAGAGGAATGTATATGATCTGTTCTGTGGCAACTTTCTCTTTAACAGTTGTGACGGTTGATATACACCAACCCATATTAGCAGCTGAAAACTTACTTATATATACTAAGTATCAGTCATGCAGTTCCCATTTTCTCTTGCAATAATCACTGAGCTTATTTTCCACACTTGCCACTCAAAGTATGATCCTTAAAATTAAATTTCTTACGGAAAAATCCTAAAGAATATTTTAAGCCATTCTATAGAATTTAAGAGAGAATTATATTCCCTTCTGGAGAGTAGTTCATTAAGCCTATATAAAGAGCATAATCCTCTATTAAATGCTATTTTCCCCCAATATTTTTTATGGAAGTTATCCTGTAATAATTCTATAGCACCTTATTGATTTACTCTTATTAAATTCTGAAGAACTTGTCCAAAAATAACAGTTTAAGTTCTAATTATTATGCTGTAACTTAATTATTGAGTGTATAGTTCTTCAAGATGCTACACACAAACTTCTACTGGGAACTGAAGAAATAACTATTTTGAATCTATTTAATTAATCTGTGGACTTTAAGATAGGTAAAATAATGGTAAATTCACCAGCTTATTATCAAACTCCCTTTTAGTAATAACAACCAGCTCCATCAACCATTACCACTGAGCCAAACATCACCATCGATGATCTAGACTGAACAAGCATCAATCACTGGACATATATTGGCAGTTCCATCTAAGGTGACATTTCCCTGGATCAAAAAATGTCAAACAGAATACAAAAAGCAAGCCAAGCCTTCAGGAGACTTTGCAATAGGATGGTCAACCAACAAACTGTCAACAAAATTGATTATATACAATGCAGCAGAGATAACATGGACAGTTTACCTCAGAAACACTAAAGCAACTTAAAAAAAAAAATCACATGTTGTCTCCATTCTAATACGAAGGTCCACTGGGGAGAAAATCTCAAACATTAACATCCTTGAAAGAGCAAAAACTACAAGCACTGAGACAATCATCATCAATGCTCTGCTTAGATGGACGGGTCATGTTATCAGAATGGCGATGACAGATTCCAAAATAAAATTTTCTATAGTGAGCTCAAACTTGGAAAGCACAGGAATGGTGGTCAAAGACACCGTGAAACAGAATCTCCTCTCAAGCAGAATAAATATTGACAACTTTGAAGACATAGCTACAGATGGATCAGAATGGAAAGTATAAATGCTTTGAGGCAGAGAGATGCAAAAAACTGAATGAAAAAAAAGGACAAGCATTGTACTAAGTCTTCAGTGTGAGTGTGCACATTCCTGTGCAATTTCCATTCATGATCTTGATCCTCATGAATCAGACTATACCACCACAAGAAAACACACATGATGCCACAATGTCATTGTCAGATACTGATATACTTACTTGTAAATATTCCTATTAAACACACTGAGGTTGTCTTTTTTGTTTGTTTGTTTTAAAAGAATTGGCTCGTTTTTAATTTTTGTTTAAACACCTAGAAAAAGAGAGCATGAATAGAAAGGAAAAGGAAAACAGATGGTTTGAGAGGAACTGAAAGACTTAACTTAAAAATCACAATTATCTGAATTTTTTTCCCCTTACAACTGCTACAAGAACTGGAAGATATTAGAGAGCAAAGTTATTTCTATTTCTTCAGTTTGTGCTTTTGATAAAGATTTTGAAAAGTAATTTTTCCTTGGTTCTCCAATATGGTAAATTATTTATGTAGCCAGTTTTCTCTGGGTCTTCCACACAGCAACAGGTGAGAGAAAAATATCTCTCTCATATCTCGATCTCACTGTCTCGATATCGATATCTAGAGAGAGAGACACCTATGTGAGAAAATGTGATTGCAAAATGGGCAAGGGGACTGTATTTTTTTTTTAAATAAAATAAAAAAAATCAGTAGATGTCAAGTTGACGGTGTCTTTTTAAATATGTAGAAGAAGGAAAAAATCCTTCAATAGAGCACACATTTTATTTTCCACACACTCTCAAGCAGCCAAACACACACATAAAGGCTATCCCATGTTGAAGATATAAAAATAAATAATAGTATGGGTAAATTATTGTGACTAGGACACACAGTTACCTTAAAGAATCTGAGGAAAAAGGGGTAATGATATATTCCACTCATTTATCCTATAACAGTTGCTGCCTGCTAGCTAGCTTTACCTTTGAATCAAGTGGCAAAGTCATTCTTTTCTCAGGCAGCCAGCACTCAGTGTTGTTCAGAATCCAGAAAACACATACGTGCCATGTGAAGCAATAATATAGACACTCAAAATAATCATTTATAGTACTGGCCCAGATATACTAGATCACTCAGCAAATACTGACACCAAGCTAAAGTAATAACTACTATACTTAATTATAGGGATCAGATCAGTCCCAAAAAGATGACTGCCTAAATTCTTGCTCATAATGGATTGGAAATGCCAAGTTATTAAAACTATAATCCTATGGCAAATGTAGTTTGTTCAAGAGATTACTACTTTTTTGCTTTTATCCTTCATCATATGTGAGAGAAGTACCAATGTCCTGTCTCTTCGTAGATTTGAACAAGTGAAGTACAAGTTGCACATATTAGTGATTTAATTTATTTAAGAAAATAATCCAGGGGGGGGGCGCGTTGAATTGGACTGCAATCTCTGACATTGAAATGATTTTATGCAACCAAGAATTAAGATGTTTATTTGGACAAGGTAGATATTTTGTCTTTTCATATGACCATTCTAACTTAACTGGTTTGGGTGGGAAAGGAGGAGTGTGCTTTTATTTAGATTTTGTTGTTGCTCTCTGTTACATTTCCTTGTAAGTTGCATCAAAGAATGTCTCAAAATCATAACACATGGATTGGCTGTTGTGACAAAAATCATCAAAAGTGCCACTTCCTAAAAAACTGGACCATAGCATCACTTCAGAGGACTGTAGAGGCAAGGTAGCTGTTCAAACAGTAGCCATTAGTGGATATTTTTAACTTAAGCCAGCTTTGATATAAGTAATGCATGTCCCAGTGAGTGAAACTAAAGTGAACTGATCACAGAGATAAGTTATAAGAATGGCTGTTATTACTAAGAGGGAATTTGATAATGAAATGGCCATTTTTAAGGTCATCACTACCCTAAGACAGATGTAGCAGGATATGGTAATTTAAATCAGTGACCAGAATTTGGAAAGTCAGGTCCTATTCATCATGGAATTTCTCCAATTTTACACCAGTAACTCCACTGACTTCAAGAGTTACCGTAGTATAAAACTGGAGTGGTATCATGATAAATGAGGTCCTTAATATTTATTACTGGTTAACATACTGGGACGCTACAGCATTTCTCTGCAGCTGTGGTAAGTCAAACACTGTGCTAGGGTCATTGGTCACAGGTGTTGTCTGTTTTAATAAAATATATGCATTCTCACGCCGGGGATCATGACCCTCACAAAGCTGCAGACAGGTTTCAGGGTGTCAACCACCATTCCCTTCTTTCTAACTAGAAGTGAGGGAGTGCTCATATTTAACTTTTTTCTAGTGTAATAGGGAGTAATAGTATGGACAGAAGTTGAGGGCCACTGAGCTGTCACAGTTATGCGATAGAAAAAATGATGTAGCATAGAAAATGTGTAGTCTTCTAAACATATGTACTGCACTTATTTCTATTTTTCCCCACATCTGGTAAAATTAATTAACTGGCACCTTTCTACAAGTTTCCTCCTTCCTGACACTCATCACTGCCCAATTACTGTACTATTCTAAATTCCCATAATGGCAGTGCATAAGATCATCAGCCAGCTCTGCGTTTCTCAAACACTTGAGCACGATTAGTGGTTACACTCAGTATGAAATATTCATAATTCTGACCTTCAGAATAAGTATTTCTTAATTAACACATCAGACAATGGTACCAATCCCAATTGCAGAAGGTTCCCCTCCACCCCCTTTTGCAACAGTAATGTAGGTACGGTCAGAATGCAAAGGCAAACAAAAGCTGAAAATTACTGGAACTATAGCTTCTCTTTCAATGAGAGATGGGTAGGTCTGCCAGTTGGACCTATTTATAATTGGCTTTATTTATGTTAATAATTTGCTATTGGTAATAAAAATCATCTCTTGGCATTAAGAACATCACATCAAAAAAAAAAGGAACATAATATTCTACAAACATTTGAAATGCATAAACACCCAAAAGGGAGAAGAATTGTTCAGTGTGATACATGGGGTGTCTAGAGGATATAAGTGGGTTTGGCCACTGTTTGCCAGAAGACAGCCATCTGGGAGTGGTCCTAATGATGACAGAATGCTGGCTTATTCATAAAGCCATTCAAATGTCAATTGTTTAAATCTCGAGTCTAATTTTTAGGCCATATAATTTCCTCACAGGCAATAGCAATAAGTGTAAGGACTATGGAAGCACAATAGTCTTGACCAAACTCTGAAAATGTGAGGAAGGTACATAGGGCCAGATTCTCTTACAGTTTGGCTCCTCCGTGCCATTCAGACAACATTAAGGGACAAGAATCTGACTGCAACTGGCTAATCACATGAAAATCTCCCTAGTAGGGGGAAGCTTTCGGCTGACATAAAGTGTATGAAGGCAGTTCCTGTGCTAATGTTCCACCACCTCTCAGCTAGCATATGGTCTCTTAGGAACAATAGATAGCTGCTGTAAATTTAGATTTCTTTATCTTAAAGATACTATAATTTACTCTAAGGGTGGGGCTGGAGCAGTTGCAGCAGCTGAATTAGGGAGTGCTACACTCCTACAGCTAGTGGATCTTGGCACAGGAGAGAAGCTAGCCCATAATGTTTTAGGCTTATCCTCTTACTACTAGCAGTTTGTTCTGGCTTTGTGGATATAGCTATCAACTCTATTTGTTAGTTGACAACTGAAATTTGTTTTTATTGATTCTTGTCAAAAAGCTTTCAGGAACTCAAATCACAGTTGACAACTGTCCCAGTATTAACCTTCTCTGATCCTCAGACAGTACTAATTTTGAATATAGATACCAGTAGGGCAGGACAGCTGACATTTCTGATTCCTCTCAGAATTATTTCCTGAGCCATGGTCTTTCCCATATAGGAGGAGCTTTGGGCACTGTCTCAAGTGTTGTGCAAAAATCTGTCTCACACACCCTGCACAGAAGCTTGCTTTGTGCATAATACAGTTATTGTTGTTTAACTATGCAACAATGTGCTCAGCATTGTGCATGACACAGGAAGAGATTCTAGAGGACAAAAATGTAATGGACAATTTTGAAGAGACTTTCTCTGGTGCGAACTTGATGCTATTTCATTTTAATGCAGAGACAGCTTGTACTGACCTTGATGAGCATTTGTGATCTTGTGGAAGAAGCAAGGCTTAATCAAAAACACTTCTATATTTGTGAACTATAATGTTGTCATAAATCTACCAGGAATACCATGCCGGTTATAAAGTGAGGAAACTTCTTGTTACATGTAATATCCTGATAATAAGTAAGTCTAGGAAAGGAAATACAGGACAGTTTCTTAGGAAACAGATAAAATATCACATTTTATTAAACATTTGCCTCAATGTGTTCAGACTCAGGAGCTCCAAGATTAATCAACTTTGATAGTAATGAGAATTCCATTAACAATAATCTTCAACAGCTGAATGAGCTGTCATTCACAAGGAAGGCATCTCTTCACTAAAAGTGGGTCATCTCTGTCAACAGAAGCATACAAATCCTGTTTTTACTGGAGAAATTACACCACTAGTAAAAACTTTTGTTCTATAAAAAGAGCAAGAGCAACAGGGTGGAGGAGGGGGACTACAATTATTCTGGCCTCGTGCAGTAAAGAAGGAAAAGGTATATGAATGGCTGAGAGAGAAATGTTCAGGATGAGAAAAAAAAAGGTCTCTTCCATGGTTGTGTTCATTAGAGGTGATCGTATTTTCTGTTCTCTCTCAGTTCTCAAAATGGGTAGATCTATCAAAGCAGCTCCATGATAAGGTGCTAGGTGAACCAGAATCCTGATTAATGTAGTCTATGGACTAGAGAAGGCTAGTTTTCAATATTTTTTTAAAAAGGTCTTGTGAGGGGAATGTGTCTGAGATTTGTATAGAATTTAAGTGCTACAGATCAATTAAAATATAAATGGAGCAGCCCTCCAAGTGTATTAATATGGTGATAAGCCAGTACCAAGTGATGAATGGTGAAGCAGAGAAGAACAGATTATTGCCAAGGAAAATGTAGCTTATTATGCTAACCCTCCCTCTCCACAATTTTCACCACAATTTTCCCCCTCCAGCCCTACTAATGTAACATAGTGCACACAGTTGGTAAAGCTTATGCAAGACCATCTGCACCAGGCGAGAGCCTTTGGTGAAGCAGAGGAGTTTTGATTTGGGTCTACAGGCCCTCCCTGAGCCACCCTTTCTGCATGTGAGAGAGCTAGGCCTTTACTTCATAACCATCCAGAGGGCATTTTCTTAAAACCTAATCACTTCAGCCAGAAAGGTCAGTGAACTAGGGACCTATCATCAAAAAAAGACATTGTTGCTATTTTATTTTTGTTAAGACCAACCTAGGTTAGTTTTAGAACTTGTTTCTAATAGGAAAAAAAATACAGTCATTGCCTTCTTTCTGTCCTTTTAATTATTCTTGAAAGATTTCCATGCCCTGTTAAGAGAGTTTTTAGAAAAGCAAACATTTTTAGCTATTGCGTGACCATTGTGATCATCTATCCCTGACCTACTTTTCATTAACTTCACTTACAGGGTACATGCATGCTTAGAACTGGAGGAGGGATTCCTGGCTTAAGTCTACATACCTGCACTAGTGCTCATCAGGCTAAAAACAGAGTGTAGCTGCCCCAACTACATACCTCACCAAGCCCCTAGGGCATGTACTTAAGTGGCTAGCACCTTCTGCTACTTATGCCAACATAGGTACATTGCTACTTTTTAGTGTGCTAGCTGGATCAGAGCTAACTAGGTATATCTCCTTGAACTGAAAATTACATGCCCAGCATGAAGCGTAGATGTACCCTTAGTCTTCACATCTCTTCAGCTCTGGACACATACTTCAGTTTTCAAAGTGTGTGCAGTACATTGTGCTTGCTTGTAGAGGGAGGCAACAATCAGTATGAGCCAAAAAAACAAAACAAAACGTAAGATTAATCTCTTCTGATGTGTGGTATGCAGGTGGAAAGCCTATTACGACTGATGGAGCAGCAGATACTCACTAGTATATTCATTCTTTTTACACAATCCTACATAGAGATTGCATTTCCCATTTCAGACTTTAGATAGAATGTTGGAGTAATGTGGTACACAGATCCAAGCCTGAACATAGAGATAGATGACAAGATATGTGATTAGCTGTCTAAGCGTAGGCTGAGCATTATAGTAGATACTTTTACAGAGCTATTTTTCAAATTAAAGAAACCTCACACTTTGAAAGTATTGGTTTATTTATTCATGGTAAGTGTGGGGCGATCAGGCTCATTAACCCATTTCTCCATCTTGCGAGTTCTACGCAAGCATAGCACAACAAGGTGCAACTTGTCATCAGAACCAAAAATTAGTGTACCTAGAATATGTGCTGTTGAAATTGGGCTTCCTCTATCTGAACAGAACAGGATTTTCTATTTGATATCTATCAAAATTAGAAAGTTGTTCAATTTATCTTTATAAGCTGCACATATGATTTCAGAAAACAGCAAGACTAACATCTGGTTACCTTGCCTGCAATTTATTTCTGGTCCATTTTTTAATTTAGCTTTTAGTCCCTGTTATTAGCCATGGAGGTTCTTTCTATTACTTATTCCTTGTTTTAAATTGCTTCTCAATTCAATTTACAATTACTATTTCACAATCAGCCACATCATCTTTTTAGATTGATGGTTATGACTAGTGAATCAGCACTTGTGTAATTCTTTGATTTATTCCCTTTTATCATAGATTATTAATTTAGCTGCAGAGGTGTGAAAACTTGACTCCTGATAGCATTAGTGATCCTCTGTAGATCAGAGTATTGTAGTGTGGTTTTAGGTTACTTTGATACATATCGATATTAAAAAATGAATGCACAGCGTCAGCAGGCTTTTACACTAATACAAGTCCATAGGAGCATCTTTCCCTTGATATCTTACAATTAGGTATAATCTAGTGATATGTGAATACAGGACTGAGCAGTGTAAACCTCAAATTTTAATTACACTTCTGACAATCTCCCTGTAGCCTAGAGAGTCATTTTTTCTGCAGTTTGCCTATTTGTAAAATAATCATAATACTTAACCACCTAAACATATTAGATTCAGTTGTAACACAGCACTAATGGTGTTTTATATAGTTGCAGGGCATTACTTTTCTTTGTTCTACTTCTTTTGTCATTAAGTTAGCATAAGACTAGTTCTTGCCTATGTAGGGACATTCTCCACTGACTGATTCGGGGGTCTTGCCTGTTTGGAATAGTGTTTGAGTTTTAACTTCTCTCATTAAAGAGAGTTACTGATGAATGCCTGTGTTAGATTATTTTCTCAATATCAAGTTTTTTTAATAAGGCTGTCAAGCAATTAAAAAAAATAATTGCAATTAATCACACTGTTAAATAGAATACTATTCATTTAAATATTTTTGATGCTTTCTACATCAAATATATTGATTTCAATTACTAAACAGAATGCCAAATGTACAGTGCTCACTTTATATTTATTACAAGTATTTGCACTGTAAAAATGCCAGAATAATAGTTTTCAATTCACCTAATACAAGTACTGTAGTTGCAATCATTAAAGTTGAACTTACAAATGTAGAATTAGGAACAAAAACAAAATGCACAATTTTAGAGCCTGCAAGTCCACTCAGTCCTACTTCTTGTTCAGCCAATCACTCAAACAAACAAGTTTGTTTACATTTGCAGGAGATTATGCGGACCACTTCTTGTTTACAATGTAACCTGAAAGTGACAACAGGTGTTCTCGTGGCACATCAGCATCACAAGATATTTATGTGCCAGATGCGCTAAAGATTCATATATCCCTGTATGCCTGAAACACCATTCCCAGGAACATGTATCCATGGTGATGACGGGTTCTGCTTGATAACAATCCAAAGCAGTGTGAACCCACGCATCATTATCTGAGTCAGATGCCACCAACAGGTTGATTTTCTTTTTTGGTTCTGTAGTTTCTGCATCTGAGAGTCTTGCTCTTTTAAGACTTGTGAAAGCATGCGCCACACCTCATCCCTCACAGATTTTGGAAGGCACTTCAGATTCTTAAACCTTGGCTCGAGTGCCGTAGCTATCTTTAGAAATTTAACAAAATGCAAAGAAGGTACCAATGTGAGATCTGCAGTGAAAGTGTCTTAAAATGAACACCATGTGCTGGGTCATCATCCAAGACTTCTATAACATGAAATATATGGCAGAATGCAGGTAAAACAGAGCAAGGGACATACAATTCTCCCCTAAGGCGTTCAGTCACAAATTTAATTGATGCATTATTTTTTTAACGAGCATCATCAGCATGGAAGCATGTCCTCTGGAATGGACAGCATATCTGGCACATAAATACCTTGCAATGCCAGCTACAAAAGTGCCATGCAAACGCCTGTTCTCCCTTTCTGGTGATATTGTAAATAAGAAGAGAACAACAATGTAAACAAACTTGTTTGTCTTAGTCCTACTTCTTGTTCAGAGAATCGCTGAGTGGACTTGTAGGCTCTGAAATTTTACATAGGTTTTGTTTTTGAGTGCAGTTATATAACAAAAAAAATCTACATTTGTAAATTGCACTTTCACAACAAAGATTGCAATAGAGTACTTGTATGAGGTGAACTGAAAAATACTATTTATTTTGTTTAGTTTTACAGTGAAAACATTTATAATAAAAATATACACATTTTGATTTCAGTTACAACAAAGAATACAATATATATGAAAATGTAGGAAAACATCTAAAATATTTAATAAATTTAAATTGGTATTCTATTAACAGTGTGATTAAAACAGATTAATCATGATTAACTCAAAATTAATCACGTGAGTTAACTGTGATTAAATCGACAGCCCTAATTTTTAATATAGAATTCAGTTTGTTAAATCCTCCATTGCATTCACTTTTTCCTCTTTCTTTTTGAGTGCATTGCTCTGCATGCAAAAAGTTAGTTTCCTCTGAGAATGAAATGCCATTTCAGTCAATAGCAACAGGGAGCAAGATTTATACACAGCAGGAATAATGCATGTAACACCCATCCACCCCAACACACTCTCATCTGTACTTAATCTAATTGTGTAAAGATGTTCTATTGACATAAAATCCGTGCAGGCAACCCATTCATATGAAAGAAGTAAAACAATATAATTTTATGTATGAGACTCGCTATTGTTCTGTAGAACAAACGATTTAGATCATTGTGTTTTAGCCACTCAGAAAAATCTGAGAAACAATCTGGCTAGAGCATATTTCATGTCCATTATGACCCAGTGCTTGGAGACTGCATTTTAAAAACTGTACAACACCTGTGTTTTGAGTGTCATAATCTGCAGGGCAGTTATCACTGGCAGCTGTCTGCAATTTTCCTTTCTATCTGGACATCACTTTTCTCTTAGCCTGCACTTCTGGAACAAGGCCAAAAAGTAACCAAAATAGGCATAGGAGTGGCTGTAGTCAAAAGCAAGCATCCAAGATCTGTTCTCTGATTAGGTGCAGTAACATTATTTCCTTAATCTACATTATGTTTATACATATTGCCACTTGAAACATTGGCAATTTTATTGAGAGTGTAATTAGAATCACCTTTACCGTGTGCGTGTGAGAAGGTGATCCCAATTATAGAAAAGCTGAGGAAATCTAGGCATAGATTTTTGGGCAACATGGAAAGAAGATTGCAAGAATATATGGGAAACAGGATGTTAGAAAAAAAAATGTAGAAGTGGAGGGTAAGAGAAGGGCTGGAAAACCCAGAATTAGATGGATAGCGGTTATACAAAAGGATTTGGTTAGCTGAGGAGTTTCTTAGAAATTGCTTCAAGAGCGACTGGAATAGAGAAGGACTCAAAAGAGCTGACCCCATATATATGGGACTAAAGCTAGAATTACAATCTTCTAAATCAAAAGTTGATGTCATGGGATAGCTGCAGAATTGTCTTGCAGCAGCAACTGTGTTGATATTTAGTAGTGTGTATATATATCTATATCTATATAGATATATACTGTGTGTGTGTGTGCGCACACGTGCGTGTGGTAAGTTTATTAATTATTTGCATTGCACTGACTAGGAACCTCAGTCAGACCAGGACACTATTCTGCTGGGTACTTTACAGACACAGAATAAAAATGATCCTTGCCTCACAAGAACTTACAGTATAAGTAATTATTATTTTTATTTTTGGTACTATTTTGAAATGTGAAAACAGCTTTTAGCTTTAGACCAATGTTTCTGACTATTTAAGATGCCATAAAATAGCAGCAGCTCCAGCAGCAACCAGGCCTTGGAAACCTGCATTTCATCCACAAGAACTTTGAATCTCTGAGGAACGAGGCCCTCATTTTCAAAGATGTTATTTTATTTGGGGGGGGTAGGGAAGGGCGAGAAATATATAAAATCCCCTTTATTAGAACAACAAAAAGGTAAAAATCAATCCGTTAAATCACTTAATGTGGCATATTAAAAGTATCTTGTGCATTTAGGCATTTACTTTCATATTTAGCTGAAAGCCCATGCTGTTGCATAAATGTAATCTCTAAAGTCGTATGTGTAAAGAAAAAAAAGGCTGAAAATGACTGAGAATTTTAAAAATTGTAGGTAGAAGACTATGAATCCCAGTCACCTGGTGATATTCTGGACAAAAAGATTGTAAGTATTTCAGTTGCTTCACCATGACTTAAACACACACTTAGGCTTCTGAATGACACATAGGTGACAATCCTGGAAACTTTTTATATAGATTAGTCATAAGCCACAGATAAGTGCTATATAAGAGTCAAGAAGAAAACAAGATCTGTGAACTAAAACAATTACTAACTTGAGCTCTGATCCTATAAACACTTAAGCATATGTGGGAGTCCCACACATAGAGGCTTGCAGGATTGGGCTCAAGTAAACAGTACAGTCTGAACAGAATGCACATTTATTTTGCAGTCATGGCCATACACCAGGCCAGTGGTTCCCAAGCCTTTTTTTGTTGCAAGTATCCTTTGGGTTCACCTTTGTTAACATGACCCCCAGGGATCTCAGAGATGGGGTGTCTAAAAATTAAAGGCACATACAACCATATTTTTAGTCTACCTCCACTACTCCAGACATGGCATTAATATAATCATAATGTGATCCTGGGGTGTGTGTCAGGTGCTGCCACCAGGTTGTGGGGGTGGGGGGCATGTCAGGTGCTGCCTGCAGGGAGTGGGAAGTCAAGGGGAACCCACAGAGTGAGCCCACCCCACAGTCTCCCCAACCACAGTGGCAGCTCCTGCAGCTTCTCCCCTTACTGGGCTTGGCTCCCTAGTTCAGGTGGTGCACCAGGGGCCAGGTCATACAAGCATGTGGGCCTGATGGGCATGGTGGCCAAGCCAAATTTGAGTAAGTTGTTCTGCTTAACATCACTCACATTTGGCCCAGATGCCCCAATCAGGGGGGCCAGGCCAAACCGGAGTGGTTCTACAATCCCATGCACCAGGAGCCAGTTCACAATGCCCAGAGTGGAGAGCTGAATGCATTGAGACCCATAGGGCGGGAGCTGCTACAACAAGGACAGCAGGTTTTGCTAGAGAGGGTTGTTTCCTCTCCTTCAACATCTTGCAACTCCCTGGCACCCTTTCATAAATCCACCCCCCCCACCCCCGGGGTCAAGACCCACAGTTTGGGAAACACTGCAGTCAGTCTAATAATACATCTTTACAAGATACATTAAATTTCTATTACTCTTGGATATCTAGCGTTTCCGTTGCCATAGTATCCCTAATAAAATGTGTTATATGTATTCATGATGTCCACAGGGAGTTTTTTAGATTTTTGCAACCATGAATACATTGTGAAATCATTGAGTTAAATTACATTTGGGGTTTGAGTTTGGGTTTTTTGGCACCTTTGACTCCATCTGCACTCTCCCTACTAATCTATTGTTGCAGGGTATATTCTGACATTTCAAATGGTTGTGTAGGGACATAATGATATTTGGATAGTACCCCAGGTACTGAATCCCCCTCATATTCACATATCATCTAAACTTCACTTGTACACCAGCTCTCTCGCATTTTTCCTGGAGTCTCTATTTCTTTAGTCTTGAGAATTGTTCTTTCCCTCATGAAATACTAAAGGATTTTTTTTTTCTTCCAAAGAAAGAAAGGTTCTTGGCCTGGAACGCTTTCATGGGTGACAGCCTGATTGGAACATTAAAAATAATCTCTCTGGATTCAAAGAATGGAATAGCTAAATGCAAATGTGTAGAACATCAAAGTCTTTCTAGACCAAACAAGAGATCTATGTATAATGCACCATATGTACTGTGGGCACTACAAATCATTCAAGTGAATAATGACACCCAAAGGAAGAGTGCAGATGCAAACAAAACAGAACAGTTCCAAAAACAGAGCCTTCAGGGATTTCAAAAGCAAAATTAATTTAACTTGAAATGTGATCCTGGAAAAAGTTTAAATAAAGCAAAAAACAGAACTAGTTAAGTAAATAAAGCAGAAAAACTGAAAACTGAAGAAGTCCTAGCTAGTTTCTGGCCCAAATACACTTGAATGGTAACATTTTCCAGGAGAGTGGGGGAGAGAAATGGGGCGGGGGGATATCAAATTATCCGGATTGAATGCCCAGTACAAGGTATAAATCAGCACTAAAATTAAGATGTAAGTCACATCCAAACTATGTAGAAATTTCATTCAATGCTAAAGCAGTTAAACATGTGTGTCAGAGGTCAGAGTTATATATTTTTGCTGCTCCTCAGAGTATCTGTTCAATTTCAGAAAATAAAACCATTAGTGTCCTATGTTTTTTTATGAGGGTTCAGAGGAATAATAATTCTTTGATTTTCTTCCCTGGATTAGAAACTGCTTGCTTTCAAAGTTTGCAAGCTATAAATTGGAAGGAGTGCTTAGAATGTTAAGTGGATCTTTTGGGTAAAAAAAAACGAAACAAACAAAAAACACAAACATATTTTACATCTCCTTAATTAAGTACACAGCTACTCTAGGGCAGAAATAACTTTTCCCCTCAGAGGATTTATTTCTGTTTATTTTTAACTATGGTTTATAGTATATACGTAATGAAAAGTGATATATCACTGAGAGTTATTAGCCTCAATGTTTAAGTTCATCCATGTTTATTTAAGTGAGAGACTTAAAAAGCTCTGTAGCTTATCTAGGAGAAAGTAAGGATGTGACATGATCATCTTCTATATGTAGCTATGTGGAGAGAAGATTTCTGATAGGGGAGGACTTTTTAACCTAGCAGACAAAGGCATAACATGATCCATTGCTTGGAAACTGGAGCTAGATAAATTCAAACTAGAAATAAAGTACAAAGTTTTAGTGAAGATAATTAGTAGAACAACTTAACAAATGTGGTGAATTCTCCATCAGTTGAAGTCTTCTAAAAAGGGTTTGGCTTAACTAGAAGGTATAAAGTTGATGCAGGAAATACTTGAGAGTCTATGGCTTGTGTTATACAAGAAGACAGACTGTGGAACCCCACTAGGAATATCCTCATTCAGCAATGATTACCATAAGAACATAAGAATGGCTCTACTGGGTCAGACCAAAGGTCCATCTAGCCCGGTGTCCTGTGTTCGAACAGTGGCCAGTGCCAGGTGCCTCAGAGGGAATGAGCAGAACAGGTTATCATCAAGTGATCCATCCCCTGTCACTCATTCCCAGCTTCTGGCAAACAGAGGCTAGGGACACCATTCCTGCCCACCCTGGCTAATAGTCATTGATGGACCTATCCTCCATGAATGTATCTAGTTCTTTTTTGAACCCTGTTATGGTCTTGGCCTTCACAACATCCTCTGGCAACAGACGGTTGACTGTGTGTTGTGTGAAGAAATACTTCCTTTTGTTTGTTTTAAACCTGCTGCCTATTGATTTCATTTGGTGACCCCTAGTCCTTTTGTTATGAGGAGGCGTAAATAACACTTCCTTTTTTACTTTCTCTGTACCAGTCATAATTTTAATAGCCCTCAATCATATCTCCCCTTAGCCATCTCTTTTCCAAGCTGAAAAGTCTGTCTTATTAATCTCTCCTCATACTGAAGCTGTTCCATACCCCTAATCATTTTTGTTTCCCTTTTCTGAACCTTTTCCAGTTCCAATATATTATTTTTGAGATGGGGCTACCACATCTGCACACAGTATTCAAGATGTGGGCGTACCATGGATTTATATAGAGATATTTATATATGATATTTTCTGTCCTATCTATCCCTTTCCTAATTATTCCCAGCATTCTGTTCACTTTTTGACTGCCGCTGCACATTGAGTGGATGTTTTCAGAGAACTATCCACAATGACTCCAAGATCTCTTTCTTGAGTGGTAACAGCTAATTTAGACCCCATCATTTTGTATGGAAAGCATAATCCCAACTATACAATGTGCATTACTTTGCATTTATCAACATTAAATTTCATCTGCCATTTTGTTGCCCAATCACCCAGTTTTGAGAGGTCCTTTTGTAGCTCTTTGCAGTCTGCCTAGGTCTTAACTATCTTTAGTAATTTTGTACCATCTGCACATTTTGCCACCTCACTGTTTACCCCTTTTTCCAGATCATTTATGAATATGTTGAATGGAACTGATCCCTGAACAGAGCCCTGGGGGACATCACTATTTACCTCTCTTCATTCTGAAAACTGACCATTTATTCCTACCCTTTGTTTCCTGTCTTTTAACCAGTTACCATTTCATGAGAACACCTTCCCTCTTATCCCATGGCAGTTTACTTTGCATAAGAGCCTTTGGTGAGGGACCTTGTCAAAGGCTTTCTGAAAATTTAAGTACACTAGATCCACTGGATCCCCTTGGTCCACATGCTTGTTGATTCCTTCAAAGAATTCTAGTAGATTGGTGAGGCATGATTTCCCTTTATTAAAAGCATGTTGACTCTTCCTCAACAAATTATGTTAATCTACGTGTCTGACAATATGTTCTTTATTATAGTTTCGACCAATTTGCCTGATACTGAAGTCAGGGTTACAGGCCTGTAATTGCCAGGATCACCTCTGGAGCCCTTTTTAAAAATTGGCATCACATTAGCTATCCTCCAGTCATCTGGTACAGAAGCTGATTTAAATGATAGATTACAGACTACAGTTAGTAGTTTTGCAATTTCACATTTGAGTCCCTTCAGAACTCTTGGGTGAATACCATCCTGTCCTGGTGACTTATTACTATTTAATTTATCAATTCGTTCCAAAACCTCCTCTAATGATACCTCAATCTGGGACAGTTCCTCAGATCCGTCACCTAAAAAGACTAGCTCAGGTTTGGGAATCTCCCTCACATCCTCAGCTATGAAGAACGATGCAAAGAATTTCTCCACAATGGCCTTATCATCCTTGAGTGCTCCTTTAGCACCTTGATTGTCCAGTGGCCCCACTGGTTGTTTAGCAGGCTTTGAGCTTCTGATGTACTTTAAAAAATTGCTATTACTTTGAGTCCTTGGCTAACTGTTCCTCAAATTCTTTTTTGGCCTTCCTAATTGTATTTTTAGACATCATTTGCCAGTGTTTATGCTCCTTTTTATTTGCCTCACTTGGCTTTAACTTCCACTTTTTAAAGGATGCCTTTTTGCATCTCACTGCTTCTTTGACTTTGTTGTTTAGTCATGGTGGCTTTTTTTTTTGGTTCTCTTATGTTTTTTAATTTGGGTATACATTTAAGTTGCGCCTCTATTTTGGTGTCTTTAAAAAGTTTCCATGCAGCTTGCAGAGATTTCACTTTTGGCACTGTACCTTTTAATTTCTGTTTAACTAACCTCTTCATTTTTGTGTCGTTTCTGAAATTAAATGCGACAGTGTTGGGCCACTGTGGTGTTTTTCCTGCCACAGGGATATTAAATTTAATTATATTATTGTCACTATTACCAAGCGGCCCAGCTACATTCACCTTTTGGACCAGATCCTGTGCTCCACTTAGGACTAAATGAAGAACTCCCTCTCCTTCGGTGGGTTCCAGGACCAGCTGCTCTATTTAGGGAGTCATTTAAGGTGTCAAGAAACTTTATCTCTGCATCCCGTTCTGAGGTGACATGTACCCAGTCAATATGGGGATAATAGAAATTTCCTATTATTATTATCCAGTTTATTTTAATAGCCTCTCTAATCTCTCTGAGCATTTCACAGTCACTATCACCATCCTGCTCAGGTGGTCGGTAATATATCCTTACCGCTATATTCTTATTATTAGAGTATGGAAGTCCTATCCATAGAGATTATATGGTACAGTTTGATTCATTTACAATTTTTACTTCATTTGATTCTACACTTTCTTTCACATACCACAAATACCACTCCCCCACTAGCATGACCTGTTCTGTCCTTCCGATATATTTTGTACCCTGGTGCTACTGTATCTCATTGATTATCCTCATTCCACCAAGTTTCTGTGATACCTATTATATCAATATCCTCATTTAAATATGAGGCACTCTAGTTCACCCATTTTATTATTTAGACTTCTAGTATTGGTATATAAGGACTTTAAAAAACTTGTCGCCTTTTAGCTGTCTGCCATTACACTATGTAATTGAATGAGACTCTTTTATTTGGCTGTTTCTGATCAGACCCTGCCTGTATTTTATCATTTTCCATCCTCTTGTCCTAACTAGGACATAGAGATTCTCTATTAATAGATCCTCCATTGGGGGATGTCTGAACCATGTGCCCCTCTGCATCTGTCATCTTTCCCCCAGCCCTTAGTTTAAAAAATGTTCTATGACCTTTTTAATGTTACGTGCCAGCAATCTGGTTCCATTTTGGTTTAGGTGGAGCCCATCCTTCCTGTATAGACTCCCCCTTTCCCAAAAGTTTCCCCAGTTCCTAATAAATCTAAACCTCTCCAACCTACACAATCATCTCATCCTCCCATTGAGACTCTTCAGTTTTGCCTGTCTAACTGGCCCTGCACGTGGAACTGGGAGCATCTCAGAGAATGCTACCATGGAGGTACTGGATATCAATCTCTTACCTAGCAACCTAAATTTGGCCCCCAGGACCTCACTCCTATCCTTCCCTATGTCACTGGTACCACAATCAACAGCTTCTCCCCAGCACTACACATAAGTCTATCTAAATGTCTCAAGAGATCCACAACATTCATACCAGGCAGACAAGTCACCATCTGGTTCCCCCTGTCATCGCAAACCCAGCTATCTATGTTTCTAATGATCGAATCGCCCATTACTAATACCTGTTTCTTTCTAATAGCTAGAGTTCCCTCCCTTGGAAAGGTATCCTCAGTGCGAGAGGATACTACATCATCATCTGGAAGGATAGTCCCAACTATGGAATGGTTTCCCTCTGCTCCAGTTAAATGCTCTCCTTTCCTGGGACTTTCATCCTCGTCAACAGCACAGATTGACAACTACCATGATAGACCTATTTTCCATAAAACTATGTTGCCTGACATATTTCTATCCCAAATCAGCCTTCCATTATTTTGCCTAGAATTGATGTCAGGCTCAATTGTTTTTGTATCTGCTTAATAAGACTGATTGTTTTGGAGAAAAATAACTTAACCTGCATGCTCCAATCGTGAGAAGCATTTGTATTGTTGAACATCAAGTCATTCAGTAGTTCTGGAAAAAAAATCCACAGTTTTTCTTCTGGAACAGTAGTTTGCAGACAATAGTTCATAACTTGTTTTTAAAAGTGTTCTAGTTCCCTATTGGCAGAGTCAGTAAACAGATGAATATTTCTGCTTAAAATGTTTCTACTTAGTAATGTAGAAATGAAGAATTTCTGAATTGGGGTCCATTTTCAGACACTAGTTCTCTTAGATTTTCTTCATGATTGAATTTGATTACTGTTGTGGAAATAATTTGGCTAGTAAAGGCTACTGCTGGTCTTTTACTGAAATAATCAATTACAGTAATAGTATAAAAGCAATCTTACCCAGGCAGAATAAGCAAATACATGTAGTGCTTGGATACAATACTTTGGGAGATTATAGAAAACTCAGATATAAAGGAGTTGAATCTGAATGGATGCCTGTAAGTCAGGACAAAATTTAGCCCTTTGTGTCTTTTTATTTATAAAAATTGGAGACACCCACTCTGAACAGTCAGTTCAATTGAAGATGCCATTCTTTTGTAGCTTCTGAGACACATTTATCTCTGTCTGTGAGGGAAACGAGTGTCTGATATATGGAGCAATATCACTTTGAGTGTATTATTGTATGCGCAAATGGTTATGTTGTTCAGTGTGTTGGACTAGGCCTAGCTTATCAGTGCAATCATGTTCAGAAGTCATTTTGTGCAGTTGTAGATAAACCCCATCTATTAAATATTTGCATTTTTAAAGTCCTAAAATGGTTAATTACAAGGTTAGGGTGTCAATACAAAATTTTGCTGGTACTAATGCTTCACATATGAAGTCAATAAGCTTCAAGTAAGGGGAACTGTCCGTAAGTATGTATGCAGGCAGCTGAATGGGTGAAAGTGCAAACACATCAACGTAAACTTAAGTAGTAATAGCATAGAGCTATGCCATGCATATTTAAAAGCTGGTGTAGAACCATCTCATTGAACAAAAGCCCTTATTGACGTTACAAAATGTTTGGGTAACGTAGCAATGAATCAGCCAATAGATTCACTCATCTTCTGTGTCTCTTAGAGAAACATTTTTCTTCTGCTCCATGTACTTTAGGCATGGTAAAGTCCTTTAAAGCTGAAACTACGTTAGAATATCACTTATTAGGAACATTAACTATATGAATATATGGTAGAGTTCAGCAGCTAGACATTGTGTCAGCAAAATTTGTTTCCTTGTATTTAGGCACTCATTTCTAGCAGTAAGAAATGGTTTTGTCTGTTTGAAAAATGTGTTTGTAAGAGACTGAATGGACTCATTAAGGAAAGATAGAAAGGCAGGAGATGAAAGGAGAAGAATAGACATTCTTGTCCTTAAAATATTGTGTTGTAATTAGTAGTCAGAGTTTTGCCCACAGAACTGGGTCCTGAATAATTCAAGCACTCACTTTGCAATATTAAACTCTAAACTCTAATCCCAAACAGGTTTTTATTCACGAATTAGGCTTGTCCTGGGGGGCAGAAATCTCAAACTGGGCCTGAAGGGGTGAAAGGACAATATTGGGCCCAGGTAGCCCCACCCCTCCAGATCTGCAAAGTATTCCAACTGTACAGGAAGCTTAAAAGGGAGCAACCCTGCTCAGTCAGGGAAGGAAGACTGACCCCTATCCCAAGGGCTCCTGGACAAGGTTATAGGGCCAAATTCACGGTCCATTTTGGTCAATTTCATGGACAGAGGATTTTTTAAAATAATAAATTTCATTATTTCAGCTATTTAAATCTGAAATGTCATGGTGTTGTAATTGTAGGGGTCCTGACCCCAAAAGGAGTTGTGGGGAGGGGGGTTGCAAGGTTATTGTAGGGAAGGTTGTGGTACTGCTACCATTACTTCTGCACTGCTGCTGGCAATGGCACTGCCTTCAGAGTTGGGCAGCTGGAGAGTGGCGGTTGATGGCTGGGATCCCAGCTTTGAAGGCAGAGCCACTGCCAGTAGCAGCACAAAAGTAAGGATGGTATGGTAAAGTCATACTTCTGCGCTGCTGCCTGCAGAGCTGGGCCCTCAGTCAGCAGCCTCCACTCTCTGCCCACCCACCCCACTCCACTCTGAGGCTGCAGTGCAGAGGTAAGGGTGGTAATACCGCAACCCCCATAAAATAGCCTTGTGACACTCCTGAAACTCCCTTTTGGAGTCAAGACTCCCAGTTTGAGAAATGCTGGTTTTCCTCATGAAATCTATATTGTATAGGGTAAAAGCACACAAAAGACCAGATTTCATGGTCCATTACGCATTTTTTATGGCCAGGAATTTGGTAGGGCCCTGGGTATTGAAGAAGCCTCCCTGTGAGCAACAGGACTGCATGCTGAACCCAGCAGTGGGGCTGAAGGTTTAGTTTTAACAAAAAAAACTTTGTACTGTACTTGGACCAGGGGCACCAAAATGCAGGGACCAAGGGGACCTTGGCCCTCCCACTTTTTACTGGCCATAAGGGCAAGCAACAAGAGGAGGGGGGCAGAGAGGAGCGAGTGCAGGGTGGGGCTATGGTTTGAGACCTTCTGCCACCCCTGACGTGGAGAAATAAAGAGACAGATGGTGACCCAGGGAGTGTAACTCCAAGAGGAATCCAGGGTTCCAGATGCTGCTAACTGCTGGGTTGGAGCCTGCTGGAGTGGGAAGGTCCCAGGCTCCCCTACCAACTGCCCCTGATGCAGGAAGGGCATAAGCCATGTTATGACCCCACTTTCCCTCTGGTATGAAGAGGGGCAAGGACATTGCCATCTGAGATTAAGACAAACCCACCATCGAGTGAGGAACTAAACTGTGAAGGGCCTTCCTGATGACTGGTAATACTGGGTGTCCTACTCACTAAACCACCTGGCCTTCCAGGGGCTCTATTACAAGGCTCACAACAGAATATGTTCAGTCAGTGTGGTACAGAGTGGTTCACTATAAACTACCACAGCACCTTACAAGCTAAAGGGATCATAGAAAGAGGAGGGCTTATGTCAAAACATCCTGAAGTGAATTTTGAACAGTCAGATTTTAGTGGTGATTATATCTGAAACAACAGCTTGGGGCTCTCTGTAATCACTAAGTGTTTTGTATATTAGGAGATACTAACAGGCAGGGCTGGATTGTGTACAGAGATGCAGCACACATTTTTGTATTTCACCCCTGCTCATGCATAGCCCAAGATGGCAGCCTGTGAGATAACACAAAGCTTTGCGCTATTCTTCCAACAGTTTCTTCAGCTGCTCACTATTGCAACCTTCAGAACTGTTTAATCACAGCAAGTCAAGACTATTTTAGCTCTATTTAGCTACCTGACTGTTTTAGTTTATATCTTTCCATGAAATACTGAGCAGAACTGTACTCAGTTGGGCAGCAAGAGCAAACATTAGTCCATCACCCAATATGAGTGAAAACTCTTTCTATAGATTCTTTCCATTCTACAATGCCCTTATCTAAAGGCTACTGTTCAAATTTAGTTGTTTTTAGTTTTTATTTATCCCTACATAAAAATAAAAATGACCTTTATTTTAGATTAATAACAACAACAGCAAAAGACCATCTGTGCTGCTTCTTTGACAGCGTGGGGCTGGAACAATTTGTATAGCAGGGGTGCTGAGAGCCATTGAACCAAACTGCAAATCTTGTATATGATGGAAACCACTTCAAGCCAAGGGGTGCAGCAGCACCGCCCACGTTCCTAGGTCCAGCACCTATCTGTGACAGTCTGCATTGACTAGATCACACAATATCTATCTCTGAGGATATAAGAATCCTTTGAGATTTAAAGATAAAGTACTGGGGGCAGGGAAGAGCTAGAATAACTATATAGCATATACACCACTACAGGGGCCACAAGTAGAGACTCATTTTAAATATCTGTCATGTTAACATCCACAGTTCAAGAAAGTAATATCCCCAGGCAGTAAAGTATAAAGAATCAATGCACTAGTCTATTAAGTCATCTGAAACAACAGTGCCCATAATGTCATTGTACAAATATGTACATTTGGACAATTGAGTCATAATATATTCTCTGATAAATCTGGAACATACAATAAAAACTTTGAACAGGTGTTTTAGTAAGTTCCATTAGAGACTGGTCAAAGGGGCCAGCTATGTGAGCTACGGGTGTAGTTTAAAACAAAATAAACACAGCACAAAGATACAAGACACAACAGATCTACTTTTACCGTGAATTCAAAAATGGATGAAGGGCAATAAGTTTCCCTTTTTTGTGAACAGAGGGGAGCCAAATCATCTAAGGTAATCCATTCCACAAGAGTTGCAGATGCATAGTTAGGGAAGGCATCTCCTGTGGCAGGGCAAAGAGAGGACTATGTTCTGTGTCATTGTTCTCTGACAACTCCATGGGAATTTTCTTGCTGGAGAAAATGCGGATTTAGGTTGCATCTTAGATCATTGTGCTGGCATGGGGTGGAGCAGGAACTGAGATTTGGGATCAATATGAAGAGACAGTGGACCAACACACCTGCTCCTGCTGTCTCTCTGCCGGCTTCCTGCAGCTGTCCTAAAATCTACAGGCTTTTTCCCTATACATTTTGGGATATCCATGATTTGCTCAATCCACCAAAGCTAAGTGCCAGCTCTACCCCCATTGGAACAAGAAATCCTGCAAAAAGTCTTTTCCACAACCTTGGACTACATATGCCATTGCCAGCCTCAACTACATTTTTTGTGCTCTCCTAAAAGTGATGGCTGCTCCCTCCAACTTCTTATCCCCTTAGTGTAAACCACTCCAAGAAAGATTGGGAGCAGTGAGGAGGAGAGGCCACAGAGGCAACTGGCTGGGAGAAACAGCTGTCCACAACTCTTCACCTTCCTACTCATGTCTATCCCTGACAGTGCAGCCCAGTAAACAATATTAATGTGGATATTTGGGGCATCATTCTCCTGTCACTTACATTGGTGTAAATCACGAATATCAATGGAGTGACACTGGTGTAAAGGTGGGAGATCATTGATCAATGCAGTACACTGATTCCAGACAGCTACATCATATAAAGCTTATTGCATGTGAACAGTGGCAGTGTAGTCAGTTATAAAGGACAATAAAAGATGGCAAATTAGAGAAGCAGCTCCACTAGCTCAGTTGGTAGAAGGAACTGTTGAACTTAGACAGAAGTTTCAGCTGAGGGCTCTAGGATACACACACCTCCACTGACACTTCTCTGCTTTTGTTGTGGAGAACCCAAACAGTGTCTTGTGCAGATGATCATCATATAAGCAGTTCCCTGAAGAGTGAGGCTGAGAATTAATTTAGTTGAACTCAGGTTAAATTACTTCAAACTGAGATGAGATGAGTTGATTAACAGAGTCAAATGTCAACTCAATTAAAGTAATTCAAGCTTAATAAGAAAACATTTGTGACATACTTATTGACATAAAGCCTCAAAGTGGAATTAGTGAAGCTACTGTAGTTTAGGTATACAGAGTATACATTCAGACACCGTGGGCAAAAATAGAGGAACATTTTCTAAATGTTTCAGACTGGCCTCTCTTTAACCTATTTAATTTGCACTTTCACCTTTGATTCACAAAATGAAATTGTGCCCACAGTCTTTAGTTAAATATCCAGAGTGGCATATTCCATTCAAGCGCAGGTACAAAACCATAAGCTTGCAAAGGAAGCCACCCTTTTGAAAATGTGTCCCATAGGGTCACAATTATTGTGTTCTATTCAAAACACTTGTTGTTTTTCTTTGTCCCATTGTTTATTTGGGGTGGAGAGGGGAGGGGGAAGGAAGGAAGGAAGGAAGGATTGCATTACAACATCGCTACTCATTCTTCATATTCTATAAGTACATTCCAGCCCACAATAAAAATGCTGTTAATGTAATATAACATGACAATGAGACATTTAAGATGAACATTGAAGTAATAGAACTGTTAAAAGGACTTTTTTGTGCATCAAACATAGAAAAGCAAATACAATGTATTTGAAATGGAATCTTAACAAATGAACTGCCCAGTGATTATCTTTCGGCGTACTAAAACATGAAATACATTCACTTGAACTCTCTTATATTAAAGGACTAAATCTGTAAATTGCTGTTTCAGTAATACAAAATGAAAATCACATTAAATGTTTATTGGGATGAAACTGCTGATGAAATAAATATTTCAAGGGGAAGCTATATACTGCTAGTATACCACTGCACTTAGATCTTTTAAAAAAAATAATAAATACATAAATAATAATTAAAAAAAAGATCAAAGTTCCAGCCCAATTTTGGGTTTCCTGGAAGGCCTACTTTCACAGCATTATGTGCTGGCATGACAATTTGGATTCATAAATTTGGTTCTTGTTCTTCCTAGTGACCAGGGCTAGGAACCCTGTGAGGGCGTCATCCAATCATTGGAGAGAGAGGGCATATCCAGTTTTGTAGTAGTCTCAGTTTCCCCATTTATAAAATGGTGGTTATCATGTATTACATATTTATAAAGAATACCAGCTGCTTTAGAAATAAAAGAACAAGGGTCTGACCTTGACAAGTTTATAAACTAGGGCTCAATCCTGTAAAGACTCATGCATGTGACTAACTTTTAAGTCAGTTAGGCTAATCACATGAGGAAAGTTGCACATGCATACGTGACTTTGGATGACCTATCCAATCTATAGTGCCAAACACTATAATAATATATAGGCCTGTCACTGTGTGCTCTACTCACCAGCAGGTGGTATCTCCTTCAAATGATTCTGGGGATTAGCTCTGCCGGGTTCAGCAACTCCTTTCTTCTCTTTCCCCATTGCAACTCTCCTCCCACTCACAGAGTTACAGTACAGCTGCTTCATGACTCAGCCCTCCAGCCAGGTCACTTTGTGATTTCCCCTGAGGCAGGGGGGAAGGGAAGGAATAAAGAGAGGGAAGGAGGAAGGGGGCTCTTTCAATGTCCTTCTGCATCAGCAGTGCCAGGCAGTCCTTATGCCTTCTACTCTGACTACATCACTCCTGCAGTCTTCCTATTCACTGCCATTAGCAATACCACTCTGCAGTGGTTAGCAGGGGAACCCAGGTCCCCCCTCTACTCTGGATTAAAGTCCAGGGCCCTATAGTAAGCATTTAAAATTTGCATCTACACCAGCCTTATTACACACACCCCTGGATTCCTTCCTACTGTACTACTTCTGCTCTTTCTTTTCCCTTACCTCAGGAAAAATTCCTCCCTACTATACCTTACACTGTTTCTTGTCTTCTGGCTTTTCAGAAGCCCTGCCTGTTCCCATACAGGTGAACTTCCTTCTAATTCACTCCTTGTACAAAGCCTGACCCTCCCCCCAATTTTCATCTTAATTGTCTGATTGAGCCAACTTGACCTAATTCAGTTCCTGCAGGCCGGGCCACTGTGAGAAGTACATCCCATCAGAAGGCCCCAGTAACAATATCCATTTGATCAGCATTTTATGAGGCTTTGGTGTTTATAAAGCACTTTTATGTCCTGGATTAGAAATTACATTTATGTCAATGGAATGACATTGCAAAAGTGGTGTAAGATTCCAGTAACTACCATTGTCAGAGATTGTGAAGCTAATGCTAACTCATGCACTTTAGCCAATCAACCATTATCCTACCCAGTATTATTTTATTTCAGATAAAGTGTTAACTTAAGAATTTAAGTAAAAAAACCACACCAGATTCCTGTCCAAGAGTAAGAAAGTTTTATTAAAGAACAAGAATTTGTATTAACTATGGCAAGATATTAGACTAATTACAAAAGTTATATAATTTCCCTGCAAGCTCTTTCTCTGAAAGCCCCTCTTGTCCTCTGCTTGTATGTAAGCTTCTGTAGTGTCTGGCTGCTTCTCTGCTGGGCCCAGGCACATCCACTTTCAATCCTTATTTCTTTTTGTTTACTCTCAGACTTCGTGGCCCAGGCTAAATCATTTGCCACAGGGCCTGAGAACTCATAGTTCCTATCACAGAAGCTGCTGAACCTAGTGCTCAAGTACTAGACTGATAAAAGCCATATAAATACCTAACTAGACATATAGTATCTTGCTATACAACTAAAATGGGATGATGGGGGGAGAAGGGTAGAACAGAGGATAAATGCTTGGGGCTGGGGAGTATGAAACAACAGGCCTAGCAGCAGCAAGCTAAGGGGGAACAAGTCTGAGATTGTAGTAAGTTATTATAAGCACCAGTATGCCTGTACCTAAGTTGAATTTCTAATTTTATCACCTTCTATTAATGTACAACTGTTGGGGTACCATTAAAAGCAAATACATATCAAGGCCCTAAAATTGAGACAATTCTCAAAATGCATTCACAGAAAACCTGAATAGAATTTTTTTTTGTAATGATTCACAAACAAAACTGACTTTTAATGACAAAAGATGTTTAAAGAAGAAAAGAAATGATGGCGTTGACTAATCATCATGTTTTCCATAACTGCCCCTCTCCTTTCCAATAGACTAAGGGTAACACAGAATAACATATACTGACTATAACATTGAAATATAAAATGAACAATTGTTAAATGGTTAGATTAAAAGCATTGTAAGCTCTATTTTAATGGTTTGTAATTACGTATAATGAATGAAAACAGACGAGTTAACACTTAAACTAAGTCCTTGCTGGCATGAGCACGGTTTTGCCAATTCTCCTTTTACATAGAATTGCTAATCTTCTTTAAATGTTACTGCTAACAGAACAAAGGTAACATGCTGTCTTGGAAGATGCAATGATAAAAAACCCCACACCTCTTTTCTGAGAATACCTAGGGCAGGATGACACAAAAACAACAGGACCCCAAAACTGCAAACCTAGCAGGAAAAATGCAGATATTGGATCATTGAAGTTTGTGCTTGCATAATGTATGGGTTACCAAGAATCCAAAGGTCTGATATTCTAAAAGCCAATTGGATACAAATTAAGTAATCTGAAATGAAGAAAAATGTATAAAAGACCTAAGTGAACATGGGCCCCAAACAGAGAAACACTGGACCCGAAACTGAAGAATGGGAATGAAGGAGCAGACCAAGGGATCAGAGAAGCCAACAAGGTGAAAGAACTTCTCAGAAGGCTGTGGTTCAGAGATCCAGAGTGAATTCTCAGAGTGAGGTGCAGGAAGCCTAGCGCCTGAGAGGTGATCTCAAGAGGTCCTTAAAGGGGTCTAAGACCTGTAATCATCACATTCAGCTTAAAAAAGGAAGAGGAATAGTAAACCATTCTAGCCTGGAAGAAGCCAGATCCAGGGTATTCCCCAATAAACAACTTTTCCATTGTTTCCTCCAGGACTTGTATGCATCGTTTCATTTTCTGTTGGTTTCTCCCTTAACAGCTTCCTTAGATCTAACTCCTGGCACTCAGGCAAGTTACTATCAAACAAATACCAAGGGACATATTACATTAATACATGTAACACTGCCATTTTCTACACAAAACAAAGCCTTTAATTGGTCTGTTTATGTTTTGAATGCAAGAAGATTAGTAAAGTTTAAATCCTGGAAATATAACCAAAGTTACTGTATTTGGTACATTTTATTGGAAACAATGAGTCAAAGCTCCAGTAACTCATGGTAATTCATGCTATCACAATTTCAATATCTTTTAATGGGAATGAAATTAACTCCAATCACTGGTGTAGCTCAAAGCTGGAAAAGTTGCAAATGCTAACATAAGTGGAAAAGAGAAGGCAATAATCTCTGAAAACAGAGCGAATCCTAATTGCTATTAGCTGTACAGCAGGTTTCAGAGAGCTAAAATGAAACATAGGGGAAAAGATCAATGAGCCACATTGTACAGAAGTATCTTGTCAGCTGGGGCATAACAATGGAATGACCAAAAAGTGAAGAGATTTTTAAAGAAGATAAAAATTGGTTTAATTTATCAAAACCAGAGGATTGCTCTGGTGCTTTTCTTAGTCAGACTGAACATGCATAAAAGTTTTTTTTTTTAATCTGGATCATACCAAGTGAGATATCTGAAAAAGAAGGGCCGCATTTGTACAATTAAAAATGATAACTGATAAAACATTCTGGAAATGAAACACGTGTACATATCATTTTATCACTGTCTTTCCTATGCACTTCCTACTTACACACATTTTAATTATAGAAAATACTTTTTCAGGCTAAGGTTGGTTTTTTTTAAATATATTCACAATAATAGTCATTTACATCTGTTTTCTGAGGCTGTCAAAATGCTCTGCGAACATTGAATAAAGCTTCCCAACATCCCTGTGAGGTAGGTAGATGAGTATCATTACCCTTATTTCAGAGATGAGACAATTATAATATAAAGAGTTTAAGAGACTTGTCCAGGATAACACAAGCTGTTTGTCACAGAGTCAAAAACAGATCCTAGATCTGCTGATTCTTAGTTCTATGCTTTTGTATCAAGATTCTTCCCCTTCGCCCTTCACCTCCACCCCCCACTTTCTTCATGTCATCCTTTGTGACCAAACTGTTGCTTGCTTAATTTCAGTGCCTAATGTTAGGCATTAAAAGATATATGTACGTTCCTGACTGTCGGAGGCTCTGTGTTAGGTATTCAACTCAATGGGTGGTATGGTTACTCAGAACCCAAGTCTGAAAACAATGATCTAAGAAACTGTTTTAGAAGTATAACTTAAAAATATGGGGGGTTCTTTGTGAGTTTTTTATTTTTTAATTAAATGTCCTCTTTAAACATGTCAGAAATACCTGTAGTTCATTTGAAAAACACTATATATATATATAACCTTGGAGGCATCCTGCTTGGAGAGCACAAATAGTACAGCACATCTGTAAATCCATTCTTATTTAGGATAGCATTTAAACACATGTTTAACTTTAACCATGTACTGACGTTCCAGTGAAGTCAACAGGACTTAAGCATGTGATTCATGGATTCATAGATTCCAAGGCCAGAAGGGACCATTGTGATCATGAAGTTTCAAGTCTGGCCTCTTGTATAACAGAGACCATAGAACTTCCTGAACATAACTCCTAGAGCAGATTTTTTAGAAAAACATCCACTCTTGATTTAAAATTTGTCAGTGATAAAGAATCTGCCACAACCCTGGGTAAATTGTTCCAATGGTTACTTACTCTCACTGTTAAAAAATTATACCTTACTTCCAGACTGAATTTGTATAGCTTCAGCTTCCAGTCATTGGATCATGTTATACTTTTCTGTGATACATTGAAGAGCCCATTATTAAATATTTGTTCCCCATGTAGATGCTTACAGACTAGTCAAATCACCCCTTTACCTTTTCTTTGTTAAGCTAAATAGATTGAGCTCTTTGAGTCTATCACTGTATGGCATGCTATCTAATCCTTTACTCATTATCATGGCTCTTATCTATACCTGCTCCAATTTATCTACATCCTTCTTGGATTGTGGACTGAATACAATATTCCAACAAAGGTTGCAACAGTGCCAAATATAGAAATACAATAACCTCTCTACTACTCAAAATACCGCTGTTTATGCATCCCAGGATTGCATTAGCTCTTTTAGCCACAGTGTCACATTGGGAGTTCATATTCAGCTGATTATCCCTCCTAAAATCTTTTCCAGAGTCACTGCTTCCCCCGTCCTTCAAGGGTGGCCTACAGTCTCTGTTCCTAGATGTTTACATTTACCCGTATTAAAATGCAAATTGTTGGTTTGAGTCCAGTTTACCAAGAATCCAGATTGCCTTGAATTAGTGACCTTGATCTTCATTATTTACCACTCCCCCAATTATTTTGTGTCATCTGCAAACTTTATCAGTGATGATTTTATGTTTTCTTCCAAGTCATTGATAAAATGTTATATAGCATACAGCCAAGAACTAATCCCTACTGGTCCTCACTGGAAACAGCTGCTCAATGACAATTTCCCATTTACAACTACATTTTGCTAGTTTTTAATCCATTTAATGTGTGCCATGTTAATTTTATATCATTATAGTTTTTTAATCAAAATGTTGTGTAGTACCAGAAGTATATTATGTCACCATTATTACCTTTATCAACCAAACTTATAATTCCATCAAAAATATATCAGGTTAGTTTCATATGATCTATTTTCCAGAAAGCCATGTTGATTTCCATTAATTACAATACCCTCTATAATTCTTTATTAGTCAAGTCCTGTGTCAGCTGCTCTCTTATCTTGCCCAGAATTAGTGTGAGGCTGATAGGACTATTATTACCTGGGTAATCCTGTTTATGCTTTTTAAAAATTGGCACAAATTTAGCTTTATTCCAGCCTTATGGAACTTCCACAGTATTCCAAGACTTATTGAAAATCAACATTAATGATCCAGCGAGCTCCTCAGCCAGCTCTTTAAAAACTCTTGGATGCAAGTTATTTGGACCTGATCATTTAAAAATGTCTAATTTTAATAGCTTCTATTTAACATCCACCAGAAATACCAGTGGAATGGAAAGAGTGTTATCATCATCATATGATGAGACTATATAATTTTTTATCCCTCAAATGCAGAACAGAAATATTGATTTTCTGTGTAATTATTGATCATTCTACCTGCTCTCCTGAATACGGATGTTTTCCTGAATTGGAGCCTAAATTATGAGAGTCATTATAATAAAAAGTGATTTGAGGTCATTCCTATTAATTGCTAAGCAACATCCACATCCATTCAATTCAAATCTATAGGAGTAGAGTGCACTTAGCAATTTCAGGATGAAGCCCTCTGAGGGCTTGCAAGATTTGGTCCACTACTAGAAGTAAGATAAAAGAAATGTCATGGTCAAACAAAAAAACAAACAAAGTTATAAAATGTGCTTGAAAAGAGGATTGTTTATTTGCTCCTGTTAATAAAACAAATGTTTTTGAATTATTATGTTAGTGAATAAATACACAGGAGTAAAAACTAAGTTTGCAGGAATTTTCCACTTCTCTTTGTTGGAAAGCAAGGGTTAATTGTCCATTTTGATCAGCAACATAACTGAAATATTTCAAGTTCTTCATGGTTAGATAAGAACAGTTCATGGAAAAAATCATAAAAAAGAGGAAAGAAAGACCAAAGAAAAAGGTTTCAAAGTGTAGTTTTGATTTCGCTTTACAACCATTTTCTTTTTCATCTTTACATACTACAATATGCCCTGAACTTCAGTCCTTAATGTATAAAATATACCTCGTTTGGACTATTGTATCCATATTTATTCTTTCAATAGGTTTGGTATTAACTAGCATCAGTGTAAATGGGTTTCCTTAAGTTCCTGTATGAGGACACTTATTTATAATTAGTAACAAAGCATATTCCAATGCAAAATATTTTCCTGTCGTAATAAAACTGAAGATCATATTTTCCCATAGAGAAGTGTGACATGCAAAGTCAGAAAGATGTTAAAAGCTATACTGCATGAGGCAAAAAACCAACCCTGCTGAAAGAAAAATGCATGCACACTCTGCCATCTAAATTTCAGAACAAGTGCCAAACTTCTTAGCCGTTGGTAGGACAGAGATATTTAAATTTAGAGGTAGGTCAAATTATAGTTTTACTTTCTGTGAGTTTCATGAAAAATCTTGTGTTCTGTAAAAATGTTCCATTGGGCTCACCAGCTTACTCCCACTAATACTGATAAAAGCTTTCAGCGGAGCTGTACAACTTGTAGAAGTCTCGTATGCCTCCTCTATTTGCATAATATTTTGTTTACATAACTCCCACTGCTCCTAAAGTGCTGCTATTGACAAGCTCTTCTGTTATAAAACAAGTAAACAAAATGAAAAAGAAAGGACTACATGACAAGGAATAGAAGAGTGGTAGATGTCTGGGATAGATCAATTGTGGTATGATGGTTCATTCTTTCTTTCTTTTTCTTTCTTTCTTGTTCAAAACTTTTTATTAGAGATAATGTGACCTAGTGAATCACTGTTTTACAAATTATAGGAATATCTGATTCAGCCACTATTGAAGTGCATTTTTTTAAAAAGTCTATTGTTTAAAAAACACCTAAGGAACTTTGTACAAAACAAATATTAAAATATAATCAAAATTAAAACAAACAAAAAAACAAAACAAGCTAAACAAACAAAAACCCAAGTGAATTTACCATTCCCTTGCATCTTTAAATCATAATTTTAAGATGACAAACTGTATCAGTAGTTGCACTTGTTTGCTGTTTAAAAAGTTAAACTATAAACTTCTTGTAACAACTGGAACCTTTAGGGAAAACACCTCTCTTCAATTTTCACCTGTAAGCACTGAAGAAACAGTATCCCTTCAATAAGACTGTGAGCATGTGAGCAAAGGCTGCAGAATAGGGAACTAAATTAGTGATTATACAGATGCATGCAGTTACATACATGTCAATCATAAACATATACTCATAGGTCTCCATCTAACTCACTGGTGTCATGGGGTGGGTAAATTACATGCTCCTGCAGCAGTGGAGGTAGAGTAACTTAAAGGGGAGAGCAGCAGTGCTTGTATAAAGTTGCATTCATATGAGCCCCGCTGACAAAAGTTGTCATGAGATACAATGAATCATATAATCACAAAGATGCCCTGTCTACAGGGCTGGCTTTAGGAAGTGTGGGGCCCAATTCAAACAGTTTTGACGGAGCCCCGGCAGGGATGACTAAAAAAAAAAAAAACGTGGGGCTTGTACTCACCGGGAAGCGCTCTGAGTCTTCGGCGGCACTTTGGTGGTGGGTCCTTCACTCGCTCCAAGTCTTCAGTGGCACTGAAGGACCCGCCACTGAAGTGCCGTCGAAGACCCGGAGTGAGCGAAGGACCCACCGCCAAAGTGCTGCTGAAGACATGAAGCGCCGCCAGGTGAGTAAAAATTAAAAAGGCACCTCTAGCCAGGGAAGGGATTCTCACTGGGCACGGAGCCCTCTTAGGTACGGGGCCCGATGTGTGGGAATTGGTGGAATAGGCCTAAAGCCGGCCTTGCCTGTCTATGCCCCTTATCAGGTAATGCTACCCACTATGGGGTCAGGGCTGGTCTTCTTGGGCACCGTGGCAGAATCCTTCAATAACAGATTCTGCTTCACAGTTCCTTTACTATTCAATAACTGATGTTTCATGTATTATAGTGTCAGTTTTATAGCATGGGCTTGAGTTGCAATTTTGGTGTCATGTAAAGTCGCAGATGAAAAGCTTTCTTTCCAAGTATGATAAAGAAGAAACACTGCAGGGCAGGTTATCAAGGTAGTGAAGGGATTAAGGGAAGTTAGAGAAATAGCTTTGGGTTTTGCCCTTATGTGTAGAAAAAAAAATCTTTTGTGAAGAAAATGGACTAATAGGTAGCATCACCTGAAGGACAGCACATTCAATCTTTGAGTCCATTGGGGTTATCACGGAACGTGTACTAGAACAAAACAATGGAGTATAAAAAAAACCCTATTTTGTTTTTTATTAGTGATTTAGATTTAAAGGGACAACATAAAAATTGAAAATATAGTGTAAACCATATTTTAAATGAATTGATATATGCATAAGTGCCACTAGTAACAACTAAATGTAAAGAATTTTAACAATCCTGCTTATACTGTACTGGTATTATTTATTTATTTATTTATTATTTATGCCATTTGATTACTTTGCTGTTAAGTGTTTCTCTTTTGGATGATGAATGAATGAGTGTCAATTGTAATGTTGATAGTGTTACTTTTTAAGTTCTCATGGCTTGCAACAGCATGAATAATTAAAAATGACTGTTTCTTTTGCAATATTTTTTTAAACATGGACACTTTTCCGTTGGGTTTTAGCTTTATAAAAGCTTGTTTTATAAACACTAAATTTAGGGCAATATTTGAGCTCAGAGTAACCTTGAACTCCTAGCCCTTTTCTATTAATGAAATAAAACTCAACTTTTTTTTATAAATTTTTGTTTCTTTTGAAGATTATTATTACTACTACTTAGGATTTATTATTATAGTGGAAGTACAGAAAGCTCATTATGCATACTAAGTACTGCCAAGATGGGCATGGTATAAGAATCTAGATGGATGGTTGAATGGATGCATAAATAAATAGATACATTCTCTGTAAGTATGTTACTGATACAGAGTAGGCATTAGCCAAAGATATGATAATTATAATCTTATTCCTAGTATTAAAATAAGTGATTCATCTATAAATATATGAAATATAAAGCAAGAAAATAAATATATAAAAAGTATAGTTTCAGGATGATAGATGGGGAGCTCAATACAGTGGTCCTTAATAAAATTCAAAAGTTGATTGAGTCTGTTTAACTGTGTAGCAGGGTATCTTCCTATGAAGCCAGAGCAACAATGTTTAACTGGCTTCCTGGAGCACTTGAGGAAGAACAGTGGTGTATATGCTGTCTGCCTTTCACAAGGAGTGGAACCCACTTGGGGCTCACCACGTTTAAAAAAAAATCTAACCATTTTTACATAGGTGCTGAAATATGCCAAACTTTCAGCACCCAAGCTCACAAATATTAGTCTGACAGACGTTCGGTCTCTGCTCTTACTTATTGTAATTCCCATGCTTCTCTTCCTTTTTCTAGACAGAGCACTAACTATAGCACATACTTTCTGATTTCTCTCTGACCACTGTATCTATTTCCTCTCCTACCATGTCTGTAAATCTTTGCTTTAAACACCTGCATTTTCAGAATGTAACTAATGGGGGGGATGAGGCTTGGTTTGTTTTCTTCCTTGCTGTCCATGTGGAATTCCTCTGGTCTGGATTATCATTTCATCTTCCTCAAGAGCCTCTTTAAAGGAGTTCAGCATGAGTTAGATCATTCAGGGTCAAAATCATATAGGCACAACTGACTTGTACAGGATAATCTTTTCCAAAGAATTAGAGGACTAGTTGTTAAGCCAATACAGCAACAGAATGCCAAAAATCAGCCCTCTCCAGCTCTTGTCTGTTCAAATACGCTTCTTAGTTATTAAAATTCATAGTGGTAAACCACCCCTTCTCATCATCATATATAGCCTTCCTTGTTCTCTATGCTAAGCATGTTTTGGCCATATGGTTTACAGTTGTAAATATATTTGAGAAACAAAATAAAAGAAATAAGCAATAGAAAGTAATTTTGGCTGAACAAGCAAAACTATCCTTTCTGGCCGTGATTCTCAAACTGTGGTCTAGTGCACAGCGCTAGCTGGTAGGCCTATGGTGAGAGTTGTTTCCAGCTGCTGCACCACATTTAAGGCAGCTAAAAATAATTTTCTAATCTTTTCCATGTAAACAATTGCTATATGTGTTCCTAAGAATTCCTCAGTGATAACTGGCAAAGGTTCAAAGTTCAGTAACAGCAACTCCTACCAGGCCTGACATACTCACTACACCTAACATATTGCTATCAGCTGTTCAACTATCCCTGTCTAAATTAAGCAATGTAAAGCCAACACAAAGGAAACTCCTTTTGCATATGAAGTTAACAGGAAAAACAGGTTGATGGGGGCTATAAAACCAAAAGGGAAAAGCACACTGGAGTCTGAACCCCAGGGGTCATCCTGATTCCAGGAACAAAGAGAATGAACATTGGGAAATATAAGGAGAAGCAAAAGGACATATTGTTATTCATTTCACTGAGGAACACCCTTGGTAGAGGGGAGTGATTTGTGAGTGTTCTTGATCCTTGATTGACTGAAAAATCAGCTAGCTCTGCAGAAAAGCTAGCCTGAACTGAGAGAGTGAGGTCTGAGGAGACCTGGATGGCAGGCTTATGGTACCAGAATTCAGGGAATTCAGAGATGCAGCAGACTGTTTCACACTAAAGACAAATAGTTGTGAGGTGCCTCACAACCTTGTGTACACTTGAGGAGCGTCACACTATAATTGTTAAGGGATGTTGTGTAATTGTGAATGAGAGGGAAAAGTCAATGAGAAACTCTATTAAAATGTGGTCCACATAATGAAAATGTTTGAATATTCCTGCTTTAAAGCAACATCTTCAAAATGAGAATCAGAATTTTCTATTTAGCAGATAATTTACCTCACTTCTAAGTACACCTGTTCCTGCTCTTAGAGCTTAATTGTCCTTGTGGTGTGCTGATTCCTCTAAAGAGACGAGGGTCTCCTTCACTTGCAATTTTTCCTTTTGGGTTTGATCAATATATTGAACATTCAATTTTGACTTATTTTTGTTCAGTTTTAGTACACAGGCTGCAGTACAGTATGGCTGTAGTGATTTGACTTTCAAAGAGAGGGTCAAAATATATCTAGGCAACCAGCATCCATTCATAGTGCTTAGTATCCGATATACTATCCACGGGAAAGGTAATAAAATATATTGGAGGAATTCCCTCTTTCTCTTTCCAAGGCCTCTATTACCTTTCGATCGCTGCAAATAACTTTTTATAGGGAATTTCCCTTTTAGTCTGAATTGTAACACTGGAAAAATTTTGTCATTTCTTTAAACTTGCTGCTGGGTGCACTAACTAGTAGAATGAGTAACTCTGAGGTTTATTTTTATATATGAGTATTTTTTTCTTCCATCTAATTACTCCATACTGGAGTCATTCTAGCTGCTGTGTTGGGATTTATTTGGAGGGGGGATGGAGGATTTTTTTTTCTATTACAGAATCATAGATTTTGGAAAAGGAAATAGGCCTATTAGATCAGCTTCTCTATCTATTCAAGTGTGGCCCCTTTAGGACTTCCCCTAGAGTATATTTCTAGTGTTTTGATTTAAACACTTTGTTTTAAATGGCTCTGGTGATATGAATTCCACCAATTCCATTGGGAGATTATTTCAGTCTAATAGGTTTCACTATTCGGAATTTTGTTCTTATTTTCAGTTTAGATTTTCCTTGGCTAATTTTTAATTTATTATCCCTACTCCCTTGGCCCCCGTTAAACAATCCTTCTACTTAATTGCTGTTTACACCCTTCACATACTTGGTTAGCATGTCCCTGCCCTTCTGCTCTCCCCCACTCAGTTGTCATTTAGTCAAGCTATACATATTTATCACTTATAGTCTTCCCCCTCTCCCCCATATATCAATATCTAGCTGCTTAATCCATTTTTTTTGTTCTCTGAATTCCCTCTGATTTGCTGACATCTTACTGGTGTGAAGAACCCCAAAACTATGTGTAGTGTTCTAGGTGTTATCTCACCAGTGCCATATCCAGAATGACTCTTGTCTGATACCTCTACATATTCAAGTCTAGCATAGGGCCTGGAATTTTTTTGGCTACCATATAGCACGTTAGACGTTCATCTCCATTATACCGGTTTCATTGTATATCTTTCCAAGCCTCTCTCCAAATTAATATCTAATTTCAGGTTCTATTTCTCTGTGTTTATTAGCTTTAAATGCATGGATCAATTATTTTGCCATTCTACAGTAACGACTAAAGAAGTAGCCATTTAATCAGTCTGCGCAAAAGAATGTGTTTCTTAATGCACATACTATTGACAAATCATTAAGGAAGTTTAGCTCGAAACCTTGCAAGGTTCCACATCGGATTAGTCTCATTTATTGTAGACTTTACTTTATGATAGTTTACCATCCATATAGATGCTTATATGCACACCTGGGAATTAAGTTTTCAAATAAAAAATATGCAGTACGGAATCAAATGCTTTATTTTCCCAATACAATATACACGTACATTCTCTCCATCATCTATGGCTACAATTCATTCTAAACGCTGATTAAGACTTGTATTATTCATGTTTGTGGTTACAATACCCTTTAGAAATCCAGATATTTGTTCCATTATTTAATGAAGGGCTTATATTAGATGATTATTTTCAGTATTCAGGGTTTTTGAACAAGTCATGATGTTGATTCAGCAAGGATCTTACACATTTTGCTCCACTTTAAGCATCAGTATGTCCAATGACTTGATTAGGAGTTTCACTTCTGCTCGAAGTTAGGCAAATGCTTAAGTACTTTGTTGATTCAGGACTTAGGACTCGGAAAAAAAAATGTGACAGTCTTTTTTGTACCTCTCTGATTCTCCAGCCCTTTCCTGAAATAATAGCCTCTAGGTCCATCAGTTACTTTATTTGCTGCACTTCAAACCCCTCAGCCCCAGCCCGGAGCCCCCTCCTGTACCCCAAACCCCTCATCCCTGGCCCCACCCCAGAGCCCGCACCCCCAGCCAGAGCCTGCACCCCTCCTGCACCCCAACCCCCTGCCCGAGCCCTGAGCTTGCTCCCCAAAGCCCTTGGCCCCAGCCTGGAGCCCCCTCCTGCACCCCAAACCCTTCTCCCCACTCCAGAGCCTGCACCCCCAACTGGAGCCCTCACCCCCTCCCGCTGTCCAAGCCCCTCCCCAGCCCAGTGAAAGTGAGTGAAGGTGGGGGAGACCAAGCGGCAGGGTGAGATGGAGTGGGGCTTCAGAGAAGGGGCAGGGTAGGGGCGAGGCCTCAGGAAGGAGCAGGGCAAGGGTGTTCGGTTTTGTGCAGTTAGAAAGTTGGCAACCCTAATAGGGCAGCAATTTTCTCTCTTTTTAAAAGCATCTACAAAATTTTAATGGAACAATGCAAAATGGTTAATCATCTTCCAGAGCGTGCAGCTTGCTAAAAATGTCTCTCTAACCTCTAATCTGAAGCTAATGCAGTTTTTTCCAATAAGTTTAATTCTTTAAAATGCAAACCTACAGCAAACAATATAATTGTGCCTGTTCCCACACAGTCATATGCAATCTCCATTTCTTTCTGCTAGATCATCTCACAGTTAATTTTCATTTCAGACATAGCTTTTTGAATGATTTTCTAGTACAAGGTTGTTTTTAAATAATGATTCTTTACTTAAGTCAATATGTAATATTGTAAATAAGAATGAATCTAATAGTTAGAGCCTGTTCCAGCGGCCATTAATGTAAATTAAGATATTTTTTCCATTGACTTCACTGGTCACCAGATCAGGCCCTTAAAGCAAATTGAATTCCAGATTTTTGAAATAAAGATCTGAAACTTTTTGGGATCTCATCACTATTCATTACCAACTAAAATCAAGGCTTTTGTATTATTTTGTTCATGATGAATTCAGTTACAACGAATTCATTTACCAATCAATGGAAATTATTCTGATTTCAGCAGTGTAAGAGCAAGTCCATTGAAGGTAATGGCAGTACATCAGTGCAAGATTGTTATAAGAACAAAATCATCCCTATGTGTTATTTGTTATGATATTCCTTATTTGTCCTTATTGACAGAGTAGCATTGGAGGCAGTGGATACTGGCTCATGTAATATGACAAGTGTATTAACCTTTTGAAACTCTGACCCAGGTAATATGAAAGGGCAGAACTTTATTTCTGAGTCTTACCATAACGCCTGTCTGTCACATTTCCATTATTCCTATTGTCTTCTGCCAATACACAGTTGCTAATACACCTGCTGTGAAAGGTGGAAATGGAATAATTTCACATTCACCAAGGAGCAAACTCTGCTCATATCTGCTCTTCAGTCAGTAATGGGTTGCTGTACTCAAAGACTGTAAAATGTTACCAATTCTTTTTTTCCTTTTCACTCCAGAAGCAATCATGCTCCTTATCACTAAGAAAAATGACCTCTATGATAGCACAATATAAATTCAGAAAGTCACTATAGTCTCTGAGCTTGAACCCCCAATGGGATTTAAAGTTGTGGCAACAGAGAGTAGAGGATCAGTGAACTAAGGCAGAAAGCATTAGTGTGTTAAGCAATCATTTCAACTTTTTCTTTCCATTTTTCATACACAGACTTACATGAAAAAACATTTTGCACTCAACAGATGAGTTTGAATCATTTCATCATTGTACCAGTTGAGATTAAAAAAAACCAATACAAGAATAACAGGGGTCCTTAAACTCAGTGGGAAGATTTAAAAAATAAATGGAGGATGAAGAAAAACTACACTGGCAGAAGATTTATACAAAGAAGATCTCAGATATGCTGCATACATACACTCTGTCTACAAAAGGCTTATCAGCATTTACCTGTTGCTTCTGTAGTTTAAAGAACAAGGAGTCAGTGGGGAGTGGAAACAAGTTTGTTTGTAGAAAAAGTTATGTCTTAAACATTTCAGTTGTATTAGATATAAAACCTGATTATGGAGGATATCAGATAATCACACCACTGGCAAATTGCAAAGTGGAGAGATTAGAGGTTCAGTGAAATATCTCTAATCCTTCAAGGATGTGGAAGTGTTATGATATTCACACACACCCTTATACAGACAACTTTTTGTGAAAAGTTTTTATTGCTCTGGAGGAGGAGGATTTTTTGTGCTGCAAGATAATGAAGTTGCCATTTTAAACTGTTAGATAGAAACTCTTTGGTTCATGAACTCTCCCTCTTACAGTGATCATCAGTCAATCAAGTACTTATTCTAAGAAGTTTTACTATGTATCTTAAAGCCAGTTTTTAGAGAAAAAGCTGAATTTATACTGAAGCATTCTTCAACTGGAAATAAGCCTTTTTTGGTTCACTGTCAGTTCTGACATTGGTTAAATGTCTTCATTTTTCAGTTCACTCAGCTCATAGAACCCTATTTTCTGTTGCAGCAATTGTATTAATTAATTTTGGGATAAATAGTTGTTTGAGCAAACAATAGCCATCTCTGCTATACGTGTGAATACATATTATAGGGATCACCATCAAAACATACATCCAAATATTGCTTTCCAATGCATCTAAACCTGTGTGGAAGTGGACTTTCTATGGATTGCATGGCAGAGAAGTTAGATGGATTTAATGTAAAAGCACCAAACAGTCTTGTGGCACCTTATAGACTAACAGACGTTTTGGAGCATGAGCTTTCGTGGGTGAATACCCACTTCGTCGGATGCATGTAGTGGAAATTTCCAGGGGCAGGTATATATAAGTAAGGGGGGAGGGATAGCTCGGTGGTTTGCACATTGGCCTGCTAAACCCAGGGTTGTGAGTTCAATCCTTGAGGAGGCCGCTTAGGAATCTGGGGCAAAAAAATTGGTCCTGCTAGTGAAGGCAGGGGGCTGGACTCAATGACCTTTCAAGGTCCCTTCCAGTTCTAGGAGATTGATAGATCTCCAATTATTACCTTTAGCAAGCAAGAAGCAGGCTAGAGATAACAAAGTTAGTTCAAACAGGGAGGATGAGGCCCTCTTCTAGCAGCTGAGGTGTGAAAACCAAGAGAGGAGAAACTGGTTCTGTAGTTGGCAAGCCATTCACAGTCTTTGTTTAATCCTGAGCTGATGGTGTCAAATTTGCAGATGAACTGAAGCTCAGCAGTTTCTCTCTGAAGTCTGGTCCTGACGTTTTTTTGCTGCAGGATGGCCACATTAAGATCTGCTATTGGTTGGCCAGGGAGGTTGAAGTGTTCTCCTACAGGTTTTTGTATATTGTCATTCCTAATATCTGACTTGTGTCCATTTATCCTTTTCCTTAGAGACTGTTCAGTTTGGCTGATGTACATAGCAGAGGGGCATTGCTGGCATATGATGGCATATATTACATTGGTGGATGTGCAGGTGAATGAACCGGTGATGGTATGGCTGATCTGGTTAGGTCCTGTGATGGTGTCGCTGGTGTAGATATGTGGGCAGAGTTGGCATAGAGGTTTGTTGCATGGATTGGTTCCTGAGTTAGAGTTACTATGGTGCAGTGTGCAGTTACTGGTGAGAATATGCTTCAGGTTGGCAGGTTGTCTGTGGGCGAGGACTGGCCTGCCTCCCAAGGTCTGTGAAAGTGTGGGATCATTGTCCAGGATGGGTTGTAGATCCCTGATGATGCATTGGAGGGGTTTTAGCTGGGGACTGTATGTGATGGCCAGTGGAGTCCTGTTGGTTTCTTTCTTGGGTTTGTCTTGCAGTAGGAGGCTTCTGGGTACACGTCTGGCTTTGTTGAGCTGTTTCCTTATTTCCTCGTGTGGGTATTGTAGTTTTGAGAATGCTTGATGGAGATTTTGTACGTGTTGGTCTCTGTCTGAGGGGTTAGAGCAGATACAGTTGTACCTCAGTGCTTGGCTGTAGACAATGGATCGTGTGGTGTGCCCAGGATGGAAGCTGGAGGCATGAAGGTAGGCACAGCAGTCGGTAGGTTTTTGGTATAGGGTGGTGTTAATGTGCCCATCACTTATTTGCACCTTGGTGTCTAGGAAGTGGACCTCCCGTGTAGATTGATCCAGGCTGAGGTTGATGGTGGGGTGGAAGCTGTTGAAATTGTGGTGGAATTTTTCCAGAGTCTCCTTCCTATGGGTCCAGATGATGAAAATGTCATCAATGTAGCGTAGGTAGAGAAGAGGCGTGAGTGGATGACAGCTGAGGAAGCGTTGTTCCAGGTCAGCCATAAAAATGTTGGCATATTGTGGGGCCATGCGGGTGCCCATAGCATTGCCACTGATCTGGAGATATATATTGACATCAAATTTGAAATAGTTGTGTGTGAGGATAAAGGCACAGAGCTCAGCAACCAGTTGTGCTGTGGCATCATCAGGGATACTGTTCCTGACAGCTTGTATTCCATCAGTGTGTGGGATGTTTGTGTAGAAAGCCTCTACATCCATGGTGGCTAGGATGGTGTTTTCTGGAAGGTCACCAATGCATTGTAGTTTCCTCAGGAAATCAGTGGTATCACGGAGATAGCTGGGAGTGCTGGTGGCATAGGGTCTGAGTAGAGAGTCTACATATCCAGACAGTCCTTCAGTGAGAGTGCCAATGCCTGAGATGATGGGACATCCAGGATTTCCGGGTTTGTGGATCTTGGGTAGTTGATAGAATAACCCTGGTCAGGGGTCTAAGGGTATGTTGATTTGTTCCAGTGTTAGTGTAGGGAGTGTCCTGAGTAGATGGTGCAGTTTCTTAGTGTATTCCTCAGTGGGATCTGAGGGAAGTGGCCTGTAGAATTTGGTATTGGAGAGTTGTCTGGCAGCCTCCTTTTGGTAGTCAGACCTGTTCATGATGACAACAGCACCTCCTTTATCAGCCTCTTTGATTATAATGTCAGAGTGGTTTCTGAGGCTGTGGATGGCATTGCATTCTGCACGACTTAGGTTATGAGGCAAGCGATGTTGTTTTTCCACAATTTCTGCCTGTGCACGTCGGCGGAAGCATTCTATGTATAGGTCCAGATTGTCATTTCGACCCTCAGGAGTCCATGGGGAGTTCTTCTTCTGCCGTTGGTGGGAGGGTAACTGTGTATCAGTGGGCTGTTCAGTGTTATCCTGAAAGTATTCTTTGAGTCGGAGATGGCAAAAGTAGGCTTCCAGATCGCCGCAGAACTGTATCATGTTAGTGGGGGTGGCAGGGCAGAAAGAGAGTCCTCGAGATAGGACAGACTTTTCTTCTGGGCTGAGTGTGTGGTTGGATAGATAGATGATATTGCCACGGTTGTGGCCCCATGTGGCAGGTAGGAGTTTAGACAGCTTACAGTCTTTTTTCCTTTGTAGAGAGGTGAAGTGAGTAATGTAGATCTCCTGTCTTGTTTTAGTGAAGTCCGTTTGTATGGAAGTTTGGTTACTTATGAGAGTCTCTAGGTTGGAGAGCTCTTTTTTGATGTTTTCCTGTTTGATGTATAGGATGCTGATCAGGTGGTTCCTCAGTTTCTTTGATAGAGTATGGCATAGTCTCTCACTGTGGTCTGTGTAGTATGTAGATAGCAGTGGATTTTTTACCTTTAGTCCATTTGGTATGATGTCCATCCATTTGCATTTGGAAAGGAAGATAATATCTGTCTGTATTTGTGCAAGTTTCTTCATGAGGTTGATGGATTTCCACTCCATACGGCTAAATGCAGTGCCTTGCATGGTGTCAAGTATTTAATTGGATTTAATGTAGAAATCCTTATGCCTGACTTTGCTATATTTCATTTAGACTATCAAAGTACCACTGTGCTGTCCTCCCTCCATTCAAGTTATCATACAGGAGACTATTAATAATCCTCTTGCTCTAGATCTCACAGGCAGCAAACAGCATAAACAGCATAATAGCTAAAATCCAGCTCCAGCTCAGTTGTACCAGGTTCAGATTCCATATTAGAGTCAATGCACTGTTTTTAACCTATGCTATCAAGCCCCATGGGATTTTGATGTCTCTCTGGCTCTCGTCACTCCTTTCAGATGTCGAGGTGCTAACTGAAGTTCTTTAATGCTTTTTTACACCAGTCCAAACACACCAAACAGAATGTCCTTTGTTAGAGTAATTTATTTCTCTCTCCCTAGAACTCTACACTCAGAGAAGCTTTTGGTCTGTTTCCATTTTTTAAGTAAGAACTGAAAACTAATTTCCCTTGTTCTCTGATTTGTTAATTTGTGGCAGTGCAGACTGTTTTGGTGAGTTAAGAAACCTTATAACTTGCAGTTGTGGTTTACCAAGTTACAGTCCAGATCACTGGAGAGCTGTCACCTCTGCCCTGTCACCCCTGCCCTGCAACCTTGAGTGCCTTACAATACCTTTCCGAAGTAGTTCCCACCATGGCAACTCACAAACAGTCTTCCAGCATTCAGGTCATACCCTGAGTGTCTGTGTGTAACTGCAGTCTGCCAGCCACACTTGGGCTACAGTTTGGTTCACATCAGCCATAGCCATACTGCAGGCTGGCCTCAATTCACATCCCAGTCCCAGACTTTCTCCCAGAAATGTATGTCCTGTAATGCTCAGCTCTCTCTTGGACAGTACAGATATTTTAAGTCCTTTATTATTTTGCTGGAATAATATACTTATATTGATTCCTACAGCTCTCTCTTGTCCTCTGCCATTGCCTTTGATAAGACCACCTCCAATTTTCTTCTCCAAAATGTTGACCTGACATCACATGCATTATGTTACTCCAAAATTCGCTAACCAGCTCCCCAGTAATGCCTTACTGACTCTTCCCCATCATGTACCTTTGCTTTGTAGCCCCACAATTGCTGTCCTTCTGATCTACTTGTACCCAGAGATCTGGCTGAGGTGTTTCTCTCTCTGTGTTTGGTTTGTAATTGCTGCCTTGCTTGTCTCATGGCATGGAGGGTAAAGAGGGGGCATAAATTGGCATATTAGTGGTACCTAAAATTACAATTCAGTTATTTACATTTCAATGGCATTAGTGAAGTTACTTCCCATTAAATGAGTTTTCCCAAGATGCTAAGGGAAAGCAGTGCATAAAAATTGTAAATTTCAAAGAGAAAAAAATAACTGTTTAATCTGTTAGCAAGATTTAACATATATACTAAACATTTTTCCTTGTGTTCACCTTTAAATTGTTGGCTGGATATGTTCTATATTATTGATTAATGAGTAAATGAGACCTCAGGTAGCTCAGCTCATGCATTGTTTATTAGTCAAAGACAGACTGGCACTATACAGAAAGGGTTGAGACTTTTCCCAATCTGGAGAGCATTTTCACTGCTCCAAAGAATATGAACTCACTTAAGGTATATTTACAACAGACAGAATAGCCCCTGGTTATCACAGAACTTTGTTTCCTTTTCTTATCTGGTTTGTACTTAACCCCATTATTTTTAGCACCTTATTTAATTAAAGACACCTATGTTAATTATCCCACCACACTGTTTATATTTGGCATCACTCCAGAAAGTTTCTGCATATACAATCAAGAGAAGTTGCATAGAGTTTTCCTGCTAGTAAGTTTATGCAGTGGGGCTCTGCAAAAGTGAACAGCATTCTGGAAGTCTAGTTCGTAGTCAGCATAAGTGCAAAAGCCTTTTAGAAATATATAATATTAGACAACAAAATTATAGCATTGAAGGCTATTCTATTCTACCTATCTTTTGCAAGAACTATTGCAAATAAGATAGACTAAGTTAATTTATTTAATGTATTCACTCATTTATCTCCGCAAAAAGAAATCATCAATGTCTTGAGCTATATTTTCTTCCCAATTAAATTAATGCAAATGCAAAATATCTTCATTATAATTCAACAGAGTTACTCTGGATTTTACATCACTGTAATCAAGATCAAAACCTGGAGCAATCAAAAGCTTGTGCCCAACCTAGAAATGACAATATATCATTCATAATTGGATAAAACCAGACAAAACACATTTGCAGATAATTCTAAACATGGAAGCAGAACAAATAAGGCAAAGTGTCACCAGAATCAAAAGTTTAGATTAGATTAGATGATCAGGTCAACATGATCATGAATTCATGTAACTGAAGACAAAAATACATTCCTGGAGAAAAGAATCGACCAAGGGAATATGTCCTTTAGACAGTAAGCTCTTTGTGGCAGTAAGCTCTTTGTCTTTATATTCTGTGTTTGTACAACACCTCACACAATGGGTCCTGGTTCATGACTGGAGCTCCTAGGCACTACAGTAATAAAATAAATAATAGCAATGTTCTAAATGGAGTAGTCTAACATTTTTTCTGCATTGGGAGTTGTTGTGGAAGAATCACTGAAAATATCAAGGTAGTCCACAGCTGCAGGAAAAAGATGAAATAGACAGTAGGTCATATTAGCAGAAAAACCAAATGCAAGCAAGTATTATAGGTCACTTATTAAAGGTGATCTGGAAAAGCCTAATTACCAGATTCCAGAAGGTCTTCATTTCCTGGGTGCAATGTGCATCAACAAAATGGTACCAAGTCTTGTCATCTAATTGGAGAAGACTCAAATTTGAGATTGCACATGATAATTTTGAAAAATTATAAAGGAAATAATAAAGTAAACAACTCTTCATTGGCCAAGAGTTCAGGAACAAAGGGTCTTCCTCTAAAAATAAGAAAAATGGGAATAGAATTTTGGTGACTTTTAAACAAAAAGCTAACAAACATCTCAGATAAGTTGTCAGAGATCTCAGCTGATGTACAAATGTGTTTTTAAACAAAGTTTTGGGAGAAAATGATTTTGGAGATGGATGATATGAAAGTAGGAATATCATACTGAAATCAAGAGCAATAAAGCGCATTGATTTGGGTGGCCTTTCTCTTTCTAAAATCTCTTCTGTATATATACCTTTCAACAAGACATTAAACTAAATCTGTAATTGCTATATCTGTGTTGAGAAAGGAGGGTCGGGTGAATTTGTATTACATACATACATATATGACAAGCCAATATGGTGTGTTTGGAGGGTGAGGAAGGGGAAAATATAACAGAAATTGAAAGACTAAAAATGGCTTTTACTGTGGAGGAAAACAATGAACATTGAACAGGTGTGATCAGGGCTAACAATTTCACTGAACGTAAAATGGAGTTGTTAGATGAGAATCAAAAAGAAAATAATAGAAAGTAGGAGATAAAGCTAGGGAGGTTAACAAGCTGGAAAATAGCATCAAAAGTATAAAAATATAAAGGAGATGTGTCTGTTCCAGAAGCTGAAATCCATTAGTATGATATTAGTGAGGCCAATATTGTAGGTTTTAAAGTAATTTCACTTTCAAGCTAATGAAAGAATTTTAAGTACTATTTCCAGTATTAGTACTAGGAAAACGCCAAAAGATTTTTTTCTCTGGGATATGCTGCGATGTGCATTAATTTCAGTTAATCTGGAAAGAACTAGGAGGGTAGTGATTTGGAGCAGTGTGTTAAACATCCCAAAGAGGCATGCCCATATGTGGTAGACATTTGACTATGACCTTGTTCCTCTGCTCCAGACTGAGAATCAGGGAGATCTAATCTCTTTATGACCACTCTTGCATGAGCTTACCCATCACCTGCATTCTGCTATTATCTGTGCTTCAGATGCAGAATTTCTCCAGCCACTGCAGCTTGTGTATTTCCTCTCTGTACTGTCCCTGATAGGACTGCAACTCTTAAAGCTGATGATTTGTTTTATTTCCCCTCTGATTATCTTAATATTTCAGAAAACTAGATGATGGCTCCCACTCCTTCAGAGAAAATAGTCTTCAGTAAACAGTTACACTTTTTGGTCGGTCCAGATCATGACCTCTTCTCTCTTCCATGTGTGCTGCTCAGGCAGTATTGAGAGAAAAAACAACTTAATCTCACCAGCAGGTGCAGAGATGGAGTACCCAGCTCATACATCACTTCCCTCTGAGCCATATCAAGGAGATATGGAATGAGAGCAATGCACTCAAGCTATCTCCAGCAGGCAGATGTCGCCTTGGTAGCTGATACCAAATGCTGTAGTCAGGGCCGGCTCTAGGCACCAGCCAAGCAAGCTCGTGCTTGGGGCGGCAGATTCCAAGGGGCGGCATTCATTGCTTCGGCCGCCCCTGCAGGTTTTTTTTTTCTTCTTGGTTCGCTGCTCCGGCTGCCCTGTAGGGGGCAGCAGTGCAGAGGAGAGGAGCGCCCTGCTGGGAGCGGTGCCAGGTCTGTAGCAAGTGCAGCAGGGCAGCCGGCGTCCTTCCCTGCCTGCCCACCTGAGCAGCGCGGAGCCCTCCTGGCAGGCAGCGTGGTTTGTTCCCCCCCCCGACCCTTCATTGCTATGGCCAGCCCACAAGTTTGTTTGTTCTACCCCCTATTATAATAGGTAATAATTGGAGATATACCAATCTCCTAGAACTGGAAAGACCTTGAAAGGTCATCGAGTCCAGCCCCCTGCCTTCACTAGCAGGACCAATTTTTTTTGCTCCAGATCCCTAAGTGGCCCCCTCAAGGATTAAACTCACAACCCTGGGTTTAGCAGGCCAATGCTCAAACCACTGAGCTATCCCTCCCAAACCTACTCTGGCCGGCCCGCAGGTTTGTTTGTCGTCCCTCCACTTCACTGCTCCGGCCAGCCCGCAGGTTTGTTTGTCCCCCCCACCTTCACTGCTTCGGCCGGCCCGCAGGTATGTTTGTTTCTCCCGCCCTTCGCTGCTCCGGCCAGCCCACAGGTGTTTTTTTGCTTGGAGCGGCAAAAAAGCCAGAGCAGGCCCTGGCTGTAGTTTAGAGGCATCCCTAGGTAACTGGGCTAATGTAGAACCAATCTGAGGATTCTTTCTTCTCTCTTATGTGAAGACTAAAGCTATCCACCTGTAAGATCTTTGCTCCAGCCATAGCATTCTCTCTCTCTCTCTCTCTGTGTACACAAGTCTCCACTATATATTATAAAACATTTCTACTTGGACATTTACTGCCTTTACCTAGACCTTTGATGTGCGATCTCCTTTTTTAAGAATAAGAAACAAATCTTTTTTGTCTGAATATCAGTTTCATCAAACTAATGCTTGCTAGTTGCCCTAGAGTAACATGAATATTAGGCAGTATTCTCTGAGTACCCACTTCCACCACTACCTTATACGCAGTCCTCAATTAAGCATCACTGGTGTACCATTCATTTATTTCCTATGGTTTTGTCATTCTTTTGTTGCTTTAAAATTGTTACTTGGTCAAAAGCTAGAAGTTTTCCAGGTTATGTACTAGTAAAAATTAAAACATACCACTCCAAATTCATCACTGGCAAAAGTAGGCTTGACTTTATTCATTGCTTTCACCAGCAATGAATGAGGACTATTCTACAGAAATTATAGAGAGGAGACAAAATTAAAAACTGGACAGGTTGAACCTGCTTTTTTTTAACTGAGTTTCACTTGTATACATTCCCTGTCTCCTGTGCTCATTCCTACTTTTATACCCCTTTTTTCATGCTGCCTATTTTGTCTCTCAAACATAATTTGGGCAATCTCTCTTGAGTACATCGCTTCTAGTTTAGACTGTTCTGTTTGTTTTATACTGTTCTGGCTTGTGTCCTTAATCCTAAACCAGTTGTGCATAGTCAATAATAAGTTAATATTAGTTTTGGAAGCTCTCAGAAAAATTGCATTTTCTAAAGCTAAGTTAGAGAGCTCACTTTACATTAACTGCCAGAGATACACCAACTATATTCTATATATGTTTCCTTTAACTTTCGCTGACCCCCATAAATCACTTCCCTGCAGAAAACAACTGAATAGTGGGACTTGTAGTGAATTACCCCTTGACATTGGCACCAACCTTGTGGGTGCTCTGGGGCTGAAGTGCACACAGAAAAAAAAATAGTGGGAGCTCAGCACCCACCGGTGAACCCCGCCAATCAGCTCCTCCCCAGTGCCTCCCGCCCACCGCTGATCAGCTCTTCAGCAGTGGACAGGAGACGTTGGGTGGGAGGGAGGTGGAGCGGGGAGAGAAGCAGGGACAGAAAGAAGGCGGGGCACATTTGGGGGACAATGGGGCGAGAAGAGGCAGAGTGGGAGCAGGGCCTGGAGCAAAGAAGGGGTCAAGCACCCCTGGGGGAAATCAGAAAATCAGCACCTGTACCTCTTGTCAGATGCAATATGATGGAAAAAGCTGAATGATGAAAGCTTGAATTTTTCAGCTGATGTCCAAAACAACCTCCCCAAAATGGACAATAAGGTTCTGTTTATATAAGTCAAGTAATGGAGGAAGAAAAAACTGTCTTGAGTTGCATTACTAGTCTTAAGACAATCACAGAGAACATTTATTTTAACAATCAGAACTTTTCATATGATCATATTTCACTATAAGCTAGCTAGAGATCAATGATACAATAAAAGGTCTCAGAAACATGCATTACATTTTCTATTTTGAAGGATGAATAATATTGTAAAAAGTGGTAGAAATTATAAATTTACCAAAACAATATGATTTATCTCTTGAATATATGAAAATATCATATGGTTGGACAATTTAAGTATAAAATAAGCTATACATTACCAAATAAAAGGAAAGGAATGAGGGAGAGAATGAAACTACAATATAGGGTTAGATCATCACTTTTCTTGTAGCCCTGAATAAGGTATGGTGATTAGCTGGGAGTCACAAATCCTTCCCTGGTTCCTCTTGGAGTAAGGGAAAAGTGGTAAATGACTTCCCCTCTGCATTGGCTCTCTTGTGTAATTTGCTGCAATGGGAAGTAGGGAGAGGTAAAGTCAAGGCTCTACCCATCTTTGGACTACTCTCCATTCACATGCCTGAGAGAGCAGCAGGTAAGTAACACTCCTTACCCTTTCCACTTGGACCAATGCACAGGAAGGCCGAGCAAGGAGATTCTGGTTTCCTTTTATGCCCCTGCATGGATGTGTGACTTGGGACACAATTTTGACCATAAGCAGTACTTATTTTCCACAAACATATTTAAACATAAAAAATAAATTATGCAGTCTCAAAAAAAAAACCAAGACATCAGCATGGCAAAGAGTTCTGTGGCACCTTATAGACAAACATATTGGTGCATGAGCTTTCGTTGGTGAATGAAATGGGTATTCACCCATAAAAGCTCATGCTCCAATGCGTTTGTTAGTCTATAAGGTACCACACGACTCTTTGCCGCTTTTACAGATCCAGACTAACACGGCTACCCCTCTGAAACTTAATATTTAAAACAGTTTCTCTGTCTATATGGAGAAGATAAAACTCCCAGGTCAGGCAGTGAAAAAGGGCTGGTTGGTTATGCCTTAGGCATTTTCTGCACATCTCTGGAAATGAGATGCCCTGAACATTTGGAAGATTTAATGAAATTTAAAAACAGGATATGTTAACTTCTTCAGGACCTGATTCAGCAAAAAGAATCTTGTGGCTTCTCTCAGTTGGCTTAAGGCCATGGAAGCTGTAATAAATATATTTTCACCTACCTAGCTGATTCAACATTGTGTGTGGGCTTATAGCCTGCTTATGGTTTTGTTTTCTTCAGTAAGAAAAAGTTTTAAAAGCTTAAACATTTACAAGACGGATATGGAGTTCTTTCAAAATGTTCCCCACTTAGTGGGCTAGTGGCCTACATCAGTTCTATGCAGCTTTGGGCCAGAGTGTGCCACTGAGAGATAACCCATGCAGAGGGGGACCTTTGCAAAGGGATTGTACTTCAGGACCCCAGTCCTCCCAGAGTGCAGGCCAGCTTCATAGTCTTACCCTGCACCTTTTGGTGATTTGCATCATCGGGGCTGTAAAAGGAAGCAGTCCCTGTGTTCCCCCAAGTACAGGGACTGCTGTTGTGTCTGATCTCTGGGGCAAACAATCTGAGAGGTTGCATATTCAAAGGTGATGTTACAGTACTGTACCTGCTAAATACTTTCAGATGTCTTTGTCCTCTTAAAAAGACCATTTAATATTGCAATCTTTGCTCAAAAATTAGTCTCCCTAGTGGATCAGTGCACGTTCTTGAGATGTTCTGTGCTGGTATCTGGAGAAACAGTCTTTTTGTTATATGTATGTATGTGGCCAACGCAATGGGGTGATTCCAGTCAGGACCTCAAGGCACTACCACAGAAGAATAATAAAATAAAATAAAAAGTAAAGCTATTTAATATCTACACAGCTAATAGATTCTAGTAGTCCTTATTACTTATTGAGACAGTACTCCCATTAAAACACTTGTTTACAGTATAACTATGCAAACAAAAATTGAACTGGGGATCTTACCTAAATAAAGATTGCAGGATCAGGACTTTCATTACTATTATTCAGTGAAATAAAGTGAGATTCTGTATAAAATGAGGATCCAAGTTGTGTTATAAATTAGAATATAAATATATCAGGAGATTTTATATAGTACTGTAATTCTATTTTACCCAAAGTTACTAAGGGTATGTCTACACTACAAGACTATTTCGAATCAACTTAAGTCGAATTTGTGGAATCGACCTTATGAAGTCGAATTTGTGTATCCACACTAAATACACTAATTCGACTGTGTGAGTCCACAGTAACGGGGCCAGCGTCAACTTTGGAAGCGGTGCACTGTGGGAAGCTATCCCACAGTTCCCGCACTCCCCGCTGCCCATTGGAATTCTGGGATTTCCCCCCAATGCATGCTGGGGGAAAAAATGTGTCGAGGGTGGTTTTGGGTAACTGTCATCATTGAACCGTCAATCACGCCCTCCCGCCCCGAAAGCGCATGCGGGCAATCTGTTCGTGCACTTTTCTGCTCAGTGACAGCGAGGGCACCACAGCACTGCGAGCACGGAGCCTGCTGCAGTTATGGCCGTTGTCAACTCCTCGCACTTTATCGTCCACCTCTTCCACAGTCAGCTGCTGAGAAATAGGGCTACTTTTCAATGGTGCTGCGAGCACTGGTGGACCATGGGGGACGTTTTACCAACATCAACGTCGGGTGGCCAGGCAAAGTTCATGACGCGCGTGTTTTCAGGAACTCTGCTCTGTTTAGACGCCTGCAGGAAGGTAGTTTCTTCCCGGACCACAAAATAACTCTTGGGGATGTGCAGATGCCTATAGTGATCGTCGGGGACCCAGCCTACCCACTAATGCCCTGGCTCGTGAAGCCCTATGCAGGCACCTTGCACAGCGACAAGGAACTCTTCAAGTACCAGCAAGCAGCGAGCAGCATGCCCTGTGACTGTTCAGTTTCTTTACAGAGAAGCTGAACCTGCCCATTTCTTTACCAAGTGACTGTTGACTAGCATCTGCATTACATACCCCGTCCACCCCGCTTCCCCCACTTCCAACACACGTTTAAAAATAAAATACATGTTCCACTGTAACTGTACAATGGTTTCTTTATTGATGACTTTGCGTTAAAGGGTTGAAACTGGGACGCGGACTGTGCTGGGTAGGGTGTGCGGTGATGTAAAGACCACCTCTAAACTCGAGGAATGACAGGCTCCTGCTACCAGAGCAGTCTGCAGTGCCGGACTGGTTGTTTCAACGGAGCCTGCCATCCCTCCTTTTTGGAACTCTGTGTGCGGGGGCTATGTGGCCTTGCGGCAGGGGAGGACGGATACAGATTCCAGGACAGGGACCATTGCATGAGATCTGTAACCCCCCTCCCCCGCTACAAAGTCACGTACCCCCAACCCACACAGAACCTGCAAACCACCTCCCATACCGACCAGGGTGCCTACTGACTGCACTGTGTGTGTGACCTGCTGCTGATCCTGCACCCATGTCTGTACCCTGGTAAAGGTGATTGTCCTGTCAAATTACCAACCCCCTTCCCCCCCTTCAAACACAATTAACAGTAATTAACAGAAAAGTATGTTTTATTATCAACTAGACAGTTAGGGGATGAAACTGGGACGGGGCTTGGGTGAGGCGGGAAGGAAAGGACTTCTCAAAATTTAGGGTATGAGAGCTTTTGGGTACTTGAGCACTCTGCTGGGGTGCAGTGACAGTTTTCACGGCCCCTGGTGCCCCTCCTTCTGGTTATTTTGGGTGAGGGGGGTATGGGACTTTGTGGCGGGGGAGGGCGGTTGCAGATACACTGCAGGGGGGCTCTGTCCTCCTGCCTGCGGTCCTGCAGAACATGCACAAGGCGCCAGAGCGTGTCCGTTTGCTCCCTCATTAGTTCAAGCAGCGTTTGAGTCGCCTGCTTGTCTTCCTCACGCCATCTCTCCTCCCGTTCGCTGTGTGAGCGCTGGTACAGAGAGAGGGTCTCCCTCCACTGGCTCTGCTGGTCCACCTCGTCTCGGGAGCACCCCATAAGTTCAGCGAACATCTTGTCCCGTGTCTTTTTCTTTCGCCGCCTAATCTTTGCCAGCCTCTGTGAGGGGGATACTGTGGCAGGTCTGGAGACAGTCGAAGCTGTGTGATGGGAAAAAGGGAGTGAATTCCTTGCAAAGATACATTTTTGCGAACAATGAACACAGTCTAGTCTGTCTCTGTGAATTCTGGGTTGAGATCCCAGTGCCTGATGGGGCAAAAACCATTTTCGCGGGTGGTTCTGGGTAAATGTCGTCAGTCATCCCTTCCTCAGGGAAAGCAACGGCAGACAATCATTTTGAGCCCGTTTTCCCTGGATTGCCCTGGCAGACGCCACAGCGTGGCAACCATGGAGCCTGTTTTGCCTTTTGTGCCTGTCACCGTATGTGTACTAGATGCCGCTGACAGAGGCGGTCCAGCAGCGCTACACAGCAGCATGTTTTTGCTTTTGCATGACAGCAGAGATGGTTACCAGCCATACTGTACCATCCACCATACCATAAACTGGTAATAAGATGATCATGGTTACCAGTCCTTTTGAACTGCACCATTTGCTGCTGTCATAAGTGCCCCTGGCTGAGATCAGCCAGGGGCGCAAAAGCCAAAATTGGGAATGACTCCCTGAGTCAATCCCTCCTTTTCGGTATCTAAAAATAGAATCAGTCCTGCCTAGAATATGGGCAAGTGTACTAGAGAACCACTGTATCAGAGAACCAGAGAGCACAGCTGCTCTATGTCAGATCCTGCAGAAATTATGAGCTGTATGCTATTCACAGGGGGTGCTCCTGCAACAACCCCACCTGTTCATTCTGTTCTTCCCCCAGCCTTCCTGGGCTACCATAGCATTGTCCCCCCACTTGTGTGATGAAGTAATAAAGAATGCAGGAATAAGACACAGTGACTTGTTAGTGAGAAATGAGTGGAAGGCAGCCTCCAGCTGCTATGATAGTCCAGACAGGACAGTAAGGAGTGTGGAGGAGAGGAGCCCAGCATCCCTCTGCTAGTCCAGGGGCAATTGAATCTTTTCTTTACACATGAAGGGTGGGGGCTGATGGAGCTCAGCCCTCTGTTGCTATGATGAGGACGGTTACCAGCCATACTGCACCATCTACCAGGAAAAATTAGGAGCAGGCGCCCTTGATCGACCTAACGGATGCTAGTCGGCATGGTTACCAGTCCTTTTGCACTGCCCCATGTGCCAATAGGCTGATGATGACGATGGATATCAGTCATATTGTACCGTCAGCCACCCATGGCGGGGGGGGGGGTGCTGAGTGCTGCAGCATCGCATCTATCTGCAGCATTCAGTAAAGATAGGGTGACATGTAAAAGAGTCAAGAGAGGATTGTTTTCCCTTTCACTTCTGGGGGTGGGTGGGGAGGGTGCGTAAATTGCCGAGCTATGCCCTGACCCACCGTGGACACTGTGTTTGACCCTAGAAGCATTTGGAGCTCAGCCAAGAATGCAAATGCTTTTCAGAGACAGCAGGAACTGTGGGATACCTTGTGTCCTCAGTCCCTCCTCCCTCCATGAGCGTCCATTTGATTCTTTGGCTTTCCGTTACGCTTGTCACGCATCAGCGTGCTGAGTCTCTGCTATGCCGGAGATTTTTTAAAAATACTTTGGACCAGGTGTAACATTACAGTAATTCCCCTAATTAGATGCAGGAGTCTCCGAGCAAGATCACCCTGAGGACGGTCACTGAAGGAGATAGAGAGCGCATGCTGCGTGAAAGCCAGCACAAACCAGGGCCCTATGCAGCCGTGCTCGGGGTGGCAATGCTCCCTGAGTACCTCATGAAAGCCTGGCGCGGAAAAGTGTGCTACCACGGAGCACCCAATAAGGCAGCTCTCCCCAGGAACCTCCTGTGGAGGCTTTTCGATTACCTCCAGGAGAGCTTCGTGGAGATCTCCCAGGAGGATTTCTGTTCTATCCCCATATATATAGAGACCTCCTTTTCACATACTTCAGATTCCTGTTATATTAAGAATAAAAGTTTACATGTTTAAAGCACTTACCGACTGCTCCTTCCCCTGATTCAGGGTCTGGGTTAATGGCCGGGGAGGGTTTGTAGGGGATCTCCGTGACGGTGATGAAGAGATCCTGGCTGTCGGGGAAACCAGCGTTGTAAGCGCTGTCACCTGCCTCGTCCTCCACAAACCCTTCCTCATCTTCCCCGTCCGTGAACATCGCCGAGGAACTGTCCGTCGACACTGTCCCATTGTCAGAGTCTATGGTCACTGGTGGGGCAGTGGTGGCAGGCTCCGTAGCGTCCGTTTCCGCTTTGATTTTTTGGTAGCCTTGTCTGGGGTCCTTGATTTTCAAGCGGCGCTGCGTTGCATCCCGCCTGTATCCTCTGTCTCTCATGGCTTTGGAGACCTTCTCGTAGGTCTTTGCATTCTGTTTTTTGGAGCGCAGCTCCGAAAGCACAGACTCCTTGCCCCACACACCGATCAGATCCAAGACTTCCTGGTCAGTCTATGCTGGGTCCCTCTTTCTATTCAGAAATTACATGAACTCCTCTGCTGGAGAGCTCTGCATTGCTGCCGGTGTTGCTGAGCTTGCCCCGATGTCCAACCACAAAATGAGATTCAAACTGTCCAGACGGGAAAAGGAATTCAAATTTTCCCAGGGTTTTTCCTGTGTGGCTGGTCAGAACATCGAAGCTCGGACTGCTGTCCAGAGCGTCAACAGAGTGGTGCACTGTGGGATAGCTCCCGGAGCTACTAAGTTCGATTTGCATCCACACCTAGCCTAATTCGACATAGCCATGTCGAATTTAGCACTACTCCCCTCGTCGGGGAGGAGTACAGAATTCGAACTAAAGAGCCCTCTAGGTCGAATTAAATGGCTTTGTGGTGTGGACGGGTGCACGGTTAATTCGAATTAACGCTGCTAAATTCGAATTAAAGTCCTAGTGTAGACCAGGCCTAAGAGGAATCTTATAATATACATTTACAATATGACTTGGAAAACCATTTGTTGCACCACTGTACAAACAGCATACTTTGTTGTCCCCCAAGCAGAGACAATGGGACATTGATAAATAGATTGTCAATGTATAACCTGGACTTTTAGTGTTAAATCATACTGGCATATTATAATAATCTGCCTTTTTAAACTAAAATATCTGACTTTTAAATGCTGTGTACCGTGGTAAGGTGAGAACACTGATTGTTTTTCAGTTTTCTCTGATATTATTTATCACAAACATTTACATTGTGCTTCTCTCTCATGCTAATTACCAGGCTGCAATGTTTTTCTTTTCTGCTGCTATCACAGAAAGAAACAGATGAGAATAAGCATCATTATGAAGGGTAAAAAGCAATATAATATGCTTTCACCTGGAAGTCACATATCCTTTTCATCTTTCCTTACTTCAACACTTACTCATCCATCTCTCCGAGTATTGTTGATTTCACAGCCAACACATTTTTCTATAGTAAACACTTCTCCACTGAATGAGGGCTCAGCATGAATACTAACTTCTGCAGCCTAAAGGTACGTCTACACTACGGGACTATTCCGAATTTGCATAAACCGGTTTTGTAAAACAGATTGTATAAAATCGAGTGCGCGCGGCCACACTAAACACATTAAATCGGTGGTGTGCGTCCACGGTCCGAGGCTAGCGTCGACTTCTGGAGCGTTGCACTGTGGGTAGCTATTAGGCAGCTATCCCATACTTCCTGCAGCCTCCCCCGCCCCTTGGAATTTCCGGGTTGAGATCCCAGTGCCTGATAGGGCAAAAATCATTGTCGCGGGTGGTTCTGGGTAAATGTCGTCAGTCACTCCTTCCTCTGGGAAAGCAATGGCAGACAAGCATTTTGCGCCTTTTTTCCCTGGATTGCCCTGCCAGATGCCATAGCATGGCAATCATGGAGCCTGTTTTGCCTTTTGTGACTGTCACCGTATGTGTACTAGATGCCGCTGACAGAGGCGATTCAGCAGCGCTACACAGCAGCATGCTTTTGCTTTTGCATGACAGCAGAGATGGTTACCAGCCATACTGCACCATCTACCAATCCATAAATTGGTAAAAAGATGATCATGGCTACCAGTCGTTTTGCACCATTTTCTGCTGTCATAAGTGCCCCTGGCTGCTCTTAGCCAGGGGCGCAAAAGCCAAAATTGGGAATGACTCCCAGAGTCAATCCCTCCTTTTTGGTATCTAAAAATAGAATCAGTCCTGCCTAGAATATGGGCAAGTGTACTAGAGAACCACTGTATCAGAGAGCACAGCTGCTCTGTGTCAGATCCTGCAGAAATTATGAGCTGTATGCTATTCACAGGGGGTGCTCCTGCAACAACCCCACCTGTTGATTCCGTTCTTCCCCCCAGCCTTCCTGGGCTACCGTAGCATTGTCCCCCCACTTGTGTGATGAAGTAATAAAGAATGCAGGAATAAGACATAGTGACTTGTTAGTGAGAAATGAGTGGAAGGCAGCCTCCAGCTGCTATGATAGTCCAGACAGGACAGTAAGGAGTGTGGAGGAGAGGAGCCCAGCATCCCTCTGCTAGTCCAGGGGCAATTGAATCTTTTTTTACACATGAAGGGTGGGGGCTGACAGAGCTCAGCCCCCTGTTGCTATGATGACAATGGTTATCAGCCATACTGCACCATCTACCAGGAAAAATTAGGGCCAGGCGCCCTTGATTGACCTGACTGATGCTAGTCAGCATGGTTGCCAGCCCTTTTGCACTGCCCCATGTCCCAATAGGCTGATGATGAGGACGGGTACCAGTCATTTTGCACCATCAGCCACCCATGGCGGGGGGGGAGCAAGGATTTTGGTGTTCAGTGCTGCAGCATCGCGTCTATCTGCAGCATTCAGTAAAGATAGGGTGACATGTAAAAGAGTCAAGAGAGGATTGTTTTCCCTTTCACTTCTGGGGGTGGGTGGGGGGTGCGTAAATTGCCGAGCTATGCCCTGACCCACCGCGGACACTGTGTTTGACCCTAGAAGCATTTGGAGCTCAGCCAAGAATGCAAATGCTTTTCAGAGAGACTGCAGGAACTGTGGGATAGCTTGAGTCCTCCAGTCCATGAGCGTCCATTTGATTCCTTGGCTTTCCGTTACGCTTCTCACGCAGCAGTGCGCTGAGTCCCTGCTATGGCGTCTGTCTGGAGATTTTTTAAAAATGTTTTTTAATTCGTCTTCTGTAGCGGAGCGCTGACCGAACAGATTTGCCTGCCCTTACAGCGATCACGTCCGCATGGTCCATGCGGGAGCTCTTTCTTTATTTTGATTTTTAGCTGCATTGCCACACATGCTGATCGGAGCTCCACGCTGGGCAAACAGGAAATATTCAAAAGTTCGCGGGGCTTTTCCTGTCTACCTGGCCACTGCATCCGAATTCAGATTCCTGTCCAGAGCGGTCAGTGGTGCACTGTGGGATACCGCCCGGAGGCCAATACCGTCGATCTGCGGCCACACTAACCCTAATCCGATATGGTAATACCGATATTAGCGCTACTCCTCTCGTTAGGGAGGAGTACAGAAACCGGTTTAAAGAGCCATTTATACCGATATAAAGGGCCTCTTAGTGTGGACGGGTGTGGCGTTAAATCGGTTTAAGGCTCCTAAAACCGGTTTAAACGCGTAGTGTAGACCAGGCCTAAGACTGAGGTACCTTGGCCACAAAATACAGAGCCCTGTTCAATAGCATCAAACTCCTTCACTTGAACGTGCACTGAAATTGATCATAAACTATTCCTGACATCAATGAGTGCAAAAATCATGCATTGATGTCAGTTTCCACATAGTAAATAATGGCTGGATCAGGCAGTGAATGTTTTATAAATACATATAGCAAAAAATAATACTCCATTCAGCGACATACACAATCCTGTTTTACTAAACTTTATTTTTTAGAAATAGAAACAAGGAGAGGTTAATTAACAAAAGTTCATTTAAAAGAAAAAAGTCTACTCACCATAGAAAAGATAAATGGATAAGTAGATGGATGTCTAGGAAAAGTGTGAGGATGACTACCTCTCCCAGGAAACAGAAAGTATGTCCAAGCTGTTTGCTTACGTGGGTAACTTTCTCTGCAAGTACCTCCTGCTTCTATTCGCTTAAAGAAAGGTAAAAGACACTTGGAGATTCACAGCTAGATTCTGACTCTGAACAAAAATGTAATTCAAAGCCAGTCAGCTGTAGCTCTAGGGTTGGCGTAGCAACCCAGTGCTCATTGTCTGCCTAAACTCAATGTAACCCCAATCAAGTGTTCCAGGCAACATAGGAAGTTTGGGACAGAGACAAGTATTAAACCCAGATCTTCTCAATAAGTCCAGGGAACTTAATCAAAAGAATATCCTTCCTGTTTGCAAGCACTCATTGCTGAACAGTGTTCCTTATTGAAATTGTTGCAATACAGTTCAATACAATGCAGAATACAGATGTTGGGAGAGTGTTAGTACAAAAGTGGTACGGTATGGGTGTCATCCAGGAAGAAGAAATGTTATAGAAGGTAAAATAGCTGCCATCACATGTTGCGGTGTAACAGCTGCCGATTCCATGTGTTTACCAAAAAAAACACCATCACACACACACAAATCCTTCACAAATTATTGGTTCTTTATTGGCAAAGTAAAATTAACATTTTGAATGCTTAAGAGCATTTGCAAAAATAAAGAAAAGCTTTTCAAGTTGAAGAAAGGATGAGCTACAGACTTAGAAAAAAATCTAGCACACCTTGGATGGCACATAAAAATTGATGTAATTCTACCAGCTTCCAGAAACCTTGTAGCTATGATACTATATCAAAAGTATTAGTTTGTTTTTATTCAAAGAGTGGCACATCTGCATTTCAGTATTTCCCCAGGCTTAAACACATTCTGCTCTAACTACAATTACACAGAACCTCTCATCCTATGACATACATTTCACTTTCATTTTATTTTTGTCTTACAGGTTTGGTTTTTGTTGTTTTTGTTTGGTTTTTTGTTTGTTTGTTTTTTCTTCATGCTAGGGATTTTTTTGTGCTTGTATTTGCATTTGAAATGTTCACTTCTTTACTGATATGGAGTTGCTTTATTTTTTTATATTTTTAAAGGAGATATCCTGTTTCCATCAAAAAGATATGCAATTCCTCTGTGATAATAGTGTGTCTTACTTAGTAATATGACTATTTGTAGAACTGAACTGCTCCATGTTTAGATCTATCATTTCTTTATCCATTCACTGTGTTTTATACATACCATTTAGAAAGGTTACATTGAGGATGAGTGCATGGTAATATATGGTTTTAAGCAACAATTTTTATGGTCTCCAAAAACAATGTATGGGATGCTGCACTTGAAATATAGCTGTGAAACTTTAGGGTAGGTTTGAGCCTAGACATACTTGGTAATACAGACAGAGAATGAGTACATTGATATTGATAATTGCTTTACCATTTTGTACGTGTTTTCAGGCATCACTTTCAGAAGTACTCCTCTGGAAGAAGATACTTCCATGAATTATCAATGCTCGTTTACTGGCACTGTAGATTTCTCGATTGGGCAATCTGTGTAGGTCTGCAGGGACTGTACCTAGTACCTACCAATAGTGGGCATTCAATTCTTCTACAGGGGAACAAGCAAGTACTCTTAGAACATGTATGCAATTTATATGGAGATCCTGGTAGTTATTCCTGTTAGAAAGCAGAAACCTTCAAAGAAGGTTTCCATGGGACAATACGTTGCTAATCTTGGCTAGAGCATACATTAATCCTCATGTTGTTATGCTCAAAATGCTGTTTGTCAGAAATCAAGGCTCTTGAGCATAGCTTACTGCAACCACTAGACTTAATTTCATACAAATTTGGTAGCAAATTTGAGCTTTTTGGTTTAATTTTAAAGACCCTTTTACAGTACATAAAACTGCTAGCCACTAGACTCAGGGAAATTAGAGATAGACAAGGGGACTTAGGTTTATGTAGTCCAACCCCCTTACAGTGCCAGTTGTTATCTGCAGTATGAGCAGAACCAATCTACAATCACTTTGGAAGCCATTGAAAATTGCTACACATTTTTCAATTTGTTTATAATCAAAATCAGCACCTTGAATTGCACTCAAAGCTCATCATGATTCGGATCCTTTCTTGTGTATCCTAGAGAGAACTCCTCTTGTAATGGTCAGCTGACAGTTACTAAATATGTTCATCATCTGGAGGCACTTTAAAGCAGAGGAGAGAGCAGGTATTAGCTCAGAAGCATGAAAACACACCTCTAATGATTCACAGCAGGTAAAAATATTGTTTAAAAGGGTCCTGCAGAAATGTATAATGCAAGGGAAAGTTTCTCAGTCCCTGCCTCTTAAAAAAACCATGACATTGATAGTTTTATGCCTCTTCACTTCTTCCTCCAGTTTTACAAATTGCTCTCATTTTGCTCTCTTGTTCATCCTCCTTCCCTGAGCAGTTACAGATCACCTTTCCTCCACCTGCAGCTCCAGTTCCTCCTCTACTTATCCTTTTTGTTCCCTCAGAAACCCCAATATTCCCTTCTTTTTATTTTTTCTATCTCTCCCCTCCCCCCCCAAAAAAATCAGTCCTTATTTGTCCATTCTTGACGACCATTTTTCCTCTATTCCTTTATAAAGCCCCAATTTGTTCCTACTTCTTCCCTAGGAATGACTAGTTTTCCAGCATGAAAACCTGGTTTTTAGTGGATATACAAATGAGATAGCCACACAAGCTCCCACTCCTAGGGAAAAGATTATTTTGCCAATATGGTGCCCTTGTATCGATTAAATAAGAGTTCTGATATGAAATGAATTGGCAAGGGATCAGTGAACACTGCAATAACTTTGGGTATTTTTAAAAAGAAAAAAGTAACCTAAAGTTTATGTATTTGGCTGCTGTATCTGCACAATACATTTTGTAGAATGGTTATACAGCTTTTTTACTTCATTCTGTGTATCGTATGTCTAAGTACAGCCAAAAGTTCAAGCTAAGTTCAAGCTATCTTTATATTACTTGGCCAAGAGTGCAGTAACAGGGAAAAGGGTCTCTCACTCTCCCTTTCTTTCTTGGGTCTTTATCTACTGTATAGCACAACATCTGCTCTCCAGATAACCTTCCTTACCCACTTGCTAGTAGGGGTAGGGGGAAAGTTGGAGAGGGACAAGGAGTGGTCAGAGCTCTGACTCGGAGCAAGAGGGGTGCAGAGAATGTGTGGCCACCCAAAGAAAGGGAGATGTATCATTTAATGGGTGTATAATACACATAAGAAACTATACCATTATGTACTGATCCAAGAGATAAAAATAATTCTTGAGTGAGTCTTTCTGGGTTGTTATACAAATAATATTTTAAAATAACTTAAATATACGTATTTTTTTCTTACAGACCTGTTCTTTGACAGTGAGTTTTATGCGTGTGAAAGTAAATTATAAGTCCTAGAAATGAACTTTCATTCCAAGCTTAAACTGAATCCAAACTTTTTTTTATTATTAAAGATAAGAAAAGAGTTAAGCGAACATTTTCTATTATTTTTCTTTTCAACATCCTTATTCTTTCTTTGGTTTCGATCAGTACAGAAGCATGAAGGTTCTGAACTACCACAAGAAAAGCTATCCTCAAGGTATTTCCAACATGAATGGAAGAGGAGAAAAAAAAAGTAGTACTGGAAGTTTCATGGGAAAACTTGTTCTCACAGGGGTCCCATCCCAATTTTTCAGCTTCACCAGGATCATTTCAGATTCAGATAACAACCTGTACTTTGGCGGTGCTTATCTAAAGCAAACTGGACCTCTGAAATTTTTTAAGTTAGTCCTTCATTACTTAATGTCTATTGATTACCCTGTTGTCCTATCTATCACTTCTGCAGTATCCAGAACCTAATATCTACTGTATTTTCCTTGCAGATTGGAATAAAGGTAAAGACTGTGAAATGTATGCTATGAGAACAAGAAAATAAAAAATATTGAGAGAACAGAAAGAATATATATTTTTAAAGGTGATAATGTCTTAAACAAAAATGCCACTTAGTTCTAAAACGATTACACCCACACACCACCACCACTACCTACAAAAGGAGCATTAGAGCCTTCTAATAACGATTAAAGGTTTCTGGGTAAAATTACAAATTAAGGAATGAAACAGCATTTTCCTCTAGACCCCTGCCTGGAAATTTTTTTTATTGCATTATTATAAGTAGTTTGCTGAGCTTAATAGCGTCTCCCCATGCTAATTCAAGTGTTATATTTCTCTCTGTGCTGCTACAATACCTGGAACAGCATATATTTTAAGTGATTGAAATGAATTCAAGTCTCAACCCTTCAAGACTAAGCCAAGGGAAAAATATAACAAAGAAAAATGAGTTTTAAGTAGAAAGAATGCAGATGGAATAGGAGAAATGCCAACAATTTATACAGGATACCAACAAATTAAAAAAAAAGTTACTGAGATGGGAACAAACAGAATTTGCTCATGTTTTTTGCTGACACAAATGGTCATGCATAGAAGGCAGTTCATTCTTATACCATAAGTTAGACCGACTATGTGTTCTTCTTCCCTATCCAATATACTTCACAAGCTTTTAGTAGAGCTCTACTTAGATACTATAGACAATAAAAATAATTGTATATTGATTACTATATTAAACACATTATAACCTGGCTTTTTAGGCAGGTTTTTGTGGACAGTGGCCACATTCATTTCAATAATAAGAATTCTTTGAATGAAACATGAGTAGACTAAAGGACTTTAGGTGTCTAACTGCCACTTAAAATGCCTAAGCCTAAAATTTAGATAATCAAAACCCCCGTTCAGCTGCTGCCTCAAGCTGTAGGCACCTAATTTCCCTAGGCATCTAAGTTTCTGGTGATAGAGTCCTAATGGCACCTAAAAATCTACCATTGGGCATGTGAACAGCCACCTAAGTCCTGATGCCCAGTATGTACTTCATGCTTAAACTCTCAAATTAGGTATTTCTCTGCTCGTCTCACCTCTAGAGTCCAATCCAGTGGGCAAGCTCAGAAGCTGCCTTAGAGCAGGATCCAGGCCCTCAGCCAAGGGAACACCTAGCAATGGCATAACCACTAGGCTATGGAGTATTCTGAGGTGGGTCTTTATCTTTCCTGTCAAAGCTTTGTCCTGAATACTTAAATATTGTACTTTGTACTGAATTGTTAAGTATTCATTGTGGCAAGGAAGCAACTCATTCTGTAGCCTAGTGGTAGGACACTTACTTGGAACAGGTGAGGGGAACCAAGTTCAAGTTGCTGCTCAAATCACTATTTAAGTATTTTATACACTGTGGAATGGCTCCACCAGGAAAGATTGAGAGACCCATATTGCAGAAGACACTATAGACCAGTTGTGAGGGCACTCTTCAGAGCAGTGAAAGACCTGGGTCAATTCCTTCCTTCTTTCAGGCAGAGTGGGGCTTTTAATTGGTGTGAGTGTCGAATTACTGAGCTACTATGTATAAAGGGAAACTCCTCCTCAGTTCTTGGTGAGAAAGGACTGACCTAGGTTAGGAACCCATCTCCAGGAAAGGGTTCATGGCTGTGAATCTCTAGTGAAGATATGTGCCTAAGTCTGAGACTGGAATGAAGCTTAGGTCAGACCTTTCCTAGGTATTTCCTATTGGTTATTTTAGGCAACTCCCTGCTCAGCTTGCTGGATCCTATTCTTGGACACCTAAGTCACCCTGTGCACTGCAAAGGGAGCCTGCACACCTACCTAGGCTGTGGATTTCACAAGATGGCAGGGTACCTACAATTAAGCATTGCAGCACAGAGCCTAAATTCCCTGTGTGGTTGTATCCCCAAGGCTCATAATAACTTTGAATCTGGAGAAATTTTAGGATTTAGTGCATCCGAAGAAGTGAGCTGTAGCCAACAAAAGCTTATGCTCAAATAAATTTGTTAGTCTCTAAGGTGCCGCAAGTACTCCTGTTCTTTTTAGGATTTAAGTAATCCAGAAAGTCACTCTAGGCTAGTTGCTTTTAAATATAAAGCCATTAGTCACTACTTCATTTTTTTAAGCATTAGCTTGCCATCTTTATGATTGCATGATATAGCTTTTTGGCATTGTCATCTTAAAAATTAGACATAAAACCAAAGTCCTGACCACTTACTGAAGGGCCCTAATCCATTTAATGTGGATGTAAGATCTCAACTGCTGTTTCTGCTAAGAGCTTTTCATATAGGCCTGGAGTCCACAGCTTGGCCTGGGCCATGGGGGCTGGCAAACAGAGAACAATACATAGCTAAGAGAGAGCTGGGGTAAACAGATAACCTTGTGTGTTTCAAGTCAGTGAGTGGAGTTAGCATAACTCCAAATGTAATTGGGCATCCTTATCATGAGTTATAGACACATGCACTGAGAAAGGCCTCACGGTTACTCCCTAATGCAGGGAGGAGATAGTGGTACAATACCCCTCAGATCCCAGACAGAGTTCACAGAGAGGCCTAATATGATTGACATGAGTTATGACACCATCCCCTCACAGATGTATGCCAATCCTAGCCCACAGAAATGCCAAGGTAAACTTATAAACTATTGTGTACTAATTACTGATTTTTTGCTTTAAATCTCCAGTAATGAACCTGTTGGTCAACTGGGAGAGCTGCTACCTCATTTCCCTGGAGCCCCAAATTAGGATTTGACCTATACACTTTAATAGACATAGTTTGGGGGTAATTATCTGTGTGCCAGCAATATGTTAATTTCAGCCTTGTGCGGAGCCATTATGTAATCTTTTAGACCATTGGCTTATTGTGCTGATCTTGTCTTGCTGCTTGAACCTATGCAGGGGCTTGGGAAAACCCATCCCCATTGCTTCTCTCCACTCAATGAGCACCCTATATAATCTATTGTAATTAATTGTTCTGCAGTGTCTCCAACCCTAATAAGCAAGGTGACACTCCACAGTGCTGTGCGTAATAAACTCCTGTGCTTGACTGTACACGGTGTGTATTTATGTTCCTTCAGTTTGAGGGTTCGTCCGGGATTTGATTAGGGGCATGCATCCCAAAATGTATGCCAAATCAATATGGGTTGCTCCAAATTTAAATCCCACCCTACAGATATCAAGATGTACACATTTCCCCCCCGAAAAGTAATCAATAGGACACAGTTTCAGAACCACTGGGTTATTTCATTCTGCTAATCTAAAATTCTCTTATTTCTTTAATTGGATATATTCATTTGGCTCACTCCCAGCCATGGAATGGATGCTAGCATTATTTTAATGATGCCTCCCCTGAGGTGATGGCATTTTGATGGTGAGTGAAGTGATGTGATCCTTACATCTATAGGTACAATATTTGAGTCCTGAGCTTGAAAATCTATGCATGCAGGTGGGCTGTTACCTACATGTGGAACCCCTTTGGAGTCAGTGGGACTCCACCCAGGTGCAGCAGTCCACCTGCACAAAGCCAGCTGTAGGACTGGGAGCCATAGTTTGTCATTCTGTGAAGCTCTTTGAGGCAGTAAATATGCCCAGTAGCCTGTGATGGAATGTTAGATGGGTGGGATCTGAGTTACTACAGAAAATTCTTTCCTGGATGTCTGGCTGGTGAGTCTTGCCCACATGCTCAGGGTTTAGCTGATCGCCATATTGGGGGTCAGGAAGGAATTTTCCTCCAGGGCAAATTGACAGAGGCCCTAGGGCTTTTTCACATTCCTCTGCAGCGTTGGGGCACGGGTCACTTGCTGAAGGATTCTATGCATCTTGAAGTCTTTAAACCATGATTTGAGGACTTCAGTAGCTCAGACATAGGCTAGGGGTTTATTAGAGGAGTGGGTGGGTGAGATTCTGTGATCTGCATTGTGCAGGAGGTCAGATTAGACGATCGTAATGGTCCCTTCAACCCTTAAAGTCTATGTCTCTTTGTTTATAACTCTATGCTTATGAAGGATGCTAGCTAAACTAATGTTAACAATTATGATGAGGATAAAGGTGGTCATTCCTATTATTGTTCCTTCATCCATCTGCATGCAGACTCAGTGATCTTCAGAAATGCTGCAAGGCTGTTTAGTTTCTCAGGGTACATCTGATGGGGGTGGACTGACTGATGTGTTAATGGGTTGGGAAGTAGAGATCTTATTTATAATGTTTTTGACATTTAATGGACATCAATCCACTAGAATATGGATGAATTTTATTTATAAATAGTGTAGAAGTGGCTAGAGCATGGGATAGGTGTTTTCCATCAATGTGATGATTCATAATTTTGGAGCAAAGTTGCTGATGACACTGATTTACACAAGTTAATCAGATACCAAAAACAATATAATCACTGTTTGGGACTGAAGAAACTGATGTTACTTTGTTTTTCAAGTAACTAACTAAATGAATCAACTTTCTTGCACCAGTTTGAACACCGTTCGCAGGGGCGGCTCCAGGCCCCAGCACGCCACGCGCGTGCTTGGGGCAGCAAGCCGCGGGGGGTGCTCTGCCGGCGCCGCGAGGGCGGCAGGCAGGCTGCCCTCAGCGGCTTGCCTGCGGAGGGTCCGCTGGTCCCGTGGCTTCGGCGGACCTTCCGCAGGCATGCCTGTGGGAGGTCCGCTGAAGCCGCGGGACCGGCAGATCCTCCGCAGGCAGACCGCCGGAGGCAGCCTGCCTGCTGTGCTTGGGGCGGCAAAATCCCTAGAGCTGCCCCGACTGTCCGCATGACTGTTAACTTCTGTATTAAGACTCCCCACATAGCTGCTTTCTATGACAGGCCTCATGTCACTATAGAAGTCCTCACATACATGTGAGAAGCAGATAAACCTGCCAAAACCCAGTAATAACTAAGAATATTAAGTAAAGAGGCATATTGTTTTGTGTCTGTCTGTGAGAGACAACAGCAGCAATAGTATTGGGAGTCTAAGTGTGACAGCTGGCATAGGACTTTGGAGGAGAACTGTTTTTTCCTTCTTCAAAAGGTAGAAATCTTCAAGCCAGAGATATGACATTTTTGTAAAGTATAGGTTTCATCAAGGATTCAGCCAAAAGCTTCACCATGGCAACTACTATACCTCAAAAAACCAACTGATGCAAACTGAAAGATTAGAATAGAGCTGTGTAATTTAACTCTTTTCCCCAGCATGTCAATGCATTTGATTGCCACAAAGGGGGCATGCTTTTTGCCCAACCCCCACTCCTCCCCCAACACCCCCACCCCAAAAAAAAAACAACCTCATCACACCACAGGAAGGAGGTGGAGGGGTATATTTCATGTACCTTATCAAAATGCAAGAGATCACAATAAAAAAACATTTGTCAACTATTACTAACACAATGGTTTCTGAAAGCAGTTTTTCCTTACGCTTGGAAATGAAATAACTTTGATATCTCTTGGATATTTTAGTGGTGGCCACTATGTGCCAAAAGTGTCCTATCTGATTTTTGCCATTGCAAACTACTTCAGCAACTTGGCCAGGAGCTAAAGGGCCACAATTACTGTGGACTGCAGGTTCCAGCATGTTTCATTCAAGCTGCCTGGTTGCATTACATGCAGTGGTCTTTGGTCTTTGTGTGCTGCACTTTTGAATAACAGATTAGGGTGGCCTCTGGCCATGTTGTAGAACCAATGAGCCACATTTGGCTACTCCTAATGCACATCTGCAGCCACACACTGGGCTTTCTGTTTGCTCATAAAATTAGCATAGCAATGACAGCTTTAAAACCTATTTTTACCTTCTAAGAGTGCTAAATATTGATGCAGAATGAAACATATATAATAGCAAGTAAAGATGCACACTAACACAGGTATACCTGTACTCAACTTAATCAAAAGACATTTAATGTTCATGAAGACAAATATAGCTGATGTGTCCTGGCCCTCCATTCATTTGAATGATGTTCTATTAATATAGCTGCTTGGACATAAGAACATTCTCTAAAAGCAATTTAATGTTAGTGAAAGGTATAGAAGCTCCTTAATCAGTGCCATTAAGTGCTTCTACATGGTAGTTCAAGATACAGCTACTATGTGTATTTTATGACATGACAAATGCTGGTTTTCAAATGTATTTAGAAGTGGTCCTGACTATAGCTATGTTGAAGGGAGAAGCCCTTGGTTGGGTCGATATAACTGTGTCCCCAGGGGGTGCTGATTTTTCACATCTCTGAGCGATGTATTTATAATGATGTAAGTTTATAGTATATCGCCGGCCTTATTGTGCAGCATGCTGGGGTGTAAGTCTGCATGCAGTGTATTAACTGTCATATTGCTTAATGGGAGTAGCTGAAAAAATAAGGTGGATTTGTCTCAGTAAGTATCTAAACCCTTTGTAAACAAAATCCAAATTCAAAGCCTCTAGTATCTTCCCCCAACAAAAGCCATTGGTATGTTTGGGTTTGGGTGAAGCTTAATTGAAGCTGGTGGGTATAGCAGCCATCCTTCATTCAGGACAAAGATAAAAGCAATCAAGCTTCTTTATGGAATAGAGAAGGGACAGAAAACCAAGGACAAGAGGAGAAGGACTTGTAGCATGATCCTGAGAAAAAGACCCAAGACCCCAAATTTTGACTAAAAGCTCAAGTCAAAAGGAGTAACACTATTCTTATACAACAATATAATCTGCTCATATATGATACTGTCTGGCATACACAAGGTATTTCAAGGTGCTTTATAATCCATACACAGGACCAACACATAGTCCTACACATATACACATAGTCCTACACATATATTTAATATATAATCTTTTCCTTCTCACCACTACTCCATTGCTCCTAATCAACTGGGACTGTTCAATTCTTTTTGGAGCAGAATGAGCAACATGCCTGGAATTAGTGTGAGAATCTGTGGTGGTGCTAGGGAATGGGTGTTAAACAGAAGACAAGAAATCAGCCAGGGACAACACCATGATTCTCAAGGTGGCACAAGTTATTACCATGGAGCTCTGCCAGCCTAAAGTAGTTCAAACTCTGCACTGATCTAGATGGGTATCAGCACTGGAACATGAGCAGTAGTTATCACATTAGCACTTCAGACTGTGTTTGGTGCCTAGAACGACATGAGTTAGGAGCTCTCTGCACCTGCAGTTTCAGCAGCAGGTCTGAAGGGATTCTCCCCATAAAAATAACCTCTGAATAATTTTTTATGATACAGCTCCCACACTTCTTTCATACTATTTTCTATCCTGTTGATCCAGAGTTCCATGATGAGTGAAAACATTTTTTTTTACATTATTCATAATACTTTTCACTGATGCAGTGTTTTACAGCTTTGAAGCACTGCAAAACACATATGAACTACATAATTAAACTATTAAAATGCACCTCATAAAACCTTTTATAAAACAGGCCTGATAATAATTAAACTAATACAAAAATGATGCTGGCAATAAATACTATAGGAGGTGGAGATCCTGTTAGATTCAGGCAAATAGTTTGTTCAGGTCAGAGGTACAGCTACATGCTTTCATCTCAGACTCTACAGCATGTCTTTTTTTCTTGGCTCTTGTCTATCTCGTGTGCCTCTGCCATGCCTCCTCTCCTCAGAGCAGAAAGTAATTCCCTACAGAAAAGCATCAACTACACTTGTATGGGACAGAATGTAAATGATAGAAAGCAATGTTCCCACAAATCCTGAAAAAAAGAATTGATGATTTTCCAGTCCTAGAAATCAATAACAAGAATGTTAGAAAATTACTGAACCTAAAGCAAGCTCTGAGAACTGAAGATGTGTAAGAGATTAGATTTTAAAAGTCTATGTATTCTTTACAAGCAAAGATTGGGTCTGGGCTGCTGCAAGTAGTTGGAGAGAGAGAAGAAATATAGGGACAGACACAAATATAGTCACAAAGATCTGGCTGTGTGACTCCAGTTAACAGGATTGAGACAGTAAGTTTAATGACTCAAGAACGTTGCCTGCAACTGGAATGCAGGCAAGACATACTGTGATTTGCGAAAAGGAGTTCCTACTCCATTTGTGTGCCATTCTAAGTTTTAGGGCTTTGAATTTGGCCCTTAAATAACTTCTACTCAGCTGTGGAGGCTTTGCTAGATACACGTACAAAGTATGAGAAGACTATCAAGTCCTACCAAAGTGCTACCTACTCAATCCTGGTGTTCCTGGAACTTTAACTAATTTATGCATCTCCCTTCAGACACAGAGGCCATGATTTTCCAAAACAAGTGCCTCAAATTAGACAATTAAGTCCATATTTAGGCACCTAAACAAGTGGCCTGATTTGAAAGCACTGGGCATCGAGCAGCCTGAGACAGAACCCATTTTTGAAAGTGTTAGCTGGGATGACAAAGACCTAACCTGTGAAATAGTATAGAAACGTATTCATATTAAACACCAAGACATAATTAATATTAAACTAACAAAGCCAATTAAAAAGACATATAATGATGAGTCAAGATCACAATATGAAGTTAAAGAAGATATTATCTGTACAGTATGAGATCAGCAGGCCACTATATAAACCATGCAGCCAGCTTTAAAAAAAAAACCACTTAATAGCCAGAGTCTGTGTATTACATATAAAATATATAAATTATAGCAGGGGTCCCCAACGTGGTGCCCACGGGTGCCATGGCGCTCTCCGGGGCATCTAAGTGTGCCCGCATACTGGCCAGTGGACGAGCATCCACTGAAATGCCACCGAGAAGCAGCGTCATTCAGAGGTGTCACCATATACACTTGCAGAACACTTAAAGGAAGAAACAAATTCAAAACCCAGTATTATTTGTACAAACACTTACCCAGTATATAAAGCATTTTGATTGATTATGAACCCTTAATTATATGTAAAATGTTTGTTTGGACTGATAATTTGAAGCAGAGAATAGTTCGTTTACACCTTATAATTTTTAGTAATATTGAGGAAATAGTAGAGCAGCAAGAGATGGTGTCTAAGCCATATGGTTTTAAGAACTCTGAAGGAGACAAAGGTTTGATTTGCAGTGAACTAAACTCACAAGCTTCACAAGGAATTTCATATTCAAACTCACCACCTTTTTTTATTTTTGATATCAAGGACTTCCTGATAATTATGGTAGCAGGGAGGTGTGAGGGAGAGTAGCTAGCAATTTTAGGGATTTATATGCCCCCCATTACCAGAATATCAGAGCACCTCACAATATTTAAATACATTCGTCGGTACAATACCTGTGAGGTCAGGAAAAGCTGTTATCTCTATCTTACAGATGGGGAACTGAGACATAGACAGGCTAAATGATGTCCATGTCAGACAGGAAGTTTATGACAGAGCAGGGACTTGAAGCCAGGTCTCCCATGTCCTAAGATAATGCTGTAACCACTGGATAATCCTTCCTTTAGCTGAGGGAAAGAAGGTTCACTGACCTCCCACCCATGATAACCACCTCAAACCATGTTTTGCTGAATTCTCATGAGCAAGGGCTAAGGTTCACAAATACAGTTCAGATTTGAAACAAGGATAATTTGGAGTACTTACATAGCTCAAATTGAAGATATCACACAACTGTGTCAAAGTCTTGATGCATCAAAGATAAAAGAGCCATCTTTGAACTCCACGGTCCCTTCTCTGGCTAGTTGAAAGATCGACAAAGGAAAGTAATTCTCTTTTTGTGCTGTTAAAAATACTCTATGGACAATCCAAACAAATCCCAAAGTTTCAGCAGAGGAAAAAGTGAGAACAAAGATAAATCAACCTTTCCTATCCTTGTGCTATACCCAGTCTTTGACTGCCAGGCTGCAACATGTTCAGACTTTCACCGAGTTTAAGTTTCAGCAGCAGCAGAGATTGAAAATGGTCTCATTTCATAGCTATTTCACTCAGCAGTCATGGGCACCTACAGAGAAGAAGGAGGTGTATAGAAAAGTGAAGTGTTTTCATAGTCTGAAAGAGATGCAGCCATTCTGTGATGCTGCTGGGAACATTTCCTAGAAAATGTGAGCAAAATATCCTACATTTCTCATGATACATATACCCTTGAGATGTCCACAATCAGTCAACTGACAAGGCCATTGTCAATCAGCAAGAGGTGGTTAATTGGGGTGGTTATATTTCAAAGTAAAATGATATGAATTTAACTGAGTACCTGGCATATGTTTATCTATTTTAGGGGATAGCAGTAACTCATTGAAAAATTATTTATTGGTGCCATATGGCATTCCCCCAAATGATGGCCTAATTAATCTCATAAAAACAAGTTTTGCCATTAAAAAGGGCTTCAGGAATTTCAGAACTCAGCTTCTGGAAAGTTCTTATGGTGTTTGGAGCATGATTCAAGCTGTATATTACGACTATTAGAAAACAGAATGGTGCATAAAGCTGAAGCTTTGTTTTGCACCTACATGCCACACAAAAGTCCTTTACTGGTGTTGTTTTGACACCCACTAGCATTACTTAAAAGTCCCTCAACAGCAGTCCAGCATGGGGATCCAGGGGTTTACATAGAGCATGTATGAGGTATCTATTGGAACATGTTAGTTGCCCACACAGCAAACCAAATCACTCCCTTTGATCTAGTAAGTGCCTCTTCAGTCTGCAACGCTAGAATTCAGGGTCAATTTTTTTAAAAAAAGAATGTTATGTCTGTAACGTAGAGCTGTATGTGAACAAAATAAAGGTAAAAAATGGAGACTGTGTTTGGGGTTTGTGACTGAAGACAGGAACAAATATTTTAAGTAGAAAAAGATTCTGAAATATTAAAACACCTATTCTATGAATACACTAGAGATTCAGACAGGGAATGAAGAAAAAAAACTTCAAGTGCTATGTTAATGTATTTCTCTGTTTTTATGCTATCCAAAAATTTGACTTGAATGTGTCATGTGAATTGATTTTCTGTTTTGCCCTATGGTTAATCAACACAGAAGTTGAGTTTGGAACTTAATGTACTATTGCTGCTTATTTTTCTGTGTATGGAAAACACTTGCTGGTACCCCACCCCCCCGCCCCCACACACCCCTCCATGCTGGACTCACCTCTGTGCAGGACTCAGGTGCTGGTAGATGTCCTAAGGTAGCAAGCCTTCACCTATTCCTCTCTAGGCCAGGAATTGGCCCCCTTTACTTACATGGGTTTGGCAATTACTGACACAAAGCCAGTTAACACACATAGAAGTTTTGTAACCGTTTAAACAAAAGAATATTAGGCAAGGGAATAGTACAGACTGAAAAGGATTGGAAACTAAGGGAATTCAACTTCCATAGCAAAACAATCACACAGTCCCTTCCCCCACCTCAGGAGATGCCCACAACCTTAGACCTCTAATCCCACCAATGGTTCACATAGAGCTGAGGTGCACTAACCTGGTGAGGTAGCTTCTCCTCTGGTGGCTGTTCGGTCTGCAACCCCAGCCTAAAGGAGGAGCGTCGCAGCTCCTCCTTGGGACACTCCTTCAGCCTTCATCATCCCTTGGGACATATGCAAGAAAGTCCAAAGTATTCAACACCAGCCCCAGTCACAATCCTTTCCCCAGGCTAATTAAGCCACACAAAGAGCACCACAGTCCTCCTTCCTTCTGCCAAGTCCCCCATATACTGCAGCCAGGATGGCACACTCACCCTCCAGCTCCTGCCAACTTTCATGGACTCCTCTAGCTTCTCCTCTCAGCCATTGAGCTTCTAAGATTTGGCTGCTCATGCTTAGGTGCCATCTGATGATTTATTATAACACTATATTTGTACACACGTCTGCCATAGTGTTGCCTACTCTCACAACCTTATTGTGAGTCTTATAATATGTGGTAGTGTTCTTAAAAACCCCAGCTTCAAGATTCATGTAATTGTGAGAATCTGAGCTCTTAATATCTCTCTTGTTTTAATGGTAAATTTCTAGACTTCACATTGCAGTATAAATCTTTAAATGTGACCTCAGTGAACCCTGAAGTGTCAAAACCCAAAAGGCAAATAAAAATAACATTTATTAGTATTTAAAAAAAAAATCTCATGATTTTTAAACCAATCATGTATTTTTGGAACCTGACTTTAAAAAAACAAAAAAAAATACAACAAAACTCTATGGTTGGCAATACCACTAGGTACTAAAATAATCTTCCAAATACCCAAGCATAACTAAGACAAGAGGTTCAGTTTCTAAATTAAATACCTGTAAAACTCCTATTGAAAGTGAGAAAGAAATTTCTGGTAATAGTATCTGGATTTCAGAATTATGAAGATACTATGGTAGGAAAATAAGATAATTTTTAAAGGCGACAAAAATGTATGTTAAAGATACTATCCACTGAATTCTAAGAGGTTATAAAATTCACATAGAACTTGGGATAAGTACACAATAATAATCTCAAACGAAAGAACAGAGATATAAGATTTACTTTGAACCTGGGAATTTTCTCGCCTGGAACAACCTTCAGAGTTACATTGTACATGTACCTGACAAGAATGTGTTTGTGAGTTGCATGATGTGTTTGTCCATTATACAGCTCAAGGACAGTGCACATGCACATCTGTTATGCACAGTGAAGTCTATCAGGTGATTTCTTCAGGCTGTAAATTAATATAATCTGTATCACAATGTGTGACAGTCCTATAGCATACTGCAACAGCAGCCTCTTTCCCACATGGCTATAAGCTGAGCATATAGTTTTATGCAAATAATTTTTAGTTTTAGCCTTTTCATAGATTGACCGCAAGCAGGTGGCAGTTTTCTAAGATAAATTTCTTATTTTCATAGTTTGAATTTATTCAATTAATATTTTGGTGATAGTTTTGTTTGTTTGTTTTTATTTGTTTGTTTGTTTGTTTGTTTGTTAAATCTAGGTTTGCTCACCAACTGTCCAATGTGAGTATTCAATTTTGAGAAAAGAAATGTAGGGTGTATTGATTACTTTGGATTGTTCACATAAACCACGGGTATTATTTCTGTTATTTAACTGGATGAGTATAATGTGACCAGTAGGTTTTCATAAAGGTTTGAAGAAACCACTGAGCATTGAATCTCCTAGGAAAGGTAGCAGAGAATGAGGTGTAACATGTAACCACTTAAGGAGAAGCCCCAGATCCAATTTTCCCTGTTTCAAGTTCTGGCCCAGAGCAGCCAAGCCAACTGTTGTCAGGGAGTTGTCATTCCCAGAGGGACCTGGGAACAGTAGGCTGGTAGCAGAGCATGCTGAGAAGAGGAGCTCCAAGCTGTATAGTATAAACATTTCTTGTTTTGCTCAGTAAAGTGAGAGACTTAGAAGGTGGAGGATTGGCTGTTAGGTTTCTCTGATCAATACATTCAGGATGTTGTTGTGGAATAGCTCAAGAGAGATTAGGTAGGAGATCAGACTGGAAGTGATCCCCTTGCTGAGGGGCCCTATAAGGATCCTAGGGTAAGATAAGGAGCCTAGGAGAGGTAAAGAAGGTCTGTAAAGAAACCTAGAAAGTTATGGTCACAATGGCAATGGACTAACAGAATGAAGGAAGAGGATGTCAAAAAAGGGAATAAAACGTTATAGGAATAAGAAAGGCATACGAGTTTCGAGTTTCAGACCACTGGACAATGCTTCCAAGAGAGGGTCAGAGGAAGCCCTCCCTTTTCTCCCTGGCATCGTCTAAGAAGCAAAACTATTCAGAACTTGCAAAGTTGATTGTGTCCAAGGGCGAGCAAAAGACTCCTAGGAACCCTTGTATGCGAGGAGAAACAGTCAGATATACCCTAATGAGAGGACTGTGGCCCAGGAAGAGGCAAAGAACTGTTTACAATTTTTATTGGATTGGTTTGTTTTTTAACTGTATGTTGTTCAGGAAGGGAGCACTTTTTAATTTGATCAGAGTGACACACTGTCTCGGAGACAGAGAGAGAACTGTCTACCAGCGAGGAAACTAAAGCCATGGCTAAAGCCAAAGCTGAGAGGTAATTCACCTCACTAGAGGAGTGTTCAGAAACTTCCTCTTTGGGCCACCTCAGCCTTGTTCCAAGAAATAATTTATAGACAAATTAGGCTACTGTATGACTTACAAGACCCAACTATAATTACCCAAAATAGCCAGAGGGTATTGTCCTTCCAATTCTGCATTTGGGGCAGAGCCAGACCTCCTGAATACTTTTTCTTTTAGATTCTGGAGCAGTGAAATATTCAAAAAAAGAGAAACCTCTCTTCTGATGCCTGAAATTATATGCTGAAGAAGATACTGCTTGATTTCACTGGCTACTGGCCAGTGTGTAACATTTCCATCACACTTAGCAAACTAAAATTTTACTTACAGGATATGAACTTCAAATGGATGTTTTCTGCCTAAAACAAATCTTACAGTAAATCTTTGTAAAGAAACAGAAGTTCTACAATGGGTGCAAAGTTTTAAACATATCACAGTAAGAGAATAAATAAAAAGATATTAATAAGGAATCAAATACTGACATAGTTCAAGAACTCTTAGTGTTAGAGATTTGGAGAGCTACAAGAGACAGCCATCAAGGAAAGAAAAAGGGAAGGAAACGTTAGCAGGAATTAAGAAAAGGTCAAAGGTGTTAAAAAATGGAAAAAACCCTTGATATTGTCAAAATTTGAAAGACAAAAAATAGGTCCAGAAAGAAATGAAATGAGAAGTCTAAATACTAGCACTTGCAAGGTATATATGCGAAAATATGAACCTCTTCATGCTGTTCACTAAGGAAGATTAAGGTACAAGTCCTCATCTACACCCAAGGCTAGCAGAATGTAATTTATTAGGTGACACTAGAATAAAGCCCTAGGAGTCTAAAAAAAATGCACTTGATCTATAAAGAGGAATCCAGAAACATTTCTGATTATAAATATAATGGGAAAGTGATTTTAAAGGGCAAGACTCTTAATTTTCTAGGGATATGTGGAGGGCAAGTATAGAAGGGGAATGGGTCGGGTGTTCTTTTAAAAAAGCAAGTTTTCAACAGTCAGATGTGGCTGAAGCATTCAAAATGAGATTGCCTCACTTTTTTTTGCGCATTCTTTTTCAAATGACAAATATATATTTTGTTGTTGCAAACACATGATCAGTTGTTAATGAAATGCCTGAATCCATAAAATCTAGTTAAATGTGTTTTCTTATTTCCAGTGTTCAGCTTTTGAGAGAAATCTTATATGAATATGACTATGATAGAATGTTCCATTTAGTTCCCAAAGAAGCAAGGATACTCAAAGCCAGGTGAACTCTTAAAAGCCTAGGTACTCAGTCAAAACTCTCACAACAAGTCTTTCTTGTGTCACCTAAAGGCGATATTCTTTAGCGGTTGAAAGATTGGAAAAGATGTAAAATTAAGTCAAGAACATTACAGATAATTATTTTGCTAAAGTGAAGTGTATGAAAATAGATCAGGTGAGTCCACATAATTTCTGTCCCAATATGCTAATTATTATTTCTCTACAAAAAATGTTTTTATAGTTATTACCAGACTTATTCCACCTCTGTCACCCATAATTCTGTACATACTTATCATAGTTGTATTTGGCACAGTTTATCCCAGAAATAAGAAATCCTGATTTCCTCTTTTCTGTTTGAACCACTAGTCTACAGTCCCACCTCTCAGGCTCAGACTTTGCATAATTTTTTAATTTGAAGGGGGCTTGTTGGCAGCCAACCCTAGCCATATAGTCTATGTTGGCTCTTGGCGCCAATTAGTCTCTGAATTGGTTTGTCTGGGCTGGTGGCGGAAAGTGTCCTCAGTGAGGGGTGAGGTGGCTGTGGATCCCACTCCAGGCAGGGAAGGATTAAAGAGCTCCTCTGGCCACATTTGACCAGAGCCTGGTGCACAAGTGAGGTCTGTTGTACTTAGAGGGGCAGGTCCCAAAAGGAGGCTCCAAGCCCAGTGAAGGATGACACTCAAAGGGACACAGACCCTAGAGTTTTCTAACCCACAAAACAAACCCTAACCCAAAAAGTTGCTGAAGAGCCTTTGCTGCCTGGACACTCTGGGAAGTAGAGGAATCATCTTTACTTTGCTTTTCCCTAGAGCCCAGGGTATGCTGCCTGGGCCTCTCAGTCACTCAGGAAAAGAAGACCCAGATCCCCTTCACAGAGGGACTTTACCTTGTGCCATGCAAAGAACAGTGGGGTGAGTCCATAGTGTTTTGTGGGCCAGAGGAGTATTTTGTTTGCTGCTTTTTTTTTCCATTGGGGCTGCAGTCACACCGTGAAACAGTGGATGTGTTATTCTTTGACTTTAGCAAAGCTTTTGATACGGTCTTCCACAGTATTCTTGCCGACAAGCTGAAGCATGGGCTGGATGAATGGACTATAAGGTGGATAGAAAGCTGGCTAGATCGTCGGGCTCAACTGGTAGTGATCAATGGCTCCATGTCTAGTTGGCAGCCGGTATCAAGTGTAGTGTAGGGTCATTCCTGGGGCCAGTTTTGTTCAATATCTTCATTAATGATCTGGAGGATGGCATGGATTGCACCCTCAGCAAGTTTGCAGATGACATTAAGATGGGAGGAGTGGTAGAGATAGGATACAGAGGGACCTAGACAAATTAGAGGATTGGGCCAAAAGAACTCTGATGAGATTCAACAAGGACAAGTGCAGAGTCTTGCACTTAGGATGGAAGAATCCTATGCACTGCTACAGACTAGGGACCGAATGGCTAGATAGCAGTTCTGCAGAAAAGGACATAGGGGTTACAGTGGATGAGAAGCTGGATATGAGACTACAGTGTGCCCTTGTTGCCAAGACGGCTAACGGCATTTTGGACTGTATAAGTAGGGGCATTGCCAGCAGATCAAGGGACGTGATCATTCCCCTCTATTCAACATTTGGTGAGGCCTCATCTGGAGTACTGTGTCCAGTTTTGGGCCTCACACTACAAGAAGGGTGTGGAAAAATTGGAAAGAGTCTAGTGGAGGAACAAAAATGTTTAGGGGGCTGGAGCACATGACTTATGAGGAGAGGCTTGGGGAACTGGCATTGTTTAGTCTGCAGAAGAGAAGAATGAGGGGGGATTTGATAGCTGCTTTCAACTACCTGAAAGGGGGTTCCAAAGAGGATTGATCTAGACTGTTCTCAGTGGTAGCAGATATCAGAAGAAGGAGTAATGGTCTCAAGTTACAGTGATGGAGGTTTAGGTTGGACATTAGGAAAAGCTTTTTCACTAAGAGGGTAGTGAAGCACTGGAATGGGCTACCTAGGGAGATGGTGGAATCTCCTTTGTTAGAGGTTTTTAAAGTCAGGCTTGACAAAGCCCTGGGAGGGATGATTTAGTTGGGGATTGTTCCTGCTTTGAGCAGGGGGTTGGACTAGATGACCTTCTGAGGTCCCTTCCCACCCTGATATTCTATGATTCTATTCTATGAATTGGGGAGCTGAGTCCCCAATTTACATCCAGAGACCATGCCCTGCATTTCAATACTGACACATCTACAGCCAGAGAGGGATATTTGGAGTGAGAGAGACAGCCACCCTTAACCTACAGGGGCACCTTAGAGGTACAACCTAAGACAGGGGCTTGCATGCTGGAACTTACTTCTCTTGTCCTTGGTCTCACAGAGCCTGAGTTGACTGTGAGCACACTGCAAAATGTAGGTATTTATCCAGGTGCTCCCCAAGGAGTCTACTTTGGGGCATTACTGGGAATTTTTCATTGTTGATATTGGGTCAAGCTGGGATGTGAGATTGTGTCATCTCAACCCTGTGCATTCTTTTCCCTCATCACCTTATTTTTTCTCTTTCCTACCTCTCTCCTTCTTCCTTCTATCTAGTAAGTGTCTGGCTTAGCTGGTCAAAACTGTCTTTTTTGCATCACTGCTGTAAGCTTGTGACCAGAAAGGCAGCTAAATGCAAAGCCCTGAACAGCCTGGATTCTGTTTGGATGATAAGACCATGTTCTGTGCTTACATTTTTTCCAGCAGTGAGGATGCAAGTAAAAGTTAGCATCAGACACAGAAGCTGCATTTTCTGTCTTTGCTGTTCTTTTCTTCCCCTCTCATGTGTAGTTTGTCTTTTAGGAAAAAGAAATCAGATTTTAAAAGCAACATCCCCAGCCCTCCTACAGTAACTTCTTCTCTTTTTCCCAAAAAAGAACATTACCACCATTTTTATACCTTTTGAAAGGCTGTCAAACAAGAGTGTTTTCATTATGAAAAAGGGTTAAAAGATGTTTAATAATGTATGTAAATGTGCACGGCCATCCCTCCTTGTCAATCTCTGAGGGAGGCCAGGCCTCTTTGCAGTCGTGCCCTTGTCATGGCACTCAATCAGGGGGGAATTAGCTCTCCTTAAAGCTGAGGCAATTCAAGCTGGGCTGTGCAGTAATGAGACTATGGTGCCAGGCCCTCAGGCTGGGTGGGGCACCAAAGAGGTAGGGGGTTCTGGCCTGTAGTCAGGGCAGAACAACAAAGCGTCAGACATCCGGGGTCCAGACAGCTGACAAATGCAGGCCTCTTGGCCCATATTGGGGAGACTGCCAATCCAGGGATAGGCTGTCACACCAGGTCCCAACCCAGGCCCTTAGTGGTGGTGGAGTGTTCTGCCACTGGGTCAGTGGGGATTCGCTCACAAAATGCTGACCTAGAACCTTGCCAAGACCCAACCAGACTGTAGTTTCATTTCCCTCAGCTACTTCTCATGTTTCCTTTATGCAGTACCTCCATTTTGTGGGTGTCCTCTGTCTCCCTGTGGTAGTTGGCCAGTGGTAGCTCCATTAGCTCCCCAGTGTCTCAGTTGACCTCGGTACAGCTGGAGTCCTCTTTGGGCTCCAGCAACAAGGAGGCTACATCTGTTTCCCTTAGTGGCTTCAGTCCAACTGAGCTGCAGGGCCCACCTTTTATACTGCTACTTCCTGTCCCGTCCCATAGCTTCCAGTGAGGTGGGCATGACCTTCCTGGCTCTACAAATCAAGGGGCAGGTTCTGATCCCTCCTTGTCAATCTCTGAGGGAGGCCATGCCGCCTCACTACAGTGTGGTTGCCATGATACAAAACATGTTGGCTTTCTATACCAAACCATATTTATAACTGTTTACTGTTATAAAAAAGAGTCATGTTAACACCAGTGACTCTTTGGGTCCTTTATTCAATCTAAATTAATAAAACAGACTAAATCAATGGAAAAATGACCTAGGATCAGCAAAGACTCACTTAGAGAAACTTGGGGGAAGAGACTGGAAAACACAGCAAACTCTACAAGGAAAAATCTAGTTGAGTTTTCAGGATGCAATGTCCTCTTGTTTGAGGGCTGCAGCATAAGGAGGAGGCATAGCCTTTCAAACCTTTACATCTAGAAGATCCACAGGGAAGGAAACCTCAGATTTACATAGTAGCAACAAAGGGGACACTAAAAGAGTTAATACTGCTTTAGGCAGTTATTTTGTTATGCAGAATTACTTTCCCTCATCTTAGATATTTAGAAAGTATTGTTAATGATCAATGTTTTGGCTGTATTCCTTATTTTCTTTGAGACAGAATCCATTTGATTGCAGCAATGTCATTAATAGCACAGAAGATGTTCTACAGGTTATATGCTGCTCTGTAGACAACCCTAAACAACAATATCAATATATGTGTGTGACAGAATGTACTCATGTCTGCATCCTACATACTATTGTAATAATCTTTGCAAAAAGTATGCCTTGTGAGGTATCATTTGAAAACTCATAATTTGCTGGTCATTATTGTCTTGATAAAATGTGTATGGCAACATTGTATGTGAAGTTATGCTATTCCACTGTACTGTGTTCTTACCACATGCTACAATGGAGCTTGGCAAACAGGTCTGTCTCAAACAAAGGAATGTGTGCTCTACTTAATTTTCATTCAAGCAGTAAACAGTCATCAAACAGGTGATAAAAAGCAGCAGGGAACATCCTTCTATATAGACTGTCTCCTGAATCTCAGCTGGATTTGTTTTTCCCCCAAAAGGGGGACTAACTCTAAAAAGGAGGGTTAAGACACATGTTAGAATATAGATATGCAGGCCTGCCTGTAAAGACCTATACTTTAAGAACTTAGGTGTATTTTTATCACTTAGCTAGTTATAGAGGTATAAAACAAAGAATCAAAATCACAAGTCTGCCTGGGTTTGGGCCTTCTCTCACTAGGATAGTCCGAGGCCTTGTTCTTAAGCTAAGCCCTTTGGCTAAGCAGCAGGGGCAGCTGGGAAGCCTATAGACACATTCTCATATCCCAAACAAGTCACATTGAAATAAGTTGGTATTGGGCTGTTAGGAATACAATCCTGTCCTGATAGTGCCTATCACCACCAGATAAAGAAACAGATCTTAAGATGATTAAAGAAAACTTAGTTTGATAGCATCCTGTCTGGCAAGAAATCACATATCAACGATTGTGGTTGTGAAACCCTAATTTCTGTATTGTTTTATCTTTATGGCCCCCACTTTTCCATTATTAATCTGTCTGGTTCTCTAATTGTTTGTCTGCTGTATAATTAATTTTGCTAGGTGCAAGTTAACTAGGATAGTGGGATATAATTGGTTAGAGAACTTTGTTACAAATATATTAGGATTGGTTAGCTAGATTTCAGTAAAATGATTGGTTAAGGTATAGCTGAAAATCTTACTATATAAACTGGGGTCAAACAGGAAGTAGGTGGGAAAATTGGAATCATGCTTGCTGGAAATTAACCTCAATAAATATTGCATTGTCTGCACTTCGGACTTCTGGTCTTTTGCTGTCTTCGTGACAAGAACCAGGGAAAGGGGGTGGGGGGAGGGAAAGCCCTCTAACAACACACACCCTCAATTGCATGCACTGCACCAGAAGCTACAAAGGAAGCATTCATTGGACTGGAGAACGGGTCCTGACCTAAGTAATTTGGTCAGTAAGACTGCTGAAAGCATGTGATGAGAAACTTTCCTTGAATCTGATATAGTTTAAGTTACAACGCTACTGGTGCCTATCTTAATTTTCTTGTCTGACTTTTATACCTTTATTACTTATACTCACTTGAGTTAATACACTGGATTAGATGAAACAAGTTTGTTTATATTGAAGTGTCTGCAGTATAGCCAAGGTTGGTAAGAGCCAAGGCATGGCTGACTGGCTGCAACAGACATAGCTGGGAGTGACTTTCCTGCTGGCAGCTGTTTGTGAACAGTCCAGGCCAGAGGCTACAGCAGTGAACCATTGTAAGGGGCACCCCAGGTTAGAGGGCAGGGGTGACAGCTACTCAGTCAGATTGTATCCTGGTATGTCACACTGTGGTAGTAGCATGGTGTGGTTTTGTGGGGTTTGTTTTTTAAACTCAGGATGAAGATTCATAAAGCATGAGACCTTATACAACTTGGTAGTTGTATTCCTGTGGCTGTGACCAATATTCTCAAATTATTTTCTCATTTCTCTGTACATTTGACATGTCTGAAACTGAATTTAGTAACTAACTATAGCCTGTGGCAGGGAGTTGAGATGACACTTCAAGATTTACAGCAGAACATTAAAAAAACCACAACAGAGAAATATGTTGCAAAATGTCTGTTTGCAGGTGCCTTTTGTTGTAATGTTGCAAATAACATCACTCACTTTCTATTTATGGTATTAATCCACAATAAATACTTAACAGTAGTGTGGTCCTTGTTCCCACCCCATCTTCAGCCCCATATTGTTTAAATATATTTTTAAAAATAGATAAGCTCTTCCATTCAGAGACCATGTCCCCTTGACTTCATTATTGACTTAGGACATTGAGGATTTGCATAAACAACAAGTAACATATGTTTGGTCTTCTTATTTTTATTGTGGTAGTCATGGATCAGCACTACACCAGCTAGGCACTGTACTAACACAGGACAAAAATATTCTCCCTGTTTCAAAGAGCTTACTCTTGAAGTATAAAAGGAACGACAACAGGTGAATACAAGAAACAGGTAGAGGATAATAAGGAAACAACGAGGCTGATCAGCACCAAGTAGCAGTCACAGCACACCAGCTGCCTAGTCACTGTCACGATTTTAGTAGGCCTCACAATATAGAGGAGATTCTTATAGAGGTGGGGTGGGGACAGGAAGGACAATGAGGTGGCTTTCCACAGGTTTAAGGACAACTGCTCCCATGCATAGGGGGTGGCATGGGAGAAAGTGCTTGTTCAAAAATATAACAATCTATGAAAGGTGATATCATGGGAAGAGTGGTGGTACAGGTCAGTGTCCACAGATTATTTATTATAGTAGTATAAATTATCACTCATTCTACTCAACATGTAACATTTTCCAAAGATTACATAAAGTATTTTAGCTCAGGAATTACTGGAAGTTACTACAACTTTCTGGTTTTTTTGGGTTACAGACATAATAAAGTACTGAGGTCCTGGGATAAGCACACTGAACAAAGTTGAACAGACAGTCTCCATTTCCCCTTTTAAAAAGATATTTACCTACCTTAGGCATGTTGTGAGGATTAGTTATGCAATGCTTGTGCAGCCTTTTGAAAATATGAAGTGCTATTTCAATGCTGCTGCTGATAGATGAGACAGAAAACTTGAGTTACATCATGACATTTAAGTACACCCTATGACAGTATTTCTTGTACAAGACCAATACGTCTGCTAGTCCTCTGATCACCTGCTAGTAGTCTGTAAAGAACGAACAGACATACCACTGGTTTCTCTGTACTGTCAGCTAGTTCTTTGAGTCAAAGGTCTTCATTACAGAGAAGAGCCTTGATGCCCCTAAACGCTAGAAGCAAGGAGGCAGAACTCAGGTGCCTTCCTCCTCAAAGCACAGCTGCTATGCAAGTAAAGGAGAAATGGAAACATCACCAGTACTGGAGCTTGCAGCAGGACAGGAGCCAGGAAATATCAACAAGACCAGAGCTACTGGTGAGAGAAGGGAATGAGGCAACTAGGAAGGTCAGGTGCCAGATGCAGGGATAGGGAGATGGAAGTGGGAGGAAGGCAGGAATAGAATTGATGGTATGGGGAGGAGGACACAGGTCTAATACCTTTTTCAACAGGTTCAAACCCCTTATTGAATGAAAAGTCATTAATAATGGGGTAGCTATCTTTTCCTAGTATTTTTTATATGCAATTGATGTACTTGCCACAGGAATGTTATGTGGACCATTTCTCCTTCCACTTACACAGTCATGTATAGAAAGGCTAATGATTCACAAGAGGCTCTCTACCAAGGTGTGGTCCTTGTGATAAAAATATTTGATAGTCCATGTACTAGAGAAAGAATTACTCTCCCAATATTATGAAAAACACCCCTCAGTTGAAAGTTAAGTTTGTTCTTCTGTAAGAACAGAGTTTCATCTGCTATGGCCGAAGCCTACCATAAGTAAAAGGTGGTTAAGGGTTTCAGAGTTCAGATGTTCTTCACTCAGATTGAGATTAGGAAGGAAAGAGGATGAGAGGATAAAGAAAGCCAAAAGGATTTTCCACCATATGGTAGATATTCTGGAAACCCTGCTGAAGGCTGAGATCAGGAACCAAGATAAGACCCTGAAAGAGAAAGTGGAAATAAAACATATCCAGGCTCACAAAATGTCAGCTATAGCTCAGAAACAAATGAAGATTTTGTAGGGTTAACTGAAAAACATTCCAGTTCAACTGGATGAGGTTGTCTAGTAGATTAATAATTTATGAGTAATTTGTGCTGAATTTTGCATTTTCATCATGAAGTATCCTGCAGTGGATTGTCATTTTTTCCCCATATTCTTCAAATTTATGGCTTAACTATCTTTTATGAACAATTCTCGGGCTGACGCTGACTTACAAATAGTTAATTGAGTTTAATGTTTAAAATATGAATTGTTCTGAATGGAGATGTCACACTTTCTTGTATTCCCTGATTGGGTAAATTAACACTTATAATCATATTTCAGGAAGTTATACTCATGGTTAAGAATTCAAAATTCACTTTCTACATTTTTCATTTAATTTTTTTCTTTCTACCAGTAAATTATTTTGCTACACTATTAATGGAAAACAGCCACAAACTAAGGATCTGAACACAAACTAAGTGAACCAATTAACTAACTTGGAACAAATATCTACTGAAAGTGTTTTGCAGTATTCTCTCAGTTCATTTCCAGAGCTATGGTAAAAATCTCCATAACAGAAAAATCAGTTGCAAGAGGAGTAGGAAAGCTACATTTGAACAGCTATGGATAGATATAGTAGAAAGAGAGATTATTAAAACCAGTGAGGGTACAACTGCTAGATTACCATAACATCAAGCAGTATAACATGGGATGTTACATATTACATATAGACTCTTATTTGAAATGATCTTCTCTCTCTTACTTTCTGTGCTAACTGCAAATATGTACAGTAATGTTGCTGTTGGAGGAATGCAATAACAATTAAATCAACAGGAGTGCTAAACGTGCCTATAACTGTCCACTTAAAAAAATTGTTTTTATTTACTAACTCAGAGGTATTGTGTGTCTTTATCAGTGTTAGACCTTCCCAACTATATTTTGCATTTACTTCACTTTGGGTTAAGGATTTGTGGGATCACTGTAGCAGGTTGTAAGCGTATAAAATGAAAAATATTTACTCAGAACACATGCAGATTAAAGGCAGTGATTTATCAAAGTGAAGCTATTTTCTCCAGTATCAACTGAGATACAGCCTGATGACTCTATCAACTACTTTCCGGTTTCATACTTCCCTACTAAACTCAGGTGCTCCTCATACCACCTTACTTTGATGCCTTTCACCTACACAGACACCTGGCAGTCAGCTAGCTTGTGTGTAGAAGTACTGAGGGCATGTCTACCCTCAGTATAAGGGTATAAACTTAGGTCGACCTATGTTAGGTTGACTTAGAGCCACTACAGTGATTACTGAGGTGGTTTCATGTCCACGCTACACTCCTGTTGGTGGTTTGCATCCTCACTAGGAACACTTCCACTCACTTAAGAGAGTCAGTGGCAGGAGGGGTGGGTTGAGAGCCAGGGCTCTTAGCTCCGTGCACAGCTCCCTGTTGGTAGCCCAGCTCCCCCCTGCTCCACTCCCAGCTCCCCACCAGGAACAGGGCAGCCCCACCAGGCTTCTTGGCTCCCTGTCAGGAAGGGCAACTGCATGAGGCTTCTCGCTCCCTGATCCCCACCAGGAATGGGGCAGCCAACTGGACATCAGGAGCCAAGAAGCCTGGAGGGGCAGCTGGGCTCCTCCGGAGAGATCCAAAGCCTAGAGTCTGGTCAGCTGCTGTTCTCCTGGAGGGGAGTAGGAAGCTGAGGGCCCATGCTGCAGCATGGCTCCCCACAGCTTGGAGTGGAGACTGGCAGCAGCCCAGCTGGAGAGCCAGCTTTCTTGTCAATTTCAAGGCTCCAGCCATTTCTTTTTCTCAGTGCCATGCAGATTAGAGGAGCTGCATACTTCATGTTTCTGCATACCAACACTGATTTGCTGTTCCATGACTTAGTCAAACACAAAATGAAGCCTAAAGTCATTGGGATCTCATGATTTGTGAAGTAGTTTCTCAGCCTGCTGATCTCTTCACCAGCCACCATGTACTTAGCTTCTCCAGAGTCAGTTTGGACAATTCTATAATCTGAAATATTCAACTCATCAGTGATGATGTAGTAAAATCTACAATGTATATGATAACCAATAACTAGCATAATCAGAAGTAGGGATCATTTCTATATTATCCGCTTGTATTGTGGTAGAATATAGAGGGAGCTGGGGAGCTGTAAAAATGTACAAGAGATGGTCCCTGTGTCAAATATCTGACAATCAAAAATAATGGCAATAGAATTAAAGAGCCTTTCATGTCCAGAAAACCAATTCAATTCATCTCAGGTTAGTAATAACTCAGTGTTTTACCAATGATTTCTGGTGGACTATATGAAAGAAATTGATGGTCTTGGTCCATTTTTAAGTAAACCAGATCCCAAAAGTCAATTGGCACTGACTGTATACTCTTGTTGACTTTCTCATTCAAGAGAATACTTACAGAGACCAGATTACTATATTCTCTTTAAATGTAGCTGAAGAATAGGCACTCAGATACTATGTTGATGGATGTGGAGTATGAGCCTGAATACACTAGATCATATAGATGGAACAGTGTAGGAAGCCTGGACTTTGACAGTCCTTGTTTGCCAGTTCTATGGGTAAACAGATCTTCCATTGCCATTAATGTTTTACATAATTATTCAATAGTACAATAGATTCAATAGTAATAAATCTGTGGACAAGGTTTCCCACATTGTAATAGTGACCCATGAAAGGCCATGATATTTAATTTGTTTTGTGTTTATATAGAAAAGCAATGACACACGTTGTTTAGCTTATTCTGTATTGCTTATTTGTTTGTGCCTTGTGTCTTATGAAGATTAAATTCTTCTTATCTGATCAGTGGTTAACTGTTCCTTCATTTTCACTTTCTTTGGCTCCAGGGTTTTCACCTGCTATGCATTCCATCTGCAGAACTTCATTCAATTTATATCAAAGTTAGAATTAAAGAATTAATTTAAAATACATACTAATACCTTCTTCACTTAGATGGATGTTTAGTCCTAGGCGGTATCCTGTTAAAGAACCATAATCACACTTCAACAAACTTTAAAAAATGTGATATTCTACCTACAATATAAAGAAATTGTGAGAGATTTTGTATTTTAATGTTTTCACTATTGCTGAACATAAGATTATTTCCATTTATAATTAGTTTGTTTCTCAGTAAATGAATCGGACAGAAGGCACAAGGTAGGATTGACATGATATCACCATTCACTACCAAGTAAGCAAGTGTGATGTCACAAAAATTTCACTATGGCTTCAGTGAATTAATCAGAACAAACAAACCTTTTTTTTGAAGAGCAGGAGCTGGCAGACTGCAAATTTAGAGTCCTGCAACAGCAAATCTAGAACAAACATAAAATCAGTGTAGAGCTGAATAACTATCTAGCACTCAGAGCACACCCTTTCAGTTTATTTTTGAAAAATATTTGCAGATCAGAGAGAGATTAGATATCAAGCTTTTTTCACTCAGTGGGACATTATTAGATAGAAGAGTCTACCCAGAAATGACATTGCTGACATTCAAAGTGAATTTAAGAGTAGAATGGATATATTAATGCACTGAATCACTCTGTCAGCAGTCACAGGAACAGTATTGGTTCACAAAGTGATCTATTTCTCTGATTTTTGAAGTGCAAAAGTTTGGACTACCCGATGAACTTGGAAATACACAGACTAGATCTTGAAACCTCTAATTCATCAGTGTGATTGGAGAATATCAGGTCAATTGTAAATTAAAAGATATTTAATGTGTTAGATAAATTTAATCCAAAACTGGATCCTTCCCTGACCAAGTTTCAGCTGAAGTATCTGTGTGTTGACATTTTTCTTCCCAAGCAAATGTTACTGTGAAAGGGACATATTGACATAGATCTAAACCAGGCCTTAATATAGCCTCCATAAAAAAATATCCATTTCTATCTCCTCCATGTTTTGAATTAAACCTTTTTTTAAAAAAAGATAAGTGTTGGGGACAAGGTTATCCTGCGAATTGTCAAGGCTTCTGTAGCTACCAGTAGATAGCTGAACCTCTTGGTAATAGCAACCAAAATATAATTAAATTTAACTGTGTGTGAGGTGGGAGAGAATACCAAAGAAGCCCGCCACAGTAGCATTTAACTTCAGAAAGGGGAACTACACAAACATGAAGAAGCTAATTAAATGGAAATTGAAAGGAGTAGTCACCAGAGTGAAATGCCTGTAGAATGCATGGAAACTTGTTTAAAACACCATAGTAGAGGCTCAAATTAAATGTATATCCCCACATTAAAAAAAATAGCAAAAAGACCAAAAAATGCCATCCTGTCTAAACAGAGGTGGTTAGAGGCAAAAAGTCCTCCTTTAAAAATTGGCAGTCAGATCCTACTGAAGAAAATAGAAATGAGCATATACTCGGCAAGTCAAGAGTAAAAGTATAATTTGGCAGGCCAAAAAATAAGTTGAAGAGCAATTAGCAGAATCTAAAACAGCAACAACAAAAAATTAAGTACATAAAAAGCAAGGAAGCCTACAAATAAATGATCTGTGGGACCACTGGACAATCAAGGTGCTAATAGAGCACTCGAGGAAGACAAGGTCACTGCGGAGGAGCTAAATAAATTCTTTGCATTGGTCTTCACTGAAGAAGCTATGAAGGAAGTACCACACTGGAGCCAATCTTTTAGGTGAAGAAACTGTCCCAGATGGAGGTGACAATAAGGAGGTTTTGGAACAAACTGAAAAATTAAACAGTAATAAGTCACCAGGACCAGATGGTATTGAACCAAGAGTTCTGAAGGAACTCAAATAAGAAATTGCAGAACTACTAACTGTAATATGTAACCCATCCATTTAACCATGAAATCAGTTTTGTACCAGATGGCTGGAGGATAGCTAATATAATGCCAGTTTTTAAAAAAAAACTCCAGAGGTGATCCTGCCAATTACAGGCTGGTAAGCCTAACCTTCAGTACCAGGAAAATTGATTGAAAATATAGTAAAGAACAGAATTATCAGAGGCAAGATTTGTTGCGGGGGAAGAATCAATATGACTTTTGTAAAGGGAAATCAGACCTCACCAATCTAATAGAATATTTTGAGGGTGGTCAACAAATGTGGACAAGGATGATCCGCTGGATATAATGTACTTGGACTTTCAGAAAGCTTTTGACAAGGTCCCTCAATAAAAGGCTCTTCAGCAAACTAATCAGTCATGGAATAAGACGGAAGGTCCTCTCATGGGTTAATAATTGATTAAAAGACAGGGAAAAGGTAGGAATAAATGGCCAGTTTTCAGAATAGAGAGAGGTAAATAGCAGGGTCCCCCAAGGATCTGTTCTGGGACCAGTGCTGTTCAACATATTCATTAATGATCTGGAAAAGGGGGTAAACAGTGAGGTGGCAAAGTTTGCAGATGATACAAAATAATTCAAGACAGTTAAGTCCAAAGCAGACTGTGAAGAGTTAAAAAGGGATCTCACAAAACTGGGTGACTAGGCAGCAAGATGGCAGGTGAAATTCAATGTTGATAAATGCAAAGTAATGCACATTGGAATATATACTCCCGACCATACATACAAAGTGATGGCATCTAAATTTGCTATTATCACTCAAGAAAGATCTTGAAGTCATTTCAGACAGTTATCTGAAAACATCTGCTCAATAATGCAGAGTTGGTCAAAAAAAAAACCACAACAAAGCCAAAATGTACAGAATGTTAGGAACCATTAGGGAAGGGATAGAGAACTATAGAATCATAGGACTGGAATGGACGTCCAGAGGTCTTCTAGTCCAGTCCCTTGCACTGAAGGCAGAACTAGGTATTTTCTAGACCAACCCTGACAGGTGTTTGTTTAACCTGCTCTTAAAAATCTCCAGTGACAGAAATTCTACAACCTCCATAAGCAATTTATTCCAGTGCTTAACCACCCTGACAGGAAGTTTTTCCTAATGTCCAACCTAAACTGTCCTTGTTGCAATTTAAGACCATTGCTTCTTGTCCTATCCTCAGAGGTTAAGAACACTTTTTCCTCTCACATCCTTGTAACATTTTATGCACTTGAAAACTAATATGTCCCCCCCTCGTCCCATCCCTCCCGACTAATCAAACACATTTTTTTCTTTCAAATCTTCACTCCTAGGTCATATTTTCTAGACCTTGCAGCATTATTGTTGCTCTTGTCTGGACTTTTTCCAATTTGTCCACATCTTTCCTGAAATGTGGCACCCATAACTAGACACAATACTCAAGTTGAGGCCTAATCAGCATGGAGCAGAGCTGAATAATTACTTCTGGAGTCTTGCTTACAAAACCCCTGCTAATTCAGCCCAGAAAGATGTTTGCTTTTTGCAACAATGTTACACTGTTGACTTATATTTAGTTTGTGATCCACTATGACCTCCATATCCCTTCCTGCAGTAGTCCCTCCTATGCAGTCATTTCCCATTCTGTTTGTGAGCAACTGATTGTTCCTTTCTAAATGAAGTACTTTGCATTTCTCCTTATTGAATTTTATCCTATTTACTTCAGACCATTTCTCCAGTTTGTCCTGATCATTTTGAATTTTAAACCTATCCTCCAAAGCACTTGCAACCCCTTCCAGCTTGGTATCGTCCACAAACTTTACGAGTGTACTTTATGCCATTATCTAAATCATTGATGAAGATATAGAACAGAACCGGACCCAGAAGCCCTGCTGGGCCCCACTTGATATGCTCTTCCAGCTTGCTGTGAACCACTGATAACTACTCTTTAGGAAAGGTTTTCCAATCAGTTATGCACTCACCGTATAGTAGCTACATCTAGTTTGTATTGTACGGGGAGATTCTGGCAAACCAGTAAAGTACCTGAAACTACTATGGCTTATTGTTAAAAGCAGCCTATTCAGCAGTCTCAGCTTGACCAAGGCAGGAGGGGAGGGGGTTTGAGGTGCCACAGAAAGGGCAGCTTGACCCTGCATCCTTCCTGTTAAGAATTGTGTTGAAGTTGCTGATACATGCATTTTAAAAGAGCAGGATGTGCCCGAGGAATGTCTATTGGGGTCTCAAGGCTGTAAAATGTGGAAAAAAACACACCTGGTTAATCAATAATCAGAAGGAACCTCTTGCTTGACCATTGAAACTGCTTACTTAACATGTTTTCTTTAAGGGACATGTCATTCTATTACTAATGTATAAATAAGGGGAAAAAGTTAGTTGGACTCTTTTTGGACTCTCCCTCTGGATACATCTTGATGTCCCCACCGGCAGATGGAAGATTTGGCCACCAGAAGCCTGCTGCTGTGTCACTTGAGAGCCACATTCAGCTTTGGTAATTATTAAGGGTTGGAGGTGTTTTACTAACTTGTTGCGGACATGTATAAGTGCTTGAGACTAAGTAAAGTTTAGCTTTAAGTGAAAGCACTCTTGTGTTGTCCTGTTTGTGCCACCCATCTATCGGTCAGATGGCCCGTGTCTTCCCTGACTTACTTCCTGACACCACCTGGAACAGAGTAAAAGTTACCAAGAGCTTTGGGTTGAAAGAACTCTGGGTAACAGTATTTCCCATTTGTTTATGAGAAGATCATTTGAGACAGTCAAGATATACCACATCTACCACTTCCCCTCTATCCACAAGGCTTCTTACCCTGTCAAATAAATCTATTAGGTTGGTTTGAAATGATTTGTTCTTGACAAATGCACGCTATTACTTATCTCCTTATCTTCTAGGTGTCTGCAAACTGATTGCTTAATTATTTACTCCACTGTCTTTCTGGGTACTGAAGTTAAGCTGACTGGTCTGTAATTCCCTAGATTGTTCTTATTTCCCCTTTTTATAGATGGGCAAATATGACATTTTTCCAATTCTCTGGAATCTCTCCCATCTTTCATGACTTTTCAAAGATAATTACTAGTGGCTAAGATACCTCCTCAGTCAGCTCCTTGAGTACTCTAGGCTGTATTTCATCAGGCCTTCTTGACTAGAAAACATCTAACTTGTCTAAGTATCTTTTAACTTGTTCTTTCCCTATTTTAGCTTCTGATCCTGTCTCATTTTCATTGGCGTTCATTAAGTTAGATGTCAATTGCTACTAAACTTTTTGGTGAAAACAAACAAAAAGTCATTTAGCACTTCTGCCATTTCCATATTGTCAGTTATTGTTTTCCCCTCCTTACTGAGTAATAAACCTACCGTCTTTGGTCTTGCTCTTGCTTCTACTGTATTTGTAGAATGTTTTCTTGTAACTTTTTATGTCTCTAGTTAGTTTAATCTCTTTTTGTGCCTTGGTCTTTCTAATTTTGTCCCTACATGCTTTCATTGTTTATATTCATCCTTTGTAATTTGACCTAGTTTCCACTTTTTGTAGGACTCTTTTTTTACCCCTTCACTGAACATAAGAATGGGAGTCACATGGTGAATGAATAGGTAGCAGGTTTAAAACAGAAAGGAAGTACTTCTTCATACAATGCACAGAGAATCAGTAGAACTTGTTGTCAGGGGATGGTGTGAAAGCCAAAAATATAACTGGGTTCACAAAGAAATTAGATATGCTCATGGAGGATAGGTCCATCAATTACTATATGCAACCACCTGCTCTGGGTGTCCCTAGGCCTCTGATTGCCAGATGTTGGGACTGGACAACAGAAGATGGATCACTTGACATTGCCCAGTTCTATTTATTCCCTTTGAAGCATCCAACATTGGCCACTCTCAGAAAACAGGATACTGGACTAGATGGACCAATCGTCTGACATCATAGGGCTGTTTTTTATGTCATTTATTCTCTGTGAACTCTGTCTGCTGTATTGATTTTGATAGTTTAGTAAATTTAAAAGTGATTAGTTTTATTACCTTTTTTATTTTTTTGGCCAAATGGTGAATTTTTGCTTTTTGCAGCATTGCATTGGAGGGGATGGGGCAGCAAAAGGAAAAATAAGTTAGCATATTCCAAATATTTGCCAAAAAAGAAAAGGGGAAAAACACAAAAAGAGGCTTTATTAAACATAGTGATCTATCGAGAACAATGCAGCAGAAAGATTTCACAAAGAATGAGAGGTCCTGGTGCTCTCCACGCCAAATGTATACATTGGGAGTGAGGACAACAAGATAACAACAGATATAGCCAGAGGGGGGCAGTTACGTGTAAGGAAGAGGGGGGGGGACAGATACTAGATCTATAAGTCATACTGAAAGTACTGTGTCCCTACCGAGTTGGGTGAAAAGAGTGAGAGGAGCCCAACAGGAAAAATTAGGATGTTTGTTCACCAATGCAAGAAGCTTAGGTAACAAAATGGAGGAACTGGAGCTCCTGGTCCGGGAATTGAAACCGGATATCGTAGGAATAACCGAAACATGGTGGAACGGTAGCCATGACTGGAGTACAGGTATGGAAGGGTATGTGCTGTTTAGGAAAGACCGATGCAAAGGTAAAGGTGGGGGAGTAGCACTGTATATCAATAATGAGGTGAAATGTAATGAGATAACTAGCAATGCAATGGATAATACAGAGTCTGTTTGGGCAATGGTCACATTGGGGAAGAAAACTACCAGAGCCTCACCCGGGATAGTGATTGGGGTGTGCTATAGACCACCGGGATCTAGCTTGGAGACGGATAGAGAGCTCTTTAATGTTTTTAAGGAGGTAAACACTAATAGGAACTGCTTGATCATGGGGGACTTTAACTTCCCGGATATAGATTGGGAAACAAATGCTAGTAATAATAATAGGGCTCAGCTTTTCCTAGACGTGATAGCTAATGAATTCCTTCATCAAGTGGTTGCTGAACCAACGAGGGGGGATGCCATTTTAGATTTGATTTTGGTGAGTAACGAGGACCTTGTTGAGGAAATTGTTGTAGGGGACAACCTTGGCTCGAGTGATCATGAGCTAATTCGTTTCCAAATAAATGGGAGGATAATCAATAGTGCATCTGAGACTAGGGTGTACGATTTCAAAAGGGCTAACTTTACTAAATTAAGGCGACTAGTTAGGGAAGTGGACTGGGCTAACATATTTAGGGATCTAAGGGCAGATGATGCCTGGGGTTACTTCAGGTTGAAGTTGCAGGAGTTGTCAGAGGCATGTATCCCGAGAAGGGGGAAACAGCTCATAGGTAGCAGTTTTAGACCGAGCTGGATGAGCAAGCATCTTAGAGGGGTCATTAAGAAAAAGCAGAAAGCGTACCAGGAGTGGAAAATGGGAGGGATCAGCAAGGAAACCTACCTTATTGACGTCAGAGGGTGCAGGGAAGCTGTGAGAAAGGCAAAGCGACGAGTGGAGATGGACCTAGCGAAGGGGATTAAAACCAATAGCAAACGGTTTTTTAGCCATATAAATAGGAAGAAAACCAAGAAAGAAGTGGGACCGCTTAAAACTTTAAACGGAGTGGAGATTAGGGATAATCTTGGAATGGCACAATATCTGAACGAATACTTTGCCTCGGTCTTTAATGAGGCTAATGAAGGGCTAAGGAATAGTGATAGAGGGACTGATGGGAATGAAGATATGGGGGTAGACATTACGGTATCTGAGGTAGAAGCCAAACTTGAACAGCTTAACGGAAGTAAATCGGGGGGCCCAGATAATCTTCATCCTAGAATATTAAGGAATTGGCGAGGATATTGCTAGCCCGTTAGCGATAATCTTTAATAAATCCCTAAATTCGGGGATTGTACCGACTGACTGGAGATTTGCTAATGTAGTTCCTATATTCAAGAAGGGGAAAAAAAGTGACCCGGGGAACTATAGGCCTGTTAGTCTAACATCTGTAGTATGCAAAGTCATGGAAAAAATCTTAAAAGAGAGAGTGGTTCCGGAGCATGAGGCCGATGGCAACTGGGATAGATTACAGCATGGATTTACGAAAGGTAGATCGTGCCAAACCAACCTGATCTCCTTCTTTGAGAAAGTAACAGATTTTTTAGACAAGGGAAATGCGGTGGATCTAATATATCTGGATTTCAGTAAGGCGTTTGATACGGTACCGCATGAAGAATTACTGGTTAAATTGGAAAAGATAGGGATCGAAATGAAAATCCAGAGGTGGATAAGGATCTGGTTAAAGGGGAGACTGCAGAGGGTAGTATTGAAGGGGGAACTGTCCGGTTGGAGGGGGGTTACCAGTGGAGTTCCTCAAGGCTCGGTTTTAGGTCCGATTTTATTCAATCTATTTATTGCTGATCTGGGAACCAAGAGTAGGAGTGGGCTGATAAAGTTTGTGGATGACACCAAGTTGGGGGGTATTGCCAATTCGGAAGAGGATCGGGATATTCTCCAGGGAGATTTAGATGACCTTGTAAACTGGAGTATTAGTAACAGGATGAAATTCAATAGTGAGAAGTGTAAGGTTATGCATTTAGGGATGTCTAACAAGAATTTTAGTTATAAGCTGGGGACGCACCAGTTGGAAGTAACGGAGGAGGAGAAGGACCTAGGAGTCCAGGTTGATCGTAGGATGACTATGAGTAGGCAATGTGATGTGGCCGTTAAAAAAGCTAATGCGGTATTGGGTTGCATTAGGCGAGGTATTTCTAGTAGGGATAAGGAGGTGCTAATCCCGTTATATAAGGCGTTGGTGAGACCTCATTTGGAGTATTGTGTGCAGTTTTGGTCTCCCATGTTTAAGAAGGATGAATTCAAACTGGAATGGGTACAAAGAAGGGCCACTAGAATGATCCGAGGAATGGAAGGCCTTTCGTATGAAAGGAGACTTGAGGAGCTCGGTTTGTTTTCCTTAACCAAAAGAAGGATAAGAGGAGATATGATTACACTCTTTAAATATATCAGAGGGATAAATACCAGGGAAGGAGAGGAATTATTTCAGCTCAGTGCTAATGTGGACACGAGGACAAACAGATATAAATTGTCAGTCAGGAAATTCAGGCTTGAAATTAGACGAAGGTTTCTAACCATCAGGGGAGTGCAATACTGGAACAGCCTACCGAGGGAAACAGTGGGGGCGAAGGACCTCCATGACTTTAAGATTAAGCTAGATAAGTTTATGGAGGGGATGGTATGATAGGATAACGGGCTTAGTCAATAGGTCAATTAAGTGCCACACTGGTAAATAGTACAATGGGTCAATGGTATGATATAACTTTTTCCAGAGGGTTTGGCTGGAGAGTCTTGCCCGCATGCTCGGGGTTCAGCTGACCGCCATATTTGGGGTCGGGAAGGAATTTTCCTCCAGGGAAGATTGGCAATGGCCCTGGAGGTTTTTCGCCTTCCTCCAAAGCATGGGGCAGGGGTCGCTTGCTAAGGAGTGGGTGGATCAGCTTATGTGGCCTGCATCTTGCAGGAGGTCAGACTAGATGATCATAATGGTCCCTTCTGATCTTGAATTCTATGATTCTATGATTCTATGAATTCAAAATAAGTTTTAACGTTTGAAAAGAAGCTTTAGAAAACTTGATGAAGACAATAAAGCAACAGAGACACACACAACAAACAACTGAAACTTGACAACTTATAGGGCTTGAACCTAAAATAGGGTTATTAGGTGAGTCCCCACTCAGAGTGCTGGCTCTTGTGAATCCCATTTCTATCCCCACATATTGTATATGGAGATGGATGAATTCCACTTGATGGCAGAGTCCTAAAAATTTAAGCATTGCATTGCTCAGCCTAAGTCCTCCTTTGTCACTGCCACCCTCAGTAACTAGAATAGGTGAAATTTTCTACTTGGGGGTGGAAACCATTTTGGATATTTAGGATTCCCTGTACCCCCATTTGCATCTTTACATTCTTCCATTTCTCTTCTTGCTACTGCCTATCAGATCATTTGTCTTGCAGCTGACTCAGTCTATTAGTGTGATGACAGAGAATAATAACTGATTTCCATTATGAAACTCAGGATTTAAAAAAATCTAAATATATTAAATATGGCCAACTTTAAAAATAAATACTTGTAAATGTTTCAGTGGCCATAAGGCACGACAGGAATATTATAATCCAAACTCCATTTTGTTTTGCTGAAGTCATTCATCACAAGTTATATTGATAAAACCACCCCTGGAGTTCATTATTGTTTGAATTGCAGTCACTGACCTTGAAGAAAAAAAAAGTGGTTTGTATGAACCATGACTATTTTCTATTAATTCCAAGTTCTCTTTAATATTCTGAAGGGAGCAGATCTTTGGCAGAGCTTAGAGATGGTTATTGGAGTAAGCTGATTATCATATTTTTCATTTTATAATTTTCGCTTTGGAGCTAAAATTACTGCCTTAAAATAAATTCCAAAATACCCATTATTACACTGCATGTCTTTATTTCTAATAGTAAATCATTAAATAATTAGCTTCACAGATTTCCACGGGAGGACTTCTGTTCCAAAGTAGAAGTGGTAAAAATTATGAAAGTACCAAGAGGGTCAATACTCTGCAGGGATTTAGCAATTCTTATGCAGGACTCAGATTTGCTAGAAAGGAAAATCTGTAACAGTTTTTTAATGTGCAGTAACTGAAATGAAGCACCCATTCATGCCCACAAGGTTTTGGGATGTGAAAATGATAATTCAAAACATTTCCTTACATCATGAACTATTACTATCTGATTAGAATTTTAAAAATCGTGTTTACTGATATCACTGCGGCATTATTCATTGTTTTGTGGTCTTTGCCTGCTCCTCCTCCAAGAATGAATATTTGAAGCAGAAGCATGCCGCATGCTGCCCTACAAATCGGGGGTCTGATATTGCATAACAAATCCCATTAACATCCCCTACAGGATTAGGGACATAATTCTCATTTACTTAATTCCTGAGGCACTGATGGAGGAGAGGGCAAGGGCTTTAAGCTACCTTTTCTGCTCCTTGTATTCTCTGGCTGTGCAAATTTCTGTTTAGGTGTAAATTAGTGCAACCCAACGGCCACTTTAGCTTTGCATCCCAGGAGTCTCGTTATTAAAGAAGACCAAAACCAAGCTGATGTATTGTTCCTTGAAATGAGAAGACTCTAAATACAAAAGAAAAAGGGAGACATGTTTTTGAATGGCTTTTTTACACTTGAGTTAGAAAGAATTTTAAACTCTCAGTATTTAAGCAGGCTTTGCACAGGGGAGTTATGCAGGTTGACAGAAAGTTTAATGGAATCCTCTTAATCAAATGACAGGTAGGGCGTAGAGCACTGTGATGAGATGTACAAATCTTCCTTTACCTCTCTGTAGTCACACTCCACCCTAGGAAGATGCCTGCCGAGTCCGACAGCATCCTGGGATTTGGTGAGGTAGGGGCGGATTTTTAGAGATATTTAGGCATTTCTCCCCTCAGCACTGCAAGTCAGTTAGCCCTTGCAAGCCTGAGTTGAGTAACACCTAAATACTTTTACAAATCTGGGTCTTAGTTCCCAAAAACAGTTTAAGATCAATTCTTGGATATACTACGAATTACAATTATTTTGCAAGCTATGTACACAGTATCATTCAAGCAACCAAACAAAATCTTTTTTTAAACATGTAAGCTTATTAGACTTCCATGAATTGTATGCCAGTCCCAATTCAGATATATACAATGCTTTATATAATTAATATGATTAAAATCAATTGCAGTTGAGTCCATATAAGGTTCTTTCAATACGATTCTAATATGTAGAAATTAATGTTGTTAAGCTATATTAAAACATTTTTAAACAAGTAGTAGAAAAGGATTTCTGTTGATTCATGTAAATTCTCCACCCAGACAAGGTACCGTATATACTCATTCATTAGCTTGTTTGTTTATAAGCTGACCCCGCCAAGATGGTTAGGTAAAAATAGCAAAAACTGTATGACCCTTTCATAAGCCGACCCTATATTTCAGGGGTTGGCAAACTTTGGCTCCTGGCTCATTAGGGTAAGCCGCTAGCAGGCCTGGATGTTTTGTTTACCTGGAGTGTTCACAGGCACGGAGCCCCTCAGCTCCAATGTCCGCGGTTTGCCGTTTCCAGCCAATGGGAGCTGAGGGGCTCCGTGCCTGCAGATGCTCCAGGTAAACAAAATGACAATGTATTAAATATTCAATTCAATGATTCCTTAGAGTTTAAAATCATCAGATTTTGGTGTAGACCCATTTATAAGCTGACCCCCGCTCTTTGATGCGTGACTTTTTTACCAAAAATATTCATCTTATGAATGAGTATATATGGTAATTTAAAGAATCTGAGATTTAGGCAACAATCCTGCAATTATTAATACGCATGTGTAATGGTCCACACTTGGAGGTTGGTTGGAAAGAGTGGCCTACTGCTCAGGACCGCATCCAGTCACCCACAGGGGGTTGTTGGTAGGGGATCCTGGGCCCTTCCCACTTCACCGGGCTCAGACAGAGGGCCTTTTGGAGCTACCAGTGATCTGGCAACTGAGGCTGCCCTTCCTGGGACACTTCCTATCTCCATCCCTACCCTAGCTTAGTCCAAGGCTTTTCCCCACTGGGCGCAGTCCAAATCAAGAAAGTAAAAAGAGATTACCAATGTCCAGGGTCCATATGTGGGGGAAAGGGAAATATTTCCATTTGTCCCAAAGGGTCTTCCCTGATGAAAGGGAGGACCCACCCCAAAAATAGGCACCTTGGAGATTCCAGCCTTCCCTCTGCACTGCTGGAAGTGTGAGCTGCAGGTCTGCTCTCCTCCAGGTCTGCTGCCAAATGACCTGTTTTTCTGTCTTTTATAATTCTTCCATCCGGTGGAGCATTTGCTGCAGGTATGGTGGGGCAGGGCTGACTGGGCCCAAAATGATTCCTTGCCCCCTTGTTGCCCACTGTGGGGCTTGTACACCCCATCACAGCATGTTATAGTGTAAACTTCAATGGGATTAGTTACATGAGTACAATGACATGTTCATAGATCTTTGCAGGATAATGCTATAGTTTAAAAATCAATGTATACATTTGCATACTCCTCATTGAAGTTCATGGGATTTGTGTGAATATCCACAAGCATAATTTGACTCTAAAAGGATGTAAACTTCCATCCAATTTACAACTTTGTCTCCAAAGTGTTTTCTAGACTTCCTTTGAATATCCAAGTAAAAAAACCAAACATACCATCTCCTACCACTCCATATAAATCTTTGAAAGATTTGTGACCTAACACCTTTTAGAGTTGTTAACATTAGACAGACACCTTCTTTGCATTGGTTTTTCTCCTTTGAGTAAACTGCCATTCTTGAATCATTAACCACTTTATAAAAGACAACAAAATTATTAACATCAGGGCTGGCTCCAGGCACCAGTGAAGGAAGCAGGTGCCTGGGGTGGACAGTCCATTTGTTATTGGGGCGGCACGTCTGGTCTGCGGTGAGAATTCAGCAGCAGCTTAACTCCACTTCAGTCTTTGGCGGCAATTCGGCAGCAAGTCGTTCACTCCCTCTCGTCCTCTTTGGCGGCAGCTCAATTGGGTTTTCCTTTTTCCCTCTTTTTTTTTTTCCTCGCCGCTTGGGACGGCAAAAAAGCTGGAGCTGGCCCTGATTAACATACATTATAAATGCGTTCTTCCTTCTCTTAATGTTAAAATAGTATGCTTTGTTATTTTTGAGACCACAAAACTCTGCTCAGTAATTGAACAAACATATTGTAGTGGCAAGGTTGACCGAGAAACCAACATCACATAAAGCATCAGCCTGAGAATAGTTACTCAGACTTTAAGGTCAGAAGGGATCATCATGAACACCTCGTCAGACCTCTTGAACATCGCAAGCCACAGAACCGCACCCACACACTCCTGTAATAGGCCATAGCCTCTGGCTGAGTTACAGAAATCCTAGAATCTGGATTTAAAGGATTAAATTACAGATAATCCACCATTTACTTTAGCTCACACCAGCAAACAATCTATGCCCCATGCTGCCCCAGGGTTTCTGCCAATATGATCTGGGGGAAATTTCTTCTTGACCCCAAATATGGCAATCAGTTAGACCCTGAGGATGTAGGAGAGTCCCATCAGCCAGACAACTGGCCAAAGAATTCTCACTGGAGTCAGCAACTCTCATAAAACTGACTTTGTTTCTTTTCCTATTCATCTACATATTTGGATTAATAACTTCCATCCCCATCAGTTGGAAGTGGAAGATGCTTACTCCTTATGTAGATGCAGGTTTTTAAAACAATATTCTTGAATAGCCATAATGAGTCTCTTTGAATAGGACATGTGTGTACATAGTGCTTTTTAAGAGGAGGACATCTCCATCAACTGCAATACCACCACAATGGAATCAAAGGGAACTAATCAATAGGAAAACTAATTTTCAACTTTGTAATAAATAAATCAGTTTGGATGCCAGTCAATGTGAATGCCCTCCACCTGCCTATTCACCAACACCCTTCATGATACTCAGCCATTCTGGATGAACATAAACTGACAGAAAATGCATAAACCAGAGGTAATTTTTTATTAATCCATACAGCAACACTTTGTTCACTTATTACTATTACTAATTATTTGGATTATTGTAGCACCTAAGAGCCTCAGTCATGGACCAGGACCCCATTATGCTAGGTGCTGTACAGACACAGGAAAAGAAGGCATTCTCTGCCCCAAGGATTTCACAATAAAGTATAAGACAAGAGACAACAGACAACAGATGGATATAGATGGAAGGGGGAAGATAATTAAACAATGAGACAATTATTAGTCAGCCAAGTAGGCAGGGATCTCTGCACACTACCAGTTTAGCCACTGTGAAGTGTTTTTCTTTTAGTCGTCAGAGCAGAAGACAATTCCGAGGAGGGATCTGAAGGTAGATAATGATGTGGCTTTGCAAACATCCAGCAGCCAACACCTCCTAAGCAGACATGCCAAACCCACGGAAAAAATGCAGAAATTGGGCTTGTTTTGGGCTTAATTGGCTTGTGAGTTGCTTGTTGGCTAGTTTTTGGCTTGTAACTTGTTGCTTGTTTGGCTTGTAGCTTGTTGTAGCAAGCAGGGGCAAGGGGGGAGAGAATCAAGGGTGTACAGCAGCCAGGGGCGGCTCTAGAAATCACGCTGCCCCAAGCAGCGCGGTGCGCTGCGCCGCCCTTCCCCGGTCCTGCAGCGGGTCCCCTTCTTCCCGCGGCTCCGGTTGAGCTCCCGCTGCGGCAGGTCGACCGGAGCCCGGGACGAGTGGACTTGCCGCAGGCATGACTGCGGCGGGTGCCGTGGTCCCGCGGCTCCGGTTGACCTGCCGCAGTCATGCCCGCGGGAGGTCCAGCCGAGCCACGGGACGAGCGCCCCCTCCGCAGTCATGCCTGCGGCAGGTCCACTCGTCCCGGGCTCCGGTCGACCTGCCGCAGCCATGACGGCGGCAGGTCCGCCGGCCCAGACTCCCGCCCTCCCCGGCGGCAGGGGACGCCCCCTACATTTTGCCGCCCTAGGCACCAGCTTGTTTTGCTGGTGCCTAGAGCCGCCCCTGACAGCAGCCCCACCACTGTCCCAGACTGCACGCTGGGGGGGGGGATCTAGTCACATATAGTGTTGGGGTTATTAGGGATTGGCTTGTTTTGGCCTTGTTCTGAAATGGAATTAGCTTAATTATTGGCTTATTGTAAAAGTTGGGGTGCTAATTTACTGTGTGAAAGTTGGCAACTGTGCTCTTAAGTATGTGTGGCAGCATGGAAGAAAGATGAAGGTGTCTGAAAATTTAACAAGGAGGCAACGGAGGCTGGCATCATGGCTGATCAGATGTGGGCACCTACACCTCAGTAGCAAAAGACTGAGCACTAAAGAGAGCATTCTGTCCCTGTTGCCAAGTAAGCAATGACATTTAAAAGTTCCATTAATTCCCATATATGATGCCCAATCCACTTACCACGAAATGGGAGTTGGATCAGACCCATAGTGAGAAGTAAAGACTTCTATTTCTTATCATATTTGTGTTTTATTGAATGTTTTAGATGGTTGGTTAAAAATGAGAAGATGAAGAGAGAAGAGTTAAAACAGTTGTTCCTTTAAAAGGAGAAAAGGAAATGATTTTAGTTTGAGTTTAAAATACACTGAGTGAGCTTGAAAAGCATAAGGTGCTCCATATTGGCAGACACCATGAATCCAGATCCAAAGATTGCAAAAAACCAAGCCATGGCTACTGAGATTTTGCCAAAACCAAAGTACCTCCTTTGTCTTGTCTATGCACAGAGCACCTGAAGAAGAGCTCTCTGCAGCTCAAAAACTTGTCTCTTTCACAGAAGTGTGTCCAATAGAAGATATTGCCTCAGTTACCTTGTCTCTTTATGCATATAATTATTTAAACTATCATGGAAATGCAGCCACCTCTGATTATTTATTACTACATTTGAAATTCTGTATTTCTATTTCATCAGTGTAAAGATATGGCAGATGGCTTAATTTGGAAGAAAATCGACAGATTTGATTGTTTCCTGTGACTGGTTTAGTTAAATAAAACAAAAGCAATGTGCAAAGCATACTGTAGCTATCATCCATCTGGTCAAAGCTAAATTTAATTTATTCCAAAATATGGATTTAAAAATTGTTACTCCAATTTGTATTTAAAATATTTAGTGATGTAATTAGGAAGAGATATTTGCAAGGATGTTGACTGATGTTTTAATTTAAACTTATAATTTATATACAGTGACATTTTATGTTACAAAACAAGATGAAAACAACCCATTAAAACTAAAAGCAAAAAATATCTGATTACTATATCATTCTGTTCTACACATTGATAGCACTTCTTATCAGGAGAAAAAAAAACTCTGGAAGATACTTAGGGACTTTGGTAAATCCTAGAGGAATCTAAGAGTCTGATTTATTTAAATAAATGAGGAATTTGGGACTTTGAGACATGATTCTACCAACACTTGCTCACACTGAATAGTGCCTTATTCTCCAAATAGTTCCACTGATTTCAGAGATGGGACTGCTCCCAGCATCAAGTATTATTTAACATGTGTGACAGTGGCAGAATCAGAACCTCTGACTTCTTTCTTTCTCTTTATAGTTTATCTGATCATTCATCTGATTATTCGGTGCTACCTGAGATAAATGAAAATAAAAACTCCGCACATAATTAAACCAACCAACCATCCAGACATTTTTTCCATAAGCCCCACTGCCAGAACCAACCTCAAAAATGGGGAAAAAATGAAGTCCTCTTTCCCCTCTTCCTCTCTTGATTTTTGGCAATTTGGCTATCCTCTCTGCCACCCAGGCTCACAGCTTTGTGCTCTGTTGTGCTGACTCTCTTCCCTTCTTCATACTTCACCCATGCTATCATCAAATCCTACTAGATCTTCCTCTGTAACATCTTCGAAATCTATCTTTTCCCCTCCATCCCTACCTTTCAAAACCATATCCATGCAAGTCACATTATTCCCCTTTTTGTATCTATTGACTGGCCTCCCTTTGGCTTCAAAGTAAGGCTCATACTCACCTTCCAGGCCTTGCATACATCTCGGTTGTCATATATTTCTGCCCCAGTATTGCCAATCTGGGCATTCAAAAAACAATAAAATCAAGAGGTTGGCTTAAATATCTTGAGATATGTAAAATAAAATAAATAAAAAAAAAACAAATGTATTTATTTCTCTTCTGATTTTGAGCCCTTATTGTAAATTCAGCTCATATGTTCAGGCTTTTCTCCACAACCATGAGAACTAGAAACATTTAATTAATTTATTATTATTATTGATTAAAGTAGAGAGTCTCACAAAATCACATGACTGTAAAAGCTAAAACAAGTATCTTGAAACTTTCTATAAAATCATTAGAATTGACAACACAGCTACTATAACCCTCACTCTCTGCACTCACCCAGAGCCTCCCTCAAATCAGTTTGCTTTGGGTTTGACTCTTCTCTTATCAGTTTGGGTAATCTGGAGTAACACTATTGAAAAATCAATAGGTTTTGTTCAGCTTGAAATGAATGACGACATTGTCACAGGGGAGGGGGTAGGCAATCACAATATATTCTGCTAACCTCATGAGATCATTAGATGGGGAAAGTATTAAGAAGTAACTAAAGAGTATTTATGTTCTAGCAGTAGCTACCTCAGTTCAAACAGGATTTCCAGTCAGGAAACACTATCTTCTGCAGATTCCATGGGATTAGGAAGAACAAACCTGAAGAAATAAAGGTTAAAAGTCACACCACTGCTCCTACCCGGCATGCCAGTTAAAAAGGGCCAGAATGGCATAAAGGGACGCTAAATGCCCCGGCACAGGAACTGGGGAAGACAGCTGGAAGTCTGCCTTCTGAGGAACCCTTCACAAGCCCTGGTATAGGGAGTGGTAGGGGCATTTAGGAGGCAAGGCTGGGGCATTCCGCACTGCGGAGATTTCATGTAATGCTTTAGCCTGAAGGCCTCTTAGGATATGTCTACACTGCAGATAAAAACTCATTGCTGGCCCATTCCAGCTGCTAAGGCTAAAGTGGGTGTTTAATTGTGGTATAGACATTCAGGGCAGGGCTGCAGCCTGAGATCTGGGACCCTCCTACCTTGCTGAGTCCTAGAACCTGGGCCCTAAAAGTTCACACCACAATTAAACAGCCTCTTAGACCAAGTCACATGAGCCCAAGTCAGTTGGCACAGGCCAGCCATGCAGTGTAGACATACCCTCTGAGGAACAGCACAGAGTCTCATTCAAGAGGTGTTAAATACAATAGGTTAGAATTACTATGGAGGATGTTCACAGCTTTACCTATACCAGCACTTTAAAAATGACAGCATAGTTAAACAAACTGCAGTTATAATGTCATTTGTATCATTTTTTGCAAAGTCTGCTTCACATTCTACAGAGGTGGGGAAAGGAACACTGTATTACATTGTGCGAGAATATAACTGCATATGGATATGAAATGCATTGTGGTGGAACAAGAAGCTGTAATAAAAGCCAAGTGTGCATTGCTGCATATCAGAACATTTCCAAAATGTGTTTTGCTACTGAACTGAATAGACATCTCTTATTTTGATTTGGTAGATGACTTCTGCTTTTCCTAATAGACACCTTTTGGGGGACTGTATGGGTCACGGGATGGTCAGGTTTGCCACTTACCACCATGGCAAAGAGAATGATGTATCCTCTCTCACATAGAGGTAGACCATCCAGAAAAGGCTGACTGTGTTTTATCTGTCCTGTGGACAGACAGAGGACTTAGAACACCCTTAATGTGAATCTACTCGTGTTTCATGAGCACTGCATTCATAGTATCTTCAACCCCTCATCCTCAATTCCGACACACACACACACAAACAAAAACAAAAATATCTACCCTTGTTCAATATCCAGCTTGGTTGCATATTTGAAGAAAAAAATAAGGAGGGCCTTCAAATTTGTTTGAATACATTTTCCATATTTCAGGCATACGTGATGAGGAATCACTTGTAGATTCCCCCCTTTCCCTCTCGTCCAGTATGAGCACACAAGCGTGTGGTGGAGGTGAAAACTTATATCAAAGGCCATCCTAAAATGAACAGCAACAGTATTGGACACTGGGAACATTGTTAGTGTAATTTTCTTTTTCCTTCTAGACTATAATGCCCCAAATACACTCATTTATAAACTTATCAGGTGTATATTTATCTGTTCTGAACATTTGCTAATTGTATAGGCCTTGACAGAATTAGACAACTGAAAAAGAATGTGTGTCAATGTATTGAAAGAAAGAGAGCCCAATTTAGGATTGTGATAATTTTCTAAGTTTTTTTTTAAAAGGTGAGAAAATGACACAAATGGCAGCTAATGTCTAATGTGTCAACGTTGCCAGGTAACTGACTAGAGATATGTGTCAGCAAGAGCCATCTGAGTGCGATGGATTCAGCAGAAGTAATACAGCATCAGGTACATAAGACTAAACTCATTACTAGCTTGTATTTATCTTTTTTGAAATTTAAGAATGAAAATTTATATTTTTATTTACATTTTACCACAATAGGAATAACGAATATGTAGCTAGGGTGTACTGTGTGCTTAAAACCAAATTTTGAGAATGATATTTTAAACAATTGTAGTAGTTATTCAGAGGGTAATAAGTATCCCTCCTAATTATTAAAGAGATTAGGATAATTAAAATAACCCACATATTCATACATATTCACAGATTAGGCCCTAATAGAACAAAGCACAAGCACTTAAGGATAAGCTTAGCATATGTCAATGGGACTAATCATATGCCAAAAGTTAAGTATCAACTATGTAAGTAGTTTGCTGGATCAGAGTCTTAAAAAAAAAAAAAGCAGAATTTACTTAAGAACATATGAATGGCCATACTAAGTCCATCTAGCCCAGTATCCAATCTTCCAACAATGGCCAATGTCAGGTGCTTCAGAGAGAATGAATAGAACAGTCAGACAATCATTGAATAATCCATCCTGTCATCCACTCCCAGCTTCTGGCAATCAGAGGCTAGGGATACCCAGAGCATGGGGTTGCATCCTTGACCATCTTGTCTAATGGCCATTGATGGCCTTATTTTCCATTAATTTATCTAATTATTTGTTGAACCTTGTTATAGTGTTGGCCTTCACAACATTCCTGGCAATGATTTCCACAGGTTGACTGCATTGTGTGGAGAAGTACTGCCTTTCATTTCTTTTAAACCTGCTAGCTATTAATTTTATTGGGTGACCCCTGATTCTTATGTCACGTGAAGAAGTAAACACTTCTTTATTCACTTTCTACACCAATGATTTTATAGACCTCTATCATATCCCCTCTTAATGGCCTCTTTTCCAAGCTGACAAGTCCCAGTCTTTTTAATCTCTCATCATACAGCAGCTGTTCCATACCCTTAATCATTTTTGTTGCCCTTCTCTGTATCCAATGCTAATATATTGGGGGCAGGGGCCAGGGAGGAGGGTGACCAAAACTGCATGCAGTATTCACTGGGTGGCTGTATCATGGGTTTATATAGTGGCATGATATTTACTGTTGTGGCAAAGTACCTGCTTCTCCTCAGCTGGCTCAGTTACTTTTTGCCTTGGAGACACAGGCTTGAGCAAAGCAAAGTCCTTCCAGGTTGCACAGGGTCTGGCTGATCCTTCCCTCAGTCAGTCCCTTGTGCTGGTTTTCTCCCCTTCCGGGGACAGAGTGCAGTCTTCCTTGTTGGAAGAGTTCAGAGTCCTGCTGCACCTACTTGCTGGTAGCCTTAGCCTTAGCCTTAGCCTTAGCCTTAGCCTTAGCCTCTGCCACTCTCCCCCCCCCCCCCCTCGCTTCCTGCCAGGGAGGGTTTAAAAAGGTCTCCAGCAACTGGGGCCAGCTGAACCTAATTAGTTCCCTGGTAACCCCTGTTCCAGCTGAACCTTATTTCTCCATGGCTCTCTCTCCTCAGTGGATAGGGAGAGGCCTTTTAACCCCTCTGGGACTAATTACTACCCCTCCCTTTGTAGCCATTTGTCCTGGGTTTGCCACATTGTCTTATTATCTATCTCTTTTCTAACAGTTCCAAACATTCTGATAGTGTTTTTGACTGCCATTCCACACCGGAACAACGAGGAGTCCGGTGGCACCTTAAAGACTAACAGATTTATTTGGTCATAAGCTTTTGTGGGTAAAAAACCCACTTCTTCAGATGCCACTGGACTCCTCATTGTTTTTGTGGATACAGACCAACATGGCTACGCCTCTGATAATTGCACTCTGAGCAAATGTTTTCAGAGAACTATCCACAATGACTCCAAGATCTCTTTCTTGAGTGGTAATAGCTAATTTAGATCCCATCATTGAGGCTGGTTAGGATTCATTTAGTCATATAATTTTCTATTAAAGGAGTATTTGTATTACCACTAACTATTTTTAATAAAGGAAAAGCCTGAAATAATCAAATTTTAGTATGAATGAGTATTCATTTGAAGACTCAAACTTGTGGGCTGTTAATTACACTGCATATCTGAAAAAAAAGACAGTCGTCCATTCAGAGAATGGAAATCATGATATGTGACTTAGATGACCAAAAGGGAGTTCAAATAGTATTTTAATTGGGAAAGAGGCATTTAAGTATCTAGAAAGAATCATATACTGTGGATAATAAACAGAGAAAAACAGGAAAAGTAACCAATAAAAAGGCATAAAAAGGGCTACATTACAGCTATTGTTATTACAAAGAATGTCATGAATTCTCAGTGTGACAGCACGTAATGTGAAGTTACCCACTCAATTTAGGGCACCCCGTCTATACCCAAGTAAGGGCTCAAGGCTTGGCCCAGTCAATTTAGGCACCCTCCGCTCTTTTCCTTACTGAGGACTCAGGGGGTAAGGCATCTTACCCTTTCCCACAGGACTCAGGGAGAAACCTGGTCAATTTAAATACCATCCCCTACCCACAGGGCTCGGGGCTCTACAAATCTGTGTGTCCTTTTCCCAGTGAAAGAGCCTTATACAGCTGTGCTCTAAACATCTATTTATTGGAAACAAATAGAACATATATACTAAGCAAATCTCTTATGCTCACCACTCCCTATATACAAATTTCACCCGATGACCAGTCAGGATCCAATCGTCTGGGGGTTCCCAGAGATGCCTCTGAATGTCACAGTCCTGCAGGGGTCAGAATTACAACAGCTTGATGTTGAACTGCAGTCTGGAAATGGCTCCCAAAGAGCATTGTTTTTCGATTACATGATATAGGTAAAACTAGCTCCCTCCTTCAAATTTAGTAAATTTATCACTTTATCCCACATTCCTAAATAACAAAACATTTAACCAATTGCACACTGGCACCTATGTGTCCTCTTTCCTGTCCAAGTTTTTTTTTTTACATTTTATCTTTCATGTCTAAACTGTAACATAGTTGTGACTCTCTCTATTTGTGCAGATGGTCAGTATAAAATGCTGGTCAGAGCTTATCATACCATTTGTTGAGTCTCCTTCTGTATCCTCCCTAATTTCCCAGCACCTTTAAAACCTTGGCGGTTATAACTCTTGTTAGGGACATTCCTGAGGTGAGGATGCTTTGCCAGCAGCAGAACATTCTTCTCCCTCTCCTCCTCCCCATTTTAGTGGTAAACTCCCTGAGTTTCACCCATGGCTGATTGTGTGTGTGTGGGGGGGGGTGTCTCAAGGCTACAAATTCTCCATAGAAAACATTTAATATATAGGGCCAGGTCCATCGGACCCACATATAATCACATGCAGCTGGTCATTCAGCACATTATTTGCCTGATCTGCTGCTTACAGACAATAGATTTCTCAGTTCACTGGCAACTCCAAAACATTGAATAAACCATTGTTTTGTATTGCACACAATGTTTCATTCAAACTAAAATAAAATGCTTTCCTCCCATTTTGAGCCTTTAATGTTTAATTTTATTTTTTAAATCAAAAGAAAATGTCTAAACAGTTTCAAATTGAAAACTCAAAATTTTGAAATCAAAACAATTTAAAAAAAATGTTTTGACAAACAAATTTGACATTTCAGTATCAAATATGCATTTTTCAACTAAAAATGTTTCAGATGAAAAATTTCACTTCTCTCTCTCACTTACTACTCTTTTACCTGGTTGGGCACTCAAAAAGGAGTGGGCTTGGGATTTTAGCCATTTCTATTGAAGGTGTACTGGACATGGTATATTTTTGAGTAAGATAAGTATACTAAAAAATATCCAGAGACTGTCACCAATTTCTCTTTAATAGGAAACTAATTCTGCCACCATTTAGCAAAGGGCAGTAGTATACTCTTGTTTGCTTTTCATGCTACATCACCCTCCTTCCTCCCCCACAGAACATATAACTAATGTCAATGCTGACATTCACCTTATACCCCTTCAACTATGCTACCTGTGAATTTGGCTCTCTATGTTTCTCTATCATTGTGCAAGCTAAGTACAATTTTGACATGCTGGGGCTGCATTTTGAAAGGTTGGAGCCTATACTAGACCTGCAACAAAACATGCAGACACCAATCCTGCCTGCAAATTGTATAAAACCTGAGTGTGGAAAAGGAATTTATGCACCTGTTCATTTTGTGCAGGTGCAAATTAGGCATCAGCCTTTCAGAATTTGACTACAGCTGCTTAAGTGATGGGAATAGTTGAGTACCTAAAGTTCAAATGTAGAACACACCACTAGTGACCTAAAGGTTAGATTTCCCACATGCTGCTAATGAAATCAACCGCATCAATAGCAGAATCAGGTGTCTAAGTGTGCATTTGTCTGAAAAGGTGTACTATGTACTAAGAAGACATTCAGAGATGTGTAGACTTAATTCTGCAGCAGATTTCATTTAATTTTTTTCCATTGGCATTAAAATATTTAGTTTTACTATGTATTCCCCAAAAGTCCTACCTATAAACAGACAATAGCAGACTTTGTATTTTGGCAGATTAGCTGCAAGCAGAATCTATAAATTGCAGGTCTGCATGTCTAATTTCTACTGTAGAAAGCATCACCAAAAGAAAAACATAAAAAGGCAAAAAAGAGGAGAAATAGTATCAACAGAATTAAAATAAAAGCTCAACATGCAGTGGTTCATTTTGTTGTCCACCATACATTTAAAAGTTGTTCAGAAGTCTTAGGCTCCAAACTTTGATGAAAATAATATTTTGGGGAAAAAACAAGTGTTTCTATTTCTATATATAGCCTTATAAGATATTTTAAAATTCAGTATCAGAAGGGAGAGGGGATTGCAGAGACATGCATGCTTGCATGTTACCCTTTTAGCAAGATACTATTATCTGTCCACTCTGAAAGACAGATGAAGTTTAATTAGTCCACAACTTTATTCACTTATATCTGGGAATACCCCGCCACAAATTGTACAGTGATGTGAGAAGGGGGTCAGCCTCCAACCCTCCTTACTCAGTTTCCCTAAGAGATGCTTTACTTCAAATCCTTCTCCTACTCATTTTGTGAGATAACTGTACCCTTCCATATAGGGAACCTGCATTGGACATCTGCCACAAGGAGGCACCAGTAGAATGCTTGGCTGCCTCCTTACAACCCTGCTGGCTTCCCAGTTATCCACAGATTCCTCCCTTTAAAAAAAAAGGGATAAAACACACCAAGGTGACCCATATTTGTATCTGTTGTCTGCTCTGCCAAAAAGTTTGCAAGGTGCATCAGCCCCTCATTCCATGCTAGCTCAGGATTGCCTCACTCCATAGGCCCAGATCTGAACTGCCCAATGACTTGGAGGTTCCATCTGTGTGCCCAGTATACAATACTGTGCCTGCAAGTCCACACCACCACTTGCTTAGCCTGTTTACTGTATAAGTCTTTGCCCTTACGGTGCAAATCCTTGCCTCATCCCTCTTCTGTATCATTAAGGACTCACCGTTTCCCCACCCCACCCAAATTGGTTTTCGAGACCCTCAGGGTTAATACAAAAACAATGAGGAGTTTGGTGGCACCTTCAGGACTAAGAGATTTATTTGGGCATAAGTTTTCATTGGTAAAAAACCCACTTCTTCAGATGCATGGGGTCCATGCATCTGAAGAAATGGTTTTTTTCACTGACGAAAGGTTATGCTCAAATCTATTAGTCTTGAAGGTACCACTGGACTCCTCATTGTTTTTGTGGATACAGACTAACACAATTACCCTTCTGATACTGGGTTAAGACAACTATTCTTCCAGTTGTAAATCCAAAGTACATCTTGCAGGCATGTTTAAATTTCCAGATGCTCTGAAAAAAGACCCAATCTCATTAAAAGCCCAGTAAATTTTAATCCAGCGCATCAGTGTGGTGAGTTTGCCGAGTGATAAATAAGCTGCTTTCAGTGTGAACACCTGGCTCCCCTGGTGTCATCCACTCCATCCAGGGCATCTGATGCAGGACGTGACTGTCCCATTAAATCCCAGCCTGTGTTGCACCTCCAGCTCAACTTAATTAACCAAGCCACGACCCCCAAATGTACTATATGCTTGCCTGATTATATTCATATACCTGAACACCTTGCTTCTTTCCAGGAATTGCTCTACCCACTATCTGTCATAGCTTCCCTGTGGAGCCATCACAAAATGTCTATTTATTCACCTCTCAATATCTTATCTTTAGTATTGGAGAGAAGGTGACCTCCCACTGGGTCTGAGACTTCTGCTTAGCCATATTCCTGGCTAATCTGCATGGAACCCAGAACATACTGAGGCCCCTTGGATACTCCCAGAACAACGATCCTACCCGTAGGTCATATCCCTGTGTCATGCCACTCCTCCCTCTTAGATTCCCAAATGTGGCATTGGATGAGAGGTGGTTAAATATCATCATTCCCAAATCCACCATCCTGCTCCCTCCCACCAGAAAGGCTCTTCAATGTGTGTAGCACCATGCTATCTTCAGCCATGCCTGTTAAACTTCTCTCCCTTGAATTCTCTTGCCCCTCAGCCACCCTTTGGTGTCTTTCTACCTCACCCCTACCCACCATCTCGGTCTCCAGATAACCACAGCTATATTTATATTTGGCACTTGGAAATCATGATGCAATACAAATACTTAGAATGAAATGAGTGAACCCTAGCATTCTAGGGTAAGTGGCTTAAAAGAACACATTTCCACCCCTAAAGAGGTGAGCTGAAAACTCCCTTTTGCTACCTGTGATGTCTTCAATGGATTTGCTATTGTGCTTGATCAGGAATTGTAAGTTTACTTATTAAATGTCTCTTTCTTGTGAAGCTGCTCAGGGGTCTGCACAATAATTTAAAATACAAAATGCTTTAAAATGTAATAAAAGCATATAAACAGGAAAAAAAGATGGCTGGTATGGTGTCATTTTAAAAATGGAGAGTGGCTCTTATATAAAAGTCCAATATGTAAAAACTAAAGAGTATTGAATGAGCTAATGATTATCAATATGCAAGCAAAAAAGTTCTTGAAGGTCAAACAAAAATACATTTGTTTGTATGATTTTCAGAATCCTGCCTATTCCCTGTACCTAAGAAAAAATACTGGATTCTGTTTAATGTTAAGCGTACAGGATGAATTGACAATATAATTAAATGGTCCAAAAAAGTGTAATCCGAAAAAGTCTAATACAAGAAAACTATTTTGCTTACATAGCCAGATGGGGATGTTATTAAATATGTAAAACACAAGTGCTGCAATCTTTAACCCAGTGGCTAAGTAAAAGAGGTGTTTGTAACTTTTGAGAAACAGTATTGCTATCTTCAGGGGCTCTTAGGGATGAATTTGTAATTCATAATTTATTCATGTTTTCTCCTGCTCCTCATGAAAAATGAATAATATTCTACATAGTCTACAGTCAGAGATACACATTACTAGTAAGTGTTTTTTGGAGATTATGAAAATAAAATTAAATCTGATCTATAGGACTGAACATAGAAATAAATATAGACAAGATCTAATTTTTCTGAACATTTTGATACAAAAAGTGAACTGTCAGTAATCTATTTGGCAAGGATCAACTGAGAGAGTATGCTAGAACACCAGTGTTCATAAACCCTTGTGTAGCGGGGTGAACACCTACTCCAGGCTTGAAGGGGTTGAAAAAGCCCTGCAGAGAGCTGGGGCTGTGGAAGGGAGCAAAACCCCGGTTGATTGGCAGAAGTGGCTGCAGCTGGGGCCTTACCCCAAACTGAGCAACTAGGCCTTATAGGAAGGCCAGGGCAGCCAGAAGCTCAGCAGTCTCACTCTGACTGGAGAGAGAGACAGGCCTGGCTGCTGGGGAATTCACCTGGGGACCTAGAGTGAGGCAGGGCTGGGGAAAGACGTTGGGGGTGGGAAAGCCCTAGGCCAGCAACTCCCCAGGCTGCAGGGCCTGGTCCTAGGCCCACATAGATATTGGGGTTGCAGAGGGGGAGCTTGAGGGTGGGTAAAGGCAGCCAGTCCAAACCCCTTGTTGCCTGTGATGATTGGCTGATGGACTGCAGTCCACCCCAGGGCGTGGGGGCTAGACAGTGACTGGCAGTAGCCATGACTGAGGTGACATGGGGATAGGAGGTGGGATCTCCCCTGGGTGGGGAGACCAAGAGAGAGTGGGGTACTGCCAGGGGGTACAACATGCAAGACAAGGGCACCGGGTTCTGGGAGGGACATGGGGGCCAATGACAGGTGGGACACCTCGCCTGCAGAGGGTGCTCTGATGACTGGTGAGCTAATTCCCGAGATGACCAGCAGGAGGCACTGCTGGTGAGTCTGCACCTGATTACACCTTGCAAAATAAAAACAAAATTTCCTGATTTGGGCATTAGAATTCCTGGTTTGTCTGGCTTTTATTTTGTTTTCAACCAGGAAAAGTAACATCTGACTGTTCTTATTGGAAAGGTTTAGACTAGAGTTTACATAGTGGTATCTGGTTTTGTCCAGTAACGAAAATGATTTCCCATTGACTTCAAAAGCATGTGATCATCAAGAATTCTCAAATCCTAAAATTCCATAGAAAAATGTCTTCCCACCAGCTGTACACAGGATTATATAAACATTTGTCTGTTACCCAAGTGTGCTATGTTGTAACTCAGATTCATAGATTCTAGGGCTGGAAGGGACCTCAAGAGGTCATTGAGTACAGTCCCCTAACCTCATGGCAGGACCAAATACTCTCTAGACCATCCCTGATAGACATTTATCTAACTTACTCTTAAATATCTCCAGAGATGGAGATTCCACAACCTCCATAGGCCGTTTAACCTAGGCAGTTTATTCCAGTGTTTAACCACCCTGACAGTTAGAAACCTTTTCCTAATGTCCAACCTAAACCTCCGTTGCTGCAGTTAAGCCCATTGCTTCTTGTTCTATCCTTAGAGGCTAAAATTAACAAGTTTTCTCCCTCCTCCCTTTTAGATACCTGAAAACTGCTTATCATGTCATGAAGTTGTACAGCAGTTGTAACTCTAAAATAAACTACAGAATATAAATAAAAACAGAAGTTAAATTAGTAACAGCAGAAAAAAAATATAATATAGATGAACAACTTTGAATAAATTAGATGGCTTGCTTCAGTCTTCCATCTGAACTCACGTGTCATTTTCTGACAGAAAAGCATACAGATAGCTATGCTTCCATATGGAGCAAAAGACAGAAAGGTCATGGTCACCATTATCATTCATCAAGTCATTATTGACTTACTATCTCTTCAGCTTACTTAGGGGAGTCATATTGATCAGCTTCTGTCAGTCTCAGTAAGCCTCAGCCCATAGTCTTAAAAGGGGATTTTAGTGGCACAAGTATTACAAACTGAATTGACCTGGAGGATGCAAGACAACAGTCAAAGCCAAACGTAAGTAATAGTGCACATCACTCTATAGGAATATATTAAATGACATGCATTTGTGCAGTCCAAGCAGCTTAGGAAAAAGAAATCTTTCCGGTCAATGCCCCTTTACTGCAATGCAGCTTTTGTCAATTTCTCTAACTTATTCATTCAAGTTACAATTTTCCCAGCCTAAAGGAAAAACTTCAATGTGAAATAAAATACATCTATTTGTGAAGAATATTTTATATATTTTAAATGAGCGAACAATTAACCTAGAAGCTGCCATCTTGAAGTCTAATGCAGTTTAGGACACAGGAAATGTTGTTCCACATATAAAAGTATTATAAAAGCAGGAAATTCTTAGTTATTGACAAATTGCTTAGTTATGGTCCAAATTGCATGAGAATTTGGTACAAACCCCAGTTTCATTATTCAATTTAAAAAATAATAACTACCCTTACCTAATAACTCTGAAGGTCTCCTGGCTTCCTGAATCAGTAATGTGCTAAGTAGCACTTCCTATGTATCAAATTATAGCATTAAACAACTTCCTTCTGGGAAATATCAGTAAAACAACAGCTGTCACTGAAACATCGGAAGCACTCTCAATTACAAAGATACTGAAAAACTGGCAGGTATTTCAGAAAAATGTTCTGAAATTGCACTTTTAAATATTTAAGCCTTTTTTGGTAAATATTTATCTGAATAGTGACTTGATCCCGCTCTCATTAAAGTCAATGGGAATTTTGTCACTCACTTCAATGGGAACAGGCCTTTACATGTCCGAAGTAATTACTACAATTTCTCTTTAATTTCCCTTAAGGCTCCTAGTCACGTCATGCCAACAAGGAAATATAATTTAGCCTTAATATGCCAGACACAATAAGAAAGCTACTTAAAAAACAAACCCCCAAAAAGCCTCACTCATTGTTGCTTGTTCGGAAGGAAAAAGCACTGCACTAAAGTGAAGGAAAGGGATAGAAGATGCAAACATACCCACTTCAGTCTGAGAAACAGATTCACTTGCACTGGTATAAAACAGGGATTACTTCACTGATGTCACTTTACATACACCAGGCACAGAATTAATGGGGAAGGAGAATTAGCCCTGACTTTTTAAGTATAGTGTCTTCAAAGGAGGCCACATTCTTCCTGTTGGTGGTTCTCCACTGTTTGATCAACTGTCAGGATTTCTAAATGTCAGCTGCAATATCCACATCTTTAGGTGAAAGCTTGAGGCTATCTAAAATGTGTGTATCACCAGAAAGTGAGTATGTAAAAATGTCACTCAACAGATCTGCTTCCCATGTGTATTCAGGCTCACACCTGCTTAGTTTAGCTTTCACTATGTTCTACTGAAAAGCTGGCATAGCTACGGGAAAGGTAGTAAGACTTCCCCCCGTCAGCAGAATTTCTAACTAGTTCCAATTCTAGAATTTTTATTACTGGTGAAAATGCAGAAGCCAGAATGATTTTCAGGCTAGGCTGGCTGTTACTACCCTCAGTCCTCTTCCCCCGTCCCCACCCCACCTTGTTACTTGTGAAACTAAGCACATTTGAGGACACAGTTTGTGCACAGGCACTTTTCAAAATATAATCACACCAAACCCCCCCCACCATTTTTGGACATCTCCTCTTGTCAACATAAATATTACATTACATATTGATTCTGATTTTAATCTGAGGGTATTCATACACTGTCTAGCACAGCACAGTTGAATTTCATAACTATCAGAAGCAGTTTATAACTTTGACTCATCAAGAACTTGGAGACAATGAGCCAGATCCAGCCTATAAATCATACCAGAACTTGTTAGTTATGTCTAAGGTAACACAAGTGGAAGGAACCAAGCTTTTTAATTTAATACCTATGGAAATTTCAGACCTCACACACCATATACCAGGGTTGTGAGCACAAGCCATACTAAAAAATGGTTCTTTCCAAAGTCACTTTAAAAAAAAAATCTTTTCAAAAGACCTTATCCAAGCCTAATCCAGATAAATTATTCTTCTCTAAAGAAATTACCGGTATATCTTTCTAGCCTTTACAGTGCAAAAGATCTACAGCCACGTTGCTCCATCCTTCCATATCATGCACAATTCCCTTGTGAATGGTGGCTTTTCCCTTCAACATGCATAGCAGATAAAACAGTATTTAATCATGTCAACTGCACCCCTTCATAATCCCTGACAAGGCTAACAGTAAAAAAATTCATGATGAGGAAAACAATGCATTAGCACTCTCCTTTTACACTAGTGTATTCCTATTCAACTAATCATATCATATAATTGTTCTATTTCACAGCTGGACATTCAAGTCCGTTATTACAAAATCATCCAATACCACTCATGCCTTTAACACATTTTAGAGAGCGTAGCCATCATTTTCCATACACTCTTGTGTTTAGGTACAGCTAAATATACTTCAGCAGAATCCATATTTCCGCATGCAGTTGTACTATTGTTAACCATAGCACTTTAGTGTGCAGTCTCAGGGAATGTTCACTTTTCTGTCCATTCTCATGGTTCTTAAGAACCAGAGGGACAACAATCCCTACAGAGCAAAGGCAAGCCCAGCCATTGTCTAAATGGCTTTGTGGTTTGGGGGAGGGCTTAATTGTCCTTTCAGCACATTCTTAAAGTTCTTTGTAGTCTTACATCAAACAATATTTTGTATAAAATAGGAAGATTAAAATTAAAAAAACTTTAGAGAACTCATGATACTGAAAACAGAGGTGTCATCTGGTAGTCTACACACTTGAAGCTACCCATTGGGAAGAGAGACAATAGAGCCAAGAAAACATCCCGTATCTCAGGACTGTAGTTAAATGTAGGGGTTGTTTCATAGTTGATGCTTCCTATTTAAGCTATATTAATAATGAATTTATTTCCACAGTTAGGATAAATGTATCCTCCAGCAGGGATTTTGAGACTCCTACAGCAGATGAGTTTATTATTTGCTGATGTCCTTCTGGATTAAATGGAAGAGTTATCTTTCATCAGATGCCCTTATATCATTAACTAGTTGTACATTTCCCCTTTTTAGCTCATCTTTATAGTGACCGCCCTGCACTGAAAGCAGGGCATTGTCCAGGCTTGCCAGAGGAAGACAGTAGTGCTTTATGGCAGGGACTGCTGAGAACAAGGTCAGAACCTGCTGCAAAAAGGTGGTGTTGGTCAGCTTTGCAGCACTGACTCACCCTTGGAATGTAAAGGTGGATGGCTTTAAAGGTGCAAGCTCTGGCACTGGAAACCCCTTTTTCCATGCAGCAGGTAAGGCAGATTCAAGCACATGTGTGAGATATGCTTTGAGACCCATTTGGCCCATTCTTTCCGGAGTGGTAGGGGACGATTGCAAGGAGAAAACAGGATTGGGGGTGGGTGGAGTGCCAACCACAGGTTTGGTTCAGCTGAAGCAGGTCATGAGGTGCAGAACACAGGCAGGGTAGGGAGGCAAGCTGGGGGCAGTCCAATGGGCATAGACACCATTGGCAATTAGGTTTAAGGTGTTCAGAGTTTCCTATGATATTACCCTAATAAAGCACATGTGGCATATTTGGCGGGGGGGGGTTAACTTTGGGATTTTGGATCCCCTTTTCAAGGAATAGCACCAATGTAAGTTAAAAAAATGAATCAATTGCCTATAGGGAACCTAGGGGTCCCCCCAGGGTTCAATTCCCAACAGCACTCCAAGGGAATATCGAGTAATACATCACCTTTCATACCCACAAGGTGGCTCCATTCACACTACAATCAACCAGATGGCCTGGCAAAACATTTTGGGGTACACCATGCAGATGACAAAACAGAGGGCCCTTCCACTACATTAGCATACCTGGGCATTGAATGAATACAAAGGCTGGCATATTACAGCTCCCTCCCAATAAAAGTATGTTTGTCTAGTATGACAACATGGCAGGCCAAACTTCCACTGCACGCAGGGTTACGAAGTTAGTGAGTGAATTTGTGTCACAGCGTGTAAGCCTTAACATCTTTTCCTTCCAAGCACATACCTGCCGTTGGAAGATGGCATCACTCACATAGATGCTGCTGGTGCTATGGAGCTATGGCATATGAGGATCTGGGAGGCTGGTCACCTATATGGCCCATCAGGAAGGGAAGGGTGTTGCAGTAGGTGACATTGGCAATCCAGCTGCGGGAGTCCTTGATAATACCTGTGTAGTGCAAATGGCAACCAAGTTCATTGGCGGGGAGAAGGGGAGTTCACCGATCAAACTTGGGGGGTAACATGTTTTTGGGCTGCTATACCAAAGGCCACTGGAAGATGTCTGGGACCCTGACTAGGTGTGGGGGAGGAAGCAGCCGAGCTAATTGTTGGCACCTCCTTGTGGCGGATGTCCAGCGCAAGTACTCCACAGGGAAGGCATCCAGAGACCAGATAAATGGCCAGGTAAAGGGCTTAAAAAGGAGGTGCTGGTTAAACAAATAGAATGGTGTGGGGTTTGGGGCTCCTATGGTTGGAACGGCAGGGAACCAACCCCCCTTTCTTATAGCCCACCTTACTCCTCCTATGGGGGGGGGAGGGGGAGGAGTAGATAAGATCCCAGCAATGGATTTTCCAGATGGACCTGGATGGAAAAAGAGGAGGAACTAGTGAAAGCCCCTCACCTGGGTAATTACAAAATAAACAGGGTTTATCTGCACTGTACACTGTTATCTGCCGGGTAGTCCCAGACATCTAATAATAAAGTTAGGGCCTGATTAAATCCAATCAGGTGTCTCCTGTCCTTCTTTCGGTATAGCTGGACAATCTCCTTTCCCAATTGCTGTTAATCACCTTTTTCTTCTCTTCTCACAAATTGCTTGTAATCACCACATTGTTTCATAACTTTTTGTATTTATAAAACCGTTAATAACACTGTTGTATTCAAATTAAATTTTTGATGACTTGTATGCAACTTGAGCCATTCACATTCAAACTTTCCTCTTGCCAACTCAGTCTCTTCACACTGTTTCACCTTGCCCTATCACTTACTTTGAATTCCCTCTTTCTTGTTTTTACAGAACAGGCTTCGTTCTACTTTTTCCTTATTGAGAGTAAGCTTCACTGCAAGAGCAACAAATCTAAACTTAATGTAGTATTATTGTGTAGGGATTTTATTAACCTGAAAAACAATTCAGTCCAGATATTCAAAACTGTTTGTTTTGATAAATACAATAAATCATGAAAGATAGTTTGTATCCACAAACTGTTTTGCTCAAAATCCCTATTATTTATAATTCGAATAAAATGTTGCTAGTGTTTTGATATATAGATATGTTTTTTAGAAAAAGATTAGCAGCAATTATTTAACAAAAAGTCCAAAAGAACAGACTAATTTTAATTGGGGCAGCAGTTTAGCAGATTTGGCAGCAGTTTAGAAGTACAATGAGTTCTCTAAGACTCTGTTAAGAGTTCAAAAGAAATAATCAAGCCGTAATATCCCCCAAAGCTAATACAGGCTACATTTTAACAGCATAGAACTAAAGGAACCAAGATGTAGGGTAGGAGAAACAGAAGATCACATGTTGTCCACTCTGTTGTTCTTATATATTTAGTCATATGAGGAGACAAAAGGCCAACCAGTGCCCTTCAACAGGGACAACGAGTAAAGAATATGAATGTGTGTTCACATTTTAAGACCTGATGATTGCAACATCGCATGACTGAATTATTGGTATAATCTATTCCTTGGAGTCTATAGGAATAGGACGGTGTCTCAAAGTCATTTAAGAGTTCTCTAGTGGAACTCACAAAACTATTGAAAGTAACAATACTCTGCTCCTTTACACTGTTTTCATATATCACCATAATGTTTTCATAGCACCTCTGAGATAAAAAGGATTTAATAATTTCAAAATCATTCCACATGAACACTAACAAGGCACCCGGGCAACTTATTCCCAATTAAATACACATAGCTTAATATGCCAAACATTCAGAGGATAGAATGATAGATATCAGCAAGAATCTATTCTTTGTTACTAATTACTACAGCTATTCCAAGGCTGAGCAAGACAACTATGAAAGAATACCTACTTTGAATAAGTTAAATAAAAGTCATGTTCTGATCCTCTCCCATTTCAATTATATTGAAATAGAACTCCCCAGGGCAGTCCATCAGAACCCGGCCTGCAATTCAGCAAAATTGGTCTAATCCCACTCATTTTTGCAAGAAATTACAGGTTTGATGAACCAGCATTAACAAATCTATTTTGTTGGAAAATTTCTACTCAGCAATGTCAGTATGTGAGCTGTGTATGAGAAGAGGAAGCAAAGTTATATGAAACTTTCACAGCAGAACCTACAACCAGGTGAAATTTGCCTGATTTCTGATTTTGCAAATTCTGGGTGCAATCCTGTGTCCATTGAAGTCAATGGCAAAATGTCAATGGAGATAAAGATTTCAAACCTGGCTCAAACAGAGAGGATATGGAAAAAAGTTTCCCCAGATTTGTGATTTTTATTTTTCTTTGCAAGTTTTTGGAGAATCAAAGTTAAGCTTCAAGAGAACTCATGCTGAATGTTGGATGAATCTAGGCAAAAGTAAGGGTTTCCATTTAAACCCAAAGAAAATGATTTTCACATTGTTTCAACCTGAAAATGATCAAAATTTGATGTTTTTAAATTGATGGGTTTGTTTGAAGCCAAAACTCAAAATGAAAGCAGAGTGATGGGAGGTTGAGAGAAGTGTTGAAACTGAAAAACCCAAAATGCAAAAAAGTTCACATGAACCACTGCAAGCTGAAACCACAGTTTTCAGAGCTCTAGGTATAAATTGCCTAAGATTAAAGCCCATAATACCTATTATTTTGTATTGTCACTTCAGTGAAAAAAATACAGGCTAGCTAACAGAAAATACCTAGATAGCCTTAAAGCAAACAAGGAGAATTATATGTTTAAAATGACACTACTAGCAAACAAAATACATCTCATATATGAGAAAAGAAACTAACAAAAAACATGACATCTTTAAAAATGAAAAAGTTCATCCCATCAAATTCATCCCAGATTGAACCCCATTGGTTTAAACCAGAGGGGGAAAATGCCAAAATATTTGAGCAGTGGAAATTTTTTAACATACAAAAATATTAAAGTAATAGAAACATTACATCCTGGGAATATGTAATATTGGCTAACTAGCAGACATACTCTGTCTTTGTATTTTTCCTATGCTGTTTCAACAAAAGGAAATAGTTGGGTTATTGTCTGTTCTTGGTTTATACTGAATATTTATATAAAAAATATACAGAACCATTGGACAGAAATAAATACCAATGTAGTTTTTCCTCTTGCTCTTTCTTGACCTCAAGTCTTGCCTTTGAGTTGATACTATGCGGACTTTGTGTCTTCCGTTTTCAACAAAGACTTTTCTCAGAGAGCTTCCAAGCAGACATCTTAGGACTCAACTGAAAGTAACTTCTTTTTATGTGCTCTAGAATCACATCCCTGCAGTTGTTTAAAGTGTTGAGAAAATGTTTCTTTAAACCTTGTTTCAATTTGACAATTTATATGAAACTTCTATCAATTGTTGTAAACTGCATTTAGAAAGAACCACTGCTTGTTTAAAATATCCATCTCTCTTCAATGAAAAGATTCTGGGTCATGTTTATACCTGCTGTAAGCCAGTCCAATTCCATTGTCCCAGACATGCAGGAGGAATGACAAGATTTGAGGGCTGTGATTTAAATAGGCCACAACTTTATTCACTTAGCTCATTTGAGAATACCCGGTAATAACTTGTACATTGCAGGTCATCCTTCCTTCCTTCATTATTTCCACCTATTTGGGAGGGCTACCAACAGCCCTCCCCCACTCTCACCCTGGTCTCAGCCCATTGCCCCCATATGAAGGGAAAGGGGCTAGAGAATGGGGGTTGTGTCCTTGCTGTACCAGTTCTTAGCTGCCCCAGTGCATTCCTCAGTTTCTTTAAGGGATGTTTTCCCGAATTACAGTTTTTCAGGGAACCAGACTCCTTATAGTACAAGTACTACACAGAACACCAGACACCAGGAAGCACCAGCAATGAGCAAGGCTGCCTCCCTACACTCCTAATCAGATTTCCAGATCAGGAGGGAACTGATAACTAACATCAGCCCAAAACATATTCACTACACAGTTGGAGAGATGCACCTCCTCATCCTTAAATAACTTGGGCGTCCAAATGATATTTTTGATGGATAACTACCAGTCCTCCTCATTCTCATATACATTTTGCCACCTTCTGATTCACATATCTTCAGGACTTTTCAACCTCTGGAAGCCTGGTGGCTCCCTGTCATGCCATCTGCTGGAGCATTTCAGACTAGTTCACACAGTCACCCAAGGGAAAGGTCCTGGATCTGTCCAAAATCTCTGTGCCCCGATGACTAAGTCAGCCCTTTTACAGAATCCCAAATTGTTCACCTGGGTAAAAACTATCATTTCCAGTGGCTGCCAAAGTGTGTCAGTGGGGCATCAGCTGATACCAAGCCAACTCAAGATCAACTTACTATTTTGGCCCAGCTTCAAACCTCTAGGTGAACTCTCTGCCCAAATGTTTTCCCAATAGGCATAGTTATCTCACAGAGCTGGAAGGAACCTTGAAAGGTCATTGAGTCCAGCCCCCTGCCTTCACTAGCAGGACCAAGTACTGATTTTGCCCCAGATCCCTAAGTGGCCCCCTCAAGGCCTGAACCCATTGGCCTGGGTTTAGCAAGCCAATGCTCAAACCACTGAGCTATCCCTCCCCACATATTAGCTGGATATGTCTACACTGAAATTAGACACCAGCAGCTTGTCCCTGCCAGCTGACTCAGGCTTGAGAGTGCTTGGGTTAAGAGGCAGTTTAATTGCAGTGCAGATGTTTGGGCTCAGGTTGGAGCCTGGATCTCTAGGGGTCTGTGAGCTTCCAGAAGGTTTCAGCCCAAGCCTAAATGTCTACCCCACAATTAAAGAGCCCCTTAACCCAAGCCCAAGTTGGCTGGCACAGGCCAGCTCCAGGTTTTCAAATGCAGTGAACACATACCCATTGTGTCTGCAGGTCCACAAACTAGTTCACCTGGTTTGTTCCTAAATATCTGATAAATTGTAAAATTAGCAGTTCACACCATTGGACTGATTGCAAACTGGAGGCCTCATATATGCCCTACATGCATTTAGATGTCAACACCTTATTACCTATGTGCCTCTAACCCTTAATCTGTCCCCAAAGAGACACTGCCACCAAGATGGGAAAGAATTCTACTTTACTGTCCCCAATCCACAGGACATTTCTGAGCACACCACCTTCCCTGGTGAAAAACCCCAAACTCCATTGCTCCCCCGATGCATGAGAATGAATTTTTAGATCGACTCCTAGCATCCATTCCTGTCTCCAAAAGGAAACCGCACCACATTCATGTGATTTAGGAACCATTCCCATACTCAAATACTCTTGTTTCTGTACTCTTATAAATTCGTTGGACCTAATTATCTACAGGTGATGGATGAGAGCTGGCCACAAAATGCTCATTCTGAGGCCATTCTGTTTTAAGTGTATTGTATTTTAACCATTTTACAATATTCTGGCACTTCTGGGTGGAGGGGGTGACATTTTTATAAATAAAATACAATATATTATCATAAAGATATGAAAATATTTAGAGGACACAGTTTCCAAAGTCTCCAGGAACAATAATGGACACCTATTCAGTATTCCTTTGAAACTGAACTCATATGTTTCTCCTGAGATATTCAAATGTACATCATTTAGAACTACCATCCAGCTAGCACTGGTTTGTGATCAATGATACTGAAGTAGCTAAACAATTTGATCTCCAAAAGGCTGCCTGCCATACAATAATTGACTAGTCAATTTGCAGTATTTCACTAGCATTTAAAAAACTATCCTTGTATACCCAAAATATATTTTTCTGCATTTTTAAATTAGCCAAAATGAGAGTTTGTGAAGTATACTGAGTTCATGCTTGCATGTATGCAGAATGTGTAAGAGAATTCATAAGCTAAAAGCATTGTAAAAAACAAAGAAATATACAATGCTGACAAGTTATTGCCAGGGAAAAGGAAGCACCAATATGGTAATAATTTCAAACACCCAATATTAGCTAGTTACAGTATTGCTATAACTTGCAGAACTTGGGGATTGCAAAGTTCTCATAGTATGAACTAGATTGTTTTGTTTTCAACTAGATTTTGAATCATGGTTCTCTGCAGAATGTGGGCCATATCGTGCACTTGCACTAAAAAAGCTAATGGCTGAAAAGGGAGAAACCTGGGGAAATGCCAAAACTAAAAAACTCCAGAGCCTACATTGTGATTTATTAATGGCAGTTGAGAGGTCTGGATGAGAGAAACTTAAAAAAAAAAAAAAAGTGTGCTTACTTCCAAACACCATCCTTGTAGCAACTTCACTTCTTTCATCGTTCTTCTGTGATCTTACTTCTTCTCAAGAGATACTAAGGTTTCTGTAGATTGCTTGAAGCACTGCAAAAGTGACAAAGTGCACCAAAATGAAGCAATCTCAAAGCCCTGCTTACACCACATTCATTGTATTCTGTTTCAAGTTGGTTAACTTCTCAGTCCTGAGCCCTCTTATGCTTTCTCCAATTATACCAGAGAAGGAAATCTTGGAAAACAAGCCTCTCCCAAAAAACAAATATTTTACTATAAAGGATTATGCCAGAAGATTTACTAAAATAATCTAATGTATGCTAATAGTCTGACACAAAGATTTAGGCCCGATTCATCAAGCACTTCAGATCATGCCTAATTTTAAGCATGTGTGTAAATGCTTTGCTGAATTGGTCATAAGGCTCAAATGTTAGTCAGCCTTCAAGTCTAACATTTTGAAATGCAAACTCCTAAATTAAATATGCAGTTCAGTTCAATGAATAAATACCTTTTTAGTACTTATACTTAAATTTGTTTGTGATGATTTTGAATCACTCCTGCAACATGTGAAGTGAAAATATTCATGAATGAATAGCTGGTTATATTTTAACATTTTATATGTGGAACATGTGGAACTTCTCTCTCCCTGCTTTCTGTTTTAATCTAGTATGAAACCATTTGTTCTCTTCATCACTGATTACAGTATGGGCATTTTATGCGGGGTGGGGGGAAGGATGATTTGAAGAGCCCCTCTAGGTGTTCTAAACATGAAGGTGTGTGCCTATCTGTGTATCTGTCCATTGGAACGGGATGCCATTTCCTGCACCAGGCTCAGTTTCTGAATTTATTGTTGTTATAACCCAAAACATGTTGCGGTGCAATACCTCACTCTTGAGGTGACAGACATGGATCACTGAAGCAAAGTCAGTAACCAAATGGAAGTTTTCTTTGTTTTTCTGTACAAGTAAGTGATCTTGATTTACCTATATATGGCCACTGTTTTCTGTCATGGTTTGGCTACTCTGAGTATCAGAGATATGCTTCATATCTCCATGACAATATATACCATGTATATATTTAAAAAATAAGTGTCTTAAAAGAAAAAGATTTTTAATCTTGGAAGAAGTCCAATTATGAAACAATAGTTGTGTGTTAAAAGCTAAAGACACAAAAATTAAGGAAAAAGGGCAGCGAGAAGACTGGAAAGTGAAAGTAGGAAGATTTTTTATTTTATTTTTTTAATCTGGATGGAGATGGCATTAATAATTTTAAAATGTTTAAAAAATTCTTTAACAGAATGCAAAGCACATTTATTACCTGTAACACACACTCATATCCTGTAGTTGTTTTACATTTTAAGTTTAAGGATATGAAAAAAGATGCAAGACTCTTGCGCAGAATAAAAGCTGTTGGTGCTGCTCCTCCGTTGCAAAGACGAAAACGTATCACACAGAGCAGGGACTATGACTACATAAAGGCAGCAGGGAGCATGGCACATACTGCACTGGTAGGGAGTGTGTCACACACCATACCCTTGCAGTAAGTAATGCTGCCTAGGGCTGGGTGATTTTTTTTTCAGATGAATAGTTTAAACATAGAAAAATGTAGCTGTGGGTCAATCAAAACTATTTGTGAATCTGGCTAGGGTTCAGTGACTAGTTTCAGAAAAAGAAAAAAAAATAAAGAGTCAAATCAGTTCATTTCAATATTTTCAAAATAAAACATTTCAACTTTTCATTTTGAAACAATACTTTCTTTGAACTTTAGCTAGATTTGTTTTTTTTAATAAAGGATATAAACACCTGAAAACTTTAAAAAAAAAAGACAGGGAAAAAATTGGGGTTTTCAGAGAGACATTTTGGTGAACCAAATATGAAATGAAACATTGTTTTGAGTCAAATGAAACATAAAATTCGACCCATGATGAATTTTTTCTGGTTTTTCATTTTGGTAAGAAAAACTAAAAAAAAAAAAAAAAAAAAAAAAAAAGTTGCAGGTTGATCCAATTATTTTATTACTATTAATTTTTCAGTTTGGGCAGGGAATTGAAAAATTAAATTATTCAATCCATTCTAATGCTGCACCCATATGCAGGACAGACACAAGACAAACATTAATTGTGATCCCAAACCCTACTTAAATGGGTACAATTCTCCACTCTGTGGGCCAAATCCTTCCATTGGAACCACTTTCTTATCTAGATGTATGCTTCAAGTGAAATATAATTTGAGTATTTGGCTATAAATATTTGGATGGATTAAGGAAAGACTCTGGATCCATAGATCCTAGGCCTGGATTGGGATGGGGACTGTGGAATCAACACATGGAACTGAAGGGTGGGCCCCTTGCCAGAATCCCTTGAGTCTGCTATGAGAACTGTGGAGTAAGAGGTGGCTTTGGTAGGGCAGACTGCCAGGAATGCCATGAGAACTTCTAGCTGGATTGGATCTGGACTTGTTTAGTTTTAGTCCACCAATACAGGATTTAAATATTGTATTAAACTGGGTTTTATGCTATTTAGCTCTACATTACAGGAAATATATCCTTTAAAAAGGGCTAACCTCTGGCCAAAAGGGGACATTTTGAGCCCATTTAGATTCCATATCACTCTAAAACAATTCTATTTTAAGGCAGCATATCTGAAGGACAGTAGAGTAGAGCCAAGATGGGAATGAAAAAGTATGAACCGATCGTGAGAGTGTGTAGGAAAAATGTCAAGACCGTATGATGGAAATTAGTTGCATAGGGAGGGTCAGAGGCTTATATCTTACTAATTAGTCAGTTTGCACTGTGGTTTTGTCCTGTGTATTTACCACCACTTTGTGATTATCCTCAAACAGTACCATATTTGAACTTGTACAAAAGAAACTCCAGATGATGACAGACAAGGAACAGCCATGAAGGATATAGAATGGGCTTGCTTAGGAAAAGATGATAAAAAACCTCCATAAGTCTTCAATGATGGATTGAGTTACAATCAGCATCACTGTTCGAAGACCTACAGATCCTTCTGTGAGTTAAGTGACTTTCCACATAAAACTGTTCTGCAGACTACCAAAGGACCATGGACCACAGTTTTACATCCCAAGAGTTAGAACATTACTAAAGAACTTGCTCTATGTTTGGCAACTAAGATAAAACACTATAAGCGCGAATTTGTGCTTAGGTGTAATCTAAGGGGTTAACTATTGGTTGAACATCAACCATTTTACTTGAGTAGCATAGGGACAGTGGGAACTGCTTTCTAATCATTACCTCACTGCAAGATTTGGATTTATTTTCAATGCCTTGTTCATTTTCAGAAGATAGAGCCAATAGTCAGGAGAACTCATGACAGATTCCACCCAGCAGTGGAATATCACTATCAAAGCTGTACATCTGTCTCTTGCACCACTTCCTCATCAGGCCTAGGCAGGGTATCAAAGGCAAACAATGCTGGACCATATGATGATATGACTGACGTCACAAAGCCAGTCCTTCACAGGGGAGCTGAAAACAGCCTTTCGCTTCAGTCCTTTCAAACAAGATTAAAAACATTCATATTTAGAAAACCTGCTTACGAAAAACCATGAGAAAAACAGAGATCAGAAACCATCAGGGCATTGGTACATTACAGAAGAGACTTATGCAGTCAATTTAGAACATCTTTTTCTCCTCCTGCATGTCTACTTGTGTCTTCCAGTGGTACATTTCCAAATGAATCTTCCGATTTATCACAGGTTTCTGGCCTCCTTTTCCTTTTGTTAAAAAAGAAGGGACCTGATAAATCTGTTTGACACAAACCAAAGAGAAGCTTTTTGAATTTGCCAGCAGGTGAGTTTAGCAGATTTCACAAACCTCTCATAAATATATCCACATGATGTCCTACGGTGAGACAGAACAAATCATTTCCTCCAAAAAACTGACAAATGTCAGCTCTAATGATGATGCAAAGTTTAAGATTACCCATTAAACTTATTTACAGCACCTTGCCTTTCTAGTCATGTAACTCGTCAAGTGAACAAAATATTGATGGCAGATCTTGTGCTGAAGATTTATAGTTGCTTTTAACTGTCACTATTTTTTTGGTGAGAGAGTTTGATTTGAAGCAACAGCATTCTAGATCAGCACCTAGCATCTCAGAATGACATCGATCAGCCTCAATCCACAAGTAATATTATTTGGAGAGAATTTTAGTCAGAATGATTAAAGGCTCAGTTGTCATTTTAAGGCACAGCTTTGCATTGGGGGCAGGATGACTCAGAACTAAACAGCTGAACGGGGGGGGGGGAAGAGTACCTAGTGTTGCACCCATATATAGTCCCATCCCCTCCCCACTGTATTTGAGACTATGTGCACCTGCAGTGGAGAGTGGAAGGCATAGTCCTTGCATTACTCTGAGTGCAGGGTTCCTAGTGTCCTCTTGTCCCCATTATGTATCTGCATAAGGGCCACGTGTAGTCTGGCCAGAAGGTAGGAAATGCTTTCATTTATTCAGATTGAGAAGAGAATTTTGAAATCCTATAATCTGGGGTTTCAATAATAATAAATTTGTGTTTTTGTACTAATCAGGGATAACATCACTGAAGACAATGGAATGGCATTGGTGTAAAACTACACAAGTCAGAGCTGACTCAGACGGTCCTTAAATAAAATTAGGACTGTGACAGAAAAAAGGCTGAGTCAACTGTATCTCCTAATTTTCTGAGTTTGGTATAATTGGTCTTAATGCTCAAAAGTAGTTTTGTTTGGTTTTAAGTACAATACAAAAAAAAATATTCATGTTTCTGCGCTGATGCCTGAACGTGGATATGCCTGCCATGTCTTGTGGGATGTGTGCAATATTTATTCAGCATGAAAGGTGCATCAGTACATCAGGCTAAATTTCAAGAGGGCCAGTCTCTAGGCCAAATCCTCAGCTCTTGTAAATCAATGTGTCAGTGGAGTTACACCCGTTTATATCTGTTGAGGATTAGGCCCTGTATTTTTACCTGCACAAATGGTATGCAAAAGCTAATCTTTGCACATAAATGCTTGAGCACACACGATGGAATATACTTGTGCAAAAGCCATTTGTGCTTGATTTGCCTATACAAAATCAAATTTCCCATCTAAAAATATAAGTTTAGAAAAGAAAGTGCATGAACACTGCAAACAGATTCAAAATTGCATGCAGAGGCCATACTTTGAAAGTGTTGCCCATAAAACAAAACTGAATAAGTGGAAGTAAAAAGAAAATATTTTTCCTGTGAAAGTGTACAATCCCATGTTAAGACAACATAGGTTGGTTAGATAGGAGCTCCCTAACTATCAAGGCACCTTTTTATCTGGGATGCTGGAATGATAGATTGACCAGACTTTTAGAAGATATCCATCCTAATAATGTCAGGAAGGAAAATGGTAGGTTATGACATTAGGAACTTCTGCCTATTGCTACCTAGGATGACCAAATGTAACTTCCCAAGAGGAATATGCAATATTAAGTAAACACTGATAATGCACTGGTATTCATTTAATAAAAGTTAATGGACTAGTCAATGTTATCTCTTAAGCTAAATCAATAGTGAATGTGGAAGTGAGCATGCCACAGATGGGGGGGAGGAAGAGGTTGTGGGGGGGGGGAAGCAAACATATTCCAATCTGCCACCAGAGAACAGCAATAAGTTTGCCAATCCTTTCAGCCTAGGCATTAACTAGAGCATCAGATGATGAAATTGAAGAGACTATGAGCCAATTACAGAAACACTAATAGTGTGATAAAACACAACATGTTGATTATATGGGAGTTTAATGTTAATGAGAAGGTTAAAGATTGGCATTCTGAACAGGATGACAATTCAGTGGCAGGGAGATACACAAAATAAGATCACTCACTCATCACTCAATCATACAACACATTATTTTGACATCACGGAAGGAGGAAAAACCACTTGAAGCTCTCCAAAGGAGTCAAATTAATTACATCATTGTACAGAGAAGTTGGAAACTAGCCTTCTTAACTGTAAAACCCAGCTACATGCTGAGTTTATCAACTTAGTTTTATATTTTGAGAGGAAGTTTGAACTATTCACTACTGTGACCATTCAGCTAGAAATAGAGCACTATCGTGCTTGGAAGCATGTTACAAAATGGAAAAAAAAAATCAGAAAACAGTTCAAGTGCTAAAATAAAAGAAAGGGAGAAGGGAAAAGAAATGGGAGCTGCAATGAAGGGCATATTCATTGATATTTCAAAGAATATAATCTATTTGAAAATATGATAGACAGGAAGAATGGCTCTCAGATGTAGTCAGGAAAAAATAAAGACACTAAATGCTGCATCTAAACCAGTGATTCCCAACTTTTTACTAAGGTGAACCATGAACTGCATTTTGACTTTTGTGACCAATCCAGAATCCAAATTTGGGAGCAGGTGGCAAAATCATAGGCCTGCATCCTTCTCCATCACTGCCACTTCCTCCTTATCCCACTGAGGGGTCACCGACCACCTACAGCATTACCTTCTGCCTTAGCACAGCAACCCTAACCCTCTGCCCTGGGCTGGGCGAGGCTCCAGAGGGGTTGGCTGGAGTACAAGCCCACCCCACTGCAATGGCTCCTCTCCTGCAGAACTTGGCCTGCCTCCCTGCTCTAGTCATTGAGACCTGGTGCACAGGGTTGCAGAACCACTCAGTAATGGTTGACCAACACAATACAAACAAGATACACTTGAATCTAGTCTTACTTTTCAATCTCATATGAATATATACCTTTTCTCCATTGCCTAGAATGGAGAAAAGGTATATAGCTTATATATAGCTCTTATAGCATTTCAAAGTTGATATCAAAGTGCTTTATAATCTTTTATCCTCACAATACACCTGGGAATAACAATGCTTCCCTACCTCCACATTTTACAGATAGGGAACTGAGCCAGAGAGGCTAAGTGACCTTCTCAAAGTCATGCTGTACACTTTACAATTTCTATCGCCTTCTGCTATTACAAAGTTAGGCTAATGAATCAGTTTCTTAGTTTCATCTGAATAATACGAAAGTGATTTGTGAATAAGAAGAGTGAGTCTGGTTTACAATTATTTCTGGGTTATTTGCTTTTTTTTTTAATCAGTATTTTGACATTTGATGGATATTTGAAAACATGTTTGCAAATCTTGTAAGTTTGATGAATTTTAATGTCACCATTTGTTTGAAAATTCATAGATGAAGTACATTAGTCATTGTTTGCTGTTTTTATTGTCCTGATTTTAGGAAGTTTTCATCCAAAGAGAAACAATACTGTGATTCAGGGAAACAATTAATCACAAAGAGTAAAGACTTGGAGCCACCAGTACAGAAAACCTGTAAGCTTTAAAATAAAATAAGCAAATACTGTATGGATAAATGCATTTGCAGAAATCAAGACTGGTTAATGAATGAATTGTCAAACAGGAAATGGGCTACATTTGCGGTTAATATTATTTGCAACAAAGAATTCAACCCACTGCATAGGTAAGCAATTTGGGTTTGTATGAAAATGCTATGCAAACTAAAGACTCTCTCCAGTTTTCAACAAAATCAATGGGAGTGTTGATATTGACTTCATTGGGAGCAGGATCAAACTCTGAAGACATTTTACTGTGGGTTTGATTTGCATTCGTCCTCCCTCTGCCTAGCTTACAAAAGAAATAAACCTCTCTTTCAAGAGTACTCTGATCCATGCATTTTAAAATAAACCACAGAACTGAAATAAGCATACAAATTCTAATTCAGCTTTGAATCTGAGAGGTAAAGTTGATACAACCATGAGGCAGTCTGTTACCAAAGTCATTTTACTCTGTTCTAAAATTCAAAGGAAAACCTCTTGAAATTCACTAAATATAGTGACTCAACTGATTCCTTCCATACTTACTGTAGATGTCACATTTACAATGTGGTAACTGCTTCACTTCAGATTTACTTTTTCAATTTCCTTGATTTCAAGAGCAGTTAGGAACCCTAGGAACTCTTAAAAATCTCAATAGGCATCTGTCTGCATCTTTAGTTACCTAAATACTTTTTAAAATATCTGGCCCACTGGCCTTCATATCTCCTGTGGGAGCTATGCTTTTAGGGTATCCCCTGCTATAGCTGCCTCCAATGCTTGCTTCTGGGGTTTTACAGGGTAGATTCTAGGAGAAGCCCAGTTAGCTCTGTCCCCATACCCTCTTCCAATGCTGCAAGTCTGGAAAGTAATGGAGTCCATGGGAATGTGGAAGGGAGTATGTTCACTCTATTTTATAGATTAATTTCCAGTTCATCTGACGAACATAGTCTCACATTTCTTCTTGCAACCAGTTTCTTTGCTGAAAAAAAGTCTGTTCCATCTTAATTTTTCCTGATAAATATTATTCCAGGGAAGATTGGGTTAAGAATCCAAGATATCCAGAAATAGCTAAAACTTCTCTTCAGCCTCAAAGATGGGCTTACTTTCTTTCAGCACTCCTAGAATAATCTGGAGATTCTTCATATTCTCTTGCATTGCTATTTCAGTCAGTCATTTGAGCTTTCCTGGCCCTTTGTTAGTTATATTTTGTTAGTGCCCCAAGGTAACAGGCAGGATCAGGCAACCTATTGTCCTGTAGGAAGATGCCATCCCGACCCTTAAGAGCTTACAAATTCATTTGAACAAGATACAGCAAGTACAACAAGCGCCAACAATAAAAGGATTAGAGGTGGAGGGAAAATAAGGACAACATCTGTAAGTCCATGAGTTAGCCAGGTGCACAACTTGATGATTCGGGGTCATTTGAAATGTTTTTTCCTTTTTCTTTTATAAATATTAACCATCCCAAACTTTCACTGCACATAGGCATTATTTGCTGCTTGACTTATAGCCATCCCAGCAAAAATGGGTTTTGAAGGAAGAAGAAACAAAACTGGGTTTATGGGGGCAAGGGGTGATATTCCATATGTAAGAGGAAACATGGAAGAAAGTACAGAGATGTTTGAGGGAGAAAACAGGCAATCAAGACTGTCAAAGCAGAGGGGTCAGAGTGCAACACGATAAGAGACAATGTTGACATGATTTATAGAGGGCTGCTTTATTATAGGCTCACCAGTGATCTGACTATAAGATAATCAGATTCTTGTCCTGAAATCAAGCCACAGAATTAGAAAATGTAGAGTGTTCAATACTTTGTAGGGACTCTCATGGTGTCCAAGAACACTCACATTGAAGACAAAGCCAAGCTTTAGAGATTTTTATTAAAATAAAGGGGGGAAAAAGACAAAGCTCCAAATCACAGAATCAAAAAGAATGATATCATGCCTTATAAAAGCTACTTAGACTAGGGTACTCACACCCTTCTCTGGGGACCTGGTGATGGGAAACAAAGGACCAGCCTCATCTCTGGTATACCAAATGAGACCAATGGTCCAGGTGGTGGAGAGAAAAGTCAATGTTGAGTAGCTAAGTTATACTACATAAGCTAAACTGGTAGTTAAACAAAAGAGGACTAAAAGAACAGTCTCCACAGGGTGATTTGCCCTCTTAGAGGGTCTTGGCACTATCCTGAATGTTCATGTCAGTGCCCAACCTTCCATGCCCAAATTTTATTTCCTCACCCACATAAATCTTCAGGTACACTTACGCTATAGGATAGCATATTCATACATATTAATAGCATATCTATACATTTAATATCAATTATTTCATTCTCAAAACCAGTTATGTTTGGCCTGAACTGTTACTTTCATGTTCTTGCTGTGTACCTTGTGGTCACCAGTATGTCACAGAATTTTGGTAAACATATTTAGACTTTGGGAAACTGAAAGGGTAAGCGGTAGACCATTTATCTATCCAAAGGTTACAAATACTCTAGCTAAAGCAAGCTAGCATATCAATACAAAATAAAATCAAACCAGTAAATAAAGACAGGATATAGAATATACCGACTACAATAACAGGGAGGGGTAGAGATTGAAGATCCAAGATAAGAAACCTGAATTAGAGTATTCATATCAAATAATTCTCTCACATGGGGTCTATATCTAGGAGTGAAAACAGTTGATAACTGTATTGACTTCCTAACAGAAAAGGAAATGGATGGGTCTGTAATTGCTTCTAGAACAAATTGAATGGAAAGTTACATGCACAAAACCAGTAATTGTGCAGGTAAGCAAGTATTGGGAACATGCAATCATTCATTCATGAGCACGTCTTTGGTATGCTGAGAAAAATTTACAGTTTCTGGTAAATGCTCACTCAGTAAATTGGAGGTGCATTTGATAATTTGTTGTACTATTGCCAAAAGCCATGCTGCTCTCAGGAAACTAAATGATTATATCGCAAAGGACTTCCCCTAGTAAAATAATGCATAAATAATTAAGTGGCAAATTCTTGGCCAAGGGTAAAGGGGGAAGACTAAAGAGATGTACAAAACTGTGTGTGTGTGTGTGTCTCTGTATACGTGCACTGTATGGGCCACATCAGGCTTGCGAGTCACTTAAATTCATTAAGAGTTCTGACTCAGGGAAAATTCCTTCTAGAGGGCCTTAGGAACAAGGAGGAAAACATTGTTTGTATTACACTAGCATCTAGCAGACCCATTGAAGTTTATGCTAGGCATTGTAGAAACATTGTAAAGTCTGGAACAAGGACTGTCCCTGCCTATATAAATAGACAACTGAGGAAAGTAGTACTATTGTCCCCATTTTACACATCATTAACTGAGGCAGAGAGAGATCAAGTAGGTTATATAGGAGGTTTCTGGAAGTGCCGTTGATTAGATCTCCTATGCCTTAACCACTTGTTGAAGAGATGTTGTTGCTCCAACATGAGGGCCTTTTGAAAGGCTGTGTTGTGCATTCTTTGGCACCAAGGCAGCTATGTTGGCCTGACGTGTTCATAACTGGGTGAGGGAAGAGAACAGGACTCACCAAGACTATGGGTCAGCCATTACCAGGATCTTATTAAGGTGGCTAAGGACACCCTTAGCATAGGCCATGAATTCCCTGCTGAGAACTCCCACTCAGATACCACAGTGATGGGTGGCAGTATAACATCCTCAGACAGAATGCTAGAATATGACAAAGGCATAAGTTGGTTAAAGGCTGCTTTCAACATCTTTTCTCCTTCCCTTGATCTCTTATCCCAGGCCAGCTGCAACCTGACTCATTATTGCTGGCTAGACTTTAACTTGCACTGCCTGAATATTTGCTAACCCTCCAAGAAATTCAACGTATTTGTTATTGTTTTCTGCATGTATGGGAGGAACAAGAGGTGTTTCAAGTTAAAAGCAATGGTTTTGCCTCTAGGTTTTTGTACAGGTTTTCTAGAATTTGGAAATCTGATATTGATTCCCCAAGATTGTTTGCTGAAAATTGTTTACATGTAGCCATTTATAAACAAGTTTGTCAAATGGGGAAGTTATGGAATATAGAGTGCAATCCTAAAAACGTAAAGCCAACTAAAGGAGGACTTAAGCTTTTCCATTTATAAGAAATTCTTGTTTTAAGTTAATAAAGCAAAGCTAACGATCTTCATCATAGTCAAAGTACATAGTATAGTCAGTCTGCAGTCGTGAGACCAGTGCTGCAAATCATTCAATAAAGTCAAATGTAGTTACATAGTTATAGGAAAGTATAGAGTAGCAGTGAAAACTCTGACTATTGAGTTGTAATCCAGAGAGCTGAATTTCAAATCTAAATACAAAGAGCCAGATTCATCCCTAATATAACTCCATTGAAGTCACTGGAGTTTCACCAGGATTAATTTAGCATATTATGTTTGCCAGATTTAAAGAGGGTTTGTTTTTTTTCTGACAAGTATGTTAAAAATATTTTGGGATCTATTTCTTGTCACCCACTAGAATAGAAAAGGGTTTATCCAAAGCCCTTTTTATGAATTTAACTGATAGCTTGTTTATTTCAAATCGCTAAAACAAGTATGACATTGTTTTACACTTGTAAGACTACAAAAAAAAATTAACAATCCTTCAGATATTACACTTTGTTGCAAATATAATGAAGACTTAAAGAATCAGAAATAAAATCTTATTTGTTTCTTGAACTGTGTTCATGCCACTATATAATGGAATTATATGCAGTGGAAAGCAGTGAGGGTAAAGCAGTGGATGTGCTATTTCTGGACTTTAGCAAAGCTTTTGATACAGTCTCCCACAGTATTCTTGCCAGCAAGTTAAAGAAGTCTGGGCTGGATGAATGGACAGTAAGGTGGATAGAAGACTGGCTAGATGGTCGGGCTCAACGGGTAGTGATCAATGGTTCCATGTCTAGTTAGCAGCCGGTATCAAGTGGAGTGCCCCAAGGGTCGGTGCTGGGGCTGGTTTTGTTCAATATCTTCATTAACGATCTGGAGGATAGTGTGGACTGCACCCTTAGCAAGTTTGCAGATGACACTAAACTGGGAGGAGTGGTTGATACGCTGGAGGGTAGGGATAGGATACAGAAGGACCTAGACAAATTAGAGGATTGGGCCAAAAGAAATATGATGAGGTTCAACAAGGACAAGTGCAGAGTCCTGCATTTAGGATGGAAGAATCCCATGCACTGCTATAGACTAGGGACTGAATGGCTGGGCAGCAGTTCTGCAGAAAGGGACCTAGGGGTTACAGTGGATGAAAAGCTGAATATGAGTCAACAGTGTGCCCTTGTTGCCAAGAAGGCTAATGGCATTTTGGGTTGTATAAGTAGGGGCATTTCCAGCAGATCGAGGGATGTGATCATTCCCCTCTATTCAGCACTGGTGAGGCCTCATTTGGAGTACTGTGTCCAGTTTTGGGCCCCACACTACAAGAAGGATGTGGATAAATTGGAGAGAGTCCAGCGGAGGGCAACAAAAATGATTAGGGGGCTGGAGCACATGACTTACGAGGAGAGGCTGAGGGAACTGAGATTGTTTAGCCTGCAGAAGAGAAGAATGAGGGGGGATTTGATAGCTGCTTTCAACTACCTGAAAGGGGGTTCCCAAAGAGGATGGATCTAGACTGTTCTCAGTGGTAGAAGATGACAGAACAAGGAGTAATGGTCTCAAGTTGCAGAGGGGGAGGTTTAGGTTGGACATTAGGACAAACTTTTTCACTAGTAGGGTGGTGAAGCACTGGAATGGGTTACCTAGGGAGGTGGTGGAATCTCCTTCCTTAGAGGTTTTTAAGGTCAGGCTTGACAAAGCCCTGGCTGGGATGATTTAGTTGGGTTTGGTCCTGCTTTGAGCAGGGGGTTGGACTAGATGACCTCCTGAGGTCCCTTCCAACCCTGAGATTCTATGATTATTAACGTATATTTTAATCGAAAAGTTTAAAACCAAGTTTGCTGGATTTGTCAACAATAGTGGATGACTGGCTAAACCTAAAAATGTACCAGATGTAGGTCACTGTAGCACCACTGAGGTCAGTGCTTCAATACCAATTTACACCAGCTGAACAGTTGCCTCTGTCTCTACAGAATTTATTAAACATAGGACCCATCACAACAACAGTCCTATTTGTGTGTAATAAGTTGTATTACATTAATACAGGTAACATTTAATATTAGGAATGTTAGGAATTAGAAAAGGAATATAAAAACATGAGATTATTAATATTCTGGTACAACATATCCTGAGATGGTAAAATATGATTGGAATCAATACATGTAATAGACTGTTTTAGCAACCAAGGGCTTACTCTTGAAAGCTGCTGACACCCCCAGGAAGTGCTGAGTTCCCTCAACCCCCAGGATCAGGCCACACAGCCTCTGAACTGATCGGGGAGATACAGGGAACCACTTGTTAGGTGTCAAGAACTCACAACTCCCCTCAGGATCCAGGGAAGTAGAGAGTGCAGAGCACATGACAGAAGGTACTCAGCAACTCATATGATCGGATCCGTGATGAAGAGTCCCAGAAAATATTTTCTACTAATCTACTGGTATTAGTGTTGACATACCTCTTCATTTGATATAATGAAGAATATCACATTTAAGCCCCAAGTCTTGAGGGTTTAATTAAAAGACATAGCCAAGAATGCAAAGGACTTTTGCATGAAACAAAACAGAGACCCAATTAAAATAAAGTATGAAAATTCCATTTTAGAAGACCAACCAAAAAACAGAGTGAACTGTGAGAGCATAAAAGATGAACAGCATCAGTGTTACTGATAAAAATACATCAGTGTCACTGTCCATTCTAATGGAATCAGTGGATGGGCCTCAAGGAACATTTGTTGTATAAGAACCAACTAATGAGCACTCTTGTACCTAGAAGGCATTGCCTTTAGTCATCTTGAATCAACATTTGAGAAATGCAAATGAGTGCTAACACAGTTCGAACTGTCACAGATTAATGGATTCAACTTAACCTCAATCTTTGTCAGGGCCTCTCTTCAGTGGTGTAGTTAGCATTTTTAAATTTGTACATTACCTCCCATTATGTTGTTCCCACACACCCTGGCGATAAAGCTAAAAATCACTTCCTCTATCAAAGTAATTGTCAAAGTCTCATGATTGATCTCTTCTTTTTAACATTTATTTCATATGCTTAATAAACATAGCTCCAAGATTAAAGTTCCATAAAACACAAGTTTTCCAGTTCAACAAGTGTCTTCATTTATCCTTTGGTGGGGTTGTGGGGTGAAGGGGAAGATAAAATGAATCAGCAGTAGGGTCTGTAAAGATATGGAAAACAAGAAAAAAAGGAAGATAATTCTTAGGAATGATTTCTTGTAAGAAATGCTTGGTTACAAGTTCCAAAGAGGAAACATGCCACAGTGGGTGAGATAGAGTATGCTTGGCAAGACCCTATTTGCGAACAGATTGCTTTGTTTGCCTTTGTCATATATAGATCATGCTTTTGAGAGGTGGTAAATAGGGTTTTGCATTTTAATTGAATGACTAGAAAGACATTTACATTGGGGAGTACGTGGAAAAGTAGAATTTCCTTCAGGAAGGCCCTTGTCAGGATCTCGGAGATCTGCATTATTACAATAAAGTCCATTGTGTGGGAGATTCTTTTGAAGAATGGCTCTTCCTGATAACATAATAGAAAAAAAATATCTCCAGGAGTACTGGAGCTACTATGGTCCCTAAAATGAAGAAGCAGTTTGTTTGATATTTGGATTTGGACAGGCCAAGAAAACTCCAATATATATTCTTTATCTGCAGGATTCATCAGAAAGCTCATTTTCTAATGTTAGGGTAGTTTGCAAGCAGCTTTTGTCTTGCTTGATAATACAATTTTAACATCAGCATCCAGCAGCTTAAATTAAATGGGTTTCAAAAAATAAGGTTTAAAAAAGCACTTCTATAGCCGTTTCTGCTTCTGCTCAAAATTCCACATCCGTGACATTTCAAGTGAAGGGAGTTTTTCCATGTTTTTATATGGAAGGGAATGCTGCATATCAAGATATGAGCAAAAATGGACTGAACCCTTCTGAAATTTGGAAAAGTTCAGATCTGGATCCAGAGCCAAAATTTCACAGCTTGAGTTCACTTCTAATTGGGGGCCTTGCAATGTTACAGACTATGCTGTGCAGTATCATGTATGATTGCAACTCAGATCATTATAATGCTTCCATATGCTGAATGATGAATTATGCTTGCTCAGCATGGGTGTACTGGAAGATGCAATGAGCCACTTCCCCTGCTCATACTCCCGTGCAGATGCTAGGCACGTGGACTGTGCTTATGGCTACCTGATAGCAGAGCTCGACCCACTGTGCACCAGAGCAGCTCCTGGCATCTTGGGAAGTGTTATGCCACACTTATGCCATCTTTCAGCCCCTAATAAAATGCTCCCTCTAATAAGGGAAATGTGGGCAGGGATAGGAAAAGAGTGCCCACTGCCTGACTATAAAGTGCAAAACTATCTTCTTAAATTTTGTGTTGAAAAATATTTCCCTACGGCACATTTCTTACTAAATTTCTATTCATGAATTGTAAGCTTTGCAGAATAGAGTTTATGAGAAAGCATGAGCAATAAAAACTGTAGCAGTACTAGCAGATGCTGCTGTCCAGTAATCTGTTTTAGGGTTTTTACTGCCAGCCATCACTGTATTGCAAGCATGTAGTAGTAATAAGCACCAGACTGAAAAGCTAACTTTCTTTAACTAGAGATGAGAGTGAGCTAATACAATTTGGCTCTAGATTTGAATTTTGAACATCCCAAAGTTCAATGGTAGCAAGAAGACTACATACTAGATACTAGATGTCATGATTACTATAGAGGTCTATAAAATCATGAATACTGCGGAGAAAAAAAATAATTATATTTACCCCTTCACATAGGACAAGAACCAGAAGTCACCCAGCGAAGCTAATAGAAAGCAGCTTTAAAACAAAGAAATACTTCTTCACACAATGCATAGTCAGTCAACCTGGAAAACTCATTGCTAGGGGATGTTGTAAAGGCCAAAACTATAACAAGGTTCAAAATATAATCAGGTAAATTCATGGAGGTCCATCAATAGCAATTAGCTCAGATGGTCAGAGATACAACCCCATGTTCTGGGTGTCCCTAAGCCTCTGACTGCCAGAAGCTGGGAATGGATGTCACTTGATACTTGCCCTGTTCTGTTCATTCCCTCGGCAGCACCTGGCACTGGCCACGGAGCTAGATAGACCACTGGTCTAAACCAATTGGCAATTCTTATGGTGTTTTGGGTCATTCCCATATAGAGATAGGAGGCAAATGTAAATCAGATTGTGGAGCTTAGATTTGGGACCATCTCAATTTTAACAGCTCAAAATAATCATGTCAATAAGTTGCACCAAATTATAAAACAGCCTCAATATTTTCCAAAGCCTTATTAGGCTATACATAGTTATCAGATTGAAATCAAGCTGGCATAATTTGAAAATATTAATTTTGTTCACATAAGTTTTAGTAGAAAATGATGGAAACTGGTGTTGCCTCTACCTATTTGTATGTCATGTTCCAAGAGCCACCAGCTTCCACTGTTAGTTATCTGAAGAGTATCACTGAGAAATATCACTGTATTGCTAATCAACATTCCTTATAGCAGCAATTACATTGAAATAGCACTTTACATCCAATGAGAGATTAAATCTATTAGTCATAAGCATAACCTGACCTTGGAACATCAAGTGTTCAGAGAAACCTGATTATTTCTGAGACCCGTTTTTAATTCTCAGTGAGCCACCAAATAGAAAAAAAATCCACTATAGGTAATCTACGCACTTCCAAATAACTAATAGAGGAGCTTTTGTGTCCATGGATACCAAGTCATTGTGAACAGCATTCATTTCAGTGCTGTGAACAACCACCTTACCTTTCAGGCCTAAACATCACTACTTAAATTTCCCTTGTCAGATTTTAGTAATAAACCACACATGGATACAATTAAGAGATGAAGCCCAGCATTTATTCTAATCTTAACTCTGGAAAAAGATATATGGAATTTATTTGACACAGCACTTAGCAGCAGGGACTCTACTTGTGCTCATGCAACTATTAGCTGCTGATCCTGAAGAATTGAATTAATTTTATTTTAAAGCAGTATATTTAAGGCAGTTCCATGATGCAGAAGAAGGCACTTCAGATAATTTATTCTACATTTACTCTGAGGCATCAGAGCATGTAGTTGCCCTCAGCAATGTTCAGAACATTGGGAAACATTATTGGCAGCATGGTTGTTTTTCATTCCTTTTCTAAACAATGTGCAATTAGAATCTGTCTTAATGTGCTTTGGTGCTAATGGAATGGGAAAATTACTTACCATTATTAGAAATTGTGTTTGTCAGAGTCTCCTTTTCCCCCTTATGTATTATGGAAGAAAGGGAGAAAAAAAGCTGTCAATTAAGGTAGAGCTAAATATCCCAACCTTCCCATTATTTCTCTCCTCTGTTTTTCATCTTTTAGAAAAAGATAAGTTGTTCAAGATACGAGGATAATGGTGGAAAGGGGAGAGAGTCAAATTTTATATAGCATGTGGTCAGAAACTGCTTGTTTTTGGAAAGGGGAGGTGACAAAATTTTCACCAGCTTGTCCAAAACTGTTAGGGCCTGATCTGTCTGTTAAAAATTTCAGCCATCTCTGGCACTGGGACTAAGTACCCTACTGTACACTCAGGTAGATGCATCATCATCACTATTGTTGTTTTAGCAACAGCAGATTCCACAAAAGGAACTCCCCTCATACAACACTCAACAGCACTGCGAGGAGCGCATGGAGAATTCACCATATAGTCCTTGTGTGCACGTGCACACACACACACACAATTCCAGCAGAGCATGAAGAGGAATAAGAGAAGTGAAGCCAAGGTGCTACTGCACTGTGTGGGAGTCCTGCAGCAGCTGAGTCACATTTTTCTTCCCACTAGTGCCCATCTGCCTAGCCTAAACCCCAGCCAGAAAGGAATCTGGAGTGTTGTTCTCCTGACCACCACCAAAGGGAGACTCATTTCTCTACCTTGATCCCCACACTACCTGCCAGTAGTCATGAAAAGACCCACTGACCTCAAGAACCATAAAGGAAGTATGTGATAACCAACCCCACAGGATGACTCACTTACCACTGGTACTGTTGCGAGCAATGTCTGACAGGTAGGCGAAATATTCAGAAGAGAAATTATAGTCCTATCAGTCCCAGGAAAGATAAAGGAGTGGTTTATAATGGACCTTACTGATAAAGAATTAAGAGGGTAATATAATAAATGCCAATCAACAGTGGTTTAAGGAAACTAAATCTTGTAAAACTACCTTGATCTCTTTTATCAATCAAATTTGTAATCTCATCAAAAAAGATAGTAGCATTAACGTAAATTACTTGTCACATGTTTGATTGTTTAAAAAAATAAAACAACCCTAAAATGAGGATATAAAATTAACATGGCATACATTAAATGGATTGAAAACCAGCTGATGAGATTCAAAATGTAATTGTAAATGGCAATTCATCAAATGAGTCCAGTAGGATCCTACAGGGATTGGTTCTTGGCCCTATGCTACTTAGCATTTTTATCAATGCCCTGAAAAAAGAGGAGCAAAAAACACCACTGATAAAGTTTGCAGATGGAAAAAAAATTGGGAGAGTGGTAAATAATGGAGAAGACAAATATAGATTGATCTGAATAACTTGGTTTACTTGTCTCCCGCTTACAATAAGCTGAGCACAAGCAAATAATGTGTTTTAATATGTCTAAATGTAAATATATATATCTAGGAACAAAGAATGTCACCTATATTTAAAGAATGGGGGACTCTATCCCAGTTTGATCTTATAGCCAAAAGGGCTAATGTGATCCTCAAATGCATAAAAAGAAGAATCTCAAGTAGGAATTCTGAGGTAAAATAACCTCTATCGACACTGATACAACTACTGCTAAAATGCTGCACCCAGTTCTGGTTTCCACAATTAAAGAAGGATGTTGATAGATTGGAAAGGGTTCAGAGAAGAACCATGAACATTATTAAAGGATTAGGATACACAATAGCATCAAAGAGCTCAATCTCTTTAGTTTAACAGGGAGAAGGTAAGGGGCACACGTGATCACAGTTTATAAGTACCTACATGTTGAATAAATATTTGATAATGGGCTCTTCAACCTGGCAGAGAAAAGATAACACGATCCAATGACTTGATGTGTCTAGCTTCAACTTTCAGACTGTAAATAAGACATATAGTAAGTATCAGAGGGGTAGCCGTGTTAGTCTGGATCTGTAAAAGCAGCAAAGAGTCCTGTGGCACCTTATAGACTAACAGACATTTTGCAGCATGAGCTTTCGTGGGTGAATACCCACTTCTTCGGAACAGCTCATGCTGCAAAACATCTGTTAGTCTATAAGGTGCCACAGGATTCTTTGCTGCTTTTACAGATCCAGACTAACACGGCTAACCCTCTGATACTTGACAACAAAAAATGTGTAGATTTCAGTTAATTTCATCATGAACGCTGCTGTAACAGAGATTGTGAGGAGTATTAATGAAGTACATTACACATTCTAGGTAAACTCTTTTATTAGTCCAACTTCTTTCTGATATTTAAGACAAAACATTTCTTTGGAAAGTGTATATTGGTCATATTCATCATAGAATATCAGGGTTGGAAGGGACCTTAGGAGATGATCTAGTCCAACCCCCTGCTCAAAACAGGACCAATCCCTAACTAAATCATCCCAACTGGGCCTTTGTCAAGCCTAACCTTAAAAACCTCTAAGAAAGGAGATCCACACCTCCCTAGGTAACCCATTCCAATGCTTCACCACCCTCCTAGTGTAAACGTTTTTCCTAATATCCAACCTAAACCTCCCCCACTGCAACTTTAGACCATGTCTCCTTGTTCTGTCATCTGGTACCACTGAGAACAACCTAGATCCATCCTCTTTGGAACCCCTTTTCAGATAGTTGAAAGCAGCTATCAAATCCCCCCTCATTCTTCTCTTCTGCAGACTATACAATCCCAGTTCCCTCAGTCTCTCCTCATAAGTCATGTGTTCCAGCCCCCTAATCGTTTTTGTTGCCCTCCGCTGGACTCTTTCTAATGTTTCCACATCTTTCTTGTAGTGTGGGGCCCAAAACTGGACACAGTATTCCAGATGAACCTCACCAATGTCGAATAGAGGGGAATGATCACATCCCTCGATCTGCTGGTAATGCCCCTACTTATACAGTCCAAAATGCCGTTAGCCTTCTTGGCAACAAGGGCACACTGTTGACTCATATCCAGCTTCTCATCCACTATAACCCCTAGGTCCTTTTCTGCAGAATTGCTGCCTAGCCATTCTGTCCCTAGTCTGTAGCAGTGAATGGGATTCTTCCATCCTAAGTGCAGGACTCTGCACTTGTCCTTGTTGAACCTCATCAGATTTCTTTTGACCCAATCCTCTAATTTGTCTAGGTCCTTCTGTATCCTCTCCCTACCCTCCAGAATATCTACCACTCCTCCCAGTGTAATGTAATTGCAAACTTGCTGAGGGTGCAATCCATGCCATCCTCCAGATCATTAATGAAGATATTGAACAAAACCGGCCCAAGGACCAACCTTAGGGGCACTCCACTTGATACCAGCTGCCAACTAGACATGAAGCCATTGAGCCCGATGATCTAGCCAGCTTTCTATCCACCAACCAGATAACGATTATAAAAGTCCACTCAAAGATTACTCAGAAATAACCTGAATCTAAAATTGTATAGGAGTGCATACTTACATGCTTTCTTGATAAAGGAATACAGGTGTCTGGAATATTTTCAGAGTTCTAACCCAAATCATGGGCTCTATTCTGAAAAACATCTGTGCACAGAGCACAGTATTTGGCTCTCTACTCAGAAAGTAGATAATGTTTTCACCTCTCTTAGCCGTAAGGCCGAGAAAACTACACCCCTAATATATTTAATGAATAAAATAATGTAGCTCCTTTGTGCTAATTGGTAAGATGCATTTGAAAATTGAACAGATGGAAATGTTAAATTAATATACTTTCTGGAACATGCAACAAGCTACATTTGAAGAACATTATGGAAACTCAAACATTCAAAAGTCACTGAATGATGGATTTATGGTTTCCCATGCAACCCTAATTCTCTCTCTTGGTGTGTTCATCCTTTGCATTAAACAAGTCTCAGGTGCTGTGGAAAACTAAAATATGATCATGTAATGACCAACTGTAGCATAATGCATATTAATGGAGTAGCCATACAAGAAGTTTGATATTTACTTCTGTTGATGCAGGTGACTATGCCTTGTATTCCCTGATGCTCACTATGTGAGGATTTGCAGGATTGAGGCCAACATTTGTGAGTTGTGTTTGGCAGTTTCTTAAAGAGATCCTCACTGGTCCTCCTGCAAATGCTAATAAAGTCTCTGTGCCAGTGGTGCAGTTACAATGAAACAGTTGGTTATGCCTATGGTGAAAAGGACCCTAGAAAAACTGTACTGGAAATGTCTGGAAAAAATGAAAGACCTCTCTGGACCTACTTAAGAATTACAAATGGTTAACCTTGTTATATCAGTTTATCAGCAATATGGAGCAATAAACTAATAGAAAATGGAAACTGACAAGATTAGTGGAATATCTATATTCTGAATCCTGACCCTTTATTTAGAAATTTGTTTGCTGACAGGAGCTAAAGATCATGAGTTTTTACTACACTAAAAATTGCTGTACATTGAAGGTATGAACCCTTTATTAAAAAAATTAGGTTTACTGTACCGTCAAAAACTGGCTTAGTCTAAGAGCAGTGGGAAAAGATAGATTAACTGGCATTTCTGATATCTCCCAATACAAATCTTCAATCTAGTAACCGGGACTAGTATATTGCCCAGGAAGTCATGAAATTTCACATTCTGCACTCTATTTTTATGCAAAAGAGACAAAGGACAAGTAAGCTAGCTGATATCAGGGATTTATTAAAAAAATTAATCATCCAGGGTGTGTCATAGGGTCATTACAGATTCAGCCCAATTGCCAACACCTTCTACATCTACAATGTACTTATTTATGGCACTTACACATCACAAAATCCAACGTTGTATTGGAGTGATAAAATATCCATTACTTGATAAGAACTTTGGGTGAAATCCCAGTTATTGAAGTCAATGGCAAAATGACCATTGGATTTCAAAGGGAGCAGTATTTCACTACATGTATTTTATGTGGTGTGACAAAGTTCTGTCCTTGACTCTGTGGGTCCTGAATTTCCTGGTGGATTTTGCTAGCCTCAGAGGCTCACTGTGACCCTCCACATAGTCCTTCTCTCTCTAGAGGCAAGGGTCACAACTTACTGAGCCATTTTCATCATAAGCCAACAACGGAGGTGAGGAGAAGCAATCCTCCCTCACACAGTCTCTGTTGTCTCCCAGACTCAGTGATTAATCAGGGGAGGAGGGGGGACCAGGGCCCACCCTCTACTCTGGGCTCCAACCCAGGGACCCTAAAATTAGCAGCTATGGTAGCTGCCTTTTTTGGAAATAGGACATGTACAATTCCCTGGGCCACTTCCCCACAGCAGCCCCCACTCAATATCTCCTTCACCGTTATCTCAAGGTCTCCTTCCTTGCACCTGATATGGATTTGTACTGCTTCATTCCTCCAACAGCACAGCTCCCTCCTATAGCTCCTGAGACCCACGCCTCACTGACTAACTGGGAGTGAGCCAGCCACTGATTGGCTTCAGGTGTCCCAATCAATCTAGCTATCTCCATTGCCTTCTAGAAGGATCTTAATTGGCCCCAGGTGTCTTGATTAACCTGGAGCAACTGCCATTTGGTTACCATGGTACCAGGTATTTGTTTAGCCTGGGGCTAATATATCTGTTCCTCACTACTTTACTGTAGCTATTTGGCCTTGCCCCATCACAGTGGGCAGTGTAAGATTTGATATCCATAACTATTTGGTTTTGCTCTTAAGTGCTGTGTTTTGTAAATGATGTGCTGATATGTATCTTGTCATTCAGAAACCTTAATCATTTTTGAAGCAAAGATTTTCAGCATTTTGCTAGAGAGCGTACATGTCAAGCCTTCCTAAAAACAAACTTCAGAGATTTAGTGAATGATTTATCAAAACCAGCAATTATGAATTAACTTTGGCTTTTTGTTTGTTTGTTCGTTTTTTTGTGGGGGACTTTTAAGTACTATCTTTCTACCAGTAACTAGGTACAAGGAATTCCATATAGAAAATGGTATTCAACTCTCTGGGCCAAGTTGTGTCCTGTTTTACACACTAGAGGACTCCAGTGGAGTTTGTATTAGAGAAATCCGGGCAAGATTTGGTTGTCTGGTTCTACAATATCTAGCACCTGCACCTATCTTCAATTTAGACACAGAAAATGAAATTTATCTCAGTACAGAAGGCCAATACAGGACTCTTAGATGTCACCACTTAAATAACATCAATCCAATTTAGACTCACTCTGTTCAGAGGTAAGTTTTGCCTACATGGAAAGCTCATTTCCCTCTGTGTATTTTTATATTTGCTTGGGTTCTGTCAACAAATATAAAAACCACTGGATTTTCTCTATCTCAGACAAAAGCAAGTTTTCTAACAGTATGATTCTTTTGTTCATGGTTCTGTAGAGTTTATCAAGACATTTCTGAATTAATAAACCGGTTCTGGTTCATCTAGAAGTTATTAAACCAATGGGGGCACAAAACTGCAAAGTTGTGAATTTCTCCTGAGAGACTCCTATCAACTTCCATAGAAGATGAGGGTAAATGATATTATTTAAGAGGCACTCAGGCTTAGCTGGCTTGAGTCCTAAACAGTGTTGCCATATCTTGAGATTTTACCATAAGACTCACAGTATTTAGCGTATCCCTGAAAGCTCCAACTCCTGGAGTCATGTGAATGAGAATTTCAACATTCATTTTTTTAATTAAGTTTCTAGCCCTCATGTTTATGGAGAAATGTTTAAAAGTGATGAGTGTGCCTTAAAGTTAAAAAAACTAGAAGGTTACTAAAAGGAATCCGAAATGTTTCTTTTAAAAATATTGTGATTTTAAAGCCAATCTCCTTAATTGGGGGTGGAGGGGTTCACAGATAATTTTGGAATGCTTGGAGTTGGCAATACCAATGCAATGGGATTAAATAATCATGTGTTGTTGGCTCAGTGTTCAATACTGCAAATTTACATGAGTACATTTTGTCCCTGTGAATGTGTGGGGTACAATTACTTAGCATGTGTAAATTTTTACAACAATGGATCCAAAGGTCAGCCCTAAGACAGTGTAGTTAGTGAAAGCAATAACAGGTAGATTTACATTATCACATGTGACATCAATCTAACTTTTCAGCTGTGCTTGACAATTGCACAGACCAATAGAATAGTGACTGTTTAAAATATTCTCTAAAATTACTCATCAGGGGCTCCTCATTTGACCCTAATCTTCCATGAAGATCTTAACTAAATGATTCATTTTTAAAGTTGATTTCTTTCATTAAATAGTCTCTATTCAGCAAATAAGCATTATTTAAACTGAAATCAATTTAATTTCATAAAATGGTCTCCAAAGCTTAAAAAATTAGCATTTTCAATTTCAGTTTGGAAGAATGACTCTTTTATGTGGTTAATAAAAGCTCACTTAAAAATGGCTTTCATTAAATAGTTATACTATTTGGGATAATATTTGCCTGAAATATAAGGCATGTACTATTTTAAAAAAAATATTTCTACTTCGTAAGTATTTGTCCTTCTTAGAGTCTTTCTTTAGAAATTATAAAATATTACTTCTAAGGCCCTAAGGAGTGTACAATAGTCTAATAATGGCTTGTCCTTGAGGTTAATGGCAGGAACTAAAGTATTTGATATTCTGAAGGTCTTAGTGCTTAATTATTTTTGGAACAAAAATTTGATCCACATTTTTTAATTATCAACAGCTTTTTAAGTCTTTAGCTGAATAGAATACTTTCCAGGGTCATAGTCTCAAATCCTCATAGCTTATTGCATACATTGCTTTAAACAAAAAAACAAAAACAAAAAGTGCAGTTTGCTAAGGTTGTGCTCCTACTCCTGACGTCAGATCCTAAGACTAAAGATGGCAACTTCCTGCATAGTGCTATCCCTGAACATGGTGCAAAGCAAGCACTAAACTATTATTTTTCAGATTCACTAAAGTTTGGATAGGCATACTGTTGTCTATGAATACTCTACCATCTTGTCCTGTTACCTTCATTTTCAGAGCATTACTAAGATGTTAAATAATGTGGCCTTTAAATGTCTCCATGGAATCAAGCTAAATACCTCCTACCAGTTTAATGTACTGATTTGTCATCAATTTTTAGGGATCCTTCAATGAATTTTCAATCCTAACATTTGTATCCAACTCAGATTCATTTTGAAAATAAGATCTTGTGGGTATTGCAGAAGATTCAGAGGGAGCATCTATTAGTCTGAAATGGAAGCTGGTTTGAAGTATTGTCCAAATCTGGATTTGATGAAAATTTCTGTTAAGTGTAATACATTACTGTATATGGAGACTCATATGGCTATCATTTCTACTGAAGTGACATTTCGCATTCTTAAAAAGGATTTAAAAAAGGAAGCAAAAAGTTTCCAAGGTATGAGCTACAATATGTCTTTCATTGTATCTCTCTGCTTCAGTCTCATTTAAGTATTTCTAAAAATAATTTCCTGTTACCAACTTTCATTTATATCCCTCTTCTCTTTAGAGGAAGATTTTTATATTAGCCTTCATTTTCCATTATAACAGTACTACTCTTGACACATGCCTGTGCTGTTCTGTTTTTCAAACTGCCATCCTCAGTATCCCTACTCATAAGCACCATTTCATTTTTACTAATCAAGGAGAAGTTGACATCTGATCTCACCCAATCACTTTTCTGCTCTTCTCATACAGCAGCAGCTGTTTCCTCTAAAGGATACGCATTTTAAGGGTTCTTGCATCTACAAGGCCTGTGTGTCATTTCTATCACAGATATTATTGGTTAGGATTTTTGCTCTATGCAGAAGTCATGTATGCTTTTTCCTCTATAGCTTATATTAAATATAAGACTATGAAGGGTCATGTTTTAGTTTACATTTTTGTAACATTTCATCCATAGGGGTTTTTTTTTGGGGGGGGGGGGAATACAAAATGAGGGATGGTTAAGACCACATTCTACTTGGACCCACATTATCTTGAGAGGTTCCAATAACAGGTTCCAGATTGGACCATCTCTAGTTGCTCTTGAGAGGTTTTCCGTCACCATAATCTTCAAGATTTCATGTTTTTAATTCCAAAATTAATTTAGTTAGCTGTGAATTTGTTTCCTATTGAGCAGTTCTAAATTTTAGACTCAAATTAAAGGTCAGAAGGGATTGTGATAATTTACTTCGATCTCCTGCACATCACATTGGAGGCCACAGAACCTCACCCACCCACTCCTCCTGTAATAGACCCATAACCTCTGGCTGAGTTACTAAAGCCCTCAAATCATGATTAAAAAAAAAAAACCCTTCAGTTAGAGAATCCATGATTTATTGTGACCCATGCTGCAGAGGAAAGCGAACCCCTCCGGTCCTGCTAATCTTACCTGAGGAGAATTCCTTCCCTACCCCAAATATGGCAGTCAGACCCTGAGCATGTCAACAAGATTCAATAGACAGAGATCTGGGAAATAATTCTCTGCAATAACTCAGAGCCCTTCCCATCTACTACCCCATCTCTGGCCATTGGGGATATTTCCTACTAGCAGCCACAGACAGGCCACATGCCAATGTAGGCAAACTTACTTGCCTGGCTTCGGGGCTGAGCTTGATGTTTTGCGCCACTGCTCCCCTTGGCTGTTCCAGAACTTTACTCCTCTGATGGTTAGACACCTTCACCTAATCCTGAGTCTAAACTTGTTGATGGCCAATTTGTCCAAATATCCATTTGTTCTTGTGTCAACACTGACACTTACCTTAAAACAACTCCTCCCTCCTCCTTGCATGATCATCATGCTAGCCAGTAGTAAAATGAAAACCTAAGGATTAGATTGTGACGTTGCCTTTGCATATACTAAGGGGCAGGGCACGGGGAGTGATTTAGGTAAATGTTACACCTTCAGCAGCTCCTGGAACTGATTGCTCTTATGATACTGTGAATCAGAACAACACAAAACAGCGAGAGAGGTGCCAGAGACAATTATATTCCTTCCAAGAGCATTAAAAAGAGTATATGTGAAGAGTTTTTGGCCACAAAAACCTTTTAATACCTACCACTGAATGAAAAACTGGAGTTGTCAGAAATTCCACCACTACCTTATTAGCTATTTACATCCACCTGAGGCAGATCAAAACTAAGTATTTCTTTTCATAAAAGGGGTTTGCATATATTCTGTAGGGGTGATTATGAACAGGTACCATAAAAACCTCTTGTTAAAACAAGAGTTCTCATTTTCTCTAAATTTATGTTTCTTATATACAAGAAGAAAGATGCATCCCAGAACACACAGGCCATCTTTTACTGTGCAAGACAGCAGCTTTGCAGTTTTCTCCACTGCTACAAAGCTTCAGTAAAAGATCACACTAAAGGAGCTCTCCACCTATGATATGCAGCTAGTGCAGTGAGCATGGCATCTGAAGTCTGGTTCATGGGGGTAGCCCGCTTACATCCTTTGGCAGCTGGAATTATTTAGAACTAACTTTACATTTTAAGCTCTTTCCTATTGCATGGATGTTTGCGTATGACCATTAGAGTGATAAAAGTATGGTCTTTATAACACTATCGATTTTCTAAACTGAATTTCCAGCATGAAAGTTCTCTGCCTCAAAAATATACCAGCTGTGCTGCTCATCAGGATAAGCAAAAGTTTCCCCTTCACTGGGAAGATTCTTTCTTTGTCTTCTGATCTTTCTAAATTCCCATCCACTTCAGTTTATTTTTCCTATCAAAACCACCTGAGTTTAGACAGCAAGAAACACTCAAACATAAGAAAAGAAGAACTGAAATGTTTATACAAATTCAACTCCGTGAAGCTGTAAACCTAGATTTCAGCTTTCCTAGATTTCAGCTTTTTATGAAAAGCCAGAAAGGAGATTTAAATTCTGTGTGAGGAGCAGGATTCTGTCTAACACTGGCTCCAACTAACTAGATTCCAGTGGAGAAATAGGAGAAGAGGAAAGCAACAGAATCTTTAAAACAGGCATTTTTCATTTTGTTTTCACTGTGGAGACTTTTGAACATTGTGTGACTGTTTGAGCTGAATATTGCCATTGAGAAGGATATAGCCCACAGCAACTCATATGTACAGCACTGTCAGCATGATTACAGAACACTGTCTGTATTCTCCCTGTGCACTAAGGCAGTGGGGGTTTTATTATTTATTTCATGCATCATTCAGTACTTGCTTTAGTGATTCTACACAGTCAGAACATATTGTATCTTTGGCACACAAAAAAGGGAAAGCATTAATCTTGTCTGCACTTCCAGAGGTACATGATTGGTTACAAATTTTACTGTCATTAATCTACAGCATCACAAGCTACATCAATGGCTAGAAAATGTGTGTATCCATAAGCAAACTAGGAAAGAAAGTTGTGCTTCAATAGTAGAAAGTCTATTGGACAAGAATATCAATTCCCAACAATATCACAAGCAAAACTAATTGAAAAAAAAAAAGATATACAGTATCAACATTGCTTAATGGGGGGGGAATGCTATTTTGAAGGGAGGGTTCATTCTTGTATAGAAAAATGGCCATACTTGGTCAAGCCAATGCTCTGTCTAGCCCAGTATCCTGTCCTCAGACAGCCATCAATATCTGAATATTTTGCAAGTCCTTCACTAGAGCAGGACAGGAATTTTTTGAAAATATTTTCTCATTTAAAAAAATGAGAATTTGTCAAAACTGTTCAAATTGTTCACTGAACAGGTTTGGTTTTGACAAATTTCTTGACTTATAACTGTCTGGCAAGAGAGTTGGGAAATTTTCAATACAAAAAGTTTGTTTTCCAAATGGAAATGACTGTTTCAAAAATTTTGGCTAATCAGCCTGAAGAAATGTCAAAGTTTCCAAAATACAGTCTCAACTGGCCTGACCCATTTTTCAGTCTCTGAAAATTGTTGATATTTTCACTTTTAGTCCTGATCTGAGATGGTAGTGTCTGAATTCCCAAAAATATTTGGGAAATGGGAAAACCGTTTCCCACCCAGCTCTATGTACTACTGAATTTTGCACATCAGAACATTTGGTCAGGCTACTGCAGACTGAGACTCCAGGAAGAGTTTGAAAGATTTGCCAAGGGTCTACTAAATACTGTAAAATATGTCAGAGTACTTGTTCAAATATCGATACTGCATAAACAAGATTAGTTGCCCCTCGGATTCCCTGGTACTAAAATTCCCTACCATCATGTAAGCAGACACTATGCTGCCAACCCCCCAGCCGCCACCACACCCAGACCAATATATTTCCGTCAGTGACATTTCTTATTCTCACATAGTGGCTTTGGGAATATCTTCAGATTCTATAGGAAAAGCTGATAAGCTTAAGGGCCTTAGAAGAACCAGTCAGGTTAAAGATGTTACTGAGTCTGAAAGCAAAGCCTTATCACAAAAGTTATAGTACGATGAATGTAGTTATAAGGACCTTTTGTTAAAATGAGGAATACTGTAGAAACCTGTAATACCTCTAAAACTGGAATTATTTTTTCAGTGTGCCATGCCAGATCCAAAGCTTGTGTTATTTTTATGGAGTTGTGATCTTTGTTTGTCAAATGTACTTTTTCTAATGACAATTTTTATCCTTCAGCTCCAACACCGGCAATTTCAATTAGAAGACTAGTAGCCCACGTACTAGAAAACCATCCATACCTCAGTTTCTAATTCTTACCTGGCTAAAGAGAACCATTTGAAGAAATTCAACTGGAATTTCCAGGAGGGTTATTTCTAGGAAATGGTTTATTACAGGATTCAAGAAAAAAGTGACATCTACAGTAGAGTTAGTCAAATATTATGTATTGACTACATTCATTCATTTTTTAATTTTTCATTAAATAATTTATTCAACAAATGCTTTTTCATGGTATTCAGCCAGTTCTATAACTGTTCAAATACCATTTGTCAAATAATTTGATAGTGTCAGTATTATTCAAATCATTTATTCAACTAATTTTTGTATGATATTCAGCTAGCTCTAATCTATGCCACAGAGTCAAGCTGCCTGAATATAAATTGATGATATACATATTATGATGTTAGACTTTAGCACAAATACTGGTATATTTTTCCAGCAGAAAGAATAGTATCTGTTTTAACATCATTTCATATGCTACTAGATCAGAAACAGGATGGTAATGAATTGGAATAAATTCAAGGTACCCATTTCCATCCCAATACTTCAACATGATGGTGGGTTTTTTAGGTTTTATCTTAACTTGGCCTATCCTAGCTTCTTAATGTTCTTTTTTATAAAACTTCATTCAATTCCCCCCTCCCAAAGTTATAGAATTATATTCCCAGCTATACCTACAGTTTAATAGTGTTTTTGTCTGGGATGTGATTATGTTTTGCACTTAGTTGTGCAAAGAACCTTACATCCAAGAGTTGAACCAAAAATTCAGTTGAGAAATGTTTATGTTACAATCTTTAATTACACGATCACATACTGTGTTTTCCACAGGCCCCACGTCTCATTCAGTATGTAATATGGACGTGCTCTGGGAAGGAATCAGGGTTGTGTAGTGAAGGAGACTGATGTGTCAGGCCCCCGTCTCATTTGTTGAAGGTGTTGGAAGATGCGTAGTGAACGAGGCGATGGGACTGTAGAAAGAAAAGAATTGGGCTCATGGTTAAGGAAACTGAATTGTCCCCTTGGAAACCTGGATTCTATCCCTGCCCCTGCTTGAATGTTCCTATATGATAATGGGAAAGTGAAACAGATGTTTACAGTTAGCCACACTGTTTTCCTCGTTTTCTGGATACCTAATATAAGAAACCTGATGCCAGATTTGCTGAGCATTCACCACAACAACTGAAATCATTGAGACCTCTACATTCAGTACAGAAAGGGTTATGAAAATATTACAGTGCTCAAAAGTTAGGCTGTTGGCTTTTCAAAGGGATACCCAAAATTACTGGACACTTCTGACAACTGACCTTAAGTTCTATGTGCCTCAGTTCCCTATTTGTAAAATGGAGATAATGCCAGCCAATGTCACTAAGGTGTTATGAAAATAAATTCACTAATGTTTGTGAAGAGCTCAGATGCTATGGTGAGAGCACCATAAAACTAGGAGGAATAATTCTGCATTCTGTACAGGATTGGGATGGCTTGCATTAAATATGGTCTGGAGCAACAGATTCAATGAGGAGAAAAGATATACTGAACAGTCCATTTACTCAATTAGGCAGGGTCCTGTGAAAATACAGTAGGTTATGTAATAAAATACTGTCATAATGCATATGTACAAGAAGGCTGGTACAGATAACTAATTCTGGAATCTCAAGACTTGAGTACTTAACTTTGCAACCTTAACACCACACAACTACATTAAAAATTGCACTAAAGGAATTCTCACACATGAGAAGTTCAGTGACAATAAAGGGACATTACCATTTATTGTAAACCATTTCACCAGATTTCTCACACAGAAGCACAGTCTCCAAGGAAATAGCATTGACCATTTGTCAGTTTCTTGAGTATTAAAAATGGAACTAAGAAATTGTTAACTTAAACTTTTAGCAATGAAATAGTAATTAAACAAAAATACCCCTTAAACTTCGGTTTTCTATTGTCATTGCCTCTCTGAAATCTAGCCCTTTCCACAGCAGACTTCAAATCAAACTCCTTTAGCGTGGGTGCATCTACTTCAGCGTAGCTAATTGTTCAGATTAAATACAAGAAAAATATAGACAATTAAGATATTTAAAATATGTCAAGGTAACTGTTGTCAGAAATATCCTAAAAATTGCTATGAAGTTCATCTTTCCACAATTATAGGCTAGACTGTCTAGATGAATTGCTCTTTCTTCCACAGAGAAATATGAAATGTTTGGATTTATATTTTACACTATTCATCCTCTGTGGTCCCAAGTTTTTATTTTTTAAATGTACATTTTATATTGTTACCAATACCTATAAGGACACTATTCAGATTTTTAGCAAAAGTGAACTACTTCTTGCTTCAAATTATTTTCAAATGGTTTTGGATGGTTTATGGGAGAGAGACCTGGAAGATAAATGTATGTTTCATTGCTGTTAGCATACTGCTATACACTGTGGGCCCAATTTAGTAAAACGTCACCTAGTTTCCAAAGAGTGGAAACCCACACAATGTGCAAGAATACAAGGACTACAAACAGTGGACATAGGCTGATTTGATCAGCCATGGCCCTATTGTATCTACATTAGAGAATATCCATATATTCTGTAGCATTTTTCCACGGGCGATTGACATTAACAGCCCTAACATTTCCCTGGTCAACGAAATATTTATCTACATATACTTCAGCCAAAACAATGGAGTAGTAATTATCAGCTATGAATGAATTCAGAAATATTTAACAGATTATATGCTTCAATCTTTGGACTGAATTAGTTGGATTAGATGGGATCATCTGACATGAAATAGTTTTCTGGTAGTGCTCAAAAAATGTTGACCAGCCAACCAGACAAAGCCTGTTGATTATACTCCAGTTGGCAGAGACATTAAGTATAATTAACTCAAATTAGTATCCACTAAAATTACAACTTCATCTCCCAATGTCATTATATTATACAAAAAAATAAAATATTTAGCTGCTGTTAGATAAATCCCGGAGAAGTTTAAGATTATTCAGCCCAGCCAAATTGGCTTGATTCTTAACCTTACTCTGCTGCCAAAAGTTAGTTCACAGTTCAGGTCTTGTAAATAGAAATCTTTTTTCCAAAGACATGAAATTTTCACTCTCACATTTGGGTCAGGACCCTGTTTATCTCTGGTGATCTAGTGCCCCTGCGGGCTGCACTGAGCTGCATTTGTCAATCACATCATAAATCCGTATATTCACTGGAGCACGGATTTTTTAAATAACTGCATTTTTTAAATAACTGGAGATTAATAAATGTTGACCTCTATGATGATCAGCCATAGATAGGAAAAGGTGTAAAGTTTCATGCTATAATTAGGGTGAACCAAGTTTTAAGAATGGTGGTGCCTGTGTGTGGTTTTCAGCATCTTTAAGACCAGGAACATTCTGAACTGAGAACACAATCTTCCCAGTTGGAAGCAGCTGCAGCTGGAGATTGAACCTAAGGAAACAGAAGCACTGGATGTAGTTTGTAAAGAAACGCCCTTCTCATTAGGCTTACTTGATTATTTCTGTTACTTCATTTGCTTGTTGTTTTGATGAAGTTAGAGTAATTGGGCCACATTTTTGGCAGGTTTATATTGGGGTCACTCCATTAAAGTTTGAAAAGTAGTTAAATTGAAAGGCATAATTATCTTACTGGCTTTGAGGAGACAACATAGAGATGGTCCTAAACCAAAACCCCAGATCCAAACACCAAACTTTGGGTGGGTTTTGAATCCTAGTAAAAAATCCAGATCTGAATGTCAGAACTGGCTTCTTTTGCTAATGAGCAGAGCCAAAACCTCAATGTTTCAGAATATCAGATCTTTTTGCAGCTTGGGCACATCATAAGATAAAATATATATTGGAGAGAGGAAGGCACACATATGGGCTTCAGTTCTGTACCTGGTTCCATTCACTTTGTGATGCGCCACAGCACAAAGCAGTCCTAAACCCAAATGATCCACATCCTGGAGAATCACCATGAGGGTGGCGGGTGGGGTAGGGCAAGACACAGAACCCTCACATAGTGTTCATCATAATAGCTCCTATGCCACCCTTCCAGCCAGCAGAGGATGGCTGGTTGAAGGGGAAAAATAAGTACGACTCAACTTCTCTGTGCACTAACTATTCCTAGTTGCTCTTGTCAGTTACCAGGCTCACCGCACCTCTAGTCTCCCTTGAGTACACCTCTTGTCACATAATTTTCCCACTCTCAGAGCAGGCTTTGGACTGCTGTCCCCTGGTACTAACCGGGATTATCTCACTTGGTCTGACTAGATTCAGCCCCAGCAACATCCTGGGAGCAATGACAGTGTCCAGCCAACCTTCTTAAAGCAAAAAGGATGTATTTAGAGCCAAAGGAGTTCAGAGAACAATATCCTAAACACACAAATACACACTTGTCCAGCTTACTAGGTGTCTACCCATCTTCCACATGTGAATCCTGAAAGGTTTAAGCTTTCTACAGAACGATGTGTGGGGTCTGGGTGAGAATCTTTTCCCTTAACTTGCAAACCAGTTCACTCTCTGCTTAAGCAGTATGTCTTTAAACCCTCCTCATTCTTTTCATTACCCCTCTTTGCTGATGCCAAGTCACTTTTTAAACTGTTAATAGCCCAGTACTCAATTTCCTAAAGAAAGGAAGTATTGTAATGGTGTCCCAGCTCCCAAAACACTGCCAGAACAGCATTCCAGTATAATCTGAGCCCTTTGATTTGTTAGCTTCCCAAACTGGCAGAAGAAGGTTTGCCACTTAAATGCAGGTTTCAGAGTAGCAGCCGAAGAAGTGGGCTGTAGCCCACGAAAGCTTATGCTCAGATAAATTTGTTAGTCTCTAAGGTGCCACAAGTTCTCCTGTTCTTTTTTCACTTAAATGCAGACATGATGTATGATTCTCAAAACAAATAGCTTTCCTATTGTCTTTCAAGGATGTGCTGGTATGTTTTATCTGGGAGCTACTGTCCTTTCCCCCTCCCCCAAGATAAACATGTAAAAGAATTCCACTTATCCAATGTAACTAAAGTCTCAAATTCAAACACAGTATTAATAAATAATGTACCAGCTCCATGTCAGACATAGCTGCAACATGCATTGGGGCTGTTGGTAGGTGGCACAGATTACCGCAGTCTTGGGGGATGGGGGGCAGTTCTCAGCCAAGCAGACTCAGGATTGTAGGAGCACAAAGGACATCTCTCATAGATTCCAAGCCAGAAGAGACCATTGTAATCATCCAGTCTGACCTCCTTGGTAAGTTGTTAATTAACCTCACTGTTAAAATGTGTGCCTTATTTCCAGTCTGAATTTGTTTAATTTCAATGTATAGCCATTGGTTCATGTTTCTCCATATATTGAGGAGTCCATCAAATATTAGTTCCCCATATAGGAAGTTACAGACTAATCAAGTCATCCCTTAAGCTTCTCTTTGTTAAGCTAAGTTGACTGAGCTCCTTGACTCCATCACTATAAGGCATGTCTTCTAATCCTTTAATCATTCTTGTGGCTCTTCTCTGAATCCGCTCCAATTTAATATCCTCCTTCTTGAATTGTTGGCACCAGAACTGGACACAGTGTTCTAGCAATGGTCACACTAGTGCCAAATACACCCATTAAAAACAAAAAAAACACACATGGTCTACTGCTTTTTGAGATTTCCCCTATTTATGCATTTAGCCCCTTTTGGCCACATCATTGCACTGGGAGCTCATGTTTAGTTGATTATTCACCTACAACCCCAAATCACTTTTAGAGTCACTGCTTCCCAGGATAGAGCCCCCCTCCCTCATCTAAGTATGGTCTACATTTTGGTCCTAGATGCATACATTTATATTTAGCCATATTGAAACAGTTTGCTTGTCCTCAGTTTATCAGGAGATAAATGGTTGTAAATGGCTCTGTTTATTTGGAAGCCTTCCTGTGTTTGTGTAAGCCAGCCCAGGAAGAATGGTGGAATCCATCCTAAACCTGGTGCTTTTCCATTTAGAAGGGGGTGGGGTGGGGGAATCCAGAGAGACAAAAGATTCCTGTCTTGTGCCAATGCTATAAAAGGAGGCTGCCAGTCATGAGGACACCCCTAGTTTCCACCTAAGATGTCTGCTGGAACTCACATGGACTGTACCTGGGGAAAAGGATTGGGCCCAGACTAGGAAGGAGTCTAGTCTGTGAAGAAGCTTATTGGAACATCTCTGAGGGTGAGATTTTACCTGTAAACAGTTTCTTAATGTATTAGGTTTAGACTTGCGTGTTTTGCTTTATTGTGCTTGGTAACTTACTTTGTTCTGTCTGATATTACTTGAAACCACTAAAATCACTTGTTTATTAATTAACCCAGAGGAAATCATTAATATCTGAATGAGCAAACAGCTGTGCATCTCCTTCTATATCAGTGTTACATAGCATGGACAATTTATGTGTTTATCCTCTATAAGCTTTATAAAGAGTAAAACTGATTTATTTGAGGTTTGGATCCCATTGGGAACTGGGTGTCTGGGTGCTAGAGATGGGTGACCTCCTGAGCAGATTTTGATAAAGTCTGGAGCTTTGAGGGCACGGACCAGACCTGAGTCTGTGTTGCAGCAGGCTAGCATGTCTGGTTCAACCAGGCAGGGTTCTGGAAGTCCCAAGCTGGCAGGGAAAATGGGCTCAGAGGTAACTTCAGGACGTCAGGTGACAGTCTCAAGGGGGTCACTGTGACCGAACCTGTCACACTATGCAGTTCTTTATCTGTCAAGATTAGTTCTAATATAGAATTTTGTCATATTGGATGCAACACTTTCTGATTTAGGAAATTGTCATCTTAAGAATATTTAGAAGTTCCAACAATGTTTTAGTACTGGCAGCATGAGACCTTCAGCATGTCACTCAAATTGAAGTCTCTCATGATCGTGCAACTTTTTTTTCCGGGGGGCGGGGGTTATATATTACACATTGATAGATTCCCTAGTGTGATTTGGTGGTTTGTAGCAGATATAAACTAATACCCCATCTTGTGCTTTATCTGTTAGGACAGTATTTCCCAAATTTGGGATGCCGCTTGTGTAGGGAAAACCCCTGGTGGGCCAGGCCAGTTTGTGTACCTGCCGCATCCGCAGGTCCGGCTGATCACGGCTCCCACTGGCCACGGTTTGCTGCTCCAGGCCAATGGGAGCTGCTGGAAGCAGCGCGGGCCGAGGGAGGTGCCGGCCGCTGCTTCCAGCGGCTCCCATTGGCCTGGAGCAGCGAACCATGGCCAGTGGGAGCCACGATCAACCAGACCTGCGGACGCTGCAGGTACACAAACTGGTCTGGCCCACCAAGGGCTTTCCCAAGCGGCGTCCCAAGTTTGGGAAACACTGTTAGGACATAAATGCTTCCTTATGAATCAAAGATCCCTTTGTACCCCACTCCACAGAGGACTTCACCCACTGCTGAGGATCTGGCCCATAATATTTAATTAGAAAGCAAGAAGTTCTACCTAGGATTCCAGTGATCTTTACCTGGTGATATAACTCATGTAATGGAAAGTAACAATACAAATGCATTACATTTATGTGGAAAATAACTCCATTAATTAAAAAATAGAGGGAGTTTAACAAAACTGATGACTTCCTTTCAGCTTCCTAAGTTGCTTTTATCTTGAACTTTAAAACTCAATGAAGTATTCCATAATATTACTACAATTTAACTAGCTGCACTTAATGACTTCTTATAATTAAGTTAATACCTAAATTAGGTTTTGTACTTCAGTAAGACAAAAAAAATTATATATAAAGAGTATTAAACTAAAAATGACAGCTTGTGTATACACATGTATGTACACACAGTGGAAATGTAACATGTCCCTAAGAACTGGCTGACCATAACAGGTCTGGAATGGGGAGCAAGGAACCACCTTCCCCTCTTTCTGGCCTTGCATGGACTGCATGAGGACCACACAGAGTTGCACCCCCTGCACTAAATTACTCCCTGATGATGCTCCAAAGTGGATGGAGTGGGGCAGAGAATATGTGGAGCTGTGGCTCAGCTGACTAGCTGTGCAGGGAGAAGATGCTTCACTTTTTGTGCATTGCCATCTGCACTGGTGAACTTTGAGGAATTCCTTCCCAGATGGTATAGTCTCAGTCTGAGTGAACTACACAGCAGTATATCTCCATGGTTTCTGACTTGAATGTTCATGTGCACACTCTTCACATTTCACAAGCCCTTTTATCTGAAGGGGCACATTATGGCAAAAGCAGGAAAAAAGATGGATTCCGCTAATGTCCTGAGAAACAGACTGTATATGTTTGTGCTCATTTCCCTTATATGGATTTATTATTATTTCAAAGACACTGCAAATCAAGGGCCTAATCCTGCAAGGTGCTGAGCACTCCCCATTCTCATTAAAGTCAGCCAAATTCTGCTCTGTTAAGCCACCGATAATAGGAGCAACTGCACTGAAGTAACAAATAAACAAACTAGTAAGTCATTTTGTCTCAGATTTACAGCAGAACTTGACCTAAGGGGACAGTTGAGGGCACTCAGCATCATGTAGGAATGGAGCTAAAGTTTGGTCATTTCTATGGCTGAAGAAAGTAGACAAAAACATATGCTGGTACTTATGTACTAAATGTCACTTTCCTTTTAAAGCTCTTTTTACTGTAAGGTTGCTACAGCTTGTTTCCCCATGGTAACCATAAAAATTTAATTTCTACTCTAAATATTTAAATCCCAATCAGACCTGTTAACATTTTACCAAACAAACACAAAGGAGTCATGTGATTACTTTGCATTAATCCAGGCACCACAGGGAGATTTATCTACTGTAACTGTTTGGATTTAGGGATAGAGATTTCTTAGCAGTTTTAAATGTAATGTATTCTGAGATAATCTATTTGTTCCAAGAAAAACTAGTTACAACACATTAGTAAACTGTCAGGTACTGGAATGTAATTTCCTGCATATTTTTACACTGTAAATTAAAGCATTAAAGAATTGCCATATCAGGGAGTTAGCAAGTTTTTTAAATGTTTGCAGTGTTTAGGCTGACATGATGTAAAGTTATCAGCACTAAAATTCCACTAAATTATTTGTTTTTTTTAATTGATTTAAAAAGGTATCCCTACCTAATCATCAGAAGTCAGCATTTTCTGAGAACTACCACATAGTAGTAACTTAGAGGTGATTATTCAAATTAGATTGTATGCTCTGTGGGGCTGGGACTGTCTATTTGTTCTTTCTTTGAACAACACCAAGTACAAAGGTGTCCTGTTCTAGGACTTGGACTCCTAGATGCCAGGATAAATAAATAGAAATATATTTCAGTAGTGCTCAGAGGCTCCAATGAGTTTAAAAGCAAAAATTTATGAAAACATGATCCCTAAATTTAATTGGCACAAGGTGCAACCAATTATTAGGGAAAAAAGGGGGGAGGGGGAAGAAGCAGAGGATAACGTTAATAAGATCAGTTATATATGTTTCCTATTGCATAAATTGATGATTCCAAATCATTACAAAGTTTTCTGTTGTTGCTTTTTTATATTAAAGGTGCCTGTTAACTTTGTAAGCACAGTAGATGAATAATGAAACAGGTCTGGTGCTAATTGCTGAACTGTGATATTTCAAATTATTTTTCATAGAAAATTTGCACAGTTCAGTATTTATGGATTCCTAGTTTTCCATGTTTTATTATTAAATTTGTTGAAAAAACTAAATACTAAACACTTCAGTAAGTGTCTTAATGTTGATCTCAGAACAGTTCTATACCAGAAAAACTCCATTGACTGTGAGTGACTCATGCCTTATTGTAACTGTTCTATTGATTTTAAAAAAGTAGAAAATATTTTTAGCAATATTGACTTGAGAAAATGAGGCAAAATAGAAAAAACTAAAATGTCATTTTGCACAGTTTTTGAATCCTCCTATCAGCAGAAATTAGATTTGTTTGAGAAAATAAAAATCCTGATTTTTTTTCCTTCTTTTTTAAAAAAATTGGACTTATGCCTCAGATTTACAAGAAAGAATTTCCACAGGCTAATCTCCCTACCTCCCAGGGAGAAAATAGTTACAGGAAATGAAAACATTCTTCCAACAATCTCATAGTTGTAGCCAGAGGCACATATTGGGCAACAGGAATGCAATATTTTCTGTTAGAACAAATAAAACTTATTATGTGTGTAAAGCTGTTAAAGAAGCGTGATGTATTCTTTTAACATGCACAATGTATTCCTTTTATTAATGAACATAAGAATTGTGAATAAGACAATTTGATCTACAACACAGGAAATGCAAGTCTTCTGAACCTACAGTATGACGTTAAAAGTGATGGTTAACACATTTGTGTTATCTGTGGTATTCTCCCCACCACAATATGACCGTAAACTTTTCTCCTGTGGTAAAATACGCATGGTGGATTCTGTGCGGCGCTTGACAGCCCAGAAGGGTGGGGAGGGTTTGGCTAAAGTGACTAAGATACCTTTGTGTCATCCTGGTGTTCTCCAGAGCCTGAATTGCCCCTCTACCCCAGCATAATTTAGACAGACCTGAGGTAGGGGGTGTCTAAATTATGGCATCCTCTCTGGGCTGCCTTAGAGGCCACACCACTGCCTGGATACTCTGTGGCCCTGGACAGGAGGCAGTGCTGCCTCCTACACACCTCCCCCACATGCCAGGGCTTCCAAGGGGTTATTGGAAGGCAGCCTTATGGCTGACACTTGCAGTGCCTGTGTCAAGAAAATATTCCCCCAGATGTAATCAGGACTTTGAGCCTCTCTGGCCCTTGTATTGAACATAAAGGGGCCAGAGCACCTCCAGGTTTCAATTATACCTGACTGTACATTTCCTCCTCTAATAGCTGCATCTCCGATTTGCATTTTTGGAAAAAAGTCATCAAGCTCATTTTTAAACTGAGGAACTGTGCTTCTATTGCTGAATTAGCAGCACAGTACATATTCCAACCATCTTTTCTATAAAGAAATTTCTACCTAAATTGCTTGTACAGGAGACTTTCCTCAATCTAAGTCCATGATCTCATGTTTTTAAATGAGTAACTATCAGCTTATCAGTCCTTTCCTTTATGTACATTATATACATAATGTAACTTACATCTTTGAAATCCCCTTCAGTCTCCTCTTTACTGAGCCATAATAGTCATCATCATCATCTTATATATGCATTTTCCTTCAAGATCTGGATCATTTTGGATTCAAATGGCATTGTAGAATGTATCTAAGCATTGTATTTTACTTGAATTAAAAATAAACCTATTTTTTCCAGAGGGAAAATTATGGCCTTGGAATTCAGTACTGCAACAAGTGAATTACCATCATGCATTCATTAAACCCTTAACTGAAGGCTTGTGAACTCCTGGGCATCCTGTGATGTGAAAGTATTACCAGCAGGAGTTTTTATAACAATGATATAGATGGACAAGAGGGTGTTAGATACTTCAAGGAAAGACCTGGCTACAAAAGTTTGAAACAGACATTGAAATAGTGGTACAGAGAAAAATCCTACTCATTTCCCCCCACAATGGAAAAGCAATGTAATATCTTAACTACAGCATCTGAAATGGCATTGGTGAAAGCATTAACAATCATGGGTAATGGAAGCCATGAGCCTCCTAAAGCTTGAGAGAGAGGGTGGGTAGAAGGTCAAGTAGACCAGAGACTGAGAGAGTCTTTACTCCCTAGGGGGCTCTACACAAGGGATTTCAAAGTGTAGAGTGGGTACTCTGAGCAGCTCATGGGGTCAGAAAGAACCAAGGATGCACGACTGCTGCCCTGCCTTCTCCACCCTATGAATCTCTGGTGGTTCATAAAGGGTTTTCATTGCAAACCAAAGGAGGTTCATGTGATAGAAATGGAAATAGAATCACTAATACATTTCTCTAACCTTCTCCTCCTGCATCCCTGAGCTGCTCCTGAATATACCACACACAAAAGAGACAGGTAACTCCCCACCTGGATCACTCAATTCCTGACACCACACATCCAATCATAGCTGGTATGGAGAGCATAGGGCAGAGAGGATATCAAGAGAAGCAATGGAGGATATAGGAAGAGAACTTAAGGCTTTCTTCATTTGCACTAGGACCTCCATTTGTCACTGGCTAGTCTCAGAATCAAGTAGCTTCGAAGATGGTACAAAAACAGGCACACCAAGGCCAGGTCAAAGGATTCGGTCCCATGACTTCTTCCATTATCCCTTAATGTAAGTCAGTGGCAGAATGGAAGTATTCACCTTTCAAAATATCGCAGAAGTTTTCTTCAGCTGTTACCCAGATCCATATAATTAATATACAATTTAGGTTTTATAGAACAGTAATGTATAGAATGCTATGGGGAAACTTCCCCTTAAACCCTCACCACTCCCCAAAGAAGATGCAGCCATGAATTATTTGGAAGATTGAACTTACATTTCATGACATTTCACAGATGCAATAAAAGTATTAAATACATTCTAGAATTCCCCAAGAGTACTTCTGCTAAAGCTGATGAGCTCAAGTGGTCATTTGCCTCCACTCCATGAAAAGAATTTCTAAAGCCACTTAATGAGTGAAAGAGTGAAAAGGAGCATGGAGAATACAGTCTGAGAAACAAGTGGAAATCCAGTGATACATGGAATGTATTCAGATGCCAGTGAGTCTGGTATGGTTGTGGAACTGTTAGGTTTTGTTTATTCTTTGAAGATAAAGTTTACATTTTGTTTCTTAATGGAAATATTACTTATTGTTAAGGGCAAGTTGAACAGGATTTACATCTGTTCCAGTTATTCATTGAAGAATGTAAGGACTTGCATATACAACAAGTGTGTCTGTAAGCCACAATTGTGTCATTTGAAAATGCAGTTTGCAGTAAAGTTTTGATAAAATTGATTGTGTCTTTCAAAAGTCAGGTTACCATACAACTGCATTTAACAGCAAACAGCATACAATATTTTTAGTATTCAAAAATATGTTAGATACTCCACAGTAATAAGTAAATACATGTTCCCTGCCCTTAAGTTCTTACAAGCAAAGGGCTAAAATGAGACCTCTCTCAGACCTTACCAAGGGGCTCATACAGCTTCACAACTCCAGGAGTGAACCAGAGAAAGAATTATGATGGAGCCATTGTTTCATCCCTGGATGCCTCATCTCTCCAGGAGCAGTTAATCCTCTACTGGGAAATAGTACTGGGGAGCAGCAGATTCTCTTCATTCTCTATCTCAAGGCTCTGGTCATTCTCTTTCCCTGCCCACACACTTCCTGCCTACCTGCTCAGAAGAGGGAGCAGCAGCCCCATGGAGTTTGTTCTGTGACCCTTGATATGGGTGACATCTGTAGGGGACTAGAGTGGGCACCTTACACATCCTTGTCTTCCTGTGTACAAGCAGGAATCAACAATGATCTTACTTAAAATTTAGAAATGACATCACTACTGAGGTTAGGAAAAACAAAACTACAGGAAAAGAAAGTTTACAATGATAGATCACAGTTGCTCTGTAAAGACGTGTGCATTTTAATTATTGTAAGTTTTTAAATATACTCAAAGTGCTGAAAATATACACAGTGTCCTTACAACAGGTAGACTGGCCATTCAGTAGCAGGATCCAATGACCTAAGAACTCCCAGTCTAAAAAGGCATGAGCAGTATGCTACAATGCTTGAAAAATATACAATACATACACGTTAGCTTTTAATAGGGCTCTACAGTAAGACAGCAAAACATTCTAGCTATAAGCTATCTCCATGGCCCTGGGATGCTCTGACTAATGCTCTTCAGCCAGGAAAGTCTGTTCTTTATTCAGAGGAGAAAGGATCTTCTTTTCAACAGCCATAGAATGTCAGCTGTCATAACTTCCTTACAACCTGATATCTATAAGAACTGGGCTAAAGAGAAATGATACAGGAGAATTGCTTGAATATGGGAGCAAATTCTTCCTGATTAAGTGAACTTCACTGACTGACATCTGACCTATGCCCCATTCCCCAGATTAGCCAATCAGAAGAAGACATTTTCTCCACCCCAGAGATTTTCAACTGAGGTGTGGAAGGATGGCTGCCTTCACTTTACCCTCCTCTCTATCATTGCTCATAGAGGCTCTATCACTACTGTTCTCCCTATTTTAGTGCTCCCTATTTTAAATATGTTAGGTGTTTCGCTTGAAGGGGGTATTTTCTCTTTTACTTCTTTTTAAAAACCCAGACAAGTCTGATCTTGAAGCTTTAACAAGTTGTAAAACTGCATAATTACATAAGTCCACTGGAAATCCAATGAAGCATATGGTATTTTGAAACGTATACAAGCTGCAAGACCTTTTCACTATCTAGTTCTTTATCAAAATAAAAAAAGTAAAAAAACCCACCCCACACAAACACACCCCTTCCCCAACAAGATGGTACACATGTTATGTTTGGGGCTTATCCATCTGCTTGTAGCTCAACTCTTGGGTGCTGGAATACTTCTCTCAACTTGCACACTCTGGGAGCAAACAGAGGGGAAAAAGGTTGGGGTAGGGGAGGGGGGAAGAGTTCACTGAGTATGAAACTCACTCTTCCTGGGCAGATATACAACTCTCAGGTACAGAGTGTTTCATTTTCATTGGCTTCCATGATGAACAAAAACTTTCTTCAGAACACATCAGTCATGTGCAGAATCAGCATCTTCTGGAACTGATTTATTCTGTACAAGCAAGTAGTCTTCTCAGACTTGGGCAGCCTGGAAATCCGTAGATATTTTCAGTAGCATTGATCCCATGGGTCATTAATGATTTTGTTTCAGTAGCCACATAGAAATCAGTCACCTCTGGGCAGAGACCATGTCATTATTCTCCATGTAAATTGTAGTTTGAGCAGGCATTGTCATCCCCCTGCTCCCTCCACCCTGGATTTCGCCAGAGCTTTGCTTAGCTGTCAGAGAGAAGAAGCTCCCTCTGTCCCTCTCCTGGGTTGTGGCTGGCAGGCAGCTCCATGATGCTGCCTCCTGGGTCATAGTGCCCATCATTGTTATCTTCTGTGTGCGCTGGGCCCCATTTCTGGATAACTGGTGAGGGGGCAGGGCAAGGAGGTGGTGGTGGGGAAGAGGCTGTACCAGAGTGGTAGGGGTGGGAAGCTTGCGCAGAACATGCATACACTATATCCAGCTCCAGCCGGAACTATTGCCCTCCCATGTGTAAGGAACAAATTCCCACACATTTGTAGGAAAAACAAAACAGCCCACTCTGGATACCAGTACTTTAAATTTTACAGTACCCTCCATCGAGGGGCTTCAGATTTATGATGCACTATGTTCAATAGTGTATTGAACTGTACTAAAAAAATCAAAGAAATCAATTTTTTCCTTTGATGTATTTTTCTGTACTAGGATACACAGGCAACCAAGTTCTTTCTTTATGTTCAGCCTAGTTCCAAAGGCCAACACATCTTTGTACTTTTAAGGGGTTGCAAAAGCACTGGAAGAAAATCAACACACAATGTTTTAGGTTTCTCCCTCCCCTCTCCATCAAGGATTTTAAATCCACTTCTTAGCAGGCTATGATAGAAAGACTGGATGAATAGGCTACAGGCAAATTATTTCCATTTTCTGGTTCTCTAGCAGTTCAATCCATCAAAAAAGTACCTCATATTTGATTTCTTTTGAGTTTCATTCCGAAAACTTAAAGCTAAATAAACCTGAAGTTAGTCCTCATTTTTCTGCCCCAACTCAGACTAATTTCTTTCCCGAGTGGAAAATGTTGGGCAAGAATGGAAGGTGTGTGATTCGAGAAGGGAATGAGAACACAGGTCAGTTCCTGCTGACGGTTATACATGTGTAGCCTTATTGACTTCAGGGAGAACACAAGAATTGATTGCACAAGAATTGATTTTGGTCCCTTCTGCTTTTTCATACCTGGTATAAGCAGAATCTCATCCACTTTCCTCCCCTAAACTCTGAGCACTTTAAGGGAAAAAAAGATAAGCAAGGTCTGCTTGATTTACACATGCAAATGAAAAAGGAAAATCTCCCTTCGTTCTACACCAGCCTTAAACAGACACCAGACTTGATGTAACAAAGGTGTCTCTACAGTAGCCTTGCTTGGGCAGGGCTTGGCTTTGCACAGTGCCATGTGGAGAGCTGAAGGTAGAAGCTCAAGGTTGAAAGAGGTGAGCAGGATGGGGAATGTTGCAGTGTTCATCCTCATACATATGAGCACTCCGATACCTAGGAGGAAAGAGGCCTAAGAGAAGGACAGCATAGCATCCCTCATGATACCTCTTTCTCAGAAGTATCTGTTTGAAGAATTGAGTGTAGTGAGAGTAGAATAAACTTGCTAATTTTACATAAATAAATATGTATGTAGATAAATGTTTGATGATTTCATAAGTTTTTTTGCAATATGCAACTCATACTTAGGCCCTTCCCTCCCATTAGCCTTAGGCCCCTAGTAACTTTAATCTGGCCCTGGTAAATAGTAATAGTAAAACTATAAACAATCATTAGTTAAAAAGCTTATTAAATATTTCCATTCAACAGCAGGTGCAAGAGGGAAAATAAATGAAAATAGCACATGGAGTTAAAATTCCAGGCACTGATTTTTTTTCTCCATATTGATGACTTAACTGATTGCAGAGGTCTACACACCATGACCACAAAACAAGATCACTTGATTATTTGTAATGGAAAACTGAACATAGCTACATCATAACCATATTTCAGATAATACAAAGAACAGAACATTAGCTCAAATTTTCACTATTCCATCAGAAACTGCCAGCTGACAGCAATCAATACAGGTTGGAAATAACTGAATTAACAATCCAGGAAAAAGTTAAATTGAACAAATGAACTGAAAGGGGGATAAATTCAGCTTTTAGGTGACTGTCATATAGAAGGGGCAAATTATGACCCAGCCAGGAACAAAGTACCTGAATCCCATAGTTTTAACAGAGATAGCAATGAAGGAGTTGTGAGTACACAAGTGTGCAATAAAGCAGCATCATGTATTCTCTCACACACACACACACACACATACACACACACACACACACCATGGTTTGAGTCTAATGCACTATGATGGTGAGAATCTCATTCTTTAGAAAAAATGACTGTATTTACTGAAAACTGTAAATCACAGAAAAATATGTAGCATATATTTGAATCACACCACCATACAAAGCAGGAGGTCTTCCAGAAAAAACAACTGCATGCAGGGGTGCTGGAACAATTTTTATACTGGTGGTGCTGAGAGCCATTTAACCGAAACTGTTAGCCCTGTATATAATAGAAACCACTTCAAGCCAGCACCCCCACTTCCAGCACTTATGGCAGTATAGTCACTTTAACAACCATCTTCTCCTCCTAGCAACCACATCTGGGTGCAGAGGTGAAACCCCTGGAGAAGCTTGCCTTTTGCTATTCAAGATATTAGGCAATTTCAGTTTCCCTCAGCATTCAAGCATATCAAGGACATTCTCCAATTACTCTTTTTGTTGCTTTCCTAATACACCAACCGCCAAATGTTTCATTTGTTGGTTTCTCTTTTAAGGATGACTGGTTGGCAAGACAAGTCTGTCTAGTATTATATTCAAGGCTAGGATATTGCAGTGCTGCTACAGTAAAAATGTATTTTATTGTTAAATGTGGTTTTGTCTCAAATCCTCCTTGGGACCTATGTTAACTTTGTTTTGTAATAAACCAATAATAATGGAGAAGAAACAAGTGGCCCAAGTACATGATCTAGCTGAACCAAATGATCTGTCCTAAGAGCAAACTTCACAATCTGCTGGCAAACCTTTTTGCCAAATAAAAGTGTCAATTCCTTGTTAATAACACACCTGATCCCCAATCCGGTGAATTCAATGGACAGACTGCCGCTGATTTCAGTGGGCATTGACACAGGCCCATTAGGAACAAGTATAGGCACATTAAGGATGGCAAAATTATTTTGTATGAATTAAAAACAAAACCAGGACTATAGCCCAAAAAAACTGGCCAAACAGGTGTTGGCTGTATTCTCTGACCCATGGGAAAGAAGAGGAACTCACAAAAGCACCACTTGTTGAAAGATTTTCTGGCCATTTTTGGCTCTGGTTGTTCAGATAAGAATTGAAATCTGAATCTGAGAAGGTCCTGGGTCATAACACTGGATTACAGACCACCTAAAAACACTACAAGATAACCCTACTCTGAAACCTACATAGATAAAGATAAAGGAAGTTCAAATCTGCTTTGGAGCTTTCCAGCTCACATCTGTTTCCACAAGTGATTATGAACTGAACCAACATTTTTAATGACCGTCCCCTCCCAAAACAAACACATACCTGAGAAAGTTCAAATTCAGACCTGGATCTAGATGTACACTCAATTTCATATCTGATGATAACTGAATCTCTGAATCAGAAGGTTGCATATCATTAACTATAGGTAGGACTGGCAACACTGATATTACTCAGCTTGCCCATCACTTCCCATTATAAGACCCTGTTTTCAGTTGCTTATAACTGTACCAGATTTTAACTATTTAGGCTGAATTTTCCACACAGGGTGTCTGCCTCTAGGTAATTTATTTTTTTAAATTTGTAGCCAAAAAAATTCAGTTGTTTCCAGAAATTAGGCTAGGGAAAAATACATTGTTTTGCCCACTGTGATGGTGCTCTACTCACCACTAGACAGCACTTCCTCCTGGCAGTTTTGCGGATTAGTTCTGCACGTCAGACACCTCTCCTGCAGGTGCACTCCACCTCTCTCCCACTCTGCAGCCCCTCTTTCATTCCAAGAGCTGATGCAACCTCTTCATGACTCAGCCATTTCCCCTTCCAGGGTTGTCTTTCAGAGTCCCTGTCCCCAAGCAGCATCAGGCAGCCCTCAAGCCTGCTGCCCTGGCCCTATCACTCCAGCAGTGACTCTGGCAGTCTTCCTGTTCACTGCCCGTAACACCACCACACTGCAGTGATTGGTAAGGAAACCCAGGTCCACCCTCTACTCTGGGTCCAGGACCCTGTAGTGAACAATGAATGTCTGCATCACCACCAACCTTACTGCTTTTACCCCAGGATGCCTTCCTACCAGGCTTGTTCTCTCTTAGCTCAGGGAAAGGGACTATTGACTTCCTCCCTACTGCTTTCTCCACACTAATTCCAGCCTCCTGGTTTAGAGAAGCCCTGCCTGTTCTCTCACTGGTGAGCTTCCTTTTAATTAGCTTCCACCAAACAGCCTAAGTCTCCAGCCTTTGCAGCCTAATTGGCTGACTGGACCCTCTTGTCAGCTCTTGCAGCACCAGTGTGTGGAGTACACCCCATCACGCCCACATTAAAAAATTCTGAACACATTTTATTTGAAAAGCTGTAGCAACCCTATACTTTGGAATAGGGACTTTAAATTCACAGGGATGTGCCTTCTCTGTGAAAATCTGCCCAGATTTGGTGAAATTATAAGACTTTGAAAACATCAGTTTGCACATGCTCAGTAGAAACTTCCTAGATTTGAGCAGCTAAATTCCTCAAAGATTCCACCAGCAGTGAGCAGGACTTTTCCTGCAATTGAACTCTGGGCTGGGCTCTGCCTGATCCAGTGAAGGGACTTGAATGTGGGTTTTCTACTTCCCAGGAGTGTGTCCTAAACACCAGGCTATAAAGTCTAAGTCTCTCTCTCTTTCTCTCTCACAATCTCTGTTGTAAGAAAGTTCCACTTTGTAAAAATAATTAAATACTAATGCAATCAGAGAGATTAGCTCTGTATCCTGCTGGTTGGGACACTCATCTGGAAACTGGTCTTCCATACCCTAGTCCTTACTCAAAATCAGACAGAGCAGAGACCTGAATCTGAATCTCTCACATCTCAGATGAGGGTCCCAACCACTGGGTTAGGTCAGACTCCTATGTTTTAAGCATAAATTGTATCCTGGGCCTGAGAAACCTTTCTGAACAGTGTTTCTGAAACAGATATGTTTTGGTTTGGACAAATCAGAATTTTCTGATGGAAAAGTGTTTTGCTGAAAATTCCCAACCAGCTCTAACTAGTAACACCCAGGAACTCCTGGAGAAGCCAGACCCATGAGAATTGGGGGTGGGGGAGGAGGACTGGACTGTGCCAAGTGAAGTCCCTTCCCACAGCAGCTTAGCCCTTTGTCCCCATGGCTCATATGCCCACCTGGGGCACCAGATAAAGCAGCAGTTACCCAAGGGGTGGAAATGAAAGAGCTGGGTTGGGCTTCCCCCAGCCAAATTCTGGGCCCAATGCAGAATACCAGCAACCCATCCCCCCTTTTTGAATAATAGATTTTTCCAGCTATTATAGTTTAGTCCTGTAGCTCAAGTAGAAGTCTTCTAGCATAACATTGAAGATTCAGAGTTCTACCCCTGCTAATAACACAGGATAGGGGGTTATTACACTTGTCTAAAATAGATTTTTTTAAAAAACTCTTTTCTTAAAGCAGCAAAGAATCCTGTGGCACCTTATAGACTAACAGATATAAGGTGCCACAGGATTCTTTGCTGCTTCTACAGAACCAGACTAACACGGCTACCCCTCTGATACTCTTTTCTTAAAAAAAAACCCACCAAGAAATGACATACAAAAAAAACTGTGATAAATGAAGGTTATTTAAGTTGCAAGGTGAAAACCACAAAAGTTAGGAAATGATAGATTTACAATTGCTCATGCCACCTTAGTTCTGTGCTGTTGTGCGTATGCATTCTGATGCAGTCTTTAACTATATGATCACATAATATTTTTCCCCACTGAGCCCATCTCATTCAGTACACAGGGAACTAAAGTTGTACGGGCAACCACAAGTCTGACAGCTCCAAACTTTCAAATGCTTCCTAAATAACTTATTTTTGGATGGAGGATGGTTAATGCTTTTTTTATTATTTAGTTTCTAATTTATTCTAGGTCAATTTATTTATACTTCCATTGTCAATGACAGAATTCCTGCACTATCACATTTTTAGAAATTACATTCAGGATAAAGTTCTATTTGGCTTTTCAGTAAGCAAGCAACCATGAGTCTAGGAGTCTCTGGAACAAATTATCTTAATGTATTTTTTTCCTAATGCCTTTTGAGCAGTGCCTGAGATTATATATTGCATATAATACAGAATAATCAGTAGGGTATTTGTGCCCCCTGAAACATCTTTCCTTTCTGAAAACCAGAGCTTTATTGTATTTTACAATTCATCAAGGGGGATTCATGAGAATTGCTGCCTGTGTAAAAATTCTCAAGCAAACTGCTTTATGCAGTTTCAGCCAGAACTGAAGCACTGACTCTTTGCACTTGTTTCCAAATACTCGACATGGTATTTTTTAATTCTGATTCTTATAAATATGCTCAGCAGGTAGGAAATCAAAACTATAACAATAAAACAGTTTCAATATGTCAGTGTTGTCATACTCTTCCAAGAACAACAATGGGGATATTCAGCAGAAAATTGTGTTATTATTAAGGTATTATGGATATGGTCATTAAAAGATGCAGAGGATTTGTGTTTGAGCAACACCATGAAAACACTGTTGACAGTTTTCATCTTTCTAGGAAAAATGATACATGTACTACCCAACAGCTTGCCCACAGGGGCATCATTAAAAGCATTTACTATGAGAAATCAAGATAACATTTCTTTTCCAGCAAAATGTAGCCGAAAGCTGTCAAATGTTGGTATGTTCCTGTGCATAATGAGCTGCTGCTCTTGCTATATTGTTCTGACTGATGCAGGGATTGTAAGTTATTCTTTAGACATGTACTCTTACATTTGTCATTTGCATGTTCTTTGGAAATGTTGTTTTGAACGTTTATTATGTCTATAACCTAAGCTCCCTAAGCTGTTCATCCCCTGCTCATCACCTGATGGAAATAAAGAGTCTGCATGAAAGCAGCAGAAGGAGCTTCTCTGCAAACACAGAGACTCTCTCAGCTGTAGCATCAAATTGAGTTAGCTGTTTGCTTTATCTTTTCTATTTTTCCAATAGCTTATAGACTTTATGACTTAGTCACTTTTAATCTTGTTTGGGCTTGCCAGTTGTAATTTTCCACCCACAGGCAATGTATCATTTGTATGTTTTAAAATGTCAGAAAGCAGTTTCTCCTCCCAAAAGCCAAATTTTTCAAAAGCAGCCCCTGAGTTTAACACATCTTTGGCGTGATTTTCTGAGATGCTGAGCACCCACACGTCCAATTAAAATCCATGGAAACTGAGTGCTCGGCACTTCTGAAAAACTGGCATATACATTTGTGCAGCCACTTTTGAAAATGTGACTATTAGTGTTCCTGGCCTAATCCAAAACCTTGTTAGAACTAATAGGAGTCATTCCCTTTACTTCACTGGGCTTTGGGTCAGGCCGTCAATGAGAGAAGCATACACTTCCCCAGGGAGCGTCAAACCTTCAAAACTAAGCTAAATTAGGATCTATACTTTACACCAGGGGTTCTCAAACTTCATTGCACCACAACCGCCTTCTGACAACAAATATTATTACAAGACTCCAGGGGGGCTGGGGAGCAAAGCCTGAGCCAACTAGAGCTCTGCCTCCCGCGGGGTGCCAAAGCCAAAGCCCAAGGGCTTCAGCCCCAAGTAGGGGGCCTATAACCAGTGATGAGCTGGAGCCAGTTCACAATGGTTCACGTGAACCGGTTGTTAAATTTAGAAGCTGGTTTAGAACCAGTTGTTAAAGGGGAGGGGAACTGGGACAGGGAAGTTTTTCTGTCATTACACTGGCCCACGGGCCACATCTGGCGCACCTGAGCTTCCAGCTGGGGAGGCTTCCTTAGCCCGTCCCCTGCCTTCCCTCCTCTCGCAGCACTCTGGACCACTCCTGGACAGCTCTGCAGTTTCTGCCGCTTTGAGCGGCATGGTAAGGGGGTGGGGCTGCGAGCTACAGTGGGCCACACAGCATCCATACATGCTGCTCTGAGCAGCATGGTAAGGGGGCCGGGCTGGGAGGAGGAGTTGGATAAGAGGCAGAGAGTGGTGGGAGGGGGCGGAGGTTCTGGGGGGTGGTCAGGGGACGGGGAACGGGGAAGGGTTGGGGTAGGCGTGGGAGTTCTGGAGGTCTGTCGGGGTGGTGGTGGATGGGGTTGGGGCAGTCAAGGGACAGGGAGCAGGGCGAGTTGGGTACAGGGTGGGGTCTTGGGGGGAAGTTAGGGTGGGGGAGTCTCGGGAGGGGGTGGTCAGGAGACAAGGAGCAGGGGGGGTTGATGGGTTGCGGGTTCTGAGGGGGGCAGTCAGAGGCAGAACATGGGTGGGGGTCAGATGGGGGGAAATAGGCTGTTTTGGGAGGCACGTGGGGCTTGTACTCACTGAGCAGTTCCCCACAGGTTCTTCGGCGGCACTTCGGTGGCGGGTCTTTCACTTGCTCCGCGTCTTCGGCTGCACTGAAGTACCCACTGCCGACATGCCGACGAAGACCCGGAGCGAGTGAAGGACTCACCGCTGAAGAACTGGTAGGGAACTGGTTCCTAAGATTTTGACAGTGCATCGCTGCCTATAACCTGAGCCCCACCACCCAGGGCTAAAGCCTCAAGGCCTGGGCTTCAGCCCTGGACCCCAGCAAGTCTAAGCTAGCCCTGGCAACCCCATTAAATTGGGGTGCCAACCCACTTTGGGGTCCCGACCCACAGTTTGATAACTGCTGCTTTACACACAAGTTTTGGTTCTCAGTTTCCATGTTTTGTGTGTACCAGCCAGGACAGTGATGATCAGATGGGAACCTACAGCACTGCACAGTCCAGCTTACCTGAGAGCAGCTTTTTACCCTGCTCCAGCACTACCAGACCAGTTGATAAATGTCCTGAAATAGCAGTCAGCTTTCACTGTCGGCAGAGGCCACCCTCATTTGGGGCTTAAAAACCCATAACAATTTTCTAACCTTAATCGATTATTTTTATTATTTCCATGCCTGCAACTTTATAATGAGAAATAAAATACAGAAATTCAGGCTTTAGATTCCCAAGCCACCAAAAATGGCATTATGGTAACAATAAAGGCCAAGGTTAGGCTGCCTCTTCTGCATATGTATAAGCTTATAAAGAGGCACTCAGGAAGTACAGAACCTCAATCCCTTAAAACCCATAGTCAATTCTCGTTTGCATGCCCCTGACCTAGTCTTACCAAGATTAATCTGCCAGGGGATGTACATGAGGCCACTGTCAAGTCTATATTAATGCTGCTTTTGCTTCTGGTAAAGAAAAGCTAGCTCTTTTTGTAGCATTAGTGTATGCCTTCCTTTCCATCTGTCCCCCCATCCCCCAGAATTGATATAGCCTGAGTTTGGCCCCAAGAGCTGTATTTTTTAAGCGTCTATGCTTGGTCACTTTTAACACCTTCTTTGTTATCTTCTTAATCTGTTCACATCTAGCTTCCACTGCAGCCTATTTGCAGAAGTAGATGGTTTCCTGCAGCCACATTCAAATGTCATTGTTCAATGTATGGTGAAATGTGAGGTACATGCCAGCACTGGAAGTTGATTTTGCTCAATATTTATGTTAGGCAGCTCTGAACCAGCCAAAAAATTCTTGCCACTCTCAGTTGCTAATCATTTTTAAAGTATAATTGTAAAAGTTGCCAGAGAAAAACTAGGTCCTCACCTTACGGAAGCTGTGTGCATTTAATTAAAAAGAAAATTTAGAGAACTACAGAATGTACAAAGTATTTTGTAGAAATACCCTCTATAACCTCCCTTTTCTCCTTCAAAGAATCTGCATTAGCCAGACCCATTCTACTGGCCAGAGTGTGAGCGTTTTGAATCCCATCAATTTGCTTTATGGTCAGCTGGAGGGAGGTCAAGGAGTGATGCAAAATGCTTTGGCAGTACTCCCAGCTGCCCATGCTAGGCCAAAAAGAGTCTTACTGAATGCAAAATGAAAGGAAAAAAATTGCTACCACAGGAAAGCACAAAAAAAAAATATGCATTTATCAAGTACAGGAAAACTGGAAATGTGTCACACTGCGCTGATCAGTACAGAAGCATAAAACAATGGTCTATAGTCAGTTAATACAAACACTGCCTTTAGTGGTGTAATATTGTTGTACTTGTTCTGTAAATGAAACACTCACAATAAAGAAGAGCTCGTCATGGCTGCTTTAGAAATACATAAGAGACCACACTACAGCTGGCTGAAATTTTTCAAACAATTTTTTTCTGTGAAAAAGTAACCTTTTGTCAAAACTGAAAATTTTGGCAAAAATTGTTAGGTTTTTTAAAATGTATATATTTTATTGATAAAATCAGAAAAGTGCTTTTTTTATTTTTTTCCTTCTCCCCCCTCCACCTCTTTTTTTTTTTTAGAGGCATAGAGAAAGAAATCCCAAAATAGCCAAAACATTTTTGAAAATGAAAAATGTTCAATAAAATATTTGCACAAATATTTAATAATGAAAACTCATTCCTTTTTGAAACCTAAGGAATATGAACTTAGAAAAAAAATCACACTTTTCCTCCCTTTTCTGACTAGCTCCAGACTACATTTTGTAGACATGTGTCCTCCTATTTGGAAAGGGAGACAGGTGTTTTTAAAAACCTAAAGGTTTGTAAGTGGTTGTGAACTACATAGCAAGGCCAAAAAGGGATTATAAATACTAGAGTTAAGCAAGTATTACAGAACTATCTCTGAATATTACTTGATTAGTGTATTCCCATGGGTCATTCTAAACTCCTTCCCCCCCATTTTGTGTTTGATTCCTGTGAACATTTATATGATTGAGTTTTACTAGCACAAATGTTCACAGAAAATTTATTGCAAAGCTGCATATGAATTTGTGGAAGTTAAATTTTAAATTCTCTCATGCATGATTTCATGCTGGAAGAGCTTTGGGGAAGAGGAGGTACTCTAAACAAATAGCAAATTGCATCCTCCTCTAGGCAGGTGCAACTCGGCTGGCTGACACTTAGGTGGCGGGGGAAAGGAGTGGAGTAAGTCTTCATCCTCTCCCTGTCCTGCCTGTCCACTTACAACTCACCTGTACTGCATGGGAGTAGTAACTCTGTAGAGGCTGCTCTACCATGCATGCTGCGTGCTATAGGATGCCTAGACCATTTAGAAGAATATGGGGTGCTTTTGGTCACTTTATCTCCCTGCACTCATGTGTAAGGCAAGCAGTGATGTTGCTCTTAAATGGCAAACCAAAAAATATCCAGAGAGACTTGTTCAGATTTAGTCCATGGAATTAGAAATTTCATCCCAAAATTGTAAAATAATTTCAAATAATAAATAAATGTGAGGAAAGCAGAATCTATCCTGGAGATAGCAGAAAAGAAGTTATATTCCTTGGACAAATTATTGTGTGAATTATTCTTTTAGCTCTTAAAGATAAACTACTTATGGAAAATCTGTTTATCAGTGTTGGAAAAAGATCCTCATTTTCTTTATGTCATTAAAGTATGCACTCAGAATAATGCAAGTAACATCCATACGCGCAGATGAAAAAAAGGAATTTTTCACATCCAGGTCCACAGATGCTGTGGAGGATCTCTAGGCTGCTGTAGCTTAAGGAATCAGATTTATCAATCATGGGCTTGGTGCTAAAATCTGACCCCTAATGAGCCTACCAGTTCTGTTACACCTACTGTACGGTATCCCAGAACCAGAAATATCTTTAAAGAGCATGAATTCTCCAAGGCTGGGATTTTCATAGGGGCCTAAGTCCCTTAGGTGCTCAACTGCCATTGAATTTTAATGGGAATTAGGACCTTTTGAAAGTCTCAGCCCAAATCTTTAAGAAATTAAAAATATCCTTTCCATTCAGTATAAATTGATTTCTCTCTAGGTTCTTTTCTATTATGGGATTTGGAGCCTCTAAATTGCTGAAGGAATCTGTTCTTTTGTTTGGTTGGGTTAATTTCCCAACAATGAGAGAGACACTTCAGTTGTCTTTTCTTTCTGCAGCACAGCACTGGGCAAAACACAGAAGCACTGAACACTAAAGTAAAGGCAATGGAGTTCAGTAAGGTGACCACTTTCCATACACCAATACATGGATTTGTGCCTCTTATTCTCTTGAGAGAGCACCATGTGCTCAACACAAAAATCATCCAGAGGGGGCTCTCCTGTCTTCCTGATCCAACACCAGAGCCTGGCTCTCAAACAGAAAAGCATCCTGCAAAGGAGTATTTTCCCCTTCTCCATCATATCAAATATAAGCTACTTGTATTCAATTCAAGGACCTTCATGTTCTCTTCAGTCTTGTACCATGGCTCCAATAATCCACCAGTAATACACACTCCAATTCCATTCTTCATTCTGAAAAGCCAATGGAAATGCCTCAGGTTCTGGGACACTTCTGGATCACCAAATGTTTCACCACACCCTATGGCATTCATCCTCTATTTCTAAGGGAGCTCATCCTTCCCTTTTGGTGCTGTCCTGGACAGAGAAACTTCTTAAGTCTTGCTGTCCCAAATCAAAGTCCAAGAAAACAGCTGACTGAGCAGGAAGTCAATAAAACAATCATAGTGGAGATACAATCATTTGTCCAGAACCCAGGCAAGAGGGAAAACAAGCACTGAATCTTCTCTAATCATACGGTAATACATTTTTTATATTAGGGTTTCAGTGAGATCAAGTGAAAATATGAAAGAAAAAGCCTCAGAAAAATCTAATACCCTGTTTTTTATCCTGGCACCTAATACAACCTTACTGGAAATCTAAAGAAATCCATTTACTATTTAAAAAATGTAAAACCAAAGTTTAAAGTCAGGAATCATTATTCAATTCCTTATGCCATCCTGTGATATTACATGAAAAGTCTGAGGGCAGCCTCAGATTTTGGATCAGATCTTTAGCTGAAGTAAATTGATGTACCTCCACAATCTTTAATGGAGCTACACTGATTTACACCATTTGAGGAACAGGCCCTTTATGGAGCTATCTGCAAAAAGTGTATATATGATCTTAAACCTTTCAGCAAAATCCAAGAGCAAGTGACAAAAAATGTTAACTGTATTTTTTTCCATTTCACTTTCCCATTTCACATTTTTCCATGCTTTTACTTTATATCTATAATGATAATGAATAAGACATTTTGCTAGAGATTTCTACTTGAAGCAAACAGTAGAAATACACTGCCCTGGAGATGAAAATTTGGAATGGCACTAATCTGATCTCTTGGTGCCACTCGTTGGAGACTAAAACTCAGTCCATGGGCCAGACTGTGACAGCTTTTAATATGGGTGCATGGGGAAATGGAAAAGGGGAAGACAACACACACACTTATACTGCCCACACAAGCACCTGTCACAAATACAGTCTTTGTATCAAGGGAGTACCAAGGGGCAGGAAGAAGATAGAACCATAGCCACACCTCCCTCTACACTGATCAAACTGATGAGCAGTGTGGCGGGGTGATGACTCACTGGAGCAGCACCTCCTGCTGGTTGTCTCAGGAATTAGCTCTCCAGCCTCCAGAGCACCCTCTGCAGGCCAGTGTCCCGCTTGCCACTGGGCTCGAGTCTGTCCTGGACCCCAGTGCCTCTTTCAGGCCAGGGTGCTGCCCCCTAGCAGCACCCCCACATATCTGGGTCTCCCCTCCCCAGGGAACCCCCACCCTCTATCCCCACCTCACCTCAGTCTATGGCCACTGCCAGTCCTCACCTAGCCCCCATTCCTTGGAGCAGACTGCAGTGTAAGTGCCACTCATCACCGGCAAGGGGGGCTTGGACCTGCTGCCTCTGCATACCCTTGGGCTGCCTTCTGCAACCCCAATATCTTTCTTCGGCCTTTAAAAAGGCCTGTAGCCGTGGGGTTTCTAGGCAGGAGCTCCCCAGCTCCTCTGGCCTTCCCCCAGCCCTGCTCCAGTCTCAATACCCTGCTTAGCTCCTAGCAGCCAGGCCCATCCCTCTCCACATCTAGAGAGAGAATGTCTGTGTGCTTCCAGCCCACTGCCCTCTTATAAGGGCCAGCTGGGCCCTGATTGGGTCATGGCCACATCTGTGGCTGGTTCCCCAATCAGTGGAGGCTTGCTGCTTTTCCTAGCAGCAACCATCTCACAGCCTCAGCCCTCTCCCAGGTTTGATTTAAGCCTTTTAAGGCAGAAATGGGTGATCACTCTGCTACAGGCAGCTACAAATTACAGACTGCATGTTCCCCGTACACAAGGTAACCTGGATAGGGATTGGGACACTCCTTCCCCAAGCCTCCCACAAGGCTTGGTGGCTCTTCACCAACACTCAGGACACTGGTTAATTATCACAATTTAGCCCTTTATTTACATATTGACATTAAAAGGTAAGAAAATAAGATGAAGCAATTAATTTATCCAATAAGTTTAGCTTCTTTTTCTACTCACAAAATAATTTCTTCACTATTATTAGATGAATCTGGGTAAGGTTTTTAACTCTACAGATTACTCAGAAAACTTCTCACAATCAACTTTCTAAATATGCCTGTTGAGTTCATTGAGATTATGATTGGTCAGATAAGTCACATACGCTTCTGTAGACTTGGGTGTGTGTAAAATTATTTCCAGCACAAATGCTTACACAAGAAAATTTAATATTTAGTTTCAATTAATATTTCTGTATGTGCTTTGAAATTCATTTGCCATGAAAATTAATTCCAATGAAACTCAATTGTTCAGATGTTCATGGAAGATAACACGAAAGGAGCTTGAACAGTCTGTTACAAATTCATTAAAGGCCTCTGATGCCATGGTATAAGAAATTAAATAGCTATTTAACTATAAAAGTTCAAATAGTTGCAGAATTATTTTATGTTATTTACCCAGACACTACTGCCATGGATTCTCTTTAGCTGAGAACTTTTTGTTTTTCAGATATGAAAGGTGATTTTTCTAAATCTTCTGATCATAGTAGTTGTCTTTTCTATTTATTTGCATTAAAGATCTCATTTCATTAAAACTGTGGTACAAAAACTAGTCCCTATCCTGGAGCTGACTCAGAGCAGGGAGACCCCTACATCTACACATCACCCTCAGGAAAGTCATAGCTTAAGTGCCAGCTTTTCCTCAACCTTTAAGTCAGGGTTCCACATGGTTACAGAGACAGCCAAAATAGAATAATTTCAGGTGTGGGGCCTTGGATAACAGTAACTGAACATAGCAAAACAACTTCTTTTTTTGCTGTTGTTGAGAAAGTCTATTAAAAGGTGCTTTTTGTTTGTTTGTTTGTTTTAGACAAAATGCAGAGGAGCAAGACAGCAGACAAAAGCCTCATGAGCTAAATGCATATGTATAATATTGGGATATTTTTACAGAACATATAACTTCTTCCCCAAAGCACACACGAAAATACAAAATTTAGTTTTTAAAAAAGGTTGAATTCATTCCAGGCTATGCTCTTTTAACCTTTGAAGGTATATACTGTAGGTTTTTCCAGTATCAGTTTATTCACAAATTTCATATTATCTTCCTCATTTTCTATGTTAAAGCTATAAAATTCCTTCAGATTTCTTTTAAAATTCATGGCTGATCTCTTTTGTTATTGGTAATAATTGAATTTTGTCTATTCTTCGTGGCAGAGATCATAGTTTAAGTGCCAGCTTTTCCTCAACCTTTAAGTCAGGAGTTTGCTGCCTGCTAGATTCAAAGTGATTCAGTCTCCATCTAAAAAGAGCATATTACATCCGTCTTGGTTAACAAGCTGTCAGGGTCAAATGTATCTTGAATCAATTTATGTTCAATTTGCTGTAGAGTTGTCCCTACTGAAAATGTTTTTGAGTCTTAATTCTAAGGGAATGTTGTGGAATTTGTTGATTTTTACAGAATGAGGAAAGGCAAATGATTGCTCCACTCAGTCACTCTTAGATGTCTCCCAACATATAAACTAAGTGTCTGAGGGACTGCAGTAAAACAAAAGAATATTTCTTCTCAGGTGAAATTGGAAAAGTAACTCTCCTCTTTTAGGCACTCACCACATCTCTTTGTACATGGCTAGATTGACAAAGGGATTTAGGTGGCTAACTGGCATTTTAAGCACCTAAGATCAAAATTTAGACCCTCAAAACCCCTGTTCAGCTCTTGCCTAACCCTGTAGGTGCCACCAATGGTATTTGCAAAGTGAAGCAACTTCAACATGGCAATTCTTATCCTCAGAATACCCAATAATCTGATTGTTAGTACAGTCACCTGGAAGGTGAAAGATCTGGGTAAAAATTACTGCTCCACATCAAGCAAAGTGGGAATTTAAACCTGGGACTCCCCCTGTGCACCAGGATATAAGATCTGCTCCTCCTTCTTGTTTTTTTGCAAGTAATGAGTGATCTGGTTTAGATGACTAATTCCAGGAGAGGGTTCATAGCTGTGAATCCCAAATGGAAGGAGGCACCTCTCTGTGGCCCTGAGTGCAGCCCCTAACTCCCTTCAAGGGGTTGAGGCTTAGGCCACATCTCTCTCCTCATCATTTCCTATCAGCTATCTTAGGAAGCTCTCTGCTTTGGAGAGCTTAAAGTTAGGCAATCTTTTTATGGATCTATTCTGTACTGTCTAGCTCTATGGGGCTCCAACCCTAATTGGTGTCTTTGGACACTACAGTATAAGTAAGAAATGATAATAAAATGTGCTTATTTAACAAAGCTAGACTAATAGACATTATAGATTGAAAAGCTCTCCCCGTGTCAGTGCAGAATTTTTCCTCATGGTAATGTTTTATTGCATTCTTCAGGTCCATTTTTAAGCAAATAAATCATACTATTACACACCACCATTAGGAAAGCATTCCTGAAAGTCACTCTGTTACCATTAGAGAAGTCGACATTTTTCTGTACGTATTTTCATCGCATGATTATTTTGTTATCCCCTTAGACTATTCTAAATAATTATGCTCCCTTCCTGATATTTATGCCTTTCAAATACTTGTAGATTAAACTTCCATGTGGAAGATCCTGATATTGCATCACCAAAGGCAGGGGTTCTTGAACAGTGATCCATGGACCACTTACTTGTGGTCCAGCTAGAGCTGGCTGATGACATTGTGCAGCAGCATTCTCCTTATACCCAGCTGATAAGTTTAATTAAAAGAATCTAAAAACACACTATATATACTTTCCCGTATAGGCAATTGTGTAATTGCCATATACATATTATGTGACAGTGAATAGGAGGGATTTTATTATCCACCACTGAATTCCTATCACTTAGAACCCTTAAGAAATAAGATTAGTCTCATTGCATCCACACACATCCTTCAGATCAGGACACTTCTCACCTGAATGAAGTAGTTCCGATTTGACCCCTGTGTCACTCGTGACAGTGAGTAGATAATATTACAAGGGGCCAACAGTCACAACATATCCCTTTGTAGTTTAAATAGGTATATAAAGGGTTAAATTAGTGCAATGTGCTTTATTATAGGGTTAGGACCTGGGATGTATCTGATCAGAGAGAAGGAAAATGCCCTGGAGAAAGAATGATAAGTTGCAATTTTTATCTTAGGACTGGAGGACCTAAGAAAAGACTCCAACCCTAAAGTGCCCAAACTAGCTCTTTGCTAAAGTTAGAAATTGGCAATGACGTCTCTTGTTTGTTAAAGGGTATAAAAGGGTGAATTTTTGAAGGGTTCTTTGCTAATATCTGCCTGTCCAGTTGGAGCCAGACAACATGGGTTTAAGCACCTTTGGATCTAGCCCTTTTGTGAGCATTTTGATCACTACTTACGAATGTTTGTTATTGGATGGACATATAAATTGCTTATTATTTAGGCTTTTAAAATATGTTTATAACACCTGTATAAATATAATTTGGCCTTTGGATTTAATAGATGAATTTAGGGTTGAATTAGTGTCTGGTGGTACCTTGTATTAATAATATTAATTCCATGCCATTTAATTTAAAGTACACCCACCTAAACATCCCACAGTAACAGGTAACACAGAGGACAGGACAAGATGAAACTACAAAGACTTCATCTTCTATGATGAGAAGAAAGAAAGAAAGAAAGAAAGAAAGAAAGAAAGAAAGAAAGAAAGAAAGAAAGAAAGAAAGAAAGAAAGAAAGAAAGAAAGAAAGAAAGAAAGAAAGCCAGGAATTAAAAATCCCCTAAATAATGGATCTAAAACATCCCCCCTAGTTTTCACCAGACACGAAATTGCCATATATATTAAAAGTTCCATTTGGTAATTTATTAAAGAAATGAGTATGAGGAAAAAGGAATTAAAAAAGCAGATTGAAAGTGAGATATGTAAACTGATCGATTAATTTCCCATTTGTGAATCCAATATAAATTAAATAATAGAATAATTCAGAAGTAAATATTGATTAGATTTCTGTTATAAACTATGCAAATAAAATATTTCTATAAGTGTGGAATTATACATTAAAATAGAATTAACTATAATAAACTAGGACCAGATTCTTATTCCATTAAAGTAGCATTTTACTTCACAAGTAGTCCCGTTGACTGGTGGAGGAAAGTATTATTCACCATAGCCTAGACTCAGAAGGGGGACTTTAAATTTTAGGCACCCTGTCACCTAGTAGAATTCACAGACCAGAGTTAGATGCCCAGGCTCCCTATACAATGCATAGGGAAAGTTAGACACCTAAAAAAAGAAGGGATTCACAGAAGCCAGCACACTGAGAGGAGAGCTGCTAAAGCTAGCCAGTATGAAATTCTGAGGTGAGAAGTGCAGTCTCAGACCAGTCTCTCAAGGAGATCTAGAGCTGTGAGTCAGGCAGAAGAGGGATTTGAAATTGGGTAACTCACATTGTGGAAGAACTCTATAACCACTGAGCTACTTGCTATAAGGGGACCACTGTCACCTCCTTCTCTGTGCAGGTGTCCCCTTGTTTGTGAGTCCTTTTGTGGGAGTTAGGCACCAAGCAGCTCTGCAATTAGACGTCTTTACTCATGTCCACCGGCAGCAATGTATGTGCTTATGGGACTTTACTGGTGGAAATTTAGGTGCCTACAGGATTAGGGGGCAGCTGAGCAATGGTTTTGTGCTGCCTAAATATTGGATTTAACATGCCTAAAGGGTTGGATTTACGGTTAATCTGGCCCTATGAGTAAATGTATCTGAATGCGGAATTTATAAAATAGTAATAAGTTAAAACAAGTATACTTATCAAGTTAGTGAAAGCAGATGTATGCACGCTAAACATCAATAAATTATATGTGAATTTAAAATTGTAGATACAGGAGATGTTAACTTTGATTATATATTTATGATTTATATAGTCTATTAGAGGCCACTGGTGGAACAAGAAATTTAAAAAAAAAGGACTGAATAATGTATTTTACTCACAGTGTTGATGCATGGGATAGTAGTTAGGAATAAATGAATGCATTGAGACTATAATCAAGAAGAAAAGAATTATTCCACATACCTGTGCTCCTGGTTCCCAATTAATGTCTTGACAGCTTATCTGATGAGTTTTATGGAGCTTAGCCTGGTGAAGTAGTAAAAATACTTGGGCAGGTTTTAATTTACAGCATCTCCCCTGAGGCTGTATATGGGATTAGGATCCACGGCAGCTCAGAGTCCCTGAAGCACTCAGCACTACAGGTATGTGTCCTTCTGTCCCTGATCCACTCCCTCCCACTTATAGCCTTACCCATGCCCCCCACTTGGAAGGGGGTGAAGCTGTAGGCAGAGGTGTGAGAGAATTCTCCCCTCACAAAGTGTGGCTTGTTTCCAGGTTATGGATGCCACAAGAGTAAAGTATAAGGGCCAAGAGTTGGGAGGTAGAATTAGCTCTACTCTTAAATCCACTCACTGATGAGCAAAAAAAGCAGCCTCCTGAAATCAGTATGACTTGTACTCATTATGGTCACCCCTCCTCCCAGTCACTATTTACTGCAAAAACTACACATCTCTTCTCGTAATAAATCAGGCTCATAAACAATTAGTGCCAATTTCTGCCATCTGCTGTGTTGGTGTGCAAATTTGTAACAACATATTGAAGAAACTACTTCTTCCCACCCATTCAACAAAGACAAGATACATCCATAGCACGTACTGGGAGGAATGCCCAGCTAATGAACCAACCGAGCCAACATATCCCCAAGAAGGCATGAACTGCAGAAAGAGGGGCATGATCAGCCCCCAGCTAGCTAACTAGTAAATATGTTGCTGTCTGCACGTTACCAAGCAAACTCTACTACTGCTGAAAATAACAGCAATATTCTCCCACCACTGCCACATAACTATGAGACATCAATCCTACCTTTGACTAGCAGGATGAATAAAATTCTGGTCACAAAGACAGATACGCACCATTACCCTAGCAGGACTGAAGCAGGAAAAATTTCCTTGGAAGTATCCTAACCTTACCCATCTCAAAGGGACCAAACTGTTAACAGGAAACCAGCTAGCAAAACAAAACAGCTTCTGAAATCCATCAACAAGGCATACTCCATGGATACCATAATTGTGGCTTTTTTACAGAATGACGGAAATTTTCTAAGGGTAAAATCGGTGCATCAGATTTCAGATTAGATTTCAGATCTTAAATCTAGTCAGACCAGCTGCTGACATATTTCATGTTATCTTGGTATTACAAGAAAAAACTGTTATTTAGGAAAAGTACATGATTAGTGTGACACCCTGGCACCGCAATGTTCACCATTGTCATGTAAATAGGATATGTTTTGCACAAAGTATGCCTTGTGAAGTTTCATTCTAAAAGTGTTGATCTGCTAGACCTTAATATCTCATGGGATTGTACATGCTATTGTCGTATGTGAAGTTATGAAGTTTGGCTATGTATGTGTTACTGAAACATGTTGTGAGGTTGAAAACACACACAAGCAGCCTTTCAGGTAAAAGTGTAAAAAGGCCAAACAATGTTAATGGCTTATTGAGGAAATTCACACAAGCACAAAGATTACCCCAGGAACTGTGTACAAAAGAAACTTCTCTGAGATAGCACTATACAATGGTAACTGTTTGACCCAGGTCACAGCAAAAGAGCTTTCCAGCAAGTGGGAAGAAGCTATAAAAGGGGGGAAGTGACATCACGGGGGAACCTCACTCTCCCTACAACAACACAGCTGGAGACACCTGAGGAAAAAGACTGAACTGGGGGAAGTGTCCCAGGCTAAAGTGATTTCTAGCCTGTGTATGAAAACATGGGAAACTCAAGCTGCAAAGTCAGGGCAGCTTGTGCCTTAAGAATCTGCCAGCCTGTTTATCACCCACGGTGAGAATTTGCTAATTCATATCCTACCTATCTAGTATTTTAAGATCAGTTTGTGGTTTTGTTTATTTACTAGGTAATCTGCTTTCATCTGTTTTCTATCACTTATAATCACTTAAAATCTATCCTTTCATATCTAATAAACTTGTTCTATGTTTTAATCCAAACAAGTGTGCATTTGACTAAGGTATCTGGGGAAAATCTCAGGTTCATTACTACAAGTGTCCATGGTCCTCTTCAAATTGAGGAAGAGGCAGACTATTAATCCCATATACTGGCCGAATTTGATCAGGGCAGCATGGTACTGCTCTGGGGTCCTAGGCTGGGAGGCTGGTGGCTAGACAGCCTGCATATGACTGCAGGTGTGTGTGTCTCTACCTGTATGAATGCTGGTGAAAGTGCAAGCTTGCAGGGCTTTGCAATTTGTCATGGCAACACAGTGTAAGAGGGAGCCCAGGCTAGTGGATCAGAGGGCTCAGTGATACCTCAGTTCCAGGTGGCATCCCCGGGGGGGGGAACCCATCACAATCAGATCTTTGTAGATTTATCTTGGTTAATTCTGAACCCTGAAAATAAAGAATATCCTCCCACCACTTCAAGCAGATTTTAAAAAGAGGTATTTGGAGACTGTTTAATTGCAGTATAGATGTTTGGGCTCAGGTTAGATCCCAGGCTCTAGAGCCCTGAGAGGTGGGAGGTTCCAGAGTTCGGGTTGCAGCCCAAGTGCAAACATCTACACTACAGTTAAACAGCTCCACAGCCCAAGCCCAATGAGCCTAAATCATCTGGCATGGGTTAGCTGCAGGTTTTTAATTACAGTGTAGACATACTCCAAGTTAACAGGCCCTGGGTTTGCTAACCAAGGGTTTGAGTGTCTACACTCATGTTTAACTCATGTTTGCTAACCAAGGGTTTGAGTGTCTACACTCATGTTTAACTCATGTTTAACCCTGAGTTAGAAATTGTTGAACCCTGGGTCCCAACCTGGGACTCCAGCATCTAAACCATCTAAACCCATACCCCAGACTTCCTAGCTCTAGCTCTTTGTTCAGGGTACAGAGTGGGAAAACTTGACTGTCGAGAGGACAAAGAAAGTTGGCCCATGGGATTGTGGAATAATTTTGATGGACTCCCAGAGTATGAGTCCACTGAGGCTGCTTCTACACTGCAAAGAAATAGGGCTTGAACCGTGAGCCCTGGCTTGACTCAGGCTCGGACTCTCCAATCCCATAGGGTCCTGGGTCTCTGGGTCCAAACCTGAGTTAGAAGAATTCGTGTGGAGATAGAAGGGGCGGGGAGGGTTAAGCTTCAGCCTGAATTGAACCCTGGGCTTATAGTATAGGACAGACATATCCTGGTGGGTCTTGCATGTGATGGGCATGTGGCTTAATGCCTTGGGCAGTGGCTTCCATTGCTCCAGCTATCTTACTCCAAAAATGAGATTAATTGCTTCTTGCATTTAGTCTGAATGAAGAGTGCCCACAGCTTTAATGAGGTCTATGATTTTTCTGTATATAAAAGACATGCTTGATGTCAGCCCACTAATACCTTCCAGCATAACAATACTTTTAAAAAGCTGACCATTAGGTATTTATGGAAAAGGTATAGTATAGTATGGAAAAGGTTAACAAAAACCAATCACAGTATTAAAAAATGTAATTAAATAAAAATGTATTTAAAAGTATTTAAACAAAAGTCACAAAATAAATGTGTTTGCATGATTGGAGCTTAATTGTGAACATTAGCTGGTTGATACTGATTATTTAAGCATGAGTATAAGCTGAATTTTTACTATAATTTAAACAGTTACAATATATTCTTTTAAATCATTGAAAATTATTTAGCTTTTTAACATTAGAGTGAATTTCTAATGGGGATGGGTTTTGTGTGCTGGAAAATAGCTCGGACAAAAAAATGTCACTACCACGCCTCTTAATGTAGAGTTGAAGGCAAATGGGTGAGGGGGCCATGCCCTTTCAGACATAGCTTAATTGGGAACACTAGCATTGCCAACAGTGCTATCCACCAGAACCCACTCTGCTACCCAGCATCTTTTAAGTATCACTGCCCCAAGATCTAATGGTTTTTGTATAATCCTAATTGCTTAGAGATAACAAATTTGCGAAGACAACAATCAGATTAAATGAATTTAGACCACGTGAACAAACCTAGCAGTATGTAAATGGATTTACACAGGATAGGGTTAACTTCACATACGGCAAAATTCTGATATTCCTGTTGATTGCATTATTTATATTGACTTTATCTAGTTGTATTATATTAAATTGCTGGACAATAGTTACACTTTCCATGTCGATGTGAATCCTTATTCTCTGTGTAAATCTAAGTAGTTTCCACCCCTAAAACTCCTAATGATTATTGTAGAGTTTTGTATTAGCTTTTGTCCCTTTATTTTTACCAGCCTTGCCATTACTTGCCCATATCCCTACTGGGATATACCAGTTTCACATCACTTTAACTCCATTGATTTCAACAGAACTACATGAGCCAAAAACTGATGTAAAGCAGAGGAGAATCATGCTCAATAGTTGTTTTTCTCCTTGTTAGTCAATATTATAGGTTAGTTGCACAGTAATATTTACTATTTGATTTTATTGTTTATTAGAGATTCTCATCTACTTTTGTTTTGTTATTAAATCTTCAAGCACTCTGACAATACTGACAGACAGAACCTCTGATTCTCCAATTAACAGCTTTCATACTTTTTTGTCTGTGGCCTTTGTGAATAAAAACTCAATCCTGCCAAGTGTTGAGCACACCCGTGAGATATTGACAGTTGCTCAGATGCTCAGTTTCCCAATTTCCCTTTAATTTCAGTGGGACTTAGGTGTTCAGCACAAGGCAGGTGTGCTCACCACTTTCAGGATGCCTACCATGAAGCAGCCCATAAGGCCACTTAGCCACTCCTCTTGAGGTAGGCACTTATTTAGAAAGCATCAGCTAATTATTGATAAGACAGGTAGAGGGAGGAACATCAGTATTAGTCAATATGTGTTTATTTAAAAAAACACAACACTTACTTGATAGAATTTGTGCACCATCATTAGCCTACATCACCCTGTTACCCTCCTCCTTTGTCACACTCACTTGTGATACTTTATTTCAACCTCCATTGGAGGCACTACAAGTCAGGCACAATGGTTTCCTACAGTCCTCTCAACAGGTTTCTTCTAGATTGAAAGGTTCTGTCATTTAGAGAGTTTCTCTGTACTTAAAATGGGGACATTACCACTGAAACTGTTAATATTCCTTAATACAATAAAAGCTTGGGGTGTGGGTGCAACCACTACACATACTGGTACATTACCTGGTACAGAGTCCCAGCCCTTACTGAAATCCTAAATTGTACCCTAATACCAATAAGTAATAAAAAATGTTATAAATGATTTAGCAAGTTTATTTATGACAAGAAGATATGGCTCTTGTTTCTGACAGCAAACAAGCTTTACATTAAACCACATCTTTAAGGGGGGAAGAGTGCTATTGTGTTGATCTGAACAAATAGATCTGCTTGCATTTTTGTTTAGAAATTTTTTGAAACCCATATTAAGCCAAGGGGTTCCTGCCAGTAAGAAGCTTGTAACTGATTTTTTGCAAATATTGTTTCTGCAAATTAATATGTTTTCTTAAACCTTACTTTTATTTTATTTTCATCAAAAAGAAATAAATATTGCACGAGCATTACAGCTTGTTAAATAAATCTTTCACACACTTCCATGCACACAAATAAAATTTGGAGGTGGGAAAAATGGAGGAGAAATATAATTTATTTGTCTTCCCCAGACAGTCTGCCCCTCAGCTATTTTCTTCCCTTAAATGCATAGGTTCTGGTACTAGGGGTGCAGCGCCCCCTAGCTTGAAGTGGTTTCTATTTACAATTTCGTTCAATTGCTCTCAGCACCCCCACAATCAAAATTGTTCCAGCACCACTGCTTAAATCCTCCCTCCTTACAATGGTGGTCTTGAGGTTGGAAATTATTGGCCCAAATGCATCTGTTCCCATTCTATCTGAGGCCCACTAGAGCTTCTCCTCTAGGGTTTTCTAAGGACATCAAGTAATTGCTTCTTTATCTTCTGTCTATGAGAGGGGGACCACAAGGGAGAACCCCTACAACCAACACACTATAATGTTCATGGAGCTGGTCTCAGTGTAGCTCTTCATGTTAGCTTTCCCCACACAACTTAGGTTAAGTGCCCCCTCACAGTTTAGCTTATGGTTCCTAGTGATCCCCTGACGACTATGTGCTAAGTCTTATTAGACAGCAGCTGCCCCTATTTCTTACTACAACAGTGACTTCAAAATAAAGGGAATGTCTCCCTTACTCACTGCTTAGACTTTAGCGAACTAGTGGATCCAGGCAGTTTATTGATCCCACCAACTTCCACATTACAGATAAGTGGATAGTGATACACATCTTCTTCAAAGAAAGATGGAAAACAGCAATTTAACAGCCCTACAAAACCCCAGCAAAGAGGGAACAGCCTCAGGAGATAGCAGTATTGTGGGGCTAGGTGTGAATGTGGAAATCAGATCTCTGAGGTGGCTTGAAACTATAGGATAATCTCCAAACTTCAGGGGTAAGTCACATAAATATTTCAGGTTTGGGCTCTTAACTATTCCAGACAGAAATGGAGAAGAAAAGGGCTGGTTCTAGTTTTGCAAGTTTGTAAAGTTTTGTTTTGCAAATACCAAACAAGGTTTTTTAAAATATGAGTCCAATTGTATACTAAACCATTAAGTCTGAGGACAAAGGAGATGGTATTTTACCTCTAAGAATGTTGCTTTTAAATCTAGTGCTCTCCCGTCAAGCATTATTCACAAAGAATATTGTATCGTTAGAACTGATCTCATGCCTAACTAGTTTAATTATTTAAACAAAAAATGCAGTGAATTCTCCAGTATAAAATACATTTTGTAGTTACCAAGACAGAATACATGAATGAATTTCCATGAAGCTCTTTAGCAATGCTGTATTATACCTATCACAGTTTCAATATCTACCCAACTGTGAACTGTTCTGACGTCTCTCGGGGAGGGCTGCCATTTTAATTCTATTTCCTCAGCAGGAACTCCAGTCTGCTGCCTATGGTTTGTGACAAAGAAAATGCTAGAGAAATCAACAGATGAATTCACAAGAAAGGTTAGAGTATTTTGTTGTTTAAGGTAAACTCTGTTACTGACAAAGATTTAAGGAGTTTATTTTAAGGCTGGTCCACTTTTCCATAACAAAAGTAAGCAAGAACATAAAGGAAAGATCTCCTTCAGCCCTCCATCCCAACCACCTATTTTCTTCCTGATCTTTCATTAGATAATATTAGGAAATATATATTTAAAAGATAACATAAAAATCAAATATTACCAATATCATGTTACAGAGAGAAGGTAGGTGAGGTAATGTCTTATTGGCCCAACTTCTGGTGGACCTCACCCACTTTGTCTCCCTAATAGCTGGGACCAACACGGCTACAACAACTTTGGCATATTGGCAGAAACACTGAGATGTCCGAGCAGCCTTCCCCATTGGTGTCTGGCAACACCATGAGTGATTGTGAGAAGAATGTGTATTACATGTTGATGGCATGTCACATTATGAGTACCTTCCGAGGAAGTCTTTTCCCAGGTCATCTTGCTCCTTTAACTATGTAGACAGCACAGCTATGGTCACTCTACCTCAGAGTTCATCTGAACACTCAACCATTTTGTTTAGGTCAAGAAGACTTTGTTTCCTGTGCCTGATTATTCTTCTCCTTCTGTGGCTTCTGATGCTGATTGCTGGCTCAGTTGTGCTTTGGCTGACTGCTGACCATTGACAGCAGTGTATGTGACTGCTTACTGAATCTTGCCAGGCTATTTTCCTGCTGGCTCAGATTTCCTCATTCTGCCTGCTGACTCTGACCGCCCTGCTTCCCCTGCAGTCGCAGCTCACCTCATTCTCTCTGCTGACACCTGCTGAACCCTGTTGAACTCCTGTCAAAACTTTGGCTTTAGCAGCAGATAAGTGTAAGATCACAAAGCAGTGTTATGTTGCTTTGAATTAATTTTTGCTACAAGTTATGCAAATTATTTAAATTAGGTGCTGCCTGGGGCTTGTGGGAAGTTGCTGAAGTGTCCTACATTGTCACAATATTTGCATGACCCTGACCTGTGTGTGAGGAATATGAGGAAAATGTAGATCCATCCATTATTCATTTTGCAACATGGACGAAGTGGAGCAGCATCAGAATATCATGGAAGTTTTGACAGGTGCAAGTGAGATTTTCTATTATTCACTTTCAAGAAAAACCTTCAGAGTCTAATAATTAATTACATGTGACACAGGTTCAGTCCTCAATAAGCTTAAATGCTTAAGTAGAAAATACACAGTGCAGATGGTAAATGTAAATGCTTTGCTGAAAATGCATACTTAGAGAATCAAAGAATGTGCTTCCTTTGAAGAATTAGTTTAAGGCAAACAATGATATTCTTCAGTGTTACAGAAAACTGGTATAGAAAGGACTAAAGCCATACCAAGAAGTGAAGATATAAATTCATTTGTCACTGCATCTGTGTTCAATGCAGTGTTTTGGCAAATATTTTTTAATAGTTATTGCTGTACCATTACAACCATGCTGATAGATAGTATCATAGTCATTGTGTGTGCCCAGATGCAGCAGCCATAATACTTAAGCATTAATGTCACAGTGGTCATTTGATGCATCCTGTCCCTCTTTGGCTACAACTGAATATTTGTACGCATGCTGGTATTGTAGGAGTTCACCGTGACACCAGGCATTTTTATGACTGTGTTTTAAAGAGAGAAGTAGGCTTGATCTGTGCTCGTGCCACACTATAATTTTTATTTTGAGTTTTAGCTTCTTTACATGTTGTAATTTTAATTTTACATCTTTTTCTGAAGCCACATTAAAAAGAGTAGTTTAAAAAAAGGGGGGGAGTAACAATTCTCAGGTTGAATATATTCTGTGTGATGTAAGCAGTCCTGCTCACTACCATAGCACCCCCTAGCAAGGGTCTTTGTCCTTAGTATTCCCTGTCACCTCTTAGCCTTCTAGCTAAGTCATGTCTAGCCTGGATCCCCTTTCAGGGGTAACAAGAGTCCCAAAGAGAAGTCCAACAAATGTTCATATAAACAAAGGGTTTTTCCACCCTGCTTGGGCTCCTCTTCAGTCTGCCCTCCAGGACTTACTCCCAGCCCCTTCTGAGTTACCTTTTAAGTCTTTCCAGCTCTGGAATAGAGCCCTCGCTCATAGGTTCCTTCCCCTCACAGTCTCAGTCTCAGTCTCAATCTCAATCCCTCTTCCAGACCCTACTCCAGAGCGTTGTGCAAGAACACAGCTTGCTCCCTGTTGTTCTATCCCCCTCTTGAGATCTCTTTAGGGGGCCCTTTATGAGGCTCAAGTTTTCAAGCTGTCAGCTGACGCCAATAAACCCTGCCCCCTCTGCCTAAGATAAAGTTAATTATGGCACAGGTGAGATGATTGAACAGGCCTGGCTAGGCTAGCCCCAGGCCTTAAAGGGTCAGGCCACCTCATTACAGTAATTTATTAAGATCTATAGCAAGTACACATTTTTATTAATACCAAATTAAACTCCTATGTAAAAAATATACACATTGTAAATAATAAATATGTTATCCTATTGCTGCAATATTGTATTAGTAAAAGTAACTAAGATACATAGAATGTATACATTTAACAAAATAACATCCATAAAAGGTGAGAAAAAGTCTCCAGTAGCAAAAAGTTCAAATATCTTCAAAGCATTTATGATGGAGGATTGTTGACAACATTTACATCGAAATGACTTTTCTTTAGTGATGCATAGCAACAAAACACAAATATGCATCATGTCATCAGTGAACAATTTTCCTGAAATTCCTCTGAAGCACATGACAGCACAACTAGCAAAGCACAAATAAGTCTCCATGATTGTTGAAGCTCTCACAGCTTTTGTAGCTGAGCAGAATTTGAGCAAGAGTCATTATGAATAGATAGGAATTCAGTAGCACCTTGCTAGCTGTTACAGGCAGTCCAATTAACAGTGTTCGTGAGGTTGCTTTAAGTTGCTCCTTGGAGGCAACCCAGCAGCTGGTGGCCTCCATGTCCCAAGCTGCACCAGGTACCAAAGAGCTGATAGACTCAAAGGTCTGACTCATATTTGAGTAAGTGAATGGTTTCCTTGCTCCATCTAATGTGTGAAAACTTACATAACTTTGCTTTTCTTTAACTCACCAGTAGTTCTTGATTCTAGAGAGTTCAGGCTCCAGCAGCATTAAGCAAAGAACCCTATCAGCCAAGATCAAAGAAAGGCTGGTGGAGAATGTTCTTTAACTCTTGGCCTGATGGACTGACATTGTACAAGTTGTGCTTGCAAAACAGAGTAGGTTTATAATTAATTAATTGGCCACGAAAGTGGATAGGGAAAACTTGTATACTTTAGTTAACTATCAGATAAAACTGAAAGATCCTTCTGTAGATAGCAAAGCACTTTAATGAAGTTTTCAGGGAAAAGGGATGCCAGATGTTATTGAGCAATACCACTTAAAACATGAATGGTTCTTTTTAGACTTGTGCCCCATAGTTTTTCTTTTTCCCCTAAAACTATTAGTGTGAGTATGTCATAAATGTGCTGAAATGATTCTATAATAATATTCATTGTGGATACACTGTCTATTTACTGAAATGCATACAATTAAGTTAAAATGTGCTCTCAACAGTGGTCTGAACTATGCACTGTGCTATACCAATATAAATTCCACCAATCCCTCTAGTCAATAAAGTTACTCCAGATTGTCAATAGTTGAACTAAGGAAAAGATGGCCCAGGGCTTTCTGAATCTTTGACATTAAAATATAGATTTTTTTAGGAGATGGGAGATTTACAGTTATTCTGAAAATTAAAACTTCTCTTTTACCCTCCCCACACTTTTTCCCATTTTGGAGACCCAAAACTAAAATTTGTTTGTAAAGGGTTTCTCAGTTGCATGCAATTTATTTCCTGTCTTGACAGTAACTAGAAGTACTAAAATTATGAAAGAAACACCTTTTTAACGAGATGGTTAAAATGCTGAAGATTTGGATAAAGCTTTGGATAAGCTTATCTGAACTTTGGAATGAAAAATAAATGTTTATCACATTCATGTTAATTTAGGAAGTATGTAATAAAGGAAAATGATAACACCTCTAAAAGCTGTAATTGCAGCTGAGATGTTCAACAACTTTGAAAAATCAGGCCATATATTTAAGTGCCTAAATATCAATTATAATTGAAAATTTTGGTCTCACCGACTTGTGCAAGTTATACAGAGTTAGTGCCAGGAATGGGACCCAAGTTGCCAGTTAGAAATTAATCTTCCCTTTGGAAAAAATCAAACAACTTTCTGGGTTCATCAGAAAAATAGAGTTTACATCTAATTTCATTTGTTTGAGTACAATAAATCATCCTAATTAACATGTAGTTCTAGGTGGATGTATTCATTTTATTATGTTTCTTAATGGCTATTTCCTTTCTACACAGACAACTTTTATATGTTTTCTTGTTATTTTCCCCTCATTACATACTTCTAAGATGAATGTAAATGTGATAAAGACTTATTTTTCATGCTAATGAACAACTCAGACTAGTGAGAAATACATCTGAATTATTCTCAAATTCACATCAAACCCACTGTTGCTTAATTTTATTTCTTTGAGCTGTGTTAACAGTTTCAATGTTATACAGAATACCCACTGTATGGTACCTGGGGGGCTTTTATGCATTCACACTTCTTAAAAATATAGAGCAATTGATCAGTTATAGCATTACTATAGCTCTGATTGTGTCTAGCCATTTATGGAGTGCTTAGTGAGGAGGCCATGAGGAACCCATCTCAAATATGTCCAGGACCAATAGCTCTCTCTTCATTAAAGCTTATCACTCCCCATGCCTATTTGAATTGTGTGGAAGGGCCTGTCCTATCAACCATAAAACTTGACTAATAAGGAGCATGCAGAGAGAGGGGAGCTGGCCCCTCCACTCCAGAACTATTAATGCCTAGAAGATTGGGAGTCTATCCCATTTCTGACTTCTGCTGCCAGCCTGCCTCTCATTGGAATAGATGAATAGCACTCAAGAGCAGGCCTACCCATTTTTAAACAAGGGATTGGTTGAAGGTAGGATTGCCAACAGTCCCGTGTTGTAAGGGATCTCTCTTATTTAAAGAAATAATTGCCTGTCCCATATTTGATCAGTAAAGGACACCTTTTATCCCATATTTCAACCAGGGTGTAGGGCTGCCACAACAGCCCAGGGCATCACTCTGGCATGTGAAACCTCGGATGGAATGGCACTCGGGCTACACTTTGCAAAACTTGGCCTGGATGTCCCTCCATCATGCAGGACAGAGAGGCAGCTGGGCCAAATGTGAGTGGCATTGTGACCTGCCACACAGCGTTGTTACCCGCACCAAATGCTCTGTTATACATACTCTAGTACACCCACCTTTACCCTTTCATGGGCTCAAGGCATAACCCTGTTAATTTAGTCATCCCACCCTTTCCCAGTTCTTAGGGCTCCAGGTATAAGGCACCCAACTTTAACCTACATTTTTTGCCCGCACACTCTAGGACATCACACCTTTACCTAGTTCCTAGGGCTCAAGGCATAACCTGGTGGATCTAGGCATCCCCACCCTTTCCCAATTCTTAGGACTCCAGGTAAAATGCACCTAACTTTACCCCTCCATGGGCTCCAGGTAAACACCCATTCCCTGTGGACTCAGAGCAAACACCCATTCCTGTGGACTCAATCTTTTGTGGGTTTATGGGGTCTTTTACCAGTGAAAGAGCCTTACAAAGTAATATCCTACTTAATCTCTATTTATTAACAATCACCAAAACAGAATGCACTTGTTAAGCATACAGTGCTCACCGCTTCCAATAAGGCAGATGAACTTTTTTTGTTGCCCAGTAAGGATCAGGTCATCTGGGGAACTCCAGCTTCTGCTCAGTGTGATTGGCAGGATGTTGAGATCTGGCAGCTCTGATCTTGGGGCTGTGTCATGGAGTTGATTCCAAAGAACTTCCTTTTGGACCCCAGTTTATATAGTGAAACTTGAGTCTTGCTTAGCTGTACCTTAACCAACCATTTTACTAAAATATTAATAAACAATTTTCTAACCAATCCTAACATTGTAAAACAATCCTTTAACCAATCCTATCCCATCACCGGGGTTGATTTACACCTAGCAAAATTAGTTCTGCAACAGACAGAAACAATAAAAAAAAAAACAGACAAAGACCATACAGATAAACCATAGAGAAGTGGGAACCAAAAAGGCAAAACAACAGAAGTACAGATTTTTCAGGCACAACTGTTGATATGTAATTTTTTGCCTGACGAGATGCTATCAAACAAAGTTTTCTTTGACCATCTTAAGATCTGTTTCTTTATCTGGTGACGGTGGGTACTATTAGGACAGGATCACCTTCTTAACAGCCAGATATTACATTGTTTTAATATAATTTAGATAGAATGTGAGCATGTGAATTTCTGCTTCTTAGCTTATGGTTGCTACTCTCCTAATAAGGCTGCAGAAAAAGACCTCAGACCTTACAATATGACTACAGGCAAAAGCCTTATCCTTACAGGGTCGCAACACCACTCAAATTCTATCTGGCTGCTCCTCTGTCCCTGGACTCCTGCCAAAATTTGCTCCCCACACTGAAATCTGAAATGGTCCCTCTGCTGATTGCAGTGAAGCCTCCTCCAGCTTCTGCCTTCCACCAGCCCACAACCCTTCTTTTAAGTCCCTACCTTTGGTGGCACACAGCAGTGCATTAGGTGGAGACCATCAACTGTAACCACTGACTGAACTCCCAGTGTCCACATGGAACCCGGACAGGACCCGCAGCAGCTACCTGGCCCAGTGCCTGAGACCCTGAGTTTTCTGCAGGGCCCAGAGCTGGAGAGACAGAACCTATAGAAAGGTTGGGAGAGAAGAAAGGACTTGTCACCCAGAAGCTCAAAGCTCAAAGCCACTCTAGTCAACCTTGCCTTGAATCTATATACTTTCTTTTTTCTTTTTTTTGTGTGGAGTCTGTATTTCAAGAGCATACATTTTAACAAGCTCCCTGAAGACACTATCACTGTTGAGCATTTTGAAATATCAGCATTTCAGTCCACCTTCGCCGCTCCTATGCCCCATAATCAGTAAGAGTTTGCATGATTTGGGGCATAAAAATCAAGGCAGAAGAGTTCTAGTACATGAAATGCTTGTATTTAAAATTTGTAATATCAATCAATAACAATACATATTTGAATATAAGGAATATATGAGGAGGAGGGTTGGGGGCATAGAATGAACCTCAATTTTCATTTGAGATAGTGACCACTTTTTAATGTGAAAAATATTTAACAAATCATAACTATATATTCAACAAAATCATAATACAACAACAATAATAATGTTAACCAAATACTTAATTTTGGAATCATTATAAATTATTACAGATATATATTCTCTCATATTCAAATTGCAGTTGAGCATCCTAATATAAGTAATACAGGTCACTACTTGTCATCCCATTTTCATTGGGAAATGCTAACATTGATTTTATGCAGTGTTGTTGTAGATGGGTTGATCCCAGGATATTAGAGAGACAAAGTGGGTGAGATAATATATTTTATTGGACCAACTTTGGATGTCTCTCTCACCAATTGAAGTTGGTCCAGTAACAGCTAATTTTGTCAGGTCATTGCAACACATCACACCTCCTTGGTATGCACAGAATATGGTACATGGCACATTGGCACGGTTACATCCACAATATACAGATTTACAGAGTTCATCACTCTCACAAGAACACTTGATTAACTTCAAAATATCTGCAAGATTTTTTTTTTTCAGAAAAAAAAATCAGCCAAAATCTGACCAAAAAAAAAAATTGGCCAGTAAAGGAAGATTTTTTATTTTTGGTTTGAAAACCACTTCTGAATTTTTTTTGAAAAAATTAAAAACCTTCTGTGTTTATGTGTATAAAGGGAGAGGGGATTTCTAGTTTTAACCAGCTCTAGGACAGACATTGGTGATGCAGCAGAGACCAGGAATCACCACTCTGACCTGACACTACTTCCAAGCACAAGCAATCACTGCAAAGGGAAGGAGGTACCCTGTTTAGAGACTAAAGGATTCAGACTGGCAGATAGTTTCGATTTTTCATTGGATTAGATAATATTACTTTGTATCTTTTGTAGCTATAGTACACTGTGATATCCATGCAGTGTTGTGCACGACTTTCCACAGGGTCCCCTTTTACTAATTGAGATTTTGTCCTTACCCAGATAAAAGCACTGGTATTCTATCTGAGTGTTCCATGTATGTCTGAAAGAGAACTGAAAGTTTAAGGCCTGATGGGATTCTCCTTCCCTAGGTACATGGCTTGCACTGTGAACCAAAATGCCTCCAGCACAGAGGGAGGGCATCCAATTGCTCCATTTCTATATCTTGGGGAGTTGAAGAACTTTAAAAGTGTCAGGAAGGTCCAAGGCAGTTGAGGCCATTTTCTGCCTCTTTCCATGCTACTTCTGAAAGTGTATAGTAAGCTGCAGCTGTGAAGTGGTTTAGAGAAGTCATATTCCTCTTGTATGGCTAGGAGCTCCAGAATTCCATCCTGAGCTCTGAAACTCTGCATCTCATCTTTCTATGGACTGTATCTAATTATATGTAACCAATAATCCTATCTGGATTTTAGATTGTCATGGTCAGATAATTAAAGATTAGTTGAATGACTATTTATGCCTTTTATAACAGTTACCACATTTATTTGTAGTTAAATTAGAGGAGAAAATTAATTTACAATTTTCCCTCACTCCTCTTCAGGAATCTTAGACACCACATTCAACTAATATATGCAGAGAACATAAAAAAATTCCCTTGCCACCACCCATTTATCACAGAAACACATATCCATGATCTTTACTGTTTGCAGAATGAGGTAAAATCAATCAATTTCCACTTGGAGAAAAGTGTATCCAGCAAGAACATCAATCCACATCCACTTAGGCATTTTTTAGCAACATCTGAAGATCAATGATTAAAGCCTTACTTGCCAACACACTAAAAAAACACCTCAAATTTAAACTTGGCATATTCAATCAACCCTATTCAGTGTATATATGTAATTCTGCATCTGACTACAGTATGAATTTGAACTGGGGTCTGGTTTTCGACCACTTGAATTAATACTGAGTCTAGATCTTTGCAATGAAGAAAATAAACATTATATCTGCTATGAACATTGTCATCTAAAGGAAAACATATCCCTTCACATATTCAGAATAGATGGCCTTGTAAAACAAAGTTGCAATACACTAAAATGTCTCCTCTATATCTTTTTTAATATTTAGAATGCTGGTCTCTTGCACTTTAGTACTATTTATACTTTCTTTTCCTTGAAGTCCTTCTTTTGTTATTAAGGGACAAGGTGAACTGATCCAATGCCTTGTAGCTGTGAAAATTTGGTGAGGGAAAAAAAAATCAGTGCAAAGCAAAAACTTCAGATAAAGCCAACTAACTCAAAGGTCATGAGATCTATAAAATCAGTGCATTCTTACATTATGAGGGTCAGCTCTAGGTCATACATATATACTGTGCTCAGGTGAACATCTAAGTCTGGAGGCTCACTTTTCATTACCTTGTCAGTGGCATGAATACTGAACCTGTCAGAAACTATAATGGTAGAGCTGCGCTGTACCAAACACAGCTAGACTTGCTATCATCAACTGATTTTACTGCAAAGTCAATACAGTGTCTACTGAGTAAAAATGTTATCAAAGCCATCTACTCTTGGGCAATATTCATGCTTCTAAGTGAAGGTTTCAAAGATATTTAAAGCACCTAGGGTCCAATATTGCTTCTGTTAAAGTCAATGTCAAAATACCCATTGACTTCTAAGGGAGCAGGAGCCCATGATGCATTTAACTGTGTATTACAGCTGAAGAATTTGCTGTATTTGGCATCTGAAGAAGTGGGTATTCACCCACGAAAGCTCATGCTGCAAAACGTCTGTTAGTCTATAAGGTGCCACAGGATTCTTTGTTGCTATTACAGCTGTGTAAGTGTAACAGAAAAAAATACTAACGGACTCAGGGCCTGATTCACTGCTACCTTGTACTTGGTGTTATGACTGTGCAAAATGGGCGTAAAATGCTTCCAAACTATCCTGGTAACACCCCACTCCCTTGGTCAGCTCTGCTAAACTTTATTGGAAAAGTAATTAGACTTTCTATTCCATTTGTTGAATTGTATGGATGGACATACAATGATAATAATTAATAAAGATTGGTATTGAACAGAGTGACTGGAATGTTTTTTGGGGGGGGAGGGGATACCATAAAACATATTGAAATTGGTAGATAGAAAAAGAAGACTAATTCCAATTCTGATTGGTTGCTTGTTCTAATGTTAGTAGTCTTCCCAACATTCCAAATGTGGGGGAGGGGATTACTGAAATATCCTAATTGGGGATATATTAGTATAGAATGAAAATGAGGAGAAAAGGCTGAATATCAGTGGGAAATAGATTGAATTAGAAAAAGCAGAATGACAGATCTATATTATACAGTAGTAATCAATTTTATTGAAAATCATTAATGCATGCAAACCCTGAAATTTATGATGATAATTTATTACCGTATTTATTACTACCGCTATTTTTAATTAAAGAATCAGCTCATTTCCCTTAAAAGACTGCACAACAGATGTGTTGGTACAATTTACATATCATCTCCCAGATTCTTACACTGCATCTATCATTCTGAACATCTAAATGACAAACTACAAGTCCACACTTGGGGAGAGTTTTCCTTACTTATTTCCTCTCTAAATTCAGCATTCCCAGCGTTGCATTGACAAGGGGGCCTAACCACCTGGCTATAGAGCCATTCCCTTTTCTGGCCCAACAACTATTCATAAATGTTATACAAAGTAGAACAACTTGAATAGTACAGAGTGAGAGCAATCCACCCCCAAATACTTAATAACCGGTGGTTAGGGCACAAACCTGGGTTCAAGTCCCTGCTCTAAATCAGGCAGAGTGAGGATTTGAACCTAGACCTTCCATGTGCCAGCTGTGTTCTAGCCTCTGCTCTTTTGAGAAAATGCCACCACCTCATTTTCTCACCACAAAACACCAAGAGAGGATTCATGGCTGTGAATCCCAAGTGACGGGAGACACCTCCCTCCTGTCCAGATTTAGGTATCTAACTCCCTTTGAGAGAAGTGCTTAGACCACCTTTTCCTCATTATTTCCTACTGGCTGGTTTAGGTGGCTCCACACTCAACCTGTTGGCTTTTGCAAGTTATTATTTTAGGTGCTTAACTCTCTCCATACACTATATAGAGAGCCTGGATGCCTAACCTGGGGCTGTGAATTCCATTACGCTGCAGCAGGATGAAAACATTGGCATTGCAATGCGTGAATCCCCCTTTGGAATCTTTCACCCCGCTTCACAGGGAGATCTTCCCAGTAAGTTTCATCACACGTCTCTGAACCCTGATTATTATAGCTATATACTTCGGGAGACAGGAAGACCAGAAGTGAACACAGCATTCCCAGTGAGAGGGTAACATTAATTTATATTTGGGAACTATAGTATTTTCCATAGTATTTTCTATCCCATTCCTTATGGACCCAAACATTCTATATTTGTTTAACCTTTGCTGCACAAGGAACAGGTGTTTATTAAGCTGTCCACAATCATTGAATAGAATCATAGATTATCAGGGTTGGAAGGCACCTCAGGAGGTCATCTAGTCCAACCCCCTGCTCAAAGCAGGACCAGTCCCCAACTAAATCATCCCAGCCAGAGCTTTGTCAAGCCTGACCTTAAAAACCTCTAAGGAAGGAGATTCCACCACCTCCCTAGGTAATCCAGTCCAGTGCTTCACCACCCTCCTAGTGAAAAAGTTTTTCCTAATATTCAACCTAAACCTCCCCCACTGCAACTTGAGACCATTACTCCTTGTGCTGTCATCTGCTATCACTGAGAACAGTGTAGAGCCATCCTCTTTGGAATCCCCCTTCAGGTAGTTGAAAGCAGCTATCAAATCCCCACTCATTCTTCTCTTCTGCAGACTAAATAATCCCAGTTCCCTCAGCCTCTCCTTATAAGTCATGTGCTCCAGCCCCCTAATCATTTTTGTTGCCCTCTGCTGGACTCTTTCCAATTTTTCCAGATCCTTCTTGTAGTGTGGGGCCCAAAACTGGACACAGTACTCCAGATGAGCCCTCACCAATGTCGAATAGACAGGAATGATCACTTCCCTCGATCTGCTTGAAATGCTCCTACTTATACAGCCCAAAATGCCATTAGCCTTCCTGACAACAGGGGCATACTGTTGACTCATATCCAGTTTCTCATCCACTGTAACCCCTATGTCCTTTTCTGCAGAACTGCTGCCTAGCCACTTGGTCCCTAGTCTGTAGCAGTGCATAGGATTCTTCCATCCTAAGTGTGGGACTCTGCACTTGTCTTTGTTGAACCTTATCAGATTTCTTTTGGCCCAATCCTCTAATTTGTCTGAGTCCCTCTGTATCCTATCCCTACCCTCCAGCATATCTACCATTCCTCCCAGTTCAGTGTCATCTGCAAACTTGCTGAGGGTGCAGTCCACACCATCCTCCAGATCATTAATGAAGATAATGAACAAAACCAGCCCCAGGACTGACCCTTGGGGCACTCCGCTTGATACCGGCTGCCAACTAGACATGGAGCCATTGATCACTACCCGTTGAGCCTGACGATCTAGCCAGCTTACTATCCACAATGAGATGTAGATTTACAGTTAACTTTAAACCCAGCAATTTGTATTGTTCTGGCAACAGGGATGCAAACCAGGCATTGGCCTTATTGCCACATTCCATGAGCCATTCCAGCTCATAATGTACAGGTGTTACTCGTTTGCCCTGACTCACACTTAGAAATTATAACCCTGGTTAAATGCCTGTTGTCCTCTCTTTGCCCTTCTCTGGAGAGTGTGTTCCATAATGCCTCTAATCTATGAATCTGCCATTCTTGTACTGCTAATCTCCAGGCTTCCTTTATGTTCTCTATTATTATGCCCACTTGGAAGGAGAACATACACGGTGGCTTGTTGCCCAGGTGTCTGTGTCTCTCTTCAAGCTACTACATGCCCTAGGAATACTGCTGCCATACAAGGAAGCACACACATCACTATGCTCAAGGAAAGCTTAGCACCACTCCTATTTTGACTCAAATTGCACATCTTTGATCACCATGAGGCACTCCCTACACCACCTCTAATGGAGCAAGCTGAGGCACTGAGGGGAATAAATGAGGAAATTAATTTTCTACCCTTCCAGCAATATATGTTAATTTAGGTAGAAGTGGGTGTCTGATGAGAACTGATCATATTGTTACCTGAAGGAGATACTAACATAATAAATGTTGCAAGAATAACAGATCAATTAAGTAATGTTCATATGGATTATATCATGAAAACAGTGGGATATAGAATGGGGAGATTGAGTGCCATATGGAATGTGGGTCGAGGTCTCCCAGGAAACTCCTACTGACACCACCCCAGTAGAGTCATGGGGAACCAAATGGTGATTACCATGCCACATTTCTCTACTGTAGATAAAGCCACTTTCCCTTAGCCTTCCCAACTCCAAAATGGGAATAGTCAGTGTCTACCTACCTCGCCTTGTTGTTCTGAGGTTTAATTATGTTTGTAAATATTTGATATTTACAGATGAAAGACATTGTAAAAGACGTATATTTCTCTTCACATCAGTAGCATGGGGAAATGGATCAAAATTTGCATTTACATTATCCCCATATACATGATAAACAATCCAGCTAACAATGAAACATCCTTTCACATATACACTTTCTGAAACTGCATAACATAGGGTTTTCAGGAATGCCAAACAACTTCCTACGTACAATATTTTTTGTTTACATCCAAAATATTCTCTGAACACAAACCAAAATCACAGAATACTAAAAATACACCTATTTTTCAAAACGTGTCCTCCCTGTTTTTCTTATAACAACAGACAAAACTGAAATCATTCCAGACATGGTGCATAGTGGTTTAGGCATTGTTCTGTACTAAACGTGTGCCGTATAATATTCAAAAGCATGCATTGGTTTCCAAATTGAAGGCATTTATCATCATTTGTTTGACTATTAGTGACATAGTTCCCGTAGAACAGTGGTTGCTATCCTTTACTGCAGCCTGCACCCCTTTGGTTCTCAAAATATGTTCTCACACCTCTTATCAAAAATTGTTGAAGTAGGTCAGTTCTTTAAACCTAGATATATTTTTTTTGTATATTACAGTAATTGTTAAAAAATTTATAATGTTAATAAATACATAGGTTTGATGAAACAAAGTAGTTGTACTTACATGCCTGTGCTTCATTTGTGGCACATCTCACACCCACAAAAAGGGCATCTCACACCCCCAGTGGGTGCATGCATCCCAGGTTAAGAACCACTGCCATAGAAGCATACTATAGTATACCTGTGGCTTTATTTTCCCCATTTCCACTTTCTTTTATAACTAGAATTAGATTATTCTCTATTTTATACTTATAAACAAGTGGAAAGAAAAACACATGTCCTAGGCATACCTCCTGTAAGCTATCTATCCATCTCTTGCTTAGTTTGTTATGATGAAATTGTGAATCAAATTTTATAGCTTTACTCCAATAATTCAGTACTTCTTCAAAGAGCATCAAAGTACTCTTTGATCAAATGAGAAATGATCAAAGACTAAGCTTGTTAGAAAACAAACCCCACAAAGTGAAGATTCTAGTGCTTTTTTTCCATTTTCATCTTGCCTTCTTGCTTTGATTATGTGTTTTATTATATGAGGAAGCTTTAGCTAATACTGGCTACAGCACCGGATTCACCCATTTGTAGTTTATTAATGGCAGATTACTTTATTAAATGCAGGCTGCAGTCATTTAAAGGCTATTTTAAAATTAACATTCCATACAGCTGCTGTGGGTAGACTGAAGATTCTGAGTATTTCTAACAGGCCAAATTACGACATTGAACATTGAGATACCTAAAGCCTGGAGTGGAGTGATAATATTTTGCCTTCTTACTATATTTTCCCCTAAGCATTTTACTGAGGAATTAATAGACTTATAAAAGTTGTATACTCACCGTTTAACACAACCCAATGCTGTATGACTTAAGAGTGGTTCTGCAGTCTTCTGCATTAAAAGTGCAAATAAAATGAAAATGGTGTGTGATGGAGATTAAAGTGATGACCCAGTGATTTTTTTCCAAGTACATACCTGACAATATAGCAAACTCTATTATCCTTCCCAATCCACAATTCATGCTTACGTGTACATAAAATCTATTGTCTAGTGCCCTCCGTGGTTTTCAAAGTTGTTATTTACAGACTCTCAGGATGACAGCAACCTAGCTATAACTTTTGCTGGACTTCATCTCATTAGCCTGTTCCTCCCTGTGGTAATTTCATTATGTCTTCAACCTGTGTTCAAACTCCCACAGCTGCAATTAGATGTGAAATTTAGAGCTACCAGATTGTAAAGTTATGCTACCTGCTACCTGCTACCCAAGGGTAATTTAACCATTAATTACTAGAGCAGCAGCTAACTTTTCTCCCTCTCTAATGAACAAGACCCTCTAAATACACAAGCTTACTTTCATTCACTCAGTGGGCACTTTCTTGAGTACAAGTCTGAATGCCATTGTAGTCCACTGGGTGGAGTGGCTCCTCCTCCTGCGGGGGTCGCCTGACATGGGGAATCAGCAGGGTGATGGGAGACGTGAACTTGGGCCTGTAATCAAGGCCGTACAACAAACACAGTTATGGAGCTCCAGCCCTGGTTGGGGTGAGGCAGCAAAGAGTCTCTGGCTCAGGCCTGTACTTACCTGGTCATAGGCATGACTGAGTGTGGGATCATCCCGATGGTCTTGAGGGAAGTTGGTTAGGGGGGTTGTCGAGGGGCCTTCCCCCGGGGGGTTGGGATCCCAGATTCATCAGGATCCTCTCCTTCCAGCCTCCTCTCTGCATTTTCTTTGGCCTCAGTGTCCCCATATCCAATGGGGTCTCCCTCTAGGGCCAGTTGGGTAGGAGGTACCCTGAGGCTGCCTCCTGCAGCAAGTCATTAAAGCCCAGCCAGTCTCGGCTGAGGATAATGGGAAAGGCGAGAGTGGGGGCCAACCCCACTATCATTTCCTCAGTCACACCATTTATCGTCAGGAGTACCCTGACGTGGGGGTACACTCTCACATCCCCATGTATATACTGGAGTCTGATCTCCCCCTGTCACTCTAGGGTTGGGGATGACCCCCTGATGGATGAGGGTCTGCCAAAACTCCGAGTCCAGGAGGGCCATGCCTTGTCTAGGTCCCACCCCCACGGATGTCATCAGCTTCAGGGTGGACAGCTTGCAGGCATGGGACTTTCTGGTACAGACCTGCCCGAAGCTGCAGTCCATCTCAGGACATTTCCATTGTAAATGCACAAAACAGCTGCAGGAGAAACAGGATCCCACTTCTGGACATCCTGGCCAAGGTGGCATCTTTGCTGGAGGGCTTCAGTGAGAGGCCCAGCCTGCCTTGCTCTGGGTTTCCACAAAACATGGTTCCAGATTGCTGAGGGATGTTCCAGAGATGGTTGTCTGTGTTGCAGAGCCCCAGTCAGTGTTTGGTCTTGGGTTCGGGTCTCCGGGTGGGCCGTTCCTGGCCCGATAGGGGTATCTGCGGCCAGGGAGCCTTCCATCAAGGTGACCGCCGTACTCAAGGTCATCAGACAGTAGTGGAATACCAAGCCCAACCACAGGGTGAGAGCACCTGGAAGAACTGTTCTAGGGTGACCTGTTTAGCGAGTTCGCTCATCGAGCATCACTCTGGAAGAAGCCAGCGCCAGCAGGTAGGTTGCCTGGGCTATGATGTGGGGCCAGGCGCCCAGCAGGTAGGTCATCATCCGGAACTGCTGACGCAAGGTTTCTGACGTGATGTCGAAGGCATCTAAGATGGCCAACTTCACTCTCCCATAGTCTCACGCCTTCTCCAGAGGAAGCCCCTGGTAGGTGGTCTGCACAGTTCCTGTCAAGTAGGGGGCCACGAGAGTGACCCACTGCTCATGGGGCCACCCTGCAACTATGGCGACCTGCTCAAAGATGACAAGGAAGGCTTTTGGGTCATCCTTGGGTCCCATCTTGGAGAGCCTTATGGGCACTGAGGGAGTGGGGGGACAGCAGTGTTGCGAGTTGCTGGAGTCATTGTTGCTGTTGGTGCTCTGCCCCCAACTCCCAGAGTAACTGTTGCTGCTGTGCCACCAGAGGGTGCATCAGTTGCCTCTCAGATATTTGATGAGCTTCTCAAGCTGCGTTTTTTTTCTTTTTTTAAAAAAATTTTTAAGGGTTCCCAGTGGCAGGGCCCCTTATTGCAGGGGTCGGGCTGATATCCACATTCTCCACCAAGTGTAGACTGTTGAGGGGCATGGCTCCTCCTGTCTGTGGGTGGCCAATATGCTCACTACGTCTCCAGGGGTACCTGAAATGGGGAATCAGCGGGGCGACAGGCGATGGAAGCTCAGGCCTGTGATCAGGGCCAAACAACACACACAGTTATGGAGCCTGGTCGGGGTGGGGCAGCAAAAAGTCTCATGCTCAGACCCGTACTCAAGCTGGGCAGCAACCAGTCAGTTAGCCCAGGCCTTTGAGCAGGGTGGGGCAGTAGAGAGTCTTAGGGGCTCAGGCCTGCACTAAGGCTGAGCAGCAAACAGTCGGGCCTCCTAGCTCTGGCAGGGGGCCGATACGTGCAGGCTTCTTGCCTAAGAATTGGGGAGACTGACACCCATGGAGTGAGGTGGCGGGGGGGGTGCGCAGGACCACCCACTCCTCTGCATCCTGACCCAGGGCCCTAGCAGTAGCAGAGCAGTTTGACACCCTCGCTGTCAGCATTGCAGCCAGGCTTGGGTGAGCTACCCTGGGCCACTTCCCAACTCCCCCTCAGAGTGTACCTGGCACTGTAGAGGGTCATTGGAGAAAAAGGCTTGCAGCTCCTCAATGCTTGGGTCTGTAAATGGCCCCGGTTCTCCTGGGCCAGTCCTTAGCTCCCTTGGGGGCTGCAGTGGCTTCTCAGCTCACAGGGGACATCTGGCTCTTCCGGCGGCTGCCTCCCAACTAAGTTCTCCAGCCTGCATTTTGTACTTCCGGTCCCGCCCACTAACTTCTGGCAGGAGAGTTGAGGGAAGCATGGCTCTGCCCACCAGGGTTCAATGAGTGGCTCCACTGCCCCGGGTCTGTAGGCAGCCAATCTGCCCCACTACAGCCCCCATTAATCCGGCATTGAAGAACAAGCCTATAAAAAGTTCTTTGAAATTACACTATAATTCCAGAAAAAAAATAGCTTTTTGGAATGCTGGAATGAATGGAGGCTATTGAAATCTAACACGCAGAATAAGATCTACATAGTTTCGAATGGTTTTATTTTGCTGTGTGTGTTCGTGTTTGGGAAGCCTGACCAACAGGAATTCAGAGAGCCTGGGAGAGGAAAGACAATATTTAAATAGCATTCATGTAGTTGCACTTTTAGTGTCCGACTCTGTAAAGATTTAAGGACATGCCTTTTGACACATAGCAGTAGTTCTATTGAAATCGGTGGGACTATTAAGATACATAAAGTTAACCATGTGCATAAGTCTTTGTGGGATTGGATCCTTAAGCAATCAAAAGTAGGTGAAATAAGTGATAAAATATTGATTCAAAATGTTCATTTCCTGTACACTGTTAAATAGCCTTACTAATACCGTATATACAGAAAGGGCAGTATATATAGATACACATTTCCTGTGTCTGTGTGTGCTATAAAGCAAGATATATACATGAGTCTGAATAGGGAAATAAGAACAGGTATTAAGGAAAAATTTCAGTGTTTTCCTATTACATATTTTATAGTTAGATAAATAACTAACTTGTTCTCTACCCTCCAAGAAAAACTATTGTTTAAGAAATAGACTAGAAATTTCAGCTTACTTATGGGTATGAATATTGCTGAGTTTTTTCTGTGAATATTGATATTTCTTGCTAACAGGGAGAAAGTGATAACCAAGGGCAGGAAGACAGTTATTTTGCATTGAAATCAATGGGAACAGCACACCAAATGTAAGTAAGTTTATACATATCTGTAATATATATATATATTAGAAGTATTTCAACTTGCCAAAAGCTGTTGTAGCCAAATTATTCCAGGGATTTATGTTAAAGGCTGTGAAGCCTCATTGTTTGATAATCTGGAAAAAGGAATACTAACAACTGGAAATATTAGAAAACTAATCCATGTACAAAGGTAACCATAATCCAAATCCTGGGACTCATCAACCATGGAATACTAATTGCAAAGTCAGCTATGCTTTGCACTGCAGATGTTTTCTCCTACAATCATTTCTTTTACTGCATTGACTTGAGACTTTTTTGCACTTCTTTTCTCTCCTTTTATTCTCATACCCTCAAAACCTAGTTTTGCATCAGAAGCCAATAGAGGCACATAATGGATTGTTTGGATGCTGCTGCAAACATGCCACTAAAGTCACAGTAGACTTAAAGCCTGCGGGTTTGGTGTTACTGCCATCATTTCTATGGCAATAACATTAGATTTAATCTTTTCTGGCTGAGCTATTTCATGCCTTTTTGATAGATAGGAAATCTGCAGTGTGGAGTTTTAGTGGGTACACCTCTTCATCCAAAATTCCTCCTCTCTCTCTGACCTGAAACAAGTCTAAGAATTGGGTCCATGCTCTCTAGATATGAGTTTGGCTGTTTAAAATGATTTAAATGAATTTATTTTGGAAGCTGTAGATTAAGTACAAATGGTGTGTAGGTGCAGTAGATATTTTTGGAGAGAAAGAATTTGTTGGGTTTTGTTGTTTTTCAGTTCCTCATTTTACAGTAAAACAAATATGAAATCAGAACAGAGATGCAAACGAGCAACATGAACAAACCAGAAATTTTTACACCTTGAACACAAATGTAAACATCTTATTAGGAATGCTAGACCACAGTCCCAAATGATTTATGAATTGCCCACCATCATGTATTGGACCCACCATTCCTATAGATGTGAAAAGGAAATATAAATACTGGTTACATGTATTTCGTTACTATACTTTTTCAGCAAATGTATCCATTTATCATTAGCTATTAAAATATATGTGCTCAAGCTGCAAAAGTCAGACATAGCTTTAGAGCACACCAGATTTCAGGGGGATTTGGCTCCAATTCTTTTTCTTCTACTTATAATGTATAGGGGCCATTTGCAAAATGCAGATTTGGATTGAATTCAGATTTTAAAACCTCTGCCCCGCCGTAGGTTCAGGGATGGCCTCAACCAGCTTATTGATTCAGGTCCATCTGTACTTGATATTTCTGTGGAGGTTCTCATGGCTGAGACCTGGATAGGTAGGTTTCCGTTTCACTCATTATTAGCATTGACAGTCTCTCCTATTGCTTTATTCTCTGTCTGGAATTTGATTTGGAGAGTTTTGTGAAGTTTGTACAACTTTTATCAATAGGAAAATGTTTGGCTTTATTTTGTGGTTCTGCTGCTGGCATTTGGTGACATTTTCTCTTGTTATTGACAGTTTTTTATATTTCCTTAAAAGAAAGAGCCAGCCTAGTAGTGATGTTTAATTTGTTTTGTCCAGTCCATACAGTACACAAAGCTCTCTGTTCACATTTCACTCCTACTTTGGCTTTCCTCTGTGATTGCTTTTTGCTGCACCTTTGTTTGCTTTATGACCTTTGTCCAAATCATGCTTTTGTCCCTAGATAGCAGCTGGATAGCTCTTTGCTGATACCTGCCACATCTGTCTCTTTTCCTAAAGTTTATTCTTCCTCCCCACTACCAACATTCTGCATTGCAGCAGAACAGCTTCTTAGCTAGCTCCTCTAAACCTACGTATATACATGTGAATCTTTTGAATTATGTTGCTGCAACACGATTGTCTTCCGGGTGAATAAAGGTCCAGCACAGAGTCCTTTTGTTGCTATTGCTGACATGCCACTGCTGAGTGATTACTAATCTGTACATTATACTGTGTGTGCTGACTAACCTCCAGATGATTTAAAAAAAACAACAACAAAAAACACAGCAAAGGTGAAATAGGAGAGCAGACTTCTATGTTAAAGTGAATGTGATTAGGCCTCCCGCAACACTGCTAATGGTACGAAATATGTAATGTAACTGAAGAATTTTCAGGCAGAGAGGGGTACTGTATCTTACAGTTAGTGAAGATTAAATGTCTGCCAGACCAGAATGAGTATTGTATATTACAATTGTAGGGTCATAAATAATTTATATTTGTAATACTATTTTGAAAGGCTGCTAGAATGTTGGAGTTCAAGTAATTATTTAATTGCAACTCAGCTCTTGAAAGTGATAATTTTGAAAAATGGCATTTTCTGGCTACAAAATCCATTCTCTCTTTAATCAATGTTGGATTGGGACCTCCTTTATGAAAGAAATAATAGCATACAAAAAACAAAAAGCAAGAATACAACCAGGTGATTGAAGGAGTTGCCTGATTTTTTTCCATCACCTGCAGCTAATGTTTGTAATGACATTTCTTCTGTGCCATTATGCATTACCATTGCTAAGGAATTCAGAGGAAGAAAACTACTTTGTGTTATAGGCAGAGACAAAGGTTGATTAAAGGTTAATGCAGTAGGCAGGATTTTAGATTGTGCCATTTAATTAGTAACCAACATCTGAGAGTGCTGAGGGGTGTCATCCTCTCAAATTAGACAAAGCACAACTTTAATTGGGATAGATTACTAAACAGTTATATCAGTTGTAAGCCCTGCTGCATTCCCATGCAGGGCAATAAACAGGAATAAGAAGCCCCCTTCGCCCTAGTGTAGCCTACCCACATCACTGGTGTCTGCTAAGCTAGTATCCTCTTTCCCATCCAGGTGGGCACAGAGTGGATGAAAGAGTTAGCAAAGCACCCCCTTCCAATGTGCAGGTCTATGCACCAGAGATGGGGAGGGGACATGGGGATTTAATGTGCCAACAGAAGGGCTGGTGAAGACTTCCACCCACCCTGGGAAAAAGACCAAATGACGAGAGTCAGAATCATAATCTGGTTTGTGCCCAGGCTCAGTTACAATCCAGCCCAATGGGAACAAAGGACTCTTAAGTGGAAAGAAGAGAGATTTTGTTCATGACTACATAGAGACTCAGCAGCAGCAAGAAATCTGACAGGATGAAAATTGGATTTTTTTGAATGCACAGAAAGAGAATTGTTTGTTCCATGTATATTTGTTAATTTTTATTTTTATTATTTAAAATAAAATTTTCAGGCCCAGATCCTCTGCCTCACTCCATTCCCTATCCACCACTTCTCTGGCACAAGGAGACTAGAAAGCCATTGTAAAAGGCAGCTCATAATTCCCCTGGTGTATAGGAATCACTAATGGCATAGAGCCAACTTTGATGACCGCTCCCTCCCAACCCTTATTCCCCCCTCCTCTGGGGGTAGGTAGCATCTCATCACCCCCTATCATTACTCCACTTACAGGACTGGGAGATTACAAAGAAAGATCTGACCAAATATACACTCTATCTGTAACATTAAGGTAGATGCAGAAATTATTGGGTTACTGGACTTGAGCCTCAAAAAAATAGTTGTGTTTCTATTCTAACTTCAGTGTCTCCCTTCTTTTTTGGGGGGGGCAGTGGGAGAGAAGAGGGAGATACTGAAGCAAGGATTCTCTGCCTGTCTCAGACATTGATAATCACAGTGCTTTCACTGATTGAGATCCTCTAGCAGTTTTATGTAGAATACACATTTTTCCACATTTACAGGATTTTCCTTAACATCCAGATGAAGCAAATCAGGAATTTTTTTGCAACTAGTGGGTCTTGTAGCAAATAATTATTTTTACATATGGGACCCAAGAACTCTGGAGGTTTGACACTTATTTAGTTTACCAGTTATTCTGTGCAAATATCCTCATACACTCCATGCTTTTTCTATAGTTTTTAATAGTTTCATCTTTCTTTCCATTGTCTCCGTGGCTTTCTTTATGTTCTGCATGTGTTTTCAGGATATCTAATTGAATGTCCATGATAGAGAGCTTAATGAGCATAAATTTCATCTGAATTTCAAGGCCTGGAAGGCCCTTGTGCATCTCCGTAATGAGTAACCATCATTCAGTAATAGCTCATCTATACTAGCCTCATGGTTGTGCTTATGGATTCTGGCCTTTGTCTTGGAAGATGCTCTATGTAGGCAGAGGGGGTTCATCCACACAGAACCCATTTCAGGTTTGGAGTCTGTGTATGAATGTAGTTCTCACCACATCAGTTTATAATCAGATTAGACAGGATAATATGAGTGAGACCAGACGGCAGTAAAACACACTGTTCTAAGGCACCTCAGCCCAGATCAAAGAATCATAGAATATCAGGGTTAGAAGGGACCTCAGGAGGTCATCTAGTCCAACCCCCTGCTGGACCAATCCTCAAATAAATCATCTCAGCCAGGGCTTTGTCAAGCCTGACCTTAAAAACCTCTAAGGGAGGAGATTCCAGCACCTCCCTAGGTAACCCATTCCAGTGCTTCACCACCCTCCTAGTGAAAAAGTTTTTCCTTATATTCAACCTAAACCTCCCCCACTACAATTTGAGACCATTACTCCTTGTTCTGTCATCTGCTATCACTTAGAACAGTCTAGATCCATCCTATTTGGAATCCCCTTTCAGGTAGTTGAAAGCAGCTCTCAAATCCCCCCTCATTCTTCTCTTCTGCAGACTAAATAATCCCAGTTCCCTCAGCCTCTCCTCATAAATCATGTACTCCAGCCCCCTAATCATTTTTGTTGCCCTCAGCTGGACTCTTTCCAGTTTTTCCACATCTTTCTCATAGTGTGGGGCCCAAAACTGGACACAGTACTCCAGATGAGGCCTCATTAATGTCGAATAGAGGGGAATGATCATGGCCCTTGAAGATTCATATCCACTTCTTGTCTACTATAACCCTGAGGTCCTTTTCTGCAGAACTGCTGCCTAGCCACTTGGTTCCTAGTCTGTAGCAGTGCATGGGATTCTTCCATCCTAAGTCCAGCATTCTGAACTTGTCCTTGTTGAACCTCATCAGATTTCTTTTGGCCCAATCCTCTAATTTGTCTAGGTCCCTCTGTATCCTATCCCTACCCTCCAGCATATCTACCACTCCTCCCAGCTTAGTGTCATCTGCAAACTTGCTGAGGGTGAAATCCATGCCATCCTCCAGATCATTAATAAAGATATTGAACAAAACTGGCCCCAGGACCGACCTTTGGGGCACTCCGCTTGATACCAGCTGCCACCTAGACATGGAGCCATTGATCATTACCTGTTGAGCCCAATGATCTAGCCAGCTTTCTATCCTCCTTATAGTCTATTCATCCAGCCTATACTTCTTTAACTTGCTGGCAAGAATACTGTGGGAGACCCAAGGGCGGCTCTAGACATTTCGCCACCTCAAGCACGGCGGCATGCCGCGGGGGGCATTCTGCCAGTCGCCGGTCCTGCAGCTCCGGTGGACCTCCCGCAGGACCAGCGGACCCTTTGCAGGCATGCTGTCAAAGGCTGCCTGCCTGCCACCCTCCCGGCGACCGGCAGAGCACCCTCCGCGGCATGCTGCCCCAAGCACGCGCTTGGCATGCTGGGGCCTGGAGCCGCCCCTGGGGAGACCGTAACAAAAGCTTTGCTAAAGTTAAGGAATCCACTGCTTTCCCCTCATCGACAGAGCCAGTTATCTCGTCATAGAAGGCAATTAGGTTAGTCAGGCATGACTTGCCCTTGGTGAATCCATGCTGACTATTCCTGATCACTTTCCTCTCCTCTAAGTGCATCAGAATTGATTCCTTGAGGACCTGCTCCATGATTTTTCCAGGGACTGAGGTGAGGATGACTGGCCTGTAGTTCTCCGGCTCCTCCTCCTTCCCTTTTTTAAAGATGGGCACAACATTAGCCTTTTTCCAGTCATCCAGGACCTCCCACAATCACCATGAGTTTTCAAAGATAATGGCCAATGGCTCTGCAATCACATCCGCCAACTCCTTTAGCACCATCAGATGCAGTGCATCCGTCCCCATGGACTTGTGCTCATCCAGCTTTTCTAAATAGTCCTGAACCACTTCTTTCTCCACAGAGGGCTGGTCACCTCCTCCCCATGCTGTGCTGCCCAGTGCAGTAGTCTAGGAGCTGACCTTGTTCATGAAGACAGAAGCAAAAAAAGTATTGAGTACATTAGCTTTTTCCACATCCTCTGTCACTAGGTTGCCTCACCCATTCAGTAAGGGGCCCACACTTTCCCTGCCCTTATTCTTATTGCTAAAATACCTGTAGAAACACTTCTTGTTACTTTTAACATCCCTTGCTTGCTGCAACTCCAAGTGTGATTTGGCCTTCCTGATTAAGGGGGAGGGATAGCTCAGTGGTTTGAGCATTAGCCTGCTAAACCCAGGGTTGTGAGTTCAAGCCTTGAAGAGGCCACTTAGGGGTCTGGGGCAAAAATTGGTCCTGCTAGTGAAGGCAGGGGGCTTGACTTGATGACCTTTCAAGGTCCCTTCCAGTTCTAGGAGATTGGCATATCTCCAATTATTTCACTCCTGCATGCCTGAGCCATATTTTTATACTCCTCCCTGGTCATTTGTCCAGTCTTCCACTTCTTGTAAGCTTCTTTTTTGTGTTTAAGATCAGTAAGTATTTCAATGTCAAGCCAAGCTGGTCGCCTGCCATATTTACTATTCTTTCTACACATCAGGATGGTTTGTTCCTGCTACCTCAATAAGGATTCTTTAAAATACAGCCAGCTCTCCTGGACTTCTTTCCCCCTCATGTTATTCTCCCAGGGGATCCTGTCCATCAGTTCCCTGAGTGTGTCAAAGTCTCCTTTTCTGAAGTCCAGGGTCCATATTCTGCTGCTCTTCTTTCTTCCTTTCTTCATCAAAAGATATTTGGCACCTAAAAGCCTTTGAGGATTGGGGCCCTCCTCTCTAGGTCAGCCATGAACCTACAAGCTGCTGAATGCTCTCAGCAAAGCACTCAGAGCCTTCAGCTTATTGAATTCTTGGGATCTGAAGGTACTGAGCAGATATCAAGAGATGCCCAGCACCTTGCAGGATCAGGCCATTTGTTCATAATCAGCCCTCACTCAGGAAAAGTCCCATTGACTTGAATGTCTTAAAGGACTAAAATAACAAGGTAAAGATTTGACAATGACTTCAGGATTTGGCTCCTGATTTTTTAAATAATGCTCAGGATGAGAGAGTCCTTTACATATATTGGAATAAAACACTTTTAAAAAAATTCTCTATTAGTTCCTAAAACAATAACAACACTCAGAGGATGACTGCACCCATCAGCACTGTGCTCACTAGATGCACGTTCCGGCACTAAAGCTGGGTTATTAACACAGTACTATACCCAACAGTAATTGAGTTCAGATGTAGTTTAATATGGGCACTTAGCATGGTCGATGCTGAACGCTCTAGTTCAGCAATATTTCTTTCAGAATTTTGTTTCTGACTTATTGTTTACATAGGCCAGATGAGCTTTTTCATTGTGGGGTAGATTATGGCTTGTCCTGCCTACTGGCACAATCTCTTGTGCTAGTGGCCCATACCACCACTTCCTGCATATATAGGAAAGAAGCAGTCTCCACAGAGTAACTATGTACCCTCCTCATGCAGACGAGCACAGAGGGCTGGGGACGTGTTGGAGTATTAATGACATAATGTGGCCAGAATTTCATGGAGCCTACGCAGTGTCAGATATTGACTTGCTATTGTTTATCCCTTCTGCAGAGCAATGGAGAGACTAGGAGGGAGATGGTGACTCTCAAGATTGTCCTGGGCTTCTCCTGGGACAGTGCAACAGGCTACCTGTTACTACGGACTAGATCACAAATTCTTTTCAAGATACTTTTTTGTCTTTCAGGAATAGTGGAGTGGACCATTAGTTTGCTTGTAACTGTTGGTTATGCTATATGTTACTGGGGAGCAAATACCTTTCTCCACATATATACCCTCGAAGTGATGCCCTGTGGCTACACTTGCATTTCAAAGCGTTGTCGCGGCAGCGCTGCCGCGGCAGCGCTTTGAAGCGCTAAGTGTAGTCAAAGTGCCAGCGTTGGGAGAAAACTCTCCCAGCGCTGTCCGTACTCCACTTCCCTATGGGGAATAACGGACAGCACTGGGAGCGCGGCTCCCAGCGCTGGGGCTTTGACTACACTGGCGTTTTGTAGCGCCGCAATTTGCAGCGCTGCAGAGGGTGTGTTTTCACACCCTGCTGCAGCGCTGCAAATTTGTAAGTGTAGCCAAAATAGAATAACATTGCTTCATGAGACTCTCTTATTGACTGGTACCACAAAGCTTTTCCTGGAAATACAGCCTTTCAGTGACAACATAAGATGTCAGATACTGGTATCACAACAGGACTGTTGTAGAAACTGGGACTGTGAGGGGCTTTGGCAAATTACTGTGGGGGAAACATTGATGGTACTGATTGGTAGTAGGTATTCAGGTTTTACACTCTCTTTAGTTTTACATCCATTTTTTCAGAGGAAGTTACAAATCATATCTATGGTTACCATTTCAAAGATATTTTGAAGTACATACAAAGCTAGTTTGAAATTTTGACTAATATACTTTCAGTGCTGGTTTAATTCAGGGCTGATTAATTTCAGGAAATCTCATTCTGTCACTATAAATTATGCTATACTGCTCCTCTATTAAACCTACAGGTTTCGCTTCTGTTTTGCACAACAGATGTTTTTAATTTCACTGCCTTCTACAAATTAAAATATTACACCAAGCTTGTTTTCTATTAATATATGTTTTAAATGTTATTATTTACTTCTGCATTATATTTTAGTAACACATTGAAATAATAAATAAAAGCAGGCAAAATGAAAAACTATTCATTATTTACATTTGCATATGTTCAAGGAGTTTCTAGAAACAATCATGAACACTTTCACCTATGGTACTACTTAAAATCTTGCCACAGCTGTTAGAATTCAATTGCTAAATTAAATGGTATTTCACATCCACAAGTAATTCATTTTTTTAAAAATGGGCAAAACTCATTCCTGATGTAATTCTAGTGAAGACAGAGTTACACCAGGTATAAATTTAACTGAATGTTTGTAGACATATATAAATGCTTCTCAAAATGATTCCTAGGCACTGGTAAAATACCTTTAGACCAAATTTGGTACTTCCAAAAGAAAATGGCATAATTCTGCACTAGATTACACCTCACATAATCATATTCATTTCATTCAGAATACATGGGATTTTGAATTCATATATACTAGTGCATATCAGGAGTTACTCCAGTGAAATCAGTGGCATCACTGTGGTAAATGAGTTAAAAAACCTGATGCATGTGTGTAACTCAGCCCAGAATTGTCCTAGGAGGTTTAACTTTGGAGTCTTTTTACATGCCACGTCCATTCCAAATGTTAACACTGATGTGACTTTGTGTTTTAATAGTGATCTCAGACATTCCATCTCCCCTCCCATACAGTGCCTTCTAGAATACTGTTGCAGAAGATTTGTTATTGCAGGACGTGTGAAAGTTCTTTTCAATTTAATCTCATGTCTAAAATAATCTATAATTGGCCCTTCAATCTAGCTATCAAATTTGGACGTGTGTGTGGGTGAGGTTGAGGACAGCTGGTGGCCATATCCAGAAATTGTATAGAAAAAAATCAGAAATTTTCATTGTAAAGAACATACATTTCAATCACTGCATATATAGCTAGTTACCTAGAGCTAATTGGGAATAAATTATTCCATGAATTCAGCATTTTGTTTACAGAGTGCTCATGAGCCGACCTTGTTTACTCCTAACATATTTTCAGAATAGTTATGTGGACAAGTTTAACCTATGAGGGGAACAGCTGTTTCTGAAACATTCATGTGAATATAAACTACTTCCGGAGAGTGTTCATCAGTGCTAACAGTAAAGGTCTTGATTCAAACTGAATAACCATTCAGAAATACAGTGAAAGTCCATGTGCACTGTGTTTGGGTATTTGACCTGCTCTGCTATTACCATTTGTATTAAATGTTACATACTATATTATTGTAAGATGTGTATTATGTGTGTGTTTCTGCTTGGACTTACAGTTGAAAAAGTTAATAGCTAGATTTGTTTCTGGCATGTTGGGAGCGGTAGCAAAAAATCTTAGGGTGATCAGATTCTTTTGGGGCTTAGTCATATGTGCATTTATCACCATACACAAGTTTGCTTTCACACATAGTCCCATTGAACTCAATGACAGTGTGCATGGAAGTAACTGAATGCAGGATCAGCCCCATTAACTTTTCTCTTTGTATGCATAATGGCTGTAAACAATTGTTAAATTAGAAAATGTTTCAAAGTGATCAAAAATGATCACAGGCATCTGACGAAATGGGTATTCACCCATGAAAGCTCATGCTCCAATACGTCTGTTAGTCTATAAGGTGCCACAGGACTCTTTGCTGCTTTTACAAAAATGATCACTAACTGAGACTGGAGTTTTGGGGTGAAGTTTAAACTTGAAGAGGAAGGTTTCAGTGAACTGTGATTCCTTCTCTTTCCGAAGCTATGTGCTGACTTTTGCGACATGTGCTCTTCCAGAATGTCTTAATGCCATGTAGGAGTTAAGCTATCTTAAAATTTCTTATTGTTTGTGCTTATTTTCCAGCAAGACAGTGTGGAAATTATACTGGCCTTAGTACTTATTTTCCTCTCCAGCTCCAGGTATGAAAGCATTGCATTTTGTATTACAGCAAGATCGTTCTAAGAGATTCTCATATTTGAAAACTGAAGTACACTATCTGCGTAATGGCTGTTTGCTCTATTAACCTTCTGTTAATATTTTTAGATTCTTCCCCTCTCCCCCAGCTCCAGGTCATTTCAATGCTGGGAGGAAGAGAGGAATTATTTCTTCTGAAACAGGAGTTATCCAAATACACTACATAATGGTGATTATAGCAGCAAAATAAGGCAGCAACACATCCACTACACAACCCTAGTAGCTACTTTGAAAGGAAGCATCTGTATTCATGTAAGAGGCTGTATGATGATGAGTTAAAAATATCTTACAACTGCTATGCTAAGAAACTAACATTTCTGTGCTTTGGATCAGAGACTTGACATTTGGCAAGAAGTTGCCCTAGTGTCAGGGATGGACATTTTGACATCCTTGTACAATCTGCCCAAGCTATAAACCTCTGACAAATCTCAATTTCCATGTGCTCAGTAGAGACATGTTAGAGTTTGGCAACTAAATTCTCTGAAGATTCCATCTGCTCTGAGCGTGGTTCATCCCCTCTTATGTACAAACAAGATAGCATATGTGTCAACCCTACAGAGCAACTGAGCATGCTCCTTTCCAGGACTGTGCAGACTCATCAGTGCTTTCCCTGCAATTGCTGTTTCCAGCTGCTGACATGGTGCCAGACACTAGAAATGAAAGCAGAGAGAAACTTGACTCAAATGCAAAGAGGTGAGGAACATTCTTGGGGAACGTGTAGCAAAACATGGCAGAGGAGAGAGGGTTAGGAGAAGGTGTAGGGAGGGAGTAGAAGCTGGAGAGGGGAAGGAGAAAATTTGGGGATAAAATGATAGAGTGGTAAAAATAGCTATGGTGGGGAGGAGAAAACAATTCAAAACAGCCTAGAAGAACTTAAAGATCATCAAAATCATGATCAGAGGATTATTGCTAACATCTAGACAACATTATATATTGTAGGAGATGATAAAATGATTCAAAATGGAGAGATTTTTGTGAGAAAAGATAGGAAATCATAGGGCATTTCAGCTACCTAAGCAATACTCATTCTAATTAGAAAGCGACTTCCCAAAACCTTGAACTTCAGATCTGATTTGCAGTTCAGATCCATATTGTAGAGATCATTTGGACAGAGATATAAATCCAAACTTCCTCTGTGATTGAAGAGGTTCACATCTGGTGTTCTGAAATACCTGGATGAACATGCAAACTTCTACAAGCATTAGTTTTGCATGCCTTAAGAAAGGTTCTGATATTTGCCTCTGTAAATAAATAGATGGCAGAGACATCTAGAGATGTAGCACTTGGCCTAGTTTTAAACAGCACAGATGATAAAAGTGCTGAGGTGAAGATATTGTAGGATGCGACATAGCCAACAGCCAAAACAAATTAATGAGCTTCAGGGTAAATATTAAACTGGTAGGATGAGACCAATATATTTATAATAGGAAAGACAAAGAGGAATAAGGCCATTGTATACGTCAGTAAGATCCATTGCAATATACTTACCTTTGGTTCAGAACATCATGAACTGAAGTCCTATGCAAGGTCTTGAGTTTATGCAGTATAGGACTTTTGTAGAGCAGAACTGGTAGAGATGTCATCTGTCAGAATTAAACTTTAACCAGAATTGGCATGCCCCCTTAACAAAGATATTAAACAGAAGTCCCTTCTGGCCTTCTCTGATTATTGACCAGGTAGGAAGCTGAAGATCTCACAGCTTTGTTCAGAAGACTAGAAAGTAACTCTGGGTTTCTACCTAAAATTCTGTCATGCTCAATAAAATAAGTCCTAATGGCCAAAACCCTATGTCAGCTACTGCTCAGTTCTTAAAGACTACTCATTTATTAGCCACAAATACACAAAAACAGTGTCAAAATGATTATGCTTTAAAGAGTTTTGAGTATCTGGAAATGCAATTAGAGATTCTTAAAAATAAAACAAACTCAAGAAATTGAGTGCATGACTCTGAAATAAGGGAAGGACAAATTAATGGTTGTAGAGCTTTTTATTTACTGGAATGAAGGGGAAAGGCCTGAACAGAGTGGAGATATCATACCCTTTCAATAGATATCTGTTCTGTGGAATGAAAAGTAGATTTGTACCTTTTAGTTGTTGGTTTGTATACTTATTTGCATTTCTATTTGTTTCAGATAATTATTAATACAGTATATAATAAAATATTTACATTTATATTCCTTCTTGTTTCGTGTTTAATATAAGGGTAAATGAATGCACTACTTTTATGTCCTTAAACTTTGAAAACATTATTAGAAGATACTGTAAAAAGTCTTCATCAGGGTATATTTCAAGACCTTTTTACTATCGTCTACCAATGTACAATTATAATATATTTCCTGTTTTATGGCAAGAGAACAATACATACATATTTCTCATGTACTAAACTATGCATAATTTGTCAAGGACAAAAACAATTTTAAACTAATCGGAGAGTTGCATCCCAAATTCAGTTTTTTTCATCATCCTAAATAAAGAATTGTGAGAAGGGAATGACATATACCTCATCTAAATTCCTTGTATATGGCACCAGCTCACCTAGAAACCCTGAGATGAAAACATCCTTCTCAGTTCACTGCATTAGTGTACATAAGCTCCCCAGCTCAATTTCATATCAACATTCAGTGAGGGACCAGTACTAAGAAAGCTGCAATTTCAGTTTGGTATTAAATATAGCAGCATGCAACTTTTCAGCACAACTTTTCCTAATTACAATCACAGGAGCAGTGCATCTTATTCCTCATGCACTAGAAGTATTTGCCTCAATATCTTTCTTAGAATATACCATCCAATAGCCTTGTATATACATTACAAAAATATTCTAAACAAAGAAAATAGATCCACAAATCTCACTCTGGTAAATCTGAATCTTTCCCCCATGACTTTTTATTATAAAAGAATTAAAATACATCTGTCTGAAATTAGTTAAATTTTCCTGAGTTAACATTCACTTGGAAACTGATTTCATTTTCAAGATCAGGGCTGAGAAAATAATGCAAAAAACATATTTGCAAGGATTCATTTAGAAAAAAGTCCACAGAATCTGGTTAATGTTTGCTACCTCTTTTATTTGTTTTTCACAAATATTAATGAATGTGGGATATTGTTAGTGATAATATTTGAAGAAAGGAAAAATGTTGTGAATACTTATACAAATATTTGCATGCATATTCACGTTGAACGTATTTCCAAGGCCATCTTGAAAGCTGGTTGTGAGTCATCTAGCCAGGAAGCAGAAACAACATATTGATATAGGTAACTATAACACACCACAAATCCCAAATTGTGATTAGCAAATGTGTGAAACAACTGTTACAGTGAGTAGTGTGCGAGCTATTGATTAGCTGAAAGAGATTCCTATATACCCCGGTGAATAATGTCAAGCAACAAACTGATTCATATATATCAAAGGCTGTTCACGAATAATTCATGAATCAAAAAAGGGCAGGATTAATTGCTTAACTTGCTATTTGTGAATAGTTCACTCACTCTTATTTCAGATCATCCTCCGTGATTTCAGTTTTTGAAAATGTTACCTAATGAAGCTTTATGACTACCACTTTGTGCTGATTAAATACCATAATCCTCTTCTTGTGCAGGTCCCTGGTGCACCCCACTTTTTATTAAAAATGGCGTCTAATGAAGTTCATGCAGCGTTGCTGGGCAATTATTACTTACAGTCGGAAATGAAGCTGAGTTCCAATCCATTTGCATTTATGTTCTGAAATTAAATGATTAATGTGGGTTTTTACACATTTTTAGGTTTAATTTTTCAGCCTAATGAAACCATAAATTTCAAGTGCTAAAAAAATCTTATCATCTCTTATTTAATTCAGTATATAATTGAGAACATGCTTTCACTACAGATGAAGAGGCCTTTTTAAATTTAAATTAATTTGGGATTTAGCTGAACTAGTAGATTAAATGCTACAGAATGTCTGGTATTTACTATGCTTAATTTTAGTCTTTAAATTAATAATGTGAATTTTTTGAATTTCACAATATTAAAATATTTTCAAAAGAGCTATCAGTATTTTCCTCTGGGTGTATTGTGTTCACTATCTGTGCTAAAGGATACATGGTAAATGCAAGAAAATAAGTTAGTACAAAAATTCTGCTACATTGACAAACATCTGGTACAAAATGTTGTATACTACTTTTAGTTCAAGCATCATATCTGCAAACACATAGCTAAACACTTAATCTAAGCATGGCATATGTGTTTTTATCCCCTTTTTCCCTATCTGGAACGAACAATCTCTGAAGAGCTAGTACAAAAATATTGTCAACAGAATTAAGAATGGTGCTAGCTATGGTCACCAACACCTGGCAGGCAGAGCATCATCAGGAAAGGTTAGGGGTTAGCAAAAGAAGGCTGCGTTACAACGAGCCTCAAAATGGTCAAAAATGTTATCTTTAGAAACCTCAGATATTTTACAAAGGTTTCTGCCAGCCATAGCTTCAGGCAGGGAAAATGATAATCAGGTCAAGAGGAAGTCCAATTTCTTCATTCCAATATCCTGTGCTGATGAAAAGTTCAGTTTGCTATTTTTCCTGTAAACATACATTCAGCGTCTTACGCTTAGGAACTAACAAAATGATGGTAGTATATTTAGCTCAGCAGTTGTCCCATCAGTGTCTACTGATTACTTACAGCATTTTAGCTTGAGCTGCAGGGGCAACCTACAATCATTTCCCTTAGCTCATGATCATTGTGCTCCTTTTGGTCTGATAGTTCAATATTCAATTGCTCTGGAACATTACAGTCCATCTCTCGTGGCTACCTTAGTTGTACTATGTTGGAACTATCTCGCAGATCTTTCTGTGAGGTGTTGTAATGTGCCACAAGATTTATCCTATGATGGATTTGATGGCAAGATGCTTAGCACCATCATATTAGTCTGACAGAGACGGATGATTTGGAAAAGGATCATCATTAAATAGGTGTTAAAAGGTGCAGCACGGTCTCCAACAACAAAGTATATTTATTATGAAACAGTGTCTTCAACAGCATCACAGATTATAATAATAAACAATAATTTATAAGATTGTAATTTACAACCACTGCTTAGCCATTAGTCAGCCCCCATGCAGCTCTCCAGGGGCAATTTTTCCTGCAAGACCAGACCTGAGAATTAAGATTTGGAACAGGTGCCTGGGTTTTCAACTCCTGCATATGTGACAATGTGTTTTGCATCACAAATGATCTATAGATTGATTCCCAACAGGACACTCTTGTATAATTAATAAGACTATGGGAATAGGAATGAGTGTTCATTTCATCAAACAGCACCCAGGACTGATGACAAGTTAGTTATATCATGAGACTCTCTCATTACTTACTGCTGCTGGTGCTAGACTTCAGAGACATTAATGTAATGATTAAAATATCCAGATAGTGGTATTTAGAGGAGACAGAAGCAGCAGAATGGATTGCTTTACCTGTGGTGTCTCCAATAGTTCTCTGAAAAGCACTTGTAGACAGGCATTGGAGGCAGTGGTCACTCTGATCACTAGAGGTTTCACCATGAGCATTTTGTGTTTGACTCAGCGAGTCCTTTATAACTTCTCACAGTAATTCAGGATGCATTGCCTAGAAATCCTTGTCTGTGCCTTCTACATGTTTCCTTCTTTCCTGAGACTGGCCACAAATCTGAGGCTGCTTTAATGAACTAATGTAGATCAACTGATATATGGGTTGCTCACCTTGGCATAGGACTTGCCATTGCCTTTGAAGGCACAAAATGTTTGCTGCTAAATAACTACTTGCACCCACATGCTCTCCTTTCAAACTTACACTGAAGATACATATTTTTAAAATCATGCCCCAATAATACCCCGCCTGTCTCATGTAATTATTAGTGCTTATATTCAACTTGTGTCCCACCGCAAGCAAAAGCACCAGGCTATATCCTCAGCAATGGAGTTATGCCATGTTACACTAGCTGCAGAACTGGCCCACAGTTTGTGTCTGTTACTATGGGTGTAACTGTCAAAATTAGTGCTAAATACATTGAAAATTTAGCCCTACATACGTTTCATGGCTGACTGACTTGCTGAGCTTAGAAAACAATAACTAGAGGGAGCTCATTAAAGCTTTTGTCCACTTTTAACTTTAATGAATATTCCCTCAACAGAGCTTGAATAATACAGACAAAAAATGTCTGTAAACATTACAGAGATGATATGGTTATGGTTACAAATAACTGGTATTAGACACCATTGTTTTGATCTAATTCTGGACCACTCAGATCAGGGACTCTGAATACTTGAGAATGAATTCCTTAATGTAATGTGACTACACGTTATGGAAGCACTTGGCCCAGAAAGACACACTTCATATGAAAATTTACTCCCATCTCAGAGGTTACTGTATATTTTGTATTTCTTTAGCCAACACAACCAGAATACTATTAATGCAATAATTCAGGGGTTCATAACTCTCTGTTCTCTATGGGTAGTGGATTGGATTTAGCATCATGGGACAAATTCTGATCTCAGCTGCACTGATGTTAAACCATATTAAGTCTATTGACTGAATATGAATAAAATTTGTAAATTCTAGACCCAATTCAGTAAAGCACACACTTAAATCTAAGCACACACTTAAATCTGTCCTTATTCACCCAAGCAGTTAAGCACATACTTATGCACTTTGCTTAACAGTGAAAAACTGCTAAACCAGAGCCTTTATTATTTTATTTCTTATTTATTAATTATTATTATTGCCCTGGTTAATGCTATAAATACATTGAAAATTTAGCCCTACATATGTTGCATGGCTGACTACACTCAGGGAAGAAATAATAACTGCTATACCAGGGCTATAATTATAATACATACTATAGCACAAAGCTAGATATTGAAACTGAAATCAGCATTTGGCACAATATTTATGTCTATATGAAAACTGTGTGAAATCTTTCATTAGTATTACAAATTAACTCATTTTGGCTTTCCACTTGTATGGAAAAAATGGATGGTTTTCACAAATGCATCTTTGGAAGTTTCTGCCATAAATGAAAGGCTGTTTTTGTATGTATTTTTGTGTTTTAATAAGTCAAATGCTGGAAAAATGACATTTCAAAAAGAAAGCACAGTTTTGCACCTCAAAAAATATGAAATTTTATACAATTAAGGAAATGATCATAGAAATGTAGGACTTGAGAGATCATCTAGTCCAGCTCCCCCATGCTGAGGCAGGGCCAAGTATTCCTAGACCATCTCTGATGGGTGTATGTCCAAACTTTTCTTAAAAGCTTCCAGTGATGGAGATTCCACAGTCTCCCTTGGTAACCTGTTCCAGTAGTTAACTGTCCTAATAGTTAGAAAGTTTTCCCTGATATCTAATCTAAATCTCTCTTGCTGCAAACTAAGCCCGTTACTTCTTGCCCACCATCCTCTTTACAGCAGCCCTTAATATATTGGAAGACTATCAGGTCCCCCTCAGTTGTCTTTTCTCAAGGCTAAACATACACCATTTTTTGTAACCTTTCTTCATAGGTCAGGTTTTTTAAATCTTTTGTAGTTCTTCTTTACATTCTCTTCAATTTGTCCACATCTCTGAAGCATTATCTACCACTTTATTTATTATTTCTTTGGGTGTTACAAAATATTCGTCAGCAATATTATCGTTCAGATAATAGGTCATTAAAAATTCAATCAAGTATTAGAACAAACTAAAGAATATGCAGCTTTGAGGAGGGTTTTCAATTATCAACTGATTTTGCCACATCTACAATTTGAATTATTCTTAATATTTCAGTGGTTCGTTGCTAGTGTGGTTACTGTAGCTCTCACGTTGGAGCTCTCACATTGCTTTGCCACAGTTTAATTCTTTCCTTTATCTCAGCAGTAACAGTTTGTCACCTTAGATAAGTGTTCTTCTGATACTGTTCCTGTCAATTACAGAGTTCCCAGGAGCTTTTTTATAAGGCTCCTTGATCTTATAATGTAGATTATTATTTCTAAGAAGGTGATACTAAGAATTCTTTATTTAATTTCCAGAAAATACTTTTTCTTTATCCTGTCTTAGTGAAGTTAACATACTGGATGGCTCAGGATGTTTTTAAAATAAATGCAATTCAAGTATAATAAAATTATGTAAATGCTAAGTTTGGTATAAAATGTAAACACAAAAATGATGGGAAATTCATAAATTAAGGCTCCTAGAGAAACCTTATCTCTTCCCCCACACATGTATTTCTTTTGATGTAGGATCCAACTCAATTCAGATGTAAGCATGTGCAACTAAATGATAGTTTCAATAAGAATTTCACTCACTTACAAGCTGGCAGAAGTTAGTTCACTGTGTTTAATTGTTAAAGGATCATGTAACATAACAGAAGCAAGATGACATATTATAGATAGTTCTGCAGATTTTCAATGAGTGACATCATCTTTAAAATATACAGTGTGTAAGGGCAAGACCAGTATAACCTCTTGCTCTGGTCTGAACTAAAACACTCCCTGACCCCACTGTTATTTCAATTTACTATGATTCACATTTCATTTGAGGATGCACTTATGTATTCACTATTAGTTATTTTAACTGTTAACATTTTATAAATGGCTGTGCAGTAGAAATGATTAAAAAGCTAAAGAGTATTATTTATGCTGACTAAGGATGTTGAGTTGTGCTCAACATGAGTAAACATTACAGGCTCTGTGAATGATATATAACTACAATATGCACTATAATACTGTCAAAGACACCTGTCCCAGATCCCTCAATACCATGCTTAATCATCCCTTGCCAAAATGATGCTCTAAAGGTTTCACCTCTATGGTATAGTCTCTCCAGTTTGTTTTAGAATTAGACAAGAAATTCACTGTGCCCTTGATTCTGTAATTAAAATATTTTCTCGTATGAGCAAGGCAACTCCATCCATAATGGACCAGTTCTTTTTCTGGTAACATGCTTCTGTAGCGGGGCAGTTACCCCGCTCCTGAGAGAAAAGGCTAGGCTGATTGGGGAAGAAGCCACAGCTGGGGCCATGCTCCAATCAGGCCACAGCTGGCCCTATAAAAGGGTTGTGAGCCAGGAGCTAAGTCTTCTCTCTCCAGCCTTGGAGGGAGAAGGACCTGGTTGCCTGGGAGCTCAGGGGATGGAGCAGCGCTTGGGGAAAGGCAAGAGGATCTGGGGAGCTCCGGCCTACCAACTCCCCAGGTTGCGGGCCTGGCTAAAGTCCAAAACAGGTATTGGGGTTGCAAAGGCTGCAGCCCGGGTTTAGGCAGCTGGTCTGACCCCCTTGCCAATGATGAGTGGCCTTTTACAGACTGCAGTTTGCCCCAGTGAGCGGGGGCTAGATGATGACTCGCAGTAACCACTGAGGCAAGGTGGGGATAGATGGTTGGGTATAAAGATGTATAAGAACATAAGAATGGCCCTACTGGGTCAGACCAAGGGTCCATCCAGCCCAGTATCCTGTCTGCCAACAGCGGCCAATGCCAGGTGCCCCGGAAGAAGTGAACCTAACAGGCAATGATCAAGTGATCTCTCCCCTGCCATCTTTCTCCACCCTCTAACAAACAGAGGGAGTGTCTTTGTCCAGCTCAGGGGGGAATGGAAAGTCCCACCATTCACTGAGCTGGGTCCATTGTCATGGGCATATGTGTCTTAGTATCCTCGTAGAGTCTGCCAAGTGCTATTGCTGTGCTTTGTTGATAATCGCCCGAAGTCTGCTGTGCTGGCTGTCTGCGCAGAGCTGGGGCAGCACACAGAGAGAACACACACATGCAACCTAACATCTACAACCACCTGTGAGTAGTCCAACTGATTTCAGCCTTCAGTAGTGCAAAGTGACTTCAGCTACATGCTACTACTTACAGTGTGTAACATTAAGACCATGCCTAAGTCTTTGGGCCATAGGGCTTATTGTCATAGTCAATGGGACAACTCACTCTGACTATGACATTAGTAAGCATTATATGTGGCAATGTTTTCCAGACTGGACAATAACTCAAACAACTAAAAAATATGTTGTACTCTAAAGATAATATTTGCTTCCACATTAAGAGCAGGCTTTCAGCCTTAATGTATTTTCCTTTCAAAAATAGAGTTGACAATAAAAGGGGCTCTCAGCCTAGTATGCTTCTGGAATAAGGTAGAGTTGTGCTGGTTATGAGCCTTCACTCGCAAGAAGCAGTTGCCGGCATAGTAAAGGGTGAGTTTATACTTTGCACATCTCCATGCAAGTCCAGGGTCCCAAGCCACTAAAGAGGCTGCTGAACAGAGAATTACTTTTCCCCTCATAACTTCTGTCAGAGACAAATGAAGATGAACTATGAGATGAGAGCATTGGAGCTCTCTGAAGAGCAGGATCCCAAAATGGATTCTTATGTTTATGTCCAGCCTATTTCAGACTCATCCCTTTTACAACTTCTATCCTATATAATTTCTGACATAATTCATACAGGAGACAAAACACTGCTGCAGCCTTCTATGAACTCAACAGTTAAATCTTTTTACCATTTTAGGATTTATATACAATAAGTTAGCACTAAGAATTTTCAGAGCATATGATTTTATTCCTGAATTTGCTGCCTGGTAATCAAAACATTGGGTAGAAGATTACACTTTTTATATGTACGATATAAAAGGTAGGCACTTCATAAAGAACTATTCTTGAAAGGCAGTCTAACTCCTTATTTCATAGGATTTGCTGATACTGGTGTTCTTGTGGTTCTTACCACCTTCCATTTTCAAACATACTGTACTTTATATCTTCAAGGCTTTTAACTCTGATGTCTCATGGTTGTAGAGCTCTCTCCCAGCTGAGTTTGCTGCAGTTTGAAATGCAATGTTTGTGTTCTTATTTGACTTTTTGACTCATGAAAGTATCAGTTCATTTATACTGTCTGTAGAGTAAGCTGATATGAACAATGTATTTGTAGATTTCATTGGAGAATTTTGTAAAGCAGTTGAGATGGTATCCAATATCTGCAGCTACAGCAACTGTGTGCACCTGTAAAATACCTGCATCATAGCTGTCTGTGAACATTGCTGGTACTTCTGAGAATACAACCCCAGCACATAATTAAAAATAAATAACAAAAAAACATAACATAAGGCCTGATCCAAAGCCCTTTCAGCCAGTGGAAAGACTCCCATTGCCTTCAAGAGGCTTTGGATCAGATCCTTATAGAGCCCTAGAGTCTACAGCAGCCTTTGTGTTTGTTCAGCACCCAGCAAAAAGGGGCCCTGATTGGAGCTTTTGGGTGCTACTGTATTACAAATAACTAAGGCTACGTTAACTTCCCTTAGGTTACGTTAACCGTAACTTCCAGAGACCTCCATGACATTCTCAGGGGTTGTGGGACTCAAACTCTGGAGCTGGCAGCCAGCAGGGCCCTAGAAGGGTTCTGACAGCAGCAGCAGTGACAGGCAATAGGGGGTCCCTGCAAGATTCCAGTGACAGGTGACAGACTCCTGAGGGGGCCCTCCACAGGCTTCCAGCGACAGGTGATAGCCTCGCGCTGGGGGAGGGGGACACCTCGGGCCAGCGGCTGGGGGTATCCTGTTTTCTCTTTGGGAAATACGGTCACCCCACAGCTCCAAGCCACAATAGTGGTGGGGGAAACTGTGGAGCCGCGGCAGCAAAAGTCACAGACAGGTCACAGCTTCTGTGAATCTTTGTTTATTGCCCATGACCTGTCCATGACTTTTACTAAAAATAACCATGACAAAATCTTAGCCTTACAAATAATAAAATAATAAACGATAAATGAATATTTAAAATTAAATGTATGCAATGCAATTTTTTATTATTAATTAGCGTTTAAATGAACATCTGTATATTTTACTACCATTAATGCAAACTAATAAAGACATCTATATTTCAATTATTACAAAATGCTTCAGAGCATTTCTTGCTTTTGAATTACACGGGGGGTGGGAAAGGATGTTTGGCAGATAATCACTTATCTGTCCCTTCCCGTTTATCCGTCATCCACAACTTGGGTTGTAAGACTGCTACCCAACACTTTTTGCCCTACCACTTTCACTCTGTGATACAGTTTACACTCATAGCTGTCTCCTTCTAACCCAAGTTGTGAATGGCAGATAAATGGGGAGTGACAGATAAGTGATTATCTTCATTTTATTATTCTTGATATAAATTTTTTTCTTTCTAAAGAATTAAATGAATACAACCAAAGAAAGGAAGCTGTTGACAAGAAGCCATCAAAGGAATGCCTTCCTTTTCATTTGATGTTAAATAAACTGGGGAGGCACAGTAGGTAGAGAGTTTTGTCTCCATTCCCTCTGTTTGATTTTTGCTTTTGTTTTCTAGCGATAGAGTTTTTTTGCTTTTTTTTTTTTTTAGTAGGATACGATAGGATACAATACAGATGGCAGAGAATAGCTCTGCTGGACGCTTTCTTTTCTTTTCAGCTATTACCTATATGAAAAAAAAAGGAAATACAATCAAAACACATGGCTTTTCTTTCATTTTTATGTTCTAGTTGGAGAGAAGGTTATTCAAAGAAAGCAAGAAAAAACACCTCATCTGTTTTCTGTTCTTAAATAAATCTGTAATTTACTGAGATTTGCAAGAGTGCTAGAAAAAATGCTGTAAAGTCTCAATTCTGTACTCAATTGTTGCAAAACAGGAATGTGAAGGAGACAGTGGGCAGCTCCTACATATGTTGCCCCCAAATGGACACATTTTGAATAAAAAGCCTTATGCCTATCATCAGTCCTCCTTTGCCCTGTGCATCTGTCTGCAGTGTTCCTGGCATGCTTCAAAAGCCATGGAAAGCACACATCACTTAGCTCTGTTTGATTATTGGTAAAGGATATAGGTAGGGATTCCATTCTGTGTCTTGGGTAGAACCCCAGGACCTTGTCATCTTGTGAAATTGATTCGGGGAAGAACAGATTGCTTCATGACAAAACCAGACTCATGGGAGTATCTGTTCAGCATACAAGATGAGTCCCTGGCCAAGTTTTCCCACAGAATGTTTAAAACAATGATTCTGGATTACATGATCGATATCTCTCTCTCTCTCTGTATATATAAAAACACTGGGAAGTTTCAGTGGAGGTAGGGAACACAGGTCTCTCCATGCCAATATCATAGACAACCAGCTTTTTGGTTAATGGAGAATTTCTTCCATTTTACCAAAAAAGGACTGAGGAAAGATCAGAGTAAGAGGTCAACCGATATTTCTGGAAGTGAAATGTGACAATAATACATTCCTGGCTACCATGCTACAAATCAACCCACCTAAGCCAGCACCCGCCCCCCCCTGTAGAGATGCCACTGTTTCCATTGTCAGTAGTCAGTGACCAAAGCAATGGCTCTCCTATTCCACATGCCCTGTTCTCAGAAGCAGTGGCAGGTACAGACAATCAGCTCAATTGGCAGCATTATGATTTAATCAGCCTAGTGTAAAAAAACAAACAAACAAAACTAAATTCTCCTGCACCAGGACTACCAAAGAGCATGGCCAATGTGATTATGAGTGATATAAAGGAATCATATAATACTGCCATCTTATATATAACTCCACCTATCCACACCTCAGCTGTTTTTATAGTCTCTGAAAAATTGAGGTTTGCAGATTATTAGCAGAATTAGGAGCAACAAGCCTATCCGTTAATGTCCCATAATCAAGTACTCTACATCGTGCAGCTGCACGTTCCCTCCCCTCTCTCAACTCCTCTTCCCCGTGTCTCATTGTCCTTCAGCCTCTGACCTTCCATCATCTTCAGAGGAAAACCAGCTGGCCCTTACCCTTACTGGCTCTTCACAGTTGAACCACTCAGTATCCTGTGTCTTCCAAGGCCTGAGAAGGCCCCTATATCTTCTGGTCAGGGGTGTGCAGCGTGTTTTCCCAGAGGCACAGGTGCTACCACTGCTCAATTAAACAATTTAACTCTGGGGTTGCACTGGACCTACAGAAATCCCAAATTGCACAATGCTATTAAAAAAAAAACCCACCAAGCATCAGAATATTACAGTAATACAGCATCTTGAGTCTTGACTTTTTCTCTTTAAGAAACAGAAAAAGGGCTAAATTCTGACTCTTGATGTGTATGTGACTCCTGCATGCAACTGAGGACAGAATTGGGCCTGTAGATTTAATTACTGCTTTAGGGTCTTCTATTGGAAGAGATGAGATAAAACAAGCCACTAGAAATGCAAAAGGCCCACATTTATATGGTTTCATGTATAAAGCTTTTAAATGTTTTCAAGGCTTCCTTGCTCAAAAACTGGAACTTAGTTAAAGACATTGAATCTAAAATGACTTCAAGAGGAATGCTATGGAGGAATTATTCAATGATCCTCAAGCCAGATTGAGACTCACTTCTTTGTCCCAATTAACTCCCTGTGTTTCAACAGTTCTCATTCAAAGATGTTAGCAAAGGATTTATGGCCAAATTTGTCACTTATTTCTATCTGTACAAACCCAGACTTTTTGAGAGCAAAAGTTGTCCCATAGAATCTAAAACTGAGGGGAAAAATCCTCTTATCTTTTTCTCTTCTATACTGGCTTTATTAAATGTAGATTTCCTCTGAATATTGGATGCATACCAAATAAAATATATTATTCAGAGCACCATAATTATCAGCAGTATGAGTGTTTGGCAAATACCTCAAATATAATCACTAGTATTGTGAGTAAAGAAAATAATTTTAAGTGTATTGCCTACTGTGCTTGACATTGAGTTGAGCATAGCACCTAAGTTCACTTGTCCAATTACTATAAAGAAAAATAGGGACATTGAGGATCAAATTCAGCCCACAAGTAATTAATGCAAGTCTGTTATCTGACTTCAAGATTTGCATCTGCTTAGATGATGGCTCAATTTGGCCCTCATTCTTCTAAAGGTAGACAGGATACTATACATATCTGACCATCACTCATGTCAGATACCAAAAGATATTTTACTTATTTGAGTAAGAAAGAAAAGTCTTCAGAACTGAATCAAGCTGTTCTTATTACATGATTATAACTAACTGTTAAAAGAGAGAGAAAAATACAAAAACTGAATCATTTCCAACTGTTAAAAAAGAAAATCAATATAAGAAAAATATAAGAAACAATAATGAAATGAAGAGCTGCTTTTAATTTGCCAACTTGGCCACTATTTGCAGCATGACTTCACTATTGGTATCCAAGAGATGTTTCAAAATGGAACAAGTCTTCGAAGTAGCTGCCGGTTTTAGATAGCAAGTATCTTCAGCTGCCTAAAATTGCTAAAACCATTTAATCATATAGGCTTAGGGTATTAGTTCATATTTCTCAAACCAAGAGCAAGCAAGCAGTAGCTAAAAGTAGCATGAATTGCACATTTTCATTATAGTTCTGCTTCTCTATGTGTCATCTTCACTCTTGGCGTCTTACTTACACAGCCAGCTACAAGATTTATACCAAACTGTAAAATAGCACGGCTACCTCCACTGGTATTGAGAGGGAGATATGGAGGACTGATGTGATCAGAATAATTACTGACATTTAAGCTTCTGGTGATGAAGGAAAATCCTTGGAGAATAAACTCAACACGAAAAAGATACTTCTGAGCAGTATACTGTATTCCTTTATAATTTCACACCAAAGAAGAAACAGTATGTTTGTTACAACAGTCACCTTTCTTCACTAGGTTTTTGTTATGGTGAAAACACAGATCAGCCTGGGGAGCTGGAGTACAGCAACTTTCAGGTGGCAGTGCAGTTTCAGGATCAGATTCTCAATTGGTGTACATTGTGATAGGTCTAGCCCTGAATCAGACTTCAGTGAAGCTAGGTTACTTTACACAACCTAATGATCTGGTTCTCAAATGAAACTTTGACATGGTGGCTACAATTCATACTGTCTAACAAATTCCATCCACACCTTTATATAAATAATATACTAAGCTTCTAACGTCCTAAACATATGAGCACTTTAGTACGTATCTCCAAACGTTAATCTACTTGATTGCATAATATCTGACAATTTTGGACGAAGATTATTATTTTTGGTGGCTCTTATTTGGTTGCTACTTGCCTGATGTTACGCTGCATGAAGTAAAGGATTTCATGGGAGTTATGCCTGAAAAAAAGGCTTCAGTGACAGACACATACTTATTATCCCGGGAGTGAGTGACATGTACATATAAGGCATGAGTAAAAGCAATCATTCTTTACCTTGAGTCTACAAACATTTTTGCTTAAAGGACCAAATCCAAGAATTAACAGGGAAGTAAGGCAAATTCACACTTCATTTTTTCTACATAGTTGAGTGTACTTTAGTCTTTCTAAAATCTTTAATGTTAAGTGTTGCCTAGTCCCTTATAACCATTTGGAAGGGTATTTGGCAGAGCAGGGCATGCAAGCAGAAATATTATCCAGTGTGATCTGACTTGAATATAAATAACTATTTGATGGGGATATAACTTCCACAATTTCCTTTGTGCTACATATTAATCTTCTCTATATAATGTCATAAAACTTTAGAGTAATCCCCTTTTGTGAAGAATGACTGCCCTGCACCTTCAAGCAAGGTTTTTTTTGGCAGGTCTGGACGAGTGAATGGAACAGTGCTTTATGGCTGGGGAGTGGGGAGAGATGAAAACTGCTGCAAAAGGGGCAGAGTGGTCGCTGACTTATCCCCTAGGAATGCGGGGTCTGAAAAGGAGCAGGATGGTGCCAGGATCCTTCCTTTTACACAGACCAAGGCAGGCAGGACCCACCCTCCATCCCTTTTAGGTGGTTAAATATCAGGTTTGGTTAACACCTGCTGTGGGAATTACGCTACCTGTCCCTTTTTAGTGGAAGGGCTTTGTTAATGCATGGCATGACAGGCAGTAGGCCATGTGTCGCAACTCATTATTTAAGTGTACGGCAGATGTCCAGTGCAGGTATTCTATAGGAAAGGCACACAGTGACCGGATAAATGGCTTGGAAAAGGATTTAAAAAGAGGTATTCATTAAAGGAATGAATGGGGGGGAAGTTGGGGACTCCTATGATTGGTACGGCAGGGAGCCAGCCCCCCCATTCTTATAGCCCACCTTAGCCCTCCTGGGAGGTAGCGGTGGGTGGTAAGGTCCCAGCAATGGATTTGCTGGAAAGACCAGGAGAGAAAAAAAGGTGGAGCTGGTGGCAGCCCTTCACCCCGGGTATGGAAAAAGAGGGGGAGCTGCTAAATGCCTCGTGGGTAATTATGGAATAAACATGAGGTTTACCTACACTGTTTTCTGCCAGGTAGTCCCAGACATCTAATAATAAAGTTGCATCCTGATTAAACCCATGGCAAATGTCTCCTGTTCTTCTTTTGGCATAGCCAGACAATGTAAAAAAGGCACCATGGTAACAGGGCCCAAGAATATTGTGAATGATATGCTGTGTATTTTGAGTACATGAGGCAGCCTACATTGCATTTGTTCTTGTTCCAAGTCTGTTTAGATGTCTGATCATCTTATTTTATGGCTAACTTTTCATGAACTGTCACTTATCTTGGGCTAATCATTAAACTGTAGGAAATGCTGGTGTTGCTTTTTTCATTTCATAGTATGACATATATGGCAACATCCTGCCACATCCTTTGAAGACCTTACTGAATTAAATTAAAGCATCTTTGGTCCATTTTATTAAATGAATGGTTTATATAGGATTGAGGGCTGGGATTATATGTAAACTCTCTAGGGTAGAGATGTGACAGATGTGAGGCCTGGAAGTTCAAAGGATTATATTGAAAATATGCCAGACAAGAATGGACTTTTGGGACAATAAATGTTAAATGGATTTCCTGGGGACTATCTAGGGAGAGATTAATGTAAATACTCCATCTCTGATCATGCAAAAAAACCCAACAGCTTTTTGAAGCTACAACCTGTGGAGAGAGAGATTGTCTGCTGATTACCTGATCCTGGAGATCAAAGATCCCAGCTGTAAAAAGAAACAGGGTGATCTACCCAGTCTCTGTTCTGGGTCTGAATCTAGTTATGAGTCTAGTCTAGTCTGAGATAGTTACGAACTTGTAACCACGGGGAAAACCCAACTGTGAGATATGAAGGACTAACACCTTTTTAAATTTTTTAATATGTTTTCTCTGTAACCTTTTCAAATTAAGAATAAATGTGCTTGCCTAGAAAGAGCTGTGTGGTAACTTAAAACTGCAGGCAATATGCTGGTCAAAACTTCTGGAAAGAAAGCAAAGCACATATACTGGCCTTTAGGCAGTTTGGCTTGCTGGGACTATTACAGTGTAGGCAGGGAACTGTGCAACTTTAAATATCCCATCATCAGGAGGGAGTGAAACATGGATCTTCACCCAAGAGAGGTTACAGCTGGGAGCCAGGAGCCTAAAGTGAGTGCTATTAGTGGACCAGAATAGCGGAGCAGATACTCTGAAACTGCAACACACAGCCATTTCTTCATACCTCAGAAAATGTTCAATACTTTATATAAGAAGCTAAAACCACTGTTTGTGCCTGCCCTTCGTTTAATTAGCCACCCACAATCTTTATTCTCTTTGAGGTAATCACATCCGTTAAAAAAAAATTCACACTGTCCAACCAGGGAGATTTTATTGCAATGATATTTCAATGCAGTGCATTTTATATTCATTGCCACATATCTGATTTGGAGATGGAAGCCTAAATCGAAACTATAGGTGTAATGTAAAGAGTAAAGTTTTCATCATTAGAGCTGGACAATTAATATTTAAAAAGCATTTGCAAACATTTGTTTGATTAAAAACATGAAATACCCAGAATAATATTGGAAACCCGTTTTTGTTGTCTTTTACAAACATTTACATGAGCAAAAGTTTGTTCAGAAAAAAAATTGTGGAAAGAAAGTGCCACAGTTGTTCATGCATACGTGAAAACTAAAGTGAATATATTTGTAAAAGTATTCATGGCAGAATATACATACAGAGTGCCACACTTTAAGAAAGATGTGAATAAATTGGGCAGGGTCCAGAAGAGAGCTACAAAAATGATAAAAGATTTATAAAACCCAACCTATGAGGAAATGTTAAAAAACCTGGGTATGTTTAGTTTTGAAAAAAGAAAACTAAACTGCTCTAAAAAGGATGGTGATCAATTATTCTCCATGTCCACTGAAAGTAGAACAAGAAGAAATGGGCTTAATCTGCAGCAAGGGAGATTTAGGTTAGTTATTAGGAAAAACTTATAAGAATACTTAAGTTCTGTAACAGGATTCCAAGGGAGATTGTGGAATCCCCATCATTGGAGCTTTTTAAGAAGTTAAACAAACACCTGTCAGAGATGGTCTAAGTATACTTGGTCCTGCCTCGCGCAGAAGGCTGGACTAGATAACCTCTCGAGGTTCCTTCCAAACCTATATTTTTATGATTCTATAATCTGTATGCAAGGCTGTCCCTACCCATATGCAAAGTACGCAGCTGCGTAGGGAACCAGGCAATTTGGGGCACCACATTTCCTGATGCCCTGCGCAAGTGCGTGCTACTCCATCCCCTGCTCCACCTCTTCCCCATGGCCTCCGCCCCTGCTCTGCCACAGCCCACCTCTTCCCGCCCCTGCTCCGCCCCAGTCCAGTTCCCACTTCCCTGAGGACTGCTGCAGGGGTTGGGCCTTCACTCACTGCATGGTAAGTGAAGTGACCCGGCTCCAGCCTGCTCCACTCCCCTGGCTCCCAGCTGTACCGTCAGTGAGTGCTGGGGGGCAGTGTTGGGAGCCAGGGGAGCAGAGCAGAGTGGGCTGGGGCGGGGCTGCGTAGGGCACCAAAATGGCTATGGACAGCCCTGTCTGTATGCTGTCCATAAAGATACATCCTGATTATTGATTCTTATGAGTTAGTCCATCTCATAGTGTCACTAGATAAAATATACAACATTGGTTCTGTAACAAGCAGAGCATTCATCCAGGACAATTTTTTTAAGAGGCAACTAACAAATCAGATTCATGACAACAATGTAGTTTTATTTTACATGTAAATCTTAATTTTTACAAATCTATAACTATAAAACCCTATAATTTATAAACTATAAATGAAATAATAAGTTTGCTGTACATTTGTGATGATACACTATAAATGAAGGCAAAAAAACAGTAGTCAGCAGAATAATTTCAGGTAACTGAATTACTAGGTTTTATAAGAAAAAGGGTTTTGTTTTCAAATGCTTTAAAAGAAACACCAGAAATCTAGAAGTATAATAGTAGCACTGCTCACACTACTTTAAGGTTTTGTCAGTACTTATAAACCTCTACTTTAATGGATTCATAACTGGACCATAAAAATTCACTCCAGTGTTTGGCTTGACATATAAATACTCATCCTGGGAGTCTTTTTATTTTAAATTTCCGGAACTTATATTTATATATTTAAGTTATAGAAAAATGTTTTAAAATTAACCTGTTTTGAGTGAATCTCTTCTAGGTCCTCTTACTAAAAAATATACAACATGACATTTTGGAGTATAATGGACCCAGCCTTTTTGTACAAAAAAATAATTTAAAAATCTGTTAGCTTTTAAAGATATAAAATAGTAATAATACTCCAAAAATGTAATATGCCTAATCTCAAAAGCCTGAGCTTAATTTTTTCCCTTATGCTTGCCTCAGAGAAATGAGTTTCCCTTGTGTAAAGAAGCAGGGTGATCTTGCATAAACAGACCAGTATTGACTTGGTCTATTTACAGGAGTGCTGGAACAATTTGTATAATGGGGGTGCTGAGAGCCCTTGACTCAAACTGTAAATGCTGAATATGATGGAAACCACTTCAAGCCAGGGGGCACAGTACCCCCTGCACCCCTAGTTCCAGCATTTATGCCCATTTATGCATGTGAGTAGTATGAAACACATAACCTTTCCCAATAATAAAAATTTAGTTCTTCTGCTTCTTCCTCCATTCTGCTCAGGTTATTTACAAGAAGGAAAGGAATAAACATCCTTGGTTGCAGAGCTCCTGACTTTTGGCTTTCATTATATATTCTCTTTACCGGATACTGACTGCCCCATATACCTTCTCTCTTCTTTTAAATCCTTCCTTAAAGCACACACCTTCCAAAAGGTCTGTTAAACATGGGTCTCATCTCAAGTAAGTGACCACTAGAAGCAAGGCATAAATTAGCCTAACTATCTGTGACATACTTGGCATCCTGGTTCCTGAGGATTTGTCAAGTATTTGCCAGCAAACATCCCATATGCAGTTTATTACAGGCAGGGCTGGTAACATGATGTCTTAGTAAGATTGCCTGACTCCTCTGATTCTAACACCTCATTTTCAGTTGCTTATAAGATCAAAAAGAACTTCAAAAACATTAGAAGCAAGAGAAAGAGGAAGGGAAATGTAGGTCTACTTAGCAGGGAAGGTAACATCAAGAAGGCTGAGGTGTTTAATGCCTATTTTGCTTCAGTCTTCACTAAAAAGGCCAGTGGTGACCAGATACAGAACAATTTATATTAGCAATGAAGAAGAAACGCAAGCCAAAACAGGGAAATAAAAGATTAAAGAACTTTAGATTAGTTAGATGTGTTCAAGTCAGCTGGACCTGATAAAATTCATCCTAGGGTACTTAAGGAACCAGCAGAAGCAATCTCAGAACCATTACCAATTATCTTTGAGAACACATGTAGCATGTGTGAGGTCCCAGAGGGTTGCAGAAGAGCAGATATAGTACCTATTTTTAAAGGTGGGGGGGGGGGGAGCAGGACCCAGGGAATTATAGACCAGTCAGCCTAACTTCAATACCTGGAAGATACTTTAAACAATTATTAAACAATTAATTTGTGACCTCCTAGAGGATCACAGGGTTATTATTATGAATTTGTCAAGTACAAATCATGCCAGGCCAACCTAATTTCCATCTTTGACAGGGTTACTGACCTAGTGGACAGTGGAACAGTCCCACATGACACTCTCATAAGCAAACTAGGGAAATGTGGTCTAGATGAAAATACTATAAGGTGGGTGCACAACTGGTTGAATGACTATACTCAAATAATAGTTATTGATTGTTTGCTGTCAAACTGGGAGAAAATATCTAGTGGGATCCCATAGGGGTCTTTTCTGTGTCTGAGACAATTCAACATTTTCACTAATTACTTGCATAATGGAGTGGAGAGTATGCTTATAAAATTTGTGAATGGCTCGAAGTCAGGAGTGGTCGTACGTAGTATGGAGGATAGGATTAGAGTTAAAAATTACCTTGACAAATTGGAGAATTGGTCTGAAATCAACAAGATTACATTCAATAAAGACAAGCACAAGTTCTACACTTAGGAAGAAAAACATCAAATGCACAAATACAAAATTGGAATAATAGGTTGGGTGGCAGTAGTTCTGAAAAAGATCTGTGGGGTATAGTGGATCACTAATTGAATATGAGTTAACAATGTGATGCAATTGCAAAAAAGGCTAATATTTTGGAGCTATATTAACAGGAGAGTTTTATATAAGAAATGGGAGGTAATTGCCCCTACTTAATTATGTAATGGTGAGACTTCAGTTTGAGTACTGTGTCCAATTCTGGGCACAAGTCTTTAGAAAAGATGTGGCTAAACTGGAGAGAGTCCAGAGGTCAGCTAAAAATAATGATAGAAAGTTTAGAATACCTGACCTATGAGGAAAGGTTTAAAAAAACTGGACAGGTTTAGTCTTGAAAAAAGACAACTGAGGGTGGACCTGTTAAGGACTTTTCTAAAGAGTGGGTGATCACTTGTACTCCAGTTCCACTGAAAGTAGGACAAGGACTAATGAGCTTAATCTGCAGAAAGGAAAGTTTAGGTTAGATATTAGGAAAATCTTTTTAACTATAAGGGTAGTTCATCTCTGCAATAAGCTTCCAAGGGAGGTTGTGGAATACCCATCATTGGAGGTTTTTAAGACCAAGACAATACACCTGTCAGAGATGGTCTAGGTTAACTTGGTCCTGCCTCAGGTCTCTTACAATCCTACATTGCTATGGTTCTATGATAGCTTTACCAAACATTAATCGTTCAGGCTGACATTTCCCATGCCAGGTTTCTGCTTCAGATTTTTTTAAATTTTACACAAAACATTTCAGCCTTTTCTCAGAATGAAGCTATGCAAATAAGTTGCATTTCAATGTTTAAAAAATTCTGGCAACCTTTAATTTGGAAAGCTGTAGAGCCCCAATTCTTTGGAGCAGGGGCTTGAAATTTGGCATGGGATCTTTGGCATCCTTGTGAAAATCTATTCACATTTGGACAAATTATAAGCTTTTGAAAAAAATAATATTTTACACAAGCTCAATAGAGACTTGCTAGATTTTAACAGCTAAACTGTCCAAAGATTGAGCAAGCTCAATACTCTCATATCTCCTAGTGCTGACCATGCTGCATGTGCCCCATATCTACAGAGCAACTGAGCATGGTCCATCTGTTCATAGTTCCTGCATGTGACAGGAGTGCACATGCACTGTCCCCACAGAGAAACTATGATCACTTCAACCTAGGTCTATAGAAGCAAAGCCAGACTTTAACTATAATGGCTGCTCCCGGTTCTTGGGCTGATTTAGGGCTGGGCACTGCAATGGAAAGCAGGAAGCCTGTCTATCCTGTGCCATCAATGTCCCCCAGCTGGCACCCAGACAGTGTGCAGGAGGAAGTCATCTTATTCAAATGCAGAGGGGACAAGAATTAGGGTGAAGAAGGGAAGGCTGGGGGAAAGTAAATTGGAACAAGGAGCCTGGGGGCAGTAACTGGAAATGGAGGCTGGCACTGAGGGTGGAGATTGGGACTGGGCATGGAGACTAGGATTAGGCCAAGGTAGGGGAAACAATGAGGAATATGGGGGGAGCTGAAATTAGATGAGGAGCTGGGGAGAGACTGGGACTGGCTGGGCAAGGATCTTGGAATCAGTGAGATGGGAGGGGTGACAGTTCTGACAAGGAGTTGGGGCACAGAGGAAAAAACTGTGACTGACTGGGCAAAGACACTGAGAGAGGGTGAGAAGCCCAGGGAGGGAGTCTGGGACTGGGAACCATTGGGTATGGAGTGTCTGGATGGAAGTTGGTGAGTGGAGACCAAGGTGGGGAGAGTGATAGATTGGGGAGCTGGGTGGGACAGAGCTGAGGCTGCCAGGGCAAGGAGAGTGAGAATAAAGAGGGGGTAACTGGGAATGGCTGGTCCAGGAGACTTAGCATGGGAGGGAGATTGAGACAAGCTAGGTGAGCAGAATGGGACTGGAATGAGGAGCCAGTGGTGGGATAAAGACAGCACTGGAACAGGATGGGGACAGGTTGGAGGCCAGAAGAGGTCATGCTTAGGGGGGAATGGGCAGAAGAATCTGTGCCCACTATAACACATTCCCCTCCAGAGCCTGGAATGAAACCCAAGAATACTGAGTCTTAGCATTTCACTGAGTCAGCAAATATTTGTTGAAGCCCACTGGCAAAGTATGCTACCCCCCCCCCCCGCTAGAGCCATACCACAGAGAGGATGACATCCCACTATTGCTATCAGTTATGCCATTAGTTCAAGAGACAGAAGTCTGTGCGGTGGATCTAAAGGTTCAAACCCTGCTGATTAATCATGTGGGTGTCAATACAGAATTGTTTTGTCAAAATGGTGTTCTGATTAAAAATGCCATTTTCACCAAAATCAAAATATTTTGAAAAACTTGTCAATTTTGAGAAAAATTCCTGCAAGAATTTTTTTAAAACAATATTTTGGTTTTGAATTTGGATTTTTTGTTTCTTTTTTTTGTATGGGTTTCTCATTTTGATATCATATTTACATTACTTCATGACAATATAGTATGTGATCATGTAATCAAAAACTGTATCGCAATGCATACAAACAAGGTTGCACAGGCAAATTTAATTGTGGAATTTCCTCATTGTTGAGTGCTTGACTTTGCAGTCTTATTAACATTCTTTTAATGTATTTTTGTATACAATAAATATATATATCCAGGAGACTGAAATGAAATCAGAGGGTCAGTTTGCTTTCAGTTGCATTAATTCCTTCACCTACATATTGTCCATTTAGAGTTTAAACTCTTCACGGAAGAGTATCATGTTTTTGTGTAGTACCCCCATTAGCATACATCTGACTTTATAAAAATAATAAATTAATAGTAACACTGTCTACTCTTTGTATTGCCTATTTTCATACATAAGTTTTTGCTACACTGCTTTGCAGTAGCTTAGCTGCTTTTCTGGTAGGACATCTACTGTCTACCCATAACAGCTTATTTGGTGGGGTCTAGGAGCTAGGACACTCAGCTAGGAGTAAGGAAACCTGGGTTCTATTCCTTGGTCTACCACTGACCTGTTATCTGACTTTCAACAAATCACTCCACCTCATTTTTCCCTAATTGCAAAATGGGGATGATACTACTTCTCCTCCTCTGTTATGTGGTATCATTACCCTACTAGCTCCCACTTTTGTTATTTCACTCTCTGAAAAAGGAATGGTCTAATGTCCTTCCTCATAGCTTTTTCCAGCAAATGTGTGACACCGGAATAAGGACCCAAAATGTGCAAGACAACACCAGATGACAGAACAAGAGTCTTACAATTATTTGGCATTTAAGTAAATATAGAATGTTTGTACTTGTTAATCTCAGTTAAAGATTTTTGTATTTTTATGACAATAAATAATAGAGAATTAAATGATGCCAGGGATCTAATCTTGTATGGTGCGGAGCATCGTCAACCCTATTGATTTCAGCACATCACAAGTGATGTTCAGCATCTTGCAGGATTGGGCTGCAGGGAAAGAGGGAAACTAGAGTCCAATCCAAGCTGGGCCCTTCCTGATGAAGTACTTTCAGTTTATGGGGATCAAGCGAGCTGGAAGAGGCACACAAACACTTCCCCCAAACTGAAACTTAGATTTCATTCCAGTTCTTTGCATATACTATTTTGGACCTTGTCCAAAGCCTTTTGAAGTTGATGGAAAAACTCCAATTGATTTCAACAGTCTTTTGATCAAATCCTAAGTTTCTGTTTATTAGAGAACACTTGATAACTTGTCACTTTGATAGAATACCATGTATCTGATTTGTGGAATAAAATACAGGATATTCCTCTACCATTAACAAGAAATACTCTTGCTATCTCCTTTGGCTGCAACAGATTAAAATCCTATTTAAAGGTGGAGTTGTTACTGAAACTGTACAGTCTGTAGGCTCAATTCTGCATTCCATCACAGAGTGCAAGGACAGCTGAATCTGGGCTTGGTGTAAATATCATCACTGGCACAACACAAACTGACAAAGGCCAGGAAATTCATAATAGAAGCTGACACCGAACTTGCAGACTATTCTCTCCTCCCCCACCCCCAAACAGTGGGTTAAGAATGGAACATAAGTGAACATTATATTATAAGTATTGGGTCAAAGCACATTCTCCTGATTTGACTCAGTTCTACCACCTGAAAGTTCAAAAGATCAGAGGCCCTCGTCACCACGAATAAACTGAAAGTTTTAAAAATTGCAATTGGTATTTCTGAGACAGCTGCTGGTGGCAGTCATCTTGCTAAAAAATGGTATAATTTGTGGCACCAGCAATATGGGAGCTCATTTTAATAGACTCTAATAAAGTTTTAGCGTGCTGTGCTATTGCTTTAGCAGGCAGAAGAAAGGGATTATTATGCAGTACTACAGGAATTGTTTAATTTTTAAAATGTAAAACTATTTTTCTGAATGCTGAACCAACACTGTAGCAAATAGGGGAATTTATTTACTCACTCCTAAACAGAAGTCTCCTGCTGCCTGTGTCACTTTTAGCAAAAAAGTTGCCAATAGAAGCTGGCTTAGAAGTGCCAATTAGTTTTTAAAACCCTGCATTTTCAAATACACAGTGATTTCAATGAACTTGAACTTTCATATTTCTGGGTTAGGCTGAGCAAAAACATAGGCCCTGATTCTTGAGCCTGGCTGAGCTGCACTAAATATAGGACTTGTGAGGAGAAAGTTGGCTTTACAACATCTTTGTAATTCCTCAACTCTGGGGCCAGCTAGGGGCTGGTTCAGCCCCCAGCATAAATTAGAGGAACTTCAGAACTGTTCTAACTTATGGCCAACTACCAATGGTCCCAAAGGGTCATTCTGCAGCCACTTCTCTACTTTACAGGGGAGTCGCGAGGATAAATCTTTTAAAGATAGTGAGCCACTCAGTAATTACTACAATGTGGAAAAGTGATTCACCAGCCAGGTGCTGCCTTGTGAGTAGGAGCAGCATTGCAGTGTTTTGTACTCTGTAGTCCCACCGACAAGGTCCACAACTGCTCCCCATTGCCTTGTGACTTGGCCCACTGGTTGGGTCAGTTTTGGTCTTGCCCCTTTCAGGGTAAATCAGGGTTTTCACCCAAGAGTCCCAGGGCCAATTGTCCTTCTGGTCCCTTGTGTCTGTGGTCTTCCAACTAATCTTCCCAGTGAGGCTATAGGGGAACCAAGTCCCGCCCTCTACCCAGGGTTCCAGCCCAGGAACTCTTGTGGCAAGTTGTTAAGGCCTGTCTGGTCAGACTGCCTGCTTATTTCTAGGACTACTTCCTATATCCACCTTCTCCTTGGGGTGGGGGGCCTCTTAATTCTCCACAGGAGCCTGTCTGGGGCCTAGCCCCTCATCTTACTTCTCAAGGTAACAAAAGAAAAGAAACTAAATTAACAGAAATAAAGACTGGCTCCAGCTTCTCTCTCCTACCCAGATCTTCCATCTATCTCTTACTGCTCTGTGTCCATAGTCAACCTAAGCTTGGGTCTAATGTCATGCTCCTCTCTGGGAGAGGAGGATGACAGGTCTGTCCATCTCCCCAGACTGGGGCCTGTTGAACAGAGCTTCTCCCTTTTTAAGTGTCTTCCTCCAAGATTAGCATGCCTCACAGATGTGATAGGGCTGGCTGAACCCAAAGCTGCTCTTTTTAGCCCCTTCTTGCCTGGTGTGGGGTTTGTCATAGGGGGCCATATAAGTACCTAAGAGCTTACCTATGTGGGAAAGGTATTGCGATCTTCGCTAAGATGAGAATCTAAACCACGCATGTGGACACTCTTTTTCCACACTAAAAGTGGCCTTTGCAAGGTTTAGCTTAATCGACTTTGGAAACGCAGAATAGCTATTGCGCTTTAACTTTGAAGTAGATTAAGCTAAACCACACAAAGGTACTTTTAATGCAGAATAAGAGTGTCCACAAAGACAGCTACTGAAGAATAGCTATTCCCCCAAGGAGACAATGGGAGAGAGAGAGAGAGAGAGAGAGAGAGAGAGAGAGAGAGGTAATATCACCACACATCTTATGCCAAAAGCTGTAAAGAAAGTGCTATAAAGAGATTACCTTAGATTGACACCAATTAGGGATTCTCCCGACACTCAGGGAAATCTCCACACAATTAGCTGAGCTGACATTGTAGTTCCTTTGAATCATTGGGACTGTAGTGTAGAGGAGAATCCATCTTGTAGACATTTATTTTAAGGGGACATCATCAATTTAAAATCCAGCCAATTTGAAAAGCGGAGTTTGTAAGCAGTTTCATGTATGAGATTTGACCATCAGTCTATCTTCCAATTTTCTTAGTTTTACAATATATTTTTTTTAAAAATGATTCCCCTTTCCCTGTTGTTGTATGAAGATCCACAGAATCAACAAGGGGAACTGACTCGACAAGAAAATCCAGTCAAGAGACAAAGTAAACAAACTAAATAATAGATTACTATTTTCTCTATAAGTTCTTCAGTTCTAGTTATCTTGGGTGTACCAATACTAGGTAAAAACAGATCCGGTAGAATTTTTTACATATATATATATATATATATATATATATATATATATATATATATATATATATATATAGACAGTATCCTTTGAAAATAGGATGTTTTTTAGTAAAGACTTTTCTTCAAAAATAGTAATTCAGCTTGAATTCTTTATATTCTTCTGCTCTTTTTACAAAATTTGTCAACATTACTAAATGTGATATATGCATGTCGCAATCCGATTCATAGTTATGGCTCTGTATGGCCAATTGTCGGTCCACGGCCATCTTGCCCTGCTAAAAGGACAAGGCAGCCTCCATTTTGGACCAGGTTCTTGTTGTATATGAGAGGGCAAAAAACTCTGGTAAAAACTGCTGTAGTAGGTGGAATCCACGACCAAGGCAGATGTGCTCTCCTGTGTTTTTTGTTTTTTTTCTTTTTCTGTTGCTGGGCCATCTAAAGGTCAGGCTAGTTCTGTGTATGAAGGCCTGATTCTGCCCGGCAACCTGTTTTTTTTGGGTCGGTCGTCTAGAGGTCAGGCTAGTTCTGCCCAGCAACTCCAGAGTACTGTATACAGAGACTCAATTCTGCCCAGTAACCCACTTTCCCGCTCTTTTTGGACCCAGTCATCTAAGGGTCAGGTTTGTTTACTTGTCAACTCCAGTGTGCCGTGTGCAAAGCCTTCCGACGTGGGGTGGCAACAGCTCAAAACCTGAAGGGAGGAGGGACCAGGGAGCCAATCAGATACTGACATGAGGGAGTGAGACCTGTCTATAAAACTAGGCTCCCCCCCAAAATTTGTGTGGAGCATCCGCATGTTAGCTGAAGGACCTGATCACTCGTTCGGCCAGGGTCTCCTCCCGGTAAAGCGCGCTCGTGTCATATCGTTTGGATTCGTTGTCGTTTGGACCCGATCCCTGTCAGCTCGTCATGCTTCTGGTGTCTGTTCTGCTGGTCAGCTGCGCCTGGAGTGCGGTATTTGCTTTTTGATATCTGACAGTTAGCTTATCTAGCCTCTTATTTGTTCCCCTCCCTAACTTGGTACCAAATATCTACTCAGGGTATCAGGATTGTATTAGTGAGCTCAGAATTGCACAATTGCTTAGCTAGCTTGTATAATTGTATACTTGTTATTGACTTGTTAATTGCAAACTGTTTTATGTGTTTGAATCACTGCTCTGTCTTTTTCCGGAGTGAATGAATCTGGGAGCTGTCTCCACCTGGAGATTAGCTGACCAAGGGGTCCCTGTCCCCGCGGTCTGAGTGAGTGGAATCTGCCCAGCTGCAGCCGCACCACACTCTGGGTTTACCCTCTGTGTGAACGCAAGGGTGGCTGAAGCAGTGGCCCGTGGGTCTCTTTCTCTGTGTTGCACCGGGCATCGCTCTGACGAACCCGATTCCCATCTTGTGTGATTGGTGTGTCTGCCTATTTGGTGTGGTGTGGTGAGCAGTATAAAGTGTATTATTACTGTGTTTTGGGGTGTGTTTGTACTTTTAATACCATCCCAGCCAAAGTTGCCTACTCCCCCAGCCCAAGTTGTAATTATCCCCTAAATAAACGCAGCCACTTGGCTTTTCAGTGTTACCCTGGTCCTGCCTGTCTTTTCCACACTCAATACCAAGCTTGAACGAACCCCCAGCTAATTCAGACAATGCAGAGGAATTCAATAGTTTTCATTTATATATATATTTGAAAGGATTAGATTTTTATCAGTAAATGCTGACAAATGTTAATTTCACCTTACACATACAAATAGACAAAAAAATATTTCCATTGAAAACAATTTTCAGATAAACAAGTAAGCAAACTACTGCTTGAGACTGTAGAGTTTCATTTAAGGATATTTGCTTTGTATATTTTGACGTGAAGTTGACAACTTGTATTTTAATAATTAAAAATCTTTATTTTTTTTTAATCTCAACATCTATGGTCATTAAATAAATTACATCACCCAACCCCCATAATTTCTCACAACTCTGGAAAAGTTAACAGATATAAATTTAAAAAGCTAAAAAGAAACATCAGTACTATCCATCAAAATTATTGAAAAATAAACATTGAATTCTGCCTAGACTATTCCCAGAAGTTTTCCCTCTGTTGGTGAAAAATTGTTGTCATAGAGAGTTTTATTTGCATAGGTTACCTACCCACAGTTCCTCTAGTGACACTTGATGAGTCCCCATAACTATAGAGGAGCTTGATTTCAGGAGATAGTGAGCTCAGAGAGGGGAAAGAGTTCTTACCTCATTTCCACACAGCCAGGACTCTGCTCAAAGATCTGAAGTGTTCTTGGTTTCCTTCCTGTGATGACTTCACAATAAGAGACAACATAGATCAAGAACTCCATAGTGAGATGACTAAGGACCTTGCTGTGAAAAACATTACAGACAACAACAGCAGAGCTGAGTAGACTCTAGCGATGCCCTTCCTACCTAGCATCTTAATAAAACTGAATTACTAAACTGGATTAGATGGTGGCTTCAGCAAGCAGGACCAGACAAACAAAAAAGAAACATACTTGGACTACTGCACTGATCCAGATTGGTCAGTGGGACTTGGTGGATGGGTAAGAACGTGTCATCAAGAGACTGTTACCTGTGGGACATCTCACCAGTGAGTGGGAAAGTAGTTAGATGGACTATTGCCAAAGTTACCAGAAGAGAGAATGTATTTTACTCTATTTGCATATACAGTCTTGTTGCTGGGTTTTCAAACGTTATGACTATGTTCCTTTTCCCATAATAAAAATTTCCTTGTTTGTACACAGTCTCAGAGTGCTCAAGAATGGGGAAATTCTTCCTGTAATGGGTGCATAGGGAGATGTGTTTAGTTTTTAGGTTTTGGAAGGGATTGGGGGGGGGATCAAGGCAGCTTAGCTATCTGTCAAGAACGACACTATATATTGAACCTGGCCCTTTTTGATGCCTTTACCTACCTGACAAAAGAGTTACATACGCAAGATTTTCCTGTAAAATATTTATTGGTTTAGAGAATGATCTAGCTATTGCATTTCTAAGAGCAGAAATGTAACTATATATGTGTCAGAAGAAAATGTGCTACATTGAGATGATATATTAATTGTTTATTTTATCAGAATTTTGAAATAACCTAATGACTGATATGGCCCATTGTGCCACTCTGATAGTGCAAAGGGGATGTAAAACAGCCTTAAATGAGCAGCTGGCAAAAGTGAATCCCCAGGTAGTATAAATACAGTATAGTTGTCTCTACATAGTGATTTTCCAACTGGGGACCCAGTTGAAGAAAATTGTTGATGCCTGCAACCCAACGGAGCTGGGGATGAGGGGCCTGGGTTGTGGGCGGGGCTCAGGACTGGGGCGCAGAAGGGGATCAAGGCTTTGGGCTGGGGGTGCAGGCTCTGGAGTGGGGGCAGGGATGAAGGGTTTGGGGGCAGGAAGAGGTTCCGGGTTGCGGGGGACTCAGGGCTGGGGCAGGGGGTTGGGGTGTGGGAGGGGGGCAGGGCTCTGGGCTGGAGCTGGGGATGAGTGGCTTGGAGTGCAGGAGGGGCTCCAGATTGGAGGGGGGCTCAGGGCTGGGGTGCAGGAGGGGGTCAGGGCTAGGGCTGAGGGGTTTGGAGTGAAGGAGGAGCTCCAGGTTTGGGGGGGATCAGGGTTGGGCCAAGGGATTGGGGCATGGGCACGGACTTACCCCCAGCGGCTCAGGGGCACAGGAGGGGTGCACTGTGGACCGTGCTGCACTGCGGAAGTAGCCAGAAGCAGGTCTGGCTCCTAGGCGGAGGCACACAAGCAGCTCTGTGTGACTCTAACCCATAGGCACTGCCCCCTCCAGTTCCCATTGGCTGGCAACCAGAGCTGGTGCTTGGGGCACGGGGGAGCGCATGGAGCCCCGTGGTCCCACTGCCTAGAAGCTGGACTACGGATGGCCACTTACGGGATACAGTGCAGTGTTGGAGCAGGTAGGCACTAGGCTGTCTTAGCTTGGCAGCACCACTGACAGGACTTACAACGTCCTGGTTGGTGGTGCTGACCAGAACAAGGTGACCCAGCACCTTACATGCTGCAACCCAGTACTGGGTTACCATCCATGGATTGAAAAACACTGCTCTACATCATCTCCCTTTGTAGAAACTGGCACAGAGGGAAAGTGAGGGCCTGGTATGAGGAAAGGGGAATATTGACTCTAGATGACTCCTGGCTAGCATAATGGACTTTGGTAGCTATTACCAACTGGCATAATTTAGGGGATGGCGCCAAGATCAGGGGAGCAGAAATGTGGCATTAAGCCCTTTTTATTCCTTACTTCCATACCAAAATATTTCATCGAGTTAAAAGGAGCTGAGGTTATATCTTGATACAAACTGCACATTCTGCAATAAAATCTGAGGCACAAAGTTAAAATTCAAGGCATTTGAAAAACTATTCAAAACTTTACAAAACTACCATTATTTAAACTGTTTAGAGCAAACTGTGCTTTAAAAAAAAAACCAATGCACATGAAAAAGAATTAGATTGGTGATGAACACCTAATCTGAATGCAGGAACACGGAGGACACTAAACAACTCAGATTAATCTAGAGAAATGGGTTATTTCTCCAGTATCTTTTTGTAATCTAGTAATGTATTATATTTCCCAATTATCCCAGGCAGGCAGGTTGCTATTTCCTACCTTGTCCAAGAGGAGTAGAATTAAAGAGCATCTCCTGAAATTACAGCTTTTAAAACTGAATTATATTATTGTGTATAGAGCCTGTCCGTGCTTTTACAAATTATTAATCTACTGAACGTTTTCACATTTGATATACAATTTTCATTTACAAGCAATGTGAATTCATTAGGTAGATGTAACTGATAGTCAGTATACATACATTTCTTGCTGTCCCCTAGGACTGAAATGAAAATAAGATGCTGCATCTCTAAAGGACTTCTTAAGAGGAACATTTATAAGTGAATAGTGTAACTAAACATTTGGTAAATTGACACTACTGTAACAATGAATCATGTCCTCACAAATTTGAATCATATCCTATTACACATCCGAAGACTGGATGATTTAGATGTTATGGATTTTTCCAACCCCTTGATTGCTAGTTCCAATCTAGGAGGCCTTACATACTAATGTTGACGATGTTTTTGACAGGAAAATTTCTAAGGTCCAAGATGAACTCTGTAGTCACTTCTGATGAGAGAATGAGAGACCTGAACTGGTCTGAAAGTAGACATCTAGGATGTCTACTTGGCAAGCAGAAACTCACATCAGTGAATCTCAGAGCCTGGGTTTACAGACTCAGGCTTGAGCTACGGAGATGAAAATAGCTACGTAAATGTCAGGGCTCAGGGTGGAACTTAGGCTCTGAAGCCAACCCTCATCATTGGGCTTCAGAGCCTGAACACAAGCCTGAGCCTGAGTGTCTACATTTCTATTTTTGGCACGAGCCCCACAAGCTCAAGTCTGTAGACCCAGGCTCTGAAACTCACTGCCTCAGGTTTCTTTTTACTGTGAAAACATACCTTTAGGGTGCACCTATGCAGAAAAAAAAATGCAGAGCCTGGTCAACTAACCTGGATTCACAGGGCTCATGCTATGGGACTAAAAATAGCTCTGAGAGCCTTCCAGGTTTCAGAGACCAGGCTGCAGCCAAGGTCAAATGTCTACACTGCTATTTTTAGCACCAGGAACCTGAGTCAGTTGACCCAGGCTTTGAGATGCTCTGCCTTGGGTCTTCTTTTGCTAGGTAGATATACCCTTATACACAATTTCATCCTCCTAAAACATTCAAAAAGTTTGGTCTTCTTTCCAATGTAGAACAAAAACAAAATTCAAAATCTTGAAAGTTGTCACAAAATAGAATTGCCCTCCTCTGTCTAGCTCTAGTAATGAAATGGTGGTCTTATCATGACTCAGCATGGTTTCTATAGCACAAAACCAGCATCATGGATGGCAATAAAATGGCTACTGGTGATCACAGCATCGAGGCTAAGGACTGAGTCTGCATGGAAGGTGAACTAACCTTTACACCCCTTACAAGTAACCATCTCCTGATCAAGTTAAGATGCAATGTCAGGGTAACCATCTTTTTAGAAACTTCCCTAAGGGCTTCAGAATTGTAGGGTTTTAAAAGATTCAGTGAAAATTCAAACATTAACTAGGTCTAATGACCTGTAATTATCCTGAGGAAGTCCTTGTGGCCTTTAAGTTCATGCCTCTTCTGCCACAGAAGTACAGACCAACATTATGAACAGTACAGGACATTTTCCCTATGTCATTCCCAATAGTGTTTTATCTCAGAAATCTTTGCCTTAACTATTGCCTTTAATATTAATAGTGAGCATTTATATACACTTTCCATCTTCAAAGTACTCTGAAGACATTCATTGATTAATTCTCACAACAGCCCCATAAAGTGCAAGTAGTTTTATCCAATTTCACTAACAGGCAAATTGATAGAGAGAGAGTTTAAGTGATTTGCCCAAGCACACTCTATGAAATCCGTACAAGAAGTAGGATTAGAACTCAGAAATACCTAATGTCCAATACACCACATTGTTCTCCAGCAGTAACCTATTTCAATGCCTAATCATTCACACTGCTCAGGATATTTTCCTAAAGACTAATCTGAATGCTTCAATTTTTAGCTGGAGGCCATTACTTCTTGGTTTACCATCTTCAGATAATGTGAATATTCCTATTCCTTCCTTGATATGATTTCCCTGAAGATATTTATACAGTGTTATGTTCTCCCTAATCTCTTGTTTTCCAGATTGCAGAAACTGAGCTCCTACAAGTCTCTTTGCATATGTCATGTGGCCCAGCCCTTGTAGTGGCCTACTTGCTATTTCCCTTAATTTTCTTTAGGTTTTAATATTCTTAGTAGGGAGCAATGACTAGAACTGTGCAAAGAATTATAGTAAGAATGGTTGGAACTGGTGTCTGAGCTGAGGAAGATATAAATTTGATAGCCTTTCTAGATTAGCAATTTCTTCAGAAAAAGGATCTCTTCCTTGAGGACAAATTTGACTACTTGAAATGCTAGAAATAATGACACAAAATCTGCTGTGACTCAGACCCCACACAACCCTACTAAAGTCATTGGGGCTACAAGGAATTTAATCCAATGGAAGTTTCATGTACACTCTGAGGGGAGAATATGGCCCAGTAAATTATTTCTTTTGTCAATTTTTGGGGGGTGGGGTACAGTAGAAGTTCACTTGTTTACTAATAGGTTTATTTAAAAAACTCCAAAATGAGAATCTTGCTTGTGTACTGATTAGCGAAGCCACAGATAATGTAAATGGAGAAAACAGCTCTTCCATGAAATAAAGCTCTCTCGTGCATCTTGTGTCAGAAGAATTCACAAATGGCTACCTCTCTTGTTTCCAGTGAAGTGATAATATAACTCTGTTTTCCCTCATGCCCACTTTCTCCTCCCTACTTATTCTTGATGTAAAATTCAACAGGGAAGGTTAGGAAAACATTTTGCTTGTTTTGTTCATTTTGCATGCATATCACCAAATTGAAAACAAAGCTCACATAATATACTACATGTTCCAAACATCAGTGCTGCTCATTATGGAAAGTTATTAATTTGGTGACTGCTAAACTTAAAACCTCATCGGCTTATGTCCTCATCCAAGCCTACAATGGCCATAATAAATCAATGTTTTCAAGTCAGCTATGCATTTTAACAAAAGGTCTGTAAGGAAGATGAATTGGACAGCAATCTAGTCACAAAGGAAAAAAGCCTGAGATAACCTTTTTCATTAGTCATCCTATTTAATGTATAAGTATATGAATGTTTAGAAAGATGATGGTAAAATTTAAAAAAAAAAAACCAAGTGACTTAGAACTCTAAGTTTCATTTTTAAAAGTGACTTAGACACTTAGGAGCCCAAATGTCACTGAAAGTCAATGGGATTTCATTCCATTTTGGCTTTTTTGAAAATTTTATCAGCTGTGTTTTAATATTCTCCCTGATCATTCTAAACCTCAAAAACAACATTTACATGAGTGGTACAGGTATCACATAACAAAGCACAACTTGGGAAAGTAAAAAAATAAAGTCACAAGTATTATTTTACTTCCCTGTGATGTTTCCCATGATGAAATCATCAACTCTTCCTTCAATGTACCCTCACAGTCATGATGAAGTCTATTAATACTTTCATATTAAAACTACATTTAAAGACATTTATTTAGGTTGCAGGGTCAAGCACTCAAGAGTTAGGAATTGTCAGCTTTGTGGCTGCCTGTCCAACCTTAATTCAGCCTCCTTGTACCTCCAACTTGTTCACTGAATGAGGCAGGGGTCTGTGGAAAAAGCAGTATGTGATTATGTAATTAAAAATACTACTACTAACTGGTTATTAGCATCTTTCATCCCAAAGCACTTTAAAATATGGTTCATAATCCCTTTTATTCCAGGAGGAATTCTGGTACACGGAATGTAAAGTAAACAATTTAATAATAGACAGATTTTTAACTAATATGATACAAGGCCATAGTGTTTACTTCTCACCTTGCAGTAATTCAGCTATGCTGGCTGGTGAGTAGGGAGAGAAAGGACACTCACCTACACAGAAGCCAAATCAGTAGTCCCACAGACTTAGCCTTTGTTTCCACCCAAATCAGCCAATTCTCTGCTTATCATTCCAGATTTAAAAACAAAAATTAAAAGCTTCTGGGAGGAGCTGGGAGCCCTCAAAGAGGGAAAAGCCAAAGGTACATTCTGTTCTTTCTCTGACCATTCTTCCTCCCTTGAACAGGGAGCTTGAGTCTTGCTGACAATGACATTAACCAGCAGTATGACTGTTGTTGCTGTCACTTTCATTTTTGGATATGGCATCCCATGCCTACCTTACAGTAACATTACAAACATTACATGTGGGCAAGTCAAATGCTTGTATTGAACTTAGTGGTTACAGACAGCTTTAGCCATAAGTCATATTGTTGTCAGGCACACTGTACTATGAATAGATTCTGCATCTCATGGGGAATGAAAGAGGAAAACGTTCACCTGAGCTTTGATCTTCTTCCTCTCTGCCTCAGTTTTCTAAAAAGTGGCCAGCTTCACCCTAATGTTATGCAGAAATCTCCAGTTCTCTCTAGTACCATGAAAATTCATGATGTTCAATTACTTTTTGCTAAGTTTGAACAGAAATAAATTCTAGCAGCTACAAAATATACTTGACAGGCAGTTTTCTGGATTCTCTGACAATACTGTGTTCTCAGAACGGTCCCCCATTCTGAGCGCTCGGATCTGTCCTAGCCATGTCATCTCCTCAAGCAACAAGACACACAACTGGAACCTCTATATTCACAACTCAGCTGGTGTAACTTGGTGTTACTCCCTTGATCTCAGTACAGCTATGCCAATTCATAACAGCTAAAAAATCTGGTGCACTGTCTCCGACTCCTGTCCTCATGACATATAACTCCTAGTTCTAAGTAAATCCTAGTGGAAAAAAAATTAATTCCCCTTTTTACTGTGTTTATTATGTGGTTTGCATAAGCATTCATCATGATCTGCTTTAGCTTCTCCATCCAGAAGTATAAAAACAAACAGATGGCAAATAAAAATTCTTAAAGGCTCTTTGAAATAGAATGGTTACATCCAAAAAGAAATATTTCCCAAGGTCACCTACATCCTATAATGCTGGAGAGGAGAGAAGAAAGATCTTTAAATTCTAAGTAACTAGCTGCTGTCAATACAGCTGCTCAACTTTTATGTTCCCCCCCCCCCCCATTAATGCTATGATCAAGTAGAACTAAATATTGTATTTTGGACTGTGATTGCATTACCTGGTTTTGTACCATTTTCAGTGGGTGGGGTGAAGGGATTTGTGGTTTATCTTTTTTTGGGGAGGGGATCTCTGTTTTGTGTTAAGGTAACTGATGAGGATTTTGGTGTCTTGGAGAATCTTTATATTTGAGACACTGGGTAAAATTTTCAGACGGGCCTAAGTGAGCCTCAGTCTTTTAAACATGGGACTTAGGTGCTTTTGAAATTTTTTCCTATTCAGGATGAGATTCTATGATGGAGCTTTGGGAACCTGACTACATTATGGCAGCCTCCCCGGGCTGTACTGTGGGCCACAGTGCTGCTTGGAAACTTTACAATGCTTCAATCTCACTCTGCTTGCCTTTCCTGCCCCAGCCCCTTGCCTTTCCTGCAACATGTCCCCTACACAAGGGAATGCGATGGGTCCTTAGAGGGTAGTCTTGCAGCCTTACAGGGTATGTCTACACTGCAATTAAAACCCACAGCTGCCCCATGCCAGCTGACTCAAGCTAAGGGACTCAGGTAGATGTTTGGGCTAAGGCTGCAGCTGAGGTCTGGGAGCCTTCCACCTCTCAGGGCCCTAGAGCCCAGGTTCCAGACCAAGATCAAATATCTACACTGCGATTAAACAGCCCCTTAGCCTGAGCCTCGCGAGTCCAAGTCAGCTGGCACAAACCAGCCGCAGGATTTTAACTACAGTGTAGACATACCCACAGAGGCCAGTGTCTGAGTTGAAGGATACTCCACCCAACTGGAGGGCTTTTACAGTCCTTTTAAATGACTCCAGCCCTTATACCTGGTGTAAAGATGTTGCACAGGTGTGGATCTCATCCTATTTTTTTATATTTTGCTTTCTTTTGGAAGCATCTAATTTGTGGAGGGAGGAGGTGTTTGTTTTTCATATTTTTTCTAAATAGTTTATCTATTGAAATATTGTAATATCAGCTGAGACATCTACACTAACAATATAGATGATGTCAGAATATTATTAATGAATGGTCCTGGTGTCCTTTTGATATGACAAATGTCTATTTCACTTTATGCTGGTTGTCTACTGCCTTGGACATCCAGAAATTCCAAGAACAAAGATTTGCTGTTAAATTACTCTTCATTTCTTGTTTTTGAGATCCCACTGTCAGTCATAAAAGTATTCCTTTCTGTGTTGTCTGTAATGATGAACAAGGAATAGAATAATGAATAATACAAAAAAATATTACAATGACTTGATATAAACCAATGGTGAAGTTTCATCTGCAATATCATGTACAATACTTGTCACTACATTTCAAACAGAATATTGTAGAACAACAGAGGGGGAGTCAAAGAAGATATATGAAAATGGTTAAGGATGAGGGAAAACTTTTGTGCAAAGAGATGGGAAAGAATTGGATTGTTTACCTTTGGAAGGAGACAAATAAGAGGGGCATGATAAAAGTATATGCAAGAATGTAGGGTATAGAGAAGGTAGATTGGGAACTTCTTTCTCCGTCTCAGAACACAAAAAAAGCGGGGAATTGAAAAAAAATCAATAAAAGGAAATACTTTTTCACTCAATCTGAAATTAGCTCAGATTGAGTGGAACTCATTGTCACAGACAGTTGCTGAGGCCAAGACGTTAACAAGTTTAGAAAGGGACTGGATATTTGTATAGATACCAAGAATAAGAGTTATCATTAATGATAGCAAACATTTTGAAAGGGTTATTACACTGCATGCTCCAGTGCTTAAGCCAATCTCTATTACTAACCATTAGAGATCTGAACGAGACCTAATGGGTGGCAGGTATCTGTCTTCTGCAAAGTACTTACACCTTCCTACAAAGCGTTGGGTACTGGCTACTGTCAGAACAAGGATGCTGGACTAGATGGACTTCTGATAAGTCCAATATGGCAATCCCTGTGCTCCTAAGACAGAAAAGAGAGAAAAACATAAAAGAGGGAGGAAAGAGATAATACAACAGTTTGCACATTGATCATCAATAAATGGTAACTGACAAATACCCCTTCCACTTGAAACTTGTACCCTGTGGAATTCCACTGACGACATGAGGGCTACTTATAGGTTTTTGGATTAAAACTACTGTATAGTATGCCCTTACTTTTCATCTTTGTTCATGCATTTGGTGTTGCACAGGAATTTCTACCATATGCCGCACACTTCCCTTTGCTCTACTTTGATTAAATGTTTTCCTAAGAATTCCTGAAGTAGCTTGCTGAGTAGTTAAGTAAATTACAATGCATGGCACATCTTTATGGCCCAGACCTAGATATACATAGTAGATATTAGGTGTTTCATTGTTTTTATGGCAGTATAGCCATAGAATGAAAAACAAAGGGATATCTTTCAGTGGGAAAAGGAAACATTTATGATCTCAGTTTCAAAACTTATAGCCTAATAAATATGAAGTATAGGAGAATAAAGTGTCACGAATTCCACACTCATTTGCTGATATTACAGTAGCTCTGTGATATACAAGTCTAACCAGGCTGTTGATAACAATATTTCTGTAGTCCCCACCATTGCATACTGTGAATCACTTTAATAAAATGTAAATTTAAAGTCTAGTTCCCCCATTTGCTGGTACATTATTCCTGTGTTTCTCATATGTTAATTGTAATACTGTATCTCCTGTCATAATATATTAATTGCTCATCAATGTACCTCTTTAGCTCCATCTTTTTTACTTTGCTAGGATTTGTAGAATTTATTTTGTTTATATGGTCCAAAATTATTTCTGCAATAAAAAGTTTAACACAAAATAGGTCTAAATTCACTGAATTTTTCAATGTGATTTTAAAATATTAGTTCAGTGTAGTTCCCTTTTGATGACTAGAGTTTTGGAACAACTACCAAGAACATTTTCAAAATTGAGTAGGGTCATATTAATTTTAATAGTGTCATAAACTATAATCCATTGGGTTTTCTATGATGAATTGTGATTATAATATATAACATTTGGAGTTTATTCATCCTAAATTACACTTTGTTTTAAAATAACAAGAAATAAGTACTCTTGGATAGTAAGATATATTTTGTGCTCTAATTTTAAAAAGTGCAGTCTTGACTATATTTCAAACAAATAGAAGTGGCTGAAAGAAATAACCATGTGACTCGAATTTTTCATTTGAACAGTTTCAAAGCCCATTAAAAACCATAGTAAAACTGTCCTACTTTGCCTTTCTTTGTTGGAATATAATCACAATCTGTCTTGCATTAACACTTAAGTGAGTACAGCATTATCTATTTAATGCTGCATCTCTGAATGCTGGTAATGTGGCCTGAGTGTTTTTTTCTTAATGGAATGCTATAAAGCTTTAATTTTAAAATACATATATGGAATATTCTGCAGACACTTTTCATTTAAAAAAAATGAAAGTAAGAGAGTAAAAAAGTAATTGTAGATTTGTAATTCCATGTACTTAAAGCGGTATACGAGCATTTACATCCAATCCCCCATTCTATAGTATATGAAATGAAACAAATTCTCCCTGGCCTGGAATTTGTTATTCAAGCTGACAATCCAGAAGGATTTATTTACTTACTTACTATTTCTTACTCTTTCTCTTTTTTTCCAGGTTGGCAAATAAAACCAAGATTTTGGAGGCTAAGAGTGGGGTTTTATTGTTCATTTTTTCTTCCTTAAGAAATTAAAACTTCACAGTGCACTTCCACAACAAGAAAATGTTTCTTTTGATTGTAGAAGAGATGCTAACATTTTTAAATGGCTGTTGTGCATATGCTGAAACAACTTTGCATCACATTTTATTGAATTTTTATCTAACTCCAAAATACAGCTAGCTTCTGAGCCCTTCTCTAAATTCATAGGGTCAGATTTACAAGTGTTATGTAAAGGGTGCTGAATCAGTTGAAGTGTTAGTTACAATACACGTATTAGAAAACATCAAATTAACATGGCACACATTAAATGAATTAAAAATGGCTAACTGATAGATCTCAAAATGTAAACAGGTAAATATAATTGAACTGGTGTGTTTCTAGTGGAGTCTGACAGGAATAGCTTTTTGGCCCTATGCTATTTAATATTTTTATCAATGACCTGGAAAAAAACATAAAATCCTCACTTGATAAACTCTGCAAATGACACAAAAATTGGGGGCATGGTAAATAATGAAGAGGACATCAGGTAACTGATACAGAGCAATCTAGAATATCTGGTAAGCTAGACACAAGCATAATAATATGTGTTTTGATATGGCTAAATGTAAATCAGACAAAAAATGTAGGCAATACTTACATGATGTGGTTTCTGTCCTGGAAAGCAGTGACTCTGAAAATGATTTGGGTCCTGGCGAATAATCAGATGAACAGAAGCTTACAGTGAAATGTTGTACCTAAAAGGGTTAGTGCGATCTTTGGATGCATAAACAGGGGAATCTTGAGTAGGAGTAGAGAGGTTATTTTACTGCTATATTTGGCACTGGTATAACCACTGTTAGAATACTGTGTCTAGTTCTGGTGTCCACAATTCAAGAAGGATGGTAATAAATTAGAGAGGGCTTACATAAGACCCACAAGAAGGATTCAAGGATTAGAAAATCTGCCTTATACTCATAGACTCAGGGAGGTCAATTGATTTAGCTCAACAAAGAAAAGGTTAAGAGGTGTCCTACCTGGAGAACAACTATTTGATAGTGGACTCTTCAATCTAGCAGATAAAGGTATAATATGATCCAATGGCTGGACATTGAAGCTAGACAAATTCAGACTGGAAATAAAGCATAAATATTTAACCATGAGGGTAATTAACTATTGAACAAATTACCAGTGTTCATTATGGATTCTTCATCACTGACAATTTTTAGATCAAGATTGGCTATTTTTTCTAAAAGATACCTTCTACAAAATGTTTTGGGTCAATTCAATGGCCTATGTTATACAGTAGGTCAGACTAAATGATCACATTGGTCTCTTCCGGCCTTCGAATCTATGAATTTACATTATTGACTAAAAGGTATAGCCAATTGTTTGATGACACTTATGTTTCATTCTTATAAATGTTCAAGAGACCAAATAACCAAATTTAATCAAATTTATTACCTACAGACAAAGCAGTATAATACACAAAGTATAAATACAGACCCTCCTTCCAGGAAGCAATTCTTAAGTCCCAGCATGTTCATCTTACACAGAAGGTATGCTTCAACGCTCTGCATTTCAGCTAGTAGTATTTATAGTATGAGTTTACAAATGACAACGCTCTTTTAATGTCACTAAAATCAAACCCACCAATTTGTAACAGTTCCTTAACTACTTGTTTTGTTCAGTACTTCTTTTATCTCTGTTTAGGATATCACAGTCCAAAAGAGTTGGCCACAAGATACATCCCATCCTGTGCCTGGACACACCATTTACATATCATGGCTACTGACAGGCTTCTAATGATAAAGTTAACTTCAGCTTTCCAAAGTGTTATGGGGTACTTGACATGGATGAACAGAAATATGAACAGAGCATAATACAGTCAGTTAACATAATTTCCCAACACTTTTATATAAGTAATGTACATTATATTCATAAAAACAGCCATATTGGATGTGGCCAATGGTCCATCTAGCCCAGTATTCTTTTTTCCAACAATGGCCAACGCCAGGTGCTTCAGATGGAATGAACAGAACAAGACAATTAGTGAGTGCTTCAACCCTGTATTGTCCAGTCAAGCTTCTAGTAGTCAGAGGCTTAGGGATACTGAGAACATGTCTGGGGATTGGCCCTGCTTTGAGCAGGGGGTTGGGCTCAATGACCTCCTGAGGTCCCTTCCAACCCTGATATTCTATGATTCTACTATGATCCCTGATCTTCTTGGCTAAAAATCACTGATGGACTTATCCTCCATGAACTTCTCTAATTATTTTTTAACTCAGTTATACTTTTGGCCTTCACAATATCCCCTGGCAACAAATTCCACAGGTTGAGCATGTGTTGTATGAAGAAGTACTTCCTTTTGTTCACAGAAGTTAGATATGAAAATTATCTACTAGATCTCCTTCCCTGAGTCAATGCAGGGAGTGTTTCTATAATGTATTTTCTAATGGTTTTTGCCAGTCTATTTTTAAAAGTCCTGTGTGATGGGATTTTTACCACTCCCTCTTCCTCTCCCTTTCCTTCCCCCTTGCCCCCCTCCCCCGACAGTGATTTGCACAGTCTAATGGGGGAAAGGCTGATTGAAAAAAAAAACACATGTGAGGAAAATCAAAATGTAAGTCATGTTGGTTAATGAAGTACTGGAAGACACTCAGATACTACAGTGATGAGCTCTGTATAGAAATAGTACAGAATACAGTCCACTATCAGGAAATATTTTCACGTTTTTAGTTTCATCCCATTACTTCTAGTTATACTATCTAATAACACCACCTAAAATAATTTGTCTCCTGCCTTGGTGTTTACACACTTTCAATATCTGTTGTCTTTTACCATGTCTTCCCCTCAGACAAGCTTTATATATTTAGACCTTTTAAGTCAGTCTCCTGATAATTTTTGTTGCTTTGCTCTGAACACTGTCCAATTTGTTAATAAGTCTCAGGTGATCTGGTGCCCAGAACTGAATGGAATATTTATGGTGCATTCAATGAATTTGGTGAAGTTACACCAGGGTGAATTTGGCCTCATATATTTATGTGCTCTAACTGGACTAAAGAGGAAGGATTTCCATTATCTCAAGTCTATTTTGACTATACAGGGAAAATAGCTTCACCATCACACAGGTACTGCATTTTGTTCTCTACAACATGTAGCACATTTGACATTTTCCCTTTTGTTTCCTTCCCAATGAACAGTTTTAATTTTTCTGGCAACTTGCTGTTGTTTACTCTGAGGAACTACCTACATTTCCTTCATTTTCTCTTACAGCAGTTCATCATTCATCTCTTTCTCACTATACATGCTTCTCTCTTTTAGATGCTATCCCTGTACTACAACTATGTTATTAGTAAATTAACTGGGAATTGGGTTGGCACAAGGCACACTATGAAGTAGTTTTGGAGGCATATGGTAGTCTGCTTTAGACATAAAGTTGAGATTGACACTGAATAGGTTATTTAAGATAAAGCAAATACCATAAACACATTTTACATTAAAATATTTTATATATTCTTGTATTTAACCAGAATATCTCATAACTTGGATAATATGGAATAAAGTCACTTCACATTCAAAGTATTCTATCTTATACATGTACAGAGGTATACTTTGACCTCTCCTGATCACAAATGCTCTCTTCCCATCTTCCTAAGCCATTGATTATAACTAGGTTAGTGACTATAAACGACTTTTAAAAGACACATTAATATTCCTGACATTTCTGCTGATGTCAGGTGTGCTTTTTTTCATTCAACTGTACTGGTGAGTGTATTCTGGAGTCTCAATTAATTAGCCACTGTACTTTGGAATTAATAAACCAAGTATGTGACATCAAAGACTCTAGAAAAATTCCACCATGATTTCAACAGCTTCCACCCCTCCATCAACCTCAGCCTGGACCTATCTACACAGGAGGTCCACTTCCTAGACACCACGGTGCAAATAAGTGGTGGTCACATTAACACCACCCTATACCGAAAACCTACCGACCGCTATGCCTACCTTCATGCCTCCAGCTTCCATCCCGGGCACACCACAAGATCCATTGTCTACAGCCAAGCACTGAGGTACAACCGTATCTGCTCTAACCCCGCAGACAGAGACCAACACTTAGAAAATCTCCACCAAGCATTCTCAAGACTACAGTACCCACATGAGGAAATAAGGAAACAGATCAACAGAGCCAGATGTGTACCCAGAAGCCTCCTACTGCAAGACAAGCCCAAGAAAGAAACCAACAGGACTCCACTGGCCATCACATACAGTCCCCAGCTCAAACCCCTCCACCGCATCATCAGGGATCTACAACCCATCCTGGAGAATGATCCCACACTTTCACAGGCCTTGGGTGGCAGGCCAGTCCTCGCCCACAGACAACCTGCCAACCTGAAGCATATTCTCACCAGCAACTGCACACCGCACCATAGTAACTCTAGCTCAGGAACCAACCCATGCAACAAACCTCGATGCCAACTCTGCCCACATATCTACACCAGCAACACCATCACAGGACCTAACCAGATCAGCCACACCATCACCGGTTCATTCACCTGCACGTCCACCAATGTAATATATGCCATCATATGCCAGCAATGCCCCTCTGCTATGTACATCGGCCAAACTGGACAGTCTCTAAGGAAAAGGATAAATGGACACAAATCAGACATTAGGAATGGCAATATACAAAAACCTGTAGGAGAACACTTCAACCTCCCTGGCCACACAATAGCAGATTTTAAGGTGGCCATCCTCCAGCAAAAAAACTTTAGGACCAGACTCCAGAGAGAAACTGCTGAGCTCCAATTCATTTGCAAATTTAACACCATCAGTTTAGGACTAAACAAACACTGTGAATAGCTTGCCAATTACAGAACCAGTTTCTCCTCCCTTGGTTTTCACACCTCAGCTGCTGGAACAGGGCCCCATCCTCCCTGATTGATCTAACCTCGTTATCTCTAGCCTGCTTCTTGCTTGCTTATATATACACACCTGCCCCTGGAAATTTCCACTGCTTGCATCCGAAGAAGTGGGTATTCACCCACGAAAGCTCATGCTGCAAAACATCTGTTAGTCTATAAGGTGCCACAGGATTCTTTGCTGCTACATCAAAGACTAACATCTATATTTTATGCTCTACAGTTCATGCCAAAATATATTTTGCACAATCTGAGGATGTCATCATCACACAACTATTTCTTTTAACACTAATTCTATAACATTTATTATTAGATTTTATTTTCTGGGTATTGGTTATAGTCCAATTCTTATACTATTTTGGGTCCACAGGGGATATTAGTTGGCAGCTCCTCCCTGGAGTGTAAGCATGGGCTTGTATCTGTCACAGTTCATGAATTCCCCTGATACCTGCTCCTCTGTGGCAAGAGGAAGACCCTAGCACATGTCTGTGTAGAGTGTGCCAGGCTACAGCGAGTCTTCCATTTCCTCCAGAACCTCTTAATGAGGTTCTGGCTGCATTTTCCCCTGCACCTCCTTAACCCATAAAGTTGTAAGACTTCCTCATCAACCTCCTCATCCTGGCCAAGATGGCCATCCATTACTACAGGAGGAGGAAGCTGGATGGCGGGCAGGGTGGAGGGGGCCGGGGAGAAATGCTCTGCGAAGTGAGGCCTATCTCTGGTCCCTCATCTGATCATTGCCCCAGACAGAGTTCATTTGGGCAGTGTCCACTGACTCCTTAGATGTCTTAGAGGAACAGTGGGCATTGTTAGGGGGTCTCTGCTCAGTGGACCCCTCTGCATTCCTGATTTTTAACCTGTAATCTTCACTCTTGTTCTTGTTTTTTTCATTTGTTTTTCCCAGTATTCACTTGTGACATGGGTTCAATTGCTCATCCCACTCAGTTGAGGGGGTGGGCCATTAGCTTTGGGCAGGCTTAGGCCCACCATCTCCCAGGGTATATCTACACTACCCCCCCAATCAGTGGGCAGTGATCGATCCAGTGGGGGTCGATTTATCGCATCTAGTCTACACGCGATAAATCGATCCCCGAGTGCTCTCCTGTCTACTCCTGTACTCCATCACCATGAGAGGTGCAGGCGGAGTTGATGGGGGAGCGGCAGCAGTTGACTCACCATGGTGAAGACACCACGGTAAGTCGATTTAAGTATGTCAACTTCAGCTATGTTATAACTTAGATTGATCCTCTCCCTCTCTCCCCCCCAGTGTAGACCAGGCCCCAGTAACCACAATGGGAACTTATACTATATCAGCAATTGATATCTGAGAAGCTGTATTTTCAGTTACTTAGAATAGAAATAATTGTAAGAATCTAGCTACCTCTATGGAATGATAGCTGGTACATACTGAATTTTAATGGCAACTACTGTGATAGTCTTTTTCCATTAAAGATAAATGCCCTCTTGCATGTCAGAACTCAGCTGACTCTGGCCTCAATCACCTAGCAGTCTAATGAGCTCAGCTGGGCCCGATAAACCCTCACTACGTGACTGTGCTTCCTGATTGGACAGAAGGGCCAACAGATCACCATTTAGGGTTGTAGCAACAGCAGCATAATGGCTGTTCAATGCATTCCATGCCCACAGATGCTTCAGACCTGCTTGCTGTCTGGACCCTCCTCCAGCCAGTGCCTGCTCCCACCCTGGCCTTTCTCCCTACCTTCCTCTGAACTGCTGCTGATTCCCAGCTCTGACCACTGGCTTGTCTGCTGATCTTGACTCTGATTCTGTATTTTGGTTCAGTTCTGGCCCCTGACTTCTGGTTCCCGACCAGGCTTCCAGTTCTGCATGCTGATTCTGCTCCAACCATTAGGCTAGACTCCTCTGACCACTAGGAATTACTTTGCAATTAAGCATTAATTCCTGTTTGGTTATTATAAAGTGTTACAAAATCAATTCATCAAGAATATACTTAGATATGTTATGACAAGTTATTAAGAGAAATGCAGGCAGTTTTGTTTAAAACAATCCTAATACAGTTCATGCTTCTCGACTAATATTGTTCACCTCTCTGTTCAGGAGTGCCAAATTCTGAGGGCAAAAGGATTCTCTATTGGAATTGGTGCAGATTGTTTTGACTTGAATATCTGTTCATTAGAAACTGAAGTGAGACCGCCAATTTATTTTGTGTAGGCCATTACACAGCCATCATACAGTAATAATTTTTAGCCGTTACTGATTGGGCCAGATTTAAACCATTAAACCAGTGACAGATGTGAAGGATTCAGTACATTATTACCAATCCTTTTAATCATCCTTTCACCAACTACGTTGCTAGAGTGATGAAGTTTTGAAAGCACTTGTACACATTACCAGTCACACCTCTCCTTACAGTAGTAAACAGACTGCATATTCCTCACATAATATTTCATATACCACCATAGAAACAAACCTATTCTATCTGCTAACCCTTTAAGAAAAAATCTGTTCATCATAACAGCAAGTTTATTATATCAAACTACCAGAGAGCTTAATAGATAAGCAATGGAATTTGTTAGTTGTTGATGTCTTTTTCAGTACACAGAATTAAACTGGAAATTGTAAACTAATGGAGATTCTCTTTTTAATGTCAATATTGAACCGATTCCGAATGTCATCCTAAGGTCCATTTGAGTACCAATTGATGAAACTGGTATATGCACTAAGGGTATGTCTACAATACCCGCCAGATCGGCGGGTAGTGATCGATCTATTGGGGATCGATTTATCGCGTCTAGTGTAGACGCGATAAAATTGATCCTCAATCGCTCTACCGTTGACTCCGGAACTCCACCTCGGCAAGAGGTGGAAGCAGAGTAGCTGAAGTTGCATATCTTAGGTCGACTCTCCCTCCTAGTGTAGACCTAGCCTAACTGATTTGCATTACTTACAAATAAGGTAAGCTGCCATACCACTACAAAAATAATGTCCAAAAAAGACCTGGTCATTTAATTTTCTTATTAGAATATTCTATCCATATTACTGAGAGCCTGGTTTTTGCATATCATAGAAAATAAGTTCCATTTGTCAGCTATGATCAAGAGTCAGATGGCAGAAAAAACAAACTGATACTCTATTCAACCTACACCCACAATTCCAGAGTGTTCCTGCTAGAAATGATCAGATGTGAAATAGTTAACATTTAAATCATCATCAATAGGCTTCTGAGTTAGGGCAGGTAACAGTTCTCTTAGAAACATTTAGGTCATACTGAGGTTTTTGTTGCACCTTTTTTTATAATCATCAGACAAATGCTTGTTTCACATTCCAGCTAGTAGCGATTGCGAAATATGGGGAATTAAAGCCACCTTAAGTGAGCACCTGATTTCCTTAGCATAAGAAAATCCTGAGCTGGCCCAGGCATGATCTCCATATCAGTTCTGGATGGGGGCAGGGGCAAATGGAAGGCCCTAGAGTATCTAAGCCTGCCCCTCAATTCACTCCTCCTCCCAGAATGCCAGGGGCTATATTTTCTCTGCCAGTTTAATCAACATCCCCCTTGCTGAGACAAGGTGAGAGATTTTTAAAAATCCCACCTTTATGCATTTGATGATTGCATTATAACTGTTGGAGTCCAAGAATTTATGTCTTACCTAAAGATGAAATTTGAATCAACACCCAGGTTCGGATTCTGAACATCCATCCTTAAAAATAAAGAAAGCTTGGGTGTATATAGATCTGAAATATTGGGTCAATTTTATCTGTGGGCTCTGTTATTCAAAAATGTAATGGACCAAAACTTGGCATCCAGAATATAAGTCCCAAGTAAACATGTCTTTCTACCTCAAAAATGGTGCAAATCAGTTAAGACCTTTTTCAGTTAGCTTCAGGAGATTTTCCAATCAGTATTGCTTATATAAAAGTTCTGCTTTCTTATAATGATTTGAAGGGCCAGAATTCATGTGCTTTTTATGTAACAACCTGATATAGAGGGTCAGCTCTTTTTACAGGCCCAAAGTCCAGAGTTTGGTCAAGAGGCCAGAGGCCTAGTAAACAGTGAACAATATTAGCTAAGAGAAGCAGAACAAAGAAAAGACAACTTTGCTTTTTGCTAAGATAAGCTTGGTCAGCAAAAAGCCAGGTGGGGAGCCATAATTGGTGTATTTATTTAAAGCTGCAAACAGACCAAAGGAATGAGAGAGGCCTATTATGCCTGTATCCATTCTTTCTGTAGAAAGAGATGTTCTCCCCACACATCAACCTTGAGTTTATGGAAAGGGTTCAAGCATGTCCGTATGAGATATGACATCCTCCCTACTGCTTCCCGCAGATACCAGTGCCTGCCTTAGAAACACAAATGAGCAACTGAAAAACAATCTTTATTGCCATGTACTTTTCATTTTGTTTTATCCCCTAGGTACGTACCTGCTGGACAATCAGAAGGGCTACTTCATTCCTATGGACCCCAACTCAGAATTCAATATATCTATTTTATACATTGTTTGAAGTACTAATTGTATGTTACTTGTTAACCCGAAACCATGGGTGGAGACATTATGTAATCTTTGACTATTGGCTACTGTGCTTGTCTTGTCTTGCTGCTAGATCTATCTGGGGGTTTGGGACTACCTGCCCCATCGCTTTCCTCCGCCCATAAAAAATCCATATAATCTACTGTAATCAGTTGATTGGCAGTGTCTCTGAGCCTAATAAGCAAGGTGACACTCTGCCAGCTCTGTGCATAATAAACCCACCTGCTTGATTCTACATGGTGTCTGTTTTGTGGTCCTTCCAATTAATAGGCTAGCAATGTACTGCAAGATACAAGATGGAAAAACTTATTTTGAATTCCAGAATATAAAGAACAGAAAACATCATTTCACCCCCAGATATCCATTGTCGGGTTCCATAACCATGGCTGTTCTCCATATTTCAAACTCAGGTATCTATGTTCATATTATATATATTTTTATTCCTCCATTAATTTAAATATCATTACACTGATGTGTGACATAAGTGATTCAACAGGCAAGCTGGGTAAATATTTCACTTTAATTGGATTGCACCCATCCTAAATTCTTGTATAGAAAAGATGTCTTCATTTTTGACATTCTTAGGAAGCTTGAGTGGACATAACTCTTTAAGGACCAACATTCTGCCAGTTCTTAATAATTTCCCCAGTTCTTTTCACATCTACATCACTAATTTGATTTGGCTTGGGTGACCTATGAGCAAAAGTCGTGGCCAACTGAAGGCTATGAGGTGGACTATGTGAAATGTGTTGGTGGTTTCAATCCAGTTCTTATTGGACATGCATCCAATAACACAGTAATCCACACAGTCATCTTAGATACCACAGCAAAGTGGAAAGGGACTGAATTGGAAAGAGAACTATGCTTTCACCTCTAAAAATGGTCCCTCCATAACAATGGTGAGATTCAGTGAAGGTTGTTTCTACTGCCACTGCCTGTGCCACATCTGTTCCGTGGATATAATACTTCATTTACTGGGGCTGTCATTCAGCATTCAAACACTACAATCCCTAGAAAAAAAAGTCTTCTTACATATCACAGAAATGGGATCTGATATGGTTGTTGATTCAAGTACATATAGTAGTTAACTGATTGTTATACATGCCTATGCCATAAGAACTGAATTTCATTTATAAGTTTTGCTATCTTTATTTTGATGTGCATGTCTTCACCTGTTCAGAAAGCAAACACATAAGCACATGAAGAGTGATTCCTAGTTAAATCCTATATCAGTACCAGATAGCTTTTGATATCAATAACTGCCAACATGATGAGAAACTACCCTTACCATATTGGCTAGTAAATTATAAAAGCCTTCAATATTGTAATAGCAGGATCAAGTCACTAATTATTCTTTACATGCATGATGTTACCAGATTTGCCTGTTACTTTGGGGTACGCTCATTTATTAGGGTTACTCTTCTGAGGGAAGGGGCTCTATAATTCTATCAATGTAAATATTGTGTCACTTGTGTTTTCATATGGAGCTCTACTTCTCCCTTCTGCAATTCCCCTCCCAGTGGCGCTATCCTGCAGGACCTAGGTTCCCAAGGGCAGGGCCAGCTCCAGGCACCAGCATTCCAAGCTGGTGCTTGGGGCGGCAATTTTCAAGGGGTGACAGTCCCTGTTGTTTTGCCCTCAAGCAGCGCACCGAATTGCCGCCGCAGGGGCGGGGGCAGTCTGTGTGCCCGTAGGGTGGCAGGCGTGTTTCCACGGCGGCAGCAATTCGGCAGCAGCTACTATCTTTAGCTGTCCGGGGCGGCTTCAGCTAAACATAGAAGCTGCCGCTGAATTGCTGCCGCCGCGGAAACACACCTGCCGCCCTAAGGGCACACGGACTGCCCCCGCCCCCGCGGCAGCAATTCAGTGTGCTGCTTGGAGCGGCGAAAACTGTAGAGCCGGCCCTGCCCAAGGGCTGGGTAGATGCCTGCCCCAGAACTGGATGAACACACACACACACACATTAACAGAGCAAGTCTGAGCAGACCAGGTCAATCAGCACTTTCAAGCTGACCCCTTATATGTCCCTGGACTCAGTGGGCTGGGTCAAGCAGCCAAAGGTACCACACCGGAATAGAGTAAGCCTGAGCAGGCTGAGTCAAACAGCACTTCCAGGCTTCCACCCTTATGTGCCCCTGGACTCAGCGGAATTGGTCAAGCAGCACTTTCAGGCTGTCACCCTCATATGTCACAGGTTCAGCACATACCCATCCCCACTTTCATGTTACAATTTTACTGGTAGTAACCTACTTGATGAGCAAACCCCACAGTATTTTTGGGCACTGCAGGGATCTTTAGCTTAGGTAAGAGAAGTGTTGCTGCAGAGTAAATGGGGAAGCTAAGAACACAACAGAGTAAAGTTCAGAGAGAGAGAGAAAGAGAGAGGGAAGCAACCAAGTTAACCATAACAGTTATTTATTGAATAACAGTGATACTACACAAGGAGAGCCTAAACCAACATAACAGTTACACTATTAAAGGATACAAAAATCAAGGATCAAACAAGTCAGGGTTAGAAAGTTATATCTGAGGTAGAAAAGAAAACAGAGAGGGATCTCACCACTTCCATGAAGCTTGAACTGGTCAAGGTTCCCAGGTGATGGTGGTAGCTCAGGATCCTGAGTGCTGGAGACAGGCAGAGCCCCCAGCAATCAGGAGAAGATGAAATCCCAATGGAACTGATGCAGAGTTTGGATCCAGGCATCAGAACATTTACTGGAGTGTGGGTAGAGTTTTTCTGTAGGGAAACAACAATGGTTCAAGGGAAAACACTAGATTTGTTTATGGGTAAACTGATGATTCAAGGGTTTTCTTTAGACTAGACAACAGGAGCTGATCACTCTTGGCTATGGGTGGTGTTCCTTCCAGGGAGCTCACAATGCAATTAGGCAACTTCAGTATTTTGGATACCAGTCAAAGATTCATTACTAGAATTGGTCTGATAACTCCTGAGCTGGGTGTGTGCAGGCATAGGGCTTCCCTGATTTTCAGGTCCCAGAGTTCAGTGCGGTTCTTGCCTTGGAATCTCATTTCTCTAGTCCGTATGCTAATAGAGATGCCTCCCTGTCCCATCTTTGATGCAGATGAGACTAGAGGAGTTGCCTTATTCTTGTCACCCTTGTCAGGAGGGGTCGAAGTGCATCTCCCACCGCCCTTCACTGCTCTCTGCAAGTCTTTTCTCTGATCGGTTTTGATTCAAGCAGACGCTGGGGGTGGGGGTCCTATCATGAGTCACGCAGGCTTGATACAGTGCCCTGGCTCCTCAAGAACACAGAGCTGACTGGTATCAGTGGGTGGCAATTTTTTCCCCACTGAATGTTCTTATGGGAAGAAAGTATAGAGATTTCACTGCCTACAAATCAAATGCATTCCAGATCTAGGATTAGTACAGTGGGACTCAATTTATAGCAGCAAGACTGACTTACTTAAAGATTTTTTTTAAGTGTGTCAGTCCCAGTCCTACATTTTTTATTCATTTCTCAAAATTCTCATTGACTTTCAGTCTTTTCTCACGGCCTCAAGGGGAGTTTTGCCTGAGTAAGGAATTAGGATTGGGGCCACAGTAATTACATTATCAAATTGATACATTTCAAGGAAACAAATATCATTTTTATGTATTATTTGCTAATAATAGGACTTACATTATATAGGAATTAAATTATGCTATCTAGTGTTTGTTGTCAGCAGTTTAACACCCTTATGGAAAAGTCCCACGGAATTTATTACGGATTAAACCAATACATTTCTACAGAAAGTGCTATAGACATAATTCTAAAATGCTATAGTTTATGCATTTATACGTATATGCTATAGTATAGGATATAATTTCCACAGATTTTTAACCATCTGTGCTGTCTGATTAAAATATAATTATGCAAACCATGGTTGCTACCACTGTTATATAATTGCAATGAATTTTGTACAAAGTGTAACATATGGCCAGAAAGGGTTAAGCAGCTTGTCATCAACTGGATCTCCCAGGCTATCGCAATCTCTGGTGGTGCAGCATGGCTGCCGCTAAGGCAGACTCCTTACCCCGGCCCCACACTGCTCCCAAAAGTGGCCAGTGTGGCCCAGGGGCGGGTAGGGCAGAGTCTCCCTCTGTACGCTGCTTCTGCCTGCAAGCACCACCCCACGCAGCTACCATTGGCTGGGAGAGCTTATGGGGCAGTGCTTGCAGAAAGGAGCAGCGCACAGAGCCACATGCCCCCCACTCCTCCCTGGGGCTGCAGAGCATGTTGGCCTCTACCAGGTGCAGTGTGGGGCTGGAGTAGACAGGGAGCCTGCCTTAGCCTTGCTGCGCCACCAACCAGGAGCCGCAAGAGGTAAGTGCTGCCTGGTGAGATGCTGCAACCCAACCCCCAGCCCTGAACCACCTCCATGAGCTAGTATTCCATATCCCCTCCTGCATCCCAAGCCCCACCCTGAGCCCCCTCCCAGAGCCAGCACCCCATATCCCCTGCTGCACCCCAAGCACCTGCCTCAGTCCTGACCCCCCTCCCAGAGCCAGCACCCCGTATCCCCTCCTGCACCCCAAGCACCTGCCTCAGTCCTGACCCCTCTCCTAGAGCCAGCACTCCCCTCCTGCTCCCCAACACTCTATCCCAGCCTGGAGCCCCCTCCTGCACCCAAACTCCCTCCTTGACCTTACACCCTTCGCCCCCTACTGCATCCCAACCCCCTGCCCCAGGCTTAGCCCAGAGCTCCCTCCCACACTGCGAACCCCTCGGCCCCAGCCCAGAGCTCACAGCCCCTCCCCATCCCCAAGCCTCTGTCCCAGCCTAGTGAAAGTGAGTGAGGTGGAGGGGAGAGAGAGAGACGGAGAGAGGGGGGTATGAAGTGAGCAGAGCAGAGCTTTGATGAAGGGGTGGAGTAGATGCTGGGTTGCCCTTAGATTTAAAAAGTGATCTTGGGTGTAAAAAGGTAGGAGATCACTGCTTTAAGGGAACTGTATTTTGGACTTCTGAGTAACAAGTAAGGTATAACAGAAGCTGTTTAGTGCTGGCTTGATAAATCTAAGTATTGGCATATCGACCAGTTTTGTCTGCCCCATTCTTACAGTTCACCCTAACTGAGTGACTGCAGCTGGCTCCCCCTGGGACTCTGGACACACCATATTATGACATGCTGTAAAAGGCATACAATTTTTGATTAAATTCTATATTATAGTCAGAAAAGCCTGTGGAAAACATTATCATTTTTCTCATATTCCATGGGATATTTCCAGGAGGGCCATGCATATAAACATGTTAAAATATCATTCACTTTGTTATTGCAGATTACTCTCATTGCAGTTTGACTGCACCTTTAAGATAAATCCCTGTTTCCATACAGCCTTCAGTTTATTCATCATTTTAAAGACATCATACAGTTTGGACCTGAGAGTCCATCCTCTATATTTAAAGACTGCAGAGGTGTTGGTTTTGCTGCCATTGAATTCTTTCCCCACTGAATATATAATAAAAGAAACTGCAAACTGTTTGTTTTGGAATCAATGCCTCGGGGAAACAAATTAGATGACAAAGCTATCATAGTGAGACATGTGAGGTTCACTTGAAGAGGGAGATACTTTTGCAGTTGTCTGTGAAATAAAAGTGAAGATGAATGCCAGACATTGTCAGTTTACAGACTATACCAATCATATCCAGAGACAAAAGGATCTACATAGTTTTTTTACACTACATGGCAAATAGAACATTGTGCTAAAAGACTGCCTGCTCAGTGCTCACAATCTGAGTGCTCTTTTGCATTATGTTGTTGAAATAGATCCCTTGCTTTTGGACACATGTACAATTGCTATTTTCGAATTCACAGTACACATTAGCAAAGATCCAGAATGAAGAAAACAAGCCAACATATCAGATTAAATAGGAAAATCTCACATAGGAAAAGATAGAAATATGTTTGTTTAATAGCTGACGCTTGTAGTGATGCTGCAACCCAAATTGCACTTGCAGTATATTATGTAAACAGGAAGAAGAATAGACAGGCAGACATTAGTGAAGATTCTGAGTGTACAGAAGCTCTTTAATAATATAGAGGGATTTTTTTTCCTGCAAAGATTAATATAATAGGTCACAGACAAGTAATTTACAAAGAGACAACTCTAACATGTTGAAAGCTCGGAAGAATGAGGCAAATATGTGCAGTTGTTTCAGCAGTCTCACTCTTTCTGCAGGAGTCAAATTGACTTTGAAATTGTGCATGCATTTGCAGTGCGACACCTGGCAATTATACTTACACGTTGAAGCATTAAAACCACAAAAAGCCACAATTTTTTGCTTCCTGGGTTGAACAATATTACAACTTTCCCGGTAAATATTTTAAATATATGACAGGAGCTCTTCCAGGCCTATGTATAAAATGACATAAATTACACTTGAGACCAAATATGCCATTTGCATCCATTCATTTTAAGAATTACTGCATTTTCACAGTGGAGATTTTATTTTTACGGTCATGAAGTTTGATTTTGGGGGGCAGGTGAGCTGGGGGGGTTGAATTAAGTGTTACTGGTGCAAGCTCTTGTTATCAAAAAGCATCTATATCTATTTATCTTCAGTGTATGGACAATGGATGAGATACTGATCCAGATTTCACTCGAGTCATTAACTATACTCTTGAAAGAGAGAAGGAAGGTGGCGCAAAATCAGTCTAATGTAAACCAGCGGCAAATTCTGTATTGATGAAACAATCTGTGGTACAAGCACACAAAAGAAACAAACTTCAGCATCACTGCTCCTGATTTAATTGAGTTCCCTGTGATGATTATCATCAATCCATTTACACATTATAGATAATGGGTTTGCAGGACCATCTGCTAGTATGATCCCTGGTTTCTTGTTTGAAACCTAATTCTAGATAATTAATGAATTTAGGGAAATTTGGTGAAGTCAGTGGGCCTCTGCATGGGAGCAGGGGTCCATGTTAACAGATCTGATTGCAGGACTGCAGTTAATGTTTACTTCCTGTAGAATGAAAAAATGTGTGTCTCATATATAACGACTACAAGGTCAATAAATGAATTTAATGATCTGTAAGGAGTAATTATTAGACGTATTGTCCAACAAAAAACACCAGTCATATTGCACAAAGAGGGGAAGAAAAGTGAGGCTACTTATGATTCCAAAAAAGAACGTAGGATTGGATTCACAAAAGTATTTATGCACTAAACTCAATTAGTTCCATGGGAATTAGACACGCAAATACCTTTGGCAATGCCCCCCATAGTTATTAAAGATTATCTAATCTAATATCTGCATAGAAAAAAACATAGATTCCAACACTTTCTGACAATATCTGTATATGTATGTGTATGTGTATGTGTTTGTCACAGCCCCAAAATAAGTATCTCAGGGAAAAACTGAGGCTTAATTAAAACAAAATTCTCATTTCAAGATTGAAAAACAGTTCACTACACAGATAACCAGTACCAAAAGTTAGGATAGAAGAACTTTGAGTAGCTTCATATTCTCCCAACAGGCTGTTTCCCAATCAGCAAATACAGACATTTTTTACATAAAACAATGTTTCAGAGTTGTCATGTAATTCACAGAACAAAGTAGCACCTTCAATCTCCAATTTACATAGCCCACAATGACAATTAGCAGCTTAGACATTTCTTTCCAATAGTACTACTTCACTCACTCTCTACCTTAATGTAGAAAATGTACCAAGTTTAACCTTTAATGTCCCCTTTTATTGTATTAATAGCTAAGAAAACCAGGGAGGGAAATTCCTTGCTAGGGGAGGAGCATGAGTCACTGTCACCTCCTCTATTGTAAGGTTTTACCTTACCAGTGAAAATGCTGCACTCCGTTCTGCTGAGGATAAAACGACAATGGGCTTTATCTCTCTCTCTCTCTCTGTCTCGTTCATAACCCATTTCCACCCACACAAGCAAATGCCGATAAAGAAACAAAGATGGGGGGAAACCAAAAATCTGAAAACCAGGGTAGTTAAATGTTTCCTCTAAGCACATTTTAATTTTTAAGCATTTGACCCGTATATAGTTAAACTGCCAATTCTCTCATCCCTGCTCCTCTGGGCTTGAGTATGATACTATAAATGAATAGAGCACAATTCATCACAAAGATTCCAAGCCCTTCACAAACTGTATACATCTCATACACAAATCATTTCAGACACCAATGAATTTTAGGCAACTTTGGGATGAATTGCAGTGGCTGTAGTGACCTTACACAATAGTTTAGGACAGAAAGTGCAGAAGATGATTACATCCAATTGAAACTGTAGTGGAAGTTAAGTAGGGAGAATGTATTTATCCAGACTGGAATTTGGTCATGACAGCAGTGCTAACTCTGTTCTTGCAAAACAATGCCAGAGCTTTAGCGGATTTTAAATCTCATGTAAAAGACAGACCCTTCTGGACAACACAGGGCCCACTAACACACTGCTGAGGCATAGTACTGGAAGAGTGCTAGCTACTAAATTACTGTCACTTACTGAAGGTAGCTGGATTTTCCTTGCAAGTCTTCCATTCAATTTTTGACCAGAAATAACACTTAGATTACAAGAACTGACAAAATCATGGCTCAAGATGAAAAGGCTGCAAACAACAAAACAGCTTTTAAATGCACTTCTGCTGCTGAGCCCAGCTTTAATATGGACAGTAAAACTGTCCTCTTTGTCTTTAGCACAATGCCAGGAAATAGTGAGGGGTCATTTTGCCTACAGCAAAGGACCAAGTCATGGCTCAGAAATTTTAAGAGCAGGGTGATAGGTCTGAGTCTCCTCCATACCCTTAATATGATTTAAAAGACTTCAACTCTGTTTTCGTTTTACTTTTAGTGTATAATTAAATATTTGCAAGTTTCATTCTCAGTGGCCAAAATTTGCAAACCTAAGTGTCTAAAATTAGACTCCTAAATATATTTAGTCAGCCAAATAAAAGTGTATTAATTTTCAGAGAGGCTGAGCATTTGTACAGCTATGACAGCTAAGGTTGCTCAGCACTTCTTAAAATCAAAACACTAACATTTAGCTGCCTAAACATTGATTTCAGAGCCTGAATTAAGGCAGCCAAGTTTGAACACGGTGGTCAGTGTAATTCGTTAAAATGTGGAATTTGTAAGAAACATTTTTATAATACTAAGAAATATTTTATAATACACTCCACACAGTGAGGCCAATAAAAAAAATCAGAATGTGAACGTTTTGGAGATGATTCGCCTAATTATCAAATGCAAACTTCTTACCAGAATGATCAGAACCTATCATTGGATGGTTATATCAGGATTATGTATGCAAATAGCCATTTTAAGCCATTGAGGGTCAAATTTTGGTCCTGTGAGTAAAGCCCAAGTAAAAGGACTTTGCCTGCAAGAAATAAGCACTAGTTTTAGAAGTACCTAAATATTCCTTCTGAGCCAGAAGCTGTACATTAGGTGCTCAGGCAAATCAGGACAGGGTTTGTGCAGGCAAAGTGGATTTCACAAATTGGGAAAACACATAAGTTATAGCAATTCTTAATTTTTACCTAGTTTTGCAGTTCCAGTGCAACACAATGCAATTTTATTACGCAATTTGGAAAGTCATAATTGTGGTGCATCTTGAAAGAAACAAAAAAATTAAACATTACAAGTAATTATGTAGAACAAAATCTGTTACTATAGTAACAAAAATCAGCCATACGTTTTCCAATTCCCCTCTGGCAGAGTTTTTTTTCTGCCTTTCGATTTGCAAACATCCTTTGTAATTGTCATGTAGATTATAAGAAATACAGAAATGAGGCCACAGACAGAACACACAGTGGACTCATGGCCCAGAAACAGGGCTTTTCATAAATGTCCATCAAATATCCAGAGTTTCTCCATAACACTTCCATTGGAGTTTTGCTTCAGAAATGATAGCAGAACACTGAGCCCAGAATCTGTTTATAAGACATGAACTGGTACAATGTCTATGCGGCAAAACTGGATATTTCAGATGACGTGATTAATTACAAAGCAGGTCAAAAGATGGAGGAAGAAAAGTTTGCTGGCATATATACACTAACCTGACTACTGTATATTAGCAGGAAACTTAGTGAGTTTCAACTGCTGGAGTTTTCAGTTCGTTCTCCCATCAAAAGATGGGATTTTCCTCACCTTAAAAGAAGCTGGGGATTCTGCTCACTAACCCGTGGATCCAGGGAGTGCCGGAAGATATACGGCATCCTCAATAGATACCCTTTGCCTCTTCTTTGCAGCCTGGTCACAGCCTCCTAGTGGCTGCTAGAGAGATGGTTCCTATGAAAGCAGTGCTTTTGGAAGTTCCCCTGACTGTGGCTGCTCTCTAGAATCCCTCTAAAGGGCATGGTTATGCAGCCTGATCCTATGCCCATTGCAGTCAATGGCAAAGCTGCCATTGACTTCAGTCGGGCAAGGATCAGCCTTTACACAGCACAGAAGTGGCCGTGTTCTAAGTATGGTAGTTGCGTCTGCTGCTGGCTTTAGTAAAGTACAACACAAGGGTTAATCTTATGGCAGTTAAAACAGTTTATCAGAATTTACCTTTGACATTCTTACAGCTTCCCCAGTCACTGCACTGGTTAACTCCATCATCATTCTTGTTACAGCAATATAATTTTCTCTCTGGACTTTGTCCTTCTCCTTGGGGGTCTTCTCAATGTACTGGGCAAAAGTAGTTTTAAGAATAGTCTAAAAAACCTATTACTGAAAGTTGGAACAAATTATTTTGACATGTAATCCATGACCTTATGAGGGTAATTTTCAGAAGTGTTCAGCTTTGGACTAATTCTGCTCTCACTGAAGTCAAAAGTAAAACTCCCATTGTGAAGTTTACTGTAAATTACTTCTGAAAATCCTACCATATCGTTGTGTTCTAGTCCCTAGTCTTTCCCCAAACACTCATTCTACTCATCTGCTTTCATTCCTCATGTGTGTTCTTCAAATTACCATACATCCTTTTAAGATTAATTCTCTTCCATTATTCTTGACCTAACCCATAAACATCACAACATTATCCTTGTCTAGGTTGACACCGACATGCCAAATGTCTGCTCATGCATCCAATCTGTCTAGATCATCACTGTACTCAGTTATTGGATCATTTCAGCATTAAGCAATGTCTTTTGATTGTAGTAGCTTCACCTCAGTAACCTATATACAAAGCAAATGGCATTATTAGCAAGCAACACTCATATGGAAATTATTTGTGACTGTCACAAGTGAATAGTTCAGGCTGATGATGGGTGATGAGATATAAAACAGATAGAAGACTCTCTCAATCTTATTCCTTTGGAATAATTCATAAGTGAATACTTCATCTCTGTTAGGCACAACTAAATCCCCAGTTTCTTGCCTATGCTAAATAATTCTAATTACTCCCTGGAGATTAAAAGGATTAGTCCTGGTATTGATTCCTGCAATACATCTTACATTCATCTTACTGACCTATAAACTTTTATTGTTGAAATCTGTCTCCACACTCTCAGATTCTGCCTTATTCATTAAAGGGATTGATCCACTTCTGTAGGCTTGTGAGAAACCATTCAAACCTTCCCTCTCTGCCCACCCCCAACCCTTGTGTTCTTAGTTTGAGACAGGTAACCCTATCCAGGTCCAGATATAGCGCCTAACATAATACACACAATATACACAAGCCAATCACAGTGTCATTGTAGACCCACACTTATGAACATCAACTTCAGTGGTAGACCAACATTTTCAATTAAGTCAATGCGAGCAACTTTCAAAAATCAGGTTACTTCTGGCTTTAACTAGCTAAATTTAGGTACCTATGTTAGAAAATGTTGGCCTTACTATAGTTGAATGTAAGGGAAAGTAATTTTTCTTTATAACTACAAGCCTCATATGTGTTGTGTACTAATCTTCACTTCATTACACAACTACAGTTATATAAACTACTTTGCACTCGGAATAACAATAATTTGAATCAAGTATCAGAGGGGTAGCTGTGTTAGTCTGAATCTGTAAAAAGTGACAAAGAGTCTGAGGACGTGGGTATTCACCCATGAAAGCTTATGCTCCAATACTTCTGTTAGTCTATAAGGTGCCACAGGACTCTTTGTTGCTTAATAATTTGAATGTGATTTTGTAGAGTAACTCCATTTACAAGACATTTTCTGTTCAGAATAAATGTACTTCAAATGAGTTTAATTTTGAAACTATGACTAAACTATAGTTAAAAGACATTTTCTATTTAGAAGAGCTGCTGTTTAAATATGATTTCTTAGATGAAAAGCTGCAGTCACAAACCCCATTTTATCCAGCATACTGCAGCTTGAATTAAGATTTTATGCAGAATTTTTGCTATTTACAATCATGTCCTGTTCACAACTATAGTCAAAGTATGAAGTGAGATGGCATACCCATGCTTACAGATCTATCAATAAATTAATAAATGACAGTAAGAGTTCTATGGCTGGAGTGAGGAGCCTCAGCTGGAAAAATCTAGTTTTAGCAATAGTAGAACTACTAAACAATTTTTTTGAAGTTCCCTATAAACATAACTAATGTCTGCCCATTTTTTTCTAAAATTCCCCAGCATATACAAAGCCCAAGAGATTGAACTGAATCAGTTTATGATTTCCAGGCTAAATTTACAGAGAAAAGGGACCGAGACTTATCTTTTTAAAACACTGAAAACTAAAAATTTCCTTTATATTTCTACTTCCCTCAGATCAGGGCACCTATAGCCATGGGCCTTGTGGAGCTTCAAGACCAGGTCTGTTCATGGACAAGAAGATCCTACATTATGGCAACAGATGATGATTTTACGGGCAACAGATGATGATTTTAAGTGACCTGGCCTAATCTGAAGTACCTATCTCCTGTTAAACTGGAAACTCTGAATCTGCCACTCCCAGGGTAGTTTTTTTTTAAAGTTTCCACCTTACAATAGATGATGCCTCTAGCAAAAGCACCAACACAAGATGAGAACACGTGTGCTGAGGATATGGGGTTTGTGTTCATCCAGAATTTTGTAGAGAGCCAATAGGCAATCATGGCACCTGTTCTGCCTGCATTCCTTTCCCCCCAGGACCTATTTGAGTGCTGCGGAGGGCCTTTCACTTTCCCTCCCAACCCTCGGGTGAGTTCCACTCTATGTAAATTTATTTCTACCTAATTAATTAAACTTTGGTCTAATCTATTTACCTATCTACATACAGTTGTTCTAAGACCTTGCTAGCTATGCACCAAACTGTAAGCACAAACAGTATGTGTGCAAACAAAATGGTACACCGTGTACTATGTGAAAATGAAATATAAAGCTTGATAACAGGTGGGCCTGCAAGGCATACAGTAGTATTTAATCCTGACCTGAAAAGCTGATGAGTTTGGGGATGAAGTACTAGTATTCCCATGTTTGTATGGATTAATTTTAAAAGATAACATATTCCCTTTGTTAGTCAAATCAGGAGCATTCTGAGGCAGGTGGAATTAGGCTCAGTCAGTGGTGCAAAAGCAGTGGAAAGCAAAATTCTACATTCTCCACACTTTTTAACTCAGGGTATGTCTACACAAGGGGGACCATAATGGCGAAAGTATGTTGCCATAGCTACACTGGCATCATCCCAGAGTGTGGACACAGACTATGCTGATGGAAGGGATTTTTCTGTCAGTATAGAAACACCATCTCCTGAATGACAATAGCTAAGTCAATAGAACTATCCTTCCATCGATTAGTTTGAGGGTTATATCAACATTGCTACATTGGAGAAAAGGTATTGATTTTTCACTCTCTCACTAATGTAGCTATGTCAACCTAAATTTTAAGCATAGACCAGGTTTCAGAAATGTTAATGGCCAAAGAAAGACTTCACACCCTAGCTGGCAGAGTGCAGAACCATGGTCTGGAGCCATCTGCATTTGTAAAAGGATTTGTAAAAAGGGCAAAGGGAGCAAAGTATTTCTATTGACTTTAGTCTTTGAGTTGCTTCTCAATATGGATGTAATATCTTGTTTTCATATTTCTTCTTGGTTTTAGTAACTAAACTCTAGAGAAGAGCTGTATTTTGTGGATAATTATATGAGCAGGGAATTCTTTGCACAAAAAGCAAATATGGTTTTAGAAGCCCTGTGGCATCAACTCTACAGGGCTAAATAAATGGTTTAGGAAAGAAATGAAACCTACTGAACACTGTTTTCATACTGTTATGGGCAATTATTCAGCAGTATAGAATTCAATTTGTTATCTATCCCTGTTTCCAAGATGTTCACATTTTCTCTTCCAGGGACTAGGCATGCAGGGAATTGATTTAAGGTAATTGATTAACTATGCACCACTTAAATCCTATTTTGACAGCTTCAGTGGCTCTAAGTGCTGCATAGACCCTGTACTAACCCTTTGCACAGGGCTGCATTTTCACCATAGGTGCATGTTCTTCTCTGTTAATGAAGAGTTAATGGCATCTTTCAAAACAGAGGGCATCCATGGCTACCATGCCTCTACAATTGATGGAGGGGGCAGATGGCACAGTGGATGATGGCAAGTCCAGCCATGTGTCAGAATAGCCAGGTAGATAATAGCAGCAGGAGGAGAATATCACCCCAGAAGCAAACCAAGGGGAGCAGGCATAATACCAAGTATGTGATGGGTGCACAAGGAACTTCTGGTTTTGGTAGGGCACAGCATATCCTGCATGAATCGCTCACAACCCATGAAAGATTGGTGTGTTCTGATTCCAGCAGAGTGACTTAATTATGCCCTTATTCCACACAGTTCAGGCTGGGAGGTTCATAAATTCTATACTGGGTGAGTTGCTACCCAATGATGCCAGATGATGTTAAGAATGAGTGAGACAGAACAAGAGATCACGCTGCCCTTAGAGACTAGCCTACCAATAATACCAATGATCTAAGTCTCTATATTACTAGAGATTCTCATAAGCTCAAATCCTAAGGGTCTCTATTTTGAGAGCAGAAGATCTCTGGGCAGTAGTAGACAAGAATATGAGGAAAACACAGAGGGAGAAAGAGTTTCCTAGCAGCAGTACCTGGCTATTCAGGAAATTATTATTTGTAGCACACACACAGTGCTGTGCTAGGTTTCTCAAGACAATGTCTTTGCTCTAAAGTATTTACGATCTAATTTAAACATGACATTATGAAAATTGGAGAAGATAAAGGAGGGACAGAGAGAGACAAGGACAGACCCAGATCCTAAAGGATATTGGGAGTTAGGTGTCTAAATGCCTTTGAGGATCTGAGCCAAGGTTACCTAATTGAGATCATGCAACAACTCTTATATATTGGGCCTGTAGTTTGTAAAGAGATTTTGAAATATTTATCATTAAAGGAGTTGTATAAATAGAAGATACAAATAATTATTATAAAATTGGCCAATATTCAGGCTGCCAGTTGTGTAGCATGAAACAAGTTCAGAACTATGTGAAAATCTATATTGCTGAAACTCTATTTTTGCTAATGAGCAGAACATTGAGAAATAAGTACATACTGTATTTTTATATTGTTGCATATATTTTAAATGTATTTTATAAACCACAACAAATGGATCTAATTAAGGGCCTGATCCTACAAACACTTACTAATGGATATACTTCTTGAATAGTCCCAATGTCTGGTAATAGTTGTTTGCAGGATTGGGTCCTTAAACATGTACTAAATAACCTTTCCATCCTTAGATTACACTTAAAGTAAATTTTATTGTATCACATCCAATTAATTAATCCCATCCTTCACATTACTCTTGTACCCAGGCACTTTCAACGTGCATTTTTGAACTATAAAAGTCATTTTACCTCCTTGTGCTCTCTAGATATCCAGCTTGTTAATTAAAAAGTAATATAGCTGCTATTCATACCATTCTAAAGAAATTAAAATTAGAGCATTATGATTACAATTATTAATGAATCCATTTTCGAAAATTACTTTTTTATGATGTACATGAAGAAAAGTGAATAACAGCATAACAAATAGGTAAAACAAATGGTGAATGGAGTGTTGCCAGCTTTTGATTATGATAATTAGGAATATTGAAGAGGAGTTATTCAGCAGTCTGGGGAAAAACATGGCATTAGAAGCCAAGCTATATTGATGTTCAGAAGAGAAGCATAATATTAATTTTATTGCTGTATTACAAGCTTCCTGCATAATATGTGTATTGATGGGTTAAGTCCCCAGAAACAAAGGGGAAAAATCTCATTCATAAGCAATTAAAAGGGCTGCAGTGATGGTAAATGAATAATTGCCTCTAGGAAGGGTAAAAGCAGAACCTCACTAGTCCACACTGACTGAAACTGTTTTCCCCTTTATAGTGACACCTGCAGAAAGACTTTATTGTATTATGTCCTACCATATTGGCATTCTCCAAGACATTGAATTATGCAGTGATAGGTAGGTAGTTAATCATTGTTGATGTTTTGCTCTCTACATTTTCTACACATCAGTGCAGTATTTCACAAGACATTATAATAATCCCCAGCCCCTTTTCTTCTCATGTCATTGGCCTGTTATTGTCACTAGTTTGACTTGACTGTATAGTGATTTTTTTTCCTGAGTCCTTTAGACTAAATTTCAACTATTAGTGACATATTCTGTTGTCATATTTTCAGTAAATTAGCACTCTGGTTATTCTTATACAACCAGTAAATAACATGAAGGACGTGAAACCAAAGAACTTCAGATGATAGTTAAAATACTTTGGGTCAAATTTAAGCCTGGTATTAGTCACTGTGATTTCACTGAAGTCAATGGAGTTCTACCAATTATATCAGATGTGAATTTGGTCCCTTTATAGTAAAGTGATCTACTCTTGAAAGTGAAAGTATCCATGGAAATATTGTCTCTTTTTTTTACTGAAGAGCTCTGCTTTCTGGGTAAATTTCACCCCTTACAAAGAACCAGCTTAAGGCCTATACACCAATTAAATCCCACATAAACCCTATTTTGAGCAATATATGAGAATTAAATGGTGCATAGGTCTTATGCTGGCTCTCTACACAAGTGAATTTCTCCTATTTTGCATATTCTGAGTCTACAAGTGCTTTTTTCTGGAAACAAAAATATGCTGTTATTAGAGCTGTGCAAATAACTGCTATTTTGGTTTGCTAGAAATTCTGAAAAATAAAAAAAAAGTTTCAAGTTGACCCAAAACACTGAGTTCTGGGGCCATTATTAACTATGTTATTATTTTTTTTAATAAAAGCAAAGGAACTTTGGAAATGAAAAGCTAGGGGGATTTAGGCACCATTCACAAAAATGAGGAGAAAGAAGGAGTGCTGGTAGCCCGGAGAATAGGCTATCTCAGAGAACCTGAGTTGTGGCAGACCCAAGTTTGAATCCCAACAGAGAAATAGGGGCTCAAACACGGGTCTTCCTTTCCTCCCAAAAGCATGCCTTCACCACCAGGTTATAGGGCATTCTGATCCCTCTCATGGATCCCTGTGATAAAAAAACATGTGGTACAGAGTCTCAGAATTTGTGTCACCTGACTCATGCTCACAGGGCTATAAAATTGCAAGTTAGATGTTCAGTTAGTATGCAATGAGGGGAGAGGAAGGTCTCAAAGCTGATCTCCAGCTGAAGCCCAAATGTCCACACTGCAATTTTACCGCCCCGTGAATCAAAGTCAGCTGACCCCAACCATGTATTTGGCCATGCAGCAGATCTTTTATGACAGACATACCCTCAGCCTCTCCTGTTGCAGCTATTCCACCACTCTATCGGAATAACTAAACACTACTAGGTGAAAGTCTGTGTGATAAGAACTGCATCAATTGGGCCAAGTAAATCACCATCTATGTAAGTCTCCCTCATGCAACTAGTGAAACTGTTGCATCCCACCACCTTTCCCTTCTGCCTTATGAATGATGCATAAGTTCCCTTGTAAATCTAGCACAAAAAATGTTATTGTTTTTATCCCTCTTAATCTTCTCCAGGCAACTAAAACAGAGTGAGAGTGGTGCTGTTTCTTCACCTGTGTCATTAAGAGCAGTGTTTACTACACATTCCAATCAAGCAATGGGGTTGCATAGGTGTAACAAGAACATAATTTGGAGGAAATGGACTGTGATAGGTATAATAAAGGGCCTAACCCTGCCCTGGATGATGCACAAAAAGGAAAGAACCCAGCCTGACTCCCAGGAAGAAAGTTAAGTTTCAGGTGCTGGCATTAGGGCTGAACAGATTTGACATGAAAGTAATTGAAAACTGTGAAACAGAACCCACTCTAGAAATACAATACGGACTCTAGGGTTTTTCCATTAATGTTTAGCCTATTGCTGTCACCACTCAATCTCCTCCCAAATTCACCCCAACCACAGCAGCAATCAAAACAAAACCTAGGAGACTGATTTAGGAATAATAATGACATGTAGACAGATTATTTCACTAAGCAATGGCCTAAGAGTACAAATAGCAGTAAACAAATGAAATGGCCATAGTAAAAAGTTCAGCAGCTGAGAGGGGGATAAAGGAAGGTGTTAACAAGGACTTTAATAAAATTCCAGTTAGTAGCAATAGGTACCTACATCTACAGTTATGATTGATGAACATTTTAAAACAGAAAATAACTTATCTCCACCCCCACTTCCATTAATATTATTGACATCAATAAGTTAGTGATTTCACTGTGAGCAAGATCAGGGCTTTAGCTGAGCGTTCGTGTTTTATCTTTGAGGCCCACCATATCAATTTTCTGCAACAGTTGCTATAGCTACACTGTGTGTTTGTTACTTTTCCTTTTAGATATGTGTATGAATAGAATGTTGCCTTATATTTCTATGTTACTTCATGTATGCAATAGTTTTTTTAAAAAAATTGGCAAGAAAAATAAGTATAATATGATTCAACATACTGTCAACTACTTCCCAGCTTCTCCTTCTACTTCTGCTCTGTCTTGCTCTGGATAGCTAGATAAAGGCAGAGCATTATAATCTCAGACATATAGTCTCTATGGGCCACACCTCTGCACTAAAGATACCAAATGGCCAAAGGCCACATTATATAAATCCACAGGCTACATCTGGCCTGTAGGACACACTTTGGCCAATTCGCTTAATAGTGTCTGGAGTTATTCCATTACTATGCTATTAGTTTCTTTAGAGATGACATGTTTATTAAAATTAGAGTATATTTTTTCAGTATAGTGACTTCACTCCTATCAAAAATCACAATACTTAATAAGAGCTCAATAACTGAAAACTAGATATGTTGATCACACACACACCCATTTATTATGACAGTATTTCCAAACATCCTTCTTTAAGAGCCAAGTATTAAAAAAATGAGTTAAATGCAACAGCAGCTGTATTTGTATGGAACATTTATGATATTTGGGTGCCAGTTAGATACATTCTTGGTCTGTATTCCCAAAATGATGTATTGCTAGCCTCTAAAATAACATACTTGTTTTGTTAAAACTGATCTATTATGGTCAGCATCATGCATTTGGTGTCATTTTGTTCTACTTAGGAGAGCACCAAATGAGTAATTATTTTTTGTTGAATTATTCCTTATGGAAAGAAAAAAATTAGAATAGGGATTGTGAAGCGAGTGCTTTGAGGACTGTGTTTTTTTACAACAAAATGGAAGGAAGAGGATTAGAGGTAACATGGTTACCAACAAGGAATGCACAGAATGTTGCTCTTGGTCTTTCTAATAACAATCCTCATGCTATTTAAATCAGTGGTAACACTACCCTTGACTCAGGATCAGGCCCAAAATCTTCTCTCTTTCCCTCCTGCCATCCCCCTTCTCTCTCACACACATTGTATATGTACACAAACACACACACACACTTGAACAGTCTCTATTAACGTAAAAGAGGTAGCAACAGAGCAATAAGAGGAGGTGATGCTAAAACAGTAGCAGAGGATGGGACAAGGACACCAGTGGTAGCAGAGAAAACAAACAATAACTTCTCCCTTCCCTAACTAAAGCCACAAAGCCCCAATAATTTACCTGTCTCTTGGACAAAAAACATTTTTCTCTGTCCAATAATCGATGAGCATCCAATGCACCTCCTGTTTCTCTCACCTCCATGGTACACGCGGCTATGTTACAAGAAACTCACAACTCTATGCTCAGGTCAATGAAACTGGTAACTTATGTTTACTGAAGGGATGAATTGCCAAAACTGGCTCACAAAAATAGAAGCAGCATTGTTCTTGAGGTCAGAGTGACCAATAGTATATTCCTTATTTAGGAAAACAAAGAGGGAAAGCCATGAATGAGCAGTGGAGCATGTGATTCTCCTGAACCAGAGGAAAGGGCAAACTATAAAAAAGGGACTTTTACAATGGAAAGTTTGCAGTCTTTTGCTCACAGCTGTTTTGCTTTATTTGGTCATTATCCAAGATATTGGTGTGATTTAATTCAGCACTGACACATTTTCTCTGCCTATTGGATCTTGCAGTGAAGTCACAATGCTGAATTTTTGACATTTTAATTCCAATAACAGAGCATGTCACAAATAGAGTGGGTGAAAATTTTGGTGAATACTAAATTTGCCAAAAATGTACTTCTGGGATACTGAAACTATTCACAAATTTGACAAACAGATTCAATCCCCTACCCCCAGAACTGTTTGTCAAAAAAACCGAAAAAACAAAAAACTGCTGAAATGTCAAAAAGATTCATTTGACCTTAACAAAAAAAAATCAGTTTTTGTTTTGGTTCAGTTTCAATTTGAAACTAAACTTTTTTTTCTGATTTTTTTTGTTCTGCCTCTGAACTGAAAAATCAGTTATTTAGCTCTGATGTAAAAATTCCTCTTCAAGAAAGTATGAAGAATCTTGAGCAATGTCTTGAACAGGATCTAGTGGGAATTTTTGTTAGAGATAAACCAATGAAGATTAAAGCTATAAACAACTAGAAGAAACCCAGTGGGGTTTTTGACTGTATTAATTCAACATTATTAAGATGCTTGCTTCAAATAATTCCCTTCAGGTGTTAATAACACCACTTTGATTTAAGGGTAATAACAAATAAGATTTGTTTTCCCACAGAGCTGGTATGATTGGATGTGATGGACCACACGCAGGCTATGGCAAGGATGAAAATACACTCCTGCCGCAAATAGCAAAAGCTTCAGTGAAGGATGCAAACATGCAGCCTTCTCTAAAAGAGAATAAAAACCTGAGTGGGGAAGGGTGCACTGAGACATTGGCTGGGGTAGAACAAACAGGTCGGGTTCGTGCTAGGCAGAAGAAAGCATTTATACCAAAACCATAATTCCTTTTCTCTTGAAGTTAGACTGAAGAAATCATTTTTGCATAAGTGGTTTGGACTCAGGGGCCTACTGCTTCTCCCTGCTGCTTACACTCCACACTATTCATGTATATTCCTTTACCTAACTGTCTCCACTGAGTTGATTTCTTACTGCTTTGGTTTATTAAAGTTGCATATACCACAAAGGTAAGTGTAAGGAGCTAGATTGCTTTAAATGGCTGTTAAAAATAATGGACATTTACAGATCTGTTCAAATATGTCCCATCTCTCCTAACTTCTTGCCTTGGCCTTCTAGAATGAGATTTTCAAAAGCACATGAACTTTCACATGCATATTTGCTGTTTGCAAGTGGATTTACTTCTATTTCTCTGGTGCATCAGAGTTAGCACACATACAAGTTGGGCATGCACAAAAATGCACATGCATTTTTGGAAATCTGGCTTTGAGATGTTTTCTGTTAAAGAAGAGCCCACACAAAAAGCCCAGATCTGAATATCCCTGAATCTTGGGATGTTCAAACCTCAGAAACAAGTTTTCTAACTTAAGCCCATCTTTACTTAATACAAATAAACAAACAAATAAATATTGTGCCACCACCACTTCTCTCATATCTCTTTCTCTCTCAATCATTGATGGGGTTTTCATTAAACATGTGGCTTGGTTTATGGTACTACTCCACTCAGTGCTTATGACTAGGGTGACCAGATGTCCCGTTTTTAAAGAACACTCCTGTTTTTTGGGACTTTTTCTTATATAGGCTCCTATTACCCCGTGTAGTAAGATGAGTCCCTGAAACAAACCCTTGGTATCAGAGGCGCGGTATGAAGCCTGAGGCCTGAACTGAAGTAATGGTCAAGACTTTGGTAACATAAAGCAAAGTTAAGCTGTGAGCCAGAGGCAGGCCCTGTTCACAGAAGTTGGCAAGAAGGCGGCTGCTAAAAGTACGTATACACATATAAGCACTAATAGGATGAACGTGTGCCAGGATGGCACCAAAACATCCCGGTACAAACACATTCCACAGAGATAACAAGGAACAGGCTGACCCATCCTAAAGACAGGGTCAAAAGGACAATATGATGGATAGACTTGTTTGTTCGAACCAACCTGTACCAGGGGAGAGGCAGCACCCTAATGCGTAGAGGGGCTGTACTTCAATGCGTCAGGAGTGATGTGTAACTTGTTTGTACCTGTGTATAAGAATGCATGCACAAGTGGATGTCTTTGTCTGGCCTAGGGGGCAATGGAGAGTCCCGCCACTGACTGAGCAGGTCCATTGTCAGGGGACATATATTCGTAGTATGTCCTGTAGAGTTTGCAGGGAACTATTACTGTGCTTCGTTTGACAATAAACCTGGCTGGGTGCCTTTGTACCTTATCAGAATCTGTGGTCATTGGGGGTTCTCTCACGGTCTGCTGTGTCAGCGATCTGCGCAGAGCTGGGGCAGCACACAGCTGACTGTTATCAACATTGAACAGAGCAGATCACCACATTGGTAGTGTCTGACAACACCTCCCACCTCTGTCCCGTTTTTTTCACAGCTGATATCTGGTCACCTTACTTATGACAGTCATTTGTCTGGTCCAAAAAAGGACAGACATTCCTCCAACACAAAAAAACAAATCACATTGAGAATGACCACATGATAAAAGAGGTCTGTCCCTGAATATTATCATGGAATTTAACAACTCCTATATTTGTAAATGGTTAGAGTTTGTGCTGGTTCTATACCTTGACTTTTTGTTGGTTTTGTTTTGAGACACAGTATATTTCTTTACGGTATCCCCAGTGAGACCCTGTAGCTACAGGCTCTCAACCAAAAGTGAACCTAATAGTTACAAGGCAGCAGGAGATGGGGTTTATAACCCAGAGACATTTGCAGCTTTGGAAAACAGTCCCTTGAAACTCTTGTCATTAATGTTTTTGAAAGAATAACCCAATAAATAGATTCCCTACATGTTTCTGTATTGCCGGCTGATAGAGAAGATGCTGCCACTAGATCTAAAATAAAAAGGAATAGTGAAAAATACAATTTGGCACTATCCTCAGAGCATTGTGGGGGTTTTGGACATTGATATTAGATTGCAGTCAGCGAGGATCTGCCCACACATCTCCTGGGACTGTTGTCAGGGTCAATCTGGCATATAAATTAAAGTGGCTCCTGGAGGAGATTGAACAATATTCAAAATGACTGTTTAGATTACATGGGAAGGCAATTTATTTTCTGCATTTGTTTTTACTTAGCTTCTTACTACCAAAGGCATTGATGTTTATGTGATATTTCAACCTTTGGGAATGCTGTTCTTTGTTGTAAAAACAGAAAGGATGTTACCTTTGGGATTACAAAAAGCCAAACTGCTTGACCTGCAAGGATCATGTGACCTCTGATTCTACTTGTCTTCCCCTTGCCCCAGAAAATTGTATGAATAATATATAACTTCATAACTGGAGGTCTTTCCAGGTGCTTTACAAGGCAAAGAATGTAACAGCACAACAGAGTTTGAGTCTGAATGCTAACAAATCAAGCAATAGTCTATGCAGTAAAACTCCTGCAATAGCATGACTGGTAGATTGTTATGACAGTAACACTGAATTAAAGCAAGAAGAAATAATTGTGTTCCCTTTGTTTTATTCCTTTTATGCCTTATTCTAGCTGAAATACAAGTGCTTACTATCCATTTAGCAAAATAGTGTTTTATAAAGATAAATGTTTCTATCTGCATTATCCATCACATGTACATCATGTCATCATGCACTAGATTTCTCTGATGGCAAGAGGTTATGTGATTTAGAATGTATTCCATAATTCAACAGTTTTCAAAGGAAGACATCTAACTGCAGAGAAACAGAGCTCTGTAAGTTGAAGTTTTATGTATTTTATTTTGAAAGCCCAGGATACATCACTAATCTAAGAATCCATATGAATCTCAACCAATTTGCAAACTATAATGTTAATCTCAGAGAGAAATTAAGTATAATAACTTAAAGCCTGACCATTGGCTCTTGTGGAACATAATCAGGTCTGTAGTATTTAATACAATGCCATCAGCAAATGAAGGCTTTATGTTAAATGCTATTGCTCTTGAGATTGGAGTACACTGATTATGTTCCTAACTGTCCTGATTGGCAATTTCAAATCCAACGCTTCACTGCTTCAAACTGCTAATACCTGACTAGACATTTTTGAAGAACTGTAAAGTTTAAAAAAAAAAAAAATTAGAATACTGAAACCCTAGAATTGTAGGAATACAACTCTCAGTGCATCTTTAGTTAAATTCAGTAGAGTCCTCTACATTTGGAGCATATTAAAAATGTATTTTTATTGTCATATTTACTGCTGCTTGGTGGTCTCCCAGGATTTAGACCCCAATTCAGCAAGGTCATTGTGCCTAACTTTAAGTATGTAAGTAGTCCCACTGACTTCATTTAAAGATCTAATTGTGTTCTGAGAAAGCTATTCCTACGATTCTGTTTTTCAGTAGTTTATATATTTTATTTCAATGAGATTACTCATACTCTTAAAGTTCAACAGTGGTCATTTACCTGGATACCATAGGGGGAAGGCCTTGATTATCCCAGCCAGGTTCTTATCCCTTCAGTTTTTCCTAATCTTTGGCCCTTTCTTGTCTGTGTGAATGTGCTGTAATGTGGGGCTGCAATCCTAGGTTCAACAATTTCTGTGCAGTTGCTAGAATCCTGTATAGGCCAATCGGTTTGGCAGACAGTGATAAAAATCAAAGGTATCCAAGAAGTGAATTTATCATCAGGTTCAGGTAATAATAAGATCTGCCAATTCTTTGTGGTTTAGTTTAGATTAAATCCCTCTAACCCCCAATGTCTCCCCCAACTCTCCAGTCCTCTCCACACATGTGTATGGAGGGAAGGGCACCCCAATCTCTATCCCCCATACTCCTCTTCCCCCTAAAATTAAAGCAACTGCAAACATGTATATTTTCTCTCCTAGCAGTGGGAGATCCTAGCATAGACATGTCAAAATCAGTAGCATCTAACCTGCTCATACTAAAGCAGCACTCAAAAGGTAGTCTTCCTTAGGAAGTTTCTTATCCAGCCTCACAGCCAGTGTTTCTGCATATCCAGGGTTCCAGTGAGATCAATAATTCTCATTTTGTCATTGTCATATACATGGCAATGGTTTGTAAACCTGCTAAAATTTCTTCAATAAATAAATATATACAAAAAAAATTTGGTCTGATGGAAGAGCCCATGATTGTGGTCACTTCCAGTTAAATGCTGTTTTGTTAGAGCTGTGGCAATTTCTTGGGCTTGTGGCTCTGCCAATGAAATTCATAACGTGAACAACTTGGTCATCATATGGCATTAGTAGTTTATTTTGTCCACAGCAAAAGTTTTAATATTTGGCCACAATGTATTAAAAGAGACACTGTGAATTAGTGGCAAATTATGTTTTTGCCATATCATACAGGACATTGCTTCCTAGATTCCATCCACTGTCTAGGATGGCTGCCTCTCCGTAAAATAAAAGCAGAGAAGATTTACAAGTGGGATAAATGACTTACTGATAATTCCCTTTGTTGCAATCCTCTGTCATCCTACAGCCAACCCTGGTGAACTTTGGAAGTTGAAAAGTGAGAGGGCACAGTTGGGAGGTTATTTATATACCGCTGCCTTTATCAACAGTACTTTGTGTTCTTAGCCCCTAATAGGTGGACTCACACCCTGGGTCAGTTAAGGTTGTCCCCATGTAGAATGCCAGAAAAGGAGGACAACAATAAAAGGAATTACCAATAACACTTCATCCTCAAACGTGTTTGAGAATAACAGCTAAAATAATTTGCAACGTGCTGGATCTAAGCTTAAACAGCCGAGTGCAGATGATGATTAATTACATATACTGAGATATGTCCAGCTCTAAACTAGAAGTTTCAAAAGGTAAAGTAAATCCTAGGGTGAATGCTGAAAATCCCTTTTTAATTGTTTTCATAAAGACACAGAAATTTAAATTAATTACAGAAAGAGCAGTAGATTGCAATTGGCAAGGAGTCAGATACTAGCAACCGCTAAAATATACAACATGGAAACAAAATATAATGGTCCCAAATCCATGTTACTTGTTATCTAGTTGTTGCTGTTAAGCAATAACCCAAATTGAATGAATTAAAAGTGAAAGATGAGCACATAAGGTTTAACAAGATTATAAGAAGAGAATGAAGGACTTAAATTATGAGCATGCCAAAATTATAAATATTCAGGTTCCAGCAGTATCAGAGTGGACAAGACAATACTTATTTAATGGAATTTTTCTTCCGTATAATTACTGCAGTGCATAGGTCTACAGAGAACACACGTCTATGGCATACTTTTGTTATTTCCCATTGCTTCTTTACTATACAGTTTACAGTCCCTGTACTTTTTTATTTTAATGTTTACATCAATCAGTGCTGCCTCTCTCTTAACCAACAGAATTAACAAGGTCAATTCCTCTATGAGAAAATAAAAATATTTGACCACATTAACAGGTGCTTTTGCCTTTGTTAATTCTCTTTCCTTTTTTAATTATGGAAGAATCCTGTTACAAGAATACTATAGTATTCTTCTTCAATTCCCGCTCTAGCTGGTCTGCAGTACTGCTTACACAATTAAACAACCACTATATTTCAGCAGTGTGTGAAGTGATCCTGATATATCATTTGCATACCAGTTTAATTGAGATATGGCAGGGTACAAAATGTCTCCCTGTGACATGCTCAATAGAGGTGATTGGGAATTTTTCATCAAAATGGTCTTGATGAAAAAATGTTGATTTCCACAGGAAAATTTTGATTTGGCCAAAAAATTGATTTCCCATCATGAATATGTAATGAAATATTATGTTTTAGTTGATTCAACATTACTGCATCTGCCTATGGTGCTGCAGTGCCTCATGGAAGTTGTAGTTCAGGTGCCATAGAGGCCAAGCTTCTTCACTGGACTGTCTTCCTGAGGGCACCACAGTCTCAACCTCTGACTGGGGCACATGTTGCATTGTGGGAGTCACATGACTGTAGGTGCCTCATGGGCGATGAAGTGGAACCTATGGAGCCCAGCCCATAAGAGAATATGAGGGCAAGAGGCCCATGAACTTAAAACTCCCATGAGGCATCACACAACCTTAGGCAGATGCAGTTTAATGTCAAACTGACTGGAAACAGAATGTTTTGATTCAGTTCAATAAACTAGAATGAAACATTTTGATTCTGGAATGTCAAAACATTCAGTTTCAGAACATTCTGACATTTCCAAATTGAATTTATTTATTTTTTAAGTTTTAAGTCTGTGGAAAATTTCAATATTTCAAATTTTAGCTCTGCTTTAGGAAAACACAAATGTTGAAATATCAGAATTTCCTCTATGATGGAAATTCTTTTTTTTCTCAGCACTAATGCTCAGTCCTCTCCACTTTCACTTTTTTAAAGAATAAAACGGAATTGAGAATACACCACTTTTTTCAGGAAGCACTCACCTTCTCACTGGATCAGGATCTCAGTTTGTAAAGCACATTAGGATACCTGGGGATGACAGACACTTTAAAAATAAATTATTACTTGAATTAACTTACACTCTTGTTAAATGTATTAAAGATTGGCCTATTACACTAGTGTACATTCAGAGTAATTCCTCTGAGGTCAATTTAGTTAGTCTGGATTTACACCAGTATAAGTGAGAGCACTGACTCTGAGATTTGTACTTATAAATAATAAAAGGTAAAAGACACAGTGTACAACTTCATCTACCCACACAATTCGCCTTCAGGAAAGTAAAGTCACACAGTACACATTTAAGGTAGATCGTGGCTTTAAGGCCAGCGCTGAATCAGGAGTAGTCAGAACAACATTGCCCAAAAGGAATGCTTATAGGCTGCAGCCTGCTCCCCTGGCATGTGGGTCCAGCTATGAGAGCTGATGTGTAGGCCATGGTTCCATCTCCACCTTGTCTCCTGCCACTACCATTCAAATTCTCTGGTCATAACTCTCCCTCCCAGCAGCACAACACAAATGACTCACTACTCTCCAGGTTCACTGGAGGATTCTCTTTTATGCCCCTATAGTGCATTTACTGTCACAAAATGGTAATCTGTACCAACAGGATAGGGAGAGTAGGTTGGATTTAATTGGAGCTGGGGGCTTTGAAATAACTGGAGGATTGGAGTATCCCATATGAAGCCACACTCTGGTCACAACATTCCGGCACTAGTCTTAGCTTTCAAATATGTCTCTTTTAAGTTAGCTCTATGTTCATTAAAAAGAAGACCCTAGATTCTTAAGTAAACAATTTAAAATTCTAGATAGATATCTTCAACCTAAAAAAAATGACCGACGAGAAACAAGATGAAAAATGGTGAAACCATACATAAAAAAAGACTAGTTTTGACAGATGGCTTCAACTTTCTTTTCATAACATGCTTCCAGAGAGAATACTTGTTTATGCAAAATTAAAGTTTCTGAATGCTCTCACAGTTACTGGGCAAACTGCACCTCTGATCCTTCCCCTGGTCCCATAGAGTGCAACCCCTCTCAGGTTTCTAGCTGTCATCTATTTTGGAGTGTAATCATGCAATTCTCCCACTCTCAGACCAGGCCCTGGGATATAAACCCCTGTGTATCAGTCATGATTGCCTGAGCAGGTCTGACAGGCTCACAACCTGCAGTTCTGTTGCCTCTGGGGCAATGACAGTAGTAACCAGTGATCAGACAGACTCTTTAAAGCAATTTACTGTGTATTTAGAACAAAAGCATTCCAGAGAAAACATATATTTAAAACAAACTATACTCATAGTTTTACCAGTACCACCTTAATGCACAGACCCCACTGAATTCACACATTATAGGCATATAATAAACAATCCATTACCCCAGTATAAGGAAGCTCAATACAGCCATAAAGGACATTCTAATAACCCAATATACAATAACATCCCCTCACTGATCTGGTCACAATACAGTGTTCATACAATTGTTATATTTCAGTACTCAGAACACTACTACATAGCAGCTCCATGTCTGGCACATATGCTAATATTCCAGTTATGGAAAACATTTTTTTCTTGTTTGTACCAAAACAGTCTAATCAAGTTATTAACGCCATATGAATATGTTTGGGTGGTTTATATTTTATTCTTACTGCTACCTGAAACTATACGACACACTATTGGAAGAATAATATCGAGCAATACTACAGTAGTTGTTGTATAAATGAAGGGTGATTATACTGATGCAGATAAACCATAACAAAAGCCATCTCTAAAAGAACTGAAGATTTTCATATGCACATTTTAGAGGAAGGTCATCCATGTGCTTTTATTGCTCTGTTAAACATTATTTATAGAATCATATAATAAATTACCCTTAATATATCCCATAAATAAAGTTGATAATTCTCTGAACTATAAAACCAAAATGTTCTGAAAATTATATGATTTATTTTTCCATCTTACCACTTGTAGCCTATTGTGTAGAATCTAAATGAAGATGTGTGTCTCTAATAAATGTTCAATTTATTTTCAGTTAGTTAGCTTTCACTTCTACACTTAATCTTTTTAACATTACATTTTAAAACCTGGATTATTAGAGAAAAACATAGAACAAAATATTCTTGTTTTATATTTATCTTCTGATGAGTGCTATGCTGGCAAAAAAAAAACCTGCAAATATTCATAATAATAATACTAATAACAACTACTAGTGGCAAGGACATATTTATGAAATAATGCAAATGCAGTTATTGGGAATAGTTAAGTAGCAACTCTAATATGGCTGCTATGAATATTTTTAAGCTTGCTTACAATTCCTAAATGTAATGGCATTTTATGGGAATTAAATTAATGGAAGTTTAAAATGGTTAAAACATACGATGCATCTTTTTAATTACATGAAATGTTAATATCTCTTTAAAATAGTTATTGTAATCAGAAGAAAAGTTCTGTAATGATAGGGATATTGCATATGCATTATTTGCGATAATTGTCACAGGGTAAATAGTATTTTCCAAATGTTCAGATAGCTTGAATAAGCATCCAGCCACTGATACTTTTGATTTTCCCCCATCATCACATTTAAATATCGTTTTGCTACGGTGAGGTGGATTTATAGGGTATGCTGACATACAGTTTGCCTCTTTTTTAGCACTCTGTGCTTTTACATTCAGTTTTATGTTAATGTTGGGATTGGCAAATTTTGGGGTATTTTATTCTCCATGAGTCGGTGTACAGATCACATAAACTCTGGGCATATTTTGGGTTCCTGTGGGACACAGGCTCATCTCTCTGCTCCATAGCTTAGCCACAGGTAACAACAATACTCAAACTTGCTTCCCTTGATCCAGTGGGCCATACTTCTGCCTCAAAAGTCAAACTCCTCCTCAACTAACTGCCTTCATAGCAGCCTGCTGCATCTCTGTGGGCTGTAGGAGGAGAAAAACTGCAGTGGCAGGACCCAGGGGTAGGGCCATCAGAGCTATTACTGGGGATATAGCTGAGTGACATGCCTATTCCAGGAGCTTCCACTGCCTCCACCACATAGGCCACACAGCCACCTGCATCACCAGCTGTAGGACACTGACCTCTGGCAGCACAGTGGTAAGATGAAGCTTATATCTTTTGCTGAGCAACCACTGCTTCTGGTGCTCCAGGGCCCACTCCTGCTACTCTGCTGCCTGGTCATGCTGAGAGAAGGTAGACCCAAAGCCATAGGAAATTGCTTTTAGAGTCACCAGAGTAAGTAGATAGGGGTTGTCAGTGTCAAAAACTACTGGATCTGACTTCCAGCTGCCAATCTGTTGCTCTCTCAACTTCTCCCTCTGCCATGACTCTACTATTAGAGGTGTAGGACCCACTATTAATCCTTGTTTCATTTCTGAAAATGGAAATAGATGGTATATAGAATGGCTGCTTTCATCCCCACCTGTCGGGTGTGCCTCTGTGCTTGCATAGCTGTGTATATTATAAATGTATGTGTGATGCTCCATTCCTCCCATTGTTCTGTTCACAAGCCAAAATTACCAAAGAGGGCAGCCCGGGCACTTACATGTCATATTTCAAATGTGAGACACTTGAAAGCTAGAAATTGATTTTACAACAGGATCTGCAGAGAAAACAAAAAACACAACCTGTGGGATCTCAGCATTCTGTGAAAAGCTGCATTTTTAGGACTCAACTATACGCAAAGTGAATTGGAACAATTGGAAATTAGCAAAAACTATTTATCAACTTTATTCACCCCATATATAACATTAATATATATTTCTGAACTATTGAAGTTCTGGATTTCCAAATGTATTTTGAACAACTATGTAGTTCAGATACTTTGTGTTGGTTTGTTTAGTTTAAGTAACTCATAAAAGATGTCCTGTAAGACATATGAACAAGTTAAAGAATATTCAGATAAGTTAGATGTATTCAAGTAATCAGAACCTGATGAAACTCATCGTAGGGTACTTAAGGAACTATCTGAAGCAATTTAGGAGCCATTAGCAATTATCTTTGAGAACTCCTGGAGGACAGGAGCAGGCTCAGAAGACTGGAGAAGGACAAACACAGTACCTATCTTTAAAATGGGGAACAAAGAGGACCCAGGGAATTATAGACCAGTCAGCCTAACTTCAATACCTGCCTAACTTCAATTACACAATCAATTTTGGAAGATAATAGTCAGCATGGATTTATCAAGAACAAATCATACCAAACCAATTTAATTTCCTTCTTTGATAAGATTGCTGACCTGGTGAATGGAGAAAAGCAGTAGATGTGATATACCTTGATTTTTAGTAAGGCTTTTGACATAGTTCCTCATGACATGTCATAAACCATCTAGGGAAATGTAGTCTAGATTAAATTACTACAAGGTGGATGCACAACTGTCTGAAAGACCATACTCAACGAGTAGTTATCAATGGTTTGCTGTCAAATTGGGAGGATTCATCTAGTGGGGTCATGCAGGGTCAGTCCTGGGTCCAGTACTATTTTATCCAAGTCATTAATTAAAATATTATGAGTACAGAGTATGTGTATAAAATTTGCAGATGACACCAAACTGGGAGGAGTTCACTGCAAGCATTTTGTAGGACAGGTTTAAAATTCAAAATGACCTTGACAAATTAGGGAATTGGTCTGAATTCAACAAAATGAAACTCAATAAAGACAAGTACAAAGTACATCACTTAGGAAGGAAAAATCAAATGCACAACTACAAAATAAGGGATAATTGTCTACTTGGTAATACTGCTGAAAAGGATCTAAGGATTATAGTAGTCCACAAACTGAATGAGAGTCATCAATGTGATGCAGCTGCAAAAAAAGACTAATATGATTCGGTGGGGGGGGGGTATTAACTGGACTGTTGTATGTCAGACACAAGAAATAATTGTCCCCCTGTACTCAGCATTGGTGAGGCCTCAGCTGGAGTACTGTGCCCATTTCTGGACATCACAATTTAGGAAAGATGTGGACAAATTGGAAAGAGTCCAGTGGAAAGCAACGCAAATGATAAAAGGTTTAGAATACCTGATCTATAAGGAAAGGTTAAAAAAAACTGGGCATGTTAGTCTTGAGAAAAAAAGACTGAGGGGCAACCTGATTCACTCTTCAAAGACGTTAAGGGCTGTTATAAAGAGGATGGTGATCAATTGTTATCCATATTCACTGAAGGTAGGGCAAGAGGTAATGGGCTTAAGCTGCAAGGGAGATCTAGGTCAGATATTAGGAAAAACTTTCTAACTACAAGGGTAGCTAAGCTCTGGAATATGCTTCCAAGGGAGGCTATAAAGTCCCCATCACTGTAAGTTTTGTAACAAGTTTGACAAACACCAAGTTTTACTTGGTCCAGCCTCTGCACAGAGGGCTGGATTTGATGACTTCTTGAGGTTCCATCTAGGCTTTCATTTCTTATCGCTCTTATAGCTCTATAGCTATAGTTCTATTGTAGTGAGGATGCACCAGAACCTCAGCTGTAGAGCTGGATGAAAGCATTCTGCTTGCTTTGTGGACCGGTGTGGAAGATGGGAGGAGCCAAGGCTGTTCTCACTCCCCATTCTTTTCCCTTTCCTACTGGGGAGGCTGATGCTGTGCCTGTGCTTCTCAGGCTGGCTACTCCGTGGCTGTCCTCTGCACAGTTCAATCCAGTTCTGCACAAAAATATAAGAGGATGAATCATTGTGCTCTTTTCAGTTCTTTTGTGGGTATGCCAAAGACCAGGCATAATACTGTGATCTTGTCCTGACTGGACTCAAAATGCTCCAAAAGGCATGTTAATGGTTGTACACAAAGTAGAACAGGGATTCTGTGACCCCATCAGATGTGGTTTGAGGTACACTGGCTGAGCTGAGCAACCTAATTTCATTCCTATCTGAAAGATGAAGTCGCAAAGTGGATAAACTGATTTTTGACAAATATGTAAGGTAGAATTGCACTAAAATGGCAACTACCTTTTAGCCTCTGACGGCACATCATTACAAGTAATACTTTGCAGATTTTCTTTTGAAATCATTACATTATGACAGCCAGGCAGCACCTCTAACCTTGTTTTGCACCTTTTTAACTGAATTTTCAGACAGATTGACTGTCATAATTTATAGTGCATGTAATTGCAACCTTCATCTGTGGGCAAAATAGCTGAAGTTTGACATGAGGTGAAAAATGTGACAGCAAATAATAAAGGTAAAATGGCTTCTTTCTGAGAAAACATATTGAAGGCAAGAAAAGCTTGGGACCCAAGTTATTATGTTTATAATCAATTTTCAGTATTTTCTCATCATTTATACCCAAATGGAAGGAAGCTAAGTTTCTTGTGGCAAATAGTCATCACTTTTCAGTCATGTTGTCCACTTAAAATATAGCTTCATATAAAGGTACAGCAGAAAGATTCCAACTTTTTTTTATTTGTGAAGATTGCATTTATTTGAAGGCATCATCAAGTTTTAATGATTTCTCTAAATTTTAGGCAATATGAAATTATGAACTTATTTTAAGTCTCCGTGGCAAAGCAGTGTAGCACAGGGAATTCAAATGTGCTACACAATTTGCCAGTTTATTAACAATAAAGTTGAAATTTGTCAAAAAAATACAGAATGGTTACAAACAGCTTTTATTGATGTGCAAGACAGAGTTGCTCTGTTAGTACAAGAACTCATACTGGTAGCATTGTGTCTAAAGCCAATATTATTGTATTTCACAGGATTATCATCAGAACCTAATGGCCACAGGTCCACCTCAAATACACCAAGGAGAGAACTGGTTGGGAGTTTTTCAATTAAATATTTTTTTTCCAGCAGAAAATACTGATTTGTCAAACCTGAAACTTTTCATTTGAAAATGTTGTTGGGAAGGTTTCTCAGGTCCAGGGTGGAATTTCTGGTCAAAACCAGAGAGACAGCCACCTCAAAATAGTCAATTGCCTGTAGCTAGATCGCTCACTTAGAGAGAATCAGGCAGAGCAGGGACTTGAACCTGGATTACCCACAATGCAGATGAGTGCCCTAACTATGGGCTGTTCTGGATGGGCTGTACTATCTATTGTTTTTCATGAAAATTTTCTAAAGCGCTTGGTTTTGTCCCAATGGAGAACAAAACCAAATGTCAAAATGGAATTTGTGTTTTCCCGCCAGCACTAAATGTGAACCGGTATCCAGGTCAATAAATGATGTACAGTATGGTTTTGGAGTGGGGAGGCCAAGGGGTGTAGATTACTAGAGTGGGATTTCACAATAATGATGTTTTCTGCTCTTGTACAAATGGTCTGTCTTTCAAAGAGCTGGTCAGTAAAAGGAGAGGGAGTCCATGTAGAAAAAGGACCACAGTTTCTTCAAATGGAGTGAAAATTCACATACAGAGGATAAAATATATTTATAGCCTTATGAAAAGGACAAAATGCTTACCACATATATGCTATTATAACAGTGCTTTCTTTATATTTTTGAATGCAGTGAAAACTTCCCTTTGTTACTACAGTAAGTACACGGTTAAACACTCATCTACGATTCATTTTACTTTGTCACATTGGTCCTAAAAATTTAATGCCAGGAAGAGTAGGTAGTCTCTAGGACTTAGTAATAGGCTATGATGACCTTGATTTCTAGGTCATTTGTCTTCGTCAAGATCAGGATCATGGTGACCAAAAACCATTACTACACCTTACAGCTGTTTGGTGGTTTACATGAAATGAGATGATGGTCTTACTCTGCTTCTTAGTGAACTGCTGCCAGCATAATAAAAGTCAAATTACTAAGGAAAAAATAGGGACTGCACTCAAAAAAATGGTCTCTAATTCCTTTTCAAATTTTAAGACGTTAAGAGTATGTTGTATTTCTTTCAGGATACAAAAAAATCCTGAGCTCAGTGCTTTCCCTTTATTTATCATCTCCTCTCTCTGACTAGATAATGAATTTGATAATTGAAGCTTCACAGCAGGTTAAACAATATTGTTTAAGCATGTAAATATTAAGTTATTTTGTGCATTTGGGGTTGATCATATAAGGACTTGACTGCCTTCAGTTCAATGAGGACTGATGGTGATTGGGCCCAGATATCATCTGGTAATAAAGTGAGAAAGAGCTTTTAAAGCTCTCTCTTTTTTTAAGAACTTATTTTCCTCAACAATAGTATAAGAATCAGGCTCTGTCATAGGTCTTCTCCCCCACTTGGAGCTGTTGGTTTCCAAGATGGGGACCTGCATGGGCTCCTCTAAACTAATCCTAGTCTAGATCCGGTTCTGCTGCCACCAGTTAAGTTTAAAGTGGGTAACACACTGCCTGTCCCCCAAACTTCCCCTGGGGAACCCAGATTCAAACCCCTTGAATCTCACCAGAGAGGGAGAAACAGCAAGTTCCCGCCCTCTTCAGCCTGCTCCGGAGAGATACACACCGAGTCAAATCCTTGACTCAACACAAAGAGGGATTCACCTCCCCCTCCCCTTCCTTTGAAAATGCAACCAAGAGAAGAATCAATCAAGTCCTAAAAAGAAAAGAGTTTATTAAAAGAACAAAAAGAAAGTACACTATCTCTGTAATACCAGGATGGAACAATACACAGGGTCTAACTTATAAACCTGGAGAGATTCCCCCCCCCTTTCTTTCTCAGTAAAAGCAAAGTAACAGCAACAGAAATAAAGATATTTCTTGAGCAAAACACACAATTGCAAAGGTAGAAATAAACTTATAATACTAGTTCGCCTTTTTAACACTTACTGGCCTGAATAGATGAACAATACTGCAGAAATCTTGGAGGACTTGAAAAAGGTGTCTGGACTCCCTTAGCTCCAAAGAGAGACTCAACTCAAACAAAAAACACAGAAAAAAACTTCCCTCCACAGAGATTTGATATTATCTTGTTCCTGATTGGTCCTCTGGTCAGGTGTTCATCAGGTACTGCTTGTTAACCCTTTACAGGTAAAAGAGACCTTAACCCTTAACTAACTGTTTATGACAGGCTCTTTGTCAAGATGCTCAGTGATTCTATTGGAAACTTTACACAGAAATCAGCACTAACTTGTTGGTAATTTCAGCGGAGACACCAAGGAACAAATGGATATGGAGACTTTCACCTCTAGATTGGGTGTCCCTTGGTCAGGATTGGGGCACTGTGAGAAAGCTTTCACTGCTACTATCTTTACTGAACCTATATGTGGCTGAATATAGGAATTCAGTTACCAGTCTGCTCAATCTATCACCTTTCACAAGCACCAAATTTACTTTAACAAAAACACTTACATGCCAATGAAATCCTGGGCCCATTGAAGTCAATAGGAATTTGTATATTGCTTCAATGGGGCCAGCATGTCATCCTCCACATACACTGATCTCTAGCTATCTATATAGAAAAAATGGTCAAAACATTAATTCCAAATAATTATCCAAAGAATTCAGCACTTTCTCAAAATTCCTCATCACTCAATCCTGATTTCTATTAAGGTATTTGTTATTTACTGGATGGTTTGCACACAAAATTTTCAACCTATGAGCTGTTCATAAAGTATTCAGTTTGTTCATTAGTTGTGATATTATCTCAGTCACCCAGGTCATAAGAAATTTCTGCTTCCTACTTGCAAACACTGTAGACAACAGAGTAAGGAAAATGAACAACACACACAGTGGCTTGTACACAAATACCCTTCTCCACATGTGAGTGAAGGCATTCGTACAAACAATCCCATAACCATTCATCAAAAGAAAAACCCATTTATACAAGCATTCATGAATAGCAAACAATAAGGATTATCAACAGAGTTGAAACTGAACAGCTATTCAGAATTCAAATGGACATTCACAAACAATGGAGATTTTTTCCTCCACATTTATAAAAAAATATCCTGGATTTTAGTTCACTCCCTGCCAATCTGTAAGCTTTTTGCACTGAATTTTGATCTCTCTAATGCAGGCTAAAACTACTTTAGTTGTTGTGGGGGAGAAGAATCGTTTTTAAAGAGATGATTTGTAACTTTTTTTAAAAAAGGTTGAATATACTAAGGAAAAATATGTTCAAAAAGAAGGAGACTGAAAAAAAAGATTAATATTAGCAATTTAAGTGGCCAGTTGTAGGCCCACCGTATGACAACATAACTTCCTATCCTTTTGCCTACTTAATTCATAAAGCCGTATTTGGTGCATTCTAGAGCTGAGAGATGCATATGAGCCAAAAACATCTTCATCAGATCAAACATAAAATATATATATGGCTATTGGGGAATAGTGAATATGGCTAAGAACTAGGAACTATTTCTACCACCATCACCTTGTAGCAACATCAGTAACAGTAAACATAAAGCTTTGCAATAGACTTTCTAGCAATGTCAGCTAGAGCTTAAGCAACGTTAAGGCTGGTGAAGTTCCCTTCACATTGAACAGTAGCTTCCCCATTAATCTGTTATGTTTCCTGGTAGTATCATTAGTCCTATTTTGTGGCTAATATCAACATTATTAAAGAACAAAAGCTTACACATTGTGAATTATAATAACGTAATGTTTCCAAAAGTTCATGTATTTTCTCAACGAGGGGGGGGGGTCATTATTTATCGCCTCTGTTAAGGTATTTCTGAGATACAGACTAGATTTTTTTTTTTTAGTGGCTGTTTTATAGGTATTTGCATCATAAATTGACTTAACTGTTCTGTTTAGTCCTACTCTTCGTTAAGAATTATTATTGTGACTCTTTCTTTGGGGTTTTATTGCTTATTCTCTAATATTCTTACATCCCTTTAGGATTCCATGGTTCCATTTTTTGGAAGACTGTGTTGATTCCAACCTTTTATAGGGTGTCTGTCAGCTGACATTTACAAATATTTTCTGCTTAGTTTAATACCCAGGGAGTGCAAAATATACTTTGCTCACAATGAGCTAATGAGATTACTTACCTGAGTAAAGTGATTTACAGATATTAAAGATAGCTTGTTTTTTACTGAGCACTTCTATAAAACTTTCCATTTTCAAACCCCTCAGAGGAAGTCAGTGTCAGCACTGGGTTGGAATGAGGTTTTCTGGCACTTGTTATTGAACTCAGACCACTAGACTTGCCTCTCTTCCATTTCCTTATACAGTGGTGCCTGGTCTTTTTTAAGCAAGTCTGTCATTTTAATGTATTTAGCACAATAAAAAACTTATGATTAATTAATTTTAAAAGTACCAGCTATGAAACCCTATTGGCAGGATGATTTGGACAGAATTACAGTACCTCTTTGCTTAGCTTCAAAACGATATTTTATATGCAATGGAAAGGCCTGTTTGTGCTGGATGCATATTCATAGGACTTCAGCATTGGTTGGGGCAGAAAGGAATCAGGGTAAATAGCAACCAAAGCTGGCCAGTGTGAATGGAAAGGATTAGTGGAGTCTAGGCAGCATATTATTTCACTGCCCCCTAAAGATGGAAGAAGCCTCTATGTGTCACCACCACACTAATGGGGCTCCCTCTAATTTCAGAGGGTTGGCAAGGGGAAGGCTGGGGGATGGAGGGCTGAAGCCAGGGAGCAGTCATTCTACACAGTATGTTCCCCAGCTAAACCATCAGATATTTCAGTGGAAAATCCATTTCAAACTAATGCTACTGGGAAAACATTAGCTTCTGGCTCCATGGCTTCTGTCCCATTCGTTGTATGTATGTATGTAAAGAGGAGAAGTGTAGCGCTATTGCTTTGCAACCAATGGTAGCCAAGTTCACAAGTGAGACTGCTGTGCCAGAAGGATTAGTGTGGAATAGATGGCATTTCACATGAGTGGTTCATGATGTATAAGGCTGGGGTTGGATTTTCCTAATGACTTCAGTAGTCTCTGGCAATTTAGGGCCTGATTATGAACCATTAAAGTCAATAGGAGTTTTGCTACTGACTTCAACTAAGGTCGGGGCTCTTGCATGCCACCCCCACTTTCCGTCCCTCCTGGTATGGAATGACTGAAAAGTGTACCTAGTAACGATCTTCAAGCCTTGCCCTTCCAGCTCAAACCTGCACCATCTTAATAATCTATTGTGTGGCTCCGAAAATTCCACACTTCCTTCCTCTCTCATGGCAGAACGGCACTGGTTCTTCTGCCAGGTTTCCTTCAGCACCCACAAAGGCAGAGGTAGGATTTTCTCCCTTTTTTGTATGATCAAATGGAGAATGAATTAGAAATCATGTATTGTATGTATTATACATTTTATGTATTCATGTTCAATGGATGCAGTTGAATGGATTCCAATATGTGAACTGCTGTGCATCACCATTTTATAAAGCAGCAATGTTTAACTTAATCGGAAGTAAATGTACACTGCTGTGAACATTAAAATACTGCTGGCTAGGTTTGTTGGGGTGCACTTTGCTGCTTTTATAGCTCAATATATATGCTGAATCTTTTACCTTAAGAACTATTAACTTGAACTTACTGTACAGGATTTTTATTTTAATAGCTCAAGGCCTGATTCTGATCTCATTTCCACAAGTCATGAGTAACTCCACCAAAGTCAGTTGCATTACATCATTGTGAAAATTCTGTAAGATCAGAATCAGGCTCCTTTCCTTTACACTATCATTTTAAATGAATATTCTGCTATGATTTTACCTTTTTTAATATACTGCACAAACCACGGTTATTTCTAATTTCTAAAGCAGCATGTTAATTTTTACTGCAAAGACTTATCAGGAACTCAAGGTTGCACATTAAGATTTTATTTTTAAATATAATATTCCAAGAGAAAAAGGGGAGAACAGAATATAGTGTTGTTTTCATACAGGTTGCTCAGTATCATTCTGAATGAAGTTCTAAACAAACAACAGGTACAACTTTTTTCCTTACATACTTAATAGCAGCATGTGGTCTATTCCTTTGTGACTGCATAACCACATTGTTTTTGTTGCTGTTACTTTCATTTTTATAACACATTTCATAAAACAACACTTTAAACTTTGTCCAAAGACAGCGCACCATCCTTAAGTACTTATGCATGTCACTTTACTCACTTAAGTAGTCCCACACTGGGTATTTGCATAGTCAAGTCCGTTTGAGTGTCCTTAAATATATCAACTCATTGGCAGGAGTGGTGGGCAGAGATAGAATTCTAGCAGTTGAGTCAATTATACTTTTATCTCACATGAATTATCTGATTAGTCCAATAGTTAAGGTTTGTGATTTTGGGAGGGTACTGAATGGTTCTGGAACAACTATTCTACCCTCCCAAACTGCTTATATTCTGGATTTTGCAAAGACATTGCAACATTTGGTTAGCATTTTCCTCAACCTAACATTAACAGTCAGTGATGAAATGGGTTCCAATGGTGTGATGATCCTGTTATCTTGGGTAATAAATTTGCAAGAAAACTTTAATGGAAAAATAGAACGTATGTCTTTGTTATGTGACAAGTTTGACAACTAAGCCTGCTTGTAGATAGGTAACATTAAATGTAATATCCTGCAATAACTAGAGCTTTTTTCATATTTCCTTTTAAACTCTTTTACTTGCTTCAGGCGGAACCAATTGTTTTGCCCTGACCTCCATTTCTAGGTTATAACAAGAAAAGCTAAGTCATAAATAGACTCACTGCTGATTACTGGGAAGGTTTGATAGTGGATTTACTTTTAAGATTTTTCCCCCTAGGATAAGCCAGGAAACTGAATAGCTATTGTGTCAAAGAAGAGCAAATCATGGAGCTCTCTGCATTTAAAGAACTTTGAAAGTATAGTGACAAGAATTCTTCTTGCCCTGAGCATTGATGGCACTGGATTAATATATCCCATTTCATTCAGTCATAGGTGGTGCCTGCAATTTAATCTCCATCTCTGTGTTTAACATTTACAGCAATGTGAGGGGACAGGAACATCATGTACCTGTAAATGAAGACAATATGAAGAAAGTAATGATGTCATTGCTATCAAACAATATCAGTGTTGATAAATGCGAAGTAATATACACTGGAAAACATAATCCCAACTATACATACAAAATGATGGGGTCTAAATTAGCTGTTACCACTCAAGAAGGAGATCTTAGCATCATTGTGGATAGTTTTCTGAACATCCTATGCAGCGGCAGTCAAAAAAGCAAACAGAATGTTGGGAATAATTAAGAAAAGGCTAGATAATAAGACAGAAAATATCATATTGCCTTTGTATAAATCCATGGTAATCTTGACTATTGCATGCAGATATGGTTGCCCCATCTCAAAAAAGATATATTGGAATTGGAAACGGTTCAGAAAAGGGCAACAAAAATTATTAGGGGAATGGAAAGGCTGCCATATGAGGAGAGATTAATAAGACTGGGACTTTTTAGCTTGGAAAAGAGATGACTAAGGGAGGATATGATAGAGGTCTATAAAATCATGACTGGAGTGGAGAAAGTAAATAAGGAAGTGTTATTTACTCCTTCTCATAACACAAGAACTAGGGGTCACCAAATGAAATTAATAGGCCAGAGGTTTAAAACAAACAAAAGGAAGCACTTTTTCACAGAATGCACAGTCAACCTTTGGAGCTCCTTGCCAGAGAATGTTGTGAAGGCCAAAACTATAAAAGGTTCAAAAAAGAACTAGATAAGTTTATGGAGGATAGGTCCATCAATGGCTATTAGCCAGGATGGGCAGGGATGGTGTCCCTAGTCTCTGTTTGCCAGAACCTGGGAATGGGTGACAAGGGATGGATCACCTGATGATTATCTGTTCTGTCATTCCCTCTGGGGCTCCTGGCATTGGCCACTGTTGGAAGACAGAATACTGGGCTAGATGAATCTTTGGTCTGACCCAGTATGGCTGTTCTTATATACGAGTACCTTGGAACACAAGTTCATATACCACCGCTCCCAGAGGTAAGACTACAGGTTAAGAATTTTGGCTGTTCAGCTCATCCAAAAACCAGTGGCCATTGCCATCTTTGATTATGATGTTGTTCAACAATTGTCACCCTTTTGAGAAGTACTACTTGGAAATTTGACTTGCGTTGTTGAACAATTTTCACATAAATTTTCTCAGGTGGTATTTCTAAGGAACAATATAAAAACATTGCGTCTTCCCACTAATTTGGACAGACTGCCAAGAAGAAAGGTATTTGGAGATACGTGCTGGTCCCTTGTATCCTCATTTCTGTCTATGCCTAGTTAATCCTGTAAAACTGATGGAGAATTTTTTTTTAATGTCAAATCCACAAAGTGTTCTTTGTCCCAGCAGACTGTACCCCATTTTTGTTCTAAAGCATTATAGTACATATAAGAAATACTCTAGTTAACTATGACCCTTATGCAAGCATTTTGACACTATCATTTCAGGTAGTGTTGAGACAGGATATTCACCAACTCAGAAAATGGAAACTGACCTTGAGTCACATTTTTTAAAGGTTAGTCACTGCAGATATAATATTTAACCCTCAGGATGCTGGCATTTGCCAAGCTAGCATCCAGAAGAATGCTTAGGAGAATGCTGAGAGCCCCCAGAGTGTTAATTATTCAGTTCCAAAGAACTTGCAGTATTGCTGTATTCATGTATACCAGCAGAAATAAACTCTTGTACTTGTAACTAGCTAATCATCTATCATTCATAGTGTATACTGTGCATATATATTACTGGATATAAAAGATACATGAGATTGCTTCCATTGTTTTGATTTGCCTTCTGGCAAGCAACAGAAAGAATGTGAAAAAATAGTCAGACAAAGAAGATTTCCTCATCCATGTTTTCAATAATTTAATGATCCACCTTCTTGCACAAATCAGCGAGTCCTATGAGGAAGTCTTATCTAATCAATAAATTACTGCTGAGTAAAAAGTCTACCAGCATTTAGGAAAGCTGTAAAATCTTCCTATTTGACAAAGTTTTGCCAGAATAATCAAAGTAACATTCACAGCAGTAACTGTTCCCCTCTCCCCTCCCAAATAAACACCCCAAAATAAAAACTTCCCCAAGAAGAGCTTCTATAACCCAAAAAGAAGAAGAGGCAGAGACTCCATGTAGTCCCCTAGGGGTTTAAGTATTGCCAGTCTATTCTACAAGGGAAGGCACTCGAATACTATGGTGATGAGTATCCATATAAAACCCTAAGATAGAGAAAGACCAATCCAAGTGGATGGAGCAGATTGCTCACATACCAAGTCCCAGGAGCAGTCACAGAGACTGAGTCTGACAGAGACAGTCTCTCCAGAGTGCCTTCTGGGATTGTGTGGCTCCATGCTACCTCTTAGTTAGGGCTGCAACTTAAAAGACATCATCTAACTCCAGGTAAGTATCTCAGTATTTGACCTATTATTATCATTAACTTGCAAAACCTTGCTCTTGCAGATTTAAAAATGTGTTTTGTGCACAAATCAATAACTGCATAACAAATAGCTGTGTATATAAGTGCATTTTGCAGTTACAGTGTGTGTACATTTTGTGTAGCCTTTGGAAATCTGATTCTGAATGTCAAGTTACATGAAAATAAGTCACATTATGCCACTGGAATTCTTTGGGTATATGCTGTATGTTGCACCAAATTTTAAAACATTGTACATGAATGCTTCCTCATTGTTATTTCCATGGATGGACAGTAAAGAAAGGGTTTTTAACACAGTGCATCAAGGTGACTTCAGGTACATTTTCAGAACAAATACACACACACCCCTCTCAAAAGAACTATTAGGACTCATTCAGTGTGGTTGTAGTGATTACAGTAAAGGATTGGGAACCAGGAAACTTCTGAATGCTAATCCTTGCTGAGCCACAGACTTCCTTCTATTATCTTGGGCAAACAATTATTTACTAGAGGGGAAACCATGTTGCGTCTGAGTTGTGCTTTACTGAATAAAAAAGTTACAAATAGTATCCAAATAACTAGAGTTGGATTGGTGCTGAAATCCTCAACTTACCCCGACACTGCATCCAAAATACCAGTGGCTAATTAGGAAAGTTACTCCACTTAGTTCCTACAAAAAAAAAAACAGATCAGCTTTCAGTGCCTAGAGAAGTGACCTCAAAATGACTAAGTGGGTTTACTTTGCATATTGCCTTGGTTTCAGTCAGTATCATAGTCATAGCAAGGATGGGAGAAGTGAAGGAACTGATAAATGAGAGGACATGATAGAAAACAAAATCAGCCTTGAGAAGAGAAATAACAAAGGGCACATTTTCAAGAGTAATAACTTGAACTGGGTCTGCAAAGGGAAAAAATGCATTTGCACCTATTGCACACCAAAACATGAATTTCCAGTAGGAAAAATAAAGGTAATTGAGTGTGTAAAGGAGTAAATTAATCAGGCAATTGCTTGTTCTATACTTAGAGTCCCATCTTTACACACAGGGCCAGCTCCAGACCCCAGCGCGCCATTTTAACGGGAGGGTGGCAGGCGGGTCCGACGGACCTTCCGCGGTCATGCCTGCGGGAGGTCCAACGGAGCCACGGGACGACCGGACCTCCCGCAGGCATGACTGCGGTGGGTGTGGTGGGTGCGCTGGTCCCGCGGCTCATGTGGACCTCCCGCAGGCATGCCTGCGGAAGCTCAACCGTAGGCACGGGACCAGCGGCACGTCTGCGGGAGGTCCTGCGGAGGCGCGGGACCGGCGCCCGGCAGCGCGAGCAGCGTGGTGCGCCGCCCTGCTTGGGGCGGCGGAATTCGTAGAGCCGCTCCTGTTTACACACACATTTTTGTAGAGTGGCTCTACAAGTGTGCATTGCAACATTTAGTGGTGTAAATAAAGGAAGAAATAGTGGGGAAGATACATATTTTGGCAACTCTCTGTAGACTTCCTGGATAGATAGGCTAGAATCCTCCAGAATGTGGGTATGGAAGGAACTTGGCATGTTGATTAGCTGTTTGAAGCTATTTAAGTGATTTCAGTTGTGGGCAAGCAACCTGGTAGGACATACCCACAGTTACTGTCTGAGAGTGGAACCAATGGGAACTCAAGGGGATAGGGACTTTATAAATAGGAGAAGTGGGAGCTAGACTGAAGGACTCAGCAGTGGAGCAGTCCAGAAACCAGAAGGGTCTGCCATTAAGATTGTGTTCCAGGGACTTTGGCAGTTTTGTTGGATTAGATTTCAGCTCACTCATCCTACTAGAGAAGAGTAGGACGACTGGAATTTTCTGGAGGCTGTGAAAATTGCATACTGATGTTTCAAAGACTCAAGGCGAGTTTAAAGGAGACTAGGGACCTATCTCTTCTTTCCCAATTTTTAGGAATTGGCATGCCCTGCAGCAGGGTTGGACACCAGTCTAAAGAGACTGAGGAGAGTAAATCCACCAGAGAAGAGCCTTAGAAGAGGGTGTGTACATAATTATATGTTTAATTTAAACCTGTGGTAATAACAAGTAGTAAAATTTGGGGAACATCCTTCTGGAAATGTAAACAAGTGTTGTTTTTGACAATTGTTTCAAGAGTTATAAGTAAACTTATGCATTCCTTTATGGATAGCTATTTAGTAACTGTTTTCCTTTAGAGATTTTATGTGACTATCCTTCTACCAGAGATGTAACTCTTTATATTATATATACTCAAAGTCCTGAAAAGACTGAACTCTCATCTGTGCCACAGCATAGAGGTTAGCTGAGGTATAGAAAAGGGGAAAGAAACATTATACTTAACATTAGAATAGTGCTTTCCCCAAGCCTGTTACAGGTGCACCATAGCCATATCTCAAAATGTATCCCCATTCTTCTTGGTTCAGGCAGGGAGCAGGTTCTAGTCAGGTGAGTGTGGTCCGTTGTGGGAATATTTCCTTGAGGGGCATAAGCAGGGTCTAAGCTGCCAGGGTGAATTAGCAGTCACCCTAGAAATAACTGATCTATGGCAGTTGGAGAGAATTACACCAGCATTCCTTAATCAACACTACTTGCAAATATGGCTCCTTCATCAATACTACCTGCAAATATGGCTCCTCTGGCCTCATAGGAGTGTACATCTTCCTAAAATATGGCAGAAAATTATCACTAGTCCCATGTTGGCATTGTGAATACGTTGTGAAACCTTTCCCTGCACTGAACCGCACCTTACATCACAGGTAGACCCATTGAAAATAAATGTCTACTTACTTGTGATTTAAGGTACAATTCTGGATCGTATACACTGCCAGTTTATGTATTGTTTTATGAAGGACTGGCCTTTATTGTCCTGAGAGCCAGGAAGTAAAGTATCCATATAGATTGTTCATTTAAGTCGTTTACAAATCCTGCTGTGTGTTTTTACTGCATGCTCAATATTGGCAATGATGTCTGATGAAATATGTCCTATCTGTGCAGTGGACTTTCTCCCCTCCAATGGATATTTCTTTTCTAACCAATTTACCCATTTGTGCCATGAATACCAAGATTTGGGCAGGATTCCTATAGTCTTTTACAGAAAGAGTGTGATGTACATCCTCTACTAGCGCTAACATAATCCTCATAACATAAAAGCCTCAGTGCTTAAATTAGAGCCACTGCTCTCATTCAGTCCTGCCCCACACTGTCCACATTCAAAGACAAGCTGGTGAAATTCTGCAGTGTCTAAAAAGAGAACATACATAACCAGAAAAGGAAGAAACTGGGACACGGACACTCCATGAAATACTGCTAAATACTGTTCCAAGTATTCCAAGTACTAGGAGGATAGAGCAAGGCAATGGCAAGGCTATGCTGCAGAGGGAGGAGTGAGCAGGGGAGGAAGACAGACTGTAAGGATTATCTCCCTGCATGGATGACCCAAGGTCCATGGTGAAAGAGCTAGGTGATGCACTCAGTTTTCAAGGCATCCACGCATTTATGGGCACATACCTCCAGCCTGTCTATGCAGGTCACAAACCCTTCTCTCCAGAGGGTTGATACATCAGACACTCTACACAGTTCTCTGCATGGAGTTTTCCAGATAAGTTTTGCTCTTTCACATACATTTCTGCAGCAGGAGTGATAGGATTCAGGTTCTGGATGATATATAAGCATTTGCTGCATAGCATTAAGCTATATCTTGAATGTACATAACATAAAGTGTGCTGCATATTACAAATTCTGCTACCTATGCAACTGAAGTTCTTGGTCATATAACTGGGTGGGGAAGGTTGCCAGTTCCATCAGAGAGACCATCTGAGAGTGTTACTATTTCTATTTCCTTCATTCCATCAGCCAGCACCAGTAATATGCCATTTTTCAGAAGGGATTCCTTTCTTTTAAGTAACATTTTTCTAGTGATTCTTGATAGCTGGGTTGGAGCCCCTTTAAAATGGGACCTATACTGTATAACATTAAGAAAACTAAATATACGAAAAGGGTCTCCTGAGATTCTTTCAAAAGAGCATGTGCTTCATTTACAATAAATTGATATACAAATATATGGTATTGCTTCTCTTCCTAACAATGCCGTTTCATTGGCAATTTTTTCAAGGGAAAATTATGCATAATTCACTGCACAGTCATGGTAAAAAAATAGATAATTTCATTTTATGGTCATGACAACCTGTGGATCCCTGCTGCCAAGCATTAACAGTTCATTAGTTAGCTTTGATCTAGTCCTGTTTCAAAGAAGATTAAATCAAAGTGAATTAACGAACGGCTAACACATGGCAGCTGATCATAGAAAACTAACAAAGTATTAATGTGTGGCAGTTGGGATCCATATAAATGGCAAAATTCACACTTCTGTAGCACCATAAAAAAATCATACCATTAGCAATAATACACACCCCAAAATACTAGTTCAGTGTAGTGCTGAATCTGAATTAAAAACATACATAATCCTAAATTAATTTTAAAATTAAATAATGTTATCATTAGTTCATAAAGGTTCAATATTATTATTTAAGAAGAGATGTAAACAAATGTAACTGTCAAATTGCATTACATTGAAATTTGATAGTTGCTTGAGTAACTATTAAATATTTAATTTTAACATGTAATTTGTTTTACTATTGCAGGTATGAAAATCCAGTGATATGAATGAATGGAATATGAACTAGTGTGCACCAGCAACATATAGCAATATTTTTGCTATTGTATGTAAAAACTTGCTAAAAGAACAAATACTGGGAAGTTGCAGAATTTTTCTCAGTCATTGTTTTTAGATAGCAATTGCCAAACATTTATTTATTTCTGAGGTCAGACATATTACTCAAAAAACTGATCTTATACATCAAATCTGCTGGTCAAGTTCTTAGGTTTTCCATTTTCTTGGGCTATAAATAATTGTACATGCAGTAACTTTCTCAATTTACTTCCCTTTTCCTGTAGTGACTGTCAGTTGTTTGATCATCAAGACTGGTCATCAGATGGCATATAAATAATCCATTTCTCTCTTCAATTCTTTCTCCCCTATCCCACTTCTTCCTCATAATTCAATTTTTAGCTAATTACATTTTGTGCTACTTCAGTGAAACTGACAGGACTACCTCAAGCCACTAGAGTTACAATACAGACTACTGCTGGGCTGTGTGAAAATTACTATAGCTGAGATAGTGTATCTGAGCAATCATTATAGGCCTGATCCAAGGATCACTGAAGTCAATGGAAAAACTCCATGAGCTCTCTCTTCATACATCTGTGTGATAGGTCCCCTGTGGTATTCAAATAGCTAGGGATCTCTAATCTCTCTTGAAATAACTAAACTACTATGAATTTACAGCCCTTCCTTCAGAGTCTGGGAACAGACCGCATACATTCATAGATTCCAAAGCCTGAAGGAACCATTGTGATTATCTAGTCTGACTTCCTGTATAACATGAGCTATAGAACTTCCCCAAAATAATTCCTAGAGCATATTTGTTAGAAAAACATACAATCTTAATTTTAAAATTGCCAGTTATAGAGCTCCACCATGACCCTTAGCAATTTGGTACAATGGTTAATTTATCTCACTGTTAAAGATTTATTTCTAGTCTGGATTCAGCTTCCAGTCATCGGATCACGTTATACCTTTCTGTGCTAGATTGAAGAGCTCTTTATATAAATATTTTCCCTCAAAGATTCTTATTGATTGTAATCAAATCATCATCTCTTTAAAAAGCTAAATAGACTGACCTCCTCCAGTCTATTACAAGGCATGTTTTCTAATACTTTAATACTTCTCATAGCTATTTTCTGCACCATTCCAATTTATCAATATCCCTCTTCAATTGTGGATACGAGAACTGGACATAGTATTCCAGAGCACTTTCACTAGTCCAAATACAGAGGTAAAATAACCTCTCTACTCCTACTTAAGATCTCCCTGTTTATGCATCCAAGGATTGCATTTGCCTTTTTGGCCACAGCTTCACACTGGAAGTTCACATTCAGCTGATTATCCACCACAACCCCCAAATTTTTCCCAAGTCACTGTTTCTGAGGATAGAGCATCCTGTAAGTATGGTCTACATTCTTTGTTCCTAGGCATATACATTTACATTTAGCCATATTAAAATGCATATTGTTTGCTTGCAGGGACCATCTACTGGCGCCACTCAAAGTTTTGTTGAATGTCATAAGTGTTCCTGACCCTCCAAGTCTGTCATATGAGCTGCTGCCACAGCAAAGTTTAGAAGCCAAAACAGGACAAAAACCAAAAGGATTTCAAGGAGTTTTCTGTTGTTCTACCTACAGATGTATCCACCATTTACAATGTGTTTGGAGGGATGGATGGATATATGGTCCTTTATAAAGCTAGGGAGAAATTTTTCAACAGAACATTTTTATCAAAAGGCACTGATTTATTAAAATTGAAATTTTTCATATGAAAGGGACAGTTTCAAAGAATTTTTCAATATGAAAAATTGTTGAAAAAAGATTTGACATTTTTAAAATGAAAAATTATAGTTTTGCTGTTTGAAATATCTTTTCCTTTACAAATTTAAACTAATTATAATTTTAAAAAATGGTTGAAATCTAAACAATGTTTTGAATGACCGAAATGATTTTTTTCCCCTAGTTTGCAAACATTTTTGAGATTTTGAATTATCCTGATTTGGAACTGGAAAATTTTTCAATGTATCACATTTTTTTGCACGATGGGAAAACTGTTTCTTGCCCAGCTCTAGTCCTTTAGGTTTTTCCTCCCACAAAGTGGTTCTTATCTACCATTACCTTTCTCTCCCAAAATTTTAAGCTCATCTGGCACCTCTAGCTTTAGGAATAGGGCCCTATTGGTTCCCATGCTGTCACACCATTGGCGGAAGCACAAAATGCAAAAGGTGAATGCATACTTAAGAGACAGGAGCAGTTGTTAAAGGTTTTTTTTTTTTTTTAGTTAAAAAGTCTCATTACATTCCAATTAATCCTATCCTTAATTCACAGATTTAAGTATTTTGTTTTAAATACTGGATATTGTCGAACTCTCACGTAACAGTTCATAACAGTAAGGAAGATCACACTTTCATTCTCTGTGGATGCTAATAAAATATATTTTTTAAAAGAAACTGATAAGCTATTTAAAATAAGTAAGCTATAGCTGAAAATGCCACATTGCAACATTGTTGTTGAGCAACTTCCTATGCAAGGAGAAATCTTGGCTCTCCAATCAAGAGTCCACATACCAGGCGAGGCAGTTCTAAAGACATTTGTTTCCAACTATTCTGCCCAAAGTAGCAAAGGAAAACTTGTTACCCGGGGCTGAGGAGTACACAGCAGTTTGGATCATCTAAGAACACAGAAAAGAAAAGCAAAAGATTCCAGACTGTGAGCATCAACTGCGAAGAGTGGATGCCAACCTCCCATCAACTCAATAGCTTACCTCAGAACAAAACAACTGCATATAAATTCTCTAGTTTTGTGGATTAAGATGGTTCTTAAGTTTTAATCAGTTTCTGGGGTTTAGTTGAGGTAGTTTGTTATCAATTAAATGGGCAATTGCTTAAGGTGAATAATAGAGGATAAATAAAATGTGGTCTTTGAATTGTAGCATCTCATTAATAGACCAGAAGAAATCCTGAAAAAGGATGGAAAGCATTCTAATAAATGAGCTGAAGAAGCCGCTCTTTGATTTTGCAAGTCTTTGCCTTTTTTATAATTAAGAGGTACATTAACCCCCTTCCTCCTCTTTCACAATACACAGTTCTCAAGTCACTGATTGAGAAACAAGTGTTTTGACAAAGATAATGCTATTTGTTCAATTGATTAATATTATTTTCTTTCCTATATTTTTTCCATGTATTGTGTCAATAAACCCAGCTCATTGGGCAGATTCTCAGCAACATACATGTGATGACACATACAGCACCCCTTACCTGCAGCTAGAGGCAGTCTCTCCTGTGGTCCTGGGTGCCAACTCCCCGATACCACCATCCACTCAAGCACTCTCCTCTCCTCCATTTCAGACTAAAACTCATTTAAAACTCTCCTCTGGGCTATGTCAGCCCTAACGTCTCCTTGCAGTTTACTGCATGTACAGTTATTTTGGAGTCTCTGAATTGTTCCCCTGTGATATCCAGCCCGACACTGACTACTCACAGTAATTACAGATCCTCTGCCCCTAAAGGAGCAGTATTCCCCACTTTACCAGTTTTATCTTAAACCGTCCCTCCTGTAAACCATAGAGCACTTGTGAGAACTTATAATAAAACAAAAATTGGTTTATTTAAGAAAGAATAATGATTTAACTAGAAGTGAGAGAAAATTATAGAAACAACTGGTCACACTACAAAACAAAATAATAAAACATGCACCTGTCTCTGCACTTATGAATAGTTATCTTTCCTATAAAATAAAGTAGGCCGGCGTAGCCAATTATTTTTTGTCAAGGTCCAAACTTCTTGGTGAAGATATAGTCAAGGTCCAGACTCTAGAGAAAATAATTTAAAAAATAACAGCAATAATAAGTAAATAAAAATATTTCAGGGCCTGCAGTCAGACTACTGACTACCCCTGATGTAGGCTTTCCCCACAAAGTTCAATCCATTGCAGAGCTGGCAACAGAACTAGGATCCAAACATTCATGAAAGCCCCCTGCTCCTTAAGGGGTTTCCTCAGCTAATGGATCCAGCATGCCTTTCCACTCTGCTCTACTAAAACGGTCTTTTTTTCTTTATTCATAGCCAGGGTGATTTCCTTCCTGCCTGCTGTAATGTTCCTTTTTACTTCCAAATGGTTTTGATCATTTGCAATTATCTTTGATGGTTTTCTATTGACTGTTCTGGGATAGGTCACGGGTAGATAATAGTACCTTGCATTATCTTGCCAACTGACTAGGCAGGGTAGACAACTCCCTCTTATTTGAATGGGTCGTTACCAAGCCACATTATTTCCTGATGACTAATTTCAACTCCAAGTCCATAAAACATACTTTCAACCTAAATACATTGTTCTTTAAATATTACCCTACATACATCTTGAAATGATTATGAATCTTGACAAGTTAAAAGCTTTCTGTAGGTATGTTAAATATTACTCTTTATGGATAAATATCCTGTAAGACATGCTTGATCTAGTGAGTTTTTCAGGCCTGAGGTGAGAGTTATTTGCAAAGAACAGGGCTCCCTTTGCTAACAGGTCTCAGTGTCACACTCATCCACCTAAAAATAATGATAGTGTTATCAAATTAATGACACTGATATTGAGTTAATAGTTCTATGAAATCTTTCTGGGGTCAGCCACATTTTGGGGCCAAAATACTTGCCAAATGTGAAAAATGTATGGGCCAAAATCATCCCTGGCAAAACTCTATTAAAGCTAATATAGTTACACCAGAGATTAATTTGGCTGTACATGTGGAAGTCAGATGCAGTCAAGTTGCAAAGTTTTACTTATTTATTTTGATACATGCTTTATATTAAAGAAAGACCTACTCCTGTAGGTCCTTTTGACAAGTACATCTAAGTATAGGTATAAATTTCACAACCTATCCTTAATTAGAACTAACAAACTAGAAAATTAAAAATATCAGAAATGCTCTACCAGGCCCATGAACACCAGCCCTCAGCACAATCCCCGCCCCCATCCCAAAGCACATGAAAGTAGATAGGAAATGAGCTGGAATTTAGCAGTACAGAGCAGGCAAAATAAGACATATCCTAAGCGCATTAGGAGGGCAGGCCAGAACACTGTAACTGACAGAATAGGTATGTTACACAACTTGGCTTGCATGGCTAAAAGGAAAATTGATCACTCACACGTCAGATCTTACAGACATGCTTGTAAACCCACAAGAACAAAGGCAAGGATAAAAATATCCCCTGTCATGGAGGATCTTCATGTCACCTCACTAACGAAACCCATAGAAATTGCACAGATGGTCCAATTTCACCTTAGACATGAAAGAGGAACCAATGGGAGGAAACTTGTGTATGAGGGGTTCTGTGCGCATCTGGATATGTTGGTATTGTCTACAGTGATGCAGGAAGTTTTTAAAGTAAGGAGCGACAGGATTTTATCTTGCACCTTCCTGTCAGTCACTTTTGGGCCACTAGAAATGTGCCCACTTTTGGATCACCCTTTCCTACTACCCCAGACAGTCCAGGGCTAAGTTTGAGGGGCAGAGGGGCTTCCCCATGCCAGCGCTGTGTGGGACTTCAACACATGCAGGGCTTGGCTCCTCCTGGCCAGCGCCTCAAGCCAGAGGGTCTTGGGCTTTCCTGGGGCACCAGCCCAGCCAGAGGCAGTGGGGGGAAGGAAGGAGCCTGCTGGCTAGACTGTTGGTGAGCTCAGCACTCCAACCAGGGGTGGGTTTTCTGCACAGAGTTGGGAGCAGGACATGCCCCGCTGGGGGTGGGGTGGGGGATATTGAGGAGCAGCAGGACTGTGGGGGTTAAGGGGCAAAGCAGGGAGAGGACAGCAAGACGGGAAGCAAATAAAGAGATGATGGGCAGCAGAGGTGACACTTAACTGGCCACTGCCCGATGCCTGCCTGTACTCACCAGCCACCGCGGCTTGCAGCGTGCTGCCAGTGCCTGCCAGAAATTGGACAAGAGGTGAGGCCCTGTTGGCCAAGATCCGGCATGCAGTGGGGGCTGTGCAGGGGGAGCAGCTGACACCACACACTGCACCTTTGCCCCGCCACAAGCCTTGCACACCCACACCCATCATCAACCACTGGACCCCCCACCCGCCACTGGTGGGTTGGCAGCTGGCAAGCAGGGATCCAGCCAGCAGCAGGGCCTGCCAGAACTGACTGGGGGAGGGAGACAGAAAATATGGGACAGTTTGCCCATTTTTAAGAAAAGGTCAGGACACCTGCAGGAGGACTTCAATACAGGACTGTCCCTTTAAAAACAGGACATCTGGTCACTCTACTAATCAATGTGCATATAAAAGTACAAATAATCTACAGTAAATTATCACAGTCCTGATTCTCCTTTCATTTGTATCACTGCAAATCAGAAGTAGCACCATTCTAATCAATGGAGCTACACAGTTGTAAAACTGGTACAAGAAGGGGAGCGAGGAGTATCAGGCAAAGCAAGTTCTTTCTTTTTTCCTGACAGACGGTCTGTAAGTGCCATGCTTTACCACAGGAATTCTGTTTCTCCTTTTCTAGACAGCATTCTCTTTTCTCTCAGCAGTGGCAATAGGCAACTGTAAAGGTGATAACTCCTAACAAGGGAACAGAGATTAAAAAAAAAAAAAGAACACCAAGCACACTGCTAGAGCTTAACAAAGAACATCAGTGACATACAATCAAAGTTACAGAAGGGCCATTTAAAATACATTTATTTAAAAATATTAAGAAGATATCCCATTCTGAAAAATGTGTGTGTTTTAAAAAATAAATTAAAAAAATGTCCTTTGAATAAACTGTAGTAGTAGTGTTCAGGGTTATTACTACAGCATTCAGAGAGCAGTCACACCTCAAGAGCATCAATGTCCTAGTGCAGAGTAGTAACATCATTGTGCTTTTTGCATCCTGTTAGTACTGGTAATAAGGGGGCTCCCCTCCATCTGAACAATGCGGGAGGATTAAAAATAGCACTGTGTCACAGACATAAATTGAGCAATTCTTGTAGGCCCCAGTCCGGCAATGTATGTGCTTAACTTTAATCACGTGAATACTGGTGGTTTGGGGACACTGAAAGCTGAATTTATTCTACATTTCAAACAATTTGGACTCAAATTTGGAAGGTGACTAGAGGTCTGGGGTGTCTTAATTTTGGGGAATCCAATTCAAGGCACCTTGAAGAGGCCTCATCAAAACATGCAGAATACCCATGTTCTGAAATTAAGTGCCCTTCTAGGGAGGGTCAGAAAAATGGAGACACCCTAGACCACTAGTAACTTTTGAAAATGTAATCCTTTGGGGTTTGTTCATTTATTTTTAATTTTAAGTTAAATTGTTTTACATTATTGTTGTACAATTTTGTACGTAAATGTGAATTTCAGTGTTATTTCTCATCTTTTCTCCTAGAAACCTACCAATAAAAACAAAAGCAAACAACCCTTTGTAAAAATTTATAAAGTATGAAAATATTCACTGAAAAAAAGAAATGTAAATTGTACCTAAGTGAGCACTGAACACCACCCCTCTATACAAATAACCTTTACTGTGGCACTACTCAGCTAGTTAAGCCATTCTGAGATAGCTAGCAGGGAGGGGAAGGAGCAGCCATCTGATGTCTGTGTGGAGTGCTAGTACAATATACTTCAGGGGAAGAAGGCACTTCCATTGTGAAAGTCCTGAGACTATGACTAGACTGGTGTACATATCCTAGGACTCATCTTCATCCTGGTGCATGACAGCCCATCCCATGCAGAGAGTCCACATCTGTTGTGCTGGACATGCATAGAACATTGTGTACATGCATATACCTGTCTCCACACTGCTTCTCTAAGTACACGAGGTTAGCGCTACCATTCCAGGGGTTGTATCCCATAGTTCTTTGTATTACAGGAAATACTCTAGCAACCACTTTGTGGTTTGTTGTTGGCACTGTACCCTGCCTTCACACATTTGTCTATGGCACTTCCTGATCACATCACTCTCCACTTTTATCCCTGCAAAACTGGGTGAGAGACATGGAGCAATTAGATAATGCGGTTCTGCTCACAGAGAACACGCATAGGCTGCCACGATAAAGCTGCTGCCCTTCCTAGAACATCAGAGATCATAACAAAAATAAAATAATGATTTGATATCCTTTAAATAAGGACATGCTATATTTGTATATATCCTCAAATATGTTTGTCTTTTGAGGTGTGCAAAGAATCACAAAGTGCATACACTTTAAAATTCCAAGTCATTTCCTAAAAGCAAAACCCAGCAGCATCAGGATCCAGATAACATGGAAGCAAAACAAATTAAAAATAACCCACAAAGAAATCAATGGAATGATGACCTCATTTGAACTATTTGGTGAACAAATCGATGTCAGTGGATCTTAATGATTTTGTTTTAAATATAAATCAAGTCAGGGCTGAAGAAAATGGAAAGTGACATGAGAATGAAGACCAGTGTCAGAGCTGACATGGCCAGTAAGGCAGAAGGACAGATCAAAACAAGCTATTCTGAACTTTCAAAAACAAATATAATAAATTATATTCTATTAACAGCATTATCAACCCATTTGTCAATCGTCAGTAAGAGATCTACCATCTACTCAACAGAATTTAAGAATCCTTATGTGACATGATCAGGTAACAATGAATAAAGACATCAACAGATTTTACTATTATTCTGCTATCCATATCAATCTGTGTTTGTTAACTTTTGGGCAGAGAACAGCCACCAAGAGGGACTTTGTAGCTAACTGGCTTTATAGCTAACAGGGTGTTCACAAAAGGGAGCTCTCCCTTCTTCCCCTTCATTTATCACAGAGGTATTGGTAGATTAATATTTGTGAGGTTGTCAGATATGGGTCCCACATAAGTACCTAAATGGACAGAACCTTTTCACAGTGTATCTTAACAGTACTATCAAATTCTCTGTTGTCACAAGTGATTATGTGGGAAAGTGAAATATTGAATCAGGGAAACATCAAATAAGATATCAGGAAACTAATTCCAAATAACGTGTTTTAATACACTGTAACTAGGAGAAGAGAACTAAAACCAGATTACCTTTGATTTTTAATATTAGTCAATCTTGTTTGTCTGAAAGAAATAAAGACACCTTATCTTCACAGGTGAGTTATTACTTTGCTCTTGCAATCTGGCAGCTTTAATTACTCAGAGCTGCTGTTGGTGAGAAAGAGCTTGGGCACATACTCCTTTAAATAAGACTTACCTTTCATTTCTTTCTGCTTTCAAACTAGGGACATAATGAATTTAGGATTTAAGAGAAATTAGAAATACCCCCACTCAATATGGGAGAAAAGTTAAGTATTTGTACACAATACATAGAAGATACTTCCCGTCTGTTAAATACTGTGAAAGTCCATCTACGAGGATGGTAACTATTTCTGGGAGCAGGGAAAGTGCAGCAAGAAACAGTGAAAGCAAACAAGTAAAACTATTAATCAAATTCCAGTGCAATTTGAAGAACTAACTTACTATGTACAGAGAAGGTGAGAATTTGGGACTCAGTCCAACTCTTCTATGCCTGACCCATATATGGAGAAAAGATCTGATGGTGCGTTTTGATCAAAGATGAAGTAGTTACTGAGAAATGGATCCACTTCTATGCACCCAATACATCCTGGTAGTTTGAACTCACCAGCTGGAGCTACCTTCTTAATTTCTTTCTATCATCTGAATGCCTGGAGACCAAAAAATATGGATCAATAAAACTGCCAACAAACATAAAGAAGAAAATCTAATATCAAGAATATACAATATAACTTAATGTATAAAATATGAAGAATAAAAAAAGAATGTCAGTAATCCATGATCACACAGAAGTAAACATGGAGAACAAGCCAAATGAACTGTCTCTTTTGAACAATCATGCCCTGCCTTTCCACTCTCTATAGGGAAGGGAGTAAGGATGTCTTGCTTCTAAATGGCCCATCTAATGTCCCACCATCATTGAAGCCACTACACTCAGGAGGGCACAAGGTCTGCTAATGTGCTGCTTTTCCCCACACTCTAGAAGTGGACCAAAAAGTGGATGGGGAGTGGTGGAAAATATGGAAAGAGCCATAGCTCTACCTCCACCCCCATCTCCCTTCAAGTGGTCACCCCCGCAATTGGCGAAAAACAGATATCGCCCCAGCTGTTCAGAGAGACGGATGATGCACTCCATAAGGGGAAAAAGTGAGGTCCACTGCAAGTACAAGTAGGGGTCTCTAGGAAGCATGCACCACCTGAGGTGCAAACTGCCTCCTTGTCCTTCCCCTGTACATCTTACTTTGGCTTTGGCATGAGCCAGCCCATGATAATGAGGAGGTGGCAGATTGACCTAGCTTAGAAAAGGGGAGGCCAAAACCTCAAAGATTGTCACTTTACCTGACCTTCTCTCTCTCTCTCTCTCTCTCACACACACACACACACACACAAATTAAAAGAATATTTTTAAGCACTCAAAGCACTCAAAAGTTATGCCAGATTTAAGGTTTGTCCTTAAAGCCAGATGGGATCATTATGATCACCTTGTCTTTTATATTTAATATTTTTTCTAGGAAGATTTTGGATAATTAACAGTGAGCAAACTTCTTTTTGTATCAGTAATGCAAACTTAACACAATTAACTTTCCAGTTCTAAGGTTTAAAGTGTTTACAATTATTAATTATTATAAAATCCTTCATAATGTTATGAACTCTGAAGAATCAAGACCTAGGCATCTCAAATTGAGCTTCCAAAATTAATCTCTTTGTGTCTCTGCTCCCTGGCTACAAAATGGAGATAATACAACTCCCTCACCTCACAAGGATGGTGTGAAGATGAATTAATTAATTTGTGATGCTCTCAGGCACTATAGTGAGGAGTACCATAGAATGCTCCATGCAGAAATTACTAATTCTGTCTTCAGAAAAGGGTTTGAATTGTGTGCCTAGGGGGAAACCAGCTATTGAATAGACACATGTTAAGTGAGCACCATCCATCATGTACAATGAATGTATCAGGGGACCTGTGAACAAAGTAGAATATGAGCATGTAGTTAAAAACTATCATAACCCATACCTACAAGGGGCCAACCTTAATTCTGGCAGTTTTGTAATATCTGAAGGTTTGGCTTTTCAACCTTAATTTTCTTTTAACATAGGGTTGTTGTTTTTTATGTGTAGTATACATATATGGCAAGACTAGCCCTGTATTGGCTATTTTAATGGACAAAGACTTGCCATAAACTTAGCTTTCTATATTCCCAGCTGTGTGAGAATGGACACTAGAGAATCTAATCGTCCCAAAAGAAAACAGTAAAAAAATTCCTATCAGAATTGTTATATATTGAACAAGACCATGATCATGACCTTAAATTATTGAGACTAGAGGAAAAGTTTTGCATGTGGCAAGATCAGAGAAAAGTCACCTAAGTCCTGGAAATAAAACACTCCCTGTTGCTGATTTATGTCAAACTACTCAGAAGGCAAACAAATTTATAGTGTTCAAGAACGGAGGAATGGCACTGAAAGCCCTCAGCCTCCCAAACTGTTAGCTACCCACATGTTTGTACATGTTGGGACTTATTATATTAGTTAATCATTTCCTGGAACAAGGTAAAGCTAAGAAAATATATAGTCCTGCATCTGAAAATGAAGACTCCTTTTGCTGATTTGTAAGCTAATGAATAAATGTTCAACTATATATAGAGTGACGCCAAAAATTTCAAATTTGGCAACCCAAGTTTAGCATCTAGATAAATTTTCAAGTAGCTACACAGATGTGACCTGATTTTTTAGAAGTGGTTAACAAAGATTATTACACACAAGGTTATTAAGAATAATTTTCTTGCATTACATGTATTGAGATTCATAGATTTTAAGGCCAGAAGGGACCACTATGATTACCTAAGCTGTTATACTTTGTATTGTCTTCAAGACAGTTTTCAAGTAATCACCATGAAGCAAAGTTCTTCTTGTATCAGAATTCTGAGGCTGAGCCAATCAGCTTTCTAATCCTGAGATTTAAAGTGTTTAAACTTATTATTTATTATTAATAATTATTTCTATTCTGGTAGAACCTTAAATGCCCCTAGTTGGGGCCCTACTCTGCTAGCCATTGTACACACACAGAACAGAAGGCAGTACCACTCCTCAATGCTTGCACTATAAAAGACAAGACAGAAAATCATGCAGAGATAAACAAAATAGCAATTCCCCAGAAATATACATCTTGTAATTGACAGTGCACTTATTGATTGCTGAGACAAATTACGTCACCAAAATACAGTGGGATTTAATTTCATGATTGTGTATGATATTCATATCTCTAAAAGATTCTAATGCTGTTTGTGTTTTGCCCTGAGTTTATAAAGATATTTTCAGGACTACACATCACTGGAATCAGGGTACTGGATGATATCCTGGCCCCACTGAAATTAATGGGAGATTTGATATTGTCTTCAATAAGGCTAAGGTTTCATCCCAAGTTTTAAGTATATTTTGACACTCATGTACAGGGAGCACATAACTGTGCCTTTTGTTTTCTGTTTGTCATTAATTTTTTATGAATATTTGCAGTTCCTATGTTCTATTCTGTATCACATCTGCTAAAATGCTTAGGTCCTGCAAAATGTCAGTTAGCAAAACATTACAAAAATAAAGTGGAGCAGGAGGAACTAAAGTATTTTCTCCTCATTCCCACTGCTCTTTCTTCTTGCTGATTTTGATAGGTGTAAATTGGATCATATGTTGTAAGTGGCAGCAATTATTCTACACAATGCATCTACTCCATGGATATGTAAGCTAGGTTAGCATTTACTTCTTATTTCCAGGGAATCAAATTATATTCTACTCATTCTGCTGTCTCTCATTTTCATTGCACTTGGAGACTTTCCTTTCCCATGAAACTACTACTCCTTTGACTCCCACACAAACATGGTTTGAAGCACCAGAACTCACAAGCTATGAGATCTGATACTTCTTCACTTTTTTAACTTTCATTTCTCTTTCTTAATTTATTTCTTAATATTTTTCACTTGCCTGCATGGACATCAAAAATAAGGATCAATAAAACCTGCAACAAACAAGCTATAAAGAAGCAATGTGCCCTATTTACTGGCCCAGTCTTACAGTAATTCAGCATATGAACTGAATGTTAAAAATGTTAAATTGTCTGTAACAGAACAAATTGAATTACTAATGGTCTCATTTTTTCTGTCTAGAAAATTGAAAACTATACATGTAGGCATGTGAATATATATATTCATTTGTGTGTGTGTGTATATTATAATAATTGTAATATTATGTACAGTTCTTGCTATCCCCTTTCAAAAAAGCTATATTAGAACTGGAAAAAGTACAGAGAAGAGCAACAAAAATGATTAGGGGTGCGGAACTGGGACTGTTCATTTTGGAAAAGAAACAATTGAGGGGAGATATTGTAGAGGACTATAAAATCAAGAATGACGTGGAAAAAACTAAATAAAGTATTATTTACTCTTTACATAACACATGAATCAGAAACTAATAGAAAGCAGGTTTAAAACAAACAAAAGGAAGCACTTCTTACAATACAGAGTCAACCTGTGCAACTCATTGCCAGGAGATGTTGTGAAGGCCAAAAGTATAACTGGGTTCAAAAAAGTATAACTGAGTTCATAGACACTAGGTCCATCAGTGGCTATTAGCCAAGATGGGCAGGGATGCAACCCCATGGTCTGGATGTCCCCTAAACCTGTGCCTGCTAAAAGCTAGGACAGGATGACAGGGGATGGATCACTCGATAAATTGCCCAGTTCTACTCATTCTTTCTGAAGCATCTGACACTGGTCACTGTTAGAAGAGAGGACACTGGGTTTAGATGAACCATTGGTCTGACCAATATAGCCATTCTTATGTTTTTAAGGATTAAAGTTTTTTAATTAAAAATTGGAAAAGAATTCCAATTCTTTTGAATGTGTTGCATTCTTTCTCTCTTATTTTTATAGGTTGTCTACTTAGGCCCTCATCCTGCAAAGATTTCTGCATGTGTGTAACTTTAGGCACTGTGTGTATTTCCATTTAAGTCAATGGGACTCCTCGCAGTGGACAGAGTTAAACATATGCATAAGTCTTTGCAGGATTGGAGTCTTAGATTATAGTCTCTTTGAGGCAAGGACCTAGCTTCTTATATACCTGTTAAACAACTAGAAGACTTGAATATTCTGTAAATAATAAGAAGAAATAGAAAGTCTTTCTATTGGTTCTATATATGAAACTCCCATAGTGTTTGTCAGTAAAAGTCTTTACTGGCTAATCCGTATTCAGGATGTCTACCATTAATCTTTTTGATTAAATTGTTAAGAATTAACACTTTTGTCTCACCCATGAGTTACCTCCTCCTTCACACACCAACATCAGAGGTGCCAGTTCTTGCAATAATTAACAATTAGACTTCTGTTTGCCTGAAATAAACATAGTCAGGGAGAAGTATTACTGCTCTGGGACCTTGTGGAAAGGAAATAGACTTTGGTGCAGGATTTAAGTACTTTGTTATTGACGTTCTCTATTCCCTAATAAAACAAACTGAAGAGAGGGAGAACTCATAGGATTAATGAAAGAGGACTTTGATTCAGTGTACAACAAACCAAGCTGCGTAACAGGCTGACAGCCAGCAAGTTATGTACTACAAGAGAGTCCTAACCAGGACTGTGTTACCAAATCCTTTCTTCTTAGCAAGTACAGCTACCCATTAGAGAGAAAAGGAAACAAATTAGACATCACATAGAGCAAAGGCACAGAGGACAAAACCAATTAGCTCATGTCAGAGAATACATATATTCTCTGTCATTTGATATATTAGTCATGATATTCTCCAGTCATTACTCAGTGGGAGATTCTTGAGGACAATTGCCAGCCCCCACATTTCATCCCCTCGCTACTCCTAAAACAGAAAGCCTATGGAGGAGCTTCCATGAGAATGGTGTAGTGAAGAAAATGGGACATGCTAAAGAGGCATTTATGATAAGGCTTAATTATCATATAACTGAACATTTTCCACACCTGACGTACCTTTGCTACTCTTATATGCTACTTACCAGAGCAGCTACTGGAGTTCTCTATATTAAGTAACCCACTTTAAAAACTGAAAGTCAGCAGCTGAAATCCAGTAACAGTTAGTATGAACTAAGACTCTTTACCATCCGGTGGTGACCTCTATAAAATCAGTAAGGGGGTTTAGTACAATTTCCCCCCACATCATGAAGCCTGTTATTACAATGCCCATCTTTGTTTACACTCCTAGCATATTAAGCTAAGGACTGATTGGCCAAAGCGGATGAATACTCCTTTCATCTGTATGGGTAGCCCTTGTCAGGATTGAAGCATATTGATGGGCCTCCAGGAAAAGCTTGCAGTTCAGTTGCCAATGTTATAAAATAAATAGGATCCACCAGACCCAAAGGCTGTCAAATCCAACATGTCACACTAGCATTTAATTTACATATTGCCTCACTATGTCCTTGTGCTCCTCTGCCTCTCTGTATTAATTTGTCTTGTTTTATACTTTCATCATAGGCTCTTGTGGCAAGGACCTCCTCTTCATATTGTGTTTGTAGAGCACCTAGCACAATGGGGTCCTGGTCTATGACTAGGGCTGCTAAGCTCTACCACAATACAAACAATGATAGAAGTAGAGAGGTTATTTTACCTCTACATTTGGCACTGGAGCGACCACCATGTGGAGGTGACAAAGGCATGGATGACTGTAGATCCATTTCACAGTTCTCTCTAGAGCATCCAAGTCCTCTGTACACAAAGAAAAAAAAAAGTACAATTCCACCAAGGAGCTGATGGTTCCATGTCCTGCAGCTGTGCTCTATACATTCTGGTATTTTTCTCATGGTGCATTGTTAGATACGTACCAGAAGCCACTGGAATTCTGGGACTTGGAGTCATGCCTCCTCTCCTCATGTAAATGTTTAACAGCGAGAGTAATTAATCATTGGAACAACTTACCACGTGACATGGTGGATTCTCCCTCATGGACTATTGTTAAATCGAAATTGGATGTTTTTCTAAAAGATCTGCTCTATAAATTATTTTGGGGAAATTCTATGGCCTGTGTTATACAGGAGGTCAGACTAGATGATCACAATTCTCCCTTCTGGGCTTGGAATCTATGAAACTGTTAATGTTGGTAGTCTGGAAAGGTCTATAATGCTAGTATGTTTCAAAACTCTTGCCTGTTTTCTTGCTCCCAGGAGCAGTATGGACATGAATGGTGTTTGCAGTGTTCTAGCTCTGTTGGTCCTAGAATCTGAGAAAATATATTACTTCGCCTACCTTGTTTCTATTGGACCAACTTTTGTTGGTGGAAGGGACAAGCTGGGAAAGGTGGTATGATTCCCCTGTCATTTTGGAAGGCCCAGAAAGAAAGAGCTACAAGGCATGGAGTTTGAAGAATTGTGTCATGTGACCACTGACCATTTTAATTTTAAAAAATGACAGTGCAGATAAACCCCTGGCTAGAGAAGCCCTTAGTTGTATATGCAGACAAGAGAGCCAGTGTAAAAATGATTTTAATGTGGCTAGACAGATACATTTTTATTATGATTATTATTTTTTCAAGAGTTGACATTCCCAAAAAAACTCATTTGGGGCACTCTCAAAGTACTTTCTCAAGTAATGACATTTCAATGGCCTCTGACATTTTTTTAGGATAAAATATTGTGGTGGTTTTTTTTTCATTAAAAGTAGCAAAAACCCTTCTTTTCATACGCAGCAATGATCAAGAATTTTCACTCACCATAAAACATATCAAAATAATGGATAGCATTTCCAGTAAAGAAAATTAATTTAAACAAATCGTTGAAATGCATACCTTTCTGCAGAGAAACGTTTGTAGACATTCCGCTTATTTAATGCCTGCAAGGACAACCATAGTATGCATTGTTTGGGGATGGTTTTTTTTCCCCTATTTATTCCTTTGAAAGGAAGCAAACTTCTAATGCTAGAGCTGAGAAGTTCTTCTTTTCAATATCTGCATTCAAAACAATTCTCATTTGATTTTTAGCTGGCCTACTAGTAGCAGTCAATTATTGTTAATCAGTACAACTATCTTTATACATCTGTTAACATGTCATCTCTGGTGCATTCTGTATTTGGGAACATGAATATATATAGAACTGTCCATTTATTTATTAAATTTATTTATTGCCAAAATTCTTCAGCAAGTAAAACATTGTGGTGGCATGAATTCTTTCTATCTTGAATGTACAGAGCACAAATAAAGATGGAATGAGGAAATGCTAGTACCTTTCTGGTTCTATAAATTTGGTTTATTTTTCAGAATCTTCCTTACTGCATGAAGCACCAATAAAACACAGTATTAAAAATCTAATCCTATTATGAGATTCCGAACTACATCTCCCTATAGTAATAGAAATACAAACAACAAGAAAACTCATCCATGCTAACTCATTTAGTCCCTGACAGTAGCAATTTTATGTATTAAAGCTGAAGATTTTATTGAGCTCAAAACCATCAGACAGATCTCCACCTTAGGTGTTATAAAACTGAAACATCTCAATTTTTCAATGGCTGATTTTTTTTCCTCTAATCAAATACAATTATTATTAATACCCTACAGCCATTGAGTAATCTCATCCCCAAACTAATGATCTCTTGGTCATCACACCTGTATTCTAGTTTTTCAAAAGCCTTCAACTAACATCACAGGATTAGAAGCAACATTTAATTCTATTATTCAGTTTAGCTCAGATTTAGATTGTATAAACGTCAATGCATAGACCTGGATATTCATTTGTCTTTTAAAGTCTCATGCGCTGTCATGGTGGCAAATACATAGTAATGGTAACTTGTTATTTTAAGAATTAAGTATTATATCTGATTAATGTTTGATGCACTCCAACATCAGCAAATACTGCCCTGGGCATCTAAAAGAGGGTCCACATTGAATCTGTACTTATGTGTCTCTGATTAATTCTTTTATCTATGCTTGAACCATTACTTGTCACAATGCTTTACAGAGCTACTTTAAATGAAGCACATACAGTACCTCTGTTCTAAAGGCACACCTCTGTCGAAGTCATGATTTCATTAATTTTGGCTCCATCTATGTGGTACTTTTTGCAGCTCTAGAGTAGCTTCTATAACCTTGATATGAATTTTACTGAGACAATGAGAGAGAGAAAACATCACAATGTCATAGAATTGTTCTTTCTAGCTTTCTGCAGCATGTAATAAATGTCTATATGAATCAAAATAAGTTACTACTCAACATAACAAGTTTAGTTGACTGTTACCCAAAAGAGATTTGGAAATAATGGGCTCAATTCTGCAGTTATGAGAGAGGGTATGCAAGGACTTACAAGAGGCAAAGAGGGGTAGAAGTACAATGATAAAATCCTTTGCACCAGCTACTCAACAGACAGTAATTTTGCAATAGTGTATAAAGCATCTAAATTCAGCTGACCACTGATAGCCAAATTATGGGGTCCTATTCCCTTTCTGCAGGATATCAGTAACTCCCATTGAAGCTGATGGAAGTTACTTTCATCCCTGATTTAAGTTATGCTAATTTAAATCCAGAGTCTATTTAGATTCACTTTGCAGCATTGTCTACAAATCATTCCCTCATGAGGGAAAGGTTTGGGAGGCTGTAGAGCAAGGATGAGGGGAGAGATCTAGTTATCTCAGTCCCACAGAGCTTGGGAATTTATGAGCTAGAGACTCTCAGATCCACAGAGAAAGAGGACACTTTTTCCTGGTCTTCCTCTGCCATGACGGTATGGCTCCTGAAGATGTCATTCTGCTATTGGTTAGGTCAACCAGTGGCTACTTAGTGGCAGCTGTGGAAAGGACCTACAGAGATTTGATACAGTGAGTTCAGACTGGCTTGTGAATGTGAGGTTGAGAGAGCAAGAGTAAAAATGAGTGAGACCAAGCCAGATGGGTGTCTGTTCTATTCAGAATTGAGTCCATAATGATATGTTGTGGCTGGGTATACTAAGAGAAAGTAGGCCTTTCTAAGATAAGTCAGCCTCTAAACTAGTCTGAAATGGGTGCAGCAGTACTCTGAACAAGTTACTATTTCAGGATTGTTGTGAGTTTGTTTTATGTGCTACAGTTTGCTGATATACCTGTGTTCTGTCTTCTATATTTCCCTATTTGTTTTCATCTTGGAATCCCCACTTTGTTTTTCTTAGAGACAAAGTAACTAACTTCCTGCCTTTTCTGAGATACTGGTTTTCTTCCACTCAGTGATCAATATTGCCTGTGGATGGCTCATATGCATTAGGACAATTGAGATCACATATGATTTTATGGTTGACTGGAGTCTCTACATGGCAGCTTACGTGATGTATGCTTCCCTTAGTAGCCAAAAGCCAAAGCAAGTGTTTGAGTACTTGGATGCCCAGCTCAGCCACATAAGCTGAAACATGTGACATACATACAGTGGTCCTGCATGTGTTTCTTTCATTCCCCGCAATGGTGGCTAATGTTCGACAGTTCGAATACAAAAGCATGCATCTCTTGCTACAGCAGCAAAAAGTATGCCTCTGGCACCTTTCATTTCAGCAACCTGTCAGTCACTGATCTGTATGCCATGCAGGTCACTGCACATCTTACCTACATTCCCCACTTGTAGTAAGTACCAAATTCTGGTACTGATTTACATTCATCTGACTGAACTGAGTTTGCACTGAAGTAGCAACACTGGCTCCAATGTTTTGATATGAATTTTGAAATCACTCAGTCTCCTTTCATTACTTCCTCTGAAATCTCTTGAAAGAACAAACACAATAGCCATAACATTCTTTGACTTCAGTGTGCTGTTCTGACTCCACAAACAGGAAGTAGATTCTTTTTCATCATTTATATAAGTAAATATAACTAATTATGGTAAAACACGGAAAGGGGAGGGGGGGCAGATTAGCTTCTCCCAAGAAAAATCCAGTGAGAGGGAGCTGCCTGGGGAGAAAAATTCTGCAAGATGAAACTGGTGGAGACAGTCCTTTATAAATCATTTCCTCGAAAGGGTGTATGTGAAGGGACATCATGTGAGAGAAGGGGAAAGGACTTCCAGAGCCACATCCTCTTCTGCTTCCTCTCTCACTTTGTAGCACTCTCCTTCTGGAACAGTGCTGCCATTGGGTGGGGCCCCTAGTGGAAATTCAGAAGGTTTGCAGGAGATGGTGCCAATTGGCTCCTCCCCTTGGGACCCAAAAGCATGCAAAGCACCTTCTATGCAAAGCCACAGCAGAGGGGACTTCCACAAGAATCAAGGGAAAGGAAGCTGTGTACACCACTCAGTCACAGTAAGGGTGCTCTCCTCACATGGATCCCTGGGGAGCGAACAGGAGCATTGAATTATTTCTGTTATTGACATGAGATTTAAGCAGAAAAAATCAGCCTGGTTTTAGGAGCATCTTGATTATATCTCCCTTTCCAGGTTACAGTGGCCAGCCTCTACCACAGTTTGTGCAGTATCCTGTACAGGGGCGGCTCCAGGCCCCAGCATGCCAAGCGCGTGCTTGGAGCGGCAAGCCGCGGGGGGCGCTCTGCTGGCGCCGCGAGGGCGGCAGGCAGGCTGCCTGCGGAGGGTCCGCTGGTCCCATGGCTTCGGCGGACCTCCTGCAGGTGTGCCTGTGGCGGGTCCACTGGTCCCACGGCTTCGGAGGACCACGAAGCCGCGGGACCAGCAGACCCTCTGCAGGCAAGCTGCCGAAGGCAGCCTGCCTGCCGTGCTTGGGGCGGCAAAATGCCTAGAGCCGCCCCTGATCCTGTAAGAGATAGTCATTAATAAGATGTTACTTAGCAATGCTTAGGATACAGCTTACCATAAAAGCTGTCTCAACCTCTCCCAACTATCTTTAATGGAAATTAATAGATCTTCTCCTCCAAACACTTGGGGACTGTGGCCAAATTCACTCTGGTTGGTACAGGATGATGTCAATTACATGTACCAGCCTGGGCCTCTGGGCCCAAAGGAGGGGAAGCAGCTATAGGAATAGGAACCTTGCCAGTTTAGACTACTGAAGGGGATCCAGTGGAACAGTGTATCAACAAGCTGCCCTTGCCATGTCACCTATTCAACAAAGCTTCCTATTTTCTAGGCTTCTCTGGTCTCCTGCAAGTCCTCTGACAGACCTGCCAGGGTTCAAATATAACATCCCCAATAATAGACTTCCTTCCTATCAGGGTCTTTGCCAAGGTCTATGCCATCTTCAACCATCACAACTTCTAATCTGATTCCAATCCATGTACTGATGAATGACAAGGTGACAGGGTAATTTTGTAGTTATCTTCCTTGAACAATAAGTATAACACACATGACTATTGTTAAAGAAAAGGTTTTTAACTTATATTAAATATAAGTTATATATATAATGGTGCAAGAAATAACAATGAATAAATACTATACTGTCTTTATCTAAGGTAATTCAATGAGCTAGATATAGATACATCTTATTGATAATTAAAGGTTTGATCATACTGTAATAAATTCTCATTGAATCCAATAGGAGCAGTATCAAACCTTTTTTTTTTTTTTTTTTTTGCTGACTGAAAAGCAGGCTGGCCTAGAGGAGAACAAATCTAAACCATCAATTAAAATAAGGCTCAAGTCCCCTTAGTAACAACTTCAGAGGAAGGACTACCAACGTAGGAGAAATTACTGTTGGCAAAATAAGGGCCATGACAATGTGAAGTGTAAGCATTTAAGCAGAGGAATAGTACAGCACTTGAAATCATTTATCTGTACAGCACTACATGTTGTAATGAGACATGCATTATTTATTTTTCTGACTCCAGCAAGGTAACCATGTTTTCTATGCCAGGTTATGATTCAGAACTCGGATGCTATTGTTTCCATTGAAAGCAATAATAGCAGCTGGAGAGAGTTATATTTTCTAGTGTTCCAAGAACACGGCTACAGTAAGTTTTATGGGCGTTTAATGAATGTCACAATTGTTTCTGCTTGTTTTCTCCTTGTTGCTGAAAGCTACGTGGGGAGAAAAGTGCTTTTTCCTCCATTGGGTGGTGAAGAGGAGGAAAATTTTAATTTATCTGGGTCTCTCAGTTAAGTACATTCTTGGGTATTAGAGTATATTTTCTGAAAAATATATAGTTGCATAGTTTTAAAATCTCTTTATATTGTACAGGCACTAAGGTAATAGAGTGATATAATACAGCCCAAACCTTTATTGAGCACCTTTTGTATCAAAGGCATTTTGAATTATTTTTCATAGTCAGATCTTTTCTTTTATGGCCTGAAAAGCATGGATGGGAAGACAGATCTACCAGTATGGCTCCTGACCCACTGCTGCTCCATTGCATCATTTTCTCTTGTAAGTGAATCCAGACACAAAGGGAATTTAGAAGGCCAAAAACATGCCAAAACCGAGAACAGCCCAGTCTTCTCCATGGGTGTAACCCTAGCTCGAAGGCATTGCTGTAAGTTGTGCTCCATCACTTATAAGCATACATCATTCACAGTACAGAAAAGCCATAGTGGTGCAGTTACTGCAATTTTTGGCACCAGTAACTTATAATGCTATAATCATGGTAAACCCTGTTGGAGTTCAAGAGAAACGTGCAGCATAGAAGAATTGACTAGTACCTCTGGCCATGCACTCTTAATTCATGCAGTGCAGGGCTCCCTTTCCACAGCTCTCGTTCTATGGCTATTCGGCTTTTATAGTATGGGAAAATATTGCATAGCTGTCTCTCTCTTTTATGCAGTCACCTCCTGACACTTCTATTAAATTTTGGCCCGTTCAATTTCCTTCTGCTAGGCATGTATGGAAGCATATGGAGCACAGTGAAAATCCCTAAGAGCTATTTTTTCCAGTTAAAATGTGTAGTTAAAAATAAAACTTTCAGGAATGCTGGCAATAAAACCTTCCACCTCTTTAGTCTTTATAACCCTCACCCACCTTCCTGCCCGTCCCCCTCCCACAGTACTCTCTATGCTGGTGCCAACTCCTACAACACTCTCCAAATTACAAGCTCTTGATTTTATTCATTTAGGGCCTCATTTTGGAAATTAATTGAAGTCAATGAGATTGCAGGTGCTCAGAATTGTGAATGTCAGGCCACTTGCAGTTAGAAAACTAAATATGGAATTTGGAGCCTAACTTTAGCCATCCAGGTTTGAAAATTTTAGCCTTTGGTGCTACTATAAATTACACCCAGAAAAACCTAGAGCCACAGATGCAGATTGGGTAAACGCATGCACAATTATAAAATTTAACCATAAAATTCAAGAGATAATATTTAAAAATTGAGTTTTTAGATGCCTTCTGTATAACTATAATGCAAGAGCTGTGTTATAAACTAGCTCAAAGATGTTGAATCATAAACTTATTTCTTTCTATAATCCCAGACTTCTTCTACATTGGGCTATAGTTTTGTTTTTACATACCGACTGTTCAAACAACACATCATACAATACAGTGACTGTTGAATTTTACTTAACTAAAATGTGCAGAGTGCTTTCAAAATGTAGAATATTCTATAATTATTATGGATTATATTATTTTTATCACATTTCTATTTTTAGTGAGACCTAAACAAGTAGACTAACAAAATTCTGCATTTTCTAGCAAATATAGCGTATCCTGCTTTGAGCAGGGGGTAGAACTACATGACCTCCTGAGATCTCTTCCAACCCTAATCTTCTATGATTTAGACCAATAGAGTCCAGAGAATCTAAAATTTAAAGATTGGGAGTCAAAAAAGTAGCTGGTTCCAGCACTAGGAAAATCTTTAAAACTACATGGTCACCTAGAAATAAACTACCTTACTGTTTAATTAATCTTTTCAAGTGAAATGATATTGTTGTCCTCAGTTATGAAACTCATTTTATGTGGATAGAGACCATTAGAATTCTGAGATAAAATCTCTTTTAGAGTAAGTGGTAAACTATGCATTTCAAAGTATTATCCTAATGTGTTTTTACTTTGGGGGAATAAATGATCAAACACGTGTCAATAGTTTTGAACTATGCAGTTCAGGTAAAATGACACATTTTGGAAGTACTATACTTTTTAGAAAAGTGTCTAAATCTGGGTTTAGTTCCTTCAGTACTTCCTATTTTGGCTTTCAATTTGTCATACAAATCTGATGGCACAATAGGTGGCCATCGAGAGGGGTGGTTCCTGCTGGTGTGGTCCCAATGAGGTCTTCCATGGGCATTCCTTGCTTCGGATCTTTCCACTTTTACCCAACCATGGAACCTCTTTTATACTGGTGCTCTGCCCACACCTAACACCTGCATGAAGATTTCAACCCTCTTTTCCTTATCTGTACTTCCATACCCAATGAACATTGAGGTTCCCCATTTTTATAGGTTGTTTCTTACTTCCCCTTATTCTCATTAGCAGCTGTGCACAACATGTGTCCATGGTAACCTGCATTCAAAGCAGGACATTCCATGACGTTACAATCAGGTGTTTTGTGGTTTTGGACAGTACTTTGAGGTCTATTACAGTCTAAGTTTCCATAACATCATCTATCGGCGCATCTTTTACAATAATCTGCTAACCTTATTGGTATGGGGTTATTCCTAGGTCACCCACTCATGTCAAGTGTTCTAAAGCCTACAGCCTAGTATGGCTAAGATAAAACCTTACAGGCCTCAGCCTGTAGTCCTTGCATTACAGCCAGACTTTACGTATATACCTAATTCACAGTTATCACTCCTAAACACTTGTCAGTCTTATACGTCTATAATCCTACAATTTAAATCTATTTAGCATACATATGCTGTCTCATATATAATCAATGAGTTGACCATAACACTAAATAACACAACAATAATTGATGATATGGCCAAATACAATCAAGCACTTAGTAAGTTATTATCTTTGGAGCCATTATATGTTCTTTGGTTTCTATTTTAAAAGCATAAGGATTTAAATGCAGAATTGTACTACCAAAATTACTTTTTCTCTTGAGACTCATTCAGCAGTAATTCATTTAAACAGGAAATGCTACCACATCAAACCTTTTTAAAATCAATGTTATGTTTAACTCCCTTATTAATTGAGATACCACTGCCCAGATTTCCCCATGTTTTTAAGGAGTGAAGACGTGCACATACTTGTTAAATCTTGAGTTAAGAAAACAGCTTTGGATCTCCAAGAGGTCTCTGAAATTGCTATTTTTCACTATACAGCTAAGCCAAGCCATTAAACATTGACTGCTGTTGCGGCTACTTGAGAGTGAAAGTTGAATGAATTCATAATAAAAGTAATTTTATCTGGATGTGGAGAAAATGGAAATTATTAAGTGAAGAGTAATGAACACTTTGCCATCTGAAGATGGATGATAAGCAACAATAGTCAATACCCCATTAGCAAGTCCATTATAACCTTGGAATAGAAACATACTTTATTTTAAAGCTCATGCTGAAATAAATTTGTTAGTCTCTAAGGTGCCACAAGTTCTCCTGTTCTTTTTGCGGATACAGACTAACACGGCTGCTACTCTGAAACCATACTTTATTTTAGAAACCTAAAACAATTGTAAGTGAATGTTAACAGCTAAATAAATGTATATGGTAATCTATGGTTACAGAAGTTAAATAAATTAGTCATACCACCATTCCTATTGGGAAAAAAAAAGTTAGTGAGTCATTATCAAAACCACTATCAAACCTATCATTACAACTCTATGCACTGTTATGGTTAATGTTGCATCAGCATTTCCTTTACAAATCTCTGTTTTAAGGTTTCAAATTCAGTCATAAGGCTAAAACTTTGCACTGGAAGCTGCAGATCTGCAGCACATTTTTAATAGCAGTTTTAAAAAAATGTTAAATAGCTCCTATAAAAAATTATAGTGCAAAAACAGTAGTAATTAATCAATAATGTCTTCTAGGTCAGGCATTTCCTGGCAGTTAAGGTCACTCAGGGCCTTAACCTGATCACTCATTAACTTCCAGGAAATGCCCAACCCATACATCATTCTATTGCTATTGCAGACTGTGAAATTATAAGAATATAAAGAGATTGTGAAAAACTGGCCTTTTTTGTATAGAAAATTTAAATGTTTTCAATGCAATTGCCATGCATATGGTGTTCTATACAGAATCCTGATATGTATCTTGCAGTTAAAGTTAAATGTATGAACCAACAAGACAGCTGGTCTACATTCTTGTCAGTCCACTAGATTTACAGTGCCTGATTTAGATCTCACATACACCACCCTAATTCTACTGATTTAGACTGAGTTACTTCCAATTTACAATGGTGTAATTGATCTGAAGCATGTCCCTGGTAATCTTTATCATTATCTAGGCTCAAAGTCCCCTGTGCATATTAACAAAATGTAAATAAACACTTCACAGAAGCAGAACATCCTGCCATCCATCACCATCCCCAGTTATTATACAATAATTTGCACTAAGCGCTATATCCATCCCATCCACACACAGTTTATGTATTCTGGCAGGCTACTCTTGCCTCTGGGCTGGATTAGCAGCTGCAGTACCTCTGTACCACTTGCATTTAGGATCACTGGGTTCACATAAATGTGGATCCCATAGCCCTTTCTTTTCCCTGGCCTATCCCAATCACAGCCTTCTGCACTATTCTATATGGGCCCAGTGCAGAGACATTTTCTACAGTATGCTAGGAGTAGTCACCCTTCCACAGCCTTTTTGCTTGTAGCCCCCCCTACACAGCCCTTATCTGGGATGTAAATAGTGCATTGGGGGTTATGCTAATTTGTAAGCAAATTCTATCGCTCATTGCACAGGGGGAAAACAATACACCCCCAATAGGATGATCAAGAAAGATGCCTGTGATAGGATCCTCAGGAAGAGGTCTTCTTTGTAGCTTCCTCTTGAGGGTTTTACCTTGTGATAGGGGATCTGGCCGCTTGTTTCATGAGCCAAAATATATAACCAAATTCTGCATCCTCTCACATACTCACAAAAGTGAGCTGGGAAGTAGATAACCTATGCAGAGTGATTTCATGAGTGCCCTTGCCTTATTCCAGAAGATACATAGTAAGAGAGGCAGAGCATACACACACATGTGTGGAGGATGGAGTTAAAACTATGTATTCAGCTTTAACTTTGGCTTTTCCTAATTTAGCTTAACTGTGCAAACTGTAATATTCTTACAAAGTGTTTCAGTGAAATACTGAACGTTATATGGGAGCACCAACTCCAGTACAGTTCAGGTTGAGCCGCACTTTCTATTTAAAGGACAATTTATCTAAGTGTTATAAAATTCTCATGCTTGCTGAGATTGTCTTGAAATTTACGGTGCCCAATGAGGTTGCTGGATAGTTTTAGTAGTCCAAATCTGGAGTCATTTCAGCAAGATACAGGTCCCTGGGGGGTGGGGGGACAGCATTTTACAAAATCACTAGGTCTTTATATCTTAATTTGTAGACAGCTGGGGCTCAAACCAAGGCTCTAATCATCCCCCACGTGATCTGAGTCATTCAACATGTTTCTTAGCTAGTGCACAGCACTCACTGCCCCTTTGGGAAAGCAACATTGGCTTGTGAGTGTTTGGCATGTGCTTTTCCAGAGAACCAGACTTCCTTATATAACATTGCCAATGAGATGGTTATGCTCATGTGCAGCAAGACAAGGATTTGAAGGCAGCCCATTGTCCCATTACTTAGATGTTTCAAGGGGACACACTGTGGTATTTGAACCTGAGCTATATACATGTACTGTAAGTTTGAAACCTATCTTTGGTAGAAATCTGAGATTGATCTGTGGCCAGGTTGCTATCATCTGCCTCTGTTGTGGGTTGTTTTGGGTTTTCCCCCCTTTACTTTTGGGAAACATACCTTACTAATTTGTACAGCTAATTGAAAGGGCATACTAAATGTTTTCTGAAAGCTTTGCAGATATGAGAGAATGATTGCTGGCCCTGTTGCTACTTTTCCACCTGGGCATTATTATAGCAGAGCTTCTGCATTGATTAACTAGAGGGAAGCTGAAACAGTTAAGATAATTGAGCAATGGACCTGAGTGTGCTTATGGCCAAGGGGATCCTGATTAGAGCTAGGTCAATAATGGATTTTTCGCTTCACTAGCAATTTAAAAAAAAATGGTTCCAGGTCAAACTGAAAACATTGTTTCAAAATATTTCAGAGAATTCAAGGGTACAAAATAAACTGAGTAAAACCAAAATGTTTGGACATCACTGATTCAAAAAAATTCAATTCAAAACATTTTGGTAATGTTGAAATGAAATATTTTCACTTTCAGGCATTTTGCCAAAGCAAGCAAAGGATTCACAAAACAGCTGGAGGAGGAGGCGGTGTCTCCCTTGTAAGTGTTAGCCCAATGGTTAAGACACTCACATAGTATATGGGAGAACCAGGTTTGATTTCCCCCTCTCTGGTATGTAGAAGGGATTTGCACTTACACTTTCCACAATTCAGGAGTGTGTGCTAGACACTGGGCTATTCTCATGTAGGTCTTTCTCAGTCTCTCCTCTTGAAGCTGTTCCACTGTGTATAGATACTGGAGTCCAATATCCTAGATGAGTGCCTTAATTACTAGTCTAGAGATTCATCCTCTCTCATGTCCGTCTGATTGAGTTTTGCTAAAACAACATTCTGGAAGGGCATGAGATGATCAGGCAGCCTTAGCTCTGCATTAACAAAGATTTTTTTCAGTGAATATTTATACAGATGGAAAGCTAAAGATATAGCTCTGAGCTGCAGAAATGCAGCTTACATATTATTTCCTATACCAAATTTCCAGATTTTTTTTTCAAATAGTTAAAAATAGTCTTAGCTAGGCCTGAATATTGTGTGTCAGCTTTTGTCCAGGAGTAAGCAAGTTCTGACAGTCAAGTTATCAATCAGTGAAAAGAGAAGATCCTAATGGACATTTTTACAGATGCTTATGTGAATAGCAGAATGAATGGTCCTGAAGTATATTACTTAGATATACTGTATAAACTTTTTTGAAATGTATGGCTAGCACTGTCAGAGGGAAATGGGTGAATGAATGGAGTAACATTTTATCACAGCCACAGAGAAGCAATAATTAACACTTCCCAATGTAAATAAAAATGAGTGATTATTTCCTGATTTGGAAATATATTAAGAACATTATTTATTACAGAACTTTTTGCAAAAACTTATTTACATTCATTCTAGGGAAAAGGTCACATTAGCTACCACACCCCCAACGTAATCTTGACTCACCTTTGTAGTGTAGACAAATTCTTGATGGTTCAAGTGCTGTAGACAGAAGTGGCAGCAATCTAGGATATTTTATTTGTTTAACATGGCAAGAAGGGTTGGGACCTGCAGGAGGCAAAAATGAAGAAATGCCAGCTCCCTGGGCAATTCTCACATTACCTCCAAAAATAAATAAATAAATAAATAAATAAATAAAAAACAAAAAAGATCTGCATTGGCAATCAGACAAATTTCCTGGCCATGAAAGATGAGGTCAGTGTATTAAATGTCCTCATTTGTATTGCTCTAATTTGAATGGCTTGTGGGTGAACTACAGAGATTACAGCATAGGTTTATTTGATTCTGCATTATTTCCACATTTAAGAATTATCTACCATTCTTAGCAATGGTCTAGGTTTTGAGAGCAAGAATTGATGTTACTATCACTAGTTAGGTATCTTGCCTAGTATCTAGAGATCATTCTGTTCAGTCAGAGCTGTGATTAGATTCTACTTCCTGCTCAACAACAGAAGCAAGAATATATCAAGTGACAGACTAAAGGGGAGTCTGCCCTGCACCATGTTAGAATTTCCTAACATACTCAGAGCCATTGATGCACTGATCTGCATATACACCTCTACCTCGATATAACGCGACCCGATATAACACAAATTCGGATATAACGCGGTAAAGCAGTGCTCCAGTGGAGCGGGGCTGCGCACTCCAGTGGATCAAAGCACGTTCAATATAATGCGGTTTCACCTATAACAGGGTAAGATTTTTTGGCTCCTGAGGACAGCGTTATATCGAGGTAGAAGTGTACTCTCTAAAGGATCTTGCAGCATCAGTAAAATTGGCCACAAAAAGGGAGATTTTTTTCAGTTTAGTAAAAGAAAGGGGAAATCCAATTGTTTTCACTGATTTTTACATTATAGGTAGCTGTAGTTTAAGAACAGTTTTTACCAGTTTAGCCACACACACGGTTGTTTGCAATTTTTAAAAAATCCCTCCTGCTACCACGGTGACATGAAGAGGAGTGAGGCTATTAGACCGAGCTTTTTCTTAACTATTCCAACTGGTCTACTATTGCTGGTACAGCTGCACTGGAAATAGCAGTGTTAGAAACTCTAACATAGACAAAGAGCCAGCATTTTTACTATCATGTCTTTTAACACTGTTCATAACCAGTCCATATGCCATGATGGTAAAAATGCCAGCAGCCACCATTGTCCTTTCTGCACTAGAGCTTCCACAAGGGGAGCTACATTAGTGGGAAATTTCAAGGGAAAAAATGAGTGTGTTAAATAAGTGATTAAATGAGTTAAAAACTCAATGCAATCCAGGGCTAAGATTACTGTCAGTTACTAGAATATTTCAGTAATTCATAACTGCTTGGCAAGCTGAGGTCTCTCATGCCTTGAAACTTTCTAGCTTTAAATCTGTTCAAAGTTTCTTAAGGTATTCAAATATTTAGTAGAATATTTTATTGGGGGAAAAAATCATTTAATCTTCAGCTATGGAAGCTGATTTTGATTCTATTGAATACAATAATAATTTCATTGTTTGCTTTTCTTATTTTGCTTTTATCCCATTTACAGCTTCTGCCATCATTGTGGAAACATGCATCTTGAGTATACATATATCAAACTCCATAATCAGGAAAACCGCTCTTACATAACAGAAACAATAAGCACAAAAAACAAGAGTAAACCCATAGCCTTTTCTCCACCCAATTCACACAGGAAAACTATCAAAATAAATAGATCTCTCATAACACAAAGAAGTAAATATGTTCTATACTGTGTAATATGAGAACTTGCATTCCTTAGCATACTGAGTCATGGAGGCAATAATACAAATAAGCATGTATGTCTGCTCACAGGGAGAAGTTAGCTAGTAAAGGACAAGATCCTCAGTGGGTAAAAATTGGCAAGGCTTCATAGGAGATAAGCAGATTTGAGTCAAATGAAGATCTGGCACAAAGCCTTTTGTGGGTGAAAGGAAGGAATGCAGTGCTATACATACATACTAGTGATTTTATATATAATATATATAAATTTATTTATATTTTATATATCAGATTATATATATATAAAATTGATAGATGTTATCTTTACCCACACTATATCAAATGAATCAATTTAGGTGTATGTTCTACTGGAGAATTAAATAGTATACACGAGAAAGAACTGCTGTCTTTCTGTGTTTCATATTATATACAACTCTGCTTTACAGCACTAGGAAATTTTCAAGGGGTGGGTCAAGATCAATGTAATTATCTAGACGGCATTACTGAAATAGGTTTTAAAACCTTTAATGTAATTGCTTGCTGAGTTTGCCATTAGAGCAGCTCCATCCTTTTTGACTCATTGAGGGCCATTAGTTGCTCAAGTTTTACTAAGTCTGCCAAGTTATCCATAGTATCTGAAGATAGACAGATGCTCTCTGTTTCATTTAACTAATATAGCACATTCAGAATCAAACAAATATTAAAACATAATGCTAGCAGGAAGGTGAGAGGGAAGCAACACAGTTAATCTATTTGCGTTAGCGCTTGGCCTTATTTTCATTGGAATCATCAATGTGAACTCACACTGGAGAGCCTAGAAACAGTTTAGTTTGGCTCTCTTGAGGAGAAAACATTCCCCAGTTCCTCCATTCCCCTAGCCATTCAGGAGACTCTCTGATGAGAAAAAGACAAGCTCCTCTCCCTTCTCTGGAAGAGGACAATATGTTCTCTTTCCAAGCGTCTGCTGCCTTTATGGCTTCCCCTATTTAGTCAGCACAGATCTTAGCTCTATCTCCCAACCACCTAATAAGCCACAGCTGCCATCTCGTCTCAACAAGTAAGGCAGATGAGGTGGTCTCTAAGGACTGCTTTCTGCAGGGTGAAGGGCTTTATTTCCTTCCTGCCTCACAGGGACATACTCCTTGTGATACCGATAGGAATTAAAAATCACCACTCCATAGGGAGTAATGACAGTTGCCATGCTAGCAGCATCCACAAGAACCATTAATATAGCAAACCAAGTTCTTAGCAATGAACGCAATGTCCTTAAAAAATTCCATTGAAAAACTGAAGAGCTCAAGACATGGGTCAAGTAATCTGAAAGAAGATGAAGAAAATAGAGAAAACTTGGAACAGGAGTAAAATAAATGAACGGATTTGAAGCACCAGGCTCATTTTGCATATCCAAAGAGGATATGAAGATATTATGCAACAATATTTCATTTGGTGTAATAATAAAAAAAGTAAGACATATTTTCCTTTTAAAGGGTTCTTTTAACCAAGGACCAAAAAATATTCTATTAATGTCCATTAGGAACTCAATCTATCTTTTACTGACTTGTGTGGGGGTTGCATTAGCTCCTGTTTGAGGCTCACAGCTATGCGATACCTAGAGAACTTGCCCTGGAAAAGAAAAAAACAGGCAGCCAGTAAAGAGAGAGAGAAATAAAAGAGTAATTATAGGCACAAAAAGCTATTTGTGAGCACTAATTATGGTGAACAATGCCCTATCATAGGTTCTCAAGCTTCAGTACCAAGATGGCAATTCACCTTGAAGCTTTTTAGATTCCAGACTCCATAAGTTACAGATCATGGGCTAAATTCTATAAGTTACACTGCTGTAAATCCAGAATATGTATTGACTTGAATATGATCTAACATATCCAAGTACGCTATCAGCACATAAATAAAATGAATCAACGTTTAATTACATGTATGAAGCATATGGGTAATTTGTTAAACTGTGGAACTTGTTATTGACTTTGTGGTTTTAATTACTGTAAAAGCACCCAAGGCAACTTGGATGGGCTATTAATATTGTTCACAGTAGTATGGAGCACCTAGATGACCCAACCAAGATCAGGGAGCTGTTTTCCTTGGCACAGTAGAATTAAATTAAAATAAAAAGTTAAAATAAAAATAAATGTATGCCATTTCAGATTCTAGCTGAAGAAATCTTGAAGCCACTGGCAATAATATTTACAAACTCATGGATGACAGGAGGGGTGCCAGAAGACTGGAGAAGGGCTAATGTAGTGCCCATCTTTAAAAAGCGGGGAAAGGAGGAGCCAAGGAACTATAGACCAGTCAGCCTGACTTCAATACCCGGGAAGCAACTAGAGCAATGGATAAAGCATACAATTTGCAAATACCTGGAGGATGAACTGCTAATCACGAGCAGCTAGCATGGCTTTACCAAGAACAAATCATGCCAAACCAGCTTGATTCCCTTCTTTGACAGGGTAACTGACTTGGTGGATAGGGGGAATGTGGTGGACATAATATACCTGGACTTCAGCAAGATTTTTGACACAATCCCACATGACATACTGATAAATAAGCTAGAGAAATGTAGGCTCAACAGAACTACAATTAAGTGAATACATAATTGGTTAAACAACCACAGACTATTAACGGAATGATGGAGGTCTCATGTGGGATTTCCCAAGGATCTGTTCTGGGTTCAGTGTTGTTTAACATCTTTATTAGTGACCTAAATGTAGATATAGAGAGCATACTGATCAAGTTTGCAGATGATGCAAGGCAAGGGGTGGGAGGTGCCAATACTTTGGAGGACATAGCTAAAATTCAGAGGGATCTTGATAAACTGGAGAACTGGGCTATAGACAACAAAATGAAATTCAACAAAGACAAATGTAAGGTGCTACACTTAGGGAAGAAAAAACAAATGCACAAATACAGAATGGGGGAAAACTTGCTTGACAGCAGCATTGCTGAGAAGGATCTGGGAGTTGTGGTGGATCACAACCTCTACATGAGTCATCAATGCATTACTGTTGCAAAAAAAAGCAAATGCAATTTTAGGTTGCATTAACAGAGGCAGGGCATGCAAGTCATGGGAAGTGACAGTACCACTCTACTCAGTGCTGGTTAGGCCTCAGCTGAAGTACTGTCCAATTTTGGTCACCAATGTATAGAAAGGATGTAGAGAAACTGGAAAGGATCCAGAGGTGAATGACACAGCTGATCAAAGGGATGGAATGCAAGCCATATGAGCAAAGGCTGAAGGAACTGGGTATGTTTAGTTTGGAAAAGAGGAGATTAAAGGTGGATGTGATAGCTGTCTTCAAATACTTGAAAGGCTGTCATAAAAAAGATGGAGAAAAGGTGTTCTCTTTTGCCATAGAGGGCAGGACAAGAGGCAATGGGTTCAAACTACAGCATAGCAGATTTAGTTTAAATCTCAGGAAAAATTTCTTAACTATAAGAACAGTAGAACAATAGAACAGACTGCCCAAGGAGGTCATGAATCTTCTTCAGAAGGAGGCTGGATAGCCATCTGTCTTGGATGGTTTAGACACAACAAATCCCGCATCTTGGCTGAAGGTTGTACTAGATTATCCTTATGGTCTCTTCTAATCCTATGATCTCTGCTTCTGCTCATAACTAGATAATTCTGGAAAAAAAAAAGTAAATTCCATATGCCATTAGATGAAATTTATGGATTGACCTAGTCAGTTACTGAAGATGCATGACCACTGAAATCAATAACAACATTCACATGAACTTGAATGGTTGCAGGATTGAGGGATGGAAATTTGGCCCTTTAAATTTTAAGGAAGTAAGGAGGCAAAAAAAAAAAAAGCCAAGTTAAAGAAAAAAATACGCTACTCAACATATTACTAGTTTTTTTATTATGGGCCAAATTCTCCCCATCAATGCACACATGCAACTCTTAGTGTCTATTTTTGAAGTACTTATTTATATTTCAAATGACACTGGGGCTAAAGGAAGCCCTATATTATGGAGTTAACTAGTCTAAGGATGATCATATCCTTTAAACTTGGCATTCAAAGCATTAAGATAAACTTTGACATTACTGGTGGAAGTGAATAAAGTGCCTTTGTGCAATTCAAATCCATGTAGGAATCTCAAAAATGTATATTCCCCAGATGTGTTAGCCGAGCTAAGATCCATCTTCTGGTCATCGGCATAATTTACATTCATTTAAATTTAATACATTTGAAAACTAAATTAAATTTAATTAATAAGGCAGGTGTGAAAAAATCCCATTAAGTACCCAAAATATAAAAAGTGTTGAGTTCCTCTGCAAGACACTGAGAGCTCTCAATTCTCACTGAACTCAGTGACAATTGAAGGTGCTCAGCACCTGTATGATGAGCCTTATGTTTTATACTGTAAGGACAACTATTGCACACTGTTTCTGTCAATTGCTAGTTTCCTCTACTGCTCCTAGTTTCTCTCCACCTTCATATGTGTGCTCTCAAAGACAGGAGAGAACTACAGATAGTCACAGTAATTTCACATCTAAGTAAAGCTGCAAACAGATTTGCACCTCAAAAGAACAACTTTGGCTTATATGCAAAATTTATTATTCTCAATTTAACATCAGAGTTTTCTTAAAGGATGATATTACAGATGCTGTACAGTTTTTCAAAAGTCCCTTGATTATTTCATGTTAAAAGTCTGAAACCAATCCCAAACTAATTTAGCTAATAGTGAAAGTGCAGGGGAAGTATGATGCAATTTTTAATATAAATTCTGGTTATAAATTTCCCTGTTGTTTTAACATTAATAAATAATTTGTTAATAAATATTATCCAATCATTTCCCCCTCTTTGGACAACTTTACAAAGGTTTCCATTTTATTTCCCAATACTGAGCAAAGATGTTGACTTGCACAGCTCAAAAAAGTAATAATCCTATTTATTTACTTATTTCTATTGCTAAAGATATTAAGACAGGATATCTTAGTCTAATTCTGTGTTCACACCAGTTTTGCCTCATGCGACTATGGCCTGCAACAGAGTTACTCCTGATTTACACTGCTGAAAGAGACAAATCGGGCTCAATTTTCTTGGGAGCATGTCTGCTCGTATCCTTTATTCCTCACCGATGACATAGCCTATGCTGTAATGTCACAGTTGCATCCATAGCAGCTAATTTTCCTCACAATCAGTCTGGCTTAATATAATGTTTTCTGTATTCTTCTCTCATCCTTTATTACTAAGAATTACTTTTAACCTGATTGTTCTTCTCAGTTTTCCAGAAAGAAAATTAGTTCTAGCAAAAAGAAAACAAAAAAATTAGCAACACACAGTAAACAACAATGATCTTAGGACATAATTAACACCAGTCAAAATATTAAATAGCAACGTTTCTGTTCATTAGTAACAAATGGTCTTGTTAACTGACCTGACTTTTAAATAACATTGGCAGAAAGGTGGTGATAAAAAATTCAAAGATTATATGACTTACAAGAGTAGCCTACATAAAATCTAATACTTAATAGAGTCCTTGAACTCCAAAGAGTGAATAATGTGACAAGGTCAAGAATGGATTTGGGAACAACAAGGATAAGTATCCAAAAGGAGAAATATTTTCTTCATTGGATTCTTATTTATCTCTGTCAATGACCGTCAGAAAAGGACTCTCTGCTCCTGTGAAGTGACTAAAGACTTGGTGTGAAATCTTTACTCAGTGAAGTCAATGGAGTTTGCCATTGACTTCAATGGAGTTAATATTTCAATCTCACGTCTCCCTTCATTTTAAGCTATCAGGTTTTTTATTACTGCTTTTTGTATTTTTAACCTTTGTTTTCTTTGTTCTCAAGCCAGAGGACCAAATTTTGCTCTCACTGGCTCCAGGCATAAATCCATTGAATTCAAGTGCTTTTTATGGATTTACACCAAAGTAACAGAGCGGAACTTGGCCCCTGGCATTCTATGGGAACATAAAGGTTTGAAGTTATTTCCAAGCACAGATTAACTTGATGGCATTGTACCTTTCAGATGTGCTACAGTGTAAATCCTGCTTTCATGAATTTCAAACCATTATACATCCAGAAATTCTGAACTCTTTCTGGCAAATGCCAATTAACAAGACACTCCTGACTTCATTGTTGTTTCCCTGTCCTGGAAACTTAACAAGTCTGTTCTGCAAACTGTCTCTTATACTGAGATTTCTGTCCCTTTCCCTTACCCTCTTTTGTTCTTCCTTCTTCTTTCACAGGAGACGTTCCTTCCACATGTTCATTTTAAACATGGCTCTGTTTTTACCATTGTGTTTCCCACAGCAATTTATTGTCATTCTAGAAATGTGGCCAAGGATGGATTTTCCTTTCCTTGTGTCTCTTTTTCAGATCTCAGATCAGTTCAAACTACTCCGAAGATCTTTTGTTGTGAAAGGGAGTCTCAAGACTACAACTGAAAAATCAAATTCAGCAATACATATGAATGGTTGATCAGTTAAAAAAAACATGTAACACAAGGACAAATATTGTGGGTTTAGTGCTAGATTGTGGCTTTTCCAGAAGCATTGTGTATTGGGCAACACGTAGATGCACCACCCTACGAGCACTGCAGGGAGGGAACTGCACATTGAAGATGCTCAGTTTCCTAAATGCTTCCCTCCTTGCTCTGTGGGGAGAGGTCTATATCAACAGGAAATTAGGACACCTCCCTTGTTAGCTCAGTTTTACTAGTCAGTATGTTGTAGAGTGGGAGGCTCCAGCCACGTCCCACCTACTCCTCACTCACCTAGTCAAGATCTGGTTAGCACATATAGGAACATAGCAGGCAAGGGATAATCTAGCCTTAATCAATTAATGTTTATGAAGCTTTTGACAATCCTGAATCTAGCATGTAGCATTATATTTAATATACCAACAACTATGATCTACTAATGTTATTATGTATTATGTCTAACATAGGACCCAATTTTGTCACCATAACTCATGTTAAGTTGCTACTTGTTAACTCCACAAGTAGTCCTACTGACATCGAAAGGACTATTCAGAGTAAAGCTCTACTTAGTGTGAGGCCATGTCTACACTAGAGACCTTACAGTAGACAGCTGTATCAATATAGCTGCACCACTGTAAGATCTCCTGTGTAGCTGCTCTATGTTGGCAGGAGAGAGCTCTCTCTTCAGCATAATTAAACCACCCAGAACGAGCGGTGGGGATGATGAACCAGAGGGGGAAAGTCCAAGTGTCTAGCAGTTAAGAATTTAGGATCAAGGGATTTGGGGAGACTCGGGACTGGAAGGGCTCTTGGTGTCACTCTCCAGGAAGTAACTAGGCTAGTGGAAGCTATGGTGAGATGTTATGCTTGTGGGCAGGCTACTGGCATCAGGGCTCTGAGCCATAGCAGCACAGTGTTAAGGCACCCAAAGTTACAAGGCACTCTTTACTGGTCATAGCCCCCTAAAAAGAAATCCCACCTCCAACAGCCTGAGCTCCCCCTCCCATGCTCACACAAGAATTGGATTTGTAGCATGTTTTGCAGATCAGCAGATTTGGACTATTTGTACCAGAGTGCTGGGAAGGAAGAGGAAGGCACACAGTGCTCTATCACCTAGTTATTAAATAACAGGAACATGACATGAGTTGTTAAAGATTTGGTTAAAGATGAAAAACTGTTGTAGGGAAAATGAACAAACATTTCAGTTGGCCTACATCAATATCATCATCATCAAATGCACATATTCTATGAAAGACTGTTGAACCAGCCAGAGTGACTATGCTTAATGACATTGCATCAAGCATCTTAGAGTGAAGGTGTGGCTCAATCCTGCAGATACACAAGTCTCCATGGTGGCACTGTGAATGACACCAGGTAAGATCAAGATACCCTTTTTCGTGTTGTGATGGAGACTTTGAGAGCACAGTGTGCTGGGATGTTTTTGTCCTTCCATGCAACATAGCCGAAGAGAACATAACAATGCTGTTGAATGTAATGAGTGCTTGGAGGAATGCCAGATCGCTCTGGGATTATGACATTTTGCACAAAGTCAAAGCACTTTATGCTCAGGATTTGGCACTGACAGCACATAGACGGTCCAGACTTCAGACCTGTATAATAATACAGGTATTACAGAGATTTGATAGATCATTAACTTTGTTTCTACATAGAGATGTTTTTGCATCCATAAGCAAGACATGGGCTTCATGCAGGAGGCAGCAAGACCCATTCATCAGAGGTCATCTGGTTTGTTGTGACCATTTGAACTCTGCTTTGAGCCTAGGTATATAAACTCATTAACACTCTCCATGGTGTTCATCTCCATCTGCACCAGGGATTGTGGTGGCCCATGTCTGAGATTCTGGACCTTGGTCTTCTGCCATGAGGCATTCAACCCCACTGTGTGGGCAGCATCGTGGAAACCTTGAAGGATCAGGCAGAAATTGTCTGGCTTCCCCACAAGCAAGGCAGTGTTGTCAGAACAGTTATGGTCAGTAAACACTTCTTGACCAACCTTGATTGTGATGTCTGGAATGGCAAGTCCTAATATCCAGCAGATAACGAAACAGAACAGTGGCCTACCCTAGGATTATACAGCTGAAACTCGAGGGGGAAAAAAAACAGCTGAGAAATTATTTTGGTTGCATGTACTTATTTCATCAAGAGGTAACATCTGAACCAAAAAAACCTCCTTGAAATTGGCACCCCATAAAAGGAAGTGAAGTTGTAGACTGACTCATGCACTAAAGTGTGTCTCACAGGCGGGCTCTTGGAATACTGAGCAGCACTGTTTGAACTCAGCTGTTGTAAAAGTGTCTAGAACTAAAGTCTGCACAAGGTCAGGCTGTCTAAAAAAAAAAGTGATAAAAAGATCAACTGCAACAAGAGCAGCTTACCAACAAAAACCAAATCAAAAAGAACACTGGCCCAAAGAGTAACAGCATGTCAAGACTTGGGTGTGTCAGAAGCTCATCACCACTGTATGAGTTTACAGTACTAATGATAGGTCATATCATGAATGCTTCACAGAACTGCATCCTCCCCTCCCGTATTTATAGCATGACAATTTGTAGTGTACATGGTCCTAGAGCTTCAGTCCCGGGTTCTGTGTACAGCCAGCTGGGAATTTTTTGACAGAAAATTTCAGTTTCTACATAACTTTTGTCAGAAATATTTCTTAGGTCTGGGATGGAATTTCTGGCAAGAGAGAGCCCATCCCAGAAGAGTCTGGTGGTTAGGGCACCTGAGATGTGGCAGATCTAGTTTCATGTCCTTGCTCTGCTGATGAGGAATTAAAACAAATCTTGAAAAATTGAATTTTTTCACAAAACAGAATTCTTGTTTTCCAGTCCTCAATATGGGTTTCTCCAAGGATAAATAGTAAAATCATGCATATTTTTACTTTAGACCCTCCAATAGCATGAAATAAAAATGATCACAAATTATTGGAGAGACAAGGTGGGTGAGTAATATCTTTTTTGGACCAACTTCTGTTGGTGAGAGCGACAAATGCTCTTCTTCCAAAATCCAATGATGTGTCAATGAAGGCACCCTGTCTTGGTTCCCCTCTTAGTTCTCAAATTAATTCATACATTCCCAGGAGATTTAGTATAATGTTTCCCCACTTGGGGCTAATTTAGTAAGACCTTAGAGAGCAATCAGAGTTCCTTTGCCCCTTTCAGACTCAAACCTTGAAGAGGACCTCTGTGTAAGCTCAAAAGCTTGTCTCCCTCACCAACAGAAATTGGTCCAATAAAAAATATTACCTCTTCCACCTTGTCTCTCCAATATCCTGGGACTGACACAACTACAGCAACACTACATATCACAATTTGTGTCCTATTTGGAAAATGGCCACTTTGTACTGGACACAAAGATTTACTGCACAGATTCAGGGTTAGAGCCTCAGTTTATGTAAATCAGCATAGTTCTATTGACCTCTGATTGACATCAAAAGAGCTATTTTATTCCAGCTGAGGATCTGGCCCTCTGTTTATTGACTGAATGCGGGGTGTGTTCTGAGCAAGGGAGCAAAAAAAAAAAACCTAACTGTTAATCGAAAATCAGTAGAACAAGAGAGACATGGTATCAAGTAAATGAATAATTTCCCTTCAACTTCATGTTGAATAGGTTGGAGTATTTTCCTCATTTCAGAATCAGTCTGTATTAAATCAGATAATTTGCAGGATGTCCCTGATGTACAATACAGTACAGTAACAACTATAAAATAATCTCATATTCCTTATTCCATAGTGATTACAATTTGAATAATCAGGAGCATATACCTCTAGTAGTTAACATTCATGTTTGAATATCATTTAAGAAAAATTGACGAGTTTGGGCTAAATTAAACATAACTAGACAAATCTAGTTATGTTAAAAGTCTATCCCAGGAGGCTTAGTAGGTTATAATCAAACAAAAAAAGGAAAAATCTTGATTTCAGAAGCTGCATTTTAAGAATTCCAAAAAATCATTCTTGTGTGTCATTTATCTTCAGTACTAAACAAAGACTCCTCTTTCAGAAAGTTTTCCATCAAATGTCAGATCTGTACTTTTACTAAAATCAGACAAAAATATAACTGAATATAACTAATTTTAATGAGGAATTAAGGTCAATAAAGATGGATATTACAGTTCCAATATTAACTGAAAAATTAGTAAGATTCAAAAAAGTGACCCTTGCTAATAGTGAGAATTTATTGTTTATACATTGCTTAAACATCTCAGTCACTGTTTTGATGTGCAAGGAACTGTAAAAGCTACATTGTGAATGGCCAAGTTGGTGAAGCTTATTCCTGAATTGAGGAGTAAAATTCTTAATTACAGCAAACCTACTGGGAGTGGCATCTGTGCTGCCACATAATGCCTGTGCTCACAAGTATCATGTGTTCTTCCCTCAGTGCTGATTACAAATGAAATTGCTTTGGGTCACAGCAGAATAGATGGAACCATTCCTCAGTAATCAGAAGTTCAGATTACCAAAGGGTATACAAAGAAGATGTCCATCTTTTCATCATCTTTAGCCCTGTTGTAGGCTGAAGTCCCAAAGCATGCCCCATGATGTGGCAATGCAGACACTCTGTCTCAGTTCCCCTCTTGGTTCTCAAATCAACTCTCACATCCGCAGGAGATTTAACATAATTAATGTTCCGCCACTTGGGGCTAATTTAGTAAACCCTCAGAAAACAGAGTTCCTTTGTCCCTTTCAAACTCAAATCCTTAAGTCCTCAAGTCTTCAAATTTACCCTTGTTTCAGGTCTTCAGGCTCTGACTCTCTCTCTCAGCTCCTTATGTGCAGGAAACTTCCGCCAGTTCCACTCTGAATGGTTAGCTTCTCTGGGAAAACTTTCCCCCAGGTTTCTCCTTAGCCCAGTCCCTAGGCTCAAACTCCTTCTGGCATTGGACAGGGACTCCACAGGCCTTCTTCTTGGGATTGTGCATGAATGCAGGCAAGCTTCCCCAGCTCACCATAATCCTGGCTTTACCTTAGTAGAACCCTCATACTGGACTTTTCTAACTCTAGGCTCAACTTTACCTGTAAGTAACATTTAATTGTCATGTGAGTCAGGCACTTGGCCCCCATTCACAGTCTTCCTCTCTTTCCTCTTGTGTTTTCAGGCTTCCATTCAAGGGCAGTATTTGGTAAGCATTCTTTTTCCATTCTCAGCACATGACACAGCCACTGATGCCTTCTTCTGAAGATTTGTGAGAGGATGCCTTGTCCAGTAATTTTTCTGACTTCATTTGTCTTCTATCTCTATGTTATTCCCAATATTCTTCTCAGACATTTCTGGTGAAATGCATCTAGCTTTCACATATCTTTCTTAGTAAGTTGCCATGTCTCACTGCTATATGTTGTGATGGCGATAACAATTGCTTTGTACATATTCAGTTTTGTCTTGAGGAAAATGTTTTTGAGTTGCCAGATGTTTCTGAATCTTCCAAATGCAGCATTTGCCTTCCAGATTCTTCTTATTATTTCTTCAGAATTAGGATCATCTTGGCTGATGGTACTTTCAAGATATTGTCCACCTTCTCCAGTTTCTCTTCAATTTTTATTTCTGTCCCTATAGTCCCAATTAACATGACTTTACATTTCTTTTCATTGTATCTCAAACCTGTCTTCTCCATTACTTCTTTTACTTGGTTTGTGCATTTTTATAGTCCATTGACATCTTCATTGATAAGAGCGATGTCATCAGCAAAGTCTAGATGAAATAGCCTTGAACTGTTTCATTTTAGGCCATATGTATCACTGTCACATTGTTTTAATCCATAGTAGATGAGTAGCATAAACAAAAAAGGACAGGATGCACCCCTCAAACTACCTGTTTATAAATGGATCATGCCTTAGAACACTGTTTAAAAAAAATTAAAATATGGAGATCTACCTATCTTAGAACTGGAAGGGACCCTGAAAGGTCATCAAGTCCAGCCCCCTGCCTTCACTAGCAGGACCAAGTACTGATTTTTTTGCCCCAGATCCCTAAGTGGCCCCTTCCAGGATTGAACTCACAACCCTAAATTTAGCAAACCAATGCTCAAACCACTGAGCTATGCCTCCCCCAAACTCCCACTTCCCTTAAAGGGGACTGACTATATAGAATCATTCTCCCAGTCTTTCCCTGGACCAAGAACTATTCATTCCCATTCATAGTGGAAATCCATAGCCATTCACAATAGCCAGTTAAAATCCCTTCTCCACATCCAGGAGAAGAGAGATTGAAACCATGTCTCCCCCATCCTAGGTGAACGCCCTAACCATTGGGCTAAAAGCTATAAGGAGGGAGACATCACTACCACCACCTCCTCCTTTTTCCTATAGTTAAAATGCCTGAAATCCAAATAAAATATTTTGAGTAGAATCAAACTGAACACTTTACTCAACCCAACTTGAAATGCTTTCTGATTTTTTGATTTGCTGAAAATTTTCAAAAAACAATTGTTTTCAATTCAACCCAGAAAACCCTCATTTTTTTTAATTGCCAACAAACCAAAAAAAGCCATTATTTGTTATCGCTAGTCATCAGTATGCTGAAGGCACTGTAATCCATACATCCTGACTTAGCCTCTTAACGGTTTCAAAATGCAATGAACACAGGGAGAATAGTTGTACCCTACAAGAGAGAGGCCTCATCTGCCCCCCACTATCTGGGATTTCTCCAAAATAAAGCAGTGGAGCCACTCAAGAACTACCACCTGCAGACGTCACCAAAACCTCATGCAACCTCAAAACCTTTCCAGTTTGTGTACACACACAAAGAAATACCCTTTGATAATACCAAGAACTGTAAGAGTGAAGCAGGACTGCCTTTAGGACAAAATTTTCTACCTGGCATCCAGCCTAAGTAAAATGGCTAAGTACTGGAGAACTCAATGGTTAAAGGGGGTATAGGAATCCTTCACTCATACAGGCCCCAGGGCAGCAGCAGGTCTACTCCAGCTTAGTGATTAGAATACCGTCTGCTCTGCAGTCTTAGTAACGTCCCCAATGGGGTGGAAGTGTAGGAAAGGGATGAAGGCCCCATATTAGAAGCCAGCTATACACAGAGAATTGAAGTGTCTTAGATATTGTTTGAGGCCAAGTTAAGAACTGTAGCATTGCTGTAGGAAAGGGATACGTTTCTCCAGGTATCACTGAGATGGTTCTGGCTTCCTGAATCTCAGGGCCAGCCTCAGCCCAGACATGAATTAGAACTGTTTCCAGGCAGCTCTAACTTTTGTCACTGATGCAGGGCTGTTAATGGGCTCCATGCCAGTGAAGGATTGCCATGGCAAAACAGCCCCTCTCCCATTCACCTCCTTCTGTCCCCAACATGCTTCCTATATCAGGAAAGTGAGTGACAGAAACGCGGTGCCTGAATGTAACACTGATACCCTATACTATGGAAATTCTCTGCTGGGCATTTGCAACTAGATTTTGCCTCCTTTATGCTACCTGTGCCATTCTGTGGGCTCTGCTTGGAAACCAACATGTGAAGCTGATGATTTTACTAATTCATGATTCGTATCTCATCTACACTTTTTGGAGAAGTTGATTGACAAGGTTGCAAGCTCTGTCAGTTTCTTGAGGCCTCAGATAGCTGAGGAGTGTGTGTCTGTGCATGGACATCTTACTGAGAGAACCCCAAGAATGGTGGTGAACAATTGCCCATCTGCTCAAGGCTCTCTTGTGTGAGGCACTAATGGGGTCCCTTTTGTCACCACCCTTCACTGAGTATGTGAGGCTGTTAGGAAGGCTGTGATGTGTTAAATATGCTAATGAGACCCAGCTTCGCATCACCATTATGTCTGACCCAATTTCTAAAATAAATAATAAATAATAATAATAATAATATTCTCTTGTAACCATCCTTCATTTGTTTTGTTGGTTTTAAATTATAAACTCTTTTGAGCAGGAACATTCTATTATGATGAGTATGTACAGCAGCTAGTACAACAAGGTCCTAATCTTGGTCGGGGCCTATAAACATGACTGTAAAACAAATCATAAATAATAATGATAATGAATTCACAACCGCCACATCATGTAGGCTCACTGTGATTCCCTTTCTCCTGCCGCAACTTACCCCTTCCACCCACCCCCAAAAACTTGAAAACAGAACTGAGCTGGCCTTTATAGCCTAGTGAAATTTTGTCCAATCGAATCTGAGTGCACCAAATCATAATCTCACCATGTGACAACTGGCTTTAAAGCTGTAACGTGCTTCAGATTTCAATACTGACAATTAAAAACAATCAAGTTTTGCTGTGGTTCCTTTTGTTTAGTTTTTAAACAGTCAAGGAAGTTGCAATGTGCAGCACGATCAAGACAAAATATAAATTCAGCAACGATCCTATCATGCTATCAACTAGACCTTTCCTGCTATCAGCAAGAACTTTCCTGCACACTCCAAATTAAAACAGCCTTGAGATTTAAATATTTTCTCCTGTGCTGATTACCATCAGCTTCCTTAGCCTTAGATGAAAAGAACCATAGTGCAATTATTACCCCAGGATCAGGAACAGGCAAAGTGAAACAAAGCTGTTTTAAAGGAAGAATAAGCATTAGTATCACAATAGCCAACCAATCTCAGCTTTCCATCTGTTAACCATTGCTGAACAATTAAACAAAACCTGCTGAGTTCATCAAAGAGAGAAGTACTTCACTGCTACTTCGACCTCTGGATCACTGTGAATCTAATCACAACAGGGAAACGAAAGAATGATTTAATGAATTAGTAGAAAAAGGGACAACTGTTCGCTCATTTTTTCTCTCTCTAGTGACATGTAAATCTGAATAAAATACAATAGAATCTTGGTGTTAGCCTAAGAATTGGAAGCAGAGAGTGTACACAGCGTCAGATTTAATTGTTAATGGTTTAGATAATTACCATATATACTTGTTCATCAGCCGAATTTTTTTAGTAAAAAAGGAAAGCACCAGAGAAGGGAGTCGGCTTATGAACGGATATAGAGAGGGAGAGGTGGGACACAGCCCCTCCCCACAACAGAGGAAGCAAGGAGAGGCAGCACAGCCAACAGACCCAGAAGGGAAGAGGCGGGGCCAGAGTCTCTCTGCTTCTGGCCACGCTGCTTTCCCCCCAGCCTCCGAAGCAGCTGCAGCTCCGGGGCTGCAGCTGCTTTCCCCCCAGCCTCCAAAGCAGCTGCAGCTCCGGGGCTGGCAGGCTGCAGCCATGCTGCTCGGCCCCGCCCCCCAGAGCACGCTGCAGCCGTGCCGCCCGGTCCAGCCTGCTGGAACATGCTGTGGTCGCGCTGCCCAGCCTGCCGGAGCAGCTCCAGCCAGGCCAAAGACATCCTCCCCTGGTCCTCCCCAGATAGGGTGGGAAGGGATGGGATGGGGATAGTGTGGGGGTACTGGGCTAGGGGTTGGGTCATGTGGGGGGTGGTCACAGGGGTTACTCCCCTGACACTCAGCTTCTCCCCCCAAAAGACATTTCCCCACCAGTTGCTGTCCCAGCCCATCAGGGTAAGCAGCTGGTGCATCAGGACACTTAGGTTTACTTCTGTGCCTGCTGACACTCAAGGTAAACAAACCATCTCAGCCCAGCAGCGGCTTATCCTGATGGCTCGGGAGCCAAAGTTTACTGACCGTCTTATGAATGAGTCATAAAAATTTTCCATTTTTACTTATCCATCTTGGGAGGGTCGGCTTATAAACGAACCGGCTTATGATCGAGTATATATGGTACATACAAAATAAGCAGCAGCATATATGATTGCATTATCAAGTATATGTAACCATGACGGGCATGCTACTCTAGATATAGAATAATCTAATTTACTGTAACTATAAAATTGGATTATATTCATGCTAGTTCCCCTGTCAGGCTATATAGTATGATGTTTATTATTTTTTCCTTGTTAGTTCCAAAATATAGCGCTCTCCTTTCAGGGGCGGCTCCAGGCACCAGCGCAGCAAGCACGTGCCTGGGGCGGCAAGCCGTGGGGGGCGGCCTGCGGGTTGCCGTGAGGGTGGCAGTCAGGCAGCCTTTGGCGGCATGCCTGCGGGAGGTTCGCCGGTCCTGCGGCTTCGGCGGTAATTTGGCGGCAGGTACACCGAAGGTGCAGGACCGGTGGAGCTCCCGCAGGCATGCCACCGAATCCGCATTGCCAGTGGACCTCCTGCAGGCGCGCCGCCGAAAGCCGCCTGACTGCCGTGCTTGGGGCCGCAAAATACATAGAGCAGCCCCTGCTCCTTTATACAGAGAGTCTGATTTATTCATCTTTTGAAAAAAAACATTGGTGGGGGGAATATCTATTTCTGGAAAGTTTCAGAAAAAGTTTTAACCTCTGACAAATAGCTGTTAATATTGCATGAGGTTTCATAGTCCCATCTAGTGGTCAGAAAACACCACCACTGCATGGAAAAGACATATACAGTACAACAGCAATAGTCCCAACAGAATGGCAGATTTATTATCTGTTTAAACACAACGGTCATATCATTATTTCCAATGCTAGCTCAAGGCCCACTAGGATCTTGGCAAACATCAACATAAACATTCGATGTTAAGCATCAGTCATATGCTGAGCATGCCCATTCCCAGTAGTACCTCTCTAGAAACTGATGCATTCCTTCTCTACACTGGACTCAGCTAAGGAATACCATTATTTTGTAGCTAACTTTGCTTCTTGAGAATATTTTCTTGTAGTAAATACCATTCTGTAATGGTATTCTGTAAAGTGCCAGGTGAAAGTATCAGCATAAACAGAATTTTACAGATATTGTGGGACATATTAAGATTGATATAGTCTTAAAACCAAACAAGATAATTCTATTTTCCTCTCCTAAAGCAACATCTGTCTCTGACTCCACTGCATAGAGTTTTGAGACAGGCTGATTCCTACTGTTAGAATGGGTGGTTTCTTCCATATTGGTATGTGCTTTTATTGCCAAGATAAATAGTACTTAAAATTATTTAAGATATTCAATGTTTCAACATTCAAAATTTGCTAAAAAATAATCAGGAAAATGGTAACACATTATTAATGTGGAAAAATAATTCTCAGAAACTCCCATTTCAATAAGCTAATGTTACATATTACTTCCTAACTGCATGTACACAAAGTGATTGGCTGCCATGCCATAGCACGGCTTCCCTATAGGAAGGATAAATTCATGGTGGCTAAGTCCATAAATGGCTATTAGCTAGGATGGGTAAGAATGGTGTCCCTAGCCTCTGTTCGTCAGAGGATGGAGATGGATGGCAGGAGAGAGATCACTAAACAAGAACATTGATTTTAATCATTTTAGGCTAGTTTTACTTTACACATGGTGCTAAAAGCAAGGGATGGTGCATAAACTGCATCCTCTCAGAAGTAAGACTACTAGGTGGCTTGATTCAGCAACACACTTCTGAGTCACAGTTACTCAGTTACTTATACTAGCAGCAAATTACAATGTGCCCTGCACCAGCTCAACTGCACTGGCCGGTAAATAGAGCTAAGGCTGCACCCATTCCCTGCCTATTCATGCTTGTTTTCTGCTCACCTGTTCTGAGGACAGAATGCTCACTCACTCCTGCATGCCCAAACCCAAGGTCCTAGTAATCCACTCCTGCTTATTCACTTTGTGTGAGTGTATGGTCCAAGTCACAATCTAACCAGTTGTTAAAAGTCTAATTCAATTACTTTTGTAATGTAACTGTTTCCTTCACAACTTTCAGCATAAGGTGTCTCTTTGAACCATGAAAATGCAGAATGAACATCAATTATTTTTGAAAATTATATTTATTTCATATTACACTATGGATTTGCTCAGTAAGAGAACAGGGAAACGTTAAATGCATAACATACACTGCAAAATAAAAAAGAGTGGTATATTTTACCTCAGAGACCTCTACCACCTTCCTAAGTGCCAACTCATTTTGATCTCACACTCAAGGCATCTGGAAGGAAGGTTGTGCCCAGGAGACAAGCCTGTTCTCTATTCCAGTCAAAACTGAATGCAAATATTTAATGCACTGACAACATGCAGAGGCTCTTTAACATAAGAACATAAAAATGGGCAAATGGAGTCAGACCAATGGTCTGTCTAGCCCAATATCCTGTTTTCTGACAGTGGCCAGTTCCAGATGCCTCAGAGGGAATGACTAGAACAAGGCAACCATCAAGTCATTCATCCCATATTGTCCAGTCCCAGTTTCTGGCAGTCAGAGGTTTAGGGACACCCAGAGCATGGGTTGCAACCCTGACCATCTTGGCTAACAGCCACTGATGGACCTATCCTCCATGAACTTATCTAATTCTTTTTCAACCCAGTTATGTTTCTGGCCTTCACAACATCCCCTATGTGATGCCTGTGTATCCAGTTACAATAAGTCCTAAATGAAATAAAAGACCCAAAGCACAGTCACAACCAGCTTTGTTGTCAAGTCAGCTGACTTGAGCTTGTGGGGCTCAGGCTGTGAGGATAAAAATTGCTATGTAGACATTCAGGCTCGGGCTGGAGCCCTGAGTCTGGGACCCTCCCCCTTCACTGATTCCCAGAACTGAGACCAAACATCTACAAAGCAATTTTACAACTCCACAGCCTGAGCCCCACAAGCTCAAGTCAGCTGACCCAGGCTAGCCATGGGTGTTTAACTGCTGCATAGACATACCCTTACAGACTGGAATACTTACGTTTTGGAAATACACTACTCATTAGGAAATAGCTTTTAAAAATTCTGTCTCTTATTTAGATATTCCGCATCAAAACTTAATTGAAAGATTAAAGTAGTAGAAGACATGAATAAAAGCTGCAGAATGCACATTAAGCTTTAATACACTCTAGGTTCATCAAAGACTTAGAACTGACGTGCATAACTGAAATTACATTTAGGTCAGGGAGATTACTGTATTATTATATTGGCTAGCCAAATTGTATCGAGTCAGAGAGAGACTAGCGTCTGAAGTTACATTACACAAGAAGCACAAATTTATTCTACAACTCCCTCATTTATTTAGCTTCCTCTGACATATCAAAGCAAACTTGACTGAAATTTTTATTCAGCTGTATTCAGAATACAAATGTAATTTTTTAAAAAGAAAGATAATCTGTCTGGGAAAAAATACTCTGGCACATTGCACAGAATAAAGAAACCCAGAATGTCTGCTGGTAAAAAGATACTGGTAATGACCTATATTAGTTGCAGACAAATGCTGGAATGTTTATTACAGAACATTAAAACCTGACATACATGTCAAGAGTTAAGTCAAGGACTATTTATCTATATTGAACTAACATAGTTTGACTATAAGATGGACACATTAATGAGATATATTTAGCTGATTAAGGCTTTGGGGGTTGCACATTGGAGTGGGATGTATTTTTCACCTTCTTGTGAATAAATCATGTCCATAAAGTAGTAGTATGGCTTCTTTGGAAGTGTGGTTTAACATCTCTGATGCTGGATGCATTATTTTTAAAGGCCACTGCTTTACTTTACCTGTGCCATGCCAATTAATATAGTAATTGAATATATCAGTAAGTGTACTACTGGGGTCTTCTCTTCTTTTTTCTGGAAAGAGATGTTCTCAGTGACACATGCACCAGCAAGAGTGGATTGATCTATTGCTATTATTGATAGAACCAGCACCTTGGCTTTGCAAATCCCATGACCACAGATTTTCCTAAACACACCCTCCTTGTGGTCTTAACTGAACTGTTCATGCAATAGCACTCGATAGCTGTGTTTACACTATGGAATTCTACCCAAAAAATTTCCAGCAGCTCTAACACTGGATGAATATTGATCAGTGTTAGCACTGGTAAGACCCATTGTGTACACATCACACTGATGGCTTACAGCATTTTTTACCAGCTTGTTAATTCTACCCACTGGAAAGCAAGCTTGATTGACATGGTGGTAAACATAGACCTGTCCACAGGAGCCTTAGTTACATTCCTGTTGCACCGCAGATTGAAAATTGATTGGAATTTTTCTATAAAATTCCTTGGAGTAGTCAAGAACAATTTTACGGAAACAGTTCCACTGAGTAAAATACTGTCATGAGTTCCATGTGACCACACATGGGATAATTATTATTATTCTGCTTTTATTTACAGTTTGTACAAGCAAAGTACAGGAATATCAATAAAAACAGCAAAGCATGGTTTACAGCCCTCTGAGCTTTAGAGCGCAGCTGTGTCTCATTATAAAGTCAGATTTTTTTCTGTACTATTTTAGCACATCATTGTTTTTACCCCATCCACTAGAAAATCATTTGTGTTGTCACCATATGCTACATTTGTCAATCAATGTTAGGTACAGGCATCAATGAAAACCACCCTATATGCAGATAATATTGTCTTGCCTTTAGTCTGCCTACATCATGCAGCTCAAAAAAAGTACTCATTCTAAGCATCAGTTAGCATGGATAGGTTTTTCAGAACCAAGTCATCTAACCTTGCTGGAACAAATCTAATTGTCATTGATGCCGACAACAGTGTCAGCAGCCAGAACCCCAATTATGTTAGGATTCCTAACTCTGCTATGTGCTGAACCAGTGTTGTTAACAATGGGAACATGTTCAAAAAGTTTTTCTGGTGTAGACAGGGATTGTGTTTTATCACCCATATGCTCAATAAATAATAGCAATTCCTTAGGATTTGAAGGAACTTCTGCCCTTCAGACAAAAAGTGATGAAAGCGTTCCATCAGATGAATCAACAGCATTGATTGCCCAAATTCCTCACTTCAGCAACCACTATTGGGCTGGAATGGTCTGTAGTGAATGTTAACCCTTTCAAATGGATTTTTTTGTGAACAATTCCAATGGAAGTTTTTTATAAGAAGTCTGTCTGTTTCACCCTATATCTTAGCCACAGTGTTAATTTATGACCCATGAACTTCCACAGCTAACATGGCTATTTCAGTTTTGGTCCTCTTTAATTTACAGGTGGGCTGATTTAGCTGAATGAACTCTAACCCCTCAGAAAGGCAAACATATCCTCTGTGCATCTATTATACTAATCTTCCCTGTTATGTTTCTTTGATTCTCCTCTTCTCTTACCTCCCCGTACATCTCCCATTTTCTGTGTTTTCTACTCCCTCCTTCCCATTCTCTCCCCCGATTTATTTGTCCCATGCCCTTCCTATTCTTAATCCACTAATTCCTCCCTATTTCTCCAATTCACTTACTATTTTTTGTCTCCCTTCCCTGCTGCCATTTTCCACCCAAACTTCAACTGCTCTGGTAGCTCTGTGGTAAAGTGGAAAAAAAAACTTACAAGATTCTTGCTCTCTAAAAAAATGTTGACATCCTCACTTAGCTAACTGAGAGGGGAATGAAATGATATAGAGAAAAAAAGGCACCTGCATCATACTGTACCATGTACGTGCAGCCCAGTTCTAATTAAGGTATAATTTACCTTATAACCCAAAACAACTCCTTTGGAGAGATTGTGGTTCCTTGAGTAAGTACATCTTCAATTTGCATACTAATCTTGAGAACTCATAGTAATTACCCAATAGACTTTAATGGCTCCTTCCCAGATGTTATGTTCTATCATTCACTGTAAATCTGTCTTTTGGCAGTTTTTAAACATGAATTTTTGACCTAAAAGACAATGAAGACTCTTGAGCAGTTGTTTATAAATTACTGTGTAAATCATTCTAAGTGCACATGTTTTTGAACTCACTGTAATAGCTCCATCAAAATGACTGTGGTCTGTAGTGCTAATCAGTCTACTGGGTTTAACACACACATTGTATGCACTACAAATTGTTATTTATGATCTCAGAAATCAAAATAAAGTAGCCTTTATAAATAAAATTATCTTTGGAGCTACATCCTCATATGCTATGTTCTTTTGGAACTAGTTTTTGATTGTTTTTTTTTACCAAGTTGTAAACCATGTATAAATAGGATTGATAATGGAACTATCAAGCAAAGAGAGACAGACTTGTGATTAAGGCCCTGTATGAGAACTCTAGCATTGTGGGATCCATTCTTGGTTCTGCTATATACATCTTGTGTGACCTTGGACAAGTCACTTAGAGAAATGAGGTGCAGAGGGACTCTCTCTAAAATGTGAGTACTAATACTTCCTTTCTTATTCCAGGCCTGTCTTGTTTATTTAGACTGTAAGCTCTTGAGGCAAGGACAGTCTCTTACTACATATATACACAAGGAGGACCTGATCTTGTTTGGGGGCTCTTAGTACTACTATAATACAAATAAAGAATAATAATATAAATGCTGACATATCTATCCTGTTGTTCAATTTGTCCATTTAAATTGCTCAACTTTTTCTCAAGTGGCAGTTTATATAGGAAAAGTTAAGCCCATACACTGTATAAAAATTACTAACCAAAAAAAAATCAGTTCTCTAAGGCTCAAATCCTTTTATTTAATTCAATTATAATTGAAACTGTTAACATAACTAGGATTAAATGAATACCAGGATTAAATGAATAAAAAAAATCCATTTATTGATGTTCTTTGAAATCTCTCTCTCACACACACACACACACAGAGGCAAGCTCCCCCATCCTGAGTATAAATTTGGCAATTGTGTAACAAGCAGCAAATGTCCCCAGAAATCATTAAGGTTCTGATGAGTTCACATTCTAGCAATCTAATTCTGATCTCACACCAGTGTAAATCAGAAGTAACTCCACTGAAGTAAATGGAATTAACACCAGTGTAAGAGGTCGAAATTGGGCTGTTGGGTTCCAACCCTTGTTTTGGTAGCTCAAACACAATGACCTGAGCTCTGGGATCTGTCAAACCATGCCATTTTAGGTGGAAAATTGGAATAGATGCACGTACCTAAATATGGTAGTAAATACCTTGAGACAGAATATCCCTGGCCCTAGTATGGTTTTCAGAGTGCAAGGAGACTCCCCTTTTGAGTATCCTGCAGGATGGCTAGGCAAATCACTGTCATTATGCTTGGGAAGGGCAGGGACTTCTGTGCATTGCTTGGGGCTCACATCATCATAAAGGGGTGGACATGAGGCTGGGCCATGCCACCCTCTTAATGCACCAGCCTGGAGAGTGAGTCAATGATTAGTAATGTTTCTTTAAACGATTGATGAAGGCAGCAAAGTTCACTGTGTATCCGTGACTTGGGAAAGGATTGTCTCTGAGGCACATTCCTTCCCTGAGTTCCCACGGAAACAGTGCAATTCCAATGCAGGCTTGTAGTAAAGGTCACAATCTAGACTTTTATTTTTGGCCATTTTCCCACTATATCATATCATTATATAGATGAAGTGTTCTCTCTCTAGCCTGGCCTTTTGTACATGTGAAACATTTGAGACTGACACAATTATCTAACCAAAATGATTGCAGCATATCCTGTATAAGCAAGGGTCATTGTAGTGTTGCCAGGTCTCGTGATTTCATTGCAAGTTTCATGAGGTTCGAGGTTTATCTCCAGGCTCTCGCTCCTGCTGGAGTCATCTAATTACCTGACGATCTGAACTTTCATTTAAAAACAAAATAAGTTTCTAGATCTCATGGTTGTGCAGAAAAGCCACATTTATAATTTATTTTAAATATATGGGTTTTTAAGCCAATCTAATGATTTCTGAGCTCTTGGGGTTGGCAAAACTGTCACTGTTTTGTGTTGTCCTGTACACAGCATACTTCCCAGTGCCAGAGCCAGGCTCCTTCTCCTCAAGTCTCTCTCAGCGTGGTGGAGCAATGCATTCTAGCTGCCCATCCTCTATGTTCCTTCACAATATTTTTCAATTTTTGGTTTCTTTTTTTATACTCTTGCCCATTTGTCACTCAGCCATGGCTTTCATCATATCTCTCTTCTGCATCACAGCATCTGTCCTCCTCCTCCCCACTCCCTGCCACCCAATGGCTCCATTTCACTATCTTTGTTGCCCTCACCCCTCTTCAGCACCACCTGCTTCTCTCCATGGTCCATTCTGAGCTCCCCGCTTTGCACCCCACTGAAACTGCTCTCACCAAAGTCTCTAATTATAGAGTCAAAGAACTGTAGGTCTGGAATTGTTTACTGCAGGTCTTCTTGCAGCTTTCTTTGAAGCATCTGGTACTAATCACTGTTGAAGACAAAATACTGGGTTAAATGGAACACTTGTCTTATCCAGTATTGCAATTCCTATGTTTCTTTCTCCAACCCACATATAGTCCTGCTTCCCCCTACAGTTACAAGTTTTCAACCTTTCTTAAATAAATTGTGGGAGGACCTCTCTCTTGCCTAAGCTTTTTCACTTGGTATTTTTCTTTAAAGTTATTTGCCGCCTAGTTTAGCGGCATTCTTGACCACTGCTGTTTATTTCACCTCGCATTCTCACTCACACATTCCACTTCCCTTCTTCTGACTTTCTTTTTCCATCTGAAAGAGTCCAGTGTTATTTCTGGATTGCGTTCTATGAACCTCTTTGCAAGACTTTATTTTTTTCTGATAGTTGGTACATACAAAAGAAGAATATTTTAGCCAACATAAAAAGTACAAAAATGATAAGGATTGTTACAGGATTCTTCTTTTGCCTTCAAAGGAGTTTTCTGCTCAGAGTACTCTCATTCTTATACGAACAGTCTCTCTTTATCCCCTAACAAGTCCAGGGACAAATTAATTTTAGTTAACAGTTAAAACCACATTAATCCGTATTTCACCAGTTTTAAGCATACAATTCCACAAAGGAAAAAAAAGTATAAAGTTCAAGAGACTCCTAGAGTTGTTTCTCAGCAGGGCTGCATGACACTCACCTCTCATTAGTGCCTCCTGTTATCTGGGTGTGGTGCTGTAATCTTCTTTTTCATTCCTGGCACCCCCTGTAGATTGTCAATTTCATTAGGTGGGTCTTCAGTGGCTCAGATCTCCAGCCAAGTCACACAGTCAATATGAACAAACACCTTCCGAGGTAACAAAAGTTCAACACACAGTCTTCCCTTAATAGGATCTTCAGCAATCAGCACTGTCTCTGGGCCCTTTAAATCTAGCCCCTTTCTCAAACCTTTAGTAAAGAGTCAAACTGCAACAGTTGGTCTACCCTCACCATGGTCTTCAACCCTGCCCTTTAAGTCTTGCCCTTCACTTGGACTTCCCAACAGAGCCTTTCCCTACCACTTGGGGCTGAGGCCACTTCTCTAGTGGCAGGTGAACCTGGGCGCATTCTCCAGTCCAGGTGTCAACCCAGGGTGCTATAAACAGCAGCCACTTTGGGCTGCTCCTAATAGCTGCTGCTGCATTCCCTGGGCTGCTTCCCGCTCAGTCCCATCACCTTCACCAGTTGCCTTAGATTACCTTGATTACCCCTGAAGTTCCCTGTGTGAGTTGGGTCTCTCCCAGGCCTCTTTGCCTGAAGCGTTTTGTAGTCTTCCAGCCCCCTCTCACCCTGTTCTGGTCCCAGCCCGCAACTGACCTGCTCAGGCCCTGTAGCTCCTTTTAACTGAAATGTTGAGCTCTGATTGGCTGCTTCCCTGCAGCCTTTCTAGGCAGGCCTGGAGGAACCACCTTCACTGCTCCTTTCCTGGGGCATGAGGTGATAGGACCAAGAGGCCTTCAGCAGGGGGCCACAAAGGGCCTGATTCACCCATCACAGGCTGTGATTGAGGTGAATGGAGGAAAAACAGGAAAAAAATCATATTTACAGATCAACAGGTTGGGCTGGATCATCTATTCCTTTTAAAAGTATCTTATTCTTATGATCAATGCATTGAAACGTCAATAAACAGCAGTAGATTTGCCAGTAGAAAATGAACAGTATACATTAATCGACTTAAGAAAAAATTACCTTCACCACAATGATTAGTAATGTTTCTTTAACATGCCTTTTTACCTAGTAGTTCATTTAAATATTAAATTTAATGCTGACAAAAAAGTATGGATTTTAAATGTGAGGAAGTTGTGTGTATGGAGTGGGTGCAACTGGCTTAATTATTCCCTATGAAAGGAAATAAAATGAAACCTTGCTACAGTATATTATACAAGTTGATCATAAAATAAAATTGACAAGATGCAAAAATTGTATAAATCCTACGACCACAATGCACTGTCATTTGTTACCAGCTACAGCTTTTACTTATCAATATTTCTGGGTCTTTATAAGGTAATACCCACCTTTATTCTTCCACTTTTTAGAGAAATGATCTTCATACTACAAAAATGATCTTCATCACCTGTAAAGAGTATGAAATAGCTTAGATAACAGGGGAGCTGGGATGTCTGATACAATGAGAGGACCAAAAAAAAAGTCTTATGATAAATATTTCCCCCAACTTTACTTACCACCAACATCAAATCTGCCAGGGACTATGAGCGCTGATAATGTCCTTTCAGATCTTTACCAGATTTCTTGTCACTGATCTGCTACATATGAGATGTTCCCATCTGAGACTGGAAGTCATATTGCACTCAGACTACTTACTTGTCTTGGTCACCATTTGGTTTTTAATGTTATGGGTGTAAGGAATAGTATCACTACACAATGTATCTACATGACAGAGCAAGTATGTTTATCACAGGAGCACTCTCTGAATTACTTATGAGAGAGCATGGAGAGCACTAAGCAAATATGAATTTTTGGACCTCTATTCTACTATGAAGGTGGTCTAGTTGTTAAAGCTGCTGTACACTGACTATACAGCATGGACAAGAGACAGAAGAAGTGGTAAAGTATGTTTAAGTTAAAGAGAATTGAACTTAAATTCTGAAATCTAAACCACTTTTAAGCTTTATCAATAATATTCCTGTTCCTTTCATTCAAGGGGTAGTAGTAGTAAAAAAAAGTAGTCCCTCCCAGACACAGACATGTAGTCTGAGTTAAGTTTCAGTTCATAAAGAGTTCAGACTCAACAGAGAATTGAACTTAAATTCTGAAATCTAAACCACTTTTAAGCTTTATCAATAATATTCCTGTTCCTTTCATTCAAGGTAATAGAAAATGAGAGGCAGGACTTAAAAGATTCAGCGCAGAGGCTCAGGGAAGATAAACATCCATAAGTTCAGAGGTTTATCCAGAAATTGTCTGAGCTTATCCAAACCTCATTTTTCTAGAAATCAGGCTGGGAATCTTGGAAGTTCAGGCTTTCCCCCAAGATCTCCAGTACTGCCTACTGTCAGCCAGTTTGGAAATACAACACGAGCACCAGTATATTGGTACTTCTGCTTTTACTCCTGACTGAAACCTGAAATAATTGTAAAAAGATAATCATAGTCATACTTATCACATCAAAAGAGCGTCTCATCTTCAATGTAAAGGCGAATGATAACTAATATCACCTCTGTAAGTTAAACAAGTGTTCTTATCCGCATTTTGCAAATTTTTCATCACAATTTAAAATAGAAAGAATTTCTCTGTACCAGCTCATGTGCAGAAATATCTGCTTTGATTCAGTGGGTGAATGGAAGGATGAATGACTGGCCGTACAATATTAGCACACTTCTCAAAGAGGTTCCTAAATCGCATAGAATTAGCAACAAATCTACTTTTAGTGATACTTAAGCTTGTGCTAGGACACACCCCATCCACCCCAAACCTTAAAAGCGTGGTAATAAGAAATGAAGGGGAAAGACATATGCATTTCTTTCCACTTTCATATTGCCTACAACACAGTTGATAACACACTCCAGTTCTCTATAAGGCTGTCACTTCCATCGCCAACAGATACCCACAAGCAATATATACCACGGTTTCAACAAATTTTCTCTCTAACAAAAAGCCTTAACAGTGATTTCAGACTTTTTATATCTATTATATCAACAGATCAGTATATCTGACTGTCACGTATTCCATGCATGATCCCACCTCCCACTGGTGAGTTTCATATCCTGCACTTCGTGGCCTCTCTCATCTTCCAGAAATGAGGCAGCCTCTTTCCTGTTGCACTCACCCCTATACTATTTATCCACCTAACCCTCTCACTCCACCTCCAGACTGCTGCTATCTAAATGCCAGTCACTAGCTTCTTTACCTAGTGCTCCCACCTCCAAACATTGTCTCCACTCATCTCACCTTGGTCTCCCCATTCCTTCTCCAGTTGTATTCTTGTGTACAAATGATAGCCTTTTGAACCCTTTCTCCTGCTGCTCAGCCCTGTTTCCTCACAATCAGTCCACTTTAAGCCTTCCCATTCTTTCCTTTCCAAAGTAGACCCTCTTTCTGGCAGCTGCTCCATCACTTCCCACCCAATTCTTGCTCAACTTACTCTCTTATCTCTGAAAACCATAAAAAGTAATCTTATGTAACATGCCATCTCTTTTTAGAATTCAGTAATAAGGGGGTTAAACCATTCCTACCAACTCTCCCTTATTCACTTCCAGGAACTCAACAATACAGTATGTTAACTTCAGTATTGTTCTAACCAAGAGATGTACAGCTAATAGTCTGTGTACCTTCAAGGTACTTGGTCTAATGGTTCCTTTTACAGAATATACAAACACTTCTAGTGTAAATCTACTTTTCAAGCCAATAGTCTGAAAGGTTGAGCAATTTACTGTATGTTGCCCTCTTACAGTTCAGTGCTGGGGAAATTAATTTAATCTTGTCCAGTCTTGAAGCAAGTGTTTGACTAAATGCAATTAGTTTCCTTATACATGAACAAAGCCAGGACAAGATTTAATTACATTTGGAGAAACATGATCTAATGCATAAGGCTGATTTTCTTCCAGTATCTAAGGGACTTTGCCAGAATCATTATAGGTAAATCACCCAACATACTAGAGTAATTGCTCTTATATTTCTTTTCAAAGATACAATATGTTTTCTAGAGTGTTTTCAAATTTAGCTGCTGGATAACTATGAAAATTTTTGTGGAACCCCTTTTGTGAAAAAGTTTCTATATAATATGACTATCAGCATAGTATTTGCCAGACTGAGCAGATCAATAGTTCTAGTTAATCTTGTCTCTGACAGTGGACAGTACTATATGCTTCAAATGAAGATGAAAAAGATGCTATAATGGATAATTATGGAATATCCTGTTAATACAGAAAACTTCTTTCTACCCCCATCATTTAGGATTTTGTTTATTTCACTGAAACAAGAGGGATTATATCCTTTCTAATTATCTATCTAATGTAACTATAGATGTCCTCATTATTACTATAAATGTCTAATCCTTTTTGAACCCCACTGAGCTCATGGCTTCAATTATATTCTGTGGCAGTAAATTCCACGGGTTAATTATGTGTTGTGGGGAAAAATCTCTTTCTGAGTTTTATATTTATTGCCTTTCAATTTCATTGAATTTGTTCTTTTAATATAAGAAAGGGAAAAGAGGAGTGCCAAATCTATCTTCTCTGTATCATTATTTTATATAACTATCATATCCCCTTTTATTTGTTTCTTGTTTAAACAGTCCAAATCACTCTTTATTAGTTTAGTCTCTCTCCTTGCTTCTAACCATTTTTATTCCACTTCTATGCCTGCCATAGTTTATGCTTCTTTAAATTAAAGGTTAGTCTACACTAGAAGTGCTACATCTGGTGAAGATGCTTTATGCCAATGGGAGAGCTCTCTCCTGTCAGCATAATTACTCCATCTCTGTGAGAGGCAGAAGCTTTGTCAATGGAGAGTGTTTCCTGCCAGCATAGTACTGGTGTGGACAGTGCTTAGGTCACTGTAACTTGCATCACTCAGGGGGTGGCTTTTTCACACCCCTGAATGATGTAAGTTATATCAATTTAAGCAGTAATGTGGACCTGCCCTTAGTTTCACTAGGATTGGATTTCCATGTGCTGAAGGATAACATTTTGACTCAAATAACCTTTTGAACTTTGTCATATATAATTGTAATTGTTTTATTATTAGAATTTCTATACCCAAAACAGAACACAAAACAAATCACATACAAGTAAAACTATCTAATCCACAATAATTTAGTAATTTGAAAATTAGCTACACAGTAATATTATATAAATCCAGTCAAAAAATGGTACTGACAATTTGGAAGAGGATAAAATGGCAAAATGTAGTCAAGTACCCAGGACTAAGGATTTCAAGATTAGAACTAGAAAGGTAGTATGTTAATAGTGAGAGATTCCTCTTATTTAGATTATAGTTATTAAAGGATCAACATTGCAATCTAAATACAATGGGCCAAAATAATCCCTTTAACTTCATTGACTTCAACAGAACTTGATTAAGTGGAGTTATACTAGGAATACATTAGGTCCAATATTTTTTGGTCATAGTTTTTCATTAATATAAATGCAAACTCAAGAGAATGAGCTGAAAACTCTAGACCTGGCTGAAGTGTCTTAGTGTAAATATACAGAAGCATTTATTTTGGTCAAAATATTCTGGTTTTCCAAGGGAAAAAACAAACTGAAAATTATTTCTTTTTGCAAAATGTTTGTGGTTTCAATAAAAAAATTTGCTTTCAATTTCTGGTAACTCAAAAATATTACAGAAAGCCAAAAAATTGTCCTGAAAATGGTTTTAGAAAACTGATTTTTTTTCATGGGAAATTTCAAACATCCAACTTCCCTCACACCCACCAAAAAAAAAAAAAAAGAAAAAAAAAAGGGCGGGGGGGCATTTTTTCACCAGCCCTATTCTAAATTATCACTCATGGAGTTTTTCCTATTATCTCTCAACAAAGGATATAAGGCATAAAGGAAAAACAACCTTATTCTTTACAGCAAGAATTCATATCTTAGGAATTCAAACATGCTCTCTCTGACTATTTTTGGCCTGTATCTTCTCCCACTGAAATCAATGGGGGCATGAACAGGACCCTTGTGCCATTTATATAACAGTAATTGGTCATAACATACCATGGTAGGTAACAGGAATACTATGTTTTCATTATTGCACAGTTTGGCTTTCTCCCAGAGACAGCCTGCCTATAGTGTCATATTGATTATGTACCCAGCTTATTAATCTATTGAACTTCCCCTTCCTAAGGTATCTTGATAAACAACTATTCTTTATATATTACAATTTAAAAAAATCAAGCATCCTCTATCCTTCCCATATGATTTAGTCTCTCAAATTATTGAGTATTTCCCATTCTGTGCCAGAAAAGTAGCAGACAAAAGTTCCAAAGTCAGTCTGCATTCTTTCTTTCCCTTAAATTATTTTAGTGCAGCTTTGTATTCTAGACAAAGTTTTGTTCTCCAACCATTCATGAGCAGTGAAGGCCAAGATGTCACTCTTTCAAAAGATTTATGAGTTGAATGAACAGAAGCTGACTGAATGGAAGAAATGGATAGGCCATTCTGGCAGATATGTCTTGGAAGAAAATCAAAGCAAAAAATAAAATAAAGCAATATTTTGGAAACCAAGAACCAATATTTTGAGAGACTAAATTGTTTGGGAAGCAGAGATGACACCTGATTTTATTAATTTAGAGAGAGGAAGGCTTACACAGAAAAATTGATTGGCTAGGTCAGGTGATGCATGTACTAGCTCATCTTTGCCACATTCACCTGTCATTTGCATTTTGTCAGTGTCTCAAAATCAATAATATTATTGCACTTTGCACTTAATGTAACACTTACTTAAGACTCTTAAACAGATTTAATAAAGATGGTCATGTATAATTACCTGAAATTTACCCAGGAAAAAAATAAGGATAAAGTCTGTGATTAGAACACAGTGGGCAGATTCTCAGATGGTGTGAATTCTCATAGCACCATATTATTTTTCAATAAAAAAGAGTTTTGAACAAAAAAAATTGACTAGCTTTATTTAGAACAAATCTGAGAACATACCATGAAAGCAGCCTTTTACCACTGAGAATTCAATTCTTGCTGGCTTTGTCTGAATAATAAAATCTGGAAAGCATGGTGCATCTATGGAGCTATGAGAATTTCCACCAGCTGAGGATCTGCCCCTGGTGTCTAGGTCCCCTGATCTAACTACAAGACAGAAAAAGAACCAGATTTAGATAAATGAGTAGATGCACTGAGACAACACCGGGAGGCAGATCATCAGCTGGTGTAAATTCCCATAGCTCCATGAAAACGCTAATATTTTTGTGTGCTCAGACACAGCAAAAAAAATGAATTTCATTCTTTGACGAAATAATAACTTTGGTTGATAAAGGTAACTGCACAGATATAATATACTTAGACTTTTGTAAAGCATTTGACTTAGAACCACACAACATTCTGATTTAAAAAATTGGCACTAAACAATATCAATAAAACACATGCCAAATGGATTAAGAGCTGGTTTACTGACAGATCTCAAGGTCATGTCAATAAGGAATCCTCATCAAAGAGGGGTGATTCCAGTGGGGTTCTGCAGGGATCAGTGTTAGGCCCAACATTATCCAACATTTTCATCAATCATCTTGAAGAAAATATAAAACTGCTGCTGATAAAATTTGCAAATGTCAGAAGGATTGGCAGAGTGGTAAACAGTGAGGAGGACAGGACAGTCAAAAAGAGCAATCTGGATCCCTTGATAACCTCGGCCCACTGAAACAAAACATATTTTAATAAAACCAAATGCCAAGTTACACATCTAGGAACAAGGAACTCAGACCATCTCTACAAAATTGTATCCTGGAAAGCAGTGACTCTGAAAAGGATTTAGAGGTCAGGGCAGATAAGCAACTCAACATGAGCTCCCATTGTGATGCTGTGGTGAAAAAAAACTAATGCAATCCTTGGGAGGGAATGAGCAGGAGTAGGGAGGTGATTTTACCTACGTATCCAGCATTGGTGAGACAAATAGTATAATGCTGTCACAGTTCAGGGGCAAGTTCCACCTGTGATTTCTCCTCCAATCTTCCATGGGTACTCTCTCCAAGTGACAGACCTCTACCTGGACTTCACCCTCATTTACACTGGATCACCAGGCTACCAAATTCTCTGTTTCACCAATCATTGGACCCCTTTGCAGTTCCTAATGGGGCCACCCCTCAGGTGGAACCCTGCAGTTCTACCAATCTTTGACTGGATGCCAGGGTGGCAGCCCCCATTTTCAATTAACATGACAGGCCCAGCTGAATTTGGCATCTACAAGAAACTTCTCTCCCGAAGCCTGTGATCAGCAGCTGACTAAAGTGACTCAAAACAGCTCCTTCTAAACATATTCTCTGTTCACCCAAGAGTATATAACAAGCAGCGGAAAGGTTAAAGCCACAAAAGATCTGAACACCTGGGTCTTAGCTACAGCTTATATTTCACTCAAAGTCTGGGCAAACCTAGCTACCACAAACCCATCCTGTCAGGCCTCGCTCTGTCTATGCCTGACCACCTTCACGAACAGCGTCTGACAACTGAACACCCTTTCCTCTCTTTAAAAAAAAAAAAAAAAGGTTTTAAACCTGTGAGTGCCCTTTTGATCTCAGGCCCTCAATCTTTGCAAACCAGGTGTGTAACTTTGCCTGGAAGCAACATCTTCCTTTGTAGTGGCCCAGTTATTGTTAACTTAAATGCCATGAAACTGTTTATGCACAGATGTCTTTGACCATTCTTGTGTTTCCTGCTTGCTGTTCTTAACATCCCCTTTAGGTAGTAAGTCAGAACAATATCAATAAGGTAAACTGAGGCACAGATAATAGTCATAAAAAATAATACAGATTGTGACACTACACCCCATATTCATCATAGTAATATTATTATATGATATGATTATGGCATAATTATGATGCATTTTGTACAAGATGGGTCATGTAAGGTGTAATTGGAAAAGTTATGATTTGCTGAATATGATTATCCTATATGCATGTATCATTTTTGTATCTGAAGTTATTAATATTGACTATGGATCTGTATTTCAAATGCGCTTACTCTGGAAAACACCCACATATAGCCTTTCAGGTACAACAAGAAAGAAGCCAGACAGTAGCTAATGGCTCATCAACAAAGATAATAGTCTGTGGAATAGCTTAGCCTTCCTGTAACCCTTTTGTCCAGCCTGTAAGTAATGACTGCTGTGACTCTTCAAGGGCATGTGACCAGACCACATGACTCTGAACTCCAGTTTGGGTAGCTGTATTTTTCCACAAAGTGGTCTGGCAACTAAGTTGGAAACCAAGCATTCCCGCCATTTGGAAAAGCTATATAAGGCAGGGAGTGACCTCATCTGTTGTTCTTCACTTCCCCACAACTCAACACCTCAAAGAAGCTCTGAAATAAAAGGACTTGGAATGGGGGTGGGGAACCCAAGCTGCAAAGCAAATGCAGCTTGTGTCTTGAGAATTTGCAAGCCTACTTGTATCATCAGTCAGGGTGAGAAATTGCTAATTCATATCCAATCTTTTCTAATATTTTAGGATTAGTTTTCAGTTTTGTTTATTTATTAGGTAATCTGCTTTGATCTGTTTGCTATCACTTATCACTTAAAAGCTATCTTTTTGTAGTTAATAAACTTGGTTTTGCTTTATCTAAACCAGTGTACCTTTGAGTGAAGTATCTGGGGGAAAATCTCAGCTTGGTTAACACAAGCATATTGTGCATATTCTCCCACATCAAGGGGAGGGCAACTTTATGAGCTTACATTGTACAGGTCCCTGGCGGTGCAAGACAGTACAATTCTGGGTATATACTCCAGCAAGGGTGCAGGGTGGAGGATCTGGGAAATTGGCTGTTGTCTCCTGACTGTCTTTGAGTAAGGCAGGAAAGGCCAGCCCAGCTGGGAGGTTAAAAGGGCACAGTGGTTCCCACAGCTCTCAAACTGCACCTCAGGGTTGACAGCCCATCAAACAAATATCCCCATGTTCTCCACGATTATGTACAGTTCTGGTGTTCATATTTTTAAAAGGATGTTGAATGATTGGAAACGATACAGAAAGATCCACAAAGATTATTCAAAGGCTAGAGAAAATGCCTTATAGTGAGAAATCTGAAGGGCTCAGTCTATTTACCTTATCAAAAGGAAGACTGAAAGGTGACTTTATTACAATGTATAAGTATCTTCATGGGAAGAAAATACTGGGCACTAAAGGGCATAACAAGAACTGATGATTGAAAGATAAAGGCAGACAAATTTAAATGAGAAATTAGGCATACTTTTTAACAGTGAGAGTGGCTAACCATTGGAGGTTTCTCGGGTCCAGGATGGCATTTCTGGTCAATACCAAAGATATCTCACATGCCAGGTAAATGACCTATGTGTGAGGCTATTGGCAGGGGTGCTGGATGGCTCTCATTTTTTCACAGAAATTTTCAAAACATCTTGGTTTCATCCCAATAGGAAACAGGGAAAAAAATGAAATCTCAAAAAGTTTCACACCTTGGAAAACTATTTCCTACACATCTCTAGTGGCTAGGTGCTTTACTTCATTAGTATTTATTATTGGATTGTTACATTGATTGATTGCTGCATTTTCCCCTTTTTCCTTAATGCTACTAGTATTTCTCTTAAGCTAATGAAAAAATATGCAAGCTGGTGCATTCATCGTTTTCTTCTGGAGGAAAAAAAAAGGAGGGGATCCATTAATTTTTATTAAAAAATAAAGGTTTTAGCATGGTAAGAGACTAAAAGAATGGTGCTTTGTTCTAATATAAAGCTCGATTAATGAGACTCTTGTAACTGTTTTCAGTATAAATACTGTGGTTCAAACCACAAATCTTCAAAAAAAAATTAACTAAATTTCTAAAAATCATGATGTCTGGGTCTTTAACTGCCCCTTCCTACTCAAGATGTAAGGCCTGATTCTGAACTCACTTACACTACTGTAAATCAAGAGTAACTTCACTGAAGTCAACCCAGTATAAATCATTATCTGTCCTAGATTGTCTCAGTACTCCATTTAACACAGAGAAATAAAACACTTAAATTAATTGATATTGACATTCAAATTAATTGATATTTGGAAGAGATTACATACCCTTGGAACTGATTTTAGATTTTATTCCCACAGGCATTCTTCATACTCCAGACTTGCTTTTTCTTTAAACTGATATTTCTCAGACTGAAAATGAAAGTAATTGTGATAAATGCTACATAGCATTACTATATTTGACTATGGTGATGTCTCATATGTAACTTATCCCATGATCCAATTAGTTTTCCATTGACATTTATAATTAAATCATACTGAGTTTGAGGAATTATTCAGCATCCAATTCTTCAACACTGACTCATATTAAATAGCAGTTACTCATGTGAGTGGCCTCATTCAAGTCCATGGAAATACTCGTGTGAGAAAGTGTTAATATATGAGTAAAGAATGAAGAATCATTTAATGCATATATGCTCTAAATGTTATACATGTCATCTTGACAATATAGGAAGTAATTAAATAGTTCTCAGATGAAACCAGATTTTCAACTCTGGGACAACAAAACAACAGAAAAGCACTAAAAATTAGCTAACTAGGATATAGCTCTATTGGACAACAATTGGACCCTTCCATACAACTAGCTTAACTGATTCAGGGGTAAAGTTATTTTTCTCTTGTTGAAATTTAACACATTCTTAATTAAATGTATTAGTTTACAAGAAAATCAGGAAGAGCTATGTGTAAACTCAAAAGCTTTTCTCTCTCACCTACAGAAGCTGGTCCAATAAAAGATATTACTTCATCCATCTTGTCTCTCTAATATCCTGGGGCCAGCACAGCTACACTGTATACATAATATAATCAATAAGATTTTAGCTTTTAGCTTATGCAATTAAGGAGCATGATGGAACTAATTATTGTACTTAAATAGAGAAATAAGCTGCAAATTCATCTTTCATATATTAGGACTGCTTTCTTAGAATTTTATTCATAGTTATACTCTGTGGATTCCACACCCACTCAATTAACTTTTGAGGACTATTTACAGACAATTTAGGTTGGGATTTTCCACTGAAATTCTATAAGATTTAGGTGCCTGATTCCCTTAGAACTTGGAAAATCCCAGCTGGAATTACATATTATGAGCCAACCTGAGTAACACAACTGACTTCAACTGGAATTTCACCAGAATTTAAATTGGCTCTTGACCCGAGTAGAATCAGTTCATGCTACCATCACTCAGATTCTAAGCAGCTCCCTCCAAATAAAAGTATGCAGACCAAATGGGACCAGGAACAATACCATAACACATCATCTCTTACACTACTAATTAGCTTGATCACATGTCTCGCTCAATCATTAATTGTCTTCATCCCAGTAGGATACAGCTACAGGTATAGCACTCAAAACCTTGCATACCAGCAGAGATGCTTGGATCTTATTATCCAATATACTTTTTAAAGCTCAGCTTTTTTATTTTCAGATATGGCAAAGTTTAGCTTTGGTGCCTAAAATACAGAGAACAAAAGGCCTCCTGATCCTATACCATAGAAGTCAATGGGAGTTTTGCTCAGCCTGTAGGATCAGAAGCTGAAAAACAATAGACACTAGACCATAAACAAGGTACATTCATTGACAGTTGGTCCTTTTATATTAGAGATATGGCAAGTTTGTTCTCTTGCTTTTTGCAATGGTTATTGAACCTCTAGCAGCGGGTATAACAGACTAACTGACAATTGTAGCCTGATTTGGGGTGGGTTAGTAGGGTCAGTGGAATTTATCCACTTAATTTAGTTTTATTTAATAATTTTCTAATTAATTAATAATGTTAGTAACAATTAATAGATATTAATAATATGGGTATGGTATGCCAATATGTGTGATTAGAAGATAAGAGTTCGTCTTAAATCAGGCTTTGCAGAATTTATACAAGAAGATTGGGGTATATGACAGGAACTTACACTGAGACAAAATTAGTCAATCAAGACCTTTTATTTAAAATCAATGAAACAAGAAGTAAATGCAAAAATGTTAAAAGCAGTTTGAGATTACAAAGTTACAAATATCACAGTTCTATAAGAAATATACCTATGATAATAAACAGTTCTAAATTCACTAGTGCAGTAGCACTAGGGTGTTTTTCACACCTCTGATAGATAGAGGAAGTGATGAAAATGGTTATGAGTTAAACCCTCTATAAACTAGATGCTTTAGAGGTAAAGCAGAAATTAGATTCTTTTATACTTACAACTTTGAAAAGAAATAACACCACGATTTATCAGTAGTTGACAGCTTTCGTAGGTGTAGGCAGGGTGAGACGATGGAGAAGAGAAAGATGGATGTATCGCCTGCCTAATGGTGGATTGTCACCCTTTTTATAGGGAGAAATCCTTCCTCCTATGCCCAAATTTGTCTTTCCCACATGGAAATGTTAGGGTACCTATTCTCATAGGCTAACCTTTTATGTGCGTATTAGTGACAAATATGTACGCAATTTGTGGTGTATGTGTTAAATTTGTGGGCAGAAATCCCCACTTTTCACCCTATCTAGGTGAAAGGTCTTCAGACATTCAAAAGGTCCCCAGACATTTGCGTAGGTTTATATTCTATTATTACTTTTCTGAGTAAGGGTCCTAAAGGTTGCTTTCAGCGTCACGCAGGAAATTGGCCAGGGTGAATCTGTAGGTATCTTGCATTTCAGCTATTGCAAATTCTATATCTATAAAGCCTACACACTTATATCAAAAAGACATTTTATACAGACCAACAGATTAATCCTCAGGGCTACACAATCAAGAGTGATGGGATCATTGACAGCACAAAAAAATTGCTGCATATACCAATGAAATATTATTTCTCTTATCTCCCAGCTCCTATATTCCCTGCATTAATTAATTCTCCTGACAAATCTGGATAATTCTATGGTTATAAAATTAATTACAGCAAATCTGAAGCTATGCTATTAGCATTCTCCAAACAACTAAAAGACAAAATTTCTGTTTTCCATTTTGATGTAGCCTTTTGGGACACAAATACTTGGAAATTCCTAACATATCTTATCTCTTCACACAAAACTTTCTCTGTATCCTTGTAAAAAGTTTAAGCACCAAGGCAGATGTTCTTCACAATGCTAGGCCATATTAACACAATTAAAATGAGCTAACCCTCCCCAGACTACATAACTTATTTTATGCTATCCACAATTATTTCCATTTTTAAAATGCTACATTATTTATTTTCGGTGTGTTTGGGAAGACAAACTCAGGAATATGCTTTAAAAACTTGTTGAGTTGAGATTCCCTAACTTTTAGTTGCTTTATCAAGGTACCCAGCCTCATGCCTTAGTTTATTAGATGGCAAAACCCAAATCCATTGCCTCAGGGTAAATAGAGGAGGGGCATCTAGGTGCATTTAGTCCAAAAATGTGTCCCCCAAAAGAACTCCCTTTAAAGTCAATGGAAAGACTTCTGTTTTCTTCATGATGTAGCCTCATAGCTTCAGAGATTATTCTATAAAGTGCAGACATGATTAAGTTAAAAAGTACTCTGAGGATTTGGAGATCTGTCCAGTTCAGAGCTGGTATTAAAGATAAAATAATCTCAAATATATCTCAAAAATAAACTACCCCTCTGTAGGATATCAGTTTTATAGTGCAACTGATAAAAGTTTGGTCCACACACTAAAAATGAATGATTTATTATTCTTTTCTCAGTTTATCTAATACTTACATGAGAACAGCCATATTGGGTCAGACTAAAGGTCCATCTAGGCCAGTATCTTGTCTTCCAACGGTGGCCAATGCCAGGTGCCCCAGAGGGAATGAACACAGCAGGTAATCATCAAGTGATCTATTCCCTATTGCCCATTCCCAGCTTCTGGCAAACAGATGCTAGGGACACCATGCCTGCCCATCCTGGCCAATAGCCATTGATGGACCTATCCTCCATGAACTTAGCTAGTTTTTTTTTAAACCGTGCTATAGTCTTGGCCTTCACAACTATGCATTCTGTGAAAAAATGCTTCCTTTTGTTTGTTTTAAACCTGCTGCCTATTAATTTCATTTGGTGACCCCTAGTTCTTGTGTTATGAGGAGTAAATAACACTTCCTTATGTACTTTCTCCACACCAGTCACGATTTTATAGATCTCTATCATATCTCCCCTTAGTTGTCTCTTTTCCATGCTGAAAAATCCCAGTCTTATTAATCTCTACTCATATAGCAGCCATTCCATACCCCTAATCATTTTTGTTGCCCTTTTCTGAACCTTTTCCAATTCCAATATATCTTTTTTGAGATGAGGCGAACACATCTGCATGCATATTCAAGATGTGGTCATACTATGGATTTATATAGAGGCAATATGATATTTTCTGTCTTATCTATCACTTTCTTAATGATTCCCAACATTGTGTTTCCTTTTTTGACTGCCACTGCACATTAAGTGGATGTTTTCAGAGAACTATCCACAATGATTCCAAGATCTCTTTCTTGAGTGAAAACAGCTAATTTAGACCCCATCATTTTATGTTTTATGTGCATTACCTTGCATTTATCAACATTGAATTTCATCTGCCATTTTGTTGCCCAGTCACCCAGTTTTGTGAGATCCTTTTATGCTCTTTGCAGTCTGCTTAACTTAACTATCTTGAATAGTTTTGTATAATCTTCAAATATTGCCATCTTACTGTTTACCCCTTTTTCCAGATCATTTATGAATATGTTGAATAGGATTGGTCCCAGTGCAGACCCCTAGGGTACACCACTATTTATCTCTCTCTATTCTGAAAACTGACCGTTTATTCCTACACTTTGTTTCCTATCTTTTAACCAGCTACCAATCCATGAGAGGATCTTCCCTCTTATCCCATGACAGCTTTCTTTGCTTAAAAGCCTTTGGTGCAGGACCCTGTCAAAGGATTTCTGAAAATCTAAGTATACTATATCCACTGGATCCCCCTTGTCCACATCCTTGTTGACCCCCTCAAATAATTCTAGTAGATTGGTGAGGCATGATTTCCCTTTACAAAAAACATGTCGATTCTTCCTCAAAAAATTATATTTATCTATGTGTCTGACAATTTTGTTCTTTATTATAGTTTCAACCAGTTTGCCTGGTATCGAAGTCAGGCTTACTGGTGTTTAATTGCCAGGATCACCTCTGGAGCACCTTTTAAAAATTGGCATCATGTTAGCTACCTTCCAGTCATTTCGAACAAAAGCTGATTTAAATGATACATTACAAACTACAATTAGTAGTTCTGCACTTTCACATTTTGAGTTCCTTCAGAACTCTTGGGGGAATACCATCTTGTCCTGGTGACTTATTACTGTTTAATTTATCAATTTGTTCCAAAACCATCTCTAATGACACCTGAATCTGGGACAGTTCCTCAGATTTATCACCTAAAAAGAATGGCTCAGGTTTGGGAATCTCCCCCACATCTTCTTTCATTACTTTTGAATTTTTCAAGAGGAAATGTTTCATTCCTGAAATAGCATTTTACATAGTTCTTTATGTGTAGATATGTTATATAGAAGGGGAAAACTAATCTGAGTGCTAGTAAAAGAAAATTCTTCCCAATCAGAATATACTGGCTTGATGGAAATGTGTTTAAAAATGTATCTGGAAAAAAGTACAAAGCATTACTGAGTATGTTACCAAGCAGCCACTCTAATCCAACTAATACTGGATATCCAATTAATGATGCTATGTAACAAAAATCTCACTGATATACAATAATGTGCTACTTCTTGTAATCTCATAAGAGATTCAATACAAAATCCAATTTCAGCTGCACCTAACAGCAGATAAAACTGAAAAATTCACACCAAATGGATGGGGTATTTGCTGGGAGAATTGAGAACACAGAGGTGCTTTACTGAAGCCTTGAATTTGAGATAAAGTTATGCATCAGAGGGATTACTGAGTTTACAATAACTATACAGTACCAGAGACATGAATTCTTGAATCCTCACTAGTATAATCTAAAGTAATTTCCTTAAATGACTGTACAATGAATCTAACTCCCATGATTAAATGAACAACGGTGCTGTGAAAATGGACCACTAAAGGCTCAAAATATGGCTAAAGAATGTAATGTCCATGCTGGAAATGGAAAAAATGCTGCTTTGTGAATGATTAAATGAAAAAGTTTAATGATATTTGGAAATTAGCTACGAAGGAACATAGTATAAGGAAGAGTTAAGAAACATAACAGGACAATAAAATCAGCGTCCCACAGGTTATCCTGGAGATGTAGGTGAAATCCTGACCCCACTGAAGTCAATGGCAAAACTCAGAGACTTCAATGGAACCAGGCTTTCACTGATAATGGATATCCATACCAGGGATTGCTGTCTTTGGACCAGAAAGAACAAAAGATTGATGCTATAGTGCAGTGGTTAGGACACTCACCTACCATGTGAGAGATGAAATTCAACTACAATGACTATTTAAGTATTTTATACAAAGTGGAACAGCTTCAACAGGAGAGATTAAAAGAAACCAACGCTCATAGCCCAGTGGTTAGGGCACCCACGTGGGAGACCTGGGTTCAAGTCCCCACTCTGCATCAGGCAGACTGGGGATTTGAACCTCAGTCTCCTATATTCCCTGTGAATATAAGGAGAGATCCCAGAACCACCGTTCCAACTGTGCATGTGGCCCAATCCAGAAGACATGCTCTAAGATGGCCTCTGAGCATATGTACACTTTGGGTTCTGCAGACAAGAGAACACCTAGTGGTGAATCCTACTGGGGCTTGCTCAGGTGCCAAGCTGCTTGTTGGTGTCAGAATGAGGCAGGTTTGTGCATGCCCACCAGCAGAAATTTAGGCATGCAAGGAACTTTACCAGTGGAAATTTAGTCACCTAGGGAATTTAAGGCAGCAGCTAAGCAGAGGTTTGTAGGATCTAATTTTGGACTTTGGCACCTAAAGTGGAAAATAAACACCTAAGTACGACTTGTGAATCCCACACAAAGAGAGGCTACAGTGGCTGTCTGAGCACCTTCAGGCCTGGTGGACACACACAATTGCACCGATGTAAGCTATTTTGGTTAGATTTGGGAAGGGGGATTACCAAAATAGTTATACCTGTACAAAGCTTCACAGTGTCACCCATTTTCTTGAGGTATATCTCTGCCTCTTATCGCTAATTAGCAAATTGCACTGTTTGGAGGAAGTCTCTTCCATCTCATTAACAAATTCTTTTTAAAGCAGAAATATTTTCTTTTCTAAGCCTGAGAGCCTAATTGTTAACATCATGTTCATAAGATTTCTTTGGAAAAATTCTAAAGCTTCCCTCATTTACTTTCCCAATTGGAAAAAAAATTCTAAACTTGACAAGCATTCTTAAGAATTTTCCTAAATAAACCAAACTACATTTTGGTAGTTGAGATGAGATGAGGATGGCCTTTTCCAGATAAGTGAAAAGGAACATTTTTTGCCCCAAATCTCCTTGTAAAAAACACTCTATATGATCTTTTATCACGTTTATCTGCAGCGTGCCTTGATCTGCAATGAGTCATTAGAGGTCAAACCTAATTCTTAAGTTCTAAGCATGAAAAAGTTCAAGAACTCATAGTACAAACAAAAATTAGAGGAAGTTGAAACATCTATTGAAAGAAATGGGGAAGGTGTGAGAAAACAAAATCAGGTTGTGAAAAGTGTCCCAAGATCATTTATGAGTTAAGACTGCAGTGCTGGGAGAGTAGGAAATCACACTCATTCTGCTTTGGGGGTGAAAAACAGTATTGAGAAACACTCACATCCAATCACATAGTTCAGATACTGAGGCAAAGATCAAACTAATATTTTGCACAAAACGGGCCAGCTTGTATTGGGTCAGTTCTATTTAGTGCAAGAAAAAGTGGGAGATATATCACGGGACCATAACACAGCACATGGTAATGTTGGTGCTTTCCACTAGAAGTAATTCTTCTTCTTCTTCTTCTTCTTATTCACTCCCTGTGGAGCATAAGGCACCAACCACTCTCCTCCATTCATTTTGTTCTTGAGCGAGACAGCAGATTTCATCCCACTTCATTCCCATACCTTTCATTTCCTCTTCAATGGTCCTTCGTCACGTCCCCAATGGTCTACCTCTCCTCCTTCTTCCTTGTGGTGTCCATCATAGGGCAATACGAGGGTGTCTGTCAGCATCCATTCTCAATACATGCCCCAGCCACCTCCATCTTCGTTGTTTGGCTTCATCCACTATGTTGTTGATGCCCATTAATCGGCTCACTTCAACATTGGTGATACGCTGCAGCCAATGTATGTTAAGAATTCGCCTAAGACACCTTCCTTCAAAGCCCCGAAGCCAACTTTCTATCTTCTTGTTGGTCCTCCATGTTTCCGCTGCATAGAGCAACACAGAGCGGACGTTCGACCTGTAGATCTCTACCTTGGTTTTCATTTGCAAGATGGTTGACCTCCAAATATTCTGAAGTCTATAGAATGCATTTGCTGCAAGACCGATTCTGGTAGATATCTCCTTCTGAATATTGCCATCAGCCGATATGTAACTACCAAGATATTTGAAGTCGTTCACCTCCTCCAATTCTACGTCACATAACACTGTCTTCGTCGAGCTGGCTGTTTTTAGTTTCATTATTTTGCTCTTACCGGCATGGATATTAAGTCCTATGCACCTTGCTACTCTACCTACTCTATCAGTCTTCTCTTGGAGGTCCGTCTGAGAGCTTGAAATCAGGGCGATGTCATCCGCAAAGTCACAGTCTTCAATATGACCAGAGGGTCCCCATGCGATCCCTCTTGGCCTATCTTCAGTGGCTTTCCGCATTACCCAATCTATGACCACAAGAAATAGAATGGGCGAAATAACACACCCTTGTCTAACTCCTGTTCTCACATGGAACCACTCGCTCTGCTGTCCTTCATGGCGAACACAACACTTACTGCCGGCATACATATCTTTGAAGATGTTAATCACTTTCGAAGGGAATCCATATATTTTTAAGATATTCCAGTTATAATAGTGCTATAAAATACTATTCTCTGTTACCATAAGGACAGGCATTATGTAGTAGGGCATTAGATGGAGACTCGAGGTACCTTGGTTCGTTTCCTGGCTCTACTATTGACCTTCTATGTGACCTGGAGTGAGTCACTTCATCTCTCCAGGCTTCCATTTCCTCTGCCATTCTGTCAGTTTTGCCTATTTAAATGGTTAGTCCTTCAGAGCAGAGACTGTCTTGTTCAATATGAGCAAACAATGCCCAGCACAATGGGGCTCTGATCGCATATGGGGCTTGTGTGTGATACTGTAATAAAAGTTAACAATAGTAATAGCCTAACATTGGACCAAATCCTCAACCCTTCTACCTAAACTAAACCAAAACTATTTTAATGGTTCAGAGTCTCCACTTGTCCATCTTGGGTTTACTGTTACATTCTTAGTCAATTTGTTAGATTTTTCTGAGCTTGTACTATTCAAATCTTGAGAGTTCCTGAGCTTCCCCAGTGCGGAGGCATGTAATGAATGGTGGGGCTCCCACTAACCAGAGATCATGAACGATGATATTAAAGCAAATAATTCAGACCTGACAGCCAGGCAGCCCTACTGCTGAAAGTCTGTCTGACTTCCATCTTGACACCAATGGAAATAATGCTGTTGGGGTTATGTTGGAGACAGAACATTGCGGGAGGAAAAGACAAGGAGAAGACGACAATGACTGGACTGTACTAAGAGGAAAATGATGAAGTCAGAACTTATAAAGAATGGCTTTCAGAGAAGAGAGATGGATTTGTTTGAGAGAGAAGAAGAAAGAAAGCAGCATGCATCACAAAGGAGAGGAAACGAGAAAGAATTCAAGAAGTTCAGCTAAGAAGGAATAATCCTCAGGTCAGCATCCAAGTAGATTCTTTGAACTGCTGAACAATTTGAGGTGTGAAGCCTCCACTACTCAGATCAACAGCAATGCTGTGAAGGCTTTCCCTGAACCCCAGCCCTGTCTGGCTGGGCATGGGCAAAGAGGAAATGCTACCCTCTCCACTTCCCAGAGCCCTAAGAGTGGGCAGGAAATCTCAACCCTATTTTCTGCTGCCAGCTCTCTACCATTACTAGGAGAGGACATGTGCTGCTGCTGCAGAGATACAGGAGGCCCAAACAGAGCCTGAGTTCAAGTCTGGGACTGGCCTAAGGGGCAGCCCATGTTTGTGTGGTGCCTCTGACCCTGCATGTAAGAATTGGCCACTACCCAAAGGAAAGGAATTGCCTTAGTTAGGGGGAAAGGAACCATGGCTGAAGGGGCAGATGAGACTGTAACTGACGGTGGAAGAGTTCCTTTTAGGCATCATTAGGCATTAATGTCATATCACCACTGATGTCTTGTTGTTTTCCTCCAATGAAACTGGGGTTTGCCTGTACTAATAAAGGAATTGGGATAAATCTGAGTGATTTTTGGGTCAATTCCGGACTCTCCAAAGGTTGTAAGAATTTTAAACAACCTACCAAAAGGGGAGCTCCCACCATAGACATTTACTCTTCAATACAGCAGATGGAAACTATATCTGTATACTAACACTAGCCTATAGCATTTTGAAATGTATGCTTGACAATATCAGGGTTGGTTTTACAATGTCAAAGGTCCCACTTGTGACTCAGAGATCCCTCCATGCTGTTTTGTTACTGGCATTACCACCAAGAAACCATTCCTCATTCAAGACAAGAGAGAGGCTGTATGTTTTGTTAAATGGTAGAATCATCTTGACATACACGTATTACTGATTAGTTCACATTTTGAAGTCTTGCTCCTGCATAATTTTATTTATTTATTTTCTTGCCCCCTGTCCCATGACACAGGTCAAGTTACAAAATTTTAATAATACCCCTGTCCCATGACAGAGGTCAGCATCCACTGATTCCAGAGGCTGCTATTAAAAGAAACGAAACAAAAAGGCTGCCTCAGACAGAAGGAGAAGCAGAGAAGCGCTATTGGTGCTATTTCAGATTTTTTTGGGTGGGGGAAACTTTAACCATAGTTCCAGGGGCTACTTAGGCACTTGAAAACTCTAGGTTTTTGTTTGTTTGTTTTCCAGATAATAATTTAGAAATTAGCTGATAGAGCACTTTAGTCTTCTTGATATTAAAAGTGAAACCAAGACATGCGTAAGCATCAGCAAACACATTCAAGATAGTTTGAAGATCTTTCTCAGATTGTATTGTCATCAGCATGCTGAAGTGCCACAATAGATGTTGTGGAAATCTTACTCTTGGCTTTCAGCCTGCTAAGGCTGAACAGCTTTCCATCCATTCTGTAAATGATTTCAACACCAGCTGTAAACTTCCCAGCAATTAGGTAAAGAATGATGGCAATAAAAACCACAAACATGGTTGGAGCAACGATACAGCCCTGTTTGACTCCAGTTTGTACTTTGAAAGGTTCACTCTGGGAGCCAGTGCTGCTCAGAATAGTCACTTTCATGTTAGCATGAAGCATTTTAGGACATTGATGTATTTATCAGGACATCCAATCTTAGAAAGTACAATCCAGAGGGCACGGGCGATTCACTGAATCAAAGGCTTTAGTTAGATCAATAAAAGCCATGTACAGTGGTCGGTTTTGCTCCCGACACTTTTCTTGCAGCTGTCGTGCTGTGAAGATCATATCCAGAGTTCCACGACATGGTAAGAAACTCTGGTAAAATTTCTTCTGACAGGAGCAGAAGGCGGGTTGCAGGGATCCGCTCCAGAACTTTGCCTGCAATGGCTAGGAGGTAGATACCATGATAATTTGCACAATCCACTTTATCCCCTTTCTTGAAGAGGGTGACAATCAGGGCATCCCTCATTTCACTGGGTATCTTCTCCTTTATCCAGATTTTAAGGATAAGCAGGTAAAACAGCCAAATTAGCTCTGGTCCACCATCTTTAAAGATTTCAGTGGGGATCCCATCTAGACCTGCTGCCTTGTTGTTCTTCATCTGCTTGGTGGCATTGTGTACCTCATACAAATTGGGACGGGCTCTGAGCTCATCCCTAAATGGTCATTGAGGAATTTGCTCAAGGACTTCATCTGCAACCATAGAATTACGGTTAAGGGGATCTTCAAAATATTCTTTCCAGTGAGAATTGATGGTTTCGATGTACTTCAGAAGTGTGGTTCGATCCTTAGAGCAAAGAGGATTCATACCATGGCAAATTGGTCCATAAACGGCCTTGGTGGCACTAAAGAAACCACATGTATTGTGGATGTCTGCTAGATGTTGGAGTTCTTGTGCTTTCTCAGTCCATTTGTTCTTAAGTTATCTGGCTTTACGTTGGACTTCCACCCTCGCCTTGGCATGGGCTTTTCTCTTTCTATTACAATTATTGTTGTTCTGCCAAGCACGAAATGCCATTATCTTCTCACTGATGTATTGCTCAATTTCAGCATCATTCTCATCAAACCAGTCCTGATGTTTTCTGGTTTGGTAGCCTATGGTTTCCTCACAGGCATTGATGATTACTGCTTTCAACTGGCTCCAATGTTCCTCAATTTCTTTCGGAAACTCTGATGGGAGCTTTTCTTCTAAGACTGCTTGGAAGTGGACATGCTTAATAGGATCCTTCAAATCTTGAACCTTCAACTTGTGCCTGACCTGCTTTCTTTGCAGGCTTCATTTTGAGAGTGTTCTTAATTTTCATTGTAGATCGAATAAGGCGGTGATCAGTCCAACAGTCATCAGCACTTATCATTGCTTTTGTGAGAAGTACATCACTACAATCTTGGGAACAAATTATGATGCAGTCGAGGAGATGCCAGTGCTTTGACCGTGGGTGTCTCCAAGATGTTTTGAACTTTTCCTTTTGTCGGAAAAGAGTGTTTGTAATAATAAGTTCATGTTCAGCACACTTGGTCAGGACCAGAATTCCATTTGAATTGCTTTTGCCAACTCCTTCTTTCCTGATTGTTCCTTTCCACAGGTCTGAGTCTCATCCAACACGTGCATTGAAATCCCCCAAAAGGATGATCTTATCTTCTGTACAGGTCTCCGAAAAAATGGTTTCCAACTGAGAATAAAAATCTTCCTTTACATTCTCATCGGCATCCAGAGTTGGTCTATAGGTGCTCACAATAGTTGCCTGTTGATTTTTGGTGAGTCTCAATCCGAGTGTCATAAACCACTCATTGATGCCAACTGGTACCTCAAAGAGGCACCTTACAAGCTTGTTCTTTATAGCAAAGCCATATAAAGGGGTTCATCTATAGATTTTCCCTTCCAGTAGGTGTATCCTCCTTTCTCCTCCCTCACCTGCCCTTCATCAGCTCTTCTAGTTTCAGACAAAGCAGCAATATTGATGTTAAACTGACTCAATTCACAAGCAATAATGGCTGTACGTCTCTCTGGTCAGTCGCTGTTTGAGCTGTCCATCAGGGTACATACATTCCAAGTTCCAAAGTTGAAAAGTTTCTTACATTTGTTACATATAGCGTTCCTAAATAAAGAAAGAAAATTAAATAAATATTAGACCCACTCAGCTCTAATACTAACATGCTCTGACATCTTGTGTCAAGTTACTGAAGGGACACTGGTTAAATTTAAAATTTTAATGTATATTCCTACTTTGTTACTAACTCTTGAATACAACAATTAAAACAATTGTAGAAAAAAATAGATTACTCTCTATCATTCCTTTTGCAGCTCACCAAGCTTGGAATAGATCATTTAACTTTTGGAAACATCCTACTAGGGCAAGGCCCCGTGAGTTCATACTGCACCTGCCTATGAGTTTTACCCCACTACAAATAATGGACTAGAAACTGACTTTAAACAGGAGGGAAAGTGATGCTTTTAAGTCACTTTCACAGTATTGTCAACCCCAAATATTCAAAAATCATGAATCAGGCTCACAGAAAATCATGAGGTTGGCTTTAAAATCATGAGATTATGTAAAAATAATAGATTTTATGTTCTTTTTATTTGCCTTCTGTTTTTTTTGAGCCTTTAGGGTGCACTGGGATCACATTTTGAAGCTTTCTCCACAGCCACGAGGGCTAGAAACTTAAAGAAAAATGAAGAACGAAGGCTGAAATCATCACATATCCACTTGACTCCAGGAGCTGGGGCTTTAAGGAAAACAATTATCATGAGGCTCATGACAAAATCATAAGAGTTGGCAACACTGCTTTCACTTCTGTTTAAAAGCTAGTTACTTTACAAAAGTAAACAAACACAACACTGCAGTGATTGAGATGTGGTTCTCACAGGAGAATATTTAAAAACCAAACACCAAGAAAATTTGACATTTTAAAGTTGAAAACAAAATTGACACTTTGTGGTATATCAGGGTCACAGTAGGCAGGAAAGGAAAATAAACAGGCACAATAGCTCTGGGGATCTCTTCCTTTTAATAAAAGTTGGAGGGTCAAATCTTCTAGTCCTTAATCAAGTAAAACTTCTATTGCCATCAGCGCCTCCACTCATAGATATTAATATGTGCTCAATAACTATATACTTCATATTTAAAAATCTGAGCCAGGCTATGCATTTTATATACCAGGATTTTCTGGTATATTCTGAACAGTGCTGAGCACACAGATGGGGCCCAGTGAATAATACAAATCATGACAATAATTGTCGACTTTATAGATGCAATTTCTGTTCTTTGTTCTGGAATTGGCCTGAATACAGCTGAAAACCTAAGAATCTGAGGCATAAACACATCTGATATTCATATGACACTTTCTCATTCCTTCCTTTTCTCAAACTCAGAACAAAAAATGACAAAACAAAATGGTTTTCAGTTAAAATGTAAAATTTCATAGCGGCCATTGCTATACAACCCAGCCTGGGGCAGAACATGCCACCTCTAGGCGGTTAAGTGATCTGCTCTCACCTGACTTTCATTCTTTCTTTCTTCTGCTCTTGCACCAACAGTCTTTGTCACCTGATTGTGTCACAACTTGCTTCCCTGTAGCGTGATTATTGTGCAGCAAAGGGATTTGAGTTACTACAAAAATGGCACACATTCACTTCAAGGGAATAGGACATTCAGCTAACTATGATTAAGTACTATTTGTATTAACCCTTTCAATATTGGGATCCAGCCCATTGTCTTCAAGTTTTACTCAAATAAGGACTTCAGAACTTGGGCTATTGAAATTAACCACGAGAATCGACTGACTGTATGTAGATATTTCAACTATACTAGTTCCCAATATAGTTTAGACCAAGGTTCATTCTTTTTCTTGTTATTGGTTGATTTCTTATCCAAAAACCTGCTCACTCTGCATTGTGAATAATTGGCATTGAGTAGAAATAGAGTGAACTTTTGCATATTTATAACACAAATTCAGAATACACATTCATAATTCAATATGTTACAAGATATCAAAATAAGTAACAAACTTAGACTGAGTGCCTTCAAGAGAGCTATGCCATGAAAAATTATAGAATGTGGTTACTAACCTAATTAATTTATTTCCATATAATTGTCAGATGATATTGGACACTGTAGCCAAATTATCTAAAGTATTTGCTTCTAGTAATTGTATCTGCATTTTGTTTTTCCATTTCTCTTTCAGTTTCTTTTGTTTATTTTCTTCTTCTATCACCTGTTTTCATTTTCCTTCAGGCATTACCAGTTTTCCTTCATCTGTCTTTCTGTTTCAAAGTTTTATAAGCGTATAGCAGGTTGTTAGTCATCAACTGTAATTAGAAATAGCAGCAGACAGCCAAATTCACTCACATTTAATGAGGCACAGAACACTCCTGTTAGGGAAGGGACTGGAGTTTACAGCATGACCTACTTTCTCCTTCACCATTATTCAGGTGCACTTCTCTTTACCATTTACACAGATTATTTCTGGCTAAATAATCACTCCCCTTCGGTTCTAAAGAAGATACTTAATAGCTTCTTATCATGAAAGAACATTTTAAGCTAGTCCATAAATCTTCTTGCAACCTACATTAATAGTTTCTAATGCATCTTTTGAGGGCTTATTTAAAAGATGTTCTGGTGAAATAAAGAAATCTATTAATTTGATTTAACAATTAGAGTAGCCAGATGTATTTTGGCAAAAAGGTATTGGGAAAAAGGTTTTAATGCCCATAATTTTTGTTCATCCTCAAGAAAAACTAAACCTCACTCTTGCAAGTCCTGGTGAGCTAGATGGTTGAAAATCTATATTTAATTCACTTCAAATCCTCGAAAGGTGCTGATATGGCCTGTCAAAATTCCCTCACCCAAAATATCCGTAGTCTAAAGCCATGCAAAAAATATATAACAGGAAGTGTGTTGCAATACTGCCACTCAGTGGTGAAGGTGGATGAAAGAAATGACAAGAAGATGGAGGACAGGTATCTGGGTCCTTTTGATATTCATACTCACATTTGGGAGGCTGATATTCAAATGTATCCAAGTAGCATGATTTTAAATTCCATAAAGTCCAATGGATCTTAGAAAGAGGATGATAGTGCAGTGAGAGAGTTTAAAAAGAGCTTATTACAGGATGTATGAAGTGACCATTTCTCTACATCAAATATGAGCCCATGTTTTACCCCAGGTCTATACTATTAAAGCCACTTAATAGAGTTGCTCGGCAACATTTGACAAAAAGTTAGAAAGCAGTAAGAAAATGGGGAAAAGTAGGTTTTTCCATATTTCCTTCATTTTCAAATTTTCCTAAGAGAAAATCATAATTTGCTGATTGGACAATTTTGAACCAGGATTTTTCCTATGAAAATTCCCATAGGAAAAATTCCAATTTTCCATCCTGCCATAATCAAAGAAAAATCATAAAATCAGTCTGAAAACTTGTGTAGATCACAGAGCACAGATTTAATTTGAACACGAAAAGAAATCACTTAGACCAAATTCTGCACCAGCTGCAGATTCCAGATGATTTATGATGATTTAATGTACAGTACATTGAATAGTCTAGTCTTGAGGTGACAAAGGTACAGCTGATAGCTGCAAGGTCTAAGAGAAAGTGGTAGCAGTCTCCTAACTATCCCCAGATGGGAAAAAAGCTGACTCTGTTGTAGCTGGTACCTATTCTTCTAACAGCATGTAAGAGTCTCACCAGATGCAAACCTGAACAAAAGGCAGAAGCATACACCTTCACTCAAAGGGGAAGAAATTGCTTCCATTGTCTCTTCTACTTCTTTCAGCCAACCACCACCACCTGAGTTTTACATGAACTTAAGCTCAGCCATGCCCCAATTTCTCCCAGTTACTGAGTAACGCAGTCAGTGGCTACAGGTGGGTCAGTAGAGATAGAGATTTAAATCTTGATGCTGTAACCCATGTTTCATCACACAAACATGAGAGCAGCTACAATGAAACGTAACCGATTCCTCATTTTCAAAGGAAAAATGTGTGGCAGATTCCATCCTCTCCTAGTTAATTTGGGCAAAGTAAAGAATAAACTAAATCATGTTTATATGTTATTTGTGTGCATGTTTACACCCACATGTAAAATCAGGAAAATACTGTTTTAACTATGATGCATCTGTAAGGCTGTATTAGGAAAAAGACCTTTACTGAAGGATTAAAATTTGAAATCCCACATGCACAAATGGTAGGAATACACCATAATTTCTATTTGGACCTTTTGATAGATGACCCTTTCTCTTCCCCCCTAGGCTTCTGTCACATAGGCACTGTCAAGTACATTGTAAGCCTTCAGGCCTTAATTCCTCTCTTGTACTATATACCTCCCCATCCCCTGAGCCATTAAATAGCTCCAGGGCTATGCCTCCAGGGTACTTATCTTATTGCTAACTTTTTTTTCCTCTTCAATATTCTAAAAGCCAGATGGTGAGGGTAACATTCTTTTCCTTGGATTTAATCCGCTTGGATAGGAATAACCTTCAGTCTGGATGATTTTTAACAGTAAATAATGAATTTATTCAGTGCTACAGACAAACCAGACTGACTTCTAGACAGAATCAACAACTATTTCAAAATCTGCCCATAGTTACAAAGCATTTGCAATTCAGCCTGGCTGCAATGAACAGCTAGAAAATGCCGAACTGTCATTTCAAATGCAATACACCGCCGATGCTCCTGACAATGCAAATGAAGGCATTTTTACCTCTAATATTGTTACTAATATTTCTGTTAGGGCCCTCACAGCCTTAAGACCCATATGCACTCAAGAGAAAGGGGTATGTCAATTCCCAATGTGCCTGCAGATTTAGCCCAACTGTCTGGACAGCCACCAGACCGCCAGGAGACACTAGATGGAGAATCCAAATAATGAGTTCAGTAAAACATCTTGCGTTCATCTCAAATGAAGTATAGTTTACTAGAAGAGAGAGCTTCACGGGAGTCAGATTTAGTTTTTGCCCATATGGAAAGATGACAATGCAAATATCAAATGGAAAGCTGCAGACAAAGCCAAATGTTACACTGCAACAGACCTGCAGAACTGCAATTGTCATCATGTAAAAAGTCACTCACATTGCAAATGGAAACCTGGCTAAGAGTAGTTACCTGAGCCAGGAGCTTGGTGCAGCACTTACAATGGAGAGTGAATGTTACTAGGCAGCTGGTCTATTAAGCAATATACTTAAAGGGCAGGATTCTAGTAAGCTTGTATAACTTCCCGTGATGCTCTATACGTTTTGACCAGGGAGCTGCTTTTCTCTTGTTATTTAGTAAGTCTACTTCTGTGCCAGGCCAACCTGTCCTCTGAATATGTCAATCTACTATGACTTTCAGGATACTCAGACAATATATTTGCCTACAAGTAAATAAAGCAAACAATTGAGCTTGTGTAGTTACTAAGAACTGCCTCGCAGGAACAGCTTTCACCTTCCGGATTTCCAGCTCTATCCAGGCAGCATGGCATCCCCTCCTCTATAAGCCACACCACCTCATGTGTGAAGTTGTGAGCACACACATGGCCACCCAACTCACAGGTGCAGTTGCAAAAATTTCACACATATGTTAGTGTCCTGAGGTGCACATTTACCGCAGGTGGTGCCTCCTCCCAGCTGTTCTGGAGATTAGCTCTTTTCCAGGTCTAACACCTCCCTCTTGCAGACTTTCCACCTGTTGTCCTCAATCTCACTCTGCAGCCCCTCTCTCACTTCAGGAGCTGCAACTTTCTCTTCACTCGGCTCTTCTGACCAGGTCACTATGTGGTGTCCCCTTCCAGGATATAGTGTCTCACTTGACCTGCTGTCCAGGCAATGCCACTCTGTCAGTGGCTGATGCGGGAACCCAGGCCTGCTCACATCTCTGGGTTCCAGCTCAGGGACCCTACAACATGCAGCCAAGGTCTGTTCAGTCCTCAACCTGGCTGCTCACTCCCTGAGCTGCTTCCTATTATCCTCCCACAGGCTCACTTCTCCACCCTTCTCTCTTCAGGTACAGATTTCCCTCAAGGACAGTCTCCCAGGCTCCCACTCTTTCCCTGAGTTCCCCCCATTCCTCTATAATGCACAGAAGGTGGCTGCAGACTTCCTCACTGCCCATTTCTTACCAGCTTCCTGGCTTTGTACTAGCCTAACCCACACCTGCTAAGCTGAGCTTCATCTTCCAATCAAGGGCTGCTTCTCCAGCCTAAGCCCCTCATGTGTGGCCTATTACACTACTTGGCCCTTTCTCAGCTTCCTTACTCTTTCAGGGCTGCTGTGGGGTGAAGACCCCATCAAAATTAGGTACCACAATTTCACACAACTCATACCTAGCATCTTTGTAAATCTACCCAATACTACTTACTTAAAAAATGCAAAAGAATATCTGGGCAAAATTCTGGTTTTGTTTGCTCTGTGGTTTCACTGCACTGGGTGGCTGGCTGGCATGCAGAGAAGTCAAGCAGGGAGACTCCACAGTTCCCTGTGCAATGCATAAAGGGTGATTGTAGCATTGTGGACCATGAAGGCAGAACAGTCATAAAAACATCTTTCAGTCACAAAACAATTTTATCTTAGGTGGTTTCTAACTATTTCCATGACAAGATGAATATTTTACTTAACAAGTTGGCATGGATATACCCAAGGAATCAGGATACATGACATGGATATTTTTAGATTGACCATAAACTGACAAGGTTTGAATTGAAGGACAGAAATTTGCAGGCAATGAATACAGAATGGCTCCTAGATTGTGTGTTGAATTCTGTATATTCCATCTTTGCCATTTAAGCTTAATCCTCTGAAAAATGGAGGAGTGGCTTAGAATTGGGTTACAAGCACCTAGACTCGCTGTAGCCAGAAGTTGAGAATAAGGCTGGATCAGTGCGTCCTTTCAAAATAAATTGGGTATCAGAGTATATTCTGCAGCTGAGATTTTGCCTGCTGTACATAAACTTTAAAGATGCTAGAGCATTTTTCTTAAGAGAAAGGGTTTGCCCCAATGTTCTCTCAATACCCCATAGTGCCTTTGTTGTGCAGGTATCACTCTCCACTCCAGAAAAGGCTGAATTTTACTGGGACCCAAATGTTTATAGTTTGCAAAGTGAGTGAAAGGTAATTGTAAATGTAAATAATATATCATGATGTAAGCTGTAGTATGTTCTGAAATTTTCCTTTACAGAGCCATCAAAATTGAAAGATGAATAATATTGACTTGAATTGTTTTTACAACCTTATATGGGAGTTTATAATCCCATCAAGATTTTTCTCCCATCTCTTTGATTTAGTGTAAAGAAGGTTCTCACGGCACAACTTTAGAAGAATGTGATAAGAAAGTTTTAAAAAATATTATTTCCCTTTCCAAGAGATTTGTCAGAATTACAATCACAACTACTTGCTGGAAACATTTTAAAAAGCCCATTGCATGTGTATTACAAGATATAGGCTTGCCATTTTGTTGAGATTTTATAGATTATATAGAATCATATTCATGACTCCTGGAATATATGACTTCTAGAATAGTTTACAAAACAATCAGTTTCCTATATTATCAAACTTTATGCCAAGTTAGAATTTTCCCTTACATAGTATCATATCTATTATGAAAGTTTCAGGAAAAGCAGATCTCCTCTTCACATCCTACAATCTTCATGTAGCTTGCCAGAAGACACTGCAGTAGAGTATGATGATTTTGGCCTTGAATTCCAACCCTAAAAGGAGACTGAGACACACTATCAAATAAACCTGAATGAATAGGCTTTATCAGACTTTATCTATTTTAAAAAGTCAGCATAATTTTCAAATGCAGGCCAGCAAAATCAAGATGAAATCTGTATAATGCCCACAAACAGGACAGTGTATTATTCTTTCTCATACAGATACCTGTATTCCTTAGATTTATAGTGTAATTTATAGAAATGAAAAATGCAACCCATCCTCACACATAAAATACATTTCATTCCCCAACATATGTAGTTTTAAAACAAACCAATAGGAAAAACCACTCCATTTCACCTACAAAAGTGAAGCAAGCTATTGTTTGCATATACTTTTGATTGCATATTATCAGTGTCCCTATGCTCCCTCTATGCACCAAGTCCATGAACATGCATAGATAGCATGGTGACCACATTTTTCTTGCTTCTAGTCACAAAAAAAAATGTGTCTAAGAATACTGTAGAGGATTCCATGTTTCCAGTTTTCTGTGGAAACTATTTATCCAAAAATGAAGCAGATACAACTGGAAATCTATGAGATATTTGTCTGCGTCAGAATGACATTTGAAAGGTATATAATGTAGCACTTAACTTACCCTTAATCTTGTCACTAATGTATGTCTACATTATGAAATTAGGTCGATTTTATAGAAGTCGATATTTTAGAATTCGATTTTAGACAGTCTATTGCGTATGTCCACACTAAGCGCATTAAGTCAATGGAGTGCATCCTCACTACCATGTCTAGCATCAACTTACAGAGCATTGCACTGTGGGTAGCTATCCCATAGTTCCCGCAGTCTCTGCTGCCCATTGGAATTCTGGGTTAAGCTCCCAAAGCCTGATGAGGCAAAAACTTTGTTGCAGGTGGTTTTGGGTACATGTCGTGAGGCCCCCCCTCCCTCCCTCCTTCCGTGAAAGCAATGGCAGACAATTGTTTCGTGTCTTTTCTTGGGGGTCCCTTCTGCCGGACCTGGTCAGCCTGCTGCCTGCCTGGATGATCAGAACCCCAGGCAGGCAGCGGGCTGAGCGGGGCTGACGGATGGAGCCTGGCTCAGCCCACTGCTGGTCTGGGGCTCCGTCCGCCAGCTCCTGCCAGACGGGGTCCCGCTCAGCTGGCAGACCTCGGTGAGGTTGATCGGGGTCCCTGGACAGACATGGCTATCCTCCTCTTACAGCACCAAATGGGAGTGGCTCCAGGTCATTCTCTTCTTTAAGTTTCATCTCATGGAGATTCAGTCCTGTCTGGAATATCATGTGAGCTGGAGGCTTCTGCCTCAGGCTGCTCTCCCAGCTGGCATTACCACGCGGTCGCACCTACCCCAGCCTGCCCCTTGCTCCCATGAAGCCTGGACAGTAGTAAGGAGCAGTTCAACTCATGGAATGACATCCAGAACAAAGGATTGCACTCTATGGGCCACATTAAGATTATTTCAGAGTCCTAGATAGCATTTAGTCTCTATAAACAGCTTCATGAAAATTTTTTCCCACCCCTAACAAAAATGTTAATTTATCAGAGCAGCTGAAAGGGTAAGTAACCCGGGACTATAACTTAGAGAGAGCCTCCATATTATTTAACTCATAACTGATATAATTCAAAGTAAAATGTCACAGCATGGTCTGTTCTAAGACAAAAAATGCAGGAGGGGAGTCAGAAAAAGGAACAGTGACCTGTTTTAAACCTGGGATGTTTTGCGTGTTAGGTAAATGTTATAACCACTACACTACAGGGCTTCTTTTTTTTGGCCACAGACTTTGCCAAATGCACAGGAATGTTTTCTCTAGCTACAGAAGCTACCTAATGCAATCTATGGCCTTCCTGCTCACAAAGCGGTCATGCCCCCGCCCAAGGCTGACACAGCACAGAGTGCATGTGACACAGCAACCTGGCTCAGGCAGGATCGCTAGTGAAGCATGACACTTTTGCCGTTAAGCAAACACAGCAATTCTTTCCTGGCCTCTGCCACTGAATGCCTCCATGCATTATGCTGTGCCCTATCAGTACAGGAGGACTGCATGAGCTCGGAAAACATGTCATTGCAAGTGCGTTTTTTTTTGCCTTCTAATCTGTGATAACCTCAGGGACACAGATGATAGGGAAAGCGTAGAAACATTCTGGGGGGACTGCATGGTCACCTGTGCTGCTGAGTTTGTCATGCTGGCCAAACAGGAAATGAAATTCAGAAGTTCCTGGGGCTTTTCCTGTGTACCTGGCTAGTGCATCTGAGTTCAAAGAGCTGTCCAGAGCTGCCACAATGGAGCACTCTGGAATAGCTCCTGGAGGCCAATACCATTGAATTGCGTCCACACTACTCAAATTCGACCCGGCAATGTTGATTTCAGTGCTAATGCCCTCGTTGGGGAGGAGTACAGAAATCAATTTTAAGAGCCCTTTAAGTCGACAAAAATGGCTTCATCAGTTGATGGGTGCAGGGTTAAATCAATCTAATGCTGCTAAATTTGACCTAAACTCATAGTGTAGACCAGAGCTAAGTCTACGTAATGTAATTATCAGATCTAAAAGAATATATTCAGTAGCTGCCATTTTTCCCAATGATAATAATGGCTCAAGATACCCTCCGTTTCTTTTTATTCAAAGTAGAATTTTCAGAAGTGTCTAAATAACTTAGGATCCCAAAGTCCCATTTTCAAAAGTGACTTATGTATTGGAGATAGGCTTCTAACATGTTTAGGCACATTTTGAAAATCCTATTAGGTGCTAGATTTTTACAAATATGAAGGTACTTAACTCCCAGTGATTTTAATGCGAGTTAGACACCTAAATACCATTAAAATCTGTCCCTTAGAAGCCTAATCTCACTGAAAGTCAATGGGACTTAAGCTCCTAAATGCCCAACTCACTTTTAAAAGTGGGACTTAAGAGCTTTTGAAAATTTTACCCTAGATTTCATGACAAAACTTCCACATGTCACAACAGTAGAATATAGTGAGCATGTAATTCACCCCTCTAAATGTAACTGGTTTTACCTGGGTAATTCATGAGAATAATAGACAAGTCAATGATTACTTAGAAGCAAGTTGCCTCACAATAATAAAACAATAAATAACAGTTAAAAACAATAATACTTCATCCAGGTATTTCATTCCAAAATATCATTCTTTTTTATCTCATAATACCGAGCCAAATTTATCCCTGATGCTATGCCATTATAGTCATAGTGTTATAGTATATTAGAGATGAAATTGGCTCATTGGGTCTGATATTAAGCAGCAGCTTCTGTCTTTACAGGTTAATTATGGGCAGGTATGAGTCATAGCACTTACATATCTAACTAATTTGCAGGCACAATCAGGAAGATGTATATTGCTTTCCATTAGGCCTGCAGAAGTTATTACTATTATGTATTATTTGTATTGCAACAACACCCAAAGGCCTCAATCTGGATCAGCCCCCATTGTGCTAGGCACAAAAAGACCTGGTTCCAGTCCAAAGAGCTTACAAATTATAAAGAATAAGTTGAGATGACTCTTTTGAAAAGCAAAACCCCTCTGTATTAGGGCTGTGGTGGCAAATATGATCAGAGTTGGATGTGGGTGGGTGTCCTGGACCTCTGCCTAATAAGTCAAAAACTAGGAGCTAGTGTTGGTAGTTATACTGAGTATTTGTCCCCAGTTGTTTCTTTCCGGAAAGCTACAATTTTGGTCTTGAGTAGGGTGCAGAATACATACCAGATGACCATGCAAATTACTAGTACATAACAAAAAAATAAAAAAACAATTCTAACATAGACTACACCCTAGCCTCAAGATACTTGTCTAGGAATACCATAATTATAATGATGATGTATAATTATCTGTATAATCAGTTTGGATAATTTGCTACTCTATTAAGATGACACTTAGGTCATCTGGCCAGTTTTATCCCTAAATTTATTTTTTTCTAAAACAAGGTAGAAGTGTTTTCATGATTTTTTTTTAATTCCAGTGAAAATAGTCTTTTATTGCATGTAAACATTCTTCTGCATTGTTCGCACTCCAGACACTGCAGTCTTGGGCTAGCTTGAGACCCAGAAAGTGACACAGACTAGAAGATTATTAGAAACAAAGTGAAATTGGCTGGAGCATTATTCATTGTCCAAGATAAATGTAGTGTAAAAAATGGGGGGGGGAATAAACAGCACTGGTGGAGACGAGCAAATTAGATTTTTAATGTTTCAGTTGGACTAATCTGAGGGGTGATTAGGAACACTGGTAAGGAAATGGATTTTGCAAAATATAACAGAGTCATTAAGTTCTAAATATGCTTTCCTAAAATTTTTCACAGTCCCTCCCAACCAACAGGAAAAGACAGAGAAAATGCTAGTTGAGACTGCTAGCAGATCAACAAATATAGAAAGTAGTTCAACAAGGTCATGCCCATCTTCTCATGATGTGTTTTCTTCAATCAGCAACAGGAAAGTTCAAGATTTTTGTTTTTCAACACATGTTGTATTCGTCAAATGTGGTACATTTCACACAATTGCCTCATAATTTCAATGGTTTGTGCTGCAGTCAGGCAAATATAGAAAGTGGGATACTGGAGGAAAGAGAGAATGGCCTGGTTCTGGAGCAAAAGAGGCTTAAATGTAATTACCTACAGTATTTTTATAGCTAGTGATTAGAGATTTAACACCTTTATTTGGAATAATACTTTGGGCAGAATGTGTGACTGAACAGAATGTGGGAAGACAAATAGTTATGGGTCTAGGAACTAGACTAGGACTCAGGAGACGTGGGTTAAATTCCCACCTCTGGAACAGAATTCCCATGTGACCTTGAGCTAATCACTTATGCCTGGCTCAAAGCCTATTGAGGTCAATGGGAAGATTTCAATTGACTTCAATGGGCATTGGATCAGGCCCTTGCTTTGGAAATGGGGGATAATACTTCCTTCTCTCACAGAGTGCTGTGGTGATAAAATGCTTGTGAGGTTGCTCAGATGCTGTAGCACAGTGATAAGGGGCCATCAAGTACCTAGTTAGACAGATAGCTAAGGTACACAAGAGAGTGATGCCAGCTGGGATAAATTTAGCATAGATTCTATTGGCTAATCTAGAAAGAGGCTCTTCTTAAAATGCATTTGATAAACTGCTTCCTGCAATCTCTGAGGGCCACTGATTACATCTCAGTTGTATTAATGCATTGGACACTCATGGTGACTCAATAATTTGTACTAAGATGCACTCTGTCCAGCTGCCAGCTAGACGACAAGTCTGGTAATTGACCAATAGACTCTACCGCATAGCCACCTTTTTGTGGACATAATAAACAGGGGGTCATCATCTTCACCCAACTCCTCTAAAAGGAGAAAATGTAAGTAAGCAAGATAATAACCTCCACTGTACTGATTATACAAATTTACCACAACAAGGAAAACAGAAAGATTACAGACTGACTTGTTAACCTGGTAAATTTGTGGAACTATATTTTGGGCAGTAATTGACTCACTGAAGCAGATACACAGTATGCCAAACTCTCCCTGCAGTATTCATCCAGAAAGTCTCTTTTGGAATCTGCTATATGCAGACAGACCCCTGAGCCTGTCCAGACCCCCACTGCAGTCAATGGGGCTGGAACAACTTGCCGAAGTGGAATCTTAGTTTGCAACTGGAAAGGCACGTAAAGGCTCTCTTCTAGTCATTTAAAATAATGAAAGAATTTTAAACGTTCCACTAATCAACAAAAATACCTACAAAGAAAACTTTACTTACCATACATCTCTAATTAACATGTATCAATTCAAGCAAGGCTGAACAAAATTTTTACTTAAAAAAAAAAGGAGAATTCAAATGCAGTCAGACATATGCTATTCCTGTTTGGAGAGGTCAGTTAAATGCCAAACGTGTGACTAAAAGCTGAGTACATATTATTTAACATTTAATAGTTATACCCTGTAAGCTGACATATATTATATCTAACTGATGTACTTCATAACCACCATAGAAAGAGAATTAATAAAATATTTACTAAACAACCATGGTACATTAGTTATAACTAGTTTTTTAAAAATACACTTACAGAAATAGCATGAATTGGAACTAGATTCCTCTTATTTAAGCATGTTTTGATGTGAATGAATAAAGCATCAGCAGATAAAATACCTACTAAAGCTCTGGGATACACATTGAAGCTTGACAGAATATTACCATATGAATGAATTAGAAAAAAAATACTGTATATTTAAAAGATTTTTTTTATCTTTGTCTAGTAATGTCTGATACTACATGAGTTGAGTTCACAACAGTACATGAGTTCCTTTGAGATCTACTTCATAAAAATAAAATTGCACATTTTGAAAGCTTTGGTGTAGCTTCTGGCAGATAGACTGTAAACTCAACAGAGTTCATCACAGGCCACCTGACGTCTGCTGAATAGTGGCTAATAATAAAATAAGTACATGAAAGACAGTGTCTCCAGTGCTTTTCTACTTGAAAATCCCCTGCTGAATCATAAAAAGTGTGTGTTTTATAGGCACAAATCCTTCTTTACAGTATATATATACACACCATGCAGATCATTCTACCTACTATAAGAGAGCCAGACTCTGATATCTTCACTGATGGTGAATAACACCTTATTTCTCAAGTGGTCCCATTGAAGTAAATGGAACTATTCATGGAACAAGATGATACTCGAACATGAAGTAAGAATCTCAGAATCTGGCCCAAAATAAATAATATAGCTGAAAGCAACCCCAACATTAGATATTTATGTAAGCCAATAAAAAACAGCAATAACAAAACAAGGTACAGTGTAAATTACTGTACTGATGTAATGGTAATCAGATTTTAATCAAGTAATTAAAATATGGTTCCAAAGGCTATTCAGTGTATTTACATTTATCTCTAAATGGGGTTTTTTTCCACACTGAATTTTTGACAAAGGAACCAGTCTATTGTGCTTTTATGAATTTATTAAAAGAATAAGCAAACAGATATGTTTCTAGAGGATAATAGGGTAATACGTAATAGGCAACATGGATTTGTCAAGAACAAATCATGCCAAACCAACCTACTGGCCTAGTGGACAGAGGGGGAGCTTTAGTCATGATATATCTTTATTTTAGTAAGGCTTTTGACACAATGCCATATGACATTCTCATAAGCAAACTAGGGAAATGTGGTCTGGATCAGTGGTTCTCAAAGCCAGTCCGCTGCTTGTTCAGGGAAAGCCCCTGGCAGCCTGGGCTGGTTTGTTTACCTGCCGCATCTGCAGGTTCGGCCGATTGCGGCTCTCACTGGCTGCGGTTCGCTGCTCCAGGCCAATGGGGGGTGCGGGAAGGGCGGCCAGCACATCCCTTGGCCCGCACCACTTCCCGCAGCTCCCATTGGCCTGGAGAGGCGAACCGCAGCCAGTGGGAGCTGTGATTGGCCGAACCTGTGGACATGGCAGGTAAACAAACCGTCAGAGGCTTTCCCCCAACAAGCAGCGGCCTGACTTTGAGAAGCATTGGTCTAGATGATATTACTAAAAGGTGGGTGCATACCTGATTGAAAAAACATATTCAGGCAGTAGTTATCAATGATTTACTGTCAAACTGGGAGGACAAATCAAGTGTGATAGCACAGGAGTCTGGGTCTGGTACTAGTCAATACTTTCATTAATGAGTTGGATAATGAAGTGGATAACGTGATTATAAATTTAGCAGATGACACCAAGCTGGAAGGATTTTGTGAGCACTTTGGAGGACAGGATTGCAATTCAAAATGGCATTGACAAACTAGACAATTGCTCTTAAATCAACAGGATTAAATTCAATAAAGACAAGTGCAAAGGAAGAAAAAACCAAATGTACAGCTACAGAATGGAGAATGATTGGCTGAAATGGATCTGGGGGTTATAATGGATCACAAATCGAATATGAGCCAACACTCTTATGCAATTGCAAAAAGGCTTAATATCATTGGGGTTTTTAATAGTAGTACCATATGTTAAATACAAGAGGTAATTGTTCCACTGTATTCTGCTTCAGTTGAAGTGAAGTGTCCAGTTTTGGGTGCCATACTTTAAAAAAAAGTGTGGACAAATTGGAGACAGTCCAGAGGAGAGCTTAAAAAAAATGAAAAGGTTTAGAAAACCTGACATATGAGGATACATTGAAAAAAGTGGGCATGCTTAATCATGAGAAAAGAAGACTGATAGCGGTCCTGACAACAGCCTTCAAATATGTTAAGGACTGTTATGAAGAGGACAGTGATGAATTATTCTCCATCTCTATTGAAGTTAGGACAAGTAGTAATCGGCCTAATCTGCAACAGGTTAGGTTATAATTATCTAGATTATAGGTTAGATATTAGGAAGAACTTTCTAACTATAAGAATAGTTAAGCACTGGAACAGACTTCTAAGGGAGATTGTGGATTCCCCATCATTGGAGGTTTTTATAAGCAGGTTGGACACACACCTGTTAGAGATGGTCTAGGTTACTTGGTCCTGCCTTAAGGCAGGGGGCTGGACTAGATGACCTCTCAAGATCCCTTCCAGCCCTACATTTCTATAATTCTGTGAAGCCAAGCAAATATGTCACTAATTTTACTTCTAATTACCCTAAATTAATTAAATATAACACAATGCAATGATGACATCAAGGTTACAATTGAAATTTGATGGATAGATCAATGGTTCAGTTTATCGACTCACCAAATACTACAGTGAGTAAGTAAATCAGTTTATAGGGTTAACAGGAATTATTTCAATACTTTACAGGAAAATTAAGAAGAAAGTATTTCTTTTAATATAATCAGTTGGACTAAGAGTCTGCCAAAGACAAAAGGCTGACTTTTACCTTTGTTTTAAGGAAGCACAACTCTGAAAAGGATTTTTTCATAGCTTCCCACTTTGATGCTCCTTCTAAATTTTCTTTGAACATAAAACCTATGTTAGATTTTATTTACTTATTTACCAGCTTAGGCCTGGTTTACGCTAGAAAATTAGGTTGGTATAATTACGTCGCTCAGGGGTATGAAAATTCCACATCCCTGAACAGTTAAACACCTTACTTGACCTCCTTTGTACAAGATTTGGTGCAATTATAGGACCTTGGTTACAATGATCTATACGGTCACAGTTCATGTCAATAATGTCACAGGGGGATCAAGCACCATGGGGTCCTCAAGATCTCTGGCAAGGAGTAGGCTTGGCTCCTCTGGGTAACTGGTGAGGGGCAGGCTTGACAGTTCCTCCGGACTCTGGTCAGCACCAGACGTTGGTCGGGTGGGCCAGTCTTCGGGTCCACCGCCAGTTGCCAGGGTCTCTCCAGCAGCAGTGTGCTGAGTGAGCTCTGGGCCCAGGCTTTTCTACTTCCTGTCCTGCCTGACCCTCTGGGGGGCAGGCTCAGAGCTCTCTGGCGCTGCCCACTCTGGTGTCTGCAGGGGGTCATCCTCCTAATTACATCCACACACTAATATGTCAACTATAGGTCTACCTATAAAAACATGCAGACCTTTATGAGACATGCACAGCCAAGACAACTTGCCATATCCTCTTGTATCCCCTTGCCCTCTCCTTCCTCCATTTCATTTCTTCCTTGTTTTGTTTATTTTTAGGACTAGAATGTTGCTTATATGTTACAGTTCTGGGAAGGTGGCAGTTCAGAGCCACACACTTCTAGGAGGAGTACTGAAGAGGCTATGGGTCAGGCAGGTGCTGCTCCATGGGTATATGGGGTGCATACTCTGCACAAGCTGTAAGAATGGCATAGAGTGCTCCTCTTAGCTCACCATCTCATCTCAGGTAAGTTTTTCGCCGTGGATTTGGGGCCAGCTGGGGGTTCCTCTTACGCAAAAAATAAAAATAAAAAATACCCAGACAGCTGGGTATTGGAGCAGGGCAAAGTAGCTAAAGCCAGAGGCAAGAATCTGGGAGAAGCATAGCTCAGCAAATGGAGTCAGAATATTGGCTTGCTCATGCATGTCTTACACTTCAGAATGAATCATTTTATATTACACATTTGAGAAGAGAATTTCATGCACCCTTCATGTCATACAATCATAATCATGCTTAATGGACTGAATTACATTGTAATCCTGCACACCACAGAAATTCAAATGTTTAAATCGCATGTGCAAAATTTGGTAGGGGCTTTCAGCCATGGGCTTCTGAAATATCATTGGCATTTTTTCTGCCTCTCTGACTCTCACAATAAAGGAAACTTGTGTAGGTTTTGGGCTCAATGAAGCCTTCACTTCTTGTTTGTTTTTAAAAAGGATGCATTGCTATAAGAATTCTTGCTGTCAGAATAAGAGGTTTAAATATAAGATAAAATAAAAATAATTATTTCAGTATTGTATGGTGGCAAATAATTAAGCCCATAGTCAGCTGGTTAGTGGAATCGGAGCCACTGAAATGAGAGACCAGCTTGCTTATATTCTAAACACAACAAACACAAACATAAGACCTTTGAAGAGTGTGTGGACCAACACTTCCCTATTGGTGGATTTCCTGGTTTTATCTATCTGTAAAATCAATAATCACTTGGGTTAGACTTACTGGGCCAGAACCTGACCTGCAGCCAAGGAGCAATCAGCACAGATCAAGAGAAGAATTGCAAAAGTTGACTTGAAAGGCCACCTTTACATTCCCCTGATCTCAGAGTCACTCTACACTGGCCAGGCTCTGGTGTACATTAGAGCAGGCTAGAGGCTGCTCTAATGTACACCAGCTGCCATCAGCTCAAAGGGGCCATTTCAGCAACTGGCAATAAGCTGGGCATAAAGGAGTTCCCTGGCTTTTTCCCCAGCCATACCCCCTATGCCACTAGCCAGGAGCAGTGGGGGGGTGGCATAGAAGCTACTAAAGTGGCTTTATACCACCTCTATGGTAGGAAAAGTCTCCAATGACTAGCTAAGTTAGCTTCAGGGCAGCTTTGCTCTGCCAGCTTTAGACTTGCAAAACTGTCCCAAGGCATTCAAAAATCAGGCCTATTTATTTTGCCTTATAAAACCCCATATAAGACATGAGCCAAACAGGAGTCCACATCATTTTATTGAGGATTTACCATTGCTCAACGTTTTATAGATGACATCTGGCCAAGTTACATCTTACTGCATGACTCTAATAGCATAACATTTAATTTCCATTGTTATATGTAACTAGGGTTAGCATTTATAGCTTCTGTCTCCTGAAACCACATGTAGTAATGAGAATCTAAAGTCTCTTATATAAACACCATGACAAAATGTCACCAATGAGACATGGCTGGCAAAACTTTGTAGTACACGATGTGTTTGACAAGATGGAAGCTTTGTAACCTATGCAACCATAGCACATCAGTGAATTGTTGTGTGAATTAGAGTTACAGTCTAACTTAGACCCACGCATGCTCAAGTTAGATATTTGCACACATTCATTGGTCATGCAGAAATATCCACGTAATCGTAAAGACCCAGATTTTCAAAATTAAGATCTTTTAAAATCCTCTCAAATTTTCATTGAAATTTGCTGACACACAGTGATATCAGTCCTGCCAGATATCACAGAAGTGTGACTGGCTGTATTTGTATACTACAAATTACAGTTGGTCCAAGTACAGAAAACAAAGACTTTGTGCACTTGGTTATTCATAAATTTAAACGATGGAAATAGGCTTCTTTGGATGATGAAGTGGTTTCTTAAGCAGATTTTGAGGGGAAGACTTGGTTAGATATCTTAGTCCGGGAGAAGCTATAAATGAGAAAAGAAAAAAGCTTCCAAAAATTTGTGCAACTTAAGAACTTTTTGACAAATATCTTAAAAATGACAAACTGGTCCAATGCATGTAAATCATTAGGCTTCTCTATACAAATAAGAGAATCTGCATGCCAAGGTAAGAGCGTTATCAAAGTAATCTATTAGTTAACATAACACCAAGAGAGTCTGGAATAGATATTTGGAAAAGTCATGTATGTAATACTATAGAAAGTGCCTAATATATGATATGCAGAAATATACATATACTTGTGTTGAGACAAAAAAAAAAGAAGAGAAATTTTTAAAAACCATGTTGTGATGCTTGACATTATCCAGTACATATTTGCATGCCAAGAATGACTATTTTATAATAGAGTATTTTTCAGGATAGTAGTTCCCATATAAAAGTTATTTGTATGTCACTAATTGCTCCTATATGGAGAAAGTCAGGGAACATCTGATGACTCTTAGAAAGCAGCATGCCCCAATCAGCATAACAGCTGGAAATGGAGAGGTTGACAAAGCGAGGAAAGAATCACAATAAGATATTAGATTTCCTTCAGCAAGAAATTTCTTTAGGATTAAGCAATTGAAAGTAGAAGTCTCAGTGGTAAGTAGAATCTTAGGAATAGATGAATAGCAGCATTTTATCAGCTCAGCCAAATTCAGTGGGAGTACTTGAAAAACCAATGCCAGCTTGAGAGATATTACCAGATATTGTAGTATCCCCCTTCTAAGTATAGGGAATCTCTCTGAAACCAGAATCTCTTCAAAACTGGAATTTTAAGTGTACTTGTTGTACTATAAAACTTTCCTGAGTTCACTAACATCAAATATCAGTTGATCAGCAAATATACAGATTGAAACCTTATCTGGTCTTTTTACACTCATATCACATTCATGCAGCTCTTTATCAGTATCTCTCTTCTGTAGCACCCATAGTACTAGGGGGTAGCATCCACATGCTCCTCTAACTCACTCTGAGGCCCACCCTAGGTCCAAAGGGTTCTTTGTGCTCTTTGTATTGATGGTAGATCTCAGCCCTTAGCTTGCTGGCCTTCTAGAGCTGCACTAGGTTTTAAATATACAGTGCCCCTATACATGAGTATATAGCACCTATATTCTCTGGAACATTAACAACTTCTATACTTAAAAGAAAGCAAGGACAAACCAGTCACAAGAAGGAACAAACACTTTACTAGGGGAAAAGAATAAGCTTCATTTGCATGTACAGGGGAGGGTGGGAACCAGGTAAAGGAAAAGGCAGCAAAATGTCAAGGGATTAGAATTATTATTATTGTATTACAGTAGCATCTACAAGCCCCAACTGAGATTGGTGGCCTGACTCTACTAAGTAGCCTTCTTGTAGCAATTACTTTTTCAAATAGATTATCTTAACTGAGAATGCTCTCGGCAGAAGATTAATACTGCGCCTTTCAGGATATTAAGTTTCAGTTTGCAATGTAATTTTAGTGTTTATACTGTTTTACAAAGTAGTGACTAGAAGGATATCTAGCCATTTTGCAAATCCTTTCTTCTGATGGTGCAGGTAAAGATGGGTGAAATATTTGGCTTGAACATTTTTACTAATAAAATTTATATAGTTGAGCAAATAATTCACAATGAATAATTTGACAAATTTAAGTTCCTTTGCTTCCAGAATATCAGTTCACAGATCATCAGTTCTTCACATTTATTCAACAGTCTTTTCTTAGAAGTATTTTTTTTTCAGGATTGATTGGTCCTGAACATTTTACTGTGAATAGTCCATATTCAAAATTCATGTGGTGATGGCTATTTATCAATGCTCAGATAAGTGGCATGGCATTGTTTCTGTTTGTCTCACTGCATTAATGTAACTCCAATATAAGGAGGTCAGCTTAAAGAAAATATCACAGCCTGGAGTTCTTCTATTATGAGGATTTGAAGGCTCCTGTAAGAGATTTAAACTGATCCAAGTATGCCTAAGGTAACGTGTGTTCATGCTCAATTGAATTTAAATATGCAAGCGTTATATGGATCTCTGTTGCCCAATTCTGCAGCCAATGGAGCTAGAGTGGGACAGAGTCCTCCATTCATGAATAAATCACACCGCTAAACCACACCGCACTGTCTTTTTCTTATATAACTTATGACCCACGTTATGAGGTTGGTGAATCCAAGTACACCTATATGACCACTCTTAATTGCATGAGGTTTCCCTACTGCATTATTACTATTATTTTATTATTATATTTGTACTGCAATAGCAGCTAGAAAGAACAATCCGGGATCATGACACTATTGTGCTAGGCCCTGTAGACAAGTATAAGAAAATAAAGACAGTGCCCACCCCAAAGAATATGCAGCCTCAACTTTGCCAAGATTTAAGCACACATGCTTAATTTCAAGCAGATGAGTATTATCAAAGTAAGTATTTTAAGTAAATATTGTTAAATTGTTCCCTTTTTTTGAACATATGACATTTGGAATGATGTAGAGAAATTACTTGATGTAGCTTTCTGGGCTTCCTGCCCCTCAAACCCAACTACCCTAACATGATGTATAAAGTAGTCAGTTCTTCCTCATTCACTGACTCATGTTATCTGGGGGAATAAATGGAAAGGGCTGCAATTTGAATCAGGCTATCCCTGGCTGCATTCTGAAAATCCTCTTTGAGGATCGCAGCACCTAGATACAATGACAGGAGCTTTGTGAGAATCTGAGACAGTGATAGTAATGAGATGGAGGAGACAGTTCGCTTTCCCCTTTTCCCCCCAAGAGGACTAGCAAGAAGGGATTGTTTCTATCCATGCCATCACAGACTACTACATCTATAATTGTGATGATTAGCAGATGGGGCAGTGATACCATAAAGGTGTGTGGCTGGCAAGAGGTGCTGAAGGCTAGATAGTGATGAGCTGGCAACCTCACAGTAGCATGTAATAGGACAGCGGGATTCAGGAAACTGGGAAGTTTACCATGGACTTCAGTGGAGCCAGCATTCCACCCTTGGTGAAAAGAGAGGATTGAAGAGGCCTCTGTGACATTAGAATCTCCAGTAACCTTTATGGAATTGTTTGTAGAGTTGCTTAGTTTCATTAGTCTTTCGGTTTATCAGATGTGGAATACCAGATGGTATTTGTGTTTCTACCATGTACAGAGAAAATCTAGATGTTGAAGAGAGCTATTTTTCCTTCCTTTTAAAGGAGCAAATCCAAAATGAACATGTGATAAATAAAACTATCATGCAGACTCCACAGTCTGGAGTATCTTTCTGCCAAAAGATGCCTATAAATCTAATTTCAGAGACCTAAACAAATTGCGTGATAATGAAGATACACAAGTCTTCACCATGAGATGAGTTAAATATCTAAATATAAGAATTTTTAAAATGTACAATTAGAAATGAAGGATATCTATACATCTTCATGCCTTCTACTGTAGATGACACAAGGTGTCAAAACCGCAACACTGAGATTGTGATAGCATCAGCAGAAATAATCGTAAACTACCTAGGGTAGGGTATGTCTTCTTCATTACTCGTACAGTGCTTACCTTCTTTATTCATTTATGCATCCGACGAAGTGGGGAATTAACCCACGAAAGCTCAGCCTACAATACATCTGTTAGTCTATAAGGTGCCACAGGACTCTTTGCTGCTTTTACCTTCTTTATTGTGATTCATAGGAACTACCATAATAGAAATACATAATAATGAGTAATTAACCCATCAGCTATCCATCCAATTCTACAAACAATAGCATCCTCTTTGACCAAAAGGGGTTCAGTCAAGGCTGGATTAATTTGGTGATACTTATAATTAGGCTACACATCTTGCTAATTGTTTAACTTGATTTCTCCACCACAGTAATTTAAGTTTTTAGCAAAATTTCAAGAGCCTTAATATTTTTTTGTAGTGAAGGATGCAAAGTCCCCTTCTGTTGAACCTTCTGTTCAAGCTTTTGAAGAAGAGGTGCTGCTGCTCCTGTCTTCTTTCCCCCAACTTCCTGAAAGGATCACATGGTCTAATTGACTTAACATAGACTGAGGGATGAAGGAAAGTCTTGAGTTCTGCTCTCACTTCTGCCAACTTTTAATAATAGTTGGCATTGATCTAAATAAAAATTCATGTAGTTTTTGACATATGCATATTTAGTTTCAAAAAGTGCAGCTTTTTGTGCACATAATTTTTATCACAATAAGGGAAATATTAATTGCCTCAATTGCTTTAAAAATAGAGGGGTTTAGAGAATGAATATGAATAATTAGACTTTAAAGAAACTTCCAGAGAATCTCATGTCTTTATAATGTTCCTCTGATTTTTACTTGAATTCTTTTCCTCTTGTATGAGTATTTTGCCATTCCTTTTAAAGGAATGAATCAACTAGAATAATGTATCTTTGCATAGAAACAAGAAATAATAATGCTGCTAGGTTACTCTTTTTTCCCCCCAGCTTATGTTTTACTGTAGAGTTTATGTTTATGATTTACTGCAAACTCCTCCCTTCCAAATTGATATTAAGTTTTAACTTCTAACTTATGTTAAAATTAATTTTGTATTTTCAAAACTATAACAGCTTCTGGTTTAGATATTTTCTCTAGTTTTATAGAATGTTAATAAGACAGTTCTACTCAGAGTGCACTTTATTTTTTCACTAATAGACTGTTTTCTATTATTCCAAAATAAACACACACAAATATCTTAACCACCATCATTGTTCCTTGGTGCTTTTATTTTGATCCGGAAAAGGGTGCTCCCTACCCCTTTTTTTCTCTGCTACATTGATTATCTTCAGTATTTCTTGTCTAAAGTACTGTCATGGCCTCTGTTTTACAATGGTGTATTTCAAAAGAAGACTGACCTCTTATGACCCCATCAGAAGCATAGATATAGCTGGATTGTACGCGAAGAGCTGATTTCTATTACAATGAACACAAAGAAAGTCATTTCAAAGGGAGGAAAAAATATTAGCTATTTAAACTCTCAGTCTTTCCACTCCCTAATGCATAGCTCTCGCAGGTGGGTTTGAGCCATCAGAAGGGAATCAGTTAGTCTGGGCAGAGGCAGACTCCTGATTCAATGGGAGAACTATTCAGTAGTCAGGGGAAGCACTGACCACCTGCATTAGTATCCTTGGCCCTGGCACTGCAACCCTAATTCTCGCCCAGTGCAGAGGGGAAGCCAGGTGGGGGGAGGGGAGGCACTAGAGTGTGAACCTGCCCCACATTCACCACATAGCAGTCCCACAGGGCTGGGCCCAGATCCCCACTCCAGAAGTTGTCACCTGGTGCACAGGGTCGCAGCACCACTCAGGCTTGGCCATCAGGACAGAGGGGCGGTCAGGCCAAATTTTAGTAAGGATCACTGTGCCACTCAGGTTTGGCACCACTGGTTTCATGATTTCTCTTGCTGAAATTGAACCTATGAACACACACTAAAGCCATCGCTGCAGTTAGATGACCCTTAAATTGTTCCTTGTTGAGGCTGACCATTTTTATTCAACAAAGCCTCCTGCCTCTTCCCTGTCACTGTCCAATGGATCTACTAGTGTCTCCTCTCCTATTAACCTTCCAAAATAATCTTGCCAATTCATTTCTTGGGCTCCACCACCACAATGGTCCCCCTCTGCCCCCCATCCCCAACCTTGCAAGCACCATGGCAGTCTCTCTGCTTCGTCCCAACTACTTAAATCCATATCTCACATGCCATGCACTGCCCTCAGGCATACACAGCCACAGAACGGGAACACTTAGGTTACCAAAGGAACTGTGCACTTGCAGGTTTCATTGATTTCAATGCTCAGGATCTCTGAAAAATCAGACCACTTCTTTTTGGTGAATATGGATTTAGCTGCCAGATCTTAGGTACCCAAAACAAGTCTAAAAATATTGACCTCTATTTTAATTACATTAAAAATAAGAAAAAAAGAAAAGGGGGAATTTGTTGGGAAATGAGTTAAAAGGCAAATGCATTATTTACTACAGTGTATTTCTTTGTATAACCATTTCAGCACCTTATGTGTGGCTGAAATAGGTCCAGAGAAGCTAAATGACTGCATGGCTTCCCCTCGAATGGTTTACTGTTCTTTTAAATTTACCATGCTGTATTACAAGAACTGGTCCCTGAGTGAACTGGCATGTCACATCACTCTATTGATTATAACGTTCTATGGGGGGAGGGGGATGTTCTTTATTCATTGGCAAATGTTTAATTTAAACATAATGCTCTTTGTAACTGAGGTTGTGTTGTTTCTTGTGATTTTGCAGTAACTATGGTAACTACTCATTTTTGTACTGAATAAAAGAGTGTTATAAATCCGTGCAACTTGGTGGCACATAAATTAAGGTTGCCTCCAGGAACGAGCATGCCAGAGTTCAGAGTTTTCCCACTTAGTTTTAAATTGACACTTTCATTCTTGATGAAGAAAGTGCCTGTCTCAGCTCAGGAAAAATAGATTTGTCCCAACTAGGTAGAAAAGGTCATTCAGTTCACTGCACAAAACACAGGTGCTGATGGCTAGCAACCGAGGATTGAGTCAGTGAGGCTGAGAAAAGAAAATATCAGAATTACCTTTTAAAACATGGTGGCAGTAATACCAGCCAAAAAAAAAAAAAAAAAGAGGGGAGGAGGGAGTTAAAGGTGAAACCAGAGATGAAATTTACCTGCTTTCTGTAGAGAACAATCTAACTCCTAGTAATAAGGACACATTTTGACAGCTGAGATGTAGATTGTTGTTTGTAGAATAATTGAAACTATCAGTGCCATCCCCTCGTCAATGCAGCCTTATTCCTTATGATACATTTTCTAGTGCCTAGTCCAGTCCAGAATAAAATTTCAAGAGATGGAGCTTTCATGACTTCCTTTGAGAAACCATGTTTGCAGTGTAGTTTTAGCAATGTTGCTCCCAGGAAATTAGAGAGACAAGGTGGGTGAGTTAATACCTTTTATTGAACTAACTTCTGTTGATGAGAGAGACAAGCTTTTGAACTACACAGAGCACTTCTTATTCCACAGCTTAAAATATCTCAGTCAGTTTTTCTCCCCGAGGTTCAGACTAAATTTTCCCTCTCTTAATTTCATTCTATTATTCCTACTTTTATTAGTTTTCGAAAAGGGACAGAATTTCATTTGAGGTCAAATTTTGCAAAACTTTACAATTTTCCTTTTGGCTTTTTCTCCTATGCATATGTCACCTTACTGCAAGTAAGTCTTTATTTCAAATATATCCAAACTATCTGGGCCTGATTCTTATCTCTCACCTGTGCTGTACTGGTGAAATTCCATTGATGTCAATGGAGTTACTCAGTCTATACAAGTGTGAATGAAAGGAGAAACAGGTTTATGTCTAACTGATATAATAATACATGTATTACATCTCGATTTCTTTTTTTATTTCACAAAAGCTTATGAACATAGGAATTGCCAAATTATCAGAATTTCTAAAATCCAAACTACAGCTTATCTCTAAATTTTACCTTTTTGTACCACCTGAAATAATTCTTTTTTCTTCTTAGGCTGCAACTTGTGTATAAGTATTGGCAGCATTGGCACCTTGCAGGTTTATCCCTTCAGCCTCTGAAAGGCACTATTCATGTACTTTCCTGCTCTCAGTCATGTCTTATCCAAGCTACTCATGTTTAGCCCTACTAATATTTCCTCTTAACCCTATGATTCTGATTCTACTACATATGCATATCAGCAATTCCTATTAACTTCAGTGGCAGCTGCTTTCACATAGGGATTGCATAACTGAGTCTATTTCAGCTTTACTAACAGTACTTTTCAAAATAATGCCTGAATAAATATCAGTGTTTTGGTTTACTTTTCTCCAGATTTACCATATTTGTTGTATTGGATGGTCCCCATCTCTCTCTTTTTTTTTTTTTTTTAAACAGTACAAACATTTTGGTCTGTTGAAGAAATTCTTTCTGGAGAATAGCTCTGAATACCTCTGACAGAAATAGTAACAGCATTATTCACTCTTATTAGAGATGGCACTAGCTATTGTGTGATAGGGACCATACATCCTCATGTATATCAGAGAAATCTTTCAACAAACCAATTTCGCTTCTTTATATCTCTGTGTTTTAGATTCTTACATAATTGGTCAGTGTTGGTGCATTAGTAATAGGCCACAGAAAGGTGAATACCCCCCAAGAGATTTATAGGAAGACTAATGATGAATTAAAGCTAGTTTTGACAAAGCTGCCAATTCATGCACCGTGCTCTCAGGGAGCATTCTGGTTTTAGCAGGTTTGTTGCAGAGTCAGATCACTGCTTCAGTAGTACTCTTAAATCAGGCAAAGCTTAGTGGAGATAATGCCAGATCAAAGCAATATTCCCTGCTCTGATTCACAAGAAGATGCCAAAACTGGGAAGATTTTACTGCCAAAATTCCAGGTGATGCTGATGCCAAGATCTTTCCCTTCAGTATGCCTAGGGTGGCAAAGAATGATGAAGAACCTGATAAAAATACAAGTTCCCCTCACAGGAACTCATCACAAGAGGAAAAATAGGTGTAAGAGACTGAAGGATGGAAAGAGAGGAGGAAGTGTAGAAATGCAGAGAGAGAATATAAAATCATAGTATAAAAGGGAGGACTGCACTTGTGTCTCCCATCTCCCTACCTGTCAAAATATTCCCATTCACTCTGATACCCCTTCATAACCATACACTATGACCTTCCCTTTTTCCTCCATTCATGGGGCAAGCATCCTGGTTTTTCAACCTAGTATTCTATGCCCAAGGCTGGTGAGAAGGGGTGCAAGGAACCTCATTTTGTCTCCTCACTGCTTTGTGTCTGTGCAGGGGCCAGCCACAAACCCACTAGTCTGAACAAGGACCACATGAACTGCAAGACTCCCACATGGGACAGATTAGAGAGAAAGAGTAGGACCTTCACAGCACAGGAAGTAGCACATACATCCTGCACCCCAGAAACATGTGGCAATGGTCCCATTCCAGCATATACTCACCTAGATTTGACCAGAATGCCTTTGGAGATTCATGCTTCTGCATGACCCATCTATAGCTTCTATCAATCTATTTTGTGGTTTTCTGCTGGCAGTCATCACCACAGTGTCTGAGCACAGTGCAAGCTGTGACTGAAAAACTAATTAAAGCCCTTCATGTCAATTGTTACCTTAATGTAACGGGGAAAAACAGCTACAGTTTTAAGGCTTGCAAGTGTTATTTATGCAACTGGTCGAGGGACAGTAATGTTACATGCAGCCCAGTATGTTTTTATATTTGGAGAAGCAATGTGAACAATAAGATACAGCACAAATAGGAGGAGGAGGAAGGCACAATCCAAAGCACTGAGGAGTCAGGAAGAATGAAAGGAAAGACTGATTAATACCTGGCCTAATGATCCATCAGGGGAGGTGTCATTGGGAGAAAGGATACAGGAGGGATGTGAAAGAAGCATTTAGGCATTCCAGATATCTCTGAGAGGACTAAAACTGTCAGCATATTCATAGACATAGATTAGATACTCTATTTATTTTTCTAATTGTATCCATTAGGAGTTTGGATTTACATATTCTAAACAATAAATCCAAGATCGCTTTCTTGAGTGGTAACAGCTAATTTAAACCCCATCATTTTGTATGTGTAGTTGGGATTATGTTTTCTAATGTGCATAACTTTGCATTTATCAACATTGAATTTCATCTGCCATCTTCTTGCCCTGTCACCCAGTTTAGTGAGTTCCCTTTGTAACTCTGCTTTGGACTTAACTGTCTTGAGGAATTTTGTATCATCTGCAATTACAATTGTTTCATGTTCTTTATGTCATATGAAAATGAAATGGAGCATTAATCACTTATACATTAATGAATATAGAACTCTCATATTTTAATGGGTCAGTGGAAAATATTACCTTCTTTAGCAGTTTTGCTTTGGAAAGCACTTCCCAAGTAATTAACTTCAAACAACTGATTTTATTCTATTAATGTGGTTCTGACTAACTAATGCTGCTTCCACACTCAGTTTCCAGAATATTTCACATAGAAATGAGCTGAACAGCAGTGTGAGACATGCTCACCTAGAACTGCTGAACTGTTTGGCACTTCTTTAATCACAGAGCAAAATCACAGTGCCAGAAACCTTTATTTATTTCATGTTTCACATTATGGGGAAAAATCCTAATTCGCTCTCTCTTACCCATACAAAAAGAATAATGTAATAGAAAGTAGCCTTTATATAGTGTTGTACGTCTTCAAACACTTTACAAAACATTAATCTGCAACACTCTGTTAAGGTAGGAAAGTATGTATTATTATGCACTTTTTAGATGTATCTATCTTAGACGGTAACTTATATGGCCTCCATTACCTTAACACTTCACAATCTTTAATGCATTTACCCTTACAACACCTCTGTGAGGTAGGGAAGTACTATTATCCTCATTGTACAGGTAGAGAACTAAAACACAGAAACTAAATTACTTGCTGTCTTGGGATTCTCTGCTCACCACTAGGCTGCTCCCTCATGGCTACATCGGGGAAGCAAGCGCTCCTCTGGTCTGTTGCCACCTTACACCATTCGCTCACCCCATAGTCTGCCTATCTCTCTGTATCATGGGGTGCTCTCTCTCTTCAGGACTCAGCCCTCCAACTAAGTCACTATATAGTCCCCTTCCAGGGTTACCAAAATCCCTCTGGACCAGCTGTCCGGTTGGCATCTCCTACAATCCTGTGCCACTTCCCAGTGGCTGGTAAGAGAACCCAGGCCTACCCACTACTTTGGATTCCAGCCCATGGACCCAACAATCAGCAACCAAAATCTGCACAATCTCTAACCTCACTGCTCCTTCCCTGAGCTGCTTCCTGTTCTGCCTCCCACAGGCTTTCTCCTCCACCATTCTGGGTAAAGCCTTCCCTCGGAGCCAAGATCCCAGGGCTTCTCTCTTTCCCTGAGTTTCCTCCTCCTTCTTCTGCAAGGTCAGAGAGTGACTACTGGCTTTCACACTGCACCCCTTTTCTGCTGCAAACTTCCTGGCTTTATATCTTAGCCAGCTTCTCCCCCCGCTGGGCTTTAGCTGCCATTAGTCATTTTCAGTCAAGCCAGACTCTAGACCAGCTGCAACCCAATAGGCTAATTGGCCCTATCCACATCCCTTTAACCCCTTCAGGGCTAGCATGAGGTGAGCACCCAATCACAGTTGCCCAAGGACACATATAAATAAATTCAATGACAAAAAACATTAACTCAGAGAGAAGGTTGGTGGTATGTCATCCCCTTGCAAAACACTGAGTTGAGCAAAACTCAGATGTCTCAAAACCAGGAAATGCACAGTTAAGGTTGCCTATGCAATCTTAACTCTGCCTTCTTTCAGCAGGGCCCCATTATACCCAGTTAATATACATACCTTTACTCTGCCAAACCTTCATTTTGTATTATCTGCAAATATTACTGATAATATTTGCAGATAACACAAAAATTGAGGGAATGGTATGTAATTAAGAGGATAGGTCACTGACACAGAACAATCTGAATCACTTTGTAAATCTGTGTGCTAACAAACAATATGTATTTTAATATGGCTAAATGTAAATGTATATATGTAGGAACAAAGAACCTAGGCCATACTAACAGGATGGGAGACTCTATCCTGGAAAATTGTGATCGAAAAAGATTTGGAGGTCATGGTGAAAAATCAGCTGACTATGAGCTCCCAGTGTGACACCGTGGCCAAAAAAGGCTAATGTGATCTTTGGATGCATAAACAGCGGATGCTCAAGTAGGAATAGAGAGGTTATTTTGCCTCTATATTTGGCACTGGTGCATCCACAAAGCACAGAAAATTCTAAGTTTAAGTCTCCCCGAAAGTATTCACATGTCTAATTTTTTCTCCCCACAAATACTTAGATTACATTCCCCCAAAACTATTATTGCCACCCATGACTTACAAATTGTAAAAACATCCAGCCTCAGTCCAAAATTCCTTTTTCTTAGTTGAAAACTTGTGATTTAGTCTTAATTCCCTTAATTGAAAGATTCATTCACAGTAGTCAATCTCAATGAGATCTGGGATTCATCCAGTCATTAATACCTCTCAATTTGACGATATAAGGCAGCAGAGGAAAATTGTTTTGTGTGGGAGGTGTCATTTTAACTTGGAAAACCCTCTATGATCCAAATTTGGGGTCATATGGCTAACCACTCCATGAGGCACACCAAGTTTCAAAGCAATCCAATTAACCATTTGGATTTTGGAACACTTATAAGAGTGTAGCTTTAAGCCTATAGAAAGGCAGGAATGGAAACCCTCTAGCCAATTTTCTGTATTGGCACATGTGCATTATAAAAAAATTACATAGTCTTAAAACCATCATCAGTTTGAGTTCCCTAAAGATTTAGTGGATGCCATGCACTACCTTTGGTAAAACTCAACAGATTGAGACCATTTTGACCCACATCACATCAGTAGTTAGATCTCTAGCTCTGCACAAAAAACCCAGCTAGAAATTTTTTGAAAATGTTTTTTTTTTCAGGGCTTATATCTCCACAACCCCATGCTCAAATGACCTGAAATTTGGATTACTAATCCTAACCAGCACCTGGCTGAGGCACACCAAATTTCAAAAGCATTGGACTAAGGAAGTCAATTTTAGAGGACTTAAAATACTCAGACTTTAAACAGAAGTCATGGCACAACCTTAACTATAGCGGCGCTGCTGCCCCACTACAATAACGGTCATATCATATTAAAAATTGAAAAACTCTTCACACACAAGATGCTTTGTAAAGACTTGCAGTTCTATTTTTTTTAAATATGGAAAAAATAGCAATAGTAATTAAAACCTTTATTGATCTCCCTGAGAAATAAATTCCTTAATCCTTGAATCATTTGCTGTTATTTTATAGTAGCTCAGAAAAATTTTAAATATCTGCTACGCCATGTCATTGTACAGCATGATATACAATGGAATATGTAAACTGCTCAGAAAGAGTAATACAAATATCTAGCAGTTTATAATGAAAATATATGTTGTTAAGAACAAAATCAGGGCCAGCTGTTCAGTACAGAAAACAAGTAGTGTGACTCTCAAGGGAGGGGACTAAAGAGGACCAGATACTGGTCTCACTCCAGATTTAGATCAATGTAAATGACTCCACAGACTCCAACTTGTAATAGTTTAACTGAGATCAATGTCCAAACTTATATGATTTGACTTTCAGTTTGTGCTGTATTCCAAAGCAGCATAATTAAATTTTGGTTTCGGCTTAGTCCAATTATATGTCAAAAGACTTAACAACACACCTGTATATTGCACAAACCTTAAATCCAAGGAGAAGACAAGTTGAAAAAATTGAAATGAAATGTGAAATGCCAAAATTATACCAAGAAAAACAAAATAATAAAAAGTGTTGTAGTAAGTGATCAAAAGCCAGACTGGCTCTTTGATGTTCTTATCATCCTACTGTATAAATCTTTTTCCTGGGTAATTCTGACCCTTAGTTTGCAGCCCCTAGAAAAGTTCAGCTGGGAGAAACAGAATTGAAGATGAATTTTTAAAAGCTCATCACCAAAAGCACTATATAAATAATGCACACAGAAAACCCCACAGAAGCTGTGGTTCCTTTCTAATGCCTCAATTTCAGAAGTAGTCTCATTATTTCTGTCTCATTCAGCACAATCTATTAAGCATCGGTATCAAAGATTCTTGTGTCAAAGGCTTTGTACTTTTTCCTTTAAGAAAAAACAAAACTGTTCATACAAAGACTTTGACTAGGTAACTTGTTTCATATATAACACACAGTATGTTTATTCTAGAAAGTCTAACATAGAAAGAACCTTACAAAGAAGACAGAATCTACCACCACTGGAACTTCAGGAATGTTCAGTTCCAGATCAGAACTTCCCACTTGCCACTCAGACAGTAAGTAGGGGAGCACAAAATACAGTTTGCTTACCTTCTGTTCTATATGGCAAAATTTTATTCTACAAACATTGGCTAACTACATGCATTCATAGAAATAGTTCATTCATTAACTCTAGGACATTATCAAATAAGACAGGTAAAAAGACATATAGTCAGAGATTTTCAGAAAACCCTTCCAACACAAGCCTAATGTACTTGCACACCATTCTTATTCAAAGATTGTCTCTTAATATGTTTGTACAGTGCTAAAACAATGAGGTTCAAACCTCATTTGTGCTACTGAACACAGTAACTAAAAATAATGGCCCCGCAATTCACTTCTACCATGCTATGACGAAACATGTTTTTTATATTAATGATCTTTTTCTGTGAGTATTCCAAACTGAAAGTTTCTTCTTCAGCAGCAGTTGATTAATAATATTCTACTCAGGGGCGGCTCTAGAAATTCCACTGCCCCAAGCAGGGCGCCGCCCTTCCCCGGTCCCGCGGCCGGGGCAGAAGTGCCTGCGGACCGTCCCGTGGTCCCATGGCTCCGGTAGAGCATCAGCAGGCATACCTGTGGGAGCTCCGTCCGCGCCGCAGGACCAGCGCACCCGCCGCAGCTATGCCGGCGGGAGCTCAAGTGGAGCCGCGGGAAGAGGGGACCCTCCGCAGTCATGCCTGCGGCAAGTCCGCTCATCCCAGGGCTCCGGTGGACCTCCCACAGGCATGACTGCGGAAGGTCCGCCGGAGCCAAATGCCGCCCTGCCAGGACAATGCCACCCCACGCGCCTGCTTGGCGCGCTGGGGTCTGGAGCCGGCCCTGATTCTACTTCGGAAAATCCCACAAAAAATTGCCTGTTTCAAGATGGCTGCCATCTATTTTTACTCAGAGAGGCTGAGGCCACAGGCTGCACTTGGCAAAAATAGCCAGTCCTTTCATTTTCCCTTTCCTCTCTGCATCCTGGCAACATAGTGTGCTATCTTCTTTCCTGAGAGCAGTTTGACTAGACTCCCATTGAGAATAATATGAGATGATGGAATTTTGTAAGAAGGCAATTCATGAGTTTCTCATACTGAGAAAATGTTATGCTTCAGTCTCTATTGACAGATAATCTTTCAGTTAGGACAAATGACAAAAAATATAATTAAACAAATATTTATTTTCAAAAACTATTATTTGCACCAGATCGACTCAACTGAGGGGTGGAAACTAGGGGTGTATATGTGTGCAGGGGAATGTAGGAAGGAATACAAGAGGGAAGGAGAAGCTAGAGTATATGCTCTGACTGCTTTGTATGTTCCGATGATGCAAAGAAAGAACAAATCCAGTGTGACTGGGCAGTACATTCTGGCTGCTTTGCACCACTATAGAATGGCATAAAGCAGTCGCAGCATTCCAGTTAATCTGACAATAACAATATTAAAAATATTCCAGAGATATTTCTTATCTGCAGATAATTAGAAATATTACATGGTAGCATTCTCCTTGAATTTCTTGTTTAACATTTCTATACAAAATTCTTAATTAATTTAAAAAAAAAAGAAAGAAAGAAAATTCCACCCGGAAAGTATGGGGGGGACGAAATCCAATCTGCCTTTAATAGTCAATGTAATCTAATCTGTGAATACAAATGCTAAAATGCATGAATCAAAATCATGTGGTTATTGCATGGTATCACTGTATGGCAGAGCTAAGGCTGTCTGAGGTTCTCTAAATGTTCATTTCCATACCCTAACATGTTTGGATTTCTTTTGCATTTAATCTTAAATCTCAGTTCGCTCAATTCATAATGCTCATTCATTAGACAATTTCAAAATATCTGTACTATATTTTACCCTAACTGAATCATATTTACTCTCAACTTCAACTCCATTTTAGCACAGTTTTTTGTCTCAGAATTAATAAAGTGGGTTATTTATTTCTTTAGCACCAACAGTGTTCTCAGTGCTGTGTACAATGCACAACAATAAACACCACCCCTACCGCAATGAGCTTTCATTCTAAAGGATAGACAAACCGAAGACAGCACACACTCGGAAACTCCAAGCCAGGAAAAACAGTATTTGGTTTGGTTGGTGGGCATATAACTCCAATAACTGTGAAGGATTGATCATAAAAACCCCAGATGCCTCCTTCCACACTTTCTATGTCACTGGAAACCCCTTTCATTTCTGTGACAGTCTCTCACTGCACCCTTAGTGTTTCCAAGTAAACACACACAAGATGACTTCAATCTAGATACCTGCTTGCAATTTATAGGCCATGAAATAGCACAGTTTGCACACATCACTGAATCTCTGGGGTGCTACTTGTCCTGTTGACTGATCCATAAAGTTTGCATTAGTCAACATTTCTCCAGCTACATTATTGGCACCAACTAATACTAAAAGAGATGTGGGAGCTATTCTAGAATTCAAGGAAGCTCTAACAGCTGGAGCACAATCTGGGATTCACATATGAGGCCTTTGTCCATGCCAGGCTACTGGTTTCAAAAGCTCCTCGCCGACATTCTAATAGTAAAGATAGAATTTCTTTCAGTTACCATCAGAAACAAGTAGAGAAAAGGAAAAAAAAGACACATTTCATTTTAAAACAATTTTCATCATATAAATGATAGCTTCTAATTAAATTATATTTTCTTTTAGGGAAAATATTAAAATGCATTAAAACAATAGATCATGATCAGAAATAATTAGATATAGGAAAGATACGCACTGGATTTTCCTTGAATATTTAGGCACCTCTCTCTGATCTCATGTCGAAGAAAAACTCAGTTCTCACTTTTTGTTTGGGTGCAGCAAAATCAAATTCTTTATTATTTCTCCAGTAATTACCATGGAGGGAGAGAGTGCCATAGGACACAGGGTCCTGGACAGGTCTCTCAACTGGTAAACAATTACATCAAGCCTTTATACCGTTGTTTCAGACAATTTCTAGCAATAATACAGACAGTAAAAAGCAACAAATACATTTTGTTTATACATAAGCTTTTCTGCTATCTCACTAGAAAAACAAGACTGCAAGACTGCATATTGCAAGGTCGTAATAACTTTCACACAATTCACTCTGTCTTACATTATCTTGCTTTCTCACGTCACCAGGGTCACAGTTAACCTAACTCATGCTAACTAACATTCATTAAGATCTCTTCAAAACCTTGTTAATTATTTACTGGCTTCCACACTCATTTAGACCTGCATATCTAGTCACTTAACTGCACATAAATGAAAGAGCCCTGTCACAGAGATCTCAGAGATTTAACTTACAAATCTTGACCTGCATTCAAGTAACACACAGGAGAAGGAAGGAGAACTACCCAGCTAAGTGGAAATGGATCCTGTTTAAAAAAGACACAAACCAGTTAAATTTAATCTCTAGAGAGTTTGGAGACTTTAAGAAGTGAAGTGTGTTAGATAAAGTACTCTGCATAAGATGCGGACTGTGCCTTTAAGTCTGCAAAACAAAAATACTAAATGTATTGAGAATCAACTCAATACATATTTAAGAGCCTGCAGCTCAAACAGGAGAATCAATATCTTTATAAACATTTTTAGACATTATTCTCCATACAGTGAATGATGTAATGAGAACATCAAGTCATTCGTCATCATACTCTTCTCCATAGAAGGCCTGACTCTGCCACCATTACTCTCATGAGTAGAGGACTACCTGTCTCTGTGAGTAACCCCAGTGAAATCAGTGGTGGCCTAACCTGGCGCTAAATAATCTGACTGTGGGATGCCAGAATTGTGTGGCACTCAAATGATTAATTTTTCTCCTACAGACTAGCGTAAATGAAAATGGTCTCAATTCCCCATGCTGAATTTTTTGATTGAAAGCCATAAATGTTGCCTTAGGCATGCTTGAGTCCATTTAAGTCCTTCACAGGAGCCTTCAAATCCTCAAAATATAGCACTAGACTGAGGCATCTTACTACTGTATTTAAAGATTTTTTTTAAAAATCAGGTTGTTTATTTTAATAAGTCTATTGAGATGTGGGTTCAGAAAAATTATATTGATCCAGGCTTTAGCCGTTCATAACAGTTATAAATTGATAGTTTTATTACAGAAGCAGACTTGTACTCTGACATAAAAAGGTGCTTTGGAGGGTGGGGGGCTGTGGAATGTAAATTAAGAACACTGAATATCTCAAAAGTAGAAAAGCACACAATGCAGAAAACATAATGTCTCTTTCCCAGTTTCTTAATATCTGTAGAAGGAAGCCTTTTCTTTTCCTAATATAATTTGAGAAAATAAATAGAACAGCTGACTAGTAGCCTACTGGCACTTTTCTCTTATTAGATTTAATACTTACCAAAGGAATTATTACACAGCCACTCCAAAGATAAGACAGAAAACATATCACTTGGTCTCAAATTCCACATGAGGCTCATCTTCAGAATATGCATTTGGTTTTAGTTTTTCTTCAATGACCTTTTCAGAAGTCTCTCTGCAGAGGTTACATCCCAGAACAGGAAAATTTAATCGTCATGAATGCTCCTCTGTAAAATTGAGATAATAGAATTTCCCCCTTTTGGTAAGCGTTTGAGATCTACAGATTAAAAAATAAACATTATAAGGGCATGAACTTTCAAGGTGCTGAGTGACTCCTGGAGATACTGAATATCTTGTGAATTTGGGAGAAGTTGAATGTACTCAGCGCTTTCGGTAGCTGCTCAGCACTTTGCAAGATTGAGCCCCAATTGTTAATTATGTTTAACTTTTTATCATTATTAACATGAATTTTCCGTACAAGTATTCAGAAATTATAACTTTATAACACTCATTTGTGTTTGATCAGTCTATTATTATCTATTTATTTTGTTCAAATTCCAAATGCTTTTAAATCTTATTCTACCATGAAGAAGACATAAATTCAACTCCTGTTATTTTCAAGTAATTTAGTACTGACTAAGGATGCTGGAAAGAATCTCTAACAATGCAGTGTACTGTCCTACGATAGATACTACACTGAGAGACAAGATTTTTCTAAATTTTAAAAATACAATGGCCATACTGAACAAAGCTATAACTATTGAACTCTCTCTACTCTGCCTCCCTCTGCCTTTTGGCATAAGGCAAAACCACAAAAATTGATGACAGGGATGGAATAGCAATAGAGCACACCAATCTATCATGATGATGATACATTTTTTAAAAAGGATTAAAACTTCAAGGAAGGCTGAGAATGTGTAGTGCTGAGACTGCTTCCTGTTCACTTGGAAAATCAGCAAGCTGACTGCACAGAAGTAAATGTGCACAGCTAGTGTGTGTTTACTAGTCAGGAATTGCCTGAGTTCCAGTTCTTTGAAAAGGAATAATCCAAAAGCTCATTATGGCTGATTTTTCTACCATGCAGCAGAAAAGTAAAGGGAAAAAAAGCCAGTGAGATATGAGTTTGATACTTGTGATACCAGGAAGTGAAAATGATAGCATAAAAGATAACAGCTTATACCAAAGAACTGGATTCGGGAACAGCGAATCCATCTTTTTTTTCACCCAAATGACAAGAAAACATAGTGTAGACTCTGAGGGGGGAAAAACATAGTCTGATTGAAAAATAAAGTATTTCAGAACATAAGAATGGCCGTAGCGGCTCAGACCAAAGGTTCATCTAGTCCAGTATCTGTCTACCGACACTGGCCAATGCCAGGTGCCCCAGAGGGAGTGAACCTAACAGGCAATGATCAAGTGATCTCTGTCCTGCCATCCATTTCCGTCCTCTGACGAACAGAGGCTAGGGACACCATTCTTACCCATCCTGGCTAATAGCCATTTATGGACTTAGCCACCATGAATTTATCCAGTTCCCTTTTAAACATTGTTATAGTCCTAGCCTTCACAACCTCCTCAGGTAAGGAGTTCCACAAGCTGACTGTGCACTGCGTGAAGAAGAACTTCCTTTTATTTGTTTTAAACCTGCTGCCTATTATTTCAGCATATTCCAGAATATTCCAGCCAACAAAAATTATAAAAATATGTACATTAGTAAAAAGCATCTATACCCATAGTCACTTTTAGTTGCTCAAATTTCATAAGATACAAAAATACAGTGAGTTAGTAGTACAGCTTTTAGCACAACTAAAAAAGATGGCGGGTATTCATCCACGATAGCTCATGCTCCAAAACGTCTGTTAGTCTATAAGGTGCCACAGGACTCTTTGCTGCTATTGCTACTTTAGACAATTTCCAGAGGATGCTTTGTGGGATAGGAACGTAGGGGTTAAATTAGATGAAACACAAAGAAAGTTACTGTACTAGCACAAGCAGCCCTCACACGCAAAGGCTATGGACATAGCTGTCAGCTATGACACTGCAGAGAAACATAGAATTGTCAGCCAGAGACTGCAGAGAATTGTTTATTTTGTTCAATAAACCATTTTATATGCTCAGTAACACACTACAGGGTATGCATTCATCAGCCAACATACTCTCAGCAACCCATTTAAAGGGACACTGCCAACTTGAAATAATGAATCTTTTTTAAAAATTAGTTTAAAGAAATAGTTTCAGGTTATATGCCTGCCCCTGTGAATTTTTCTGATTTTATAATCACATTTTTTTAAAAAGTTTCTCTCTCCCATTACTGTATGAAAGATCCACTGGCTATGAAACTATTTTGTGCCATCAATAACACAGTCAAACTAGAACAAATTGGAATTTTTTCTTTCAGTTCAAGAATCTTAGGTGTTATCTGTGGCCAGGGGCGACTCCAGGCCCCAGCACGCCAAGCACGTGCTTGGGGCGGCAAGCCGCGGGGGGCACTCTGCCGGCGCCGCAAAGGCAGCAGGCAGGCTGCCTTCAGCGGCTTGCCTGCGGAGGGTCCGCTGATCCCCCGGCTTCGGCGGACCTCCTGCAGGCATGCCTGCGGGAGGTCCGCCGAAGCCGCGGGACCAGCGGACCCTCCGCAGTCAAGCCGCCGAAGGCAGCCTGCCTGCTGTGCTTGGGGTGGCAAAATGCCTACAGCTGCCCCGTCTGTGGCAAAAATAGATAAAGAAAAAAACAGAAAAAAGTGATTTCGGTGTTTGTTTTTAACTTGACAGCATCCCTTTAAGAAATGTTATTGGTAGGTGAGCATATATTGTCCGATGAACACATGCCCTGCTGTGCTATATAAAAATAATTAAAACGTCAATAATACTATCCCTTTGGTGCCCTTATTAGTCTAACAAGTGCCTAACAAAACTGAAGTATAAGTACAAACTGAAGTTAAATGTTTTGGTGGGACCAACAATCTCAAATTCCAGCAGCTGCTAAAGGAAATGGAATGAGAAGCCCAAACACCAGGGGAGGAGAGAGGAGCAATGAACAAAGCCCCATTCATGTTATCAATGTTACACCTCCCATAAGACCCCCAGGCAGGACAAGCCCTAATGCTCCTGTTTATTTCAAGGGAACTCACTCTCTCTCTTTGGGAGAGGCCTTTTGAGACATACCCTTACCAACCCAGCTCTCCAAGAGCAGGAATCACAGAGCCCAACTCCAAGCCCGGTTCTGCTATAATTTGTAAATTCCTCTTTTCCCCATTCTGAAAGCTTTCCCAAAGTCCCACCCCTGCACACCAAGAGCGGGAGGTGTTATGACTCCCATATATACTCAGTGTAGCCAGTCCTCATTGTGTTATTGTGAATCTCACAATATTTGATGTTTTCTTAAAGCCTCAGCTTCTGGAATTATGTAATTACATGAGATTCTCAACTTTCATTTTAAACTTATTTCTAGCCCTCCTTGTTGCAGAGAAGAGCTGGTAAATGTGAACCTTAGGGGCTCAACAACCAGAAGTCTCAGCTATCTGTCACCTGGGTCTCCTCACTGGCACTCTTTCCAATACTGTTCTCCTTCCTTTATGAAGGCCCAGCACAGCCCCCAGCTGTGTTTGATCACCAGTTATGCCTAACACTCCTCCAGGTCCCACCCAGTGGCCTAGTTCACTCAGGCTCCTGTTAACTCTTTCACTGCCTGTGTGGGGTACATCCCACATCACACCATCCCAGAGCAGAAATTGCTGCTGGCTTTGCTGTTGTGTCTGCTGGAACTGCTGTTGCTGTTATTGCAATGGTAGTTGTTGTTACTGTTGCTCTCCCGGACTTTTCAATTGCACTTTTTAGGTCCATTTTCTATCTTTTGGGCTGTGGCACCTGCATGGGTTCTGCACCACATATAAGCTGGTGGGCTCCCTCACCAGCCCAGGAAGGAATCAGTACCAGTTTCCTCAGGGCACAGTTTATTACTCAAAAACTCATGAAATTACACAAAACAAAGCAGTTCATCTGGCCCAAAGGCCCCTTGCACCTTTCTCAGCCATGGAAAGACAATAGAACCTGGCCCATATACAAGAAAGCACAATAATAATACTAAAAATCAGACATAGCAAGTAATTATATTAACAGAATTAGATACACACATTCACAGAAATCCAGATATCTATCAGAGATTCTTTCAAATAATGTTGGTTTCTTCTTGGCAATATCCAGCAGTGAAATTAGGACAGTATGCAGGGTACGACAGGATTTGCATTTTTATTCAGTTAGTCTACCGGTGGCTATAGGCCAAATACATTTCTTAGGTTACAGAAGAACATTTTATTTCTTTAGAGCAAATTAAAAGATATCTGGAGTACACTAATACTCCAATATTTCAATTGAAAACCATGTGTGGAACAGGACATTATGATTTTTGCAAGAATTCCTTTTAAGTTTGAATGATGCTTTTAATAATCTTTGTTATTCTCTTGGTTTTAATCTTTCTTTTATGGGCCATCTTTTATTGTAGTTCACAAAATCCAGGTCATCCCAGGACAATATTGCTCACCTGGCGAGGTTGAAACTTCCCATATAACTCAGTGGCTCGCTTGGACTATCTATACTTTATCATCCTAGCTTTTCCACTGACTACATCCTTAATAGGATGTTTCATGAACCATCTCCCCTCTCGTTCTCAATTCTGCAGACCAACTTCCTCATCCATGGAAATCACATGACAGTCTGTGGCAACTACATCAATTGCTAAGATGGAAAACTTTTAGGAAATTATTTATATTTAAGTTGCCTATTAATGCAATTTAGCAGGTAGAAATAAGTTGGAAAGCCAGCACCATGCGACCCACCAATGCTCCATAGACTACCAGTGATGGAAATGAGGTTACTCTGGATTTAAAATGGAGTTCAATTTTACCCAGCATGTGCAACTTCAAACAAATACAGCTTTATAATTTCCTCCAGGAGGTTGACTGGAAACCTAATAGAGTAATATAATACTGGAAAAAACACCTCCAGTAAATAAATATAAAGATGGTCAAACAAAATTTTGATTCCACAGCCTCAAAACCAGTCATCCTTCAGAAATACCAGATCTCCATATGCTAATTCACCTTACAGAGAATAACTGGCCTCACTATATGATCTTTTTGTTTCTAACCTCACCTAAAATATAAGTCACATTGCAGAAGAGGCCTGAGCATTTATTTCACAGACCTCTTTAAGGTCTTTGAAAATGAAATTATGGATTAAAAACATGCATCTTTATGCTCATCTTGGTTTACTGACAAAACTGCAATTTAAAAGCATATCTTATTCTCTGCTTAATACAATAACTATAACAGGAAAATATATTTGGTTAAATTTATCAAAACGTTTAAAATAATAGAAAACTTGAGTTTATAGATAAGAAACATTTGGCATAATGGAACAATGACTAGTAATAAGAGATACCTTTTTGTTTACCAGGCTGTTTTCAAATCTGTCTTCCTAACATTCCTTGTCATCACTCAATCAGAAAATCGCAGTGCACCAATCTCTCACATTTAATGGCTAAAAGGATTCCTTATTGTTTTACACTGCATAATCATTTCATAAATGTCACCACACTGAAGCTTCTCGTAGAAGTAAAGAGAGGGGAAATTCATGTTCAGGAGTTATTTTATGGGTTGCAGCAACTCTGAAACCAGCAAGTAACTGTAACCTCTAACTTCCTGATGTATTTTATTAGGATAAAAAATGAAACTCTTGCTTGAATAAAGACATCTTCAGTCTCTGATTATGGTAGTCAAGTCAATGAGTTAATCATAGGTGATGTGATATAGTAACAGCAGTTACTGATTTACCTTATGCAGCATCTGCTCTTTCCCTTCCCCAGAGTTTCTTTACTCATCTTTTCTCATTTTCCTCAGAAGCTCCTCAACTGTACCCTTCCTACAACTGCCATCATCCCCCTGTTGCCAGAGGGAACAGATACATTGGTTGCACCAATCAGTCTTATCTCTACTCAGCAGAAAAAATTATTCAACAAAGACCTGTGTTGAATTTTATGTGTGCTCTTCTACTGCTTGTGTTCTGATAAATTTCTTCTTTGCTGGGCCTTTGTCAGATATTCTGTATTTATAGGCCTTAGGGTCATCAATCCTAACCTAGTTCTTAAGGTAAATTTAGAGGCAAGCTTACTCCTGACATTTATTTATACATACTACTAATGTTTATGCCAGCTCATTACTGTGTTCTGTTTAGAATATTTTCCACTATATCAACATTACAAAATGTAGACAGATTGGAGTTCTCATAATTTAATTTTCTCTATGTGTTCTTTCCCTAAGGTGTTGTCATCAATGGAATCATCACCACTTGCATTCTGTAAAACAGGATAATTTATACCCTGGTGGAAGGTACTAAAATCTGCAGATAAACTATTGCCTGTCTTTTGATTTGTGAAAACAACACATCATTTTTAAGGTATATTATGTCATCATCACTGTGTTATTTGCACAATGGCGGTATTATCATCATTTTATCCAGATCTATTTTACAAGCAAATCTTAACTCATCTGACTTCATTGCCAAAATACAGAAATATATTAATAAAAATGATCTGGATACTGTGACATAATTCATAGAAATCCAAATCTTTCCTGAAATCTAGATTTACATTTACTTGTTTGAGTTGAGAATGAAAGGTGGGTGGAGCATTTTAACTATTTCTCACTCTGTTCACTTTATGCAGAATCAGACTCCAACATCCTTATGCTCAGCACCGTTTTACGCCTTGAGGAGTCCCGTTGACTTGACCCTGTCTATTTGTTGAGTAAAATACTTTACTGAGAAAAGGTATCAAAACCAAACTGGGAATTTCAGAGGAGCCTAAGGGAGTAGGGTGGCCAACTTCCATTGAAACTGGGCCCATAACTTTGAAAATCCCAGCTTTGCTGAACAATGGGAATGCTACAGATTTATGCAGATACCTTAAGATTCTATCCACACTTATTCTATATATATTATAAGTAAGAATACGAATTAGTCATGGAGGTCACAGAAGTCACAGATTCTGTGACTTTACTGGACCTCCATGACTTCAGCTTCAACTGTCAGTGTCAGGGCAGAGCCGGGGCTGTGCATCCCAGACCCATGAGTTTGGCCGAAGCCGGGATTCTGCACCCCCCTTGCAGCTGCAGCAGGAGCTGTGCACTCTCCCTCCCCACGGCTTCAGCTGGGGCCAGAATTGGAACCGTGTGCCCCTGACCTGTGACTTCAGCCAGGGCTGTGCGTCCACCTGACCCCTGTAGCTTCAGCCAGGGCCGTGTGCTTCCACCCTGCAGCTTTGCTGGGACTGTGCACCACTCCCAATCCTGCCGTGGCAGGTGCTGGAGCCAGGGCTGTGCCCAGCTGTGGCAGTGGGGCTGGGCTATCCTCCCTCTCCACCCCCACCCCCACCCAGCCTCTCTCCCTCATCATTATTTTGGCAGACATCACGGACACGTCACAGCTCCCATGAATTTTTGTTTATTGTTCCTAACCTGTCTGTGATTTTTACTAAAAATAACCATGACAAAATCTTACCTTAATTATAAAAGATGATAAAATAGAAACCATATGCAATGCAAGAAAAACTAAACATGTCAAAACCTCAATTTAACATACATCTTTTTGTAGTGCATGAAACGTTACATGTTTCTGATTCAGGGAGTAAGATAAAGTGGCTAATGGGAATTTCAAACATATTATTCTGATAGCATATCTGCACTGGTCAGAACCCTAGAGCTCTGCTATCACAAAAGTATAGTGTGGGGGAAATCTTTAATATGTTGTCTCTCTACTGATTTCTTTTGTTTGATTGTCAGGTCATTATGGGTATAAAACATTGCAACCTTTAAGCCAGTCTCTTAAACTCTTCAGCTGGTTTTTGTACATCCACATTTTTATGTACATCAACTTCCGCCATTATAACAATGAGAGAAAAGTATCTCATATTAACCTATCTTATTCCCTCATATTAAAATGTTAAAAATATACAGATTTTAAAATATAAACATAATGTAAACATTAAAGGGGAATATAAGGATTTTTTTGTGTTTGTCAGGATCTCCTGTCAAATCATCAAAGGCCTTCTTCTGCATCGCTTCTTGCCTGTAGTAAATTCAATGAACCTATCAGGAAACCACAACAAGAATATTCCATGATGGAAAACCAAATATTTCTGTTCACTATTTTTTCCAAATTATCTGTAACATTGGAAAGGCCCATCATAGGCATCCTCACTGCAGTGAAGCTGTAGGATAGCCGAAGGCACAGGACTTTAGTTAAGAAATTAACGAAGAGCAAGAGTTTTGAGTGAACATCTCTAATCAGTTCAACAATGTTCAAATTAAAGCTCATCCTCCAGCTGAGACAATCTTCACAGAGCTTCTGCTTTCATAGCCAATGGAAGACTCCTTTTTGGCCTTATCTGATAAAGCCATTTCTTTCCACAAGCCAGGAGGGACCCATTTATGTCTCAGCTGTAATACAGTGCAGGATGCATACATAGCAAAGATGGTCACCAGATGGAAGACTGCTAATTGGTTATGTCTGCACCAGTGTCTGGCCACCAGTTATCAGACATAGCACAGATCCAATACAGTATAAATAATTTTGGAATGTTACTAAATGTTAAACAAATTATGGTATGTATTATTTATTTCTCTCAATACTAGTAAAGAAAGAGAGTGAAAAAGAATAAAATGATGGTTGACAAAAATTACTACAATGTTAATTCATTAGTAGTACAGTTAGTTTAATATGCAATACCCAGTGATGGGCTGAAAAGATAATGTCGGGATCAAGATTTGATTTAGGCTAGACTTTACATTTTGGGTTTGAGGCTAAGTTAGAACCCTAGTCCTAATGGTGCTAAAATCTTGTGAGTTTAACTCATAAGATTTCTAACATCTTGGTCTGAAAGCTTGCAAGAACAGCCATTCCTTTCAGCCACACCTTAACTGAACATTGAATGGAGGCTCTTTCAAATTTTAGATTGGACTTGGAAAAAAAAATCATAGAAGCTGGTTCTGGTCAAAGCATTTTAATGCTAACATACCTATATTCACCCTGAAATTCAAAGGGATTTTCTATTGACCTAGTCTTGAGCCCTCTCTATCAGTAACAAAATTTGTTACAACTTGCTATTTGCATTTGGTATCCTTGGAAATACTAGAGAGGAAAGAAAAGCCAAGACCAGGTAGTTACTTCAGTTCATACACAGAATAACATACCCTGAGTGGATGGGTGTCTCATGTAAAAGAGAAAAGAAAACAACAAAGCAGCTGCCCCACAGATAAATATTAGAATAGCAGAAGAGTTAAGCTGAATCAGTCACCCTTTACCAACTGTTGCTGATATCTCAGCTGGGAGGAAAAGAAAACAATGACCCACTTATTATATACTGGGTCAATAAGAATGTCAGAATGCATAATCCTGTCACATTTTAAAGTGATATCTCTAGCTGGCTGGAGGATAATTCCATTTTGGAACAATTTTCAAGGTTTCAGCATTTGTTTTCGTTCTGCATTGAAATGAAAACTAAACCTTTGAATATTTTTGTAAAATAGAACTGTGTCAAAACATGCACTGTCAGGTTGAAAAGTCAGGTTTTCAGTTTGGGTGTATCTCTCTGGTCAGATGTGAACAGAGAGACCTGGACCTCAGAAACCTTCCCATCGAACACTTGGTTGAAAATCGACACAGCTCCACAAATGGTTTGGGGTTCAATAAAACAGTGTATTTCAACTGAACTACATTTAGCTAAATATGTTCCCATTAATGATGTCTTAATTTTTCACTAGGTACCACTTGTATGACAAGAAAAGAACAAAAAAATGAAAGAAACTAGTGACTTCCTAAATTAAAGCAGCATCCAAGAGCACTTTTTTTGTGGGTCCAGTGACAAATTCCATCATAAACCTGTTTCTGAAAGGCGTGTCATTTTCATTTACAGCTTAACATATCTCAGCTTAAATGTGCTGGGTTCTTTTGTTTTTTAATTTCATATAAATCAGTTTGGCTTTATTTTAAAAATAGAAAAGCAAATCACAGTATTCGGTGGCCTCAGATTCTTTTCATTTGCATTCCACTAAGTAAACCAATAGCTTTGGCCAAAATTGTCCTCCTGAGATCCATGTACTAGATTCTCTAAACATGAATCTTACTCACTCCACATGGCAGATGGCCCAGCCAACTATGCACCACTTACCCGACCCCTCCTATAGATTCCCTGACAGGCACTCCACAGCTCCATGTCCCTGCTGGGGAGATGGGGTGGGGCTGGGTATGAGGGTTGAGGAAGGGGAATCACAATCTCCTCTCCAGCTCCTTGGAAAAATACCTGGAAAAATAATACAGCCAGGGTTACATTGTTATCTGCAGAGCTCCCCTTCAGAAGTCCAGGAATAATGATAGCCAGGTGGAATCCCTACTAGTGCTGATTCAATAGGCCCGTGCTGCCAGGGAGCCAGCACAGATGGCCCTGGCCTTCCCTTGGGTCTTTAAAGTTTGGAGTGTGCTTCACAGCCTTTTCCTCAAAAAGAGAAACGCCATCTTATCAGTGGACCAATGTGGGGAAATCTCTGTGAAGTGATCCTGATAGAGATTTCCTCCCTCAGAACACCCTCTCCATGGCAAGACCTGCAGAAGGGGGATGCTTAAGAGAGAGAAGTTTAGCCCTGACAGAAAAGCCCTATAGAATTTAATAGTGATGAGACCAGTAGGGTTGTGTAGAAATATAATAGGGTTCTATGGATTTTTTTCTAAGAACCTACAGAATTGAATTCAAAATTGTGTCCCTACTATAGAATTTTATGGGGTGGCTTTTAAAATTAAATCTGCGACTTTTTAAAGCACAGAGGATTTATAGCAGGACTTGATTGCAGCCTTAACCATCCAGATACTAATGTTCTCTCCCTAAATACCACCATGATTGTCTACAATCACCCTGTGCATGTTTCTGTCACACTGCTGTCAGATAATTCTATAATTTATACACTCGACAATATTTTAAAGGTGGCATTTTGGGTGTCTCTAAAAAACTATTAATTCAGCTTTATGGAAAAGTCAACCCTTAAAAAATTTAAAAAGAGAGACCACTGAGAAGTGAATTGAAAAATTAACCATATAATGACCACTTTAACTATGAAGAAAATCATATTTTTAAGAATAAAGTTTTCATGTGAAAACATTCTCTGTCAAAGAGGGCTCAGACATAATACTTCACACATCAGTTTTGGTGACAAATATTTATGTTGGTTGTATTTTTTTCCACTGATGTCTTCAAGAGAATCATGATAGTTTTCTAATAATGGCAATTAAAATCATTTCACAGTTTCTACCTTTGAAAACTGCTTCTTGTATGAGCCAATATCAAAATCTACCAATGTTTCAAATTTCAAAATATAATGTAATATCACGAGGTTGAGAGTGGGAGACAAAAGAAATATTAGACAATATGCATTTGTTCCCAATATCTACTTTGAAATGTATGGCTGTATGATTTATCTTTATGATAATCTCACTTTCATTAATGCAACAGCTCCAGTTCTGGTGCATCAATTTATGAGACACATGCATTCACTTCCTTCAGTCTTAATAAATCTTTCATCGCAATAGTGTTTTCTAAGAGATGTACTCAGAGTAATTTTAAACTTTAATGCAAATGTATTGTACAGGAAACTTCCATTGACTACACCACTTTTCTGTCTGTCAGCTGAACAGTTATTATTCGTATAATAATTTAATACATGGTTAAGACACCTGATTGATATACCCAGTCCTCGGTCCAGTTGGTCCTACTGTGATCACAATGGACTCATTCCTTATGATGAGTTATTGGTGACATTTGTGGATTCCTGTTCATGTACAACAGACAATTTGTTTCCCATACTTTAAAATACCATTTCCTTTTTTAAATACCAAATGGAAAACTGTTTGTATTTGACCTACTTTTTTTTTTTTTTTTTTTAGTAGTTCAAGGAGCGGGAGTGCTTTGCTACATTAGGATGAACTTACGCACATGCTTAAAGTTGTGTGCTTAAGTGCTTTGCTATCAAGGCCTACATTCAAACTGCAGGGCCAACTTCTGCCCCCTTACAGTAACACCTATGCAACCCCACTGAAAGCAATTAGTTACAACTGCACAACCACATTAGAACAGTGGGGATACAAGACAGTGTAACAGAAATAATCTGAGGACAGTGGTTATTGTAGCAGAGGAAGACCTAATTAGAACCCACAGAGTCTATTTTATTGATGTTAATGATGATGGATGTGTCAGAATATATAAAGTGGTATACAATGCAGAGTATTCTGAAAAAGTAGGCCCTGCAGCATCTCAATTGAGCACCAAGATGAGCTGACACTTTTGGCAATTTTGGCCTTAATCTCATGCCTCAGTTGCCATGTGTAAAATGGGAGAATACCTTCACCTCATCTCCGCAGGCTATTGGAAGACCAATTAATTAATATTTGTAAAGCAGTAATATACTAGCATGGAAACACATAGAAAAGCCCAAAAGAAAATTAAAAATGCTGAACTCCTTGCAAGGTCTGGATGATATGTAGTAAATATTGAATGGGGCCACACATTTAATGAGGAGGATAAAAAGGCGTATTGAATAGCTACCCATTTAGCTACCCATTTAGGGAGCAACACCTATTGCATATACTAAATGAGACAGGAGTCCTTTGGCAAAAAATTGTATGTGCAATTAAGACTATTATAATCCATACATACAAGGGGGCTGAATTAAGGTTGTATGGACAATCTTAATTCTGGCATTTTCTGTGCCTAACTTTTATAACCTTAATATTCTTTACAACCTCGGTGTTCTTGTAACAGCTTTTATGTTTGTTTGGGTTGAGGTTTTTTTTGCATATTTATTACATTAAAAAAATACAAAAACAAAGCTATAGAAGAGCTAAATGTAATTATTACTGTTAAGCCAGGAATTGGGCAACTATATTACCTCATAATTCCATTTTGGAACAAAGGGTTTCCCAAGAGTCTCATAACAAACACAGGGGAAGGGGACTGATTTGATTGTAGGTTTTTACATTTTCCCTTGACTTCAGCTGCAGTTGTCAGTAGCATGTCTGTGTATGTGGGAGAGACGCAGCAAAAACACCAGTGAAGGCAGCAAGGAAGCCAAGGCGTCCAAAGAAACCCCGGTGTGACCCTGACAAAAGCTAAGAGACAGGTTTTGGGTAAAGTGCTGGCTGAAAAAAGGCTTGGAAGTTGGAACTGTAATCAAAGAAACTGTCTCCTGCTACTTGATTCCTACTACGTTCAGGGGAACAGGCCTTTGTGTACATTCTTTGTACGTAAATAGGGTTGCAACAGAAATACCCAACTCCATCATCAATTTCTCCTCCCAATCAAAACAACCCACGAGACCCAAAATTGCTTAGATCACAAGGAGTAATGTTAATACACAGACAACATGACAATTTTACAGTGATGATGCATCTCAGTTGTAGCATTACCTAGCTATAAATGCATATTAATGCTAGTTACAATTACAGCAAACTTTCTGCTAGGAATCACCAAAGATCTGCTATTAAGGATGTAGCTAAATGTATGTCACCTTGTGACAGAGTACACAAACCTCACACTAGTAAGGGACGGGTTAGGCGGCTGCTCTGGGCCGAGGCAGTCCCACCTGCAAAAAAATGCATGGCTTGGAGGAGGAGCTCAAAAGGGGAGCAGACCAAGTCAGTGAGGCAGCAGTCAATGAAGGTGAGCTGACCTAAAGTCTGAGTGCCTGATGCCTTCCAGCAGTGTGGCCAAACCCAAAGGGAAAAGAATTGGGATTTGTAGGAGGTCTGAGACTTTACCTTTGATTTCCTGTTATTTGATGTCTTTACTTTACCTATTGGGAAAGAGGGGATTGGTAGGAAGTGATCCAAGGAGGCAGCAATATAGTACTTTGGTGGGGCAGAATGTAACTTCTTACACTTGACCCTGGACCCAGGAGAGAGGGTGGGCCTGGGTTCCCCTCCCAATCGCTAAGGGGTACCCAAGGCAGAAGCAGACCACTGATACAGGGGGAGAGATAAGGCCCTGAAGAGTAAGACCCTGAGACCTTGATCCTGGAAAGACCCACAATTAACCCAGAGGGTTACCCCATTGTTGGACTCTTTTTATGCCTCTAGAGAGGCAGACTTAAAACACGTGACCTGGCCAGAGGTCTGAATTATAGAAGGGCTGAATCTCTGCAGGACCAGAGTGGCTGTCAACAGGAGCTCCTGGAGAGAAGAGGACCCGCCAAGCCCTTCCTGACCACTGGGTGGTGCCTGTGGTGAGCAATATCTCCTCCAGGACCCTGCAGGGCATCAGGGAGATAACATAAATTAAATTTGATTATCCATATTGACCTAATTTCTAAGGCTCTTGAAAAATCACTCCAGCTAACCTTGGCCTATAGCTCATGACACTACCTGGTTAAGCAAAAACTACCTGGGACATTTTACAGAGGTGAATGCTACTTAACTTGACCACAGTGCTAGCTCCAAAGACCCACAGTCTCAGACAGTTATCAAAACATATAGCTCCCATACAGCATTGGAGTGAATGGGCAACCAAATGGCAAATGAAATTTAATGTGGATAAATGTAAAATAATGCACATTGGAAAAAATAACCCCAACTATACATACAATATGATGGGGGCTAATTTAGCTACAACGAGTCAGGAAAAAGATCTTGGAGTCATCGTGGATAGTTCTCTGAAGATGTCCACGCAGTGTGCAGAGGCGGTCAAAAAAGCAAACAGGATGTTAGGAATCATTAAAAAGGGGATAGAGAATAAGACTACGAATATATTATTGCCCTTATATAAATCCATGGTACGCCCACATCTCGAATACTGTGTACAGATGTGGTCTCCTCACCTCAAAAAAGATATTCTAGCACTGGAAAAGGTTCAGAAAAGGGAAACTAAAATGATTAGGGGTTTGGAGAGGGTCCCATACGAGGAAAGATTGAAGAGGCTAGGACTCTTCAGCTTGGAAAAGAGAAGACTAAGGGGGGACATGATAGAGGTATATAAAATCATGAGTGATGTTGAGAAAGTGGATAAGGAAAAGTTATTTACTTATTCCCATAATACAAGAACTAGGGGTCACCAAATGAAATTAATAGGCAGCAGGTTTAAAACAAATAAAAGGAAGTTCTTCTTCACGCAGCGCACAGTCAACTTGTGGAACTCCTTACCTGAGGAGGTTGTGAAGGCTAGGACTATAACAATGTTTAAAAGGGAACTGGATAAATTCATGGTGGCTAAGACCCATCCTGGCTAATAGCCATTTATGGAAATAATGGTGTCCCTAGCCTCTGTTCGTCAGAGGATGGAGATGGATGGCAGGAGAGAGATCACTTGATCATTGCCTGTTAGGTTCACTCCCTCTGGGGCACCTGGCATTGGCCACTGTCGGTAGACAGATACTGGGCTAGATGGACCTTTGGTCTGACCCGGTACGGCTGTTCTTATGTTCTTATGAATATAAACTAAAGCTGACATTGAAATGTGACTGGTACTCATTGAAGCATACTCCTATAAAACTTCTCTTCAAAATGGGCCTGATCCTGCATTCCTTACTCAGACAAATCTCCTATTTGCTTCATTGGGAGTTTTTTGTCTGAAAAAAAGAAATGCAAAATCAGGCATCATAATAGCTTTGTAAAGAAAAATAAACTTCTTCAAGGCAGTTGTTTGGTGGAATTGAGGAAATAATGTCCATCCTGTTTAAACTGAGATAAAAATAAAATTAGACATTTGACAGTAACATATTATTGAGATAATCTGTCATTTTCTTTGGAGGATTTCCTCCGTGACAAGGCACAGCTGTCAAAGCTTCAACAGAACTTGGCTTGTTTGGCACAGAACCCAGTCACAATCTGCAGTTTGTTGAATCCTTTCCAATTGTAGTTCCTATTTGCCGCAAAGGTAGTAGACATACTGGAGGAGCTCCAACTGAAACAGGAAGCAAGGAGCTCTCAGAGTTGCAAAAATTCTGAGGCTGTCAAATGCTCCATTAGAATCCCACAGTGAATTAAAGAAATGCTGCTTCAGGCGTTTCACAAACCCTTCTGTGGAGCTCCTCTGAAGCCTTCAAAATACATGGCAAGAACTAGAAAACAGAGATATCAGACCTTCAAAGCAATGATTCTCTGGGATCTGCAGACATCTGCATTGGTCTAACAAACCCGTGCTTCTGGACCAATTCAGAGGAATGCTAGATCAGAATGGCAGGCTACTTTGTGAGGAATTTAAATTCTGGAAGCTCTGGGCACCACTATATGTTGTAACTGGAGCTAAGCAAATAATTCATAAGGAATAGTTTATTCCAAGGTATTGATTTAGCATCTTTGTGCCCATAGCATAACAGCAAGCAGATCACAATTCCTTTAAATTCATTACTCAGATTTATTAAATAATTGTTTTTGATGTTGTATTTCTATTGTTTAATATAGTCAGAATTCAAGCTATTTTTAGTTGTGATTGGTCAGATAAATCACAGGATGTTTTTCCTCTTCTCTGACTTGGATGAGTCCATGAGCATTTCCAGCATGAATATTTGAGTTTCTGAATTTCTAAAAGTCCAGTTCCTCTAATACTGTCATGTGCAGCCTTGAATTTTGGTTCTGGGAACATTTTTGATCATTGAAGTGTCGGAGAAACAAACCAGTTTGAAGCAAATTCATTTCATAATTCAAAACACATTATTTGTCCAGTTTTAACTATAACGAACTCCAAAAGCTCAAAACTTTAAAAAACATTGTTATTGTACACAAGTGAATAGAAAAGATTACATCTCTTTTGTAACACTCTCAGGCCAAAGATTTCAAAGTGGCGTATGTTTTGGGAGAGGAAGGTGTTGTTAAAAGTGCTGGTGAAAGGTGCCAGATGGGCAACTATTTTTTCCCATAAAGCAAATACAAGGAAAATGCAAGCTTCCCCACTAATGTGTCTGAATCCTGATCTAAAAATCACCTCTAGGGGTCAGATAGAAGTTCACATTCCGCATCCATGCAGCGCCTCTGCTGAGACTACAAACCAAATTGCTATAATGGTATGAAGATAGCTCCATTAAGAACTGGAACAAAGAACCATCTCGTTTAACCCATGCTGCTGAACAGCTATCAAATTATGATAATTTTGGTCACTTTTGGTGCTAGATTTAAACATTTATAAGATTGCCAGATTTTAAAAATGTGGTTCCTTTAGATTAGAAGAAAGGCTATTGAGCTGTATCTGTGATCACACAGAGAAGTTACTTTTGCTTTGAGCTACAGTATTTGGTGCATGACTATATGTCACAGTGAATACCTAGCTACCTCAAGCAAAGTGCTTATTAACATGAGCTCTCTTCCTCCTCTAGATTAAACAAATCTATATCTGTGAATCTGGAAAGCAAAATGGAACTTCTAGTCAGCCAGCTTGCCCATCTGTGAAATTAATTAACCCACCACAGAGCCAAGATCCAAGACTTTCCCGCAAAAAACTGCAAATATTTTCTGATTAACTACATCCATAGTGTGTAAGATCAACCACTGATTTAAGGTCCCCTTTTATAGATGAACATTTCAGCTACCAAGTCACAGCAGGTGAGATTTTCAAAAAGTGTGAAAGTAATTTAAGAGCTCAAGTCCCTTTGTGCCAGTACTAATTTCTTTTTTAATGGGACTTGAGCTCCTAAATCACTTAGGAACTTTTGAAAATCCCACTCAATGGATTTAAACTTTGAATCTCCTGGCTTCTGTTGGTTAAACCAAATGTTTGTCATTATTTTAAAATAGTCTTTTGGGGATGATAATAGTCTTGACATTATCTATAAGGGACCTGTGAATCATTTTGTCACATCAAAAATCTACCACAAAATTTTACATGAATGACAACCCTTGTTGCCAGTCACAGATAGAGAAGCATGCTCTCTTCAGGATAACACTTGACTCGGGTGGTCGAGATTCTAATCTTAGCTCTAATATGAACTTCCTGTTTGACCTTCAGCAAGTAATTTGGTGTCTCAGTGCTTCAGTTTCCCCAACAATAAATGAGGGATGATACTACTCTGCCTCACAGGGGTGTTGTAAACCTAATCTCTTTAAAGCTTTGACATTCTTGAATGAAAAGGTCTATATAAAGTGCAAAGTGAAATTACTATACATTAGCCTCTCTGCTCAGTGAGGCCCAAGACTGGAGTTACAAGGAGTATTGTGGGGTAGAACTAAGATCTATAGGGAAAGATATGTGGAGTAGTTTACTTGGGTGCTACCTAGTGTCATGAATCCCTCGCTTCCATGAGCAAACCTTCTCACAAATACACTTTCTAAAACAGTCTTAAATATTTTCTAAAGGCTAAATAAAGTGCAGATCCCAGACATTTAGGCACAACAAATTAAGTAGCAAACTGTAATCTATCAAGCAGATTTGAAAAGTAAATTTCACCTTATATTCGGATTATACAATAGACAGCAATTACTAATCGTAAAGAGTTGGTCTAAGACCTTAAACCTGAAAAAACACATGTGATTAATTTTAAGTATACAAGTGTACTATTGAAATCAATCACTTGATTGGGGCATAACTTTGTAAACATATTTAAAAACAGAATTTGTTAAGGTACTAGAGATTTGATGAAAATGCATATTTAGTTCCTGAAGAATTTTGAATTTCTGATCTTTAAAAAAAAAAACAGATAGTAGTCAAACCATTTGTGTGCCTAGGAATCTATACATGTTTTGTGCCTGTCAGGAAGTAAGACTTACTTTTCCACCCAATTCTGATCACTGTTTTATTTTGGGATGTGATGATGAATTTGTTATTATGGCTGGGATTCCCATGTATATTGGATACAACACACAATCTTTTTGTGCAAGAGTAAAATTGCTTTACAGCACTGAACTAACAAATCATGTGCAAAGAAAATAACTAGTGAAGTAAGCAGTTCTGTCTGCTGAGCTTTTCATAGTTGGATGCTGGCAATAATTGCTGACCGTTGCACTGAGAGTTATTGCAGTGCTGGTTGATGGTGCAGCAGCAATGTACTCCTGATAATCCTAACACAGTAAAGTGAATGAAATTTTCTATCTTGCTTCTGGGGAAGAGCAGAGAGATTTATTCTAAATCCAGACCCTTCGTTAATAATTTGTTTGATTTTTAAAGTTTGCACTAATTAGTTTTGGCTACTTGAATGTTTTTTTTAAATTATAATATACTAATCTCATCTAACTTTGTTATTGATTTCTGAACTCTGAAAGTACAGCTGTGATAGTGAAAGTACAGAGATGACTTGAAAAGTTGAAACAGCTTTGAGTTCTTGCTTTTTTCTCCAAAAAGGACCCTATGAAAGAAACATTCAATGTCAGTTGATTTCTTAGTCTTTAAATAACGAAGATCCTATATATTGGAAAGATACAAAGAGTAACTCCCAAATGAAAAGTTTATGCTAGAGTTAGTTGGGAAACTTTTTTTTTTTGGGCCACCACAGGAAATGTAGATGAAAGCATAGTTTTGCTTTCATATCTATCAAAATGTTTTAGGGTCTTGTGAAACAAAAAACTAATCCCACAAAATGTTCAATTTTAACCACAGTTTTAGGTTGCTGAAAAACACAGATTTTGAGATATGTAAGCAGGGGGATGGGATGGAAGGGGGTTGTTTGTTTTAATAAAAACTTGAAAAAATAATTGAAAGCTAACATTCCCAGGGAAATTTTTGTTTCAGCAAAAAGCCATTTTCCACTGAAAAGTATTTAACATAAAATGTTCAATCCACTTTAGTTAACACAGCATCTAATGGCACAGTATAAGGCAAACTTATTTTTAGTTCACCTGGATAAGATACTACTTACAAAGTATGAGGTTTCAGGTTCTAAACCTGACTTCAGTAATATTACGTCTGCTCTGGAAGGTGTAAATTCCAGCTCGAGTATATTTACCCATGGCACCTTTGATCAAGCTAGCACACTAAAAATAGAAGTGTTGCTGTCGGAGCCCAAGCAGCTGGACAAAGTAGCCGCCCCAAGTGCATACCTAGAGCTTCAGACAGGATTGTACTCAGGGCAGCTAGTCCCTCCTGCTGCCCACACCATTTCTAAATTTAGTGGATAGTTTGATTAGAGCTAGAGTGAGTATATCTACTCAACCTCAAAATTATACCTTTCAGCTCCAGTGCAGACATATTCCAAAATGCTTGTATGTACAGCAACTGCAGGTCATGTCTGGCCAGTAGCTGAAAGAGAATGTAGAGCTCAAGAGAAAATGTTTTAAATTCCAAGGATGATTCTCCCAGTCCTTCTCTATCCCCTTCTCCCCAAATAAAAGGGCTGGAATAGTGTGAAGAGGCTCAAGAAGACCCAGCTGTAGAACCGGGGGAATATTCGCCCGGTGCAGGCATGGAGCGAGACAGACCCCTCCTAAGTCCTGGTGTAAGGGATGGACTGGGAGTGGGAGGGGTGTACTGGAGTAGGGTTGTGAAGATTCTGGAAAGCACTTCTACCCACTGGCTGGTGGGGAGACCGCCATAACTTAGACAACCTTTAAGAAGTGTTTAGGGGCTGCTTCCGCCCCAGAGCAGCCCAGGATCAGAAGGTCACAAAGTTGGCTTAAAGATAGATTAGCCCCAACTCCCCTGGGCTGTGAGTTCTGTGCGTCTTACAGGTGCAGCACTGGATCACGCCTTTTATTTTTAAATAACAGAAATAACACTCTGATTACCTTTTCCAGACCTGAAGAAAAGCCCTGTGGAGCTTGAAAGCTTGTCTCTTTCACCAGCAGAAGTTGATCCAATAAAAGATATTACCCACCCATCTCGCCTCAGATCCTGGGACCAATACGGCTACAACTGCAAACAACAAAAATAAAGTCACTTTTTAAAAGCTTTCAAATCAAGCTGAAGATATCATGAGTCAGCAAGTTTATTCTAGTTATATCCAATTTCTGTTTTGTTTTATTTTAAAGGGAAAGCATTTTGAATAGTGGAAATCAAATAGGATAGCAGGATGGACTCAGGTTTTGTAACTGAACAAACAATCGCACAGCAATCGTAATCCAAAGCTAGCACCAATGTGGGGAGTGATGGGGAAGACAGGGAGTAAGAATACCACCAGTGATGATTCATCCTGATTTTTTATTCTTTTTTGTATGATGCTTGGAGTGTACATTCATGGATCTGGTAAGAAACCTATATATAGTAGAATAGAATGACTGCTCCAAAATGAATTATCTCAGGGGAGGGAAGATGTAGTACTCATAGTTTAAAGCATCTCTTAAGGATGGAGGTAATTTGCAATAAATTTGAAAATTGTTTCTGTACTATAATCCAGGATTTTTTATTTTTCTTCACTATAACCATTTAGTCATAATTAAAATTGACATTTTCACACACTAACCTTAATTTTAGCTGCAAAAGAAAACAGTACCACTTCATCCAGCAACATGGTTGCAAACTAAAGGAAGATAATATACCGTATATACTCGTTCATTAGCCCATTCGTTTACAAGCTGACCCCCTAAAATGGATAGGTAAAAATTAGCAAAAACTGTATGACCCTTTCATAAGCCGACCCTGTATTTCAGGGGTTGGAAAACTTTGGCTCCCGGCCTGTCAGAGTAAGCCACTGGTGGGTTGGGACATTTTGTTTACTTGGAGCATCTGCAGGCACCACTTCCCACAGCTCCCATTGGCTGGGAACGGCGAATCATGGCCACAGGGAGCTGAGGGACTCCATGCCTGTAGACGCTCCAGGTAAACAAAACAACAATGGATTAGATTTTCAATTCAGTGATTCCATAGAGCAGGGATCGGCAACCTTTCAGAAGTTGTGAGCCAAGTCTTCATTTATTCCTGGTAATTTAAGGTTTTCATGTGCCAGTAATACATTTTACATTTACAGGGGCTGGCGGATGGAACCCCAGACTGGCAGCAGGCTGAGCGGACCAGCGGCTGGGACCCCAGGCTGGCAGTGGGCTGAGCTGCTCAGCCTGCAGCTGGTCTGGGGTCTCGGCCGCTGGCCCCGCTCAGCCTGGGTCTTGGCTGCCAGCCCCACTCAGCCCGCTGCTGGCCCTGGGTTCCATCCATCCAGGCCAGCAGCGGGGTGAGCGGGGCTGGCAGCGGGGACACCAGGCTGGCAGCAGCATGCCACAGTAAATCGGCATGCATGCCATAGATTGCCGACCCCTGCCACAGAGTTTAAAATCATCACATTTTGGTGTAGACCCATTTATAAACCGCCCCTCGCTCTTTGACGCATCAATTTTTTATCAAAAATATTCGGCTTATGAATGAGTATATGCGGTAGTAATTTTACATGCTGTACAAACAACAGTGCCACCTCCTGGGCATTTGAATTATTTACAAATTCTATCACATCTACAAATCAAAACCTGTCTTGTTTATTTCTACCAGTGCTTCAAGGAAGAGCTACAGAAAAACACACACAGATATTGAGATAGCATCATTATATGTTTTACTATTTCATGCTGTAGTTTGCAGAGTTAATTTACAAAACACTCAGGGTTAGATTTCCCCAATCCTTCCCACACTCTCCCTGCCCACCTTCCTGGGCAGAAGGTCTATGCTTCATGGAGGTTGCTTTTTTCCCCTGTAGTGTCCTGGGAGTACAGATGGGAAGCAACAATCTTGCCCTTAAATAGTAAACACTCAGATAAGTGTATTTATCTGTATTTTTAGCACCATAAATGTGCATTGCACTTAATAAACAAAAGTCCCTGCCCTGAAAAGCTTGCAGTCTCAGGACCCAATCCCACAAACACTACTGCCCACAGAGTTTACTACTCTGAGAAGTTCTATTGACTTCATTGGGACTACTCACTGTAATAAAGGACTGTGTCTGGTAATAAGAATTTGCAGGATTGAGCCATAGGGTCATTGGGAGGAATAGCTCAGTGGTTTGAGCATTGGCCTGCTAAACCCAGGGTTGTGAGTTCAATTCTTGAGGGTACCACTTAGGGAGCTGGGGCAAAAATCAATACTTGGTCCTGCTACTGAAGGCAGGGGGCTGGACTCAATGACCTTTCAAGGTCCCTTCCAGTTCTAGGAGATAGGTATATCTCCAATTATTACATAGGTTAGGGGTTTGTTACAGAAGTGGATGGGTGAGATTGTATGGCCTGCATTGAGCAGGAGATCAGACTAAATGATCATAATGGTCCCTTCTGACCTATGCGTCTATGACTTCATAAGAGATTGTAATAAACCCGGCAAGGAGTTGTAAGACAAAGAAATGCTACGGCAATATGAACACATGGTTTCTTTGGCCAGTGAAGCGCACACATCTTTTTCTTATTACTGTCAAGCCAACAAGCGTTGGAAACAGTTTGTTGCTATGGCTTTGTCTGATGGTGCTCTTGAATGATGTGTGATGTCCACCACTGTTTGTTACTGAGCCTATGACTGGATGGTAAAGACAACCAGAGAAAATACGTCTAAACTTAACTATTGTCTCTTCATTGTCAATTAAGTGATTTCCTATAGACCATATGACAATATTCATTAATCAGTGTCTTTTGTCAAAGTTTGCAGGACCCTTTCAACATTCACCAAATACTGTACTTGATATATTATATGTCAGAGAGTCTTTCATATAGTTCTACCAACTTCCCTTTCATTCATATGAAATCGCTCAAGATAGCTAGAATGTGTCTGGTCTGAAATAGCATAGTCACTGTAGATCATAATTCAAGTGCACTAGCACTTGCTAGCAGAACAATGAGACAGAAGGGAACTTGTATAGCATTTCAGGAGCCTGCACACATTATACTTGTGCCCTTCCCAATGTTTTAGACCCTAGGAATTCTGAATTAACCCACCAAGATTTAAAGGGAGAAAATCAGTTTTTTGTAAAAGCATCTTTGTCAAATTATTTTAAGTTTTTAGGGTTAAATACCTTACTTGGGAAGTTTTGTTAGCATCTCTTTTGAATTTCATTGAACATTGAAATTCCTTAGTGATAAATGCTTGTTAAGGAAGGAATAATTTGAATACTTTGCTGGATTCCTAAATAACTGTAGCTATTTAAGAAAAAACCTGGTTGTCATTGACAACAGCTCAATTAAAACCTCTGCTCCATGCAGGTGGTGTCAAAAAAGCAAACAAGATGTTAGATTGTATTAAGCGTGGGATACAAAAGAAAGCTGAAAAATATAACAATGCCATTATGTAAATTGAGTGTATGCCCTTCACATTGAATTTTTTCAGTTCTGGTCACCCCAGCTCAAAAAAGATATAGCAGAAATAGGAGGCAGCCAAAGATGGGGGACAAAAATTATTAGACATATGGAAAAAATATTTAATAGTTATCCATTATGAGGCTCACCTACCCCTAAAGCATGTGGTACTGGTTATTACAGTCAGCCACAGGATAGCAGTCTAGGTGGATTATTGGATAAATAAATCAAGACTTTGTAGAAGTTCCTCTAGTCTGAGAGAGGGGCAAAACTGAAATGTGCACTGCCATTTGTCATGTGTATTCACAGTGACATCTACGTAGGGTTGTGAAATTGTTTCCCCCTATCTTTAACCTTTAATTTAGTAATGAGAAGTTACCTCTTTGGGGATCCATGATGCAACTTTTGCTTCTCTTACTAGTACTGCTGCTGCTGTTCTTGCTGCTTATATTGATACATGAGAACATATAACTCAAAGTCTCAAAATGATACATTTAAAAAATGGTGCAATGGACTAATAAAAACACAATGTGAAATTCATTCTCTATTTAGTATATGCACATTCACACACACACACCCCCACACACAAATGTTCAGTGACCAACAATAATTTGTTTAAACTATCAGAAAAATATGTGACAGATATACAAGATCTTCCTAAATGTATACTCTCTTGTAATTGGGACTCTGTTTATAATTCAAATATTGCAGTATAGTTTCCTTTTTCCAAAGATACAGAATAAATCCGTTTACACTACATCATTCCCCACTTTCCTGCCATCTTCTACGTTCTCAACTTGTCCTCCTGTCATTTTGCCTTTATGGCAACCCCATATGGAAGAAATTCAATGGGATTCATTCAATGAGAACATGGAGCAATGGCGAGCTGATAGACCTCATCAGTGTTTGGGGGGAGGAATCTGCTGTGCAGGCACTGCTAGCCGTACGCTGCCCCACGACCTGCCCGTTTTTTAATGAGATGGATGCGATTGGGGGGGGGACCCTCTCTGCCGACAGTTCAGAGCCGGTAGAGAGGGGGAGGGGAGGCCAGACAGGTGAGGCTACTGTGGTGGGGAAGCCATCCCGGAGGCATCAGTCAGGAGCTCTTCTCCAGGATTTGGGAGAGGAGGGGATGGTGGCTGCATATGCCTAGACATGGAATATCCCATTGATGTGGTCTATCACGTCGCAAATCTGCCTCTGTAAATCTCTCAAAAGTTCAGGAGGGTGGGGGAACCATGCTTGCACAGGAGGCGCATTCCTGAGGGAGAAACCCCAGGTTTATTTACCATTACCATTTCTGGGCTGCTGTGAATTCTCAGTTTGGAATGTGTGGTGAGAATGCTTTGTGAGACTTTAAAATAACTTCAGATTATACACAATGGAAGCTCTCTAAAATGCTGCATTTTTAGTGACTGAAAGAAAGCTGCAAAACCTGAGGAGAAACCTAACAAGAGCAAGAAAGAACTGTTGAAGTCAGTAAACCAGTGTGCAGCAGAGAGAAATAAAATGAATGGAAAGAAGAAGAAAAGGTGCATCACTGGAGGCAAAGAAAGGAAAAGAGAAAAAAGAAAAGAAGAAAACCACCACGAGGCAGCTTATAAACATGTGCCAAACCCCATCACCATGCAACAGTACAATCCTGAGGGTGCACAGCACTCCTGGCAGTACATAAAACCATGGAAGGTACAGTTCAAACAACCAACCCCTGCCCATGTACTTCCTTTTTTAAATAAATGATTTGATGATTATGAATCAGTTTTTTTATTGCATAAAGTGAAAGATACAAACCCCAATGAAAACACAAACAACAACAACAAACAAAAAAACACAAACACTTAAAAAAAAAAGTGCGTCAAGGCAAAAACATTACTGTTGGCTTTCAGCCTCAAATTTCTCCTCAAGGCATCCCTAATCCTTGTTGCCCCTGTGGCGTCTCTAGTTAGTAGCTGCTGTGTGGCTGTGCAAATTCAGCTCCAGGAGTTGCAGTTGTTGGTCGTTGGTCTGGTGGCTGAATCACCTTTTCTTCACAAATATTATGCCTGTAGTTGAAACGGTCCTGGCTCCTGTTCAGCTTCCCTGTATATGGTTCATGAGCCAAGGCATTAATAGGATCACAATGGGCATTTCAACGTCCCTTACTGTTATCTTTCGGTCTGGAAAAAAAATACCTGCTCCATCTTTCCTGAACAGGCCACTGTTCAGATGCGATGCATCATCACTTCCACAGGCCCCTGTGTAAATATCAAGAGAACCATAGAGAAATACCTTGCGATAAATGTGTACTAGGCTAGGGGGGTGGGGTGGTGCCATAAAATATATCGTCCCATCCTATTGCCCCTCCAGTTAGGGGGGAAACCATTTCTGAAAAGCATCCCAATGTCAAACTGGTTCCCGACAGACCGGTAGCTGTCTGGAGTTGCCAGCTTCCAGATTGCAAGCCACCCGCTTTTTCCACCATCAGGGCAGCTCAATTCTGCAGCCACTGCTCGTCATCCCAGACTTCCATGACAATGATCCCACCACCACTGCTTGTCTCTCACGAGCCAAAGCGGCGTTCCACGGAGCATTTCATCAGACTCCTCACTGTCACTGGAGCTGAAGGAGAAATAGCTCAACTGCCAAACGTGTGATGTGCTGCAGACAGCAGCAAAAAAATTCTCAGCAGCTCAGGCTCCCATTCACAGCGTGCTGAACTGACAATGGCGCTCTGTGGGATAGCTGCCCACAATGCACCTCTCAGTACTGCGCTGGAAATGCTGCCACCACACTGCACACTGCGCTGTGCGCCTGTCAGTGTGTGGCCACACTGCAGCGCTGTGATAGTGGTCAGCCACTGCAGCTGCGCTGGCAGCTGGACCAGCTCAGTCACTGTCTACCTTTCTTTCCCATGACATTTTAGCCTCTTCTGCTTCTCACGTTCCTGCTCCCTGGTTCACCATGTAGGCCCAAAAGACTCCACTTCCACTGGAGTTCAACCAGAATGTGACTCCTTTACTACAAAATAAATACATATGCATTATCTATATTTACTCTTTGCGGTGCATTTTTAATACTATTTAAGTGAAATTTAAGGTTCTTAAATTATTCTATTTTGCTGCATAATTCCCACTTTGCTGTATATTTTACTACAGCTACGTAGGATACCCTGGGATCTGTGTGAATAATTTAACATCTAAAATGCCACATAGTATATGAAGGCTTGGATATAAGGCATAAGTATTTCCGATATGGTTGCTTTGATGGGACAATTATTGAAAGAAGTGTTTTAACAAATGCTATCTACATTTACCAGATGGTCAGTTAAAGGTTATCTCGGTTCCTTGCCAGAATACTATATGATGTTCAATATCAATCGTTATGGGAAAACAAGGTGTCTTGTGATTAAAGTGACTATGACGAAGAAGAAAGCAATTTTCCTATAGAAATAGCCCTTCTACTTTATTTGATTAAGGTGATTCTTATCCTGGTGCTCATCTTTGAATGAGAGATAAGCCAGCTACCAATCCGCAGACTATATCTGCAGACTCTAAGCAGGGAAACATGCAGGGTGGTGACTCATAGTATCTTTAAAAATTGAAGTTAGGCTGTCAAATTGTTGCCTTTGGATAATAAAAATAATACTTCTTCTTTAAATAAAAGTCAAGTGAAGAAGCAGGGGGGGGAAAAAGAACATCTTGAGTTTTCTTTAAACTAAACCGAGACAGAAGTGAAGTTAGAAGATTTTAGCAATACATTTAAAGCAACACAAGTCTTTTGATCCCTCTGTTTGAAATTAAATTCAAATTTTGATAGCCTAGTAGGAAATGTCCTATAGATCCTAAAATTGCTTCTTCATAGTGACAATTTGTTATTGAAAAAAAACTGTTTATGTAGGACCTATACTATATTATGCAAATTAAGAAATGAACTTCATTCCAGGAGCTCTGCTGACATCACCAATGATTTTGCTGTTCACTAAAACTCAGGGTGGAAAATCAGTTCTTAATGGAAGAGGAACTATATGGCCCCAACTGTCCTTTTCTTCTCTCTGGAAGACAGGGATGAAACCTAGCTGATATTAGGATTACCATTTCCATCTGAGTCCTTATGGTTCCCATCACAATAGTATCTAATCACCTCACACACTTTACTGACTTGCTTCTCAACAATCCTTAGGGAGAATTATTTCAATTTTATAGATGGGGAACTGGTGCTTACAGAGGTGAAGTGACTTGCATCAGGCCACGTAAGTCCCTGGGAATGCCAGGACAAGTACCACTAGTCCAGGCAAAACATGCACTTTGCAATCTTTGGGGTGTACAATTATTATTTTATTTTCCCCATTATCACTGATTCATGCAAATAATAAAATTTTCACCCAAAACCCATTTTCATATGAGCACAAATGGGTTCTACTAATGTTACTTCTGTTGTTTGCGAGCAAGTGACAGTGTGCAAAGTTGCATGCATGCAAATTTCAACCTAAAAATTTGTTGAAAACTGGACCTTACAGGGATATTAGGAAGCAGAAGCTCAAGTTGCTATTCAGAACACTTCCATATTAATTTCTACAACCATTACAAGACATCCTCAAAGCCTGTCCTATTTTTTGGCTTCAGAAACTTAGAAAAGAAAAAAGATAAAATGAGACAGGTATTTCATTAAAGCAACATAAATGTTACTAATATCTAAGCTAATACCTATTCTATACCCAACCTTCCAATTTTCTAAACTCAATCTTCAGACAAAGCTAGTTGCTATCTCAGTATCACTCTAATATTTCTGTATAAAATTGTATTTGTTCTTCTGACTTTGTAAACCAGAATATTTCAATGACATATTTATTCTGAGCATACACAGTACTGTGAAGGGACATGATCCTACAAACTCCTTACTCAGTTGAGAAGTTCCAGAGGAATCACCACAACTACTTGCATGAATAAGAACTTGAGTATGAGTAAGGATTTGGAGAATTGGGCCCCAAGATACATGTGCAGACCATTATCTTGGATAATTATTTCAAATCATTAAAGTATGAGTTTGGCAGTTGATGCAAACAAAAACCAAGTGTTGAGTCAACAGTGTAATGCTGTTGCAAAAAAGCAAACATTATTCTGGGATGTATTAGCAGGAGTGCTGTAAGCAAGACATGAGAAGTAATTCTTCCACTCTACTCCGCACTGATTAGGCCTCAGCTGGTGTATTGTGTCCAGTTCTGGGCACCACATTTCAGGAAAGATGTGGACAAACTGGAGAAGAGAAGAGAAGAGCAACAAAAATTATTAATGGTCTAGAAAACATGACCTGTGAGGAAAGATTGAAAAAATTGGGTTTGTTTAGTCTGGAGAAGAGAAGACTGAGAGGGGACTTGATAATAGTTTTCAAGTACATAAAAGGTTGTTACAAGGAGGAGGGAGAAAAAATGTTGTTCTTAATCTCTGAGAATTGGACAAGAAGCAATGGGCTTAAATTGCAGCAAGGGCGGTTTAGGTTGGACATTAGGAAAAAATTCCTAACTGTCAGAGTGGTTAAGCAGCACTAGAATAAATTGCCTAGGGAGGTTGTGGAATCTCCATCACTGGTGATTTTTAAGAGCAGGTTGAACAAACGCCTCTCAGGAATTGTCTAGATCGGGGTCGGCAACCTCTGGCATTCGGCTCACCAGGGTAAGCACCCTGGTTGGCTGGGCCAGTTTGTTTACCTGCCGCGTCGGCAGGTTCGGCCGACCACGGCTCCCACTGGCTGCAGTTTGCCGTCCCAGGCCAATGGGGGTGGTGGGAAGCCATGGCCAGCACATCCCTCGCCCGCGCTGCTTCCCACCACCCCCATTGGCCTGGGACGGCGAACCATGGCCAGTGCGAGCCATGATCAGCTGAACCTGCTGACGCGGCAGGTAAACAAACTGGCCCAGCCCACCAGGGTGCTTACCCTGCCGAGCCGCGTGCCAGAGGTTGCTGACCCCGGTCTAGATAATACTTAGTCCTGCCCTGAGTGCAGGGGTCTGTGACCTCTCAAGATCCCTTCCAGGTCTATGATTGATCCTATGATAAATTGCCTTCTGAAAGATGAAATGGGCATGGTATTATCTTTTATTGGACCAACTGGTGTTGGTGAGAGACAAGCTATTGAGCTACACAGAGCTCTTCTTCAGGTTCTCATTCATATCTTCTTTTTATTATTTTCAGCACAGATACAAAAATAATTCAAGATGCACATTGTCTGGAAACAATAACTGCATTTAATCTGCATTTTAAAATAATAAAAAAAATTATAATTCATTAGAAAGGAACTGAATGTTTACTTGACCAAGTTTATTTAACACTTAAATTGCATCAGAAATACACATTGAAAATTGCAGAATTTATTGAAGTGAAGAATGCATTGTGTTCATATTAGGAAAGACAATTGTTGACTCTCTTCATGTTTCACTGTCTTTGACCCTTCACTCTTTTGCCCCTCTGTCCCATCACAAGACCCACCCTGCCAACTCCCATCCCAGCTCATCCCCAACATTTGCTTCCTCTGTTCCTGTTCTCATGCTGCAGAGCATGTCTGGCAGAAATCCCATGATCAGGATGACTTCCTCCACTACAAATTAATTTTCTTCTCCTTCAGTTCTGCCATCTTCCTAGTTAAACTTCTCCAACTCAATTGAGCCTCACACCTGCAATCCAACTAGTGGTACTGGAACTAGGAATGCTGGGGGTGCTGCTGCACCGCCTGGCTTGAAGTAGTATTTGGTGTTTGTTATTACATGGTTTCCATGGTCAGTTTCCATGCTCAGCACCCCCACTATAAAAATTGTTCCAGCATCCCTGATCCAACTGTCAAAAGTGATGAAAAGGCATACTCCTCAAACCCTCTCCTCCTGCCTTCACTAGTCTCTCTGTACAGAATCTTGCTAACCTTGCTAATTTCTTCCAAGAGAAAATTGACAAAATACTGTTACCTTTCACTTCCCCTCAGCTCACCTTCCTTACCCCTTTCCCCTCTTTCTTCTTTCCCTGTCACAAAAAAGTTTCTCATCTGTTCTCCTCCTCAAATCCTTCCACTTGCCCCAATGACCCTATTCCATCTTCTCTCCTGATCTCCTGCACACTCACTCTCATTCTCTCCCTTCTTCTTAACCCCCTACTCTCCTCTAGCTCTTTCCCCTCACAATACAAGCATGCTTTAGTCTCCTCCATCTCAAAAAACAAAAATACACCCTTGACTCCACTTTCTCTCCAAGGGCCACCCCATCTTTCTTCTCCCTTTTATCTTTAAGCTCATTAAAGGCTCTGTTCATAATCTCTGTTTGGAGTTCCTCTCCTCCAGTTCCATCCTACACCCTCTCCAATCCAGCCTCCTCCCCTTGAATTCTATGGAAATACTTGTCAAAGTCTCCAACGACCTCTTCTTAGCTCAATCTCAGGACAAATACTCCTTCCTCTTCAACTTTAACCTGTGAGTGCCTTCAGGAACATCAACCATGCTCTTCTCCTTGAACACTTGTCCTCTCTTGGCTTCTGTAACTCTGATCTCCCCTGGTTCTATCATGTCCTTCAGAGGATCCTCCTGCTCCTCCCTTTAACTTTCTGTGGGGTCTTCACAGGGATCTGTCCCTGTTCTCTTCTTGTCTCCTTCTACACCTTATTTATGAGTAATCTCCTCCCTTATCACAAAATCAGCTTCCATCTCTATGCTACCATCTCTATGCTAATGATTCTCAGACCTATCTCCACACCTGTCTCCTTCTGCTCAAACTAAAATCTCAGCCTGTGTCTCTGACATCTTATTGTGGATGTCTAACTATCAGCTCAAGAACAGCATGAATAAAATAGAGCTCTATCTCCTTCCTGCTACCTCCTTGCTCGATTACTGTGGAAAACACCACCATCCTGCTTCTCATTCAGACCATATAACTGAGTGTCATATTCACCTCAGACTTCTGTCTAGGTCCTCACATGCAGGGCTAAGCCTAAATCTAACAAATTCTTTCTCCATGACATCTCTAATATATGGCCTTTCCTACCCACCCTTACAGCTAAAAATCTTATCCAGGCTCTCATCTCATATCTCAGTCACTGCAGTATCCTTTTCCCCAGCCCTAACAAATGCAAACTTGTCCAATTCATATCCATTCAGACTGTTGCTGAAAAGATATTTTCTAGCCTGATGCTTTGACCATGTCACCTTTCTCTTTTCATCCCTTCTCCTGGTCCCCTTTCTCTGTTGCATCAAACGAGGCTACTTGTCTTCACTTTCAAAGCCCTTCACAACCTATCATCTCTCATCCACTATCAAGATGTTGACCCCACCACCACCACCACCACGCCCATGAGTACAGCCTCCATCACCCACTTGCTAAATTTTCATACAAGTTTCTGTGTGTTTTTTCCTATTCTCCCTGCCCCTCACACTCTCTCTCCACATAACGATCAAAAAGCTACCTCATTATCTTCCTTCAAAATTCCCTTTTTCCAAGCTGACTACAGAAAAACATGACAACAGTTGGGCCATTGGTGTAGAAAAGGTTCAGAGAAAGTTCAGAGAACTAAAATGATTAGGGGTTTGGAACTGGTCCCATATGAGGCAAGATTAAAGAGGCTAGGACTTTTCAGCTTGGAAAAGAGGAGACTAAGAGGGGATATGATAGAAGTATATAAAATTATGAGTGGTGTGGAGAAAGTGAATAAGGAAAAGTTATTTACTTGTTCCCATAATATAAGAACTAGGGGCCACCTTTAACATGAGGCACTCTAGTTCACCCATCTTATTATTTAGACCTCTAGCATTTGTGTACAAGCACTTTAAAAACTTGTCACTGTTTATTTGTCTTCTCTTTTCTGATGTGTCAGATTCTTTTTTATGTGAATGTTTCTTGTCTGATCTGGCCCATACTTTATCCTCTTCCATCCTCTCCTCCTGACTAAAACCTAGAGAATCTCTATCAATAGAGTCTCCTCTAAGGGTACGTCCATACTACCCACCCGGATCGGCGGGTAGCAATCGACTTCTCGGAGTTCGATATATCGCATCTCATCTAGACGCGATATATCGAACTCCAAACGCGCTCCCGTCGACTCCAGAACTCCACCACCGTGAATGGCTGTGGCGGAGTCGACGGGGGAGCCGCGGACGTCGATCCCGCGCAGTGAGGACGGGTAAGTAGTTCGAACTAAGGTAGTTCAACTTCAGCTACGCTATTTGGGTAGCTGAAGTTGCGTACCTTAGTTCGACCCCCCCACACCCCTCCAATGTAGACCAGGCCTATGAGAAGTCTCTGTCCAATCCACGTGCTCCTCTGCAGCAATTGGTTTTCCCCCATCTCTTAGTTTAAAAACTGCTCTATAACCTTTTTAATGTTAAGTGTCAGCAGTCTGGATCCAGTTTGCTTTAGGTGAATCATCCTTCCTGTATAGGGTCCTTCATCCCAAAAGTTTCCCCAGTTCCTAATAAATCTAAACCCCTCCTCCCTACACCATCAGCTCATCCACGCATTGAGACTCTGAAGGTCTGCCTGCCTACCTGGCCCTGTGCATGGAACTGGTTTTCAGTCTCTTTCCTAGCAGCCTAAATTTGGCCTCTGGGACATCTCTCCTACCCTTCCCTGTGTCATTGATACCTACATGTACCACAACCACCGGCTCCTCCCCAGCACTACACATAAGTCTATCCAGATGCCTCGAGAGATCTGCAATCTTAGCACCAGGCAGGCAAGTCATCATATGGTTCTCTCAGTCATCACAAACCCAGCTATCTATGTTTCTAATGATCAAATCTCCCATTACTAACACCTGCGTTTTCCTAATGACTGGAGGTCCTGCCCCTGGACTCTTCCATTCAGACTATGGATGAGTTTCATCAGAATCTTTGACTCATCCTGCAAGAGATATTGCCTTAAATAACTCTGAAATACCTTATAGCACTTTAAATGAAGGCTTTCAGAAAAACCTCGGCAGGGTTTTAAAATTGACATAAAATTCACTTCCCCCAATTGAATTAGAGTGGTAACAGTATCAGGACCCTTTGGGCTGCATAAAATAGTAATTAGTTTTAAGATAAAGGCTTTAATTAAGTAGAAATTAATGATAGTTGAAGTTTAGAAAATCCAGCATGGCTAACCAAAATGGTGGCTATAGGAAGAGGGTAGTGGAAGATTCCATCTCTGAGATGTAGTAGGAAATTCCATTTCCTGTAGGTAATGACTCAGCAAAAAAGCCCTAACTTTGATTGACAGTTGGCAGTCACATAGAGGTGTATGTGACTGGGAGAAGCTACCAGGAACATGTAGGTACACATGACCAGGTGGGACTAAGCACTCCTAAAATTGGCATATGCTAATATCTGGAACCTGATTTTCTGAGCCAGGCTAATAAATTATGTTAATGAGCTGACCTTGAGTGAGTACACAGTATATAAGGCCACCAGCCAATAGGCTAAACTTCTAGTGCGTTTGGGACCTGGAGGAGAGCAGAAGCTGCAGGACACCTGCGAGGAAGAAGCTATCTGAATACTAGCCACCTGCAAGAAGAAGAAGGTTCAAAAAAGAACTAGATCAATTCATGGAGGATAGGTCCATCAATGGCAACTAGCCAGGATGAGCAGGGATGGTGTCCCCAGCCTCTGTTTGCCAGAAGCTGGGAATGGGAGACAGGGAAGTCTAAACTGAGACCAACTCTCTCTTCAGGTTACCCCATCAATCCAAATCCAAATATTTCTTCATATTATCTGGACTTGGAAAGTCTTAATTCACTATTTTCATTCATCTTCCCCTCCTCCCTGTAAGTTTTGTGAACCATTTGCCCAGTTCTGCTGAAAATCTTCTGAAAATGTACTGTAGGTGAATTATTATAATGACATCACCTGTAACTACCAGTATATTAAGGACACACCTCACATTAACAACTGCTTTGACTGCATAGAACTTTTTGTCTTCCCATATTCAACTAGCAGCATTAACATTGACATATTCTGTGTTAGGGACTTGCATGTCGGTCAGGGCAGGAAGAAAAGAAAGAAATTGAACAACCTGCTCAAATCCCACAGAATCAAAATTCAGAAAACCCTTCCCCCTATTCCTACTGGGCCATTCACATGCTGCATGAACAGATTGTAATCATAACAAGAACAATTGCTATTGTCATGTTGCAGCTCATGCATGACACTACTACATTTCTTATTATAAACTCTCTGTTGGTCCCTATTTAGCTGGGAAATCATTTCCTGTAAATCTCCTTCAGCTCTGCAGAACTGATCTGTAAAAGCACAGACATCTCACAATGACAGTTCTGCTAAGCTATCGGCAGAGTATTCCCTAGAAGTCTGACCATAAACTCAGCTGATTTATGACTGCCCTCCAGAGTATCTTTAGCAGTATTCCAACAAATTAAGATTTCCTCATACCCATCCTGATTTCATTTTTCCATAGAATCTATCAGGTAAAACACCTGTAATCTAATTGAGATTTCCAAACATTGTAAATATTTCACTGTAATAACATAGGTCACAATTCATTAGCTTCATATCATTAGTAATAGCATTTAATATCAGTGCATCTCATTTTTCATTTTAAAAATTGATCACTATTCTCAACCTCTGAAACACCTGCAGTGTAGCAGTGACCTCCAAAATACACAGAAAAAGACTAAAAGTCCTAGCAGCCATTTTATGTCTTAAGGCATTCTATATTTAGGGTATGTGTCTATATGGCGAAAAGCTGATACCTCAGAAACATACATATGTTATTATGTAGTAGTCTGAATAATCAAGCTTGCAAAATCTTTTCCATTATAATTCCTTCCCTTCATCCATTTTGTTTTCATTTGCTGTATTTAAAAAAAAATTATTGGTCTGAAATTTTCCATTCTTGTCCCCAACACAAAGCTTTGGAAAATTTAAGAAAAGACATTTAGCCATCTATGAGGTGTGGAAAGAGTCAACCTCCATGCATACTCACTTTTCCTAATATAAAATATTCTACGCAGACTTATTTTGGTCAACTCCAGAGGAGTTAGAGAGGCACAAAATCTGCATAACTGTGACTAAAATTGGTTATTTTAATCTTCTGAGCATTTTGGAAATTAATTAAGTTTGATAGAAAATGGTGTCAAGTTGAAAGAAGTAGTCATCAGAAAATGTACATCCTATCATATAGCATGGTTTATCAGAGGATCTCAAATGCCTTTAACTAAGGAAGGCAAGTATAACTAGCCCTATTTTACAGAGGGGGAATTAGAAGCACAGCAAGGTGAAGTGACTTGTCCAGCGACATACAGAAGGTCAGTGTAGGAGGCAGCCCACCTGCTGCCTTCTCATCTCAATCTGGCTGCTGCCTTTCTAGCCCTCTATGGCAGTTCAGGTTACTCCATACCCTGAAAGATTAAATCCCCAGTGGATGTAACTGCACTGTGTAATAAGTAAGATTTGTATGTACTTTTGAAGCCCATAGCAATCTCAAGGCCAATGGTTGGTAGAGCTGGTGTACTAGCAGCAAGAAATAATAATTGAGCAAATTATTCAGTGCCCTCTTCTGCCTCCCTTAGTCACAGCTCACATTCTTTGATTTCTATGAATGTGAAAGAGTAAGGTACTATACTATATAATGTCAATAAGGGTGACAATCTGACTTTCAGTGCCATCTTTGATAGAATAAATCAGCAAGGAGTATTAGAGACCAGCTATAAGCCTGTACAAATACAACAAAAATATTCACTGAATAAATTATCTGATGAATAATGGTAATTTGTATTTGTATTTATAATGTATAATAATGAATAATGTTTTTAACAACAGATGCTATTCAACCAGCTATAATGATTATTTGTGAAAAGTAGAAGGGGAGAAAAATATTTTTAAAAAGGATGCATCTGATATAGATAAACCTTGACTCTATCCTTGCTGACATGTAGAGTACCTGAGAACATGGCATCATTTGAGATGTCACCAGAAGAGCAGGATAAAAAATAAATCTTTGCATTGTAACAACTGTGAAAAACAAACAAAAAATGGCATGGCATGGCAAGTCCATGCCTGGTGCAACTTGAAGCTCCATTCATCTCAATTCTCCTCCTATGGAGATTGGGACTTGCACATCCAGCCTAAGTCCTTTAACTGGATGTAAGGAGATGGAGGGACAGTTGAGTCCCACCTCCTTTTTTCCACATTGAGGCCATTGTTTCCAGATGAAAACTGGCACTGGGATGGCCCCATCGGTTAGTTGCAGGGCACTGTTCACTCCAATTACTGTTTATGTTAAATAAATTTGCAGCTTCTGCATTTAGCTACTCTGCAGCATCTGTGTATCACTCCTTCTATGTTCTCACCAGCAGGGACTGATCATTTTTCAGTATGTCCTTAACTTCCAATACCTTACTCTTGGCCTCTCTAAACTAACTTCTCTTATTCAGGCTAAAGAATCCTAGTCTCTGCACTCTCTCCTCGTATGCCTCACATCTAATGACTGTTCAATCTTCTGTAGAGCCTTTCCCATTTCCCTTTGATCATTTTATAGGTGAGACGATCCAGTCAGTATTGGGCACGGGTCTACTGAGCATGTGCCATTGTCTCATAGAATAACATTTTCCGTAGTTCTATATTATTTTTACTACTTCCAAGAATTGTATTTCCTTTAATTGCTGCTTCACACTGTGAAGACCTCATTACTGAACTCCAGGATTGAATCCATGCTTACCTCTACATTATTTTCCCCATCACAGAATCCTTAAAGTTTAAATCCCTTCAGGCCAGAGGCAAGTTTCAATTATTTTTGCCAATGTGCACTGCATCTTTTTGCATCTTGGTACCGTATCAGTTTGAGCAGGTATTCCCTCTGCATATAACAGGGTATTCACTAGAACCAGTAACACCTTATACACAAGTAAAAAGGTAAAAGGAAACATTTAATTGTGCCAATTGTCCCATGTTTATATACGTTAACCTGCTATTCATTCCTCCATAGTTTTTGGTGACTCAAAATTATTTTGGTTATTGGCAAGATTCACCAATTTTAGGTCCACTTCCTCTTCCAAATCATTAGTAAATGTATTTTTATTAGCAACAAAAGAATGGCATGGCACCTTATAACAGACAGTTCTTTCTGCAGCATGAAGTGGTGGAATACCCCTTCACTTCAGAAGAAGTGAGTGTCAAAGAAAGGAGTGGGTATTCAACACATGCCTGAAAGTTCTGTTAATATAGGATCATTTTATGCTGTTACTGACACAGAGACCCTCACATACCCCCCTCTACTTGTATTTTTATTGAAATCCTTACCTTTTAGTTACTCGGATACAATCCTAATCCACAAAGGAAAACACAGTCTTGCATGCACTTCCTTAGATACTGCCAGGTGTGTCTTTACCCTCTTCCTCTGATGGAATTAGAGCAGGCTGTGGTCAACAGGATATTAGCTGTGAAGTAGGAGAATGACTGATTGCTCGTAGATGTTTGGATATCTGGAATCAGACTTCAACATAGGTGTGGCTGTTGTGTTCTTTACACTGCCAGGATTAGCAAAAGGCACTTGACTTTGTGTGTCAATGTCTGAATCCCCTAGGACAGATTGTAGTTTGTTAAACTTCTCCAGTACAGCTCTCTTAATACCCAAGTTGATGTGGCCCTGTCAGAGTTAATATGTTTTTTTGTCAGAATGTCATTTACAAGTATGATCAAATTATTTTTCAGGGCTTAATCAATGCCAAAAGTAGATATATTTTCCTCCAGAGGGCCTGGAAAATAAACTAATTCACACTTCAGTGCTCTGATGGGTTCTTTTAAAGAAACACTGCCTGTTTTAGTGTTCAGCTGAACAAGAGTCTGAAGAGACTTCAAGGTCTGGATAACAATTTTCTCAAACAAATTTGGATCACTAATTTCTTTTGGAATTGGATTAATCAACACACCAGGCTGGACTCAGCTGGAGAGCCATTTGTTTGAATTTAGTTTTATTAAGCAAAAATGACACAATATCAATTTGTTCTCAAACTGCATTTCATATCTAAGCATTAAACAAATAAAATGAGCCCAAATTGCATTCACTTTGATTTTTGAACTGCTGTCCATTAGCTTTGCTACATTCTTATGAAAGTCATTCACACAAGTGTTAAATATGCTTACATTTTACATGCAGTCTTTAGCTGTGCTTTTCCAGGACATCTTGTTCAGACACACAGTTAACAAAGTACTGTATCCATAGTACATGATATCCTGGCCCCATTTATGTCAAGAGGAGTTTTGCCAGTGAGGTCAGGATTTGACCCAGTATGTTCAAGCAGATCAGTAATTTCACAGATTCTCAGCTGTGCCCAGAGTAGTAGATGCAACTGAGGAGAGGGCCTCCAGGCTGCTCTAAACTACACTGTTGTTATCATCTCGAAGAAACTATTCCAGTAGCCAGGGCCAGCTCCAGGGGTTTTGCCACGATCGCGATCTGCGGCAATTCAGTGGGAGGTCCTTCACTCCGAGCGGGAGCAAGGGACCCTCTGCCGAATTGCCACCGAATACCTGGACGTGCTGCCCCTCTCTGGAGTGGCCGCCCCAAGCACCTGCTTGCTAAAATGGTGCCTGGAGCCGGCCCTGCCAGCAGCCAAAAATTACCTTAAACTAGGGACATGCTGACCATGCCTCCTTTTCCCCAGACATGGCTGCTTACATTAGAAGACTATATCGCAAGAGCTGCAGCAATAACTGATTTCAGGGCATTCTCTAATGGCTGACTTACTTCCTCAATGTCAGGGCAGCTCGCTGTGAAACTGGGCCCCAAAAATCTGCAACATTCCTTCCTACTGGGAGAAAAAAATCTGCTATTTGGATCACTCTGTCCTTCCTCCATGACACATTATAGCCCTGGAGGCTTCTGCAGCCTCAGGATTGCAGTAATCCTCTCCATAGCGGCTCCATAGTTTAGTGGGAGGATTCAGAAACCCAGGATTGTGGGTAAACCATTTAAGAGGAATAGAGGGGCCTTGCAATGAGATGAATTACACCACGGTTTAAGCCTAGACGTGAAGAACGGTGGATAGCCAATCAAACCTGCAGAAAGATTTTTTTTTTAAATGGTTTGGTAGAAAAATTAATTTTTTAAAAGAAAAATCTTTAAAACCCTTGTTTTCTGCCCTTTTGTGAATGACACACAAGGAGAGGAAACAAGACCTAAACCAGTCAGACATCTCCTGGGAAAGATATGAATTCTCAAGAATTAATACATTCACAAACAAATATCTTAAGGCTGCCTCTGTGTTTCAGAGGAACTACTCACACCCAAAACCAATATTCCACTTCCTTTATAAAAAACTTACACCTCTGAAAAAATCTCAAATGACAGAAAGTCTGGCACTGAACATCTTTGGATCTAGCCAGTTCCATGTAGACTTTCATCCAATTTAAACCATACCTACAACATATCTTTGGCCTCTTTGTTTTGTTGTGTGATCAAAATATGCTGTTGAATGTGTGTGGTAAATTTTATACATTGCTTATGTGTAGTAAAGATTTTGTAAGGATTATAATCCCAAGGTATGTTAATTTCTGTCAGAGCTATTTAAATTTTCTAATAATGTGATTTGTTGGTGGAGAAGAATATTGCTTTCATTAAAATGATGGCAAAACTCTCATAGACTTCAGTGGGAGTGGGATTTGGCTCTTCCCTTACACAGGCTGACAGTGACTTTTGCAAAACTTCCCAAGGAAAACTGTAAAAATCCCAAAGACAAAAGTCTGCTCTTCTGTTCCTATTACATAAAATGTTACTGCATAATAAATTGCAGGAAATATAGCTTAAAATTGCCTAACGGTTTCCTTTAATTCCCACCAGAATCCTCTGAGCTAACACAGGTATCTTCTCAGTCTGTGCTCAGAGAAAACTCAAACACAAAGATTTCTTAAACTGTTTTCAGTCTCACTTTTATTGCCATGATTCTTCTTGTTCCTCAGATCATCCACATTATGATAACAGGTGTTTGCAGAAATGGACTGCTTATCAGAGGAGTATCCAAAACTGAGATCACATAATTTTGGAATGGATTTATTTACTTGCAGAGCTTGTAAATATGAATCAGCTTGCAAACCTATTTTTGTTTGGATGAAATTTGCATGGGTTACACAGCATATCATGCATTTGGTTAAACAGGTGAATCTTTGAACTACAATCTCCCCAATTTCTGGGTCCAGTAAGTTTAAAATATTTTTTGAAAGGAAAGACACTCGGGGCTATATGCAGCCAGAGTTTGAGTAGTAACTAACTTTGCAAGTTGTTCCATGGAAATCAATGGGGCTAGTCCTGGAGGAAGGTATTTACTCAAGTGGCAAAATCTGGCCCTTAAGGAATATACACATATATATGAAGCTGGAAGTGAGCTCCTCCAGCTTTTTCATATATTCTCATAATTAAAGATTAAAGTCATATTTCTTACAATTTTATTTATAAGCAGAAGGTTTTTGAGATCTGAATTAATTACACTGATTATTGTGATTTTTGTTTTAGTGATTCTGGCATCAGTTTTATGCAGTGGGTCGAGCAAATTTCTCATCTCAGCTGTATCGTGCTGTGCCAATGGAGATAAAATATATTTGAACAGATAGCAATTTTAGTCAAAATATGCACCATTCAGCTACAATGGGCACTTGCCCCAGTCTGGGATGGCCCATGGAGTTGACCCTATCTTAACATAATTGTAAAGTTTAAAAAGTTAGCCCTGCATATAGTTTACAATTTGTTGTAGAGTATATATACCAGCTCTGTAGCAAAGTCAGAGTGCGCCAAATTCAGTCCTGGAGTAAAGCAGGTGCAACTCAATTTACTGCTGTATCTAATTTCTATAACTGAAGCCTGTGTTCAGCTACATCATACTATGCAAAACTTCAATATCATTCAATGCTTGTTTTTGTTTAAGATGTCACAGACAAACTATTGGATGTGAATGAAAACTGATCTAGAGGAAGGTGGGATAGAAGCCAGTTTATACCCTTTTCATCTGTCAGTAATGTCTGCAGTTTAGGCAGTTTTGTCTTGTTAAAGTTAAATTAGTTTTATTCATCTGAGTGAATGCAAGTGCTTAGATACTGATCTATTTTGCCAGCCTGCAGTATAAAAGCTAGCTATTCGAGTCCCAACATAACTTTATCAGGGAGTGGCTCTGAATACATAATTTCAAGGTTGCATGCATCTTGCAAGCAGATTTGTAAATCAGCAACAAAAGTTAATTTCTATGGAAATCAGAAGACCCTGGAGTGGTCTTCTGCCCCATCCCCAAACATCAACAGACTTTTGCAGCATGGGCTCAGGAGTAGTCTTAGTGTTGTAAAATGTTGCCTGTGGCCTTCTGTATAAATATGCAGACAAAGAGTATATTACATTTAGTATTCCTTTAATTACAAAATGAAGCAAAAAACAAAACTGATATATTTTAAGTGCCTTTCACCAGTGAAAAGTTTTCCCTGGCTGTAGCAAGTGAAGTCTATTTTCTATTTTCTTGTGTACCTACCTCTGTAGCACTTTTAAGGAGAGAGAGAGAGAGAGACTATTTTTGATGCAATAACTAGATGAAATGTCAGGGCTGTGATTTCCAGTACTCTTTTTCTTTAAAAGATGGCACTGTGCTGAAATGGTCAGAGGAACACAGCTCTGGTGAATAGGGAATGGTCACAGCAGGGTTTGGCACTCCTAGAAGACTCTTCAGTGCCTTGTACAATGGCATTAATACTTCCATATCCCTACTGGAAATGCCTCATCCTAGGATTGCGTTTGCCTTTTTTTCATAGCCACATCACACTGGGGGATCATAGTATTCCTCTGATCAATCCACACATTTAGGGCTCTCTCCTCCTCTGTTGCTTCCAACTGATGAGCCCCTAGTTTGTAGCAGAATTTCTTATTATTAGATCTTTTGTCCACGATCTTGCATTTTGTACTATTGAACTTCATCCCTTTTCTATCACCCCAGGATTTGAGGTCATCTAGAGCTTCCTATATAATATTCGGATCCTCCTCTGTGTTGATGATGCCTCTCAACTTCATATCATCAGCAAATTTCATTAGCACACTCCTAAGACTGGTCCCAGGACAGATGCTCGAAGAGCTCCACTAGTAATCTCTCTCCAGTCCAATAATTCACCTTTCAGCCCAACCCATTGTTTTTCCGCCTTTAGCCAGTTTCTTATCCACTTTACAATATGATCTCCCCATATTCCCTAATTTCACTAATAATAATTTCCTATGAGGTACCATGACAAATGCTTTACCAAAGTCCCAGTATATTAAATCTACTGCACTTCTCTTATCTAAAAAAAAAAAACCCAGTTATTCTCAAAGAAATCAGGTTAGTCTGGCATGACCTACTCTTGGTACATGTTGGCCTATCAGATTTCCCCATGTGGAAAATGTGTGATTTCTTTGTTTCTTGGTAAGTGCTTTTGTACTAAGAATAAACATGCTTACTTCAGGAGACTGGGTCATCACTGATAAAAACACTGTTACTGTCCTCAGAGAGAAAGTAAAGTACAGACTCTGGTTATTAGATGGACTGGCTTGCTGGTGATCTCATAGTATATGGCAGGAGGCTGTGCAGCCCTTTAACCCCAGCAAAAGGAAGTGGGACAAGGGTCCCACCCCAAGACAGGTGATGACAGAGACCTGCCTGGGCACTCCTGGACTGGACCATGGGGAATACAGGTGCAGTTACCCTAACACTAGAACAATGGATACGTCATAAAACACACAATGAGTGATGCCATATGATGGGAGACTCTGCAAAGTCTGCTCAGTAGTGTGTCTGGTCATACAGACTAAGATGGCTGCTACTCTGAAACCAACAGATTACAGTGCATTTTCCTCATTTTAGGACACAAATGGATAAATGTAGTTTTTAAACAGATAAAGACCAGGAAGATGAGGTAGACGAGGCTTTCTTCAGACAACTAACAGAAGTTTCCAGATCATAGGCCCTGGTTCTCATGGGGGACTTCAATCACCATGACATCTGCTTGGAGAGCAATACAGCAGTGGACAGACAATCCAGGAAGTTTTTGGAGAGTGTTGGGGGCAACTTCCTGATGCAAGTGCTGGAGGAAACAACTGGGGTCATGCTCCTCTTGACCTGCTGCTTACAAACAAGGAAGAATTGGTAGGGGAAGTAGAAGTGGGTGGCAACCTTGGCAGCAGTGACCATGAGATTGTTGAGTTCAGGGTCGTGACAAAAGGAAGAAAGGAGAGCAGCAGAATACAGACCCTGGACTTAAGAAAAGCAGACTTTGAATTCCTCAGGGAACTGATGGGCAGGATCTCCTGGGAGGCTAATATGAGGGGGAAAGGAGTCCAGGAGAGCTGGCTGTATTTTAAAGAAGCCTTATTGAGGTCGCAGGAACAAACCATCCTGATGTGCAGAAAGAATAGCAGATACAGCAGGCGACCAGCTTGGCTTAACAGTGAAATCTTCAGTGAGCTTAAACACAAAAAGGAAGCTTACAAGAAGTGGAAACTTGGACACATGACTAGAAAGGAGTATATATTGCTTGAGCATGCAGGGATGTAATCAGGAAGGCCAAAGCACAATTGGAGTTGCAGCTAGCAAGAGATGTGAAGGGTAACAAGAAGGGTTTCTACAGGTAAGTTAGCAACAAGGAGGTCAGGTAAATTGTGGGACCCTTACTGAATGGGGGAGGCAACCTTGTGACAGATGATGTGGAAAAAGCTGAAGTACACTTTGCTTAATTTGCTTTGGTCTTCACAGACAAGGTCAGCTCCCAGACTGCAGCACTGGGCAGCACAGTATGGAAAGGAGGTGAGCAGTCCTCAGTGGTGAAAGAACAGGTTGAGGACTATTTAGAAAAGCTGAACATGCACAAGTCCATGGGTCCAGATCTAATGCATCCGAAGATGTGGAGGGAGTTGGCTGATGTGATTGCAGAGCCATTGGCGATTACCTTTGAAAACAACTCATGATGATTGGGGAAGGTCCTGGATGATTGGAAAAAGGCAAACATAGAGCCCATCTTTTAAAAAGGGAAGAAGGAGATTCCGGGGAACTACAGTCTCACCTCTGTCCCAGAGAAAATCATGGAGCAGGTCCTCAAGGAATCCATTTTGAAGCACTTGAAAGGTGATCAGGAACAGTAAACATGGATTCACCAAGGGCAAGTCATGCCTGACCAACCTGATTGCCTTCTATGATGAGATAACTGGCTCTGTGGATATGGGGAAAGCAGTAGACATTATGTACCTTGACTTTAGTAACACTTTTGATATGGTCTCCCACAGTGTTCTTGCCAGCAAGTTAAAGAAGTATGGATTGGATGAATGGACTAGTAGGTGGATAAAAATCTGGCTAGATCATTGGTCTCAACAGGTAGTGAACAACGGCTCAATGTCTAGTTGGCAGCAAGTATCAAGCAGAGTGCCTCAGGGGTCCATCCTGGGGCTGGTTTTCTTCATCATCTTCATTAATGATCTGGAGGATGGGATGGATTGCACCCTCAGCAAGTTCACGGATGACACTAAAATGCGGGGAGAGGTAGATATGCTGGAAGGTAGGGATAGGGTCCAGAGTGACCTAGACAAATTGGAGGATTGGGCCAAAAAAATCTGATGAGGTTCAACAAGAACAAGTGCAGAGTCCTACACTTAGGATGGAAGAATCCCATGCACCGCTATAGGCTGGGGACCAACTGGCTAAGTAGCAGTTCTGCAGAAAAGGACCTGGGATTACAGTGGACGAGACGCTGGATATGAGTCAGCAGTGTTCCCTTGTTGCCAAGAAGACTAACGGCATACTGGGCTGTAGGAGCATTTCCAGCAGATCAAGGGAAGTGATTATTCCCCTCTGTTCAGCACTGGTGAAGCCACATCTGGAATACAGCATCCAGTTTTGGGGCCCCCACTACAGAAAGGATGTGGACAAATTGGAGGAAGTCCAGCAGAGGGCAATGAAAATGATTAGGGGTCTGGGGCACATGACTTATGAGGAGAGGCTGAGGGAACTGGGCTTATTTAGTCTGCAGAAGAGAAGAGTGAGGGGGGATTTGATAGCAGCCTTCAACTACCTAAAGGGGGCTCCAAAGAGGATGGAGCTCAGCTCTCCTCCGTGGTGGCAGATGACAGAACAAGGAGCAATGGCCTCAAGTTGCATGGGAGGAGGTCTAGGTTGGATATTAGGAAAAACTATTGTGACAGTGTACCCAATAAGGCTTTGGGGGGTGCTTAAAATGTATGTCTTATATAACTGGAATAGGGTTTTGCTATATATGCCATGTAACATATCTATGTAAAGGTTATGATCTACTGGTTATATTCATCCTAGTTGTATGCAGGTACCATTTATGTGTTCAAAGTTATGAACATTGGCTGTATACTTGCTTGATTTCTAAGTAGCCTTAGTTAGAACATTTGGTCACTTCTTGGGAAAGGAACGTGCAAGTTAAGTGCTCAATCAGGAAGCACTTAACAGACAAAAGAACTTGGAAGACTCCAATCCACATAAGACGTCTACCTGAGAATGTTCAAAGTAGCATGTGGGTAATGGTTGCTATCTGCAAGTCCCGAGTCATGCATGGGCATGTGACTTGCCCATGTGATTCCGAATCTCCATTTTGTGACTGGATTCTACACAGGGGGAGGGAGGGGTGTTAACCCAGGAGAGAGAGTCTATTTAAACTCTTGGGAGACCCCCTCCATTTTGTCTTCAGCTGGCTAAAGAGGGAGCCTCTCCACCCCACAGGATACTGGAAAGAAACTGGAACAAAGGACAGTGTGCAAGGGGTGTGAGTGATTGCTGGACCCAGGCTAAAAGGAGATTAGTCTGTAAAAGGGAGCATTCTGGAACTGTATTCAGTTTGATTAGACGTAGATTTGCACATCTTATTTTATTTTGCTTGGTGACTTATATTGTTCTGTCTGTTACTACTTGGAACCACTTAAATCCTACTTTCTGTATTTAATAAAATCACCTTTTACTCATTAATTAACTCAGAGTATATATAAATACCTAGGGGAACAAACAACTGTACATCTCTCTCTATCAGTGTTATAGAGGGCGAACAATTTATGAGTTTACCCTGTATAAAGCTTATACAGGGTAAAACGGATTTATTTGGGTTTAGACCCCATTGGAAGTTGGGCATTTAAGTGCTAAAGACAGGAACACTTCTGTTAGCTGCTTTCAGGTAAACCTGCAGCTTTGGGGCAAGTTATTCAGACCCTGGGTCTTTGTTGGAGCAGATGGGAGTGTCTGGCTCAGCAAGACAGGGTGCTGGAGTCCTGAGTTGGCAGGGAAAACAGGAGCAGAAGTAGTCTTGGCACATCAGGTGGCAGCTCCCAGGGGGTTTCTGTGATCCAACCCCTCACAACTATTTCACTAGGAGGGTGGTGAAGCACTGGAATGGGTTACCTAGGGAGGTGGTGGTGGAATCTCCATCCTTCGAGGTTTTTAAGGTCCAGCTTGACAAAGACCTGGGTGGGATGATTTAGTTGGGGTTGGCCCTGCATTGAGCAGGAGGTTGGACTAGATCACCTCCTGAGGTCTCTTCCAAACTTAATCTTCTATTATTCTATGATCTTTACTAAAGGCTCTGCCCACATTAACTTACCACAGCTAAGTTTATACACAAAAGTGACTAGCAGGGTTCTCTCATGGTTTCACTATGCAGTAAAAACAGTGAGGAAAAAATGTCTGCAAACCATGCTATGAGCTACCTACCTCTGAACTCCCTGCAGTATTCTATAACACAGTTGTACAATACAACACAGTCCACTAACCACAGTGTTCAGGGAGACTGTACTAGAACCCTGTAGGCCACAGCTGTGTCATGATTTCAAACATTGTGTTGACAGGACCTTAAAAAAATATATTTGTTTTTCAAATTTTCAAACCTCAAACATGTGAAATGCTTTAAGTCTAAGACCTTTTATTAATTTAAGCACAATGAGATCAATTCATGGTTGAAAATGAGGGAAAAGGAGAGAAACAGCAGCTAAGTGAATAGACTGTAAAGGACAAAGTTTCGAATTCAATGTTACGGTTTAAATAGTTCTCTGTAATTCAACACCCAATTCCAGCACTGGGGAAATAAAACAAAACTCCATGCAAAATGCAAAACAATCTCCCTCTAATAGTACAAAATTTTCTCTACAACATGAATTTGAGCAACAGTATTTGATTTCTATGGAGATAAAGAGGGAGAAGTTAGACCAGTCTTGAAGGAAAATGTAAATCCAGTGTTAAAGACTGAAAAGGAAAGCTCTGTATGTGCTGGCTCATTAGAAATTGCTGTATTTTATCCTGCCTTCATTGAACAGCAGAGGTGACATGGGAAGCCTTTTTATTCAATATTGGGGATAATTAAGGAAAGGAAACATTGCCTGGGTGACTGCAGGCTGCTTATTACTGCGTGCTGTGCAGGAGGAGGGTGCATATTTTAAATTTTAAGAACCGATTATTTATACATTTAACTTTGAATTTCAAGGGCACAGATGGAACCGTAACTAGATTAATGGACAAAATATTTTCTGTACACAGCCAGTTTCCATATTTTAACAGTTCAGTGTCTGATGACAGCATTGTATGGGGTACGTTTTTTTCTGGAAAACAAAATGATTCCAGTATAAAAGGATTTCACAGGTAATACTCCTTCAAAATGTTTCCCAAATTTCTGATTTATTAATTATACACTATTTTAATTGTGCTCATATATCAGTGGCAGTGTTTATTTTTTTAAAAAACAAATTAGCTTCCCCGGGGCAGGAGTGGAAGTTATTACTTACACATACAATTGTATCATACGTTTTCTTTGAATACACACACAGCTTTGAAATTTACCTTTCTATGAACAGTTACACTAGTAAAAGATGTCACATGGATGAGCCTAGAAAGTGAACACAAAAAGGACTGCTTACCAAAAACCTTAATGAGCTGGGTACACTCAAAATTAAGGTTCTTATAAAAAAAACTAAGCACATTTTCTGAAGTTATTCACTGTTCTTAGAAATGGTACTGTGGCCTTAGATAAAACTATTCATACTTCTCTTCCACCAGATTTAATGCCTTTACTAGAAATGGCATCTTAACTCTAATACTCAAATACATAAAATGTTTGTTTTATGTGAGATTTGAACTGTCCTTGTTATGAAATGCAAATTTCTTGTTCACACCTTTCTTCCCTTTACCCCCTCCCCGCCAGAGAATGGCCACTTAAGTAGGTGATAGTCCATTAACATCTGACTGTGGTGGCAGTGTGTATTTGTCTCTGAACACTGGTTTGGACCTTCTTTTCTAACTTAGAATATGTTACAGCAATGTTACACAGTGAAATCTAATAACTTTACATACAAAGTCAGTACACATATTTTACCAGGGCAATAATGTTCAGCAGATTATGAATTTTCAAATGATACCTCACAAGACATACTTTGTTAAAAAATTGCCATATTTCTGTAAAAGTGATTAACATAATGGTATAGACTGTCACTGAGTTATTAATGATTTACACTGGTGTAAGTTAGAGGAGGATCAGGCCAAATATATTTATGCAAAATTGGAATCTGCTTGTCTACCTTAGTAGTTTGCAGTAAGCAGGCAGATCATTAAAAAATAAATCCTGGTACTTGACCTTGGAGATGTTTGAAGCCAGCATCAGAGGCATTCTATGTTTCTAGTATTCTGTATGAGTCTGGTACACTTCTCTCAAAGTAGCAACATGAAAATATTTTTGATAGTATAAAGAGTAATATGAGGCCCAAACGACCAAATTTAGCTCCATATCACAACTTTTCCAATGTACGAGGTTGTTAAAACAGATTTTGATATGGACCTCATTCTAAGAATGAATTATAATGTGGTCTTTTAGCAATACGTTTTCCCATTACTGGTAGAGGAGTTTCCATATAACCTATTACTTTTATCTTTGAAGCCTCTAGTTTTCTTCCTGTGAGTGCAAGAGCTTGTTCAGATATGATATTTGCCTGAAGTCAAGTTGAAATAAGATTTCTCATTCAGTCATAGACAGGCTTTTCAATAGTTGTTCTATTTTCTATTATATTGGCATGGAGTTCTTCAAATGCACTTCTTTTAGTTGCTTGTAGTGTACCTTACTTCACTGAATCTTTGATCTGCACAGCGTTGAAGGTATATTTAAACTAATATTCTTGCAAAATGTATTGAAAGCAGGACAATTTTTAGGTCATTGGTGTCATACATCTAATCTGCCTGTTGAATTTATGTGACCTGCATGACAGATTCTGCATAATATAACCTTTCATTTAGAAAACATTTAAAGCTCACAGCAGCAAAAACAACATTTCAAATGTAAACTAGGTGTAAACCAATGCAGGGTTTTGGGGGGTTTTGTGGATTTGAAAAGAGAGCCTGAAATAATGGCTCAGTGATGTGATCTTTCCCACACCTATTCTTACTGAACTGTTAACTCTAAAACCTAATGATTACACATTTACATTTTGTCACTGTTTCATTGCTGATCTTTTTAGCAGATGGAATGGAACAGGGCTGGAAACAAAGTCAATTGGGATGGGAACCAGGAGTTACTTCAGAGAAGGAAATGTAGATGGAAGAATAGAGGGAAAACTCAAAGAAATGATAAAGAAAAGAAGAGAAACAAAGGGCAAAACCAGTCCTGGTCCTAAAGGTGAACATATTTGTCATCTGAGTTTGGCTCATTGTGACAATAAGATACTGATCACACAACAACGGTCACTCAAGGCCATATCCTACCTTAACCTGTGTATAGACATCCCACTGATGTTAGTGAGAAATCCATTGTAGACTGAAAACAACATGTGGACCTAAAAAACCCATAGACCATAATTAACAATAAAATGTAGTCCTTTCCACAGAATGAGTGACCATTCTAGCTTTAGGTCCATGCTATATTCCACAGTAGCCACATATTCTGATTAATTTTTTCTTTCTTTGTGCTTACTTTTATTTTTGTGCTTTCACAACTTTCCACTCCTTATTAAGCATGAGAATGTTTCCCTTTTCATCTGTCTCTGGTTCTTTACTTTGCATTTGAATAATTTATGCTGACCGGTATAGGTAGGATTTATCTGGTATCAGCTCTCCTTCACAAAGCAGATTCTCTCTTAACACCTCATCTAGAATTCCAGAGATTCTTCTCTCCTTTATTAGTGAACCTGTCAGCTCACCAAACACTCCGTAGTTCTGTGTCACTAACTCTGTTACATATTGAGCTATTATTTCTCCATTGTTCTGCATGTGTGTGAAGGATCTTTGATTCCAAATGTCATTTCTTCTTGAGATGCAACATTCTACAAAATTCTTCATGATATTTAATTTCGGTATTTCTCCTTCCTCCTATTTAAAAGACACTGTAAATGTTTCATCTCCTAAAATGTGGATCAGGGAAAGACTAATACCTTCACTTTATCATATTTTCATCTTCACCTATTTCTGCTAAATAGGTTTCAAAATTATGTTTAAAATATTTCCAATTTTCTTGCAACATTATTGGACAACTATACTTTAGGCATCAGATATGATCTACCCATTTTAGGTTTACCTCACTTAGATTAAAAATTTGCAGCTAGACACATTGATCTAAGCTCAAACTTTGACATTTAATTACAGCTTCAGTATGTGCCTTCTAATTGCTTTTTTATTTAAAGGAAAACTAAAACAAAGCTCACTTGACTGATTATTTTTTTAACATACTGTTATTGTAAATAGCACCTGAGATTACTACAACCAGAGATTAGGGAGTACTGGGATTCCCTGTGAGACTTTGTCTACTCATCTTATCCAGAACACCTTTTCCAGTTCTGGGAGAACACTTCATCCAGTTCTATGGGATCCAAAAACTTAGTTCAACTCCAGATTACATCACTGAGGTTCCTTTATTTGGAATACAGCAACATTACACTGAGTTGATCAGACTCAAACACAGGGCGAGTGCATACAAGCTAAATCACAGCTCCAAAGTTACACAGAAAACCTCTCCCTTTACATACATTTACACATCTCATTGCATTTACTATACATTATCACATCACACATTTTTGGATTGACTTAGTTACTTTGCAGGTACCAATCCCAGTGCAGCATGCTCTATTCATGCATTGTATATGCTCCACCTATTCCTTACCTCATGTTTACATTCCCAGTGAATGGTTCCCTGCCTGTTCTACTTCTTATCTTATTTGGCTCAGACATTCTCTCTTCTTCAACCCAATGATCTCTTTACCTTCCTAATTCTATCTTCCAAGAAATGAGGCATCCCTCCATGTGTTAATTATTCATGACAGGCCAGGCCTGAGCTACTGGGAGAGAGATTATTTTTCGTTTCTATACTTTATGCATTTCACAGCACTTTGGCTATAGTCAATTTCAACATTTCCTCTTTGAATATAGTCAGTAAGTTTACCCTTTTGTTTGTATGTCATTAACATAGTATCTTAGTAAAAAAAAACAAAAAAAAACAATTTTCATAAATAAAACATTGTGGTTGCTAAGCAGACAAGAAGACTCAAAGTATTACCTGAAACTACTTTTTACTTACTGTTTTTGAAGCTTCCCTTTTAATCCTTTTAGTTGCCTCCTGTGACCCTTTCTTAAAATTGGAATGGGCTCCATCTGGAAAATTCTAATGTAGAATAATCCAAATTTGAGGGTCTTCAAATCTGGGACTCCTGTTTGTGCAATTGAAAAGATAGTAGCCATTTGCAAAATTCTAGTTCAGATTTGGGTCTTGGATTTCAAACATCCCCAAAGCCTGAGAGCATTTGGATCTAGAGTTTTGGTTCTAATTCATTTTCACATAAAACCTAATAAACCTCATAATGGAGCTGGCACCCACCTCTCACAAGCATGCCCTTCTGGCCGGGTGTGTCTTTCAGTTTAAGTTGACCCCTGTCGGTAGTTTTTCAGGCTTTTTTTTTTTTTCCAGTTTCTCAGGCCTCCAGCAGAGTCACACACACTGCCTGCACGTGAAACAGAACAAAACCCTTCCAGGGTATACAGTCTATAACTTGTCCAAGCCCTGGAAAGGGGACATACTCCCGGCGCTTCCTCCCTGGAGACACCGTCTTCTTGCGGCTCTCCCTGGGCTCAGTCCATACTCAGTCCCAGCAGCCAGCCAGGAGCTCCTTCTTTGCTCCCCGAATCCCTCTCAGCAGACTGCCCACTTAGGCTCAGTCCCCTCAGCCAGCCAAGAGTTCCTCCTTTGTTCCCCCAGTCCCTGCCCACACAAAGCTGTCCGTGGTCCTGCTGCCCTTTCAGCCAGCCAGAAACACAGTCCTCTCTCCTCCAGCTCAGAACAGAGCAGCAGTCAGTTGCTGTCCAGAAGCTCCTTTTATATGGCCCTGCTGGGTCCTGATTGGCTGCTCTCTCCAGCCTCTTTCATTGGCTGCTTCCCCACAACCACTCTAGGCTGCTTGGAGGATGACTTCTTCTACTCATCTCTGGGATGGGGTATGGCAGGGCCCTAAGACCTCCAGCAGGGGACCTCTGGGCCTAGTCCACCCCATCACATACCTTCTTACTCCACACTTCTGATACCCTGTGATGATTAGTTCTTTAATAATCAAATAGTGAATAAGAAAAATAACTTGTTTAAAGTTCAGCAAAAATATACTGTTTAATTATAAACTAGTAAGATATGTTCTTCAAAACTCCATTAGTAACTTTCAAAGAACAAGTCCAAATTCTCACCCTCATATGAAACACATTGTATCCTCTACAAACTCTAGTACTTAGGATCATATTGCTGGAAGTCCCTGAGATTTTTTCATTTTCTCTCTTCTGCAAAACGGTTGTCTCTGTTCTTAGGCTCACCATTTTCCCACAGATGTCTTCTTTTCTTCCAGCTTCTCTGTCTTCAGACCGTCTTCCTCTGTTCTAAATGCTTCCCTTTCCTCCAGGTCTCTGCTCTTCTACCACTGTGTTGCTACTTTGGCTAATTGTGCTATTTCTGAACTACTTATGATAAATTGCATTGAGCCCAATGATCTAGCCAGCTTTCTATCCACCTTATAGTCCATTCATCCAGCACATGCTTCTTTAACTTGCCCGCAAGAATACTGTGGGAGACCGTATCAAAAGCTTTGCTAAAGACAAGAAATAACACATCCACTGCTTTCCTCTCATCCACAGAGCCAGTAATCTCATCATAGAAGGCAATCAGGTTAGTCAGGCATGACTTGCCCTTGGTGAATCCACGCTGACTGTTCCTGATCACTTTCCTCGCCTCTAAGTGCATCCGAATTGATTCCTTGAGGACCTGCTCCATGATTTTTCCAGGGACTGAGGTGAGGATGACTGGCCCATAGTTCCCTGGCTCCTCTTTCTTCCCTTTTTTAAAGATGGGCACTACATTAGCCTTTTTCCAGTCATCTGGGACCTCCCCCAATTGCCATGAGTTTTCAAAGATAATTGCCAATGGCTCTGCAATCAGGAGTAAAAGGGCAGCATTAAACCAGTGATCTATCCACTAAGCCACACTGCCTCCAAGTTTAATTTGTCATCACTAATGCATTTATAGGTTAATTTATTTCAAGTTTGTTAATATGCACTTTTTGCTAGCAAAAGGCGTACATCAAAATATTGACACTAAGTAAGTAATTATCAGCTCAATAGAATATTTTCATCATGATCTGATTGTGGCAGTAGCCACTATGCAAATATTTTTACTTACCTCTTGGCCATAAGATGATTCACTTTGGAACTGCCTGAAGATTTCTTTAGCCTGGCTGAACATACCATTGTTAATGGAAAAAAATCTTATTCCAGCTCCTTTCCTCTTCCACTCTATTTGTTTTGGGCTCAGATTCTTCAGACTGTCAACAATTGCTAGATGCATGTAGTTGTTAAAGTGTACAGAAGACGCACTGTGTAAAGGCTTTTCAACTTACTGGTAGGAAGGCCAGGAGCCTCACCAGCCATGCACCAGTTCCTCTCACTGCTCCTATTTCAGATTCCTCTGCCCAGCTTCCCCAAACAATAAGAAGTGGGGAAAGGGAAAGCTGTGCTCCACCAAGCCAAAGAAAGGATGGAGACTGGGAGCTGTGCTCTACTGTAACTCCCTTTTACTTTAACTGTCACTTGATGTTACACTTGCCTTTCCTCCCCAACCTCCCTATATTATGTTACCTACTTACCACATGTCTGGATATAGTTTACAAACTCCTTGAGTTTGCAGTGTTGTGGTAGCCACGTTGGTCCCAGGATATTAGAGAGACAAAAATGGGGGATGTAATATCTTTTACTAGACCAACTTCTGCTGGTAAAACAAAAGCTTTCAAGATACACAGAGCCAGATCTGAAGAAGAGATCTGTGTAGCTCAAAGCTTGTCTCTTTCACCAACAGAAGTTAGTCCAATAAAAGATATTAACTAACTCAGGCTGTCTCTCTAAACTTCATGGGGACAGTACTGTCTATCTGTGTTGTGAGGCACTTGTTACACTCTTGATGCTTTAACATTAGTAATAATAAATGTATATACCGTAGGAGTCATGTAATGTAGGCTAATTGTATTTGCATGTTGCAGAAAATTAGTCGTGTGGATATCATCTATTCTCACAAATGGCAAAGAATATTTGCTGTAGTTCCTGACTACTAAACTGATAAATGTATTCTTCAATCTTTTGTCAAGTTCATCCGAAGTCCAGATCGCTGAAGTCTGCACTTTTAGAGCATTCACTATTACTGTTGACATTCACTGTGATTAAGTGAACAGCCTTCCCTAAAAGATGGCATTTCAAGAATTATTTTCTAAACTAAATGGAACAGCACATGAAGAGCCAGATTCATCTCTTTTTAGAAAACTAATTTGAAGTCCTCTATACCTCACATTAATCTTAATGGGCACACTTGTGCTGCAGCCTCTCTCAGAAGTCCTAATCTGGAATGATGAGCTATATTAGAAATACAAGGAAAACTCTATTACAGATATAAATGGGCATTAATACTATGAAAGTATCCTTTTCTTCCAGTCTACTCCAACTTCCCAATTTTTTCTTCTGGATATTTGGCATATTACACATTATCTATTTATAATGGGTCCCTTCAAATGCAGATTTCTGTTCAAATAAGTGTTGATATTGGAAATAACCACCCAGTTTCACTCTCACATCTATACACACACACTCCACCAGTTTTACATGCAAGTCCATTAAGCTATTCCTTTGTATTGCTGATGAGTCCAAAGATCACTTTTCAAAGTCCTTCATTATCATGTAGATAGGAGTATGACCTTTACATGAGCCTAGCTCAGGAGAGAAAAATATTTTAAAACGCATAAAGACAGAATACTCTTTATGAAAAAGTGCTTGACAGAATAGAGTTTGACAGAAAATAACCTTTAAAAGACTTTAATAAAATCCTATATAATTTAATAGAGAATGATACACCTGCTATGGAATTCCATAAAATGGTTTTAAAGAACCTATAGTGAGGAGATATATCTATCTATCTATATCTATCTATCTATATATATATATATATATACACTGATAAATTCTATAGGAATTGAGTAATTTCTAAAGAACCTCATTATATTTCTATAGAACAGTTCACAAGGTGGCTGGCTTCTTCAGTTGGCCCAAACCATTAATAGTTGTTGGGACGTTACAAGGAGGTGCTGACAGATTCCTGCTGATGCAGTGTGGCTCATTAACTCCACCATGGATGCAAGTAAGATAGGGTGTGGCTGTTTGTGCAGAGGTAACAGGGTCTAGGACAGAGAAATCTCTGTAGGGAAACCCTGGAAAACGGCTTTTGCCAGGGGGGAGGGGGCAAGGGTAGAGGAGAAAGAGAACTGAGGCTGGAGTTAATTTTTATTTCATTTCAGGTACTGAAGCCCAGGAAATAGTTACATCTGGAGTAAATATAGCGTGAATATTCTCTTCAGAACAAGGCGAGAATTGCACCTGCTTACAAGAACTCTGTCGGTGCCAGTAGTGAACAAACATTTGTAGTAGGTGAACATTACACCACATACTTAGGGCAGAGTCTCTCTGTTATATTTTAAAATCAAAAGCTAATAACTAGCCTTTTTAACATAAGATCTAGAAAACCTGTTTCAAAGTATTCAGGATTTTTTTTTAATTCTACATCTAAATGCTTTGGGCCAGATTGAGAGAAGCTTTTGCTTAGCCTTGAAACAGTAGAATGATGCAGAAGAGCCTCTCCCCACCTTGTATGGTCATGAAATGACCCCTCACAATAGCAGAAATGAGCAATGCCTGTTCTTCCAGGACCAGAACACCAAAAAAAGAGAGGGGAGGGCTAAAGTCATAACCCAACCCCACCCCACCCCACCCACTCCATACCAACCCACAGTATGAAAAGACCGGTGGATGCTAAGCTTCTTGGACAGTTTTAACTCATTTTAAATCAAGCTAATTAATGGATTTGCTTGTATATTTGCAGAAAATTAATTCTATACTCAAAGAGTAAGTTCTGTACATTTGAGGATGCAGCACATTTTTTATATATAATGAAGAAGGAGAATCCCTGCTTTAAAGTGCAAAACAGAACTCAGCCGTAGCTATGGAGCTACAACCAGCATTTCCATAATATACCCAAAGTATGTCAGTTGTAGGCAATATTTTGTCTAGACATATCTGAATTGCATGACCAAGGATCCTCACACATGACTATCATGCATTTTAATGAAGCAGCCTTGAAAATTCTGTAAGTCTAGTAAACATGAATGCTAAAAGCAGCCACGTTGTCAAGGTGCAATAAATGAACTGAACTAAACACTGTTTACTGGTATTACTGTACTTATTATTCAATGTAATAAATATCACTGTCACGGAGAACTCCGACTTGCATTATCTTTATGTTGCTATAATTTCTCGTTTTTGCTAAAAATGACTTAAGTGTGGCCAAAATGATTATATTTTTTGCCTTGAAGGTCTACTGCTAGACACAATGAATGTTTCTATTTAACAAAACAAATGTCGAGCATCCCAACCTGCATTGTCTGTAGTGATATTCAGAAAAGTGGAGGAAAACTGAAGGGTCAGGTTAAATGTACATTTTTTTTTCCCCAATAGAGTTCCTCTCCCTGACTTTTTTTAAAAATAACCCCATGGCTTTGGGTCAATCAATAGATATTTTGCTGTGAAGGAAACAAGACAGAAACATGGGTGTTCTGACAGTTGCTAAGAGAATACTGAATATTTTTTGCTCTGATGCAACATAAGGCAATAACTGCAAAGGAGAGCCTCACAATTGTACTTCCCAGCATATGGAGAAGGAAATGGGTCAGTCAGTAGTAGTCATTCTTCTTTAAGTTTCTTTCTAGTTCCTCGCCCCAATGAGCCAGAGAATATTAGGGTTACTAAGAGATTATGGGTTTTCTTCTCCTCCATTATCATTCTCCCAAATAATGGCAAATACCAACAAATTTTCAGTTAATTCAAAGATGGGACCAAGTCACCATGTGAAGACCAGAACCCAAAATTCCCCCTAATCCAGGATCACTTAAAATCTGGCTTTTTGCTTTGGGACTATTTATATTTCAAATGTCTAATTTAAAATATGTTTCAAATAGGGGTCTTTTTCTTTCCTTTCCAAATAATCTGATCCTTACACTGCTGACATTGTGACAAGTGCTCAGAACTCTCACTAACATATTCACTGAGAGAATCCTACACCAAACAATCTGTAATAACCCCCTCATTGACACCTCTGCATTAACCTTTGGGATGCTATTGCAGCATTGTGAAAGCCTCTCTGTGTTAAACAGGAGTAGCAGTGCTCAGGTTAAACACATTGCTTCAACTTTTCAGCCTCAGAGCATGATTCGTTTTATTTAGCATGTTTCTCCACTTCCCACTGTTTAACAAGCACCCACCTAGGGTGACCACAAGTCCCGATTTTATAGGGACAGCCCCTATATTTGGTGCTTTTTCTTATATAGGCTCCTATTACCTCCCACCCTCTGTCCCGATTTTTCACACTTGCTGTCTGGTCACTCTACACCCACCGCTACACAACTCTCATCTCCTTCTCCATTCCTGCTGTGTAAACTAAAGCAAAATACTGGGGAGGGGGGCAGGTTGGTCTAAAATGTGAATAGGGTTTGTTAAGTTTTGTCAAAATTAAGATATACAGTCAGATGTAACCAGGGGTAGGATTTTGACATTGTGAATTTTACAAAAAGCTGTAGTGGTAGTGGAGGGGTTATTACAAGTGAAATGTGTAACAACCTGGATAGTACCACACAAATTGATGCACTAACCTACATCAGTGCAATATTATGACTGAGAATTTAAATCCACTTTAACATTTAAAAGTCAGGAAATACCAAGTTATGGTTCCCACAGCCACCATAACTCACGCTCCTTGCACACACACATTATTTTGTATTACTTTCTGTTAAATTTATTGCCATATGGGTAAGTTACAGTGTTCTGGAAATAATTATTTTGAACTTCTTGACTAGGACACATTAAGTCACACAGCAGAGGGCCAGTAATGTGATACTTAACTACAAGCTTTACTGAGCATGTCTGCACTCTGTGTGTCTACACAAAGTACTCTCTAAATTCAAAGTGTGGTCCCAGGATGCACTGGGCTCAGTGCAAAACCTGAATGGCTTCTGTGGGCTTGTCTAACTAGCAAATGATATCGTGCTATTATAACATGTTAACTAATATGACAGTAAATGTGTTAGCAGTCAGTGTAGACAAGAACTGTTGTGTTTCATATCATGTCTTTAGCCTTGATTAACCCAGTGTGTGTGGGAGTGAGGGGGGAAGCAAAGGAGCATAGCCTCCAATCTTCCCTCCTCAACCCCAGAATACCACCTGGACTTGCACCAGAGGGGAAAAGAATATCCAGTAACTGGCAATACTGTATCATTCTTGACTTCCTCTATCTTCACCTGTGAATTGGCCTGTAGATGGAGTTAATTTATGATAACATCCTTGCTAAGTCATTGATTTCAACAGTTTCTTTACAAGTGCATTTGTTATCTCTCAAGTGCCAGCACTCATTAGTTTAGAAAAACCTTGCACAACCAGGTTATGTTGTTTTTACAAAACTTTTATAAGCAAGCTGTGATGTGGCTAGTACATGCAACAAAAGAATAATGTGTAGCTTCATGTTAAAGCAGTTACAGTAATTCACTGCTATACCATGGAATGCACCCTAATGCCATAGTACTTATATTCTATACATAAAAATATGTTTAGATAATAAGAGATACACACACACATTTTCTAGTTGCTCCTTTTTTCTATACTATTATTTCAAGAAATGCCTTTTGCGAGAGGAAGAATTTCTTCATTTGTCAGTCATTCTGCTACAACATCTGGTGATGTCCTCACAGTTAAGCCAGTAGGTGCATTGTATCTACCCACTGTTTACATGACTTGGTAGATAATTAATACAGTGTCATGGGGATATCTTCAGATTCCTATCCAGAATACTGGCACAACCAAAAAGGAGATTGTCCTCAAAAAGTTTGTCTATATTTGGATACGACATCGGCAGTGTTGCCAAGACTCTCAATATTTGGTGTTTTTTTTAATTTGATTCCAGCAGCTGGGGCTTTGTTACTTTAGAATCTCAGCTTTCTTTTAAAAAATAAAAATAAAAAAAAAATCTGGCCCCTGTGGCTGTAGAGAAAAGATTGAAAACATGCTAATATTTCAACAACAGAAGGCAAATAAAAAAGAATCCAACATTTATTTCTGTGTATATCTCATGATATTTAAGGGCCGAAGTCTGATTTTTGAACTCTCAGATTGGCAATACTTCATTGTGTTATACACATGTTGATTAATATTTAACATGTTAGCACTCCATGTAGAGAAGGACTTGTTTAAAATAATGTCAGCTGTTTCTCAGCTCCTGTGTCCCCAAGACTCCAGACTAAGGAACTAGAAGCTTCCACATCAACAGTAGTGTTTGATTATAGGCCTATATAAACACACTCCTGAAAGAATGGGTAGAATTTTGTTACCAAAACTTCTTTGGCGAAACATACAAATTCAATACCATCAAAACATTTGGTCAGTATGTGTTGATTCCACCAAATTCTTTCCACTGAAAAAAATCTAAAAAAAATCCCCCCAAAAATCAAAACTGTTGGTGACATTTGCTAAACAAAACATTGAGAGCATGCTATAGAAGTTAGTCATCTTAATATGCAAGGTACAGTACTAAGACAGTAGTAATAGAGAATCAGACTGCATATGGAATACAAATGGCAGTAACACAAAAATCTGAAGAAACATGCAGCAAAGTGCACCAATTCTCAGAAAACAATACATATGATAATATAAAACTGAGGGAAAGCAATTAAGTGATATTACATGGTCAGTGCACATCAGTCTAGGAGTTCAAAGTTGTATACATAAAGTTAAGCATCTCAATTCATATTTAAATACCTAAGGTGACCTGATTTTCAGAGCAGGGCACTGGAACAATTTAATGGTGGGGGTGCTGAAAGCCATTGAACCAAACTGTAAACCCTGAATATATTGGAAACTACTTCAAGCCAGGGGGTGCGGTAGCACCCTATTCCAGCACCTATATTTCAGAGGTGCCGTGCACCCACAGCATATACTTGAAGTCAGTTGAAGCTAAGCATTCAGCACCTCTGAAAATCAGATCACTTTCAGCATCCAAGTTTTAAAAAAAATTCAGCATAATGCATGACACATTACTTCACAATGTCTCAGTGAATGAGTGGCAGACTTTGGAACAGACCCCAAGAGTCAGTCTTCAAAGTCTCCTGCTGTAACCATTAGACAACACTTCTTCTGAGACCTAATCAATACTAAAGGAGGAGGATCAAAATAGATCTGGGAAAAAAACAAGGCTAATGAGTGATTTATGCAGTTTAATACAAACACATGTGATGTAATTAGTTGATTAAAAATGGGAAAATGGTGTTTTAATTGAGCTGGAAATGAATAGGTAAGGGGCAAAGAGACATCAATATAAGGATATTTTTAATCACAGAAAGAAAATGCCCAGCAATATTCTGGTTACATAAGGAGTCAAAGGGAAAAAGGATGGATGATTCCAGAAAATCATTTCAATTGGAGAACGGGAAGGAAATGTTAGAGGCGCCTCTCAGAGACATTACAGAGACTTCAGTTACTCAGAGACATTACTAATGACTTCAGTGGGTTTTGCATCAGGCCCTGAATGCCCAAAAGCCAGTTTGAATTTACAGGAGAAAAGTTTTGATAAGAGAAGGACAATACCTTGAGATATTAAAAGTGGTAAATAGGCTTAGTGAAGGATTTATTTTCTATTTTCATTACCCCTCTTTGAATGGGTTTAATATGACACACAATACAAAAGGAAGGACAGTCTTGTGATTAAGATCCTGGAATAGGACTCAGGAGGCCAAGACTCATTACCTGATCACCCCAAGTTTTCTATCTGACCTTGACCAAGCGACTTACGGTGAAATCCTACTCTCACTGACTTCTGAAGGGAAAGAATTTCATCTCTGTGTGCCTCAGTTGCCATCTACAAAATGGGAATAATACTTATCTGCTTTGTCTATTTGGATGGTAAATTCTCTTACTGTGTGCATGTACAATACCTAGTACAAAGAAGCCCTGATGAGGTTCACGCCTCAAGGCACAACATAAATCAACAGGATACTAATGTGCTAGTATAGAATTTGTCACACTTCAGAGCAGCTGCACCTATATTTTCCAGTCCATGGCCCACCAAAGGCACCCACTCTTAGGCTTCCAGCTCCTTGTCAGCTCTTGTGAGAGGTACATTTGCATAATTTCCCTTTACAGATTTTCTGAGAAACCCACCTAACTTTGTTTGTCCCAAAAGGTCACACTTGTCTGGCATGTTGTTTAAAATAGTCCTTTTGTGAGTTGATAAGTCATCTCTGAACTAGAGCCTGATTAAGCCACACACAGTGAATAGTCATTCTTGTGTTAGCCTCTAGCCAATCCACAAGCCAGGAGCTGTTCTGGTGACTCTCAGGGCAGGTATATAAGCCTCACAGGAGAGACAGCAGTGCAGTTTGCTCAATGTCACTTCATGGCTTTGGACTACCCTCTGCCTGACAGTGGTGACAGACTCCACAGGCATTAGCTTGCTGCAGTCCTGCTCCTACTCCAGCCTTGTTCCCAGTCCTGCTCCAGCCCTGCCCTTGGTCCAGTCTAGCTCCTGACCCCACTCTTGATTACTGACTCTGGCTCCGACCTATGGCTCTGGTTCCTGGCTAGGCTGCCATAGTGCTGACTACTAGAGCCAACTGCCACTGCTCCAACCCTTAGGTCAAACCCTTCACCTCTTGGTTTCTGACACCTTCAAAGCTCATATCACCTCCCAGACACCACCAAAGCTCATTTACACTGGGCACATCTCTCCCCCTCCCACCCCACCATCCCAAGAAGTTACATACAATCCCACAATATGCAAACTTTGAATTTTTAATACAATGAACTCTAAAGCTATTTAAACTTAATTCAATAAGATCTCTCAAAGATATTGCAGGAAATTGCCATATTTGTCACAGGGTTGCCTATATTAACATTCTCTGAGAGAACTGTGCTTCATCATATTTGTGCTGTGTACATTTGTGATAGCTCAAAGATATATTAGGGTTTTTTTTAATGGCAAAAGGGATTGAGCACTAAATGGTCCCAGGCTGCAACATACTTTAAATGTCAAGGAAAAAGGTTTGAAGGCAACAGTGGATCAGAAACAAAAATCAAAGCCATGGCAGTATTTGAGAGGGCAAACAGAATACCTGGATGGATCCACAGAGGAATTACACAGATAATAATTAATGTGTGTAAATTGCTATGGTACAGACAGCAACAGAAGCTGCATCTGCTAAGGTATTCAAAACAGAGTTAAACAAGCACTTGCAGGAAAAGATATTAGTATAAATACTAGCTAGCAATGTGGATGGACCTAAATGACACCTCTGTCCTCCCCGTAATAGCCGAAAATTCTTGCTATTAGTGTGCAAACTACTGTACAAAGAAGCATCAGAAATATGTACTGCGGACTAGATCTGATATCATTAACTTTTAAAGTTAAACACCTTACCACTAATGTAATGTAAATTACATTAAACATTTAAAACAACCTTTCCAGGTTACTGCATTCATGAAGGTTAAACAACTGGAATTCAATATAATTTTTAAAACGTGGAGACGTGTGGTGATTGGGAGACTTAGAAATTTATCCTTTTTAATATATATCTTTCTTAAACAATGATCCTATGCATATGAATGTCTTGTTTCTCACCTTCTCAGTGTGGTAGTGAAATGCCTGCAGGTTGCAAGTAATGCAAATTAATTACTTTCATTTCATTAGTTATATCCAAAGGAAAAAGAAGAAATAGGAAACTAACTGTCCAAAGACATGGGAAACAGGAAGTAGCAAATTATAGCTGAATAAACATGAAAAAAAATTAGGGACAGCACTGTGAATAAGAAAAAGGAAGAGGTATATTCCACTGTGGTCCTCCAATATGGAAGATTTGCCAGCATTAGGTTATATAAAAAGGGAGAACAACAGATCACATTTTAATATTGCTGTTTTATATCAGTCAATCGGTACCTCTCTGACTGCCAGTCCAAAGAAACTCGGTAACTTCTCTCAGTTGGAAGAAGTGCTCTTGCATCAGACCATGAGGAATTCTCTCTCTTTCAAGTTTCACAGTGGTAGCCGTGTTAGTCTGTATCAGCAAAAAAAAACACGAGGAGTACTTGCGGCACCTTTGAGACTAACAAATTTATTTGAGCATAATGTGCCACAAGTACTCCTCGTTCTCTCTTTCAAGTTTATTCAGAGTCTGCAAACTGAGCCCAACTGTACTGTACTGGGGGAAAGAGGAGCTGAAATCCTGCAAACTTAAAAATTGAGTATCAGAGGGGTAGCCGTGTTTGCTGTTTTTACAGATCGAGACTAAGAGTCTTGTGGCACCTTATAGACTAACAGACATTTTGGAGCATGAGCTTTCGTGGGTGAATACCCACTTCGTCGGATGCATGACATGCATGACACGCACCCGACGAAGAGGGTATTCACCCACGAAAACTTACGCTCCAAAACGTCTGTTAGTCTATAAGGTGCCACAAGACTCTTTGTTGCTTTTAAAAATTGAGGACATTCAGACAGAATCTCAACTTCCACCCGTGTTTCTAAGCTCCTGCTTAATGAAGCAAAGAGATCCAGAATGTTATCGGTTTATGTGGTATTGCAGCATTGGATTGCCACATCTTGTGGAATTGGGACATAATTACACAAGTGCTCTTTAAAGTAAGGGGAAGCCTTCAGACTTCACCAATAAACATTAAAGAGTAACGTTGCAAGAATTTAGTTATGACATATTTGCTTACTTTCATAGAATCTCACAACTAACTACCCCCCACCACACACACACACACACACACACCATGCTCCTCTTTAAGAACGTAACTGAAATAAGGAAAACCCCTATGTAGGGTTCAAATGTATAAGCATCACCCTGTAATGTGGAACAGAATATAAATTTGAAGCACAAATGACTTTCTGTGGGCCTCTCTCTAATTCTTAGTACATTAAGTGAATGGCTGGTAAGAATTAATTTTGATTTACTTTGTATAGTTGAGGCACTGAGATATTCTCTGTGTTAATTGTAATGCTTAATAAATTAAAAGATTATGATCATTTATATTCAGTGAGGTAGAATGTTTTTTTTCTTTTCAAAGCACAGACACAAGAATATTAAGATCCAAATGATTGTTTGAATGATACTTTGTGCCTATTATCCCCCTAAAAATGCTGCTAAAATGAATTCATTAATTTTTAATCTAAAAACACTTAATTCAGGATGTGAAAGGTTAGTTTTGAAAGAAGGTGTGATACAAAGGGGATGGCAGGCACCCTGATAAGCAGCAGATTGGCTCTGATCTTTCGCAATCCAAGTGAGATGATGATGTTCTGCTATGGATGAAAGGGCTCATTATCTCAGAGATAATTGCCCAGATGCCACACCAGTGAGATCACACTAAACAGGGTTGTGGTTTCTGAACCAGCACGGGGGCTAATTAACACTTAAAGCTACAGGCAGCCATTTTGTACAGACCTCCATGAAGATGAATAGGTTTTCCACCATGTCAGCTTTAACCATTTGCTCACCTTGGTTTTGCTGCTTAGTGAAAAAAGAAAATGCTTTTAGTTCTATTGTTACAGAGTTAAAATCTTTGTCATTCAATCATACTGCCCCACTAGCCTCCATTTTAGTCCCAAAGTTGCCTACATTCCACACTGCTTTGGTTTCTCTCCTCCCTTTTACTGTTGAAGAATCATAAAACTGAGGTTCTAGAAGGTTGTTTACACTAAAGGAAGCTGAGGAAAAATTTTCAGATTAAACTTTCTTGCCAAAAAATGCAGATTCAGATTGATCAAAGCATTTCACAAATTTGTGTCAAGTGTGCTGAATTATTTTGGGGGGAACAAAAACAACTGAAAAAAATTGAAATGTTTCATTTTGATGTGAAATATTTCAACTTTTTTATTCAAAATTATTTTCATTTTGAATTTTACCTCAATTTTATTTTTAAAAAACACTCAAATGAAACATTTCATTCAACCAAAAACAAGGGTATGTTGCATTTTTTTACTTTTTTGGTTTGCTAAATAAATTGAAAAAAATTCAATCAAATGATTATTTTATTTTTATTTGTTCTGTATGACCAGCTCTAATTTTAAGTTTCATGCATGAATACATTCTCTTGCCTCTCCCATTTTGGATTGTCTCACACACAATGTCTCACATTTGGACCTTGGCAGTTGAGAGATCTGAATTCAATAGTCTACCACCATGGTGGTTGCAGACAGTGGTCACTATTTTGTTACCATTAAAACCACAGTGGTATCCTAGTGCCTAATGCAGACCCCCACTGATTTAACTGGGGGCTCCCTGTGAGTGTATGTATCTGTTCATGTGCAGCTCATTGCAGGATGAGCATATGTAAGATACATATGCATATATATCATCGTCATAATTAACTTAGTTGAAACATCATTTTGTGAATACTCAGCAAGGGGAAACCTCACAAAATTTCTGTTTTCCACCTCTTCCTGTAAAAATAATTAGCACCTGACGTATACAACGCTCTGCACAAACACTAACCAATTAAGCTTCACCCTAAGGTAGGTAGATAAATATAAAATATGGACAATATTTTAATTTGGGGAAATGAGGCAGAGAGATGACGTAGTGTGCTCACGTTCACAGAATGAACACATCTGAGCAAACCTGTCACCTGAGGTGTGCACTCGTGTGCACCTCAAAGGGGTCAAAAGTGAAGGTCTCCCTATAACCGAGACAAGGGGTCTGCCAGGTTTGTTTGACCACTTATAGATATCACCAGCCTTTGCTGGATGGAAAAAGTCCAGGCGAAGGCAGTATGGGTAGTTATGACAGATCCAAAATAAAAGTTTCAGGAATGATTGCAGGTACCAAGGGACCCCTCACTGAAGGCCTTCCATTGGGTAGAGTTTGCAATGCTGGGGAGGGAGTAAAGGCAACTATATCAGTCTTGGCAATAGAATTCCACACATTAGTCCAGCCCTAGAGAGACTGCCAAGAATGAAATCATTTATCCTTGAAGAGAGAGTGTACCAACGGGAGTGTTTTTTGTGATATATAACATTTGGAATGATATAGTGACCACTCTCAACCTTAACAATGGAATTCTAACCCGCATGTCCTTTATACACATATACATAGAGCTAAGTGTGTATTTGCCATTCCCATTTCTATCAGAGAATCCCAAGGTGCTTTACACATACTAATTAATTTTCACATCACTCCTGTGAGGCAGATAAAAGTGAATGTCATCCTCATTTAGAGATGGAGAAATTGAGGCATGAACATAAGAAGCTTGCTCAAGGTTACAGAAGAAGTCCCAAAATCACAGACCCAGGAATCATCCAGTCACGCTGCTTAGCCACTACACCAACTTTTATGTTAAAAACACATTCTGTATAGTTGGGTTTCAATGCTTCTTGGAATGGGTGACCTGAAGACATCACATATGGGGTCTGAGGTAGACCTAACAGGGTAAATTCTTAACTTACCTAAGGGCTGCTGAATTGCCTCTATATCCAAGTGGTATTTGCCAATCCAATTTGTCAACCTATCTCTAATGAGAAGTTCAGTTCATTGGCAGAATGGATTGCCTGCTTCTTAAATGTTAGAAAGCCAGAGATTTGAAAAGCCTGCTTTTAACAATTATATTTGCATTTTACTGTAATATTCAAAATGTTTTAAAGATTCATGCAGCCTCCTTTTGAATAGAAATGAAGTTTGGGTTTTTAAAATATGGGTATGTTATCAAAGCGAAGCAAGCTCCAGGCTTTCCATGTTTTAATGTTATTATGTCTGACATTACACCACTATAATCTAATAAACCATTATGGTGGGTCACAACACCACAGAAAAATCAGAACAATCTGATTACAGATCAGCAGGGACACAAGCTCTGACAAGACCTGCTGTATACAAACAGGAGTAATGTATACTAGGAATGGAAAATGTCTGCAAGTCTATGCAGTTTGCTTGAAAATGGGAATGAAAGGCATTTATAGAGCTCCCCATATAAACACACGCATGCACACACACACATTGGGAGGAAATTGGTATATTTGAGGTTTATTATTAATGGATTGCTAGTGAGAGGTAGTAAGGCTGGACTCTCAGCAACAGGATGGATTTGAGACCAAATATTTGTAATGGAAACAATGGAATGATCGTATTTGTTACTTTGTTTTTTACATGATTATGGAGATGAGCACCACATTACTGCAATGTTTGGAAACGATGAACAAATCTTAGCAATAAATGCATGCAAAAACCATGGCATGCAAACTAGAGCATAGTTACCTTCAGAAACCATTAGGTGTTAATTTCAAGAATGTGTTTAAAAAGGGTTGTCTGGTGGTTACAGGGGGCATTTGGGAGCCAGGAATCTTGTGTTCTAATCCTGGTTCTCCTAACGCCAAATTGGACAATTCATTTAATCACTCTCTACTCTCATACATATGGGTAATATGGATTTAAAAATATTTTTACCACAAATTTAAATATGGATTTAAAAATATTTTTACCATATGAGGCTTGATTAAGCCTCCCTTAAATTATGAGCATGGATTATCCTTTTGGAAAACACGTAGCAGACACAGGGTGCTACAGTGAATAAACATTGTTTGTTAAATGCTTTGAAACTGTCCAACAAAAGGTTCTATGTAGGTGATAAGCACCTTCACTAAATTTCTTCTGAGCTTGAATGTGAATTTGTCCATCACTGGCCTGGTCTTGCCTTCTGTGGCTGCCTGGTTAAACTACAAAAAGAATATAAGGAAAAGAGGATGTAAAGCAGCAGGACATGAGGATGAGGTTAATGCAGTCTAGAGGTGGGTTGCAGTTGTCCTCTGGGAGCTGGCTGCTGCAGATTGTTACAGATATGTGGCAGTTGGCAAGCCAATTGTTGATGCTGGGGTGATAGATGGGCAATGTCCTTGAAATAATTGCAAACTTTAAGTAGACATGGTTCATTGTTCTGGGTCCAGTGATGGAACATACTCAAAGTACATACAAGTATATAAACAGCAAAGGACTTTACTCACTCATTATGGATGCATCAGCAAAGTGCACAATGCCAAGGTATTCTGGAGATTTGGCCTATTCAAGAGCAGGCAAGAAGGTACTTTTGTTCCCACTCAACTGTATGGATATTAATGGTTTCTGACTCTACCTACCTTCTAGTTCTATGGATCATAAAGGCTTAACCCTATGTGTGGTGACCTGGCAGAAGGTTTAACTATACACTGACCAAGTGCAAAGTGATGGTGGAACGTGCTTTTGGATGACTGAAGGCAAAATGGCACTGTATGGACTGCAATGTAAATGATGCCATACATCTTAAAGGGGCATACTGTGCCCTACACAGTGGGAGTATTTTGGATTGGAGAGAATCAATTATTGTGCTGCTTTTCTTCCTGGTTATAGATAACCTTCCAGTGTATCTTTGAGGAGTATGATAGTGTCCCGGAAAGCCAGGAAAATAAGGGATGCCTTGTGCCCCCACATGCTTGGTTTGAAAGAAGAGAACAATGATGATGTGTAATTATATTGAAGCATGATGTGGTACTGTGACCACAAGATTTATCTTTTATATTAATTTTACAAATATGGAGGTGCTACTGGGATGAATCTGGCACTATGAATGTATTAATTATCTTTGTCCATTAAGGTTGCCCTTGGTAGTTTTTGGAACGCAGCAACATAGGATTTTAAGAAAATTATTAAAGGTATTCCCCACAGACAGCCAAAAACACAAGTGCAAAGGAAAGGAAACCTGACATGCAAATAAAAACAGTATAAAAAACCCCAAACAATGATAGCCAAACACAACGAAAACCAAAACAAAATGAAAAATAATGTGCAGAGGAAAGCAGACATTGAAACCTTTATTTCACACTCCATCCTGACTCATCCTTGTACTTCTGGGCTGGCTGCCTGCTAGGTCCCAGGGCTCCTGATTCCCAACAAAAAGACTCTCTCATCATCTTTGCCAGGTATTTATATTTAAATAGGGTAAAGGGTTTAGGAGATGAGTGGGTGGGTGGGGTTCAAAGGCCAGCGAAGCAGAACATTATGAAGTGATAAGGGGTGCTGTAGAAATGGAGATACTTCCATTCATTTCAAAAGCTGGATCCACTATTACAGGCTGCAGCAGGGCAGCTCTGGACAGCACTCTCAACTCAGATGCACTGGCCAGGTAGACAGGAAAAGTCCCGCAAACTTTTGAATTTCATTTCCTGTTTGGCCAGTATAGTGAGCTGATCAGCACAGGTGACTATAGAGTCCCAGAATCGCAAAAGAGCTCCAGCATCGACCAAATGGGAGATACTGCATCTGATCGCTGTATGGGGAGACGAATCCATGCTATCCAAACTCAGTTCCAAAAGATGAAATGTCGGAATATTTGAAAAAATCTCCAAGGGCATGAAGGTCAGAGGTTATAATGGGGACCTGCAGCAGTGCCGTGTGAAGCCTACCAAAGAACCAGAGAGGCAAAGGGCCAGTCCGGGTCAGAGCCCCAGACATGCCGCTTCTAGGGGGTGCCCCTACAACTACCCCACCCCTGTGTTTCCCTCTTCCCCCGCCCCTCCTGGGCTACCTTCACAGTTATCCCCCCACTTGTGTGACAAATTAATAAAGAATGCATGAATTTGAAACAACAATGACGTTATTGACTCTGCAAGCGGAGATCAAAGGGGGGAAGGGAGGGCGGCTGGCTTACAGGGAAGTAGAGTGAACCAAGGGGAGCGGGTTTTCATCAAGGAGAAACAAACAGAACTTTCACACCGTAGCCTGGCCAGTCATGAAACTGGTTTTCAAAGCTCCTCTGATGCACAGCACACCCTGCTGTGCTTTTCTAACTGCCCTTGTGTCTGGCTGCGCGTAATCAGCAGCCAAGCGATTTGCCTCAACCTCCCACCCCACCATAAACGTCTCCCCTGTTACTCTCACAGAGATTGTGGAGCACACAGCAAGCAATAACAACAATGGGAATATTGGTTTTACTGAGGTCTAACCGAGTCAGTAAACTGCGCCAGCGAGCTTTTAAACCTCCAGAGGCACATTCTACCACCATTATGCACTTGCTCAGCCTATAGTTGAACTGCTCCTTACTACTGTCCAGGCTTCATGAGCCATGGGTGCAAGGGGTAGGCTGGGGTAGGTATGACCACGTGGTGCTGCCGACTGGGAGAGCAGCCTGAGGCAGAAGCCTCAAGCTGGAATGATATTCCAGGCAGGACCGAATCTCCATTAGACGAAACTTAAAGAAGAGAATGACCTGGAGTCATTCTCATTTTTGTCCAGGAGTCTCCGACCGACGTCACCGAGGTCAGCCAGGAGCACCTATGGGATGATGACGATGGCTAGCAGTCGTATTGTACTGTCTGCCGTCCACAAGGCAAGGCAAGGGGATTCTGCTGTGTAGCACTGCAGCACCGCATCTGACAGCAGCCAGGACCTAGGCAGCCATTTAGGTGACCTAGGCAGTCGTCTAGGGCGCTGGCATTTGCGGGGGGGCCACAATTTTCTTCAGCAGCGACCGCGGTGGCCAGATCTGCGGCCGCCCCGGTTGCCTCCGGCATTTAGGCAGAGGGAGCTGGGGCAGGGGAGTGCGGAGAGGGCCGCCTGCAGCAAGTAAGGGGAGGGGAGGCCGGAGCACACAGGGGAACTCCCCGCCCCATCTCACCCCTGCCCCGCCTCCTCCCCGATCACGCCGTGGCTGCTTCGTTTCTCCTGCCTCCCAGGCTTGTGGCGCCAATCAGCTTAGGCGCCGCAAGCCTAGGAGGTGGGAGAAGTGAAGCAGCCATGGCGTGCTCAGGATGCTCGTGCGCAGAGCAGGGGTGAGCTGGAGCGGGGGGGGCTCAGGGCGGAGTGGGGGCTCAGGGCGTAGGGTGGGGTGCTGCTGTAAGGGGGCGTCTCAGGGCAGAGGGGGGGAGCTGCCGCGGGGGGGGGCGCCTCAGGGTGGAGGCGGAGGGGGGAGGGCACAAGGTGAAAATTTCGCCTAGGGCGCGAAACATCCTTGCACCGGCCCTGCCAGCAGCACCCAGGAGACATACGGTGGCGGTGAGCTGAGCGGGCTCCATGCTTGCCATGATATGTTTTCTGCATGCGTAACTCACGAAAAAAGGCGAGAAATGATTTTTTGCCATTGCTTTCACGGAGGGAGCGGGGCCTAACGACATGTACCCAGAACCACCCGCGACACTGTTTTTGCCCATCAGGCATTGGGAGCTCAACCCAGAATTCCAATGGGTGGTGGAGACTGCAGGAACTGTGGGATAGCTACCACAGTGCAACACTCTGAAAGTCAACACTAGCCTCGGTACTGTGGACGCACACCGCCAACTTAATGCACTTAGTGGGGACATGCACAATCAACTGTATCAAATCGATTTCTAAAAAATCAACTTCTATTAAATCAACCTAATTTCTTAGTGTAGACATATCCTAAGTAATCCTTACATAGAGATATTGTGGCAAGGCTGGGAATAGAATGGAATCCAGATCTTCAGAGACTCAGTCCAGTGCCTTAGCCTCAAAACCGTCCTTTCTCCAGTGAGATAGCAATCACATCATAAAAACAATAGTAATATATGAAACAAATCCAAATTAAATAACCTGGGCCAGATTCTCAGTGCAAAATGAATGTACAACACTGGTGATCTGATTTGGTAGCTTTTTACATCTGCTTTGCATAGGGGTAAATGCCTACACAAGCTGCATGGAATGAGAATCAGGCTGTGTGTGTACAAAACAAACCCATATCTGTTCTTTAACAAGACTCACTCCCTTTTCCTTGAAATCTTGTGTAAATCTCTTGTTACTAACACACAAACAGCCCTTTCCCTCTCTGTCCACCCACCCACTTTGGTTTGATGTCACTACTTGTTTGCTACCTGTTTAACTGATATTCCTTGGAGCAGTAACCTTGTTGCCTCACATATATATAAAGTGGCCACGCTCACTTATGAATGAGACATTATAACAACTTTTGCCTCACAGGGGACATTGAGGAGGAGGTGCAGGTTTAGCTGCTTTGTTTAGTTGATACAACCTGTTAACACACATGGGGAAGCCTTAGAGTTTTCCAATCAGTGCCTCTTTTTGCATATTTATACACTGAAATACATAAAAACAAATACAATTAATACCAGCAGTAGTAGTGCAGTAGCTGCCTTTCTGAGATGCATAGCAATGTGTGTAATCAGAGAGCAGGAGCTGGATCAGTCCTACTGGCCAGACAGAATATCCTATTTTATGTTATTTAAAATGTGAAGAATAAAACAAAATTAGATGAGCCTGATCCAGATCTAGATGTAGGCTTTTTTAAAAGACTTTTTTTGTGGTGGATTTTACCCTTCATGAAAGCAGGAAGTGATGTACAACACTGACTTGACACCAGGTATATTGTATGCAGGTGTTATGTAAGTTTTCCACTCAGGTCTGCCTTGTGCCCCTCAGTCTGATGTGTCACCACCTGTCCCTTGCTAATACGCCACTGGGCCTATCTGCAATAGACACAGTCATGCATGCTGGAAAAATAGGATTGGCACCTATTTCAGTGAGTTTTGGATCAATTTAATCAGGCTAACCATCTGGGTCATTTCAACTCTCTTTCCAAACCTGTAATAATTACAGCTTCTGAATCAATCATTTCCAACCAGCTGCACTGGACTCGAGCACTGTGATTGGCTCATAATTAATTCTAATTGAAATAATTGTAGTTTTTGAGTCAGTAACACTAGGATCAGATAAACTAAAGGACCCTCTCCCAAAACCCAATCATTAGTACAAAACATTTGATGAATCTTTGTTTCATCCTTGCTCAGAACAAAGAAGAATGGATCATATTAAGTTGTCCATGGGAAAGAATGTTTATTCACAGACCTACGTGCTCAGAACCATTTCATATTATGTATCTAAGACCATAGTGAAAGCTGCTTCTAAAACAGAAAATAGCATTTGGAAATTTAATCTACATTCAGTCAAGTAGCACTTATATTTTTTACAGGATCCATCATATCAAGAAAGCCAGACACATAAGCCGTAGCCTCAGGCACGCCAAAGGGAATGGCACGCTAGAGGTTAATAAAATAATTCATAGCCATTGGAACTCTCCAGGTTTGTGTGAAGATTTAAGGAAATCCTCTAGCTTGCAGTGCCACTTTACCAGCCTCTCTCTTCATGGTGCCCATTAAAAAAAAAAAGTCTTTACAGCACTCCCTGGGAAAATAAATAACTGGGGAATGGAGCCTGTCTATATATTTTAACTAATTCTGCCTCCCCAGAAGAAGCTGATTCTTGCCAACAATTCCCAAAGGGCAGATTTAGGAGGGAGCCCCTTCCCATCTCCTTGTCCCTAAATCTCTCTCTCTCCTCCCTCAGCAGTGCCCATCATCACACTCATCCGCACAGAGAAGAGGCCCTCAAGCTCCTGTTTTGTGGGATGGCCAAGCAGAAGCTGCACAAAGAACTCTGTGCTGCACCCAGCTGGCCTTGCATCAGAGAACATGAGCTTTCCAGCTGGCAGCAAGGGGTATTGGCCAAAACAACTCTAAACCTACTCCACAAAATTCATTTTAATAGCAAAAACGACCTGCACGTACTTTGTCTAGCCCTGAAAACAAGTCGATTTTTCACCCTGGCACTATTTACGCTAATAGGTTGCAATGATTTCAGTTCACACTAATGCAGTGTTATGTGATCTATTTATGATCAGTGTTTATCAGAGCATTTGGTGTGCTGATGGAACAAACAATTGCTTGGTTTGGTATCAGTGAGCGCTCTCTGCTGACCAGCAATAGGTATTACAATCTCTTCTCATTTTCTGCAACACCATAAAGTCAGATTTAATTTCAGGTATTTAAACAAAAAAAAAGAGAGAGAAAAGAGAATCCTGTAAAGGAAAATTATCTCGGTATCCATGTGAGCCTCAATACTTACATCTATTATGCTCTAAATGTCATGTTAGCTTAAACCAGCTCATTTTTTAGAAAATCATTTATGATCATGAAATTCAGGGATTTCTTGAGAATTTATTATTTCATTCAGATATCTTAAGGAAAGGGGGAAAGAGGTGGGGGATCAACCCTGACTTTTGTATCCCCTTGAGAAGAAGTAACGTCAAAACCAAATACTTAAATAGCAGTGTTCTAAAGCAAACACAACAGCACTGAATAGCACTGGCATAAATCCACAGCCTACAGCACCTCTTTGCTGAAGATACATTGCCACCTCGCAAAGGCATAATGTAATCTGCAGCACACACACTGTCAGCAAAGGCTTTAAAACATCCTGCCACTCTCAAGAATAACAGATCATTACTTTTGTGCTACTCTGACTATAAAACCTGCAGGTAAAGAGAGACATGAAAAAAGGTGAGGGCGTGAGGGGAGGAGGAAGAGGAGCTATGAACAGAGACATCAAAAGAAATATAGGCAGCATCGCACATTTTTCTGAAGTTTTAATTTACTGTTTTGTACCTCTCTCTTATAGTTTTGGAGTTGTTTCCAGTTGTTTCATGGAATTGTTACTGGGATAAGAAAGCTTTTCCTCTATTGGAAGCTGTCTGACAGCCAGTCTAAGTAGTTATTTGGTAGCCTATATCAGATGCTCTACCAGCACAACTGGTATCCTTCGTGGCAGTCCCAGAAGAGATACCAATAGACATGAAAATTAGAGTACATTTTCACACTTCTAGGTGCCTCAGCATCCGGACAGGACAGAGTGGTGCTGCCCTGTTCTGTGAATACCATGTGGATGTCATTAAAAGACTCAGCATTACCCACCTGAAATACTTGCAATAACTACATTAATCCTGTCGTCCAGCACCCAGGAAGTTAACGTATGCTTTGAGTATTCCCTGGGGCCATCTCTGCCTGATCTGTGGCTGCTTTATGCAGCTGCCGTGGCACGTGGGCTGGGGAATAACAGAGTATCAGACCCACCTTATTTATACTTTCTGTTTCTCATGTGCCAGAAACCTCATGATCATACACTGGTCTAGAAATCTATGGGGAATATTTTCTGGAAAAGCAACGATGGGGGAAAAAAAAACAATTTTCATTCTCCTACTTCAATTTTTATATATTTTAGTTTTTTTTTAAAGTCCTGCTTCTTAAGTCAAAAGATAAGGAACAAGTAGCAACATCATCTTATATTTCATCCAGGGCCATCCCTACCCATACACAAAGTACGCAGCTGCATAGGGCACCAGGAAATTTGGGGCATCACATTTCCTGGTGCCCTGCGCAGCTGTGTGCAGCTCCAGCCCCTGCTCCGGCTCTTCCCCATGGCCTCCACCCCAGCCCTGCCTCTACTCCCCCGAGGACTCCAGAAGCGGTTGGGTCTGCACTCACCAGTAAGTAGAGAAACCCGGCCCCAGCCTGCTCCGCTCCCCTGGCTCTCAGCTGTGCCACCGGTGAGTGCTGGGGAGTGGTACCCCCCTAGCCTGGGAGTCAGGGAATCAGAGCAGGCTGGGGCTGGGTCACTCCACTTCCTGCAGGAAGTAGCCAGCCCCCCTCCACCCACCCTACCTCCCCTGGAGGCCTAGGGCCTGCTCTCCCCCCCCCCCCGCCCCGCCCCGGCTCCTGCCCATGGAGGCCTGAGGCAGGGCCCCACACAGCCACCTCCCCTCCTCCCCCGAGGAGGCCTGGGGACCGTGTAGGGCACCAAAATAGCTAGGGATGGCCCTGCTTTCATCCTAAATGATTGGGGCATTTGGGTGCTACTGGGAAAAAAATAAATAAGCAACAGCATCCCAGTTATTTATAAATGTACCTGTATATTCCTACGTACCAGGATCACTTCACTGGCCACTAAATGTAGCCTATTATGGGGTGAAATTTGGCAATTATTTAACTGCACATCAACACCACTTAGCTGTTTGGAACTGGATACAGGAATATTTTATCTGAAAATTATCAGGAACTTTGAGAGAGAATGGAACTGGCAGAATTGGAATTAGATAAGACACCAGAGTTTACCATCCTCATTCTTACTAAAAGTGCTAAAGGAAGGATCTTTAATTATCATATTTGGGCAAGAGTTTCTTTTCTTATCTCACACAAGAGATGGCATTGCTAGCAGCAGAGTGCCCTCTATGATGAGATAACTGGCTCTATGGATATGGGGAAAGCAGTGGCCGTGATATATCTTGACTTTAGCAAAGCTTTTGAAATGGTCTCCCACAGTATTCTTGCCAGCAAATTAAAGTATGGATTGGATAAATGGATTAGTAGGTGGATAGAAATCTGGCTCAATGGGTAGTGCTCAACGGCTCAATGTCTAGTTGGCAGGCGGTATTAGGCGGAGTGCCCCAGGGATTGGTTCTGGCGCCAGTTTTGTTCAACATCTTCGTTAATGATCTGGATGATGGGATGGTTTGCACCCTCAGCAAGTTTGCAGAGGACACTAAGCTGGGGAGGGGGGGTCGGGAAAGAGGTAGATATGCTGGAAGGTAGGGATAAGGTCCAGAGTGACCTAGACAAATTGGAGGATTGGACCAAAAGAAATCTGATGAGGTTCAACAAGGACAAGTGCAGAGTCCTGCATTTAGGATGGAAGAATCCCATCCACTGCTACAGGCTGGGGACCAACTGGCTAAGCAGCAGTCCTGCAGAAAAGGACCTGGGGGGATTACAATGGACAAGAAGCTGAATATGAGTGAACAATGTGCCCTTGTTGCCAAGAATGCTAATGGCATACTTGGCTGCATTAGTAGGAGCATTGCCAGCAGATTGAGGGAAGTGATTATGCCCCTCTATTCAGCACTGATGAGGCCACATCTGGAATATTGGACAAATTGGAGAGTGTCCAGCAAAGGGCAACAAAAATGATTAGGGGGCTATGAGGAGAGGCTGAGGAAACTGGGCTTATTTAGTCTGCAGAAGAGAAGAGAAATGGAGGATTTCATAGCAGGGGGGCTCCAAAGAGGATGGACCTAGTGGTGGCAGATGACAGAACAATAAGCAATGGTCTCAAGTTGCAGTGGAGGAGGTCTAGGTTGGATATTAGGAAAAACTATTTCACTAGGAGGTTGATGAAGCACTGGAATGGGTTAACTAGGGAGGTGGTGGAATCTACATCCTTAGATGTTTTTAAGGCCTGGTTTAACAAAATCCTAGCTGGGATGATTTAGTTGGAGTTGGTCCTGCTTTGAGCTGGGGGTTGGACTGGATGGCATCCTGAGGTCTCTTCCAGCCCTAATTGTCTATGATTCCCATGCAAGTACTGGCCCAGTAATTTATCCCTACACAGAGAAGAAGTAGAGAATGTATGCAGCTATTATAGTCAACAATGCCCTCGGTTAGCAAGGCCTGTGCACATTTACTGAAGCTAATACATTCCAGCAACCACCTTCTAAGACAGAAGTGAACAACATTCACAGTTATCATTTGGAAATATTCAAACCTGCAAAGAAAGGAACTTATCATTGACATGGAGTTTGTGAGGGATGCTGTACTGGGCTGTGCACTAAATCAGTTTACAGTATAATCTGTCTTGCAGTTCTTACTAGAATGCCTTACATAGCCATACATTTTAACAAGTGATACTGTGTACCTTACAGAGAGAGTTGGGTTTGAAATATTATTTCAGTAGCTTCTCAAAAATGCATTAAAAAAACCTTCATCTGAAATTCTAGCTTCTTTGACCTGTCTCATACACCATTCTAAAAAGAGTGACAACAAGCTAAAAATCTGAAGTAAGGTATCTTCAAGTTACAGGTGCTTCTTCAGTTATATATTGAGCTGTGTCCAAACTGACATGCTGTGCCCTTTGGAACTATGTGAACTGAGGAAGTGCCACCTTGCACATAACTGACAGAAGCTATTTCATAATACAATAGAACCTTCTTATTGTGAAGTTATTTTTCCATAGCAAAACTTTGGTCTGGAGCTAACATATCAGCCTTATATTCTATGGACACAGAAGGCCTTGCAGGGAGCAGGAATCAACCTAACTTAGGAGTAAGGGTGAGCAAGATGCTACAAGCCTGCTAGAGGATCTGTAGCCTATACCATATCCCAGAACTAACCTTTGAGGTTGGGAAGTCCTATGTTGTGAGGTAGGGGAAGCTGGGGACGTAGCTGACAGAATGGTAGGGAAATGTCCAAGGGATCTGCATTACACAGATCTATCAGTCAAATCCCCGCACAGCATGGGAGCATACCAGCCTTGGGAGCCTTAGATTGCCAGGAGGGAGGGATTGCCAAACTCCTATTTTAAAAAGTTTTGCTTATATAGGATGGATAGATAACACAAATGATAAGGGATAGCACAGAATAAGGAATAAGCCTGGGATCTGTGATTTTGGTTTTTCCAAGGGTTTTAATGTAGACTGACCTGCTTGGGCCTGTGACATTGTCTTTCAGAGACACTGTAGATATACAGTAATCTCACTGAAATGAAGTGGAGTATAATTTAGCATCTTGCTATCTGATGGAATACTAGTAGCTCCGTAAGAGGTTCTGTAGTAGGCCAGAGGGAGGGACAGCCTTGGAGAGAAAGGAAAAAAGCTATGAGGAGATATCCTGCTTCCAACGGGTTATGGAACCAAGATGATAACTGCTCCATCTGAATGAAATCAGATGTGTGTTTGCCACCATAGAGACAGGCTTCACTCAAAACAGGAGAACACATAAGAAGTAGGAAGTGGGATTTGGAGCTTAATGATGGGGCACAGATTGTATCAAGCATGATGCATCATAGGATGCTTGAGGTGACACACACTTGGTTACTGGCTACAATAGACTCACTCGTAGACATCCTTATAAAAGAGGGAAAAATGTAGTTCTGTACACACTGCCAATGGCATTATCACCTATTTAGGAACCAGTCACAAATACAGATAGTATGGTAACTATATAGACAGTTGTCGGGTTACCTACACACATGCTTGTAAATTGCCGCTCTCGTCTCTACTGAAAGTTTGAGGGCCAGATGCTGATCTCTCCAACACTAGTGTAAACTCAGTAACTCCACTGCAGCCAACAGAGTTATTCCAAGATAAAACAGATGCTAGTGAGACCAATATCCAGTCTTCAGTTTTAGTTCCTTTTCTCCCAAGAGTATGGCACATCTGCCTGTATGGCACATTTGCCTTTTATTTCAGCTGTCTTTTAAAATGCTGTGGGAGTGGGTATCTTATGCTGTACCTGAGAGACTGCAAAATGCTGTTTATCATACATTAGGGGCACAGTTTTCCCTGTTTGTTCTCAGTCTTGTCACAAGTAACCTATGAATAATGTCCATTGTGCTTGCAGGAACCCAAGGAGAATAGTCAACAGCCTATTATCAGCTGTCTTGTGAGCACAAGATTTAAAAGCACAATGAGAGGACAGGGCTACAAGTCTCTCAGGGTATAACGGCCACCTGTAATGCAAAGTTAGATTTTAATAAAACAATAGCAACTCATGTCTCATAGAAATTAGTCTTCTAATTTGTCAACTGAATCCTTAGCAGACATCCATGTTTGCAGTCAAAATAATGGCTTCCTATTACTAATGACTCTCTCATTGGTAATACAGAGAAAGATGCCATTAATGCATTATAACTTTGTGCCACATAACAGCATTCATGCACAAACCAATTTGTCTGAAGGTGATAGGAACACATTTAGTAGGGGAATACCCCTGATTTGTTCCTGAATGTATATATTAGACTTCCTAAAAATCAATGTCCAATTTGTAGAAACAATGGAGACTAATGATTAATTACAGATATTTGCTCCCTTGGGCTATAATGCCATAGTTAGAGTGGAGAAGAGGTTATATTTTAAAACCCTTCTTTCTGTTGCTTATAATCAGATTTGTAGCAGACATGCAAGCTCTTGAGGCAGCGACTAACTTCTTATATGTATATACAGCACCTAGCATAAATGAGCCATGATCTTGGTTGAGGCCAGTAGGCCTTACTGAAATACAAATAAATAATTTGAAAGGAAAGGCTTGCCAGTCCTCTCTCTATACCCAGCAGCAGCCCCCATCCACTATGTCCATCTCTCTGCAATTAGTTTCTGATGGGATAAGTAATTCTCTGTACCATCAGTAGGTCACTCAGCACAACAGATACTTTATGGATAAATGCTGCATTATCTGTTGATACTTTGGGGGCTGAGGTTCCGCAAGCCCCTGTGCAGCTATACTCCTACCTATTATTTCTGCTAAAATCTGGGCCTTGAGAATATTATGCTTGTGCAATTGAAGAAACATCAAAGCTAGAAACATTTTATTCATTTGAAATAGTGACTACTACACACTGGGCGCTTTCTAAACATCTAAGGACAACCCCTGCTCAAAGGAGGTCACAATCTAAGGATAAACAGGTAGGTAAGTCTACAGGAAAGGAAATAGCATTCCACGAATTATATACATGGACTTGATTCATCATGAGCAGCATCACAAAAGTGAGTCTTTAAGGAGAACTTACATGTGGACAGGGCAGGGGCTTTGCAGATAAGCACAGGTATGGGAGTGATTATCTTTAACCATTTAACTTAGTTATGTCCTACACTGAGGAAAAAAACTAGACAAAGCTGAAGAAAAATGGTGAGAAAATTCCAAAGTTAAGAGGTGAGATTTTGTGCTATGCCTCTAAGACAGAGTAGATGAAAAATTACCCTTTCCCTGCCTATTTCCATAGGTGGGGAAAGTGTATATCTGACATGCCCCCAAATTCCTCTCGGTTCTCGCCTTCTCCTTCCAAATGAGAGCCCTTCCCATTATAACTTTGTGCCACATAACAGCATTCATGCACAAACCAATTTGTCTGGATAATATTGGAACAGAAGGTAGCTAGCTGCCTTTTCCAAAGTATGTTTAAATTCTGAATAGCTATCAGAGACCTTGCAAGACTGCAAATGATTGAGGCTGGCAACCACCCAAGACCAGTGTATGCAAATGCACTTATCTTTACTGTTACCTGTTCTCCCCTCTTCCTCCCATTTGTTTGTTTATTCATCTGTTGCATGCATCAAAATCCTTAATTGTGAGCCCTCCGGAGCAAAGGTTGTCTTTGTGTTACTTACTTGTACTGTGCCTAGTATAACAGAGCCCTGATCCCAGACTGGAGTCTTCTCAGGCACTTCAGCAACCTTAATACTAATAACCCCTCCCCCTCACACACACACACAGAGATACACATATATATACATTTTGATTACCCATACATATGGACTTTTCAGGAAAAGTTGAGAATGGGAGGGGGAGAACTGAACCATTTCTCTGTGGCTCATTATGAAATTGTTGTATTTTCAGCTTATATGCGCAGTCATTACACAGTAGTATAGCCTGGTGCATACAAGACTGATATTGCAGGTAAAATTATATAAATTTTAATTTCTTTATATACTGTATTAGCCAAATAATACATAATGATGCAAAGAGACCATCTTTTAAACCAAATGCACTAGGTGGCTTGAACATTCATTGAGGCCCAATTGTATTCAGTGATCTAGAAGCAGGCAGGGGTGAGCTGCAGACGGTTCGCAACGGTTCGCACGAACCATTTGCTAAAATTAGACGCCGGACAGAGAACCGGATGCTAAAGTTCTCTGTCCGGCGTCTAATTTTAGCAAACGGTTCACGCGAACCGTTGCGAATTCTGCCTCCACCTCCTGCCATGAAGCTCCTCCTTGCTTCTCCTCCCCCACGGCTTCCCGCGAATCAGCTGTTCGCGCGGGAAGCCTGGGAGGGCTGAGAAGCAGGCAGGCTTCCCCGGCCCAGGAAGACGACCCTAAGGTAGGAAACTAGGGGGGGAGTGTGCCCCGGCCAGTCCCTGGCCGCGGCCCGTCCCGCCTCCCGGCCGCGACCCTGCCCGGCCCGCGTCCCGACTCCCCCGAACCCCTCCCGGCCGCCCGGCTCGGCGCACCCCGGCCCTGCCGTGCCCCACCTACCGTCCCGGGTCCCGCCCGACCCTCCTGGCCGCGTCCCCCTCCGCATTCCCGGCCGCGACCCTGCCCGGCCCGGGTCCCCGCCCGACCCTCACCGGCCTCCTGGCGCGTCCCCAGCGTTCCCGGCCGCGACCGTGCCCGGCCACCCGCCCCGGGTCCCCGCCCGACCCTCCCTGGCCGCATCCCCATCCCGGGTCCCCGCCCGACCCTCCTGGCCGCGTCCCCACGTTCCCGGCCCGTGTTCGCGACCCTGCCCAGCCCCGTCCCGGGTCCCGCCCAACCCTCACCGACTGCGGCACGGCCCGCGTCCCGAACCCCGAACCCCTCCCGGCCGCACCCCCCCCCCGGCCCTGCCGTGCCCCCACCTACCGGGATGCTCGGCTCTGGACACGGCCCCCCACCTCCAGCCCGGCCTGGCCCCGTGGCTCCAGCCGCTCCTGCTGTTTTGCCAGGGGGCCGGGCTCCGGCAGCGTGGGTCTGGCCGTGGCGGTGGCCCCGGCTGCCCGGCTCCAGCTCTGGCCGCAGCCCTCCCTGGCTCCACCCGGCCAGCCACCTGGCTCCGGCCACTGGGCTCCCGCCACATCCTCTGGCTCCAGCCGCGCGACTCCTGTCCTGGCCCAGCCACGTCCAGGCAGCGCGGTAAGGGGGCAGGGAGGGGGTGTTGGAGAGAGGGTAGGGGAGTTTGGGGGTGGGGGGGGTCAGACGGCACGGAACAGGGGGATTGAATGGGGGCAAGGGTCCGGGGGAGCAGTCAGGAAAGAGCAGAGTTGGATGAGGTGGTGGGGGCACTCAGGGACAGAGAGAAGGGGTAGTTGTATGGGGTAGGGGTTCTGGGGGGCCATTGAGAATGAGAGGAGGGGTTGGGTGGGGCGGCAAGGGGTTAGTCAGGGGACAGGGAAGGGGGGATGGGTCAGGGGTCTCGGAGTGTGTGTGTCAAGGAACATGAGGGGTTGGATGGGGCATGACACCCCCCCCGGAGGGGGGGGGAAGGAGGGAACCCCTTGTTAAAATTTTGGAGGGAGGAGGGAACCCATTGTTAAAAATTTGGCAGCTCATCACTGGAAGCAGAGTAATATATCTCTGCCTCAGAGTTTACAGTCTATGAGATTTGGCTTGGCAAGGCAGTCTGTTGACTGCGTATTATTTGATCATGCTCAAATGCTGTCAAATATTCCAGCAAGAATACCCTGATGTAGGTGGCAGCCTAACTTTTTGATTGTATCATGGTGCTATTCTCTTAGTTTTACAGCTTCAGTTCACTGTGCTCCACATTTTTCTGAGTTTAAAATATCTCAGTTAAGTAATTTGTTTTTTATAATTAGCCATAAGTATCTTTTTAAGGCGAAGTGTATTGGAGACCATGAAGACTTCCTCTTTTTTGTAATTATTCTAATAAATCAATGTTTTTAAATATTTGACCATTTTTTACATTTGACTGGTCAGTTGACCAATTATTTTTGGACCCATCAACTGTCCAACCCTATGAGATATTTCATGATTAAGCTACTTTTAATTGGTGGCTTGTATCAATAATTTCTGTAATTTGAACTTTCTATGGTAAGGGATCTATTATGTAGCTCACACAAGTTACAAAGTAAATTACACATAAAACTGTGCAGACTCCCTGGGTAAGAATATGCTGTTTTGGTCACCATTACTTCATTCATTCTTCATTCGTTCTGTGTACCAGTTTAAGTGCCTATGGTGATCAGCCAGTCTGCAAGCCACACTTTGTGGACACCATTAACCATCAGCAAGAGACAGAAAAGCAGCTGTTTTTAGAAGAGCAACTGGCAACTAGAAGGGAAAATTAACAAAGCCTCACAGAAGCCAAAGCAAATATAAACTCTCTCTCTCATTACTGTCACATTACTAAAACACTTTTCATGTTTCCAATTCTGAAAGCAGGCAGGACAGCCGTAAGAAAGTCTTTTAAAGAGGTAATAAACAGGCCAGAACTGTCACAGAGTAATTGTTTTCAGACTTGAATCCTGGCTGCTGTGTTAGCACCTTGCTTCAAATTCCAGAGAATGTGCTACGCCGATATTAACAGTTACTTTCTGACCCTAAAAAAGTTGCTTCTTTAAAATCACTGTTAATTGTATTATTATTATTGCTATTGATTTCTATTGCAGTAGCACATAGGAATCCTAAAACAGGGATAAAGCCTAATTGCGTTGGAGGGTGAAAAAGCAATAATGAGATGACAGTCCCTGGCCTCCCCCAGAGCTCCCAGCCTTTTGACTGAACATAGTTATGTGCTATATTACAACATACCCATTAGCCTGAGACAAAGTTTCATAAAAATCTACCAAGGCAAATATATAAAAGGTTAAATTCACTTCACTCCTAGACAGCCCAAGGACCTGGGCTTTCTGTAATGAAGTGGACAGAGACTGGGGAGTGCAATCCAATTTTGCCCCAATCCTGGCTCATGGTCAGTACCCCTCCTCCTTGCGGCCATGCCTCCTACCCATTGGACCAGGAGCCTATTTTCTCCACACCATGAAAGGTGATATGGCAGCTGGATCTACCCTGCCAGCACACCCACAATAGGGTTGTCAATTGCTTAATCCCACAAATCCAAACACCAGTGCCCTGCCTCCTCCCCCACCAGTTCCCCAAGGCCATGCCCCTGCCACACCCTTTCTCACTCCATCTCTCCTCCCTCAGTCACTCGCTCTCCCCCACCTCACTCACTTTCACTGGGCTGGGGCATGGGGTTGGGGTGCAGGATCTGGGAGAGAGTTTGGGGGCAGGAGGGGCTCAGGGCTGGGAGAACGGGCTGGAGGGAGTGAGGGGGGGCTCAGGGCTGGAGGTTAGGGCGAGAGCTCCAGCTGGGCGGTACTAACCACAGGTGGCTCCTGGAAGCAACAGCATGACCCTGCAGCTCCTAGGCTCAGGGGTGACCAGGCGGCTCTGCGCGCTGCCCCTGCCTGCAGGCACTGTCCCCACAGCTCCAATTGGCCTGGTGATATTCTGCCTTACGGACTAAAACTGAGAGCAGTGCTACTTTGTATGGGTTTTATGGTGGTCCACGCTCTTTTGCCTCCTTGAAACCCCTGCTTGTATGACCACATTATCTACAGAAAAAACTGTTAACAAATGGGTTTTCTTGTGCTGCAGTATGCACAGGGTAATTTTTTTTAAACAGGTGTTTATAAAATATTCTCAAGCCCAATTTTTTCTTTTTAAATGGCAGATTCCATAACGTAGACAAGACCTATATATTTTTTCTGAGCCCTGTAAATTTTGGCTACTGTCTGCACTGACTAGCTTGGTTCTTCAATGGCTTGCAATCCTTCCTCGTGCCATTTAGCACTAGCAGCCTCTGAGCTAAAATACATGGGCTTGTCTGCATAGAAACCTAGTGCATGGCAAGCTGGGGTGTGAATGTTGGCTGCTAAGTGCATGGAAAGCTATGTGGACCCTGCTACAGTATAAGTTCTGTCGTGCACTTTGACACTCTGATCTTTCAAATTAGTGAACCGTAGATTTACACCCTGGTTTGCCATGCACTAAGGGTTTGTGTGTGCGGCAGCTGGGAAGTGCAATTGCCAACACAGGTAGACATACCCACACAACCTCACACTGAGCTGGAGCACTAAAAATACCAGTGTGGATGTTGCTGTGCTAGTGGTAGCTCAGTCTAGCCACCCGAGCTCAGCCCCAGGGGGTCAGGTGGGCTTGGACTCAGGCAGTAAACCAGTGTCACAACATCCACACGGCTAATTGTTATGGGCTACCTCAAACTGAGCTAGCATGACTGTCTAACCTTGCTGGAAATCACACCTCCCAGCTGCAGTGTAGGCATACCCTACCTCTCGCACAAGGCAGAAAACTGCATTAGCAGATGATCAAGTGAATCACTTGAGTTTCATATAGTGTCAGGAAACAACTCAGCATGTGAAAGATGACAACAGATGTTGGATAAAGAAGGAATTGTGTGGAGATGAGAGAGAAGAGGAAGGGATAAACAAAGAAACATAGGAGTAGAGCACAATGAGAAAGAAGCGGAAGTGGCTAGAAAGTCAAAACCCGTGAAGAAGAATGATCTGAAGAGCTGTCTGATTCAGTTTTTGTCTAGAATACTAGAAAAATGATTTAGCTAACAGAATATAAAATCTAAGCAATTAAGACTAGAACCCAAGACAATGCAGTACAAAAAGAGCTTATTGAAAACTTAATAAAGCCATAACGCAAACACTTACGATTGGAGGAAATAAGGATAGTCCTTCTAAAGAAAGAAATGTAGAATATTTTAATCAGAATTTTTTTACAGTATTTCTATGTTCAGAGGTTGAATTTTTGGTGGCACATTAGAAGAAATCTGTTAATTGTCCTAACTTTCATAAGTGATGAATCTGCTGTTAAGTGAGTTGTCAAGGGATTTTCATTTAGAGGTGGAAGGGAAGTAAGTTTTTTTTAGTTGAGGTTGAGAATGAATCTGCTTTTTTGTAAATACTCTGACAATAAACCCACAGCAAATATTTAAAAGGCCTTGTGCATGTGTACAAATTGAAGATTTGGCTATGCAAACATCCCTGAGCTGCATGTGTGCATCAGATGCTGCAAGCATGAAGTGGTACAGAAGTTTTAGTGCAGACACTTGAAAATTTGAGCCACACACTGTTACATGAAAAACTTTCACCCAGCCAACTGTCCTTACAGAATTCGTCAGCCCACAACCCAAAGAGCCTAATACATTAACTTAAACTCAGTAATTTAATCCCAGCAAAAACTGGGGTGACCCTAATTTGCTTAATGTTGTATTTCATTTAGTCTTTTAGAAAGTTATTACCCCCAATAAAATAGTTCAGTTATATATTATTCTTGCTTTAAAACAAGAGTCTTTTGAGATCTTTCACCAGTCACAATATACCGGTACATGAAGCTTTCTGCTCTATATAATGAATCTGGCTACCTCCCCAACAGCAATAAAGATGTACAGTGTGATGATATGATAACAGATTGTAAAACAGAAGAGCTGGATTCACTTGTACAGATGTCTTGTTATAGGGCCCCTCTCTCTAATGCAGGAATTTTTTTTTAAATTTTCTGAAAATGTTGTCTAAAAACAGTTTTAGGTGCCTGATTATGCATACAAAATTAGTCAAACTACAATTTGCCAATATTTAATACTTTCAGCAAACAAGACTGCATATGTGCAAACACAGATAAAAAATCATATGCACAAGAAGTTGGCAGGCAGGTATGCAAAAAGCTATTCAGCGTGCAAGGAAACAACTAATCCACAGATTGTCACTCAGCTATGGGCTTAAATGTAAAGAGTTTCAGTTGTTCCATAAGGATAGTCTGTGTTTAAATCCCAAAGGTACTGAATGGCTTTATTTTCTAGAAGGTGTTGAAGAATTGTAGCCATTCTGCTGAGTAGTGTTACACCTGATTTTATGATCTTTAAAGCCGCTGTTCTCAGTTTTCAGGACAGAATGCAATGCCACTCTTTAGCCACAGCTGTCAGCACTTGTCCCAGGTTCACTGATGTTTAGTTTGAATTTACTGACATTGTTAATGTTCATCAGCTCGCTGTTCCTATGTGCCTTCCACTACTGAGAAACCTTAATCTTGTAAATTCTATTTGTTTCCACAAGAAGCGACTAAGGGCTTGGCTACACTTGCAAGTTAGAGCATATTAAGTCAGCCCCAGGAGCCCTAACTCCTGAGGTGTCCACACTGGCAATGCACCCGCACTCCGTGGCTGGAGCGCCCCGGTAATCCACCTCCACGAGAAGCATAATGCTTGCGGCACCAGTGTGGACGCCCTGGTCTATTAATGCGCTCTGATCGGCCTCCAGAAGTGTCCCAAAATGCCTGTTCTAGCCACTCTGGTCATCATTTTGAACTCTACTGCCCTGCCCTCAGGTAACCAACCGTCCGATCCACCCATTAAATTCTCTGGGAATTTTGAAATTCCCCTTCCTGTTTGCTCAGCCAGGTGTGGAGTGCTCTCAGAGAATCTTTCCAGGTGACCATGTCACCACGTGCCAGGCAATCCCCAGTATGGAGCAATGGCGAGGTGCTGGACCTGATCAGTGTTTGTGGGGAGGAAGCTGTCCAGTCCCAGCTGTGCTCCAGCCGTAGGAATTACAATACCTTCAGGCAGATATCAAGGGACATGATGGAAAGGGGCCATGACTGGGATGCACTGCAGTGCAGGGTTAATGTGAAGGAGCTGCGGAATCCCTACCGCAAAGCACAAGAGGCAAACCGCCACTCTGGTGCTGCCCCCACGACCTGCCGTTTCTACAAAGAGCTGGACGCAGTACTTGGGAGCGACCTCACCTCCACGGACACCTCAGAGGCCATAGCAGCACAGAGTTCAACAAGGCAGGAGGAGGAAAGCAGGAGTGAGGGTGCTGAGAAAGAGGGGAACAGCCCGGCATCCCTAGATGCCAGGAGCTGTTTTCAAGCCAGGAGGAAGGTAGCCAGTCACAGCGGACAGTGCTTGGGGAAGAACAAACAGCAGAGGAGGTGCCCGGTAAGTGAAGTTAGTTGGGAAGGTAGTTGTTCGGTGCCAGCTCTTGGGGCGAGGAGGGTTAGGGCTGCATGCATGCCTAGATGCGGAATAGGGCGTTGATGTGCAGTAATCGGCCTCAGCAATCTCTTCAAAGGTCTCATGCCGAAGCTGGGCAATCTGTTTGCGCAGGTTCCTTGGTAGAGCTACTGTGCTCCTTGTCCCAGTAAGGCTAACATGTCCATGCCACTGTGCCATTAGGGGCGGGGCGGGGGGAGAACCATTGCTGCACCCAGGCAAGCTGCATAAGGGCTAGGGCAGAAGCTGCATTGTAGTAGAAGACCCTCCCTTGCTTCCCAGGTCACCCTCAGCAGCAAGATTTCATCCTGGAAGATCTCATCCTGTGGAAAACATGGGGACAGTGTTCAGTATAGGGGCCCCCTGCAGCTGTTGGCTCTCCCCAAGGCACAGAACCCCAGAAGACAGTACGGCCATGAAACAAATCAGTCCCCCTTACCCCTGTGCTTATTCACCATTTTGGGGCTCCTGTGGGTTATGTGCACTCACTTTGGGATGGGCAATTTCTGCTATTGTGTACACTGTGCTTGTCTTTAAGTATGGCTGAATTATTATTCTGTCTGGTGTGAACAATGCTGTCTCTGTTAAGTGTTGCATTTTGGCTTTACAGATGCAACCTTGAGATCCCAGATGTCCTTGTTATCAACAGCCAAAAATCAGGAAGCATCCACAAGAAGCAAAGAGAACCTGCTGCATGAAGTCATGCTGCAGTTCCTTAACGAAAATCAAAAGGTGCAGGAGTGGCAGGAGACTGAAAGAAGGCTCCGCCAGCAGAATGTGGATCACCGACACCAAAGCACAGAGCGGCTGCTAAGCATCATGGAGTGCCAAGCAGACTCGATACAGGCACTTGTAGTAATGCAGACAGAGCACATCTGTGCCCGCCCCCCGCCTTACAGCCCTTGTCCCAAAACTCTTTCCCTTGTGCCCCCATGTCACCACCAACCCACTTTCCCCAACATCCGGGTTCTTATCGCCACCAGCTGCCTCCAACACCTGTAGCTTCACCACCCAGCCCTGAAAACTACAACCCTTACCCACTGCACTCAACCCCCATCACCGTGCATTTTAGCCAGCCTGAAGTGCAGCACTCATTGCACGGCACTCCAGACAGGAAGGCTGAGTATGATAACAGGACATACGCAAATCTATGATTGTCCCTCTCCACCCCACTCCCTTCCCTCCTCCCACACAGCACAGATGTGTCATGCCCTTTCTGTTTCCCAAGCAGTTGTGTTTCTTTTCAATAAATGATTTTTTTGGTATTGAAAACATTCTTTATTGCATTAAGTAAAAGATACCGTAGCCCAGGAAAGCAACAGGCACTGCAAGTCAGTGCATCATATGTAGCAAACACAGATGCCTACTAACATTGGAACCACTGCACTTCACTCCAGTGCAGGGCATCAAACATTACTGATGGCTTTCGGCATCAAATTGCTCCCTCAAGGCATCCCTAATCCTTACAGCCCCACACTGGGCCCCTCTAATAGCCCTGGTCTCTGGCTGTTCAAATTCAGCCTCCAAGTGTTGAACCTCCGAGGTCCATGCCTCAGTGAAGCTTTCACCCTTCCCTTCACAAATGTTATGGAGGGTAGAGCACATGGCTATAACCATGGGGATGTTGTCATCAGCCAAGTCCAGCTTCCCATACAGACAGTGCCACTGGCTCTTTAAATGACAAAAAGCACACTCCACAGTCATTCTGCACCAGCTCAGCCTGTTGTTGAACCGCTCCTTGCTGCTGTCAAGGCTCCCTGTGTAGGGTTTCATGAGCCATGGCATTAAAGGGTAAGCAGGGTCTCCAAGGATCACAATGGGCATTTCTACTTCCCCTATGGTGATCTTCTGGTCTGGGAAGAATGTCCCGGCTTGCTGCTTTCTGAACAGGCCTGTGTTCCGAAAGATGCGTGCGTCATGCACGTTTCCAGACCAGCCTGCATTAATGTCCATGAAAAGCCAACGGTGATCCACAAGCACTTGGAGAACCACAGCGAAATACCCCTTCCAGTGTATGTACTCAAAGGCTAGGTGGTCTAGTGCCACAACTGGAATATGCATCCCATCTATTGCCCCTCCACAGTTAGGGAAACCCATCTGTGCAAAGCCAGCCACAATGTCATGCACGTTGCCCAAAGTCATGGTTCTTCTGAGCAGGATGCGATTAATAGCCCTGTAAACTTGCATCAACATGATTCCCACTCCAAAGTGGTTAGCCACCAATCAGTAGCCATCTTCCAGACTGCAATAGCCACCCGCTTCTCCACCAGCAGGGCAGCTCTCAATCTCATGTCCTTGCACCGCAGGGTGGGGGTGAGCTCAGCACACAGTCCCATGAAAGTGGCTTTCCTCATCCAAAAGTTCTGCAGCCACTGCTCATCATCCCAGACTTGCATGATGATGTGATCCCACATCCCAAGCCCAAAAGTGGTGTTCCACTGTGGTGAGTGTGTCCATAAATGCCAAAAGCAATCTCGTGTCATATGCATTACGTGAGTCGACATCATCGGACTCCTCATTGTCACTTTGTAGCTTAAGGAATAACTCAACTGCAATTTGTGACATGCTGGCAAGACCCATCAGCATATTCCTCACAAATTCAGGATCCATTCCCGCAGACCGAAAGGGAAGACATAGCATGCAGTACAAAAAACGTTGAAAGATGGTGCCAAATGTGGACGGAATCACAGGAATTGCTGGGATGTGAAGCGATGCATAACAGGGCATTGGGACAGTACCCAGAATGCCCTGCCCGCTTCCCACAAGCCAGAATGGGAAGAGGCGCTCTGTGGGATAGCTGCCCATAATGCACCGCTCCCAATACCGTTGCAAGTGCTGCAAATGTGGCCACGCCCCTGTGCTTGCAGCTGACAGCGTGAACACACAGCAGCCCTTTCCCTGCTGTGGTCTCCGAGGGATGGTTTAACTCACAGTGCTCTACATCTGCAGGTATAGCCATGCCCTAACGGAGTGGACACCAGCTTGGGAACAAAGCCACTGAGAGCACATTCCAATTTGTCAGTCCTTCTCCACTCTGCCCTGAAGGCCGCCAGGAAAACCCTGCTTTTTTGCTTGTTGCTGGCACAGCAATTTGAAAACCACCACCACCTATTGCCAGTATTAACACCTCATGGTCTTATCATGCATCTTGCTGTGATACTTTGTGTTTTTTCCAAAGCCCCAGCCCCTGGAAATGTAGCTAGCAGAGAATCTCAGCTTTCTCTTTTAATGTAACCATTCTGCCAGGTATTGTCAGATGCAACAAGGGCCAGGTTCAAACGCCTAAGGTTCAAATACCTTAACAACAACCACCACCCACCTTCTCTAGGCACCTTAACCAGAATATTTTCCTGACTCAGAACACAGAGTTTATAAACTTTTTAAAGGGGAAAAGGAGCCACGCATTAATTTGGTAAAACACAACAGCAATAAATCAACTATATGTTTATATAGATAGCAAGTAAAACACCATCCCTCACTGAATCTTTGGTCATAGTCCATTGCCTCCATTTCCTCACTTTCTGGTGAATATCTGATAGATAAACATCCCTTGGACACTTCACTCCCCATCTTTTCCCCTCTGATATGCCCCACTCACTGCTTGTCATCAGTAATTAGTGATGATCCAGAGCCCGGGAATGTACTTGAGCAGGTCCATCTCCATTTCTTAAAGGGAAGGGCCACTGTCTGCAGCCATGATGTCATTTCTACCCAGTCATTGTTCACTGTGCCACTGCCACTAGCCACAATGCTGTCTCTTCCCCATCTTGGCAGCATGGCAAGAGCTGAGAGCTACCATCATCCCTTGCCACACCACCAGATCCAGATTCTAAGGCTCTGCCACCTAGTCCGGTTACTGCGAAGGTTATTTTGGATGTAATTACAGGTTGGAGTTTTGGGGTGTTGGGTTGTTGTTTTTTTTTTTTTTTTTGACATGCACCTTGCTTGCACTTAAGATTGTCCAGGTTCTGCCTGCCATGTCTTTGTTGGATGGATCTAACAAAGTCCATCTCTGGCAGCACAATACTTTCAGTGGATGGTGCTAGCCAGCGGAACTCTTTCTTAAGGAGTCAGCCGGAGCCTAGGTTTGGTGCTTTCAGACCATAGTGTAGACATATTGATTTAACTTGCATTTTGCTTACATTCCTGCCCTCACCCTTCCCTTCCCCCACCATTTAGAGGAATTCTACTTGCAGTAGTTTTTTAACCCCCTTTTCAGTGGCATTTCTCTTATGGTAGTCCCCAAGAGACATCTGAGAGTGAGACCCCATTGTGCCAGTTTTATTTGTATGCATTACTCCTCTGAGACTAAGGATTTGGAAACTGACTGCTGCCGTTTGCTTTACAGTATTTGGAGATGGATCTTCCCTGCAGATTTAACTGAAAGTCCAAGTTCAATAAACAAACACAAAGCTTTAAAGGAATCCCCCTCAACCCAAAGCTAACTTTTCTCTGCTTCTCCAGTTATCTCCCTCTTAACACTCGGGGAGGCCTGCTTCCAATCTGTGCGGAAAAACACAGTAGTTCATATTCACCAAGGCCAAGACTTTAAAAAACAGGTACCTAAGCCCACGTTTAGATGCCTAAATAAGTTGCCTGATTTTGAAATGAGCAGAACATCCAGCTGCTCTCACTGACCTATTTAGATAGAGTAAAGCTGCTAAATTAGACTTAAAAACTGATTTGTTCTATATTTCCTTATTTAGCATTTATTTAAGTGAATTAGATACATTTTTGTCATGTATCAGAGGGGTAGCCATGCTAGTAGCCCAAATATCCCACCCGAAAGATGGGAAGCGGGTGGAATGCCTGTTAGGAAGGACTTACAAAAATGTATCTATAAAAGCAGCAAAGAGTCCTGTGGCACCTTATAGACTAACAGACATATTGGAGCATGAGCTTTCATGGGTGAATACCCACTTTGTCGGATGCATGTCATGCATGGGTGGGTATTCACCCACGTAAACTAACAGGCACTCCACCCGCTTCCTATCTTTGGGGTGGGATATTTGGGCTATTAGATTCTCGTGTGGGCTTTCTGAGAGCTTCATCAGACTGCTCAATGAAGTCAAGCACTAAAGGTGATACAGTCAGACCATTTATTTGTAACAGATTGGGTAGGAATATAATGTAGAGCACTTAATTCCCAACTCTCCTGCACTCCACGGGCATGCTAACTCTGCATACTTCCTCCCTATGCAAGATCAAAGCAAGTCCTACAAACAGCTGTAGGTGATCAACCAAACATTTATACAAAGCCCTCAGTGTTCTGACAAACAGATTGAGAAATTACTAGCAAATGCTGTCAGATTAGCGTGGTTGGTTTTTTTTGTTTTTTTTCCACTAAAACTGCAGTACCTGTGAATAAGCACATGAGGTCTCCTATCACACACAAGTTGGCTGTTTCCCTCCAGTAATAGCCACACTCCCTTCAGGCTGTAATAAAAGTAACACTGCATTGAGAGATTAAGGATCTCTCAAACTGTTCTCTCAAGATCTTGACTTGTGTAAGTAACATATCAAACCCTCCAGTCATGAGTTTGGCAAGAAAGAAGGGCAAAGCTGCAACACACATTGTTGTTTTTAAAAAGATGCAAAGTATGATGCCCTCCAGGTCAGGGTGGGGGAACATGAGCAGGATGGAGTGGAAAAGTTTGCACTGCTACCTTGAGCTTTTTCCCTCCCCGTCACACCTTTCCCTCAGATGGGGTTTCTGCTCTGGAATTTACTCATATATTGCCCATTTATGATGAATTACATGCTTAGTTTACTTTGGTTTAGGTGGCTACAGGTGCTCAGGCACAAACAGGTGGCTGGAAATTTAAGAACATGGTCTTGATTAACAACCTTGCAGGTTGCATTGTTGCTCCCTCTCTCTTACTGGGGTTCCAACTTCTGCCTGGGGAGAAATTTAAATTGCTGTTGAGATTCCACAAGAATGTTGTCAGTCCTGAGTTATGCCAGATTAATCCATTTTAACACATGGCTGAATATAGCAGTATTAATAAAGAATTCCACTGTATTTTAAACAATACAGCATAGTTGTACATGTTCTACACCATGGATTGCATGTCCCACCACAGAGAAAAGTCAACTTTGCCTCTCTGGTTCTGGGTCTTTTAAAGTGAGATGATCTTGGTTTTGTGACATAATCCTGTGAACAAACATTACAAGGAGAAGCCTCTGAAAATTGGTCATCATATCCTAGAAGATGATATTCCATCCTATCCTGCTCCATGAGAAAAAAAGCCTTTAAATTAACACAGTAAAATAGATACAATTTGTAACAAAGATTTTCTGAGTTTGTTAGAGATCACCAGCAATCATTTAAAAGTGATTTAGCAAATTAGTGTAAAATTAACCTTCACTGACAAGCTAAACAACAAAATCAGGAAATAGGGTTTCTCCTAGGTTTACTGACCTAGGGCATGATCCTTACTCTGGCCAGACTCCCACTGAAGTATATGAGGCCTGATCTGAGTACGTGGTTTGCCATTGACTTCTACTGAGACAGGAACAGCCCCTTAGACTATACAGAGGTGCATATAGAGAATCTCTGCTATTATTTCTATTCCTTTGGATTCCAGTGTCCACTTCTGACTGCCTGAATCTTGCCAGGGTGCAACTCTGTGCCCTTTTCTGAATCAACCACCACCAACACACACTACTATTCAGTCCTTTTTCTCCAGTTAGCCCATCTATCCAAAAAGTTATACACATAATTCTTTGAATGTGTAAGAATCTGATCTTCTAATACCTTTGTAATGAAGATTAAGAACAGAGAACGACGTTATAATTCAAATTGTACTGTACTTTCCTCAAGCTCAGTGTGTTCCATGAACTTATTTATCTCTAAACAAACTGTAGGTGGAGATATTTTATTACCTACTACCCATCCAATCAAAGGGAGTACTTTCATGAGATCAATGGTCACATGGCAGAACTTGCCCCTCTTAACTTCATTTATAATCAAAACATAATTTCAGTGCTACAACATTTGTTAATGAATATAGACTTCTTTACAGTAAAAGCAGAGAATTACAAAACTATTGCCCTTAGTTGTTACTGCTTCTGACACCTGGCACTTTTAAAAAAGGTGGTATTGGGAAGAAACATACTTACAAGTTTCTCTCTCAGCATGGCGGTAGTCTTTCCAATTATCTTATATTGGCTTGGTTTTGGTTGTTCTTTTACACTGGTTTGTAACAATGAGGTTAATTATTCTATTTTTTTTAATTTGTGGCAATAAAGAAGCAATGGAAATGGGATCTCTAACTTCAGAGGTCTGATCTCAAATTACTAAAAGTTTCTAATGCAAATAACTGAAGGCCAAGAACAAAGAGGAATGAATTGCCGATATGAAATTTCATGTTCCTTCTGGAGGATAGTTTTGCTTCAAGAGGATTATATTTTATGTTAATCACTGCATATGTTCATGTGTTGGTGGGAAGGACTGGCTTGCATGCCCCTGTATTGCTAACTCATGGAATGTCAGATCTGTTGAAGTTATATATAACCATTTTGCATACTACCTTAACTACCATCATTTAGTTCAATGAGTTGAGGCAAATGTTTTTGGAGTGTAAGGTTCTGAGTCTTAACAACAGTGTCGCAAATAGAGCATATGATTGGTTGATATCAGTATTATCTGTATGTATGCCATCTTCAGATCATTACAGTAACATGGGGCCTCATCAGTTCATTATTATCTAAGGGATATTTTGCCTAAATAGAGACAGATAAAGACCACAATGCTAAATAATGTCAATAATTTTAACTGAATCCATATCTGTGTAAGATTTAGAACAAACCACATGGAATTAGAACAAGAGCTACACAGTGAAAAAGCAATTCTGCATTAAGTACATCCTTTTGGCAGATTTGTGAGGTATATTGATTGGTTGCATCTGGCCAACTCTATGTTTTTAAAATCCCAGCACATTTCATTTGTAAAGTCATTTTTCAGTGGAAAGCAAGTGACCTTCACCAAGCAAACTATATTTTTAATACCCATTTGAGCATGCATGCATCCATCCATCATAAGAAAAATCTATGGGGAAAGGGCATGTTTTAACCTTGACTGTGCAAAATATGTTTTCAGAGAGCAAAAATATAAGTATGTTATAATCATTTACTCATTGAGTAAAGGTTATTCATGTTTATTAATCTTTTTAAAGACATGGTCCCTGTCCCAAAGAGCTTACAATACAATTTAAGTATCTATACATGATAGAACAGGTGAAGGTAACAATCAATAGAAAGGGAATGGAGTGAAAGTCACATGGTGCTGAAACTGAATACAGAGCTTGTATAGTAGACAAATATTTGTATAAGTTAAATATACAAAGATACTGAGAGATTCAAGGCTGACCGGGGAAGGGAGAGAAAAATAAAGCAAAATATAAACCCATCAACCAAAGGGGAAAAAACAGCAGCAACAGCAATTTCTTTGGCAATCCCAGATGAATAATAAGAAAACAACGCTGATTGCTAGCCTTACTCAGCCTTTATGTGTCCTCGTCTTAACAAGGACAGAGTAGACAGGGACTCATAATATACTAAAAGTGGCACAGCCCAGGAGAGAACCAGCAAACAAACAAACTATAAGGACAGGATACAATTGTCAAGTATGCTCACTCTGTGAAAGGGAGACGTGATCGTGTTTAGCCGTGCACACACTTGATATGGAATTGACATAAGCAAGCACTCAAAGAACTGAAACTTTTGCAAAAATGTTTTGTTGAAAAACCAATTTTTTTGAAAAGTGTGACCACTTTAGTAATCTGGCTGAAAACCAAGTATTTTTCGCAAGTGTTATTACAAAGACTGTCAAATTTTCCACCTGTTCTAGTGAGAGCTCAGTATAAGCAAAAAAAAATCCAAGAATACTCCTAAACCGCTGACTGACTTGATCAATTGTGGGTAGTTATCAGAGAAAACTGCACTGATGCTGCAAACTCCTTCCTATGCCAAAGTATGACTTTTGTCTTATTCAAGTTTAATCTTCAACCAGCTGTTCTTCATCCATGAGCTCATCTCAGCTAGCTTGGTCACAGCGGTGTTATTGTATGCGGTGAAGGATAGATGGTCCTAAACTTTGCTGCCAGACAACCCAGGGAATAGAGGATATTTCAGGCTGAAAGGAGCAGAGATGGACACAGTTCACATGATCCCTCTTATAGCAGGATCTCTGAACTGCAAGAATCAGAGTTCCCTTGTGGAGTAGAAGAGTGAAAAGACAGACTTCCAGTTAGGAAAACAGGCCACTCAAATGTGGGAAAGGATGTGCCAATGTGCCTGCTGCTGTTCTGCATAGAGGGAAGTCCCTGCCCTGCACAGCTCCTGATTAGCTAGATCCTCGGGGGAAAGGGGCAGGCGAGAGGGATAGCCTGACAGGATATGGGGAGGGGCGAGAGTACTCAATAGAAAGAACTATGAGGACTTGCAGCATCACCAGGGGGTCTTAATATCAACAAACATTCACATAGTCAGGATCAGCAATGGAAAACAGTAAAAATAACGTAATGCCCCATCCCTGCTGGAATGTGTTAGGATGTGAGCAGAGAGCCTAGAGTCAAGGAGCCCTATGCCCGACCATGGCCAAAGAGGCAGCTTTCTGAGGGCTGGGCTCAGTGACAGGACCTCCATTTTTCTGTGCAGAGGACATTGTTGACATTGCAAAAACAACAACACTACTTATCTGTGCATTAGCTGTTGTTTGTTGAGATGTGTTGTGCATGTGTACATTCCAATGTGAGTGTGTGCGCGCCCACTGCACTCAAGAAAGAGACTTTTGCCAGCAGTATCAATAGGTGGTGCATGGGCCCCTGGTCTCCTCGTACTCTCAGGTGTAGCCCTAGTAAGTGATGGCACTGTATAATTTATACTAAAGAACAAAACTGTCAAACACATAGATGAACATAGTTTTTGTAAGGGAAATCATGCCTCACCAATCTGCTAGAATTCTTTGAGAGAGTCAGCAAGCATGTGGATAAGGGTCACCCATTGAATATAGCGTACTTAGATTTTCAGAAAGCCTTTGACAAAGTCTCTCACCAAAGGCTCTTAAAGCAAAGTAAGCTGCCATGGGATAAGAGGGAAGGTTCTCGCATGGATTGGTAACTGATTAAAAGATGGGAAACAAAGGGTAGGAATAAATGGTTAGTTTTCAGAATGGAGAGAGGTAAATAATGGTGTGCCCCAGGGGTTTGTACTGGCACCAGTCCTATTCAACATAATCATAAATGATCTGGAAAAGGGGATAAGCAGTAAGGTGGCAAAATTTGCAGATAATACAAAACTACTCAAGATTGCAGTCTGCTTGGGACTTAACTAAGAGCTACAAAAGGATCTCACAACACTGGGTGATGGGGCAACAAAATGGAAGATGAAATTCAATGTTGATAAATAAAAAGTAATGCACACTGGAAAACACCTTAAAAGTCCACAGATCCAGTTGACCAGTTCTGGGGCCAAGAAAACCCGAGAAACAGGGCCTGGGTGTGGCATTTTATACCATACTTCAGGGGTAGTCAACAGGCAGACTGGCAAACACTTTTGAACGGATACTGAAATCTTTTTATTTACTTATTCTAGTTTTTTATTATTATTTTCTTCTTCTCTGGAGTCTGGACCTATACTATAACTTGACCAAGAAATCTGGACCTTGGCAAAAAAAAAATTGACCACCCTACTTTATGTAGATGTTCCAATGTATATCCATATTTGATCCTGTAATACACCAATTACTACAAGGTTAATATCTGCTCCCTATCCATCTGTGGAATTCTGGGATCTATAATGAACTTTAAGCATTAATATTCATAATTTGTGTCAATCATTTCTTCATTGTTTCTTAATAATTCCTATGCATCAATGTGCTTTAATGCCTCAATAGGGCCTAGCAGCCTAATTGTTAAAGATCCCCAGAACTCCCTTTCTTGCGGAAACTTGTGGTGTAGTGTCCCCTTTGTGGTAACAACTTTATCTCTCAGAATGAACGTGTAAAATCATTGACCTAGAGTTATCTCCTTAATCTATTGCACTATAGTCAAACCTCGGCCCTTAGCATAAATACCACAAAAGGCCTCAAATTAATACAATATGCCCTTACTTATAGCAAGCTTCATAACTCGGTTAGTTACAGTCACTTATTTGACCCCATGCATGTTTCAAACTAATAAGCGAAACGTAGCTGTCAGTTGTATACCCTGATAGTTTCATTGCTCTTACAGCAAATACAATAGAAGCAGGGTAAAGGTCAGAGGTCAACAGTCACCCCATTGCTGGGGCAAGAGGTACAGTGATTACCCCTGCACCATATTAAGTACTATACGGTGGTACTTCCCCAGGAGATCCTCGTCTAGAGGCAAAGTTATCAGAGGTCAGACAGATAGCTGATGGTCAGTGAACCAATACTGTTTTGGCCACACAGGTGCAATCAGGATTAATGTTTGTCTCTTTTCAATTTCCTGAGTATTCTCAGAATGAGAGGAAGTGGAGGGAGATGATTGGACCTTGGAAGAAGAAAGGCATCTGTGATGGAACCTGGCCTGTGGCTTGCACTGGAGCAAAATCTTGTGTATTTATTGTTCAGGATACCTGTGAACAAATCTATTACTGGGTACTCCCAGCAGTGGAAATCTGGAGAATGTGACAATCAGAATGCACCAAGGAGAGAACAGAAGGTTTAAACTAAAAAATGAGCAGCTGAATGAACTGATTGAATACTGTATTATTATACTATAAAAGTGTATTGAATATTGTTTTTATGAAAGCTTTCAATGTTGAATATGTTGAATAGGATTGGTCCCAGTGCAGACCCCAGGTTACACCACTATTTACCTCTCTCCATTCTGAAAACTGACCATTTATTCCTACCCTTTGTTTCCTATCTTTTAATCAGTTACCAATCCATGAGAGAACCTTCCCTCTTATCCCATGGCAGCTTACTTTGCTAAAGAACTTTGGATGAGAGACCTTGTTGAAGGCTTTCTGAAAATCTAAATACGCTATATCCACTGGGTGACCCTTATCCACATGCTTGCTGACTCCCTCAAAAATTCTAGCAGATTGGTGAGGCATGATGTCCCTTTACAAAAACTATGTTCATCTATGTGTTTGACAATGGTGGACCATTAGAGTTAATGGAAAAACATTGAGACATCCTGGATCTCAAGTTAAGAGGGCATTTTCATTCCCTAAGTATGGACTAAGACAGGGGTGAGCAAACTATGACCTGCAGGCTGGTTCGGCCCCTCAGGACTTTGGATCCAGCCCACAGGATTTCCACCCCTGTTGCACCGTGGGCTGCGCACCGCTCCGGGAAGCAGCCGGCACCACGTCCATGTGGCCCCTGGAGGGTTGGGGGGGTGCGCAGAGGGCTCCATGCACTGCTCTTGCCTGTGGGTACCTACCCTGATGCTCCCATTGGCCACGGTTCCCCATTCCCAGCCAATGGGAGCTTTGAGGGAGGTACCCACAGGCAAGGGCAGCGCACAGAGCCCTCTGCCCCTCCTCCCCCAGGGGCTGCAGGGACGTGGTGTCAGCTGCTTCCCGGGGCAGGGCCTGCGGGCCTGCCCTGGCCCCAGTGCACGCTGCTGCCACGCCAGAGCCACTCCAGGTAAGTGGCGCCAGGCCAGAGCTCACACCCCTCCTGCGCCCTGCACCCCAAGTCCCTGCCCTGATCCACCTGCAGCACCCCAACCCCCTGCCACATGCTGCACCCCTTCTGCACCCCAATCCTCTGCCCTGAGCCCCCTGCTACACCTCGCACTCCCTCCCACACCCCAACCCCCTGCCTCATCCCTACATTCATGGCCCTGCATGCAATTTCCCCACCCAGATGTGGCCCTTGGGCCAAAAAGTATGCCCACCCCTGGACTAAGAGAAAAGAGAAAAGAGGGAGCTGGGAAGACTCTTACATGAAGGCTTGTGGCTGATGATTTTTTTAATCTAGAAACAGAGGGACAGCATTTAGATGTTAAGTTGTCTGTGAAATACTGAATCCTCTCTATGGCTAAGGGCATATTTTGGGAAACTGTTCGAAGGCGGTAGGTAACTTGTATTAGAAAAGGGATTTTATCTAATATAGAAGTATAAAGTCTTATATTTATTTTCTGTGTAATTTGTGAATATTTGCTTTCCCTTTACTATTTCATCTTTGAATCTGTGACTTTGCTAGTACATAAATGGTTTTTGTATTCTTACCCCAAGCGAGACTCTGGGTTGCAGATTGTGGGGAGAGTGGGTGCCAAAGTGAATTGATAGCTGGGTGGCTGGTTTCACAACTTTGGGGAAAACAAACCAGAGGGAAACAGTCCAAGTGTCTGGTAGTTAAAAACTTGGGCAGGATGGATTTGGGGAGACTTGGGACTGGAAGGGCTGTTGGTATCACCCTGCAAGAAGTAATTACACTGCTGGAGCAACAAAGAATCCTGTGGCACCTTATAGACTAACAGACGTTTTGCAGCATGAGCTTTCGTGGGTGAATACCCACTTCTTCGGATGCAAGTCACTGCTGGAAACCAGGGTGAGACATTATCCTTATGGGCAGGCTATTGGTGTCAGAGCTCTAAGCCATAGCAGAAGAGCATTAAGGCATCACAGGTTACAGGGCAGATGGTAAAAGAACCTCTCACTGGTCTGGATGATCCCCAAAATGTCTCAGTCATGTAGTCATTACAAGAGTTGCACCCCAATATCAGCAAACTGAAGTTCACACTCCAAGCAATGGCCTAACAGACCCTAACAGATTCAAAAGTGAGGGAGCAAAGTAAAAGCTTACAGTTTATCATTTTCTTTTGTTTATTTTAGGTTAAGGGAAATAGAGCAAGGAATGGGGAAAATGAGTCAATTAGTCTTTGGATGCATCGGATTAAAAAAACAGCTTGGGAGCTTATATTAGAAAAATGGTTTACCCCAAAAGGGAAAATCAGCAAAGGATCTGAGTATTATAAGCAGGAAGAGGGTACAGGAGGAGATGTCCCAGGGTTGGGACACCAGCCACACCTTGATCCCCAGCAGGAGAGGGCTGCTAAGATACTGCTGGCCACATTGCAGTGCCACAGAGAGAAGGAGGTGCACGAGCATCAAATGCAGTTGGCAGAGCTGAGAAGGCAGGGAATGAGCAGGCAGAGGAGCAGGCCCACCAGCGACAGATGGAAGAGAAGGCACTTGAGCTCAAACTACTGGAGCAACAGAAATGTGTCCCCCAGCGCCTGGGTAATCTCGCCCCAAACTCAACCAGCGGGGACAGACTTTGTCCAACTGTTAAAGACTCAGACTGTACAGAAGAAAATTTAACTGCTTTGAAAAAAATATATACCAGGTCGACGGCATCCCGAAAGACAAACGAATGTCTGTACTGGTTCCCAAAAATCTTACAGAAAGCTTTCCAAGTCTTTATTGGCATGGACAAGGGAGAAATTATGAACTGGGATAATATAAAGAAGCTGTGTTGCTATAGTTTCAAATTACTCCAGAATCATACTCCTTAAAGTTTAGCGACTAACCAAAGCATGACAATATCAGTTATGAGGAGTTTATGCATAAAATGCATGATTACATGAGAAAATGGGTAAAAGGTAACATGGTAGAAGGGGATTATGGGAAATTGATTTATTTGCCCAAGAACACTTCTTCAGTGCTTTTTCTGATGGAATCAGAGCAGCCATATGGGAAGTCTCCTGAAACAGTACAGGTGGTAAACTCAAGCTGCTGATTTGCATGTGCAGGCCAAATGGGTATTGAAAGAAAGCCATGATGGGAAGGGCAAAGGCCTGGAGTGAAAGGGGTATGTGTGTATTCCAGATTTGTTCCCAGGAGGAAGGAGGGGAAGGTGAGAAGAAATAGGCACACTCTAAGCCACCCGTTGCAAGCCCCCAGCCCAGGACAAGGCCCCAAGAAGATAGTGCGTGTGTTGAGCACATAAGGAGACAATGCCCCAAACTCAATCCCCATCCTGCCCAGGTTAACCCAGTTATGATGAGCTCAGGACACACACAGTTATCTGAGGAGGTGTTAGTAAACTTCATATGGTCTGAACCCATGGAGGCAGACAAAATGTTCATCAAAGATGCCAAGGTTAATGGCAGGATATGCCAGGTATGGTGAGATACTGCTGTGCAGAATTCACTGGTTAAAAGGGAGATTGTCAAAGAGTTTGACATGCTCCCAGGGGAAAAATGTAAAGCTTTTTGCTTTGGGAACTTTTGAAATCACAGCATCCTTAGCCCACATACAACTGGATTGGGAGGGGGTGAAATATGATTTCAAAGTGGAAATTTGGGACAGTATTTTTAGTTGGAAATTATATAATGTGTCTAAAGTTATTAATGTGGTAACTGACAGTGGGAAAGTGTGCACCCCAAAAACTCCATTGCCTATCCCGGGGATGAAGAGACAGAGGGAATGGGGAAGGACACTTTTGCCTGCATAGCAGGGCATGGACACATTCCCAGGAACGGGGGCACGGGTGTCACCTCCTACTACATCAGCCCTCCCAATCAGCCAGAGGCAAGCAGACTTTGTTAAAGAGCAGGACTCACACCCTTCCTTAGGGAGCATTACGGAAACAGTTTGTAGCAATACCCCTATAATAGATAATAGGGGAAGGGGTGTAGAGTAGAATATTTAGGGAAGCCCCAGAGGTAAAAACAAGGGTTGCTGGGAACCCCACAAACAGCTCCTAGTGCCTAAAAAGCACAGAGCAGCATTGCTACATTTAGCCCATGCGCTGGATAACTAGAAGTAGAGAGGACATTTGAAAGTCTTCAGAAAAATTTTTATTGGCCAGGTATAATCCTAGAAGTAAAGAAATACTATAAGCCTTGTGACTTGTGCCAGGAGCAGAAGGACTACAGGCGTCTGCAAAGCCCCATTGCAACAGTTAAGAACTCAGGGAGTACTGCTGTGGGGAAACTAGGGACTGGAAGGGTTGTTGGTGTCACCTCGCAAAGTGTAAGTAGGTTGATGGAAGCCAGGATGAGACCTTATGCTTGTGGGCAGGCTATTGGTGTCAAGGATCTGAGCCACAGCAGCAGAGTATTAAAGCACCCAAAGTTACAGGGCAGATGATGACAGAACCCCTCACTGGTCTGGGTGATCTTCAAAATGTCACAGAGAACATCCTTCATGACTGAGCATTCATGCTGGTCTATGAAAACCCTTTTGAGTGAATCTGCAAGTGTTTTTCTCACTCCCAGAAGGTAAACAGCCTTCAGGAAAACATTGTGAATTGGTGATGAATGCATAAAATCTATAAGAGGATAGCCTCCTGGCACAGTTGGAGCAATCTTGCACCCCCCCTGCTTGTTCAGGTAAAGCATGGCAGTGGTGTTGTCTGTAAGAACTTGTATCACCTCGTTCTCCAATGGTGGACAGACATCTTGTAGGCCCAACAAATAGCTCAGAGCTCTAACATTTATGTGGAGCAAAACTTCCTGGGATGACCAAAGAGCTTGTGTCTGGAGTTGGCAGAGATGGGCTTCCCAACCCTTGGTAGATGTATCTGTTACGAGAGTCAGTCAGTCAGTTCTGGGAACAAGACTGAAACACCTTTGCACACATTGTGAGGACTGAAGCACACATTGTGGGGACTCATGATGTACACAGATCTGCATGCCCATAGGGTGCCCAGAAGGACGATATACTGAATGAAGCCCAGCCAGCAAACAGAAAAGGTGAAGTCTGGAATGTGGAGCTACATACATACACAAGGCCATGTGACCTGGAACCTGAAGGCAAGCGCACACTATTGTCACTGGGTAGGACTTGAGGCTTTCAGAAAGGAAGACTATAAATTGATAGATTCTGGTACAAGTACCTGTGAAGTAGTAGCAGGAGTGTTGTAAGCAAGACACGAGAAGTAATTCTTCCGCTCTGTGCTGATTTGGCCTCAGCTGGAGTATTGTGTTCAGTGCTGGGAAAGATATGGACAAATTAGAGAAAGTCCAGAGAAGAGCAACAAAACTGACTAAAGGACTTGAAACATGACCTATGAGGGAAGAGTGAAAAAAAGGGGTGTGTTTAGTCTGTAGGAGAAAAGACTGAAGGGGGTCATGATCAGTGTTCCTGCTATTTTTTTCCATCCATGTGCAGAATGAATTTTGTTGTGTGCACCATATCGAGGTAATGTGCAGATGTGCACCACCAATAGAAACCAAAAACCTAGATATAATATGTATTTTTTAAAAGTTACCATAGGAATAATTACTCCAGCCAGGACAGGTTAGGCATTTTAGAACTCACTACTCGAGGAATTAAATTTAAGCGTAAGAGAGAAATAAAAATTATGAAATGCACAGACCAGTCAAAAAACTAAAACAACACACTTTGAAAGAAATATTAAGTAACACCACCACCACCACAAGTATGTGTTAGATGGGGAGTGTGAAAGGTAGAGTGTGCACGTGTGTGACAGAGACAGAGATGTGCATTTCCCCTTTAAGTGCACTGACCCCACTTTAAGTACACTGCACTTTCAAGTAGATCAGCAAGTTCAGACAGCAGCAGCAGCTGCCAACAAGCTCCCTCCACCCTGAGCCCTGTCATGTCCTCCCCCCATTGGCTCTGTAGAGATGGGGTACAGGGGGGCGACACCCTGACATCAGCACCCCTCTCCCACACTCTGCACAGCAAGCAGGAGGCTCCTGGGAGCAGCTCCAAGGCAGAGGATGGGAGCAGCATAGGTCAGTGGTGGGAGGGACACCTGAACTGCACGGCACTTGATAGGCTCCTGGGCGGCCGCCCAGCTGCACAGCTTATAGGGAACTTAGGTCATGATAACAGTTTTCAAGTACATAAAAGGTTGTTACAAGGAGGAAGGAGAAAAATTGTTCTCTTTAACCTTTGAAGATGGGAGAAGAAGCAGTGGGCTTAAATTGCACCAAGCATGGTTCAACTTGTTAGGGTAGTTATGCACTGGAATAAGTTGCCTAGAGAGATTGTGGAATCTCCATCACTGGAGATTTTTAAGAGGTTAGACAAACACCTGTCAGGAATGGTCTAGATAGTAGTTAGTCCTGCCATGAATGCAGGGGACTGGACTAGATGACATCTCAAGGTCCTGTCCAGTCCTACACTTCTATGCTTCTATTTGTAACACAGTCTCCTGAGAAAGGTTCCTGAAAAGAGATAGGGAAGATGGGTTGGGAAAATGGAGGGCAGTAAATTTGATAATATATCCTCCTTTACTGTACTGAACAGTTCTCTTGTCTGATGTGATGCTTTCCAAGCACAGTGAAAAAGGAACAGGTATGATCCAAAAAGAGAAGATATAGTTGGTGTGCTATCCTCAACCAATAAATCAAAATGATTACTTGAAGGATGCAGCTGTCTGGTCAGAAGGGCTTCCCACTGATGAAAACTTCTGGCAATGCCAAGGTCTTGACGTTTTCTTAGATGCATATTGTGACCTCTGTTGGAAAGAGGGTCTGGGGTCAGGCTGCAGCCTAGATTGTTTTTTCTTTGTAACTGGACTCCTAACAAATGAAGGGTAGCATGGGATTCCTTGAGTATGAACATACAGTTGTCAGTTTCAGAGAAAACAATTTATACCTTCAAAAGGTAAATCCTCTGTTGTGTTGTACAGCTCCCTTGCAATACCAGAAGACCATAGCCAGAAAGAACACAGCATGGAGATTGCAGTGGCTGTGCAACACAAGGCCACATCAGAGCATTTATTGATGCCTGATGGGATGTATGAGCTGTAAGAGGAATCAAGAAAACCAAGCTAAAAAGAGTTCCTTATATTCCCCTGGCAACTTGTCATCAAATTTAGAAATTGTAGAGAAATTAATAAAATTATATTTTGAAGAGAGCCTGACAATTAGTGACACATTTGAAGTGTGGCATTGGACTAAACATTTTGGCCATATAAATCCAGCCTTTTAAATTCTTAGCCTTGGGAGTTTTCATAGCAAGGGATCAACAGGACTGCTCATTAGCAGTTATGACAAGCAAAGAACCAGGAACTGGATGGGTAAAAAAATAGAAAAAAACTTGCTCAGATACTTGGTACCTGTGATGGGTTCGGTCATAGAGATCCCCTTGGGACTGATATGCTGAAATTAACATTTTCCCTGCCAGCTTGGGACTCCAGAACCCTGCCTTGTTGAGCCAGACATGCTAGCCTGCTGCAACACAGATTCAGGGTCTGGGCCATGCCCCCAAAGCTGCATACTTTAACCAAAACCGCTCAGCAGGTTACCTCTCCAGCATCCAGACACCAGTTCCAAATGGGATCCAAACCCCATATAAATCCATTATACTCTGTATAAAGCTTACACAGGATAAACTCATAAAATGTCCACCCTCTAGAACAGTGATAGAGAGATATGCACAGCTGTTTGCTCCCCCAGGTATTAATCACTTACTCTGGGTTCATTAATAAACAAAAGTATAAAAAGTATGATTTAAGTGGTTTCAAGTAATAACAGACCAAAGTAAGTCACCAAGCAAAATGAAGCAAAAACACACAAGTCTAAGCCTAATACATTAAGAAACTGATTAAAGGTAGTATCTCACCCTCAGGGATGTTCCAATAAGCTTCTTTCACAGACTAGATTCCTTCCAGGTCTGGGCCCAATTCTTTCCCCTGGTACAGTCCTTGTTAGTTCCAGCAGACATCTCAGGTGGTAAGCAGGGGCTCTCTCATGACTGGCTGCCTCTTTTGTCCTGCTCCACCCCCTTTTATAGCTTTGGCAGCACACCGGAAGCTTTTCTCTTTCTGGGTCCCCACCCCTCCTTCTAAATGGAAAAGTACCAGATTTAAGATGGATTTCATTATCAGGTGACATGGGTGGTGTAGAGAGGCTGGAGTCTGCCAGAGTATTTTTATTGGCTCCCGTAAGCCTTCATTGACAGGATGCACAACTCTTCCTGTGGCAGGAGTATGTAAATATCTCAGAGTGTGGATTTTTTGTAAAAGTTCTGCTTTCACCCCTAGAGAAATGGCCCCACTCCTTATGAGGTCCTGAAAAACTTTAAAGTCCTTGGAAGAGAGATGGGGGACGATGAGGACTCTGGACTGACAGGGTAATCTGGTGAAGATGAAGGAACGCGTGTCGGCAAGAGCCTGGGGAGATCTAAGGGTTCCCCCTCGCTAATTCTCCTTCCTCCATTGGGTCCAACTCAATGGGCTGAGGGATGGTAACAAGACACTAAGTAGAGGTTTCCTGAAGTGGGGGAGGAGGAGACTTTCTCCTAGAGTGTGACCATGATGGAGGTCTAGAGTCTCTTGAAGCAGCTCAAAACCATTAAGGCCACAGAGGGTACTGCATAAGCTGAGCCATCCACAGTGGAGGACCGCATGCTGGGACTTCACTGTATGAAGAACAATCCAGATCTTTAGGTCTCGTAGTGGTCAAAGACCTGTAAGATGGACTAAAGGATCTTGAAGGTAAGACAGGTTCCTCCCTCTCAGAGTCAGAAGAAAATAAAGCCTTCTCAGAATAGGGATGAGAAGTTTCCATTGGGGTTCTAGGTAGCCTAGTTATAAGAAAGCAAGGGCTCGGGTAGGTGGAAAGTCGATCGGGGATCTGTGCAGGTGGTGCTGGCAAACCTGGCTGGAGAGATGATTAAGAGATTAAACCAATGGTACCGGGTGTGTCACCAATGCCAAGAACTCTATCATTTAGTGCAACAAAGGAAAGTCCAGTCAGGGAGAAAAAAGGGAGATGCCTTGAGGACCAGAAGGCCTGTGGGATGGAGGGTACCTCAAGTAAATGTGCTGCCAATGCTGGTGAAGATGAGGCAGACTGAATGGAGGAAGAAAGGCCCAGGAGAGTGAAGACACTGATCTCAGCCCTGAAAGAGCCAGAGTCAACAGTGCCATCTCTGACAGGACCAGTGAGTGTTTGGGTTTGTGAACCCTCAAACTGGTACCGGAGAATTTACCAGATTATTTTGGCTAAATGTAAGGCTGCATGCTTTAGTCAGCATTGGAATGCCTGGAAGGCTTTGATGAGGCTGACAGTCAAGACAAAGCATGACATCCATCACCACGCTTATGAATTATATCAGAAGTTGCTGAAGTGGCACCACCGGTTAATTCCGAGTGCCCTGCCTGAGGATGGGTTCTTGGCTCAGATGCAGGAGGGATTACCTCTTTCATCTTAAGTTCCCCTTGTGAAAGTTCCCCTATTTTTCAGTCGTGGTGGGAAAGAAGATACAAATAGAACATTTGTCCCTCATGTGGCCCTCACCCAGGCAAATCAAGCAGCCCTGCATGTAGCACACTGCTTAAAACTTGGAAATTTTTTCATAATAAATCCTCCAGGAACTACTAAACTAAACTATACCTACTAACATTCTGAAAGCTGGCTAACTGAAGAAAATGTTACAGGGAGCTCCAACTCTTGCCACATGTGGTGCGAAGACACTAAGAAGGAGGCAGTGGCTACAACCTTTTCATAGCCTCTCCTGAGAGCATATTGAAAGCATTAGTGGTACTTCTGCCAAAAATCTGACTCAGGTACACTGAACAAGCAAAGGCCTGCAATGGAACATAGATGTGCACAATCACTTCAAGGAGAACTTGATATTTTTTGTTCAGTTGTGTTTTTGAAGATCAAGTGTCTGAGAGCAGATGCATTGTATATGTAGAGATCAAGCAATAACTAGCATCTGGACAGAAACTGCAAAAGAATTGAACATGTTTCCATTTTTTTCTTTTTCTGTTTCAAAACAAAAATATTTTAAAATTAACCCTTAAGATACTGGACAATACTGAGGCACGAATGGGTTAAGGACTGCCAATTCCTTAGTTAATGCATAAGGGTATATAGCTAGAGCACTGTAAGGTTGAGGCTATCCCCAACACGTCCACCCCAACAGACAAGGAAGAGGTACAAAGGTTCCTTTGCAATAGGCACAAATTTCCCTATATAGGTCACTAATCTGACTGCCTGAACCAGCAACCTGAGAGCTCTCCTGTGCAAAGATGTCCAGTGGACACTGGATTGCAGCATCTCTGCAAGTACAAAAGGCATGAGACAGACCATAAAAATACATGACATTGTCTTGTTTTGTTTTATTTTAAATTGATCATTCCCTTTCAGCCCTGTTTCCAGCTCCTATCGTGGAGCATCCAGAGGGGACATGCTCCAATCTCCTTCTTCCTCTGACCCAGCCCAAAAGGGTGGTGGCCTCCTTGCGTTGCTCCAAGATTAATCAGATCTTCCCCCGCATACACACGGTTCCAAACAGGGGAGGTATCTGAATTTGGATGTGGGCCTAAACAAGATGGAATTTTTACGACATCCATTCTAGCAATGTCAATGTTGTTGGTGAACTTTTAGTTAATTTATTTTGCTGTAAGACATGACCATTTGTTTTCCACACATTTGGTCTGTGGTGTTCAGTGATCACTCACTCCTTAAAGTTCTTGTAAGAGATCTGCTTTACTCTGGTTCCAAGGGGCTGCTCATAACAGCAGCTTCACAGAGTCCCAATCCAGAATCTCAGTGAAGCTCAGTCCTTAAAGACCTAGGCCCCCAATACCACACTTTCCGTTTCAAGCCAAAGCCTAACACTCAAAAACCAACATCAATATAACTACAAACACCCATGGACTAAGGGCAAACCCTCCTTCTCTATTTCAGCATGCTGACACTCAGTTTTGATTTGCGCCTGTGATGCACAAGCCACTGGCCTCCAGTTTTGACCATATTGCTGTAAAAGGATTGCACCAATACCCTTGTTGGAGGCATCTGTGGGCAATTTCATTCTGCATTTACTGTCATAGTACCTGAGATCAGGGTCCTTTATAATTAAATCCTTCAGTTTCTCCAACTCTTTATTAAGACTTGCATCCCATGTCCACTGGACATCTTTGCACAGTAGAGCTCTCAGGTTGCTGGTTCAGGCAGTCAGATTAGCGACCTATATAGGGAAATTTGTGCCTATTGCAAAGGAACCTTTGTACCTCTTCCTTGTCTGTTGGGGTGGATGTGTTGGGGATAGCCTCAACCTTACAGTGCTCTATCTATATACCCTTCTGCATTAACTTCTTTCCCAGGTACGTTATTTCCATTACACAGAACTTATGTTTGTTTAGCTTTGTTCAGCAGATCTGGCTCTTTCCAATACTGCTCAGAGCCTCTGGTAATGCTTTTCTACTGTTTTTCCCCAGATCAAAACCATCATCTATGTAAACCTTAGTATCTCCATGCCATCAAGAATTTGCTGTATTTTCCTGTGACACTCCTCAGGTGATGAATACAGCCCAAATGACAGTTTATGGAAACAGTCTCTTCTAAAGATGGCGTTGAATGCGCATATGCATGTGGCTCTGTTTCATTAAGTGCACTGCTAGAACACTGCTAATGTATCAAATATAGAAAAAATATGTCATCAGCCACCTTTCCCAGAATTTCTCCTCTTGCAAGTAATGGAAAATGTTCCCTTTTTACATATTTATTGACCCCAGAGAACTCAATACCTAAGTGAAGGTTCTATTTTCCTTTTCTATAGTGACCTACAAGTGTACCCACTTTGTTAGTTCTTCTACTCAGTGTGACTCCAGAGTAGTGGGACTATATTGCCACTCTTTTTGCCTCTGCTTTAGTGTGAGGGGAACATTTCTGGGATCACGAATTGTTGGACGCCTGGGCTCTTTTAGCTCTATTCTGTTGAGTGCTTCCCTAATCCCTGGAAGATGTCTTTAAACTCTTCCTCAATTGTTTTGTTCGCCAGGCCCTCCAAAGGAAGAGCTTGACACATTTTTAACCAAACAGGTACTCTTTTCCCTATTACTATTATAAATTATATAGTTTCCAATTTATCTACCCATACATTTAGTTCACATCCTCCGTTAGTGGGGATAAGCGCTCCCCAAGTTTTACCTATTTAACCTTCTACTGGCTCTGGCTTTTCTTTTACTGCCAGTTTCAGTTTCTGGCACCACACTGGCTTGTGTACTTATGTCCAATTTAAAAATCAATAAACACGCCATTTGCTTTCAAGTTGATAATCCATTCATCCTGTGCTGCAAATATTGTCCACTGCTCCTATGAAGAATTCATCTGAGCTAGTTGTGCTGCCATCATCTTCTTTGTCCATGCTGTGCACACACTGTTGGAGTTCAAACGGGAGTTCTTGCTTTTTAAAAAAACAACAAAAAAACCCTCTGATCCAGTTGTATGAACTTTGAAATTTTAGAGCAGATTGCTCATGGCATGGATGAGAAGGGTCACAAAAGGGACATGCAGCAGTGCCGTGCTAAGATCAAGGAGCAGAGGAAGGTGTACCGGTAGGCAAGGGAGGCCAACCATCACTCTGGTACAGCACCAAAACCACACCACTTCAACAAGGAGCAGCACACCATCCTCGGTGGTGACCCCACCTCCGCTGCCAAAAGACCCCCATGGACACTCTTGGGGCGACCAAAGGCAGCGGCCAGTGGAGGCAAGCCCAAGAACCAAATGATGGATGAGGTGCTTGAATTGGAGGAGGATGTGGAACAGGCGACAGGCTCATCCGGTGATGTGGTGAGCCAGGACCTCTTTTTGACTCTGGAGAGGTCTAGCCAGTCCCAGCAGTCCAGGTCTGGCGTGCCTGAAGCAGGAGAGGGGAGCTCTTGTAAATACTCATTTTGCTTTGATACCGCACAGTTACATGAGGTAGAGGTGTCCTTTATTTTGTTACATGGTGCATGTAGGAGAAGAAATTTAAATGAATACTACTGGGTGCTGTTTGCATCTGCTTCTCATTCCCCTGTGCAGCCATGCAGGGGGGCCCTGTAGAAAAGTTTGTTAATGCACACTGAGATCTCCCAGGAATGCTCCATTGAGATCTCTAGGAAACTTTCTTGCTGATACGATGCAATCTGCTGCCAAAGGTTCCTTGGCAGAGTGACTTTGTTTCTTCTCCCGTTGTAGGAAACTTTGCTGCGCCAATTGGCAACTACTTCTGCAGAATCAAAGCAGCACAAAGGCGAGCAGCACGTGGACCCAGGCTGAAGCCGCACGCATGCAGGAGATGCACCCTTGCATCTTCAGTTACCCTCAGTAGTGTGATTTCAGCTTCAAGCACCCCGTGTGGAAAATGGTGCCAGTATTTAGAATAGTGTCCCTAGGCACTTGTACTGATCCCCCTCTGAAACCATCCAGACCCTTTCTCCCATATTGCACCTTCTCCCTACTCCCCAGCCAAACTCACCATGTTTGGTGCTCTGGCCGTGCTGCATGCTTGCCAAGGGAAAATGAGAAAGAGGTGTATGTAACTGTTATGATTCAAGACCGTGAGCGCACACACAATACTGACTCTCTGTGTTGCTTCTGCAGATGTGTCCTTGAGGGCCTGGTCCTGCACACTGGCAGAGCGCTTCCATCAGATAAGGAGGTGAATGAGGAGCAGGGAGGACAGGTTTCGCAAAGTGCTGCAATCAGATCAGGCCATGAATGTGGAGAGAGACAAATGAAAAACTAGAAATGGACAGCCAGGAGAGGAGACAGGGTCAGGAGCACATAATAGAGGGTCAGGAGCAAATGATAAAGCTCAAGGATGCTTTCTCAATCAGAAATCCTCTGGTCCCTGATTACACTGCAGTCGGAACACATGCATGCATGCTCCACTCCCCCTGCAGCCCATACAGAACTGCTTTCCACTCCCTTCCCAAACTCCCCCCAACACATTCATTGAATTCTCCCGGCCCTTCCCAGTACCCCTTGCACTCCAACACCAGAGACATTTTCCGTAACGACAGCTGGATTTACACACAGCTGTGAGATCCTCACTTCGACGAGTGCTGCTTACTGTCATGTCCCTTGTAAGAGAAGTTAATTTGTGTATTGCTGTTTAATAAAAATTTAGTCTTACAAAGACGACGATTCTTTATTTGTGACCTATACACATTGGTTGCAGCACAAATTCATACACAGTAGCAATCAGCACATTTGCAGTCTACAATTAATGCTCAGGCAGGACTCATTACAGGGGTCATTCAAGGTGGCAAGTAAACAATGCCTGGCTGAATGCATTACAGAAAGACACATTACTGGGGCTCATTTTCAAAATGCTGCTTCAAAGTCTCCCTGATTCAAATAGGCACCCTGTTGAGCCCCTCTAATAGCCCTGGTGTCTGGCTGCTCGAAATCAGCCTCCAGGTGACCTACCTCAATGCTCCATCCCGGGGAAACTTTCCCCTCTTGGCTTCACAAATATTATGCTGCCATGACTATGGGAATATTTTCCTCATTGAGGTCAAACTGCCATAAAGCCAATGCCAGTGACCCTTTAATCTGCCAAATGCACATTCTACCATCATTCTGCACCTGCTGAGCCCATTGTTGAAGTGCTCCTTGCTGCTGTCAAGGTTTACAGTCTATGGCTTCGTGAGCCATGGGAGTAAGAGGTAGGTTGGGTCTCCCAGGTCACTATGGGCATTTCTACATCCCCTATTGGAATCTTCTGATTTGGAATGAAAGTCCCTGCTTGCAGCATTCTATACACACCAGTGTTCCTAAAGATGCATGCGTCATGCACCTTCCTACTCCACGCTGATGTCAGTGAAACAACCCCGGTGATGTACCAGTGTTTGCAATATGATAGAGAAGTAGCCCTTTCTGCTGATGTACTCCATCGCAAGATTGTCTGGGGCCAAAATGCGGATGTGTGCGCCATCTATTGCCCTACTGCAGTTAGGGAATCCCATTGCCACAAAGCCATCCACTATTTCCCACACATTGCCCAGCATCACAGTCCTTCATAGCAGGAAGTGATTCGTGTCCCTACATACTTGTATCACTACAATCCCCAACTCCAAACTGATTTGCGATTGGCTGGAAGCAGTGGCTGGAGTTGCCACCTTCCACACAGCGATTGCCACTCACTTTTCCACCATTAGGGCAGCTCTCATTTTGGTGTCCTTGTACTGCAGGGCAGGGGCGAGCTCCACACACAGTTCAAGGAAGATGGCTTTGTGCAAACAAAAGTCTGCAGCCGCTGCTTGTCATCCCAGACCCTGCATCACAATCTGACTGTACCACTCAGTGCTTGTTTCCCAAGCCCAATAGTGACGATCCACCATGTGCAGCTGCTCCGTGAGTGCCAACCTCAATCTTGAATTGTTTCTTTCCATAGCGCACACAGCATGGAAGGCAGCATGGATTCCTGTTCAGATTCACAACTCATGAAATACTGCAGGATTGGCCGCATTGTGTTTGTAATGCTCATCACAAGGTTAGTGAGCAATGCAGGATGTCAGGCAGAGATGTCGGGTGCAAAACACACAGGGGCATTTGAAAAACAGTGCAAAACGTAGTTGGAAGCCCTTGGAATTATGGGATGGAGAAAACTGCATCGTGAGGCAGTGATCCCACCCCATGATGAACTACAATCCATCGCCAGAATTTCTAGCAGGAGAAAGTGGCAATCTGCACCATGGTATAGCTACCCATGGTGCACTACTCTCTCTGTTGGTGTTAGAGCACAGACTATGGACATGTTCCAGGGACACAAGGAGCGTTGTGTGAATATGCACAAGCGATGTAATTACAGTGGTGTATAATCGCTGACATAAATCTGTAGCACAGACATGGCCAAAGACTTTCTCAACATTATGCAAGAGAAGAAAACAAACCAGCAACCAAGCAAAGCCAAATTAAAATTATATGATGACATAATCACTATACTATTAAGAAAATGTAAATTACAAGCAGAATACCAAGGAAGAGTTCAAAATTTCAGGTAGTATAAACACTGCAGAAGCCACCTAAAACAATTAATGATCTAGTGACACTAAACCTGGGACAAAAAAATTATACAATAGACATACAAACAAAACATAAAAATGCCCAGAGCAGAGAGCTCAGTGGCATCCCTGAAGCAAAGCTGCTAAAATATTATCAAGATGTTTTGAAGGACGAGGATGACTTCCAGGCATGTTACACCTGGAAATACATAAAACAATTCAGCCAGTACAGCGCTTGCCTTGCAGAGTACAAACTGCATTAGCAGAAATAGTGGGAGCAATAAAGCAAATGGAAAATGAAGGCATAGTTGCTAAAATTAGACACCACAAATTGGATAAGCAGCACTATAGCCATTGAGAAACCAGACAAGCTTCACATTTGCATAGACCCAAGCAACTTAAAAGCACTTAAAGATTTGCTCGCTATCCAATGCCTACAGCTGAGAAATACTACCTTCTGTGACCAGTGAACCCCTCCGTGCCAACTGGCAAGGGGGTTAACAGGAATGCCCTGATCCTGTATGTACATTTTGGTTCACCAAAGAATGGCATGTGAGATCTTAAATGAAAGCCAGGAGCACGCTAGTCATTGATATAATTGTGAAATGTATGTACAGATACTAGGTAATGCGTTATGGATGTATACTGAAAATGTGTTTTAAAGTCTGTATCAAGGCAGAGAGTCGACAAACAAGTTTTCTGTCAGACAAAGGATGCTTACTCACCTGTCCATCTCAGTCCACATGTCAATTAAGCATTGTAAGCCAACACAATGTAAGCCCCATTTACATACAAAGTTAACAGAGGGGATATGAAACTAGGGGCAGGAGGGGGGAAGCATACTGGAGAATGAGCTACAGGGGATCATCCTGACTCTAAGGTACAAACAATCAACTTTGGGGAATATAAGGCGGCAAGGAAGATACCCCCTTTTCCTGCACCTAGGAAGTAACTGGGCAGTATGAGTACATGAAAACAGAACCACAACAAATCTTAGCTGAAATGCTGTGAAGGACTTTTGGGATGAAAAACTTCTTTAGACAGAAGGTTAGCCTGTTAAATTTAGTCTAGTCTCTAGAAACTATGTTATGATTTTATTTTATATGTAATTTTGTTTCCATTATCCTTACTCACTATCTCTTGAATCTCAAATGTCTGATGATAAATTTACTGTTTTCACTATAACTGGGATAAGCTGTGGTATTATACATGGAATTGAATCATCAAAGCTGGTGTGTATACTGTTCCCTAGGAGACAGCAGACCTGGTATTATTCTAAATGTCCAGTGGATAAAGGACGGGAAGGCTTCAAAGGGACTTGGAGACTGGGGAACACCTATTGTTAACCCGCAAGGCAAAGCAAGAGGCTGGCATAGCCCAGAAAATATTATTTGGGTAGCTAACTGGCTGATGAACTCAGGGAGCCGACACCCTGTTAAACACAATAAGTCTTCCTCTTGCCTTGGCAAAAGCAGAATTCTCAGTACTTGATGCCAAAGACATATATTTCAAGTGCTACTGGATAAGGAAAGCAATGCCCTGATCCTGGTATGTACATTCTGGTTCACCAAAGAATGGCATGTGAGATCTTAAATGAAAGCCAGGATCGTGCTTGTCATTGATATAATTGACTACATTTTGGACATCAACACATAGATACAGATGGTTGAGAATGCCTTTGGGGATCCAACCTGCAGTAAAAGAATAATCAAACAATACAACAGATGCCTACACCTAAAGATGTTAAATCAGTTCAGACACTATTAGGATTTGTAAACTGAGAAAATTTCTCCCGAGGCTCCGATCAACGCGAACCCCGAAGGTGACTACTGAACAAACATACCGCATGGACACTGGTTACCTCAACATGATGCACCTATCTTACATATCAAAGAGCTGGTAACCAGCTATTCCATCCTGAAATATGATGTAAATGAAGGGACAACCATATAATGTGATGTCAATGAGATGGGGACTTGGAGCATCACTCCTACAAAAGGGACTGCTGGCAGCTTTCCCATTAAAATCGCTGTCACCAATGAGACAGAGATATGCCCAAACTGAACAGGAATGTCTTGCAATAGTGTTCTCGTGAAAAATTCAAAGAGTACATTCAAGGTGGAAGAAATCATAAACCACAGAAAACATTTTTTTAAAGTCACTGCTAGCAGCCCCAAAATACCTTCAGCACATGCTTCTGAAACTGCAACCCAACTTAAACGTACACTACAAGAAAAGAACTGAGATGTACATAGCTTACTTCTTATTCAGAGCAGCCTTGCAGCATGAAAATACAGCAACTGAACAAAAATATGAGAGTCTCAACCTGGTATAAATACAAACAACACAGTAAGACATAAAAAGCAGCAGCTAAGTCAATTATGTTCCAGTTTCAAAGCAGAAGGTGTTCGTCATTTTGCCAGGATGGTGAAACACCAGTGGAGAAGCCCCACTTGCCTTCCAAGAATATTGGAACTATCCAGATGAGCTGAGTATTCAAGATAGCATCAATATATACGGGCAAGTTGAATCAAAATACCTAGATCACCGAGAACAGAAATACTGTCAAGAATACATCAGAGCCATTATGAAATGGAAGCATGCCTCCAAAAAGCCAGAGATGCCGTATACTGGCCAGGGATATCTGAGACCTGGTAAGCAGTTGTGATACATGTTGGGAAATGCAGGCCAAGCAGCAAGAAGAGACAATGAAAATGCACAGCATCTCCAACAGATCTTGCAGCAAAGTAGAAATGGTTCTTTCTGCAGCAAACCACAAAACTACCCCATTATTGTAGACTATTATTCAGACTTCTAGGAACTAAATGAACTGTCAGACGCTACCACAGTGACCATCATAGACAAAGCAATGAAGCATTTCAGCCAAAAGATCAGCCCTTGTATCTACAAAAGTGCCCCTTTCTCTCACGCAAAGCCCTGGAACATAATTCTTTGGGCTTGGCAGCTCTAGCTCCTCTTCCAAGCTCATGCTCAGAGGTGCACTTCTCCATAAGGTGTTTCCTCAACTAAAGCTCACGAGCTTCATGTGTTTGCAGGGGAAATGAGTGGCAAATGCTGCACTTGCTGATCAACATGTCCCACGCCCACCCAGTCGGGGATCATCGCTCACAGAGAAGGATCAAGGGCAAGAGAGAATTCTTGAATGCCAGGGCTCTGGGACTCCCAGCTGGGGAAAAAACTAAGCTATACTACATAAAACTAACTATGTTAAATATTAAAAACTATTTACAGGCTGGTAAGAAAGAAGCTGGACCCAGAAGATTCCAACTCAGACCATGTGGCGGCAAGAAGGAACTGGCGAGGAGTCAGCCTGGACCGCCTCTTAAGCCCCTGATCTGGAGCACGAGGAGGACAACAGCACATGGGAGGGGCCGGTGGACGTTGCTTGCTAAGTATCTCTAGACTCAGGCACCTGCATATCCACATGTGAAATACACACAGGGACCAACAGTCAAAGAAGACGACTATTTATTTGTATTGCAGTAGCCCCTGGGAGCCCCAAATCAAAATTGGGGCCCCACTGTGCTAGGCACTGTACAAACATACAACAGATATTCCCTGCCTCAAAGAGTTTACAATCTAATATTTTTTCTCTCTAGTGAAATATGGCTTATCTTGCTACTTCAACCCACGCTTTGTGCAAACAAACAAACATACCACAGAGTACATTCATCTTATTATTAGCTCGCCTGTATAAGAATTTGCTGTTCATCGGAGCTTCTGATTCTGTTGGAGCCAACTGATTTCTTGATTGCTATAACCAAAAGCCATCTCTACTGAACTCAGCAACAGTTGCGGGTCAAATTTACATACCTATTACTTTTTTGTGATGGTTTTTTCCTAACGGTTGTCCTAGAGCCACTGAAGAAAGGAAAGGCATAAAGTAGAGGGCAGTGGATCCGTATAATACAGCAGTATGACAAACATTGAGCAAAATGATTCACTTGCAAGTGAATCACACACAGGGGTGGCTCTAGCTTTTTTGCCGCCCCAAGCCCGGCAGTCAGGCAGCCTTCGGCGGCGGTCCCACGGATTCGGCGGCATGCCTGCGGGACGTCCGCCTGTCCCCTGGCTTTGGTGTACCCGCCACCTAATTGCAGCCAAATCTGAGGGACTGGCGGACCTCCCGCAGGCAAGCTGCCAAAGGCAGCCTGACTACCGCCCTCACAGGGACTGGCAGGGCGCCCCCCGCGGCTTGCTGCCCCACTGGTGCCTGGAGCCGCCGCTGATCACACACATCACCACACCAACTGGGGGAAAATCATTGTCAATCAAAAAATCGGTCATGATTAGTATTACCTAAGAACTAATGTTTGCAGGAGAAATATTTATAAAGTATTGAACCTAAAAGAAATGTTTATTCCATTTCTGTTAATGTCATAAGAAAAGTTATTACTGTGATAGCCCTGATCTGGCTTGTTGAGATTCATCCAGAGGCATGAGCCACAGATTAACATGGATTAGTTACTGCAAAAACAACAAAAATATCACCTCCCCCGCAAAAATCCAATCCTATTTAAAATTTACCGGGCCTTGAAGTGGCACATATTCCAGAGATGAAAAGTAACTGCAATGATCATTTGACTCTTACACGTCCAGTGTTCTTTTATGAAAACGGGTACTATACATATTATTTGAGCTTGAGTCTAGGGTGTTTTTTAGGGTCGTATTATGAAGGGTTATAGCGAAAATCCAAACCAACCATTTTTTGCTCTAAAGCAGTAACTTTCATTTGGAAATAATACTTGACTTTTTTTTTCTTTTTAAATACAAGCCAAATATAACCAATGGATAGGCTAAGAAAAGAGTTTTAAACCAGTCTCCTGTACCCAGTTACAAGTAGCTCGAGTTCACAATGCTCACAAAAGAACAAACACTTGTGACATTATATAGATTACAGCATCTGGCTGTTGTTAAAAGGGACACTCAGGTACTTTTCATTACATGCAATAGTTTCAAGTTTCTAAGTAGGTAACATCTTTCCATACTTCTCCCCACCCCAAATTTTGTAAATATGGATTCATTGCCCCCGAGTCTTATGGAGTCCCAAGCCAACATGGCCCTCCTTATTTACCTGGCTTGTCTGTGTATCAACAGCAATGATGTCAGCACAATCCTTGACGCTCCGATGCCTCTGCTGGCCATTTTGGTTTAGTAATGGACATACTAATTTATTGGCAACAACACAGTGGGTTTAAAAAATCTCCACTTTAATTTTGTGCCTGTTACTTGATAGTATTCCTCTAATATTCATGTACAGCGAAGTAAATTATTTTCAAAATTGAATTTGCTCAAATATGATGAACCTGTAAAATGTGTAAGAATCAATATGGACTGCATTAATGTTATATTTATTTATTTTTCAGCTTCATACAAATCGGATGTAGAAGCATAAACATAGTACATTTCTACCATTTTCAACAAAAATATAACCAATATGTACAATTATTGTATTAAAAATACAAAAGGGATACAGACTCCACCAATGTCTTTCTAAAAGACATACAGGTACAAGTAGTATCAAAAGTATGAGGAAATCACCAGTTAATTGTACATTCTGCACTTGACATCACAGAGTGAACTGAGATTAGCAGTCCTATGGTCTACAATTACTTAATGCTTATATAATATTTGTGCAACTTGTGATAGAGCTAGGTTTCTGTCTTTCTATATGCACATGAGGTCAATAGCCTATATAATAAAACTGGCAAATAATGCATATTACATGTAAAATTACAAATTCATAATCGACAATGTGATATATAAGCAAATAGACAAAAGCCATGATTACAGGAGAGAGAATAATTAAATAAAGCACTGACATTGTTTGATACAGTGAAAAAACACTGCAATTTGATCTTTAAAGTTGAAGCTATTTACGTTTATCTACTGATCAATATGATCAGCTGAGTTCAATGGAAAAAAAAAAAAACCAAGACCAGCAGTTCCTCACATTTGAGTACTACTCGGATTGGCAGCCTTCACTTTTCCGGAGTCTGTGCAAAAACAACACAAAAATAGAGGGGAAGGATCATTTCAGTCATTATAGGGTTAATAGCAGCTGTGAGCAGGTGGTTGCTACACATTGGCCTTTTCTACACATGCAGTGTTCCATAAAGCCATTAACAGTTGTGACTATTTCTGCATTGCAAAGGCTCGTGTGTCTAAATGTGTTTTTTCATAATTTAAAGGCTTGTTTATTCCCTAATGCCAAGTCAATAGAGAGATTATTAGATCAGAAATAACAGCTGACATTAGCTGTGACATCCCAAATTGCCTTCACTGCAGTGTTATCCAGTTCATTTTTCTCTTAAAGTAACTAACCTTCTAACTGTAGTAAGACAAAAATATAATTTAAAGGTGGGGTTTACCATCTGTCTCATTTGAATAGGACTTTAAAAAAACAAACAAAAAAAAACGATGCCATCCTGTATTCCACAAGGCACAGGTATACAAATTGTATGGTACAAACTATACAAGTTGTCCTGTTTTCCCCCATTAGATAGTTGCAAGCACTTAGTACTGCACTGATGCTAGACCCATTTCAAAATACTATCCTATGATTTACAAACTTTCTAAGACTCCAGGGTGGGGCACTTTAAGAGTGGAGCTAGGTGGTCAACGAAAGGCTGTATCCTATAACCCTTCCTGCCTTCCATTCGGCCCTGCTCAGCCATATCAGTTTTGTTTTTAGGAGCCCAGGCTGGCAACCCTACTAAAAAGTCTGAAATAATACTGTAATTATTATGCAGGTGTAACATTTGCTTTCTGAACACAACAACATACAGCACTGTAACAAAGGCATTGTAAACAAGCAAACAAGCACTGTATACTTGAAGGGTTTCAATGTGTTTTTCTCTTTGTACGTTAAAGGCTCAATGTCATTTGACAACTAGCATATCTCATTATCCCAATGAGATGAAGTGCTAGGATTGTGATTAAAATCTAAAAGGAAGATTTCAAAACCCTTCCAGGCATTGGGAAATGCAGTCAGAGTTAATCATCTTGATGTGATGATCTTGGAATTTGGAATGATACTGTGTGATGTGGCAGACAGCGACAGTGGTAGCTTGGAGATTGCTGCACTGTGCATTTCAAGCAACACAGTTTGAAAAGTGCCAGGGCGATTTCTTCACAGTATTTCACATGCAAGGGGAAAGGGGGGAGGAACGGGGGAGAAGAAGCCCCATGCTGCTTTAAGGCAGGGAAGGAGGCAAATAGGTCTACCATCCTTTAATTATAGTTCCAAGGCTCCTATACTAGGGACGTCTTCTTGTGCTCTCCTTTAAGGTGGCTCACTCTGGATCCAGAAAAGCCCCAATTCTTAGACGGCAGAGACTTGTTCATCTTCTGCAAACAATAGGATGGGGGGAAAATAAATTTTAATCAGTTTAAAACTAGATTGCTATTGAATGAAATAAATTTGCTGTGTCCACACATATTCCACTTCTCTGTAAAAATTAAGCATATATTTATTTGCTACAGGTAATTATTTTTCCCTCCCTTTTCCCTTAAGGTAAAATAATCTCAAAATCATAAATTCAGAGCATGCTTTGTTATTTTAAATGAAGCAAGCCAGCTTTAACTATAGAATCATCAAGAGTGTATTTCTTTGGAAGTGTATTTCCAAAGAAAATAAGACATAGAAGCACTGTATCAGTGTGGGCTTGGCTTTCCCTCCTCCTGGAAAGCACAACATTCAACCAGAGACTACTAAATCTTTAATAGCTTAGTGAGGTATCTTGTGGTTGGCCCTGGTTGTAGTTGTCCACAAACCACTTCATTTTCAAATGCTTTTATTTAAATTAAAACTTCTGAGGCCGAAGTGGCTTATAACAGTGTTCACTGGTGGAAATGTCAAAACGTCTGTGGGCAAATTCATAAATCTCTCACAGTCACATGAAATTTTGTTAAAAAAAAATTAATGAAGCTTGAAATATTTCCTTGGTATCCTCAGCTGCAGAGGTCAACTGAATAAAGACTGCACAAAACTTCTAACAACATTTTTTAAATAAATTAGACACTCTGGAATAAAACAGTAAAGTTAGAAACAAAAAGGTAAAAAAAAAAAAAAACCTAAAAAACCCGATAGGTGGAAAAACAATTACATTTAGAGCCAGAATTTCCAATGCATGTGAAAATGCTCATGGACTGTTTATATCTAGCCCTTAATTAATGTTTTGAAAACATTAGAAATTTACCATCCTCCTCTGTGGAAAACCCTTGAGACTGATAGTGAGCAAGACGTGGGTCTGACTCATTTGGTTTGTGCCACTGAGGTTTGTTCACAGGCCTGCTAGCTGAGTGACCTTGTGATTGCTGCTGCAAAGTTGAAGTCCCATGGGTCTCACATGTCCGTGCTACCATCCTAGACCTCTGAAGTGCTACGTTGTAATCTGGAGGTTTTCTAGTTGGATGGGAAACTCCTTCCGCAAAGTCTGCAATAGGTATTCCTACATAACCAGGGGGAGTTGGAGGTGGTTCTCGATATCGACCTTCTTTTCGTGCTGCAGAAAAATAATACACTACCATAAGAGACAGTAACTTGGGAAATATGTTCAAAACATAATTTGAGCAATGATAAAGAAAGAAATATATCAACCAAATCGAGATCTGATCCAAATACAAACAGGTTAAGATTTAAATATTATACAAGTATCAACATTATTACCTTAAAAACAGAAATCATGTAAGAAACAATTTTGGTAAAACACAGTATATACAGCATGACTGTGTTTCCAACATGCAGGCAATATAGTTATACTTGGCTAAGCCTCTTTTAGTACAGGACAAATAAACTGTACATGCAGTAGAATTACGCAAATTAAGTGACGTTTCCACTAAAACCCCGAATGTGCAAGAACTGATATAAGTCAATACAATCACCCACTGAAGTCAACGGGACTACTCACAGCACATGAAATAAAGCACATAGGTCTCTACAGGTCAGTACCTAATATACTATACTCTGAAGCTTTAAAATACTGTCAGTCAAGAAAAAAAAGGTAGCACTCTCAAATTCAAACAACTCAAGTCCCATCATCTCATTTAAAAAATATGTAGACTTCCCAGATGAAGGCGCAATGGCAGATATTCAGTTGTGAACCAAAGTGCTTGTCTTTGGAAAAATTCCATCTGCTTATTCAGTTTTATGCTAGCTTCTTATTAACATGTCTTTCAGGCTGCAGAAGTTGCTATACCTGCCCCACAGGTGTTAGAAATGCAAATCAAATACTGTGACAAGTAGATTAAAAACTGGGAAATTAAGAAATTGAAAAAAATTTCAGAGGTTAAAAAACCTATAGATAAGAAAACCCTAGCCAGGGAGTTTGGAGAGTCTTAAAACCTCTTGAGTAACAGTTTGCGTTAGGTGCATATTAATTAAGATCTCAAGAAAATCCTTTCTAATCAGTCATGACATGGGACAAGAAAAATCAACAATGGGAAAAATCTGTATTTCTCATTTAGGGTCTTCCACTGGTTTTGTGTCATTTACTGAATTAATTCTATCCTTCAAATTCCACCCTAAAACACACTTCTACCATTAAACTTTTAAAAAATGATGACTAATTATTGTTTGCAGTGTTGTTGTATCAGTGTTGGTCCCAGGATACTAGTGGTCAATTTCCTAATGTTTGTAGATAGTTTAACTCCTTTGGGAAAGGACAGCATCACGTTTGTACAGGAGTGGTCAAATTGTCAACACAGAGGATAAACAAAATGCACGTATACTGAAAAAGAACTTTTAGTCCTCTGTAGAAAAGACCAGCAGCAGAGTATGAACTACTACAGAATGGTGTTTTTGAGTCTACATTTAGAATGATTTCACAAGGGCACTAAGGTGGTCACTTTGACTCTTAATTATGATCTTTTAAATTACGGTGTTGACACTAAACATAGAAATATTAATAAACATGTAGCCAATGCATTCATCTAGTGTGACAGAACAGATCTGTTAAACCTTCCTATTTATTTGAAACATAAAGCATAAAGACTGTTTCTTTCTTTCTTGTAGCTGAGAGGGTGCTGAATCTCATGGAAAAAGCTCCCTCAGAATTATATAGTGTGAAATTCACCATGTTAAATAAGGAATCTATTAATGTAACTTGTGCTGATGGGACCTAACAATATTATAAATAGGAAGAAAAATGATTCTGCCATAGGCACTAATCTCTAACATAAGGCCAACTGTATTTAACAACTGTGTTTGAACAGTGGCTCTTTTCCAAATGCAATCTAGGTGGAAGGAGTGTAGAAGAAATTTTAAAGAGGTTTTAAGGGTTTCTGAAACAGACTGGTATCTGAAAATCTCAAATATAACTTTCTCTCCACCAACATTAAACTATTCGCTACTCTCTCCTCTGGCTTCTGTTACCAATTTTCTGCGCTTATTCCTACTTTAAATTTCATGTGTTTGTCTCTTCCCTTCCCTCCTACTCTTCTTTTTTCTCACTCTTGAAAACATAAACCATTTTGTTTTCTCTTAACCTCTTTCCTCACTTCCCTGTTAGTGCCTCAAATCAACTCTGATGTGCTGCCACTAAACTAGCAGGTTGTTCTTACTTCACTCTAACCCCATTTGTCTCCTTGTTTTCTTTTGCTTTGACCCCACTTACTTCTTCCACCCGAGGATTATATCAGTGCTCCTGTTCCCGATCACAGCGCTTCATCAGTTGCATAGGACCAATATAGAGTTAAACTGATATGACCATGGGAAGATTAACTATGCTGCTTCTTTGGGGAAGAGCTGTGCAAGGAAAACAATGCAGAAGCAAGTCTCCACTGATGCTGAATTGGATGGAAATGAAATGACTGGAACTTTCAGGCTTCTCTTATATTTCTGAAATCTTTATAAACTAGATTTTTTTAGACACCGGCCTCCTAGTGGCATGGTGGATGTTTGCTGCCTTGTTCAAGAGCAGAGCCTGGAAGCACATTTGTCAAGCCTGTCATTCCACATGCTAATGGAAACTACATGATGTGAATAGTATTAGAGATAGATGTTTTGGTTGAAACCTGTTTTCCTTCATCCTTTGAGGAAATTCAGATCTGCAGATGAAACTTTGGGGGCTGGGCCCATTGCTAAGTAATATAGTTTGTTTCTGAACGGAAAGGATGTTTACCATTATGCCCTACCTACACTGTCATGCTGGCAGACCAGATAGTTCTCACATAGTGCCATATGTTCCTTGAAGATGAGGATAGACTGAAACGGGGGAGACGTTTGAGGGAATAAAATGGTTACAGAAACCAGTGGCCTCAAACTGGCCAAATCCATCTTGCATAGGTAAAGGGGTAAATATCTGGACAAAAATTCAACACAACAAAAAATATTTTAAAAAGTAACCTCACTTCCTTTAGCAAAAGGTCTGTCCTAGTGTTCCAGGTCCTCGATTTCCTAGGCACCAAGGCAGACATCTTCAAACGAGGGCATCTGAAGTTAGACATCTAAATCTGTATTTAGGCACTAAGAGTGACCCAATTTTCAAAGGTGATGAACATCCACAACTACCACTGAAGTCACAAGGACTTGTAGAGTAGAACACTGAGAGTCAGGTCACATTTAATGAGATCCATGCATACAGACTTCAGTGCCTTACTTCAGTCACCCAAGCTTGAAAATGGTGACCTAAATACATTAGCATCTCAAAATACCAACCAACAGTTGAGTTGAATTCTTGATTTTATGGCACTTGGGAAGGAAGTACAAGAGGCCACATAACTCAGGAATGAGTATCAACATTACAAAGTGATGCTTTTCTCAGCAGCAAACACACAATTGAAGGGTAAAATTTGAGAGAAACTACAAATTGACTGTGCTTTTTGCTTTAAAAACAAATCAGATTAAAGCAAAATACTTATATAGTAAATTCACATCTATATGTAAATGAACAGGATACTTTGCGGTAAACAAAATATAACTTACCAATAAGCCCCTTTGCACTACTTGATGATACAGTTATATGAGAGGACATGGGAGCTGGTTTTGACTCCTCTGCTGTTACAGATGTTATGCTACTGGTTTCAGCTTCAATTGAAACATCCTTCCCACCCCGCCGCTTTATGGTACCTGTATCACCTTCTGAGTCCTCTCCCCAGTAGCCTGTTGAGGATGCCCAGCTTGCTCTGGACTGTGCTTGATCAAGGCCCTCCCTACCTTGACTCTGCCTGCCATATTTTGTGCCATGATCGGGGAACATCATCTGGTCCATATGACTGCCTGAGGCCCATAATCCTGCCCCATCGCCTGAACTATCGAAATGAACATGTCCAAAAGGAAGAGTCTCCCAGCTTCTCTGGTGTTGTATTGTCTGTATGTTGTCATGAGAACCGCTTGAGCAAGAAGTCCAGCTGCCACGGCCACTGTCTGCGGCATCAAGTGAAGCGCGATCCCCCTGATCCTGTGATAGCTCTTCTGTACTGGGAGAAGAAAGCACAGTTGCTCCAGCATACAGGCCTCTGTTCTCTGACAGTGGTGCATATGAACTAGATGTAAATGATAGAAAGAAAGGAAGAGAAATTTTACAATGATATCATAAATGATAATCAGCAAATCAGAACTGTGAAGCATTCATTGCTTTAAAATCCAAGAGAATTTGATAGCTAATGAAAAACACGTTGATACAAGTATCATCTATAGCATAGCTTTCCTATATCCAAAGTTTAAGGTAATTCAGGGGTTGGCAGCCTATGGCATGCGTGCCAAAGACAGCACGCGAGCTGATTTTTAATGGCACGCTACTGCCTGCCGGGGTCCCGGCCACTGGCCCCGCTCAGCCCTCCGGCATTGGGGGCAGAACCCAGGAGTCCGGAGCCCTAGTCTCCGTCTGCCTCCCACCCCTTCGAACAACTACAGCCCATCTGGAAACCTAGGAATCCAGAGTCCTCGCTCCCAGCACGCCTCACCCGAGCGTCAGACACCAGCCCCTTCCCGGAGCCCAAGAGTCCCAACTCCCACTCCGCTCCCCACCCTACCCTCCCCACCCCCAAGTCCCTGCCCCCACCCAACCCTCTGCCCTGACCCTGCACCCCTCACACACCCCTAGCCACCTGCCCTGACCCCTGCACCCCCACTACCCCAGCCCTGACTCCAGCACCCCACACATACCCAGCCCCCACACCCTATGCCCTGACTCTTGCACCCCCCTCACATGCCCCCAGTCCTCTGCCCTGACTCCGGCACCCGCCTCACCCCCAGCCGACTCTTGCACCCCCACACAGAGCACCAAATGGGAGCTCCTGCACTGCCCCCCCAATTCCCACCTGCACCCCTCACACCAAATGGGAGCTGTGCAGGTAATCACTACAAAGCCAAACCTTCTGCCCCAACTCTGAGCCCCCTCCCTCATTCTAGGTCCTGGCCATACCCTACACCCCAACCCCCAGCCTGCTCCTGAGCCCCCAGCCCAGTGCTCAGTGCACTCCCACCCTCAGCTCAGTGCAGAGAGAGAGAAAGAGAATGGGCTCGAACCAGGGAGAAGGTAGGTACCCATTCTATGTGGGCAGGGCCGGAACCTCAGACCAGCAGTGGGCTGAGCCACTCAGCCCACTGCTGGTCTGGGGTCCCGGGCCGCCGGCCCTGCTCCGCCCGCTGCTGGTCTGGGGTTCTGGTTGCCGGCTGCTTGCCAGCCGGGGTCCTGGCTGCCGGTCCCACTCAGCCTGCTGGTGGCCTAGGTGAACGGAACCCCAGGCCAGCAGCAGACTGAGCGGGCCGGTGGCGTAAGATCAGTATTTTAATTTAATTTTAAATGAAGCTTCTTAAACATTTTGAAAACCTTGTTTACTTTACATATGACAATAGTTTAGTTACATACTATAGACAGAGAGAGATCTTCTAAAAAAACGTTAAAATGTATTACTGGCATGTGAAACCTTGAATTAGAGTGAATAAACGAAGACTCGGCACACCACTTCTGAAAGGTTGCCGACCCCTGATGTAATTGGTACTAACTAATGACTTGGTAAATTTTGAGTACAGGGCATTCTTTCTGTAAGGCTATCCTTGACAACAAAGCACTTCAGCAGTTACTAAAAGGGTATTGATGAAAATGTGACATACTTTGGGATTCAGTTGAAAGGTTCCCCCCCATCTGTAAAATAAGGATAATACTGTACTTAAAACACTTCTTGTCACAACACTAGCCTGCCACAAGAGTGAGGATCACCTGTATCATTTATAAATGCTCTAAAGGTGAAGAGCAGGTGCACCTAGTTACTGGCACTGCTGTAGACATTAGAACAATGTGGGATTAGGTATATTTTCTCATCTGAATGTAAAGTATTATAAAAACAGAGGTAATGTAGAAGTGGTGACCTGGAAGGAGAGAGTGGAATTCTCTCACAGAAGGGAGAAAATTTCTACAACAGATGCAGAAGAGAGTTTTTTTAAAAACGTAAACATATACAATTCCTACCCTAAGCTGTATTGATCTGGTTCAATCATGGCTCTTCTATCAATTCTCCCCACACCAAGATTAGTCTCCACAATGCTGACAGAATGCCTCTGTCTCCTCTCATCATGCAGTGACACTGGCATGGAGTCAAATGAGGAATTGCTGACAATACTAGATCTGGAAGAAATTTCGCTGTGACCAGAATCTGAAAAGTTATCCACAGTGCCACTGGGAGCCAAAGTATAACCTGCATAAGGACCAGAATAACATTAAATAGACATTCTAAATTTACAACCAAAAGACTTCTTAAAGAAAAGTTCAAATATTAGCATAGATATTCAATATCAGTACTATTGGAGCAAATACAATTATGGATACATTTAATCAAGAAGAGCAGTACTGTATGCAACAAAAATATGCAACAAGACCATCATTCAAATGGGGCTGTTTTATTTCTGAATGTAGGTTTAAAGATCAGCGGCAACATGAAATATTTGTATTTAGAAAAGTCTGATCTCTTCTTTACAAAACTACTGACAAATTTATCACTTCCTGGTGTTTTTGGATCTCTAGAATTATATTACAACATTTCCCTTTGTAGGACATAACACCCAATCTTGCAGTATTGTTTATGTCTATGTATGTTAACACAGACTAGGGAGGGCTTGGAACATAGGAACTGCCATGATGGATGAGGCCAGTGGCCTATGTAGTCCAGGATCATGTTTTCAACAGTGAGCCACGCAGGAAAGGTGCAAAATACCTTACAGTGTTACCCTCAGTCCCTAGAGAAAGTTTCCTTCTAACCCCCAATAGTTAAAGTTTGCTTTTAGTCCTGAAGTATGAAGAATTATATTCCTTCCGAACCTTAAAGTATTTGCTATAACAACAGTGGCAAATTCAAAACTGATAATAGGAAATACTTCTTCACACAGTGTGGAACTCACGTGTGGAACTCATTCCCACAGGAAGTAACTGAGGCCAAGAAAATAGCTAGAATTAAAAAGGGATTTGACATTTATTGTATAACAGAATATCCAGAGTTACAATAATTAATGATAACAGAAATTTTGGATGGGATATTAAGCCTCATACTTCAGGGTTTAAGCCAATCTCCAACAGAGATCAGGATGAAACCTATGTGGGGGAGCAGTTTATTTCATATGTACCTACTGCTGGTTTCTTAAAGGTTCCTCTGATGCTTCTGGTACTGGCCACTGAGAGAGACAGAATACTGGATCACATGGACCTTAGGCCTGATAGTATGGCAATTCCTACATTCCTATGTACCATTCATCTGACCTTCACTGTCTAATTTATCCAAACAGGTTTCCAAATGTATTTTCTGCTTATGTGAGGGGCTACAAGAGTCATTCTCTCCGAGACAAAGTCATTTACTTTAACATGCTCCCTCATTTTGTCTCCACATTTTGAACAAACAGAGTCCAGAATACTTCGGCACTGGGGCCATTTGCATGATAGCATAGAAAACAGCAGACAATTCACACTTTGCATGTAGATGACTGATCACCTCGCAAATATGGGCCTTGATTATAGCACTGCATGTGAGACTTGTCAGCTAAACCTGAGCTGGCCATCTAACCCTTTGTTTTCAGGCAATTAACATTTTCTAGGCTATGGCTACACTAGACATCTTACAGCAGTGCAGCTGCACTGATGCAAGCTCTCTAGTGCAGATGATCTAAAGCTGATGGGAGAGAGCTCTCCCATTTACTTAATTCATCTACCCCCAACATAGTGCTGTCCACACCAGTGCTTAGGTCAAGGTAACTTATGTTGCTCAAAAGGGTGGCTTACTCACATCCCTGAGCGACATAAGTTATACTGACATAAGTAGTAGTGTACACATAGTCTTAGAAAGTTTATCCTAAAAGCAGTTCTTTAGGAAGGTAAATTATTAAAATGTAATTTTGTGATGAATGCCCTATCAGCTATCAGTAATCAGTAATATTTGTATTACTGTAATGACCAGGATCCCTAGTCATTGTGAAAGGTGCTGTACAAAAAGAATTAAAAAAAGATAGGTTAGAGGCCATTCAACAACATACTTTTATATGTAAGCATGCAATTATAATTTTTAGTTTGAAAATCACCATTAAGCTTCAAAGAGATTTCAGTGGAGTTACGCAGTTCATACTAGCTGAGGATCTGTCCCTAACACTGTCAAATCTGATTAAAGTTGAGAGAGAAAACACATTAGTTCATGGTGCCACTAAATCTTGGAAATGCTTTGAAGTTTAGAACCATTTTCACGGATTGCTTTACCAAATACACAGTACTACACTTCCTCTCCATTTATCTGATCCCGATTCCTTTTTCAATAAATGCACTGGCCTTGACAGAATGTGATCAAATTCATATAAATTCACACCTTGCTAAAGTCTACAAGATAAAATTATGTTGAGATCTTACAAAGACTTGAACTAATTATCAAAGGATTTTCTGCATAAGATCCTCCTTTATCTCACCCTTAAAAAAGCTCACTTCAGCAGTGCTTTTGGATATGTAGTTGTACTTTTGAAGGACAGACCCCTCATCCCTTTTAAAAACATTAGCCAATTGCGTGTGTGATCTTTTTCCTTTTGCTTTTGCAAGCCCCACCTATCCTATAGGTCTGTGGTGCATAGTTATTCTTGTTACTGTTCTCACTTCCAAGAGAAGAGGAGGAACTGGTTAGATCCGACTGTCTGGCGCCATAATATCTCAGCTGATTGCCACTGCCACCTAACAACAGGATGAGAACAGAGTTTAGATATCCATTTGACAGACACAGGAGAGAGTGATACCCAGATGAAATGCACACAAGTTTCAATTTCTCAGCATCACAGTGCAATTTGGTGGGAGTTATTACTACAGTGAAATCTAGAACTGTCCAAGCTCTATCACAAGTCTGAGCTCTTACTGTATGGGTCTCAATTCTGACACAGATTTTTTAATACAACTTTCTTTCATGCAGCCATTAAAATTGATTTCTATGTTATTCTGAAAAGGATAGGAGGAGAAAATGACCTTGAGGTTACCTGCTATAGGAATATGTTATTCCATTTCTATAGTGACAATTTTTTTTTTAAATACAAGAAAGGCAAGTGCTTGCACTTGATCTTTTTACTCTTAATTAACAACCAGAGCCAGTACAATGAAAAAGGAAACAGGACAGAAATTCATCAGGAGTCTTAAATCATCTTCTTTAAATTCATTTGCAGTTTTGGCCAGTCACACTGGACAGTAATCTCTACCAGTATATTTTAAGATAATTTCATAGAAACTAACTCAGCCAAGAAAGCCTCATTGTGCAAAGCCATGTGTCAAACTTCCACCTTGATTCTTGGGATGACTAAGGTGTTCGCATATAGGAAATGTAATGCTTTACTGATCTGAGCCTTTAACACTCTATGGAAAATCCTGCTATTTTGCATGGGTCCCTCTCCATCCAGCACAATTGCACAGCAGGCAGCCATGATTTTAGCCTAGTAATTCCTTTAGAAATCAGCAGAGGGCTTGGTTATTATACCCAGTGATGCTCCAAGGTGCCACTATGAGCTCTGAAATTCTGCCCATGTATGCTGCCTTTGGTAGAAGGCAACTGAAGGAGACATGTGTTTCTCTGAAGTAGCAGAAAGGAGAGTTGCTTAGTGCGATGGCTACAGGATTCTCTAAACCCGTCTTCCTGCATTTTGCTAACAGGATGGCTCCTGAGGCATCCACTTGGGCACCACTACTCCACTTCCCTGTCAATCCTCATGTGGCAGCATAAGTAGGGAAAGATGTCACCCCTAGGGCATATCTAGACACACAGGTAGCGTGCAGCAAACTGTGGTGTAAATCTACAGTGCGTTAGTCTGCTGTGCACTAAATGTCCGTGTGGCCCATGCTACCACACAATGAAAGGGCATTTTGACTTATTCTGCTTTGAGACGTAAGTAGATCCGTGTGCACTAGTGAACTTTTAGTTTGGTAGCAGAGTCCACATGAACAGTTAGTGTGCTGTAGATTTACATCCCAGCTTGCTGTGCACTAATTGTTCATCTAGACAAGCCATTAGTCTCCAAGATCCCCTCACAGTTATTTCTAAAGCCTACAGGTTTCAGGAAAAGGAAGGGAAAGTGTTGCACATCTTATACCTTTCCTTGGAGAGGTCTGTGGTGATGTGGGAGGAGAAGACAACTGTGAAGATGCATTTGATATTGTGTCTTCAGCTTGTTTCTTGTGACGGTCCAAACTTCCTTCTTCAGACAATGAAAGAATTTTCTTTAAAGCTTGTGGGGAGTTAATGCCTTTAAGGAAGAATGAATGTATTAAGCTGGAAATATATACACTTGTTAATTTTACAATGCGTTATAGGGACACTGTAAAGATGAAATATTTATCTTCCTTGATTTACTAATACCCCTTTGAGTGAACACTTTTACCAAAGCAATCACTCTATATCTGACCTATCAGTTCTCATTCTCACAGGAAACCTGCACAACACTTTCAAAAGACGAGCCTGGGAGCTTAAATTCATAACTTCACTAGACACTAAAAATCATGGACTAAATCAGCCCCTCCCCGCTTTCCTTTCCTCCCTATCACTTGAAGGGTGTTAACAGGCCACTTCACCTTGAATGTTCCCTTGAAACATGTGTTAACTACTTATGCTAAACGATCTGTTCCACCTTGTATTCAGCTATGACACGCTGAGTATGGCTATGTCTACACTAGCATTTTTGTTGGTAAAACTTACGTCACACAGGGATATGCAAAAACACACTCTTGACCAACATAAGTTACAATGATGTAAGCATTGGTGTGGACAGCGCTATGTTGGTGGGAGACGCTCTCCCGACGATGTAGTTACCGCCACTCATTGGGAGTGGTTTAATTATGCTGATGGGAAACCTCTCTCTCATGGGCATAGAGTGTATACATAGACCTTACAGCGGCACAGCTGTGCCGCTCTAAGGTCTCTAGTGTAGACATAGCCTAAGTTTCCCAGACCTGAAGAAGAGCTCTGTGTAACTCAAAAGCTTGTCTCTCTCACCAACAGAAGTTGGTCCAATAAAAAAAAAAAAATTACCTCACCCACCTCATCTCTCTAATACCACTTTTAATAATCTAAAATAAAAATAATTAATTTACTCCTATTTACAGCATGCTGTTTATTTCTGTATTTTACTCAGCTTTGACAATGAAATTGAACCACTCTGTTTTAGATTCCAATTCACATCTACTTGCAAAATATTGCGTGTCTGGGTTTCCACCTGTTCATCGAAAAGATCGTCCGTAACTCGTGTTCCAGAATATTTTCTCTGCAGATCTATAACCTGGGAAATGCGTGTGATGAGTACTGGGAGATCAAAACTAGAAAAAAGGGTGGAGCTGTACACAATCCCTCAGAGATTCCAATGTTTATTGAAAGGTTACATAAAAGGACCTCAGCTGCTCTTCAGTTGCTTTGGCTATTCAAAATGGCTTAGAATATCACCAAAGAAAGTGGTGTGGAAGGTTGGGCAAGTGAACATCTGGTGGAGCAATATATTCCTAGAGTTGGCTTTCTTCCTTTCTCCTTTGAGAACTGTCTCTGCATAAACCCTATATTTTGGGAGACTAGCGGTAACAACTCCTAGAGAAGACCTAGAGAGCAAAGACTGAAGAACTGCTCTCTTGAAACAGGCATCAAGTTTGCTGATTAAAAGTGCAGATTAATCTACATGTGACAGCTCTGCAAATTTCAGGGGTGGAGTTATTTTTTCAAGCATGCTACAGAATTTGCATTTGATCTAGAGAACTGCAGTGTTGCAATCAATAATCCAGAATTATTTGATTAACACAGTTTATTTGATCCTCTAGACAGCAGAATCTACAGAACTAGACTAATACTACATTATTTCTTGTTCATTTGGTGTTCATTTTTTAAAATCCCTCTTTTGTAGCCTAAACAATAGGTATGAGAGACCCTAATAGCAAGTGGTGACAGAATAGAGCAACGTTTCTGGAAAATCACTCCCTGTATAAAGGGGATAGCTAGCGTATCCTGCTTAGAAACAAATTTGAGAATACGTTTTTAATTCAAATTACATATGAAAAATTTCAGACTATTTCAAACACTGCAACAGGATGAGCTACTTTAGCTGCCAGAGAGAGACGTGGAGAAATCAAATTATTTTTACGATATTACCATTCTCCTATTTCAATCTGTGGCATCCCAAACAGTGGAACTTTAGCACTGCAATAGAAAAAGATTTTGGGGAACGTGGTTGTGAAGGGCAAGTGTCAAATGAAAAAGTTAAAAGCTACAGCCCACATTTTCAGAAGTGATTAGTGACTGGGGGTACTCAACTTGACATACCTTGGACAGGCCTGATTTTTGGAGGGCAGATGCTCAAATACTTTTGAAAATCAGGCCCCTTTATGGTCTCTCAGATTGATCACTCAAAAACGGAGACAAGCAAAATCATTAGTGATTTGAAAATTTAAGCCCAAGGGTCTAGTGTACCAGCCAGAAGACCTATCATCACCGGATGGAAACAAGTCTACAACTGAAAAGGATAAACCAGCCAGACCCCTTTACTAGGAGTAGTTTTCTCCTGTTTATCTGCTAGGAGGAGGATTTATATATGCTGTCTAAACTGACAGAGGGATAATTGAGAGCACTAACTTGAACTAAATGTTACAATATTTCACCAGTTCAAAAATACACCCGCTTGAACTATACAAAAACATTTAAACCTTTTTAACAAAACACACCCGCCCGCTCATTTCACTTACCAAATGGTGGGAGGTCTTTCACTGGTACTTTTTTGCGAGAGGGATAGAGGGACACAGCAGGGACCTGCAATGCTTGGTTTATTTTATGCTGCTGCTGCACCTTCTGCTGAATTCCTGCCCTAGGTGCCACTGGTGATGTTTCCTGTTTCCCAGACCGTTTGTCCCCTGGATTCTTCGGTACTTTGTAATAAATGGAAGAAACAAGGAATTAACTTCTATTTCAGCAGTCTTTAAGTAAAAGGTTCAAAACTCCTGAGTTTAATTAAAAGGAGTTAAGACACAATGAAGACTGCGGTATCCATACCTATTTAAAGAGGCGAAGGGAGGGAGAGAGCTTTAATTCCTTTAAAACACATATTGTTTTTAATTATAAAATCTTTGCTGACCTTTCCACATAACAGAGCTCAGAGAACAGGCATGTAAGTGACAGGAAGATATAGCCCAGAAGTTAAGTTACATGCAGATATAAGCAGCTATTTATAATGCTTATTTCATGAAAAAGCTCACATGTGTTGGTGGCTGGCTCACACTGCAGAGACAGCGTCTGGAGGCTCTCTTCATCCATTTCCAGGTCCAAGTTAGAGAGGTACTGCTTCACTTTTCGTGCCATTTGAGCATCTTCATACAGTTTTTTGGCATTGAGAAAGGAGCTGCGACGTACCCGCTTTTTGTGTCCCCCTGTTTGTGCAACATCTAGCACTGCTGCATTTGTACTGCCCTGGCTGAGAGACCTGAAGTGAAGTGGGAAAGAGGAGAAAGATAGACTTAGTCTAGCACAGTATCACTTCATAAACTGGAAACATGCAAAAGGTTCCATGAATGTCAGTCTATGGTCAAAGCTTACATGCCTCATTCCAGTAAGTCAAACAGCTATAATAGATAGAAGATGAGGATCAAGAAATCTCTTTATTTGGTTAAAAATAATAATTTATGTATAATTAAATAAAATAAGTGCCTGGAACCTATTCTACTCCAACTAGGCAATCTCCCTTCACACATCTAGAAAAGCATTCAAGATAGCCCTCTCACAAAAGTCAGCTACTGAGAAGGTTGGAGCATTAAGAAAAGCTCATGCAGCAAGGCAACGCTGACAGACAACTGTAGCTGAGCTTCAAATTTAAATACAAATTATCTAGAAAGTATCTTCAACATAGTCTTAATCTGGGTTTATAAAGACCTCAATTTCAATAGTAATGAAGAAAAATATCTTTTTTTATGCCCTAACTTGAGTACGATGAGCTTTTTGTTAAACAAATGATCAATTAGTCAATGAGGAAATAAACGTCATGCATTTCAATTTGTGTATGTATGTATATATGGAAGCTATTTGTGGCTTCTGATTTGTTAAGAGTAAAAAATGGAGGCTGGATTTAGAGTGAAAATATAGTTAGTTGAGCTGTAAAAAACATGATACTTCAGTTTTTAACATCAGTGGATTTCATCTTCATTCATTTATCAGGCATATGTAAATTAGTTCTAAATTTTAGTTGTAGAGCTATCCCCATTCTATTTTGGAATTTCCTTTCTATTACAAGCCAGACTGGTTATATTAAAGTCAATTGTATTGGTGTGCTAAATAAACAACCCTTCCCCAAATCCCACTCAAAAATATCTGTAAATAGTTTCAAAGCTCTTGTTTTTTTGACCTCAAAAGCAAAAGCACCATTGGATTAAACTTATTGTAAGTACAAAAGGGTTAAAAGAAAAATGTCAAAGCATCAGAAAATTAAAGACAGCAAGTAGAAAAACAATGCAAATGGTCAGAAAAGAATGTTTGTCTGTGTGCGTTGTCTCCAACCACTTACCCCAAACTCCTCCATTTCTTCTTCCTGCAAGTGAGAGCCATGAAGAGTGAAGCATGGGTTTAGGAAGAGACAGAGAAAGATCACAAGCTCAGAAAGAAAAGACCAGACCTCAGGACAAGCAGTACTAGAAGCCCACAAACATTAAAATAGCCTTATCTGAGGCGCACAGTCGGATATTAAAAACTCTTCTCGTTCAAATTAAGCAAGAGTGCATTACACTATCTCTACACAAAACAAAACAGCAATCACTTCACATTCTCCAGCACCATTGATTTATGCTGAAGTTCAAATATTCCTATTTGTAGTAAACTGTGAGCAATTTAGATTGTCATATGCATCAACATTTCATACATAAACTTTCCTCTAATACAGTACAGAGTGAGATAGAATATCTTTATTCAGACTATGAATTGGTGGGATCTCATCATGGAATCAGGCAAATTGGTGGTCAGTGGAAGAATATAAAACACTGTTTCCTCCATGGTAAAATTTATAATTGCTTTCCTTTTTAAAACTGATTTTAAAATGTAGATACAGTACATAACTGTGATTACCTAAAAGTGGTGCAAGGTAGTGAATGAGACATTGTATATCTATAATGCTGTAATACAACCAGTGATACAGAAATTATACAGTCCAATCTTGTATCTGAAAACTCCCATCGACTTCTATGAGTGTTCCAGGCATAGAAAGAACAAGAGGCCCCACAGGTGGGAAGATAAAGTCTCATCTGTCATTATTTAATTTGCAATGTTTCTTTTGTTAAGGGCTATGGAGGGGCACTAGAGAATTACTTATTTTATTATTGATACTCAACTTTTTGTCTCAATCAACTGAAGCTCTGTTGAAGGCAAACCTACCTAGTCCTGAACATTACAGCAGGATCCATGTTAACAGAAGCCATTCGACCAACATGACGAATTTCTTTTGCAATCATTCTCAGCTTCTCAAAATTGACCAAGCCTTCCACTTTTGAGTCATTTCCTATATTTCATAAAAAGAAGACAAGTAAATAATAATGGTATCAGCTACTAGGCTGCAAAATCCATTTTCTGTGGAGATAAAGTACCAAGCTATTTTGCATTTACCTTCATGAAGGAATGTAAGGTCCTTTTTGATAACAGGGAAGAGAGGAATAATGGGAGGCTGTAGGTTTTGGCTGTTCAGGACATTACGATATTTTGCCATGTTCCTAGATGGATCAAACAAGTCTTGAAGATCTTGAAACAGCTTCTCATATTTGCTTGGAAGTTTTTCCCAAGTAGTGCGGAGCCTTGCAACCGGTGCCAAATTCAGGCCACTGAAAACAGTTCATTAGGGTTTGGTTTTGTTTGTCCAATTAAATACAAACTATTTAACTATTTACAAACTATGCAAATTTAATAGAAAGAAAACTGCAACACCCAAATATAAAACTATACAATTTTGTGTAGCAGAAATATCATATCCCATATCAGGCAAAGTGTTGTAGTACAGCAATATACCAATCAAGTGCAAATATTGGTAAGCAAACATTGCATTTTGAAAATGTGCATTATAAAATCTACACAATAAATCTGTTATGAAAATGCATATCTTAAAGGTATGAATTTTTATTAACTATAATGACTGATGGAATCTATACAATGCAGTATACCCAGATTGGTATCTGCCTCCACTATAGAGGAGTTGTCTGCCCTTTACCATGGAAGTTTACAATCTCTAGGTATATCTGGACTCACGGTCACTCCTGGATTCCCAGACTGTGTCAGTGACCAAAGATGCTTTTCTCCAAATCTATATCTGGTGATAGTGCTAAGACCATTTCCTTTGCCACAATCCATGTGCCATGTCACCTCCAGATGGAATTGCTGAAATAGACTCTATACTTAAGGATATTCAGGAGCTGCAGCTGGCTGAAAAACCTGTGGTCCACTCCCTTAGTGCAGTTGGCAAAAGGAGTACTTTACACCAGTGGTCCTGACTAGCTATTCACTTCTGGCTGAAAAGGAGGTATTGATATCAATCTATAAAGTCAGCTATTGTTCAAATCCTAGCTAACCGATAGGCTGCCTCTCACCCCATATTATGAAGCAGGACTTAAGCTCAGCTGAAGTGGCTGAACTAAATCCCTAGATTTAAATGCCTCAGGGGCGCTGACAGATTCCTAGCCAGGGTCTCTGATTTTGGAGAATGTTCTTCCCCTTCTAGTCTGATGGGGTTCAAATCCACTGACCTTCCAGACAAGTGGCAGAGATGATTTTTTTTTTTAAACAAAGGCTTTTGCATGGAAGGGCGATAACGATATATGCCAATAGTCTTTTTTTTGTAGCCTGTGATATTTACATTTCTATTATTATGGTGTTATCTTTTTTTATTTCTGCAACCTGAAGTATTCTGAAGAGTTTAAGTATTTCTTTAATACAGGTACTAGACATTTTCTACTTTTACATTCTGTAATTTAAAATTAGAACATAAGAACAGCCATACTGGGTCAGACCAAAGGTCCATCCAGCCCAGTATCCTGTCTACCGACAGTGGCCAATGCCAGGTACCCCAGAGGGAGTGAACCTGACAGTAAAGATCAAATGATCTCTCTCCTGCCATCCATCTCCACCCTCTGACAAACAGAGGCTAGGGACACCATTCCTTACCCATCCTGGCTAATAGCCATTAATGGACTTAACCTTCATGATTTTATCTAGTTCTCTTTTAAACCCTGTTATAGTCCTAGTCTTCACAACCTCTTCAGGCAAGGAGTTCCACAGGTTGACTGTGCGCTGTGTGAAGAAGAACTTCCGTTTATTTATTTTAAACGTGCTGCCCATTAATTTCATTTAGTGGCCCCTAGTTTTGATATTATGGGAACAAGTAAATAACTTTTCCTTATTCATTTTCTCCACACCACTCATGATTTTATATACCTCTATCATATCCCCCCTTAGTCTCCTCTTTTCCAAGCTGAAAAGTCCTAGCCTCTTTAATTTCTCCTCATATGGGACCCGTTCCAAACCCCTAATCATTTTAGTTGCCCTTTTCTGAAATTTTTCTAATGCCAGTATATCTTTTTTGAGATGAGGAGATTACTTTGGGGATTTTAAAAAAATCCTTAATCTGAGGAATTTTATAACAAAATTTCCCCCAGCTGGATTTTCTGCACATGAAATACAAACCCTTAAGAACAGACAACAGTAATACAAAAAAAACAGGAGTACTTGTGGCACCTTAGTCTTTAAGGTGCCACAAGTATTCCTGTTTTTTTTTGCGGATACAGACTAACACGGCTGCTACTCTGAAACAGTAATACAGTAACCCAAATTCAAAGAACTGCATTCTAATTACTTCTATTGCTTTCTTCAGCTCCAGATAGGGTAGATAATAGTACACTCTCCCAGTGGGAACAATTTTTCTTTTGTCAACAGTCTAAGCAGCTGATAGTACAAAACTACAATCAATAATATACCAAGACTCAATAAATGCAGGGTACTGAGCACTTTCTGTGAGGTAATGCACATCCTAACTCCCACAGGAAAGCAGGAGGTGAAGTCAAATAGCACTTCATGAGATGAACTTGGTATCTCGTAAGGATCAAGCACCAAGACAGAAAATACCACAAGCACCTGCTTTCTTATAACTGAAAATCCTTTTTAATATCCACCCTCCCCCATTACCTTTCCCATAGGCACAACCACAAGAGTAGAACAAGCGGATATGCAATCCTTTTGATATCCTTCCTCCATGCAGCTGCTGGACTTATTCTCACTCCTGGACCCTCTTAAATTTTTTATTTTTTTCTAAGTTTGACTATCTCTAACTTTGCCATCCATCTCAAAATTCTCTTTCCTCCCATGCCACACAACTTCTGTATTCCCTAATTCCTCTAGTTTCAGTTTTTATCAAGCTGGTCGAGTTCCAAGGATTAGTTCAACAAACATTTTAATATCAGGATGCAAGATTCTCGGGAGAAAAAAATCTTTTCCTATCTTTTTTAGGAGTGTCCAAAGCTGATGGTAATAGTATTAGTCAGCTCCCTTTCTGTCTAATGCAAATTTCTATTCAGTTTGAAGTATTACTCCTGAGTAATCTGAACTGAATTCACGGTAAAAAAAAAAAAAAAAAAAAAATCACCACCACACAAACCTTCTCTTATTTACCTGATAATTGCAAACATGGAGTTGAAGTTCTTGCATTCCCTGCAGTGCAGTGCTATCTTAATGAAGTGTTTAATGATCTTCATTCTTTTTAGCTGGTTGGTTTCTCTTAGAATCTCAGATGCTACCCAAAATGTTTCTTGGTTTATCACTTCTTCAAACTTTTTCAAGTTAGCACAACTGGTTTTAGATTTGAGTTTAAACAGGTCATCTATGTACTCTGTGGGTTCAATGTTACGAAACAGCTCAAAGTTTCGCATGGAGAGCTGAGCAGCCATCTCAACAGTACTGAGCTGCAGTAGGGAAATTTGACTTTCCCGCAGTAACTCCTGAGCATCTTCATCTGAACACAATGTTTCTGTCTCCATGTTGTTTTTCAGATAATACCTATAAAAATCAAATAGCAGAAGAAAATTGATAGCTAAGTTCATCATATAGTAGAGAAAAGTTACAGACTGAAATTATGTATATGTATATATATGTATATGCTCTAACTAGCTTAGAATAGTAACCTGAAGTTGAAATATTTCTGGGGAGAAAACAGACTGTCACAAGTTTGCAGATACTCATATGCATTAGAATTCTTTTTAAAGTGACATAATATAAACTAAAGTCTCACCTGCCACTTAGCTGTATCCTATCAGCAAGCTTGGATAGCTGATCTGGAAGCCTCCTTTGCTTGATTACACCCTCTGGAGTGACAGAGACTTCACACAAAGAATACGCATCAGGAGTAGCAGTTACAGCAAACTCTCTAATTGCCTGAATGACCACTTCCTTTGCTGTTGTGTCCTTACTAATCATAATATAACGACTTTGCTGGTCTGCCTTGAAAACCCTTAGAACTTGGTCTGGTAAGTCTGAAGAAGAAAAAAGAAAAACCACAAATGCAGGTCAAAGAACAATAAAAGTGATGACACCACAGGAGTATATCTGCACAGTTACTTCTGACAACAGGTTCACTGTGTTTTCATTCTTCTCCCCTTTCCTCTCCTGAAATTTTTTACAGGGCATAGTTCCTAACTGATATGCATCTGGTGGGTCTAACCTGAATTTAGACCCGAAAACTTCATCTACAAGAGACCATCTGAAACCTACTAATATGGCAGAAAGTCCCAGGCTTAAGGACTCACTTATGGAACCTTTAAAATATTAGAGGAGTGAGACCTGCATAAGATTTTGTGGATGTAGAAGATTGATTTGGATCCACTACAAAGGATAAGACTTGCAGCTTGGAAGTCTGGGTTTCTCTGGTCTATAAAACGGAACTGCTCCCAGTCTGGATTATATGCCGCTTTTAAATAGATTCTGCTCCCAATCCTAAATCCTCGACTCCTATACTGAGAGCCCAAACAGTGTGTTTGTTTTGTTGCCTTAGAGAGTTTTGGATTTCTGCAAAAAGTGAAAGTGTTAGTGCTGAGTTTTCCTCCCCACTACCCAAAAAATGGAACCTCTTACAGGCCAACAGAGCAGCACCTGCAAGGAAGTGGATAGTTAAGGAATGGGTACTCACCTTATGCAGAAACTGGAGTTCGAGATGTGTATTCCTATGGGCTCTCTAGTTCAGATGTACTTTGACTGGAGTACTGCCCATTTGGCCTGCACATGCACTCTACACATCCTCATACTCTGCACTGAGTATATATAGGCCTGCACTGGTAAACTGCCATTAGTTCCTTTTCCACTGCTATGACTCATAGAAGAAACTTGGAAGAAGAGGGGAAGGAGGGTGGTAGAGGAACACTCAAAGGTACACACCTCAAAGAACTTAAATTACTGCACAAGGTGAATAATCTCTTTCTTCTTCAAGTGGTGTTCCTATGGGTGCTCTACTTCATAACAAAAGGAGGAAGCTTCAGAGTCAAGTCCAATACTGAAGACAAGACTGCTTTCCCAAGGACAACAGGTAGAGGAATAAACCATCATGCGGTTGATGGAAAATATATGTAGTGGAGACAAAGTTGCAGCTTTGCAGATCTTAACAATGGGAACGTTTTTGAGTAATGCCACAATGGTAGAGAGAGACCTTGTGGAATGGGTTAATACCTACGATAACAAAAAAGAATACATCCAGAAATCCATCTGAAAAGTGCTTGGGTGGAGATTGTGGACCCTTTGGTCCTCTCAGCAATTGATACAACAGTCTTGGAAATTTTCTAAATGGTCTGCTTCTGTCCAAATAAAAGACCCTCATCCTCCTGATGTGCAGGGTATGGAAGGCGGCATCCTTTGTCAAGGTGTTTCTGATCCTTATCATAAGGTGTGAATTTTATGTGCTACTGTTCATTCACTGCTTCCACTGCCAGACAGTTGGACGCAGGACGTGAAAATAAAAATTCAGGGCTCTTGGCTAGTATGTAATATTCTTTTATCAGCATAATTGCATGTTGGTGGTATCACTGCCAGAGTTTGCCAGATAATTTTGTTAGGGTCTAGTAGGGACTCATTAATTTGCAAGCCAACATTAGCTGAAAGTGACAACTAAAGAATAACCAGGAGCTTGACTGCGACTCTCTGATAACCTCTAAAGGGACTGGTAAAGAGTCTGCAATACATTTAATTGTTTGAAATCATCAGCTAGAGAAAGTGGAGGCAGCATAACTGCCTCATCTGAAAGACATTCATTTGCAGAGAATCATCCTTATCTGCTCCGGCCTCCTGCTCTTCAAGGGATTCCTGTACTTGAGGTAATGGAGCAGGGATAGATAAAGTAGGAGAATGTCTCTTTCTGTGGTCCCCACTTGAAAAACTAGGGACTCGTGAGAATTGTTGTCGACCTGCAGTCCAAGGATCTCAGTATGGCCACTGAGGGGGTCAATAAAGCATGGGAGGTGGCATCCAATGATGCTAGAACCAGTGCACAGGGGTGTGGGTTCATCCTGAATGTAACTCTTCTCTCTCCCCAAAACAGTCAGTAGGGAAGTAGAGGAATCATGCACTGAGATTTGGGTGGCTGAAGAGAACTCCTCCTCATGTAAAGGAGGAGCTCTGCCACTCTGAGGGTACTGGACAATCAAATGTCACTCTCGCGATTGACAGATGTTTGGTACCCACTAGCAGGGGGGACGCCGGCTCATCTTAAACTAAGACGACCCTGGAGCGTCAGGCGGGCTGGTGGAGGGAAAGGTTCTAATCAATACAGAGGGCATAGACTACTTTAGTAACTCTTATCTGATGGAAGTAGATGATACTGATGAAGACAGGCTGGGAGGAGCAGAGATAATACAAGAAGTGCAGTAACTAGAGTTCTTCAAGATGTATATCCATATGGGTGTACCACTTAATGTGTGCTTACACCCCATGCAGTACCCAGAAATGGGATATCAGGTCTCTAACGCAATTTTACTTTGAGGATCCCAAGGCTTTCGCAAAGCAGACCCCTTATGAGGAGAATGAGTCCTCTTCTGTTAGTCTTCCCTGAGTCCTCCAAGGATATCTCCCGAATATGCATAGGTGGCTGTGCAGATGTTAATGGGGCACTATGCTCACTCACAGGCTGATGTCTGGGGCAGGGGAGCGGTGGTTGAAAGGCATGGGGGAGGCGGGGGTGAGAGGGGTTTCCTGGCCTGGATTTGAGGCCGTCTGGAGACAATACTTCATCATTAAGTGTTTAAGTTTTATTTTCTGATTCTTCCTGGCTCTGCTTTTAAAAGCTGAGTGGATGATACACTTATGAGGGAATGTGTGTGTCCCCCAAGCAGCGAACAAACCGGGAAAGCCCATCACTGACAGAGATAGCTTCCCAGCAAATGAGGCAACATTTGAAACCTGGATATCCTGGCATACTCTGGGACAATGGGGATCTTGAACGAAACCCGCCTCCCCTACAAAATCAAGAAAAGGAAAGAAAATCTAAGACTAAGGACAGGATTTGAATAGTAAAGTGAGCACACTAGCACTCTGTCTCAGGCCAAGGCAGCTGAGAAGACACGGAGGGCTGTTTCCCCATGCAGCCTTATCTGTCTTTGGCGCAGGGCATGAGGACGCAATGGTGCAAGTGTGGGCCAAACAGGCAGTACTACCAAAAATCTCTGATCAAAGGTGTTTGGGGTATAAGCACATGTGCAGTGAGAGATCGAACTCAAAGAAGAACTGGCCAGTTACATATGGAAACAGATTTGCATGGACAGTTGTACTAATACGAATGCAACTTGCGCCTAATCTTTTTTAAAAAATCATCCCCTATCTCTTACAGTATTAAATATATAAAACCAATCAACATACATAACATTTATGAATTGAGACCTGCAACTTCATTAATTTTTCATGCCAGTGTTTTATAATTAGGAATTAAATACATTCAATCAAGGGAAATAGGAATAAATCATTCAGCACCCAAATATTTATAAGGTATTGTTTAAATAGCTGATAATACAATGGTTGTACTGGGATTTTATTACTTTTTAAAAAAAGTAAGAAAGAGATATCTCCAAACTAAAACCTTGGATTTGAATATCACTATAAACTTGGTGGGAGATTGAATCTGGAGATGAATTCACATTTTATCATTCTGGCAATTTCCAGTCAAAATAGAATATAAAAAGCAAAGCTGTAGAAAATCTTGCAGCTCTTTGCCACTGGACTTACTATAAGGGCACAATAATCCTGTCCCCCACGGTATTTTTCATGATAAAGGTAAGCACTTCCACTCTAATCTTTTAACTGACTGGGGAAGTTAATATATTTTTCAGAGGTAAATAAGCTTTCATATTTGTGTGCGTGTCATGGATTTAAATTCCTGATCTGTTTTTCATCAAAGTAAGAGGAGGGGCAATTTCTATTCTTATTCCGAAGGACATAAAGGTCATATGAACAACATGAAAACAGAAAGCAAAAGAGAAGTCTCCTGGATCTACTGCCAAGATTAATACTTAAATAGACTGATACTGATAAACCAACTGCTAGACAAAAACATTTCCTTTGAAGAAAAGGAATCTTATTTGGCAGCAATTCAGAGAAAAGGGAATTTACTATTAGACCTGAATGTGCACTACATGTATATTTTGTAAAAAACAACCCTACAAAAACAAGTGTATTCATCAACAGAAATGTCAAGATAAAAACAAATATTACAGAATGTTTTCCCATTATTGCATGATGTTACCAAACTAGTCAATTTAGGGAACACGAGAATTCTTCTCTCTCATACATGGCTTGTTTTATATAGTGATATACTATAATCACTACTGGGATGTGCACATTTATTCACTGTTTTGTAACTTGAAGAACAGCAACGAAAAAATATTAAAACTGATTACCTCATAATTTACATATTCATTAGGCTAAATTTAGGCCAATTCAGTCATTTCCTTGAATTTCATATCCCAACTACAATGAATCAGTAATGCCTTTATGTAACCATATTTCTAAGCCTATTTTTAAAAATGATTAATGTATGATAATCAAAACAGAGCACTTCGTCACTATGCCAAATATTCAGGTATCCTAGACCTAGACAAATTGCAAGCTCACTCCACCGGACTTCTCACTGTTTTTGTGGCTACAGAGTAACATGGCTACCCCTCTGATACTTGTTTCTCTGGAGAGTGAGGGTCCAATATGCTTTGCACATTACTAATACAGCTCTTCCTTCTGTGAACAGAGGTTCCTTCAGAAGAAGGCTTTCAGGGACAGAGCATGTTTCTGTAATTTCTGGGTTGCTCTGCCATCTTGGGCAGGAGAAGCAGTCAAACCCTGAAGGAATGCCTCAGAGATTCGTCACTGCGGGAGAAGAAATGTCTCAAATAATGTCCAACCCGGAGTGAATGAAGGACACACACACACTCTCACACACACACTCCCGCCAAAGACCTGGACCACCGCCAGCTCAGTAAAAAAAATTAAAAAGGCGCCTAAGGCGCGGGGCCCGATTCCGGGGAATCGGTCTAAAGCCGGCCCTGACTGAGGGCCTTCCAACCTTTTGGAAGTTACCTAAGACTTTACAAGCCAACAGTCTGTAACATCACTGCTAAAAATCAGATCCAAGAACTTTTCAATTATATTTTGTGTGTGTATATGACTTCCGTGACCATTTTAACTCTCTCCTCTTTCTTTTCTCTTATAAATAAACCTTTAAATAGCAGATACTAAAGGATTGCCAATAGCATGATTATTAGATAAGATCTGAGTTATATATTGACCTATGTGGCTGATCTGTGGGGATTAGAAGGACCCTTTATTTGATTAAATTAGTTTTAAATAACCACTCATCATAAAGTCTAGTGTCTAAGTAGTGAAATGAATACTGGAATGCCTAAGGAGATTGCATTTCTGACTTCTTGTTAACTAGTGTGGTGAGACAGAAGTTTACTTTTATACTGGATTGGTATATCTAATGGAAGAATAAGCACCACTTTGGGGTGAGTCTGTCCTATTCTTCAGCAGTTTGTACTAAACCTGGTATCCTCAGCTGTGACCCACTGAGGCATGGTGACACTTTTTGTTTTCCCAAAAGTCACTGAGGTGCTGCTATAAAGCATTATTCCACTGTTCAAGTCACATTTATCATATCTAAGACAAAAGCCTATGAAAATACTTACTTTCTTTTTTACACTTTCCTTAGCTCTTCACATAGCTGAAGCAGTTTTAAGAATTGCGCTAGCTTCCATTTCACTGCTTGAAATTTATTTGATATCTATGAGCCACATACTATTACTACTACGATTACGGTGATGCCTATAGTCTGGGAGACAAAAGATTCATTGTGCTAGGTGCTACACATACACACGGTAAGAGAGAGACAGTTTCCCAGAGAGTTTATAATCTAAAGAGACAAGGCAGAGCAAGATTGGGAGATTGTCCCCAATTTAAAGATGAGGAAGTGAGGCAGAGAGATACGAAATGACTTGCCCAAGAAAGTCTGTGTCAGAAACAGGAATTGAACCATAAATCTCTGGAATCCCAATGCTAACTTCAAGACCATCTTTCCTCTTTAATGAATTTATTATAGTCTACTTTAGTATATGGTTTGTGTGTGATATTTTAGCTTACTGCAGCCTTGTACAAATTACTGCCTACCGGCTATGTTTGTGTAGCTAGAAGACAAATTAGAATACCATGTACCTGAAGTTTACACTGGTAAAAATATATATATACACACACACACTGGTAAATTATATATAGAGACAATACATTCCTCATAGAACAAAAATATAAACATATTTGCCTGGAGTTAAAATAAACTGGAGCAATGACACAAGAAAGAACTGTATATTAATACAATACATGATCAGTCTATAGGTTAAAACATATGTAAATATAAATTGATGGGTAGATCCAGAACAACAAGTACCTAAACGTAAAGCGTGACTAGAGGAAAATTAGAGGTAAGAGTAAAAATAATTGATGCTCACCTGGAGTACTATTGAAATCTAAGATGCGGTGATGTGACTGCAATAAATCTGGATTACTGGATGACAGGGTTCCACTGACAGGTAAAGCAGGAGGAATGTGTTTGGTCTGCCTCAATCCTACAATGCTGTCATCCTGCGACTGGCCAATTCCAATGTCACTGTGCCAAGGAGTAATGAGAAAATAAGAAATTTCAAAACTTAAATATTCAAAGCTTTAGTTATGGCTACAGTATTTGCCATTTAAAAATTAACGGTCCTCAAAAAGAAGTAGCTATCTTATAGTTTCCGCTATGGTACATTTAGCCATAGTATCCAAGTGCTATATAACAATAAAATTAGATCTGCTTACCAATAACCAATGAGGATTCTGCTCTTTGCCCTTCCTACTTCTGGGAAAATGGCTAGTTTTGTTATCTCAGCACTTTATTCAGGGTGGGGAAGATTTATTAACAAGGAGTACCATGCAGTGCACTTTTGAAACTAATCAGACTTTGGCTCAGTCTAATCTTCTCTTGTAACTTATTCCAAAAAAGATCCCCTCATCCCAGAACAATATTTCTCCAGCTCTTAAGCACTTTATTTTTTGTGAACTGCATTATTCCAGAAGAGCACAACAGTGTTAACAGGTCATAGATGGAGAGATATCATCTAATGATGGGTACTATTGATGGCTTTGAGTGCAGGAAGATGATCTTAATTGGCAATGGAAACAAATTGGAAGCACTGGAGGGTGTAGAAGCCAGGGTAATGTGCTCTTGATGAGGAGCCAAGCTCTTGAGTTTACATACAGGGATGTAGCTGAGAACTTCAAATACAACATTTTTGTGGGCAAACTTTGAATGTTTAATGACAACTGTTTCAGCAGATGGAAATATTTTTAAAATTTAACAACCAAAGGCCAAGGTTTTCAATAGTGAATGCCTAACATTAGACTCCTAAATAAATAAGTCAGAACTGCTGGATGCCCAATACACCTTTGAAAATTAGGCCACTAAATTAAAGTACCTCCGGCACTCATTTTTTAAAATCTTGGCCAATTCATCAACAGTCAAACAGAAAATCTACATGGATACCATAGGAAGCATTTGACTCTTATCTATTACTTACATTTTCATTTAGAGTTGCCATAGCACATTTAGCCATGTCATTTTGTGCTCAAGTACAAGTGTTTTGCCCAGTGCACGCAAGCCCCACTTTCTTATGGCCAAATCAGTATTTTGATGAGAGACCTCCACACAAAGCCTAGAGTGCTGTGAAAAGTGGTGATAGTAGTTCAGTAGATAACACTCTTTCCTCTAAACCACCACTCAACAATATTTGGTAGGTTATCATCACACATCTGTGGTGCTGGATGTGCTGTCTTCTTTCAAGTGCAAAACCCAAGAACACAATCACTTCTGGTGATAACTTCCCGCAGTATTTTTCATAAGAGTCGAGGTGTTAACATCAATGTTTTGGCTACATTCATGCTGAGGTAATGACACTTTGCCTGACTAAATGCCTCTTGCAGTTTCAATGAGATACTGCATTTATTTTTACTTCCTGTCAAACTGTTTAGTTTTACTGTATAATGTTAAACAGATACTGTATTCCATACCAGATATGGCTTCTCTTTGGTGGCCGTTGTTCTTAACTATGGTATTGTCAGGATTAAATAGGTAATATTTCTAAAGAGTCTCATATGAAAGGTTATATATGAGCAAAAATATTCACTTACTTTCTTATATAGAGCCTAAACTGATTTTTTTTTAAACTACATCAAAACTTCTGAGATTTGAACTGTTATAAACAGTAAGTAAAAACCAGGAAAATCACACTTAAAAATGGCAATATTGCAAGATCCTGGGTGCCACAACAACATACTTTCCTCACTGTTGTGCAAAGTATTTTATTTGGGTGTGGTATTGGGAAGGAGGCTTGAAGGGAAAAAGCAAATGGATTCCCATTACTTTATATATTCCTTTATTTTGCACTGAGATACTATTAATATAACAAGACACAGCAATTAGAAGAGTGCACATTTCTTGCTTGGATAGCAAAGAAGATAAAGAGGTCTTTAAATATATACCTTCCTACCTTTAAATAGTAATTTACCATTTAATTAACATAGGCAAATGAAATGCTTCAGTCCTTTTTATTTGTGGTTTTCAAAATTAGCAAATGAAAATTCTTTAAGTGCCCAATGACAGTGAAATGCTGTTACTTATGAAGATATCTAAACTAGAGGCTTCAGGAAGTGGAGAATATACATGCTGGAAAGGCTATACCTACCCAACCCTATGTGGAGATCACACATTAACAAAGAATTGAAATGTCAGTGGGTTTTGGGAACATACATCGCTAAACATAACACAGGGATTAAGGCTAGCAAAGGGGAAAGGATTTTAGATCAACTGTGTTGTTTTTCTGACTCTTACCCAAACAGTCCCCTACACAGGAATTAGCAAAGCGCAAGGAGGAAGAAAAAAAATGGAGAAAGAAAAAATAAGTGACAGACTAAGAGAAATGAATTTGATGCAATCAGTAAGATTAATAGAGAACAGTACAAACTCCAGCGAATGATGTGTCTGGTTCATCAGAGAACTAAGGGGCACAAATATGCAAGAATGGTTATATAGAGAATGAGAAATAGTTAAGAATCGGATAATATTAAATGAGGCTCTTTTTATAAGGATTTACACATTCCATTTCATCCACAGGAATCAGAGATGCTAATTTCTACTGTAAATCTTATTTTAACACAGGGACTGGAAGGGTGAACACAATAAAAGACCATGAACTAAATCATTGCAAAAGATTAAAACCAAGCATTACTTCAACAGCACACATTGCTTTTAAAATATCTGAAACCTTAATTTCAGTGGCCTACCTCCATTTTCAAGACAAATTCATTTTAAAATTATACACTATTTGCATTTTATAATTTATGTTTATTTATAAAGCAAATAATTTTGTTCTCTCTTCCCTTGCTGCCAATAGCATCTTCACTAATTACATAGTGTTTGTTAGATTTTAATACCTAAACATCATTTGAGGCAGTTCTGGTCTCAGTTATTACTACTGAAGTAAAAAAATCTGAGCCCCAATTATCCTCTCCATTACTGTGGGCAGAAGCACAGCCTTCTTATGGGATACAGAAGAGAAAAGAGGTTCTACAATAGGAAGTACTGGTTCCACTGGATCATCTATTCAACTGGGACCCCACAAAAGCTCCTTGGCTGGAGATGTGGAGGGTTGGTGTTTCATTGTTCTCATCTTCCTACTCCCTATCTTCAAGTGTCACCATTAGGCTCCCCAGACTTCTACTGAGAAAAATTGGAAGAAACTCCCATAAAACAATGTCCAACTCATTCCTCAATTGGTCAAACACACAGTTGTTTATCAGCACAATACATTCCTTCTATCTAGAGTCTAAACACACCATTTCTAAAAGGCCTCATGTCAGCCTATGGCAAGAGAGTCTGGGGGACCAAATTTAGTCTTTGTGTAATCATGTCCAGCTCCACTGAAGTACCTGGGTTGAAAATTTGGTTTGGGGATGGTAATTTGGTCTCTCACATGGAAGTGTGCAGATCACATTAGGCCAATGGGTTGGAGAAATCCACAACTTTTACAGCTGCTATGAGTCAACTGCAAACACAATTTGTTTGCCCACCTATTCTCTCTAAAAACAAATTTAGCTCCATAAGATACTGCCTTGTTAATATTCAACTTAGCAGAAAATTCTAACTGATGTAAAACAATTTTTCAAACCTGCAGTGCACTGATGAGAACAGAAACTTAACATCACCATTCCTGATGCCAGCATGTGTAATAGCTGCGAATATTGATAGGAGAATTGTACCTTCTCAACCCTGGGTTTGCCCACAACTGTGAAACTCCATTCCACCAAACCTCAGACCAAATCTGCTACGTTGCAAGCAAGATGTTTGCCACATTTTTGCAACTGCTTTTCCTGAGAGTAACTCAGGAAGTAACTCAATGTGGCTAAGGAGACAGAAGAAAAGGAGTACATAGAAGAAATATCAAGCACACACCACAACAGTGTTTAGGAGGAAGGGATGGAGAACAGTCATATAAGCTTGTATGCTTATATAGTATTAGCATTCTGATACCTAAGGTGATGGGGACATACAGAAAATGGGCAGGTAGTTTTCCAAAAGGAAGAGTAACCAACCCAAATATCTTAGTAAAGCGGGCACAGTTCATAGCGAAAAGAACCACCTACATTTTGCAAATTTAACATTTTTGTCTCAACAGATCTATATCCTTCTATATCAAAAGTTCCAACAATTCAACAATTTTTAAAAAACATTTTAGAAGAGATTAAGAAATGCTCACTTGTATGGTTTCTGAGGCAGGATACTGATTCGAGTTTTGTCAAGTATCTTCTTTAGTTTGTTTCTCCCTCCAACAGTGTTGGCTTTACTTTTCTTGTTTACTTTTTCTAGTCCTATCACCTGCTCCACATCAACAGCAAGATCTGGGATGGAGTAACGACTGGCCTTTTTAATATCACCAATTTTAGGTAGATGGGGAGCACCATTTCTTTTATCCTCTGACAATCTTGTTAGAAGTTCTTTAAAAACTGCACAGGAAGAAAAATGATAAACAGTGTATTTTAAAATAAAAAGAAAAATATAAAACACCTTGCCAATCTACTGTTAAACATTATAGAAAAGTCTGTTCAGCAAATTCTATCAATAATTTAAAAAACAGACTTAATTTTAATGTAAAAATGTTTACATACTCATTTTAAAAATCTGAAACGAATATCTATCCTCTGTCATAATAAAATAGAAGCATACAAGTAAAGGAGCCTGGTCCTACAAGGGCTTACTGCTGGGTATAGTGCTGAATCCCAAAAATAGTCCTATTGAAATCAATGCACTCAGTCGTAAGGATCAGACTCTAAATTATTAATTTCTGATGGAAGTGAGAGATGATATCCATGTACCACTAGACGGTAGATGTTTGCGACTGGGATTTGCAAGTGGGGGAAATGAGTGAGGTACGCTCAACTGGCTAGACTGCATTTACTTTGGGTGAGGACTGAAAGAATGTGAGCCAAGCCAAATACAAAAAGAGAAGGAAAAGACAAATGAAATGAAGACAGATCATCTAAGTTCCAAGAGAGGTCCATATCCAGAGCAATGTTTATGTATATACATATGTTAGGAGGTCAGTTTAGAGGATTACAATGGTTCCTGATGGCCTTAAAAACTCAGAAAGTGAGAGTATAACCTCTTCATATGTGAGATAATTTGCATTTTTTACAACTGTAATGTAAATTAATCTAAAAATTAGTTGTGTTTTCTCTCAGCAATTTCCACTAAAGATAATTTTTTTTTTAAATTGTGTTATAAAATGCTTTGGGGACCTAAAAATCTTTTTGTGGTCTTCCCATCCCTAACTCAAATGCTTTAATTACTATTTTTTCTTTCTTTGTTATAAATTACTTCCACAAATTATGTGTAGATAACACTCAAACAAAACTAAAAACTTAATCTGAAAGATTGAATATAGGATTACTAGAGTAAAACAAAAAGTAAAAGATGCACTCAAACCTACCAAATAAGTTGGTTTTCACAGTGATAGATAAATGAGTATTATTTCTAAGAATTTCCATGGCTTTTGACAGCTGAATGTTTTCAAAGTTTTGACCATTCACCTCCAGTATCTAAAAAAATGTAAAGACGACAATTTACTATTTTTATTTAATGACAAACAGAAACATGAGAATCTCTGGCTCAATGTACAAAGATGTATGCAGCAAGTTACATTGTAGCTCTATAGACAGCACTCATGGGGAAAAAAAGGAATAAAATAGCTCAATCAAAGACATTGAAATTTCAAGTATACACTTAATAAACGTTAAAATTATGTACCTGGTCACCACGTTTCAAGCCTGCTTCTGTGGCTTTGCTACCTAAATCCACACTGTCAACAAAGATTCCAAATCCCTTTTCTGACCCTCCCAGCAAGATAAAAGGCAAAGGAGCTTCTCGAGATGGCTTTGTTAATGTTATCAATCTTCGTTTAGCTTTAGCAGCACATGCAATATTTAATAGCCTCAGATGTCCACCCATTTTCTGCAAGGGGGGAAAAAAGTAACATAATAATGACATATATATACACAATAGCCTGAATACTTCTCCTTCCCAAATTCTTTTCCTTTCAAAACCCCATTATTCTTACCTCTCTTTCCAAATTGTTCTCAAATTCCTCTAGAAATCGAGTCATAGCAGGATCTCCTTCAAAATCATTGAAGTGATTGTTCACCCACAATAATACTACCCGTGTAACCTGTAAGTCAATTAATAATATAAAACTTTATCCTGGTACACACTCAGAGAACAATTCTATTTCTAAAGCTTTTAAACAGGTTATTTTCCAGTTTCCATGTATTTTAGTTGTGAAAACTGAAAATTTTGCTCAAGGCCAACTCCACTTGAGCAAAAGTGGAGCAGGTCACCAAGGAGACGTAAAATGAGTAAAGACATAAAACTGTGCTTGGAAAGTTCACAGTTGTTCAAAACGTTAAATGTTGGTTACATCAAACTTGTCAGAGGGTAGAAAATTTAAGTCTGCATTTACTTAGTTCACTGCAATTCATGACAAGTATACAAACGAGAATTGGTGCTAAAGCCTTTCTATGTATGTGTTGTTGTGGCAGTGGTTTATCAATGCGCTATAAATTTCTTTCATTTTAAGAGAATGGTAACTTCCATAAGGAAGGAATTACTCTATTTTAAATCATTCAGTATTTTATTCTCTAGCCTTTAGACAAAAAAGCCAATTAACTTCATAAGGAGTTTTGTAAGAGTGTGTAAAATAGGTCTTTACAAAAGGCAGAAGAGATAAATTAGCTTTACTAGTGAATTAATTTATTCTTAATTGTCATCTTTGCAACAGGGGCTGGGTTGCTTTCTTACTTTATCTTTCCGACTTCCCATATTTTAAAACTACAATTTAAGACTATACTACAGAAAAGACTCCTTTATGGCAGCACCACAATAGCTAAACATGTCAGGAATTCAAGTACAATACAACTACCTGTAAACTTTTACTCTAGCCTGCAACTTGACCTATGAAGTTTCAGTCAGCAACATTTTTCCCCATTGATTTAAAACCAGATTTGGTTCAATCAACGTATTTTATGTTCTTAAAATGCAAAACAGTAACCCAAAATGATGACACTATTACTTCTGCCATGTTGGCAAAGTGAGTTACTGAAAAAAAAAACTACTAAGCATCACCAATAGCCGCTTTTCATTAAAAAAAAACTTGTGTAGATTTTAATCATGTGAAGACAATACAACTGCCACTTGCATGTACTCACACAATACCAAAGCCACATTTGTGTCAATGATCTGAGATTAAAGCATCTACAAATAGGCCTTGACATGAATTGGAGCTGTATGGTCTATTGTGTTAAGGACTCTCAGAGTCCTCAAGTAGATTCCTACTTATCTACAAAAGCAAGCAAATTTACCATAATAGCTCAAATTCATAACACTGAGACTAATTAACTATTTTAGCCTAACTATTTTAGGGGTTCTAACAATGAGATAATTGCACATGTGTGCTGCAGTTCCTAAGCAAACGATGTTGGATAAGGACAGGATGGTAACCTTAGCAATCCACAGCCATGCTTTTCAGATTTATTTTTAAAACAAGTAACACTTACAGCTGGGTTAAATCTTTTAGAAATTTTATGGACATATAATTCACTGTTTTAACTGAACAAAACTTGGCATTTCTATGTTGTAAATACAAGTAGCCACAGATACTAAGGTTTATTTTTTTTATTTGAAAACTATTGTACAAAAGCACAAAAGAAACTGCTTTACAAGATCTTTTAGAACACTAATCTAAATTTTAGTGGCAGAGTCGGAGAGAGAAGGAGGATCTGTTGAGCTGAATATTTCACAGCTTTCCTTTCTGACACTGAAGTATAATCAGCGCCTGTGGTGCTCCATGATTTCATGGAATTACTTTCCTATTCAAGAATCACTGCAGAATGGGCCATTTACACAAAATTCCTAGTTCTATTCTAAGGCTTGGAACTACATTTTTTTTTCAATCTTCCCCACCTCCCTGTTCAAAATTTGAGCTACTCTTACTGCAATGTAAGCCATTATTTAATCTCACATTTGAAGAGATTAATACAGCAGCTTCAGGTCAGCATAAACTGGATGTTTTAATTTATTTTTTCTTTAATTTATTTTGGGAGGGGAGAAGAGTTATACTCTACTTATTTCATTAAATGTTTTTTATATTTTAAATGGCTACTTAAAGCTTTTTTTGATCTGTGTTGAATGAGGTTAGATGGGGAGAAATTTTATATTGCTTTCATAATACTAAACAGTAGTATGCTAAACTATTATTGGACAAGAAAGGATAAGTTTCCAGTATCAAAGTTGATTTTTTTATGAAAATGTTATTATGCAGAGTATAACAAGGACCTTTTATTAAAGGGTTTCAATGTATTTATTAGAATAAATTTAAATGACAATATGTATGGTTACAGATTAGGGGGATAAGTATGTAAGACAATGCACATTAAAAACAATTATATAACAATGTTTTTTCCCTTCAATAAATATAGAGGAGGCAACAGAATGAGATGGAAAGAAAAAGTGGGGAACGAAGAGGGACAAGACATGTAAGTGTAGGTTTGGGACAGAGGAGGAACTAGTATTGAAATATACTATAATGGCAATCTCAATATAGACATCACAGTGGATGTTGTAAGTTACTGACAAAATAGACATTGCACTGAAAAGAGCTGTCTACTAATGGACAAAAGGGGTATATTACACATTAAAAAATCCCTATGTTTGAAGAACATAACATAAGAACAGCCATATTGGGTCAGACCAAAGACCAATCTAACCCAGTATCCTGTCTTCTGACAGTGGCCAATGCCAGGTGCCCCAGAAGGAATGAAGAGAACAGGTAATCATCAAGTGATCCATCCCCTGTCGCTCATTCCCAGCTTCTGGCAAACAGAGGCTAGGGACATCATTCCTACTCACCCTGGCTCATCTAATTCTTTTTTTAACCCTGGTATAGTCAAAGAACGTTAAGGTTGCAAAGTCAAGCACCCACAAGTTAGCAAAGATTGTTTTGTGCAACCTTAATTCAGCCCCCTTGTACCTCTCTCCCCAACTGGCTCCCAGTCTCCTTAGCCCAATTCCCAGTTCCATTTTCCATCTCCTCTCTTCATGTGTCCAGGCTCAGTCTGCCCTAACTCCCAGGTGTCCCTGTCCTAGTCTGCTCACTTTTGCTCCTCTCTGTACAGGTCTGGCTCTTGCCCCCTCTGCATTTGAATAGAGGACCTTCATCCTCCACACTGTCTGGGCTTCAGTAGGTGGTAGTTACTGAGCACCCAGAAGAGATGGGTTCATTGTTTTCAATTCTGGTGCCAACTGCAGAAAAAGTCCTGCTCAGCCCTGGCCTGGAGCTCATTCAGTGCAGAGGGAATCTTCTGGGAATGTGGCATTGGAGCTCAAGCAAATCCATACTAAAATTCTGGGGTGGATTTTCATGGGACAGCAAATGCCACATCTGTCACATGAAGGCAAATGAAATTTCATGGCAAATTTCAAGTCCCTGATCTAAAGTTTGGGGGGGAGGGGAAGGACTACACTTTCTTAAAGAAAAGTTCATCCTAATTTTTTAACATGGACAAACAATGTATTTTCTCTAATCTCATTTACAGAAACAACTGAACTGTTTTAGTTGAAATTTTTCCTCCCCCACTTACCCCCACAACCTCCCCTAAAATAAATAAAAAATAAAAATTAGCCTGAGGCTAATATCTGGCATATGCAATTTCACCCAAACAGTTAAAGTTTGGCAAAACTATAAGCAACTGAAAACAGGATTTTATAAAGTGAAGTGCTGGGCAAACTTAACTGCAGACAGTGTTATCTGCCCCATATAAAATTGGATATGGTGGACCTGATTCTCCTCTTACTCCAATTTTATACTCTTGATTTCAATGGAGCTACCCTAATTTTCACCATGGGAAGTGAAGGGAGAATCAAGCCTGGTGTCCTTCTGCTTTTATTTATATTTAACAAAATTGTTAGGAGAAAGCGTTTGCCAAATTGCATTAAACCATTATTGTGCACAGAAAACAAGGAAATATTTCCTGCCATAGATTTAGGCCCTAAGTTACCACAGATCTATATTGGACTGCCCCCCAGGGGTTGGTCTTGGGGCCAGTTTTCTTCAACATCTTTATTAATGATCTGGACGATGGGATAGATTGCACCCTCAGCAAGTTCGCGGATGACACTAAAATGGGGGGAGAGGTAGATATGCTGGAGGGTAGGGATAGGGTTCAGGGTAACCTAGACAAATTGGAGAATTGGGCCAAAAGAAACCTGATGGTTCAACTAGGACAAATGCATAGTTCTGCCCTTAGGACGGAAGAATCCCATGCACTGCTACAGGCTGGGAACCGATTGGTTAAGCAGCAGTTCTGCAGAAAAGGAACTGGGAATTACAGTGGATGAGAAGCTGGATATGAGTTAGCAGTGTGCCCTTCTTGCCAAGAAGGCTAATGGCATATTGGGATGCATTAGTAGGAGCACTGCCAGCAGATCGAGGGAAGTGATTATTCACCTCTATTCGACACTGGTGAGGCCACATCTGGAGTATTGTGTCCAGTTTTGAGACCCCTACTACAGAAAGGATGTGGACAAATGGAGAGAGTCCAGCAGAGGGCAACGAAAGTGATCGGGGGCTGGGGCACGTGACTTATGAGAGGCTGAGGGAACTGGGCTTGTTTAGTCTGCAGAAGAGTGGAGTGGGGGGGGATTTGATAGCAGCCTTCAACTACCGGAAGGGGGGTTCCAAAGAGGATGGAGCTCAGCTCTTCTCAGTGGTGGCAGGTGACAGAACAAGGAACAACGGTCTCAAGTTGCAGTGGGGGAGTCTAGGTTGAATATTAGGAAACACTATTTCACTCGGAGGGCGGTGAAGCCCTGGAATGGGCTACTTAGGGAGGTGATCCTTAGAGGTTTTTAAGGCCCGGCTTGACAAAGTCCTGGCTGGGATGATTTAGTTGGTGCTGGTCCTGCTTTGAGCATGGGGTTGGACTAGATGACCTCCTGAGGTCTCTTCCAACCCTAATCTTCTATGATTCTATGACTAAAGTCTACTGAAATACTGATGACTTTTTAAAAGGATTGATACTTCTACAACCAATTATTTAATATACAGAGTTGACTGAAGTATGGGTACATGAATGATAAAATACCTCCCCCGCTCCCCCTTTAGTGTTTAACGGTAGTGCCTTACACGTTTTTAATAACTATTCGCCTGATTTAGCATACATTTTCTACAACTAACATTTTTTCATATACTATTAGCTGGTTGTTCAACGAAATCTAGCTATCCTGGTTTAAAGACATAAATAAAACTTTGTATTTAAATACACGTTAATTCACAATTGTAAGTTTTAAGTAGTTATCTTTTCAACCTTATCCCTGAGGCTAGGGTCATTGAACCACTCCAACAATTTCTTGCCCACTTCCATTGGGCTGGAAAGAAAGGTCCTGTAGGTCAAAAGGAAATCCTCAATAAACGTTGGATCCACCACTGAGTGCTCTTCCACCAAATGCATTGTTAACCTTTCTGATGTTCCCTATAACAAATAAAAGCTTAATTATTAACTAGCATGAATGCTTTTTTATTTTCATCTAACATCTTGATGGTACACTACACATAATAGTATCATTAAACCTGTCTAGTCACCAATGTGTTAAACAATAAAAAATAGCTTGACCATTGTAATAAAGAGATTGATAAACTTTACTAAATTAAAACAATCAAAGAACCCTGAAACAACAGCAATTTTTTGTGTGTTTAATTTTGAATAGCTTTTTAGCTCTTTTATTTAAGAATCTTTGGAAAACTTATATTTCAAATACACCTCTACTCCGATATAATGTGACCCGATATAACACGAATTTGGATATAACGCGGTAAAGCAGCGCTCTGGGGTGGGGGTGGGGGGGCGGAGGCTGCGCACTCCGGTGGATCAAAGCAAGTTCGATGTAACGTGGTTTCACCTATAATGCGGTAAGATTTTTTGGCTCCTGAGGACAGCATTATATCGGGGTACAGGTGTACATGGCTGAATTAATTCTGGACTTTGGTCACTAAGGAAGAGCTCATACAAATCTAGAAAGCATCTGGTTTTTTTTGTTTGTTTGTTTTTGTTTTACCTTGATGACAATGTGACCCTTTCTTGTTCCAGTGCGATCAAGCTCCCTGTGCTCCTTCACCATAACAATCTCCCCCTCCTCTTCTACCTTCTGCATGTTTTTTTCCACTTGATTGAGGATGCGGCAGTAATCTTGTTGGGCTATGCAGACAAACTGGAAAGAATCGTCAGGCATAGATATTAAAAGGTAGTGTTCTGAGACCTCAGAAAAACTGTCTGGACTTAAAATACAAGTACTCTATGATTAATGAAGATAAAGTAACTTCTCAGGCCACGGATGGCCAAAATTGTCTTTCCAAGAGCTCTGCTGTAGTAAACAGCTGAATAACCAAGTGTGATAAATTCCACTATAATTTTTGCCTCAGGAGAGTGCAAGATTCATTGATTCAAGATGATTTAATATCGCCATAGAATAATTCATATAGTTGCATTTCGTCCGCCATTAAAAGTAAATCCCACTTGCAAAATTTTCCTCAAGGAAACCTCTTCCTCCTCCTCTTCCTCAAGGCCATTTAAAAAGGGAACAACGGAAGGAAAACCCTATCAATAATTATGGTACCACTATTGCTATGGGTAAGCAAACTTTCATTTTTGTTCTTTGAGTAATCATAAATATATTAAGCCAGCCATTAAGAAAATTCTACCATTCTGATTTATGAGTAGCATAGATACACAGAAAATAATTACCAAATATACTCGATCATAAGCCAGTTTGTTTATAAGCCGACCCCCCCCCCAAGATGGAGAAGTAAAAATGGAAAATTTTTATAACCTGTTCATAAGCTGACCGAGGGGTTAGCAAACTTTGGCTCCTGGGCCATCAGGATAAGCCGCTGGTGGGCCAACATGGTTTGTTTACCTTGAGCATCCGCAGGCATGGAGGTAAATCTACGTAAACAAAGTGTCCCGATGCGTTAGCTGCTTACACTGACAGGCCGGGACGGCAACTGGTGGGGAAATGTTTTGGGGTGTGTGTGTGGGGGGGGGGGGGGGGTTGGAGCTGCGGGTCAGGGGAGTAACCCCTGTGACCACCCCCAACATGACCCCACCCCTAGCCCGGGACCCCCTCACTCTCCCCATACCATCCCTTCCCACCTTATCTGGGGAGGATGTCTCTGGACTGGCTGGAGCTGCTCCAGCGGGCTGGATGGCGCAGCCACAGCCTGCTCTGGGGGGTGGGGCCAAGGGGCACGGCTGCAGCTGCTTCGGAAGCTGTGGGGAGAGCAGCGTGGCCAGAAGCAGACACACTCTGGTCTCGCCTCTTCCCTTCTGCCTGTGCTGCCTCTCCTTGCTCCCTCTGTTGGGGGCGGGAGGGGCTGTGTCCCACCTCTCCCTCTCTATACCCGTTCACCCCTTCTCTGGTGCTTCCCCTTTTTACTAAAAAAGATTTGGCTTATAAATGAGTATATATGGTACTTTTAAATGAAAACATTTACATTTCAACGTGGATCATTCCCTTTCAACATAAGACAGCTATCTGTTTAATATACAGCATTTTAAGGGAAAATGCCACTTACAAAAGAATCTCAACTTATATTTAAGACAGCAACAAAAATGCTATATAAATACATTAACACCACTAGTAATGCACTTGGATAATTGAGATATAACCACCTTTTACATTACACTAGTCAAAATACCAGACCGTGTCTACTGGACAATTGGCATTTCTCTGGAAATTCACTGCAAGTAAAATAATTTGACATATGGTCCAAACAGAACCATAAATCCTTTTCCTTTTAGACCCAGATGTTTTTCTCCTGGGCTTTTGGCCACATAAATCCATTCATGCAGTAGCTGTGCATTTCATTTTATTACCTGGGGATGTCAATCTCTAATTTGAACTGGAATCATTTTTTTTATGAACAATTACCAAACACTTATCTGACATTTCATTTGCAATCATATTAACCAAACATAAGGGTAGTGATAAATTATGCTGCCTTTTCTTGATAGGTCTTCTGACATTGTTTGTTTGAGACTTCTGATTGATTGCTTTGATGAACTCATGTGTTACCTTTATATTTTGCCCCAATATAATTCAAAATGAATTTAGTTTTTTTCAGGTCATTTCATAAATAATATCAAATTTCCAGCACACAGTACTAAACAGAATACTCTATTTCACCTTTGTCAATTAACCTATTAGAAATGTACTCAAAGACATCGCCTGAACTAAGCACAAAGCCATTCTTGCATTTAAAATGAAAGAAAAGAAGGAAACTGATTTTTGAATAAAATGTATTGGAGAGAAAATATCCCTGTTAAAATTACTCTATAGAACAATTCCAAGGCCTGTCTCTGCACCCTACCTGGTAAACTTAACATGAATTCTGCCACAAACACTTTTTAAATTGCAGGTACGTTGTAAGGACAGTACTATATAATTTATATAATTGTGTTTTGCAAATACATGCATAGTAAAATACTCTACCTGGCAGTCATCCACTTTGGTTCTCATCACTCCTTTCATGTATTCCTTGTCCATGGTAGGGGAAACACCAAAACTGTTTCCCATGCACAGTATCTCTGTTCTTCCATCAGGATATGTCACTTCCACAGAACCATTCAATATAACTGACCAGGAGTCCAGCTAGAAATTGAACAGTGCAGGATAGGTGAAAAGAACAATCACCTACTCACTTAGCATTTTAGCATGGTACTGTATAAACACTATTCCCAGAATTGCTTATACATTTTTTAAAAGTTAGTTTATTTTTAGCAACTATTTATGAAAACAAGAAAGGAGGAGGATGAACTAGTTTACCTGAAAAATTATAATTCCTTCCATCTCCTTAAGGAATCTAATATTTAGCCTTTAATAAACTCTTGGAATTATAAAACCTATTTAAATCATACTGAAAGATCAAAAATAAGAAGCATTTGAAATCAGCTCTGATCATTAACAATACATGTGTTTGTATAGCCTTTATTGAGAGCATTTTCCTAAGTTCTATTGCATGTATCTTGTAAATTGATCTGGGTGTTTAAACTGAAAAATCATTTGCAAATTGAACTGAATAAAACCATAATCAACACAACACAAAACAGGCATACAAACAAATTACTTCCTAGTGCTACTTTCGGGCAACTAGAAATTAATTTCCAAACTTAAAAAAAAAATGTTTTCAGATTTTTTCACGTCTGCACAAAAGAAGATTCAAAGCAAATTCTACTGACCTCTTCCCCATCATTTAGTACTATGGTTCCTGCCCTCTCCACAACTGCAAATACCATCACAGCACAAAGTTCTCTCCTCACTGACATTGTCATGTTGGCAAAAGCAGGCAACTGATGCATGAATTCCAATAGTTGTTCTGAAAGAGAAAAAAAGCCCACTGAGTCATACACATCAAAACAACAAAACTAAGTAAAGGCAGCTCTTCAGAAAAATGCTTTAGGGTTCTTTAAGTTAAACTACTGTACAATGCTGTCTGTATACTGATAAATAATGTACAGAGAGCTGTTATAATTACTTGGGTTTTTTTGGCAACAGACTAGCTTATTATAATATCAATGAAAGATCTATAAAGTAAGCCAGTATAATGAAAATATTGTAATGTAACCATGTGCCTTGAATACATCCAATGAAATCACAATGACTCCACAGAGCCATTGTAATAGTTCTATTAAAACCATGTTGGGTTCTTTTAATCAGAAGAAATTAAGTTTTACAAAGTATTTTTGTGGCAGTATCCTATACTTAAGCTATCTACAGGACAGTTGGATCCAAACAACAAAAAAGTATAATATATAACTAATATAAACCCAATGTCCTTATTTGGACATTTAAAGATGTATTAAGGCAGGGGTGGGCAAACTTTCTGGCCGGAGGGCCACATCTAGGTATGGAAATTGTATGGCGGGCCATGAATGCTCACAAAACTGGAGGTTAGGATGCGGGGGGGCGGGGGGACAACTCCGGCTGGGGGTACGGACTCTGGAGTGGGGCTGGGGATGAGGGGTTGTGGGTGCAGGAGGGTGCTCCAGGCTGGGACCGAGGGGTTCAGAGGGCAGAAGCGGGCTCAGGGCTGCAGCAGGAGGTTGGGGCACGGAAGGAGGTCAGGGGTGCAGGTTCCGGGCAGCACTTACCTCGAGCAGCTCCCAAAAGCAGCTGCATCTCTCTTCTCCGGCTCCTACACGGAGGCACAGCCAGGCAGCTCTGCACACTGCTTGCATGGCCAATGGGAGCTGCAGGGGCGGTGCTTGGGGCGGGGAGGGAGGGGGACACATGCCGCTGCTTCTGGGAGCCGCGCGGAGTGAGGCAAGCCCTGGACCCCGCTCCCCGACTGGAGCAGGGCAAGCCCTGGACCCGCTCCCTGGCGGGAGCTTGAGGGCTGCATTAAAAAATGTCTGGGGGGCCAGATGCGGCCCCCGGGCCAGAGTTTGCCCACCCCTATATTACAGTAATAAGATGAGAGACAATTTCATAAAAGCAGGCAAGTTCATATCCCTAACCTTAGCCAGCCCTTTTGGGTTTAGTTTTGCAATGATGCCTGCTGTACAATATCACACAATATATAAAAAAGACTCTGTTCAGAAGGACCAGTTAAAAGCATGGTTACAGTAATCTGAAGTGACTCTTAATGTCTTACACTTCATGTGTAATCAAGTTCTATCTGATCCCTTTATTAACAAAAGTAAGCCTGTACTCCTTTTCACTCCTGTTAGCACTGCTGAATCAACACAGACATGAGAGAGAGCTGGATTCTGTCTGATCTCAATCAACAATTCTGCTGAGGATTCACACATGTAGCACAAAATTCTGGTTTTAGCCACACCTAAGCACCCCCAATAAAGAGACAACATTTGAAGGACATGGTCTTGCACAGGTATAGCTAAGGGTAAAGAATCTGGCCTGAAATACTTGTGATAACACATGGGCGCTCCCAGCAGCACAGGAAAAATTGGACCCAACTCCACAAGTCTCCAACTGCAGGAACCTCTGGAGCTACTGCCCAATCCCAGGATGTCCTGAAGCAGGGGGAGGCCCCAGAAGGTGGGTCTAGTCTTCCAGCCCCCTTCCCCTCCCTCCAAGCAGCTATGCAGGGGATGGGCAAGTCCTGTTCCTCCCCAGTCCAGCTGGAGATAGTAGCCCCCTTTGCTGGGGCACTCCTAGGAAGAAGGGGACATCATATTTCATGGGGAAGGGCTTAATTTCACGGTCCATGACGCGTTTTTCATGGCCGTGAAATTGTTAGGGCCTTAACTGTGATCAACAGGAATTCATTTTCATTGACTTGATATGCAATTAGTATTTCCATTATTGTGACAATTTTTGTTAATTTCAAAATTCTCTAGAACGCCGTGAATGCCTTTTCAGTCACCAGAGATTCTTACGTGACACACAAGTCTCTGGGTACGTCCAGACTACCCGCCGTATCGGCAGGTAGTGATCGATTTATCGGGGATCAATATATCGCGTCTTGACGCGCTCCCAAATACGTTCCCCGTCGACTCTGGAATGCCACCGGAGCGAGCAGCGGTAGTGGAGTCGACGGGGGAGCTGCGGCCATTGATCCCGTGCCATGAGGTATTCCCATAGCTGAAGTTGCGTATCTTACATCGACACCCCCCCATCCCAGTGTAGACAAGGCCTGTGTGTCAAATTACAATCTACAGTCTCTCAGCTCTAGCAGACTACAAGCATTAATATTCATCAATAGCACATTTATTTCCCCTTTTTTCTCGTACCCACCCTCTTTTTTCCTAAACAAGCATCTGTAATATATTAACTTGTAGGGCTGCCAGGTGTCCAGTTTTCGACCAGACTGTCCGACTGAAAAGGGACCTGTACAGTGTATGGTCAGATATACCGATCGGACACCAATAGTCTGGTTACCATGGGGGATTGGGAGAGGCACTTGGTCATCAACCCATGCCAGCCCCTGCTCAGGCGGGGCTACTTCCACCTGCATCTCATGGGCAGACAGGCTGCATTTCAGGCTGCAGCTCCTATCTTAGGAGAAAGCAGGTATGGGGCCTTAGGGGAAGAGGTGGAGCAGAGTGTCTCTCTCCAGTTTTCAGACATTACAAAGTTGGCAACCCTATACTTGGGAACCAATAGCTTAAAAAAATCTAACAACAAATTCAAGAAGTCCATTTGTACAGTGGAAGAGGAGTATCTTAAATCATATCTTGCTATTTTCAAAACCTTGCGTTACAACTGAATATTTGCTTCTCTTTTAGGTTATTAGTATATTTTTGTGACATTAATTTTCAACCCAAAATCTATATTATGTCAGTGGAGTATCTAGTTTAAAATTAAATTGAGTTGCTTCATTAATTTTGTTTTCAGCTTATCAGCTGTTATTTTTAGCATGATTATTTATTCTAGTTATCCAAATGTAACCTGTAAAATCAGTCATTTGGTATTTTGAACAATTAATTATTTCACATGAAGTTAGATATTTGTTACATGGATTCATTCTACTAAGTTTGGGACTGAGAAACAAGTTAGAAAATGTTAAATAATATTAGAGTGTGCTGAGGCGCAATTTCCCACTCCCTCCTGCTAGTTTTCATGCCAACTTACCAATGTCATCATCTGTCCTGTCTATTGGGTCTTTCTCCAGGCAGTCTCTAACAATATCCCTGCTCATCAGAGGGTCTGACGCCCTCTCAATATCTTCTTCATCATCATCATCCTCAGAATCCACTGCAGTCTCTGGTAACCCACTCAGATCCATATCACCAGCCTCACTTTCTGTGGCCTAAATACACACACAGATAATTCAAATTTAAACATTCAGATGTGCCCTCTAAAGCCATTCTTTTCCACTTAAAATATGTAAATGAAGTGAATTTTACTTTGCTTTGTGGAAGATCAAAAAGTCAATTTGACATACCACTTTTTGTTCTGATTTTTTCCTTCACTATATTTCTAAAAAAGGAAGCCAGTAATTTTTTTAAACAGAATGTCTTTGGTAAGATTTAAGATTGGTCTGAATAAAGTAGACATTTATATAAACATGTTATGTGCCTTTTTAGGAAGCAGGTCTAAGGAGAAGAAGAGGACAATTTAAATTCACTAGGTCAGTTCTTTACAAAATGACTAAAAATGTAAGTTGTTAAATAAAACTTTAATATTAGAGATCTCCAAAAATTAGTGTTTGCAGGAACCTCTCAATATGGTATAAGTAATACTGTCATTAGTTCACAGAGAATATTGGTATCAACCAGTACTATCAAAATACCACTAAAGACTAAAATGGCTACTGTCTGTCTACATAGAAACTGCGTAAAAAAGCTCAGCTATGAAGTGGTGAAGCTAAGATTTTTATTTATTTATAAGTATAAAGGCATATGAATTTACAGATGCGGAAAACATGTAAAGTCAGTGCTGGAGCACCACAGAGGAAATACGCAGAATATCTGCCAAAATTAATCTGCTTTAGATCCTATGAAAATGAACAAAAATCCAGCCAACACACAGCTCGAGGTCATTAGTATAAGACCTAGAGGTAAATACATTTTAATTATTCAATTTTAAGACCAAACATTTAATAAATCCCATAAACATATTTGCCTGTCATTTCAGATTGAGCTGCTTTTTTCTCAGAACTTGATTTAATGCCACAGCAGCTGCTAAACTTTGCTTACTGTGATTTTTTTTTTTAAGAAACATAAGCTGCTAATGAGAATATTCTAAACCACTGCTTCCCAAATCAGCACTCTCCGCCCCAAAGGAGTGTCAATTTCAGAGATTCTGGAGGTCAACAGCACAGCCAAATGCATTTAAAAAAAAAAAAAAAGAATCTGGACACCGCAGACTTTACATTTGTGATTCTCAAAAACCACCTCTTGTGCAAATGGGCTTTATGTTGAAATGAACTGAAGCTGTTCTCCAAAAACAGCAAAAGGGGAGACAGAACATGCCTGCCAAAGACATAAGCTTGTATTTGTCTTCTATAGCATCCTCACCTTTGCCTCTATGTGGTTTTTTTTTATTATTTAATACAAACAGTATCTTCTTTGATAAAATATAAATTAAAATAAAATCATTTTTACTTCATTTCCCTCTCTTCTGATAAAAAAAAATAATAATCAGTCTTGGTTTAGTGAGACTGCTGAGTATAAACCAACGGTACATTTTAAAATGGCAGCCAGGTGGCTCAACAGCTTGTTACACAACTCTGTAAGAACCTCTGATTCTGAAAGTGTCAATTCCGGTTACTGAGCCACTGACTAATTAATTGGTCTGATTTGCAAATCGTGATATTGTCATTCCCACTGGTCAGGACAAGGTTATGTTTTTCAAAAAGCATCATGGTTGACATGGATGCTAAATTTCAGTTAACCCCATTATACTAAAAAAGAGAAACAGGAAATATTTTGTTACAATTTGATTATTTAAAACCCCCAATATCACTGTAATAATAAAAAAGCAACTGATTTTTGAGGGATCACATGGTGCTCCAGCCAAGGGAACAGTGAATAACGGAGGACTGTCTCTTTTATCATTTAATTCACGGGTGGGCAAACTGCGGCCCAGGGGCCCCATCTGGCCCCCCAGACATTGTAATCCAGCCCTCAAGCTCCCACTGGGGAGTGGGTTCCGGGGCTTGCCTCAATCCGCACGGCTCCCAGAAGCAGCAGCAGCATGTGCCCCCTCCGGCTCCTATGTGTAGGGGCAGCCAGGAGGCTCTGCACGCTGCCCCCGCCCCAAGCGTTGCCCCTGCAGCTCCCATTTGCCGCACAGGCAGTGCGCAGAGCTGCCTGGCTGTGCCTCTGTGTAGGAGCCAGAGGAGAGACATGCCGCTGCTTCTGGGAGCTGCTTGAGGTAAGCGCTGCCTGGAACCCACACTCTTGACCCCCTCCCATGCCCCAACCTCCTGCCTCAGCCCTGAGCCAGCTCCCACCCTCCGAACTCCTCAGTCCCAGCCTGGAGCACCCTCCTGCACCCCTCATCCCTAGCCCCAACTCCAGAGCCCATACCCCCAGTCGGCGCCCCCCCCCCCCGCACCCTAACCTCCAATTTTGTGAGCATTCATGGCCTGCCATACAATTTCTATACCCAGATGTGGCCCTCGGGCCAAAAAGTTTGCCCACCCCTGATTTAATTCTTTTGCTGTCTTAAGATTGTATTTTAAAAAATAGCAGTTTTTCCTGCTTTTTTCTTAGCTAAAACTATTGTGATGGACATAAATCTCTCAGACCATGATATCCCCTTTTTACTGGAGAACTCTGTCATCCTTTGGAGGATTGTGAATATGACACCGTTTGTGGCTAACAGCCTATTGGGGAGGGATAGGATGATCAAATTCAATTTTTAAGACTCAATATCACTGTGCTCAATTAGGAGCTGGAAGATTTGCGACTCAGATTTGAGCTATGTCACAATCCCACTCCTCAAATAGAGGGTAATAAGGACCTGGTATTTCTAATATAAAAACAAGCAGGAAAGTGAGGTCATAATTTTCATAAACCACAAAGGAACTGTAAAGTAATTACTTAAAATTATATTTCTTCTCTTAGTAATCCTACTGATATTTGTCTTAGGTTAGTCAGACAACAGGTTGGTTCTGTTCTATGAAAAACAGGTGTTTACTGAATATTACAATTTAGCTGAAGTGAAGAAGTTAGATAACAGGAATGGTCTTTTTTTTATTTTATTTTTTTTTGCAGAGTGTCATCAGTACATGGAATAAATCACAGCAATCATTAACGAACTGAAATTTCTTATAATATAAGACGACACTGGAAAACTGGATTTTTAGCTTTCCAAAGAGGCATAATGGATTCATTTCCAATCCTGGTAGTATGAGGCCTACAAGGAAAGTAATTGTCATTACCAGCTTGAATACCCCCTTTGAAGGAAAGTTACTTATCTTATTATAAGTGGAGTTCAAGATGCGTAGTCCCTGTGGGGGTTCACAGGAACTCTAAGCACCTGAGACTGAGAAGTTATTGCAAGTCATTTCTACTGGACCACAGCCGCGCACTCATTATCCTTGTGCTCCACATCGAGGGTATCAGGGGCAGGGCTGACTAAAATCCTCTCCACCTCCTTCTCTACCACAAATCTTGTCATGATCCAAAGCAAATGGAAGAAGGTTGGGCAGCTGAATGCAGACAGGGACCATACATCTGGAAGAACTCCAGTTATAATAAGGCAAGTAACTTCCCTTTCTTCCATGAGTATTGGTTCCTATGTATATCCCACTGTGGGTGACTCACAACAAGCACTCAGGAGGAAGGCACGATAATTAAGTTTATAGAGCTGCTTTAGAACCGCTTCCCCAAAGGATGTGTCAGTGAAGTAGTCCTGGGCCAAGACATAACGTCTCATGCACGTGTGGTTCGAACTCCACATAGTGGCCCTGTAAATATCAAGCATGGACACCTCTTGAAGTGATGCTAAATGAGGTTGCATGTACTCTTCTAGAGTGAGCCCTTACCCCATGAGGAGGAGGAAGTTGTGCCAACTAATGGAGTAAGACTGAAAGACTCTGAGAGGATATAGCTTGTCCTCACACTCATTCTGCTTTGGCAACCAATAGTCTGGGAGATTTCCTGATCTGTTTCATTCTCTGCAGGTAAAATGCCAATACTCATGTTGAGGGAATGAAATCTCTACTTGCTAGAGGCATGGGGCTTCAGGAAAAACACAGACATGTGATTAACTCATTTTTGTGAAATTTCTGAACTATTTTAGGAGTGAATTTAAGGCTTAGGTGTAGCAAGCCTTTGTCCTTGTGGAATATTGTGTATGATGGATTGGCCATTAGGTCCTCATGTTCACCTACCCTTCTGGGCAAGGTGATTGCAATGATGAACATGACCTTCACTGACAAGTGAGACACAGAACACATACCTAATGGTTCAAAGGGTGGCCTAGAGTGCTGAAAACACGAAGTTAAGATCTCCATGAGGGTTGTCTTCCTCCCCAAGCAGCAAGGTTTTGATCAGATCCTTCAAAAACCTGGCTTTACTGGATGAGTAAAGATCAAGTAACCATCTGTTAGCAGGTGACAAGCACTGATTGGCCAGATGTGAATCCATAGCAGGCTACGGGAAAGGCCTGTCACCTTGAGAGCAAGGAGATAATCCAAAATAGCAGACTTATCCATTGTTTTTGGTGACAACGTTTTGCTAGATCCGGACAGAAAAACGTATCCATTTGGCTAACTAATATTTCCTGGTGGAGTCCTTTCTGCTATTAAGAATGGCTTGCACAGCATGAACGTTTTCAGTGTGATGCCCATCCAAATACCAAGCCATGAGATGAAGAGACTCCGGGTTGGGATCCTGGCCTTGCCATTCTCCTTGGTCAGAGATTCAGGAAGGAATGAATGCTGATGGGCAAATGGGTTGACATTTGTCAGGAACATGGAAAAGCAGAACTACATAGGCCATTTGGAGGTGATGAAGATAACTCATACTCTGTCCTGTCCAATCCTCCATAGAATCTGAGAGAGCTGTACGATGGGAGGAAAGGCATAGTTCAAGGAGAGCACCCCCTCTGGAATACTGTCATTGAACTCCTCTGGAGCAATATATGTTGCACTAGCCGTCTGCTTAGCAGGCAACAGGTTCCAAGCGGGGGTTCCCCGCTGAGTGAAGATGTTATCCACTACTGAACTGTGTAATTCCCACTTGTGGCAAAATGCCTGCTGAGGCTGTCTGCCAACGAGTTTTGGGCACCCAGAAGTTAGACTGCACACAGGGTGATGCGATTCTGGATATACCAGTTTCATAAACAGACCACTTCTATACACAGGGGAGGGATCTCACCCCTCCCTGCTTGTTTATATAGAAAATGGTTATTATATTGTCCAATATTATCAGGTCATGCTGGGAGCGTATGAGTGGTAGGAAAAGTTTGAGGGTCTTTCAAACTGTTCTGAGTTCCAGAAGAGCTATGTGCTTTCTGGCTTTGTGAGGTCTTAGAGTACCTTGCACTGTATAATTGTCTGTGTGGGCTCCCCAGCCTATCAGAGTTCATCTAATCATCTTGTCGAGCCTGGGGGAAAGAAATGGAACTCCCACATACACAAGTCCAGGCCCCTCCACCACGTCAGTAAGGCCCTGACCTTGAGGGGATTGTTCCTATAGTGTTCATGCTGTGCTTGCTCCATGTATATACTGTTTAGATCCAAGCCTGCAGGCCATGAACATGGATTCTGGTGAATGGCATCATAGACGTACATCACACCATATGCCCCAGGAGAGGCAGACTGAGATTTAAGGGCTGTGTGTAACTAGATCCATCAGAGTGCCCTTGGTGTGAAATCTGTCCTTGGGGAGATACGCCTTCATCCTGGTCAAATCTAAGGTTGTTCGTATAAATTCTATGGTCTGAGTAGCAGTCCAGTTAGACGTCTCTATGGTTGCCCAGATCCCAGGGATGTTAGATGGTGGAGCTGCCTCATCTGATCTAAGCAAGAACTCTGCTCTCTTTACAAGGACAAAGTAGTACTTTTCTTCCCTCTTGAGGGTAGGAGCATAGGTAGCCAGTGTGAGCCATACAGCCACTGACAGTTCTAATTTGGTTTCATTTACCGAGCTGGATCCCTTAGCCTGTAGAATATCCAGGAGCTTATGTTGAGAATCCTGGACCTCCTCTAAGAAGATCTGGAGCTATTTCACCTTAACAGCTCCTGAAATTGTCTACAATCATCTAGGGGAGATGGTGAGGCTGGAGAAACTGCCTCATCAGATGAGGAGGATGATACCCTGGCTGGTACTGGTGGATTCAGCTCATCTTCCTCTCCTTCCATAGGCTCAAGAGGCAGTCCTGGTTAACACTTTGGAGGAGAGCAGTGGTAAGACTCTTTGCTGGATCACACAGATTCCAGACAGCATGCATAAGTGGCACAAGGGACCCAATACGGCCGGTATGATGGGTCAAAAGTAGGTTGTGGTGGTCTCCAAAGCATTGGGTACTATCAGTCCTGAGGAAGTGGTCCCTGCTGGTGTGACAGAGGCTAGTTCCAAGAGACCCATGATCTCCTCTCTAGGTTGATCTCTCTAGGTGGAGGTGAAGCTGGTTCCTCTGGTAAGTCCAATTCTCCTGACAATTAAAAGGTTGGATCAAGTTACATTAGCAGTGCTGTTGGTCCCCATGAGAGGAAACTGTGGCTAGTTTCCAGCAAGGAAGATAGAATTCTTCAGAGTACTTGTTTTCCCCTGGTGTTAGTATCTGCTTGGTGAGTATCAGTCCCAATAACAAGAGGAGGATGAAGATATCCTCTGGAGCGATGTAAGTCACTGGCCCCTTCGGAGGCTGTATCTTGTCACTCCGTACTGCCAGGCAGATTTAGATGTCGGTTCCTTATGGAGCCGTGACAGTACCATCAGTGAATGAGTCTCAACCTGGTGTTTTTTTGACAGCACCAGCAGTTTCCAGTTCTTCAGGAACCAGTGTTTAATTTTAGTTAGTACCACAATTGGTGTTGAAGGTGATGCAGAGAAGGTGATGCAGTGCCAAAGAAACCTTGTTTCTAGGTGCCTTCTGATCATGCCCATAAGGATTAGGAAGACCTCCTAAATCCTCCTCTCTTGGGTGCAAAGGCTCATCCAGCTTGGACAAGATCGGGGATGGATCTCTTGTCTTAGAAGGTCTTGGAAGGGATCTGTTTTTTTGTTTGTGAGAATGCCCCTTACTCATGAGAGGGCCCATATGAAAGTTTTTTCCTTCTGCTAGCTTTCCGCGCTGGAGTCAGACACAGTACTAGGGGGCATGTGCCTTAATGATTCTAGGTGGGGTATGGGGGCAGCCTCCTCAATCTGGGTCTGACTGACACATAACTGTGTGCTCAGTAAGGTGCTTCTGAAGCCAAAGTTCAGCCACATTTATCAGGGAAAACAGCACCAGATATTGCACTTTAGCCAAGATAGGAGCTTCTCTGAGGCAACAGAGCAGTGGTCCCCAAACTTTTTACCTCATGCCCCACCTTGAGCCCTGTCCACACCCACTGCCCTGAGCTGGGCTTGGGATTGGGGCCATGGCTTCAGAAGATGTGCGGGGGGCACAGACAGGGGTAAGGGAACCACGACTGGGGCCACAGCAGATACTGGGATCGGCCACCAGGGCCCTGGGTCAGCTGCCAGGGCCAGCAGCCAAGTCTGGGGCCGAGAGCTGGGTGGCGCTCCCTTTCTGCCCCACGGGGGGCTGACCCCCCCCTTAAAATGTTCCACTGCACACCCCACATTTTGGGTACCTCTGCACCAGAGGCACTGACTGAAAAGGAGGAGACGATAGTTTTTGAAGCCTGTATCCTAAGTATAATTTAAATCCCGTGCTGGGAGACAGGCAGGGTTCCCACTGTACGGATTCTAACACTGACTAACTGGGGAACTATCAAAACACTAACAAAAAAAACCCCATAGAATATAAAACTGAACATTTACAAGAAGAGAAAGGATCAACTCTGGATACTGGAGAATTCCAACTCAGGACATGCAGCGATCAGAAGTACCTGGAGAAGTAGTTCACCCCGTCCCTTATACCTTCGGTGTGGAGCATGAGGAGAGCAGGGGCACCGGCACAGACCAACAGAAACTGCTTGCAAGAATTCCCTGATCTCAGGAGCATGGACCACATGCATACCCCATAGCAGAATATACATAGGAACCAGCACTCTAAGAAGAAACATACACACCCCAATTCTGACATTGTAGCAGGTGCTCTCATGTAATCAATTAGAACTAGAAAACACTCATTCATACCATCTAATAATAAACCATTTTTATAAGGATACAGGTCATTAATCTCTAATATTACCAGTTCATGAGATCCATTCAAATTCATGTCACACTAAAGGAATAAAAAACAAGAGCAATCAGCTCTTAAAAAAAAAAAATCACTCTACCCGTCAGGGATAGAAATATTTTTGCTGACCACTGCAAACACTTTGAGAAATAGTAATTTCCTCCAGTCCACCCCCAATACAAGAATCCTACTCTGGTGACCAAAAAGAAAAAACTCAAGATCAACCATTTAATCTTTTTTTTTTTTTAAAGTCTCTACAAAAGTACCTAAAATTAACTGCTCCAAATAGGGAGCTTCAAAGACAGTTTCAGACATCTTTTTATCTGAAAATAGACGTTTGACAGAACAGTAAATATTTACTCATCTCAAGCAGTCCAAGACATTACCAGGTTGGCCACATCCAAATGCTTGCTTTTGGAAAGGTATACTAATTAAAACTAAAGAATTGCCTGAAGAATTTTTCACACAACTGAATTTAAATGTAACTTCACAACATACCTCATTAGTGCGTGCTTCTAGATATCAAAGAATCTGCAACCAGATGCAACATAAAATGTATCTGTGAAAGCAGGTTTTACAAAGTTAATTAATCTCTTCTACAGCTGAAATCAGGGGTGGATGAATGTACAATATCCCCATAAGGAATAGAGCAGCAGGCCTCAATTTATTAGCTGCGATCACCACAAATTAGAAACTTGACACTGATTTTTAGAATCAGTGCAGCTCTTAACTTTGTTTTAAAAAGTAAACATGTAATATATAGGGTAAGTATTGTCACCTGTTTTCTGTAATGGAAACTGCTGGATGCCCTTGTAAGGTAATATTACTAACCTGATCTCTCACCTGTGTACGACAGCAGTAGCTCCACCTGAGTCAATGGACAGAATCAGGCCCCGTAGCTTAGTACATTAAGATCTAAATAACAAAATCTATAATTTATTTATTTAACTAAATTCTGAAATCTCTGGAGTGTTTACTTTCAACTATGCCATACTATATGTGAATCCTATAAAAGAGGTTGCACTTATAAACAAGGTCAGATTACTGTTCAATATTCTTTATGTAAAATAAGCTTGCCATGCGACATCACTGCTAAAATGTCCATCTTCTAACCCACTGTAAATTAGAAAACAAACTAAATTTTAGACTTAGGGGGAACCTGACAATAGTCTTCAGACATGGTAAGGGCTGGTATAAAGAGGATGATGATCAATTGTTATCTATGTCCACTGAAGAGAAGACAAGCAGTAATGGGCTTAATCTGTAGCAAAGGAGATTCAGGTTAGATATTAGGAAAAACTTTTTAGCTAGGGTAGTTAAGCTCTGGAATAGGCTTCCGAGGGTGCTTGTGTAATCCCTGCCACTGAAGGCTATAAGAACAGGCTAGATACGCACTGGTCAGGGATGGTCTAGATTTACTTGGTTCTGCCACAACACAGGGGGCTGGAATAGATGAACTTTCAAAGTCTCTTCCAGCCCTACATTTCTATGACTCAAAGCTATTTAGGCCAGAGATTGAGTTCTACTGTGTGCTTGACAGTATAATGATGTTCCTGATTTGATGACTCAGACACAGTAATAACTGTGGTCTAGCTAAGAACAAAGGACAATTCACAAATACAAATTTAACCAACTATATTTTGTAGAAGTAGCAAAATGTACTATTTTATATTAGAATGTAAATATCTTTATCAGATTTTTTTAAAATAATGAAAAATGCCAAAAGCAACTGATTAAGTGTAATTAAATAATTTCTCCAAAAAATGATGACAAAAATATAATAACTAATTAAAATAATTCCATATAAACAATAAGCACTCAAAGTGGGAAGAATTTTAGTTTTCCCTCAGAACACACCTAACAAGTTTGCACATGCCAAAACATATATTAATTTACTGTCAAAATACAGTTGTGTATTTTGGTCTCCTTGCTAGAGCCACTCCAGAATTTCTTCAAAACTACATTGCAGACAATGTGAAGTCCTTCAAACTTAGTGGATTCAGTTTGACATTACAAGTTTGCAGGATCCTCTTGCAGGCATATTAAAATCTTTCAATTGATCTGTTTCCAGATTTGTGTCTTCATGAATGTGTTATGAGGTCAGGGGAGTGCCTGTGTGTGTACATGAAGATGTGTTGTGGCAGTGGCAGGTTTTCCCATGTGTTGTAAGGGAAACACTTGGACTGGTCCCTATGAGTATGTCTATACAGCAAAGAAAAACCCACAGCTGGCTTATGCCAGCCAACTTGGGCTCCCAGGGCTCAGGCTGCAGGGCTGTTTCATTGCTGTGTAGAATTCCGGGGTCAGGCTGGAGCCTGAGACCTGAGCCCAGACGTCTACATAGCAATGAAAAAGCCCCGCAGCCTGAGCCCAAGTCAGCTGGCACAGGCCAGCCACAGGTTTTTCTTTGCTATGTAGACATACCCAGCAGTTTCTTTCTAAAATCTACTGGTTTCTGTCAGGGCCTAAAAAATCCAGAAGGCACCATGCAGATATCATATAATAGATGCTAGACTTCCAAGATGTTCATGATCAAACTCCACAGAAGCAAATGCATTCTGTAAGCATGTTGTCCTCTCTGACTAAAGACCTGGGAAATCTGAAAAATAAATTAGCTTTCTAAAGACATTAAAAGCAGACTACAATTTGTTTCATAACAGAAACCTGGTGACAACCTAAACTGTGAAGTGAACAGTGCTTCTCCATAATCTAAGGTTTCTAGACAAAGCCATTTTAAAGATACGTCTTTCCAGAGAAAAGTAGAAGACTTTTCCAAAAGTGAAAAGTCCTTTCCCATCCACCACAAAATAGTTCCATATCTCAGGAAGCTCTGCCCAATGAACCTTAAATAAAAAAAGAAAAATTTCAGCTGTGATGCAATAATTCATGACAAATTTTAGAAACAGGGGAAATTTGGGGTCTGGAGGACCTCCCAGATAAGTGGGAAGCAAGGAGGACATATAGGTAAACTCTCCTGTCCAAAACTAAGAAGCCATCATAAACCCAAGCATTTAGGTTGGGGCACCTCCTGCAATAGCTCTGCAGAAAGTGATTGGACTGTGATGCAAGCAGGCCCAAAAGGGGAAAGTTGATGCGGGAAACAAGACTCTGAAATGATGAAAGACTTTCCCACTGAATAACTATTCCCCTGGATAAAGAATGGATTTGCTCAACAGTCAGCCTGGGGCACAGAAAGCTTTCACAGATGAGATGTTCTTCTTGGACACTTGGAAAAGAAGAGATGACTCCAGCAACAGGGCTTTGCCCTTTGTTTAGTCTTGTTTGTTGAGACAGACAACCATCACTGGGTTTTCTGCTCTCATAAAAGTGAGGTGGTCTTTTAAGAACTTCTCAAGGAACAGAAGGGTTAGCAGGATTGCCTGCAGCTCCAAGATAGCTTTGTACATCCTTAGTTCAAAGGAAGACCCTTGTCCCAAGACAGTCTGCTTCAGGTGCGCCATCATCCCAGGAGACTGGCAATAGCTAGATGAAAATCAAAAAGATCTTGAAGGGATGACCTTTCATGGTGTGCTTTTTGAACACCACCAAGAGTTTCTCTTCTGGACCACCTGGTTGGAAAGCTACAATATCTAATGTATTACTATGAAGTTCACTCCATATATATCATCTAAACAAAACATGTATGTCATATGTGGATTATACAGTGTTGTAACCGTGTTGGTACCAAGATATTACAGGGACAAGGTGGGTGAGGTAATATCTTTTATTGGACCAACTTCTGTTGGTGAGACAGAAGTTTTTGAGCTTACACAGAGCTTCTTCAGAGAAGATCTCTGTGTAAGCTTGAATAAAAGATATTACCATGCCCACATTCTCTTTCTAGTATGTGAATTATGGCTATCAAAAAAAATTTTCTCCATGAATAGCTGAGGATAATGTGAATGATGATGCAACACCATGAAGCTGACAGAAATATAAATTTTCAGTCCACTCAATAAGTCATACTGACACAATTATGTAATGATTTAAGCAACTAATCTATTATAAGAGTGAGTTTGTTTTTAGCTGTATTCTTACTTCAGAATCTAAAAGAACATGCTCCAGGAAGACTAGTCTTACCTCCAGCTATCTGACAATTTGCTTTTTTGAGGTAGCACAACATACTATTCACTAACACCAGGTGCATGTCATACTACAACGCTGACTGCCAAAGGCTGATCTGTTTTATTAAGGTCTGAAAGTGACAGTGTGTTTCGTACTTGTATACTACAGAAGCAGGGTTTGCAAAGAGATGGGTTACACTAGTTACCTTGACTTAACAGATTTTAAGATTTTTGGTTCTTTTTTTGAAGAGCATTTTTTGGTGGTGGAGTGCATTTCTTTTTTTCCTCTAATAGTCATAATAGTAAGAAACAAGCTCACATCTTGAAAACTACCAAGGGATGTGTGTATCCTGGGAGGGTCACAAAAAGGATGTTAGCAGTTTCCTTTGCTGTTCCAGACAATCTGGAGCAGATGCAAGAGGGCATGTCAGGCTAACAGGAAGCTGTGCAATCTGATTGCAGGATAAGGGAAAGAAATGCTGCCAAGAGAAAGAATCTAAAAACAGTTTCCACCTTTTCAAAACAGGGGGAGGGGAGAAAACAACACAGAACCCTTATAGGCTCAAGTTTCTTGATTTCCAAACTTGGCTTGTCAGCCGGCAGCATAAACCACAGGTGTCGATAAAGGAAGCAGTTATTGCATGTGAGAAGCAGTAGTGACAGGCAGTTTTCCAAAGTCAGCACAAGACAGAAGTGGGTATTACGGTATAGACTCATGTGTGCGCCAAGAACAATCTCTTAACATACAGTTTCCCCTCCCTCCCCAAAAAGTAACATTAAATAGTATGGCACTTTATAAACCTGCTTCCTGAACTAAGGTATAAAACAACATTAAGAAGTCTTATTCAAAGCACCTCAATGATCTCTATCTCAGACGGAGTCGGAGAAAAGATTACATATGATCATCCTGGCAAGTAATATTTGTCTTAAATGAATTTATCTTTCATGTGCAGCACTTGACATATAAATTTAGTCATGACATTAATACTGAAACAGGAATATTCTAAGATCAATGCTGAAAGCATCTGATGATTCAGCTTCATGATTTATTCAAATTAAAAAAGATATATGAATCTATTTTCATTACAAACAGTAGCTCTTGAGGCCCCACCACCACCACCTTGTATTTGCTTCATAGCAAATACAGAGCTACAATTAACTGAGAAAATGTGCGACACCATACACTCAGATTTGCAGTGAAGGGCTAGTTAATAATATACTTCACAATTAAACAAAAGAGAAACATTTTTATTGATTTGTATTACCCATTTGAAACAGAAGGCCTCTTTAACCCAACAATCTTGCTAAGAAGTTCTTTACAGCATTATCTATTCTAGAAAATGTATACATGTCCATTTTAAAGACAAACACCATGATACGAGCTCGAACCAGAGCAAACAATACTGATAACCTAATGCCCAGTATATGATCAAAACAAAGATACAGTAACAAAGTTTAAGTAAGTATAAGTTTTAGTTTACAATATTTTGTTTTTAAATAAAAATGGAGAGGATAAAAGTGAAGGTAATAGTCTGTACTTATGAGAGACTAATTGTGTACTAGTGTCTCAGTTCTAACCAGTATTTTTCATGGTTTATAAATCTTTGACTTGATTCAAATGAACTGCAGCTGCAAAAAAAGAATAGTAGTCTTCTAACCTGAATATGTATCCACTGCAGCAAGATGCCATGCTCATTTCCCTTATAAACTAAACTAGAGATGAGAGATTAATGATTTACCCTCAACTGTGAACAGTCATAAAACATACCCTATTTCTACCCTGTAGAAAATAAATGAAGTATGTAAATGTTGTAGAATAGTGGTTTTCAACCTGTGGTCCATGGACCCCTGGGGAGCCGCAGACTATGTCTACGATTTCCATGGGGTCCGCACCTCCATTTGAGCTTTTTAAGGGTCTGCACATGAATAAAGACTGAAACACACTGGCATAGAATATCTATCTTGAAGATCTATGCATAAGAATGCACATCACTGTATCTGAGTGTATACACAGTTTTTTATTTGGAAAAAGCACAGCTTGAAGAGTTTTTGCACAAAAATAAAAAAGCATGGAGTAATATTCCATTTTATATTTTCAAGTTATCTGAATTCTTTATTAAATAGTGATTATGGGTTATTAAAATAACAGTTTGGAAAATTTATCTCATTACACGGTAGACTGAACAAATTTGTACCAGGACATTTTTTAAAAATGCATAATTTTAAATCTCGTTTAAAAACAGGCACACAAGAATAATTGCAGCTTTCAGGTTAAACAATTAAGACAATATATTCCTTAAAATATAACGAATAATAATGTACCTGGAACTAGCAGATTAAAAGATTAATTTAAGAAAAAGTATTAGAAAATTTCATTTGAGAAAAATTACATGGATTTATAGGTATAAAATCATTTGGAACTAAAAAACCATCAGCAACGAGTTATAAATTGCTGAAAAAAGGTAATTACAAGAGAAGTGCTGACACAGCACTAACTATAGCAATTCCCCACATCAGCATTTCAAAACTCAGAATCCCCAGAATGAATGATATTTTTGGCTATTCACAGACTGAAATTCACCCCTGCACAGAAGGCCTGGCACTTCACTTAAAAGCAAACTTCAATGGGGCTTAAGCCTTGCATAGGCCCCTCTGCACCAGGGTAAATTTCATTCCCTACTGCATGATCTTTAATTTTTCTTTCCCGGTGGAAAAGATTTGACACACATGAATTTGATAGGAAGAGATACATTATTTGTAACAAGTGTCCACAAAATCAAAATGGCTTTAATGTCAATGATCACTTTCATAAATTACTACTTATTTAAGCACAGGCTATGGACCTCCCTTAGCATAACTAAACTAGCCTCTTAAGTGAGGCCTTTTAACAACTTCATTTACACTGATTGGCTTGTGCAGGATTCAGAATAATATTAAATTTGTATGTGAAGGATTTTTAGATCGAGTTTTTTCATGTTCTAGAATCTAAATAAAAGTAATCAGCCTCATTTACAACAGAGTATTTAAAGAATCCTGGCTGGGATCTGCAAAGGAGCCTAAAGAAATTAATTGCCAAAAGGCCATCCCTAACTCCCTATGGTTCATTTGAAACCCCAGCCAGATGCTATGTAAAGGTAATTCCATTACTGCAAACTTAACTTCAGCAGATAAGTTCCACGCACTGGAAAATAAACTACAGTACAAGCTCTGTTATCCGGCACTCAATTGAGCAGAAAGCTCAATTAACTAGCATTTCTGATATATCCCAATACAAATCTTCAATCTAGTAACTGGGACTAGTATACTGCCCAGCACATTATGCAATTGCATATTCTGCACTCTACTTTTATGCAAAAGAGGCAGAAGACAAGTAAGCAAGCTGATATCAGGGATTTATTTTAAAAAAGCAGCTCCCAGGGTGTGTAATAGGGTCATAATAGGCCCAATCTCCTACACCTTCTACATCTACAATGATAATTGATGTTGATAATGATGACCCTGAGGCACTGCAAGATCCTGAAGTGCCTTCTGAATCATCAAAAAAAGATTAAATTATGTTCAGTATAGTTTTAGTGTGAAGTGTATTTTTTAGTGATCTGGGTGTACGCCATGCACTGCCCATAGTGATATGTAGTGTCATAAGAGAACCTACTGTACAGAAAACTTTACCTGTATACAGCTAAGTGCTTCAAGAAACCAATCACTCTGCAGTGCAGAACTACTACTGGATTGGTGAGTATCTGTATACTATTTTATACTTTATTCATTTTATTGTATACTAATTCTTTGAAAATACTCTCAGTTAACCAGAATATTCAATTAACCAGCACCCGCTATTCCCCCAACATGCCAGATAACAGAGCTTTTATTGGGGGGTAACTATTCCTTTGTAGCTTCTATGAACATGGGATTTTGAATTCCATGAAGCTGAATGTGGGGAAGATCTTTTGGACAAGATCTTTCATGACCATTAAAGAGCCATTGATATGTGTTTGCTTAAGGCTCTGCCAAAAGTTCACTGCCATTGTTCAGTGGAGTACCTATGTCCTTGTTGTATACCTAATTTAACCTGCAACTAGCTCCCAGAGACAGATGCATTCCATTGCTATTATGTGAATAGAATTTGTAAGGCACTTTGGAATCTTTAGAATAAAAACACACTTACACTGTGAGACAATGTATTAATTCCCCAGTTCCACTCAGTATATTCCCAAATCCTGACCCAGAGGCACCATTCTCTTAGAGAGGCAAAAATTCTGATTTTGAAGGTAAATTCACTGTACTTGTTCATAGAGAACATGTTGGCTTGTATTATGGTCATTTCTCTAGATGCTGCCAAGTGGCTCTGATTGTTACAAGTAAACATTAACGCCAGGTCTATACGGCAAAGTTTTATCAGCACAGCTATGTGGGATAGGAGTGTAGGGAAAAAACAAAAACAGCACTCCTAAACTACGTCTCCTCTACACCGCCTCCCACCACTCCGCCCAATATAGAGAGACAATTATACCAGCATATGCTGCATTTTCACTAAAGGGTTTTGCTGGTATAGTTATACCAGCACAGCCTTTGTAGTGAAGACTAGACCTAAGTATTACCTTAAAAAAAATAGGAGAATGTGCATCAGATTCATTAAGTTACCAATCATGAGTTACCTTTAAATGTTAGACTAGTATATGGATCAAAATCTCAAATTGCTCCATTTTCAAAAGAAAACGTACGTCCTTGTAAATAATTTGATTTTTCTTTTGTTTCACTAGATGAATATTGATAAAAAGCAATGAAATGTATATTCAACATTAGGTACGTCAAAATACCTACATTACAGTTCATGTAATCACTTCTAGGCTGACATTTTGGAATTAAAATATTTATCTTAAGAAAACTGTTTGAGGAGCTGGTATTTATGAAATACTGTCTTACCTGGTAGATATCAGAAAGGCTGCTGCTTCCAGAATCACTAGTGATGCTACATCCTGAGTGACTGGAGGTAACGTGGGTCACCTGTGGGTGGAGACTGTCAGTAAGATGCAGTTTTGTGAAATCTGCAGGAAGCTACAGATAGGGTAGAAAAAGCAGCATTACAATATAGATCAGGTATGCACTCCAAAACACATTTAAATTGTTCATGCCGCATTTTACTCCCTGCCAGGATCAAAAGCTGTACGAAAGCCCTTGGAGTCTGAGGATACAGTTTGCAACTTTAAGATTTACAGTTAAATTTGCTAACAATTCAACAAGTATCACAAGTGTTGGAGGAAAAAAAAAGACTTGCTTCAATGTAACAAGAGATACAAAGACCATATCTAAAAACAAACACTGATGAATAAAATGCACTTCAATTCCAATGCTATGTTTAGATATAACTAAATTCCGTGAGAGCCTTTTGTCAGTTTAAACAGTAAGGGTTTCTTGAAGGATGGGATTAGGAATGACCAATGTTATATAGTAATTCTTCACTTAACGTTGTAATTATGTTCCTGAAAAATGCAACTTTAAGCAAAACAATGTTAAGCGAATCCAATTTCCCCATAAGAATTAATGTAAACCGGGGGGGCAGGGGTATGTGTGTTAAGTTCCAGGGAAAAAATTGTTGCCAGACAAAAGACATTATATGCTGTTTGACTCTCAGCTGTGACTAGGGTAAGTGAATATCCTCTGGCCAGAGGGTGAGGATGTGGGCCAACAACACCCCCTCTCCCCCAGGCCAGCAGAGTCCTCCCCATGCAAGCTCTGAGGGTTTGGGCTCGAAAGAGGAGCCAGGCAGAGCAGGCAAGCTGCAGCACATAGGAAGGGACACTGTGCTGCATCCTTCCCCAGCACCCAAGAGGGATGTCTCTACTGGCCTCTGAGCAGCAGATCACATAAATGCCTGCTCCAGATAAGTCACTGCCCACCCTCCCCCACACTGGGGAGACCAGTCATCTCCTAAGGCAGTGGTTCTCAAACTTTTGTACTGGTGACCTCTTTCACATAGCAAGCCTCTGAGTGAGACCCCACCCCCTTAAATATATAAAAAAGTGTTTTTAATTTGTAACACCATTATAAATGATGGAAGCAAACTGGGGTTTAGGGTGGAGGCTGACAGCTTGTGACCCCCCCCCCTATAATAATCTCGCGACCCCCTGAGGGGTCCCAAACCCCAGTTTGAGAACCCCTGTCCTAAGGGAGCCAATCTGCCGGGTTGCATGATACGCTTGGGACACACAACACAGAGGCACTGGGCCTCTAGATCCCTGCAGAGCTGGAGACATCCATAGGCTTCTGGCAGACCTTTCTCTCAGAGCGGCAGCTAATCCCGAGAGGAGCAGGTGAAGGGAGCAGCAGCAGCGATCTCGCGAGAGGAGAAAGCAGCCCTGAGGCAGTTGCTTTGCTGGGGCAGGCTGCCCTCAGTGGCTGCAGTGTCTGGGAGCCGGTCAGAGGCAAGAGCCGCGAGTGATGGGGTCCCAGGGCAGCTTGGTGCTAGCGCAAGGGGTGTCTCTAAGGTGCAGGAAGTCTGGCGGCAGATCAGTAGCTCGCTCTGCTACTGGGTGAGTAAACCTGCCCTGGGCAGCAGGGGAGAGAGCCTGTAATCCACAGGTACTGACTCTTCAAACTGACGGGGTGCTCGACCCTCAGCTCTGCCCCAGGCCCTGCCCCCACCCCACCTCTTCCCACTCAGTTCCGCTCCCTACCCCCAACACACCACGTCTTCAGTCCTCCCCTCTCCCTCCGAGCCTCCCTGCATGACGCGAAACAGCTGATTGCGGCGGGCAGGAGGCGCGGGAGGGGGAGGGAGGTGCTGATCTGGGGGAGGAGGGTGGAGGGCATTAGAACATTGTGCAACTTTAAATTAGCATGTTCTCTAATAGAACAGCGACCAAAACAAAAGAACTTTAACCAGGATGACTTTAAGTGAGGAGTTACTTTAAACTTTTCAGTAGTAAAGCACTTTGAATATGGATTTTCTATACCTGTGTCACTGAAATCAATTATTATAGCACAAGTAAAACCTGCTTGACTCAACTATCAGTCACTCTTTAAACCATAAACTCAGACAACGCATAGGAAACAAAGCAAAACTAATAATTTGCAGAACTACAAAAATTATTCAGCAACCAATGTAAGTGAACAATTTAAGCAACTGCAGAATCCTATTTGGTCACGTTCCAATAAAGGAATAGGCATTGCTGTAATCACTTCAAACACCACCAAACTGATTAAAACCCTAGCAACTTAAATGGTTTACTCACCAAACAAGCCCTTATTCAACCCTAGCTGCCCTCCATTACCTACGTTTAAGGTCCATATTTTAATGTGGTTCCATGTGTGTGGCTCCCATGGAAATCAATGTAAATTGTGTATAAAAACTGGTAGTTGCCTAAAGGCCTTCATAAAGTGAAATAACAGCCAACCTAATTACAGTACAATCTGAAGAAATATTTGAATAGTTGTTCAGTCATATTACTGAAGAGCTAATATCCCAATCCTACCTAACCAAAAGCATAAAAGTCTATTCCCCATTTACACCATAATACACATTGCAGACAGGCAATTTAAATATTGCATTTTTTGTAAATATATACAGCCAGTAAATATTAAAATGATACTGGATATTTAAACCATTTTGTGTGTCCAGCAAACTCTATTACAGCGGTTTTCAAACTTTTTTTCTGGGGACCCAGTTGAAGAAAATTGTTGATGTCCACGGCCCAACGGAGCTGGGGATGAGAGGTTTGGGGTGTGGGAGGGGGCTCCGGGCTGGGGCAGGGGTTTGGGGTGCTGGAGGGGGTTAGGCGGCTGGGGTGTAGGAGGGGCTCCAGGTTTGTGGGAGCTCAGGGCTGGGGGTGAGGGGTTTGGGGGGGCTCAGGGCTGGGGTGGGGGGTTGGGGTGGGGGAGGGGGGTCAGGGCTCTAGGCTGGGGATGAGGGGTTTGGGGTGCAAGAAGGGGTTCCAGGTTTGGGGGGCTCAGGGCTGGGGCAGCAGATTGGGGCATGGGCACAGACTTACCTCTAGCAGCTCCCAGTCAGTGACGCAGCCAGGGAGCACCGCAGACCGCACTGCACCCCGGAAATGGCCAGCAGCAGGTCTGGCTCCTAGGCAGAGGTGTGCAAGTGGCTCTGCAGAACTCTTGCCCGCAGGCACCGCCCCCCAGTTCATATTGGTCAGTTCCCAGCAAATGGGAGTGCGGAGCTAGTGCTTGGGCAGTACACAGAGCCCCGTGGCTCTCCTGCCTGGACGCCGGACTGCTGTTGGCCACTTCTGGGGCACAGCGCGGTGTTGGAACAGGTAGGCACTAGCCTGCCTTAGCCAGGCAGCACCACCGACAGGACTTTTAACATCCTGGTCAGCAGTGCTGACCAGAGTAAGACGACCCAGCACCTTACATGCCGCGACCCAGTATTGAGTCACGACCCACAGATTGAAAAACACTGCTTTAATATTTCAAATTAACAACAATGTTATTATGGGGGCATTGATATGAACTCTATAGTTGAAGTTGCATTGAGATTTTCACTTATAATAAACACGACTAAACTTCTGTTTCACAACTCAGTGTTTGATTTAAGTCTCCAAATTTGGCATATTAACTCTTCAGAAGGCAACTCAATTTACCATAATTCTTTTAAATAATATTTACTCACTTCTGCCACAAAAACATTTAAAAAAACAAAAATGATCTGTATTCAAATTTGCTTTGTATTGCTCACAATTCTTTGGAACCCTCTAGCTAACCAATCACAATCTGCACAAACTCAGAACTTCTCACACTGTATCCTGATTGGAGCTGTGTAAATAACTGATTTTTTGGTTTGCTGGCTGAAATGAAAATTCTGGAAAATATTTCAGATGAGCCCAAAACAAAAAATTGTTTTCGGTTATATACAACATTCTGTTTGATCTGAAATGAACTGTTTCATTTGAGGCATTTATACCTTTTTTTCTATTAAAAGTAAAGCTGTTGATTAATCACAGTTAACTCATGCAATTAACTAACAAAATTAATCACGATTAAAAAAATTTATCATGATGAATCGCAGATTTAATCACACTGTTAAACAATAGAATACCAATTAAAATCGATTAAATATTTTGGATGTTTTCCTACATTTTCAAATATATTGATTTCAGTTACAACACAGAATACAAAGTGTACGGTGCTCACTTTACATAATTTTTAATTACAAATACTTGCACTGTAAAGATGATAAATAGTATTTTTCACTCCTCATACAAGTACTGTAGTGCAATCTGTTTATTGTGAAAGTGCAACTTACAAAAGTAGATTTTTTTGTTACATTGTTTTGTGTTTGAGTGTACTTATGTAAAACTTTAGAGCCTACAAGTCCACTCAGTCCTACTTTTTCTTCAGCCAATCGCAAAGACAAACAAGCTTATTTACATTTATGGGACATAATGCTGGTAAATTATTATTTACCATGTCACCTGAAAGTGAGAACAGGCATTTGCATGGCATTTTTGTAGCCGACATTGCAAAGTATTTACGTGCCAGACGTGCTAAACATTCATATGTACCTTCATGCTTCAGCCACCATTCCACAGGACATGCTTCCATGCTGATGATGCTTGTTAAAAAAATAATTACAGTTGTGACAACGCGATGGGGAATAATTGTATGTCTCCTGCTCTGTTTTACCTGCATTCTGCCATATATTTCATGTTACATCAGTCTCAGATGATGACCCAGCACATGTTCGTTTTAAGAACACTTTTACTGCAGATTTGACAAAACGCAATAAAGGTACCAATGTCAGATTTCTAAAGATAGCTACAGCACTCGACTCAAGGTTTAAGAATCTGAAGTATGCCAATGCAGAAACTACAAAACCCGGACCACTAAAAAAGAAAATCAACCTTCTGCTGGTGGCATCTGACTCAGATGATGAAAATAACCATGTGTCGGTCCGCTCTGCTTTGATCATTATTGAGCAGAACCCGTCATCAGCTTGGACGCATGTCCTTTGGAATGGTGGTTGAAGCATGAAGGTACATATGAATCTTTAGCCCATATGGCACATAAATATCTTGTAACGCTGGCTACAACAATGCCACGCGAATCCTGTTCTCACTTTCAGGTGACATTGTAAACAAGAAACGGGCAGCATTATCTCCTGTAAATGTAAGCAAACTTGTTTGTCTGGGCAATAGGCTGAACAAGAAGTAGGACTGAGTGGGTTTGTATGCTCTAAAGTTTTATACTGTTTTATTTTTGAAAAGCAGTTATTTTTTGTACATATTTCTACTTTTGTAAGTTCAACATTCATGATAAAGCGATTGCACTATAGTTTTGTATTGGATGAACTGAAAAATACTACACCTCTACCCCGATATAACACGACCCGATATAACACAAATTCGGATATAACATGGGGGCTGGGGCTGCACACTCCAGCGGATCAAAGCAAGTTTGATATAACGCGGTTTCGCCTATAATGCGGTAAGATTTTTTGGCTCCCGAGGACAGCGTTATATCGGTGTAGAGGTGTATTTCTTTTGTTTTTTACAGTGCAAATATTTGTAATAAAAATAAATATAAAGTGAGCATTGTACACTTTGTATTCTGTGTTGTAATTTAAATCAACATATTTGAAAATGTAGACAACATCCAAAAAATATTTAAATAAATGGCATTCTATTGTTCATCAGCGCGATTAATTGCAATTTTTTAACTTGCTTGATAGCCCTAATTTAAAGTAAAATACATTTGAAAATGTCATTCACAACACCCTTAGAGGAGGTGGTGCTGCCTCCCTCACACCTTATAGCCACGTGTCTAGATTTCTTTGACATGAAGGAAAACGCAGAGCACTCACATGTCCAATACAAGCTCTCAAAAATCTTAAGTAATACCCCTTTGTGAGAGTTTATGTTTTTTTTAAAGTAATAACAGCTTATGCAACAATTGCTAATATATCCAAAATCCAGTAGATAATGCAAACCAGCACGGTCTGAACCTGAGTAAGCCAATCACCTTCTTTTTTCATAATGCCTTTTAGATAGCTTTGCTACTAGCTACAGAATTCCCTTCATCAGCATTAGTACAATTCTCCTCAAGTCATAACCCTAATGAATGTAACCCTCTAAGGACCAATTCCAAAAACTCTGACCAAAAGTAGTAGTTAAATAATATTCAATTCCGGAACGTACAGTGGTTAAATCTCAAAATATTTTATGCGAACAGCAAGTCTTTAGTTTTTAAGAGTCTCAAAGAACATAGGCACAAAGACCCCAGTATAACTGATAAAATATGGTGTAAATCAGGGGTCGGCAACCTCTGGCATGCGGCTCACCAGTGTAAGCACCCTGGCGGGCCGGGCCAGTTTGTTTACCTGCCACATCGGCAAGTTCGGCCGATCGCGGCTCCCACTGACCGCGGATTGCCATCCCAGTCCAATGGGGGCGGCGGGAAGTGCCACAGGCTGAGGGACGTACTGGCCGCGGCTTCCCACTGCCCCCCATTGGCTGGGCCGGTGAACTGTGGCCAGTGGGAGCCGCAATTGGCCGAACCTGCCGATGCGGCAGGAAAACAAACTGGCCCGGCCTGCCAGGGTGCTTACCCTGGTGAGCCGCGTGCCAGAGGTTGCTGACCCCTGGTGTAAATAAAAACAAACCTCCTGAATTCCTAATACTTTACTAATGTAGGCTACTATTTATGCCTATACTCCAGCATCTAGTCAGTTCTAAAGGAGCATATTAGAAAGTTCTCCACACAATTAAAGTAAGGTAATTAAGGGATTAGAATATTTCCAAATAAAAAGTCAATCTGAACTAATTAATATCGTACCTCTTCATTCTAACTTTTCAAGAGAATTCAAAAAAAATTATATCTATTACTAAAATATCAATTCTACAAAATTAGTCTATGTAGAAAAAATAGTACACTGATTATACAGTAACTCCTCACTTTAAATCGTCCCGGTTAACGTTGTTTCGTTGCTGATCAATTAGGGAACAGGCTCATTTAAAGTTGTGCAATGCTCCACTCTTACGTTGTTTGGCTGCCTGCTTTCTCCACAGCTGGCAGCCTCCCTACACCCTCTCCCACCCACAGCGCCTCCCGCCCGCCAGCAGACCCCAACTATAGTACTATATTGTATGTACAGTATGTTTGTAAACACACAGCACAAGCACGTGACTCCCTCCCCCCCAGCATAGTATTAAATTGCTTATTTAAAATTGTTTAAAATGTATATAATGCCTTTTGTCTGGCAAAAAAAATTCCCTGCAACCTAACCCCCCTCCCCCCCATTTACATTAATTCTCATGGGGAAATTGGATTTGCTTAACATCGTTTTACTTACAAAGTCGCATTTTTCAAGAACATAACTACAACGTTAAGTGAGGAGTTACTGTAGTAAAATTCACTCAGTGCTTTTTTTGGAGTTCAACACAACATGCTTATACATTAGGACCTTTCTTATTCCAAGATGTAATTTTCTTTAGACTAAATCTGTACTTTCCAAGATCTAAAATAATTTAAATTAAGAGGACTGCAACATTTACACACATTCTATGTGCTTCTGAATAAAAAATTACGGTGTAGTCCCAGGGCCAAGGTTGGTGAGTCAGTTTCAGAGAAAAAAAATATTGTTTTTTTAAACTCATCCATCTATCAAAATATTCATAATTTTGTCCCACTTTTACACAACAAGCACGGTACTGTATCTGGAAAAAAATATTTTCTGTGATGTAATCTAAGGGAACACCGGCAAAGGCAATTTCTTATGTACTACTTGTCCTTTGGGGGAGAGGCTTCTCACATCTTTTTTTCCCTTGAACGTTCAGAGGTATTAGAGAATGTGAAAGAATATATGGCTGACAGAATTGCACAGGAGGCAATTTAGGAACATCATTATAGTATCCACTCTTACACATATGTAACTAACTCTGACATATCTTTATTACACATGCACCAAATTCAGTTAAATTTTTACGGAGTTGTTGACAAGTTATCCATTTTCACACCAAATCTACCTGACAGAGAACCACACTGGTTACCTAGATAGATTTTAAAAAATTAAGATTATGGCAAAGTGCAGGGGAAAGTCTACTGCCTATAAGATACTTGAGAAAAACAGATTCCTATTGACTAAAGGAAAGATGAACCCATGAAAGTATGTCTATTAATTTTCTATTAGGGATTAATGTAAGTCAAAATATCATTTCGCATGCACAGAATAAATAAATGTTCAAATAAAACAATCACCCAGCTAATGGAGCATGCATCCCATTTCAGAGAACTCCTTAATAGAATCAGCACAATTTATTTTTAAAAGTGTAAAATTAAATAGTATTTTTTCCATTTTCTTTACCAACAATTATGTGAAATTGTTGTTCTTGGGACAAAAACTATCTCAGACGTGAAATAAAGTGTTATACCTTTAAACATATAATCATATCAGTTTTTGCTGATACAGACTAACATGGCTACCACTCTGAAACCTTCCTACCCTTAAAGCAGTATTTTATCACCACCACTCTCAAAGCAAGTTACTACTTAAGTGAGTGCAAAACCAACAATTACTTCTCTCTATAGATGTTCCTCCTAGTTTAAGAAGAGCATGATCTTTCTCGTCCTCTAGAACATGCCTTGTCTATGCAACAAAAGATAGGACTTGATATATTCTGTATTCTAGATCATAATGGGCTTCACCCTGGGTTTCTTATTCACTAACTTCAATGTCACCTCTGGCCAAGTAAGGAGCTCAGGATCGGGCTCTTGCTGTATATTTCTTCATATTTGTTAATACTATGCTTCCAAAAATATTACAAACACAATGTAGGATATCAGATAAATCTGAAAATTTACAGTTAGTGGGACAGGGGAAAAAAACAGCAAATATGCACTTGCAGTGTGATATAGTAACAGAAAAGGCCAATGCAATTTTCTACTACATAAATAGTCCTCTAAATGTCTTTGGTAAACACCCAGATGTAATGTTGCATTCAATTCTAAGAACTAGATTACCAAATAAATAAAATAACAGGGGCAAACAGGAAAGAAGTTCAGCGAAGAACAAAATATACCAGGAAACTTATGAGGAACTAACTTATGATTAAAAAGATTGAAAGAGTTAAATTCATATAAATTGACTAATATACAATTAAGGGGTGGAGGAGTGCTAGAGACATGTTATTAGCCTAATGAGTATCAAGAAAAATGTCCAATTACGAGGTAGAATCTCCTCCTTAGAGAAATGATGGAAACTTCCATTCCTTGAGATATGAATCTCATGATATTTGGTGCTTTTCTTCAAGTTCCAGCTCCTGGAGTCAAGTGATTTTATGAAAATCTCAGCTTTTGTTTTAAAAGAAAGACAGGAGGAGGAAAAAAGGCTCAAAATCCAACAAAGAAAAAACTATTTTTTAAAAAAAGTTTCATGATTTTTAAGGCAATATCATTATTGTTTGGGGTTTGATTCATGATTTTGAGCATCTAGCATTGTAACAGATATCCTACACTAAACTCGACAAAAATACTAGAAAATGTACAAAACAATTCTGCATGATTGGGGATGGAGAGAGAAACATGACAAGAGATTTTTTTTATCTTTAACTTTTATGATCACAACATATTCCAAGGGTGCCAAACTGCAGCTCTTGAGCCACATGCGGCACTTTTACAGTTAAACTGCGGCTCCCTCCATTCCTCCTCCATTCTCTACCTACCAGACTGTGGTGGGGAGCTTGGGGCTTCTGCCCTGTGGCACCGGAGGGGGGGGGGCACAACGGGGCTTCTGCTAGAGACAACTGATGCCTACCAAGGGGGGGGGGGTGTCACAATTTAAAGGTTTGCCCCTCCCAACAGCTTAAGTCTTGCCCTTAGCTCACCCTCAACAGCCCCTCCCCGCAGGTTCCAGGTGGTAGCTCTGCATAGAGAGGCCACTGCAAACAGCTGGAAGCTGCAGGGAGGGGCTGCTGTTTTAGCTCCTTGGGAGAGGCAGCAGCAAAAGCAGAGACTCTCCCAACAGCGCCCCACTGTTTGCCACTGCTTCTCCCCATGGCCACAGCTCCCAGCTTGCTGGCTCCACCAGTTGCTGTGCAGAGAGGGGATCTGGTAGCACCATGTGATCGAGTGGGGCCAGCAAACCCTGGCAAAAATCGGAGGGGACCATGTGCTCCTCCACCCGTCCCCTCTGGCTTCTGCCCAGCAGGGAGGAGGGTCTTGGAGCTTCAGTTCCGTGGGGCGCACCTGCCGGAGCCTCAGCAGGAGCAGGGCTGAGACCCCGAGCCCAGGCTGAAGCCCCAAGACCCCCGTCCCTGCAGGGCTGAAGCTCTAACCCCACCACTCCGCACTGGGGCTGAAGCTGTCTCATTGAAGAAAAAAAATATTTTCTACATGACGACATTGGTCAAATAGGGAGGGTATTAATGGTTATTCCATATTCCTTTCTCATTGCTACTAAAGGAGAAAGAGAGGAGGATGAGCTGCAGCATATGATTATTTTTATGATTTGTATTGTATGATCCAATCAAAATGAGGCATTGTATGAAGATGGTAACATAAAACATTTCATTGTTTGATTCTTCCACAATGCTAATACACTTGCTTGTCTCCTATAAGAAAACATTTATAAATATTTGGTTTGTTACATTAACCTAACCAGCAGAAGCTAAATGAACACTACCCAAACTGTGGGAATAAATGACTGTAATAAAGATGATGGGCATTAATCTCACTGGCTACTTCAATATAATTCTTTCACTAACCAAGGGAGACATCAAGGGAAACATTAGTTCTATGGTTCAGTGATTTTAAAGACAGCAGTCAATATAAGTAATTACAGAATAATAAACTAATTTCTATTGATTTTTGTCTACAGACATGATGCAGACTGACATGTGCAGTGCAGTGTTAAATTTAAAATAAATATTTAAGTTATACAAGGTGTCCAACAAGGATGCTACTCCCTAGTGAGTCTTTACTCATTATACAGCTATATTGTGCACAGAATTTGGTATCGTCCAAAAATGGAACACTCAAAATTAAGACCAACACACTGAATGATCATTTTTAAGCAAGTTTTTCATCTCTCTCCTGCACTAATAAACTTGTATATTATATGCACACTATAAAAAGAAACACCGATGTTGAAATTAAACCAATGGCTTATGGCCAGCTGATCTAGAAGCTATGCAAACAGTATGAGGAATGCTTGAGTTCTTTCCATCTCAGGTTGTTCAGGGCTGAAGACTGCTACATACTATGCACCTCATGCTCTGCAGTAACCTCTATGTAAAGTTAGTGGTCTGAGTACAATTTTCCTCAGCCTGAAGGACTGACCGGATGTGGGTGTGGGTGCGATGGTAAAGTAATTTAACAGAGTATTCAGGGTGAGAAGAGAGTTCTTGTGAGCTCTCAGGAGTAACTTTCCTCCAGGGACAATTTATGAGGTGCACCACTGGAACTCAGTATTGTTCATTCATTGTATAAACTTAAATTTAAGACAAAAAGCTCTTTGATTACCTCTATTTTCTCTGTGCTTAATCATCATAGGTAAACTGCTCTTTTTTGTATACAATTTTTCAGTCCATCACTGCCCTTTTTTAACTTGTTTTTTCCTTTGCCAACATTACTGACACTGCTTTCAAAACAGCGATTAGCATTTGCCTGTTCATGGAGCTCAACAATTTCTTCTTTTAAAGAGCAAGCATAAACATTCCTTTTAGTATACACAAAAAAACAACAACAATCAATGGATGGAGAGCACCTTATAAATGGGTTAAACCCTCCCCATGTTTTCTCACACAAGCAATTAAAATGAACATGAAGAGAAGACGCAAATAATGCATAAAACCTGAGATGGGGGGAAAGGAAACAAGTTGAAATAGTGCAATTACCTCAAATTAAGGTTAACATTGAGATCTTTTCAAACTAAAAACAGCTTTCTATTGTGCTTGTATTGAATGGCTACAATTAAATGACAAAACCATTTAATGTAGGTTTTTATGCAGCTGTTAGTCTTATTTCCTCCGCCCAAAGTTACAGGGTCAAGTTTGTGCTCAGATACATGGGTGCAACTCCCAGTCACTTAAGTGAAAATTACACTCGTGCTCCAACAGAAGAATTTGGCCAATCTTTACAGCATTTTCTAGGACATGTAATAATCAGATTGGAGTCATGATTCCTCATACAACGTTATTTACTACTACACCCGTCTCACCAACGTCACCCTCACCAGGAATGCGACCTTCCATGACAGATGGGAAAGGGAGCAGGAACCCAAAGGTTCAGAGTGAACCTAGAGAGGACCAAGTTAAGATCCCACTGCAGGATGGGAGCCCGCACCTGCGGAAAGAATCTCTCCAGCCCTCTCAAGAATCTGACCGTCATGTCATGGGAGAACACTGTCTGTCCTTGGATTGGCAGGTGAAAAGTGGAGATGGCCACAAGATGCACTCTAATGGAAGAGTGCGCCAGGCATTGGTTCCTCAAGTGGAGCAGGTAGTCCAGGACAGCCTGTATGGAGGAACGTGAGGGAGAAATGCCACATTAGGATGCCCACTGGGAAAACCTCATCCACTTGGCCAGGTAAGTCAGTCTATTTGAGGGCTTCCTACTTTCTAAGAGGACCTGTTGGAATCCTTCCAAACAGGTCTGCTCCTCCAGGTTCAGTCATTCAGCATCCATGCTGAGAGGTGGAGGAACCCGAGGTTGGGGTGTAAGAGCCAACTGTGGTCCTGCCACAGCAAGTCCAGTTGGTGGGACAGGGGCCGGGGAGGGGCTGCTGACAGGCTCATGAGCGTGCCAAACCAATGCTGTCGAGGCCACACGGGGGCGATCGTGATAACCTGTGCCTGGTCTCTCTTGATCTTTGCCAAGGCTCTGCTGATGAGTGGTATTGGAGGGAATGCGTACATCAGGCTCTCTGATCACAACAGGAGGAAGGCATCGGAGAGGGAGTCCTTGCTCAGATCCTGTCGAGAACAAAACTGGTGGCATTTCCTGTTCTGTCTGGTAGTAAATAGGTCCACTTGGGAAGTTCCCCACCTTTGGAAGATCATGCAGGCTACCTCTAGATATTCCAAGGGTGGAGCGACCACTTGTGGTCTAGATGGAGCGACCACTTGTGGTGAGAGAAGAAGTCCCTGCTGAGTTGGTCTGCCAGCGTATTACTGATGCCGGGAAGGTGACAAGCTTCCAGGTGGATTTCGTGGCTGATGCAGAAGGCCCACAGACGGAGTGCCTCCTGACAGAGAGCTGACAAGCACACACCCCCTTGCCTGTTGATGTAGTACATTGAGGCTTTGTTGTCCATCAGGACTCTTATCACCTTGCTCAACTGGTGGGGCAAGAAGACTCTGCACGCCAGCCAGACTGCTTGGAGCTCTTTGACGTTTATGTGTAACCGTGCCTCCTCCAGGGACCACATTCTTGTGTCTGAAGGTTGCCGAGATGTGCCCCACAGCCAAGGTCTGAGGCATCTGACACCAACTCGATAGAATGAGGCGGGTTGTAGAACAGAACCCCCTCCAGGACTGTCCTGTGGTTGGTCCACCATCTCAACGAGGTAAGTATCAACTGGGGAATGGTAACAATCTGCTCCAGGAGGTCTTGGGACTGGGAATAGACCATCACCAGCCATTGTTGCAGGGGCCGCATCCGGAGCCTGGCATGATGGACCACGCAAGTGCATACTGCCATATGGCCCAGAAGGTGCAGACAGACCCTGGCTGTAATCAGAGGGAACGCGGAGACTTCTGCGATGAGTTTGGCCAATGTGTGGCACTTTTCCAGCGGCAGGAATGCTCTGGCACAGGTAGTGTCAAGGACCACTCCAATGAACTCTTATCCTCTGCACTGCTGCTAACGTCGACTTCTTGTCATTCGCCAGTAGGCCCAGAGAGCAGCATGTGGCTTGAAGCACCGGGACATACCTTTGGATTTGAGACCTGGAGCCGCCCTTGACGAGCCAATCGTCGAGGTACGGGTAGATCTGGATACCCCCAGTGCCTGAGGTAAGTCGCTACCACCGACATGCACTTGGTAAACACCCATGGTGTTGTCGCCAGGCTGAACAGGACCACCATAAACTGGTAGTGATGAGGCCCACCATATACTGGAGGAAGCGTCTGTGTGCTTGAAAGACTGCTATGTAGAAGTATACATTCTTCTAGTTGAGGGTGGCATACCAGTCTCCCAGATCCAGGGAGGGGATAACAGAAGCCAGAGAGACTATGCAGAACTTTATCTTCTGTAGGTACGTGTTGAGGTCTCGCAGGTCCAGGATGGGCTGTAGACCACGCTTGTCCTTTGAGATTAAAAAGTACTCAGAATAGAACCCTTTGTTCTTGTACTCAAGAGGAACTTCTTCCACTGCACCCAGCTGTAGTAACCCCTTTACCTCCAACATGAGGAGACTCTTGTGAGAGGGGTTCCCCTGAAGAGGGACCTGGAAGATGGTTGGGAAGTGTGAGGGTAAAAAGGAACTGGCGGGTATAACCTGTTGCACAGTGCTGAGGACCCAGCAGTCCAAGCCGGGAGGAAAGGTGAAAGGCAGTCGAAGAACACTGGGAAAGATGGATCGGGGGAACAGTCTGGTAGGTCACCCTCAGGCACACCCTCAATATGACCATTTGGGCCCCTGCTTATTACAGCTCTAGCCCAAGTGGGCAGAGGGTGGAGGTGGGCGGCGCTTGTAACCCTTGACTCATTTATGGGGCTGGCCCTGCTGAGGCTGGCTCCCCTGCTGCGGTTTGAACCGCTTATGCGCCAGGGCTGGGACATGGAGACCCAGGGTTTTCAGGGTGGTTCGGGAGTCCTTGATGCCATGCAATTTGCTGTCTGTTTGCGCTGCAAATAGGCCCCCTCCGTCGAAGGGCAGGTCCCAAAATGACTGATAGGCCTCGGTGGACAACCCATGGAGATAGCGGAAGCCATGGTATGGGCAGCAGCATCAACAGCATCTGATGCCGTCTGGAGGGCTGTCCTGGCCATAGTTGTGCCCTCATCAAGGATCGCTCGGAACTCCTCTTGGAAGCCTCGGGGAGCAACCCTTCAAACTTGGCCATAGCTTGCCACATATTGAAGTCACATTAGACAAGGAGGGCTAGATGGTTGGCTACTCTCCGCTGAAGACTGGAAGACTAATAAACTTTATGTCCAGAAAGATCCAGCCTCCTCGCGTCTTTATTTTTTGGGGTGGCCCTGGGTTGCCCTTGTGTTTAACCGCCTCGACCACAAGGGAACTGGGGGCTTAGTGATTTTGGAAATCCCTTCATGAGGGGGTAGGGCCACCCTGGCGGGAGCCGAGAAACAAAGAACATCAAACAGAGTCCGAGGGCTCTTCCAATTCCTCTGCATGAAGCCCCAGGTTAGAAGCGACCCTATTCAAAAGTTCCTGGTGCACCTTGGCATCATCCTGAGGAACTGGGTGAGAGGCCACATGATAGCCTTATCTGGTGATGACGAGGATGATGCTAATGCTGCAGAAAGCTCCACGTCTATTGGTGGTCCAGCAGCTTGCTCCCCTGGGTCCTCCTGAACCTGTGGGGTCTTACCCCCTAAAGCTCCAAGCACCGGAGGGGGACAGGATACCGAGGCTCCTGACACTGGGAAGGTTGGGTGAACCCCTAGGGGTTCCATGGGTACCATGGTGAAGGCCACTGTGTTTGGAGCCATGGGGCAGGTTTCGGTGCTGATAATGTAGTCGATACCACCAGTTCCGGGGCTTGTCCCGCAGTCAAGGAATCTTGCTCCGAGCCGGAGCTACTAGCGGAGTGGTAGGTACCAGGCAACCAGGATCGTGCTGAGTGGTGGGTCTCTTCCAATCTTTGCCAATCACTGCATCCTGAAGCTGACCTGTCCGAGTGAGATTGCTTTGGTTGGGCTCTCTGGCACCGATGGCGTACAGTGGATCTGCATCAGATCGGTCCCAGGATTGGTACCAGGTTCTTGGAGACTGTCGGGACCAGTCCCAGAATTATCAGTGGTGGTGCTGAGCTGCCCGGAATGGGTTGTGGCTCGCCGCCAGCCCTCTCCTTTCCCTAACAGGAGATCTTCTCCTCAGTCTTTTTTGGCTTCTTCACTGGAGCCGTGGAGGTGCTGGCTTGTGGACGGCGTCAGGCGGACCACTGCTCTGGTGCCGGAGTGAGTGCCGACTGCATCAGGAGCGCTTTCAGGCGGATATCGCGCTCCTTCTTCGTCCTGTGTTTGAAGGACTTGCAGATACGGCACTTGTAACTTATGTGCCCTTCACCTAAGCACCTTAGGCAGCTGGTATGTAGATCACTGATGGGCTTAGGCCGCTTGCAGCGATCACAGGGCTTCAAGCCTGGGGACTAGGGCATGCCCGGTCCCCTGGCTGAGTTCTGTTCGGGACTAATGAAGAGTTGAGAACTACTACTAAGGGTAACTAAGAACAACTAAGTACAACTGTATTACAGGTTTTCAAAGTTCGCAAGAACTGAAAATAAAACAACACTAGCCGAAGCAGCAGAGGTTCCAGCACTGTCACTGGTGGCAAGAAGGAACTGAGGGTCTGCAGGGAGAGCCGGTGCCGCCCCTTATATTGCACCATGCGGGCACCACTCCATAGGGCGCCAGAGCCGGTCCCCTAAGGATACTGCTAAGTGAAAAACTTCCAGCACTGGTGCATGTGGCAAGCACACACACCTAATATGGAATGGACATGAGCAAGGACTCAAAGAATTATTATCAGTATATTCAGCTTAGTCACTTTCAGAGTGCATTAGTTAGCCAATTAGATGCTATAAAAAGATCATTCACATATCAGTTACTAATTAAATTGAATCTGAAATGAGTGACAATGGTCTCAATTCTGTACAACTGCTTTAGATCTCAAATACAAAATTCATAAGTGGCAGGACTCATTTCAGCAAACTAGTGACATCTCAGCATGTTTAGCATAGCTGTTGCACTGGTCTTATAAGAGCACTTTTTGCAGGAAAAAAAAACACATACTATGGCATTCTTGTACATCATACTAGGTTGCCCACATATATAGCTGCTCTGAACCAGTAGGATAGCACAAAGCAGGGGCGGCTCCAGGCCCCAGCACGCCAAGCGCGTGCTTGGGGCGGCAAGCCGCGGGGGGCACTCTGCCAGTCGCCGGGAGGGCAGCAGGCAGGCAGCCTTCCGCGGCATGCCTGCGGAGGGTCCGCTGGTCCCGCGGCTCTGGTGGGCGACCGGCAGAGCGCCCCCCGCAGCATGCCGCCGTGCTTGGGGCGGCAAAATGTCTAGAGCCGCCCCTGGCACAAAGGAAAATAATCCTCAAAAGATGGGTTAGATCTACCCTGCATACTTGAGGATATGAGGACTAAGCAACAAATGCAAATGTTTTTGCACATACCACAACTTTATCTCCAGCTGAGAAATATAAAATCACTATGATGGCAGAACCATGTTACACCCAAGATGTGGACTAAAAGTAATGGGATTTTGCTCAGTTAGAGAATGACTTATCTAGAAGAGAAAGTATAAGACTTTTACAAAATATGGAACTTGTTTCTAGCGAACTGTAAAAAGATTACAGTATCTCTGGTAACACACAAACTGTGAAATTAGAATAATCACAACATTGTATACATAGTGGCCCACACCATTGTGTCTAAGAAGTTTTTGTATGTTTCTTTTTACTCTGTATATATGCAGTGGCGGCTCCAGGCCCCCAGCACGCCAAGCACGTGCTTGGGGCGGCAAGCCGCGGGGGGCGCTCTGCCAGTGCTGCGAGGGCGGCAGGCAGGCTGCCTCCGGCGGTTTGCCTGCGGAGGGTCCGCTGGTCCCGTGGCTTCGGAGGACCTCCCGCAGGCACCGAAGCCGCAGGACCAGCGGACCCTCCACAGGCAAACCGCCGGAGGCAGCCTGCCTGCCGTGCTTGGGGCGGCAAAATCCCTAGAGCCGCCCCTGTATATATGAAACACTGGCTCACCGGTGTCCTACTGGAACAATGTATAGCATAACTTAAGTTTATCTGACATTTGAAGTTTTTCATGATATACCTACGATTTACACTGGGTATGGTGAAAGGCTATAGCTGTACTGTGTGTTCATTTTTTCAAAACTGAATAGAAATGAATAAAATACTATCCATTTATGGCTGTGTTTCAAGAACTTTAATGACAAGTGATTATCAAGATTTAACCATAATGGATAATCAACCTTTCGTATTTTTTAAAATATACTCATTGCCCCAGAAGTACAACCAGTCATTCTTCAAGGGTTGAGATATACCGTATTGTCCCGAGTATAGGCCGCACTTTTTCCCCCTAATGTACCGGTAAGCCTAAACTAGCTTCTGCTTGAGTAATATAGAACCATACATTTAACCCAGTTGTAAAATTTCCAGGTCTATACACTGTATAAATGAAGTTTATAAGAATACATCAGGGGACTGTCACATACCCTTTAACAGACTGCAGCCCTGTGTTATTGTAATTCTCATATGACCTTCTAACAATAAATTTGGACATGAGCTATGTTAGGGCAGGTCTACACTAAGAGCGGGGGTCGAACTAGGGTACGCAAGTTCAGCGACGTGAATAGCGTAGCTGAATTCGAAGTACCCTAGTTCGAACTACTCACCCATCCAGACGCCGCGGAATCGAAGTCCGCCGCTCCAAGGTCGACTCCGCCACCGCCTTTTGCAGTGGTGGAGTACCGGAGTCGACCCCGGCGCTTCCGGAGTTCGAACTATCGCGTCCAGATTAGACGCGATAGTTCGAACTCCGAGAAGTCGAACTCACCGCATCGACCCGGCTGGTAAGTGTAGACTAGCCCTTAGTGAATTATTTCTGGTGGCCATTGGAGGTATTGCTGTTACTTGTATGATCTATTGATTAGAATTCTTTTTGCCAAGAAAAAAGAATAACAAATCTGCTGAGGGGGCCAAATTCTATTCTTAGCTATATTGCTTTAAATTCAAAGCAGCTCTATCTATACTAAATGCCTTACACTAGTTTTCCAGCACTGTAAATGAGAGCAGAGAACCTATCCCAAATAAAATATACCTAATAATCTGAAGTACGTATTTATCTATTATAACAGAGTATTTAATTACACAATCGCAGCATACTAAATAATCTACTCTTATCCAATTTCCAATCACTTCAGTGGGACAGGTTAGGACACCGCAATTCTGAATTGCAACTGTTTATGCTTTCATAAACTAATTGGACTAATATACATTTCCGAATGCACTTGTATGTTTTCAATTCATTTTGGTTTGTTTTACTATTAGCTTTAAATTTCATATGCTAATGGAAAGCCAAAAAGCCAAAATGTGGCTGTCCAATGAAGCAGTGTTCACCACGAGTAAAACTTTTAAGAGTGCATGTGAAAGTGCTGTATTACAGTAAGATGATCTCAAAATCCTCTCTTTCCTTTCAGCATAAAATGGCAAAATGTATTCTGAAGTCAACAAACATTCATGTGAACAGGAAAGAAGCGGTCTTCCCTCAAAGTTAAGTCATTCATATAAATAAGATATCATGATGCAACTTGTTTCCTTACCAATTACTGTGTAGAAACCTACAGGGTATGAGTATATAGCATCTCAGTGTGAGAATCCCAGTCCAGGTCAAAAGACTCAGGGAAGCAGGGCTCACGCTAGCACTTTAAAAATAGTGGCATAGCCAGTGTTTTGAAGTTGTGCCATGGGCTAGAACTTGAGCTTTGAAGCCATCCCCTCCCTAGGCTTTTGAGCCAGAGCCTCAGGCTGAGCCACAACTTCAAAGCACTGTGTCTACACAGCTATTTTTACAGCACTAGCTGAACCCGCTAGCCAGTCTTTTGACCCAGGCTGTGAAGCTCACTCCAAAATGCTGTGCGGACATACTCTTTGCGCCTCGCTTTGGTAAGAAACAATAGCCAACAAAATGTTCACTTTAGATATTACTACTAAGATAAATGATCCCTTAATATACAAAATACATGTTTCTTTCGTATTTCTAAGGGATGATTAAAAAAATTAGGAAGTTTCCTGTGCAGGAAAGAAAGCCTGAGGTTTTAATTACCCTCCCCCCCTCCAAAAAAAGAAGCCTCTAAAATTAAGTGAATATACCAACTTCAAATTTAAACGTAGACATGAGATAACCAGTTAAGGACAGTTTCACAACATTGTTGTTCAGTTATATGATCTAAATATACACCACCAACCAGGAAATGTAGTTCAAACACATTTTTAAAAGATAAGCAGCTTCCTTTATACATCATTAATATATAATCAGAATAAATATTATCTTGTTTATGCATTCACCCTGACTAATTTTTTAGGTTTGACTTCACAAAATCAAAAAGTTTACAAAATGTTATAGCTATTTAAAGAGTAATAGTACTGGAACTATCAGCAATAAAATGGAAGTTTTATTGTAGGACCAGAGGATTATTCACTTGTTTTGGGTTTTTGTCCCAGTATAGCTGCAAAAGAAAATTCATGAAACCAGCTACCCTTCATTTTGCAACAAACTCTTTAAAAACATGCATGGTAACAGGAATCCCTACTACCTACAATAGCTGTCCTATTCCTTAAGCCAGCCTTACAAGACTTCAGTGAACATCTACCAGTCTAGACAAAATCCACTTCCCAATCCTTACCATGATTATAGAAAAAATTAATGAGAATTAACCCAATCTTTAAAAAACACGTATATGCTCTTCAGGTGAGTGAGCAAGTAGAATTTTCCGAGGCTAGAGAACTCCTCTCAAAATGGCACAGCAGCAGGTATTGAACAGGATTTTTAAAACTGCTTTGTACTAAGTAGTATAGGATAAGCTTTCAGTTCTTTAGTCTTAGTCTATAATTTATTTTCTTCCAATTTAGAAAATTAAGGAGCACTTAGATTCCAAGTACCCTGCCAATTATTTAAAAAAAAAATTCACAAAATCAAAAACAAATTTCAATCACCCCTTCTACCAACCAGTAGCTGTAAATGAACACACCCCAACACGTAGGCCAGCACGCTCCCTTCAGTCTCCCCAAAATACCAGGAAAAGCAAATAGTGCTTGTAGTGTGTGCCCTGAAAATCAATAAGCAAAACCAGCTATCTGAGACCAGAGGCAGGAAGGCATTCCAGAGGCCTAGGGTTCTTTGGAGAAAATCTTGCCAGCATCCCCATGAGGTGGAACACAGAGCGAACCAGCATCAGTGTCACTGCTAACCACACCAGTAGCAGTGCATCATGGGGATAGAAAGGTAGACCTTCAAGCAGAGTTATGACTGGCTTTTTTGAGCATTATAAAGGTCCAAACCAACATCTTAAAATCTATCTGGAAGCTCACAGGTAACCAGAGTAAATCTTTCAGCACAGGTTTCGTATTCTTTACAAGACACTCTGATTACCAAGTGGTCAGTCAACTCAAGCAACAGCTTCAGTTTCCAAATCAATGTAAAATTTAACCACATGGATGATCCACATCCAAAAGATAAGGCTGCACCTCTTTCTAGCCAGGCGTAGATGGTGAAACACCTTCTTAACCCTGCTAATATCCGATTCTCTAAACCGGCATTTACAAAACTGTGGGTTGTGCCCTAAAAGGTAACAAGGAGGTCGCAAGACTCTTGTGGTTCCCATCCCACAGGGCTGGCTCCCCACTCCCCGTTGTTACCTGGTTCCTGGCACATGGGGTCCCAACACCATTCACTCAAATTTGGCCCAGCCTTCCCCATCAAGGAGACCAGGACAAATCTGAGCAGTACTGTGACAGGAATCCATATGCTGGTGCCAGGTTGCAATACCCATAGCAGAGCCATCCCCCGGGGACAGGAGCCAGTCAGTGGGGGGTCAGTATAGGGTGGGGTCACTCTGCATCTCCTGCATGGCCTCCTAACCCCTGGGGCTGCATCTGATCCTCCCAGGCCTCTCCACCTGGGGGCAAGATCCAACCTGTTTTAGCCACTTAAAATGTTGAGACATCCCCATCTCTGAAACACCTGAGGATTCCATTAACAGAGGTGAGCCTGAAGGGTGTCGCAGCATGAAAAAGTTTGAGAACTACTACTCTGAACACAGCAGTTGGTCTAGCTAGAACTCTAAGAACCTAAGTTATAAACTCTGATTGCCAAAGGTGGTTGAATACCATCAACCTTAGGGGCAGTAACTTCTGTTTTTTCTGCTAAACTCAGTTTTATTTTTACTTCTTCCACCCCCACATCTTAATTCCTGTTGAGTCCTATCTGAAATACAGATGAGCTCTCTGCGGCAGGGACTGTCATCTCTGTTTCTTGTCCATATAGTACCTAGCATAACTGGATCCTTGATTAGGATTCCTAGATGTTTCTTGTCCATATAGTACCTAGCATAACTGGATCCTTGATTAGGATTCCTAGATGTTTCTGTAACATAAATAATGATATAACGGGAGGAGTCATCATTTAGTTTGCTAATGCAAGGGTCCTATGTAGAGGAAGTTGTTGCAAGCAGCAAGAAAGGCTGGCTTTCTGCTAGGATCAGCTCTTGGTGCAAAGTTGCTTCCTGGAAACCTGTCATTAGTGTGTGGGCTGAGATTTCTGGAAGAAGGGATTGTACGTATGCCATTTGCAAATGTCTCTCTTCCAAGACTCGTGTGCCATGTGAAAATAAAGCATGTTTCACTTAGAATTTCTCCTCCACTAGGAGCCAATCTGCAAGGCCCTGTAATTGTGCTACTGCTCAGCAGAGGGGCAACACTAGTGTCAAAAAGGACACACTGGTGACAATGGTAATAATGACATATGATCTCCATCAACTTGTGATTTTTCTCCCAACCTACCAGCAGTAGAAGTCTCTTTTTGATTAAGTTCCAGCTATATGACTTTAGAAATCAGTAGCTCTGAGACTCAGTGAAAAGTTAACTTTAAAAGCTAATAAATCAAGCAATTGTGTTATGATTGCTTTAAAAAACAAAAATCAGTAGCCATCTCTGTGCTTAAGCAATTATACCACTTCAGAACTCCTCATCAGAGCTTCTCTTGAGAAAGTCCACTGTATAGTATTTATTAAAGGTTTCAAACTGGATGAGAACAAGGGAAGGGTTGATTCCGCTGCAATTTCATTTCTCCGTCTAAATCTGGAGGCTGGTCAAGCAATTGCCTCTCTCCAGTTATAACTTAAGTATTGAAAAACCAATGTATCCCTTGTCTGTGTTATCAACACTTTAGGTTACAGTAGAACCACAGAGTTATGAACACCTCGGGAATGGAGGTTGTTCATAACTCTGAACAAAATGTTATGGTGGTTTTTCAAAAGTTTGCAACTGAACATTGACTTAATACAGCTTTGAAACTTTACTATGCAGAAGAAAAATGCTGCTTTTAACCATCCAAATTTAAACGAAACAAGCACAGAAACAGTTTCATTTCCTTGTCAATATTTTTAAAACTTTCCCTTTATTTATTTTTAGTAGTTTACGCTTAACACAGCACTGTACTATATTTGCTTTTTTATTTTATCTCTACTGCTGTCTGACTGCATACTTGCAGTTCCAAATGAGGGTGTGGTTGACTGGTCAGTTCATAATTCTGATGTTCGTAACTCTGAGATGCTACTGCACTGGAATTGAAAGTTTTAAAATTCCAATACACTTCTCACTATTTCAGATGGGTGTTTGTTTTGTTTTTTGATTAATTTTCTGCTGTTAATTTGTATCTTCATTTCATTGAGGACAGTGAAAAATCAGTGACACTAGTTTCACTTTCAAGTTTTCACTGTTCTAAAAGTTGGACTGCAAACACTACTGGGGAATATGAAAAACACCTATAAATTTCTATGGTTATATTTTGTAACTTTTTAAAAAACAAAACCTAAAATTTGAACCAAATTTGAGGTGATGTCGTCTCAGAGTATTCTTTCCAAGACCAATGCAGTAATTGACAATCTTATATTTCCACTGAATATACTGGATCTTGGATCTGATCCATAAAAGGTAGAGATAATTAAGGTATGTCTTCACAGCAATGTAAGCCCAGGGTTAGTAAAACTCAAGTTAGCAGATCCTCAAGTTAGTAGGTTTGTTTATCTAGGGCTTCAGAATCTACACCAGGGGTCGGCAACCTTTCAGAAGTGGTGTGCCGAGTCTTCATTTATTCACTCTAATTTAAGGTTTCGTGTGCCGGTAATACATTTTAACATTTTTAGAAGGTCTCTCTCTAGAAGTCTATAAACTATTGCTGTATGTAAAGTAAACAAGTTTTTTTAAATGTTTAAGAAGCTTCATTTAAAATTAAATTAAAATGGAGATCAGTTTAGTTGAGTGGTTCTTAACCTGGGGTGCATGCACCCCCTGGGGCAGGGACAGTGCAAGGATATTTTGCACCCTAGGCGAAACTTCCACCTTGCACCCCCACCCCCTTTGCACATCGGTTCATTGAGGGCAAATCTCAACAAGCCTTTATAGATCCCAGGGGCCAGCCATGCCCAGGGTCTGCACCCCAGACAAGGTTTCCCCCTTCCTGCACCCTGAGCACCCCTGGAAGATGCACAGCCTCCCCCCCCCCCCACGAGCCCTCCCCAGCCTACCCAGGTGGCCCCTGCCCCGAGTCCACTCACTGGCTTTGCCGGGCTTGGGCCGCTGCAGCAGCTCAGCAGGGAGGAGCTGCCTTCTGGAGGCACCAGAGAGCCAGAGCGTCCCACTTGCGGCAGCAGCGAGCCCCAGCCATGGAGGAGCCAGCACGGTACAGGGGGGCAGCAGCCCTGCAAAGGCGGCGGCGGTGCCCCCCTGCCCCGGCTGCAGCCCAGTCCCCCCCAGGGGCTCCTGCAGGCTGCAGTGGATGTATGTGAGTGCCAGCCCTCATGTGCCCCCCGGCTCCCCGCTCGCCTAGGGTTACCATATTTCAACAAAGAGGGGAGAGCCCTGCCCTAGCCCCGCCCCCATCCACTCCTTCCCACTTCCCACCCCGATTACCCCGGTCAGAACCCCAACCTCCCCCAGAACCCCACCCCCACCTAAGCCTCCCTGCTCCTTGTCCCCTGACTGACCCCTCCTGTGACCCCCCACCTAACTGCCCCCTAGGACCCTACCCCTACCTGTCCCCTGACTGCCCCAATCCTTATCCACCCCCACCCCAGACAGACCAACAGGGACCCCCACGCCCCATCCAACCACTCCCTGTCTCCTGACAGGATCCCCAGAACTCCCGACCCATCCAACCCTCCCCCTGCTCCCTGACTGCCCCCTGGGACTCCCCTTACCAGGCCCATGCCAGTCAGACGCTGGCTCCACGTGGAGGCAAAACTCCACGTGGAGTGCTGAGGCAGTGGGAAAGGGGAGCTGCGAGAGGGGCAGCAGCAGCGACGGCTCACACTTCCGGGAGCTGCAGAACCCGAGCGCAGTGATGGGGAAGCCGGGGGGGGGGGGGGGCGCACCTGCCTGGGCTGCAGGGGGGCTCCTGCATCAGATGCAGGAGGCAGTCCCTGTGCGCCCCCCCGATCCTCCGTCGCCGTGCTCGGGCTCTGCGGATCCCGGGAGCGTGAGCCGCTGCCACCGCCCCTCCCACAGCAGACTCAGGGCCCCGTGCCCCGGCGGCTCACACTCCTGTTGACAAGCAATCTCCTGAAGAGTCTTGCTGCTATGATTCTGTGTGCACCTCTTGGTAAAGGAAAGGGAACTTGTCACGGAGTGTCAGGAGGAAAACTGAAGGTCTTGGGGGTGGAGTACTGTCTCTTGCACACCACAATTCTTGCTGTCCATAAAGGGCTTCAAGTGCTGCTCCCTTACTCTGCCAAAACTGTGCTGAACAGCTTCACTTTTTAATAGTTGGGGGTCTCTCCCCCTATTGCTACCATGAAAGAGCCTGTGATCTAGACTTATTCCTATGTAGGCAGAGTGCCCCACAAAGGTTCCTAAAAAACAGGGCTTTGGAGAAGAGCCCGGAGCTGGAGCACAGAGCAGCTCTGGAGCTGCAGGTTTTTGCCTGGAGCTGGAGTGGAGCCGGAGCACAGCTCCAATGCCCTGCTAAAAACATCGCAATTTTTTTTAAATGGATCTATATTGGGCTATTACTGGGCCCCAACTACCCTTTTAAAGTGAAAGTAAAAAATAAAAATGAGGACAACCACCCTTGATTGTCATTTAAGAAGATTTCAAATGTAAGACTTACAAAATTCTATGACAGTAGTTTCTAAAAGAAACTGTACAGCATCACAAGAAGAATCAAAATGTAGTAATTTTTCGACTCCTCTCTGACCAGAAACTTGAACTTTATTTCTCAAGAGATATAAAAACAGAAAAAGAAAAATCTTAAAGGCAGACAAAAAAAACCCCAACTACTTAAATTTCTTTTGTCCAGCCCCACTTCCTTTAGCAAATGAGCTCAAATGGACTGTGAAACAGGCAGGGACAGACACTAATGTTTGGAACACACCATTATAAGAGCTGTGGCAAAAAAGAGTGTTGACAAACAGTCTGGAATAAAAAGAGTTAAAATTTGCCAACTGGTGATTTTTATTTGTGGGGTTTTTTTTGGTTATTTATTTGTTATTTTATTTGTTTTTATCTGTATAAATTTGAGCCCTTCCCTGGTCAGAGGATAACTGGAAGCAGAGCAGCACACCTTATGGTTGTTGAAAAATACTTTTGGTTGCTTACTTGAAAGAAAGATCAAGGACTCAAGCGCAGAGTTGATACAGGTGGATGAGGAGGAAAAATGTCTGAGGAGGGGACCCAGTGCAGGGAATGCCAGCCTTTGAAAATCTAGGAACGCTTCTAAACACAGCACTGTGGGTTTTCATGTTTATTGTATTTCAAAAAATTAATTTACCAATCAAATGTGTTCAGTTTACAAATACAATTTTTTTTCTAACTGCCAGCCCTACATTCTGAATATAGGATCAATCTCCCCAACTGTGTTCTCCTTCTCAAGTGTCATCTCCTGTAATAAATGTTCTGCAGGCCAAATTAGGCTATACCAGGGGTTGGCAACCTTTCAGAAGTGGTGTGCTGAGTCTTCATTTATTCACTCTAATTTAAGGTTTCAAGTGCCAGTAATACATTTTAACATTTTTAGAAGGTCTGTTTCTATAAGTCTATAATATATAACTAAACTATTGTTGTATGTAAAGTAAATAAGGTTTTTAAAATGTTTAAGAAGCTTCATTTAAAATTAAATTAAAATGCAGAGCCCCACGGACTGGTGGCCAGGACCCAGGCAATGTAAGTGCCACTGAAAATCAGCTCGTGTGCCGCCTTCGGCACATGTGCCATAGGTTGCCTACCCCTGGGCTATACTGACACTTGTGGAACTCCAAGAGCATTCAACAGGTTTGCAAAAATGTGACAGACTGGAATTTAGTAAGCAATTCTATTTATGGTGTAGAAAGATTCCAGCTCATACTCTAGGTTCTGCAGGGCTCAGGGAAGCAAAAAGCAATAAAAAACTATTTTTAACTCTAAAGCAAGCAGACATGACTGAATACACAAAAGGACCAGACCTGCAAAACAGCATGATGTAATTTATATATCCTCAACTCTTCAGAATCGAAATGTGCTTTCAACTGTTCTTCCCTGCTGTAGAGTCACAATATTAGAGTCGACCTTAAACTAATAAATCCAACTCAGTTGTGTGTCCAAGTGGTTTATGCAGTGCCCAACAGAGACTGGAGCTTGGAAAAGAGCAAGCTGGGTGAGACTTCAGACATGAAACTGAGGATATAGGTCGGGGTTCTCAAACTCGGGGTCGGGACTCCTCGGGGGGTCGTGAGCTGTCAACCTCCACCCCAAACCCCGCTTGCCTCCAGCATTTATAATGGTGTTAAATATATTAAAAAGTGTGTTAAAATTTATGAGGGGGTCGCACTCAGAGGCTTGCTGTGTGAAAGGGGTCACCAGTAAAAAAGTTTGAGACCCACGGATATAGGCTGAGTGCAAGAAATGGCAGAGATTATATTGAAATATTTGACTGAGTATGTCTGCTGTTTATTATCCATTACCAGAAGTAGTCTACAAGTGCCAAAAGTGCAGTTTCTGTAATTAGATTGACAAAAGTCAAGGAGATCAACTTGGTACTTCAGAATAATTTCCTCTGTGATCTCAACCCAACACAAACATGTGATACTGGCAGATAGTTACTTGGATTGTTAATATCAAGCACATTTCTTGAGACAAAGACACACAACAGCTTCCTCAAGAGAAGCCAGCACTCGTTAATGAATGCACTGAATCTCCACCAGAAGTGGACCCAGTCCTTCCCCACCGGTTTTCTCTAGTCAAGGACATGAATCTAAAGAAGAGGTGACAGGACAAAGTGCTAACATCTCTGATAACTTATTGAATGTCAGTGATCTAAACTCTGTTCAAAAAGCCTTGACATTTGTCTTTTCAAACATTTTCTCTGCAATTAAAGCAGTGCAGCCCAAATCTACACTGTTGGACACAATAAGAAGCACAATAAAGGTTACAATTGGTCACTGAGTACTAATACAGTCTGGTGTCATGGGTCACTTAATACTTTTGTTGCAAGAGAGAAAACATTGATGGTTTACAAAAAGATGCTTTAGTTTCCAGATGGGGTCAAGACGATATATTACCAGGTTCGTATGCTGGAGACCATCTGTGTAGATCTTTGTAATACAAAACGTGTTATCACACTAGTGACCAATATTTTTTCATTAATTCTACAAAGTAAAATGTGTCAGGTACAAGACTGTTTCATCATGGCTAAATCCTGAAATATTCATGTTTCCCAATTTTCTCTTCTAAAACACTTAACATTGACTCTATTCACCACAAAGTATCTTAGTCAGCAGGGCCGGCTCCAGACCCCAGCGCGCCAAGCAGGCGCGTGGGGCGGCATTGTCCTGGCAGGGCGGCATTTCGCTCCGGCGGACCTTCCGCAGTCATGCCTGCGGGAGGTCCACCGGAGCCCCGGGACGAGCGGACCTGCCGCAGGCATGACTGCGGAGGGTCCCCTCTTCCCATGGCTCCGCTTGAGCTCCCGCAGGCATGACTGCGGCGGGTGTGCTGGTCCCGCGGCTCGGACGGAGCTCCCGCAGGCATGCCTGCGGATGCTCCACCGGAGCCACGGGACCACGGGACCGTCCGCAGCCACTTCTGCCCCGGCCGCGGGACCGGGGAAGGGCGGTGCGAGCGGCGCGGCGCGCCGCCCTGCTTGGGGCGGCGGAATTTCTAGAGCCGCCCCTGTTAGTCAGTGGGACTTGTCATCAGATACTTGTGAATAATGAATTCTGGCAACAATTTGTGTTTCATCGCACTTAAATGTATTATAAGCATCTAAGCTACCCAAAATCGAGAAAAACTGTGTAACTTTACTTCCACTAATTTTGCAACATCTCCAAATTGAAAAACAGATTACTGAGAAATTCACAGAAAGGCTTCATTTATTATGTTTTACAGAGTAAGCATTTTACCTATACCATATTTTCTACTAGCAGTACCTGAGGAATCAAAAAATTAAAATCCTCATAAGTTTTATTAAAGAATTCTGATACCCTGAGAAATTTAGTTATATGCGTCTGATATAACCAGCCTATTAAGTGCTTATTATGAGAAGCTAGGTTCCAGCACCTTCAGTAAAATTAGTGAAAAGGCTGACCTAATGAACATTCCTTATACTAAGGTGCTCTTGTTACAATTTATTGCCTTATAATGTGCTAGTTAAGAAAATATTTATTGTGAAACACATACGAATTTATTTCCTGATAATGTTAGTCAAAGAGAAGTGATTAACAAATTTGGATTTAGGAATTTCCAATGTATAATCCAGGAATGACAGCGATGAGTTTAACATAATATAGATATTTAACCAATCCAAGTTTATAACTCATAAATATGGTTCCTCAATGGATAATTTGTCAAATTACGAGCTGTTACTACATTTTGATATACTGTAGTTAATCACGTCACTGATTCTGCAACCAATTCACATGCCCAGTAAGACCAGAGTTATGATTTCTCAGATGTAACAAACATGCAACATGATATACAGTATACTAAAAGTACAAACCTTTTGACATGTGGGAAAACAAATAATTAGAAACTGAGACACAAGACTTCAGCTGACTAGGGGGTGCTCTTATCTCTAACAGACATTCTGCTGCTTCAGGTACATACCCTTTAACTGCCAGCCTTATTTGCTGGTTGTCACCGAGTCCCCGGGTGATGCTCTGGCACTGCTCCCCACGAAGCCAGTCAGGACTTTGGGAAACCTCCTCTCCCTTGGAGGAGACTGTCTTTAGGGCAAGAAGCTCACATGGCTTCACCTTCCTGGGTCTGACCTTGGAGCATTCAGCATCCCTCCGTACGCTTCCCACAGCAAGTCCGCCCAGGCGGGGTCCTGGGGAAACCAGAGGGTCCTGCCCGCACCCCCACTTCGCAGTCAGACGTGACTCTTAGCCAGCCAGTAAAACAGAGGTTTATTAGATGACAGGAACAGGGTCTAAAAAGAGCTTGTAGGTACAGAGAATGGGACCCCTCAGCCGGGTCCATTCTGGGGCCCAGCGAGTCAGACAACCCCATCTGTCCTCGCTTCCTGTCCCCAGCCAGCTCCCAACTCCAACCCCCTCCTGCCCCTCCTTTCTGGCCTTTGTCTCTTTCCCAGGCCAGGAGGTCACCTGATCTCTTTGTTCACCTTTAGCCATCCCCTTGCAGGGGGGAAGGGCCCCAGTCATTTGTTGCCAGGAGATAGAGTGTCAGCCATTTATGCATGCTGGAGACTTAAGAATGCATAGGGGAAACTGAGGCACCACATAGTATTCAGAGGAAACATTAACAACAGTCCCACTTCGTCACACTGATGTTTTTATCCTATGCTATTTTTTTTTGTTTTCTCACTTTTTAAGCACAAAACACTTCATTTATTTTTTGCACTTGGGCTTTTGATCTGCTTTTGTCCTTATTAACCTGTGCAACAGAAGCAAATTAAGATAGGCAATTACATATGAAGGGATTTTATTTTCTGAGGGGATGAGCACCTGCAGCTCATATCAACTTCAACTGTATTTGCAAGGACAGTAGAACCTCAGAGTTACAAACACCTCGGGAATGGAGGTTGTTCGTAACTCTGGAAAAAACACTATGGCTGTTCTTTCAAAAGTTTACAGCTGAACACTGACTTGAAAAATGCTGCTTTTAATCATCTTAATTTATCTGAAACAAGCCCAGAAACTTTCCTTATCTTGGCAATTTTTTTTTTAAATTTTCCCTTAATTTTTTTAGTAGTTTACATTGAACACAATACTGTACTGTGTTGTCCACCTCCCCCCACCCCTGGCAGCTGCCTGATTGTGTACTTCCGGTTCCAAATGAAGTGTGTGGTTGACCAGTCAGTTTGTAACTCTGGTGTTTGTAACTCTGAGGTTCTACTGTAAAATCAGGCCCAAAGTTTCTACAACTTATTAACCATCCAGAGCCAGCCTCTAAGGCAGTATACCAGACTAGGTGGACTTCCCATGTAGGCCCATTTCTACATTCTGAATACTGAAATATATATGTACAATAGTCAGTGTGTGAGAAAGATGTGAAAATATCTAATACACTGTGCATTCTTATAAACCTGACTTAGGAGCACTTAACACCACTGGATCGGCCAATTATGATATTATAATGAGTGGCTGGGAGCACCGTTTATTATTAAGGTTGCTCAACATTTCCCATTATAAGACACTGTTTTCAGTTGCTTATATCTTTGCCAAACTTTTAACCATTTCGCCTGAAATGTGCAACATCTGCCTCAGACTGATTTTTTTTTTTTTTTTTTTAATTTCAGTCAAAAAAGTTCAGTCATTTCTAAGAAAGAGGCTAGGAAAAAATACATTGTTTTGCCCATGTTAAAAAATTCTGGTGACTTTTTACTTAGAAAGCTCCAACACCTCCAATGCTCTGAATCAGGCATGTGAAACTTGGCAAGGGATAGGGTTAACAGATAGCAACTGTGAAAAAATGCGACGGGGTGGGGGTAATAGGTGCCTATATAAGAAAAACTCCCCAAAAATAGGACTGTCCTTTTAAAAAGGGACATCTGGTCACCCCAGCAACGGATGGCCTTTGTGTCAGAGATGTGTCTTTTGTTGTCTCTGTAAAAACCCACCCATATTTAGCCAAGTTATAAACCTTTGGAAAAATCACAAGTTATAAGCTTTTGAAAAAAATTTCAGTTTGCATATGTTCAGTAGAGACCTGGATTTTCGCAACTAAAATCTCTCAAGATTTCCATCCTCACTGAGCACGCTTCAGACTCCCACCGCTCCTAATGTTGACCAGATTGCATGTGTGCCATCATGACAGAGCAAGTGAGCATGCTGCAGCCCAGGGATACAGGGGCAAAGCCAAACTTCCCCTGTTAATTGCTGCACCAGGCCAGGGTAGGGCTAGACACCAGAACTGAGTGCAGGGAGACAATCACGGGCTTTCAATAACCCCCAGCTGTTCCCAAGAATGTGGAGGAGGAAACCGCCCACTAGCTAAATCCAAGACTAATTTCATTGGCCTTAAGAGAGAGACTACTTCAAAATGAATGTAAGACATGGATAAGAATAAGTGGATGGGACCATCCAATCTGGATGCATTGTTCAGTTTGTGGTGGTAAATAAGAGATGTCAAATACACAAAAATATCCACAGCAAGCCCCAATGCATATTTCATTGAGACGAGCTAATATCAACCAACAGTGATAGCTACGTTGTGCAGCAGAAAACAATAGTAGATTTTACTGATTTTTTTTAAATGTTCAGGTAATAGCTAACCCATGTGACCACATGATTATACTACAATTATTCTTGTCCTCTCCCCTCCATCTCATACTACATCACTCATGTATTACATACATCTTGTTTCCAGAAAAGTGAATGTATGAATAGCCATTTCTCCTCCAGAATTAAAAAGAAAGGTCTCAATTTCCTCTGCACAGTTTTGTGTTTATATCTGATTAATATATGTACTAACCCATAGTCTTAAAAAAATGTACAAAATTAGAATAGGAAATAAAAATGATCAATTGACACAATGCTGACTAAAAGACACTTCTCATCCCGACTCAACAGCTCACTCTCATTCCTGTAAAAATAACCCATAATACCTCATATTAGGATTATCAGATCCACGCTCTGGTGGACCACAAGAATGAGGTGAGTCCGATGCAGAGCTGAGGACCTCACAACACTCTGCCAGTAGCCCCACCAGTTTAAACCACGGACTTCATATGACTGCAATGGCTACACAATCACACAAGGAGAAAACAATTGAGCTAATCTGCCAGGGAAACATGCCCGTCATTACTACATTGTATTTTAAAGCAATAACTTTTATCCATTAGACTGGATTGTGCACACATGAATCCAGTGTATCCTGCAATTCATGAGTTAGTCATCATGCATGAACAATAGTGTATAAATATAATGGTTATTTCATACCCCAGTTTTCAGAGGAAGATAGGAATGGGCTTTTTGAATTTAGTTAATACAGTGTTAGCATTCCATAGTTAAACAAACAAAAAAAAAAAGACAGGGAAAAAATAAGATTCTCAAAGTGACATTTAAATCAGTCACATTGTACATGCTGTATATATTTACATAAACTACATTTAACAGTAGATGTGTAACTAATTTCCAAAATACAATATGGAGACAGTATGGATAAATGAGCATTATATGAGAACCTTAACATCTGCACCCCTTGACTTTTTGTTTAAATACATAATCTTAACACTGAACTATTATTATTAATATTGCTTTGCATTTCCTTGGCTTTTTAAAAGAAAACAAGACACATAAAAAGCTCATGCATTCTAGAATTTAAGTGATCTGAACCAGACTTTGTAGTACACACCTGATTTTGATTAGTTCTGGGGTTTAATTTTCATAACTCACTGATGTATGCAGTGTAGTTGTAGTGTCGGTCCCAGGATATTAAAGAGACCCAACTTCTGTCGGTGAAAGAGAGAGAACAAGGTTTTGAGCCACACAGAGCTCTTCTTCAGGAATGGAAAACCTGCACAACACTTTCAAAAGATGGGCCTGGGAGATGGAATTCATGACTCTGATAGACACTAAAAATCATGGACGGAATAGTCACACTGAATTTATGACTTATTGCCACATTCTGTAACCCGCTACCCCCTTTTTTTTTGGTCCTATGACTGTAGAAGTGTTACTGGGCCACTCTACCTTGAATGGTCCCTTAGAATATGTGCTAACTCCTTATGCTAAACAATCTGTTCCACCTTGCATTTAACTGTAACACTTGGCGTATATTTACACTGCAAAGAAAACCGCAGCTGGCCCATGCCAGCTGACTCTGGCTCCTGGGGCTTACGCTGTGGGGCTATTTCACTGCAGTATATGCTAACAGGCTCAGGCTGCAGCCCGAGCTCTGGGACTCTCTCCACCTCACAGGGTCCTAGAGCCAGGGCTCCAGCCTGAACTCAGAAGTCTACACTGCAATTAAATGGCCCCTTAGCCAGAGTCAGCTGGCACACTGCAGGTGTCTAATTGCTGTGTAGATATCCAGACATGAAGAAAAGCTCTGTGTAGCTCAAAAGCTTGTCTCTCTCTCACCAACAGAAGTTGGTCCAATAAAAGATATTACATCACCCTCTCTAATAACTCACTGTGGCAGAAGTGGCAAATTTAAAGCTTTGTGTTTTCTATTAATTTCAGTATAAAGACATTTTTCTGCAGCAGTGGGCTAAAAGAGCAACAATACATCTGGAAAATAAGTAGCTATAATGGTAGGAACTAAGGGTATATCTACACTGTTTTAAAACCAGCAGCAGCAAGGTGGAGCCCAAGTCTGACTATCTAGTTATATTTAGCACCATAGCGTGCAGCAGCGGCTCCAGGCACCAGCACAGCAAGCACATGCCTGGGGCGGCAAGCCGCGGGGGGGCACCCTGCTGGTCCCTGCGAGGGCAGCAGTCAGGCCGCCTTCGGCAGCTTGCCTGCTGGAGGTCTGCTGGTCCTGCGGATTCATCGGCAATTCGTTGGCGGATACGCCGAAGCCGCGGGACCGGCGGACCTCCCGCAGGCAAGCCGCTGAATCCGGGGGACTGGGGACCTCCCGCAGGCAAGCCACCAAAGGCAGCCAGCCTGCTGTGCTTCGGGCGGCAAAAAAGCTAGAGCCGCCCCTGACAGCGTGAGCCTGAGTCTGTAGACCTGGACTCTGAGGCTTTGGCTACACTTGCACTTCAAAGCGCTGCCGCGGCAGCGCTTTGAAGCGCTAAGTGTAGTCAAAGCGCCAGCGCTGGGAGAGAGCTCTCCCAGCGCTGTCCGTACTCCACCTCCCTGTGGGGAATAACGTACAGCGCTGGGAGCCGCGCTCCCAGCGCTGGGGCTTTGACCACACTGGCGCTTTGCAGCGCCGCAATTTGCAGCGCTGGGGAGGGTGTGTTTTCACACCCTGCTGCAGCGCTGCAAATTTGCAAGTGTAGCCAAGGCCGTAGACTTGCTGCCTCAGCTTTTAAAATGCAGTGCAGACATACCCTAATTTAAATTCTTACACATAGAGCTAAATCCTGTGAATCGATGCGACACTTGCACTCTGCCATTTGCAAATTGTTCGGGCAGGTCAAGCTGGGAAAGAATATCCTCGGATGTCACAAAGGGGATAGGGCTTCTTTAATAAGACATAACATTTTGGCATATGCTAATAGGGCCTGCTCAGCAGTGATTTTTCAAATCAGAACATTTTCATATTTTCTTTATTCTCAGTTCCTGTCACCTACCAACAAAAACTATGTGCATTTTTTTTTAGAATAGCAAGAAAAATTTTATATCTTGAAACTTTGAAGTTCTTCCCTCACCAATAACTCACTAACCAGTTTTGAGATTTTCCCTCCTGTTTTCCAATGAAATCACCTCTGAGCTGAGAACAATCATTGAAAGTTTCAACCCAAAGAAGAAATTTTCACGTTATGAACATGTGACAGACTTAAGCTTACATCAAGGCTTTCATTTTAACTACTACTTTTGTTAATACAATATATATATATATATAACCTTGTACTAGGATTATGTCATGAAATATGATTCTTCTCATTTTACATGCATATGGTGATCTTGTTAGGTTATGTTTTCTGATTCATCAAGGTATCATTTGAGAGTTTAATTTCTCACTCCTATTTTCAATTTTAAAAATTATCTAGAATATATTCCTTACAGTGAAATTCTTGATCCATGTGATTACATTAATCTGAAATAACAATATTAGAGTATAAGACAGGCACAATTTATAAACATTTTGATTTGCAGGATAACAAGTTTATCCTTTTTTCCCCCACCACCCACAAGTAATTACTGCATTTTTTTTTAGACTCTTACTCTATTACTACAGCATACCTAAAGCCTTGAAAGAACATTCTTAGAGGGAGAAGTGGAAGGAACAAGGAGAATAATGAAGATGACAACTGAGTGAACACTAGCACTAAACACAACTTTATCATTTTCAATTCAATTTGTAATCTTACAAACATCCTCAATCAGATCTGGTAGAACTTATTTGAGAGAAAGAAGTAGCTCAGTCTCCATGATATTTCAATCTTTTCATTAGTATCAAACTCTTTAGTGCACCATGAACAACCAAGAGTTTGGTAATGTGAACTCTTTTATAAGCAGAATGAAACAAGGCCATTAAATTCATTACATTCAAGCTTAACAGCATGAACCAATATAATTTTCAATAAGAGTTTCCACACTATGTCTGCTACATACTTTATGGAAATCTATTCAACTTTTTGTGAGGCATTTCTAGATTAATTTCTGCTTTTCTATGCATTTCAAAGTCACTGCATCTTACCTACATTGAATGTATGAATAAAATATTTCCATATAAAGTTTCTCCCATCATATCCTTCCAGTACTTTTCATCTCTAAATGTGTCTCATACACAGTACACCATTTCTGTGTACTGTATATTCTACTACATTACATACACATGCATGTCTATACACATTCACACTATCTGTAAAAACCTTTCTGAATTACTGGAGAGACTGAAAATTGTACTGCATAAACTGATAAAGCTGTAAGTATTAAGTAACAGCACTAACTGTTAGAAAATTAATTACAGTTTCCAAGGTTTTTCTTTTATAAGAACAGTCTACCAACTCTCATTTTTTGACACTTGAGACTCAGACTCATAAAATTTGCTGTTCTCACAAACAACAAAGAGTGGTTGCCTATGGGATTACAGCATGGTAAAAGTGTAGCTGACTCATGGGATCAATTATAAAGCACCAGTACTTATGGCTTTTGTTCACTCTAGTATTTTCACCAATGGTTTTACATTTTTAAGCAATTAGTGGGATGATCATATTATACATATTACCAAACTAGTTACTAAGGCATCCTCCCAGGCTAGAAAGCTACCACATTTTAGCACCACACACTACTGAACAAGCTTATCCCCACCATCTTCTATAATATAGGTCACTCAGTGTATACCTGATGTATGTTTTTGAAAAGTTAAGAAATACACAAGTGAAAAGTTGAAATAGAATGTTTATAAGCCTTAACCAAGACAGCGGTTTTAACATTTTTTAATTTAAAATTGAACAATTTAAAAGAATCAAGTGACGTATGTCTTTTCTAAACTAAAACACTATGAAATACAATCATTTAATAAAAATTTTAATATTGTCGCAGGTGCAACTTCCCCCGCCCCCAAATACCACCATTAAATACAATCATTACAGCAGATCAGCAATAAAAGAAGCAGCGCCAATTTAAAAGCAGTTAACTGTGACAGGTTATTCATAGAACAAACAGAATTTGCAATACTTACTGAATGTTTCTCCTGCTGGCCCATAACTCCATGGTTAGCTGGGATCGCTAGTGGTTTCATAATGAAGAAACATATGCTGAACTGAATTTACACATCATGTACCAATTTTTCATGGATGGAAAGTCACCCTCTATAGCATTAAATTACAAAAAGAAGGGGGGAGGAACCAAGCTGGAGCTTAAAGTGTCACTACCACTAAGCTCAAAAAACCTCTCACACTTGTAATACAGAAAAGCAATCCAAACAACAGCGTTCGTCTCCATTTTTGTAACACTGAAAGTCTAAGCATTTCAGGATGTAAGGAGTCTGATGAAGCCCTAAACATCCAGCATTCTTCCAGAGAACAAGATCATTCCCTGAGACTGAAGAATGGGAGGAAAAGAAAAAGGAGGAAAAAAAAAAAAGCTAAAATGGCTGACTGCACAGAGACTCCCTTAAAAAGGCTTAGTACGGTATTATCTTAGTCAGGTTGTCGGAACCAGCCTCCAGAATTCAGCCAAGCATTGTTAATAAACCTGTTTCATTTGCAATCACACACACACACACACCCTACACAGCACACCCCAAAAAATCAGGGCAGAGCATGTGCATAGGGACCTCCTCCCTGGCTGCTAATGATGCTGACAGAGTGGTGACCAGTGATCTCTGTTCCACTCAACTAACCAAGTTTGCACAATTAATCTTAGCAGCATGACATTGATGGACATTTAATTTCATGATGTCTGACCCTCACACTCAAGGCAAGCATGTCTACTACCGAGAGCCAGTAACAGAAATACAACACAGTTACACACACAGAAACCTAGAGAATCATGAGTCTGAATGTAATATGCCAATATAATTACGTTATTGTGCTTACTTTGGAAGACCATGGCTGCAGGCAGTTGGCATAGCAACGCACAAGGAAAGCCATTTCCTGGGTAGAAAGAATGCTTCCTTTTCTAAATAAAAAATTCCTCTTAGGATACAAACGGCATTGCTGCTTCCTGCAGAAAGCAAAGACACTGTAGTCTGTCTCTTAACCTGCACAGACAGGCACTCTCAATGCAGTTCTAGTGATGTAAGTCGATTTCTCTCTCTCTCCCTCCCTCTCCCTCTATACACGGAAATTTTGACTCAAATGGAAGACATTCCTTGAGGCTCACCCCCTCAAATACTTAAACCATTTCACCTCATTAAGGTAGAGATGGACAAGTCAGATAAAGTAACAAGCTCTTGCCTGTATTATATCAGCTTCTGTAGGTCAAGCAAGTCCCAGAGGGAAGGAATCCACTGAGAGCTCGCTCCAAAAGAGTATAACTGAAGACAGGGTGGTAATAAGGAGCAAGACTTACTTCAACACAAGCTCTCGACTAAATATGATTTTTCACCCGGTGAAGATAAAGAAATGTGTTAGACAACATCTTCTCTTTCCCACACCCAAACATAAAATTGCTGCAAAGCTGTAAAACATCTCTGTCAAGTATTTATAAACAGCACACTCGACAAGCTTTCATGGATTTTGAACAGTTTAAAGACTACTCCAACTGCAAATATCTATGGACTGGTATAGGTCATTTCCACAGATACCAATACCAATCTTTTTGGTACTTCTATATGGAGATTGAGTAATTTCCATTAAAACAATGGAGTGAACAATCCAGGAGATATAAAAAGACTAACTTTGACAGTTTCAATAATGTACTTCTTGTATGAAAATTACATTTTAAAATGGAGCAGTTTACCCAGAGACCCCCACAGACAACACATGACTTCCAGTTTTATATCTGCAGCATCGTGCTATAGAGAAGCTATAATGCAACAGGGAAAACACTCAAGCAATAAAATAAATATCATCTGCGTACAATACACATTTTTGGAGGGTCACAAACTGATGACAGTGGAGACCAAGTGATTGCCAACAAATAGAACCTGCTGCTCAGCCATTAAGCTGTCATGTTGCTAGAATTTGATCTCTGCTACACATTTACAATCAGAGACCATCACTGATGAACTAAACAAAGAACTTTTTTGCTGCTGCTCTTGTAAAAAAAAATATTATATATATATATGTAGTCTATGAAGCTAAAAGCTATTAAACATGCATAAGCACACATGAAACATGAATCCTGAAAAATATTAACATGTATTCTGCAGCTGTCTCCACCAAAATAACTCACCCTATGTTAATTAGTCTAACTTGCTACATAGTGATGATTTTCTGTACTGACACTGATTGCTGGCAAATTAGGCTAAACCAGGGGTCAGCAACCTTTCAGAAGTCGTGTGCCGAGTTTTCATTTATTCACTCTAATTTAAGGTTTCAAGTGCCGGTAATACATTTTAACGTTTTTAGAAGGTCTCTTTCTCTAAGTCTATAATATATAACTAAACTATTGTTGTATGTAAAATGTTTACGAAGCTTCATTTAAAATTAAATTAAAATGCAGAGCCCCCAGACCGGTGGCCAAGACCCGGGCATTATGAGTGCCACTGAAAATCAGCTTGTGTGCCGCCTTCGGCACGCGTGCCATAGGTTGCCTACCCCTGGGCTAAACACTTAGTGAAAATTAAGTTTAATAAAGAAGGATTCTGAGGCAACTAAGAGCCACAGTCTATTTGATAACATTATTGTAGGGAAAAATTATTTCATATCAGGCCCTTTTTAAAGGGAATATATTTACCTTTATTGGCCCGTCAAATATAGCACACATCTCCTTGATTTTCTAATATATACTAAGAGCAGTTCTTTTAAAGCTGAATTACATAAGTTCTTCTTGATACAACTGTTTTATAAACAAATTTCTGCAAGGGAAAAAGCGTGGGTATTTATACTATTTTGTAAATGGCTATAACATTCTTCAATAATTGACTAAGAATTTTAAAACGTTAAATTTAAGTTTCATTCTTGCAAATGCTGAGCATGAGCATTTGTAAATGAAGTTCTGCCCACTGATACTGTAAATTATCCAATTTATGAAACTTATAAAAAGTAAAACAAGATTATGAAGTAAAGCAAAAATATTACTTCTCGTCAAAGTAATTAAAAAAATACTTCTAGTTTGGCTTGGTGGCCTTGTGGTTAGTACCCTGCACTAACGTGAGTTTGGTAGTTCAACTCCTGTCTAGTAGGTGATGGGAACTCTGCCAAGGCAAAACATTTCATGCCTCGGTGAGGAAACAGTGCACCACAACTAGTTATATATTAAACTGTATGTGTACAAGGTACTTTACTATCTCACTTAGGAGCAAAACTGATGGTCCCCAAAAGAAGTCCAGCCTAGCCATCTGTGTTAAAACCCTTGAGAGAAATAGGAAAATAGGACCAAAAAAATTAGAAGGATGGGAGAAAGACAGGGAATTCTCATACTACCCCCTCCATATTATTTACAGAAAATTACCTTGTCACCAACAGCAAATCTCCACTCTCACATGAGAAAATAAAGGACTGACTTTATAAAAGGATAGGAAACATAACAGCCTAGCCAAATAGACCCATAGTTACTTAAGTGGTTTCAGTAGCTAACACTTCCATGGATTGCAAACCCGATAAGACTGTCGTCTCTTAAATTGGACAAAAACCTGTGTCACCGCCCTCACTGTAACTTAAACTAATAAAACAGTTGTTTACTGTTTCATGTACAGGGTATTTAACTATCTTTGGTAGTTACTTTGTTGCTTAACAACATGTATAAAACATAAGATATCAAGCCTCTTGTTTCTTTCTCTCCTTCTCCAAACCCATCTCCTGAATATCAAAGCATCTTCATATGGAGCAATTTTATCTACAATTGTTGTTAACAAAGTAATTAAAATCCTGTAATTACACTTTACATAAAATGATTAAGGCAGAAATCCAATCAACATTTTATAAGTTTTAAATCCTATTTCAAATATAATTGGAATTCATTAAAGGACCTCTTAAAAAGTTCACATACACTGGAAAGTATCCTGTCTTAGATAATTATGAATAGTTAAGTAAAATGCAACTTTGCTTTAATAAAAATTTTCAAAAGATGGCTAAAGAAGAAAGGGAGCCAAAAGCAACATTCAAGCCAAGTTTAGTTCCTAGTGTTTTGTTTTGTCATAAGGTAGTTATGAGTCTTTTAGTCATCCAATACGAGTTTTACAGTCCTCCTAGAAAAATTGCGTTCTGCAGAGAAATTTGAAAGAGATAAGTGGAAAGAATGGAAAATGAGGTCAGGGACAATATGCAATGCAGGTATGAGTGGGAAGAAAAGGAGACTTGTTAGTTAGGAGCAGACATTATCAACACACTAAATTTTCTGAATCTAAAATAGAATTTCCCTTTAACAAGATATCTGTTTTTTATCCTTTTCACCCATTTTGAAAATCTGCGGAACACCCAATAGTACTACATCATCTTAAATGAATGAATGGAAATTTTTCCTCTTTAATATAGTGAAAGGCAAAGGACCAGTGTAAAAATTTATTTTAAAAAAAAACTGTTTTGTTGGACACAAATTTCCTGGTGCGCATGGGAATATCAAACTATTTCTATACCATTTTTCTCTCTCCCACCTAGCCTTCCCCAACAATTTGTCTCCTAGGATATGGCTGATAGGAGTAAAAAGGAGCGGGGAGGGGGAGGGAGAAAGAAATTTGCTCTGAATGCTGCAATAAGGTACACATTTAAATGTCTCATATACCACACAGGTAGAGACCTGCAAATCTGTGGCTATCCACTTTATATCTGCAGATATCCACATCCGTGGACCATGTTTGTAGACTATGGATAGATGTGGATCCAAATTTTATATCTAGGAGCCCTGCAAATCTGTGGAGATCCACTTTATATCTACAGACCATGTTTGCAGATCACAGATAGGATGTGAATACACATTTTGTATCCATGCAGGGCTCTACACACAGGGCCTTTTCCTCTAACATGCTGTAGTAAATTTAGAATTTACATAAACACCTATGTGATTACTTCAAATTTACCCACAACTTTTCTCTAAACACTCAGAAAACTTCACTGAAAAAAAAAGTTACCTACCTTTCATAACTATTGTTCTTTGAGATGCGTTGCTCATGTCCATTCCCAGTAGGTGTGTGTGCACCATGTGCATAGTCGCCAGAAGGTTTTTCCCCTAGCGGTACCCACCAGGTTGGCTATGGAGGCCCTTGGAGTCGCGCCTTCATGTTGGTGAATATAGGTCCCTGCCGACCTGCCACTGCTTCTGTTCCTTCTTGCTGGATACTCCAACAGAGGTGAGACAGGTGGGTCTTGGCATGGACATGAACAACACATCTCAAAGAACAACAGTTATGAAAGGTATGTAACCATTTTTTCTTCTTCAAGTGACTGCTCATATCGATTCCAAGTAAGTGACTCCCAAGCAGTCCACCAGAGGAAGGGGTTGGAGTTAACCAAGTCACAGACTGCACCACTCTGCCAAATGTGGCATCATCTCTAACCTGCTGAGTGATAGTGTACTGCAACATAAAGGTGTGAATAGATGACCATGTCGCCACCCTGCAGGTGTCTTGAATAATAGGAACCTGCACCAGGAATGCTACAGATGAAGCTCACGCTCTTGTGGAGTGCGCTGTTAATGCTAGGGACAGTATCTTTGCTAGGTCGTACTACACCTTGATACAAGCCGTGAACTATGAAGAGATCCTTTGGGGTGACACCGGGAGCCCCTTAATCCATTCAGCGACCGCAATGAAGAGCTGTGTCAATTTCCAAAATGGCTTTGTCCGCTCAATGTAAAAGGCTAACGCTCATCTGATATACAGGGAATGGAGTATCTGTTCCTGGTTATTAGCATGTGGCTTAGGGAAGAACACTGGAAGAAAATGTCCTGATTCGTGTGAACTGCTAAACTACCTTCAGGAGTAAAGGTGGGTGAGGCCACAACTGCACCTTGTCTCTATAAAACACAGTATAAGGGGACTCAGACATCAGGGTCTTGAGCTCAGACACGCTTCTGGCTGACATCATAGCTAGTGGGAATGCCACCTCCCAAAAAAGGTAAAGTAGAGAGCATGTTGCTAGGGGATCGAAGGGAGGTCCCATCAGCCTCCAGAGCAACAGGTTGAGATCCCACGGGGGAATCGGCTGCCTTACTTGAGGGTACAGTCTATCTAGCCCTTTGAAGAAGTAGCCAACCATGGGGTTAACGAATACTGACCGTCCAGCTGAGCCAGGATGCAAAGCCAAAATAGCGGCCAGGTGCACCTTTATTGACGATACCACCAGGCCCTGCTGTTTTAGGTGAAGTAAATAGTCCAGGATGAAGGGAATCAGTGACTGTAATGGAGGAGTGTCCTTCTGCAGTAACCAAAATCCAGAACCTCTTCCACTTAGCCAGAGAAGTGGCCTGAGTGTATGGCTTTCTGTTGCCCAGGAGAACCTCCATAACCAAGTCTGAGCATGCAAGCTCTAATGAGTTCAGCCATGGAATTTCCATGCAGGTGGAGGCACTCTAGATTGGGATGCTGGAGGTGGCCCTAGTCCTGCGTGATCAAGTCCGGGACTAGGGGCAGAGTTATAGGTATGTCCACTGACAGGTTTAGAAGCATGGTGAACCAGTATTGACGTGGCTATGCTAGTGCTATCAAGATTATTGATGCTCCCTCTCATCAGACCTTCAGCAGGAACTTGTGAACAAGTGGGAAGGGCAGGGATGCATACAGCAGGTGCCCCTTCCAAGGGAGGAGAAAGGTGAGCCCAAGCTGTGATTCAGGAAGGAACAGAACTTCTGACACTTCCTATTGTGCCATGTCAGGAACAGGTCTATCTAGGGAAATCCTCACCTTTGGAAGATGTTAATCGTGACATCTGGGAGGAGGGACCACTCGTGACCATGAAAGGACCTGCTGAGGTGATCAGCCACTTCGTTCTGCGAGCCCGGGAGTTATGATATCTCCAGATGTATCGAGTGGGCGATGCAGAAGTTCCACAGCCTGAGGGCTTCCCTCACACAGGGGAGAGGAGCTAGCACCACCCCGCCTGTTTATATACAACATCGCTGTGGTATTTTCTGCCAATACCAATATGAATCTGCCCTGTAGATGAGTTTGAAACATCTGGCAAGTGAGGAGAACCGCACACAGCTCCCTGACGATGTGCAGCGAGCTTTCTGCCTGGGACTAGAGACCTTTGGTCCTGAGTCTTCCTAGGTGTGCCACCCCCCCCACCCCCGCCCCCGCATCCCATCGCTGATGCATCTGTGACAAGGGACAGCAATAGTTGAGCCTAAAGAAGGGTATTCCCACAGATACTGCTTGTGGGTCGAGCCACCGCTGGAAGCACTTGAGGACTCGAAGAGTGAGTGTGACCAATCTGTCTAGGCGGTCTCGGTTTGGCCTGTATATCCGGGGCTAGCCAAGCCTGTACGGAACAGAGACGCAGCATGACATGCTGTACCATATATGTGCAAGCAGCCATATGTCCGAGTACTTTCAGGCAATTTCATGTCACAATAGTGGGAATATTCTGAGATCCTCTATGATGGCGCCCATGGCGAGGAAGCAAGATTCTGGGAGGAATTCCCTGGACTGACTGGAGTCTAGGAGAGTGCCAAGGAAACCTATCCTTTGTGGGAGTTATGGTTGACTTTGTCATGTTCAAAATAAGGCCGAGCCTGTGGAACGCTGTCTGCGTCAGGCTCACGTGGGCCTCCACTTGGGCCCAGGAGCGACCCTTGATTAGCCAATCATCTAGGTATGAAATATCTGCATTTGCCACTTCCACAGAGAGGCTGCCACAACCACCATGCACTTAGTGAACACCCGGGGGGCTGTCGAGCAGTCGAAGGGGAGGACAGTAAATGGATAGTGAGTGCTGCTGGCCATGAAATGGCGGAACCACCTGTGGGACGGGATTATGCACACATGAAAGTATGTGTCCTTCAAGTCAAGAGCAGCATACCAGTTCCCCGGATCCAGGGAGGGAATAATGGAAGCCAGGGAGACCATGCGTAACTTCAACTTCTTTGTGAATCTGTTTAGGTTTCACAGGTCTAAAATAGGCCTGAGCCCACCCTGGGCCTTTCGGATTAGGAAATACTGGGAGTAGAACCCCCTGCCCCTGAACTCCAGAGGAACCTCCTCTACCACCCCACATTGCAAGAGCATTTGCTCTTCCTACACTAGAAGTTGCTCATGAGAAGGGTCCCTGAAGAGGGAAAGGGAGGGTGGGTGGGAAGGTGGGAGGAAATAGAATTGAAGAGAATATCCCAACTCTATCATGCTCAAGACCCATTGGTCAAGGTGATTTGAGCCTCGGCATGGTAGACATGGGATAGATGATTCAAAAAGAGAGGGGAAGGATCCGGGATATGAACTGGTGCCTTGCTTCGGGCGCACCTTCAAAAGTTTGGTTTGGAGGCTGAGGGCTGCTTCACTGTGCCTTGGTCCTGGTTAGAGGAGGACAGAGGGCCTCTACCTATTACTCCTGCACCACTTCCTACGTTAGTCCTGCCTAGGAGGAGCTGAGGGGGGTGGGTGGCTGGCGTATGAAGACCCAGGAGACTTCAAGGTTGCCTGCAAGTCTTTCAGGCTGTGGCGCCTAATGACTGTTTGCTCCGAGAAGAGTCCTGAACAGTCAAAAGGCAAGTCCTGGATAGTGTGTTGGATTTCAAATGGGAGTCCTGACACTTGAGCCATGAGCTCCATCTCACAGCTATCGCAGTTGCCATCATCCAGGTTGCTGAGTCCAGGGAGGCCTGTAAGGAGGTCCTCACAATAACCCTGCCCTCCTCCAGGACAGCTGCAAACTCCAAGCAGGAGTCTGCCGGAAGTTCCTGAAATTTGGACAGCATGTTCCAGGAATTATAGCTATAGTCACTAAGGACTGCCTGCTGGTTGGCAATGCGAGGCTGGAGCCTCCCCAGTAAAATACACCTTCCTACTGAAGAGAGCCAGCTTCTTAACCTCTTTAGATTTAGGAATCGGTCCCAGTTGTCCCTGCCTTTCTTCCTAGTTGGCCACCTTCTCTTCCAGAGTACCCGGCTGAGGATGAGTAAACAGGTGCTCATACCCCTTAGGGGGCACAAAGTATTTCCTCTCTACCCCTTTCGCCGTGGGGGGGGGGGGCGGGGAAGAGACAGGTGTTTGTCACAACACCTTAGTGGTGTTATAGGCAATCTTCATGAGGGGCAAAGCCACTCTCAAAGGACCTTCAGGGTCCAGAATGTCAACCACAGGGTCAGTCTCCCCTGAGACCTCCTCTGCCTGCATGCTTAAGTTTTGAGACACCCTCCTGAGCAACTCTTGGTGTGCCCTGTTGACCATGGCAGGCAGTGTGGTGCAAGTGCCCGCCACTGCTTCATCCAGGGAAGATTTGGAAGATTCCCCCAGGGGTTCGCAGCGATCCCCTTGTGCCAAAACATCCTGAGCGGTGCTGGGAGTAGTGCTGGTTCCTGGGCCTGTGCCCATCTCGGTACCGGCCCTGGTGCCAGGTCCCACAGCAGACTCTGTGCCAACCTGCATACCCATCTCCTGCCCTAGCAGAGGATCCCGGGCTACCAATGTTGATGATGGAGGGATCTATGCTTCTGAAACCACCACCAACGATCTGGACCCTGGCCCTTGGGCATGGTGGTACGCCCACGGGGTTCAGAAGAGCCATTGAGCCAGCGCCTGCCACTGCAGAGGCCAAGACATCATGGGTAGCAGCTGCCCTTCCTCCTGCCACGAGCGGTGCCAGCTTCGCCTAGAGGCATAAGACTCCACCTCTGAGTCCAACAAAGACTCCAAACTCGGCGACCAAAGCGGTGCGTAGCGAGACAGTTCCAGGAAGCGGTACCAAGGTGAGGGGGAGCAGTGCCTCACCATCATTGGCTTGCCCCTAGAGGCCATGGTGCCTCTTTGCGGCGCTGGTGCCATTGCGGGTGCAGATGCAGGGGACTGCACTGTCATTGCTATGAACTCCCTAACCTCAAATGCATCCGGTGTAGATAGAAGGTTTATATCCTCCTCCCGACACTCCCACACCGGGGAGTCCACTAGAACCAGACCCGACGGACCTCCCTGTGAGGCCAGAGTCAATGGTGCCAACTGAGTTGGATCAGGGTGTCCTGGAGAAGAAGTCCACTAGGGGATCGTTTGCTGTTAGCAAGAGAGGGCTGCTCCAATGACCGTCACTGGTGGTAAGAAGGAACTGAAATGGCAGCGGGTCGACAGGAACCTATAAACACTGCCATGAAGGTGCCACGGGGGGGCTCCACAGCTGACTTGATGGGTACTGCTAGAGGAAAAACCTTCCGGTGACTGTAACGTGGTGCACACACACCTCCTTGGAATCCACGTGAGCAATCACTCTACGAAGAATAAATAGATTCATAGAACTGGAAGGGACCTCTCGAGGTCATTTAGTCCAGTCCCCTGCACTCAAGGCAGGGCTAATTATCTAGACCATTCCTGACAGGTGTTTGTCTAACCTGCTCTTAAACAAACGTCTTATCAAATTCACCACATAGAGTTTTTCCTGTTAGAATGTTATTACTTCAGCCAAAACATAAAGGATTAAACATGATAAATATCACCACTTTACCTTTTAAAACAGACAGGCAGTGGTATTATTAAATTAATGAAGCTCATTGCAATCAATTAATATCCTGGCAACACCAAAGCTACACTTACTTCATTGTAATGACTGCTATTTTGATAACCCATTTACTAATGTTACAGAACGTTTGAACAAATGCCCTTATGTTGAGCTATTACTGCAGATGAATCTATAATCCGGATCTTTAATATAATGACAAGGCCGGAGTACAGTCAGACTGGTGCCTCAGCTGGGCTTGATGCATTGTGGTCTGCAATCTTCCCTTTGATTACAAACCGATTTGTCACCTTGTGTACTCAGCTCTCCGTTTTTAGTAGAGAAAACATTCTTATCTTTGTATGTCATATTCCTCAAAACATCAGCAAGGTGCAAAGCGTACAAAAAGTATTCTAAAACCATCATCAAGTCTTCATTTCTGACTGTTGACAATTGCTTTAGAACAAAAATATGAAGCAACTGTGGAACTGCTTGTGGCACTCTTTGTAGTGCGTGTTTGTGTCCCATTTTCAGGATTTATAATTTAGCTGGAAAAACCTACTTTACATAAAACCTTCCCACAAAGACTCAGCATGCAAAAACGCTTTTGTATTTTATTTTTAATTATGGTTTATTCCAAATAACTGTGTTTTTGCACTAGTGACCTTTTTTCCATTCACTGTTTTGTACTCCTGTAACTCATATATCATGGTTCAACTGTCTAAAATTTTATTTTAAAAGATTATTTAAAGTCTATGCCATTAATATTTGATATAACCTCTATGCTTATCAGTCATTTATGTAAAAAATTCATGTATTCTGATTTTAATTTTATATACATTTTCCATAAAAGCAATTTTTTACCATCTACATAAATCTAGATGGAGTTTAATACTGTATTAACAACATTATTGGTTTTAAAGGAAATATAGACCTGCTTTTATTATTACTGTTAAACACTAAAAATGTAATAATAATTTTGGATTTATATTTCTGGCCATAAAGGCACAATGATTAGAGTTTTAAAAATAATTTTTCCTTCAACCATTATCTTACAATATCCGCTGTGAAAAAAAAAACTATTTCTTCGCAATATTTTCTTCCACTATACAAGCAGTTTGCTTCTATATTCTAACTCTGCGCACCTATAACAAAATCTGTCCTTGACTAGTTCATTCTGAAGTGGATGGCTATTTTCTGGATGTCAGTAATTATTGTGCAGAAAGAGCTTTGTTGCATTAACTGTCTCCTTTCCATATCCAAACAGATAATTGGAGTCTCATTGAGTATGGATGGCTATGAGGTCATCCCATTATTTAGCAGGTTCTCTCATCTTGGTAGGTGGAAAGTAGTTACAAGAATGTACTAATCAAATTGGAAAACAAGGATCTCAATGACAGCATAAAAACACTAGGACTACTGTGCCTTCTGCTTTCTAACTGTGAAAAACAGCAGGGTGTGTGGTGTGGGAGGGAAGGCATACATGACCCTCTGAGGCCAAGTTTGATAGAGGACATTATAAGACTGGAGAACTCTGATTCTTGTGTCTTGAAAAGAATTTGGCATTCCGATTTGGCCAGAAGGATAAGGGAGAAGGCTCAGTAACGGAGACCCAAATCTCCATGTTGTTAGCTTGAAAGAACATGGGATAGAACACTCCATTGGGTCCTTATTTTGTCTTCTATTTACCTGCTATGGAATTGAGTTCTCCAGAGATGTGGAAGTGCCCAAATGAATTTTAGCTTCTTCTCTACCCCATGCATAAGAATTTCCTTATGCATGGGGTAGAGCGGATGGCTGTGTACCTCCTTGCTTGTTCATGTACACCACAGCTGTCCCAGTTGACTGTTGTCATGAGGATACAGTGGTAGGATATTTTTGAGAACCAGGTGGATTGCCTTGAACTCTAGCCAATTTATGCTGTTCACTGCTCCCTTGGACCAGAGTATTAGTGTTAATTACTGGGCACCATAGGCTCATCACCCAGACAAGATGGCTTCCTTTATGACTGTAAGCCCAATGGTTTTGAGAAAGTTCAGACTTGATCATTTCCATTTGAGACCACCGAGACAGAGAGGAAATGACCTTATGGGCTACCAAAATGTTTTCAGAATTAGGTGAAAAAAGGAGCGAGTGTCTGTCGTCTCTGGTCATCCTTGGAGACTTGCTCTCTCTTACCCCAAATTTTAGTAAATGGGACATTGTTTCTAACATTTGAGTATGCCTCGTTGGATTTTGGCTAAGAAGAGAGGTATCAAACTCTTATTACATACCCCAACCAACTCAGTGTTGTGTTTAAATGGAAGGGTGTAGTTACCCCAGTTAAGTTAATAAGCTGTAATGCACTTTTGTCTCTTTAGAGGAACAAATTAACCTTATTATTTCCCTGAATTGTCCAAGAGAGGGCTGGACATTGCAGAGCACATGGTTTTGGTAAAATTCAGGACTGAGAGTGCACTGAAATCACCTTGCTAGTTGTAGACAAGGCTGATGGAAGCAAGAGTGGGGCTATAGACAAGCTGCTCGGACAAGAGCTGCTGAAGCAGGGCTGTCCAGCACACGGATGCTTCAGGGTGTGACCTGCTTGCTCATAGACTGAGTATGAGCATACCAGGCAGAGAGCTTCACCAGCAGAACATCGTAAAGGTATCCAGGGTTGCAGAGCAAATGGTGACAACTCTTCACTGGATTGCCCCCTCCAGTAACAAGGTCAATGAATTCAAACATCAGTAACAAAATAGAGTTATGCTATATTAACAATTTTAACTTATTTAAAAGAATACTAAAACACTTTGCAAATTCTATAATCTATCAGTGAAAAAAAAGCAAGTAACATCTTAGTCCTACCAAACATAGAAATTGTGGATGTTTAGTTTTAATTCTACACCGTTTTGTTTTCTGTTATTTATTGTCAGTGTGGTTACTGGTATGCTAACTAAGTATCTTTCCTCTATTGTCATGGATATTTCCAGATCTTTCAAAACTCACTAGGTAACTTGGGGGGGTGAAAAAACGAGTGAGATATAATAACAATTAAAAATATAAATTGGCATTTTAACAAATTATTTTTAGGCCAGTATACCCTAGTTTTCATATCTCAGCTATGCTCATTAATTTAGACAGCACTATTGGTTGTGCTGGTTTTGTGCCAAGCAGCATTAAAATTGTACTGAATCTCTCTGAAAGTTTAGCCAGAAAAAAGACAATTTCTAGATGAACAAAAAAGAAATCTGTGAACATAAGTTACTCAAATATACTAAAAGCAGAAAAGAGTCCTGTGGCACCTTATAGACTAACAGACGTATTGGAGCATGAGCTTTCATGGGTGAATACCCACTTCGTTGGATGCATGTCAAATATACTACAAATAGCTACACCTGACATTTAACTAAACTCCATATTTTATTCATTTTATGTGGTCATCTTAACTCGCTTCAGAGATATGGATTAAAATGAGTTTCTACGAATTCATGAGAATTATTTTTAATTTTGTAGTAGTACAAGATACATATAGCCTTCTGAAAAATTAGAAGTTATTAGTGCTCTGATACACATGGGTGAAGTTTACAAACTTCATACATGTCATAGACTTGGTCCACATTTTCAAATGCTTAGAAATTTATTTGTAAATCAAACTTCTACAAATATATTGCAGGCACTTTTTATCAATCTCAACATTTCTGTTAGTAACAATTTCTTTACACTAAGGCTATTTCTTCATTGAAAGCTATATGTGGATTGAAGATTTTTTTCCCCCTAAAGGGGACATTAAGTAAAATTTTCGAAAATGCCTAAATCTTATTTACAAAACTGACTTAGGCACTCAAAAATGTTACTTTACATCTTTATTTATGGATAAATAACTCAAATGGTAACTGATTTTTGTTCAACACTTAAACTAAATATGCACTTGTGGACATGATGAATTTCTGTCCAAAATTTTACCAAGACAAGACTCTTTGGAAACAAAGGTTTATAATGGAATGTGTATCCATGTTTAATAGTAGATGTGATGTCACTCAGCCAGAGGAAGCAGCACTCTGAGTTGCAGACATCCTAAAGACTTGAAATTTTTGTTAAAATACAATGCTAATTACATGTTTAAACAGCTGCATTTCCTCTTTTGGAATCTTACAAACAAGTGTTTTTGAACACCTGTGATTCACCCTTAAATACCACTTCTAATCAAGTAGAGCTTCTAAATAAAAGAGATGCAACTATATCCCACTAAAATTAATCTGATTCCTATTCAGGTTCTGCAAGCACTCTTAGTGTGCAGTAGTACATCACAAATGATAAACTATCCTGCTATCAATAACCTTAAGGATCCATCCTGAATAAACCTTAGACAACTTCTTTTACATTGTTTCAAGTCAGACACGCTCTGGTCGACTAGCACCAAAGCAGTTGATTGTAAGGATTTCCCTATGTTTAATTTTTATGAACTTTTAAAATAATTCCTTCAGAACAACAAACAAACAAACAAACAACAAAGCCAGAAAAAATACAAGGGAGCACATGAAATACAGGGCATATTTAGCCCAAATACATGGAATATCCTTGTGACAGTGCAGTGTATTTGACAGGGCATTTGACTGGGAGCTGGAGTTCTAGGTTATGATCCTGGCTCAGCCACTAATCTGTTAGCTGACCTCGGGCTAGTTACATCACCTGTCTGTGCTTCTGTTTCACCTTCTGCCTTTTGTGTGTCTTGCCTGTTCAGACTGCGAATTCTTCAGGGACCATCTCACTATGTGTTTGTACAGAACCTAACAAAACAGGACCCTTTAGATATTGCCATTAACTGCTAATACTAAGTAGGCACAACAGAGTTAGACAATTCTGATTTTCCTCTGAAGTATTTGACAGTTGCAAGGACTGCAAGGCTCCACTGTTCTCAACCATTGTTAAAACGCTGAAATTTGGGAAGAAAAGTATCATATGCTGACCTTGAGTCAAGATCTACACTTAAAACTTAGGGCTGGGTTTTCACCAAGGAGAGATCGTCACTGTTGCAACTGACACAGGGATCAATTTAGCAAACCTAGTGAAGAGCTGCTAAATTGACAGCAGGGCGCTTTCCAGTCGTCCCCGGTACTCTAGCTTTCCGAGAAGAGTAAGGGAAGTTGACCAGAGAGTGTCTCCCATAGATGTGGTGCAGTGAAGACACCGGGGGTATGTCAACCTAAGCTATGTCGACTCCAGCTACATTATTCACGTAGCTGGAGTAGTATAACTTAGGTCAACTTATCCCCATAGAGAAGACAAGCCCTTAGACAAAGACAGACATAGCTATGTCAGTCAGGGGTGTGGAAATGGGTAAATTGACAAAATTGGCTACTCTGCTTGGGGATTTGGATTAACTACAGCAATGGAAAACTCCTATGTCATGGCACTACAGCAACATAGCTGCAGCAATGCCCTCCTGCAGTGTGGATATGCCTTAAGTCTTGGTAGTAGGTGAAGGAGGAATAGGTTTTCTAATACACTGTTCTGAAATGTGATGGCTCATGCATTTTTAATTGTATATTTTGTTAGTAATGCTTAGTTTAAATGCTTCATTAAAACAAATATTTTACAAGAGCTTTGAACTCTACCCTTTTAAGTAAATTCCTTCTGTAAAATGGTAATTTAAGAAGATTCAAAATAACTAAAAAACCATCTTAGGATTAGCACCCTTATTAACAATCTTTAAAGAGAGAGCAAGTATTAAAGGACCTGGATATTTATTATCTTTCTATTTATCTAAATGGTGTTGATATCTCAACAAAGTCTGCATCTTTTAAAGAGCTGTGCAAACAATATAAAAAACCTCAAGTCTATTCACACATAGACCACCCCCCATAACAATACACATGTAAGATATTGTTTGATACTGTATAACCTTAACCTGAAGGTAGATATTCTATACTAATTGTTAAAAACAACAAAAGAAAATGCCACAATTACAATTTTTAAAGATAAATAGCAGAAATTCTAGCTATTTTTTCCACTGGGAATGATCAGCTTAGGAAACCAGAGTTATGCACGAGAATTTGATTTTTCTGTTGAAACAGTGAGCATACATTTTGTTTTAAAGATAAACCTAGCATTTAATGCTACATCAATAGCCCCATGTCAGCTAGACAAAATTATACATTGTAACAATAAAAAAAGAAATCCACCTCATAAGCCAATGATGATAAAAACTCATCCCTATTGTGGTAAATCTATATTTTTCTTAAGAAAGTTCTTACATGTTTACAAACAGAGCATTGTCAATATTCACAAATTGAAAACAGAAACCAAACTGGCAGCATTATTACTGACAGCTAAATTGCCTGAAACACGGTATGACTTGATACACAGTACTCTACTTTGAATTTCCAAATGCAACCAAAAGATGGGTCCAATTATGACATCAGTACAAGCTCTCTTTCCAAGGGGAATGAAAGAACAACAAATCCCAATGGATACACAAGTTCTGCAGCAGAGATGATGTAATATACAAAAATAGACATCTTCAGACAGAAGCTGAAACTTGGATAAACAGCACACTGCATACAATTCTGAACTGCTTTGCATTAATTTGCAATTGCATGCCATTAACAGGAAGAAAGAACAATCTCTGTTTTAACAGACGCATTTCTGATTTACATTACCTATTTAATCCATCACCTGTATATTCTATGGAATAAAATGATAATTTTACACATCCTGATTAAAAAACAGAAATACCTTAAAATAGTAAAAAGACAGAAGTATATCCTGTTAACCAATTCTGAGGCTAGCAGGCCATGATTTCCTGGAAGCACGCATGGAACAGTACTGTATGTATGTATATTCACCTATTGTTCCTTGGCATCTCCACAGAGGACCATTGTATTGCAATTTCTAGACAAAGCAAGGTTAGCTAAAGCTGTACTAGTCTCACAAATCCTTTGCTTTCTGGGCAAATGGCATTGTAACCCAGAATTTCCTCGTTTTTGTGAGTTTATGTCTCATTCTTAAAGATACACACTCACTTATACAGTACATACATACACACACTTCAGAAACAAGTAATTTTAATATTATATATACACATTCAGCATTTGATTATTTATGTTAGAGTAAGTTAAATATATTTTATCTTGATAATCTCTGCAAATTTGAGATATCACCATGAAATTCTATTAAAATAAAGCTAGTTAAAAACAGAAGAATGTTTTAAAATTAAATACTGATTCTTTAAAAAAAAATACTAGGCATAAATATTTTTCCTGATAAAAGAGCCTGAAGGTTCTACAGCATTATGGACCAACCCTTTGCAAATAGACATAACCTTTAAATCATTTTAAATTTTTAAGTTTCAGATGTTATATAGACATTTATACAAATATGTATTCATGTACAAAAGTGTGGGCATTAAACACCCTGAAAACTGTTAAAATTGTAAGCTATCACTTTAAATTCCCCAGTGGTTTTCCTGGTCCTGCTTGCATGCTACCAGGCTCTGTAAGGAAGTGTGTGATCTGGGATTAGCAGCAGTCTGCAGAGAACCAGCCTAGAGTAAGGTGGGGTGAGTTTGTGTCTGTTTCAGGGAGCAGCCTGCTTTGTCTTTGTTTTGGGGTTCTTGAGCATTACAGCTCTGAATGCTAAGAAATAAAGTAGTGTTATGTTGTAACCTTCCAGCAAGAGTATTATGTTTTTTTCCGTGTGCATGCTGTGAACATAACACTTTCCTGATCCATATTCTCTTTATGCTTGCACCTTCCCAAATCCCTCACTGTATTCTTGCTTCATCTGCACAGCTCTGCAGAAGATGAGTAAATATGTTGCCAAATAAACTCAGTGAGAATGGAGGAACTACATATGAAATCAGCATTCTGGAATGAACAGTCACGCCTGATGTAAGGATTTTTAGTAAAAGAATCTATATTAAAATAAATAAATAAATAAATAAATAAAATATATTAGAAATTTGTTAAGATTATGAGGAATATGAAATTGAAGCTGTTGGGGTCTTGAAGAGACTAACAGTGGTCTTTTCATATTAACCTCATTTCTTGTGATTGATATAAAGTGCATGTGGGCTGACAAACCATGTTCTTAGATTCACTTTGATACAAAACTATGATGGCTGAAGTATTATATAAAAATCAAATTGGAAAGTCAGCTTTAAGTATATGACTATATTGGCATCAATTTACTGTACAGAATAAGGAGCACTGAAATTAGCAGACAGAACATTTGAGTTTAAAAGCAAGGTAATTGCATTAGTGAAGCATATTACAGTGCCATAAAGTCTGGATTGTTGAGGAATATGCTTTGCATTCTTACCTATTAGAAGTGAATGCATTTTTAATTTCTTTAAATTTGCTTTCTTTGTAATTGGGCTTAGTGTTCCTTTATGATATCCCTTTTCTAATCCCTCTATTCTTTTATTCTGATCCTTTATTCTTTTTATGTGAGGTCATGGTGGCATTTCCCTGGGATCTGAACAGGGACTTTCCCTCATTCCATACAGTCCTAGCTAAAATGCAGAGAAAGGCCCTTGATTCCTAAGACAAGAATCAGGGCTGATCTAAAGAGGCATCACTTCCTTTAACTCTTCCAAAACTCAATGTATTAGAGGGTGCCCATGAATGTCACAGGAATCCCATCCATCCTAAGACTGGTAGCAATACATGTATAACCCCCATTCCCTACATCTATCTAATCCGTTAATATCCACACCTTCAGTTTAAACATTTTTTTCCATACAATTATACATCAAATCTTTTCCTCCTGTTTAAAATTTACATGTATGTGCTACTCCAAAAGCTCGAGAACTAAGTAAACATTAGCCAATATCACAAGCATTTAGACTGTTCACTTTTTTAAAAGCTTGAGATATTCACAGTGTAGTTGGATCAGCCAGTCATGTAACTCTTAAGGTAATAACTGGAGATATACCAATCTCCTAGAACTGGAAGGGACCTTGAAAGGTCATCAAGTCCAGCCCCCTGCCTTCACTAGCAGGACCAATTTTTGCCCCAGATCCCTAAGTGGCCCCCTCAAGGATTGAACTCACAAACCCTGGGTTTAGCAGGCCAATGCTCAAACCACTGAGCTATCCCTCCCCGCAACTGTGGCCATCACATCTGGAGCTCAACCTCAGTGGGTTGAGGAGCATGTTCAGTGCACTAGGAATTTTTCCAAAGACTATCAGCAGCTACTTACTTAAAGCTTTATTGATTATGTTCAAATGGCAATTTTCAATCTTACAACTTGTTCCAATCTAAACAGATTTTCATGGGGACAGTAGAAGATATCTGTCTGCCCCTAGCACTACCCCTCCCGGCTTATGTTCATGCTCCAAATCATGGATGTACTAGACCGTCATGGTTACAGGCCCAGCTGCACCTCTATCCCTTTCTAGTCTCTGGGTGCAACCCCTTCAGATGTCAGGCCTCATGCCTTTACCTATTCCAGGTTATAATTCTGCTATTCTCTCACTCTTACACCAAACCCTAGGCTACAGATCCTTGTGCACAGCTGTGTTTACCCTGCACCTAGGGATTGGCAAATGAGGTTCTTCCTTTCAAGAGACTGAAACCATAGCTTACAAAACAATCTTCTAAAACCAAAGTATTGTTTATTTTAGCAGTGGGAACAAAGCATGCAGGGAAAAAAAGGATTTTAGAACAAAAGCAATCTATATGAATAGATATCTTACCTAAAGACTTACTATTCCATGATGGTAACCTAGGAACACCCAACTTCTTCAGACACCCCGGCACATACCTTTGTCAGCTCAGTTCCCCCAAACAATCCCCCCTCTCGAGAGTCCCTTTTTAAACCCTGCTACAATTCTCTTTCCTCTTAGGTATTCACAGGCCCTTTCATCACCAGGCATTGTCTCCTAAGAACCCTCAAGTGTTTGTGAACATGTGGCTTATCTTGAGACATTCTTTTTCCTGTCTGCTTGTGTTTTCTTACAGACCCTATTAATCTAAACCAACATATTCAGATACTAAGCAAACATCAACACAGTTTTCATAAATTATTACAGAGCAGCCCCAATTCTGGCACATGGGCACTAGAACACCTACAAAAATTGTACTTTGGTAAACCTATCTAATTTTCCCTAATCTTATTAATGGAAATGGCTGTTTTTGCTGAAGTTTTGAAAAAAATCTCAAGAAGATACAAAGCATGAAAAATTCCAGCCCAAATGGTTAAAGTTTGGCAAAGTTATAAGTCACCAAAAATAAAGGCTTATGAGGGAAAATGCTTTGTTGAGCATCTCTAACTATAGGCAACCAGCTCTGACTATAATACATGCAAAGACACCAAAATCCCCATTTTAAGATCAACCTTAAGCATTCTACCGGTTAGATTAATATGAAACTCTTGCATATTTAACTATCTGAAGCTATTACTAGAATACCTCTCCTACACTGTTCTATTCTGATCCTCTTAAAAAAACTGTCTAGAAAACTACATTAATTTTTAAGGGTCATACTTAAGATCAGAATCCTGGTCTATTTCATATGATCATTCATATTTAAGACTATTAAAAAGGACTATTAAGCCAACATATTGTATCAATGATGAAGTATGCCCCCTCACATTCTAGTAAGAATTTGAACTACCATAGTTAACACTGGACTGTATTTCCCTACTATTACTGTGCATTTAGAGCTCAATTTTTACCCCACCTAAGTCATGGGGAGTTTTACCATTGATTTCAAAAGAGATGAGGACTAGGCTCCTAGAAAGATAAAAATATATTTTTATTGTTACAAAAAGATGGTATTTCAGCACAACAGGCTCTTTCACACCTAACAGCTTTGTAAGAAACAGCACTGAAGCCCTTTTGATAATCCCAAAGAACAAGAAACCTTCAAACACACAAATGAATTGAGTACCAGTACAATAGTTCATTAGCAGTGTAGCGTAGGGTTAGCTAAAAAATAGTAATCAAATTTCCGGCTATAAGGTCAGAAGGATAAAGCAAAAAAAAAAAATATATTTTGCTCAAAGCAAGGATCTTAAAGAAACTTGTTCTTTTAATTTGTCAACCAAGCTCTACATACCAAAGGGATTTCTTTATGTTTTACATCACTAACTCTGTGGCACAAAATATACCAAATACATTCCTATAAAGTATCACATATAGTATATGCATAAGTGTTTTTTTCCCATTTGCATCAATGTAATTAAAAGTAAAATTTAAAATCATAAAGCATGACATCTAGGTCTTCATAGCATGTTGGTATTTAAGAGTTGATCAGAGACAGAAATCCTACAGTCTTTTAATTTTTGTTCAAGTGAGACAGGCTCCAATCTAGAACTTCACTTATTCACTCAGACATGACTTTCCCGACAGTGATTCTTCAACATGTTCTGGTAAGCCCATTCAAACTCCTTCCCCATTTCAATCAAGAGCAACTGAAGAGTGCCGTAATAAAGTCTAATCTCACTGTCTCATGCTGAATCAAACAGCAGCAAAATGGCAAAAGCAAAACCTACAAATTTTCAGCTAACAAAATTTCCACTGCCTACTTTTTCATTTCTCCAACTTATTTTCCTGACCTTACAAAGTGCAAGGGCAGAACAGCTACAAATGGACTTTATTTTTGGAACCAATACAAAAGTCTAATAAGTTATCTTTCCTGAGGAAATACATAAATGCATTATGTTAAATATACTATTTTCTTTATTTCTGTGCATTGCACATCATCCTCCAGTGATATCGCCTCAATCTTGTGATGTCATGAAGGCAAGGAAGAAGGTAAATTACAGTAGATCATCAAAGATACGAACACCAGAGTTACAGTCTGACTGGTCAACCAGACACCATGTGAAACCAGAAGTAACCAATCAGGCAGCAGCGGAGACCAAAAAAAGCAAATACAGTACTATGCCTGTATTGCATCTTAAAGATAGGCACATCTGGGCTGCCTGTCCCCACCTCTACCCTCACCCCCACCCACTTACAGATTCACAGGTGAAGCTGTGAGCCCTCACTGCCAACTCAAGGCAGCCAGAGCAAGAATGGCACTGGGGTCTGTGATGCTTTCATGTGAGCCATGGGTGCTGTTTTCACACACACCCCTTGGGAGGGAGGTTGCTGTTTTCACCACCCCCAGTCCCCCCGCGGGGAAGGAGATGCACTGTTTTCACCACCACCACCCTTCCCAGCCCACCACAGTCACAGGACAAGCTTGCTCCAGCAGAGAAAGAAGCTGCCTGCAAGGAAGCTGCCTATGGAACCTGGAGCCGGAGCTGAATTTTGTCAGTTACGGAACATTTCAGTTACGGACAACCTCCATTCCTGAGGTATCTAACTCTGAGGATCTACTGTAATCAGGTTAAGGAGACTGTGTGCTGTCACCAAATCCCGCATTTATTTTAAGCATTCCCACTATAGAAGAAATACAGAAAACATCAATAAAGAAAACAAAGGTAGGACATAACACTGCATTGGTATTATGACACAATTAATCACACTGGAAACTTACAAGTAAAACTGTTAGTGGACCATATGTATAAATTACAATACCTGAGGTTTAGTGCATTCCTGTGAGCCAAAATGAAATGAATGCCATATAGGAAGAAAGGAAAAGATGAACATTATCAGACATGCTATAGTAAATACCACCATCAGATAATGTTAAAATTATTTTAAGGTGAGTCCTGTTCCCTGATAAATTGGCTGTTTGTGTAAATGTTCTGTAATCCATGCAACAATTAAACATAATGCACTTAGCTTTATTTACAATTTTTGCAAAGTATTGTCATGCATTTTCCATTTTATAACTATCTTTATATAATTTCATCTACATTTTCACTATAGCCAACTTCCTTCAGAAATGCTATTTTGCATGTCATTTTTTGACTATTATGAACACCAGCTTTTTAGGTACACAATCACTTGGGCCAATGTGAAGTAAAATATTGATAATCTTTCAGCAAACATTTCAGTGATGTGGTAAGTAAGGAACTTGTATAAAATAAAATTAAAGAATCTAGTTTACTCTAAAGCTATGCAATCTATTTTCTGGATGAAGTTATTTTATTTTATTTTTTATTATTGATATTAATGTATTTAACACGCAAATCAAAACATACCCACAATGGACACTAAATTAGATCATGCAACTGAAGACTAATCCAATATACTTGACCATTCATTTCATATGGGGGTTTTCAAAATCTTTTTTTTAAAATGTGTTAGTTTATTCATGCCAACTTCTAAATTTTAGATAACTGAAGGCCTATCCTGAGAGCTGCTGACTAATGGGAATTGTGACTGGTCAGAACCTCTCAGGAGTTGTACTAAAATAATGTACTTTGCATTCCTATCAGTTTCAGAGAATACATTTCAGTACCATTTTAAAGACACATTTAGATTTTCAAACAATTTTGATTTTAAAACAAACAAAAAGCCTTTTGGGTGCCCAAAAGGCAGAAGAGTGAGGAAGCGACAATCTACACAGATGTGACTGACTGGAAAACGCAGTATATAGAATATAAATAATATCAATGTGATTGGAATGTAAACAATGAAGATTATTTTTATTTTTATAGTGCTTGGTAAAGTCTTCAATTTCCATAACTTCAATTTGAACTTGCTGCTCTTAATATTTTCCCCCAAAAGGATCTCAAGTAATTAAATAATTCATTTAAATTATACATTGATTTTTTACAAAAAATAATTTGTCAGTAATTATTTCAGGTTTTACTGACAGTCTACCTGGCATTCTCATAATGTATTTCCCAACAGACTTGTAAATTCATTATGAACTTAAACAGAATGATTAACGATGAGCTTTTGCTCTTATTACTGGATTTAAATCTACACCAACCCATTACGTATTCTTAAAAAGTAATTTATACAACAGGTGTAGATTAGATGTATAAGTTACATCTATAAAAAAACCATCAACAATTCCTTCCTCCACATGACCCAAATATGCTTGCCACATAAAGGTGGTTTGTGACAAACCAGTATAATCTCTTATCTTAAAACTGCAAAAGAGTTATACGAATGAGCCAAATGAAATGACTCAATTCAGAAATTCATAATAAATTTGGAAAAAATCAAAATTGCACAGAACATTAAACCATTAAAAGGGGCCTGTTGTATAAACAAAATACATAAAGTGTTGATGCAAGATATATTTATTTAACTCACGAGGAAAAATCTCTAACAGTGGACGTAATCAAACATCTACACATTTACAGTCATGCAATGGATTACAACAAGGAATTGGCAACAAGTAAAGGAATATGGATGGAGAAAATGAGGGGGAAAAAACACTACTTCAAATCAGAGATAGCATTTTTAAAACAATCAAGCCCTGACTCTGCAAACACTTGTGTGCTTGAGTAACTTTATACTCAATATGACCAATCACATGCATAAAGTTATCTATGTGTATACTAGTATATTTTTGTAGGTTCAAGGCCATAAAAAACAGCTGAATACAGGATCTGAAGGCCACTTACTTTTCTGAGTATTTTGTATGCTGCTGAAGTTAACACCAAAACTAATTACTCTTATCCTAGTAGACCCTTCCACAACAGAAAAATAAAATAATCCAACAAATAATTTTGTAGAACACCTTTAAAATATTAGTACTTATGATCTTGCATCTTTTATGAAGGAAGCCTATAATTTTCAATCTGTAAAATTACACAAAACTATTTTGAAGAAAATTCTGACAATGCTTTGTCTGACCATAAAGGACAGACTGCAGTATTTCGCTCTGGGCAAAAATATCATGGTTCAGACTGATACTTCTGGTCTCTCATTAGTCAGCAATAAAAGTTAGTTTAATATTCCCAGCTCTGGGTCTTGCATAGAGAAATGACAAGCCAAATCATGGACTATTTCTACCACAATGCACAGGAATACTGCACACCAAAATATTTCTATTACATTTTCAATTATTGAAAGGAAATTTGAATCACACGTATTAGGTAACTGATTTGTTTCAAAGTTGCCAGAAATGACTGAAATAGCGAGTAAAGATATGTGCTGTCCTCTTGCCAGCATTGTTTAACAACAACAAATGTGCAACAAATTAAGTGTTCTTAACTCTCAATCTGAGTTATGAAGCAAATTACATGGGCACACGCACACACTTTGGGCCAAATTCACTGATACCCTAAGGAGAAATTCCCACACAGAATTCCACCTGCTTAGGCCAGCAGTGAATTCGACCTTTCAGGTGATTATTTTTGTAAAAATGTTTTTCCCTTGTCTTGTATTTAAAACAAATATAGGTAACTTACCGTATGATAACCTCTAGGTAAAGGTGGCTTCCCCACAGGATAAGGATCCACAGTATCAATAATGGTTTGTCTTTCTCCTTTTTGATTGATTTTCCTAAATCTCCTTCGGGATTGTCTATGGGAAGCTTGACGCTGGAAATATTCTTCATTTTCATCCATATAGTCCACCTATAATAAAATAAATACAATGAAGGGTCATTTCCCTACAAATTAAAGCTACTGCATATTCTGCAATAAAACAGAAGCCTATCTTTTCATCTGCTCTTAGCTTTTATTTTAGACAAACCTTAAGTATAAGTGCCACTGCTACTGAACAAGCCCACTTTAGTTTAATTTTTAAGGGCCATACTTTAGTTTAAAATTTAGTTTATGAAAGGGCACTTTGAACTCCATTTCAGAAAACGTGGTTGGTTATGAATTTCCTGCATTTTCAACAGTGAAAAGCATGAAAAGCATGAACTCGGTGCCAAGAAATCAAATGTCCGCAGGGATGAGAAAGAACAAGTATTACTATGAAAAGAGTTATTGAGCAGACACTTTCACATATTATATAAGTGCCTTACTCTATTTAAAAAAAAAAGTTAACATCCTTTTCCTCAATTTTTATTCTTACACAGTGATGTTTTTGTCTATGCAATAAACTGGCAAATGAAGCTCTCCCCTGGGAAGGAACTTGTAGCTTTCCTACAGATTTCAATGGGTCATACTGGGACCTTCCACTCCAATCCTGCCTCTCTTCAATAGGCAACACTGTTTGAATTATGTATTTTAAATATTTTGAGACTTTTAAAGAGGAATTTTCACATCAGAGAAATTTGAAAAAGATTAAATTTACATAAAAGGAAATTTTATTTGTAATAATAGGAAAGGAAAAAAACCCAGAACATTTCTAGTAGATGAGTGTATGAATAAGGAATTTCCCGCTCAGCAATATCAATAATCTCTCTCTGTTCTGCAGGCTGCAGCAAAGTCACAGTCATGTTACTACATAGTAATGTATTGCTATGAAAAATGTTTTTACAATTCAGAATACTGACTTTCATGCAAGATAAAAAAGTTGTAGTAATTTGGCTTTTTGTATCTCTCTACCCTGTGCCCATCTTACTACTGAAACATCATCATTTCATGCTAGAATTACGCCACATCTAGAAGGAAGCAGAAAGTGGCAAAAACTGTCTAGTATTGTCCTTGTGTGCAGATTAAATCCATTCACATTCCTCAATCTGTATCCCAAGGCCAAAAAGATTATTCCCCAAGAGAAATAGGACATAAGTAGGTGGGTTAAGAAAAGAAGATGACAAACTACCGCCATGCAGGTGATTTTTTTCCTTGTCACGTTTCTTTTCACCATCTATACAAATGAAACACCATTACATTCTGCTGACATGACAAGAAGTTTTAATAAGAACTAGTCCTACCCTAACCAGGTGTATAAAGTATGACTAAACATAAACTATTAAGGGTATGTCTACAGCACAATTAGACACCTGTGGCTGTCCCATGCCAGTGACTCAGGCTCACGGGGCTTGGGCTAATGGGTTGTTAATTGCAGTGTAGACGTTCAGGTTTGGGCTGCAGCCCAAGCTCTGGGACCCTCCCACCTCATAGGATCCTAGAACTCAGGCTCCAACCCAAACCCAAAAGGTCTACACCATAATTAAACAGCTTTGCCTGAGCAAGTTGGCACAGGCCAGCCACAGGTTTTTAATTGCAGCGTAGACATACCCATAGACACTTATGGTATGCAACAGATGTGTGGTGATGACTTGGTAGCTGCTCCACATGTTGTCCTCTGAATATTGAGTTCTTTCCATTCCAAGTGCAGTCAGTCCTCCAAAAGGTTGGGCCAAAGTATACTTCAAAGGCTTAACCAAGAGGTTCCAAAGCTGCTCTTATTCACAATCTACTTTAGATGGATTGTCAGCTAAGTGCTCTCATCCAACACCCACTACAGGCCCCTGTCATCATGCCTTACCACAGCTGCAGCTTTTTTTTTTTCCAGGTCTCTTTTCCCTGTCACCCCGCTAGGCCCCTTTTCTTATTTTTTCTGTCCTCTCCTCCCCGGCCCCTACATTTTGTGTCCCTCCCTTTCCTCCAACCCATCAAAGAGCTGTGTACCAAAGGCATTCATTGGTACCACCCAAAGCTAAAGATGGGTAACATAGCAGCAGGAATTGTGGATAGCAAGCTGCTCCTGGAACCTGCAGCCACATAGACAAGGTACAATGGGAACAGGGAGACAAAGTGGGTGGATTCACACCTTGAAAGGAGCTGACTGCCACTTTCCCCACAGCAGAATTATGGGGTTTGGATTGGAGGGCGGGGGTAGGAACAGGCATTTCTCATTTCTACTTCCCTCTATGCTGTGACGTCATTAAAATAAAATGCATCAAAGTTTTATTAGCAGGATGGCGACAGAGGACAAGGTAAACTGCTATTACACAACCAAAGTATTAATTTAGAGCAAGGGTCTCAAAGTCCCAGCCCATGGGCCATCTGTGGCCCAGGAACCTGCCCAATGTGACCTGCGGGGTTCCAGCAATTTTGGGGCCGGGTCTCTCCCTTGGCACCACCTGCTGCCATGCACTCCCTTCCCCTCCACCCCTCGAGAGTCCCCCAGGTGATTTAAAATGGCCCGAGGCCCTGCTCACCACCAGCAGCGCAGCGGAGCAGCTTCCTGCGCACTCGCTCCACGTGGCTGCCGGCTCCTCCCTGCAGTCCCAGGGCGGGGCTGTGCCTCCGTGTGCTGCCCGCACCCCGAGTGCCCCTGCACCGAATGGGAAACTGCAGGGGCAGTGCCTAGGGGTAGCAGCATACGGAGGCCCCCCGGCCCACCCCGCCGTGGAGCCCCAGGTAAGCACCACACTCCCCAACCCTCTCCCGGAGCCTGCACCCCCTCCCCACACCCTCCCAGCCCCTAAACTCCCTCCAACAGCCTGCACCCCTCCCACTTCCCACACACCACCTCCCACCCCCAACTGCCTCCCAGAGCCTGCAACTCCACTCCCTACCCCAGCCCAGAGCCTGAACCCAGCACCCAAACTCCATTCCAGAGCCTGCACCACAGGCCCCCTCCCCCATCCAAACCTCCTTCCAAAGCACAACCTCTCACCCCTTCTGCACCCAAACTCCCTCCCAGAGCCTGGACCCCTACCCCAGACCTCCTCCCCCACCCACACTCTCTCCCAGAGCCTTAGGCAAGTGGGGGGCAGAGTTTGGGGGGGCAGAATTTGGGGGCAGGTTCTGGACGACATGAGTGATATTATTGGCCCACTGGGAGGATTTGAGGACTGGCACTGGCCCTAAGGTAAATTGAGCTTGAGACCCCTTATTTACAGTGAAAGTGGCAAAGAATTTTAAAAACTTGAAGACTAATGGACAGGGGCAGCTCCAGGCACCAGCACACCAAGCGCGTGCTTGGGGCGGCAAGCCGCGGGGGGCGCTCTGCTGGTCACCTCGAGGGCGGCAGGCAGGTTGCCTTCGGCGGCATGCCTGCGGAGGATCTGCTTGTCCCGCGGCTTCGGCGGGCCTCCCGCAGGCGTGCCGCCAAATCCGCGGGACCAGGGACCTCCTGCAGGCAAGCCGCCGAGGGCAGCTTTCCTGCAGTGCTTGGGGCGACAAAATACCTAGAGCTGCCCCTACTAATGGATATACATTTTAAATAAGTTAGAAAGTTACACTTTGTGTGAATGCTATTCTTTAATGCTTCGAGAAGTCAGGACATTTGGATCTCCATCCTTGGAGGTTTTTAAGAGCAGGTTAGACAATAACCTCAGGGATGCTCTAATACTTAGTCCTCCCTTGAGTGCAGGGAACTGGACTAGAAGACCTCTTGAGGTCCTTTCCAGTCCTGTGATTCTTTGATATACTGCAGGTATGAATAACTCATTTCTTCTACAATACTGCCTAATTCACTAATCCTGATTTCTAAAACATCTCCAGTAAATACAGATGGCATTATTTTCCGCAATTGAATATGATTTGCCCTGCATTTGGATAATATGGTGTACGGATAATATGGTGTTTGGATAATTTGGTGTATGGCTATATGGTGATTATGTCTGTGTTATGGTGTGAATACCACATCCTTCAGAAAGAGAGCAAAAGCATTTAATCTCTCCTGTCATGAAGGTATATCTGTTTGGATGATGTGCCCAATGACACTTATGGAAGTGTTGAATTTGAGAACCCTCTGGGGAATAAAGCTATTCTGCACTGGACCACAGCAGGTGTTCTAAATAACAAATAAGTCTTTATATTAGTGATGCCGACAACATTTTAACTATAATAGTAAAAAAAATCCCTAAACTGCATTCTCAAGCCTGACATGTCTGGAATAAAACAGAATTTAATCATCAACTGTTAATAATTCTTAAACTAAACTCAGTTTATCACTTTTAAACAAAGATGCTTAATTACCATGTCACAAATACTCGTGGATAATCATAGCTGCCATCTCTACTTCAAATACGATTCTCTTATCCTTACAGGCATTTTTTAAATTGACTTTTTTTAAACTTGTAGTTTATCATTATTGAAAGATTTATTTCATTCATTTAATTAAATGGCATTTCCAACTTTTGTGCTATGTATTATGATTGCAAACTAGGGCATTGAATTAAAGAAAACCACACACACTAAATTTAGTACTACCTTAAACTGAGTATAGTATAGACAATTCAAAGTAATTTCAAGCACTACCTAATTTTGTTTATTCTTAACGAGAACTTGAAAGTGTAATTTAATTTGAAAAAAATATTGTGTGAAAGAAATGGGCACCACAATCTTACCACAATCATTTCAGATGGCTCTAAAACAATGCATTCACAGCCACGCCTGAAGCTTCCTGCAGAACGCTTGCCAAAACTGAGGAAGAAAAACACCCAATCAGAACAAAATCAAAACTGTAATACAACTCAAGAAAGTATTTAAAAACTCCCCAGACACTTAAAAAGACATAAAAAATACACACATGCTCAGAGCAAAATTTTCGTGCAGATTTTCCCCCTTTGATTAACTGAGGCCAATGCCAATACACTTTTGATTTGTAGAATTTAGGAAGAATTGTTTGTACAGCACCTAGTACAACGAGGGCTCCTAGGCGCTATGATAGCTATAGTAGTAGCAATAATTGTAGATGTGAAACAGTTACATTGATATATATGCAAATAACCAAGTCACAATGTACAAAATTACACCAATATCAAAGAGGCTTTCTAACACCTATATCTCCTTTATAGTTAAATGTAATGTGCTACATTTAAAGATTCTTCTTATAGCTGAATGGATGGGGTTACACAGCTATTCAGCTCTTTACCACATATCCTTCCTTAAAATAATGTCATATGTTGATTCTCCATTGCTTTCTACAAGAAAAAACAGAGTATGACTGTAATGAGAAATAGTTTAAATATTTGCCCATTTAAAGAAATAGGAGCATACAGATAGATCTCAAAATGCTACAAGACTTAAAAGTTGCATTTGGTGTCAAACTGTTACATTATATTCACACATTGCTGGATGTAATTTTTTTTTAAATACACTGAAATGTGATAAAATTGCAAATGGCTGTACCTATGATAGCAATAAAATATTTTGCTGTAAGTACAGATATAGTATAAAGAGATACACTGAATGCCATGTATTAACACAAGACAGTATAAGAACTTAGGACCCACACTATCAGGATGGAAAGCTGGCTTGAACAACATGGAGACTGACCCCTTCCATTGGGGAATTCCTGGATAGTGTATAGAAGGTATAGTCAACTTGATGCTGCCCCTGATAGGAGATACTGAGATAGGAGCGGGAGTGGCTGGAACACCATTAGATCCTCAAGTCCTAGACCAGTGGAGCAGCTGATGGGGGCCTTTACAAGCTGGCATAACATTGATCCAGTTTGTGCCAGAAGCAGAACTGCTCTTTACCCTTTCTGCTGCTTGACCCCAGGATTATGGGAAGGGATATGGAAAGATAAGGACATCTGCTCCACTTCCTACATTCCTGCACTGGAAAGAGATTGTCCAGATTCTAGCACCTGGTCCTTGATATTCAAATCAAATATTTTGCTGGTGATGTCCAACTTCCTTGAACTAAAGTGATCCAGCCACAATGTTTTCCAAAATACTGAATCCCTTTTTCAGGATGTGCACTCTGACAAGACTTTTGAGGTTGTCTTACATGTTAAAAATGCATAGTATGTATATATATACACACCTGTACCCCGATATAACGCTGTCCTCGGGAGCCAAAAAATCTTACTGTGTTATAGGTGAAACCGCGTTATAACTAACTTGCTTTGATCCACCAGAGTATGCAGCCCCCCCTCCCCCGCGCTTTACCGCATTATATCTGAATTCGTGTTATATCGGGTCACGTTATACCGGAGTAGAGGTGTACGTTTTGTTTTGGGTTTTTTTTGCGCAATGTAGTGCCCAAAGATGACTTTTTTCAAAAGCTTGAAAAAATATTTTGTACTTCTCTCATCAAACAGTTTAATCCAACAAACCTCAAAATTTTCAATAAACATGTCAGAAGAGTATCATAAATTTGAATGGGAAAATGGAGATTAAACACATTTTTGGAAAAAGATATCAAAAATCAAACTTACTGTCCCAACATTAAAAACAGAGTTACTAATGTAATTTCAGACTTTGAGATTGTGCCTATTTATCTGTTACACAAGAATGCTGCTATGCATCATTTACAGTTTTATTTAAAAAAAAAGTATGCCAAGTAATGCTTTATTGATTTTTCTCAATTTCATAATGAGGCTAACTAGGAACTTAATGGGTCATTCTTAATGGTATTTCTAGTGAATCTACTACTACGCTACCACCCTGCAGGGTGATTAGTAAAGAATGAAAAATGTCACTTGTTGTCCAAATGGTGATTCATGCACAACAGCATTTCAATAGCTTGCAAAGAAGGCAGTCAAATATTGAAAAGCAATACCAGCTGTGCTCTTTCACCATAACAATGTACATATTGAATGGTACATGAGATTTTTACAATAGACAATGATTTTACAAAATACTGAGCCTTTTTAAAGATTCAATAATAAAAAAATCTAAAATATGCTCAATAAGATGCACACATTTCCAAAGGCAAAGATAAGCATTCTTCTATTGCAGAATACTAAAAGAATGTGTGCTGCCTTACTCATCAACACATTCTTGAATTTTATTCAAATTGCAGCTACCTTTAAAGGGAGAAGGGAAAATTAAACCATTACTTCTTTAATTCTTTGAAAAAAATGCCTTTAAAATCTCAACTATTTGATTTTTTGTCATCACCCACACCAATAACCAAATCAGCTACATAAAAAAATCTCAGGACAAAAAAAAACCACCTAATCAATTGACTGTAAACAAGACGTGGTGGCAAGAATATAACTTTGTATCCTAACTGGAAAAATCAATCAAGGTAAGATCTCTATGTTTCCCTATCATACCTCAAAAAGATTGATTTCTAACAGTACAGTTTTTACTCTAGGTTAGAAATCTGTTCCTGTCACTAGGTTTTTAAACATAACCTTGAAGTAATGTTTTTTAATACACCAGAAAATGAAACAAATACTTGCCTTTCCACTCTACTCTTGCCCCTCTTCTTCTGGAGTTTTTTTGCTGTCTCTTATGGAGAGGAGCTTTTAGTTTTCAACCACTGAATTTGGCCTGACATCACCCTCTTACCTAATTTTCAAGTTTTAGGAAAGCAAATACAGGAAAACGACACATTCCAAAACTCACTCCTGCTTACTTACCACAAGTCTGAATTACCTGCAGGGGCTTTAACTACAGCACAAGGGAGCAGTCAATGCATTAAGGCAGAAAGCATGCTGAATCAACACTTGTGAAAAAAATTCCAGTTGTTAAAAGGCACAATATCCTACTAATAATAGGATAGGATGTTACGAACTGACGGCCAGTATATTTACCACAGTTTTGCCGTTGCACTTAGGAATTATCTTTAATATGTATACAGTTAAAATATACTGAATTACTCACATTCCTATAAGCAACAGGGGGTATACCCCCGGCACTTAAATATAATAGAATTAGGGTTGTCCATTAATCATAGTTAACTCACATGATTAACTCAAAAAAAATAATGGCAATTAACAAAATTAATCGCACTGTTAAACAACTGAATACCAATTGAAATTTATTACATATTTTGGATGATTTTCAAATATATTGGTTTCTATTACAACACAGAATACAAAGAGTACAAAGCTCACTTTATATTATTTTTATTACAAATATTTGCACTATAAAAATGCTAAATAAAAATATTTTTTTCAATTCACCTCATACAAGTACTATAGTACAATCTCTTTATCATGAAAGTATAATTTACAAATGTAGATTTCTTTTTTGTTTCATAACTGCACTCAAAACAAAAACAATGTCAAACTTTACAGGCTACAAGTCCACTCAGTCCTACTTCTTGTTCAGCCAATCGCTAAGACAAACAAATTTGTTTACATTTATGGGAGATACTGCTGCCTGCTTCTCATTTACAATGGCACCTGAAAGTGAGAACAGGCATTCACATGGCACTTTTGTAGAAGGCGTTGCAAGGTATTTACATGCCAGATATGCTAAACACTCGTATGCTCCTTCATGCTTTGGCCACCATTCCAGAGGACATGCTTCCATGCTGATGATGCTTGTTAAAAATAATAATGCGTCAATTAGATTTGTGATTGAACTCCTTGGGGGAGAATTGTATGTCTCCTGTTCTGTTTTACCCACATTTTGCCACATATTTCATGTTATAGCAATCTCGGATGATGATCCAGCACGTTTGTTTTAAAAATACTTTCACTGCATATTTGACAAAATGCAAAGATACCAATGTGAGATTTCTAAAAAGAGCTACAGCACTCGACCCAAAGTTTATGAATCTGAAGTGCCTTCCAAAATCTGAGAGGAACGAGGTGTGGAACATGCTTTCAGAAGTCTTAAAAGAGCAACACTCCGATGTGGAAACTACAGAACCCGAACCATCAAAAAAGGAAATCAATCTTCTGCTGGTGGCATCTGACTCAGATGATGAAAATGAACATGCATCAGTCAGCTCTGCTTTTGATCATTATTGAGCAAAACCCATCATCAGCATGGACGCATGTCCTATGGAATGATGGTTGAAGAGGAAGGGACATATGAATCAATAGCGCATCTGGCATGTAAATATTTTGCGACGCTGGCTACAACAGTGCCATGAGAATGTCTGTTCTCACTTTCAGGTGACGTAAACAAGAAGCAGCCGCACTATCTCCTGCAAATTGTAACCAAACTTGTTTGTCTGAGCAATTGGCTGATGTCGGACTGAGTGGACTTGTAAGCTCTAAAGTTTGACACTGTTTTATTTTTGAATGCAGTTATTCTTTGTACATAATTCTACATTTGTAAGTTCAACTTTCATGATAAAGAGATTGCACTATAGTACTTGTTGAGGTGAACTGAAAAATACTACTACTTTTGTTTTTTACAGTACAAATATTTGTAATAAATATAAAGGAAGAACTGTACACTTTGTATTCTGTGTTGTAACTGAAATCAATATATTTGAAAATTTAGAAAACATCCAAAAATATTTAAATAAATGGTATTCTATCACTGTTTAACAGCACAACTTATTTTTTTAATCGCTTGACAGCCCTACATACAATCATAGAAGATTAGGGTTGGAAAAGTTCTCCGGAGGGCATCTAGTCCAACCCCCTGCTAAAAGCAGGACCAACACCAACTAAATCATCCCAGCCAGGGATTTGTCAACCTGGACCTTAAAAACCTTTAAGGATGGAGATTCCACCACCTCCCTAGATAACCCATTCCAGTGCTACACAACCCTCCTAGTGAAATAGTTTTTCCTAATATCCAACCTAGACCTCCCTCACTGCAACTTGAGACCATTGCTCTTTGTTCTGTCATCTGTCACCACTGAGAACAGCTGAGCTCCATCCTCTTTGGCACCCCCCTTCAGGTAGTTGAAGGCTACTATCAAATCCCCTCTCACTCTTCTCTTCTGCAGACTAAATAAGAACAATTCCCTCAGCCTCTCCTTGTAAGTCATGTGCCCCAGCCACCTAATCATTTTCATGGCCTTCCACTGGACTCTCTCCAATTTGTCCACAACTTTTCTGTAGTGGGGGGCCCAAAACTGGATGCAATACTCACCAGTGCCGAATACAGAGGAATAATCACTTCTATCAATCTGCTGGCAATGCTCCTACAGCCCAATATGCCGTTAGCCTTCTTGGCAACAAGGGCACACTGTTCACTCATATCCAGCTTCTCATCCACTGTAATTCCCAGGTCCTTTTCTGCAGAACTGCTGCTTAGTCAGTCGGTCCCCAGCTTGTAGCAGTACCTGGGATTCTTCCGTCCTAAGTGAAGGACTCTGCACATGTCCTTGTTGAACCTCATCAGATTTCTTTTGTCCCAATCCTCCAATTTGTTTAGGACACTCTGGACCCTAACCCTACCCTCCAGCATATCTACCTCTCCCCCCAACTTAGTGTCTTCTGTGAACTTGCTGAGGGTGTAAATCCATCCCACCATCCAGATCATAAATGAAGACGTTGAAGAAAAATGGCCCCAGAACCGATCCCTGGGCACTCCGCTTGATACCGGCTGCCAAATAGAATCAAGCCATTGATCACTACCCGTTAAGCCCGATGATCTATCTAGCTTTCTGTCCACCTTACAGTCCATTCATCCAATGGACATTTTTAACTTGCTGGCAAGAATACTGTGGGAGACTGTATCAAAAGCTTTGCTAAAGTCAAGATATATCACATCCATCGCTTTCCCCATATTCACAGAGCCAGTTATCTCATCATAGGTTGGTCAGGCATGACTTGCCCTTGGTGAATCCATGTTGACTGTTCCAGATCACATTCCTCTCCTCCAAGTGCTTCAAAATGGATTCCTTGAGGACCTGCTCCATGGTTTTTCCAGGGACTGAGGTGAGGCTAACCAGTCTGTGGTTCTCCAGATTCTCCTTCTTCCATTTTTTAAAGATGGGCACTATATTTGCCTTCTTCCAATCATCTGGGACCTCCCTCAATCACTATGAGTTTTCAAAGATAATGGCCAATGGCTCTGCAATCACATCAGGCAACTCCCTCAGCACCCTCAGATGCATTGCACCTGGCCCCAATGACTTGTGCATGTTCAGCTTTTCTAAATAGTCCTTAACCTGTTCTTTCACCACTGACGGCTGCTCACCTCCTCCCCATACTGTGCTGCTCAGTGCAGCCGTCTTGGGGCTGAACTTGTCTGAGAAGGCCAAGGCAAAAAAAAGCTCTGAGTACTTGAGCTTTTTCCACATCGTCTGTCACTAGGTTGCCTCCTCCATTCAGTAAGGCTCCTACACTTTCCCTGACCATCTTCTTGGTGACATACCTGTAGAAACCCTTCTTGTTACCATTAACATCCCTTGCTAGCTGCAACTCCAATTGTACTTTGGCCTTCCTGATTACACCTCTGCTTGTACGAGCAATATTTTTATACTCTTCTCTAGTCATCTGTCAAAATTTCCACTTCTTGTAAGCTTCCTTTTTGTGATTAAGCTCACTGAAGATTTCTCTGTTGATAGCAAATGTGGCAGGTGACCAGCTTAGCTTCTTTCTGCACACTGGGATGGTTTGTCCGCGCACCCACAATAAGACTTTAAAATACAGTCAGCTCTACTGGACTCCTTTCCCCCTCATATTAGCCGCTCAGGAGATCCTGCCCATCAGTTCCCTGAGGAAGTCAAAGCCTGCTTTTCTGAAGTACAGGATCTGTATTCTGCTGCTCTCCTTTCTTCCTTTTGTCAGGATACTGAACTCAACCATCTCATGGTCACTGCTGCCCAGGTTGCCACCCACTTCTACTTCCCCTACCAACTCTTCTCTGTTTGTGAGCAGCAGGTCAAGAGATGCACGGCCCCAAGTCAGTTTCTCCAGCACTTGCACCAGGAAGTTGTCCCCAACACTCTCCAAAAACTTCCTGGATTGTTTGTGCACTGCTGTATTGCTCTCCCAGCAGATGTCAGGGTGATTGAAGTCCTCCATGAGAACCAGGACCCGTGATCTGGAAACTTCTGTTAATTGTGTGAAGAAAGCCTCGCCTACCTCATCCTCCTGGTCTGGTGGTCTATAGCAAGGCCCATCACGACATCACCATTGTTGCTCTCGCCTCTAAACTTAACCCAAAGACACTCAACAGGCTTTTTTCCAGTTTCATACTGGAGCTCTGAGCAATCATAATCTTTCATCTAAAGACCTCAAAGTACTTTGTAAGCCTGAAACATGCTTTACATTGTCTCCATTAAGTACTGTATGCAAGAGATGGGTAAACGATGGCAAAAAGAAGATTAAGTGTCTTGACTATAACCACTGACTTGCTGTGACATTGACAAGAACAGAATTCAAATCTCCTGACTCCCATGCCCTGATCCAGCAGTCTCCAACAAGGAGTATCACACAGAGGAGGGAATGGCAGAAGACAGATATATTGAACCTTGGAAAATTAATCATAATCAAAGAAATTGGAAAAGACCTAAACAAGCTTGTCTTAATTGAACATTAGTGAATAGGACTTTAAAAATTCAGCCTAAACAATACCATTATTCATATACACTATCAAGCAATAGAGTCAACTCTCATAATCGGTGCTCCCTTGAGCTGATTATAATACCTAATGAAGCCTTATGTAAAACGCTAGGAAAAAACCCTCCACAAGAGACCCTAATCACCAGGCAGGTCTAATTTTAACAGAATACAGGTATCCAGCAGGTTAACCCCTTTGCCAGCGGGTCTATCACTAGATACCTGTCTTCTGCAGTCCTTTGGTTTGCTGGAGAAAATTAAGGGGAAGATTAGATATTAGCTCTTACAGACTAGAGATTCAACACTCATTTATTCCCTCTCTCCTCCCAACATGGAATGATAAGGCTGCTGGTAGATGGAGTTTCATCCTCTGCTGTTGCTAGGGAGATAGAGACCCAAACAGTATTCTTTTGTTTAAAACTGAAACACACAGTTCTTTCAATTCCTGCTGTAGAGACTTTTACATAATACTACTTTGCATTTGGTTATACTGTATCATTCACACACGTGACAACACGTAACACGGACTGAAGTGATTAAAAGCTAAAAAGCATCTCTTCCTACCCATGATGTATAAAAACTTTTTGTTCCTAAAATAACTCATTTTCAAGTATGCTCAACAGAAAACAGACTCACAGCCTAAGGAAAGGCAAGTCTAAGACAGTATTAAGCCACCTTTACATTCTCCCAACCCTCAAGAAATCCTCATCGTAACTGCTGTGGGGGCCTAAATTACAGCAACCATAGGGCAGACCCACCTATAATCCCTAGCACACTGCATGCTACATGCCGCTGATGAACACAGTGCTACTGTCAACAGAGGGGCTTGTAGATACTTGGAGGGGCAGCCTTCCAGCTGTCTTCCTCTAGGTCATTGGTCCCCAAACTGTGGGCACACCTCCCTAGGGGGGTGTTGTGGGGCCCAGAGCAGCCCCCCCCGGGGGGTGAGGACGGAGCACCACCAGCTCCGCTCTCTCTCACCACCAGCTCCTGCTCTTGGCTGTGGCTCCCAGGAGGAGAGGGTCAGATTCCATTAAGGGTAAGGGGGGGAACATGACAGAAAAAGTTTGGCGACCACTGCTCTGTGCTGGGGGAACTCCTCCTGACAGCCCCTTTATACTGCTCAAGCTCTTTTTCCCAGCATGAAGAGGCTAGAATGGGTGTGAGAATTTCACCCCAGTTATTTAAATATTTTTAACAGTTTTAGAGACCAAAAAGGCCCTTATCAGCAAAATCTTGTATTAGCTACAGGCACCTAGTTTACAATCAAATACCAGTTAAATATAGTGATGTGTAAAAGGGATATTCTTAAAGGGAAAAAAAACAACAACAAATTAAAATGACACAATATTAATTGCTCTCTAAACAAGTTTTGGCCATGCTATTTCCAAAGTTATATGTTTCAAATGAAAGCTAACTTTCTGTATGCATAAACTTTTTCTAAATAAGTCTTTAGAAAACATTATGGAACTTTAGTCAAACCTCCATGATAAATTTCTTATTATAACAATAAATATTAATGCAAGAACATCAAATATTAGCTCTTAAAATCTTCCAACCAAACACTGGAAATGAAAGACAAAATTATAGTTTTCTACAAAATTTTATATCTCTGTTCCCTCAAGACTATGTGATTCCACAAAAAGAATTTCACACATCTAGTTAACCAGAAGACCTGCAATTATAAGACACAACTCATTAATTTTTTAAGAAAACTCAGATGTGCAAACCAGTCAAAAACGTGGGCAGACAGGACAACTCGCCTTCATTTGCTACATGCTATTTACAAGCTTCATGAATGTGGCAGGACAAAGCAGGTTTCTCCAAATGCGCCTCTGTCCATTTAGTCAAATTCTGAGATATGTTGGTACATACACTTTTTAGGGTTGTCAGGAAAGAAGACAGTAGCTGATCACAGAAGTCTCTCCTGTATTCAATACTGTTCCCTTGCCAGGGGCCTCCACATTCCATTTTTCACATCAGTCTAACTCCCCTAAGGAACATTATTTCTCAGCACTGGAATGTAAGCGTATTCATCACAAGCAACACAAACTTGAGAAAAGCTCCACTAACTAGAAATACTAAGAACATAGTACTAACATTATTCCAATAGATACACATTATAAAAAATAGGGTTAACTCCCTAAATCGTTCCAAAAAGCCCACTTCTACTATATTGATAATTATAGAAAGATGAACATATCCCCTCAACAGATTTGTTTTTAATTTTTTCTGAAATCATAGTGCATTTGTGAACTTTAATTAAAAGTGCCATTGGAATGAAGGATACATAACAATGAATGGTTCATAAAAAGAACAAACAGCAACACAGTATCAGCAGGTGCATAAACAGCATTCTCTAGAATATTTGTAAGTAGGGTTTAAAAAACATTGTAAACGCACTTTATTACACCTATTATTTAGAGTGAAAAGACACTAACTTAAAAAAACAGTGAAGAAAAATATACAGCTTTTTAATTGATTTTATTTATAGTCATTCCATATATACTTTTGTTGTAGATGTTTATTAAAATTGTTCTAAATTATCAAACTAAAAATGTGATATAAACAGATATTTGTAATTATTCCAATTAACTTTTAACCAGAATCCAGAAATTTGATGTACAAAAGCTTAACTACCATTCTCTGAAGCCCTAACGCTAGATTTTCACAAGCAGTGTGTACTTGAAAATTAGTGCCGTGAAACTACTGGTAAGTATTTTTAACAGTTGCTGATCAAAACATGCAATCTACAATACATTTTTAAGAGCTGTGTATACCATACAATACAATACGGGGGATTAAGATAACTAGATTCTCCCTCTCATTCCTCCAAGTTACATTTTTTATTATTATTCTGCATTTTGAAGTATTCTAAGAGTAAGTCTAGTTAGTATCTTCCTTGCTTAGCTTTCTCAGGCCATTCACATATTCATAATAAAAATTAGCCAAAAAAGATTAAAGTATATATTGAACATTTCATGTTCACCACTTCATATCCAAAACAGCTAGATACTTATCTACAAACAATTTTCCTGCTTGTTATATGGCTCCTTACTGCTCCTTATTACACTGCTGTAGCAGACAGTAACTTCTGAGTCTCTCTCAGTAGAATATTAACAAGAAAAATTACAGATATCCCTTGTTTATGACTTTAGAAATTAAAGTGGTCTAACCTGCACTGGTCTTCATTAGCTTTCAAGCAGCAGCAATGCTGCTGCTACTGCTATCTACACAAATGCATTCTCTTCCCATTTTCCCTGTGTTTTTTTCTTTCTAAAGGCTTGGCTACACTTACAAGTTGCAGCGCTGGGAGTTACAGCGCTGCTCATGCAGCTGTGTAAGGGCCAGCGCTGGAGTGTGGCCACACTGACAGCTACCAGCGCTGCAGTGTGGCCACACTTGCAGCACTTTCCAGCGCTGTATTGAGAGGTGCATTGTGGGCAGCTATCCCACAGAGCACCTCGTCCCATTTTGGCGCTGAGTATTGTGGGAAGGGGAAGGAAGTGTGCGGGTCATTCCGCTTCCTGTTTGCCAGCGCCCCGTGGTGCATCGCTTCACATCCCAGCATTCACTCTTTCCGGCAGCGTTTGGCGCCATTGTGAGTGTCTTTCTGTTACTCTCTGTGAATCGCGATTTCTGTGGCAAATGGAGCCCAATCTGCTGAGGACTCTGCTGATGAGTGTCACCAGCACAACACGTTTGGCAGTCGAGCTATTCCTTCAGCTCCAAAGTGACAGTGAGGAGTCCGACGATGATATCAATATGGATTTGTCTGCCGCGTGTGACACTACAGTGCTTGCGGCATTCACGGAAATGCTCAGCACCGTTGAACGCTGCTTTTGGGCTCGGGAAACAAGCACTGAGTGGTGGGATCACATCGTCATGGAAGTCTGGGATGATGAGCAGTGGCTGCAGAACTTTCGTATGAGAAAAGCCACTTTCATGGGACTGTGTGCTGAGCTCGCCCCCACTCTGCGGCGCAAGGACACAAGATTGAGAGCTGCCCTGACGGTGGAAAAGCGGGTGGCTATTGCAATCTGGAAGATGGCAAATCCAGACAGCTACCGGTCGGTCGGGAACCAGTTTGGTGTGGGAAAGTCGACCGTGGGAATCGTTTTGATGCAAGTTTGCAAGGCAATTAATCGCATCCTGCTAAGAAAGACCGTGACTCCGGGGAGCGTGCAGGACATTGTGGATGGCTTTGCACAAATGGGTTTCTAACTGTGGAGGGGCGATAGATGGGACGCATATTCCTATTCTGCCCCCCCCCCACCTGGCATCAGAGTACGTTAATCGTAAGGGGTATTTCTCTATGGTTCTCCAGGCGCTTGTGGATCACCGCGGGCGTTTCATTGACATTTACACAGGCTGGCCTGGAAAGGTGCATGATGCACGCATCTTTCGGAACAGTGGCCTGTTCAGGAAGATGCAGGCAGGGACTTTTTTCCCAGACAGGAAGATCACAGTAGGGGATGTCGAAATGCCCACTGTGATCCTTGGAGACCCCGCATACCCGTTACTGCCTTGGCTCATGAAACCCTATACAGGGAAGCTTGACAGGAGCAAGGACCGGTTCAACTACAGGCTGAGCCGGTGCAGAATGACTGTGGAGTGTGCTTTTGGGCGTTTAAAGGCTCGCTGGAGATGTTTGTATGGGAAGCTAGACTTGGGGGAAAGCAGCATCCCCGCGGTTATAAGCGCTTGCTGTACCCTCCATAATATTTGTGAAGGGAAGGGTGAAACATTCAGTGAGGCATGGACCACCGAGGTTCAAGTCCTGGAGGCTGAATATGCACAGCCAGAGAGCAGGGCTAATAGAGAGGCCCAGCACAGGGCTTCAAGGATTAGGGATGCCTTGAGGGAAGAATTTGAGGCTGAAAGCCAACAGTAATGTTTGCTGCCTTGCATGGGAGTGAATTGCACTGCTTACACTGTTATTCTGTTATCCATAATAATAATATGATTTGCAGTGCCTCTTTCTTTATTGGGCTAAGGTATCTTTCACTATCTGCTATAATAAAGACTGTTTTCAAAGCCAAGAATTGTTTTATTGAAAAGAAAAAAACTTCCTTGACAGACAGACAGACACACAACATTTCATTAACACAAGAGGGCAATGGTGTGGGTTGGTGAACTGTACAGTCACAAGTTTGCATATGCCATGTCTGGATTGCTGTTTAATGAATCCTGCACTTCAGGGTTCATATACTGCATGGTGATGGGGGTTGAATGCAGAGGGTAAGGGTGGTGGTAGGTATCAGGGCTGGTTGGGGAACGTACAGGTGTTGGAGGCAGCTGGTGGTGGTAAGAGCCTGGATGCTGGGGAAAGGTGGTTTGAGCTGACATTGGGGCACAAGGCACAAAGGACGGGGCGGGTGGGGGAGTAGCACGGTAGTGCTCTGCTTGCATGGCAACGAGTGACTCTATAGACTCCGCTTGGCGCTCCAGGATGCTTAGCAGCCGCTCCGTGCTTTTCCTCTTGGCCACTGCATTTCTCTGGCGGGTCCTGCTTTCTTTCTCTCGCCACTCCTTCAATTCTTTTCTCTCTGTAGCAGAGTGCTGAAGAACAGTTTTCAGCATGTCCTCTTTGCTCTTTCGGGGATTTTTTCTCAAATTTTGAAGCCTCTGTGATGTTGAACATCTGGGCAGTCCAGTCAAGGTCACTGTAGACACAGAAATGACAACATTTAACACGGGCAGCATTGTATCCACTATCTCCAGACATGAATTGTTACACTGAGGGAGTTCTCACTTGCAAGTTCTCACTTGCATTCTTTATCCCAAAAGGAAAACACAACAGAAGCCACGAAATGGTGAGTGAGGAGTGTTTACTTATATAGGGAGAAGAGGGGCTTGAGTGAGAGGGGAGCTGGTTGCTTCGGGTAATCTGGAGTGCTAGAGGGGTTGAGTGAAGATGCAGATGCAGGGGTGATCTTATCTCCCTATCTCTTCACTAAAGAGTCTCCCAACATTTTTCACAGGACTTAATCCTGGAAGATGTTTCCCTACTGCGAGTCACTAGGGAACAGCGGGGGCTCTTTAGAGCAATGTGGATTCCGCCGGGACCCTATGCGGCGTGCCTGTGTTCAGAAATGGTCCCCCCCCACTGGCCGAAGAGTGGCGCGGACGCGTCACCGTCACTGGGACAAGGGACACAGTGGCTCTGCCTATAAACCTGCGCAGGCATATTGCCCACGCTCTGGATGAAGCTTTTGCTGAGATAACTGAAGCAGATTACCGCGACGTGATAGACCACATCAACGGGCTATTCCACATCTAGACGCTGCCATGCATGCATCCATAACCCCCCTTCCTCTCCAGAAACATTTCCACCCAGAAAATAAAGCCGCTTACGGTACCCGCTCCTCTGCTTGTCCTTCTGCAACTGCTGGCTGCTGCGATTGGGTACTTTCCTCCTGGCTTGAGAAGAGCTCCTGGCTGCATGCCTCCAGGAATCTGCGGTTTCTTCCCCATCCCAGGAGCTTCACTCGCGGTTTCCTCTCCCCCGCAGCCTCCTCCTCCTCCTTTCCCCCAGCCTGCTCATAATTGTCCATTGTTACCCTGGGATTGGCAGTGGGGTCACCCCAAGTATCTTGTCCATCTCCTGTAAAAGCGGCAGGTCGTGGGAGCAGCTCCGGATCGGCGATTACCCTCGCGGGCTTTGTAATAGGCACTCCGCAGCTCTTTAACTTTCACCCTGCATTGTAGTGCGTCCGTTGATGGCCCCTATCCAGCATGTCCCTTGCTATCTGCTCAAAGATATCGTAATTCCTACGGCCGGAGCGCAGCTGTGCCTGAACAGACGCCTCACCCCAAACACTGATGAGGTCCTGCAATTCACCTGTGCTCCATGCTGGGGCTCGTTTGCCGCGTGGAGGCATGGTTACCTGTAACCTGTAACTGATTAACTGATTGCACTCCACACCTGGCTGCAGCAAACAGGAAGGAGATTTTTAAATTTCCCGGGGCATTTAAAGGGCGGGTCACCTGAGGCAAGAGCAGTAGAGTGCAAACTGATGTGCAGAGTGGCTGAACAGGAATTCTGGGATAGCTCCTTATTCCCTGGAGGACAGGTAAAGCGCTGGTGAGTGTCCACACCTGCTGAGCAGCGCTGGTGTCACCAGCGCTGCACTCCTTATACCCCTGCCGGGATGGGTTTTCAGCCAGCGCTGCAACCAGGGAGTTGCAGCGCTGGTTGTGCCCTGCAAGTGTGGACGGGGTGTTAATTGCAGCGCTGGAAAGCCTCCACCAGCGCTGCAACTTGTAAGTGTAGCCAAGCCCTAAGCCTGCATGCATAGAGGAACAACATTCTTTTTGATGTTTAATTTCCTACTTGGGTGACTCAACCATCTCTTCTGCTTGTAGATATGTGCTGCATGTGTCATATAGGCAGTGCTTCCACATACCAGCTTGATGACCTCAGCCACTCCCAGACAACTGCTTTTTATCAATTTCTATTAATTTATTCATTCTTCTTTGATAATGCAGTAGTAAATAACTATGGGCATTTGGAGTGTCTGATCTCTTATGAATCCCAAGGTCAAATCCTGGCATATAATCAACAACAAATTTACTTATGCCCTGCTATAACCAGAGACCACTAGAGCATGATAGACATAAATTCCAAAACAAAGCATACTGATTTCTGCCATGCTAAATTCCAAAATAACTTTAAATTTCTAGGCCAGCAATTTAAGTGACCTCTGGGAGAAACCAGGGACTCTGTTGTTAACCTGCCATTCAGGTGCTATTCATGCGTAGATTGGATTTGGAGCAGCTCTGCCTTTCCCCACTGTTTATTTGACTGATGCCATATCTTCACTGCTTAAAAAAAAAATAAAAAAAAATTTAAACCTAGGAATGACACACACAACACATCTTTTTATTCTAAGTTAGACCTATCCTGGTCTTCAGGATAGGTCTAACTAAAGATGTGTTTTTAACCTGGAGGTAAGGAAGGCTATGTCTACACTGCGCACCTTACAGCGGCACGGATGTTCAGCTGTAAGGTACGCAGCATAGCCACTCTTTGTCAGCAGGAGAGCTCTCTTCTGCCAACAAAATAAAACCACCTCCAATGAGGGGCGCTAGCTTTGTTGGCGGGAGAGCATTTCCCACTGACAAAGTGCTGTCCACATCAGTGCTTTTCGTCGGTAAAACTTTTGTCAGTCAAGGGTGTGTTTTTTTCACACCCCTGAGCGACAAAAGTTTTACCCAAGTGCAGTGCAGACATAGCGTAATGCACAAGAGCTATCCAGAGTGAAAACACAAAAACCAGGCACTTTAGTTTTACTGTGAGGTACACTCACCAAGGTCAACCCCAGGTGCAGATGCAGGACAGACCTTGATGAGTTTAATTCACAGTAAATCTGAAGTGCCTGGTCTTCAATGTGTTTTTACCTTGGGGCAGCTCATGTGCATTAGTTACACTCCTTTTTTTAGCAGGGAATACAAGCCCTGAAAGAAGAACATCCCTTTCACTTTGGACAGGTCTAAATTAGAATAAAAGATGTGTTTTTCAAAACATGTTAACTAACATATTTTAACCTATAATTAAAACCTCTACTGTAGGTAGAAATTGTGTTTTAATATATTAGCTGGTTGAGGTGAACCTGGAAGAAGAAAACTGCAGTTTAGAAGGGAGATAGCCCTCATTGAAGAGCACCAGAGTGTTCTGTAGATAAATGGATTTGGTATTATTAGCTTATGCCCCTAGTAAAAAATAATCACACTTACATGTGCACAATAAATCTAGCAGGGGAGAGCATTAGACTTGTAACTGAGCAGCTAAGGAAGCGGGCACTGGTCTTGCATATGGCCAATTGAGCTGCATACTGGGAGGGGAGTATACATTCAGAGATTATAAGGCCATAAAGTAGGGCCCTAACAAATTCACAGCCATGAAAAACACGTCATGGACCGTGAAATCTGGTCTCCCCCCTGAAATCTGATCTTTATGCTTTTACCCTATACTATACTATACAGATTTCATTGTGGGGAGACCAGTGTTTCTCACACTGGGGGTCCTGACCCAAAAGGGAGTTGCGGGGGGGGTCACAAGGTTATTTTAGGGGATCGCGGTATTGCCACTCTTACTTCTGCACTGCCTTCAGAGCTCAGGGGCTGGAGAATGGTGGCTGCTGAATGAGGGCCCAGTTTTGCAGGCAGCAACTCTGCCTTCAGAAATGGGCTCCCAGCCAACAGCTGCCGCTCTCCAGCTGCCCATAGGGTGACCAAATGTCCCAATTTTATAGGGACTGTCCTGATATTAGGGGCTTTGTCTTATATAGGTGCCTATTACCCCTTCCCTCCTGTCCTGATTTTTCACACTTGCTATCTGGTCACCCTAGCTGCCCAGCTCTGAAGGCAGCACCGCCACCAGCAGCAGCACAGACGTAAGTATAGCAGAAATAACCTTGTGACCCTCCCACCAACTCCTTTGGGTTAGAACCCCTACAATTACAACACCCTGAAATTTCAGATTTAAATAGCTGAAATCATGAAATTTCAGATTTTTTAAATCTATGACCGCGAATTTGGTAGGGCCGTAGCCATAAGGGATTATTATGATCATATAGGCAGATATCCTGCATAACACAAGCCACAGAACTTCCCCAAAGTAATACCTGTTTTAACTCCACATTATCTTTATGAAAAGCAGTTAAGCATGCAATGAGTAATGCAGGACTCCTAAAAGAGGGGAGAAACAAGCCCTATGTAGTCAGCACCAAACTGGACATCAGTTCTATGGCTAAATCCCTGGAATAGAGTTGCCAACTTTCTACTGGCACAAAAACAAAACACCCTTGCCCCGCCCCTCCTCTGAGGCCCCACCCATGCCCTGCCCCCTGCTCACTCCATTCCCTTCTCCATCGCTCACTCTCCCCACCTTCACTCACTCGCTCATTTTCACTGGACTGGCTCAGGGGGTTGGGGTGTGGGAGGGGCTGGGGATGAGGGGTTTGGAGTGCAGGAGGGGGCTCTGGGCTGGGGAAGTGGTGCGGGGGGTGAAGGCTCTGGCTGGGGGTGCAGACTCTGATGTGGGGCTGGGGATGAGGGGTTTGGTGTGTAGGAGAGTGCTCTGGGCTGGGACTGAGGGGTTCAGAGGGCACGAGGGAGATCAGGGCTGGGGCAGGGGGTTGGGGAGAGGTCCTGGAAGCAGCCGGCACGTCCCCCCTCCAGCTCCCACACAAAGGCATGGCCATGCAGCTCTGTGCACTAGCATGCTGCTGCCCCATCCGCAGGCACTGCCCCCATAGCTCCCTTTGGCCACTGTTCCCAGCCAATCAGGTGGGGGCAGCGGCAGCATGCAGAGTCCCCTGACTACCCCTACGTGTAGAAGCCAAAGGGGGGACATGCAGAATGCTTCCCGGGAGCCACACAGCGTGGAGGCTAGCAGGGAGCTGCACAGCGCTGCCAACCAGACGGTGCTGACTGGAGCCGCCAGGATCCCTTTTCAACTGGAACATCCAGTCAAAAACTGGACACCTGGTCACCCTTCCCTGGAATCTTTAATGCAGAAGACTGAATTCCATTCAGTGACAATTGAATTAAAAAATGGGTTTTCTAACAAATTAAATGTGAAAACAGATGGTAAGAGCAGTACAACAAACATTTATTTTCATATTAATTTTGAAATTTTAAAATTCAACCATATTTTCAGCATTTGATATGCCACAGGTTTTTGGACTGACAACATAGCTGCATTGTAGAAATTGTTGAGGGAAGGAGAAGGAGAATTTTAGCAACTAGATATGAGACATTTGGGGCCTTGATCCTCTGAAGAGGCATGTAAGGCAATTTAGGATTACAGGATAAAATGATTAACAGTGGAATAGTGTTGAAATTTAAGTTTTTGTCTTCAAAGTTCAGTCAATATCCCATTAAGATGAAAAGGGCAGTTCACACCACTCAGCTATTATTTCAGGCCCTACAGACCCAGGAGGACACCACTGCATCCATTTACACATTCCTATAACCTTTAAAACATGATTGAATTGCCAGATCAGATCAGAGCAGTGGACACCAAGTCTGGTAGATTATCTCTGATAGTGGCCAGCACTTTTCAAGGAAGGTCCTAGAAAAAATGAAGTGGACAATTTGAAATAACCAGATTGGGGATTCTTCATAATCCATGTCCTTTATGGTATATCCACCCCATGCTAGTTTGAATCCAGCTAGCATGAGTAACAGCAGCAGCGAAAACAGCACAGAAGGGGCTTCAGCATATATGGTACAAGGTCAGCCTGGACCCTGGGTAAGTATTCTGCTCATTAGCCCGTGCTGCACTGTCTTCACTGCTATTGTTACTCACACTAGCTGAGTTCAAAATAGCTTGAGTTGGCTTGCACTGCTTTGCTGTGTGGACACACACAAAAAACTGACTGATGTCCTGAAAAAAATTAATTTCTCTTTTTAAAAGTCCTATCTAATGAAAATGCCTATTTTTATCCCTTTTTGAATCCTACTAAGCTTTTGGCTTTAATATAGTGTGGAAGTAAGTTCCCAGAGTTAAATCTGCATTGTGTTTAAAAAAAAAAAAGGATTTTCTTGTGTGTCAAATTTTATACAAGCTGCCTTTCATTTTCATTAATCATTGAATGTTCTTTTGGTTTTACAATTACACTAGTAGTTAATCTGAAATGTTGTAAAACTCTGAAATCTGCAGATGAAGTGCTATATAAGTCTATGTATTGTTTTTGAAATCTACTGCAGATGATGGTCATCTGTCTACAGACTTCAAAAACAGCAGGTGACCTTGGAAACTATTCAAGCTGCGGTCACACAACAGGGTTCTTTTTATGGCTGTTTCAAGTATTCTAATAAGAGACTTATTTTATGAGAATCTTCAGTGAATTTTTTAAAAATGCATTAATCGTCTGTACAAACATCTGGAAAGTAGTTTAGAAAGTAAATAGCAACAACAAAATTCCCAACTTGATCAACTAACTAAAAACTGCAGCTGAGAATACAGCATACTAGAAGTCAGCTACACTCATCAGAACAAGGTTGAGAAAGAAAGCCCTTCAGGTGCACTAAATAATTTACCACAAACATGGAATACATTTATAGAAAAAAAATTGACCAGTATTATTGCAGATATTTCTATTTTGATAAAGGCATTGATTCAAACAACCCAGCTTCTGCCTGATTTTGCAGAGAAGTCATGTGCTTATTTCATGACATCAGTGTTACCATGGAAATATTGTGATGTCACAAAATAAGCATTATGAACTTAATGAAGGACAAATAGTAGCAAAACATTATCTGAGAAGAAGACAGACCTTGTCTGAACACACAGTTAAACTAATTAATATACATTAAATCCTTTTCCTCCCTCCCCCATTGTGATACACATTTGAAAGTTCTCGGCTGCATGAAAATCTTTTAATTCAAAGTTGAATATTCAATTATTTTTAAAATCCTTTCCTCAGCCTACAAGTCACAATTCAGAAGATAGAAATAAAAATTGATCAAATGTTTTTCAAATCCTAGAAACTGAATAAGATTAAGAATGACAACTCAGCCAAGATGTTGCTAGTAAAAGAATTAGGACACCCCAAAGGGAAAGCGGAAGTGCACATGCTGAACACAATGACAATTCTAATTCATTTATATTAAAAACCATACATATTAAAATCACAAATCTTAAATAGCCCCACTGACTTTGCATTTCACCCAGAGTCTGTAGTTCTCTAGATTTCTACTCTATATTTGGATATATATATATATGCACTCAAATAAATCCAACTGCACATTAAAATAAATTTTCTATATTCAATTAACACAGGAGTAGTATGAAGTCTGAGAGATCGGCAATTGTATCAGGTGTAAACTAAATTCCTTTCTGAAGAAAAAATCAGAGGGGTTGAGCAGTAGTGGATATCCTGCTCTGCCCCTAATTACTGCAGCATTTTGTAGTGAGAGGTGCTTAATCTTGGCCCCCAGTTCCTACCAACTGTAGGGAAACATAAGCTCCGAAATTCCAAATTATTTGTTGGTCTGAAAAGCTTCTCTGTTCAACAGCTGGACTGACTTCTGCCACTTGCAGCTGCAATGAAGACACTTATGGGACTCTCTCTTAGATGTCATCGTTGGGGACAGTGTTTATCCCTCATAATACAGGAGGGAGCCCTAAATTACCATGCTTCCCCTTTTAAAGAAGTTATAGCCATAATGGTCTACTCCAAGTGAGAGTTGTAGGTGCTTAATGGGTTACTGTAGTTTCCGTCTCTCCTATTCACCTTGTTTTGGCACTTTTTCCCTACCACCACCATTTGGATTGTGTGTGTTTATGTTCCTCAGGCCCTTATTGCTGCCATTTTCCCTCATTTCCACCTCCTTCTCATCTGTATTTCAGGTACCCAGTACCATCAGCATGTCTGTGTTTATACAGCATGAGTAATCTCTGCCCCAAGGAGATTACAGTCAGTTTTACAGACAATGAGGTTTAGACAATACACCAGATGACTAAATAAACAAGGTAAATCTCAAAACAGTGGCAATGCTCCTTTTTAAACATCTCTATTGGATTATTGTTAAGAGCTTCCAATGAAGAAAAAAGTGTTTCATAAAAGAAGTGAAATGGAGCAGAATTTCAAGGGGCAAAATAGAGGTAGCCTTGTTCCAAGCATAAGAGGCCGTTTCTAATTTAAAACTTGATATTCCACTTCCTTTTAGTTTTAAAGGAGAATGGAGAAGTTGGTGGGGCTATTGTCTTTCCCTAGCCACCCCAAAAGAACAACATAATGATTAATCTCCCTCAGGGTGAGGGTCAGAAGTGGCTTTTGGTTGCTAGTCAATGTTGCATCTCCAGACAGAAATCAATAATAGGTTGACATATCTTCACACCACTGCAGAAGAGTGTGTTTTCTGTAACTTGCCGGTACTATGACCTTGTTATACACTATAGTTGGACCATGGCACAGGACCATTCCCTCTTTAGTCAATATCTTCCCTCCATGTCTGTGGATTTCCCTTCTACCTACATTTTTTTCTGTATACCTTCCCTTCTGTTTCTCTCCCTTCCCAAAAGCCTGTTCTAGTGCCCCCTCCCCCCCCCCTTTTTTTTATATACACACAGTGTTCACTTTGCTGTTCCATTCCCGCAAATGCTGACTAGTAGCATGTCAGTTTCACTCTGATTCTGATCTTATCAGGGTCCCTAGGAAAGTACAATATGTATGATAAGTAATACAGTGGAAGTCCTCCCTTCAGTACTGAGAAAGTAATCTTTCAATGCCGGTTGCTGCAAGTAAACTTTAATTTTTACAATCCCAAACTAAAATTTAAAATCCTTATATTTAAATCTAACCTATACTTTAACCAACGTCTTTGGTAACTGCTACATTTTTGCTGTACCCCTTCTCCTATTTTTGACTCTCAGGCCATAAACTCTTAGTGATAGGGACAGTGACTTTCCCTCTGTTTGGCACAGTAACTATGGTGCTACCAGAATAAATAAATACAGATTTCAACTATGTATCGATTCAAAATGTTTCTAAGTCTGTTACTTAAATGGACACAAAATGTTTAATAACTGTAAGTTCAATCTAAAACAATGTTACACATCCTTTCTATGCCACTTTTCTTGTTAGACTGTAAGCTCTTTAACACAAAGACTGCACCTTTGTATCTGTTCCACATATGCCTAGAATAATAGGTCTACCAATTCCAGTTGTGGCCTTTGAGTGCACCACCAAACATTTTTTTTCTGTTTTCCAACTTGTTTATTTTTGTGTGTTTAACAGCACTTTGATGTATAGTCAATTTCCCCGTGTGGATCTTTCACTCAAACTGAAGAGAGATACTTCGAAAGATGAGAAAATAAGATTGTATAACTGCAAAAAATGGCAAGAAATACTAAAGGTGTAACCTGACTACTTTTTAAAAAACTGACTAGCATTCCATTTCATGGTGTTCCTTTAAAATATACAGATATATAAATAGACATACCTGCTCCTTGGAAGAAACATAGACTCTTTGATGAATACTGAACCAGACAGCAGGATATACCAACAGGAGCCAATATCATCAGGGCTGGAATAAAGAAGAGAAATGATGAGAAGCAAAATTTAGATAGTGGGTAGAAATTGCAAAAATCTGTTAGGAAGAGCATCACAAAACCAGACGCCAAAAATGCATAGCAAACTATGAAGGAAAGCTACTGTTTAATCATTTGCATCAAAATTCCTTAAACAATTCTAATTGCCTCCTAAAAACACATATATCACCAGAACACCTTGAATTACTTAACAGTATTTTTTAAATTACAACATCCACCGATTTGGTAGCACTGGCCTACAGCACACAATCACAGCAGCCCAATAAAATAATACTGAACCTGATTATAAAAGATCAAAAACATAGTCAAGCTTAGTAATATTGCTTTGCATTCTGCAGAATCTCTTACCCCTTGTTGGAGGACAGAGCCCCTTGCCTTCAACATGAGCTCCTTCTCCATTTCTGGACCATCCCTCCTTCCCATCCCCTTGTCCAAAAAAAAGATTTACTCACTTCATGGCTCTGTCTTGCCAACCCACAGTGCAGACAGAGGGCTCACATTCCAAGAGTACCTTCACTCACTTGTCAGCCCACCCACACCAAACAATTCTGGGCTGCCCGTGCATCTGGTGCTACTTTGTGCTGCTGTTCCATGCTTCTTTCTAGTAGGAGTGGGGTGGGGGGCAGCAGGGAAAGGCAGCTTATTCTTTTGGAGATCAGGACAAGTGATAGTGATTAGTTACTGGCAGGAAAAAAGGAACAAGTTGCAATTTGCTTCTCTCAGTTATCCTGACCCAGCTTATATCTCAGCTGGCCTTCCCTCCTCTACAACACAACCACCCCTTCATTGCCCTCAGAACCTCCAAGAAACAAGTCTGTAAGTGACACCTACATGGGGATTAAACTAGTTTCTAAAGATTCACAGGGAATAACCACATTAGAACAGCAACTAGTTTGTGCCATCTTAATCGGTGTAGGCTAGGCTGTGACCATTCATTCTTTGCTTCTTCAGCTTTCACCACTCCTACTGCTTGTTACCCAGATATTTGAATCCAGTCAATATATGTACATAACATTTTCATCAAAAAAAACAAAATTACTGGGGTACACTTTTAAGGATGTAGAATTAATCATTCTATAGCACTTCCTACTTCATTCTTTTAATTACAAGCCTCAAGTTTTTAGCAACAATTAGCTTGTTCAAACTTCAAGCAAGCCTAGCCCACGTATCTTTTAACAAAAGGTGACAGCATAGTTATTAAAATCCAATATTTAAGCTAAGTAAGCTATTTACAGCTAGCTGCACATTTCTCATTTTAAAAAGCAAAGCTGCAAGTACATATGTGACAATGTCTTCCAAAAAGATTCCCGCATTTCCACAGTGATGAGCGCTGTAGAAATGCATGTAGTAATTTTTTTAAAAAGAGGATAATGTGAGACAGAAAAAAAGCAACAATCAGAAAAATGGCTAGCAATGACTAGAAGAGCATATAAATGGCAGAGTAGTAACATTCATACTTAGGAAGTAAATTTTCTTTCAGTTCTTCCCTGAACATATAGCCATGATAGAAATAAGTAACTTGCAGACTTAAAAATGGAATTGTTTGCCATGAAGAGACATCAGATACCTGGATGATTAACAAATAGATCACAATCTCATTTCCCTCAATGACCAACTACAGACTACTTGATTGAGATGGCCATATGGCCAAAAATAGTTCTCTTATTTTCACCAAATGGGCCACACTATTGTGATATGGGAAACTACATGCTACGATAACTTATCCTGGAAGACACATTCCAGATGGGACAAATTAGAGCATCATCACAGGACATAAGAACAGAAAATAAGATGTGTGTCAATGGCAACATGTCGTGCTTACTGTTCCTTGCATACCAGGAACAAACTGGTGTTTTCTTCCCCAGTCATGTTGTCAAGGATCTCTATTCTCTTTTTTTACTGATACAAATAGGCACTGAGAAATGAAGGCAACAGAAGTTTGAATAAAACTGAAAACAAATTAGGAAAAATAAAGAAAGCTTTAATCTGACTGAAAAGCTGAGTTAGAGACAGACTGTAGAGGAATACAGAAACATGAGCATGAACTGAGGAAAAGAAACATGAGCATGAACTGAAAACAGCTGGCATGGTGCAGTAGAGGAAGTTTGCAAGTACTCAAACTGATCTGTGATGGCAGACACAGCAAAATATGAACATAGGACTTGGAATTACTGTTTTAAGATTAAGAACTTCTCAGAAATGGAAGCAGTGGAAGGAAGAGCTCATGTTGCATGTTGAAATGACAATTTCTGAAAAGGAAAAGCTGAAAGTCAAACTAATTATTTGATTGTAAATTAGGATAGGATATTTCAAATAACTTGGGCCCTGAACTGCCCAGAAGCAACACAAATTAAAGTCTCCATAAGAACATAAGAACATAAGAAAGGCCGTACCGGGTCAGACCAAAGGTCCATCTAGCCCAGTATCTGTCTACAGACAGTGGCCAATGCCAGGTTCACTCCCTCAGGGGCACCTAACAGGCAATGATCAAGTGATCTCTCTCCTGCCATCCATCTCCATCCTCTGACGAACAGAGGCTAGGGACACCATTCTTACCCATCCTGGCTAATAGCCATTTATGGACTTAGCCACCATGAATTTATCCAGTCCCCTTTTAAACATTGTTATAGTCCTAGCCTTCACAACCTCCTCAGGTAAGGAGTTCCACAAGTTGACTGTGCGCTGCGTGAAGAAGAACTTCCTTTTATTTGTTTTAAACCTGCTGCCTATTAATTTCATTTGGTGACCCCTAGTTCTTGTATTATGGGAATATGTAAATAACTTTTCCTTATCCACTTTCTCAACATCACTCATGATTTTATATACCTCTATCATGTCCCCCCTTAGTCTTCTCTTTTCCAAACTGAAGAGTCCTAGCCTCTTTAATCTTTCCTCATATGGGACCCTCTCTAAACCCCTAATCATTTTAGTTGCTCTTTTCTGAACCTTTTCTAGTGCTAGAATATCTTTTTTGAGGTGAGGAGACCACATCTGTACACAGTATTCGAGATGTGGGCGTACCATGGATTTATATAAGGGCAATAATATATTCTCAGTCTTATTCTCTATCCCCTTTTTAATGATTCCTAACATCCTGTTTGCTTTTTTGACTGCCTCTGCACACTGCGTGGACATCTTTAGAGAACTATCCACGATAACTCCAAGATATTTTTCCTGAATCTTTTTCCTGAATCGTTTCCTGAATCCATGTATGTCTTCACTGCAGAGTACTAACAAGCTCTCTTATGGTGATCTCCACTTAGAAGAAAAACTTTACTGTTACCAGTATGCACAAGGTTGTAAGTATGTCAACACTGGGGGACAGTTTTTTTATCTTGGATTGTGCATACTTACAGCCTAAAGCCTAAGTATGCACAAAACAAGGGGTAGTCTGTGTGTACATTATAACACATCTACACATATAAAGAAAACTATGCTTGGATTTATTTGAGTTTTAAGGAAAGTCTTTCATGTCACTCTTTCTGCGACCACCAACCTCACTTCCTATAATAAATGTTACGTAGCCAATGAGTAAATAACCTGTTATTGGTGACTTGTGCAATCTGCACCCTAAACTTATCTAAAGCTGGACTACACTAGACTTGATACTATTTCAGAGCTATATTTTTGGTACTGCTCCAGATTATCTTCTTTGTGATGGTTTGTGGCACCACTTAAGAATACTGAATTACCAAGCAAAAGAAAGCCATAAAGGGATTGATGCATAAATAGGTCAAAGTTTCACGAACAATCACTCTGAGACATGGCAAATTTTGCCATATAATCAACATTTGGGACATCTGATTTTCTCTTTACTTTCTCTCCTGCCCACCCATTTCCCCTACGCCCATCACTCCTTCCTCCCTTCCAACATTGCCTCTATGACGTTTAACAGAATCTAAACTGATTTTTTCTTTAATTACAATTGCTGATTTTGGATGTGGGTGAGACATTATGGCAGAAGTAAGTGGTGGGTAGGGCTGCTGGTCAAGGAACCTGCTGGTCAGAGTTATGGAGGGAAGTTCTTGGCTGTTGGGTGGGATACGATTGCCAGCGGGATACCTCCCCTTCACCCCAAATTCCCACCAGCACAGTAGCGTGCTCCTACGTAGCTCTAGTTCAAGAGGCTATAGAGCCAGCTTCACAGCCTTTTGAAATGGTGCTTCCCTTGCAGCATAGCACTGTGTAGGTGAGAAGATGCACTTGAATTGTGTTGGAGAAGTGATGAGGTCTGGACAGCCAGAAAGCAGCAGAAGGGAGGAAGGGCAGGGAAAGGAGCAGAGCATCTCCATCCCTCTTTTACTCTCACTCCCTGTTGGGTCTTAACATGAATCATTTCTCAACATGTGGGGTGCAAACAAGTGGGCAGCCTTCTCATTAGCCACTTCTGGAGTCACGTTCTACAGTTTGAATGTACTGCTCACTAGACCATGTATACTCTAGGAACTCTGCAATCACAGTCCCCCACCTCCAGCCCACCACACTCCACACTTGCCTTAGGAAATCCACATCCACAAATTGTGGGCTGCCTAGAATAACAGTAATAAAATAATAATAATAATAAATAATAATAATAATAATAAACTTAGGAATTCTGCATGGTGCAACAGCTCTTCTGGATTTCTTATGGCATGCATGGAAGTTATGCATGATGCAAGAAGCTCACATCTGGCTACTGCAGACTTAATTGCACCATAATTGCACCCTATTAATCTATGAAAATAGATAATTGCACCCTATAAATCTAAGAAAACAGCCAAAGCAATCAGGTCTCACCAATACAAACAGTTTAAACGAGATCTGGAGTATTTAGACCAAGCCATTTTTGAGTTACGACCAGACAACAGATTAACAACAAAATTTTGCCTACCATCTCTCCCAAACATACCTTCTAGTCTCCAGAAAAAATAAAAATTATATGTCTAAATCTAACCTGGCATAAAATCCAGGGTCAGCTCCAGCTTTTTTACCGCCCCCCATGGCTTGCCGCCCCAGGCACGCATACCTAACTGCCACTTCGGCGTACCTGACTGCCACGTTCGCAGGGACCGGAAGGGCGCCCCCCGCAGCTTGCCGCCCCGGGCACACACTTGCTGCGCTGGTGCCTGGAGCCGCCACTGATAAAATCTTATTTGTAAAATCTCTTGTAGATTGGTTTCTTTTTGACAAAATGGAGTGCATGGGAGAAGAGGATCAAAACCGATCCTATAGCATGTGGAGGACGTGCATCTCTCCCTTAAAAACTGTTGCTGCACGATTATAAGTTACACAAAACAACTATATTCAATAATATTACAGGGAATGTTTTCCAGGCATTTAGGGAATAATAAGCTTTTGGGAATACTAAAAGCTATTGTTTGTGGTTAGATACAGTCTTTGAAGTAACAGATCATTATTGCAGAAACTCTAATATTACAGTCTTATGTTCTCGACAGAAGTACAGTATTGTACAGACAGGTTTGAAAGCAGCACTAAAATGGGCACAACAAGACAATGCGTTTGTAAGTTAAGCTCTCTGACACAGAGGTGTGTGCGTTAATAGCAATATACTGAACACCCACTTCTGCAATATACTGAGCACTCACAATTGAACCGACAAGAGGCGCTCAGCACCTTGCAGGAGCAGGCCCAAAGCAAGGAAAAAGCTTTTAACAATGCTATTTGGAAATGAAGCTTTTCAGTAATTCACCTACAACAGAAAAAAGCAGCTTATTCAGACCACAAACCAGCCAAGAATCCTCTAGTTCCTCAAACCAATTCTCATCATTTGTTACTTAGATTACACAAGTAGGTGATATAACAAGGTCCAGGTGAAAACAGAATATTTATTTTTATTTTTTTTAAAACACACTAAACCAGGCATATTTTCTTATGGACTGTCTAATTCCTATCTCATTTGCACTAGTTTTAAATTGATTTCAGCTGAGGTTTTTTTTTTGTTTGTTTGTTTTAATTGGAGATATACCAATCTCCTAGAACTGGAAGGGACCTTGAAAGGTCATTGAGTCCAGCCCCCTGCCTTCACTAGCAGGACCAATTTTTGCCCCAGATTCATAAGTGGCCTCCTCAAGGATTGAACTCACAACCCTGGGTTTAGCAGGCCAGTGCTCAAACCACTGAGCTATCCCTCCCTCCACAGGTATCCCCGAGTCACGCAACTGAAATACAGTAATAAGGCACAGAACAATGAAGCAAATGCTGAAACACACAACATGTACCAGTAGTTGTTCTTTGCATTAAAAGATTGATTAGACTAAGTCATCTAGATAAGGACGACCATGAGAATCTGCAACTACTAAAAGAAATTCTGCAAATACTATTATCCTCTAATGTAGGTGCACAATCAAGGTGCCATGTATTTTGTATTACGTTTAACCCTACTTCTGCGGCAAGACACCTTGCATTCTGCAGCACTTTTGTGCATAAGACTGGAGATTCTGCAGCAGCTTCAGGTAAATTTTAAAAATTAGGTTAATGAATATGAAAATGAATATAATCACTATAGTATATCCTTATTTAATGTGATACTAAATCCAGTTTATTTTATGCTACTACTTCCTTTTTAATTTTCAACATAATATAGAATTTTGTATTGTAAAAACTTATTTGCATTTAGGAAGTTATTAGGAGGAAGCTGGAGATTTTGGCAGTTGGGTAAGACATGTTGGGCTTCTGGTAACCCAATAGGCAGTTTGAGATTTTAGGATAAGCACATTAGCTAATGGTTAAATTATCAGCACTGAAATAGTTAACAGCATCACTGATACCTGCATCACTAATTAGCACCTCACTGAGATAAATAGGGCAGTTCAGTCTTCTCAGAGCTGTTGTTCCATGACCCATTGGGCAGATAGTACTTCACCAGTTTACACTGTTCATATTTGGTAGGTTCTCTTTGCAACCACAACGGCTACATTTTTTTTAAAACGAGAGTTTAGATGTGAATGTAAAATTCTGGAGCATGGGTAGCTTCAGTGGCTTTCACAGCCACAGATTGAGTATATGGGGTGTTAAGTGTAGTGCTTGCCCAGTCAGTTCACAGTTAGGGGAGCCATTACAGTTTCTGCAGACAAACCACTCTGGCCAGGTGATCAGAGCAAATTGCAAGGAAGAACATTTACAGGCCCTTTTTTGCCTGGGTCTCTGTAAGGACCCATTAATCTGGAGTTAGCTGAGGCAGAATGGACACTGGTGGCCTTTCCAAAAGTATCCACTACAGTAGTGGTGGGCAAACTTTTTGGCCCAAGGACCACGTCTAGGTGGGGAAATTGCATGCAGGGCCATGAATGCAGTGCTGGGGCAGGGGCTTAGGCTGCGGTGTGCAGGAAGGGTCTCAGGGCAAGGGGATTGGGGTGCAGGGAGGGGAGCGGCGGGGGGCTCAGGACAGGGGGTTGGGGTGCAGGAGGGGTACGACAGGGGCTCAGGGCAGGAGTGTGGGGTGCAGGAGGGTTCAGGGTGTGGGCTCCGGCCTGGCTTACTGGGGTGGAAGCGGCTGGCACCACGTCCCTACGGCCCCTGGGGGTGGGGGGGTCAGAAGGCTCCATGCGCTGCCCTCGCCTGCGGGTACCTCCCTAGAAGCTTCCATTGGCTGCGGTTCCCCGTTCCCAGGTGCCGCAGTGACATGGTGCTGACCACTTCCGGGAACGAAGCAGGGCAGGGAGCCTGCCTTAGCACTGCAGCACCACGGGGGTGGCAATCCCACAGGCCGGATCCGGCCCGCAGTTTGCCCACCCCTGCACTACAGGGAGCTTTTTGAGGTAAATTATGTGGAGTCCAGTAATAGGCTAACCTTTCAGTCAGTCTGATGTTAGAAAGTCCACTGACCTCAATTAATATATTGCAACAAGAAGATATAGTCCTTCAGATTGTGACATTTCTTAAAGACAAAAGATGAGACTAATATTACAGAAAGGAACAAGTGTTTGACATATGCTGTTTTTGATTTTGTTTTAAAAAACACACACTTCTCACTTGCTCCATGTAACATGAATTCCAAGCGGTGGAATTGTTTGATACACCACCAGCTGGAAATGACAGCTGCATGTTTGTTTTAAGAAGAGGGCTCCAGATTCTTCTGTATTTGTGGAACTTCCAACAACTGCCACAGCGGACAGTTTTTACCAATACGGATAATCGAAAGTCCACAGAGGCATTCTGCTGGTGGAACAGTGTCAATAAAGGGGCGGGTCTGTCATTCTGTGAGCCAATTAATTTTGACCAACAGGAAGTTAGGGTTTTATTGATAAGAGTCAAAATCAAATGTGGATGCAAACAAGGATGTACCAAAATATAGCAAGTTTTGCCAACAAAACTTTGGTGCATAGAGCGGCCCTAACAGTCGGAGAAGAATGGGTATGCACCTGGGAAGCAAATAACCCCCAAACTCGGAAATATCCAGCTAATGTTTTAGAATCATAGAATATCAGGGTTGGAAGGGACCTCAGGAGATCATCTAGTACAAACCCCTGCTCAAAGCAGGACAAATCCCCACACAACTTTTTTGTTTTGGTTTGGTTTTTTTGCGCGCTTATCCCGTGATAAGCGAACTTCCTCCTATATGCTCAAATGCAAAAGGTGCAAGCTGACAAAAGCACCAGCTTCCCATTACAACTTCTTCAACATAGACTATGTATTGATAAAAATCTGCAGCATTCTGAATGCAGTGTTGGAACAGTGTAAAATTGAGTTTAACATAAAAACATAAAACTGCTATTATGCTGATTTAATTCATGCTTTATATTCAATACGGTGAGATTTTATCTTAAATTAAGCTATTGTGGAATTTCCATTCTATTGTATCACAACACTGCAAACACCAGGGGACTTGCTGAAACATTTAGATTCACCTTGCCACAGTGTATGCAAGCCTTTAATTTACAGGAATTATGGACTTGTAAAAGGAACTCCAGAGTCAGGGTTCTAACCTGGTTTCCATTAGATGCATGACTATGGTTCCCTCTCCAACTTTCTCAAAGAAGTCCTTTTTACTTGAATATGAGGTCTGTAGCTAGAGGGATTTTTTTTCTCCTTCACCTGCAAAACTTGAGATAAATCAGACAGTCATTTCTGAAACATGGAACTCTGAGACATGACTTTGTAAAGTTGTCACGCAAATAACTGTTTGGAAACTAAGTTTCTTTTTATTGAACAGTCCCTGATGACATAAGAAGCACACTTCTAACTGCTGATAAGGTCAGATGCTTTTTTCAGGACTTCTTCACAATACATTTTCTAATATATGAATGCTCTCTCTCAGATACAGAGATTCATAAAATTCAAAGGTATGGTAGAGTTTATAAAGGTCTTCCAACATATAGCTGTACTGGCTGAGCTCATAAGCTCCACTTATCACATTGCTGTGGTTCAAAGAAGTTGTAGACTCTCCCATTGAGCCTGTAGTATTCAGACAGCCAAACTGATCAAGCTGAAAGAGGTTAAAAATTCTGCTGTGAGAGTATCTGATTTTAATATTACATTGTCCTGTTTTTAATTGAAAAATACGTATTTTCTTTACATCACGAGTCACTTGCCCAAGTGATGCAATAGCTACAACTTCCCCCTTGTCCCCACAATCTCTGGGACAGATATGGTACCTGAAACTACTTTAACATTTTTCAATTGACTACGTTCAACATAACTGTTAAGATTCAAGGTGGGTTTCTATTTAGCAAAGTACGTCATAATTCCAGTTTTCTAAAAGAGAACCCATACAACATTTTAACTTTTATTATAAACCCAATCAACACACACAGCACTCATGCATGTTTGCCTTGGGCATGCTCACATTAAGGCCAGGGACTACAGACAATGGCTCAATAGTTAATAGTATAAAATAGTTTTAGCACCATCTGTAAAATGATTTGGATTTGTTATTTGGATATGCATACCTTCAATAGAAATACCCGCCTCACCTGGGTGATAGCCAGGACACTAAATGCTATAGTTTCTGAGCCAGAGTGATTCAAAATTATAACAAAGCTTTGACCTTCAAGGTTCTGGACTGTACAAACTGCTGAATACGCTCAATCCCTGGGAAGTCACTTGAAATTAAGGTACTACTCAGTACCTTGTGGGACCCAACAAATTACGTGTGTTATCTCTAGCAAGACTTTCCTGAACATGGCCTAAAATTTCTTTTTCTCTGTTAAAATAGTGTCATAGGATTTAAATGGCCCACTTAAATATTTGATTCTCCACTCCAGCCACAAATAGCATCAATATAAATACAATCTTTGTAACAATGGATTAAGAGTTAGGACAGTACTGTAGTAGAACTGGAAATAAAATATTTAGGACCCAATCTTGCAAACACTTAAGCACGTTTAACTTTATGCATGTGAGTTTTCCCACTGGTTTAACTGAGATAATGTGTGTGTAAAGTTAAGCACATTCATAAATGCCTGCATGATCATATCCTTAGTCTGATGGAAATCAAATCAGCAGAGAGCTTTCATGTGTTCACGCCCTGGATTGTAAACTTGAGAATCTCTACCCTGAAGGGGAGGGAGAAGGCTTAAAGAGATTTACTTTCTCTTCAAGTTTCATAACCCAGGCTCCATAAGGACCATCAACTAAATAGTATACCTATAATTTCCAGAAGACACTGAGAGAATCAGTCTCAACTTTAAGAGGTGGTCTTGCATTTCCTTACCCATTTCCGACTTGTAAAGATTACAAGAGCAGCAAGAGCCTAGAGAAACGTATCTTCCTTGACTCTGGAAGGAAACGTGGAACCCTCAGGAAATCACTATGGTTCCAACAATCTAAAGGTTTGCCCACACACCAAAACTGTACCTCTTAACCATAGAGTTATAGTTAAAGCAGTACAACTCTACTTTTGTGTGACTGCAGTTATCCCAGTGCTTTACATTGAGAGATTAATTGGTTTAACTACCCCCCCCCCACACACACACACCCCAAACAGTGATACCAATAAATACATTGTGTGTAAACCAGGTCTCAGAACAGGTTCAAGGCAACAACTGAAGTTGCTCCTCAGTTATATGGACTGGGATACGTATACCCAGACTCCTCTTTGTTGAGAGATGTTTGAAAAATGAGAATAGACTACTTGTGTTCCAACATCTATTTTGAATAAGCTGAAAAGATGGGAGAGAATTAGTCCAAGCCATAGGAGAGAAGCTGACATATTAGAAATGAGAAACACCTTTCCAGTGTCAAGTATCAGACATTACATGATGGAATTAAAGGAGAGCTTATTCTATAAACCCATACTTTGAGGGTGTTAGTTTCTTCAGATTAATCTCTCTTGTGTTTGGGTTTTCCTCACATATATGTAGTTCTGAAGATAACAGCTTTTCCTTGCCCATCTCATTATAGTCAACATCTGTGTGTAGACAGCTGGTTTTGGGCCCTCCTTTGTTTATGTAAGCAACTACTATCGTATTAGATGTTTCCCTTTAAGTGATTGGTGATGTTGCATTGCAAAAAAACTTCTAAATTTTTCAGTATTTTCCCAGGTACTCAGCTACTGAGTTGTTTGATCACTATCACATTATCTGCAATCAGAAGGGCAGTTGTTCACGTTTTTCATCTGGTCTGTCAACTAACTTAAAAATAATAATTGGCCATCAGATATCTGCCACATCACCACACTTGAGCTCCTGATGCTATATGTAAGCAGTGTTTAAAGAATAAGGTACATCCCAAACAAAGCAATATGTACTGAAGGTACAACTGATGGTCCATGTGTCAGCTACAACCCTACCTCTCCTACCCGTACCGCAAATACCTGAACATTTTAACGATGTATATTAACCAAATAATTATATTATTGTTGTATATTTCTCCTTATCTGTCAACTTTATACCAAATTTAACAAAATAGAAAGATCGCAAACATGAGAAGGCCTGCTCTTAAGTAAAATGGGCAACAAAAAAAGACGTTCCTAGCTATCACTAAACTTGTAATTTTTAAGTGGCATTTTTATTTAAACTGATGTCCACAGTTGTGACTCGCTGATTAAATAAGATGAAAGTTGGCAAAATTTGGCTCGTGGTATCTAAAAATGTAAACACAGGACATACAAAACACTAGGCCAACACTTCAGGAAATAATTTCTTTGTAGATTTCTGCACACATAACCAATACATCTTTCTCTGAAAGATCTCAACAGTATTCTTCTATCTTTTTTAATCACCAAAAATAGCACCAGTTACTGTAAGAATAGCATAAAACAGATTTTGTAATACAAAAAGTAAGCCTCTACAGAGACAGGTGCTTGTAAAAAAAAACAAACAGCTTACATAAGTCTGTTTTTAACAATTAGTGAACAAGCTTTTTCATACCTGTCTACAGACAATGAGCAGCCCCGTTTCCCTGCATAAATGATCTAACACTGCATAAGATTGATATTAAAATATTCAGCAATTATATAGCACTTGAGATTACAGATAGAAATTCAGGAAGAAAAAGCAGTAGATTCTTTCCTTAACAAAATTCCATGCAAATTTACTGGCAAAACTGTGATGGAAGTGGTATATGATTAAATAATCCTACATACAGATTTTGTGGACACAGTCCTACTGCTTAGTAAGTCCTATGCCCTGGCATTATCTGTCTAAAACTACCTGTTATTCCCAGTACTGCTGCAACAATAAAATATGACCGTCTTTAGTCAAACATTTATCGTAAAAAAGAAGGTGCAACCTATAATTCTTGTAGAAGCCTTTATTTCAATTTGACAAAAGGCTCACAAAAGCATGTCTAAAACAATAATGTAAAAAAATCTAGTAGAACTCATTGTACTGCAATGAATTGTCTATACTATTAAGTCTTTATTCAATAACATTATTTATGCAGAATCAACTAACAAGTCCTTGAATATATTTGTCCTAATGGCAGATGTTGGCTAAGAAGCTCCCCATGGCAAATGCCCTCCCAATAAAATATATAAACATGAAATCCTGATTTACTGCAGTGCAGACCTGGCAGGATCCCAGTACAACTTTGCCAAGTGTCTGGCTAGCAGAAGGTATAATACACCTTCAGGAGAGCAAAAAAAGCAATAAACCAGCCGTTCTGCAATGACTCTCTGCATTATGAAATATCCTGTTGGATGACTTTCACAGGAGCCTATAGAAGCACAAGGAGAATGAATATAGATTTCCTGAAGAGGCCTATCTGAAAATCAGTATGCTGATCGAGACAAAAGTTTCAAAACTTAATCCTGAGTATGATGTTTATTTAGAGGGCTTTTAATCAATCATTTGCAAAATGTCTTCTGTGGCCTTGGAAATATAGGGGTTAAGAGGAAATCTGTTACTAACTCTGAAATCAAGGATCTTCACTGAACATTAAGGACAGTAAATTCTGAAATATTTCCAAAGCCTCCATGAAGACACACACAATGTTCGGAAAAAATAAGTTTAGAGTAAGAGTAGAGAAAAGTGTCAAAGAAAACAAGAGGAAATAATTATACTGGGAACCTAAAATACCAAGCATGGAAATTCTGACTTCTCTCAAACATCCCAGACCTTTCCCAAGTATGTAAATGGTGCACAGTATAAGTCTGGACTATTAAATGTTAATTAACAAAGCATTAAATTTTAAATTTAAATTTAAAGAGTCATGTCTATTTAGAGTACCCTGCCCAGGCTAAGAGTCACTACAAACGCTAAGGGCCACCTTATGCCTTGCACGCATCCACCTCCCACTCCATAGCTATGCCAGACTATGCATAGATGGAGGGGCTCCTTCAAGCCCCACTCTCTTGCATATGTTGCCTCTGCCCTATTGACCAATCCTGAAGACACTCAGGCTGGCAAGGAGGGGCGATGGAGGTCCTACTGGCTGCTCTACTGTAGGATCCAAAGAATCACTCAGGGGAGCACATACAAATAAGTTCCCCACACTCATCCCCAAGAACCCTCTAAATCCTGTGCCTCACCTCTCATTGCACAGGATTCATGGATATTACACAGACCTACAGCTACAATGAAATAGCTAGGGTTTTTGTATTTGTTTTTAAGAACAGCTGCTGTGTGTCCTCAGCTACTTTTCAAAATGTTTTAATACACAAGCTCCAAAATATATTAAACTATATTAATTTTGATTCTATGTAAAATCTTTATTTCAATTAGATTTTGCTCATGAGAATTGGAGAGGACAGCAGTTTGGGAGCAAGATCTGTGAATAGGTCTTCAAGCATGCTTCCTTCTCCCAAACACCATCCTTCTCCAGGGGTTGCTGGGGTCCGCACACAGATATGAAACATCCAATGATTGCTTCTCTTGTTATTTGTCAACAGGTACATTTTGAGGCTGTCAGCTAGTAGCACTCCATGCAGGGCTGGCTCCAGACCCCAGAGCGCCAAGCACGCGCTTGGGGTGGCGTCCCGCGGGAGGGCGGCAGGCGGCTCCGGTGGACCACCCACAGGCATGCCTGCGGGAGGTCCACCGGAGCCGCGGGACCAGCAGACCCTCCGCAGGCACGTCTGCAGGAGGTCCACCGGAGCCGCGGGACCGGCGACCGCCAGAGCGCCCCCCGCGGCGTGCCACCCTGCTTGGGGTGGCGCAAATCCTAGAGCCGCCCCTGACTCCATGGGCCGTTTAAGTTACTTCATACCTTCCTCTCTGCCATCCCTCTCTCCAGCTAATTAGGATCTACACATATGCAGGGCATCCACAATTTCATTTCAGTGGACCCAGAGGCTGCATGCAGAAGGAAAAGGGAAGATTTTGGCAGCTGCAAAGACACTATTGTCACATAGTTTGAAAGGGCTAGCGACCTGGCCCTACTTTAAAACAAAACAAAAAAACGGAGTCCTGTAAAGACCCATTAGTGGGTTTCACTGAGTTACAGCACCCCAGACTATGTCATTCTGTGATATCACAGCTACAGAACAATCTAATCTTGGATCTAATCTTAGAACACAGAGCTGCCCAATGGGAGCACAGGTAAAAATCCTTTTCTCCCCATATATGATATTGCTTTCAGCTTATTAAAAATTAAAACTACGGTGCATTCATCACAGAAATATCAGTTACCAACAGCTGCCAACCATACTTTAGTATTAGCAATTCCATAGTTATTTCTTACTCCAAATGACCAACTCTACCTTTTTTTTTATATATATATAAAGAAGATGTAGGCAGGGCTGCCCAGAGGGGGGGGCAAGTGGGGCAATTTGCCCCAGACCCCAGGCCCTGCAGTGGCCCCCCACGAGAATACAGTATTCTATAGTATTGCAACTTTTTTTTATGGAAGGGGCCCCCCGAAATTGCTTTGCCCCAGGCCCCCTGAATCCTCTGGGCGGCCCTGGATGTAGGATGGGGGAAATGAAAGATGGGAGACTGAAGTATAGTTTTGCAGCTAAACATTTCAGTAAGAGATACGGTGTAGCTTAATCAGAAAATCAGCCAACAAATTGTAAGTTCTCTTTTGAACTACCTGAAACTGTGGAGCTTCAGTTTATCAAAACAACTTATTCTATCATTTAGAAGTCTTCTCAAGTCACCATTTCTGTAGTAATGTATGTATTTAATTTGTTTAGTCAAATAATGTCCATCACTGAAGACAGATTAAGGGTTTTTTAAATTAAAAATGCACTTGGTAGGAGAACTAATGGAGTATTGTATTAGGAAAAAATAGGAAAAATTCCAAATTATTATATTTAAAATTAGGGAATTTTAATAAGTGTTGATGGAAGAAGATTATTCTTATTTAGAATTAGTTCAAAACATTTAAAAGGTGGAGAACACTCATCTAAGGCATTTCAGTTTTAGGAGGCAACCCTATTGAAACCACTAATCTATAACTAACAATCAAGCTCTGAAATATTTTCTCATTGGCAAGAATTTAAGAAGTATTTATCAAATATATTAGTCTTGGAAATTTTGTATTTGATACACATTCTCAAAAAAGAAGTTGGAGAAGGAAAGAGGCGCTAACAATCATGCAGTGGCTAGGAGGATCCTCTTATCAAAGGTCACAAAGTATCAGAGCAACCTGCGTTTTTTTATCAATCATAAAAAGTTGATGCAATAAATTCATCTATAGTTTAACTCCACTGAAGTCAAACACTAGAGATGAATTTGGCCCAATGTACCCAAGTCATTGTCACCTCCCCAGCATGCTATTTCAGCCATGTGTGAACTTTGATGATTTTAATCTCTTTAGATGACAACCTGCCATTAAAATTCAAAAGTTTTCTGCCAACATAACTTATTCTGTAATGTATTCAAAGGGGATAAGAGAAGCATGCAAGTTATTTAACTTATTTGAATACACACACACTGGCTCCATACAAGTCTCCTTATAAGAATAAAAACTGCTTCCTAGTAAAACAGAACCTTATTATTAAAACTTTATATTTTAAAGACTCGGCTTTTCAATCTAATCAAAATTAAAATTGTAGGACTACATCCCCCAAATCATTTTTGGTACACCGCTCACTCCCTTCCTCATAACCAAAATCCTATGTAAAAATGTCAAACTGCATAGCCGTATATCATGTATCAACCATGTTCAATGGGAAAAAAAAATTATAGTTGGGGTTTTTTGTATCTGTATTTTTTAATTCAGAGAAGTTTAAAAAAAAAAGCGTTTATAGTCAGAAAGATCCCTCATTTGCCAAATATGGCTGAGAAGATTTAATCTAACTTGATCATAAAAACGAAATTGTATTTTGGTTGCCAAGGTTAAGCCTGATAAATTAAATGGCAATGTATACAACTATTAAAAATTAGGTTTCAAATAAAAATGCTGACTCTATCTCATCTATGGCAGTGCCAAGTGTTAATACAATGTAGAGGTGAAGAACAAGAATCTTTTTAACAAGTAATTTGACAGAATGCAGTAAGCAGCACACAAAAAACAATTTAAATCAGACTTTGGGGTAGGAGTGTCTTGTCAAGCAGGTAAGAAGTGTGTGTGTGTGTGTGTGTGTGTGTGTGTGTGTGTGTGTGTGTGTGTGTGTGTGTGTGTGTGTGTGTGTGTGTGTGTGTGTGTGTGTGTGTGTGTGTGTGTGTGTGTGTGTGTGTGTAAACTTCAAACCTGAATTTTTGCCTCAAAGGCTTTTAGCCCTTCTATCATTAACTTCACATCAAATGAAACTAGTAGAGATGTCTGGCAAATGAAGAATAACTGGAGCTGAACTGCCACTTTTAATAACCTAGTTCCCATGTTAAACAAAGAGACGGCCCTAGGGCTTGAGAATTTGTTGTATGCACATACACCCGCTGATAGTAAAGTAAATGCAGATGAACTAAGTCAATTTTAACAACATGCTCTGTTTTTCCCTTTTGGCCATTTAAAAAAATTAAACATTTATATAGGTATTATGAATTCTTACAGCTTATTTATATTAGGGCAAAGATAAAAATGGATAGCATGGTGGTCAGGTTTTTGATGATTTTTTAAATGTGTACCTCATAACTTTAGATAATAAAATTGGTGCCTCTCCCCTCACACACATCCCCCTCCCCCGCCCATGTAGTGCTCTCTCCCCCTTAGGTAAGAAAACAAGGCTTCAGTCCTTTATTTAGAAACATGATATTTACAGTGAATGTATGTTGCTTCTATGGGTAGTTTGTTCCACCTGATAGCAAGTATATTGGTTTTCATCTTCACATGAAGAGAAATAAAGATTTAGCTTCCCAATATTGATACAATAAGTTGTGCCTGGGGGAGGTCATTCATATATACATGGGGGGAAAAAACGAGGTCAATCAATCATTTATAGCTCAGTCATAATTGCATTACTTCCATAGAGACTTTTTTAAAGTATTTTAGAGCTTGTGACAAACCATCACATTGACAGCACTGAAATCATTGTATTGAACAGGTAGAAATTCATAGACTTTAGAAGTTCAATCTCCATGCCTACGTAAATCCTTGGCCTTTGAGACTACAAAACAAGTCTTATGTACCAGTTGTGAAGTTTTGCAATGTCCACTAGAAAACTGGATTAATGCCCAACTCATTTCATTTAGGTCAAAAATAACTTTTGGTCACTACTGACCTAGAGATAAGAGTGTCTCTGTCCCATTACCTAACCCTTGAAACACACAGATACAAGGGCTAGTGAATGCATCTCTTTTACATTTTAATTTTATAATCCTCAATAATACACACATGTGTCTTGCCAGACATATGCTAAGCTTAGGAAGGACACAAAAAAAGAACAAGTTCCGCCCCCCCATGAGGTTTACCATACCGAAATAAGATGGAAATTAACTAAACTTACAAGTGTACTGAAAATACCAGAATTTCAGAGCCACTCTCAAGTAGGGATGTAGTGAACATAGGTAGTAGGCAAGGAGAATTTGCCAGATTTCCTTACGGATCCATCTTTGATCTCACAACGTATCAAGATGCTAAACTACAACCTAGCCAGGTGTGTGTGTGCGCGCGTGCGCGCATTATTTGCATTTGGACTTCAATGATGAAAGCAGTGTAAAATGTTGAAATAATGTAACCTTTTCATTTAGAAATGCTGACATGTAAGTGTGTGTGTGAGAGAGAGAGAGAGAGAGAGAGAGAGAGAGAGAGATTTGACAAAATTCCAACAATTTAAAAAAATTATTCCAGTACTGTCTAGGTTTTCACAGAGTCCAAGTGTACACAAATTGCTCATGGTAAAACCAAAAACATTTTGCACTTGTGTGTATAGGAAGATATTGCCAATTAGACCAACTGAATGGAGTGAAAAAAAGGGTCAAAAGTAAGTAAAAAGGACAGACAGAAGATCAAAGTGAAGATAAAATCACATGAAAGGCCTGACAAAGGGAATCAATGCAAGGAATGGGAAAGGCACTTCAAATTAACCCAGATTTCAGGATTTTCCACTTGCATGTTACATTTTCCTCAGAATATACACTCTGAATCCTTATTTAAGTATTACCACCACCATAAATTCTGTGAATAGCAGCATTTATTTCGTTCACAAAAAAACAAAGACGGTATCTACGATACCTTCCTGAGATTTAGAGTCTAGATGATTATTATTAAACATACGTACACACAAAAAAGGAATGCAGTCAAACCAGAATGTAACAAAAACTGCCACCATAAGTTTCACTGATAAAACAGTTATGTACAATCAATCATTTAAGATTACACTGGCTACATAATGATATGAGAGTATGTTAGTTTCTACTGATCTTTATTTTCAGTATACCTTCCTTTAGATACAATTGTTTAGTTTATCCAGTTTCAACCTTGCAATCATGAAAATTTAGCATACAAGTATGCTCACCATTCTTTGTCATGATTGATAATGAAAATACAAAAAAATAATTTGCCTGTGCAAAAACAAAATTAGAGGCTCTGGGCCACGGGATTAGAAGAATTTACAAGGCTGCATTATTCATACACATTTCAACTCATCCACTCATGAACACTGTACTGCATTGCAGATTACCTGCTTTACATTAAAATCTGGAAAAAAAAATTAGCCCGGGGGAAGGAGGGCCAATTAATGGCACCCGTAGGATGTGTGTTAAGAGATCTCCACTGTATCTGAAATGACATCAATTCACATCCCTGCTAATTATCACCCATGCTAGATTTGTTGATCTGGCACCTATGGCAGGAAAAAACTGGTCACTACTGCTTTATCTTGATTGATATAAATCCAGACGACAGCTTAATCTGAGGAGATGACATTCCACACCCACTAATTCTCTGCCCTTTCACTGACTACAATGTTACAACAATGCACATCAGCTCTATTACTGACACCAGTTTGAACCTGCACATTTCTATGCTATGTGATGAAGAAGTTAAGGTGGCTCATTTGTTTACACAGAACACACTTTTAAAACACACCCTTTAGCATTTTTGGAAAGATTTGGTTCACTGAACTGCACATAGAAGAAGACAGGAAACACTTACTAGTACAGAACTTCGTTTGCTTCATGCCTTTCATATCTCACAGTTTCACACATCAGCCTGTAAGAGAAAAAAAGACATTTTATTTTCTTTACCACCTTCATAGTTTATCATTCAAAGGAAGCCTCAATGTCTGAAAAAAGTTTTATTAAAATATTTAATGAATATTTTCACATTTGTTTTCAGCCCTTAATGAAAATGATATATGTTTGAGTTTAAGTTGTTTACCAACATATCTAAACTGGTGAGTTTACAGTACTGAAATTGCCAGTTTACCTAGTGGGATGTAACTTCTCCCATTAAATGTTTAGGCTCTGTAAAATGGGGATAATGATCTTGACCTCCTTTATAACACGCTTTGAGATCTGCTGATGAAAAGTACTGTAGAGGAGTTAAGTATTATTTCACTTTTCAGTGTAAGCTACTTCAGAATATAAAGCACATTTTAAGAAAAATAAAGCAATATGCAATACTGAGCAGATGTCTTTTGTGAGATTTCCAGTACTTGCTTTTTCAGGTCAAGCCGTATATACCTCAAAAAACTGGCTGAAATTTTGAAGCTTTAGCATTAAAATCCCTTGCTCATTTCCAATTCCAAAAGGGCAGTAAATTACAAAAAGGTGAAAAGATTTTCCTGCAGATTTCAGGAAAATCCTTAATGCCCCTTTCACATCCAATACGTGCTACTTTTCCTTCAGGTGCACTTATTTCAGACAAAACTTTCCTAAGTCCTGAGAACAGTAACCTTCCTCTTCGTGATGAAATCAGTGAGGATTCATAGAAACACTTTATCTTCATGAAATACACAGCATTGTGGCTCAGTGACTTACACCATTTCACCCACCCCACCCCCCACAGGTAAATATTGTGTACTTACAGAGCAAACTGCAAATAGAAAGGCTACTTGCTGGACAAGTATAAGGAGATTTGCTTAAGAGGCTAATGTGAGTATTTTATTAAAACATTAGGAACTATATTTGAATTCCAGGCAGAAATTCTCAGTCGCTAGGGGTGTGATCATTTCTGTTGCAATGAGATGTCTTGCTATATGAAGATGACCCACTAGCTTCTGATGACATATCAAGATAAAGTTTCCCAGCACTATGACCTTCATTCCACCGTGGTGGCTAAAAATTGATTTTTTTAAAAACAAAATTTAAAAAACTGGACTTTAATTTAAGTTATAAGCTTTTTCTCTTTAAAAATAGGCATTTAAAATTAAATATGAATTTAATACAAAATATGTTAAGGCCTAAACTTATTATAATCACTTAGAGTATTTAAATAAATATGCTGAATTGAGGCGCCTCTATCAAAGGCTGAGAAAGTTTGTTTTTCTGTGTAAAGACAGGATCGGGGAAAAACATCTAACTTTTGAGATCAAGCTTTATAAATAAGACAACAGGTCAGCCTAAGTAATTTAGGAGACTGTCTCATTTTCAAGAGACAGAGATGAGACTAGGAATTTAATCTCCAGCCACTTTTACTTAGGCATATTTGAAATTTTTTCTAGGCTGACCTGAAATAATCAATTTAATTCACTGATTACAGTTAATCCCTCTGGTTAATTTAGATGAAAAATGTGAAATGTGTTTTGATAAAAGAAGTTTATGTATCCTAAACATTGATGTTGTTTTGCTTGATAAAAATAAATTGTATATGCTGTTGTGTGTGTTCAGTTAAATTCCAGTTGCCACCCTAACGAAGCTTGACACAAACTCATGAGGAAAAAGTGAATTATCTAATAAATAAGCAATATATCATTCACCATTTTCTAACATACTCAAAATGCGCAATTAATAAGAATTTGAAAATATTAAACTATATAATTTCTTAAATGTATATAATTATAGTATGCCCTTGTAGTAGCAAAAAGATGTACCAAATCTAATGTACAGACTCCATTTACTTAAAATGTTTTAATGGTTATATTAACCAATGAGAATGCACCTTTCTTTAGAAAATGAAGTACAAATAAAGTTGATTAAAACTGATTATATAAATTGAGGCTTCCCACTTGGTAATTGGTAAAAAGTCTGACAGTATGGCTTCTCAATGAGTGGAGGGAGAAACTGGTTTGGGCCCCTGGATCAGTTAGATTTTTCTATTAAAATGTGACAAGGTTTCCCCACGGCCATTGCTATTGCCTCCTAGCTTCATGGCCTCAATAGCCAATTCGGTTCTACTAAAATTACCCCTAAACCCACTCTCTCACAATAGCTTTTTAACAACCTTGACTAGGGTGGGGAAACAAGGGAGTTTTTCCTGTTAATGGATAGGGCCTGAATTTTTCCCTGCTTATGAACAGAGGTAGTTGTGACCATTCCTTTCCCTGGCAACAGACTGTCTGCTCCGTATCAAACAGTCCACTTTGACGTTGAGAACCTCTCTGGTCTGCATCTCCTGCATCAAGAAAAAGTTTCTCCTCACTGGAAGGCCACTTTTGCTTCCTTGTGCAATGAGAAGCTTATTGGGCCTCACTACTTATTAATACATCCTATTGTTGAAATACTGTCCATTGTATCACATGGCTTTCCATGAGAAGATCCTGCAACCTTTAAAAAAAAAAAAAAAGATGACTGGTCTTAGTTCTGGGATCTCAATCTTCAGTTATTTAACCTCTTGGTCTTACTTATCATAAATCAATCTGTGGAACAGAGAAGCTAAAAGAAGGTACAGAATAGGAAAATCGCTACTTCTGGAGTGAAAGTTTAAAAAATTGAAATATTAATAAAGGAACGTGATACGTTCTTCTATAGTCTCTGCTCTGCTAGCAGAGTTCTGTGTGATGCGCCGGCTAGGATTAAGGAATTATAGGAGACTCTGGTTTCCCAGTGACACTGCAATTTTATTTGGCACGTAAATTCAACTTTGATTTGAGTTTGGGGCAAAGGTTGAAATCCATTCCTCCTTAAGTTAGACAAATTCACCCTTCCTTAGTAGCACTATGGCTGAATTTTCTGTAGATAAACAAGTAACACAATCCTCTTGCACAAGGTGGCACAGTATTTTCAGTAACATATGTATACGTTTTGTTATAATTAATATAATTAAAGCTTTTTCATAATAGGCAGTTGATTACTTCCTTCCTATATATAAAGTTTGACAGTACTGTGGGTGTGCTGATATTTATTTGAATGTTACATCTATCTCCTACATCACAACATATTTTAGTCAACCAAGTTCAGAACCAAAATCAACTTCAAAAAACCCAAAACTTTAAGATAGCATTTTTCAGTAGTGAACAAAGCTTGCTGTTTAAAAAACCCCACAAAAACAATTAATCTCCAAAAATGGTTTACAAACTAACCAGCACAAAAAGAGTGTTACTATCCTAGAAAATGCGATAAACCTGCATCTGGATGAAGTGAGCCTTTTCTATATATGGTGCTGTAAACAGAAGCTCTCCTCTAGGAATTCTCTGTGTTAGTAAAGTTAGGACAAGTTCCACACATTCCTTAGAAAGAATCTCTTGACTTAATTCCAATTTACAAGCCAAAGCCATGCATCAATGTCTCAGGCCACTAGGATCCTTGTTTACAAGTTATAAGGTCAGTTTAAGCTTAGTATTCTTGAACATGGATAAGTTCGCTAAAAATGTTACACATCATTTCATAATAATTAATACTGCAACAGATGGTGAGTGACCAGAGCTGACCTTCCAGAACAAAGTGAAGTGAATTTTGTATATACAGACAAGTTGCAAAACATATTCTGACTGCTTTAGGATAAAAAAAATCAATACTTGGATAAAACTGCATAAAATGACATGTGAAGGACAAAGTAACAGTCTAGAGCAGGGGTTGGCAACCTCTGGCACACAAGCTAATTTAATGTGGCATGCTGCTGCCGGCCTGGGATCCCTGCCATCGACCTCGCTCAGCCCGCTGCCACCCTGGATGAACGGAACCCAGGGCTGGTAGCGGGCTGAGCAGGGCCGGTGGCCAGGACCCCAGCTGACAGGGGTCGGCGGATGGAACCCCAGATCTGATTTGTGTCAAAGTTAATTCAGTGCATTAAAATAAGGTAACAAAAGTAATTTGGCATCAATTGCCGGGCAGTTCAGGTGTCCCTCCTGCCACTGCCATGTGCTGCTCCTGCCCTCTGCCTTGGAGCTGCCCCAGGATTGCTGTGCAGAGCGGGGGGAAGAGGGGTGCTAATGTCCTGGGGGGACACAACAGGGCTCAGGATGGAGGGAGCTTGCTGGCAGCAGCTGCTGTCTCAACTTGCTGATCTACTTAAAGGGGCAATCTGTGTGTGTTTCTCTCTCTCTCTCTCTCACACACACACACACACACACACACACACACACGAACGCTGTGTCTCCTCCCTTCATTTGTGCTGCCTTGTAGAGTGTGAGGCTATATTAACAGCAATGTGTTAACCCTTGAGGGCTCAGCCAAGTGCTAGTTCATCATTTAGCAGTAAGACATTCCCAGAGATATATCCCACCCTCTAATTCCACCACCTCAACCAAGCTTCACAATCATCATTGCTGTGTACAGTACTAAGTTGTTTGTTTAAAACTTATTTTGTGTGTGTCTGCCTGTCTATATATTTTCATTCTTTTGTCTGGTGGAAAAAATTTCCCTGGAACCTAACCCCCTCCCCATTTACATTAATTCTTATGGGGAAATTGGATTCACTTAACATTGTTTCGCTTAATGTAGCATTTTTCAGGAACATAACTACAACATTAAGTGAGGAGTTACTGTAATAGTGAAAGACACTTACATGCATAACACTTTCACTTCTGTAGCAACCAATCCAAATGTTTAAAATGTGGGCAAAAAGCACCCCAAAAAGTAAGAGTGGGAGAAAGCAATAGGAGATACACATAGAAGATGAGCCACTAGTATACTAATTTTATAAATTATTTTATGAAAAAAAGAATAAAATGTGGCCCCTTCTATACAGTTAGTAAAAAAGTGGGAGGATTTGAGGTTACATGCATGTAACTATCCTGATTTAAAGAAATTCTTGAATATTTTTTCCTAGTTGGCATTTTATTCTATGGACACATTAGGAATGTTAAAAAAAATTTAGAAGTGTTTAACAGATTTCTAGATTGCCACTAGCTTCACCCTTCACAGTATGGTACCGCTGTATCCTTGAACACCTCTTCACCCAGGGCCAGATTTATACTTTACATGCCCCTAGGCACAGCATCTTCAGCACCCCTCTCCTCCCTGCACCTCCGCCTATATAGTTTTCCGTAAAAAATGGAACAAGAAATATAAAAAATAATGTAAGTACTTTTTAACTTTTAAACGCACTTTTAATTTTTAGGTGCCCCTAGAACACCTGCACCTCTAGTCACATGCCTACTGTACCTAACTGGAAATCCGGCCTTGACTTCACCTGTAACCTATGTTAACATAAATTATTTATATTAAACATTTATTTTCAGAAGTGCTCAACTCTCGACACTTTTTTTTTTCAGTTAAAACTAAAGAGGATGTATTGCACTTGCAAATGAACAGGTATTTATATATGATGGAAAGTGGTATAATAACTGCTCCTATAGTGGTCAAGGACTCCTAGCTTTGCTTCAGGCCTCCCTTTGCTAACACCAAACAATGTGATTTTTACAGAACAGCAGTAGTGACATTAGTCATGTCAAACTCTACACATCAATTATAAGAAATCATATCTCCAGCAATTCAGTTTTAATTAAGTTTAGAATCTGGCACTGCAACATCCAAACAGCTATTTTTAGCACACAGACTTGAAGACTCCTCCAAAAGGCAGTGACCCCTTAGTGACCACCTACAAAAAGCTGGGCTTAAGTGACTCTCTCACACAGGAGCTTTGTGGCACAGGTAGGGATAAAATCATTCTTCAAGGCAGTATTCAACTGCCTTAGTCACAAGATCATTCTTTTACCCCATGCATTCTCCTGCATCATTCACCACACACTTCCCAACTTCAGAAACAAATGAGGCAGGATTCCTACAGACAATAACCTCACTGACTAAACAACTGAGTCATTCCTGGCACAAAGTCCGTCGTGTGAACTGAATGAGGTAGGGGTCCTATAGAAAAAACAGTTTGTGATCATGTAGTTAAAGACTGTATCATAATTCATACAGAGCAGGGGGGGCAAATTAAGGTTGCATAAGCAAACACAGCTGTAGCATTTTCTAACTTCTGAATATGATAGAATATACCCATGTTCACATCCTCTGTTATAATAATGTTTGTATGAAGTATGGCTTGTAAAGTATCATTTGAAAACTCAATTTGCTGATCAATGATATCATGGCAAAATGCACGTAGCAGTGTTGCATGTGAAGTTATAAACATAAGTTGAAATCATAACTAAAAGTACAGTAGAACCTCAAACACCTCAGGAAAGGAGGCTGTCTGTAACTCTGAACAAAACATTATGGTTGTTCTTCTAAAAGTTTACAACTGAACATTGATTTAATACAGCTTTCAAACATCACTGTGAAGAAGGAAAATGCTACTTTTCCTTTTTCTTTTTAAGTAGTTTACATTTAACACGGTACTGTATAGTATTTGCTTCCCCTCCCCCTTCCCCCCCTCCCCCCCCCCCCATCTCTGCTGCTGCCTGATTGCATACTTCCAGTTCCAAATGTGGCATGTGGTTGACTAGTCAGTTCATAACTCTGGTGTTTGTAACTCTGAGGTTCTATTGTATGTTTCCCAGATAAGCCTGGGGAGCCGCCAAATCAGTTCCTCATAGACAAAGGGCAAGCGGATGCCTCAGCCAGGTGTCAAGTAGACATTGAGCATTACCGATGGAGCATTACCTGCTAAGTGGCCATTCTTTGGCAGGAAAGGGGTCAAGGGCAAAATTCTACATTTTGGCAAAGAACCAGCATGGAGTTTCCTTCCACACAGACTACTTGTCACCTTGCTTCCAGATGGAAATGCTTCTCAAAGTGGGACAGGACTATAGAAAGAAGGGACAGACACCGCAAGATACTCCTCTCCCCATCCCCTCCAACCCATTACATTCACTGCACCTGAAGAGACAAAGGAAGCAGCTGTTGGACTCTAGGGGAGGGGTCCTGACCTGAGAGTTTGGTCAGCTGCTGGAGCTTGTGGTGAGAAAGTTTTCATTGCAACTAAGATAGTTTCTTAAGTAGATACTAGAAATCTTTATTTTTCTTATAAACATTTCTGACTTTAATGCCTCATTACTTGTACTCACTTAAAATCTCTATTTTATTATTTTATGTAACCCAGTGTATTCAAGTTGAAGTGTCAGGGTAACTCCATTTCAGGTAACAAGTTATGTGCATATTATTGCCTTTAAGGAATAACGGACTTACCATATTTATATTGTTCAGGAGAGGGCTGAGCTGTATAGGACATATGTTTCTGGGGAAAATCTGGGACTGGGAGTGTGTTGGAGTCACTCTGTGGTAATCCTTAACATGGGCAAGAGCCAAGGTATGGCTGGCTGGCTGCAGCACACACAGATATAGCTGACAGCAACTTTCACGCTGCAGGCTGTTTCTGAGAAGTCTAGGTTGGAGACTAGGAGGCACTGTAAAGGGCACCCCAAGTGACAAGGCGGGGGTGACAACTACTCATTGGTTTGGATTATACCCTGGTGTGTCACGCAGAGTGCTTGACTTTGCAATCTTAAAATTCTTTTTACATTGAAAACTTCATAAAAACAAAGTTTTCATAAAAGCAAACTGAAAAAACTAAGATATCACGTAGAATCATGCTGCCTCTGCACAGGGGTCATCAACAAAATTGGAACCTTTGGATCTACAGCAGAAACCTCTAGCACCTGAGCTAACAGAGCAACTCATAGTAATAGTAGGCTGTTATCCTCTGTGTGGGTCAGTCACTAAAAGGGGATGCGACACTATCATCAAACATTATGAGACCTACTGGGAAATGAGAAATGTTGGAACTTGAGAATCTTGGGTTCTATTCCAGATACTGGAGGGGAGTATGCTTTAGTAGTTATATATACTTCTGCCCTGACCCCAAAAACCTGCCTGCTTATAACCCATCCCCTACCATGTTCCCTACATACCCAGCCTGTCAGTTTTTGCCCATCTTCTCTGCTTCTATCCTCCTCCAAGTTGTCTGTGTTGAACCTTTTATTCTATTCCTGACTCCACCCTTGCTCCTGGTCCAACCACCAAGCCTGTACTCTTTCCCCCCCATGCTCTTCTCTCCTCCTTCCCTGTCCTCTCTGCCCCTCACCCTTCTGCATTCAAATAGGGATGCTTCCTTTCCTCCTCCTCCAAATTGCCTGTATTCCAGCATGAGGAGCACTAACAGCACAGGAATCTCCCTGTTCTCAGTTCCAGCAACAAAAAGGTACTCCAGAAGGAGTACAATGCACAATGCAGAATTCTGCAGAAATTTATGCTGTGTGCGCAGAATATCCTTTTTGATCATGCACCCCTATCAGTAAAAAAATTTTGAGCACGCACCCCCAATATATGTATATTTATTTATGTATAAATTATATACATGTACTACACTAATATATTATGTACATTATAAAACATACAAAAATAGAAATTAAAAAAGAATGCGATAAAGATGAAAAACAATATTTTTAAAATATTTTTATTGTATTTTATTTATTAATGGTACAAAAAACCTTTTTGCTCTCACAAAAAAAATTATTAATAATATTTTTAGTGAGAGCAATGTGATTGAATATGCTTCATTATTTCTGAAAATCTTGTTTTAACACTTCGTGATACAGCGATTCAAAGATCTAGATTAGGGTTAGGGTGCAGGAGGTGGCTGGGGGGGGTACAGGGTCTGAGAGGAAGTTAGGGTGCGGGAGGGCGCTCAGGCGGTGCCGGAGGAGGCTCAGGGCTGGGGCAGGCAGGAGGTGCAGAGCACTTACCTGGGGCAGCTCCTGTTTGGTGCAGGGGGTGTGCAGGTGGCTCTGCACAGCACAGCACCGCCCCCATGGCCGCAATTCTGGGAGCCATAATTCTGGGAGCTACTCCCCCGCCCCTCCGGTAGGCAGGGCCACCCGGAACACAGGGGCTTTAGGGGCTGCAGGGCCGTGGGCTAAGGGGACTCAGGGGCCCTGGCCTGCAGCTCTAAAGCCCCTTTCGGAATGCAGCCCTGCGAGCCCGGACCGGAGGAGCAGGGGCAGCCGCGCAGCCAGCGGCCGGAGAGAAGCACAGCTTTCCCCTTCAAAGTGCCGCTTCTCTCCGGCCAGCTTTGAAGAGGAAAGCAACATTCTTTCCCGCCGTTGGCTGTGCGGCTGCCCCTGCTCCTCCACAGGCCGGAGGACTCAGGGCCGCATTCTGAAAGGGGCTTTAGAGCTGCAGGCCAGGGCCCCGGGGGCCCCTAGCCCACGGCCCTGCAGCCCCTAAAGCCCCTGCGTTCCCGGTAGCCCTGCCTGCAGGGAAGACGGGCAGCAGCTTCCCCGCTCGCTCATTCCCTCCCTCCTCCGGCCACCCTCCCCCCGCCCCCGGCAGTGCTCCTCCTGCTGCACCCCCCAATGGATTGTCTTGCGCACCCCTGGGGTGTACGCACCTCAGTTTGGTGACCACCGAGCTAGAGGGTTCCCGGCAGCTGCAATTCCCCACATGCTCTGACAGAAGGAAACAGCGGCGTGCAAGAAAACTCCATGAAAGTCTGGGACTGAGCATCAGGCTGTTTCTCCCTCTGGATCCCGGGACTCTGAGAGGTCGGGGGGAGGCAGGTGTCTGGGCTCTGGGGGGGGGGGGGGGTGCATGTATCAGGGCAAATGGGGGCCATAGCTGGGCTGGGCTCGGGGGGACAGGGGGAGAGGAGAACAGGACCTGGGTTGTCATAGGGGTTTCCTTCCTTTCTATTCCTGGGGGAATTTGTGTGCATCTCTGTATTGTTACAAACATACTTGCTGACAGGTATTTTGAGATAAATTACCAAAATAATTCAAACTGGCCTGATTATGTAATGTTATTTTGACAATTAAAATTTGCAAAATTTTAAAATATTTTGCGCAGAATATTTTTTTTTAAATATTTTGCCCCAGGAGTAAAGAGGTCCTCCTCAGCCAGAACCAACTGCATGAAAATCTCTGTCCAGACACAGGTGGGAGCTCACTCAGTGTGGTTAGCACAGAGCTCTGTTCAGGTGGAGCATACTCAGTGGAGACAATGTTCACAGAACTTTGCTGACATTCTCTAACAAACCAGTACTACCTCTATACAAACAACAATTTTCAGAGTCTTAAGTCAGCCAAATTTGGGTAGATTTTTATTGGGACAGCAAATTGTACCTCTCTGAAAACAGGGCAATCCTCATGCAATTTCAAGTCCCTTCTCAAAAACATGGAGGCACTACAGCTTCCTAAAATAGCTGTAGGAGTGTAATATTAGGAAAAAGCTTTTTTTTCCCTCAACTTCATTCTCAGAAGCAGTTCAACCATTTTGGCTGAAGCAGTCCAAAAAAATTCAACCTGAGCCAGATACCTGTCATGGAAAATTTCATCTTAAACAGTTTAAAGTTTGGTAAAGTTACAGCCAATTGAGAACAGGGTCTTAAAATGGAAAGCATTAGACAACCTTAGCTATAAGTTGGCACTGCCAGCTCTGCCTCTAATACAAGTTAAAATTTCTGGTAATATTTAATCTAAAATTATTCACAGTAATGTTTCATATAAACGGAATTTATTTATTTTTTAACTAAAATACACGAGTGGTGGTAAAAATCTACCAACCAATTTTCTACAAAAGTTTATTACTCTGGTTTTAAAAAAAACTCTATATTTACAGCTGATTGCGCTGATAAGTAGTAAATTAAAAATCTGCATTATTACTGCCAAGTTTATAAGATAAAAGAAATCAAGTATTATTACAAGTATTAAGATATTTATCACCATGATATCTGGGTAAAAAAATATTTTCTAATTCACCACTAACAGATGCCTCTTTAGCACGTAAGTAGCATAATATTAGCGTTAAAATACCATACCTGAGTTGGTGTTCCCTCAGATTAGACAAGGCTTCCATTCCATGTAAATAGGAATACACTATCTCCAAATCCTGCAAACAGACAGAAAACATTTATTATGCTTCTTGTATCAGCATACGGTATCAAAATTATTACCATCTTTACAGAGCTCCCAACAATCTTCTACTGAGTTTGCTAGAAATATTACAAATACATGTTCCAAATAGTATGTTTACATTAGGCAGAGCGTGAAAGTTTTGTTAGTGTTCTGCATTTACATAAAAGAAACTTTTAATGGAACGTTATATACAAGCATGCTTTCAACATCACTAAAAGTATAAACAAAAAGAAAATCTTTATGTTTTTGCTGTGGTTCAAGATTCTTGTCTTTGATTTGACTATAAAGACAGAAGTCTGGCACGTGATTTTAGTTGGCTGTTTTCATTTAATAATTCAACTAACATCACAATTCCTCTGCTTCCTTCTATCGAGGTATTTTAGGACCTTCTTTTCTTTCGTGAAAGCAGGCTCAGGGAAACTCAGTATCTACAACAGAGGGCGTGTCTACACGTACAGCACTGCAGCGCAGCTCCAGTACATCTAGTGAAGACACTATATGCCGATAGGAGAGAGCTCTCCTGTCAGCATAATAAAACCACCTCCATGAAGGGCAGAAGCTATGTCAACAGGAGAAGTTGCTCACACTGCTGCTTATGTCACTGTAACTTATGTCCCTCAGGGGGTGGTTTATTCACACCCCGAGTGACATAAATTCTGCCAACATAAGCTGTGGTGTAGACATAGCCTGAGTGTTTTTATAGGGGGGGGAAAAATCCACACTTAAAAAAAAAAAATGTTAACCTCGTGCCCAATATTCTTCTTTTCATCCCAACCCACTTCTTAGTGTTTCTAAAAATAAACACCACTATATGAGAAAGCACAGTTACAATCCTAATTACATGAGAAAGCTTGAAAGCCAGGGCAATGAGAGGATCTACCAAATGAATTACCATAGCCCTCAGATATCCAATTCACTAAAACAGTAATGTTTAAGAAGATAAAAAGCTATTAAACGTGCCAAGATTTTACTACGGGAATACCAGCCTGAAATTACAGAATTTGGATCATATCCTAATTGTCATCCTCTAAAAACCAGTACACCCGAGGACACTTCATTCAGGCTCATTCCATGCCACATTTGGCACTATTTAACTATGGTAGAGGGTTTGATATTGTTGTAACTGTCCACTTTTTAAATGGAACTTAGTCATAGGGGACAATTGCTTATCTGCTCTTTTTAAGAAAACCATAACAGAAGCTTGCTACTTGAGGTCGTGGCAGACATAGCTTCAACTATAGAAAGGAAGTGCAAAAGTAAGATTTCTTCTCAAAAGTAAACAGTTGATAATCAGTCAACATCAAAACCACATTCCCAGCTAGCCCATTGCAAAAGACTATATTAAACAGGTGATAAGTCATCAATATGTAATGTGTGGACATGGGGAAGTTTTTGTTGTTTTTAGTGGGTTGCAACGTGGAGAAGCATTACAGTTTTCTACAGAAACATATGGAATTAATGCCATGTATAGTATCTTGGTGAAAAACTTAAAAATGTATTCAAGTCTTAGATGTCAGACAGGTGGAATTTTCTCTAATATATTTTTAGATATGAGGTGAAAAAATAAGTACTAATAAAAACGCAAAAGCATACAAGTATTACCATCACATTTGTTTAAACCATAATTGTGCACCCAAGAAAGTAGAACCGTAATTACACTCAATGTTTGAGACACTGGACAAAAAAGTTCCTACTGAGAAAAATCATTAAGAAAAGGGAGAGATAACAGGCTGAAGAAACCCAGTGAGATACATGAGTAAGCCACGGAACTCCAATAGTATTTACTAGCTCCTAGGACTTGCTCTTCAACCTTCTACTCTATATAGATTCCTATGCCACTCTCATCGCTGTTGAATCCAAGTGCCCTCCGGAACTGCATTAAGCAACATGACTATCATTTATCACATGTGGTTCATATTCTCTCCAAGGGAAAAACTGTGCGTACAGTGTAGTGTTTGGTGGCAGGTTTTGTTTTTTTTAATTAATGTACATGCTGCTATATATTTTTGAGAATGCAAGGTTGGAGAAATATGCCTTGCACTTGGAGTATAAGATGCAAGGTTTTTGATGGTCCTTAGTTCCTGTGGGACTTGTTCCTGTACTGGACTTCCCTGAGAAAGGTCTGTCTCCTGCAAAAGACTAGCTTTTGTTCTTATGGTAACCAGTTCCATTGTGCCTAAGGAGCAGAGCTGTTTACCAGAGTTTTCATCCCAGAGTTTTAGGTCATCTTTTAGATATGCTGTGCCCAGGTCACTGACCAATTTTAAGATAAAATGCTGGGACCTTAAACTTGACTCAATATTCTACGGAAAGGCACTGCAGAAACAGAACAGGATTGATGCGCTCACAGTAGCCCATGTTGCTGAAATGTGCTGCAGAATTCTGTAGCAGCTGGAGTTTTCTTCAGGCTGATGGCTTCATGACCAGGTGTACTGCATTGCTATAGTCCAGATGGGAGTTGATGGAAGTGTATAACTGAGGCCAGGTCATCATCCACCAGGATTGGATAGATTCTCAAGTCAACCAGAGGGCTTTCTTCTGCCCCCAGCATAATCTCTGCCTTGCTTTGGTTGAGCTTCCACCAACTGTTCTCCTTCTATAAGCAGGATCTCATCTAAGCAATGGTCCATCTTTGTGGTAGCGGTATGATCATATGTGCTGAAAGATGAGAAGAGCTGTCGCTCATCTATATCCTGCTGGCACTTGAGTCCACCTCATCTTATCAGTTCACCTAGTGGCTGCATGCAGATGCTGAATAAGACTAGAGAGCTACTGATCCTTGTGAAATTCCACAAGTGAAGAATCTAGTGCTACAGATCCAGTTTCCCATTACTGCTCTTTGGGTGGGACTCAGAGCAGTTTAGCACATTTATCCAGACCACTGCCACCTCTCTCAATTGGGATCAGCAGTACCCTCATGGTCAAATGCTGCTGAGAGGTCCATGAGAATGAGAATGGATGTTTCCCACCAACTTCATCTTCTCCCCCGATCCCCACAAGCTCCTAGCAGAAGCTAACATTAAAATGATGTGCTGACAAGATGTGTCATAATAAATTTAAATGGGATCAGAAATCTCTCCACAAAATTCAGAGATATTCCAAGAATCCTATTTTAACTAAAGGTCAAAATCAAGACCTGTATTAAAGCCATCACAATAGATTAAAATTAAGATTTTTTTTAAAAGGTGGATGACTTTTTAAAAGCGGAATTTTACTTAGGTATTTACCAAATCAAAATCAGAACTGTTAACACTTACTGGATGGTAGTTTCTTTCCAAAAGAAGAAAAGACAACTAGAGTGAGACAGAGATTTTAAAAAGTAAAGTAAATTTCTATTTAGAACACCATTGCCTACCACATTCTGAAGGTACTTGGAGCATAGTAAGAAATTAAACAGAATTACAGAAAAACAACAAGGGTCCAAAGAGGCTGTAAAGGTCAGCATGGCATAGCTGAAGAAAAAAAATGCAGGCTGATAGATTATTGAAAGAATAAATTGAAAAACACTGATGTTTAAGTGTAAACCTAAACTTGAGAAATATATAGCATGAAGGGGAAGTTCCAAAGATTTGTCTCTGCAATTTCAACAGTAAATTTTCTCACTTTACAAATAAAAGGATGGACTTAGTGCTCAATCCTTCTAATTTCTCATTAATTTGGGGGTTGGGGAGGAATTTTTGCTTCACAAATTTATACTTGATGGTGCAGAAGCCATATTTATATGGCACCACAATGATGGCTGCTGCCTGGGGCAACAAGAGAAAAATGAGAAAATGAGGAGACAGCCCACAATCAGGAGGGTCTGAAAATTGTCTACATTTTGGCATGTGAAAAACAAGCAGGAATGAAATAGCCAGTACCTCCAAGCAGCAGAATCCTATGAAAACAAAACGAACTATTAAATCAAGCATCAGCTGAAATTCGTGTTCAATACTATTGCATGACCAATTCCTTGCAACACCGCTGTTACCTATTTTAAAAGGAGTGTCTTTCAAGAGACCAAAGTTGCTAATAGGAAATAGCCTCCCCGTGGCATTCACAAAGAAAATCAAGTAAAAAAGCAAAAGCTTTTCACAATATCCTCCTTTAACTTGTCAAGCTCTGTTAAACCCATAGAATGCTACAATTTGTGTAATGATTCAGTGGAGCCAGACATGAGGCTGAATACATTTCTATCTGTTATCAATATATACTCTGTACACTTGTGTGTGGTTGGGATCATTGCAGTGCTAACAGGAGAAAAACGCAGTTATAACTTTAAAATTTCAGGAAAAAAATTAACTGTAAAATCCTCATCAAACATTATATCCACCACAATATCTCACCAACAAGAAGATAACTATACAGTCCCTGAACTTCAATCACCAGATAGCAATCAAATCAGTAGACAAAGGGAGTGTCATTGCAGTCCTTAACTGTGATGACTGTGTCATAAAGGCCAGGAGACAAGATTCTGACTCCATGCATCTGAAGAAGTGGGTTTTTTACCCATGAAAGCTTATGCCCAAATAAAATGTTAGTCTTTAAGGTGCCACCGGACTCTTCATTGTTTTTGCACCAACTATAAAGAACTCAAATACAACCCCACACCACAGTTCACCCTAATTTAAGGATACCATCAAATCCTTCCCCAAACTCCTTCCAGAGAAACTCTACAACCTCATCCCCCACAACTTCTACATGCTTCCCAAGACACCCAAACAAGGAAACTCAGGCAGACCCATCATACCTGACAGCACTCTTACTGAAGGAATACTTGGAAAAGGCCAGCTTCCTCCAAGACTCTACAAACTTCATCCAGAAACTCTACATCAACAGCCTCCCCCAAAACATCATGCTTGCCACCATGGAGGTCATCTCCTTGCATACCAACATTCTTCACAATGACTGCATCACTGCCTGCCTCAAAAATCTACAAGATAATGTACAACACTCAGAAATTGACCCTAACCTTATCACCAACTCATCCATTTCATCCTCACCTGAAACAACTTTAGACACTTTGTCTAACTTGTGTGTAACTCAGACAGTTTGGTTCCCAGACCTCAAGAACAACTCTGAAGCTCAAAAATTTGTCCCTTCCACCACAGAAGCTGGTCCAAGAAAAAGATATTACCTCACCCAACTTGTCTCTTAGAAATTCAGTCCATTTTCTTGTTTGACATGGAGACAACAGGCTCAGAGCATTGTAAGAGCCAGCCGCTACCTCAGAAAGTTTTCCACTTAGCTCAGAAAAAGCTAGAGTTCCCATTTCTGTGGTCCAGAGGATAGAGGGAAGTAAAAACTTCAAATACTTCCATGTAAGTGTCCATTACCTCATCTTTTTATCCATGTGTTTAAAAATTCCTTTTCAAATATTTGTATAGAAGTCTTTTTAACATTATGGATTTACAAAGGCACAGGAGCACCACAAACTCTGAATTAGACTGAACTTACAGAAGTCATTTTATAAATAACAATGTAAACGATGGCTATCAAAACCCCTTTCAATTTTGATATTCCATATATAACTGCCAAAATATTAAGGTCTATAATTCTCAGTAAAACAGCTTAATTTTGTCCTTCAAAAATATGTTATGCAAATACATCATACATTCATGAACATTTGACCAGAACAGTTGTGCAAAATCCCTATCTTACTATGTTAGCAGCTACTGAACTCAGCTACATTGTACTTTACACAACTGTACCCAATGAACAAGTCATATTTCTGAAAACTGTTCTACAAATCAATCTACAGCCAATACAAAACAAAAAGTGTGCAGTTAACGGTCGGTTTTCTCTATTAGTTTTCAAAACCATAATATAAACACCACTCAAATTACCACAAGGTGGCAGACTGAGCCATCTATAGCCTTCAAAAAGTTCAGAGATAAATACCCTCCCCCCTCCCCTGACACACGGTTCTCTGTCAGTTTTCCAATTAGAAGTGCATGTATATAGCTAGCAAGAAGAGCCAGCTTTGCTTCTGTTCCCACTGGAAATAAAATCACAGTTTACATAGCAACTTAAATATTCTACCAGGACTAAGACTTACTGCACAAAGGCACTGACAAGGCATTAGATATTTTCTCACTTTGGTTCTGGGATTTTATTCACTCAGGGCATGTCTGAATGACTGCAGCAAGATTGCAAACTTCACCTGAGTTGACTATAATGATTCAAGTCCCAACCCCAACCCCTATTTTGAATTTAAAAGAACATTTAAGAATTCTTTCTGCCATCTTATGCTGTGTCTGCTCTAGGGGGTTCTGCAGGCACAGCTATAAAGGCAAAGGTTCTTCAGTGTGAAGAACTGCCAAAATATTAAGCCCTATATCTGGCCTCTACCAGCTTAGCGGTGCACATCAACAAAAAAGCCAAGATTAAACCAATATAAAAGTGTCCACTGAAAAACATGCAGAAGTTTAACTAAACTGTGCTAAAGAGTCCTGACACATGAGGTGCAGGAGTTGCCATCCTACAGAACTGGGCAAAGATATGCCATAAATATACTATTACTGGGCGGAAGTGTGCCCTCACCTCAACAGCTCACACCAAAGAAAAGCTACCCTCTCTACTGTATGTGCAAAACGTGCAAAGCAGTACTGGTTTCCATTCCTGCCTGTGGCAGGATGTGAAACTGCTGTCCTAGCTAATTTTTTGTCCTTGCTACAGTAAATCAAAATGCTTCCTTCTAAGAAATTCAATGCTCTATTGCGAAGGCAAAACATACTCCTTTCTTTGCAAGAGTAATGTCAACTATCAATAGAGGAGCAAGAATGAAGCTTCCCACTTGATAGTTATTCTTTTTATTTCAAGTTAAGGCATGTGAGGAGACTGCAAGACCTTGCTCCTAAGGTACCACAGGTAGTCGAGATGGTAGGCACCGAACGACGCAATGGGTTCAGAGAACGCTGATCGCATGAACCGCCTTGGGTGTGGAATCGCCCAGGTGGCCCCCCAAGTGCCGAGGCGCCCGTGGTGAGCGCGCGCGGGGGCGGGCGCGGAGGGAAGGATCCCACACACACACGGTCGAGCCACCTTCTCGACGCTGATGAGGAGGCCGAGCCCGCTGAAGAGGACCCGGATCTCTGCCACCTGGCCCAGCACGAGTTGTGAGATTTGTCCGCCAGCCAGCCAGTCGCCGCCAGGGTGGATATACATGATGATGGGCGGAGGCTGCTGCGCGCGCCGCCTCAGGAGAGGGTCCCTGAAGAGGGACAGGGCGGGGGTGGGTGGGAGGGGGGAACGCGGGCTGGTTGCGGCGGAAAGTCTGGCGCTGTGTCGCCCGGTGGAGATGCGCCTCATCGCCACGCCCGATGCCCAAGTCCCGAGCCCGGAGTCCGCGCGGCGGGCGATGGAGTCCTTGCGGTCGGGGCACTGCTGGGCGGGCATCGTTGCACCGAGGCCACCGACGCTGGGCGGGATGGCTAAGGCGGGTGCCGAGGCGGAAACACTAAACGAACTATGTACAAGGAAAAAGTAGAGCTAGCGGGTTGTAAAAATGGAGTACAAGCTTATTTTCTTTTCCATCAAGATCTGGGGGAGGTAAGGAACCACAAATTCCAAACTACCTCCTGTTGCGCTAAATGCATTATTTCCAAACTAGGGGTATGGTTTCTATTTTTCAACCTAGTTAACTGATTGCCCATTAACTTGAGTTAGCTAATACCTCTGTAAGTGCTAATCCTTATTTTGTCTTCACTAGGGAAAAAAATATTTTAACCAATATTAAGATGCCACATGTTAAAATCCTAGTGAAAACAAGGCTGTTGAAGTTTAGGGTAAAACTTCTTTAGGGTAAAATACACTTCTTTCTTCTGGTGAAGACAGATTGTGTGTCTCGGAACAAATGTCTATGCAGTATCTAAATCAGCATTTGCAAAAGTGTAGGTTAACTCACTCGATTTAATGTGTAATCAACTCAAGTTAAAACAGATTTTAAAAATAGCCTAGAGGGAATGTGCTACAATTACTAGAACCCCTCATCCCCCCCCCACACATATACTGGAAGTACAAGAGTGCCTACTCTCAATTTTCCAGCAAACAAAACTTTTACACCTAAACTGGCCTAATCATGTGCATAACACCCTCTCAGTATGCTGCAAATAGAGTGACCAGATGTCCCGATTTTATAGGGACAGTCCCGATTTTTAGGTCTTTTTCCTATATAGGCTCCTATCACCCCCCACCTCCTGTCCCGATTTTTCACACTTGCTGTCTGGTCATCCTAGCTGCAAATGTCACCTTAGGATGACAACTATGGTACATACACACACACAGCTGTCACCCAAACACTGTTAACAGTTCTTAAATAGTGAGATATAACAAAACGGGGGGGGAGGGGGTTAAGAGTTTGTCACATATGTTTTGGTTTTTTACATGTCATGGTTCAATCCCAGATTCTTCTAACTCTTTCTGCCGAGGTAGATATCTACTGAGTTCAATAAAATACTGGGTTTTTCAGACAAATCATGAAAAGCTTCAACAGTGGCTTTTTGTTCAAGTTGGGGGCTCTCCCAATGCTCTTGGAGAAAAGAGTTGCCTCTCCCCTACCACTGTACTCCACTCCATAGGTGGCTGTCTTGAAGTGTTACTCTAAACTGGTTGAATGTATTGACTTTATGTACGAGTAATACACCGCTACCACGATATAATGCCACCAAATATAACACAAATTTGGATATAACGCGGTAAAGCAGTGCTCCGGGGGGGGCGGGGCTGCACACTCCGGTGGATCAAAGCAAGTTCAATATAATACGGTTTCACCTATAACGCGGTAAGATATTTTGGCTCCCAAGTCAGCATTATATCGAGGTAGAGCTGTACTATAGCCCACAGACACACAGAGGACCAACTGCTGGCAGTTAAAAGAGAGAGTTATGGTCTGTTTTTGGAGCTGAACTCCCAGGGTTCTCAGTCACTCAAGTATATACATGTGCACAATTTAGTCAATTGTCTGCAGCATTTGGATTCTTTACAGCTCATATGGACCAACAAACTGTGTTAAAAAAAAGTTTTATAAATCCATTTTATTGTTGTATTGTAGTTTCCTTGTCCTCCAATTCCTGGTTATAAGTCTCTCCAAACATAACATTTTAATTAACTTGGACAGTAATTTGCAAAAATTTGCAGCTGGGTTGTTTAAATATTTGTGTGGGAGAAAGACTGTGAGGGAGATAGTAGAAAAAGATACAATGTAAAGTTCCAACATACTTGACAGATCAGCACATTTTAGATTTTGTATACGAGTAAATATACGAGCAGATTAAAGCATGAATCAGATGTAGTACTATTTTATTAACTCTAAGAAGTTTGAACAAGTTTAAAAATTAGCACTAAGTACAAGAAATATTAACTATTACAAATTTTGTTTAGAGAAACATTGTCAAATGTTTCTATTTGGCAGGCGATTACATCACTGACATCAAAATTTACAGCAGGGCCTACTAAGACCTTACATATCTTGAAAAATGAGAGAGGCAGGGTGGGTGAGGTAATATCTTTTATTGAACCAACTTCTGTTGGTGAAAGAGAAAAGCTTTGCCACCTGAAATAGCAACTTCCCTCACCAATCTGTCTCTCTAATATCCTAGGAGCAACATGGCTAAAACAACATTGCAAATATCTTGCAAAACTCATCTGGAAAGGCATCACATCACAGAATGAAACTTCTTTACATCTCCCAAGACATGTTTCTGTGATTTGTCTTAAACAGAATGGCAGTTCTGTCTTCAATCACATATAAACCCAGGTAAGTCTCCAATTTTTTAATATTAAAAAGAAAGATCAAGTGTGATGGATTTTGTTAGCAAATGCTGAGTATTGCATAGTAACAACATATTTGTCATACACCACATATATATTTGAGGCATTGGATTTTTCCATAACAATAACTTCCTTTTTTTTTTAAATCCTCCACTTTAAGTGTGACCATATCTGCTACAGCAAAATCCATTTGAGGAACTAAGGGGCAGAAGGACAAACAAACAAAAAAATTCCTCTCAATCCTATTAAAAGCTTTTTCTACATCAAAGGTAACAAGAAAAATGGATGGCCTTTTGATAAGGTGATATGAATTATTTTAAGTATGCTTGGACTTTCAATCATTTCCCATCCTTACTGAACATAGTTTGATCCAGACATAAACAGACAGGCAGAATGGACTGCAAACAGGTGGCTAATATTTGTTTGCTAGGAACATTAGATTATGGCTCACCAATAACATACACCTGTAAGGTCCACAAGAGGCAATATTTTTTTCCTAACCTCAGGGATAAATACAACAGTAGTTTTCATAAACTGAGGAAATTCCTGCCCCAATAGAAGAGCATTAGAGGTATCTGCTAAACAGCCTGCTAAGAACTCCTTAAATATCTTTCACGGTTCAGTTGGAAAGGCATCATACCTTCCTGGAATTCTGCCATTCTTCATTTGCGCTACTGCCTCTAGAATCTCCCTCATTTCTTCATCTAAAGTATCTTTACCGTTCTTATATCTCTGGCAAGCTTATACTTCCACATATTTTTCAATTACCTCAAGAGCGTGGAGTTTCTGAAGTGTACAGATCACTATAGCATATTTCATTAGGATATGTTATCATTGCTTATTTTCATCAAGCAGAATAATTCATTGCTCTTGGCCACCTTTAAACTTTCAAGACAAATAATTGTGTGTTTTTCATAAAAATTCTTTTTTGGTAGCACTTGTTATCAAGCATATTCATTTTCCCCAATATTATCCAACTGATTTTTTTTGAGCCTGCAGTTTTATGAGTTTGTTTTGAATCCTTGAGCTCATGTCTAATTTTAATTTTCAGCTGACCCCTTCATATTGCTTCACACAGAAACCTCTTTATATGGTCTTTATCTTTTTTGTTTTTGTTTTTGTAATGTATAATTTAAAATTGGGACAAATATTTGATTGCAGCAAACAATTCATTCTTCAAAAAGGTTATCTTTGAGTCCCAAAGCCAACAATTGAATATTACTTCCAAATGGGCAGGATCTCACCATGTAATACTGCCAATTTCTAAGATCTTGCTCACTTGGTTAAGGATTTAGAAATTAAGATTAAATATGTTCTAGTATATCAATGATATGGTGTAAATAGATAGCCTCATTCTCCTGTGCAATTTTCTCCAACAGTCAGAGATTAAACCAGGGGTCTCAAACACGCGGCCCACGGGGCTCTTGCATGTGGTCCACCAAGCTCCCCGCGCCCCCCCCCACCTACCCACGGGATTGCCCCCTGTGGCGTTGCAACCCCTGCACTGCTGTCTGAAGCAGCTGGTAGCACGCCCCTTTGGGCCGGGAGGAGGAAGGAGGCAGAGGACTCCTGCATTGCCTCCTTCCAGGCACCGCCCCCTGCAGCTCCCATTGGCTGGGAACAGGGAACCGCGGCCAATGGGAGCTTCATGGGCGGTACCTAGAGGAGCGGCAAGAGCAGCTCACGCACGGAACTCTGAGCCCCTCCCCCAGGGGCTGCAGGGACACAGTTCCAGCTGCTTCCTGGAATGGAGCAGCACGGGGCCAGGGCAGGCAGGGAGCCTGCCCTGGCCCTGGTGCACACCGCTGCAACCCCGGAGCCGCTCTAGGTAAGCGGCGCTGGGCTGGAGCCTGCACCCTACACCCAAACTCCCTGCCCTGAGCCCTCTGCCACATCCCACACACCTCCTGCACCCCAACCGCTGCCCTAAGCCCCCTGCCACATCCCACACCCCAACCCCCTGCCCTGAGCCCCCTGCCGCATCCTGCACCCCTCCTGCACTCCCTACCCTGAGCCACCTGCCGCACCCCTCACCCTCTTGCACTCCACCCACCAAGACTATGCCCTGAGCCCCCTGCCGCACCTTGCGCACCACTTGCTCCCCCTGGGGGCAGCGTTGGGGTGGGGACTTCAGGGACAGGGTTGGATTGGGGCAGGGAAAGGGTGGAAAGATGTGGGGCAGGGGCGGGCACTAATGGAAGGGGTGGAGTGGGGGCGGGGCCAGAGGCAGCAAGGGCGGGGGTGTCAGTGATGCAGCCCTCAGTTCAATGCACCAGTCTTCAGGTGGCCCTCGTGGTCATTTGAGTTTGAGACCCCTGGACTAAACTGCTGGGATAAAGAGGTTAATGCAGTTGTTTCCCTATCTATTTTCTCTTTTTAGTTCAGATCTGTCCTAAAACCATAGCATTTTTACATATTTAAATTTTACATTTAAACATAGGGATTGGGTGATGTAAACAGGCCATTTATCACATCACATCCTTTAAACAGCATAGTGTGTGTCTATGCAGGACATACACGAGATGTTTTTTATCTTGAATTAATCAATTGCCCATAAAGTCAGTTAACACCTTTATAAAGACTAATGTGAACACTCCCTAAATATTTGTTCCAAGAAAAAATCATTTATAGTTTATCCTAAGCTGACCCCACGGACAAGCCAAAAGTGGTTTATCTCTGGTGTAGACATACCCAGAGTAGTAACAGCAATATGAGTGCAACAGCAGCAAAGAATCCTGTGGCACCTTATAGACTAACAGACATTTTGGAGCATGAGCTTTCGTGGGTGAATACCCACTTCGTCGGATGCAAGTATTCACCCACGAAAGCTCATACTCTAAAACGTCTGTTAGTCTATAAGGTGCCACAGGATTCTTTGCTGCTTTTACAGATCCAGACAAACACGGCTACCCCTCTGATACATGAGTGCAACAGATAGCATAGCGGAAGGAGGACTGACTAACTCAGATACATAAAGTGGGGGAGGGGCACTCATTTGCACAACAAAACAGTGCTTCAGCCTGTTTATAGGGACAACCATCTGTTAGCCTGTTGGCAGGAGTGAAATACTATTAGCTGCCATTGTCAGCAACAGTATATAAGCCATATCTAAGCCAACCGTGTCTTAACTTGTCACATTCTATTAACACGTTAATACCCGAGGAGTCCAAACTTTCGTTTAAGGCCAGACCCTACACAGATTCAGAATATTTTATATTTTATTCATTTCTTTACAGCCAAATTCTGCATGAATTCACACTGCCTGCAATCCAAATAGACTTACAACTTCTGCAATGCACTGAAGCGTCATCAGAAATTTGGCTCTTAAAATTTGAAAGAGAAAATACTTACCAAATACACCAAAAAAAATTTAAAAAATTCAATGTTTTAAAATTAACCACTTGGAAATAGTCGTGTAAAATCATAAACTCTTCAGAGCAAGAGTTGTTATTCTTAGCCAGCAACTAACTAGGTAAATAAAAGTGCTATGAAAATATCTAAGAGTAATAAAACTAAATATTTCTGCAGTAGGTACAAAAGATCAAATTGCTAAAATTGTGAACAGTCATCTACGATAATATCTAAATTAGGAAGTATACAAGTAAAAACATTTTAGCTAAGCTGTGCAATAAAGCACTCAAACATTTTAGTACAAGTCAAATATAAACAAAACAGAGGCCAAAATGGTCACATGTATGAAAATGTGCCAAATATTCTGCATAGCTAGTATTTTGCAAATACAGTCTCTTAAATCAAATCATAAAAGATGTTGAGTATAAAAGCAAATCTGTCAGAAAAAATGTAAACACTTATTTGTAACAAATGTTTCAAAATAAGTTATAATTAAAATTGAAATAAAATATATACAATAATTACAAGCTACTGGTAGAGAAACAAAACTACACATGTAAACTGAAACTGTTAACTGTTCACACTGATTTAATTCAGTCATAGGATGTAAACCTTGTTGTAACACTTCTGTGCTGCAGCATTCATCCAGAACTTCTCTTGTGTAAGTTTGACACCAATAATGCTGAGGCCCAATGCTGTAAAATGTACAAACTACCGGAACCACGTGATACTATGTTGAATGTGAGTTGTCCCTGTCTTCATTGACTATGGTCAATGGTCAACATGGTCAAGGCCATGGTCAACATCATGCTAGGTCACTGGTTCTCAAACTGGCGGCCACCACCCCTCAGGGGGTTATGACATGGTTATGTGGGGGTCACGAGCTGTGAGCTCTGACCCCAGCCAAAGGCACAGGGCTGCTTCCTCCCAGTGTAGGAACATAGGGGGTGGGGGCAAGGGATGACACAGATACTGCTCACCCCCCAAAAACTTGCTGCGTGCCCCCCTAGAGGGCTGTGAGGGAGGAAGCAAGGAACAACACCAGGGCTCCCTGCATCCAGGTCACTTTTCCTACCTGTGCTGTGCTGTGAGGCGAGCAAAAGGAGCACAGTTGCCAACTTTCATGCAGTAAATAAGCACTCCAACTTTCACAATAAGCCAAAAATCAAGCTAACCCCATTTCAAAACAAGGCCAAAACAAGCCAATCCTTAAGAACCCCAACACTCTGTGACTAGATCCCCTGAGCGTGCAGTCTGGGACTGAGGTGGGCCTGCCTTGCCTCTGCTTCCTGGGAACTGATCCAAAAAAGGAAGCAACAAGCTACAAGCCAAACAAGCAACAAGCTACAAGTCAAACACTAGCCAACAATCAACTCACAAGCCAAAAACGAGCCCAATTTCTGTGCTTTCTTTGCAGGTTTGGTATGTCTGATCAGGAGCTGCTGCTCTCTGCCCTCCCCTTACACAGCTCAGGTGGGGAAAGGAACCTGGATGCAGGGAGCCCAGATATTGCCAGGGGCGGCTCTAGACATTTCGCCGCCCCAAGCACGGCAGCATGCCGCGGGAGGCGCTCTGCTGGTTGCCGGTCCTGCGGCTCCGGTGGACCTCCCGCAGGAGCGCCTGCGGAGGGTCCGATGGTCCCACGGCTCCACCGAAGCGCAGGACCAGTGGGCCCTCCGCAGGCATGCTGCCGAAGGCACCCTGCCTGCCGCCCTCCCGGCGACCGGCAAAGCGCCCCCCGTGGCATGCCGCCCCAAGCACGCGCTTGGCGTGCTGGGGCCTGGAGCCGCCCCTGGATATTGCACTCTCCCCTTATACAGGCCATGTGGGAGAGTGAGAAGCAATACCAGTGCCTCCATGCAGGCAGGTCAGTTTCCCCCATGGGCATGGGGAGCCCTGGGGGCCAGGGGTGAAGGGGGCGCCTACATTTATATATAAACATATGCTTTTAATTTCTAATGGGGGGTCGCACTCAGAGGCTTGCTATGTGAAAGGGGTAACCAATATAAAAAGTTTGAGAACCACTGAGTTAGGTAATGTAATTTTGAGAAGCCATGTTCTAACTCAATGCGGTCTTCTAGTAAAGACAACCATTTGATGACAATTGTGTTCAGAATTGATAACGTTTCATAGGGTTTTGTCTGAGTAGGGTAAAATGGGGGTTTTCATTTTTTAAACATATTTTAAGCCAGCATAATTAGGGTATATCTATAATATGAGAGAGAGAGAGAGAGAGAGAGAGAAAGAAAAACCCACAATAACAAGACCTGCAGAAATGAAAGCCTTGATTAACTGACTAGGCCTAACATGGGGCTCATGCCTAACATGGGGCTCATGGGGCCCCAGGCCTAACATGGGGCTCATGCTGAGGGGCTAAAAGTAGCAGCGTCGGCGTTCGGACTCAGGTTGGAGCCTAGGCTCTGAAACCTGGTGAGTGGGAGGGTCTTGGAGCCTGGCCACTTCCTCTAAGACTCACTGCCACAGAGGAGTCTTTGCAGCATAGACATATGCTAACTCCAGTTAGAAGTGCTTAAGCACAACTTGCCTGTCTAGAAGTGAAGGTTACTTACCTATAACTGACATGTCTGGCCCCCATCTGTATTCCTCTGAGGGGGTTACGCCTGTGCACCATGCGTCCAGAGCTGGAGAATTTAAAAGTAGTAGTGTCCGTTGGTCCACACCTGCACCCTGACTTACCTCATGGTTTCATACAAAGCAATAAAGGACGGGACAAACCGAATGCATCTCCAGTTCCTTCTCCACCACAAAGGGGAAAGAGGGCGGGAAGTGGAATACAGATAGGGACTACACATCTCAAAGAACTTCCAATTACAAGAAAGTAACCTTCTCTTCTTTAAGTGATGGTCCCTACTGAATTCCACTGAAGGTGATTAGCAAATTGTACCTAATTCAGCAAAGGGTACAAGGATGAAGATGGGAAGGCAGAGCGAAGGACAGCCGCACCAAGGAAGCAACCACTGCCTAGTCTTGCGCCAAGACATAATGCATAGCAAAGGTGTGTTCTGAACCCTACGTTGCCGCTCTAAATATGTCCTGGACAAGCATTCTGCAGGGAGGCCATGGTTGAAGCTTGGATTCTCGTGAAATGGGCTCTCTCATCAGAGGGCCCAGGCAGGCCAGATAATTTGATAGAGTGTAATGAACTCCAAAATCCACATGGACAGTCTGTGTGAATATTGCCTGACCCTTAACTCTTTCAGCTATTGCTACAAATAGCCTGGGGGATTTCCTGATCGGTCTCATTCTCTGCAGGTAGAAGGCCAAGGCCAAATGCACATCGAGGGAGTGGAGTCGTTGGTCCTCTTCTCAGGTGTGCTGCTTGGGGAAGTGGAGGGGTTGATTAACATGGGCCCTCATGGCCCCAAACTCACCTACCCTTTTTACTGAAGTGATAGCAACAAGGAAGGTGACTTTCATGCAAAAGAGGGGCATAACACATGATTCCAGAGGTTCAAATGGTGGTTTTGTAAGTACAGATAGAACCAGGTTAAGGTCCTACTGTGGAGCGACGGGTTGTATGTGTCTGAAGGTACTGATGAGGCCTTTCCAAAACCTCACCCTCAAACAGATGAGTAAAGACAGAATGTTCTTCCATGGCAGGGGCGAGGCTGTGTGTGAAACCACATCAATTGCCAATACGTGGACCTTGAAGGAATTGAGAGCAAGACCCGATGCCTTCAAAGACAGGAGATAGTCCAGGACAAGGGGAATCCCCACCACTTCTGGGGAACATCCCTTTTTGTTGTACCCAGGAGGCAAAGCATTTCCACTTGGACTGGTAACAACACAAGGGCATTGCCCTGAGAGTGATCACTGCTAGTGTGACCATACAAAAATTGTGCTTGCGAACAAAGTGATTGAGAAGGCATAGATCCAGAACTGGCCTCCACCCACCCTTCTTTTTCGGTATCAGGAAGTAAGTTGAGTAGAACGCATCCCTTGGTATTCCGGAGGGACCTGCTCTATCACTCCTCTTTGTAGTAAGGAGTTCACCTCTTGGATGACGATGCTGTTGTGAGAGTGGTCCCCGAGGAAGGATATGGGAAAGGGGGGAGTGCCTGTGGATCAGGTAGCATGATGAACTCGATTGTATAGCCATGGTGGATGATGTTTAGCACACATTTGTCCATTGATATTGCACTACGCTGGTAGAAAAAGTGCTAGATCACCTCCAAAGGGAGTGGGGAGGCTGTATGGCAGTAGGCAAGGTGGTTGATGGCTCTCTGTTTCCTCAGAAATATCATTTCTGTGCAGGTTGCATGTGAGAGGAGGAAGGCTGTGAAGGCAGAGGGCAAGATCTTTGGAAATGTTGATGCTTGTGTGGTGATTCGTAAGGCCCCTAATGGAAAAACTTGTAAGTCCTATAACATTGTGTGGGTGAAAGGCAGTAGAATTTACACTTTGGCACAGATGTGTAAATACCAAGGAACCAAGTGTAGCTCTTGAATCCTTGAGGATGTGGAGGGAATAGTCAGTTTTTGGAGGTCTTCAATTGCATTTTGTACTTCCCTGGGGAAACCAGGGGAATGGAGGCACAATTCCCTCCACACGACAATGCCTGTAGCTATACAGCACGATGAAGTGCCTGCCGCATCTACCGCTAATTTAAGTGCTGTCATTGCCACCCATTCCCCCTTCCTCCTACATTGCCTAGAATCAGGCCCAGTTGTGTGGCGGTTTTTCAGTAAATTCCTCCAGTTTGCTGTAATTCAGGAAATCTTATTTGGCAAGCTATGGCTGATCATTTGAAATCCTGAACTGAAGGCTATCTGAAGAGAGGACCTTGCGGCCCAAAAAGGTCCAACCACTTGCCCTCCTTATTGGCTCAAGTGGAGTGCAGGTGCTGCTTTCTGGACCAAGCAAATTGGGGAGAAGTGAGAAAAGAAACTCAGACCCCTCAGCTTTTCTGCCCTTTTGAGGGTAGGCATACATGTGACTGATTTATGCCACGCTGTTCTAGCTGGCTCGAGGATGGCATTCTTGATTGGCAGAGCAACTCTACCCGATGCTAATAGGCGAAGGATGTCCAGTAGCTTATTTTATATATCTTGGATCTCCTCCAGTGGGATGTGAAGTTCACCTGCTACCCTACACAGGAGATCCTGGAAATACCCAAAGTCATCTGGAGACAAGGGGAATGCCAAAGCCACTGCAGCATCTGGTGAGGACGAATGGGAATTGCTCCTGCTCTGGCAGTACCATCTGAATCGGACTGACTGGCTCTTCCTCCATCAGCTCTGAGCATCTACTCAAGAACTCTAGAGACGGGGAGAGAGGCAAAGTGTCCCTCGCAAAACAGGCAGATTCCAAGGATGAATATTGGGGCCAGGATGATGGAGCCAGAGAATGTTGTGGTTCGAAGCAGAGGCTCCTTGTCAGTTGGAGTGGAGGATATTGCCACAATGCAGACAAACTCGCTAAGTACCCAGAGTGGTGGTAGGGGATGGGTTGTCCCTGCTCTTCATCCAACTCCTCCAAAGACAAAAACTTTGACACCAGTTCCATCGGCGGTACTGTTGGAGCCAGTGGAAGCAGATAGACCATCGTAGCAGGAGCGAACGGTGCCTTGGCTGTGTTAACTAATATGTTCATTTTATCCTGATCAAGACAAACCTATAGTGTGGACCTTTGAATGAAGTTTCACATAGTTTATGATGAAATTTGACTCCACTATAAGCAGGCTTCAGAGTGCTAATCCATTTGGAAATCAGCATTTATCACCCAGCAGATAGGTTACAGTGCTGCATTCCAAGATGATTATTCACCTCCTCTGCTTTAGTTAAGCAAACTAGAAGGGAAACAGGAAAGTTGCAATTACCCTGTTAGAGATATTGTATCAAACAATCCTGTGTTCTTTGTTTTGCTGCAGCTGTTCCCAGCAGAAAATGAAAATGAGGCCTTCCAGAGACCCTAACTTTGCACAAATACCAGTGCCTTTCGTATCAGAGAGAGACATCCTTGGATGCCGTCATAGGAGACATGGGGATGGACAGGAAGAAAGGCAGTCTTTCACCAAATAAACCTTCTTGTGCTACAATTAAACTCTGTTCACAGTTAGCTTTTTTTGACAAAAAATAGATACCACTGCATGTTTATTTTATTACATTTACTCAATGTTTTTCTAATGCAAACCAGAGGAAAAAACATCTACTTTTGTTTTGTAGGAAGTCTCACCTGGTAACATACATGCACAAAGAATTAGCAGACATTACTAGTTTCTCAAAACCATTTTTCAGTCTCACCAGCACAACCTGTTCAAATATGAGTGTGCTACTGGAAGGTTTAATGATCTACTCACACTAGCAGATTTTAAACATTCAGATCAACACAATTGATTCAATATATCATGCTGCTGCTAAAGCTTTTAACAGAATAAAGACGAAATTAAGACATTCATGATTATAATGATCCCATAAGATGGGGGATAAATGTGAAAAGGCTAGATGGGAAATTAAAGCCTGCCACCTCTTACACTCAGCAAAAAGCTAATGAACAGAGAAAATTATAGGGTGCAGTTGTGCATTTCTTGTCTCCTCTGGAGACTCTCAAAAGTCAGACAAATGACTTAACACAAAAGCACAAGTTCTGGAGTGAGATCTCTGTTCTTAGATATTGTGTCCTCCCATAGACAAAATGGTTTACCACGAAAGATGTCTCCTACTGACTGCACATAGTCCATAATTATGAAGGTCTTTCTTGAGTTATTTACAAATTTAAAATATTGTATGCCTCTCTTCCCTTAAATATGTTAATAACCATCCCCTAGAATCTTGTAGTAAAAATGTTTTACCTATTTTTCCATTCACTGCATACACATATTGGTATACTATTTTAGGGTTGCACTGACTTTTAGGTTCTGACGATGTTGGAAAAACAAAACTGTCAAGCTCAGTAGGCCAAGTATTTGCTCCCTTTTAAGTTTAATATCTGTTCAGTGACCCTATATCATTTATAAAGCTAGCTGTCTGCCCATTATTCAAGGGAATAAAACTCAAATATACTGATTGTGGAGGTCAAATCAGTGACAATAACCAACAGATATTCAAAATCAGATGTTCTAGAACTACTAACCACCATTTGTTTTTTAAATGGAAATGATTTATGATGGCAGAGATCTGAGCTTTCTACAAATGTCAGTATGTAAATAAAAATAAATGTATGTAATACAAAGTTATGCATTCTGAGCTGAAATTAGAATATTTTAAAGGTATATTTCATGCTACTATATCTCCATTCTAACTGAGGTACATTAGGCTACAAAGTAATCTTTCCCCAATAAAAGACATCTGAAAGTATTTGAATAAAACTGCATTATTCACATTAGCAGAGCTAAATTCACTATTAATTTTACCAGTGCACTGAACTCAAATGCAATGGTGCTACACAGTCAACTTTAGTTTGCCAACTCCTCTCATGCCGAATCCATTAAGTATTATCTAACTTCTCCTGTAGGATATGAAAGCATCTACAACTTTAAAGATAAAACATTCTGAAAACAGATTCAACAGGATGTTTTTTGCAATTCCTAGGAGTGCTGTGGGTCACTGCCTCTTTTTCAGTACTGTCCTGAGTGCTGAAACTCAAACAGGCAACTTTACCTGTTTTCTACATTTTTCTTATGTGGATTAAGGGAAACACTTTAATCAGCATTTAGAACAATCAATCGTCCCTAGAAGTAGCATGCACCTATTACTTCTGGTGTTTCCATACTTGAAGTGTGTTAGTGACTGGACAGTGCCAGAAAAAAAAAATTTCTTTACAAGCTGAAGTTCTGCACTAGATACCCAAAAGGAAGAGAAACATTTCTATAAATTATATGTTAAGAAGGAGCTGAGATCACTGCACTGATGAGTTTAATGGTGTGTGAGCACTTGCTGCTACAATAGCAAGCAGGCTGATTTGCTGCCATGACAACTCTCAGAAACAAAAACAAATTAACATCTGTGGTAAATATCGGTCACCCATCAGAGTTGCCACAAAAATACCATCATCATGGTGGTTTTATTACTACCAAGGATGGAGGGCCAGATTTTTATTAGACACCTAGTGGAATTTTCAAAAGCACCTCGGCACCTAACTCCCATTGACGTCTTAAAATCCCACTAGGCACTTCGTATGTCACTAAGACACCTAGATATCTTTAAAAATATGTCAAGTATCAGAGGGGTAGCCGTGTTAGTCTGGATCTGTAAAAGCAGCAAAGAGTCCTGTGGCACCTTATAGACTAACAGACGTATTGGAGCATAAGCATGCATCCGACGAAGTGTATTCACCCACGAAAGCTCATGCTCCAATACGTCTGTTAGTCTATAAGGTGCCACAGGACTCTCTGCTGCTTTTAAAAATATGGCCTGTAGTACATTATGATTTTCTACTGCTAGACTACAAAAACAGTCAAAAGTTTCACCCTTCAAGCTCCTGAAGTGCAGGTCAGTACACAAATGTAAGAAGTAAAAGAGAAGTCAGTTTTTTGTTCTGTAAAATTAACAAGAACTCAACTCAGCTCTCTTTCCATTACATTTAATAAAGAAACTCCAAAAAATCCAAATATAACAAAACACAGGAGTAGTATGGTTGGTCCACTACAATTAATTGTGCAGTCATTTTTTTGTTCCCTGTCATTATCTTAATTAACATGGCACAAAGCACATTTAAATAGATGTTATTTCAGGCTATGAAACTTGTTCACATTTGAACATGCACCTTTTCATAGCTTACTTATATGCTATCAGACGGTTATACTTTTCATTTTTAAACATCAAGGAGTCATTTGACATGAGATTTTCTTATATTTAAATTTATTATAGCAACATAATATTTCAAGGTATTTCTTTCCAAAGGACACTGATCTTACTGTGGCACAAGTCACATGAAAGCCATTTCCAATCCATCAGATATGCTGTACTGTCGACAGGTATGTAGTTTGCCAACTCCTCTCATACCGAATCCATTCTCGACCAAGAACAAAAATGTGTTTGTTGGCTTACCACTATCTAAATGAGTAAGGCATCAGAAAAAAGGTAAGGGGTAAAAATTAGACCTAGAAGTTGTCAAAGAGAACATGCAGTACAAAATTCACATAGCCATAAATTGCATATTCCAGAAAATTACTTCATCTGTGTTTCATAAATATAAATTGAGAATTAGCATTAGCTTAAGTTTGGTTAAGAAAATACCATATTTGCTTTATAGTTTGTGGCTAGTAGAAAGAAGGCCGCAATCAGCAAGTAAAAGAAGACTGTGAGAATAAGAACTATTACTCGTAGTGTGGGAAGAATGTATCATTCCAAAAGTAACTAATAAAATAAAGAGCTACAGTAATAAAACAAAGAAAAACTGTTTTAAAAGAAACAAGCCCAAACCTTCCTTCCCACTGTTCTGCTGGTAAGCAAGGATTGCAGGAGAACAGTGTTGCTGGAACTAGGGGTGCTGCAGGTGCTGCTACACTCCAGCTTGAAGTAATACAGGGATCGGCAACCTTTCAGAAGTGATGTGCCGAGTCTTCATTTATTCACTTTAATTTAAGGTTTTGCGTGCCAATAATACATTTTAACCTTTTTAGAAGGTCTCTTTCTCTAAGTCTATAATATATAACTAAACTATTGTTGTATGTAAAGTAAATAAGGTTTCAGAATGTTTAAGAAGCTGCATTTAAAATTAAATTAAAATGCAGAGCCCCCTGGACCAGTGGCCAGGACCCGGGCAGTGTGAGTGCCACTGAAAATCAGCTCGCTTGCCGCCTTTGGCACGTGTGCCATAGTTTGCCTACCCCTGAAGTAGTAATAACAAATACCAAATGCATGGTCTCCCTTCATTACCAGCCCCAATATAAAAATCTCGGGGGGGGGGGAGGGGGAGACAAGAAAGGAGGCTGTAAATCTTATTTGGATTAAGACAGGAACTGGCGCAAATTGATTCTTAGCTTAAGTCACTAATTGGCAATGACATCACCTGTTTGTTAAAGGGTTCATTGTTAATACCTGCCTGACCAATAAGCTGACCAATAAGGGTCTAAGCACCTCTGGGGTTAGCCCATTTGTAAGTATCTTGACAAATGGTTATAAATGTTTTGTTACTGTTTGGATATAGTAAATTGCTTATTATTTAGGCATATTTAGAGCAACTGTATAAATATCACTCGGTCTTTGGATTTAATACAGAAGTTTCTGGTTAAATTAGTGTTCAGTGATTTCCCATATCAACATTCATAATATCAGATATTAATAATTCCAACAACCTCTTTAGGCACTGCAACAGCCTAGCCAATAGATTCAACATTGAAGTAGCAAGAAGTGCCTATACAGGACAGAAAGTTGTCTTTACTTTATGTCTTAAATGTTCAACTATGTAGTGGATAGTAAGTCACCTTAGGTATGCTAACACAGTTTTCCATTATTAAAAATCACAAGATCCTGGAAAGATTTGGCAGTTGCAAATAAAGTTAAGCTATATCTTGCTCTATCACCTGAATCTATAGGTTGGGGGGAGGCACTTTTTTGTGTTTTAATAACTATATCACCAACATTCCACAAAAAGATGGACTACAAGCCATCAGGAACAGTATCCCCGATATCACGGCAAACCTGGGGGCTGAACTTTGTGATTTTGTCCTCACCCACAACTATTTCACATTTGGCGACAATATATACCTTCAAGTCAGCGGCACTGCTATGGGTACCCGCATGGCCCCACAGTATGCCAACATTTTTATGGCTGACTTAGAACAACGCTTCCTTAGCTCTCGGCCCCTAACACCCCTAGTCTACTTGCACTGCATTGATGACATCTTCATCATCTGGACCCGTGGGAAAGAAGCCCTTGAAGAATTCCACCATGATTTTAACAATTTCCATCCTACCATCAACCTCAGCCTAGACCAATCCACACAAGCGGTCCATTTCCTGTGCTAATAAGCGATGGTCACATAAACACCACCCTTATCAGAAACCTATTGACCGCTGTACTTACCTACATGCCTCCAGCTTCCATCCAGGACACACCACACGATCCATTGTCTACAGCCAAGCTCTAAGATACAACCGCATTTGCTCCAATCCCTCAGACTGAGACAAACACCTACAAGAACTCTATCAAGCATTCTTAAAACTATAATACCCACCTGCTGAAGTGAAAAAACAGACTGACAGAGCTAGAAGAGTACCCAGAAGTCACCTACTACAGGACAGGTCCAACAAAGAAAACAACAGAATGCCACTAGCCGTCACCTTCAGCCCCCAACTAAAACCCCTCCAGTGCATCAAAGATCTACAACCTCTCCTGAAAGATGATCCCTCAATCGCACAGATCTTGAGAGACAGACCAGTCCTCGCTTACAGACAGCCCCCCAACCTGAAGCAAATACTCACCAGCAACCGCACATCATACAACATAAACACTAACCCAGGAACCTATCCTTGCAACAAAGTCCGATGCCAACTCTGTCCACATATCTATTCAAGTGACATCATCACAGAACCTAATCACATCAGCCACGCCATCAGGGGCTCGTTCACCTGCACATCTATCAACGTGATATATGCCATCATGTGCCAGCAATGCCCCTCTGCCATATACACTGGCCAAACCGGACAGTCTCTACGCAAAAGAATAAATGGACACAAATCCGACATCAGGAATCGTAACATTCAAAAAAACCAGTGGGAGAACACTTCAACCTCTCTAACCACTCAGTGACAGACTTGAAGGTGGCAATTTTACGACAAAAAAAACTTCAAAAACAGACTCCAAAGAGAGACTGCTGAACTTGAATTAATATGCAAATTAGATACAGTTAACTTAGGTTTGAAAAAAGACTGGGAATGGTTGGGCCATTACACTAATTGAATCTATTTCCCCATGTTAAGTATCCTCACACCTTCTATGGATCATCTCGATTATCACTTCAAAAGTTTTTTTTCCTCCTGCTGATGATAGCTCATCTCAATTGATTGGCCTCTTACAGTTGGTATGGCTACTTCCACCTTTTTATGTTCTCTGTATGTATAAATATCTTCTTGCTGTATGTTCCAGTCTATGCATCCAATGAAGTGGGCTATAGCCCACAAAAGCTTACGCTCAAGTAAATTTTAGTCTCTAAGGTGCCACAAGTACTCCTGTTCTTTTTGCAGATACAGACTAACACAGCTGCTACTCTGAAATATACCTTAGTTAAAACCCAACAGCTTTATAAACAAAATATCTTCTTTTCTCATACGCCTCTAAACCGGCTTTCATATACAGATAACATTGGCTATATAGGATAACTGTCTAAATACAGATTCTAATAAGTGCTTATTTATGCTCTGAATTACTAAAAAGGTGACTACCGCTATGTGCATAGGTCATCAGCACTGCTGCTGATGCCACAGCTGACTTGAGGTACACCTCTACCCTGATATAATACGACCCGCAATAACATGAATTTGGATAGAATGCAGTAAAACAGCACTCCGGAGGGGGAGGGGGCTGCACACTTCGGCAGATCAAAGCAAGTTCAATATAACGCAGTTTCCCCTATAATGCAGTAAGATTTTTTGGCTCCCGAGGACAGTGTTATATCAGGGTAGAGGTGCATCTTCACAGAGACATGCAGACAAGACTGAACATACTCTGCAATTCTTGACTGAAGAAAGCAAGCTGTTGCTGCAGTATTGTGCTCCAGAATGTAAGCTTGAATTTTTTAAAAACTTGCTTCTTGCCTTTTTCGGTTGTAAGAGCCTTGATAATTTGAACTGAATAAAAATGATGCAGTTTTGACATCTTGAATCTGCACTCAGTGGGACACGATAGTTCTGAGAGGTGGGAACCACCCTGTCCATTTTATTTAATTGTCAGTTCTGAAACCTTAAAGATAATTAACTTTGTGAGAATGGTTATTTCATTGCTGATCATTTTAGCAGAAACATCCAGTTGATGCACATGTCCCTCAATCTGCCTTTCATACCTTCACAAGGACAAAAAAGAGGAGGTTACAGATGTTGTAATAAGCCATAAATCTGGCATCTCTGGTTAGTACATGATTTTTGGTGTCTAGCAAAGTTATGAATTTAAGATCCCAAACTTGTTTTCTGAAACTGCTGTGCAAGTTACCTTTGAGGTTGAGGACTGATTGAGGACAATGTTCACTTTGAGAAAAGTGATAGGGTGTTTTTAGTTTCTGCTAGCCACTAAAAATCATGGACTGAACAAAGACATTGGATTTACGGTTGATTACAGCCATCTGTAACCCACTAACACCCCCTTTTTGTCCTATGACTGCAGAGGTGGTAACGTGCCTCTCTACCTTGAATGGTCCCTTACAATATGTGCTAACTACTTATGCTTTTCTATTCCACCTTTAATTTACCTGTGACAGAAGTACCTTTCCCAGGCTTTGGCTACACTTACACTTCAAAGCGCTCCCGCGGCAGCGCTTTGAAGCGCTAAGTGTAGTCAAAGCGCCAGCGCTGGGAGAAAGCTCTCCCAGCGCTGTCCGTACTCCACCTCCATGTGGGGAATAACGTACAGCGCTGGGAGCCGCGCTCCCAGCGCTGGGGCTTTGACCACACTGGCGCTTTGCAGCGCCGCAATTTGCAGCGCTGGAGAGGGTGTGTTTTCACACCCTGCTGCAGCACTGCAAATTTGTAAGTGTAGCCAAGCCCCCAGACCTGAAGAAGAGCTCTGTGTGGCTGTGGCTTGTAAACTCGTCAATCTCACCAACAAAAGTTGGCCTCATCCATCTTATTGCTTTAATAGCCTGAGACCAACATGGCTAGAACTACACTGCCTGAACAAAACTGGTCAGTTTCACTTAGGGATCTGGGGCAAAATCAGTACTTGGTCCTGCTAGTGAAGGCCGGGGGCTGGACGCCATGACCTTTCGGGGTCCCTTCCAGTTCTATGAGATGGGATAGGTATATCCGAGCCCCGTCTCCCCACCCCCTTTACCATGCCACTCAGAGCAGCAGGACTGGCAGCCGCCCCGCCCCACTGGAGCCAGCTAACCCACCGCACTGCCCGGCAGGAGATCACAGCACCGCCACCCAGAGCGCTGGCAGCACAGTGAGCTGAGGTTGCGGGGGATGGGGGACAGGGGACAGCCTCCCGGGGCAGGAGCTCAAGGGTCGGGCAGGACGGGCAGTAATTTGCCCACCTCTGGTCTAGCCTGAACAAAAACAACTTTGGTATACTCTCTTGTTTACACACAAACAAATCTAAGTGTTTTCCCTTGAACCATTGTTGTTTCTCTACAAAAACTCCTACCCATGCTCAAGTAAGTGGTCTGATGCCTGGATCCAAAATCTGCATCAGTTACATTAGGACTTCATCTTCTCCTGACTGATCATGCTGGGGGCTCTGCCTGACTCCATCACTCCAGACCCTCAGCTAACGCCACAACCTAGGACCCCCTGATCGAGTCAAGCTTCATGGAGTGGTGAGAACCCAGCTCGGTCATGCTCTCTCTCTCGCTCTAGGTATAGCCTTCTGACCCTGACTTGTGTGATCAGTTATAGTTTTGTAAACCTGACTTATAATCAAATTTAAGTTAGATTTAATATTATAACTCTCTTGTTTGTTTGGCTCCCCTCCTAACTGGCAATAAATAACTTTCATGATTAAGCTGGTTGCTTCTCTCTCTCTGTCTCATAGATGGGGTTTTTTTGGTTTCCTCATTTGCTCTGCAGCAACACTCCTCGTACCTAAACTAAAAGATCCCTGAAGCGCCCGAAAATCCTATGGGGTTTGCTCATCATGTGGGTTACTAACAGAATTGTAACGTGAAAGTGGAGATAGAGACATGCTGAACCTGGGACATATGAGGGTGGCAGCTAGGAAGTGCTGCTCGAGGTGCCCAAAGCATATGAGGGTGACAGCTTGGAGGTGCTTTTTGACACAGCCTCCTGAGTCCAGGGACATATAAGGGGTCAGCTTGGGAGTGCTGATTAACCTGGTCCTTTCAGATGCACTCTGTGAGTGAGCGAGTGTGCGCGCGCCTGATTCTGGGGCTGGAAGAACCCAGCCCTGGGGAACCTAGGTTCTGCAGGATAGCTCCATTGGGAGGGAACTTGCAGCAGGGAGAAGTAGAGCTCCATATGAGAACATAAGTGACATAAGCAGTATATTGACAGAAGTACAGAATCCCCCCACCCAAAGAGTACCCCTAATAAATGAGTATACCGCAAAGTAACGGGCAAAGCTGGTAACAGAATGTACAGGCGCCCAACCCCAAGGGAACCCCCTCAGGTTTTTTTTTTTTAATCTTGTGACTTTTAAGCCAACAATATGATTTTTGGGTGGTTGGGGTGCTGTGTGATTTTTTTGGGATGGCGATAGTAGAGCAGCAGAGTCAGGCACTGAAATTACTTGTAGAGGAGGAGGCCAACCCAAAAATCAGAGACTGGGTGAAAGTAATAGGAATGGAGCAAGGAGCAGCAAGAAGGCTTTGTGGGTGGGTAGCTGACTGATGGTCATGGAATTTAACATTTTCAAGATCCACTAATGGGTAAGATGGAACATTAAATTTAAATCCCACGGTAGAAGTTTGTTAGAATTTCCAGTATCCTTCGCAATAACAGAACAAATTAGGGGGATGGGTCTTTTTGCCAGGATGTTGACCCTTTATCTACTTCTGGCTACTAGTTTATTCCTCTGACCAGGGTCTTAGTTTCATCCAGAACTTGGAAAAACTTTAACTAGTATCATAAAGGGGAAAATTTTGTCTTATGCCTTACTTAAGTATTCAACCAAATTTCACACTGCATTGCAAACCAATCTGGTAGTTAAATTTAAAAATAATCACCACCATAATTTGAACATATCTGCTTATTTTTAGGAGAATTCTGTGGAACTCTGGGCCGCAGGAACCCTCCCACCCCCGCCCCACCTCCTCCCGCAGAATTCCTGGGCTTCCCTGCAGAAAATGGCAGGGAAGCCGTGCAGGGAAGGAAAGGACAACCATGGGTGCAGGTTTTTCAGGGGGAGGGGAATTGCTCCCCACAAACAGAGGTGAGGCATGAGAGTGCCCACAGGTCATTAAGTGCCACTGCACCCCCCTCGTTTCTGCAGGCACAGAGTTGCCCAGCTGAAGAAGGCTGCATCTCAGCTCCACTGACTCTGCAGCTGAATGCCACCTTCTGGATCGTAGTGCCAGTCATACTCTCTTTCTGTGTGCTCAGAGCCTTCCTGTTTTCTGTGCAACAAGCCCACCCACACCTGGTGCAGATGTTTCTGTGGCAGCTGCACCCAGACACCCCTAACAAACCCCAACCAGGTGCACCCGGACCCCCCCACAACTAAGTCCCCTGCATCCAGACCCCCCACACACCAAGCCCCACACCCAAACCCTTCCCTGCTGAGCCCTAACCGCCTTCATCTGGATTCCCTGCAGACTCCCAGTACCTCTGCACCCAGAATCCCGCAAGCAGCCTCTGTGCATTCAGGTCTCCCACTGAGCCACCTGCACCCAGATTGCCCCGCACAGAAACCTCTCACCCCACACCTGGATCCCTCACACTAAGCCCCTCCACACTTGGATCCTGCTGGGCTGAGCCTGTCCACCCACATCTGGTGCAGATGTTTCTGTGGCAGGCCCAGCCCTTGCATTGTGTTATGGTCTCACTGCTGAGTTCCTCTACCAGGGGAGGTGGGAGCTTCAGGGTGATGTCCCACCTCAATGCAGCCAGTGGACTGTGCTCCCCACTGCCATGCTGGAACCACATTTATTTATTGACAAATAAAATTTGCAGAATTTTAAAATATTGTGGTCAGAATTTTTATCTTTTTGGTGCAGAATTCCCTCAGGATGTGGTTCTCTGCTGTAATTTAGAGCAGCCCACAGAAGAACACTGTACCTATTCTACAGAGGTTCTTAAATCGGACTTACTATAGTAACCAAGTGCCTTCCAGTAGTGCATTAAGCAATGTGACTAATATCCATTGCTTCAATCTTCAGGGTCATCAAATTAACACATTGCATGAACAACAGAGTGGAGATTTTCAAGGATGTACATGGGAACTAGGCCTTATCTACATGAGAAAGTTGCATCTGTTTAAACTTTAATTGTTTTCTAAATCAATTTATTTAAACCAGCATAAACTGCAGCATGGAAGCTTACTTCAGTTTAAGTGTAATTTATCTGATTAGCATAAATGGATTTCTCACTGATTTAAGCTAAACTAAAAAAAGCCTGGTTTGAACCAAAATAAGAGTATCTACAGAGGTTTTTGCATTGGTTTAATTACATTTATTTTAAATCATACCAAAACAACTTTCTCATGTAGATAAGGCCTTAGTCCCTCACCTCTCATTGACTTCCAATGGGATCAGAGCTTAGCTATACCCTAAATTAATTAAAAACACTAGAAACAGAACTATCACTGACATGCAATACTGAGAGTTTATTGTTCACGTACAAAAATTTACCCTGGATTTTCATTTTGGCAGATCTCTTGAATCAAAACACTGCAATTCAGATGAATTAGAAACTTTAAAGTTTCTTCCTCAAAACAAAGCCAAGATATTTTTGGAATGGCTCATGACAGAGCTCTTAAGTACAGATTAAATACATGAATGCTCATTGAAATTATTAACTTGGACTCTAAACCAACAGTTGCTTACCAAGCTGTTTTGGTCTATAAGCAGTTAACTATTTACTAGTTTATGCTGTACATTTACATTGTGTGCAATTCAAATGCATTAGCCACTGAGGTACACAACAGGCCCAATTATACTTCAGTGAAAAAGCTGGAAAATAAATATTTGATAATTACAGACAGATGTATGCATCCTATTAATATAAGAAGTGTGTTCCACAGATTGCTCTTTAAAAAGCTATTGATAACACTTTACTTTGGAGCTGGACACCTTGTCCTTTATCCAATGCTTATTTGACAGTTGAGAAGAAAGTTTTTCCTGTGTCACACATATTTTAGGTGTGAATTTAATTAAATGTACTGCTTATGAAAGTGATGGTCTCGCTAGACTGAAATTTAATGTAGGCAGCCACTGTTAAAGCCTTTTCACACAATACTGTTAACGCAACTCATTCCTAACTTACAACACACTGAGTCGTAGGCAAAAATTGCCCATTGCAATGAACTGCAACAAACTATATTATAGCGCCTTTTGGTTTTACAATTTCAAGGTATGGAATGTATCTTGCTACGTAGTTGTCTCAACATGCCTGTGCTTGGCGCTGTTCAAAATATTAAAGGAGGCATGGTCCCTGCCCAAAGGATCACAAATGCAAATTCAGACAAAGACTTTCTTTCAGTAACAAAATGCCCTCTGACAAATTGATGGTGTCAACTCAGAGCACAGCAGACTTTAACAGTTAAACACTGCCTTTTTGGATGGGTTTAACTCTGAAAAGCCACATGAAAAAAATGTATTAAGGAGAGACTTCAATTATGGCTCATTCCACCAGTAGAAAAAGGGACTTCAGAACTAAGGGTCAGAGAAGCAGGCTTGAAAACAAGTGGAAAGGAGGATGAACAAGGATCACTATTTCACTAGCGACTTCAGAGGAACATAGGTTATGAGAGAGGAAAATATAATGAAACAAGAGAAAAAAGACATAGGCAGAGCAGAAATGGGGGCCTTAAAAAAAACCAAGCAGGGTATATCTTCAGAACTGCATTTCATGTAAACTGGTGGAGGGACCTATCCCTACCTACTCATTACAAAACTTTTTTAAAAATATTAATATTTTATACCAAAACCGATGACTTTGAACAAAAAAGACTAAGCTCTGCATTTTCATACTTTCAAAATTTAGTTGAATTTTTTCGGTGGAATATTAACTCCTAATATTAAGGTTGTGTTTTCCAAACTAAAGTATTCTATAAAGCTTTCCTGATTCAGTTATTTATATGATTTACATTAACTCCAATTGAAAGGTGGCAAATTTTTTTTAAAAGGGGGGATTTTTTTATTTTAGAAATATGAGGAATGTCTTACCTAGTTTTAATGGAGAATTTCCTAGATGTGCATTGTGAATTTCCTAGATGATATTTGAAAGGACATGTTTGTTGAATCTTTGATAGAAATCCTTTCCTACAAAAGGAATATCTCAGATTTCACTCTCATGGCTCTTGTGATCAAAGGGGAACATATTCTAATAATTTGGCAGTAGGCAACTAAAATGTCAATATTTGGTTGTCTGACAAAAAAAATTCTGGCTGTGATCCCATTCTCAGGTAAAATGAAATACTGTTGCTGCCTTTACTGTTAAAAGGCATTCTAGTCATTTGTACAGCCTCCAGATGGACACTGTCACACTGAGTGCTCATGAATACATTGTTTCTGGTCTCCATTCAAGCCAACAAAGAAAAGCCTAACAGACATGGAAAGCACTTATACTTGGGCTGTTAACATTATCTGCACCAGCTCCTAGAGCATGCTTTGCTGTTTAAGTGTGGACCCAGGGGCGGCTCTAGACACCAGCGCGCCAAGCAGGCGCTTGGGGCGGCCGTTTCCCGGGGGGGCGGCATTTGGCTCCGGTGGAGCTCCCGCCGGCATGCCTGCGGCAGGTCCACCGGAGCCCGGAACGAGCGGACCTGCCGCAGGCATGACTGCGGCGGGTCCCGTCTTCCCGCGGCTCCGGTTGAGCTCCCGCAGGCATGACTGCGGCAGGTCCGCTCGTCCCGGGCTCCGGTGGACCTGCCGCAGGCATGCCGGCAGGAGCTCAACCGGAGCCGCGGGAAGAGGGGACCCGCCGCGGGACCGGGGAAGGGCAGCGCAGCGCTCCGCGCTGCTTGGGGCAGCCCGATTTCTAGAGCCGCCCCTGTGTGGACCTGACTCTTTTGAAAAAGACAAAAAAAAAATTAAAACGTGTCGATCATTTTAAAAAAGTCAGTGATGAACAAAGCACTTTACATTAAGGCTAGCAAACAAGTTGTTCTTGCAGTCAACAACAAAAAGAATCGAGACAGCACACTTCAGTAACAAATAAACTAAAATTTAAGAGTGTTAGCCGTGTTAGTATCAGTAAAAAGGAGGAGGAGTACTTGGGGAACCTTAGAGACTAAAATTTATTTGGGTATAAGCTTTCGTGGGCTAAAACCCAGTTTAAACCACGAAAACTTATGCCCAAATAAATTTGTTAGTCTCTAAGGTGCCACAAGTACGCCTCATTCTTTTTACTAAAATTTAAGTAATCAGAAGAGGACTTCAGAGTGAAAAATTAAAAATGATGTACAAAAGGATGTGTATGAAAGTTTATTTACTTACAAAAGAGTGTTACATTGCCATCTGAACCCATATGATAATTTATAAGACCGTTTTGACTCAGACCTTGTCTATACTTCAAAGGTTTTCCAGTACAGACATACCATAGCTATTCATGCCAATTCCCCTAGTGGAGACCGCTTATATATAATGGCTAAAAAGTTCTTTTAGCAGTATAGCCTTCCTCATTCCCGGAATGGAATAAGCTGTACTACCAAAAGGATCGTTTTAGTCAGAATCACCATCTATACTAGGGATTTTGCCAGCACAGCTATGTCAGTTAAAGGTGAGATTTTTTTTTCACTTTCTAGTGTAGAATGGGCCTCAGACAGAGGCTATGTCTGCACTGCCACTTTCAGTGCTAAAACTTTTGTTGTTCAGGGGCGTGAAAAAAGACCCCCAAGCGACAAAAGTTTTAGCACTGAAAAGCGCCAGTATAGACAGCACCTTATCGCCGGGAGCAAAAGTTTGTTTGTTTTTTTTTTAAATCGCTGGGAGAGCTCTCCCCCTGGCAATAAAGTATGTCTACACTGCCCACATCATAGGTAATAATTGGAGACATACCAATCTCCTAGAACTGGAAGGGACCTTGAAAGGTCATTGAGTCCAGCCCCCTGCCTTCACTAGCAGAACCAAGTATTAGGGAGCTGGGGCAAAATCAAGTGGCCTCCTCAAGGATTGAACTCACAATCCTGGGTTTAATAGGCCAATGCTCAAGCCACTGAGCTATCCCTCCCCTCTTTGCTGTGGCCAGTGTAGACATATGCAGAGTGTTGTGTTTAAGAAAGGCCAGGAAGAGCAAGTTTAATAACCTTTCTTGTAATATTTTTGAAGTGATCACAAATATAATGTAACCATAAATATTTGCATCTGATGAAAGACAGTGAACATAAGCAACCAGTAGCTCATAACAGTCCTCCACTGGACGAACCTTTGAAAAGCAAGATAACAGATATAGCACAGACAATAGACACTTATTTGGAAAATAAAAACAAGTTGTTTGCATTTTATATATACACAACAACCATTACTGTTCAGTAGCACAATTTTTCTATACTGTAGGCCAGCAGTCTCCTACAATAGCCAATAGTTTGTTTATAGAGCTTTTTACACCAATTTACACAGGTGAAATAAATGCTGCCAAAGGGCTAGCCCCCACTCATTCATGGGACATCTGGTTGGCTCTACTGTTTCCTACTCTGCCCTCTGAATTCTGAGAAAAAACAGTAATCCTTTCAAGAACAAGCACAAAGATGTCCTAATTATTAGCCAATCCTACAATAAGATGAAAGAACAGAGCAAGTTTAATACAATCACAAGAACCAGAGATTAATCTCTATTTACCAGAGAATCTGTGAAACAAACCAGTTTACCACCAAGATTACTGAACTGAAACTAGATTTCTAGCAAGATAAACATCAAACTCGATAAATGAGAAGAGAACAGGATGATGCCAAAATCTAAGATAAGGAGGGCTTCTAGTAATAGCAAAATATCTTTTGCTTCACTCTACCCGTTTATAATTAAAAACCGGCTCAAAAAAGTATACAGCATATACCTCTACCTCAATATAACGCTGTCCTCGGGAGCCAAAAAAATCTTACCACGTTATAGGTGAAACCGCGTTATATCAAACTTGCTTTGATGCACCGGAGTGTCCAAACCCCCCCACACATCCCCGAAGCACTGTATTATATCCGAATTCGTGTTATATCAGGTTGTGTTATATCAAGGTAGAGGTGTACTTATTTGAATGAAGGGATAAAAGTAGTGTAGACACATTCTGTAGGTGAAATGACAACAGCACACTGCTTAGTAAAAGTTTAAAACTGTTCAGTTTGTGATCAGATCCAAGGCACAAGAATAAATGTTATACAATTAATGCCAGTTTAAACCTGGGCATTACACATAAGTGTCCACAAACTCAGAGCAGCAGAAGCAACAATTCTATACCAAGACGATTTTCAAATGCCATAAAAATACCAACCAAAAAAAAATATCTAAACTAAAGCAAACTTATGATTGAAATCAACTGTAGAGAAGAAATCCCAGAGTTCTGAGCAAAATTTATTTCTGCCACTTTTCAAATATACTATTAAAGAATGTTTTATGCCCATTTTCCAGAAAGGGAAAACAATGATTTGAGAACTAGAAAACATGCTCTGTAGTGAGCAGAGGCGACTCTAGACATTTTGCCGCCCCAAGCATGGTGGCATGCCGCGGGGGGGTGCTCTGCCCGTCGCCAGTCCTGCGGCTCCACCACGGACCCTCCGCAGGCACGCCTGCAGGAGGTCCACCGGAGCCGCGGGACCAGCGGATCCTCCACAGGCATGCCGCCAAAGGCAGCCTACCTGCCGGCCTCCCGGCGACCGGCAGAGCGCCCCCCGCGGCTTGCCGCCCCAAGCACGCGCTTGGCGTGCTGAGGCCTGGAGCCACCCCTGGTAGTGAGAAATTAAAGAAGCTTAGTCTCTTTAGTTTATCCAAGAGAAGATTAAGAAGTGATTTAGTTACCATTTACAAGTACTTACTTGGAGACAGGGTGAACTGATATAAATCAAGGTTATTTAAATCAGTAACTGAAATCACCACATAACATATTAAAATCATGGATTTTGAGCAAGTTTTCCATGTGTACTTCAGTCATTCTCTAAAGAAAGGTGCATTCTCACTGGTTGATATAACCATGAAAGCATTTAATCTACAACTAAATAGAGTCTTTACACTAGATTTGGTCATCTTTTTGCTACCTAGGAGGGTACACTATAACTACACACATTTGTCTGAGGCTTTGGCTACACTTGCACTTCAAAGCACTGCCGCGGCAGCGCTTTGAAGCGTTAAGTGTAGTCAAAGCGCCAGCGCTGGGAGAGAGCTCTCCCAGCGCTGTCCGTACTCCACCTCCCTGTGGGGAATAACCTACAGCGCTGGGAGCCGCGCTCCCAGCGCTGGGGCTTTGACCACACTGGCGCTTTGTAGTGCCGCAATTTGCAGCGCTGGAGAGGGTGTGTTTTCACACCCTGCTGCAGCGCTGCAAATTTGCAAGTGTAGCCAAGACCTAAGCAATTATATAGCTTACTATTTTCAGATTTTTATTAATTGTACATTAATATGTTAGAAAATGGTGACTGATATATTGCATATTTACTAGGTAGTTAATTTTTTGCTCATGATTTGTGTCAAGCTGCATTAGGATGGTAACTGGAATTTAATTAAACACAGAAAACAGCATATATATTTTATATTTATTAAATAATCTTCAAACGTATTAGATACATAAACTCTTACCAAAATGTATTTTGCGTTAACAACTAAATTTTGGCCTTAATGTATTTTGTATTAAATTCAGATTTCATTTTAATTTATTTTTTTAATGTAAACATCAAAATAAAAAAAAAACCATTTAAATAAAAATAGCATTGATTTTTATCCACTCTGCTTGGAGAAAAGATTTCTGATAGTAAAGGTCTCTAACGTAGAATAAAACATAACAAGATCCAAAGACTGGAAGCTGGAGTTAGAGAAATTCAAATTAGAAATGAAGGTTTGTTTTTTGGTGGTGGGTTTTTTTTGGTTTTTTGTTTTGTTTTTTTTAAAAAAACACTGAGTGCAAATAATCACTAAAATAACTTGCTACGGAATGTGGTAGATTCTCTATCCCTTTAAATCTTTAAATGAGATATCTTTTTAAAATATATGCTCAAATGGAATTACTGGGTGAGATTCTGTGGCCTGTTTATGCAGGAAATCAGATCAGATTATCTGAATGGTCCTTTCTGGCTTCAATCTATGTAAAGTAGACATCTAAGGCCAAAGTTTCAGAAGTTTTGATCACTTATCATACCCACCACTCTCGCAAAATCAGGCCTAAAATTTGAGGCATCCAAATAAACAATACAATCTTTACTTTAATGACTCAGCTGGACTGGTGTGAAGAGGGAAGGAAATCAGGTCTGTTTGTGATGCAGGTTAGTGGGAGGAATTTGAAGAAGGGAATGCTGGAAGGCTGGCACACCTATGAGGGCAGAGTTAAAATTGTGTATTGATATTAAGATACTGCTTTTTACTCAGTATCTTTTTTATGGCACTGTGCATCATGTGAAACTTATAATCAACGGCAACTATCTAGCACTTCTTTCATTTAAAATTTGCAGCATTTGGGGTGTTTGTTTTCAAGAACGTGTTTACTCTTTTAAGGTTCTTCTCCCCAACTATTTTAAATGTAGTAAACTCTTAGTCTTCTCAACTTGTATAGCATGAATGTTGAAGAGGGATATCCAACTTGTGGATCCTGAGATAGAATGTACTAAGAAACAATGTGTTTAATTATGAATTAAAACTCTGTTCCCTGAGCCATGCACTGATTTTTAAACTGAAGTTATGCCAGCAATGCCCCTCTGCTATGTACATCGGTCAAACTGGACAGTCTCTACGGAAAAGGATAAATGGACACAAATCAGATATTAGGAATGGCAATATACAAAAACCTGTAGGAGAACACTTCAACCTCCCTAGCCACACAATAGCAGATCTCAAGGTGGCCATCCTGCAGCAAAAAAACTTCAGGACCAGACTTCAAAGAGTAACTGCTGAGCTTCAGTTCATCTGCAAATTTGACACCATCAGCTCGGGATTAAACAAAGACTGTGAATGGCTTGCCAACTACAGAACCAGTTTCTCCTCCCTTGGTTTTCACACCTCAACTGCTGGAACAGGGCCTCATTCTCCCTGATTGAACTAACCTCGTTATCTCTAGCTTGCTTCTTGCTTGCATATATATACCTGCCCCTGGAAATTTCCACTACTTGCATCCGACGAAGTGGGTATTCACCCACGAAAGCTCATGCTCCAAAACGTCTGTTAGTCTATAAGGTGCCACAGGATTCTTTGCTGCTTTTACAGATCCAGACTAACACGGCTACCCCTCTGAAACTGAAGTTACTGAATCAGCCCAGTCATCACAGAGAAGAGATACAAGGGTTTATTAATGGGCTATCAGAGCCCCAGACAGAAGAGTATGGAAGCTCAGATGGCTCTCCCTGAAAAAGACACCTTCCCTCTCCCACATCATCACCCAGGGCAGACGAGTAGAGGAAAAACAAGGGCAACCCAAGGACCACCAACCAATTACAACTCACTGATTCTCTGACCCTGTTCTACCTTGGGCCAACTAGCTATAGCACCCAACAGATCATATGCATGTTGAGGTAACTGGAGCACCACACAATTCCAGCCACACCACCTCCATCAACCCACACAGATGTACTGGGAAGGCATAGGAAACAGAGTGAGCTGTTAAGGCTATGCTGGCTGTAGGCCTACTAGAGACTCCCCTGTACCATGGGAATTCCAGATAATGGACTTATAGGTGGTTTCCATTCTCTTACATTCCCTTTGCACCAATCAGGTAGCACAACAGGGCAATGAATCTGCCACCCAAGTATTGATTGCAGCTCCCTTATTTATTAATATATTTATTCTGAGGCCTAAAAAGATTAGACATCAATGACATGGAGCATTTCTTCAGAAGATTATATGCTCAAGCAGCCCCAAGAGTTATGCAACACAAAAAAGCAATTGAGAAGAACAAAACATAATTCACTAATAAACCTATTACCATATTTTATCATAATGCCAGTTCAGTAGCACAGATAGCCTAAAAGTTACACAATATTTTCGACACTCAATTTTAAGAGCATAATCAAAAAGATCCCCACCCTCCCTTCCCTTGTGAGTGTTAAAAAAATTGTTTAATAATATCTCTAATAGTCCTACATTTTCCCACAGTAACACTAACGATGATTTGAGAACAATAGGATTTCTTGAATGTAAACGCAGAGGATGCAGCTGTTTCCACCTATAAATAGGATGTTGCTATATAAGATGTGATTGCTATTGTTTCTACAGTCCATCTTCCAATCTCCTAATGTAAAGGTCAAGGTGCATTTTTAAAAATAAAAATTGATGCAATACAGATAAAAATACATATGCAATAATTTTATGGAAATTTCCCAGCATCCAGCAAAGCTTACTACACAAGACTGACATAATAACAACAAAAATCCAACATCTTTCAGAAGATAGTTTTGTGTACACAAAGTTACATTAGTCACACTGGTTCAATGTGTACAACAGCATTTTAAAGATACCTGAAAACACCAGATGCATCAATTCCAAACAATCTCACTTTTTAATATGAATCAGGACCCTTTCATAAGTGGACCCCATATCAACTATGAGTAAGTACAAGAAAATATATAGAAACTATATTCAAGTTTTACACTTGACCAAAGGTTTTAATAAGGAAACAGAAGGATAAAGTAAAGTAATACAGTATATGGGCTAATATTATTGGCCAATGGACATTGAGACAAAGTTAGGGAGCATCTTGAGGGTTTCTGAACACACACCCCACACCACACAAATCAGGACAGACCTGATATTTTGAGTTGACCTTTGAAGTCCTCAAAATTAGAAGCCTAGAGTGCTCACCCCATTGTGAAAGAATCTAGAAAAGGAAAATCTGAGTTATTTAAAGCCAAAAAGTAACATTTTAACCCTTTTGCTAGTACAAACTGCTTTGTTTTATATTTTCAAGACCAAATAACTGTTGGAGTTGAAAACCTGTCAGACAAGTTTCTGTGCACCAGTAAAAGTCCATTGATGGCAACACTAACAGGCATAGAAATTTCAATACTGTGGATTTGAAAAGGTCTTACACATGCCTATGCCCAGTTTACTGTAGCACTATCACCTGTGAAGCTGCACTAGAAATACTTACGTTTGCCAGCAAAAGGCATCCTCTGTTTACAACAATGGAACACAGAGTCTTCTTACAGAGAACTATTTCGATTTCAGCATTGTCACCCAGAGGCTCCAATCAAGGTTTGGCCCCTTTATGCTAGGTGCTGTATGAATCCCGAAGAAAATGTAGTCCTTGTTCCAAAAAGCTCACAATCCACTTTAAGACAACAAACTAGTACAACAAACAATGGCAGTCAAAGGAAAGGGAACACACAGGCAACACTAATAAATTTACAATCACATAGGGTAGCTATGTGCACAATTTAAAGGTTCTGAAACATCCTCAGATTAGGGTTGCCAACTTTGTAATATATAAAAACAAGATACTCCAGCAGAAGTGCCAGAACCTCCCCTGCCTCACCTCTTCTCCCGAGGCCCCATGCCCCATTCTCCCTCCTCCCTGTCACTTGCTGCTCTTCCCCTCTCCCCCACTCCCTGCCCTGGTCAGGAGGGACTCCCCTGCAGAGTCGGGGCTGGGAGCTGCAGCCACCCAGTGCAGGTAGGAGGTGGCCTTGGCTGAGTAGGGTCTGGCAGGGTTGATGACTCTCTGCCTCCTCCCTCCCCACCACAGTAACCGGAATATTGGGTGTCCTGTAAGTAGATCTGATCAGACACCATAAGGTCCCCTTTTTGACTGGACTTTAAAACCAGACACCTGGACACCCTACCTCAGACTTTTAGGGGACTCTAAGCAGAGCACAGAATAGAACTATGAAATAAAATGATATATATTTTATAAAATATCTTCAATTTGCTATTAAAAGTTATCAGGTGGAAATGAAGTAGCAATTCTGATTACATATTTCTCCAAGAACAGCAGAAGATTGTGAAAAACAGATTTTTTTTAAATTATGGAAGTTATGATGATTCAAATATGCCCCGTTGGGGATGAAAGCTGCTTTTGTGTTTAATAAAGGGAGGTTTGAGTTCTATTCCTAATTCTGCTGAGGACTTCCTAAATCAGTCATTGCACCACTCTGAATTTCTTCAATGCTGAGACTAAACTCAATATTTATCAAGTGTTTTGCAATATTCTTTAACTGGCTACTTTTCACATTTTTCACAAAAGAGGGCCAGGAAAAGTATGTACTTTTAAGGAACAAATATGTTGCCTCTGCAACACTCCCACCCTCTGTCAACTATTTGAATGGCGGACCAGACTCGCATTCCAAACCTAGTTCCCTGTGCCACGAATTCATTCCAGATAGTCAAATCATATCAATTAGTTCATCAGGCGAGCCTGAATAATTTCTTTTTAATTGTAGCCATACCACTTTGGAACTCACTATGTTTCACATATGAGTAAGTTTATAAACACACACAGAAATGTAATAAGACTTCCAATATGCAGCAGGTGAAAATGCTGGTTAATGCATATATAGTTTGGCTTAGAGTAGGCCACAAACAAGACAAATGTACACACATTGTACTGCACATGGAGTGATTCATGTTTTCTGGTCATCTTTTCAGAGAAAGACTAGACTTTTGGTTTTTAAAGTTTATTTCAATGACGTGAACACATACAACACTAATATGTATAAACAGACAGAGCTTCCACCAAGTACTCAATTCATTTAAATGATTTCCAGCCATGTTAAAATCAACCTTTGTGTGCAGTGGTTAATTTTAGAGCTAAAGCTCAGATAAATGCTCTAATATAATACAGAGCCAAATATCTGTTTTGCTACTATACCCATTTGTCAAAGAATTTTCTACCCACTTCTTGTAGCGGTCCAGTATTTTATTACATAAGCCATTATATGCCATGCTTGTCATATTAGGAAAGTTACCAACCTCCAGTACATATCTGTATTTTGTCTGTTGAAAAAAAATCTGCTTACTATTAGAATCTGACATATTACAAACACAATAAAAACAACTGATAGTTTTGCAACTTCTCAGTTACTTTCTTTACATAGTTTTCTTTTGCAAAGAGCTGTTCTCTATGCTAAGAGAAAAACTGCCAAATCTCAACATCTGTCTTCAATATTTTTTAAAGTGATTGATCAGTTTGTTCAGGCTAGGGTCCTGATAAAAACCAACAACAAAATTCTATCACCTGCTCTTCAAAACAGCAAGCAACGGTCTTTTTGCTACTTTTCAGAAAAAAATTTATGTGATCATTGAAAAAGGGTTAAAGAAATTACATGTTTTCAAAACAATGAGAAAACAGAGTAATTACAATTTATAGTCAGTCATTTAAAATTAGACATTAGAAATCTGATGAGCTACATTAGAGGCAATGACAGTAATTCTGGTAGTACTCTACGTCACTTTATTGAACAGAATGTAGACCTCTTTCTGGACTTTTTGTTCATATTTTCATTTTTATATGTTAATTAACTAGAACAACCTATCAATTTTGTATTTTCAGCTGTCAAAATAGCAAATGCTGGTTATATCGCTCTGGTTGTTAAGCAGAGGTTTGCAGTGCTACTATTGCTGCAGATGCAGTATTAAATAATTTATCACTATGCCAAAAAAATAATGCTAAACTCACTGGTAAAAGTGAACCATGACTTTTCACTACTTTCATCATTAGTGCAAATGTCTCCTCCCCAGCTTTAGTTGACATTTGCATGCAAGAGAATAACGATACTAAGAGAAATAAATGTGTGAATAGTAGCCTTCTACGAATACAAGTTGTAAACATGACGGTCCTATTCCCTTCATGCTAATTGCTTCACCTTGCTTTGTAATTTTTGAGACGTTATATTTTGCACATTAGCTATCAAGAAGATTCTCCTCTCCCTCCCAGATTTTCATCTTCACAGAAAAAAAAAATAGTAGTAATGCATGTATGATGTTGCGCATTTTCAAAGGGAATACGGCTCTTAAGAATAGTTTAAAAATGAAGGCATGAAAAGTTCCAGATGAAATACGAATTTGATCCCATCCATAAAAAATAACTGATCTTGGAACACAACAGCTTCATACTGTAAATCAAATCTAAAACCCAGGAAGACCTGTTCATGTCCTTTTTCATACATATCTGATAAATCCAAGCAGTATTGAGTTACTCCACTAATACTGAAAGCAGAGCTCTCCTGCATATGATGAAAGGAGAAAACCCTACAACATTTAAGTTATTTATAGAAACAAGACAGAATGCTGATATCATCGAAATGGTGTCTTCCCCTTTGACAGTCATTTTTATAGAGAAAGGCAACAAGAGTTTACAAATAAACACCTACCTATTCACAGAAATGACATCTAAACTAAGCAGACGCATAATCTTAACTTGATTATCACTCACAATGTTGAAGTAAAGGAAGTTAAGAAATAGGAGTGGTCATTTATCCTGCTGCAACTAAAGGCATCTCTATTACAGTTACACATATTACAGGACAATTTTTAGATGCTATTCTTAAAACTTTTGCCTAACAGTTGTTCGAATCAGGCAGAACGTAACTTAGCAATTCTACTAAAAAGATTTTAAATTTTTTTCCACCTCCTTTCGTTGATAGGGACTTCTACAAAAATCTCTATCTAGTATCAAAAAGAGTTTTAAATTGTTGCAATACCAGCCAGCACCACCAAACTAGTCCTCCAAATGTAAACATGAGAATTTGGGCAACATCAAACGGAGCACCCAAGAACTGGAAGACAGCAGGGGGACTCACTTCCCCCACTACACAATGAAAAGTCCCCAAGGGACTTTGCGGGAGCATGGATTATGGCAGCCATTCTACCATGGGGAACAGAGCATCTGAAATTAACATGGTGGTTTGATCGCTATACAGCAACCCCGATTCACATATCTCACACTGCCAGCAAATTAGGAGGGTCTAGATCAGGGGTCGGCAACCTCTGGCACGCGGCTCGCCAGGGTAAGCACCCTGGCGGGCCACACCAGTTTGTTTATCTGCCGCGTCAGCAGGTTCGGCGGACCGTGGCTCTCACTGCCCGCGGTTCGCTGTCCCAGGCCAATGGGGGTGGTGGGAAGCCACAGCCAGCACATCCCTCGGGCCGCAGCGCTTCCCGCTGCCCCCATTGGCCTGGGACGGTGAACCGCGGCCATTGGGAGCCGCGGTCTGCCCAACCTGCCAACACAGCAGATAAACAAACTGGCGCGGCCTGCCAGGGTGCTTACTCTGGCGAGCCGCATGCCAGAGGTTGCCGACCCCTGGTCTAGATAATACTTAGTCCTACCATGAGTACAGGGGACTGAACTAGATGACCTTTCAAGGTCCCTTCCAGTCCTATGATTCTATGATTCCCCCCTGCCTGTTCCAGAGGGGTCAAACCCCATCCACAAAAATTAGAAGGCAAAGTCTTCATAGTGAATCTCAAGTTTCCTGGCTGTGTAGGGTTTTTCCCACCTGAACAAGGCACAATAGGTTTAGTCACAGAATCAAAGTTTGTGCTTTTGTTCAGGATATGGATGACTCAACAATACACAAGAGTGCACAAATATTGCCATTCTTCATTTGTATCTGTGGTAGAAATGACAGCACCTTAAGTGTGGGGGCTGTTATCTGGCTTGCCAGGGTAAAGGGATTACCTCTTTAAGAGGTAGAGAAGCATGGACAGGGCTGCCTCGCAGAGCAGGTCAGTATGGGGACACTGACTCATCTCTCCAGGTGGCCTGACCAGAAGGGAGGGGAAAGTATATAGATGTAATCCAGGCAGGAAAAGCCTTCTCTCATCCAGACCAAGCAGAGCAGCACCCACTCCCATCCTTGTAAATAGAGAAATACCAGATTTGATCAGGATGTGCTGTGGGCATTACACTAGCCACTCCTTTCTCAGGCAGCTGGGAAGTAATTTTTCCTTCACTGCTAGACTGGCCAAGGCAAAGTGGGGTATTTTTGCCTTCATCACTGTGATTTTAGGGGGTGTAGTTGGGGCAAGCATAGAACGAGAGTTAGGCTATGATGTCACAACTCATTATATAAGTGTGTGGCAGATGTCCAGTGCAGGTGCTTCACAGAAAAGGGATACAGTGTTCAGATAAATGGATTGGTAAAGATTTAAAGGAGATGTTTGTTAAAGGGTCAGAAATGTGGGGGGATCCCATGACTGGCACAGCAGGTAGCCAAGCCCCCCCCCCACCTTTTATAGCTCACCTTAACCCTATTCGGGGGGGGGGGATGGTAAGGTTCAAGTACTAGGTTGGCTGGGGACAAGGATGGAAAAGGGGGGCAGGATCTGACAGAAGCCCCCAGGTAATACTGAAATTACCATGGATTTACCTGCACTGTACACTAATCTGCCCAGTACTCCCAGACAGTTTTAAGTTGTGGCCTAATTAAACTGCATCCAGTGTCTCCTGTGGTCCTTCTGGTATAGCCACACAAGGGGGATGGATCACAAATGTTTGCAAATTCCACCTAAATTGTTTATATAAATTAATTATTTTCTTAAAAAAACTATACTAATTTTTCAACCTTTAAAAAAAACAGAATTAAATATATTTACTCCACTAGTTAGAGCTAAGGTTGTAATTCTGGTTTGTAACAGCTATTGCGCTTCTCTTGAAATAACATTCCTATGCAAAAAATTTCACATCTACTTACAACATACAAAAACAGGTGTCTTCAGAATGGTTTTTGCTCACCTGTGGGACATCACTCTTCCACAATGTGGATTGCAGATTATGAGAAATTCTAAGACGTATACGTCATATAACAGGAATCTTTTTTCTTTTAATTAAGAGCAAGTTCCTTACCCCTACATGGAAAGGATACAGAATCTGATTCCTTTTCAATTCATGCTACCCCCTCTTTCTGCCCAAGTAACTGAAAATTTAGTTTCAGGTTTAGTACTATGAAGTCCCAGATTTATTACAGAACATTCCAGTATGTTCTCTTCTCTTAACATGAGCCTTGCATCATTCTACTCACCACCTCTGAGGTAATTTTTTTTCTTGACGTGCAAGTCATTTATTGTTCTCTTCAACATCATGGTGAGAAGGTCAGGAGACTACCTTTTATGGCTTTTACAAATTGTTTTGTTTTATGTTGCAAATATTATCAAGTGCTAACAAGGCTAGCCTACTTAGAAACAGATCACCTGGATCACCAATGGCCACTCTGCAACCTTTTCCCCCCTTCTAGAAACACCAGACCATTATTTTTTTCTTCTCTACAAGAATGTAGATACGTACTAACAATGCTCCTTAGATCATCCACTTGATCTTTTCTAAATAAAAGAAACACTTCATTTTTTTTCTCCACTTGTCCAAAAAATAAAGAATAAGAACTATTGGAGAATTTATTTTACTCTTCCTAAAGAGAAAAGATCAAGGTCCAGCAGGCCAGCCACCACTAGACGTTTAGCGAACATAAGTATGTACACACTCTATAGAAAGTATAATATTTACTTTTATATTGTGAAACATTTTTGTTGTGCTTAATAAGTCTTAAATAATAAAACTAGCAGAGTCTGTGCACATAAGTCAGCACTGCTAACAAAATAGGTGTGGTACTCTTGAAATACACACATCGGTTTTGGTTCTAAAGAGAATGTGCAAAAATATGTATTTTAGAGAACTGAAATGCACTATATGTTGCAGTTCACTATGATTTCCCTATTAGCCAAAACACTTAAGTTTTATAGTCAATCTGCTTGGTACATTGAAATCTATAGTCAACTCTTTCGTTGCTAACCACCTCCAGCATACTCTATACTGCCAATCTAAATGGTTGTTTTACCAAAATCAGAGCCAGCGCTAGACATAAGCAGACTAAGCAATTGCTTAGGGCCCCAAGCAGCTCAAGTGGGCCCCTCTATTAATTATTAATATATGTTTTTGGGGGGGAAGTCCTTCAACAACATTCCTGCTTAGGGCCCCCAATGGAGTAACATCTGACCAAAATTATCAGATAAGATGAGGCAGATGTGTTTTCTCCTATGCTCCAGGAACATAACGCATAATCTAAACAAACCAGTAGTAAAATGGTTAATGCTTCCAAATTCTGACACGACACAGCAAGCAGTCAAAACATCTTCACAAAACTTAGTTAGGATCCAAGGGGTCTATTTCTATAATTCAATATCCTAATTTTTTTTTCCTCTTCTACCATGTAATCCTGAAGGCACACACTTAGAATTTTTTTTTTTAATGTCTAAATAAAATTATCTTCCAAGTTTCATTTTGACACACTGACCATTCTTTCGAGTGGTGCAAATAAAATTCAGTGGTTTAGAATAAATTCAGGTGCAGCCTACATGTTTTTAGACCTACATAAAAAGAACTGTTAATTAAAAACACTCTCTTCCTTTCTAGAAAAGGTATGTCAGTGACCAATATTTTTTCTTGAACTAAATGTTAAGAGTATGCCTTACAAGACACATGATAATTAACTGTTGGCAATCTAAAAAGGTATTCCTTTTATAAACTGCTATGGCGATGAATGCAAAAGACAATGGAAATCTACATATGTGGATTTTTCATTGATCAGAAGAAAAATTATACCAAACTTGCATCAGATGAAAGCCATCAAATACCAGAATCCAACCATTTTATATCCTAAGGTAGATGAACAATGTACTCCTCACCGTAGGCAACATTGTTCTAAAAGATCTAAATTATATCAGGTTAAATGAGTAAAAACTTACAGTTTCATCCTACACATTATGTAACTGAGGTTTTTTTTAAGAACTTTCAACTACAATATTAGAAGCTTTAAACAATATATAGTATAATGAAGGGCATTTCCTTGGAATCAGAGATCAGCGAGGAGTGACTGGCTGAGGGCCATTAGTTTTCCTGGAAGTGCCATATGTTAATATCATTAATGCTCTAATACAGTCTAAATTAAAATGGCTCTATACTCATTCCTCTTCTATTTCAGTACAAAATTTGATGTGTGATATTGGCACTCATAGCTTGTCTACAGGACCTGTCAGACTACAATACCAAATATTAAATATTTTCAGCGCAGTACATGCTCCTGTATTTAAGGCAAATGATCAGAGTCCATCTGTGGTCTTATGGCCAGGATGTAGATGCTCTTAGAACTTACTGTACCACAGAAAGATGAGGAGGCTGAAACAGAAATAGAAGTACTGTTTTTTAACCCTCTCTGGATGTTGCGCTTCAATCTGTGTGTGTGTTCAGGTCATTTCTAGAGATTCAGTTCCCTATACATTATTAGTCAGATTTCCTGACTCTCTCCACTTGCATAAGAATGACAAACTTTTAACACAGGGGTAGGCAACCTATGGCACACATGCCAAAGGCGGCACGCGAGCTGATTTTCAGTGGCACTCACAGTGCCCAGCTCCTGGCCACTGTGAGTGCAAACATTTTAAAAACCTTATTTACTTTACGTACAACAATAGTTTAGTTATATATTATAGACTTATAGAAAGAGACCTTCTAAAAACGTTAAAATGTATTACTGGCACGCAAAACCTTAAATTAGAGTGAATAAATGAAGACTCAGCACACCACTTCTGAAAGGTTGCCAACCCCTGTTTTAACACATAATAGCAATATTAAAGCATAAACCATGACAGACAAGAAAAGTATTTCCAACTATACATTTTTACCCATCTCTCCCACTGTAACAAACTTTTTTTTCTTTGGCATTAGCCTATGCCAGTGGTTCCCAAACTGGTGTTCATGAACCCCTGGGGATTCGCAAAATGTTACAGGGGGTCCTCGGGAAAAAACTCCCTAATGGCGGACAGAGCTGTCCCTGGGGATCCCGGGCAGCATGGGGCCTGCAACCCAGAGCCCCTAGACTTCCAAGAGCTAAGCAGATTAAAGCAAGCATATCTATCACACTGAGGAGACTTAATCTTCAAGACTCCTTATAAGAAATGGAAAGGGAGGTGAATATTTTTTGCTGTTTTTATAATTAAATAGGCAGCTAGTACTGTTTTTAAAATTATTATGAAGAACAAGTTTAAGCTTTTTTGTAATGTGTGCTGTTTGCCTGGACTGAGTGCTTGTGTAGGAGGAACTCTTTTGAGTGAGATCTTGGAAAAGTGAGATCTTGGAAGAGTGTTGCCGTTTTCATAATGTAATAACAATACTGTAATGATAAATAATTACTAGTAAATAGTGTGTAATAAGCATGTCATAAAAACAAATTTTATATTTCCAAAATTACTGCTTTTATAAATTTATACTCAGGTACAGGAGAAAATCCTTGGAAATATTCATTTTTAAGAGGGGGTTCGCGAGACTTGACGTGCTAGTGAAAGGGGATCACAGGTTGTTAAAGTTTGGGAAGCACTAGCCTATACTGAACACAGTGTTGTAAACTCTACATTGAGAGCATCTCAATATTTGGTCTTTTACATCAAGCCCCAATTCCTTGAGTCAAGTGATTTAAAAAATAATTAAAAAAAAAAAGGTTTACATAAAGTAGCCTCATGGTTGTGGGAAAAAAAACCTGAAAGTGTGGCTCAATTACATTCTAAAGACTCAAAAAACAGCGCACACACACAAAAAATCTAAAAGCTTTTAAAAAAAATCCTGTTTATAAGCCAGTCCTATGGTTTTTTGGCCTGACAAGATTTTTGAAGATTTGGGGCTGTGATGATGACTATGATGATGTCTTTAACAAAAATAATCATATGTCTGCAGGAAAAAGGCACTAAACAGATAAACACAAAACATTCAAACAATGCAATGGGAAAAAGAGCCCAAATTTTTACTCAATATGAAATCATGTATTATGGAAAACAAATAAATGTAGGCTGAAGGGTAGGGAGAAGTTCTGTCCACCTCAAAAGCAACAGTATTCTCAAACAATTACTTTGTGGGGAAAAAATGGCTATGTTCCTTTCCTCCCCCATATCTTGCTGCTGCTGAATCATCTGTACAAATCTAAATGTTCTAGTAACAGTTACTTTTTTCAATAATACAGTTAGAAAAAAGGTGGAAAATACCCACACAATTTACCAGACATTTCAAAACCATAATGAAAGTATTTAACAAGATTAATTCCTATGGCTGCCAAATGAAATTATCCAAAAGTTTTTGTTTGTATATAAAAGACAGCATCTTAGTAAAACTAGCAAAAAAGAACTGGCACTGGTATCCTTCAAACTACAGTACACTGTTGAAGTAAATATTTACGCTAAAACAAAAACGTGAGGACCAGAATAAAAACTCATTCATACTTAAGCAGCCTCTTTAGTCCCTTTTCTCAAATGGGTGTTCGCAAAACAATCTTTTCTTACCATATTACCTTCTTCCATTTGTTATTTTATTGTAGTAATTCATAGTAAACAATTATGTACATCTGCCAGTGCAAATAAGACATTAAGGTTAGGATTTTTCTACAGAACCTAAGGAGTTAAGATACACAGGCAACTCCCCAGAATCCCACCCTAATTTCAAGTAAGGGTTATAGCTTTATTCCCCCCACATGATTTATGAAAGTTACCAGGTCTATAAAACATCTCATGCACTCTCCGGGTGTAATTAAGTATATGGTGATATTCCACTCTCCTTCCCACCCTCCATTCTGTCATCTGCCTCTCTCTTCCCCATTCTCTGTCCACCACCTCTTTACCCTGTATTCTTGTACTTGTTTTCAGCTGATTTCACATCCTTTCTAAACATGCCTGGACAGAGACTGCCACTGCATTTCTTGGAGTTTAAAAAGCTTGAAGTTTTAACTTTAACAGAAAATACAATTTTAAAATTTGCTGTAAATGAAGTGTTACAAGAAATCCCTTCCTGTTAGTCCAAAAAAAGTTTCATGCCAACTGGTAAATTTGAAGATTAGTATTAGCTGGAGGGTTTCAACTGTACTGCTTTGTCTTAATTGGGGCATTTCTCTTACCATTTGGTACTGATCAAAACTAGTTTCCAGAGTCTCACTGGAGCCATACATCATATTACCTCAAGTTTTTTCCCTCCCAGAGATGTTACAGACCGGGTGTCCCACCACACTTTCATTTCTACCTTTAATCCACTCTTTTCCTCAAAGCTTCCCTTCTTGTTACCTCCATATTAGACAGTGACACTCAACTTTCAGACAGCCAATGCCACTTCATCAAATGGAATTGGAAAAGGCCAGAAAAGTAGTAAACATTTAGGATACAAAACTGCATGCAGCACATTGAATGCACAGTTAAAACAATCAATATAGAAAAAATAAAGATTACACTGGAAACAGTATTGTCTAAAACGAAACAAGGGTGCTTAATTCAGTGTAATCAATTTCAAGAAACCTTGTTCCTTTTGTCCTAATTTCAATTACCATAATTATCCTGCACTACAGGAACTTTTTTTAAAAAGCTGAGAAACAATTTTTCCCTTACTTTAATTGACTGTTAATGCAAACTGATTGAACTGATCAGTCTTAGTATATGTTAATTTATATCTTCCCTCTGTAAGACCAAGTGGACTACTTCATTGCTGGCAGGCTGCAACGTGATGCTATACTTAAACCACAGAAATGAGACACATGCTCAGATATGAGGGAGGATAACTAAACCTGGGTGTGGGTATAACAACTGTATCGAGGTGGCCAAACCGTAGCTCGTGAGCAACATGTGACTCTTTTACAGTTAAAGTGCAGCTCGTGGAGCTCCCCATACTCCCCTCCCCATTCTCTACCTACCAGACTCGGGGGGTGGGGGAGGGCACTTGGCGCTTCTGCTCTTACGGCGAGGTGGTGGGGGTAGGGGCTTATGCCCAACAGGGAGATGGGGTTAGGGGTTTCAGCCCCAAGCCCCTCTACCGGGCAGAAGCCCCGAGCCCTGGTGGACGCACCTGGCTCTTGGACTTCTGAAGATTATTGTGTGCGGCTCCGAGGGTCAGCAAGTTTGGCCACCCCTGAAATGCCAACAGAAGTCTACAATGAATGGATTAAAAATTGTGAACAGTGATGGAGGAGAGTCATTGGAACAAAATATTAAAAAAATCAGATGAATGTGATGAAGAAAGTAAGTTGGTTAATTTTTTACCACTTTAAAAAACAGTAAGAGAATTCTGCCTTCCTGCTGGTCATTGTGGGTAGATTGCACATTGAACCTCACCACAAAGATATCATGAAGCAATCACATTCCAACTCCTATCATGGCTAGTGACCAATTAGAATGCAGGGGGTCTTGTTGCTATCAGATCAAATTATAATGTAGCTATCTTTGGCATTTCTGCAAGCAACTGAAACTAGATAAAGTTTGAGCTGAAGTCTGATGAACGGTTATATTTTAAAACTTTTTTGTATAGTTTTCCTGTATTCTCCCTCCCCCAACATCCTTCAGAAAACATCAGTAGTGTTACTGACCGCATTGGTGAGCTTGAATGATTGGAATAGACTCAGAACTGAATTCAGTCTGAACCTCTGACTCCTACCATTGCTCCCATACCCCCTCCCCCATGTACTCCCCTGTTGCCATGGAAACTCGGTCTCTAATCTTATTCTTCCTTTTTGTACCAGAATGCCTTCAGCAGCAGGCAAGTGCATGACATTGTTAGTTTGTTTCAGGCTGCAAAACAAGATCATAGCAGAAATGGAGCCAGTTCTAAATGCTTCTGACTAAGCTATAATAAGCATTATTATACTGTTGGGGAAAAATAACACTCCCTGCTGCTTCCTGAATTATGGCCCACCATATTTTGTTGCATATTATTTTCTGGTACACTTTTTTTCTCTGTCTCCTCTTTTAGTCCACAGAACATTCTTAGCCTTAACTATGCCAGACTGTGGCAGTGTTTGCCCTCATTCCTCTTAATTCCAAACTTTGTTCCCACTTTTCCAGCCCAAGTGTTCTCTCTAGGTTTCTCCTGTTTTGATGGACATTACTATGCTGTGCTGGAGTGGTAATGGTGCATGATAGTATAGTAGCGCTTTCTCCAGTGAACCCCAGTAGAACAGAGAAGTGAAGAATTTGCATGGAGCAAGGATCCTGCTGCTGCTGCCAAGTGGTGGTGTGTGGCATGGAAGTGGCAATGCTGACTTTCTTTGGTGTGTCTCAAGTGAGAAGATATGGCTAGAGAGAAAGTTGCGAGAGAGAAAAAAAACAGACTCTAAATTGGATATATGAATATTTGAACATGAGAGTAGAGAACATTTTTAGTTTTAGATAATAAATTGGTGGATGTTCATTTTCTGGAAAACATGGATTTAAAAGTAAACTTACAAAAAACCTTGCATTTGCTTTTATAGTTGTTTATAATGTGCTGTTGAAGTTCTCTCAATTGTTTTCATTTGACAAAGGTATCATTAGCAAGAAAGCAATTTCAAACAAGTGATGTACCTATAACCTAGAACACTGGTTATAATGAAACCTTCACGCCAAGACTTTTATGGCTTGTTTAGATGTGCTTTGAATCTGATGCATTTACTGTATTTTCTTTAATAGTTTATTGCTGGGCAACTTGGTGGCTGGAGGGTGGTGCTGTCACAGAAGAGATGAGTTACTCTTTTCTTTGTGGGCTACTAGTGGATAGATTGGTTGTATTGACAGAGGTCAGAGCCTGGGAAGGAAATCCCTTGAAGTTCACCCCAGAAGAATTTCATCACTTGAATTTCGGCTCACATAACCTAAAGGGTAACTATAAAAGAAGAGGAAAATGGAGAGTCCTCATACCAGTGATGGTGATGGCAACTTCAAAGTAAAAATAATAATAAAAAAAAAGACCACCAGGGGAGGGAGAAGACGGGAAAAACAGCCAACAACTGCTCCAGCCCTGCAGCTGTGGCAGGGTCTGACAGCTCCTCCAGCCCTGACACTGACAGATGCGTGGGGCTCACAGCTGGAGCCCCCGCTACCCGTTTGCAGCCTCAGGGATGACAGCCAGAGCCTGAGACAAAATGTGAAATTGCAGGAGCCATGAAGCCAACAAGAATGTCAATTTCACTGCTGGTAGGCTCCCTGCTGTGAAACTGAGCCCCAGTCTGGACTCAGAGCTGGAGCTGTCAGCCTCAGGGATGGGTGGGATGCTCCCATTGTGTGTAATATAGCTGCAGCAAAATGTCTGGTTATCAAAAAAATTAGTAGACATAACATAATACTTGAGTGTTTATGTTGTTCCTACAAATATTTCTTAAACAAATAGGTCTCCTTTGGTTTTTCCATATTATTGTAATTAATAAAGATCCATTATCACTTTTCTGCAATTTTTCATGTGTTGTCTGCAACTCAGCAATTATTTCACAATTGTCCCACAATTCAAATGCGGCCTTACCTATATTTCAAATGCATCAGTCAGTCAGCTGTGACAGATCGTAAAGCTCACTTGGTATAGTTTTGTCCCCTGACTGAACAATTGTAGTTTATCAGAGTGAGTGTTTAAAGAAGGCAACAAAGATCTGAATCTCTCAGAAAAAGGCAGATGTTTTAGGGGGCAGTATAAGATAGTAGAATTTTTTTTTTAAATGTTTACTTTTCCTTCTGGGCCGATGCAGACTTTAATTTTTGTCTTCTCACATTCACACAAAGTGATTGCACATGCATGCATAATCTAGTTGTGAAGTATGGTTGTATTCTTGTCTGGTTTAATTGTTTGCCTCTGCTGCTTCAGGTAGTGCCTAGTCACATATAAAATATCATTTAGAGTAAATATTTGAGCATATGACTGTAAGATTCACTTTCACAGAGTATTTAAAAATACAAATAAAAAAATATATTGCTCAACTGCCCACGAAAAGCCAAATAAAATTGGGGCATGAACCAAGAAAGCTAATTATTTTTAAATTAGAATTAATAACTGCAGAATTTTTATTTTTTTTACAATATTCATCCAACTCTAGCTGTTACTTGATTATTCCCAGGCATCAATTACAAAGTGCACAAAGTAGTAAGACACTGGCAAGTTTTGTGCTTGTTGAACTACAAACTGTTCCCTTTAAAGGAAAAAAATTGGAAGCACTGTACTTATACAAGAGAGCAGGCATACAAAACAACTTTAGAAGAGAATTATACCCCATGAAATGATATTTTTAAAACATCTATTTGTTACCCACGTAATGAGGTTCAAATGAGTATTGAGTCATCTCATATTATAGTGAATGAATTCTGAACTGGATAGCTCTTGTCCCCTCCAAGTAGTATCTTCCTGTTGGTTTTCAACTTTCCACTCCCATCTGCTTTGGCAATACAGTTGTTCAGGGGATATCTACACTATGGGATTATTCCGATTTTACAAAAAACGGTATTTGGAAACCGATTATATAAAGTCGAGTGCACACGGCCACACTAAGCACATTAATTCGGCCGTGTGCGTCCATGTACCGAGGCTAGCGTCGATTTCCAGAGCGTTACACTGTGGGTAGCTATCCCGTAGCTATCCCATAGTCCCTGCAGTCTCCCCCGCCCATTGGAATTCTAGGTTGAGATCCTAATGCATGATGGGGCAAAAACAGTGTCGCGGGTGATTCTGGGTAAATGTCGTCACTCAATCCTTCCTCCGTGAAAGCAACGGCAGACAATCATTTTGCGCGTTTTTTCCTGGATTGCCCTGGCAGACGCCATAGCATGGCAACCATGGAGCCTGTTTAGCCTTTTTTCACTCTCACTGTATGTGTACTGGATGCTGCTGACAGACGCGGTACTGCAATGCTACACAGCAGCATTCAAAGCAGAGACGGTTACCAGCCCTATTGCACCGTCTGCTGCTGTCACGGGTGCTCCTGGCTGGTCTCACGAAGGTCGGCCGGGGGCGCATGGACAAAAATGGGAATGACTCCCCAGATCATTCTCTTCTTTCCGTTTTGTCTAAAAGTAGAGTCAGTCCTGCCTAGAATATGGGGCAAGCCTACTAAAGAATCAGAGAGGACAGCGGCTCCGGGTCAGAGCCCCAGACATCCCGCAGAAATTATGAGCTGCATGCCATTCTAGGGGGTACCCCTGCAACTACCCCACCCATTGCTTCCCTCTTCCCACACCCCTCCTGGGCTACCATGGCAGTTATCCCCACATTTGTGTGATGAAGTAATAAAGAATGCATGAATAAGAAACACTGACTTTTTATTGAGATAAAATGAGGGGGAGGCAGCCTCCAGCTGCTATGACAGTCCAGGCAGGACTGAATCTCCATTAGACATTAAAGGGTGTGGGAGAGAGGAGCGCAGCCTCCAGCTGCTATGATATTCCAGGCAGGACTGAATCTCCAGGAGACAAAGCTTAAAGAAGGGAAGGACCAGGAGTCATTCCCATTTTTGCCCAGGCGAAAGGATGATGACGACATTATCAGTCCTATTGCACCGTCTGCCATCAGGGAGAGGAGAGGAGGGGATGCTGCTGTTTAGCACTGCAGCACCCCGTCTACCAGCAGCATCCAGTAGACATATGGTGACATTGAAAAAAGGCGAGAAACGATTTTTTTCCCTTTTCTTTCATGGGGGGAAATTGACGACATATACCCTGAACCACCCGCGACAATGTTTTTGATGCTTCAGGCATTGGGAGCTCAGCCAAGAATGCAAATGGTTTTCAGTGACTGCAGGAACTGTGGGATAGCTCGAGTCCTCAGTCCCCCCTCCCTCCCTCCCATTTGATTCTTTGGCTCTCCGTTACGCTTGTCACGCAGCACTGTGTTGAGTCCCTGCTGTGGCCTCTGTCTATCGTAGCCTTGGAGATTTTTTCAAATGCTCTGGCATTTCATCTTTTGGAACGGAGCTCTGATAGAACAGATGAGTCTCCCCATACAGCGATCGGATCTAGTATCTCCCCTACGGTCCATGCTGGAGCTCTTTTTGGATTCTGGGACAGCATGGTCACCCGTGCTGATCGGCGCTCCACGCTGGGCAAACAGGAAATGAAATTCAAAAGTTCACGGGACTTTTCCTGTCTACCTCGCCAGTGCATCCGAGTTCAGATTGCTGTCCAGAGCAGTCACAATGGTGCACTGTGGGATAGCGCCTGGAGGCCAATACCATCGAATTGCGGCCATGCTAACCGATTTCAGCATTACTTCCTTTGTCGGAGAGGATTACAGATACCAGTATTAAGAGCTCTTTATATCGATATAAAGGTCTTTGTTGTGTGGACGGGTGCAGGGTTAATTCGGTTTAATGCTGCTAAATTCGGTATAAACGCATAGTGTAGACCAGGCCTCAGAAGTCAGCAAGAATGTATATACTGATGATAAGAGAAGTGCTAGCTTCTTCTATTCTAGTTCTCTCCCTGCTAATCTGGTAGGTTTTTTCTTTCTTCTCTACATAAATCACAGTAACTCTAGAGCTTTAAGGGGGACAGAGGAGATGTTGACCCCCATCCACCTAGTGAGCCACCAGAAGGTTGCTTCCAAAACTGTTAAATTGTACTTAATGTGTCATCTTAACACTGACCAAGTGAGACATTAACTACATATGCACAATACTTGTTAAAGCTCTAGAATTAAATGAGAAAACATTTGTAACAATTAATGTTTCAACTGGGTAGGATGGCTCAGTGGAAAGATTTCCAGAAGAAAATAAATTAGCAGGAGTGTACGTTTTCTATTCTCCAATATAGCTCTCCAATAATCTCAACTAATGGGGAAGTATGAAACAGTGAAGATAAAAGGGAGGGAAAGACAAGGCCAGATAGAGAATTATTTCTGAATCTTACAGAATACCCAGCCAAAGCATCTCTATGGATGCTTGCTGATCTTGTTTATAACATATGGTGAATACGGGGATCGAAGAACAGATTACTGTTTACATATATCTTCCACTCCAATAGTTGCCCTCGCAGTCCAGGAACTGCAGTTTTGGGAAATGGTCTTTGATCCCCTGGGGAACTAGGCTCCCTAAGGACTTACGTACATCTTCAATAAAACATCTTACACACCTTACTTAGAAAAGCCTTAAATGATTTCTTCCTTGTACATTGTGCGTGGAGTGACCTGAACAGAGGCAATTATTTTATTTTATTATTATTTGTATTGTAGTGGCCCCTACAAGCCCCAGTCTTGGAACAGGACTGGGGCTTGTACACAGGCACTGTACAAACATAGCAACAAGATGGTCCCTGTCACAAATTACTCACAATGTAAGTCAGTTATCTGACATTCTGTTCACTGCATTCACCTTTCATGCATCTAATTGGTGCCATTCATTGCCTGACCAACCTGATTGCCTTTTATGATGAGATAACTGGCTTTGTGGAAATGGGAAAGCAGTCGATTTGATACATCTTGACTTTAGCAAAGCTTTTGATATGGTCTCCCACAGTATTCTTGCCAGCAAGTTCAAAAAGTATGGATTGGATGAATGGACAATAAGGTGGATAGAAAGCTGGCTAGATCGTCGGGCTCAACGGGTAGTGATCAATGGCTCAATGTCTAGTTTGCAGCCGGTATCAAGCGGAGTGCCCCAAGAGTCGGTTTTGTTCAACATCTTCATTAATGATCTGCATGATGGGATGGATTGCACCCTCAGGAAGTTCACGGATGACAATAAGCTGGGAGGAGAGGTAGATACGCTGGAGGGTAGTGATAGCATCCAGAGTGACCCAGACAAATTGGAAGATTGGGCCAAAAGAAATCTGATGATGTTCAACAAGGACACGTGCAGAGCCCTGCACTTAGGACGGAAGAATCCCATGCACTGTTACAGGCTGGGGATCGACTGACTAAGCGGCAGTTCTGAAGAAAAGGACCTGGGGATTACAGTGGACGAGAAGCTGGCTATGAGTCAACAGGGTGCCCTTGTTGCCAAGAAGGCTAACAGAATATTGGGCTGCATCAGTAGGAGCATTGCCAGCAGATTGAGGAAAGTTTATTTCCCTCTATTCAGCACTGGTGAGGCCACATTTGTCCAGTTTCGGGCCCCCCACTATAGAAAGAATGTGGACAAATTGGAGAGAATCCAGCGGAGGGCAACAAAAATGATTAGGGAGCTGGTGAAAGTGACTTACGAGGATAGGCTGAGGGAATTGGGCTTATTTAGTCTGCAGAAAAGAAGAGTGAGCGGGGATTTGATAGCCGCTTTCAACTACCCAAAGAGGGTGGAGCTCGGCTGTTCTCAGTGGTGGCAGATGACAGAACAAGAAGCAATGGTCTCAAGTTGCAGTGGGGGAGGTCTAGGCTGGATATGAGAAAAAACTATTTCATTAGGAAGGTGGTGAAGCACTGAAACGGGTTACCTAGGGAGGTAGTGGAATTGCCATCCTTAGAGGTTTTTAAGGCCCAGCTTGACAAAGCCCTGGCTAGGATGATTTAGTTGGGGTTGGTTCTGCTTTAAGAACCTGAGGTCTCTTCCAGCCCTAATCTTTATGATTCTATGTTCATTTCCATTATCTGAGTCAAATGCCACCAGCAGAAGGTTGATTTTCTTTTTTGGTACTTCAGGTTCCGTAGTTTCCGCATCGGAGTGTTGCTCTTTTAAGATTTCTGAAAGCATGTTCCACACCTCATCCCTCTCAGATTTTGGAAGGCACTTCAGATTCTTAAACCTGGGGTCGAGACCTGTAACTATCTTTAGAAATCTTACATTGGTACCTTCTTTGTGTTTTGTGACATCTGCAGTGAAAGTGTTTTTAAAATAAAATGAACATCCGAGACTGCTATAACATGAAATATATGGCAGAATATGGGTAAAACAGAGCAGAGGACATTGAACTCCTTGGGGGAGAATTGTGTCACAAACTTAATTAACTTTTTTTTTTTTTTTAACGAGCATCATCAGCATGGAAGCATGTCCTTTCGAATGGTGGCCAAAGCATGAAGGGGCATATGAACATTTAGCATATCTGGCACGTAAATACCTTGCAATGCCAGCTACAAAATTACCATACAAATGCCTGTTCTCACTTTCTGGTAACATTGTAAAGAAGAGGGCAGCATTATCTCCTGTAAATGTAAACAAACTTGTTTGTCTTAGCGGCTGGCTGAACAAGGAGGAGGACTCAGTGGACTTGAAGGCGCTGGGGTTTTGCGCTGTTTTGTTTTTGAGTGCAGTTATGTAACAAAAAAGTCTACATTTGTAAATTGCACTTTCACAACAAAGAGATTGCACTACAGTACTTGCATGAGATGAACTGAAAATACTATTTCTTTCATCATTTTTACAGTGGAAATATTTTTAATAAAAAATAATATACACTTTGATTTCAATTACAACACAGAATACAATATATATAAAAATGTACAAAAACACCCAAAATATTTAATAAATTTCAATTGGTATTCTGTTGTTTAACAGTGCAATTATAAATGCAATTAAACGTGATTAATTTTTTTTAGTTAATCGGGTGAGTTAACTGTGATTAATTGACAGCCCAATCTAAAAGCTTAAATTTGTCATATAATAGGAGAAATTTACAAAACCTTAAAGGGTTGCAGAGTTACACGAAAATATACATCTTCACTGAAATGCAAAGCTGGGCACAGTAAATGTATCCTAAAGTCAGTCTCAGCTTCCAGTACATTTGCACTATAGCAATGAACTATTTTAGTATGAACACAATTGAAGCTTGATCTTGAAAGATACTGCGCACCTACAACTCCCATTTGTTCTCAGCAAAAAGTACCTCAAGACAACTTGCTTCCAAAATTAGTGCTCCAAATCTGGTTGTATTAAGAATAAACATTCTTACATTAATTGAACATAAAAATCAGAATACATGTTAATTTTTTCCTCCTCCTTTGAGAATGGGACACAGGTCCTCGTTTCCCTATCAAGATCATCTATCTTCCTGTTCAACAACCCTCACTTCCGGTCCCACAGAAAACAACAAGTAGCATTTATTTTTAGGAGATATCCACTGGGTAATTTTACATAATCAAAGAATGTATTGTTTACAATCACACAAAACCTAGAGCTACATTCTTGGCAGTACTCACAAAGACAGGTAAATATTTTCTTGATACAGCCATTTTACCTCCATATTTAAAAGTAAAGCTATCAATACTGTTCAGCATGTTACATACTTCATTAATGAACACCAAATTACAAGAGCAACACTAGAGAAAAGATTTGTACATTTGAACTCAAGTAAGGTTGCTTACTTTATCATTTTAGTGACTCCATTCCTACAGTCTACACATTTTGCTTGTATAAAATAAGGCCATGGAAGCTGCTTTTATAAACTTTATCCAGTTCTCTGCAGCATCAGACTGTAAGCTACAAGTGCCTGACAGTAAGTCTTCACAACATTCATAGCCGGGCACACCCTCCAACTGAAACACAAATTATTCCAGCCGAAGACTGGTAACTTGAATATTAGTCAAAGCTCCATCTCTTCTATTAGAAAGGGAAACCCCCGCCCTCTTCACCAGAAATGCCATATTGGCACTGAACAATAACACTTTAGTATTGCCAAACCTCAGCATGCAAAAGACATGAGTTAGGCCCCCAAAATCATGAGGTTTTTTTAAATCTCATAATTGTGGCATCTGTTCCTTTTTATTTGCTTTTTGGTTTAATTTTTTAGGATGAATTTGGATCACATTTTCAAGCTTCTCTCTGCAGCCATGAGGACAAGAAACTTTTTAATTAAGTAAAAACAGATTAAAATTGTGAGACTTGGCAGTTTGGGCCCAAAGCTATACATATTAACAATAAAGACAACTAAGGAAGCAGAGGTGACAAGCATTTGTAGATATTAAATTAGCAGCAATGCAGCAGATGCCCAGGAAACCAAACAAACAAATCAGATAGCAAAATACAAGATTCTTCACTGAGCGTGTGGGCAATCTCACAGTGACAATGCACCCTTTACATATGCACCTGTAGAAAAATATAGCACTCTGCCAATGATGCACATTTGACTAATTTTTTTTAATTTGAACCTGAAATATTTCACTAGGGCAAAAAAAGACTTTAAAAAGGTATACATTTCCGCAACAGCAGTTCCCTTACTTTTCCTAGTCCTCAATGATGTGCAATATATAAGCCAGCCCTTTTTCTTACACCACAGTCAGGCAATATACGGGGCGGGAAGTCAGTGTTGTCATCACAATACAGAGATCAAAAATTCCTATTAGTCACTTGACAGGCATTTGCAAGAGAGTCTTTGCATGTCCTTTTAAAAAGCTGTCCACTGCAGTAGCTTAACAATATGTCTACTCTGCAATAAAAAACCTGTGGCCTCAAGTCTGAGAGCCCAAGTCAACTGACTCAGGCTGGAAGGGTAAAATTCACAGTGTATATCTTCAGACTCAGGCTGGAGCCCAGACTCAGGCTGGAGCCCAGCCTCTGAAACCCACCTCCTGAGACTGAATATCTACACTGCAAAAATGTAGCCTCACAAGCCCAAGTCAGGTGACCTGGGACAGCCACAGCTGTGCCACACGTCTTTATTGCAGTGTGGACATACCCCTAGAGCAGGGGTGAGCAAACTTTCCAAAATTGTATGGAGGACTGGTTAGGGGAGGCTGTGTCTCCCCAAACAGCCAGGCAGGGCCAGATCCCCACCTCCTATCCAATCCCCCCACTTCTCGTCCCCTGACGGCTCCCCCAGGACTCCTGCCCCATCCAACCCCCCTGTTCCCTGTCCCTTGACAACCCCCCCAGGACTCCTACCCCATCAGCCCCCCCATTCCCTGTCAACCCCCCTGGGACTCCTGCCCCATCCATCACCCCCTGCTCCCTGGCCCCTGAACACCCCTGACCCCACCCCTGACTGCCCCCTGCTGCCCCATCCAACCCCCCCTCATTCCTGACTGCCCCCCCAGAACCCCTGTTCCCCACCCTCTGACCGCCCTGACCCCTGACCACCACCCCAAATTCCCCTGCCCCAGGCAATTGCCCTTAATGCCAACTTTGGCTTTTATACGCAGAAAACCAGTTGTTGTGGCACAGGTGAGCAATGGAATTTTTATAACATGTTGAGGGGGCCTCAAAAAGAAAGGTTGAGAACCCCTGCCATACAGGACCTGGAGACCTGTGGCAACAGCCTCATCTTTGCTCCAGCCTTTTTATGCTAGGTGAAGGGCCAAAGAGGCATAAAGAGGGCCTAAAAAGTCCCAGTTCTGGCTGGAGAAGGATTCCCCTGGCAGAGACACTGCAGACAACAGCCATAAGGGTCCCTTCTGACTCATTCTGAGAACCCCTCGCAAAAGCCATGCCACAGAGAGATATTTGGGAGCAGAGGGCTATGGAGATTCTGGATAGCCCTGCAGTCCATACAATAGCGTTCTGGGGCTACCCTAACTTAGGAAGCTCCCATAACTTACATGGGCCTTGCTCATCAGGTGTTCCATCAGCCAAAATTCATATTAAAAGGCATGGCATAAGCTCCTTGACTTTATCAGTAAAGTAATTTATTTATCTTCTTATAAGGATGCCTGGGTTAGTATATGAAGAATTCAACTCAAATTCTAATCAATAACAAGTTTAAGCGACTTTTGGTGCAACTGGGAGAGAAAAATAAAGTTAGTCAACAGTTAGAAATTAGTGCTGTTATTCCCCAACTTCTACATGAACTGGGCCAAAATAAGAAGCAGAAATGTGGGATAGATATCCTTTCTCGGGGAGAGATTGACTTGCATGGTTTATTTAGATACCAATAGGCACAGATATATAAAATGTTAGAGCAAGGTATTAAGCCCAAAACGCATAAATGCATGTATGTTTTTATTTTAAAATACTTTACTTATTTTCCTATATTGCAGCAGAATGGTCATCATCTCTTATAATTAAACACTATTTTAAGTAAGATTGGCATAATCTGCATCTATCCAACTCAACAACACAGTCATGCCTTCTTTAGAACTGAGAAGACTGTAATTTAAACTAATTCACTGATCTGACATTCAAAAGTCCAAGCCTCAGGGTACGTCTACACGATGGAGAATATACTGGCATAGCTATGTCAGCAAAGCCCCATAGTATAGATACAGCCTATACTGACATTAAGGGTTTTCCTATTGGTGAAAGAACATTGATAACTTCATTCAGGGAGGTTATGTAAATCGGAGCACACCCTGGCATATATGCAACTGTGTTGGCATAACTATGTGGGTCGGGGGAGTGGGTTTTCACACCCAACTGACACAGTTATGCCAATATAACTTTTCAGTGTAGACCAGGCCTAAAACCAGAATGGTTGGATACCGTCGCTGTCCAGGTCATCCATTTTGCAAATAAAAAAAAAGTCAATGTGGAAAAGAGAGAGATCAGAAAGACGAAGTGTTTGTGATACCCCTTTCTGCATACTTTGATTAGATTATAATCTAAACTTCTTTGCCATGAAGCTACCCTGGTGGCCATCATTCCCGCAAAACAATAGAGAATTATGTAACTTTGTATTGGTGCTTTTCCATACCTAGTTTTTCTCAATAGATGGTAGTACTCTACTCTAGTCCAAGCTTCCACTTCCAGAAGTGGTTTTCACTCTCCAAATTAGCTAAGAGATTTCACTTCCTAGATTCTGACCTCAGTCCACATTAGAGAAGTTCTGTAGCACTTACATGTATATTAAGCACTTAATTTTTTTTAAACCCATTTACTTACAACCAAAGATTTCATGGCATAGGAAGGCCTGTTTTTCTCTAATTGGGATTCCAAGAAATAATATAGCTAAAACAAACTTACAGAAACTAGATAATTCTCTATGTATGTATCTATCTGAGAGGCTTTATAGAATTGCATGTCCTAGTCACACGAAAGTTCATTCCATAAACACAATGGTGCCCACTTGAATTAAGAAAGGAGTAGAATCATTGGAGCAAAGCATTGCCTTTTCTGTAGGATATAAAAAATTCGTAAGATACCTGATGGCCAGAAGCCAATAAGAAAGATTTTTTTTTCATAGAGGTGTGTATGTTTGGGTGCATTGGGGTGTTGAGGGGCTGCTGAAAAGCGCAGTGTTTCATTCCCACCCCAATCCAGATGCTAGAATTCCTACTAAAGTGCTAACCCTCTACCCTATTCAGGTACTTCATCTTTAGTATCTTCCTCTGGCTAATAGCTATTTGATACTTCTCAAGCATCCAAATTCACCTCTGTAGGAGATGGATCTCTTCTTTATTTTCCCATCCTCCTCCATTAATACTTTCTGTACCCTCCTCTGCTGCTGCCTGATGAAGCTATGAAAATATCAGCTGAGTGAATGGCATCATTCTTGTCAGCTTCAGTGCTGCTCAGAGTGCTCTGCAAGCAGCAGTGGAACAGATTGGTTTTGTCATTGTTACTATAGTAACAAGGAAAACTATGCAGCAGCAGACACACTGAAGTTATCTGAAGACTCTGGGCATGTCTACACTACAGACTTAAGGTTAAGTCATTTGGAGTCCTTCCACCAACTGAGGCATCTCCTCATTTTATTGCTGAAAATTTATATCAGATAAAAAAATCATGAAACAGGTTATATAAAAGTTGCTGACACTGAAGAAATAATTTCCACAGCATTTTAAGTTTTCTAATTATTGTGCCTCTCATTTGGGGTTCTTGTCATCTACTGCATCCCGTACTTGAGTTTTGGCCAGTTGTGGGGTACAGACATCTTATTCGCAAATCAGATCTTTTGCAGAGCTCCAGTTGCTACTTTGTGTAACACTTTGACATCCACTATGTTGGTAAGAGCACATAAAAGAAGTCCCTATTCTGCACTATTGGGCAGTTTATTTAGAAATTCCACAATATTGTTTAAGTGCCACATGGTATAGAACAAGGGTTCTCAAACTGGGACCCATCAGGGGATTGCAAGGTTATAGCATTGGGGGGGGGGGGGGGGGAAACGCAAGCTGTCAGCCTCCACCCCAAACCCTGCTTTGCCTCCAGCATTTATAATGGTGTTAAATATATAAAAAGGTGTTTTTAATTTATAAGGGGGATCACACTCAGAGGCTTGCTAAGTGAAAGGGTTCACCAGTACAAAAGTTTGAGAAGTACTGGTATAGAAAGAAGAGATGTGGAGGCGGGGGAGTGTCTGGATTTGCAAGACTGAAAACACCAAGAGCAATTTTTAAGTTAGAAACATGGTGAATGCCCTTTTACCCTGTCCATTTGGGACATGAAGCTCATACTTTTCAAGCATTCTTTAAGAAATATCTTTGCAGACTAAGAATCTTTAAAACAAAGAACCAAAGGGCCTCAATTAAGCTCTTAAAGCCACCACATGTCAAAATACTTAACAATGAATGAAGTCTACAAAAGTAAAGCCAAATAATCTTTGAAGCAAAAGTAGTGGGAACTCTGCTAGTTCAACAGTTTAAACCCCCAAAAGTAGAAGTATATTTTTCTGCTTAGTTGGGTAAAAGCATCTCCCCTCCCATTGCCCTAAAGCATTTTTTTTTTTTTGCGCCCATAGCAGAGCTGATTAATACCAATGGCTTAAAGCCAGCCTACAGTTCTGGCAGCTGAAGTCCAATCATTCTTCCACTTGCTATTCTCTCCCTGCTATACGCAAACACATGCCATCAAATAGTTCAAAGTCATAAAAATATTCACTTTTAAATCTGGTAAACCTAAGATGATCAGTGAAAAGGAGCTGTTCTTTAACTTAATACCAGAAGCAAAATCTACTACAGTTTTGTTGCAAAACTTGACAATTCTTTTTATATCCTTAAAAACTAGCCTGTCAGGTAAATAAACTGACAACCCCTTCAACTGTTTAGAAAGCAAGCTCTAATTACATAACGTGCGAACCTTCATGCAAGCAATGCAAAGGCCACAGAAGATGTAAATAAAACTTGAAATATTTGAAGTTTATTTTATCTGTATACTTTCTAGAACTAGTCTTGTCCCAAACCATTGTTGTTTAGTTTAGTCAATATGAAAAAAAAGTCTGAATTTCAATGGCTAGTCTTTTGGTAATGTCAGAGAGACTGTCCTAAAAATAGAAGGGGGATACTTTCAAGTATGGAACATTTAGGTGAGTTTCTATGACCATTCTATTCTATAGTCCTGACTACACTACAGAACTGTAGGACAAAAATCCCCTCCAGTGCTAATCTCTCTCAAATACCAGTGTCAGCCATAGTGTGGATAAGGATCCAGCTGCTTCAATTTTTTTTTTTTTAAATAAACTCTGAGCAAGTTCGATCAACACTAAATTTGGTAGACACACACTACTTCTACACAGCAAGTTTTAACAAAGTTTAATGGGTTACCATCAACTTGAAAAAAAACCTTCCTTATGAAAATGTTCATCTGCTATTGTACATAATACTATAACACCTATGATTACTCTAACTGAAAAGCTACAGAATTTTTGTTTCCAGTCTCATGACACCATGCATTCGATATCATTCTGTCTAATCAGTTTCACTGTTTTCTTGATGGTCAGTTTACCTGTTCTGTCTGAGACATTTACAGTTTGGTGGTGGTGCTGCCCTTAGGCCCACCCACTCTCCACTGCTCCAGACATATATAGCATAAGGGGAGCAGAAAAATCACTTGTTATTTTTGAAAATAAAATTTAAAAAAAATATCTGGGCCTACTGCTCAGTATACTCTACCAGAAACTTGGGTGGGGGGGCTGTCTTATTACTAACTATAAAAGCCTCCAAGTTGAGAGTATCCCTTTTGCTGTCATAATGACGACACATTTTTTTTTAAGAGTCAACAGAGCTGAAGACTCTACACCAAAAGCCTAACTCCTGCCCCGCCCCCCCACACACACACACACTATACTCCCTATTGAAAAAGATAAAGCGAGCAGATTGCTATAGACCCTTTCATACCAACAGACCAGTATGCTTTACTATAGTCAAATATTCAAAGCACAAATATGAAGTGTGATGTCACTCATCACAAACTGAAAACAAAGAGGAAGATACAAAAGCACCAAAGACGACAATTTATTTAACCAATAAATTCTACACCAAGGGTCGGCAACCTTTCAGAAGTGGTGTGCCGAGTCTTCATTTATTCACTCTAATTTAAGGTTTCACGTGCCAGTAATACATTTTAACCTTTTTTAGACGGTCTCTTTCTAGAAGTCTATAAAATATAACAAAACTATTGTTGTATGTAAAGTAAATAAGGTTTCAAAATGTTGACGCTAAACTTAATTTTAAATAAAGCTTCAACATTTAAAATGCTGAGCCCCCCGGACCGGTGGCCAGGACTCCGGCAGTGTGAGTGCCACTGAAAATCAGCTCGCGTGCCGCCTTCGGCACCTGTGCCATAGGTTGCTTACCCGTTCTACACTGTTCCAGAGACACTTTCTACTTCTACTTGAAAGATATGCCAGAGACTTACAAGTCAGAGACCAAGATAAAAGAGACTTATAAGTCAGAGAGAAGTCTACCAGTAAGGTTGACAGCAATGCTCCAAGAGGCCCAGTCTCAACACACATCTTCCAGTTGCATGGAAGGTTGTGGGCATTTCTTTAGTAGTGATGTCTCTGGACCGTCCTTTGGGACCACATCCTTACTCTTATTCTACCTCTCCTCCTCCTGTGCCCCTGCCCCCCAAGTCCCTTGACTAATTTCAATCAGTCTCTACTGTTCTCTCTTGAGTTGTTTGCACAGTGAGAGGGAAAATGTGGAAGAGGTCTCCGCTACTCTATTCCTCTCAGTCTGTTTTTTTTGAGTCCTCTCTTCATGAACATTTCCAGTGTTTGCCTAAGTTTCTGCTGATAGCTTTAAAAGCAGCAAAGTGAGATTGACATGATTATTATTCAGTTCCACAGCTGCCCAAAAGTTTTCGAACACTGGAAGCTGATCAATTATGTTCATTTCACTCAGAGATGCATCTGCAAATGGAGGAAGACAACAGCATATTTGTTTAGACTTTTTTGCCAACAACAATTCAAAACTTTTTTCTTTAAGAAAATTTAAATGCAAGAAAGATACTTCATCAAGCAGTTGAACAATGAAAAAGTTGACATTAAAAAGCACAGGAAAGAACCCTGCGCTAATTCTGTTAGAAAAAGAAGGCAGAAACGGCTTCACCTGTTACAAAATCTGAAACTGACAATACTTAAAATCATAATGGAATTTTAAACCAGGTCAGTTATGAACAACAACAATTCTCGTTTAAAACAAAAAGAATTTGTCTCATATATTTCATATACTGGATTAACTTTGACAACACTTGTATACCAGCATGCCAATAAAGTTATTGAAATTGAGTAACTGCATTATCAAGCATGAGTAATCCATCAGGAAGCATTAATTAAATGCATATGTTATCTTCAGCAGAAGACAAAACTCAGTTAAATACATCAAACCTTTAATAAGGGGTACACTTTTCAGTCAAGTAAGCAGTAGATAATATTGTAAACTGTGCTAATAAACTAGAAATCAATCCCAGCACAAACAGACTGCAACAAAACCACAGTGTTGAAGAATTTTCAAATATCACCATTCCAAGAAAAGAAGAGCCGTTGTTTGAAGGATTAAAGACTTTAGGGAAACCTTTGCACTGCTGAGTCAGCTCTAAACACACCAGTGTGCTCTACAGCAAAAAAAAGCTCTGGTAGCATTTAGAAAACTCATACCGGAGAGTAAACAATCAATGCTCGTTGCTAAAGTCATATCTGTTACCTTGAAATAAAACTATTCTTCTCCACAACCCCTGCCAGCTGAGAATGGGTGTTTCATTCAGAAGCTGCCTAATAGTGAGCCACAATAATCTACCGGTACGCAAACCTGTGTCTAGCAAGAGAGGCATGGCAATTATAATAGTGGTCCCTCATACAAAGTTTGAGGAGAGAAATAATGGAAAGATGTCCACATGGGAAGAGGACAAACAGATAAACTGAAAGGGAAAACACAGACATAGTCATTTAACATCTCAAAGTAAAAACCTTACTCTTGTCAGGGCATTACAAAACAGTGAAATCAAGTCTGTGAATTCAGTGCTGATGAAGTACTTAACATAAGTTTTGTGAAATACCAAGGAGACTACAAATACTTCACTGAATACCATGAAAATGAAGGAGACTGCTACTGAATTATCTCAGGATAGCTATGTAAATAAATATATGCATACATATTTTCAAAGAGAAAGCCTCATCTAACACTAGAGACAGCTTGCTGGAATAGCTATACCACCAAACTCCCTAGTGGAGACATTTTACAATGGCAAAAATTCCTTTAGCTTACAGAGTTGTCCACAATACAAAATTTTAAGGCAAAAGTCACCTCCACTGCTAAACACAGCTTCAGTACTAGGTGGCAGCCTTAGCATAGAAAAAGATCCATAACTCAGGAGAGTTCAAAGAGTACTGAGTGGAATTAAGACAAACACTGTGTCTTCACTGCAAATAGTTTTTTGTTTGGTTGGTTTTTATATACAGGGAAACAGCTGTCTCCATGTAAAATTCCTGTGGAGAGGAGACACTGCAGATTTTCCATTGATGTAACTAATCAAGGTAAACCCCAGGTGGGATGATAGGATATGGGGCTAATTAACTTCAACTAGCTACAGGGTCAAAGCTACTTGCACCTTGTCTCCCCTTGGCTTTTACACTGAGATAGCGATCTTGATGTAACACACACATTTTTCCCAGTGATGACATAGCCAAAGTGGTCGTATCAGACTCTCTTCCATTGTGAAGGCAATCCAGAACAATTAAAATTTCACTCATCATTATAGCTCTGTTCTCTTTTCTGTTGCTGCTAACTTTGCTCACTGAATGACATTAACTGCAATAAACTATCTTCTGTTTATAGCAGGGGTCGGCAACCTTTCAGAAGTGGTGTGCTAAGTCTCCATTTATTCACTCAAATTTAAGGTTTCATGTGCCAGTAATACATTTTAACGTTTTTAGAAGGTCTCTTTCTATAAGTCTATAATATATAACTAAACTATTGTTGTATGTAAAGTAAATAGGGTTTTTTAAATGTTTAAGAAGCTTCATTTAAAATTAAATTAAAATGCAGAGCCCCCCGGACTGGTGGCCAGGACCCAGGCAGTGTGAGTGCCACTGAAAATCAGCTTGCGTGCCACCTTTGGCACGTGTGCCATAGGTTGTCTACCCCTGGTTTATAGCTTTGTATAATGTAAATTGGTCAGCAAGTTTCTTCTGTGCCTCTACAAAAATACTCTAAAGTAACTGTAATCTGACCCCTCCATATAAACAGAAAAAATTAAACTGTTCCACATGAGAAAAAAAAATTGTCTCCTCTTCATGCAATTTCAAAGGCTAAGAAAGTTTATAATGGAGTTAATTTTTCAACTTTCCTTGAAAAGGGCAAGAGAAAGTCAAAACGTACATTTTAATTTGGAACAAAATTTAAAATACAACAGTTTATTTGAAAGGCTATGAAATGAGTTGCAAAATACTCAAGAAAATCTTTACTGAAAATTCATTCTGAATTTTTAAGCTTCTGAAAAGATAAGTTTGCATGTCAGGCTGGTAAGGGAAACAGACAAGCCTTAAGAGATGACTGCATCCTACGTACAAACAGGCACTGTACTTCAAATGTCCACCTACTAGTAATTATAGGACAGCTATCTAGTTTTAATGCACAAACACTAACAGATTTATTCTCCCTTCCAGTATGTACACACAGCTCCAGCTGATGCCTCAATAAGTCCAATTCCTGTAAAGACATCCCAAAAGGGTCAACTTTGAAAGTCCCACAGACAAAAAAAAACAAAACAAGCATTCTGTTTAATAGGTTCACTGCTCTGCTCTTTTAACTTCATTGATCTGAAGACTGTTTCTCAGCACAAGGCAGCTTTTGTTGACAAAACAGTGAACGTGTAAACACTGCAATGTGACTTTTGGCAGCAAAAGTGCCCCATTTTGTCGCCATAATAAAACCCCAACAAGAGACTTAAGACTTTTTGTTGACAAAGTGCCAGTGTAGACACCACACTTGATTTTATCACTTTAATTGGCCTAATGGAGGTGTCCCACAATGCCCATCATGACCGCTCTGGTCAGCAGTTTGAACTCCACTGTCCTGCAGCCAGGTAAACAACCATCTGCCCCTCCCCATTAGAAGCCCCAGGAATTTTTGAAATTACATTTCCTGTTGACTTCCCATGGAGCGGTCTCATCGCATCTTCCCCAGTGACCGTGGTGGCTTATCAGAGCAAACACTCTTCCGCTTGGACCACTGCGGAGATGCTGGATCTGCTCTGTATATATGGGGAGAGGAGGCTGTGCAGTCCCAGCTGCACTTGAGCCATAGGAATGTTGTAAAAAGGGCTATGATCAGGACACACTGAAGTGTACAGCAAAGATAAAGAAGCTGAGGCAGGCGTACCATAAGGTGAGGGAGGCAAACTGTCGCTCCAGTGCTGCACCTAAGACCTGCTGGTTCTCTAAGGAGCTGGATGCTATCCTCAGTGGCGACCCCATCTCCATCGCCAAGAGCCCCATCGATACTTCAGCGGGCCTGGAGGTGGTGGAAAGAAGACCTAACCCAGAGGATGAAGTATTGATGAAGAGGTGGAGTTAGATGATGATGTGGTGCTCCCAGAGGGGTCACCCGGTGGGGCACGCAGCCAGGAACTATTCACCATTCCGGACGTATTTAGCCAGTCTGAGTAGTTACTCTCTGGAGAGCAAGAAGCAGGACAGGAGATGCCTGATAAGTGGCTGTGGTTTGTATAGTGCGGAGGTGGGTTCAGGGTATAGAAATATAAAGGCTAGCTGTGTTTCTGTGAGCTCAACATTTCTCTATGCAGCTCATCAGTATGGTGGAACAGAGTGTTCATGCACGCCGAGATCTCACGGGAATCCTCCAGTGAGATCTCTAGGAAAGTTTGATATGGAGATTCTCAGGAATCCTCTGCTGAAGGGAGGGATAGCTCAGTGGTTTGAGCATTGGCCTGCTAAACCCAGGGTTGTGAGTTCAATCCTTGAGGGGGCCATTTAGAGGTCTGGGGATTGGTCCTGCTTTGAGTAGGGGGTTGGACTAGATGATCTCCTAAGGTCCCTTCCAACCCTGATATTCTACGAAGGTTCCTGGGCAGAGCTGCTTTGTTCCTTCCTCCATTGTAGGAAACTTTCAGCAATCACTTTTGCAGGGACCAAAGCAGCACACAGGTGAGCAGCATAGGGACCAGGGCGGAAGCCACAAGCATGAAGTAGATGTACCCATGTTTCCCTGCTTACCCTCAGCAGAGAGATATCTGCTACAATGATCCCCCGCCTGTAGAAAAGTGAACGGATGATTAAAGTCATAGAGGAGCAAATGCAGATGCTGAAGTCCTTAGTAATGCTGTTTCCCACACACACACTCCACCCGCACAGTCCTTTCCACTTTCCGGGACTTCTCGGTTTCCCCTTCACTCCACCCCCTCAGACAACTTTCAAAATGACAGCTGGACCTACACACAGCTCTGAAAGTCTGCCCTTCCCTGTACCTCCTTTCCCACCAACCGTCTGTGCATGTGTTTGTGTACTGTTTCTTGGGCAATAAAAGCAAAGTTTTTGAACAGTAACTCATCTTTATTTGTTTCCTACACATTGAGATAGCAGGCACTACCAATACATACACTGGCAGTTTAATCCAGGGGAGGGATAGCTAAGTGGTTTGAGCAGTGGCCTGCTAAACGCAGGGTTGTGAGCTCAATCCTTGAGGGGGACACTTGGGGATCTGAGGCAAAAATCAGTACTTGGTCCTGCTAGTGAAGGCAGCGGGCTGGACTCAAAGACTTTTCAAGGTCCCTTCCAGTTTTAGGAGATATATGTATCTCCAATTTTTATATATTTAAAAAATCATTTGCTTACTGGAATAGAATGTCCAAAATTTCACTTCCTCGGAAAACTACATGTAATGCAATATTGCAGCACCAATCACAGAGATATACATTACTGATTCTCATTTTCAAAGTGTTGCCTCAAAGCCTCCCTGATTCGAATTGCCCCCTTCTGATAGCCCTGGTATCTGGCTGCTCAAAATCAGCAGCCAAGTGGTCTGCCTCAGCACTCCACCCCTGAGCAAACCTTTCACCCTTAGCTTCACAAAGATTATGCAATGTACAACACACAGCTATGACCATGGGAATATTATCCTCATTGAGGTCTAACCTGCCATAAAGGCATTGCCAGTGCACCTTTAATCTGTCAAAGGCACATTCCGCTGTCATCCAGTACCTACTCAGCCTGATGTTGAACTGCTCCTTACTGCTGTCCAAGTTTCCCGTGTAAGATTTCATAAACTATGGCTGTAAGGGGACACCGGGTCTTCCAGGATCACTATGGGCATTTCAATATCCTCCACTGTAATCTTCTGGTCTGGAAAGAAAGTTCCTGCTTGTAGCTTTCTGTATAGGCCAGTGTTCCCAAAGATGCATCCATCATGCACCTTCCTGGACCTCCCTCCCTCTGTGAAATCGCTCACCATTTCACGCACATTTCCCAGAGTCATGGTCCTTCATAGCAGGATGCAATAAATTGCCCTGCACCTTGCATTAACGCAACCCCAATGGTCAACTTCCCGACTCCAAATTGACTAGTGACTGACCAGTAGTAGCCTGGAGTCACCAGCTGCCACACAGCAATTGCCACGCGCTTCTCTACTGATAAGGAAGCTCTCATTCTGGTGTCCTTGCGCTGTAGTGCTACGGTGAACTCCGCACACAGTTCCAGAAAGGTGGCTTTCCACATCCAAAAGTTCTGTAACCACTGCTCGTCATCCCAGAGCTGCATGATGATACAGTCCCACCATTTAGTGCTCTAAAAGCAACATAATTCTGTCAACCATTGCATATTATGCAATTTCTAAATATGTACATCAGAAAACTTTGTTCAAAATCCAAGATTAAACAGCTAAACAAGGCTCTGCTCCTGCAGAAATTTAGATATTGGGGTTTAATTTTAGATGTAGTGAATACAATTGAGAAAACTGGGTAAATGTTTGACTACTGAAAAGTGTGGTATTTTACTTCCCAACTGAATCACTGTAAATGTGTTACTAAACTGTACGTTGTCCTTTTTTAAAAAAAATAAATAAATAATTTTAAAAGGGGCAGCAAAAGCAACCTCTTTCCCCTTCCCCATGCTAATAACCTCAAATATGATCTACCAATTAGGAAAATATGCCCTCGTTATTACAAATACAGTGGAACACCACACAATTATAGAATTTCACATTCCTGATAGGCTACATTCTTATAAACAAAAGGTGCTTTATTCATCTAATCTGTGGATGATTATACAGTACTACCAGTTTCTAATACATTTGAATATAGTGTTTTAGTTACAAGTTACATAATATACCCTTCTCTTTTACCACCTATTTTTGATCTTACATTTCAATATTTTTAAAATTCTTGTTTTCCACTTTCCTCAAGTTCCAGCTATGAGAATAATTCAAAATGTAGACAAACTAAAACAGTTTGCTAGACGTAACGTGTTAATGTTATTTTAAAAATATCCTGGTTTTCACAATGGAATAAGTATATTTATGGATAGTTATGCCCACAAAATAACAGACTATATTTGAGTAAGAAAAAATGTTAGTTTATATGCAAAGGTTAAATTTTATAACTAGAAGCTGAAAACTATTTACAATGCGTGTGACAAAACAAATAGAGGATGCCTTATATTTTAAGTTCAGGGAGTAAGTGAACAACACAGGACAAGAGCACAGTGTAGTGAAGTCCATTACAAATAATTTAAAGTAGAATCATTTGACAATACAGACCTTAATTACAAAGAAGAGTCATCTGAGATGAAAATATGAACAACATTTTAATGGACTAGAAACACCACATATTTTACACAACTGCTTCCTTGGTTCTGAACAAACTATGCTTTGTTCTTTGTGACGATAGATAACATAATATTGCTGTTAACTGGCACTTAGATGTTTTGCAGTCTGCATTTGCTCTTTAATAAAAGATTATGTTGACATAATAGCAATAACAGAAGACAAAAAAAGGATTACTAGCTATGTAAGTTTAAAAATGCACATCTATAGAACCAATACCTTGTTTTCCAAAAAAGATTTTTGTCACCACATGTTGACAAAAAATTCTACTTGAAAATTCTAGTCAATTGTCTGCACGAACTTATGCCTGGTGATTGTGGAGGACTAAATAGCCATTTTGCTGTAAAGTTAGGTTTCTTGCCTTTATTGTTGCAAAGATAGAAAAAAGTAATAATTTGGGACTTCTTGTGTTCCCTGTATTCAGAACTGCAAGAGAGAAAAATAAAGTGCACCTGCACTGAGAAGCCTGCGATCTAAAAATCTTCTCTACAACTAGACTTTTTTGCCATGATTCCCCTTACCACTACCAACACTTCAGCCACATTGGTGGTATTAATTCTTCAGCATTTACAATTAATCAAGGAACAATGTTTTGTGGTTGTTTTTCTAGCCCATCACTGTATGTCATAGTAACTAAAATTAGTCAACCAGAACTTCATAACAAAATAAATCTTTATACGCAGGTTAGTTAAGAGTTTACTACATTCAAGAAGAATGACTATAATCAAAAGTGTCCCGTGACCACACCCTGGCAGATACCATACACGACCTTCCCTTTTCCCACTATGGTAACTGTACACCAGGGGTCCGCAACCTTTCAGAAGTGGTGTGCCAAGTCTTCATTTATTCACTCTAATTTAAGGTTTTGCGTGCCAGTAATACATTTAAAAAATTTTTAGAACATCTCTTTCTATAAGTCTATAATAGACAACTAAATTATTGTTGTACATAAAGTAAATAAGGTTTTTAAAATGTTTAAGAAGCTTCATTCAAAAATTAAAATAAAATGCAAAACCCCCCGGACCAGTGGCCAGGACCCAAGCAGTGTGAGTGCCACTGAAAATCAGCTTGGGTGCCGCCTTTGGCACGCGTGCCACAGGTTGCCTACCCCTGCTGTAAACAATGCACTTGCCATTTCTGTCATTTTAACCATTGCGTCCCATATGCATCCTCCAACTAAGGCTAGATGAGACAGTGCTCAAACTGCAGGCAGCCAGCTGGAGCCCTGCCTACACCAGTCCTCCCACCCTTGCTATCACTGGACTCAAGACCCATTTGTAAATGTTGATGGCCTGTTGTGACCCAGTAAATAGTCTGGGAACAGAGGCCCTAGGATGATTTCAGTCGGATTCTGCCCAGAACTCACTTCACAGTGGCGGCTCATGCAGCTCCTGTGCTGTGGGGCTGGCTGGATTTGGCTCAGCTCTCTGCTCCGGGTGTCGCAAACCTCTGCGGTTCCAATGGTGCTCAAGTTTGTCCTTGCCCCCATGACTGAACCAAATTGCTATAAGTGGAGTGGAACTCGGCTCATGGAGTTGCAGTGCCACTCACTCAAATTTGGCCTACTCCTGTCATCATGATGTCTGGGTTAAACCTGAGTGGCATTGGGGTCCCAGAGGTTGCAGTGCCTGGAACAGGGAAGCAAGCTCAGCCAGTCCCATGGGACAGGAGCTATAGGAGCTGCTATGCAACCCTTTGAAACATTCTGAAGACACTATTGTGGGTTCCGATGCACAGATTGAAAAACCCTGTCCTAGACAGAAAAGCCAGGACACACAGAGATATCCCAGGGATGGAGCTGCCTTAGAGGAGGGGTTAGTTATTAATTCCCTTCCTACGGCCATCACAGAAAAAAAAAATCAGGAAGGGAACTAAGTGAATAGTGTAAAGTGTTGTTTTGAGTTCAGACAAATAGCTTCTTTGCTCCTGCTATTGAACACTTAGGGTACGTCTATACTACCCGGCAGATCAGCGGGTAGTAATCGATCTATCGGGGATTGATTTATCGCATCTCGTCTAGATGCGACAAATCGATCCGTGAATCGACACCTGTACTCCACCTCGGCAGGAGTAGTAAGCAGCGTCGACAGGGGAGCCGCGGCAGTCGACTCGCTACCGTGAGGACGGCCAGGTAAGTTGAACTAAGATACTTTGACTTCAGCTATGCAAATAGCGTGGCTGAAGTAGCGTACAGGTCTGTCACATCTTACGCGCATTTAACATGAGCAATTTCAGCTTTATGCGGTCAGCAAAAACAAAACGAAGAAAAATAACAATTTTAATATTCTACCTGTAGTGCGGGCGATTCTGCCCGCCATTACACTCAATGTAATTTTGACTATATGCGATTTTCGCTTTATGCGCTGACTGCGGAACATAACCCCAGCGTAAGATGCAACAGACCTGTATCTTAGATCAATCCCTCCCCTTAGTGTAGACCAGCCCTCAGACAAATAGCAGCAGAGTGAAACTAACAAGAGCCTGACAGCTTTCAATGCTACAACTGATAACTTTCTTGGCAGCAGTAACACTGAAGAATCATGTCTTCCACACCATGCATGAGGTTATGAAGTCATTCACAAAAGTCGAGCACCCAAAACAATATTGCTGCAGAAATGGTGGAATCATGAATCAGCTTCTTTTTTCTACTCCAGAACCTCCTGGCTGCTGTAAAGAAACCAGTAAGTCCTTCTTTCTTCCGACAGGTAGACAGAGCTTTAGATGTATAAAACACCTACTAACCACAGGCTGATATGAAAAATAGTCCCTGGACACTTCTTTGGAGCTTTACACCTGCTAGGTATCCCAGCACCTTCCCTCTTCCTACCAGCCAAGTGGTGGGAAGACTACAGACTTCTCACTTGGGTTGCTCTCATTGAAACCCTACTTATTCCCCCATCTTTTATATTTACTTGTGGCAAACAGGTTTAATCTTCTGGTTACCATGTCTGATACAGGTTTTTCTTCTTTTGGTGGGGGAGGCGTTTGTTTTTTTAAAAGAGTCCTACCTTATAGCTAAAGAAAGTGATATACCACGAATTTTCTTAGCTAGCTGAAGTAAAAATAAGATTAAGTAACCTGAATAAGCAAGTTAAACAATTCCCATAAAACACATTCATTTCATTCTCTTGTTTTGAGAACATTAACATTTCATGAATGAATGGGGTCTGCAACTATTTGAAATGAAACTGTACGTAAATGGTTGTTCATTAACAATAGGCTGTCCATTAACAAGACTTTTTTACAACTCATTACTGCAGCATCTTAAGTCTTGCAAATGTAAAGCTATTGACATTTTTTCCCCAAACCTTATCAAATTCAAGCCAATGTCAATGCAGATACCACACGTCAATACTGCCATTACAACTGAATGCCTGCACATTCAAATTCCTCAATACTGATGATTCATCAGTGAACATGCTTTTGTTGGTATTTTTATGGTCCAATCACTGGATGCAGTAATATCTGAAATCAGAACTACATTTTCATACCAAAATAAGTAGTTATAAACACTTATGCTTTCACGTTACATTATTTACATTCACTAAAGCTAACAGCAAATGCTACAACTTTCAGTGCGAGTGATTACAATCAAATGCTTTCTCTAAAATAAAGTGGTTCTTTAAACCTGAACAGTATAATCTTGAAATCAATTTTCCCATTTCACTCACAGCATTACCTTCTTTTCTCCTCCTCTCTCTCCCTCCCTCCTCCCGCATGACTTCTGTTCATTCCTTAGAACACAGTCTCAATGAAAAAGTTTCCTAACATGGTCTGCTTTAAAACTACACATCCACAAACATAAATATTGATTTGCCAGATAAGGCTTGGAAAGTTTACCAAAAACCTACTAGCATTGCCTAGAAAACCTAATGTATTAGCCACATGTCATTACCAAAGAGGAAAGCTCTCAAAAGAGGTTTACAGAGGAAGCACCCAGGTGGAAAGCCCTGTCTCTCCCATTTTCTGGATATCAGGAGAAAGTGGGTGTTGTGTTTCCCACTAGCAAGGTTGCTCCCAGACCTTGCTGGTCCACCTATAGGGCAACCTTTCCCACAGCCATTAAGTCTTCAAAAAATTGCTTGCAATTTTAGTGGTAGTATCACCATTTAAATTTCACAATATATTTAATTACATAAAAAATACATTAAGGTTGCACAGGCAAGCTCTCAGAAGTTAGGAAATGCCAGACTTAAGGTTGCATGTACAATCTTATTTTGCTCCCTTGTGCATATGCATGATAGATTTCAATTACATGGTCATGTACTATTTCTTCCACAGGACGCCTTCTTCTAGGGTGACCAGACAGCAAATGTGAAAAATAGGAATGCGGGTGGGGGGATAATAGGAGCCATTGTAAGAAAAAAAGATCCAAAAATCGGGACCGTCCCTACAAAAATCGGGACATCTGGTCACCATACCTTCTTCATTCAGTGAATCAGCAGTTATTCAGTATTTCTTTTTTTCCCCTCCACATTCAATGTGTGGGCCCAGGTCATAGTTAATTTATCTTCATAACACTCCTGTGAGATTAGGTGGTATTATCTCAGTTTTACAGCCATGAAATGGAAGCACAGAGATTAAGGCCAAAACTGTCAGTAGCCTCCACTAATTTTGGATGCTCGGTTTAGAGACATATAGGGTCTGATTTTTCAGACTATTTCTTTTTATAGCATTTTATATGTTCAAAGTACTGCTTTAATTAACTTAATTGCAACTGTGAGTGTTCATCACCTCTGCAAATCTGGCACCGTATGTCCAGAAAACATGGAATACGCTATTGTGGCCAATTGTGAACATTTTGATTTAGTGACTTGCTAGCATCACTTAGGAACTCTGTGGCAGAGGCACGGATAGAATCCAGTTCTACAGTGACATTCAACTGTCTTCACCATGAGAAAAATCCTCTCTCTTCCTGCAATTCCATCTCATTCACTACACACCTTCCAATTTCTGTAACGAATGAAGCAGAGGTCATACAGACAACAGCCTCCCTCACTTGTTCATCCCCAAAGCTCAGTCCATCCTATGCAAAGAATAAGGCAGGAGTCCCATGAAATAAAATAGTACGATTATATAATTGAAGACTATCATAATGCAAATGCACCCGGGGAGGGGGTCAAATTAAGGCAGCAGAGTGCAGAATTTATCTTACTAGTGGTGGTGAACAATGCAGAAAGAAAATAGCTTGACTTTCAGACCCCAGGTGGAGTTTACAGAACTAGCAGTTAGGAAAAGACATTTTTTTAATAATTCAGGTCTTTTCTGCACAGGATGACAGATTGTATATGCTACAAAATTAAATCATTACTGTGTGTTGTTGTGAGCTACTGGTTGGCTGAACAAGTATTGTGGACAGGTAAAATGAAAGCTTAAATAAGAACAACCCATGTTTAGTAAAAACACTGCTTCAGTTAAAAAAGCCATAGTTATTGAAGCAGTATTGACCACTGTTGAACGGTGCCTGAAAATTGCAGCTAAAACATGTTCAGCACTAGCTCATCTGTATTTTCTAACACAAATAAGCACAGTCATGACTGGAGAACTAGTGGAAGTGTGGCATCAAGAAAGGAGGAGGAAATTTTTAGTCCAACTGTTTAATATTGTTTTACATTTGTTTTTGTTAACATCTATTTAGCTTCAATGACTTCCAAATGTTTTGGATAAAAACATCTTTATTAAAGACGCTATACTATTCAAAGTGAGAGCGCTCAAGCACCTTCTCCCTTAGACCTCAAACTTTGCACCAGGGCTTTGGCTGAGCAACAGGTTTTTGCCTGGACCAGAGCCAGAGCACAGCTCCAAAGCCCTGCTTTGCACCCTGAAATCAAGACTTCCACTACTCCCCTGACAAGGATAAAAACAGCACCCTCCAAGAGCCTACTTTACTCTTATAGAAGGACCCATGTACTGGTGGTCCACTAGAGAGCAGAATTTTCACCTATGGCAATGGTTCCCACACTTTTTACTATGGCAACTCACTGTCTTTTCCAGCAACTTAGCCAGGGTCCACATTCATGGAGGGCACAAATCATAGGTCAGAATCCTTCTCCTCCTGCACCACCACTGCCTTATATAGCCCACCAAGGGGCACCAACCACCCACAAAGCATTCGCTGCCCTGGGACTGCAACCCCAAATCCCAGCCCTGTGAGGGAAGTCTCTGTTTATACCAAGCAGAGGTTCCAGTCTCCCACACAATAAATCAGAATACTCTGAAACCAAAGGGCTACTTTCTCACAGAGCAATCCCTGCCAACTAGAGGAGGCAAAATACACAACAAACAAGAGATCAGCCTTTACACTGTGAGCTACAGAAACAGAAATAAAGAAAAAACTTCACTTAAGGTTTCCTCAACAGTAATCTAACCTTGACAGCAGAAAATATTGAACAGGGGAGGGGAAGGGCAAGGTGCCAAAGAAAATGTTAAGAAGCAAGGAGTCTACTCTCCTTCTACAGTTGATACAGGAAAATTATGAACAGGATCAGCCAGCCAGCCTCCTATCATAGAATGATGTCAAAAGAGATTGCCTCTTTCCTGTTCCTTCTTCTGTTAGAAGATTTATACCCACTGAGAAGAAAGAAACATTAGAGAAACAGACGTCAGAAAACAACAATGAACAAAAACAGATGCCATTTCTAACTCTAATGAATATTATATTACCAGTTGGACTAAAGTTTAAAAAAAATGGATTATGCTTGCAAGCTTAATAGTTAAGAAAATTTTCAATTATATGTTCCGATGGGGATCAATGAGCATCTCTTGCACAACTCTGCACATTTAAATATACATTAGAAACTAAACTAGTAATTAATTTTCCTGAAGCCCGCTAAATACACAGATTGCACACATTTGGATTTTATCATACTTAAGCAACTTTCCAAAGTAGAAAATGCAAATAAAGGTCAGCAATATGTATGGCAGCAAATTATTTCAAATTTAAAATAAAGCCACAAATCTGAATTTGTTTATTTTTTTAAACAAAAATAGTGCAATACCTACAGCAGGATGAAACAACTCATCAATAATAAATTGCAATAGGTGAAAAAGCAAGATATCCAATCTCATTTGTGTACTCCAAAGGGCTAAATTAAGTACTCACTAACTTTTTAAAAAGCACAGTCAATTATACAATTTTGAAGTAGTTAGCTTTCATTCACAGTACCTTCGGGCCAAGTACATCAGAAAGAACAGGTTCCCTTTAAGGGTTTATTGTGGAATATAATCTTTAAAAGATTAGAAAACAGAAAGAGGCTTTTGATATTTATATTGGAATGACCATTATATTCCACGTTATGAGCTCCTCAGCTCATGAAACTTCCTTAAGTGTTTGGAAAGCTCCAAGCACATAATGGGCAGTACCACAAAAATAACTTCAGCTACACAAAATGATGAGACTGCACAATCTTAGATGACAATGGTGGGGGTTTGGTAGGTTTTTGGGGAAATAAATCAATAATTTAATTTAAAAAAGCACACAATTCTCCCTACTCTCTGGGGTTTTCATTGGGCCAATGCAGCCATATCACTCCCACAACCTGGTTGCCTTCAGATAGACGTGCTATATCTCCAAAATGCCAGGAGCTCAACCAATTGTCTTTTGAGGGCCTGAAAGGGATTTTTCCCTGCATGTAGTATTTGTAATGAGCTCTATGAGTATTTTCACCTTTTTAATTTTGGCATCCAGGCCTGGTTTGGGCTCTAGAGCTAAACTGTTTCACTCATTCTCCTATTTTTTATACGGCAGAAGATGGGAGAAAGGCAGGGTTCTGGCATCCAGACTAAAATACACTGAAGCCACTGCAGCCAGTGAAAATCTGGACTGGAAGAACCCTGGGAGGTAGGGGTAGGTTGTTTTGTTGTTATTGGGGGGGACGGGACATGTGGGGGTTCAAGAGAGCACACTCTTCAATCAGTTAAATTACAGTTCAAGTTAAAATAAAATTGTGGCCTCTGCATTTAACCAGACAGTTGTCTTATTGTCTCCATGTCCACATCAAAGTTAGGATTGCAAAACTAGAGGCAAAACCAGCCATGTCTTTGCTACACCATTTTCACTTCCCAAGTCAGATATTGTGGAGTTGATGGTTTGGGCTTCCACACAAGAAGAAGATTTCTAGATGGACAGGCCCTTGCGACAAACATAAGTAGCATCATTGAAGGAGGCAATTTCCTGGTCCCAGTTGTCAGGTAAGTCCTACATCCACGACATTTACAACTGGAAAGGGTTAGAGAAGGAAAACAACTGCTCACAAACAAAGGGATGAAATGTGAGGACCAGAAATCAATCTTATGTTAATCTTAAATTTTGTTGCAGAGATGCACGAGGACAAAAAAAAAAAGTATGAGTTGTGCCAGCCAAAACACACTTGCACAATATGGTCGCTATTTTCTCCATATAGGCTGAACTGTTCAGGAGCAAGTTAGTTTAGAAATATGTTTCAGTACTGGTGACTAACATTATCCCATCATGTGCATAGGAAACTTACAGGAGCCTCCTATAAATCACTCATACACATTTTACCATATTAATTCATTTTGATGTAGTATAACTATTAGAGTTAAACAATTAAATAAACACTGCATTATACTATATTTCTACCTGTTTGTGCATTTTACAAAGGCTGAATAGTTTCGTCTGTGCATTTCCCAACACCCTACAACTCTCCTTGATGCATCAGGCTTAATTATTATGCACAGTTCAGGCAAGTCAACTCTGGACTGCATTGTAACAACTGTAGAACTTTAAAGTTGACTAGCCAATACTTGGCTGACAAATACTGAGGAACCAGACATAAAAATAAATTAATGTTCTAATGTAAACATCATGAAGCTGCTGTTAACAGGATTTGTTTTTTTAAGATAAGAATCTAGCCCAAAACACAGAATATTTTATTAAATTATATAACCACTTAAATGAAAACACACATCACTTTGCAGTTTTAACAGAAATGGCACTTAACATAAAAGCAGTTCTTTACCTAAGGGACATCATTAGAGTGGACCTATTTTAAACAAACTAATCTCTGTTCAAGATTTATTAACAGTAACTATTACTCTTTACAGCGTGAGCATATATACCTGTGTACGCACTGTGCCAAACCCACACTGCCGCATCTCAAGAGCAGACACTCCACGTAGATTTTGCAACTCACTTACTAACAAAGGTATACCACATCATATTTTGCAGAAAGCAAAAGCTTTCCCATACATCTGTAATTGTTCAATTATTACAGCACACTAACAGTTTGAGACTCAAAGCAGCTCTCATTGTTTTGTTTCTACCAGACTTTAGTCTTAATTTTAAATACAGAAAAATACATCTGCACTATAATCGCATCTCTTTGTATGACATGATAATTTTGAAGAACATTAGTTAAAATACAACAGTATACCCATAAAAATCTATACACAAGTCAAATTATAGTAGTTTCTCATGCAAAATTGTTAAATTCCCTTAGCATAATACTGATGCTAGTTTATCTACCATACTACTTTAATGCCATAAAAGAGAACTTAAAGTACACAAAAACAGTTCACAGCATAGTGTGGACTTTTGTTGTTGTTTAAATAAAAAAATTTAAATAATTTATGAAGAATGTACTATGAAAGAATTTGTAAAAAAATAAAGGATTTATTTTCAGCACAGACATAACATTTTTATGTATATGTATTTATATGAATTATACACAAAAATAAAACAGTCAGCTAAGAATACTTCTCTACTTTTCTTTCTAGACCCTTTTCCAAATCACCAATTTATCGGTTTTCATCTATTGCACTCAAATGAAAAATTAAACAGGATAAAAAAATTAAAGACAGAAAATCATAATGAGGAGTTTAAAAGGAGGAGAAGCTCTAAGAGGCCACACTAATAGAACAGAGATTAATGGAAAAGAGAGGCTAGATACAAGAGTGAAGAAAAAAATGAGAAGAAATTCATATTCTGTTACATATCTATTTACAGATTCAGATGGTATGTTTGGCATGCATAGTTCTCTCAGTACTTTTGAGGGGCAACTGTTAAATAATGGGAAGTCAATCCACACAAAATTCCCTTAGCTCACCAAACGAAGATTCCTTGGAACCATTATACCATCTCAGAACAATTTTGTTATCGTTCTCAAAAATATTTAGTGGTCTGGTGATTTTTCTTGAGTACAGAAAAGAGATGCTGCATATTCTTGTTTTGTAACCTTCTTTAAAATAGTTAAACAATCCTACTTCAATTATATTTTGGGGAGGTGGGGGGAGTAAGGATATGTCTACACTGCAATTAAAAATCCATGGCTGGCCCATGCCAGCTGACTGTAGCTCATGGGGCTCATGCTAAGGGACTATTTAACTGCAGTGTAGATGCTTCGGCTCAGGCTGGTACCTGAGCTCTCAGAGCCTTTCACTTCAGAGGGTCCTAGAGCCAAGGATCTAGCCTGAAGTCTACTCTACACCACAGTCAAACAGCCTCTTAGCCCGCACCCCTTAGCCCAGGTCAGCTAGCACGGGCCAGCCGCAGGTGTCTAACCTAGGAAATTGACTACCTCCTAGTTACCCATTACACACACACACACACACACACACACACACACACACACACACACACACGAGACAGCAGTGATCAAGTGACCTACTTTAATAAAAGTTCAGGGAACAGAACAGTCTCCACAATTAGTTAGGTCAAACCCAGCCGACATAGTAGTAACTAAAATTTATTGCCACATGATGGCTATTCAGTGGCCTATGCCCAATGACCTGATTTTCTCAGTCTAGTTCCTAAATGAACACCTACAAAAACAAAGCACCAGTACTAACAGGCCCACTGCAGGAAGTTTCTGCAGAGAAGCCAAGGAATGACGATCTAAACTCAACTACCTTCTCATTCCAGAAAGCAATCCCTCCAAAACAGATCTGTAGGGCAGCATGAAGAAACCAGTGCCAATTCCAATTCATAGGGTCAGAGTTTAAGGCCAAAAGAGAAAACTTGACCATCTAATCTAATCTCCTGTATGTCACAGGTCACCAACACCACCTACCACCCACACACTAAACCAAACAACTGAAATTAGACCAAAGTATTACATCCCAAAGGAGACCAGACATACATGTCATAAGCAGATAACAGGAGTGACCAAGGAACACCAATGCCTGAGACCCTTGCAATGGCAGGGAAATAAGTAAGATATACCCAGAAATCTAGGCAAGTGACCCTCACCCACACACTGCAGAGGAAGGTAAAAATATAAGGTCACTGCCAATCTGACCCCAATCCCACATATGGTCATCAGTTAGACTCTGAGCATGTGAGTAAGAACCAGTCAGCCAAGCACCTGAGAGAGAATAGTTTGGTGCCACGTCAGACCACTGGCGCACACCATTCAGTGTCCCATATCCAGCCATGACCATCTCTGATGCTTCAGAAGAATGAGATCAAAAGGGGGAAAAAAATTGTTAATCTCTTTCTGACCCTACAGGTGGCTGGCTAAAGCCCTAAGCATGAACTAGCCCTTAGGAATATAACACATACCAATGTTGATTATAAAATAAAATATTTTGGTCTTCAGGACAGTCAGACCAGCACATTTCTCACACACTGAATTTGCTGACATCTGTACTGTGTTTATTAAAAAGAGCTCCCCTAAGCAATGGCAAAAAGAACGAGGAGTACTTGTGGCACCTTAGAGACTAACAAATGTATCTGAGCATAAGCTTTCGATGAAGTGGGTTTTAGCCCACAAAAGCTTATGCTCAAATTTGTTACTCTCTAAGGGGTCACAAGGACTCCTCATTCTGTTTGCTGATACAGACTAACACGGCTACCACTCTGAAACCTAAGTAATAGGTTATCCAGAAGCATGTATACAATAGCTCTAAATACAACATCAAATGTCTCTCACTCTGAGATCTTCATATAATAGGTTTACTCTCTTCCTAATTTAGAGTAAGTTTAGGCTAGTTTGTTCATTCGTACTGTTTCATGACTGTTCATTTCCTCCTTAGCAGGAAGAAAGTTCAGTAAACTGCTTAGCATCTCAAACAGTAAACAAGGATTTCGTCAGAGCACATCAGACAACCTGACCAATATCCCCAGCAAGTCTCTATAGAAAACTCATGTTTCTGGCTTCTGCATAATTCCTTCATGTAATAACCTCAACTTGTTTGCTTATGCTCTTATTGGCATAACCAATAAGCTGTTTTTTTAAAAATTGAATTTATTTGTGAAAGGTCCTGGATCAACAGCCCTGAAGACTAGAGGTTTCTGTTTTCCCATAGCTGGGCAGCAATAGTGCCAGTTTCTCCACAGTATTCCAACCACGACTTGGGGGGGACCACACATCTCCATACCCATTCAGTCTTTGCTGTCTCTGAAGAGATGGCAAACAAGTATGACAGTTTGGGGTTTGTGTAATACATATACCTGCCAACTAGGAATTAAACAAAGGCGAATTTATTTCACATAGGCAGGGTCCTGTGTATTAAACACCTGTGGAATTTGCCACTGAAATCATTCCTTGCTCCAAATAGTGCTCCAGAGTCTCAATTTTCATTTTTTTTTAATGTTTCTGCCCCAGTGGTTGTGCAGACAACACTGAAAAGAGGAACAGAACAAACTGATGCAGTGATGTTTTCAGAGTGTGCAAGCAATCTGAAACAGCCATGAGAGATTTGAGCTGCCTCGTTTGTTTAGGTTAACTCCGAAACCTAAAGATGATAACCTGCAACATACTGAAAGTGTGGCTGGTGTAAAATAAACTGAATATCAAAAGAGGTACTACTGAACTAATTGTATTATTCATGTTAATAATTCAATCCTATATATTAAGTTTACCTGGAGATATCACAGAATTGAGATTTTTTCCAACATACACATACAATGTACATTGCTGCAAGATCTATATCCCTTACTTGCTAAGAAGTACACTGTGCCTTGTGTACAGGCAACATGAAATGCAAAGACTCATATTTTTCTGTACCTGCTCACTTTTAAACCCTAATATCTACCTTTCAGAGCAGTTAATATTCAGTCCTAATTATTCTTTTGTCCAGTATTTTTTACAATATTCTGAACTGAAACCCCTTTCACAAAGGTAGCCAAAACCTACCCAGCAATTGAAGCTGGTGTTTGTTACTCTTACGTTGTCAAGGTATTGTTAATCCTCTTTTTAGTAGGGGTAATGTTTGGAAGAGGGAATTCTGGCCTTAAAATAGAGTATTCTCTAAGTAAGATTTCAGCAGCAGTATCTTGTAATAGTCTTCAAAGTTAGACACAACATGGTATATTATGTATTTTCTAGACTTAAAGGATACTGATCTGATTTCCCTTAATCAACGTGTGGTTATTTGCATGTTAATTCTGTTTGCATGCCAATAAAAATCAAATTACACTTCAAGTTCTGGGTCCCTCAAGATGCTCTCCAGAATGCCACTTTTCTCACCTCTGCACAGCAAGTAGCTGTTTTTCACTTACTGCAGAACAGAGTAGTGGGGGAGCAGACAATATCAGACAAGGTCCAATCTGGAACAGAAAAGTATCATTCACTTTTGATGTCATTACACAGATACCAGATCCACCCAACACGCTATATGCCAAGATACTGCTACCTCCTTCTCAGTCTCTCTCTCACCAATGCAGGATCCTGATGAGAGAAGACATAGAACTAATACCCATTACAAAAATTCCTTCCACAACAGTAATTCTCAGACAAGCATGTACAGAATATTTGTATGTCTGAGAACTCTGGCATATGTCTTCTGTAATAATACTCACATCCTCCATATTTATATTTACTTCATTAGTAAGCCCTCTCCAAGTTTTATGAAATTCCTCAACAATAAGCAATCTTGCAGTATTTCACTCAAATTACACTATTTTCATTTAGCTGAAAAACAAATTTTTCAAGGACAAAATGCTTCTGAAAAAATATTGCCATACTGTAACAGCTTTGGTCCTTCATTGTAACAGCTACTTTCAGAGAACTACAAGAAAGGTACACTAACTTGCTACCCCTAAAATCTATTAATTTTCCCATATCTTTCATCATCTGCACATAACATTCCTTCTTCACTGAGAATAATGGACAATAGGACTTCAAATATTCACAGTAGCACATTTCCCCCCCTCCCCCAAGTCTTTGTTTTGGTCTTCAGGGCTATTTTAAAACTGAACATCTACAATTAGTCTTTAAAATCAAAGTCTGAACTACAGCCTTTTAGTTTCAAAGTGAGAGAGACTTCTTTTCAAGATGATATGCTGCTACTTCAGAAAAAAAATACAAAGGAAAAAATACAAAGGAAAGAACAAATAGGGACACCATTTAGCTATGAAAATCCCATTGGGGAACAGGATCATTTTGCCCCCTTTAGCACAGACTACAAAAGACATTATGTGGTACATTTACAAAACAAAACAAAAATCTTCCAACTTACTACTACTACTTTTCTATTTTTAAAAATACCTGTAAACACTAAAATGAACAAGGAACTTGGCTATGAGATATACACAACTCTAGTATGTCTACACTTTACATATTTTAATTATTTTAATCAGTGTCAATAGATGTCTATCATAGACCTTCTAACACAGTATAGATTATACTATATTAAAATCATATATAATTACTACAAGTATTTATTAGATGCCCATCACTAGTGCACCTGGGTGCCTTCTGAGTCAAAAATATATTGCAAACCAAGTTTCCTTGCTTTCCACCCATGATGACAGTTGGTTCAAACACTGATGGACTAGATGATTCTTGAGAAAACATAAGTTTATCCTTCTGAAAATACAAAAATGAACTTGCTTTGAGAGCACTCTTCTCTAATGATTTGTCCAATGAAAAAGTGAAATTAAAGAGAGACTGTTCATCATTACTATTGCTGTTCAGAACGCTTTGGACAGCAGTGAAACTGCCATTCATCGACTCACTTTCATTCAAGGAATGTTATGTGCTCAGGCTATGTTTGGGAACAGCACACCTTCAGACTATATTGACCACTGTTTATATATTCTGTGAAGAGATGGTAAAAATATATATTTTAACCTCACTCTAAAAAAACCACAACTGCATTACCACCTAGTCATCTGGTCCTTCACTTCTTTTGTGAGGAAGTTTCCTGTAAAGTCAACTGGAATTTTACCTGGGCAGGAACAGCTGAATCAGGCTAAGACATTATGCTAAAGAGGCACCCATCACTCATCCATAGTTAAGGGCATAACCAGAATTCCATTATAATTACAAGAATACACACACACACACCTTCTTAGATGAAGCTATTGACCAGAATTTGTATAGTAGATTTTTATCATATTTCTAAATATTTCTATATTGTAGGTTCAGAATTATTTTTACATGACAAAGAGTCCCCAATTTTCACATTGTAAAAAAGTTCCCAATAATTTATTAGTCATTTACTGTACATCTGAACATTGATTTATTGTAAACTTTTTGAAGATTCATGAACACGAATTCATTTTCATTTTTACACATGTACATTTCCCAAAAGTCTGAAATGAGAAAGTTATAGAATTATATTTTTCAGTTATGCAGTTATACAACTGGCATTTTTGACAAGAGCATATGACATGACAACACACACACATTCTGCAGAATACAAGCTTTCTTTTAAAAAAAGCAAATTTCCATCACCTATAGTTGAGTAAGTAGCATTAATCAGTTCACATTCAGGATGTCTGAAACAGTATGAAACACAGGGTAGACAAAATGGGTAGGTGACAAGAACTTTTGACTTCTAGAACTTCAAATGACAAATGGTCCTCCACTTCCCATTTCAATGTTATTAACATGCAATATTATAAATACTTTTTTAAAACCTAGAATATTAAAACAAAAATTAAATTATAGTAAAAATTCATGGTCATGATACAAACTAAAGAATACATATGGTTTTCATACTCACCTTCCATTTTCAAAGACTATTTCTACTCCCTTGCCATGAATTAACATTAGTTCTAGATGATTAAAAATCATTAACAGAACTTTTCTTCAGCTAGTAACGTACCAAAATGGGAATGTCTTCTATAGGAAAAAGAGTTCCCCAGTACAACCAAGAGAAAATAAAAATTACTTTCATGTTTGCAATATTTTTCTCTCAGGGACAAGATACTATATATTATTACAGAAAATGATTTATCTTATTAAAAGTAATTTTAAGTTCTTACAATGACTGTTCAGTGTATGTATGATGGCTTTAAGAGCTATCAACTGAACAGAGAGTTGCACTTTTACCCTAGAAAAGTGAGTTATGAAAACCTAAATTATAGGGACCAAGCCATTGGTAAAATGAGCAGAGATCACTTACCAATAATTCACCTGAGCAGACAGCTTTTAAGAGTTCTGGAAGTTGAGAACAGTAGTTGTTACAACCAGTTCATCCACTGGATTTTATAATAGGCTTAGAAGACTACCTTTTCTGAAAAAGGATTTAAAGCTATTCTAAGCAGATGAATAAATGTACTTGCTAGGTAACGTTTGGTACAGAAGCCTACATACACTTTTTTTTTTTTTAAACAGATTCATAACAAATATCAAGAGCTGATGTTTGTCAATGGAGGAAAAAAACATACAAAAGTGTGCTGCAGTAAGCATTATGCCATTTACTTGTATCAAGCTTCAATCTTATTCCCACAGTGAGCAAAAAAATATTAAACAGATTATGATTTTTCTCCACTGCTAGTTCTATCAGCAGACAGGCATGAAAACTGGTTATTTCTTCTGCCCAGAACTGATTTTTCCACTACTACTACAAATTTATCATTCCAGCATGAGTCTTGATACTGAGATTCCAATTGCTGTCTCAGTAATACAATGGTACTACAACAACCTTTTTGTGCTGCAGTTCTCTCTTCTCCTGTCCCATCATCACTCCGGTCTTGTTTTCTCTCCCTTTTTACTCAGATTTTCCTTCTACTGGTTGTTCACTCACTCCCCTTGCTCACCAGAAGGTTTCATGCTGTTTGGAGGGATGGGAGTGTTCATTGCTACTTCTGTGGGTAGGGACACATGCTCCCAAATCTGAGATGCAAGTTGAGATAGCAAACATAAAAAGCTTGGGCTGATGAGCTGCTTCCTGGGCTTGTAGCCTGGTAAATACAAACTGCTCGCTCCTGAGGCCACCTATATTAGAGATCAGTGCAAGAGCAGGAAGGGAAGGTGGGTTTCAAAAGTTCCTTACTGCTAACTTTAAATGTGTCTGAGTCTACTGACAGCTCCTCTGTCATGCTGCTGCTGCTCATAGCTTTAACAAGAAGAAAAGTAAAGTTCACTGCTGCTACTGAGGGCCCTATGGGAAGCAGTGAAACTGTCAGGAATCATGTTAATTTCATACTGCTGCAGCTTGGAGAAAACTATCAGTAGAGGAAGGAACTGGACCACTACTCATAGGGGAGGACCACACCAAAAGACAAATTGGCAGAATAACTGAATCTCAACCTCCTCACAGCAGTCAGGAAGATCTGAAGGACAGATGAGGCAAAAGAAAGGCTCTTTCTCCCTTCCAGAAGATATGAAGGCATAGAGTTTCAAGTTTATAAGACACCTAATAGCCATGTTGATAGTGGCTGATGCTGAAGATAAAACCCCAAAGCAGTGTCCAGGGCAGGGCCAGCTTTAGGCACTGTAGGGCCTGATTTCAAAGAGCTGCTGCCGAAGACAGCGGCAGGACTTCGGCGGCAGCTCAACTGGCTGCCGGTGCCTTCGGCGGCACGTCAGTGGAGGGGCTGGCCCGATTCGCGGGAATCGGGTGAATCGCCCTAAAGCCGGCCCTGGTCCAGGGACTGCACTCACCAACTAGGAACAACATGCCAGGAAGGAATTAGACTTTTCAGCAGACTGCTGTCTCAAGATCCCACTAGTGATTTTATATTTGTTCTAGTTTATCCCCCCAAAAAGGCTGCTTCTTTCCCATTCCAATTCCAACCTCCACTTCTACTCTGAACAAATCCCTTCAACTCTGCTCTCCTCACTACACACACACACACACACTAACCCATCCAAGCATTTTCCTATCATATTTTCCACATGTGGACCTCATGCCTCTCCAGTCTCCAGCCCATTCATAGCAATGACTTTTGCCTCTCTGTACCATCTCTTCCATACTCTCTTTTCTTGTGCTCTGATGACTCAATTGCTGATTCCTCCTGCTCCACAATCTCCATCACCCTGGACCTCTTCAAAAATCTATCGGGCCCCCACTCTTGTCTTCCTGCCTTCCAACTCTCTTTCACATGCCAGTGGAACCCTCAGGGAAAAGTACCACAACCATGCTCCGCTACAAATTCATTCTCTCTTTCACTTCCATCAACTTCCTGGTCAACCAACACTAACTTCCCCTCTTCACTAATTCACACCCACAATCCCAACCCCTGGTAGACCACTTCTAGCTCCCTCCTCCTCTATGCAAGACCCTGTTGATATTTTGAGTAGTCTTCTCAATCCACCATCCAAGTTGAGGCCCCATCATATGGGATGCTACATAAATTCTCTATCTTTCTGAGCACTTCCCCCAGGCCCCTGATACCAGCCTCAGCCCCCTGTTTGTTCATGGTTCCTAGAAAAACCTTCCCATGTTCTTCCATGCTGACTATTAAGCATTGAACACTCTCCTTGAACTAGTCTAATGAAGTATTTGATGTAGAGGAGTGATTTTAAGACAAACTTCCTCCTATGATTCTTACAGGAAATGACAATGTGAAATAAAGGGCAAGTGTGGGTCATTATAAGCAGAGTAGACATTTATAATTAAGGTTGTTCTAACATTTTCCATGAAAACTTGGTTTTCACTTCTAGTTTTGTCAAACTAACCATTCAGGAGGGAAAAAAAAGTTTTGCATGCTTGGTCTCTATCTCAGGTTGATTTTGGGGGGGGAGGCTTTGAGCAAGAGTGGTTTAGTCATTTCCAAGAGCAATGTTAGTGAAAAATAGGGAGTTTTGACAATTTTTTTTAAAACAAAACTTTTGGTGTCCTGAGAGGTTTGAAGTAGGAAGCCGAAATCTGGCAGGCAGACAGCGTTGAGATGCAATGTTTCCTATAAAATTATGTTCAAATTTGGCCATGTTGTAAGCCAGACGAAAATCACCATTTTGTGTATGCCATAGAATTTAGACAGTAATTCTTCATTTTGAGTATTCCAACTATGCAGAGCATACTCCCAGACCACACAGCCTCCATCTCCAACAAATGCAGTTACAGTTCAAGCTGGAATGATGGTGGCAACATTCCTTCAGAGTATCCTAAGGGAATTTTCATATACCAAGCTAGGAAATAGGAGGAGCATGAGTTCTAACCTTCTCTTCCACTCACAGACTCGTAGACTTTAAGGTCAGAAGGGACCATTATGATCTTGTAGTCTGACCTCCTGCACAATGCAGGCCACGGAATCTTACCCACCCACTCTTGTTACAAACCCCTGACCTATGTCTGAGCTATTGAAGTCCTCAACTTGTGGTTTAAAGACTTTCAAGGTGCAGAGAATCCTCCAGCAAGTGACCCATGCTCCATGCTGCAGAGGAAGGCGAAAAACCCCCAGGGCCTCTGCCAATCTGCCCTGGAGGAAAATTCCTTCCCAACCCCAAATATGGCAATCAGCTAAGCCGTGAACATGTGGGCAAGACTCACCAGCCAGACACCCAGGAAAGAATTCTCTGTAGTAACTCAGATCCCACCCTATCTAGTGTTCCATCACAGGCCATTGGGCATATTTACCGCTAATAGTCAAAGATCAATAAACTGCCAAAATTAGGCTCTCTCTTCGTACCATCCCTTCCATAAACTTATCAAGCTTAGTCTTGAAGCCAGATATGTCTGTTGCCTCCACTGCTCCCCTGGGAAGGCTATTCCAGAACTTCACTCCTCTGATGGTTGGAAACCTTCATCTAATTTCAAGTCTAAACTTCCTGATGGCCAGTTTATATCCATTTGTTCTTGTGTCCACATTGGTACTGAGCTTAAATAATTCCTCTCCCTCCCTGGTATTTATCCCTCTGATATACGGTATTTATAGAGAGCAATCATATCTCCCCTCAGCCTTCTTTTGGTTAGGCTAAACAAGCCAAGCTCTTTGAGTCTCCTTTCATAAGACAGATTTTCCATTCCTCAGATCATCCTAATAGCCCTTTTCTGTACCTGTTCCAGTTTGAATTCATCCTTCTTAAACATGGGAGACCAAAACTGCACACAATATTCCAGATAAGGTCTCACCAGTGCCTTGTATAATGGTACTAACACCTCCTTATCTCTGCTGGAAATACCTCACCTGATGCATACCAAGACCGCATTCGCTTTTTTCCACAGCCATATCACATTGGTGGCTCATAGTCATCCTGTGATCAACCAATACTCCGAGGTCCTTCTCCTCCTCTGTTACTTCCAAGTGATGTATAGTTTATAACAAAAATTCTTGTTATTAATCCCTAAATGCATGACCTTGCACTTTTCACTGTTAAATTTCATCCTATTACTATTACTCCAGTTTACAAGGTCATCCAGATCTTCCTGTAGGATATCCCAATCCCTCTCTGTATTGGCAATACCTCCCAGCTTCGTGTCAACCGCAAACTTTATTAGCACATTCCCACTTTTTGTGCCAAGGTCAGTAATAAAAAGATTAAATAAGACTGGTCCCAAAACCAATCCCTGAGGAACTCCACTACTAACCTCCTCCCAGCCTGACAATTCACCTTTCAGTATGACCCGTTGTAGTCTCCTCTTTAACCAGTTCCTTACCCACCTTTCAATTTTCAAATTGATCCCCATCTTTTCCAATTTAGCTAATAATTCCCCATGTGGAACCGTATCAAATGCCTTACTGAAGTCATCTGTTACCTTCTCAAAGAAGGATAGTGTTACAAAGAATAGTAATGTAGGTACACCACAACCCGCCTTGGGTAAAGCCTCACCCATATTTTCCTACTTCCTCAGATATTTCCCCCCTCCATTTTATATATAAGGTAACTAAATCTGAAAATTTTTTCACAAGATCATACTGGGTAGGACAGAAAATAAAGCCCAAGACTCATCCATTCAATTACATACTTCCTCTCAGAATGAATATGCTAAATCTGTGCACATGACTATTGTGTATGAAAAACTGAACTGCTCCAGCGTACCCATGTTCACAAAGTGCTTTGAGCCTTACAGATGAATAAGCACTATATAAGTATGCAAAGCATCACTAAGCAACTGGCACCTAGGATTTTACTCTTAGTCCCTTGCTTTAATCACTAGACCACACATCTTTCTCCACAACCATCAATAAAACCCTATAATCCTGATTCCTAGGATTATACTGCTATCTGGCAAACAGTTGCTAGTAGGCTACTTAAAGCATGCACTACAACGTCCTCCATTGACCGGGACAAATAGAGGACAACAACTCACTACTGTCTTAGCTAATCGAGTTTCTCCTTTAGATCAAAATGCAGTTTGTGATGTGTATATGAGGGGTTGCTGTACATGTGGGGTTGCTGAAGTTGTACTGGGTGGAATGTCCATTTCTCAGATTTATTTTTTAAAAACTCAAAATTCCATAGGGGAAAACACACACTTAAAAATGACATTGTTAAAGCTACAAAGTCAAACATTCTGAAGTTGGCAAATACCAGGACTAAGGTTGGGTATATAAACTTGGTTCTGCCCTCATGTGTACGCATGACAATCTTTGATTTCAAGATCACATGCAATTTTTTTCTACAGGACCCATGTCCCATTCAATGGAAAAGTTTAAGGGTGCATAGGGCATGGGGCAGAGGACTGCAGGAAAAAGGATTGTTTTGTGGTAGGGCTCTGGACTGGGACCTCAAGAAAACTGGCTTTTATCATTGGTCTGCCAGAGACTTCTGTATGATGTTGGCTAAAAAAATTTGAAGTGGCCACTAACTGTATTCTCATTTTCTGGGAACCCAATTTGAGATATCTGCTGCCCAATTTTCTGAAAAGCTGAACACTGGCAACTGCTTCTGAAGTCAAATGGAGCTGCAGATGCTCAGCACCCAACCATGAAGGCACATGAAATTAGTGTACGCTTTTGCAAGTTTTCTCCTTAATATTTTTGTGTCTGTTGTAAATCTCTAAAATAGCGACAATCAGTATATCACTGCCTCACTGAGGTTTTGTGAAAATAAATTCATTAGTGTTTGAGGCGCTCAGATGCTACCATCACATAACACAAAAACCCACAAATAAAAATTCCATATTCAGTGCAGGCTTTGAACAGTGTGGGTCAGACATTGAATGATAGGTATAAAAAACACATACTAAACCATTGTCTCGCTTACTGGGCACTACACATCTATGCACTCGATGAGGCATGAATCATAATATGCCATCATGTACTTAAAAACTATAATCTTGTATACACATAAGGGGGCAGGATTTCCTAACTTTTGACTGGCTGTCTTTGCAACCTTAACACATTTAAGTCAACATAGCGCTATACAAACTACCACTTATGCCGGTTTGGGTTTTTTTTGTTTTGTTTTTTCCCCACACCCCTGAACGACATAAGTTTTGCCAATATAAGTAGTAGTGTAGACGTGGCCTCAGATTCTTTTTACTTTAACCCCTGCCTTGCCCCACCCCCCCACTACTCTTCCAGGGGTCTTGTTCTGTGCCTGGGAGCATGCACATTGTGGTTATCACATAAGGAGGAACTGGGGGCTGACACATGCTCAGAGCAGGTGGGGTGTTCAGGGATTTAGCAGACAACTTTTAACTAGCTCTGAACATTTGCAACTGGTGATTTTCAGAGACCACAAGCAGCACTAGCCACTTCTCCTATCCCAAGGAACATCCTCTTGCGAAACCTCAAATATTTGTCTCACAGTCTTGAGATGCTAGGACTTTTCAAAGAAACTTGGGGAAAAACATTACATTGACAAGAGCTACCTATTTTCCCCCCAACACAATTTTCAGAGCAGTTAACATGTAATGGAAGTGGAAGTGTAAGACAATCTTAACCACAGACGTTGCTACCAGCTCTGCCTATTAGAAATGTCTTGGAATCATCAAGTTGTGCACATAGCTAATCTATGTAACCTTATCACTATTCTCCTTATCCTCCCCTTCCTCGTATTTATTACACCCACTTATTAGGTCTGGTCTTAAATTTAATTCTAAGCACTTCAGGACAAAGACTTCATCTTCCCATGAATCTGAATATCAGTTAGCTCCACAGGGCCAGTTCCTGACCCTCTGGGCTCCAATAAAATACAATAAAAAGGTGATTTAGTCCTTCAGCAAGCAAGTGCATGGCAAGTTTTTCAAGCCCTGCCAACCAAGCCCAAATATCAAAGCGCTAATAATCTCACAAATTTTAGTTACAACTGCCACTATTACTAAAAGTTGACAAAATTCTTTCTTTATTGAAAGAATATTTTATTTGATCCATATTAACTTTTTACTAGTTTCAGAGTGGCATGAGCCCAGAAATCTTTATAAACAAGCTTTTTTTGCTTTAGTTTTATTGTATCCAGTTCAGAGATTTTGAAGTACATATCATGTAAGTGAAACCACTGCATTTCTCATTCTTCCATTGGACAGGATTGGAAGTTTGCAAGTGCATCAGGCCAGGCTAAATAATAATGGGATCAGTGTTTCACTGCTCCAGGACTAAAGATACTCATGTTATAAATATTTATGTCAATTACAGTTTATCTTTTTTTCCTTTTTTACAAATTACTCTGCATTTTTATTCTGAAAAAGAGAAGTGTGACACTTAATGTCTTACATTAGGGGTTCCCAAATCTAAAACGTTACATTGCTGCTCATTGTGCTGGCTCTCTTCGTTTCCAACTGCCCATGTGCATTTAAAGATGGTTAAAAATACATTTTAACATAAACATTCTCCTGAGGTATTTGCAACCCAAACCTCACAGCATGTTGCTAGTGCAGAAGAACCTGAAAGTAAAATTAACTAGAAATTAACTAAACAGTTGTATTTGCATATTGTTATTGTTCAAGCTAAATGCAAAAAGTAGACAGCAAAATAAAAAATGCTTTTTTTTAAATTAGTTTTAATCTTCAAATGCATGTGTAAGATGGCTAGGAGATCTGCATTTTAAAAATATATCGGACCTTGTCCTTTTAACCAAGCACCACATACAATACCACTTGAAACACTTGTTTTCTATGACCAGGTAGCACTACAAACAGCTTTACACTCATTTGGAACGATTCAGCAACTTAATGCTAGATCAAGAAGTGAATGTTCATGCCTGTCCTCTATTAATGAGTTCTCACACAATTAAACTCTTTCATCAGTTACCAGATAAAAGAATGCTGTATTCCATAAACAATGCTACTGGAGAACATGCTGAAAATTTAATTAGAACAAATATAGGTACCTCCTATAGTTAAACCATTGTTTCCCTCAAATACTTGGCAATGGAATATCTGCCAAACAGAGGCATCCTCTCTTGAGGTATTCTGACATTAACAGATGTCACTGGTATTGAGCTATCAGTAACTAGATAGCCCTCCCCTTTCAACATTAAGCATATTGCTAATGCCACTCCTCTGCTACTAATTATTCTAGTACTGAATTTGTTGAATGTACCAGACTGAAAAATTCCAGAAGAGTGCTTTAGCAACTTGTCTATGGGTTTAGGAATTATTTGTAACAAGTTCTTCCCACAGCTCTAATCTTACTGTAGGTGATTTAAGTAAAATTATGCAAAAATTAACAATTTACATCTGACCACTCTACTCATCAGTTCATGTATCATATAGAAATGGTAATGTAAAAACCAAGTAGTTTAGGTTTCAAGTTCTTTTTAAAGAGGACTTTTATTCTTCACAGTAAGCTGCAGACAGCTTAATATTTCACTCAACTAGTTTTACTTAACTATTAAACCATTAAGAAATTGTTTTCAAAAGGCTCGAAGCCACAATATAAAAAGGGTTTGAAAAAAAAATCACTTCATTACATAAAGCTTAGGGGCATAAATCTGTTTGTAATTCACTAACATTTAGAGGTTTAACTAACTTGTTTGGTGACCAAACTTTCTATTTAAGTCTTCAAAGAAAACAACATGAATAGCTTAATAAAGCAATTACATAAGAGTTCTGTTATACAATACACACAATGAATAATGCACATGTAAAACAACTGGCCATATGCATTTTGGGTTTTATTATTTTCTAAGCTTCTTTGTGAATTAGGATACAACACTCCATTGACTAGAATAGTTCAGATAGGCTTTGAATACCCACTGCGTAAGCAAGGACACTCCTGCACAATATTAAGTGGAAGATTTTTCTGCAATAATCTCCGAAGCAATGCTCTGAAAGGACCTTTTAAAATCTGTCCAAATTAGAAAACGACTTCTGCACTAGGGAAAAGTTCTAACGAGATTTCACTGATTCCTCCCCTTCATAATTTAATCATATATAATAATTATCAAAGCTGTGTGTTCAAACAAGGGCTTGCTATCCTGCAGTCAGTCCTCTGTTCTCATTTCAACTCACAACGAAGTCATTATAGTAAATTTACATCACAATTGAGGACAAAACACTAATATCAAATGCAGAATTACAGACATCACAGAATAAGGATGAGAAGCTGGTCACATATAGAGAACGCTTGTTAAAACAGAAATATATTCAGTAAGCAGTGAAGGGAACAAAGAAACATGACTTACAGATGCTTCCTTGACTATGCACATTTCTGTCAATATAAGAGTGTACATTCTCCTCCCAACCCTTTTTCATAACAGTCAGAATCATGCCACTTAAGAATATCTGAAGATTCCTCAAAACAAAATGAAATGACTACCTTGCTGGGAAAATCTGGATTATTATTTAGGGAAGACAAAAAGCAAAAGACCAAGGCCTTTATGGCTTGATAAAAATACTGCTTTTCAAAGTTTTGCTTGTTAACTGCAAAGTATTCAAGAAAGAAGCTTACTCACTGCCACATTGTCTGCCCTAAGATTAAACTGAAGTAATTCCTTCTCAGAAAGAAAAAGAAAATATAAATGATTTAAAAAAAAATAAAAAACCTCAATCCACTCAATTCAGAAAAAAACAGATGAAAATGAAGGTGTAAATTTTCAAAATACAAGCCTCTGCCTCGCAACTACTGTTAAAGAAAATGAGTTTAAACAGCTAAATCTCAAAAAATATATATACATTATACATTCTAAAAAGTATAAAGGAATTTTCCTCTTTCGAGCCCTCTCCCCAGAAGCAATAATAAGGACATTTGATCACCAGCCTCAAAGACTTCCAGCACTGCCAACGCAGCATGTTTCCCATAGATCTGGTCTTATTTGTTAACTATTTTGGCCAGTCAGAGCCTAATGGATTTAGGGTTTCTTTCTGTGTAGACTGCTACAGTAGGCTTTTGGTGTACCGATACCTGAAGTTTTGCAGCGTTAATACAATCCTGGTGTTCTGGATTTAGCTTTCTACACTGTGTTCTTCACACTGGCTATACCCCCTGCATTCATGCTAGTGTCTTCACTGCGTCATTTCTTACTCTTTTGTTTTGTTTTTTAAAAAAACAGATTGGCAGGGACACCGGAAAGTTTAACAGTTCACTTTATTTGGCACAGATATACGACTGTCACAGTGGAAGTTTTGTCTCTCACAGGCTGGTTTGAAGGCCCACTACCTGACTGACTGATTTCTGAGCAACTGCCAATATCCCTGCTGCTGACCAACTGACAGTCTTTTTATAATCTTCTCCCAAGATCTCTGACATCCCTGTCTGACTCCCATTACTGGAATTTAAGCTTCTCCCAGAACAAGGGATCTTGCTATGTTAACAAATAGTATCCTTCTGAAATAACAGCACTCTGGTTCCAAATCTAACTTTTCAGTAACTATATGCTACTTTGATACCTAGAGGATTTCATACTGGTGCCAACATTTAAGGCAAGTACTATAATAGACATTTGTAAAGGTCAAGCAAGGACACAGGAACACAACTTTATCTTCAACATAATAAAAGGAATTTGTTCTAGAATGAGATAATTTTCTCTATGTTTTTTCATAAAAGCAGGACCATCTTTTCTAACTGTGATACACATATATATGTGCCATACTTTTCCATATGTGATCTGACTTTGTCACAAACACCAGGATGAAAAATATCCACAATGTATCCACAATGACTTATCTGAAGTAGGAGGAAGGAATTCTCGATGCTGCCTAAAAAGTCAAAGTTCTTTCCTCGCCCCCAATTTAAAATGTCAACAGCCAATCAGAAAACTGGCGTAATCATGGTAATTAAAAATAAAGCCCCTCACTAAGATCAGGACACACTGAGATCTGAGAGAAACAGGACAAATCTTTAGAAAACAGGACAGATGGCACTGCAACTAATGAGCAAAGTAACTCCTTGAATCATTAGCTACTGAACTACAGCTTGACATAGGGATCAGCATAACGCTTATTTGTGTTTAGATGGTTGGCAGCAATAGCATCCAGTCACCACTCCAAAGCAGAAAGAACTCACTCACCTTGACGTGATTTTAAAAAAACAACTAACGGTCAAAACATTTTTACACATTTTCTTACCCTTCTCTCTCTAATGTTTATAAAGCCCTGTGTGCTTTCAATCCTGCAGGAGCAAATGACTGCATCAATTTTTATTTATCCCACACATACACACACACAACCCCACCCCAAGTAAAGCCTGATTCAAGTATTTCAAAAATCCTTCTCCCATACTACTGTGCAAGAATTTCACCCTATTTTGGGGAGGCAGAGATTTGCCAAAAATACCACACTCACCTCTCCTATAAATGTATGGGCCAGTAATGCTGTAATGAGCTATAGATGTACAAAGTTAATTCAATTCCAGAATCAAACTACTGTACTTGTGTTGTATTGGGAACAGATACATAACCTCAGTTAATCAATGGCCAACTCCATTATGCAATATAAAAAAAATGTATTCAAAATATTTCCTTCTCTTTCCATGAGCTAGCAATCCTATACATCAACATTTTGGCTGAGTAAAGTTTGTATAACAATGAATATGTTGTATCATGCACTCCTATATGCACACTATGGTATTCAAAGTTTCTATTAACAAAATAGTGTTTTCTTTTAAAATAAACACTTTTCAAAAGGAAAAAAGGAAAACATAGCAGCAGTTACTAAATCTGAGTGTTTCCCACAGCGTCAGCTTTCAGGATTTATGAAACTCACAGCCAAAGAGGTGCCCCCCCCCCCACTCTGCTGCTGCCTGACCACACAGATGGGTTCTCTGCCCAATTTTAGGCAAAGAAAGAGGTGGTGGGAATGGAAGGACAGACTAAGGGGATGTGAGCCCCAAAAAGTAACAACACTAGGGGGGGGGGGAAGAGGGAGAGGAAGAGAAATCCTAAAACTAGTGCTGGTTGTGAATTAATAGGACTGTTCCTCCAGCCCGTGAGTTGGAAAGGGGATTAGAGATGTCTGAAAACAGATTAGCTAGTGTGCGTACGTACAGATAGAGAAAGGAGTACTGGAAACAGATGAGATGTTTGCGGTATGTGTGTGAGATAAACAAGAAGTAGCTATAGGAAATGTTGGCAAACGGAGGAGTCGTTATCCGGGGGCTCTGGTCGGGGTGAGTGGAGGGTGAATAAGGAAAACTGCACTCTGGTACCTGGAAGCATGTATAGGGAAATAGTTACCTGTTGCCCCTGTGTGAGGTACCTAGGGGGCACAGATCAAGTCGTGCCTGCATGTACCTTGGGGCTCCTGGGTAGGGGAAAAATGGGGGTAGGTACCCGAGATTAGGCTCCTCTTGAAAGGGGAGCGAATAAACAAAGGCTGTAGGGGCTCTTCTCCAGCCGATACCTGGGAGGTTGGGACAGTGCGGGGTAGGTCCAGGGCGCGGGGGGTCCCCTCTGGGGCAGTCTGCGGGAGCGAGGGAGCAGGGCCGCTGGGGGGGACAGGGAGTACCGGGGCTCCCCTGCGGGCCGCTGGGAGGAAGGAACAAGGGGGTGGGAGGAGCAAACGGGTACCTGGGGGCTCCTCTCCGCCGGGTTCTTCATCACCGCCTGGCGGAAGCTGTTATCCACGTACGACGCCATCTCGCCCCTTGTCTGCCCCGGGCTGCAGCGCCCCGGCCCCGCCGCCTCCTGCCTCGGCTCCGGCCGCGGAGCGGGGTCGGAAGCTGCGCCGAGCCCCGGCCCAGGCGGCGCGCGGCGGGGGCGGGGCTCGGTCCCGCCGGGGTCCCAGCTCCTGTCGCTGCGCGGCGGGCGCGGCCTCTCGCTGCTCCGGCCCGGCTCCGGGCTCGCGGCCGCTGGGGTGAAACGCCGGGACTCAGCAGCGCCGCCGCCCGGCCAAGCCCGGCCGGCAGCGGGGAGAGCGGCCCGGGGGCTCCCGCGGTCCTGGCGCCTGGCGGCGGCTCCCGGCTCCTACTCTACTGGGCTCCGCCGTCCAGTTCCGCGGCTGCTGCATCCCCGCCGGCGCCTCCCATCCGGGCTGCCGGGGGCTGCGGGGCTGCGCTCCCGGCTGGGCGCGGGGAGGTGGCTGGCTCGGCGCGGGCGGGGCCGGGATCTCAGGGGGGGAGCGGCCTCCTGCGCTGGCGGCTTTGTGCTGCTGCAACCATGGTGAGGAGCGAGCCACACCGGCGGCCAGCGGCTCAGCAGCGCTCGGGGAGGGGCCGCGCCCAGCTCCCGCCCCCCGGCCCGGCTGGGCTCGGCTCGGCTCGGCTCTCGGCCGACACGTCCCTGCCGTGCCCGCCGGGCGCCGCCCGCTATTGTTAGGGGGTCACCAGACAGCTGTACAGTCCCCCCAGCTCAGCCCCCTCGCACCTGGGCACTGCTCTCAGCACCCCGGAGCCCTGCCCTCCCTCCCACAGGACACACAGACCAGGAGGGAAGCTGTACGGCCACCTCTCGGCAGCGAGATGCGGGGCAGGCATCAAAGCCTAGTGCCCCTACGAGCAGCCACCAGTCCCCATGGAGCGAGAGGTCATCTCTGGCAAAGACAGGACTAAGGCCACTAGGGTTTATACAGCAAAATCAACACCTTAACTTGGTAAACCAACAGGTGAAAGGTGCAGGTACCTATTCAGGGGATTGTAATGTGGCATAACCAGCTATAGAAGCAGATTGCCAGACTCTGCATCATATTCATTTCATAGATGGATTTAAGTTATGGCCCAATGCGGAGGACATTGCAATAATTCATTTTAACCCTGGCAAAACTATAGATTGTCAAGGCTGGGAGGGACCATCATGATCATCTAGTCTGTTTTACATTTAACAGGATTTAGAATTTCATTCAGAAATATCTGCATCAAGCCATAATTTCTGATGATAGCATATTGTTTAGAAAGACATCCAGTCATGATTTAAAGATGTCAATTGATAGAGAATGTACCACATTGCTCAATAAAATATCCTAATGATTAAACGCTTAAAGGCCAAAGAATGTTGATTACTTATTCAAGAGAACTGCCAGGGATTTCAGTCTGTGACTATTCACACACCAGTGCAGGAATCCTTCCAGTATACCAAGGAGCTATTGTATAACAAGATTAGTTCCATGGGTTATAGGAGGCAGGTCACAGAGGAAAGGTTGGATTTTCTAATAGGAGCCAGAAGTACATGCTGCTGCTGTCATCATCTAAAAGCAGCTAGGAATCTAACAAGATCCCCAAATTGCAAACAAATATCTTCAGCAGGGGCCTTATAGAATCTAAACCAAATCCTCATGGCTTTCCCCAATTCACCACAATAACCTCAGCCCACATCCTCACTGGTATTTAGGTGTTGTTCCCCCTGACACCAAGTGAAATCCTCAGCCCTGGACTAGCAGCCTAGGCTCCCCATACAATGTGTGGGAGGAGTTGTTCACACAAAAAAGGGATCTTCAGAAGCTAGCACATTGACTAGGGAGTTGCCTAAACTAGCCAGGAGTGAAATGCCAGGGAGAGGGACTTAGGATGTTTAAACAGCTGCCCTGATGCACAGGCCAGGTAGGCACCTCCCTCTGCTTGGAATCTTCATCTATAAACCTTCTCCTAAGCCAGCTCTGCCACTTAAGTAGCCTATGCTCTTCTAGCCGAATCTGTCTTGTGCTCAAAGTTGAGATAGCTCTTACACTTGCACTACACTTCCCTGAGCTACTGGCGGTTGTTTGGGTGGATGGGTGGTGTGCTATGTTTGTGGTCTGTATCCAGGCTGCTTGCTTCAGGGTCTGACCAGTTTTAGGCATGCTCAGAGAACACCTACAGAATTGTACCCTGTTGATAAGATAGGCATTCCACGGCCTTGTTTGAGAATCCTGCTTCAGGGCCTCCAAAGTTTCAGCTTGAGCTAGAACACTGAGCTGCTTGGTATCTGGGAATGGTGGCATCAGGACTTCAGGCAGCTTTTTGAATGCTGACCAGCAGAAACTTAGGCTCACAGGACTTTTAAGCACCCTGACTCCTATTGATTTCATTGGGAAATTGATGCCTAAATACTTTTTAAAATTTGGTTGTAATTTCTTTGGCAAGGCCACTCTTGTCACTCATCTCTATGCTAATCAGCATCAGTCAAATGTCTTCTTTACATCACCATTATGTAAGAGAAGAACAGAGAAAGAAAAACAGTGTAATGTTTTAATTTTCTTTGGGTCCCCTAATGGATTTTGTCTTATAGGAGCCTGACTTTTAAACTATGAGGTCCTTGCAGCAATAACTGATGTCATTTGTGTTTACCATAACATTGAGCATACCACAGATGCTTAACAAATAATACTTGTTAATTACACATAATAATTTCAGCAATGTAGAAGCTCCAGGGATTTGCTTTCCAATTACAATTTGTATTCTTCGCTACTGTGTTATTATGTGATGTAAACATTGTTAACATTATAAATATTTAAAATTTTTCAAGTTGCAGATTTTCAAACACTAGCACAAGTTTGCACCTTTTAAGTTGCAAACACTACAGAGTAATGTTTATTTCTAATTTTTTGAAATTTAAGGAAATGAAAATTTATTTAAAAGCTTATTTTTTTACAAAACCTAAATTTGGGGCTTAAAGTGAACTAACACTATCCTTGTAATTTACAGGCTAGTTTTAGGTAAAACTGACTGCTTAAGAAGTCTGTGGATTCAGAGGGAAATTTACTAAACCTAGTCAGTTTCTACATACAGGTCTTTACCAATACAAGGAGCCTTAAAAGTAAACAAATTAGAGTCTTGGGTCCTGATCCCATATGCTCCCAGCTTAATTAAATGTTTTTGTGGCCAGTGTAGAGGATTCTGTTTAGAGTGTTGGAGCAACTGGAGGTAGCTCCAAATCTCAGCTTCTCCTTGGTTTTCAGTGCACATGGAGTTAGTCCTTAAAAAGACAAGATGTTGTTTAAACTGACAGAACAAAAATGCAATTTCCTACTCCCTAAAAATATTAGTTTTAAATATGCCTGAGACCCCCCACAACAGAAAAAATATATTGTTCCTTCAAATTAATGAGGTAGGCTGCAACTGTGTGAAAGTGCCAGTTTCTCTTCTGAGCAACCTACCATCAAGCCGGAGTGCTGAAATTTTCTTTGTGAAGTTTACACATAGTGGAAGTGCCACAAAGAGCATATCAAACACTCACTGGCTCTGTTCTTGAAGCATTTGAGAGTGCACTGATTCTTGTATGTTACAAGCAGAATAGCTAGTTTGACCTGCAGGTAGAATGATATGCAAATCAAAACAAAGCTACCCACTCTATTTTAACATACAATTGTCATTAGTAAGCTTAAAATCAATAGCTTTAACAGAGTCTCTAAGTATTTTACTTTGGTGATTAATCTATTTTATGGTGTCTATTACCATAGTATTTGAGAGTCATACTTCCACCTTTTCATGTTCTCTGTATGTATAAATATCCCGTCTGTGTGTTCCATTCTATGCATCTGAAGAAGTGAGCTGCAGCTCATGAAAGCTCATGCTAAAATAAATTTGTTAGTCTTTAAGGTGCCACAAGTACTCCTGGTTTTTTTGCGGATACAGACTAACACGGCTGCTACTCTGAAACCCATAATGATGTTTGGTTTCAATGAGAATTTTTTTCAACACTTGTTATTTAAATTGTATAGAAAACATTGGTTATAAGTGTATGGCAAAATCCCATCATCCCACAAATAAACAATTAGGAATGGGAATTGCTGGGACTACTGGAGAACCATATCTAAATATATTTCATTACTTTTCTGAGTACACAACAATCATGTATCTAATTAAAATGTGATAACCTACTCAGTGTCTACAAGTGACATATTTAGAATTTAATGCAGATGCTTCCAAATGTTTTTATCCACCTCGGGATCAGAGAGGCCCAAGTCAGGTTCACTTTGAGCACCTCTCTTGCTGCTAGTCAGCAAAACATTTAGAATCATAGAATATTAGGATTAGAAGAGACCTCAGGAGGTCATCTAATCCAATCCCCTGCTCAAAGCAGGACCAACACCAACTAAATCATCCCAGCCAGAGCTTTGTCAAGCTGGGCCTTAAAAACCTCTAAGGATGGAGGACTCAATCCTCCAATTTGTCCAAAAGAAATCTGATGAGGTTCAACAAGGACAAGTGCAGAGTCCTGCACTGAGAAAGGAAGAATCCCATGTACTGCTACAGGCCGGGGACCGACTGGCTAAGCAGCAGTTTTGCAGAAAAGGACCTGGCGATTACAGTGAATGAGAAGCTGGATATGAGTCAGCAATGTGCACTTGTTGTCAAAAAGGCCAACTGCATATTGGGCTGTATTAGTAAGAGCATTGCCTGCAGATCGAGAAGTGATCACTCTGGACACTATCCCTACTCTCCAGCGTATCTACCTCTCCCTGCAACTTAGTGTCATCTGCAAACTTGCTGAGGGTGCAATTCATCCCATCATCCAGATCATTAATAAAGATGTTGAACAAAACTGGCCCCAGGACCGAACCCTGGGGCACTCCGCTTGATTCTGGCTGCAAACTAGATATCGAGCTGTTGATCACTACTCGTTGAGCCTGACAATCTAGGCAGCTTTCTGTCCACCTTATAGTCCATTCATCAATCCATACTTCTTTAACTTCCTGGCAAGAGTACTGTAGGAGACTGAATCAAATGCTTTGCTAAAGTCAAGATATATCACATCCACCGCATTCCCCCAGAGATCACAACAGAACTTAACAGCTAACAGTAGCCCAGCTGTAAAACAATAATTGTAATAAAATCAATAGCCAAGTAAAAGAAAACATATGAAAATTTATTACAAGTTGATACTTCTTGATGAGTAGCTGCTGTAAGTCCAGAAAAATTATTAGTAGAATAAAATCTATAATCTCAAACCATTTTCTTTTTTACAGCCTTATACATTCTCTTACTCTTACTTCCTATTTTCACCACTTGCCAGCAATTCCTGCTAACCTTAATTCAAACATATCTGCAAGGGCCCTTGTGCTGCTCTCACTGGAGAGTAAAAGTCCTTTAAAAATCATTCCCCTCTCAATTTCCTTCCCAAATGCTCATAGGTTTCTATTTCAATCAGTCTGAATGCTGGCAGGACAGTGGACATCCAATATAATTCAGAATTTAGGTATCAGACTAAACGGATGCTGGAATGAGAATATAAGAATCTGCTATAAAACACCAGCTCCATTTTATGTAGAATCCAGTAAAGTTCCCACCCTCATTTCCACAGTCCACAGAAGATTCTGTGACAGGCTGTTAATTCTACAGCTAATTTTTCAACTGAAGAATCACAGAAGTTTTATGGTTCTACATTTTGTGGTTTTATGGTTCTACAAGATGAACAGGGATACAATGAGAGACATAAGGCCACACTTCTTCAGAGGAGTCAACTGGATCACGGGTCCAGGCAGGTCAAGAGAGAAGAGAACAGTCTGCCAATTCTTGATTTGAATTGACTAGGTACAACTAAATGGGGCCTAATGCAAATGGATGTTATCTTTTTCACACATGCTAGCATAGAACCTGTTCCCTTCCCCTTAAGATTTTTCACTTGTCATAAAGCTTAAAGCAGGGGTAGGCAACCTATGGCACGGGTGCCAAAGGCGGCACGCGAGCTGATTTTCAGTGGCACTCACGCTGCCCCAGGTCCTGGGCCACCAGTCCAAGGGCTCTGAATTTTAATTGAATTTTAAATGAAGCTTCGTAAACATTTTAAAAACCTTATTTACTTTACATACAACAATAGTTCAGTTATATATTATAGACTTAGAGAAAGAGACCTTCTAAAAACGTTAAAATGTATTACTGGCATGCGAAACCTTAAATTAGAGTGAATAAATGAAAGCCTGGTCTACACTAGGCGTTTAAACCGGTTTTAGGAGCGTAAAACCGATTTAACGCCACACCCGTCCACACTGAGAGGCCCTTTATATCGGTATAAAGGGCTCTTTAAACCGGTTTCTGTACTCCTCCCTAACGAGAGGAGTAGCGCTAGTATCGGAATACCATATCGGATTAGGGTTAGTGTGGCCGCAGATCGACGGTATTGGCCTCCGGGCGGTATCCCACAGTGCACCACTGACCGCTCTGGACAGCAATCTGAACCGGATGCAGTGGCCAGGTAGACAGGAAAAGCCCCGCGAACTTTTGAATATTTCCTGTTTGCCCAGCGTGGAGCTCAGATCAGCACGTGTGGCAATGCAGTTAAAAATCAAAATAAAGAAAGAGCTCCCGCATGGACCATGCGGATGTGATCGCTGTAAGGGCAGGCAAATCTGTTCTATCAGCGCTCCGTTACAGAAGACAAAATTCAAAATCATTTTTAAAACATCTCCAGACAGACGCCATAGCAGGGGCTCAGCGCACTGCTGCGTGACAAACGTAACTAGGGTGACCAGACGTCCCGATTTTATCGGGACTGTGTCCGATTTTTTGCTTGTTCCCGTCCCGACCAATCCAATAGGTCGTCGGGACACACAAACAAGCAAAGGCTCCGCCCCCCCGGGGCTCGCGCCCCTCCCCCCCCCTCCGCCCTCCCTTCCCTTCCCTCCCCCCAATCTCATCCCCCATCCCCCCCCCCACTGCCCCCCATCCCCTCCCCCCCCCCCCCCGCCTCCCCAAGCATGCCATGCCAGGGAGACCAGGAGTGGGAGGAGGGGTGGGTGTGGTGTGGAGGCTGGCCTGGCAGGGCTCAGGCAGGCGCAGGCGGAGAGCGAGAGGAGGGTGAGGGGTGGGGCTAGGGGCTGCTGGGGGACCCCGGCGGGGCCCCACAGGGGGGGCAGGGGCAGCCCGGCTCTGCTGCTCCACGGGCTGCTGGGGAGAAGTGGCCAAGCCGGGCGCGCGTGGCGCTGCTGCGGCTGCCCGGCCCCCCCCCTGCCGGCCTGCGGTGGGCAGGCTGGCCGCGCAGCAGCGCAGCGCAGCCTGTCCTGGCTGCTGCTGGGCTGGCTGCCCAGCTGGTGCAAGGCCGCGCGCAGCAGCCCAGTGCCAGCCCCCTGCTGCCTCCTGCCGATGCGGAGGCGGGGCACGGGGCCCTGCTGGGGCCTGCTGCCCGCCGGCAGGCCACCCGCCCAGCCCAGCCAGGCTGGGGCAGGCCAGGGGGGCAGGCCGGGGGCTGGGCTGCGCGCTGGGGCGCCCGGCCCGCGCCGCGCCGCGGGCGCGCCAGAGCCGCCAGGCCCCGCGCGCCTGCCGGGCCGCCAGCCCGCTGCTCCCCCCCGGCAGTGCCTGCTGCTCCGCAGCTGGTCTCCTGCTGCCCAGGTGGGGAGCTGAGCCGCTGCCTGGCCCGCAGGCCCCCCCTCACCTCTCCCCTCCCTGTCCAGGCACCTGCCCTGCTCCCACTCACACTCGCCCGGCTGACCCACTCCCCCCCCCTCCTCCCCCCCTCCTCCCCAGGAGGAGGGAGGAGGAGGGGGAGGGGGGATTTTTTTTTTGCTCCACCCCACCCGGAAAGCCCAAGAATCAAATGGACGCTCATGGACTGGAGGACTCAAGCTATCCCACAGTTCCTGCAGTCTGCGAAAAGTATTTGCATTCTTGGCTGAGCTCCAAATGCTTCTAGGGTCAAACACAGTGTCCGCGGTGGGTCAGGGCATAGCTCGGCAATTTATGCACCTGCCCACCCACCCCCAGAAGTGAAAGGGAAAACAATCCTCTCTTGACTCTTTAACATGTCACCCTATCTTTACTGAATGCTGCAGATAGACCCGATGCTGCAGCACTCAACACCAACATCCTTGCTCCCCCCCGCCTGCCATGGGTGGCTGATGGTGCAATACAACTGGTATCCGTCCTCGTCATCAGCGTATTGGCACATGGGGCAGTGCAAAAGGACTGGTAACCATGCTGACTAGCATCGGTGAGGTCTATCAAGGGTGCCTGGCCCTAATTTTTCCTGGTAGATGGTACAGTATGGCTGATAACCATCATCGTCATAGCAACAGGGGGCTGAGCTCTGTCAGCCCCCACCCTTCATGTGTAAAAAAAAGATTCAATTGCCCCTGGACTAGCAGAGGGATGCTGGGCTCCTCTGCTCCACACTCCTTACTGTCCTGTCTGGACTATCATAGCAGCTGGAGGCTGCCTTCCACTCATTTCTCACTAACAAGTCACTGTGTCTTATTCCTGCATTCTTTATTACTTCATCACACAAGTGGGGGGACAATGCTACAGTAGCCCAGGAAGGCTGCGGGAAGAACGGAATCAACAGGTGGGGTTCTTGCATGCGCACCCCCTGTGAATAGCATACAGCTCATAATTTCTGCAGGATCTGACACAGAGCAGCTGCACTCTCTGATACAGTGGTTCTCTAGTACACTTGCCCATATTCTAGCCAGGACTGATTCTATTTTTAGATACCAAAAAGGAGGGATTGACTCTGGGAGTCATTCCCAATTTTGCTTTGCACCTGGCTAAGAGCAGCCAGGGGCACTTATGACAGCAGCAAATGGTGCAAAACGACTGGTAACCATGCTCATCTTTTACCAATTTATGGATTGGTAGATGGTACAGTATGGCTGGATAACCATCTCTGCTGTCATGCATGCAATGCAAAGCAAAGCATGCTGCTGTGTAGCGCTGCTGAATCGCCTCTGTGAGCAGCATCTAGTACACATACGGTGACAGTCACAAAAGACAAAACAGGCTCCATGATTGCCATGCTATGGCATCTGCCAGGGCAATCCAGGGGAAAAAGGCACGAAATGCTTGTCTGCCGTTGCTTTCCCAGAGGAAGGAGTGACTGACGACATTTACCCAGAACCACCCGCGACAATGATTTTTGCCCCATCAGGCACTGGGATCTCAACCCGGAAATTCCAAGGGGCGGGGGAGGCTGCGGGAACTATGGGATAGCTACGGAATTGCTACCCACAGTGCAAAGCTCCAGAAGTCGATGCTAGCCTCGGACCGTGGACGCACACCACCGATTTAATGTGTTTAGTGTGGCCGCGCGCACTCGATTTTATACAATCTGTTTTACAAAACCGGTTTATGCAAATTCGGAATAGTCCCGTAGTGTAGACGTACCCGAAGACTCGGCACACCACTTCTGAAAGGTTGCCAACCCCTGGCTTAAAGGCAGGTACTTAAAGCAAGGGATGCTATTAGCTTGGTAGTATTTGAGACTCACATGACTTAACAATGCTCACTGGGAAAATAGGTACAAAAATACTTAAAATTACAAAGAGTTCTTTTTTTAAAAAAAGCTAGTCCAGCATGGAACTCACACACAATTTCTGTCAAGAATAAGATGTCATTGTAGAACCCCATTTACATGTATTTTGTATGCAATTACACACACAAGTAATTGCATACCAATTGTATAAACAGCTATATAAGCTACAAAATACGTTTATTTTCAAAGATGTACAACGTTTGTATATTTGAAGACAGGATACAAAAGGACATCCCGTGAATTATCCTGTGTGTACTTTTATTTACTAAATTAAGTACTGTATCTTTTCTTTACTCTAGTTTTTATTACAGCTTTACATACATTTTGATCCACTTTATTACGGTATATAATAGATACAACACTGAAGTGTTCAATGTCAGTAAAGTCCACCTCAAAAGGCAGACATTTCCCATAGTTTTTGAACATTTATAATTACGCACTAATTTTTATGACTTGTAGATTTCCTAGCAATGTAAAGTTTGTTCCTTTCTGCATATTTTCATTTCTTTTTAAGATCAGAAATTGTAAGGGCCAAGGTCAGACAGTTATGAAAACTTCAGGGGAAGAAATTGAATGATTCTAATGTTATTAAAACAAACTTTAATTTATTGCTAGACTTCATTAAATATTTTGAAAGACATTTCCACTGTCAATGGCTTGTATTGGATTTAACCACACAGCTTCCATTTATGACACAAATTGTTGACCACCAACAGCTGAAACAGAGCTATTCTTAGTGTAGAGGGCACTGGTCAGGAGAAAGGTCAGAAAGGTCAGTCTGGTACAAAGACAGGGCCAAAAAAAACCAACCACATTTATGTCCTCCAGAAAGTTTCATGGCAGATCAAAAGAAACTGAGCTCATACACATGAGGTCCCACATTTCAGAGCTCATGGTCTTCCTGCAGTCCATCCCATAGACTGCTACAGACTAGGGACCGAATGGCTAGGCAGCAGTTCTGCAGGAAAGGACCTCGGGGTTACAGTGGATGAGAAGCTGGATATGAGTCATCAGTGTGCCCTTGTTGCCAAGAAGGCTAACGGCGTTTTGGAATGTATAAGTAGGGGCATTGCCAGCAGATCATTCCCCTCTATTCGACATTGGTGAGGCCTCACCTGGAATACCGTGTCCAGTTTTGGGCCCCACACTACAAGAAGGATGTGAAAAAATTGGAAAGAATTCAGTGGAGGGCAACAAAAATTATTAGGGGGCTGGAGCGCATGACTTATGAGGAGAGGTTGAGGGAACTGGGATTGTTTAGTCTGCAGAAGAGAAGAATGACGGGGGATTTGATAGCTGCTTTCAACTACCTGAAAGGGGGTTCCAAAGAGGATGGATCTAGACTGTTCTCAGTGGTGCCAGATGACAGAAAAAGGACTAATGGTCTCAAGTTGCAGTGGGGGAGGTTTAGGTTGGATATTAGGAAAAACTTTTTCACTAGGAGGGTGGTGAAGCACTGGAATGGGTAACCTAGGGAGGTGGTGGAATCTCTTTCCTTGAAGGTTTTTAAGGTCAGGCTTGATAAAGCTCTGGCTGGGATGATTTAGTTGGGGATTGGTCCTGCTTTGAACAGGGGGATGGATTAGATGACCTCCTGAGGTCCCTTCCAACCCTGATAGTCTATGATTCTATGATTATAGTAATTGGACCAAGCAAATTCTGACTTTACCCTGGGAAGAGGCAGCCATAGGTTTTGAAGTACCTAAGCCAGTATTAAAGGGCTACTATCAAAAGGAAAATATCCCCTTAGAATAGGGATTAACCTCCACAGCTAAGTAGATAGGGTGGTCTGCAGAGTTTCCATCAACACTGCCTCCCATCCTTCTGGGTTTATAAAATGAGACTGTCAGCAGTTCTAACTCTCCTGCATTATTTAAGACTGTGAGTGGCACTGTCCCTTGTATATCCTCTGAACACAGGGGACTAGATTCTCACTTGCATCCAATATACATTGCATGAAACTAGAGGAGAGAAGGCACAAAGGAGTGCTTTGTGGCTCCACAATCTTGGTGCTGACTTATCCCTGTACAGGGCCCCAGTGTAGTTTACCACAGCCGTGGGCTCATCTATATTATACTGACTGTGCAGCCACAAATGGCCATTATGCCAGATGGAGATTGTTGAAGACCAGCAACTTTCCCCTTTTGCACCCACATCCCCTATGCAGGAGGTTGGGGGTGGAAAGATGGCACTGAGCTGGCACAAGCCCTCCCAAGAGATTCATCAGCTTGATAAGCCACTAGTTTTATGGCTCTTGTGCACCAGCACAAAAATCAATCCAGCATAACAGAATCTAGCCTGTAATGTAGCTCAGAAGTTATTTTTACAAAAGAAGTGATGACAGAAGAATCCTTGATTGTTATGATTTATTTCATGTATTTACTTTGTGCATGCCGTAACAAGCACAGATATGTTCTCTCTCAACTGTGGAAGCACTGAAACCGAGAGATCTTCCAAATACAAAATTAACTACAGACATCATATCATATGGTGAAACCAACCACATTTAATCATCCTTAGGTTGGGTAGGAAGGAAAGGCCTTAAGCACATGACAGTTAGTAAGTACCGTGCTTTATAATTAGGATACACTCCATGAAAATTGGCCAGTCAGGGGTGAGTGTGTGTTTGTTAACTTTCAACCACTGTATGATGACAAAGATACCAGAGGCAAATTAAGGGTGAATTCACATTCTGATGGATCTACATTTATAAACTGAAATCTTTATTCATTTCCATCTCTCCTGTTAGGGGTGTGGCTGGTTTGGATATATTATACCAGCATCAGTGGTTTCTAGAAATAGGTCAGCTAGTGATACAAGCCACCCAACTCCAATCTATGTGTGCTCAGCCTGACCAATCCCATCATTCACAGAGCTTGCAGTCCCCTACTGGTTTGTTTTTTAAATCTAGAGCTCTGCAAAAACAGTTACCACCCCCAAGTGCTGCCTTCTATTCAATATATCAGTGCTCCTCTCTGCTTTTTAGAGAACATCAAGTATGGCCCTCTTTTATCTCTGTAAACATTATACCTCACATAATGTTTTTCCTTTAAATCAGACACAATTAATACAGTATACCTTTTAAAACATTACATGCTAGATCATAACCAAAACCAGGAAAATTATATTTGAAACTAACATTCTCTTCTGAAAGAGGTCTGGCTGGACACATTTGGCCCCAAACGTATATTGTTCTAAAACTACCCAGGCTTTTACCAATACAGTATAAATGTTTCCATTTAAAAAAAAAAAGTTAACTTCCATATGAATTGTTACAAAACATTTTCTTGCCATTCTTGCAACCCAAACATTGCACAAATGTCCTGATGCATGAAAAACAAAAAGGGAAATTGACTGGAAGTTAATTTACAGCAATGATTTTTCATTTGTACTGCAATAGCACCTATAGGCCTCACTCAGACATCAGGGCCCATTGTAATAGGCACTGTACAAACAGAGGAAAAAAAGATGGTCCCTGCCCCAAAGAGTTTACAATCTGAGTATTAGATGACAGACAGGAAAATACAACAGAAATAATAAGAGTATAGTGGTCAGTGAGATAAGCAGCAATCACAGCATATCAGCTGACTAGTAGTCCATTTTCATTGTCCAAGCTAAGAGAACTGCAAAGAATCCAGCAAAGAAATATAAGGATATTTAGTAGAAAGTAAATTACATTTCTGGATTTTTTTTTCAGTTTTAATAATCCAAGGTGGTGTTCATAATATAGGTAAAACAATTCGTGAAGTTTGTTTATAAACCCGGCTTTGTCATTTAAGAACTTATAACAGCAAATGAGAATTATAGTCAATTGTAATATTTTTTTCTTGTTTGATACTGCTGTAGTAAAACACTAAAAGATTCATAAACTTACCTAATGCAAAGTAGAACACTGAAATACTTGTAATCAAACTGGAAGAGATGGAATCAAAATTCCACTCCTGCAAAGAGGAGTGGAATATTTATAAGTGAATAATTTGTGTTGCATCCTTTGCCATAAATGCCCCTCCACTATAAGAATACTGTTTCCATTTTGAGGATTCTAGCAACAGCTTAATTTTCAGAGTCTTCAACCAGAACCCCATAATTAAATCACTACCTTATTATATGCAATTAATATGATTCCATAGGCTATGAGAGTTACAAATTTTTGACTTCAGTCCATACTATGTTTAAAATTTGTAATGGATTTATCATCTTTATTTTTACTCTAAGACATAGTCTGTAAATCAAGTTTACAACTGGTAACTTTTTTCTATAAAGAATTATTGATTGATTATTCCAGATACAATATTTCTTATCCAGACAGAATCCATTGTTTATTGTATTGCTTGTAATATAACTATTTCTTGGAACCAATCCCTTAATTCTGTATATATACTTAGTCTGCTCTCATAATTGTGTGTTTTATAGGACTCCCCATCATTGTTCTCTACTGCAGATTTTAGAATAGTATATTACACAATGAATTGTTTCATTATAGTACTACCAATAGTAATTAGACAAGCATTTGGCAGTATTACTTTCTAAAAGCAGTCATAAGTCATCCTGTTGCTTTAAAATTACTAATCAGTGTATAGAATATTTATGTGGCTCATGCTTCTTCATCATGTAGTTATTGCTCAAAGCTGTTTCTAGCATATGGGTGTGTGCGGGTATGATCATGAGTGTATGTCTCTGTATGCTATACAGTATACATGCATGTACTTACAGTACACTCACACCTACATAATAGCATGACAAGCACTACCTGGTATTAATCTCAATGGAGAAAGAATCAGATTCAAAATTTAGTAAATGCTGCAAACAAATCAGACAAGTAAACATCCACATCATTTATAAACCATTGGATACTTTGGTTCACCAACTTCCCCCCATTTATTTTTCTAAGAAGCATACATCTCTCCGCATCTAAATAGTTCCAGGGATCAGCCAGCATTAAAACTAATCACCACTTCATCCCAGAAAAGTTTATTCCACGTAGGTCAAAGCTGAGGTGAACTATTAAGGAAATCTAAGCTTGTCATGGAATTGTCCAGACTACTTCTGACAAGTTAATGGTACTATTCCTACACTTGTGTACGTGAAAAGTTTGACACTGCATCTGTAATGTAAAAGCAATATTAGAAAAATGACAGAGGTAAACTGTATGGGATTTCACGGAATGTGTGTTGATTGTTTGCTTTCTGAAGTGTCTATGATCCACTGATAAGTCCAGTGTAAATTAAGACTGTCTCTGACTGTGTGCATGTGTACAACACCTAGCACAACAGGACTCATCTCATTTGGGGCCACCAGGCACTACTGAAACACAAATTAACAATAATGCATCTGTTCCTTAAAAGTAAAATGGAGCACCAAGTCTTTGATCAATATGAAAATAAAGATACAATGAAAACTTTTGAGTAATGGCTCAAAATAAGTTGCTTAACACAGATGATCTGCTAATAAAGGCATAATATAATTCTACACTTTACATTTGTGGATACTTGGGTTTGTTTTTAAGACAGGAGGCTACCTAATAAAGCTCTTGTTGTCAGTGAAAATGATTATGGCTCTCAAGACTGTCTGAAGTTCTTGTTATAAATAAAATATTTTAATGACGTTATCTCTCAATATTCGGTGAGAGTTTCATCATTCTTTTCATTTATTAATTAGTCAGGAATTTACAATACCAGACCAGTAGTGACAGGCTGCAACAAGCAGTATCTCCTCTGCAGCCTTCTGTGCTGATTGATTAATTCTGTGCTATCCCAAAAACATGTACCATCATCTTGAGCTTTGTTGAAAGAAGCTGGGAACCTACCCTCAGGTTATTTCTTCTTTTCACAAACAAATGATTTCAAAATCTACATAGTTTCCAAAGATTACAAAACTTGCTTCTCCCATAGTGGTGGTTCCTAACCCAACAATTAGCACCAGACAGGAATCAGACAGCAGTCTCTGAGCCATCAAACCCATTTTGCAAATTCAATAGGGATTGTTTTGTAGATCAAATCTCCTCCCATTTACAATTATATGGACCATTTCTACTCCTGTTCATGGTCACATAATATCCCAATGAAAGTTGCTTACATGGAAAGTATTCACTGAATTTTGCCTGATATCAAATGTGATTTGATGTGCCAGAAAAAAGGAAGATGTACCATTTGATCAGCCAGCCAGCACAGACCACCAGCCTGGACTACAGTTTCAGAACTGCTGATACTTGCTGATCTCTGAAAACAAATCACAAGCAGTTTGGCATGGTGGTTAGTACAGTACATTGCCAGCAGGAAGAAAACCTGAGTTCCTTTACCAGTCTCTGCTTTTTGTGCACTTGGCCAGCTGGGATTGGAGGAAGCTACAGAGGCAACACACTCAGTCTTTGGGGGTAAGGATTGTCTTGAACTGCTCCTGATCTCCTCCAAGTTAGATGGGGGTGGGGGCCCACATCTACTCAGTTGTTTTTGTGACAACAATCAATTAGCACTGAGAAAGCTAGATTCTCAAGCTAGGTAAGGAATGCAGAACACCACTTCCTAAAATTTTAACTCCCCAGGGTATATCCTCATTTGTTGCAAATCAGTATAAGTCCATTGAAGTCAATTGAGCTATGCTCATTTACACTAACCAAAGATCAAAAGGCATAGGATTGTACCTCCATTGCTCTTTGATCTTAAATAAGATCATCTGTTTTAAACAGTCACTAAAGAGTCCTATATAATTGTGGTGAGGGACATTAACCTCTCATGAGTGCCTTCTGTTGGCTGGGTGTGATACTGCAGTCATTCCTGGTCCTTGCACCCCTGCAGCTTGTCGACCTTACTTCATAGCTTAGCCCTCCAGCCAGTCTCACAGTCTGAAATGGATGAACTAACCCCTTCCAGGGTATTCAAGTCCACAACAAATACAAACAAAAGTCTTCCAGTCCCTGTCTCAAGCTGGACTCAGACCCTCCTTCCTGCGGGTGCCTTCTCTCTTCAGCCCCTCTTGGGCTTCTTTAAATCCAGCCCTCTGCTCAGGTGTCTGAAATAAATTTATTCCCTTTTCAGGGCTTAGTAAAGAGTCTTGGCAGAACTGTCGGTCTACTCTCACCAGGGTCTTCAGCTCTGTACTTGGGGCCCTTTTAAATCTAGCCCTTTTTCTTGGGCTTTTAAACTAACCATGTCCCCTTTCTGGAACTTAGGCCATTGCAGCACTGCAGCCCATTCACCACTTCAGGTCTCAACCCAGGAACCATATAAACAGCAGCCACATGCTGCTCCCTTTACCTGGTTGCTGCTACATTGCCTGGGCCTCTTCCCACCTGGCATCTTTACTTGAGCTCCCATTGAACACCCTTTATCCAGAGCAGAACATTCTTCCTTGCCTATCTGACTCCAGCTGGGAACTGAGCTACTCAGCCCCTGAAGCTCCTTTTATCTGAGCCTGCTGGGCTCTGTCTCACTGTTTCTAAGCAGGCCTGGAGGACCCACCTTCACTGCTCCTTTCCTGGGGTGGGGTGTGGTAGGACCACGATGCTCCAGCAGGGGGCCTTGAAAGGCCAGGTACACGCCCTCACAATAATATATGTTCATATGCACCTTGGAGTTCCTCTCGGCCGCTTCTGCTGGCTCCCTAGACATCTTTGAGGAGCAGTAGGCACTGTCCAGGCGTCTCTGCTTGGTGTCCCCTTCCAGTTCCCTGCTTATGGCCCTATGATTTCACTCTTGTCCCCATGGCCCTGGGTTTAGTTGCTCCTCCTCTTAGGCTAGGGGAGGCACCTTCAGATGTGGGCAGGTTTGTGCACACCCACCTCCTGGAACTCAATAGGTGCACCTTGGAATGAATGCATAATGAATGAAAAAATTATCTTGCTCCTGTTCATGTGATGAATACATCTGTGACTTGATAGCAGTGCACAGGCTTCCAGAAGAAAAGCCTGGAAGATTGAAAGTTAGCTGCGTAACTTCATTCCATTCATGGGTATAGTTTAGAATTTAGCCTCCACCCTTTACATTGCAATGGAATGCAGCCAGGAGATAGAGAGGAAGAGAAAATGAGATCTAGAGTGAGCTTCACCCATGCTTCAGCCCTTATGCACCAGCGAAAAGGGCAGGAGCAGCATATAAGGGCCTTGTGGCTGTGTTCCACAGTTCCTGCACCTGGAGAATCCTCCTCCAGATACCAAGGTTTTAAGATGCCTTTTTGCCATTCTGGCCCTTTCATGTGATTCTGAGGGGACAGAGCTGGTGTGAGGATCTAATCCTTTATTCTTTTGTCTGGGTCCCTCTCCTATATTATAAAGATACATATTCCACATTTGCTCCTTAGCAAGTGGAGACCTATGGTTGATCTTGCCTATAGTGTGTGTGTGTCGGGGGGGTGTTCAAGATATTGACACATAGGTAACCTGTTAGTCCAGGCTTCTTTAGGCCTTTGTTGACCGTTTATTATCATATATGCATACAAATTGTTTTAGCACATAAATGCCTGTTTGATGATATTACTACTTTTCCTTGAATTTACTACCATTTCTAGGGGGTAAATCTGGGAATTTGTTTATACTTTGTATACAAAGTAGATAAAGGTGTCTTTCAAAAGAAAAAAAAAGAAATTCTAAAATGAAATAATCTGAATTATCTTGCATTAATATTTTACTACTTGCATTGCTTTTCTGAAGTTGTATTTGAAACTTATATATTTAATTATTTTTAACACATCATCATTAATACATATTTTAAAAAATACTTAGCGGGAAGAACACTCCCCATATCTGGGAAGTCAGGATCTATCTATCTTAGGAACTTACAAGGTCCCTATCACTGTAGTATATAAGCATTTCACCAGCTTATCCTCACAACATCCCTGTGAGGTAGGGAGCTGCTAATCACCCCATTTTACAGGGAACTGGGGCACAGAGAGGCTAAGTGACTTGCCCAGGGTCACACGGAAAGCCTGTAGCAGAGCAGACACTTGGGCCTAGATTTGCCAAGTCCTAAACTAGTGCTCTAACCCCTCTCCACAGGGCTCAGTGATGTGAGAATCAGTCAGAAATGATGGGTAAGGTAAAGGCAATTAATTAAAAACATACATCACCACATGTATCACATGTTAAGTTATAAAAGAGGTCTTTCAAGCAAGTGTTCAATGCATTTTTAAAAGCCAACAATAGAAAACCAGAATCTTCAGCTTGTGTAAATTGGTAGTGCTGCACTGAAGCTGGTATTGGGAGCACAGTTTCTCCCTGTGCTTCCCCAGAATTCACATAGAAGGTGGTGGAACTGTGGGGCTTCAGAGTGGAATTCCAGTTCATTTTCGGAGGTTACACACTTGACCCATCTGAGAATGATTTGGGAAAAACTCTTTGAGTAGATTCATATACGGAGCATCAATGGTGCCTCAGTAAGACCAGTCCAAATAGTTCCCTGACTGTTACCTCATTTCTAAGTGCTTGCAAAGATTTATCATGTCTCGTATTTTAAAGAGTAGTACAACTGCTGAACAAAACTGAAGAACAGAACAGAAGTTGGCTGAAACACCTCCTGGATTTGCAGTGAGCATACAAGTAACTTTGTCACTCAGTCCTTAGGTAGTTTTGTGACCCTAGTTAGAACCCAGGAATGTTAGAGCATCTTTGTCCTCAGCAATCAGAGGTTTATTCTTAAATCTTCCAAGAGAATAACAGTTTTCCAGCTCCATTAGGCTTTTGCTTTTTTTTTTTAAAGGACTAAACAACAAAAACTGCCTAATTGGTCCAGATGCATTTACTTATGCTATTGTAAAGTAAAATAGGATAGTTGATGTTGAATGCTGTGGACGTGGAATCCATAGAAATGTGATAATTTATTCCAGCTGTAATTTCCCATGCAATGATTTTTATGAACTTCCCTGCCTATCATTTCCATGACTTAACCTGCCATTGTGGATAATGAAAAGAAAAGAACAAAAAACAAACAATAACCCCCCCCGACACTTCCCTTTTCTCCACATTGATCATGGAGGCCAGATTCTCTCTCTCACCCAGCACAAAAAAGGTAAAAGCTGGAGGTGCCTGGTCAACTGAGAATTCCACTGGTGGGTGAGTGGAGGACCCTCAGTTGGGGTGAAGCCACTATAACTGGCTCCTGTACACCTCCCAAGCTAGCATATGGAGCATGTCATGATGGGCTCCTTAACTAAGAGGAGAGTATGTGTTCCAAAAATTGTTTAAGTTCTCTTGTTTTTGGGGATGTCGGTGTGCAATTACCTATACAACCGTAATTCTAACAAAAACAAGATTGAATAAAACTGGAGGGAAATTGAATTAAAATAAATGGTTTGCTTAACATACCTTGTAAAATGAACTACATAAGACATTGTCATCTTAGTTACACAGAATGAACTTTGTCTGAAAAGCAAGTTCCTGTTCTCCTATTCTCTTGTCAGAGTCAGCTCCTGCTGCTGTGTCCAGAGAGAGATGAGTGACTCCCTCCCTCACTCAACCAGCCAGTGTCCCTAGAGCCAGTGTCACTACCTCTGGTTTACAAACCATTTTTCTCCGGTTACCTATGCACACAATAGGGTTTGGACTCCCTATTTTCTCTACGGGTATGTCTACACTTAAAGCTACAGTGGAGCAGCTGCACACCTGCAGCACTTCAGTGTAGACTCTACCTATGCTGATGGGAGAGGTTCTCATGTCAGCATAGGTAATCCACCACCCCAAGAGGCAGTAGCTAGGTTGACGGAAGAATTCTCCAGTTGACCTAGCACTGTCTACACCAGCGGTTAGGTCAGTATTGCTAGTGTACCTAGTGATGTAAGTTCCTAGAGTAGAGTAAGGCCTTGTATTGTCCTTTCAAATGGGCAGACTGGGGTGGAGTGAGGACAATGCCAAAGTAATTTTCCATTTTTATGAACTATAAATTAGGAACTGAGATCCAGACCTTCTATCACAGCTGGGGCTCTGTGATAGACCTCTGGCCCCTGAACTTCTTTGCTACACTGGATCTTAGTGCAAGAGAGAATTTGGCCATATGGTTTTCAGAAGTAGATAAAGTTTGTCTAGTAAGCTCTTACTTAAAATACATTTTCATGTTGATGGCACATATCACCTCTTGTCACCTGGAAAACAATGTGTTGTCAAGTGAACCCCATGACCATTTTTAGACTGAGAGGCCTGGTGTAGAACATCACTGGAGCATCAAGAACTCCTGAATTCTAATCCTGACTCTTATAACAACTTGTGTGATGTGTCCTTGGACAAATAACCTAGTGCATGCCTCAGTTTCCTTGTCTTTAAAAAGAGTATAATAAAACCTATTTCATACCTATTTCACAGGGATGTTGTGAGGATTCATGTTTGTAGAGCATTTTGAAGATGAAAAGCACAATATAAATATTTAGTATTAGTCTCAGTCTTGCAGGCAAGCTGTGCATATTCTTGGTTAAAATTGTTCTAATGGCATCCATCTGCATCTTGAATACAAGAAAGAAATTGTAAGACTGCCTGTCTATGATCAAGGCTTTTTTATGCAGCTCACCCTACTGTTTGGCATTTAGCCAATTGCAATAGCCTATTGAGGAGGGAAACAGCTCTGAAGGAAAGAATGTGCATGTTAAGCAGAAGACGGCTTTTGCAAAGGGTGAGAAAAATAAGACAAATATCACCAACTGCCAAAGTACTCACTGGTATACACAAGAATGAAGCAAGACAAAGGGAAGGGAAAAAAATGTAATAGGCCCCTGATACCTTCCTCCTCATATCCCCCACTAAAGTGAATATCAGCCCATGTGCATTGCAGGCTGCAATAAAGAATTCTTCTACCTCAGGACCAGGTCTGCTTTACATTAAGGTTGCTTCTCTGTGGAAAAATATGGGCGGGATTAGTTTGGAGCTACTTAAAGCAATCCAGAATGTGACTAAACTTTCATCATTACAGCAATGATGCTAAAAGTTTTAGGGTCAGCTAGGTAAGGCCAGATCACATTGAGAAGGCACCCAAGTGATCTGCTTTTCTAATAGCATGACAATGACCTTTTTATTTAACTGGATTCATCTCACTGTCAGATGCACTATTTTGTTGCTGATCCCCAAGTCTTCCTAAGAATTACAGGACACAGTGCAGAATTGCAAGAAATTTCTGTTGCCTGATACATATCCGATGTCAGAACTAGTCTCCTTACTGCCTCTCTCTAGTCATCTATGGATTCATTTCACTCAAGCTGTGCTGCAGCTGTACATTGCTGCAGAGCCGCAACAAACATATAGTGTTGCAGCCAATATGTCCTCCTCCACTTCCTACAAGGTTTGAAGCCAAGAGAGGTCAACAGGTAGCCACCTTCCCCTGATGCTGTTTTCCCTTTTATAAGGCTTGGTACCTTCTCTTAAGCCCAACTGGGCAGTAAGTACTGTAATCTTTCACAGGTGCACTGGGCCCCACTCCCTCTTAAAGGGGTTAGTCACCCTGTGACAAGCCAACAGAAGTTCTAGATCTGTAACAGACTTGGCTGAAACACTGGATTACTTTTTGGCAAAACTTTTAGCAAAAAACTTGTCCCTATTTTCTGCTGGATTTTTTTTTTAACTCTCTCTCCTGCAATCACACTGCCCCTGTAGGTCTACTCTAGGAACTTACATCACCACCATATTTGGGGTCAGGAAGGAATTTCCCTCCAATTCAGAGTGGCAGAGACCCTGGGAGTTTTCACCTTTCTCTGCAGCATGGGGCATGGGTCATTTACAGGTTTAAACTAGTGTAAATGGTGAATTCTCTGTAACTAGGAGTCTTTAAACCATGATTTGAGGACTTTCAGTAACTCAGACAGAGGTTAGCAGTCTATTACAGGAGTGGGTGGGTGAGGTTCTGTGGCCGGCAATGTGCAGGAGGTCAGACTAGGTGATCACAATGGTCTCTTCTGACCTTAAAGTCTATGAGTCTATGTCTTCACTGTAGATTTAACCTGGTCTGGGCACCTCAGTTAGCCTGGGGCAGAGCAGAGGTCAAGCACCCCTGGGGAAATCAGCAAGTCAGCGCCTCTGCAACACCCCCGAACTCCTTATGCCCAGTGCCCCCCCGGACCTATTATGCTCAGCACTCCGTCCCCACCCACTCCCCACAAATTCACAGCACCCTGCACAATATCACCTCTGCCCAGTGCCCCCCTGCCCACAGCCCCACCACTACTGCCTAGCTCCCCACACAGAACCCCCATTCCCTAGTGCCCCAACACACAGATCTCTCCCACCCCCTCACAGCCTTCATCCCCAGGTTCCCCAGAGACCCACTGACCATGTCCTGCCTCCCAGCCACACTCACTGGCCCTGCTGGGAGGTGACTGTGTCTGCGGGGCTGAGCCGACAGCGCAGCCAGGGCTCCGGCCCCTTGGGAGTGGCATGATCAGCTAGGCCAGGACCTGCCCCGGCCGGGCTCCTTCAGGACCCACTTGCCTGGAGAGGCCCAGCCAAGCCTCTCAGACTGTCCCCCGCCCCCAACTGGCCAGGCTTCTGCAGCAGTCCGAGGTGGCTCAGCTCTGGGGAGACAGGGCCCCACAGGTGGTGGGAAGCAGAGACTGCACAGAGCTGGAACTGCACTGGGGTCCAGCCAGGGGGCACTCCCAGAGTATTGCCAATTTAGCTACTTTCTCACTAGATTAGGGACTTTTTGGTTTCCCTAGCAAGAAAATAAGTGTCAAAGTGACCAGTGACAAACTAGTGACTTTCACTGCCAATTACAATGACACTCAAAGAAGTCACCAATATCTATAGTCACAAAATCATTCACAAGCAACTCAGTAGTGTTAATAAAATCCATTCCATGCTCTTTTTACTTCACTCTTTTGCAAACCAAGTCAATATATTATGTGTCAATTGAGCATGTCCTCGGAAGGAATCACATTCCAGGGCTTCTTAGGCTGAGATCACTATAATCTGCAGGTGAGGAAAAGTAGTTTGTGGAGGCTAATTAAATACTTTGCTAAAGCCACGCACACGTTGGAAAGAGCAGCACATTAGCCCAGGCTTGCTTTTACCCAAATGTGTTCTTTTTCGCTGCTCTGTAGTAGGTAGCGCACCCTGTAATGCAGGGGAAGATGGCTAATGAAGCAGGCAGGACAGGGGAGGCAGGTTTGCCCGTGAGGACAGTTGCCTGGATGGAAGGTGGGGTGGGATGAGACAGGGCCATGTGCCCCAGTGGGGCAGGGGGCACCATGCCTCTAGGGATGAAGCCCTTAATACAGGATCAAAGGTGGAGCTAGTTTGATTTCAGCTCCCCTTTACTCCTACCCTGGACTTGGATTGGGATTAGCTGTCCAGCTGTTTTCAGAAATGGAACCCTAGAAGCGGGGGGGATTGGGAAGGGGTCCGGCTAGTGGATTTTTGTTTTTAAATCTATTTTCTTGGCTCCCTGCAGTGCTGAGCTCACCTCTGTACACTACAGCCCAGCATGGCTGGAGTTGGTTAATTTCAGATGATCCTCCTTTTCTTGCCAGCCTGGATTTGAGCCAACAGGTTAGTGAAAGGGAAAGCCCAGAGCCCAGGAGAAAGAGAGTATTCACCTGACCTGAGCTCGGCGCTGCAGGGAGCCAAGAAAGTATTCTTAGTGCATGAACTCACTCAATTAAATGACTTGCAGCAGATGGTAAGGTATGGAGCCAGCTCAGGATGATGACCTGTTATAGCTGTTGGCATTAAAACAATTCTGATTTCAAAACCAGGAGGCAAATTTAGCACATGAGACACAGGAGAGGGCATTCCATCTGAGGCTTGTCACCCTGAGAAGGCAGCACCGTGCCTTGCTAGGCAGATAACACAAGTTACAGGCAGACATGTAAGAGTGGAGACAGATGAGTTAGGTTTAATAGCTATGGGTTCTCCCTATGTTCAGTGGCACCTGCAGCCATATGGACAGGGCCGGCTCTACAGTTTTCGCCGCCCCAAGCAGCGCACCGAATTGCTGCCCCGGGCGGCGGGGACAGTCCGTGTGCCCTTAGGGCGGCAGGTGCGTTTCCGCGGCGGCGGCAATTCGGCGGCAGCTTCTATGTTTAGCCTGAAGCCGCCCCGGACAGCTAAACATAGAAGCTGCTGCCGAATTGCCCTCACCGCGGAAACGCACCTGCCGCCCTAACAGCGCACGGACTGCCCCCACCCCCTGAGGCGGCAATTCGGTGCGCTGCTTGGGGGCAAAACAACAGGGACTACCGCCCCTTGCAGAATGCTGCCCCAAACACCAGCTTGGAATGCTGGTGCCTGGAGCCGGCCCTGCATATGGAGATGGTGTGTGCCATTGGCAGGGGCAGGGCTCCTGATAGGGGAGAAAGGGTAGTTTGCCCTGGGCCCATAGACCAAATGGTGTTTCAACCTGACATGCTGGGTCACAATGCCACTCACTGAAATTTGGCCTGGTGGCCTCTCTGCCTGGCCAAATCTTCAGTGGTGCCATGCTAAGTTAAAGTGAGAGTTGTTCACTTTCTGGAGGTGTCCCTACCTATTCTGATGTGTGGGAAGGCATTGGAGGACTATCAACACTCAAGTTAATTAGTCTACATCAACAATGCAGAGTGGACAGGTTACCAGCCCAAGTGAAAGTGGCATCTGGGATCTAGCCTGTCCACTTATTCTACTGGGCTATCTCCACTCAGCCCAGATTTCAGACACAGCCAAACTTGAGTTAGATAATGTTCTGTTGCGTGTTCCTGGGTTAGGGGCAACATCTGAGTAGAAGCCTGTGTCAACTTTTAGTGAAAAAGGTATCCTTAGAATTGCAATCAAATGCAATAGCTACTGATGATAGAACAGGGGACTATTGTGTCTACTGACTAGGAGAAAAAAATGCATTTTCTATTAATGCTGTGTTCAAAAAATTACAACAACTGACAAAAAGTAAAATAAAATAAATCCTGCTTTCATTAAATTACTGAAGTGCTATGCCTAGGTATAAGAACCAGAACAGAACAGAATACATTAGCCGGGTTGTTGGGTAGTTTGAAGTCTCCTCAGCTGAGAGGTGGGTGGATGTGGAAGTCATCAGAGGCCAGCTGTGTACTCTGGTTCCAGGGCTTTCCAACTATTGTCTTTCATGAGCATTAAATTCAATCAAAAATCAAAGAAGTTTAACAAAGGTAAAGATATAGAGAGATCTGCATAGCTCCATCCAGCTCGCTGCTATAGACTACAGCAGGGGTCAGCAACCTTTCCGAAGTGGTGTGTGGAGTCTTCATTTCTTCATTCTAATTTAAGGTTTTGCGTGCCAGTAATACATTTCTCTTTCTAGAAGTCTATAATATATAACTAAACTATTGTTGTATGTAAAGTAAATAAGGTTTTTAAAATGTTTAGGAAGCTTCATTTAAAATTAAATTAAAATGCAGAACCCCCTGGACCGGTGGCCAGGGCAGTGTGAGTGCCACTGAAAATCAGCTTGTGTGCCGCTTTCAGCACGCGTGCCATAGGTTGCCTACCCCTGGACTACAGTCCAGGGCTGTAGCACCAACAGCTCCCCTGGGGCAGGACCCCATTAACCCCAAAGCTGGGTGCCCACAGATGCGCAGGGTCCCACTCTGACCCTCTTGCAGAAGGTCCAGGGTGTTAGCCACGGAAACACTCCCCCCACCACACCACCTCAAAAGGGCGCCGGTGCCCCCCGCTCCAGAGTCCCGGGCTGCGCGCCTGGAGAACGCGCCGGGCCGCTTGCACGAGGACAGTATGTCACAATGCAGCTGCCGCGCACGAGCAGCGACCCCAGCAACCGGCCCTCGCCGCCGGCTGCTGCCTGCAGGGAGCCAACAGCTGCCGCCCGCTGCGCCCGGCGCTGGGCTGGGTCCGCCAAGGAGTAACCGAGGCAAACCGCAGGCAGGCAGCCGGGCAAAGGCGTCATGCCCGCCAGTACCCCCAGACCCTCCCTAGGAGCAGCCGCTACGGGGAAGCGGATGATATTTACAGGTAATTAGTGCGTCTCCGCCGCTGAGAGCCCGGAGCTTGCAGAACAGGACAGCTGCGAGCCAGAGCCTGTCTCTGGCAAAGAGTACAGCAAAGTCTGTACGGTAAAGCAAGCTGCTGCCTCGTAGCCAATACGACAGGGCTGCAATTAATATGATTGTACCATTCACACCCTAAACAATTATGTTCTACTATATTATTGATCATAAGCAGGAGCAATATGGACACAGAAAAATTAAGAGAGCTGCAATTCACTGTATATTATATTTTGTAATGGTGCTGCAGCTTTCTTTTATCGGGTGGGGGGGTCTTGATATCTAGATTGAAACCCCTCTCTTTGTTGTTGTTGGGGGTTTTTTTTATGATACTGTCTTTTCCCATCAAGTAAATGTCTCCATTGTTCAATCGTAAGGACTTATTTAATGTGTGCGTGAGAGAAACACACACAAAGCAGGAACGTGAAATCGACACTTCCTCAAGTTGGAAGCTTTTGTGCTCTGCTCAGCAGTGCTCATTCTTTATTGAAAAAGTGTGCCCTGAGCTTAGGTATTAAACAAAGAGACCATATCAGCGTCTGAGAAGAGTGCTACATCTGAGGGTCTGTATGAAAACCTCCTGCTGATAGCAGAGAGATTTCTCAGCGTTGCAGTTTAATAGCAGTTACAAAGTTGGATACTTACTAGAAACACATTTGAATTTTAAATGTCTAGAAAACACAGTATACAATGAAAAAGCACAGGAATTAAACTGAGGGACTGAGAGCAAATTTGTGTGTATTTAGTTTTGAAAAGTGCCTCTTTCAATTCATTGTGGGACCCTAACTTTATAATCACAAAAATAATACATATCTGAAATTTGAATTATACACAATTTATTATTTGATAGCTTGATTTCAGAGTACTCCTATACTATTAAAAAATTAATTGTAAAATCAGATAAACTTTCACTTTCATCCTTATACATTATACTCCAAAGAACTGGAAACAGACTATGAATTGTAGAAAGTATTTCAGACATGGTATACATTATTGAGAGTTATACTGAACACATTAGGCTGTGCTCTGCATATTATATACAGGAGAATAGTTCTGCCACGAGGGTACAGTCCCAATAAGAAAATATGAATAAAATACATTTGCCTTCATTCCAAATCTGTGTGTCATTCACAGGTATTAATTTAACAGTTCAGCACCTCTAGATCTGTACAGGGGCAGCTGTCTGGGTCCCTATTTTATTTGGTGCACATGTACACATTCCATTAGAGGGCCCAAAGCAGTAGCAGAACTGCATTGAACAGCCCAGCAGAGCACTTTCAAAAGTGCCCTTAATAAATATACTTGCACATGTATAGCTAGAGTTTTGACCTAGAGCAGTCACTGTGGGTCTTATTTGTCTCCTTCTCTAAAGTACCCTGTGGAAGTGGACAAGTTCTGCAGGAAACTTCACCAGTTTTATTATGTACTTCCCTCTAAAGTGTCTCTATGTAGATAGGGATGCACTCACAGACACACAGAGCGGTGAGGAGTTGGTTGGCTCTCTACACCCACAAGTCTCAGGACATCTGAGGCCATTTAATCTGTCTACACTAGTGCTCCCAACATTGTTACCACTGAAACTGAGGGCCTCTCAGGAGCTCAGCAGAGTACCCTTTCTTCATGGCAGCCCTTTATGTGGTCCATGTGAGTGACTGCTCTTAAAATTGCCCCTCACCAGTAGTCTGACACTACAGAAGGGCACTACAAAAGTGAATGCTGATAGGGCAGCACTGTTATCTTATGCAGGACAGTGTCACAGGAACAGCCATCCCTGACTCATGGAGTTCAAACACTATGATGTACACATGGAGAGGCTTCTCTGGGGCTAATCTCAGGGGCTAATACCAGTTTAATTAAATTGATTTGAAAACTGATTTTGGTTTAACAGGTGCAAGTTTATTGTGCAGACAAGTCTGCAAACGGACAATCCCTATATTTCTCTTGGGGTCAGGTGTTCTCAGATGACCCTTCAATCTGGAAATGCCTCTGTCACATTAGAACAGAACTAGAATTTACTGACCATTTAGACAAGCTGCAATGCCAAATATCCCCTCAGGAGTTTTCTATAGGTCAAATCAGTGGCAGAGTTGAGATTAACATTGAGTTCCCTGCTCCCAAATCCAGTGCTCATATTAGTAGACCATGCCTTGCTCAAGGAAACTGTAACTCCAAAATGCATATTGCTACTCCTGGGGGGATTCTGCCCCACTGCGCATGTGCAGAATTCATATCCCCTGCAGATTTATTTGCTTCCCTGCAGAAAAATGACTTTCTGACAGGGAAGCTGCAAGAGCAGTCATGCACCACTCCCTTGCTGCGCAGGTACATAGTTTCAGGCATCCGGAGTAGCCGGCGGAGAGGTAAATCACTGCAGAGCTGGGGACACCCCAGACAGTGGCTCCTATCCTGAGCCAGGATCAGCTGCTAGTCCCAGCTGGCTGGGCTAGAGGCAGGAGAGCATGGGACTGCCTCTTCACCTGCAAGGAGTAGCTGGGACTGCATCAGACCCATCCCCAGAGAACTTGTCCACCTGCAGGAAGCTCAGCATCCTCTGCTTACTGCCCACATCGGGGAAGGGGTTACTGTATGGGGAGCTGCTCCCCTATTCACCCAACCCCCATGCATCTGGACCTCCCAGAACCAAATACCCCTGCCAGGCCTCACCCCATGCACCCAGAACCCCCTAGCCTTCCATACCCCCATTGAACCTTAATCCCTGCACCTGGAGCCTCCAGCACCTAAAGCCCTGCACCCAGACAACCCCCCACTGAACTCCCTACACTCAACCCCCACCCTGATGAACCCCACCTCCCTGCACCAGCCTAAGCCCCCACATCCAGTCCCCCATGCAACTGACCCCCAACTAGTTGCACTCAGACCCCTACCCCACCAAGCCCCACTCCCCCAGCACCCAGTCCCCCCTGCTGAGACTCCCACACCCCTCCACTGAACCCCAACAACTTTTACCTGGAAGCCCCTGCAGAATCCCATTGCCCCTGCACCTAGATCACCCCCTCCCCAATGAGCCTCTGTGCATTCAGACCCCCCACTGACCTGTCTGCATCCAGATTGTCCCACATAGAATCCTCTCACCTCACACCTGGATCCCCCCACACTTAGCCCCTCCATACTTGGATCCTGCCTGCCCCACACCTGGTGCACTTGGTGCAGAGGGGCAGGGGCAGGCCTTGTGCTATGTCAGGGTCGGGTGCAGCCTCACCACTGTGTCCATGACTCCTTTGCTATATCCCTTCAGCCTCTGTTGTGCAGAGCACTGACTGACTGTTGACAGGTGGATCAAAAATAAAGTTAGCTTCTGTTTCTCTACTTCTCTTGCTTTGCTCCAGCCTCAGGCTCAGATGGTTCTCTGAGAGTCAGGTTTGGAAAAAAAAAAGCACAAGCAAATAAAAACAGTTAAATGTCATTGTAGTGCAGCTCCAGGCACAAAGTAGCTTTGAGAGCATCTCAGAATCCTTGCAAAGGTTAGATTAGGAAGTAAAGCTATAATACTTACCCGTACATTGTCAGGAAATTTAGATTCCACCCCTTACATTCATTATGGGGGACTGGATAGCTGTAAATTACAGGTTTGAGTCCAGCATGAAGAGACTGGCATTATTGATGCCTGTGTTGTACCTAGAGGAGTTGTATTTACATATTTGTCAGTCTGCTGCCTTTCAAAAGGAGATTTTTTTTTAAGTGGACAAGTGTATGCATAAGTTTGTGATACATTTGTTTTAGCTTTTGAGAAACCCTTGCAGAGATAAAATGTGATTACCAAACTCAACTAAGCTACACATCCACATTTTGGAGTCATTTCTGATTACAGTACAATTTAAAACAGAAATTAACTTTTCAGTATTTCTCAGTTTACAGTATCACCAATTAATGTTCAAAAAGTGATGCAGCTCTGAGGACTGGCTCATCAATTTTAGGAAAGAATAAGCAGTGGGCAGTTTTATCATTGGTTTGCTATAGCTGGCCACAGGGCCCAATCTTCTGAGGTGTTAAGCACCTCCTGCAAAGTGCCAAGTATGTATCCTCAACTCTTACTGAAGTCCACAAGTGTTGCACACACTAAACATTTGTCTACCCTTGAAAGTGTTTCTGATAAGGTAGGGTATCAATTTAAAGTGCAACAGCTATTCCTGAATAACTCCATGTGTGAACCGAAATAAGTGTGTCCACATATGGAGTGAATCAGGAACAAATCCATGCGTAAACAAGCTCTTAAGCAACTTGCAGGATTTGATCTGTACCATATATCAGGCCAGGCTAAAGACAGTCACCATCCAACTGGGATGATGACTTTGGCCCTCAACCTGCAAAGACTTATGCACATACTTAACTTCATGTACCATGAGTAGTCCCATTGCCAGCTTCAAATGATAAAGTTGTAGTCATTTTGGAGTTATTGTTCTGCTGCTAGATTGAACTTCATTGGGAAGGGCAATATAATTCTCCTACAGGGCACAATGCATTTAAATGATTGTGGTGTATTTAGCTGAAGCTGTTCACTGCATTTTAAGCACAGTTTGAGGATGTATTTACGGTAATTATTTATTTAGATTTAAATAAAACAATGCTTATACAAAGCAGTAGGCACCATGATTAATAATTATAACAACAAAACATTATAACAATTATAAAAATAATTATTATAACAACAACAACAAAAAGAAAAAAAATCCCCAGCAGCATTAAAGTAATTATTAAAAAAGGAGCTCTGCCAGTCTCTACTAAAATCCCACACTTTCCTGCCCCTTCATCATCATTTCTGGGACCATATCCTCAGCCCTCTCCAAAAACCTAACCAAACAGAAGTGTTCTGCAGCATTCTCAGGAGGTGGCCATATTCCAGCTATTTTGGATCCAGGTAGAGACCATGTTCCAGAGACTTTGAGCCGTCACACAGCACACTGCAATGGGCTGCCTCTCTTCTACAACAAGGGGGAACCTATTCAAATGTCTCTAATGACTGCAGCTGGGACAATATGGCCTGGTCTACACTAGGCGTTTAAATCGGTTTTAGGAGCGTAAAACCGATTTAACGCCAAAACCGTCCACACTAGGAGGCACCTTATATCGATTTTAATGGCTCTTTAAACCGGTTTCTGTACTCCTCCCTAACGAGAGGAGTAACGCTAGTATCGGTATTAACATATCGGATTAGGGTTAGTGTGGACGCTGATCGACGGTATTGGCCTCCGGGAGCTATCCCACAGTGCACCAGTGACCGCTCTGGACCGCAATCTGAACTCGGATGCAGTGGTCAGGTAAACAGGAAAAGCCCCGCGAACTTTTGAATATTTCCTGTTTGCCCAGCGTGGAGCTCCGATCAGCACGGGTGGCGATGCAGTCCGAAATCAAAATAAAAAAAGAGCTCCCGCATGGACCATGCGGATGTGATCGCTGTAAGGGCAGGCAAATCTGTTCTATCAGCGCTCCGTTACAGAAGATGAAATTCAGAATCCTTTTTTAAAAATCTCCAGACAGACGCCATAGCAGGGACTCAGCGCACTGCAGCGTGACAAGCGTAACGGAAAGCCCAAGAATCAAATGGACGCTCATGGACTGGAGGACTGAAGCTATCCCACAGTTCCTGCAGCCTCTGAAAATTATTTGCATTCTTGGCTGAGCTCCAAATGCTTCTAGGGTCAAACACAGTGTCCGCAGGTCAGGGCATAGCTTGGCAATCTACTCACCCACCCCCCACCCACCCCCAGAAGCGAAAGGTAAAACAATCCTCTGACTCTTTTACATGTCACCCTATCTTTACTGAATGCTGCAGATAGACGCGATAGTGCAGCACTCAACACCAACATCCTTGCTCCCCCCCCCCGCCATGGGCGGCTGATGGTACAATATGATGGAAATCCATCCTCATCATCAGCATCAGCTGATCGTACAAAAAGCTGGAAATCCATCCTCATGATCAGCCTCAGCTGATGGTACAAAAGGACTGGTAACCGTCCTCGTCATCAGCCTATTGGCCCTAATTTTTTCTGGTGGATGGATGGTGCAATATGGCTGGTAACCATCCTCATCATAGCAACAGGGGGCTGAGCTCCATCAGCCCCCACCCTTCATGTGTAAAGAAAAGATTCAGTTGCCCCTGGACTAGCAGTGGGATGCTGGGCTTCTCTCCTACACACTGCTTAATGTCCTGTCTGGACTATCATAGCAGCTGGAGGCTGCCTTCCACTCATTTCTCACTAACAAGTCAGTGTGTCTTATTCCTGCATTCTTTATTAATTCATCACACAAGTGGGGGGACAATGCTACGGTAGCCAAGAAAGGCTGGGGGAAGAACGGAATCAACAGGTGGGGTTGTTACAGGAGCACCCCCTGTGAATAGCATACAGATAATAATTTCTGCAGGCTCTGACACAGAGCAGCTGTGCTCTCTGGTTCTATGATACGGTGGTTCTCTAGCACACTTGCCTATATTAGGCAGCACTGATTCTATTTTTAGAAACCAAAAAGGAGGGATTGACTCAGGGAGTCATTCCCAATTTTTGCTTTTGCGCCCCTGGCTGATCGGCCAGGGGCACTTATGACAGCAGCTAATGGTACAAAACGATGGAAGGTGCAATACGGCTAGTAACCAATCTTGGCTTTTGCGCCCCTGGCTGATTGGCCAGGGGCACTAGCAGCAAATGGTACAAAAGGACTGGTAGCCATGATCATCCGCAGTTCCAATTTATGGAAGGGTTTGGATGGTGCAATATGGCTAGTAACCATCTCTGCTGTCATGCAAAAGCAAAAGCATGCTTCTGTGTAGCGCTGCTGAATCGCCTCTGTGAGCGGCATCTAGTACACATACGGTGAGAGTCACAAACGGCAAAACAAGCTCCAGGATTGCCATGCTATGGCATCTGCCAGGGCAATCCAGGGGAAAAAGGCGCGAAATGCTTGTCTGCCGTTGCTTTCCCAGACGAAGGAGTGACTGACGACATTTACCCAGAACCACCTGCGACAATGATTTTTGCCCCATCAGGCACTGGGATCTCAACCCGGAAGTTCCAAGGGGCGGGGGAGGCTGCGGGAACTATGGGATAGCTAGGGAATAGCTACCCACAGTGCAACGCTCCAGAAATCGACGCTAGCCACGGACCATGGACGCACACCACCGATTTAATGTGCTTAGTATGGCCGCACTCCACCCGATTTTATAAATTCTGTTTTACAAAACCGGTTTATGCAAATTCGGAATAATCCCGTAGTGTAGACGTACCCTATGGCCCAATTCCTCAAGATTAAAGATGAAGGGTCTTACAGAGTGACACACATTCCACCTGCTTTCCCATTCATGGAGAGTTTATAATTGTTCCTTCCTTGATTGTTGTTTTCTTTACTCTACAAGGAAAGATTGAACATACAACTTTGCTCTTTGTGTATAGAAGACATTATTTACAAGGAGTTAATCACACACTAGCAAGCATTAGGAGACCAGCGATGTACAATGTGTAGCAACTATATTTCTACAGATTGTTTAAAGACACAGATTTCTTTTAAAGAAAGTCTGGATAGCAGATCAACATGTGTGATTAGTGAAGATTATTTTGTGTAGTTGAAATGTACAATGAGGTAATAATGTAATTGGCAGAGCTGAGAAATGCCAAAATAAAAACTTAACACAACATTGATGCTCCAAGCCAGAGGTGTCAATGTCTACTTTAATGTGCTCTCATTGTTGTGTATTTGGTTGTCATGGTTTTTGTTCCTATGGCAACTGAGTTAGATTATTAGAGGATAGCCCAGCCGGTTTCGGCCGGTTGGGTGAGCTCTGTGTCGGTAAATAAAATGGTAGTTTTGTTAGCTGTCTGCTGTCTGGCCTCAAGTGATTTCTTCCTAAACCGGCTGCCCCCAAGGATATAACACTCATGGCTAAAGTGATGGGAAGAAGGGAATTAACTCCCTTATATCCAACCAGATGGTAATAATGGTATTCCTTTCTGAGTAGGTGATTATTGCCTGGTATTCACAGGCATAGCAGAATCAATGTTGGAATGATTCACCTTGGTATCAGAAAGTGTCTCCAGTTTTACTTTATTTTTCCTTGATTTTTCTTGCATCTCTCTCTTTACCCCTTTCTATTAACACTGGAAGGTTTTAAATTAGCACCGCCCTAGTTCATTACATTAGGAATAATCATCCCTAAACCTGAAAGGAATAAGACTCAATTGACACCTCACTGGTTAGAGTGTTCCCACTGTGTTTCTCAACATGGTGGTTTCTTCAGCATATGAGTCCCAGGAGCCAACTAGATCTGACAGGGAACTGAAGTTTGGGAATGTATCCCTTATATGAGGTAGTAGTAGTTAGGGTTTGTCTGCACTTGAAAGTTCATTCACGTTAAGGTAGAGGTTGAACTTAAGGCAGAATAGGTATTTCTGAAAAGTTCCAATTGTGAGTTAGTAGATAATCATAAGAATGGCCATACTGGGTCAGACCATTGGTCTATCTAGCCCAGTATCCTGTCTTCCGACCGTGGCCAATGCCAGGTGCCCCAGAGGGAATGAAGAGAACAGCCAATCATCAAATGATCCATCTCCTGTTGCCTGTTCTCAGCTTCTGGCAAACAGGCACTAGGGACACTTCAGCAGGGGCGGCTCTACAAAGTAGGCTGCCCCAAGCAGCGCGGAGCGCTGCGCCGCCCTTCCCCAGTCCCGCGGCGGGTCCCCTCTTCCCGCGGCTCCGGCATCCTGGGAGGCGTCATTTGCTCGGTTGAGCTCCGCCCGGCATGCCTGCGGCAGGTCCACCGGGCCGGAACAGCGGACCTGCGCAGTCATGCCTGCGGGAGCTCAACCGGAGCCGCGGGAAGACGGGACCCGCCGCAGGCATGACTGCGGCAGGTCCGCTCGTCCCGGGCTCCGGTGGACCTGCCGCAGGCATGCCGGCGGGAGCTCAACCGGAGCCAAATGACGCCCTCCCCAGGATGCCGCCCCAAGCGGGCGCTTGGCCCGCTGGTGCCTAGAGCCGCCCCTGCACTTCAGAGCCTGGTTTTGCATCCCTACCCATCCTGGCTAATAGCCATTGATGGATTTATCCTCCATGAACTTATCTATTTCTTTTTTTAACTCTATTATAGTCTTGGCCTTCACAACATCCTCTGGCAAAGAGTTCCACTGGTTGATTGTACATTGTGTGAACAAATACTTCCTTTGGTTTGTTTTAAACCTGCTGCCTATTAGTTTCATTTGGTGACCCCTAGTTCTTGTTATGAGAAGGAGTAAATAACACATCCTTATTTACTTTCTGCACAACAGTCATGATTTTATAGACCTCTATCATATCCCCCCTTAGTCGTCTCTTTTCCAGGCTGAAAAGTCTCAGTCTTATTAATACTTCCTCATATGGAAGATGCAGTTATGCTTGCAAAAAAGGCCTTTTTTTTTTCTGGTATAGCTTACTCAGTTCAGGGAACTTGTATAAACTATAGCAGCAAGATAACTTTTCCTGGTGTAAGCTGCATCTCCCCTAGAAAAGGTTTGCCAGTAATAGCTCCACTGGCAAACCCTTTCAAGCCTAGACAAGACCTGTTGCTTTTCCAGTAGTATTGCTTTTCCACTTGGGGAACTGGGGGTTCCTCTTTGTAGAAATATTGGAGTGGTGAATGTCATGTCTGAGACAACTTCCTTTTGGGGCCCAAAAGACTTGTACACCCCATTGCAATGACTACAACTTAAAAACAATCTGCTACCTTTTCCCTCCAAACACATAAAGCAGATATTTTTTTCTGGGGTTAGAGTTTGCTATAGTTTTGTCTGAATAAATTATGTCCAAGTTTAATTCCCTGATAGGAGGTTTATGATGGAAATGGTAACACACCTTTCCTTCACAATATAACGATGTTAAGGAGCTATTAATACAACTAGTTTTGGGAAGCTGTCATCAACGTACTGTACTTGTGACTTAGGGTAAGTCTATACTGTGAAAAAAAGGTGTGTTCTGAAGTTAGCTAACCTACATAAACTAACGTGGGTTAAAATAGCAGTGAAGACATGGCAACTCTGCTTTTAACTTGGGTTAGCAGCTCAACTTAAAGCATATAAGGCAGGTGGGGGCTGAAATAGGGCTGTTAACTAAAATTATAACTCGAGTTGCTGTGTCTTCACTGCTCTTTTAACTGAGTTAGCTAACACAGGTTAGCTAACCTGAGTTAAGAATACACCTTTTATTTGCAGTGTAGACATACCCTTAAGGATTAGCTATTAGGGCAGAACCAGCCTTTAGAACCTGTCAGGTTCAAAGACTCCTCAGTGTTTGGGATTTCTTAGAATATCAATACTAATGTCAGCTTTAATTTCATGTCAGGTACGTTTCTACCTCTTTTTTGCAAGGATATTCTTCTAAATGTAATAATTCAAAACCATTATAGACTTCAAAGTACTGCACCAAGGTGTGTAAACACCATTATTCCTACTTTACACATGGGGAATCTGAGGCAAGTGACTTGCTCAAGGTCAGGCCGAAATTTGGTGGCCAAACCAGGAATAGAAATCTCACCTCTTCACTCAAAGTCCACTGCTCTAGTCCCTGCTCATCAAGCTAGAAGCTTTGCCACAGTAACTTTTTCTAATATTTATAGATATTTATCTAATATCACTCCCAAAGATGCCCAGCACTGGCCTCTGGGGTCCAGACTATGACACTTACAGCTGCAGCTCTACTGGTTTTTGGAAGGGTGCAAGGAATCATCTTATTAGCCAGGCCCTAATTCTAAGACAAAGACAATAAAACCCTGATTCCTGTCAGAGAATGATGGTTTACTTTGCTCCCCCTTATGGCCTCTTTTTCAAGAGTCAGTGCTTTAGGAGCATGAAAAAGTAGCGCCCATACAAAAGCTTTTTTCCCACCTGGGAGCATGTTGTAACCAAGATAGAATCATAGAAATGTAGGGCTAGAAAGGACCTTGAGAAGTCATCTAGTCTAGCCCCCTGCATTGAGGCAGATCCATTTAAAGCTAGACCAACCCTGACAGTCCAACCTGTTCTTAAAAACTTCCAATAGATGGAAATTCCACAGCCTCCTTTGGAAGCCTATTCCAGAGCTTAACTGCCCTTGTAGCTTAAACCCATTTCTTTTTGTCTGGCCTTCAGTGGACATGGAATACAATTGATCACTGTCCTCTTTATAAGAGCCCTTAACATATCTGACAGACAAAATGAGTGTGAACTATTCTTGTGCAGTGAAACGGTTCTTTAAAAGTTGTTGCAGTAAAGTAACTGAGAAAATAAAGGATGGAACAACATATACTGAAATAGTAAGAAATGTAACCCTTCAGTTTTATATAACCAATTTTTAATCTTTTTTTCCCCTAAGGCCCAGATGCTATTCGTGATTACAGAACAAAGCTCCCTGAGTATACTCGCTACATCGGAGCAACCACTCCAGCACAAGGGGCCACCAGTGACCTTGAGTACTTGTGGCGTACTGCCCCCTGGACAACTTCTATATTGCCCCACAAACATTCCTACCCTGGACAAATTGGCTGGGGAGTAACAGAATTTAGTTATCTCAACAGAGGAAATCTGCTCAGTGGCATGCAGATTAAGGTAACTACTCATACATTTCTCCAGAATTTTATCAGATGCTATCTAGATGGCATTAAAGAGTGTCTTGCTTTGTAATTTTATGCTGTGTGTTTGTAGTGCTGTGGTTAATCAGAGGACAAGATGGAACACATTTATCTGATAAAAAAGGCACCATTTTTTAAGATCATGTACAATCAGCATTATTACAACAAATGTATTAAAGTGGTGGTACTTGAAATGATACTAAGCATTCATAAATCTTAGCTTTCATGAAACAAATTAAATGGGAAAGTTGTGTTGTGTAATGAAGACATATGCATTAGAGCTGTGAAAACTATTAACATCTTAAATCAATTGAGTCCATGTGTTTACAAATATCAACCCATGTTCATGAAAGCTTGGGAAACATTTTCAGAAATGGGTTCCTGAAGTTAGACTGTGAAGTCCGTGCAGATACCTAAACAAACAGCCTGGTTTTAGACAATGCTGTATGCACAGTACCTATCCATGTTAGCTTTAGACAACCATTGGCCTTGATGAATGTGGGCTGAGTTTTAACACCTTTCTGGGAAACTGACCACCCAGAAATATGGAAGGAGGAAGTGACTGGAACAGCTGGGAGAAGCTAACTTTAGGATGGAAGGTTCCCTTAAGGGTTGCAAGGTTCACCTGAGGGTTTGAGTTTGAACTTGAGCTTTAAGGTAAACCTGCAGGTGATGGCCCACTTCCAAATACCATAAAAAGAACTGTAGGCATGAGTTTCTGAACTCATCTGTGAGCAGAATCCTGCCAGCTTTGCACAGGTCTAGTATGTGCTCACTACCTCTGAGAACTCTGCTAACACTTTTTTGGTGCTTAGCCTCTTGGGGAGCAGAAGTAGAGAAGCTCAAGAGTGTCTTGAGATTCTGTTGTCTACCTCCCCTCTGGGTGCTGAATCTGCAACCTCTGCTTACACCTGTAGTCCCAGTTGAAGTCATTATTGGGACTCTTGACATATGTAAGGATTGCAGGAAAGTGCCCTCAGTGTTTAATTTTTGTAAAAACCTTTAGTTTTTATATACAGATGGCAAAACTGAATGTTTTTATTGAGTAGCTCTGACCAGTTATGCCTGAGGCCCCACTCAGGTCGGGGCACTATCATGCTAGGTGTTGTACAAACATATACGACACACTTCCTGGCCTGAAAAAGCTTTTTTATATCGCTAAGATATAGCTTACAAATGTCTGATAGTGTTTGCACATTACATAACTGCACTCCTAAAAAAAGGCAATGAACATAGTTAACCCCCCCAGATTATCAGTTCTGAGTACAGTATATGAATTCTTACCCCACTCATGGGGCCCCAGTGTTTTCCCACTCCTCCACTGGATGCAATTTCCTCTCTCCAGTCCTCATTAGTGTGAAAAGGAATAGAAACAAAGGTTGGAGGAGCCTGGCCTGATCCTTCTTCCAACATCCTGTGAAGAAAAGCAGGAAGGGGGCAGCTGTCCTGGTTCAGCTCTTTCCCACACAGAGGATGACAAGGAGGAAAAGGTGGCCCTCCAACCTTTATCCCCTCTGCACAGTAGCACCATGTATAAATAGCTATAGCTGAAAACATAACAGATTATTTTCCTTGGTGGATGGGTAGGAACTGTTTTTGTTTGAGTTTACCAGCAATGGAAAAGAAAAAGCCCAAGGCGTTTCGAGAACTATTAGAGAAGAACAGCAGACTTTGGCTCTAAACTGTTAAAACTTTAGTTTCCATGGGTTGTTCCTTCATAGCTTTGACGCAGGGAACTAAAAGGCACTTGAGGACTCTGAAAACCACATTTGGCCTTAAGGGCATAATTTGGGCACCCTTGCAATACAATGCCCTTTCTAGGTCAAAGTCTGAACCTTCATTGATTGCTTCTCTGCAAAATCTGAGCAGGTGTACATTCCTAGGAAGAATACTGGCATTGATTAATGTCTCATGCTTCTTTGTTCAAACAATATATCCTGCTCAAATGAGTCTGTTAAGAGAAAAAGCTTTGTGAAAGCATAAATGGGTGTGCTTATAAATAAATGTTCTCTCTCTCTCCTCTCTCTCTTTCTCTCTCTCTCTTTCACACCTCCCCCCCCCCAGATTTATATATACTGGTATGGACTCATAAATGGGTGGCGGTGGTGGTTGCCACTCAAAAATAAGCAGAAATTAAATAACAATGTGGGACCTAATTCTCTTCATTCTTAGTACTGGGCTCCAGTATGTAGAAACTAAGAAGCAGCAAAGAATCCTGTGGCACCTTATAGACTAACAGATGTTTTGCAGCATGAGCTTTCGTGGGTGAATACCCACTTCTTCGGATGCAAGCAGTGGAAATTTCCAGGGGCAGGTGTGTATATATAAGCAAGCAAGAAGCAGGCTAGAGATAACGAGGTTAGATCAATCAGGGAGGATGGGGCCCTGTTCCAGCAGCTGAGGTGTGAAAACCAAGGGAGGAGAAACTGGTTCTGTAATTGGCAAGCCATTCACAGTCTTTGTTTAGTCCTAAACTGATGGTGTTAAATTTGCAAATGAATTGGAGCTCAGCAGTTTCTCTCTGGAGTCTGGTCCTAAAGTTTTTTTGCTGGAGGATGGCCACCTTAAAATCTGCTATTGTGTGGCCAGGGAGGTTGAAGTGTTCTCCTACAGGTTTTTGTATATTGCCATTCCTAATGTCTGATTTGTGTCCATTTATCCTTTTCCTTAGAGACTGTCCAGTTTGGCCGATGTACATAGCAGAGGGGCATTGCTGGCATATGATGGCATATATTACATTGGTGGACGTGCAGGTGAATGAACCGGTGATGGTGTGGCTGATCTGATCAGACAACTCTCCAATACCAAATTTTACAAGCTACTTCCCTCAGATCCCACTGAGGAATACACTAAGAAACTGCACCATCTACTCAGGACACTCCCTACACTAACACCGGAACAAATCAACATACCCTTAGAACCTCGACCAGGGTTATTCTATCTACTACCTAAGATCCACAAACCTGGTAATCCTGGACGCCCCATCATCTCTGGCATTGGAACTCTCACTGAAGGACTGTCTGGATATGTGGACTCCCTACTCAGACCCTATGTTACCAGCACTCCCAGCTATCTCCGTGACACCACTGATTACCTAACCAGATCAGCCACACCATCACCGGTTCATTCACCTGCACGTCCACCAATGTAATATATGCCATCATATGCCAGCAATGCCCCTCTGCTATGTACATCGGCCAAACTGGACAGTCTCTAAGGAAAAGGATAAATGGACACAAATCAGACATTAGGAATGGCAATATACAAAAACCTGTAGGAGAACACTTCAACCTCCCTGGCCACACAATAGCAGATTTTAAGGTGGCCATCCTCCAGCAAAAAAACTTTAGGACCAGACTCCAGAGAGAAACTGCTGAGCTCCAATTCATTTGCAAATTTAACACCATCAGTTTAGGACTAAACAAAGACTGTGAATGGCTTGCCAATTACAGAACCAGTTTCTCCTCCCTTGGTTTTCACACCTCAGCTGCTGGAACAGGGCCCCATCCTCCCTGATTGATCTAACCTCGTTATCTCTAGCCTGCTTCTTGCTTGCTTATATATACACACCTGCCCCTGGAAATTTCCACTGCTTGCATCCGAAGAAGTGGGTATTCACCCACGAAAGCTCATGCTGCAAAACATCTGTTAGTCTATAAGGTGCCACAGGATTCTTTGCTGCTTCTACAGAACCAGACTAACACGGCTACCCCTCTGATACTAGAAACTAAGGTATCTCTTTATTTAGGATCCTGAAATCTTGATTTATTTGGGCATAGAAGCATTCCTGGCAGCATTGCCCTACAGAAGCAGGAGTAGCTGTATCTCTTTTGGGTACATGTTCAAGCACTCAATTCTTCCTAGAAAAGCATCAACCACTCAATTCAACCTACAATAATGGGGGGAGGAGACCTAAATCATTTGGGCCAGGAAAAGGATGCATAAAATGCACAATTCACACCTGATCCTGGCATATCACCTCTGCTCTCTGGCCTTGAAGGATCTATGTGGGGTGAACTCTTCAGATTTTAGTGGAAATAGAGTTGAGCTGAGCAGTTGCACCCTGCCCTCTTTCACTGCCTCTTTTCCTGTCTGTGACAAAGAGGCTGCTAAATTTAGCCTAACTAGTGTAACAGGTTTATTCCTTTAACAGATACCCATTAATAGGATGAACATTTTAAGCTTAGATATCAATACACGGCTTTTTTTTTTTAAAACAATTTTCCTATTTTACTTGATACTTCTAAGTCAGCTTCTTCTGGAACTAAAAGGGGAACTAAACTGCTTCCTCCTTATAGAATCAACAACACACATGGAGTCCAGGTCTCTCTCAAATGCCTGACAGTCTTCAAATAATGTCAGCTCCCACATTTCTGATCTGCAGATGTTGCTGTCAATACAAATTTGAAATTAAAAAGAAGATCTTTGGACTTTGCTACAAAGTTATAAAAGTAGCTTTTAAAAGCACCTTTACTAGAATCAGACAGCTCCATGGCTATGAGTTTTAGTTTCACTTAATATTATTTATCCTCTCTTGTGTCATAGAAGATTGTAGTTAAATCAGATATACTAACCAGGAGTATAAAACCTCTGTTAGATAAACATATTTTCAGATCTATTGTACAAAATGGTAATATCTGACTCACAACAGCTCTGCCAGTGTTAGCAACCTAACATTTCTGAAAATAAAAACACATTGTGTTCTGAACAATTGTTGACACTGTAGGTAAGTCTACGAACCCATATTCCTGTTGCCATCCCTGCATCAGATAAATGCGCTCACGATATAGGAAAAAAGCTATACTACTTCTAAATGACCACATTGCTATTTAAAGTTGCTGCTGATCCTTTAAAGCCAAATCTACTGCCAAATTCTGCTCTCAGTTATTCCAAGTTAAATTTGCAGTAGTTTCATTATTGTGGATTTACTCCAATGCAACTGAGGGTAGAATTCAGCCCTGAAACGTCATCTTCTTGGCCACGAAGTATTTTATTTCATTTTGCTTTACAAACCTCATGAACTAGGGGGTCACATGCTCTGTAGCCTATGTAGACTGAGCTTATTGCACACATCAGGACCTGCTTGCATTCTACCTCACAAGCTCCTGTGTACCACCCACCCATCCCCCTCTATTTCAGGAACTCCCTGAAATTTCCCGCGATATCCCCCATGCTAGATATTCTGCATGCCCCTTTTTCTTTCTCCTTCCATATCTGGTTTCCCCATTCTTAAAGTTTGGCTCCCAATGGGAATAGAGAGGAAGAAACAGAAAGAACTTGACCATTCTTCAGTTTGATGGTTGGTGATATTTGTAGATATTGAGCCTGATTCTTTTTTCATGTACACCTGTGTAAACACAATTGACTTCAGTGGAGTTACTTCTGGTTTACCTGATGTAAGTGAGACAACTATTCCCTTTGTTTGTATTACTATTCAGAATGACTCTGCTTTGCCATCTGTCTTTTTAATTTTATTCTGGTTTATTTTGTTTTCTATGAATTCTTGTTGCCATAGCAGCTAGGCCTATACAATAAATAAATAAATAAAAATTTAAAACAAGTTTGATAAGTAGGGCCCTATCAAATTCAGATCCATGACAAATGCATCATGGATTGTGAAATCTGGTCTCCCCCTGTGAAATCTAGTCTTTTGTGTGCTTTTACCCTATACTATACACTAAAAATTTCCCTGGGGGAGACCAGCATTTCTCACACTGGGGGTTCTGACCCAAAAGGGAGTTGCAGGGGGGTGTCACAAGGTCATTTTAGGAGGGTCACAGTATTGCCACCCTTACTTCTGCGCTGGACTGGCCGAGAGTGACAGCTGCTGACTGAGGGCCCAGTTCTGCAGGCAGCAGCACAGAAGTAAGGGTGGCAACACCATTCCATGCCATCCTTACTTCTGCGCTGCTGCTGGCAGTGGCTCTGCCTTCAGAGATGGGCTCGTGTCCAGCAGCCACCGCTCTCCAACTGCCCAGCTCAGAAGGCAGCGCTGCCACCAGCAGGAGCACAGAAGTAAGCGTAGCAGTACCATGACCCCCTCATAACTCTTTTGGGTCAGGACCCCTACAATTACAAATTCTGTGAAATTTCAGATTTAAATAGCTGAAATCATGAAATTTACAATTTTTAAAATCCTATGGCTGTGAAATAGACCAAAATAGACCCTGAATTTGGTAGGGCCCTATTCATAAGTTAACAGTAAGTGATGGCAATCTAATTGCCCCTTGCATTACTGTAATCAGTGCCTTACTAGATCAACTGTTAATACAAAATAACCAAAACTGAACAAAAATAAGAACTCAACATATTTTTAAAGGGCTGTATGTCAGACCCTGAAGCTTGCCAAACTCTGGTTCTGGCAGAGCTCTGAGGGGAGCAAATTCCATCAGTGGAGGCCTCTCACTGGAGAAAAACTACCACTGGCAATCAACCGTTGCAAGATCCCACCCTTGAGCTAACAATACCTCTTTATAGACATTACTTGTGCCCATCACTATTGTGTCTAGGCACCAAATACTTATGAGTCACTTGTACCAAAAGCTGCTTATCTAAGTAAGACACATATCACATGCCGTAACCTGGTCTAAGCACACCTCAGTAAAGGAAAAACCAGCAATCTAGGGCCTTAGATTATAAACCCTTCAGGAAGAGGATTGTCTTTTCTGTTTACACAGTACCCACCACAATGGGGCCCTGTCCCAACCGGGGCTTTTGGGTGGTACCATAATATTAATATTTTCTGCTACTGCTCCCAGCACTAGGTCTGTAGACTTAACTGTTCACATCTTCTAGGAGAGACCACAAAAAAACCCTGGCTCTCTCCAGGTCTCTTCCCCCAAATTTTAGCAAGGATACTGTTTATGTCCTGACCATATTTCCCATCGTGCCTTGCAAAATAGGACTAATTATGGCTATCATAAGGAATTACATTTCCCAGCCAGCCCTGCTCATCTGCTGCTTTGAGAAACTCTAGCAAGGTCAACCAAGAGCTAGCCTGATCCCCTGCCAGTGTGAGGAGTTCCAGCCCTTTTTGTTCACTGATCCCTGGTGATGGGCCATAAAGCCAGGGTCTGCAGGATGGCTGTTGTTTATAAACCCCAGACTGCTTCCCCAAGACTACAGTCCATGCCTTGTGGCTGTGTCTCCTGTCTCAAAGATATTTTTATAGGAAAACTGGGATGGGATGTACTGGGTCAGGGAGCTTCCTTATAAAACTCTGATGACCTGTGTGCCCTATGTTTGCATTTAGTGGCTCCTGAACAGGCCAGCAAAGAGGGTGGCATGGAGAGCAGGCTGGGTGCTGGATCTGCAGTTACATGAATCCAGTGGTCCTAACAAGTGGCATATGTGGGGGCAGGTGGATGGGCAAGGGCGGGAGGAGGGAAGCCGGAAGGAAACTACAGCTGCTATGCTGACCCATAGCGTGGAGTAACAGCCTGCACCACACAAGGGTTTTATTGTGGTTTTTGCTTCTCATCCCCTCACACTTCACTTATAGCCTGATACTTGGGTTTTGTGGACCCAGTTCAGCAGGGTACATAAATGCATGTGCCTAACTTTAAGCACGGATTTCCGTGCAACTCCTCTCATGCATAATCCGCTCATATACATTGCTGATTCAGAGCCTCTAGATACATCCACAGTTCAATAAAAGACTCGTGGCATGACCACAGCAGGCCCGGGCTGCCTCAGGCTTGCAGAGCTAGGGCTGTGGGGCTAAATATTGCAGTGTAGACACTTAGGCTCAGGCTGGACCCTGGGCTCTGAAACCCTGTGAGGGGAGGTTCTCAGAGCCCATGACTGAGCCCGAATGTCTACACTGCAGTTTTTAGCCCCGCAGCCTGAGCCCTGTGGACCCACATCGATGACTTGGGCTCTGAGACTCAGCGCAGCAGGTTTTTTATTGCAGTGTAGACGTACCCTGTGTAAGAGAAATACAATTTGCCCTTAAAGCTGTCATTCCTGTATCTGCAGACTCACTAATACAGCACAGCATGGGTTCACCTTTAGAAGATCTTTTCTTTGCAGCCATAAAGGATAGAAATGTACCGTATATACTCATTCATAAGCCAAATTTTTTTAGCAAAAAAGGGAAGCACCAGAGAAGTGGGTCGGCTTATGAACGAATATAGAGAGGGAGAGGTGGGACACAGCCCCTCCCCACAACAGAGGGAGCAAGGAGAGGCAGCACAGCCAGCAAAGGCAGAAGGGAAGATGCAGGGCCAGAGTCTCTCTGCTTCTGGCCACGCTGCTCTTCTCCCACCCTCCAAAGCAACTGCAGCCGTGCCTGTCGGCCCCGCCCCACAGAGAAGACTGTGGCCGCACCGTGCTGCCCGGCCCAGCCTGCTGGGCTGTGCTGTGGCTGTGCCGCCCAATCTGACCCGCTGGAGTAGGCTGCCCAACCTGCCGGAGCAGCTCCAGCCAGTTCAGAGACATCCTCCCCTGGCCCTCTCCAGATAAGGTGGGAAGGGATGGGATGGGGAGAGTGTGGGGGTCCCAGGCTAGGGGTGGGGTCATGTGGGGGGTGGTCACAGGGGTTACTCCCAACTCCCAGCTTCTCCCCCCCAAAAAATTTCCCCACCAGTTGCTGTCCCAGCCCATCAGGGTAAGCAGCTGGCGCGCCGGGACACTTTGTTTACTTAGGTTTACCTTCGTGCCTGCAGACTCTCAAGGTAAACAAACCATCTCGGCCCACCAGCGACTTATCCTGATGGCCTGGGAGCCAAAGTTTGCTGACCTGTGAATGATAGGGTCGGCTTATGAACAGGTTATAAAAAATTTCCATTTTTACTTGTCTATCTTGGGGGGGGGTCAGCTTATAAACGAACTGGCTTATGATCACGTATATACGGTAACTTTTATTTTTTTAAACATAAGCTTAAATTCTGCAGAAGCAGAGATGGGCCACAAGGTAAATGCTGGTTTTTCATTACAACTCCTGAGAAAAACAGAGACAGAAGTGAGGCTGGGGAGAGGGAACAGGACAGGAAAGGTAACAACAAGAGAGGAGGTAAGCTGCAGGGTGTGAGCTGGTAAAAGCATGAAATGAAAACAAGGTAAATTTTGAATTATGGGACTATAGTTCCATCACTACTTAAATTCGGTGGATTAAACAAAGAAGCTGCTCAAAACAAAAGAACATGGACAGCAGAATAGGGCAAGGAAGTAAATATGTGGCAAACTGGTTGCTGCTTTAGCAATGACTGGCATTTTCAGTGTTTGACTGCATAACACCTGTAACTGTTGACAAAGACGAATATGACTTAGAAACAGAAAAGCCAAAGAGAAAAAAGAAATATGATGCTTGAACTGTTTGCAATGCACCAAGTTCTGCCCTTAGATAAGCAGCATTACATGAATTCAAATGAGAAACACTTAGATTGGCTTTCCTATTTTAATTTCTACCCTCAGATTTATCAACAGGCCTGGTGCATCTAAAGTCCAACTTGAGAGAGATGTGGAGAAGCAAAGTAACAGTAGAGTGGGGAAAATAGGATGTGGTATTCAAGGTGTGTGTGTGTTGCTGAAAAATGCACACTGTAGGCTATATTGTTGCTTCCCCAATCAAGATACATGTACAAGTAGTGTGTGAGACTACCTTATTGAGCCAATTTAAATTTTAAAAATTACTTCCTATAGACCAGAGGTTTCCCTTTTGCCCTGGATTTCTCCTTGACTTGCACATAGTGCCATCTGTTGCCCTGCCCACTTTTTGCCCACATGCTCTCTGAGTTGTTGTGAACTTTTGATCTTTTCAATTTTACAGTCCCCATACAGGACCCTTAGATGTACCAGACATTGCTTAACTCTTATGTACCTTGTTCCATTGCCTGAGATGCTGTAGAAATATAGCCTTACAATTTCAGTTTTATTGTCTTTCTAAAGTCTTCCTCTCTAAGTTTTAAGGGGGCCAGAATGCTGCACCCAGGTTGCTCTCACATTTCAAGATGTAGAACCACAGCACTCTTCCTTGGCGTTCAACTCTGTTAATGGACTCTCTCCTCACTCCCACTCTGATTGGAGAGGGGCAGACAAATATAATATCAATTCCCATTGCCAACATGCTGTGGTTTTTTTTTTCTCTTTGACAGACTGGAGAATTCCGTCAGGCTGCTGAAGATGAGATAACTCATCGATACCAGAATCCATGGTAACTATTTATTCATTATTCTAGCAAACATCCTCTGGTGACTAGCCCACTGTTGCAGAGATGCTTAGATTACCCTGATCTGTGAGAAGACCTGGGACAGGCAGAAGAATGGCATGCTTAACCTTGTAGCAGAATGTACTGGACAACTATATCTATTGTTACCAAAGAGATTCCATGAGTATCTACTGCTGTGGGAAACTCCCAGCAATAGAGCTGTAGTGACAGTGGCTAAGAGGCAGGATTTATAGTTAACCATTTAATTGATATGTTATAATAAATTAATAGCACTATTACATAAATAGAACCAAAATAAAAATGTTAGAACTTAGGGAATACCCTTTGGGACTCATAAATGCCACTGTCAAATGAAAATCCTACTTTTTCAGGTTACCGATCACTTTTCAGACAGTCCCTAATTTTACCTTGGTTTATAGGGTCTGTCACATTGATTGGTGCACCATGAGCCAAGTCTGTGCTTTCTAAGCATGATTTATTATTAATGATGATAATATGAAGGGGAGAAAGAGATTGAGGAGATCTGTGGAGGGGAGGAGAGTGAGGAGATCTGTAGAGTTCTTTCTCAAGAATAACATAAGAACAGCCATACTGGGTCAGACCAAAGGTCCATCTAGCCCAGTATCCTGTCTTCCGCTAGTGCCAGGTGCCCCAGTGGGAATGAACAGAATCATCAAGTGAACCATCCCCTGTCGCTCATTCCCAGCTTCTGGCAAACAGAGGCTAGGGACACCATTCCTGCCCATCATGGCTAATAGCCATTGATGGACCTATCCTCCATGAAATTTATATAGTTCTTTTTTGAACCCTGTTATAGTCTTGGCCTTCACAACATCATCTCACAAGGAGTTCCACAGGTTGACTGTGCATTGTGTGAAGAAACAACTCCCAGCATCATAAAACTATTCCTATTAGAATAAGGGCTAGGTTGTCACATTATGCTCTATTCTGAAAAAGGGGCAGTGTCTAGTTATGTTGTCCTGGGAGCAGCTTATGAATCAGACTATGACTCAGAGTTGCAATTTGCTTCCAAGTTTGCCTGCCTGCTCCAGGGAGGAACTAAACTGCACCGGACCTACCCCTGGCACAGTGCCTTCTTCACTGACATAGTGCTGGCATGCGGAGGGCAACCTAATGCTCTCCTCTACGCTCTGTCCCATTTTTTTCCCTCTCCTCTCCCATGCACCTATGTACACATGGTGGGGGAAGTAATGATTCTCTGGAGACTACTTTCCCTCCTGTGCCCATTGTATAGGTAGGCCATACAACAGAGTCAGTAAGTACCTTAGTTACCCTTACTCCCTTTTGTGGCCACAGAGAGTTGATCATCTACTAGCCCTGAGTGACTTCAGTTTCTTATGTTGTCCTATAAATCATAGGTATAAACCCATATCTGTAATTGCTTATTTGGGTTAATACAGTGGAATTCTGTTGAGGTTGCTTTATTCTGGTGACAGGTTATAAAATAAACAGCTTCTTCATTACATTTTCCAAATGCTGGGAGCTAATGAAACATTCCGAGTTCAGTGTAGGAGGACAGCCAAAGCAGTATCTTTCAAGAAGGCTTAGAATGCTTGTCCATCTTTCAATGCATTCATAAAACATTCATAAGCGACTCATATTATCAAGATTTTTTAAAGCAATCCTTGTGTACAATGATTGTATAGGGATTAATACAGGGCTTGCCATAAAGGACATACTATATTTACTTTTACCAGAGAAAGGTGGATGGGAAGGCAGAGTGACCTGAGTTTAAACACAATTAAATGTGTGCAATCAGCTAATGGAATGTCTCACAAAAGGATGCACTATTAGATAATTAAGTTATTTTATCTAGTATGCTGCAGATCTTTAAAGCATGAACAAATTTTATAGGAAGTTGTGACGGGTCTGGTACCCCAGCACCCCCTGGTGGCAGGAGCGAGCTGGGGCCTAGCGCCGTTCCCTTGTTCTTCGGTCTGCCCCTGGTAACCGGCGTATTACGGCCTACTGGCCAGAGTCCATAGACACCCCTTCGGAGCGGGGTATCACGGCCTAGCGGCCGGAGTCCATAGACACCCCTTCGGAGCGGGGTAGCACGGCCTAGCGGCCAAAGTCCATAGACACCCCTTCGGAGCGGGGTAGCACGGCCTGGCGGCCAAAGTACATAGACACCCCCCTCCGGAGCGGGCTTCAAGGGGTGGGGTAGGGGGACTCGGGCCCGCCCTCTCTGCCGAGTCCTGACCCAGGGCCCTGATTGTGGCAAGCTCTCCTTGCCCTCCCCCCCCCCGCCCCCCGCTCGGCGGGGATCCGCCCGCAACACGCCGAGCGGTACTGCAGCTTTAAGGCTGTCAGTCTCGACAATCCCCTGGGTCACTTCCTACCCTGTCTAGTCGGACGTCGGTGTTGTGGGAGCGGTTCCCCCGTAGGTCCCTCCCGGCAAGCATCCCCCCCACCCCCCGGGGTCTCCGGTACGGCCTCTGCTCGGCTGACGCCCCGGTCCAGACGCACTGGCTCTCCTTCTGCAGGAGCTGACGGTCTGCGTCCTTCTCCCCCGGTGGTCAGCCCCAACTGAGCAGACCTGCAGGCTTTTATACCGGTCTGCCAGTTGGAGCACGCCCAGCAGACCTTCCTGGGCGTGGCTTCCTCTGCTATCAAAGAAGGGTTAACCCCCGCTGTACCAGAGCGGGGCTGTCCCACCCCGTCACAGAACTGCATAAAACATTCAGAGGATTTAATTATTACCACTGGATCTTTTGCATATAGCTTCATTGCTGAACTTGTAATAGTGCCGACTCTCTAGTCCTATAATCAATACAAGGTTATTACAGGCATTTCTAAGCAAAAAAAACAAAAACAAAAAACAGTGAAATTAATCAGTGCCAGGATAATACTTAGATTATTTCTAGTTATTTCAAACATGAAGTGTTCTGAGATCTCTTGCAGTATCCATTTTATATTTAGTATATTGGTTAGAAAAGGGTCAGGCCTGTTCACTGGTGTCTTCCAGTTCCACTTTTCCAGCAAAACTATTAGAAATGTAAAATAGAATAATCAGCTTTAATCCTTGACAATATTGATATCACAGTATTATTCAGGGTAATATCTCTGCGACTTTTATATAGTTTTCCAATAGCATGATGCAAATTCCATTCATAGCAAGTATAGTCCACTATCTATCATTGCTATAGACTTTGTCTCTTTTTTGCTGACTCTTCCTAAATTACACTACTCAATAGAATAGCATATCAGAAATTCTTTCTGAAAGGGTAAATTGGTATTTGGAAGAGACTCTGAAGTCTCCAGTCATAGCAGGAAGTAGAAGAAATGACAACAGGAAGGCTGCATTTCAGCTGGAGAAAAGTGCCTGAGTTGCAGATTTCTGATTCAAATTTGGATTCATATCTGAAGTTTCCCAAAGGTTTAAAGGGTGATCAGCTCTGATGTCTTGGTTGCAGCCCATGAAGGGAAGTAGATAATATATGTATATTGCAATATCTGGAATAGATTATACATGAATATAATGAACCCACTAGCTCATTATTCAGTGTCTTCCCTGAAATCTAAATAAAATGGAGGGGGAAGGATGTAGCCAAAGGAGAATTCTGTATTGCCTAGCCCAACATTTAACCAGTAGCAGTCTCACAATGTAGCATACAGGAAATGGTAGTAACCCTCAAGAGTCTTAGGGGGATCTAGGTTGGGAGTAGAGCAAGTCAACTTTTCACCCCCCAAAAAGTGAAACATTTCCCATCAAAAACAGTTTTGACAAAATATTTTGACCTGACCTACTTGGGAGAGAAAGCCAGAGGTTTATGTGACTAGAAGCAGCTGCCCAGAGACAGCAGCCTGGCAGCTGGTTGCAGAGAGAAAGCTGCATGGCAGACAGCCTGACTGATGCGACTGAAAAACCAAGAGCTGTGCATAGGCACACCCAGTTGTTGGCAGAGGGCCTGCAATAGCAGCAGCAGGAAGAGGATACAGCTTAGCAAGCTGAAGGCATGGGACATGTGGATGGCATATGGACAGTGCTGAGAGGCCACATCAGGACCTGAACCCTGGCTGAGCACTCTTTCCGAGATCCAGAAAAGCACTTAAGAACACTCTTAACTTTAAGCATGTGAGTAAACTAGGGCTGTCAAGTGGTTTAAAACTATGATTAATCATGATTAATTTTTTTTAATTGCACTGTTAAACCATAATGGAATACCAATGTACATTTATTATAAATATTTTTGGATGTTTTTCTACATTTTCAAATGTTTTGATTTCAGTTACAACACGGAAAGAAAGTGAGCACTCTACACTTTGTAATATTTGTTGTTATAAATATGTGCATTGTAAAAAAGAAACAAAAGATAGTGCAATCTACAAGTCAAAGCATGAAGGGGCATATGAATGTTTAGCATATCTGGCACGTAAATACCTTGCAATGCCAGCTACAACAGTGCCATGCAAACACCTGTTCTCTCTTTCAAGTGACATCGTAAATAAGAAGTGGGCAACATTATCTCCTTTAAATGTAAATAAACTTGTTTGTCTTAGTGATTGACTGAACAAGAAGTAGGATTGAGTGGACTTGTAGGCTCTAAAGTTTTGCATTGTTTTGTTTTTGAGGGCAGTTATGTAAAAATAATAATTCTACCTTTGTAAGTGCATTTTCATGATAGAGATTGCACTATGGTACTTATGAGGCGAATTGAAAAATAATATTTCTTTTTTACAGTGCAAATATGTGTAATAAAAATAATATAGAGTGAGCACTGTAGACTTTGTATTCGGTATTGTTTAAATCCTCCAAAATATTTCTAATAAATTTAAATTGGTATTATTAACAGTGTGATTAAAACTGCGATTAATCACTATTAAATTTTTTAATTGAGTTAATTTGTTTTCAGTTAATTACTTGAGTTAACTGAGATTAATTGATAGCTCTAGAGTAAATCCATTTCCCCCCCCCACACTACTTAAATTTAAGCATATGCTTTTCTCATTAGGTCTGGAATGCTCAGCTCTTTGCACAATCAACCCATGCATGAGTAAAAGTATTTCTAAATGCATTTCTAAATGTATTAGTACCTTGAATGTTTTGCAAAGGCATAGATATTATTGCTATGGAAACTGTCTCTATATCTGTAAGAAGAGGAGCTCCTTGTAGCTTGAAAGCTTGTCTCTTTCACCAATAGAAGTTGTTCCAATGAAAGATGTTACCTCACCCACCTTGTCTCTCTTATATTCTGGGTCCAACTGTTTGGTGGCCAGTGAAGATGTTTCTGCATGAGTATAAAATGATGAGGCACACAGAAGGCATGCTAGATATCTTCAAGAAGGAAGTGTTTCAAAAGTTGTAGGAGGTGCACTAGCTCAGCATACTGGGTATGGTACCTGTGAAATTAGAAATACTCTTAACCATAGCAAAAAGAAAAGCAGAACACTTCTGTTTTATTCTTGCCTTCAATTTTTTCTTTGACGGTAACAGGTCACTTTTTGCTTTGTGGAAATGTGATCTGCATAAAATGGAAAAATTTCCACTTGTCATATATTCATGATTTTCTTTTGTGGTGGATTTCATTGGTTTCATTGCATAAAGCCACCCACCCCTTTTATTTTCCTTGGGGTGCAGAAGACTTGGCAAAAATGGTGAAATTTGTTTGTGGACAAATTCACATCTCCCCTCTCCGCATATCCATCTGAAAAACAGCATTTGCTAGTAGAAATAGTACATCTTTGCCCTGTATAGTCATGTAAACCTTTGTTAATATGTGAATACTCACAAAAGTATTGCAAAGCCCTGTATCTCTTAGCACTGCATGGACATGCCTAATCGGACTGACTTGATCACCAATTACTGTAGTCTTCTATTGGATTCTTTGAATCTATGCTTCAACATTACTGTGTATTATTGTTTATATTTTTAGATAGCCTAAGAAATATGTAAATCTTTTATTTTAACATGAATTTCCATAGAGTTAATTTTTGTTCTGGAGGAGAGGGCAAATTTCTTATATGCTTCTCAGATTTATGTCACTTGTAAAAGTTAAGCTCCTGCTCTTGTTTACACTGATGTAAATTCAGAGTAACTTTATTGAATTAAGTGGCTTTCCTCTGAAGTTTCACTCATATAAATGAGCTCACAGTCTGGCCTAGCTTTCATTCCACCAAAACCAAATATTATAAGTGTAAGATCATATATAGGCATTCAGACTTTTGGGAACTTAAGATGAAGGAAAAAGTAAAAGTAGGAGGGTGTTGTTAAAAGCCTGAAAAGAATTGAGCTGCAGCACACACAGAAAATCCCACAAGTTCAATCTTCATTATGGATGTGGTGACACACTCTTTGCTGTCTTCAAATGAGTATATTCCATAAAGGACTGCAACATGAACCAGTAGTTAAACTAGCACAGATGTTGCTGGCAATATTTGAAAGATATTTACTTCATGTTATTAGTGATTAACTTTGTGATTTTGTAAGGGGAGTCCTCCTCATGATTTCCCACAAGACATAATGTTTGTCTAGTTGGAAAGAGCAAATGACTACATTGTAGGCAGGTTTTGTAACCTAAATATTTCAGACTGACGTCATAATTACTTGGCCCAAGTAGGCCTCTTCCCATGCCTTACATCCTTCCTCCCCTCTATCCTTGAACCCTTAGCTTTTCAGAGTGAATGCCATTAGGACTTTCAGGGATGATCTAGCCCTGCCTTCCCTCTGTAGTTTCCAGAGCTCAGCTTGCGGTATTGCTTCCTTTATATTACTTTAGAGACCTTCTCTTTGCAACCTGAAGTGGGAGTGGTATGACCACCAGACTCTCAAGGTAACAGATGTGGGGATTTCCTACACACAGACATGCACTGGTTTAATTAAACTGAGTCAGTTACTCTGATGAAAACCTCTGTGTGGACACACTTATATTGGTTTAAAAAGTGGTTTAGCTTGCTCATGTAAAGTTAGGGTTAAACTGAGGTAAGCATGTCTCTACTCAAAGAAGGATTAATTTAACTAGCTTGCTTTAGAAGTCACTTTGGTTAAGCTGATGCAACTTTGTATATAGACCGGCCTTCGTAGGTGAAGGAGGGTGTTAGCAGCTGCAGCTTGCATCACTCTCTCATAAGCCTCCTTTACCTTTTCAGAATGAAAAAATAGGGTATCCCATATTACAGTAAAAGCCAGGCATACAGGAAAGAAGTTTCTCCATGTCCTCACTCCCTGTACTATATTTCTACTCCATAATATTAATTCAAGTTGCTCTTTATTTATTAATTTCCCTACTCCAAGTTTCACCATAAGTCTTGCTCCCCTCTGTAACAGTAACCGTTGGACTCAGTGGCTATTGATCCCTGTCAGGTGACAGAGATTTGACCTCTTGGAACAAATAGATCATTTAGTGTGACTGAGGCCAGGCAATAAAGCTCCATCTCTTTCCAACAGTCCTGTTTCACACCCTCACATCGTTGCCCTTTCCTTGGCTTTCTAGACTTTGGTCTGCTCTGTCCTTCCCCTCCCATCTTCTCCTTCCTCACTTTACCTTCTGCTAGTTTTTCCTCCAATCTTTTCTCCTCCTGCTCTTCAATCTATACCCTCTTTTCTTGTCTGTCATGTTTTGCCTTCCGACCCCAGATGTCCTGCTGTCCTGGCCATAAGTGGGCTACAGCTAGCCTGAAGAGCAGGCACCAAAGTCTTCACACCACCTCTCAGCTGTTCATAGGTTTATCGGGGACTCAAGGCACTTTTGGGGCCTGATGCACAACTGAGGTGGTTGGCAGTGGAGAAGAGTTGTTGTAGGGAGAGTTGCCTCATTGTAGTGTTCGAGTGTCCAGGGAAAAGGGGCTTAGACAGGAAGACTGGCTTGTTTTCTTCTCCTTCCCATTTAAGGATGAAAATAGGCCAGGAGCAGCACCTGAGCTGGGCTGCAGGTTACTAGTGCTCCGGCAAGTGTGCAAGCCTTTCTAGGAACACTATAATCTCAGCCACTCAAGTGCTGAAGGGGTTGACTGCTATGCGTTTCTTGCAGGAGATTTCTCTAGTACCAGGCCAGTGCTTCTGTTATACTGCTGTCAGATTTTAGTTCTCTTGGCAAAGGGCATAGAGAAACTGATTCTGCTCTTACCCTTGTGTAATTCTGTCAATGTCAGTGGAGTTACTGCAAATTTACATTGGCACAAGTGTCAGAATGAAGTCCATCAATGCTTAAATATTGATATTTTATTTAGCATGTTACATAATTGCACATGCTGTGCTGTAATCAATAGAGTAGTCGGGAAAAAAAAGCAGAGGCTTGATTTATACACAAATTGAGTCTTATGTTGTATCCTTCCTCTGTACTTAGTCTTGTCCATACAACCTTCTCCAGAGCAACATGTTTTATTCATATGTATCTCTGCAACAAGGGTCAGATGATAAAATGTCATCTTTACAGCCTGTGAGAGCTCAAAAATCTCTATAACTTGCTGAAATAATAGGCCGATAACACTCCACTTTCTCTTTCATCATTCATTAGGATTTTCTACATCAGACGTTCTGCAGAGCGTGCCTGTCTCTTGTCATGCTGCATGCGGCAGATTGGCTGTGTAACTGTCAGAACAGGGCCAACTATCTCTGCCAGCAGAGTCCATTGAGATTGGAAAACATGACAGTAAGAGAGGCAACCACAGAATTATGTTTTTACTAACAAAATTGGAAATTAATATTTCTCTTTTCTATAGCACTCTCCATGAGAAGATCTGTAAGTGCTTTACACATATTAAGTTTCAGTCCCACTCTCATGAGTGTCATCCTTATTTTAAATTAATTGTCCATGGCCACACAGAAAGGCTATAGTGGAGCAAGGAATAGATCTCAGCTCCTGATCACCAGTTGATTTTTAACCAAAAGACCATCCCTCTTCCTCATTGCCTCTAAATTAAATGCTAAACATTAGTGTAAGAAATAGTTAATTGTGACTCCGACATACCATTACCAGATTGTAGCTGGCCCTTGCATTAATGTGCCAGCATCCTCTATCCCCTTGCAACTGCTTCCTTATGCAGAGGCCAGTCACCCTTGCAGCTTTTGCTAGCCCTCCTTTCAGTACAAACCACTGCAGAGAGGATAGGGCAGAGGCAGAGCCCCCTTTGAACCAGCTAACTGAGCTGGCCAGTAATAGGGGTGTGAACATTGGACCCCCCTGAAAGGGTGCAGGGGGTGAGCTTCCTCAGCATGCTAAATAGCTCAGGGAGTCATTGTGTCTCCCCAAATCGCCATGCTTCCTGGACCTCTCGCTATGGTGGAGTGGCTCTGCACCACCTCATATGCAGGACTGTGCTTTAATGGCACAGTCCAGCCCAAACTACTCTAAGCCACAAGATGTCAACTATAGCTAGAATTGGAAAGTAAAAAAAGATTTCAAGATGTGTTCCCCCTCCCCATCAGACAAGGAGCTTGGTGACAACAGTAATGTATATCATACAACGTTTGCAAGTGCACAGTTCCTTTAACCTCTCTGTGACTCAGTTGCCCTTAGGGTCATTTTGGAAGAACAGGGATGACACTCAGACCAGCTATGCCCACATCCACAGCGTAGTTGGGTGTTTGACTATTATTTCACTACTGTTGACTTCAGCAGATATTAGGCATCAGAGTTAACGCCTACTTGAGGATGAATGGAGTTAATTTGCAGCTCTGAGCTACTGTGCTTGCATACACTCCACGTAATTCTCAGTGGCATTTGTTTCTTCCTTCAGCTGACAGTAGTGCATTGGTTCACATTTGGAAGATTTCCTTTATCAACTATGAGGCCTAAACTAGTTTTAAAAAACATTAATGGAAAAGGATGATTTTTGTGTCCTTTACAGATCCTCATCTATTTAAAACTGAGTTTTTTCCCCTCCTTGTGTTTCCCCTTCGTTTTAGAAATATGAGGAATTACAATTGCTGACTTCCTATGGACTAGGGAAAAATAAGGCCCTCAAAATAGGCAGAATCCCGAGCTGCAGCTTAGCCCTCTTTTGAAGGAAAGGTACTAGACGAAGAAAACTTCTTTGTGAAATCGCTAACTACCTGATAGGAATTTGAGTTGAACAGGTCTGTAATACTGAAACAAAAAGTTTAAACAATCTGACTTAACATCTCTTTCCTTTCCAACTGAGAACTGGAAAATTGAGAACTGTGAATTCAGAGTGTTACAACTTAGGTTTCTGTCTCTTGTGATGTTACTAACATTATTCCAGAGACACCTGTAGCAAAAAATAGGGATGTTTAGACTGGATATTTCTAATATTTTTTTAAAAAATTATATGTAAAAACATTCAAAAGCCATAGAGACCATAATTATTTTTTTAAGGTGACTCCAAAACAAAAATGTTAAAATTGTAGTTTCTTTCATAAAAAATGGCATTGTGGGATCCCACATTAATAGCCTTTAATTTCCAAATCAAGTGTGCTCAGTTTTTAAGTGAAAAGATTATTTTTCTAATTGCCAGTAATAAACATTCTGCAATTAAATTCATTTTTCAGTAACACTTGTGCATATCCAGGGTCATCAACAGGTTTGCACAGAGATAGGCGATACTTAAAATTGTTTGCTAACACATGTGAAGGAATGGAAACTAGCTCCTTCCCTATTAGCTGTGTTGACTCTGCAGGGCTCTTTTTCTTTTTTTTAAAAAAACAAGTTAAAATTTATATTAAATCACTGAAGCAAGCAGACACTACAGAATACATATGAGTGAATCTGTTGACTAATAGGATGCCAATTTTACAATAGAATTGTGTCTTCAGTTCTGCAGAAACTGATTGGGTCACCAGAAAAACGCCAATACTTTCTACCAAAAACAACCAAAAAAACCACGAAAACCCCACCACAACTCACACCATTGGCTTTATCTAATCCCTAGCTGGCCTGTTTGTAAAACAGATTAATATTATTGAACTACCTCCACAGGGTGTTTTTGAGATTCAATTAATATTTGCAAATGCTTTGACATACTCCGCTGCGAGTGACAAATATGGTACTGTGTATATAAAACAAATCTTACTAAAAGTGATGGTAAACAGTCACTCATAACACAAGTTAAGTCCCATGAAAATGGGGAATGTATCATTCATATACTTCTAAAAATAAAATACCTAATCGTCTTTAAAAAAATCCTTCTCTCTTTTCAGTAGGAAAGTGTTTTTCCCTCTACTTTGGTAGCTCACATGTTCCTGTACACCATTTTGCAGTGTTTAGATTCTTCCAACATACTTCCATTTCTTGAATATCTTGGGTTTCCCATCCACCTTCCTATTGTTCTATTCCCAGAGAGAGTTTAAGGGGCATCTCCATAACATATATATGAGGTTTGCATTCTTTTCTCCACATTACCAACATGTCATATTTTGTCACTTCTGCCTGCATTCTGGACAGTTTCCAACTGGACAGTTTCCAACACATTTCAAAGAATTTCCTGCTGGACTTTCAGCCTTAAAGAGGTGGATTTATTGCACAACTTGATCCACAACCTAATATTTAATAGAACAGTTCAAATCTCTGCTCCTTGTCTCTGGTATGCAGTGTTGTAGCCATGTCGGTCCCAGGATATTAGAAACACAAGGGGGATGAGGTAATATCTTTTATTGGACCAACTTCTGTTGGTGAGAGAGAAACTTCTGAGCTGACGCAGAGCTCATAGTTAATGAGAGAAAAGAATTTTGTAGATAGAAAAGACTAAAATTTACAAAAATCAATTATGTCCAAGCAAAGGGATGGATGCTCATCAGCATGGACTGGGCGGGAATGTTACACTACTATAATATTAATTCTTTACAGCTTTGTCTTAATAATAGGTGAAATGTATTTAATTTAGAGAGAAAGAATCAGTCTTTATCATCCCAGGTAGTGACATCTATAGGTAAGGATTCTAAATACTTTCCATTATAAGGCCCTGTTTTCAGTTCTTATAAATTGGCCAAACTTAAACCTTTCAAGTTGAAATTTTCAATGTCAGATGTCTGTCTCAAACTGTTTTTTTAAGTTTCAGCTAAAATAGTTCTGACGTTTCTCAGACTGAGGTTGGGGAAGAATACTTTTACCCATGTTAAAAAGAATTCTTAACAGTTTTACTGAGAAGCTCTAGCAGCTCCATGCTTTGGAGAAGGGACTTGAAATTTGGCAAGGGGTAGTGATGGTTTTCAGGATGTGCTTTTTGACGTTCTTCTGAAAATCTGCCTTAAACATTTGACCAAGTTATAAACCTTTTAGAAAAAAATCTCATGTTGTACATGCTCACTAGAAACTTGTTACAGTTTGGCAACTAAATGATCTGGCGATTTCATCTGCCCTGAGCATGCTCCATCCCTCACAGCTCCTACATGCCAAGCAGACTGCTCATGAGCCATTGGCACCAAACAACTCACAATACTCCAGCCCAGGGCTGCAGGGACTGAGATGAACTTTCCCTGCAATTGCTCCTCCTATGTGTTGGGTGCTACTGGGTACTGCAATTTAGAGCAGGGAGACTCTGTGTGCTCAGTGCACCCCCCTGGCTAGAATGCACAGAGGGCTCCAGAATGGGAGGAACAAGGATGTGAAAGAGACACAAGGCAGGGAGCCAGGGGCAGGAGCTTGAGGAAAAGGAAGTGGATAAGCCCTGGGCAAGCATGGAGTTAGGAGTATAAGTGGAGAGACTGAGCATGAACAGAAGACATGGACGGATAGGAACAATGTGAGAGATGGGGGGAGCCATAAGGATAGGAGCAGGGATGGGACAAGAGCAAGATTTGGGAGACAGGAAAATGGGTAGGAGCCAGAGACCATAGCACCAGAGGAGGGGACAAGGAGAGGCTGGGTGAGGGTAGCAGCAGTCTAAAAATTCTAACTTGAGATGTTCCCTTTATGGGCAGATTGGTTTGTGAACATGAATTGTTTATCGATTTAGAGGGGTGTGTGTGGTGTGTGAGAGAGAGTTTTAAACATTGAGATTGTCTGTACAACGTTGAAAGTAGTAATCACTAGTACTATCGACAATGAAGGCTAATCTTGAAAGTTAGTGCTGTAAATGGCAAAATTTTAAAGTAAAACTAAATTCCCATAGCTCTGCTTTTGACATCTATACAAATAATGAGTTTTCAAATGGCATATGACACATCCAGATTGGTTCAGTAGGAAAACAGGTTTTTGTTTTTTTGGATAAGGATAACCAGATGGACAAGGATTGTATAAGTATTGGCAACGGTAATGCTGTTGAAAGGGTGACAAAATGTGTTAAGTTAAAGTTGGATACTCAGCTTTTCATCAACATTAAATTAAAATTGCAATCTGAACATGCCACTCCATTTTGTAAATTCATCTGCCAAAAAAAGAGAGAACATGAACAGCAGAGGCTAGACTATTTTCCCCTTTTGTGGATATCATGAGTGCATAATGTACATAAAAAAGAAATCAACATCAAGAGCCTGATTTTTAGAATTTTAGACATGCAAATGCACTTAGAAAGTGAGCTCATTTGCATGCCTAATTTACAAGCATATGGTAATATGTAAGCCTAGAAATGGTGCAAGTTGGACATGCCTTCCCCCGCCCCCATATACTTTGCCATTATTATCCACCTCAAAGTAATGATGGGGAATGGAAAAAATTGGCTTCAGGAATAGCTTAAAGCTAAGGATATATAATTCTTTGGTAATCATGGCCCCTCTGTCAAGACTGAAAAGAAGTTGGATACCATTCAGATGAAGCATCTCCATATGTCAAAATCATCCAGTGGTATGAATTCAAGTTGAATGAAGAGCTCTGTCTTCTAAACTGACCAGGTTCTGTTCTCTCAAATGGTTGCCCAAGGCTCTGTAAGGTGTTACAGTCATCTCCTCCAGATGCCTTCCAATTTCCCTTCAAGAATCATCTTCAACTTTGATGCAATGAAGCCAAGATGGAAAAGATCCCCCAGAAGACCTAAAACACTATGGCTGGAGGACATTGTCAGACACCTGTCCTTCAGAGGACTTCTCTCATGTAATGCGCCAGGTTTGGCTCATGACAGAACATCATGGAGGCGCATAACTTGTTCAGTGGCCTTTCCACTGTTCAACCAACAGCATGAAAACTATCCTTATTTCTGTCTTGGGAGAGAAACAATTTGACCAGAAACAGGCTATTAAGCTCTGCATTTAGAGGATCTGCAAGCATGTACATGTTTGAACAGATGTTAAATGGCAAAAGCACAGCTCCATCTCCTGACAGATATGCTACAGTTCTCTTAGAGCAGTGGCTCTCAGCCTGTCCAGGTTACTGTACCCCTTTCAGGAATCTGATTTGTCCTGTGTACCCCCAAGTTTCACCTCACTTAAGAACTACCTGCTTACAAAAATCAGAATAGAAATACAAAAGTATCACAGCACACTATCACTGAAAAATTGCTTACTTTCTCATTTTACCATATTATAAAATGCATTAGAATATAAATATTGTACTCAACTCACCACTGAGGCACTTCCTTCTGGCTACATCTGTGGAATAGCTCTGCTTACATTTCAGTGTATAGTACATAGAGCAGTATAAACAAGTCATTGTCTGTATGACATTTTGGTTTGTTCTGACTTCATTAGTGCTTTTTATATAACCTGTTGTAAAACTAGGCAGTTATCTAGAGGAGTTGTACCCACAGAAAACCTCTGTACCCCTGGCTGAGAACCACTGTTTTAGAACTCCCAACATACAGCTCTGTGTTCAAATCCAGTTTCTAGACAGACTAAAGTTTCTGAAATTGCTCCAAGAACTATATATTGTAACTCTTCATATATATTAAATTTGTTGTCTGTATATTGAGATTTGTCAGTTAAATACACAACCCCATGATTCATATCTCAATCAGCACTGTCTTTGGCTTGGAATCTCTGAGCCAAATTCATTCTGGTGTAACTCTGTGGATTTCAGTGGAATTACACCAAGAGAAGTTTCTGCATCTGCATCTTATACAAATGGGAGATATTTGTGGTGTCAAAGGACCCCCCACACAGAATTATTCTTTTTGATAAAATGGATAATTGTATTAAGCAGAGAAAATATGGTAACAATTGTCAAAATTCCCCCCTTATTGCTGTATCTGCAGCCTCCAAAAAGTATGCTGGATGCTTTACAGAACACAAACAGGTGCCCTGCTTTGAAGAGCTTACAATCTAATTTTAGACATGTCAGGATGAGCAACAGTAAGAACGCTCTGAAGGAAAGGAAAGACAAGGATTATAGCCAATAAGATCAGAGTTACTTAGTTTACACATGTCCACATCTTGTGGTCTTCGTCATTATAATTATTGTTGATGCCCTTTGGTGGAATACTTCTGCAATGCCTATTTCAACCCCACTCAGCATAATCTGTAGTGGTTAACCCCTTCTGTAAGGACTCACCTTTCCCTTTCAAATAGCACTTCAGCATTAAATCTGATGTTTACGTATTAGCCACTTTTAACACAATAGACCCACTCCATTTAAACAGGCAATATTTGTAGTGGACTGCATATCTGTAAGGACTCAACGAGGTATCTAGTCCAACTTGACTATAGGAAACAAAGCAGCATTTAGGAAAATCAATAGAAAGTTACTATATTTGAAATATTTCAGAGTAGGTCAATATTTCCCTGACTAGTGGGAGATTTCAGTCAGGAGACCTTGGCACTGAAGTAGCTTTTGGAGGCTTCTTCCGAAGAGTAAGAAAACAGGATTTGCTTAGCCTGCACTGCCTCTGAGTAATCAGAAGCCCAGCTGCAACCCATAAGCAGCTATCAGCTTTGTGCTTGTGATGTCACTGTGGCACTGGGAACATTTTTCACATTCTAGGACAGCTTGGATGCAGTCTGCTAGCCTAGGGAGCTTATTAAACAGTCAAACTACAGACAGTGAAGCCTTCCATTTTGCAAAGTAAACTTTTCATTTTGCTAGGGTGATCACGTATTGAATAAGCCTTTCAAATGCAGTGGGTGCATGCGGGTTTGTTTTTTTAAAAATATCACTAATGCCAGCCAACACCAGATAAACCCGAGAACATCAGAGCAGATTACATCGAAGTGTGGAATCATACACCATCCATGGCGGTTTCTTCCTACCTCCCCCAGCGGTGACAGATTATTTCTAGGGAACATATTTCTTAGTTGTAAATATTACTAACTGTAATGTCAAGAATTCTGTGTAACACACTTAGTACGTAAGCAGCATTTTAACCAGAGGAACTACACTATTTTATTTCAGTGTTGGCAGCTCTTAGGAATAATGTGATTTTGAATACTAGTGAAGGCAGTCTTACAATGATGTAAAAAGAGAGATGAACCAGCCATATCGTACTATAGCTGTAGCCTAATGGAAGATACACTGAAGTACAAGCCCAGAGACCAAGGTTTCATATTATACTTTGGGATGGGGGTGTAACAGGATCTCTACTCACCACTGAGGCACTTCCTTGTGGCTACCTCTGGGGAATAGCTCCACCCAATCCAACACCCCCTTCTGTCCAGGAGTTGCAGTGCTTCCTCTCAGTCACTCGGGGTGCTCCTTCTTCATGGCTCAGCTCTCTGACTAGGTCACTAGGTATAGTTATAGGTATCAAAGTCTCAGCGGACTGGCTATCATTCCCAGCCAAGCTATGCCACTTCCCCAGTGGCTGGTAGGGGAACCCAGATCTGCTCACTACTCCAGGTTCCAGCCCAAGGACCCTTGGACAGGGCTGGCTTTAGGCCAATTTAACAATTCCCCTGAATCGGGCCCTGCCCCTAAGAGGGCCCCGCACCCAAGCCCCGGTTCGGCGTACCAGCAAGAGCCAGTGCGCTGTACCGGGGTGGCCTGGCTTCCCCAGGGGGCAATTTAAAGGGCCTGGGGCTCCCAGCAGGGGCTTTAAATTGCCGCCAGAGCCCCACTGCTGGAGCCCTGGGGTAGGGCTGTGGGGCTCTGGGGGCTACTTAAAAAGTCCGGGGCTCCTGTTGCTTCTACTGCCCCGGCCCTTTAAATAGCCGCTGAAGCCCCGCCGCTTCCCCAGGGCTCCCTCGGCTATTTAAAGGGCAAGGGGGGTAGAAGCAGGGGAGCCCCAGGCCCTTTAAATAGCCGCGGGAGCTCTGGGGTAGCGGGGGGGCTCCAGCTGCCTCTGCCGCCCTGGTCCTTTAAATAGCCGCAGGAGCCCTGTCGCTTCCCCAGGGCTCCGGCGACTATTTACAGGGCCGGGGAGGTGGAAGCAGGGGAGCCCCGGGCCCTTTAAATAGCCTCCGAGCCCCAGGCTGCTGCTGCTGCTGCTGCTACCCGGGGGGAGGGGGAGGAAGAGGGGAGGAGGAGAAGGAGGGGGCACTTACCATACAGGGTGGTCTGTACCACCTGTACCCACACCCCCTGCCCTGCCCGCACCAGCCCCTGCCTGCAGCCAGCCCTGCACCCCCTGCCCTGCCTGCTGCCAGCCCATCTGCAGCCAGCCCTGCACCCACTGCCCTGCCCGCACCAGCCCATCTGCAGCCAGCCCTACACCCCCTGCCCACAGCCAGCCCTGCCGCACCCCCTGCCCTGTCTCCAGCCCACCCCTGCTGCACCCTACTGTGGCCCTGCCCAAAGCCAGCCAGCCCCCCCCACACCCCTGCTCGCACCAGCCCTACACCCCTGCCCTGCCCGCACAAGCCCCGCACTCCCTGCCCTGCCTGCAGCCGGCCCCTGCCGCACCCTCCTGCCTGCAGCCAGCCAGTCCCGCAGTCCTCTGTCTCCAGCCCTGCCAACCTATGCCGCACCCTCCTGTGATCCTGCCTGAAGCCAGCCAGCCCACCCCACACACCCCTGTCTCCAGCCAGCCCCACACCCCTTGCCCTGCCTGCAGCCAGACCCTACCTCCAGTCAGCCCTTGCCCTGCCTCCAGCCAGCCCCATGACCACTGGTGCCCTGCAGTTCCCAGGGCAGTAACCCTGCACACCTGCTTCAATGAGGGGGGCAGGGAGCAGCTGGGACCCACACATGTGCACACCCTAGTGTGACCAGACAGCAAGTGTGAAAAATCGGGATGGGGATGGAGGGTAATAAGATCCTATATAAGAAAAAGACCCAAAAATTGGGACTGTCCCTATAAAAATCGGGACATCTGGTCACCCTAGTACACCCCCAGGGAGTGGTGGGGACCCACACATGTGAAACGGAGCTCATTTCTAGTTCAGGCCCATCTTTTTAAAAAAGATCTTTAGGTAGGGTTAACGTACATCCGTATTTTCCCAGACATGTCTGGCTTTTTGGTTCTTAAATCGCCATCCGGGAGGAATTTTTAAATACGGACGTATGGTAACCCTATTCGTACAAAAAATACATACTGTGGCACATCCCTTAAATCAGAACTTTTTATAGGGAACCGGTCGCTAAGAAATGAAAGGCTTTTTTTTTTTTTTTTAAGTCATCCCTGCCAGGGCCCTGCCGAAAATGTTTGAATTGGGCCCCGCACTTTCTAAAGCCGGCCCTGCCCTTGGATCAGTGGCAAAGGTCTGCATCATCCTTGCTGCCATATCCTTGGGCCATTTCCTATTCCACCTTCATCTTCTGGGTAACTCTTTCTTTCAGGGCCAAGATCCCAGGGCTTCTACTCTTACCCTAGGTTTCTGTCTCTGAGTTTCATACCTCCAGAGAAGAATTTCAGGCTTCCACACTGTAGCCTTCTTCTGCCTCACTTCCTGGTCTTATACCAGCCCTGCTGCTCCTGCTCAGCTGGGCTCCATGCTCAATCAGTGCTTGCCTATCAAGCCTAACTCTCCTCCAGGTATGGCTTACCAGGTTACTTAACCCCATCGGAGCCACATTAACCCTTTTTGACAGGATGTCACTGTCACTCATCAATCTCACAGATAATTAAGAACTTGCATCCAGTCACTTCAGATAGAGCTCTTGGTACCATTTCAAGCTCTAATATACAAGAGCCAAGTATCATGCACATTACTAAAGGCTTTTAAAAGAAACATGCTAGTTAGGTGCCTCTGTAATCCACACTAATAAAGTATCAGAGGGGTAGCTGTGTTAGTCTGGATCTGTAAAAGCAGCAAAGAATCCTGTGGCACCTTATAGACTAACAAACATTTTGGAGCATGAGCTTTCGTGGGTGACATGCATCCGACGAAGTGGGTATTCACCCACGAAAGCTCGTGCTCCAAAACATCTGTTAGTCTATAAGGTGCCACAGGATTTGTTGCTGCTTTTACACACTAATAAAGTGTCATCTCTACAGCTAGAGTACATATAGAAGCTTATGACCATGATGGGACTTCCATGCTAAGAGAACTGCTTCTTTAGCTCAAGTGGGAAAGATTCATAATTTACATCCACATGTCCCAGGCAGAAGGCCCAAACGTGGCTATTGTTACATTTGGCTGTGTTGCCTGTAATCACTAGACCACAATCTGCTTCCACAGTCATGAAAAAAAAAACCCCAGGCCTGGTGCCCAGCGTTCCACTGCTGTCCCTCAAAGAACTATGTAATGCACTGGCAACATGCGTGTTGTCTTCTTCCATGTGGGCTGATTCACAGAGAGGTTAACACCATACTTTCCCTTTTCTACCAGCAACTCCTCTAGTTGAAGTGTAAGACTCTATACTGTAGCTCTGAATGTTGTGAATTCAAGTGATTACCTGTGAATGAAAAATATATACATATTTGTGCAAAAGATAGTATAAGGACCCTGGACATAGTATCAGGATGATTTGCTAATATTTATTTTACTTCTGTATTTTTAATATTTGTATGGGGCTAAAGGGAGCTGTATCTTTAAGAATAAGGTGTGGCAGACTGTGCTTGAGTCAGAGAACAATATTTGGGAGATTTTGCCTTTGTGTGCAGACACAAAAAAAGCCTGCATGTGTCAGCTCCAAAAAAGGCCAAGCTTGATTTAATATATAAACTTAGCAAGCCATATTTTCAAAGGTGTACTGTTAGCAGCAGGACAGGATTCCTCAGGGCACTGTGAATGAGCCAAAGAGAGTCTTCTACCTATAGGTCACCAGTCTGAATCCTGCAACCTTCAGCAGGGAGGCCAAGTCCCAGCTCCAGTTCCCACATCACAAACTCCCTGTCGTATTTTGCACTAGATTGTAAGCTTTTGGAGACAGCAATTCTTTTGCTTTTGCTTGCTACAATGCCTACCATAATGGGGCATAACCTCAGCTTGGTCCAGTCCTCTAGTGAGAGCTTCTACTGTGGGGGACCAAACCCCGGACCTTTGCTCATTGGCTGGTTATCAGCTTCTGTAGGTGTTTTTCTCACCTGAAGTCATAAACCTCTGGAACCTCAGTCATCTCTTGATGCTGACTTCTGGTGAGAAATAATCAGGTAAACTCTTACAGAAGATAAATCCTATTTTTGTGCAAACACAGTAGCAGGGAAGAGAAACCCAGAACATGTCACTTGCAGAATTGTTTTAAAACTTTTTTTTTTAATTTTGTTCATCAGCAGTAGCTTTTTAAAAATATTGTCAGCAAGTCATGAGCCAAAAATGAAAACACATTAGGATAGAAGAAACATCTCTGTTTGGCAAATCGGTGCTTGGATGTTTAAGCTGTAATGACCTAGCCAGAGGTTTAATAGACCAGAAGTGTGCTGCTCCAGGGTATGGATGCACATTATACTTACACCATGCTGCAGCCTGATATATAATGTAAAGCTACTGTGAAGTTTCCACATAAATTACTCCATGAAACTGCAGAAGAGCGTGAATGGTTATAATGTGCCATCATGCAATCCGACTGGTTTGTTACTCAGCAGGATTTGAGAAAATGGCTGGGACAGTTCTACCAAAACAACATTTGCAGTTTTTCTGCTGTCATAGCTTCTCAAACTTCAGAGAAATTTTTCCCACTCAAAGATGAAGAAGATAGAAAAATATTTCTGTAGCAGCATCCATATGGTAGATGCTTTCTCTGCTACAAACTGCACACATTCAGTTACAATTGTGAGTATAAACAGACATAGAAAAGCACAACGCACCTCATAAGAACTGAATATTATTCCTCACCTTTTGGAGCAGTAAAGGGGTAGAAAAGCAAGTTTTTTGGGATGCTAAATACTAGCCCTCAGACTTGCTGTCCTGAATTATTTGTATTACCTCACCATCCATCTTTTTAACCAGAGCAGTATGCCCAGAAGGATGGTCCAGTGCTCAGACACTTACCTGGGACTTGAGAGTTTAATTCCCTCCCCTCCAGACTTCTTGTGTGACCTTGAGCAAGTCCTTAGTCTCTCTGTAACTGTCTGTAAAATGAGGTTCTACTACTTTCCCTACCTCTGTAAGAGTTAATAGAATCATAGAATCTCAGGGTTGGAAGGGACCTCAGGAAGTCATCTAGTCCAACCCCCCGCTCAAAGCAGGACCAAACCCAACTAAATCATCCCAGCCAGGGCTTTGTCAAGCCTGACCTTAAAAACCTTCAAGGAAGGAGATTCCACCACCTCCCTAGGTAACCTATTCCAGTTCTTTACCACCCTACTAGTGAAAAAGTTTTTCCTAATGTCCAACCTAAACCTCCCCCTCTGCAACTTGAGACCATTACTCCTTGTTCTGTCACCTTCTACCACCGAGAACACTGTAGATCCATCCTCTTTGGAACCCCCTTCCAGGTAGTTGAAAGCAGCTATCAAATCCCCCCTCATTCTTCTCTTCTGCAGGCTAAACAATCTCAGTTCCCTCAGCCTCTCCTCATAAGTCATGAGCTCCAGCCTCCTAATCATTTTTGTTGCCCTCTGCTGGACTCTTTCCAATTTATCCACATCCTTCTTGTAGTGTGGGGTCCAAAACTGGACACAGTACTCCAAATGAGGCCTCACTAGTGCTGAATAGAGGGGAATGATCACGTCCCTCGATCTGCTGGCAATGCCCCTACTTATACAACCCAAAATGCCATTAGCCTTCTTGGCAACAAGGGCACACTGTTGACTCATATTCAGCTTTTTGTCCACTGTAACCCCTAGGTCCTTTTCTGCAGAACTGCTGCCCAGCCATTCGGTCCCTAGTCTGTAGCAGTGCATGGGATTCTTCCGTCCTAAGTGCAGGACTCTGCACTTGTCCTTGTTGAACCTCATCAGATTTCTTTTGGCCCAATCCTCTAATTTGTCTAGGTCCCTCTGTATCCTATCCCTACCCTCCAGGGTATCAACCACTCCTCCCAGTTTAGTGTCATCTGCAAACTTGCTAAGGGTGCAGTCCACACCATCCTCCAGATCATTAATGAAGATATTGAACAAAACCGGCCCCAGCACCGACCCTTGGAGCACTCCACTTGATACTGGCTGCCAGCTAGACATGGAACTATTGATCACTACCCATTGAGCCCGACCATCTAGCCAGTTTTCTATCCACCTTACCGTCCATTCATCCAGCCCATACTTCTTTAACTTGCTGGCAAGAATACTGTGGGAGACTGTATCAAAAGCTTTGCTAAAGTCCAGAAATAGCACATCCACTGCTTTCCCCTCATCCACAGAGCCGGTTATCTCATCATAGAAGGCCATTAGGTTAGTCAGGCATGACTTGCCCTTGGTGAATCCATGCTGACCGTTCCTGATCACTTTCCCCTCCTTTAAGTGGTTCAGAATTGATTCCTTGAGGACCTGTTCCATGATTTTTCCAGGGACTGAGGTGAGACTGACTGGCCTGTAGTTCCCTGGATCTTCCTTCTTCCCTTTTTTTAAAGATGGGCACTACATTAGTTTTTTTCCAGTCATCTGGGACCTCCCCCGATCGCCATGATTTTTCAAAGATAATGGCCAATGGCTCTGCAATCTCATCGGCCAACTCCTTTAGCACCCTCGGATGCAGTGCATCCGGCCCCATGGACTTGTGCTCGTCCAGCTTTTCTAGATAGTCCCGAACTACTTCTTTCTCCACAGAGAGCTGGTCACCTCCTCCCCATACCGTGCTGCAGAGTGCAGCTGTCTGGGAGCTGACCTTGTCTGTGAAGACAGAGGCAAAAAAAAGCATTGAGTACACAAGCTTTCTCCACATCCTCTGTCACTAGGTTCCCTCCCTCATTCAGCAAGGGGCCCACACTTTCCTTGACTTTCTTCTTGTTGCTAACATACCTGCAGAAACCCTTCTTGTTACTCCTAACATTTCCGGCTAGCTGCAACTCCAAGTGTGATTTGGCCTTCCTAATTTCACTCCTGCATGCCTGAGCAATACTTTTATACGCCTCCCTGGTTATTTGTCCAATCTTCCACTTCTTGTAAGCTGTTTTTTTGGGTTTAAGACGAGCAAGGATTTCACTGTTGAGCCAAGCTGGTCACCTGCCATATTTACTTTTCTTCCTACACATCGGGATGGTTTGTTCCTGCAACCTCAGTAAGGATTCTTTAAAATACAGCCAGCTTTCCTCGACTCCTTTCCCCGTCATGTTATTCTCCCAGGGGACCTCGCCCATCAGTTCCCTGAGGGAGTCGAAGTCTGCTTTTCTGAAGTCCAGGGTCTCTGTTCTACTGCTCTCCTTTCTTCCTTGTGTTAGGATCCTGAACTCGACCATCTCATGGTCACTGCCTCCCAGGTTCCCATCCACTATTGCTTCCTCTACTATTTCTTCCCTGTTTGTGAGCAGGGAAGAATACATTAAAGATTGTGAGCAGCTGAGACACTAAGATAATGGGGGCCATGTAAGTTCCCAAGAGGATGTCTACAATGCAATGTAACCTGAGCTCAGACTCATCTTGAGACCAAATCCCACTTCTCTCTCTACACAGATCTCTCAGATTCTCCCAGAGTCCTAGGAGCCTGCAGAGTTGGAGGGTTTGAGCCCCAGTCAAGCCAGGACCCAGGATTCAAACCCTATTACTTTGCAGTGTAGAAATAGCCTCTCCCCCCTACGACTCAGATCCTAGGAGGCCACCAAAAGTATCCCACAATCCCATGTGCAGGTTTCCTTTGTCCTCTCTATCTCAAGATCACCAAGCTGCTCCAGGGAAATGTAAACGCCCCTTGCTGTAGAGCAGCAGCTTGGCAAGTCAGCATTTAACCCTTCTATTGCTGACTGCCAAGCTGCAAACGCTTTTGGAGACCCTTCTGTGTTTGCAATGGAAGCTGACCAGAAGTCCTTTGCAAAGCATGCTGCTTCATGGTTGCAGGAGCACAACCAGCTTTTGGTTAATCTCTGGTGTGTGGCCAGCAAAACACTGGATTTTAGTAATAGTACCAGGAATGACTGCACAGGCCAGCAAACAACAAGGAAGCTGACAGCATTGGAAATTTGCTCGACCGGTGACCAGTGTAGAAGCAGATTAAGTGGCACAAGACTGAGTACCGAAAGGGACGAGAAGCATACCTTGGGCAACTTGCCAACATCATGCCCATTTTATGAGGAGTTGGACTGAGGGCTGGGTACTGCACCAAGCACAGAGTCAACAGTGGTGCATGATGATCTTACATTGCCATACTTGTATGTTCACTGTTCTATAACCATTCAATGGTGCAACAAGCTAGCTGGAAACAGTCAGCTGTGGAGCAGCAGGATGGTAGTAATGTGTTCCGTTTACAAATCTAGTCCATTTCAGTTAAAGGTAGCCCATGTAGTCCATAGGTGACAAAATCATTTGTCCCAAATACAACTGGGGTTTGAAATTTTATGCAGAAATGTGCCTGGCAGGGGACAGGGAGAGAGGATAAGGAGGATGGCAGTGGAGTTGTGTGTATAAGCATCCAATCATAACAAACTAAGCCATGTGAAAGCTAATGCAGCATCTTGTTGATTTCCCTCATGAATTCTGACCCAATCCTGGGGGCTGCTAGCTGCAAACTTTCCCTGTAGCAGGAACAGAGAGGTAGTCACATTTGAGGAAGGGTGAACACCTCATCACAGGCGTTTTTTCCAAGGCCACTGTCATAGCTGACCAGTCTACTCCACTCATGCTGTTTGAATACTTTGGTAGCATAGATGGCTGGTTTCCCACTTGCAGCTTGGAATAACATCTTCCTTTGCCAATGGGGCACTACAAAAAATGGTTACTTACCATCTCGTAACTGTTGTTCTTCAAGATGTGTTGCTCACTTCCATTCCAATAGATGTGGACAGTATCAGAACTCAAGGCCTGTGGTCACAACCTGAGCTATCACTGCATATCAGTGTCAGAGAGCTGAGAGCCATTCGCCTGGCTTGCCAGACTTTCTAGGCCCATCGTCAGGGCAAGTGTGTCTCAGTGATGACGGAGAACACCACAGTGATGTTCTATGTAAACCAACAGGGTGGTGCTCCTTCCTCTCTCCTGTGCCAGGAAGCTCTCCGACTGTGGGAATTCCCCTCTCTCGGAGTATTCGGGCAAGAAGAGACTGAGCAGGCAGTGGGTCGGCAGGGGACTATATACACCGCAATTAAGGTGCCACTTCAGGGGGCTCCACAGCTGACCTGACAGGTACCGTTAGGGTAAAACCTTCCAACCTATTGGAATGGACATGAGCAAGTACTCAAAGAAGAAGTAGTTACGTCCTCAAAAAATGTGGAAGTCCTGAAATCACAGAAAATCTTCTGTAGCACAGCCACAGACTGCCCCTCCCCTGCAATCCCAAGTTGTTCTGCAATTTTTGGGGGGAAAAGCCGTTTTGATTTTTAACTGACCATTGTCTCTGCAATTAAACTGGCAGTGCTCAGGGAACTTCTGTGGTCTGAAACAGCTTTCTCACAACATACCAAAGTTCAGTTTGGAAAAGTAACATGGTATGCCCTTGGAATTCCATAGGGATTATTTTCTGTGCTCCTGCACTGAGCTGTTTGAGACAATAACCCACTGTGTCTTGTCCTACTCCAAAGCCCCTCAACCTCTACTGGCTGTGGTACCTCTCCTCCGCTTAGCCACACAGCAGCAGAAGCCTGCATCAGCAGACCTTCACAGTCCATTCCAAGAGGAGGCGTTTTCATGATGAATTTATGGTTGAAATTCTGGAGAGGCCCAACAAGCAGGTCCACTTCAAAAAACAGAGAGACTTACAACTAGAGGAAAGTCATGGTGAGAGGCAGGGCCGGCTCCAGACCCCAGCGCGCCAAGCGCGCGCTTGGGGTGGCATTTTGCCGGCAGGGCAGCAAGCGGCTCCAGCGGACCTTCCTCAGGCATGACTGCAGAGGGTTCGCCGGTCCCGCGGCTCGGGTGGACCTCCCGCAGGCGTGCCTGCGGATGCTCCACCGGAGCCGCGGGACCAGCGCACCCTCCGCAGGCACGTCTGCAAGAGGTCCCCCGGAGCCCTGGGACCGGCAGCGCGCCCCCTGCGGCGTTCCGCCCTGCTTGGGGCGGCCTAATTCCTAGAGCCGCCCCTGGTGAGAGGCAGGAGGAAAGGCTCAGACTGGCTGCACAGCTTGAGTACCGGGTTTCAGCATGAGAGCAGGCTCTTGCTTTGCAGTTCCTGGAACGAGAGTGGCAGCTAAGGGAGGATGACGGAGGTCTGCAGAAAGAGCTGTTTGAACAGCTGACATCTCTAATGGCTGCCAGAGTATCAGCTCCTGCTGCATAACCCACACCATGGCCTGAGTCCCCTCCATGGTACCCTGTGATGCAGTCCAGAAACACCTTGGACAAATCCACATCTAGGTGACCCATGCAATCAGGCCCTACGAATAGCAGGGCAGGGCAACTGTGCCCCATGTAGTCTTCTATATTGAGCTCCTTCCTCTGGCACTAAGTGCACAGCAAAGAGGGAAGGAAGGGGAAGGAGAATGGGAGGCCTGGGGACATTGAGCAGTAGGGGGTTTTGTCTTGTACATAGTTTCACTGTTTGCACTTGTTGGTTTGTGCTTTAGGGTTTGTTTTGAGTCTTTTTAAGGATTTGTTGTTGTTGTTACAGGTGTTTTGGTGGGGTAATGGCAGCTGGCCTGCCTGGCAATGGGTAATGGTGTGTTTTTCTAATCTGTATGTATAAACAAAGTTTTATTTTATCAAGAAAGTTTATTGCTATCACTGCATCACATCATACATTGTGTATTTAAAATAATAAAGGTAAACACATGATCAGGGACTATTCCTCAGTACAGTTAGTTACATCAGTCCATATATCAATCACTTCCTTGCATCAATCCATACTGTGAATCAATGTCCCCCTCCATTTGATAAGCAGTCAGGTCATTCATAAGTACATTGCATGGCAATTAACCTCCCCCCTTCCACCTCTCCTTTAGCAATGAAATCCTGCCACAATCTATCAATCAGCTCCTTCCCCCCCTTCCCCACAAGCACATTCATAAAGGTACTATTCTCCTTCTTCCACTGGGCCATGTGAATCCAAAGTGTGGGAGCACAAAGCATCCCTGACTTCTGTTGTCTTGGCGCATGCAGCTCCAGGTGTGGTAGGTGCAGTTTCTGGCCGAGTGTACTGATTAGTGACCCCTTGCTGCCATAGGCCCATTCAGGGGGAAATGGCTCACCTCTGGCTTCAAAAAGACTGTGAAGAGCACAGCAAGTCATGGTAATGCACACAGCATTGATGACACTGGACTTGGTCTAAATATCTTTAGTGGGATTTCAATCTGACAAAAGTACATTCAACAGCCATTCTACACCTGCTAAGAGTGTAATTGAACCTCCTTTTGCTAGGGCCTCTGAAATCAGGGCATAGTTTCATAACCCAAGGCAAAAGGAGGGACACACAGGGTCCCCCAGAACAACAGTGAGGGCAGTAACTCCATTTATTACAATGTAATTTGGCGGGAATAGTGTCCCAGCTTGTCCAGGAGTGTAGATTTCCCATAGGTGAAAAACCCTGGCATCACAAACTTTTCCAATACAACCCATGTTGATATTCATAAAACAACCTCTGTGGTCAACATGCACTCGTGCTCCTTGAGGAGGTGTACCCTTAGTTTGCCGAGTCCCACCAATGGCCCCTGTGCAGTTTGGAAACCCCATCCTCTGAAACCCAGCTATTACTTCAGAAATCTCCTTAATGCCCATCTCCTTGGGGAGAAATCACGCCTGATTACCCAGTTGACTTGCCAACACCAAACTGGTTGGCAAAGGACCTGTAGCAGTCCGGGGTAGTCAGCTTCCAGACAGTTATAGCAACCCACTTCTGGACCTGCATGGCTGCCCTCATGTGGGTTTCTTTATACTGGAAGGTCAGGGAAAATTGCTCACAAATGTATCTTCCTTCATGCAAAAGTCCTGGACCCATTTCTGGCCACCCCTGGTCTGTATGACAATGTGGTCCCACCAGTCTGTGCTTGTGGTCCTGCTCCAGAAGCTCCAGTCTGCATAGGGGACATCAGCAGCAATACAGAGCATCATAAGCAGCATCTGTTTGAATTTGCAATGTTTGTCTTCCTCCTCTGCTCCATCAGAAGCTCTCTGTCAGGTGCCTCCAATGGGTCAGAAAATGTCCCCCAGCATATCTGCCTGTTTCCTGAAACAGGAGTGAAAAATGCAAGGGAGAGTTCTTCAAAAGGCACTTCATCCACACGTCTGACCTTGGTAGCTAGGAGAATGTGGACCAAAATGATGCTTGCCAGGATGCTTGCCAAACTTTCTATAATGTACAGCATGGACAGTCAAGTTTTCCCATGCTGTACCATAATCAAAGGGATAGAACGGCCACATTTTGGGAGGGCAAAAGGGAGGCTGGAATACAGTTGGTTTGACTTGTGTCTACGTGCAGCAGTGTGGATACTAGTGCCCCAGATTCGAGCCTGGGTAGAAAACTTTTAATCTAGGGTTGACAATCAGTTAGATGCTCAAACCCTGGGTTCTCTAACCCAGGGCCTGCTGACTCAAGTCCCCCTAACCCTGGGTTTATATTGCAATGTAGACATACCCTAAGAGTCTGACGTCTTGTCTTCACTACAAAATTTGATTATGTTAGAACATAAGGAGGGAAAAATTAAGCTAGCCACGATATTACTGAGCAAGGGTTTTGCAGTCTGTATAGACAAGGACGAAAGGTGAACTGTGTCATGGTGACAAGTTATGGCAAACCTTAGTGAGTATTTGAACACAGATGTAGGATAACAGTTCCTGAAGTTCAACCATGATTGGTTGACAACAATGCTAATCACAGCTTGCCCTAGTCTGCATGAAGGGCAAAGTTGTGGTCTGAATCACTTTAGTTAATCTGATTCTTCATGTGTGTCCTACCAATCAAATTTTGTAATGAAGACAAAGGCTTAGAGGCACTCTAACCACAGCACATGTTTAGGTTGTCAAAGTTATCAGGCTAACTGCATCTCAGACCCCTCCTGGTCTCTGAGTACACCTACTGTAGGTCTCAGGCCTCTAAAGGAATCAAACAATTCTCCCACTCTCTGACTGGCCCCCGTGTTGTAATCTACTGTGCATCAACTATAATTTTCCACAGCAGGTTTGACTTATGCCCAGACTGTGCAATTCTGTTCCCTTTGGGACAATAACTGGTAATCAGTGACCAAACAGCTTCCTTAAAACAAAATTTTATTCATATAGCACAAAAGCATTCAGAGGAAAAATATATCTTAAGAACAATAAACCAGATTGTACATGTCTGGCTTTTCCCTAAGGTGTCCCTGGCCCTGGGAAAATTCAGCTTTTTAAGACTCCCTCTCCAGTCTCGCTCTGTGTCAATCTGTCTCCCTGGACAGTTCTGACCAGTGAACTTTTTAACTCTTTAATGCTCTTCCAGCTTCAGTAAAACAAGGTTTGCAACTTGTTCGAGACAGGATCCTTGAAGCTAACAGCTTGCCCCATTGTTTTTAAAGTGTATATATGGGTGTTCTTTCTTGGAAAGCCATTGTGTTGCTTTCATACACACAGGCCCGTCCTTAGGCATATGCAGCTCTGTAGGGCACCATGAAATTTGGGGCACCAAATTGCCCCAAATTTCATGGTGCCCTAGGCAGCTGCATGCTGCATACGTGGCAGCACCAGCCCCGGCGGCCAGCCCTATCCCATGGCCGGCACCCCATGCAAGGGGTAGGGCCGTCCCTAGGAGGGTGTGGGGCCCTGGACAACTCCCTCCACCCTGCCTCTTACTCTTCCCCCCTGCTCTGCCGCCATTCCACCTCTTCCCCCAGCGACCCTGCACTCACCAGCCATGGTGTTCCGCTTCCCGCTACTGGTGAGTGCGGTGAAAGGATCGCCCTCTGCACTCACCAGCGGCAGGAAGTGGAGAGACTCGACTCTGGCCCCAGCCATGTCACTTTGGTTGGGGAAAGGACCGCCCCTGGCTCTCACCGGCAGTAGGAAGCGGTGCGCTGTGGCTGGGAGCTGGCGGAGTAGAGCGGGCTTAGGCCAGGCTGCTCTACTTCCCAATGCTGCCAGTGAGTGGGGGATCCCCTCCCCCAAACCCCCTCCCCCGAGCGACACAGCTGGGGCTGGGGCAAGGGAAGCAGAGAGGGCTGCTTCCGGCCCCTCGCTAATCCCCCGGGCCACTCTGGGCCTGTGGGGCCCCCAAAAGTGGCCCCCCCACAGCTCCTGCCTCCCAAACCCTGGGGTGGGAGGGAGGCCTAGGGCTGCGTAGGGCACCCAAATGGCTAGGGATGGCCCTGCATACACAGACCCCACTGAATTCACATATTATAGGCACATAAACCCTCTATTACCCCTAAGATACAACAACTTCCCCTTACCGACCAAGTCACAGTGTTAATAAAAGTACATAGCATCAGTCATAACACTATTACATAGCAGCTCTGCATCTGTCACATAAGTGTTTACCATTCAGTAGCATGAGGTACTACTCCCATTCCCTGGAAGCTAGAGAAAAGAGACAGGTTATCCAACTTGGAAGTCCTGCATGACAGAACAGAGCACTAGCCCTAGGTGGGCCTAGTCTGTACAGTTTAAATACTAGAGGGTTATTTTATATAGCTTGAACCATTGGTACCTACAAGCTACGTCCTCTCCTGCAGCAAGCTGGCATATTTAGATTTGTATTCCTCTTTGTTCTGGGGAAGCAGAATAGGCATAAGTATTAATAAAAGAAATCTTGTCAGAAGTCCCTAGTCAACAAGTCTTTAGAATTAATTACCCTTTCCTATTAGAGATATCAAAATCTTATCTAAAGATTTCTAAATGAGAATACTCAAAATAGTGGCACCAGGAATAAATTAACTTCTTACTTTCAGGGGTGATTTTTTTTTCTTTTTTTAAATTGTAGGCAGCCTCCACCCAATATTCTTGATCTACAAGGCTCCAACGCTAGGGGCAGGCTTGCCTGGAATTGCACTGACTATGACAACTTCTATCACGCTGACAGCAAATGGGCTGCAATGACCAGGGATAGCTGGTCGTCAAAGGGATCTGCACTTCCCAGCTTAAAGGTACAGTACGTTCCCCAACAGAGGTATAGCTGACAATTTCAAATTGAGACTGTGGTAGTGGCAAGAAAATGATAGATAGATGGAAGGAGGAGGCTGGCTTCTTAGAGTTGTGGAGTTTGGTCCTGGTGCTGCAGGACTTTGGCAACGCTTTTTAATTGAAGAACAATTTTCTGTCTGGGGAATCATATACTCTGTTCTAGAAGAAAGTTTAGCTAAATAAACATGCATAAAACTAAAAAGTGATCAGCATCAGCAGGCCAGTCCCTATACAGGTTTTTAGGGCCTATATAGAATCTCAAAAAACAGGTCTTAGCACCTGTAGTGTACAGTATTATAGAAACACAGGAATAGTTGTAGCACTAATAGTCGCCAAAGCATTACTGGTGTGTTAGTGTAGTGATAACTAAACAAATACCAAGAGGAGATAAACTGTCTAGGCTTTTTTGTGTGCATACGCACCCAATCCTAGGCCACAGAGGTTCAACAGTAAAATAAAACTGCCCAGCAGTTCATATCTGAAAAGAAATGGTTATAGGCAGTGTTGGAATTCAACTCCAGAATGGGGACCCACTATCTTGTTACTCACATACCAGCTCCAGTCCTCTTTCCATATAATTCAAGTTGGATACCCCAATCACTTCAGCACTCTGTGGTAGTAAAAAGTACTCATGAATCCATTCTTCTCCAGCTGAAAACAGTTCTCACTCCATCCATAACAGTGCAACAGATTGCTCTCTGTATGGGAACCTCTTCGCTCATAGAAGGAACAATGGAGCTTTCCTTCTGTCATACAGGCTTTTTTAGCAGATCACCATGGGATCATTATAACTCCAAAATTCAGTTTATAGGAGACTGCATTTATTTTTAAAAGCTTGAGATAGTCACTCATAAGCTCGCTAGTGCTGTCTTGATCTTGAGGGCTCTCTGGACAACATGCAGTTCATACTTGTAATTCTTAGACTTTTAGTCCTGGGATCGTGCCAAAACAGAAGATTGACTGTGACATATTACAAGGGTAGTTTTTCAGCAAGTGGATTACTAGTATGTAGCAATTAAGCTAATTTTATGTGGGAACAGAAGTATCATAAGGTCAGAGTCTTGTGCTTTGTTTACCAATCCACCCAGCTGCCTTTTCCCACATCTAAAATCCTGGCTTTCATTTTTAGTTTCACTCCATTGCTTTTCCTTCAATTGTGTATATACAGAAGACAGAATAGCAAGAATATATTAATCCATCACTGGTTGTTGAACTGACTTCATCCTACCTCTATTTTATCATGTCTCCTGTACTGGAGGGAAAAGCTATTCTTTAAAACACTATTTTTCTTTGTTTTACACCAGAGTTAGCATATAGTCCACAGTAGCTCTATCAATTGCAGCCCACTGGGGTAAAAATAAAAACAACAATAAAAAACTAGTGGTCTTCAATAAATAAGTAGATAAGGTACATCACCACCAGCTTTGTCATTCCAGTTGCCATTTATTTCATGGAATATAAATCTTAAACCAAGTATCTGCCTCTGGTATTAGGATTATTTTGTTTCAGGACACATTTTTGAAACAAATCCTTAATTTTATTAACAAGTATCAAATCATGGAATTGAGGTTAATAGTGAAAAATTACATCCCCAAGCCTTGACTGCCTTAATCTGGTTTGAATACCCTATCAGTTTGATTACTCATTGTCAGTCTCAGAGTCTACGTTTTTTATTTACAGATGTACACGCCGTCTCCTACTTTCTGACCTTTCTGCTTGGGTGTTGCATATGTACTGATCTATAGCTCCTGTTGATACCATTCAATTTATGCTCCTGCTTCTTGCCAAACTGCTGACATCCTGTCCCATCCTCAACCCCTCATTCATTCATAAAATGTACCCTAAAATAACATTATAAAAATTCATAGAATCATAGAAGATTAGGGTTGGAAGAGACCTCAGGTCATCTAGTCCAACCCCCTGCTAAAAGCTGGACCAACCCCAACTAAATCATCTCAGCCAGGGCTTTGTCATTCCAGGGCCTTAAAAATCTCTAAGGATGGATTCCACCACCTCCCTAGGTAACCCATTCCAGTGTTCCACCACCCTCCTAGTGAAATACTTTTTCCTAATATCCAACCTAGACATCCCCCACTGCAACTTGAGACCATTGCTCCTTGTTCTGTTATCTGCCACCACTGAGAACAGCCTAGCTCCATCCTCTTTGGAACCCCCCTTCAGGTAGTTGAAGGCTGCTGTCAAATCCCCCCTCACTCTTCTCTTCTGCAGACTAAACAAGCCCATTTCCCTCAGCCTCTCCTCGTAAGTCATGTGCCTCAGCCCCCTGATCATTTTCCTTGCCCTCCACTGGACTCTCTCCAATTTGTCCACATCCTTTCGGGGGAGGGGGGGCACAAACACTGGACGCAAAACTCCAGATGTCGCCTCACCAATACTGAATAGAGGAGAATAATCACTTCCCTTGATCTCCTGGCAATGCTCCCACTAATGCAGCTCAATATGCCGTTAGCCTTCTTGGCAACAAGGACATACTGTTGACTCATATCCAGCTTCTCGTCCAATGTAATACCCAGGTCCTTTTCTGCAGAACTGCCGAATTGTTAGGGTTAATGCATTATCTAGCGTTCTCAGCCTTATTGATTAAGTCACAAGTAAAGATCCATTTTATGGACTCATCCTAAACCTAGGTAGAAGTTGTCACTCAACATGAGGTAGCCACATAACTCAACACAAATGGTGCTCTGGTTAAGGCCTAGACCAGGGGTCGGCAACCTTTCAGAAGTGGTGTGCCGAGTCTTCATTTATTCACTCTAATTTAAGGTTTTGCGCGCCAGTAATACATTTTAACGTTTTTAGAAGGTCTCTTTCTCTAAGTCTATAATATATAACTAAACTATTGTTGTATGTAAAGTAAATAAGGTTTTAAAAATGTTTAAGAAGCTTCATTTAAAATTAAATTAAAATGCAGAGCCCCCTGGACCAGTGGCCAAGACCCGGGAAGTGTGAGTGCCACTGAAAATCAGCTTGTGTGCAGCCTTCGGCACGCATGCCATAGGTCACCTACCCCTGGCCTAGACCAACAAGGGAAAATGGAAGTCAGGATTACAACCCAGAGGCACAGCTGTGCAAGTGTACTCTGCATGCTAATAGGCCTTCAGTCTCATGAGCACCAAATTCTGTTTACCTTAAAAAGGTTACTGTTTTGGTAAGAGTCCTATGTAAAAGACAGGCTATGCAGTTTACCACAAAGTGGGTGAGTGTGAAATCATAGTGACAATCGAGTAAAACAAAGTTGTATTCACTGAATGTGCCCCTACAGGACAGAGCTTGGGACCACACCAAGCACTGTAAGAGATTCCAGATATATGTCAAAAGGCTACAAAGTTTACAGTTACTGCTACAAAATAAAAGAAAAACCATTTCAGGGAGATGCACAGTGAGAAGAACTTGATGTGAAGAGTTATTTTTCTTGTCCCCTTCAGCCTGAGATATTACTAATCTTTATTGAGTTCAAACTGAAGATGGAATGAGTGATTATAAACATACAAACCAGACTGTACCTCAGCTCTATTCTCAAACATAAGGGTACAAAAACAATTGTTACATTAATCCTCTCTCTTCTCCAATGTAAAGATTAGCTGCAAGGCCAACAGATCCAGTCGTTTTTCTACAGTTTCTCCATTCAAATCTCATGCTGCTCTGAGGCCTCCAGACTGGAGAGTTGCTTGGTGCACTCTGGACAGTATCCAGCTTGGAAGCCTTAGGAAGATGGTGGATTTGGCATTAAAAAAACTGACCCAAAACAACTGGAAATCTGGTGAAGTCTGATTGTTCATGCAGGTGAAAACAAAAATACAGAAAATTGAGTGAAGCACAAAAATACAAATACAGAACCTCAGGCTCTTAGGGCACTTGGCACATGGACAAGTATAAAATAGTTTTGTTTTTAAAATAAAGTCATACAGATGTTATGGAAAGCCTTATGTTGTGAAAGAGTAAGGAGTGAACTTGGAAACAGCCACGGGCCTATGTGAGATCTACTGAATTAAGAAATAACTAATTCCTCCACAGAACCTAATTAGCAAGGGCATTCGGCCCATTCGTGTTCACTCAATTTTCATTTCTGCTCACAGATCACTTTTAAGGTATCAGCATTTGTCTGCATATAAATGGAGAAGGGGCATCTATAGATCTGAGTAGAGTTTAGGGAACATAAGCCCCCGAACCTTGCGAATACTGTCTATTACTGTCCATATCTGCTGCTGCACTACTGATAATGGTACTAGCCAATTGTACCCATCAATGCAGTGTTCAATCCGAGCTTTATCCACCAGAAGCAGAAAAACATTTCTAGGAGGAGATTTAAAAGGGAAAAAAAATAAGCAAGACAATTTAAACTGAATTCAAAACGTTTATTGCACCAAATGTTGCAAAGAAATAGACCAAAATTATACTGTACATAAACAGCAGTAAGAAAAAAAAAATTCCACAGTTTTTGATACTGATACCCATTCAGTCAATCCTAAAAGAAGGAAATCCTCTCATAAAACATGCAATAGCAACACAATCAGATTTGCTTCTAGTATGGATAACCAGTTATGTATGTCATTTTAATCCATTTAACTGGAGTAGCTAATGTATACTATATAATTGGCAGTTTAGACTCAATTCTGATCTGAGTCCTTTTAAGCCAAGAGTGGAGGTTGGGGAGAGGGAATCTTGCTTTAGATAGTGACCAAGTTGTGTCACTTTACATACAACAGTTTGGTGTTTTGAAAAAGGGCTTTTCACTTTCAAGAGTGAAAATATACAAGCAAAACACCTTATTTATTTTACAAAGAATCCTGTGGCACCTTATAGACTAACAGACGTTTTGCAGCATGAGCTTTCGTGGGTGAATACCCACTTCTTCGGATGCAAGAAGTGGGTATTCGGACTTGCATCCGAAGAAGTGGGTATTCACCCACGAAAGCTCATGCTGCAAAACGTCTGTTAGTCTATAAGGTGCCACAGGATTCTTTGTTGCTTTTACAGATCCAGACTAACACGGCTACCCCTCTGATACTTATTTATTTTGTTCTCCAAAGTATTATAGCTATGAAAGACACACAGCGAATTAAAAGTATATATTCATACATTTGAGGCAGAAGAACTATAGTTTAGATTAGTTTATAGCTTCCCAAATTATTAATTAGATTAAAATGTTTAGTTCATATTGAAACTGCTTTAGATTAAAAGACTTATTATATGCAGTCCTAGTTTAGTGTTCACCTGTACTGGCATTTCTCCCCCACATCTGTAAAAGTAATTTAATCTGAAGGGTGTACATTCTTTGCATTGGAATGTGTAAACTGCATTTCTGTAGGGTTTTGAAAGATTACTCAGCCTCACTTGAAAACCAAGAAAAATATGTATTAAGAAGTTTACAAAAGATTTATAATACTGATAAAAATAAAAAAGCTTTGGAATCTTGAAGATTTCAGCTACATTTTTATTTCACTGTAAGTTTTAAACATTTTTCCTGTACATTCATATCACTTTTCATTCTATTAAAAAAATAAAACTGAAACATGCTATAAAGATGTCTAACACAACAACATTTGTACATACTTACTGCTCTGTCATGCCACACTAACTTGCCCAACCAGCAAGATGCTACAAAAATGTTCAACAGGTAAGCTTTACAAAGTTGAAGAGCCCTAAAGGTAGTATCCTGTCAATTGAGGTAGTATATTTGGCGGGAGGGAGAAATATTTAAGTTTCTTTAAACTAAAGCCACCATTTTTTTAAAATTAAGAATTATACAAACCTTAATTTTAGAAATCAATTTTGAGACTAAAAATAGGGCAGTCTCGTGTAATTTGTGAAGAGCAGCAAAGTGTTATATAAAAGACAATAACTATACTGTAAAGATATTATATTGGGCTGAGGAAAAAGTCGATTGCATTTGAATCATCAGTTCATACATCTCCTTAAATCAACGTACAATTTTATCAAACAGCAGCATTTGTTGGGGGTAAATAGTAAATTAAGGATTTCTGATCAAGGTTCTAAGCCTGCAACATGCTGTGTGCAGGTTGATTTGCCTTCAATGGGGCTCCATGTGGATACAGAGGTCCACTTGCAGGCATCTCTCTGCAAAACTGGGACTCAAGTCAGTTCAGACGGAAACAAGACAAGCCATTTTTTGTTGAACATAAACAGAAACTAGACAAACTAAATTACTATGAAAAAAACTGCAGGGCATGAAGTAATGAGAATGCATAAAATATAGAATTCTTGCATACTTACAAGGGAAGTCATTACACACACCTACACACTTACTAAGCAGAGAGGGGAAGTTTGACAACAGGTGCACTTGCCATGTCATTTGGTTTCAAGCAAACCATGGAGTGGAGGTCAAAGCAGCTCAGGGGAACCAAATCAGGGCAAGCAGATTTCTTCATGTATCAGCAATAAGAGATAACCCAAACTTCAGGAAGACTGTAGTCACTCTGAAGAGCATATTGGAGAAAAGGACTAAATGTCTACAGTGCAATTAAACACCCATGACTGGCCTAGGTCAGCTGATTCATGCTCATGGGGCTTGGGCTGTGCGGCTATAAAAATTGCAGTGTAGACGTTTGGGCTTGGGATGAAGCATAGGCTCTGGGACCCCATGAGGAGGAAATGTCCCACAGTCCATGCTCCAGCCCAAGGCTGCAATTTTATAGACCTGCAGCCTGAGCTAGCTGACACGGTCCATCCATGGGTGTTTCATTGCTGTTTAGACATACTCTGAAAGTACTATGCAAAAGGGAGACTCCTGGAATGTTAGATTGGAGATCCCAGATGTTAAATAATCTTCTCTGTTTAGAAATCATACCTGGAAATTAAGAGTCCTTCAACTTGGAGACACAACCCTTCTGCACAGAAATTTCTCATGGTAATCTACACGTTCCTCTCAGAGAGAGCGCGAGACAGACACTAACAAGATTAAGGACAATTTTCTGTCACATTTAGAACAAAATGAAAACCCCCGTAATACTCACCTTTTCTCACTTTAATTATTGAAGATTCTCTTTAGAAAGCCAATTATCAGGGCAGTATAAACTGAAGCTCTGTGCTTAAATGCTAGGAATTTCTACAATGCTGGGAATTCTGGAATCACCAGCAAGGATGGTTCAGTGAGCCAATTAATGAATCCTAGCAGGCAGGAATTATTCTAGTAGGAAGAGTTTATGTTTCTAAACAAGTATTTAGACAGCTTGGTATCAAATGCCAAAAGTACCCTATACTACTCATGTCTGTGTTTCCACAGAATGTTTGATAGTCTAACACTCTGCTTGGGTGAGTTCCTTGCCTCTAGCTTTCTTTCTTTGAAAATAATGTTATTTCCTTTTGCCCTTTCTTGGTCTAAATAGTTACATATGCTGCTCAATAGTGTTCAATGAAAAAAGTAACTTTTTGTACCTTGCTGTGTATACTTTGTATGTAAATAGTAAAGTTTATGCCTGTGAGCAGAGAATTTCAGATAACTGTATACTATTATAGGGAATAATAGAGAGACTGGTGCTATGAACTATTTGACCTAATGGGCAAGTTTCTTCCTCAAAGCAGTTAGTCCTTAATAGATTAGAAGGCACTGGGATGATAGTGCAAAAGTTCCGTAGAATCATAGTGGATGTTCATGAATGTTCATATTAATAAATCATGATGTCCAGGCTTGTCATTGTCCTCTTTGTTTCACTTAAAATAGCCCCTACTTTCAGTGTGAATAAAGAGTCATCTCCAAATAGTAGCAATGCATTTGACCAGTCTATTTTTTTTTTTTTAAAAGAAACTTTTGAGTTTATGCCAATTGGTTGGTGTATGCACACGCGCGCACACACACACTCAAAATGTAACACATTTGGTAACATATTGTACGTTAGCTTGTCAAACGGAAATATCTCAGATGGCAATATTGGATTCCATTAAGACTTAGGACCAATTCCCAGTTTTACAGGTCATACAGAAATGCAAAAAAAATCTATTAATGATATAAATGCAAGAATGTAAACTTGTAGTAGAAATTCTATAAGACTTTCTAAAAAATCCTCCTCTCTCAAAAAGCTGTCTTCATACTAATGTTGGGGTGGCACTAATTATAATCCGAGCTCATTCTATTTTCTCATCAGTAAAACTAGAAGCAGCTGCAGCTTCCTTTTATCCTTAAACAATAAACCTCACACATGCCACATAACTCAGCTGCCGAGTCAAAGTTTCTTGTTTTGAGCTGGCCACTACTACAATACAAAAGGATGTCTGTGTTCTGCAAAACTTTGTGTCCATCCAAACACCTCTGTATAGGAATGCTATGTACATAGTTTACAACTCCAGCTCCGCAACCAAAGAAGCACACAAAACACCATGCGATCACAAGTGCAGTATTAGAAGAACTATCCTATTCCACCTGTTCTTTTTACTGCCACCTCATGGGTTTTTTAGCAGTGTTTTCTGATGACAGTTCAGTGTTTGCTGTAGTGTTTACTTTTGTCATTTAAAAAGACCGCAAGGATGCATTCACCTTCATGATTTGTTAACTCAGAGGTGAGTGTAAAAAAATCAACTCGAATGACTTTTGTATTATGTAAACTGAAGTCTTTAGATAAAGTGTCCAGCTGAAAGTAGAATCAAAAGGTGTTGGAATGCACTGCCATACACCTGCTCCTCTTTACCGGTACTTGGCACGTCTGTTCTTCCTTCAAGATTCCTGTAGTTTGTTTAGGGAATGACTATCCTGAGATTTTAACTTATAAGAGTATTTGAGCAACATACGGGGAGTGAGTGCTTGCGACAGCAGCCAACAAAGGCAAGTCATTGGATTCAATCCTAGAAGTTTAAGAAAAGGAAGAAGGCTTTTAAATATATATATCAACCTTTTACCGGAAAATAATAAAAGTTTCCCCCTCCCTCTCCCACCTTCCTAATCCACACCAGAAATAATTGGCGGTCACTCCCTATATCACTGGTGATTTAACAGGCTGAAGTGAGGTCTCTTCTCATTAAGGGTTCATTACTATTTGACCATTCATAGCATACCAATAAAATGTACAGTAGTATTTTTTCATTTGTAGATTTTTACAAAATAAGAAATCAGTGTTATATTGTGTCATGCATTATCTTTGCTTGCTTTTAAATTCTTCACAAAATTCAGTTCACAGCTTCTGCCAAGCCATTAGTGTGAAATAATCAGGTTCTACTGCATTAGTACTACACTAACACTAACACCAGTTTGAAGAAAATAGTCAGTTTTTTCCAGGTGTTATATATAATCAAAATCAGACAGGCTCAGTGTTTCAGCACCACAACAGCTTTGCACCTCCTGAGACAGGTTCATGTTCTTAGAGCAGCAGTGGTGCTCTAAGTTAAAATTTATTCACCCAGGCTCTACAAAACTCAAAATTCCACAAATTGAGACTATGGCCATAATAATAAACAATTTAACATTCCAAAGGCATATTGCATCAAAGTCTCAGTAGATGTTTTTGACAACAGATCCTGATCTGAGCAGCATTACTGCTGAAGTTGCTTGACAAGAACACATACCCACTCTGCAATCAAAGCAGGAGTAGAAAAAGCACAGAACTGTCAGTTTCAAGTCACTTCAGCTATGGCGTTCAGACCAGGATATGAGATTTGATGAGAAACAGAATGGAACGCCTCAGACAGCTGGGGGGAGGGAAAATTAAAGAACAGGGAAAGCAAAGAGTAAAAGGGAGGCAGTGTGACTTAGTGGCTAGAAAACTGGACTGGGATTCAGGAGACCAGATTTCTATTCCCAGCTCTGACACTGGCATGGTGGGTGACCGTAGGCAATTCCCATAACCTCTGCGCTTCAGTTTCCCCACCTGTAAAATGAGGATAATGATATGACCTCCTTTGTAAAGTGCTTTGAGATCTACAGATGAAGAGTGCTATGCAAGAGCTAGATATTACTATTATTATTATTAAAACACTAAGAAATAATCAGAGAAATTGCAAGCTCTTTTGTTCTGTGTTTGTACAGCACGCAGCACAATGGGGTCCTTGTCTATGATTAGGCTCTTAGGTGCTACAAATAATGAAAAATAATAAACGTAGGGTTGACAGAGGGAGAAAGAGAAGAAAAAAATGGACACAGTCTCTTCATTTGGCTGTTGGACAAGAGGAATTCAGCCTTCCTGTACATTCACTGTAAAGTGAATAACTGAGAAAAACTTCACAAAGAAAACCAAGTCATGCACCTTAGTGACTCTGGGTTTGTTTTGTTTTTTTAAGCAGTTAGGTACAGTAACTCAAATACCTGTCATCCTTTTTTGTCACACATGATTAACAGCAGTAAGAGTCCAAAGACTCAGACTGGCAGTGGTCTCCAACTTCTTAGGATATCTTCTTATTAAACTATAATGTATCAAGAAGGCTAGCATGTATTTTTAACATTTAAAGCTAATTAGTATCAGAACTGATTTCTGTCTTCTTTCTGAAGATGGGCTTTTAAATTAATGTAGAGAACAAAATCAGTGGGAAAGGGGAGCGGAGAACACAAGCCAATCTGACAGGCACACTGAGAACAGCTGTGTGTGTGTGTGTTTGGTCCTCAGGATGTAGACAGATGCACGTGTAAAGGCTGCATGTAAAGTGAGTAAAATACACTATTATGTATAGTTGCTGAAAAAGGGAAACCCATTCATGTCCCCACACCTGCCTTTTGTATCCAGAACAATGAATACTCCTCACCAAAAAATAAAATCAATAAAATAAATAAAATAAGAACACCCCAACATTTGGAGGCACTGCTTCTGCCTACCCTGAAACTTTGATACAAAAGGGGGGGAAAAGATCGACTTGACTGATAACAAAATGGGACTTTGCCTGTTTGCCTGACAAACTGCTCATGAAATAAAACGTTAATTTTTCTTCAGGACAATAAGGACCAGTTATTGTTCTTGATGCTAAATTTTAAACTGTTCAATTTGACTTCCAGATAGCTCAGTGGCACACATTTTCACACTTTATTTAGCCTCTCTCTCTCTCATATACAAGCCTAGTGGGTAGTGAGAAGCAAGCCTACTCACTGAACAGCGGGGTAGCATTTGAACTTCAAGGGAGTTAGAGCTGCTATAAACTGCTGGTAAGATTGACCAAAGTCTTACTCACCCCAATACAATTCCTAGCTCTTTTACATGAACTCTTGTATGTCCTCGCAGGTATTCTGAGAGCATTTTGCTTTTGAGGTACATCTCCTGTAGCCTATCCTCAAGATGCATTATGCACTGTAAAAAACACACCAGAAATTGCAAGAATCAATTTAGCTTTCATGTGAAATCACTGTAAATGTGTAAACTCATAATTTTAGCTACTATACCAGGAGGCATGATGTAAGTTTAGTGTAACTTAAAAAACCCAAAAGAATAGGCATAGTGCTCTTTGCAAGTGGCCAACACAATCGTAGCAAAATGGATCATTTTTCAGAGATTTGGGTCAGGCTATCTTTCCTGGCTAGCACCTTTGTTGCAGTCAACCAGCCATATCCAACTCCCACTGTAGTCAATGGCAGTCTTTTCACTAACTTAAATAAAAGCTGGATCAGACCCAAAGACATTCAAGGCATCTAATTAAAACGGAAACCTGAAGACTTTGATTAGGCCATCTTTATTACAAGTCACTACTGTTTTTTCTGAAAGATACAGCTTAAATAGCAGAATCTAAAATCGGAATTTTATAGCTCTGCAGAATTGCCATTCTTGAAGAAACTAAGAATTATAAAAAGCAGCAATTTTATTTTATACACTTCTACCTCGATATAACGCTGTCCTTGGGAGCCAAAAAAATCTTACCACATTATAGGTGAAACCGCGTTATATCGAACTTGCTTTGATCCACCGGAGTGCACAGCCCCGCCCCCCCGCCCCCCAGAGCGCTGCTTTATCGCATTATATCCGATTGGGTCGCGTTATATCGGGGTAGCGGTGTATTTGCAATAAAGTGTGTAAAGACAGTGATATGGGCTGGAGTGACAGGTTCTTTTGTTCATTAATTTATTTAAAAATGTCATTTATGAACCCCTTGTAGATGTTTTGCAGTACTAGTGCTAAAGGGGGTGGTTCAACGGTGTTTAATAACTAAATACTAGTTGTCAAATGGTAAAAGTTGAAGTTAATTGGTATTTCAATAATTAGACTTTTAAAGATCACATTGTCCATTAACTTAATATGCTAGAAGTTCATATGCTTTTTATAGATTTGAGAGAGAATTTAAGTGTGAGAGCAATTATCATGCAAGAGAATAGGTGAAATGCCATTGAAGTCAGAGGCAAAACTACCAGGGGGCCAAAATTACACCCAATATTTTTAGTGCTAGAATATGAACTGGTAAGACACTTTATTGCCTATTTTGGTATGGGATACAGGATGTGTATTAAATTTGATACATCATCTCTCTGCAGCAAAGACCAGTCCACCAAAATCAAACTAATTCAGCTCTGCATGCTCCTAGAGATGAAGGCAAGCAGCGTACGCAGTAAGTCATATTGCAGAGTACATCTGACAGGAGGAGGCAGCAATTAGACACGCATCAGGAGCGTGTAACTTTAGGTCACATTAAGTATATTTCTCAAGTTTAAGGAGTAAAAAACACTGCATTTGTTAAAGCATATGGAATTCTTAACACTGTCCTAGAAGTTTGAATTTCCTTTTGTATTTTATGCTAATGTACAACAAATTTTGCTAATTAAAGTCTAAGGCAGAAGAGAGCTGTGCTTGGTAGGTAAGATAACATTATTTTGATGTTCTTTAGCAGCATAAATAAATATTTGAACAATCATTCTTTCAGTTCATAATGGTTCTTACATAAGTTGAGAACAGACAATGGATCGACTGTTTAATGCTTTGGGTCGCAGGAAAAGGAGATACCATCTCATGACACAGTGCTAGCTAAGGTGAACTGACAACCGCTTGACTTAACATTTTCACTACATACCCACATCACAGGCGAGGATCAGAACATGGTATGAGCTAGGATAACACATTCTCCATGCACCTTCAAATGCAAAGGGAATCCATTAATGCAGTGGTTCTCAACCAGGGGTATGGGTACCCTTGGGGATACGCAGAGGTTTTGTTTATACTGCTCTATATACTGAAATGTAAGTACAATATATATATTCCAATTGATTTATTTTATAAATTATATAGTAAAAATGAGAAAGTAAGCAATTTTTCCATGATAGTGTGCGATGACACTTGTATCTTTATATCTGATTTTGTAAGCAAGTAGTTTTTAAGTGAGGAATAACTTGGGGGTACTCAAGACTAATCAGACTCCTGAAAGGTGTACAGTAGTCTGGAAAGGTTGAGAGCCATTGCATTATGCATCCTTAATAGGCTGGGTTAGGGACAGATATCTGTATAAGTAGGTGTACACTCAGGGTTGCCCCGGGGGGAGGGGGGGCAATTTGCCCCAGGCCCCGGGCCCCACAGGGGCCCCCACGAGAATATAGTATTCTACAGTATTGCAACTTTTTTTTAAATGGAAGGGACCCCCAAAATTGCTTTGCCCCAGGCCCCCTGAATCCTCTGGGCATAATTCCATAAACACTTGTCATCTCCTGAAATTTGCATTGCCACAGTTTACTTTCCCAGTCCTTACATCATTAATGTTATATGGGATTAAGAATTTTATGAAAGTAAAGAATATGGATGGTAGGTAAAGAGAAGTGTTTCCCTCTCTGTTACATTCCATTCTAAAGGAGATTCAGCAGTGTCACACACTCCTATATGGTAACCTTTACAAACAGAAGACTTCCATTCACTGAATGCCAGCTAAAAATCAGAAGATACTTAGAAATTTTTAATTTGATGTGTGGATACACCAGACAAATCCCTCTCATTCTTGATGGCTGAAGAGTTCAGGCTCATTATGCCTACAGAGGTGTGAGAAATGAAGTGGAATTTTTCAAATTTTCCTTATGACTTGTACCATCGAATGAGTGAAAAATTATTCAAAAGTCAGCTTTCAATATCAGAGATAGTGACTCAAACTGGGATATACATTTTTTCTCTCTCTTTTTTTTTTTTTTTAAAAAGGTGCATTTAAGCAGCATCCATGCCGATTTTAGTTTGTTCTTTCCACTAACCATGGACATACTCCAATGGGTGGGCTTTAATATAGTCATATCTCTTGAAGTGCCACAATGAGCACACCATTGGCCTGTGTTGCCTATAGCTCAGAGCTGTTCTCTGTTTTGTGTAGTACCATACAAAACACAGTCTGTTGATCTGAACAATGGGTGGGTAGCTCAGAAGGAAAACTGACAAGGGAGACAGTCTTCTAAGACACAAATTTAGCAGCATTATGCTCATCAATGACAGGGGTTCTGTGGGCAAATAGTATATGATCATGTAATTCAAGACTTTAGTATAATGCATACACACAAGGGGTCTGAATTAAGGCTGAACAGGCAACCTTAATTCTGGCATTTACTAACTTTTGAGTCCTTGACTTTGCAATCTTAATGTTCTTTTAATACGATTTTATATGTGTAATATCTCTGTAGGTGGGCTGCACTGTGCATGTTTAGTATATTTACTAAATTGTTTCACTGTAATTGAAATCAGGCAGGTAATACCTGAAGGCCCTAGCATACGAAATTTGGCACACATGACTGAACAATTCTTATTAGCCAAAGAATTGTTGTTCATAAAGAAATACTTACGAAGTCAGCTGGGAGGTGGAGTTTGTAAAGCTGTAAAATGGACTGCAGCAAATTGGACACTTGACTGGAGACTAAGACATCTTTGCCTAGCTTCATACTGTCCATCATCCTTCTCTGGCTTGTAGCCACCTGTACAGTCCATTTATCCGTATCGGCAATAATGCAGACAGCTTCTGCTATGGGCTCATCTAGTACTGGATGCTGTAATAGGTACAAAACAAGAACACTAGGTATTCAAAACATTTTCAACTGGTGTTCACAACTGAGACTAAAAGGCTTCATTAGCACTTAAGTTTTGCGTGGGAGGGGTGGAATGATAAAGTGGGAAGAGTGTTTCAAAGAAGTGAGACCAAACATTTGTTTTTGTCTAAAAAGAAAAGGTTTTATAAAAATAATGTGAGAACTGTGGAGAATTTGGATTGGATTTTGTTATGGTGAAATAACTAACAAGACAAACTTGATTTGGGGCCAAAGTAAAAATACGCAAGTCAGATGCATAGATTTTATTTTAAAAAAAGATGAGGGTGTGAAAGAGACAGCTATATACTAATCGCAAATTTCTTTATACAAAAGGAATCCCCAGCTCCCCTACTAGACCAGCTTTACTGCTGCTTTCTCTTACAGGGGAGGCACAAAGGGTTAGACTGGGGGCTAAAGCTGTGGCCTGTGTGTTTCAAAGACAAATTTCTGTTCTGTAAGTGTGGAAAAAATTGCAATTTCATTGCTCAATTTAAAACACTCCATTAGAGAAGCACGGTTCTTTTTACTGTTTCCTTCCTGCACTGCTACAGATAGCTAAAAGCACTTAATGTCTGCAGCTAGGGCTTGTTAATCTTTAGTCGGCATTTACTGTGCAACTATAAATGTTAATTTAGTGATAGATCAGTTATAATAAATTACTTGTTTTGAACCTACAAATAGAGTAAAAACCAGACATTTTAGACATGGTCTAACACACAATGAAGCTTGTACTTATGGCCAACTAATCTGCACTCTGTCATTTGTGCTAATGACTGGCAAAATCTACAAGATTTCTCATCTCCATAGTAACATGTACTATAGTAGGTGGTAACTGCATTAACAAGCTTCCAGGCACTTGCAGACCATCTTAGTTGTGTACACTGCAATGCAGTCAGCCTGTTAAGGTGACTGAAAAGGGAAGCACTTCAATATTATAATTTTCCTATTGTAAAGAATAATCCTGTTAAACTTTTCAAGTTGTAAGTAGAGAATTAGATACCCCCCCTCCCATTTATGTTTGCATTATAAGATTTATACAGTACATGTGAGCACATGTGAAAGGGGTGTGTGTGTACTGTCACATGTTCTAAGAGTCAAGAAGTGTGAAGTCTCTATATTGGTCACTAGCAATTGGTTTTATTGAACAGTAGCTATCCTGTATCTTTTCCCCATTCAGAATATGTGTTCAGTAAAATCATATCATTCCTACTATTAGAGGTCAGTGGCTCTGGAAAAAATGTAGGGAAACCTACATGCACTGCATGAAGCAGATCTGCTGGTAACCACTGCTTCAGTTTTTCATCATTACTTATTCCATGCAGTACCAGATCAGGCATGTATGTGGTACAGTAACCACCAAGAAGTGACCTTCCAAAGTTTTTCACACTTGGACTGCTGATTATGTTGGATCTGAAACAGAAGAATACGAAGCCCATTCAAAAGCCAAGAGCATAGCCACCCTTCAGATATCTCTCCCCACTCCTCCTATAAGCACAATAAGTATGGTGAAATTGTCAGCATTATAGACTTGTCACAAGATCTTCAAATACATGAAACTGATGCAATTCTTATCTGACAGGCTACATTTAGATGCTGTTGAGAGACCTGACATTAACTAGCCTTCAGATTTACTCTGTGCCTGGCTCTGTAGCCTGTTTAAATTTACATAGCAAGTCCTCTGGCATTTAAAATTAAGCAGCACTAAATGAAGCCACACAAGGAAAAAAGAAACAATGAAGCAGAGTTAATATTGGTGTAGGAACCTTAACATTCCCTGACTAATTTTAAACAGTTCAGAACATTTTAGTTTTCTAGATTTTAAGAAAAGAAGACAAGTCTGAAACTGTTAGGCCTTGTGGAATATATAAGCTCCCTGTTTTGCAGCTAGTTGGTTTGCTGAGCTTGAGAGTTCATTGCGTGGTTCAGTGAACACTTAACTAAATGCATATGCAGTCTCAAGCAAAGCAAAGGCATCAGAATTATGCCTGCATTAGACTTCATCTGTGTACCAAAAAGTGTGATTAGAATTTTTCTACTCTCCCTAAACTCAAAAGGATGAGAAAAGTGTTTTGCTCAAACTTTCACAGATGTTCACCTTCTGCCAGAGCACAAACATGGAATATTTCAGCCTTAAGGGAACAGTTTTCAAGACCCTAAACAATAATAAAGCCCAGATAACTGGCTGAGTGAAGTCTGTAGAGCTCTGCCTGGTCACAAGGGCTCTCCTGCACTGTTCAGAACTTAAACGGTAAAAGAGGGGAGGGGATGGAGATGTTGTAATGGAAATTTAATAGCAACTTCTAGCAAATATTAAAAGTAAGTTTAATGTAAAGTACTCCAGACCAGTCTTAGAGGTTTATTTTGTTTGGTTTTGTTTTAAGTAAATGAATTTAAATGTTCATGCTGGATAGACAGTGAAGTTTTCAATTCAAAGCATAGGCAGTAACTATGCCCACTCCCTACCCCACCAGCATGTGTCTTAGCCCTGCTGAAGGACCAGAAATACCTGAGAAAAAAAGCCCTGTCAAAAAACCAATGATTTTGGCAAGCAGTCAGTGTATCATCTGCTCAATCTCGGCCTTTTGCTGAAACGGCCAACAAAGGACCCAGTTGCAACAGCAATTTTTGCAGTACAGACATCAGCAAGAAACTGAGTTGAGACCCCAGGCATTTCCCAGGCCGTTGAACAGCTCTTGGTTGGCAACAGCGTTTGACCCCATTTGGCACAAGATTCACTCACATACATTCTTTACCTTGGTAAAGGAAGTTCTACTTCTGTAAATTCTTCATGCCTATTGCTGACATGGCCTCGAGGGTGTAGATCAGAGATACATGAAGCACCATCGTCGTCGCTGTCTCCAAGTGCACTATCTGAACTCTCATTCCTAGGAATATCCCCTTCGATTCGGAAGGGGATTTTCCTTCCAGCATCCCCATAGGGGACATCTTCAGTGACTACTTGGCCAGAGTCCTGTACGTCAGAACTTGTTTTAACAGAGTCAAGTGAATGGCCCTCCCCATTCTTGGAGCACAGGGTTCTAGCTTCCTCTAAGATTTCTGTTTTTACAGTTTCTATTTTATCAGATGGCTTAAGTGGTTCATCTGATAAACCACGCAGAGTAGAAGTATTTGCTACATTCATTTCAATTTTATTACCCTCAGCAAAATATTCATCAAATATATTCGCACTCACTTCACATGACGGAATTTGTGCATAACAGATATTACGCCTAATGTGTAATGGGTTAAGGGAGGCTTTGGAAGTTTCTTGTTGGCTCAGGGAAGTTTCTGCAGGCGCATTTGGTGGACTTGACGTACAGCTTGCTACCTGTAGATTTTTTTTGAACGCCCTAAAATTTTCATCCATGTCACTCTTACGAGTTTCTAAATCTGACTCTGGCGATGTAGAACTTCCAATTTGGAAGGTGACCCTTTCTAAAGGAGGACTCCTATCAACAAACCTCTCAGGACACGGTACAGCAGATGACCTGTCAGATGGCTTTTCTGCTACTTCACTAGTGGCCTGGTTGCTATTCTTTAAGACAGCCGTTAAATCCTCTGATTCTATTTGTTCTTCAAAATGGTAGGACACAGTTCCTATATCAACTACCTTCCCTTTCCTACAGTCATCCACCATTCCTTTAGACTCAGAACTGCCAACTGTGCAGTCTTTTGATGCAATACAGGATGCCCTGGAGCTCTGATCAGCCTTTCTTGTTACTTCTTCATTCTTTTCTTTTGAGGACATTGGCAGAGCAGGAGAGCTCTCTGGGTTACTGACATGCCCCACAGTGCTACTGGTTTGATTTCCACCATTCTTCTGAGGTAGGATTGGCGGCACAAGAGCGGGTTCATTCTTAACAGTGACAATCACATAATCAGATTCTTCAACCTCTCCCTTTTCCAATGTAGTTGTGATCTTCCTTCCATTTAGCAGTTGCTCTTCCTCTCCAACTTTCCCATTCCAGGCCAGTTGATTTTCTTGTAGCTCAGAGCACCGGAGGAAGTATGTTAGAACGTAGAGAATACGTTGAACTAATTCCTTATGTTTTCCAACAATCACAGTCCGTGTCAGCCTAACGGGAGAGCCTATGGCACCATACAGATCACCTATGCAAACATATAGGGAAACAGGTACTTCACCAATATGTATGTGGTTACACTACAAGTTTCAGAAGTAGAAAACACATTACATGCATTCTTTGTAAGAACACACTTACATAATTTGGGCAATTCCTTTTTATACCATTTTAACATGCTTTGCCTCACAGCAAATTAATGCAGGTTTGAAAACATTTTTTTTTAAACCCAATATTTCCTCTTATTTGCACCCAGGCTTGTTTTCATAGAGTTCATCATGAGTGTGAGACTGCTAGCATTCAATCTCGGTCAACACTATTGGAAGTTTTGTTTTACAAAACAAAGCTTACAAGATGTTATTTTCATTAGGAAATGCAGACAAGGAAAGTAAGTCCTTTTACTTATATGCTGAGCACAGTTGCTTCAGAAATCAGAAGCAAACAAACAGGAAGCCCAATTGACATTTTTAATAGAGTTTCTAGGAATAAAAGCCAAATCAAAGCCTTGATCTTAAGAACATACTCACAGGATTAATTTTATGCATGCAAGTAGTCCCACAGGGAATAAGATTGTTAGATAATTTAGATGTATTGAAGTTGGCAGGGCCTGACAAAATGCACCCTAGGGTACTTAAGAAACTAACTGATGCAATCTCTGAACCATTAGCAATTATCTCAAGGAACTCATGGAGGATGGGTGAGATCCCAGAGGGCTGCAAAAGGGCAAACATAGTACCTATCTTTAAAAAAGGGGAACAAAGAGGACCAGGAGAGTTATAGATCAGTCAGCCTAACTTCAATACCTGGAAAGATATTGGAACCAATTATTAAACAATCAGTTTAAGTACCTAAAGGATCATTAGGTGAATACATAATAGCCAGCAAGCATTTGTCAAGAACAAGCAATGCCAGAACAACCTAATTTCCTTCTTTAACAGGGTTACTGGCCTACTTGATTTGGGGGGGGGGGGTGAGATGGGGGACAGTAGACGTGATATAGCTTGATTTTAGTAAGAGACTTTTGTTGCAATCCCAAATGCCACTCTCATAAGCAAACTAGGGAAGTGTGGTCAAATTGAAATGACCATAAAGTGGATAGACAACTGGTTGAAAGACAGTACTCAAAAAGTAGTTATCAATGGTTCACTATCAAACTGGGAGGCTGTATCAAGTGGGATCACTCAGAGGCCTGTCTTGGATCGGGTACTTTTCAATATTTTCACTAATGACTTGGATAATGGGGTCGACCATATGGTTATAAAATTTGCAGATGACACCAAGCTGGGAGAGGTTGCAAGCACCTTGGAGGCAGCATCAGAATTCAAAAAGACCTTGTCAAATTGGAAAACTGGTCTGAAATCAATAAGATGAAATTCAATAAAAGACAAGTGCAAAGTACTTCACTTATGAAGGAAAAACCAAATGCACAACAAAATGGGAATAACTGGCTAGACAGCAGTACTGCTGAAAAGGATCTGTTCTAGTGCATCACAAGTTGAATACGAGTCAATATCAGTTGTTAAAAAGACTAATATAATTCTGGGGTGTATTAACAGAAGTATCATCTGTAGGGCATGGGAGGTAATTGTCCTGCTCTACTTGGCACTGTTGAGGCCTTAACTGGGGTATTGTGTCCAGTTCTGGGATCCACCCTTTAGGAAAGATGTGGACAAACTGGAGAAGTACAGAGAAAAGCAAAAAAACAAAAAAACAAAAACAAACAAAAAAAAACACTGATAAAAGGTTTAGAAACCCTGACCTATGAGGAAAAAAGTTAAAAAAAACTGTATAACCTTAGTTTTGAGAAGGCGGGAGGGACCTGATAGCCTTCAGATACGTTAAGGACTGCTGTAAAGAGGATGCAGCAAGGGAGATTTAGGTTAGATATTAGGAAAATCTTTCTAATTATCATAGTAGTTAAATACTGTAATAGGTTACCAAGGGACGTTGTGTAATGCTCATCATTGGAGATTTATAAGTACAAAGTTAGACAAACACCTGTCAGATATAGTCTAACTATACTTGGTCCTACCTCAGCATAGTGTGATGGACTAAAAGATGACATCTCGAGCTCCCTTCCTTTACATTTCTATGATTAACAGTTAGGTGTATTAAAGCAAATGCTTGCTTTCAGGATTCAGGCCTAAGTTAGTATTATATGTATATAAACTTACTTATAAAAAGAGTCTTGGAGCAACAATAATATTATGACAACTCAATATAAAATTTTGAAATAAAACTTAAGGTTTGCAGAGACTGAGCAGTTCCTTCATCATTAACAATATAGTTTTATGACTTATGGAATGCTGCAATTAACTGAAATCATGGCATTTTAGTATAATTTAATAATAAAACATGTATTTATGCAAAGCTTTCCATTTGTAAAGCTATTTACAAATATTACACACTAACCTTCCAAAATATTTGTTTTTAGAAAGCACTTTTGTACTATGAACCCTGTCTTTTTAGGAGGGAACCACCAGAGGGCAACATTTCCCTTCATATTGATGTACATTACAATAAACATCTGAACTCACTTTTTTATGTGAGAAGAAGAAAGAACTGCAATGATTTGAGTTCAACCATTTAGAATTTGTCTGGGTCTTTAAAACTAGTATTAGTGTCCTTCTGAGCCTACTCCATAATGTACACCGTTACCAGCTCTGAGTATGGGTATCAATTTATTTCCCTTCTTTCTTGTAGAACTACTGGCAGTTCTACTGGAGAGAGGACAAGATCTACTGCCCAAACAGGCATCATACAGCTCCCTCCAACTGGCTTTTATATACCTCAGCCCTGGCTTCTTGTTTCCCTAAGCCAGCTCCCACTTTCCTGAACCTCAAAACACCCAGTCCCTCACTCCTCTCCTCAACTACTCAATAACTCAGTAACTTTTCAAAATCTCTCTTTTTTAAAGCAAACAATACGACTCTCCACCACAAATATATATAGTGGAGTTAGGAAACTTCAGTGCCAGAGAGGCTACTGATAAGAGGTCAGCTGTTCTCAGTGGTGGCAGATGACAGAACAAGGAGCAATGGTCTCAAGTTGCAGTGGGGGAGGTCTAGGTTGGATATTCGGAAACACTTTCACTAGGAGGGTGGTGAAGCACTGGAATGGGTTACCTAGGGAGGTGGTGGAATCTCCTTCCTTAGAGGTTTTTAAGGCCCAGCTTGACAAAGCCCTGGCTGGGATGATTTAGTTGGTGTTGGTCCTGCTTTGAGCAGGGGGGTGGACTGGATGACCTCCTGGAGTCTCTTCCAACCCTAATCTTCTATGATTCTATGACAAGAACCAAATAGAACTAAGCTAGATGATAAGCAGCAGAACATGATACTTACATGGAACTATTGTTATTCAAGTTGCTTCACTAAATTTCACTAAATTTTCTGGATTGTTTTACATTGGACAGACCATATATAGGAGGGCAAAATGGAGCGGGGGTGGGGGTGGGGGATTGCCCAAGTAGTGGAATTTTTTAGAGTAAGATTTTATGCATGTGATTATCTACTCTGCAAACATTCATGTCCATGTATGTTGGCTCTGAAGAGAAATGTTCAGAAATGAATAAAACTGCTAGTTATAAATATTTTTCCATCTCTCATTCACGTGCTTCTTATATCATAGAATATCAGGGTTGGAAGGGACCTCAGGAGGTCATCTAGTCCAACCCCCTGCTCAAAGCAGGACCAATCCCCAACTAAATCATCCCAGCCAGGGCTTTGTCAAGCCTGACTTTAAAAACCTCTAAGGAAGGAGATTCCACCACCTCCCTAGGCAACCCATTCCAGTGCTTCACCACCCTCTTAGTGAAAGAGCTTTTTCTAATATCCAACCTAAACCTCCCCCACTGCAACTTGAGATCATTACTCCTTCTTCTGTCAGCTGCTACCACTGAGAACAGTCTAGAGCCATCCTCTTTGGAATTTCAGGTAGTTGAAAGCAGCTATCAAATTCCCCCTCATGCTTCTCTTCTGCAGACTAAACAATCCCAGTTCCCTCAGCCTCTCCTCATAAGTCATGTGCTCCAGCCCTCTAATCATTTTTGTTGCCCTCCACTGGACTCTTTCCAATTTTTCCACATCCTCCTTGTAGTGTGAGGCCTAAAACTGGACACAGTACTCCAGATGAGGCCTCACCAATGTCGAATAGAGGGGAATGATCACGTTCCTTGATCTGCTGGCAATGCCTCTATTTATACAGTCCAAAATGTCATTAGCCTTCTTGGCAACAAGGGCACACTGTTGGCTCATATCCAGCTTCTCATCCACCATAACCCCTAGGTCCTTTTCTGCAGAACTGCTGCCTAGCCATTCGGTCCCTAGTCTGTAGCAGTGCATAGGATTCTTCCGTCCTAAGTGCAGGACTCTGCACTTGTCCTTGTTGAACCTCATCAGATTTCTTTTGGCCCAATCCTCTAATTTGTCTAGGTCCCTTTGTATCCTATCCCTACCCTCCAGCATATCTACCACTCCTCCCAGTTTAGTGTCATCTGCAAACTTGCTAAGGGTGCAGTCCACGCCATCCTCCAGATCATTAATGAAGATATTGAACAAAAGTGGTCTCAGGACTGACCCTTGTTCATAGCCACGTGATTTCATGTATCATGATACTTAGTAAGCTATGTAGGTAGAAGAGAGTCACCACATCTGAGGACTTAGGGCCAGATTTTCTAGCCAGTTTACTACCCCTTTGTGCAACTGAGATGGAGCAAAAGGGCTGTAATTCCATTGCCAATGCCCAGATAGAATTTCCCTGGCATAGAGGAACCCTCTGCTTGCCCATCTACACTGCCGCCAGGCACTGCGCCTCTCTCACGCCCAGTCTCCCTTTCCCAGCGAAGGGGGTGCACCAGCGCTCTACTATAATGATACTCCACTGGCATAGGGTCCATCAGGGACCACAAACCAGTGGCAGACTTTAATGCTGCCTGGCAGTAGCTTTATTTGTGTCAGACGAGGGCTGGCCAGAGAATCAGAGAGCTGGAACCAGCTCCCTGACATCCCCCAACCCCATCCCCAACATGCTTACAGATGATGTACAAGTTTAATTCTTGTCTGCCTCTGCATAGCTCCCATCTCAGAGGTATTTTTAAAAATAGCTGTGTATATACAATGTATTTATAGGGAAGTGCTTCATTTCAATTAAATAGGTTAAAGTTTAGAAACTGTTTTATACCAGATTTTTTTTTTTAAATAAGGTTTTCTACTGACCGAGCTGTGCCCAGAGAGGGTTATAAGGATGTGATTTTGCAAGCAGGTTTACAGATTGTGATGTGCCTTTCTCAGGGAAGGCCTTTATGGGAGGATGGTCGACTGGCATTACAGTTGGGACCCACGCCAGGTGATAGGTCAGCACCGCAGTCAATAAAGCAGCTAAGAACCTAAAGAGAAAGAATATAAGAAAAATAAAATCCCAGGGGGGAAAAAAGGTATTCCACATATGCTCATGTCTATGTGCTTCCTATTTTGTCTGTATGCATTAGAACACAAGTTACTGCAGGGGGTAAGGGGATGATACAGAAGAAAGCATACTGGTTTTTGTTGATCTGTTCTATCAGAAGTGTAAATTCCCTAAGAAAGCGCTGGCATAGCTGGTTCTTTTCCAAAGTGTTGGACATCATGGTAAGCCACACAGGTTCTACGATCCTTGGAACTGAATACAGGTTCCAGATTGTAAGTCTACCAAAAGAAAGAAAACAAAAAAAAAACAACAAGAAGCTGTTAACCTGTGTCATCAAAAGACAATTTGAGACTCTAGGAGCACCTTTAAGACTGAAGAACTATGCTGTAAGAGTTTAACTCTGAATGAAATCTGCAGCTCGACTCATCATCCTGGCTATGCAACAACCAGTCAGGTGCTTTACCACCTGAGTAAATAAGCCCAGATATTAGTCAATACATTGACCATGCAGTTTTAGAAGTGCGATCTTAGACATACAATGATTTGATGGGTAGCCTGATAGCAAAACACAAGCCCATCACATATGGCCACCATCTCCAACAACAGCTAATTTAATTCCAAACAGATTTGCATGATCCACAGTTAAATTTCTAGCTGAAGAGATTATTGGCTTCTACACATTTAAAATTTTTGTACAAATAATCTTCACAAGTTAGCAAGTTCAGAAACAACCCCAGTATAGTGGAAAGTTTGGGGCTTTCCAGATCATCTAGTTAAATTTTCTGTTGTTTTATGGTGATTAGTGCCTGAAAATTGACAACAAAACATTCTGTCTACTTTACATTTCAAAATTTACCGTTTACCAGAGCAAGCTAGCTGTGTGTTCCCAAGCAATTACTTGCAGATACATACAGTGTAAACATATAATTCAATTTGTGTGTGTTAAGTTTCTTTCCTTGGATGCTTGTGTAAATTGATTTTACCTTCAATCTCTGTTTATTTATGCCCTTTTTAAGTTGTCTGTATACAATACACTTTTTCAAATTTGCTAAAAACATTTTTTCTCTTGTGATGAGAATAGTTAGTTTTCTTAAGCATGTTATTTAAGACATGCTCTGGTGTGGTATGAATGGCCTCAGTTTGGTCTCTTGCTTCTGGGGCTAAACAGCATGTGAAGGCTGATTTTTTAGGGCTCATTATTCTTCAGTGACCATTCCACAAAAGTTACAAAAGGCTTAGAGCCAAGCCATTGTAGCTACAGTCCCCCATTATCTACAGTGTGTATGTTTTAAAATGTATATTGTTTTAAACTTCATATCCTTTTTTCCTTTGCACTGTGTATACTATCTTGCCAACTGTAGACAGGAAGTGTATCAATGCTATAAGAGAAGCAAAGGGTGAGAGGTACGGAGGGAAGAAGAGGAAAGCTTGAAGAAAGGAGAGCTTGGGGGGGGGAAAACTAGTGGCATAAGACAGCAAAAATTGATACAATGGGAAATTATATTATATTGGGGGGAAAAGTCAAATCAAAGTCAAAAAGTCAAATCTAAGTCATAAAAATCAAGTCCATGGTGTAACACTCGTATTTTACAGTTACATACTAAGAACTACCTTAAAAGAACATTAAGATTGCAAAGTCAAGCACTCAAAGAGTTAGAAAACACCAGAATTAAGGTTGCAACCAGGCCTTAATTGGGCCTCCATAAGTGTATGAATTACAATACAGTCTTTAATTACATGATCATATACTATTGTTCCACTGGACCCTAGCCTTCTTCAGTGCACAGAGTAGATGTTGCTCACTTAATGATATTCAGTATTATGTTTTGTCCTGATTCAGTGTTCAATGATTTTCTGCATGCTATTCCAACCCTGCTCTGTTACTATCAGAACTATTCGTTTCCTCAGGAGCTATTCTACGGTGATTTTCAGTTTAGTAGGAGTGCTTCACAACATCGACTTATTTTCACAAATTCTATAGCTGGGTCATTTTTTCAGTCAGCATGCCTAGTGGTCAGGGCCTATGACCCTCTTTCACTTCAAGTGTGTCCCGAACCCCTTGGATAGGGTTCAGCTATGTCGGCATCCTTGCTGGTAATCCCTGGTCCTGCCCATTGCAGCGTAGGCATAGGGGATCCTGACCCAGGATCCTCAGAGTGTGATAGCATGGGATGGCCTGTGTTCAGCCCACTTCTGCTCATCCGCTCCTGGGCCATTTCCCACACACCGGATGCCTCAGTTTGGGGCATGGCTGTCACTGAGTTATAACATTTCGCTTCAAACCCCAAAGTCTGGGGGCTGATGCAGGTGACCCTCTGGTTCCCGTGTACATGGTTCTCCATACCTCCGGGGTGATGTCTCCATGAGCAAGAGGGAGACTCACAGCCAGACCTTCCCATTAATGTTTTTTTCCCTACTGTTTCAGGGAAGTCCTCCAGAAAATGGCTTCTCTCCTTCCCCCTTGCCTGCTAGAGCTTTTAATACTGCTCCTTTCCAGGCAGTGCCCGAGGGGGCAGAGCTTTCCCAGACCAGTACAGCTCGTGTCCTTCCCCTGCCTTATTGTGGCGTTTATAAACTCCATCACACCCTGTGAGGCTAGGGATCAGTATTCTTCGCCATTTTACAGATGGGGAACAGAGGAACAGGGAGCGTAAGGTCAAAAGTACCCCCTAGTTTTGAGTGCTCAATTTGAGACACCTAAGATGTGATTTTTCACAATACTTAGCATGATATAGCACTGTTCAAAGCACAGTTCCCCCTGACTTCACGTGTAGATTTGAGTGCTCAGCACACTTCTACACATCAGACCCCAGGAGAGTGAGTCAGGCACCCAAAATATGAGGCACATACAATTAGTGACCACCTGTGAAAAGTTAGTTCAAGTACCTTTCTTGCATCACACAAGAACTCTGTGGCCCAGGCAGGAATAGAATCTAATCCTGCAGGTAGCACTCAACTCCCTTAACCATGAGAGTGTCCTTTTTGTTCCTGCCTGCCACCCCCCGCCTCTGTCACTACACACCTTCCAACAAGCAGGGATCCTACTGGCAACACACTCCTTTATTATATAATCCTGATTCATTCCCAGAGCACAGTCCATGCTGAGCTTTAAATGAGGAAGAGGTCTTGAAGAAAAAGTAGTTTGTGATGGTGCTATTAAAAAGACTATCCTCATATGTGCAAGCAGACCAGATTCAGATTAAATGGGTCTCTGGATCATCAGTTTGGATCTTTAGAGCCACAGAACAGACCTATATCACTTAAGCTAATAAAGTAACTGATAGCAGTAACAGGCTGTTATCCTCTGTGTGAACAAGTGGCTAGAGGGGGATCAGACACACACTTTGCCAGTGGATTTCACAGCTATCTGCTGACAGCAGAGGGTTGTTAGACTCATGGCTCCTGGGTTCAACTGGAGGAGAGTGTACTCTAATGGTTATAGACCCTTCTCCCCTTGTGCCCTCAGCCTGTCTCCCTCTGCTCCTATCCATCCTCCACCTTATTACCTCAACTCCCACCCTCCAGCTCCTGCCTACCTCCCTCCTTCCACCTCTGCATTCCAGTTAGGTGTTCTCCCCACCTCTTCCTCACCTGGTTGCTGAAGGACTGAAGTGGGGAGACCAAGGGAGGGGCATTGAGAGCACAGGAAACAGTCGCCTGCTATCTGACATCACAGCAGCCTTGGGGAGCAATTGCAGGGAAAGTCTTATTCAGTCTGTGGGCTGAAGCATGCCCCTTTGCTCTGTGGGGATGGTGCACATGCAGTCCAGTCGGCAGGTACAAGCCATGAGGAGAGATTAGCTACTAGACTAGTAAGTTTCTTTGAGAATGTGTGAACTGAGATTTTTTTCAAAGACTTATAGCAGGGCCACATTTGGGTGGATTTTCACAGGGATGGCAAAAGGCATCACCCTCCTGCCAAATTTCAAGTACCTGACTCAAAACAGGGAAGCATCCAAGTTTCTCAGCACAACAGCTGTAAGAATTTTTTAAATATAGGAATACAATGCATTTTCCCCTACTGTCATTCTCAGAAATGGTGGAACCGTTTTTGCTGAAGTTTTCCAAAAAATTTCAGTCTGAGGCAGGCACTTAACTTGGAAAAATTTAGCCCAAATGATTACAGTTTGGCAAAGTTATTGAAAAAACAGGGTCTTAACAGGAAATACCAGGTGACTAACTTCCTCCTATAATACGGTGTAATAACAGCTCACCTGAATTCTCCCAGGGCATCCGTGACACGGCTGATATAAACCTGAACTCTTAGGCTGGATTCTGCTATTTTTCTACAGAGGATCATGGCCTTGAACAATAAAAAGTGACATCTTAAAGAATGCAAAATAGTTTATATCATCTTTATAGGCTCATCAACATGTCTGAACTGATGAACAGACACTGTGGCTCTAGCCCCGATGTTATGTGGCCACTTAGGACAGCAAGAGCTGCCCACATCCCCATGTGTGACTGCGTAGGACCAATCTAGGACATGTGATCAGGTGCATGGGGGAGGAGAGCAAGGGCTGTACACCAGATACTCTCCTCCCCGCCAGCCCTTTCAAAGCAAGCATGCACTCTCTCCCCCATAATGCATCAACCAGTTGAAAAGCCATCTAAATGGGAGAGGATCACTCGCACCCCCAAATCCTCCTTCCAATGCAAGAAGAGAACCCAGGGAGGGACTGTGGTCCCAAGGCACAACTTTTTCCAATGCAGTTAGAAAGGCAGAGAAGCTATGTGCTACCCCCATGCAGGGCTCAGTCTGCAAGTTGGCTTCATCCCCTGATTATTTATGCCTTTCCAGGCTCTAGAGTATTCCATCCCTGCTTAGTGCTTATTGTTCAGACTCCACTAAATAGCATTCTGTACCTTTTCAATTGCACGCTTTAACTTATTCATATGGGATTCAAATAAAGGGAAGTGAGAAAAAAAGAAGTCCTGGAAGTTCCTCTGTGCATCTTCTCTTTCAGGCAGGGAGAAAATTACACTGATGGCAATTTTTTTCCTCCGAATTATTGCAGGATTGGAACTACAGCTTTCATCAGCCATGCTAAAAGTCTCTTCGGTGGACCTGCAATGAGATAAATGGTAGGCCAGTTACCCTGTGTGTTTCCTACATTTGTATATGATGCATAGTGCTGTATGTCAGCAAGAGATTCTAACTATGGCAGCATCCCCGAGTTTCAAGGAGTAATTTTAAATCACATAAGAACTTTGCTTACTGCTCCAATCAGCCAAAAACTAAGCCATGGCAACTGCAAAAAAAGTAATCTCAATAGAAACCACAGAAATACATGGTGGAATAGGACAGGACCTCTCAGCCTGTAAGTTATGAACCAGAAGCCAGTCATGGGTTGTCCCCTCCTGACTGGGTTGTGATATCCTTAACTTCTAGGCACCATCTCTCTAGCACTGGCAGGTCCATGGTGTCAGTGAATACAGTATGCAGTGATTTGTGAATGCAGCACCAGGCATTTGATCAAGAGTGAGAGAGACAAGTCATCCGAAAGTGTTTGGAGCCAGAGATCAAGAAACTGATGGTCCATGATGAAAATCTTCTAGCTTTTGACTTTACATATACTTAGGGGTCTGACTAGAAAAAATAAGTAGTGGTTATCTCTGATGCTCGGCTACTCAACACCAAAATGAGACAATGTTTACAATACAGTGTATAGACCTTCATAAAACTGTTTAATTTCCTATGAGCTAGGATCAGCAGTAGAATAGTTAACCATGCTGACATTAAGTTTTTAGGGTTAACGTCCTATCACGATGAGAAAGTTCACAAGTGCCAGACATATGGAAGATGCAGGCAGACAGTTGAACTCTGTTTACATTTTGATGGTTATCGTCTCAGCCATAAAGACTAGAGAACCTATTTAAGGGGAAATTTTGATTCTACAGCACAAGATGGAGATGCCAAGAATAGATGAAATAAGCATCCATTGGTAGCTGCTCCTTTGCAGGCCAGTCTGATCCCTACATTTACTGACCATAATGAATTTCTAAAGGCCTTGTGACTATGTCTACCCTGCAATAAGACACACAAATACCTCATAATGAACATGCCAGGAAGCCAGTAGAGTTTTTGGAGGTTATTAACTACCATAAACCAAAACAGTGTTTTTCAAAAAGCTACTTCTGTCTCAGAAATGCAGCATAGAATGCCTTTATGGCTTTTTTGTTTGTTTTTAAACAGACATGTAACTGGCAAAGAATTTATCTACCACCCATTATGAATGTCACTGAAGTCATGTTTCATCATGGCAAGGAGAAAGTAATCTTGCATAGTTTAAATGCACCCAATCTCCAATAGTGCTGTCAAATGCCAAAGGATTGTCAAAAAACCAGATCAGAAAATAAAGATATTTGCAATGCAACTCTGAGTCTACTGATGTTGCTGGCTTTGGAGAAGTTATTGCAATTAACTGAACTAAAAATGTTTCAGAGGGTATATTATTGTGCCAATCTCTAAAAATACTACTGGTAAATTCATAGCATTTTCATTATTTTTTTAAAAAGCAAAGCATTAGATAGATGTTGTTCAATCTGTACAGACTGCACTTCAGTTGAAACAAGCAAAAAGGCGAGCAAAAAGCTGGCTATTTGAACTAAGGTTTGTGCATTTTTGAAAACTCATTCTAAGCAGAAACTGTTTTCTGGCTGATCTATTTGATGAGTTGAATATACTAAATTTGTCACAACAGAGGCACTAAAGAGAAAACTGAGCTTGTGGGAAACAAGAGCTCAAGATGATAACATAACCTCCTTTGAACTCCTTAGTAACTTTAGTGCAAAGATAGAAATTCCCATGAACTTTGTAAATCAACATAAGAAACATCGCAAATTGAGTTCTTGTATAGTTTCCCATAGTTTGAGATTGAGAAACAGAAGTCTGACTAAAACAACGAGGAGTACTAACATGGCTACTGCTCTGAAAAAAGTCTGACTGTGAGAACCCTTTTCAACAAAGCTGCTAATTGTACTTGACTGACAAGTAACCATCTAGAGCTGCAGATAGAAGTTCTATTTTCTTTGGGACGTTGGTCTAAAGATTGGTCAGATGCTGTGCAGTTTTGGCTGTATGAATTAAAGCACAGATTCAGCTCCTATTGAGATCAATAGCAAAAATCCATTGTTTCAATGGTACTTGATTGTTTGACCAAATGAATATTTGAACATAGCAACACATGTAATGCCTGACAGCCTAAGTATTGGATCTAAAATACCTTTGTGCAATTTCCTTCTCTACTATGGCTATGGTGAAAGCAAATGCACAGAAGTCATTTACCTCTGGAGAAAGATTTGATGCTGCATACTGCAAATACTACACCAAGAACAGAGAAAATAACGTTCAGCAAGCAGGCTTAAATTTTGTCTTTAGGGATAATAAGTTACAAAAACACTGAAATATATTTGAGAATGAACTTTTTTTAAAAAATGCCTCTTTAAATGAGATTTTAATCAAAGGATTTTTTACACTAACTTAACTGATCACTATAAGATGATCTAAATTGAACACAAGTTAATTAACTAACCAATGCCTTGTTCTTTGTCTAAAAGCTATTCCATTAGTTTTTGAACTTGAGGTCACTTTTTCATATGGTGGATTTCAGGATAATTTCTTTGGCCCACAGACCAAAAGAAAGCCAAAATATCTGTCTGTAGCAATGATTAATGGAACAGAGATATGGGGCATGGAAATGGTTCTTCCAAGGTGTTTGTAGGGCACTTAGCCTGTTTAACTTGTATATTTATTAAGACAACTTGTGATCCATTGGCTAAGTATCCCTTCCAATGGTAAAAGCCACAGAGGGGGCTTTTCATGTGGGAAATCTGTACATGGAATCTCTGTAAGAGAATCAACTATGTCATCTCATTGGGGAGAAGTGAGCTTTACATCTCCTTGGTAAAGGCTACAGAAGCACTTGCATAAGCCTGGAAAACCCTCAGAATCCACAAGAGGACAGGGTTATCAGCCCCTAGCACCTCCAGCTCCTTGGCAGTGGCTGACCCCAGCTTCCCAGAAAATATAATACAGCATTAAGTTGGATGACCTTTTCCAGGTAACTTCCACCACACTGGAGGGCAAGGGGAGAGAATGAAAGCCAATTCCCAGCGGCTGCATCAACTCCGTACTGTTCCTAATCGGCACAGAGAGGGATCCACTGGCTTCAGGCCTATGAGCATGCATGCATATATGCAGGTCCATTTGTAAGCGAGGGAGGTAGCTGAGAGGCATTCCTTATCTTGCTATGAAAAAGCAAGACTGTCTATAAGCCAAGTCTCGATGCACCCCATAATGCTTTTGTCAGACCAGTGGCAAACGTATTGAAGTTATTATAGCCAAGCTTTTGGCTTTTGTTTTTGGGTCATAGCTCTCTTTTTTTCAAGTTGTGCCAAAAATCACTGCTTGAGGCATCCTGTACATGTCAAGAGAGTTGTCATGGTCTATTGCACCAAAGTTTTGTTAACTAGTCACCAATCAGTTTGTTATAGTAGAATATAATTGTGCCACTGATGGTGTTACATTCTCCCGCATGTCAGTAGGTAGTGCCATTCGTTCTTCTAGTAACAGCTGAGAGTTTAATTTTCTTATTTGAATGGGTGCCTCAGAAATAAATGATAATCCTTCATTTGAAATGTGTTCATTTTTAACCTCATTTTGTAGTCATTCATTTGTAATAATCTTAAGCAACACTTAACACTAGTACTTAGGAGAGATCAGATTGTTACTAGGATTTTTTTTTTAATTGACTTGCCCCTTTAAGAACAGAGGCTTGGCCAATTTCAGCAACTGCAGCGCAATTGTTATTGTATTCTAGCAGGGAGAAGCTCACAACACTCACCACCTTGGAATAATTCCATTTTCTAAACTTGTTGTTTGACTTCGGAGCCAGCGGCGCTGGTAGCTACTGGAAGAGGAGGATGAGGAGCTTGGTGATGGGAACGGTGTAATCAAGAGACTACTCAGAGATGCTGTCAAGAAAACACACACATGGACATTTTGTAGGGTGCTGATTAAACAAAAAACTATTCCCTTTGGCCAGGTTAACATGAATATAATTTTTGCCTATCGATTTTCTCATTTAAAAAAAAAAAAACCAAAAAAACCCAGTAGCTTTCCTTTCAGTCTGACTCATTCCCAGCAGGTGAAACCATAATTATTTGAATTATTCTTGCTGCCTTAACATAGTAGAAGCCTTTTTTCTTAACAGCACCAGAATGTTGTATGTAGTGGAGACTAGACTGATGGCGTCTCTCTCCTCTGTGCTGGCTGTACTCCGCTGAAGCAATCTGTCCTAAAAGATGTTGCCAGTCACGACAGCAGGCCAACCTCTACCCACTGCTTTTCCTCCCCTGACCAAAAATCCTCTCCCCTCTTTTCTTTAGTGGAAGTGCTACTGTTGATTTCTTTCCTCTAGCATATACATTTATATTACTGAAGTACTACATAGATGAGAATCAAATGAGTTAATGATGTAAAGGCAGAGTATCACAAGACACATTCCCTTTCTTACTGATTTGTAGGGGAGAAGGGGAAGAGTATGTTCTGCAGCGGAGCTGATGAGCAGAAACCTAGTTTATAGGGAAGGGAACTGCTCAACAGATCCACAAGTTCACGTGGATGTGCTATAAGCAGCGATATCCAAACTCCACCCCACTGGTTGGGCAAAACCTGAATCTGTTGAATCACTGTGCTAAAAAGCTTTGCTTTCCTCAAATGGGAGAAAAAGAAACACAAATACCTGACCGAGCAATGCCGCTGTCTCTGTCCTCATTTTGCCCTCTGCTAGGCATATCAACCGGGGTGCTATGTGCTAAAGTAAACAGATCAGATCAACAGAAAACATTACATGTTGCCTCATATTGTTTGTCAGTGTTAAGCAAAGTTTATGTTTAAAGGGCACACAACAGCAAAGTCACATCCAGTGCAGTTAATTTAAGCAATAGCTATGTCCACAGTGTGTGGGCAGATAAAAATATTCTGTGTTTGAAGAGGTAATAAGCAAGCAATATTTCAATACTGAACACTACTAGTGAGATTGCGTTTTTTATTTTAGACTAAAATACCTTCTAAGTACCTGTAGGAATCTGAACATTAATTTATATACACTGAAAAAGTCATACAGCTGAGAACCAGCCCCTGAAAAAGTGCTTCAGGTGGAGTATCCAAAAATGGGAGCACCCAAAATCTCTAGCCACATTAGAAAATCATTTTTGTGGCATCACTGGCATTGAACAGGCTAACAATACTTTATATGGAGTATCAGTTTCAGTTGTTTTTAAATTAACCACTATGCTTGCTTTATAGCATGAAGCAAAAATTCAATCCAGTGTAGATCACCAGTAAGTGTTAGTAGCACATATTCACTTAACTTATGAAGCATGCAAGATTTGTGAGGGAAGTGAAGTAACTTTTCATTTTTGCAATCAACAGGATCAGTTAGATCCGAGGTTTCCCCACAGCATGAGTAATCGTCATGCCTGTAAAAGGATCTTTTCATATGTGAAGTAGACTAAATGCTACTTTCGAATTGAAGATAAAGCCTTTAATATTGGAAAATCGAAACTTAACCACTCCCAGACTCAGTTCAATAATGTCTTAAAAGCGTTGCCATCAAGTGAAAAAAAATCCACAGATCAAAAGATATGGGAGGAAAGCAAAGAGGGAAAGAAGCAAAAGGGAACTGCACACCAGCAAGAGATCAAATGTAGACCAGGAAACAGAAATCCTCTTAGAAACATAAGGGCTCATTTATTATTGAATACACATTACATTAGGAAGTTTCTTTAATGTGAACATTTGTGGTAGAGGTGGGAGGGAAGAACAGGAAGCAATTTAGTGCAGCCTGGTATTTCAAGAAGGCTTGAGTCAAAATATAAAGCCAATATGTGCCTATCATCATCTTCATCACTTTAGCCCTCTGTTTCTAGAGTGTAATTATGGACCTCCTGACAAGATTCAAAAGAAGCTGGGTTACTGTGGGTGGGTGGGCCACACTGTGCTCAGCATTCCACACAAACCTGCAAAGAAAGAAGCACTCCGGATGAGCCGGAGGGGAACTCCTTCAGATACACCCTGCAGCACTTTGCTGCTACACAGCTGTAACACACCTAAAAACAGCAACGCAGAGAGAGCGCAAGACAAAAACAAACAAACAAAAAACAAACAATTAAAGACAATACAGGGGAAAATAATTTAAAAAAAACAAACGAAAAACAGATGGCCTCATCAGGAAAACTTTTTTTTTTTTAAACAAAATAAAATATTTACCTAGATTACTTCCACTACGGCAGGTGCCCAAACCATTTTGATTAGAGCTCAATTTTCCCAGATTGGGATCTTGGTTGATGTATTCAAAGCTATCTTGCAAGCTAAAAAGGGAGAAATATCAAAATTTCTAAGAAGGGGGATAGAATGGCTTCCATTAACATCAAACTACACTCTGTTTTGTTTGCTTTGTTACAAAAATGTAACTTCAGCACCAAGCTTAAAGATTAGCAGATACTCCTATATTATAACAGATATTTATAATGGAAAATAGATCATGGAGGACTGTAGACTTTAAGACTGTACTTTTCGGAATTAACTAATTTTCCATGTTTGGTCTCTGCCCACAGTGATTTTGAGGGGTAGAGGGGGATTGAGCAAAATCTCATCAGCCATTTTTGAAGGGGGGTGGGGGAAGAGGAGGAGACACAGAGACAGGGGGGTAGAAAAATATATACATACCTTCATTATATTAAAAAGGCAACCTTGTTGGCAGTGGGAACTTGTCACTGAAGATAGAGACTAAAAGCCTTTGAATGTTTATACAGGCCTCTAAACTTTGAGTTTCACCCATTGCTCATCCAGAGCACACTTAAAGAGTCAAAGGGTACATCTACACAGCAATTAAACACCCATTGCTGGCCTGGGTCATCTGACTCTGGTTCATTGGGCTTGGGCTGTGGGACTGTAAAATTGCTGTGAAGATGTTCAGGCTTGTCTTGGAGCCCAAGCTCTAGGGTCCCATAACCTGGGCTCCAGCCTAACCATCTACACTGCAATTTTTAACCCTGCAGCCCAAGCCTCATGAGCCCAAGTCAGCTGACCTGGGCCAGCTGCTGCAAGTCATTTATTCCAGTGTAGATGGACCCTGAACGATCCCATTCAGTATTCTAGAGCTCAGCATGTGAATACTGCTCATAAACAGTCTCACTCTCTCTCCCTTTCACTCACTGCTAGCCAACATTTGGTTTTATGAGCTTTCCAGTTTTATACAGACCAACCTTAGGAGCAGTGACAGAAGAAATCTAAAATGAGAGTGAGGAATGACAGGAAACAACCAAACTTACTTATTTGTGCTTCCACTGAAGCTTCCCACTCTGGCTGAGAACACTTTACTTATCATAAGCTGCGGAGGAGAGCTGAAAGGATAAACAATCATCATCTCAGTGACTCAACAGTTCCAATACCTTCTCCTTCCCCATTTCCAAGCATTTGGCAATATGGATAATCCTAGAAGAGGAAACTCACTTACCGTATGTAGTGGATTTTCAAGGTAGAACCTTTGTAACTCATTGCTACTGAGCCAAACATCATTTCTCCAAGCATGTTGACATCAGAGGCTGGTCTAGTGTACTATAGATAAGTAAGGGTAAAAAAGCCAATTATAACCATTGCATTATTTTAGCATGGTGCTCAGCAGTACTAAATTTTGAACATGAAGTACAAGTAATCTCTGCTTCCCAGTGAAGAGCAGCATATACCAAGTGGTGTTTGTGCAATGCGTACTGTGACAGGGTCGGACCAGATGGCTACAGGAAAGTGATAGAAGGCAGCTATATTAGCCTCAGATTAAGCAGGTCCCTTTTCCCTGGGTTAGGTAACAGGGGTGGTTCCAGAACAATCAGGAACTTGCTCGAACCAATTAAGGCAGGCAGGCTAATCAGGGCACCTCATTTTAAAAGGACCTCGCTTCAGTCAGTGAGGGCCGCACAAGGAGCTGAGAGTGGGAGGGTGTGCTGCTGGAGGACTAAGGAATACAAACGCTATCTGGCATCAGGATAAAGGTCCTGTGGTGCGGATAAAGGTAGTGTTGGGAGAAGGCCAGGGGAGCTGTAGCTATCACACGGGTGTTACACAACACCGTAGACAGCTGTGATCGACAGGGCCCTGGGCTGGAATCCGGAGTAAAGGGCAGGCCCAGGTTCCCCCCATCCCCTCAACTCCCTATTGGATACAAGAGGAATTGACCTAGACTGTGGGTCCCACTAGAAGGGAAGGTCCCTGGCCTGTCCCCTGACCCACTAGGTGGATCAGCAGAGACTGCAGGGATTGTTCTCCTTCCTTTTCCCCATGCTGGCCAGTGATGAGATTAGCTGAGTGAACAGCAGGTTTGAACCAGTTTAGCCACTTTTGCAAAAAACAAACAAACAAACAAAAAAAACCACCAGCAAAAGTGGCTAAACTGAGGGCTGCCATGAATCTCTGATGTGAGCAAATCCGCCAATAAGTGCAGGATCCACCAAGGCAGAGGAGGAACTTTGTCACAGTACATACTTTATTTAGTTCATTAGAGAGGCCCACTAGTTCAAATTTGCATGGACTCTCCCAAAGGTCTGCAATGAAGACACTCATGCACAGTCTCTGCAGCTGAACCAGACACAAGTAATTTTATCTCTCTCAGCCACATTTCTTTATTGTAGGATGTTGCTTGAGAAAGACTGCAAGCATTGCAGGTCTGAAGAGTCTGGACCCTTAAGTGTTGTTACTTTTAAAATTAAAAATCATTCCCGGTCTAAATTAACTCATTTAGATGGCAAGATGTACTTGGAATGACGATTTTTAAAAAAGGAAACAAAATACTTACTACATTCCAAAGATCTACTACCAGTAAGAGGATAAACTCCTATGTATAAGTTCTCACCACAGTTAAGGTAGTAACTTGCATTTCAACACAAGGATACAATTTCTTAAAACAAACCCAATCCACATGAAGTCTCTCATGTGTCTCTTAGCACAGGACAAAGGTTTGCCTTTTTTTTTTTTTTTTAGGAGATTCACACAAGCGATTTTACAGAAGCACACAGGAATTTTAAAAAGTAGAAAACTCATTTTTCTGAGTCTCGAATGTCCTTTTTTAAAATCAGCACCCAAGAAACTCACATGTGGGCTTTAGGAGAGTGGAAAAGTGCACAAAAGCAACAGGCCGTGCTCTGTGGAATCAGCTGCCTTGCTCTGACTAAATTTAGAAAATTCAGTTACTAGAGGCACAGCCACACTAGAGAGCTTACAGGTGCAGCCGTGTCGCTGTAAACTGTCTAATGTAGCTGCTCTAAGCAAACAGGAGAGAACTCTCCTATTAACTACTCCAGCCCCAAAAAGCAGCTGAAAGCTATGTTGGTGGGAGAAGCTCTCCCACCGACACAGTACTGTCCACACCAGCGCTTATGTCGGTGTAACTTATGTTGCTCGGGGGTGATTTATTCCTCCCCCACACAAGCAGTAGGATAGACAGCCTCAGTGGCAGGCTTCTAGGGATTTTGCAGGGGGGGACCCCCCAAAAAACAGGGTATGCACTTTTTAAAGAGAAATTTAACTTTAAAAAGTCACTTCCGACTGAAAGCTTTTTTCTAAGACTAATGTTAAGGTAACACTTGAGGGTAAGTCTATGCGGCAAAAAAACCCTTCAAAAACAGCAGGTCTCAGAGCCTGAGCCATCTTACTCAGATTTGCGCTATATCTATAAATAGCAGTGTGGAGATCCTGCTCGGGTTGGAGCCTGGGCTCTGAGACCCTCCTTCCTCACCAGTTTTCAGAGCCCACCAGCTCCAGCTGGAGCCCAGAGTGTCTACACTGCTATTTTTAGCCTCATAGCAAACAGCAGGAGCCTCAGTCAGCGGACCCAGGTTCTGAGACTCCCTACTGCTGCTGTTTTGTTTGGGGTATTTTTGCTGCATAAATGTACCCTAAGATTACCAGAACTGAAAAACTGAAGAAAAGGACCCTCACCTACACACAAACACTAGCACCAACTAAAGTAATTAAAAAAGTTTCTAGTTACATGTATAAACAAACAAGTTTTATCTAAGTCCTAATTCTCTGTGTATTTGACAGTATTTTGTGTAGTCAATTTCATAATTTCCTCAACATGGGAAGTTCAGCACATGCGTAACTGAGTGTAGGATAAGGGCCTAACTTTTTATATGGTAGTAGTCACACTATGTGGTATGACTAGTTATATACTTTAAGTCTTTATGGGAACTTCACCTCTTTACGGGAACTCAGTTTCTCCTGTTTACGTGAGACTTTCAGAGATCAAAACAGAGGAAAAAAGCATTTTTAAATCAACCAGGAAGATGTGATTGCCATTTTTTGTGGTTGTACAGGGGACCTGAAAGTATTTAGCCATTTTTTAGAAACTGACTAGATTTCATATTGACAGGGTCTGTTTACAATCTTTCCCATAATCAGCTGGGTTCAACAGCTCCTGCAGAAGTTATAAGCATTGGCTCCTGCAATGGAGGATTGAGGAAAAAAAATTATATTTTTCTAGACCAAGAATGTGGAGCACCATAAAGCAAATACATACTTTTGAAGTATGTCTAAGTTTAGACTATAACTATTTTATGAAAAAGTTCAGAAAAACTGAAGAATTGTGAAATTTAAAAAACTGAACATAGGAACTTCTAAACTTACATAACACTTTAAAAATAAAACAAAACACCCCTCCTCCTCAGCATGTGGAAGGAAAGAAATACAGTTCAGATCCCCAGTATCAGTTTCATATTTGACATACTACAAATCCTATTTAAACAGACATTTGTGAATTTAACACAAAGTTATCATCTTTAGTCGTTCATTGAAAATCTATATATGGATTTGCATCGATGTGTTACCATTACCTGGTACTTTGGAAGCTGGTCCTTGACATGCTGTGTACAGCCCACTGATGGACTATGGGAAGAAATACTATTGGTTCCATTGCTTGCTTGGCAGCACTTGGCAGAAGCCTTTCCTGAAGCATCCTCTATTTTCTGTGTCAGAAAAGGTCGATGATGAAAGTAAGTTTAACAAACGAAGATTTCTGTTTCTAGCTGCACCCCTGTGATCTCAGAAAAGTTTTATTAAGAACATACTGGAGCAAAAGAATAATTTTGAAAGATTTTATTTGTGGGTTAAAAAAAATAAATCAATCCAAGTCATGGTAGTAACTGTGGCTTTTCAAGAGAAAGGAAAGTGATGCCCAGGAGAACAGAAGTGTAGAATTATTCTTGAACTTAGTCTACCAATGAATTAAGTTTTTGTTATAGAAATACATGTCACACACAGTATATAGTATCAGAGGGGTAGCCGTGTTAGTCTGGTTCTGTAGAAGCAGCAAAGAATCCTGTGGCACCTTATAGACTAACAGACGTTTTGCAGCATGAGCTTTCGTGCTCATGCTGCAAAACGTCTGTTAGTCTATAAGGTGCCACAGGATTCTTTGCTGCTTACACAGTATATAAATACTCTGCTTCTTCAGCCATCGTGATCCTGGTCAAAGTAATTTGTTACAAATCTATCTACAGCAAATGGTTTTTTTCCCCCTGTTAGCATATATTTTATAGAAATCACGAGTGAGCTGCAATCTATAACATAATTTGCTAACATTTATGCAAATAAATCTCATTTTATGAGCCGCTTTCTATGGATAGCGAGCGGTCACTCTCTTAAATTGCATAGTATTGTTTCTGCTTCACAAAATTAACAGCAGATTTCTTCAACAGAAGAACAGCCAGAAAAACACAAAGAGAGAATAATTGGCAGGAATATTAGGATGAATAATCATTTGCATAGAAATTTAAGAATAAACCACTGCCCGTCTGAATATTTAGTGTGTAATATTCACCTGTCAATAACTGCATTGCCAACTCCCCAAGTTTAATCTCAAACAGGGGCGGCTCCAGGCACCAGCGCACCAAGCGTGTGCCTGGGGCGGCAAACTGCGGGAGGGCAGCCTGCCGGTCGCTGTGTATGTATGCCCAATTTGGCGGCAGGTATGCCGAAGGCACAGGACCGGCAGACCTCCCGCAGGAGCGCCGCCGAATCTGCGTTACCAGTGGACCTCCCGCAGGCGCGCCGCTGAAAGCCGCCTGCCTGCCGTGCTTGGAGCGGCAAAATACATAGAGCCGCCCCTGCTCTCAAATCACCGTTTGTATTATTTGACTTGCTCTACCTACCTTGGCAGTTTTTACTACAGAAAGACTCCTAACCTTTCAACAATTGCATGCTGTTTACATAGTAACATTGTGGTAAATGTTATCCAAGAAAAGAAGCATTTAGCTTTTTGAATAAAATTAAAAATAGAAGTTCTTGCATGCAGAGTTCCCAGTTTAAAAACAATATTTTTTGTTTAAAAAACAAACAAATTCACACAAACTCTTTTTAGCTACCCATCAAAAAGGCTAGTTTGCCTAGAATAAATGCTGGCAAAGCATGTGTCTGGCTACATCTATGCTAGGAGCGGGGGATGTGAAATATCCTGCTCTCGTAGAAATATCTGCAGTAGCTCTCATCAAGCTAGCATGCTAAGAACAGTAGTGTAGCATGAGCGCAGCATGGACTAACCACCTGGAGTCCATACCCCTGAGGTTCAGGCAGGTTTGTGCTCAGGATGGCTAGACCATGCTGCTGTTTGCTGCCACCCGTGCTGCCCCAACTACACAACTACTTTTAGAGGGCTAGTTTGATGACAGCTAGAGTGAGGATGTTTACACGAGCTGGGAATCAGATCCCCAGCTCCAAGGGTAGACATACTCTGTTTTTTTTCATTCTCTTAAACTATTAGCATTGCAATAATGACAAGAAGTCTCAATCTGGACCTCATTGTATTGGGCACTATACACAAATACTAATGAAACAACAATCTTTGGCACGGCATACATTAAAAAAAATGCTGAGTGTTGTAACTACATCAATGCACACACGCTTCACTGGTGCAAAGCAGGGTTTACTGGATAAAGTTGCATCTGTGTAAACTTTGCTTTACACTGATACATTAGGAGTTTGCACTGAAATAGTTATAAAACCAAGAAAATGGGAACTTAAGACATGCTCTTGGGTGGGGCTCGGAGAGAGATGGCAAAGACAATCCAGTAGCGCTCTCATAATTCTAGAGAGCAGAAATAGGTTTCACTATAGCCCTCTTACTATCAATTATAAAACTAACCAGACACGTGTAGAGGATTTTGTTGTTTTTTCTACATGGGGCTGACTGGTCTTTCATATTTTACCACATATTTGCATTCCTTTTGTGCAGCTTTTGCTTGGCACTGCGTTTATATAACTGCTGCTTATCTAATTCCCAATGTGACTGTCATTAGGTTGTTATAAATGCACAAATGTTAGTAGTCATGTGCTTGACACAAGCTATTGACAAAAACAGCCTTAATATAAAAAAAAGTGTTCTGTTCTATGCCACCCACAGGAATAGTTAGAATAAAACACATTAACTATACTACAGCATGATTAACCATACTCTTCAATACCCTTGTTAAATAGAAGATAATCTGCCTAGTTTCCCAGAAGCAGATTTAAAGGTAAAACTGCCTTAAATCTATCCTATTTGTTTATATGAAGGGGAGAAGCTCCCTAATTCTTTGCTCATTCGGGGCTTGATCCTGTTCCAAACTGAAGTCAAAAGAAGTCTGCCATAGACAAATAGCTGCAGGTTTGGGCCCTAGCCTGGAAGTCTGGAAAATGCCAGTGCACCAATTGTAAACTACAGCATTTCAAAGCCATACAGAGTTTCTGACTTGCAGTTCTGAATATTTAGCTTTAAGTGGCTATTTCAGTGTCTGATATGAAAATAAGGTGGTATGTTCTATTTGTTATAGGATATTTTGAAAACACAACAGAGACTCTCTAAGGACAATATTTTAAATGGAGATTTATACTTTATAAATTAACCTTTTTGTTTAAAATGTTTATGTCTTTAAGAGGAGCAAACCATTTTTATATAATTGTAAATACACCTTCCCATTCTTCCAAAGCAAATGCAACACTGTGTAATCAACCCCTTGGATATATAGTACTGACCTTGGTATTGGGGCTCATAATAAAAAAAAAATGGGGGATTAATATAGGCCACTCTGACCTATTTACCCTCAGAAGTAGATGATCAGTCATGCTCATCATGTGTGCCTTACTAATGTGGGTTAAGTCAACAGGTGATACTCGTGCAGCTTAATTTAAATACAGATTCAGATGGCTGTCTTTAAACTTTTTCATGAGCCACTTCCACAAAGCACTGCTATTTAAAGTGCACATTATAGCTAGTAATCACACACGGACTGTGCCAGTCAACACATTCCAGTGAACAGTATTAGCTGTAATTTGAAATCCATCCAATGAAACTGATTTATAACAAAATAGAGTTTCAGGGTAGGTCTATGCTTAAACCGCTGCAGCTTCTCCCGTTGGCGTCGTTAATCCCCCTCCGTGAGAAGCCCTCACATCGACATAGCACTGTCTACACTGCGGATTAGGTCGGTGAAACTGTGTTGTTCAGGAGTGTGGGTTTTTCAAACCCCTGAGTGATGTAAATTTAGAGTGTAGGCCTCGCCTCAGAACTGTAACTGAGTAGAAGAAAAGTACAGCTAACAAGGAAGACATACTGTATCACTTTTGTCTTCTTAATATCAACTGGACATATTCAAATACACCTCTACCCCGATATAACGTGACCCTATATAACATGAATTCGGATAGAACGCGGTAAAGCAGCGCTCTGGGGGGGGGCGGCAAGGGGGCTGCGCACTCTGGCGGATCAAAGCAAGTTCGCTATAACGCAGTTTCACCTAGGACAGGGTAAGATTTTTTGGCTCCCGAGGACAGCGTTATATCGGGGTAGAGGTGTACTGTTTAAGTGTTGCCTTGTAGATCCAGATACTGACAGAGATCAAGCCACACCTTAATTGTACATTTCCTTGTTTTTGCTGGTTTGTCTCACAACATTCAAAATTATGTATTGTCTGCTATTGTCTCAGTCACGTGCACATACTCTACTTTACAAAAATGGAGTGGTGACAAAAAAACCCAGTGACTTTATTGGTTTAACTGAAGAGGTCCAAAGGGAAACCAAGTGCATCGGAACATGTGCCCACTCCCAGTGAAATAAGCAGATATCTCTGTGCAACTCGTGCAAGGATTGGGCCTAAGAAATGAAAAATGATCAGCTTCAACATATACAAAAAATGTTGATGTCAGAAAAATACTAAAGTAAAAAAAGGATCAAGTCCATTCAGCAATGCCTAAGCAGGGCCTACACTGTTTTATATCAGTCACCATATTTTTTTTAAATGGCAGTAAGCTGGAATGTGTTATTTTAGGCTTTTCGGATGTAGCTGTAACAGGCATGCCCTGCATATTTCAAAAAAGTTTGCACCCACAACAAATGCAGCAAAAACTTCCAAAATAAAATGCAGAAATGAGCATTGTCTCTTTAAATTATTTCCATTCGGGGCCAGAGAACAAAAAAGAATCAAAGGACAGAAGCATATTAATGTTTCATACCTGAGCTGCTGCCTCATCAACTTTGCGCACTGCTTTGGAATCAAACAAGACCTGTCTGCCTCTTCTCTCACAATCCTGGTAAACTATCAGGCGGATTTCATTCAAGTCAAACTCCGAACAGGACCAGCTGCAGATTGCAAATACAGTCAGAAGTTATGTTATCTCACCAGAGAGCTAACGGACTTGAATAAGAGAAGGAAGTATGTACCATCAATTGGGTCTTTTGCACAATGGTGGCAGGAACCACATTGAAATTTCAACAGCATCTGAAGAGGATTTCATGGAAGTGCTGAGTGAGCACCCATGTTTTGATAATGAAAAAGCCATATTACAACCAAGTACATGTAGTGAGGCATGTCCAGTGCAGTTATAGTGGAAACAGCACAGTCTTCCCTGCTATGATTTTTAAAATCCCTCTTTATTGACTGCTGTGCTATTTACCTATTGTCAGAGCTGAGTTATCCTCATACATTAGAGGAAGACTCTAAAAAGAGGGAAGTCCTTTCAAGGCAGTAATGTTCCCTGTGGTATTAAAAAAACCTGAGCGCTGAAAACTATGCCACCAGCACCAAAAGGAAATGAACAGTAAAAACATGAATAAGCCTGAAAACCCAGTGTGACAAAGTTCTGAGCCTGTATCGGTGGGTCCCATGCTTCCCAGCAGATTCAGTGGCTTCAGAAGCTCACTAAGGCCCTCAATGTGACCTCCCTTTCTTTGTGTAGTGGCAAAGGTCACAGCTTTATTAAGCTACTTTCATCACAGGCCAGTGTGGGAGGTGGGAAGGGGGAATACCCCACAGTCTTTGTTGTTCCTTAACACTCAGTAGGTGCAGTCCTGCCTCCTTCCTAGACCTAGGCCTGCTTCCCCTCTCAGGGGGTTGCTGAAGAGCAAGGGGGTGGGGGGAACCCAGGCCCACCCTCTACTCCCAGTTACAGCCCAGGGACCCTAATAGCAGCAGCTGTTGGCAGCTTCCCCTTCACCACTGGTGCTGCTTTGATTCCCTGGGCCACCTCCCCTTGGTCCCCTTTTCCTAGCTGCACCCTTCCCTTAGGATTCAGCTTCTCCTCCAGCTCCTTTCATCTGGGCTCTCTTGAGGACACTAGAAGGAGAGCTTTTAAGCACTGTGAGTCCAGCTGTCTCCATTAGCCTAACAGCCTTAACTGACCCTTCACCGGTTAATTGGAGTCAGGTGCCTGCATTAGCCTAACTACCTTAACTGGTTTCAGAGTAGCAGCCCTGTTAGTCTGTATCCGCAAAAAGAACAGGAGTACTTGTGGTACCTTAGTGACTAACAAATTTATTTGAGCATAAGCTTTCATGGGCTACAGCCCACTTCATCGGATGCATGCAGTGGAAAATACAGCAGGAAGATAGTGTGTGAGTGTGTGTGTGTGTGTGTGTGTGTGTGAGTGTGAGTGTGTGTGTGTGTGTACACACACAAACACACACACAGAGAACATGAAACAATGGGTGTTACCATATACACTCTAACGAGAGTGATCAGTTAAGGTGAGCTATTACCAGCAGGAGAGAAAAAAAACAACAACTTAGGATCTACAAGCTATCCTGAAGGACGATCCATCACTCTCACAGATCTTGGGAGACAGGCCAGTCCTTGCTTACAGACAGCCCCCCAACCTGAAGCACATACTCGCCAGCAACCACCGACCACACAACAAAAACACTACTGTATTTTCCACTAAATGCATCCGATGAAGTGGGCTGTAGCCGACAAAAGCTTATGCTCAAATAAATCTGTTAGTCTCTAAGGTGCCACAAGTACTCCTGTTCTTTTTGCCTTAACTGGTTAATTGGCGTCAGGTGTCTTGATTGTTCTGGAGTAGCCTTTGTTTGGCTATCCAGGGAACAGGGACCCGCTCATCCTGAAGCTGATGAAGATGCTCCTCGACTTATGCAAGCGTTCTGTTCCAGAACGCCTTTCATAAGTTGGCAGCTTCCCCTTCACCACTGGTGCTGCTTTGATTCCCTGGGCCACCTCCCGTTGGTCCCCTTTTCCTAGCTGCACCCTTCCCTTAGGATTCAGCAACGCTTATGCTTATGCTGTTCCAGAACGCCTTGCATAAGTCGAATTTTGCATAAATCAGGAAAGTACACCTGACAATTATGCCAAAAAAAAGAAGAAAAAAAAAGAAAAAAGGGAAAGCTTACAGAACTTTTTCTGTAAGTGCAGATTTGCGTAAGTCAGTTTGTGTATCCCAGGTAGCGTCTGTATATTTGCCTTCCACTACTCTTTTATAGCCTTCTGGTCTGAGTCCATCACACCAGATAGCCATCACATGCAAAGGAGCTTTAAACTCCTTTTGGAGAGGGGAGGAGATACCCCAGAAGGCTACAAGTCAAGTACTTAATAACCGCATGGAGGGAAAAAATGTGAATAAAAGCAACTATGGTTTTGTAATTAAAAAAGATAAAACAGCAGTAGTGCAATGGCCACATTGGAAGGTAAAAGTAGACATTAAGGTGGAGCCAGAACCCACACTTTTAAAAACAGGACTGAATGTGCATACCTTTACAAATCATGGTTGGGTTCAGCAGTGTTTTCCACTGTGTGCGATCCTTATGTTTGGAGCTTTGCCATCAGAAACGTGGAGGCCCTCAACTGATTGCTGACTGAAATCTAAACTTTTATCTCAAATAAGCATGTGACAGTCAAACTATTTTTGTCCAAAGTGCAGCAGAACTAAATATTTGTCTCTATTTGTCACAGTACCATAGTAAAGGACCAAATGTTTTCGCATAGGTTTTTACCCGCAAAAAACAAAAAAGTCCTTCTTCCTTTTGTTCCTTATGTTAACATATTAAGGGCCCAGTTTTAAATTCACATGAACTAATAAAATTTCAGGGGTAGATCTTAGGAACTAAGTGAACAAGTTACAACAAAAAAACCAAAACAAACAAAAAGCGTTTTCACTAATGCCAGAATGTAAACTAGCTATTTAAATGTACACATATTTGTTATATTCCATAAAAATTACCTGAACCTGTGCATCAGCAACTGATTTTTGTCAAAAATGTAACACTCATTTGGAGACTATACATAAATATACCACCATCAGACACAGCAATAACTGAGTAGTAGGGTGAAGGAATGCATATGGCTGATAACTGCACTGACACCAAGACAAGAACTCTTTGTGCCAGTCGGTATGATACCAATAATGAAACCTGTGTATAATTAACAAGTCTCAGTAATGCTTAAAAACTTGCTAAGCCTTGAATCTGTAAGCTCTGACAGTCAAACTTCTGGGATTCAAGGAGGTTGCAAACTCTGTGCCCTCAGCCTAGGTTAACCCTCTTATGTTAAGAACACATGTTAAGAATGTTACAGGCATTCTGATTTCAGAATAAGGTGACCAGACAGCAAATGTGAAAATCGGGATGGGAGGTGGGGGGCAATAGGAGCCTATATAAAGAAAAAGACCCAAAAATCAGGACTGTCCCTATAAAATTAGGACATCTTGTCACCCTATTTCGGAATGACTACTATGGAGACTTACTGCTCTTTTATGCTTTTTTCAATGCTCAAATCTCATAAGTGAAAGATTTAAGATTAGAAATATGACACCTTCTTATAGTGATTTACTGATTTGTGACTTTATACAAAAACATCCTACCATTCTACCAGAAGCACAATCCAAGTGTGAATGAAATTAAGTTATCACAGACATGATTGGTTTGTTAAATATGTGAAATCAGAGACTATACTCAATTTAATAAAATCTTTAGAAACAACATGTCATGGATGTGTAATATGGTAACACCCTGTTAAACAGAGAGATGAGGACTGTATTGCTGTATATCTCTTTAAACAAAAGCTCACTGCTATAATGATCATGCTTTCCTTTTTGATACACACTTGGCAAGAATTTGTACAAGTACAATAATTTCATAACTAAAAATAGTAAAAAATAAAAAAACCAAAACATTTCTTTGCAAATAATTCTCTCTTCAGAGCACTTTTCCCCCCTTCATCTTAGCTGAAAGCTTCTCTTCTTTCACTTTCTCCATGCTTCACTGTAATTTCTTGTTACATTATTTATGTAGCTTTGACTAAGCTCTTCAGGGCAAGGCATGTCTTCTTTTCTGTCAAGCACCACGCACATTTATGGCATTAATAAATCATAACCGAAAAAAATATTTACAAATTAGAGAAGTTCTCAGACAGGAAACTCATACTGAGTTATGGATGTAAACCAATATCTTTTAACATTTGTTGTTACTCTGACTTTCACTTTTTGAAAGTCAGGAAGACAACCAAAAGAAAGACAGACTCCTGCAATCCAAATCTTCTACACTCAGTAACTTCAACGCTAACCTTAGCTATGCTCCATTGATGCAGATTACCACCCTGAGTCTAACTTTGGCTATTGCCCCAGACACCCACCAGTCAAGACATAATTCAGCATAGCAGCCTGTTAACTTCAAACCCACCTGCTCACCAATCAGAGACTAGAGATTTGACAACCTCCTTCCCCACCCCTTTTTTTCCCCCTAGTATAAGCCAGAAACCACTTCTACATGCAGTCAACACAAAACCCCTTTCTAGTCACCCAGTCATGTAGGGTAAATAAAATATCTAGTTCCTAAAGACCTCATGAAGGCAGGCCTGAGATCATATTTCCCATATCCTACTTTAACCTTAGGCCCCCTAACCGCCACTACTTTCACACATCCTTCCAAAATAGGCCTGGATCTCTAAATAACTGAGGAAGGTTGGAAGAATGGGTGCAGGCTATATCATGCTGTAATATTTCTCATTTTACATTCATATATTCCAGCAGGGAAGATTTAGTTTCATTCATTCAGCAAGGGCTGGGATTCTCCCACTAGTAAAGAGGACAGATAAAGCTAATCGAGGAGAGTTAAGGTTGATGCTGGAATCATTCTGATATTAATGTTTCATGAATTAGAGCATTCTTGTTTCTTATCTACAGAAAAACTTGAAAGTTAACAAAAGTCTAATAGTGTTATAAGTGAAAAGATGTTTACAATCTTAATTTTGTATTAAAAAACACATTTCAAGTAATAGCATGGTTCTCCTCTGAAAATCCCTCCCTGCAATTTCAACTGGAAACAGTTTTTTCTTCTTCTTCACTTTCCCCCACCCAACTGTTGTATAATAAAATGCAACAGGGCTTAAACAATCATTGGTGCATCTAATGGGGAGGAAAGTGGGGGGCAGGGAAAAACACAACAACAACAAAAACATTCCTTCCTAATCTCTCAGGCAGTCAGCCTATACCTTAGAGGATGGAGGTCTGATTATCTTTCCTAGGTTACGTAATAGTTTTCACTTTACATAGCGTAGGAGAGTACATAATTTTTACAGCTCATGTAAGAAGCTGGAATGACATATGTGCACTGAAATCTTCTATCCAGAGCAGCATAGGTAGCAAAAGTGCAAGCTTCTCCATACCAGACAATGTGCTGAAGTGACATGCCTCAGCTCTGATCCGGATGGACCATATCTAGGGGACAAAGAGTACAGCTGTTATTAATAGTCATTTTAGTTTATCATGTTGCATAACAGACTGTCAAGGCCACATTGATTTCCTACACAGAGTGCCTTTGGAATAGGAATTTTCCTGACTAGGCTCTACAGAAAGGAAAAAAGTATATCCCACAAATAAACAAACCACTAGAAACAAGAAGTTGATGGAATTTCTTTGCTGCTTTAACTTGTCCTCTGTTAAAGGGCCCAATCTTGCGAAGAGCTGAACATCCTCAACTCCTACTGATTTTTATAGGAAAGAAGGATACACACCACCATGGAGGACCAGGCTTAATTGCCCTCTCCCATGAACAAGCCAGAGTTTCACAAATAGCTGTTTTGTTTCTAAATTACTTTAAATGGCTCTTCATGTTTTATCTTGATTCTTTGGACTATTTCCTCTGCTAAGTTTTGCTAACGTGTACTTTGTGTTCCAATCCACTGGTATTGCTTAGGCAAGACTTCCAGGTTTGAAAAGGATGCTTATCTAGCCCTAACCAACTCAAAGGGTTTGATCTTCCTTTCTAATGTTTTCTGATATCAAGGCAATGGGTATCATATGCATGTCTAAGACCACAAAATGATGCTGAAGGCTGTTTTGCTATTAATGATTTTCCTCACTTATATACACACACAATGCTTTGAAGAGGTAGGAGTACTAGACAAGCACTAAGTTTTGTTTTTAAGTCTGCCCTTTCAAAGATAGTCACAGTGTTATCACTAGGGGAGTTACCCTGTACACGATCAAACCTAATTGGGCTCTGCTCACTGTTACCCAGTGGAAATCCTACACACCTCATGTATTCTAAAAACTACAACCACACCATCTACTGCACTCCAGACTTCATCACTAGTTTCTCACCCACTGCCTATTGAGATTCATTATAGGATCCAGTACAAAAGTGAACCAAGGAGGAAATCAAAACAGCCCATGGATTTGCCTCAATTTATCTCATGCATTTGGTCTCTTTTTCCAATTCCATGCCTGTTCATTTATGGCTTGCCTCCTCAATTCCTTTCCACCTTCTCTCAGAAATCACAGTGCTAATTTGCTGAAAGGGGGACCCAAACTCCTTTAAACAAACAAAAATGGAATCGATACATGTTTGATTTTAAATTAAATGTAAAGCACCTGAAAAGCACCACGTTGGCTGCTTTATTTACCCACAGAACAGGGATAGCAGGGCCAGGAGCAGTGCAGACTTCCTCATACTGCCCCATGTATTTTACATGACCATCAAAGACCACATTCAGGTAGCAAGGCAACAGCTTTTGGCCAAGAATGAACTGAGTTGAATTGCAGCTCTGTATTCTGTTATCAGCCTGCTGAGGTACTGTGTCCAGTTTCCCCATCCCAGCTACACTGCGCAGCAAAAGCAATTAGAATCAATTCAAACTGACAATTTTTAACTCCAGACATTAGCCCATTAAGATGATGTTACCTAAGCTTCTGTCAAGCAGATCTCAAATCTTGCATGAGAAGGGACTTACACATAATATGCTGAACTGAAAAGGGGAACTTCAGAGAATGCCCCTCAGTCTATTTTGTGGTGCTATATTTTGACAGACCGCATTTTAACATTCTGAATTACACCAGGGAAAGGAGGAGGGGGGGAATATTTCTTGAACAATCCAGTTTCACACTACAAAACTGATCCATCCATGATTATAATGAGATCAGATGTCATTCAAATACACATGGAAAACAACACATAGACACACCCAGTAGTGTCATCTCCTTGTGGAATCCATCACAAGGCACAAGAGTCTCACATGACTACCATTTTTCCCCCCCTTCACAAAAGCACATAGCTGTATTTCCACTAGGCTGTTTCACATAACACACAGCTCCAATACCGTGATGTCTGAGTATTCAATCATTTCCTAAACTTAACGTGTCTTGGAGTCTCCCAGTGGAAATCCACTTGGAGCTTTGTGTTTAATTGCATTTGATATACGTTAAATATAAATATTACTAGTGTAACTATCTATTGACCAATTTCACCCTTGTTTTGAAGGGCAATTTTAGGCTCATCTTCATGCAAGAGAATTTCCCCCCCAGCTATAGTGACATTTCGCATTGCAGGAATGGTGTACAGTTAGTCCATGTAAATTACAGCAAACTTCTGCTTTGGTGAGTTCTCCTCTGATGTTTAAAGCAAGTTATTTTGTTTAAGGGTTTGGTGGAAGAGAAAAACCCATCCACACTTGCATCACTAATTTCTAAATTGTAGTGGAAGAATATTCAAAATAGAGAATTTACACTTTTTTCTGAAGTCCTAACAGCATGCTTAAGGGTAATTCCTAATTGTCTATTTGTAACACACTAAAGAAGTTCTATTGGTCCATTTCAAACCCATTTACAACACAGAAATACTTCGCAAACTGTGATGCTTAGTCAATTTTAAAGTACATTTTCAGTTCCTCTTTAACATCAATGTGTAATACAATCAGGGATATGCTTCAGTAGTTAAATCTTTGTGCGGTCAGTTGGAAAACACAAAGTAGCTATTTACTTTTTGTTGTTTTGTTCTGTTTTAATGTTCTGTTTATTAACAGCTGGTCCAGCTGTTTGCAGTTACCTGCTAAAAGGAGCTACCCAGACATTATACAAGATCCACCAAGTATTATGACTATTTTTGGATACCTGCCTAATACTAATATTGAGTTAACTTTAAGGCAGTTGGAACCAAACAAAAATGAGGAGCTGTGATATGTAAAGCGTACACTAGGGTAAACTTCAGGTGGATTAAAAACTGACAGTGGTGAGCAGGAGCAGATCACCCCAGTGTATGGAAAGATGCCAGAAATAATAATTAAGAATTTTAGCAACAAAAAAAAAGTATATGTTCACATAGTTTTCATATAGCTTTTCTGTAGTTAACGTGGCCAGCACTCTTCAATATCTGTTTGTGGTAACAAGTCATCCACTCAGGAAAATAAAGGACATGTTTAGATTTTTTTTTTTTTAATTAAAAGCTGGCTTGTTCACTAGGTTTCTTGTTAGAATTAGGTAAAAAAATTCCTTCACTCTCCCAAAAATAGTGGCAAAGCTGCTTCCTTAGACTTATTCAGATGTCTTCTGCTATACATAAGAGAGGATAAACTTGGATATACGGTGACCTCTTTTGCTTAGGGGAAAATTAAAATTATATTTGTTATTCACAAGCCTTGATTTGATTTCTTGATGTTGCACTTAGTTACTATATTATTTTCCATGTGTGCATCGCTATACACTGAAGGACGGTATTTTTTTTAAATGAACTAGAAGAGTATTCCTAGTTGTTTTAGAAAATTTAATGATAGCTGAAGTGATTCTAAAGATATTAAACAGTTTGAGATACCAATTAAATTCTGCATATTTATTTTAATATAGATCACGTTAAAAATTGAAAAATTCACCCCTTACTGCACTCCAAATGATAATTAGAGAGCGGCAAATACCAAGAAGCCTTAACCAGCATATTGTTTTCAGATCATCCGTTCTTGCAGGGGTCAACAGAACTCTGATCTCAACAAACAAAGCTTACAGCTCACCTTCATAATAGCCACATGTATATTCTGAAATCTATGCATATACTCCAGCTGAACAGGAACTCATTTGTTTAGATTTGAGAAGTATTTCAGTTTGCTTTAAAAACATTATTTTGAAAAGGTACAAACTGATGTTTCAGTGCAGCAAATACTGAACAAGCTGTTGGGCTAGTGATGTCTTTTTAACCTATTTCAACTAAACTCAGTAAGGTAATTTTTACTTTTACACCCAGGATGGAGGGGAGAGAGTAACGGAATTTTGTTGGACGGTAGCGTAAGAAAACAATACAACTTGGAACTGCTTCACAGCTTTCACTCAAGAGTTTTATTCATTGAATAAAAACAACATCACTAAGAAGTTATAGCAGGACACTAACCAAACTCAGTATTAGTTTATGGCCTGATCTTGGGATTTGTTCCTGGAGACGTTCAGCAATTGATGCAAACGTCCCCTCATTTCACCACTTTTCTCCCCTTCTCCTGCAAAATGTCACTGATTGACGCACTGACATGGGGCAGGCAAAGAAAATCAGAAACGGTTTTAGGAGGGGAAGGAAAGTTTGTGCCAGTAACTGAAACTACATGGTATTATCAAAACTAAATTTCTCTTTCAACTATTGTCATTTAGCACCCAGGTAGCCTGTATATACAACTTGCATTAGAGTCACAAATTTGGTCTGAGTAACTAAAGAAGAACAAAACAACTTTGGAGTATTATGGCCCATCTGGAATAAGAGGCCCCACTTGGAAAATAGCTTTTGAGTTCGTTGACTTTATGGCATTTTAGGCACATGGTTATATTTCCAATAGAATTTAAGCTAGAACACCCAATTACCTCTGAAAATTACATTTTCAAAAAAGATAACTGGCCTACCTGTTTTGCAACAATGTATTGACACTGCTTTTACTGTCAGTGCTCTGTTCTTCCACAAAAGATTTTTTGTTTGAGATATTATTTTCCAGTGGGCAAGAGGCATTATTACTGTTTCTTGCTTGGTCTGTTTGCCCTCCTGTGCTGTGTGCGGTCTTTGGAGTACCTCCACACATCTTCTTAGTTCAGATGTACTCTCCCAAAGCTTCTTGAAAATACTGAACACTGGCTTAAGAGATATGGCTTTAAGTGAGTTGCTTCACTATGGCTCAGCATCCAGCAACCATAGACATTTCCTCTCAGAGAAGAGATTCAAGTCTTTTGTAGCAATCCACTGTGTTTCTTTTTTAGAAGAAGAGTAGCATGTTCTGTCAACCATAATTCAGGAAGACAATTGCATCCAATGTAATGTAGTATTTATCCCAAATTAGACCACCACACAGAACTTTCAAATTTCAAAGCCCATCCAAGATTATCTCCTGCTTCTGTTGCTGGAGTTCTTCCACCAAGACCGGTACGCAGTCAGCAGATATTGATTTTAACTACCTTTGTTTCCTGGTATGTGATTATGTAGCTGGCAATTATTTATTTGGTCACAAGACCAAACCATATGGCCTCTGAAAGAAAGAGCATAGTTGCTTTTGCACTGACCCGCCCTTAACTGCAAGGTTGTTCCAACACTGGCTACAACACCCTCTTAATGGCTCTCATGTGAGCAAGTGTCATCTGACAACTCTTAGCAACCACCTATGGCTCAGCACCATACTTCAAATGCAAATAAAAATCTGTCACCAATACCCTACAGTTATCAGTAAGGAATGATTAACACCAGCAAACACCCCAGAATTTTTGCACAGTAATGGTTTTACTCTGTAAACAGTTTATGTTCAGCTAAGAACCTAATACTACTTAAACAAAAAAAAAAAAAAGGTTATACACAATGGAAGGGAAATCTGTTTACAGAATACAATTGATAGGTAAGATCTGGTGAATATGAGGGAGACAACATTTCACTTTTTACACTTGCTTAAAAATATGTCCCTTAAAAAGACTGATGTTTTAAAAACCAAATAGGAGTTTAAAAATGTAGTCCCTACTTTTTTTTTTTTTAATGACTAACATCCACTTGGAAAAACGGGTTTAGAACTAAAACCAGACTTTCGTTTTAAAACAAATGGATATTCAATCCCTTCAGTGGTGCATGTGTAACACTGACAGACCCCTGTCATTGGCAGGTCGGTCAAACCAGGGACCTCTGGAGCTACATGCATGAGCCTCTACTGCACGAGCTAAAAGCCATGTGGCTGTTAGCTAAGGCTGTAGACAGACTCATTAATCTCTAAGTGGTCTCGGTGCCACTAGATGGGACAGAACACTACACCCAGAAGGTGTTTGGGCTACACAGACCAAGAGGACATCTTGTTTTCTATAAGCTCAACTAACCTCATCATGGTCCAGTATATAATTGTCCCTTCTGCCCTTAAAAAAAAAAAAGGAGTCCACTCAAAAAACCCAAGCACTCCACACAAGATCACCATTTTCTGCTAAAATTTGCCGTAGAGTACTGTCTACAAAATAATAAGTTTGGCATTTATAAAGCCCTTTTCATCCACAGACCTCAAAGCTCTTTATAAGGTAAGTATTATCTCTGTCTTACAAATGGGACAACTTAGGGGGAGCAGTGGCTGACGATGGGGGTGGGTGTGCAAGGCTGGTGGCGGGGCAGAGCTGCAGCATGAGGGGCCGGACACTCCCCCTGCTGGTCCCTCAGTGAAACCCCTGCTGCGTTCCGACTCTCGGCCAGCAGGGCCCTGTCCCCCATCCTGTTTCTGGCCAGCACTGGCTGCGTGCTGTGAGCTGCTGTGACTGGTGAGTGTGGGCATGTGCCAGGCAGCAGCGAGCTATGTGTTGCCTCTGCTGCCCACCCATCAGCCCTTTATGTGCTCTCGCTCTCCTCTCCCTGCTTTGCTCCTTTGCCCCCTCAACCCCGTTGCTCCTACATATCCCCCTAGGCGGGGCGTGTCCCGCTCCCAGCACTGTGCGGAGAACCAGCCTCTGATCGGAGTGCTTGGGTCACCAGTAGCTTGGCCAGCAGGCTCCTTCCCTCCCCTAGTCTATACTGGCAACATAGCACTTTAACGTTGCTTGTGTGGTCACGGAAGAGCGCTGGGAGACAGCTCTAAAAAAACCAACTGCACGAGGAGCGCAGCTCCCAGCACTGGTGCACTGCCTACACTGGCACATTACAACACTGAAGCTTGCTGCGCTCAGGGGGGTGTTTGTTTTTTTTACAGCCCTGAGCGAGAAAGTTGCAGCACTGGCCCGGGACGCTGGCTAGGAGGAGCTGAGCCCTGCATGTGCCAAAGACCCGTTCAGCCTCTCTGCCCCTCAGCTAAGCTCGTGGAGACCTAAAGTGATTTTAAGCTTGTTCATGCCCCAGCCATGCAGGCTCCACAGCAGCCCCTTGGACAGGGACTTAGCTCCCTCTTCACCTGTCCCTCCTGCCCCCACCCCGAGTCCTTCCCTCAAGGAGTGCGAGGCTGCTTTGTTCCATAGGCGCCCTCTCCTGCTGAGCCACCTCTCTGGCCGGGTTCGCTGAAGCCCCTGCAGTCTGGTTCCCTGGGTCCTGGTGCACAATGCATCCCTAGGGCTTAACCCCTTCCTGCCTGTGCTGTAGCTGGGGGACAGGAGGCAGCTGAGTTATGTCGGTGGTCAGCAGCAGCCTGGAGGTGTTAGCTGCCTTTCAACACTGTGCGGGCAGGAGGGGACAAGCTGCTTCCAGCCACAGGGGAGCAGGGAGGGTGGAAGAGATGAGCTCTGAAAACACAGGGGCCAGGTCATCCCTTCCCCCCGCCCTCCCCTGCAGCTGGAAGCAGCTCCTGTCCCTTCCCTCCCCCACACACAGTGCTGAAAGGCTGCTGCTGGACACAGTCTGGTGTAAACCCTGGCAGAAATCTGGGGAAGGGAGCATGTGACCCAGCGTGCCCTCTTCCCTCCCCCCCACCCATGTTGCCTCGGGAAGATGCAGCACCAGGTACCAGGAGATGCAGGTCCATCCCGGGGGCCCAGCCAGGCTTGGAGGATCGGTCAGTTGGTCACACTTCCCCTCCCCTCCCCTCATGTGAGAGAGGTGTACAGGAGTGTGTGTGTGTGTGTCAGCTCTCCCATATGAGCCTTAAAGATAAGAAGGTAAATAAAAAGAATCCAGCTACGCAGTATTTCTTTTTAACAGGGGCTCAGTCAACTTGATGTTAATTTGAACGTTTGTACTGCATAGTTCTGATTGATTGCCGCTGAATTCACTTGAACATGAGTAATTTTACCAGGTGTCCCGTATTCAGCACAGGGAAATATGTTCACTCTAAGCATGGAGAACTTCACTTCCTACTCTATTTGAGACCTTAGTTATGCTATCAGTTACCATCATGGATCCCTAGGAACTGCGCTACACTGCAGCTTTTGAACAGTCTCTTCGAGGAACCCCAAGGGGTCTGCCTCACTCTTCCTCCGGCATAGGCCATGCAGCCTCACTGCCTTCTAAACTGAGCTACTGGAGTTCTGCATCATACTATGAGCTCTACTATGCAAGTCCAGCTGAGAGAGACTCCTAGTAGATATCTATACACTCTTCAGGGGCTAATGCACTCCAGCCAGTATTTGCAGTGACACTCAAGCAGCAATTTCAAAACAGTGGGGTTTATTAATTGACTGGAGCACAGCACTGTAAGTCCATAAGTTAGCATAGCATAAAGGTTAAAACACAGTCCATTCTGGTCAGCTCAGAGCAATTCACCCGCCAAGCTGTAGTGAACTCCATTTTCAGGCCCTGTCTCTCTCTCTGCCTCCTTAGTCAGTTCCCAGTGAAAGAACCAAGCTTTTTACAGAGCCCACACTTATTCCCCCACCTCACCCCTCTCAGTCTTTTGTTCTCAAGCTGGGGGTCTCTGCTCAGCTCCCCTGCTGAGAGTGCAGCTCCATGAGTCATTAGAGCTTGCATTATCTCTCCGGACCCCATGTTGATCTGGGTTGGTTTCAGCCAGTTCCTGAATGACTCTATTCATTCCACCCAGACAGGGACATGACGCACACACCTGTGTTTCTTAGAGACACAACTTAATCCTGAAAGACAACTTAATCCCCCACTGGATAGCAATGCAAAGTATGAGGGAAACTGAGGCACACATAGGCCTCAAAAAATTACCACTTACATCAAAGCAAAACAGAACCCTTAGAAAAAACAGTTCTTTCTAGACATACACTCTCCCCATGAACACTTTTTGATTATGATCAACAAAAGCATAAGATTAAAACTTGTAAGACTGCATTTCAATTTTAAAAGACAATGGAATGTGTAGGATTTATGTTTGTGCAGCGCTGCAATACAGTGAACCACCTGAAAGTTCAAAATCTAACAACTTCAGTTATGTTTATTCCATATACAAGTAATGCTAATACACAAAGTATTAATTTGCACTCCACTTAACACATACACACACAAATATATTTACTATGCTGGGGAGGGGAGACTAATTTGACAAGCAGTATTTTAGTGTCATACTTCCAAGATATTAATACTGAATGAAAATATATTTTATATATTTTAGTGTAAAATAATTTGAGGAGGATGGGCTAAGACTAGTGGAAGAACAGAAGATGCTGCCAGTTGCTCGATAAGCTTTCCTCCTCCTCCCCAAAGAAGAATGCTCAATTAAGCTATTGTAATCAAGATACAGTATCAGTGTCTGGTGCTAGAATCATAGAATGCAAGACTGGAAGGAACCTTGAGAGGTCATCTAGTCCAGCCCCACCTACTGAGGCAGGACCAAATAGAGTCAGGCCAAATAGAGTCAGGCCTGGACAGATGTTTGTCTAACTTGTTCTTAAAAAACCTCCAGTGACCAGGATTCCACAATCTCTCCTGGAAGCCTATTCTAATACTTAACTATCCTTGTAGTTAGAAAGTTTGTCCTAATATTTAACCTAAATTTCCCTTGCCAACTGAGGATTAAAAAACAACACAAAAATATCTGCCTGATATTTTGAGATGCAGCGTACTCAGTTCCCACTTATGTCAATGGGAGCTACAGGTACACAGCACTTCTGAAAATTGGGCCACCTAGTTTTCTAATCTTCTACTCATATGACCTCATTTGCCATTTTGACTGGAATTGTCTGTCAAGGAGGAATATGGAGTTATAGCTTTGACTTCCTTTTTGCCCTTTCCTTTCACTACTACTGCCATCCCCAGGCACCTCTGGATTAAACACTAATGGCCACCATATTGGAGGCATCAAGTGATTACCAGTTTACCAGCCCAACACTTCAATAGTAGCTCATCACTTCCTTTCTCTAAGCAATTTTTGAAGGATGCTCAATCTGCAACATAAGGCCCAAATAGGAAATCAACCTACAGGCAGGCACAGAGCATCCATAAACAGTGATTCAGAAAAGCCTCCTACCCTCCTGCTATAATCCATTGGGAAACGGAGGTTAGTCATTCTTTTTATATGACTATTTGTCAGTATGTCACTTGTTCTGTTTGTAGGTCACTTCTAAACCTAGGTAGACCTAACTCTTCTTCACTTTGATTGCTTTTAAAATGGCAGTACTGGTTATGCATTATTAATCCCAAATGCAGTTTCAACACACACACACACACCCCTCCCTCTCAAATATCATGATGAAGTCCAATAGGATATAAATTCCTGTACCAAAAAAACTATCCATTAAAGTCCAAGCATTGTTTCAAGGTTTGTTTCCTTAGAGACGTGAATGAAGAATCTACAATATTCTCGTAAGATTTTCTTTCCCACATCATTTAAAGAGATTAAACTAGACATATTTGTAGGCAAGCAAAAACTTTCACAAAACTTCTTGCTAAAAGAGCAAGTGTGATTCAGGGACACAGACAGCAAAACCAAACCAACTTCTCTCCTTTTAACCATATACTTTTACATATTGGCTGGTTCTCCTAAAACTGAAGCAGTAAATACAATAAACGAAGCCTGTTAAAAGGTAGAGAGTAGCACCAAGTATTTGTCTTATATAAACAAACAGATGTCAGATTCCACTTCGCCTAAAGATAGATTTCCTTCTGTTCCAATTGTTGAACCATTTATTTGTGGTACTTTCCAAAAACTATGATTGCCAATAAATAAAATGTTTTCTCAAAAGACACTTCTCTCCATATTTACCATGAGCATGCAAAATTCTTACACACTATATAGCTGCATTCTTTTTCTTTTACTTATTCATGTAAACTAACCCTGAGACAGTGAACAACCTGCTGAGCCTATCTAATCCACCTTGTTTAACTCTGATGCATTGTTACCAGTTTCATACAAGTTAGACCAGATCCTTTCTACATTAGTCACTCAAGTGAACAAGCATGTGACTTACACTGCCTCTCTCTAGCTTTAGATTTTCCACGTAAGCAAGGAGTCAAGTGTATTCACCCACGAAAACTTATGCTCCAATACGTCTGTTAGTCTATAAGGTGCCACAGGGCTCTTTGTTGCTTTTTACATATCCAGACTAACACGGCTACCCCTCTGATACTCTGAGGTCTCGTTTCAAGACCTGCATGCAGAGTCTTATCCTAATCTACAGAACTCAATAGTTTGGGACCTAGATACCCAACAGAGCTGCAAAGATAACATGCAAAACAAGAACAGTGACGCTGAGGAAGTCCTAGACAAGGCTCAGAGGCAGAGAATGTTTTCAGCAGTAATCCCAATAACAGAATTCCTTGCTAGAGAGAAGACTGAGCCCAAGGGTGGCTGTGTTGAGATAAAAAAGATCAAAAAGATTTTTTTAAAAGTTTGATCAGTTACTAGCTCTAGTTTATTATAAATTCATGTCAACTATTTCTCAGATTTTATTTCTGGAAAAAACCAATTTGTTGAAGAGTTTCAAAAAGTTCCATATTTACTTTTTTTAAAAAAGGGTGCAAAATACATCTTTAGTAACAAAGTCCAGCCTTTGGCCTTTAACACCAATTTCAGATTTGTCTGGACACCAGCAGCTTGACTAAAACAAGCAGTATTTATTCTGTTTAATGTGTCCCAATCAGCAGGAGAGCTCCACCTCCTCCTATAGTCATCCCCCTGTCTTGGGGGATGTCACTTGTTCCAGACTGAATCATGTGATCAGGTCAACTCCAAGAACACAGCTATTAAATAAAGATGCTGCCAAGGCACATCTGACAACTGCTTTCGCCAGAAACTGAAATGGGGCAGAATCTCTTACCCTGCCAGTTTTACTGCCCATACACCTACGAACCTTACCAGCTATTGTAACAGTATATTTGATAGCAGAATTAAAACTACACATTGTACTTTTAAAGAGGCCAATTTAGCCAAGACAGTGGAAAACAAAAAACAAAAAAATCTAGTATTTTTATACTTTACCAATTCTTGTATTTTTAATCAATTAATAAGGAATAAAATAAGGAGTATCTCAGAACCTAAGGCCAGCAGACAGCATTCTGGGGCTGACAGCCTGGAACTTGGGCTTGCCTGTCCTTTCCTACTACTTTACTCTCATTTGTACAACCTATTTTCTACTAGGTAGCTTCCAAATTACAGCTCAAAAAGAATTTTTTCTTAAAATCAGAAAACTCCAACATCAAGTAACCTGTATGTACTTGTTACAAGTGATTGAGGACATAAGGCCTGATGCTAAGAAGTACAGACCACCCTCAGTTCTTGATGACCTCAAAAATGCTATTCAAGTTCCATTTCAGTAACAAATAATGTTGGCTTTTGACTACTTTGTTTTTAAAAAGTCTACCTCCTTTATTCACCTGCCAATAACAGAGTTTCACCTGAAACAAATGAAGACAATACTTGCACCTAAACAAAAACATTCAATGCGCTGCTTCACACTGCTTCAGGTGTTTGCAGTACCATCAGCTGACTGTGACTATTGGAATTCCAAATAAAAATATCACGATACTAACCAACAATCCATTAGTGAGGCTAGATCCTTAAGATTTTTTCCCCTCCAGCCCCAGATAGTCAGGAAATTTTGGAGGAGCTAGTAGTTGTTAAATCCCTTTGTCCCATTGATATGTTGACTTTGTGGCTGTTGTAAGGTAGAATATAACAAGTAAGTTGCAAAGTGAGGTTAGCACATCAGGGGAAGGGAGAGATGAGAAATGAGAATAATGTGTTCAATACTCATGAACACTTACTGGTTTGTCTACATCGTAGAAGGGTGGATGTGTATATACATATTAAAACACACACCACAGAGAGACAGAGAGAGGGACACAAACAAAAACCCAACAAAAACAAAAAACAACCCCTCTCTCCACCACCACTCCCTCAGCACGGATAGCATAATCCATAGCCAGCATCGAGATGAATGCCAGGAAATCCTGGAGCAGATGAGTTAAGTGATATAACTGCAGACGGATATAGTGTCAAACCCACAATTTTCTCTAGTTTTAGCCAGAGATGTGATTTGTTCCTCTTGTTGGTTTTATGACAGTGTGCCTGTTCTGCACAGAACATTCTCCTTAACCCTTTTTTGTAAGGAGGGCTGTTGATGACTTGTCCTATAAATAATACTGAAATGCTAAGGCTTGTGAAGAAGTTAGAGGCATGTAACCAGTTCTAGGACACAGCATTAGGACTCTTCTGCTGCAACACCCTAAACTCAGTTGCTAGTGTCTTCTTGGATTGCAGAGGAAATTAGGACAATGCTTGCTGCTGGATTTAGGTCCAGTTTGCCCCAAAGTACATGGGGCCCTGACTAATTCGGATACCAAGTTGTGAAACAGAGGGATGTCAATTCAGTTTTAAATAAAGGCTTAGTATCTTACCTATGAAGTTGTATGTTTCTTTTAAAAGAAATGATATTTTTCAAGTCCAAGTGTACAATACACAGAGTCAGGTATTTCATCTTGTATTGCAATACGCAAGCTATGGAGAGTTTTAAACAATAAAAAGTTCTATGAATACCTGTACAGTGTTTAATAAAAATTGTTATTTTACACTCAGATGCCAAAATGTTGCTTGCAACCTAAGAAATCAGGCAGTATTTTGGAATTCACTGAATAGGTCTGCACAAAAACATGCAAGGCTAACTACATCAAAAAACTGGTAGGTATCTTGAAATTTAAGGTCAACTCTTTACATGTGGAAAACATACTGCTGATTTAAGATTTTTTCCCTAAAGGTTGCCAAGAAGTATATGGCTAAATGTACAAGCGTCAAACATTGGAAACTCTTTTTTGGCTGTACTAAGGGACTTCAGTATAGCTAGAGTTAAAATCTCAAATTCTTACTTCCTGCTGGCTAAAAATTTGTCAGGACAGCTGGCCAAATCTCCGTTTCACATCATTGTTATTTTAATATTTCACTAATGAAAAATAAAAAGCCACTGTTGCACTCAAATATCTAGCAGACATACCAACACTGCATTTTAATACAAATATCGTATTGTTCCTTTACACCACTGGACCTAAGTTTAACTCATAGGTGCAGATTACTCTCGACATTTCATCCATTGGTTTATTTTACTTTAAAAAAAAAAAATCAGATGGATAGTGTCAACAATAATTTGTACCTGTAAGTGAAACAATGGATCGACTAGGTGTATTTAAGAACCAAATGCCTGTTTCAAATTTGAAAATTCTTCTTCTTATTTTCCTCCCTGTTACTCCATTAACTACTGAATAGTTTTTACCATTAGGATCAGCCCTAGATAGGTATTTTGAGTTATGCCATTTTAATAGCAATATTGCTCGATTTAGGTAGAAAAAGAATAAATTTTACTGCATAAAATGCTTGCATAATTTTCTCCTCAACGTATTTCCTGTGGCACACCCATAAAATTACATGTGGGGTGTTTTGAATAGAAGAAAATTGGCTCTTGGAAAATGTCTGGAGGTAGACAACTGTTTGATCTGGTCATGGAATGGATAGATTTAACTGCATTCTGGAGTCTCCTAAGCACTAGACTTTTACTGATTGAGTTACTCCCCTACACTGGGGCTTGGAACCATGTCCAAAACTGCTTTAAAGCACAGCTGTAGCAAATGTGGTTTGCGGTCACATGCAAGTTTTACAGGTTGAATTGTCAACCCTCCAGGATTGTCCTGGAGTCTCCGATTAAAGATGTGATGAAATCTCCAGGAATATATCCAACCAAAATTGGTAACCTTACTTGTAAGTCCTATCTTGATGGGTAAAAGGGTGTGTTTTCCCCAATTGTGTTAGCTTGACATGTTTGAAGAGCTCTCTTACTGCTAGTTAAGACACAGGTTTAAACATCTGAAGGTGTGTTCACTGGCTGTGATGTAAGCTCCTTCCCCCACCCTCCCAGCTAAAAACCAGGGCAGCTAAAACACAGCTTCAAATATGTTAGTTTAATGTGATTAAAAAGCCATCTTAATGCTTGTTAAGATGCACTATAATGCAATTGAACTAACATGACTGAAAACCCCACACCCTTTTTACCAATCATGATAAAGCCAAAGTGTTATATTAATATGTATAAAGTGGCCTGGCTGCATTCACAACCTAAGCTATAAACATAGTTCAATCTAATTTACTATTAAGCAGTTCTTTCAGGAATTCATAACTGTGTTAGCTGCACTGAGTTAACCAGTCCTCCTAACTCCCAATGTCCCCTGAGATCGGTGATCCTATAACGTTCTCTGCCACAATATTCCCAATACTTTCTCCCTATGCATCAACTGCCCCAGGAGTCAGTGCAAGTAGTAACCAGGCAGTTAGCCATAACATGCAAGCAACTTTTTGTGATACTCTATATCCAGGTTGATAAAATGAAGATATCACCGGAGTGTTCAGAGTCCAAGATGATGACAGATCTCTGTTTGAAATCTGGAGCAACAAGTTCATCTAAACCAAAGATAGCCTGGCAAAACACAGACAGTGGATTTAATGCAAACAAATAACTGTGAATCATCCAATAAGGAGAAAGAGGATCAGGAAGAGATTAAATGTAACGGTACTTTGTATTTCTATAATTATTTCAAACCAGAAGCCTAAGCATTTCACTAACATTGAATTTAGCCTCACAACATCTCTGTTGGGAAAGTAACTACAGTGGAACTCACAGGTTGTTTACAGGGGTGCTGTGAGACACATTTCATTAACATTTCTGTGCACCTTCCTCGAGCATCTTGGGCAGAAAGAGATATAGAAATGGAATATGTTAGCAAACTTTGTGAAAGTACACAGCAGTGAGAGTGTCTAATTGATTCAGCTAGTTTCACAACACTCACAGCATAGATTTCATTTCACTGTAATTTCTCTTCTACACTAGGCAAAACAGGAATTGCCACTGATGGTAGTAGAAATGCCCATAAAACACAGTATTTAATATCCTGGGACCAACAGGGCTACAACACTGCATACACTGTAGCATCCTGTCTACATACTAAAGTGGCCTTATAAATACCCAAGAAGTTTGTTGCTTTGTACTGTAACACTTTTTAGCTCACATCTAGATGCCCCAAGTACAGTCCATAATAGTCCCCCTGCCCCGAGTGCAGATGAGAAGGCACAGTTATTGCAGCTGAAGCAGTAAATCTAGTCCGCCTAACTCCATCCCACAATGCAGTGCTTCTCTTCTTGATCTGTATTAAGGTATATCTTGCAACTTTTCTCTGCACTTCTGAAGAGAGCTGTGTGTGATTAATTGGTGCACACTGTTATTGGCATTGCATACATGGATCAGTTCTAATCTGGTCATTTGCAAAGACAATTCAAAAAAAGTCCAGAAAATGGCATATTTCCCACAGAAGTTAAAAAAAAAAAGATTGTCAAAAATTCCAGGAATAAGACCTACACATGTCCCCTCAGCTCTTATGGGGGGGGGGGGAAGGGGGGAACAGAATCCCAAGATTTCTTCCAAGGCTGCAGTTGAAGTAGAGATGGGGGGGAAGAAGAGGGAGGGAAAGAAGAGCAAGACAGTTAGTACTCCTGTAGTAAACCTGGAAAACTCAGAAATCTCTGAAGGCTCTTGCTCAGTAGCGAAGAGGGTGGAAAGGAAATCAAAACAGCTTCACAGAGAGCTATAAGGACATGGTACCTACAAGAGTGAAGAGCCAAAGGACTTACTTTTTCAGACATCCCCAGACTGGGAGCCCTATTTCTGTTAAAGTACCTTACTCTCCATCATGTCCTTATTAGGCTATTTTCTGAGTGAATTGTTTGCAATAATCTCCATGAATTGAACTACTCTGCAGTTGCCATTACTGGGGACAAAGAAAGGTCTTGTATTGTACTTTATCTGTCAGTAAGCAAGACCACAACCTAGAAAGTCTCTTCACCTAGTGCTCACTGCTCCCACCTGGATAGTTTGGCCATGGGCTTCGTCTCACTTTCCACAATGGCTACCATAAATGGTCTCTTCAAAAGTTATTCCTAAACCCTTATAAGCATTTAGGGCCAGATTTTTTTTTTTTTTTTTTTTAAAAAGGTCCTTATTTTGACACACACTGGCATTTCTGGCTATGGTCGCTACCTGGATATCTATGAACAGCAAGGAGCCCAGGTGAAACTCAGATTATAGGAATCTATTGAAGTAAACAGCAACAACTTAGAACAAACACACAAATGCCACTCAACAAACCTCACTACTGCTTTCTTTCCTTTTACAAAGAGTGGAATATTGCCAGGCTTGCAATAAAGTGCTGTGAAGTAGTGCTTAGCGAATGGGATCTCCCCAAGCATTTCGGCACTATGACCAAAGGAATTACTTGTTTCAACTGCCAAGTGAATGATATCATACACCAAAGCTAATAAACAGTTACCAGCTAGAGACACTGCACAGTTATAATACAACATCCGTTCCATTATGGACACCAGAAGCACCAGTGAATATTTAAAGCTGAAGTAGTGGCCTGTTTGCCAGTTTCAAATCCAGCTGAAACATGATCTCATCTTTTACAGTATGCATGTTAAATGAAATTATATCCTTTTACAACATCCTTTCACTCAATCTCCCAACCAAGAGATTTTATGGAAGTCATGAAGCAGAGACCACACATTTACCAACCTAAATGTAATCCAGAAAGAGTTTGATTTATTTTGCTTTACACATTCTGACATGTCGTGTAAACTGTTAGCTTCACACGTTTCCCCCTCTTAGTTAGAATTTTTACACAACCTCAGCCCTCAGCTTCCTGAAGACAGTTTCAGTCTACAGAGCTGAAAGATGCAGAACGGCATTAATATGAGCCAGGACAGACTTACAATTGCCATGATCAATTTATCCAAAGCCGAAGTCATTCATTTCTCTAGAGCCACTACCCTCCCACACACAAATGTTTCACTTAGGTAATTAGTTGAAATACAAGAGCATTAGAAGATTCTAACTGAATACATTACATTCTTTTAGGAAGCTTCCTTACTGTAGTCCCCAAGATCTGCATTTCTAGTGTCTGGCTCTCTTAATGGACTTTCTACTGAGCACATGGAGCCAGGAGCTTCCCAGAATCTCTAGTATCAGCTGCATAGCTTATTCTTTGAAGTGCAGTAACAGCCAGTATTAAAGGCTTTGAGGAACGCTTGGGTTTTAACTATACAAAAGTATGAATGTTTTCTCTCACACACAAGAACAATTAGGATTTCTTAGAATGTTACCAACAAGCTACAGCCATCAAATGCTTTGCAGCTAAAAGTAGTATATACACATTTTTTTACAGTTATGAAGTTGGTCATATTTTTAATTTTATTATACTGTGTTTTCCCCGTAACAGTAATCAGTGCTAAATGACAGAAACTGAACAGGCTTGAGAAAGTCACCTATCGGTAGCAAGAACAACTTCTCGTGGTAAGAGGTAAGGATGTCTCATCATTTTCTGCAGAATTTAAACTTTCATTTATTAAAAAATAAACCAAAACACAAACGTTTCTCGCCTTTATAGGTCCAAAGATAATTTCCCAAAACGTGAGTCACACCGTACTGTTTCCCAAGCTGCAGACAGACAATTTAGAATATAAGAATGGCAACACTGGGTCTGACCAATTTAGCCTAGTACCTGGTCTTCCGACAGTGGCCGGTGCTAGGTGCTTCAGAGGGAATTAATAGACCAGGGCAATTTATTGAGGGAATCAATCCCCTGTTGTCCAGTCCCAGCTTCTAGCAGTCAGAGGTTTAGGGACACCCAGAGCATGGGGTTGCACCTCTGACCATCTTGGCTAATAGTCATTGATGGTCCTATCATCCATGGATGTATCTAATTCTCTTTTGAACCCAGTTATACTTCTGGCTTTCACAACATCCCCAGGCAATGAATTGAACAGGTTAACTGTACGTTGTATGAAGAAGTATTCCTTTTGTTTGTTTTAAACCTGCTGCCTATTCATTTCATTGGGAAACCCCTGATTCTTGTGTTATATGAAGGGGTAAATAATTTTAATAGATTTAATTGCAGAACTACTAACTTTGGTATATAACCTATCAGTTAAATCCGCCTCTGTACCAGATGGGTGGCAGATACCTAATATAATGCTGATTTTAAAAAAAAAAAAAGTCTTCAGTGGCAACCATGGCAGTTACAGTCCAGTAAGTCTAACTTCAGTACCATGCAAATTGGCTGAAATTATAGTAAAGAACAGAATTATCAGAAACATAGATGAACACAATATGTTGGGGAAAAAGCTTTGGTGAGGCATGATTTCCCTTCACAAATCTATTAAAATTATTGGAGGGAGTCTAACAAACATGTGGACAAGGGTGATCCAGTGGATATAGCTTACTTGGATTTTCAGAAAACCTTTGATAAGGTCCCTCACCAAAGACTCTTAAGCAAAGTAAAGAGTCATGGGATAAGAGGGAAGGTCCTCTCATGGATCAGTAACTTGTTAAAAGACAGGAAACAAAGGGTAGAAATACAGTTTAAGTTTTCACAATAGAGAGAGGCAAATAGTGGGGCCCCCCAGGGATCTGTACTGGGACTAGTGCTGTTCAATATATTCATAAATGATCTGAAAAAAGGGGTAAATAGCCAGGTGGCAAAGTTGGAAGATAATATAAAATTACTCAAAATAGTTAAGTCCAAAGCTGACAGTGCAGAGTTACAAAAGGGTGTCATACAATTGTGCGACTGGGCAAGAAAATGGCAGATGAAATTCATTTATCCGCACTGAATTTCGTCTGCCATTTTCTTGCCCAGTCACACAATTGTATAGCTGTCAGCTTTGGACTTAGCTATTTTGAGTAATTTTGTATTATCTATTGCGTTCATCTATGTTTCTGATAATTCTGTTCTTTACTATAATTTCAGCCAATTTGCATGGTACTGAAGTTAGACTTACTGGACTGTAACTGCCATGATTGCCACTGAAGACTTTTTTTTTTAAATCAGCATTATATTAGGTATCTGCCACCCATCTGGTACAGAGGCAGATTTAACTGATAGGTTATATACCAAAGTTAGTAGTTCTGCAATTCATAACTGAGTTCCTTGAGGACTCTTGGATGAATACCATCTGGCCCTGGAGACAAATTACTGTTTAATTTATCAATTTATTCCAAAACCTACTCTGGCTCCTTAATCTGGGACAAGTTCTCAGATTTATCACCTAAAAAGGATTGTTCGTGTGTGGAATCTCCCACATATCCTCTGCCAGGAAGACTGATGCAAAGAATTATTTTAGCTTCCTGCAATGGCCATGTCTTACTCGAGGTGCTAACGGAGCACTCAGTCATCCAGTGGCCCCACTGACTGTTTGGCAGGCTTCCTGATTCTGATGTACTTAAAATGTTTGCTGTTAGTTTTTGTCCTTAGCTAGTTGGCCTTCAAATTATTTCCTGGCCTGCTAATTATGCTTCTGACTTGCCAGAGTTTATACTCCTTTCTATTTTCCTCAGTAGGATTTGACTTCCAATTTTTAAAAGATGTCTTTTTTTCCCTAACCACCAATTCTACTCTGTTGTTTAGCCATGTAGCATTTTTTTTGGTCCTCAATGTTTTTCTTTTTTTGGGGTATACATATAATTTGAGCCTCTATTATGGTATTTTAAAAACATTTCCATGCAGTTTGCAGGCATTTCACTCCCATGTCTGTTCCTTTTAATTTCCATGTGACTAGACTTCTCCTATTTGTGTAGCTCCCCTTTTTGAAGGTGATGTGGTGGGTTTCTCTGGTACTTTCCCTGCTCCAAGGATGTTGAATTGAATTATGGTTGCTATCACTGAGCAGTTCAGCTATTATCTTTTGAACCAGATCTTATGTGCCAATTAGGATGAAATCAAGAATTGCTTCTCCCCTTGTGGGTGCCAGGACTAGCTGCTCCAGGAAGCAGTCATTAATTTTAGAAATTTTATCTTTGCATCCCATCATGAGGAGACATGCTCCCAATCAATATTGCGATAGCTGAAATTTCCCATTATTGATATGTTTTCTGCCTATGTTTTCTCTCTAGTCTCCCTGAGCATTTCACAGTCATTGTCCCCATCGTGGTCAGTAGTATATTCCTCCTGCTATACTCTGATTATTCAAGCACAGAATTTCTATCCATAATATTCTATGATACTGTATGATTCATTTAAGATGTTTACTATATTTAACTCTGCGCTTTCTTTCATGTATAGTGCCACCTCCCCACCTCAACCCCCATCAGTCAGACCTACTCTGTCATTCCTATATATTTTGTACCCTGGTATTATCCTGTCCCACTGATTATCAATGTTCCACCAAGTTTATTTGATGCCTATTATATCAATATCTTCATTTAATACCAGGCACTCAAAGTTCACCAATCTTAGCATTTAGACTTCTAGCATTTGTAAACAAGCACTTATAAAGTTTGTCAATATTTAGTTGTCTGCCTTTGTGTAATGTAATTGAAGGGGACTCTATTGTTTGACTGTTTCTCTTCAGTTCCTACCTAAACTTTATCACCTTCTATCCTCCTTACTAAGATATGGAGTATCCCCTTTCATAAATCCTCCCCAAGGGATGTATCTGTCTGAACCGTGTGCTCCTCTGTAGTTGTTGACTCTTTCCCAGCCCCTAGTTTAAAAACTCCTCTATGATCTTTTTAATTTTACATGCCAGCAATCTGGCTCCATTTTGGTTTACGTATAGCCAGGGGTGTCCAAACTTGACCCTCTAAGCCACATACGACAATCTTCAGAAATTCAAGAGCCGGGGTGTGCCTGCTCGGGTTTCAGCCCCATGGGAGGCGCCTGCCAGGGCTCAGGGCTTCAGCCCTGCAGGGAGGGTGGTCTTGGTGCACGTGGGATCATGTGCCCCCCAATTTATGCCAGGGTTTGCTGGCCCCACTCAGTCACATGGTGTTGCTGAGTCCCCTCCCTGCATGGCAATTGCTGGAGCTGGCAAGCTGTGGCTGTGGGGAAAGGCAGAGGCAAACAGCTGGGAGCTGCAGGTAGAGCCCCTGCTTTTGCTGCTGCCTCTCCCTTTGGAGATAAAGCAGCAGCCCCTCCCTGCAGTTCCAGTGTTAGTTCTGCATGGAGAGGCAGGGCAAACACCTGGGAACTGCAAGGAGGGGCTGCTGAGTGTGTAAGAAGGGAGAGCCCGGGAGTGTGTGACTCAAGCTGTTGGGGGAGATTAACCTTTAAATTGTGCCCCACCCCACCCCACCCCAGCAGACAGCATTCGTCTCTGGAAGAAGCCCCTAGCCCCACCACAGGGCAGAAGCCCTGAGCTTCTTCCCTCCGATCTGATAGGTGGAAAATTGGGGGGAGGGAACCTGGGGGGCTCCACAAGCCGCACTTTAACTGTGAAAGAGCTGCATGTGGCTCACGAACCATGGTTTGGCCTCCCCTGGTATAGCCCATGCTGCATAAGCTCCTCGTTTCCCAAAAGGTTCCCCAATTCCTAAATCCCTCAGCGCACCACTTTCTCATTCACACATTAAGATAGGCAGAACTGCAGGGTCTCACTGGCCCTGTATGTGAGGGTACGTCTTCACTACCCACCGTATCGGCGGGTAGCAATCGATTTCTCAGGGATCGATATATCGCGTCTCATCTAGATGCGATATATCAATCCCCGAACGTGCTCCTGTCGACTCCGGAACTCCACCAACCCGAACGGCGGTAGCGGAGTCGACATGGGGAGCCGCGGACATCGATCCCACGCCATGAGGACGGTAGGTAATTCGATATAAGATACTTTGACTTCAGCTACGTTATTCACGTAGCTGAAGTTGCGTATCTTAGATCGATTTTCCCCCATAGTGTAGACCAGCCCTTAGACTGGACGCATTTCAGAGAATGCTCCCATGGAGATCTTGGATTTTAATCACATACCTAGCAGGCTAAATTTGGCCTCCAGGACCTCTCTCCTATCTTTCCCTATGTCATCCATACCTACATGTACCTCAATCACTGGCTCCTCCCCAGCACTACACATAAGCCTGTCTAGATGTCTTGAGAGGCCTGCAACCTTCGCACCCAGCAGGCAATTCATCATTCGGTTCTCCCAGTCATCACAAACCCAACTATCTATATTTCTAAAAATTGAATCCCCCATTACTATTACCTGCATCTTCCTAATACCATGAGTCCCCGTGCAAGAGGATGACATAATACTATGACATCATCTGGAAAGAGTCCCAATTATGGGATCATTTCCATCTGCTCCAGCTTGATGTTCTCCTTCCCTGAGACCTTCATCCTCCTTAACAGTGCAGAGGCTTTCAGACTAGGGGTGGGCATGCTCTGCTGTATCCTGGAAAGTTTTATGCATGTACTCCTCTATCTCCCTGAGCTCCTCCAGTTCAGCCACTCTCGTCTTCAGAGCCTGAACTTGGCCACTGAGGGCCATGAGCTTCTTCCACTGAATGCACACATTTACTCCTTCTCATAACAGAAGAACCAGGGATCAACAAATGAAATTAATAGGCAACAGGTTTAAAACAAACAAAAGGAAGTATTTTTTCACTCAACAGAGTGTCAGCCTGTGGAACTCCTTGCCAGAGGATGTTGTGAAGGCCAAGACTATAACAGGATTCAAAAAAGAACTAGGTAAGTTCATGGAGGATAGGTCCATCAATGGCTATTAGCCAGGATGGGTAGGGATAGTGTCCCTAGCCTCTGTTTGCCAGAAGCTGGAAATGGATGACCGGGGATGGATCACTTGGTGATTACCTGTTCTGTTCATTCCCTTGGGGACACCTGGCATTGGCCACTGTTGGAAGACAAGATACTGGGCTAGATGGACCTTTGGTCCGAGCCAGTATGGCTGTTCTTATGTCACCTGCCCACAAGGCAGGTAAACAAATATGCTGCATTCACTGTCATAAACAATTTCAGGTGCTCTGCTTGTTCATCACTTTCTCCAGCAGCAGGGTGAAGGTAACAAGACTCTAGTCAGTTTCATGGCTGAAACCCTGTGGAAAGAGGTGAAATTTACAAATATTGTATCAATTTTACAGCATCTGCTTAGGAGTGCCAGGAGAAACAGTAAAGGCAGATACAGAAATGTAAGAGTCAGAGACTGGAGGGGAGGTAAAAATAGCAGAGATCCTCTTCTTTCCACAACCAGTTTCAGCCACGTCTCCGTTAGTACAAAGATCTTTCTCAATTAACTTTCTACTGAATCATGTTGAGCTAGAAGCCACCAAATCCCAGATGTACCCCCAGAATATTTAGTGCTAGCTGTCACAGCTCATCCTTTGAAATTCAGTAGCAGATGACATTAAGGGTTTTCAGGAGAGCTGGGATTTGAGGGTTCAGTTAAAAAAAGCAAAGACCCTTATTAAACGAAGAAGTGTGGGTTGTGTACGGGAACAAAACTGTGAATCATGCATTACCATCATACATTTAAGAATGGGAGTGTTGAGGATTTAAATATTCCATAAGTGGTGGTGATGGGAGACAAATAGGCATATAACCCCAGAACACAATTAAAAAAAAAAAAAAAAAAGACAGAAGTGAAAAACAAACAAACAAAAATTGGGGGGCAGGAGAAGAGATAAAACTGCAGAACAAGTGCATGCAATCCTAAAAGGTGTAATATAATTTAATTTGTTAAGAATAATGTTAGATTTTTCTGAATTTCACACAGTATTTCAATATTATAACCTGAAATTCAGTAGCCTGAAAAAAATCTGGTATAGTAAATAAATAAATAAATAGCTGTACTATATGGCCCGATGCTGCAAGGAGCTCCGTGCTGACAGGCTCCTATTGACTTCAGTGGGACTCTTGCAGGAGTCTGCCCACCTGGAGCTCCTTGCAGGATCAGGCCCTTAAACCTCGATCTGGGGACATTTTAATTAAAATTAAATCCCTGCAAATGGGTTTGCACCATAATCGGTTTTCGTTCTTCTGGTCCAAAGCAATATACATTAAGGCATAAATTTGAAATTAAGAATAATTCTGGACAAGTATATAACACATGCTTTCGCTCTTTCAGACTTTCTCCATGTCCCGCAGTACTTTGTCTGCATTATGATTTAAAGGGACAATGAATTCTGGGCCTGGCCATTTTAAGTCTTCCCAATCCATTAGCAACACTCTAGAAATAATGTGGCAATAATGTTAGATTCCCCAGTGATTCATAACATTTACAGCAATCACTTTAGAATCTGGCTATATAATCCAAATCTGACATTAGGTAATGTTGGCTCTGATCCTGCAATTTGTTTCAAGCGGATGACATTTGATCCATGCAGAGCACCTCTAAAGTCAAAGGGTTGGTGGTCCTCTGTGCTTGCACTAAGTCACTTGTTGAATGGGGTCTGTTTGTGTTTGTTTTTACTCCTAGTCTCACTCCCCACAGCAGTCTTAGCATTTCAGGAAGTGAAGGTCAGGACTCTTATCAATTTGTTAGTCTCTAAGGTGCCACAAGTACTCCTCATTCTTTTTATCAATTTCTATATACTATCTACTCACAAGACCAAGCTAGTCATGGTGAGTAGTCACATGAAGGTTGGATACATATGCAATACCATTTACTTTGCTTGCCACAACTACCCTGGTCTTGTGACCCGATAAGGTATAGAAAAAGGATCCAGAATCTTGTCACTTAACTTGCTTAGAATATGGTCCCTGTAGGTTTATTAATTTATTTATTTAAAGCCATCATCAAACCAGGACTACACATCCAGGCCCCTAAAGGAATCCCTATATGTTTCATGTGCAAAAGTTCATGAAATCATTAGCACCTAAAGCAATGAAAGGCATGCAGCTCCCTGTTGTTCCACATGATCAGAGGTAACAAAAGATGTAACCCTGAATTCAAGGTAAGACACATTTCAACTCGGATTTAAAAAAGAAAAGATTTGAATTCAAGTTACCCAAGTAATAAAATACAAATACTAAGAAAGATGAAGGCAGAATGTTTTCTGTATTATTTTATTTGGAGTCTGGAATTAAAAATAACAGTTTATGCATATGAGGAGATTTGAAATCCAGACAAAATGGCTGAGACATCAAAGAGAAGAAAAAGAAGCAGAAGACAGCAGAGAGAAAACAATTATATAGGTACAATAATTTTCACCTGCTTCTCTGCCCCCACTACTCTTTTGCATGGGTTTTTCTGCATTATTTAAGGGTAGATGTGACATCAAGCCATTTTGTTTAACTCAGGAACATGTTATATTCCCAATTTTTAATTAATCTGGTCCATAGTGAGACTCAATAACTGTCAGTTTTGCTGCACACCCCAGACTTTCTATTCTATGTAATATCATATTCATAGTTACAGCACCTGTGGCCATGCTACTTACAGCAGCTGTAACTTGCTCAAAAGTCTGGAGATTTTAAGGACAAACCCGAAGGACTGAGAAACACCCTAGAAGACTGAAAATTAGGCTGTTATGTCTGATATTGATTACACTGAAAAATCCAGAGAATAAACGTTATAGACCTTCTTTCGCAGTGAGGAAAGATGGTTTGAGACAGATGTCCAAAGTGTGAGTGACCAATTCCACACCCCAGGATATATCACAGTTAAAGCTCATTCACCCAATTTAAGACCCTGTAAGGTAGCTGGCACCAGACATCCATAGTCCGGTTAGAACAACATTCATGCTTAACAAAACTACTTTTGTACAGAAGGCTTGTAGTGAAACAGCTCCCAAACATGTATAAGTGTCTGCACTAGTGGAAATCTCAGCCATTTTCCCAAACCTGTTAGATCAGAGGCCAACCTAAGCAGAATATTCCCCAACAGAGGCACTAACTCTCTAGCTGGCTCTAAATCAAAAGTACTGAAGCAAACTATTACCAGTAAGAAGTTCTTAACGCGCTTTACGTTTCCAAAGCACTGTGTGAAGGTGAACAAATCGATACCAGGGTGATCAAAAATGACAAGAGCTGGGGGTGCGCGCGCTCCGGGGAAATGTACACACCCCTTAGTTCCCGCTGGTGCCCCTGCACAGGGCTTGCTTTCTTGGCTCCAATAAGGCTCCCCCACCCCTTGGGTAATGTCCTTTTAGTAATATCCCTGGCATGAAAGAAACAGTTTCTCACCTAAAGGCAGGTCCTTCCTTAGGTGCCCTGCTTGGGGGAGAAGCCGAGCTGCTGCCCCTTTTGTTGAACAGCTTCTGGAGTAGAGTAGGAGCCATGCTGCTGCTTGCTGTTACCGCCGCCCGTACTCACAGCAGCCCCAGTGGGTAGCTCACACACAGCAGCTCAGCTGGCTGGGGACAGTAAGAGCGGCGGCGGCAGCATCCCCGCTGCAGCGTGGCCGCCCGGCATTGCACGCAGGAGGGACAGAGGCTACGGCTGGCTCAGCGTCCCCACTCCCAGCAAGGGAGGAAACAGCCAATCATATGACTAAAGAAGAGGAACCCGTCGCCCAGAGGCGCTGACAGCTCCCTCTTGCAGGACGAGCCCCTCTCAGCCCGGAATCCTGGGATCCGAACGCGCAACATCCATGGAACGTTCTCCATTGGATACTCGGGATTCCAAGCCTTCCCCCGACACGTGGTCAAGAGCCAGAGTTAAAGGGACATGAGCCCTGTTTCACAGTCTTGGGAGGTTTGAATGGAAGGGGTTGGGCGGGAGAGGAGTAAAGGTAGGATTTCTGATTCTTTCCAACAAATATTTTATCAGATTTCTCTCCTCAGCCAGTTCGGTTCCCTCTCAGTGAAATAAATTATTAAAAATTATGCACAAACTGACCTAACAGTACAGAGGTGTTTTTGGTTTTTTTCATTTGCTAATATTGAAAAATCTCTGATTTATTGGGTGGAATTGTGCATTTTCCCTGAAATCAGAGATAGCCCAAACCAAATCCCTGGATCCAAAAAGTCCATTGAATGTTGTGAATGTTCAGATCCAAGCTTTGCCATTGGGCCCTTTCTCTATAATAGAACAGGTCCAGATCCTGAATTTGGAGACTTTTGGATTATTTTTTCTTCTAGCCCTTGTCTCTGTAACAAACTGACAGAGTTTGCTGATCCAAAGACTGAGGAAATGCCAGCTTATCTGTTTATCAAGGATCCAAACTTTGGCCTCATCTGTTGTTTAGGCATATACTTAATTTTACCATTCAAGTATTCCCATAGGGACATTGCAGGATTGGTACCTTTGTGGCTTTGTTCATTTCTGCTTTTTTATGGTTTGTTTTGTTCACAGGTGAAATAATCTAATTAGCTGCTGCCATCCTTCTGTTGGGGGTTATGGAGGGAGGGTTGTTTTGGGTGGTTTTGTTTGGCAGAAAGACCACACATCTTATTTCCCACATTCTTTTCATAACTTATCCTTCAAAAATGGGTTGGAAAGGTGTGATATGCTGCCTTTTTTGCATATAGCCAGCTCCACAGCCTATTACGGGAGGAGAGGTAGGACTGGCCTTTTGGGTCAATTTGGCAAATGAGAGCAATTGAAGCAGTCCTGCACTTCCCCAAAGAGAGGGAGTGGGCCCTGGTGCAGTCATGCACCTTCCTCGTCTTCCCACCCAGGATGAGGCCACAGACTAATTCTTGTCCTGACTGATTTGCAGAGAGGTGAAGAGCCTTGTAGAAGGACTAATGTTATGTGCATATGGGGTTGGGAAAAGTTTTTTAAGAGGATCCAAAAACATGTTTCTGATTTTTTGGAAACCTCATTCCATTTACTGCTATTCCAAAAGCAAAATAAAGTAAAATAATACAGGAGAATCTTTTCAGAAATAGCTATATGAGCCCAAGATGAAAGTCATCATGGCTGGCAGGGATATTTAATAGAATTGAGAGAGAAATAAGATGCTCCACAGAAACGGAAATGAGAGTTCTCTCTCTTGCCAACTAACTCTACCCCAATCAGTTCAAACTCTGTATATATCCAGTTATGATATCTCAAGGTACTAGGTACAAGGTACTAAGCAGTTACTCCCATAGCTAACAATAGGCACTATTTGGATGATCTTTAATGTAGGCATCTGACCCCTGATTAGCCGACTATGTCTCTTTCATAAAGTTCTCAAGCAAGTTTTGCTGTTGCAAAGACTGTGGGCTCTAGTCTACTTGAGGGTTGATGCTTGGTACAAAACTGGTTCACAGTGGTTTGTGTTTGTGTGTGTGACAGTGATTGTCATCTCAGTTTGGTACCAACATATACAGACACTAGTGGGCCCTTTCAAAACTACAGTACTTCTGATGGCAATTTATCAATAATTATGAAGTAAATGAAGCTGCACACTGGGCTTTGGGGCCCAACTTCCACAACCACTTGCACTGGCACATGCTTGTCAGGCAAAGTGGACAGAGTTAGGAAGTAAAGTATAAGTGGCAAGAAAGATGGGTTGCTTCTTCACATACACATTAGTGCAAAACATGGTGAAGTGGAACAAAAAATAGGCCATTTGCTGATAAAGTTTAACAGGTTGTGAAGCAGAAGGGCTTCTCCAGAGATCAGGAGAATATGTAAATAGAAATGAATAAACACATATCCATAGTATCTATCCAGAGTCTGACACCCTGTTTACTATAAGAGGCAATCTAACTGATGACACTCTTCCATCAGAAGAGAAGCTAGTCTTTATGGAGGTAGCATCTGACTGTGTCCCCATCAGTAAGCTATGGCACTGATAGGTTGTCACCCAAAACTTTTTGATAACTGGAGGCTTGAATAATCAAAGCATCAACTCTGCAGAGCTCTTAAGTTTCACAGGAGAGTAACTCTTCAGAAGCTCCATCTCTACAAAGCTTAGGAGCTACGTTCTTCCCCTAGGACAGGGCAGGGAAGGAACTAAGTCTTGCCCGCATGCTCGGGGTTCAGCTGACCGCCATATTTGGGGTCGGGAAGGAATTTTCCTCCAGGGTAGATTGGCAGTGGCCCTGGAGGTTTTTCGCCTTCCTCCGAAGCATGGGGCAGGGGTCGCTTGCTTAAGGAGTGGGTGGATCGGCTTATGTGGCCTGCATCTTGCAGGAGGTCAGACTAGATGATCATAATGGTCCCTTCTGATCTCGAATTCTATGATTCTATGATTCTAAGTCCCCTGAAATACATACCTGACTTCCCCAGCCTGAAGCCAGATGAAACTTCCAGTTCCATTAGGGCTGATGCCTCTGGCTGCTGTCTCTGAATCCTGAGCACACTACTTAGGTTTTGGCTCTGCAGAGCTTCTAAACTGTTCAGAGCCAAAGCTAAGCTTTGCAGGATCTACGAAGGAGCTTAGAAGCTCCACAAGAGCTCAACCTATGAGTAAACTCAGAAGATACAATTGATCTTTAGTTAATCCAGAGTTTCAATTAACCAAAGGAGAGTTTACAAACACTGACCTAATTGTTTGATATGGTGATGTATATTTTATAAAAGTCTTTGACGATGGGCCATATCTTTTTATGTGTTTTGTAAAGCAAATAGCACATTTTAGGCACTGTAAAAATAATTGAATACGAATTTTCTTGGCACTTCAAAAATACTGAATAAAATGTGATCAATTTAGGAAATATCTAGAGTCTGGAATTTATAATGTATTATTATTATATAAAGTGATAAGATCTCTTTACAGAGAATTTAAAAAAAGACATGATCACTGCCACAAAGAATGTATCATACCTTGCAAGCAGCTAGACAAGCTGCCAGCAGCAGCAGAGAACTGGGGACTGTAGAAAATATCCCCCCGCAGCAAATGCGCTTACTCATTCTTGGTTGAATGGAGTGTTATATAACATGCTGTTGCTGCAGCAACCTTTCCCACCCTCTTGGCTAATGTCTTAGCAAGGTGTGTTGCTATGATATAGATGAACAGTTTCACTGTCTTTTATGTAAAAAACATACTCAATTAAAAGTGAAAGAATTTTTAAAGGAAAATCATCCTCTAAAGTAATTATCTTAGCAGAGTGGTTCTGAAACACCAATGATGTATAGAATAAAGCACTTGTTTGTTAACATTCTCTGATATTAAAAATCAACAAAAAGGGTTTATTAGAGATGTCTTCTTTTAATCACTGCAATCTAAATATTGAATAGCATGGTGGGGGTGGAGGAGAAAGAAATGAAGAAAATGCATAGCTGTAAAAGAAGCATTTATAATCTTTTGAAAGCCATCCCATCATTTATATCTGTTATCAGGCAGTCTCATTTTTCTTGCACCTTTTTTTCTCTAGAGGTCAGGGCATCTGAAAACTGGTGGAGGATAAATGCCTGACTTTTCCTTTAATCTTTTTAGCCCATCCTTCCTCTTTGAGTTTTACTCCAACATGCCATAGGTGGGTTTTCCTTTTTAAATTACCTCACAAGTTTAGGATGTACCAAATACATTTGAATTCAGTTTAATGGCAGTTTCTCTAAATCCTGCTAGGAACCAAACACCCCACTTTGTCAGTGAACTGCAAGGCAAGATTTTCAAACGATTTTTCCTTTTGAAAATCTGGCTAGAAATGTCTTTCTCTCTTTTAGCACTTGAGTTCACATGGTACTCTGCTGAACCTCTACATATTTTTCAGTTAGTGTTCACTCCTGCATCGTGCTAAGTGTTCTGCCTCAATCAAATGAGGTACTTAAGCTTGTGCTTAACTTTAAGCATGATTCATTCTATTACATTCAATAAAACTACTCACATTCTTAAAGTTAAGCATGTGCTTAGGTGCTTTGTTGAACTGGGCCAGAGAGCTCAGCCTCTTGCAGGATCAAGCCCTTACAGCTTAAACTTTTCTTCCCTATGTCAAATGCAGGTTCACAGTCTAATAAAGAGTAAAGGAATGAAAAAATAAAACTATATTTGATAGAAATCCTAATGTGTAACAATTTCATCATGATCAAAGACCTGTGGAGAAGAAGAGGAAAAATGCTAGGGTTATTCCTGAACTCTGACATTTTGTACAAGTTAGCTCTACCAACCAAGACAATGAGAGAGAATACAGCTTTTTTCCCCCCCAAATGCTTTTTGACAAGGCAGAATAATGAAATGTGTTTATTATAGAGGGCATTGTGTTCTTTTCTCAGTTAATGTGATGATGCCTAACTGTAGAGTCTGAATGTCAAGTTTTAAACTGAGTTCAATTTTATATATTCTGTACAAAATGTTACCAAGTAAAGAGAACACTAATTCCTTGAAATGTGTTTATTTTTCTCTCAATGTAAATACCTAGTTCCACTCTAGGAAATTCATGGTTTATGTAAGAATCTTACTGGTGTGAAAAATTCAGTCACAGTTAGTATCATGCCAGCTTTCATCTCCAAAAAGCTGTGTGACAGGAAGTACCACATTTGCTCCCTTTTTCAGGATGTGGAGGCTGATACTGAAATGCTTTCCCTTTCTAATGGAAAATTAGTATAAAACAAAGAAAAAATCGAAACAATACGCAAGAAAAACAAACAAGCCAAATAGTGCCCCGATTAAATCCCCTTCACCATAATTTTGACTATCTCATCTACAGAACTGCCCACACTCCAGGAGGTTCATCACAACAGTACTTCTAGTTTGCTGGGGCAGGATCTGTCCTGCTTTATGGAGCAAGTACTGGGGCTTATGGAGGTAGTTGCGAGGGGCAAAAGGAAGTTTGGGGATATATTATTAGAGGGACATGCATGGCAATGTAGCAATAACACTCATAACCTCTCTCCTGAAGTGGGGGGATATAGAGGGAGCTGGGATATTGGATGGGGAACAGGGCAAAGAGTTGGTTGAGGGAAAAATATGGTCAGAAATGAGACAGAGGGTGCTGTATATTTGCTTCCCTTTGTTGAATGCCTTCCCTTTGTTACCTCCCATCCTCTGCACTGGTACAGCCCTAACAGGCCTCCTACAGCTCAGAGTGCCCTAACTCTATCACAACCACTCCCTTTTTGATGAAGTACAAGAAATCTTATACAGGAGGTTAGACTAGTTGATCATAATAATGGTCTCTTCTAGCTCTAAAATGTATGTGCTATAGAGGATTACTGTGATTAAATTATATATTTATATCCATCCCAAGTACAGAAAAGTCAAGGAGGGGAGAAGAGCAGGATTTTTTTTTTTAAATTGGGTTGGTTGATGTATAAGTTCTACATGAAGTGAGGGGGACTCTGCTTTGACTGATCTTATGAGACCCATCAGAGCAAGACATCTCTTCTTCAGATGTTAGCAATAATTGACTTGCTCAGGTAAAGAAAGAGTTACACCTGGATGAGATATGAAGGGCAAGAGGTTGTGGACAGTGGAGGGGAAGGTTTCTAATACTTATTGAACATTTTAAGTGCTTATCCTATAGAAATACTCTGATTTACTGCAGTGAGAGTTAGATTGGTCCCTTAATGCTATATGTGCAGAAAATTAAGCATTTGAAGTTAAACATGGATAAAGCAGCTCTGCAAGCAAATCAGATACTGCTTCATCTTCAAAATACTTATAATAATTAATTTCACTAATCAACAGAGCTAATGAATATGGGCCTAGAGATGTAGTTCCTAAATTCTTATTTCAAATTAAAATAAGCCTCATGAAGGTCAATAGTTTTACTACTTGGAGACACAGAGTTTAGATGACCTTATAAAATGTCAGTTTTAAAAAAAATCATTTACTTGTAAATTTAATGTAGAATCTCATGCATTCATTTAATCAGAACATAATTCAGTATTCTTTCCAGAATCTACTTACCAATGTTCCACTATCAGTCAATGCACATAAAACAATGTCCTAAGTGGTGGTGATCATACAATTACTCTATTGAGTAAGGATGGTCTTGTGGTTAAGTCACTTGACTAGACCTTCAGATATCTTGATTCAAATCCCAGATCTACTTCCTGTATGACTATGGGAAAGACATTTAATTTCTCTTTTCTTCGGTTCCCCATCTGTAAAAATAAGGGCAATAATACTTCCTTTCTACCACCCTTTGTTTGTCTTGTCTATTTAGAAACTTTTTGAGGCAGTGATTGTCTTTTTCTATGTCTGAATAGTGCCTATAGACACTACGGTAATATGAATTATAGTAATGTAATAATAAAGTATTGACCACATGCAAACTAGACCCCTCCCTCCCTTCTCCCAGCTAGTGAAATACTGCAGGGGCTGTCTTGATGCTCTCCTGGAAGACATTGTTAATGATTCTTCCAGAGGAAAAGTTCCCATCAGCACTCATAAAAACTTTAGTCAGATCTCTGCTCAAAAAGTCTGTTCTGGACACAAGGATCCTGGCCAACTACTGCCTGGTTGAGATCATTTCTGGGAAAGATAAATGAGAAGTTGTTGGCATCATCACAAACAGCTAACAACTCACCTACCTGGACCTGGACATCACCTAGTTAGGTTTCAGACCAGGTCATGACATAGAAAAAATGTTAATTGTAATGGTCAGAGATCTCCTTAGGCCAATGGATTGAGGCCAGATGTCTGATGACTCAAGGTTTTGGTGGCCTTTGAGATCATTGAGCATGTGAAATTACTGACACTGCTGCATGACCTGGCTTAGAAAGATGGAATTGTCTTAGACTGGTTCCACTCACTCCTTTCCAATTGTTCCCAGATGGTGAAGGATGACTGTTCTTTCTTCCAGCTGTATGGTCCTTTGCGGAGCTCAATACTAATCATCTCTTCTGTTCAACATTTATATAAAGGCACTGAAATTATTATGACCCAGTGTCATCAGTACACCAGCGACAGACCGTTCTGCTTTGTTTTATCTTTTGATCTTGGAACTACTGTCCCCACACTCTGTCAGTGTCTGGCTGGCACATATTAGGAGATGGATGAGAGCCAGCTTGATGCAGCTCAAACCAGACAACATAGGGGTGATACTAATTGGTGGGAAAAGCACTCTAAAGAGCTGGTGAAATGTTAATGCTGATCTATAGCCATCTGTCCAGCCATTAACAATGTACTCTGCACTTAAGGGGTTTTCACTAAAACATCAATGTCCAACCTGTATTAAGAAGAAAATTTGGACACAAGATCCTCAAAGTTCTTTCCCAATCAGTATCACTTCCATCTTGTTTTATATTGAAAATATGTTCCCTGAGCCATGCCCCAGGATTTTAAAACTGGTAATAAATAATAATGTAACAAAAATGATTTCCCCCTCAAGCATTTTGATGTTGGGATTTATTTTTTTAGAGCTCAGAACTCAAAGCACTGTCACTGTGCAGACTTCACAAGAGATTGTCAAAGGATGCGGCAAAAGACATTTTATCTAGTTAATTTTAATTTGGAAAGAGTACAAAAAATGAAACCCAATATAAAGTTAAATATTTCAACATACGACAACCCAAAGTTTTCCTGTATATTGCTTACTAGAAATTTGCAGTCTTACAATTTAAAGTCCACCAAGTTGCCTAAAGCTGGAGAAAGGATCGAAAGGGCAAAAAAGTTGTCTCCAACTCCAGTCCTGCTTCCAGGAGAGGAGGAGGGCAATCTAGCCATGAATTGCTGAGATACCCCCAACCACTTGTTTGTCATGTGCATGCTTACATTTGGTTCTTGTTTGGACTTTTTGTGTGGTAACCCCCCTCCCCCCCTGCCTTTGAGATGTGACACAATTGCAGTACCATCGCTGTGTCCATGCAGGATAATAATAGTATTAGGAGTGCAATGTCTTTACAGTAGATTACTTTGTGATCTGGAGGCACCAAGGTGTCAATTGCCCCATGCTGGCAGAGAAACCAGGGACTGGTGGTCTCCTCAAACTGACACAAGGGCCCAGATCCTCAAAACCTAAATAGTTCTGAGGCCAATGTGACTGGCAGGAAATCGCAAACAATGGTTCGGTGAGCCAACGCACAAAAAGCAAAATCCTCTATCAGCAGAGGAGGAGAAGCGCATCTACACGGGATGGGGTTTGCATGTACACCTCCCCCAATTAGTCAGACTTAAGCAAGGGTGAGAAACAACAGACACGGGGCACCCAGTGCAACGAACGTTTGGTGTGTCCCCTCATGAGGCTGGCCCACGCCATCGCTAAAGTAGGGGACTAGGAGCTGCAGCAGCCAGGATAGATAGAATAGGGTGACCAGAGAGCAAGGCTGAAAAATCGGGACAGGGGGTGGCTGGTAACAGGAGGAGCCTATACAAGAAAAAATCCCGAATATCGGGACTGTCCCTATAAAAACAGGACATCTGGTTACCCTACCCCAGAGCATCGGACAGACTCGAGTGCAGTCACATGGACCCCTCTGGCCGCACGGGACCCTGCGCTAACTAACTGTGAGAGGCTTACAGGCAGCAACAGTGGGAGGGCCAGAGCACAACGCCTAGTGGCCGCAGCTATTCACCCGATCCCGGCGGAACGGAAGCCCAGTCAGTGCACGTGGCCGGGCGGGGAGGAGCGACCAGCGGAGCCGCCGGTAGCTGCAGTATGGCGCCCCCGTCCCCGGTCGCCAACCCCCGAGTCTTCTTCGATGTGGACATCGGAGGCGAACGCGGTGGGTGAGGAACGGGCAGGTCCCCGGGCAGGGAGGGCGCGAGAGGGGCGGCGATGATGGGACGCTGCCCTGGAGAGCGGGCGCGAGAGCCCGGGGACGGAACGTCGGCGGCCGCGGCGGCGGCAGGTTCGCGGCGGGCAGCCCCGCTGCAAGCCCGCGGGGCCAGTCGGTGCAGCGCGCCGCCTCCCCCGGAGGGCGGGGTAGAGGGGCAGGGGCAGCAGCCGCGGCTCCCGCGCGCCTTGCCCAGGGACCCGGATGGCTCCTGTGCAGCCCCCGCCCCAAGCTGCTTTGTGTTTGTAGCGCGTCGGGCTGGGAGTCCCGGCACGGAGCGGAGGGGGCTGGTCCCGCCAGCCTGGCGGGGGCTCCTGCGGGCAGCCCCCTCGCACCCGAGAAGGGATTTGTGGCGGTCAGGGCGCAGCCTGCCTGCTGGCGTCGCGGGGTCTGCGTGCACTTGCCCCGCCCTGTGCAGCCCCTGAGCGCTGCCAGCCCGGTGCGCGGGGCCGACACTGCTCCTGGGACAGCCCCGAGGGCCTCGAAATGTTCTGCTACGTGTGGTGCCCTGTCTGGGGACATGGCTACACTACAGTCCTAAGTAAGGTTGACTTACAGCCCTGCAGTAATTATTGTGGTGGCTGATGGCCACGTTACTCTCCTTCTGTCCTTGGCGTGCGGCCTCACCAGGAGCGCTTCCAGTGACTGATGGGGGGCTGAGAGCCAGGGCTTTCAGCTACCCGCATGGAGCCCAGCTGCTACTCCTCCACCCCCCAGGGGCTTCTCACTTTCAGGTGCCCAGCCTAGAGCTGAGACCCAGCAGCAGTCCAGCTGGGGAGCCAGGAGCCTGCTTACTTGTCAGTTTCAGGGCTCCCAGAACCCTGGATTGGAGAAGACAGCCAACCAGGGCCAACGAGGGGGAGCAGCCAGTACAAATGACTGGAGCCCGGCCGTCGGGAAGGGGGCCTGGGGCCCGACTTCCCCAGCTTTGTCGGCCCTGTTTAGCCAGTCTGCCTTTGCTGAGGGGGCTGAAATTTTTTTTTTCCACCGGGACCAAACCTGCTCTCGGCGGCCCTGCAGCCAATGTAAGGAATGCAGTGTCTCTACACAGATAGATAGCTCATCTCAATTGATTAGACTCTGCCTGTTGGTATGCATACTTCCACCTTTTCATGTTCTCTGTATGTATAAATATCTTCTGTCTGTGTGTTCCATTCTATGCATCCGAAGAAGTGAGCTGTAGCTCACGAAAGCTCATGCTGAAATAAATTTGTTAGTCTTTAAGGTGCCACAAGTACTCCTGTTTTTTTTTCTACACAGATACTGTGTCTCCCTAACTACAGTATACCAACCTAAGCCTCTTGTGGAGGTGTTGGTTTAGTTACTGTAGTAGGGCACTTACAGCAGGGGGAGGAAGCCTGTAGTGTAGACGCTGACATAGTTAGGCCAGCATAAGCTGCCTATGTTGACCTAACTCTATAGTGTAGACCAAGCCTGGGCCACACAGGCAGCCAATCAGCATTTTTGTTCTATACAGCTCTGAGTTAAACACACTGAATCCAGCAGCTTGCCAGCCGTGATCACAGACTGTACCAGACTTGGCTGATGTGACCCCTCCCCCACGCCTCCAGTCCTGAACTTTCCCAAACCCTGGTGCTCTGTAACATTGAGAGGAATACAGCAATCTGTTTGCTCCTTTAAAGAGACAAATTCCACCAGCTTGCTATGTTCGCTGGTGTTAACATTCACTTTCATTTAAACACTGTGCTGTTGGTTTAGATTAACAGTAAAGCATGTTTATTAACAAAAGAAGATAGGCTTTTAAGTGAGTTCAAGAATAAAAGTTAGAAATGGTTACAAACAAATAAAAGTGAAAACACACATCTAAATGTCTAAAACATAATTTAGCAAGGTACAGGCTTTGTTCAAGCAGGTACCTCATCTATAATGAGATTCTAGAGACTTCAGTACCCGCCTTGGTTGAAGGACCTCTCTCTCCCAGCTTCCAAGAGCTCTGCTCCCATGAGTCTGTCTAATGATGGACACAAAGATGGTTTCTGTCCTTGCTTATATCTTCCAGAGTTAAATAACTTTGCCTCCTGCTCTTTTTTTTTTTTGTTTTCATTCTATGATCTTTCCATTTCATTGCTGATATCTATGTAAATAGGGCTTCCATTGTTTGGATTCTTTCATACTTAATTTACATAGGAGACAGGTAAATAGCTTCCTTTTCTCCTCTCTGGGATTGAACCTGTCTCCGTTTGTCCACAGATATCAAAGCATAATATCATTAAGTATACATACTCCCTCATATAATGTTAATATATACATTTTACAGTGATATTAATCAGCAGAGTGTCATTAGCTTTCAGAAAAGAGCTCACTCTAAATACTCCTATAGTACAGTTATATTGTGTATAATCAGCTCATTCACTTAAGATTCAGACTCCCTGTCTTTATAGACCAGTAAACCTTTGAAATGGATTCTTCTGAGGATATGAGGGTTATCCCTCAAAGCAAAGTTTATTCAAGCTGTGAGGAAAAGTGCATGACATCTGGTGGTAAAGGAAGATCCACACTCTTTCTTCCTATGCTGGTGTCTATTAAAATGCAAATTGCTCTCTTTCCTACAATCTTGCTACCCCCCCATCCCCACCCCTTGTTAATTTGATGACCCTGTTTATTGTTTGGGTAATTGGTAAACCCCATTCCTTTGTTTAGGATAAACCTATTTTAAAATCTCCCCTGACATGCCTGATAAACACACTGCAGTCATAACTCCAGCATATATCCATAACTCTTAATACACACCGTGTACATACATCATGCAAAAATATTAATGATCAGTGAGTTATCTTTCAAATGATACCTCACTAGGCATATTTTGTACAAACATTATAATAGTGTATTCAATGTGAATAGAGAGAGGGGTGCTTAACTTAGGGCTACACCATCAGAACCCAGAGAAACAGACCCATGCACCTGGCTTCACAGGCTGACGATGAATTTGGGCATAAATTGAGAGAGCAAATTATTGGGGATTTACCACCATAATAGAAGTCCTTGCTATGACCGTAAAGACACACAATGTGACGTGTCTGCTACCCTAAAGAGTTCACAGTGTACAGACCTGACTCCACAAACACCAATCGAAAGGCACAAGGTGCTACGTGAACATCACACTTAAATCAGGGGCTGGCTGAAATACCACCCAGTCTTGGTCATACACTGTAGCATGCACAATTGTTTTAACTTTGGATATGTGCCCCAGAGGGACTACTAGTGTCAACGTGCCATGTTCCATCTTGTTTAGAGTGATCTTCTCAGCTGGATAAAGTCTAGTAGCCCCTGATTCAAAACTTCATGTCCCTTTATTGACTTTTTTTTTTAAGTGCCATGGCACAGTCATAGCAAAACAGGACATAAGTTGGCTGCTGCTGCAAAAAAGAGAAGTTGCTGCTAGATGGAGGAATAAGTCGTATAGTTGGAGGTAGCAGGGAATGGTTCTTCATAGGTATTTTTGCCTCCAAATGCATGTTAGTCGATGGTCTCTTGAGATCATGGGTGTCACTGAAGTAGAACTTTCAAAAGCTACCTCCAACTTGTGTAAAACAAACAACAAAACACACAAACAAACAAACACAACAACAAAACCAACCAACAAACAAACTCCTCTTTGGAAAATTTAGCTTTTCAAGATTTAGGTAAAGATAGATATTTCCATCTTATCAGAATTTCATGTATGATTTATTTAATGGTAATATTGAGAATAAAAGGTAAAAGTAAGCAATTATTTAATAAATGCTAAAACCAATTTACTGAATTACAGTTTCAAACATTATTAGATTTAATGTTCATATATTTAGCTTTCATACACAAAATTAAGTTAAGAATTGCCTTATTTCTAATTGACTGTCAGATTGATGAGAAAACATCAGCACCACTGACAGTTAACAGCTGCTTGGAGTGGAATCATTGTAAGAAGGCAGTTTGTGAAATTAGATTAATGCTTTATGGATTTGTTTACCAGTTGAGGTTTCATTTTTAAGTAAAAACATTTGTAGCATCTAACAGTAGATGTGTTTTAAAGGGAAACTGTAGTTCCACTAAGTGATTGTCCACATACATAAAAGTGTTATTGCATATAAATTTCTATGGGATTGAAGTCTAAGTATGGAGTTTAGGGCTGGTCAAAAACATTCCATTTATACTATTTTTCAGTGGAAAGGGGTTTGAATTTCCCCCCCCCACAAAAAGTGTTCACTTTCTGTGGAAGATTTTGTTTAAAAAAAAAAAAGAGTGGCTGAAAAAAACCCTCTATGGCCACCCTGGTTTTAAGCCAAAATATTTCGGTTTTGATATTTCAGCAAAAGTAGTTATCTTCCATAGAAAATGACAATGAAAAAGAAAAAGCAGTCGAAATTTTCCATGGAAGCAAAACTCTATTTTCCCAACCAGTTCTAACAAGAATACATGCTGCACAAATGTGGTGCACTTTTAAGTCTACGTGAGTCCTGTGAGTATGTCCAAGGGCAGAATTTGACTCATATAATATACGTGTGGATTGTTTTCAAATAGTTTTTAGACACTTCTGTCATTGTCTCCCCCTTAACCAGTTCATGGTGCTGGTTTTTCACTGACTGTATCTATGGTAACAAACATTGTAACTCTAATTCATTAGCTCCACCCATGGTAGCTGTAGGAGGGATATAGAAAATTGTATATTTTAAGAATTAGGTTAGTTTAACAATGGCTTAAATACTGTTGATTCAGTCATTAATTCCCCCTCCCCTCCGCCCCTCTCCCACACTTACAGAACTGCCATATAAACATGTTTGTTTTGAGATGCTGGGCTCTTCCATGTGTTTTTCAGGATTTGACTGAAATGTGTGTTCGTTCTCTCTCTCTCTCTCTCTCTCATATTCCAGTTGGTCGAATTGTCTTAGAATTGTTTGCAGATGTTGTGCCCAAAACTGCTGAAAATTTCCGTGCACTATGTACAGGAGAAAAAGGGATAGGGCCTACCACTGGAAAGCCTCTTCATTATAAAGGATGCCCTTTCCATAGAAGTAAGTTTGAATCATCTTTATTTTGTTGTTATTTTTCCATTTTCTATTTAAGTTGCATAATATTAGCAGTTGACTTCAAGTATTTTGAAACCAGTTTGATTTCAATATTGAGGTGGTAGGGATGTGTGTGGATTTCTAACTGTGATCAATACTTAAGTTATGGGCTGATCTGGCTTTCATGGAACTCAGGGAGAGTTTTCTTGGACTTTCAGTATTTAAATCCTTTTGAATTAGAGATTCAGAAAGGAAGAAAAGAAAACGCAGAGTCAAGCTACAGTAGAAATATATTAAGAGATTTAGCATAACATATGGCCTTTCATTAGATATTTGGGTTTAATACAAGTGTTTTCCGTTTAGAAAAGTAATGCTTTAGAGAATAGTAGAAATGCATTATTTATCCCTCTTTATTTTATCTTCTGTTTACCTTGACCATGTTTTTGTAGAGAGTGTATCAATAGTTAGTAGTAGGCTTGCTCTAATGGCAGTAGTACATTAGACTGTGGGAGTCTTTCCACTGACTTCATTTGGCTTTGGGTAAGGTCCAGTATGAGCAAGGGATTTTCTTTGCTGCTGTTTACTAGTGTTTTTCTCCACAACAGCTGGTGGTGGAGGTTATTAGGAAAGACTGTCATTTGTGGACTGAATCCTGGTTTTGTGTGTACATGTTATGCTTTACCAGAACCTCGCACAGTCTGTGCTGTAGGCTTCCTAATATGAAACTGCATTGTAATAAATATAAAATCATTAGTTAATGTGAACATTTTTTTTTTATATTTCAGCTTGCTCTGTTGTAATTGTGGACTTTTTTTCAGATGTTGAGGAGATAGACTATTAAAGCTTTGAAAAATACATTTCTCTAAAACAATCATCATACTCAGGGACATAATTTTTTTGAAGTTATTAATACATTTTAGTTTTTAACTGTAATCCAAAAATCTCAAAGTGCTTTATGAAAATGAGATAATAGTTCTTTACTCATGTTACACATGGAGAAATTGGGGCTCAGGGAAGTCAAATAGCTCACACAAAGTCACATAATAATTGACAATCTGGAATAGAAACTAGGCCTTCTGACCCCCTGTTCTTTCACTTAGGTGATGCTGTTTGACATTTGCAGATATAAATGAATCATTTAACAAAATATTTTACTGAGAGTGATAAATAGCTTAAGTGGTTTTCCCATTGAGGTGTGAGAGTCAAGTGTTGTTCAAAAAACTGAAAATGGATAATTCGATGGAATCTGATAACTAAGAAGTATTGTTCACTTTTTTTTGGGTATAACTGACTCGCCTGACTGTTTTGCTGATCATGATTCCCTCTTTACATTACCCTCAAGATTACACTTCTGTTGACCTTCTTTCTCTTGCATAAAATAATTGTAAAAATACGTAGGCTATAGATGCAAGTTATCATCAAACGGTGCTATATACTAAGGATATATGGCTAATTTCTGGTATTGCACAATTATGTGCCCAGTGAGAAATTTGATTGAGCGTTAGCCATTTTGCTTTTGCTATATTAAGCCACAAGAAGTCATGAATTTCTGGTTGCAATTATGAAAGTGTGTAGGGGATTCAAATAATAAAGGAATTAAGGCTCATGTTGAAGAAGTGGGGTTGGTCTTCACCCTTGAATGTAATCCTGCTTAATGTTCTTCCTGCTTTGACACCATCTCTTATGACTCATTTTCTACTTAATAGTTATTAAGAAATTCATGATCCAGGGTGGAGACTTCTCAAATCAGAATGGCACAGGTGGAGAAAGTATATATGGAGAAAAATTCGAAGATGAAAACTTTCATTATAAGGTAAAGTAGTTACAAATGCTAAATGGAATCAGTTTTTGAAATTAGGTTGGTTTGGTTCTTATTATTCCAGTGGAATCTTAGTACACTTATTACGATCCATGATGATGTCGGTCTATGAGGAGGTGAAAAAAGTACTAGTAGCTTTACCTGTAAAATATTTCAGCTTTAGGGAAAAGACTATCACTCCTACAAAACAAGGGCAGCAGCACTTTATAGTTTTAAAAATCATAAACAGAATGACATCATTAAATTGTGCATTTGTGTACCTTGGCTGAAGGAGAGGAAATATTCCCTGATAAAATTATTACATTGACTATCAGAGGAACTTTATTTCTGGAGCAAAGTTTCATATACAGTGGTTTAGAATTAAATAAATCCTATAGGTTTTGTTATCATATATTTGTGATTTAAAACAAGGGGTTTCTCACATTTAATCTTGTAAATTCAGAAGGAGGAATCTGCGGCATCACATCTTTTTCCATTTTTTGGTAAATACTGGAGTCATGTTGTCTTTGCAAAATCCAGCAGAAGCAAAATTTGGGCAGGTTGGGAGAAAGTATTTACTTCCATGCAAATATTTTCCATAACAGGAAAAGAAACATTAATAAAGGCCATCTTACAGTCATGATTTTGCACTCCTAAGGTTGCATTAGTTGGAAAGTCTTGCTGTAAACAAAATATGTAGTGTGTCAGTGTGGATTCCATTATAGGTGCACATGCAGCTCATGCATGCAAGATGAGATTTTATTTTAAATAAAAGTGTCCATGGGGGCCATGCTTGCACCCAGTGCCGCATTGTGCTCCTGTGCGAGAACCAGGGCTTTGGAGCGGAGCCCAGAGCAGTGGAGCTGCAGGTTTCCGCCTGGGGCTGGGGTGGAGCCGGGACAAGCCCTGGTGAGAACATAAAGGGTAGAGTCACCATGACCCTCACTCAACTCCTTCTTACTGCGTGTGACAAAGAGATGGAAACTAGCAAGTATCTACCCCACTACTCCTGAGCTTCAAACTTTTTGGTGAAGAAAAAGAGAAGAAAAGACCCATCTATGCCTCTCCGTACAGCAGGGCTCGGCACCCTGAACCTACTGTTCTGTTGGATTCCAAATCATCCAGGTTTAAACTCTTCCTGGCCTGTGACAGACTTATCTTGCTGGTCAAAGGACATAGTCAATATCTGTTCTGTTTGAGGGGAAAGTCGCATCCCCAGTAAGTATATGTCATGCTAATTTTTCTCCTCAAGGACCTGCAAGTTGAGGGATGTACAGCTGAAACTGCAACTACTTGAGCAATTGATATATGGAGCCTACCATAGTTCCAAAGAATGGTTAGGTTCATCTTCAGTGAGAGCTCCATTGAGTAGACACCACTCCACAGCATCAAGCAGCGACAGGAAAGAAAACCTAGTCTAAAACTGTGCCAACCGTATTGGCATTAGTCTCATTGACACAGATGACACACCAATAACTTTGTTGGCACTGGGGCTGGTTGACTCAGCACTGCCAAATAGAAGAGTTTCTCAATATGGGCAACATCAGTCTTGATACCAGAGATCCATGGTATTTACCACACCTCAGATAAGCCAGTCTTTCACACAGCTCTTTTAAAATCCACCTTAGTGATTTCAACTTGTCGCCTGGTGATGCAGTCATGCTCTGTCTTCTCTCATCCCATGGTATCAGTTCCTTAAAGGGCTACTAGGCAATTCCCCACCAATCAGAGGATGCATTTGTGCCATTTGAGCATCTGTCAGTATTCTTCCCTATGTTACCTCACTCTGAAGATGATCTTCCTAGTTGCTATCACTTGAGCCAGAAAAGTGAGTGGTGCTTCAGGCTGAATCTCCCTATATAACATTCCATTGGGACATGGTGGTGCCAAAACCTCATCTGAAATTCATCCTTAAGGTAGTCTCAGAACTTCATCTGAATCAATTCTATCAAGCTGCTTGTCGTCTTCCTGAAACCACATTTGGCACCAGCTGAAAAGAAATTGCACACACTGGATATGTCCAGGACTTTGCTTTTTTCACTGACAGGACCAAAACATTCAGACATTCCCCTCCTGGTATGTTTCTTTTTAGAGCTGTTCCAAAGGTCAAGCCATTTCATCACAAGATATTAAAATGGATTACGCAGTGCATTTCTTTGTATTACCAGTCAGCTGTTTTATCTCTCCCACCAAACATCCAAATTCACTCCATCAGAACTCGTGACATCATCTGCCTATTTCAGAAGTGTGCCAGTATCAGAGATCTACAAGGCAGCAGCACGGACCTTTGTCAAACACTGTGCTTTGAACTTAGCTACTAGGTCAGTTGTCAAGTTTGGGACGACAGTCAGTATTCTACTGAGGCAGCTGAAACTCTTCATTTCCACCATCCTGAAGGGATACTGCTTGCTAGCCACCTACTGTTGGATCCACACTGACACATACTCTAAGAAGAAAGAATTGGGTACTTACCCTACAGTAACTGTGGTTCTTTGAGGATGTTCTTTTGAGATCATTGTGGATCCCATGACATGCTTCTCCATCCCTGCTTTCCAGAGTCCTCATCTACCATGGGCTTAAAAGTATGAGGGACTTGAGGGAGGGTGGCGACTGTCCAATCCTTTTTGCCCTCATACTAGAGCACAAGGAGCCACAAGTCGCATGTATAACTTTGCCAGACAATGCTATAAAAATCAGTCTTGCATACATGAAGTGCACATGCACCTACTGTGAGATCCAGAGTGACTATGACTTCTTGAAGAAGCACGGCTTCTGTAGGGTAAGCAACCATTCTTGTGTAGAAGACTTGAGCAAAGGCTATGTCGCAGTCTATATTTCCAATATACATGAAACTTTTTGGCTGTCATTTAGAAAAAAGTATTAAAGAGAGAAAATCTGGATGGTGAAGCAAAATAATCCATGTGCTTACTTACAAGGAGGCAAAAGAATTGTAGGGGGAAAGTGTGTGATTATACAGCAATACGTTTTTTAAAGTACAAGACCTCAGTCCTGCAAACTGCATTCAAGTAACTCCGTTCCTGTGAATAGATGCATTAAAGTTAATGAGACTGACTTACTCATGTAAGATAAGTAATGCACAAGTGTTTGCTGGATAGGGTTTAAGAAAGTATTTAACAATTTCATCTTAATTGCATTATTACTGAGTCAGTTACTGTATCTTGTTTTTTAAATGGAGCACAGTGAGCTGGTTGTAATGTCAGGAGATTGTATTAGGCAGCATCAGATCAGGCACCCCTCAACTGATTTCTCCAGTTTTGGTGTTTAGACAGCATGGAGCTGCATGATGCAGTTAAACAGCCAATGCAACATTTCTTGTTAACTGATTGGGTAGTATCAAGTGCCAAATCACTAATCTTGCTAGCAACCAACTATAGGAAATACAATAAAGACAACTGTCCTCTGATGTCAGAGAAGATGAATCCAGTTGCAAATTATGTGTGGCCCTCAGGCCCCTTGCAGGTTGTCAGCGTGTGCTTCTTATTTGGGGTACACTGGGTTCCTGGTAGTATATCGTAGTAACCTTGTAGAATAATCAGATCTTACTTATATTTGCTTTGATGGTGTTTTCTCATACAGCATGATCAGGCAGGGCTGCTGAGCATGGCAAATGCAGGACCCAATACAAATGGCTCTCAGTTCTTTATTACAACGGTGCCAACCCCTCACCTGGATGGGAAACATGTGGTGTTCGGCCGGGTGATCAAAGGAATGGGTGTTGCTAAAATATTAGAAAATGTTGAAGTGAATGGAGAAAAACCTGCACAGGTAAGATCAGGACATCTCAGAGGATACTTGTTCCATTATGTGGTGCCTTCTGTGAGAATTAATTTTAGTTGTGTTTTTCAGTACGATTCAAAATTGGTTTGCTTTTGTTAGATCAAAACTAGAAAAAAGTACAGCTTTTACTGAGCTTTGTTTCACAGAACACTTAACATTTTCAGATTAGCTTTTATCTTCCATTGTAAAAATGATTTCCAGACTAAAAGTCACAGGATTGGTAAAGCCTTTTACTAATCCTAAATAAAATATTTATATCAAAGAAAGTATTAAAAACTGGAAAAGGGGAAAAAGTTACAGTATCTTGTAGTTAATAATTCTTAATACTCTACATGTGTAAAACTCTTACAAATGTTAACTAGTAATTACTAATCAGTTTTCACACCACCTTTAGAAATGAGGGAGGAAGGTAAAGTCTCTGCACCTTGAAGGTATGAGAAACTGAAACCTGTATAAATGAAGTTCTGACTTGCCGAAAGTTGCAGAAGGAGTTCATGTTGCAGCTGAGTAGACATATGGAGTTCTTGGCTCCCATTCTGTGTTTAGGAGACGTGTGTGTGGGGGCACTAATGGTCTAACAGCATTGAGCAAACAGTATAATTAGTACATTTAACACGGCTATGTTAGGGGGTTATGCCTCTTCGTCAAATGTAAAATATGACCAATTATTTTTCATCATCTATATCTCCTCCATAATATCTGAATTTTCCCTTGTTGTTGGAAAGGAAAGCATTTATTTTGCTACCAACCTAAAAATACACATTTTTCTTTTTCATATGTGGTAGCCTAGATGAGCAATGCAGTCATTCCTAGTGTAATGGCTTCTTGTGGTGTGATCCTGCTAGATTTTTACAACTAAGTGGTCTTAGGCTTGGTTGGTGCTTCCAAGAAACATAGAGCAGCAGCAGAAAGTGGTAGTGTGTGTGTCACCCTTTCACATAATGACCGTGTCTTCTTCACTGCTATAATAGATGGGTTTTTTTTACCTCAGTAACTAACATGCATGAGCTATCCTGAGGTAAAAACACAGTGAAAACTAGGCACTTCAGTCTTACTATGGGGTAAATAGCCCTATGCTCCTTCCAGCAGTTGAACTTGATGAGTTTACCTTGCAGTAAAACTGAAAATGAAGCTGATGAGTTTCGTAAGGATAGTTAGAAGCAGCTGAAGTAGGCCTCTGAAATCTGTAGTTTGGGAGTGACAGGAGGACACTTTCACTGATCTTTTGGAAATACACAAGAACTAAAGCTTTCTGATTAGTGAATGGCAACATTGCATATTGTACGCCTCCTGTTTTTTACAGTTGTGCATTATTGCAGAATGTGGAGAGCTGAAGGAAGGTGATAACTGGGGAATCTCCCCAATGGATGGCTCTGCAGATACTCACCCAGATTTCCCTGAAGATTCAGATGTAGATTTAAAAGATGTAAGTGGTTTTTCTTTGAAGACAATTATTTTTCCTGTGCAACGATGACATTTACATAACCTGAGATATATGGTGGTTGTTGTCAGGTTCACCAGACCTCAGTTTATTTTTAAGAAGTCTGTTAGGGCAAGTTAGATGTAATGATGGGGAATTTTGTGATGCTTTTTTAGCTGCTCTTTTTAATGCTAATTCTGATTTATTTTTCCAGTGCATATAAGGCTAAGAATAAAACCTTCCACTTAGATGGTTTTTTTTTCGATTCTTCCTTTATTTCTCAGTTCTTCATTGTGGTGCTGTAGTGACAAGTTTCCAGAGCGCATAATTTATATAGGATTTCATAGTATTAATACTCTGGAAATTATTTAACGGTTTATTTAGTTGCTTTCTGTGACGCAGTAGGGAGCGGGCTGGATTGACCTGGGAATGTCGTTTGGTTTTGCTGGAACTGTCTGCATGGGGGATGGGAGAGCAGGGGGTGACTTTAGGTGAGGGACTGTACCTGAGCCTGTTACCTGAGCCAGGAAAGGGGTGAGGTGAGGCGACACCTTTGCCCGGGAAACTGGACAAAAGGAGATGGGGAGGAAAGGAGGATTTTTTGGTTTCAGTTTTGGCCTGGCTGGGAAGAGGCAAGGAACCCCAGGTCTGGGGTCTAAGATCCTTGCCCCCCAGAGGGACCTGGCAGAGGGGTCCTGGTTGTACCTAGAAGCCCTGCTTGGGACTGTGTTCCTGTCGTCTAATAAACCTTCTGTTTTACTGTCTGGCTGAGAGTCACGGTGAATCGCAGGAAGTGCGGGGGGGGGGGGGGGAGGGCCCTGACTCCCCCACACTCTGTGACACTTTCCATAGTTAGAAAATCATCTCATTACCACACTTTTCACCCACAAAGCAATTTCTAGGCATGCCCTGTGTAGGCAGACAACACTGTCATTGTATTTGGCAGGATAGGCAGATATCTGCCACATGTATAGTTTTATTGGGTCAGTGCTGCAGTGACTGAACGGAAATACTTTTTTGAAACTGAATTTTTAGAAGTCTCTATATTTTGCTGGGACATTGGAGTAGGCTGTGGCATATAAATGTCCATGGCTGTGGTAAAGACAGTACTAACTGCAGTTTGTTAAATTACCGATACAGAGACAGTTGTTGACACTTGAAAGCCTTGTACCTTCTAAGCTGAAGCTGGAGTGATGGATTTAGAACAGACAGGCAGTTAACTATCAGCTTTACTTTGAGTCTAGAAGTGGTTTGAGGGAAGGACAGAAGTGTGTTAGTAGTTGATTGTTGGTTGGAGAGCCTATGCAGATCAAGTATCTGTTCCTTTTGAACTGTGGGAAACAAAAGACACAATACTTTTGGGAATAAGAAGTTCTTGGTTATATACCTGCATCACTAACAAATCTCTGATTTTTTTTTTTTTTTTTTATGGATACAGCCAAAGCTTCTGTTTACCTGATCCTGGATTAAGGAGGAATGAATGTTCATTCATGTAACTGCGTTTAAGGGCAAACAATTAAATTAGTGATCGCATGTTCTCTATTGCTGTTACGTTTTGTTCTCTTAAGGTCCGTCCCCCTGATCCTAGAGGATAGGTCCACCAATAGCTATTATACAAGATTGTCGAGGATGCAATCCCATGCCCTAGATGTCCCTAAACCCCTAACTGCTAGAAGCTGGGACTGGACAACGGGGGATTGATCGCTCAATAATTGCCTTGTTCTGTTCATTCCCTCTGAAGCATCTGGTGCTGGCCACTGTCAGACGACAGAGCAATGTTTCATCCAGCCCAGTATCCTGACCCAGCATGGCCATTCTTATGATCTTACCCTCATGTACAACTCCATGAGAGTTTCATACCATTGATCAAGGAGAATGTGTTGCCCATAGAATATTGTAGCAGTTTGAATATAGTTTTCTTTCAAAACTTGGAATAGTTGAGTGTGTTGGTGCATTTTGGCAATCTTTGAAAGAGAGTAGACTTGGGATTCTACTGTTAAATATTAAGTAGTCCAAAGACTTGTTGCAGCTTGGTATAAATAACATAATTTAATACTTACATTTTATAGGATTTTTTTCTCGTCTTCTCAATAGGTTGACAAGATTGTGTCCATAGCAGAAGACATAAAGAATATAGGAAATACTTTCTTCAAATCACAGAACTGGGCAATGGCAACTAAAAAGTACACTAAGGGCTTAAGGTAAGGGTTCCTGCTATTGTAAGTCAAACAGTTGTTCCCTCCTCCCCCCCTTTTGGATTGGAAAATGAATGTGAGTTTTTTTTTTTAGTTGCTCGTTTAAAAATGAGCACATGCTGCACAAATGGGTCATCCATGCACACCTTGGATGTGTTTTGAAACACCAAAAGCAAGGTCAGAAAGAATTGCTTTGTGTATTAATTGCTTATTAATTCCTGTCCTGCGCTCATTTTCACTTGGAAACACAACATTTTGTTAGATACTTTTTTGCTTTTTAAAAATGTAAAATTTCATTTAGTTAGAAATCAGAAAAACTTTCAGTAAGAAACTTAGAGGACTGAATGGTTCAGGACACGTGACACCTTCCACCTCTAGGTCACTGGTATGAATTTGGTACAGATTTATAGTGACCAATAACCATTCTTGGTTGCTGTTCCAACAGTTTTTTCTCCTCCCCCAGAGTCTCTGCAGTGTTTGCCAATGTCTCTCTACAACTTCAAATTTGGCCCTCACCTTCAAAGCCCTGAACAGCTCTCTGCACTTGATTGTGTAATCTCTATACTCCTTGTCATGCCTGCATGCTCCTGCCTGTCTCTCTTACGCAACTCTTCACCTTTTCTTTAATGCCATCCAAAGTTGTTTGGAATGTTGTCCTTGATCCTTGTGCCCAGGCAACCTTAGTCTCTTTCAAATCTTTCTGCTAGAGTGGCTTTCAGATGCCATTCCTACATTGACCTCTTCACCTGCATTCTTACTGATCATTGCTCACCAGACTTTGAATATAGTAACTTAAAATGCCACTGTCAAGTTAAATTACGCCTGACTTTTAACTTATTAAAGAGCTAAAATTAGTTAAGTAAAAGAGATGAGGATGAAAATCAGTTTTTGTGTGTGTGTGTGCATTTGATAATATTGCATATAGTCAGGTTTCAGAGTGGTAGCCGTGTTAGTCTGTATCAGCAAAAACAACGAGGAGTCCCCGTGGCACCTTAGAGACTAACAAATTTATTTGGGTATAAGCTTTTGTAGGCTAAAACCCACTTCATCAGATGCATGGAGTGGAAAATACAGCAGGCAGGTATAAAAACACAGCACATTATACCTGCCTAGTCAGTTTCACTACAGTGTCATTTTTTCCCTTTCTGTAGTGGTCTTTGACACAACAGGGAAGATATTTTTTAAAAAATAAGACATGATTGTAAAACTAAAAACACTGGCAGAGGCACTCAGCAGCATGTGTAGTGCTGAAAATTACTTAACTCACCTTTTGAAATTGACTCGATATCAAGCTGTTGGTGTTTTTCTAGAATTAAAAAATCCTAGCACTAAAAACAGCATTTAGAATCTAAAATGTTAAGCTTGGATACAAAACAAAAACCTACAGTCTTTTACTGTTCTCCTCATCCTTCCCTGACCTCTCTTCCCTGCCTTTATTTCTTAACTTGTCTGTTATGTCTAATAGCTGAAAACTAGCTGGAGCTGGAACCCACTAATTTGTATTTGAAATACCATGCACACCAAATAGTAGGTGTCTGTGGTAACCGTGTCACAGTTTCAAGGCTAAATGCACCTTTGAGTCCTTCCCCCTTCAATCCTCTACCCCTCAGGTGTGGCTGGCCTGCTGTCTCCATCTGCGTGGTCAGATACACCAAACCTGAGTGGCATTGTCACCCCTTATGCTATGTTGCAAAGCCCAAAGCAGGGAACCAGTCCCGATCCCACAGGACAGGTGGGCTTGCTTTCCAGCCCTGCCCCCCAACAGAGCTCTCTGCTACCCTCTTTCTGTGACTTATCTATTTTTTCCTGCATCCCTGCCATGAAACTTATGAAAAATGTCCATGACATTGCATCCGAAGAAGTGGGTATTCACCCACGAAAGCTCATGCTGCAAAACGTCTGTTAGTCTATAAGGTGCCACAGGATTCTTTGCTGCTTCTACAGAACCAGACTAACACGGCTACCCCTCTGATACATGACATAATTGTAACCCTAGACACCAGTAAAATTGCTACTTTTTAAATCGACAGGATAGGTCTCTTGAGCTAATGGAGTCAGTGATAGCAGCCATAGGCTGTCATTCTGTGAACCAGCCACTGGAGGAGGATGAGACGCATTTTGCCAGAGGTTTTCCCAGATATTTGCTGACAACAGAGGAAGGTTGAGGCTCAGGAATCTTGGGTTCCATTCCAAGTTCTGGAGAGGAGTGTCTTTTAGTGGGCAGACCCTGCTGCCCATTCCCTCCAGCCAGTCTTTGTCCCAGTCCCATCTCCTTCCTCAGCTTCTCATCCGAGTACCATTTCTTCTCTCCCAACCCATTCTTTGCCCTAGTCCCAGTCTCCTGTCCTACCCACTCCCAGTCCACGTCCCCCAGGCTCCCTCTCAAGGCGTCTCACCTCAATTTCCTCCCATCCTTCTGACTCCTTATCCTAGTCTTCCCACCCTGACTCAGGCTTCTTGCCCTCCCAGTCTCCCTGTTCATGTGATCTTCATCAGTCTGTCTTCCACCTGTCCCGCTCGCCCTGCTTAGGCATGTCATGCAAGTCTCCCCATACATCCTTCTTACCCAGCCAGATCCAGTCTTTTGCCTGGCCCCAGATCTTTTCCTTCTTGCATTCCTCTGCCCTGCGTTAGGTTGCATCCTCCTCTATGCCTGGTCAACCACAGGAGCCTGGAGAGACTCTCTCTCTGTTCACAGTTCTAGTGCCTGTTGCCACAGCGGCCAGGAGCAGCAATCACGAAACGAAGGTCCAATTCAGCTGGTGCCCTGGATTGGAGCATGCTCAGTACAGATACAATTTTCAGAGAATGTAGCTGTAAAAATTCTTATTAAAATCTCTATTGACCATATAGGAATTGAGATTTTCAGAGTTTCATAGCGTGGCCAAATTTGAATGAATTTTCATCCAAAGGCAAAAAGCATGGCCTTGACACCTGGGAGGTTTATTTCCCTCTTTCCCCAAGCCAATTTTCAAGTCTGCTCTAAAGTATTAGAGGCGCTAGAGCTATTCAGCAAAACAGTTTGAAGAATTTTGACATGGACAAAACTGTACTTTAATCTCATTTTCAGAAATAGTTGAACTTTTTCTGCAGAAACTACAAAAAAAATTCAGCCTGAGGCAGACACCTGGCATGGAAAATTTCAGCCCAGTTGAAATTTACGAAGTATAAACAGTGGAAACCTGCGCTTTATTCTGAGAACTATTGGGCAATCTGAACTATACATGGTGCTACCAACTCCACCTGTCTCACTTCCTGTCCTGAAACATTTGTGTGTTTTTGCTGGAAAATGGTGATTAGTTGAAATTAACATGTTCCATAGGAATGTGTTTGTTTCACTGACACTTTAAAACAGAACCCAGTCAGGTTTCCTGTGAAAAACCTGTCATGTTTTCTGCCCACCTTCCGGCCCACCTCTCTTGCACCGTGGCACTCACCCAAGGCTGCCCTTTGATAGCAGTGCTGCGGAGCTGTGGTTTGCAGACTCCAGCGCTCCCCACCCTGGTAGGCTGCTTGTAGGCCCGGTCTTCCAGGTTCCCTAGTAATTTCACCATTCCTTTTGCTGTCAGCAAAAAAATTTTGAACTTCGAATGTTTTCAAAAATTCAGAATTTTTCATACAAGGGAAAGCTTTTTTTGCGGCCAGCTATAGTTCCAGATGCAAAATTGGATTAATTAGTACTACAAAGATGTACATGAATATACAGTCCTTTTTGTTTACTAATTTTGGTATTAATTGGTTACTTCCTTGATATCTTTACATGTGTAGGCATTTAGGAAGTTGTGTATAAATAAGAACTGCAGGATTGGCTGTCAGAATAGTGTCAGTTTTGTCTGAAAACTTTACATGGACTAGGGTTCTTCTGCCAGACCACGTGTTTCCTCGTGTAGCGCTGCAGAAACCAAGATGAGGCATTCTAATTAAATGTTCCGAGATTTGAATATCGTCAGGGGCTTAACTGTTGGCATAGGAACATAAGAGCTTCCATACTGGATCAGACCGTGGTATGTCTTGCCCAGTATCTTGTCTGTGACAGTGACCCCTACCAGAGCTTTGGTGGGAGTATACAGAACAGGGCAATTATGGAGCGATCTACCCAGCTTCTTGGTAGTCAGAGGTTTAGGGTTGTCCCGAGCATAGGGTTGTGTCCCTGATCATTTTGGCTAATAGCCATCAATGAACTTATCCTCCATGAACGTATCCAGTTATGTCTTTGGGCATCACAACATCCCATGATAATGAGTTCCACGATTTAATTGTGTGTTGTGTGAAATGTACTTCTGCGTTTGTATTAAAACTGCTGCCTATTAATTTCAGTGGGTGACTCCGTTTTTTTGTATTGTAAGAAAGGGTAAATAATACTTTACTTTCCATGATTTTATAGACTTCTCTCTCATCTCCTTTAGTTGTCTCTCTTGTAAGGTGAACAGTCCTAATCTTTTTTGGTCTCTACATACCCTTGATCATCTTTGTTGCCCTTCCCTGAACCTTGTCAATGCCACTATTTTTTTTTTTGCTTTGAGATGGGACGACCAGGACTGGACACAGCATTCATGGTGTGGGTGCACCATGGATTTATATGGTGGTATTGTGATAGTTTCTGTCTTATTTTCTGTCCTTTTCCTTTTTGTTCTTAATTTACTGTTAGCCTTTTTGACTCTGGCTGTGTATTGAGTGGAAGTTTTCAAAGAACTATCCACAGTGACTCCAAGATCTTTCTTGGGTGGTAACAGCCAATTTAGAACCCATTGTATATGAATAGTTGGGATTATTTTTTTCAACGTGTATTACTTTGCATTTATCAGAGTTGAATTTCATCTGCCATTTTGTTTCCCAGTCACCCAGTTTTGTGAGATCTCCCTAGCTCCTTGCAGTCTACTTTGGACTTAACTATTCTTGAATAATTTTGTATCATCCTTACACTTTTGCCACTTCATTGTTCACCCCTCTTTCCAGATCATTAATGAATATGTTGAACAGAACAGGTCCCAGTACAGATCCTTTGGGGAGCCCCACTGTTCCTCTCCATTGTGAAAACTGACCATATTCCTACCATTTGTTTCCTCTCTTTCAACCAGTTACTGATCCATGAGAACATGTCCCTCTTATCCCATGGCTTCTTAATTTTCTTAAGAGCCTTTGGTGAGGGATGTTGTCAAGTGCTTTCTGAAAAGCAAGTACACTCTATTAACTGGATCAACCTTATCCATGTTTGTTGACTCCCTCCAAGAATTCTAATAGATTGAGGCATGATTTCCCTTTACAAAAGCCATGTTGGCTCTTTCCCAACAAACCATGTTTGTGTGTCTGATAATTCTGTTCTTTACTATTGTTTCTACCAATTTATTTGCTACTGAATTTAGGCTCATCAACATGTAATTACCAGGATTGTCTCTGGAGCCCTTTTTAAAAAGTGGTGTTACATGAGCTACTACCTTCCAGTCATCTGCTACAGAGGCTGATTTCAAGATAGGTGACATAGTATAGTTAGTAGTTCTGCACATTCATGTTTGAATTCCTTCAGAACTCTTCAGGAAATACAGTCTCTTCCAGGTGACTTATTCCTGTTAATCAGTTTGTTCTAAAACTTCTTTTATTGACATCAATTTGGGGCAGAGCATTCACCTGCAGAATTAATTTCCTTCCCCCTCTCCAGCATGCTATTTTTTTTTAGTGTTTTATATAGCATCCATTGCTGCAGTATTCAAACATTTCACAGCTAAATGGGATCTGCTTAGCTAAGTCCCTAATGAATTTCAGTGATCCCTGCTCTCTTCTGTTCTTTGATTACAGGAAGCTCTGACTGAATTGAACATGTGAAATCATGTTTGTTTGTTTATTTAAAAAGTCAATCTTGTGCTTATGGAAACACTGTTCCAAAGAGGAAGGTCTGAAAAATAGATGAATTGTGGAGTAGTCAGATTTCTTCTGTATGATCGTTTTGTTGCCAGGCTGACTTCATCTGATTATGCTTCCACCTTGCCTTTGTCCAGCTGCATTATCCCAGAAGATCTCAACTATCTTTGTGGTTCGTGCATAGAGATGAAGTCACTGATGTAGTTGAGTCCTAACCCATGTTGACTTTGAAGTTCAGAAACAGAGCCTTGAACTGGCTAAGACAAGTGTTGCAACTGCATGCAGTATCTTTGGGGAAATGTATTAGGCTCATGTATCACTGTGGGCCAGGGTTTGTATATATGATTGTGTTTTACTCCAAGAAGGAGGTTACCACAGTTATTCAGGAACTAAAACAGTGGGGGTGATTAAAGAGAATCACTCAAGTTGTAATCACCTCCAGAGAGGTACTACATCCTTTGGAGGTTTGCATATTTTGGTTCAATTTGGGTTTCCAGAGTCTTGGAAGACAGGGCTTTTGGCATAAAAAGGCTGGGTTTAACCTATTGCATGGCCTTCTTTCTGATCCAGCAAATGGACAGGATCATCTGTCCAAGGGAGGCCCCACAACCCTTGCAGAAGGGTTGGAAGGACAATGACTCACTAAGGCCCCGTAAGACTGATGGGTGACCTCGGGTAAGCTTTTAGCATGCACATAGGCATTTTCACTTTGTCTTCTCTGTAATGCTTTTACCTTAAGAAAAAATGTGCTTGCTTCCAATGAGCCATGTGGTAACTTGTAACTGCTGGCAAATAGAGAGCCATTGGAGAGAAAGCAATGGCCTTTAGGTAGTCTGGCTTGTTTGCCCTGTACTGTGATATCCCTGGGAGCTGTGCAGCCTTAAAACCCCCCAGTCAGAAGGGAATGAAACAAGGGTTCCTGCCCAGGGACAATGGAGCCGGGTGTGGGAGATGCAGGTGAAGTTTATTCAAAACTATGACACTAGCATCACAAGGAAATGGGAGTTATACCCCTCTTTTCTCTCCACTAATTTTCTTATGGCAGTCTTGTTTGTTGGAGGTAAATGACTACATTTTGCAAACTCTGCAGCTTAGATTGTTTATCTGTACAGTCCCAAATACAAGTAGTTAAAATAATTCAGGTAGTGTAGCCAAATACTTGGAGAGGAAGAAGGGGCAATGTTGTGTAAAAGAGTTTTTTTTTTTTTTAAGCACTCAGTTTTAAATAACTAATTGTAGGAAGCACGATAAATTCAGTTTAATTCCTTTATATAACAACATAAAGGCCATCGATGTTTAGAAATAGTAAACCAGGGGTCGGCAACCTTTCAGAAGTGGCGTGCCGAGTCTTCACTTATTCACTTTAACTTAAGGTTGTGTGTTCCGGTAATATATTAACTTTTTAAGAAGGTCTCTCTGTCTATATTATATAACTAAACTATTGTTGTATGTAAACAAGGTTTTCAAAATGTGTAAGAAGCTTAATTTAAAATTAAATTAAAATGCTGATCTTACGCCGCTGGCCCACTCAGCCCGCTGCCGGCCTGGGGTTCTGTTTACCTGGTTTGGCAGCAGGCTGAGCAGGGCCTGCAGGACCCTGGCTGGCAGCCGGGACCCCAGATTGGTAGCTGGCTGAGCTGGGCCGGTGGCTGGGACCCCAGACCAGGGGTGCAGGTGGGAATGTGTGTGTGTGTGGGGGGGGAGAGATAGGTGCAGGAGCTCCCATTTGGTGCTCAGGGTGGGGGCAGGGATGTGGGAGGGTGCAAGAGTCAGCATGGGGTGTTGTGGGAGGCTGTGTATGTGTGTAGGGTTCAGGAGTCGGGGCTGGGGTTGTGGGGCATGCAGGGGTCAGGGCAGAGGGCTGGGGTGCTTGGCTCGTGGAGGTGCTCCCAGCACCCTGTCATGAGCGGCTCAAGGCAGGGGGCTGAAGGGGATATGCCCTGATTTCCCCCCTCCCTTTTCCCCAGGGCCCTGTCTGTCCCCACCTCTTCTCTGCCTCCTCCCCGGAGCAGTGAGCATACTGCGGCTTCGCTCCCCCTTCCCCTCACCAGGGTGATCAGCTGATCGGCACAGGGAAGGAAAGGAGGAGGGGTAGGAAAGCACTATGCTGGGGGAAGAAGCAGGGGAGGATGGAGCTTGGCTGCTGGCAGAACCAAGCTTCTGTCTCCTGCCCCCGCAAGAGAGAGCAGTGGGAGGAGGGGCTGAGTGGGGCTGGGACCCCGGCAGGTAGCAGCGTGCCATTAAAAATCAGCTTGCTGACCCCTGTAGTAAACTAAGGTGGATAAGAGTACATGTGAGTGGTAGTTCTTGCATACACTTTCAGCAAGATAGCAAAGGGCAGAAAAGTTAATAGTGCAAGTTACAGTATATACACTAATACATAACATGTAAATTTGTTTTTTGCAGGTATGTGGAGGCTTCTAAAGCCATAGCGGAGGAGTCAGATACAGCAAAGTTGAATCCTGCTGCCTTGACCTGCCTTTTAAATATTGCTGCTTGTAAACTGAAGGTGTCAGACTGGCAGGGAGCTATTGAAAGTTGTTGTGAGGTATGCTAAATTTCATCTTTTGATTAGGAGAAAGTGATTTGGAAAAATAAAAAGACTAAAAGCCTTCTTTCAAAATCAGGTTTGGAAAGGCTCATTTTCCTATAATAAATTAAAGGAAGATAAGGGAATTTTTAGTGCAAACCAATTTTAATATACATATTAACTCATTTTTGGCAGGCTGTTTACTTGTTCAGAAAAAATATTAGTGGAGTCATATCAATATTTCAGAATACGAGTTACTATTTATTGGCGCTAAATGTGAGCTGTGCATTTCCTGGGAGCACTTCTAATTTGTATAGAACAATAGATGCCTTGTTTCTGAAAGATAATGTAATCTTTTTATAGGTGTGTAGCATTCAGCAAGCTTTACCCTCACTCTTTGAATCAGATATCTAGTTTTATTTTACAGGTTAATGTTAATGAATGGATAACTTTGGCTAAATGGTAAGGAAAAGGCAACAAGAAATGAAAAAGCAATATAGCAAATTGATGTAAATTGGAAACAAAGTGCAGAACATTAGTAGAGAAAACTGAGGAACTCAAGGGTTAAGGACAAATAGGAGTTAAGTTTGAGGAACAAAAGAACACCTAGCAACAGTTATAAGCCCATAACTATTTGGAGCTCATAAATTAATGAAGAAAAAAGGCAGAAATGTTCAGTAATTGTTACATATTTGGAGAAAAAAGCAGAATGATGTACTCCTCACAAAGATGAAGTATTTTCTGGACCATTAATAATTGAGGGCGTTACACAACTTTTAGTAGGTTATTTTTATTGGTTGGTCCAATAAGATATTACCTCCCCCATCTTTTCTCTAACATTACTGCAGATAAACACTTTGGTATCAGCAGGCCCAGATAACTTGCACTCAACTGCTGAAAGAGTCAGCTGAGGCAATCTCTGGTCAGCTGATCACTTTTGATAAATCTTGGATTGCCAGGGAAATTCCAGAAGATTGGAAGAATGCCAATATTTAAAGGCAAACACAATGAGCCAGGTAACTTTAAGCCAGCTTGCCTGACATCAGTCCTGCACAAAAGAATGGAAAAGCTGATAAAGGATTCAATTGATAATGCATTAAAGGATAAGAATAGAATTAATGCCAGTCAGTATGGTTCTTGTCAAACAAAACTGATATCATGCTTTGAGATTACAAATTTTGTTGATAAACTGTCTAGCTGACATCTCAAAGCAGCTGTCAATAGGGAATCATCATCAAATGAGGGAGTTTTGAGTGGGATTCCATATGGCTTGGTGACAAGCCTGGTGCTAGTCAATATTTCCATCATTGATCTGGAAGTTAATATAAAATTGTTGCTGATTAAAATTGCAGATGACAGAGATTGGCAAAATGGTAAGTGATGAAGACAGGGTAGTCCTACAGAGCAATTTGGATTGCTTGTAAGATGTCCCCCTTCAAAATGTAATATAGCCAAATGCAAAACTATGCATCAAGAAACAAAGAATATGGGGCTGTATCCTGGAAGGAGACTCTGGAACAGGTTTTCAGAGTTACAGGGGACAAATAATGCAGCAATGAACTCCCAGTATGATGCAGTGGCAAAAATAACTAATGCAATCCTTTGATGTATAAATGGGAGCAGTAGGAGTAAACAGGTGGTTTTACTTCTGTATGTAGCATTGGTGAGACTGATTCTGGAATATTTCACTCAGTTCTGCAATCCACATTTTTAAAAGGCATTGAAAAATTGGAGGGGGTGTAGACAAGACACTAGAATGATTTGAGAAGGAGAGCTTTGATTATCAAAAGGATCGAGAGGTGATTTTATTAGTGTACAAGTACCTACAGGGGGAGAAAATAGTGAGTACTCTAATCTAGCCAAGAGAGGCTGAAAGATTAAACCAGACAAATACAAATGAGAAATAAGGTCCAAATTTTTAATAGAAGATGATTAACCATTGGAACAAACTACCAAGGGAATTGGTGGATTCTCCATCCCTTGAGGTCTTAAAAATAAAGACTGTATACCTTTTTGGAAGATATGATTTAGCCAGTCAAGTTATTAAACTCACTGCAGGGGTAACTGGGTGGAATTTAATGGCTTGACTTATTGATAAGATCAGACTGGATGATTTAATGGTCCTTTTTGTCCTTAAATACTCAATGAATCCATTATTTAAGTGGTTAGAAAATTTGCAGTTATCATACAAATCTATCCTTAATACCACCATCCCTGAATTTTTTGGGGTAGGAAGAGCTGCACCTGCTTATGGGCTCATTCAGTAGGCAGGATATTAGCACTATTAATATACAATACAACAATGTGCTAGATAAACCCTGTTATGGTAATACTGCACTCTACTGATTAGATTGATGGTGCTTTCACTTATAAAGTTGATTTGTTTTTAGGCAGCTTACCCTTAAAATAGATGGGTTGCCTAACTGTGGGTGTTTCAGTGCTCTTCCTGATAGGTGAAGGCTTTAGAGTACACCAGTACTAAACCATTTTTACTCATTTTGCAGGCACTTGCACTAGATCCAGCAAACACCAAAGCACTTTACAGGCGGGCTCAAGGCTGGCAGGGAATAAGAGATTTTGATCAGGCACTGGTAACTATTATTTTTGTGGCTGTTGTTTTTTAAAGGATCAATAAAGCATCTACTTATATTTTTGTATTTTTTATTGAAGGCTGATCTGAAGAAGGCTCAAGAGATAACACCTGAAGATAAAGGTAAACTGTCAGGCTAATTTTAGCAATGTGGCATCTATTCTCTTTAAGAGGCTTTTACAGTATTACATTAGTTCTGCAAGAGATGAACTAACAGTGGACCTGATAACACTGAGGATTTTTCATTTTGTGAGGTCCCTACTTTGTAAAATTGGCAAAATTTCAGATTTTCAGAATCCACCCCTCTTCCTGTATGTGCACCTGCAGGGCATAGAATGCAGAGGAAGTCTGCTGCTGATAACTTTTCTCCACATATGCTAGTGGAAGAGTGACAGCTTTCTGCCTTATCACTGTTTTTTATAGAGGGAGAGGCATTCATATCCTTGGGTCAGACAATTCTGCTTTGGCAAGAACTAATTAGGGTTTGCGCATCCTTTATCCCCAAAAAATCTGAAGTTGCTTTCTGGACTGATTCCATTTTCTGCTACTTAAGTGAGTGTTACTCCTTGGATTACGAATTCCTACTTCCATTCCTGGGAGCCTATTTATCCTATTCTGTAACTGTATGGAAAAAAACAGTCGGAGGATTTATTTCAATATTACCCAGCTTGATAACTACCCCCTGACTAGAATGCAGGCAGACAGTTTAGCCTCTGTAAAGCATAAAATAAAGATGGGTGATTGCTATAGTGCTGTGAGACAACTATAGGCAGTGGAAAGCCATGTATTTTTTTTTTTTTAAACAGCTATCCAAACTGAAGCACTCAAGGTGAAACAGAAGATAAAGGCCCAAAAAGAAAAGGAAAAAGCAGCTTATGCTAAAATGTTTGCTTGAGTGAAGGTTTTTTCCTGTTAAAGTTTATGCACTGAATGACTGACTTGTACAGTAGGAGTGTTTACAGTGGTATATAGGACAGAGGTGGTAGAGGCAAGTGTTACTTCTGTTATCTGCCCTATACTACAATCAATTGATTATGTCCAATATTTACTATTTAAACTGGAGTTTCATAATAAAGTTAGAAGTTAAAATGTTGGTTTCCAAGTGTTTTTATAGCTAAAGTGACTCTCAGAAAACAGACACATACTTAACCATATTAGGGTGATAATGCTTGTCTTTTGCAGGGTAGACATTCTTAAAAGTTTACCAGAACAACTTCAGTTTTAACACCCAGGAAGCAAGTTGAAGTACAGTATTCTCCCATTAATTCCTTCACTAGAGCAGTAAGTCAGACTTTCCCCAGGTAGCACATATGCATCAGCACCAGCATAGTAGTACTGTCTAAAATAGCTTGTAAACAGTATTCATGAACTCAGTTCACACAAAACTAAGTTTTATTAAAAGTTTCTTCCCTTGAAACAACAGGGAGCTTGTTAAATATTTGCTTGTCTGCTTAATGTAACCTTTGAAAACAGTGATACAGTATTCCCTCACTTGACTTGTTTTCTCTTAATGCAAGTAGAAATTAACCAAGATTGCATTGATATAACATGTTAGGAAGGAGCAGAAAATGTGAATTCACCATAAATTATAAGACTTCACTGTATTTTTTACATCCATGGTTTGGGGTGTTACCACTGAACTTTGGCAAGAGATAGATCTATCATCAAGTTGTAAGTCACAGAAAAGAGCACTTTGGGGATGCTGTACCACTGTCTTTGATCCAGTAAAAAGGCCTATTTCATAACTAAGGCTAGGGTCTGTCTGACTGCATTGACTTTGCATTCACTATTTAACATAGTGGTTAATGAAATTTCTTACCACATAGTGGTATGAAATTTAGCTGGCTCAGTAACTCACCCAATTAACATTCAGTCAGTGATCAGCTTGGTTACAACATGTCAGGGAAGTACACTGGATAGTTTTGATCAAATTTACATTCCATTATAAGCTGGCCCCCCTCCCCCTTCAGGTACTACCCAGTTAATATTCTGGCTTGGGTCTTTAATATCACATGTTTTGCAGTGGACACAATTCTGAGCATTTATCTGCAGCCGTAACCCTTCTCCTGTTTCCAGGGGAACATATTCATAAACACCTGCAAAGATGAGAATGTCACTGTAGTGGATAGATGAGGAGTATACAACTAAGTGCTAAGACCTAGATTTAAAAGATCCTATTACAAACTCTTGCACTCTTCAGTAGCCATTATCTTACAATGCTGTGACTACCATCTGGTAACTTCATTATGCAGGTCAGTTGTCTCTTGTACACTCCTATTGACAATTGCTTTATCAAGAAATGTATTTTTTCCCCCAGAAAGTAGTTCAGGAAGGACCTTGGGCCTGTGTACCCCAGAAGGCCTCCCTCCAACTCTTCCCCTAGGCAGCAGCACCAAGGGAGTGTCTCCAGAGCACATGCAGGGCAGGGACAGGCTCCGGCTGCAGCTTCTGCACTGCTGATGCTGCCCATAGAAAGTGGCAGCAGCAGAGGAAGGGGGCCAGTGAACACACAGAAAGCAGGCTAGCAACTATCACAGCCGGGCCAGGGGGAGTGTATAGCTAGCTGGTAGGGGGAAGCCAAGCAGGCTGCTAGAGAGGTGTTAGCAGGGATATGGGTGGGTCCCCAAGACAGACAAAATGCAGCTGGTAGTTATCTTAATAAAAGGTTTGGGAACCACTGCCTTAAGGAACTAAAAGGCCTACTAGGCCAGATTATTTCCTCTACTGAAACATTTCAGTAAAAATATGTAAGTACCTTTGCCTTCACTTTGCAAAGCTGTTAGTTTATTCAACCATTATTCATTTTAATTACTTACCTGCAGGACAGAATCTCTGTTCTGGCCCATCATATATAGCTAAATTTTTGTTGACAGGGACACTGTCATCCTTCAGAGTCAAATGAGGAGGCTGGTCATGTTCATGATTTGTCCCACTTAGAGCCACAGAGGACAGGAGATCAAAACTGATTTTTCCATCAGGCTTGGGATATTCAATAGGAGTGCAATCTTTGGCTGGCTTTAGCTGATCAGAGTCTGGCCCTAAAGTAATTTTGAATGAAACAATATTAAGTTTCCTAGTGTGCAAATACTTAGTTGAAATTATAGTATTTAATTTGGATAAGGCAACTGGAGCCAAGACTCCCATTATCTTTGTAAAATGTTCTGTAGAATTCTTAGCCACAAATGGTCATGTTAGTTGTGTCTCAGCAGAAAGATTATCTCCAGTAGTGTAGTGCTCCCAATCCCTCCACTGAACTACACCAGGTCACTGATTCCATAGACGCAGAAAACCACCATCTACAGACACTTACTTTCTATAGCCTCCCTTTTAACATCTGACTTGAGTACTGATCCAATCCAACCTTGCTTAATACAAAACCAGAAGAGACCATAAAACAGATTCAGAAAATACAAATGTATATTTGTATTTTCTGAAAGAAAATTACCTGGATGTTTTAATGTCCATGGTTCCATTCCTCTCAGTATCCAATAAAATATACCAGTGTAAATCATTCCTCCATAGACACCCAGTACTCCATGGCAGGATGGTCGGATATTCCTAACAGAATAGAGCTCTTTCCACACCCAGGATTTTTTCAAGTTTTCTTCATATTCAGGCACATCAAGTCCTAGTTGTAAATATATTATTTGTTAAATGCTTATAATATAGCATGAATTCGGGAAGATTAGGTCCTTGAAATAAGAACTTGTTGCCAGCTGAGAAGTGTTTATTAGCAATGGATTAAAATCATTTGCAAAGCATAAAGTTCAGTTTTTTTGAAAACTAGATTTAGACCCATTTATAATATAATGAACCTAAATTACTACATTTTATGTTACCACTGAAGAAATGAGAGCTTGTAACTATTGCCAACTGTACACTTAATCTTCATTTTAGGAGTGTATTTTCTGAAATACAGTTCTAACTTTCTCAGACACTTTTTCTAGGATATTTGTATGTAAGAGCATCAAAACAGGTATCCTTAAATTCAGTTTTTAAATATTTTTAAAATAAAGTAAATGGTGCTTCAGGCTCTTGTGTTCAGGAATAGGACCCCTTAAGTCCTTTTCAAAAACTTCTCTTTCTGGGTGATGGGAGAAAAGAGACTTTGGAATGGGAAGTGAGAATACACAAGACCACAGTGCTCCACAATGTTTGGATGGCAGATTTCTAGAGAGGCCTGCGATTTACAGGAGGTCAGACTAAGTGATCTAAATGTTCTTTCTAGCTTTCCGCACAAGTCTATGAATACTCTGAGAAATGTTAAACGTCCAGACCGAGGCAGTTTATCAAAATAATGTTGCCTTTGAAAATACAAAATGACTGAACAGATGACAATGAGGACAATTAGGGGATGCCAATGCTGTAAATTCACTTTAGACTCTAAGGTTTAAGCTAACCAGAGTAACCCACCTATGATCTGAGCACCAGGTTTTCCCATTTTAAACTCAAGACCTTTGAACTATATAGCTTCACAAGATTATATATATATACACACACACACTTACAGCTATGCAGCCATGAGCACTGATTTGTGTAACTCCATCCTCAACACAAGAAGTCTAATAGTTTACTACACTATGCTAAATGTAATTTCACTGTAGCAGACCATCTTTTAAATAAGGCCTCGAGAAGACAACTTATTTAAACAAAACTCTATGAGGAGACATTTCCCCCAATTACTAATGTTATATGGGAATCGCTTCTGAAATACAGTAAAGAGAATTTATGGAACCATCTATACTAAAAGAGCCACTAATATATGTGCACCGTTTTGCCATAGGTTAGGGTGTCAAACAATTTTATTACCTATATGCATGGGAAAGCAGTTCTGAAACCAAGTTAGGAAACATTTTCCTGTCCACACTGACAACAGGTCCATTATAAAACACATTCCCATGACCATGGAAGAAAACAGTGCACTGAAATAGTGGGCTTGTTAGTGTAGATAGTTCCTAAATATCGTTTTTTGCCTGCTGTATTAGGGAAAAGCTGGAGAGTCCAGTTGCTAAAGACATAACAATAGTATCTCACACTATGTCTGTACTTACCAGATAATACACTTAAAAAATGAATAAGAACTTGCAGTTGTGGAGAAGCAGCTGTCATTAAGAAGTATACTTTGCTTAAAGAATGTACTCGAATCACTGTGGCTAACTCCAGAAGGGCTCAAGTTCTGGCTAGGTCAGTGGTCTCTATAGACATCTGCTGCCATCAGAGTTTTTAAGAGATCAATTAATGCACAAAGAAAGCTTTGCCGTACCCTCCTCTTTTGATGAACCATAAAGCAACCAGTATAGGGAGACATTAAGGTTAGAAGTTCTGTTGAGGGGTGGATGGGAGAGGGTTGTCACATACATTAATATTATAGTTCACTAAAACTAAAAACTTTACAAATATCAATTTACTTTTCACCATTAATGCTATGAGGGTTTTGGTTTTATTTGCACTTCTCTCAACTGGGGCAATGAAAACACGCTAGTTTTATCTTCGTTCCTATTTTTTTAAGTCTTTCACTTTCTGGTTCTGCACTAATGCAATAATCCATTGCAAACATTGCAGAGGAATTTATGAATAAACAAAAACACTTTCTATAGATTTTTTTAAGTCATGAAACCAGATCTGTTAAGATTTGTAAAAACAATAATTGACACATACATTGTAAATTTAGGCCTAATCTTCCTGACTGTCCCTTTAATGTTAAGAGCATAGCAGATTCTCTGCTCCAGCCCAAGGGCCTGATCTATTCACAATAACCAAACAAAACATTCTGAATCCATTCTATTTGTTTCTTGTATGTGTTATAATTTACTATAGGTATATCAATTTTCTCTTAAACCAACTTAGAGATGGTTTATTTGGCTTTCAAATAGTTTCTTCATATTCAAATAGTTGTTTCAACTGAACACACAAGCCAGCTACAAGTTTAAATAAGATCTTACCTATTGTCTTCGACTGGAGGTTTTCATTAGTTAATTGGTTGAAAACAGCTTCTGAGGCCAACATGCCACTTTTCATTGCAGTGTGCGTACCTTTGATTTTAGGAACATTCATGAAACCAGGACTGCAACCAATTAATACACCACCAGGGAAAGTGAGTTTGGGTATAGACTGAAGAGAAAAAGTCAGTGAGATTAAGATGATTTTTTTAAAAAAATAATAATGTATAATGGAAAACACATCTGGCATGAGACCAGGTCCTGAGCAAATAAGAGATATCAAGGTCAATATTGCAGAATGTCATGGTTTTTGTTTAATCAAGTGGAAGCTCAAGAAAACAAATGTGATCTCGTTATACTATTCCTTTCAAAATGATTGCTCTACTGAATAGACTATGATAAAGTCACTCAGTGACTCCTGACTCCTCCTTCCCCTGCCCCCCATCTGCTCTCAAGTTTAAAATGACAAATGCCTATGTAGCCTGAAAGCTTGTCTCTTTCACCAGCTGAAGTTGGTCCAATAAAAGATATTACCTCACCCACCTAGTCTCTGCTTCAGTAAGTCAAGCTTCCCTCCTCCTATAGTAACCATATCAGTCTATCTCCATATTTAGTTCTCAAGTCTCTGCATCCTCTTTCTTAGTTGACAGATTGACTTTCCAGGCATTACTGAGTTTGGCACTAAGTCTCGGTTCCTTTAAGGAAAAATAGTTGTGCAGAGACCAATAACGGAATGGTTTCTGGGCACATCTTTCCCTCTCCCTTTCTTCTGAGAAGTATAATATAATCAAGTAGTGAGTGTCACTGAAACGTTTGCCTGTGGAAAAGTAAACCTCTAAAGCCACGTCCCTAAAATAACTAAAGGATTCAGAAGTATGTCACATGGAGCAAAAAACACCAAGAAATTCCAATAAGTATATATGACCACATTTAGATTATCTCTGAAGATTTGTTTTCTTGCTAAGTTTGAATGCTTACAGAGGATATAGTTACTAAAATTTGAAGACGTGTTACAGCATTCCTCCCTCTTTACAGGACAGTGTTTGTTTTGTGTGCTGGATACTCCCCTCAAGCTGCGAATTTGGTGATTGCCTTCACAGTGAAGGCAACTGGGCTTGGGGGTCAGACAACCTAATAGCAGAGATGCCACCCCATGCTCTAGGTGTCCATAATCCTCTAACTGCCAGAAGCTGAGACTTTACAACAGGTGATCACTCAAAACTGCCCTGTTCTGTTAATTGCCGCTGAAGCTTCTGGCACTAGCCACAGTCAGAGACAGGATATGGGGATAGGTGGTCCATTGGTCTGACCAAGTATGGCCACTTTTATGTTCTTATGACTAGGATAAGAAGCCCGAGCAGTGGAGATTGGAACTGGGTAGGCAAGGTAATAGGATTGTGAAGAGATAGGACTGAGCTATAGAGAGGTTGGATTGGAGGGTGTAGAGTGTCTGTGCCCGCTATTAAATGCTCCCTTTCAGAGTATGAAGGACATTGTTTTTTCCAGTGTGCTTTTTAAAAATTTAGGTAGTTACACACAAGCTACATAAAAACAACATTTTTAAGGTTGCAAAGTCAAGCGCTCGAAGAGTTAGGAAATTCCAGAAATCAAGGTTCCTTGCTTGTATGATCTTAATTTTCCCTCCTTGCATGTATGCATTATGATAAAGTCTTCGATTAAATGATCACATCCTTTTTTTTCCCCCATGGGACCCTTGCCTCATCAGGGTTGTGTAGTAAAGGAGGCTGTTTTTAGGACCTTCTGCCTCATTTTGTGCAAAAGGTGGAAAGTGTATAGTGAATGAGGCAGTGGGTTGGAGGAAAAGAAAGGACGGTCTCGTGGTTAAGGCAGCTGAATGCTCTCCTGGGAGAACTGGATTCTATCCCTGCTTCTGCCATATATTTCTAAGTGATACTGGGCAAGTCACTAAAACCAAGCTTTTCAAATTGCATGTTCCTCAAAGACAGAGGCATCTTAAGTTTATCTATAGCACAAAAATTTGGGAAACTCCTGCTGTGGGTAATTTTGTACACATATCCTACATGTATCCTATGTATGAGGCAATATCATCACCAAAAAGAGAGAGAGAAACTAAGAGCTATAATTCTACTGACATATGAACATAATTCTGTACTCCATATGCTAACTGGTCAAAGACTTCTACTATAGATATTGTCAAGGCACCATATACGTTAGTATGATTACTCCAGACAATTACCATTCTTGTTCCTATGGACATTTTATTTCCTATTGATTCAATGAGACATTTTTAAAGCCAGCAAACACACCTTTAAAAGGTACGCACCTTGAAGAGTGGAGCAGTTAAAAATTAATGATCAACTAGCAGGTTTTAACATACAGAAAAGTAAACTCCATTTAATGTAGATATAACACAAATTACATACAACAAACCAAGCTTTGCACTAGGAACTACATAAAATAAGTTACACATTATTCAAAACAGAGGAGAGATGGGTACAAGAGCAGGATATTCAGCTGAATTCATGTAGTGCTCTGGAGAATGTCTATAGCAACTGCCTTATTCTCTCACATAAATTGGTATAACCCAAGGCAAAGAGGCACATCTGGCCACCTCCTCCTAGCAATAAATACAGTATTGACTAATCAACTCTCTCTCTCTTTACTCCTGTACATATTTTGCTATAACACAGACAAGACATATCCTAGGACATTCTAATTTAATAGATAGTGTGGCATTTTCCCAAGGCCTGGCAATATTCATAGAAGTTGATCAATTTATTTTAGAATGGCCAATGAGCCTTCCTGGTGCCAAAAGACATTCCTTTCTGTCCAGAAATTCCTTTTGTCCTTATCCAATCTTTTATTTCAATGGACACTTGCCGACAGACAAATTGAAGACATTTTAGTTTAGATATTACAAGTATAACTACTTCTTGTTACTAGAGCCACAGGGAATTCGGGATAAATAGTTTAGTTGTGTTACAAAAGAAAAAGTCCACACCCAGACAAAAACCCCAAACACACCCTTACCTGGAAACCGCCTTCATTCAAGGCTCTAGCACCATAGGCAATCCTTTTTCCACCCTCTAAAGTGGGCACCACACTGGGATGATGTTTCCATCTCTGGAACTCTTTAAATGGGCTCAAATAGGGATTTTGATAATCTAAACCAATCTTTAAAACAATACAATAAAATAAAACATGCCATGAATATTTAAATGTGAACATTTAAACAAAATAAGTTATTTATACTCCTCCTTTAAAGTGCCATATCAGCATTAAAACATGGTATGTTAAGTCCATTTTCATGTTACACCAACTTCAGGATCTTTTCATTACATTCAAGATGCAAGAAGCAGACAAACTATATTCATGACCTACTTCAGACCTATTAACACTATGCTCAGAACCAAGTCAGAGGATTTCGCTACAAGGTTGTCCTCAAAGTATATAACCAAGCTGTAACCAGCTCCCATAACAGTCCATTCCATTGGAAATGGAATCATCATAATGAAACTGCATTTTTAAACATGGTTTGCCTGAGCAGTGTGGATGAAACAAAAAACTTTTTAAAAGTCATATCAAAATTATGCTCTGATCACTAGGTATTGCCCAGGGGCTTCTCCTTCAACCCTGGGTAGTAAGTAGGGTTTCAGCCCCTCACTGATAAATTTTTCAAGCACTACTTTTACATGGCTTAAAATTGAATCAATTAACATTTCCAAATGAGTGAAGCATCTATGTAAAGCAGCAAAGGAACAATGATACAAAGACAGAATGAAAAGAGACTTCAATATTTGGCGGAACGCCCAGGAGTTCGTATTTTACATTCAGTCAAAAGCTAGTGCTAAGATGTGTCTTGCATTTTTCTAGATGGTCAAGTTCCAGCTTTGACATATTCCTGACAGGAGCAATTCCAGAGGCATGATCCTTATGTCAAAAAGCCCTATTTCTGGCTCTTGCAAGCTTTACCCCGGGGACAATTATTTCCAGGGTTTTGGACAAAAGAAAAACATAATACGGGTGAGAGAAACAGAGATAATTTTTTAGATAACTTGGCCAAAGCTACCTACATCCATCTCAGCTGATTCCATCTCAGAGTCCACTCGCTGCCAATGGAATTGACAGCCCACCATAGTCAGACAGCAGACAACTACTTTCTTCATCAGTTTACAAGGAGCTTTCATAATTAAGGCTTATGTACCAAGGGAAGCTATTGCAAAATAAGTTAGGGTGTGAATTTAAAACAGCAATTCTGCACTAGCTCCCAGTGTGGACTCTCTTATTCTACACTAAGTGCCTTTGTGCAGTTTAGCTTAAATGGATTAAGCTAAACTGCACAAAGTCACTCTTCATATGGAATATGAGTGGCCACATTGGGAGCTAGTGTGCAGTTGCTATTCTGTGTTATTTCCTGATGTACACAAGACCTTACTGCATTGATATGCAAACTTTTCCTGTCACGCCCCCACTTACCATTAACAGAATCTGTGCCCTCTCCCCCTCCATTACTGCACATCCAAGGTCGTCTTAGCAGTGGAGCTGGGAGAGGAGCTGGGGTTGGGGGAGGAGCTGGGGCTAGAGATGGAGTTGGTCTGAGAGAAGAGAGGGAATGAGGGCAGAGCTGGGCTGGGGCGGAATGGAGCAGGGGGCAAAGCGGGACGGGAGGCAGTTCTGGCCTGGAGGCAGAGCTGGGCCTGGAAGTGGAAAAGGAAAGGGGCTGAAAGAGTCTGGAGCGGAGCAGGTCTGGAAGCGTGGTGCTTCCTCCCCATCCCAAGTGGAGCCTGGCCTGGGCCCAGCTGCATTGCTGCCGCTCCCCCCCACCCAATATGTTCTTCTACACTCCTTAGGGTGGCGTACCCCCCAGTTTGGGGACCACTGTCTTAATGCAAAGCCCTTGTTGCAATAGTTTGGACTGGAGGTTATGAAGGTATAGAAGACAGAGGCAAACGGAGGCTCTGTGGGGGGGGGGGGGGAGGGGTATACAACTTAAACAGGAGGGAATACATTTTTCCATGATCAGCATGGTAGTACAAGAACCAACGATTAACAAGCATTCTGAAAAACCTGATACAGTTTGCATGGGTAACTGAGTGCTAACACATGCAACTGGTCATGCAAACATTTACAATTTTACTTGACACCTATCTTGCTTTTATTAAAGGTGACATAAGTAGCAACATCTGTAGTTATGGTTGCCTGGCACTTCCCATTATAGAACACTGTTGCTTATAAATTTAACCATCCGAGCTGAAATTTCCAATGCTGGGTGCCTGCCTCAGGTTGAATTTCTTCAGGAAAATTTTCATATAAATGGTTTAGCATTTCTCAGATGAAGTTAAGGAAAAACACACAGTTCTGCATATGTTAAAAATTCTTACAACTGTTTGTTGAGAAGTTCTAGCATTTCCTGCTTTAAAGCAGGGACTTAAATTTTGTTCTAGCAGCAAAGCATCACTTACCACAAACCCAAGAGCTACCAATGGTTCACCTTCATTTAAATGATAAAGAAATGATCCTCCATACGTATGTCTGTCCAAGGGCCAGCCCACAGTGTGTTCCACTCTTCCTGGCTTCCATTTCTTTTCATCAATAAGCCACAACTGGAATAGAGACTACTTTATAATGCAAGTCATTTTAATAATGCAATATAAAAACAAAACCCAACTAGAAATGATATGGACAAGATTGCAAAAACATTACTTTGAATTTACCATGCTGTGGCATATGATAAAGCTCATACAGCTGAGGACAGAGTAAGGCAGGACAAATGCTTTCTCAGCATATTTTCAAGTGACAATTCAAATGCTTTCCCTCCTTAAAACACCTCACATCAGCAAATTCAACAAACAGCATGGTCTTTAATATTTACACCATCGAAGATAAAATTTGTCATAGCCCCAGCACCCACCATTAATCACAGAAGAGCCTGCGTTTTGCATTAATTCTTTTAATAACTTCTGAATGAATGCAAGAACAGCACATGCTTACACTGACTTTTTTAAGGACACAAAAATTTTGGGTTACTAAACAGTGAAAATTCCTTTCAATAACTTCTTTACTTGGGACCTGAAATAAGCTACTGTAATCACTCATTTGGAACCTCAAAAGCTCAAAGGCCAACCTTCTACTTTTACAAAACTTCAAGTAGTACAGTATAGTAGAAGATCATATAGTTTCACAGTTTTAAAAAAAAATAGAAGTCTAAAAAATTAATTTGAATATACATAGTCTAGAGTAGACACTGATGGTTAAGGAACACAAGTTAATATATGCTAAAACCTTGAATATACTTTGTGTAAAACCAACAATTACTTTACCAGTGTACTATATTTGTACTCAGAAAAAACATTTAAAATATTTTCCAAAAATAAAACCCCAACACCGTGTCTTAATTATATGCATATTGAATTAACACTGCAGACAATGTGTAGCTAGCACAATTTTGACATCTGCTGTATAGATCAAAGCAAGTTTCCAGTCATCACTTCACTATAATGTATACCCTGACATGTCACAGAATAGTCACAAGATGGAAAGGTTATTGGGGTTTGTAGACAGATGTGCGATACCTGGACAGCTTTCCAACTTAGCTGTACCTTTGTTCTCCCTTAATCAGGGACAGTCTGTGCTAGATTAAAAGTGGACCTTAAAAATAAATATTTTGTACACTTAAAATATGAAATGATTTACAAGTTAAATCAATTTAAAGAGTGAATTCAGTTTGGAAACAAAACTCTTCACAACAGTTAAAGAATACCTGCACTGTAAATGGAAAAAAAGAGGATGGGAAACCAAACAAAACTACCCAGAGTTAGTTATGATGTTCAGTAAAATAGCAGCAGAAAAGCAAACGAGTTAATGTCATATAGGAAGTTAAGGAGAGTAAGAGGGAAAAATACAATAGGGACTAACTCTGCCTTGGCCAGGAGATGGATGTCACAACTTAAACAGGCCTTTTCACACTCCTTATTCTATAATACCAAAACGATTCAAAAGTTTACAAACTTAACTCCAAGCTCTTGTCAAAATCCACCACTCGCTACTTAAATGTGCAATCTAAAGAAAAAACCTCAGTTGTAGAAAGCAGTTTATACACACATTTTGAAACAGTCTAGTTTGCAGCAAGTCTTATACTTCAATCATTTAAGCGCACAAGTATTGTGATAAAACTAAGTACAGATACCTCTTTCAGTCCGATACCATAGCTCTGAGGTTGACATTTCTCCCTTAGATTGTATCTGTTGTACAATTGTTTGGCAAGATGTCCATGACAACCTTCTGCAAAGAAGGTGACTTTGGCATGTAGCTCCAGACCTCTTTCAAAGTTAGCCTGTAAAAACAGAGAACCTGTAGTCACCACACTGTTTAGATAACATGGGTGAGGGAAAGGGAGGCACAGAGTGCTGTTTAGGCACTTTAAGATCTTCCTGATTCTGGGATACTCCAGAGACTGAAGCAACTGCTGGGCATTTGTCGATATTACTGCAGCCTTCCTAGGCTTGCCCAGGAACTATGCAGCACTGTGTGCTGTGGTCCCACCCCTAAAACACTCCTCCCACCCCACCACAGTACTCCCCCATGCCAGAGTGTGTGCAGGGCTGTCTTCCACAGTTCTCATATCAGGACAATGATCCTCTAACCAAATAGGGGGCTCCTAGAGGACATTTACACTATATAGGCCCTTTTACCCAGCATCAGGAGGCCAGAGTGGACCTCACCCAGACAGCTGTGTCACAGATCCACAGGATCCGTGCTGTGCCCCCAGTTTTTAAACAGTCTCTTTGAGGAACCCCTTCAATATACCAGACCCCCAGGGGGGTCTCACTCTTCCTTCAGGGTAGCCTATGCAGCCTCACCATCTCCTGAGACAACCTCTAGGGCTTCAGCACTCCTGCTTCACACTGTGAACACTACTCAGCAAGTCCAACCGAAAGGCAAAACTCCTGGTTAGAGACCTGTACAGTCTTCAAGGGACTAACGCACCTCATCCAGTATTTGCAGTGACACTCAAGCAGCGATTTCAGAACAGTGGGGTTTATAAGTCAACTGGAACACAGCATTGGAAGTCCTTAAGTTAGCATAGAGAAATAAAGGTTAAAACACAGTCCATTCTGGTCATCCCAGTGCAATTCACCAGCCAAGCTGTAGTGAACTCCATTTTCAGGCTGTCTCTCTCTGACCACCTTAGTCAGTTTCCAGGTGAGAATGCCTAGACTTCTTCCAGAAACCAATTCTTGATTCCTCCATCTCACTCCTCTGAGTCTTTTGTTCTCAAGCTGGGGCCTCTGCTCGGCTTCCTTGCTGAGAGGCAGGGAAGTTCTCTTCCCTCTAGGTCATTGTTTGCTAGGTGTCCAGATCCTGGTAACTGGGTTTTCAATTGTCTTTTCGGATTTTCCACTGATGTGGGTTGGCTTTGGCCAGTCCTTTTTAATGATCCATTCAGTCCACTCAGCTAGGCAACACTCACCCACACACCTATAGCTCTTTACCCTTCCATAAACGCAAACTTAATCCTTCCCATCCTTCACTAGGTAGCCAGGCAAAGTATGAGGAAACTGAGGCACACATAGGATTAATGAAAAAATATTACAAAAAAATTCCCACTTTGTTACACCTTCCACTGCATGACATTTTGTCCATGGTTTGGATGGAATGGGATTTAATATAAAACTTGACATCTTCTTAAAATATGCGCAATGTACCTCAGAAGGCACATGACCAGGATTCATCACTGAATTTTGTGTGCTGGATGGATCATTAGCTTCCCCAGCCTGGGTCAGGCACTGACAGGGAGTGTGATGTGAACACTGATCCATTCCCAGAAACATCTTCTTGGATGCATCTTGTGATAGTCAACTCTGAAAAAGTGTCCCCAGTTCATACACAGGACTTAGATATCAGTACCCTGGGGCTGGATTCATAAGTGAAAAAAAGATGAAATGATCCAAACCAATTATTGTAAAAATCTGGTATTTTGAAATATACAAAGAGATCTTACTAGGACTGGAAATTAGCAGAAAAAAAGTCAGCCAAAAAAAGATCTGGTGCAAAATGATAAGTTTGAATATATAGAATACAAAACTAAATATGTTATTTTAGTAATAATTGCCTTTGTTACTATAAAAAGTTGTATTAATATGCTTGTAGATGTATTATATTATGGAAGAACTCAAATTATATTTTAGGAGGAAAACAGGATTGAAAAAAATTCCCAGGAGGTGGATTAGTAATTCTCTTTCGACATTTTTGTCAAAAGGCTATATCCTACCCAAACTCAAAGAAGTGGTACTGAAATTTTTTATTTGACTTAATTTATGACAGTTTTCTCACAGGGCATTGGGGATGGAACTAAACGTACTATGTTCCTTGTATACTGGTATTCATGCTTAGGGGTAGGTAAGTACCAGTTTTTGCTGGAACTTTCCCCACTTTCTGCATTTCTGATTGAGAAGCAGAAGGTGAACTGTATTTACAGCATACAGATTACTAAGAATAGACTTGTTACTTATGTTAATATGACTATGCATGCATATGGTACTGTTTCATAGAAGCCATGTCCTTGCTAAGATAACAGCAGTTAGAAACCATAATTAAATAGCTTATGTAAATGTAGACATTCTACATTATCTATGTTTCTAAATTTATAAATTTAAGTAACAAAACATGTTTTGCAGTTATCTTTCTCCTGCACTTATACAAGAACCAATGCTTATTTTATTGTATATTTATACCATTGCCTTCACATTTTTTAATTAATTTGTACTATGGTAGCGTGTTGGGGCTCCAGTCATGGATCAGGGCCGCATTGATTAGCCACTGTTCTAAGACAAACAAGAGACATTCCTTGCCTCAAAGTGCATATAATTTTAGTAAATTTACTGATCAAGGCCCTGATCTTGCAGACACATCTTTAACTCCATCCATTGTAAGCTGTACAGCTAACTTCAATGGAACTACTCACAGAGCCTAAAGTTAAACACCTGTGCAAGTGTTTGTAGGATTGGGGCCCTAATAATTAAGATTAATAAATTAAACAAGTTAATAAAAAATGTGTTGAGAGAGAAATTTCTGAATAAGTGGTGCAGTTTTCTTCCAAGTCACAGAAGACATTCTGTTCCTTTTCTACAGTTCCTAGGTTGGGGGCTCTTTACATCAGGAATAAAATCAGGCTTTCAACTACTGCAACAAATGTGAATATTACTGGTACCATCTACTGGTGAAAATATAGAATTGAAAATAATTTTAGCTATTTGGTGAAACAAATAAAGGTATAATGAGAGGTGACAGTTGTTCTGTTTGAATTATTTCAAGACAAGAGTATAGTAAATATATGATTTCATGGTCAACTATTTTAAATGTAGGAACATCAGCCTCCTTATTAGCAGGAAAAGTACATTTTAAAAAGTGAACCAAAAAAAAAAAAATACTCCAAAGGAGGAAGCAGTAAGTGGATGCAGACAGCTACCAGACAGGCAGGAGGATTCATCCAGTAAGGACCCTGCCCACAAAAGGCAGATGGGATGAAGTCAGCAAAGTACAACAGAATTGCAAAAAGGGCAGAAGGCAGCAACCAGCCATTAGAACAACAGTGTTTTGTATTTGATGAGTTACCAGTTAGACATCTCTCTCTCCCCACTCACCTTCATGACTTCTTCCATTCAGTCCCCCCCTTTCCTTGCACTCCATCCTTCCAGACACCACCTATGCCAAACAAACCTCTCCAATTTTCATTCAAATCCCTCCTTAAACAATTCCTCCTCTGAAGACTTTCACGGATAATCCCAGGGACTTTTGGTTTGTTTGTTTAAGGGTATAACACCAAGAACAACAATGGCATCACAGTGATGTATATAGCAACTACAGGATTGGACCTTTGCCCATTAAAAAGATAAGTACTCACTTTAGGTGCTCCATCCTTTTGAATGCCTACATCATTAGTGGCAATCCCTTTCACACTGCCATCTTCATGAAAAAGAACCTATGGAAATATTCAAACAACATCTATTTTAAAGACCTGTCATTTTAAACCCATTTCTAAAATTATTTCCAAATGCAGAAAACATGGAGGTTAAAAAATCCAAACCTTTTAATTAAGAGCTCAGTCTTGAAAACAATGGGATTAATCACGTACTTAAATGCTTTGCTGGTTTGGAGACAGAGTATTCAGAAATTTGCAGAACTGAGCCCTTATTTTTCAAGCATTTCTGTGTAATATGGGACTTGCTAAAAAATAGAAAATTGGGCTAAAATCTCTCACACACAAATAGTTATGTCATTACCTCAGCTGCTGCATAGCCTGGATACACCTCAACACCCAAAGCTTCTGCTTGCTCACCCAGCCAATTCACAAAGTGCCCCAAGCGCACTATATAATTCCCATGATTAGTCATTGGAAGGCCTGGGCAAAAGGGAGAAGTATACCACAATCTATTCAGGTTTATGGATTAAAACATATATACACACACAGGAGATGTGCATGCTTAAAATTTAACACTTTTAAAAATACAAAAGTTTGGTTTAATGCAATGCACTAGTATCTTTTTGCTATGATTGCTGTCTCTATACAGAGATGTTGTGTGAATTTTAATAGGTACAATCTAACTACTTATATTCCTATCATTATAGTTTGTGTACAAAGTTGCTAAAAAGCAGCTGATGCAGTATTGCTTGCCTCCCAACATATACCATAGTTGTTTCTTGAAAAATATAACATAGCCCGGTGAGCTTTTTATAACTATATTAAACCTCAGCCCTGTTTTTTCAGTAAGTGTTCTAGCTTTTCAACAAGCTGTACCTGGAAGAATTGGCACTGGAATTCTGGAATTCTTCGTTAAAATCCCAAATTTGTCTTCAGTTACTGGAGTCTGAAGCGGAGCCTAAATATAAGAAAAAAGTCATCACCGTGAACTATTTTTGCTGCCTGTCAAGAAGCAGACATTTTCTCTCCCTTTTCAAGGAGCAAATTAACGATCTAGAGTAGTATGACACAATGATATAATGGTCTTGTGAGAAAGTTTCATGACAGAGGTAAAGCACAGAGTCTCAGGCAGAGCAATATTCAGGTAAAAAGTCAACAAAATTAATACTCCTCAACTTTTGGAATTGGCATAGGGCTCCCCTCCACCCCCGCAACAAACAGTTCCTTTCTTATCTAAGAGTTTTTTATACAAAAAAACAAAGGAAACAACTGTGCAATGAAAGGTGATATTTATAAATATCACCTTATTTAAAAATAATATATAGAAGTGCAGCATGGAACTTGATACAGAGTTTGTTTCAAGCTAGAGATTAATCGTAATGATTAAGCATTCATACCTGTCGCTCCTTCCAGTCCGGTAAGAGTTCTTCCAAAGCACGTGGCTCAAGACAAGCACCAGAAAGCGTATGTGCACCGATCTGAGCAGCTTTCTCCACTAGGCAGACACGAACTTCTTTGCCATACTCATTGGCTAACTGTTTGAGTCGAATAGCTGCAGAAAGACCCGCAGGGCCTGCTCCAACTATGACAACATCAGCTTCTTCTGCAAATCTTTCCATGTTCACCCCTTTAATGGAGCAAAATATGATATAGCGATTTCGTCCAATAATACATCTCTCTCACCATTCTCTTCCCCTCTCTCTCTAAAGTTTATTGTTTTGCTTTGTCATATCAGCCATCAAGTATCAAAATACTGTCACCTTGAACTAAGTGGGGTTAATATTCAACAGATGTGAACACAGTGTACATGAGCAGCATTTTAATTGTGCTTTTGCCTAATGTTTGGAATATCAAACTAAGCCTTTGCTAATAAAGAGGGACACAGAAATAACTTTAGATTCTAATCTCCAGTGGTTGTGCCATCCTAGAATGCTTAAAATAAGGGCCCAGATCTACGCTTACTTCTCAGATGTGCTTGGTACAGCTCAGGAGAAAAGAGGGGGGGAGAAGTGCCATTAAGCAACCTTAATGGTCCTCCTCCTTCCCCCGATGCTGGGAATGCTCATCCAGTCCCAAGTATCTGCTGCTTTGCTCTGACAGTCAGGGGTCCCCAAGCACTGTTCTGGCAACAGGGATTGTTGGGACATAAAGATGACCCAGTCACACCCACTTTCTCCAAGGAGCTGCTAAGGTTAGTGAATTTATAGATTAAAATAGCATAAATAAATATCTTCTTTGCCCTACTTCATCATGATCAACTCATGAGACCACATTACAAAAGTAGAAAAATACATATCCTCACTGCAATAAGGTAATACGATAAATGAGACAAATGTTAACTTTTTAGTTTGTATATCTATAGCTACAACATGTATTTACACATTTGCATCATGAAGTCTCATACTTTCTTAGTTTAATTAGGAGCAAACTAAATATGATCAGTTCTGCTTCGCTAAAGCTGATCATCATAAGCAAGCAACCATAAAATGTCACCTGAACCTTTAGTATTGCACTTACCAGAACAGCATTTCTGTAAAATAACTGTGCTCTTAACATTTAAAAATGCCTGCAATTACTATAGACAATCTGTTTTCTTAACATGCAATTTTTCATTTACCTTCCCATCGTTTGTCTTTGTTCCGAGAATGAATAGTATAGTGTGTAGTGATTCGAGGCACAGGGGAAGTAGAAGCCCATCTTACAATATGCAAAGGCGATAGACAGTCTTTCTTTACTGACTTTAAAACACGCAAACAATGATGTGCTGTAAAAAAAGGACAACTAGATTAGCTGAATCATTTAACTGTTAACATAGATAACAGTCAAAAGGCTTGAACCCACTTTTTAAAAAAATCTTGAGGCTACTCAGTACAGAAAAATCCTAAACAAATTAATAAATCATGACCCTACTCTGTGTTTCAGGATTAAAGATAGGAAGTTGACGGGTGGTACATGATACATTTTGCAACATCACACTCTCATTATCAGGAAATGGGAATAGGAAAACAGTGCCCACCACATGGAAAAAACACAGTTTTTAACATTACTTTTTAAGGCTATATCTACATTGCACTTTTGTCTGCAAAACTTTTGTTGGTCAGGGGTGTGGGAAAAAAAACATATCCCCAACCGACAAAAGTTTTACCAACAAAAAAGCACCAATGTGGCCAGCGCTTTGTCAGCGGGAAATGCTCTCCTGCCGACCACTCGTTAGTGGTGGTTTTATTTTGCTGGCTGGAAAGTGCTCTCCTGCTGGTGATGAGCAGCTACATGACAGACAGTGTAGACATACCCTTAGTTTCAGATGTTACATTTGGGATATTTACCCTTCTAGCACACAAAGTCTTTATTTTCTGTTTTGCTGGAGTTTTCTCCTATTTTTTAGTTCCCTGTATTCCTTGAACAGAGTTAGTCTGTAGTTTATAACAGGCTTAATTTCCTCTACTTGTGTCTACTGTTAGTAATTTTAAAGAAAAGTAATTAAGTAGAGAGGGAGGAAACTTCCACAGCTGCCATATATGGCAGACTTGAGGGATCAGGAAGATGTATTTCATATTAAAAGAGAGTTTATGTTCATATTTTAGAGTATCCATTCTGTAATATGAATGACCTAGTCATTGGCAGAACCCTATTTGAACTTCGGGAAATTCACAAGCTGACGTTGTGTTCTCCAAATGGCAGAGAGAACCACCAGATTGACTATATCATGATCAATGGCGACACTCACTAACAGATGTGAAAGTGAGAAGGGGTGCAGATGTTGGCAGCAACCATCACCTTGTGACAGCCTCCATCAAGCTAAAACTGAGAAGTGTGGGTCCACCAAACAACGGACATAGACATTATGATATTGGCAAGCTGAAGTCTCTTGCAATACAGAAAGCCTTCATTCTTCAGTTAAAGAACATGTTTCAAGCACTTGCAAACCTTGATGAAGAGGAGGGGAAGCAAATGAGGAGATGAACAAGAAGTGGGAAAAAGTAACAGCAATTTATAAACAGCAGTGAAGCCTGTCTAGGCTACAGGAAGAAGAGAAGGAAGGAGTGGATTACAACCAGCACATGGAATGTCACAGAAACCAGACGAGCCGTGAAGAAAAAGATTTTAGACACAAAATCGCAGAAGCTAAAGGACAAATACCACGAGCAGTATAGCAAGGGTCAAATGCTTTGTGAAGGCGGATAAACATCATATTGATAATCTGGCAACACAAGCAGAGGATACAGCTGCTTGTGGTGAACAAGGAACCATCTACAAAATGATGCGGCTTATCAGTGGTAAACGGCAGACACCAACAAACACTCTCATCAAGAACAAACAAGGACACCTTCTAACAACTGAGAAAGAACAGACATGCGCTGGACAGAGCATTTCAAAGAATTGCTAAACAGGGAGCCACCTGAAGAGGAAGCAAACATCCAGGAGGCAGAAGAAGATCTTGATATGAACACAGACACCTCAACTAAGGAAGAGATCATTCAAGCCATCAAATCCTTAAAAAATGGGAAAGCTCCGGGCAAGGATAACTTGAATGCAGAATTGTTCAAGGTAAATCCTAAATTAGTAGCATCTATCCTGGCCCCTCTATTTACATCAGTCTGGGAAAGGGAAAAAGTGCCAGATGAGTGGACCAATGTGGTTACAGTGAAGATACCAAAGAAAGGAACTCTCAGCGGTTGTAATAATTGGCGTGGTATAACACTTATCTGTGCCAAGCAAATTATTGTGTAAGATCATAGTCCAGTATATAGCAGAGGTAGTTGATGGCATTCTCAGAAAAGAGAAAACTAGTTTTCGGAAAGGGCATGGATGCACACACCAGATCTTCACTCTACGAAACATCATAAAACAGTGCTTAGAATGGCAACGGCAACTTTACATACATTTCATAGACTTTGAGAAGGCTTTTGATAGCATTCATGGGACCAGCCTATGGCACATTCTGTGGGCATGTGGAATTCCTTTCCATATATTTGTCATCAAAAGCTTCTATTTCAACTTTACATGCAGTGTTGATCACAGTGAGCTCAGTTTTGAAGTCAAAACAGGAGTATGTCAGGTGTGTCATGTCTGCAATCCTCTTCAACACTGCGTAACGTGGCGTACAACAGATGACATGCCAAGAGGAATTAAATGGATGCTCTTTTCATCCCTTGAAGACCTGGACTTCGCAGATGATGTTGCTCTCCTACCACACACCCAACACCATATACAAGAAACAACAACTCAACTCAACGCATTCAGCCAGCAAATTGGACTGACAATCACAGTAAGACAGCTAGCATTATCTTTAATATTGCCTCACCACCAGTACGGAGAGAGGATTATGTTCTCACCATCAGCCAGGACGGTGGAACAAGCCAGGACATCCAAAACAAAATCAATAAAGCCAGGAACACCTTCAGGAGCTTAAATACAGTCTGGAAATCATCAAAATACAACACCAAAACCAAACTCAAGATTTATCAGAGCTGTGTACTTTCAACACTACTTTACAGTGCAGTATGCTGGGAAATGAGAAAGTATGACCTGTCCAAACTGTCTTCATTCCATACAACCTGTCTCAGAAAAATCCTCCGTATCTTTTGGCCCAGAACAATCTTAAACAAAGATCTATTGACACAGTGCAGCCAAGAGGATCTGAGCATCATCATTGCCAGGAAGTGTTGGAGATGCATAGGGGTCATGTGCTTTGGATGGAAACTGATTCCATCACCAGAGCAGCAATAAGATGGACACCTGAAGGCAAGTGAAAATGAGGCTGCCCGAAAACAACATAGCAAAGAGCTGTGGAAGCCGAGCTGAAAAACCTGGGGCACAGCTGGGGAACCATTGAAAGACTTGCCAGAAACAGACAGGAGTGGAGGAGCTTCCTCACTGCACCAAACTCCAGAGGCATAATAGGAACATGATGATGATGACCACCATCATAATATATGAGCATCAAAATCAGGATTTATTGTTGTATGTAGTACTCCATAACGGACCCTGCTTTTGCCATCCCTAATTTTGGTCACTAAACATGGATTTTTAAAAACGTACAATATACAGATGTGACCAGTTTTGCTGTAGCTCAGACACTAAAACATAACCCAGTAGAGGAATAAAAAAAGTAAGTTAAATAATAGAAAGATAGCCATAAAATTTCTATGTCAACTAGCTTATTGTGTAAGGGCAAACAATATTAGTTGCTTAGTCCTTAAAAGGAAAAAGAAAGTTGAGCTAAGTTAGAACTCAAGAAAGTCTTAACTCTGAAAAACTAGTCAAAGTACAGGGATGGGCTAGGCAACTTTCCCCACATTGCTCTACAACTTAAAGTACAACTAATCGAACATATATTTCCTTTTCTGTTCTTTTTAGACCAAACAAATGCTTTGGTGATCTTCATCTCTGTGATTAAAAAAATCCTCACAGAACCCACAATCAAAAAGTCCTAGAGCTAACAAAAATAGCATGCACATACAAGAGAAAAACATATATTAAGAAAACATTTCAATTTCAAACTTCCAAAGACTTATAGTAAACATCAACATACAAACAAAAAAGGATTACAAACATTTAAGATACCTGCAATGTGTATTTAAGTTTGTTTCATACTGTACCTGAACATATGTTAGTGAATGCTAGATGGGCAGCTATTCCTTGGCAGAGGGCCTGAACAAAACTTCACAATCAACAGTAAAAATGTAGATTGAAACAAAGTACCTTTAACCAAAGGTAAAGGTTTACACATACAGTCAACCCTCAACTGTGCTTCCTAAACAATACTCAAGCACAACCAAATCCTGATGGTCAGAAGCAAATATTATATCACATACTTACTATAAAGATAATTTCCTGTTTTCACAAGTAATAATGTGGAGTATAGCCTGAGAACTATTTTCCCCTCATCACTATGCAGAGGAATTGGTAAATGTAACATGAATGAATAAATATAGGAGAGTGCAAAAGTGAAAGAATAGTACCTTGTCCTGGTTCAAAAGATTCAGAATATTAAAAGTTGATTTACATGGCCTTACTCTAAATTAAAAAAATAAAAAAATCAAACATTGGGTCATTTTGAACATAATGGAAAGAAAAGGAATTATGGACCCAATCATGTTATGTGTCATGTAGCCAATGGCATTTTTGCCTGTGAGGACTACAGAATCAGGTCAAGTTAGTTCCTTTCAGGCTAAATGCATAAGAGAGGACTTGAAATACACAAAGTGTATTAGTTTAACTACCCAGATTCATGTAACCATTCACATCTTGGGAGCTGGAGGGGGGAGATGAGGAGGAAAGGAGTTGGAGACTGGACAGGATAGAGAAAGGAGGAAGATTTGCTTGTTATACCATGAAAAACTGCTATCTTAATAGTTTAATAAGGCTGAGCTTGGAATACATTTTCACATCTATAAATGCCCTGGAATAACAGACACTATCTTATGCTCCCATATCTTCATATAAATATATATTATTTTGTAAAGTGTCACAGCTCATAAGCCAGCTGAACTAGAAACACCTGCATCATATCATCACAAGCTAAGAATCCTCTCTCCCTCCCTCGACCCCCACATCCCAAATCCCTCAGCCTAACTTTACAGATGAAGAAAGACCTTAAATAGTATCACTTGTTTTCTAAAATGCTTTGAACATTTATAAAGTATTTCTTCAAAGTAGCATGAGCAATATATACAAGATAGTGAAGAACAATTTTTTTACTGGCACTTGTGAATAATTCACCCATCCCAAATGCAAACCAATATAACCTTTATATCTCCACACTCCAGGGTGTAATCTCTTGGAACAGTGTAATGTACATGGACAACAAGTATTATTTATGTAGCTTAAGTCATACTAACTTAAATAGACAATCCAGATGTCACAATAAACTGCAACAGATTTAGGAGTGAGAGTCTCAAGCAGTATTTACTTTAAAACAGAGAATCATAAAATTAGTAATGTATTGCAGACTCGAACATATTTCATAACTGCAGAAACAACTGCAGGTACATTCCTTAAAACATTCAATCGCTTCTCGGCTCTATGAGCTAAGATCAAGTGTAGGGATCGGGACGGAGGGCAACACCATCGTCAGCCCCGGAGCCAGAGGCGTGCTGGAAAAGTCCCTGAAGGACGCCGTCCACGCGCTCTACGTGGACACCATGAGGAAAAAACCTGACCAGGGCAAGGCCTTCGAGGTGACCAGCAAGTGGGACTCCAGCAACCACTTTCTCCCCGCAGGCAGCTTCACCCGATTCGCCGACTGGCGGTTCATACACCGCGCCCGGCTGAACTGCGTCCCGCTCAACGGAGCCGTCCACCACGGGAACCGGGACAAGCGCTGCCGGAAGTGCGGATACGCCATGGAGACCCTGCCCCACGTCCTGTACAGCTGCAAGCCCCACGCCAGAGCCTGGCAGCTGCGCCACAACGCCGTCCAGGACCGCCTAGTGAAGGCCATCGCCCCGCACCTGGGAGAGATCGCTGTCAACCGCGCCGTCCCCGACACAGACAGCCCACTGCGCCCGGACATCGTCGTCACGGATGAGGACCGGAAAAAGATCATCCTCGTCGACGTGACGATCCCGTTTGAGAATAGGACCACGGCCTTCCGCGAAGCCCGAGCCCGCAAGCTCGAAAAGTACGCTCCCCAGGCTGACACCTTGCGGACAAAGGGCTACGAGGTTTATACCGACGCTCTGATCGTTGGGGCCCTGGGCGCCTGGGACCCCTGTAATGAATGCGTGCTGCGGACCTGTGGGGTGGGCTGTCGCTACGCGCGGCTCATGAGACGCCTAATAGTCTCGGACACTATTCGATGGTCTACAGACATTTACACAGAGCACATCACCGGCCACCGTCAATACCGAGAGTGAGCCGGCATGACTTGGTGCACCCACAAGGGAGAAGTGACCTGAAAACCTCCCCTGTTAGACTTTATCCCCTGAGCCCTGAACCAACCGAACTGAACTCTGCCCTGTGAGGGTCATCCGAACCCCATTATCCAGCCCGCTTATTTACTTATGCCCACGACTGTCTATAACCTGTACGTATGAGTGATGTACCCTCACTGCTTACTGACTGTACCCCAAACTCACCCACCGTATACCCCGCATTGGGGACATTACAGACTGTATATGTTATGTGCCGTCCAATTCCAAAATACTAAAATCGCCCTATACTATGTATGTCACCCCCAATGACCAATATCTGACGTTTCAACTCTCTGTATCGTTCATTTTCAAATATTTTCTAATAAACTTTTAAATTTGAGAGAGATATGATAAGATTCCTACTTGACTAAAGTTATATGAAACTAAGATAATTAGAATACATTTGTTAATGATCTTTTAGGTCCCAATCCTGCACAGGCAAATGAGCAGACTCAAATGACCTTCCTGTATATAAGTCATTGCAGGATTGGGGCCTCAGCGACTTGGCACTTCACTCATAACACCCGTAAGTCTGAACTTTTTGCGAACACTTTTTAAAAAGCGAAGGAACTTGAAACTCTTTGCTAACTGCTAACAAGGGGATTATTTCCATATTTGTTATTTAAATGATGGAGCAAAGATGGAAAAGTAAGTGTGTTATTTTCTCCTATAATCCATGCATTACAACACTGGGAACCATTACTTAAAAAAAATGTATACACCGTACATGGTACTTTACAGCAGGTAACACACATCAATAAAATAGATATATATGGATCAAGTCCTGAACACAATTATGCAATTTTATTCATGTGAATAAAGTTATATGAATTAATATTCCCCAGATTGGACTCTCATATAGGAACAGTTACTAGTGTGTTTTACCTGATGTAAAGTGCTGACCTGTATATGTGCCTGTAGGATCAAACTCTACCAAATTAAGATCTGATCTTGCAAGACCCTGATCCTGCAATGAGTTCTGCATGGATGAACACGAACAGCACTGCAATGACTTCAACAGGGAGAAATTGTGAACTGAATACACAGTCAAATGAGGTAAATGAACTAACAACTGTTATTCTGGCCAGTACTGTGGGGTCAGTGTCCTTTCCGTTCTAACTACCTTAAATCACTACCGCACACATCAAGCACGAGCAAGGGGGATCACAACACGGCTGATTCGTGTTCAAATATATCTGTTTTGTAGGAGTCACAAGGCAATGACCTTTGTTCCAGTTTTGTGTCTCGCTGTAAAGAGAAGGGGCGGGGCAGCCGTGTGCGGTGGGCACGGCCCACAATCGGACTTGATACTGGCCAGGCCCCCTAGCTTGTCACTTTCACTCCCCTGTCCTAACCCCATTGCTATTCCCGCACACCCACGGGGGAGGGGGGCACAGCCCCCCCCTTCCCACGAGCACGGAATCGCGGTAACAAGTTAACAGGGCAGAGGGTGATTTTCAGCCACCACCCGAGAGTCAGCCTGCAGCCCACCAGCCCCACGGACCAGCAAGGTGCCCGCGAGCGACGCCCCACTTTACCTTGGCCGGAGAGCGTGCAACGAGGGAGCGGCATGGTGCCTGCCTGGGCGCCCCCGGGGACGGGGCAGCCTCCCCTCAGGGACTGGAACGGGGGCGAACGCTGCCTCCGGCCCCCCTGCCCGCTACGCACACCCCGCCTCCCAAAGCGCCCGGGGTTCCCGCGCTGCCTTCCCCGAGCGCCCGGGCGCTGGAGCTCCGGGCCAGCCTGTCGCTGCGAGTCCGCACACCGCCGCGGCCAATTGCATTCACTGCGCACAGTGCACACCCGCAGCTCTCCCCGTCCCGTCGCACCCCAGTGCGCCTGCGCGCCAGGCTACCTGCCGGGAGACGGAGTCCCCCCCCCGAGGAGGAACTACTACAGCTCCCAGAATGCCCTGCGGGAGGAGGGGCGCTGTTCCCTGCTTGGGAAGGGTGCAGCACGGCGCATGCGCTAGCCCAGCGTGGCTGGAGAAAAGGAATTTCTTTATTATCCCATAATTAAACAAAACTGCCGGGACGCGAGAAGGCGGGGCTGTGTAATGGAACCCGCGGCCGGACGGACGCAGGCCGGAGGCGGGGAGGACCTCTGATTCCGGCATGCACTGCGGCAGGAGAAACCCATCCCTCCCAGCATGCTTTGCGGCTACCAGCGGTCTAATCCGTGTTCTCTTGGGCGTGCCGCACTGCATGCTGGGAGTAGTAGTTCAAGTGGCGCTGCACTGCGTGTCGGGATATTGCGGACCACATTCCCGAGCCCCTTCCTGCCCCGCCCAGCAGCACGGAAGCTGGGTTGGTCTATGCGGAGGGGGCGGGGATAGGCTCTCATGGGTCACCGGCCCTGCCACGGAGGGGGCGGGGTCGTCGCAGGCTCAGACTCCGCCCCTAGGGTGGGGGCGGGGCTAGTGAGTTTCGCGCGCGCCGCAAAACCGGTTGGTTTCGAGGGATCGTTTTGCTGCGGCCGTTCCGGTCCCGAGGCAGGGACCATGGCCGAGGCGGGGCCGGTGCAGCCCGTTCCGCCCCCCGCGTCCCCAGGGGGCTCCACCGGCGCCGGGCCCAGGAGAAGCCGGAGCGGCAGCAGCGGGGCGCGGCCGCTGGAGCAGCTCACGGACCCGCGGGAGCTGCTGGAGGAGGTGGAGATGCAGATCGATGACGTGAGTCTGCCCCGTGCGGAGCCGGCCCGGCTCTGCCCAGCGCCCGGCCCCGTTAGCCCGACTGACAACGGAGCCGGCTGATGCCCATCGGCTGCCGGCGGAGCCGTGTGGTGGGACGGCTCGGCCTGCGGGGCAGGTCCTGGCTCTGCCCGTTACACCGGTGTCAGCCCCGCCGTGGTGTGGACACACACGGGCACTCCGTGTTCGAGGGGCTCGGCGGGTCCAGTTTAACCCCTTTCCGAGCCCCATAAACTAAACCCCTTTAAACCGGAATATGAGTGTTGGGGGGGGGGGAAGGCATCAGCCTCCTGCTCGTACCTGTGTAGAGGAGGGCTGATTAAAGAACCTGCCTTGTAGCCCTGCCTTGGTCAGAGCACGGGGTAGCCCCCAGCCCAGTAATTGGCCATCCAGGAACAAGAGGCAAACCCCAGACCGGCTGCATCCCCTCCCTGTATCTCTGAACACCCCCTGTGCGTTTGGTGCCAGAACTATAATGGGGTTCAAGAAAGAATTGGATAATTTCATGGAGGGCAGGTCCACCAATAGCTAGTAGCTAAGAGGGGCTGGGATGCAACCCCATGCTTGGAGCGTCCCTAGCCTCTGATTGCTAGCAGCTGGGAGTGGGCAATGGGATGGATCACTCAACAATTCCCTGTTCTGTTCACTCCCTCTGAAGCACCTGGCATTGACCACTGTTGGAAAACAGGATACTGGGCTAGATGGACCATTGGTCTAACCCAGCATGGTTGTTCTTATGTTCTTGCTGCAGGCTGCGTTCTCGCTAACAAAGATCCTGGAGGCAACGTCTGCTGTGTCAGTCCAGGTAGAAGAGCTTGCAACTAAATGTTCAGAAAATGCCCGATTTCTTAAAACGTGGCGGGATCTTCTGAAGGAAGGGTATGAATCTCTGAAACCCAGTGACTGATGCTGTGCAAACACACATAGGAGGGAACCTCAAGAGGGTACCTGGGCAAGCTGAAGCTGAATCATCCCACAGCATTTTGGCTCTCGGCCATGCTGGGTTAAGGAATGTCTGTATAAATGAAGACTTTTAACAACTTTTTTGTGCCTTTTTTTTTTTTGGATGGCTTAACAGGGTTTTTCATCAACTACCCACCTTCAAGGAAATGTTTTGTTCTGTGCACAAGCTGTTTCTGTGGAGAAATGCCTGTTGATACTGGTGCATGCATGAACATCACTTAGACTCTGTTGAATAATAGAATAGACTGTTTTAGTTTGGCTTGGGAAGAGGGACCAAGTTTGGATTTTTAAACTGTTGGTTTCCTTGTAGTTCTATTGATTAGCAAGTACATATGAAATGTACTAAATAAATTTTTTATTAATGTTACATTTGTGTTCAGATACTATACATAGGGAGATATCTGATACCTCTCTAATTGACCACTGTGATTCTGTAAATGAAGAATTCCTCAAGTGGTGTAATCACGTGCAGACAGCTATATTATTTTAACCCCCCCATCCTTCAGGAATGTATATAAGCTTGTCACTGCCAAAATAAGTCTTTTAAAATCTTGTTAATCAAACGAGACTACTTGTGAAACTTTCTGCCTTCACTTAGACCGGTATAAACTCCATCCTTACCCTGCCATTTAACAGATATTAATACAGATATAATTGAGTCTAGAACTTGGTCTCTCATTTTTAAGACTGTAGCCCAGCTCCCTCCCTACACTGACAATCATCTTAACCAGTTTTTGAATACTTTTCTACATAGTTGCATTTTTACAGATTATTTGATCACTGCAAACCCTTCTACACCTGATATTTTTATGTATTTTGGTTACTAAACTATATTTAAAGTGCCTTTATTGTGTGCTTAGATCATATTTTTTCTTACGATAGAAACTCAGCTGTATTGTGTATTAAAAGATTGGGTTGCTATTTGAAATATACATTTCAGTTTCAATAGTATCTGTGCTAATTCTCCGTTTTCTGTAATCTTTGAGATAATAGGCTGTATTAGAACTTGTTCTGCATTTCCTCCCATTTAATGAACTAGTAGGTTTGTGATTCAAACCCTATAATCTGGCATACCATTGTAAACAAGGATCTACTAGCTAAAAGATTTTTAATTTGAGGTAAATATCTGGATCCTAGCTACTGTACCCAGAAACATATGAAATAGCAGCACTGAAATGAGTTGGGAAGCTATAGAAAAATGTAGTGGTGTGCCATGACTGAATAGTCATTGATCCCTATTTCTAGGTGTCTCCCACCCTAAGAAAATCTATTTTTTTTAATCTAAAGAATAAAAGACAGAACAAATATTGAACAGCTAATTATGGCAGCTTGTTTCTTCCTTCCTCCAATCTGTCAAAGCATAGAGAAGGCTGTAAGTAGTACATGTTCTCTTACTGTTCCTTGATTATTTAGCTAATCAACTTGATGTTCTCAAAGTGGAGTAAAAGAGAGTTAATGTTGAAGACATTCTGCATTATCCAGAGTATCAAGTGAGGATGTAAAATGAAATATGGTGTGTTTACTATTTTCATCAAGGGGAAAACAGTCAGTTTGATCAGCAGGTAAATCTTTATTCCAAATAAATCAATATACATAGTAGCGGAAACATGATACACATCTGTTCTGTATTTGATTCTAACATATTTCAGAGTTTTGTAAACAGTAAAGTGTGAGTCACACTATATTTTACTTCTTGTATCTTTTAAGAAGTTGAGTGCAAACATTAAAAACATCTTTTTGCTTCTTTTAAATAAAGCTTTGAAGTGTAAATGCAGAAGAGCATTTCCTCCAGCTGTGTTATCTTGGGAACTCAGCTGGCCACAAGCCAGTTATTGAAAGTCTCCTTATCCAGTATCCCTTTCTTTCATAATATCAAAAAGTGTCTTAAAAAAAATAAAAATCTGACATACACATATGGAGAATCTGCCTGATTGCTCCAGTGGGGATCCCCCAAAACTTAGCTCAACATTGTACCTTTTTTAAATATTCATAAATCTGAATCATTGTAGTTGGTGTCCAGTGCCTGACCTATGAGTAACTCTTCAGAAAAATATTGCAACTGACTAAAGTTTAGGAAGCTGCATAGCCATTCATAGTTAACTTTTATATCGCTAGCAATCTAGTCATCTAACAATAGACTGCATATGAATTACATTTTAGAATTTAGAAAGATACAAAGTGACAGTTTTAACCTTTTTGACTTTATCTGCCCAACCCCACAATGAAAAAAAAAATTGGAGTGTTAGTGGAATTTTAATCGCATAAATATTTTTTTCCTATGGCTACTACTTCCTAAGGCTCGTCAAAAATGTATGTACTGTTAAGTTCACTCTCTGTTGTCTCTTTCTGACTTCTTGGCCATCACTGATGCGAATCCGTGTTACAGCTTTTTCCTTGTTGCTATAAAACAGTGAGTCCACATCAAAGATGACTGTGCAAATTTTACTGTGACTATTCAAAACATTTATCTGTATGAATTCAGTCTTGTGGAATGCGTGGATACTGATGTTTCAAAGGAGTCTGTATAAACAGCAGGCTTTGTTAACTCTGGTGTGATCTCCTGCATTGGCCACATCTCTACCCAGATAAATGATGGGCCATATGTTTTCTGACTGCTTTTGCTTCCTATGGATCTTCCTTGTTTGTAATTATACCAAACCTGATGTATCATTTCTTTGAACGGTCGTGTGGTCAGAGTGTAGAGGAGAGGATTCAAAGCACTATTTATGGGCAGTATAAAAATCACCACCCAGGAAGTTATAGTACCTTGAGGAGGAAAAAAAAGAAATTTAAATATTCAAAAGTGTATATACTCAATAACATTGTATTAGTATATAATACTTTGTGCTAAAAGCAGTGTACAAATATTAACTGATATCTTCACAGGGTACGTCCATACTACCTGCCGGATCGGCGGGTAGCAATCGACTTCTCGGAGTTCGATATATCGCGTCTCATCTAGACGCGATATATCAAACTCCGAATGCGCTCCCGTCGACTCCGGAACTCCACCACCGCAAACAGCGGTGGCGGAGTCGACGGGGGAGCCGCAGACTTCGATCCCGCGCCGTGAAGACGGGTAAGTAGTTCGAACTAAGGAAGTTGCGTACCTTAGTTTGACACCCCCCCCCCAGTGTAGACCAGGCCACAGTGTTAGCACTTTAGCTTTCTTTTTCTAGATGATTTTCACACAAGCCATTTAACTGAATTTTTTATTTAGAAAAGAAACAAAAAACGTACCTGGTATTTCTACTTGAAGTAAAGAAAGCAATTTCAAAATAAAGATGGGAATCCAGCATAATGCATCAGTGAAAACAATAAAGAAAAACCGTTTAGCAAGGGTCATCTCTTTTTTAATATGATTCTGGATTTCAGTTGCTGTGATGGCTGTTTGGTGAACACTGTAAAACATACTTCCATAGGAAAACACAATGATGATAAAAGCTGCCAAGTTTACACCTGTTAAGAAGTTAAGGGATGTTAGTGATTTAAGACATGAATGATTATTTCCAGGCATGCAGCTTACTGGCAAATTGGGGAAGTTATAGGGCAGGTAGCAAAGGAGAATCTTTTATCCAAACTACTAGTACAACTGCAATTTAGATAGGTAGGTAGAACTTGAGTCAGACTTTATATAGGACAGTGAGGTTAATGCCCCCTTACTCCAAAGTATATTTATTAATTATCACTAAATAGTGAACGTTCCCTATCTAAACCATGTAGTGAATCGTGTAGGTCCGTGTTCTTTGATTTCAGCATTGCTTTACTGACGTTACAACCCCTATTCCCTGTAGTATCTGAGCACCTGCTAACTACTAATGAATTTTATGCTTACAACAACCCTCTCATGTCAGTATTATTCCCATTTTACAGATGGCTTATCGAGGCACAAGATAGATTAACTGACTTGCTCAAGGTCTCACTGGCAGTCTGCGACTGAACCAGGCACTGGCTCTAGATCTCCTAAGTCCTAGTGCAGTGCACAGTCCTAGACCATCCTTTCAACCCTAGAAAGATGTGGCCTAGACAGGCAAAGGGCGGGGGCTCAATCCCTGATTAGCATATCCTCCAACCAACTGGCCAGTGACTGGTCATCACCCCATCATCAAACTAAGCAGCAAATGAGTAAGCTTCTGTATAATACTGAGATTTTAAAAGTAAATATTTTAATAAATTCATGGGTCTCATACTTTCACAGAGGGCCCATTTTCAAACATGAGTAAATAAGGTGTTCAAATCTAATTCTTGGGTGCCGATCATTGTACCTAAGTGCGTAAAGTAGGCATTTATATACTAATCAGAGCATCCAAATATGGGATTTGGGCAGCCTAGTAAGGCTGCCATCTTTGTTTGAAAGTTGGGCTCCCCCTGTAGCTCCAGCGAACATATGTAAAGGAAGAAACATAACATACTTACCTAAAAAAATAACAACAGAATAAATCTGGCCTCCTGTACTTTCTGCCTGTTCTGAATGAAGAGGAAAACAGACCCCATTGGTGCCATAGTAGTTTCTGAAAAATTCCTTGTGGCTCAGTGGAATAAAAGCAACCACAAAGCCAATAACCCAGATGAGAATCAAAATGGAAATTGTCCTGCATTTTCCTGGCTTCAAACACCTAAAAGGGTAAACTATGCATATATATTTTTCCAAAGTCAGGTAAGTCAACAGTAAAACGGACACCTCTGTGGACAGAATAGCCAATGAGCCCACCAATTGGCAGTGGATACTGTCCATCCACAACTGAGCATGCTTGTTGTATTCTCCACGATATTTAACGTCAAAGGCTCCAATCACAAATAAATATATTCCCATCAGACAGTCAGCACCTGTAGAAATAACATTTAAGAATATGAATCAATAGGGAATAATTTGGTTTATATATCTGAATTATCCTTTATTTTACAATATATATATTTTAATAATATACTTAAAGTTCTACCAGCAACTATAGTTAAGGTTATAAAATTCTCACTTCTAACTGGTTTTCAGTGACTACTGCTGCCTTTCTGAAATTTTCACCATTTGGACTGACATATTTTATTCTTGCTCTTTGCCCTAAGGTGATTTTTCTTTTAAGTTCATAAAAAAAACAGTTGTTATAAAGCATGAATAAAAATAATATACATTTCTCATTATAAAAATACTTCCTGCAGCTTTTTATGAACAGTTCTAGTTCCAAAATGGCTAGAATACTGAAATTGTGTGCAAAGTGTTCACATTGAGTAGAAGTGTCTTTGCTAGTGTTACAGAAATTTGGTTTTGATTTGCCCAAGCTATGATCCTATGAAAAATCATGTGCTAGGCATGCACAATACAGATTGCACAGAGCCTTTTGCTGAGGTCGAAAAGTTCTCAGGTAAGACAGGCCACACTCCACATGTGTGGCTGACTAAATAAGCTCCACAGTGAAAAGTGAAATATTGTGGGAGGGTTCCTGCACACTTTTCAAAGTATGCATTAGGGAGTTCCTCTCTGAGCCACCTTAGGCATGGTCAGGATTAGAGCTGTGAAAAGAAAGATAATTCCATTTTGTGGAGGATTTCAATATTTTGAAATTTGGTTTAATTATGATCTGGAACAAAAAGCAAACATTTCGAAATACTCCAAAAATGGGAAAGCCCTGGAGTCACATTCAGGGTCACATTTTCAAAGTCAATCCTGCATTTGCACACACAATCATTTGGTCATGTAAAGAATAGCATTTTCTCATGCCAACAGAAATCACAGAATGTGTGTAAAATTGAGTTTTTACAACCATTTTGTAAATTGGAATATGTAGAACACAAATCCTGCTGGTGTGCACAAATTACTATGTGCTCATAATTGTGTTGAAGCTGGGTTAATGTTCCTTTGAAAATTTGGGGCTCATTCCTGTTATTGAAGACAGTAATTTGACACTCAACTTCTATGGGAGTAATATCAGACACTTGGCCTTCAGTGTTAACCCACTCTCCACAGTAACTTAAAGGTAGAATCCAACAACCTTTGTGTTGTTTGAGGTATAGCATCTTATAATTTGGCTGAACTTTCTCTCTCTTGCAATCTAGTGCTGTGGGTGTGTCACTGCTGTATAATAATAAAATTTATAGCCATACATACTAAAAACAGATTTTTATGTGTGTTTGATACCTTTTATTTGGGGGAAATACTCACAGCAGAGAGACATTATTGACATGGCATGGAGCTTGTTCTCAGATCTGATGTAAGGCCGCATGCAGATAACAAAGATATTTCCAAAGCAAGTGACAGCAGAAACAACCCAGACAAACACTCTCTGTACAGTGCTAGCTAAGAGATTCTCAAAGGATGAAATCCCATCGGTATTTGGCTTACAGCTGCGCACATGGGGGGCATATCCACAATACTGGAATTTCTTAAAATATCTGGTTGAGGAAAAAATAAAATGAGAAAAATGTTTCACTTTGATTGTCAAATTGGTGTGGTTTGGGATACATGTTTTTCACAATAATATGGGCATTTGTGGAACACCTAGTAAAGATCCAAAGCATAAAATGTTTTCTGGTAATAGAAAACTAGTAATAAAGGATTTTGATTTTTTTGAGTACACAAAGAAATGCACAAATTCATTAATAGATTCCAAGGCTAGAAGGGACCATTGTGATCACCTAGTCTGATCTCCTGTACAATACAATAGAACTTCCCCGAAATAATTCCTAGAACAGATCTGTTAGAAAGTTGTCAGTGATGGAGACTCCACCACTACCCATGGTAAATTACTCTCGCCCTTAAAAATGTAAACCTTATTTCCAGTCTGAATTTGAAATAAACTTCAAGTCTGTATAAAACCTGTCAGGGTATGGACCGATTAGTTAGTTAATGTTTGTTAATGTTTTGATGCTAAAAAGCACTATATATGTGTGCTAAACATTAGTAATAACAGTACTTTAAAAAAGTAATTATTTTAATTGAATCCATAGCGTACACTATAAAAAGATATGATTGTGACAGAGTGCAGAGACAATAGCTAGTCCTCACTAAGCTGGGAGTTCACTATCTCTTGCCCCCCTTCCCTTTTCCCTAGTTTAATTAGGTCTGTGAAGGCATATAGGAATGTCTGCAGGGGAGTCAGAAAGCAAAGAGTATCTGTAGAAGAAACTCAAGAGATCTATACCCAGCTGCTGAGTTGGGGTATTTCCCCCCCCCCGTTTTACTTATGACAGTTTGTTTTAATTTATGCTGATAAAGGTTTGATCATTCTTGCTGATTATGGTTGTATTTTTTCATCAGCTGAAAGTGATTTGGTACATTCTGAGAGCGACAGAAACATTAATAATGGTCTATATCAGAATACATTATACATATACTAGCATACCTAAACTGGTACTATTAATATTACTTTAGATCATGTATACATCAATAAGCAAACCTAGATAGGGTCAGTACAATATCTGTTTACAAGGAACTGAACTTTGCTGTTTAGGAGATTTAATTATAATTTTAACTTTATCATTATGTTAAAATGAATCCTAACCTCCTCCCTCCATCACTTTTTCTTAATGATACTCTCAGCCTACCTGACAGCATCAATTGGTTTTTCAACTACCCAGCAGCCAGAGAGGCAGTGAATGCAAGTTCTCATATATTTCTATTTTTAAACATTCTGCACTTTGTAAAATTAAAAAAATCAAAACACAAGAAGGCAAACTGGAATAATCTACTTACATGTGGGAGAGATTTCTAAGTGGTTTGAACATCCTTCTTTGAATATTTGTAATTTCAATACCCTCCAGGCTGCTATAACCAATATATTCACAATAAAAAAAGGCAACATAAAATCAGTGGTAAAACACAACAAACTTATTGTGGACACAATTGTGTAGCTTTGATTACATGAAATTATAGATGAATGAGAATTGCATCTAGTCCATTCGTATATTTGAAACTTCTGCAGTAGAAAATCTAAATAAAAAGCTAAAAAGTGAAATAAAAATAAATTACAGTTAATTCTGATAACCTCCCTGTCCTAATAGCACAAAGGAGTCTCTTTCAGTGCTCTCAGCAATGTTATCTATATTATTACTTTGCCTTTCCAAAGAACTGTTCTATTGATGTTCTTCCATTATCTCAGGGAAAATAACAGTTCTAAGAATAGTATTTTAAATTCATATTGTGCCTTTCATCTCAGAGGGTCCAAAGTACTTCACTAGCTATAGTAACAACCACTGGAATTCACCCAATGACTGGCACACTGATTTGACAAAGACTGAGGAAAATCACAGAAATGTAGGGCTGGCAGGGACCTTTAGAAGTCATAAAGTCCAGCTCCCTGTGCTGAGGCAGGGCCAAGTAAATCTAGACTGTCCTTGACAGGTGTTTGTCTATCATATTCTTAAAAACCTTCAGTGATGAGGATTCCACAACCTCTGTTGGAAGCCCATTCCAGAACTTAACTGCCCTTATAGTTAGAAAATCATTTCTAACATCTAACCTAAATCTCCCTTCCTGCAGATTAAACCCATTTCTTCTTGTCCTGCCTTCGATGGACATGGAAAACAACGGATCACCATCCTATATAGAGCAGTCCTAAACATATTTGAAGACTGTTATCAGGTCCCCCCTCAGGCTTCTTTTCTCCAGACAAAACATACCACATTTTTCAACCTTTCCTCAGAAGTCAGGTTTTCTAAACCTTTCAAAATTTTGTTGCTCTCCTGTGGACTTTCTCCAATCTGTCCACATCTTTCCTAAAATGTTGGGCACTCTTTCAAAACTACCAAGGGATTTTTTTGTTTTTATTTTTTCTTAATGTAAGAAAAAAATTGCATTAATATCTTCAACGACAATATTGTGTCACTGAAGTATAATTTCATAGTGTTATATTAACAGAATAATTACTTAATTCTTTCAGTTCAAACAGTGCAACAGTTAACTGTATAGTGTGTTTTCTAAATACACACTGTCATTTTTTGATTTGGACTGAGATGGATTTGGAGCCTATCCTATAAAAATTTTAGTGCAAAGTTCACCTGAATTCACAGCAGATCAAGCCACGGGTGAAGAACAGTATCTGCCTTAATGGTTAATAGCTGGGAGGGTCTTTTAAGGCCCTTTCCTCAGGGCTTTTTTTATTGTCCCCAGGAATTTTTTTATTGTGCTTTCCCTTCTCCTCCCCACCAACTTTCTGCTTATCTCTGGTCACAGATGCAGAAGTTTCTCATCTGCTTTCTTCTTCTTCTAACACCTCCACTTGTCCCAGTGACCCAATCACATCCTATCTCTTGATCTCTCTTATGTTCACTCTCATTCCTCTCCCTTATTCTTCTTACCACTCACTCTCCTCTAGCATTTTTCCCTTCACAACACAAACATGCTTTAGTGTCTCCCATTTGAGAAAAAAAAAACCAACCTTCATCCCACTTGCCTCTCCAACTGTTGCCCCATGTCCATTCTCCCTTTCATCTCAAAGCTCACTGAACACACTGTTTACAAGTACTGTCTGGAGTTCCTCTCCTCCATCCTAGACACACTCAGATCCAGCTTCTGCCCCTTGCATGCCACGGAAACCACTCTTGCCAAAGGCTCAAATAACCTCTTCTTAGCCAAAATCTCAGAACCAGTACTCCATCCTCATCCTCATCCTCCTTGACCTGTCAGTTGCCTTAGACACAATCAACCATGTTCTTCTTGAAATCTTGTCATCCCTTGGCTTCCATGACTCCTACTACTTCTCTAATTGCGCCTTCCGCTTGCCCTTACAAGGCGCCTCCTAATCCCTACTCCTACTTTCTGTGGGGGTTCCACAGAGCTCTGTCCTTGGTCTGCTTCTCTTCTCCCTCTACATCTGATGTCTGGATAATTTAATCTATAAACACAAATTCAACTATCATCTCTATGCAGACAACTCACAGATTTACCTCTCTACTTCAGACCTGTCTCCTGTCCAGACTAAAATCCCAGCGTGTCTCTCTGACATCTCTTCATTGATGTCTAACCATCAGCTCTGGATCAACATAGCTAAAACAGAGCTCTTCATTTCCCCCCTCAACCCCTCTTTTCTTGGTCACCATGGACAACACCAACGTCCTGCTTATCATTCAGGCCTATATTCTGGGTGTCATCTTTGACTCAGACCTCTCCCTTGGTGCTTACATCTGGGTTAGGTCTAAATCTTATCAAGTCTTTCTGCATAACATCTCTAAATACAGTCTTTTCTATCACTGGAGTATGGGATAGGTCTTTCTCAAGCTTTCCTTTGGAAACTCTTTCACTGTGTATAAATAATTAAAGTGATTAGGACATTCACATTTGCTCTATGGCCTAATGAATATTTAAGTTATGTGCAGTAGAACAGCTTCAACAGGAGAGATTGAGCATAATCTGCTCCAAAATACCTCAGACCTCCCCTGGGAAAGGGGAGACCTAAATTCAAATCTGTTCTCCACATCAAGGAGGGGTGGGGGACTGAACTGTGTCTCCCACATCCCAAGTAAATACCTTAATCACTGGGCTAAATGTTAAAGGGGGGGACATCTCCTCTTCCACCAACAGGCTTAATTGCTTAACTCTAGGAGAGGGTTCATGAGCATGAATCCCAAGCAGAGGGAGCCACCTCCCTCCAGCCTGGAATTAGGCACCTAAGGGCTTGACCACATGGTGATTTAGTGCACAACAAGCTGGGCAGTGTAAATCCACAGCACAGTAGTCTGCTGTTCACTGTCGCCCCTTGGACTCTGCTACCATGCACTAGAAGATCCATTTCAAAGCATGCTAGGGAACTTTTAATGTGTGGCAGCATTGTTCACATGGAGAGTTAGTGTGCAACACACTAGTGTGCTGTGGATTTACATCCCAACATGAGGCGTGCACCAACTGTTCATCTAGAAAAGCTCTTACCTTCATGACAATGGAATTGATTTCACCCTTTCTGGATATTTTTATATGCTATCTGGACTGACTGGTCTCTTTTTGTGCTTCAAAATTTCCCACAAAAGAAGCTGGAGAGCTCAGGAAGAAATCTGAATACCAGAGGTAATTTTTTTCAAAGTTACATCTTTGAGGGACACCAACAAATATAATAGAGGAGCAGAGGTACAAAGCACCTCATATATGGCTTGCTATTACACTTGTTCTGCAGAAACAATTTTTCTCAACAAGAACTGCAAAATCAAAAAGAAAATATCCATAACACATATATTAAAAGGACGAAATACTTACAGGGATTTGAGTTTTAGTAGGTAATCAAACTGGTTTGCTTGTATTTTCTGGATGGGGTTATATGAAAGGTTCCTGTAAATGCAAACAGTGATAGCTAATATTATGCAGATTCCTCCTCTAAAGATAGTGTCTAGCCTTTGTTTTCAATTCCTGTAATAGTGACTCATAGTAAGACAGTTACAATTGTAAATAGTGACACTCCTCTACCTACATGCGTCTGCCGAAGTGGGTATTCATCCACGAAAGCTTATGCTCCAATACATCTGTTAGTCTATAAGGTGCCACAGGACTCTTTGTTGCTTTTTACAGATCCAGACTAACATGCCTACCTCCTGATACTCCTCTACCTGACAACTTGGTAAACAAGAACAGAGAACAGCCTGATGCTTCACAAGCATGGTGTTAATACAAGAAATTTTATTCAATGTTTTTAATTGCACAAATATTTCAGTTGCTAAACTTTTTGGACCTTATATATTAAAAAAACTCCAAAGAATCCTTCATCATCATCATAGCAAATCCCAAAGTGGCGTCGCCTCCCTGCAGATCAAATGCCACCCAGACTTATCTCTAGCTAGGACTGCAAGATTACCAAAAAAAATAAAAGAAAAAGAAAAAAAATCACATATATTTAATACTCCTGAAGGCATGCCAAAAAAATAAAAAATGATGTGCACAACATATATAAATTCTGCAAATTTTATTTGTTAAATAAATGTGGAAGCTCCAGCATGGCATGGTGGGAGATCACTGTGCAGCTCCCCCCTGGGACATGGACTCAGCAGTGAGACTGCACCCAACCCTGAGACAGCGCAAGGACCGGGTCTGCCCTAGAAACACCCCAGGACCCTGCCCCTCTGTGACAAGTGCACCAGGTGTGGGGGAGCAGGCTCAGTAATGCAGGATCCAAGTGTGCGTGGGAGGGCTTAGTGCAGGGAGAGCCAGGTGTGGGGCAATCTGGGTGCTGGCAGCTCAATGGGGGATCTGGGTGTGGGGAGGATCTGGATACACAGGGGCTTGTTGAGGGGTTCTGGGTGCAATGGGACTCTGCAGGGGGGTCCAGGTGAAGGTGGTTGGGGCTCAGCAGGGAGAGGTCAGGGTGTGGGGGGATAGAGCTTGGTGGGGGGTCTGGGTGTGTGGGTTCAGTAGGGGGTTCAAGATGCTGGGGGAGTGGGGCTCAGTGTGGTGGGGATCCATATGCAGCTGGTTGGGGCTCAATAGGGTGAGGATCCAAGTGCAGGTGGTTTGTCGGGGTGGTCCAGGTGCAGGGGGAGTGGGGCTCATCGGGATGGGTGGTTCTGGGTGCAGGGGGTGGTGGTGAGGCTCAGCAGGAGGGTCTGGGTATGAGGGGGTCTGGATGCACGGGGGTTGAGTGGATGGGGTAGCAGCTCCATGTACAGTGATCCCTCCCCCTGCAGCCGAGGATCGATGGGTGCAGGAAGTGGGAGTGGGGGAGGAGAGAGCTTGCAGAGCTTCTTTCAGCCAGGGGGAGAAATCTGGGGGTAGGTCTGACATGGCCCCAGACGCTGTGCAGGGAAAGAAGAAGTCTGGTCCTCCCCAGCCCAGCTGGGACTAGCAGCTGAGCCCGGCGCAGGGTAGGAGCCACCAGCCAGGTCTTCTCCAGTCCCATCCCCTGCCCCACAGTGATTTACCTCTCTGCCAGCTGCCCTGGGCACCCGAAACATACTGCTGGGGAGGGCAGTATGAGCGCTCTTGTGGATTCCCTTTGCTTCTATCAGAAAGTCATTTTTCTGTGGGGAAGCAAAGAAATCTGCAGGGGTCATAAATTCTGCGCATGCACAGTGGTGCAGAATTCCCTCAGGAGTAATTTAAAAAATAAGTCACAGGTTTTTTCCCCAGTCTCTAAAATGCATCTTTTTACATGCATTTATGTGACTTGAGAAAGAAACTTGAGGGCAGTAGAATAAAATAATATAAATTAGAATCAGGCACAACCACTCTGAGTATTTATATGTATGTGTATGTGTGTGTGTGTGTGTACCTCACAATTTTTTGCTGTCCTCCTGATGTCCCCTACAGTGACTGCAGGAGTAATGTCTTATACCCAGTCTCTCCAGCTTTATGTGCACCACTGCACTGTGCTGGCCCTTACCAAGGACACAGTGTGAGGGGAAGACATTAAAAGAATACCTACTCCTGATTAAAGGTATTTATATAGATTTGTGATGCAACAGAATGATAATTTCATTGTGTTGCATTATATCAACACCTGATATAGCTGGATACAGGATACTATACACCTTGTCATTCACCATAGAAATACATTAAAAAGGTGAATGTCAATGGGGAGGATACAAGAATAACAGTTCTCTGAGGGATCCCTGTTATTACTGCACAGTTCCTACTTATCTTCTCTAATGTGGCCCATGGTTTAACAGTCACAATTTGACCCTAAAGCAGGACTGAACAAGAAGATTCATGCTCTGAAAATGTCTTTAAATTTTGACTCCACCCCTCTTTGGAGATAAGCAAATATGATTGGACTCCTATAATTCTAAAGTGATTTCCACGTTTTGTAAATAAACCACCCCACAGAAATATACAAACAGGTCTGGGCACTACATTTTTGGTTAAACATCAGTCCATCCCTGCTTACATCTTTTTAATATTCCTCCACTAATTTCCTGGTGTTACTCACTTTGTGTGCCCTTTTCTCTCATTGGTCTGTCAGCTTTTTCAGAGCGGTTATGTTTTCCATGCACAAAGAACAAAACTATCTAGATTACTTCTATTTCAGATTCAGGCAACCACCACACACAGGGCCTGATCTTGCAAACATCTGTTGCTGGGTGTGATACTTGATATGGTGAATGGCTATATTGAAGTCAGGAGTCCATGAAGTCAATGGAACAGCTAATGATAGGCACTACTGTGCCCAGCAGCAGTATTTACACATTTGGGTACAAAGATCAAACAAATATGAAGAGTGGTTTTTTATTTTGTAGTAACTTCTCTCTTGAATCTTGTTGCAGCTCTGCTGTCAAGCACAGAGGCAGATTTCTATATTCCAGGTTGTAATACATAGAAAACAGAATCATAGCAGCATAAACCACAGAAACTAATAGATTCCAGTAGAGAAAATGTGTCATTTTAACAGAAGATTTAATACTTGAGGAAAAAGTGTATTCCTAAAATATATTCTTAGGGCCAACTCCTGTCACAGGCTGAGCGCCTGTTGAAGTCCATGAGATCTCTCGTTCTAAATGGCATATTCATTTTCTGTGTGCTGAGTAATGGAATCTAGTTATTAAAAATACTAACAATATATTGGCAGGAATAATTTTAAATAATTGCTCTTTTTGGACAATCATGATACTATGCATCTTTTATGCAATTATTTTGTACATAATCTTTTTTTAAAATTGCATTTCAGACTAAGTTTGGCATTTTCAGGTAAAACTTAAATATGAACATGACTTTCTTGGTTTTGCTTCCTGGATTGGATGACTGAAGCTATAATTTCGAATGAATAATGTACAATAGCACACAGTATAAGGAAGAGTTATTATAAAGCCTTACAGCTGTGAGAGCTCCTTCAGATCCTTAAATAGGTATGGAGGAAGTGATTCAATCTTGTTGCTAGCCAAGTCTCTGAGGAAACAATCACAGATATAATATAATTTGTTGTTAGTGGTTTCTTTTCATTATGACAAGAAGCATTAATAACGTAAAGAGGTCCATAATTTTGAGTCCCTTTGTCAACTCAAATGATAGGTTGTTATATAGGTTATCAGAAACCTGGAAAATAAAAGAATGATGTTAAAGTAAAGGGTGCAAGATAGAGACCTCAGACTATATGAGACCATATAATACTCCCAGGTCTTATTATTTTTTACTTTACTTTTGATTTGATTTTAATTATCTTTTCATTTTCTCTTCTTTGGTGCTTCTTCTTCTCTCCAGTTCCCCACCTCCTCCCCAGTCAATTAATTTACGGTCTTGGACAGAAATATCAAAGGAGTTTTCCTGCCTAAACTAACCAAATAATCTAACATCTCAGTTAATAGGCTAAGACCATTTCAATTACATTTACAGTAAATGTTTAGTCAGTTTCCACTTTAATTCCTTACTTATGGTAGTTAATTGGTTTGGAATAAAATTCTTATCCATTGTGCAACTAAAATGGATTTAAAAAAAATGTCCTAATGGATACATTATCTGTTACATCTAGTTTTAATAATAATATCTAGCATTTATTAATAATGTAAGTATAACAAAGATTAAAGATATCCCTATCCTGGGCAATAGGATTTGCATTCTTTGACATAATTTAAAAAATGCAACATTTAAAAAAATCCCAGCAGTTTCCCCAAATCATTAAGTAAACTAACGAGCAATATATCAAATCAAACTCTTCAAGTCAATGGAGATGCATCCAGTGACATGAGTAGAGAATTTGGCTCCGACCTTTATCTATCACACGAGACAATCATCTATCAATGTAACCAGTGCAGAATCAGTGCTGTAGCCAGGCCCCTCCCCTGACTGACAAGAGTCAGGTAGATAGAAGGCAACCAGATATTTTGAGGGTTGTCTCAGCACTATCTTCTCCATAATGTTAACCCAAAATGGAAGATTAGATACTGGGCAGTAGTTGGCCAGATAGTTTGCATCAAATGAGGAACCCAAATCTGGGATGGGCTCACAGGATACAGATTCTTCTTGGTCAGCTGCTTTCCTGTTCACTGGTGGTAAAAATGCTTGGGAGCCCTGATTACATTACTGGCTTAACCTCATGCAGCTGCGTTATTGCTGGCATATAGGTACTAGTAGGCATATCCTCTGTGACATGCCTTGTCCTTATTCAGGAAACATAATGCTCTTGTGGGCAGACACCAGAACGCTGTTTCTCCTGGATTACGTATTTTACTGAAATGATCTACTATCTCATATGCTGAATGACTGTGAAGTTTGATGCTTTCTCTAGAGCTTGTTATATGAACACAGAATTACTGACAAATATACAAAGTACATCTTCAAAATTTAAATGATCTAAATTATTCAGCTGTTCTTTGATTTAAAAAAATCAACTTACAGTTCATCTAACTTCTGGAGAGAGGAAAAGCTGTTTTCATTTAAGGAGCTGATTTTGTTTCTTCTCATCACCCTGAAAGTATAAAAACAAACTTATGCTTCCTCAGATGTGTTTGTTTTCTGAGAAGACTGTGATACATAATCAAGTAATTGATTATATTCTATATAATTTTGCACATTCTGTCTTTAATTTACATCTTGTTTTAAACAATGTTTCATATCTTACTTAAGTGTTCAGTACATTAAAAATATGCCATTATTAAAAATTCATAAATTTTAATATTCTATAAACACTTTTTACTGTGAATGTATAAGCATATATATATGCTATATGCTCTTTCAGTTGCATTTGCATCTACTGACAACTAAAGTTATTCAGAAATGTCAAATATCTTGATATTTTGTATGCCATGTGACAGTATGATGGCATTAACTTTTGATTATTTGAAAATCATGACATTTTTGAGCATGTGACTGAAGCACATGTTTTATGCAAAAAGTGTGAAAGTCCAAATCCCAAATCTGATATTTCTGAGAAATTCAACCATCAAAGACTGGAGCATACATTCTTTGTTCACCTAAAACCTCCCAATACACAAGGAATAATCAGGGAAGAGACGCATAGGAAAGAGACAGCTGAGAAAAAGAAGTGCAGAAGAGATGAGAAAGTGACAACAATAGGCAGAGAGCAGTCCAGAGGCTCATCAACAGCATCAGAAGGGAGTGAAGGGGAATTGTGAAGATGATTGCAATGGCTCTGAGGAAGCTTTGGGGAAATTCTACAATGTCTCGCATCAGCAACCTGACCGAATGATATTATCCTTCAATCTGGTCAGTTCATGTGGTAGAATTTTTTTTCTTTTATATTTAGTTTCAAAATCTTGGTATTTGATACTATCAGTCAAACTCACTTAAATGGAGTTATGCTGCATTCATAGGTGGTGAATGTTACCATATGTTCATAAAATAGTTCTACTTTGTTGTGTATAATTAAAATTTAGCATTTTAATAATCTCCATCAGTTCTAAGCACCAACCAATATTTCGGAAACTTGATGTCGGCCATTGTGCATAATGTAACAGTTGTTCACCATAAACACTGCTCATTCTGGCTGCATAGAATGTATTATTACTTACAGTACGGTTAGAGTGCTGCAGGAGATGAAAGTGACATTTCTTAAATTATGTATATGATTGCCTTCAAAGTCCCTAGGAGATAAAACCAAAACATTCTATCACTGAAAAAAGTTAACTTCAATCAGATAGTTACTTTGAAGTAATTATTTATTAAAGGGAAACCTCAGCAGTACCTTATGGCTGCACAAAGCATAATAATACTTGGATTTTTCATTTTTCGGCACGCCCCGAACTGCTTTAGGTGATAGCAGCATCATTAACTCAGGTGGGCGAAAATCTGAATCCTGAACTCAGGTTTTGACAGGTACGATAGAGCCTAACTCTTTTTGTTTTCAAAATCTGAGAGTCAAATTATGACTGCCCTAATGGCAGTGATCGAGTGGTCTTGAGGGGGAAAGAACTCAGGGAGCCCCTGGTCTCTAGTGCTTCCAGCAGGATACAACCATAATTTAGTTGTCTGCTCACCATAACTGCAATATGCTCCTAGCAGAATTCAACACACCTCAGGAAGTCAGTCTAGTTAGGCTGGCATGAAATTGGGATTGTCTATTCTGCAGCATCATTCCCCTCCCTCATATTACCCTGGTAAAAAGTGTCATGGAATGACACTGATTTAAAGATGACAAAAGGTGATTATTTTACCCCCCCACACACACACACAAAAAAGAAGACTTACAGCCAATGTAACCTGGGCATGTGTTGGCAAAGAGGTTTATCAGGCAAACGCGCAAGAGAATTATTCATCAGCACTCTGGAAAAAGAAAAACAGTATCGCTAGCAATTGATGTTAAAATAACATCCCAGCCCCTTTTACATTTTGTTTCTTCTCAGTACAAGGCAGGCAGAATTTATTCATTTTTCATATTGTTAGAGATAGTACAATGATTAAAAACACTTCAGTGTATTTCATTATGAGCATTGGTGTGATCCTATCATCTCTTGAATTACTAAATGATTGACTTGGGAAAGGGAAATCTTTTGCAGACGTTGGGGCAGATTCACTGGTACACTCTGCAGGGCCGGCTCCAGGCACCAGCCTACCAAGCACGTGCTTGGGGTGGCACCTTGGGAGGGGGCGGCGATCGGGGTTTGTTTTTGTTGTTTTTGGTTTGGCCAGGCGGCGCTGGGGGGGAAGGGGGGACTTGGGCGGTGCTGGGGGGGCGGGGACTTGGGCGGCGCGACGCGACGGTCGGGGAGCGGGGACTTGGGCGGCCCGACGCTCGGAGGGGCGGGGACTTGGGCGGTGCGATGGTCGGGGGGCGGGGACTTGGGCGGTGTGACGCAACGGTCGGGGGGATGGGGACTTGCGGGGTGCAGCGCGATGCTCGGGGAGGGGCGGGGACTTGCGGGGTGCGACGCGACGCTCGGGGGGGGACTTGGGCAGCGTGACCCGGCGCTGGGGGGGCGGGGACTTGGGCAGTGCGGCGCTGCAGCGCTGGGGCGGGGACGTGGGCGATGTGGTGCTGGGGGGGCGGGGACTTGGGTGGCCGAGGCGGCGCTGGGGGGGCGGGGACTTGGACGGTGCAGCGCGACGCTCGGGGAGGCGTTGGGCGGCGCTCGCGGGGGCAGGGCGGTGCTCTTTTTTTTTTGCTTGGGGCGGCAAAAATGTTAGAGCCGGCCCTGACACTCTGGCTGCCTTGCATCACTGGAGCAGCACAAAGCACCTGAAGCATATGTGTGAATCTGGCCCCATTTATCTTTTTGAATTTAAACCTAGAACCTAATCATTTTCCCATTGAATCAATAGCAGCAGGGCTGGGTCCTTGTTTATATTCAGCAGCATTTGATATTTGCATAGATACATAATATGATTACTACCTAATTGGCCATAGTCTTTTCTCACATTGGTTTCAACTGAGTTGCTTTGGATTTACACTGGTGGGAGAAGATTCTGGCCTTTTAAAATCTGTGTCAGGACAGAATAGAGAGGGTGGAGGTGAAAAGATCCAGGCCCTTCCCTAAAAACTGTTAGATTCCCAGTTATAAGATAAAGGAGGAGAATGCTACTAAATATCTTATTGTGATGGATATAAAGTAGCCTAGAACTAAAATATCACAAAGCACTGTGTACTGGAAAACTATCAAATTATTTAAATGTGTGAGAAAGGTATTGAACAAAAGAAAGTCGGTAAAGATGTATAAGTATTTAATCAAATAAAGCTAGGTTTTACTAAGGAAACACTTATTTCTTACTGTAAGTTTCCACAAAGTATGTAAATATCCAAGAATATTGAAGTCACTGAGTCCAATAAACTTGGATTAAGATACAATTTACTGAAAACCATAGTTTTGATGTATGCAATGCAAAGCTATTGAGAAGTTGATATCACTGTTCCCCTCCAAAATGGATACAAACAAATATCTATCTCTCTCCTTCCTCTCTCTCCATAGTTTGTCAGTACCCATGTGTTTATTGGGTCCCAAATTATCCAGCTGATAGTTTGGGTTACGATATATGACTGACTTTATGAGCCTGCTCCCGCTAATGTAAGTGCCTCACTATGTTGACTTAATAACACTACCTTCCCGAGCAGTGTAAAGTAACAATTGATGTAGTAAGTTCAACACAGTGAGAGTGTAGACTCTGTGTTACTTACATCAACTGTTAATGGTCTCCAGCAGCTGTCCCATAATGTCCCACACTCACCATTCTGGTCACCGTTGTGAACTCCATTGCCCAGGGGCAGGTAGACAGGAAGCCCCCCCTCTCCTTTAAAGCCTCACAAATTTTTGAAATTCCTTTTCCTGGTTGTCTGGCTTGCCAATCATACCTAGCAGCCCTCTATTGCAGAGTGTAACTTCCCAGCTGACCATGAGCTCTGTGCTTGCAATGCCCATGACAATAGTGCAGAGTTGTGCAGGCACCATGCTTCTGTCAGCGAGAAGGGATGCATGGGTTTGTGGGATTTTGAAAAGAAGGTGTGAAAATTATGGGATGCAGATGAAATTATTCATTGGAGAACACTGTATCTTGTAAAGTTGACCCCATGCTCCCAGTAATCCTTGTCTGACTTGTTTCGGTCCCATCAGGCATTGCAAAAACTTCCCAAAGACCCTGCACTCCATGGTGGCAATTTGCACAGTGGGATACCTACTCATGGTGCACTGCGCTCTTCATCGATACAAGCGCTCCTGGTAAGGATGCACACCGCTGACACAAGGAGCCAAGGGTACACACACACAAGTAATGTAATAACTGCAGAAGCTGTATGCCAACATAGTTTAGGTTAACACAAATTTGTAGTGTAGACATGGCCAAATGTAGAGAATCATGTGCATCCTGATTGGTTTCCTATGTGCCTTTTGAAAAGCAAGGACATAGAGCTCACTTCTGGTCCTTTTGAGTTTAGTGCACTAATACAGGACTCATGTAGTTTAGCATATAAAAAGACTGAAAAAGCTAGGTTTTGGAGGGGGATGGGGCTCAAAATAAGCTCCAAAATAAGCTCCATTACTGGAGACAGTTGACAATACAGCTTGACAAACAAATCTTATAAACACACATTAGTTTTCATCTATTCTCTTTTTTAAATATTGCATTTAATTCATATTTTAATACCTACAGGAGAATAAGTGAGTTGAGTCCATGAAATGTTAGTGGAGAGATCTGATTGATCTTGTTATTTTCAATTATCCTGTAAATCAGAACAAAATGTATATCAGACTGACAAATTACTGGGGTCTGAAACTGAATAAACATTACAAAAGATAATGTACCCTGAAGTGGCATAATCAAATACGCATTCGAACTACATAAGAATATTGATTTAGCATACTGTGATATATTGAGGTAGGGTATTGAAGTTTCATCAGATGACATGGGAACTCCTTTTCCAATGCAGTTCACATGATTGTTTGAAAGATTTTTTTTAAACTTAAAAACAAGAGCAATTTTCTTGTCAACTTTTAAAACAATGTCATCAGAAATTTGACACCGTACAGAGAATTTCTTCAACATAGCAGTACATCAAAACATCCCTGAGACAATCCTGCAATTGAACATGCACAGTAAAAGTTTGTCAGTCGTTCTTCATCACACAGACAGATATGTAATTAATGCCCTCAAATCTCAGTGTTATTTTTTTCAAATCCCACTGCCAGAAGAAGCAGTAATATTGTCAGGATTTCATATTATGAATGTCATCTCCTCTGCGGGATGTGAAGCACATATACAGGCAAAGGGCTGTCCAAGAAATTTCATTCTGAAGTGCTCCATTTCTGTCATTTTGGAGTATCTGATTTATTTTATGTATTATTTTGTGTTAATCAGTTACTTATTTATAACTGTGCGTACTACTGAAAAATAAGCTACAACAGAGCCATTAAAGTTCTAGGGCTCAATTCTGCTTCCAAAGTCACTGGGAGTTTTTACGTACTGGGAGTAGAAGGATTCCCTTAATTATCATGCTGTATACAAAGAAATAAAAAAAGATAAAAAAGATACAAATATTTACTTGTGTTAACTTAACTATTTCTTGAGAAAATCTATCCAAAACTAAGAACAGTACGTACAGCCACTCAAGCTTATGCAGATCTTCAAAGACACCAGGCTTTAAAAGGGTTATCTTGTTGTGACTCAGATACCTGAAACAAGATCAATAAAGATTAAAAAACAATAGATTCTCTAATCAATGTTAGAGGAGTGAAGAAGAATTTTAAGATTTTCCTTTAGTATTCCTAACAGTATTATTAAATTGCATCCTCAAGAGATTCCATTGTTAACAATAAAAACATTAATCTTTGTGTGAGTGTGATCACATACTGACCCTTTGTCTCTTTCAGGATGCTAGTGTTTGCCATGCTAGCAGCCTGGCATTCTGATTAATGATATGGCTGCATGGACAACCGTGAAACTATGGCTACTTGGAGCTTTTTGGCAATGATCATCTAGAACATCTTCATCTTTTCTATTAGAAAACACAGTAGGCTCTAACTACCCTCCCTGCATAAGAAGCATTTGGGGCCTGCTTCAGTTCCCACTGAAATGAATAGCAAAACTCCAATTGACTAAAATGGGAGCAAGTTCACAGGTCATAGGTCATTAGGCATAGGATTTAGGTACTGGAATAACTGAAAAAGACTGAAAAATAAAGAGTGGGGCTGCAAATTGTCTGGAGTAGTAGTAATAATAAATTATCATCCAAAATTAGGGTGAAAAAAGACAAAGAATAAGGGTAATAACAGCTTTGGAATTTACCTTTTAAGTGATTTCAGTACATGGATTTATTTTTTTCTACAATTTCACTCACTAGCCAAAAGTATTTTTAAATTGGAAAAGACTCATCTTTTGTAAAATCTGCTGCAAAATAAGAAACAAGAGTCCTTTCCTTATATAATTGCTTCTCTACAGGAAAATAAAAGTTTTCAATTATTTCAAATTGAACATGGCAGCCCTACTGTTTTCATTCCTGGCTCTTAATTCCATAACGACTGGTTCCAGGATAGCTGGCATTTAAAATCACTGAGGTTTCCTCTTTTTCTTTCTGAAACAGCAAATTTTGGGGATAGGGACGGACTACAAGATCCATGAAATATTTTAAGAGTACTTTCCTGCCAAATAACCTTGCTACCACTTGTCCAAATCCTCTGAAGTTTTCAGTGAGAACAAGTGCTCAGTGAATTGGAGTTCAGCATTTGGGCCATTTTGGAATTATTTAATGTCCACAATAACTGAGAGAGAAATGTATAGCTGTTTTCAAAAGTTGCCCCATTCCACATTGCTTCAGCACTGCAATGGTAATACTTACAGTTTTGTCAGGTTGTATAATCCTTTGAAAGCATGTTCTGATACAGCTCTGATTTTATTATTCTGAAGAAACCTGAGAAGATATAATAATGACAACAATTCATTCTGTAAAAATGCAAATGCAAAAAGATCCCCAAACTTATCAACTAAGGTACATATATTATTTAAAAGCATGCTGTCAAGGCGGCTAGGCCTTAAAATTAAACTCTCATGACAGTTATTTCACATGGCTGGTCTTATCTTAAAGATTTAAAAAAGTGTATTTAAATTAAAAAATAACACATTACTGCAGTGATAATTCAAAATCAGCCAAAACCAAACACCTGGCTGGCTTTGCATTCATTGTAAATGAACCAGTGCATGCATGCTGCCTCCTGATTTCATCCCTAATCCTGCAATATGATCTGTGTAAGGAGGAGACATTTATGCCTGTGCAGAATCCTACTATAGTCAACAGGCTTGCGTGGGTGCAGAATCTGCCTCTGCAGATAAAACTACAGAACTGGTATAATGGAGTGCATGCAGTGGTTTGTTTATATTGATGTATATAGACAGTTGTGGGGTTGATGTCATTCTAATTAGGCCATCTGCAAAGGTCAATTAAAACACTTTGCTGGAATTTCTATTTATAATACGGGACAATTGTCAAAGAGTTGCATTTTATGGTAATTTAATCAAAATGTATGATGAAACTTGCTGATTGTTCCTAACAAAGTATTATTCATACTCTCTCCCCCCTCCCCCCTTTTTTCTCCATCTCCTTTGCAATTAATGAACTGAGTTTCAAAATTTTACATATGGTATCATTACTTTTGGGGATAAGATGTTAGACTTGTATTTGGTTTTAAAAAGCATGCTTCCCTTCTCTATACAATATTTTATTTGTTGTAAAAAAAATAAATGTTTTCAACAAAATCAAATAAAGGATTTGCTCCTGTTGAAATCAATGGGAGATTTGACATTGACTGCAAAAGAAACAGGATTGGCTCCAAAAAGGTCTTATCAATTTGTGAGAGATCCCTTAGCAAACCCACACTTGTGAATCAGAAGTAAATGAAAGGAATTAAATTCTGTAAGCAAATGTTTCATGTATACGTTTCCTTTAATGAAACAGGCCACTTTGTTTACAGAACTTTTTTAGTTTGAGATCTAAATTGTACTTAAGTTTGTGAACACAAGATGGTGCTGCACAACCTCAGAATTCAAGTTAGAATCCAAGAATGTTCTAAGAAAAATATTACATCTCTTGAGCTGGCAACAATGATAAGTGGTCCTATGCTTTCACACTTTAGTTCTCAATTGTTCCTTATTTTTCATGATTCACCCTCATAAAAGGACTGGGATTTTTTAAAACAATGAAATGTATTCAGGACACCTATAGTAATATACAAGAAATAATTCAATCAAAAGGTTTTGGTCATGAAATAAGCCATTTGGTGGTAGTAGTCACCAGGTAGTAGTTGTCATCACCAAAAGGCTCAGAAATGTGATTTGTTAAAAAAAAAAAAAAAGTGTTCTCAAGGACATGAATGAGTCTTTTCATAACAAGGAATGCCTTTTACTTTGCAAACTTTCAGAATGAAACTATATCAGTTTTCTTTAATTTCTTCTGATAGAATTGCTGTCTATTATAAATTTAATTTCCTTAAGATGCTATACATGTTAAGATCCACATTATTATTAGTTTTCTAATGTACAAAAAAAATGATAAAAATGTAATGTCCAGAAAGTTTAGGCTGCAAAAAAGAGATGGAGGACACATCAGGCTATTTGAACAAAAATAACTTGCATGATTAAAAATTTCAGCTAAAGGTAAGAAACAGTAGATTTTTTCAGTATAACCACAGTTTTGTCAGTAAGCCATAAAATTGCCTTATCACAGGTTGCTCTTATTTAAGATTTTAGGTTAAAATGATTCCTTACAGATTTTTAAGGTCCTGGTACTTCTTGAAACTATCAGCAGAAAGCTTTCTTAACTGATTCCGTTTAAGGGACCTGGAAAAAAAAATAATTCTGTAAATACACTAAGTAGGCCAAATTCATCCTCAGTATAACTCTGCCAACTTCATTTTGATCTAATGAATTTCTACCATGTTTTAGCTGGCAGAAATTTCTATAAGAAGTTCAATATTTCCAGTAAGGTTACCCTATATGCCAGTACGTGCGTGTTTTGAAAACTAAATGGAGAAGGGATATTTTGTTGTATACCCTCCTATTCTGCCTCTGCATCATATTAGATCACTGGAATCCATTTACATCAAAGGAGTTAAACCAGAGATGAGTTTGGAAGGGAAAGGGGAAGGGGAAGGGGTGGTTTAGAAGGGGGAGGGGTGTCAATTATCTTACATTTCTGGGCTGGATTTTGGTTTGATTTTTATAAGCACTGTTCCCCCACCCCTTTCTATATATAAACTCCTATCAGCTGCACATTATGCAGCAGTTGAAAGATGCAATTAAAGTGGCAAAGGTAATCTTACTGAAAGAGCTTAAGGGTATGTCTACACTGGAGCGGGAGGGTGTAATTTCAAGCTTGAGGAGACAGCACGAACTCTGATCAAGCTAGTATACTAAAAACAGAAGCGTAGCTGCAGCAGCACAAATAGCAGGAGGGGCTAGCAGCCTGAATACAAACCTGGTGCCTCAGAGGGGTATGTATTCAGGAGGTTATCCCCTCCTGCTGCTTGCCCCACCGCGGCTACACTTCTATTTTTTGCATGCTAGCTCCATCGTAGATGGTGTGGATAGATCTCCTCTAGCTGAAAATCACACTTTCCAGCTCCGGGGTAGACATACCCTAACAATATAAGCCCTGTAGACCCAGGAATGAGAACTGCATGGTGGATCAAGAATCTCCCATAGGGCAATCCATAAAATTACAAGTGGAGCTCTTGGATCAGCATTGTAGGATAGGTTTCAGAGCGGTAGCCATGTTAGTCTATATGAGCAAAAAAGAACGAGGAGTACTTGTGGCACCTTAGAGACTAACAAATTTATTTGGGCATAAGCTTTCGTGGGCTAAAACCTACTTCATCGGATGCATGCATTGGAAAATACAGCAGCAAGATATATATACACACAGAGAACATGACAAAAATGGGTGTTGCCATACCAACTCTAATGAGACTAATCAATTAAGGTGGGCTATTATCAGCAGGAGAAAAAAACTTTTGTAGTGATAATCAGGATGGCTCATTTCAAATGGTTGACAAGAAGGTGAGAGTAACAGTAGGGGAAAAATTAGCATGGGAAAATAGTTTTACTTTGTGTAATGACCCATCCACTCCCAGTCTTTATTCAAGCATAATTTAATGGTGTCCAATTTGCAAATTAATTCCAGTTCATTGTAGGATAGTATTTTTCCCTCTCAGAGGGGAGGTAGACTTTTCAGCCTTGAGAACTCTTCAGTGTTCCCTTCACTTTCACTAACATTCTCACTCATGTTCTCACATAACAGCTACTATCCTTCTGGCCAAAGATGACTAGAAGGGACTCACTTTGGGTCCTTGTCATCGCTGCTCCTTAAATCAGTTTGAAGGGTGTCTGTTTTATGACATGAGGCTCTTAGGGCTAAATTTGTCACCTTTCCAGCACTCTGGGGACCTTCTGACCTATGGAGCAAGAGACTGGGACTGGGACTCGGACCCAAGTCTCTTGTATTACAGAAGACAATAATCAACAGCTGGGAATCACAGGGTGAAGCCATTTCAATTACGCAGATAATGAAAACCTCTCTATGTCTCTGCTTGAGCCCTGAGAACTAATTTTTTCCACCTACTTTAAACCTCTCTCAACGATGCATATCATAGCCACTGTCCTTCCAGTTTAAGATTTGTCTGGATTCCTTTCACAGCTCACCAATGCAGCACTCCTTAACCAGCAGGGAGGGTTATTGTTAAATGATGTGAAACAATCCATTTCTTGGGGGGTGAGTGAGCTGTCTCCACATGCACACTCACTCTCTGCTGACCTCATGAATGAGGGATAAGTACTAATAAAAACTGTCTCTCTAGCACCAAACTGCTAGCCTGGCCTTCGTGCTGGTTTTTAAACTGAAAAATTAGCATGCACAGTATTTCCTTCAAGATGTGAATGAAACTTCCACATATAAAAACAGAATTTAAAACTGTCTAGAAGAAGAGTTGGCTCTGGGATTACCTGATCATGGATTGTCATTAGTTTGCAACAAAATTTGAGGGCTGGGACAGCTTGTTAAAATAATGTGATAATGCTATGACTTCTATTCAGGAGTAAAATGCAGGGCAATGTTTTACAGCACTAGACTGATCAGAACGTGCAGGCAAATGAACAGCAGATTAGGGTGACCAGATGTCGGGCTCCTATTACCTCCCCTCCCGGTCCGAATTTTTCACATTTGCTGTCTGGTCACCCTACAGCAGATAAATGGGATGGATTTAAGCAGCAGGCTACAACTTTATTAATTTAACACTGGGAAGGGATGATATGTGGCCACCCCTCATTCTCACATAACACACTTCCAGTGTGGGGCTACAGGGCTCCCACCAAATAACGAATAGCTCAGGGAATACATGCCCAGCACTACCTTTAGGACTCAGTTTGCTTCTGCCTCCCTCTGTGTGAAGGGCAAACAGAGGTTAGTAAGGGCAGACCTCAAGCTACAAAGACTTCGGGTCTCCCTTATTCCTATAGGCACAAGGTCCACCAGTGACATTCCAGGTCTCATTATCTCTGGGAGCTGGCCCTTTATCCGCACTGGACACTGGCTGCAAGCTGTGATGAGCTAAGTGCTATCTTCTTAATGTTAAATTTTCAAGTCCTACTGCTTGACCCAGCTGTGCCTTCATGGGTACGTCTACACAGCCAGTGGCAGCCCATGGCAGCAAGCCTCCGGGCCCAGGTCGACAGCCTTGGACTCATGCTACCACACTAAAAACAGCTGTACAGACAGCACTTTGAGTTGCAGCTCAGGCTCTGAAGCCCACCCCCTTCCCTAGGCTTCAAAGCCTGAGCTGCAGCTCAAGTTGCAACATCTAGACAGCTACTATTAGTGCTGTAGGGTGAGCCTCACAAGCGTGAGTCTGTTGACCTGGACTCAGAGGCTTACTGCTGCGGGCTGCGGAAACATACTCTAAAATGCCATGAGGAAGGTGAAAAAACCCACCAGACCCCTACCTGTTTGGTCCAATGGGAAAAATTCCTTCCTGTTACCAAAATGGGCTAAGGGGAGGGAGGGCCATTTGGTTCTTGCACAGCCCCCCTCCCCCAATGTATTTAAATTCTCCAACTAGCAGGAACAACAGGATTATGAAATGCCTTGAAGAATTTAAATAGATGGGTAGAGGAGCAAGAGCCACATGGCTAGACTTATCCTGCAGCCCCAGCCAATGGGAAGGCAACGGACCTGAGGAACCCTGCTTGCTGCCACGCATGCACTGTCGCACCCCCATACCCAACCTTTTGGGCACCATGTTATGTCACCTGCAGTCCATTCAAGATCAATCACCAGTTGACTACATATGGCGGGACATAGTAGAAGCATAGTGGATACCAGTGTGAAATGGTCCGAATATGTCAGACAGGAAACTGTTGCTTGGCTGTCTGCACCTGCTCTCAATCTAATTAATAATGGGCCCAGAGCTGCAGCACCACAGAGTCTGACTTGGTGTCCACACCCCGTTGACAAATGGCAGCGTAGCAAACCCAAGAGTTCAAAAATCAGAAGATAAATCTCCTAGGTTTGAGTTTATTTCTAACCTGAAATACACACAAAACCTACCCCCCAGAGCATATGCCTCTGTGCCCCACATGTCCATTAAAGACACCACTGCAAGTAGTTTCATGTCCTGAAAATAGCAAGAAATTTTACAGAAAAATTCCTCAGGTGGGGATGTTTGACGCTGCATTTTGTTTGCCAAGTGGGAAGCACAGCTTCAGATTTGAGTGTGTAAGCCAGGACCAATGGTCAGGCCACCCTCCAGATCTCTCTCAAATCTTAAAATTGCTGTACTGACTTCTTATCGTGCGATAGTGAGCAAAATCCCTACCTGTAAGCCCCTATTCATACAGGTATTTCCCTGAATTTCCACGTTATTCATATAAGTAAAGGCTACTTGCAGGAGTAAGGGTTTCAGGATGAGGTCCTGAGCATATGTGATTCACAGAGTTATTTCTCTTGCAGTGTTTCTTGATGCTGGTGAAATTGTACTCATTTGAGGTATTATTGCAAACAACTGCTGACTGCAGACTCACTATATCTCACACTTTGAACTAATTTCTTTTCTCTTATTTTATGCAGGGGTAATCTGTATTTAAAAGCGTTTTACTACAAGGCTTGTCAACACAGAATGATACTGTACTTTCAGTTCACACCAGTTTCAGTTAAACCAAGTGGTTATAATTATAAGGGTATAATTATGAGATGGTCTGCAGAGTTGATATTCAGTGCTGTTCAGATCAAGAAGCTGCTTGTTCTGCTCTACTTACATCAGAGTTACATTTGAAGAGACTGACGGGACAGCGCGTAAATTGGCACCCTCACAGTCAAGCTCTAGCCCTCGGCACAGACATTCTGCTGGCACAGAATCAACCACTGAATGAAGAGAAGATAGCAGTCGTGGCAGAAGGTAGGTGATGGGATGGGGAGAAAAGAGATGGGTAGAAAATGGTTTTAGTATAACAACATATCAGCGCATATTAAACAGAGCTAGATAATGCTTTGTTTTAAGGTTCTCAAGTATGCCTTTAATTTAGATCTAGTAACACAGTGACTAATATAAATACAGATAATTAAAAGATTGGTATTGACTTCTGAGTCCAATACAATAGCAGAACATTTAGAACACAACTTTGAGCTTGATATTGTGATTGTGGCCTGATATGGTGGGGAGGATGTTTTATCTGTTTTGGGTCCTATTTCTGTGAAATCCAAGTCCATGATTTGCTAGACTCCCCACCATCTTATTTAGTCTGTATTACATTATCTGGGCTAAACTGTACAGAGTTCTGTGCAGGTGTACAAGGGGCTAAGAATGGGTCCAAGAACATTTCTTTCCCTTTTATTACTCACCCTGAGCCTTGCCTGGGCATAATCTCAGTTTCTGTGCTTTGACCTAGCACCTCTAGCAGTGCTAGCTAAGGCTAGGACAGAGAGAAGGCAGGTCTATGGCCCCAGATCTGCACTGGCCAATGAAGAGCATGCAGCAGGCTTTTAAGAGCATGGGGGAGATTTTCAAAGGCACAAATTGCTAGTAGGTGCCCAACTCTCACTGAAAGTAAATGAGGGTTGGACACCTAATTGCCACTTAGACAATCTCCCCTGATAGCAGCAAACACACTCCCCCCTCACTCCCTGAGATAGTGCCTGACTCCAGCACAATGCCAGGAGCTCTTGTTGGTGTGGTGTTGCCCTCTGCCACCCCCCCCAAAAGTGCTGTAAAGCCTTAGAGGTTTTTACTTTTTTTCTGATGTCCGTATAATTTGACATAAACAATATTAGTAAAAACATGTCTTTTAATAACACATTCAACAAAGGAACCCAAGAAGAAGAAAATAAGGTGGAGTCTCAAAAGTTGTAGCCAATGATTAACTCAGGAGCAGGATGAAAAATAACAATTGTCCTCTGAACTGACTTCATTTGTTTCCACAAGCCGTGTGCAGTGCTGAGATGGTGGTATGGAGTTTAGAAATAGTTCTAAATTGCTAGTTAGATAATTTGTAGTTGCAAGTAACAGAACCTTGATATCTGCCTGATATGCAAATACAAACAGGTTTTGTGACCAAAAGCAGGTTGTGGTACATGAAGGACCAAAATGTCAGTGGTTGTACAAGTAGGTGTTGGCCGATGTGCAAAAAAAAAGTGCACCATTGCATGCCCATATTAAAGCATGAACTACATGTAACAAGCATACATTTTGAGAAGATTTAGCAAATTTACAGAATAGACAGCAGATTTTTTTTCTATATTTTAAATTTCACATAAATGGCTACATTTTGAAAGGAGGCTTAAGGGTCAGGCCCAAAAATGCAAGCACGTGATTTGTGCTGCAGAATTGTGATTTCAAGGACCAGTTTGACAATTGCACATGCCATTGTCTGATTTACATGTAACTGTGCTCTCACAGAGAGATTTCCTTTTTAACGTTGGCCCCAAACAATAAGATTAATATAGTCCCTCACAAGAATGGCCAAACCTTTCCATTTTTTCCAGTTCATACACAAAGGGATTGTCTACACTTGAAATTGCTACAGTGGCACAGCTGCCACCCTGCAGCTGCACCACTGTAGTGTTTCTGTGTAGACACTTCCTGCTCTGATGGGAGGTGTTCTCCCATCAGGGTAGGTCAGCGGTGGGCAACCTGCGGCCCGACAGGGTAATCCACTGGCAGGCCGCCAGACAGTTTGTTTACATTTTCAGGGCTGCCCACTGCTCCCAGTGGCCGTGGTTCACCATTCCCGGTCAATGGGAGCTGCGGGCCACAGGTTGCCCATCACTGGTGTAGGTAATCAACCTCCCCGAGAGGCAGTAGGTAGGTCGATGGAAGAATTCTTCTGTCAACCAGAGCTGTCTACACTGGGGGTTAAGTCAGCATAACTACGTCACTCAGAGATGTCGGTTTTTCACATCTCTGAATGATGTAGCTGGGTCGACCTAACTTTTGAGCATAGACCTGGCCTAACTTAGTGTTGAATTATCTGTGAATAAGAATTGTGAGCTTTTACTTGCAAATGAGCAGACCAAACCTGAATGAAATGCGCATTCAGGAATCTTAATTTAGCTTTACTCAATCTTTCTACAGCATATTTCACATCTGGCGCTTCAATTAAGTCAGTTTGCACAAAACCACGTTTTGATTAAATGAAACAAAAACTGACAAGCAATACCAAGATGCTTTTTTCTTTTAGTACCTGTAGTTTGTACCGTCATCTATTCTTTGCACAGTTACAACTCTGATAATTTCTCTTTGTTTTGTTATATTATTCTATAACTGTTAGCATTTCCAAAGGATAAGATATTAGGAGTAGTGATTACTGCAGTGAGGGAAGGTGATCAAGTCTCTTGGCGCAGGAATTGATTTGTACAGTTTGGAGCCACTCAATAATAGATCTTTTATTTTTCAACAGTTCCCAGTGTGGAAAAAGTTAATCAAAATTTTTTTTGACAGAGTACTTGTGAAAAAAAAATCATATCTACTCTCTTCATTCCCCATGATGTGAAGCTACCTGCTATACCTCCTTCTGTGGCTGTGATGCAAAACTCAATTATTGTGTCTTCTCTTAATCCTAGCTCTGCACAGAGCAGATAGTGAGGAATGAGCCTATCTCAGGGGTGGGCAAACTTTTTGGCCTGAGGGCCACATTGGGTTTTGTAAATTGTATGGAGGGCCAGTTAGGGGAGGGGGTCATGGCCCAGCCCCCGCCTCCTATCTGCCCCCCAGGACTCCTGCCCCATCCAACCCCCCTTGTTCCCTGACAGCCCCTCTGGGACCCCTGCCCCATCCACACCCCCCCGCTCCCTATCCTCTGACTGCCCCTGGACACCCACCGCCCCATCTAACCCCTCCTCTCATTCCTGATGGCCTCCCCGGGACCCCTGCCCCATCCAACCATCCCTTCTCCCTGTCCCCTGACTGCCCCATGCTCCCATTCAATCCTCTGTTTCCCCCCAAACCACCATTCCCACCCCCATCCCCAGACCACCACCTCGAACTCCCCTGCCCTCTATCCAACCCCCCCTGCTCCCTGCCCCCTTACCGTGCTGCCTGGGGCACCGGTGGCTGGCGGCGCTACAGCTGCACTGCCACCACCGCTACCACACAGCACAGAGCACCGAGTCAGGCTGGGCTCTGCAGCTGCGCTGCCCCAGGAGCTCACGGTCCCACCGCCCCGAGCATTGCAGCTGGTGGCAGAATGAGCGAGTTGGGGCTGCGGGCGAGGGGGAACAGCGGGGAGGGGCAGAGGGTGAACCTCCCAGGCCAGGAGGGTCCCGTGGGCCGGATGTGGCCTGCGAGCTGTAGTTTGCCCACCCCTGGCCTATCTAATACAGCATGACCCCACTGGCAAGAATGATGGGCAATATACTACCTCAGTTTAATGAATGTAACTCCCAGTGAAGTCACTAGGGATTTAGTGCAGAATGTGGTATGATAATACAGTAGCAGACCTCTCACAATTGGCTGATTTCATCTGTTACTGAAATTATCACAAGAAAATGATAGGTACAACCCAAAAGACCTGATCTAAAAGCTCCCATATTTGAATTTGGAAAAATCTGGATCTGATTTTTCCATTTTAGTGCTATATTTACTGATAATACTTCATAACAAATTGCTAATCAAAATTATATTAGGAACCTGTATCTGTCTCTTCTTGCTCTCTGTAGTATCTGAATGGCTTACAAATTTTAAAAGAAGCATGTAGGATCTGGGTTTCTCCCTCTCCTAGGAGGAGGGGATTTTTTTAAATTGTAGGAAAGCTAGGCTGACATTTTTTTTTTTTTTTTTTTACATTTTGTTCTGAAAGATGTGGGGTTCAAGTCATTCCACTTTGTGCGTCTCTCTAAGAATATATATTTCCTTCATAATTTGTGTATCTGTGATGTTTCCAATAGAGGAATTAATCTTTTTCAGAGAGCAACTTCACTGTAGCCTGAAAGTCACTATTAATAGACTTAAAATTTGCATAAATGCATCGAAACTATATGAGATATTCAATCTATTTCACTATAAATGGAATGACATTGCATCTGAATATGTTGTAAGAAGATTTCCCAGAAGGAAATATGTTGCACTCACTGTAATAATCACATGAATAACTCCTGTTAGTACTTACAGCACTCCGATGTCTTTACCTCAAAAGCATGTGAGGAAGTCATTTCATTGTATTTTGCAAAATACTTATCAAATTGTTGAGACCATCCATTGTTGTCTCCTAATAAGAAATCAGAGAAGGCATGTTATATCAAAACAAAAACAAAACAAACAAAAAACCTTCAAAACTTTTCGCACAGGTATGATAGAGAACAGGAGCTTCATTAAATTTGGTTGCACAATCCTTTTCGCGCACACACACACACACGCACGCACTTTCTAATTTGGTGTCTCTGTTGTGACAAAGGGAAAAAAAAGGCTTAAAACCCCAATTTTCCCTCAAGCAATGCTAATCATATAACAAAGTCCTAAAATTGAGAGGTAAAAAGAGACCTATGAGGTCATCTGTTCTTCTTTCTGCCAGTGCAGGCTTATCCCCCCACAGTATATTCTCAAGTGCTCTGTCCAGTTTAGTTTCAATGACTCATATGATGGGACTTCCACAATTTTTCTTTGAAGACTGTTCCACACTGTAATAGACTGCGTTGTGAGGAAATGTTTCCTGATAGCCAGCCTTAATTTCTCTTTGCTCAGTGTCAAGGTTATATGTGCAGTACTTTTGGGGACAAGTTATGTGACATATTCACACCAACAAGCATAACCTAAGTTCACTATACAATTTAAAGCAGTATTTAACACCACAGTCTGACACTAGTTATTGTGCATACTCTGCAGCAGCAGGTCAAGGACATAAAAGTGAAGTAAAAGAGTAGCTCTTTTAATGTCTTCCCACAACTAGGGACTTCCAAATATGGTGATGCCATGCAACCAGGAGAGCACTGTTTCTTTGGAAGACTTTCACATATAGTTGTAAATAATGTTTTCTGGTCAAGTCAAAACCTAATAAAGAAGACAGAGACACACTGCTAATAAACAGGAAATGGAGCTGACTTCCCTGTTAAAGCAACAAAGAATCCTGTGGCACCTTATAGACTAACAGACGTTCTGCAGCATGAGCTTTCGTGGGTGAATACCCACTTCTTCAGATGCAAGAAGAAGAATTCTTCCCTGTTAAAGTTGCATGTGTCAAAGTTTCCATTTTAAGATGGATTTTGAGTTTTCTTTAACTTTGTCAAAAAACTCCCTTTGGCCTAAAATTTTTCATTTGTATCTATCTGGACCAATATCACAAACGATGCCACTAATTATCAAGATAGCAGCCACCAACTAGTGATTCAGAAATGTCAATGGTAATTTAAAGTGTTACTTGTAAATGCAACTATGTCTTCACTGTCAGAAATACTTCTTGTGTTATGAGCTTTACAATGATTATGCTTAGCCAAATAATTGCAGTTTTATTCTAAGAGTCAAGAATCTCCAGGAATGGACATTCTGCCTCCTGAATTTTATAATTTAGTGTATACTTGATATCATTTATTGTGGAAGCATTTAATAAAGCTTTATAATCAAGGACCACATTTATTAGTTTGGTAATATTGAAAAAGGGAAAAGAAACCAGAGGTAAAATTTACTTACTTAGAAGTAATTTTTCCTTCTCTGAACTGGGCATCTGAGTTATTCCTCCTCATCTTCCAACCATGGAAGTACCTTATATTTAACCCCCCTCCCCCATCTTTCTAGCTTCACAATGCAGTGCCAACAGGTGGAGTTGTTCAGAAAACCGATTACTGGCTGAAAACCATGAATTCCATTTAATAATTTTTTTTGATGTTTTGGCAGATTTCAGTCTAACATAGAATGACATTTTTAATTAAAAGGAGAGAGCCTGACCTCAAGATAGCCAATAGCTCACTTGGGGCACTCACTTAGAATGTGGGGGACTCAGGTTCAAGTCCCTTCTCTACTTGATTCAGAGAGTGGAGTGCCCTAGCCATTGGGATATAGAGTTAGTCTCTTTCTGGCCTGATGAATGTTTATTTATTTATACAAAGTGAACAGCCGCAAGTGGAAAGATTGAGAGAGAGACTAACTGTAGAGCCCAGAACTTAGGGCACTAAGTTCAAGGCCCTGTTCCAAATCCAGGAGAGAAAGGACCTTCATGAGTGTCCTAATAACTGAGCTATTCTACTGTGGATTTTTTCATTTGTTCATTTTGGCCAGAAATTCCATCCTGGACCTGAGAAACTTTCTGAACAAAAGTCTGGTGGAAACTGATACATTTCTGCGAAAAGTTTTTTTAACCCATATTTTCCAATGAAAGAATATTTAGTCATAAAATTCCCAAGCAGCTCTGCTGATTACCTCTATAGTACCCCAGCAAACTGCCCAAGCTGAGAAAACAAACTATAAATTCTGATTAATTAATATTAGTAAAGATTAGCCATCTCCAGCCAGGCTACCATTATGTTATATCCACTTATTCATTTATTATACAAAAAATGGAAAAAAAGACTTAAGGCAAAGAGAGACCCCAACATTGCTGCTGTTGGAGTCAGCCCTGGCTGCCATGTTTCACCTGGGTCTGGAGACCAAGTAGCCAGAGAATACTGGCTTGGAGATTTTGCCAAGCCAGCTCCTGCTGCTGAACTTCTACCCCAAATAGGACAATGCTAGCCTGCCACATTGCTGTAAGGCAGGCAAAGCAGTGTTCTATTGTGCACTTGGGCCACAATCAGGAGCTCTTTTGATCTTAACTGGGCTTGCTACATGACCACATTTTCTCTTCAAATCCCATTTTCCTGCAGACAACTGTTCTCAAAAATCCTCTGTATACCAGGGAGACACCAAGAAGAGAGAGAATAATAATAAATGAATAAATATTATTAATAAAATCAATGGGAAGGGCTCTTGCCTTGAGTCAGAGAAAGGAAAAGCCTAGAGGAATCTCCTGCCACTTCAAGCAGAAGTGAAATACTGGCAAGTTAGAGAGGCACTCAGATCTCTGAACAGCTTCACTGACTGGCACTGCACTGTTAAGCTAGGAAGAGAGTTAAAAAAAATTAAAATGCTTCCATGCTTGGAAAATGAGGAATAACCCATTTATAATAGATCACAGCGTACCAGGGAGAAAATGCACGGCACCATTTCATTTTAGGATAGGGATTACAATTTTAGGATGTGGATTGAAGTGTTGGCTAGCTGCATGACTTTTATAAATATTAATAAGCTTATAGGTGAGGGTCAGACTGGCTTCCTCCATGGTTGGTAGAGGTTTCATTATGTGTTATAAATGTTTCCTGGGCCACCAGGGGTGCTCCATGATATTTCTCTCAATGCAGGGACAGGCTTTTGGGAGTAGGTGCTGTGTGGGGATTTCTGTTGTGGTTCAGAGGACTGTGGATGGGGGGAGGCATTTATTCAGATCAGGATATAATAACCATTAGGTGATAATGGCTAGTGGCCTTTTATCTGAATGATTTATGTTGTGCTAGGCGATCAGACAGGACTATCTGTTGAACCTTTTTTGTAATAACCCCTAAGCACTTGGTTGCCAAACTGAGCATTGACTGGATAAGAAGCAGAAAAACATCATTGGCAAGATTTTCCAAAGGGTTCCACACCCAATCCGGCCACTTCTGCAGGTGACTGAAGAGGAGCAGAGCTCTTTTGAAAATCTGTCTCTAGAGGTCATAATTCCTGTCCCCTAGTTAAGGTTGTAGTGAGGCTTCCCTTATTACTACAATTTTTTTATGAGCCTATTCCTCTAAATGGAGAGACTCCATTGACTTTTATTTGCAAGATCAGGGTCTTAAATGAGGGTGGTTGAGCCTACTATACAGGAATGGAATCTGCTGCTATTAGGGGACTGTATTTTTACCCAGAGAAGGGATAATTGAGATGGGAGATGAAAAGGATCTTTTTGTAGATTCTTCTCACCAGGGTTTTCTACCTCTTCCAGGGATTCATGTGACTCAGCCCTCTGGATAGGTCACTCTCACAGTTAAATCCTTTGCTGGGGTAATAAAAGTCTAAACAAACAAAAGGTTCTCCCCACCCCCCCTTGAGCTACTCTTCATCCCACCCTCTAGGCTCAGTTCTCAGCCGCTTCTATGCTTCCCTTAAGTCTCTCTGCCTTGAGATGGAGTGCTGACTCCAAGACAGCTTCCCTGCAGCCTCTCACACACTCTCAGCCTCCCTCAGCTACCTTTTAGTCTTCTCTGCTCTGGGACAGAACTCTAAGTCCCAGGCTGCTTTGCTCAACTGCACCACTTCTTCCAGACCCTACTCTAGGGCATTTCCCAAGAGTCCAACTTGCTTCTTACATTTCCTCTTCTATACACAGTTCTCTGCCCTTTTATGAGGCCCAGTGTTCTTTTTTTCCCCCAGGCCATCACCTGACCCCAATTAGTCCTGTCCCTTAAGCAGGCAGGCAGCTAATTATGGCACAGATGAGGCTAATGGAAGAGGGCTGGCCCCAGGCCTCCTGGCACTTAAAGGGACAGGCCATCCTGTTAGAAGCACAGTTGTACTAAGTAAACACTTTTCACTCAGGCTGCAGTCTCAGAATACTTTTTGGCTTCGTAATATTGCAGTACCAGTATAGGAACACTTGGTAAATTAACGACTTAGTTGGATACTTTGAAATATTGTTGAAAACCATTTGTTCTAGTGTTAAAATATACAAACAACCCTAACTCCCTGCCCTCTTCTAAGCCAGCAAAGACATAGGGCCAGATTCCCAACTATATCGAGAAAGCTGTGTGCCTCTCTACTTCTTAAGGCCAAACAGGGAGATATATTTTTATCCCATTTGACAGTGTTTGAGAAAATTTGCCAAATGGCAAGCAGCCAACTGCGGAGTGCGTGTGTATGGAATGTTTATAGACAGTCAAGAGGCAGCCATGCATGAGTGTGGTGTAATAAAGAGGAGGGATCCAGTCACAGATAAAAAGGAAGTCAGATGGGCTCCCATACATATTACTTTGCATTGGTGCAGCCCTGATTTTCTAAGCTTTTTGGTGTCAACTGATTGAAAATACTGGGCTTTTCTTATGGCTTTTCTGGTCCTGGTTTCCACTAGCAGCGAAGAGGCATGGAAACATTTACAAACAAACAAACAAATAAATAGGAAAAAAGTTAGCCAAACTTTTCTGAACTTCAAACAATTGATCAGATTTAATTTGGTTCAAGTTTTGGGACAAAACGTGGGATAGCTTTTATTGTAGCCAAACTGTTTTGCCCAATCATAGATACACACCCTGTGTAAATAACTATATTTAATAGAAGCACTAAGGCAGGTACAGCGTGTCAGAGATATAAATCACATGGTGGTCATTTAAAGTTTATGTTGTGGGAATGTGATCTTTTTACACACCATTAAGAAGAGGTTCTTCAAGCACTTTCAGAAATGATTAATTATAGTACTGGCCCACAGATTACAGATGCATCATTTTGGGGAGTCCAGTTCAGATGGCATGATTTTCCTGAGCCAATTCTAAAATAGGTTCTATTGGCTGTACTTCTGGCAAAGCAAGATTTTGAGACAATGGGGTACCAGCACATCTCCTATGATGTGGAATAAATGAAATGAGTAATTGACAATGTCTTACCCAGGAACACTGCAAATATCTATGGTCCATTAGATAGATTTACATTATGTTGATTACCATTATGTATTAGCATCATAGAAGGTGAATACAGTAATCCTGACAAACTACAGATTTGAATAAATACATATGACAAATCCAAGAAAATATCTCCCAAATCCAAGAAAATATCAACTAAAGATACACAATGAATTGTTTAGAATGGTGCTTACAACATGAATTCTGTATACAAGAATTCCTGCTCTTTGAACCATGGCCCGATAGGTATCTGTGCACAGATACTATACTTACTTTAAGGTGTCAGGTACAGCGTACTGGCTCTTGCCGGTACGCCGTACCAGGGCATACTGGCTTACTTTCACCTCTGGCATGGTCCCTCATTCACAGGACTGTAAAGTCCAAGAGCAATACAGGTAATCATAGAGGAATCACCTTGCATCACTTTCTCTCTCTCTCTTCCCTCTGCTTCCTCTAGGGAGCCATTTTAAATTTAACCTGAGTACTTCTGTTTGTTTCAGTGGCCTGGAAACAAGTGGCAATGACATCATCATTTCAAGAGAAGAGAGTACACACTGCAAACAATCACTGCCCAACTGCCAAAAAACAATGTTGCTGAATTACAAGGAAAATTGGCCAGCAACCATATTTCTGAACACTGAGAAGATTGCTGTCCTCAATACAGTTCAGGCCACCCAATTAAATATAATGACCCTGTTTATGAAGAAAGTATCATTTACATAGTTAGGTTGTGTTCTTTCTACAGTTCTCTTATGCAGCCCAATAAGTGGAGCACTGGCCAGATGAGTAACAGTAGCTATTATTTTCTTAATTCAATGTTCCATTCATAATGGAAAAGTCCAGTTTACCCAGCTACCAGTTGGTTTGTACCTAAAGGTTAGACACAGTATATACAGATTCTTGCATAAAAATAAAATGTTTTTAGAAAAATGCTTATTTTTTAATAAATAATAATATTTTATATGTGTATTTATTAAAATACCATCCTGAGGAGTTCTCAAGTGATTTACCTATATATATGATACACACACAAACACCCCCTTATATATACAGAAGTCACTTCAGCAAGCATTTCTGAGCTGGAACACAACAACTGTGTAACAGTGCAAAGCAACATTCTACAACAGCTTTAGACCTTAAGTGAAGAATAATACTCTGTATTATTCAAATTAAAGTTCAAGGAGAATGCAGGTAGGTGTTTATAAGAACTTGTAAACTGAGGTAACACTAGATGCTGGGTGTAACATTCCCACTCTTGTGAAAAGTGGCATGAAAGCTTTCCTCAAGACAAGCGATCAGGGCCTTGGTTTTATATCTCACCTGGAAAAGAGCACCTCCAGGAGCACAATGCTCCCTATCACTGTGTTGGGTACTTATTCAGTACTGTCTTAGAATAATGTCTCATAGTGAATAACAAACAGTACTTCTTAAAGTCTCTAGACTTTCCCCACAAGTCTCCCAATTCACATAAGGCATGATCCCACGCTCATTAAGTCAACAGTAATCTTTCCATTGACTTCAATGGGATTTGGTACAGGCCCATAGGCAACAATATTTTGTGAGAAATGAGATGATAACAACCCAGGGTGGCATGGTTGCAGATTTTGTATTAGTCTAAGCATTCACATTTTGCTTTAAAATGGTAGAGCATTAATCAAATGTGTACTAACAGTAACAACCTTTCTAGTTTTTTTTAATCTCAACATATATCTTTGGGTATTACTAAGCCAGGATGAAACTTACAAAGCATGCAACAGTCATAAAACAGAAAAGGCAGAGAAATATGCATATAATTTGCATCCATGTAATTTTAGAGTCTGTAACTACACTAAAGGGTGCTGATAAAGAGCACTATATAGAAGGGACAAACCAATGGGTTTTGAAACAGAAATGTGCAAAATGCCACATAACATTTGCACTGAAACTCACAAGTATCTTCTTAGGGTCTCAGCAGGGCCGGCTCCAGACCCCAGCGCGCCAAGCGCGTGCTTGGGGCGGCATGCCGCGGGGGGCGCTCTGCCTGTCGCCAGGAGGGCGGCAGGCGGCTCTGGTGGACCTCCCGCAGGCGTGCCTGTGGAGGGGCCGCTGGTCCTGCGGCTCCGGTGGACCTCCCGCAGGCATGCCGCGGGACCGGTGACCGCCAGAGCGCCCCCCCGCGGCGTGCTGCTGTGCTTGGGGCGGTGAAATTGCTAGAGCCGCCCCTGGGTCTCAGCTGCAGCATTGCTGACTTCAATAAGAAGCAGGAATGCTAAATCTCTCTCCAGATCATGCCCTCAGTAATGAAAATTGTATATACTGAAAAAAGATAGAATTTAAACTATTTTAATGTAGAGATGGGCCAAGGATGTTTTGTTTTGATTCAGATAAGGGCATGTTTTGAAATTCAGGTTCAAAGCTGAACCAGGCTAAGTTTCATGTTCGTATTAAAAAATGTTGAATTTTTGTGATCTGTTTTTACAAGGTTATTGTCTTATGATAGAGGAAAATCTCATGACACCAGCCATTCTGATTAAATTTCTCCCATATTTAGCTGCATATGAACTGAATATGGAAGCTAGAGCCTTTCCAGTTTTGGACCTAACCCAGATTCAAAACAATTGATGTAATTTCACATCCAGGGCTTTGAATCAAAGTACCACTGAAATTTGGGGGAAGGAGGTATTTGGATTTCAGGCTCATTGCTATTTTAAAGCCACAGCAAACAAACTATTCAGATTATCCAGGAAAACTACTGGTATATTATGGTTAAATGTGGATGACAGATATGAAGAGATCACAGAGAAAAAATTTAGGGAAATTCAAATCACAGAGCAACATAAAACTTTTCCATGCTAAGAGCTGTTCCAGAACTATAGCTCTTGCTATACCAGGTAACTTCATTTTCCAAATTACAATCAACAAGAATGGAAGGTTAGATATGGGATGGTAACTTGCTGAATCTACTGTTTGCAATGGGGTTATTTTTTAAATAAATCAAGAAAGATGAGAGCTATTATAATGGCATTTAGAAAGTCTACACTTAATCGAGTAAGAATGACAATAATGAGAGTAATCACAAGAATCGACAAATCAAAGTATTCAGAAGTGTTTTTGTAAATTTAGGAAAATGATTGAGACAGTGTTGGGTTGGTGAGAGCATTGTTGTCAAGAAGAGTTTGGATTCCTGGGGTAGGTTAAATTGTCATTAGAAAAAAGACACAACACAGATCCAAGAGACAATGTGTAAATAGTTCTTATTCCCCTTGAACAAAGAAGGTACGACAATAAAGCAGAAAACTCCACACAGGTCTATATTTGTGATCTCTGGCCAAAACTGTTTCTCAAAGTCTTTGCAAATTATTTTGGTTCTGTGTTAATTCCATCTCCAACATAAATCAAAGTTCTTTATTGGGATATAGTTGTGTACACACACACACACACACGGTAACTCCTCACCTAATGTCCGCCTGCTTAATGTTGTTTCAAAGTTACATTGCTTCTCAATTAGGGAACATGCACGTTTAAAGTTGTGCAATGCCTCTTTATAACGTTGTTTGGCTGCCTGCTCTGTCCACTGCTTGTAAGATTCTGTGGAAGAGCAGTGACTTTACAAGGGAGCATTGCACAAGTTCCTCTTCTCTGCCTCCTCTCTCTCCCTCCTAGCACTTCCTTCACCACCAAACTGCTGTTTGGCAGGACTTAGGACTTTCTGGGAGGGAGGAGGAGGAGCAGGGAAGCACTGCATCTCCACTCCTCCCCCTCGCTCCCAGAAAGTCCTAAGTGCAAAGCGCTGGGAGGGAAAGGCAGGAGTGGAGAAGCGCCGCATCTCCCTCCTCGCCCTCCCTCCCAGAAAGTCCTAAGTGCTGCCAAACAGCTGTTAGGTGGCGCGTAGGACTTTCGGGGTGGGGGAGCGAAGGAGCGGGGATGCAGCGTGCTCCGGAGAGGGGGTGGGAAGAGGTGGGCCTGCAGTGGAGCAGGGACATGAAGAGGCGAGCCTGGAGCATTCCTGGCAAAGTCGGCGCCTGTTCTTCTCCGGGGAAGCTGCTGCTGTTGCTGTGAAGTTGCTTCCGAGTGTCTTTGCCTGCAGCGGGCTGTGCCTGTGTGGAATAAACCAGGAGCACTTCCCAACCACAGTACAGTTCTGTACTGTACAGTATATAATGCCTTTTGTCTGCCCCCCAAAAATTTCTTTGGAACCTAAGCGCCCCCTCTCCTCGCATATACATTAAATCTTATGGGAAAATTGGATTCATTTAACATTTCACGTAAAGTTGCATTTTTCAGGAACATAACTACAATGTTAAGTGAGGAGTTACTGTATATAGAGAGTTACTTAAGTAAGTTATATAACGTTGATAAAGTATAAAGGGAACAAAAGTCTTCATGTCTCTATCAGAGGTAAATACAATACAATAAGCATCTCCCCACAACTGGGCTTTACATGTGCTCAGCGTTTAATCCCCTTGTCCATTTTTGATTCATTGGCAGATTGCTCCACAGCATGATGGCTGCCTCTCTCTTTTCTTCTCAGGTTAAATGTCAAGAAGTGTAGAGGCCCTTGGTCTAACAGAGGGATCCATTTCCAACTCCAAAGAAAGCATACTTGGATGAGTGGTCCCATGTTGTAATAGACCAGATTTAAAATCATGACATTTTTATGTACAGAAAAACTGTCCCTGGCCCAGGATCAAATTTCATTCATCCCAGGACTCAGGCGAGCAATTGCACATTTTGTGGAAGGCAGAGAAAACATTTATCTAGCAGGCTGTTATTAAGACAATGGTGGCTGTTTGAAGCAACTCAGGGGTGTGGGATTTTAGAAAAAGATTCATGAGCCTGATTAGTGGGAAGAAGGCAGATGAGATGGTCAAAGATTCATCAGATATTTTATTTATGACACGACCTTCCAATTTGTCATAAGGTTCTGCCATGTATTACACAGCTATCACCTAAACACACATACGCTCCCATTAGCCGATGAAACACACATTGATTCTATAAGAAACTAAGTGACAAATACTAAAGAAAGTAGGATCAGAAGCACTGTTGTTCTCGTCTAGCATTAGTAATTCTAATTTCATGAGATTCATCCTTAAGTAGACTGACTGCACCAATGGTGTTTGGATATCTTCCTTGAAATGCAGTTGAATAGTTAGATATCTATCCTAGATTCTAAGTCCTCTCCTATATCTTGATTAGGGTATTAATAATTGTGGTATGGTACAGAAGTTGCTCTTTTGTATTGATTTAGTGTGTATGAAATACTGTAAATCTTTTTTGTTTTAAGTATAACGTCTAAGACAAAACTGGTATAGTATGTGCCAGGACGAGAGCAGACAGTATTTGTTGTCATGTTGTCACTATCTTTTATCTTAGTTTCATCCAATATTCACAATGTACTGATATTCAAGTTAAATCCTGTTTTATTTTAATATTTTAATTCACATGCAGCACATGATTTTTTAAATTGCACATTAGCTAACCATTAACAATTCATACACATCAATTAGCTAAATAACAGAACAGATTAAATAAATTCTGTTCTGAACGTCCATTCCGAAATCTCAGTTACAGAATTTGCAGGGCCAAGTCTTGTAGTCAGAAAACAAGAAGAAAAGTTTTTTTTTTCCTACTGAAAATGGTCATCTTTGCTGGAAAAGCTGACTGAAGAATCATAATGTAGGACAATTTATCAAACTTGCTGTGCTGCCTGCCAACTTGAGTTTTAATTAAACTCATGCACAGCAGGGTGCTGGGATTATTACCACTTTCACACGCTTCCAGTATTTGTTAATAGTTTCACAAGCAGCTCCAAATGAAATACAGCATGTAAGTCAAAGTATTCAGCATCACCCTTAGCCTTTTTAAAAGAAACTAAAAGCTTCTGCAAACAGCTGACAATGGGCAAAATAGTCCTGACCATAAAATATCTTTGGAATGCTCTGCGCTACTGTGTTTTAACATTAGAAAAATGTAACATAAACACTATTAGAGTTGAATCTTCAGGATCTTGCAGCAATAGAGGCATCGAGCTAAATTAATCCCTGGTATTACTACTTTGCCTTTAAAGGAGTTTTTACACTAGGGATGAATTTGGTCTTATGAATACAGATATGTCAAGCAATTACTTCCAGTGACTGAAACCTAATGAATATTTTACAATTTACAACAAAAATAATAAAAGTACACTTAAAATAAAACACTTTCAAGTTCTAATGCAGAGTGCACAAATATTTACAACACATTGCAATTTTTTTTGCAGGGTTATTATCTGGATTCTATTTGTTTATAATTTTTTAAAGTCGAGTTCATCCCCGTTATCATGGAATGTTCCAGCAGAATGAAAGTTAGTTTCCACACCAGCCATCTGGGAACCCTCAACATTCTCTGAGCTGGACAAGCGCACACTGTAATGACTCTATGGCCATCTAGGACCAGCAAGGCAACTCAAAGCCATTTATTGCTGACCCCAAGCATTCAAAAATCATGAGTGAGACTAGGGTTACTATACCTCCAGGTTTCCCTGGACATGACCTCCTTTTTGTTTGGTTGCCAATCCTGCAGGATTGTCTGGGAGTCTCCAGAAACTAAAAATTAATCTTTAATTAAAGATTATGTTATTTGATGAAATCTCCAGGAATAGAGACAACTAAAATTGGCAACCCTACCTGTGCAATATTCAGCTTAAGGCAGCATTATTTGTCCTTTATTTGGATGACTAATATCTGATCATATATTATTAAAAAAATAATTGGTATCATTCCCCCATAAGAGGGGATATGAAAGTAACTGGAAGAGGCTCTTAATGTTCCAGTGTAGTGGAGGAGAGCTTTTGTGTAGAGCTGGCTGGGGACCGGTGAGTCTTTTCACAAAGAATTTTGAGATTTTTGAAGTTTGCTCTTGTTCCACATTTCAACAAGAAAAATAATACTTTTGAAAGTTGCTGAGAAACATCATTTTGATTAAACGTCTGTCTTTAAATTGAAAATGTCAGGTTTTCAATTAATCTCTGTGGAATTGGTCAGGGAGTCCACCCTGAACTTCAGAAAACATTCCATCAAAAACCAAAACCAAAATATTTCAGTTTCAATGGAATGATATTTTTCGATTGAAAAAGTTTACTTGAAAATATTTCTATTTGTGTGCTTTTCTCCTTCGTCCCCAAAGAGAGATGGCCTTCTGTTAGCAGGACCGGCTCTAGGCACCAGCGTTCCAAGCATGTGCTTGGGGTGCCACTTTTCAAGGGGCAGCACTCCAGCCCTTTGGGGTGGCACTTTTCAAGGCACCTTTTTTATTTTTTCCTTTGGCGGCGGCATTCCATCCCCGCCCCCCTTTTTTTTTGCTTGGGGCAGCAAAAAACTGGGAGTCAGCCCTGTCTGTTAGTTTTCATTTACCATTCTGGAAACATAGCAAACAAGCATGTCACATAAGAAAAAAAATGTTAAATGTTTATAGTCAGATCCATTTACATCATCATCTTTCAAGCTTCTGTTCACACCCTTCAGAAAGGGAAAGAAATCTGAGAGACTGAGCCCATTGGCCAAACCATAATCCCTGAAACATCAAAGAGGTTTATTCTACTTCCACACTGTATTTCAATATAGTTTTGTAACCTAAACAGAGATTGTGTAAGTGGTAACTTTCAGCTGATTCACCTACAAATTCTTCATATACAACCCTAGGGTGACCAGACAGCAAGCGTGAAAAATCGGGATGGGGGTGGGGGGAAATAGGAGCCTATATAAGAACAAGACCCAAAAATTGGGGCTGTCCCTATAAAATTGGGACAACTGGTCACCCTATACAGCCCTGTATTAAATCCTCTGTTTTAAATCACTTATTTTATTTATACAAGATTTTTAAAGTACATGTTATTGGGAGAGGTGGGAGTGCGTGGCTCAGCAGATTAATAAGGGGGATATGGAACTTTTCACCTCTGTCATTGTGACACTGGCAGACCAACCAACCTGTGTATGACCCTAACAACTTTTAACAAGAGGCATTACAATTGTATCAGGACAATTCACTTGTATATGAATTTCAAAGAGATATACTAGACCAGCAATCACAAACCCACACATTTGTAGTAACAGAAATCAAGGGCAGATGGTAAATATTTGTCTGTGTACCTGTATCATGTTAGAGGTTTAACAATGTAAACAAATTAGCTTGTAAATGCTAATTCACTTTTTATGTCTTAATTGCCTTTATATTATGTATGCGACTGGGTTTAGTCAATCCTAAAATCAAAGATGTGAGACACTGCATTAAATTAACAATATTATATATATTGTCTTCAGTTTATCTATGTTATAATGTATCACCAGCAGTTGCCTTATGATAATCAATGTAACTGGATTACCTTTGTATGCATAGTAAAGAGAACGTTAACTTCAAGGTTATCGAACAGTGCATGCTCAACAAAGAAGAATTCTCAGTCATATGCTTTGCTCAAGGCACTTGAAAAACCTGCTTTAGCTATAAAGAGAAACCCTGGGCCTGATCCTTTCATCTCTAGTCTGCTGAACTTTAAATAGGGAAAGTTTAAGCCATGGGAGTGAGATCTTCTAAGTAGTTATTTGGCATACCCTGGAAAATACATGGAAAGACTCTAACAGACTTTACATCTAATCTGCTTTTGGATTCTGACCGGTTGGGATAATTCCAAAGAGACTTTTGCAAGCCAGTAGATATAATATCACTGCTATGATCCCGATCTATAAACACTGAAAATCACTTGTATGTATATGATTCCTTAATCATTCAATACCTCTCTTCTTTTCTTTTATTAATAAAACTTTAGTTAGTTTATGAATGACTGGCTGACAGCATGATATTTGTGTAAGATCTGAAATATATATTGACCTGATGGTAAGTGTCAGATCCTTTGGGACTGGTGGAACTTTAAGTATGGTGAAAAGGGTTTTCAGTAACTTCTCACTATATTAGATCAGTTTGGGATGGGAGCCAAAGGCTGGAATGCTGAAAGAGGACTGTGTTTGGCTTCTTGTTAACCAATGTGGTGCTACAGAAGCTCTTTGGGTTGGTGAATCTAATTATAGAATGAACCACCAGTTTTGGGGGATTGTCTGCCCTGTTTCTTACAGTCTGCCCTGAGGGTGGCATTCTCAGTGTGGCCCATCCCAGGCACCCAGGCACAGTCATCAATTCAAATCTGTCTCAGATCTGATTGAGTCTAGAGCACTGTTTTATAAACTATAGATTAAAAAAATTCCTGTCCCCACTAGCAAAAGGACTTAAGCTAGAACCTTGCTGGCAATAACTATACTTCTGATTCCAATGCATACATGACCATAGGCCAGAAGTTACAAACAACTAAAAGGAAAATAAAAAAAGAAGAGAAAGGAAATGCAAAACAGAAACTATGCAATGCAGGAACCAGTAGGGGCGGCTCCAGGCCCCAGCACGCCAAGTGACTTGCCTTCAGCGGCTTGCCTGTGGAGGGTCCGGTGGTCCCCCGGCTTCGGCGGACCTCCCACAGGCATGCCTGTGGAGGGTCTGCTGGTCCCGCAGCTTCAGAGGACCTCCTGCAGGCACGCCTGCGGGAGGTCCACCTAAGCCGCGGGACCAGCAGACCCTCCACAGGCACGCCGCCAAAGGGAGCCTGCCTGCCGTGCTTGGGGCGGCAAAATGCCTAGAGCCGCCCCTGGGAACCAGTATTATCATTTTGTCCTTCTGGTTACATCCTGGACTGGCTTTAGATCGCCAATCCTATCATGACATGGTTACTGATCAACGGATATATGTTTGCATGGATAGTGAGTCCCCAGCTTATCAAAACCTTATAGCGTGGATAGACTAGTTTTAGGTTTGTTTATTAACCCTCTTCACATTGAGCATATGGAGCTATTCAGCCATATGAGACATGATAATTGGAGCTGACCAAGATTTTGATTCTAAATTTACTGGCCTGATTTAAGATTAGTACTAAAGGATATGATAACCCTTTCCATCTCCCATCCCTGAAAAATGCGTGCTTCCTAAAGCTCTCATGCTTTTTACAGGTCTTCTAATTCATCTACCTCTAAGTTCTGTGAATGCATGAATGCAGACAGCTATTCAGGGTCTCTGAAGTCAATCCTCGCTGCCTTTTCTATTTTATATGCAGCCTGCCCAACTATTATCTATGTATCATGGTAGCTTACATGCTGCTACTTTGGCTTACCAGAATTACAGTTAATATCTGGTCAGAACCATGCTGAAACATTAAACAAGATTAATCTTTTCTCTTTGACAATGAATGTTCTTTGTCAACTGCAAGCTGTAATGTGTGTTCTTTTTCCTCTGTAATTAAAGATTTTTGCTAGAATGTGTCTCCAGAGATGCCCTAGGATACAGCCAATCAGGGCGACTGCCCCAGGCCCAGTGCTTTGGGGGACCCTGCGCTTCATGAGGAGGTGGATGGAGAGGTGAAACGGGAGGCGGGGCAGGCGGGTAGATGGGGGAAGAGGAGCCCCCCCCACCAACCTCTCCCTCCCTCCCAGTGCCTACCACTGGTCAGCTATTTCGTCTGGAGGCACTGGGGGGGTGGAGCGAGGGCACACTGTGCTTGGGAGAGGGGTCAGAACTGGGCAGGGAAGAGGCGGGGTGGGGATGGGAAAAGGTGGGCTGGGGGTGGGGCTTTGGGGGAAGGGGTGGAGTGGGGGCAGAGCCTGGGCGGAGCATCCCCCGGCAGATAGAAACTCGGGGCCTATGTCCCAGGCACCTCACCCCCCTAGGGACAGCCCTGTGTGTCTCAGTTGGTCCCCTGGCTTGGAGTGTCTGGTGAGGAACTTGTTTTGATGAAATAGGAGAACAGATTTTCTACAAAAATACCCCATGTTCCTTTGTTCTGACCCATCAGGAAATGTTGCTGCTTCTTTAATTGTTTTAAAGTGAATTTAATGTTCATGAAAGGTGCCAAGTTGATAACTCTGGATTTCTTTATCTACCCACAGTTGCCTTACACTTCATCATCAATATGCATTAGCTCTGAAAGTTCATCTCTGAGTGTCTCACCTCTAAGGGTGAAAGAAAAGTTCACACTCAATCATTTAATCATTGGCCTCTTTGCTGAGAGTGCCTATAGGATGCCAATTATTCTTGAGTCAGTTTGATGGATGGAGGCTGTTCTCAGTGCTGGCAGATGACAGAACAATAAGTAATGGTCTCAAGTTGCAGTGTGGGAGGTTTAGGTTGGATATTAGGAAACACTTTCAGTAGGAGAGTGGTGAAGCAGTGGAATGGGTTTTCTAGAGAGATGGTGGAATCTCCATCTTTAGAGGTTTTTAAGGTCTGGATTGACAAAGTCCTGGCTGGGATGATTTAGTTAGGGTTGGTCCTGTTTTGAGCAGGGGTTGGACTAGATGACCTTCTGAGGTCTCTTCCAACCCTAATATTCTCTGATTCTATGATAAGAACATAAGAATGGCCATACAGTGTCAGACCAAAGTTCCATCAAGCCCAGTATCCTGTCCTCTGACAGTGGCCAATGGCAGGTGCCCAAAGTGAATGAATGGACAGGTTATCATCAATTGATCCAGGCCCTGTCACCCAATCCCAGCTTCTGGCAAACAGAGGCTAGGGACACCATTCCTGCCCATCCTGGCTAATAGATTCATGGAAGATAGGTTAATCAATGGCTATCTAACTCCCTTTGAAGCCTGTTATAGTATTGGTCTTCACAACACCCTCTGGCAAGGAGTTCCAGAGGTTCAGGGTGCATTGCGTGAAGAAATACTTTCTTGTGGTTTTTTTAAAAACCTGCTACCTATTAATTTCATTTGATGATAGTGAAATGTCTTCACACCACCTGTCTTGTCTACAGTGCAGGGAACATCTTGTATCAGTATTCATATTGTTCTTCCTGTTAAAGATTTTTTTTTTGCTATGCTGGTTCTCATAACTGAGTTCTTCAGAGCATATATTAATTTTTAAGTCTGCAGTCCATGTGGTGGAAGGTACAGGGCATGTCATGTTCAAACAATATTTCTATTTTTAGCCTTTTGGAAATGACTTTTTATTTATTTGTTTAAATTTTGAGTGAATTTCATCCTCCTGTATGTAAGAAACTAATAGCACTATGTTATTGGGTTCTCATTCACTGCAGGTGGCACCTCATCTTGGCTGCTCTGGGGATTAGCTCCCTTGAAGGGCCAATGCCTCCCCCTGTAGTTTCTCCTCCCATTGTTTTCTCTCACTCTGTAGCCCCTCTTTCACTCCAGGAATCATAAAATCATAGAAGATTAGGGTGGGAAGAGACCCCAGAAGGTCATCTAGTCCAATCCCCTGCTAAAAGCAGGACCAACCCCAACTAAATCATCCCAGCCAGGGCTTTGTCATTCTGGGCCTTAAAAACCTCTAAGGATGGAGATTCCACCACCTCCCTAGGTAACCCGTTCCAGTGCTTCACCAGCCTTCTAGTGAAATAGTTTTCCCTAATATCCAACCTAGACCTCCCCCACTGCAACTTGAGACCATTTCTCCTTGTTCTCATCTGCCACCACTGAGAACAGCCTAGATCCATCCTCTTTGGAATCCCCCCTTCAGGTAGTTGAAGGCTGCTATCAAATCCCCCTTCACTCTTCTTTTCTGCAGACTAAATAAGCTCAGTTCCTAAGTCTCTCCTCATAAGTCATGTGCCCCAGCTCCTACTGCCCTCTGCTGGACTCTCTCCAATTTGTCCACATCCCTTCTGTAGTGGGGGGCCCAAAACTGGATGCAATACCAGATGTGGCCTCACCAGTGCCGAATACAGGGGAATAATCACTTTCTTGATCTGCCGGCAATGCTCCTACAATATGCCGTTAGCCTTCTTGGCAACAAGGGAACACTGTTGACTCATATCCAGCTTCTCGTCCACTGTAATCCCCAAGTCCTTTTCTGCAGAACTGCCGCTTAGCCAGTCAGTCCCCAGCCTGTAGCAGTGCATGGGATTCTTCCGTCCTAAGTGCAGGACCCTGCACTTGTCCTTGCTGAACCTCATCAGATTTCTTTTGGCTCAATCCTCCAATTTATCTAGGTCACTCTGGACCCTATTGCTACCCTCCAGCATATCTACCTCTCCCCCTAGCTTAGTGATTTGCAAACTTGCTTAGGGTGCAATCCATCCCATCATCCAGATAATTAATGAAGATGCTGAATAAAACTGATCCTCGGACCGAACCCTGGGTCACTCTGCTTGATACCGGGTGCCAACTAGACATTGAGCCGTTGATCACTACCCATTGAGCACGACAATCTAGCCAGCTTTCTATCCACCTTATAGTCCATTCATCCAATCCATACTTCTTTAACGTGCTGGCAAGAATATTGTGGTAGACCATATCAAAAGCTTTGCTAAAGTCAAGATATAATGTCACGTCCACCGCTTTCCCCATATCCACAGAGCCAGTTATCTCATCATAGAAGGCAATCAGACTTTTCCTGATCACCTTCCTCTCTTTCAAGTGCTTCAAAATGGATTCCTTGAGGACCTGCTCCATGATTTTTCCAGGGACTGAGGTGAGGTTGACCAGTCTGTAGTTCCCTGGATTCTCCTTCTTCCCTTTTTTAAAGATGGGCACTATATTTACCTTTTTCCAATCGTCTGTGACCTCCCCCAATCGCCATGAGTTTTCAAAGATAATGGCCAATGGCTCTGCAGTCACATCAGCCAACTCCCTCAGCACCCTCAGATGCACTGCATCTGGCCCCATGGACTTGTGCATGTCCAGCTTTTCTAAATAGTTTGTAACCTGTTATTTCACCACTGAAGGCTGCTCACCTCTTCTTCATACTGTGCTGCCCAGTGCTGCAGTCTGGGAGCTGACCTTGTCTGCGAAGACCAAGGCAAAAAAAGCACCGAGTACTTCAGATTTTTCCACATCATCTGTCACTAGGTTGCCTCCCCCATTCGGTAAGGGTCCCACACTTTCCCTGACCTTCTTCTTGTTCCTAACATACCTGTAGAAAATTCTTCTTGTTACCCTTCACATCCCCTTGCTAGCTACAACTCCAGTTGTGCCTTAGCCTTCCTGATTACAGCCCTGCATGCTCGAGTAATATTTTTATACTCCTCCCTAGTCATCTGTCCATTTCCACTTCTTGTAAGCTTCCTTTTTGTGTTTAAACTCACCAAAGATTTCTCTGTTAAGCCAAGCTGGTCTCCTGCCATATTGGCTATTCTTTCTGCACATCGGGATGGTTTGTTCCTGTGCCCTCAGTAAGGCTTCTTTAAAATACAGCCAGCTCCCCTAGACTCCTTCCCCTCATATTAGCCTCCCAGGGGATCCTGCCCATCAGTTCTGTGAGGAGTCAAAGTCTGCTTTTCTGAAGTCCACAGTCCGTATTCTGCTGCTCTCCTTTCTTCCTTTTGTCAGGATCCTGAACTCGACCATTTCATGGTCACAGTTGCCACCCACTTCTACTTCCCCTACCAATTCTTCCCTGTTTGTGAGCAGCAGGTCAAGAGGAGCATGGCCCCTAGTTGTTTCCTCCAGCACTTACACCAGGCAGGGGCGGCAGCTTATATGGGCTCGAGGTGCTTAAGCACCAGGAATATTCAAGGCTGAGGGCTGTGCTCCACCAATATTTGGAGCTGGGTTTCTCCCCTGCCCCCGTCTCGGAGCTTCCCTGCCTGAAAGAAAACAGCCAGTGCTTCTCTCCCTTGTTTGTGCTGCTTTTGCCTAAGGCTATAGAGATCAGCAGCAGGCAGCCTCTTGGAGCACCGGGGGAGGGGAAGAGGGAGAGAGGAGGAGGAAGGAGGCACACAGGTGCTTGGGAGCTCTCTTCCCCGCCCCCCCTGGCACCCAGGGGCAGCAGTAGGGGTGAGGAGACCACACATGATGGCAACCCCCTGCCCCGGTACCCACCATAGGGGAGGCGAGTGGGCTTTCTGGACCTAAGAGAGTCCCTAGGAGCATGTGCAGTGACTGTGGTGCAGAGTGAGTGTACTGTGGGGGAAGAGGGGGGAGAGGACGGGTCCCTCCCCTGGAGCTTGCTGCTGCCGGTAAGGAGGGGCGGGGGAGTCCTCTCTGGCCCTAGTCCTGGGGCAGCCTGTCTGCACCACAAATTCTTTATCCCCTGCCCCACCCCAGAGCCTGCACCCCCAGCACCCCAACCCTGAGCACCCTCCTGCACTGTGAACCCCTCATCCCACCCCAGAGCCCTCACCCGAGGGGAAAAACGTGCAACTTAAATTTGGTGGTCAGTTTGGAGTGTCATTGTGTTTAGCACAATACTTGATTATTTTACACCCTTTAAAGTATACAGGTGTTACAAAGTGGGAATGTTCTTAATGTTTTCTCTGACTACTGTGTGGGTGCCTCAGTTTCCCCTATGCATTTCTCAAGGATCTAGATGGTGGGATAAGGGGGTGTGATTGTTGTAGAGCCCTAGAGTGCCAGTGTGATGCCGTCTGCACAGAGAACGGCCAAAACCCTGTCTCCAGGCAATTGATGGCCTGGGCCGCTCTCCTGCAAGGTGCCAACTGAAGGTGTTGGAGAACAAAGAGATCAGGTGGCCTCCTAATTCCTGGAAAAGAGACAAAGGCCAGAGGAGGGAGTGTCAGTGCCTGTGTGGACTTCCGGGAAGCGCATGGTGTGGAAGGGGATGCTGGGATGCTTTGGAACTACTCCATTCAAAGCCAGTCAGGACTCTGGGGGAGCCTCCTCTCTCTGAGCAGACTGTCTCCAGGGCAAGAAACTTACACCTTCCTGGGTCTGACCTCAGAGCATTCAGCATGCCCTTCCACACCGTGCGCTTTCCACAGCGAGTCTGCCCAGGCAGGTCCTGGGGCAACCTGAGGTCCCTGCACCCCAACTCTGCAGTCAGACGTGACTCTCAGCCAGCCGGTAAAACAGAAGGTTTATTAGACGACAGGATCATAGTCTAAAACAGAGCTTGTAGGTACAGAAAACAGGACCCCTCAGTCAGGTCCATCTTGGAGGGTGGGGAGCCTAGACCCAAGTTCTGGGCCTCTCCCCAGCCAGCTCCAAACTGACACTCCCTCCTCTGGCCTTTGTGTCTCTTCCGGACAAGGAGGCCACCTGATCTCTTTGTCCCCAACACCTTCAGTTGGCACCTTGAAGGGGAAACTGAGGCATCCACACAGTATTCAGAGAAAACATTAAGAACATTCCCACTTTGTCACAACAGATGCAACAAAATTTAATACCGTATATTGAAGCAGGCAAGTGCTGCTTCTGACTTTCCACTTTTAATTGACCCTTGTAATCTTGTGGTGCCAACGTGTTGTAGCTTCATTTTATATCGGCTTACAGGGTGAGAGCGGGGGGCGGGGGGCACCACCATTTTGGGCACCACCAAAAATTTATATAAACCTGCCACCTATGACACCAGGAAGTTGTCCCCAACACTCTCAAAAAAACTTCCTGTATTGTCTGTGCACTGCTGTATTGCTCTACCAGGAGATGTCAAGGTGATTGAAGTCCCCATGAGAATCAGGCCTTGTGATTTGGAAACTTCTGTTAGTTGTCTGAAGAAAGCCTCATCTACCTTATCCTCCTGGTCTGGTGGTCTATAGCAGACGCCCACCACGACATCACCCTTGTTGCTCTCACCTCTAAACTTAACCCAAAGACTCTCAACAGGCTTTTCTCCAGTTTCAGAGTGGACCGCCAAGCAAACATACTGCTCTCTTACATACAGTGCAATTCCTCCAGCTTTTCTCCCCCATCTGTCTTTCCTGAACAGTTTATACCCATCCATGACGGTGCTCTAGTCATGTGAGTTGCCCCACCAAGTCTCTGTTATTCCAATCACATCATAGTTCCTTGACTGTGCCAGGACTTCCAATTCTTCCTGCTTGTTTCCCAGGGTTCTTGCGTTCGTGTACAGGCACCTAAGATAACTAGCTGATTACCCTGCTTTCTCAGTATGAATCCGGAGGCCTCCCCGTTGCACCCTCCACCTTGTGTTTCCTCCCGGTATCCCACTTCCTCTTCATGACTTGGCCCTCCAGCCAGGTCACTGTGTGTTTTCCCCTTCCAGGGTATAGAGTCTCACTAGACCCAATGTTCAGGAAATGCCACTCTGTCAGTGGCTAGTGAGGGAACCCGGGCCCACCCAGTATCCGAGTTCTAACCCAGGGACTCTACAACATGTGACCAAGGTCTGTTCAGTGCTGCTCACTTCCTAGGCTGCTTCCTACTCACCTCCTCACAGGCTCTCTTCTCCACCCTTCCGTTTTCAGGGTAGGCCCTTACCTCAGGGCCAGGCTCCTACTCACCGTGGGTTCCCTCCTTCTCTCTCTAATACACAGAGGGTAGCTGCAGACTTCACTGCAGCCCTTTCCATTGTCAACTTCCTGGCTTTATATTAGCTCAGCCTACACCTGCTCAAGTGAGCTTCATCATCCAGTCAGGAGTTGTTCCTCCAGCCTAATCCCCTCATATGGGGTCTATCACACTAACTGCCATTTTCTCAGCCTCCTTAACCCTTTCAGGGCTGGTGTGGGGTGAACGCCCCATCACAGTCTGTCTTGAGACCAGGCACAGTACAAACACATCCTATGCAAGATTCTCTCACACAAGTCTACTAAAACACCTGTAGAAGAATGGACTCATCACTAGAGCACCTCCTTGTGGCTGAGCATGGTGTAGCAGGCTCCTTCCTCTCTAGCACCTGCTGCTAATGGTCACTCCAGCCCTGTGGAAGTCTCTCTCATTGTGACTCAACCCTCTGTCTAGGCCACATTTTGGTTCCACACCCTAAAGGATAACAGAAAGTTCAACAAACAGTCCAGTGTCCTCACAAAGGTTTTCAGCCCTGACTCTGGGCCCCATGATGCTCTTACTCTTCTCTCAGGGCTCCCTGTCATCCTTGTCCCTTCTCTGGCCTCATACCACCTCACCAGTGGCTGTTAAGAACACTAGGCCCATGCTTTACACTGGGTTCCAGTTTAAGGACTAGAGCAGGGGTTCTCAAACTGGGGTTGGGACCCCTCAGGGAGTTGTGAGGTTATTACATGGGGGGTTGCAAGCTGTCAGCCTCCACCCCAAACCCTGCTTTGCCTCCAGCATTTATAATGATGTTAAACATATAAACAAATGTTTTTAATTTATAAGGGGGTCGTACTCAGAGACTTGCTATGTGAAAGAGGTCACCAGTACAACAGTTTGCGAACCACTGGACTAGAGAGTCAAGGTCTGCTCCGTCAGACTCCTTACTGTAGCCTCTCTTTTAGGCCTTCTCCCCACAACTATTCTAGGTTCATCTTTCTCTCAGGGTTAGGCTTCTTGGGGCTGTCCCCTGGAATCCCCCCTTCAACAAAATCCCAAACTAAAAGTACAAATATAACCCCCCTTCTGCCCTCCCTCAGGCTTAAACTTTCATCCCTCTCAGTTGAGCACTGCCAGGGCTCTGAAATCCAGATTAGTAGGTTTTACCACAAGAGCCTGCCTTCTCTACCCCAGTGGCTGCTCTATATTCTCCTGGCTTCTTGCCAGGCTATTCTACTTACAAGAGGATCCCAGGTCCAACTTTGCCTCTAAGCTTTCTCCTTGACACTCCCATCCCAGAGAGTGACTGCAGAGCTCTTCAGAGCCCCCTTGTGTGCCAAACTTCCTCTTTTTAAACTTATCACTCAGTTCCTTTCCCAGCTGGGACTCATCTTTAATTAAGCCTGGCCTACTCTCCAATTTCAGCCAGGTAGTGTAGCCAGGTGATGGCCCATACTAATGCTTTCAGAGCCTGTGTGGGGTAAACACCTCACCACAACACCCTAGACCTGACCCCAAGCACCCTTATTATTCTAATCCTGGAGTCTCACTTAAGCAGAAGGTTTCCATCATATCAAATGCTGCAGAGCTGTGTGGACTATGCTGAGATCAAATTTATTTTCAATTGTGAATAGGATTTCAGTACAGATGTCCAGGGTCTGAAGGCACACTATCCACTGTACTGACTAGCTCCCATTTTTTAAACCAATGATTTGTGGCCACATACAGCAAGACATCACAGTTGTTAGTGAACTGCATGTATGCACATTTGGGGAGAAAATACAAATCTCTCCCACACGCACACACAAATACTCACACATAGGATAGATGAGTTAGTTTTTGTCATAGATTCACAGACTTTAAGACCAGAAATCATCTAGTTTGACCTCACCTAATTACCTCTGTACTGAGCCCAATAACTTGTGTTTGACTAGAGAATATCTTCCAGAAAGACATCCAATCTTTATTGAAGACATAAAGAATGGAGAATCCACCACTTCTCTTGATAGCCTAGTCCTTGTAGCAAGGCCAAGAATATTTGTTAAATTAAAAACTTCCTTTTTTTTTTTTTTTTTTTTTTTTTACAAACTTCTCTATTTGCATACTCCAACTCACTTTTTATTCACAATAACATTCTGCAAAGTGACATTAACTAGGCAAAAAATTTTACCTCTCCAATGAATCAAACCATTGTCAGAGTACTTCACTACAGAAGTCAGTCCTACTGATAACTAAGTGATGGGTGCACCTAAAAAGGTTCAGTGGTTTTGTTTGGTTAATGTTGACTGAAAGGTTACCGAAATTATCTGAAATTTTTGGGTCTGTAAAACTGGGATGGTATTTTTGTGAGTTTTTCAGGACTTTGCCTGTCCAAGGCGCACCAGGAAATATCACAGGGACAACTTTTTCCATGATAGAGTGAGAGTTTCAGAGTAGCATGAAGAAGGCAAACTGAAGGCCAAAAAAAAAAAAAAAAGTCATCTGAATTTTCTTAAGCTTCAGCAAGGAGTCTAATTTGAGTTTCAGGTAAAAAATCTGAACCAATTGCTTTCTCACTTTATTTTTTAATCAGGGGTGGCTCCAGGCCCCAGCACGCCAAGCACGTGCTTGGGGTGGCAAGCTGCAGGGGGCACTCTGCCGTCGCTGCGAGGGCGGCAGGCAGGCTGCCCTCAGCGGCTTGCCTGTGGAGAGTCCGCTGGTCCCACGGCAGTGGACCTCCCACAGGCGTGCCTGCGGGAAGTCCACCGAAGCCGCGGGACCAGCGGACCCTCCTCAGGCAAGCTGCCAGAGGCAGCCTGCCTGCCGTACTTGGGGCGGCAAAATCCCTAGAGCCGCCCCTGTTTTTAATTGACATTATTCACTGATCACTAATGTCACTAATACCTAGGTACAGCATGTATAATCGCCTTATACTGCAATGAGGCCAAGCAGCATAAAATAATATTTAAGGCAAGAAACACTGAACCTCTCCCAAAGCATTCAAAATATACTGAAGGAATCATTCTATACCATCACTGGGGAGGAGAAATGATTTAATAGGTTTTTTTTTTGCCCTTTAATTTCTGCCCAAGCTACTTAGTGAGCATGTGATCCAGCCAGAGCTCCATGGCATGACTAGGCTCTATGCTTACGGAGCACGAGCAGAATCCCCATGAGGATAGCCTTACTCAGAAGCAGCTTCACAGCACTGCCAACTACCCTCAAAGGGGAATCTGTGGCCAGATTATCATCTCACTTACCCCAGTTTTACCATGATATAACTGCATTGACTTTACTAGAGTTCATCCTGATTTATGTCAGTATGATCCAGATCAGTATTAGGCCCTGTGACTTTGCTTCCACTGCCATGCACAGCAGTGGGAGATGCAGGAGAGTGACATTCATGCATGGCGGAGTGGATGCTCCCTGGCTGATTGAGTGAAAATTAGGCAGACAGTGATGGGGCCAAATGACCTTGCCTAGAAGCATCATTTCTGGCTGTTAAGGATAGGAATACGCACCCAAGAAAATCAGATAGGGGCAAAGCAACCCAGCTGATCACTCAGTTGAGTGTCTTACAATGAACTAAGTGATCTCCAGCCACCTGAGGCCTCCTAAGCACCTGCAGACTGTTCCATATTCTATAAGCCCAGGAAAACAGTAGCCTCCACAGGGTCCTCCTGAGGAAGAAAGTGAAGATTATGCAGAAGGGCAGCGGGAAGAGAGACAATTTTACATAAATTACTGCAATGATTTTGCACTCTGGATCCTGATCACACTACATCCGAGCGGACACTGTATGCTCCTGGTAAGCTTGCCTTAATAACCTCAGGATGTGAATAAGGCAGGCTGTCCCACAGTTTCTATATGCATTACCAAAGAACCTTCCAGATTTTACTCTACAATTATATACGTTGACCTACAAATTCTGAGTAAATGTATTTGAGAAAAGAAGAATGGATCTTATGAATCCTTCAGTTCTGTAGTCCTGTTCATGTACACTGTCAGCATGGCTCTCTTGCTTGCAATGTAATTTTATGCTATGTATTGTGTATGTAGTGGGAGTGTGTTTGTGTGTATTCTTTCCTCTGGATGTTTATACTATAAGACTATAGTGTAGGGCTAAGCTAAATTTAAGTTACTTGATCTTTATTATAAATCTTGTGGTGTTATCATAGCTATTTCATAATTATCTTTGCTTTTTGTATCAAAAGTTCAAATCAGAAGATAAAACTGGAAAATACATCAAGACAGACAAACAAAGATTTGCTTCTCTTCCTAGCAAATGAGCGATGAGTTGGCTGTATTTTCATAAGCAAATATCTATGCTGTTCTCATCTACAATATATTTAATTTTTCTACAGTTCCATTAACTTTGACTATTTATTTAGCCTGAACAGTATTTATGTTTCACTGAAAAGTGGCCCTCGGGGTATATGTACTAGAAATGAATAAAAAAAAAGTCTTTATTAGCTTACCGCAGTTGTCTTCATCAGCCTGGTTCCCACAGTCATCCACACCATTACAGTGAAGAAGTTGAGGCAAACACTTTGTTATATTGCCACAAGGGAAATATCCCAGAGGGCATATGACTTCATGTCCAGAATCCTGATTTTCTGAAGTACAATGGATAACTAATAAAAAACAAAAGAAAGAATATGCTTTTTTCACACTTATGTTTTCTCCTTAGCTGAATCACTCAGTTGCATTTGAATGTGAACCTCCAAATTACTATACATATTAGTTTGCCTTGTGTGTAATTATAACACTGTATCACCAATGTTAACAGAGGAGAAAATATTCATGTGTCACAAGGTACCTAAAATTACAGAGTAATTTCTTCCCCCCACATCCTAGGGCATACTGAAAACACTAGAAAGAGTACAAGCAAAGTGTCCTAGAGCCCTGACCTAAAAGGATGGTCTCCTGTTGTGCTGGACATTAATTTGTTGTAGCAATATACCAAATGAGCTGTGTAGATATGGAAAGCATTAATTTATGCTGGAACTTCTGATCCAGTAGAAATAAATTAAAGATGTACATCAGACGTGTTTTATCGAATTTATACCAGGTAAAAAGTGATTATTATAGACAAATGATAAGAGAGCAAAAATATCAAAAGAACAGGACAATGACATGGCTTGGCTAAATGATAAATAAGAGGTGATATAAATATAGTATTTGAAAGGTGTAAACTGTTTAGTTCCCTTTGGATTGTAGGCCCCCAGCCCTGGCAAATCAGCTGTGTTGCCTGGATGCAGCACCTTCCCAATTAATGGCCCAATCAGTAATTCTTTACCTCTCTTCAAGTTGTTTATCCAGAGATGTCTTATCTCTGACCATTATTTTAGTGGCTGATTGTTCTTCCTAACAGACCCTTGTGAGTTAACTCCATGTAATTAGACAGAATGATATCAAGCAGATAAACTGAAGTACAAATAATATTAATAAAAAAAATACAGATCTTCCCCATGTTATCCACAGATAGCAAAAGTAAAATCAGGAAAAGACAAACTATGCAAGTGTTCCAGGCAAACCAATAACATCACTAGAAAAACTCACCCAGAAAACTGAGGAACATAGAAATTCTACATAATGTTAAGAAACAATATTGTGTCCTGTATATAAATAATAGCACTAAATTGATTCACTTTTCATTAGTTAGCTGAGTACTTGTGGTAGAAGGAGTTTTAGTTAATGGAAAGTGAGAGTGTGCTCTGGTGTTTTGTTCTGTAAGGACCACATACAAGGGAAACTTCAGTGGTAGCTAAAAAGATAAGGGAGAGTCTCCCAGGGAAAATAAGGCGCAAAAGATCCTTCTCTTAACTTTACATATATATTTCAAACATATAGTCTGGTGCTTCAAATTGGCAGAGTCCTCTATTATAGTGGTTGATCCTGTGCTCATTGAAGTCAAGCTCCCATTGATTTCAACGTGGCACACAGAGCCAGATTTTCAAAGGTACTGAGGCACCTAAAGGTGCAGATAGGCACTGTTAGAGGCTAGCTGGCTCTTTAAGAGGAGTTAGGCTCAGTCTCACCCGTAACAGGTCAATCACCCTCCCTGCTGGTCCTGACTGAATAGGGATCAGAGGATCTGGTCTGTTATTGGGTCCATCTGGGGAGAGGTCATAGGGTTATTATAAAAAGGTTGGGCAAGCTCAGCCAAAGGGAGAGAGACAGAATGATGCTGCTTGCTCTGGGAGGTCCAGACAGGTTGGGAGCAAAGCAAGGGTAGATCCCTAGAGTGGAAGTGCCTGGTGGAAAGTAGCAGGTAGAAGACTACTATGTCTCGTGTTTCATCTGGGACTTTGATTAGTCTGGGAGAGAAATGAGCTCTGGCGGAATGCCATCAGGTGGTAGAGGGACATCTACATAGGTAGAGGGACATCACCGGACATCAGCAATACCAGGAGGGATGAGAAGCGCAGTCAGGAAAGTAACAAATACTTTCCTCATGAATTGTATTTTCTAAATGGACAACCAACCTAATTCTCAATTACTAAGGGACAATTTCCACTCATTGATATATTTTGCTTTCCACAACCAAATCTCCTTACAACTTTCATGAGTGATGTACCAGAGTATTCGGATTCTAATATCTAAACTGTATTGTTAAATCTATTCACCTAGTTTTGGGTTTTTGCTGACTGTGTACTCTATGTATCATATGAATTTTAAAACCAAGCTCTGTATTTGTGGATAATATAAGCGCTATACCCAGATGTACAGACACTCTTTCCCCAAACTATGTATAATATTATTTTAACTTTAGCTTTAATAAAAATTTTAAATCTGTTTTTATCTGTTAAAAATCAGGGTGAGTTTCTATTATTAGATAGATAATTACACAATAATATTTGTAAGCAGAGGGGCACATTGATTTGGTGGTTAGGGAACAGCACCAGGAAATTATTCCTTGCTAAGCCATAGATTTTCTGTGTGATCCTGAGTAAAGTAACTTATGGAGCTTGCTGGAAATTTTGTGTATAATTTTCAAAGTTTTCCTTAGAATTTTATTCAGGGTTTGGCAACTGAAATGTAAGTGTCTGAGGTTTAAATCTCTAATAAGTTGAGCAAAATATTGGCAAGAAATGTTTTCAGGTTCCACTTTTCAGTTGATAGAAAAAACAACAAAAAATTTTTTTCCCACAAAAAAAAAAATCATTTAAGCAAATAGCCATTTCCCATTGAAAAACCATGTTGACAGACATTTTTGACCATATCTAGTCATTTAGCAGAATCTGTTTCCCTATCTGTAAAACAACGTGGACAATAGTACTTGCTATGGCTCCTGGTGAGGCAGGGCTAACTTTATTAATGTTTGTAAAGCACGGAGATTCTCAGATAGAAAATACTAAAGGGCAAAATATTTTATTATTGTTAATTTAAAACTGTCTACACTGAGATAGGTTTGTAAATATTTTAAACCAGAAATAACTTTAAGCTCCACTGGCTCAAGAGGTTTCCCAGGTCTGTGTAGTTCAACTCAAATAGTTGGCAGTATTACTGTACACGTGTCTTAACAGTCTTCAGTTTAGCATTACCTGAATAAATCTTGTTTTCCAATGCACCAGGACATGCTATCCATTGAAAAAACCACACTGATTACATTTTCCAATGTAAACAGAAACCTTTTCATCTGCAACTAACTACAGCCTTGTTTCAGATATTTTTGTCATGCTTGGGTAATATTTAGCAATATACTCAAACTCCCTGCCCAAATTATTGGTAATACTGAGCAATACCTCATGGCAGAAAAAAGGAATACAAAATATCAGTCACATGGGCCTTAAGCCAGACTAGTAGCATATCCATATTACTAAGGCCTCAGTCCTGCAAATGCTTGTAAATGCATGAAGCCACTAGCACCACTCATTTACTTAAAGTCAATTATGTGCCTGATTGTTTGCAGGACTGTTGTCTAAGCCTGACTTTTCTCCAATTTCTCCCTTCTCCCCAATTGCAGAGGCCAATTTATATATTAATTAGACTGTGTGACCAGCAAGGAATATTTTTTTAATGGGCTTGTCTGTTTTTGTTTCTCTGTGAAGCATAATCAAGTTTTGTTGTTTTCTTTTTAAATAAATTCTACTTGACTTGTTTACTATCAGCAACATCAAGCTTGGTTTCCCTAAGTTTGATGGAAAAACTGAGAGGGCTTCCATGTACTTTAACTGAGTTCCAAAACCTTAACTGAAGGGGCGGGGCTGCTTGAATCTTTAGCAAACCTTCACCCATAATGTTAGCTAGCTATTAACATTAAGTGTTGGTAGATGTGCAGGTGTACGAGCCCCTGATGGTGTGTCTGATGTGATTAGGTCCTGTTATTATCCTTGCAATAAAGCCCGATGCCAGCTCTGTCCACATATCCATTCAAGTGACACCATCACAGGACCTAATCACATCAGACACACCATCAGGGGCTCGTACACCTGCACATCTACCAACATGATATAGGCCATCATGTGCCAGCAATGCCCCTCTGCCATGTACATTGGCCAAACCGGACAGTCTCTACACAAAAGAATAAATGGACACAAATCTGACATCAGGAATCATAACATTCAAAAACCAGTGGGAGAACACTTCAACCTTTATAACCACTCAGTGACAGACTTGAAGGTGGCAATTTTGCAACAAAAAAACTTCAAAAACAGACTCCAAAGAGAGACTGCTGAACTTGAATTAATATGCAAACTAGATACCATTAACTGTGGTCTAAATAAAGACTGGGAATGGTTGGGTCATTACACCAATTGAATCTATTTCCCTATGTTAAGTTCTCCTCACACCTTCTATGGGCCATCTTAATTATCACTTCAAAAAGTTTTTTTTCCTCCTGCTAACGATAGCTCATCTCAATTGATTAGACTCTGCCTGTTGGTATGCATACTTCCACCTTTTCATGTTCTCTGTATGTATAAATATCTCCTGTCTGTGTGTTCCATTCTATGCATCCGAAGAAGTGAGCTTTAGCTCACGAAAGCTCAAGCTAAAATAAATTTGTTAGTCTTTAAGGTGCCACAAGTACTCCTGGTTTTTTTGCGGATACAGACTAACACAGCTGCTACTCTGAAACTCCTCACTCAGTTACTTAACTTTCAAACTCCTGTGGTTTTTTTTTATGTAATGTTTGCGTTAGTTTTTCAGTTACCATAGAGTCTTTCAGGGCAGATAAAACCTGAATTTCTAATGTGAAAAACAAAACAACCCCACACCAGGCCTCTTTTATAAATCATAAGGAAGAAAAAAATAAAATAAAGAGGACAGTGGCCCCATATTTATTTTTGTCTTTGCCGGTCATCTTTAACATTGCTGGATGGTTTCTGTCAAGGTATCCCCTCCACTGGAACTTTAGAATACGGATGTGGGGACCTGCATGAATAACCTCTAAGCTTATTTTTACCAGCGTAGGCAAAACAGTTGCTGCCATCACCAAATGTTTTAAAAAAAGTTTGAGGGAGAGCCATTTGGGAACTCTGCCTTTCCCCAACTTTCCCCAGTCCTTATCCCGCCTTTCCTGGCACGATTTGACTAATTTCCCTCCCTCAAGTCTCTATACCCTTTTTCCTGGGTAGACTCAAGAAAATTCCCCCCACCACTTCCTGGTGAGCCCAGATCCAAGGATTTTGGATCTTAAAACAAGGAAAAATCAATCAGGTTCTTAAAAGAAGACTTTTAATTAAAGAAAAAGGGTGAAAGGATTAGAAAGCAAGATGATCTCACAGACAACAGACTCAAAACACAGAGGATTTCCCTCTGGGCAAAACCTTAAAAAGTTACCAAAAAAACCAAATTTGATTCTCCTTCTGTGTTTGCAAAAGAAATGACAAAGAGAAAAATAAAGAAATCTACCACATTCTTATCTAAATACTCACTAATTTAAACAATGGTTAGATGGTTGTTTTCTGGATCTCTGACTCAAGCAAAAGCACACACAGAACAGACAAAAGACTTTTTCCCTCTTCGAAAGTATCTTATCTTCTTATTGGTCCTGCTGGTCAAGTGTCAGCCAGGTTATGTGAGCTTCTTAACCCTTTAGAGGTAAAAAGAGGAATTAACCCTTAACTGTCTGTTTATGACAGTTTCCTATGTGGGATATTATCCTGTTACTCCTAACTTACTATAGAGATTATTCATCTCAATGACCCATACTTATTGCAGGGTGAAATGATAAAAGAGATTCCAGAAAACTAGGCACTTTCTTCAAGAAGGCTCCAGGATTCAGTTATTACTATGGTAACATGCATTTATTTCCTAGCATCTCCTTTCATCTCTTACTCACAGCATCAGAGGGTGACATTTTATAGCAACCTCTTCACAAGCTCAAGCTTTGGATTCTAAAGTCTTAGTCTAATGCTTGATTACCATCATGCAGCTGTACAAATTATCAGGCATGAAATAGCAATTCATTCTCAAACTGGTGTTCGAAAAAAGAAAGATTTCTGGAGAATAGCCTACTAGATTGTACACAGAGAAATTTTAGGAGATTGATATATTTTGCTTTCCACAACCAACTCTCTGTACAACTCTTCATGAGAGATGTACTTGAGTATTCGGATTGTAATATATAAACTGTATTCTTAAATTTAATCACCTAATTTGGGTAATTGTTGATTATGTACCCTATGTATCATATGACTTTTAAAAACAAGCTCTGTATTTGTGGATATTCTAAGCACTATACCCAGATGTAGAGGCACTCTTTTCTCAATCTATGTATTACATTATTTTTTTAATATTAGCTTTACTAAAATGTTTTAATCACCTATAACTGTTATTTTGAAAATGAATTTCATTAAATGTCAAATGCATTTGTCCTAGTTGAGGATTGAGCCCATAGCAAAAAAAGCTTTTTTTTTTTTTTTTTTAAAAAGCTTTTTTTTTTTAAAGTAAACATTTAGCAAAAGCAAGGAGCATAAATTTCAGCTCAGAATGTTTTTCTGAAAATTCTTAGTTCCTGTAAACTTATAATGAAATTGTCACATCAATCGTAACTACAGCAATAAGACTATAGTTTTCAAATGGTCCTTAATATAGATGCCTACACTATTATATATTGCTTTTGATCAAATTTAATACATATAAATAATATATTTTAAAAGTCAAATTGTCAAAAAGGATGGTGGAAGCTGGAAAGTTCCCACCTTCCTACAACCAGAGTATACATATATTTTGATGTAATCTAAACCTATTTCATCTCCTTGGATTTGGCTTTATGGGTAAATCAAGCTGCAACAAAGCACAAACCAAAGCCTAAATGTTCCCTCAAGTCTGGCTGTTTGTAGAATTTTCATGCAAGTTCTTCTGTTCCATTTCCTAGTTTCTCCTCGTTTACCAGAAAGAAGCTCCAACCACCTTGTTACAATCAACCTCTTTTTTGAGAGTGCACATTACAATTGCTGTCAGTGCATTTAATTTTCAATTTATACTTTCAAAACAAACCACCCAATTCTCTTATTTCGTGACAAGGATATTTAATCCAATGAAGAATATTGTTTAATTATGCAACACTGGTGCCTTGCAGCATTTGAAATACTCTGCATAATATTCACTAGCTCTGTTGCATTGCTTGCTCAGATAGTACTGCTGCTTCTGAAATATGTGATCATTTTGCCGGACTAGTTACATAAACACAAGAAGCAAATTTTGTATTCACCTTTTACTGGATATCATGCATTTATTTCTTTGTGGCATTTAATTCCTATTCCCAGTCTTATCCTAGATCAGGGGTACATTTTTCAAAAGCACCTATGTGATTTAGGAGCCCAAGCCCCATTTTCAAAAGCAACTTAGATACCTAAGAGCATAGGTCTTATTAAAGCTTAGATATGTTCAGATAATCTTATATTTGGTTTCTTGTTGTCCCCATTAGTGTTTTATTCAGAGGATAAATGCACTGTTCATTAACCTTCTCCGATGCTCTGGGCTCAGATTCAGAATGCTGTACTCCAGCCTGCTCCAACTTGCCCACACCAACCTCCACTATTGGTGCAGAATTCAGCACACAAGCAACATGTCAGGTACTATATGTGCAGAACTTGAGTGTCTAAAGCCACAACCAGCAAAAAGATGTGAACAGCTAGCCAACTGGAGTTTGTCTGGATGGAGTAAATTGCAGGATCTGGAGCCTGAGCAACTGGTGAGCTATCAAACACTTTCCATGAACATTTTCATTTGGTTGGAAGCCCATATCTTTGGGTTGAAAACCCAAACCCTGTCTTAATTTACCTAATCTTGCAATTCTGCACAAGAGGGTGCATGATCCTATTAAATTAACTGCTCTAGTTCACTTTATTATAGCTATCAAAGGACTGTTCCATATTGATGTTAAACCAAGAGAGAGGGAAACATTTAATTTTTGTCATTTTTAGTGTGAATTAATTAGTTATTTTTGTAATCTCATATTTATATCAAGCTTCAAAAGGTACCTCTCTTGTTTTATAGGTTGTTTCTCATTCACAGCCCATCCAGGATAGAACAGCTCACCTTTGCTTCTTAGTCCTATGGCCCAAAATTGAACTGTTAAATCCCAGGACACCCTATAATGCAAAAGAAGTACCATCAGGGAACCATATAAATAAACTTTAACAATCTGAACATCAATATGGCTTTGATTAATATTTTCAAATAGTTGAGATTCATAATGTGTAAAATTGGGCCAAGACTGTATATGTCAAATATATTTGGCAGAAATGGCCAAATTTTCAAAGATTTCTTCAAATTTATCCACAAATTTTGTGGATATAAACAGATGTGTCTCTAAAGCCTGCATGTGCACTCAGAAATCAGGTAGACAGAAAGTTAAAAGAGAAGAAGGAAGAAAAAAACCTAAGAGACTATAGTAATGAGGGACACATAAGAACCTAGATACATAAGCAGAAAGGAGTGAAAAAAATGTAGAGAAGGAAAAGTTATTCAAGGCCTTAGCTGTGAGAAAAAGATGTCTGAACTTGATGAGGAAGATAAATATATACCAGAGCAAGACTTGGTTTTCTCTTGCACTTTTCATCCACATATTTTGTTAATAAAATGGTATAGAGCAATAACATTGTGTAAATGCTATATAGATTGCCCTCTTAAGTATCAGCTCAGCCAGTCACATGCAGTTTAGCTGTGATCACCCTGCATGGATTTCTTCACAATGTCCACAGTGGATTTTGGAGCTGTATTTTCTATACATCTGGCATCAAGTAAATGGGAAATAGATGAATCGTTATTTATACATAGGACATCCCAGACATGAACAAACATCTTGCCTGCAATGCACATGCCATCTCACATAAGAAAGGACTAATATACTCAACTAAATATTCATGGCCCTGCACAATTATACTCTTGCCTACATCTTTGTTCTCTTGCCTCTTACTCTGTCTTTTGCTGCCTATGCAAACATGATTAAAACAGGGTCTCCCTTAGTTATGATGCCTGGATTGCATCAGCCAAATACCAGAGATAAATAGGGAACCTCAGTTGGTTCTCGTCTTAGCTTCATCCTTTTTCCTTCAGATTCTTCCTCCCTGACACACACTACAAGGTTCAGTTCCAAAATCTACATAATATGCCCTGGTAATTGTTTGTTATAGAAAAATGAATTTTAAACAGCTGGCCTACCCCTGCTCCTTTGACATTGTTGTGCTCAGGACAGGCAATTAGAATCATAGAATATCAGGGTTGGAAGAGAACTCAGGAGGTCATCTAGTCTAACCCCCTGCTCAAAGCAAGACCAATCCCCAACTAAATCATCCCAGCCAGGGCTTTGTCAAGCTGGACCTTAAAAACCTCTAAGGAAGGAGATTCCACCACCTCCCTAGGCAACCCATTCCAGTGCTTCACCACCCTCTTAGTGAAAGAGATTTTTCTAATATCCAACCTAAACCTCCCCCACTGCAACTTGAGACCATTAGTCCTTCTTCTGTCACCTGCTACCACTGAGAACAGTCTAGATCCATCCTTTTTGGAACCCCCTTTCATGTAGTTGAAAGCAGCTATCAAATCCTCCCTCATTCTTCTCTTCTGCAGACTAAACAATCCCAGTTCCCTCAGCTGCTCCTCATAAGTCAGGTACTCCAGCTCCCTAATCATTTTTGTTGCCCTCCACTGGACTCTTTCCAATTATCTCACATCCTTCTTGTAGTGTGGGGCCCAAAACTGGACACAGTACTCCAGATGAGGCCTCACCAATGTCGAATAGAGGGGAATGATCACGTCCCTCGATCTGCTGGCAATGCCCCTAGTTATACAGCCCAAAATGCCGTTAGCCTTCTTGGCAACAAGGGAACACCGTTGACTCATATCTAGCTTCTCGTCCTCTGTAACGCCTAGGTCCTTTTCGGCAGAACTGATGCCTAGCCACTCGGTCACTAGTCTGTAGCAGTGCATGGGAATCTTCCGTCCTCAGTGCAGGTCTCTGCACTTGTCCTTGTTGAACCTCATCAGATTTCTTTTGGCCCAATCCTCTAATTTGTCTAGGTCCCTCTGTATCCTATCCCTACCCTCCAGCATATCTACCACTCCTCCCAGTTTAGTGTCATCTGCAAACTTGCTTAGAGTGCAGTCCACGCCATCTCCAGATCATTAATGAAGATATTGAACAAAACCAGCTCCAGGACCGACCCTTGGGGCACTCCACTTGATATTAGCTGCCAATTAGACATGGAGCCATTGATCGCTACCTGTTGAGCCCAACTTTCTATCCACCTTATAGTCCATTCATCCAGCCCATACTTTAACTTGCCGGCCAGAATACTGTGGGAGACTGTTTCAAAAGCTTTGCTAAAGTCAAGGAATAACATGTCCACCGCTTTCCTCTCATCCACAGAGCCAGTTATCTTATCATAGAAGCAATTAGGTTAGTCAGGCATGACTTGCCCTTGGTGAATCCATGCTGACTGTTCCTGATCACTTTCCTCTCCTCTAAGAGCTTCAGAATTGATTCCCTGAGGACCTGCTCCATGACTTTTCCAGGGACTGAGGTGAGGCTGACTGGCCTGTAGTTCCCCAGATCCTTCTTCTTCCCTTTTTTAAAGATGGGCACTACATTAGGCTTTTTCCAGTCATCCGGGACCTCCCCCGATCACCATGAATTTTCAATGACTCTGCAATCACATCCACCAACTCCTTTAGCACCCTCGGATGCAGTGCATCTGGCCCCAAGGACTTGTGCTCGTCCAGCTTTTCTAAATAGTCTTGAACCACTTCTTTCTCCAGAGAGGGCTGGTCATCTCCTCCCATGCTGTGCTGCCCAGTGCAGCAGTCTGGGAGCTGACCTTGCTAGCGAAGATAGAGGCAAAAAAAGCATTGAGTACATTAGCTTTTTTCCACATCCTCTGTCACTAGGTTGCCTCCCTCATTCAGTAATGGGCCCACACATTCCCTCACTTTCTTCTTGTTGCTAACATACCTGAAGAAACTCTTCTGGTTACTCTTAACATCTCTTGCTAGCTGTAACTCCAAGTGTGATTTGGCCTTCCTGATTTCACTCCTGCATACCTGAGCAATATTTTTATGCTCCTCCCTGGTCATTTGTCCAAGCTTCTACTTCTTGTAAGCTTCTTTTTTGTGTTTTAGATCAGCAAGGATTTCACTGTTAAGCCAAGCTGGTTGCCTGCCATATTTACTATTCTTTCTACACATTGGGATGGTTTGTTCTTGCAACCTCAATAAGGATTCTTTGAAATACAGCCAGCTCTCCTATTTTCCCAGGGGATCCTGCCCATCAGTTCCCTGAGAGAGTCAAAGTCTGCTTTTCTGAAGTCCACAGTCCGTATTCTGCTGCTCTCCTTTCTTCCTTGTGTCAGGATCCTAAACTTGACCATCTCATGGTCACTGCCTTCCAGGTTCCCATCCACTTTTGCTTCCCCTACTAATTCTTCCCTGTTTATGAGCAGCAGGTCAAGAAGAGCTCTGCCCCTAGTTGGTTTCTCCAGCACTTGCACCAGGAAATTGTCCCCTACACTTTCCAAAAACTTCCTGGATTGTCTGTGCACCTGTGTATTGCTCTCCCAGCAGATATCAGGGTGATTAAAGTCTCCCATGAGAACCAGGGTCTGCGATCTAGTAACTTCTGCTAGTTCCTGGAAGAAAGCCTCGTCTACCTCATCCCCCTGGTCTGGTGGTCTATAGCAGACTCCCACCATGACATCCTCCTTGTTGCTCACACTTCTAAACTTAATCCAGAGACTCTTGGTTTTTCTGCATTTTCATACCAGATCCCTGAGCAGCCATACTGCTCTCTTACATACATTGCAACTCCCCCACCTTTTCTGCCCAATCTGTCCTTCCTGAACAGTTTATATCCATCCATGACAGTACTCCAGTCACGTGAGTTATCCCACCAAGTCTCTGTTATTCCAATCACATCATAGTTCCTCGACTGCCAGGACTTCTAGTTCTTCCTGCTTGGTTCCCAGGCTTCTTGCATTTGTGCTTCTTCTAGCTCAGTGGTTCTCAACCTGTTTATCATTGTGGGCTGTATATGTGGCCCACAATGTGTTATGTGGGCTGCATCCAATACAACCTGTATGGCCCTGAGGCTGTCACATGGGCCGCAGCTGTGTGCTGATTGGGCCACAGGTTGAGAACCACTGCTCTAGCTGGATGGAGGGAGACAGCTAACCTTTTTCCTGCTGAACTCTGGATGATGGGGCAAATCTAGCACAGGGACAGAGAGGAGGCAGCTTGTGCTTTTCTTATTCAGAGATAGCTAGTTGCTTGGTTTGCTTCCTGCGGCAAAGATGCCCTAGCTTTTGCTCTTGTTGCAATGGATTCAAAATCCCTGGGGTGCAAGACTGTTCTTGCCACACCTTCCCAAGCTCCTATTTGTATTACTCCCATTTAAAGAGGAGAAAATGAAATGAGAGAATGCATATGGGCAGGATGTACCTGAGAAAGCTAAGAGAATATGTTTAACTGTTGAACTAAAAAGATGCAACTCTTGCATTACTTTTGCAAGACATTACTTGGGCTTTATTCTGCTTGCAGCCTAGTGCTCTATGTCAAAGTAAGGTTATGGAGATGTTTCCTGTTTGGTTTTGTTACTTCCATCTTCTTTTTCTAATGCTCTAGAGTGGTGGTAAATTCACATGGCTTTTTGTCATTTCTCTAAAGCAAATGAATATGAATTCAAATATAGACTACAAAAGCAGCACATGCTGACTAAATGCCAAGAGTCCTGAGAAATGAAATTAATCAAAACAGTATGATTCACTGCTTGGTATTCAATAGTACATCAGCTTCAAGCACATTATTATACTCATATAAAGAAACAACAAAGTAGTAGGGAAAAGGTTTTTAATTCTTCTATTTTTAACAAATAAAGCTCAACCTCATTGAACACGAATGAATGAATTCAAAATGAATCTCAAATCTTATTGGTATTGGGCTGAAAGCCAGCAGATCCTGTTCTTTCTTCCAAACTGGAGCGACTAGCAGTCTGGCTTTTGAAAGTGGAAGCCCTTTTGAAAGTGCAGAGGCTTGAGAAAACCCAGCTGCTAGTTCCATAAAGGGGCTTTTCTCAAAAACATGAGCTATCAGATGAATGAAGAGAGAAGCAGGGTGGTGGTACTGGAAAAGCCATAACAGCTTTTTCAAAACTGTAAGTACAAGTGGCAATAGCTGTTGAACATACAAGGGATTCAAGGGACTGTTGTGACCTTGCAACAGCCTGCAATACTTTCCTGATGACAGGCTCGTCAGTGATCGACTGCGGAATTTTTGAGGTGAGAGGCCATTATTCATTACAGTGCTGAAAAAGGTATCTCCCAGTTCCTAAGATTAAACAACAAGACCTGAGCAAATAGTGCAACAAATTATTCACAAATCATTCAAATTTCAAAACAAATTCATGTTGTAATAGTTGATGCCCTATGAAGAGTCGGAAGCATGAGAATCTGTGCATCCAAGAGCAGAGGATAGAAATGCCAGGAGCTGGAGAATCACCGGGGGGCAGCAAGAGAGTCTGCCGGGTGGGGAAACTGAGGCAGGGTCAGGGTCCAGGTCCAGTAAAGGCTCAGATAAAACCCTGTCACAGTTACTTTTATGTCTAATCATAACAGCTTAGCCTTCCAATTAAAAACATCCAATACCCAAAGCAATACTCAAAATGAAGAGTTTGTGGGCAGTTCACAGAAGAGTAAAAAACCAATTAACTGAAAATTTTTGACCAATAAACCTGGACAGCATGATCTGTTCAGACAACATGGGAACAGAAAAAAAAAGGTTAAAATTTTTTTTGGTGTAAATAGTTCACACAGCTCTAGTGTCAGGTTTATGCAGTTGAGACCAGCTGGTGATTTGGATAGTGAATAGCTCTGATCTGCTGTTTAAACTGAGATACAGTAATTCAGGACAGGCAGCATAGGTCCTGCTTGGGTTTTAGATTTGTTCCAGACAAGACACTAGCTGTGAATTACTGAAGCTATAATTCACATCTTGTATATGTTTGATTGCTTAATTACACAGTTACATCATCATTTACAGGTAATGAAGTTCTTTAACTGCTCTTTTCAAATTGAACATGTGACATGAAACAAATAAAAATGCACAGGTTGGATTTATTTTAATAGCTGCATTGTAGCACATTTAAAAATACATGTGATATGTGTTGATTGGACATAATCAGCAAGATAGGCCTGATTCTGAATTCACCCATTTTACAGTAGGTTAGCTCTATTGACTTCAGTGAAGTTATTCCTGATTTACAATAATATAAGTGGGGTCAGAATCGGGCCCAATAAGTGCATTTATCTGAAGTTATCACATGTATATAGCTTTATGCATTGAAATAAGCACAACTATGTATTTTTTTATTGAGTGAAACTCCAAATATAGGCACCCACATGTGTAAGTGATGCCATATTATACAATTGATTCTTATTAGTAATAAGTTATACAAATACTGGACATTGTTAAACAAAAACCTAAGCAACAGACTAGCTTAAAAGTTAAATATGGAACACCAGTAACTTCCCATCTGCAAAGTCTCTACGATTGAACTATTAAGACTTTGAATTCCTCAAATGAACAAAAAACTATGTTCACTGTATTAAAAATGTGCCAGGATACTAACCTTTGCATTCAGAAGAGGTGTCTCTCAAGCCTTGGCATAGTCCTTGTATTTAATAAACTTTGTCTTCCCAACAATGTACTGATTTGTTCAAACAGAATGTCATTATCTTAAACTATTAAAATTATTTTTAAACCAAAATGTTCTTGGCCAATATTCATTTTAACTTCATCTCTTCCTTTGGGAAAAGAATTTCTGTAATATTTTTTAATAGCTGACTTTCTACTCTACTAGTTAAACCCTTTGCTGTTGCTTTAAATGAATGTTTCCCAGAGGTAGCAATACAATTTTAGGATGTGCAGTAAGACGTGTACCATATTTTTAGCAACGTTTGCTTGATATTTGCTTTTTTCTGACACTATGTAATTGAGGTGTGACAAGCTGGTTGAAAATTTTATACTAAAAGGCTTTGTTGACAGATATTTGTTTTCTTGACTAGATGGAAATTTTCACCACAATTAAAATCATTTTTGGGTTTTCTTTGAATTTTTAAAAAAACTATTTAATAAACTGAACTTTTTATTTTTTTATGTAAATGAAAAAATTCACTTCCACTGACAATTTTTTTGCCAGGAACAGGGACAGTCCTTTGCCAATAAGGTTGAGGTGTGAGTTAGAGTCACAAAAGGTTTACTCCTTTTACGTGGAAAGGTACATGTAGAATCATAGAATATCACGGTTGGAAGGGACCTCAGGAGGTCATCTAGTCTAACCCCCTGCTCAAAGCAGGACCAATTCCCAACTAAATCATCCCAGCCAGGGCTTTGTTAAGCCTGACCTTAAAAACTTCTAAGGAAAGAGATTCCACCACCTCCCTAGGTAACCCATGACTGCTTCTTGGAGCAGTCAGTCCTGGAACCCATAAGAGGAGAGGTAATTCTTGATTTAGTCCTAAGTGGAGCACAGGATGTGGTCCAAGAGGTGAATATAGCTGGACTGTTTGGTAATAGTGACTATAATATAATTAAATTTAACATCCTTGTGGTGGGGAAAACACTACAGCAGCCCAACACTGCAGCATTTAATTTCAGAAAGGGGAACTACACAAAAATGAGGAGGTTAGTTTAATAGAATTTAAAAGTTAAAGTGTCAAAGTGAAATCCCTGCAAGCTGCATGGAAACTTTTTAAAGACATCATAATAGAGGCTCAACTTAAATGCATACCCCAAATTAAAAAGCATAGTAAGAGAACAAAAAATGTGCTACCATGGCTAAACAACAAAGTAGAAGAAGCAGTGAGAAGCAAAAAGGCATCCTTTAAAAAGTGGAAGTTAAATCCTAGTGAGGAAAATTGAATGGAGCATAAACCCTGGGAAATGAAATGTAAAAATATAATTAGGAAGGCCAAAAAATAATTTGAAAAACAGCCAAAGATTCAAAAAGTAATAGGATTTTTTTTTTTAAGCAGGAAGCCTGCTAATCAACCAGTGGGGCCACTGGACGATCAAGATGCTAAAAGAACACTCAAGGACAATAAGGCCATTGAGGAGAAACGAAATGAATTCTTTGCATTGGTCTTCATGGCTGAGGATGTGAAGGAGATTCCCAAACCTGAACCATTCTTTTTAAGTGACAAATGGGGAGGGGGGGGGGGAAACTGTCACAGATTGATGTGTCATTAGAGGAGGTTTTGGAACAAATTGATAAACTACATAGTAATAAGTCACCAGGACCAGATGGTATTCACGCAAGAGTTCTGAAGGAACTCAAATGTGAAATTGCACGACTACTAATTGTAGTCTGTAACCTATCATTTAAATCAGCTTCTGTACCAAATGACTGGAGGACAGCTGATGTACACCAATTTTTAAAAAGGGGCTCCAGAGGTGATCCCAGCAATTACAGGCCGGTTAGCCTGACTTCAGTACCAGACAAACTGATTGAAATTATAGTAAAGAACAAAACTGTCAGACACATAGATTAACAATTTGTTGGGGAAGAGTCAACATGGTTTTCAGAATGGAGAGAGGTAAATAGTGGTGTTCCCCAGGGGTCTGTACTGGGACCAGTTCTATTCAATATATTCATAACTGATCTGGAAAAAGGGGTAGACAGTGAGGTGGCAAAATTTGCAGATGATACAAAACTGCTCAAGATAGTTAAGTCCCAGGCAGACTGTGAAGAGCTACAAAAGGCTCTCTCAAAACTGGGTGACTGGGCAACAAAATGGCATATTCAGTGTTGATAAATGCACAGTAATGCACATTGGAAAACATAATCCCAATTAAACATATAAAATGATGGGGTCTAAATTAACTGTTACCACTCAAGAAAGAAATCTTGGAGTCATGGATAGTTCTCTGAAAACATCCACTCAATGTGCAGCAGCAGTCAAAAAAGCAATCAGAATGTTGGGAAAGGGATAGATGATGATAGAAAATATCATATTGCCTCTATATTAATCCATGGTACACCCACATCTTGAATACTGCATGCAGATGTGGTCGCCCCAGCTCAAAAAAGATATATTGGAATTGGAAAAGGTTCAGAAAAGAGCAACAAAAATGATTAGGGGTATGGAACGGCTGCCATATGAGGAGAGATTAATAAGACTGGGACTTTTCAACTTGGAAAAGAGATGACTAAGGGGGGATAAGATAGAAGTCTATAAAATCATGCCTGGTGTGGAAAAAGTAAATAAGGAAGCGTTATTTACTACTTCTCATAACACAAGAACTAGGGGTCACCAAATGAAATTAATAAGCATCAGGTTTAAAACAAACAAAAGGAAGTATTTCTTCACCCAATGCAGTCAGTCTGTGAAACTCCTTGCCAGAGGATGTTGTAAAGGCCAATGAGGTTGACATATATAGACAAATATAGTGCTCTTTCTTGTACAAGAGGACAGGAAATACTCCACAGGTCATTTTTACGGTGTGCCTCTCCCAAAAGTGCTTCCCCATTCTATCTCATGGTATGTCTGCACTGCAATGGAAGGTGTGATTGTAGCTCATGTAGGCACACCCATACTAGCGTTAATCTAGCTAGCATGCCTAAAAACAGAAGCGAAGACACAGCAGCATGGGCTGCAACATGGGCTAGCAAGGTGAATATTTGCCTGGGGTTCTGGAGAGTCTTGTGCAACCTGCACTAGAATCTGTGTTGCCGTGTTTTCACGGCTATCTTTAGCCACACTAGCCAGGGTATATGTTTCTGTCCCTGGTGAAAAACCTAAAGATTACAAACTGGAAGAGTGCCTGAAGAGATCACTGGGGCATTGACTTCTCTATTAGAGTATGTCTACACTGCAGTTGAAAGTGTGATTGCAGCTCGGGTGAAGTATACCCATGCTAGTATTAATCCTAGCTAGCATGGCTAATGATAACAGTGAAGACACAGGTAAGGTTGTGCAAGCCTGTCCAGGACCCCAGATACATAGTTGTGTTGCTAACCCACACCACCGTCCATGCTGTTGGGTCTTCACTTCCTTTTTTAGCCCTGCCTGCTAGAGCTATGCCTACTTGAGCTACAGTTGCACCTTTTATTGTAGTGTAGATGAGTCAGTGTCCCAGTACTCTCTTCAGGCACTCTTCCTCCATTCTTCAGGAAACAGAAACCACGTAATTTAGGCCTGGTCTACACTAAGAAGGGGGTTCGAATTAGGGTACGCAAATTCAGCTACGTGAATAGCGTAGCTGAATTCGAAGTACCCTAGTTCGACCTACTCACCCGTCCAGACGCGGCGGGGTCGAACTCCGCGGCTCCCCCGTCGACTCCGCCAACTCCTTCTGCCGAGGTGGAGTACCGGAGTCGACCGCGGCGCTTCCGGAGTTCGAACTATCGCGTCTAGATCAGACGCGATAGTTCGAACTCCAAAAAGTCGAACTCTCCGCATCGAACCGGCAGGTAAGTGTAGACGTACCCTTAGTGGCCAATCACCCAGCTTGAATAGCAAACTCTGAAAATCAATAATTTGAAGCCAAGTACCAGAGGGGTAGCTGTGTTAAATCTGTAATTAGAAAAACAATGAGGAGTCCAGTGGCACCTTAAAGACTAACAGATTTATTTGGGCATAAGATTTCCTGGGTAAAAAAAACCCATTTCTTCCGATGCATGGAGTGAAAAAAAGATGCATCTGAAGTGGGGTATTTTACCCACAAAAGCTTATGCCCCAATAAATCTGTTAGTCTTTAAGGTGCCACCGGACTCCTAATAATTTGAAGGAGCACTTGTTATGAACACTTCATAAATAAAATGTGCAGATAAGGATTAACTGTTCTTCTTCTTGTGTCCTAGTCACAAATTAGATATTTTTCCAGCAATGGTTGTTGATCAGCTGTTGATCAACTATAAATAAGACTAAGATTTTGTCATGGTTATTTTTAGTAAAGGTCACGGACAGATCACGGGCAATAAACAAAAATTCATGGAAGCTGTGACCTGTCTGTGACTTTTGCTACTGCGTCTCCATGGTTTCTCCTGCCACCATGGTGGCTAGGAGCTGCGGGGTTCCCCCCTCTGCCCGCGGCGGGAGCTGCAGGGTGACCATATTTCCTAAGGAGAAAATGGGACACCCCCAGCGGCTTGCCAGAGGCGTCCCCCACAAGGCTGTTGCCTGTTGCTAGAACCCTGAGGAGGGCCCCCTCAGGAGTCTGTCACCTGTCGCTGGAATCTTGCAGGGGGCACCAGTCGCTGCTGTTGCCTGTCTCTGGAACCCTGCCAGGGCCCTGCTGGCTGCCAGCTCCAGAGTCCCACAGCCCCTGGGGCTGAAGCAGAGAATGTCATGGAGGTCTCTGGAAATCACTGATTCCGTGACTTCTGTGACATAAACGTAGCCTTGACTATAAATAATCAAACAAATTCATGCTTATGAGTAAGGTTAAGATTTTGTCACTGTTATTTTCAGTAAAAGTCACGGACAGGTCACAGGAAATAAAAATTCATGGAAACCTGTGACCTGTCCATGACTTCTACTAAAAATAATGGAAGGGAGGGCTGACTGAAGCCAAAGGGAGGGGGGGGGAGGGAGAGCCCGCCCCCACTGTGTGGGAGGGTGTCCAGCATGCTCCAGGGCCCTTGCCACAGCTCCAGTGGCTCAGAGCTCTGGGGTCCCCTCATTGCCTGCAGTGGCTGATGGCTCCAGGTTCCCCCCGCCACATAGGGTCTGAAGCGGAAAATGTCACAGAGGTTTCTGAAAGTCACAAAATCCATGTGGACAAAAAAGGGCTAAATAAGAATAAATTTTCCTATAGGGGGTGGATCTGTCTATTCATAGCAGTAACAGTTGGTGGTGAATGTCATTTAGTTCAGTCTTTCACATATATCTACATCTACACATTTGATCTCCTCTAGAGAACTCTGCTTCTTTCCACTGAACAAGACCAGGCAACAATCTTTTCAAGGAGTCACAGACTTGTTGGTTTAGTAAAGGAACAAAAAGATCCAACACTCTTTGCTTAAAACAACTATTCAAAGAAACCAAAAACATAATTTGAAAGGAAAGTAACTCCCTGCATGCTCTTTGATGAAAGACAGGATAGAGTCAACTCTATATATTTCCAAATAAACTGTCCAAAGATATTTACCTTTATAAACTTTAATTTATGGCTGTTTTAGCAGTGAAAGTGTGCTGGATCTTTTTGTTCAGCTAGTGGTTTAATAAATGGCCCTTCTAACATTGGAGCTTCATTTATTAACTTTAATGACTATGTCTATGGAGTTGCAATTAGAGTAATCTCTTCCTGCTTATTGCCTTTAAAAATGCACTAGGCGATTCAGTTGAAAATAAATTCTGGAACCCAGAATAGCAAAAAAGAAAATAATTTGTGAATTTGACAATACTAGTATAAATGGACCAGGGAAAGTACAGGAGGGGACTCTAGTGTTGTCCATTTACTGGGCTTGATCCACCCCTGCTCCAATGGGGCAGCTACATCAGCAGTGGCATTATCTCAGGATTAAGGTAGGTAGTTGTAACAGGTTGCACCAGGGAAGCTGTTTTAATGATCTCTACAGGAGTACCACCACTATAGTCTCTGGGGATGCACTAAATCTTCATATCTTTTAGATGTTTTGTCCCTGCACTTTCCTGCATGACTGGCTTCTCCTACATCCTGGGCTGTTCTTCGACTTTAGGCCCTTCCCAACGTCCATACGAGCACTGTGAATTATGCTTAGAATTTCTGATCTCATATTGTGTAGTATTATGACAAGGTGTCCTTTGTTCAGAATCCCATTATATGTAACAATTTCACCTCTATAGTACCAATATGTTTTATTATTTGGTGGTGCCTGGGCTGTTTCTGTGGGCCATCTATCTAGTATTATGCTCTCTTCATCTGAAACACTGAGTAATCTTGTACTCATTTGAATGTCAGGTTTTGTTTCAGTAATGGGTAGTACTTGAATTAGACATACCGATACTTCAAACTCCTTTTCCTACAGCTCTTTGCTTTTACTATTTATAAATATTCTTGAGCATATTCACTAGAAGCTCCAACATGAAATTCACCTTTGTTCATTTTTTTCCAGTGTCACAAACCTATCTGTTGTAGAACCTTGTTTTGCATATTTATAAAGTGGCTCAAAAACAACTATTTCTGCATCAGAGCATAGTCCTCCAGCTGTATGTCCATAAGCATATGTATTTTGATTTGGTATTTCTTTGCAATTTGTACTGAAAGTGAATGGTTGCTTTTATTGAATGCTGTCGCTGTACCTCCTATGTGGGAAATCTTTGCATTGTGTTGTAATTGCCTTCACATATATTGCAGATAAATATGGTGTTTGCCCCATAGTTACTTTTGTGTTGCGCCTTAGAATGCATTTTTAATTAGATGCACTTCCTTTTTCTCACTGCTCACTAATACTTCAATTTGGGAAGGACAATTTTCACCAGTCCAGCAAATATCAATGGTCGTGTGCAAAATAAAGTCTCTCTCTCACACAATAACATTACTTTGACTTAGTTATCAACTCTACTACAGGTAATTTGGTCTCTAATTAATCCATCTGTATGCTGGATCCATACCATTCTCCTTGGTCCATGGCCAGACACATCAGCTCTTTGGCCAGAGACTGCAAGCAACGCAGTTTAAAGTGGACACATGGCACCTCGTCAGAGATCTGATGCCTATCTTATTTTGGCAAAGCCCCAGTATGTAGTACAATGGTCCTGCTTCCTAAAGGGAAATTTTGCCACTAACTTCCATAGAAGCAGGATTTGGCTCAATGTGTAACAAAAACTCAGAATAAAGGATACAGATGAAAGAATAATGCAAAGAAGCTTAAAATAATGTTGGATAATTTCTTTTGCTTTAAAACATGCTCAATTATCTCTGCCTTATGAAACAGAATTTCTAATGAAATGTTTTGCTACCTTTGCTTTCAGTTACTTCTGATTTACACGGGTTTGAGCTCAATATCAAGTCTGCAGCAGCGAGTGTAAATTACTACCAGAGGTTTTTTTGGGATAATGATTAGAATTAAGTCTAAACAAGGGACACCTACTTCAAACCTTCCCTTCCTCCCACTTCCAATCTTTCCTTCCCATCCAATCCCAGTCCAGTTTCTCTCCTCCTCTTTCCCAGTCCCAGTCTCACCAGACACCTTGTCCCAATCTACTCCGTTCCTCCCACCTGGTCTGGCTTTTGTACACTATGTACTCCAGTCAGATGGCTTCCTCTTCCTCCTCCATGCTGCCTGGGTACCAGTGGGGTATGGGGGTCATTGAGAGCAGAGGACAGACAGGCTCTCTGTACCAGTGCCTGGTTTGGTTTCACCCATCCCCAGTCACTCTGTGGAGATGGCTGTATATGTAGCTAACTCACTGCCAGGAGCTGTGAGAAGATGGAACACGTGCTGTAACTTTGTGGGGATGGTGCATACACAGCACTGGGAGTTGTGAAAGGCTCAAGCATGCTCAGTGAGGACAAAATTCTTCAGAGAATTTTTTAAAGGCTTAGAATGTGGTCAAATTTGGGTGAATTTTCATAGGGACAACAAAAGTCACATTCCTGACACAAAGGCCAGCCCCTGCAAAATTTCAAATCCCTTCTATAATGCATGGCAGTTCAAAGAAAAGATCACCAGAATTTAGCATGGACAAAACAACATTTTCCCTGATCCTCATTCTCGGAAACAGTTGAACCATTTTGGCTGAAAAATTTCCAAAAATCCAGCCTGAGGCAGACACCTGGCATGGAAAATTTCAGTCCAAATAGTTAAAGTCTGGCAAAGAGCAGCTGGAAACAGGATCTTCTAATGGGAAGTATTGGACAACCTAAATAACAGTCAGCACTACCAGCCTAACCTAGAACACTGTTTCAGGCACACCGGCAGGAATATATTCACACACATAAAGCAGCTTCTCAAGTGCTTTGATTTGCCATTGTTTAAACTTTCAAGATCTTGATAACGTGCATTAATTAGCAATAGGGAAATGATAATGTAACAATAACTCAGCAAAGCTGGGATTCATTCTTGATTTGAATCTACTGGTGACACAAAGAAGAAAACTATTTCAGGTTAAATGAAAGCCACGAGAAGCTAACAAAAAATATTCTATACAATGATTTTTCCAGCTTTCCCATTTTAGGCCAGTGGAAATATTTATGAATCCAGGAGAGGTCTGACATTTGTAAAAAATTAGTTAAAACAGATGAGTGACACTGGCAAAGCTTATGAACTTTTACACCTCCAGATGTCTTGGGAAGGGTACTTGTTATAGTTGCACCTCTGACTAAATGAGCAGCACCTTTGATATAAAGGAACCTGGTCTTAAAAAAAACAGAGGTACAAAGAAATGCGGACAAGTTTCAGGTAATGCTAAAATAAGTTTTCCTTCTTGTTTAGTAGGGGGAAGAAAGGAAAAAAAGGAATAGAAAGAAAAGAGGAAAAACAATAAGATGAGAATGGGGGATGGGGAGGGGGAGAGAAAGGAATAGAGGGGACTGAGAGGAATAGCCGTTAGACATAGAATAGTAACAGGAATGACAAAGTGAAGGAAGGGGTAGAGAGTGCATGGAAAGAACCAGGGTTACAACAACAGTAAAAGATAACTCATTTTCTCCTTCTTTTGAGCTACTATAGTTCCTCTTTTTTTTGATAGTCGATATACTAATAGTTTGAGACTCTAACTTGTCAAAGACTCTCAAGAGGGAGTGGAGGTCTGTAATGGAAATCTAATAAAAAAAGTGAGTCTTAAGGAAGGATTTAAAGGAGGAGAGGGAGGTAGCACAGTGAACAGAATTGCGTATGTGTATGCCATTATCTGTCTGGTAGATAACAATTTGGACAGGTCAGCCAATAGTGATTTTAGCAGGATTAATGCTTCTTGGGGCTTTTTAAGAAACACCAGAGGATCTGGGCCTGGGAGAGGTCTTTAAAAACATAACAACCCCAAAACAAACTCCTGGATACCTGCACTTTTACTTTCTGGTGGTCCAGATAGTGACTGAACAGACTCTAATTGAACAAAGTACAATTAAGAAAATACTGAAAGTTAAAATAAAATTGGGAGAAATTTAATTATACAGAGAGTAATTCATGTGCAAAACAGTACTGAAGGCAGAGACAGAGGCTGCAACTGTCTGTGTGTGTGTGTGGTGGGGGGAGTATATTAAAATTGTAGACACTTAGAGGGGAAAAACACTACAGAGGACCAAAACAATATAGGTGAATTAATAAACTTAGATAGACCATATGATCTTCCTTGTAACCAAAATTATGTTACTATTATACACATTAAAAAGACAAGGTGGGTGAGGTAATATCTTTTAATGGACCAACATTGAAGCTGGTCTCTCTCACCAACAGAAGTTGGTCCAGTCAGAGATATTACCTCATCCACCTTGTCTCGCTAATATCCTGGGACCAACATGGCTATAACAACTTTTCATATGTTACCTATTGTGAGTCAATAAATGCCTCAAGTTAATTGACATTATAGTTAGGCTTGAGAGAATTCTATTTTTTATATAATTTTGATGGATATTGATTTTTTTTTAGATATTTATTGATTTAAATTTTCAGTTACAGGAAATTATGGGGGTGGGTCAGAAATTTTTAATGACAGCAGACATTCAGATTCAAAAAGTTAAAGCTTTAAAACTGTTAAAATATCAATTGTCAACATCATATGTCAAAATATACAAAGGCTAATTATACTACTATAAGACTTGTAATCATATAGACTGTCCTGATTTGCACTGGTATAGCTGTAAGTTTTGATGTATTGCAATATGAATTAGAAAATTTTCACTTTAGAAGTAAATGTATTTTAACTGATAGTAGAAATGATTTAAACAATAATTTGCATAGACATGTCTTGGGTATATATTTTTTAATTTCTTCCTTGCTGTTTTGAACTTAAAACAATAATGTGGAACAATAATTTGAAGTCTATTTTATTTTTTAATCTTTAAATTTATTGGGTGACTGACAATATAATAAGACTTTATTAAATCATACATTCCTCAAAGACTAGTTAAGATCACATGTTATGTACAATTATGGTCTGTATCACTCCAGGAATGATATCACACGAGACCAATACTGAATTTCTTGCATAACTACAGGTCACGTATTATGATGATATAATCTGTAAGGGCCTGACAAAAGGTGGCATTGTCCAGTGGAAACAGGTGTTTGACTGGTGACTTAGGAGACCTGGGTTCTACTTCTAGCTGTACCACTGAACTACTGGATGGCCTTGGGTATGTCACGTCACCTCCACATACCTCTTTCTGGGCAGGTGGGGCTTGTCAACCATGGAAGACAGTCCATCTAGAAGAATGAAAACTCTGATCTCAAATGAAGAATATCAGGCCTGACTAGCTGGTTTGCAAAAGTTGTGCCAATCACAGGTGCTATATGGATCTTCACCGGTGACACTGGCTAACGGGACAAAGGTGAAGGCCAAGCAAGTAGTCTGTTAGGGCTTGATCCAAAGCAAGCTTCAGGCAACAGGAGTTTTTCCATTGACATCAATGGGCATTAGATCCCTGGGCTATATAACCCCAGGAATGATATCACACAATGTCTATATTGCAATTCATTTCTTACATACCTTAAACTGCCACTGAAGTCAATGGGAGCTTAGCATATTGAGTAGTATCTTACCCCTAAGTAATCACACTATTTGCAGAAAGGATTGATTTAAATGGAACAACATGAGGAGTAAAGCACAGCTAAATATAAGCGAAGGTGGCAGAATCTAACTCTACGTGATTATGACATTTTAGTAAGTCAAGCATTTTGCTAAATCATTTTGTTTACAAAATATTTAATTTAGTTTCAGTGACTATAGACTTCAATAGTTACAATTTTATATAAGAAATGTGTATTTATTAAGGAATGGAGAAACTAAGAAGAAAATCTAATATATTGATCAATAAATAGAAAAACATATTCCAAATAGTACAGTACACATTCTTGCTTCCGGTTTTACAGTGTTTTCCTATGGCAAGGAGAGAACCAGTTGTTAATTCAGAGGGCTCACACACACCCTTTGGATTTATAAAATAGTCTAATGTCCCTAAGAAAACTTTTTCTATTTTCAATTACTTCTAAAGACATGAATAAGGTCACATAAAAGTTGTAATTCTATGGGGGCAGCTTTGCCCCAGTGGGTGTGTAGCAGTTTAAAATAGAATATTCAAATGAAATGAAAAAGCAGCCATTAAAAACAAAGTGTGACACAGAGATCACAGAAGGTCAGCTTAAAAACCATGATAAAAATTATTAGCATTTCAAGGAAACACTGAAATTAAAATCCATTTTGATCTTTAATGGAAGCCTGTCAACAATGTGTTGAATATGATGAGTGAGAATTATGGATGTCTAAACAAAAATTTGCCTTTCAAACAATAATACAAATGTTCAGTGCCAACACAGTGTAGTTACATCAAGCTAAGAAACTAAAGATATCTAAAATATTGATTACATTGAACTTCTGAAATTAACCTTTATGTTACAGGAGTCTCCATTAAGTATTTAAAGCAAGTAAAGACGTACCACTGGAGATATTCATTACAAACACAACCCCTTCCTTCAATACTTAAACATTGCCACTTATTTTTGAATTTCATTCTGTCTAATTCCTGTTAATATAAACCATCAAAAGAATAAGTGCAAAAACATTTAATACAATTCTAGCCCTGTTTGCAGCTAGCTAGACTGATAGTAAATTACGGTATATTATAATGCCAGAAATCCATCAAAGAACATGAGCTGTCACAAAGGATTGTTAAACTAAAATGCAGAATCATGCATATTTATTTTAAAAATCTGTTATTGAAGTTTATCACATATCTGTTTTGCAAAGTACTAAATAATATGAAAATGTTAGGTGTACTTACAATTTGTTCCAAAAATAAAGAATATGTAGAACCAGCAGCAAGATGTCATTTCTCTCACACAGCAGTCGAGTTAGTAAAAGTGAGCATATATTGTCTCCTAAATAGCACTCAAACCACAGTGATTGCTGTATGTTCTATTTCTGACTGCAACCTTCAGCAGAATACAAAGCAAGGTTCCTTCCCTTTCTTTGCTCCCTCACTTACTCTCCTTGCAGTCTCTCTCTCTGCCACTCTCTCTCTCCCCCAAGCAGTGTTAGGGGGAAAAGTTTCAGAGAACATACAGTCTCTTCTTGTTTACACTAAGGATCTTGTTTCTGTGTCCTGTGATAGACTAAGGCTGGGGTGTGTGCACTGACAGATATTTGCCCTGATCAGAGCCATTACACAGAATAATCAGTGCTCTAGATAATCATCAATGGAACTAGGGAGTTTTTAATTTTGTTATTGGGAGAGTATTAAAGGAAAATGGTCTCATTTAAATTAATCCCTTCTAAATTAAACATTTGTTACATCTTGGATAAAAGGTTAGAGGTTTTTTCTGGTAAGGGGAAGTAATATGTATAAAAACAAATCTCCTATTAGGAAGTCAATGATTAGCTAAAGTATAGTAATATAAACAGAATTTATTTCCTATAAAACAACATAATTTACTAAAATGAATATTTATTTATATTAATATAATTAAATACTGCTTTTGCATCTTTACCAATGCTAAACTAAATTACCTGGAAGGGTGAAGAAAACAGCCCCATTCAAACTTTTTTTTTTTTTTTTTTTACAGAGGAATTAACATTGCCACAGCTCCTAGAATGTATTTTCCTGCTACAGTAATTGCTTTTTCCTTATTTCACGTCTCTTGTGCTACTGCCCATAACAACATCCATTACAAGAGTCCCAAACCCCTTTAGCCTCCTCCATCAGTCTTGAAGCACTAAACCTTATCAGTAGACTTAGTTTGTTTCAGTAGTGCTATTCACTCTAAACACCATCTTGTTCCTCTATCTCATATACCTGCTTACACTAGGGGAAAAAAAAGGTGTGGTTCTAAAATGTGATAGCAAACACCTTTTGGCAGGCAAATTTTATTTTAACATCTGTTAGCTGGTTGAGGGGAACTGGAGGGGGGATTCCAGGGTTCATTCTCACCCCCCAAAGCCCAGAAAACTGAATAAGAAAGACTTTCATATTTTCCAGTTTCAAAAAATTTCAGAGCTGATACACCTCAGGGAGCCCTGGAATATAACTGGTAACTTGCCAGCTGTTGCACCGCCAGATATGAGAAAGGAAAGGCAATTGTGAGAAATTGTGTGTGTGTGTGAATGTGAATTTAGAGAACGTGAAAAATACTGATCATGTTGCAGAGTGAAGTCCACATTATTGCTATGGCAATTGTATTAATAAAATGCATATTATAAATTCTTGGTCCCTACATACCCAATATGAAACTCCCAACAGAGTTAACACAGAGAAGGTCTTATGCACAGAATCACATAAGGGCCAGATGCAGCAACCAGACTGTCATTAGTGGGACTGGATGGGTTACACAGTCTTGTCTGGTTGGGGACTAGCAGAAGAGCCGGTCCCCTTGCAAACTGAGTATAGTTACACTTGCATCAAAGAGCTGCACAAAAGGCAGGTTAACACCCAGGCTGCATGTTCCAGGGTTACTGATTTTGGGCAGAAGGGCTTCCAGTGTGGGAGGATAGGTGGAAGGATACTAGAACAGACAGTGAGCAGAGAATGTGAGACATACACTACATGCTGTTGTTCTGGCCACCTTTGTCCAAAGTATACAGGATTTGTGTACATTTTGGAAGTAAATAAATTAAACTACAAAATACACTGAGTTGGTCACCTATTTTTTGCCTCCCAGGAAACTGACCCACTACAAAGACCCCAAATCTACTGCCTTTCAGCAAAAGAGCAATATTATTTATCCACAAAGCAAGTACAACCCAGATATTTTCAGCATAAGTTTCCCACACTACCTTGTATCTGAACCTTTCCCTGAGGAGACCATCTCTCTGATTGAAAGAGTACTTTTGTCTCATGCCTACTTGCCAGTTAGCCACTTTTCTGAGGACTGCTAAGCAGGTGCCAATTAACATTATTTTTGATGGGGACACCTGTTCCCTGGGAACAATACTGAGACAAAAAACTAATTTTAGCTAGGCCACGAAAAAGGTATGATAGTAACAAATATTGACATATCTAAAGCTTTATATCACATCCCCAATCCCAAGAAACACCCAGTCTCTTTTAGAAATTACATTTCAGTAAACAAGCTACAGTGACATTGAAAAATATAGACATTGTGAACTTCAGAGAATAAAAGGGAGTGTTTGCATGCTCATGGTGCATGCAAACACACACCAGTTCTATCCCAATTTATCTTTTAAGAAATAATGGAGATTTAATAACAAAGTGTCAGATGGTAGCTAGCTCTCTGAAGGGGTCAGGGGACTAGCCTACCTCTGACAGGCTCTATAAGAGAATGAGGCAGCTCAGGTTCATCTGAGAGTAGTTAACTCACCCAGTAACTGGGAGGTGGTTAATTAGGCAGGGAAGCACCTGGGCATGATAAAAGGTTAAGGACCTAACTTAGAGGGGAAATGCCTCAGCAGAAAGGGGTGGGGGAAAGACTGTAGAGAGGATATTTCTAACAGAATGATTAGAAGCTAAGGCTCCAAAAAGGGAGCACCAGTAAAGCAGACTGGGAAAAGCTACTGAGGAAGAGAAATAGAAGGTAGCTCAGGGAGCAACAAGAGACTGAGAAGGATGGGTGCAGACTGTCACAAACATGGGCTCTGAGCTAGACCCCAGAGAGAGGGGGCTGGGTGGTCCTGGGTTGCCCTATCTACTCCAACCAAAGATTTTGGAAAGGGCTCTAAACCCAGGAGATCTAGGGCTGTCTAACCCCATGATAATCATGAAACTTCTGACTCCCTCCTTGCCCTAAAGGGAACAGAGACTATTGAAGAGCTGGCTAGAGGAAGGGGTCACAGCAAGAACTGGATGAATGCAGAATTGAGTGTGGTGGCATAAAGGGAATGGAACCAGGTGGTGTAGCTGACTGACATCTGACTGCAAAGGAGTCCTACCAGATAAAGGCCCCACCTCACACACAGCCATTGGCTAATCAGCACAATAAAAAGCATTTGTTAAATCATGCCACGGTATGAGCCAATGCATCAATTCACTTAATGCTATTTAGCATCTTAATGATGCACAGTGTTCCATATTGTGATCATATGAACATGAGTTTTAAAATACCACTTTTCTTGAAATCACTTTTGCCCTTAGTTTGGAATAACAGTTCTAGATGTTGAAGGGGAAAGATGGGGCTGGTGAAAGAGGAACAGTATAATACTGTTTTCCAGTTGCTTCTGTGAGAAAGTAATAGGATGGTTATGTGTCAACTTTCTATGGAAAGCAGGCAATAATAGGCACACCACACTGAAATAAAATTGTTGTTCAAATCAACTTCAGGCAGATACTCAAATGTGTTGAATGTTATGAGGGTCAAAATATTAATTTTCCACCTGTAGCTATAGCAACCTTTATATTTCACAAATGAAACTTAAACGTTGTAAAGGTTAAGATGTTGATTATAAAGTAAGCCTATGCGTCACCTACATCAGTGTGCAAACTGTGGGGCGTGGGGAGCAGAGAGGAACATTGGGAGGGGGGATGAGCAGAGATAACAGGTGGTTTGTGCCAGCCTCATGCACTGTGGCCTGGGCCAGACCCCATGGGAGGTGAGGAGAGAGCACCACCTCCACCAACTCACCTCAATGGGCGACCCAAACTATGGGTCAAGTGCTGTGCCGATGTCCACTCCCGGCAACCTCCATGCCCAGTGCTGGCTCTGCCCCCAGAGACTGTCACATGTGCCTTCCCTCATCTTGAAAACCCAAGGGGGCGGGCAGGTATTGGCCCTGTCCTAGCAGTGCAGGATGGCTGTAAGGTAGAAGCAGCATGCTGCTGAGAAAGCCTTGGCTGTGCAGTAATGAGGGTAGAGCATGACTGGAAAAGTTTGCACACCACTGACCTACATCACTAAAGTCCTTAAGCAGACACCAAAAGAGGTAAATATGTTAATCTCGTTTCACTGGATTAAAAAAACCCCTCACTTGAGCTTTCACAATTGAAAAACAAACAACTCAGACTTATAAATGATCACCACTGCTGGTCTAGTAGCAGAGGCAGGTTGGAAATATCCATGAAAACCCTGCTTCCCTCACCAAAACTCACTGAGGTGGATCCTCTGCTAGTATAATCTTACATTAGAGCCAGTGCTGCAATGACAATTTACAAGACTGTAGGCTCTGCCCCATTACATATATCCAAACATATGCTGTGGTTGTAATATTATTGCAAGGAGCCATCTAATGGTGCTGTTATAGATAGTGTTAGAAATTTTCTTTATCTGAATGTACAGAAGTTTGATCTTGAATGAAATGCAAACTGTTATGACGCGTTTTTAAAAAAGATGCTGAGCACAGCACCAGCAAAGTCTGTTGTTTTTCCCTGAATCTGTTTTTGACTGGGTTTCTATTTAGCTACAGCTGCTGCCTAGAGCTATATTCATGCAAGGAAACAAAACATTACAAGGTTAAGCAACAGAAAAATATCCATCAGTGAATTAAGGCCATAGTTAGCATGTCAGCTGAGAGTGAGGGATTCCATCTCTTTCTACACCTTCCTCCATGGCCTCACCTGTACCTCTCTCAAACTGCCTTCCAGGTCCCACTCCCTACACTCACAGCATGCCCCTCCCCTTGAAACCTTTAAGAAAGTGCCTTGTTTTTCACCTTTTCCCAGGCCTGAGGGGAGAAAGCAGGATGGTGTTATCTAGAGTTCCCTCTCTAAGGCTTTGGGGGAAGGACCAGCTGCCATGGTGCGGGTGCTCTTGGGGCTGCAGGGTAGAGAGAAGAGTGTAGGGAGAGGGAGAATGGGGATCCAATTCCATTTTTCTGTGTGGGGGTGAGGGGAAGAGAACCAGAAAGAGTCTAGCAGCTCAGGGCTCGCTCCTTGCCCCTTATTTCATGCACCAGTTTTGAGGGGGAGGTGGGTGGAATAGACTGGAAAGGAAGCAGAGCTGTCCCTTAGTGGTTGAGCTTTGTGACGCTCCTACCCACTTCCTCCTGTGGAAAAAAACAGATCTGCACAAAATTGCTCTCCATTTCTGAGAGGCGCAGAGCTGGGGTGGTCTGCCAATCACATGCAGCAGTTTGATTAGCAATCCTTCCCTAGCTGGGGAGTGGGGAAAGGCAGCTAATCAGATGGCAGTTCCCCCCCCCCCGATCCATAGGAAGGGGTGAAAACATGTAGTTATATTGTAGATTGGCCAAGACTTATGTATATGTGTATTCCAGCTGTGTACGTTTAGTAGATTCATAGAGTCTAAGGCCAGAAGGGACCATTGTAATCGCCTGGTCTGATTTCAGGCCATAGAGTTTCCCCAGAATAATTACTTTTGAAAGTGTGTAAACTGCTAGGTACAGCTTGTAGATCAACATTAAGGCTGTTAACAGAATGTATAAGGTGAATTTCTTCATGTCAATATTGTCATTAATCAAGTGTATGAACTTACGGATACAATTTCCAATCTTTGTAATGTTTATAGTTATTGTCTGTAAAATTATAGTTGTGTATTTTACATAAGGATTCTATTAATTACTGCAGCAATCTTAATCCTAACTTAACATTGGGGAATCTATTAGGTGTTCTAAGTGACATCCTGCTTTTTCAGTGTCATTATTTATTCATAATTTTATTGGGATTTCCTTTTCTTTTGACACTGTGCCTGAGGGCACAGTGTTTTCTAAAGAAGTTAAGTCATTATTTATTCATAATTTTATTGGGATTTCCTTTTCGTTTGACACTGTGCCTGAGGGCACAGTGTTTTCTAAAGAAGTTAAGCTTTCATTTGAAAAATGTTTATAGAATATCTTTTTGTGAAGAAAACCTTGCTAACTAGATGCAGTAATTTGATTAATTGAATATATACCATTGGATGATGTGAAGTTCATGAAATGTTCACTAAGTATCCCTGCCAGTGAATTTATACACACATTGCCATTATGTACATTAAAAAAGCACAAATAACAAACCACGTTATGTTAAAACATTTTTGGAGTTATTGGCTAAAGAGATGTGAAGAATTCTGGGACTTGGAGACAAACTGGGTGGTTTTAAGGATTCAGATGCAAAAAGCTGAGACCTCTGAATTGGGGATCATTGGGCCCACTATCAAGTAGGAGAGAAATGTTTGTGTTAGTGCCATGATTCTTTGTCACTAGTTACATACCAACCTCTTTATGGTACTGTAGTGCTCAACACCCTTTGTATAAGGTGGTGTCTTATGGTCTCATTATCGTGAGACCGTAGTTAAGGTTGTGTCAGAATTTTCTGTTTCAGAGGGTCTGTCACTTAAGTATCTCATCTTTTCTTCTGAACCCTTTTTTGTAAACACACATGGGAAATTTGAACCAAAGTTCAGCCACTAATTAATGTGTGTGATGAATGACCTCCAGTCTGTAATTTGTCATGTTGGGCTTTCTTAGGAAACTTGGGAAAAACTGGAACACTAGGAAAGCCTGACTCTTTTCCTCACAGTGTACATTTGCTGACCCCTCCTGCATTGTGTCATCAGAGAAAACCAGCCACTTCATCATTCACTCCATCTAGTTCATTTGCATGCTTGGGGAGAGTCACTATTCATAGAATCATAGAAGATTAGAGTTGGAAGAGACCTCATCTAGTCCAACCCTCTCCTCAAAGCAGGACCAACCCCAACTAAATCATCCCAGCCAGGGCTTTGTCAAGCCGGGCCTTAAAAACCTATAAGGATGGAGATTTCACTATCTGCCTAGGTAACCCATTCCAGTGCTTCAGCACCCTTCCAGTGAAGGTGTTTCCTAATATCCAACCTAGACCTCCCACACTGCTACTTGAGACCATTGCTCCTTTTTCTGTCATCTGCCACCACTGAGAACAGCGTAGCTCCATCCTCTTTGGAACTCCCCTTCAGTTAGTTAAAGGCACTGTTGCCCCAGCTGTCACAACAATGGTTACCTTTGATAACCAGAACATAATTACTGAGAAAAGTCTAAGAAGGAACTGCAATGGAAGCAGGCTGGGTTTGCATAAGCTCTGGTGGTCCTCCTTTGGGTTTGTACTGGGGGTAAGTTAGTTACACTGATTCTTTTGAAAGGGTAATTGTTTATCTCTTCCCTCCAGAAGGGTTAGATTAAAATAAGATACAAAATTCCAGCTCCTTTTCATGCTCCTCTTCTTATACTGCTTACAAATTGGGAGCTATGACTTCTATGAATATTTAGCTTTTTTTTAAAAAAAATAGGGAATTGTAGCTGTGAGTCCCTACTAAGTTTTCCATTACATTGTTAAAAAAAATATAATTTAGAAGTTGTAGTAAAACTGATATTGCATTAGAAAAGTTTTGTCTGAATGCAGTTTATTTTCAATATATTAGTCAACATGGCACTGAGTGGTGAAATACGGAGCTTCACAAAGATAACAATGGCACAGTGTACCCTGAAGACAATACATGTGTAAGCACTTGATTTAAATAGCACGTATATAAAAGATTTTCTTTCTATTAAACTAAGGAAATTCACAAACAAAAAAACTTTATTTCATGTTAAGGTTGCTCTTTTCAATAAACTAAACCACACAAAGCTAAGGATTACAGAATGGACATTGCTCCTGTAACCTTAATTCAGTTTTCTTGGACATATGCAGCCATTAATTATGTGATCACATTCTGTATTTACCACAGGACCTCTGCCTCATTCAGTACCTAGGATGCATTAGGGGGATGAATCAGGGCTGTGTAGTGAAGGAGTCTGTCTGTAGGACCGCTGGCTCATTTGCGGCAGAAATTGGAATGTTTGTACCTATTGCGTTTCTGGGAGACTGCAGGCTGGGAATGTGTGTTGTGAATGAGGTGGGGGCTTGTGGGAAGAGAAAGGCTGGTCTCATAGTTAGAGCAATTGAATGCTTCCCTGGAGACTTGAATTCTATTCATATCTTGGCAACTGAATTGTTATGTGATGCTGGGCAAATCGCACCAAACTATTCACAGCTGGTCGCTTCTGCAATAATGAAAGGCTGTATGATAAGGTTCTGTAGGTAGCATTCATGCTGGCATTTTCTGACTTGACTGCTTAACTTTGCAACTTTTTAATGCTTACTTTTGTATTTCCTATTTTGTATAGTTTAGTTTATTGATGAGAGCAATCTTAACAAATGGTAAAAAAAGTGTTTTTGTTTGTGAATTTGATTAGGTGTATTATTCCTCTTAAGCGATGTAGAAAACAAAAACTTGGTGGAGGATCCTCATGAGGTTACCTCCTCTAAGACCCTTCTGTGATGCTTTGGGGTTTCACCCAGACCAGTAAGTGCTTGTGTCACTCCCTGCCCTTTAACCCTGGGTGCTTCTATGCTGTGCTACATTGGCTCACAGCCCTAACCCTAGCAGCATGCTCACGACCCAATTATTTCACTCTGGCTTCTACTAGCCTGGTTACTGCTTGCAGGGTGACAACAACAGCCCCGCCTGTCCAGACTCTCCCCCAAACCATCTCCCCTGAAGTGTACAGTCCCTCCCACTGGACCCTCACAGAAGTTACTTAGTTTGCTGTGTCTAAAGAGAGAGAACACACATTAGCCTGCTAGTTTGGCTGACAACTAACACTTCAGTTTAATAAACAGCATTAAGATGGTTTTGTAATAAACAAGAAAGTTTATTAACAAAGAACATATGTTTAAATTATTACAAGTAAGAGTGAAAGAGATAGGAAAGGCTACAAATAAAACAAACAAAACACACTTTCTAGTGGCTAAAACTTAGCTCTAGCAAGTTACAATCTTTGACTAAGCAGTTTCCTTATTTATATCAAGTTATCAGCATCCCTAGTCCTCCAGGCTAGGGGACCCAACTTTCACAGGCTTGAAGGGTGCTGTACTCTATCATCCCCTCAGTGATGCATGACAAAATATTTTTTTGCTGCCACTTATTCTTTCCAAAATTAATTGACCCAGTTTCAAGAGGCAGGAAGGCTTGCTGGTTACTGCCTAACCAGCTATTCCCCATTTTGTATTTGATTTTTTTTCCTTCCTAAGTATAGTACTTAGCAGTTATCTTTATTGAATTTTGTCTTGTTGACTTTAGACCAATTCTCCATTCTAAGGTCGTTTTGAATTCTAATATTGTCCTACAAAGTGCTTACAACTCATTCCTGCTTGATGTTATCAGCAATTTTTTTAAGCATATTCTCCACTCCATTATGCAAGTCATTACTGAAAATACCAAATAGTACTGGACCTAGGGCAGATCCTGTGGGATCCTACTTGATATGCCCTCCCAGTTTGACAGTGAACCATTAATAGCTACTCTTTGAATATAGTTTTTCAATCAGTTTTGCCCTCACCATATAGTAACTTCATCTATATTACATTTACCTAGTTTGTTTATGAAAATGTCATGGGGAACAGCTCAAGTTGTAAGGATAAAATCAGCCTTACTAAAATCAAGATACACCACATCTACTGCTTTTCCCCCATTCCCAAGCTAGTAATCTTGTCAGTGAAGGCAGTTAGGCTGGCTTGGCACGATTTGTGCTTAACAAGTCCAATTTGGTTATTATTTATCACTCTGGGATCCTCTAAGTGTTTACAAATTGACTGATAATTTGTTCCACTATCTTTCTAGGCATTAAAGTTAGGCTGACTGATCTGTAATTCCCTGGGTTCTCTGTGTTCCCCTCTTTAAAGATAGGTACTACATTTGCCCTTCTCCAATCCTCTAGGACCTCACCTGTCATCCATGAGTTCTTGAAGATAGTCTCTTGTGGTTCCAAGGTTGCTTCAGCTAGTTCCTTAAGTGCCCTAAGGTGCATGTTGTCACATCCTGGTGACTTGAATACATCTAATTTACCATAATATATTTTAACCAGTTCTTTCCAAATTTGGTTTGTGTTCCTTCTCCCTGGCTGTTAATATTATTTGTGGTAAGCATCTGGTCACAAGTTACTTTTTTGTGAAGACTAAAGCAAAATAGGCATTAAACATATCCCTATTCTTGGTGGTGTTCAGAACAAGCTCTCCTTCCCTGCTAAGTAGTTGACTACACTTTCCTTCATCTCTGTTGCTCCTAATGTACTTATAGAACCTCATCTTATTGCCTCTTGTGTCCCCCTGTTAGGTGTAACTCATGTTGTGCCTTAGCCTTTCTGATTTTATCCTTGCAGCTTGAGCTATTCTTTTTTACTCATCCTTAGCAATTTGTTCAAGTTTCCACTTTTTGTACATGTGCATCCCTGAGCACGATTTAGTCTCAAGTACCAGCCAATTACATAACATACCTATTTTACTACTGCTTTGCAAGCCAGAGTCCAGACTTCAAGATTTTTTTTGTGCGCAGAGATTTGCACTTTTTCCTGTAAATAGTTGTGCTTGCACTCTATTAGTTAACATTTTGGGTTTTATTCTTCCTGTGCTAGCTCCAACATAGCTAACAAACTCAATTTCCAGATCTGGACTAGTGTCAGTGGTGATGCATTGCTGCAACACAAACAAGGAAGCAAACAATAAAAACATTATTTCCACACTCAGCAGAAGATAATTTGTTTTGCACAGTGGAAAAGGAGAATGTTTACAATCTACCTACAAAAGCCCAGTACCTCCCATTAGGCCTCACTAACAAGGAAGAAGGTGGGTTGCAGGTTGCAGCTCAAAGCACCCCGGTACTTCCGAACCTCAGTGGGAGACGTTAGCAAGCATATATTTAACTGGGGTTGGAGGAAAGGAATAGAAATGCAATGGGAGTCACCAAGGGAGAGGGGTAGAGCTAGAAATAAGACAAAGAGGAAAAAATGAGAATAAAAGCAGAAAACAAAACAAAATGTGCACGGGGGGAAATGGGCATGAGAAGGGAAAAGAATAGAGGGCTTGGAGATGAGGTGCACTTAATTGCCAAATGTATCATATTAGAAGAATCCAGCAGAAAAAAGGAACCACTGGATTTTAGTCTCAAGAAAGACACTTGAGAAATACAATCAGAAGGACTGTATGTGCCTTTGATATGCATTATTATTTCCAGTAAATGAAGCAATGTTGTGGAGTCATGTAATGTACTATATACAATGAATTACCCTTCAAGGAAATAGATATTTCAAAATCCAATTGCCTAGATGTAACATCTTAATATCCATTTCTAATTTTCCAGTTCTAAAACTGTCCATATAGAACAGAGCAGCATGAGCAGAAGGGAAAGGGTGCCATCCAATTTAACAGTCTGGAGGTCATTAGTCGCAACCGCAAGTGGTCAGTAAAATACCATTCTTTCTTTCTCAGTAAACATCTAGAAGCTGAATTCACTAAAACATTGTGTTCATTGGCACTTGGCTTACAACTGTGATTCTTTGTTGTACATAGACAAGACATTCAGTTGGCACAATTACCAATGAGGATGTTGCATTTACTCCTATCCAGAATTAGATTAGGCAGAGCATTAAAATAAGGATTGCTAAACACAGACAATAAAGATGTCAGCCATGTTATGTTGATGGTCCTCAGTGAGAAAATTTAGTTTAGCAGACACTTTTGTTGTGTGTTTGTCTTCCTTTGTCTATGCCAACTTGTGCATTTTAGTAAATGTTTCTATGAGCCCACTGAGCCAGCAAAAAGTATTGACTAACCATAAAGTTCTGTACCACTGTGCATGACGAATAAGGGTAGGACTGCATTATCAAAACTTTGCATGGTATATACATGTTTGTTTTCAGGTTTGATTCTGATCTGTACCCCAAAATCTGGAGGCTTATATGAACTCTCTAAAACTCTTTGGTTTGCAAAATAGAATGGTAATCTCACAGAATCAGTGTTTCTAGTGAGATTTCTGGTCCTTCCATGCACTAATGAATAAAAAGTTCAAACATTTCCATAATTCAAAAAAAGGGGCAGTACAAATTTCAGGTGAAAGTTTGGAGAGGTTATTGGTTCATGCAGACCTGTTCACTTACCACTGTCAAACCTGGGCAAGCAAATATAATTTGTGTGTATATTCAGAAGATCACATGAAATCAGGCCCTGGGTATTCCATGGCAATAGAATTTGACTTGGAATCACGCCTTCCTGTAAAGTTGCACTCCAAAATGCACAGACAAATTAAGATGAACAAAAGGATGATTTGAGTAGTTAGTAATATCACAAGACTGATTCTGATCCATGCTGATTTTACATAAGTGTAACTTCAGTGAGGTTACACTGGTGTAGATGAGATCAAGCCCAAGATAGCTGAATATATTAAAGCTCTGATACACTTCCAAGGGTTTAGATACCACAGGATCTAATGTATACTTTTAGTTTATACACAATGTATAGAGCAAATGCTGCTGACCATAATGGATCTCTCTGAGGGGAAATGGAGTATGTATAGGAGCTATTATTGTATAATGTATAATGTTCTAATGTATAGGAGCTATTATTCTCTGTAATATTCACATTATGTAAAACCTTTTTTAGCATCAATAAATAGTAACTAATGGAGGTAATTTTAAGGACAAATACTTGGCGTGGGCATATTTGATGGGTAATCATAGAATTGTAGGACTGGAAGGGACCTTGAGAGGTCTTCTAGTCCAGTCCCCTGCACACAAGGCAGGACTAAAAATTATCTAGACCATCCTTGACAGGTGTTTGTCTAACCTGCTCTTAAAAATCTCCATTGATGGAGATTCCACAACCTTCCTAGGCAATTATTCCAGTGCTTAACCAGCCTGACAGGAAGTTTTTTCTAATGTCCAACCTAACCTGCCCTTGATTCGATTTAAGCCCATTGTTTCTTGACCTATCTTCAGAGGTTAAAGAGAACAATTTTTCTCCCTCCTCCTTGTAAAAACCTTTCATGTACTTGAAAACTATCATCATGACCCCTCTTCAGTCTTCTCTTTTCCAGAACTAAACAAACCCAGTATTTTCAATCTTCCCTCATAAGTCATGTTTTCTAGACCTTTAATAATTGTTGTACTCTTCTCTGGACTTTTGTCAATTGTCAACATCTTTCCTGAAATGTGGTACCCAGAACTGGACACAATACTCCATCTGAGGCCTAATTGGTGTGGAGTAGAGTGGAAGAATTATTTCTTGTGTCTTGCTTACAACACTCCTGCTCATACATCCCAGAATGATGTTTGCTTTTTTTGTAACAGTTTTATGTTGTTCACTCACATTTAGTTTGTGATCCACTCTGACCCCCAGATTCCATTCTACAGTACTCCTTCCTAGGCAGTCATTTCCCATTTTGATTGTGTGCAACTGATGATTCCTTTTTAAGCAGAGTACTTTGCATTTGTCCTTATTGAATTTCATCTTATTTACTTCAGACCATTTCTCCAGTTTGTCCAGATCATTTTGAATTTTAATTCTATCCTCCAAAGCTTGGTATCATCCGCAAACTTTATAAGTGTTCTCTCTATGCCCTTATCTAAATCATTGATGAAGATACTGAACAGAACCGGACCCAGAACTGATCCCTGCGGGACCCCACTTGAAATGCCCTTCCAGCTTGACTGTGAACCACTGATAACTACTCTTTGAGAATGGTTTGAGTGTTAGCCATGTTAGTCTGTATCAGCAAAGAACAAGGAGTACTTGTGGCACCTTAGAGACTAACACGTTTATTTGGGCATAAGCTTTCGTGGGCTAAAACCAAGTGCATAACTGGTTGGAATATCATTCTCAGAGAAAAAAGAACAAGGAGTACTTGTGGCACCTTAGAGACTAACACATTTATTTGGGCATAAGCTTTTGTGGGGTAAAACCCACCCCAAACCCCTCATCCCCAGTCCCATCCCAGAGACCACACTCCCAGCTGGAGCCCTTGCCCTCTCTCACACCCCAAAACCTTTCCCCAGCCCAAAGCCCCCTCCTACACCCTGAGCTCCTCATTTCTGGCCCCATACCAGAGCTTGCACCTCCAGCCAGAACCTGGGAAACATACTTCAATCATGATCTCAGCTTATGTTCATAACTTTACACATAATGTTGCTCCATGCATTTTTACTATATTACTGATCAGCAAGTTCTTCTTCAAGTGATGGTCCCTATTGTATTGTATTGAGAGGTTATACGCATGCACCATGCATCCGGAGCTGGAGCTTTCGAAAGTAGCATGCGCCCTTGCTCAGCCTGTACATTGGCCTGAGCAATCTTGTTGCACCATTTCCATCTAGGTTAAAGAGACTTCTACTATCAGAAGTCTTCTCCCCATGTAGGTAATTTTAGACATTGATAAAGTTACTTCTTCTTAACCTTCTCTTTGTTATGCTAAGTACCTTTATACTTTGCAGTACAATAGGCGCAATCAAAAATATCAACCCAAATTTAGAAGGAAATAATGTATTGCTTTAAAGTTATGGACTCTTAAAATTAGCAGTTTTGCACATGTAGCTTAGAACTTTTCTATCTGGATTCTGCAAGCACCTTTTGAAGACAAACCTGTTAGGACTGCATTAGAGGATTTCATTTAACAGCATTTTACCAATAGGTGAAGGACATAAATGCTACAAGATGAATGTCTCGATTATAAGATCTTACACATAATACTGGTAGTTAAGGTTGTCACCAAGGTTTCAGGTAAAGGTTGTCACCTCCCCGTGCTACACAGCTTCATGTGAAGGAACTTGCAAGGTCAGTTAAGGGTGGCTCTTTTGGAGCTGCTGGGGTTGGGAACCTGCACAACTTTATAAGGGATGCATAGACAAGAACTACTGGGCTGGGATGTGATTAGCATATGCCCAGAACTTAAACACACAAGCTTTTGCAAACATTGAAAACATCTGTAGGCACAGATTTGTGTTTTTCCATTTCCCCCCATTTCATTTATTTTGTCTTTTAAAAATGGACAACACGAAAATACATCACTAACGACAAAAACAATTTTTTTTATTAGAGTGGGTACAGTTACCATCTTCGGTGGTGTTTGTTGGGTTCAAAGCTCTGGCCCAAACTGCACAGCCACAGGACAACCAGGTTACAAGGCAGAAGATGACTGAACCCCTTACTGGCCCAAGTGAACCCCCAAATGTCACAATGCTATAGGTGAAACCAGTTAAAACAAATCTTTTTATGGTAAAACAGGATCCAAGTTCAAGTTTTTCTTCATCTAAACACTTTAAAAGTTATATGAAAGATTGCTATGATTTTTAAAGGTCTTTCAGGCAGGGATCGTGAAAGGTCACCAGATAGGACAATCTACCATCTAAAATGACAACACTGCTTTAACAATGCATCTCTTTTATTCTGTTTGTTTTGGCCTCATCTACTCATTTAATTCAGTTCATTTGATTTTAACCTCATGTTTTACATACACACTTTTTATGAAACAGCTGCTTTGCAGTTGACATGAAGTTTTTCTTTCTGAGCAATTCCTGTCTCTTTCTGTGAGCTCATTTATTTCCTGAGACAGCCAAACAAAACACTGTCATTATTTCATACATACATATCATGTATTTTAGTTTTTGGTGACACCTGTGAGCACCATTTCGGAGTGTCTGTGCATAATAGAACAAACATAAAAAATGGACCAGAATCTCAGATCTAATTGGGGAGAACCAGTGCAGTTCATGTGGTTAGCTCATCTTTGCCCTTCCTTGATCCTACACCAGTCACCTGCCATGAGTAAAACAGCCTAAAGGGATGTTGAAAAAATTGAGAGGGTGCAGAGAAGAGCCATAAATATGATTTGTGGGGTGCAAAAATACATTGTAGTGTAAAACTCAAGCAACTCAGGCAAAAAGATCAGGAGGTGACTTGATTACAGTGTATAAGTACCTTTTATGGGGAGAACATTCAGGGTACTAAAGGGCTCTTTGATCTAGCAGAGAAAGGCATAACAAAAACCAATGGCTGGAAGTTTAAAACCAGATAAATTCAAATTAGGAATAAGGTACGCACTTCTGGCAGTAAGGGTGATTAACCCCTGGAACAAATTACCACAGGAACAGCTACAGCTGGATTCTCCATCTCTTGTTTTCAAACCAGGTGTGAAAGCCTTTCTGGAAGATATGCTTTGGTCAAATTGAAGTAATGGCGCTCACTATAGGGGTAACTGAGTGAAAATTCTGGGGTCTGTTATATAGGAGGTCAGACTAGATCAATGGTGGGCAACCTGCGGCCCATCAGGGTAATCCTCTGGCGGGCCGCGAGACAGTGTTTAACTTTGACTATCCACAGGCATGGCTGCCCACAGCTCTCAGTGGCCGCAGTTTGCTGTTCCCGGCCAGTGGGAGATGTGGGAAGTGGTACGGGCCGCAGGGATGTGCTGGCTGCTGCTTCCCGCAGCTCCTGTTGGCCAGGAACAGCGAACCATGGCCACTGGGAGCTGCAGGTGGCTGTGCTTGTGGACGGTCAATGGAAACACTGTTTTGCGGCCCGCCAGCAGATTACCTTGATGGGCTGCGTGCAGCCCTCGGGCCGCAGGTTGCCCACCACTGGTCTAGATGATCAGCTGGTCCCTTTTGGCTTCACAATCACTGACTGCCAATAGCCATAAAATGCCAACCAAGGGTAGTCAGGGCACAGAAGTCCTAGTACCACGCCCAAGACCTTAATTGCGGCCCATCCCTGCGAACAGTTGTCTGTCCCCAAAAGCCTCCCAGTGCCCATACATCCCAAAGCCCTCCTTGTAACACCACTCCCTCAGCCAATTATCCATGTATTGGCATTTGATCAGTGTTTGACCATACACTAAGCAAGAGACATAGTAATTGTTATATTTAGATTATACTCCCTTATTAAGGCCCTGATCCTGCCACTGATTTATTTGGGACTTGGCGCAGGGGTACACCCATTGCATTGAGGATGGAGGCATTAAACTGTTCAGTGCAGGAAACATGTAGTTACCTTTGCTAATAAAATCTCTATAGAGTTAAGGCACTAAATCTATTATAATAGAGATTGTGACCTTAAGAGCACCCCAATGGCACACAGTTGTCATATTTACCCCCCAACTGGCATGAAATATGTATTGGAAATCTAATAACTCACTAAACATTAATATTCTTGCATGACATATATATGGTTAATCCACAAAGAACTTTACAGATGTACTAGAAATATATAACTAAAATGTGTCTACACCAGGCAGATCAGGGGGAATTGAGAAACAGGTTTGCTCCACTCAAAGGAAAGAGGCCTACTCTTCCAACCAGGTGTGGCCAAATTCAATGGTCTGTTCACTTGTATCTGAGGTTGCAGGAAAAGATCACTTTCACTGTATAATCACCAGTGGGGGAGGAAGCATTACAAAGTCTACACCAGAGAGCATGGGGTCTACACCCAGCAGGAAAATGATATCCTTCACAAGAATATATTTCAAAGATTTATCAGACTACCAAGATAGGGAGAGAGAACCTTTAAATTATCTTCTACCTGGGGAGACAAGGAAACCGAGCTCTTTGAGTTCTGTGAAGGATACTGGCTAGGGTTGGCAGGTGTCTGGTTTTCAACCATAATACCTGGTTGAAAAAGGATCCTCGTGGCTCTGGTCAGCACCGCTGACTGGTCTGTTAAAAGTCTGGTTAGTGCAAAGCTGGCAGGCTCCCTACCTGGTTCCGCACAGCTCCCCGGAAGTGGTGACATATTGCTTGGCTCCTAGGTGGAGGGACTCTGTGCACTGCCTGAGCAACAGCTCCACAGCTTCCATTGGACAGGAACTGCAGGCAGTGGGAGCTGCAGAGGTGGCGCCTGCAGGCAGTGGCAGTGTGCAGAGCTCCCTGGCTGCCCCTCCGCCTGGGAGCCGATGAACATGTCACTGCTTCTGGGGAGCCGCCCAAGGTAAGCGCCATCTTCAACCCCCTGCCTCAGCCAGGAGTCCCACACTCCAAACCCTTTGGCCCCATCCCACAGCCTCCTCCTACACCCCAAACCCCTCATCTCTGGCCCCACCCCAGAGCCTGCACCCCCAGACAGACCCCTCACCCCCTCTCATACTTCAACCTCCTGCCACAGCCTGGAGCCCCCTCCTGCACCCTGAACCCCTAATTTCTGCCCCCGCCCCAGAGCCCACAGCCCCAGCGACAGAGGGAGGGGGGATGGAGTGAGCAGGGACAGGGCCTCAGAAAATGAGCAGCGCAGGGGGCAGGACAAGGACATTCGGTTTTGTGCTATTAGAAAGTTGGCCACCCTAGTCCTGGCTAAAAAACTTGTCAGCCATGCTGGAAGACATACTGGTGAGTCTAGTTTGGTAAGTGAGATTGGAGTCTTAGAAGCATATTCTTTATTTTGTTTGCTTGTAACCATTTCTACCTTTATTCCTCATACGTGATATCACTTAAACCTATGCCCTTTTATTAATAAACTTTAGTTTTCCTATAAGCCAACCCTATGCTTTGATTGAAGTGGAGGGTTTGTCAACTCCAGTTAAATTAATGAGCTATGGCGTGCTGTCTCTTTAAACGAGCAGTGAACTTGATAAAGTTTAGCGAGTGCCACAGTCAGAGGGGATGAGCACTGCAGAGAAAGTTGTTCTTGGGGAGATCTTGGGACTAGGAGGGTATTGGTGTTACCCTGCAAGGAGTAACTATGCTAGTGGAAGCCAGGGTAAAGTCAGTGTGCTGTAATCAGGCTGCTGGTATCAGAGCTCTGAACCAAAGCTGCACTGCACAGGGGCACCCATGAGACAACCCCTTACTCATCTGGGGTTAACCCCAGATCACCACAGAAATACTACTTCATTCACCATGGATATCTCATTGACATTAATGACAGGTTTCAGAGTGGTAGCCGTGTTAGTCTGTATCAGCAAAAAGAATGAGGCGTACTTGTGGCACCTTAGAGACTAACACGGCCTAAATTTTTTGGGCATAAACTTTTGAGGGCTAAAACCCACTCCATCGGATGCATGCAGTGAAAAATACAGTAGGAAGTTATATATACACAGAGAACATGAAAAAATGGGTGTTGCCATACCAACTCTAATGAGACTATTCAATTAAGGTGGGCTATTATCTGCAGGAGAAAAAAACTTTTGTAGTGATACCTTAATTGATTAGTCTCATTAGAGTTGATATGGCAACACCCATTTTTTCATGTTCTCTGTGTACATATATCTTCCTACTATATTTTCCACTGCATGCATCCGATGAAGTGGGTTTTAGCCCACGAAAGCTTATGCCCAAATAAATTTGTTAGTCTCTAAGGTGCCACAAGTACTCCTTATTCTTTTTGCTGACATTAATGAGAATTTGATACATCAAGTGCCCTTGTATTTCAAAATAAGTCACTGTATTCCTCATATGATCTTACCACAAGGGAACAGTGCACATTTTAGCATGGGCTGAACATTTTGTGTCCTTCCTCAATGAAAGACCAGCCCTAATCAGCGTGCAGTTAACAGGAAGTTGCTGGTTTCACAAGTTAATGAACAAAAAGGTTAGTATAATGCAGATAATAGCGTACAGAATGTTGTTGCTTAACAGTTCACAACAGATAAAAGTGAGATCAAGAGCTGGAGAAAAAGAGAGGTGCACCTTCAGGTGTGTATTTTATCTGGAGCCAGTAAGTGAGGCCGATGTAGGAAACAGAACAAACACAATCACATCACTACTGTTTCTTTCAAGCTTACTTTGAAAGAGAACTTGCCATGACAAAAGCTTCATTTTACATAGAGGAAAGAATCAAGTTCTGTCAGTCCCTGGTGACTGGAGCACTGAGAAACAGATTTTCTTCTTGTGCACCCTAGGGAACATTTTGGGTAGTGCTCAGACACCATGGTGATGTGATCCCTATGATGGAATACATAAAGATAGGAGATGGCATGAGCTCTATCTTGAGAACAGTGCCTTCCAAACTGTTCCTGAAATATCTCTCTTATACTAAAGCCTGGAGACACAATACAATACCTACGAATTTAAGTTTATCTCCACACAGAGAGTGATCAGTGAATGAATAACATTCCAACAATACAAAGTGTGCTAGGTTTAGACTACACTGCAGGTGTTCTGTTGAATTCTATTCAGCTTCTTATACAGCCATCATCACCATAGTATCTCAGCACCTTCCAGAAGTGCATTAAGTGATATGAATAGCATCTCTCATATGTAACACCCACCATGTCCAAAATACTTTGAGGACAGGCAAAGAAAGAATTCGGAGGCAGCTCAGAATAAATATGCCCTGCAAATTTAAGTGGTGGATCTAAGAAAACATTCAAGTTCATCTATTTATGAACAGCTGTTTCCTTATGGACACTGATATGGTCTACCTTGATTCATTTTTTCTTCTCAACACAATTGAAGCATTTACAAAATTACCTACAGGAATTAGAGATGGGATCAGACCGGATATTCTCAGTCAGGATATGAATTTTCCCAAAGTTTAGACGGGGTGTGGGTGGGTGTTTGGCTGTGGGGTTTTGGTTTGGCTACAGAAATAGGGATCAGATGCAAAATTGGATAGCTGACCAGCTGTTCCTGACTACAACCCTGTTTGCTAAAAACAAACTCCTTAGCAGTGATGGGCAACATCAGCTCTCTTGATAGAAAAATGGTCCAATGAATGAGAAGGCAGCTCTGAACAGTCATTTATAAAATACTGGACAGATCTGAACAATTTGCAAAAATGTAGTTTTTATATTTGAATCTCTATTCATTTTGACCAGAATTATTCCTAATGCTGTGTAATAATATAACACATCCAGATCTATCTGTATTAGTCTGAGCTAATCAGTTTGCCAAAATTATTTCTTCATCAAACAATACCCTGTGAAACTTTTCCTTTTCTGATTCAAAAATTTATTTTAATGAGATAAGGGTTTCCCTTATCCATAGAAGCACAGTTTATCATTGGGAATGTCTTTGCTTTTCTTGCCTGAAATAAAACAAACTACATATTTGCAGAACAGTTCAATGAGTTTTCAGATAGTGACTTTCTTGTAATTCTGTTTCTAAACAGACCCAGGAATAACCTAAATATATCCAAATGTGAGTGCCCCCCCCACAAAAAAAGTTTCAAGTGACACCACAATTTTAATAAAAAGCTTATATAAAAAGATGGAAAAATAATGTTTTTGGTTAAATTTTTATTTTACAAATATCTTTCTGCAAGGAAGATGTGACTTCATCTCAAAATGAATCTGATCTAATCACATCTGTCTGATTTTTGTCCTTTTTTTGGGAAAATCTAAGTCTAGTAGTTTGAAAAAATAATAAATAATTTTCAGCATTGTACATTGGTTGTTAAACAATGTCTTGCTTAAATCTCTGAACTTTAATGGCTGTGTTTTTATTTTTAATTTAACCTTGTTTCTTAGTACTGTTTGTATTTTACACATTACTAGGATTCCTGACTAAACTCCAAGAACAGGAAGGGGTGAAGAGTTGGAGCAACACATGGCTTAAGAATAGTTTTCCTAAAATATGCTGCTATAGAAGATAATACTAGACTCAGGATAAACTTCTCTAGGTCATTCCATATAGGTAATTTCTAGTTGCTAGTCATGGTGGATAACATGCAACTAAAAAATGATGGATAACAGTGGATATATGTATTATATCTCAAATATAATATACCCTTGTTTTAGCACTCTATGTATAAAAATTAAATATGACATTGAGGTTTGCTGGTTATTTACAAGTGAATTTAGTTTGATCTAGTTACAGTGAATGCTCTTAGAGGATCTCAGGCCGTTCCAAAGAAGAAATATATTATGTTGTTTTTAATGTGTCCTGGATTAATCCTGAAACAGTGAAAATTATTCTGTGAAATGTAGTTTGTTGGGTAAAATGGCTATTTAAAAGTGCTCTGTATCTTTAGAAGGGCCTTTTAGCATAGGAGTGGGTTGCTTTTACTTAGGCTAGAGTAAGTAAACAAGAGGCTGATATTAATTACAGCATGCAACTGAGAGAGTTGTTGTATAATGTAACAGTTAATATATTGCTAAAGATTCCTTATCTTGGGTTTTTTATGCAACAGCATGGCCAGTGAATGTTGAAAGGATTCTGTTTACTAAGAGTCCTTCTTGTAACAGTGGTTCCTGTAACAGGGGAGTAGCTAGAACGTGAGATTCTTATAACTGGGAGGGTGGTGTGAACTCTAGCTCTAGGCCTTTCAAGACATGTAGTTATTGAGTGTCCAGTTTGTTGTGATTTTTTTTTTTTGCAAATTAAAGAATGTGGCCTTACTTAGAGATTTTTTGCATTAGAGGAGGAGGAGGAGGATGATTATTGATTAATTGATTATTTCCTTAGCCTACGTAAATTAACTGCAAGAGAGGGTTGAATGAAGATTAATTTTGTTGTTTATGAAATGAAAACATTTTTGTTTATGGGAATCTCTTCCCGTAAAGAGGGTAAAGTTGAACAAGTAAGGACTCATTCCTGCAGTCAGACCTGGTAGCATATATCGCTGGGTTGCATACAGATAAATAATAATAATGCAAAATCCTAAAACAGAAAGATAGTTACATTTGCCCAGGACACTGACTCAGAAATCATGGATTCTGCTTCACTAGTGGTATCTTCAGCTAACCATAATTTCTTTAAAAAAGTGTCATTGACAAGCATGACTGTGTTGACTTTCTCTAGATATACTGGGAAACTTACCACTGATAGATATTGGCCACCATATATATGTTTATCTCAGGTCACTATTTCATTCATCACTTTTTCAAGCCTGGTACACTGATAGCCTAATAGCTAAATACTCGGTGTTTCTGGCAAAGATCTGACATAAACCTTATAATTTCCTTTCATGACTGGTGTTCCAGCACTGCAACAATAATGACATTAAAAACAGTTAGTGAAATTCTAATACAATTTCCCTTTAAAGCCTCATAATATAGATTATTCCAAGGAAACAATATGAGATCCTCTTGTTTTTATGGTCTTTGCTATTGTGACATTGTCTTAATGCAGCCAAAAGATGGCCAGTACTTTATCATAATGTACAGGGGGTATGAGAAAGGTACTCTGTTCCTCACCAAGTAATGACATTATTTCACTTTTTAAAAACAGGCTTTGCAGAGGAGGATGGAACCTGCATGTTTTTCCTGTACCATATTCTTACTCCTGTCTTTTCTGCAGTCCCTTTACATTTAATCTGTCCCTTCCAACTATCCCATAATTCTCCACTGGTCTAAAGTCAGTAGAGGGTGAGATTGCATTTCAAATACTGAGATTCATATTCTGCTGCCTGTGAATCCAGCTGAGGAGTAGAATGGTGGTAACTTCAATTGGAGTACATGACTACTCAGTTCTCTTTGAAAAGGAAAAAAGTATTAAAATTGCTGTGAAGATTTTAACATTGGATTTATTTTAAAAGTTATCTTTTTTGATGTTTTGCATATTTAATGGGGCATGATAGCATATTTATTTACCTTATAAATACAAAATAGCATCTTTAAGAGTGCTTTACTGCAAAGAAAATCACTGCCAATATGGCTTAAGAGAATATTTTATATTGTTTGAAAGATACTCTTACACTATAAAACCCTCAGTATGGCATCCCCTCCTTAGGGATGTGCAAGCCACTTTACAGATGTTAGCCAATTAATCGTCACATCACAAGTTCCATTACAAAGATATTTTGCTGAGAATGTTTTTAACAGCAGAGACAAATTTCAATGTAGAGATAATCTTTTTGATTTAGAGTTATGAGTATAGAGCTTTTATTAAACCTTACCTGAATTTCCCCAATAAAGATCTTAGTCTGTTTGGGTTCTTATAGTATGCTAGTCATTGTGGAATCTGAATACCCAAGGAAAAATGTGAATCTTCAGCTCTCATGTTTTACTAATTGTGATTAGTTCACAGTGTTGAGTAGTACTCCCATTTTGCTGTTAGGCTAGTCTACTATATAGTATTTCAATAGTCAAGACAATAAGATCAATGAGTAGAAAGAATGGCACAGGATAGACTTTTTTTTTCCACTCAGAGTTCTAAATGGATGTATACAATCAACATACCACACAGTCTGTTTCTTCAGTTAAGAGAACTGCACTTTTAAGCAGTAGCAAAATGAGTTGGATGGACAAATGAAATAATTGTATCAGAGCACAAAGAAAATGAACAAAAAGGGAATGGAGAAATGCCAAAAATAACTCATAAGGGGAAAAGAGTTGACTCATTTTAGAAAATTACACTGTTATAAAAAACGATTTTATGTGCAAAGGTTCATCTGTCTAAGTTTGCTACCTAAGCAACAGGGAAAATGAATAATATAGGAAATGCTGATACATGAAAAGGGGCAGGTAGGAAAGAACTATGCAACCACCTTTCCTTTCTGTACAATCCAATCTCCCCTTGCAGTTAGGGCGAAGAAGAGAGCTTATGGACCTGAGTCAACAAATCAATTGCTACTGCTTTTGTTCGGTGATAATGCACATGCTTAAAATGTAAAGTCTCTTACCAATTTTCTGTATGTTTTAAATTTTAAAAAACATCCGAGAATTGAGTTGGATCCATGATAGAGTCAGAGTTGACTGTCAAACAGAATAGCTAGCTTCTGGTAATTAGTCCATACAAATGCATTAAAATGAGGACCTATGAACCAGAAAGACTGAGCGTGTGATAGCTGCATACATTATAAGACAAAGACCATAAAGGCCAAATTCTGCCCTTATTACATTGACTTCAGTGGGAGATGCACCTATGTACATGAGAGCTGAATTTTATCATATGAAATAATCTGAGGATTTGAAGTTTTGTTTTCAGAATAAGAAACCCATGTACAGAGAGTAACCATCACTTCTTTGGAACACCCAATAATAAAAGATAGATGGGAAGAGCCTGTACCATCTGACTTAGACCCAAGTGACTGTGTTGGCCCTAAACATTTGCTAAACTTTGCCTTTGATAACTAGATTATGTTATCATGTCCCAAGTACTCAATAAAAATATTACCTCAGGACTACGGCAAATACTGTGTTGTTATTTATTTGATTACTAAGGCCACTGAGAATTTCTTAGATGGGACAACAGTATATAAGTAGTCAACAAGTAATGTATATATGATGCCCCAATATTTCCATGAAAACAGAATAAAGATAGGGAAATGGTGTTCTTTTTGCCCTTCCCCAACAACCTATTCATGATTTTCATGGAATAGTTTGTACAAAGGGTAAGGGATAATCCAGACATTTGTAGAATCACCACCAGAAGTGGTGAATAAATATATAATTCCTATTGCCAATAATGGCTCAACCAGTTGACTTTCTTTCAAATGCAATCAGGGAAATAAATTCAGATTTGGTGTCAAAATACATTAAAATAAATCTGAGACATATCCTATTAAAGTAGACGTGGACAAGATAGTCAGACCAAATTTAAATTTTGCTGGGCAAATTGCTGTGTAGTGTATAAGGCAAATTGATGTGTAGTGTATCCGAGATAGCACATTGATTAATGTAGGGTATATGACCTTAAAAAATCAGATTAAAAATGGGTTTAAATTTGCTGGAAGAATCTATTCTCTCACTCCTTTGTCCCCCCGATAGTGGTAGGATAAAAAAAGTCAGTATTTGCCAACATAGTTACCTCCTTAGCTGTGGTACTACAGTTTTACCCTTCTACTTCAAACTGGAAACAGTTCTGGTAATTACATTTGCCAAGAGATATCTTGTTGACTTACTGAAATGGTGACCACTGTATGTCCTAATTTGGTAAATCCTATGGCATGAAAATGAATATTTTTACAAGGCTGTTCTATTCATTCTTCTAACAGATAATATAGTTTCCGTGTACTATAAGAAAATGCTAAATCACTAGTGACAATGGGCTAACTTGTAGTGGAGTCTAAACATGGCTGCACACGTGTAGGGGAAATAAGGTCCCTCACTCCTTGTGTGCATGACCATGTTTGACTTGCCTGGATCATGGCTATGGGTATGAGAGGAATGCAATGCAAGTGCTGCATGACCAAATCTCCACAAAAATAGTGAGTGGATGATGAAAGGCAGGACTGTAGCTTTGCCCCTCTACAAACTGGCTCTGTTTTTAGACCTGCCGCAGACTTCTTGTGTGACTTTTGGCAAGTCACTCAGTTTCTGTGTACTTCCATTTTCCCCATCTGTAAAATGGCATAGTACTTCCCCAGCTCATAGCAGTTTTATAGCAATAAATTCATTAATAGTTTTACAGTCGTCATATAGAGGAACATAAGAACAGCCATATTGGTCCATCTAATTTAGTATCCTGTCTTCCAAGAGTGGCCAGTGCCAAATGCTTCAGTAGGAATGAATAGAACAGGGCATTTCTTGAGTGATCCATCCCAGGTTGTCTAGTTCCAACTTCTAGCAGTCAGAGGTTTAGGGACACCTGGAGCATAGGGTTTTATCCCAGACCATCTTGGCTAATAGCCATTGATGGACCTATCTTCCATGCACTTATCTAATTCTGTTTTGAACCCAGTTATACTTTTGGCCTTTACAAAATCCACAGGCAATGAGTTCTGCAGTGTAAGCAGGTGTGGCAGTCCCTCCATGTCCACCTCTGAGGGAGGCCACACCTCCTCGCTGTCTGGTCTGTTAGAGTACGCTCAAAACAAAGAAAGGGGAATTAGTGGTACTAGATGGGCCCTGTCTTCAAGCAGGGAGGGGCTTCAACCAGTCTGGCCTCTGGCCAGTGGTCAAGACAGAGCGGTTCTAAGTTATAAGTCCAGCCCTCGAGCAGGATGGAACAGTAAACAGTCAGGGCTCTGGCCTGCAATCAGACAGACCTATAGCAAGTATAAGCCCAGCCCTCAAGTAGGGCAGGGCAGCAAACTGTCAGGGCTCTGGCCTGCAGTCAGGCAGGGGGAGAGCCCCAAGTCTATGGGGTTCCAGCAGGGCTGACTGAGGAGCACAGGCCTCCTGGCCTAAGGAGGGGGAGTACTGCCACCCCAAGAGTGGGGTGGCAGGGGTAGGGGAACACAGGCCTGCCTGCCTCTACAGTGTCCTAGCCCAGGGCCCTAACTGTGGCAGAGTGGTCTGCCACTTGGTCAGCAGGGACTCCCTCCACATGCTGACCGTGTTTCCAGCAGCTCCACAGCCCGATGGTAGTCTGGTTCCCCTGGGCTGCTTCCTACTCTCCCCCTCTGGTGTACCTGCATTCAAGGGTCATCCTCAGTCTTCTCATGATATATCACCATGGGTAGTGGTAGCAGCTCCTCAACGTCGGGAGTGGCAGGTCCTCAGAGCAGTAGTGGTTCTCCTTGGAACCAACAGCAGGGAAGAAGCATTTGTCTCCCTCACCAGATCCCTCCCTACTGAACTGCTGGGCTGGCCTTTTATACCTCCTCTTCCTGTTTCGCCCCTCTCCTTCCAGTGTGTGGGCATGGCCATCATGGTTCCACCCACCAAGTGGCTTGCGGTGTTCCCTCCATGTCCACCTCTGAGGGAGGCCATGCCTCCTCACTACATGCAGGTTGACTACGCATTGTGTGAAGAAGTACTTCCTTATGTTTGGTAATACCTGTTAATTTCATTGGATGACCCCTGGCTCATGTGTTATGTGAAGGGGTAAAGAATATTTCCTTATTTACTTTCTCCACACCATTCATGATTTTATAGACCTCAATCATATCCCCTCTTAGCCATCTCTTTTCTAAGCTGAACAGTCCTTGTCTTTTTAATTTCTCCTTATATGGAAGCTGTTCCATATCCCTAATAATTTTTGTTGCCCTTCTCTGTTGCCCTTTTCTAATTCTAATATATCTTTTTTGAGATGGGGTGACCAGAACTGCATGCATTCCAAGTGTGGGTACCGTGAATTTATATAGTGGTACTATGATATCTTCTGTCTGATTATCTATCCCTTTCCTAATGGTTCCTAACATTCTGTGGTTAGTGATTATGGTGATTCGATTTATAGAAAACCTATATCAAAATAAAATACATTTTAATTCTTTTAAGTGTTGCAGTTAAAAATGAAAGGTACATAAAAGCATAATAGATTAAGACCATTGATTTATATAACATTTCTTTTTGGAGGTATTTCTATAAATTGTTTTCTCCTGTTAAACATAAAAATTGTACAGTTCCCACAATGCTCTGATGAACTGAGAATCTTTTCAATTCATCATTGAATGGAAAGGATAAAAATAGAAAGTAATAAAATACAAATAATCTGATCATTCTTTTCAGTCAGATTCGCACTCCTTCCTGAGATGCATTTTTTCCTCTTAACCTTTCTAATAAACTATTTATGGACTTTCAGTCCCCCAAAAGATGTTTGAAGGTTTTTTTGTAATTAATAAGAAGTTTGGCCAGGAACAGTAAAGCTCCTTCCACTCATTCATCCAAGAAATCCTGTTTAATGTCTCTGAGTTCTTGTCTCTGACTGAGTCAAGTGACTGAAATCAGCAAAGATAAAAACACTCTCCACTTCACATTTCCCTCTGAACTGCTGGCCACCTGCTAGTAGTCTCTGGAATTCATGAAAGCGTCAATTAATGTTTCTCCTAAATCTTTTCTCCTGTTCTTTTTTTCCTCATGAGAATCTGATAGCATTTCTCAGTGTACATTAGCATATCTTCTATATTAACTAATTTTAGGATCCAATTTATACTGCCCTTTTAAAACACTCTCCCTCCCCCAGGATAGCTCCTCCCTCCTTCACATATTTTGCCTTCTACACTGCTCCTTCCCTCTTTTCAACTTGCACCAGATTCCGCTTTTCCCTTCACACTATTTCCATTGTTGGTGCAAGAACTTTTTTCTCTGCTTCCCTTGTCATCTGGAACAGCATTTCCGCATCTCCCCACTGCAGAATGGACCTAATTCTTATTTACATTAAGGCCCCTTTAAACCACTTTGGCAATGTAAAGGGGCCTTAAAGTGGGAATAAATTACATTAACACCTTTTTAAAGCTTCTTTCCCTTTTATACTAAGTAATCAGGTCCTATATATTTTCAACTGTCAGTTGAAAACATTTCACTATTCTCCTTTGTCTTTACCTCATTAAATGACAATCTAGGCCCAGAGGCTATATTCTAAACCAGTTTTTCCCATAAATCTGTTTAAGGCAGTAGTTCAGTTCCTGGGACCTGGCCATAACTCAGAACTAGTCGGTACATAGCCCATATGCCATACCAGCACCTCTCTGAAGCTGCTCTCTTCTCCAGAATCTCAGCTTTATTAAAAAAACTGAACTAGACCTGCGCCAAAACAAAACAACACAACCAAATAACCCTCCTCTTGCCCCAACCATCAAACCTCCAGTTATGGTGTGAAGAAAATCTCAAATCTGAACGGAAAATGAAAGGATGTCTGTGTGAGTCTGCAGAGTGTGGAATAAAACTCTAAAGGCTTGTCTACCAGACAAGTTAGTACACAGCAAGCCAGGGTGTGAATCCACAGCACACCAGCTTACCTCACAGTAACTTCTCATGTGGACATTGCTACAGTGCAGTGAATTACTACTTGAAAGCATAATGCCTCAAAACTCACTCCAGGATTTTCCCTGTGCTGTGATGTTACTATTTGGGAAACTGGCGCACTGTAGAGTCACATCCTGGCTGGCAGCGCAGTATCTTGCTGTATAGACAAGCACTGAGATATTATGAACTGCCCCATTAATCTCAGTAAAAGGGGTTAACTCATGTGCCCCGTGATGATCATTTAAATGTTTACCATTGCTAACTATTTCATTCCTCATAAAAGAAAGGAGAGAGAAGATCACAGATCTGCACAATTTGCTATGAGTGTCTCATTTTGTGTACATGTAGGTAGTGAGCCCAAGGAGCCTCATAGAGCCCATGGGCATGTCTTGCCCAGGGGGACCTTAAGTAGCGCAGTGCAGCCCAGACAGCAAGCCCAATTATGTTTTGAACAATCTATTATGAGCAGCTTCTCAATGCTGTAATTCACATGAGTGGACGATATTTTGTGAGTGGAGCTTGGAAGAATACTATTACTTTCTCCCCAGTCCTCTCCCTGAATGTGGCCTTTCTGTATCTCCAAAGAACATCACTTGCCAAAGAGATAAGGCTACACAGAACTCAAGGTTCTCTGAACATTATGCCATTTTTTGGGTACATGTTTCTACATCGCATGTATTGCTGTGGCATTGGGTACATTGTGGCCTTAGGCTCCGATTCAGCAAGGAACCTGGGACTAGTTGCATGCTTATGGTTAGGCATGTGCCCAAATATCTTGTTGAACTGGGGTGTTACTCAATACCTTTGCTAAAAGAAAAATCATGATTTCATTCCAGAAAACATCATTCTGCCTTGAGCTGGGCTCTTTGCCTCCTGTGCATAAAACTCTAGACATACATATTACATTATTTCTCTACATAGCTAAGTGTTATGATATTAATTTGCATATATATTTGTTTAAGTCAGAATATTTTACTTTTTAAAAAAGCGATAATAGACAATTTACTGACAGTTTTTTTTTTAATTCAGCAACTGGCCGTGAGCTAGGTTTCATGTCACACACTGCCAATATGCAAGGTGGACTTTGAAGATAGCTGTTTAATTTTTTCTTTATTTTCACTTTCCTCCTTTCAAAAGAGGGGGAAGTTTAGTATAAATAAACTGCAACTCAGGGTTGAATTTTAACCACAACACAACTGCAATATAGAGTCACTGTGACCCAGTGAGAATATTACAGTACATTGATTTTTGGAATCTATGCTTTTTTCAAATGTGGCACATTTCCTTTAAAAAGAGCTAATCTGGTCATGTGAACAGAAAATCAATAAAATTCTCCCTTAAGTTTTTAAAGTGTGATTAAAAAACACCTTTATAAACAACTGTCTTGCTGTTTGTTAGATCCCTAGAGGAATTAGCTAATTAGGGACCCAGTCCTATTAGATATTATTGGACTCTTCTTGGAAGGTGTTGAGCTCCCTCAACTCCGACTGACCTTCCTTAGTGGAAGCTAAAGGGGTGCTAAGCACGTCACAGAATTGGGCCCTAGCTGAACTCATCCCTCTGAGACCATTTACGGTGTAACTGTTAACTATCCCCCCAAACAAACAAACAAACAGACCAGGCAGGCACAGGTGGCTTTTTGCCAATTTCTGATTTTGAAGATCAATGGCTAATAAACTTCGAATGGGATGATGGCTCTGCAACAGCCAATAAGTCTTCCAACTAGACTGCTCCCTTTTTTCAAATGAGATGTTATACTCCTTTTAATATGACCTTTCAGAGCCCAACTGAAGTTAATAGGTGGTGAAGAAAATAGTTCAGACATGGAGGGCTTGTGCATGCTTCGATGCACAGGATATCTGGTGAGCAACATTTAATTAAATTGTTTATTACAACTCTATACTTTAGTGAGTGATTTATTTGCCATTTATTCAACTATTTCACTCCCACATAGAGCACACACAAAACAGTGAGTGCTTTTAACCTGTGTTCTTCCTGTCTGGGAGTATTAATAGAAACAAGCTGCTTTGCCAGGCAACCTCCTTATTGCTTTCAACCCTTCCCTTATCCTTATTCCACTCCTTTACTTCTTTCAAGTCCACTCTTCGGTGTGCTGCTGCTCCCAAACTCTCCCCCACGTGGCTATTATCTACTGACTGCTACAACTCACTCTCTCTCTCCCCTTTTATTCTTTCTCTTGACTTTACCTGGCTTTTTTATTACCTCACCCTTTCCCTAGTCTCCTCTCCTGCTCTGCCCAGGGTCTTGCCAATCCTCTTGCCAAAACAAAACTGACGCTATTCCACTCCTAACTCCACTCTCTCTCCTTCACTCTGGCATGGCTCCAAGGTCTCCTTTCTACTGCGCTCTAGTCCCTCAGCTCTAGTCCCTCAGCCTGTCACCTCAACTCTCTCTCCTCCTACCCGCTGCCTTCCTTCACCCAACTCCTACCTGCTGCTACTCCTTCACTCAACCCCTCTCTCTCATTTAATCTTTAACTTCTCTGGTTCCACTCACCTCCTAAAAGCATGTGTCTTGTTTTCTGTGGACAACATGTCCCCTAAACACTGCTTGCTTCTTCTACCATTGTCTTAGTTTCCCTTTCATTTTCTCACCAGAATCCTTCTGTAGGCTGGTTACTGCTGCTTCCTAGACTTCCTCTTCTACACACGTCTTGATTTTTCTCCAGTTCAGCTCTCACGTTTATCTCCCCTTAAAACTTGCCAAGGGTAATACTAATAACATACCCCTTCCTATTACTTCAAAGGGGTAACTTCTGTGCTTATTCTTACTGATTCCCCTGTTTTGGTCTTATCTTACACAAATGCTGTAACCTTCATCTCTCCAATCTCTATTTTTCACTGCTCTTCTCTCCAATCTGTCCAAAACACCATTGGGGTTTGTCATTTTCTTTTGCTGTTCAGAGCAAAACATCTTTTTTGTGGTCCTCCTTTAATCCCTTTGCTAAATTCCTGTCTCAGTGAAAAAAATTCAAGCTACTTATCCTCTTTTTCAAGGTCCTACGTAATTTCCCTCCATCCTACATTTCTGTTCGGATTCCTTCCTACTCTCCTTCTTGCTCCTACCTAGAGCTGGATGAATAATGGATTTTTTGCTTCACTGGAAAGTCTGAGGGGAAAAAAATCTTTTTGTTTTGGGTCAAATGAAACAAAATATTTCATATTGATTTAAAGCCTTTTCTAATGTTCTCTACTGTTTAAAATAAAATTAAAGGAAATTTAGAAATGAAAAGTAATTTTGAATACAAATAATTGAAACTCTTTACAAAGAAATCTTCAAAATGGAATACATCATATTTTTAGGGTTTTATTTACTGAAACAATTTAGCAAAATTGACAAAAATTTGCAAAATATTTTAGTGTCATGCAACCTGCATTTTTTGGCCCCCAAATTTTTTGTCAAAAACTTTTGCCCAGATCTTCCCCAATTCTTGCTTTTTACTTCTCCCTCCATCTCATCTCATAGATTTTGAGCCTTTCCTTATGCTATCCTTGTGCTTTTAATAGTCCTCTACGTTCTGCCAAGTTCTCTTTCCTTCTTCAGATCCCCCCACCTTAAAATCTTCTTCCAAAATCTTCTTCCTTCTGTCTCATCACCAATAATCCTTCCACACCCTCTCCTAACTGTTGCAACTTGTTTCTAGCTATCTTTATAAGCTGTTTGGGGCAGGAGTGGGAGTGGGAGTTGAGGCAGCTCAACTGTTAAATGATAGCACTACCTGAATGATGACATTCAGTAATAACTGCCTCTTAGAACAATTTTGCTCTTTACAGAGTTCAGTATCAGCCATTTGGCTATTGATTAGACACAGTTAACAAGAAAATAACCTTCTGTGGGAGTAGTTTTAGTTAATTACGTTTTAGGGATAACGTGTTCTGTTACTGGAGAGTACTTCTGGTTCGGAAAGCAGACATTTGTGTACTCTGTTATTTATTGTTTGTAAAGTGACTAGTCAATTTGTATATAGATAAGAGCTTGACATTACATTTTAATTTGATTTTAGGATGAGGAAGGTGGTACATAAAGATGAAGAGTGTTTGGAACTTTCTAAACGTATTTTAGCTTAATGGATTGGATGAGGCTAACAAGACCAAATATGAACCCATCCTTAAACTGCAGGCTTTGCACAAAGCATTTTAAATTATAGTTGCCATTTACTCCCCCTCACTAAGGTCATATTTGAATCCACTAGCCTTGATCTCTCCCCTTTTAGAACTGTGTGAAGCTGCCAAGCTATACAGTGTATTTTAAAATTCCCAGGAAAATATAATTTAAACTGAAAATACAATGTGGAAATAGGCAGTTCCCCTGGATTGGGATGCAGGGGAAATATTTTCATTTGCTTCAACAGAAATATCAAAATTCTGTTCCTTAACAAAACTGTGAGTTGTTTAAAATTTTCCTTGGGCTTACATTCATTATTTTCACGGTGAAAGCAAATTTTATGAAGAAAAAAAAATGACAAAAACCCACAAATCTGTGTCCCTGGAGCTGCCTTTCATTTTTGTCAGAAATGTGAGGCAGAAAAGAACAATGTTTCCTGGCATGTGGATCTTGTTAATGCTAACTTGTATTGTTCAGACATTCACCAATGAATGAGAGAAATCAGACCAAGAATCATACAGGTTTCCAGAATCGGCTCTTTTCAACCAGTTTTCCAGGACAGCTACTTTTAATCACCATATGCAGCATTTCAGGGGTTGCAAACACCTTTGATCTGTGTGTGACTGCCTTTCTAAAAGAAACACAGCAGAAGCTTGGGGCCAAATTCATATCTGGTGTAAGCAGCATCTGCTTATATCAGCTCAAACTTGGCTAAAGTAGCTGGAGTCTGGAGTGTGTGCTATAGGAGGACTCTAAGCAGTTAGTTACTGGATTATCTGCAAAAGATTTTGCTTCTTTAAACTGGTAAAATATGATTTCTCCTCACTCCCCCCTTTTAGTATTTTGTATAGTTCTAATATACTTGGTTATAAGCCTAGTCCCAGTGAAGTCAATTAAATGTTTGATATTGACTTCACAGTGACCAGGATTTGAGCCTTTGAAAGCAGAGGGGTGAAGAGAAGGATGGAGTTTTACTTTTGTCCCTGGCTGTTGTGGGATTAGAAGTTGGACCTTTAATGTTAACTTTTGTCATTTAATTTTCCTTTTAGTTTTTGTTTTGAGTTGCCCTCTTACAGCAGTATTTCAAAACAAATATGGAACTCAAAGTAACAAAACATGAAACTACAGACTAATGGTTGATTCGAACAGTGTATCTTTGGCACAATATCTAGTAATAATGGCTTTTTTGGAGTGGTTATGTGACATCTTGACAGTGTGTAGTAAGGAGCTGTTAAAAGAGGTAAAATGGTGACACATTAAATAGCATCATAAGAAGGAATTACTGCTCATGGCCAGAAACCAATTGGCAATAGATAAATTTCAAATATTAAGATCTATGTTTTATTATTACTGAAGGGGCTAGTTCACAATAGTACAATAATTTAAAAAATAACAAAGCTGGTTTTGAGTTATGGGAATTAATCTTTAATTTGAAATTGCAAAAATCTATTAATTATTGTTAGAGGATATTTCTATTCCTTTAAGCGTGGTTCTACTTTGAAAATTATCGGTGTTTACATACTTGGCACAGCTCAGTTGTGCCTCCACTACCAGTGGCACCAGGGCTGCACTACTATGTGTACTTGCACTAGCTCTCATGGAGCTACCAGTGTAGGAATACCAGCAGAGGAATTTCAACCCTAGGTCATAGTGTAGATGTAGCCTGTGATGTGGATGCATTTGTATGATTCCTGGCACATTGTAGATTTAGTACAGTGAAGTATTGCAAGCAATTCAGAGAGTCTCCAGGGCAGGTTGAAGCATTCTGTAAAACTTCAGAAAGCATCTCAATCAAAATTGCATTAGAAATAATGACAGCATTGCTGCCTGCCTCAAAATTTTATAAGACAATGGATAACCCTCAAATAACCAGCTGAAACACATAACCAAATTCATCCATTTCATTCTCACCCATAACAATTTTCCATTCACCAACAAACACTTTGTCCAAACCATGAGAACATCCATTGTACTAGGATGGCTCCCCAATATGCCTACCTCTTCATGGGCCATCTTGAAGAAGTATTTCTGGACAAATGCACCACAAAACCAGTGATCTACCTGACATACATAAATAATATTTTCATCCTCTGGACAGACAGCTTAAACTCCCTCACAGATTTTCACCACAACTTCAACAACCATCACCCATCCATTAAACTGTCTCTAGAACACTCCCATACTAGTGTCAATTTCCTGGACACTACAATCAGCTTCAACAGTGGAAACCTACAGACAACTATATACAAGAAACCCATGGATCACCACACTTACCTTCACAATAACCACCCCAGACACATCAAAAAATCTGTTATCTACAGCCAGGAACTCAGATACCAAAGAATATGCACCAAGGAGAAAGTCCAGCATATACACTTAACACACTTAAAACTGCTTTCCCCAAACAACGACATGCCACCAGAAAATTAGAATGTGTCATGGAATGGGCCACCCAAATACCCCAAAGGAACCTACTTCAATACAGACAGAAATCCCGCTCTGACTGCACACCCCTAGTTGTCATCTTACTCCACACACCCTCTACCTCTCCAAGCTCATCATCATCAGAAGCAAGCTTTCCACAGACCAGGACACGTCAACTCAAAGCTGCACCAGACTCTGCCAGAACAACATATACAAAACTTTTAGATATATCTCCACTGCTACGATGATCAACAACCTCCACAATGCACCTTTCAAGATCCTACACATGGGTCCTACACATGCTTGGCACATGTGGTGTACTCATCCAGTGCACTAAATGCTCAAATAACAACTATGTGAGTGAAACAAGAAAATCACTGTGCTCTTGAATGAACCTACACATTAAAATAATACAAAAACATCATATCACGCTTTTCACAAAGTTGACCTCTCAGTCCTCATTCTCAAAGGAAATCTGCACAACACTTCAAAAGACAAGCCTGGGAGCTTAAATTCATAACTTTGCTAGACACTCTCAATCATGGACTGAATAGAGAGGCTTTATGGCTTATTACAATAATCTATAACCCACTCATCCCCTTACCCTCGCTTCCTCACCCCATGAATGGAGTGGTATTAATGGGCCACTTCACCTTGAATGGTTCCTTGAAATATGTGTTAACTACTTTTGCTGAACATTCTGTTTCACCTTGCATTTAGCTGTGACACTGTGAAGACAGGTCACACCCCTGAGTAACACAGTTATAACAAGCTAACCATTGGTGTAGACAGCGCTATGTCAATGGGAGGCCTTCTCCCATTGACATAACTACTGCCTCTCATGGATTAACTATGGGAAGCTCTTCCATCAGTGTAGTAGTGTCTTCACTGAAGCATTACAGTTGTGCAGATGGGCCGATGCAGTGTTTTAAGTATAGATCTGCCCTGAATACATTTCCCAGATCTGAAGAAGAGCTCTGTGTAAGCTTGAAAGCTTGTCTGTCTTACCAACTGAAGTTGTTCCAATACAGTTTATAACCTTTACCCACCTTTCTAATATCCTGGGACCATCATGACTACAGCAACACTGTGTAGTAGAAAAAATGTGCATTTCAAGAATGGATTTACATATTTAATAATTTAAATATAGCCATACGTTGGTGGATAGCATACCAAGACAATATTCCAACCAAGCTTTCCTATATAAATGTGCAGAAATCTACAAACATCTCACTACCTCTTTGTATATGTCTCAAATTGCTGTGTTTTATTAAAGATAAAGTTGGGTGGAAAGCAACAATTATACACAATTATATTAAGGAAGAATTGCTAGGAATGTAGTTTTAAAAGTGCATTAGAAGTAGTCTGCTATTCACTTAAGATAAATAAATCGTGAAATTAAAAGTTATTAATAGACCTCCCCAACATTTTATGTAATAAGACAGGCCTGAGTTCATATATACTCATCAGTAGGCATCAGAAAGAATGTAAATGTATTTTACATTCTGAAGGCTATGTAGATGGGCTTTTACAACAACCGCTTATCTCTTTTGTTTTTTCAGGTAATTCACTATAAAATACATTTTAAAAATGTGATAAAATCTAATTACCCAGTTACAGCAGGATTACAAAATTAGGGTAAAAAGTTAATATAATATAATAAAATATAATAAAATGATAAAAATATGCTTTGTTGCAAAATCAATTATTTATGAAGGAAAAGAGATGGTGGAAAACCTGAGGCAAATATAGCTTTCTTTTCTTTTCTTTTACTCACGAAGCGAATATAAGTTAAGAGGGAGACCAAGAGCATTCCCTTCTCAACTGTCTTTTCTGTGGTTCTAAATTTTCAGTAACTTCCTCACTTTCCTCTCCTATCTATTTTTGTGTGTGTGTTGTATTATCATCCCTTGTCAAATATGACAGACTGACTGTACTGTGGTTAACGGCATCAAGGCTTCTTTCTTGCTTCTACTATTGCCAGTCCCAAGCATTCCAAAATCATGAGTCAGAACCCCAAACAGTCATGAGATTGATTTAAAACATTTTGTTATGGATTCTTTATATTGCCTTCTAATTTTTGAGCCTTTAGGTTATACTTACTAAAAAAATTTCAGAAGAATGAAAACTGAAATGAAAACTCATCCAATGATTCTTGATTTTATCAGCTGGGGCTTTCAGAAAAACACCAAATACTGCAAGGCATGACACATTTCCCTGCTAGTATTTTGCAGATAAACTGTTGCTATGGAGCAGTTGGATAAAAAGCAAATCAGGCCTTGTGGTGTAGAATGAGCTCAGGAATGGCAAAAGAGCCAGATCTTGAGAGTTGCTGAGCACCCACTGAGAGCTCACAATGCCTGCAATCAAAGGAAGTTGTGAGTGCTCAGCCTTTGTTATGGTTTAGCTGATAGTTTTGAGAGTCTGCAGTGGAAGTGGTATTATGGCTATTCTGTGGAAGGTGTGCTTGCTGAGGCTGTGTGCAGTGGAGGTTGTGCAGTGGGTGAGCAACATGAGTGGGTGCAGAACCTGGTTACAAATGAGCCCCGTGTAGCAGAGTCCAGAGAGTGTGAGACATGCATGATCTGAAGAGATCTAGCCTATAGAATCCTCCTGTTCCTTTTATACCATACAGAGGGGCTGTGTAAGGAATCACATTGATTTCTCCAACCATTGGGTCAGAGCAGCCTCCAGGAAAAACTTTGAAGCTGCTTTCTGCCCTGGAAAGAAGGATTCTTCTGGCCCGGGCCTACTACATATCTCCCCAGAGCTACCTCTAGTAGCTAGTCATGTGCAGACAACTGGGGCTACGCTGAGGCTTTAGCTCCCCGCCAGATTTTAGAGATTGCATTAGTAAATAAAGGAAGCATGGAGTTTGGAGCAGAAGATCATTTATTTCACTTTATTAGAAGTGGAAAAATTTAGTTATGGTACAAAACTACTCATTGAAGCCATATTCAAAAGTGTTTTTAAAATTATTTTTTAACTCTAGCACCCCCCCCCCCACCAAATAGCATTGTGTACATCCCTCTTACCCAGGCTCAGAGCAGGATTTGTGCCATAGAGAGAGTGTGAGTAACAGAGGGAGTACAGAGCACGTGCATCTCTTTGAGGGGAGAGGAAAATACCCAAAGAGGATTGGAGACATGGACAAGGAGGAAAGACACAAGGGCTTTTGTCACTATAGATCAAAATGCACGGTGATGGTTCTGTTGATCAGTGGACTTCAACTCCTATCATCTCCCTCTCCACTGCATGTCCCCATCCTCCTGGCTGGGTAGGGAACAGGCCTGAACCAAGAAGCGGTTGAGCTCTGTTTGAAAGTATCAGCTGCATGGCCAGGAGCTGCAGGGAAACTGGAGGCAGCAAAAATTCTCCAGGAACTGTATGCAGAAATCTGTGTGGAGCAGGCTGTGACTGCTGGAAATTACAGCTAGATGCAGGCCTGTGCAGGGCTTATGGGGAAGCAGCATCAGCTGAGCAAAGAGCCAGTACAGAGGGTCCCCAATGAAAGAAACTAACTAAGCCTGGCTTGGAAATATGTAAGTGCCCATTTGCTTGGAACAGAGATTGAAGTAGAGAGGGCACCCCAGATACTAGGCCTAAGGAGAGTTGACTCTCAACTGGACTGTCTAAACATTTACTTAATCGCTCATTTTGAACTGTAACTGTTTAAGCCGCTGTATCTAGGACATTTGAAACTTTACCTTTCCTATCAGCCGTAGTAAAATAGCCAAGTGTCTGAGTGGTTACAGGGACCTATCAGGGATAACGCCTGCAAGGCCCAACTAGCTGCTGAAGTAATTACAGTGCTTGCCTCCAAGTGCTGGCACATTGAGCATGCTACTGGCATCCTAGGGGGTTGGTGTATTGAGCAGCCTCAACATGCACCTTTCTGTGAGAAATGTTTGCTATTGATTTAAAATAAAATAAAACATCCTGATCTCAAACAGCATCTGGATAAAGGGAAAAAATTAATTATCCTTCCCTGTTCTTTGAAGTGATCAAAGTGGACAAAAGCAGTGCTCACCAGTCACCGATTGTTAATGATAAATACCAGTTATTCAGTGCAGAACACTTGTACCACACACGCTGAGAGCAGGGAGGACAAAGCACAAGGCACTTAGGGATACTGTGAATCATGGGGAGGTTTACATTTTGGCATTTTTTGTTTTAAGAAATCTAGAACCAGATGGGGGCTGATCTTTTACAGGTGGGGAAGAAGAAGAGCAAAAGTAGCCTCCACCACTCTTATGAGGTCCATATAAAAACCAGCCACAGTTCAGCCTCCCTGGGGGTGGGGATGGAGATGGGCCATGGTTTTGTTCTTTGTGCCAGCCCAGGGAGTGTGCCAGCCACAGTAGCAGAAATAGGCTACCTTCTTCTAGAGAACAGAGCAGCCTGTACATCCTATATGCACATAGATGCTTGTGGAAGGATTGTAACTCATTGAAACTATGAACTGTGTGGTTTCTGATTTAGGGAGTTTGTACAGACGGATGTCTGATAATGGAGTTTGGCCAAATAGACAAATAATACAGATCACAAGTATGATCCTCAAATTGGTCTTGGCACAACTAGATGAATTACTCTTCATAGACATTGCTCATATGGCCGGCAGAAATGGAAGGGGCTTGTATAGTAGGTATTTCTGGATTATACATACCAGCTTTCATGTTATGCTGTAAGCATTGCCTTGCGATGCAAAGCACAGGTGGCATAAAAGGAGGAGATAGAGCTTTCTCTGTAAAATGTGGGGTTGCTTTGTGAGACTGTCAATTGAGGAGAAGTGGGAATCAAGAAAGCTGACACAACTGATTCAGAAACTTCCCATTTACACTGTGGAGAAAGTGTGATCAACTACATCAGTTCCAGCTAAGAGAGCCAGACCAACAGTGGTGTTGATCTCACTTCCAAAAGGCTGAAAATGTGTTCCACATATGGGTACAAAAGGAGTTTCAATCTGAAGGAAACTCAGAACTGAATTTGGATCACTTTTTTGGCCTAGAGTAGACAGAGCATATATATAAGCTAAATCTAAACATGCCCCTCCAAAAAACACCCATCATAGGATTTTGAAATGTGCATCACTGAAATGAAGCAGTTTGTTAAAAAGGCAAATCAATTAAATTTAATGAAATAATCCAAATGTTGTTCAGTAATAGGTACAAGACTAGATGTTGTTCAGTTCTAGACTGACAGGTGGAAATGAGGGTGCTGGATATTGTGCCCTACAAAGACCTAAAACAGCTATCCAGAAAATCTGTATTTTTTACTTTATATTGGTATTATTCTATGCATACAGCTTCATTGAATTGGAGTAGCCTGCTTTCCCTGTTACTTTAATAACTAGTTTGCCACCCTGTGAGGATAATGTAGGCCTGTACGAATGCATTTTTAATTCACCCATTGCTATACTCCAATTATTTGTCATTTTTATTATGGTTGTCGGCAAGAACCGCACCCTTCTGGTGACAATTTGTCATTTCTATACAGCCAGGGATTAAACTGTCCTCCTAAGAAACACCCTTTGGTGAACAATTCCCTCAGAAGATTTTCATCTTCTCAAGATGCAATGAATTGCTTCTCCATTGCTTAACTGATCAAGTAAAATGACATGTCAAAACATGTTAGATGGTTTGTGATTTGCTGCAGAAACAAATATTTATATTTATTAATGTATGTCAAGTCATCTTCATCATGGTACATCCCAAAGGGACATGGCCTCCTTGCAAATTGAGCACCATCTGGATTGATGTCTAGTAAGGTAGTGAAGGTGGTTTGGCTCTTTATTTACAGTTTATGTCTATCACAGGCAGTCTTGTTGCACAACTGAAGCTTTTGAAGCCTCTGTGATCACCAGCCATATAGCAACTGTGATGTTATCTGATTAAAATATGACCATTTAGATAATTTTTGCAACCACTGTTATATATTTGCAACAAATCTTGAACAAAATGTGGCATGTAAGATGTCTATGGAAAGGTTATGATTTGCTGGTTATGATTATACTATGTGTATGCATGTATCATTTTTGTATTTGAAGTTATGAATATTGGCTCTACAACTGGATTTCAAATGTTTGCTCTTGGGGTAACGCCCACAAGGTAGTTAGTCAGCATATGGAGGGACTATTCAATTTAAGTGGCTCATCAAGGAACATTTAACTGACAATGGATCATGGGAGACGCCTGTCTACACTGAATGGACTGTCCTGCAAATGTGCTTCTACTGTGTCTAAACCTTCATGCATGGACATATGACTTGCCCATGTGATTCCAAACACTATCTGATCATCTGTAATTTTTGACTAGCTATGCTGAGGGCTTTGTTTGAAATAACAGGTTTCCTTCCACATGGCAGAAGATATAAAAGGCCGTGGAAACCCCTCCATTTTGCCTCTTTTCTGCTCCAGCCTCTGGACTATGAACTTATATTAATGGAAGCATTCTAACCAAGGAATTGAGGACCTTCCAATGATTTGGAAGCAGTCAGAGACTTGACTTGAGCCAGCAGTTTATTCCATCGCTGCTACAAGCCTGAACCAAGAACTTTGCATTTATTGTATGTATTTGATTCTTTTAACCAATTTTAACTCTCACCCTTCTTTCTTTTTTATGAATAAACCTTTAGATTTTTGTAGGAACTTTACACTTCTTAAGCACTAAGGGGGTAGGAAGACCTTCCGACTTTTTAAAGCTGAAAGTGGTTCCACCACCACACTCGGTCAGAGAGACACACTGATTAAGCGACCAGATGTTTACCTTTGAACATGCTATGCCACCAACACCACCACCACCACAAGAAGTTGGTGTGAGGTTGTGAGTTGCACATGCATATGAATTATGATGTTTGTTTTACACACAATAAAAAAAGTGGAGAACTCTCACGGAACAGACTCCACTGGAACAGACTGACGGACTTGGCTTCATTTATTGCTACAGATTTTAGATACTAAAGGATTGCCATCAGCATGATTTTGGGGTAGGATCTAAGTTATATATTGACCTGGGTGTGTGGCCAGTCCTTTGGGATCAGAAGAACCTTTTATTTGAAGAGATTGGTTTTAAAGAACCACTTATCTTTAAATCCAGTGTTTTTGGTGGTGATATAAGAACTGGAATGCGTAAGGAAACTGCTTTGATGACTTCTGATTAGCCAGTATGGTGAAACAGAATTTTACTTTTGTTGCTGGTTTGATACATCTTAATGGACGAATAACCATTAAGGGTATGGGTTGTTTGCCCTGTTTCTCAGCAGTTTGTCCTGAATTTGGCATCCTCAGTTGTGACCCACAGAGGCACGTTCACAGCAACATTCCTTGGTAAAAACGTTTTGGAATTAATTGGTCTTCCATTATAATATGTTCATACTGAGAAAGCTGCTAAAATCAAACCAGTGCTGCTGGAGGTGGTTGCTGGGTTCAGCTTTGAATATCCTCCTGGCTGGTCTCATCCTGCAACTTCAAATGAGGCAGCTGATGAAGATGATAAAAATTGAAAACATCAGTTTGGTGTTCTTCAGCTTTTCTCAGGGCCAAGAATACAGTCTATACTATAGAGTTATATACTATAACTGTGGTTCTGTAGATCTACAGCTTTGTAGCAAAAATGTCACAACCTCCCCACAGAGTCCATTGAAGGGCCCAGGATATAGCAGCAGCTGCTGCTGTATGCACATCCACATCTTTTCAGCATCCTCTAGCACTGCCTGTGATGCTGCAAACAAATTTGACAGATACCAACTGCTCAATGTTCTGTACTGAGAGGTTAATACTGAGATGATTGCAATCTGGAGCTGGAGTCTGTTTGATGGTAGTGGCCAGGGAGTTAGTAACCAGATTAATTACCAGACAAATGCGTGATGCTTCTTGCCTGACTAGATCAGCCATCAGCTGCAGCAATTCACCATGCTGAGCCAATAAGACAATATCATCAACGTATTCAAGATCTCAAAGCAGAATGGTGTCCAGGTCAACACCACTGACAGCTGCCTCTGCAAGCTTATCCATCAACCAATCAATGCCAATATTGAACAACAATGGTGGCAGAACACAGCCTTGTTGCACTTCTGTGGAGATAGGAAACCATGCCATGTGTGTGCTGTTGACTCAAATGTAGCTTTCCGTTTCATCAGAGAGCTCTTCTGTCAAGGACATTATCTTCTCAGGGAGGCCAAGTTGCTTCATCAGATCCCTCAAACTTGCTAGATGCACTGAATCAAAGGCCTGATGGAAGTCTATTAAAACTGCTGTGCAGAGCTTATTAAATTCTGGCATTTTCTCAAAGTATTCAAGTATGCCAAATGTATCACTACATTTCTAGAAGTTTAATTGTAAGGATATTTTTAGCTAAAGTTTGAGAGGTACTGTGCTTATGACATAATACCATATTGGTATTATAGGGACTATGCTAATAGCTGTGTAAGACACTGGGTTAATGTGAATTAATCCTTTAGCTCCTGAATTCTGCAACTATAACAGCCTGCTACTTCACCACAGCCGAAGGAGCTACTTACTTTCTGGTGGGAGGAAGGTAGCTCATGCAAATGAGGGTCCTACATAGCTCTTGCCCTTGCACTACTGATTCTAAGGACCTTTAAATGTCTCACAAGTGACTGATTATAAGTTAGTCTCCAACTCTAGGCTTAAAGGACTCTGTGGTCTATTCTTTTGCCAGACTGTTTAAAAGAACAACTACTTGAGAATGGAGCTGTGTCATCTACCCCTTTGAATGGCAGAGTACTACAAGAGGAGCTGATTATCAGAGTGCTTGGGGGGAGCCACAGTAGTACAGTGGGAAAAGCGTCATATGTCGTGTATATAGTAGTGGGTTTCCTGTTTTTTATTTTGTTTTGTTTTTAAGGGATGGGAAGTAACCGAATCTTTGGGACATTTGTTCTCTTATCTTGCTTTTCTGATGAGTGAATTCTTTCCATTGGTCTCTAACAAGGGGACCAATTTGCTAACACATACAGCTGTTCTAGACTGTGATCCTAGGACTAAGTCAACAACTTTGGAGCACCGAGGATATATAAAATAGAGGTTCTGATCACAGGGCACTGGCCCTGATCCCAGTGCCTTTTGAAGTCAATAGCAAATAAGGAGTAAGTCTGGGCAGACATTTTTGTAAGAATATCAGTATCTCAGACAAATTTCCGATTAAGTAATTACATTCTGACCATTATAGTTATCCCAGTAGTGTCAGTTGAAGAAGTTAATTTTCATTTCTCCTCCTAGTAAATTTATGTAAGTGCTGTTGACAGAAAATAGCTGTCAGGCTGCAGCCCAGAAATAGCTGCATTTTCAGACACCTATAGATATCCTGTAAAGCTCTTAGATACTGCCGTCCATGAAAAATACTGTATACATGTAAGGGAACAATGTTGACCATAAATTGATGCACAGAGACTTAAGGGACTGAGCCAAACCCAATTGAAGTCACTAGGAATCTTTCTGTTTACCATAATGGGATTTGGATTAGGCCCTAAACTAGTAGGCAAAAGCATTCTAAAACTGAATTATTATCTCTTCCTTGAAACTAACCTCTGTATGCTACAAACATATTAAATGGTTTTGAAACAAAGCAGATGACAGAACTTTTGTTGTTTTAAGATTCTTGGAAATCAGTGATGCCTGACTTGTTGAATACTGAGGTGGAAATCCATCATCTGACAGGAAAACATGTTGTCTGATTTAATTAATGTGTTAAGAGAATGTAATCAACTTGATGTTTGCATTAAAATAAATTATGACAATGTTAATTCCATTAGCAAATCACTTTCTGTCACAATAATTCATCGCTGACAAAGGACATTAAATTGTCTAGACTGACTTCATCATTAACAGTTGTAGTTTATTGTGAGCAACAAAATGGTAGATGAAATTAAATGTTGATAAATGCAAAGTAATGCACATTAAAAACATAATCCCAATAACTATACATACAAAATGATGGGGTCTAAATTAGCTGTTAGCACTCAAGAAAGAGATCTTGAAGTCATTGTGGATAGTTCTCTGAAAACATCTGCTCAATGTGCAGGGGCAGTCAAGAAAGCGAACACAATGTTAGGAACCATTAGGAAGGGGATACATAACAAGACAGAAAATATCATAATGCTTCTATATAGATCATAGAATCATAGAATATCAGAGTTGGAAGGGACCTCAGGAGGTAGGGTGACCAGATGTCCTGATTTTATAGAAACAGTCCCGATTTTTGGGTATTTTTCGTATATAGGCTCCTATTACCCTCCACCCCCGTCCCGATTTTTCACATTTGCTGTCCGGTCACCCTATCAGGAGGTCATCTAGTCCAATGTCCTGCTCAAAGCAAGACCAATCACTAACTAAATCATCCCAGCCAGGGCTTTGTCAAGCCTGACCTTAAAAACCTCTAAGGAAGGAGATTCCACCACCTCCCTAGGTAGCCCACTCCAGTGCTTCACCACCCTTCTAGTGAAAAAGTTTTTCCTAATATCAAAAATTCCACATCTTGAATACAGGGTGCAGATCTGCATGCCCCATCTCAAAAAAGATATATTGGAATTGGAAAAGGTACCGAGAATGGCAACTAAAATGATTAGAGTTATGGAACATCTTACATATAAGGAGAGATTTAAAAAACTGGGACTTTTCAGCTTGGAAAAGAGATGACTAAGTGGGGAGATGATAGAGGTCAATAAAATCTTGACTGGTGTGGAGAAAGTGAATAAGGAAGTATTATTTACTCCTTCACATAACCCAAGAACTAGGGGTCACCCACTGAAATTAATAGGCAGCAGGTTTAAAACAAACAAAAGGAAGTATTTCTTCACCTAACACACAGTCAACCTGTGGAACTCTTTTCCAGGGGAAGTTGTGAAGGCCAAAACTATAACAGTGTTCAAAAAAAGAACTAGATAAGTTCATGGCTATTAGCCAGGATGGGCAGAGATGCAACCCCATGCTCTGAGTGTCCCTAGCCTCTGTTTGCCAGAAGCTGGGAGTGGGTGACAGGGAATGGATCACTTGATGGTCACCTGTTCTTTTCACTGCCTCTGAAGCACCTGCCATTGGCCACTGTCAGAAGACAGAATACTAGGCTAGATGGACCATTGGTCTGACTCAGAATGGCCGCTCTTATGAGGTGTATATGAATCCTGCAAGAGGTTTAAACAGCTCTCAGCTGAGTATCAGTCTTGCTAATTAATTAGCCAATGAGTGATGTTCTGATTAATTAATATGTCTTTCTTGCATTGCCTTAGTGTGTGTCAGTGTTTTGTTTGGATGGAAAACAGTTTTTAATAAATGGAAAATGTCAATAATATTTTTGTTAAAATTTTGGAAAACAATGAAAAAAGCATAAAACATCATACAAAAGTGGTACTATCAAAATAAGCACACTGTCATCTTGAACTAAACATAAGATCACTGCTATTGCTAGGCTCAGTCTTAGTCTGACCATAGTACTGTAAAACTGGCGTAGAATCAGTAGAACATTGTTTCCCAGCCAGGATTCCAATAGTATGGCTAATTCAATTCCAGCTTTCCACTGAAAAGGGATAGACACTCAAAGGAAAATGAAGAATCTTAGTCTGTTTCTTAGATGGTCACCTTGTGCCCGATTCATGCTTGTGTTGAGGGCCCTTTACATTTGCTCTGTTGGGGAAACAGATCAGGTCCTTGGGGAATCACTCTAAGAAAAGTGGGCTTCTCCATCAGGCATAGTGTCAGCAGTGTTGGCTGTATGGTCCCCTTACAAGGACCCTAGTAATAGAGGCAAGTAAGAGTAGCCCTTAGAGTGGTCTAACTTGAACTGGGGACTGAAGTGATTACTGGCCAGAGCAGCAGAGTCTTGAGCCTTGTGCCAATCACCCTTCCACTGCTTTAGCCTTGTGCCAATCAGCTCCAATGTAAGGCTGAATAGTCCCCTCAATCATTTAATGATAGGGACACAGTTTGTCAATTCAGATCAGAGATCTCACTAAAAGATTGTAGGGTTTCTTTTTCAGCTGGCATATATAACAAAAAACTTCCTGTCAACATTTTTTCCCATCCTTCCAGGCTTGCTAAACAACAAATACCAAATGATTTCACAGCATGGAGCAGTGATTTAGATATAGTGATTCTGAGAGAGATCTGGGCAACAGTGTTGTCTGCGTTACATAAATCTTCACTTTGAAACATGTATATCCAGAAGTAATATTTCATTACCCACAGATTAAATTTCCTTCCTAAAATTGTCAAAAAGATACAGGTATACCACGAAAATGCTTTAAACGCCTAAAGTCACAGTTTTATTATGCTCTATAGGGGCCCATTTAATCATCACTTCTGGATTCTGTTCCATGATATGTTTTATGACTTGACACTCCAAAGTTTTTATGTCTTCTTTATGTTTGCTAGGCATAATGTATCAATAAAGTTGGTAATAAATTGTTATTTTTATTAATAGCTGAGAAGCAGATATAGAATTTGTGGATTTAAAGCATAAAAGCAACCCTAGAAAACTGGAAACAAGTGCTGATTAGTGAAGAAGATGGGTGCAATTCACTATCTGGGTTCCTGACTGGAAGCCTGCCTGGAGAAAGTGTACAAATCACAAACCTCACATCTCCACCATACTGCTGAGATGACTGGAGCTGGCTACTGCAGCCCATAAGGTGGGCAGGTGTGGTTGTGAGGGAGGCCTGGTAAAAGAGTAGCTGGAGTTGCACTGGGGGCTGAGGACATGATAATACTCTAGCTATTTACATTAGACTTGTCAGAAGGCAAAGATTAGTGAAAGCTTGCTGTGTCTTCAGGGGATTGTTCTCCCATTGGGGCACCTTTTGGTGTGTTAATCACATAAACCTGACACAAACGTGGGAGAATCTATCTAAGGTACTGTAGTATCTGAATGTATCATAATGTTTAATGTATACTTATAACACCATCTTAAGATAAAAAGCGACAAAGACTCCTGTGGCACCTATAGACTAACAGACATATTGGAGTATAAGCTTTCATGAGTGAATACCCGCTTCATCAGGTGAATGGCTTGTACAGACCCAGACTAACACGGCTACCCCTCTGATACTTGACACTTTTTAAGATAGTATCCCAATTTACAGTTGGGGGACTGAGGCAGAGCGAGACTAAGTACCTTGTCTGAGGTCAGACAAGAAGTCAGTGGCAAAGCAGGGAATTGAATCTAGGTCTTCTGAGTGCTAAGCCAGTGGCTTCACATGGATAGCCTTCCTGTCCCTTTAGATCCAATTGCATGACAGCAAGACATCAAGTTCAGTGGCTTTTTCTGGAATGGCAGTTATGGTCTAATGCTGGGATTAACCCACAAACATGTAGAGTATCTCTCTCTTTCTCGCTCTCTCTCTTTTAGATTTAGGTCTAGATTGAGCCATTAGGTTTCTCTCTCATTAAATTACAGCGCATGGCTGTGCTGTCTGAGAAGGAGTACTGGGAAGGAAATGTGACTCTGCGTGCCACAGTAATAACTACAAACTACATAGTCATAGCTCCATAATAAATGAGTATAGAAATTTTGGAAAGGGTGGGTTTCTGTAAATGCAAGAACAGTGATGCCCTAAAATATACTGGATAGTTTTAGTGCTAAAGAATACGTTATTATGGTATTAATCTCAAGATTTGCTCTTTAAAGTTTTAGTATAATTTCAATTTTAAGTGCCAATAGTTGTGATTTAGCTGCTAAAACAAAACTGGAATTAAGCTTTTCTTTAAACAAGACAATCCTTTGGTTACTTGATGTCCTTATAACTTCTTTGTCGCTTCACTCTCTCTATATCTGATGTATATATCTTAATTATGTCTCATGTCCTTTCCCTACTTCTGTAGGAAACGCTAAAGGAACAATATTTTGTCTGTCTCACACTTATTGAAAAACGGGGAGCCATAAAAGAAGCAGAGTAGATCCCACCTACCCTTCTTTATTACATATTAAGTCCACTGCTCTCAATCCTGGCGTCACTTAACAATCCAAAATCACCTAGTAGTCCTTCAGTTGAATAATTTGATTGCTATTTAAAAAGTCAAAATTTAACCACAGTTTCCCCAGTTTTCTCAGTGGAACAACACATGGCCGACCTTGTTCCTTCCCTGGTCTGCCATCCCTTATGAGGACAGGGAATTTATTTACATCCTTGTCCCCCTTAAAGAGCCAGCATGTCCTGTTACAATCTGTTATGCTTTTTTTTTTTTAAATCAGCACTCAAGGGGTTACCTAGGTACCACTGCGTGTAGAATTTGGCCCAAAGTGCACCCATTTTACAATAATTAATTTAAAAAAAATAATTCTACTTTACATGTGCAAGGAGCTCCACAAACATTGCCTAGTTGTGTGGTCCCCTCAAATATTTAAGAAAAACAAATGTGCAAGCTAGGACTTTCTTACACTTTTTCAAAGTGCCCTACTGTAGTTGGGCTGAATCCTTCTTTCACACAAGAAGCAATAAAGGAAATGAAACAAAGTCCTCTCTGCAAATTTACACATTTGGTGGCAATTCTGACATGTTGGTTGTCAAATGAAAATACCAGCAGATAAGTATATAGTAATCTTAGAGCTTTCCGGCAAATAAAGTCTGCAGTGTGCTGAATGTTATCAAACCCTAGCAGTTGCTTGGCTGGCACATCAGAGGGCTAAGGGAAAGTGCTGCAATATTTGAGTCAAACAGCTTGAATTTTCCACTTTAAATCTGTGCAAGCTGCAGGTTAGAAATTTTTTTTTGTTGCCCTGAAGATGAGAAAATAGTAATCTTAAATTTTATGTAGCACTTTACAGCCAAAAAGATCCTAAAATGCCATATAAACTGATATACAGGGATGTCTTCCTCCTTTCCTGAACGGCATCCATCATTGGGGTGAAATGCAGCAGCTATTCAAAAGTGCACACAACAGTTTAGGACAAGAATTGAAGAATATTACTGCATCCAATTGAAACTGCAGGGGAAATTTAGAGAGGAAAATTATAATTAGCTGAGCTGAAATTTGGGCATGATATTAGGATTAAGACTAGTATGTAAAAATATTTTCTACGGTTTTTAAAAAATCACTATTGTTTCTTTTCATTAAAAAAAACAAAACAAAATAAACACAGTTTTGGTGTTCTGGCTTTTAGTTTTTAGTTTTTCAACAACTATCCCACCCAATTTTGTGAATTTAAATGAGTGTTACTCATATTCTGGGTCAGGAGAATAGGATGTCAGATGTTCAAGGTCCAGCACTGCTATTTTCCATTGCAGGTCATTTATGCTTTAAAACAGGGATCCGCAACCTTCGGCATGTGGCCCACAAGGAACAGATCTATAACAAGGGTCACTTTTGTAAAATTACTTCTCAGAGTAGAATTACACTTTAAAGCTGACCCTAGTTAACTTCACGGTGGATTTTTGGAATTAAACATCATACTTTACACTCCAGGAGCACTACCAATGAACACTTTTCAGCTATTCTGATGTTACCAAATATTATTCATTGAAAAGAGGTACAATAATTAACCTAGACATGAAAAAAACAGAAAAAGAGGAAATAATATTTCAGTTCTATTTACATATTTATTTAATGGGCCATATCATGGTGGGAGACAAAATATGTTTTGAAAATGTTGGTCAAATTCATCCCTGTTCTAACTCCATTGAACTAATTTCTTCTTAAAAATATGGAAAGAACAGATTAAAAGAAAATTAAGAACACTAAGGCCCCAATTCAGCAAAGCACTTCTAAAGTATCTGCTTATGTCCCATTGATTTCATACTTAAGTGCATTGCTGGAATGGGTCCTAAAGGAAGCAATGAACAGGAAAGCAGTCAGGATTCATAATTTTGGCCTGAGAAGGAAGGAGACGCTAGGTCTCTCTATTTTTTTATTTAATTGCAATTCAATCAATGGGTGATTCTCAGTAAGACACCAGTGCTAAAGACCCTTCAGCAGTCAGAAAAGTCTCAGACTCAGATTTCAGTTCTGCCATCAAAATGATTTGTTTTTGTCCCTATGCCTGAATAAATAAAAGAATATTTTGTGTTTGTAAATACTGAGGGACTTGTAATGCTGTCCAAATTATAATTTCATCTACCAATTTACATATATTTCCACAGCAGAAACAAATATGTTTAGTTTTGTTTAGGGGTTTTCTGATGAAGAATATTCTGGTTTATTTCACTGAATGGCTAAGGATGTGGGAACATCTTTCTTTTTAAAATCCTGTAAAATCAGGGTTCCCAAATATTTACATAGTGTGAATATTTACCTTAGTAATGAAGCCATTGTATAGACTGATTCCTTTCCCACCATTGCCACTACCTACTGTAAAACCTGTCACTTTGCAGAGACCTCCAGAGTCAAGATCGTTTCTTTTCACCACTACATTTAACATCAGTTCCTCGACATTCTCATAATGTCCCTCGCCCACAGACAAATGACAAACCCTGGAAGAAGATTCAGTTTTCCATACCCAATAAAAATACATTCTTAATTTCTCCTCCACAGTCAGGGTCAGTGAACAAGCGTTGGCAGCAAAGCATCACCCCAATTGACAAGGCCTCTGTAACAAAGTGGCATTGGGCCTTTAAGAGGGAGCAGCACCGATGCACCTATGCCTCATCCCAATTGGGCTAAAAGAAAAAGCACCTGGGGTCTGAAGGAGGGGAAGCCTGGGTGAATTGGCCTGGAGAGTCAGTCAGGAAAGGAGTAAAGAGAGCAGATAGAAGGCTCTCACTGCCAGTTCTTTGGGAACAGGCAGACATGGAAGAAGCAGGGAGTTCCTTGGGAGAGACTGCTAGAGTGCCCTGGGAAGGGAGGCACTGGGAACATGTTGGGGACAGGGTGGGGAGGACAGTGACCAGAGCATGGAGGAGTCCTGCTGGAAGGCCTGAAGTGGAAGGACAAAGAGGTAAAGGGGAAAAAATCCCTGGAAGCTGTAGCCCAGGGTTCACTGAGGAACTGTTTTGTTGTGTTTGTCCATGTTTAAAGAAAATGAACTACCTGGAAAAGGGTCTCAGTGTGGCAGTGGGCCCTTCCTGAGCTGGGGAGACGGTCAGCTTGTTACAGGCCCCTTGCTAAGATTTCAGTTAGGGCGACCAAGAATTCAATGAGTACAGAGCATGAACTGCCATCTCACTTTGCAAGAGTTACTTTAGGGCAATATAGATAAGTTAGTGTTACTACAGCTTGTGCTGTACCTGTCCTCTGGATAAAATTAATGAATACAAGTGTGAGAGTCAGGGTTCCAAGGGGAGAACAGGGGTGTTGAACCCTGAAGAATAAGCAGTTGAATCAACTGATAATATCCACTGTTATTGTGCTATAAAGATGTCTCCTGAGGTCTCTTATGAAAGCTTATAATGTTCTAAACTTAATGGTCATTATGGGATAAGTATACAGCCTGTGGTTATGAATGTATGTTGTAGGGTATATAGAAAAATGCTCATAATTTGTGGTGCAATAGGGCTGGGAGGGGCTATGTCCCCAACCAGATGAGAGTAGCTCCAAGTACCTAGTCTTGTGCAAGCCAGGAAAAGACAAATGATAGGCCATTAGAGTTAGTGGGAAGACATTGATACATTCCGTTAGAATCCTCAACTCTGAATACTCATGAGTCACCACGCTAGGAGAGAGGGGAAAAAGAAAAAATGAAAAAGTCCTTAACAAAGCTTGAAACTAAGGTCTTCATCCAGAAACTGAGGGACAGTCACTTGGTGAGTGCTATCTGGGAAATGCTGCATCCTCCCTATAGCTAGGTGGTATTCTAGGAAATTGTTCAAAGGCAGTAGGTAACTTGTATTAGAAAAGCGATTTTGTCTAATATAGAATTGTAAAGTCTGAGGTTGCATTTTTATGTTCATTTACTGTGTAACCTGTATATGTGGTCTCTCTCTTACTATTTCATCTTTGAATCTGTGGCTTTTCTATTAAATAACCTTCTGTTTATTTTATTTTTATTTCAAGTGGGACTCTGTTGTGCAAACTGTGTGGAGTGTGTGTGCCCAAGCAAGCTGTGTCTGGAGACTGGTTTCACACCTTCGGGGGTGACTAACCTGAGAGGAAAAGTCCAAGTGTCTGGTAGTTAAGATCTCGGGGAGGACTGGTTTGGGGCGACTCAGGACAGGAAAGGCTGTTGATGTCACCCTGTAAGGAGTAAGTAGGATGGTGGAAGCTAGGATGAGACCCTGCACTTGTGGGCAGGCTACTGGTGTCAGGGGTCTGAACGAAAGCTGCACAGCATAAAGGCACCCGAGGTTGCATGGCAAGTGGTGATGGAACCTTTTATTGGTCTGGGTGATACCCAAAACATCACAAGAAGACTTTAATTTCCAGGCCTGTCAATCTGGAACATTTTAGAGACACTTAATTAAAAATAGTAATACATTACTAAATACTATCAGTGTTTGCCCTGGAAGAAGAACATATTCTTTGGGAGGATGAATAATGTCTTATGAAAACATGAGCCAAGAAGCTGCAGAATATCAAAACTTAAAATTGGTTCAATAATTTTAATAAAAGGAACAGTTATACACTCTAGGGGGAAAATGCCTTCTGGTTAATGTAGATAATTTCCTCATGAGCTGGTATTGACATCAGTTCTGTTATTACAGTATACACAATGTATGCATTTTTATCAGACTTTGTTCTAATATATCTAATATTTGGGAGAAATAATTTACTGTATCAGCAGGACATGTTGCCCTAGGATGTACAGTACTTCAAAAAATTAACTGAATTGGACCCAACTGTGAATAGGATCAGGTCATTTAAGCAATAAATCTAATTTCCATTACAAAATGTACTATGTGTGAGGGAAAAAAAGTCTGTTTAAATGGCTTCACTGTCAGCCATGTAATGGCTAAACGCCAAAAAAAAATTCCTTTCTGATATCTCAGTGCCGTCTGGAACTCCAGCAATACTAACTAGTCTGAAAAACCAGCTGTGTGAAAAGCAGATTATAGTATATATCATAACTATGGCCTCCATTGTTGATACTTAGTCTAAATGATATCTACCAGTAAAATACCATTGGACTAAAAAACGACTTTCCCACTGATTAATAGTGGTTTATAAGCTGATAACAGGTGGCCTTTTTTCCCTGCCAAATTCTGCACCTCTGCAAATCAGCTTCTCTAAACTTCCAGTCAATTTTTGCAAGAATCTAAGTGCCAGTGGTGTGAAAATTGGAAGCAGCTCAAAACAAATTGGCAGAGAGAAAAAGGGTTTTGAAAACAAAATGTTTATTTCCTCTAAAATCCTATCTCTTAACTCTTTTGTAATACCGATAAGTACATGCTGAAAATGGGAAGTTTAAATAATGACCTATTATTAATAAATTTTATCTGTTGCTACAGAAGATTATAATTTCAAAGAGCTGAAATCCATTTAATTTCACTGTCCAGTGTTATTCATTCTTTGTAAGAAAGGGAAAAGGACTCTGATGTCTTACAGAAGTCTTATTTTAAATATTTAAATACATATTGGTTTACTCCTTATTATTAAAAAGTTAAGCAGCTACCTTTTCCTCGATACACTGAAAGGTGAAATGACGTTTAATTCTAAAGCAATAGCTGGGTTCAGATTGCTGTCACACTGTGATATATAAATTATTTTTGCATTTTTCTCTCTCTAGCTTTTGGGAGCAACTCCTGCCCTGCAGCTGATGTGCCTGGAATGTGCTTAAACAGAGTGGAACCAAGGTTGGTTTTGCTGTCCAGCCTGGGACGGATTCAGGAAGAGAGCATGGGGCATGCAAATCCCACGTGTACTTCTGAGTGCAGTTTTGCAAACTTTCCCTGCACCCCAATGCACAGATGGCTTGGGGAGAGGCCAGAGAGGGAACGGCATGGAGGGGAATGGGAGTCATGACTGGTGACTCTGTTACCTGCTTGGTACACTTGCCATTTTCACTGTGTGGAGGGGGAGTGAGAGGTAGGATGGCATAGCGATAATAAGGGCCACCATAGCCTTGAAGCTATGGCAGATTCTGTCCCCAGGCAGAACTTACCCCCACACTGCCTGGCTACTCAGGCTTGACATTGAGAATAGGATTTAGCCCTCGGAGGATGATGTACTTTCTTATTTCCCTCTTGCTCAGTATTCATTGGGGTTTGCTATGATGGCTGAAATAACTGAGTATCCCTTTATATTATTTGGCCCCAGCAAAAGACTTCATGTTGATTGCATGCCAGAGAGAACTTTATTTTTTAACTTTTTTTCTCTATACAGTGGCAGCATCCTTATGCAAGAGGTTAAATTATTTAAACTAACGGGCTCTGCCTAAAAGTCATTCCACTGTCAAAACACCCATTGGCTTGAAAAGCCCTCAAATGTTTAGTTAGTCACTTTTTCTTTTTCTCCAAGCATTTGACATTTTAGCTTTTTATTTAGCTATTCTTCAGACCTTCAGCTTATCAGGAGCTACTAACCTTTAAGAGTTCTATAAATATCAATCATTTTATCTTTGCTCAGGAAAAAGCAAAAAAGTACTGCCCTTTTTATCATGTTACTGTTCAGTTACATGTGAAAAGAGAAATATATGAAAAATTTCCAAAATGTCAAGCATCAGTTAACCCCGCCCTCCTCCCGCCCTGGTTCATTAGTGTCTTAAAAATTGTAAAACTGTATGTAAATCTGCACCATAAATCTGATACCCAAACAGATATTACTACATAACATTGACTGGTTGAGCAAAACTCACTTTTGATCTATCAATAATGTGATCTCTAAAATACCTACATTTCCTATTGATTGTTCCCTCCAATACCCCTCTACAGGATATGTTTATCAGGATTGCCTACACTGTTTTTTCCTCTAGACACAGTAGGCTGATGATAGGAAAGCAGAATAATGGCTGATTCAGTTGGTTGTGGATCTCCACAATCTAGGAAAATCCTCAGGAACCAGTGTAGTCAGCTCTACATCATCCCTTCCTGGTCCTGGTGTAGGGGTGTGTTTTGGTTGTGTGTGGTGGGGGAAAAGGACATGGCCCAAATACCTCTGAATTCTAGCAATCTACAACTTTGAAATGGTCCCTAGCAGGATGTTGAAGTTGGGCATCATTTAAAGCAGCATTTAATTGTACTGGGGTCAGAGCAGTCCCCAGCCAGTCATGGGATCAAGGAAGGGAAAAGGAGTCTTACAGCTACTTACCTCCTGCTGAGCTAAAGTTCTGGCTCAATAAAATTCAATATTTTGTCCTGTAAAAATGAAAATGACCTAGTAAGGACAAAATTAATTTGAGCTAGGGCAAAAACAAGCTTCAAAGTGGTTTCCAAAGACACCAAGCCTGTCTGAGAGGACTTAACTCTTATTAATGCTGTTCTTGTGGGAATAAATATATCTTCTGCAACTACAGTCTATGGCTCAGATTTTTATTGACATCAACATAATCTGGGAACAAGAACTCCAGGGTTCTATAGCTTGATATTTTTAATTTGGTTAACCAATAGTGAATTGAATGGTCATGAAAGTAGATAAAATGAAATTGCCATGACTAAAATAAGTCATGCAAGTTCTTGGAAATCACAGCATTTTGACGCTAAGATAGCAATTTTCTTTTCCTCCCATTAAAGCCCACATAGTGACAGCTGATTAACATGTTTTTTACCCTAGAAAACACATTCTGGAAATCTCAGTCTACAGTGCCAAGTTCGTAACTTGAGCAATGGTTCACTTCTCAGTTTGCATTTTAGAAATTGGTAACTGGGTCAGATGCTAAGCTGCTGTAAATTGGCCTACTGCTAGTGATGACAATGGAACTATGCTGATTTACACCAGCAGAGGATGTGGCCCATTCTTCTTTTATTTTCTAACTCTTTTTATTACATTTTATTGCATGTAAATTTATGTTTAGGAGATTTTCTATTAGGGTTTACATTCAGTGATAAATGTAATTTAACTATTAGAGTTGACAGAATTATAGTTATGATTATAATATCATAATACGCTATTTGGATATCCAGCACTATAGAACCAGATTGTGTCCAGATTCTGCATTGCTAAGTAAGTGTGGGAGAGGATGTAAAGAGCCTTTCCTTACTCCTACCTGCCTGTTAAAGAGGTTGAGCACAATGGACATTCTTGCTGTCAAGAATTGCAAAGTTACTCTGAGGAACCAGTTGTATAGCTGACAGGAGTCTCTCTAAATGTCTGGGCCCCTCATAGCAGTAGAAAGTTCTTAGCATTTTGCAGGATCAAATGCACTATGCACCCTGTGAAGGGGAAGACTGCTCTTCCATAGACTTTGCAGAACCCCACTACACCAAGCTTGACTATTTCTGGTTGAGACAAAATGGGCGAGGTAATATCTTTGGTGAGAGAGACAAGCTTTCAAGCTAACACAGAGCTCTTTTTCTGGTCCTGGATTAAATATGAAAACCAAAAATTGAGAAATTCTCCCCCTCCAAAAAAGCACATGGGTAGCTGCTCCAGAGTCAGAGACCCTGGAAACCTGGGGTCCCCAGCTGCCTGCCAAGGAGCTGGGTAGGTGAGCTGGCAGAAAACCAATCAGACAATCTTGGCAAAACATACTGATTTTTGTCAGAATTTGCCTATTGCCCGAAAACATTGTTTCATTGGAACTTTTATGACCAGCTCTAGTTTTGACACCTGGATAGGGGACAGTTGGGACTTTTGGTAGTTGCAGAAGTTGGAAGGTGGTTGGGGTTTTGGCACCTAGCAGACAGCTGAGAGTTTTACCAGTGGAGAGGAAATATATACTCACTCTCCTTCCCTGTAGGACAGTATTCAAGATGACTTAACATTTTTGAGAAGCTTGAACTCTTACTTTCCCCAGCTGCTTCTTACTCTAATATCAGCCACTGCTTTCAACAGTAATGGAAAAGCATATAAACTAGATGCTTCTGCTAAAAGGATCAGCTGTGAAATTAACAGTGTTGACATTTATACTGTCATTCATTTTTATAACCTTAGTGTAGTTTTTAACCAATATTTTTTAGCTTTGTTACATAGTTCTGTTTTAAGAGCCCTTTTTGGTCTCCAGGATTCATCCAATCTGTCTGAGCTGAGCATAACCTAGACAACAAAACAGTACTATTCCTAATACACTGTAGCATTTGTTTCCTATCAATAACTTAAGCACTGCATTGCTGATTGAAAGGGTGGTATAGCTGTTCTCACATCTGAAGTTCAGATTGAATATGACAGACTGCACAGTTCAATACACAGCTTCTAGTGACTATTGTTATAGGAGAGACTCACCATTAATCTACACAGTAAATAACCTCACACAGACTTTGGCATGTCTCCATAGCTGTGCCTTAACGGTAGGTTTAACGCCAGCAGTTCCCTATCTGTTTGAAGATTGCTTTTTAAAAATGATGTGCCAGCTTTGGTGCCCAAGAATCTGACACAGAAAGGAAATAGGAAATTATTGATTTCAGAATCCTCGTTTTCACTATAAATGGGTCTGAACCACAACATTAGGATATTAGTTTGGGTCTGATTTTTGAACCCCTCAGACATCTGCTTGTGGAGTCTATGAACCTTTGACGTAATTAATTTTATATTCTTTTAATTATATTTAGTGTAAGAATATTTTAACCCTGATTAGCATTATGTTAGACATACTGAATTGCCTGCCTGTGAGCTTTGTGTGGGTAAAATTCTTATTTTGCTTTAATGTAAGCTTTGCCTGAGCTGATGTAACCTGCTGGCCAGGATACCTTAGGCTTCCTTCTCTGTCAAATTATAGATTATAGCTGGACTGAATATCCCTTCAAACATTCAAGATATCTAGTATTCTGCATCCTTAAAGCAGAAACTAAATTATGTCAGAGTTTCCTCACTTTGAGTGATATAGCTAGGCCCAGGAGGTGGAGATACAGTGAGTGAAACTGATTAAAGTGACAAAGAGTCCTGTGGCACCTTATAGACTAACAGAAGTATTGGAGCATTTTGTTGCCAATATTTTCTCCTCTAGTAATATACATATACTGCTGAGACACGGTGTTCAGGGACTAGGTTGGATGAGATACGAGAATGATGCTGTGCTCAAGCTAATAACTTGGATTAAGAAATGGGAGTTTAAATCAATGAACTTTTTATAGGGCTTTTTATTTTTTATTTAAGCATCATCTACACAAAAATACTGTGGATTTTAAAACATAAAAGGCAGAAAAACAATTCATGCTGGAAGATGGAAGAAATGCACGTCATGTATAGCATTAATTTAACACTCTGGTGAATGTGAGACTTTTGTCTCATTGCTCTTATCTTGAAACCAACCACCTCACAGAAAGAGCAGAGAATATCAAAGAATTTGGTACCACTCTGATTCTGCATAATGTGTTTTTCTTCTTCTGTGGTTTGCATTTGTGCCGTGTGCCTTGGCCTTTTATGTCCTGCTTTATTGATATTTTTGGAGAAGTATGACAAAAAGTGGGACAGCTATTCTCTTGAAAAGATGCTTTTTAAAATGGACATTCTCTTGCAATGGCACTCAAAGTTCACTTTTTTTTTGAAGATATTAATCAGGAGGGGGCTATGAATAGCAGAAGTAGATCAGCACCACTATTACATATGGGTAATAAAGGTAATAATAAGGTAATAATAAGGGTCCATATGCACAGTTTTGATTAGAACTTTCCAAAGTGTGGGAAGAATATACAAAGCTTAACCAAACAGCTTTCCAGCCTCTTGTGCTGTTTTTGTGCCAGTGATAAGCAGGGAGCCTGAGGTCAGCCTTGAGATGCTTGTTTATCTCTTTTAACCTGTGTGGCTAGTCAAATATTTGAGGTTTATTAGGTTGTTGCAGTTAGAAGGAGAAATTGGTGATAGTCATGTATTTTGATGATGCAGTTTTATTTATAAAGAACATACAAAATCCTGTGTCTCAAAACATAGATGGAATCAAATAACAAGAAACAGCTTCTTTTGCTCAAAGCCCCAGCTTGCATCCATTACCAGTGCTTAATTTGTAATGAAAGAGGTGCTGGGGCTCAAGTAATTAGGTGCCGAGGCTTAAGCCATTTTTTTTACTTTCATAACTGACATGGCAAGCCCAGAGATGCTGAGGCTATGAACTGCCAAGCCCAGAGGTGCCAGGGCTTAGCAAGTCCTGGCACAAATTAAGCACTGCTCATTACCCAGAAACAACTCTCCAGTTTTCTTTCAGGATAACGTGCTGTGTTTTCAGCTGCTTCTTAGGCCATGTCTACACGTACTGGTAGATAGGCACTGCTGCAATCAGTGCAGCGGTGTCGATTATGCTAAGTCGATTGCAGAGCACTCTCCTGGTACTTGAGCTCCCCAAGAAGAGTAAGGTAGGTCAGCAGGAGAGTGTCTCCTGTCTACACAGCACAGTGTAGACACCGCAGTAAATCAACCTAAGCTACGTCGATTTTAGTCAAGTTATTTACATAGCTGGAGTAGCATAATGTAGGTCAACTTATTGGGGTAGTGTAGACCAGCCCTTAGACTACTTATGTGTTTCTCTGGTTCTGTGTTCTGCCTTCTCTCACACACCTAAACAATATGCAGCAAAGCCCCACCACCCAATCAATCCAAAATGCTTGGGTGGGCTCACGTACCCCTTTTTTCTTAGATGGAGCTTGTGATTATCTTATCCTGACAATTATGTTAATTGAAAGGTGCATTCACACCCAAACTAAATGAGGCTTGTGCAGGCAACACTACTTCTTAGTAGAATGCATACAGAAGCCATGGGGCCTGATTTTTCTCTAACTTGCACTGGTAAAAGTCAGAATTAACTTCTCCCAAATCAATGAATTATACAGATGTTCAGCCATTGTAAATGAGATTAGAATTAGACCCATAACTCTTTCAAGATCAGGTTCAATTTGAGCATTGGAATCATTCTTATTTTATCCAAACATAGTCACCTATCCCTACCAGGCACCTGAACTCTGGCTCTTATTTTTATTGAATCAAAATAGGCCCAATTGTTCTCCTACTGAGAATGGTAGTTTTTCTATTGGCTCCAATAAATGCAAGATCTGCCAAAACTCTAGTAGGCCTTCTGGAGTGCCTAAAATATATTTTTAAAAAATCAGAAAATCTTCTGGGTTGCTTCTGAAAGCCATATTTCAACAACAAGCCTCAGCATGAAGTTGCATGACTAAAAAAGATCCCAGCGACTTTTCTGTTCCATTCTTACCTGGACAGAGAGTCAGATACTTTTTCAAACAACCTTGGAAGATTTGTTATCTGGAGTGTATTATAAAATTGAAGCTGTTTCTCTCATTATACTTTTAGTTGGAATCATTGGAATCACTAGAGGCTAAGGATTAGCAATATCTTATTTAATTATGATGATATGCCCTGTGTGACAGGGTGATAGCAGCAGCACCCTGATGATTGACATTGCTGCAGCCTGGAGAAGGCTGCAGGCACAGCCGAGGGCAAATATATACTTTCTGTTGGAGGATTGTGAGCACCTGGGTGACAATCACTGGGCTAACAAGGTAATTGGGGAGAATATAAGAAGAGGAAACAGGAAACAGGAGGGTAGATCAAGAAGGAACTTAGAAAGTAGCTTGGGCTGGGGAGTCAGGGTTGCTGGTACGCTTACCTTTGCTGTAAGCCTGTATTGCACAGTATTACTATGTAGGATGGAGATAAATATACAAGATAAAAAGCCCAGTTTGTGTTTGTGACTGTGAAACTATCTGAACAGGACAGGCAATTAGGTTTTCTGGGTAGCAATGGTGGTGCCCTGTGATATCCTGAAATATAGTCCTGATATATAGGACTTTCACGTGAAAACCTAAATAATGGTACTTCTATATTCTGTTACCAAATGCCAATTTGAACACAACTGATTTGGCTTTTCCACTTCCTTCTTGTACAGTGAGTTTATGGAGGAAGAATATATTGGTTTTTGCCTATAGGGAAGATCCCTAATGGCAGAATGTCGTGGAGAGGGAGTAGAGCTTTTTCAGGACCCAAGCATATTCTTGTAAACTTACTCAAACGCTGTGTAAAAAATCATATTGGGCCCTGGGACTTTCATAATGACTGTGGTTAGCTGAAGGCCATTGAACACCTCTACAAAATAAAATGTTACATTATTGCTTTCAGCATAGGATCATTTAGATTTACATTAATTTTTAGCATTTTATTATGATTTTGGAAAGAATGAGACATGAAATGTAAAGGCATTTAGTGTCTTTATGGTGAGAATCATGAAGATTTTTCTCCTCTAAAATTTTTATGAAGTACTTCACAAATAAACAATAAAACAAAAATCACTGTCTGATTCCATACCTGAATACTTTTACAAAATTTAGACTTTAAGGAAGGTTGAGTCCTGAATGAATCTTTATGGCTGAATTATGATCTCCTTGAAGAAAACCCAGAGTTTAGCAAAATTTCCAGTTAACTTGCAATATAGGATTTCCTCCCCTCAATAATTCACAAGAGACGGCCTTTGTAAAATCGCAGTTGGTTGGAATGGTGACTCGGATTTTATGCCCCAGGGAAGTGGGCAATTGATCAATACACTTTAGGTTCAGTACCTGAATTCCTGGGCTTTCATCCAACCTATGGATGCTTTGAATTCTTCTGTACAGCATCTTGCTGGGTAACAGACAGAACAGAATGCACCTTCATTATATGTAAATGAGATAAACTTGTTTATTCATTTAATGGAAGAGGAGAAGGAATAGGATTTAGAAAAGAGAACAGTGAGCCGATTATTTGAATGAGATCTCACTGGTGTTGAAGAATAGAGCTACATGCGAAAATCAAACAATGGAAGAAAAGGCTTATACACTCTTTATGCACTATTTATGACAGAGTTGTTGCCAACATTTTAATATTTACTTCTTGGAAACACTGAAAGCTCCTCTCCCCAACAGTCATATTTAAGAGTCTTGTTTTTCATTCAGTTTTCAATGACACTTGTTTAATACTCACAGATCAACAATATGGATGTGAACAGGTCATCTCCTCTATAACACATGTGAACATGTAGATTCATTACATGCTGAATAATAAGACTCAGCTTTTGAAGGTGAACTTTGTTTATGCTGGGAATCCAACTCCTTTTCTTTAGTAGTATCTTGCAAACCAAGCCCTCCTCAGGGTACCTACAGGCCCGAGTCTTGCAGCACCAGTGGATCTGCTGAACACTCCAGCACCAACAAGAGATCACTTCTTCTGCCCTCACCCTATTCTTAAAGGGGCAGCTCCCATTTCTCTTATTATAGAATTGATATCACTATTAACAAAAAATAAAACAAAGCAAAAAAAATACTCAAAATTGTTACTAACTATAAACAATATGAATTAAACAGTTATAGAATAATCTGCTCTCAGGAAAAATTTCTTCCTAGCCTGCAACAGCTGAAGGCTGGTTTATGCATGAGGGTTTTTATACCTCCCCATAATTTAATGTTTTTGAAATATTAACTCTGGATGTTCTTATCTGCAAAAATGCACCAGTTTTTTAAATTCTTTTATGACCTCATACCCACTTTACCCAGGTATAAATGACTACGCTAAGTGTACAGCAATGGAGAATGAAGCCATATATTACTAAAAGTCCTGTGAAACTAATTACATGAGTAATTGAGACCGCCAACCAGGGAAATAACCCACTTCTTTCCCTGATGAACCAAGGGACGCACCCCACCCATGTACTTATTTGCTACATCAATACTGACTTGGACTCCTTATACAGTCCATGGGTGGCGTACCCGAGCCCACTTATCCACTGACACTTTAAAAACTCTTGCACCCCAATCTGAGTCTATGCCGATTATATGATATTTATGTATCTCTTCACCCTTGCAACCGATACCTGTAATCCCTCATAACTGAAGCCTGACCCCAGATATACAGTACCTTCCCTCTTAACTTGTGTATATTTAGTTTTAAACATTAACTTTAATAAAATTTTTACATCTGTTTCTGCCCCAAGGAATTCTACACCTTAGCTCTTTGGTGAAATTGTTGTGAAGGTGTGAAATAACTTCTCTTGCAGAAAGCTATATCTATATCAAGTGTATATCTATAACGTGCCCATCACAAACTCAGTCTCCTTCCCAGAACTATGTCTTGGTAACTACTTGGTTCGCACTAACTCTTCATACTTAAAGTTTGTCCTCTCATAGCAACTTTTCCCCAGCATTCCTTTCTGGTAATGACACTTTAAATTTGGCAAAATCAAACAGCTGCAGCCCTAAAGTATCCATTTTTCATGGCATTCTTGCTGACTGCCTTTTCTCTTTCTAGCTAGTAAATACGTACTTGTTAAGTTTTCTGCTAGTTTCCCTTTTTTATTGCTAAGGAAGTTACTCAGCCTTAAACTTAATTAGCTCTACTACTTAAAGCATTTTCCTTTTGGGTCCCAAAAGATCTGAGTTCTTCTAAAGTGATTGTAAAAAGTCTATTGTTGGATTCTATATTTATTTTCTCCCTAACTCTCATTTCAAAATCATTCAGTTTATTAATACACATGTATAGTATGGTAGCACCCATTGGCTCCAAGTGAATTCCTAAGTATTATTTTTATGTTTAAAAATTTCAGTCATCCAGTTAGGGAATAGAAACAATCTAATGGAACTCAGGTGTCCAATCATGCATTATAAATAATGAACAGCAATCAGTTGATCAGCTTGTGAGCAACCCAGAGGCTGAAATTTGACAAAGACTTGTGAAAAACAACTCCATTTACAGAAATGAATGAATGGTGCCCAGAGAAGAAGGGTTAAGTTTGTCAGATAACTTATTCACAGCTAATATTTAATCATCTCTACATGTGCAGAAGAATGCAGCTCATCCTTTTATAGTTGTATTAGTTCTGCAGTTAATGGTAGCACTGTCAGTAAAGTAAGCAAATTCATCTCAAAGATAGAAAGGAAGCGGACATGTTAAGAAGCCACCAATTTTACAGTTTCATGGTAGCTACCAGAATGGGTGTGTCTTCCAGCAGCAGTTTTGCACATTTACGATAGAATGCTCATTAAAGTGGGACTTTCATAGAGTAGGAAACTCGAAAGGAGAGATCATTTATACACAAATAAATGGATTTCGCTATTTTCCTCTGCTTCCTTTTTAATTTTTGAAAATGTTTCCAGGCTTTTCTGAATCACAGCCCAACACCACAGTCTGCTTGATACTCCAGTGGTCATAATTCTGTGTTTGACATCCCAGTCTCTTGCCATGGAAAAAATGTGATACTACCTGAATAGCAGACACTGGACTGAGAAGGACTACATCTTTATATAAAGGACAATTGTTAACTTGAAAAATCACATTCCCTGTATGAATATTTTTATTTATTTATTTATGAAGCTGTAGGTATCACCACAGATTGCTATACCTGTGCTTAGTCAGAGGCGGTGGAAAGGGGGTAAATCTGTTTATTTATTTGTAAATTTAACATCACTTTTTGTATGGTCAGTCACTAATTCCCCTGTGTAGTAAATCAGTTTCTTCCTTGCTGAAAGACCATTATAAATATCAGTAAGGAGCAAAAACACTTGTACATTTTTTTCAAAGGATTTTTTAAAAATCAGGCTATGTTATTTAAAGGTTGCTCTGTCCAAAACTGGATTATTTTTAAATCTGGTCAGCTAAAAAGAAAAATCAAACTGACAGTATCTATTTAAGCCAACAAAGTTTGTCAGTTAGTAAACACTATAAAAGATTATAAGGCAAAACAAGATTATGTCATGTATTTTTAGTATGATATATTTGATTTCCATTAGTATAAAAGCCCCTATTCACAGGCAGTGAATGAAATGAAAGGACATATTGTAAATGGAACAAGCACATAAACTGCACGTCATTGAACACAGATGCTCTTGAGAGCTATCATAGTTCTCTGTAATGTTTCATTTTTACAATGAAAAGTTCTGTTTGTGAACTTAGTGTTTGTGAAAGTTCTAGATTCATAACATAAGCCAGGAAAGATACACCATGGACAATGGTAGTATAGAGCTCCTGCACATTGCCCTGTCCAAGGGCCTCAATCCTCTTCTGGAATGTTCATTCATAGATGTGCGATAATAGTGCATTTGCTGTGCCACTTTGGTCCTTGGCCTTTTCTGCTGGGATGCTCAACAGCAGAGGAAATTTGTGCTAAATAGTGGTAGTTGTTATGCTGAGACTTGTCTGCTGGAATTGAACTCAGACCACTAACTCATTTCATATAGGACACCAAATGGCTGTGGTAATGACTTTCAATCACTACCATTCTAGTTTGTATTCATACCAATCATCTAGAGGCTCTGTATCACATACCCCTCAGCCATCTATTTTTAATCCACATTTTATTAAAAGGTGTATGCCACAAAACTTATACATTATTAATTTTACTGAAAAGTGATGGCTAATGTGAACTTAACTGCCTTTTGCAACACAGAGTATGAATCTTTCTCAGGTCAACTCCCAAAGTGTTACAATTCCTAGTAACTGGAGGTCGGACTGAAATGCAATCAGAATAAGAAAAAACATATTCATGTCAAGATAAACTGACTTTTCTGGAATAATCAGAAAGTGACTGAAGAGTTTTCAATATCATCTCTAGAATAGGGATAAAAAATGTTTTAAACTAGTTTCAAAAGCAAAATGTGGAAAAGAGAAACAAATTTGCCCGGTCAACAGGGATCTCTGCAAAACATTGAGATGCTGTCTCTCTAACACCTATGATCCATTTGTAAAAAGTTACCAGAAAACTACTGTAAATAAGAATTCTATAGACTAAAATTCTTTTCTGGTGGTAATTTACTTGGGTAGAGTTTCACAGTGAGGATCCCAAACTGTCTTTTGAGAGTAACCCTTTGGGTTCATCCTTTCCAGAGTCCCTTTTGGCAGGAAAATGGGTGCCACTATGGTTTTGTCTTACAGAATAATGTTAAAAATTAGCTGGATAACCAAAACTATGAATGATGCATTTTAAAATAGCCCACATATGGGACACCCTAGGTAAAAGAATAACATTTTTTCTTCAGACATGGTGCTCACTGATCACAGAATGACTTCCATCATTCATGCTATTGGGCAAGACAGCAGGCAAACCAAGGAGAGGAAGAAGGAGAGTCAACTACATTAGAAACATCACGAGATGGACCTGTTTAGACACCTGAGTGTTGACCACAACAGTCCAATAGGAGTGCATAAAGTTAAGCTAATACATAAATTTTTGGAAGATTGGTGCCAAAGTGTTGGAATTCATATATAGGAATGAGGGGGTCCACCTTAAGTGAATCTGGCTTCTTGTAATGATACAAGCTGGACTCTGCGGAATTACTGATATTTAGCCCAAGTGAGTATTGGCATCATTCCAACATTAACAAGACTGCACCATATATCTGTGGGTGTAACTCAGTATAGGTCCACTGAACCCAGTTTATATCAGCCACGGATCTAGCTCACTATATTCAGTGAAGCTGATACTGTAGCCCTAACATAGGCAAAGCTCCCAATGAATGCCAATATAGAAGAGACACGGGATTAGACCCAGATCACCTTGTACCATGGTTTGGTAATATTTTACTCTGTAGGACCATGTTCCATGTCACTGAAGTGTACTGTTAATATATGTGAAAAAATATCTATTAATTACCATTTCCTACAGGTTATTGGGGATTGATACTGTCAAGGAGTTCAAAGACTAATTGCCATGCACTGTACTAGGCAGTTTTAGATATTAGAATAAGGCTACAATATGTTAGAGAAATTACCAGATAGTTATTACTAATTAGTAGCAAAGTTATTTTAGAATGAATGGGCATAGTAAGAGTTACTTACTTAACAGATTGGATGTGAGGTTTAATTAATTTATTTCTAGATCTGCTGATGAAAGATGCTATAAAAGTGTAAAGTGCTTCTCCTGTTATTATTTATTATTACATTATTATTTTTTAATTTTGTTATTAGGCCTTGATTTTCAGTTCAATTGACTATAACATTGATAAGACACTCCTGAAAGTAAAGGTGTCAATTTTAGTTTAAACCAAAAAGCCCCACTCTGAAACCCTGAGATCTCCAGAGGCAGCTGAAAAGCCTGGGACATAGGCTTGCTGCCCTATGCAACAGACTGAAGCTATTTCCTGACTCGCCAACTCCTGTGAAGAGTAAAGGAACCATTTCCAGTCCCATTGCCAATGATGGGAAAGCGGGAACACTGCTCAATTGGGGACCCCCAGTAGTTCAATTTTAGAACAGCTTCTCGGGACATCTCACTCCACCCCTCCTTGCTTCTGATGAGTGTGAGGAGGACTGTGTGCAGTGGGCATCAATTCCTGTACCCCTTAGTGCCTGATTACCAAGCAGTGTTACATTTTGGGGGAAGGAGCTTGCCTACCTCCTCAGCTGCAGGATGAGTACAACAATTGTGGCTATTGTGTTGAGTGAGTAGTTTGAGAGTATAGAGAAATAAAATGATTCATTATGTGGAGGTGGAGGTAAAGATAACGTGTGGCAGCCACGCTCAGACTATGACTTCCCTGCACAAAAAATGTGCTTTTACTTTGAGATAGCTGTTTCAGGATAAAATCCTAGTGGTGACAAGGCACAGATAGCTTTTACATTGATGTAGCTAGTTGAGGTCAACATTATACTCCTCACTTGTGTTTACCTTGAATAGCTACATCGAGGTAAAACTACAGTGCCTTGTCTCCACAAGCATTTTCCATGGAGATAGTCATCTCCGTGTAAAAAACAAACAAACAACACAAAACACCCACACCCTTTTTTGTGTGTGTGCAGGGAAGAGATATCCTCAGAGCAGTAAATACACCTCTACCCCGTATAACACTGTCCTCGGGAGCCAAAAAATCTTACCGTGTTATAGGTGAACCCGCATTATATTGAACTTGCTTTGATCCTCCGGAGCGCGCTTCCCCGCCTCCCCCCACCCAGAGTGCTGCTTTACTGCATTATATCCGAATTCATGTTATATCGGGTTGCATTATATCGGGGTAGAGGTGTACTGTATTTAATCCGTCTAGCATTCCTCCACTGCCCTTTTAAACTATACATGCAGCAATGATATTTCATTCTTGGATCTTTTAAAACACCACAAAATAAAACAAAAACAAAAACATAACAAAACTCAAGAAGGTTGAGAAGGAATCTGTGGAAATACTTGTCAGGTGTTGAGACTATGCATCTATTGCAGGCAATTAGAGATACAGGGAAACCAAATGTCATATTTGGAGGCTCAAGCCACTAATTAGGCATGCAATTGCCTGTTTTACTTCCCTAGTAGCACATCCCAATACAAAATACTGGCCTCTTAATAATGTGCCTGTTTGAAAATGGAGCCTTGTATGTTCTCAGAATGTTAAGAGAACTCTTGGAGAAACGTCCCTACCAATTGTTGAAAACAAATCTCCAGTGGATGAATTAAAATAAAATAAAAGTATATATACAAGTATTGCAAATGTTTGCATTACTCAAGATCTAAAAATAAAAGACCTGGGACCCTACATACTATAGCTTTCCAGGGATTTGACAAAGTAAGGGAGGAAAGAAGACTTGGAAGCCACGGTAAGAACTCAGGCAGAATGGAAGCACACTATAACAATGCAGTACTGCACTGAGCTGATTTCAGAACAAGGGCTTCTTGTTCTTAGGTGAAAGTTATTTTGACATATTCTTTCTGCCAGGTGACTGAATGGTAATTTTTAATGCATCATTTAACACAGTGCAGCCATAGCAGGGAGTTTACTTTCTACTGTGGAATTTTCACAGATGGCCACTTCCAAATGTTAGTTACTGTTTGTTTGGGGTCGGGGTGGGAACCATTTGTTGCTATGCAGCGGAGATGTCAGAATAAAAAAGGGAAAAACATTTTCAAGCACAAAGAATAATGAGTGAATTCTTGCTTTTTGCCCATCCCATAAAAAGTTGGAGAGAAACCACTTTTTATCAGCTGCATCTCCATAAATTTGACCATATGGAAAAATATTATTGATGGCAGAGGAGGAAAGGGAGGGTGAGGCTGAGTGTTGTGTAAAAATTCAGTTGGAAAAGTGTGAAGAGGTGGACTGGTATTGTTAAGAGGGAAGGAGCAGAGAGCTCAGTCACATGTTTTTTTCCCCCACTTAGACCAAATAGTCTGGTAGTTAGTACAGGAAAGTGCATCCTGATATTAAAAATTACTTAAACTTTTGAGAGTTACTGGTGTCTGGAGACAAAACATTGGTAGCAAGAGGTCTAGTGTTGCTTCTGTTCTAGAAAGGATGATGATAACACTGCTGTTGCACATCTAACAAATCAGGGTGTGTGTGTGTGTGTGTGTGTTACAGCATTGGAGGATTGGGCCCTGTATTGTGTACAGAATGTATGATTATCTACACACATGTGTATGTGTATATCATATTGTGATGGGGCATTCACTCCATACTAGCATATAGGCAAGAGAGGACAACTAACCATAGGCTGCACCTGAAGGGGAGCTTGGATGCAATGAGGCTTAACTGGGGATGAAGCTAACCTGGGCAGAAACAGGAAGGACTTCTATAAAGCTAGGGAGTTGGCAACAGGGAGAGGAGGACAGACAAGGAGGTGGGGCATGTAGGATCCTGAAATAAAAGTGTAGGAAGCAGTCCAGGGAAGGAGTAGTAAGGGTTGGGAGAGTAAAGACCTGAGCTTCTGGGTTGAGGGTCCATGCAGTGGAACTAGGGTTGCCAGGTGTCCAGTTTTCAACTGGAAAGTCAGATAAAAAAGGGGACCTGATAGTGTCCAGTCAGCTCTACTGACCAGGCACCCAAAGTCTGGTTTCTGTGCCAGCCCCTACTCAGCTAGGGCTGCCTCCTACCTGCATCGGGTGGCTGCAGCTCCCAGCCCCAGCAAAGGAGGCAAGTCCCTCCTGACCTGGGGGGAAGGGGGGGAGTGGAAAAGCAGCGAGCGATGGGGGAACAGGAGAAGAAGAGTGGACCAGTTTACTAAACTGCAGTAAAATAGTTACAACACAGACTGAGGAAACATTTAAAACCCATCAGCAGGACAGCTTGTGGATGACTGAGGCTTGTCTTAATCCTTTTCTAAATGGCTGCTTCTGAGAGATGTACCCAGCTGCAGATTCCCAGGCAGTGTCAGTTTCTGCCCCAGTTCATAGAAATACTGCATTTCTGATTAAAAGCTTAAGAACTGAAAAGCCAACATTTTGCAGGTTTTTTCCCAAGTGGCCTGCATTTTTTTGCCAGTTTGCTTCAGCAAGCGAACAAGGCAAAATGACCATGAGCTGAATAATCTTAGATCATGGGGCAAGGGCAATCTGGGTCATGCAGTACTTGTACCAAAGACTCTATGTGCTTCTTTTCATGTACTGTACTTACTTAACCTTGATTTGAGGGTCTCTGAGGAATGCTTTGGAGCCACGACCACTTCATAAGGCAATCTGTCCCACGCATTGATCTACTATCAGGAAGTTTTCCTTTATATATTTGTACTGTGCAGGGGCAGCTCCAGGCTTCAGCACGCCAAGCGCATACTTGGGGTGGCAAGCCGCGGGGGGGCGCTCTGTTGGCGCCACGAGGGCGGCAGGCTGGCTGCCCTCGGCGGCTTGCCTGCGGAGGGTCCGCTGGTCCCGTGGCTTCGGCGGACCTCCCGCAGGCGTGCCTGCAGAGGGTCCGCTGGTCCCGCGGCTTCGGCGGACCTCCCGCAGGCGTGCCTGCAGAGGGTCCGCTGGTCCCGCGGCTTCGGCGGACCTCCCGCAGGTGTGCCTGCAGAGGGTCTGCTGGTCCCACAGCTTCGGCGGACCTCCCACAGGCGTGCCTGTAGAGTGCCTGCAGAGCGTGCCTGCAGAGGGTCCGCTGGTCCCACGGCTTCGGCGGACCTCCCGCAGGTGTGCCTGCAGAGTGTCCACTGGTCCCGCGGCTTCGGAAGACTTCCTGCAGGCGTACCTGTGGGAGGTCTGCCGAAGCTGCGGGATCAGCGGACCATCCGCAGGCAAGCCGCCGAAGGCAGCCTGCCTGCCGTGCTTGGGGTGGCAAAATTCCTAGAGCCGCCCCTGGTACTGTGGTAGGGCCTAAGAGTACCAGTCATGGACCAGGACCACATTGTGATAGGCACGGTACAAACCCCAGTTAACCTTTTTGAAATTCTCACTAGATAATCCCCATCTCTTTCCCATATCCCTTCTACTCCAGCCTATTCCCTTCTCAAATCTTCCTCTGTTTACTCCTTTTTCTACAGATACACAAACAATCTTCAGCCCACTGAGAGTTACTTGATCCAAGTGAAAGCAGGGCATCTTGGGCAACCCTATCATCCCATCTGACTTTTCCCTCTCCCTTGTGTCTCCTTAGCACTGTTTCTCTTAACCCTGTTTCTCTTAACTCTCTTCCTCTCCTCGCTTTTACCCTAGCTCTGTCCCTCTTATTCTTTTCTCTCCTTCCACCTGGAGTCCTGTTAGAGTTTGGGCCTATTTATCATTTAAAATAAGCAGTTATAATATCATTTCTTTCTTCCCAATATCCTTTTCACTTGGAACAGTACCTGTAATGACTCTCCAAAGCTGATACATTGCAGTAAAGGTTTTCTTGTTGGCAGAATGAAATAAAAATTCAACTCTAGAAGGTGGAATTCAGAATATAAATAGTACTGGCTCATAAAAACTAAGGAACCTTTGCAACCATTACTGTAATAACAGATTCTTTTTTAAGAGAGATTATGGGGAGAAATTGAGTGTGTCTGTATTAAGGAGGTGAAAATGAGTCCTGAAGAGATGAGATTTATTAGTTAAAATAGATTTCTATTTGCTGGACAAATATACAAGCAAAATGCTTGAGGTGATGTTAGGGATGCATCTTGTGTCTCAATTCCCTGCTTCCCAGTCATCTCTTTACCTTTTAGCCCTCTGTCCAGGTGCCTGAGCTAACCTGTTCTGCTGTTCCTAAACAGCCGTACCCTCCTTTCCCTCTCCCCACCCCATGGCATAGGTTCAGGCTCAATTTAAGAGCCTGCAGGAGGAGGATGCCCATATTCAAGGGTACATCTACACTACGGGACTATTCCGAATTTGCATAAACCGGTTTTGTAAAACAGATTTTATAAAATCCACACTAAACACATTAAATCGGTGGTGTCGTCCATGGTCCGAGGCTAGCGTCGATTTCTGGAGCGTTGCACTGTGGGTAGCTATTCCTAGCTATCCCATAGTTTGGAACTTCCGGTTGAGATCCCAGTGCCTGATGGGGCAAAAATCGTGGTTCTGGGTAAATGTCGTCAGTCACTCCTTCGTCTGGGAAAGCAACGGCAGACAAGCATTTCACGCCTTTTTTCCCTGGATTGCCCTGGCAGATGCCATAGCATGGCAATCATGGAGCCTGTTTTGCCGTTTGTGACTCTCACCGTATGTGTACTAGATGCCGCTCACAGAGGCGATTCAGCAGCGCTACACAGAAGCATGCTTTTGCTTTTGCATGACAGCAGAGATGGTTACTAGCCATATTGCACCATCCAAACCCTTCCATAAATTGGAACTGAGGATGATCATGGCTACCAGTCCTTTTGTACCATTTGCTGCTAGTGCCCCTGGTCAATCAGCCAAGTGGTTACTAGCCATATTGTACCTTCCATCGTTTTGTACCATTGGCTGCTGTCATAAGTGCCCCTGGCCGATCAGCCAGGAATGACTCCTGAGTCAATCCTTCCTTTTGGTATCTAAAAATAGAATCTGTGCTGCCTAATATAGGCAAGTGTGCTAGAGAACCACCTGCTCTGTGTCAGAGCCCAGAAATTATCTGTATGCTATTCACAGGGGTGCTCCTGTAACAACCCCACCTGTTGATTCCGTTCTTCCCCAGCCTTTCTTGGCTGCATTGTCCCCACTTGTGTGATGAATTAATAAAGAATGCAGGAATAAGACACACTGACTTGTTAGTGAGAAATGAGTGGAAGGCAGCCTCCAGCTGCTATGATAGTCCAGACAGGACATTAAGCAGTGTATAGGAGAGAAGCCCAGCATCCCACAGCTAGTCCAGGGGCAACTGAATCTTTTCTTTACACATGAAGGGTGGGGGCTGATGGAGCTCAGCCCCCTGTTGCTATGATGAGGATGGTTACCAGCCATATTGCACCATCCATCCACCAGAAAAAAAATTAGGGCCAATAGGCTGATGATGAGGATGGATTTCCAGCTTTTTGCACGATCAGCTGATGCTGATGATGAGGATGGATTTTCATCTTTTTGTACCATCAGCCATGGCGGGGGCAGCAAGGATGCTGGTGTTGAGTGCTGCACTATCGCGTCTATCTGCAGCATTCAGTAAAGATAGGGTGACATGTAAAAGAGTCAGAGGACTGTTTTACCGGACACTGTGTTTGACCCTAGAAGCATTTGGAGCTCAGCCAAGAATGCAAATACGAGGCTGCAGGAACTGTGGGATAGCTTCAGTCCTCCAGTCCATGAGCATCCATTTGATTTTTGGCTTGCTGCAGTGCGCTGAGTCCCTGCTATGGCGTCTGTCTGGAGATTTTTAAAAAGGATTCTGAATTTCATCTTCTGGGATTTGCCTGCCCTCACATCCGCATGGTCCATTTATTTTGATTTCATCACCACCCGTGCTGATCGGAGCTCCACGCTGGGCAAACAGGAAATATTCAAAAGTTGCTTTTCCTGTTTACCTGACCACTGCATCCAAGTTCAGATTGCGGTCCAGAGCGGTCACTGGTGCACTGTATTAAAATCGATATAAGGTGCCTCAGGCCCAAGTGTCTGAAGTGAGAGGGTTTCCTGAGGGTGAGGGTAGACTTCACATGACCCTTACAGTCAGTGGAAGCTTCTACTGCACTATCATGATCTCTTTCTGCAGCCATTGATAAAGTCAGAGACTGAGACTGACTACCTTTTCTGGGCATGCTTAGTGCCTCAATTGTTGCATGGTACTTAGACACCATTGGGTTGTATGTGATTTAGAAGTATGAAAGTTAGAAGGATCCTGAAATGCTATCAACTTTTCAACTGAGATTCGATGCATACTTCCTAAAAATGAGAGAGCCACATTTCAGAATGGATCATTTCAATATACATTCCATTTTTATTCATTATAGACAAATTTCCCATCTCATGTTGGTACATTTCTAAACTAAAAATTATGGGGAGAGAATATCTATTGTGCCAGGAATGCAAAATGATTCCACAGAAGTGTAGGCAAGAATTTTTGTGTCATGAATTTCAATGGCCACCATTAATGGGAACAGTCTCTGTGACTGTGTGGTCATGCCATCAATCTTTCATTCATAACTCTCATTATCCAGTGACAATCTCCTAAAGTTGCAGGCACTCCCTGAATTCTTGTTTGCATTTCCTTGGTGAAGGATGCTGCTTGAGCATGCATTTTGATTCTGAAAGATTAAAATGAGTCTCTCCTTTCTAGAAAGATAGACATTTTGAGAGGCATCCGAAGTGTAATTAAATTAATGCATAATAATTACAGACCAGATTTTCAGATGTACTTAACACTCTCATATTTTCAAGAAAGCTCATCTTCCCTTTAGGCACCTAAATGAAGTGGGCAGTATTTTAAAAAATGCTGAGAAGCCAGTAACTCCTGGGTGTGAGCACTTTTGAAAACTTTGGCCACTTATTTAGGTGCCAAGAACCTGATGTGCTAAGATAGTGGACTGATTCATATTGTATTGCCTCGTCTTCACACTCTACCAATAACTTTAATGTATTTCTTCATTCTTTAACAAAGTATCCTTCTTAGAGAATATATATAATATTCCTGAAAGTGTATCTATTAGTACTGATATATATTTTTCCTTTGAATTACACACATCCTTTGTGGTTCTCTTTCATTATAAATTCAAAAGAGACAATGAAAGCCACAATCTGAATCTGCATCATTCTCATTCTGTCAAATGTTGCTTAGGGCATGAATATACAGCTATTATACGCCTCTTCAGTTTCCTCTGTGTTCCATATGTATTTGGATGAATTTAAGTAACAATTTACTTTTTTGTTTATCTATTCTTGTACTTTTTTCCATAGTTCATAGTATTGTGATGAAGTCTTTACTCTTTTCAGAAGGCCAGATTGCTCCCTCTTATACATAAACCTGTGGGAGGAGGCCTTGTAGATGGGAGATATGTCTTTCAACCTCAGCATCCTTGTAAGTGGGGGATAGGTCTTACAAGGACCTCAGCATGGTTCCTCTTCACTAGCTTTGGGGTCCATTGTTCCTCCTCTGGTTCCTGGACAGTGCTGGTTCAATGGAGTTGTACTACTAAGGCTTCTAGTGGCAACTTCCACCCCTTTAAGAAATGTTTCCCAGTATGGAAAGGATATTACTTTTTAAAAAAAGCAACTTTCGATCTACAAGAACGAGTGAGATCAGCACACTTTTCTTTCTCACCATCTTTCTTGGGCTATATGGTTGGTATTTTATGGGATTTGTAACAGGTACATAGGGAGAAGTCAGGGTAGGATAAGGGGAACAAGCATACTTCCACAGCTACTTCCTTTGCATGTCTGAGTAGAACCAGGGAGGGGAGGGATAGCTCAGTGGTTTGAGCATTGACCTGCTAACCCCAGGCTTGTGAGTTCAATCCTTGAGGGGGGCCACTTAGAGATCTGGGGCAAAAATTGGTCCTGCTAGAGAAGGCAGGGGGCTGGACTCAATGACCTTTCAAGGTCCCTTCCAGTTCTAGGAGATTGGTATATCTCCAATTATTAAAAACCATAGAGATTTCCAAATACTTCTGTATAATCTTGTCAAGTACTGAAAACAATGATCCTGCACCCCACTGCCACTATGGAGTATATCTGTCCCTCAGGTTGTGGTACTACTGCCTGTTACTTTCTATACAGACCCAAGTTTCTATAACAATTCTTAGTAATTAATTTAGCTCACCTTAGCTGGCTTTATCTCATGCTTGTTTATCAAGAGTTTGGTCTATTTTCATTGTTCAGTAAAAGTAATGTAACCAGATGAGCATTTTTAAATGGAAGTTTAAATTTCTTGCCAAAGCTACTCAAATTTATTATTTTTCTGTTGTGTGGCTTTATTCAGTCTTGCCTCCCTGCTTCTTCCCACTGAATGTTACCAGCTAGTTTCTCACAGTAGACTCTTATTCTTATGTCACTTGCTTGCATATATATACTGATTTAATAATTCAATTGATTTCAGTGGGAGTCTGTCTGAGTAAGGACCAAATTCTGCCCTCCATTACACTGAAGCCATTGCAATTACTCTGGATTTCCCTTGGTGTAAATGAAGGCAGAGTTTGACCCTGAATGAGTACTGCAGAATGTGGTGCTACAGGGGAGGCAGCTGAGCTAACTAGCTGTCGACTAACTGTGATAGGTCATTCCTCAACCTCTCCCCCACAATTTTGTTCTTTCCAATTTCATTTTTGGCAATCTTGAGAAAATAGCATGTGTACACACAAAGTCACTGCCCTACTTGTTATGGTGTTACCAGGGGCGGCTCTAGCTTTTTGGCCGTCCCAAGCAGTCATGGCATGACTGCAGAGGACCGCTGGTCCCGCGTGGCTCGGCTGGACCTTCATGCCTGCGGCAGGTCCAGTCGTCCCAGGGCTCGGTGAACCTCCGCAGGCATGACTGCGGCAGGTCCTAGGCACCAGCTTGTTTTGCTGGTGCCTAGAGCCGCCCCTGGGTGTTACTAATAAATACATGTTTAAAATATTAAGCATTTGAGTTAAACAGCCTGACTTGACCAAGAGTGGAAAAGTGAATGAAGTAATATCTTTTTGGACCAACTTCCATTGGTGAAAGAGACAAGTGTTTGAGCTACAGAGCGCTCTTCTTCAGGTGTGGAACCAACATGGCTACAACAACATTGTTGACCAAGAGTCTATTTCTCTCTGATACTTGCTTACTGCATATTATATGTTGGTAGGCCAGAGTGGCTCCAGTCATCCAAGCAGAATAACAACTCTCCAATACATGCATTGACCATGGAACTGTACAGTTATTAGGAAATGTAAGTTGCAAAGCAAGCAGTAACCTCAGCACAGTTGCTGTGTATTAATGCTCTGCCTGTGCAATAGGGATGGGTGAAATGATTTAGTTAAAATAAAATTTTGGTCTATAGCTGGTTTCTACAATTGAACATTTTTGTGGTTTTGGAAAGTTCCATACAAAAACTCCGCCTCTCCTCTGTCCACAGACAACTTACCTCTCAGAGAGAGAGAGAGAGAGAGAGAGGAGATGTCCTAATATAGCCCCTAGAAAAATCTTCCCACTGTCTTTCTGTTCCCTAACCTTTTCTTCCTCCTTGTAGTATCAGATTTTTTTTTTCAGGATCAAGTTTGGTAGTTTGCTATCTCTTGCAGTATTGGAAACTCTCATTTAGGGATGACCAGGAAGTCCATTCCCCCATTCCTGCTTTGGTAATCTGTGCTTGCAGGGTAGCTGGCTGAGTGATCAGCTTTTCACTGACTCCCTAAGTGTCAGATTCTTATGGTGAATTGAAGCCTGCTCCCCTGCACTAATGCACCAGAAACCAGGAACCTGTCTAGTGGCTCCCATTGAGCTCTTCTTTGTTTTTGGTCAGGCTGGAGCCTGAAGGTCTGTTCTGCAATTGTATAGCCCTGCAAGCTTGCATCCGCTGACCTGGATCTGCTGGTGGTCTCTTATTGCAGTGTAGGCATACCCTTTGTCACTAACTGACTTGGATTGTGTTTGAAAACTAGTAACTCTGAGGTGAAAGGCTCTGCAGCCCCTGAATCTTCTGTACAATTTGGAAAATTATGAAACCGACTGAATTTCAAACAATCTTTCAGGAAATGGCCAAAACCAGAACTGATCTTCCAACGTAACAGCTGGTTTCATTCTGTTTGAATGAGGTTCTGCAGGCAAGGTCATCTACGTGTCTGTAAAGAAATACTCTGCTTATAAATATTGTTTTAATTTTCTTCTCTTGTATTGATTTCTGCTGCTTTGTCATTATCCATTCATAAATAAAAGCAAAAAGCCTCAATGAGGATTAATTTTAAAATATCTAGACCCTAATATAAAACTAAGGTCTAGACAAAAATCACCACTATTCACTGAGAAGGAAACAAAACAAGCTTTGTGACTGAGGAGACTTCTGCCAGCTGGTTCTGCTTTTCAGTATGGTATTTTATTTCACAATAATTACAAAAAGAAAACAAATAAATGTTAATGGGAGTTTTGCATGAGTAAGGACTGGGACTATTCAGATGCTTAATGTTAGGTACCTGCTTAAGTACCTGGCTGAATAAGGGCTTGAGAGCCTGATCCTGCATTTTGTCAGTTCCCAAAATGTCCACTTGCATTAATGAGAGTGTGTGTGTTAGGAATGCACAATCTGCCCTTGAGTAAAGAATACATAGGATTTGACCCTAAAAAAGTACAAAAAGTAGGCGTACGTATTCTGCAGGTAGATTTATCTTGAAGTTACATACCCAGACTTATTTGGAACTGGCAGCTCAAAAGAGGATTACATCTGGAAATCCGCTTTTAAGTATCTGATATTTTTCTTTTGGAAAGGTAGGTCAAAACTCAGGTTAACAGATACAAATAGTATGGGTGGCTCTTGATAACATATACAATGTTATAATGGTTAGAGACTTTGCAGCTGAAGGTCTTACTGTGTGCATTCAACAAAAGACTCTTCCACCATGACATAATTGAAGGGATTTGAAGAATACAAATTAACGGTTAAATCTCAGTATATAAATAGCTCTGGCAGAGTATTAACATATGCTCTGGTTGAACTTGGACAGCAAAGCCAACAATTTTCTTGAGTCAGATGTAGCAATGAGAAGAATGGGAGGAGTCAGAATTTCCTTTATCTTTCACATAGCTTTTTATAAAAACCAACTGCAGTTCATCAAAGGATTTTTGGAGTCACTCAGCTAACTGCAAAATAGAATAACAAATGTAAGTACAAAACTGTCAAATATAATAAATATAAATAATTAAATGTGAAACAGGAAGCCATCCTCTTGCTAACTTGCAGAGGTGAGATCTGACTCTGCACTTTGAAGACTGGTCTGGATGTACTACTGTGAGCAAGACAAACCCTATTAATAATACTAATTTGTAACCTTTTTTCCTCCCAGCTATGACCACTGTTAAGATACTTAAGTGGTAGCAAGTGGTCAGTTATGACATTGGTCATACAGAACCAGAGTGACCATGCAACACAATGCATGCAAATGGACCCTTATACTTTCCACTGTACCACTGACAGCCTGGAAAAAGGATAATTAACTCAATGAAAACACTGTTGTAGTGCAAGAGATCAGATCACTGGACTCTCGGTGAAAGCTATAATAATACTTCTCTCCCCATCCATGTTTATATTTTATTGGTATATTACTTTGCACATATACAATATCACTGTTCATCTTGGGGCAGACCATCCACTGGTGTACAATGTCGTAGCTCCATTGATTTCAATGGTGCTATGACAATTCACACCATCTTAGGATCTTTTCCCTCCCCCCTGCATCTCAAAGTACTTTAGTCACTTTCTAAGTATTGTTCCCACTTCAGATGGTGAAATTGAACCACAGAGTGGTTAGGGCTCAGTACTCCAAGTTATTTTCTAATTTGAGTGTCAATTTTTGGGTGCTCAGTTTGGTACTTAAAAATTGATGCACCCAAAATGAAAGAATATTTTTAAAAGTGTGGGCCTGTCTCATTCAAGGTCAAGCAGTTCAACCAGTGGCAGATAAGTAATAAACCCAGGCTTCTCATCACTTGTAACCACACTGCTTCCCAGTAATTTATTGGCATGGTGTGATACAAAAGTTGGTTTAAAAAATACAGACTTTTTTTTTTTTTGGGCAGGAAAACTAGTTTTATTGACCAAAATGAAAATTTGAGGTTTTGGTGTTTTTCCAATAAAACCTAATTATTTTTAGTATATTTTGTTTTTATGAAGTGAACATTTTTGCCAACAACAAAAATCTTTGATTTTGGTATTTTGTTGAAAAATTAATTTATTTTTTGTAAGCAATTTTGGAAAAATTGCAATTTTCAATGATCCCTAGTGATAACTTAGGCATTCAACATTTTTCTCATAACACATGTGCTGTTTTCTACTTCTGCACTAAAAATAAGTGTGTAATAAGTGTGTTTCTCCTTATATTTGCATGAAATGTGCCTTTTTTGTCATTACTTTCCAAGGACTTTGCATAAATATTACCATAAGATTATTATCCTACTTATGGATATTCCACACATACGCACTTTGCCACAAGGTAATCCAGGTTGCCTTTTTCCACAGTGTCACTTATCTCTGCTTGCTAATATTGAATAGTTATTTTGTCAATCAGTATTGTCTGATAGGGTAATTCCACTTCCAGGTGTAGTGCTTTTACTGTACTATTGGACCTATTGTCATGAAAAAATATAGATGGGCTTTAACCACACTTCAGATTAGAGTAGAATTTCCTTAGAATTCAGGGGGTCCTGTGTCAAAAGCCTTACTAAAATCAAGATATCACATCATCTGCTCCCCGTACCCCCATCCACCACCAATAACCTTGTCAAAGAAGGAAATTAGTTTGGTTTGGCATAACATATATCTGAAAGACTTAACAGTACTTTGTATAATACATAAAAACATTAATTTCAAATGTGAAACCAAGGCATAGCCCAAATAAAAATAATAGAGCTTACTGAGAGCTTCCTCTTTAAAAAAGAACCTTTCAAAGTCAAAGAGAAAAAGATTTAGAAGAGAGAATAAAATTCTCTTTCAGCATTTTGCTGAATTCTGTAAGTATAATTCTTTTGATTTACAAAAGGCTTCAGCTAGCTGAATTACAGCACTAGAAGGAGTGGATGAACGTCTTTATCATTCCAAAGCATATATTCTTGTAGTAAATTGTGCATCTGGCCTCTGACCCTACAGCAATTCATCTTTTCCCAACTACCTCTCACTGCTGTTGCATTATTTCCTATATCAGACATTATACTGCATATTTCCCTACAAATATTTTCCATTTTTGGTAGGGCTTTCATTAAGTAGTTCTGTCTAATTCAAAATGCTACCTTTTATCACAATAGATGATATTGTAAACGTCCCCAATTAAATCTGTAGCAAAACAGATCAGAGAGCACAAATTCTTGGCAAATTCAGCCTAATCTTGACATTGAAATGATAAAACACTCCAAAAATGACACGATGTTCCCGTGTCCATTGATTTAATTTTAAATGCTACAATGTATTTCTAGGCAGTGATTTTCAAACAAAAAATAGGTCATCTCAGGTTTGCCTTGGTTCCATGCATATAATTGCATGATGTAACTTACACTTAAATGCTGGTTTTATCAAAATGAATCCAATTAGGGATTAAAATAATGAACCTTTTCGAATACAGTGCATAAAAAGATCATCAATCTCATTTTGAGAAACTGCTGTGCATCACCGCTATCTTGTGCCATCCATGTTCTTCTCACATTGTCCTCTTCTGCAGAGCTTATTGCTCTTTCACAAACATCATTCAACCAGCCTACTATCTTTCCAGTATTGGCCAGCCATAGTCATCATTTGAATTCATAAGATGCAGATCTGAAACATTGAGCCTCCTCCAAATCCTGATAGCTAACTCATTTATCGTATGTTTTCCAGCTCAATACTGCAGCTTGATTTGGAGAGGTTCATCTTCACTTCACTTTTCTTCACCCTACAACAGTGAAATGATATGGGTTATTTATGGTACAGGTGAACACCCAGAAACTGTCAATTGTCCCCCACAAAAAATGTGTAACAGTTGAAGGCTGAGTAGGCCTGTAAGAGGTTTTGAATGTCAAAGTAAATAAGAGCACTCATCGCTAGTAGCTCACACAATAAAGCATATTTTAAAATTGATATGCTTTTACATATATAGCCCAACATACTACAATCATTGTGCCACTGGCTTTTCCCTGGCATTAATGCTGAGGAGTACGGGATGTCAGCAAGCAGGGATCTTGTTCTTTACTCCATCCTGAGTCATGCCAGGTCACTGGTTACAGTTACTGCCATCTGTGATTTGCTTGAGAATGAGACCCCAACTCTGCATGTATAATTGGGGCCTGGTAGAATGACACTGCAGGTTTACTGTTGGAACAGTTGTCTTTAGTCAGGTTTTAATTCAGCATGAGGCAAGGGGAGATCAGGAAGGCAGTGAGGCAACAGATTGCAAATATACAAGGTTGCCTAGCCCAGAGCTAGATCTGATTGTGTCCACCTGGTGTGGGAGTCCCTGGGCAAGACTGAGGCTATGTCTACATGAAAGAGCTTACAGCGGCACAACTGCACCTCTGTAGTGCTGCTAGTACAGATGCTATAAGCTGATGGGCGAGAGCTCTCCCATCGACTTGATTACTCCAGCCCCAGCTAGTGGCAGTAGCTATGTTGACGGGAGAAGATCTCCCGCCCACATTGTGCTGGCTGTCCACACGGGCGATTATGTTTGTGTAACTTATGTCGCTTGGGGAGTGGCTTATTGATACCCAACAGACGTCAGTTCTACCAACTTAAGTTGTAGTGTGTACATAGCCTGAGATAAGTCTAGCATTGGTGTACAAATCATTCCATTGAACTACTAGAGGCCTAGATAGAATCACCCCAAACACTCCACTTGATCTCACACGTAATATTGCTCTCCTCTTGAACGAGTTCAAATTATGATCCAGTGGCCTTCCAGAGTCACAGACAAATCCTTAGGGTCCCTCCTAAGTACCAACGGTGGAGGTCTCATATTTTGTATTTTTAGACTGTAAGCTGCCTGACACAGAGACTGTGACAAGCAAACTGTTGGCACTTAATGAATGATAAATAATAATGGAAGTTTTTCTGAAGCTGTTTTCCACTAAATTATTTTTTGAGATAACAAATTTTGCAGTTCTGTACAACTAGGCTCATAGTGTAATTATTTTTCAATATTGTATTTAACATGGCAATAATGGAGCTTGCAGCCCTCTGGTAGAGTGCAAAAAATAATTGGTTAAAACATTTAAACACTTCCCACAATCAATCAGTTTTTCATTCTGTAAACAAATAAACTGGAAATCTACTCATGTGATTGATTTTCTGTAAAAGCTGTAAGAGCACAATCAATCCCAAAGGAGTCTTCTGCTGCAGCAAAATTCATGTAGTTACTAAATTACAGATTTCTAAGAAGATGCCCTTCAGTAGTCAATTGTAAGAGATGGACAACCAGGAAATCTGTTTGTTCCTTTAAAGTGCCTATTTTGAAAGAGGTCTGTTTTTAAAATAGTAAAAATAAACTATTTTTTCTACAAACTTAAGCCCTTGCACTTTTGCTGGATTTGAAATATCAAGAAAGTACAGCGAAGAAAAAAGAATCCATTTTAACAAGTGACTTAATTTCAGCTTTACATACCAACACTGAATGCCAGAAACCAAAACAAAAAGCTAACAAACTAGTAATTTTCCTCTGGAGTGTCCATATTTATTAAACCACAAGTCACTGCCAATTAATATTAGGAATCTGAGTCCTTGCTACACAAAAAGAAAATGCAGAGCCAAGTCTGAAACTCCTTTCTTAGTTAATTCACCAATTTCTCTGTAGATAAGCAGTAGATACTGTGGCACATGTGAGCTAGGTTTTGTATAAGCCTGGCAGGTAAAGGGTAGAACACTCATAATGCTGTGGGATCCTGCTTTAGTGATTTGCAGGGTGAATCAATTTTTTAAAAAAAATGAGTCTAGTTTTCTAGAAGCCCAGAGCAATTGAATTGCAACTTGCACTTATAGAACTTAATCCTACAAGGTTTGTCTTGCACTGAAGCCAGGAGAAGAAGAGGGTTTAGGGTGACTAGATGTCCCGATTTTATAGGGACAGACCCGATTTTGGGGTCTTTTTCTTATATAGGCTACTATTACCCCGCACCTCCGTCCTGATTTTTCACACTTGCTGTCTGGTCACCCTAGAAGGGTTGTCAACACCTTGCACAATTGACGCCATAGTATTTAGAGCCAAGATCTGGATGAATACTGTGAAGAATAACCTCCAAAAATTCGTGTATCTAAAACTAGTGAATACCATCACATCAAATTCCCACGCTCCTTATAGCCACTTTTCAGAAACGTTTAGATAGATGCTTAAATCTGAAAATACTTCATTCTGAAGACCACCAGCAAGAGCTGATCATACCACTGATGCTTCATTTTTCATAATCTGAGCACCTATGAGATAAAGAATAATGGGAGACATTAGATTACTTCATATCTGCCATGCGTGTAGTAATGAAGTTCAGCAACTGAACTAATCTTTCCCTGATAAATGATGGGCACTACAGATTTTACAATAAAATTATTCATCTTCCATAACATTCCATGTAATGTTTTGTTTGACATGAAGCTGTACAATGATGATGAAGAGTTTATATTGTTGTTTTCCAATTATTTTCTCATCAGACAGAGCTTTGTCTTTCTCCCAGCTTGTTTTAATAGCAGTTAGAGAATTATAAATTATTATACTGTTTAACTGAAATGAAGTATTTTAGATTCAGGAACTAAATTTAATTATTTAATCTTAAATATACCACTCTAATTTTACAAAGATTGCTTTTCTTAAAGATTAACAATCTTTACAAAATTACCTGGGGAGAGAGAGCTGTGCAGAATAACTACTTCATGTGTATTTTCTGGAAAGATAAATTACCTCTGGGATGTTCTGCCTGCTTTGGATAAAGTTATTGAAGAGAACCATATTATATAGAGCAATTAATGAATAATTGGATAAACCATCTCTCTTTTATAACAACAAAATTAAGTGAGCTGATTCAGTTTCTAATAAGGTGATTTCTCTCCTGGAAAATTAATTGTTTTTAATCATAGATGGAGCAATTTCTAATTCACTAGCATTTTCTTTTAAAACCCTTCCAGTAATCAAGATAAGTAACATTTTCACTGTATTATCAGAACCTTTATTGTAGCTAATTGGCACTTCATAAGAATTAATTCAAGGAAATAATTAGTTTATAGGTCCACATTGGAAATGCTTGATCTCTCTGCAAGGAAAATCTTCATATTGGCAATAGCCTGAGATCCTTCCTCAGTCCTTATAGGCAATGCCCAATGGAGTTCATGCAGCAGGTTCAAGGCCTCTATATTCCCAGAGGAGAAATGTGGTTGTGGTCTGCATTCCATTCTATGTAAGGCCAGCTCTATTTGCTAGTACAGGGGACAGGACAATAGCTCCACCATCACTTCTTTTCTTTCCTCTACCTGTGTCTTTTGAGGAGATTAGTACAGTTGTCTGTCCTACTTTAAATCAGGTCTGCTCTCAAAGCAGCCCTTGTGTGCCTTACTGCCCACTCCCCCTCACCACTTGTGCATCTTTGCAGTATTGGACACAGTACTAATTAGGCCAGATCCAAAGAACATGACACTTTCAAACTGACAGCAGTGTAAATAAACAAGTGCTTCCTCTTATCTTAGCAAATTGCTATTTTTGCCTCTGTACTGAAAGCAAGTATCTATATTTGCAGCAGAAAATGTTCCGTGTGCAGTAGTAGCCTAGATACATCCTGGCAACACAGGGAAAAAGAAGTTTCCTTTGTCTTGACACCTCTTGTAAGGAAAATATCCCGTAATTAACAAAACACAATCTAGAAATCTGTGGGCAATTAAAATAATTAAACTTCCTTACAGGCCAGAATATTTTCATATGGGCCATCAAAACAAAGATTTATCTCTTGTTTTTAAGCCTGTTTCAGTCTTCATTTTTGCATCTAACAAGAGTATATTTAGACTGTCACACTCATTTAGCTTCATTAGTTGGTGTATGTGAAATCTCCCATTTTACCTTGCTTTGTACATAAATGTCTGAAAAAATAAGGTGCAAAAATCTATTTTTCACTAAAGTAGTATTTAGTACACAAGCAAAATGCAGGATCATGATGCTGTCAACAAATATTTGACAAGACATAAAAACTATTAGATACATATTTTATTGCTATGTACAATGCTAATCTGAAATAAAGTATTACTGACAGTTTGTTTAGAAGCAATCACAATTTGTAAAACTTTGATCAGTAAAATGGACAAATTTTTTGGGGGCTTTTTCTGTTTTAGATTGCTGCCTCAATAAAGCTATACTATACATTTGATTGAGCATTTTTGCTGTAGCAGGAATAATCTAGCTAATATCTTGCTGCATCATCTTGACATCCACCCATACACAGTCAGGGAGAAAGTCAGGTCAACAGAGAGGAGAAAGGTGCTTTTGGAGGCACGTAGCCCTAGCCTCTTTTGCATATCCCATTGGAATAGGGAAAGAACAATCTTTTTGCTCATCTAAGCACAAGGATTGTAATTGTACTTTGTCCTTTTACAGGCAGTGCAAGAGATCGGAGGTGCGAAAAGGTTCCTTGGGCAACTCTTCCTCCTCCATCCTCAACTCTGCACTCAGAGAAGGGCCAAGTGGAATCTGGATCTGAAAGAACACTCCGGTTATATATTTAGGCTGGGATTTTCAAAGGAACCTAAGGGAGGTAGATGCCCAACTCCTACTGAATTTCAAAGAGGAAATAAGAGTCTAACTCCCTTACGTTCCTTTGAAAATCCCAGCTTTTAACAACAGTATAAAAATTTATGGTTTATGCAAATGTAAGAGCTATCACCGTTACCATGATCATTTGTCATCTATAGGCGGTGTCCAGTTTCTGTTCCATTCCAATGTTGTTGCAATGATCCCCTTTTCAAAAATAGTTTGAAACAAGAATGATATTGAAATATTGTTGCATGTTTTTATTTCTTTCCCTGCTCAATGTTTACAAATGATGTGAGCCCCTGCAAGGCAATGCTGACTTGATTCACTCTCTGAGCTAAAAGCAAACCTTTAGTGAGGGATTTCTAAAAGCAATGCTCATTTTTCTATTAGTTCACTTTTCTCACCCACCTGTCAATCAGAAGATGAGCTTATCCTTTATATTAAGCCTCTTTATTTGTAACTGAATACTTTAAAATATATTCCTTCATGCATTTTGCTTTGGAATAGCCATTTTAGTTTTCCCTGTTATCAAAATGCTGCATAGTCAGAGATAAGAGGGTTGATTTTCTGCCTTATTACCATGCCTGAAAATATTTTTGTCATTGTGATAATGTAACTGCAAAGGGTGTGAAGCCAGCAATGATTATTTGCCATTAGAAATTTTTGCTTCTATTATTAAAACATTGCATCAATAGAAACTATGCTATTGGTAACTGGCAATCCTGAAATTGAATTATAGGGTTTTGGTACATAATATAAATATTTATGGAGTGACATTTAATTTAGCAAAATAAACTTGTGCCCTGTATATGCATGTTTAGTTCTATAATCATTAGCCCACAGAACATCTGATTTGACAGTATTGTTGTATATAAAACTAGTAAAATATTAACTTAGTCCTTAGAATAACAATACTTCATTCTTATTTTGTGTTTTTACTCAGTAGATCTCAAAGCACTTTACAAAGAAGGTCAGTGTCATTATCCCTATTTTACAAATGGAGAAGCAGAGGCAAAATGACTTACCCAAGATCACACAACTGGTGAGTGGCACAAGCAGGGCCGTAGCAACAAAGAACGTGGCCCCCTCCAAACATATGTCCGGGGCCCCTTACAATGCAGAAACTGGAATGCGGTATTTATTTTATACAATATACAGGGTTCATATTATGTATACATAGGCCTACAGTGTACATGTATTCCGTATTTACGCAAAGCGCTTCTTTCGAGCCTTGTTCTCCGCAAATTGGTTAATCAATGCGTCATAGTCCAGAGATCTGGCAATCTTGTTTTCGATTGAGATAACTGCAAGCGCAGAAAGCCTGTCATCTGTCATGGTTGAGCGCAGGATATTCTTGATCAGTTTCATTCTGCTGAAGCTCCTTTCAGCACCGGCGACAGTAACTTGTGTGGTCAGAAGAATTCTGATGCAAATGCAAAGATTCGGATATATCTCCTGAAGGCTGTTCTTGTATATGTACGTTAAAAAATTGTTTGCCGTGACAAGTCCTCTCTCTTTCTCGATGACATAAATAAAACGATTCAATTCCATTATGAGTTTGTTGGCATCAATGTCTCCCATTTTTCTTTCAAAATTTTTGCTGTGATTCTCCAGTTCATTTTCTCTGTGACACTGCTTCAGGCTGTGTGACGGAGCGATTCTGGCGGGACCCAACTGAGAGTGCCAAATCAGGACCAATTGCTCAAACAGGGCAGTTACAGCCCCAGGCTGGGGTTTTTCCACCTCTAAGGCAAACCAAACCAGCCAGACAAAAGGGACTTTGGTCTCACCCCACTGGCTAACCACAAGTCACACAAGCAATTTCCTTAGACACTCCAGTCTCCCAGTATCACCACCAGTGCACTCGTCCTGGGGATAAATGGTTATGAAAACCAACACCCCAATAAAAGAAAAAGGTTCTCTCAATCCCAAAGGACCAAGCCCCAGACCCAGGTCAATATACACATCAGATCTTACCCACAAATCATGCTGTTGCCAATCCTTTAGAATCTAAAATCTAAAGGTTTATTTACAAAGGGAAAAAGGTAGAGATGAGAGGTAGAATTGGTTAAATGGAATCAATTACATACAGTAATGGCAAAGTTCTTAGTTCAGGCTTGCAGCAGTGCTGGAGTAAACTGCAGGTTCAGATTAAGTCTCTGGAACATCCCCCGCTGGGATGGGTCCTCAGTCCCTGGTGTAGAGCTTCAGTTTGTAGCAAAGTTCCTCCAGAGGTCAGAAGCAGGATTGAAGACCAGATGGAGATGAGGCATTAGCCTTATATAGACTTTTCCAGGTGTAAGAATCCCTTTGTCTTCACTGTGGAAATTTACAGCAAAATGGAGCCTGGAGTCACATGGGCCAGTCCCTGCATACTTTGCTGAGTCACAAGGCGTGTCTGCCTTCGCTCCATGGGTCAATTGTGTAGCCGATGGCCCTTTAATGGGCCATCAAGCCAGCTATGCCGGGCTAACATCAGCTTTGTCTGGGACACTTCCCAGAGGCAGAGCATAATACAGAATACAGACATTACAGAGCCAATACTTATAACTTCAACTACACAATGATACACAGACATACAGACAGCATAATCATAACCAGCAACCCAGAACCTGGTCTTAGACACCTTAGATGACCCCCTTTACCCAAGGTTTGGTGCCACTACAGGACCTTGGTTGCAACCCATGTTCTATATGGTCCCCATTTATATCAATAACGTCACAGGCTGTTAGCGTTGTACAGAAATCCAAACAACTTATACCACTCCACGAGTTGGTCAAATCGCGACAAAACAGAAGATATGGCCTGATCAGTGAGAAAGTATATCGTACCACGTGTACACAGTCAGAACAAAAGGCCACGTAGTAACATGGTCTAAAAGCGCACCGGCTTCTGTTGCTGTATTGCCATCTTTCTTTTCGAGCGCATATTCTCGCAAAGATGACAAAGCATTGCATAATTCTTCAAGGTGATAACGCAAGATGCTTCACAGCATCAATTCTCGACTCCCAACGAGTGTCTGATAACCCTTTAACAGATATTGGCATATGTTCTTGAAGTATATCCCAACGTGAAGGTGACGAAGAAAAGATAACGTATATTCTGTTAATCAGACCGAAAAAGTCAATGGCATATTTCGATGACTTTGCCGCATCTGAGATCACAAGATTCCAAGTGTGAGCTCCACATGGTACATACAAGGCACGGTCATTTATTTCTAGCATGTGGGCTTGAACTCCTTTATTCTATCCTCTCATATTTGCGCCGTTATCATAAGCTTGGCCTCTCATGTCAGCAATGTCTATTCCTAAATTGTTTGCCTTTTCAAGAAACGCTTCCAATAAGCCCTCACCAGTTGTATCATGAACATTAAGAAAACCAACAAACGCTTCACGAATATTGACACCATCTTCACCGTTGCATTCAACAAAGCGTAACACCACAGACATCTGTTCTTCATGTGACACGTCGGGAGTACAGTCCAAAATAACTGAAAAATATTTTGCTTTTTTAAGCTGCGCTATGTTGGCCTCTTGAATGTTACTGGCAACAAGTTGAATCAGCTCGTTTTGGATCTGTGGACTGAGGTACTGAACATGTGTCTCTGCCTTCTTAATCCTCTGTAAAAGTTCGCTGAGGACAGTATCATACTTTGCAATCAATTCAAACAGTCCCAAAAAGTTGCCATTCGAAGGATCGCCGAGCTTTTCATTACTTCCTCGAAATGCCAAGTTTCTTTCGGACAAGAAAATAATGACATCAACCATGCGTTTGACAACATTTCTCCAGAAATCTCTTTCTTTCAGAAAAGCCTGCAATTCGAGTTGGTCAATAGATGTACGGTTTACTATGCCTGACCGAAGGTCAAACCATTTCACCATACAGTCTTAATGACCTTTGCCTGTTTCATGCTGCTGAAGTCTTTTTGACAGTGCTTTCCAAGCAGATGTTCCACGACATAGCGGTATGTCGCCAGTGCCAAATAATTTACAACAAAAACAAAAAATGGCATCTTTCTGAACTGAGTACATTAACCATGAACGTCTTATTTTCTCGCCATTTGCCATGGTTCAATAGAAATAAGTACTTGTGAACCTCCGTCTTTCCTCGTTAAATGGAAATTCGTAACTTTCATTCTGCTGCGGTGGGCCACGTGCAACAATGTCACACACTTGCCTGTCCGATATTATAGACAGCCAATCTCCTGGATCATCAGTCAGTGGTTCAGATTCAGATACTTCTTTCCCGGCAGCAGCTGGAATATCTGTCACAGTTTGTTTGATAGAACAACTGGCTTTACCTTCGACCTCACTTGAAGCACTTCTGGATACTTCTGGATATGATTCATCGCTGCTAGCACTGTCCATTTCATGTGCCTGTACCTGTACGTTGGATTGCAGCGCAAAATACGTTGACAACTTTGGAATTTTCTCAAGTTCCTTATATATATAATGAAATAATTAGCCAATGAACTATACATGTAGCTGAAGTTAAAAAAGGAAAAGCAGTTCTAGTTTCTTAAGAGTAAGGGCTTAACATGGGGAAAACTAATCATCAAGACTATAGTAGAATAATTATGCTGGAATAACTTCTCTGGACACTGTTCTGGAATAGAAGTGACTTTATTTAGACAAGCCCTTCATTGTATATTAGAACGACATTATTATTATTAAATGCCCCATATTTGATAATTGTCCTTTAGTCACATGTGATCCTTTTAAATCTATCTGGAATAGTAGGAGAAAAATGGCTAGGAAAATCCTGTAGTTAAAAGGGGTTTGATGAAAGTTTAAGGGTATGGGTAAAATTTAAGGTTACACACAATGGATTTGTAAGGGAGTGTTTGAATGCTTGTATTTTTAACTGAAATGTGCATTACTTTCATTAGGGTGAGCTACAAAATACCTGCTTAGTAATTATTTATTTAAGGGGTCCAAAAGACCAGATTGTTAAATAATCAGAGGCCTGGTCTACACGAGGAGTTTAAACCAGTTTTAGGAGCATAAAACCGATTTAACTCCACACCCGTCCACACTGAGAGGCCCTTTATATCGATATAAAGGGCTCTTTAAACCAGTTTCTGTACTCCTCCCTAACGAGAGGAGTAGCGCTAGTATCGGAATTACCATATCGGATTAGGGTTAGTGTGGCTGCAGATCGACGGTATTGGCCTCCGGGAGCTATCCCACAGTGCACCACTGACCGCTCTGGACAGCAATCTGAACTCGGATGCAGTGGCCAGGTAGACAGGAAAAGCCCCGTGAACTTTTGAATATTTCCTGTTTGCCCACCGTGGAGCTCCGATCAGCACGTGTGGCGATGCAGTTAAAAATCAAAATAAAGAAAGAGCTCCAGCATGGACCATGCGGATGTGATTGCTGTAAGGGCAGGCAAATCTGTTCTATCAGTGCTCCGTTACAGAAGATGAAATTCAAAATCATTTTAAAAAAATCTCCAGACAGACGCCATAGCAGGGACTCAGCGCACTGCTGCGTGACAAGCGTAACGGAAAGCCAAAGAATCAAATGGACGCTCATGGACTGGAGGACTCAAGCTATCCCACAGTTCCTGCAGTCTCCGAAAAGCATTTGCATTCTTGGCTGAGCTCCAAATGCTTCTAGGGTCAAACACAGTGTCCGCGATGGGTCAGGGCATAGCTCGGCAATTTACGCACCCCCCCACCCCCCTCCCCCCAGAAGTGAAAGGGAAAACAATCCTCTCTTGACTCTTTTACATGTCACCGTTTCTTTACTGAATGCTGCAGATAGACGCGATGCTGCAGCACTCAACACCAACATCCTTGCTCCCCCCCGCCATGGGTGGCTGATGGTGCAATATGGCTGATATCCATCATCATCATCAGCCTATTGGCACATGGGGCAGTGCAAAAGGACTGGTAACCATGCTGACTAGCATCCGTGAGGTCGATCAAGGGCGCCTGGCCCTAATTTTTCCTGGTATATGGTGCAGTATGGCTGGTAACCATCCTCATCATAGCAACAGGGGGCTGAGCTCCATCAGCCCCCACCCTTCATGTGTAAAGAAAAGATTCAATTGCCCCTGGGCTAGCAGCGGGATGCTGGGCTCCTCTCCTCCACACTGCTCAATGTCCTGTCTGGACTATCATAGCAGCTGGAGGCTGCCTTCCTCTCATTTCTCACTAACAAGTCACTGTGTCTTATTCCTGCATTCTTTATTACTTCATCACACAAGTGGGGGGACAATGCTACGGTAGCCCAGGAAGGCTGGGGAAAGAACGGAATCAACAGGTGGGGTTGTTGCAGGAGCACCCCCTGTGAATAGCATACAGCTCATAATTTCTGCGGGATCTGACACAGAGCAGCTGTGCTCTCTGGTTCTATGATACAGTGGTTCTCTAGTACACTTGCCCATATTCTAGGCAGGACTGATTCTATTTTTAGATACCAAAAAGGAGGAATTGACTCAGGGAGTCATTCCCAATTTTGGCTTTTGCGCCCCTGGCTGATCTCAGCCAGGGGCACTTATGACAGCAGCAAATGGTGCAGTGCAAAAGGACTGGTAACCATGATCATCTTATTACCAATTTATGGTATGGTAGATAGTACAGTATGGCTGGTAACCATCTCTGCTGTCATGCAAAAGCAAAAGCATGCTGCTGTGTAGCGCTGCTGAATCGCCTCTGTGAGCGGCATCTAGTACACATACGGTGACAGTCACAGAAGGCAAAACAGGCTCCATGATTGCCATGCTATGGCATCTGCCAGGGCAATCCAGGAAAAAAAGGCGCGAAATGCTTGTCTGCCGTTGCTTTCCCAGAGGAAGGAGTGACTGATGACATTTACCCAGAACCACCCGTGACAATGATTTTTGCCCCATCAGGCACTGGGATCTCAACCCGGAAATTCCAAGGGGCGGGGGAGGCTGCGGGAACTATGGGATAGCTACGGAATAGCTACCCACAGTGCAACGCTCCAGAAATCGACGCTAGCCTCGGACTGTGGAAGCACACCACCGATTTAATGTGTTTAGTGTGGCCGCGCGCACTCGATTTTATACAATCTGTTTTGCTAAACCAGTTTATGTAAATTCGGAATAATCCCGTAGTGTAGACGTACCCTTAGTCGTATTCTGTTTATTTTAATAAAGACCTCTGTCATGATATGAAATCCATTAAATTTCCATTTGGGATTTGGTGATGGCTGATAGTAATATTGAAGGAAAGTTGTCATATCACTAGAATAAGGTTGAGGGCATGACTAATGTGAAATGTCCACTTCAAGGGAAGGAGGTGAAGTTTTTCTCCACCAAATGGTATTACAAGAAGATTATTCCTCATGTTTTGTGTGGCTGACGAATAGTAATCACAAAATTCAAAGTATCTTTTGTATACCCAATGGAAAACATAAGGCCAAATTCTGGAAAAGAGTATAAAGCCTGAGTCAAGGGGATGCGAATGCAGAAAATATGCTCCAGTGTTGGAGAGCTAAGGCAAGGATACTGCTGTACCTGACGTATCTCTAGCAGAGTGACATCTATATCCCTGTCTACTCACATCTCTTTCTTGGTCCTTAGTAGAGCTGGTGAGCAACTATCTAATGAAATGTATTTTGCCCCCAAACACTCCTTGATTAAAATGAAGTGGAAAAATTGTACTTTAGAGATGGCACTACATTTGCACTAATCAAATCATATACAAAAGATCAGACATCAGATCTGTCTCATCCTTGCATACTGTGAGACACAGCAGCTCAATGAATAGAGTGGTTTCTAAATGCTTAATAAAACCATATTGGATTAGGTTTGAAGTTAGGAGTTAAACATATGGTTACACACAGTATTTGGTAATGGTAGGGAAATGCAAATTCAATTGCTCAAATATTTGGAATTACAGATTGCATTTACCCTCTAGTGTTCATATTTCAGAGGACTATGTTAAATTTGTAGAAACAATAGCAAAAGTTTTTCTTCAAAAGGTAGGTGGGTGGGTGAGTGAGTGGGTGGGGGGGGGGGGAGGAATTCTAAGCGCCCATGCTCTGATTCAGCTAGTGGAACCATGGATCTGGAAAAAGGCAGGAAGGGTCAAGGAATGAGGGAGATGTTAGTTTGATATGCTGTCTTTTTTCCCTCCAACCTTCTAGAAGCCCCTTTATGGGGTAACAGCTTTCTCTTTCCATCCCCTCCAAGTGCACAGAAGACCATCTGTGGGGCTTTAACCATTCTGTGCTGAATTCTCCCTAATCCATGGGACAAAATTACCTCAGACATGGACAGTGTAACTTCTCTGATAAGCGGGTTTTGGAGAACCAGTTGTAGACTAGGGAGTCCTGAGCAGCATCTTTTTTTTTCAGAAATTGTGTGGCTGAGGAACTCGAGGGAGCCCATGAAGCAGAGTGCATGCAAAGCTTCAACATGGACACCCCTGGGTCCTCATGGATTCCCTGAGAAATGCAATTTTAATGGCAGATGAATTACCAGGAAACTGAGTTAGTTGAAACTCTCAATTTCCAGTCCCCTCTGCAGGATTATCCTGTGTCTCATAGGGAAAGATGGGCCCCTAGTTTAGGGCAGCAGGGAAGAATAGGGTAAAAGAAAATCCAGTTTAAATAAGCAAGTCCTTTCAGATTAATCCATTTGCCTGTCAAGCAACTAAGGTTGTCACCGTGAAGGTGAACACATTTGGAATTAAAGCTAATGTGTCATGCTTTGAAAAAAAGTTGTATTTGAGCAAAGCTTTCTGAAAGCTCAATCAGCAGGAAGCAGCATGCATTTTAAACTGTGAATTGCATTTTTTTTTAAAATAATGGCTTTTGGATACTGCTACCATCTTGTGGCACTGTAGGAGACCATTGTCAGATCACAAATCATTTTCTATCCTCCTTCAAAAAGTTCCAGCTGTCAGAAAAAAAACTTGATCATTATCAGCGTTTCTGTGAGTTCATTGTGACCTACCAAGGAAAAATGAAAACTGAGTTAATCTTAGGTTTTGGTGCTGAAAATTGGGCAAAATGTTGAAGCTGGTGAGCATAACTGCTGTCCTTCATTCAGGATAAATGTAAAGAAATAGTTAATCTCCCTTTGAAGTAAGATAGCTGAAACAATAGATGCCACTATCCTAAACCCAGGGCACATGCAAGGCTGGTCAGAAATTGAGCTCTGTGGGTGGAGGGGTTTCACTGGGGGCTGAATGCAAATGCAGAAATCTGGGTATTGTTTTTACTGGAGGTGGATGGGCAGGGTGTATGTAGGGGGGAGGGGAGGGAATGGGAAAGGGAGTGCAGATGCAGCCAGAAACATCACAGAAGCAGAAAGCTCAGGACAGTCGGAGAAGCACTTGTGTGACCCTGACAGAAAGGAGACAGAGCTTTTTGGGTACAGTGCTGGCTGGAAAAAGAGGCTTGGAATGTTGAGTGAGGAAACTGTCTCCTGTTTTGATTCCTACTGTGTTCAGGGAAACAGGACTTTGTATGTTCTTGGTAGATAAACAGGATTGCATCAAAGCAATATCTGGGTCTATCATCAACTTCTCCTCCGAATGGCAACAACCTGCAACACTCTCAATATTGGCTATCCACTTGTGTGTCTAGCCAGATGCACAGGGTGTGGGAAGTAGGGATGCTGAGGGTATGGTAACATTCCCTGGCTTGAAGTAGTACTAATCAAATCATGGTTTCCACACCCACACTATAAAAATTGTTTCAGCACCCCTGCAGTTGCATGCTTTCTCTCTCTGAATATGGGAGACTAAAGGACATTAGGCATAGAAATGAGTATAAGTTAACCTTTTTAGAAAGACTTTTTGGGGGGTAGTGGCAGAAGGTCTAGCTCCTAAGAGGATTCCACAGAAGGACAAATTAATTTACCAAGTTAGCTAAAAGTTACTTTGATGTTTTCTCCCAGAGCCTGGTTGGTTGGGGCTTATCATCACAGAAACATGACTGTAGTTAAATTAATTTTACTAGGCCTTTCTCCAGTAAAGATTGTCTCCTGCAGAGATCCCTTCTGTGCTGGGCATGGGCCAGCTGATGGTTTTGAATTGCAGCGTAGACATAGCCTCAGCCAAGCAAAGGGAGATGTTTATTGTTGGATTAGAGGTGACCACTATTTGTCTAAAAAAGCTCTAGTAATTTTAATCTTCGAAGGGTCCAACATCATTAAAAACATGAGCATATCAATCTGAATTGTCTGTTAATTATTTGTATTCTGATAAGGCTTAGCACATTGTGGGTGCTAACATCCCATCCTACCCTGACCCCCACAGAGACCCTATCCAAAGAGTTTATAATCTGTAGGGGGAAGAGAAGATTTGACTGTTAGGAACCAGAAACTGGAAGGTTAATTCCCCCCTCCCACACATACTTCTACGAGATGCCACTATATCAAACCCTCTGCCAAGATAAGGATTACAGTAAAGAGATATGGAAATTGCTAAAAATATGCACAGGGTTAGTTATTAACTTTTCACCATAAAGGATAAAACATGCAGTAACTTGTTTAAGTGCTGCTGTTGCATTGTGAGTGATAGCCTACGTTGTCTTGTATTTCTCAAATGGATATTCCATTTATGAATATGAATATACAGTTTTCCTAGTTTAATGTGGCTACTTATAAATTCAAAATTAGTTATTGTCATGCTTTCCACTTGTCTGGTTTGACAGTTTTTAAAAGTTCTCCATGTTTCCTTGTCTCACACTTAAAAAATCTACGCATCCACTCCTGGACAGCAAGTTCCAGAGCATTAAGGAAATTTGTCCTCTGTTTATCTCCTCTTCATCTGCGGTGAGTACCACATATAGAGCAACTTGCCACTATAGCACCTAATCAGTAGCATTGTGTGTTCTACCATCCTCATCTGGGCCAATAGTGAGATTTGAATCCAGAATCTTAATGCTAAAAGCATAAACCTCCATCACTTGTGTTATAGGACTAAATCTCACAGCTGCCAAGCAAGAGCAAATTCATAAGCCTATTATATAGACTAGCCTCCAGCAGGGGACAAGCACCCTCTCCCCCCACCCCCTGATTACAGTAGGAGGCAGTGATATCCAGTGGTTAGGACATACGGGCACTGGACTAGGGCTCCGGAGACCAGGGTTTTACTCCTGGCCCTGCTGCTAACCTGCAGCAAGTCACTTCACCTTTGTGTCTCCTCTCATATGATAGCAAGTAAGCTGCAGTCTTGAGGGCTTCAGCTCACTATTTCCTACCTGCATCCAGAGAGGTGCCCAGGACTGGCAGAGTTACATGCCACCCCTTATTCTAGGCTGTGGCTTAATTCCACCGTCTAGCCCTAAGGAAATAAAAAGTTGTTGTACTGGTTTCTAATTAGGACCCAATCCTGCTCTTACTGACTCCACTGGTGCAGGAGTGGGCCTTAAATTTGAATAGAACTCTGATGTGTGTGAACAATGTTCTATAAAGTCTTTGTTCTAGAAGCTTGTCACACTACTTCTCATGGGACCTCCAGGGAATGGATGCACTTTTCTCTGAATCACTTCAAACTATCTCATTGATGTATGAAAACTCAACCAACCAAAAAGCCTCCATCAAATTCTAAACCACTAGCGTAAGCAGCTTCAATCACCAGCATAAAACCTGCGCAGCAGACAGGTGTTTATAAGGAGAGATTATTTTAATGTACACCAAAGCATTGCGTGTTCAAATCAATCCCTATGTAAAACTGTCCTCCAAAGCAGAAAAATGTTAAACTTCTACTAATTTCCCAGACTTACCTAAAAAAGATACTTTTCACCCATTTTGTAATCGGACTTTGAAACATGCCTGCCAAATATCTGTGAAAGTGTTCGTATAAAGCACTATTTTTTTCTGTATAAGGGGAGGCTTAATATAGAGTTTTCAGCTAAAATTCACCACTGGCATCCCACCACTTGAGTTCAAATACTGTAAAACAAATCCAGTGTTTACGTGCTCCAATGTTGGAGAGCGACAAAGAAATTATGCTGAACAGGCCAACTGGCATAGAGTTGCCAGCTGCTTGGCAGAACCTACTAAAGCCTTAAGTAGCCTGCAAAGTATTATCTTTATTTGAATAAAGATTAAGGCAAAATCATCCCTCCCATGAAGAAAAAATAATTGTGGGAGGAAAAAATGTGCTTAGGAAACTACAACATACTGTCAACTTGCCCTTCCGATCTGCCTGATGTGACCTTCCTTACCTGCAAAAGCAGTGGGGGCATAGCCCTCTAGATGCATGAAGTGACATGCCACAGTCTTCAAAATTCCCCTGCAAATCTGGGTTATTTAGTTCACCATGGGTCCCTCCTATACTGGCAGCACAGCTCACCTAATTTTTTTTGTTGTTAAATGTTTTCCCTGGAAACCCCGTTGTCCTTTTCAAATGTCTCTTTGGGTGATGCTTTGGGACCCAATGGTGACAGAGTAAGAAAAAGTTTAGCGTGGGAGTTAGCCAGTACTGCAAGAAGTACTATGAACTAGGACAATCCTGTAGGCTTGCTAGGGAATGTCGCCATATATTGTAGTGCAGCAGGACACTGACTCCATTCACTCTGATTTTGCAGAACGCCAACCATGCACTGTCATAGTTCAAAGCTACCTGTGTTTTTGAGCCCTCTTCCATTCTCGTTAAATACACCCTCTCAGGAGTCAGGCCTCTTGTCTCCACCTGTCCTGGATGGAAATATGCAAATCTCCCACTTTCAGACCATCGTCCACAAACCTTTTATACCAGCTGTGATAGCACAGCAAGGCCAACTGGGTTCCACGACAACCAGCTTCCCTGTAGGTGAATACAGTCACTCAAAATAGCCGTTTCAAAACCAAGTGTAGCTTAACCTGAACAGTAGGATCAAAGTGTAGCAAGAGACTATTTTAACATACCAGTCTCCACCCATATCTATCTTATCTAAAACTTAGATAGGTCTAGCTTCTTCCAGGCACTCCCACATCTGGGGACTTAGGTTCAGTCTTCTTCCCTGCAGCCCCTGTCTCTTCCCCGTTTTTCAGGGGCTCTCTGTTATCAGTCCCAATGTTCTTTGAGTTTCCTACCTAAAGTACAAGCTCCAGGGTCCCCTGCCAAGCAGTCTATCTCCACAGAGTCAGTGGTAACCTTCAAAGGGACTAATGTCTGCGTTGCCTCATTCACCAGTACTTAAAGGGATAATCTGAAGCTATTGTCTCCTTTCCTGAAGATGCATAATAACTCCTGCTGGAACTAACCTCTGGTATTCATATAGCAAATAAAGGTGTACGTATAATATTCATAAAATATTTACAGGTGTTTCCCATGTCCTTCACACATTGCTCATACAGGAGTCCACAGGAACTTTCTGAGGAACAAGGGAAACAGTTGCCATATTTTCTCCAATGGTAAAATAGGTTGAAGGAGAAGAGGGAACTCTTTCCCACAGCTCCTCCACCTCATTGTCTAGCATGGAGAGTGCTACTTACCCAAGCCAGGGAAAGGAGTGAGAGTTTCATTCATCCCAGTTTCCCTTTACTTTAATCTCTGGTCATGCCTATTCTTCATCCAGTTTTGTGGGGACTGAAGTGGAATTCCTGCTTTTCTTTCCCCTCTACACACATTGCACAAGGGAAGAGGTTACGTGGCCCTAAACCAGTGTCTGTTGTTTCAGTGTTTACCATGTTCAGCTAGATGAAGCAATAATGAATTCCACTATTGGGTTGAGCTGCAATTAAAGTGGACGGTGTTATAACTCCTTCCCAGAACAAACAAAAAACGTAGTATAATTGTAGAGTGATAAAGCTATGAAAATAGACCCATGTATCATAACCACATAACACATCAAATGAGAAATCACTTTGCTAGACAACGCTGACCGTGTCATGTCTATGGGATCCCTCTCTTTTTACAGGCTACCGTGAATTACAGACACTTGCACTGAAGGAGTGCAATCCTGGCCCTCGTGAAATCAATGGGAGTTTTGCCATTAACTTCAATGGAGCCAAGATTTCACCCAAAGTCCTGGTTAAATATAAGACAAAGTAGTTTGCCATTTTGGAGTCAGAATGTTGTATATAGCCTTCTTAGAGTTTTTCTGTGTATTTTATAGATTACCTATTTAAAACAGAGATCTCATCTGTGAATTAATAGTGTACAAAATGTCTGTCAAGCATGGCTTTTGGCAAGATTTGACTCACTAGGAAGGGAACTTTAGATACTTTACAACTTAGCTTGATTTTAATTCGAGGATGGACATGAACACTTCATTGCCGGTCGGTTAGGTTTTTTGACAAAGGCAATTCAGCCATTCTTGCAATATGATATTTTAGTTTAGTTAGTGATCCTGTCGGTTAAAATTCTGTTAAAACTGCTTCATTTTTCTCAAATTCAGCTTGACTGAAATGTTGTCTTCTCTCCAAAAGCCATGCAGTGATGTGGGTCAATCACAGAGCTGGGAGCCAGAATGCCTGCATGCTACTCCTACCTCTATACACTTGTCGCACTTTACAAAACATAATTTAGGTAAAAAGTCAGTAAATATATTCCTATTTTACAGAGGGGGAGATGAAGGCCCAGCAAGGGTAGAAATTTATTAATTAAATCACATGTAGCTATACACAATATACTACTGCTTATTTATAAGATCAGAGCCGTAGTAATGGACTAGGACCCCATTATGCCTGACACTGTACAAACTCAGACCAAAGACGATATGTGCACTCCAAATAAGAATTTGACAAAGGTGTAGTACACAGTACGCTTTCATTAAATACACTGTTTTTACATTAACATTTAGTATAAAACAATACACATTTTGTGAAGAGCATGAAAAACAACTTTGCAGTTTAACATAACTACACTTTTATCAGCCACCAAGCATTGTATTAATTTTATTTAAAAGAAAGTGGAATCCATTTGTCACACAGCAATTGTCTAGAGCACCTTCAAACTGAATTGCTTTTGAAAACAATTAAAATTGACATTTGAGTCAATTGATGGTTTTCATAATTTCAGTTGACATTTCATTTTTACATCTGTAAAAAAGCTCAAGTCAGACTCTGAATTTTAATTCTGGATTAACAAGAAATTTTTAAAGGAGATATTAGAAATAGGATTTAAATATAAATGTCCCTACTGATGTAAAAAAAAAAAAAGAAGAGTAAGTTTTGCTGATTAAACAAAAAGCACTAGTAGTTTAACAGAAGTGTTAAAAAATGAGATTTTTTTTCCAGATGGCAGCATCAGTATCTTGTTAACTTAGGTTATAAAAGGAAGTGTAACCTACAGAACTGATCGAATAGTCAAAAGACAGAAGGGACTAGGACCATATCCAGATAATATAGGGAGAAGCAACAGGCAAGGATAAGAAAATCTATATGGTGCTAAGAATAATAGCAAAGATGGTAGTCCCCCACTTATATGGTTAACACTTTTTGTTTTTACAAATGTATATATGCTGTTAATTGTAAACTTCATGCATTTCTAAGAATTGCCACACCAAGACCAATGTGGACAGAAGTAGAGACATAAAGTTGAATATATTCTGCAAGATAGTGATAGGTGAACCCAAATTAATGGACAAATACATTTTTGAAAATAGCTGCAGTGATATATTCTCTCCCTTTTCCCCCACCCCCAAAAAACCCCAACATTATTTCTTCGTGGTCCTACTCTTTTATAATATAATATCAAGTATACATATGATGTAGGACAGTAAGCAAGTCACTTAAATATATTTAAGGCAAGATCTTCACCTGGTGTAAATCAGCACAGCCCAATGGATATCCATGGACCCATACTGATTTGTGCCTGCTGAAGAACTAACCTGTAGTCCAGTAATGACTCTTAAATTTAAAAACTAAATTATACGACAGACCCACAAACCATTCTGTGCTAGTCCAATGTTTCAAAGGTGAGAGCATAGCAAATACCAGTTTAATTTGTGCTTGAAATTTAAGATTAAAGTATCTTGGAATGAAGTGAACAAAAATTGGATTATTTACATATTAAAAACATACATCCTGATGGTCCATCATCCTGAAAAAACGTTTCCTAGGAAGTAAAGCTGCAAGAGGTATATCTAGATAGACCAGTTTAACACATTGGCTAGATGTTTCTGATAAAATTATCAGTAAGGAAATGTATAGTAACACTGACATTTCAATGTTTATAATTAGGATTTGCAGTTAATGCCCCACTGAGATAAGTGTAGGAATTCACACATTTCATACCGTTGTTGTTTAAATCTGACTAGCTGCAGACTTGACAAGATACCAGTGCATCAGTTTGCACTTCCATGCAATTTCCACTGTTCTTTCAAATGAAAGATTAGATTTTGCAGAACCCCAGAAATCTAGGAGAAGCTCTGTCCTTAGAATATGCAAATTATTCCTCCATCACTATTCAAGCACCAAGTAGTGTGCCCTGTACATGGCAAAAAATTAAGACAGTCCGTATAGCGAGATAGGAATGACTTTAAAACAAAACAAAACAAAAAACAAATAAAAAATACAGAAACTCTTCAGTTTGCTCTGAATAATAAAACAAACAATCATATGGTTGTAGTTTAAAGAAAAGGTATCCAATAGCTTCACTCTTTGTGTAAATCATTTGTCAGGGCTGGCATAGTGTTATGGGAAATGGGCATGACAGATAGCATAACCACTGGATACCTCCAATTTTTCTTAATCACACTAATTTGTAAATGCAGCAGATGGACTGGAATTTGAAATACAGCAGGTAAACACAGGCCATGTCAGTACAAGGCTCTTCATGGCTTGCCAATCTCCCTCAACCATGCCCTACAGGTTCTACTCCAAAGAGATGAGATTAGTTCAGTCTCCAAATCCATTCAGCCCGTGGGCTTTCTGCTGGGGTTTATGACTGACCACGTACTAGGAATCAGACAGAAAAACCTCCAACCAACTTCACATAGGCTACTGAGGATTACTTGCATAGTAAAGAGTTGGGGTTACTACTAATCTGTCAGATTAGAACTGCTACCTGGAAGTGGTGGTAATGCAATAATCAGCCTCTCTCTGAACCATCCAGTCTGCGAATCAAACTTCTGTAATGCTGTTCTCTTCTTTCATTATAGTCATTTCAGAAAAATATCACCACCATGCCTGAGTTCCAATAACTGACATCTGAAGTACATCCAGGAATCCCAGACATAAACGGAGAGAAACCTATTCTGAAGTGGAGGAGAAATCTGACTATTGCTGAGGGAAAGAGAGGAGCTAAATTACAAAACAATCAAAGTTAACAAATCTTAGTTTTAGGGCTAGATTGTGCTCCTACTCCTTGCTCAATCAACCCAGGTCTTGGGTGTGGTGTGGAGGGCAACTCCTACTCTCCAGATACTGCCACTATGGGGTGTTGGCAGAGATCTGACTCTGTGCCACGCCCCCTCCACAGTTGCTGAGGAGTGAAATGAGCTGCATGCTAAGGGTTGTAATTACTTACTTCCCTTCCCTCTGGAGCAAGAGGGGAGTAGGGGCAAAATTGTGACTGAGTCACAATTCCTTCCTGGGGCTGCCCAGTCATTCACTGCCTCTTATGCAGGGTCCAGGATGAACCTAAAGGATCAAGAAGGTCTTTATTCCTACTTGTCTGTCTGGTTCAGAAAGCAAGATGTATCTGGAGATTGTGGTCAGCAGAGGAAACTCAGTGTTCAGAGAACTGAATGTTCTGTAAATTCTATTTTAGGGGAAACATAACTCTACATCAGTGACTTCTAAGGTTAATAAGCAAAGCGTGTCTCTGTCCTGGTTATTAGTTTTTAATATCTCTTTATTGTTTCAAATGCCAGCAAGAAATATTGGGCAAGTTCCTCACCTGGCTTAAACCTGTATATGACATTGAGATCAATGAAGCATTGTTGATTTCTACCAGCTGAGGAACTGGCTCATTACTGCTATGAAACAAGCTCTAAATGTAGACGCGTTTACAAATGTTGTGTGTTTCTAGCAATATAACTTGTACATTGTGAGTGAGGCTGGGATTAATAACTGGGCAAGCATGAGGTTAGAGACTGACAGGGGAAGACTGGGCCAGACATTCAATGATTGTCCCCTCATAGGTGTTTAGGTACCCACCTCTGTGTATATATGCACACACACACACACACACACACGTACGTCAGAGCATATATAAATTTATTTGGCTCCTACATTGGGTACCTAGAAGTGGCCACATTTTCAGATATGCTGAGCACATAGATACGGCTCTCCTTGGTTTTACTGGAAAGTCTCAGCATGTCTGAAAATCTTAGACCATTTATTTAGGTGTGTATGTTAGGGTTTTGGTGCCTCACTTCAGGCAAAGTTTTGTGTGTGGGTCAAACTATATGTGGGTGACTATATGAACAGACAGCAATGCAGAAATAGCAAGGACCCTGCTCAGTGATGAACAGAAAAGCATGAAGCTTTCATCTTGACATGTCCTGTGTTTCTGTGCCCTTTGAAAACAGATATTATACACGATAATTTTGTTTAAAATTAGAAGATCTGTTCTGTTCATTAAGTAAATTCAGACAGCAGTGTGGCTCAGGCATCTAGGCTTGCACAATTTTTTGATTTTTCACTGGAAAACAAATTCATCCCCAAACTGTTCTTTATTCCTTTTCCAAATATATTTTCCTCAGAGGGGGGGAAAAAACTTTTTTTTTTACAAAAAACCCCCAAAACTACAGCTGTAGTCCTAAGGGTCTCAGGAAGCTGCCTGAAGCCTGAGGTTAGAACATTATTATTCTACAAATCCCTGCCACAGGCCACGGAGAACATCATTGGAAGGGGGGAGGGAATTGTGGGCGCGATGGATATACTATCATACGCTTCCACACACTTCCTGATGACTTTTAGCCTTAAACCCCACATTCAGACAAGCAACACATGCTGCTCTTCCCTAGGGTCTGGATTAGGGTAGCCTGGCAGGTTGGGGCTGTGGATTCCATCCCTCTGTCCCTGGAAACTTCTGCAAGAAGCAAAGCCCTTTCAGGTAGCATTTGCTCCTTTCAATTGTTTGGTCACTGGGGGGAGTCTCATTATTATCACTACAAAAGTTTTTTTTTTTCCTCCTGCTGATAATAGCTCATATTAATTAATTAATTAATTAGCCTCTTAGAGTAGGCAATTCCCACCTTTTCATGTTCTCTGTATGTATATATATATCTCCTCACTATATGTTCCATTCTATGCATCTGACGAAGTGGGCTGTAGCCCACAAAAGCTTATGATCAAATAAATTTGTTAGTCGATAAGGGTACGTCTTCACTACCCGCCGGATCGGCGGGTAGCAATCGACTTCTCGGAGTTCGATATATCGCGTCTCATCTAGACGCGATATATTGAACTCCGAATGCGCTCCCGTCGACTCCGGAACTCCACCACCGTGAACGGCGGTGGCGGAGTCGACGGGGGAGCCGCGGACGTCGATCCCGCGCCGTGAGGACGGGTAAGTAATTCGAACTAAGGTACTTCGACTTCAGCTACGTTGCGTACCTTAGATCGAACTCCGCCCCTAGTGCAGACCAGGCCTAAGGTGCCACAAGTACTCCTGTTCTTTTTGTGGATACAGACTAACACCACTATTTTGAAATTGAAATTGTACATGCAAATCGAGTCATGATACATCACATGCAATTTGCCCTCGAGCAAAACCTGTTTGACAACATAGAAATTACCATGATTTTTTAGTATAACCAATTACAAAATGTTACTGTGACAGCTACAGCTTTAATATGGAATGTGCTGTATGAAAAAGTCTGACTAGTCAGAAAATGCACAATAGTTGGTGCCTGTCAACAAATGTTTAACTGTATATGTAATCTGGTAACAAACTTACATTTCTTACACTGAAGGTATTGCTCCAGTTCCAGAATAAATTGTTTGCATACTTCCTCACAATTCTACTTCAACTGAGTAGATTTTAGAAAATATTTCAAGAATGATGCCCAAGGTACTAATATTTGCATAATTTATGTGGAACTGTAAACTACTTCTTTCAGTCAAACAAAACAAAATGATCATCAATAAACATTGTTGACTATTTCAATAACAACAGAGCTTTTACATTCAAAACTATAAAGTGAATAGCCGATACATTTTTTTTACGTAAACTGACACGTCAATAGATAACGTCTTAACAATACAAAACAACCCCCCTCCCCAACAAACCTTGCTTCAGTGATGTTATGGTTACTTTGTTGCCAGATTGTTTTGTATATCAGTCCTAATACACCAGAACACACAATATATTAAAACAAATGTACCACCTTGCAAAGTAAAATATTAAGAACCCAGAATTAACATTCCCTTTATCCTCCAACCTGCAAAGATGAATTAAAACTTATCCTGATTCAATGATAGTTTATAGACCAATGCACTATAACAGAAAATTATAAAAAATATTTGAAACCTTTTGAAGGCCAGTTTTTGCTCCTACAATCATCCAGAAAGACAACACTGGCATCTTCCAATATATTTAAAAAATATATTCCATATTATCTTTTACTTGTTTCAGGCCTGAAACAAATTCTGCTGAATTTTCTCAGTTGGCATAAAAAAACGTGAATTATGAATATTCAGCAGTCTCTTGTGAGAGTGAAGATCTATTAATCAGCTCAGAAAGTGTCAGAAATCGCAGTCTTCTTAGAGCGTTTTTATTCACTAGTAGCACCATCTGCTGGTCCAAGCAATCCCTTCAAATTTTAGAAAACGCTGTGGAGAGTGACCCAGCCAAAATTACGCAAAATGCTACGGTGAGTAACAGGTAGTTTTTCAATCCCTATAGAGTCAAAGAAAGAGAAGAAAAATGTAACATCACTTGTTTATAAAGCAGTGTTTAAAAAAAAGGAGGGGGGGAGTAAAATGAAGGTGAATTTGGGTTGTTTATAGTAGATTGCATGAATAAGTAAGTTTTCTGAAATGGCATTTATCAGAAACAAATTTTAAGTGAAGACTCATGGAAAGTGAATCCCAAACTCATATAACATTAGTGCTTATAACAGAAGAGTTATTGTCTTCCAGTCAGGGAACCAAACATGATTGATGTGTCCATTCAAACCCAGCCAAACATTGCTTAAATAACGCCATGAAGTTAATGGGAGACTTTCCGTTGACTTCAAAGGGAGCTGGCCTGGGTTCATAAAGATTGTTCACAAAGCAGCTCACCGTGAGTAATCTACACAGCCATATATGTTTTTATATGGGAATTAGTCACAAAAACTATTCAGCAAATAACTGAATATTTTTGAGAAATTTCATTCTACTCAAGGACAATTCTCAAACAGCAAAAGAGGCAAAAATTAGTTGAATAGATTTTTACAAATTAACTGGGCAACTTGAGTTCTAATCCTGGTTTGGATACTGACTTGCTGTGTGATGTTGGGTCAGCCAACCTCCCTGAGCCTCACTTTTCTCATATATATAGCTCAGACAATGATATTTACCTACTTTACTTAAAGTTAAGCATGTGCTTATGGGTATATACACATGGCAATACGAGGCCTGTGGCATGGTCGTGGCTGGCCCAGGTCAGCTGACTTGGGCTCAGAGGGCTCAAAAATTGCAGTGTAGATGTTCGGGCTTGGTCTGGAGCCTGGGCTCTGAAACACTGCAAGGGGGGTGGCTTTCAAAGCCTGGCTGCAAGCCCAAGCATGAATGTCTATACTGCAATTTTTAGCCTCACCACTTGAGCCCTGCGAGTCTGGGTCAACTGATTGTGGGCTGCAGGTTTTTACTGCAGTGTGGATGTACCTGTAAGCACATGCTTAAGTATGTGAGTATCTGTAGTCCTATTGAAGTCAATGACACTTTCAAGTACTTGCATGATCTTAAGTTCCAATACCTTTAAAGATCTAGGCCTTAGGCCCTTTTTCAGCAAAAGCGCTTAACTCTCATTGATTTTAATGGGAATTAGGTGCATATTTCCTTATATGGGTCTATGTGCCAATCCACTACACAATGTGACTCATGGGACAGTGGCACCACCAGCTCTAGAAGTTTGTTCAAATTTCACAAGGGTGACTTTTAAAGTGAAAATGGCTTTTCAATCCCTCCCCACCCACCAAAAAAAATAAATATCAAAGCTCTTCAGTTTTATGTAAATTTCACAAACTAGAAGCAAGCAACTGTTCAACTAGGGGGGGGGAAACTTATGACAAATATTTCATCCAGCTCTAATTATAGTGATAGAATTTAGTAATCTCTCTAAACATCAGAGACTAATTTTATCTTTAAAGGCTCCCCTTTTCATCTTTCAAAATGTAGAACTTTTACAGCATATAATTTTTAAAATTACAGCAAACTATATGGTCTACTCATGAGACTTCCAAAATCTTCTTTCAGATATCCAAAAATAGTACTCCATTAATCTAAAACATGTTTTAGTACATTGGTCCATGTCAATCTAAAACATGTTTAATATCTAAAAGGCTTTTTGTTATATTCTTAAACAATCCATTTGTTCTTGGGCTCTTGTCTCCTGATCCTGCTAAAAGTCCTTCATGCTATCTCACTGCTTTTTATACAGATATGGAATTCAAGTTTTAATTCTTCTAAAGTGAATGAAAGCTCCGCACAGTCACATCAAACATTTTCTTAGAAAAAAATACTCTGGCATAACAACGGTCCTATAGCTCCATCTTGTATCTGCCCACTTATGACAGGTGCAGAAGTCGTCTCATGGTGACAGCATTGTACCATATATCTCAAGTCTCAGGTTTCACATGCAATTCTTGAAGTCAGATACAGGTAAAAAGTTAGGACACTGTTGGACTTACCTTTATTTCTTTAAATACCAGGACTCCCCACATAGCAGCTACAAAGCCAGGGCCCTAAAGAACAAAGTTAGCTTTGTTAATATATGTAGCATTTCTTAAAAATGGGCAATTTTCTCAATACTTAATTCAGACCTTTCCTTCCTGTGTAATGCAACTGTAAATGCTCATGAACAAAACATAAACACTGTTGTAAGGATTTCAAAGGAAGGGTCAGTAAATCCTGCAGGAGGAAAAAAAGTGGGAGGAAATCTGAGGAGAGGGTATGATCTGGACCTAAATTAGACTGCAGAGACTGAACCTTGAACCTGCCACTATATTCATTCTTGATATTCTCCAACTAGTAAATCTCACCTTAGATTTTCACCTGCAGTCCAGGTTGGAGGAGGCTACTCAGGCTTCTGCACACGATCTTAGCAGTTACCATGGTTATTCCTAATACTTACTTCATTATTACAACTAACTAGTTGAACAAAGGTTTCAGAGTGGTAACCGTGTTAGTCTGTATCAGCAAAAACAACGAGGAGTCCCTGTGGCACCTTAGAGACTAACAAATTTATTTGGGCATAAGCCTCTCCAAATACATTTGTTAGTCTCTAAGGTGCCACAAGGACTCCTTGTTGTTTTTTTTATTTGAACAAAGTTTGCCTTAAACACTTGTTGTGAAAGTGAATGACTAAAAATACATCATCCTTTATTTAGCAAGAATCTGGATAATCCACAAGGGGTCAGGCCAGGTGGACAGGTCATAAAACTACCATTTATCAATGACGTTATACTACAGTTTTCCTAGCTGACAGCAAACTTAGTGATAATGAAGAGCATTCTTTTCCCAGTGAAAGCTAAAGATGTCATTTAAAATACACAGCAATGAATGAGTTCTCATGTTACACTTAATACATGCAAGGTGAATAAAGGGGGGGAAGAGAGTCAATAACAAGTGTGCGACAGTGAGCTGTCTGGAAACCCAGTCACCAACCCCTCTAAAATGGAGTAGAGAGGTTGATTCAAACTAAAAGAAGTGCATTTCATCCGAAGCTAAAATTACGATTGACACCACAAGACTACAGTTTCCCTCTACAAAAAGAAACATACATTAACAGCATAAGCTCATTTGCTGCATCATCTCTTACACTGATATAGAGTACCTGGCAAAGTGGCCCTTTATCTAGTGGAGGATAAAACTTATCTAGCTACAAAAGACTAACTGCTCATATGTTCTGTATCATATATGTAAATAAAATAGGCAAAATTGGTCAACTGCTGCTCATCTCAGTTACACAACTAGTACCATTAATCTTTTTAACAAAGAACATGTTTTAGGTATTGAAAACACACAAAAGGATTAGTATCTGAATTCATAACTTTATGCAAAATTAATATTAAAGACAGAAAATATCACAAATTGTGAGGAAGACAGTGAACAGTGTAACTGCCAAGATGAAATCATGTAACTGACTGATCAGTGTCTCCTTCCCCGCTCCCCGTGCCTCATCTACAGAGGATGAGGGTCTATTACAGAGATTGACTCTCTTACTTAAAAAAATTACTACTGCTTTTAGCACTGGAGGCCACTAGTTCAACCCTTGATGCCACTCAAGATGGTTGTTGTCACAATTATACGTTCCTAAAAGCCAAAGGCAATGCGGGAGACACAGAACTAGGGGTCCTAAGAAAAGTTTACAGACTGGCTGTACAGACTGGACACCTCAAAGTTGCAAATTATCCCCCAAAAGGGAAAAGAAACCCCTCATTTAAAATAATAATGACACAGTGAACAACGTTTTTAAAAAAGGTACTCACCGCAGTAATTATTGGAAAGCTGACCACCGCACTGAGGTAGTGATTAGCTATGAACCAGCAACAATTGGCTATTGCCCAAAGCACACCAGCAACAAATCCTAGATACAACAAATTCCAGTCAGAAAACTATGTACAACAAAATATAGGCCACCTACAGCAGGCAGTGAAAGACATCACAATTTACTGCGTGCAAATGTAAAACAGAATCTGAATAGTATGTTGACGATTGATTATCTAAATCTAACCTTATGGGATAAAATCATCCTTTTCAAGAGAAATGGCCATGGAATGGTAACACCACAGGGAGTGTTCGTGGGTGAGCAGTTAGGTGGTGACACAATTCAGGGAAACAGCATCTGTATTTCCCCTGAGTGGTTCAGCAAGGGCACCCATTGTCAGGCTCCCAGCTTCCCAACCATTGCTCTTGGATGGACCTCTGTGTGTCTCTCTCTCTTCTTACTGGGGAATTTCCAGGCGGCACAGTTCCCTGCCTACACTATTATTCCCAGCACAGACAGGCTGCCCCTGGACACCTGCTTCTTTCTCTTCAGAGATGTGTAACAGGTGTAATTGTTACAGGGTACCACACAGCACTTTCTATGCACGCTTACTTTGTTCTTAAGGTAAAAAGCATTACAGAGAAAACATATTAAAAACAATAAAACCACACACATGTGCTAGTAAGTTTACCAGTGCTAACATGGATTCTGGAGAGAGCAGTTCTTCAATCTCCCTCCCAAGGGGACTCCTTGTGGTTACAAATTCAGCTCAGAGCAAACAGCCAGTCTTATGAGATCCCAGTGGGCCTCGTCCTTCCAACCCTACCCTAAGGACTGGAACTCTGTGTGGACCAGGAGTCCTGTCCATTTGCTGGATCAGAAAGAAGGCCCTGAGTCAGTTTAAAACTATCAATCAAAACCCTTTTTCTTGCCTGTTGGTTCCTTCAAAGGATTGATAACGGAGAAAGTATGTTAGCATCCCCCTCCCTACTAGAGAAGGTACATACAATAACATATAAAGAATTGCATTTTTAATATAACATACCCCAGAGGTATTAAACCTAATTCAATAAAGTTTAACTTTATTTATTTAAGTTTATCTTAATTCGATAAGGTTTGTTCAGGATATTAGAGGATATTGTCAGTCTGTCACAGCTAGCCCAGTGGAGATATGGCTTGATCTCATTGGGCAGATTTTCTAAGATCCCCAGTAGGATTTGACTGAAACAGTCAGGACTGATGTAAATGTATTTAGAATATTTTTCATAATACAATGTTTGCATTTAATATTGAGCATGAAATTTGGTATCTTAAATGTTTCTATTACTCTACATAAAGACAAAATATGAAGTACAATATGTGCCTTAATGTTACTAGCAAAAGTAAATATTGATAGAGTGGGCTAGAAAGAGAAGAACTTCTGCTGAAATCAAAAGAATCATTCTTTCAGACTCTAGTCTTTGTTCCAGGCAGATTTAATTATTATACTTTTGTTCTCTTAACACTTACAGCAAAGAACACTTACAGAAATTCAGGCCGAGAACCCCACCCCCAATGTGAACAAAATATTTTTTCTAAATGGCAATAACATAGTAAAATAATGCATTATTACCAAAGTGAAAGAACACACATATGGAGTAATTAATTGCTTTACTATTATACTGCTGTTTAGGAAACTGTGGTTTTGCATTCATATGTGGGTCTAACAAATGTTTAGCCTGGATTTTTATTTGTTCGTTTTGCTTTGTTCAATGGGTGTTATTCATAGCATTAAATTAGAAAAAAAAATCAGTTAATCACTGATCATTTAATAACAGGACAAGAGTTTGAGGTCAAAGCATCTTTTGGTTTAAGATTATTTAAACTATATGGGTGTCATAAAAATCCTGCTTAGATATTGAGTTCTGGAAAAATAAAGGTAATCCAAATGCGCTGAATTTACAACTTCTGTTGATTCAGTTTCTGTTTATTTTTCTTACATTTGCAGTGACACTAATTCACCATCTGGCTTTTCGCAAAGAGGATATATTTTTTTCTCCTCACTCCTTCCCCACAGAAGTTCTAAAATTTTCAAAGGTTAGTACAATACGTAGTTCTGGGCAATGTGTTCTCAGTTCTGGCAAAGTGTTAATTTCAGAACATCTTTAACACGCAACATCACATTTCAAATTGGACCACAATTTTTCATTGTCTCCCAACCTTTTCACATGTGCTCTTTCAAAAGATACCAAAAGTCAAGAGAATGTACTTCCAAGATTAACTATAATCCCAAGAGTATGATTTGGAATAATTATAGTAATACAGTTGAAATTATTACAGGAAGTAACTTAAATTAATACCTATTTTATTGAATAGTCATACCTGGTATTATGGCTTCAGGGTAAACTTTAGGTTTATTTTTCATGACTGCACAGTAGATCAAAAAATATATGGTACTTGTGAGAAAGATTCCACTAAAGTGTGCAAAAACATAGTCTAAATCTGAAACAGAAATGGCACAGAGGTAAAGATATAAAATCACAGTAACTGTAAATATTTTTACTAATCTTATTCTATGCTGTTTCATACATAGTGTGCATAAAGCCAAAAATGCACAAGGCATTACTACTAACAACTTGAAGTCTGGTCATCGTCCATCCATTTTAAATAAAACAAAAATAAGAAAAACAAAGGAAGGGAGCTTGTTGCATTACCCATGTGACACAAACATGACTGCAAATATTACTATAAATGGAGTTGTTCAATCATGCAACTTAAATTATATAAGGGACTTCTACTGCGATGACTATGCCATAAAATCATATAAACGTAGGATTAGAATGGACTTCAAGAGCGTGGATCACAGTAGAGCCTAAAAGTGGGATTTGGGTGCCGAAACCTCACACTTAAGCACCAATGTTTTTGACTCAAGAAGAAAAGGAATCCCTTGTTTTTGTCCTAATGCTGCACTCCTGAGCTTGTTGCGCTGTCTTCTAGGTCGGTGGGGGGCAAACTATGGCCTGCGGGCCACAACCGGCCTGCAGGACCCTTCCCTCTGGTCCCTGAACTCCTGCCAGGGAGGGTCAGGACAGGCTTGGGAGGAGCCAGCCCAACTCCCCGGCAGCGCGGTGATGAAGAATGCAGGAGCCAAGAAGCTTGTTGTCCACCTGCCTAATTAGAGACTTTGGTTCATTATTACTGCAGCACTGTGAGGAGAAAAATTTATGAAGGCTCCACTCCGACAAGAAATTGCAAGAGAATGACCGTGGTACAAAACACTTGCATGAATTGTTGGAAGGTAGAGGAGAAGCAGATAGGGCTGCAAAGTGGGGGGACATTAACCCTGGGGAAGGATGGCTTGAAATGCTCCTTACAACTCAGTTAGTAGGCACTAAATCAGTCTCTCTCCCCTGCTTGGGCTGGGCTCATGCCCTCAACCTACTCACTTCTGATGCTGTACTGGCCAGGCTGGAGGAGCATGGAATAGTAAGCCCTTGTGTTCTCTCACACCCACCCCAGGTGGAATTAATGCCACTGGAAGCCTGCAACCGAGAGAGAAAATTGAGCTTGTCTTGTTTGGCTGCAGCTGAATGCATATCCACTCTTAAAGCAGGGGGTCTCTATATTTTCCCATAATTCATAATTACCCCCATTAAGTATGGGGACAATTAATATAAACATCATATAAATATATTTTCTGCACAATAAAAGCAGAGCATGAGCTGAAAAATGGATGAAGAAACCAAACATGTATATTATTAGGCTCCTTATGTATTTGGAATATTGCCTACCAATGCAACAGTGAAAATCTAGATGGCCTCACAATAAAAATAAGTAGAAAATGTGACTAAATTTCAAAATGCTTCAAAGAAAAAACATTCTGTTGTGAATGAAACTGTGTCTAAACATCAGTGAGGTTTGGCATTCACTGGGCCTGATTGGCCATTCAAGTGATTGCACCCAGTTTGCATAGCTGTAAGTGACTACAAACGGGGCAAGGTAGTGGGGAATCATGTGCACCGACTACTCTGTCACCACATAACACCAGGAGGCATGGAAAAAAATCACCAAATCTATTTACAAAATTAATAGGATATACAGTAGTTATAAAGTGAAATAAAAATGGCTGATTGGACTTTACCAAATTGACTTGCTCCTGTGTATACCGTTCCATTTCTTCTACCATGGTCCTTGATGTACAGCACTGGCACAAAGCTGGAACCATAGAATATTCCAGCTACTACTGCTAGGGTACAACCTCTTGGGGGTGGGGAGAAGAGAGAGAGGGGAAGTCATTATTAATCAGTAGACTCGATAATATACTCAAGACAAAAAGAACAGGAGTTCTTGTGGCACCTTAGAGACCAACAAATTTATTTGAGCATAAGCTTTTGTGGGCTACAGCCCACTTCATCAGATGCTTAGACTGAACATACAGCAAGAAAATATTTATACATAGAGAGAACATGAAAAGGTGGAAATAGCCATACCAACTGTAAGAGGCCAATCAACTGAGATGAACTATCATCAGCAGGAGAAAAAAAACTTTTGAAGTGATAATCTAGATGACTCATAGAAGGTGTGAGGATACTTAACATGGGGAAATAGATTTAGTTAGTGTAATGGCCCAATCATTCCCAGTTTCTGTTCAAACCTAAGTTAATTGTATCTAATTTGCATATTAATTCAAGTTCAGCAGTCTCTCTTTGGAATCTGTTTTTGAATTTTTTTTAATTGTAAAATTGCCACCTTCAAGTCTGTCACTGAGTAGTTAGAGAGACATAACAGGTCGAGAATGATATTATGTAAAACATTCTGCACATGCAAATTGCTAGTAATGATATAGAAATTACACCTTCTGTCACATTATTTTTATATTACAGTAGTGCCTAGAGGCCCTATCCAAGGCCCCACTGAGCTAGATGCTGTATATGCATGCAACAAAGAGACAGCCCCTGCCCTAAAGCATGTACAATCCAGGTTAATGACAAGACCCAACAATGAACTTTACTAAGATGTGGTGGTAGCTATGAACATTTAGAACCAGTATACAGGGTGACCCACTAAAGGGCATAAAGGAAGCAGGTAAAAGTCCCATAGAGTCATAGACTTTAAGGTCAGAAGAGACCATCATGATCATCTAATCTGATCTCCTGCACATTGCAGACCACAGAACCTCACCCACCCACTCCTGAAATTAACCTCTACCCTCTGGCTGAGTTACTGTCCTCAAATCATGGTTTAAAGACTTCAAGCTACAGAGAATTCACCATTTACACTGGTTCAAACCTGCGAGTGACCCTTGCTGCATGCTACAGAGGAAGGCGAAAAACCCCCAGGGTCTCTTGCCAATCTGACCTTGGGGCAAATTCTTTCCCAATCCAAAATATGGCGGTTAGATAGACCCTGAGCATGTGGGCAAGACCTACCAGAAAGATACCTGGGCAAGAATTCTTTGTAGTAACTCAGAGCCCTCCCCATATAGTGTCTTGTCTCCAGCTGTTAGGGATTTTTGCTATTGCCAGTCACCGATGGGCCACATGCCATCATAGGCAGTCTCATCATTCCATCCCCTCCATAACCTTATCAAGCTCAGTCTTGAAGCCAGTTAGGTTTTTCGCCTCCACTGCTTCCCATGGAAGGCTGTTTCAGAACTTCACTCCTCTGATGGTTAGAAACCTTTGCCTAATTTCAAGCCTAAACTAAGTCTGTGTTAAGAGAAAATAAACACAGTCTTGCACTCAAACTGACCACAGCATCCTGTGTTTCTGTAATCTCTACATATGATGGCATAAACACACATTGGGGCAATTGAAAAGTCACTGAAAATCTATTTTAAGTAATAGATAATTTGTAATTGTAATTAATATTGTGGCCAGTAAGAGACAGTACATTGAAGAATTAGAAGAACAAACATTGTTATTCAGTTAAAATGTACCAAAGCAGTTTTGCAGTTACACCTCTTCATTATAATACTAACATTTATAAAAATTATTCATTTGTTACAGTGTGAGAATGTGCTTCATATAGTACAGGACACAGAAGTTCCTTTACTATTTTGTAGCACCTTCAAGAAACCCAGGTCAACTAGCCAGAATGAAGAAAAGAAATGGTAACTACTTACATTACTCTTTTTCGTACTGGAGAAAGACTGTCTACCCATGAAGCATCAGAATAGGTATTTTCAGAATTGTTGACTGACTGTTGACAACAGTTAAAATTTTAGTGTCAAATGTTTTGGAAAACATCCAAAAAAAGTGCATCTTTTAAAATAGAACAGTCACACATTGGGGAAAAAACATCTTCTGAACGAAAGTCAGGAGACATGGGTTTACAGATAGGCCCAAGCCAAAAAGATTGGCTCAGGATTTGAAATGCTTCAGGGTATCTGACTCTGCGGCTTAACTCAACACATTGTAGAGAGAGAATCCAAGAACAAATTTGGATTTCAAAACATGTTTTCCCTTAAATTTGGTGGGTGCAGAGGTTTTTGTTTGTTCTGTTTCCAGTGTTGTTGTTGACTGTGTGGGTCCTTTGCCATCACTAGTATCATTTCATATCCATAACCATTTCTGCTTATTTTTGCCTTCCCATGCACACAATGAATCCTTCTCTATAATACAAGCAGATTCTATGCTACTCTCTGCTTCCTTTGCTCCACCCACAAATCCCCTGCTGAAGATTCCCTTGATAAGGAGGAATCCCAGAGGGCATAGTTGGCTCCTATACCTCCCTCCCTGTGGTCCCCAGTTCAGGGAGCATAGTGAGGGGGAGACTGACTGAAGTGTGCTGCTCCAGTTATCCTTGCCTGATTCATGCTCCCTAAGGGACAATAGCCATCTGGCACCAGTTTCAGGTCTCTAACCTGTGCGAAGGGCAGGGTCAAGAAACAGGGAGTCATAATTACCTGCTTGCTAGCTTCCCCACTCTGCTGTGCAGCAGGGAATCTGGCTGCCAAGACACATTGTTTGCTCCCTTTTATCTAATATTCTACTTTTACAGCTCAGTTTTAGTTCCAAAAGCTGTAATTAAAATTATTTCCCCTTTCTGACATGGGAGGATATTCTCAATCATTTATTAAACCTGTGTCATAATGGAAAAGGACTTGTGAACCTATACAACATGCCAAGCCAGTAACAACCAGACTGTTGTGAAAAGCTGTTTCTGTTGCTAAATGCTATTGATCTTACAAGTTTGAATTGAAGTTCATATAAATACGCATCTCCATTTGACCATGAATGTTGAGAAATCTGGGTAACATCAAGTAATTGCTTTTCTTTTTATGCTGATGCACATTTTCAGTGAAGTAAAACAATAGTCAGAGCACTTACCCTTTCTCTCAGTAATGGAGTGACTTCTAACGAAGTTGAAGAACTTTGAACTTCACTTTTTACAAAAAGAAATATGATAGTGCTGTGAAGAGAAAAGTACATTAACATGTAGCAAACATCAGTTCATGACGACATAACATTTAATACCCCAGGGCAAAAAAAGTCATTGAAGGCGTAATCCTCATTTTCATTTTGTTCCTTATTTTTCATCCTTTGTTTGACAATGACACACTTTAGTATATCTTGAAATGAACCCTTAGCTAGCTTAATTCATCTTATTAATTAATTTAAAAACACAAATATATACTTTGATCAAATCTACTTTTAAAAATGTAGTACAGTCCTTATAATTACCTCTTGTCATGTTAATAGGATGTAAATGTCACTGTTCTGATATATCATCGCATTATTTTTCTAAAGACAGTTGTTATAGCCCAGTACTGCATTTTCAAACTATAGCAGATGTACACTGGGATATCCCAACGGAAATTCTATATACACCCTCCATGGGGTGGGAGTGAGGGGTAAGGAGAGGAGAAAATGAATGAGACCTTCTTTCCAAAAAGCAAACGCATACTACGTTTACCAGAATTCGTGTTTCTAGAAGGTAACTAAACAGTTCACAATAAGGATATTTTTAACACACCTTTACATTTACAGCTTCTGTGCAGCAGACTTAACAGCTTACTGCACTTCGTTTGGCCTGGGACATAAACTGAGAATAGAAATTCTAGGTCCATTTTCTCAAGCAGCACTCTGATTTGTTTTTTGGTTTGTTTTTTATAGTCTTGCTTGTTTTCCAGTTAAATTCAACTGAAAATGTTAGGCCCCTCCTCAGAAGCCTAGTTCTGTGCTTGGTAGGAGTGTGGAACAGTGAGGTTTAAACAGGAGTAATTACCAACATATTTAACTTTCAAATTTGATCAGGTAAATATGTGCAATCAGGATTGGCAGGGTTTGTTTTTGAATGCCAAGGAACGGCGCAGGTCCCCATCATGCATGGTTCTTCCCCCTCCTGAGAGGACAGGAAGGAATATTGGGAAGGGGGGATGTCAGTCTCCTCCATGAAGACCAGGAAAACACATATTGTTCCCCCCCCAGGCCTATGAAGCTTAGATGAAATGCTTAAACTGTGAGTTCCATCCTCCCTAAGGGCATGGCTACACTTGCAGATGTAGATGGGGGGTAGGGTGGAGTGTGACAGGGAGTGTGTTGTGTGTATGTGGGGGGAGAGAGAGTGTGGGTTTTGGGGGGGCTGACAGGATGTCAGCATGCTGTCTTGTAAGTTCAGACAGCAGCAGACCCCTCCTCCCCCCTGCCTCTCTCTCTCTCTCTCTCTCTCACACACACACACAGCATTCCACAGGTTGCTTTGTCTCAGAGCAGATAAGCATGCCAGCTGTCAGAAACAGAGCTTTCAAAGGGCATATCCACATTCCTGCAGCAATTACAAAACAATGACAAGAGTGGCCACTTGACTTAAGGGGATTATGGGACGTTTCCGGAGGCTGATCAGAGTGCAGTAATGCAACACCTCATTCACACTGATGCCCGGGCATTTCAGCCAATGCGCACCAAGTGTTAATCTTCTTGCAGAGGTGGAGTACTAGGAGCGCTCTAGCCCTGGAGTTAGAGTGCTCTACGTGCCTTGCCAGTGTTGATGGGTAGTGAGCTAGGGTGCCTGGGGCTGCTTTAATGTGCTCTAACTCGCAAGTGTAGCCAAGCTCTAAGTGCCTGGAAAGTGTCTTGCATAGAATAGCTGCTCCCATAAATAAATAAAGAATTGGATGCCCTGTAGGGGCTTCTGGAGGATGCCATGGTTGGGGAATTCTGGCAGTATGGCTTCAGAGTTTCACTGCTGGGGATTGCAGAGCCTCTGGGGGCAAGAGATGGTGTGGATGGCCCTGGATTCAGCTGAATCTATGGAGTATGCCAGGTTTGAGGAATGGTTTTGTGGCCTAGTCTATGGAAAGGGGCAAAGAAGCAGCAAACTCCACCTCTCTGAAGGATTGATGAGAGACAAATTCCACCAGGAGATCACAGCTTTTTCCAGGGAAGGCTTTTCCTAACAAGTTTCAAAGTGAAACATTTGAGTAATTTCACTATGACAACCAATCAGTCTACATCTGGGATGGTATTTAACATGTCCATTGGCATAAAAATGTGCTTCTCCATTTATGAAGACCTATTTTGCCATTGAATTGGAATTAACATTTGTCTAATTCTGAAAATATTTCTCTGTCTCACTGGGTAGGACAACTTATTACGTTTTAAATGAACTGCATTTGAAAAATTCATTCAACTAACACACATCCTCTCCTATTAAATCAATACCTCAGTAATTAAATCAATGATCTTTTAAATCAAAGAAGTTGTTTATTATTAGGAAGAATATTTACCTTAACACTGAAAGTCCAGCTCCAATATAATTTAAGATGGGTTTTGATACCTCTTCTGGGTCAATTCCAAACCAGCCGAACCTGGAATATTTAACTACAGTTTTATTTGAGTCCATTTATATGTATTAAATTTTAAATTAGAGTCCAGTCTTGGAAATCCTTACTAATGCAAGTAGTCCCACTGCAGTCCAGATTATCAGGACTGGGCTCATGCTTAGTGAAGTTTTGCCAAGAGGCATGTAAATGTAAATGTCCAGGCTAAAAGAAATCAATTTAACCATGTACAATTATGATAAAGAAAACAATGAAAATAAAAACAGCATTTTACTTGAACATGAAAAATATGATTTTAATTAATCAGATGAGTGAGCATCTAGGGTCTTTTGCAAAGAAGATCCAGTAAACATTTTCTTCTTATTGAGAATCTCACAAATAAGGGAGCACAATGGATTACAATTAACATGAATATTTCATTGGGAGAAAAAATAACCTTTTCTATTTCATACATCTTTTGCATTCATGCTGAGTGTTTTCTTTAGAGTTGTTAATGAAGAAACGACAGCATTCACATTGTGTAGTTTAAAGTTTAAATGCAGTTACCTTGAGCTTGCCCAGCCAGTTAGCAAATTAAAAGAAGCCCAGATTAAGAGTCCAAGACCTAAACCAATGGTTTTAACAATGGGGACAACTGTAATGTTACCTGCAATATGGAAAAACACAAAAGCAAAATTATTTTAATGCCAAAATATTTTGGTTTTAAAATTGAGCACTCATATTTGTACTTTGAATTCCAATATGGTTTATAAGACCAGATCCTTTGAACATCAGTCAATATGCAGTACATGATGTTGTTAAATATTTAACAAATGCACACACACAAACACACGTTCTTCAATTCTCCATCATCCACAATTTTGAAAGCTATGGTGCTTATAAAAGGAAGGTACTGAAGGCATTGTATGTAAGGTCTTTAATGCACCTCAACCCTACAAGAATGCCTGGTACTCTGGTTCTAAATCTCTCTCAAGAAGAGAATGACATTTATGTCTAACTGTGCAATAATCATGTTTTAGGAATAGGAAGAGATCAGTATTCTTGAGTTTTTGTATTTTCCCATGAACATACTAAACTGAAAAATTCTGTATTCTGCAAAGAGTTTCCCTGTCATTAAAGTGGGTTAAGTTGGTTCTACTCTGCCTTTTCACTGACTAAAGTTTGAACTCAAAGTACTGGGTGCTATGTGAAATTTCACCAACTAGGTTTTAATTCACATAACCTGGGGTGTTTTAGCTTCCACCAATGGCATGAAAAGACATCAAGGCAATTTAGAGATATTATGCAGTGATGCTTCCTATTAAAGAGCCCTGCACTGGACTACAGCTTAGACTGTCTAGTCATTTCATGTTTTTCTTTTTTTTTTGACAATTTTTTTAAGGTTTAATTTATATCAATCCAATTTGAGGACAAAATTAGGAAATACACAGACAGTGCTTATCACCCAGCAGTTCCCACTGACTTCAGTGGGAGCTGCTGGCTGCTCAGCACTCTTGAAAATCAGGTCCCTTATTTAGAAGCTTAACTTTGGGCTTCTGAAAAACTTGGGCCAATAGGTTTCTTATAGCTATTTAAAATGTAAGCATTCCGCCTATGTTGCCATATGGCTAAGGTAACTTTAGCATCTTCTGTTTCTTCAGCCCTTCTAAAACATGGATATTATTTGGTACTTGTATTACTTTAGGTTTTTAAATAAGGCTGCTGAAGACCACTGTCAATGATAAAACTGTAAAATCTCATGTTCACAGTAATACATACAATAATGGCAGAGATCCAACAGTGTAGAAAATAACAAAGATCCATTTAGTATTTCAATGTTATTATCTCTGCCTCCTCTGAGGAATTAGCTTTATTGTGTCTCTGAAGAAGTAGGACTCTTCCTCATTACCTGTAGCCCATACACTACCCCCAACCATAGCAAGAGGCCAAAACCTAGGGCTTTTCTGAATAAGGTTCACCACCAATGATACTATCCATATTGCAGCACAGAGAATCCACTGGAAGAACATTCCTGGAGGGGAAAACAGACAAATAAATGAATATGTTACCATCAATGGTTTTTAAAAAAGATTTCTTTCAAGTACTGTATGTGTGAGCCTGTTGTTTCTTGTTCATATAATATATCTCAGATGAAATTATGCAGATACAATTGAAATCTAGTCACATATTTTAGAGAACTATCCCTTATGACGTTTACGTAGCCATGTTACAATATTTTTAAAAGGTTATATTTTGGGGCAAGATGTTAGCAGTCAACCAGTCATTTATTTCTGGGTTCTCACATTCTCCGTACACTTGCTAACTGCATTTGCTTGGACAGAGTTAATACAGCCCAGATCCTCAGGTGCACATGAGCTCTGCTTAGCTCTTGAAGAGGATGGACTTGAGTTACTCTCCCTCCCTTCCACTCCCAGCCATGAACATGTTAGAATAATATCTAGGCTGTTCTAACTTGCACACGGTGGCCAGATTGCTGTACACTCTGGCCAAACTTCCTCTCACTCCCAGCAGATCCTGTTCTCGGAGGGGCCAGGTGTGGGTGAAGTATTTGCTGGCTTTATACCCCTACTCCCCCAGGACTTCCCTTACACAAGGGAAATCCTTGGTTGAATATTTAAACCAGCTTTTTTGTCCCCTTTGCAGTGCTGGATTAGCACAAAAAGAGGAGAAAACAGAGGCTAGGATTCACCTCTAATGCAGATATGGTTACAGAAAAGTAATTTGGGATAAGCCTTTTTTGATCACGGGATTCTGGTAACCAATGAATAATAATATGTCTTCACATATACCTAGATACAGCATGACCCCAGTATAAAGCAAGTGAAGTGCTGTGGCAAATCATAAATCATAAGTAGGAAACTAAAGGGGTGTTTCGTGTTATCAGATTGCCAAGACAGAAGTACTCAAGTTTCTACTTGTGATTGCTTTTAATGTTATCTACAATAACGTGACTCAAGGGATGGAGATATTTAATAGATCACCAGCTATAAAGGGTAAATAATACACACTTCAGTGTGTATTTGAGAATTTGCAAACTGCGGGGGATTGAAAGGCACTTCACTTTTTGCTTTTCCATCTTGCAGCATCCTGTAGAACACTCTCTCTCTCTCTTAAGTGGATGGCAAGATATAAGAAGGGCTTCTCAAAGTTTTTCCACTTGAGTTTTTATTATTGCTTTTACAAAACTAATTGTTGTGAGGAAAAAATACTGTACTTCTTCCACCTCTCTCTATAGCTGAAGGCTGTGCTGGGGCTAATGCTGATATAGCTGGGAAGTTTCAGTAACCAGCAGATTCCATATTCTAACTGAAAGTGTGTAAAACCTAAACACGGTTCTTACAAGTGGTAAAACTATTAAAAAAACCAGATTGTTTACCATCACCAGTATCAAATTTCTTAACAGGTACAAAGTTTGTCCCAAATAAAAAGACAGCTATTGCAGAAGAGGTAAAGCCGATAGTGAGATCTGTTCCATTGCTGTTGACGGAACTGTTATTTGCTGTCCAGCTGTTCATTTCTGTTCTGAAAATGCTTCTTGTTGTGGTGCTGTTTTAATGAAGATCCTTTCAGACAGTTTCTGGAAACAGAGACCAGAATTAAATAAATATATGTCATTGGATCATAGCAGTCCTAATGGGGTTTGATTTTTAGTAATGTGGGGGTTTAAAAGGTCCTGCTTTCTACTTCCCAAAAGCTGAAAACAATTGTAAGGAATAATGTAGCCTAATGAGCTACCACCATAAAATTTAGATAAGGGAGACACTAAAGGAATACACATTAAATATCTCATCTCAAAAGCAACTTCAAGCAGAAGCGTATATGGAGATATAAAACATGAGTAGTTAGAGAACAGACACAGCCATAATACAGAATTATGAATACTCAAATGTATCCAGATTAAGGGAAGGCCTGTGCTTCTTTATGGACAGGTGCTAATATTGGAATGTTGGAATGATCCTAGTTCCAGAATGTTGCTATGGGAGACTGCCTGGAACCAAGCAGGCTGATGTCTTTTAGGTTTGCATGACAGCAAGTATTAGGCAATTCACTGCAATCATCTTCCTTTGGTGGAGGAAGTCTTGGCAGTGAGACTCTAGTCAACCACATTGCCTAGAAACCAGAATGGAGGGGAGGATGGGCAGTGCAATCCATGGAGTTTAAGGGGCCTGGATTTTTTTCTGCAGAAGGTAAGGGGAAAACCCATAAAGTTTCTTCCTTAAATCTCCATGGAAACTTTTGGGAAGAACACAGTGAGGGAAAGCTTGCAGAGTTTTTCTTCACCCTGTAGCCCCACTCCTGTGGGGTTTCCCCAAGGGAAGGGCTGCTCTGGACCTATTTAAGTAAAATTCTTCTGAAATGTAATCTAGTCTTAGTGAGGGGAAAATGGCATTTCATTTTTTTTTTTGTAGATTTAAGAGAGAGTTTAATGTAAAGCTATTTCCTGGGTTTTTCTTTATTTCAGAGGAGGAAGAGCTGTGTTCCCAACATCCATTCCCTTACTTTACCTCACTTTCTCCATAATCTCACTATCAGTTCTGTTGGACTGGCACTATTATCAACTGCTGCAGCAGAGTCACAGGTTTTGCTTGAAACTAGTGATTTGTATCAGCAGGTGAAAAGTTCACTCTCCACATGGAGCAAAATGAATGTAATTATTTAAATGTTTCCCTCTGGAGGATGTTGGGGTGTTTTCTCTTTGAACACCCAAGAAAAAAAACAGGAGATTCCTTACGGTTGGAGTAGGAGGTACCCCACCATGAGAAGAGCATGGGGTAACTTACTCCACCTTTCTAGGCCTCTTTTTTCCCCTCACATCCTTTGTCTGTCTGGTCTATTTAGAATGGAAGCTGTTTCAGAGAGTTTTTACTGTATTTTGCTATATGTTTGTAAATAAAAAAACCCAGCATAATGGAACCCCATTCTTGGCTAGGGCATGTAGGCACTACTGCAATGCAACTAATGCTGGAACTGCTTGAGAGACTAACTTCCCAGTTTGAGAAACACCACACTGGAGTGTTAACTCTATACAGCACTCAAACACCACAGGGATGGATGTGGAGTAGATAAGGAAAGAATAAAATGAAAAGTTCAGAATGTTTGTTCACTCACTGAGCCATTGTACTAATCTGCATATGTGTGCATGTCAAGTAGGGGACCATACCTGGGTTTTGCACAAGAAAATCTTCACATTGTTAAGAACATTGACATAGTATTGATTTTCCTGCTTTTATTACATTTCTGCAAACACAGTATGCAATTCTGTAGCTTTTAATCTCATAAAACATGACAGTGCTTTAAGCTGCCCTTCAAAGGGGGAAAACTGTGTGCTCTTCTGAACTTCACTATGGTGTATAAAGGAGCCCTGAAATGTTGCTTTTATTATGCCTGAGGAAAAATGTGTGTGGTGGGAAACAAGAGAGAGTTCTGCTTGTTTCTGACATTTAAAATTGTTATATTGTGTCCCCTGGAAGATTATGTATGACTTGAGAAGTATTTGCACTACACCACAAGTACAAAAGGAAGTGAAACCTCTGATTAACTGCAAGGGGAAGTTATTCTTATTCAGACTGTTTAAAACTCTCTGTTTTCCTTAAAATCCATTTGCCTAAAGCACTTAGGAGACAAGCTCATTTTAAGACTGAACACCCTTACTTCAGTTAAGGTTTGAAAAAGTTTCCAGTAGTCATCCAAAGAATCTTCCAACAACAATTACAGAACAAAAAAGACTAGACTTGTCATTTCTGCTAATTCTAAGAGGCTGGGGGTGGGGGCACAAAGCAGAAAATGAATTATGTACAAGAAGGAAAAGAACCTTTCAGTCTCTCTGTGTACATCAGAGAAAAATGAAAAAAGGCCACAAGCTAATTTTTTTCCTTTGTAGGTCACCCCTAAGGACTGAAGTGTCAAGGCTATCTACTGTTGATATAATATACCATAAATAGTTTGAAGGCAGGATACTGACAGTTACTGAGGAACACTCAAAGTAAGGAGACTCCAATTTTGATATATACAAATTCCACATAACTTTATGTACTTTCTTTCTTACAAAATATTTGTTGCAATGTTCTTTTTTCTAACAAATCCTCAGCTATCAACCTAACTCACATGAGTAACTTCACAATAAGTGCATCCAGGAACCATATTCACCCGGCAAGAGGCTCTAATTCCAAAATCAGGATCTTACTATGATCCAGAGCTTGAATGAGAACTAGCTGGCTATGGCTCAATCCAGACAAGGACAACATAACGTTGCTAGGCTGGGGGGCAGCAGCCAGAAGAGTTGGGAAAACTCATATTGGCATTTCTCAGAGCAGGAATGTGACCTCCATTTAGAAAACGGGAACATAACTTGAAGTTGATATTGGATCCTTGGTTGACTTGTTCCCTCCCTTTAGTCGGCTGCAGCCCAGGTGCGTTAACCTCCCAGACACACTGCAGCTCATCTTTTCCCTCTTGGTTGAGGCAGGTGTGAGCTGAGAGGGATATATTTACAGGCAGCCCTTTGTTTATGATTATATTGATTTCTAATTTATGAGATGGGCACCCAGAGCTATTAATGAACACCCGCAGACAGGGGCGGCTCTAGAGCCCAGCGGGGCAAGCACCCGCCTGGGGCGGCCCTTTCCCAGGGGGGCGGCAGGCTGGGCCGGTGGATCTGCCGCAGTCATGCCTGCGGGAGGTCCACCGGAGCCTTGGGACGACCGGACCTCCCGCAGGCATGACTGCGGATGGTTCGCTGGTCCCGTGGCTCGGCTGGACCTGCCGCAGGCATGCCTGCGGCAGCTCAACCGGAGCCGACGGACCAGCGAACCGCCCGCAGCCGCGGGAGGTCCAGCTGAGCCGCGCGACCAGCGGACCCTCCGCAGTCATGCCCGTGGGAGGTCCGCTGCTCCCGCGGCTCGGGGGCGCCTCCCGGGCATGACTGCTTGGGGCGGCCGAATTTGTAGAGCCGCCCCTGCCCGCAGAGGTATTTAAAAAAAATCAGAGGAAGAAATACATAAAGAATACTAGTTCTTCAGAAATATGGACACAAGCTGTAAATTCAGTTTTCAAACACCCAAATATTCAAGGGTGCTTGGATCTGGATTTCAGCTCAGATCCAATTTCTGATTCTATTTTTAACTACTGTACTTGAAAAAAACAATGCCTTTTGCCCTTGAGATGACATCCCATAGCATTTAGGTTAGCCATATGTGTTTTATATATATATTATATACCAGTTCCTGGGTTTGCTTGGAACAGCTCTGTTTGCTTGGAACAGCTCAGGAGAAGGATTGCAAAAATGGATATGAACCACCTTTGTTCTTCCAGATGTTGGGACAACAGCAGCACTGCAGGGTAGACAGTAGCTACAGTCTCTGTAACAGTCTTCTGTTCCTCTTCAGAAGAAGGAGAAATCTGGGATGTCCAGTTGAACCCCCTTTAAGCCTGCTTTGTATTGCCAGTAGCAAGGCTGATGATCTGACAGCATTGGCAAGATCCTCAGCTGGTATAAATTAGCAGAGGTCCATTGATGTCAGTGGTTTTGCTGATTTATACAAGCTGAAAATCGGGCCCTATATTTTCATTATGTTTCCTTAGAAAATAGCCCACAGTTGAGTTAATTTGCAGGCCAGGTATAAAGAATAGAATTTATAATAGAATTTGCTATGCTTTTTCTATACAATTATGAAGACAAGGATCCTACCCCAAAGAAGACAAGGATCCTACCCCAACATTTGTCAAGATGGATGAAGGATGCTGTTAAAACTTCAGAGAAAATGTGGCTTGCTCTGGGGTATGGAGCTTTGTTAATAAAACAGGTATTTGTAGAGCTCTCATGCCATTGACAGTTCATTCCCTCTGTAATCTCTTCATTGAAGAGGGTATTTTCACTGTGATTATCATAGAATCCTTTCACATCAAAGAGGTATTACAATGAAACTTAAATGTGAGTCTGAGATTTGATTACTTGCTAAGGAAAGGTCTCTTATGCTTTCCTTTCTAAATTAAATGTTTTTAAGATGATTCTTCAGACTAAGTTGTCAAAAAATTGTACTTAAATTACATAGAAAAAATAGTTGTTTGCAGTATTGTTGTAGCTGTCTTGGTCCCAAGATATTTGAAAGACAAGGTAGGTTGGCCCAGTAAAAGACAATGCCTCACTTACCTTTTTTCTCTCATAGAAAAAATATGCAGTTCAATTCACCAAGGGCCAGATTTTACCTCCCTTACTCATGCTGAGTAGTACCTTATTCCATGATGTCAAGAGAACTACACTTAGAGTAAAGGACTTCCCAACTAGAATACAGATGGCAGAATCTGGCCAGAAACAAGTAATCACTAATACAATCACAAATGAAACAACAGCACATGTAATTTATTTTTTCACATACTCATCTGCAAATATTGTGCAACTCTTCAAAAATGTAACTCAAGTGTTAACTGAGAACTCAAACTCTTTGTTATCCTTTCCCCCTTTCAAACAAAAGCAGCATGGATGATAGTCCATTGAATAATTACAATTTTAATGGATTTGTTTCCACAGTCAGCATTCTTGTACAGAGGACCTAGGGTGAAATTGTGTCTTGTTGGAAGTGGGCTCAGCTCTTGAGAATTCAGCGTAGCCTCGCTCATTTACATCAGCAGATATTTCACCCCTTTCATCTCACTCACTCCAGAAGCATTAAGTAGGCGAATTACCATACCCTCAGAAGCATTATACGCACAGTATATCCTCTCCTTTGGGCTTTCATTCACTTCATTCATTGCCTTTGCATGATTATATTATTAAAAAGTATTGAAATTATTTAAAATTGTTTAATTCAAATGGCAGGAACTTACTCTGATTTTAATGAAGCGATAATATGGGTTTACCTATTTACTCTGTCAATCCAACTGCTCGATTTAGTTTCATTTCTCTCTGCCCATTTTATTTTTTAAATTAACATCTCCTTTACTTTGCGCTTTATAAATGTCCCCCCCCCGTTACTATTCTGCTTTTACTAGTGTATCTATGTGACCCTCCTTGCAATCTCTTTGCTCACATTACAAAACTCCTAGGCACACAAATGTGTTTTCCTTTACAGTGACTTTACTTACAATTGTTTCTTTGCAGTTCCGACTTCCTGCACTGACTTGCTCTGCAGAAACTGCCGGTGCCTAGCTCCAGTTCCTGCTCCTCCTCATGTGATCAAGGCTCCCACTCACCCACCCGTCCTTCTCTTTCATTCATTTATCTTTTGGGCACATTTGATACTGAAGGGAACGTGCCATACTGTATGTGTGTTGAGAGTGGAGGGGAAGGGATAACTCCCAAACTGCACATAAAGCAGAACAGCCTTCTGATTCTGACCTCGGTACCCCACCTTCTTCCCTTTCGTGGCTCCGCTGAATCAGCAGCTACTTCATGTCATGTGCTTGGGTCTGATCACGAGTCCAGGGCACTGACAGGAGCGGGAGGAGGAGCAGGAGCAAGGGTTGCTGTAACTAAGGCAGTTCGGGTGCAGTGTTTGAGACGTGCAGGCTTAATTTAACTCCATGTTTTTTTTGGATTTCTAATACTTAAAGCTTTCTTTAAAAAAAAAAAACCGTCAAATGCTTTGAAAAGAAATAGGCACTCACACTACTGATATGTGCCTGCAGCAGCTGCAGCTGTAACTAGCTCTTAATTAATTTGTTTGTGTGTAGCGATATATATGCACATACACACCTATCACACTCAAAAGAACATGATTGAGGTTGCAGTCAAGTGCTCAAAATTTAGGAAATGCCAGAATGAAGGTTGCCTGTGCAACCTTTATTCGCCCCCCATCCCCCTTGTGCCTGTGCATTACAATACTGCCCTTAATTACAAGATTACATACTATTTTTTCCTGCATCATACAGTGCATAAGATGTAGGGTGCTCACTTAATGAGCTGCTATTCAATATTTGGTTTTCTCCTTATTGTTCAATGAGTTGCCCCAAGCCTTATTTACTGCACATTATTCAAACCCTGCTCTGGAAACAGAATTGTTAACTTCCTCACAAGTGTTTCTGTAGCGCTTATCACTACAGTATCTGAATGCTTCACAAACATCAGTATTTTTCACATTACTCCTGTGAGGTCGGCGGTGATATTATCCCCATTTTACAGATGTGGAATTGAGGCACACAGAGATTCAGATAAAAAGTTTCCCGTACTTTTTGGTGCTCAATTTGAAATGCTTAGGACCTGATTTCTCAGAGGATTTAGCATTTTTATACCACTTCAGAAGTTCAAAGCACCACTCTAATCTATTTCGTATGCAGTAATGAGCGCTCAGCAGTTCAGCAAATCTAGTCCCAGGTGAGTCAAGCTTGACAACCCAAAAATGAGGAACACACAATTAGTGATCACATGTGAAAATTTTTCCATCCGGGAGAACTGGATTATATTCCTGCTCCCACAACAGAGTGATATTACTCTGTTGTGGGAGCAGGAATATAATCCAGTTCTCCCGGATGGAATTTCCTGGCTGGGATCTTGTGGAAAAAACTAATGACTGATCATGTAATTAGAAACTGACTGTATCATAATGTATAAGGAGACGGAATTAAGGTTGTGCCTTAATTCTGGCATTTTCAATTTCCGCCTTCTCTTTCCCTTGACTCCCACCCTAAACTCCTGCCGCACTTTCCCTCTGCTCCTATCCATTCCTGCCTCCCACCCCATTCCACTTTGCTGCTTAACCACTTTTGTCTCCTGTCTTCAAGTTTAAAGTATACGGTATCTTCAACTTATTTGTTTCTTCACTTCTTATTTTTCAAATTAAGGTTCAATAATATTAGTGTGTGACAGGGGCGGCTCTAGGATTTGCGCTGCCCCAAGCAGGGTGGCACGCCGCGGGGGGTGCTCTGGCGGTCGCCGGTCCCGCGGCTCCAGTGGAGCTCCTGCAGACGTGCCTGCGGAGGGTGTGCTGGTCCCGCGGCTCCGGTGGACCTCCCGCAGGCATGCCTGCGGATGCTCCACCGGAGCCGTGGGACCAGCACACCCTCCACAGTCACGTCTGCGGGAGGTCCACCGGAGCCGCGGGACCAGCGGACCCTCCACAGGCATGCCTGCGGGAGGTCCACCGGAGCCGCCTGCCGCCCTCCCGCGAGACACCGCCCCAAGCGCGCGCTTGGCACGCTGGGGTCTGGAGCCGGCCCTGGTTTGTGAGGTGCTTTTTAAACTATCTTATATTTTCAAAATAATACTGCAAAGCTAGTGCCTGAAATAATTTTAGAAATTGAGGTATTCATGAGCAAAATATTGCTTGCTTTATTTATTATGGATGTTCTATGGATTGTGGGTTGCCTGAGGATGACATGGATATGGTACACAAGCTTGCCAGGGTGTACAGATATATCTCTAGAAAAATGCAACCAAGAACCGTGTCACAAAACTTCAGGTAATTTAAATTCACTCGCCTTTTGGAAAACTGTGGGGTTGTACCAAGTAGAGAGGAATTTTTATACAAAAGTAAATAGGAATGGAGGAGAACATTTCTTGGTAGTCCATCGATCCAATGATGACAAATCTGTGCAGATCATCTATTGCTGGTCTCACGGTGTGCCCTCTGATGGCTGTACAAGCCAATTCTAGAGGTGCGCATTTGGCTGCAGATGGTGCATGGGAAGTTCGCGGTCAGTGGGTTCTACTGCACTAATAACTGGCTGAATTCCCACTTGTAGTTTTGGGATATGGTATTTATAGTGAGTGATATACCTTTTGATCTAATGGTATTTGCATTGTCAGGTTGGATTCCACAGTGAAGTTATAATCCTGGCCTTGATCCTGCTCTACTCAAATACTTGGAGGCTGCAAAGTTTTCCACAAATCTTTGAAGATGTTTGTGTGTTTGTACCTTCCTCTCACCCCCTTGCAAGAAATCAGTTGAGATTCCTCCCCAAGTCACCCAGACCCTTAGAATCCTCATGGACAAGAGCCAGCTGCGTGGAGATCCAGTGCCTCTACACTGGTGCTGGGACCCCAGCACACTCAACCCACTCCATAGCAATCTGGCTGTAATAGAGGAGCCATGCCATCAGGCTTCCCTTGGTTGTGACTGCCCTTGCTGTTTCCTATCTGGATTGGATCCATGGAAAGGTAGTTTATCACTGTATCAACTCTTTTGGTTAATGTTTGAGAATACTTGGTGGATGATTGCATTTCCCAGCCTCCTACCCTCTTCCCCACCGCATGCCCAACTCCTAATCCTTGCTCCAACACAGACTGACCCTGGGAAATCCATCTGTGTGATCACATGAAAGGATTGGGGGGATAGTGCAGTGACCTTGGCTGATTTTATAGATATACGTACACACTTCCTTCATGGGATAGGTGAAATCCACTTGGGAGGGGCCTCCATGAACAGGCCTGAGTGAGGCTATTTGGATCCTTGTTTGGGATATTAGAATGTGATGCACAGGGAATGGTAGAGTTGTGACAAAGGCATCATTATAACATTGCTGCAGATTGAAGCAGAAAGAGAGCATGCTGTGAACAAACCTTTTGCCAGATACAAATATCTTTAAAAATTTGTAAAATAATTAGGGACAACTATTTTTTAAATATCAAACAAATGTAAAAATAATATGTTGTACTTTTGGGCTGAGTGGTTAGTCCATATCTGAGGCCTTGCTGGGCTATTTCCATTAGAAGGAAAAATTGATACTAGAAGTCAGGTATTTCTTTAATGCAAATTCTGCTCTCTCTCAGGCCCACGCTCATGACTGCTTTTCTGGCTTTCTTTTGGCTCTCTCCACCAGCAACCAATCAATGCCTCAGCTCCTGCATTTGCAATCAGGCCCTAGAAAACCCCCTTGGTCAATATGGCTCAATTGGCCATGCATGCATCCTAGTGCCTTAGGCTTCTATTGTCTCCTCCTGTCTTATGCCATAAAGGAGATCTATTGCATTTTTCATTTAGCCTGAATGAAGGGTGATTAGCATGCTCATCAGCTTTAACAATGCAAAACCAGCCTAACTTTCTTCTTTGACAGGGTTACTGGCCTAGTGGCTTGGGGAAAAGCTGTAGATGTGATATATCTTGATTTTTAGTAAGGCTTTAGTAGCTAGGTTGATGGGAGAAGCCCTTCTGTCGACATTGCACTGTCTACATTGGGGGTTAGGTCGGTATAAATATGTTGCTCAGGGATGTGGGTTTTCCACATGCCTGAGCGACATACTTATAATGACATACGTTTGTAGTGTTCACCAGGACTAACGCTAAGGATAATTAAAAACTGAAACAGGCTTCCAAGGGAGGTTTTGCAATCCCCATTGTTGGATGTTTTTAAGACCAGGTTAGACAAATACCTGTTAGGGATGGTCTAGGCTGATTTTGTCCCACCTCAGCATGGGTGGGGGAGAGAGAGGTCTGAACTAGATGACTTCTCGAGGTCCCTTCCAGTGCTACATTTCTATGTTTCTGTGAGTACCTATAAATCAAAGACATGCTTGATGGCAGCCATTAACATCTAATAGCATAACAATATAAAAATAACCAAAAACCTAGAATATTGGTAAGTCCAGTCTCTTTCTGAAGCGAAGTGAGACAGTATGTGAAAGCAAACTGTCATAATCAGTAACTGTTATAACATTATAATTCGTTTGCATAATGGTATCACCTAAAGACTCCAATTAAGTTTGAGGGGCTCCTTCCTGTTAGTAAAACTCAGAGTAAGAGACAGCCATAGTAGTACAAGTATATTTTAAAAGGATCATATATTATGTTGAATAGTTTTCTAAATACAACTGGCCCGCTTTGTAGTATACAAAGCCTGGAATGGGGGCAGGAAAGTGTTTAAGGCACAGCTTTGGGCTCAAGATCCCTGCCCCACCACACCCACAAGCCATGTCAGGCCTGCAGGAAGGGCCTTAAGAAGGAGAAACCCTGCTTAGCTGGCAGCAACCATGGTTTCAGCTTGTGGAATACAGTGTGGCTCGGAATAGGGACTATGTGCACAACCACTGCCTGTCTTAGTCCCCTGGGGAAAGAAGGGCAGACACTGAACTAATATTCCAGAACTCTTGCCTGTAACTTGCCTGTGGGTGCTGAAATGTGCTGCACCCTGCTGAGGGCCCGCTGAGGCAAGGGAGTTCCACAGCAGGCTTGTGGTGGTGATTTTTGTCTGATCTTTGAAGGGGTACCCATGGGGCCCAGATGGAAGACTGAGTCTCCCACATCTGAAACTGTGCTGTTGGCCATTAGATGCCAAAGAGAGAGTGAGTACAGGGACTTGTTGCACCCCACACGGTAGGGTTGCCAACTCTGAAGCTATTCTGGGAGATTTTTTTCCCCCAACATGACATAATGTAATTTTCTTAAAATAGCCTATTAAAATCTCACAGATTGCTTTTAATAGTCACCGGGAGATCCATGCCAATTCCTGGAGACTCCAAGCCAATCCTAGAGGGTTGGCAACTCTACCACAGGGGCACTGTGGGAGGCCAAATCCATTACCCTCGCCTCCCCACAAAGTCAATACTGAAATCAGTGGCCACTATAATGTACTAAGGGCCCCGCCCTCAGTTACTATCTCTTATCTGCTTCACATCCCACTTCTGCAGCATTTGAGAACAGACTATAACTCTGAGGAAAAACAATGACCAACTTCTTCTCTCCTTCCCCATCTTCTCTTCTCCCCTCTATCAGATGAGGTACACTGAGGTCATTTTACTGGCCCAGCTGGTCAAACGTGCCGCTGAGATTATTGTGATAGTGTCTCGAGTGTCGTTGGGGTGTGGTGGGGAGGTACTGACATTTAGAAATAGCATTGCCTGGAGAGGATGCTGTTGTTTAGCAGTGACGTTTAGAAAATATTGGTGGCTGGACTCCCAGCTGAACCTGAGCACCAGAAACAGAGTGCAGATTTTCAAAGAATGAGTACTACTTTGAAAATCCCCCAGTTTGTTTGAGTGCCTAAATCAGGTGCTCTGCAGGGGATTTCAGCACACTCAAGGAGGCCTTTTACAAATCCCTCTGTAAGGATATTACCCAGACCAATTAAAGCCTAGACTGTTAGTCAGCATTTTTGGTCATGAAGCAAACATTTTCCCTTTATCTTTTTAGAGTATTGTTTCCAGATGGCAGTTCCAATCAATCTCTTTAGAAATACAGCATAAACCCTTCAGAAATAAAATGTTTAATACTTCAAAGCACAAATCTACATCATCCTTAGTAATGACATACAGCTTTTCAGCTAATAGGTCCTCAGAAACATACATAACTGTAAGGCATAGTTAGGAGGTGGTAAATCAGTCAATTTCACCACAGTGTATGTGTGTGACACTTATGGAGATGAAGTGGATGATGTCTCTATGGAAACAATTTAGCTGCAGTGTATCCAAGAGGAACAATAGGCCACACTATAATGTTCAAATACTGTGCTGTGTGAAGGAGATGGATCTGTCTTTCCAGAGGCACTGTGTTCCTTTTTCATGATTTTAATAATTATATTTAATGCAAAATGGTAAAAATATTTAACATTGAACTACCTAGATATAATGCCAGTCGTCACATAATGAGAACCCCAGCATAAAACCAGTATGTTGCACGCTAGCCCACATCCTCTCCAAATGTCCAAGGTAAAAGATAGACTTTCAAGTGTCTTTCCACCTACCATCACTACTGGAACTGATCCAAAAATGGGGAATTTTATTTGTGAATTGTTGCAAAAAAAATTGTCACTAGTTTTTGTGTGAAAAATTCTGACCAGCTTTAATTCCTGTAATTCCTAAAGCCTCTTTCCTGTTTAGATTGATCCTCAGCCAGCCCCTTCTCCCCCAACCTCACTGGGCTATTTGTTCCCTGCAGCTACCATGACAGACATGATGAAATTGTAGAGCTGCATGTCATCTGTGTATTGAATACATTACAGCCCATGTCTTCTCTCTAATCCTCCCAGTGGCTTTCTATACCTCTGGACCCTTTATTGCCTTGTATAGAAAGGAGTTTGGGGTCCTGTTAACTTACACACTGCAGACGCTAAGGCAGATTCCCCACAAACATGTATTATTGGTCACAGTACACCCTATGGCCTAGTTTACCCTCAAACCAGGGTCCTGGAGGGGAGGGAAGGGTTTCCAAAAGATGTAAATGGGAATTAAAAGTTATATCTGAATTTTCTGATTGTCTCATCCATGTCCAGCAAGCAGGTTAAAATGTGTGGGAGAGAGGCAAGGGGGAAGCTAATAACGATAAGACCCCAAATGAAAGTTGAAACCTTAGCTCACATCACTATTTTCTGGGAATAATCATAACTGAATGTTTTGGGCTCCCTCTGCTGGTTCTATAGCAGCACTTCCCTAAAACAGCATTCCCAGGGATGTGCAGACAGCACAGAGGAAGCTGTTGCACAACCTAAAGTATTAAATATGAAAAGACATTATGTACATTGACTATGTAGTTTAACAAAAACAGCCATGTGTAGTTCAGCTTCATTGCTTCTCCCAGCATCCCAGGGTTTCTATAGGTGGAGAAGGGAATCAATATACATAGTATTTACCAAAATGGAAAATGACAAAACTGGGAGGGAGTTTCCAAATTTTGAATATTACAAACAGTCCATTTATAGAGCACCTTTTATTGCAAAGTACTTTACAAACTAGTCAGGGATTATTTTATTCACTCTTGGGCAGAGAACATTGGCATGCACTGTGCACTTCTGGGATGAAATATGACAGCTGTTAAGCAAGCTATCATGATGATAGTAACATTATCACTATGTAATTATGAATGGTTTCCCTTGTGCTGTTCACGTGCATTTTGCTCTACAAACAGAGTAAGAAATGTGCTATATCCTAAAGAGTTTACATTCTAAAGTGGACTAGACAAACAAAGAGAAGACATAGGAAGGAAAGGGCCACGAGGAGGGATTTAGGTGAGAAGAAAGAGGAAGAAATCCTGAATGTTAAGAGGGACACAGAGTACAGCGTATGGCTTGTCAGTATGTGGGAAGCAGTTCCGACCATAGGCCACATGCACTGGAGGTTTAGTGTGCATTCTGGTGAATTAATTATCACAACTTCCCTGTAAGATAGGTAACTATTTATCATCCCAATTTTAGAGTTGTGGAATCTGAGTCGAAGAGATTAAGTAACTTGCCTAAGACAACAAAGGGTGTCTGAGTTAGAGCTTTGGTCTGAATGCAGATGCCTTAACATTCAGTCCCATGTCTAATCCACTAGCCTGCTATAGAAGGCTTCTGCTCATGCTGTTTGAACTGCCCACAATTTGGCCAAAGGCCATATTGACTGCCTAGTAGAAGAGTTGGCGTAGATGCAGGCCTCCAGCTGTTCAGGAGCTTGAAGCAGTCTTAACACCAGCAACAGCTTGGGTGGCACTATCTCCTAGAGCCATAAATCGGGCTGGGTTTCTTCCAAATACTGAGGTACAGATGGTGGTGGATTTCACAAGTCAATAAACAAACTGACATTCCTAGCCACCAGTTTACGTTTTGAAGGCTGTCTGTAATGAAAAGGGTGAGACAATACTTTTTTTTAAAACCCTGATATTAGCCTTGATATTTCTGAATCTCTGAAACTGGCAACGGTCATGAACTTCTCGGCTCTGAAGGCTGCTTGGCATCAGAAGGTACAAGCTGAGAGAGGGGACGAAAAGGATTCATAAATGGGGAGGATAAAGAGCCTGCAACAAGTGTAATGAATAAGAAGAGAGAAGATAGGGGTGAGAGCAAAATTATGCAGGGCCCTGAAGGTCTGGATAAGGAACTTGAATTTGATGCAGTAAGTGAAAGGAAGCAATGAAGAGATTTGTGGTGGTGATAACTTAATTAGTGACACGAGAAGAAGATGACTTGCCAGTGGCACACAGCAGTTCTATAAAATAGTTCAGGACAGGAAGTGAAGATGAAGACAGAATCTAGTTGAAATTGCAGGAGAAATTTAGGGAGGCAAAGTGCAATTAGCCAAGTTGGAATTTGACCAGAACACCAGTGTTAATAACTCTACTCTTTCAAATAATATTCAGGAAATATCTATGACCACAGGTATTCGGGACTTTGGCTTTTGCATCCCAACTATAAGAAGACACCTCCAGCAGAACAGTGCCTCTATGCTGGGGCTTTGGTTCAGTATTGATTCAGAGATGAGAGCCACCTCTGCAAACACACATAACACTTGCTACAGGGAGGAATAGCCAAAAGTGCTAACAAGATTAGTGCAAAGTTGTTAATGCACCTTGTTAGCTTGTTTGAATTAATCCTGCTAGTTTGAGAACTGTCAGTTCAAGTTCTCAGTTAAAAACTTGAAATAGAATAAGAGAGGGGGAGCCATAAGTAGAAGGGGAAAACTCTTTTCTTCTGTCTACAGATCACCTGTTCCCTTCCAAGGTACAAAGAGAAATCAGGTTTAGAGGAAACAGTTCACAGGAGCATTGTCCTCACAGAAAATGTATCAGTATAGGGAGTTCCTAGCTTGATGCACAACTCTTAGACAATATCCACATATAAATACTACAAAGGCCAAGTTAATTTAAAATAAAACCACTTCTAACCATGCAATATTGTAAGTAATCTTGGAATTTATCTAAAATATATGTTCACATTTGAGTGCTTTTCCCATTATTATTAGTAATGGGAAAGAGATTCTCTCCATTATTATAAACCATAAGGAAAATGGAAACTTGTGTGGAACAAATAAGTTTTTACTATTTTTTACAGAGCATTAATTTTATAGGCATCTGTAAGGTCTAGTCGGGTAGGGCACCAGAGGAGGCATCAGAAGTCCTGGGTTCTGTGCTTGGCTCTGCCACTATCTTGTTGTCCGACCTTGGGCAAGTCATGTAACTTCTCTGTTTCCCATCTGTAAAGTGAGGCCAATGATATGTCCCTTTTTAGAACTAGAGATGAATGGCACTATGTAACTGCTATATATTATGAGTCTTATATTTTTAAAGCCGGTTACCTTTTTTGATATAAGGATGTATGATTTCTGATATGTTAAAAGATCTAATTTTCCCCTTTACTGTGCAAGACTGGCATTTCTTAAACACGTTTGCATGCAATGCACTAGAGGGCCCTCAGGAGTTAGAAACTGCTGGAACGTACTTTTAGAAGGCATACCATTCACAGGACTTTTCATTGCAGAATTTAAAATAGAAGGGTTTTTTTATAACAAAGTTCATGTAAGTTTATAGCAGTTCATATGCAAACAGCTTCCCTGTACAGCTAGTACATTTGCAAAGAGCATTAAGCCTGCAATCAAATATCAAAAATGTGGAGCACACTTAAATCTGGGATGTGTGTTAGGGTACATTAAGAAACGCTGCTTTTACTAAGTTCTTGGCATGATCATAAGAGATTTACCACAGCCAAGGATGGGGCAAGCTGAATAGGTAAGACTATTTCTATATCTTTGTAGTGCAATAAACTCTGCATTTATGTTTTTTCTTCCTTGAGAGGAGACGACAGTGCTTATTATTTTATTTGAAAATTATAGTCAGTCATTTAGGAAATGCTATTTTATAGCTTCACAAGAGTATAGATTTAACAATATTTTATCTTTAATGTAGGATTATGAAGCATGTGAGCTGTTACTGGGCCAGGGTGTAATCATTGTTTGATAATGGAAATGTTCGTATTGGAATTGGTACAATTACTGGGCTGGTTATAGCACTGTATTTTAAAACTAACATGAGGCAACAAAAGATGTGATTTTACTTTGAGGACCTGCCTGTCATAAACATAAGAAGAGGAAAGTCTGGCTTTTCCAAGTCTTCCTCCTAGTGCGGGAGTTTAATTACTCGGGACTGTAAATTGTAACTTGTGTTCCATGATGTTGGGGTTTTATTTATCTTCTCATTTTAATCTGAAATCTCTAATATGGCATGTCTCTAGATCTCTACCTTTTCTTTAGATCTATACAGTGAGAAAGAGAGATGCCACATTCTATATCCGTGTGGATAATGAAATATTATTTGCAATTTTTTTCCTTTCACAGCTCACAGAGGGAACTCAGACATTTTGGATCCTGACTCATTTAACTTTGTTTACACAGTTGACTCCGTTCATTCTCTGAAACAAGTCACTTCCCCTATGCTGGCTGATAAGAGTTTAGCAGCTTGTTGAGGTGGAGTGTCAGAGTCATTCCCAGCCACACCACTGGCCCCTGTGCACCGCTTGCACTGGAAGCTGTTTGGAAAAGAAGAAATAGAGAACTGTGAAGGGAAATCATGCATCATCCTCCTGGCTGGAAACCACTGAAGACTATAAGCTGCTTTCATCATGTGGATTCACCGGAGAAATGACCTTCCTAGATCAGCCAGGCCAAATCATAAACTGGTTTGTTTGCTCGCTGTGCACCCCACGGGTGCTGAGGCTCTGCAGTGGCAGGCGTCCCAGGACCAGGAGGAATCTGCTGCTGGGTGTAGCCTGTGTGCTGTACCTGGGGTTTCTGGTCAGTCAAGTGGGTCACATTTTACCCCAGCACAGAGGGGGACGCCAGAAGGTCAGTTCCAGGAGTCTTCAAGATGCTGGTCAGACACCTTTTCCGGGGATCCCACTGGATGGCACTTTGTCCCCACCTGATCTCCAAGGGCCCCAGATGGCTGGCAATGGGACCTCAGCGCCACCCAACGTGGTGTACATCACACTGCGGTCCAAGCGCAGTAAACCCACCAACATCCGAGGCAGTGTGAAACCCAAGCTCAGGAAGAAGCATGGATTCCCTTTGCCCTATGGGCAGCGCTTTCCAGCAGGTGTCACTGGGCAGGAGGAAGCCTTGTCCCAGCAGCAGGGGCGGACTAGCTACTCCATGGGAATAATGAGGGCAGCAGTAGTTCCAGAGACACCAAGGCACCAACTGAAGAAGCACTGGGATGGAGAGAGGGAGGCAGCGGGCAGGGGACACCGAAGTCATATTGGGGTTTCAGGAGGTGTAAATGTGCAGCCCCAGGCTCGGGAGAGTAATATCAGGCTATACAGTGAGAAGTCCCCCTCGTGGCTGAGCAAAGATGACATCCTAAGCATGCGTTTGCTGGCAGATTCCCGGATAGGCAGTATCCGAGAAGCACCCTCTCAGCATGGAGTCCTATTGGTGTTTGAAAGGAATCCCAGTGCCACAGGAGCAGCTTGCAGTCAAGGGTACTGTGGCCTCATCAAGAGACCCCTTGATATGAGTGAGGTGTTTGCCTTCCATTTAGACAGGATCCTGGGGCTGAAGAAGACCTTGCCTTCTGTAAGCAGGAAATCGGAGTTCATCCAAGGTAACAAATTCACTTGATTTTTAGTTTCCATCTGGGGGACTCCAGTGTTTTGTATTTGGTCAACAGCAGGCTTTAATTTCAGATAGTCTGAGAACTAGCTCTACAGAGCACAGTTATAGGGAACTTAATCTGGAATATGTGTTTACATAATTTCAGGGTTCCTCTGCAGTGTAATAGTTCTGTCCTGAAGGATGTAATACACCCAGAGTTTATTAATGCTTCTGGCTGCCTTATAGACTAATAGAGTTATTGAGAGCATTCAGACAACTTCCTTTCCATAGAAGACTAATTTGAGTGAGGGGAAAAGGGGGGTGATCCTTTTTTACATATCATTTGTAGTGAATATGAAATTATATAGACTGATCAAAATGAAATTGAAGAGGACACAGTCTGGAAGTCTCTCAGCACAGTGCTCTGTGCTTCAGAGATTAGTTTTTACTCTTTCACGTCCCCTAGATTTCACTTTTAGAAGATATTGTGGATAACCAGCTCTGGAATTCATTTGCCACAAGTAGTGGATAGGGGAGACATTTCTGTTAGCCCAAGCACCTATTGGGGAGGTCTTAGAGCTCCTTCTTGAACTGCTTTGGCATAATCCCAAAAGCACAAATGCCTCTGGAATTTAAAACTGAAATTGTGCAGTCACTGAAGTCTCAGTGGATTCTTCTGTTTGACAACTTAAAGCTCACGACACACCTGTATCTAGCTAAATAAATACACCTGCTATAGATGCTTAATTGTGGTTGTAATATGTACAATGCAAATTGCTTTTAACAGAATATCATATTTTTCTTCATCCTAAAATGAAATTAAAATTAGATTTAATAGATTCAATGTAAGTTGATAAGTCTATCTTTAACATTACTGTCTTGTTAAATGTGTCTTCAGCCTAAATGCTAAATACACACTGATCATAAGCTGAAAGGGCTGCGTTATATTTTCCTGAATCATTGCTATTTGCTGTTCATTTCTTAGTACTGAAGAAGATTATTTTATACAAAATATTTTGTATATCAGCCTGTATTTTATCAGAGAAAAGGTAAAGCAAAAATGTCCTTGCAAAAGTTGATGGCAGGAAAAGAACATACCGATCTGTGATTTATCAACACTGTGCAAGCCTTCTCTCTGGCAGTCTTTACGACAATATGAATGAATCTCTAGGAATAACAGTTTGGTGGCTTTTGAATATTATTCATAGTAGCAGAGCATGGAAGATGCACTATGCATACTCTATTTTTAGGAACAGGATTTATTGCTATAGAGCTGTCATAAGGAATTACGGTAGTTTAGTTTCAGTTCAGTTTCAGGAATTCTGTAGAGTCTGGCTTCACAGATGACAGACTGCAGGCCCAGTGGAAACTGCTATTAGGTTAACTGTAGACTGAATTGCTTAATGTCTTCAGCCTGCAACATCTTTTGGATTGGCTGAAAGAGAGATTCTATTTTCTTCAGCCTCCTTTTCCCTGTAATTGGTTTTGTTCATACAGCATAAAAAGTCTTGCTAGGTAACGAGGAGAAAAAAGTCATTTTTCCTTTTGGGTCTTGTTTCATGTTTTCCAGCTAAAGGGTGAGTTCAGCTTCTGGAACAGCCACAGCATCTTACCTCTCTCCATTTCATTAATCTTGAAACATGCTGGATTTCGGCCTTGGTTGCCATAGTTACTTGCTTGAGTGTATTTGGCTTGGATTGTTAATTAACTACACAAATTTCAGCAGCGAACACCTCCTCCGTTGTTCTCTTCTTGTTTAGAAAAGGAATGAAAAATTATTTTAGAAAACAGAATGAACAATTAATGAGCCTGCTCCTGTAGCCTTTACTCATTTGAGTAATCTGTGTGTGGGCCGCCCAAGCGATTTCAGTGGGACTGCTTGTGTGAGTAATGACTACTCATGAGAAAGAAAGCAATGCAGGACTGGACTCCTCGACAAGGTCTAAGCTGGCACATCCCTTTAGCATGCCTCAGTCATGGTGTAAGCAATGTAACAAGACATGTTTGATGTAGCATTAAAATCTTAAAAAAATTAGGCTCCTCAAAATTGCCATTCATTTTGTCAAAAGCATTTTCAAAGAGGTGCTTTGTAAACCCCCAAACAACTTTGGGTTTATTTTTTGTTTCCACAGCTCCTCTCTTGATAGGTGACAGAGAGGCTAGCAAAATACTGCACCAGAGATCTCTGCTTGCCACTCCCCTAATGAAAAGTGAACCATTTGCCACAGGTTTAAATTATTCTGTGATATTTCTGCCTTGCCAGAATGGAAAGTTGGGTCATGATAACTATTTCCTCAATATTCTTTGCCAGTGACTTATCAAAAAATAATATAGGCATAGAGACTAAAGGTGGACAAAGCCTTCCACAATTTTGATTTGAAAACCAAGTAAAAATAATTCTATGCATATGCAAATATTTGACAGAACAAGGAGTAATGGTCTCAAGTTGCAGTGGGGGAGGTTTAGGTTGGATATTAGGAAAAACTTTTTCACAAGGAGGATGGTGAAGCACTGGAATGGGTTACCTAGGGAGGTGGTAGAATCTCCTTCCTTAGAGATTTTTAAAGCAAGGCTTGATGAAGCCCTGGCTGGGATGATTTAGTTGGGGATTGGTCCTGCTTTGAGCAAGGGGTTGGACTAGATGACCTCCTGAGGTCCCTTCCAACCCCGATATTCTATGAGTCTATGATTCTATTATATATATACCAATTTGTTCCCAGTAAGGGTTAGCTGGAAGAACTCCTTTGTTACTGAGATATAAATGAGCAAAGCAAGGGCTGCAAAGAAGTGGGAAAATGTCATAAATGTGTGGTAAGGGCACTGGAGCAAATGGTGGATGATCTTCCTACATCCCAGCCTTCTCAAGTCCACATGAACATCCTAGGGCTGGAAATCTGGGCTTTAGGGTCTGGTAATGTCAGCATGGAGGTGTGGAATTAGGGAGTATCTCATTTACATCCATCCAAACCAAATTGATTTGCAAGCAGAAATCTGTATAGGATGTAATGCCTGCCTGTGGCAAACTCCCACAGGTCCACCAGAATGGATCTGGATTTCCTTGGACTGCACAGCCTCAAGGCTACATTTGTAGTCCCTCTGTGCTGCCTCAAAACACTGTCTCATATACAGGAATGACTTAGATGCTGTAAAATTTAACTCAGAGTTTTTGGGACATTTCTTCCTCTTAGTTTTTCAGTGGGAAAGACAAAATGTACAAGAGTTTGTCGTTTTAGAAAGGTACCATTAATGATTCCTGCAGAGAGGTAGGAAGGGCCCTGCAGAAGGCCACATCACTTTCAGTGCATATGCTGGCTACTCAGTAGATCAGTAGCTATTCCACATGCTGCCCTGAGGTTTTCAGGTCATTCCTTGCTCATATCCTGTGCCCCCTTACCTACAAAACAGGCAGGAATACCTATTAGGGCACAGCCCATCTTACTCTGCACTTTGGCCAAGCAAAATGGCCGCACAGCATGTCCATAGTGAATTTCTTCACCTGTAGACTGGATATGTCTGTACTGGCATATTTAGGACCCAATCTGTAGCGAAGTAGCAGGATACAGGTAGATTATGAGCTAAATTCTCTCCTGCTCTGGGGGGGACAGCATTAGAGAGATGGTTCTGGGTGCTTCTTGGATTTCAGGACCAACCCCAATATAACTTAAAGGTGCTGCTGAACATCTTTGTTACATTTCTTGCTTAGGGTCTGAGATCCCTATTCAGGATTGCAATGATGGCAACAGTCCCTTCTCCACCCCAGATTTTCTGATATGCTGAAATGGGTCCCCTATCTATATATGTGGGCTTGATCCCTCCTATGGCTTAAACTGGCATAGCTCCACTGAAGTCAGAAGGGCTATGCCAGTTTATACCAGCTGAAGATCTAGTCCAATGAATTTTACAGAGTTGTTTTTGCAACAAAAACCTATTTAGAGTGCAAAAGTATTTGATTTTGAGTAGCATTGTTTCTGCTCACTTCATCACTGGTTATGTGCAAATGGATGCTGGGAATTTGGCACAGATGTGATAGAAAGTTCCATTGATTAGAGTTGTCATGTTTCTTTACTGACCTCTACACAATGTTAGCTTCAGATTTTCTCTTACACCCGACATATTTAGCATGCTTTTTCCATCACACCAAAAGATATGAACATTCAGGCACACTCATTATTAATTATTAATGTCAAGGCAATGAGAACTTGCTCTTACTTATGCATTCAGCAGCTTTTAAATGATGTCTCTTTTGTGTGCCCTTTATCAGATTGAGTTGTGCTGTGAATTGCTTGCTGTCATATAGCTGGATGTGAGTGAGAGACCAGAGGTCATACTCTCACAACATTTTGTTACATAAAAATCGAATACTTATGCACCCCTCACAGACTCCTTAAAATCTGCATTCACACACAGAAGATTTTCTTCCCTTCCAAGATTTCTCCAAAGTGTATAATACTTACAGCTAAGATGTGGAAGAAAGAGGGGAAATACTTTAGTCAACACTTCTGAGATCTGTTTAAGTTGCTTACATTATTTATTTATTGTTCAGAGGGCTACCTTACACGGAGAAGGCTTTGCTAGGATAGCTCTACTGGTCCCTAGTGGAGACACAGCTTGTACCAGCAAAACAAGGTGTGGGTTTTTTTGTTTTTTGTTTGCCGCTGTAGTTAGACCACCTTCCGTAATGATATAAGCTAAACTAGCAAAAGGCTCTTTTGCTGATATAAGCCGTGTTGAGGTGTGTGTCCCCCAACTTGCATTCTGTTTTTTTTTTAATTAACAGACCTTGGGCGTGCCACTTACAGCAGTCTGTGCCTCCATTACTACTTCTTTTCCTTATATGGGCTTGGGAGGATACATTTGAATTATAGGTATGAGAGAGATTCATATACTACAGTGATGTGGAGCATAGACATCTCTGGAGAGGACCGCAAGGAGTAGCAGCATCACTGAAAGCAAGAAAGGGGTTCTAACTCACGTCTTTGCAGCAGCATCTATAGGAATGGTTGGGAGCAGGGGCCCAGCAGCAGTGGGAGATAATGGGCTTGATCCTGAAAGTTTCTGAGACCTCTCAGCTCCTATTGTAATCAACTGAATTTAAAAGCACTCAACAGCATGTAGGGTCAGGCCTATAACTACCTTTTGTTGTTATTCAAATTGGGCCAGAGCCTTGCTTGGTGTAAGTTGGCAGGCTTTAATGGGTCTATGCTAATTTATACCATCTGAGAATGAAGCCCCTTATCTTTATTTCTCACTGCCTTCACATTTTCCCTGCAGCAGCCAGCAATCTAGGTTACTGTTCTCTACTCCAGCTACAAAGACATGCTCCAGTAATTCCATTTGTGTTATAAAGTTGAAATGTTTTGTTTTGGTTCATCTTTGTTTCCTGTGAATCACAAACATTTCCTGTGTTTAACCTTTTTACAAATCTGAATGGAAATTGGCATGATATTGTCATAACATTAAAATAATAAATAATAGTGAGGTGGTGGTTGTTATGCTGAACCTTTTGGGTGCGCAGGGAGGCGTTTGCTTTGTTTGGAGAGCACTGATATATCTGCTTTGGGGAAAACCCATAAATAATTACATGAACTTTGATTATTGATAGAAGGAAAAATAGATCAGATTTAGGGCCCATCAATGTATAATATATTTAACTCTAATATAGAGCTTTTTTTCTGTGGGTTTCAAAGTGCTTTACACTATCCCTATTGCGTAGATAAAGAGAAAGCATCACTGAGAGGTCATTTGACTAAGGTCAAGAAGTAAGTCAGTGACAGTGTTAGAAGTGGAACCCAGAATGAGAGAGGCTGGGGGACTGGACTGCATATGGAAGATTTGGGCCAAGCTTTTCAAATGTAAATTCCCGAAAGTTATACTCCTAAATTTTTTTAGGCAACTAAATAAGTGTCCTGCTTTTTAAAACTGCTGAGCATCCATAGACTTCTGGGGGAAAAGAACAGCAGGGAGGATGGTGTAGTTATCAGTGATGGTAGTGAAAGGAAGAACATGGGAGGGCATAAGAGGAAAAATGCATTCTGGGTTGGAGATGCCTAGTTTAAGAAAACAGGCAAACAGGAGGACAGTTCCAGTGGTGGTTGGAGCTGTACACTGGATTCATTTGAGTGTGATCACCTTGTTTGTGTGTATGTGTGTGCCAGGATTTGGCAAAGTTAGAAATATATCTGATCTTCATGGTACAGCCCATTCTTCTGCATCTCAAATTTCCAAATCCAGTTGAGCAGGTTTTTATTCAGTCTAGGCTTGCTCAAGGTCATTCTGTCCTGGGAAAATTCAGTAGTATGAAAAGTGCACTGACCTTGTTGGCAGATGATCCTTTGCTAATAATGGGCAAACATCAGTTGTCCTTGCTGATATGTTGTCCTTGCTGATTATTTTTGGTCAATCAGCATGTTCTGACATTTTACTGACTCAATTGTGGATCTTGGCAGGACTGGATAGACTCATTCTTAAGTAGTTCTATTCTTTGCTCCCAGAGAGATGCTGAGAGTGCTATTGGACTCATTGTTCTGAGAGTACTGTCATGTGGGGTGCTGCAAGTCTCTTTTGCCACCTCTCCTGTTCAATATATAAATGAAGGAAATAGTGAGATGATTTGCTCTGCAATGTAACACATGTCTGGGTGGTAGCAATGTGATCATTTGGATGTAGCATAAAATTTGACCACTTTGCCTGCACTTTTTTGCTCACTGATCAGGACTAACATACAAAACTAAATTCCAAAACCTTTGATCATATTCCAATAACCGCCATCTAGTAACTTGCCATATAAATGTTTCCTTCTTTGCATACAAACATGTAAATTCCCTGCCCTTCTCCCTGCCCCACCTCAAAAAAATTACTCTGCTCTGAAGTGCAGCACCAGTATTCAGCCCTGGTTCAGTGACAGGTTTAAACATCAGACAGGACATCAGAGTTAGCAACAAGAACTTTTGTATCATTGGAAAGAAAATAATCCCATTTTTTCCAATCGGATACACACCACTTACTTATAGCTCTGGTGCTGTATGTTCTGAGATATATGACTCAAATATAGTGATATTATTATATAGCAAATGGCAATTTTGGGTAATTTTTAGAGGTTTCTAAAATGTGGTGTGTGGTGGATTGAGGAATGTGTTGGAATTGCAAGCTACCATTTTAAGAGCATAGGTGGGGGTTTCCCGGTCCTACTTGTGGGGTAGGGTGCTCTGTAACAAAGCATTCTAGCCGGTCAATCTGGAAAGAGCCAGCTTAAAAACAAAGTAGTGACAATTTTGCCTCGCTGCCTTAAGGATGAGCCTGTCTTCTCTCTCTCGTATGTTATCACTCGGAATTCTAAGAATTAATGTAGTGTTACCTTAAACCTTCCAACAAAAGTATTTATTTTTTTCATCTAGCTTCTCTGTGTGTATGCAATGAATATAACATGATGATTATAATTTCTCTCTGAGCCCTGTACAGATGGATTCATCATACCTAAGGTACCTGGTTTTACATCCGGAGGGATAAGACAAATATTATTTATATACATTTTAAAAACTGACTAAAACATTTCTAAAATGGATTTTCTGTAAAATATATATCATATATGAAGACTATATGACACTCTGGGGTGGAATAAAGGTCTTATCAGCACTACTCTGGGATGATCTGTATGACTCATTGGCAAGGACATATTGTTCATGAATGATAAAACCAAAGTCATGCCACACCCTCATATAATCTATCTATAAACTTTCTATTTACAGCTGTGAAATATTATATCTGTAGGACTAAAACTCTAAAGATGCTAAAATAATTCCACTTTTTGGCTGGACTCCAGGATTTGCTCTCAGAACCACTGGGCTAGATCCTCAGCTGGTGAAAATCAACATTGCTGCATTAATTTACCCCAGCTGTGGATCGGATGCCAAACTTTTAAAATTGATTTAATAGATAGCCTCCACAAGTAGAGGGACTTTTAAGCAGCCAGCTCTTGTTCCAAGCAGGGAGCATTTCTTCTCAGACATTGAAGAGAACTGTAATGTCCAGGGTTTTTCCTTTTCTGTGGTGGCTGTTTTCAGATGTGGAATATGACCACATAAACCAAAGGATGTGAAATTATTGGGGCTTGGTAGCTTTTTCCTGCCACATCTGAAATGTCTTCTTTAAAAACAATAACGCTGTAATTAGTGAAGCCCGAGACAATGTCTAAAGAATGATCAAGTTCTTTTAGTTTCCAATATACAAGAATTATTAATATATGGTACTGATTGTATTTTGCCTCTTCTCAGATGGTCTGCCATGTCCTGTTATTCTCTGGGATTCCTCATTGGCTCCAACAAATAATAGGACCCATTCTTCCGTGAGGCTAAATTGGGGGGCCTATCAGCAGCTATTGAAACAGAAGTGCTGGCAGAATGGCAAAGTGCCCAAAGCTGAGTGGGGCTGTACTGAGATCCATCACCATGAGTGGTCCAAGATGGCACTCTTTGATTTTCTTCTGCAGGTAAGGGAGCAATGTAAAGTGTTTACTGTATACAAAGAATATCAACCTTTGCAAGATTTATTTGAGCACCAGTCTGGTTAAGGATAAACCGTTTTCACAGATATGTCCAATGATAAAATTCACCCTGGGTTGCAATTTTGCAGAAAGGGAGTGTTTAAAAAGATGGTTTTAGTTTTTGTCTTTAATGAGAAAGGTATGTGCTTGTGCTCCTTTGGCTTGTTTCTGGTACACTGTACAACCCCAAAAGATAAAAGGCAGTAGGTTGTGTTCTGCACTGCTTTGCACTTTGTGTATTCATTTACACTTGTGGAAAGTGAGTGTAAACTGCTGCCATTCTGGTAGCATTTTACACACACCTTGTACAGGTGTAAATGAATATACAAGGTGTGAGGCACTGGAGAGTCAGGACCTCTATTATTAAGTCATGGGGACAGATCCTTAGCTGATGTGACTCATTTCCATTCCATTTAATAGAACTTATCTGCTGAGGAGCTGGCCCTAGGTTATTTTGCAGTGCCAGTCTCACATGCTCTTGGACAAGGCAGAGAATCACCTGCAGTGACACCAGTTTCTTCATTTCCCCTTCTCCAGCAAAAGGCTGCTGTTACTCAGCCATAGATGTGAGGATCACATTGATCTTATATCTTCCTTCTTATTAATGTTTTAAAAAGAATAAATGATATTCCTTCATCAGCACTCTTCTTGCCAAGAGGAAATCAAGTGATATAACATGAGCCTCCAGTGTGAAGGGGTGGCCAAAATGGCTAATGTGGTCTTTGGATGTATAAACAGGGGCATATTGAGTAGAGTAAAGATATTTTACCCTGGTATTTGGCAATGGTGCAACTACTGCTGGAATACTGTGTCTGTTTCAGGTGTCAACAAGTCAAGAAGGATGTTGAAAAATTGTAGGGGGCTCAGAGAAGAGCAACAAGAATGATTTAAAAAATTGAAAACATACCTTACATTGATAGACTCAAGCAGCTCAATTTATTTAGTTTATCAACGAGGGACAATTGAGGGACGATTTGATCCTGACATATAAATACCTCTATGCACAAACCTGAAATTAATTAGGGCTCTTTGTAGCCTGCAAAGGTATAACAAGATATAACAAGATATAACAGAGAGATGCCGAAAGTTGAATAGCTGGAAGTTGAAGCAAGACAAATTTAGACTAGTAATAAGACTCACATTTTTAATAGTGAGGGTGAATAACCACTGGAACAATTTACCAAGGATTGTGGTGGATTCTCCATCAATGGAAAATTTTAAATCAAGATCAGGTATTTTTTTCTAAAAGAGATGCTCTAGTTCAAGCAGGAATTAATGTAGGGATGTTCTATGGCCAGTGTTATACAGGAGGTCAGACTAGAAGATCACAGTAGTCCCTTCTTGCTTTATAATCTATGAAGTGTGTATGCACTTTTCACACATCCCTAGGATTTCACAATCAAGTGCGCAAATACAAAATGGGAAGCCGGCTATGAAGGAGCACTGCAGGAAAGGAGCTGGAGGTTATAGTGGATCACAAACTAAATATGAATCAACAATGTAACATTGTTCTAAAAGAGTGAACTTCATTCTGGGATGTATTAGTAGGAGTGTTGTAAACAAGACAAGAGAAACAATTATTCCATTGTACTCAGGACTGATTAGGCCTCAACTGGAGCATTATGTCCAGTTGCGGGCACCACACTTCAGGAAAGTATCGGGGGTAGCCATGTTAGTCTGTATCCACAAAAATAACAAGGAGTCTGGTTATTTGCAACTGAAGAAATGGTTTTTTACCCACGAAAGCTTATGCCCAAATAAATCTGTTAGTCTTTAAGGTGCCACCAGACTCCTTGTCACTTCAGGAAAGGTGTGGACAAATTTGAGAAAGTCCAAAGGACAGCAACAAAAATGATTAAATGTCTAGAAAACATGACCTACAAGGAAAGATTGAAAAAAAATCAGGTTTGTTTAGTCTGGAGAAGAGACAACTGGGATGGCAGGGGACATGAGAAGTCTTCAAGTACATAAAAGTTTGTTATAAAAAGGAGAATGATAAATTGTTCTCTTTATCCACTGAGGACAGGACAAGAAGTTATGGGCGTATGTTGCAGTAAGGGAGACTTAGGTTAGACATTAGGAAAAACTTCTTAGCTGGAAGGGTAGTTAAGAACTGAAACAGATTACTTAGGGAGACTGAGGAATCGCTGTCATTGGAGGTTTTTAAGAACATGTTAGACAAACATCTGTCTAGATTATACTGAGTCCTGCCTTAGTGTAGGGGACTGGACTAGATAAATAGTACTTCTAGTACTACATTTCCATGATTCTAGAATTGTCCCCATTATTTTGCTAAGTAAGATATTGCTATGACCCAGTTCTTATTACATGGTAACCAGAAAAGTGAAACTTGAGTAATTTCTACTGGCATCAAAAGTGTTTACTGCTCCTACTCATTTTCCTTGCAGTGAGCTACTTGTGGAGTAAGGGACTTAATCCCATGAGTTAGTTTGATTACCACAAACCCCTTTGAAATCAGTGGAAAGACTCCCATTGACTTAATGGGCTTTGGATCAAAACTTCAGTCTCAAAGATTTCAAGCCTATTCTAACAAGTGACTGAATATTTTCATAATCAGAAATACACGTACTCCCAACAGCTCTCTCCCTTTCATTAATAGTTTGTTTCTTCTCAGAAGTGATTTGAAGTTAAAAATAGAAGAGTGGGGTAGGTTTCAAACACCTAGCACCAAATCCTGCTCTTAGCAAAGCAGGAAGTAGCTAAGAGTGGACCCAAAGTTACAAACCTGATTGCCAACTCTTCACACACAGCTCAAAGGTAAACTGGAGATAAGGCACCTGATAACAAAAACGTAAGCATTACGTAAGCCATGGCTTGTCAATGGAGATCAGGCAAATTACATTACATGACTAAAGACTGTATAATCATAACCTTAGTCCTTAACACAGACAGGCACAAACACAAAAAGAATAGATGATAGGAACACTTCACAGATCAAACCATGCCTTTACTTAGTCCATTCACAGCAGTCCATGTCTTGACTTAGTCCATTTACTTCATCTTTGTAGCAGGGCTACTATTTCCTCCCCTTAAGCCTGGTCCCTCTGCCATGTAACTTGATGGATCAAAAGGGGCTGACAGTTTGTTCCTTACTGACTGAAGTCTGGATGATAGTAGATTTTCCCAGTGTGAGAAGTCCACTTAAGACCTTGATGGATGAATGAAGATTTGGGTTTGTGTGAAGAAACAGGACAGCCGCTGGCAGTTATAACAGGGGTAGTCTGAAAAATGAGATTGCCCCACTTAAACTAGGATTTAGGGCAACATCCTAACCCCACAAAAGACTAAAGTTCTGATCCATACTAGTACACCAGTGCAAAATAGTACTAAAGGTATGTGTAGCCATCACCTCCACAACCATTTTGAAAAGATTTTCTTACATATATAGGGATCAATCCTTGCATTAGACCACCTAATAAGTGGTTTCCATCTCTGATTTCCATGATTCTTTTTACGCTATGCAGAACAGGCTGCTCTCCATAATTCTTCCATCCTCAGTATGAAACCCATGTAATCCATCGAACAGGTGTAACTAAGGGAATAATTTGGTCAACTATATTTTAAATTCATACTTTGACCAAATATAATCTCATGGATGAGACTATAACTGACCACAGAGCAGATGTGCAAGGAGGGCTCAAGGAGACTTACCCCTGCTTATGTTTCCCCATTTTAGGGTTCGGTCATAATCTCAGCCCTTGCAACCAGTTGAGTACAGTGAGAATTAGGGATAGCAGCACTAGACACCTCAAGACTATACTTTCCCACCCATTCCTTACATTGGCCTACAGAGCTGCTTGGATGTGGAGAGAACTTCATGTTACACCCTTTTACGAGTTGGCATATCTTTCATTTTCTCCTACATAATATGGAGATGTGGGTACACTGGATCTCCAGGAGGGCCTGTTAGTTTAGTATATATCTGCACTGCCCCCACCAGGCACCTGCATCTAGAAGCTATGATAACCCCTGTTTATAGGCAGAATTTCATCTCTCATACAATTCAACATTCTAGAAAGTCATGTTTTTTAAAATGTAGAAATCATTGCATTTGATTAGACACAGTCTATTTCTGTCCTTCACAAGTTTTTGTTTTTGACCAGGATGAATGGATGTTTCACTTTTTGAGTTATATTTATGAAAAACTGCTTGTGGTAATTATAGAATGTGAATTTTCTGCCTAAAATAGGTTGTCATTTGTGTAATGACTCCATCCTCAGTCCTACTATGAGTGAGTAATGCTTGTAATCTGATATAAAGTCATATGTGGATTATATTGATCCTAAACATAGCAATAACCCTATAGGAATAGCACAGTGTGTGTCAGAGCATTTTAAATGGATTTTGATTTGTTAATCTAAAAGTGCTAATGTGTTTGCATTTAATGGTGTAAGAGATAGCATGGTTCCTGTGTTGATGCACAGAAGTATCTATTAATTTTTAATTTTAGTATCTTCTAGAGTAAAGACTTCAATTTAGCAATGAATATTATGTTACCTCTGCTGTTATCCAGAAATAAATGTTAACTACTAGATGAAATACAGCAGGCTTGAGCCATTCATGAAATAAAAAGGAAGCAAATCACTTTTACAAGGCATGCTACAAATCTGGGGTATCCTACACTTCCAACAAATGCCCTGCTGCTTATCAGAAGTGTATGCCAAGCAGCTGAATATGCTCATTCTCCACAATTCATACTTTCTCAGGATGTACTTGAACATACAGCTATCTTTAGAGACATTTCAACAGGAGAACATGGATACACGAAAAATCCATAAGAAAGGACAGATGAACAAAGGAACCTGAGGTGACATGCCAACTTAATGGATTGTATTCATCACTAATAAAAGTGATCAATGTATTACACATAAATGGACTGAGAAGCCTTCAGTTGGCTAGTAATTCGCTAACCACTTTGCAAGTATTGCATTTGAGTATTAACCTCTGCGCTATTCCAGTACTAGTAAGCAGATAACTTCAGACATGTTGATACTCACTTTTTCTAGTTGTGCAAGAGATGGTGACTGGCTACCCATCATTCACTTTGAGGTTTTCCTGATCCTAGCCATTGCCAGCTAGCTTGCCCTTGTTCCCTCTAAAGTTGGAAATCTTCTTACTTTGGTTATAGAAAAAAGTATCTTAATTAAGAGCCTGATCCTGCAGCCTCTTATTCACCTGAGCAATCATATAAATCACACAAATAGTCACATGCACTCTAGAGTATGGCATACCGGTGTAAGGACTTCCTGGGTTGAGTCCTAGGAAAGTAACTGGTAGCACAAATGGTACTAAAAATCAAAGGAGTAAATTTCTGTTTGTGGGAAGATTTTGTGTAATATTGTAAGTTTGAGTTTGAACTGAGATGAAAGATGCAGAGAAATTGGAGGGACTTCAGAGAACAAGGGACAGTAGTTGAAGGGATTAATGAGGAAAGATTAAAATAAGTAAATATGTGTAGCCTAGTTAAATGATGACTGGAGAGGTATGAGGTATGGTAACGGGTTACAAGTAGCTGAAATGTGTAAATGTCAAGGAAGCAGGGGGATTATGCAGGGTGGTCCTGGTAGATATATGAAGGATTAATGGGCTGACACTGATCAAAGAGAAAAATAGTCTGCATACAAAGAAAAGTGTGGTAAGAGTGCAATGTGCTAGACCATGGAATAGTTTTTTCAAGTAAAATCTCCACCATGTGAGTTATTTAAAACTAGAGAAATATATTAAATACACAAGATATAAAAATATATCAGCTGCATTCAAACATTAAAGTTGCAAAGTCAAGCACTCAGAAGTTTGGACATGCCAGATTTAGGGTTGTCTGAATCTTAATTCAGACCCCTTGTGCATATGCATATTGATACAGTCTGTAATTACATAAATCAATTACAAAATACATGGACATTTTTTAACCTGTACCTCAGTTCCCCCTCTGTAAAATCAGGATAATAATATCACCTCACCTCACTGGCATGTTATGAAAATAAATAAATGTTTTGTAAAGCACCATGTCCATGAGAAAATTGATAATTCTGTATTCACAGCAGGGTTTGACTACTGTGCAGCAAATCAGGCTGAGGGCCGCAACTTGAACAATGATGATAAAACTAAATACTGAATAGCTACTCATTTAATTGATCACCATCTGTCCTGTGCAGTGAATGAGACAGAGGTCTTGCAGAAAAAAATAGCATGTAGAAGAAGACTGTATCATAATGCATTCACAAAACAAGGCTGAATTAAGGCTGCACAGGCAACCTTCATTCTGGCATTTCTTAACTGTTGAGTACATCACTTTGCCTATAACACACTACATGATGCAATCCTTTCCTTAGTGTACTTAAGTCTGTATCAGTTCTATTATATTCCAGCTCAGATAATTAAAGAAGATGCTGCTTTCTGAAAAATCTTGGGTTTGATTTCCCCATTGTGTTACTCAGGTTTGACTCTGCTGTCACTCCATTGATTTTTTAAAAAATAGAGTTACACTGGTGTAAGACTGGAATAACAGAGGAGTGAATCAGGACCTATGGGTACAACATGGAGACTAGGAATAGGTTTTAATAATAGATGAATTGTGGAGGATCAATACTGATCTCTTCCCTTCCCGCTCCCGCCCCCCACTGATTTTAATTAAGTTTGCTCTGTATTCATGAACCTGGGATGCTGTTTAGTAAGGAATGATAGTTTTTTCCAGACTCTGACAAGTCTAAGTAATAGATGGCCTGGATCCACAACAGGAGTTACGCGTGGTGATGCTGAGCATCACAGTGCCTAACTTTGATTTTCTAGATCCCTAAATGTGATTCACAAAGTCTGAATTTGTTACCTAAGCTTCTATACAATGAATGGGGAGAGATAGGTGCCTTTACGTGATTCATAAAAACCATCACATTAGGTAAGGAGACACTTAAGCTAGCCAATGGAATATGCTGACAAGAGGGGTGTGTGATAAGCATTCCCTCCCCCATGAGATAGGTGCCTAAGTCCAGGCTACAGGGAGGCACCTATCGCTACTAGCATTTCACAGCTGGGGAACCTCTTTGGAATTAGGTGCCTATGTCATTTTTGCAAGAAGCTGGAGAGGGTGGGGGGAAGGAGGGTAACCACTCCCTTCCCTCATAACTCTTAGCTTAGTGCTTAGGGTACTCATCTGGGATGTGGAAGGCCTCTGATTCAAATCCCCCTTCTCCCACACTTTTTGGCAGTGGGATATTCTGACGTGAGGCTCCCTTTGTCTCTCCTGTGATGCTGTTGCATTCTAGATTAAATAATTAGAGTCATTTGGGACAGAGAGGAAGACCAGAAACATGAGTGACTCAATAGCTTGGTGGTTAGAGTGCTCACCTGGGATGTGGGGGATCCAGTCCCCCTGCTTCAATGATTCTTTATTTAGTCACAGTGGAACAGCTTCCACAGGGAGACTTACTGAGGGTGCACCACCTCATAGCCCAGTGGTTAGACCACTCATCTAACAGGTGGCAGATGCCTGTTCAAATCCCTTCTCCCCTTCATGTGGCTGGCAGACTCTGATTGGTGGTCTCCCACATCCCAGGTGGGTATCAAAACCAGGGCTAAAAGTTAAGAAGGAGATCTTGCTTCTCTCTCCTCCCCCCATCTGTATTGTGTGAATTTGCCTAAGTGGTCCAATCTGGTATGTGTGTTCAGAGTCACCTTCATGTGATTCAGTTGATTGAACACCTGGCTTCTCCTGGTTTTTAAATTTGCTCTGGGGCTAAGGTGAGAGATAGGCACCTGGATGCCTAGAAGAAAACAGCAGTGTGTGTGTGCTCAGAGGCAGAAATGTAGGCTTCTGAGGACCTTCTATTACAAAAGTTTAGGCGCCTACAAGGTTCAGTGGGCATTTTGGTCACCACAGTGGAACCTAAAACTGGGACTTGGGCTCCTATTGTGCATCCAGGCCAGTATAGCTAAGAGTCAAACTTTGCATCCTGTTGAGTTTCATTTTGGTCATATATTATGTTCATTTCCAGATCTACAATCGACTGGACAGAAATTGCTGTGGGTTCAAACCTCGCAAGGAGGATTCCTGTGTCCAGAAAGGACTGAAGCTGAAATGTGAAGATCAAGATTCTGTTGACTTGACACACATTATTCAGAGAAGGCATGACCCTAGGCACTTGGTCTTTATAGATAATAAAGGTTTCTTTGACAGAAGCGAAGACAATCTGGATTTCAAAATATTACAAGGAATCAAAGAGTAAGTTTTAGGATATCCCTACAAATTTGCATAGGGTTCAATAGGCTTTTCCTAGTTCTTCATTTAGGATCAAAGTCTCTCCTCTCTCGCTCCTCATCACATAGTCTGAGTGAAAGGGCTGTGCACTGAGAATGCACCTTAGCCCCAGGGATTAGGAGGTTGCGAATGGGATGAGGAAGCTTTCTTTTCTTTCCCCACCCAAAAAGAAGACATTGTTGCAGTAGCCCCAGTGTCCTTTTATGTCTCCTCCATAGGGAAATTTGACTAAACTAAGGTATGGGTATACATACTTTTGTGTCTAGGCAGATATTATTATTACTTGGAGCAACACACGTATACTAGGTGCTTTATAGAACAGATACAGCAAGATCCTTGCCACCAAAGGCATAACTGACAAAAGGGACGTGAAGAAGAAAGGAGGATCGAGGTGTGAGATCAATAAGCCTATCTAGACTGGGAAAATCTGCACCAATCTAACTTCACTGGTGTCATTACACGGTGGAAACCTCTAATGTAGGCACTCTGCAGATAAGTAAGTTACTGCAGAAACACCACATGCTGTCAGTTACTGGAATAAATTGCATCAGTGCAAGCCCCATTTATATAGATTGCCATGCATTTACACCTGGAGTTCATACTGCTTTAAAAAAAAAAAGGAGGAAAAAAACCATTATAAACAAGGGCCTAAAATGCGGTGTCTAACTTTAAGCATGTCAGCAGAAATAAATGGGACTGTGTACATATAGATAGGCATGCACTGAAAAACCTTGATGAATCCATGGAATTGGTTGTTAAACCACAACGTAAATATTGTAGTTCAGAGTGATGCCAAGGCTGATAAACTCCTTTACACTTTTTCAGGTTCCCTGAATCTGCAGTTTCAGTGCTGAAAAGCCAGCGCTTGCGAGAGAAGCTTCTTCAGTCTCTGTTCCTTGACAAAGTATATTGGGAGAGCCAAGGAGGTCGCCTAGGAATTGAAAAACTTATTGATGTGGTAGAAAGGCGTGCCAAAATTCTTCTCACCTATATAAATGCCCATGGAGCCAAAGTATCACCCATGAGTGAATAAAAGTCTTTTTTTCCCCTAACTCTAAGAATTACAGTTATATAAGGCAAGAACTGATGGCAAAATTGCTTTTTCTTTTAAAATTCTTTTAATTTCCAAAACATAACAGTAGCCAGGTAAGCCTGCATTTGTTTAGACATTTGAAAAAAAATGTTATATAGTATAAAAGTGCCAGTTCTCCAACTTTCTCTAAAATCATTCTTAAATGCATTTATTGCTGTGTTCTTCTAACAAAGATGTCTAAGCAGTGTAATAAACAATGCAATAATTTAATACAAATATTGGATTCTCAATCTTCTAAACTTTCTTTTATTCTCTCAGTTAAGGATAGATCTGTCTCCATTGGATTCTTTTACCAAATATTTCATAATTAAGAGTGGGATTTTCAAAAGCACTCAGCCTTGGACAGCTGCTCTTACCGAAGTCAATGGAAGTTGTAACATTGATTAAAATGGGAGCAGACATAAGCCAATGCTGAGCACTTTTGATTGAAAGTCCCAGTCTCAAAGAATAACCACACCTCTGATAGAGAACATTAATTCAGGGAGTTGCATTCTTTCTTTTTTGTTTCTTTAGAACACACAAACTTCCAGTGTCTCCTATGGCTGGTATTTTTTTTATTGTGTATGTTATATTGTGAAATCTAGGGACCAAATTAAGTTGACACTTAAAACAGGTCAAAGAAAGAATCTAAGTTTTGCCTGGAAACGAGAGTCCCATGACACTTTGCAGTTAAACTAACTTTAAGGAGTGAAATTTTACTAAGCAGTAATCTTTAGCATATTTTGAAATTGCTGCAACAGATATTAAACACAAAAGTAACATTAAACACAAAAGTGTGCAAGAGGTATAAGAAATATCATTTCCCCAACAAAGGAAATAAATAATAACTAATCATAAGGTGTTGAGGTAGTTGGAATGTTACAAGGGAACAGGGAACTTAGAAAATAACCTGAGATAAGACGAGTGTACCAAAAGAAATAAATAGATAAGGGTTGGAATGATAAACAATAGAGTAATATGGATATAATTACCCTAAGAAATCAAGAGAAAGTAAGACCATCTGGAGATTGAATGCAGGCTGTCAGAGAACTACGGGTGTCGTCGAAGGTCTTCTGTAGTAATCTGTGTGTGCTGTTTTTACTAACTGTTAAATCAGTAAATTCAATCAAAACTGATTTATTGGAGGTTTGTTAATTATTAAACTAATCCAGATTTGAAAGAACCCCTCTCATTAAACATATAGACATAAAATATATAATCACAGTTAACATTTTTATCAATTACTGATAATAAATTAATTAATAATTGATCATTAACAAATTATCAATAGCCTGCTTATGCTAGCACTTGGGAAGGACAAATACTTCCTCCCTAATGATTTATTTGGACCAAATCTGACTTTTTTTTTTGTCCCCAGATTGTCCAAACTGGTCTGCAGATTGTTTTATGTGCCATTTTTTGAGTGTAATAAATATTTGCCATTTGAATTGTTTGGTACTTATGGATCACATGATAGGTTTCTGTTCCCTGTTGGCCTGAATCCAACTCCAAGAATCAGATTTCCAGTGCAGCTAATGGTGATTATAAATTCAATATTAACTTTGTGTATATTCTGCTATATTAAAGTAATGTTTTTGTTTCTGCAGACGTTCCTGGCAATTTTCTAGAATTCTGACAGAAAGCAAACGTAGAAGGGGAATGAATGTTAAAATTAGAACAGAAAATGTTGTTTCTAGTATTCTCCTAGCTCTAAATGTAGCCTCTGGTGTTCCATTAAGAATGTCCACTGTTCTTCAAGAAGATACTTTGTCATTAGAGATAGGACGAATCATAAAATATCAATGGTGCATATCCTCAACTGGTTTAAATTGTTGTAACTGTGTTGACTTCAAAAAGCTATGACAACTCACAGCAGCTGAAGATCTGTCAGAAGTATTTCTGAATAGAGGGGTATTGGGAAAGTCAGACATTAGCCACTATTCATCTTGAATAAGACTTTTCCTAGGTCTTAATGTGCTTCCAGAAATAAAACATAAATCAGTGTCGAATACCATAAAAATATAGCTGCCTCTTAGTACTCAACAGACATTCAATAAATTTTTTTGAAGGTAGTGGGCATATTACATGTTTCTATGCATATCTATCTCTGACAATGTATGTACAATAGTATTTTTCCATTGTGAGAAATTTAAATACAGTTGTATGGTATTTTAATTAAAAAAGTTTTAAATAAGTTGAATTCCATAACAAAGTGTAAATCAGAAGTAATGCCAGTGGAGTTCTGCTGGCATGAGAGGAAAATCACACCCTGAATGCATTAACTTCTGGACCAGATGAGCCAAAGCCTAGGGAAAGGTAATGATCAAGAGGAGAAATAAATGGAATTCAGAGAGGATTTTGATTTTTTTTTAATGGACTCATAGGTGCTGGAACAAGGGGTGCCGGGGGTACTGCTGCAACCAAGAGTACTGGAAAAATGTGTATGGGGGGGAAGCTGAGAGCTAGGGAACCAGACTGTAAACCCTGTATATAATGGAAACAATTTCAAGCCAGGGGGTGTGGCAGCACCCCCAGTACTCCTAATTCCAGCACCTATGGCCACACCCCTGTCTTGAAGTGGTTTCAATCATATACAAGGTTTACAGTTTGGTTTGATGGCTCTCAGCACCCCTGCTATACAAATTTTCCGGTATCCCTGAATGAACTCATCGTGTTTTTTGCTATTACTCTCTGTATGGTTCTCTCTTTCCCTGGATACTATCGTGTGTGTGTGTGTTAAACATTTTGTATATTTTGCCAAATGCAGTGCCAATACCCTAAGCAGCTTCCACGGGGTGTAAGGTCTCTGTGAGGCTAATGACACTGCCAGTGCTAACTTCTCCAAACTGGGTGAGGGAGGAGAGAGAGTGAGTGGAACCATTGCTAGCCACACAGGGGAAAATACATTATTCTTTCCAAGGATGATCAACAGCACTGTCTGAGATGCAGGGATTCAAATACTGTGTCTACTTCAACAATAATTCTTTCTGGTGTTTATGTAGGGCAGTGTACCTGCACATTGTTGCCCAACATCACTGTGCCTTAATGTTTCTATATCTAGTCCTTCCTTCAGCTTAAGAGCTTCATTTTGCACCCAATATTGAAGTGCATACCCATTACTCATGCAAATGCTCCCATTGACTTTAAGGAGTACTGATATGAGAATAGGACATAAGATCAGGTCTTGAACTATTACTAATACTGGTGATGATAAATACAAACCCTGGGAAGCAATTGTCATCTTTGGTATTATTTGTCCTATCATTGTTTAACATGATGCTGAGTACGATTTTGTTAATAATCCAAAGAATAATGATTGATACAGGGCATAGGAGTATGGAATAGCTGAAGTAAGAATAACTTTGAGGTTTTAATTTACAAAAGGTGAAGGATTTCTCAATGAACAAAATAATTCCAAACATTTCAAGTGCACTTACATAACTACTTATGCAGTGGTTTCAGCCAAACAAACATTCTGCATAGTTTATTTGCTGCTAATATGCTCAGACAGACGAGATCTGCTCTCATCTCAACAGCTGGAATAAAGCTTTTAGTTAGATTAATTTACTTCATTTTAAAACAAAAACCTGAAAATGAAATGACACTCCTGTCTGAAAAACAGAATAAAATGAATCCATTAAAAATAAGCTTTGCTATGCCTGTGTTAGGGATCAACAGTCAGCAAAGAAACTGTGGATGCTTGCTTCATTCGTTCATTCCTACATCATCTGTGCTGGCCTTCCTTCCATTTATGGACATATGGGACCAGACATAGCTTCATGTTCCACATTAGTTGGAGGGGTGTAGCCAATGGCAGGGATCCAAGGTCTGTGGGTGGAGGAAGGCGATTGTGTCATTCTTGAATCTGTCTGAAAAGCAGAATCACATAAAATGGAATTATAAAAAAAAACTAAGGAGACTATCACAGATTTAATAGTATTGAAAGACAGTACAAAACAAGTAGCATGGCCACAGATGCCTTGAATCTCCTCAATAGTGTGCCAGCATGTTTAATAATCTTGATTCTTTTCAGAAGTACAGAAGATGAGAATTTTTGCTCATCATAGTGGGAACAATATTCCGCCTTCTTTTTCATGTTATCTAAAATACAGGATATTGCTCAAAAACTGTCCATAAACTACATGATTTCAAAACAGTGTGTATATATGTATATATAGAGAGACTAAATTAAGGGATACATTTCCAGTTGGCTTTTACCTGTACATTCTGGGAATGCCTCTTTAAATATATGTAAATACCTTAGCTTGTTTCTAAAAAGTAGTCAGCTGTGCACACACATACTGATTTGTGTGTACAGTTTGTTGTTTACATGTACAATTGCCTGATTTGTGTACTAATGCCAATTTGTATACCCATGTGTGGGCTGACAAATTGAAAATTGTCCTTTAAAAAGTACAGTATCTCCCTCTGATAATTATTTCTGTATAAAAAATCTTCTAGTTATTAAATAAAGAAAAAATGACAAAATGCTTGTTATCTGAATGTGAATTGACAGAAGCTGGGAATGGGCAACAGGGGATGGATCACTTGGTGATTACCTGTTCTGTTCATTCTCTCTGGGGCACTAGGCATTGGCCACTGTCGGAAGACAGGATACTGGGCTAGATCGACCTTTGGTCTGACACAGTATGGCAATTCTTATGTTCTTAGTTAACAGTAGAATATTAGCTCTGAGATGGTTGCCTAGCACTGTAAAGCTTTATATTTAGTGTTACATCCAGCACTGAATCTCTTTTCTCTTTGACTCTTGTGACAGGGTCAGGCCAGATGGCTACAAGAGAGTGGTCAAAGGTAGATACGTTAGCTCCAGGTTAAGCAGGTCCCTTTTCCCTGGGTAAGAAAACAGGGACTATTCCTGAACACTTAGGAACTTTCTAGAACTAATTAAGGCAGGCAGGCTAATTAGGACACCTGTAGCCAATTGGGAAGTTACTAGAATTAATTAAGGCTAATCAGGACACCTTTTATAAAAAGGCTCTCACTCCGGTTAGTGAGGTGTGTGTGTAAGGAGCTGGGAGTGAGAGGACATGCTGCTGGAGGAATGAGGAGTACAAGCGTTAACAGACATCAGGAGGAAGGTCCGGTGGTGAGGACAAAGAATGTGTTGGGAGGAGGCCATGGGGAAGTAGCCCAGGGAGTTGTAGCTGTTCCAGAAGGCATTCTAGACAGCTGCAGTCCTCAGGGCCCTGGGCTAGAACCTGGGGTAGAGAGCAGGCCTGGGTTCCCCCCAAAAGCTCCCAATTCCTGATCCAACACAGGAAGATCTCTGAAGCTAGCAAAATCTGCCAATAAGTGCAGGACTCACCAAGGCAGAGGAGGAACTTTATCACACTCTGAATATTTTAAAAATGTTATTGTGGTGTCTTTTTTTTTTTTAATTAACACTAAAAAAAATTGCCATAAGCAATGACTCATTTAGGCAATTATTTCTGGGGTGTGTGTGTGTGTGTGTGTGTGTGTGTGTGTGTGTGTGTGTGTGTGTCCTGGACTATAAAGAATAAAATGAGTATGTTCACTGGGAATTTTTGTTGGGATCCCTGTAATTTGCAATAGTATCAAGATCTGCTGTAATTATGACTCTTACAGGATAGTATTGATGGAATGTTCTTTTAAAAAGGTTATAGCCTTGAAGATGCTTCTTTCAAGAAACAATCCAGATGAGATTATGAAGCTTTTCCTGTGGAAACATTTTCTAGCCATTTACTCATGAGACTTATAATTCTTTCTTACTAAATGAGGTTGACTAGCAATGAAACCTGTGAGTACTGTGGTGTTACTGTAGCCTAGTCTTACTCAAGCATTTTTGTTTGAATAATTTTTTTTTAATTTGAAAAGAAAAACCCACATCCATTTGTGGGTGACGTTCTGATGTCAGAAAGGGATCGTTTCTAGTGGTTAATTTGGTAACGGAATGAACGGGTTTGGGAACAAAGGGCTGAAATCCCTGTCCCATAGCAGCTAAGTGGATAAAGTAGCCCAAAAGTTTTTATTTTTAAAGTCTCTGGAGTGTACATTTCTTCAGAAGTCAAAAATATTCTAATAGGCAGCACTAAAATTTTTATGCATTCTTCCCTCCCCATGCAACAAGTAATCTGTATAGTTTTATAATTTGTATTTTTGTATTTGCAACCCCATGCTCTGGGTGTCCTTAAGCCTCTGACTTCCAGATGCTGGGACTGGATGACAGAGGTGGATCATTAGATAATTGCCCTGTTCTGTTCATTCCCTCTGAAGCATCTGGTATTGGCCACTGTCAGAAGAGAGGATACTGGGCTAGATGGACTGTTGGTCTGACTCAGTATAATCATTCTTACGTTCTGAAGTTCTTATGATTAATTATCATTTTGTATTTGATTGCCTTAACACTTTTCTATATTTTAGATCAAATTTTCCACTCACCTATACTGCTATAAATCCACAGTACTGAATTAATTACATTGTCAATAAGAACAAGATTTTAACTGAATGAGGTTATTTCAGATTTACAGTAGCATACTCAAGAGTAGAGGGCCAGATTGTGGCCCTAATTCTGTGCATGAAGGGGAAACTCCACTTGCTGATGTCAAATCTGTCATGCAGATGGGTCCTGTCAGTTGCCTCCACAGCACCGTTCCATCCCTTCCCAGGACATATTGATGGTTTGCTCTGTATTGGAGAAGGGGTGGGGGACACAAATCATGTCATCTGGCACTGTGGAGATTAGGTTGAAAAGGAAATATACCCTGGAACCCCAGGGATTCTTCCATGACAAGGAACCTACTTTAAAGGACTGGGGCTGGAGAAGTCCTGGCAGCATGACTCTAATGGAGTGGGCAGGGGAGCTGCCTGGGATACGAGCTGGAGCAGAGGACAGGGCCTCCAGTCAGGTGACACTCAACTCTTGCTGATACTCTGGGCTCCAGACAGGTCTCCTGGAACTACCAGATTTTTAAGCAGGCTCCAGAGTCAGATCCACCCCCAAGTCTCATAGAAGAATTTGGATGATCCAGCTTAGAATTTGAACATTTGAGATAAGTAATTATTACTTCTGTTCTTCCAAAGATGGATAAGATTCAATTTTGTGGAGCAGTTTGGACTCCATGCCCACTTGAAAGAGTCCAAAAGACAAGCTTTTCCCAACTATGCATTATCATTTCAGGTTTATAGGGAGCTTCATAACAATTTTACAAAGTACTTCCTATGAATTCTATTTTTTGGAACAAGATGTGATTGATCACATATTGTACCAATGATATTTTCATTGAAAATCTCAATGAAATTTTGTATAATAAAAATGTAGATATCCTCTTCCTTCCTAATGTATGTGTATAGCATAGATCAACTGTGTGGGTGTCCCAGGGAATGACGAAAACAGTGTCATTAGTCCTCTCAGTGATGTTTCTGTGAAGTTTAGTTCATCCTTCTCTTCCCTGGTGATCGCTGTATGATCGGTATAGTCACTTTATGTGAACACTATAGATTAATGCAGAGAGAATGACTGGTCAGCTTGGAGCAACTTGATCCGAAGATCTTTCAAGAGATAATATCTTGTTCATTGCATCCAGGTTCTTATGATGTGCAACTCTGGTAACTGGCATGTGGTGCTAAGTTGATTTACACCAGCTGAGGGCCTGGCACAAAATATAGAGCAATATAGAGAAGATAAGAAATCAGTCATAAAAAAGTAAAGAAGATAGACTGTGTGATATTGTGGGATGGATAAGAGATGGCAAAAAATGCCTCTTAATGTATGGCAGTCTGCCAAAGGATGAGAAATGAACAGTAATTAAATGGATACATAGCGAAAGAAGGTTTTTATACTATGGAGTCCTATTCTTGGCAGACATTAAATTGGACTGAATTTAGCACTTGTCATATCAATATGGTCTAATAAACTAAAACTGATCTTGAAATAGGTGAATCTAACTTTCTCTAAAAATTGTTTGTCTCAGATTATCAAGACCTTTTCTTGTTAGCCCTTTGCACTGTACTTGTCATTTAATTATGTAGGCTTGGCATCCTCTGCTAAGGAATGTTATCTCTGTCTCCTTCCACAAAAACATTAACCTGGCAGTCTCTGGAGGGCTGCTAAGTAGCACAAGCAGGCTTTATCAGTGATATTCTTCAGCTTGTCATGTGAAACACTTCAAGATTTGGATGGAATTTATTAACAGACTGTTACAGAAAATGGTACCAATGTGAGACACAGTTTTATGAAGTGTGAGAACTATGTCTGGCAGATGGTAAAAGCTGGGGCTTCGATAAGCCTTTTTGGTTTGGGAATTTAAAAAAACAACAGGTCATACTTCTTAATTCTCTGTAATACATGACCTATCAGAGATAAAAATGGACAGCATTTCCTGCCTCCAGTCTCTCCAGAAAAGGAAATGCACACTCGTCTCGCTAAAAATGTTAGAGAGCTAAAGGGCACTAACAAGGTAGGTGCGGTGCAATTGTGGTAAACCTAAACACAGGAAACTGCTGATACCCAAACAGCAGCTAATTTTTTATTATAAAAGCATTGTGCTCAGGGAAGATAAAGGAATTAACTATTTGAAACACAACAAGCTCTAGTTCTGAAAACCTTGGTCTCTCTGACATCTCCTTGCAAATGTCTAGCCATCAGCTCAAGCACAAAGTGGGTAAAAACAGAGGTCTTAACCTTCCCCCTCAAGCCTACCCTCCTACTTTTCTCAGTCACTGTGGCCAATGCCACTATCCTGCTTGTCACTCAGGACTGTATCCTGGGCATCATCTATAACTCAGACCTTTCTCTAAGTCCCCACCTCCAGGCTCTAGCTAAATCTTGCCAATTCTTTCTTAAAATTCTGTTTCTAAGACACGACCTTTCCTACCTATCTACTCTGCTAAAACACTCACCCAGGCCCTTATCTTGTGGCATGATTTACTGCAACAACCTTCTCTCTGGCCTTTACAAATCTTGCCCTGTTCATATGCATTCAGAATACTGCTGCAACGATCATTTTCCTAACCTGTCATTGATGCAAGTCACCCCTCTGTTTGCAGCCATCCACTGGCTCTTCCGTTATTTTGTCAAAGGTAAGCTACTTGGTTTACTTTCAAGGCCCTTCATGGCCTATCCCCACCCTACCTATTATCTCTCATTCATCAAGTCTATCCTCTGTATTATAATCCCATTACAAACCAGCCCACATATTACCATTAGCTAGATCCTGATTGACCAGTTGTGTAGAAAGACCAGGACGTGACTGGGCAGAGAGATTGAACTACCCTCTTACTCCTAGTGAGTGTTCCATTGAGAGACCTTTCCTGGGCAATTGTAAGCTTGCATGTTGTCGCCTACGCTATGAAAAAAACCTTCAGTTCTGGAGCTGTCAGTCCAGCAGCTATCAAAGGACTGAATTAGTTATAAAAGGGAGAAAAAGAGAATGTTGAAGATAAGTCTTATTATATTTTTTAAACTCTAAGTTTGAATATAATATGAAATGCTGTATTTCAATAAAATAATTTTTTCTCTGACTCTCCCAACCTGCCTTGACCCTCCACAAAGCAGAGATAAGGGAGACATGGGGTTTTTGGCAGATTCATGGCAGTAGTAGCTGCTGAACAGTCACTCTGCAGTCTGGACATGATGCTACCTCTCTCCATTCCTCCTTTGCAGTGATCACTAGCATTAGCCCAGTGCTGGAGTTGTGTGCTGACTAACAGGATTTGGGCCTTACTGCTTAGTGCTTTGGGATACCTGCAGCTGGAAATGGGGCGAAAAGCCACCAAAATCTATGTTTCTAGCTGTAATTGGATGCATAAATGGCTATATCAGCATCGACTAAGCTGATAAGGTAATTCATGCGACAGAAGTGTTGATATATTCTGAGAGCTACAAAAGGTCAAAGAACAAAAGAGGTTAAAGCCCCATTAAAATCACAGCCTTCCTCTTCATTTTGCTTTGTGTGCTAGTATGTCTAAACTTGAACTTGAAATGCTAGTTTGCAAGTAGATATAATGCTCAAATACAGCTTTTGTCATCTTGTTAGTGTTTGTGTTCTGAAGCAAGAGATCTGAAAGGCAAAGAACAACAGATTAAAGCTCATACAGTGTCAACACCACACTGGGAAACAATTCTTACCTTCCATCATGATGCGAGTGATAATCTGCGTGGCCATGGAGAGCTGACACATTTTTTTTATGTTGCACTGTTGCCTTAGTGCTAAGGTTTCTTTGATTTTTCTGCTGTCAGCTTTACCACCCATTGGTGATATCCTTCAGCTTTCACAATGGCTGCTTTGCCTACTAAGAAAACAAAATGTACAACTGTTTCACCCCCACCTTCCACTCATAATTTAGAGCCATATTTTCAGCACAAATGCCTCATTTCTCTGTTTTTTAAAGTATAGTTATAGTTAGGAAAAATAAATCCATTTACTTCCTGTGGATGGGTAAAATTCCACCAAAGTCTGACTAAAAAAGCCTTGTTTGGTGGAACTAATGAAGTGCTGGATTAGGAGGAATAACAGAATCCCACCCTCCACCCTAAAGGCAGGGAGTGGAGAACATACATAGCTTGGTTGTGGCTAGTGGTTCAACCCGGAGGTTGGGTGGATGGTGTAAGTCATGATATTATAAAGTGAAGAATATTATGGCACTAGAGGTTGGCAGGATTCCTTAGCTGTTGCTTTCCAAGCTTTTTAACATGGCATTCCTTCTTGAGGTATGGCATTTTTGCAAAGTATGTGTAATTTCTTGGGGTTTTGATGGACTCCATTGAATTACTCTTTCAGTCAGTCTGTTCCTTTAATTAAGTTTCTTGTTTAGGAGTCACCAAAGTGAAATGTGCTTTCCATTTTCATATATGGAATTGAATCTCTGATATTCACTCGTAAGTATAGGTGATGAGGTCAATGCCATAGTTATATATTTAAGAATAGGATGAGTGGTTACAAAAATAGAGTCCCTCTGAATAGATTCCTGTTAGAATCTGCTGAACTGAAACATCACAGGTTTAAGTATGACACATGCACCCTCACAATGTGATTGCAGCCTGGAAAAGTCCTCCATACTGGGAGACTTTCATTGGAGTGCATGGATAAAGAGAAGCTATGCTTTCCCATAAGGCCAGCTCCAGTCTCCTGCTGCCTGCACTCCACCCCTGGAGTGTAGACTTTACTCTACTGGCATTGGAACCAGACTGCGTTTGTCATGGTTTGGCACCACAATTCAGATTTGATCTGACAAACCTTGGCCCTGATCCTGACCATAAGTGGCAAAATTCCTGATGTCCTAAATGGGAGCCTTTTTGTCTCAGTCTAACTCTCTTGATCTTCATCCATCAGTTGTACTTTTGCTGGTTAAAAAAATATGGGTCTGAGCAATATTCCTGGTTTGAAGACACATTCCCACGGTTGGTTTTCTCTGTTCTTCTGTTTACACAGAAGTATATCTCTGCTCCATTCAAGCACACTTTCAAGTAATATTTATTTTGAACTCAAATGAAAATTTTCCCATGAAAAATGTTAAAATGTCAAAGGAAAATATTCAAAAGATATTTTTTTTTATTCAGAATTTTTGAGGGGGAAAGCTCTAAGACTAACTCTTTGGTCTGTACATCAAAGCAATGGCTAAAATTCAGTGGGAGTGAGTGTCTTTTTCCTCGTTATGTTATTACAGAGATCCACACTTTCAGAGACCAATTAAGATGTTCTTAAAATCAACCTGGGTTCCTAATAGTGTATATATTTGGTAGTTTAAGGATTAAGGTATAGTGTGAAACAATGAAACAACAAGTTTGGTTTCTTTCAGGATACAAATCTGTATAACTTTCATGGTTTGCACTAATGGAGTTGACTTCACATCCTTCCATTGGGAGACAGCCAAGAATTCCTCCAACCCCACAGAAATAGCAGATTCATGTACATCTTGTAGGATATGCAAAGGCAAAGGACTGTCTGCCCAGAGCTTCAATGCCATGGCACTAGTAACCTACAGTCTCATCCTGTCCCGTATTCAGGACTCCTTCACCAACTGTTGCCCCTCAATCCACCTTAGGAAAAGATGGATTGTGGGATTCTGTATTGCCAAACTGAATAAGTTACTGCTGAATGGATAAGCATTTTGGCATCTGTTGAACTTGATTTTTGCTGAATTTCTGTCCTAACCAGAAAAAGTCAGAAATCTTACAAAAGAGTCTGGTCCCACAGACAGATTTCTAAATCAGTTTTGAAGACTCAGGATGTACAAACAAGATTTGGAAAAGCTTCCTACCTTTTAGATGTAGAACTGAACCTCTGAGAGAATGTCTCTGTATCAGGAGTGCTGTCTTTTCTTCTTGTTGATATAGTGTCTAAGTGTAATGGGCACTGCTCTTTGACTGGTGTTTTTGGATGCTACAGTAGTACAACTAATAGTAGTGGAATAAGGATAAGTAAAGAAAAAGTGTGTTACGAGATGATGGAGAATATAGGAGTAAACTAAGAAGGAAAAGAGGAATTAGGAAAATCAGAAGAGAAGAGAAGAATTCAGTCCATAGGCATCTCTAAGCTTGATCTTGAAGGTAAGATTAAGATAATTTAAGCATATTAATAAAGTTACTGTGGCACCTGCTCCTCCCTAAAAACTGCGAATACATAAATTCTCCTCCTCTTGGGGGAGGTAGGGGAGTTGTCTTGCCCCAGGGTGTGGTTTGATTAAAAGACAGTTTGAGCCTTTCACACTATCTATTTACATATTCCTGCCTAAAACGAATGGCTCTGGTTATCATTACCACTAGTGTTTCTTTACACTGCTATGGCACAGCAGAGTAAAGGGGCCTTAAAGCTGATGTAAATATAAATGGTGTCAATGGAGCATAAATGACCCTGAGGTCCGAAAGTCTTCAGGGCACATTTCATGAGCATAGTATATTCTGTATATGTGCTGAAATAAGCAATGTCCCTTCTGAAGCATAGTTGATAATAGGGAACTGCTAGATCAGATGTGGTGTTATACATCTCTCAGCTAATATCTGATGCAAAATCCATCCCTCAGAGAGGTCATGTATATACACTGAGGGACTTGGAGAGCATAAACATATGAGTGGAGTACAGTCATCATCATCCATACATGTAGTTTTCCACCTGCAGTTGATGTTACAGTGGTAATACTCTTTATTTAACAAGTAATCCAAGTATTATTCCACAGATGTTACTAATATAATTTAGAATTATTTTTCATTTTACTTAATTGTTTCAAAACACCCTGTGTGGAAGGATGCAACAGAATGGAAATTGCATATACAGTCAGCATGAAAGGACTTCATCACTTTCTCAGAGGTGGTTCACCTCTCAGAGTAGTGAAAAGCATGTAGTGCTATGATTTTTTTGACAGAGGAATACTACCTCTAGTCTGAGATTTCACAGCTGGCTTGTCACTTTTTGCTGAAAGGTATGTCGTAAGTTACCAAATGCTACAAACCAAAAGACAAATGCATATGTCTCAGATATATGCTCACCATTAACATCTTTATAAATTTACATCTATGTCTGGAAAAAGTTATATGTATCCTAGAGGGAATTTGGCTCTGTTTGTTTTCCTTCCTGCTCAAACATATTTTTTTGTTTGGCTGCTGTTTGGCTGCTGCCATTTCAGCCAAAGGTTATTCTTCATTCAGGGCCTGTTCCAAAGCCCACTGAAGTCAATGGAAAGCCTCCGAATGATTTCCTGGGCTTTGGATCAGGTTCCTAATACTGATCACAATTATTTAGTTAATAATTACAGTCCAGGTAAAATGATAAAAATGGGACTATAGGAATCTCATTGCAGTTAAGTTGCCAGAAAAAGGCACATAGGGAGGTTTAAAATAATATATGCAGCAAAATAAGCCTAGATATAATAATAGAATATAGGAGTGAGAGAACTAGATTTTGCAGAAGAAAGCACAGAGACAATTCCCACAACTTAGCTTCTTATACAATATACCAAATTTAGCAACTTTTATCAGTTCACTTTTTTCACACAGAGCAGAAGTGAGCCCCACACGATTACTGAAGTAGACATGACCATAAGCTGGGCAGCCCACCTCTAGTGCTGAATTACTGTTGTTAATAAAATACGTCAATTATTTTGGCTTGACACAATGAAAAGCAAATATCTTGCAGGGGTAGTGTGGGGTGGTGGGGGATGACCACTGACCCTGACTTACTGTTTCCTGGTAAAGTCACTTTTGGGGACTGTGGTATAGAGTCTACGTGTATTGTTTTCCTAGAGACATGGCAGTCTTATATGTACCATCAAATGACATAAGTTTGAAAAGAACAACAATGAGAAAGGTCAGGTCATTAATATAAGCATTAGGAACATCACCATTTTAGGTCTGCATTATTTTAACTGCATGACATACTGAAATGAGTGTGCTCAGACCCCCTTTCAGCTCTAATATGGTGACACTTGTTCTGTCACATGGTTGAGAAAAGTATACTCCAGCAGTATTGTTGCGATAGCAAAGAGACCTGCTAAAATTTTATTTCTAACTTATTATACCAGCTCACTGCACTTAGGACCTTATCCAAAGTCCTTGAAATCAATGGAAAAACTCCCGCTGACTACAACAGGCTTTGGATCAGACTTATAACAAGCTTCAAAGATTTACTGACACCATATTTAAACTAGACAGCTTTAATTTATTTATGAAAGGACTTGCAGTTCATATTTCAAGTGAAGTGAAACTCTCATAAATATTCAACAAAGAAAGTTAATCTTCAATCTGACCATTTTTGATAAATAGGGAGCTAAATTCTGGGCGCAGTTCCACCCATACAAACTCATTGTCTTCAGTGGGTTGGATTGTGTAAGTGAAGGCCTACACTGGCCCAAAATGTTTACAAGGGAAACATGTGCAAGACTGTTGGCTCTTGCCAACAACATTTTTCTTTTCATCTCCTGCGTCTCTGAAGGCTTTCTTCTTTTGTTATATCTCTTTGGGCACCTGCTTCCCATAGTGTTTTTTCATTGTAGCTAAAAGGGTGGAAAAACATCTGCATTAGTAGTCAGTGATGCCCAGGCTTCTGCCCAAAGGTCAGAGCTGTGCACATTTTGTTTGTCTGGTGGGTTTGCTAAGTTATACACCAGATCTAATCTCTTTCCTGGGATAGTTTCTTGAGGTTTTGACACAGTCATAAACTGTAAAATTTTATGCAATTTCTCAAGCACTACTGGAGGCTTCACAAAATAAAGGGGTATTAATGAAATTAGAGGATTTTTCAAGGTTAGACCTGAGACAGATCTGAAACAAAACCTCCAATCTGATCATTCCAAAATCTTAATGTACCTAGATTTGGATCCGAATTTTTGCCAATTGTCCCCATCTTCAAAATTGACCAAACTAATATCACTGACCTGAACCCCCACAAACTTTGAGGTTTTTGAATTCAAGTTTGGATTTGAATCTGGACTTTAACTGGGATCTATATCCAATTATTACATGGTTGTTCCATTAAATTTACTTTTTGCTTTACCTAAGACCTCTCAACCTGCTAAAGCCTAAATGTGAGGCACAGGGTGTAAATATAATCCCAAACCACAAAAAAAGTACTTATGGATGGAATTTAAAATGCTGCAGGACTGGGGGAAGAATGAGTCAGTGGTTAGGGCACTAACCAGGGACTTGGGACACCCAGATTGTTCCCTGCTCCATTACATGCTTCCAGTGTGACTTTGGACAAGTCACATAGTCTCTCCAGTTCACCATCTGTAAAATGTGATTAATAGCACTTCCCTACCTCACAAGGGTTGTCATGAGGATAAATACATTAAAAGTTGTGTGGTGCTCAGATACTATGGCAATGGGGGGCATATCAGTAGGTTTCTGCCTTCAGTATGCCTGTTTCATGATTCATTATTCCTGATGTGAATACGTTTCAGCAAGTGAGGGAACACGTGTGGTTCTTAGATAACTTTGAGAATAAAATGAATGATATGCTTAGACATGAAGAAACTTTGACACATATGCTTTAAAGTTGGTTTCAAAAAGTGCAATCAATTTTGCTCCAAAAGAGGCAGGTAAAATCCAAGTACTGATAGGCACCGTAGAAAACTGAAGACAGGTATGTAGCTTTCACATTAGATTAGACAGGAGTTTTTTTTAATTTGACCCCTCAGTAATTTGTGTGTCCTTTCTTGGCTAATTTTAAATACTTTAAAGTAGAGGACAGCAATCAACTACAGTAGTAAATATATATTCACTCTCAACTATTATGCAAATTGGGATGAAATCTAATACTGCCAAACATGAGTGTGACAAAATACTTTGAGGAGTACATTAGTAATCTGGATGATGGGATAGATTGCACCCTCAGCAAGTTCATGGATAACATTAAGCAGGAGGGAGAGGTAGATATGCTGGAGGGTAGGGATAGGGTCCAGAGTGACCTAGACAAATTGGAGGATTGGACTAAAAGAAATCTGATGAGGTTCAACAAGGACAAGTATAGAATCCTTCACTTAGGAAGGAAGAATCCCATGCACTGCTACAGGCTGGGGACTGACTGGCTAAATGGCAGTTCTGCAGAAACGGACCTGGGGATTACAGTGGATGAGAAGCTGGATATGAGTCAACAGTGTGCCCTTGTTGCCAAGAAGGCTAATGGCATATAGTAGGAGCATTGCCATCAGATCAAGGGAAGTGATTATTCCCCTGTATTCGGCACTGATGAGGCCACATCTGGAGTATTGCGTCCAGTCTTGGATCCCCCACTACAGAACGGATGTGGATAAATTGGAGAGAATCCAGCAGAGGGCAATTAAAATGATTGGAGGGCTGGGGCACCTGACTTATGAGGAGAGGCTGAGACAAATGGGCTTATTTAGTCGGCAGAAGAGAAGAGTGAGGGGGGGATTTGATAGCAGCCTTCAACTACCTGAAGTGGGGTTCCAAAAAGGATGGAACTGGGCTGTTCTCAGTGGTGACAGATAACAGAACAAGGAGTAATGGTCTCAAGTTGCAGTGGGAGAGGTCCAGGTTGGATATTGGGAAAAGCTATTTCACTAGGAGGGCGGTGAAGTACTGGAATGGGTTCCTAGGGAGGTGGTAGAATCTCCATCCCTAGAGTATTTAAGGGCTGGAATGACAAAGCCCTGGCTGGGAGTATTTAGTTGGGGTGGACCTCTGAGGTCTCTTCCAACCCTAATCTTCCAGGATTCTATGAGTGACCAAATTCCTAAAATACATCCAGATCAACCACTAGAAAATACTGGCCAAATTCATCCCTGCAGTGAGTGTGTGAGTGTGTGTGTAGGTCTGGTTTTTGGTCCCACTAAAGTCAAGGAAAACTTTGTCACTGATTTCAATGAAACAAAGATCAGGCCTTAACTAAAATTAAATAATGCATCGGAATTGTTTGATTTCTTAGTAGAAGGGGAATTATTTTGTTAAGGAAAACTTTAGTGAGACCCTTAGTCCTAGCAAAAAAAAAAAAGTGTAACTAAGTCATTCTGCTAAACAAAACCATTCTACTTCTCTCATAGATTTCATGGAGTGGTGCAGCTTCTGTTTCACAGACAATTAAAACACTGTTGTGATGCAGTGACCCAAGCCCGACAGCCCCAAAAAGTCTGTCTAAATTGTTCCTCTTGGTACTTCTACTTACATAACATGGGATGCTGTTTGGAAAACCTGTGTATATGTGGGGCACTATTCTGCAATTTTTGCACACTGAAAATTCCCATAGGCCTCCATAGAAATTCTGAATGTGCAATAAATACAAGATCTAGGGTAAGTAATAGAACAAGTTTATGGTGCATATCTATGTCCTTTGCCTTCCTAAACAATTGTAAATCAGTCTTAGTCCATTGAATTTTTAGAACTAATTAAATTAATAAAGTTTTTAACACAAAATTATTTTTTATCTTTTTTCTGGATCAGCTCATGCAAAGCTCAGCCGATGAACTTTTCTTTTTGTTTAAAAAAAAAAAAGCAGCAATTTTTATGGAGTGAGACAAAATTATACCAGAATCTCTTACAGAAAAAGAGACGTCTTTGTGCAAACCCAGCTGTTTGGAGCTGTGCCAATGCATGTCCTGTAGGAATGAACTATTTGTCTAAATAACTGTAAGACTTCATTTTCCATTTCTCAAGCTTGCTTAGGACACAGAGCTCTTGTAATGGTGTATAGTGAGTCAAATCAGCAACTGCAAAATGAATCCAATAAAGAACCTCCTTGCAATCTTGGTTCTTGCTTTATCAGAATTGATCAGCAAAGATTCTATTCAACAAACATTATAGGCAGGCGCCCACAGTCAACTAAGATTGTGAGATCTTGTAAAAGCAGCGAGAAAACTGTCCATGGCACTGAACAATTTTGTATAAATACAGGAGATGTATAGTTCTATCATCAGTTATGCTGCAGAACAAAAAATATCTTCAGTATTAACTAAACAAAAGTCTTGTAGAGAAGGAGAAGGATGCTCACACTATCTTTATTATCATCATACCACAGAGGGGACATAGTAATAATAATAATGAAGGTCAAGATTTACTAGTTGTACCTTTTATGTAGAGGAGGAAGGCCTTCTATGCTCTTTGGGGTCTGACAACTAACTAGGGTAAAGCAGAACATCTATATAATACAAACTCCCATTGTGGTTTTTTTTTTGTTTTTTTTTAGTGGATCAGCTGTAGCCAATCCATGGTTAATTTTGAAAATAATGTCAGATATAAGCAAATTTCTCTAAGTTATGCAAAAAGACACTCAAATATTTTATATGCAATGTGTCACCATAAGAGTTTTTCTGGGAAGTTTGGCAAAAATCAGAGAGGAAGATGTGGGGTTTCAAAATTTTTCTCATTGTTCAGGTTTTTAACGTATTCCTGCCATTTTAAGCTCATCAAGCACCACATTTACTGTTTGTTTTGGCTTGCTGAGAAGGATATAAAGAGCTGGTTGTATGTATACAGGGCAAAGTTTAAAATATAGATGATATAAATGTGTTCATATAGATAAATATTTATAATACAGTATCACCCTACTCCTGATTCCAGGTTTTCCTCCAGTCCAGGGGGCTGCTGAGACAAGCCAGTGGGTTTGTGTGTATTGTAGATGTGTGGGGAGTGCAGATGGGGAGATTTGAGACTCGGGTGAATTACTGAAGGACTACAAGTGGGAATCCTTTGGTGGGGGGTCTTTGGGGAAATAGAACAGTGGGATGGGAGCCAAGGGGGACTTGGACTGGGGATAGATGTCTGGGGAGTATGTGGATCTGTACTCCCCCATCTCAGAATGGAGGGCTTTGAAGAGACTGCAAGAGGGAGTTCATGGAAAGGGACAATAAATTGGTAAGTCAAGAAGAGAAAGATGAAGGGGGTGCAGGCGGCATGTGAAATGGAGACAAAGATCCAGGTTGGGAGCTGAGTTGGACAATAAAGAGCAATGACAGATTATGTAGACGTGGGAACCTGAATGGATGCCCCAACTGTTCCATTCAAGGCTTTTTATTACGTGTGTGTGTGTGTGTTAAATCTGTAGAATTTTTGTCAGAGTGGGCGTTCACTTTGCAAGGGAGAGGCATTAGCTAGACTTCACTGAAATGCATCAATTCTTTTTTTTTTTAGTGGAGATTTTTTAGTGTGAGTTTAAAAGTGTCTGTAAGTAGCTAAGTAAGACCTGTGACAGACAGAACTGAGCAAGACATGAACTGGTCTGCTTGAAAAGCTGAAAATTCGTATTGCATGCTGTCATCCCTCCCCTACGTTTTTTGCCCACAAAATTCTACAGAAGCTATGTGAAAGCACTGAGATTTCAGTGGAGTTATGCTGTGGTAAAATTGGAGGAACCCAATGATAAATCAAACCCCCATCTCCAGAGTTGGTGCTTCTTGGAAAATTGAAAAGCATTGTACAAGATATGCAGAAAAGTATAAAGCTATGTATGTTCCCTCCTTCCAGTAAAACACCACTTTTAGTGCTGTAATAACCCATCACACTAAGGACAAGGAAAAAAATGTGTATATAAATGATCTTATATTATGTAAATCAAATTTTCATTTCATTTCATTGACACCTGTAAATAAAATATATAAATACACTCACTTATAGGGCTGGCTGAAAAAAATTCATTTTTGCAAAATATTTAGCAAGTTCAAAATTTATTTTTGTTCTGAACTGGTATAAAAAGAACGTCCCTTTTTTTTTTTTTGAGAGAGAGAGAGAGAGATGGCTCTCTACATTCAAGTCTTTCCTGTGTTTCTTTCTCTCTCAATGATTTTGACTAGAAATTCCACCTTGGACCTGAGAAAACTGCCCCCAAAAAGCTTCACTGACACCAAAATGTTTCTGGGAAATGTTTCAGTTTTGAGAAACTGGCATTTTCTGATGAAAAAACATTTTGTCCAAAAGTTCCCAACCAGCTCTACTCACTTCTAATAAGATTAACAGGACAGAAAGAAAATGTATCTAGGTTTGTTTTGGCAATTTATGTAATGGTATGTACAATATTTTGAATAAGTAAGGGACTAGGGTAAAGAGTGGAATCGCCTTAATTCCTAATTGTCTTTAATTTTGGTGGTGGTGTTGATGGAAAATATACTTTACCATGATAACCTAAGGTACCCAAGTGTTTTGTTTGGGTTTTTTTTGCATGTGTGTGTCTCTCCCTTTCTTTCTCTCTCCCCTTCTCCCTCCAATAGGGCAGTTATGCTTTCAAAGATCTTTCCACAGAGGTGCTGCTTTGGTGCAGACCTTAGCATATCATCAGGTGTTGCTGTTGTCTTCCCTCTCAGGTCCCTGGGGCTGGCTAGGGCTTTCAGGCAAGACTAGGGTGATGGGGACACACTGAGGCCTGGTCTACACTACACGTTTAAACCGAATTTAGCAGTGTTAAACCGATTTAACCCTGCACCCGTCCACACAATGAGGCCCTTTATATCGATATAAAGGGCTCTTTAAACCAATTTCTGTACTCCTCCCTGACGAGGGGAGTAGCGCTGAAATCGGTATTGCCATGTCGGATTAGGGTTAGTGTGGCCACAAATCGATGGTATTGGCCTCCGGGCGATATCCCACAGTGCACCATTGTGACCGCTCTGGAAAGCAATCTGAACTCAGATGCACTGGCCAGGTTGACAGGAAAAGCCCCACGAACCTTTGAATTTCATTTCCTGTTTGCCCAGCATGAAGCTCTGATCAGCACGGGTGGCGATGCAGTCCCAAATCCAAAAAGAGCTCCAGCATGGACCGTATGGGAGATGCTGGATCTGATCGCTGTATGGGGAGACAAATCTGTTGTATCAGAGCTCCGTTACAGAAGACGAAATGACAAAGCATTTGAAAAAATCTCCAGGCTATGATAGACAGAGGCCACAGCACAGTGCTGTGTGACAAGCGTAACAGAATGCCAAAGAATCAAATGGACGCTCAGGGAGGGATGGAGGGGGTACTGAGGACTCCAGCTATCCCACAGTCCCCGCAATCTCCGAAAAGCATTTGCATTCTTGGCTGAGCTCCCAATCCAGGGAAAAAGGGCATGAAATGATTGTCTGCCGTTGCTTTCACGGAGGAAGGATTGAGTGAGGCCATTTACCCAGAATCACTCGCGACACTGTTTTTGCATTAGGATCTCAACCCAGAATTCCAATGGGCGGGGGAGACTGCGGGAACTATGGGATAGCTACGGGATAGCTACCCACAGTGCAACGCTCTGGAAATCAACGCTAGTCTCGGTACATGGATGCACACCGCTGAATTAATGTGCTTAGTGTGGCTGCGTGCACTCGACTTTATACAATCTGTTTTAAAAAACCGGTTTATGTAAAATCGGAATAATCCCGTAGTGTAGACATACCCTGAGTGCAGGTTGGCTGAAGCCTAATGAGAGGGAGTTACCTAGGGTATGATGAGCCATAGAAAGAGAGAGACTCTGGTTGGGGATCAGGGGTCTAGTTTATAGTTCAGGCAGTGAAATGCTATTACTTCACTATATAAGTCAGTTGGTTTAATGAATCATCTGTTGGCTTCCCTTAGCAAAATAAACAAACACTTATTGTGAATAATGCTAATATCTCTCTCATTATTAAATGTAGCCTGTATCTCAGAGCCTATGTATAAGATTGTTTTCAACCCAACCTGTTAAACCAAACCATTTGTTAACTAAAGGGATGGGAGGGCTGCGGGAGTGGACAAAGCTAGGCTTAAGTTTTGAGGGAGTCAGTTTAAACTGCTAAGGCCTAAACTACTGACAGATTTACTTGTATCTTCCAAAAAAGAATTTGGTGATGATAAACATTATTTGCGTACATAATAAAAGGGATTTAATCATCATAAGGATATTGTGGTTTGCTATTAACAATGAAACTGTTTACCAGTTCCTACATGCTACAGTAAATCTGAAAAGAACTGACTCTTTTTAGTTTAGCTTAATATTTTTATAAGAGAGAATCTATGGGGTGAAATTCAGACTCCACTGAAGTCAATAGTCTTTTTGCTATAGACCTCAGTTGGGCTAGGATTTCACCCATGTTGAATAATATAGAGGGGTACCTATAACTGTAATTATATGCTATATAGAAAAGAAAAAAATAATTAATTCTATTCAACAGTGCAGCATATTGAAAAAGTGATTAATAACTGGATTCAGTAACCTACTGTATTAGCAAGGATTAGACCATCCAGTGGTAAATCTTCACACTGTGTGATAGAATGAACTTGGTGGTATTTTTTTCCTCTAAGGAAAAGTTAGGAATGTTTTTCCAGTGGAAAAGCGAGCTAACCTTTTTGGTAGTATGTAATTTCCTTGGTACAGTTACACAATTATGTATACTGTGAAGAGAGAACAAGTGCCAATTTGTGCTTTATTTTTTAAGTATAACCATGCAAATAGAAGAAGATAAAACAGAAAACACCCACAAGGGCACACAGAGTCTATTCTATGATGCATGTGTGGTGTGTATTAAAAGTTGGATGGAATGGAAAAAGAGAAGTTGAGCAATCTACGTGGTTAATCTATATTAATTCTTTATAGAAAAAGGCCCTATATGTTCATGCTAGAAAATTTGTTTGCTAGAGTACTCAGAGATAGAGAATGCTGAAGTGGTGCAAACACGATTCATTTAAAAAAAGGGGAAAACTGTAACTGATTTACACCAGTGTAACTGAGGACACAATTTGTGTTTTTATTAGTGCAAACTATACAAATGGTTGCTTTCTTGACAAATAAAACATCCCGGGACATGCTTGTTAAGCTTGATTGCCAGAAGTGCAATTATGTCAAAAGCAAACTGTAAAATTTAGATTTGCAGGGTAACAAATCTGATAAATCATCATTAAAATGTAATTTTTATAGAGCAATGTGGTCTGGGAAGAATTTGGCAATAATACAATTGCAACATTGTTTGAAACTGGGGAGTATTTTTTAAATTAACTTATTCCGACGATGGCTTGAGACATCTTACCCTTAATGTGTGTGTAGGAGGATTTGCAAATGCAGTCAACAGCATCCATATGGCATAGTCTTGACTAGAGCCAGAGAAGTAATAAAAAATAGTCTTTGGATTCAGAATATATAATGGCATTCACCAATTCAATTATTGTTGCATTCTTTTGACAGATAATCTACCCAGCTCTATAGCTGTATGAAACAAACAAACCAAACCAAAAAAGCTACAGATGCTAAATAATAAATAAAACACAAATTTTGTAACATTTGACACATATTAATATATATTTTACACATGTTAACCGGCCAGATCTTGCCTTGACTCTTGATGAAGGTCATGTGTTTTCGCAAGCAACTACAGTACTGTATCTCCTGAGAATAAAAATAACCTTTACCTACTGATGGTATTGATTTTGTGTTTTCATATGTACTGTGCCAAATTCATGGGCCATATCACCTATATATTTTTATCTTTTTTTATTGGAGGTGATAGTGTTAATATTCAGTATGAGCAGGGGCGGCTCCAGCTTTTTTGCTGCCCCAAGCACAGCAGGGAGGCTGCCTTCGGCGGTGCGCCTGCGAGAGGTCCCCAGTCCCGCAGATTCGGCGGCTTGCCTGTGGGAGGTCTGCCAGTCCCGCGGCTTCGGCATACCTGCCGCTGAATTGCCGCCCTCGCAGGGACCGGCAGGCCACCCGCCGCAGCTTGCCACCCCAGGCACGCGCTTGGAGCGCTGGTGCCTGGAGCTGCCGCTGAGTATGAGTGTCTAATCCTTTTTTTGAATAACATTAAGCTGTTTGCCTCAATTTCATGACTGTGAGTTTCCTAGGTTAACTATATGCTGTGTAATGGCCTAGTCCTCCATACACTTTAAAATCAAATTATTCAGGGGTTCAAGTTTTTCACCTGCTTAAATATTTTCAGGATCAGGCCTTATAAAACATTACTTTTAACCATTTTTAAATTTGTTGTCTTTTAACTTAATTTAGAGTTTCCTTATTCTTGTATTATGTGAAAGGGTAAATAGCAACTGACCTTCACGACACCACCCGTTATCTCAGATATGCTTCTTCTATAATGTCCCTTTTTCTTCTTCACCCTAACTAAAGTTCTAATGGTTTCAATTCCTCTTTCTATGAAGTCCATTCTTGTTGCCCTTCCCTGGACCTTTTCTATTTCTACTAATTGTTTTGTGGGTGGGATGACCATACCAGCCATGCTGCCCATATTATGTGAGGAGAGAGTCTGGGAGCTTTGTGGAGGAGCTGCAGATGGCTGGAAGTGTGCAGAGTTGCTAATGTATTTTCACAGAGATCTCCAGTCCATGTGTGGGTATCACACCCTATACCTGCTGTGAACCACTGCTGGGAGTACACATTAAAAAAGATGATGCAGTTAGAATTGTTTCATCAGAAGCTGAGTGTGTTGAGATGTGAGTACTCTCTTTTCACTTCCTCTTACCCAGAAGAGGAAGATATGACCCACTGATTTTAATGGAAGTTAAGGGCAACAGGAGATCCCAATATCATGAGGTACAGTGCAGGGAGGATAGGAACCTCCACAGGGCTTCTCCTCCATACAAGTGGTCAGGGAGTAGGTGCGCAAAGATGAGAAGTATGTGTAGCCTTGTCTCCACCCATCCAATGCACAGGCCACATGGCTGAGCTGGCAAAGAAAGGGAAGTATTAATATTGTGCACCGAATAAAGTCTGGCGCAGATTACGTCTCCCTTAGAGTAAGTAGGAAACCAGCAACCAAATTGTGAACAGTCTGGCCCTGGGAGAGGGCTGGGGCTGTGAGCCAAAGATTAGGCTGATGGGGAAGGGAGCCACAACCGGGGTCACACACCCCAATCAGGCCACAGCTGGCCCTATAAAAGACTGTGGGCCAGAAGCTCAGGCAGTCTCTCTCTAGAGAGGGCTGGGGAAAAGCCAATGGAGCTGGGGAGCGCCAGCCTGGAAAAACCCCAGGCTGCAGGCCAAGGCTGGAAAGGGTACTGGGGTTGAAGAGGTGCAGCCCATGGTAGGCAAAGGCAGCAGGTCCAACCCCACCCCTTGCCGATGATGAGCGGTTGATAGACTGCAGTCTGCCCCAGTGAGTGGGGGCTAGATGGTAACTGGCAGTAGCCACTGAGGCAAGGTTGGGATAGAGGGTTGGGGGTTCCCCTGGGTGGGGAAACCCAGAGAGTGGGGGTACTGCCAGGGGGCAGCACCCAAGGTAAAGGGGCACTGGGGTCTGGGAGGGACATGGGGGCCTGAGGCATGTGGGATACCGGCTGCCAGAGAGTGCTCCAAGGCTGGATGCCTTAATTCCCAGGATGACCAGCAGGAGGCGCCATGCCAGTGAGTTGTCGCATTGCTACAATAATATATCTACATGCATGCAGCTTCCAATTGTGGCACATGACGAGAAACAAAACAATATATCAATCAATCCTCTACTGATACAGTTTTTCTGTCTTGTTATACAGTGTGAAACAAACAACAATAATAACCAAGGAAGAAGAGGACAGAAATGTTGATGTCTGGAAGGTACAGCTGGGCTATGGTGGGAAGTGTCATTTTGATGCTGCTAAGGCTATTTCCCAACTAAGTTCCCCATAAAATTACAGCTGTGAGCAGGTGGCAGTGATCAGCCCTTCTCTGGCTAAGTGTGTATGTACAGCATGGGGACTGGCCTCTCCTAGGACATGCTGTGTTTTTTCATGCTCAGATGAAAACCTAGTTTTATGATGCCAGACAAACTTTAAAAAAAAGAACTTCACAATAAGACAGTAAAGTGTTTTATTCCAAAGCCTCTGGTGCTTCGGTTTCATTTCATTTACACAATGTTCTGTATGACTGAATACATGTTTAGAAAAGAAGCCAGAGGAGGTAACTTCATTTTTCTCCTGTGTAAAGGGTTGAGGGGAGGGCGAAGAGGTTTTATAGTAACTGCTTTTTTCCATGGAGAATTGATTTGATTCTTCTCCAAACATTTCCTGTACTTACAGAAAGGAAATGTTTGTTCCTTATTTCTAATGTACAGAAACACTGTAATGGCTTGCTCACAAGGATGGAAAATGTAAGGAAATTAAGACTCATGAATTCCTTTATGATCAGAATTTGTTCATACTGGAAAGCTATCCTGGTATTATATATCACACTGGAAAATCCCATTGCACCTAGACAAGTGGGGGGGTGGTGGGAGGGGAAGCTTTCCTAAAAAGAAGCCTAATTTTGAGCAAACTGGGAATACATTCAATTAAAAAATGGACTATAGAGAAGTTAATTTACTAAAGTATTGGGAGACTAGTTTATACTGTACTCAGCTCGCAGGGATTTATTAGCATACTGATGGCTCCCTCTCACTGGCACAAATTCATTGTTGGCTAAGCAGGTGCTATATTCCTTTGGAGTCCATGGAGTTATAGCTGTCAGCATCAGCAGTGATTCTGGCATGTTGAGAGGGGAGTATGCCAATATTAATAATTTAATTACTTTAATTAACTGTCTTTATTGTGTTTTGATTAAAGTGTGCATCCAAAATGACAACTTAAGATGTCTCTGCAGAAAACTGAAAATGTTATCTGGGCAACTTTTGTCAGTGATCACTTTATTCACTACATTCTTGATGCCATAGCTACTGCATGTGCAAAAAACAACACAGGAAATCTAAGATTTTGTCTACATGGGAAAATTTCACTAGTTATATCAATACAGTTATACAGGCAAAAACCCTTCCCAAGTGACATAAGCCAAACGAAAAAAAAGGTGCTTTTATACCAGAATTAGAGGAGGTTATGCTGGTCTAACTATATTGGTTATACTGAAAAACATAGACAAGGCCAGAGGTTACTGTTTACTTTAATGTTCCATTTGTCCAGACATTGTTGACATTAAAAAACAGAGGCAGGGAGAAACATTGACATTAGTTGCAACATGATGAAAAAGCAGCTGCTGTTATTTATGTTTAATCTATTAACATGACTTAGAGTTATTGTTTGGGAACCTCTCTATTTAAGTAATGAAAAACTTGGCTTGGGTAGCCAGTTCTCTCCCTGTTTTAATTAAAAGAAAAGCTGTCAAAGCTTACTTAAAAACCTCCATTTAAAATAATTTCCAGTACTTCACAGTGTGCTCACTTCAACCTTGATTATGTTTTGCCATCCTGTTGCTGGGTTGGAGAGCAATGTCAGCTCTAAATATACCATTCTCCTTTTTGCTTCTTTCCCAGCTGCATTTTCCCACTCTCTGCGTCCACTTTGAACCAGAAGACACAATAAACAAGAACTCTAATCTACTCCCTCCTCATTTCCTCGTGCCAATATTCATTTGGAGAGACGATGCGTAAAATAAAAATCTTCCTTTCTGTGGCTCATCCCCATGCTAGTTGCTGACCTTACTGAACATCCAATTTCACTTTACACTATGTTAGTCACAGTAATGATTCAAGCCAACCTAGAAAAAGTTACAATTACTATTTGTACAAAATTAATCTGGGTGATATTACCCTGTATATCCACCGTTCTTACTAATCAGATCTGGCTGAGTTTGGGCACGTGTAGTTCTTCCCTTCAAGAATCTGTGACCAGTGGAATACAGTGACAAAGCAGCTTTCTGAAAACCAAGATGTTGTTTATTTTGGCATAGGAACAAAGCAGTTAGAGAAAAATGATTTTACAATGAGCATTTTACATGTATGTCTGTCATACCTAAAGTTTTGCCATCCCCCGATGGTAACCTAGGAAGGGCTAAGTTCTTCAGATGCCTCCATTCTGGTACCTATGCCTCAGCGTGTTTTTTCCGAACAATTATTGCCCCCTTTTAATCAGAGTTCTTTTGATCTCCTGTGTTTGCTGGCCTTTTCGTATCCTGGTTCAAACCAGTTTTGTAGGTTGACTGGAGACAACCTACAGAAACGGATAGTTCTGGCATTATTCCTTAACCCTTAAGTGTTTGCAGAGAGGTGGCTATCTTGAGCCATTCTTCTCCTTCCCACTTGTTTTTTTTCCAGACAGACATTTGTTGAGTTAAACAAATATAGTCATACAGAAAACACACCAATAATAGGGCAACATACAGTGTTCATAAATGATAACAGGGCAGTTCGAACTCCATCACAGATGGGATGAATGATCCTAGTATTAGCTGTCACTAGCTGCTATCATTCTAGAATAAAGATACAATGGCTTTAAAACATCAATTTTACCAGTACATTTGCATGTTGCAGGATTGCTCCAAGACATACTAACATGAAAAGATAAAACCTGATGATCAGGAAAATGAAGAAACAAACATTATTCTTTCACATACACCTCACCCACCAATGGGCAGTGACCTACATTTTATTTTTGGTATGCTATGTTGTTTCCTCAAAGAAAATATGGGCGTGGGGTATAATGGCAGGTGACAAGAATAGAGGGACTGATAGCTGAAGGAATTAGGTATTAGTGAATACAAATCAGGTCTTAAAAAACAGCAAATCTCTGTTTGAACTGTGCAGAGCTGTTTGGAGTGCTTGACTACGTGTTTGCCTTTGATAAAAGTGAAAAGGACAGAGCTGAACACAGAAATAGTTAAATTACATTTTGATACAGACCTTTCTAACAAGTGGAAGGTGCTGCCTTCCTTCCAGTGATTGGACAGGCTTGAAATCCCTGCTAAGCCACAAGAAATTGTCAGTTAACTCAGAAACAACAGTGCTATTGTTCACAGGGCTCCCTTATGACAGTGGAAAGGTTTAGATTTTTAAACCTTTATGAGGCAGAAAATGAGAATCTTACAACATGTCACAGCCCTAAAAAAGATGAATAAAGGATGAGACCTTGTTGATAAATGTAGTGGGAATAGTTTGTCACTAGCTGGCAGTGGTTGCTACTCCTCCAGAATTTGGGTCACACAGCATCCAGCAAACCTTCCTGTAAATACAGTCTGGCTTGTGTGCAAATCACAAGCCATAATTCATAACGGTTTGTACATTCGTGAACACAAAATCCTATATTTGTGTTTTCATGAGCACAACTTTTGGTTTGTTGCAAGCTAATAGGCTTTGACAACTCCCACTGCTACAGCCTGATGCCATCACTTTCAATAGCTGTGATGTCAAGATGGCAGAATGAAAAGCAGAAGCCAGTCCTACAAATTTTGAGATAATTAGCAATTGCTTGGGTGGATTCCAATTCCCATATACTTGCAGTCTTCCTCTGACTCAGTCAACCTTTCCACCCACCGTTCTCAACCTAAAACAATCATTTACACACTCTACCCTCACTTTCTCCTCTCCAGAGATCAAGTGGCCTGGTCAATCTATTTTGAAGAATTTCCAAAACTATAATAACCCCCCTCCATTCATCAGAACCATTGTTTTGTGAATGTAGCAGTGTCACTATAGTTAAAGTTGTAACTAGGTTATCATTATTAGGCTGATTTTCGGCACACCCTCTACATTCTTTTAAACAGATTCTATGTACTTTGAACTTTGCATGTGTGGTCTATGCCTAAGGGATAATTTTTGGCTTAATCTGAGGTGAATCATAGAACTATTACTGAGTAAACAGTCTTAAGGTAATAGATGCATTTCACTTTTTGGATTGTATATCTCATATAAATGGATTAGCCTGGAAACGTCAAATTTGCTTCACTCAAAAGCCCTTGAAGAGCTCTAGTGCAAAGATTTTTGAGACGTTGAGATACTTATTTTTGAAGTTATTCACCTTGGTAATAGGAATGAATAAATACTCTGACTCTAGAATTTTATACAGTTGGCATATGTGTATAGATTCTAACATACATACACACTACATATGGCTTGTGATGTCTTCAATATGCTGATGACATCCAATTGTATGCCTCTCTCTTTTGATACAGGAAGTACAACCGAGTTCCTTTTCCAGAGTCTGGTGGAGATTGGTGCATGAGAAACAGTGAAGTAACTGAAGCTCAACCCAGGAAAGACAGGACTGATACTGGTAGGTTGGGGGAAGCAACTGTGAGCTAGGACAAAGATTATGTCTACTCCACCAATTGATGGTGTATTTCCACCATGTGTTATGCATGTTCACACCAAGAACTCTGATTAGATGTCCATTTATCACTGGATGATTATCTTCCAGCAGTAAGGGTAAACTCCTCCTGCTGGCATAGGTAGTATCTACACTGAAGAGGTACAGCGTTTAGGGTAGGACTACTCTAAATTACAAATGTGGTAGGTCTGCCGTAAATCCATTAATTTCAAGGGAATTACTCCAGATTTACGCAACTGTATTGTAGACTGTCCCATCATCACATTTTGCATTGATGAAATCTGCTATAGCAGAATGGAGAGTAGTGTGTGAGGTGGCATCAGGTGGCTGTGGTGAGGAGGCTTTTTTATGTTAACAAATATTTTTAGAGCAACCCAATACTCCGAATCTAATATTATTCTTACCATGTGATTCCTATTCTTCTTGTACACTTTACTATCAATTAGCTATTTATGTTATCATTGTCATGAAGCTATTGTTGGTTAGTCTCCAAGAACAGCAGTATGAATACCTTTTGACGGTACTTTAGCGTTCCCAAATCATTTCTCCAATTTCAGTTTGAGAACAAGCCTGGCTGTTGCTCTTGGGGGTTTTCTGAGGACACAAAGTTGGAACCAGTGAGATCAAAATTTATGATGCTTTCAGAAGGAGATTGAATGTCACTCACCACTGACTTTTTCTAGCTAAAATAATAGGAAGTGTATTTATATAAAAAGTGCACTGGGTGCAATGTATGAAGTCAATGATTTATACACAAAACAGACATTAGGTTATATTCTATATCGCTTCACTTCCGGAAGTTACAGAAATAAAAAATATGGGTGAAATTTTTCCCTTATGCCTGTGTAAACCTCACTGACTGCAATGGGTAGCAATAGATTTGTATGGGTTTAAGTGAAGGTAGAATTTAGCACAATATTAAAGAGTCTCTCTTTTTCTCTCCCTCTCTCGCTGATTAGCTAGCCAACAGTGACTTGTTATATGGAAGGAAAGTACTGATACTTCACTCATTACACTAGTTAGAGCCAATAGTATTTTTTCTTTTAACATGTTTCTTTATTTCATTTTGTCACTATCTGTGTTAATAGGCAATGTTGGGACCTGATTTTCTACCACTTATCATTTTTTGTAGACATTTTTCCTCTGTAAAAGTAATTTTTGGGACTAGAAAAACACAACTACATTTGCAAATTGTGAGCACAAGTGTCAGTGTCAGCCTTAATTAGGGTGAAAAAGAGAGTTTTCAAACCTGTAGCATGTGTTGCACCATCGCTTGAAAGTAAAGATCAAAGAAACAACATCTGCCAATCCGCTCTGATCTCTGACTTTCTCATTCCTTTGAGTGTGTCCATCAGATTACCTGTGTTGCTGCTTTTGATTTTTTGTTTAACATTTGTCTGTACAGATGCTAAATTCTTTGATCTATTTTTATTGAGTCCATGAGAATCTTTAGAATCTCTATCAAGCTTGGTAAATAAAGTGATTTTTTTCCTTCCATTTTTTGTTGCATCCTTGCAGCTCTCAGTTAAAGGCAGGAGCCCTTAGAATATCATTGAAAAGGAACTCAAATGCTGAACACCATTATTTTAGAAGGCATTGTACAAATGGCCTTTTTTTAAAAAGCTGATATCATCCTGACATATTGCTCCTCGTTGTTGCAGCTAGTGTTGTGACTTAAGTGCAGTGGAATGTAAAACCAGCCCAGTTTAAATGTTTTTCATCTTTTAGCTCCTGAACATGGTTTTGAAGGTATTTGAACTGAAAACATATTTCCTAAAAAATTAAATCCTTGAGGTAAAATTAATCTCTGAGGTAGTTCTTTGATTTGATCGTCTGTTCTCCCTGCATGTTTGGATTGTGCTTGTTGATTAAATGTGTGGCCTATACAGGGCCGGTGCAAGGATGTTTCGCGCCCTAGGTGAAACTTCCACCTTGCGCCCTCTCCCATCCCTGACCCTCCACCCTGAGGTGTGTCCCCCCCATACCAGCTCCCCCCCCCTCCTCCCTAAGGCACCCTCCCCGCCCCAGCTCAGCCCTGCTCTGCCTTCTCCCCGAGCACACCGTCGCTGCTTCACTTCTCCCACCTCCCAGGCTTGCGGCACCAATCAGCTTAGGTGCTGCAAGCCTGGGAGGCAGGAGAAGTGAAGCAGCCATGGCGTGCTCGGGGAGGAGGCAGGGCAGGGGTGAGCTGGTACGGGGAGTTCCCCTGTGTGCCGCCTCCACCCCCTTACCTGCTGCAGGCGGCCCTTCCTGCACTCCCCTGCCCCAGCTCCCTCCACCTAAATGCTGGCGGTGACCGAGGCGGCCGAAGATCCAGCCGCCACAGTCACTGCCAAAGAAAATGGCGCCCCCCAAATCCTAGAGTCCTAGGCGACCGCCTAGGTCACCTAAATAGTTGCACCAGCCCTGGGCCTATAAACAGGAAAAGCTGAGGATTCAAAGTCATGATGTACAGTGTAGACCTGAAGATAATTTAGGCCTTCATCTTTCATTTCCTTTTCCAGCTGGATGTGAGGAAAGGACAATGTTGTTGTAAGTGTAGTTTTTTGCTGCTACTTCCTTCCTGAACCTAAATTGGGGATTGGACCTTTTCATGCCCTAGCTGGTCTATTTATGAGGAAAGTCTCTGAAGACACTGACTTTGGGAAGGCTCATTGCAAGGTAGGTTGAGGGTACTTGTAGAGGACTAATACTATTCCCTATAGCCGACTTTCAGAGACATGTGGACGTAGGCTTGAACTCATGGCATGGGAGAATGAAATCACATGATCTTTTTATTAACCAATTCTACAGACGTGGGTCTCCCTGCAGCCTTGTTCCTAGACTGCAAATCACAACAGATGATTAGTATGACTAAACCTCCTCAGTTACATTAAAACATGGTATTCAGCATAACTTTCTCTACTGCATTTTATTGAATCACACTGTTAAGGATTAATGTGGGAAATATTCTCCTCAATTCTGTGAAAAATTTTGCTGCAGGTGCTACATTTAATGGAGAAGGGATAGCTCAGTGGTTTGAGCATTGGCCTGCTTAAACCCAGGGTTGTGAGTTCAATCCTTGAGGCGGCCACTTAGGGATCTGGGGCAAAAGTTGGTCCTGCTAGTAAAGGCAGGGGGCTGGACTCAATGACCTTTCAAGGTCCCTTCCAGTTCTAGGAGATTGGTATATCTCCTATTATTATGACATGTTCTATAATGCAGTTCTGGCAGTCTATTCTAATCAGAATGATATTCCAATGTAATGCTGAGTTTGCTGGACCATCAGCCTTCAACTTGTAACTTAATTCTCTACAGGACTTGTGTTATTTTCCCACATCAATTCACTTCTAAACCTACCCTGATGGGTGGGGATCTTGAGCACTGTTTCCATGACAGTGCTGCCTGTGATCTTTAGCATCATTACACAATACTAATTCATGTATAAAAATGAACTGAGTTTAAAGAAAAAGCTGTAGAAATTATTAGGACTTAACTGTATAGAGATGACCTGTATCATCTTCCCTTCCAGTGTCATGTGACATTGTGTTGTGCTGCAGTAGCTATGGTATGTTTAAAGAAAAACATTAAAAAAATCTACTTATAATTACTGTACGAGTATATGCCTCATGGCAAATACAGGGCTATATGAATGTTTGAAGCTCTGCCACTGTTTGATAAACAATCTGAGTTATTCCCTTGTGACTTATGCTAGCAGACTCTTTAAAATAAACCACCACAAATTATTATTACATTGTATTCTACTACAAATGAGTATTAATATGGGACCACAAAGTATGTAACTCTATTAGTAGTTCTAGGAGGCTGTGGTAAACCTACTGCTACAATGGGGCCGTTACACTTTGGGTGACCCCCATTGAGGAAATATACTACAGTGAGGAAATTCATGACCAGATGCACAAATTCAGTTTAGGCAGGGTCACATGACAAAAAATAGAGTTGTACTTTTGCCATCCTATTCGATCAATTGATTTTTCAGTTAACCATTACCTGAGGTACGGTCAGCACGAAACCTGTGACCTAAAATAGACTCTTCAGCACATTTAGGACACATGCAGGAGAGCTCGATGGTGGGGGTACATTTTTAAAGTGAGCCCATGGGACAGAAATCGAGACTTAGATATCCAAGAAGATAGTCACTATTTTGGGGAGGGTCACATTTTGGGAGAAAGGAAAACCAAAAATGGAAACTGAGAAAATTGCAACAATTTTTATTGTCACATTTCACTGAAAAATAAAAAATATCAGAAGAATAATTGCAACAATTTCAAATTTTGAAAAAAGACAATGTTTCATCGAGAAATATTTTCATTTGAAAAACTTTGACCAGTTCTAGTTGCTATGAAGATCCTCATCGGGAGTATTAGAGTCTCAGGACTACAGAGCAAAGGATGAGAATCCCTTTCCACCTTGCCCTGACTGGAGATACAGTATTTGGGCTATGTACTGGATGAAAGGACTTGGGCCTGTATGTAAAATATTTCTCCCAGTGTTGATCACACACAGCACCAATTTCCATCAAGAGCAGAATTGGAATGTAGAATAATTCTACACCACATATTGCTACTGGCTATCCCAGCAAAAATTAGTAGTTTACCAAAGTCTCCACTTCCTTTATGCTACAATATAGACATGAGAACCTATTTTGGGCTGTTATTTCAGTGCAACTGAAAAAAATGCTGTATTTTTTTTCCTGCTGGATAGACACGACAAACTGCCAAGTTAAAGAAAAATGACTAAAAAAATGTTGAAATTCAGTTCATATCTATATATTGTATGGTAACCTTGTTAGTGTAATACTGGTATGCACAATTGCAGAGGGGTTTACACTTAGTTTCAGATATGGAATACAAATATCATGTATGAACTAAGAAGATAACAAGGGTCAATTCTGAAGTTGCTCTGAAATAACTGAGAGGAAAAATGGGCTCTATATTTGAAGTATGCACATGTATCAGTGATTCTACAGTCCTGTGGTAAACTTACAGGCACAGTGGGGCCATTACTTTTTGGGTGAGGACATTTACATGCATAGTACCATGTATCTTGTACTATCATGGGTATTATAAGGGTTACACAGAAATATAAGACCACATATAGGAGAGCAAGACTGAACCTTAAAATAAGTGTTAAATAAAGTATATATCTATATAAAGGCACAGTGTTTGAATGTCAACAAATAAATGTTCAGATATATGTTCCTGGATTTATGAGGTTTTTAAAGTTTTGATAATCAAATTGTCTATAAATCATTTTATTTCTACTTTGGGGGAGTCATATTTCCCCGAGTGTAGCTCATTCCTTAACAGTACTGAGAATCTCATGAAGATGGCTAATTGGAGTCCTTCCAGAGATTGTTAGCTTTGCAACCCTTTGCTAAACGTCAGAGGGCAAAAAGCTGCAGTTGGGTCAACAGGGCAAATAGCTGACATGGCAGAACAGAAAACAATGTAACATTTGTGACTTCACCTCTGATTCCCCTTTTTTAATGGAGGATTTTTTCTCATTGAAATGTCTGTCAAATTCAGAAATTCTTTTGTTGTTCTTGTTTTCTACTGAAATATGTGTAATGTTCATGTTGCTGACAGTTCCAGTCAGAGGGCTGTATTTATAAAAAATATGGGCTGTTTTCACACAGAGGTCACATTCCGTATATGAAAAAAGTGTGGAACATTTAAAAAAAATCCATGTAAAAATGTTTTTTCCCCATAAATTATCCAACTTTATTTTCCCTGATGTAACTGGAGACATCTGTTACATGTAACAAGGGCTCATAAATCTGCAAAGAGACAGAAAAATGAGCATTCCTAGATCTCACACAAGATACATATATTTTTTTGATACTCTGAAAAATGTAAATTTCCCAAACTCAGGGTCACAGCATGTGCAGCGATCCATGTTGCAGGGAGGCTGAGACCTACAGAGGTATTTTGTTGAGTGCAGTCACTTTCCTATCTCAGGACAGCTACTCACATTTTATTAAAACATCAATCAGAATAATTGACAGCAAAAGTTATTTTCATATGTTAATGTTAAACAGCAGGAAGATCTGAAAATGAGAATGCAGCAGAGTATTTTTTGTAATAGGCAAATTACTGTAATGGTTATCTGCTTCCACTTTTCTTTTTATCAAGAATAATGTTTAGAAGAATATAGCTGGATAGTGCAAACAGTGTATATTTGACATTTGTTTATTAGAGCAACATTTTTTTTTTTTGCTCTGCTATGTAAAGAAATGAGGGACAGAGAGTGTGCGTGGCAGAATCTTGACCAGCTGGTTTCGGAGGTAAATCTACAAAAATCTTTATTTTATTCTTCTAGGTTCAGAGAGTACTTGTACGACCTTTTCTCAAGAACATTTTTGTAGTTATTATTTCTGGTGTCTAACTATTAATATTTAAGCTTAAAAGCCTGTCTATGTCACCAACTGAAGTTGGTGCAATAAAAGATATTACTGCACCTTCTCCCACCTTGTCTCTATAATATCCTGGGATCTGCAAGGCTACAATAACATTGAATATATATTAACGTGGAGTGGAGCAGACAATATTAAGCCAGTCAGTAAAATTTAAGAGTAAACACTACCCCTGCTAGCACAGGTGGTGATAAAGAAAGGAATAAGAAGTCATTCTGTAGTATGCAAGCAGTGTTACACATGATGTGGCTGGCAAACAGATTCTTGCCACGTTGCATATCATGCACTGACAACTACAGCCTTCTAGTGTGACAAAGCAAACTGCATGGTCAAATGGAGCAGGCATTAAATCAAATATCAGCAACAAGCACTAGATGACATCACATGCTGCTTCTTTTGAACTTGATCCAAAGGCCATCAGTCAATGAATTAATGGAAAGATGCCCACTGATTTAGTGAGCTTTGGATCAGGGTCTCTAAAAGGAGTGGAAATATGCACTCTTCCAGCCCATGCACAGAGCTGGTCTGAAGCATAGCATTCTGGTCTACGGAGGTAAAATTGCCCTTACATAAGACATCTGCCAGAGTATCTATGAATGTACTGCTGCCAATGCCACACAGACTTCGCACTACAGCCAGGATTTGGCATTAGTAATGATAAATCTCCACAATTTCCTCATAGTTCACTTTCTCAAAGTAATTGGGTCTAAAAATGAGCTTCTCATCTTCTAGCTCATTGTGTCTTCTCTCCCTGCTTCCTCCATCTTTTTTGACAACTCTGAGCCTCCCTGTCATCCAACCTTGCAATCTTGGGTTATTTTTACTTTTCTCTTACCTTCTTCCTTCACATCCCCAGGCTCTCATCAAATCCTATTGCTCTTAAACTCCCCTAAATGTCTTCCTCCACTTGCTTAAACTCCAACCTCTACCTTTAACAAGGTACCTAAAACTTGCATTTCTAGTGGGTTTTTTTTAAACAGAAGAGCCTCCTCCCCTAAACATCCAATCCTTCTTAAAACATCATAAACAAGGGCACAAGACCAACTTATTTTTTGTTGGACTGAGCTTTCTTAAATCCTGCAAGGTTTGCTTCATATGGGCTACATGGACCAGCCTCTGCATCATGTATTTCTAGGTGCTGGCACTGGACCAAGCAAACCCTGCAGGGTCTCTTCATAGTGAAGTCAATAGACAATCTTAGGTTTAAGACAGTTTAAGTTTAAGATGGGGATATGTTTAGGCAGATCCCATTGTTGAGACTATCTTAAGTCTGAGTTCAGCAACTTTGAAACCCAAACTATATAGTAGGTGTCTAAAGTTGGACACCCAAAATTAGAGAATGTTTTTGAATATTATGCCTTTAATAACTGACAGACTGACAATATCTTGAACAAACCTTATGGAACTAAGATAAACTTTAATCAGTTAAGCTAAACCTTATTAAACTAGGCTTAATACATCTGGGGTCCATTGGATGAAAAATGCAATTGTTTGTGTTCTTGTGAGATTGTATGTAACTTTGGGTTTGCTAATATAATTCCTCCAGTTATCAGCTCTTTGAACCCACCCTGTGGAGAGGTTCCCATTTACTAGTTCAAATGGAGTTCTCCAGGGATCATCAAAGAAAAGATTGTCATGTAAATAGCCTGGTGTTAAACAGGCTCAGGGTCTTTTCAGCAAACGGACAGGACCTCTGGTCCATGGGGGGCCCCCAATCCTTAGGGAAAGGTTGGAAGGACTGGGCCTATTGAGGCTTGTTCTGAGCAGAAGTTATGATGAACTTGAACCCATAAGGAAAACCTTGGGTGTGATTTTGAAGGGCTGCTTCTACCAGAGCCCATGTTAGGGTTGGGATGATCTCTGATAAGCTTATTAGCATGCATGTAGGTGCTTTTATTGTTTTTAATGTTTTCTCTGTAGTGCTATTACCTTAAGAATAAAATAGGCTTATAGGAAGTGCTGTGTGTTAACAGAGTGATTGCCCACCATTATAAGTTATTAGTCTCTTTCAGAGAAGGTAAGACAGGAATAACACAGTGAAGTCAGAGACCTGTTGAACATGGAAATTTCCTGGTCAAAAACGAGAGAGATCCATGCCTCCACCCAAGAAAGGCAACAGACAAGAGAACCAACAGCTTGAGGCTTAGTGCCCTTTCTATACCATAGAGGGGGGAGCACAGGTGTGGTTGCCCTGAATTATGACAATAAACCTCTGTGTTCAAAACAGAAGAGCAGGAAATGTGCACACAGTATGTGGCTTCTGTTTGTAGTTTATTTCTTACGTTGTGCCCAAATTGTGCAAGATGGTTTACCAACAAGTTTGAAGACTAAGGACTTGATTCATTGTAAAGGAAACATGACTACCCCCTGAGGAATGCTTCTGATGTCAGGGAGTCCTCAGAAGGCTTGGAGTTGGTATAGAAAATGACAACAAGGTTGTAGGAAAGGGAGGATTGGAGTAGTGCCAATAGTGATAGAGAAGGGATGAAGAAAAGTGAGTTTGAGTGAAAATAAATAGGCTCATAAGTACCCAAGTCAATTTTTTAAATGGGACTGAAGTGCCTGTTTCGCTTAGGTGCTTTCAAAAGTTTTACCCTTTTTGTTGGTATTCACATACTTTTAATGGAATCCTTCAAGTTGAACCCATAGCTTAACCTCTAACAACTTCACTTACTAGGTGTGCTTGTGCCAGGTAAGAAAGTAATAGCAACACAGGCTTTCAGTACGTGTTGTGTCCGCTTTTAGTAACTAGTCTACATGGAGGATAGCGGCATACTACAGCTACCAGCTAACACATTTAGTTTAAGTGATGGAGGGTTCTGCTGTGGCCCTGAAAGCCAGGGGTTGAAATCTTTCTGATCAGTTTTGTCATGAGTCTTTACATAATTTACTATATTGCAGTAAAACTGGGCACTAAAATGAATCTGGTAGAATCTTTAAATTAATATATATCAGTCACTCCTCATTCTTTATTGACAGAAAAAACTCAGTAGAAGCATTTTTATTAATTTAATATAAAATTAACTAGAAATTAGGAATCCTGGTTGGACAGAAAAAAGAAAAAGACAGACAGATAAAATATGTTGTAATATAATTAATAAACATGCAAATAACTTATACCTAGAAATCTGGGTTGGGGCTCATTCTCTACCAGCCAACAAATCTGATGAATAAAACTTCTCTTTTCTCTGTGTGAAAAATCACTGTACTAATTCCTAGCACCATAGTAATATTTCTTAAACTTATCTACCCACTGAGATTCAGAAGAGGCAGGAAACACACTCTGTGACTATTACTGATGTCAATATCAAGGCCATCGTGCATGTGAATATTGACTGCTGAGTATAGAGAAAGCGATATGATTATTTGGAAAACTAGACTTTTCCAAATAGGCTACTACTGCCTATTTTGGATGTACAGAAAGATTAGCATTCATTCTACCATGAACTGGGAAAACACTATGAAAGTATTTTCAAAACTTAAATAAAAATAAAAAGACCTAGAATCAGAATTACTTGGATCAGAAGTAATTGCCCCACATCTAAACCTTCTAAAATATGATAATTTTTTAGATTCTGTAATCAAAGGGAAATTACTTGGAAGCCTTAAAATGAAAAAAAAGGTTATTTTTAGAATCTTTCTACAGTACTTGTTATGAAAATAATCTAAACTGAGCAAAATATATTTTTCCTTCCATAGCATGGATGAGCCTCAAGAGACTTTCTTCCTGTAAGACTGCCAAGATCAGCATGATATTCTGAGATGCTGAGCAGCTTTGATTTACATTTTGTAAGGATGGCTCCTTCAACTACTGGGAGATATACTGATGGATTAATGAGCGATGGAAAGCTTTGCAGGAGGGCAGGACCTAATAAACAGAAAGTGAGCTAGGAGAGTATAATACTAATTATGGTTGACAGGTAAGCAATGAAAAGTCATGTGAAAAAACAACCCTTCCCTGTAGGATATCTTGAAGACCATCAGTCTTTGGAGATTCTCTTTGATTCCCACCCATCATCTGAGCAGCGATGATGGGCACGATTTTTTTTTCATACAAATTTTGGACAAGGTGGAGGTGGAGGATGTGAGGGTGCTATCTCATCATGTTCCCTCCTCCACCTCTTCTGCTTCTGGGCCAGCTCCAGAAGAAGAAATGGTGGTTCTGTAACCTTTACAGATAACAGCATTAATTAGCACCGTTCAAAGAAAATAAAAGAGAGTGAGCTACTTCTCCTGCTAAAATGGGTTGAAAATGAAAAACTGTATCTGACCGTGTTTCAGAATATACGTGCTCTTTTACAAGTTTTATAAAAAACACAAGAAGGTGGTGATATTTACACAGAAAAGTGAGAAATTAATTTTTGCACTGATTTTTCACCTCTTTTAAAATTTTTGTAGTTAAACTGATAAATTCCAAAATAGGAAGTGAAAACCAAGGGTGTTACACATCAGGTATCACTAATCAAGTAGTGTATTTTGTTATTAATATTGATCTGTTATATTACAGTAGCACTTAGAAACCCCCTCAGAAGTCCAGGTGTAGGAGCATGTTGCAGGCAGAAGGGAGGGAAAGCAAATGTGGGAGGTGGCTGACTCCAGAGGATAATCCTAGTATTTATGCCAGCTACAGTGATTCTCATTTGCTGAAGCTGTGGGGAAGTCCAATAGCAACCTGTAGGGGGTTCCATAAATTAGATGATCTCTCAGAGCCTTCTGCTTTAGGTGAGAGGCTACTCCATCTGCAGCAGCCCATAATATAGTAGGTGTAAAGATAGCATAAAAAACAATGTAGCCTCTTCCTGCTGGGGCTCTGAGTTGATTCCCCTTGGCCCAATGTTCCCATGTAAACAACCGTTTTAAACACTAAACTTACTCAAGTCTGACATCAGCTGATGAGAGTAGAATGTAAACTCCAAAATACTAGACTAGAATTAAAAGTTCCCTTCCCCCCCAAAAAACAACCTTGAAGAAGAGAAGTCCTAGTGAGTGTCGCATCTTGGCCTTCTGAATACTTCTTTTGTAACTTTTATGTGGTACAATAAAGTTTTGCCATCACTGATGTAGGGCTTTATACCATCAATGAAAGTCAACAGCTTGAATTGCATCTACCTGGAAATGAATAGGGATTCAGTGCAGTTGTCTAAGAACTGGTGTAAGATGCTCATTGTGACTAACCGACAGGTTCATGTGAATTTTCTTCATGATCAGATTCTAGCAATAATCTAGTCTAGAGGTCACAAAGGTTTGGATAACTGTAGAAACATCCAAATCAGTGAAAAATAGTAAAAAAATGCTTTACCTGAAGTAGATGAAAGGAAACCTGGGCCAAAAATACCATCTGATATTTGAAGACCACACCAAAATCTAAAAGTGTTCCCAAACTTTGCCACTTGAAAAATGATGGATAAATTCCCCAGTGTGGAAGCATCCCTGATCTACCCTCAAGATAATTATTTTGAAAAAGTAAATTAATGTGGGTTTCAGTACTTTTCCAGTAACAAACATGCTAAGAATAATCAGTGGAAAATATTCTTATAGTTTTAAGTGAGAATAGGATTTGATACCTTTTGCCCCGACAATTACCTTAAAATAAACTTTCTCAAAATGTCTTTTGGAGAGGTAGTAGCCTTACGTGTAATACTAATCTATTTAACTGAGTAACAATATTATCAGTTATCTAAATATTAAAGACTAACAGATAAAAACATCTTCCTTTTGTGAATTCAACACGTTAGTTTTATTGTGTTTTAATGTATCCCCACCCCTTGGACACAGATAGGTTAGGATGGCTGCCAGCTGCATGGTATTCTTTTCAGCCAAATCCAGGGGGAGAAGCACAGTCATAACACGGGGCACAACCTCTGTACCTGTCTAGCCCAATGGGCTGAGGAAGCTTCTGAAGGCATGCACAGGTGAGAGAAAATTTATGTTAGCAATGTCTCAAAATTGTCATTTGCCTATATTACTCACTGAATGCTATGTATTGTTGTCATATCATTTATTTAATTGTTGGAAATGGATGAAGGTACCTCCCATAAGCAGACAGATCTTGAAATGTTAATTTGCTGTTGAAAATACAGTACTGTCCTTCCAACAGTAATATCTCAGTATGTTAATAACATTTTCAGGTTCTTCATTTTGTCCTATGCTTACACAGTACAATGTTAGATACCACATAAAAGTCTAAGATACTGTAGACAGGTGATTGATTTAGGAGTACACCTCTATCTTGATATAACGCTGTCCTCGGGAGCCAAAATATCTGACCGCGTTATAGGTGAAACCGCGTTATATTGAACTTGCTTTGATCCAGTGGAGTGCGCAGCCCCGCCCCCCTGGAGCACTGCTTTACTACCTTATATCCGAATTCGTGTTATGTCGGGTCACATTATATCGAGGTAGAGGTGTATATGGTAATAGACTGCTTCAAATTGTTACCCTTTGAGGAGAACTCTAAATTACAATTGGAATGTGTAACTGTGTAATACCAAATGTACATATAGCCTAAAGTAAAGACGGACTGAAGTGTTAGCTCGGTGGTTTGAGCAGTGGGCTGCTAACTCCAGGGTTGTGAGCTCAATCCTTGAGGGAACCACTTAGGGATCTGGGGCAAAAATCAGTACTTGGTCCTGCTAGTGAAGGCAGAGGGCTGGACTTGATGACCTTTCAAGATCCCTTCCAGTTCTAGGAGATTGGTATAGCCATTGAATGACTGTCATAATACATTTGCTTCATCTCTAAAGTTGTTACCATATTGGAATATGACTTTTGCATGTCTGCATATCCTAGTTGCAGCTGAGAGTATAGAATGACATGCTTAATATACCCTAATGAAGAGTGTTCTTGTGATATTTCTGGCCCAGACAGAAACACTATTTTCTAAGCAGGACTATTCTCACAAGATTTCCAGCCCAAGTCTGCTTATTTGGATAGTTAAGAGAGAGAGGTATCATTGAGGATGTAATTTGAAGACAACGGGGTTACACAGGTGGATATAAGGATATAATTTGGACTGCAGAACCTTTATCTCACCTTCCGAAGCTAAGCTGAGTCTGCAGACGTGTCAGTTATAAAGAAAAGGACATCTTTTTACTTGTAAACTAAGCAGATTTACAGTGGAAATAATTGAGAGGAAATAAACCATTTGGACCCCATGATGCCTCTTTTTCATGGTATAATTGTATTTGAAGGTCTGAACTGAAGGGAAACACCACACTTTTTTGAGGTTCACTCACAAGGTCACAAAATATGAGGATTTATGGTGCAACTAAAATGTCGGAGTGAGAATCAAAGGTGGACATCCATGTCCTTTATATTATGCTTTTCTCAAGATAATAGTTATCCTTTGTGGTTTATCTAGTTTTATGCATGGTTTCCAAAACAAACACTATTTGTGCCTTAATTTGGAAATCCTTGTAATGCTGTAAAAAACTGAAATTCTTCCAGCAATTGTTAAACAACAAGAAAAGGCCCAAATTATGGAATTCATTATGGGAATTTTCCAGAGTCAATGAGGAAATGTGAGGCTCTCAGTCTGCAGTTCTGATCCAGCTTGCGGAGGGAGAAGAGGGAGGAGTGTAGTGACACAATGACTAGGCACTGATCCAGCAGGCCATTTCCTAATGAAAATAGTTATTATTATGCTATTAACATGGTAAACAGCTTGCACCACACTCGTATGGAACCTGCAAAATCTAAGGAAAAGGAAGCAGTGCTATCTTGAGTCACATCCCTCCTAAGGAAACTTTGCCATCAGTGTGGGTCATAACAGTGTTATGCCCAAAATAGCTTGGACAATTAAAGTCTGCATCAGTGTCACTTTTTCCCCTTGAGTGTTTGCCACATAAAGTAAGGCATTTAAAATGTAAACTTTGGCATTGGAGTGCAGTGAGCTTTCATCTATTCTTGTTTTCTTTGCCGTTGGCAAAGCTTTTGTCTTGGCTAGCTCACATCTACACTTGAATGTGGATTAATAGAGAAGAAAATCTGTAGGGACTCTATGGCAGAACTAGTAAGAAATAAGTAAAAAAGCCACTTCTCCTATGAAATATTTAGTGTAAAAAAAATCTTCCTGTTCATGCTTTTAAACTCTTTTTATGGCTAATATGAAATTCCCATTCTAAAAGGATCAGATATCTGTTAACAGTTCCCATGTCATGTACACAGATAATGATGTGGCTCATTTATAATAGCCTGCATTGCATTTTGAGTTTGACAGTTAACTATTCAACGATCCACCATATAGAATGTTTAGTTAGGAAAGGATAATTTTGCTTGGCCACATGACATGACATATTGGAAAGCAATGTTATCTCCTCAGCTCTGCAAACTTGTCTGTGATTCTAAAATCATCTCATCCTCCACACATAGAACTCTCCTTGGCATCAGTGAGTATTCTTCCCATGTAGAGCGAGTTGGACATTTGAAAGTGACATCCTCCATTTTCTGTCTTGAATACACAAGAAGGCACTTTAGATATGATAGTGTCTCTTGAGGGCTGTTCAAGAAATTGAATGATATAGTAGTGATATCCAGAAGCCAGTACAGTTTTGCCATCTGTCCCAACATTATTATATCATGATCGTATGTCAGATAGATCTCACTGTAAATCAAGATGGTACAGCAAGGTGATGGAGTTATAAATGATCCTTCTAAATAGGAGACATTAGTATTTTTTAGCTGTCAGGGGAAAAGTGTGGAATGAATGTTAAATAGCATTTTTCAGTAAAAAAATGTTTAGTTTTTAGCTTCCACGTTTTTAACTGAAAAACTGAACTTTTTTTGACCAAATGCAAACTTTCTGTAAAAATTTCTTTTGTTTGAAAAGTCATTTTCACTAAAAAATGTTTTAATGGAAAAAAAGAAAACCAGCTATAATAAATTGTTTTTCAGTGGAATAACAAAACTTTCGTATGCACTTCCAGTTTCATATACGGTAACATAATTTTTTGCCATTAAGAACAATTTCAACATGTCAAGTCAATATGACAGAAAGAAGAACTTAAATTGGCCTTAAAATTTGCTGGACCTGAATTATTGGAAAGAGGGAATTAGGCTGTCTCCTCTTCTTGTTCTATTGCTGAATAGGAGGAAGGAGGAGGCATTTTAGCAGAACACACGATCAGGCCATAGCTCTCATGACATGTGGGGAACCTATGACAGTGCCTGTTACTTTCAGGTCATTTTGCTCATTTGTGACCACATTATGCCTGCAATTATTTTTTTGTCACCACTCTAGAGAAAAGTCTAGAGTCCTCTTTGTGGCCTTTGCCTTATTTCCTCATAAGGGAATAGGGTTAATGTTCTTTTCGATTGTGCCAACCAGTATTTGCCAATAAACTAAATTCAGAACATGGATAGATTTTAAGATGTATTTATGAAATACATAAAATGAAGTAGGTTAGATTTTTTAAATCTACCACTGTCCTTATGGCAAAAATCAGTATTGCTAGCTTCTTTGTGAGTTTGGCAATGGTGGCCAGACTGAGTAGTCTGCTCCCGTGCAGAGCTCTCTGTTGGCTAAAAACCAAATCTATGGTATAAAGAATCAATAAAGAAGAAATAGCATTTTTTAAAAAAAGTTTTATGTAATTCTTTATTTATTTAACTCCACAAAGAACCAAACTCATCTTAATACAACTTTTTCCTTAACTCACCCCACAGAAAAAAAGCTCAGTGCTGAAGTGACAGGAGAAATTGTCACTTTGATAGTGACCAAGGAGAAATTATACAAGTAATTGATGGTCATTACTCTAGAAACATGCTGGGCTCCAATGGATTTGAACTGAATTAAAAAATCTGTCAAATAAAACTCTTCCAATTGCTCCTTAAGGTGGGTGATTCTTCCAGAAATGACTCACAACACCACTCTTAAACCTTGGAAAAACAAAAAGATCTGGAAGACTAATAATCATACCAATCAATATCACTTCTGAATTTAGACTGTGAAATAAGTACTTATTTACCAGTTGCTAAACCCATTATTCCCTGTAGAAGTCTGTCTGCACAAGGAATAAGCTAGGGAAATGGTACTTTTAAAAATCAAGTTAGCTACCTCAAGTTACCTAACATGATTTGAAACCCCCTTAGCATCTAATGATGTGGTTAACATGTTACAATCATATTAGCTAGTCGTATTGTAACCCAGAAAGAAATCTAATTTAAAAAGCACCTGATTTCCTAGTTTGTTCTTCATGTAGACCAGGGGTTCTCAAACTGGGGGTCATGACCCCTCAAGGAGGTTGCAAGATTATTATATGGGGGGTTGCGAGCTGTCAGCCTCCACCCCAAACCCCACTTTACTTCCAGCATTTATAATAGCATTAAATATAAAACATGTGTTTTAATTTATAAATGGGGTCACACTCAGAGGCTTGCTGTGTGAAAGGGGTCACCAATACAAAAGTTTGAGAACACTGACAGACCCTTATGGAGTACTCCCAAACCCTCTCTGTCTTCCCTGATGTTAATTGTTGCTGCTTCCCTGTGTTCTGCATGTAAATAGCAGACTCTACTCTCTGAGTCCAGGTGGTGGCAGAGCAATACTAGAAGGACAGAGGAATTCTGAAGTAGAAAAGGCAAGTACCAAAGGGGACAAAGGGGGAGCAGATCCAGGAACAGAGGCTGGGCAATGAAGCAGGATGGAATCGGAAGATCTGGTCCTGGCTGGTAAAGGGTAAGGAATGGTTCTCTGGGTTGTCACTGTTGCCATTTAAAGGTGTCTCCACTGAAGTTTCTGCAATGTCTAAAGCTCACACTTTCCTGAAAGATGGAGTAGGTAGGGGAGGGATGCAGGTCTGCAAAAGAAAACTTACAATGATTACTACTGTTGTACAATGTCTGGATGTCTCATGTTAGGCATGGACTATCTGCATGTTCTGACAAAGGCTGCCTTTGTAAAGCCCCTCCATAGATTTGCTAGAGTTACTCTGCTTCTATTTATAGATGACTAAATGAGTGCTTGTCTGAATGCTGAGCTCTGTGGAAGGCACATTCTGATCTGTCAATCCCAGCACATGCTCACTGAGCCTGGACTCCGATGCACTGGAGTTGTCAGCAGACAGTGAGCTTTTTCTTGTGCAGAGGGAAAATCAAGTTTGCCATTGTATTTATCTAGCCTCCTGGCTCGGTGGCTACTACTCTTGCCACTTTTACTCAGCCATAGTCTGTCACCACTGTTCTGGGTGAATATCTGAATTTTATTATTTGCACACAAGGCCTCAGTTTGCTGCATGTGTGTTGTCCACCCTCCTAAAACCATCTAAGGTTATGCTAAGGGACACTGAAGGTTTTCTTTCCATGAACTGTTCCTGGAGATGGTAGAGATACTGCAGCTGGCCATTTTTCAGGTCTTTGCATCTATGCTTGAAGTTCTTCACCTCTCTAGAATGGATGGGATATAATGTGGACTTAATGAGGGCTACCGCGAGAGAGGTCTGCTGACTGACCAATTGACAGTTTCCTCTCTTCATTCATGTTCATCAATGAGATCTGGGCAAGGTGGGCCAGAGCTGTGTCTACAAACATACTTTGACATAATTTACAGCAGGCTGCAGAAGGTCCACCAGGTCTATGCAACTCCCTCCCCTGCAGTTAATTTGTGTGCACAAAGAACTCAAAAGCTTCCCAGGGAACTTGGCAGCTTGTGTGCATGCACTCTGAGCCCAATTTTCAGTGCAACTGCTTACACACTAAGGCACTGATTCAACTCCCAGTGAAGCAAATGAAAAGGTTCACATTCATTTCTCTGGCTCTTGGATCAGGCCCTGGGCTCATTTGACCATATGCCTTGTGTATACACAATGAGTACCTAATTCACAACTGTATGTGTCCAAACGTGGCCTTTGACAACTGAGCCCAATACTTCTAAATAGTGAAAGAGCAATCTGTAAGATTAGAGTACAAAACTTGTCTTCTCCATTTTATCTAATTAAAGGACATACAAATCTTCAGGAAACATCTGGCTTTCCAGAATTTCCAGGAAGCTCTTGGTTAACTCACTCTGCATGACTTCAGAAGAATCTGTTAGCTTGAAATAAATGTTGTATGTTAATAAAGCAATAAACATTATTAAGAAAATTATATTTAAAGATAATATTTACATTTTGTCAAGTGAAAAATATACCTGTTGTTTACTCATACCTCATTAGGAAAAGAGATTACTAAATAAACATAATGATATTGAACCAGTAACTGTAAAAGTCTGTTCCTAAAATTATAGTCAAATAGTATAAAAAATGTCTGCATGGACTTACAAGTAAAAGCGATTAAAAAAATCCTTCAAGTTATGTTCTATTCTACTGTGTGTTATTAGTACAGGGACTAACTATGAGAGGGGAACCCTGGAGGAGGGGATGCTGTCATTTTGAGTTATTTAGCCGTGTTGGCAAAACTGAGATTCTAAGCTTTGTAGGAACAGTCTGAGAAAATATTAGCTCTTTGGGCAAGATAGTTCTCCAACAGCTGAACCAAAGAGACTCCACAGTTGGAGGATTCTGTAGGTTCCCATAACAGATTTGGATCAGACTGCAAGCAGAGCTCAGTTTTCAGATGTTTGCTGCCATCTAACGTCTAAATGTTTTACTGTTTGTTTCCATCTTTATAAATGTGAGTTTCATCAGCTTGCTGAACTAGATCACTAGTGAAAGATGATTAGGGACAGATCAGAACACAGTCCTGCAGCTGACGCTGCATGGGTGGACAATAAACTGAATGGATCTCCATGTAAACTCAAGGGTTTGCTTGTTTCCAGATGAGGGGTAGGCTGCTTTGTTCTTCATAGAGTGAAATCTCAGGAAATCTGCAGATCCTGGCTGGTGTTTTTGATTTATTGCAAAGCAATAAGAATGAGAAGCACTTTTTTTGGTATAAACAGGATATTTGCTGAATACAAAATTCAAATGTAATTACTGGAAAAAGGCTTAAATGATAACTGAGTGTAAATAAGATTAGGGAACATCTAAATAGTCCTGTTGCCTAAAATAAAATATGAAATACAAAAAGATTAAAATTCACAAAAATATTTATAATTATGGCTAACTTTAGTGCTAAAAATACAATTGATGCTCACTCCACAAGTAAGAACTTACCTGAAAATCACACAGCAGCAATTTTTAACTACTTCTTTAAAAAGCTTAAATAAATATAAATAAATACAGAACAATACCATTGATTGACTCAGTGCATATTTGTCAGCTTTCATTTCCCTAATTTCAGGTACTTTATATTTTTTAAAGGAATATGTTTCAAAATTTCTGTCCATCTCCTTTGTAAATCCCATGAATATTAGTGTTCCTGATATCCGATTGTCCTGAGGTTGGGCTGTGAAAAACAATCTAGTTATAAGATCTACACTAGCATTTTTGAAAATGCCTAAGTCCCACTTTCAAAATGGCATAGGCACTTAGGAGCTCAAATTTTATTGAAAGTCAAAAATGGGTTCTGTTTCAGGTTCTGTAAGCGAGTGCACTCTCATGGTTATAGACCTAACAGCCCCTGCTCTCTGCCAGCCTCTTTGTGTCCCCTGCTGCTCCTATCTCCCCCTTCCTATCTCCTGGCCCATCACCCCATCCCCATTCTTCCCAGGTCCTACCCATCCCTCTGCTCATCTTCACTTTCTGCGCCTCTCCCCCTCTTGTTCCTATCTCCCATTTTCTGCCCCCTTCCATCCCTGGCCTCAGTTTCCTGGCTCTGTTCCTGCTCCTAACTTCTCCTGTCCCTGGTTTCTAGTCTCCCCAAGCACCTATCCATCTCCCTGCTCTGCTTCTTTTCCCCTTTCCTCCTTTCTGCATACATCACCCCTCCAGATTCCAGTCACACCATTTGCTCCTTTTCCTCCATGCTGCCTGGGCTCCATCAGGGGCTGAGAGCACAGGAGACAGTCTCCCCGCTCTCAGTTCTGGGGCCACAGTAAATCCTGGCAACTAGAAGTAGGAATTGCAGGGAAAGTGCTGCTCAGCTCCTGCATCCCCAGGATGGAGTATACTCAGTCACTCTGTGGGAACATACATACACTCTGTGAGGAGATGGAGCATACTCAGTGCAGAAGGAATCTTTGGAGAATTTAGCTGCCATACTATAACTTGTCTCTATTGAGCATGTGTAAACTGAAATTTTCTAGACTTATAACTTAACCAAATTTGGGCAGTTTCTCATGGAAAGAGCAAAAAACATCCTTGACACCAGGGAAAATTCCCTGCCAAATTTCAAGTCCCTGCTCCAAAGCATAGAGGTGTTAGCATTGCTCAATTACATAGTTGTAGCAATTATTTTAGCATGAGCAAAGCAGTATATTTATGGCTAAACAGTTTTGCTGGAGCAGCTAAAAAAAATCAATGATGCAATATTTCCATCAGCCCCAGAAATGATTTCTATGGTGTGCGTAATACTAGAAAACAAGGCCGTACAGTCAGACTCCCACATTCCCTAATTTTGAAATGGAAACTATATTCCCTTAACCTTTCCAAGATCTTCAGAATTCTTCTAACAGAGCAGTCCCTTGCAAAACACTTCTGTTGATTTTGAGTAATTTCCGACTAGGCCCTGAGGACTGTCATTTATAAATATACTGGGACAGCACATATGTCACATCACATCAGTGGGTTTAGATCATAAACAATTTGGGACAAGAACCTTCCTGTGAAGTGACTCACACTTTTGGGCACTCAGAAATGATTGCTAATCTCAATGTAAAAGAAGTATCATGGGGAAGGTTTTCTTAAGGGTGTCTATGGTGGGTTTGTCTATATTGCAAAGAAAAAAAGCCCTGTGGCAGTTTCAGAGCCCAGATGTGGGTTTGGGCTACGGCACTAAAAATAGCAGTGTAAATGTTCCTCCTCCTTCCCAGGTTTCAGAGCCTGAGCAGAAACATCTGCACTATTATTTTTAGAGCCGTTATGGGAGTCCTATTAGCCTGAGTCTGTGGACTCAGGTTCTGAGACTCACTGCCACTGGTGGGTTTTTTTTTTGCAGTGCAGACATACCCTAAAGTCAGACTTTTCCCAGAAAAAGGACATCCCCCACCCTTGTACCTGTGCAAACAGCTAGGCACAATTGTAATTCCTCTGCTCCTAAGAAAGCAAGACAGATCCCTCAAAGGGCACCCTGGGGCCCTAAGATGAAGTGGCTGGCTGGCCCACACCCTGCCTCTGCACCAGCTAGCAGAAGATACTGCACCCCTGAAAATTCATAGCCCTAGCATGTTCCAACTTCCTACTAGGGCAGCTCTGCCCTGGCTGTTAAGTGTTCAATGAATCCATAATACAAAACAACTTTGCATGATGGTGAAATTTGTATAATAATGTTGTAACTCATGTCCTAGATGGAGGAAAAATAATGGGAATCATAAAAAATGATGGTTATGCTAGGGCAGAGTGGCTGCCGCTAAGGTATCTAATCTCACTAAGTAAAAAGTAATTTAAGTAAAATCCAATTTATCCTGATTACACTGTGGTATTAATGCACTTAACACTTTATTCAAGGTTATAGTACACTGTCTGTTTATGGTTAGACATTAATTGCTGTTAATATGGATCTTCATTTCTGCAAATCAGATAAAGCTTTTGTAGATTAATAATATATAATAATACACCATTTAAATACAAAATAGGGATCATATTAGTTTGTGAATACCATTTGTGAATACCAGTGAAGTTCTCTTTTGTAACATCCAAGGACTATTAACGTTAATTCTTTTGAATTATTAAAAAAGCTTGAAGATAAACATAACATGTATAAACTTGGCTAATCACAGGCAGGATATTTTACCTGCAAATGTACCTGTAATATAATTTTGAACGAAAAAATTGGGATTGTGAAAATTCTGAAGCTGAATCCAGTGCATAATTGAGAAGTGTTTGAATGCTGTGTTTTGGTTCTGTGCTGGATCCTTGCTTCCAATTGAGCTAGAACATACTGAGAGGAAGTAGAACTTAGTTATAATTATTATATAGGAATCCAAGCACATTAAACAATTATGCATTCCTATTTGACACATGTATATTGTGAATATTATGTTTCTGTTCCATCTGTTTATTTCAAAGATTTAGCTGTATTTAATTTAATTTAATTTAATTTAATTTTATATATTTGCTTTTGATTTATAAACAGTAAAAAATGCACAGGTTTTGAGCACCTTGCCAGTTGTTTAAAATTGCAAACAAAATACAGTTTAATCAGCTCACCCCATTTCCCTACCAGCTGCCTATAATGAAAATGTAAAACCTTCACTCATCTTCAATTCTCCCCTAACCTTCTTCAAAGGTCAGGTGAACCAAATGTGCCCTGCAGCATGTCCTGAAAGTTAATAAAGCTGGGCTACCTGGATGGAGAATGCACTGCTAGCAATTCCCTCTGTCATCCAGAGAAGCTTCTCGCATCAGTGCTTCTGCTGATTGCCACTGTTTTTCCAGAGGAGAGTAATAGGCTCTTCCCAGGTCATTTTGGGCTTTATATGTCCATGTTAATGCCTTAAAATCCACCTGGAAGCTCACAGGTACCCAGTGCAGTGTCCGAAGCTCTTTATAGATGCCCTGCTAACCAAAGCAGATGCTTTCTCCACCACTTCCAGCTTCTGAATTTAGGTATGATTCAGCCACTTGTAGAGCACATTGCAGTATCTAACCATAAAGTGCCAATGGCGCAAGTGATGGAAGTAATATCCATCTCCTAAGGATAAGGTTGCACTGCACCTGTCTAGGGGGATAATAATATTCCTTCCTGACTACTGCTTCTACCTGATCTAAATGCAGTGTTTGGTTTAGCCAGACCCCCAACACTTGAGTTGCCAACAAATACTGAATTCCCTCAATTGTGGGGGTAGAGATAATTTCTGTCATTTCTTCTGGTTGTTTCTTCCAACCTACTAGTAGCAGTTATAATACCTAGCTCTATGTTAATCTCTTCCAATTCCCCAGTCTGTTCCTGTGTTTCTTACAGTGTAATCCGTTGTGCCATCACTAGACCTATCATGAGTCTGGCAGTGGTATATGGAGGAATACTGAATGTTAAAATTTTACAATGGATAATTGATTGGCAGCTGGGCCCTTCTTACTATTTCTCCTCCTGTGTCCCTTCACACCTCAGGTATCGTGTTTTGTTTTTTTTAATATCTATATCTATCTAGCTATCTAATCTTATGCTTTTCTCTTTTCTTTTCCCTTTCCCCCTTTTTCTTGTTTTTGCTGGCCTGAATTGTTCCCTCGCTCCCCAGAGTGTGACCTGCTGCTCAGGCTGAGAGTGTGGAGGAACATCCATTGTCAGCTTCGTGGGGCCAGGGCATGCATGAGTATAGCTGAACTGTTTGCTATTAGAGCAGAGGTATGAAGCTTTGTCCAGGGAGTTGCATCCTGAGCCTGTAACCTTCTGCACATGAGCTGTTTCCGTGGTCACCTACATTAGAGGCCACCACAGATAGGGTGACCAGACATCCCAATAAAATTGGGACTGTCCCGATTTTGAGGAGTTTGTCCCGCGTCCCGACCAAAGTATGGTCGGGACGCCATTTGTCCCAATATTTTGTTTCCAGGTCTTCAGCGGCAATTCGGTGGAGAGCCCTTCAGTTGTGGATGGTCTTTGGTGGTATTTCGGTGGTGGGTGCTTCTGTCTTTGGTGGCAGGGTTTATTACCCGCCACCGAAATACCGCCGCTGACCGTCCACGACTGAAGGGCTCTCCGCCGAGTTGCCGCTGAACTCCCAGATGGGTGAGTGTAAAAAAAAAAAAAGCCCCCCCGCGGCAGTTCCGATATTTTCCCCTTAACATCTGGTCACCCTAACCACAGAAGAAGGGTGGCAAGGTGGGTTTCAAGGAACTGCCCAACACTTTAACTACAGCATTATGTTTGCAGTGTGAAGTCAGAGTGGATCCAGACTCATGCAGCTTTCTCTGTCCCCTCTGCTCTTCTATCTTTCCCTGGCCCTTGTCTCCACCCTTGAACTTGTCTGGCACCTTCCCCAGTGGGGAAATATTGAGGACACCATAAAGAGTGAAAGTGCGGAATTATTGTTTTATATATTAATTTACAATAATATCCTAAGGGAGTCAGGTGCACAATTACTATTGAATTTTAATGGCAGTTCGACACCTAATTCCCTTAGTCTCCTTTAAAAATACTACTCATAACATTTGAATCTAATTGTAGACCAGGCTTCCTGGGTTCCTATAGTTTCTGCCCCCTGCGGAGAGCTTCTTTTTCCATTGTACTCAGGCCAGCGTTTGTGTTGACTGGCAAGTGCTCATGGAACTCCTGTGAGGATGGAATAAAAGCTGGTTGCTGGTGTCCAGTACTGGAAATACAGTGGAGGCAGGAATTCAGGGAGCTTGAAGTACAACAAGGGGGACCTGAGCTTGGAGAAGATGACAGAGAGGCAGGCCCTTCATCATGATTTCTCCTTAAAATCATCCAGAATCACGACAAACTATTCTCCCTGGCCATAGTGTCTGTGCAACCATTTGCAATAGGATACAGGTTTTGTCACTTGTTTTTGCAAGTATGAGCGTGACTGAGGAATGACCCAACTACATTTTTTTTAATCTTGTGGAAAGTATGTACAAGGAGGTGGTGTCTGAGAAAAGAGGCTGTTACAAGCACAGGGCACTGGCAATGCTACAGTGATATTATCCCATGTTAGTGGGGAAGCTGTTAAATCAAGACGTTAACAGTCAGTGAGGTACAGAACTGTGAACTTTATCAGTCGTGTGTGGGGTATGAGGATTCACTTTGCAATGACTGACCTTTCAGGGTCCTGTCCCAGGAGTCACTGGGCTAAGTCTCCAACCAGGATTGGTCTTTCAGGACTGTCTCTTTGGTTGTAACAATGTTCTGGGCAGGAATTGGTAAGGGATTTCCTACATCTAGCTAACATTCTCATTTGAATGCTCTGAAACACAGAGGGGGGGGGGCTTTCATTTAAAAGAGAGAGAAGTGCTGTGAAGATTTCAGACACTATTGTCTTACTGTGCAATGTAAAATGGTGTCTTTCTCTTTTGATTATAGTACAGATGATGGAAGCCAGAACATCTCCTTTGGCACACTAGAGGGCACTGGAGTATTGAAGAAGGAAGGTGCTTTGTAACCGACATTCCAGAAAATAATGAATGTTTCCTGGTATGAAAAGGGGATGCGGGGGAGCAGAAGATGGCAGAACAATGGCAATTCATTATCGTGCTTCTGAATCCTCCTTTATCTTGAGCATTAAAGTTTATATAGCCCTGAGAACATCTGAATAAACATATGTTTAGGCATGCTCTTTAGTCCCCAAACTGAATCTATGTGATTTTTCCTTGTCAGATGTTTGCATTTTCCTTGAATACTTTTCATTATAACTATTAATAGGGTAGGCTTAACATACTATTGAACAAAACACCCACTGAGTTACACCCACTCCTAAAACTGGAATCCTATGGAACTTGGATTTTCAGCCTCAGCACATCACTTAGCCTCTGCATCCACAATGTGAACCTAATTTAGGTCATTCTTTGTTTAGCACATGGAATTTTTTGTAAAAGCGCAAACAGGTTTCATTGTCTTTATGCCTTCCCCACTCTATATTCCCAACCATATCTTTCTGAGTTTATATGGAAATGATAGCCAGCTCTCTGCAGTTACCGAAAGAAAATAACAGCCCTCATTAGATGTCGTGACACTTCCCTGTTTTTAAAGGAATTACTCCTCTGCAGAACAGATAGCTCTTAAGGAGGCTGGTTTTAAGGAGGATGCTCAGTGGATTTTAGAAGATACAGCTCCCCCATGACTTCAGGGCAGTGAACATATTCAATGTTTGGAATTGGAAAGGCTGATTTTAAAAGGAGAGGGCAACAGATATGATTGCAGTTCCCTGCATTTGCAGAGGCAGAACAACTGGCTATGTTATCACTTTCTCCTGGTCCTGTTTTCCTTCCCCCGCACCACACCGTTCATTACATTTTAGTTTCTTTCACGTCCACTTCCTCCCTGCCGCTGCTTTTCTTCCACTTTTTAATATATTTTTACTCTGCTGACCTACAGGCCTGGGCGATGGGTATCATAGGCTGGGGGAGGCTGTGCCTCCCTAAACAGCCAGGCGTGGCCCTAACCATGCTCTGCCCCCAGACTCTCTCTTGCCAGTTCCCCTGTCCCTGTGTTGTGGTCCTAGAAAGGGCTCAGGCTGAGACTGATGCTGGGGCCACGCCACCCATCCTCCTGGCGTTCTGGGGCTGCGGATGTGGGGCTGCGCCACCCCAACCTCTTGGTGCTTCAGGGCTGGGGGCAGGGCTGAGGCTGCACCACCCACCCTCCCTGTGCTCCTGGGCTGGGTGCGCTAGCCTAGGGTGGGAGCTGGTGGCCATGGTGGGGGGGCTCTGGGCTTCAGTGGGGTGTGTGTGTGAACAGAAGGGGAGGGCTTCAGGGCTAGCCTCCCCCAGATGGCAGTTCATGTGCCGCCCATGCCTACAGGCCCTGCTCCATTTTTGTGCTTTATCTATCTCCATTTCCCACTCTTGCCTAGCTGCAAATTATTTCTCGTCCCTCTCTTTCCATCTGTGTTCTCTGTCTCTGCCTGCTTGTATTTCCAGTCCTTTCGTCTGTCTTTACAGTTGCTTCCTAAGGTCTAGTCTCCTGTGCTTCACTTCCCACCAGAGACCTCCTTCCACCCCAATCCCTTGCCAGGTCTTGTATTTTCCCCTCATTAACCCTCTCTAGGCTTCAGCATTCATCCTATTCCACCTCTCCACTCTCCCTTCCCTTGTCTTCCCTTGGCATGAAGCTTTTCACAGGCCCCCAAATCCCCTTCCCCCTGGGCAAGGAGCTACCATTACTATAGCCATCCTATCATAGCTCTCATCTTAGCTTCTCTCAGCTGTAGCTGGAAGCAGGCATGACTTCCAGTTAGCAGCTGGATGGTGGCTGACAGCATGAAAGGTAGCTGCTGGGAGGAGAGCTGGCCAATGGTAATAATGCTTTGCAAAACTGAGGGAGGAAAGAGGTGGATGGGTGGCCAGCTATCCTATGGTTTCACTGAAACTAGATCAAAACCTTGGTATCCACAAAACCAAGAAGGACACCACAGTGACTCCAAATTGGAACAACCCCAGTAAACAGGGATGTCCCATCATTCTATTGCTCAGGTCTTTGTTCCAGCGTGGCAAGCAATGATTTAACTGAACAGAAAGCTTTGCTAGCTTTGGACAGCAAAGAGTGACAAACAAATACAATTATTTATGACACAAACATTTTTAGTTCCCAGAACCTGGGAATTAGAACCTAGAGAATGAAAGCATTCATCTTTCATTTCTATAATCTATGGTCGCGCTTCTCATCCATACCAGTCTGTGCACCAGGTTAAGGAAGCTGACTCAGATTTGCTTTAAACAGTGCAGACAAGGCAAAAAAATGGTATAGTTGGACTATAAATCATTCTCTGTCCTAGGTCTGACCTGTCCAAATTGGTCAGCCAGAATTGAGTGTACAAGTTTAAACACAGTTCTTTGACTCCGGTTATGGATCAGTGTTTCTAGCGGTGAAAACTGACAGTAGAATTTGGGCTTTCTTAAAATTGTGTAAAAAAAGTTATATTAATATACAACTAAAGACAGAGCTGTTTCAAAATGTCTACAGTCAACTTCTCCATTCATTTAAATCTTACTGGATATCAAGAGGGTTTTCCCAGGTTCACCCTCCTGACTAATCTCTTAATTTTTGTTGCTGGATTAAACTGAAAAAAAGACATACCACTTCCCTAAATAAAAATTGCTCAGGCTTGCAAAGACTAAACAAAAGCTGATTTCTTGCTGCGTACTGACTAGTCAGTGAGAGGGGAGAAAGATGCTAGAGCTATTTTTGTGTTTGGAATCTCAGACTCTGTCTTGTGAAAACGTCATGCTGGGAATAACTCATTTATCACCCAGTTAAACTTGTTCAGTCTAAAAAGGTTAATTAAAAATGCAGGACAAAGAGTTCCCTTTGTGAGGTAGTGATTCGGCAGCTGGAAAGTTTAGTAAAGTTTCTGTTCCCACACAAAATAAAACCATTCAAAGGATGGCAAGCCAATAGGCTGCATATAGTATGGTACAGATGGAGAACTTTGCTTAGATATCATTCTGGTATGAAAGAGGTGATCTGCAAAAAAAATGTCTGTGGCTCAGTTTGGATTGCTACACAGAGGAATGAATAGATATAAGGCACCCTGGGATGAGGTGTACAAACCCCCACACTGGAGAGGAAGGGGCTAAGGAGCCTCTGGGTCTAGGTAGCTCCACCCCAGCACACCTGAAATGCATGCACAAGCTGGAGGAGGAGCTTTAAGGTGACCAGAGTAGCTCACTTGCAATTAGCTAGTGGAGGTGAACGGATCTATACTCTGAAGCTCTTCAAAAAGAGTACTATGAGAGGTCTAATTACTGGGACTTCGGCCTCTTGTTGGTCTACCCAACCTGCTGAGGGCAAAGGATGCTAGGAATTTGAAAGGTTGAGACTTATTATTTGATTTATTTCATTATGTCTTTGCTGTTTCCTGTTGTGTGGAGAGGCTGGTAGGAAGTGACCCAGGGTGCAGGACTCAGCTATGTACCACTGGGATGTGGATTAGAATCTGCTGGAGAGGATGTGCTAGGTATCCACCCCCCCCCCCCAGGATGGTGGTGAAAAGCCTATACTTGCTACTAGACAGCGAGGAGTAGCAAGACCCTGATCAGGGGGTCCTGATTCTGAGAATTTGGCTTGGTGAAGTTTAACTAGCCTTTGTGCAATGCTTTGGATATGTCTATGCAATATTTTGGCTTGAGTCTCCCAGCCTGGACCAACAGAGTCAGGCTAGCAGGGCTCATGCCAGAGCTCTAAATATAGCTATCTATGCAGCACTTTGAAGTCATGGCTTGAGCTGGAGCTCAGGTTCTGAAGACCAAGGAGGACTAGTGTAAGCCCTGCTAGCCTGAATCTGTCCACTCAGGCTGGGAGGCTTGCTCTCAAATTCCAGAAAGGGTGGAAACAACTTGTGACCCATCTGGAGGGTTGAGTCACAGAATGGGGCAGACCACTGTAGGGCAGGGACAATTTGTCAACAGGTGGTGCCAAGATAGAAGAGTGCCATCTGCTCCCTTGCCTGACCTCTAGATGGCAGAGGTGGGGAGTGGACCCTTTCACACACGCCCTTGCATCCCTCCATAGGCTACCTAAAAATGTGGGTGGCACCCTGGGGGAGATGTAGTCTTCTCAGAGCTGCCATACCTGCTTCATGCCTGTGGGTGGGATGGGGCAGGAAATGGGTGGAGCCTTGTTTTTATCCACCGTCGAAATGCACTGGCCACATAGTCGCATCAATGTTCCAGGGCATTTATGCTACACTACATATAGATGTGGCTCAGTGCACTTCCCCTTGGAGCAAGGGGAACCCAGGAGTAAAAATCTGCATCCTGGGCTGCTCTTTACATTTTTGCTGTGGGCTCATGGGACAGCCCCACTTCACCCCCAAGGAGCTAAAAGTGTTTCAAATTAAGAGTGAAGCTAACATATGTGAAACATATGTACCTGTACCAGGGAGACAGTGTTTAAAGCTTCAGAAAATAGAACAAGCTGAACTGATTGTGCCCAGTGTAATTCAACAGGGAAAATATGTTCACTTGATGTTGCTAGGTTACCAGCCTTATTTACAGATAGTTTGAAGTTTCTAGAGCAGAGACATTTGAGAAGCTTTGTGAGCAGAAGTAAGAAGGGAGGGGGGAACAGCCTAAGGTAGATTTAAAAAAACCCAAAAAAACTACATTACACAGTGAGGCCTAGTGTGAAAGAATGGTGAAGACAGTGAGAAGCAGTGCAACACAGAAGTAGAAGTGTCACGTTCCAAGCAGTTCAGACTTCAGAAGACATTGTTAGATAATGAGAGAGAGACAGGGTTTGGGAGTGAGGCAAACATAGTGTCAATACTGTATATTGCTTTAATTGATTAGTAAAAGATTAAAACATGTAACCAGCTTTAGCAAGATTCAGCAGCCAGAAAAGGAGAATTGTAGAGATGAAGCACAAGAACACTACACAAATATGCCTGCTAAAGGCAGTGTGTAAACTGGTGTAAACTGGTCATTATAATCAATGAAATTAAGCCAATTTACCTCAATTGAAGATTGGGCCCTTTGTCTTTTGCCTGGCAAGTGCAAGAGGGAAGTGAAATCTGCAGAGAATGAGGGATAGAGACTATGATCAAGCTTTTTCCCAGAGTGATGATGTAGGATCAGAAAATATGAGTTGAAGCCTGTTTTAGAAAGGGGCCTAGAGAACTGACAAAGCTGACCCAGAAAGGATTGATGAAGTGAATTACCACAGCCATTTGCTCCTACCATAGAGAAAGTAGCGGGCAGACTAGAAGGATCCACATTTGGGATGTGTGTGCTGTGAGACACTGGGATGAACTTCTCGATGAGGCTTGTTGGCTGACACTTCTCTTGCTTGGTCTTAACCTTAAAATTGAATGTAGTGTTTATGTGGAATATGTGAAAAAAATCCACCTGGCCATATTGGAGCTATGCCAGCTTCATACATATTTGCTTTCTGCTTAAAAAATGGCTTCCAGATTTATTTTTCTCTTGATTCATCTTAAACAACTCTTTTTTCAGATAAAGAAGTTACATCTTTATCTGCTCATATTTGGACATGATTGTTCCGGGGGTACAGTGGACAGACTCCTCTCCCCACACAAAGCCACACAAGTTTGTGAGGTGCCACTTATAACCCCTAGTCAGGCCAGCTGACTCTGCAGGCTGGGCAATAGGCCACTTTGTAAAAATTGTGTCCTGGGCTAGTGAAACGGCTTGGGTGAAACAAAATTTGTCTCAATTTATGGAATATGACTCCACCAAACACAGATCAGAAAATATAGTCCTACCAGGACAACACTGATGATTAAAGCTCCTAGAATCAGATTTTCAAAGCCACATACAAGACTTGGACACCTCATTCTTCTTTTATCCTTTAGGCAGTTTTGAAAATGGCAGCCTTAATACCTAAATATGTGAGAAATAGGGTTTTCTTTGCTTTTTTAATATTTTTTTTCCAAATGCATATGTAAACATACTTTGAGAAAAGAACAATAGTATAATCTTTTACAATACAGCAGTTGCATACAGTCAGTCTCAATTACTTCATCAGCCCTACTATAATTGACTCTAAAGTGTTTGCTTGTTCTAACTGGGGGCTAAACTGAGGCAGTTGGGAATAGCACAAATGCTGAAATCAGAGTGCTAAAACCAATTAGAGTGTAGGAATCTGAATACTGCCTGGTTACCAAAACATCTCACATATTGTGAGTCAGATATTGGACTATGCCTCTGCAATCTGATTGGCTGGAACCATTCAATTTCAATGTGATACAGTGCTGGAGAATGAGAGAGAGAGAGCAAGTTTAAAAAAAAAAAGAAAGAAACAAATAAATGTGTGAATAGCCTATTTTGCTGATTTGTAGCTGGCATGACCTAACGTCCGTCATGTAAACATTTTAGACTCTGTTGCTCAAGAAGCTTGAGTTGTGCTGGGAAGTGGTAGTAGCTATAGGAATCGGACCAAATTCTGCTCTGTTAATTCTGCAGTTCCATCTGAAATAACTTCCTGACTTCACTAGAGTTCCCCTGGTGCATGCTGAGATATATAACTGAGAACAGAGTTTGGCTTAGTTTATTCCGAAGCACAGAGGAGTGGGAACAATTTTTAACAGGCAGAGCTGGTGCTTCATCTTAAGGCCAGCTGGTGTGCAATGTGAGCAAGGGCCAGCACCAGACTGAATTTAGTGAAGGAATCATTGGGTGAAATTTTATGACCTGTATTATGGCCTTTAAGTCTGTGTTATGGCCTTCTGGTCTTTAAGTCTGAGCTTTCATCTAGAACCCCCCCCCTTTGGGGTGTCTAGAGTAGTAAAGGCAATAGCATTCTGGGGACTCAAGCCACCAAATCTTGGTTGCCTCCTGCAGAAGTGTACTGGGGCTTGATCTTGCAAGGTGCTCAGCATTCTGGTCATGAACCACCTGGTTAACTCGAAGGATCTGTCTCATTCCACTTCAGTGGAAATATTCAAGTGCTTAAAGTTGAGCATGTGCTTCTGTGTCTTACTGGTCTGGAGATAAGGCTTCATTTTGCAAGGTGCTCTACCTGGTGAAGGCACATCTTGTGGCCTTGCCCCTCAGAACACCCCCTGCAGGGAAATCGGAACAATCCTTTACTTTTTAGTCAGATATTTACACTAAAGAACCATAATTATACATGGGAACCAGATAAGGGTGCCACCTTTTTCAAAGCTCATTAGGTACCTAAAGATACAAATAGGTGCTTTTCAAAGTCCCACTGGAAACCTATGTACCTAACAAGCTTTAAAAAATCTGGCCCTAAGTGACTTGGTCAGAGTTTTCAGTGACAGTGGAGATTGATTTGGCTAAACTGTGTTAATACTGAGGTGCATTTCTCTAGTTTTTAGTTTGATGTGATTAATCACACAGCAGCCCAGTGACTGAATATGGATGTTTGTATAAGATATTTGGTCTCTTCTCTAAAGTTGAATGCTTGCTATAATGTACTTTTGCTTTGGACAAAAGCTCTTGTTCCTGTGCACTGGTCTATGGTGTTTGTTATATCCTATTTATTACAGGCGCTCTGTCAAGCACTACAATTTAGTTGGGTCTATACTCACTGCAGCCAATTACCTAACAAGAATACACCTTGCTTTATCAGTCAACAACAACAAAATCCCTTTTGGAATACTACTATCTACTCCTTTCTTTGTTCCTTTATTCTTTCTTTGGAAAGCCTGGATATATCATACTATTATACATTTACACATGAGATCAGAATCTGGGTGCTAATCAGGATACAGCCATGGAGGAATTACACTGGTATAAATGAGATCAGATTTGGGTCCAGTTACTCTGGGTTGACACTTTACTAAATGGGGACCAAATCTGGCCTCCTATGTAGTCTGAAACAGAAATACACCACAATAATTTTATTAATTTATTATCAGCTTTGTAAGAGATTTTGGGAATAGGGCTTTTTCCTGAACATCAAGGACTCATAAGAAATAGAAAGGCACTTGTAATGGTCAGAAATACTGATAGGAAATCTATCTAAAAGTTTTCTATATCAATCATCACTGTGGTATTGAATTTTTGGGGGTCTCTTTTAACAGGTAAATTAAATCTTCATGGTGAGGGCCTAGAAGACTTCACAGAATGTCCTCTCCTTCTCTCTCATCCCTCTTTACAAGAGACTTCTTGAGGAATACATTTAATTTTGTTTTTAAACCCACCATTCTATTATGGTGAAAATGCTTTGTAAAAGAGAAGGAACTTCCAGGTTATTTTGAAGGTGGTCAGATTCTGGCCTAGTCTGTTGGTCTCTGGATGTTCCTCTGAATGCCTTGTCCAGGAATATTTTCCCCCATGGGCTTTGCAAGCTGTATTTATTAGTGCTGGTAGAAAATTTTTCAACAAAACTAAGCAAATATGTAAAAATGTTCATGTTAAGTATCTGCTTTCCTAGGGAAACAATTGCTTTCTTTTTGTTAGGAAGCAACATTTTGGTAGGTTGGATGTTTTTTTTTTTTTTTGTGGTAAGTAAAATATTGAACTCTTTGTTTTGGCTTTGAGCTGAAAAGTTTGTGGTTATTTGGTTTAACCATCCCCCCCCAGTATTTTCTGACCTTGCTGGGTCATGGTTGGAGCCATGGGCATTGATTTTGCTTGGTCCTGATTCATTGGTAGCTTAGGTGAAGAGGACTCAGACCTTGAACTGATACTGGAAGTGGGCTGAGAGCCAATGGAGGAATTAGAGCATATGGATGACATGTTCATGGCTTGTCCCATTGAGAAAGCAAACAACTTCACGCTGCACCAGCTGGAGCCTTTGCATTGCATTTAGCTCCAGTCCTAGGTGCAGTGAATCGCAATAAAATAGCGTGGTGGTGACAAATGAGTAGATTGCTGTGGGCAAATCTTCATCCACGAGGAAAGGGCAAAATTTCATTAGCTGCAGATGAAACCATCTTTGCCAGAAGGGTTAAGGTCTCTTTTACCTGTAAAGGGTTAACAAGCTCAGTAACCTGATGAACACCTGACCAGAGGACCAATCAAGGGACAAGATAATTTCAAATCTCTGTGGATGGAAGGCTTTGTCTGTGTCCTTTGTTTGGATTGCCGTTCTCTCTTTGGATCTAAGAGAGGCCAGACATATTCTTCAAGTTCTCCAAGGTTTCCTGAAGTATTTTCTTCTATTCAGTATAGTGAGTATTAGAAGGCGGTTTAGTCTTATAATTGATTTCTACATTTGCAATTGTGTGTTTGCTGAAGAAATATCTTTATTTCTGTTTGCTGTTACTTTGATTATTCTGAGGAAGGAGGAGGTGGGGAAAAGCCTCTCCAGGCTTCTAAGTTAGACCCTGTATTTTTTCATCCTGGTAATACAGAGATAGTGTACTTTTTCTTTCTTTTAATAAAATCTTTTCTTTTTAGAACTTGATTGATTTCTTCCCTTGTTTGGATTTTCAGGGGAAGGGGAGGGGGGAAAAGTGAATCCCTCTTTGTTTGGTTCAAGGAATTTGAATCCAGGTATCTCTCCCCAGGACTAGGGGAAGGGAGGGGGAAGAAGGTGGGGGAAATAGGTTATTTCCCTTTGTGTTGAGATTCAAGGAGATTGGATCTGTGTTCCCCAGGGAAAGTTTGGGGGAACAGGGAGTGAGCTAGACACTGAAATTTCTAGCTGGTGGCAGCGTACCAGATCTAAACTAGGATTTAGTTTAGAGGACTCCATGCAGGTCCCCATCTTGTGAATGCTAAAGTTCAAAGTGGGGAATAAACCTATGACAGTGGTGGTGACAAATGAGTAGATCGCTGTGGGCAAATCTTCATCCACGAGGAAAGGGCAAAATTTCATTAGCTGCAGATGAAACCATCTTTGCCAGTAATGCTACCTGATCATTATGAGGTTAATGATGAAGTGCATAGGACCCTGAGTCTTTGCACCAATCTGCAGAATGTGGAGGCCTCCTATTTGTACTTTCACTAGTCCAGAAAGTGAAGATCTCTTTTACAGGAGATTATTTCAATATTTTTAAGGGCTTCTTGAGTTGCAATGGCTGTGATGGGGCAAACCCCATCAGGGTGAAGTGTTTCATAAAGCATGGGCTAATTTTTAGAGTTTCTGCCTCTGCAAGTTTCTTTGTACAGTACACCTTTGCTATAATGAACCTGTTGGGATCCAAGCCATTTTTCTTTTATTGCCAGAGGTTTGTTATAGCAAAAGGGCAATCAAAATGGACCATAAACTGCTGAAGTAAGTTAATGAGGTGGCTTTGGATAAAGGTGTTAACTTAATTAATAATTATTAATATTAACTAAGGCTACAAGTTGATCACAGAGGGTGATTTTAGGTGACCTCTGCACTGTCAGCCCCCACAGTGGCAGGCTTCCAGCTTCAGTGGATAAAATGTGTGCACACATGTGCAACATCCTTTCCCCCCCCCCTTTTTAACTGTTGTTGGGATCCAGGGACTGGGTTGTGGGAGGAAAACAAGTTCTCACTCTCTGGGGTTAAAGCAACAAGCCAGAGGCAGTTTATTTCAAGCAACTGCAGTTAGTTGGGAGAGTACACACGGGCAGAGTTTCCCCTCCCGAGGTAGGTCTCTGCTAGATAAGCAATCAAAGCAAGCATTTATACCAGGCCTGCACAATTCGTAAACGGCGAGGGCCATATTACTCCAAAGAAAACAGCTGAGGGCTGAAACCTCCCGGCCCCACCAAACCCCTCCCCAATGCAACCCAGCCCCCCCAAAACACATCCTCTGCCCCAGCGCTGCCTGCCCCGTGGAAACAAACCCTCCTTCCCCAGCGCCGCCCTGCCAAAACAGCTGTGGGCCGAAAAGAAAGGTGTGAGCGGGGAAGGGTGATACTTTATTAAGAATTTTTCAATTAAAGCAAACAATATTTTTTTTAATTATTTTAATTTTTTTTATGAATCATCCCCCCATGAAATAAGTGGAGGGGAAAAGGGGAACAGTTTGAAGGGATTTTCTGGGGCTATGAACTAAGGGGAGGGGAAAGGGGGGCAGTGTGAATGGATTGGATGTGACTGTCCAACACACAAATGCAGGGGCCGCAGGGAGCCCGGTGGGGGGGGGGGGGCGGCAGTGTGATAGGGGCCCGGGCGGGGGAAGGTCCTGGACCAGGGAAGGGGCAGCAGTCCGGGCAGGGCAGGTGCAACACAGACACAGACACACAGACACAGACGTCTCCCCTGGGGATTTCCTGACTGCTCACAGACAGTTCAACCCCCCCACCCCCATCACTATGGAGGCCGCCCTGGGACTAACCAGTGCAGTAGTCGCCCTGCCCCCAACTGAAGCCAGGTCTCCTCCCCCCGCCCCCCGAGCTGCGGCTCCAACCCAGATCAGGTACCCCTCCCCTCGCTCGGCACTTACCAGCTCTGCCTCGTGCCCAGCGCTTCCCGCCTCAGCGGGCCCCGGAAGTGACGCACCTGCTGTATGCCAGGCGGGGGGAGCGGGAGATGGAGACACGTGTGGTTCTGGCCATTAGGGCATTTGGAGCGCAGCACGTGGGGCTGTGAGGCACTTTTTCACCGCCCCCCGGCAGGGGGTGAACCCAGCAGCCCCACCCTGCTGCTTGCCCGCAGGCTGCACTATGAGCCCATGCGGGCTGGGGGCCGCATGTTGTGCAGGCCTGATTTATACCTTTTGTGACATACAGTAATGATCAACAACTGCATTTTGTTTATACATATTCCTTTCTGATATCTTACTTTTTGCAGCAATTTCTGCTAGAGTCTGCATACTATTCTTATCTAACACAAGGTCAAAACCCAGCATCTCTTACAGTTCGTTTCCACTTGCCCAGGCCTGGCTTGGAAGTCTTGCATTATTAGCTGTTAGAGTTAGCCTGACTCTTGCTCTTCCTGAAAGACTAAGATGTCTGCTCTTTTTCCAACTTCCGCAGGGTTCATTATAGGCAAAAGTTTGTAATAATGAAGTGTGTTCTTGTGACAGTGTATTGTATCTAGTTGAACTTTCCTAAGTTCCAATTTACACTGACTGAGGATCTGGACCTTCATGTTTCTTTTTTCTCCAGGAACCCAGCACAGTTAAATTGCAGTGATGGGAGTGAAGAAGAAAAGAGAGCTGCGCCTCTCCAAAAATCGACAGAAAGTCCCTTTAATATACATATAATATAGTAACGAAGGCTTTTACACTCATTTTGTGTTCAATGTCAAATGGTAAAATTGCTGCCCTAATACTGTGCAAGCCACGGGTATAATTTTCCAAGCAAATGATTCTCCATTTTCCTATTCAGTGCTTTTTCCTTTAAGATTCTTGTGTTGTGTGTGCTAGTTTGGAGAAGTAATCAGATGCAAGTAGGCTACCCTTATGTGAAGTGGATTTAAGTAGGGCAACTTCTGAAACTTGGCTTTCAACACAATCTCAGAAAAAAGAAAGGATCCTTAAATTTCATGCAAAGTAATCCTGATGGTTTGTGTTATATTATACATGATATACTACTAAGTTTAACCACAATTCTAAAGAAGAGGCATGTTTTCAAGTGTTTTTTTCATAATCTGATTTTAAATTAATAAACTTCAAAAGACTCCATGGTTTGATTATTTTCTGTTCAGCACTAGTTGTTTGTCTGAACCTCTTGGCTTTGTAGATTTGTACATGCATATACATAGGGAGTGGGGGAACTACTTCAACTTTCTGAATCTCAGAAATAACTTGTTTAAAGTTTTGGACGAAAATTTGAGTCTTATTTCATGTAAATGAGTTCAGCCAAATGTAATTTAAAATATCTCCTGTTTATTTTCCTCTGCAGAGGAAAATCAAAGATCAACAACAAAATATAATACAAGGCGGACACTGTCCTGTTTTAGGCATAGTAAAACCAAGGTATGAGCATACAAATTACTGAATGGGAACATGAAGGAGAAAAACTGTGCCCTGCTTCTTCCCTCCCGCCTCGCAGCACAGAATAGTTGGACCAAAATACCTGGATCCAAACTCTTCTGAAGTTAGAATGACTTTTACAGCTGATATTTATAATAAACTGAACTCAGACCCTTGAAGTGTAGGCCCAGATCTAGATCTGAACGTTGCAGCTCAGACCTATTTCATATGCAGATGTTGTCCTTTAGAATCCTCCAGCAGTTATCCCGCCATCCCCCTTATGCTTGATATCCAGAGAGAAGGTAGTGTATCTCTGATGGTGAGATTCTCGGGGTATATCTACATTGTAATTAAAAACCCACAGCTGGTCCCTGTCAGCTGACTTGGGCTAAGGAGCTGTTTAATTGCTGTGCAGATGTTTGGGTTCTGGCTGGAGCCTGAGATCTGGGACCCTCCCTTTGTGGGGTCTCAGAGTGTGGGGTCTAGACAGAGCCTGAACATCTACATTGCAATTAAAGAGCTCTAGAGCCCATGTCAGCTGATATGGGTCAGCTATGGGGTTTTAATTGCAGTGTAGACATCAGTACTAGAAATGACCCATCTGTTTTTTTGTAATGAGTGGTGGTGTTTGTTTTTTCCTCCACAGAGGGTATTAGAAGGGATATTAAGGTTATATCTACACTTGGAGCTAGGGGTGTAAATTCCCAGCACTCATAGACATGCTCATGCTATCTGTTATGGAACTAGCATGCTAAAAATAATAGTGTAGACACAGTGACATGGGCAGCAGTTCTTGGTGGCACAGGCTAGCTGCCCTAAAAACCTACTCATGGGGTCCAGTCAGTTTGTACTTGGGGTGCCTAGCCTGTGCCACCACTACAAATGACTGTAGCTACACTGCCATTTTTAGTGTGCTAGCTCAATGAGAGCGAGTGAGTGTGTGTGTATGTAGCTTTTCCTATGCTGCCAAGTCGGTGACCTGAAAGCAGGCTATTTTTTCTACATATGAAAGTAATTCCATCTCTTTACTTGTCTTATCCCTCCCTCAAGCCAAAACTTCCACCGGAGCTGTTTGGGTGTGGTGCATGCTCACTAACTCCACTGGAGTTGTACTTTCGCACAGCTCAGCAATCTACCACTGCCATTTCACAATATGCCCTTCAGAGCCAGCACTGTAACACTATAGGGAACAACATCCATAATGAAAGTTTATCCATTTTATCCCATGGAAACATTGGTAGAGAGCAGCTGGATTTTTAACCCAGAAGGAAAGCAGAAAAAGTATTGTAAGCTTTCATTTAGCTGAGACACTTGTTAATTCTCCAACAAAGTCTGAAGTAATATTTGTCAGAGCCTGGCCCAATCTACCCTCTGGATAGGCCCCTGTCTGCGAGTGGACTTCATCTCTGGATCATGTGCTTCTAAGTTCTACTGGGTCTGGGTGGTGACTAGACATTACTGGTTCTAGCTCTGAGTCTCTCAAGCATACTCCTAGATGTGGACCCTGTCTGATGCCCCTTTCTTGGGCAGCGGGACTTCCAGTCTAGGCTCCTTAGACTTCAAAACCAGTGCCCCAGCCCCTCCAAGGCCCCAGTTGCTTATGCAGACACCATCACCCTCACTGCGGGCTCTTTGAGCTTCTCAGTTAACACCTTCAGGGACAATATGGAAGGCAAACAATAAACAAAGGCTTAGCAAAGGTATTTTGTTAACTATAGACACTCTGTGTTTAAAGCACTCTCGAGAGCTACAGTTATTAGGAAAATAACAAACAGTCTTTTCCTCAATGCCTCAAATCTGATTTCACCCCTCCTAGGAGTCCTGCATTTGGTCAGTATCCTTAGGCTAGGCAGCCTTCTGTAGCCTGGTCTTTTTGCCTGTGTTAATGGTCTGGCTCCTTGCTTAGAAAACCTCTCTTTTAAAAACAGTATTTGGCCTCTTTGTGCCCATGTGCTTCAGCTGGAGGAGTTTCAGGTTCTAGTCTCCCTATCTGAATCTGTTTCTGTGTAAAGAGTTATTCAAAGTCAGTGAATAGCTGCTGTGTAAGGAGAGATTAAAGAGGCTGGGACTTTTCAGCTTGGAAAAGAGATGACTAAAAGGTGATTTTTATAGACCTCTATCATGTTGTGATTGGTGTGGAGAAAGTGAATACCGCTTCACATAATACAAGAACAAGGGATCACACAATGAAATTAATAGGCAGCAGGCTTAAAACAAACAAAATGAAGTACTTCTTCACACAACACACAGTGTGTGGAACTCGTTGCCAGGGAATGTTATGAAGGGCAAAACTATAACGTGGTCCAAGAAAGAATTAGATCGGTTTATAGAGGATAGGTCAATCAATGGCTATTAGTCAAGATGGTCAGGGATGCAACTCCATGCTCTGGGTATCTCTCGCCTCTGATTGCCATAAGCTGAGAGTGGATGACAGGGGATGGCATACTGGATGATTTTCTGTTCATTCCCTCTGAAGCACCTGACACTGGTCACTGTCAGAAGACAGGATACTGGGCTAGATGGACCATTGGTCTGACCCAAGATGGCCGTCCATATGATCTTATAGCCCTCCCCATAGAAAACTCATTTTCCAGAACGGGAGTCATTCAACATTGATGGCTCTGTCAGCTTCTCAGACATAGTGTTTCTAGTAGGTGGCAAGCCCCTGCTACAAAATGGATGCTCTAAAGAATCCACAAAGGAGGTTGCAATACAGCACAAAGGACACACTCCAAAATGAAGGTTACAGTACAAAGTAGAGCCCCTGAAACAAAATGAGCTTCATCAAACATGGAGTTCACAGTTTGACATAGATGGATCCCCATGCTGTCTCAATACCCTTTCCCCTATCGTTGAGGTACATTTATCTGAAATATTAATGTTCAAAGAGCTGAAATCATTGAGTTCTTTTTATTTCAGCAAGTCTCTAAACATTAGTTTTATTAATCTAACTCTCAGCAATCATATTACTCTGTTTGAAATGTACCCAACTGAGAATGTGCCATACAAGAACTGTTTAGGAAGCAGTACAGGCAATTGCATTTATGGGAGGTTGCAAACTGGCCGATGTGACAAGACTAGTATTTAATTCTGAAGACATGTAAAGTTGATCCTAATGAGATGCACAAGCCATCTTTCATATGCCTCACTGACTATACATACTGCATGCAGTAGTGTTGTAGCCATGTTTGTCCCAGGATATTAGAGAGAGAAGGTGGGTAAGGTAATATCTCTTATTGGACCATCTTTTGATGGTGAAAGAGACAAGCTTTTGACATAACAGAGCTCTTCTTCTGTCTCTTTCTCGTCAACAGAAGTTGGTCCAATGAAGACATTTCCTCACCCACCTTGTTACAGCTGCAGGCATGAGTGAGCTTCAAAAGACAATAGAATACATGGCTCATGTTTAATCTTGTGAGATTTTTGACAACCATCTACTCAGCTAAACAAATGAAATGCAATATTTAAAAATATATTAAATGTCTTTCTATGCAGATTTTTTAGCAGAACATTGTCTTGCTAGAGTTGTCTTATATACTCCCCTTAAAATAAAATGACTTATGAGAAGCTAATGAGCCATGTAGGCTCCTAGCAGGACTTGCAACATTTTCTAGCACTAATGTGCCTCATGCTTATTAATGAGGAGAGACTGACCTATTTTTTTTAAACAGACCTGAATCTTGATCTAAAAGTAAAATTTTTGAATGTCCTGCTATTGTGATTGTCACTGATGTCTTTAATATTTTTAATAGTAACTAATTGTATCTGGCAAATATGGACTGATGGCTGGAGATTATTTCTCTGAAATAATAGATTTTTAGAAAGTAATACTCTCTGTTAAAATCCTAGAGACAACAAAAACACCTTAATACACAGTAGCTAAAATTGAAAATGAGATTTCTAAGTGAATACATGAGCTTTCATTCTAAGAAAAACTTGATACACAGATGCTTGCAGATCATTCTAATAAGAATATGGAATAGACTGCATTTTTGCATCACCCCATCCAAAATCCAACTCTAAACCTAAAGAGCCAGATAGCCTTTCAGTTCATCCCTTATGTTTCATAAATTTTTTAGTCAGATGGAAGCAACTTACTGTAATGAATTTGTTATGCAAGGTTAAAATGTCTGTTTCTTCCTGTAGTCTAAGAAAGAGAAAGTGAAGTAACATCTTAATAGTGCATTAGCTTTAAAACACATTAGCCATTTAAACACAATCAATGCTGATGAAGCACTAATCTACAGAAAGGAAGATGTCGACACTTCTTTTAGAAAACCACATTTTAAGCAATTGACAGTTATAAATAAATATAACATCCTTCTGTATAGAAGGGGAGGAAGAGGTGTCAGGCTGATGCTGTTTTTCAAAAGTACGTGTAGTACCAGTGACAGACTATCTGAGAATGAAGTGTGATTCTTTGGGTAATGATAAGGAATGAAAGGTAAAGAAACAGTAAGCATCTGCTTCAAACCATCAGGATTGGAGACGCATGAGATAAAAAACATAATTGGACCAAGCCTTGAGCTCAAGTGCAGTGAACAGTGACAGGCCCAGGGAGCCAGTTCTGGCTTTCTTGTCCTTCACTCCTATCCCTAGCAGAAGTTAGGCAAGCAGCAAGAGGCTTACTCCATCTTCCCCTATTGGCATAAGCTTAAGGTTTTACAGGCTGTCATAGAGCCAGAGTCTCAGCCTGGGTGTGGTTTAGAGCAGCCCTAGGTGACCATAGCCAGCTGGCACAGTTCAGAGCAGCATTCATGTTGCTCTAAACTGCAGCGTGGCTGAGAATCAGTGATCTGCAACTGGCCTCATGACAGCATCTTACTCTGTGCTGCATCTAGCTCATATTTGGAGCAACAGAGAGTAAGTGGCCCAGTATCAAGAACGGAAAAGAGCAACCAAAAAAGGACATTTATAAATGTGTCCAAGCAGGATCCATTCCTTCTCTTCTCCTATGGGAGCAACAGAGCAAATGCAGACTCTGCAAGAGTACAGGTGTAGAAGGGGAAATTCATTAGGTATCCTTTCCATTCTCACTCTCCCATTACTCTTTTGGTCTTCAACCTACTAACTCTGTGTGTGTGTGTGTGTGTATATATACACACATACAAAAAGAACCACATGTGTTTGTATATATTTTAATTTCTTTCTTTACTCTTCAGGATTCTTTCTCTTACTGTAGCTGCCCCTGCCAAAGCTTCAGTTGCTCCTTCATGGTGAATCTGGTCCCAGCAGTAAAATCAGTATGAGCTACACCATAATTGTGATCAGCATCACTCATTGACTTTTTTGGCTTAAATAGGTGGACTTTTAAAAATGAATACAGGTTTCTGGTGTTCTTTCACAGTTATACTGTATCACAGTGTTTACACTTTGCCTGCCAAATGTTAGTCTCCAAATATCAAAGATGAAAGGGAAACTAAAATACTTCCCATAAGAACTGTTATTTACTCTTTTGTTGCTAAAGTGGAATGTTGTAGTCAGTGTGACAGATGTGATGCTTGGACACATGGAATAGTTTAAGCCTATTATATCAACTTTTTAGGTGTTTTATTTATCTTTATGGGCTGGCTAGTGGTTGTATTACTGACTAAGGTCACTAAGGGCTAATTAATGCAAATCACTAGTGCAGGTAACAAGTCTGTGGAAGGTTCACTCCCTGGGGGAAATAGCATATATGGGTTTCACTTAGTTTAGGAGGCCTGGAAAACAAAGAACAGTAAAGTATATAGTGATCACCTTGATCTGAGAAAAGGGTCACCCACACTTTCCAAGAAACAACAGATATGAACTTGTGACCAAGAGTGACAGACCCTGTGGAAAGGGTCTGATGTACTTTGAAATCTGCCAGGGTTTTCATGTGGAAAATGGTGACCCTTTGTAAGCTAGGCATGCATAGAAACATGTTTTTTTGTTTTTTTTTAAGATATATTTTCTCTGTAATGCTTTTGTTCTGAATAAGTAATACTTTGCTTTGTGAAGGCTTGTTGCTCACTGGTTGACCCTCTTATTGCCCTGAGAGCACAGGATGGAAGTTGCTGAACTAAAGTCAGACCCGAGATAGTCACAGTGAACTGCAGGAGTCTGCAGGGTGAATCCCACCCCCAATGTGATCTCTCCTTGAGAGAGCTCTCAGGCTTCTCACCATCACCTAAGTGGAGTACCCTAAAGGAGACTACAAAGGGGTCCAAGATACAGTTACCTTGGAAACCGTGACACTCAATAATTGCTTTATTTTGCTTCACAAACATTTACAAATCAAAGCTGGTTACAATAGCTCTATTCTTTTGCTATGTTCTGACTGATCTTATGACTTCCTCTCCATATCCAAGGAAGGCAGTGGGTTGAAGATGAAAAGCAAAATTCAAGAATTCTCTTGGGCAGTGTTTTTCACAAAATCAAGCCTCCTTCAGGAAAATGAAACCAATCATGCCCCTTTCCCAACCCTGCCATGTGTTAAAGGCCTATACATCTTCATTTATAAAATCTGCATGCTTTCTTGCCTCAGCTAACCCTTCATGCCAAACACTGATGTAGCTCTTAGTAACATGATTCATCCTCTCCTTTCATACCTGCTTTGAGGAGTATTGAAATAATTAACAATGTTGACCTTGTTGGCACCTGAGTTAGCAACTAAAGGGTACATTTACATTTGAGCAGGGAGGTGTGATTCCCAGCTTCTGTAGGCATACCCACAATAGCTTTGCTTGCATTCATATGTAGGTCTGGGGAGGTACATACTAGAAATAGCAGGGGTCTGGGTTGGTATGTTCTGGGTTGGTATGTACTTGCTAAGCTAGCCTGAGACACCACCCATGCTACCCCAGCTACAATACTATTTTCAGTGCACAAGCTTGAACAAAGCTAGCATGCATTTATCTACACAAACTGGGAACCACACCTCCCAGTTCAAATGTAGACAGACCTTTATTCACACCTCAAAGCCATTGTTCCAAACTCTCTGCAAACTCAGGTAGAGATTTCTGTATCAGTTACACTTGCTTCACATTTCAAATATTCTCCTCCTTCCAGCCTCCAGTCATATCAGCTAGAGACATGCTTTTTTAAATAACAAAAACTGAGATTCCAGAGAGAACTGTGGGTCTACCAGTGCCTTCCTGAGCTCTCACCCTCACTGTACCCAATTGCCTATTCTAGGGAGTCAAGGAGAATTCATTTCAGCATATCCAGGATGGCTGAGTTCTGTGATATTTGGAGTTTTCCTCAAAGCTCCAGCTCCTGGAGTCATGGGATGGCATGACAAATCCCAGCTTTCATTAAAAAACAAAAGTCCATTTTTAGCCCCTATGGTTGCAAAGAGAAACTGGAAAACATGACCTAAAGATACTCTTAACTCTGCATAAACCTAAGGCAAATAAACCCCCAAAATTACTCCCCCCCCCCGACTCTGCCATTCGAGTTAACTATAGCTGGGGTTGGGGAGAGGAAAAAATTCTAGAAAAAAGAAGTGGTTTCTGAATTCAGCCATGCTGAAACAAGAATCCAGCCATTTTCTTGATCTAATGAATCTGTAAGAAATTTCCATGGGTGAATATCTACTTGTTGGCAAGAATTCTTCTTAAGTGCATACACCTTAAGTGTGGTTGGTTCTCATAGAAACAGAAGTTTACATTTGTGCCTAGCATGTTTAAATACAGACCTTGAAAAGCTCAGACAAAATTGTGCCCTATAATAATTGAAGCAGGCTTCCCCCTTGTGGGAAGCAGCAGACATATTCTCTTAAACAGTGTCCTCATTTATGAGAGGCTACCCGTAGATTAAACTCTTTCAGTTATAGAACTTGAAACTGAGGACGTGTCAATTTGGAGAAAGAAGGAAATGAACTAAATGTATATCCCAAGATTGCAGGATGCTCTGTGGCAGTTACATCACTCTGATGTGCACTGTAATGTTTTGATATTATATTATAGTCAGATGTGGTTAAATGTGGTGCTAATTTGATTCAGATGTTCAAAGCCCATGTAATAGTCAGACCTGGCTTTAACTAGATACCAATTTGTAATTCACTTAGATTTTTTTTTTTAAAAAGGCATGTAGTGAGTAGACATCAAAGTGCATAATGTGGTGCAGAGATAGCGTTTTCAGAAAATGATCATATCCAGGTCATAGAAAGTCAACATTGAGGTCATTACAAGTGAGAGGCAAGAACTAGGGTAAGTTTATAGCACAGTGTAGAGGGGATTCTGCAGACCGTTCCCATTAAAGTTAATGAGACTTACACATCTGAATCCCCTTGTACCCACTTTTTAGGGTGACCAGATAGCAAGTGTGAAAAATCGGGACAGAGGATGGGGGGTAATAGGTGCCTATATAAGACAGCCCCAAATCTTGGGACTGTCCCTATAAAATCAGGACATCTGGTCACCCTACCACAGTTAGTGAGGTGTGTTTTTTATAACCAGTGTATGGTGCAAACACCAACAAATTGTTAAATGCCATGTTATCATATTCTGTGTAGAGAAATGGGAGAACTAAAATAAAAGCTGTGTTTCCATTCACAGAAAATGACACATTACAAAACTGGGCTAGGAATTGTATGTATTTGCTCACCTTCACTTTGTGGCATAGACAGGGGCAAAATGTACCATGAAAGGCTAAGGATAATTTTTTTCAAAAGCTCCAACGACTTAGGAGCCAAAATCTCATTGCTTTTGAACATGGATCATATGCTCCTGAGCCACAAGTGCTTTTGAAAATTTTACCCTGAAACAACTGCTAATATATTGCACATGAAAATGTTTTGTTTTGCTCTGATTTTATTTTATTTTTTGGAAAAACACCACACTAACAGTGTCCCTCCACCCTTTCTTCACCAGCCCTTCTCAGTTTTCCCTGTTTAGTTTCACAAGAACATCTGTCATCCTAAATAGTTTTTAAAAACCAGTTGGATAGTTGCCTCAGTTTGCTTGTTTTCATTTTTCATGACCTGAAAAGCATCTTGCACATTATAAATGCTAATATAGAGCACTCCACTAAATAGCAAGGCTGTTAGTCAATCTTGATGGTATGTTGGAGTTCAAGTTCTCATAGCTCATAATATCAACAGTCTCTCAGTTAAACTGCTGCCCTATGTGGAAGATTCATCAATTAGTAATCAGTTGGCCCATATAATTCCTTATTTTTCAGGTTAAAGATGTGGTCGGTCATCTTGCTTAATAAAAAAAAATACTGTTCAGTATGGGAAGTTTAGGATATAAAAGGTGATTGAACGTTACATTGCCTAGGGTATGTAACATGGTAATTGTGTCGATGGATGACTTTTAGGACCCAATATACTTACAAAATAAGTACTTTTGTAACTTTGTATTCACATTTCATTCAGTTTGCACAGTAGTCTGTCTAGACTATTGAAGGCTTAACTAAAGTCCTCCTGACAGTTTTTTAAAATATATTGATTAAAATGAAGACAGGATCAGCAGTGGTGGCTCCAGCACCAGCACTCAAGCACGTATCTGGGGCAGCAAGCTGCGGGGGGGCACCCTGCCGGTCGCTGGGAGGGCGGCAGTCAGCCTGCCTGCTGTGCTTGGGGCGGCCAAAAAGCTAGAGCCGCCCCTGAGGATCAGACACGCAATGTACATATTGGATGGATGAAAGCAAACTGTCCTGTAGGGCAACAAACCTATTTATTGTATAACATAATGTAACACTTGTGAAGGAAGAGTTATATTGCTTGTAATGGGATTGGGAAAAGCAGAATGTTGTCAGAATATTATAAGTATATTAAAGGCTAAATCATGGCATTCAGCCCTTGCTCATATAGAGGGGATTTGTGGAATAGGACACCCTATGATCTTCCGGCATGATTCCTTACTGAGTAGCCTGGTGAGCAATGGGACTGCACAGTTGGTACAGCCTGCTCCCAGTGGTAAGAACTACCCATTCTTCCTGTCCCCTCTTGGATTTCACTGCTCCCTTAAGCAAAGGGCACTGCAATTGTGACAGGCTCTTATGAAGGTTGCCCAAGGGAAAGGCTCTCTGGGCTAGTTTCACAAGTGTGCCTTAGGTTCCCAAGTCCAACATTTAGGTGCTACTGGTATGCACCAATCACCTCTCAGCTGCCATTTAGCCCTGTGGATGCCCAAAGTCCCTAGGCTCCTATGTTTCTGCCGCTAATGTCCCCTGCATTTCTACTAGTGGGCATGCACAAAGCCACCTAAGTCATGACACTGCCAAGGAGCATGGCGCTTAAATCCTGCCTCAGCCCCAGCAGGATGCAGAAAGTAGGCATTCCCCAGCCTATCTTATTTGTGGGGCCTGATCCAGAAAGTATGCTTGAAGCACCCCTAAACCTGCACAAGACAGAGCCAGGAGAAATAGGTGACAATATTCCCAATAGCTTAATGGTTAGCATAGTTGCCCAGGAGGTAAAAGACCCAAGTTCAAATCTTCATGGTTGATTTGGAGTATGGATTTGAACCCTACTCTCTTGGGTGAGTACTGTAAGTGCTAGTCTCTCTGGTTCAATGATTTAAGTATTTTGTACAAAACTGAATAGCTTCAACAGGAGATATTGAAAGACCCAACACACAATGCCCTCCTCTAGTCCAGCGGTTAGGGGACTTCACCTGGGAAACTTGGGTTTAATGTTCCTGCTCTGAATCACACGTGAACTTGCATTCCCCATATACTGGGTGAGTGTTCTAGCCACTGGGCTATTAATTAGTGGGGCAGCAGCCCCCAATCTTTTAACTTGAGAAAGTGTGAGCCTGGCTTAGGTACCCAACTCCAGAAGAGGGTTCACAGCTGTGAATCCCAAGTGGAGATAGGCATCTCCCTACAACCTAGAGTTAGGCACCTAACTGGCTCAGCAGGATGGGGGTTAGGCCACTCTGCTCCCATAGTCATTTCATATTGGCTAACTTAGCAAGGAGCTGTCTCTGTGTTAGGTGCTTAACTCCTCCATGCATTGTATAGGGAGCCTGAGTGCCTACCCTGGGCTTGTGAATTCTACTAGGCAGCTTAAGTCCTTCTTGGGAATCTAGGCCTTTGTTTGTAGCTTCCACCACTCATGGGTAACAGCTTTTCACAATCTGGCACTAAATGCATGTGGCTCATAATGCTGGAATTTTCTTCCATACAGTTTTCACTAGAGTACTCAATTGACAATAGCATCCTGCAGGTGAAAACTCAAGGCCTTTTAGTTTTGGTGTCTCTTCCCCTCCTGATGTTGTTGTTTGTTGTATTGCTTATTTGTGTTCATACATTTGATTTGGCTCTTGGAATTATTTGGATAAATCAAACTTTTTGTGATAAACTGTGTTTAATTTTCCAATGCCATGGGCCAGATTGTTTAGAAAAGTGTGTGAACATACAGTTAGTGTTATCATATGTGTAGTCATGTAATTGCACACACAAATGGTCTATCTAGCCTGGCATTTGTTTGTATAGTTATCACATAGTGTGGAAAACTTGACCCTGTTTTATAGCAATCTGGCCATATATGTGAAGGTGCTTGGTGTCCTTAGTGAAAATAGGAAACTCCTATTATGCAGTATTATGGACAAAACAACTAGTGAAATTGGGGAGACGGGACTGGGTAGTAAGGAATTCAGAACTGGTGTCTAAAATGAATTAATCTTGTTATAAAACTGTAACCTGCTTATGGCAGTAATGGAAACATGAACACACAGTTTCAGTCGCCATCATGCCCTGAATTATGCCCTTTTTAGAAGCAACACTATGACCCGCTTTTTAATATAGAAATTAGATCATGACATGACAGCTGTTTTATGTTACTGAACAGATTAATTATTTTTCACCTCATCTAAACTTGTACTTTTCCAAGGAAAGAGATTGTTCAAAAGTCATCAGAATGGAAGTCAAAGAGCTAGGATTCCTTGGGTCTGTTCCTGGTTCTGCCACTGACTCTGTATGTACCTTGGGCAAGTCATTTAACCTCTGTGCTTATCCTTCAGTAAAAGAGGAAAAATGCTTCATTTTTTCACAGGATGTAATGAAGATTGATTGATTAATTCATGTTTAAAAATGAAGAGACAGGGTTGTTTAGAGAGGAGAAAAATAAAGATGATGACGATAGTAATTGTAATAAGTAGTGAATTGGATAGAGAAGACAGATTGAGCATTTTTATTCACCCTGGCTCATAATTCAAGAATAAAGGGGACACTAAATAAAATTGCAAGGTAGCACATTTAAAACTGATACTTTTTCACATGTTGTACAGTTATTTCCTTTTACCTTGGGACAGTGAGTTCCAGAGGATATCACTGAGTCCAAGTATTGAGCTTAAAAAAGAACTGAACATTTAATGATAAGGAAAACACTGTCAACTGTAGTATTAAGGTTTAAAAATAAATTACCAGTAAATCCACAAAAAACAAAATTTGGATGCAACTCTAAATGCTCTTCCAAAAACTCTCATGCATCATGATTTAAACTAATGGGAGGGGGTGGGGAGCATGGCAGGCACCAGGAAGAAAATTTGCTGTTTGGGTAGATTATTCTATAACTGCCTAGTGCTGAAATATTTTTTATTTATTTTTTCATCTTCTCTGAAGCATTTGCTACTGGCCATTGGTAGAGAGAGAAAATACTGTCACCTTTGCGTTTCCTGGAGCTTTTTCCTTGTTCAGCACTGTACAAGCAATTAGAGTGTAAATGTAGAGGCAGGAGGTATGTCTACACAGCGAGCCTCCCATTCAAGTCTGACAGACTTGGGCTAGCAGGACTTGTGCTAGTACTCTAAAAACAGCTGGGTAGACAGGGCTTTGAAGTTGCAGCTCAGGCTCTGAAGCCTAGGGAGGGAAGCAGGCTTACACTAGAATGGTTGGGTACCTCATTAATCTGAAATTGAAATACAAAATCTGTTTCTTTCTGGTATGTATTTTCTTTGATTTGTGACCTGAGATGAAATGAGTTTCTCAGGATAGGTATGCCCATTGCAATGAGCATCATCGCAAATGACATCTTTTTGTGGCAGCTTTAGCAGAAAAAAACCTAAGGTTAAATTGGCATCATAAGTGATTTGGCATGTAGATTGCATATATCATATAAAATGCCATGAGGGCAAGAAATACAATATGGGAAAGATCAATGGAGGGAGTACTTGGTGGAAGTATCTGAATATGCGGCAGTGGGACACTTGCCAAAAACTGTCATAATATCAGAAACCAGGAAATAATTAGGGGTGCTAAGAACAGATCAAAAACCCCAAGTGAAGTTATTTTGAGAAATGGCTTTGTATTTCTATAAACTGAATCGATTAAGGGCTTGTTTACATGGGGAACCCCTTTATCTTAATAACTATACCAGTATTACTGATATAAGACAAAACATCTGTCCTCCTTGATTAGATACCTGAAGCCTTAATACAGACATCTGTACTAAAACTTTTCACTTTCTTGTTTGAAAAAGAACAGAAAAAAGTATGTTAAATGATGTTCTGCTCCTTTTCCCTTTGACTTCAGAGGAACAAGATCACATATCGTATCATATCATATCACATGCCTTTTTATCAGTCACCCCACCAGTTGTGTTTTTTCCCTTAAGTAGCACACTCAGGGTCATTATGGCAGAGCCAAGAACTGAACCCAGATTTAAATCCTAGTGTGGTTCCTTCTGAACCAGAAGGCTAATTCACTGAACATGGTGCTTGTGTATCATGGGAAGATCCCATAGAGTAGAGTATTACTCTGGAGGCAAACAGCAGGCATAGAAAGTCCTGTGCTATCCACCCCACCTATGGTTTGAGCATAAGGGGACATGGCCTAAACTTTCCTATGCCCCAGCAATTCCCAGCTGCTGTTTCGGGGCTGAGTAGACTCCAGGATGCTAAAATCATGCCAGAGATCAACCTTGCACACAGCAGCCCCAGGATTGGGGAAGGGAGAGCAAAGGAAAGCTTTGCAGTGCACTATGCTTGCATCCCCCATCCTATTTACGGGTGCTCCTTTGTGATAGCCAAGGTTCTGGCCCCACAGTTCACAATGCTTTGGATGATTACTTTAGAATACGTCTTATTTTCTCTAATGGCAAACTAAATTGAGTGCTGCTATGTTATGTGATACCAACAATCATTTACCTGTATGTACTATAGTCTAGTCAGTGACTGAGTGTCTCTCTCTTTAGTAAAAGCTGCAAGTGTATATTTATTGCCTTTACAGGACAATACTGAATAATGAAAAATGTTGTTGTGTTTAAACTGAAAGGATACTTCTACTGTAATGATGCACTCAAGTGGGTAATCTAATTTATCAGTTGCTTACTGAAAATACCCTTGGGCTAACAAGGATACTTTCAAGTGAAGGAAAATGACAGTCTCTGGTCTGGCAACTTTTCTGTTTCTAGGGATCTGCATTTCTCTGAGTTATCTGTGGTTTGAGAGTCTACAGCTAACAATGATAAGGAAGCATTTTACTGTTTAGCTTTCTATAATGCTATAAATAGTGCTGACTAATCTTGGGAAACTGCCTAAAACAAAAATAGCTTGAGATGGAGTGACATGTGGGGGGTGGGGGGTCACACAAGTACGTAAAACCACTATAATTTATTCTTTTTTCCAGCCAGGAATAGCTAATACCAGTATCAGGCACCTCTATACTGATATAACTGCATCCATGCAAGGGGGTGGACTGTCCTACTTTAACTATACCCGTATCATAAAAATTGTAGCAATTTAATGTGTAGACAAGGCCAGATCTGTCTTTAGCATGGTTAGCCCAATGAAACCCTAATCCAGGTTGGAGCCTTGAGATACTACTACTACTACTACTACTACTACAAGAAGTATATTTGGCTGACTGCCTTAATTGATGTTAATTAAATTCCTAATCAGGGCCAAATTCCACTCAGCACCACCTCCCATTGGGGTCACTGGACAAGAAAAAACAGGATAACATTGTGAAACTGACTTCACATGGTTAAGGTGCTCACTACCTTCAGGAGGTGATCACCACCTTACAAATTTGGGCCTTTGTGTCTTGGGTTCCCATGGTGAGGAACTTCCCAGTGGAGCTGGGTAACACTTGTCATGAGAATACTTTTTTTTTTCCTATTTATTTATTTAGTTTTGCTGAGAAGTGCAGATTTGGATTGACTTCAATGAATCTTTTGGTTGGGGAGAGGAGGAAGGAAAAGAAACACTTTACTTTTCATTTCTTCAAGATGCTTTGTTTTGGAACTTCCTTTAATGTTAATTTTTTTTAAAATACAGTTCTGAATTGAACAAAAACATTTCATTTAACCCAAATGTGTGTGGTGTCTGTTCATTTGTTTGTTTAAATTTAAGATTTTTTTTTAAACCTACAGTTGCGTAAACCTGAAACTGAAGAAAAAAAAATTAGCTACTTGCACAGCTCTACACTCCAATGTCTCAGCAGAAACTAGCATGCTATTTTTTTGGTATGCAGAATACATTGCCTTGATTCACAAGACAGCCTGTGTCAGTGAGAAGGTGCTAATTGCTAAATGCTTTCTATCACTTTGTTTCTTTTCACTTAATCTGAGTTGATTTAAATCTAATCCCAATTATATTTTAGATGAATATAATCTAAAATATGGAAATTGGCTACTCTCAATCAAATAGGGTTTGTTTATAAATATTTTTCTAAAGATGGTTTATATATTCAAATATTATTTAGATTCTCTAGGGATTAAATGTATTTTTTTAAATGGATTATTCTGCTATATAATAAATATTAAAACCAGAACCTAGAAAAATCATGGAAAGGTTTGACTTCAGAAAGCTACCTACCTCCTAATTCTTGTACAGCCCCTATTTTAGGAGCCAGTCTTATAAATCTTTTGCCCTTTACGATCAATAAAATAGTCAGGGCTTTTCTCATAATGGTAGCACAAGTGATTATAATCTTCAAGCTCTTGGAAAGGCAACATACCTTTTGAAATGTATGTTTGTATCCATCAGAGCCTTCTTCTGAACCTGTTTGAATAAAATTGTTCTAAGAAAATTCTCAGACCAGCATAAATGAGGAGGAAAAGGCAGTTTGGTACCTTCAGGTTTATATTGGAAAACTCCACTGCAAGGGCAATTCTTTCTCACCCACCAGCTATTCTGTGTGGAGTTGTGTATGCTTTGAGCATGCTCATCTGATCAGGCCCTGCAGGTAAGATAGAGGAGATGCACCTCTCTTTGATCTGAGGATCAAGCAGGGGCTTAGATGTCAGAGAGGCATCTGAGGTAACTGCCTGATGTAGCTGTATGCATGCCTAGAAGCAGAAACTTAGGCACATAGAGAACATGTACAGTAAAAATTTAGGTGCCAAATGAGTTTAGCCTGTCTACAGGTTCAGGTAGCAACTGAATTGGGTTTTTGTGGAGCTCCATAGCACTTAAATCTGAGGTTCTAGGTGCCTAAGTTCCTTTGTGAATCTAGGCTGAAATCCAAAGAAACCAGCAAACTGAGCCACTTAAGTTAACCAGTTGAAAATGCAGAGGAGAGGGATGAGTCCTAAGCACCATCCCTCGAAAGGAATTATGCATGAGTCTTTGCTCAGGAGTCTCAGCTGTGAATCCTCTCCTGGAATTAGCTGTTTCCACTATCAGCCTTCCTTATATTTCTAGTTCAGTTGTTAGAGCATTCTCTTAGTACATAGGGGACTGTGGTATGCTGCCCACCCCATGCTTGGTGAAGGGTTAATGAAGGCTAAGAAGGGGGCCAATTAACACAACAAGCCAGAGGTGAGATGAATCAAGGGGCTAAGTGTTCCCAAGATTTAGTGAGGGAGTGCAGCTGGGGAAGAATAAGCCTGGTTGGGATTTACAAAGACATAAAATTGGAAGCTGAAAGGGGGCTATGGGAAAATTTTGCAGTCCCTTACTGGGAGAAGGGAGGTATATTTGGGCTTGCAAACACAGAGTGGGGAGGAAGGTAGGACAGGGATAGGTGTAAGGTCTCAGAGAAAACAGGTCTTGACTGCTGGCTAGGGGGTCCCTGAGCCAGAAACTGGAGTAGAGAGCAGGCCTAGGGTCTCCTGCTAGTCACTGAGGGAGTTGAACTATGTGGTAGTGAATGGGAATACTACCCAGGATTGCTGAAGGAAGACTTTAGTCCCTGGAAGGGGACAATCCAGATAGTGACATGACTGGAGGATAGAGTCATGAAGAGGCAAAAGCAGCTTGTGGAGCAAGAGAGGGGCTGCAAATGTGGCAAGAGAGGTAAAGAGATGGTGTGCAACTGCAGGAAGGTGTGTTGTCACTCTGGGGAATAGCTCATCAGGTCCAGGAGGAGGTGTTATACTTGTAGTAAGTGAAGTGTCCCATCACAAGGATCTGCATTCAGTTCCCGCCTCAGTATTCTGTAAAGAAGGGATTTGAAATTGGGTTTCCCTACCTAATAGGTGAGTGCTCTGACCACTAGGATATAAAATCAGCCTCTCTCTCTGCCATGATGTTCTGGAAGAGTGCCCTAGCCACTAGTTGAAGGGAGAGAGAGCTGTCACCTTTGCCCCTCACCCACCACTGCTGTTGTGAGGGATTTGGCATGCTGAGACCATACTTACTGGATCAAGCCCCACAGGCATGGTAGACCAGGGAATGCCTAGTTTGAGGATCCTGTTGGGGCTTCAATATAAAATAGGTGGCACTGTGCATGCTCACTAGCAGAAGCTTAAGCACTTATGGGACTTTAATAAAGGAATTTAGGCATTGTCATGGTTAGCTGGCAGATGAGCAGGGGTTTTGAGGATCTCAGTGGCACTTAAGTGCCTAAAGTTGCTATGAGATGCCTAAAACCTTTTGTGGATTAGCCCTATGGCCTAGAGAGTAGGGAGCTTTCCACAGAGAGCTGTAGGTGCACAGGGAAAAGAGTAGCTCGAAGCTGCTTGATAATTCCAGCTGGCAGAGGCTGCATGGCGGGAGAGAGCTTCTTGCCAGCATGTGTTGGTGAGCAAGGGAAAATAACCAAATAGCCTCATTTGCATTTCAGTTATGAGACTGCTTAGGGCATTTTGATTAGTTGTTGAGTTTTGTGTAATCAAATGCTATTACCCCGATGGATAACAAAGGTAAAGAGAACAGCACCAAATGTGCCTGGGGGAAGGGGTCACTGACCAAAACTGTAGTCTAGCATGGCTGGGTAGCAGAGCCTGGACAAAACTAAAAAGGAAAGGGGTTCCTATATTTTTGAAGGGAATGTGTCCCTGTCGGTGATTCTGTTCAGGGTCTAACAGCACCAGTCTTTTTCTAAAGACTTTGCAACAAGTGATGCAAAGGCAGCTTCTGCAAACAAGAGCTGGTGTTGCATGTGGCCTAGAGATGGGCCATGGCACTTCGGTAGCTTTGAGGCATATGGACAGTGCAGAGGTGGTTCTGAGGCAGCTTTTGCTGAAGCCACAGGGCAACAGCTTATTTCAGGAACTCCAGTCCCCCCACCCTCCCCGGGGCCAGCAATCAGAGCTATAATCACTTCCACTGTGCTAAGTAGAGGAGCGCCCAGAGCTGAACAGGCAGCTCTTCCCTCATGGGCTGGAGATAGACATGTCTGAAACCTGGACAACAAATGGGGGTGGGCAGAGTGGAGGAGGGAAGCAGCTATTGTAGGAATAGATTGCTTTGTTGTATGCTTAAATATGAGAATGCAGGACTCAGTTTAAGGCTGTTGCACAGAGCGGAGGTGCTGTTGGTTGGTTATTGGTTTTCCCAAATCTTATTTGTTTGTACAGCAGACTTAGTGGCTGTGATGGGGCAAGTATTGCCCGTGAAGGGTACTTAGGTTGGCAGACTTTCTGGGTAGGGGCTTGAGCCAGTGGTGTCTGTAAAGTTTCCTGAATGAACCCCTAGATAATTGAACCTGGCCCTTCTTGCTGCTGACAATACCTGGCAAAAAGGTCACAGCAACAGTGGGAATGAGTGTTCTCCACCAGGCCATTACAATGGGATTAGATAAAACTATCGTGTTAACACTGTCAGCAATGGAGTTCCCATCTGGGGCCTTGCTAGTGGGAGGGCACAGGTGGCAACACCAGTGGAGAAACTGGAGGAGAAAAGTGTAACAAATTTTTTTTTTTCCATATCCAAAACCAAATCTCCATTCAAAGCTGTCCTGCTATATTGCCCAATTCTCTTTTGCTTCTTGTATTGTATTTTATTCACTTGTGACTTTTTAGAGACTATGGACAATTTGGGTGGGGACTTGATTATCTTTTTCACAATTATGTGCAAGTGAATAATAGGGTGTTTAGCCTGTGCTGGATCGGTAGCAGTGATTCTCAAATGCTTACCTAGCATAGCACAAACCTTGGTTTGTTTTTGAAGTGGCTTTCCTATCCATTCATGGTCACATAACATCCCTGTAGGAACTTTCAGCAATTGCTTACTTCCCTCCTGATCCTTTCTTCTATATGATAGCTTATGTATATTTAGCTTCTCTTAATGCCTTTTAGCTTGGAAACAAGAAGAAAGTGTTTGTATAATGCCTAGTACAATGGGGTCCTAATTGATGACAAGGTCTCCTAAAAGCTACTGTAGTACAAATAATATTGTGACCAACCAGCTGTCCATGGTTCCCCAGCACGTGCTTTGGGAATCACTGCTTTAGAGAATATCCTTACTTGAAAGGAAATGCAAAGCTTCAGGGATACCCCTTTATGGGAAAATTTTCTCATAATATGGTTTGGACAAGAAGGGGGCATCTCTGTGCTAAATGATATTCCAGTCCTGCTCCCATTGACTTCAAAGGAGCAGGGGTAGGCCTTGCTTGTTATTGCTGCACAAGCTTTTGAAAAGTGTCTGATACAAGTGGTCTGTTACAGGCTCCCATGGAGGCTTGGTGCCTCTTTGGGGATTTTCAGACAAGCTTGTGAGTTGCACCAAATACCCCTTTTGAGTCATTTAAGTTTTACCTGATAATAACAAACAATGGATGCTGAGAACGGTTTCAACTTCCTGAAACTCTGAAAAGGATATTGCAAGACAGCTGTTAATATCTTAATAGCTGTTAATAATAACCCCTGGAGCAAATGAGTACAGAATTTTGGTGGTCATAAAGTCTGACAAACTCAGTTAATGACTCTTATTTTTTTTTATGTGGGTCAAAAAAGTGTGTGTTAAATGCAACTCCCTTGTACAAAGCAAGACAAAAATAACTTGTCTGTCTTTCCCCTAACCAAGATGCAGTGGTTCTTTCCTGGGGAAACTGCACAGGGCAGGAATGGCAAGGTCCGAACAGCTGGTATTTCAGGGAGTGTACATGCTGTGTAAAAACATTACAAATATTTAATGACAAAGGGCCAAATCCTGAATGGTGGTGCCCCTCCTGCTGAACTCAATGGGAGCCTCTGGGGTTTGGAAAGTGGCAGTCTTTTTGGGGGGGGGGTGTCAGGAGGGACTTGGCCTTAAATTTGGGCCTGATCTCATTAGTGCTTAGCACCTAGACCCTTGTGCACTAGACTGCTGCTGGTCAAGAGCTCAGGGAACTGATCAGGGTCACCTTTAAAAGAGAGTCCTGATTTGGGAGAGGTTGGAATTGTGCTGGTACAACAGTTCCTGGTGGTGCAGGGTGGGAGGAGAACCCTAAAGCTGCCCTACCTGATTGGGGTGGGTGGTTGAATAAGAGCTGCCTCTAAAATTTATGCACCCTAGGTAGTATGGTATTGGGCATCTAGGCCTTTAAGACCTGAGCTTCCCAGACAGACCCTATAGGTAGGGGATTGTGAGGCTCTTGTTGTTTTATGGACAGCCATGTGGAACTAGACAATAAGGTGGAGCTCTTGCAAGCACCATAAGTACTGAATGGTCACTGAACACCACTGGTGGCCCTTGCTAAATTTCTTCAAACTCACTGTTTGTTTAAATTTTTAAGTATTTTATAAAATAATCTGGTAAATTGCTCAGATAGCATAATTATGAGTAGAACTGGAGAAAGAGGGTGAGGTTTCAGGAAGAAACTGGTTTGGGGTGATATCAGGATTGCCAGCTTCTGGCCAGGCTGCAATGGGACAACATTGTCCTCTCAGCATGTAATACGCTCAATTAAGATCTTTTGTATAAATTTGCCTTCCGTATCTCCTATTGCTAATGAAGCAGTGATGAACCCAGTATAAATACCTAGATAGAACTCAGTGGAAATTGTGGGCACTTAACACTTTGCCAAACAAGGTCTCTATTACAAATTACACAGACAAAGGACCAAATCTTATCCAAAGACTTTACATTAAGAACTAATTACAGTCAAAATGTTGCCTAGCGAGTAATATCATTGGCATTTCTGTTCTTGAAATGTTTTGGCACATTACATTAAGACAAACAATGGCACTATTATTTAATATTTGATAATCTGCACCTACACTAAACTAGTGGTAGTCCAGAACTGTGAAATTACTGAAGAAATAACAGCAAATTAACATTTTCACCTCCAGTGAGTCTGGCTGAGTTCCAAAGTCAAGAGACTGCTAAACAGAGTTTTACATTTAAATTGCACTTCAGGGCAAGCTTTTTATGAAACCGCCTCGATAACAAGTGTTTACACTTAAATGTTTTTAACTGAATTGTACTTTTATTAGACTAAAATTTCCATCCCTTTCAAGTTACCCATCTCACACTAAATATTTTGCAGTAGCTAAACTCTGCCACACTTTCTAGGTATTTGCTCCTATATGCAAGTGAAGTTTCTAAAGGAGAAATATACTGAATTAGAGGCACTGGGTTCCTTCTAGTAGTTGCCAAGCACCCTCAGTTCCTGCTGAAGTTAGCAGAAGTTGAGGGTGCTCAGCCTTCTGCAACCCTGGGCTCTATGTCAATGTTTTAAAATAATTTCCCAGGTAAATTTTCATTGTGCTCGGATTTCCATTAATTTTAACAGAAAGTATGCTACTGGAAGCCTCATGCTGAAAATGTAGTACTCGAGTGCTAATGTTAGGAACCACTATATAATCTATTGTCTAATGATAGTTGATTAGTTCATAGATTCCAAAACTTAAAATAACTGTCTCTGTAATGGAGACTGATAGTGCTGACATTGTATCAGGAAAGCCATTCTTTTTTGTATTCTGAGTGATGTTTAAGTTGCTTAGAACAGACTGAGGGTATGTCTGCGCTTCAGGCTGGAGATGTAGCTCTGATCAGGCTAGCATGCTAAAAACAGTGTAGCCAGTGAACATGGGGCAGGACTCGCCACCCCAAGAACAGACTTGTGGTCTTAGATGGGTATGTATGGGTTAGCCCCCACTGCCACTTGTCACCACAGCGCTGCTCTTTTTCAGAGCTAGTACAGGGTATGTCTTCAGCTGGATTTACAGCTCCGGCTTGAAGTCTCCACATAGCGAAAATGGGCTGACTGTACTAGTCAGTCAATTATCCCTACTTATTCCAAAGAGTTAAACATCAGGGAGTTTCAGTCCGACACAACAGCAGTGAAAGTACTGAATGGATATGGGAGTCATTAGGGAAGCCAAAGGAGTTATAAAAATATTTACACTTTATGACTTGCAGATGAACTACACAAGAGGCACAGAAAATAGTTTGTTTTCGAAACCGACTGTCTGGATATGCATCTACTCAGGGGCGGCTCCAGGCCCCAGCACGCCAAGCGTGTGCTTGGGGCGGCATGCCGCGGGGGGCGCTCTGCCGGTCGCCGGGAGGCGGCTCCGGTGAACCTCCTGTAGGCGTGCCTGCGGAGGGTCCGCTGGTCCCGGGACCAGCGGACCCTCTGCAGGCACGCCTATGGGAGGTTCACCGGAGCCGCCTGCTGCCCTCCCGGCGACCGGCAGAGCGCCCCCCGTGGCATGCCGCTGTGCTTGGGGTGGCGAAATGTCTAGAGCCACCCTTGCATCTACTTCAAGTGGAGTGCACTCTACTGAGCAAATGTCTTCTGTAAATGAAGACCATAAACTTAAATGTCTTTATGTAAATATGACCTGAAACTAGTTAGCTAATGCATTTTTTGTTTTGTTTTTAAATAGTGACTGTTAAGGTGCATCTTACTTCAAAACTTCCCTTTGTACTACTATCACCAGACACTGGAGCCATACTGGTTCCAACCCTAACAAAAGCCCATCTGGCCCTAGCCCTGTCCTTACCCTGAGCAAGACTGTTACCCTGTGTAATACTAGCCCTTGAGCCAGGATTCTTACCCTTGGAAAGGGTAGGACTAGCCCAGCCTAAACTACCTGCCCCAGCCTTACCTGGGGACATAGACCATGTATAACACTTAACCTAAACTGAGGTGTTGAGCCAGCACCAGCCCTAACCCTAGCTCATTGCAGCCCTATCCCTACCTGGGGGAGAACCAATTCCAACTCTACACTGGAGAGTCCAAATGGCCTCCATCCCTAGTCCTGGTAACCCCACCCTTTCTAAACCTCACCTTAGCCTGGGAACAATGACCATCCTCAGCCCTAATCCAGGGACCTGTACAACTTGTAACATTAACTCTTTGTAACTCTAGCACCACTTGGGAAGCCCAACAGGTCTGAACCAAGGGAACTCTTCCTTTTGTAACCCTAACCCTATACTGGGGAGCCCTTTCCCTTATAACGTTAGCCCTAGACTAGGGAGCCCAACTGGTCTCATCCTTAACCATAGCCTGGAAGCCTTACCTGTTGCAGTGTTGGCACTAGCATGGAGAAGCTTTAACCACCCAAGCACTACCCTTTCTAACACTAACCCTAGCCTGAGGAAGCACTACTTGAATTTTTTTCCATATGATAACTATGCTTACACCTCTTGTCAACTGTCTGTAATTGACCATCTTGATTATCACTACAATTTTTTTTTCCTGCTAACAGGTCATCTTAATTAATTAGCCTCTTAGAGCTGGTATGGCATCTTCTCTGTGTGTGTGTGTGTGTGTGTGTGTGTGTGTACACACACACTTCTTATATGTTCCATTCTATGCATCTGATGAAGTGGGCTGTAGCCCACAAAAGCTTATGCTCAAATACATTTGTTAGTCTCTGAGGTGCCACAAGTACTCCTGGTTTTTTTTTTTTTTTTACGGATACAGACTAATGCGGCTGCTACTCTGAAACCAATCCTAGCCCAGGGAGCTCTCCCCTTTATAAATCAAACTTTTGCCTGTAGAGCTCAACCAGCCCCGGGCTTCACACTAGCTGGGGGAGACCAGCAAATCCTGGCCCTAAAGCTAGCTTAGGGAGCTCTCCCTTTTGTAGCCCTTACCTAAGCCAACCAGCTCCAATTGTAACCTGAGCCTGAGGAGACCAACCATTCCCAGCTTTACCTCTAGCCTGATGTTCTCCTTTTTGTAATCCTAGCCCTAGCCTGGAGAGCTCTCCTCTTTTAACCCTAACCAAGGGAGCCTGTCTGGACCAAGTCCTAACCTTAGCCCAAGTAGCCACATAGGTCCCAGCCTTAACCCAACCTACTGACCTTCTCATTTGTAACTCTAACTGTCACAAGGGGAACCTCAGCCTTTGTAATGTTAGTCAGAAGAGCCCACCTGGTTCTATCTCTATCCTTTTCAATCCAAAACATAGCTTGGGAAGCTCAACTGGTGCCAGCACTAACCCATAGACTGAAGAAAATTACACTTTTTGTAATCCTAACCTGTGTAGCCATACTGGCCCCAGCCCAGGGGAGCCCTATCAGCCCTAACTCTCTGCCAGCAAACTGAACAATGCCTAGCACAGGGAGTCCTACCCTTTGTTACTCTAACCCTAGATCAGGGAATCTGAATGACCCCAGCCACAACCTTAGCACGGGCAACACTACCTTTTGTAATACTGACTATCAGCTGGGGAACCTTATTGAACTCAGCCCCACCCATAGTCCTGGGATCACTTCCCTTTGTAACTGTAAGCCTAGCCTGGTGAGCAGTACCAACCACAGCCCAAACCCTACCCTGGGGACCACAATTGGCTACAAATCAGGAAAGATACACTGGATCATTATGGTAATGTAACTAGCAAAAGCAGACACAAATGAAGACTATAGACTACATCTATGCTTCAGGCCACTGGTGATGATGATTTCCCTTCTCTTTGAAAACTTGAATGCCACCATTACTCCTTTTTTGAAGCCACATTAAAAAAAAAATCCAAGGTACTATTTTTAAGTAATTTAAAAAAGCAGCCTTGAAGGGGATCTTAACTCAGAATATTGTCAAGGTTTATCAAAGATAAGTTGTTAAATCAACCATTCAGACTGCCTTTTCATATCTTATCTCCTGCTATCTTGCAAATGACTGTAAAATCTATGCACATTGTTGAACACAATAGATTAATTTAGCTGATAAGGGAATTTAGTAAAAGGGCATTGCATTATCTGAACAGAACAGTTAGATCAATCATTTTGTTAGTCAAAGATGCTGTGTTAAGAATAATGAATTACCCTAAATTTCAGAATGGGAAAGAGGTGTGGGTGTTTGAAAAGTCTTTTTCAATATTCTGAACAGCAGAAGAGTTTGCTGACAATTGAAGATGTACGTAAGAAATCAATGTAATCTGTAAACAATTAGTCAAATGTTTTACATAAGGAAGTTACTGAGTAGCCATTCTCAAGTTAAAGGGGTAGAGGAGACAGTATATGATTCTCCAGTGGCTGCATAATTCCATTGAGACAGGTGTTTAGTGCATGTCCCCTGTCACTTCTAAGTGAAGGGCTGGGCAGACTGACAAGGCTGATTCCTTTGTGTGAAGGTTTAGTCCTGCCCTATAACCAGGAGCAAGCTATAAAAGCCTCAGCTGGGAATCCTGTGTGACGTAATTCCACATTGCAAAAGTGAATTAGTTGATGCAGCTGGTTTTCAGCCTTGAACCCAGGGTGCCCTTAGAATGCATGGGCTGGGGAAGTATATTTAGGGATTGAATCAATGCTCATTAAAGTCAAGTGAGATACTCTTGATGAGGGCTTTTGCATCTTGTACTACTTACAAATGTGATAGGCTTTTTGGAGCATTTGATCCTCTGTCTCTTTCCAGTGGGGGTAGGAGATACATTTTGAAGACCTGAATTAAAGGGACAAGTGTTGGCACTGTGGACATTTTGTGCATGGTTTCACCAAGCAAGACATATTTAGGAAAGTTGGGTCCACATCCTCAGGTGGTGTAAACTACAATAGCTTTATTGCCTTAATTAGGGCTGTACTAACTTATATGAGCTGGGGATCTGGGCCTTGGTCTCTAACTGTTTTAGTTGTGCCCTGTCTGCTAGCTGGCAAAATCCTAATTGTTTTGTTTAGACTTGGTGGCTGTGTTAGGCAAAACCATATCTTGCTATAATTAAGTTTTGGACACTAGAAAGCATGTAATTTTTTTGTTTGCAACCCTTTCATATCTCTTTCACTTGGGCTTAAAAATCACTTAATTTTATGTTTGTTCTTAGTTGTACTGTGCAGTACTGAGAGAGCTCACGTGGGGTTATACACTCTCCAAGCCAACAAGCTGTTGTGTGTACTGGCTCTTTGGAGACCGAACCTGCTGTTACCTCTGTCAATGCCCAGTCAGAGGATCAGGATGCTGCAGGGTATATGGTTTTGGGGAAACTCAGGGCTGGGTTGTTGGGGATCACCCTGCAAGGAGCAATTGGACTGGTGGAAACCAAGGTGAGACCACTGTGTTGTGAGCATGTTTCTGGGCTGTCAGGGCTCTGATCCAAAGTTGCATAGCACAGAGGCACCCATGGTTATAGGGTAGGCAATTACAGAACCCTTTATTGGTCAGGGGGAACCACCAAGACATCACAGGCTGCTTGTTTATTTCTCAATGTACCAACATGTATTCAATTTACAAGTACAGATCTCTTGCTCCCACAAAAAATGCAGCTCAGCAAATTCAGTCTGGACTCCAAGAACCAGTTTGGGTTCTTTCCATCTTGCACATTAACACCAGTAATAAAAAGCTCTGCAAGGCAAATGATACCCTTTTGTTAGACCTGTGGAGCTCTGTTGCCTTCAATGGATTTGGCATAGGTGTGATTAAACCAACTGCAAAATTATCTTAATATAGGAGATGGAATAGAATTTGCAGCTCATTCAGTCTTTGCTGTGTTGGTTTTGCAAAGTTAGCAGGCAGTATAAAACTTTACACTGAATTGAGCATATATGGCTCTCAATGCACAGCAGTAAGGGCATCTGGTGCCACTGACAGTCACTTTCTAGAGTAGAACTGCATTTTAATGTTTTTTGTATCCATAAATCATTTTCTTGTATATATTCACATCTCCTTATTTAGGATCTCTGAGGGACTATGAATACTAGATGTTGGACTAACTGGCCAGGTCTTTCTCTGTGGTCTTAGTTTTTATAGTTGTAGACTACAGGACTTTTGCTTTGTCCATATGGAATATTATTGGCCTAAATTAAGCTATGTAAAATGCAACCAGATCCCATGGTGGTAATGCTTCTGATTTGAGGATTAGAGTGGATTTTTTGTTCATGCATGAACCATATCAGCTTGTGTCCAAGGTCAGCCAACTGGGTATTTCCTTAATATTTTCCATTAGCTTATATGCAAAATACAGTAATATATAGTTTGGGTACAATCAATAAATTAGCAAGTCTGTAGACATTCAGATCATATCTAATTTATGCTTTGAATAAAACAAAATTAAAGGGGATAATCTATAATATAACATTTACCTCCCAAGGACTGAAGTTGTACTGTAGGCATGAGACATAAAGTCAGTCACTGATTTATTTATTTTTTTCCCCCCAGGTAGAAATAAAAGGTTTAATGTGCTTATAGAGTGAATTAACCCCTCCTTTCTTTTCATCCCAATAACACAAAATATTCTATTTGTATGATTTATGTATGCTTTAAGTTAAATGACCCTTTAAATAGAGAGCTCTCTGTCACTCTCCCAGAACAGCACCTTCGAGATTCCAGAAAGTTGCTTAGTCCAGGCTGTTGATACTACCCCAGGATATTTCAGCTCTTATACTTGTTGCAGGGTTTCTACTAGTGCCTAGCACACACTCTTGGTACTTTAAAAATAGTAGTTATTACTGGCTCTAGCCCCACAAATTCTCGAATTCAGCAATCAGACCCCAAGCCTGGTGGCTTGTTTTGTTTCAGCCACCTGCAGGCTCCTGGATCTCATTACAGGGCTGAGGCCAGAAGGTTGTGCACCTTCTTTTAAAGGGCTATCACTTCTCTTCAGTGATTGTCCCCCAAACCTTTACAAATGTACTGAATTCACAGTGAGAGGTTTCAGTACAACTGTATATGGCTTGTTTTTAAAATTCAGGCCTTGCCATACAAGAAAATAAATCTGAGCTAATAAAAGGAGAAGCATTTTGCCATATCCCATCTAATGAGCTGATCCAGCTTACCTCTTCTTCCACTCCCAACAGCTTGTTCCCACTTCTCACAGCCCCAGGCAGCAGACCAGCTCCATGAGGTTTACCTGGTGATTTAGTGTGACTGGAAAAATTTAAAACAAGTTTCACTCCCCAATTGCTGTCTGTATGATAATACCCGTCTCCCAGCCTTTGACGTAAGTGTTTCTTTTCTCTCTCAAGATAAAACGATAGAAAGAGGTGCTAGGTGTCTTAGGACACAGAATAGAAGGTGAGATGCACTCACAGGAAGAATGTGAGCAAATTCTTTTATGCAACCTGGTTTATTTTCATACTGCCTTTTGGATGCTGCCACACTGCCAATGCAGAATTGCTCTCTACAGTATATTCTTGAATACTCTCCCCATTTTAATGTTAAATGACTCAAGTGATGGGATTTTCTTTGCTCCCCAGGGAGGCTTAACAGTCTTAATCATAAGAAACTTCCACCCCTTACCCCTTCAATATTCAGCCTGAAACTTCCTTTGCTCACAACAAAATTATGCATACTCTAACCATCATCAAGCAGAGAAAATGAAATGCTGCAACTAATTATAGCAACCCAGTCCTAGCAAAAAGCTGCAATAACAATAAGCAGTAGTAATATATGTAAAGTATCCTCCTACATCCTGGAGACAGACTGCAGTGTAGCATAAAAGCCAGAGAAGGAGCACAGTTAAAATGAACCCTTATTAGGACTCTCAATAATATATTGTATTATGTATACAATGTCATTTTTCTACCTATTCTGTACCTTCAGTGTGACTGCAAAGTAGTTGTCATGGATAAATATACTTCATGTTTTAAAGTGTGCCTCAGGTCTAGGTAAAGAGGGATTGAAATGTTCATAGTTGAAAGCACTTATCAAATTAACAGAAAACAAGGAGAGAAGGAGGAATAGAGTTATTTAAACTAATTTCCTAAACAGCAGCAGCAACATTACTGAGACAGAATAACATATGAAATAGAGAGTCAGTTAAGGAGGTGGTTTGCTGAGGGTGGTGATTTCAAGAGGTGTATGCATGTGAAAATGTATGCTATATTATGGGTAGACAAATTGACTAAGCTTCAGAAAAGTTTCCAGGTCTTTTATGCTTGAATCCCCATCTACCTCTACTTGTAATTACAGCTGTATTATGTGTGTGTGTCTCTCTCTCTCTTTCTCTAGTAACCTAGAAGCACTTTGACCCATTCATTCTAGGATGCATCTACAGCATGATTATTGAACTTATTTCACAACATCTAGTGACAAATGCATTTGATTGAGTTAGAAGCAACTGGAGACTTTGCTCAGCAGTATCCTTTGCTGCAATACAGATGTTAGTTGTCTGCACTTCAAGCAGGAAGAAAGCTTGACACCATGCTAATCCTCAGGATCTTGCACTATCACTCAAGTCTTGCTGTGGAATGAAAGCTGCTATACAATTTCTTTTGATGATCTTAGAGAGACAAGGTGAGTGAAGTAATATCTTTTATTAGACCAATTTCTGTGGGTGAAGCCAGGGACGGCTCTAGCAATTTCGCCGCCCCAAGCACGGCAGCACGCCGCAGGGGGCGCTCTGCCGGTCGCTGGTCCCGCGGCTCCGGTGGATCTCCCACAGGGGTGCCTGCGGATGCTCCAATGAAGCCGCGGGACCAGCGGACCCTCGACACACCTGTGGGAGGTCCACCGGAGCCGCCTGCCGCCCTCCCAGCGACCGGCAGAGCGCCCCCCATGGCATGCCGCCCCAAGCACACGCTTGGCGTGCTGGGGCCTGGAGCTGCCCCTGGGTGAAGCAGACAAGCTTTTGAAATTACACAGATCTTCTTGATTTTTTTTTTCAAAATACTAAGTGCTGTCATAATACAGTACATTCGGAAGTAGAAAAATGTTTTTCTCTGAGGCACAACATTATCACTATACCATCTTCATCAAAGGTAAAAAATGTCACTTATACAAGACTAGAGATGTGATCAGATAGCACTATAATAGTGCATTAATTAATGATGGATTATAGTGGAATTATGATAGGAGATGTAGTCTGATATCTGTATTACTTCAAATTAATTTAGTTCTGATTAATATTATAGAAACAGAATAAGAAAAGGAACATGGTGATACTCTCTGGAGATATTTAGGCCAGAAACTACAGGTTACAAAACTGATTTTGATAAATGGTGTAATATAAGGCTGAGAAACTAGGTTAGGTCAATTAGGTTGAGATCAATGTTTCTGCTTGAAATTTAAACATATACATAAGTGTTTGTGGCTGGTAACTATAGATTCTTTGGTGCATAATCTCATCCTCTGTTTTTGCACAGCTCATCACAATGTGACCCTTGTTCTGTTTTGGGTCACTAGGTGCTGCTGTATAATAAATAAATAACAATAATAAATGCTTCAGCATGCTGCCAGTTACCTTGGTTCCCCCCCCCCCCCGCCCCGTTGTGAGAACTTACTTTCTGTATTTTTATGTTCAATAACTTCCTAGTCTTATGCCATCTATTTGTGCTTTTCAAACTGTACCTTTTAAAAGGCACTGCTGTAGAGTAGGGACCAAAAAGCTAGGCAGCAGTTCTGAGAAAAGGACCTAGGGGTTATAGTGGATGAGAAGCTGGGTATGAGTCAACAGTGTGCCCTTGTTGCCAAGAAGGATACCGGCATTTTGGGCTGTATAAGTAGGGGCATTGCCAGCAGAACGAGGGACACGATCATTCTCCTCTATTCGACCTTGGTGAGGCCTCATCTGGAGTATTGTGTCCAGTTTTGGGCCCCACACTACAAGAAGGATGTGGAAAAATTGGAAAGAGTCCAGTGGAGGACAACAAAAATGATTAGAGGACTGAAGCACATGACTTATGAGGAGCAGCTGAGGGAACTGGGATTGTGTAGTCTGCAGAAGAGAAGAATGAGGGGGGATTTGATAGCTGCTTTCAACTACCTGAAAGGGGGTTCCAAAGAGGATGGATCTAGACTGTTCTCAGTGGTACCAGATGACAGAATAAGGAGCAATGGTCTCAAGTTGCAGTGGGGGAGGCTTAGGTTGGATATTAGGAAAAACTTTTTCACTAGGCAGGTGGTGAAGCACTGGAATGTGTTACCTAGGGAAGTGGTGGAATCTCCTTCCTTAGCGGTTTTTATGATCAGGCTTGACAAAGCCCTGGCTGGGATAATTTAGTTGGGAATTGGCCCTGCTTTGAGCAGGGGGTTGGACTAGATGACCTCCTGAGGTCCCTTCCAACCCTGATATTCTATGATTATAAAAATAAAATCTCCCCCCACCCCCCAAAAAAAGCTTATTTGCAAAGACCAAGGACCCAATCATGCAAAGATGCACATGAGACTACTTATTTGAGTAAAGTTACTCATGGGCATAAATGTTTACAAGATTGAGCCCTTGAAACAAGATTTGATTAAGCTGGCATGTCATCCTGGTAGCTGGAACAACTGTTTCTTGATTATTAATTTCTTGTTTTAGAGTCCAGTAAAGGGCAAATGGCTGGTCTGCTCAGTATCCTGCCAATGCCAGCTGTAGTAGACGCTTCAGAATTTTAAAACCATGGGATTTCATTTGTTCTGTTTGTCATAGTTCAAGGCAACTTCACCTAGGTTTCCCTTCAGTATCCACAAAGGATACCCACAGTCAGGCTTCCAGTTGCCCAGCCATTGCTTTTCTGGGTGGGGACTTGCATTTCTCTCCCTTCTGATTTTCCAGGCTGTACAGTTCCCTGCCTTCAGTTTAATTCCCAGCACAGATAGGCTGCCCAAGGCCCCCTGCTTGCTTTCTCTTCAGAGCTGGTAAACAGGTGTAATTGCTAGTTATAAGGTACCACGCAGCACTTCCTATGCAAGCCTGCTTTATTCTTAAAGTAAAAAAGCATTACAGAGAAAACATATTAAAAACATTAAAAGAACCTAGACACTACTAGATACCACCCAACCCTAACATGGATTCTGGCAGGAGCAGTTCTTCAATGCCCCACCCAAGGGGAAGTCCCTATGGCTACAAGCTCATCACAGGTTCAGCTCAGAACAAGCATCCAGACTTATGAGATCTCAGAAGGCCCAGTCCTTCCAACCCTTCTCTAAGGATTGGGGCCCTCCAAGGACCAAGGGTCCTGTCCATTTGCTAGATCAGGATAAGGCCTTGAGGAAATTGAAAACCAAGCTATTTATCCCAAAATCCTTTTTTTTTTGTTTGAGTTTCTTTTTGTTTTCTGTCAGTGATCCTTCAAGAATCCCATTGGAACAAGTATATGCATACCTTTCCAGGGGGTTGGCTTCTCTGGAGATGTCACAATCACCTAATCACTCCCTGCTGCTCTCTGATTTAATCTTCCCATGAAAATACATACGGTAACACACACATAGTTGCACAATTAATACAATGGACACCAAAGGTATCAACGCTAATTCAATAAGGTTTAATTTAATTCAGTAACCTTTATCTTAATTCCTTAAGGTTTGTTCAGGAAATTCAGTCTGTCATACAAATTCCAAAAGGAGATCACACAATAACCTTATTATATGTTTATAAGAATCCTTCATTTTCAGTGCTTCCATTTAAGCATTTTCACTTTATTCTTTTATGGTTACTATATATATCTATATCATATACACCCACCTTTTTCATATATGATTTTGCATTAGCTATAGTATTTTGTCTCTTGCTGTCTGTATCCATCTCTTTCCTGTTTCTTATAAAAACAATGCAGAAACTGGTACATATTTAATAACATGCCTTTTTAGAATCATAGATTATTAGGGTTGGAAGGGACCTCAGGAGATCTAGTCCAATCCCCTGCTCAAAGCAGGACCAATCCCCAAATCCCTAAATGGCCCCCTCAGGGATTGAACTCACAATCCTGGGTTTAGCGGGCCAATGCTCAAACCACTGAGCTATCCCTCCCCCCTGTAATAACAAGTTGCTTTGTGTTGTGTATATAAAAATGTTAATAATCTAACCTAATTGGATCCATTTTAAATGCAATACAGAATGTTAGAATTAAACAGCTGGCAAACTGTTCAAAACTGAGGGAAACAAGTCACAAGAATCACTTTCATTTTATATGGAATCGAATTGCCTTTGAAAACCCCTTACATGTACTATAAGATGCACTAATTACATCAGTGCAATAGTTATAGTTGAACCGGCACTTTCTTTCATGCCCTGACTTCAGGCACTTAAACAAATTACACTTTGGGTTGAAATGTTTTCTGCTTGTTAAGTTTAAGGTAAATGTCTTGGTAAAATTACGTTTAAGTTATGATGTTTTTCACATTGGGTGCTTCAAATAATACAATGCAGCAGGAGCGGCTGAAAGATATATTCTTTGTAAACCAAAGTTTAAAACTTCTGTAAAGCAGGTTAGCACATGGACATATAGCGTCTGTGACTCAGGGGCGGCTCCAGGCACCAGCGCAGCAAGCGCATGCCTGGGGCGGCAAGCCAGGGCGGGGGGCGGCCTGCCGGTTGTCGTGAGGGTGGCAGTCAGGGAGCCTTCAGCAGCGCTTCTGCGGGAGGTCCGCCGGTCCCGCAGCTTCAGCAGCAATTTGGCAGCGGGTACGCTGAAGGGGCGGGACCAGTAGATCATCCGCAGAAATGCCATCGAAGGCTGCCTGACTGCCGTGCTTGGGGCGGCAAAAAACATAGAGCCGCCCCTGCACGTGTCACTCCAATACATTCTTAACTGCAGAGCTCTGGATATATGTGCATGTATTTGGAATGGTAAATATAGAAATAAATGCAGCAATGTTTATTTCATTTCTTAGATATCAGACGGTCCATATGAAGAATGCATTTGAATTTTGTACATCAAAACCCTGGACATAAATGCTGCTTATTTTCCTTATAAGTTTGTGTAGGTGTGGAGCTTGTCTAGCCTAGGGCTTGTTCCTGCTCCTATTAAAACTAACAACAAAATTCCTATTGATTTTGATGGAAGCATGACTGGGCTTTTATGGTTTTCCTGCAAGATGGAGCCATCCCAGGGAGATCAGTAACACATTTTGAGTAACACGGTTTTAAATCATTTTAGATATATTTCAAAAGAAATCGGTGGCAAAAGGCACTTAAGATGTTTTAGTAATGCCAGGCTGAATGTCAAAAAAAGCTAATAAAACAACCAGCTTTAAATCTGTAAGACAGGAAAAACATCAATATAAATGAAAGCCCAATAATGACCAACATCATTAATGATCTGGTCACATTGGAGGTGTTTAAGTATTTGCACTTCATTTATAAAGTATTATTTATGGAGACCTAATGGAAGTGTTTTGCATGGAAATATCTGAGGCCTAGACCCCTTCCTCCAGGAAGGTAGGGTATTCCTTGCATTGCTTGAGGAAAAACATGTATGGCTACCAAACAGCACTAATAGACTTTAAAGAGAGTCCCATTTATTTTTCCTAAGCCAGAGGGTAGGGGGCCACAGTATAGTTCCTCAGTGTAGTGGAAGGAAAATAAGGACTGCTTTGCATTCCAATAGTATAGGTCTGAAAGTTCTTGTGTCTAATATAATGAGTAAAATGCCATAAACAGACTCATTCTAGCTCTACTCGAGCCAGTGCGCTAAAGTGGTTCTCAACTAGGGGTACACACATCCCTGGGGGTACACCAATTCCTCTAAATATTTGGCTAATTTTATAATAGGCTACACAAATAGCATTAGCAAAGTCATTACAAACTAAAATTTCATGCAGACAAAATGAGAAGGTAAGCAATTTTTCAGTAATAGTGTGCTTTGACACTTCTGTATTTCTGTGACTGATTTGTAAGCAAGTAGTTTTTAAGTGAGATGAAACTTGGGGTATGCAAGCAAATCAGAATTCTGAAAGAGGTACAGTCATCTGCAAAGGTTAAGAATCACTGCACTAAACATTGCACCTTGGGCCAGTTGCCCAAATTCAAGTCTGCTTGACTCCCTGGGTCCAAGCCTGGGTGGGTAACCCAGGCTGCCACTCTTGCCATAATATCCACACTGCTATTTTTATCCATGCTAACTTGAGCAGAGCTAGCATAAGTCAGTCTAACTGGGTGGGGAGGCATGCTCCCAGCTGCTGCATAGACAGCCCTGAGTGATGAGGAGTCTCAAACCTGGTCTGTGTTGCTTAGGACTATGTAAAATTTTACACCCTGAACACCAGTTAGGTTGACCTAATCCCAGTATAGATGCAGCTAGGTTGATGGGAAAAGAACCTAGCTATCACCTCTCAGAGAACTGGATTAACTACACTGAAGGGAAAAAATCCTTCAGTCTATGTAGGACATGCTACACTATGGTGCTACAGCTGCAGCACTGTAGCTGTGCTGTTTGTTGTGTAGACCTGTCCCAAATCCCATTGACATGACTTTCAGTGTGAGTAGTGCCAGATTTTAAAAGTTATAGATCGGCACCAGGTTGGCTTTTCAAAAGTACATAGGTCCCTACCTCCCATCAATTTTAGGGCCTTTTGAAAATTCCACCAGTTGCCTTGCTGCATCTTTAGGTCCTAAATAACTTTAAAATTGTGCCCTTAAGACTTAGCAACCAAATGACTTATATTCCTTTAGAAAATGTTACCCACTATCTCTTCTTGTTATCTACAGAATTTTATCATTTGTACTTTTAAAATACCGTATTGTGACTTTTATTAAGATCATTTAAAAAATGTAGGTCTATAGTTCATTAGCAATCCATTTCATTCTCTCTGGTTGTTTCTGAAAGAATAGCCTGACAAATGCATTTAAGGTATTTGGATTCTGGGGCTAATAAAAGATTATATCTGAGGACTATCTGATTGCCGGTATTTCTCAAAAGGTAGGGAATTTTATTCTAAAATAGAGACTTGACAGGGACTCCTTCAAACTGCCATAGAATTGCTTCAAAGCATTGATATTATCTTCTACCAGCCATTAAGTGTTGTCAGCTCTGAATCTGAAAGCATATTGATCTGTTGTCTGTATGCTGCACATGCTGGACAGATCTGTTTTATCTTGAGAATACAGAATCTGATTTCACTTCATTTTCTTGAGACTGGCCATGCATCCAAAAAGGGGCAAAACCCCTCCCCTGCCAAGTAATTGGGTTTTCCTGGGACATTTGGCATATAAATAATATATTAAAGAATAGGAATAATTAATCTGCTTTTAATAGTAACAGTATTTCAATTAGTGGGCTGGCTTAAATAATTCTATTTTTTTTCTACTAATACATACACTTTGTTCATTCATGCTACTAATGCTATACAATCATTGTTCCCAGCCAGACTAGTTCATTAGCCATAGCTAATGATTAGGTTAGGCCAAATCTTATCTTCAGGTTTTGATTTATTTTATTGTCCCACTTTTGGTTATCCACAGTGTACATACACACACACAGACACAGACAGACAGAGTTTACATATAGAAACAGTTATATCTATAGTAACAAACTCTGTACCTGATTCTGATCTCACCAGAATCAAGTCATCTACTTACACTTCAGAGATTTCCAATCTAATTGTAGTAGGGTAAACTGCATACTGTGGATGTCACGTTGCTACAACCCATGTATAGGAGCTGTAAAAACACTCAGTGGGGGTTTCCTCTGCCACAGGCATTGTGTAAGGCCACTTTAAGTAGCCCAACACAGATCCCCTTTCAAGTCCTCGTGCCCCCAGGGGTGAGTGGGAGGGGGCATGTCAGAAGTGGGCCCAGAAAGCTACGGGCATTCTGAGCAGAACTGCCACCCCCTAGGAAATTGAAGGTGGAAGCAGTATCTAGAACAGCCTCCTGAACTTGTTTATGCTGGAATTGGAAAGGTGTAAGGGTAGCTTAGAGCCACCTTTGTCCTCCCTGTCCCAAGGCAGTAAATGATATTGAAGCACAAAACCTCCTCTTGTCTTTTCTCTGTGCTTTTTAGATCAGAAGATACAGGCTGCTGCTTTTTCTACTTCTCTGTAGTTTGCGGGGGAGAAGGCAGAGTGGGGGAGAATTTAGGAAGATCCCATGTGGTGATAGTTGGCAGAATAGGCTGTATATCATTATAATGAGAGCTAGCGAGCCATGAAGAACTACTGTCTGTTTGAAACCAGCAGCCTGAGTAAAGACCCTTTACTGTATATTCATTACTATCAAATACTGAGTGGTCTCTACTGAGGAGGATACTGCAGTGTTTGAAAACTCTCTTGTTTTTTCTGCTCTTACATAACCTTTACAACATGCAACCAGTATGTCCATGTTCTGGACATTGTCTTACTAAAACAGGTATTTCTAATAATTGTAAAAATGAGCATCAGAATTTCTACATAGAGTTGCTTTAAATATAAACCTACTGTAGAACTGACATTTCTCAGATTGTATGCAGTGTCAGAGCCATGATGGTCCCAGGATATTAGAGAGACAAGGTGGGTGAGCTAATACCTTTTATTGGACCAACTTCTGTCAGTGAGAGAGACAAGCTTTCGAGCTATACAGAACTCTTCTTCAGGTCTGGGAAATGTACTCCTTGTCACAGCTAAATACAAGGTGCAGCAGATTGTTTAGCCTAAGTAGTTAACACATTTCAAGAGACCATTCAAGGTGAAATGGCCCATTAACATATCTCCAATCACATGGGGGGGGGGAAGATGAGAAAAATCTGGGGTTGGGGTTGGGATGGGGGCAGTTAGTGGATTATAGATTGTTGTAATAAGCCATAAATCCGGCATCTCTGGTCAGTCCATGGCTTTTAGGGTATGTCTTCACTACCGCCAATGTAGCCCAGGCCTTAGTGTCTAGCATAGTTATGAATTTAAGCTCCAAGGCTTGTCTTTTGAAGATATGTGCAGGTTTTCTTTGAGGATGAGTACTGATAGGTCAAATACAGAGTGATTGCTTTGTGAAAAGTGTTCACTCACAGGTGATGTGGTGTTTTCTGTCTTATCATTTTCCTGTGTGAATTCATTCCAGAGCATAGAGATTGTCTGGTTTCACCCACATAGTTGCTGTTGGTGCATTTAGTGCACTGGGTAATGTAATAGGCGTGTATAGGATCCATGGATCTTGAAAGGAGTGTTATGGGAAGTGTTGATCTCTTCCCCCCCCTCCCCCCCCCAAAAAAGTACTGGTTATACAGAAATTAACTTAAAACATTCTTTTAAAAGTGTAGGCAAAAGATAGGAGATGCAACATCTTTGAATCACTGCTTGTGTGTTAATTTCTAGTTTCCTTCTGGGTTGCTTTCTGTATTGTGGTTACTGTGTTGACCATTAAAAGGAAGCTAAAATATGTTTAAAAGGTATTCTCTAGACTCCAGTGGGGCTCCTCATTACTCAGCATTTGGAACATGTGCCAGCAAAATTGTTGGGAATTGATGCCCTTTTGCAAGGAAGAGGCTTTTTCTCTGTTCTGATATTCATGTCCTGTCTGTGGGCTCAGACTGTAAGAGCTGTAATCTTATACCACTTGATGAACAGGGAGTACATGGGGAATAAATGGAATAATTACTAAGCGGTTTTTAATCCTGGATACGTTAACTTTTTTTGGTTATTATTATTGTATGAGGCTGTTACTGTTCTCTGTTAAGATTTAAGAACATCCCACAACAATGTGTTCTACTGTCATTTCAACTCTCGAATGTCTGGGGGGTGGGAACCTTTCATTTTGATAGAGGCATTGCTTTCATGCTAAAAATCAAGTCATATTTCATGCTAATATGTCCAGACTGATTCAATAGCCTAATGAATAGTAAAAAGTGAGATACATTGATCTAGGTACAGAAGTGACATCAGATCTTTGGACCCTTCAGCTTCTTGTTAGATAAAGGTATTGTGGAGGCAAAGCTCCGTTTCAAAGGAGACGAGGAGAAATGAAACCAAGGAAATGGGTGACAGCATTTTACTGATGGGGATTAGCAAGGTGGTGAACAGAGGTTAAGACAGGGCAGAGGTGTTTTTTTTCCTATTTAAATAATTGCTTTATAAAAATCTTAACTTTTTTCATATGTTAAACTGGATACTAAGGTGGTTTCAGGGACTATGGGTCTCAATCCCTGGTCTACAGCACTCTTTTAGGAGCCATTAAATTCTGAGTTGCCAACAGTTGCTAGAACTAGAAGCTGAACTCTGACAGAAGATTCATCCTGGGATCTGACTGGCAGAATGCTGGGGGTAGTGATTGGTTCCCTGCTTGTATTACAACTGAGCAAAGGAACAGGAAGTTGTCTATGCAACTGGGTTTCCCCTGCTTAGGACAGATTCCCTTGCAGTTCCTTGCTTCTAGTGCCTGACTCTGACCGCCTGGTAACCTGACCTTGCCTGCTTCCTGACTCCTGCTTTGCCTTCTGGTCTGTCTCCTACTCTGACCTGGTATCTGATCTGGCCCTGCTCCCAACTCCTGCTCCAACCAGTAGGACATATCGCTCACATCCCAGTCATGGCAGCTTGCATGGACCACCTAGACCACAGGACTGGGCCTGATGCTGGCAGAATGGAGCTGTCTAACCTTTTGGGAGCATTGGACACACTTGAGTTGGCTGCCCATCTTTAGGAGTACAACCAAGCCCTGCAGGCCCAGGTCATCCAGCTAACCTTGGGGAACCAGCTATTGCACAAGCAAGTCAGACAATTGCTTGCCAAAAATGCTGCAGTCCAGACACACCTCTTGGAGCCCTGTTCTCCAATACATCTGCTGGAATGGTTTGATTGCAAGTGATTCTGGGGTTTTATAAACCAATGCTGCCTCTGGTCAAGAGGCGTAGGACTGAGTGCTACTGATCATGCAAAGGTGAGCCTGATTATTAGCCTGCTGTCTTGGGAAGCACTAGACTGGGCCTCCCTCTTCTTGGAGTGTGACAGCTTGATACAATCGAACTGGGAGCCATGTTGGTGCTATTTGATCCGCACCAAGTTCAAACAGCGGAGGCTGCCTGAACAAAGTTGCGACGGGACAGAGCACGCCTAGTCTCCTAGAGCACAATTCTATCACCTCGTGGCTGATTTGAATTGGAATGAGGAGCGCAGCTGTACCAGTTCTGATGGGGCCTGTGAGAAGAAATTAAAGGTGCTTGTGAGCCTGGATGCCCTCATGTGTCTCACCATCTGTGTAGACAAGAATGAAGAGAGGAAAAAGGGGAAGTCTTGCAACTCTAACCATGTACTGTTACCTCTGTATCCATGCCTCCTGCCAAGCTGATGCAGGTGGATGTGGGCTGTCAATGGCTCATCCCCAGAGAAAAGAAGTGACAATGCCAGCACCATCTCTGCTTCTACTGCAGAGAATCAGGTCAGTCCATCTCTGCCTGCCCTGTATGAATGCCAAGGAACCAGGGAAAAGAACTCCCCCCGCACTTTGGTCTTGACTGGAACACATCTTGAGCTCCAACTGAAGGCTTCCCACTTGCATGCCAGGCCCGCTGCATATACCTGGGGTTCTTCTGCAAACTGCCATCCTACTGGCTGTCCTTGATTTCAGGCACAGTTGACTGCTTCATAGACATAGTGAGAGCCCAGATTTTGCAGATTCCCATGCAATGCAAGGCCACTCCTAACATCATAGAGACTACTGATGGTTCCTTTTTGTTTTCTGGTCCAGTAATAGAGGAAACAACTGCCTTGGAGGTTGTGATTCATGGGCACCGAAGAAATGTTACAATTTTCCATTTCCCCTGATCCTCAGTACCTCCTGGCTCGCCCTCCACAATCCACTCATTTGGTGGAAAGCACAAGATTTTTTGTTTTCCATTGGAGTTTTGTTGGCAGCACTGTTGGAAACTGGTATATCCTGGTCTAGCATCCAAACCTCAAAGATGCAGGTGGGGGTGGCTATCCAGGCAGAACCTTCTCTTGAAGCTACACCTGAATTCCCCTCAAAATACCAAGTCTACACCAATGTTTCTGAGACAAGGAATGCAGAAAGCCTGCCTCCACACCAGGATTATGACTGCCCACTAGAACTGCAGCCAGGAGCAAAAATACCATTTTGGATAAATTTATGCCATGTCAGAACCCGAGCTGACAATGCTCTGAGAATACTTCCAGGAGAACCAGACCCAAGGGTCAATCTCTTGAGGTGGCACAATAGTCCTTTTTTGTTGAGAAAAAAGACAGCAGTCTCTGAATCTGCTACCTGAACTGAGTAACTACTGGGAATCATTATCCACTACCCTGATTCCTAAATTGCTGGATGATGTGTGGGGCTGCCCCTATGTTCACTAAGTTGGACTTCCATGGGGCGTACAACCCCATGTGAATCAGGGAGGGGAAAAAAAGTGGAAGACTTCCTTCCAAACCTGAAATGACCACAATGGATAGCTCATTATGCCCTTTGGGTTGACCAATGCCCTGGCTACCTTCCAGTATTTTATAAATGATGTTATAAGACCTATTGGACCAGTATGTAGTAGTCTACCTGGATGAATTGTTCTCCAACTACCCTGAACAGCATACTGTTCACATCCGAATGATTCTGGAATGGTTAGAGCAGCATGGTCTTTTACACCAACCTCAGTGTGCCTGTGATCACTTCTATGTGGAGTTCTTGGGCTTAATCTTTTTCTGAGAAGGGATCTAGATGGGCACCTGCAAGGTCCAAGCCATGCAAGATCGTCTGACTCACCATTTGGTATGCAACCTGTAAAGCTACCTGGGGTTCACTAGTTTTTTTTATCAACTATTTTATCCTGAATTTTTCAAAACAAGTGAAGCCCCTCACTAGTCTCCTCCAGAAAATGCCTAGTTCCATTGGTCTCCCAAGGCCCAGAATGCATTAAAACCACCCAAACTTGCCTTCACTACCACACCCATATTGGCTCATCTAGATGTTATGCATGCCTTCACTGTAGATGCTGACTCCTCCAATTCATTGATTGTGGCTGTTCCCTCCCAATGACTTGATTCCCAACAAGTGTTACACCCATGTATTTATTACTCAAGGAAGCTCACCTTGCAGAGCTAAACTATGAAATACTGGACCTGCAAGAGTTGCAGGGCTGCAACTATGACCTAATTTTCCTCGAGCAAGACACCTGGGGTCCTTTAAGATCCAATATTAATATGCCACTCTTTTTGGTGGTCCTGGATATGCCCCATGATAATCCTTCATTGCCTCCTGCAATGTCTGTGCCTGCAAAAAGACATGATGCCAAAAGCCATGTGATCTCCTCCTCCAGTCCATGGACACCCCATCTGACCCCTGGTCAGCCATCACCATATACTTTTTTCTGTAGACTTACTGGAGTCCAACAAATTTACCACAGTTTTGATGTAGTGGACAACTTTGCAAAAATGGCTCACTTCATCCCCTGCACAGATCTCCCCTCCTCTTAAGAGAGAGCTCAGCTAGGGATTGCCCAGCTATGGCTTAGCCATGTAGTCCACCTTCACAGCCTTCCTGAGCACATCACCTCTGATTTTGTGTGGCGGGGGTCTCAGTTCACAGCACAATTCTGGTTGTAAGGCCCTGCTCCTGCTTGGGGGTTTGTGTGTATCTCTCCTCTGCTTCCCATCCCAAGTCCAATGGCCTAATGGAAAATTGCCAACCAAATTTTCGAGGAATATCTGCGATGTTATATCAGTGATTACAAGGATGATTGGTCCTCACTTCTCTCTTACCGAGTTTGTATATGATACAGACTGTGTGTGTATAGTCGCCAACTCTGTGGGTGCTCTAGGGCTGGAGCACCTATGGGGAAAAAATGGTGGGTGCTGAGAACCCACCAGCAGCTCCCCACATCAGTGTCTCCCCATTTCCCCCCCCCAGAGCCTCCCACCTGGTGCAGATCAGCCATTTAGCAGCATGCAGGAGGTGCTGGGAGTGAGGGGGAGGAGCGAGGGTGGAGCACGCTCAGGGGAGGGGATTGGAAGGATTGGGGTGGAGGTGGAGTGAGGGTGAGGCCTGGGGCAGAGCAGGGGTCAAGTACCTCCTGAGAAAGGACAGAGTGTGTGTGTGTGTGTGTGTGTCAGTCAGGGGTGGGGGTGGGGTCAAAGCACCTTTTTTTAACCAACTGAGTACCACTCCTGATTCCACTCGCAATTACCTGCATCATCTCCCAAACTAGCCACCTCAGACCTAGTGGAGCAGATTCATCAGTCACAGAAGGAAGTGAAGGATCACATGGAAAAAACAAGAGCAGATTATAAACAGTATACGGACCAGCCTCAACAGCAAGGCCACACATATTCAGTGGGGCAAAAGATATAGTTTTCCAGGGAGCCATCTCTGCACAGACAGACTGGCTTACAAGTTGGACTTTCAGTTCCTTGGCCCTCTTAAGATCCTGCAACAGGTTAATCCAGTCACTTTTGAATTTCAGCAGCCCCACTCTCTACAGATTCATCCGATGTTTCATGTATCTCTTTTGAAATGTTACATGGAAAACTGTTTCCTTCACAGGACCTGTTCACCTCCTCCACCAGTACCAATACTAGGTGTGATAATCATCATCCAAACAGCCCCCAGGGGAGAACAGAATAGAACCCTAGAGAATAAGCAATTGAATCAACTAGTTGTATACAGTCTTTTCGTTGCTGTAATAGTATAAATATGTCAAGGTCTCTTATGAAATCTTGTAACATTATAAACATAATGATCAGTAGGAGATATGTATATAGATGATGGTTATGAATGTTTGCATGTATATGTATAGAAAATGTGTGATTGTAGTGCAACTATACTATCCCCTCATAACAGTGGGTGAAGTAATCACGCAGAAAGGGGCATTGAATCCCATCTTGGCCTGGGGTACCAATGTGCTTAAGGCTGAACCAGGCTTGGTGCCACTAGAGAATCCATCTGTTTCACAGTACGTAGGAGCAGACAGGTTGATGTACGTTTGTTGTGCCAAGGAATTCTGCATCACATGTAGGTGATGCTGCTGAGCTTTGCTGTAGTTCAAAGTAGCTCCAGTTTTATTTACTTGCTTGCTCCATCCCATATATTATGTGGCGGTTCCAATAGCTCATGGTTTAATATCCTCTGCTAAGACTCAGCAGTGTGCTTAATCAACATATGAAATGTAGTCTGGTCATGAATATTAATCAAAGTTGAGCTCTTGTCTCATTGTTTGCTACCAATGAATTGCCACTGGAGCATAGTACATTTGCAGTAACAGTAATAACTGTACTCAGTGACACAGAAACCTAATAGTTTTATAATTTTGACAGTTTTGCTTTTCCTTGCTCATAAATTGAATTGCAAAAGTGAGATTGGAGACAGAGCTCCTGCTGTGTCCCTTTTTAGCTTTCACAGATTATTTTATTTTCTTATGAAATGTTATAAAATACTTTTAAATGATTCCTCAATAAAAACAACTGCAAAGTATTGCCAATGCAGTGGGGTGATATGCACAGTGGTTAACTATCAAATCTGAGCATCAAAGGAGGTAATGAGAACAAGCTAAATGATTTTGCTGGCCTGAGCAGGAGGAATCCTGAAAAAATTCTAAATGGCATTTCAATTTGCTGTAACTTTACATCATACTCACCAACATCTGAACCATTTTTCTTCTCTTGCAATTGGATTTTATTCAGTGTAATTGCTATGGGATATCCAGCCCTACCAGAGAGATTAGTGCTGTCAGAAATGCTTGAGAATGTGATAATGATCAGCTACAAATGGAAACTTGGACATCAATTATGGATATCTTAAAAGCTAGGCATAAGTAAAAATAAGACACCAGTTCTGATCCTTTTCTTCCTTTAAAGAAAGCCTTTACCACCTCATTTTGTTTGAGAATATAGAACCGATATTATTGGACTCCAGAATGCTGTGAGAAATTTTAATTTTGAAAACACATAGTCTAGGAGATGTTTCACACATCTTACGATCTTCTACCCAACTTGATACACATTTTGGTTTGGTAAAGACTGTGCTTGAATTTGGCTAGTAGAGTTGGCCTACCTCTCAGGGCTGGCGCTTCCATTAGGCGACCCTAGATGGTTGCCTAGGGCGCCAGGATTCGTGAGGCAGCATTTTGTGTGCTCCCCATGAGGCGCACGGGAGCTTCTGGTTCCACTCCCATCGCGCCGCGGAAGAAGGACCTTCTGCCGACGTGCCGCAGAAAACAGCATCAGGCAATTGAGCAGCTCAATGACTGCCACTGTCGCCTGCGGCATTTCGGCGGAGGGTCCTTCTTCGGCAGCACGATGGGAGTGGAACCGGAAGCTCCCGCACGCCCCGTGGGAAGCGCACAAAATGCCGCCCCCCCGAATTCTGCCTAGGACGCCAGATACTCTGGCGCCGCTCCTGCTACCTCTTGAACCAGTCTGTCAAATGTGCATCCCATCTGCTATAACTTGTTGATCTTTCAGTGTTCTTTCACTTGATGTCATTTTAACATGCTGCAGCGAAGGATGTTAAGCGCTAAATTCCTAAATTTGTTGCTGAAAAAATGCAAGGGACACCAAGAAAAGAGCAGCGCAAAGGATGGGCAATCAGGAAAAGAAAATGGGAGCTGAAAGCATAGGAATCAAAAGGAGAGTGAAAAGGCAATGATAATTGTTACACTGTCTGGAGTGGTTCACGACCATGCATGCCTACCTCAGGGCAGACTGACAAATGCATGGTCGTGGTATGTTCTATAACTAGATTTCCCCAATGAATGTGAACTCCTGGGCTACTGTAACAGTCTTTACATACAACCATAGACCATCCGCTTAGGCTCTCCAGTCTGTCTTGCCACCCAGGCAAGCTGGACTTAGTGATAAACGATCACTTACACCAAAAATCACAAAATATTCAGGTTGCTCCCAGTCCCAATTGACTAGTCACTTACTCCAGATCAATTTGTACCTTAGATCTCATACCAAAGACAATGTTGGTAGCCAATCCTACAGTAAACTAATTAAGGATTTATTAACTAGGAAAATTTATTTATTTACAGGTTAAAGCAGGCAGCACATATGCACAAATTAGTTAAATCTATGATTCCAAAAGATGACAGAGATGTAGTAATCAGTCAGAGCTGAATGTCTTTTAAGGGCTACGCCCGGTTGACCCTGGGGATCACTGCTTTTTGATTCTTCACACTAGCTCTTGTAAGAGTCCAAACAGCAAAGAGGTATTCATGTCAACTGAATGCTGGAAGAGGGAGATAAAGACAAACCAATGTGACAAGGCCTTCTGCACGTACTTCTGCATGGATGAATGGGGCAATCAACAAAGCTTTTGTCTTAAAGGCATGCTTAATTTTAATAGTCCTCCTGGATGGAGGGCACTCTTTTTCTGTCTGAGTTCAAAACAGGCATTTTTACTATTATAAAACAAAGATAAATTATCTTGTAGCATGGAAGGCAGACATTACAGGTAAGATTAATGCATGCAGCAATTTACAAGCATTTTATCAAATCTGTACACAAAACATTCTTTCAAGTCTAACACCTATCTTGAACAATATTAACATATAGGTGAGCTGGTCTGTTTTACAGCTATGAATTTGTCCGTGCTCAGCTGATGGCTACAGACTTGGCAAGAGCTGGTACCTGGTTTACCAGCATCATAATTAATCTCTTTTGATTGTTAAGTAACAAGCAGTTTTATATTCAGTAAGAAAATGCATACAGCCAAAACCTTCCAGTTAAGGAATGCGGTAGGGTTAGAATACTCATATGCAACAGTTGTATATTTTGAGGTAGCTCTGTCCAAGGCTGTAGAGAGAAGAAGTGGCAGAGGCAGGATTAGAACTTTACAGTTCCATTAGACCATGAGGGCTATGTACATTGTGGGTTTTGTTTTTTACTGTGTAGAAAATACATACAGGCCTCAAATTCATTGTCAGAGTGGCTAAACTTCTATAATGAATTATTAACATTATCCTGTGATAGTTCTGACTTGCAATGTTGTCTCAAATTTTCACATACTTAGACAGAAAAGGGAAGTGATGTTTAGCATAAATTAAACATCTTGGTAGAACCTCAAACATTTGCTTCCTTATAAGTATCGAGGCTGCTATTCAGGAAAGCACTTAATCACATGGTTACATTTATGCACCATGTGATTATGATTATGATTTAAATGCTTTCTTGAATCAAGATACTTTTCTGAATCAAAGCCTTTTGGGAGCCCCATGCTACTTCCAGTTCACTCCTCCCACTTCAGGTCCTTCCCCAATCCCAACAGAAGTCCTGGCTCTCTCATCTCCCAAAGGACAAAATAATAAAGATGGTCACATGGCCTAAATCACTGCTGTCACAGAATTGTGTCCCCTCTTCAGGCAGTGACCAGAGATGATAGATCCCAGAACTCCCTCTCTTGAGCCTATTGAATGAATATTTAAAATGTAAGATGCTGTGGTACTTCTGCATATTTTTTTTGCCCCAAAGTATATCACAAGATAGTTACATCCTGCAGTACTCAAGACCAGGTCCTATCTCTCTCCTTTCCCTCAAGATTAGTGATTTTCATCATAATGGATGTATAATGGATATTTTGTGAGGCACTAAATGGTGGGAAGGTGAAAAGTTTTTAAATTTTTAAAGAGATGAGTTCATTTGACCTAGGATAGATTTATAATGGCTTCTGCTACACCAAAAGAGAAGGCCTGGTCAGGAAAGAAGAGAGCCCATTTGTGAGGATGACTCTCGGCGAGAGAGGAGGGACATCTCTCTCTTACTTAAACTGAAATTTTTTTGACTTAGCTTCTGTGTTCAATTTCTCGATCAGAAAATTGGGTCGATGGTTTCCTGTGTCATGGGGCTGTTAATGTCTATAATTATGAGCACTTATAACTCCTGATTCACAAGCCAAGTGACAGTGAACTTATTTAGTTGAATTTTAATTATTTTTAATTAAAACTTCACAATAATATTATGGAACATAATTAGCAAGGAAGTACATATGTTTTATGTACTACTTTCTTTCTCCTGCTCCCACAACCCAGACACATTCTTCTTGTACTCTGAGCATATTCACTCAGCTAATTCTCACATTCACTCATGCAAATTAATTTTCAAATATTGGACAATTATAGACATTAACAGATTGTAAACTTAACACATGGTCAGCTGTTTTCTTCGTTCACTTTTTGTTTTCTTTTATGCTTCTGGAGTGACGTGTATATTGAAACCACCATCATGAGGTATGGCTAAGGCTATGGTAGCATCATAGCCTCCACATATGCAGCTGGTAGGTGGAAGACATTGCAAACATAAATTACACCCATGAAGCACAAATACAAGAGATCCACAAAGAAGAAATGAAGTTACGAATTGCTGTAAATGAAAGGCAGAGAGGAGCCATTAGTTGGAAGCTAGAACTGTGTATTGATCCCTTAGACAACACTAAGCACCCAGAAGCAACAGCCAATAAACAAGGACACCACAATCAGGCAATGTAGACAATATACTTACAATTTGAATTTGCAAAATCCAAGAATTTGGATGTAGCTGGCCCACAGGGTTCTATGATAAAGACACATGTACTGGCTGGTCCATCAAAGGTATCTGATGCTAAGCTCATCCTATTCAAGAGCGATGGGCCTACACACAAGTTCACAAGAAGCTGACATTAAGAACATTTTGTTACATGAGTTGGCTCCTGTACCAACATCACTGCTCACTGACTCTGGTGACATGAAGATTGTGAAGGCTAAGTTTAACCTAAAGAAGCAGCTGCACACAGAAGTCTCAGCTAAACAGATTTCACAAGAAGTCGCCGGCAGAGTCCGTGATGGTTCCACAGTTCTTTGGGTAGTACACTGGACAGCAAGTGATCTCATCATGTACGTCATGAACAGTTTTGTGGTCTGTTTAAATGGCTGCAGGAAGGGATTTACTTCCCAGACCAGAAAATAACTGTTGGGGATGTTGAAATGCCTAAAGTTATCCCCGGGGACTCAGCCTACCCCTTAATGCCCTGGCTCATGAAGCCATACACAGGCACCCTGGACAGTAGTAAGGAGCTGTTCAACTATAGGCTGAGCAAGTGCAGAATGGTGGTAGAATGTGCATTTGGATGTTTGAAGGGACGCTGGCGCACATTACTGACTCACTCAGACCTCAGCCAAACCAATATACCATTGTTATTGCAGCTTGCTGTGTGCTCCACAATCTCTGTGAGAGTAAGGGGGAGACATTTATGGCGGGGTGGGAGGTTGAGGCAAATCGCCTGGCCACTGATTACGTGCAGCCAGAACAGGGCCAGTGCAACCATTTAGGCAACCTAGGAAGTCGCCTAGGGCGCTGGGATTTGGGGGGTGCCATTTTCTTCGGAAGCGACAGCGGCGGCCGGATCTTCGGCCGCCCTGGTCGCTGCTGGCATTTATGTGGGGGGAGCTGGAGCAGGGGAGTCCGGGGAGGGCCACCTGCAGCAAGTAGAGGGGGGGCGACACGCAGGGGAACTCCCCGCCCCACCTCCTGCCCTGCCCTGCCCTGCCCTGCCCTGCCTCCTCCCCAAGCATGCCGTGGCTGCTTCACTTCTCCCACCTCCCAGGCTTGAGGCGCCTAAGCTGATTGGCACTGCAAGCCTGGGAGGCAGGAGAAGTGAAGCAGCCACGGCGTGCTCGGGGAGGAGGCGGGGCAGGGGTGAGCTGCTTCACTTCTCCCTCCTCCCAGGCTTGTGGCGGTGCCTCAGGCTGGGGGGTGGGGAGCTGCTGCAAGGGGGGCACCTCAGGGAGAAAGAGGGGAGCTGCCATGGGAGGGGCACCTCACGGTGCGGGCACGGGGGGGGGCGCAAGGTGGAAGTTTCGCCTAGGGTGTGAAACATCCTTGCACTGGCCCTGAGCCAGACATGAGGGCAATTTAGAAGAGCGCATCAGAGAAGCTTTGAAAATCAGTTTCATGACTGGCCAGGCTACTGTGTGACAGTTCTATTTGTTTCTCCTTGATGAAAACCTACCCCTTGGTTGACTCTAATTATCTGTAAGCCAACTGCCTTCCCCGCCCCCCCCCCCTCGATCACAGCTTGGAAATAAAGTCACTATCGTTTAAAAACCATGTATTCTTTATTAATGGATAACTCACAAGGTAGCCTGCGTGGGATGTGGAAGGAGGGGAGGAGGGAAGGAAAAGGCCACTTCAATACTTGTTGAATGACAGCCTTCTGTCCACTGGGGTGGAGTGGTTGGGTGCCCGGAGCCTCTCTTCCCCCCCCCCGCCCCACATTCTTGGGCATCTGGGTGAGGCGGTGGTTATGGAACTTGGGGAGGAGGGTGGGCGGTTAAACTGGGACTGCAGTGGCAGTCTCTCCAGCTGACATTCCTGAACCTCCACCAGACACGGGATCATGTCCATTTGTTTCCGCAGTAGCCCCAGCGTTGCATCCTGCCTCCTCTGATCTTTCTGCCACCACCTCTCCTCACGTTCACTAGCTGCTTTCCTGTCCTGTGCTATTGTGTCCCTCCACACTTTCTGCTGAGCTCTTTCAGTGCGGGATGTCTGCATGAGCTCAGAGAGCATTTCATCACGTGTGCGTTTTTTTCGCCGCCTTATCTGAGAGAGAGTTTGGGATGAAGGAGGGAGGCTTGAAAGATTTGCAGCTGCGGGAGGAAAAAAAGGGAGAGACATATTTAAAAATACATTTTACAGAGCAATGGGTATACTCTTTCACGGTGAACAACACTATTCACATTACATGGCACGTGATTTCGGTACAAGGTCATTTTTTGCATCTTATATTGAGTGCCTGTGGCTTTGGTGTTAGAGATCAAACACTCTGGGCAACAGAATTCGGTTTGCAGGTGGCCATGGTAAGCCATAGTCTTTCGGCTTCTGCAACCTTCATAACAGCAGCGTGCTCCTTTTCCCATACCAAGCAAAGCCCATTGAGTTGTCCATTTAGGGCTGCGGTTTTTGTGTTAATGTGCAGCAGCAGCAACCAAACTAACCCCCCCACCCCATCCTTTTCTCTGGGATGACTGCTTTAACCCTCCCCCCACCGCACATCACGGCTGGTATCAGGGAAGATCCCTGCTAGCCAAACTCGAACAGCTCAGCACCACTGCCCCCCACCACTTGGCTAACTGCGGGGAGGATTTCTTTTCAGCCACAGGCAAACCGCCCAGTAGGAACGGCCACCTATGGATGTCCCCTTAATTAAATTCCCATATTTCAACCAGGTTACCATGAACGATATCAATTTTTCTGAGGAGATAAAGAACGGATGTTTCTTGAATGCCAGCAAACACCGGGACCATACGTTGCCAGGCTTTCTTATGCAATACTACCAGATTACTTGCTACTAGCATAGTGTGGTAAAATGTCCTACCATGGAGGATGGATTAAGGCTGCTCTCCCCAGAAACCTTCTGCAAAGGCTTTTAGAGTACCTCCAGGAGAGCTTCATGGAGATGTCCCTGGAGGATTTCCACTCCATCCCCAGACACGTTAACAGACCTTTCCAGTAGCTGTACTGGCCACAAATGTATCCCAAGTCCTCAGGGCAAATTAAAACATTTAAAAACACTTGCTTTTAAACCATGTTTTATATTTACAAAGGTACACTCACCAGATGTCCCTTCCATGGTTTCATGGTCTTGGATACCGGGTTGGGAGGGTATTTCAGTCAGTGTGAGAAAAAGATCCTGGCTGTCGGGGAGAACGGTGTGATGTGTGCTCTCCTCAACCTTGTCCTCCTCCTCCTCATCATCATCTTCCCCGTCTGCAAAATCCTCAGGCATGGCAACTGAGAGTACCCCATCATCAGAGTCCATGGACAGGGGTGGGGTAGTGGTGGTGGCTCCCCCTAGAATTGCCTGCAGCTCAGCTAGAATCAGCATGTCTGCGGCTCTGTCCTGGAGCATCCGTTTGATTTTTTTTTGACTTTCTGGTACACTTGTCTCAGCTCCTTAAGTTTCACGCAGCACTGTGTTGAGTCCCTGTTTGTGGCCTCTGTCCATCATGGTCTTGGAGATTTTTTTTCAAATGTTTTGGCATTCAGTCTTTTGGAACAGAGTTCTGATAGCATGGATTAGTCTCCCCATACAGAGATCAGATCCAGTGCCTGTCGTACGGTCCATGCTGGAGCTCTTTTTCGATTCTGGGACTGCATGGTCACCTGTGCTGATCACCTCTCCACGCTGGGCAAACAGGAAATTAAATTCAAAAGTTTGCGGGGCTTTTCCTGTCTACCTGGCCAGTGCATCCGAGTTCAGATTGCTGTCCAGAGCGGTCACAATGATGCACTGTGGGATAGCTCCCAGAGGCCAATACTGTTGAATTGCGTCCACGCTAACCCTAATGCGAACCGGCACTGTCGATTTCAGCTCTAAGCCCCTCTTTGGAAAGGAGTACAGAAAGCGATTTTAAGAGCCCTTTATGTCGACAAAAATGGCTTCGTTGTGTGGATGGGTGCAGGGTTAATTTGATTTAACACTGCTAAATTCGACCTAAACTCATAGTATAGACCAGGCCTCAGTTGGGTGACATCCATGCAGCAATGGTATTAACTCTTTACTTACAGATATCTCCCATCCTGCACTAAAATAGTCAACCATCTCCTTAGCACTGAGTATCCCCTCCCCCAGACCCTGCAGAAGGCCATCCTCAAAGTCAGGAATTCATGAGTGGAGAGCATGGCTGGAGAATAGGGCTAGGAGAAATCTCAGAAGTGGGTACATCCAGAGTCTTTATTAACTACTGCTGCCCCAGCTTCACTGTGGAACAAATGTCTTATGAACTTTTTCAAAGCTCAGAGTTTGGGGTTTGGTTCAGTTTGTCTGCAACAGAGAGATTAGCATCAATTCTTATTTCATGCACGCTGGCTTGTTCATCCCTCCTGAGGCCATGTATAAGTGATTTTGTGAATATTAACATGGAGAAGACTAAAATATAAATTTCAGGATTCTAAAATAGCTAGTACAGCTACATTTCCTTTCCAATCTGGTGTATTTCAGAGATCAAGGCTGATGGTTCTCCATTGCTCAACATAAAACTAGTTAGAATGTTCATCTGTGTGGTAATAATTTTTAGATTTAAGGATTAATTGCTTCCTCTATCACCATAAGCTTTGCTTCCCCACCGCCCCAATTGCTTATTCAGTAATGTGTTTCTTCATAGTTCTAAAAAACCTGGATTAAATATTGAAACTTTATCTGTTAGAAAGCAAATTTATCTTTTGCCTTTTGAGTGGAATCAAAATCAATCTTTCATTCTTGTTTTAGCGTGAACCTGGGTTCTGATATCTGTCTCAATCAAGTTTTATTTGTTGAATGTAGTGAACTACATTAATGTAAGCTATAGATGAGACACGCATCAAGAAATTCAAAAACTTCTGATTTCCAGACAAATGTACCTGTGTCATATTGTACATATTTTGGCAAGGAACAGTAATACAAAACCCTTTAAATATGCAAGGGGCTGAGTTACAATTGTTGAGGGAATCCTAACTTTGAGCTACCTGACTTACTATGTACATCCATTACATGGTATTGATACTGATGGAGTTGCATTTAAGAAATAAAATTATAATGGAATTGTGCTATTGGGCAGGCAAGGCGATTAAATAGATGGCCTAGTTGGCTTTCCCAGCTCTAATTTCTGTGATTCAATATCATACTGGATCCAGCTTAGTTTTTGTTCTTATCTTGGGGGTGGGGAAATGCTGGTGTTCCAAATTGACATAACAGGGTACACTCTTTAAAACAAGCTAAGCTGTGTGTCAAAGTAAAGCTGTTGCCATAGTAACTTGCTGCATATTATATGTGCAGCAGCCTAGTTTAATCAGTCAAATTGCCCCTTGTTAAACAAAACAAACAAAAAAAAAACCCCCCAGCCACATAGCCATTTTTGTGTTTAAAAAGAGCAAGAGAAAAGAAAAGCTTAATAAAAACCAGCCACAACTCTGTTAAATTGTCTTTCCCAAACTGTGAGCTTCTGGTTTGCAAAGGACACTTCCTATTCTATTTTCTAATGTAGTGTGTCCAAAAATATGGAAACTTGGTTTTGTTTTGCTCACTGCCTTAAACAACCCTTTTGGGCTGGCTATGGGCCAAAAATTAAAAAAAGGGTTTATGATATGCTTCTCCCAAAACAGATCTTAATAAGATATGAAAGTCTAGGCATGTAGTTGGTACTGCCACGGTTCATGAAATGTGTTTAGTCTCAGTAGTGCATGTTAACCTCCCCATTTTGGGATGACTTCTAACAAAAATGGCATGTTTCTTGGTTGCAGATGAACTCAACTGCCAGTTAAATCAATACCTGCCACCTCTTATTTGAGAAGCTCAGCAATTAGTTGTGACAAGAGACAGTGCTGTCTAATTAAAAGTGAATATGAGGGCAGGAAAAGCCCTTTTATTATTTAAGGTAAATATTTAGTTACTTTTACTTATAAATTGATTGTGTTTTTGCATCTTAATGTATTATCTGTAGCATTCAAACCTACGGTAACCAGGTGAGAGGAAGAAAATATCGGGACACATTTTGAGGGGCGGGGGGGTTTGCTGGTGGAGCAAAAAAAAAAAAGAGTAGTACCGTGGGACTAATTGCGTGTCAGATTACTATCCATTTTGTCCTGAAAGTCTCTGACCAATCAAGAAACATTACATCCTCAAAACAATCCAAGGAAAGGAAAAAGAACTATACATATGACTGACAATCATTATAAAGTCATTTCTAAACATGATGATGATTTATAGTACTTAATATTTAGATGGCACTTTACGTGCACTACTCTTACGTGCACTACTCCTGAGGGCATTCTGCACCAAAAAATTAAAAATGTTGTGCAGAACTTTAAAATACTGTGCACATTTTATTTGTCAATAAATAAAATGCAGAGGCTCCAGCATGGCGTTGGGGAGCACAGGCCAGTGGCTGCATGAAGGTGAGAGATCACCATGCAGTCCCCCTCACCCCTGGGCCATGGACTCAGCAGTGAGGTTGCACCCAACCCTGACACAGCGGAAGGCTTGGGCCTGCCCTAGAAACACCCTGGGGCTCTGCCCCTCTGCACTAGCTGCACCAGGTGTGGGGCAGGCAGGCTCAACCAGGCAAGAGCCGCGTGTGTGTGTGTGTGGGGGGGGGGAATCCAGATGTGGGCTGAGAGGATTCTGTGTGGATTCTGTGTGGATTCTGGGTGCAGGCAGCTCAGTGTGGAGGCTCATTGGGAGGGTTCCTGTGGGGATTTCCAGGTGAAGGTGGTTGGGGCTCAGCACAGGGGCCTGGATGCTGGGGGAGGAAAGGGGTTTGGTGGGGCGGGAGTTTGGGTGCATCTAGTTGTGGGTCAGTGATGTGGGGATCTGGATGTGGGGGATCAGGGTGATGCCAGGGGTTGGAGCTCATCAGGGTGGTGGTTTGAGTGTAGGGATCTCAGTGGAGGGTGGTCTGGGTGCAGAGGTGAGGGTCTGGAGGTAGGGGGTCTGGGTGCAGGGGGCTCCAGATGCAGGGATTGAGGTTCAGTGGGGTGGGGTTTGGGTATGGAGGGTTAGGGGTCTTCTGGGTGTACAGGGTGAGGGTTGGAAGGGGTGTCTGGGTATGGAAGGTCCAGATGCATGGGGGTTGGGCAGACAGAGGAGCTGCTTCCTGCACAGTGTCATCTCCCCCCTGCAGCTGAGGAATGATGTGGGCAGGAAGCAGGGGAGGATGCTGAGCTTCTTGCAGCTGGGAGAGGTTTCCAGGGGTGGGTCTGACACAGCCCCAGCCATTCCTTACAGGGGAAGAGGAAATCCCATCCTCTCCTGCCTCCAGCCCAGCCAGGACTAGCAGCTGATGGCTCAGGGTAGGAGCCCACTGGCTGAGCCCTGCTGTTATTTACCTCTCCACTAGCTGCTCTGGGTGCCTGAAATGATGTACCTGTGCTGCTAGGGAGTGGTATGTGACTGCTCTTGCAGCTTCCCTGTCAGAAAGTCATTTTTCTGCAGGGAAGCAAAGAAATCTCTGGAGGACATGAATTCTGTGCACATGCAGTGGCACAGAATTCCCACCGGAGTAATGTACAAAGCACTGTACAAACATGACCTAATTAATTCTCACAGCTCCCCTATAAGTAAATATTATTAGCTTAGCTTTACTAATAAGGGTATTGAGACAGAGAGCTAAAGTGGCTTTCCTCCTTGCTCACAGTCTATCAGTGTTAGTCAATTTTCTTGTTTCCATTGGTGCCTCGAGAGCACGGTGACTGGCAGATTAAAAATAGACAGGTTCCTCAGGCCAAAGAGACTCCATTTTGCCTGAGTGTTCTTATCTCTTAACCATTAGAAATGGATGAAATTTTCAATCCAAATTATTATAATGCAGATGCCTTTTTTTTCTAACAAATTTATAGTAGAAAATTATTTTATTGACAATTTTCTTTTCCTTTTTGGACAAAGCACTTTTTACTTCTCTTTTCTGGTGAGGGGGTGAAGAACAGAAAATGACTGAACTTAAAAAGTTCCCATTAGTGGATTTAGAATGTTCCAGATAAGGATGGTACATATCTGAGTAAGCAATGGGGAAGATATTTGTGTATAGAAAAAAACCCACTCCCTTCTTCATTCTTCTACATTTTTAAAGACTTGTTTTTCTGCTGAGAAAGTTACTAGTTTTATATTAGTAAACTAATACAGCACAAGATTAATGTGACCACAAAAGGGTCTTTCCTGTACTTATTATCCCTGCCACCATGACTTTGGACCTAACTATCCACTCCTTCTCTCTAAATGGCAGCCTAAACATTTTTTTTGTCCATTGTTCATTTTTTGTTCAGTTTGTGTTATCATATGTCTCTTTAGTTTTTAAATATTGAGAAACTATTTCTGTATTCACTAATATAGGACCTATACTCTTCACTCAAAACTCATGCTGACTTCATGGGGTGGGGGAGCGGAAGAGGAGAGAGGGAAAGAATGAGCTGTAGAGTTGTGCTGAATCCTCTCTGATATTTTTGCAGAATTGTAATTTGCATTTTCAGGGAAAAATAAGTCCTCCTCTCAGGAATTCAGAGAAGACAAAAATGACCTTTCTGATTAGTGTCCCCATGAGATCTCGTTCAATAGATGACATTTATGCTCATGGATGACCAGTTGTTCAGAGCTATAGACTGAAGTTTTTTAAAGATGTCTGGACCCAAATCAGAGCTTTGCTTGGTGTCATTAAAGAAGGGGACAAAGGTATCTCTAAGATGCTCTATACTCCCCTGATTCTTTGGGGTGCCTTTACTGAGGCCAGGGGTGCCTGAAACACACGATGCTCTAGATATGACCCCTTTGTCACCAACAAGTCTTCTCCCTGCAGATGCCCAGGAGCAATGGAATACAGATGAGATAATAGTTTTGAATTTAGAGAATTTAGATAATAGCTTTGCATTTAGAGGTTCATCCTTTTTATTTAAATCTGTATCACACATTTGTTCTTCTAGCTTTGGTATGTAATCTCTAGCTCCAAATTTTATATTAGTTCGGAACACAGAGGAATACCAACGTCAACATAAAGTTACCCAATATGGTTTCTCTGTGGGAATGCTGGCTCAAGCCTCTCTTTGGGATTAGATGCATTACTACTGTGGGGAAAGGCCACTATATAGTACAAAGATTATCTAAATATTTGAAGGGGCTAAGATATTATGGTGATAGGCAAAGCATAAGACAATAGATAGAACTGAACAGAACCCTGTCAGAGGATCTCAAGTTTATTACAGATCCCAGGTCTTCTCTGTGAACCATTATTGCCAGGTCACAGATTCTGCTGGCTAGAAGAATACATATTAGATCTTTCAGTATTTAACATCAGCAAAACTGCAAAGTGAGTTCAGCTGCAGTATTTTTTTCTTTGTCCCCTGTGAGCACTAATTAAATACAATATTCACAAACATGCTTCTTTTAGGAATGATGTTTATCCATATATTACTGTTCTCAGGCTGCGAATGCATAAAATAGTAATATTTATTTTTAAACAACATATTTGACATTGAAGAGGTGGCTGTATCCAACCAGTAAGATGGACATCAGTATTTAAATTTTTACTCTATTAGTATGCAAATGTGGACCCGAATATAACCTTGTTAGAATATTCATATTATTTTTTTTGCAAATGACTAATCATAAAGAAGTCAAAATTGTCGCCAGAGAAAATACTTTATTTGATATACATAAAATTAAATATTTTGGAGATGCTGATGAAATTGCCTCCTAGAACTTTATATGATGTAGGGAGAGGAATTAAAATTTCTTCGTAAAATATAACAGGTGGTCAATCCATCAGGAATGGAGGAAATCCATTTGAGTATATGACTAGGCTACAAATCCCAACAGATGTTTTACTTTCAGAACATCAGACAATTTATGTATATAAATTAGTTTTCCTATTTGTCTAATTTTATTTTCAAACATAATTACATTATGTAGCTTTTATTCCGCTATCTGACTTCACTGAGACTTGTATTCATATTATTTATTATTTCACAAAGAGCATACTCCTCATGTAAGTAAATTCTGTTACAATCAGACCTTGACCTAGATTTCCTGCAGTTCTCAGAAATGATGTTTCTGAAGTCGTTCGGAGACTTCGGTCTATAAAGCTGATCTGCTGTGAGCGGCAAGTGAATTCCTGGAATATGAAATGTAGTCAAAGCTCAGCCTGTGAATTGAAAATGGACAAAACTCATCATTGTGCTCTCAAAAGCCATTTTTAGCATGTTCAATAATTACCTCACAGCTGGTTTTAATAAAATGTGCAGTGGAAAGGAGCCAGGTTCATGCAATATTTAAATATGCTTAGCTGGAAAATAGTGTCTTATTGCAATCTCACTTTGGAAACTGGCAGTAGAAAACAGACATATTATTGTTTTAGTGCAACAGTAGAAAGATCAGTGAAATATATATGTTTTTACCCTAGGCAGTGAAATAATGTCATACAGACTGAATACCTAAGAAAAACACAGAAGCAGATATAAAATGTCAATGCTAATTTGAAGTAGCAGTTGTCTTCAGAACTTTAGTAGAAGAATCTATAACATTATTAAGAGAGTAGATGAAGTCAGAAAAGAATAGCGCCTTCTAGAATCCAACCTCAGCAATCGGAGGAAAAGGATTTAATGGAAAAATAATCACCCAATCCTAGGTAACAGTGTTCCCTGTTCATTGCTTCAGAGGAAGGCAAGTCTCTAGTTCTCAAAAGTATTGAAAAGCCAAGTTAGGTCTTCAAGTACATTCATGTCCATTCTTTTTTTTTTTTAGCACAATGCCCAGCAATTATAAATCTCTTTATTTCTATGACATCTGACACAGAAAGTACATTCAATACTTTAGTAGGTGTCTATCTGAGGTTGGAGCTTGGATGAGATCTAATTGGATGGGACTCATTCTGGATAACACTGAGATTTAGGGAAGCAACCACAAATATTTCAACTGAAGGCGCATACCCTCTGTTTGTTACTCAGCTTTGCAATCTATTGATCATGTTGGATCCTCAGTGATTTCTGAATATCCAAATTGTAGCAGTAACCAATAACTTTATTTTTCATTTGCATTTGGCAATAAGATTGCAATGTTGTCTATGATGTGAATCATATCACAACTACTTATGTTTTTGTCAGCTCAAAAATGGATTACAAAAATGTGTTCAACATGACGATGTATCAAAAGATGAATAGAAAATTTCACCTTTTTAAAAGTAGAAGTTAATTGTTAAACTGTGTTGAAATCAAGTGAGAACACTCAAGCTTTGTAATGCACACTGGTTTCCAGTTACCTGGTGGATTAAGTTTGAGGTCTTGGTTTTGATCTTCAGGGCCCTAAATGATTTGAGTCCAGTTTACTGTAAAGAGCAACACAATCTTCACAGAAACTAACCTGTAGCAGGTTGAAGCATGGATGAAGCATCCTTGACTCTAGAATTTACTCCCCATTTTAGTCAAATGGAGCCCAGATTTGTTGATCTCCAGAACATGCTGTTAAATCAGTTAACTGAAACTAACTAATATGGTAACAAGTCAGCACATTTTTGACTAAATGAATTTCCATCAAAGTATGTCATTTTATCAAAGCCAAAATGTTTCACAGAGATGTATTTATTTCAATGCATTTTTTGCTAGGAAGGAGTTTTTGGTCTAGGGCTCTCTGGTTACATCTGATATATGAGAGAGAGCTGAACTGAAGAGCCCAGGTTTTTGTGTATGTTTCAACACCCTTCTGTTCCATGAAAATATTCAAAGGGTTTTGTTTTCATTGCCCTTCAAAACAAATTGAAATATCAAAACCTCAAAAGTTGTTGTGAAATGGGGTTGTCTTCTGGAAAGCTCTAGTAACAAGCCTAGTTCTAATACAGCATCCTTATCAGAGTACCCCCTTGTGGCATTGTGGGGGTTCTGCAGCTATTCAGCATCAGTTTCTCAGCTGCTCTTCCACTGCTCCACCCAGTCTCCAATTCCTTCTGGGTTGCAGAGACTTATCCCTCCAGCTGGGCCACCTACAGTTCTACCCTTTTCAAGGTACTCAAAGTCCCAAACAAGTCTGAATCAACATAACTCTTCTCTCTGCTCCATGAGATCTTGTATGGGGTTCCAGGAAGTGGGTGGGCACAAGACTGATCTCCTACAGTGAGGCATGTAGCCTTTTTTTTTGGTCTGCTTTCTGAGCAGGGCTCTTCTTTTTAAACCCCCCATGGAAGCCTCCTGTGTCTTACTTTGGGCTAATTGGACGTTCAGTAGCCCATCAATCCCTTCCTGCCTTGTGCAGTGTCAGGACTCAGAGCCTGCAGAAAAGCTAGTGTCCAGGCAATCTAATGAGCACAGCTGGCCTGTAGTAGGCTGCCTGGTTGGCTAGACTGCCTGATTGGTTGGAAGAATCATCAGACTGGCTCTTAAGCCCTGCAGCAGTAGTCTAGCAGCTGCTCAAAGCAGTCATCCATTGCTGTGATAGCTCCTGGTTGTTCCCAGTCTTGGACCGAGTCCTGCCCCTACCTTGTTGCACTCCAGGTAACCTGGCTCTGACCCTTGGCTCTGTTACCTGCACTCTGACTCCAGCTGTGACCCTGAGTTCCAATTTCTGTGTATTAACTCTGGTTTTGACCCATAGGCACAACCACCCATGTCTTGGTCACTGATAGTTGGACGCTTTTTTGCCCTATTATAGCAGTCTATATACCTAGCTTCTTAAGCTTTCTCTAAGGGGATGGACTGTCTGATAGAGGTAATGAGTTGATTTAGGTAGAATGACTGACTATTAAATGGCCTGAACTTAATTTATGAATTAACTATTTTTAAAAATGTAGATGGGAAGTGCATCATTTACTATTTGTTTTCTGTTGTTTTGGTCATCCAATGAGTATGCAGAAACTATATCATGTGATTTTAAGTGACCAGTCAGATACCACTAAATAGCAGATACTCCAAAGGAATAGTTTGTGATCTGCCCATAGAATGAAATGTTACATGCTGTATTTGGCAAATATTTACACACACACAATATGCTCTGAGAAAACAGGAGCTATTTGTGAACAGGAAAAATGGCTACATTCACCAGGAATCTTATTTACCAACTCTGCTCAGGTGATTGACTCAAGACATTTTCATAATGAATGGATTAGTAGCAAAAAAGGGAAAAAATGGTGACCATCCTTGAAAGGTTCAGTTGTGTTGATTAAAATCAACACAGAGATATACTTGGCCTTAAAACATAATGGAGAGGAGTAGTTTCAGAGAGGACTCTGCATATAGTAGAAGGAGAATGGCTGTTCATAACATGACATTAAATGAAGTATGCTAATTGTATTGTAGTTTTCAGAATCTGCAATTGCTTGTTTGCTACAATGGAGGCCTTTCAACTGTCTTAGGTTACCTTGTAATATATTAATAGAATCTTCAGCCACAATCCTGCTCCCAATAAGAATAAGAGAGTCTCTTCTTTACATATAGTATGTTACCATCACGTTGTTAGCAACATGTCCAGCAGGTTAACAAACATAGGAAGGGAAGTGAGTTCCAAATGCAAGAAACTTTCACAGGTTGTACCTTGTAAAAACCAGACCAATTAGAGTCATGTTTATTATCTTGACCAATAATGCTTTGAGTGGGTATGTATTGAGTATTTCTTGTGCATACTTAAATAAAATAGAAAATTGTTGGCCTCCATAAAGGCTATTTTATTTTTCAGTAATGGAGGATAGGATATAGGTGCATGTGTATATACCAGTAGCTAACTCTAAAATAAGAAATATCTTAACAGTAGTTCAAAATGGCTTTAAAAAAGATGTAAAGCAGAAAGCTAGCCCTGCTTCTCTGCCAGAAGTGTTACCCGTGTTTAAAAATATTAATAGGAACTTTGGCTTAGCCGTAGCCCAATTATCTATCTAAATAGAACCTGTGAAGCATTTTCATGGTGCATTTCAGGCTGTTGGGACTTTGCCAAACCGTTTAACCTTCATTGTTCATCTTCCATTTATATGTCAGCTTTTTCATAATTAAATTGGGTTTAGGGTTTTCTTATTGATTGAATTTTTTGCCAACTGAGTAGTCTTGTGTTATTCAGTAAACCAAGCAGCAAAAAGTTATTGAGACAAATTCATTCCGGATGTTATGCCACAGAAGTCAGTTATATGAGGGATGAATCTGGCCCATAGATTTAAAGTAAAACTTAGTTTGCTAATCATTTTTATTATAGAAGTGCTTCAGGACCAACCAAGAATGGGGCCCCATTATGCAAAGCACTGGGCAGACACAGAATAGCAGACAGTCCTTAACCTGAAGAGCTCACAGCCTAAAAAAGGACACAGGGTGGTAGAAGGGGTAGAACACACAAGTAGAGTGAACACTGTGATGGCAGCAAATATCATATTAGTTCCATGGCTTTACTTATTTAGGGGTTGGTTTAGTTAAGAGGGGAACAGCTAAATGGAAAGGGAAGTGGGTTGAGAGTGGGGGGACATGAGGTATGTGTGGAGAGAATCTGAAGTGAGGAGACTGAAGGTAGAGCAGGGTTTGAGCAAACAGCCAATCAGCAGAGGGCAGAGAAAGTCTGGTCAAAACTAGTAAATTCTCTCAATGACTGAAGGAATTAGCTGAAAAGATTGTGGAGCCTCTTCTGAGTCTTATCCACACAGGCTGACTTTGCAACTCCCAGACAAACATGCATTGTGAACATTTCTGGCCACGGTTGCTTAATCAGTCCAACATACCCCTGAGTTTCGTACCTCAACTTGACTCCCATGCAGGTCTTCCCAGGATGAATAACCAGGACTTTAGTGAGCTGCTCATCAAGAGTGCAGGAGCCGCAGAGCTGATCCCACAGCATGCCTCTTCTGCCAAGCCACTGAACACATACACTGAAGCTCAGTTGTGATCCATCTGCAGACTGGCCACCTTCTTGGGAGCCCAGTGCACTATGGAGCATCTGGTAATACAAACTTTGTGTATGCTTTGGACATCCCCTGGAGTCAGAAACAGACTGGATTAGTTACTTATTTTCATTTCCAGTAACCTTTCCCTTGGGACAGACATAAACCCTGTAACAATTAGATTGCCAGTGCCTTATCGCCTAAACCTTTCAAGAGTCAAAACCCTCTGCTTCTGCCAATGTCACTGCCTCAATCCTAAAAGGATGTTTACCAAAGTTAGCTTGGCTGAGACTTCAGTAGGCCAGAGACTCCTTCACTGGAATGCACCCCACACACATGGGAGGGGGAGTCCCAGAGCTCCTGTGTACTCTCTTGGCATTGCTTCTCCTAGGGGCAGAACACACCTCAACTTCTTTGTCCTGATATCCTGGATCTGGAAATCTGAAAAGAATCCAACCAAAGCCAAATCTTGCTGCTGCTGTAATGGAGGAGGGGGTGGGAGCCTCCACATGGCCTGGGCAGGATTTAAGTTAATGAAGGCAGAGGGCAAGGGAACAATCAGCTACCTTCCTCCTCAAGCTTGCCAATGAGTTGCTAGAGACTCTGAAGGGGAGGGGGACCCCTCAGCATGTGTTCAATTGGAGTTGTCCCAATTGCCGTGGGCCTCATTGAGTTTTCTACCTGTTGAGGCAGGTGGGTGGCACTGACTGAATTGCATGAGGGCTAAGCAGTGGTTGGGAAACTTTAGCTTATAAATCCTTTTGTGGACAGTGGGTCTTACTTTCATTTATGCAGAAGTCCTTTGTACACTATTTTGGCAGCACGAAAGGGTCTCAAGGTGGATGGAAGTGGCTCTCTATGGACACCCCTCATGTATAGCCTCCCTACCTACTGTAAAAGCAGCGAAAGGCCTCTTGTGTGGAGATGTATTTTGGGTGTGACCACAGTATACTACACTATGGCTAGTCTCCACTTCCTAGGGGCCACACGAAGTAGGGGGTTCTAGAATATGAAGAACTGAAAGGGGGCTTAAATATTTGGTCCCTAAGTACAAGTACAGGGATGGAATAACAGAATCTGGCTGAAGGTCTGGGTCTTAGACTAGTAAAAGAAAATGGTGAATGAAATTGTTGCCGCTAAGATCAAGTAGAGCTGTTCAGAAAATGTTTATCCATGTCATTTCATGATATTTAAAAAAAAATAAATTACCAGCTCAATCATACGACTTTTTAATTCTTCATGGTATTTTCTTCCTTAAAATGCGAGAACGTATAAACTTAAAACTTAGTCTTAAGTCTGCCAATTGACAATTTTGACAAAGATGCTAACCTAAGATATTAAGATATGTGCATTTTAATTAGGAAGATCTGCAGCGTATCAGTAGCAATCATAGAAGAATGAAAAATTCATGTTCTCAATATTACCAATACCAGGGTAAAAAACAGTGGGATTCATCTTCATTTACATTAAGAAGGGATAATTAGGAAGGCTATTAAGAAAACCATGTCAGCTCAAGCCTATCAAATTATTGCAAGAAATTTAATATCCTAGTTATACTTTTTATCAAATGAAATGAGGTATTTTTTTTCATTTCCACCAGTAAGAAATAATAAACTATTGTAAATTGGTATTACTAATTAAAAATGCATTTAAGTAGATAGTCATTGTAGAGTTTGAGTTGAAAAAATGTTTAAACAAGGGACTAAATGATCATATCTGTGAATGGAAATATATACAAAGCAAATCCTTGACTATGCCTATTAAATTGAAATTCTCCCACTGTTTAAAAGGTACAAATGGCACTTAGGTGAGTTAAGTGCCAGTTGTCTCTCTGAAAATCAATCTCCTTGTGTATATTTGTTTTATGAATTTGTGCAGTTTATACTATGGACAAAATTGGTGGACTTACAAGATTGATAAGAAAATGTCACTTTTATTATGAAATCTATGTGAGTAGCTTCTGGGTTTTGACAAAATATTAACTAGATAATTATTGCTACATTTTGCACTATGAACCCCATCCTGGTCCAAAGTCCACTCAAAATTCCCATGAGAGTCCCTAGGAGATTTGCATACACAACCATAAGATCAAGCTAAAAGCAAGAAGATAAGTATGTGGCTATTAATTTTAGCTCTAATAACTCTGTGAGTTTGCACTGAGGAAAAGAATCATTAGAAATTTCAGAATATAATATACTATGAGTGCAAATTATATATCGAGGTATTAATTTCTGTAGGTGAAATACTTTTCTCTGGATTCTTAACTTGAGATCAAGTCACTCAAAGCCTGCTGTTATATTTTACATCTATATAGCATCTTTTATGTGAGAAATCTCAAAGCATTTGACAAACTTTTAGTTAAGCTTTATGACATGCTTTTGAGATAAGTAAGTAGTAGTGTTCTCATTGTAGATAGGTAAACTGAAATAGGGACTTACTTAAAATAACACAGCAAGTTAAATATAGAGCCAGGAATCAAACCCAAGAGTCCTAGATCTCAGTCCTCTGTTTTTAGCGGTTAGATTGTGCTTACTTTTTTTTTTATTTGTCTGATTCAGTCTAAGAGAATCCTTGGAAAATCAGTTTGAGAGAAAAAGGAAACACATTTTTAAACAGAGGACTAATGGAACTCTTAAAACAGAACTTGCATATGTAAACCATTGCAAGATAATGCCACCCTGAAAGGGGTTTGGTTTTGTTGTATGTTAGATGAACCTCGGGCAGCACTGATGGCGGTGGATATGTCTACACTACAATGTAAACCCAGGGAAGCAGCTGGCTTGTGTTAGGGAACCTTGAGCTTGAGTCTACGTTGTATCTTAACACTACGTTAAGACTTTTCTAATGCGTGTTCAAACCTATAGCTCTAATGTCCACACTGCAGTGCACAGACCTGAGTCAAAGTAACCATATCCCAGAGTCCCTAGTGGCCCCTCACGAATGATGGCCACTCTATCCGTAGGACCATGGTGCATTGTGGAAAAACTTTACTGCCCACCCTGCATGTTACAGGAAATTTGAGCAGCCCACCAAAACAGCCTGCTGAGCAGTCACTTTGGTCTGTGCCCTCCCAGCGGCTGGAGCCAGCAACATGGAGGAGGTGCCTTTTGACAAACTTCTCTTGCTTTCGCTTTCACTCCTGTGTCAGGAAACTGGCAGAGCATTTGCAAGGATCTGGTGGACATTTTTGGTGGCTTTTCTGTCCTACCTGATGGATTTCATGATGAAGCAGCAGGAGGAGGTGAACTAGAGGAGGAGAAAAAGTACCCTGGTATTGCAGACTCTCACTGGGAGATGTTTCTCAGAATAATCAGCGTAGCTGGTGATGCCCCTTATAGGAAAGATAGAAAATGTGGCAAAAGACCACCTAGGCTTAACCGCAAGATCTTGCATGATCTAAAAAATAAAAAGGAGTCATAAAAAATGGAAACTAGGACAAATTGCAAAAGATGAATATAGGCAAACAACACAGGAATGCAGAGGCAAGATTAGAAAGGCAAAGGCACAAAATGAGCTCAAACTAGCTACAGGAATAAATGGAAACAAGAAGACTTTTTATCAATACATTACAAGCAAGAGGAAGACCAAGGACAGGGTAGGCCCACTTCTCAGTGAGGAGGGAGAAACAGTAACAGGAAACTTGGAAATGGCAGAGATGCTCAATGACTTCTTTGTTTCAGTCTTCACCGAGAAGTCGGAAGGAATGCTTAACATAGTGAATGCTTATGGGAAGGGGGTAGGTTTAGAAATAAAATAAAAAAAAACAAGTTAAAAATCACTTAGAAAAGTTAGATGCCTGCAAGTCACCAGAGCCTGATGAAATGCATCCTAGAATACTCAAGGAGCTAACAGAGGAGGTATCTGTGCCTCTAGCTATAATCTTTGGAAAATCATGGGAGACAGGAGAGATTCCAGAAGAGTGGAAAGGAGCAAATATAGTGCCCATCTATAAAAAGGGAAATAAAAACAACTCAGGAAACTACAGACCAATTAATTTAGCTTCTGTGCCAGGGAAGATAATGGAGCAAGTAATTAAGGAAATCATGTGCCATCACTTGGAAAGTGGTAAGGTGATAGGGAATAGCCAGCATGGATTTGTAAAGAACAAATCATGTCAAACCAATCTGATAGTTTAACAAAGACAAGTGCAAAGTGTTCCACTTAGGAAGGAACAATCAATTTCACACATACAGAATGGGAAGAGACTGTTTAGGAAGGAGTATGGCAGAAAGGGATCTAGGGGTTATAGTGGACCACAAGCTAAATATGAGTCAACAGTATGATACTGTTGCAAAAAAAGCATAAAAATCTGGCTGTGCTTCCATGACCATGAAGCAGGTCACTTTGCAAAAAGGCTTTGTCACGGAGTGTAGGGGAGTCAGGCCCTGCACCCCCGGGCTCCCTGCCGATTCACCAGGACTCTCAGCCAGCCAGTAAAGTAGAAGGTTTATTTAGACGCCAGGAACACAGTCCAACACAGGTCTTGCAGGCACCGATAACAGGATCCCCCCCTGTTAGGTCCATCTTGGGGCCCCATAACCCCCATCGGGGATCAGAGCCCTCTCTCTCTGCTTCCCCTCTTTTCCCCAGCCAACTCCAGTCTGCCCAACCCCCTCCGGCCCCTCCTCTCTGCTCAGCTTCTTTCCCGGGCCAGGAGGTCACCTGACCCCTTTGTCTCCAACACCTTTAGCCAGCACCTTTGCAGGGAAGGTGCTCGGGCCATCAGTTGCTAGGAGACAGAGTGTCAGGCATTTGCTGCATGGACTTTTGCTGCTAGATACTTGGGGTCTGTACCCAGCCCCCAGTAAGACCAGTCCCACTTCGTCACAGGCTTGATCAGTTTACTCTACGTGGTAGACCCATGTGAGGCTCTCTGATAGCGTGCTTGCAGATTGGTGATTGGAAGAGAATGGGTTAATGCTGACCTGAGCTGCTGCCATTCGCCAAATGGAGTGCAAATTGTTGGAATAGAGAGGACTAAGGAAGCTGTCCTATGGAATTTGGGGTACTTCTGGCTGACTCCTGGGACCTGAGTCAAGCAGAGCTGTGCCTACAGTGCAAAACCATAGGGCTCAGACTCTGGGTTTTGGCTTGACTTGCGCTTGGATGCTCTGCCCTGCAAGGTCCTGGGATACTGTTTCAGAGTCCTGGATTATCGCAATTGCAGCATAGATGCAAGAGACGTTAGGTTTGAGCCTGGGTGTCAGAGAGGTTCGAAGAGTAATGGAAGGAGGGATGGGAAAGTGTGCGCTGAAAATAACACTTGAGTGCTCATGTTGTGCCATTGTATATTTGTTCCTCTTTTCTTTTTTCCTTTCTGACTTGAGGAGCAGGTTGAACTGTACAACGTGTACTGCTGGCTTTTCTGACAGCTTATTCAGTACTCCACACAAACGTTTTTTTCCCCTCTGGCTTGCTGTTCATTCTGCTACTGGTGAATCCATGCTGACTGACTGCTCTCTCCAATTATGTACCTGTTAGCCTTGAAGTGATCATAACTTGATGGTGATGATTTGCCACTTACAGCAATATATGTTTTTACCCTTTCAATTTATTGTTCATCATCAATTTAATCTGTCATGCTCATGCCTATAGTCCCATTGATGGTTTTTAAGGCAGCTTCAACTTAATCTCCGTCAGGGTGGCCCGTGGTAGTTTTGCATAGATATTATTGCATAGAGATGGTCTAGGAAACAATATAAGATTTGGGCTTCTAATTATTTCATAATAAATATCCTCCCTCCAATTCAAGTGCTGATGAACAATATTATACATCAGGGATCGGCAACCTTTCAGAAGTAGAGTCTTCATTTATTCTAACTTAAGGTTTCGCATGCCAGTAATACATTTTAACCTTTTTTAGAAAGTCTCTTTCTAGAAGTCTATAATATATAACTAAACTGTTGTATGTAAAGTAAATAAGGTTTCAAAATGTTGAAGCTAAACTTAATTTTAAATAAAGCTTCAACATTTAAAATGCAGAGCCCTCCAGACCGGTGGCCAGGACTCAGGCAGTGTGAGTGTCACTGAAAATTGGCTCATGTGCCGCCTTCGGCACCTGTGCCATAGGTTGCCTACCCCTGTTATACATAATTAGTCGCATTATATATAATATTCTATTTAACTTTGGGTGTAGAATACATTGGAAGGAGAGGCATGTTCTGAAACAGCTCCTTCTGTCATGACTTTCTTTAACTTTCCTCGCGTGGCTTGATTTATCTTTTATCTGCTACCCACTACCAAACCCATTTTTCTCAGCTTTTGTTTCTCAGTTTAAATCTATTTTTATCTAATGATGAGTCAGTCACTGGTCTCTAGTTTAACACATCCTGTGTTGCTCAGAATCGCCTCAAATCCTTCTCATATGAAGAAGAATAAAAGAACTAGCTAACTGCATTATGACTTTGTTTTATTCTATTCCATACCAAAAGCAAAGCTGGGTGCCATATATTTATTTCTTAAGTTCTTCTTGAGTCAATGATTATTGAATAGATTTTTTTTCCTCCTAACACAATTTCTATCAGGTTTTATACGTACATGCACCTTGGTTTGCTACTAGTTTGTCTCACCCATAGCTTATATAAATGCTGCAGTTTCTGTTTTCTTACACTACTTGCTCAATTCAGCTGCAGCTGAAATCATTAAATCTAATTATAGTGGTGCCACTCAGATGGCCAGAGTTAAGGTTGTGTCAGCATTTGCATTATAAATCCTTAATATCAAGGGTTTATAACAGCTCAACCATAAAATGTGTTTGGAGCTAAACCTTGGTTTGCAAGGTCTCAGGCCAGCATTGAATTCTTTTTAAAGCATACAATTTGAAAATAACTTAGTTTAATTGTTTAAAAAATGAATTTAATGCTTGTGAATGTGCTGGATTTATTGCTCTGCAGACTACAGTCTTCTATTTAACCACTTAACAGGTACAGCAGAGGGCACTGCATGGTAAGTTTCTCCATGATGCCTGAAACTGGCCTCATCCCTGACTTGGAAGAAATAATTCCATAAAATGAGAGGATAGCTCAATCTGCATGTAAATTAGCATTTTTGCTGGCAATAAAGGCCAATTAGTGTCAATTATGGTGGTGGCTTACAGGACCAATTAATGGACAACCATTACAACTAACACTCAGGGACTGAACTGGGACCACCAAATCATATTTCACATGCTCTCAGCCATCAAGGAACGATTAGATCGTGATGAAGGCTTCCATTACCAGTCTCATAAGCCCAGCCCCCTAATAATTTTTAATTTGAAGAATATGTTAGGAAGAGGGAGGAGGACAGGTAAGGAACTGGAGGCAAAGCAGCCCACAGAAATGGATAGATTCAGGTATTTGTAGAACTGTTGCTTATAATTAAAAAAACGGTTTTTCTGGAAAAAAAATTTCCAGCTGCATCAGTGATCTCAGCTAAAGTGGAGCCTTAATTTCTCAAGGAAAGAGATGGAAATAACCTCACAGAAATAGATTTTTCAGGTAAGCTAAAACTCTTGATCACATGATACCCCTCCAATCACTTGGGGGTAGGCTTCCCACCATGTGTCTTACCAGGTGACCTTGAAAAATCTTGTTGCTATCCAGTTAGTACAAAGCATAAGTCAGTTTGGGGTATATACAATTTTATCAGTAAACATGGTTGGATGCAGTTCAGGCTCTTACTGAGATTGAACATCTCTTTCAGACAGACATAACCTTCATGCAGAAATCACTTGGTGCAATTCTTGGTGCAATGCAGGAAGTCAGACTAGATGATCAGTGATCTCTATGGATTTTAAGGTCAAAAGGGTGAAATCCTGCTCCATTGAAGTCAATGACAGAATTCCTATTGATAATGGGCCATAATTTCACCCTGTGACTATATTAATCAAACCAAGGAGATTTCCCCACCTCCCCAGTATTTGTATTTCAATAGTGTCTAGAGGCATCAAGAAAGATCAGGGCCTCATTGTACGCTCACACAACAAAACATGGTCCCAACTCAAGGATCTTGTAATCTAAATAAGAACCTATAAACTACATATACAAAACAGATAAAGGAGGTATCTCATTTTTACAGATGGGAAATAGAAGTACAGAGATATTAGATGATTTGCCCAAGGTCCTTCAGGAAATCCATGCCAGAGCTAAGTATTGAACCCAGACTCTTGGTAGTACTTTTGTGGCTTGAGTTGAACAATTCACAGCGAGCTTCTAATTGCGAAGATGTGGATCCTTTTCAGTATAGCAACATACTGCTTTCACATGTGTTGTTGATGAGATGACTGCATAAAAATCTTCGTTTAAACTAAGTAAAAATATTCATGGGTTAGCCCTTTCTAATGTCCATTTTAGAATCAAATTTACATCTGATTGAAATATTTTCTGCTTTTATAAAGTATTTACATTAAAATGCAAAATCATGAATGTATGATTTTATTACTTGTTTTATTCTTAAAAATAATCTTCATTCATTAGTTTTCTTTTGTCCTTCATCTTGGATCTTCAGTCTGTATTTGGATCTTTGCAAGCTGGGATGTGTCCATGAGTCTGAAGAAAGAATATGGGCTCTAAGATTTTTTTCTTCAGTCTTTTGAAAATGAGAAGACCAAATTCTAAATCTTTTTTCTAGTCTGTTAAAACATATATAGTACCACAATAGTATGTCCATAACTTCTGAAACATGATTGGAAAGAGAGTTCACAATCACCATATAGAAAAGAAAAACTGTAACCAGGAAGAACTGACTGGTTAACTGATCAAATTAATATATAGTGCTCTTTACCATTTTTTTTATCACCCATATGAAGTGTTCTATCAAGTGCAAGAAATTCTGGCAGCTCATTCTTCTAACAAAGTGTATAATGAAAAAAGAAAACGGCATGTCAAAAATCCATCTCTGTATTACAATTGTTACAATATTTAACTAAATCTCATTGCGCTCCAAAGACTGTAATTATGATGTTATCCTTGAGCTCTATAAATTGGCATCAATTAAAAGCCCTTGGAAGCTTTCCAGTCATGAGGTGCTCTTGCATTATGCATAGCAGTTTTCTGTCCCTGGCTCCTCAAACAGATTGGCCAGATCAGATGTTTGAACACCTAAGCTCCTCTCCTTGGCACCTCACTCCTGGTTTGCTTAGGTGGCTCTTCACTCAGCTGGCCAGTTTCTGAAAATCTTTCTTAGGTGATTAACACTCCCCATGCATTTCATAGGGAGCTGAAGGTCATGGAGATGCCCAATTTAGGACTGAAAATTCCACTAGGCAGTGGGTGGCCAATGGGTTAGGCATTGCTGCACTCAGCTGAACACCACCTAAATCCTTCTAAAAGGCTGAGCCTCCATGACTGATGCAAGGTGATGCAAGGTCTGGCAAAGATTGAATATTGTTTGTAAGATCCTACTTTTTTAAAATCCATTTCATATCTCTTTAGAAAAAAGAGTCAAGCAGATTGCACTGTCTTTGCAGCTTTGATGTTCATATTAATGATCTACAGAGTGATAATGAGTTACAGCCTGCTGATATTGACAGCTACTGAGAGTGACAGCCTCTGATATTATAGCTGCTCTCCAGATCTTAGGGTCAATGCTGCTGATAAGAGACTTTAGAATCATAAGAGGAAAAAACAGCATCACATTATGACATGGGGAACGAATGTTCTACAATTTCTGCTTAGACAAATTGACAATCCTGACTCAGTGCCTCAGGGAAGACATGGATGAAAGTAAACCAGTTGCTCTGGGTCCCTAGTCCTTCTTGCAAAAAACAAAATGAAGGCAAAGTAGTTGCTTTTGAAAGCAAATAGAGGGAACTTGTTCAGCTCAGATCAACCTGCGATACCTAGCAGCTGAACTAATTGTTTATCTCAAGCCATCTGCAAACACTTGTAAGGTATCCCATTATCTAATCAGCTACAAGACATTGGGTACACGTTTTGTGGGAGAGTGATGGTTTCAGCTTTCTGATTGTCAGGCAGAACTATCTGGAGTCATTTCATACAGGGTGTTGAACGTTTGTTCATATTTGCTATCAAGAACAAGGCAGAAACAATTTTGTTTTATCCTGATCCTGACCATCTGGCTACCTAGGTAGATTTTTCAATTGTTTTTGCTTTTTAAAAAATGGTTTTTAATCAGATACACTTTGAAAAACACAGGATGATTCAAGGAAATTTAGAACATATATTTTTCCCTCCACACCCAAGTCTACCAAGACAATAAAGAACCCCATCCAAAGAATGCATCTGAAGTCTGAAACCAGTAACGTTTTGACTTTTATCTTCTTTTGCAATATTCCGAGTTTTTTGTGTGTGTGTGTGTGTGTGCGCGTGTTTCTTTTTTAAAAAGCTTGTTTTGAGTTTGACCCTGTTTATACATCCTGCCCAAGCTCCACTTTGCTCCATTTAAGAAGGTCTTATTTTAATCTAAAATTCACAGGCAACTCTCTTGCTCCTTTAGTTTAAAAACAAACAAACAAAAAACAAAATAATCACTAGGGTACAGATTTTACTGCTAACTTGATGTGTTTAGAGGGAGTTGAAAGTTACTTTCTGTCCTAGATGTCTACCAGTCTCTATCATTAGCATCTGAGTCACTGCCAGTAATTACCTATTTCTTCATCATAAGTCTATTTTGTTCATGTCTGGAATTTTTTTAACCCATTTTACTTTATCTGTTTCTTTTCTTCAGGCCCATTTCATTATTGACAAGTTTCTTTTTACTTAAAATTATTTCTGCCTTTATTGTCACTAAATTACCTCATGTGACAGTGTTTCTTTCATTGCATTTCAGCTCTAAAAGCTCCTTCATAGAAGTTCAGGGTCAACAGGAGGGCTTATATAAGCAAATTAACATTAGGCCTGGTCCAGCTTTCAGTGAAGTCAATGAGAACTTATATTTAAATGAGTGGGAGCAAGATTGAGATTATTGGGGTTATCATAATATAACACTTTCGACGTTAATAGTGTCAAATCTGATATAACTATATTAAAGTACTGTGATATTAACAGCATTATACACAGAGCTTGGTGAATGAGTTTCAGTTCACTGGCAATTCCAAAAAACAAAATAATACATTTCAGGTACAGCAAAACATTTTTGTTTTTTGATAAAATTGAAATATTCAGTTTTGATTTTGACAAGTTAAAACCAGCCTTTTATTGGTTCTTAATGAAAGGAAACTTTGACACAACCAAAAACACTTCAAATAAAATTCAAAACACTTCATTTTGAATATGCCGAATTGAAAGACTGGGGTTTTTTTTGTTTTTTTTTAAAGAACAGTTTGGTGAAATAGATACAAACTTACAAATGTTTCGGTGTTGCTGAATCTGCATTTTTATCTGAAAGAAAAAAAAAATTGCACAAAAACTTTTGCCCAGCTCTAGTTATAAATTCTTGCAATCACAGCATAACAGGGTAGGAAGTATTTAAGGAGGTTGCCTGCATTTGGGTTGCTTATTACTTCCTTCTTCCCCGGTTTATTTTATAGGTTTGGATGACTATAACAAAACTATCCACAGCTAGGAACCTGGTATTGTTGGCAAGGGCCATTAATGACTATGGGTGCAGCAGCTTAGCAATATGAACTCAGCTATGTTGTACGTATGCAGTGTTTAATTTCCAGGTTAGATAGTTATATACTTAATTGAGGTGATATAGAAGTACAAAGGATTATATACACTGGGCTTGATCTCCTCTCATTTAAGCTTGTTTTACACTAGTGTAATTCCATTGGCTTCATTTCACTTGCTTCAAACATAGACCAGAAGAAAGTGGGAAAAGAATCTAGCTCACTATGTGCACTGTGACTGAACTAATGCTGCTTTCTTAGTACTGGAACCTTTGCTTTCCTATGTTAACAACACAGACTTCCATAATTCTGAGAAGACTTTTGATTCCACAAGATGCTAACTAACAGAGGGTGAAATTCACCAGGGCCTTGGAGGGCCTTACATGGGATTTCTGGTGCATTCAAACCATGCAGTGATCTTGCACTGGGTCGTGCAGTAACTGTGGAAGCACAGGCATGGGAAGAAGGTTCTGCACTTTCTGTACACTGCAGAGGAAGTCTACCTGCTGGCCTCAAACAGGCCAGTGCATAAGGGGGATTTGAGAGCAGGCTTGAGGGATAGAGGGTGATGCTGCAGAGATCCTGCAGAAAACAAAGATACAGAATGGCAGCTGCTGCTGTTCTAGTTAATGAGTTGTGGAGGACAGGAGTGAGGGGAATTAACTTTTCCCATAGCTAATATTCAAACCATTCCACTGGGTCTGCATATACAGCTGAATATAGGTTTTATATACTATTTAAAAACTGTTGTACTTCTCTCTCTCTCTTAATTTTGTTGCGAGTCTTTCAGGGCTGTCACCTTGGTTCTAATTAGGTCATTTTGTGTTGCTTTGGGCTTCTGAAATGGACTGTTGTGTTGTCTGCAGGGGCCAGCATGCTGGTAAGAAGGATGGTGCTGTCTGTCTGTACCTTCATTACATTCCTTCCAAGAGACATTTCCCAGCTTCTGTCCTTTCCATTCTGTTATTGCCAATGTCTAGGTGCCTTTTGTATGCTCTTGTTCTAACAAGTGTTGTTCGTTCACTCCACCCTCCCATAAACAGGATTAAAGTTCCTCCTTGGGAATTTCACCTGAGGGAAAAGCAAACATATTACTAACATCCCTCATGAGTTTTAGAGGTCCATGCCCCTTGAAAGAAAGGATCTTATTTAGAGACCGATCATTGTCAGTCATTTTTATAACTCCTAACCTGATGGAGGAAAGAGGGTATGATTTTTAAATTCTCATGAGAGAGCTAAATATTGAACATGTCAAAGTCACTTAAGATGCATTCCTGTCAGATACCTGTATGACAGCTTATTTATTTTGTCCTCGTTCCAAATATGGTTTTAACTGGCCACTTCAAGACTATTATACACAAATGCTATGATGTATCTAATTCACATTTACACTAAGGGTTATTTACACCACCCTGGTATCGTAAAAGGGTCCTAAAGTGGATATACATTACATCTGTTTTACATTGACAGAATGGTTTAAAGGGATCTTAGTGTAAATGAGAATTGGGTCCTATAACTTGAAAATGTCTCAAAGTATTTTGATAGTCATTGTATTCTATGGGAAATAAAAGTAGAGGCATAAAGTAAGATTTCCCCCTTCCCCTGAGGAGGCCTTAGTTTTTACACTTTAGATTGGGTTGGATCACCTCATATTGCACTATGATATACTTACCTAAAATATGACCAATTATGGCTTTGTTAAAACCAAATATGAACAAGAAGCTTATCATGGAGGCATTTCAATTTAAGGAGGGAGGTAGAAAGACGCTTGAGATTGGCTAGCTGGAGTCCAGCACCTGAGTGTTTAAAAAAAATCCTATTTTAGAATGTATTCAATGTGGTGCATCCTGTTTGCTCCATGCTTTGAGTCAGCATAGGATGAATTTACCTAAGATGTCAATCCACTCTATAATTTTCACTAGTTCCATTAGTGGCATCCAGTTACAGAGAAGTTCAGATCAAAGTAGGAGTGTATTTGTTCTTCCTGTGTATTTGTCTGAAAAGCAGGAGAGACCAGACTATATAAGATCCCTTGGGATTTTCTTATTAAAACAAAAAATAGAACTGAAATGCAATATTGATCATGCTTGGAATCTTTTCACTTCTCATGGGGTTGAATCATTAGAATTTATGTTGAATTGAAGAACCCAAGGCTATGAATTTTCCAGCCAAGAGCAATGTATTTGTAACCTCAAACTTGTAGTAAAAATTATAACCACAGTTCTTTTTCATGAATACTAATACTATTATACAAGATGATAGTGCCAGGTTGAAAGGATACATGGGCTAATGATTTAAGTGCAGGGATGGGAGCCAGGAATTTTGGGGTCTGCTTCTGGCTCTTCCAGAGCTTTGCTATGTGAGCCAGACAAGCCATTTGAACTTATATCCCAGTTTTCCCTTCAGTAAAATGGAAATACAAGTTGTCTACCTCGTGTGAGTCTTGTGAAGCTTCATTCATTAATGTTTGAAGTGGGTTTGGATCCTTTGATGAAAAGCATTAAAAAAAGAACACCCTGCAAAGTGCACGAAAGTAACTCAAGTAACCCCAATGTTGCCCACAGTGGTTCCCAAATGAGTCGTCAACACCTCATGGCCAATGGTATCAAAGGTAGAAATCAGAGCTAATAATATCTGTGATGTTGCACTCTATATGATTTTATGAAAATATGCTAATGAGTGTGAGTATAATGTAACTGGAATATACTTCATGCAAAAGGTCTCTTGTAAGGTATCATTACAAAGCTTATAATCTACTGAGTGTGGTCATCCTATTTGTGTAAATGTATCACTCTTGTATCTGAAACTAGAAATATGAAATATAACTCTGAGAGCTTACTGTAATTATGCAAAGTGTGGGCCATTAATGGTGGTTTGGAATCTTGATGGCTCCCATCAACCAGGACAATTAACTGTGGATGGCTCTGTTTGCTTGCAGGCCTTCCTGTGAGTCAGGCTGGAGGAATAAGGGCTTGGAGTCTTACAATGATGTGATCATGTCACCTGAACTGGAATCCATCTTTAACCTGGTGCTTTTCTATTTAGAAGGAGGGGTGGGAACCTAGAGAGGGACACAGGATTCCCGCCCTATGCAAAAGATATATAAGTGGGTGGAACAGAACAAAGGGGGCTGCAATCATGAGAACTCCCCTAGCTACCATCTGAGCTGGAACAAGGGCTGTACCAGGGAAAGGACTGTGACCAGACTAGGAAGGCGTCCATTCTGTGATAGAAGCTTACTGGAACATCTCTGAGGGTGAGATTTCATCTGTAATACAGTAAGAAAGCGATTAGGTTTAGACTTGCATGTTTTGTTTTATTTTGCTTGGTAATTCACTTTGTTCTGTCTGTTATCACCTGGAACCACTTAAATCCTACTTTTTATATTTAATAAAATCACTTTTTACTTATTAATTAACCCAGAGTATGTATTAATACTTTGGCGGGATGGGGGGAAACAGCTGTGCATCTCTGTCTATCAGTGTTATAGAGGGTGAACAATTTGAGTTTATCCTGTATAAGCTTTATACAGGGTAAAATGGATTTATTTGGGGTTTAGACCCCATTGGGAGCTGGGCATCTGAATGTTAGAGACAGGAACACTTCTTAAGCTGTTTTCAGTTTAGCCTGCAGCTGTTGGGGGATGTGGTTCAGACCTGGGTCTGGGTTTGCAGCAGGCAAGCATGTCTGGCTCAAACCAGGCAGGGCACTGAAGTCCTAAACTGGCAGGGAAAATGAGTTAGAAGTAGTCTCAGCACATCAGTTGGCAGTTCCCAAGGGGTTTTCTGTGATCCAACCCATCACAATATCCGTGTGGATATCTGATTTTCATCAGTCACCAAGAGATCACTGTTTTTCTTCATTTTATTGCTTTTTTTTAAATGATGGTTTTGGGCCATAAAGCTCTCAATAGCTTGAGACATACCTGTCTCAGAGACCATTTCTCTCTTCATGAGATGCTGCCACATTTGCAGTCAGTAGAGGCCTCTGAGATGAAGTTCCATCTGTGAATGAGAAAAGGTACCTACCAGGGTATTCTCCATTAGGGATCTAAGCTTTTGGAACTTCCCCCTGGATCTGGAGCAGCATGAGTTTCAGGGCACATTACAAATCCAATCTTTTCTTCCTGGACTATTGGGAATTAGTAGATGGGTGAATAGGCGACTCTGATGGTTTGGTTGGTAGTGTTTGTTACATCCATGTTGCTGATAGGGTAGCCTTCTCAGTGGGCCCATTGTTAAGATCTGTTATATATTAATTGTATTTCTGTGTGGTTGTCAGGGGTGTCTAGAGCCTGGGATGGATGCCCTGTTATATAGTTAGCATAAATGTCAAACAAATAAATTGTTTTTATTATAAAGCTGAGCTTGTGAGTCTCTTCTAAAACTTGAATGTTGTGGCTGGATATTTGGATACTGTTCATAGTCTCTATGGACACATGTAAAATATAATAATTTTTTTCTTTCAATCCCTCTTCTTAGTTTTCTTCCCATCTTCCATCTCTGCCCAGTGCTGCTCGTTCCTTCCACCTCATCCTTTCCTATCTGCTGCTCTTTCCTTCTCCTCTCACATTGCTCTTGTTCTGTAACGTCACCACAGGGGCACCCACCCTGCTTTCCAAGGCCTGATTTGGCTCTTCACAGTGATTTATTTGTGAAAAGGGTTTTCCAACAGGCCTCTTAAGAATGGGGGGAGAAGGAACTTAGCTTGGTGCCAGCTCTGACAGATTTTTTTTTTAAATTGCTAATGCTGAACTAACTAAAGCCTTAGCAAAGCAGTAGAGCGCATTTAAAATTTTTACATTAAATTTGAAGCACGCTGCATAATGTGGAAAGCTTAACAGCTACAGTATGGTCTTGTGGTTTATTCAGAAACCAACGGTGTTAACAAGTGATTGTCAGAAAGTTGGCATAAAATGTCTCTTGTGATCTATTCTAGGATACTGAGAAGAATTAAATAGTGAGAGTAGGATTTTTTTCCCCTATGCTTCTTAATTCAACAAATACTAGGGAACCCTGAAAAGGTAGAACTAATTACTGCTTTTGTTCTCTTCAACCTGCTAGTGAAGGCAGGGGGCTGGACTCGATGACCCTTTGGGGTCCCTGTCAATTCTAGGAGTAGGTATAAAGCTCAGTGCTCTCAGTTTTGCATTATAGTTTTGGTTTCTTGGAGCAATCTGTGCTGACAGGTTAGAGTCATGGATAATTCCAGCATGCAATCTTGAGATAATGTAAAATACATAGCACAAGGCTTTCCACCCAGGAGTCCAGTTGACCAGGGAAATTCCAGGAGGGTCTGTGCTGGTCTAGTTACTTAACCACTTGTTCCACCTTTCTGTTTCATGAATACATCCCATTCCCTTGTAACTTAGTTGAAAATTCTAACTGTGCTTTGCTCCTCTGAGTAGATACAGGGAATGTCAGAGCTCTTCAGAAGTGGTGAATTCATGGATAACAGAATTTTATGTATTCAAGTCTTCGTGGTTAGATTTAAGACCATTTGTGGCAACTCTAACAGAGGTGCACTGTGAGGAAAGATGATAGTTCCTTTCCCTGTTTAATGCACCCATGCAGGATGCAACCATAACTTGGGTGCTTGGGCTGTGGAGCACGGGTGCAGCTGTCCAATGATGCTGAAGGCACACACTGCCCACAGAGGTAGGCATAGGCCAGGGCCCGGCCATTGCCCTACATGCCATCTAGCAGATGTAGAGCTCTACAGGGGAGTATGTGCTACTCCTGAGAAGAGGGCTGCTAGTCCATATGCTCCTTCCAGTGTACTACCTCTGACTTCCTCAGATTAATGTTTCCATAGGTCCTTGATACACTTCATTTCTTTCCCACACTGTGGTTCCCTTTGGACCTTGAGAGATTCTGTAAAAGAACACATCTGCCAAACAAATTCTATTGGGAGTTCTATTTCAAGCAGCAAAATCAAGTGTTCTAAGGAGATTTTGGTATGTTAACTTTTTTTGTAGGAATTTATATTTATGATGGTTGGTGGATGGCTTTGAGGGTAGTCAGGGTAGCTGTTTTTCGACCTTGTATTACACACAAGGTGAAGAAAAAAATAAGATATAGTTTTATCTCTGTCCTTTATGAAACTACTGGGTGAAAGCTTGTACTGAAGAAGTGGACTGTAGCCACGAAAGCTTATGCTCAAATAAATGTGTAAGTCTCTAAGGTGCCACAAGTACTCCTGTTCTTTTTACTGTAAGAACTGTGGCAGTTGGGTCAAATAATCTGTGCAGTCTTTTTCATACAATCAACAAAATTACTGCATGCAAATTAGCTGGAGAGTAAGTGTGGGAGTTGGTTGAATTACCACTAAAATCTAAATGGTCTAGGACTCTTGCATGGCATGTGTGCATGCCTTACTGTAGCTGGAAGCCGGTGTTGTCAGTCAGTTGTAATTTGTAAAGTCAAAATTGCTTGGGCACATAAAAACTGGACAATAACAGACCACAGATCCCAGTGATGACTGAACCTGGTGATATTCTAAACAAAAAGAGCTCTCGGCCATGCTTGTCGCTTGTAGCTGTTTCCATCGCTTAACAATGACTCAACAGACCTTCTAGGTTTCAGAGTGACAAACCTGGAATCTTCTTATATAGATAATCTTGCACTACTCACTGCCTGCAATGAGATTCTAGCCCAAAAGATGCATCAAATGTAGGGTGACCAGATGTCCCATTTTTAAACTGACAGTCCTGCTTTTTGGGACTTTTTTTTATACAGGCACCTATCCACCCCCTGTCCTGTTTTTTCACAGTTGCTCTCTGGTAACCCTAATCAAGTGGAGGGAAAATTCTTTCATCTCATGCTGGGCCTCACAAACTGTAGCATGGGGACCTGCTGAGGTGGGATGTGGCATGGTTTGTAGCCAGTAGCACTTGAGGCATTCTTGGCAAAGATGCAGCTGTAACAGAGGCTGGTATAAATATACAAACCATACTAAAAAACACAATCCAATAGCATGTGTTATATTGCACATAAATTATCTACAGTATGATATACTTTTGGTTTTGGATTCAGAAGTGCCTTGATCCATGTATTCTGTATTTCCCCACTCTCCATCTATTTCAAAGGTTCATTTATTAGATAACTGCTTGTTGCCTGTTAGATTTTGAAGTGTGAAAGACCACTGAGAATTTCTAAAATGCATTTTAGCTGAAGAGTTTGATTAAATTCAGAGTTGAATGAATAATTTGTAATGAATTGACTGAGTTTATCCTTTTCTTTTGCATGTGGATTATCTGTAGGCTGATTGCAGTTTCTTCAGATTTATTCAATAATTTTTGTGGGAGATTTTCAATGCCATACATTGCCAGAAGTTCACTGTGAGCATTTAGTAATTAATGTTTGAAATGTGTGTTGTCTAGTCTCTCAAATCACATGATATAGTTTTTCTAATGACAACTTATTGGAACTTTATGTGCCTTTCTTTTGATGATTAAACACATAAGAAGGTATTGAGATCAGAAAAGATAAAATAATTTAAAAATAAGAAGGAAATGGAACAGTAGGAAGAAAGAAGGGGGGGATGAAGGAGCAACTTTCTAATTTTTTTTAATAAGTGATTTTTTTTATCAAATTCTTTCCTGACATGAAAGATGGATTTTTATAGACTGTGGTTCATTGAGAATGCTAAATATAAATCTGAAAATGGGCATCCATTGCCTCAGATTGTTCTTCATGACTTATTTATACTGAACAAAATTATTCAAACCTGACCTTAAGTCTGCTTATTTTCAGATTTGCATGACAAAAACGATATTCCAGAAATAGTATTCAGAAATGAGCCTGTCTTTCTAAATGTCTCTAAAACTTAAAAAAATGCTCATTACTTTTATGAATTTAAGGCATGATGTATTCTTTCTTACATTTGATGAGTGCATATGAAAACAGCATACAGTAAAACAGTCAAAAAACATGGTGAGCACTGCAGCATCACTTAACTTTAGGTCCATTTTTAAAAACATGGGTGCTTAACATTAGGTTCCTATAGCCAGACTTTTAAAGTTATTTAGGCATTTAAGGATACTGGTAGGCACCTAGCGGGATTGTCAAAAGTACATGGATGTCTAAATCCCATTGATTTAAAATCAGACAATTTAAAGTCAAGCATGATTATAAATGTTTTCCTGAACTGGGGCAATAAATGAGTGGTCTGATTTTTCCAAAATTCAGAGCACCCATCAGCTCCCATTGAGGTCTATTTGAGATGCTGCAAGTGAGATAGATAGATGGCATGTTTTTGCAATATCCTTAAAAAACTTTATTTTATGTATTATTGTGAACCGTGATTGTATGTAACCTTTCTAGGGGGAAGACGTATGCAGTGTAGGTGTAGCTGTGTTGGTCCCAGGATGGTAGACACACAAAGTGGATGAGGTAATATCTTTTTTTGGACCAATTTCAGTGTTCATATTGCGCTCCACGTCAGTACCCAGCCCAATCCTACCTGCTGACCAAATTTGGTGATGAATCCTGGTCACGTGCCACTTGAGGCACGTTGCACATATGCTAAGAAGAAAGTGAGAGAGATGAGCTTTTGAGCCACACAGAGCTCTTCTTCAGGTCTGGGAAAGGTACTCCCAGCATCACAGCAAAACAACCTGTTCCACCTTGCATTTTGCTGTGATACTAGGAGTACCTTTCCCAGACCTGAAGACAAGCTCTGTGTGGCTCAAACACTTCTCTCTCACCAAATAAGATATTACCTCACTCATCTTGTCTCTCTAGGGAAGTGGCAGGAGATGTGACAGATGTAAGGCCTGGTAGTTCAAAAGACTGTATTGAAAATGTGCTAGGCAAGAATGGACTTGGGGACAATAAATGTTAAATGGATTTCCTGGGGAACTTCTAGGAAGAAAATGCAAATTCCCCATCTCCAACTATGCAAAACCCCAGCCTTTTGAAGCCTCACCTTTTGTAACAGGGAGTCAGCAGACAAAGGTCCAAGCTGTATAAAGCAATAGCTGATCTGTACAACCTTTGTTCTAGTTCTGGATCTAAGATGGATGAACTTGTAACTATGGGGAAAACCAAGTTGTGGGTTTTGAGGGACTAAAACCTACCAGAGCCCTAGGTTGGAATTCAGCATGACCCCTGGTAAACTTTTTAGCATGTGTATAGGTTTTTTTATGTTAATGTTTTCTCTCCTAGATCCCCCTCCTCACCCCTGTGAGTCTCTCTTTATAGACTCCTGATGGGGTAACCTGCTTCTATTGTTCTGCCTTTTGGTGTTTTTTCACTGCTCTCAAACCTCCTTCCCTTCAGACAAGTAGAAGTGGGGTCTTCTCCCAGCTTCAACAAAGCCATTGTCCCAAGGTGTTTTACTTTGAATAGATAATTGAGTGTTGATCACTTCCCATTGTTTTTAACCTGGCAGAGACATGACCTAGCTCTGCTAACTCAGGGCAGATCCATACAGGTTTTCCATTATATAATAATTTCATAATTAACCACAATTCAGAAGTGGTACAGACAGATTGTGACCAATTGGTCACAAACAGCACTTTGAAAATCAGGTTACTTATACATGTGCCTAAATCAGGGCCGGCTCCAGCTTTTTTGCCACCCCAACCGGCGAAGTGAGGAAAAATGCCGGTTCATTCTCCAGCAGCAATTCAGTGGCGGGTCTTTTGCCCCCTCTCTTCCTTTTTGGCGGCACCTTGGTGGCAGCTCAAAAAAGGAAGAGAGGGACTGAGGGACCTGCCACCGAAGACCCGGATGTGCCGCCCCTTTCCATTGGCCCCTTTCCCTTTCCTTCGCAGATGCCTGGACCTGGCCCTGGCCTAAATAGGGATTATTTTAGGGTCCTATTTTCTAAAAACTTGGCTTAGAATCTAGATTCTTTATGTAGAATAAAAAGTAGCAGTCCTTATGCTAAGTAAAAGCCTGTGTAGGTAGGAAAAGTATAATTTCTGGGCTTGAAGTGTTTGACAAATCCTGACGTGTATGTCTGGCAGATCTAACTTCCCCTAAGTGGGGAAGACCCATTGAAATGTGCATGTGCTTCGCTTCACTTTAAGCACATGGGTAATTCCACTGAAGTAAGTGGAACAACTCATGAGCTCAAAGTCAAGTACATGCTTGTGTGCTTTGCTGTATCGGGGCATCAGAGGGTTTGCAGGATCTGGACTTCTATGTATAAGGCGAAGGCTATTAAAAAAGGCCTGATTTACAAAGAATTGTATACACAGATGCCTTCTTGCTACTTCTAAGCTATTATAGGTTTGTGGCTGCGTTAGCTCTGATTGCAGTAATGGTAGCTAATAGGCACTTGAAAGCCTAATAGTGCCTCAAAAGGACACAAGTGGAACAAATCCACCTAGATCTGCTCTTTTTTTGGGACAACTTGACACAGACCTTCCACTTAATATAAATATAGGTGCACCAACAGAAGTGATTGTGCTGTAGTGACTCAGATAGAAAATGGTAGTAAATAGCAAGTTGCATTTCAGTCTGTTCAAAATCTACCTTCCAGACTCAATTAAAAGGACATAGGCTCAACGAGCCCCAACTTTACACAGACATTGAGGTACAAAGATTCTCTTAACTACAACCAAGGAACAGGGTAGCAGTTCTCCATAAATACTAATATATAAAATTCAAATTTTGAATTAATGAAATAATACTCAAATTTCACTACACTAATTGTTTGTGAATTGCATTCTCCATTTCACTATCTCTGTTACTTTTAGGTTACTGTAATGTCAGAGTTTTTGGATTTCTCTAGAAACAAGGACTGCTATAGCTGGGAAAGCAAATTTACATGTAGTGGTGCTTCTGCTGTTCACCCACATGCATACTGTAGCTGTCAGGAGTCCTTCTTTCTTCACCTCCTTAACAGACACATTAGCATAATTTTTATGACTATTGAGGTTGTTTAAAAGCACTAAAAACATGAAGTACTGGTTGTGCTCTTTAATTAGGAATGTAATATTTGCCATCTGGAGTGACTCATTACTGCAAGTCTTCTGTGGTGCTCCAGAAAAAATATTTCCCTGAAATAAACAGACGATATTGGATTTTTTTAAATAACTGGTTTTAGTTACATTCTGGCCATTGCCTATTTCACTTTTGAATTGTCTGTTGTAGATTTCTAATCAAAACTTACTCCTGGAACATATTGTGCTTGTCATCTCCAAAGCCGTAATGAAGTGATTTCTATAACTGGTAAAATTCTATAGGCTTGATCCTAGCTCTAGACAGTTGGGATCACTTTGCCGCTTGTCTTGTAAAACCAGTTCCCCTGGATGTGGGTACACTCTCCCTACCTGATTTTTAGAAGATTAGGACTGAGTATGTGCCGCTATTGTATCTGAGACTACACGTATGCCCTGAACACTCTACATAATGTTATCATTCAGACTCTTGTCAAGAAATATAAATCTATACTCTTATTAGGTGTTAGCATGAAGGATACCCAAAATAAAGGACCTTATTAATAAAACAAAAACATCTACGATTCTGGGATTTACAAAGGAAAAAAGAGAGCCACTTACTGCATTATTCTTTATTTTCAATCATTATAAAAAAACCAAAACCTTTTCTCCACATATCATGAAACTCCTACTTGACATAAAATTCAGCAGCACACATCAAAGGGAGAAGAATTTGTCAGAAGAATAGCAGATTGGTTGATTTTTGTGGAAGGAACGTATTTTCATTACAAGAGGCGCTAGATGATTTATTGCAACAGTATATCTCTGCTTAAGTACAGTCAAGTTGGTAGTTATCAAAAGTCCTGAGTGCTCTTTAGTGGTTTGCATTAAATAAGCTGGTAATCATGCTATTACTAGACAGATGTGTAGAACATATCACATTTGAAAACCTTGTTGTCAGTCTGTCTGACTGAGTATGAAGATAGGAGCTGCTCCAGTGATTTACTTTGAACAATATATTTGACAAAATTAACCCATTTTTTCTCTCTGTGAACTCTGATAATCTTTCCATTAACTTAGTGGACTTTGGATCAGGCCTGTAGTTATTTGTGATTAGTCATCTTAGTCACATGCTCTCAAATGGGCAAAAGAGGGAAGCTGAATTGAAAACTGGAAATTGTCTGGACTAGCCCTTAATTTTGACCTTGTACAGAAGACTAGCAATCACTTAAGTCCCCAAATTGGCCTTCTGCAGTGGGGTGAATTTCATCCTTCAAGAACTTGCTTGGGTAACACTTCTAGGCAGATGCAACTCAAGACAATCTTCTACCTGAGGCAAAACTTTATTGGGCACCCTGTGCTCCATGTTGGACATGCACAGATTGCAGTGTGTAGGGACAGGGAACAGCTGTAGCGGTGCATCCACTGATTTCTGAGACTACATTTCCCAGCACTCACTATCAACTATCATTTCCTTCTCCTCTCAGTTTCATTGCTTCTCCCAGGAATCTGCTGCCCTAGGCAGCTGCCTAGTTTGCCTGTAGTTTGAGCATAGTCTGCTTATATAATGAGTGAATCTTCTGTTTAAGGGTATTCAGGCATTTGATTTATGCTTGCTTTAACCACAGGCTTTTACAGACTCAGGTTTTCATTCACAGTCTGAAATCTCCCAACCAGAATTTCAGGTGACAAAGGAAAAGCAGTTGTAATAGCAGAGCACGTGAGATAATTGAGCAATCATTGCTCACTCTTTAACAGATCAATAAGTCACCTCTCCAAAAAAAAATCTGTCAGTGATAAATGCATAAAGTTGCTGAAGCTGAATATCAAATACTTCAATGAAAAAATGCAATACAGAATACACAGTACTGAGCAGATAAAATAACCTTTCATATCTTTACCATGCTAGTGGTATCAAATCAGAAATAATGAAAAATATCTTGGTTTTTATTTGTAGCTCCGTGTTTTATTATGTGTCGCTATGGGCCATTCTTGTTTATCCATCCACTTAAACTGCAGCACATTGATTACACTGAATAAACAGGAATTATGTAAATGAAGAAACAAAATGGTCTCTGAGATTTCTGATTTTCTTTTTATGCTGCCAGTGCATGGACTGCTGAAAAGGTTGAGGAGGAAAGTAGGTTAAGTATTCAGTCATGAGGGAGAGAGACCCACAGTTATGTCATTTAAATGCAAAGGATGTTAGTGAGCACTTAGTGAAAATTCAGTAAAGGAGGAGGCTGCAGAGCACCACCTGTCCATGCAGTCTGTTTAAAAATGTGCTCATAAAAAGGATGCAAAAGGTTTGGTTTGCCATCAACTAGGTGTGCTGCTGTTAACACTAGATAATGGAAGAGAGGGCAGATTGTTCTTTCCAATATTTATTATATGTTGTTTAATAAGCAAGTAGACTGCACAGGCTTTCACTGTTTGTTGCACTCATGCACAGGGTGCCATGTATTTATGGCACTTATATGTAGGATTTTATGTTGTGATTAAAAATAATACTTTTTGGAGGTGGGGAGAGCTCATTTCTAATTGCACTTATAAAGCTATATATTGGTAACTTTTTTATTACTTTGAAAGATTTTGTTATGCTCTTGGAGTTACTTTTAGACTTTGGGGCAGTATTACAATTCCAAGCAAATGCAGATTGATTATTAAAATATATCTTCCAAAAGTTTTCTTTCAAAATGAAAAGCAGTATCCAATCAATTTGGATAGGCTAGTATTTTGCCATGCAACAACAAAGTAGGAAGACCTCTGAGAAAAGTCCATATGTCCATTTAGTACAAGATTATTCCCTATTTGGTAAAAGCTACATAAAGATGAGAAAATTGAGTTTCAACTTGTAGCATTTCCATCAAGTCCTTCAAGGAGAGGGGTATGTGACTTTCCTCCTCTCATGGGAAGGGGAAGGGTCAAAAGGCATCAAACTGACCAAAGTTCTGTTGTGAAATCCTGTGGATTTCAACATAACTATGGAAGGACCAGAGTTGTGGTGTGGAAGTTAATGCCACTGCACTGCTTACTGCTGCCCCACTACCATGTCCCTGGTCATGCCTGAGACCCTTCCCTTAGAGGGCATCTAGTGTAGGGAGGGGGAGCAGCTTGGAACCATAATGCTGAGATGGTCAGATCATTATCCTCTAGAAGGAAATTTCCCCCATGTGAAACAGAAGAGTGGCTTTCGCATCCCCATCTGTCCTGCCCCTAGCATGGCCACTGCAGTCATGCAGAGCCTGAATGTGGCTTCTCTGTGAATAGCGGAAGACTGGAGCAGGCTGCAGAGCAACTGATTCTTCTCTTCAGTCATTTCTTCCTCCTCAAGTCCATTTCCACTAGATTTGGCTAACATCAGCCTTGAAGTTCAGATTCTGAGCCAAATGTTTGAAAGGTTAGAGCTCTTTTTGCAATAAAGTGGACAAAAATGTGCACCAACGGTCACTTAACTTGCATGTCATTTGCAAACACAAGAGACTGTGATCTACCTCTGAGGACCAAAACATAGCAAAAAATGCAACTGGTTATAGATTTCTATTGGTATTTTTCAGGAAGCAAATGATTTTTACCAAGTGACATTGGAGAGTATGAATAACAGACAGTAAATCAGCGCACATTGTTTTCTCATTGTGATTACTACACATCCTACATAAAGCAGAGAATACATAGTTGATGAGACTGCGGGTCACAGAGTTGAAAATCTGAAAAAAAAATTCTACTTCAGTTTATTCTGTTTCTCTTTCCCCACAAACCTTCGCACAGAACACCTTTTGGAAAGAGTAACTAGATGGAAAAAGTCAGACTTAAAATACAAATGCCTATGAAAACTAAAGAGACGGTGGGTAATGCAATAGCTTTTATTGGACCAACTTCTGGTCCAGTAAACAATATTACCTCACCCACATTGTCTCTCTAATATCCTGGCCAACACAGCTACAACAACCCTGCAAACGAATATGAAATCTAAAGGTCAGGCATATCCCTTCCAGCAAAAAAAGCAGAGAAGAGGAATGCTTAGAAGAAAATATCCCTTGCTTTTGACCTCCCAAAGCTGTGCAGCAGTATCCCTTGCTGATATGAGGCTAGTTGCAATGGAAAAGAGGGGAAGACATAGATAGCAAAATACATATAGGCTGAGGATGTGTGGGTTTAGATTGTCTGAACCAGGCAGACATCTTGCCTTGTGCATATTGCTAATATGGAGTTAAATCCTGATTGTGTTGAAGTCAATGGCAAAACTCCCATTAACTTCAATTGGGCCAGGATTTCACCCATGCTCTCTCGAAGCTCTCCTTTCCTCTCCCAGAACTGCAAGCATGACTGGCTCCAGAGATGTGCTGTTACTATTAGCTCTCCTCTCACCCGACACCACCAGCAGCCAAGCTTATATAAGCCACCCAGTAGGGATCACTGCACATAGTTACATTGTCTGTTCTGCTTGTTCTGAGACGGTCAGTAAAGTTTACATATTAACTTTTAACTTAATGGTGGGGGCGTGGGGGCAGTGTTAGCATGCAAGGTTTGGATTTAATTAAGCTGCAAACCCCCTTTTTTCCCTCTGGTACTAAAGGTTACTGTAATAAATGTGGGGGATGGGAGAGGACTATAGTTATAAAAATGTGACAATTATTGTTCACTTGTTTAAAATGCACAAACTAAATTTTCATCAAAATCTGTCAATGATATTTAAGTTTGTCTGAGGTCCATTCAATGTCACTGGCAAAATTTTAAAGAGGAAAAAAGAATTATGGGGTGAAAAGGGGCCAGAAAGGGTTAAGCATCCTGCAGAATAAATTAGCCAAATTCAACCTTTAGAGACATATTGATAATGTTTGAGTTTCTGTGTGTTTTCATATGTATTGTTAGAGGTTAACAATGTAATCAAACAGTTCCTGTCTACTCTGTATTCTGTTAATTCAGAGATCAAAAGGAGATCTTATTTAAATAAACTGAATATATAGTGATGTCACTGTATTGATCTCTCTTTGAAGTATATAGCAAATCACCCATGAATGGTAGAAAACAGGCAATTGCCTTATTTTAATCCATGTAGCTAACTACCAGTGAGGCTTAGGAAATAGGTCTGCTTCAAAGTTTCCATGATTGCCGATTGTTCTCCTAAGAACTCTGTGCTGTAAAGAGAAGGCCTGAAACTGTATAAAGATCTCTTGGGTCTCCTTTTCATCTCAGATCTGTTTGGTGCTTTATGCAGGGGAAGCTTGAGTTGTAAAATTGACCTCACCAGTCCCACCTGGATTACCCTGGATATGAACATTGGACTATAACCTATAGACTAATTCTGAGAGAACTCTTTGCAACTATAAAGCTTACTGTCTCTACTATGAAACAGATCTCAAACTATACACGTCTGTATGTATACTGATCTTTTAACCAATACTCTTTTCTTTAATAGATTTTAGTTTAGTTAATAAGGATTGGCTGTAAGCATGTATTTGGGTAAGATCTGAAATATTTATTAACTTGGGAGGTGATATGTCCAATCCTTTGAGATTGGTAGAACTTTCATATTTGACTTGGGTGTCTGGGTGGATGCCCAAGGCTGGGTTGCTATAAGGGAACTGTGTTTTGTCTTCTGGGTTACCAGTCAGGTATTACAGAAGCTGTTTTGAGGCTAGCTTGGTGCATCTAAGTACTGGAATGACCATCAGCTTTGGGGATTGTCTGTCCCATTCTTTGCAGTTTACCTTAATTAAGTAACCTTAATTAAGTAACCAAAAAGTCAGTGTGCCTCCCTTTGGATCCTGTCACACATGGATTGAAACAGGGCGAAAGGCCCTGTAATAAAATAGCTGACCCATTTTCAACTGATTTTTCTTTCTGCCCTCGTGTACTTTTTTCAAAACATAAATGAAATTGCATGCAAAGTAACTAGTGAGAAGACTTGTCAAAACATACAGAGAGAAACTCCAAAAGTTTGTGTTACTAGGTCCTGTTTCAGGACTGCATCCCTATTCAGGAAGAACGTTTTAGTACATGTTTCACTTTAAATATGTTCTTAAGTATCTTTGACAGATTGACTTCAATACATTTGCTTAAGTGCTTTCTTGAATTAGGGCTTTATACATTATCTTTTGGCTGTTCTATTTACTGTTGGGAGTGAAGGCATATTCAAACCAGACAGAGCCTGCTCTGATAAGTCTAACATCTTAGCACAAGTAAAATTGCACATGTGTGTGAAGAAAACGGAAGATAAAGTAACTACAAAATTTGAAAAAAAAACATTCTTCTCCCCCCACCAAAAAAATACTTCCTCCCCTAATCAGGGTCAATCACTCCTAACCAGCCCTAACCAACCTCCCTTGGATCCGTTTCCCTCATCTGCATGGCCACAAATGGATGGCTCCAATCATACTGTATGTGGGCTGAATAGCAATATATTTGTCATTCTGACTATTTTTAGGAGTGGGCATACTGTTGCTGCCTGCAGGTAGAAGCAGGTAATGGTTATTGGTTATCTGATGCATTTTCAGTTGTAAAGCTTTTTGTTTAGCAAAGGATTTATATCAGTTATATGGCAGTAGTTTGATTAAAAGTTCATTTTTTCTTTGAAAACGATACTTATGATCCTGGTGGGGTGGGGGGGGGGGGGAGAAAGTCACCCCTCTGCCAAGCAGATCAGTTGCCTTGAAGGCCATGTAGCCTAGTAGGTAGCTCATCAGACTAGGACTCCAAAGAACTGGTTCTATTCCTGGCTCTGCTACTAGTCTGCTGAATGACCTCGGGCACGTCACTTCCCTCCCTGTGTCTCTTTGCCCATCTGTAAAATGAAGGTGATGATACTGACCTCCTTTGTAAAGTGATATGAGTTCTAAAGAGGAACAATCCTATCTAAGAGCTAGGTGGTATTATTTGGAGAAGAAATTGGTGACGTCAAGTATTTTCCTAGTATAGCTTTTTTTTTATTATAATATGTACATAGTCCTGTATTCTGAAGCAGGGTTAGTAGTGAACATCACACAGGAAACTCCCTTTGGCAGAAACCTTGATGAAAGCATCTCTGCCATGTCCCAAAACAGTAACTCTCTTGCCTCTGCCTCCCTTCAGGGACTTGCATATGACTGACAGCCAAACCTGACATGCATCTGAGGAAGTGGGCATTTACCCATGAAAGCTTATACTCCAACACGTCCGTTAGTCTATAAGGTGCCATAGGACTCTGTTGCTCTTAATAAAAGAGTTTCCCTTTTCCTGACCCAGTCCTTGAGTTTTACAGCTGAGTAACCTCTCTAACCCCAAGCTCCCTTCAGAGCACAAAGTCTGGAATGATGAACCTGAAGTCAGCCCTCCCTTTGTGCATCTGTTTTTCTCCATGCTTTAAGTGCGCGACCGCAGGAGAATGAGTTAACTTAATCAACCTCCTAATGACTCTCTGGTTGAGGTTATTGTGTGGCAGTGATACAGAGACCTCAGTGGTCAAGAGCTAAATTAGTGAACAACATTACCCAAAAAAGCCATAGTGTGAATTCATTGTTTCATTTACACACACTCTCTCTCTACTTTTCTCACAACAGAATGACAGACCAAATATTATTATTTTATCGTCTACAATTGGTTAACAACATAGTAAAAGCATCCTGACTGGTTAATAATTAAATGACAGTGTTTTGATACCAAGTGCTGCAAAGAGCCACAGGAGACATATTAAAGAGCCACCTGTGTCCAGCGAGCTTCAGTCTGAATATCACTGCTATATGGCATTTCAGCTCTTTCTATTCGGATTTTCACCCCAGATGAGGGCATCAATGCCCCGCAATGGCAACCCTATTACAATACCCATAAAATCATCCAAAATGTAAGTTTTTTTTGTTTTGGAACTGAAATTTGTTTCTTAAAATTTTCATTGAAACTCAGGCATGAGAGGAAACAAAAAAATGTGTTAAAATCAGGATTTTACTCATATACATTGATCTTCCTTGGCTCAAATAAGAGAACCATATGCCAAAACCCACAATATGAATATTGCTGGGATAATGATAGGCCATATTGTCTGGTTGATTTTTAATCACAACGCCCTAGTGAAATCAACATACTCAGCATGTTTACATACTTTGCTCTCCACAAATGTGAAAGTATACTTTTTCTTATTAGATGAAAGTCTTCATTTAAAATGTAGCTTGAGAGCTGTTATAATTTAAGCTGTCGTCATAGCTCTGGCTTTAAAGAATTAATGTTTCTTACACAATTTATCAATGACATTTTTATATGACGAATGCATATGTTATACACAAGTGAAGTTCTCAACGGCAGTAAAATTGCAATTGTTTTACCTTATTCAATTTTAGATTCCTGAAACACAGTTATGATTGTGGGAAATGTAAAATAATGGTTAGCGTGTGCTCCACCATGAACTTGTGTCTATGCTTAATTAATATGATGGTCTTAAAGAAGATCTACTTTTCATACTACTGTTTATATTTAATTTAAAGTCAAAACTCAAAGCCTGTATTTGAACAGTGAGATGATCTTAAAGGAGACAACTTAACATATCAGTTGGCTAATTTATTTAAAATGCTCTTTTTCTGTTTTGAAAAATGGAACTGTGGAATAGTATTTGGGGTGTGTGGGAGGCCTCTGTTTTTTTCATTCTGAATGATTTGTATATCAAATATACATTGATTCCCAGCTTGTAGTGACTGGGGTTTCTTACATGCTTAAAAATAAGCATGTGCTTAATCACTTTGCTGGATCTGGGCCTTTAGAGGCACATCTTCTAACTTGCATCCTTACTAATACATCAGGGCTCAGAGTCAAGCTGGATTCTCTCCATCTTGTGAATTTGTTCCTCAGTAGCAGGTGTGCAACTCTGTTATGCTCTCAGTGACGGAGGTAACTGATTGGAACTTTGCAAACAACTCCTCTGATATACAAGAAAGAACAAAAATGCAGGTCAGTCTCTCTTAGCTGCATTGCCTCTTCAGAGCTAGTAGGAGTAAAAAGCAGCTCAGCTTATTTTTTTTCCTCTGAGTTCAAACTCTGACTAAGGGGATGCCATTTTGACAAAGCCACTTTTCAAAGTAGAACACCACTTTAAAAATTCTCCAACGATTGCTTTGAGAATTTTCTGTCCTTTCTGAATTCATGTGACAAACATGTCCAAGTTGCTGCATAATAACAGGGAGCTATTTCAGAGTTGTCAGCCTAAACCACAGTCCAATTCAGTTTCCCTGGCTGTCAATCAGTTGGGGAAGAAACCAATGTTCTCAGATGGAAGCTGGGGAAACATTGACCTTTTTATTTTCAGTGCCTGATTGCCACATACAGTAGTCATCCTGGGCAGTTATAGGCTTTGTATCTGGTGAGGAGGAGGAGGAGTTTGGGAGTCACAATGTTATGTGGATGTCTTGGAAGGAGGGACTAGATTGCTGTCCACATCTACAGCTGAATCCTTGACTGCAGAGCCTATCAGTATCCTGGAATTGCTGAGGGCTTTCTATTATGAGTGCTGAGTATTTTGGGTGCTGACCTTCTGTTTGGGTTCTATCTGCTGACATCTTGTGATCATTCATTCAAGAATACAGTTCTGTTTAATATCACAGTGCTTCAACCAAATTGTCGAATACCCAGCACTCAAATAGGCCAACCTCTGGGCATGTATTAATATCTATTGTTAGGAGAATATGAAGTAAATAGGGTAGAGACTAAATAATAATAATCTTGCTTCTGGCCTTGCTTTTAGTTTAAGCAAGCAAGAGAATGTAAGTGAAAGTACAAGGCCTCTTCTCCCCACCTCTCCAGCTGGTAGCCTTGCTGTTTAGTAACAAGATAAGGGGCTAATCGAGCACCGGGTAGGTGTAAGGAGGGGAGACAAAGTCTGCAAGAAAGTGTCCATGGTCACAAGTAACCCCGCTCCCTATCCCTCCCATCAAGTACAAAAGAAGTGATCTTATCGACCCCAGACTCAAGACCCCACAGAATGGAACATGACCATATATGGGAAGGGGTGGTACCAGGGGAGGGGCACTACAAGTATAATTAAGTTTTCCAAGAAGAGGGAGGGGGAAGAGGGAGCTCCATCGGCATGTGGAGCTAGGGGTCAGAAGAAGGGGGTTCTATTGGCATATAGAGAGAGCCCGACTGGTGTGAAGGGCTTTGGAATATGCTTGCTTGTTTAGCCCCAATAAACCACTCAAATTGCCTATAGGCTAGACTCTGGACTGTTATTTTCCGGTAAACTGTGTCTGGGAACTGAGAGGGAGGAGGGAGCTGGACCCCTGCCAACACCTATCATTGATATTACTGAAATAATTATTGAAGAGATATTAGAGCAACAGTGTAGTCTATCTGCAGTATCTTTAAGGAACAGTTTATTATTTTAAGAAAACACTTTATAGTGGATTTACCTACTTTTTACTGACCTACTGTCCTGTCTTCATCTTTACACTGGCTGCATAAACTACATTTATAATCAGAGCTGTCCCTTGGGTAGGGCAAATGGGGTGACCACGTTGGGCCTGTGCTTTGGGGGACCCTGCGCGTCAATAAAACTGAGACTGTCCCAATAGTTAGTCCTTTCTCCCGCATCCCAACCAATGTACAACCAGGACACCATTTATCCTGATATTCAGGTGAGGTGGTGAACGGGGAGACAAGAGGCAGGCGGGCAGATGGTGAGGAAGAGAGTGGCAGGGGGGCATGCACCGGATGGATGGCGGGGAGACTAGCAGGGAAGCGGGCAGTGGACAAGTGAGTGAGGAGGTGAACGGGGAGGCAAGAGGTAGGCAAGGAGGAGGCAGGCAGGCGGGTGGGTGGTGAGGAGGAGAGTGGTGGGGGGTGGGGTGGGCGTGCACCGGATGGACGGTGAGGAGACTAGTGGGGAGGTGAGTGGCAGGTGGGTGAGTGAGGAGGTGAGTGGCAGGTGAGTGGACGGGGAGGAGGAGAGTGGGGAGGCTGATTTGTCGCAGCCCCTGCACCCCACTAGGGATAGCTCTGTTTATAATGGCACCCATAAGTAATCTAAAAGAGCAAACTATGATCATTTAAATCATATTTCATTTCTTACGGTCTGTCCTAATTAAAAATACTTAAACTATAAAAATATAACGTTCATTACTTATTTATTCAGTTCAATCAAGTTCTAGGTCATCAATTATGTGTGTAAATCAGAAACTAAATAAATATTTTGTAAATGTCAGCAGTTTTAAAATGAACATTTTACTCCAGTTGAAGGAACTTGCTTCTAGGTCAAATATTTTGTGTGATAATGTGCATTTTTCTTATTGGAGTCACTTTTTGTATCCATCTAATCTTGCAACTGCTTATGCATCTGTTTAATTTTGTGTGTCTGAATTGCTTTCTTTACTTCCCAGGTACTGCTTATGTACATACAGCTAAGCATGTGCATAAGTTTTGAAGCAATGGCATAATTGGAAGTCTTGAACTGAGTCTTGCCTCAACCATCCTTGGTCTCAAGAACTAAAAAGTGGGTTGAGACAGGCACCTACAAATTGCAGAATAGAAAACTGGATGAAAAAAATTTGTAACTAAAAATCTAAATAAAAGCAACATTATTTTTGTAAGTGGTGACCACACTCAGCTTCAAAAGCTCTGAAATGTAGTCCATTTTATTTAGGAGTCTTGATATGTAAAAGCATAACATTAGATATAAAATATCTTTATTTTCTACTGCAGAATCTTTGAGTTTTAACTGCCATCACCCATGTTCTCTGCTTCAGGGATTAATGGATAAGGAAGGGAGGGGACCAGAGAACCATAGGGTTAGAAGGGACCACAAGGGTCATCTACTCTAAACCCCCTTGTGAAGATGCAGGCTTTGTTGTGTCTAAGTCATCAAAGACAGATGACTATCCAGCCTCCTTTTGAAAACCTCCAGTGAAGGCACTTCCACAACCTCCCTAGGCAGTCTGTTCCATTGTTACAGTTAAAACGTTTTTCTTGAGATTTAATCTAAATCTACTATGCTGTAGTTTGAACTCATTGATTTTTTGTGGTGTTTAGATGCTGCTTGTGATTATTAGAATTGGGAGCACTGGACTCAAGCTCAATAGGTCCAAATGCAAATTTAGACAAACTGAACTCTCCTTTCTGGGGCATAGAATTTCACAGGCTGGAGTAAAACCTGATCCAGATCATATCCTGGCAATTTCAAATGCTCCTCCTCCTACAGAGTTGCAAACCTTACATTCCTTCTTGAGTCTTACCTCCTGGTATGCAAAATTCATTCCCAATTATGCTTCTGTCATTGAACCATTATGAGAATTACTACGGAGAAGTTCAACCTTAGTGTGGACAACGGATGTACAAGCTAGTTTCAAAATGGTGAAAGACTTGATTGTACATAGTCCAGTGCTTGCACTATTCAGTACCGTGTTGTCCACAATTGTGACTACTGATGCTTCTGATTATGGACTTGAGGCTGTCCTCACACAACTTCATGAGGACAACACAGAGAGGACTGTTGCATTTGCTTCAGGGACATTGAGTAATGCTGAGAGAAAATTATTCTACAGTTGAAAAAGACACTTGCTTGTGTCTGGGCTACTGAAAAATGGAGAACTTACCTGTGGGGCTGCACGTTTAAGTTGCACACAGATCACAGCCCTTTGATGTTGCTCACCACAAAAAGACTGGAAGAGCAGGATATCGTATTGCTAGATGGTCTGCAAGACTACTCTCTTTTAATTATGAACTGGAATATAAGCCTAGAAACAAAAATGTGGTAGCTGATTGCCTTTCTCACCTGCCTTTGCCTTCACCAGATGGTCCACCGGAGGATGAGGATGTAGTAGTTGCGCTTATTACAAACACTCTTACTGCAGTTACAAGAGAACAATTTCAAGCTGCTTGTTCAGCATGTCCAATTCAACAAAAACTATGGGAATTTCTGACAAACAGATGGCCTAGTAACCCTAAAAGCCTTGTCCCAGTTTTGCTGCCTTATTTTACAGGTCGGGATGAACTTTCTTTGCTCGATGGCTGTGTGCTACAAGGTACACACCGGCTACTTGTTTCAGAAGAATTTCAGTCAAAATTCATACACTTGGCACACAATACCCATCAAGGAATTGTCAGAACCAAACGACAACTACGGGATCTGTATTGGTGGCCAGGGATGGATTCTCAAACTGAAGCACTCATAAAATCCTGTGTCACTTGCCAAATGCATGATAAGACAGCAGTGACATATACCCCTCCATTACAGCCTGTTCCTCTTTCTGAATCTGCATGGGAAAAAGTGGTGACTGACGTTGTACGACCCTTGGATACTGCTCCAATTGACTGTCATTATGCCATCACTTTAATAGACTATTTCAGTAAATGGCCTGAGGTAGTGTTTATATTGCAAATCTCTTCTGCTACAGTAATTAAGTTCCTCTCTTCAGTTTTTATCAGGGAAGGTAACCCCAAAGAACTGGTTTCTGATAATGGTAGTCAATGTACTTCCCTGGAGTTTGAAACCTTTCTAGCAGAGAAGGTCATCCTTATATTACCCTCAAGCTAATGGGGAAATCAAACGGTTTAACAGAAGTTTGAAAGAGAGTTTGCAAACAGCTAAACTGGAAGGGCGATTTATAGATACCCTTCACTACTGATTTCTTGCAAGCATACTGGGCTACACGACATGCCACAACGCAAAGATCACCCACGGAGTTACTGCATGGGAAACAGATGAATACTAAACTGAACATTGCTGGATTGTTAAAGGCACGACCTGATGCCCCAAACGAGGATGATGTGAGAAAAACAGTTGAACAGAACCAAGCAAAGTCTAAGGCTTTCACAGACAAGCGGCGGGGTGCTAAGGAACCAAAATTTGAGTATGGTTCCTTCGTTAGAATACGAAAACCTGGAATTTTACACAAAGGGGACCATACATTCACAGCTCCTCTTAAAATTATAGAGAAGAAGGGACCTTACACCTATCATCTTTCTGATGGGTAGGTATGGAATGCTTCTTATCTTGCACCTGCTTATGCACCAAGAGGAGATTATGCCAACACCCAGTCTGCATTGGATGACTTCACCGTAGAACCAACACCAGAGCCAGCTCCAGGCACCAGCATCCCAAGCAGGTGCTTGGGGCAGCAATCTACGAGGGGTGGCAGTCCCTGTGTTTTTGTACCCAAGCAGTGCACCAAATTGCCACTGGACGGCGGGGGCACTCCGTGCGCTGTTAGGGCAGCATGCATGTTTCCGCGGCGGCGGCAATTCGGCAGCAGCTTCTAGGTTTAGCTGTCTGTGGCGGCGCAGCTTCTGTCTTCCAGCTGAAGACAGAAGCTGTTGCCGAACTGCTGCCCCCACGGAAACGCGCATGCTGCCCTAACGGCACACCGACTGCCCTGACTGTCCTGGCGGCAATTCGGCGCGCTGCTTAGGGTGGCGAAAACAGTAGAGCCAGCCCTGACCAACACAACAAGACATTGCACTGGAACTGGGGCTTGAAAGACAGCCTGTCAGACCCACATGACCACCTGCCTGGACTAGAGACTGTTATGTAGTATCTACATATCTATATGTTATGTAGTATCTACGGCAACCCCTCTGATGTAGTATCTACAGTGTTTTCAGTGTAATATTTCTGCCAACAGTATAGTGTCTTGTTTCATATTTGTTCCTGTGGTTAGAACAACAATGTTTGTTTTAATTGGGAAAGTTTCTTAAGAGAGGAGGGAATGTGGTGTTTAGATGCTGTTTGTGATTATTAGAACTGGGAGCAGTGGCTGTTGGGAGTCTGAAAGGACAGGAAACAGGAAGGGTGGAGTTGAGGAGGCTGAGTGAGAGTTACAGAGGGTGCAGCTGCAGCTTGGTAAAGAGGTTTCCACTGTAAAAATAAAGTCCTGTTGAAGCTTGTTAGTACCTTGCCTGCTTGATACAACACGCTTGTCCTGTCCTCGGTGGCAAGACAGCAATTTTTCTCCATCTTTTTTATGGTAACCTTTCAAGTATTTGAAGACTGCTATCATGTCCCTCCCTCAATATCCTCTTTTCCAAACTAAACATACCCAGTTCCTTCAGTCATTCCTCTATGGCTTGCATTCCATCCCTTTTGATCATCTTTGTCACTCACCTCTGGATCCTTTCCAGTTTTTCTGGATCCTTTCTATAAATTGGTGACCAAAATTGGACATGGTCTTCCAGCTGAGGCCTAACCAGTGCAGAGTAGTGCGGTACTATTAGTGCAGTACTAAGCAATGCTTCTGTTAATGCAACTTAAAATGGCAATTGCTTTTTTTGCAACAGCATCACATTGACTTTCTGAGGTTGTGATCAACCAAAGCTCCCAAATACTCCTCAGCAGTGCTGTATTCTCACCATTTGGTTTTTCTTCCCTAAGTGTAGCATCTTGCTTTGTCTTTGTTGAATTTCAGTTTGCTGTCTATAGCCCAGTTCTCCAATGTATCAATATCAAGGGATCTTGGGTTTGATGGTTCTGAAGTTCCTTTTATTTATCTATCTGTGATGAGGTGTTCAAAATACATCAGACTGTAAGGGCTGAGAACAAGCCAATTAACCAGATAGGCCATAGCTGATGGGATTTAGGTGGCCTAAGCAATCCCCTGAATGATGATGGAGCCCAGCTGAGAAAGAACAGGTGGGGCTGGGATAAAGCCAGGAAGCTGGCAACAGCAAGGGGCTGCAAGGAAATAATCCACAGTCACTCCTTGGGAGTAGGGAGGTGTGTTTTGAGGCAATGGAGCTCAGAAGTCTATAGTTGAGGAGGGAATTTGAGTTAGTACACCCAGATTGGGGAACCAGAAGCTGAAGGAAGGAGTCCAAGGAAAGGTTAACAGTCTGAGGGAAAGCAGACCACAGTTGCTAGGCAGAGGATCCCTGGACTGGAACCCAGATTAGGGGGCAGGCCTGGGTCCCCCTACCAGCCACTTGGAAAGTAGCATCATCAGGGCAGTGCATTAGAAGACCACCTGATGCCGCCGGTATGAAAAGAGTTTGATACCCTGGAAGGAGAAGACTACAGTGACCTGGCTGGTCTTCCAGAGTTGGCCCTCTGACTGAGTACACTGGGAGTGAGAGAGATGGCAGCATGTGCAGCAAGCAGCAGAAGGGGGCATCAGACCTGAGTAAAGGTAATCTGCAGATATGGCCATAAGGATTGTGGCCCTTTGCAGTGAATGGAGTGCTCTGTGACATTAGCCACTTAACTTATTTTTATCCAGATTGCTATTCTGAAATTTCAGTTGTGTGACTCTTGGGAAAACCAGGGTGGGATTTACAAGGATGACTCAGGTGCCTAACCACCACTTTAGGTACCTAAACCCTAACTTTATATTCTCAAAGCAGCAGCTCAGCTGCTGCCTAAATTTCTGCCAGTAGGCACTGCTCAAAGCCACCTCACCTCAGACACCACTGAGTTGTTTGCCATCTAATTCCTGCCCTTACCCAGTGGGACTCTCAAAATAGGTGCTCCTCTGCTTATCTTGCCTGTGGGGCCTGATCGGTTAAGCATGCTCAGAGGCCATTTTAGAGCAAGTCTGGAAGGCATGGTGATGAGGATGCGATCAGACTCCATGTAAAACAGAAAACCCAGCATTTTCAGCCATCTCTCTAATGTTCTTATTTAGATATCTCTAGTTTCAGAAAGCCAGAAGCAAAAATAGTTTTTGTTAGTCTTCCATGTCAAGCTTTTGCAGAGATGAGTACCCTTCCCCATGGGGGGCTTAAGAGCCCATATATACTGTGACAGGGTCAGGCCAGATGGCTACAGGAGAGTGATAGAAGGCAGATACATTAGCCCCAGATTAAGCAGGTACCTTTTCCCTGGGTATGGTAGCAGGGGCGGTTCCAGAACAATCAGGAACTTACTGGAACCAATTAAGGCAGAAAGGATAATCAGAGCACCTGGTTTAAAAAGGACCTCACTTCAGTCAGTGAGGGGCATGCAAGGAGTGAGAAGTGTGCTGTTGGAGGACTGCGGAGTATACACACTATCTTGCATCAGGAGGAAGATCCTGCGGTGAGGTTAAAGAGGGTGTTGGGAGGAGGCCAGGGAGTTGTAGCTGTCACAAGAAACACTGTAGACAGCTGTGATCCACAGGAACCTAGGCCTAGAGTAGAGGGCGGGCCTGGGTTCCCCCCCATACCTTCCCCCCCATACCTCTTCCCCCCCTATTGGATATAAGAGGAATTGACCTGGGCTGTGGGTCCCACTAGAGGGGAAGGTCCCTGGCCCATCTCCCAACCCACTAGATGGATCAGCAGAGACTGAGGGGGTTGTTCTCCTTCCTTTTCCCCATGCTGGCCAGTGATGAGGTTAGCTGAGTGAATGGTAGGCTTGAGCCACTAGCAAAAGTGGTCAAACTGAGGGCTGCTGTGAATCTCTGAGGCAAGCAAACCCGCCTATAAGCACAGGACCCACCAAGGCAGAGGAGGGACTGTGTCACAGTACACACACACACTAATTAGGTGAACTAATATTTTGACAAAAGCATAGCTTTCTGCTGGATGTTAATAAAATATTCAGCTGTCATTATGATGAATGCACATACTTTTGTGCACAGATAACAATGGAATAAGACAATAGGTTTCTAAACATGAAAGTGGTTTTAGTGGGCACTTAATCTAGCAATATATTGTATACAGTGTGAAATGAGGAGGGGGTGGGACAATAGGATTAAAGAAATCACTCAATAGTCATTCTTGATGCCGGTAGCTACCTGCCTCTTCTCATTCCTCTTTCCCTCATCCCATTGGTGTTATGTTATGCAAGGAATATAAGAGAGACAAAATGAATTAAAGATGAGGCATTTTATTACTAGTACCTGACAAGTTGCCATTATTCCTGAAGCTAGTGTGGGTATCTCCAGTAGAAACACAACAGGGCACAACTGCAACATGGCAACTGTGCCACTGCAATGCAGACACTTATTACAGACAAAAGTGTTTTTTTCATCGCTGTAGGCTAGGAAGAATTATTCTTCCATTGACCTAGTGTTGTCTGTCCCAGGGTTTAGGTCAGCTTGCTTACATCATACAGGGCATGAAACTTCTCAGACCTGCGTGATGTAGTTAAGTTGACCTAAATTTGTAGTGTAGAACAGTCCTGTCTAAACCCTGCCCTAGGCTTTCCTTCTGAGAATGACAATACAGCATCCAGCAGTCAGAACTTCTGGATAGCTCAAGAAGAGAGGGCGATAAAGAGGAAACAATTAAAAAACAAACAAACAATATTTGTGAAATTCTACCCCCAATGACAATAGGAGTTTTTTGCCATAGGAGTAGGATTTCACCCACTGAATTAAAAAATAATGGTGATAGAGCAGCATGCTACCTAGAGGCTGAGGAGGTAAGCATGCTATATTGAGTCCTTATATTTTAAGCAGAATGCCCAATTGGCCTCTGAAAAAGGTTTTCTACAGTTTAAAAGACAAGAAGGAAGACTTGGCTGGGATCAATTCTTTTTCTAAATCATTGAGACTGATTAAGACATACTTTTATATGTCCTACTGTACAATATTGCTTGTGTACACAATTATTTCCCATGTCTTCCCTCAGCCAGATAGCATAAAATCCATTTTTTAGCATGGCCCCCTACTGAGAACTGCTATAAGATTGCAAAATAGTTTCCGTAATCAGCTCTGTGTAGCTTGAAAGCTTGTCTCTCTCACCAATAGAAGTTGGTCCAATAAAAGCTATTACCTCAGTCACTTTTTCTCTCCAGTTTTCATATGTTCATAACTTTCTGGAAGACCTTTGAGCTGAATTTTTCCAGGCTCAGCATCAGTCTCATGGTGACTTATTTGAGAAGCTCAAGCAAAATATTGTCACTGCATCTTCATTGAGAGGACAATGGAAACAAATACGGGTATGTTGAAATACACACATCTTATTGGCTGTTCAGTGTATAATATAATATTGTTGCTAGGAGTTAAGATACAGTGATGAATATGTTAGAGAAGGAGGGTCTTTAAATGTACATCGTCTTTGTACTAAATCAAAACTATAACTGATTGGGGCATATGTGTACTTGTTAAAAAGATACTGTCCAAAAAAAGTTACTGTGTGCTTAGGCTATATATTAACCAAGTTTCAGTTGCACCAGCTTTCAAACTGATGACCTGCAATCAATCATTCAGGTCAAGTATTTAAGTGAGAGCAGGCAAGAGACTATTTTTCATATTCATTGACGTACTGAATATGGTCAGATTATATTATCTCTTCTTGGATGGAAGAAGTCCGGTTGTTATGGTTCTCTCTACTTCTTGGCTATAATTCTGATCCAAGTGGCAGATGGGCTAGAGAGGGGTAGCATTAGCTCACCCACATGAGACAAGAGACCTGTTGTTTAGCTGGATGCTTTTTGAGGCAGGGATCATATTGTTACAATGTTGTACAGTATCTAGGATAGTGGAACCTTGATCCCTGGGTAGGGGCTCTACCCTCTACTCTAATACAAATTAATATTAATAGTTAGGAGGGCTGGGGTGTTAATTAACATCCTTTGATGTTACAAATTATCTGTGGTATTGTGAGATCCAGGGGGTCATAGGAAAGGTTTGTAGAAGGGAATTTGGTAGTCCTTTGGAGAATAGAAGTATTTTTTTTTTCAGGTGGTCTCTGGCTTGACCTAGGGAAGGTTCTTATTTGGGAAGCTAGCTTCAATATTTTATTACCTTAAGGTATGCAAAGCGGTTGAAAATGCTGCTGGCTATATAATGGAGATACGGAGGACCTGCAAAGGACTGGTTGTTGGGGCTTGAGTGCTCCGTCCTTGAAGTAGTGGGCAGGAGGAGATGGGGCAAAGCAAAAGTGCACATTACTTGGCATAAACCAAGACTGAGATATTTAGTCTCATTTGCATTGATTTTTTTCTTTTGAAAATGTCTGTCTATGATCAGTTCTTTTCTTCATACTGTTTAATGCAAGACTAGTGGCTAATAAATTTATCAGTGTCTTCTTAAGGATGAGACTCCTGATTCTGCATGCATAACTGAGGTTGATTTGATGACAAGGCAGGAACAATGCTAGCACATTTGTCTCCATCTGGGTATTTTACTACAGATTCCACATGTGAGTATGTGGTAATTACCTACATGCATCCCATATAAGAGAGAAATTCTATGGTGAGCAGATTAATGGACAGAACTTCAGATTGATTTGCACTGATTTAGAGATCTCCAATCTATTTCCCCATTTTCAAAATAGACATACCGTATCTAATGTTAATCCAAGTGTAAATATCAGTATATGGTTTGGGGCACAAGAGGTTATATAGAGAGAAGAACAGTCAGAAAAGAAGGGAGTAAAATGGTTACAGTCACTGTTAAGTATGTCTGCTTGAAAAAAAGGATTTGGTGCAACCCTTCTTCCTGCTTGCTTAACTCATTCAGAATAGAATATACCTTTCTGTGCACAAGTGACTATGGCAGGGTTTTCCATATCTGCCAAACTTTCCAGCCCTTGAAATAGAAAGAGGTACATTTTACCCTATGCATGGCTGTCTCTGTCCTGGTAGCGGTCTCTTCACACTACAGGGAAGATTATTGTAGCACATGAGAACTCTGGTACTACACTGGTGACTTGGGTCAGGGTTATAAAATATCACATTGTAGGGGGTTGATTCCAGTGGCTACAGTTACATGCTGATAGGTTCTACAAAAGCAAAGGACGTGGGAGAAGCTGGCCATCACAGGCCTATGCTGAAAATGTACAGGTGACTTAAAGTCCAGTTCCCACTCTCCATTAGTGTCCTTAGCTTTGTGACTCAGCAACATCTGTGTCTATTCTGCTCCTCTGTCTACACTGCCTTTTCCCCCTGTATGTCTCTTGGCCAATCAGAGATGGGAAAAGTGTCCTTCAGGCATTCAGAGGCTTCCTAGAATCCAGTTACTCTTGCAACAATCAGAAAAGTATTCAGCCCCTGATACACTGTCTGAGAACATCAGGCAACCTAGGTACACTTTGGAAGGTGTATAGCACTAAAGCAAACGATTAGTTTTCAACCAAGACGGTATGGGGAGCTAGAGTTAAGTGCATGTTGCTGATCAAGCCTCTTGTACAGACTGCCAAACAGTCTCTTTAGTTTATTCTCTAAAATGTCTAGCTTAATCTAATCCATATTTATGCTAGAGGTGCAAGATTTTGGTCACAAAAAATAAACCAGAAAATTATTCCAGGAAGTCAGTTTGTTTTCCACAGTGGTTCTGCATTTATTCATGCTGGGAAGTACTCTCGCTGCTTATGAGGAATACCAGTACATTTTCTTGTGCTTTGGAAGACAGATGGAGAAAGGATTTTAAGTCACAAGCTGCCAAACATATCCCTCAGGGAACATCCAAAGCCACCCTTCTGAATGCTAATGTTTTCTTTGTGACCTTTTACGTTGGAAGATATGGGTGGGATATATGTCCATCCCACAATGTTACATATCAGGAAGGTGATGCGCTTCTTTTATTCCCTCACAAAGGTAGACTAACCTTTAAGCTTGAATGTATTGATTTTAGCTATCATGAAGATAGCAGAATCTGAAATATGGGCATGTAGGCCTAAAATGGAATATTTAGGGTTAAGATATAGCCTTACTTACAAATAAATTTTTTTAGCTCCAAAATACATAGCTTCAGTAGTTACTATTTGTTAACTCTACAGTGACATCAATTGCTTTTAATAGGTAAATGTCAATATTTTAATGGTAATTATATTGGGAATACGTGAAGTATCCAGGTTATGCTAATTACTTTCAAATAATTTTAACATCTTAATTGTAATAGTATAGGGAATCCTACCACAATATCACTACATCACTTTCAAATGGTAACTGTCAGTAATTAGTGGCAATCGCTGTATGTTCAAAGGAATGGCTGAAGTTTTAAGCTAGTTTGTCTCCTTTCCACTTATAAAATAATAATCTGCAGCTTTATCTAAAGTCTGAGTTGTAGTGATTAAAGTTACAGGTTATGCATACAGAGCCAGATTATGCCTCGCTCATAGGTGGGTGTGTGGACAGGAGGCAAGTTGTAAGTTGGTGCAAAAATCTTTCCCTCCCTCCCTCCCTGCTTGTACAGGCTATACCACTGTCAGGTACAATTGCAGTCTCTGCTATTCCCTATATTTGCCCATTGGGGAGCAAAATGCCATAGAGAAGAACATAATGTTGCCTCCCTGTGCACTATCCCTTAGAATGAAAGAATGCAGTTTCCCCTATTCTCCATGCACTGTGGAACTCAGATACACTGGACCTTCTTGAGCGCATTCCCTGCTGGAGCATACCTGAGTGCAGTTCCTACTTAAACTAGTGCCTATTGAGCTCAAGTTGGCCCAAAGTTTGTAAAGCCTGATTTCACAAATTCCATTATAGCAGCCAAGTTAAATATTTACCATAACAGAGTGCCATCTTTCTTAGGGTTCTGTTTTTCCTAACAAAATGTGCTGCATCTCCATGAGAATGATCTTTGCTATAAAACAATGGCAGTTATCAACATACCTATGATGTTGGAAGAGGCTTCTGACTTACAGAGACTATAACCCTCTCTGTTATGCCATAGTTCATATGATCTTTGGTTTCTTTCTTGGAGCAGCAGTGTGTCATTTTACTCATGAGTTTAGTGCTGTACATTTGCTGCCATTGATGAACAAGAGCCTTTTTTGGTGCAGAAAGGCAACAATAAATCACAGTAGCCTATTAAAATGGCATGGTACAGGTGGTTGAGGAGATAATACACCACTCATTTGATATGTTATCCTAAAATGAAACCAATGTTAATTCAGTCATTGCACAGCAGCTTAGAGTGGAAGGGGGGCCCAATGAAAGTATAAAAAATTATCAAACATTGCCAAAAATTCAATGCTGAGCCCTATTGACCTGAGCAAAGCAGAACATTACCTTCTTAGTAAAATCAATATCCAGGTTATTTTAATGTATGGAACTTTGCATTATTAAAACAGACAACATTTTTCTGGCACCAATCTCAGTAAAAGACTAAGTTTGCCCAAAAATAAGGTACAAGACCTATCTAAAAATAGCCTCGGTACAATATTCTCACTGACTGCCCTTTGGCCAAAATGATACTGATAGCCCAGATTTAATACAATATAACCTCTTTCACTGATGTAAATCAGGAATAATTCTATTGAAGTTAATACAAATATGCCAGTAGAAAATGAGTTTAACTGAAAAAGAGAATGTAGAGAGTACATTTTAGTGTATTTTTACAGGGAATTAGTTTCTAGTTCTTTAATAATAGGAGTTCTAATTTCAAAGTTATAAATGTAACCTATGTAATCTGAGAAGGCTGAACCTGAAATGACTGACCAGTGATAAGACTCCAACACTTCATTTTACACCGTACCACTTCTACTATGAACAATGGAACCATATCTCACCTGTACATAACTTTGTCCTGTACTAAGTCAGGAAGCTGTAAGAATGTCAGAGGAAAACAGAGCACATAGATGGGTGACAGGTCAGCAGCAAGATTGGAGGATAATGGGTGTGGAGTGGGAAAGGAATCTGATATTCCAATTTGTATTGTACTAAAGTTTAAAAACCAAACAAAAATCTGTATTCTGCTGCTCACAACAAATAGAAGAAAAGTGATGAGATTGTTTCTGGAAAGAGGATGCAATATAAGTAAAGGGGTCTGAATCTAGTCTATAGAAAGTATGTCCTCCTTCCCTCTCCTTTGTAAACATTCCTTATATGTAATTTAAAAAAAACCCCAAAACCTCAGTATCTAAAACCTGAATAAGGCAAAGAACAGGACTCTTTGCTGCTTTTACAGATCCAGACTAACATGGCTACCCCTCTGATTTTTATATATATAAATAATACACACACACACACCCCTTTTCATGTTCTCTGTATATGTGTATATATATATCTCCTTATTTTATGTTCCATGCTATGCATCCGATTAAGTGGGCTCTAGAACACGAAAGCTCATGCTCAAATAAATTTATTAGTCTAAGGTGCCACAAGTATTCCTGTTTTTCTTAGGAGAATTGAAAAAAAACCCTGTTTTTAACATTTCCAAAGTGCTTGTTGCCTTTTTTCTGTTTACTATTTGACTTGATAACACAGATGTGATTTATCTGGTGTCAGTCAAAGAAAAAACAACATAGCTACAGGCAGGACACAAAATAAAATAAAATCAAGAAGTGCTTCAAAGGCAAAAAGTAGGCTTTGAGTTAAGCAGAAACTTCACCACTGTATAAATCTTTGCCATCAAATGGCACTTCCAGTCTATAGGCACTAGTCTCCATTCTGACCAACACTGAAGTTCTCTACTTCAATGCATATCTCCAGTGCATATTCTGCACTTGTTCCACGCATGTAACTTCTGTTGGTTTCTATTAAGTCCTACATGCAGACCAAGAAATAACAATGAAAAGAGGATGTACATTGTTTCAAAGCTTTCCCCCCATCTCAATTTATGGTTTAAAGTGGGTGTTGAAATTTTACAAATAGTTTTTCTAGCTATTTCAGTTCCCTTCCTTTTCCTCTATTTCTGAGGAAATGAGGAAGAAGGTATGGAAATGATTAATAGCCAGGATTAAGCTTTAAAGTTTAGAGAGAATTGTACGGGCCTTTTTCTTGGACGCCTGAGCCCAATTACACCCTTTGTAAAACTCATAGGAGGAGGCACAGTTTATGAAATCTTCATGAAGGCCCCCTCACAGTCATTACCTGATCATTGATTGGGAGGCAGTGTTTGCCTTCCATTTTAGAGGTCAAGGAACTCTTCCATAAAAATCCTGGGAATCAGCAGGAGGCCCTGTTCCTTTTTTTGTTTTGTTTTTTTAAATTGCTCTGATACTCTGGCAGTCTCCAGAGACTCCTTTTGGTCACAGCTTCTGTAGGGTTCCTCCTAGAACACTCAACTTATTGCTCTCATGAGTTTGTCACTGAGTTCTGTTAAATGTAGCATGCTGGATTATGGCTGTTGTGGAGTTTCTGGGGAAGAGGTAGTCTGAGAAACAATTTGGACCTAGCCTACTGAGGGCTCTGTAAAGAAGTACTAGGACCTTAAACTGGATGCACTAGTGCTTGAGGAGCCAGTGCAGTCTGTTGTGTTCTTTTCCACTAATGAGGTGGACTGCAGGCTTGTGTATCAGTTGCAGCTTTTTTGTGAGTCTCTTGCTTAGGCTGAGCTAGAGAGATCTGCAATAATCCATCTCAGAGGTTGTGAACCCATGAGATATTGTATCTAGGTCAACAACCGAAAGGACTAAACAAAGAGCTAGAATTACTAAAATTTACTATATTTATTTGATTTGGATTTAATGTTAGTAAATGGAACAAAATATTTGACAGGTGTGGCTAAGGCTTAAAAGTGAGGTCTGACTGGCCAAACAGAATGTAGCTTTACTGGAGTTCATGAAGGGAGCTTTCAGCAGCCATTAGGCCTGTGGCGGCCAGGAACGGGTGTAATGCCTGTAAAGGCTCTTCCAGAAGCTCTTGTGCTAGAAGCCCCAGGATACTTGTGAAATGTGCATTGTCTTCAGTTTCTCAGTTCAGCTCATGCTTACCAGAAAGCCATGGAAAAACCCTGGTACATTGTCACTATGGCTACAGGCAAAGGCTGACTTCCCTTTGTTGTGCTCCCAAGCTGAAAGTAGCCAAATCATGGCTGCCTCTTGCATAACAGTTCCATAGGGAAAGGGGTCCCTGTGCCATCTCTTCCCCTAGTTGATCTATACTCATCTAATATGTGATTAAATCATCATGGTAAGGATACTATAGGCAACCATTTGCTCCATTCAAATCAAACCTTCCCATAAAATAAATTTTTGTGTACACACACACACACACACACAGCTGTAGCTTTTCTTGAAAAATAATCAAACTTCATTCACAAAATACAACTCTATTTCATGCCTGCAGAGAGATAGCAGACAATGGTGTCAGGACCATACTGAGGAGAAGTTTTATCCTATCTCTTTAGATAATTGTCTGTTGTAATAGAACTTACTCTTTCTTCCTTGTAACCAAACATGCCAACTGCACAGTGAAATAACCAGGTAAAGTTAAACCTCATAAACAAATACACTTCAGCTACAGGTAAGAAATCCATATACTCAGAAGAAATGGGGGTTAAATAAATCAGGGAAGGAAGGAAGTACACACCCTTAATTTCTCATTGCAGCAGATCAGGTATGAGGCATGATATTGTTAAACACAGTAGTCAAACCTTTTTTCTTTACATTTTTATTTTACGTGGCATTTAGCTTCTCTTTGATTATAAACTAAACACTTGTATCTTTTCTATAGCAGAATTTATATATTTTAGTCAAATTTGGTAGGCAACTAAAGCCATATCTAAATAAAAATGGCCTGGCTTCTGGAGGTGCAGAGCACTCACAGATCCCCTTGACTTCATGGGAATCAAGATTGCTCACTGAAAATCAGGTCCTAGTTTAGGCATCTAAATATGGATTTCTACTAACTATAAGCATAAAAAATTTGGTCTCAGAACTTCTTGCTCTCACTGATATAAAAATGGAGCGAATCCATTCAATTCAGTGGAATATGGTGATGACAGCAGAATCAGGATTGACACTGATCTATGTACAAATAGTACCCAAAAAAGGACCATATTCATTTGAGGGCTTAGCAGCCAGGGCCAGCTCCAGGAACCAGCGCAGCAAAGGGAAGGACCAGCCACTGAACTGCCACCGAAGAATGAAGCAGCGCGGTAAAGCAGCCGCCGATCGCGGCTTTTTTTTTTCTCTTTTCACCACTTGGGGCGGCAAAAAAGCTGGAGCCAGCCCTTTTAGCAGCAGCTTCTATATTCACTTGGAGTTATGCTAGGATAGCTATTGTTTGTTTATGGACTTTTCTCTGGTGCTCATTACCGTAATATCTAAACCATGTAACATTACTGGATTTATTCTCATTATCTACCGATTACCCATGGGGAACTGAGGCACAGAGATTACAGTTTCTAGCTAAGTGACACTGTCTAGATGTAAACCAAACTTCTTGGGGCTAAGCTCACACTTTAAAGAGCTTCTTGAACCAAGAAATCAAATAAACACTAAAATGACTACTTCCTGGGGTGGAGTCTTTCCATGCAAAGTATCAAAGAAGCCAAGAGTAATGGAAGCATGAAAAGACTATTAAAAACCTAGTGTATCCATCTGCTAATGCAGGATTGTCCCCTAATGCTTACTAGTGTTTGCTACAATTTGCTTTTTAAATGCATATGGAGATTATGTTCTGTTTTTCCAGGATATTCATCCTGAGTTTTCTTTTTTCTTAATTTTAACCACTGTGCTTAGTTATACCCTCTTATGCATCTTAATGGTGCATTTTCTTCTAGAAGCAAGATTCCTGCAGTCTGTTTTCCCAAGGAGCATCTGACCCTTTTTAGAGAAACTCCCAAAGCCAGAGTAAGTCTTATAACCCTCTCCTTCTCCATACTCTTGAAGGGAAAAATAGGCTCAGATGGGAACTAACCTCCCTCTCTCATGGCTATTTCTTAAACAGTCTCTGCAATGAGGGGAGATCCATTTTCACCACCCTGTCCAAGGTGAGTGTGTTAATCCTCTCTTAGCCAGATATAGACTGGGGTTCATATACCCCATTCCAAACAAACATGCTATATCCCATAAGGCTGCAAACTACTCTGAAAAAGTTACATATGGATGAAGTAACATACAATATAGACTTTGATTTACTATAGCTTTGTAATAGACACAATAGGGATTATTTTATTACCCTAAAAAGCGACAGAGTCCTGTGGCACCTTGTAGACTAACAGAAGTATTGAAGCATAAGCTTTCATGGGTGAATACCCACTTCATCAGACACATGAAAGCTCATGCTCCAATATTTCTGTTAGCCTATAAGGTGCCACAGGGCTGCTGCTTGCTTTTTACCCCTCTCTATTATTTTTTTCCAATAAATATAAATAATCTCAAATCTCACTCCACACTGATTAGCGTAGGGTAGATTTAAGTCTCTCACACAAACCCATCAGTGGAGACCCAGGTATAACAGTATGAAATAAAAAAAAACAAAAAAATAAAAAAATGAAAACAAGAAAAAAAAAAAAAAAAAAATGCAGGTATGCAAAAAAAGAAAGAGTGTTTGTGTGTTGTTATGTGCATGTGCAGAGATACTCTCTTCTCTCTTTATTATTGCCTTTCTTCTTCTAGGGATCAGAATAGGCCCCTTAGGATCTCTAGTATTCATTGTTCTGATTAACTGCAAAATCATGGAGGGGAGAGAAACTGCCAGCTTACAAAACCAATGTATTCAGGCTCATTAGCCCCTGGGTGTAGGATTTTCCAAAGCACTTTCTTGACCTCGCACTTCTCCCCTTCAGCAATGGTAAAACTCTCGCTGAAGTCGGAGGTAGGTAACCTCTGAGTGCTTTTGAAAATCCCATCCTAGAAATATAATCATTATGGAGATACATTTAAGAATTGCTAATTCTATCATTTGATCATTTGACTGGTTACCTTTATTTATTTCACTTGAAGAGAGATGCAGTGTCATCCATCAGAGCAGTGTAGTCATCCCATCAAAACATCACAATCAAAAAAATGTTTTTTTTTTTTTTTTTCTTTTTTGTTTAAATTTTTTAGTAAATATTTGATACTATATATTATAAATATTATAAACTATATACTATCATAAATAATTCTTTCATTTGATAAGAGCAGGGAGCAGGGATTCCTGAGTTTTAATCCTGGTTTAAATACTATAATTCCTAAATTAACCTGACCCAAAATCCTGGGTCCATCTTCAACATTCCCTGAACCTTAAAGTTTGGAGTGAGATCTGAACTTTGCTGGTCAGGCCTATCTCAATTATAATCCAATCTTTAGGAGTCTGATATCATTCCTCACTAATGGTAAATAGGGACATAATTGAAATACTCCTATACAACAAGGGCAAAATACCTCAAAAAAGAGTACAGGTCCTCAACATGGGCATAATGAAAAACACACTGGTGTAATTCATTGATAAGTTTTATATCCAAAAAAGAGAAACTCTTTAAAGCTGGTTGCAAGATCATTATGTTGCAGATTGGCACAAATTCATTCTAATTTGTACACCTTATGGCTTGTCATCTTGTATAGGTTCATTAGCCCTGAACTGAACCAAGGCTATATAGGATCCATTATAATTCAGGACAAGAGCATATATGATGAAGTGTTGTCACATCTGGCAAACAGTGATAAATATAAAATTAAAGAAATTTACTAAATTTTACAGAAAGTCTTGTATTATACTTGCTTGGCTTATTACTGTACTGCCATGCAACAAGTGGCAGCACAATTAATCATAAGCATCACAGGGTAATTTGTTATGACAGACCTCCATGTGTGCTCATTAAAGGCAGCTTCTCTTTGATCTCTTCAATATTACTTTCCTCCTTTTGTAATTCTTGTCAAGAAATGGAGGATTGCACAAAGGTATGGAATACTGCAGTGAATTCTTGAGTAAGCAGTCACTGTTGGTATAGGACAGTGGTTCCCAAATTTTAACAACCTGTGAATCCCTTTCGCTAAAATGTCAAGTCTCATGAACCCCCTCCTAAAAGTTAATATTTCCAGAGATTTTATCCTTTACCTGAGTATAAATTATAAAAGCAGTGATTGTGGAAATAGAAAAGTTTTTATGACATGCTTATTATACACTGTCATTGCAGTATTTTTATTACATTATGAAAATGGCAATACTCTTCCAAGATCTCACTTTCATAGCTTGTATCAAGGCTCCTATGTTTCACCAAGGAGTATCATATGTGAAACAGCATGAAGGTATTTAAGAAGCCAACTCAAAGAATTCCTCCTACACAAGCATTCAGTCCAAGCAAACAACGCACGTTATAACAAAGCTTAAACTTGTTGTTCATAATAATTTTAAAAACAGTTCTAGCTGCTTATTTAATTTTAAAAACAGCAAAAAATATCCACCTCCCTTTCCATTTCTTATAAGGAGTCTTGAAGTTTAAATCTCCTCAGTGTGATAGATATGCTTGCTTTGATCTGCTTAGCTTTTGGAAGTCCAGGGGCGCTGGGCTGCAGGCCCCATGCTGCCTGGAGTCCCTAGGGACAGCTCTGGCCGCCATTAGGGAATTTTTTCCCCGAGAACCCTCTGTAACATTTCACGAACCCCAGTTTGGGAACCACTGGTATAGGGCATCTCATGGAGCACATAAGCCTTAATGACCTCCTGTATTACACAGTTTATGCCTGATAGATTGTGCAGAAATTGTATGCTCTGTAAAGTGAGGATTATTAAAAGACAGTTGTGAAATATGATTAAATTCAAAATGTTTATCACTTTAGTACCTGCATATCTGAATAATATAAAGTCAACCATAAAATTTGAAAGTGTCAAACACAGGAAATTAATTATGACTGTAAATGAGTATAAAAATGGCTACAACTTATTTTTCCTTTACTTTTTCCACTTACATTCAAGGATCTCAAATAGATCATTAGTACAGTGTAACTCTAGAAGGTAAGCAAGTATTATCTTACTTTATTTTAGAGGTATAAAAGATATAAAGAGACACAGAAAGGTTAAATAATTAGTTCAGTGTTCCCCAGCAAATTTATGACAAAGTGGGGAACAGAACACAGTTCTGAGTTCCCATTCCATACTCTAAGCATTGTGCTCCCTTTAAAAACTGCCATGTACCAATAGCTATGCTAATGCCTCACTTTAACTATAGAAAATTGATATTACCATGAATACCAGTAACATGGTAAAAGGAAAGTTTTAAAGAACACAACTGTCATGATAGACACACTTAAAAATCAGTATGACTTTGAAAGAGTTTACTATTTCCAGCATTCTTCTTTCTCTCTCTAATGGAGAATGCAGCTAGAAATGGAGGAATCTTCAAAAATAGCAAAAGGTACCTTTTTTTAAAAAAAAATCTATTTATCTGTCAGCTTGTATGTGATAAATTAGAGCCATGTGATTGCATTCCTCCTGCACCTTTGATTGCTTCACTTGCTTTCTGCCTGCCAATCCATCACCCCATGATTAGTTTTAACATTCAAAATCTGATGGAGCAACTTCAAACAGCCACAATTTACATGGATTAAAATGTATATCAATAAAATATTTTTCCACCAATTGTGAAATCCCATCCCTTCAAAATAAAAAAATACATAAAATAAATTACACTGGTCTGAGGCCAGTAGTGTGCCACGACATTTGTGGTAAGTCATGCAATTCTATATTTGTATACAAGATCATGCCTTGCACACATAGTGTGTGGAGGATACATTTTGGGGAAAAAAATGCCATCCTTTGGGCATTTAAGGGCCGGACAAAATCATCTGGTAGGCAAAGTCAGACAGGAAGTCATATTCAGGGCTTTCGGGGCCTGTGTTATACACACAGGTGGTGTGCAACTGTCTGAGGCCTAGAATAGGAGCTATCCCATTTCTAATATCAGGTTTAATAATAAAAAAAATAGTCATGTTCCTTCAGGGCTAGCAATGCAAGATTTATCTTACTGGATATTGGGACACACAACTTGCTTGTCTAGGCCCAGAAGATGGTAGCATATTCAACTTTTCAAGGTACAACATGTTGATGTAGAAAAAAATAATTTTAGAGTTTAATACATTAGTTATAATGTTCTTCTACCTCCTCGTCCGGTAGGAATTTGGACTCTCAGTAAATACTTAAGTTAGAGTAATTGACATACTGATGTGGGTTAGGGGTGTGAAAAATCCCCAACTTTTGCGAAAAAAATTAATAGCCACAAATCCAGGAAATCTCTTGTTTTTAAAAGAGGACTTTTAAAAAAAAAATGTAGTCTCCATATTCTGGATAAATTACATTTGCTTTAAGGTGTTCCATAATATTTTTAAGACAGTCTCACAGTTCAAAATATTCTGCTGACAACTTTGTCTAGCCACACCAGTAGATAAATGTATTCCAGAATATAAATAGTAGTTACTGAACAAGTGTATGTAAATCTCTTATCCTGTCATTTCTCATACCATTATCTTAAGCAAAATAAAAGCAAGGTGAGAAATAGAGGGTTAGATTCACAAAGGATCTTAAGCATGGCAATGCTGAGTGTCACTACACCTTTCTTGTAGAGTCCTAGAAAATCACTGGGATTCATGAAGCCTGAGTTAGTCACATATGCTCCCAGTACAATGAATGGGGTGGGGAGAGAGAGACACCTCAGAATGTTGTTTAGAAAACCCAGTATGTTGGCATCTCCCTGCCTAAGCTAACTAGTGGGATATCCCATGGTAATAAGTATAACCTAAGCTCCGCTTCTCTCGGAGAATTCAGCACTTAAGTTCATGCTGCAACTAGGTGAATCCTCAGCTTGTGATTCTCTGCTGCAAACCCAGGGCCGTCCAGAGGTGGGGGCAAGTGGAGCAATTTCCGGGTCTTTGGCGGCAGGGGGCCCTTCAGTGCTGCCGAAGACGCGGAGTGACTGAAGGGCCCCCCGCTGCTGAAATGCCACTGAAGACCCGGACCACCGCCAGCTGAGTACAAGCGCCGCAGCTCCCCCACTTTGCCACAGGCCCCCTGAATCCTCTGGGCGGCCCTGTGCAAACCTTTCCTTTGGCCTGTAGCAAAATGGTATAGGCACATAATGCCAAGAGGACAAAACCAACAACCCTCTGTCCTCAAACTCTTAACCCAGGTCAGGGCTGGTGCAAGGATGTTTTGCGCCCTAGGCGAAACTTCCACCTTGTGCCCTCCCCCGTCCCCGAGCCTCTGCCCTGAAGCACCCCCCATGGCAGCTCTGCCCTGAGGTGCCCCCTCGTGGCAGCTCCCCACCCCCCACCCTAAAGGTAATAATTGGAGATATACCAATCTCCTAGAACTGGAAGGGACCTCGAAAGGTCATTGAGTCCAGCCCCTTGCCTTCACTAGCAGGACCAATTTTTGCCCCAGATCCCTAAGTGGCTTCCTCAAGGATTGAACTCACAACCCTGGGTTTAGCAGGCCAATGCTGAAACAACTGAGCTATCCCTCCCTCCTCTGAGCTATCCCTCTGCCCTGTGCCCCCCCCCAACCCCAGGTCACCCCTGCTCCGCCTCCTCCCCGAGCACGCCGTCACTACTTCACTTCTCCTGCCTCCCAGGCTTGTGGTGCCTAAGCTGATTGGTGCCGCAAGCCTGGGAGGTGGGAGAAGTGAAGCAGCTCACCCCTGCTCCGCCTCCTCCCCGAACACGCCGTCGCTGCTTCACTTCTCCCACCTCCCAGGCTTATGGCGCCAATCAGCTTAGGGGCGGGGAGTTCCCCTGCGTGCTGCCCCACCCCCTTACTTGCTGCAGGCAGCCATCCCTGCGCTCCCCTGCCCCAGCTTCCTCTGCCTAAATGCCGGCGGCGAAACGAGTGGGCAAAGATCTGGCCACTGCGGTCGCTGCTGAAGAAAATGCCACCCTCCCAAATCCTAGTGCCCTAGGCGACCACCTAGGTTGCCTAAATGGTTGCACCGGCCCTGACCTAGGTACTTACCTGGAATGTGAGACTCCCCCTGGTTCCAATTCCTCTTCCACCTGAGGAGAAGGGAGTTGAATAGTGATCTGGCACTTCTCAGCTGAGTGCCCTGCCCACTGGGCTATCCTGATGTCACTCCCTCAATCTGTCCTGCTGACACCGTTCCACTGTGGATAAATAATTTTAAAGTCATTAGAACAGGAGTCGATGATCCTGGGTTGCCTACCTCCCAGGTGAGTGCTCTAACCACCAGGCTGCAGACTGCTCCTCATGCTTACATGCATACACCCTTTCTCTCTCTCACCCAATGACCAGGGTTCTGATATCCCAGATGAGTGCCCTAAACACTAAAGGTCTTGTTCTCTCTTTCCCTCCCCCATCCCTACCAGGCTAAAAGTTATAAGGGAAGTCCTCTTCCTGCCTTCCACTGGCCCAATCTGCATGGTAAGGTCTGAGTATGCTCAATGGATTGGGACTCATAGGCAATTTGGGTGGACAAATGAGCTGGGGCTGAGGTATCCAGATACTTTGAGTGAGGCAGCAGTGTACATACTCAGAGACAAGTGTGGGCACCTAGGGAATTTTTACTTCAAAAATTTAGGTGTGGAGCACCTACAGGACATGGCGGCAGCTGAGCAGGGGGGGTTGTTGGGGTCTGGGATTCAGGCACCTTTGTCCTTTTGTGAATCTAGTCCCTAGAGCCCAATCTTGCTTTACGTGGACAGTAGTTTATAATGAAGCCCCAAAGGAATTTATCATTGACTTTAGTGGGAGCAGGATTAAGCCCTTAATGTAAACTGCTGATTGTCAGAAATTGGATAAACTTTTACAAATCATACTAATGAAGCTTCACTGAAAGTTCAAGCTGCTCCAAATATAAAAGTATATCGAAGCTGAGGGAACAATATCACAGGAGTAATGACAATGAGCTCACTCAGTCAGAAAAACTTATTGGGGTTCAAAAATGGGGTTGAAACACTTCCAATGGGAATACTCAGAGGTATAAAGTGAAGCATCGGCATGTTTCCAGGATCAGGACTGGAGAATGGAAGTGCTCTTTCCCATCCATAATTATAACACTTACCTAAACATAGTGTTGATGTGTGAGCCAAAGGCATGACCATCACCTCTCTGGGCCACGCACCTGACTGATGTGAGGGGAACCAGCTACTGGATCCCAAATGTTTTAAGCCTCCAGAGGCTGAACAGAGCACAGACATGTTCCCTACTTTTAGGGCCTCTAAGCACACATGCCCCTTCTATCTCCCCATCCTGTGATTTTTCAGCCATGCGGTCCAACTGCCCAGTCCCTAGTAGCACTGCTGATTCCTTTGACTCAACCCCACCCACTTCTAGAAATCCACCCAAAGGCATGAGCCTTCTGGGTTACCTCTGCAAGGGGCATGTGATGAGGTGTAACACAAACACACTATTGCTTATTACTTAGTCACAGGAGAAATACAAACCTACTACAAATTTTAAACCCTACATGCATTTCCCTGCTTCTTTCCTCACCACTCCAGAGCATTCTTTGGGCTGGGGCCATGGTTGTCTGCAGCTATCCGACATCCTTCAGGTGCAGTAGTGTCCAACTTCTGTGCTAACATGTGGATCCCTCTTCCCCAGCTTGGCTGGTCTGTCCCCTTCTCCTCTCCTGCCCAAACTTCCTGTATCCCCCCACCCATCTTTCCCAGGAGTCCTTCTATAACCTTCTGTCCTGGTCAGGGAATATTCACTCTGTCCACTTAATCTTTCCAGACAAGAGAAAGAAGTTGTTCCAGCTTGGAGAAGCTAACACCCTTAGCACATACAGTCAGAAGTGTAGGACTGGAAGGCACCTCAAGAGGTTATCTAATCTAGCCTACTTTACTCACAGTAGGACTAAACAATAAACTAGACCCTGCCTGACAGGTGTTTGTATAACCTGTTCTTAAACCTCCAGTAACTGAGATTTCACAACTTCCTTTAACAATTTGTTTCAGTGCTTTACTTCCCTGACAGGAAGTTTTTCCCTAATGTCCAACTTAAACCTCTCTTGGTGCAATTTAAGCCCATTGCTTCTTGTACTATCCGCTGACATTAAGAACAATTTTTCACCCTCCAAATATATCTATAGTCCAGTCAAAGCACAGTCATTGAAGTTAAGTATTACCCATTGTCCTTAGTGTGGTGCAGCCTTGTTGTAGGTCCTGCCAGCAATGGTGGATTCCACATTTACATAGGGCCATTCAGTGATCTAGCAAGAACTCATAATATAAACCAGAATTCATAAACTGTACAGACACTTCCCACATTGTGACACAAGTTTTCCCTTATCTTAATGAACAAGTGAACATCTAAATCCCAAAGATAAAAAAGCAAACAAATGGTAATACAGCAATGATGGTGTGTATGTGTGGGCTGCTGGCTAGCCCTCTTTACTCCTTATTCAGGTATAGCTTATTGATTTCACTGGCTAGTCACAGAATGCATGAGTAATAGATTAAGAGGAAAAAATCAGTTATGGCCAAAAAAGTTAGGTTGACAGGAGAGGGGATTCTGACATGGAGAGATGAAAGAAGACCAGCTAAAGATGATCAAAAGTTATGAGTGGGGAAACTAGATCAAAACTGCACCTTAAACTCTGTTTTTATATTAACAAAGCTGATAATACAAATTTCCACTCACCTATAGAGTACAGAGGGGAACTTGTTACAATGGACACAAGAGAATGAATTTCTCAACTTTCTGCTAATAGTGTTTTACATCAGATTTTGCCACCTTTGGAAGGTGATGTGCAATTTCAGGCGACAAAACAGGTATGGACCAAATATTTCACTCCTGTGTCTCCTGAGAAACACACTTAAGATCTTTAGGCAACATTCTGAAACTGATGACGCTACTTCTGCTGTCAAGTGCCGAAGGCAACACTGACATGAGGATTCCCAACACGTAAGTGTTGCTTGGTACATATTAGCTATCATATGTGATTGAAGGTTTTATAAACACCTATGCCTCACTTTCTAAAGGTGCCAGAGTGCGGAAAATAGAGGCACTGAAAAGTATTGATGATGATGCTCCAAACTGTGATTATGAAACAGAGTTACCACCCATTACCACTCTACTACTGTTTCCTGCTTTTCTAACAGTGTCTCTGAGCACATTAATAAAATATAGATTTTGGGATAGGGGTCTAGGGGAAAAGGTCCACCATCACAATGCTATCAACAAATGGTTTTGTTTTTCTGGAGTAAAAGCCTAAATTAAGAGAATAAAATTGTTGTAGCCTGGGAAAATATTCTGGCTTTGTTTGCTTAAGCATTGCCACATATTTCAGCTCTAATACTGGCTGTTTGCATTTTTTAAAATAAAAATAGACTTTTTTCAGTAGCTCAGCAAAACTCTGCATTACTAACTTCTGAGAAATAAGGTTTTGCTGAAGTGAACATAAAAAGTATTATGATCATAACCTGTTGAAAACCTACACTCAATTAAAAAAGCAAAATAATGTTTTAGGGTCAGATTTTGCCCCATGTGGAGGCACGAGTCTGCCCATGGGGTTGTCTCTGTTGGATCAGGGCCAAAGTGAATAAGGATGGCAGAATCTGGCCTTTGGGAAGAGGCAGGAGAGAGGGGAGAAGGACCATCATTATCCGCTCCCTTTGATGGCTTTATCCAAAGGATAACGGAACATAATAAAAATAATTCAAGTGGAAACTTGTATTAATTAATTTTGCACAACTTTTCAATGCACAGTTATTCTGGACAACTATGCTATGCTTTAAGCACTGGGGTAAATTTATATGTGCATTATTGATATAAATGGTTTATGATGGCTTCATTTTTAACTTGGTAGGATACATTACAATACCTGAACATGATTGAAAGTCACATTTAGTACTTAAGAAATCTTAACAGATTCCTTGCAATATATAACCTGCCTCATTAGTCCATAAAGACTATCATTTTTATGAAATAAGATTGAAGATTACCTATGAAAAGAAAATAGATTTTTTTTAAAAATATAACTATTTTTATTGGCTACTGTTCAGAGACCATAGGCAACTAAAAGTATGCTATGGAGTTTATGTACTTCTTGCAAAGGAAGGAAGCAATCTTTACATGATGTTCAGGCTATTCAAATATTTTGATTTACCATTGTGATTTACTGGTTCAACATCATAATAATGGTCCCCTAGCACTAGGTGAAGTCTGTAGTTGTAGTGGGAATGCTCTTCCTTTTATGCAGAAAAATAGTTTTGCTTTTCTATTCATGACACTTAAAACATCTTGAACTTTTAGAAGAGCAGGTAGTAAAATGTCCAGTCACAGAATGAATACTTAATTGTGGAAATAATAGGATAATGAGGAGATTTCTGCTTCACTATGAGGATTCACTAGTAATACCTTCCTAATGCTTTTTTTGATTTTAACGATTAGCTAACAAAGTGGATCATGATTAGTAATGGGCATTGATGAAGGCGCGCATGAGTGAGCTCTCTCATAGCAAAGGGGTCTGATAGGCTCTGCAGTAAATCAGAGACTTTACACTTATTAGGTTTTGTCAGAGCTGTATGGATAGTGCACTGGTCAGACAGTGGTATCAAGCCATAGCGGCTCACCAGGTTATGGAGTGATGTCTGCTGGCTGTTTTCCAGTGCCGTGTGATGAGGAGCATAAGCTATTTCATGCTAGCTGAGAGCTCCATGGTGACAAATTTGAGCCCCTGGAGAATCAGCTCATCCATTTTATTGTCTTTCTGGCTGGTGTATATCACAGATTCCCCAATCCTGTTTAATAGGGAAACTCCATTCACTATTGTAAATGTATTTTCACCTATGTACATGCCAGTTGTGTATGTATTGTTTTCTGCTGTACCTCCACCTTGGCATGGCTGGCGAGTTTGGGAGAAGGGTAGTGTTAGCGTTATCCAATCTAATGGTTTCACTGGAGGCCCAAGATTCCATTGAAGTGGCCTTCACTGCACATTAAAGAGCCCATGCAACTGTTTGTAAAAATAAGTTTGCTGTGCTGCCCCTGGCCTAAATTATTTTACTTATACAGTGTGTTCTCAGTGAAACTGACAAAAGTTTGCCTGCAGGGTTAGCTCTGGGGACAGAGAGTCTTGGCTCCCTACCTCCTGGAGTTGCAAGATCAGACTGAGTGCCCAGAATCTCTGCCTCTCCAGCAGCAAAGCTGGAAGGCTCATGTGAATTACATAAGTGAAACTGATAGGAACCTTGTGGGGGCAAGGCAGGGAGGAGCTAGCCAGGGAGCTGATCTCAGTTCTCCAAAAATGGATTTTAAATCCATTCTGTGAGGTTTGTGGCTTCAGCATTTCATCCTGATTTGGGATTAATTAAAAACAAATCCCATGGAAAAGGATTCCCTTTTTCCAGCCAGCTCTCATCTCTATCCCCACACCAGCTGATAGTACTGCCAATTGCAAGTCTTTTGAACGCTGCCAGATGGCATGTACCAGGACTTATCCATGGAGGAAGCACAGAGTCCCCACAGTTTAGAGTGACCAGATGTCCCAGTTTTATAAGGACAGTCCTGATATTCAGGCGCTTATATAAGAAAGCCCCATCACCCCCCACCCCATCCTGATTTTTCACACTTGCTAGCTGGTCACCCTACCACAGTTCTTGTAGCTCCATACCTTGGTTTGTTGGCAGAATCAGTGCACAGGATAGTAATCTGGAATAATCGAAGTGTAGTGGTAATAAGGGTGATGGTCAAAGATTGGTCAAAAATCTGTCTCGGGGTTGGTCCTGCTTTGAGCAGGGAGTTGGACTAGATGACTTCCTGAGGTCCCTTCCACACCTGATATTCTGTGATTGCTCTTTGTATTTTGGGCGCAGTCATATGATACAGGTGAGCTTTACAAAGTGGTATCTCTATAGTAGTTTCCAATCTCTATTTCCAGTGGCTACTTTATAGTAAAAACACTTAAAAAAAAATGCAGTGTGACTGGCCAGATTGTTCAGTCAACATTATTTATTGAATAGCATTTCCTGAAATTTGGGGTGAGGTTGGGGGGACATGTGGGTGTTAAACAGTTTGAGCAAAAAGTCATATTTAAAAGTTGAAAAACTAAAACTAAAAATAAAACTAATAAATAGTAATTGGAGATATACCTATCTCCTAGAACTGGAAGGGACCTTGAAAGGTCATGGAGTCCTGCCCCCCACTTTCACTAGCAGAACCAAGTACTGATTTTTGTCCTAGATTCCTAAGTGGCCCCCTCAAGGATTGGACTCATAGACTCATAGACTTTAATGTCAAAAGGAACCATTATGATCAGCTAGTCTGACCTCCTGCACAATGCAAGCCATACAATCTCACCCATCCACTTCTATAACAAACTCCTAACCTATGTCTGAGTTATTGAAGTCCTCAAATTGTGGTTTGAAGACCTCAAGCTACAGAGAATCCTGCAGCAAGTGACCCATGCCCCATGCTGCAGAGGAAGGCAAAAAACCTCCAGGGCCTCTGCCAATCTGCCCTGGAGGAAAATTCCTTCCCGACCCCAAATATGGCGATCAGTTAAACCCTGAGCAGGTGGGCAAGACTCACCAGCCAGCACCCAGGAAAGAATTCTCTGTAGTAACTCAGATCCCATCCCATCTAACATCCCATCCCAGACCACTGGGCATACTTACCTGCTGATAATTTGGCAACTGATCTTTGATTAATTACCAAAATTAGGCTATCCCATCATACCATCCCCTCCATAAACTTATCAAGCTTAGTCTTAAAGCCAAATATGTCTTTTGCCCCCACTACTCCCCTTGGAAGGCTTTTCCAGAACTTCACTCCTCTAATGGTTAGAAACCTTCGTCTAATTTCAAGTCTAAACTTCCTAGTGTCCAGTTTATATCAATTTTGTTCATGTGTCCACATTGGTACTAAGCTTAAATAATTCCTCTCCCTCCCTAATATTAATCCCTCTGATATATTTATAAAGAGCCATCATATCCCCCCTCAACCTTCTTTTGGGTAGGCTAAACAAGCCAAGCTCTTTGTCTCCTTTCATAAGACAGATTTTCCATTCCTCGGATCATCCTAGTAGGCAGTCTCTGAACCAGTTCCAGTTTGAATTCATCCTTCTTAAACATGGGAGACCAGAACTGCACACGGTATTCCAGATGAGGCCTCACCAGTGCCTTGTATAACGGTACTAACACCTCCTTATCTTTGCTGGAAATACCTCTCCTGATGCATCCTAAAACTGCTTTTTTAACGGCCATATCACATTGGCGGCTCATAGTCATCCTGTGATCAACCAATACTCCAAGGTCCTTCTCCTCCTCTGTTACTTCCAACTGATGTGTCCCCAATTTATAACTAAAATTCTTGTTATTAATCCCTAAATGCATGACCTTGCACTTTTCACTATTAAATTTCATCCTATTTACTATTACTCCAGTTTACAAGGTCATCCAGATCTTCTTGTATGATATCCCAGTCCTTCTCTGTGTTAGCAATACCTCCCAGATTTGTGTCATCTGCAAACTTTATTAGCACATTCCCGCTTTTTGTGCCAAGGTCAGTAATAAAAAGGTTAAATAAGATTGGTCCCAAAACTGATCCCTGAGGAACTCCACTAGTAACCTCCTTCCAGCCTGACAGTTCACCTTTCAGTACGATCTGTTGTAGTCTCCCCTTTAACCAGTTCCTTATCCACCTTTCAATTTTCATATTGATCCTCATCTTTTCCAATTTAACTAATAATTCCCCATGTGGAACCGTGTCAAATGCCTTGCTGAAATCGAGGTAAATTAGATCCACTGCGTTTCCTTTGTCTAAAAAGTCTGTTACCTTCTCAAAGAAGGAGATCAGGTTGGTTTGGCACTATCTACCTTTTGTAAAACCATGTTGTATTTTGTCCTAATTACCATTGACCTCAATGTCCTTAACTATTTTCTCCTTCAAAATTTTTTCCAAGACCTTACATACTACAGATGTCAAACTAGCAGGCCTATAGTTACTCGGATCACTTTTTTTCCCTTTCTTAAAAATAGGAACTATATTAGCAATTCTCCAGTCGTACGGTACAACCCCTGAGTTTACTGATTCATTAAAAATTCTTGCTAATGGGCTTGCAATTTCATGTGACAGTTCCTTTAATATTCTTGGATGAAGATTATCTGGGTCCTCCGATTTTGTCCCATTAAGCTGTTCGAGTTTGGCTTCTACCTCGGATGTGGTAATATCTACCTCCATATCCTCATTCCCATTTGTCATCCTACCATTATCCCTAAGCTCCTCATTAGCCTTATTAAAGACTGAGGCAAAATATTTATTTAGATATTGGGCCATGCCTCGATTATTCTTAACCTCCATTCCATCCTCAGTGTTTAGCGGTCCCACTTCTTCTTTCTTTGTTTTCTTCTTATTTATATGGCTATAGAACCTTTTACTATTGGTTTTAATTCCCTTTGCAAGGTCCAACTCTACATGGCTTTTAGCCTTTCTCACTTCATCCCTACATGTTCTGACCTCAATAAGGTAGCTTTCCTTGCTAAGCCTGCTCATCTTCCACTCCTTGTAGGCTTTCTGCTTTTTCTTAATTACCTCTGAGATGCTTGCTCATCCAGCTTGGTCTACAACTCCTGCCTATGATTTTTTTCCCCTTTCTTGGGATGCAGGCTTCTGAAAGTTTCTGCAGCTTTGACTGGGTTTAGCAGGCCAATGCTCAAACCACTGAGCTAAACTCTCCTCAATTTTATAGATGCTTGAACACAGTTTAGGTGCCTTTCCAATCAAAAATCTTCAAAATTTTAAAATTTGGCAGATTTTGAAATATTCTAGTTACATCGTAAACTGACCTTTCCTCAATACTGCACAGTAGCCATGGCTGATGGTGAGCTCCGTGTAATTTGTGTGCAGATAGCACAATGCCTAGTAAATAGAGGTAAATTTGAATTCAATAGGGTGGGAAAGGGCCCTGTCTGGTCTCTGTTAAACTCGTATGTCAAACAGGTAATAATCAAAAGCAAACCAATAGGTGTAAGAGCAGAAGAGGATTTGTAAAAAGCTGATTTTGGCAGCACTGAGAAGCAACTGCTATTCAAAGCATAAGGGAAAAAAAAATCAAAGTCCAGATGAAGGGGACAGACAGGGCACTGGAAGGAGAGGCAGTAATGAGAAAGGACACAGTCCTTCCCTCAGACATGTGCTGCTCCAATTTAAGTCAGCAGGACTATGTGGTCATATCTGAGGACATGTTTAGAACCAAATTGTGTGTAAAAGCAGTATTGGCAAGTGCAAAACATTAAATGGCAGTAATAGTAGCATCTCATCCACTCACTCTAGATTCATGGCCAAAAACTTATGGGTCTGGCTCTGACTCTGAGCCCATAGCCTCAGGGTTCCAATTACAACAATATCCTCACTAGCTATTACTTTTTTGTAGGTTTGCCCCTGGAATAAGTGGTAACAGCACTACTGAATCTGATCACATTGCTGAAATTGGATATACCAGGCACCATGCTGAACAGGATGAAAAAGAAAATCGTTTTGGAAATTGATGGCACTCTCTTAACCAAGATGGAAATAAAGCTAGTCTGTTTTCTTTAGGGATGATTTAGGGGAGATTTGTTTATAATATACATAAAACAAAACATCATAACAAACCAAGTTTGCCTCCATATGTTATGAGACAATGAAGGCAACTTTAATTGTACTGAAAGGCTTGGATTTTCCATTGACTTTAATGAAAATTGGATCAAGTCTTAAATGGGCAAAATTCTACTGAATTCAATGGACTTAGATCTATGTAAAGAGGCACATTTTAGGCCCACAAATTTATTTACTTTTACTGTCTTGTATAGAAAGACAATGGGTTTGATACTTCCATTGTTTCTGTCTAGTTCAGTATCCTGTCTGACTGCACTTGTATCAGTACCCACTGCTTCAGAGGAAGGTGCATGAAACCCCAGAGTGTACAATTACAGAATAAGTTGCCTAGAGGGGGAAGTTTATTCCTAAACCTGGCAACTAGGGCCCAATCCAATTCCTATAGGAAAAAAACTCATTGGCTCCTTTAGGAGTTGGAGTGGGCCCTTAGTGGTTGAATTATGCCTTGATATCCACTTAATATAAAACAGCAGATATTCTCATTATCTATACAAGTGTTTGAATCCTTTTTGATACCTCTTGAGCACAATTAAAAAAAATAAATTGTTCACTGAGACTGGCATACTAACTGAATCATTGTGTTTATATAAGTGGGCAGCAATGCATGCTCCTCATGTTTTGTTCTTACTTTCATTTGATTGATCAAGTCTAAGTTGTAGATGCTGATCAATGTTGGACATGGACCTTATCCAAACTGGTAGAGCTCCTTGAAAAGTTTGTACAAAAAAAAAAAGGTGGAAACCATTCAATGAAAAAACTCTTGTATTCTCAATCAGCTTTACTATTTGTTCAAGTATGCCTGTGGGCACAAAATTAACTGATGACATGACCTGATACAAGCACCCTGCTTATTTAAATTAGGATAAAATTTTTAAAAAGCACCTAATTCCCATTCTCAAAAGTGACTCAGGCACTTAATCTAAGTACCATTGAAAACAGTGGATGCTACTGGGGGTAGATAAATCCCCATTGCAGATTCCAAGAGTGCAGTTAGGCCCATTCATAATAACCTCAAACAAAGCTGATTTTGCAAATTATTTTATTAGTTTAATAAAATATTGGACTAATTAGGGCAAAAATACTATTTTTGTTAAGTGTGAGACGCTGTATGCTATTGCAACTTCACTTGTGTATTTGAATGTTAAAATATACACAACAAAGCCTATCAATAGATCACACAATGTTTATGTCCACTTCCTCCAGAGGTTAGTGTATAGTACAGAAAACATATCTTGAGCCTCACTGTTTGCTTTCATAAAAAAACTTTGGATGCTACGTACTTCTAACATGAAAAGAAATTTCAAAAGGAGTTTAAGGTATGTTGCAAAAAAACCATTTAAAAGCTTGAATTTACAGTACTTCATGCAGCTATGAACAAGGTTTATGGTCTTTTTAGAATGGTTTTCTGATGTTTCTAAATGCCACATCTCAGTAATAGTAAAACATTCAACTCCTAAGTCTGTTGGAAAAGTGGTAGCTGAAGTGCCAAAAAAGCATGGGTTTAAGCAATCATGGTTGAACAGAATTCTCATTGCAATATTCCTATTTTTCCAGAGTTGCTTTCCTTAAGGAACCAAAGGCTAGATTGTACCCACAAGTATCCCCAGGGAAGGGGAGTGCAGCCTTATTTCTGACACCATGCTTTTTCTTAAGATGCTACAAACAGCTCTAATGTCAAGGACTGTGTTGGGCGAGAGAACAGAGATGCACTGCTGTAGAGCTTACCCGGAAAAGCTAATACATGGAAAGGGCTCCTTAAGGGGCTTTCTAAAGTAACTGTCCAAGAGAAATCCCTTGTATTGCAGCTCCATTACCAGAAAATAAGAGCGACCAGTGGGTCACAGAGCCTACACAGAGGTTTTGGTCCTCTCTGGATCATAGTGGGTTCCTGCAGATCTTTCAAGAGCCACATGGCTCTCTGAGGATCTTCCAGGTTTGAGGGAGGATGCTGTCCTTTTATATTGTGTTTTTTGGGGCATAGGGATCACAAAACTGCTTCTCAACAGATTAATCAGGGAGGAACCCTCTAAGGGAGCTCTTGTGACAATTACCTCCCACTTAAACTCCCTTGCTTGGTTTTACCATGGAAAGGTAGTGATCCAGCCCAAAGGGCTACTAAAGGGAAAATAATAAAATACACCTCTATGCTGTCCTCAGAAGCCAAAAAAATCTTACCACATTATAGGTGAAACCGCATTGTATCGAACTTGCTTTGATACGCCAGTGTGCCGCCCCCCCCCCCCCCGGAGCACTGCTTTACTGTGTTATATCTGAATTCATGTTATATCGGGGTAGAGGTGTTCAAGCAAAGGTTGTTCCATGGAGTAGGACTTCAGCTACAGTGTTTAGTATCAGTAACAGGACAGAAAAGAATAAGGGCGGGAATTAAAAGCAAAAGATCAAGCTCTGCAAGAGCAGAACTCAGCACTCTGAAATTACATGTGTGTGTATGAAACCCACCCACCTTCTGGGTGTGGTGTTCTGTCCCACCTAGTAGCACGGAGACCATTTAGAGAGAAAAATAAAGTGAGTCTGCTCTACAGCCTTAGCTAAACAGCAAGTTGATTTTAGCTCATGCTGTAGATGCTCATGCCCTAAGCTCCAGAGGTCCCTAGTTTGAGTCTGCCTGCCAGCAACCAGGATTTGTCAGTATTATTTAGGATCAGAAGCAGGGCATGGATCTCTCATGTCTGAAATAGTTTGCACCTGTATCTATAAATATCTAGATAGTTTGCTTCTGCTCCTGAACACTGCTGCACTTTCAAAACCTCTTATAATTTTATTCTAGACCTGTCCCATGTTTAATTAAAATGCACACAGTATCTATTTTAGCACTGCAATTTACTTTCTATTAAGAGAAGCTCATTTATAATAATCTCTAGGGTGAAGGGTAGCAGTCTGGCACACAGCACACTGAACAATCCTTTGTGGGAGGGGAAGTTTTGGGCAAGAGAATTGGGGAAAATCCCTATTACAGAAATGCTGAGTTCTCAGATTAAATTTTTACAGGGCCTCAGCTGAACTGTCTTTTGTGACTGCATGTAAATCACTTGAGCACAAATGAGAATGGATAGGTTTATTGTTGCCCAGCCCTGCATGTGTGTATGAGAAAAGCTGGCTATGCGCAGAGTGGGCAACACCTATTAACATCAAACTTGGGCAATAGTGGGCAAGGCTTGCTGAAAAAAAGAAACTTTTTAAATTAAACAATTTCTTTCACCAGTGTTCACTTTCTGCATGCATTTATGCCCCTGTTCATGGCAGCATACTATATATTCCTGTGAAATAGTATTTATACCAGAAATCTGTGTGTCAATCTTGGGAGCAGAAGAATTCTGTGCAAATTAGGTTACCAGTCACATACCAAAATATGAATAGCGAATGCTCAAAACAATAGCAGATATTGAAGCAATCTATCCAGTGAAATATTTCAATAAACCATTAGTTAATTTTTAAAAGCAACTATGTAAATATGAACAAATCCTAAAAAAAAAAGCTAAATGTGCTAGTAAAAATATTTGTTGTGAGTAGTTTACCCAGAATTAATTTGAACTAAACAGCAAGAAGAGAACCTGTAGAAAGTGTTTTAAATGTCTTGGTACATCTATGAAGAGTTAATTCTACAGATAGTGACTAAAGTATGGATTTGGGGTTCCTCCCTCCATTGGATGTGGTGTATATTCAGAAATAAAGCGCACATGGTGGTTGTACTGACTTGGCATGATACTAAACACCAGCTTGTTTTCAAGTGAAGCACATCATCTGCTTCCATATCTGATGAAGAAAAATTCTGCTCTCATATGCTGATGTAAATCTAGCTGAAATCCACTAAAGTCAATGAAGACTTATTTACATCAGTGAAAAACTAAGATTAGTCATTAGTATAGTATCTAATGGTATGTCTTTAAAGATGTGTTTTGAATACAAAAAGTTGGGTTTCTTTAATAGATTTTTCCTGGCATAGACGCAGGATAACACCTTTAGCTTTTTTTTTTTTTTTTTTTTTTTTTAAAAAAAGGGTTATATTTTAGCCTAGCTTCCTGAACCATGAGTGTAGATGGTGAGAGGGTTGGTGATAGGATATGGAAACTATAAAATATGGAACTCAAGCTAGAGATGTTATCCTGACTCAACACTAGAGAAAGGGACCAATTTTTCTCATCAAGATAAAACCTGAACTAGTGGCCCAAAGGTAGTAGAAAGATGCATCACCTCAAAAGGAAGCCCTACAAAGTGTTATTCCTTAATAAAATATCAAGTTTAAAGCCAAACTTGTATTTAGCACATTAATTTCCTTTACTCTTCACCCACTCACTGCACAATGTTCATGTTTAGTAAGCGATAAAGCCATGCAAAAAGTAAAGACAGAATTATGAGGCACTTACAGTGCTCTGGCTCAAGTACATTACAATCCATGACTATATTATCAACAAGTAGGAATAGTGACCTGCTTACACTTTGCTAAAATGCTTTCTTATACTGTCTATGCATCTCTATTTATTTAGGTTACTACCACATATCTATATTTAACAAGTGAAGTAGGTTTTAAAGATGCTACTGCTAGGATTATACTAGTAAGCAGAAAAATATCTTGCTTATGTAAACAATGCACCTGGCAGGATGTGTTTTAATGCACTTTCAGCTATTTATTTCTCTCTTCATTTTCATAATCCTGAAAAAGTAGACAGGGCCAGTAATTGGCTGTTCTGCCAAAAACAGAGCCCTGAACACACCTAAAGTAGTTCAGTGACTAAAGTTCTCTCCAGAATAAGGCTAAATTCACCGAAGGAGAAGAAGGCACACCAGGATTGTGTGCCCTGGTGGCAAAAACTGCAATGTCAGTGGGAGTGAATATAGTTCTTCCTGTCATGACACACTTGCCTGTGTAACTGCTTCAGAGCAGTTTTTCGCATCCTGCCAATCCATTAAACCCTCATTTGCACTTATTAGAGTTTTCCTGTGTGGGAGCAAAATGAGCCATCAGCCCTTTGAATGCCTCCATCTGCACCTGCACATCAAGTGATTCAGATAAGACCACACAGCTCCAGGTGCAGTCACAGAAACCCCTAAAAATAATGACTTAAACTCAGAGCTAAATAGAAACAGCATGTAACAGGTGCAAGAGTCAAGACATATAGCCTTTTGGATATTGCTAGCTACATAGCCTACCATTCCCCAAGAGTCATGGAAACACCTACATCCATGCTTGCTTGGAGTATCTGGCTAGCTATTGAATAAGCACAAATCAATCACACTATGATAAAGTGCCAAGCAATAATGGGTTCAAGATGGGCAGCTGCAAAACACAGAGCTGCTGTCACCACTCAAAATTCAATATCACATCCCCACCCACCCACAAATAAGGTCCCCTTGAGGAGGATACCATTGCACAGCAATTTTATTCTGATTTACTTGCATCGCTAGTTGAATATAAGCACTTCCTTCAAGTTTAGGCTTCACTGCGGGCCAAATAGTTGAATTCAGGTCAGGATGAACAGCAAATGTCCTGGAGAGCTCTCATGTTGAACTCTTCAACACACAAGCTCTCTGAGAGGAGTATGTGTTTGGGATACCTCACCAGCCAGGGAATTCATAACAGTTCTTATATCAGCGATTCCTAGACGCTTCTAACAGAGCATCTTTAGGGAAACAAAGTGTTTCCATGGGCTCCAATTATTAAGATGTCCTTAATTGGATACATTTTAGTTGAATTTAGCACTCAAGAAAGGTGTAGGATGGGCATGCAGCTGCCCTAAAGTGTGACAGAAACCAAAGAGTGAAACTAAATATAAAAAGAATAGGAACATTACCAGTTTCATAACCCAACATAAGTAAAATGCAAAAAACAAAGCCAGTATAAATGGTGGAAAGTATATCATCAAGTTCATAAACATTCTTAGTAAAAAAAATGCCAGCTACATATATGATAGTTCTCAGGATATCCAGGACTATGAGCCACCTTGTTACCCCTGCCTCCAGCATGAGAATCTTGCTTGGGTTTAGATCAGAGAAGTGGCGCAGGCGAAGGATGTGCTGGCCGCAGCATCCCGCCACCCCCATTGGCCTGGGACAGTGAACTGCAGCCAGTAGGATCCGCGATTGGCCGAACCTGCCGATGCGGCAGGTAAACAAACTCGCCCGGCCCGCCAGGGTGCTTATCCTGGTGAGCTGCGTGCCAGAGGTTGCCGACCCCTGGTTTAGATGGATGTGAGCTCCTTAATGCCACAAGCTTGTTAGCCACTCAAGCACTCTCCTCTGGGCTTTACTAGCCCTTCCCTTGTAGATTAACAATAGATTCACTCCAGTCCTTTGAAACATTCACCCGTGAATCCGACACTAGCTACTCACAGAAATACCAGGTCTCTGGTCTCCAAAGGAACAGTGTGCACACCAGACTGTTAGATTTAGCTCAGGACCAGAACTTGGTTTAACATCAAACCCCCCACACCCACCACCACTATAAATGAATTTATTAGCAAAGACTAGAGATTTGGAGATAATGAGTAAGAATACTGGAAACATAAGTTTAGTCTCTGAAAAGCCTGTTATGATTTTGTTTTATATGTAATCTTAACCTCCTATGTAAAGTTTTTCAACCAAAGTCTTCTATGGCATTTTCAGCCAAGGTTGGTTGAGATCCGGTTTTCATGAAGGTAAATACACAGGTGCAGGATGAGGGGGTGTTATCTTTGACTTCTGCATATATCTTCATAGTTTGTTGGTCCTCAGAGACAGGATTACCACCTGTGGCTTGTTTTTCCTGTATGCTGCTTCTGTATTGACTTCACATCTTTGTTAATGTTTAGATTTCATATGTAAATGAGCATGCACTATGTTTACTTACAATGCTTAATTTGAGTCTCCAGCAGTGAGATACACATTTCAGACCTCCTGTCTGGAAGAAAAACCTGTTTTTCCACCTCTACTGGTGACTGTCTTGATTCAGACTTTAAAAAAACATTTTTAGTATGAGTAAATAGCTCCTTCTACAGCATCTGTGGCCTGGTCTACACTAGGCGTTTAAACCGGTTTTAGGAGCGTAAAACCGATTTAACGCCACACCCGTCCACACTGAAAGGCCCTTTATATCGGTATAAAGGGCTCTTTAAACCGGTTTCTGTACTCCTCCCTAACGAGAGGAGTAGCGCTAATATTGGTATTACCATATCGGATTAGGGTTAGTGTGGCCGCAGATCAACGGTATTGGCCTCCGGGCGGTATCCCACAGTGCACCACTGACCGCTCTGGACAGCAATCTGAACTCGGATGCAGTGGCCAGGTAGACAGGAAAAGCCCCGCAAACTTTTGAATATTTCCTGTTTGCCCAGCGTGGAGCTCCGATCAGCACGTGTGGCGATGCAGTTAAAAATCAAAATAAAGAAAGAGCTCCCGCATGGACCATGCGGATGTGATCGCTGTGAGGGCAGGCAAATCTGTTCTATCAGCGCTCCGTTACAGAAGACGAAATTCAAAATCATTTTTAAAAAATCTCCAGACAGACGCCATAGCAGGGGCTCAGCGCACTGCTGTGTGACAAGCGTAACGGAAAGCCAAAGAATCAAACGGACGCTCATGGACTGGAGGACTCAAGCTATCCCACAGTTCCTGCAGTCTCCGAAAAGTATTTGCATTCTTGGCTGAGCTCCAAATGCTTCTAGGGTCAAACACAGTGTCCGCGGTGGGTCAGGGCATAGCTCGGCAATTTACGCACCTCCCCACCCACCCCCAGAAGTGAAAGGGAAAACAATCCTCTCTTGACTCTTTTACATGTCACCCTATCTTTACTGAATGCTGCAGATAGACGCGATGCTGCAGCACTCAACACCAACATCCTTGCTCCTCCCCCGCCATGGGTGGCTGATGGTGCAGTAAGACTGATATCCATCGTCATCATCAGCCTATTGGCACATGGGGCAGTGCAAAAGGACTGGTAACCATGCTGACTAGCATCCGTGAGGTCGATCAAGGGCGCCTGGCCCTAATTTTTCCTGGTAGATGGTGCAGTATGGCTGGTAACCGTCCTCATCATAGCAACAGGGGTCTGAGCTCCATCAGCCCCCACCCTTCATGTGTAAAGAAAAGATTCAATTGCCCCTGGACTAGCAGAGGGATGCTGGGCTCCTCTCCTCCACACTGCTTAATGTCCTGTCTGGACTATCATAGCAGCTGGAGGCTGCCTTCCACTCATTTCTCACTAACAAGTCACTGTGTCTTATGCCTGCATTCTTTATTACTTCATCACACAAGTGGGGGGACAATGCTATGGTATCCCAGGAAGGCTGGGGGAAAAATGAAATCAACAGGTGGGGTTGTTGCAGGAGCACCCCCTGTGAATAGCATACAGCTCATAATTTCTGCTGGATCTGACACAGAGCAGCTGTGCTCTCTGATACAGTGGTTCTCTAGTACACTTGCCCATATTCTAGGCAGGACTGATTCTATTTTTAGATACCAAAAAGGAGGGATTGACTCAGGGAGTTATTCCCAATTTTGGCTTTTGCGCCCCTGGCTGATCTCAGCCTGGGGCACTTATGACAGCAGCAAATGGTGCAGTGCAAAAGGACTGGTAACCATGATCATCTTATTACCAATTTATGGGTATGGTAGATGGTACAGTATGGCTGGTAACCATCTCTGCTGTCATGCAAAAGCAAAAGCATGCTGCTGTGTAGCGCTGCTGAATCGCCTCTGTCAGTGGCATCTAGTACACATACGGTGACAGGCACAAAAGGCAAAACAGGCTCCATGGTTGCCATGCTATGGCATCTGCCAGGGCAATCCAGGGAAAAAAGGCGTGAAATGCTTGTCTGCCATTGCTTTCCCAGAGGAAGGAGTGACTGACGACATTTACCCAGAACCACCCGCGACAATGATTTTTGCCCCATCAGGCACTGGGATCTCAACGGGAAATTCCAAGGAGCGGGGGAGGCTGCGGGAACTATGGGATAGCTACGGAATAGCTACCCACAGTGCAACGCTCCAGAAATCGACGCTAGCCTCGGACCGTGGACGCACACCACCGATTTAATGTGTTTAGTGTGGCCGCGCACACCCGATTTTATACAATCTGTTTTGCTAAACCGGTTTATGTAAAATCGGAATAATCTCGTAGTGTAGACGTACCCTGTGACTACATTTCACAATGCTATTGATGATCAGTATCCCTTCAGCTTCCATTTAAGACCTGTGATAGACTCAGGCCAGTTGGGTACAGCAGAATAGCTGAAGGCAGATATACTGGCCACTGGATTAACAGTTTTCTGTTCCCTGACTGACCAGAGCAGGGGCTGCTCCAGGCTAATGAGAACACCTGACTCTAATTAACCTGTAAAGAGTCAGGTGAAGCCATTCAGTTAATGTGACCACCTGACTCTAAGGCCCTGCTGTTACTATAAAAAGGGCTCACTCCAGTCAGGCAGGGGAGCCAGGGAGCCAGAGGAGAGGAAGTGCGGCTGAAGGGCTGGTTACTGAAGACACCCTAAAACATCGTTAAAGAAGCCCTAAGGTAAGGGTGAAGAAGGGAGAAGCAGGAGAGCTGTGGGGAAGTGGCCCAGGGAAATGTAGCAACTCTGGCAGTGAAAGGTCGGCTCTCAACAACTGCTACCATTAGGGTCCCTGGGCTGGAACCCGGAGTAGAGGGTGGGCCCGGGTTCCTCCCAACCCACCACTACAGGAACAGCTCCTGGAAGGGGAAGTCAGGTCCCTGTTAGGACAGGAGGCTGAACAGAGACTGTGGGAGTTCTCTCACCAACCTCCTTGCAGCCTATGATGAAAAGGGCTCAGTAGACTGTAACCCTGACCCTAGAGAGAGAAGGGCTACGTGGAGGGTCACAGTGAGCCACTGAGGCTAAACATAAACTGCCTAGAAGCGCAGGACCCACAGGAGCAAGGTCAGAACTCTGCCACAGACCTCATAACATTCTTTGGTGAACCAGAATGTACATACCAGAATCAACATATTTCTGGAACCCCCCTACCAGTGGGTATTGAGTGGTTCTTGGGTAATAACATAGCTCTGGTACAATGCAATGATTAATAACCCACTAACGGTAGCATAACATTTATGCTATCAAGCAACCTTGTCTTCAAGCATATTCTACCTATAATAGCTATTGTTTAACCCCCTTACTCTTCAATAAATGAATAATTATTATTTAAGTGTGGTGTCCCAAGTAAGGATGCAGTCTAGCTGGGAACTGCAGTTGCAGGGAACCACAGCTTCTGGAATTTACTCACACTAATCTGAAAAAAAAAAAAGCAATTGTGTATTAATGAGAATCACAAAATCATAAATGATCTGGAAATAGTGAGGTGGCAAAATTTGCAGGTGATACAAAATTCCTTAAGATAGTTAAGAACAAAGCAGACTGTGAAGAGTTACAGAAGGATTTCACAAAACTGGGTGACTGAGCAACAAAATAGCAGATTAAATTCAATGTTAAATATAAAGTAATGAACACTGGAAAACATAATCCTGCCTAAACATAGAAATGGGATCTAAATGAGCTGTTAACACTCAAAGATCTTGAGTCATTATGGATAATTCTCTGAAAACATGTGCTCAATGTTTGGTGACAGACAAAAACCCGGACAATGTTAGGAAACATTAGGGAGGGGATATGTATAAAACAGAAAATATCATACCACCATTATAGATATCTATAGTAACCCACACTTGAATACTGTGTGAAGTTCTGGTCACCACATCTCAAAAAAGATTTTAGAATTGAAAAAAGTACAGAGAAGGGAACAAAGATGATTAAGGGTAGGGAACAGCTTCCATATGAGCAGAGATTAAAACGACTGGGGCCTTTCACCTTGGAAAAGACAACTAAGAGGGGATACGATAGAAGTCTATAAAATAGCAAATTCTGTGGCTATTCTTTCACATAACATGAACTAGAGATCACCCAACGAAATTAATAAGCAGCAGGTTTAACACAAGCAAAAGAAAGCATTTCCTCACACAATGCAGAGTCAACCTGTGCAATATATTTTCAGGGATCTTATGATGCGTAAAACTATAATGAGGTGCAAAATAGAATTAGATAATTCATGGGGGATAGGTCCATCAATGGCTATTAGCCTAAATGGTCAGGGATGCAACATCTATGCTCTGGGTGTCACTGGCCTCTGACTGACAAAAGCTGGGAGTGGATGTCAGGGGATGGATCTTGTCCTGTTCTGTTCATTCCCTCCAAAGCACTTGGCATTGGCCACTGTCAGAAGACAGGATACTAGATGGATCATAGGTCTGACCCACTATGGCTGTTCTTATAACTGTATTTTGTGTTTTTGTTCCAGCATCATTGTGCTTCATTTAAATAAGAATCTGTTCTGTTTCTTCCTGAAGAGATTACAGGAAAAGAGCTAAAGCATGCCTGCTTCTATCCATGCTTGGAGAAGACTCAGCATAGGTGGATCTCACCCCTCCCATGCAGAATGGGAAACTAGCTGACTCCATGTCATGAGGAGACACCCCTTCCTCAGACCCACTGGGAGGAAGCAAAGTGGTCTGTGTTGTCTTTCTCACAAAGTCCCCATCCCAGCAAAGATCCCTTTTAAGGGGGCTTCCTAATAGCCATTGCCAGTGGGATCCTGGGTACCATTGGAGTTGCACAGCCAAAGAGCAGGGTAGGAGCCATCAGAGGCACAGGCTGGCGTGGGTCTCTATGTGGATGGCTTCAGTTTACTGTTGATCACATAGAATCCATGTAGATCCCTGGGGATTCAACATGTTTGGGGGAAGGCCCTGCAACTCAGTCCATGAAGAAAGTAGGGGTGGGGGAAAATCTTGCATCTGCAAGAATGACCAGGGAGCAACTCCTCAAGGTGAACCATGCTGAGATTTCTACCAGTTTAATAAGCTCCTGAAAGTTTTAATACAGAAGGGGGTAAAGTGAAAAAGTTGTATTGGCTGAGTAATTAGAAGATTATGGCCCATGCCATACATTGCTGTAAATATGATCTGTGGAAATACTTTAGACAGGGAAATATTATTGTCTGATTAATATACAAAACAGCATTTTTAGTGTTGAGAGTAGTTCCCTGCCCCAAAAGTTCAACTTTAAGGCTAAAATGTTGCTGATTTTTAAGCAGTTTGGAATATAAATTATTTTCAGAAGCATTTACAAGTTGTAGGCAACATCCTCATAGCCATCTTGCAACTTTTCAAAATTATTTTTAGGGTTCTTTTGGAATATAGTGTCTATTTACAAAGGAAAACCTAAAATGTATAATTGCAAACTAATAAAATAAGCTGTGATTATCATTTTAGCTGTATCAAAACTGGTATGGGAATAAACACGATAGTTTCCAGATGAGATAAATACTTTTTTTTTCCTCTGATGATAACAAAAAGTTCCATCTCTGATGTTTTTGACATGGTGTGCAGTTTTTGCTGACTGTTTTATATGCTGCCAGTTATTCTTCAGTTCCAAGAAAGAATGTATTGCTATTCTGGGAAGGCTGAGTCATGTTTCTAAGCAGCTGAGGAAAGAAACATTTACATAAATCATGCTTTTTCTCCTTCCAGCCCTGGAGAAGTGTTGCCTGATCTTTAGATTGATTACTTAAGAATCTCCAGTTATTACTTAGAGGGTTGACAGGGTCTTGTCCCAAGATCAGGCCCAGTGTCATTTAAATTATCATATAGTTGGGAACCCCAATCAGGGCCAGCTCTAGGCACCAGTGTTCCAAGCGTGTGCTTGGGGCGGCACTTTTCAAGGGGCGGCACTCCGGCTTTTTTGTTTGTTTGCTTTGGCAGCAGCACTCCAGTCCCCCTTTTTTAATTTATTTTTTATTTTATTTTATTTTTTTTGCTTGGGGCTGCAAAAAACCTGGAGCCAGCCCTGACCCCAATGTGCATAGTTGCAACACTCACACTATAGGAACTCTTATATTTTCAAATATAGTTTATGAATACATTTAGCACAATCACAAACACCCCAATTCCGTAAGGTAGGTAGAGATACTACAGAACGTACATCTCCACATCCGTATACACTCACCTCCCTTGTAGAACAACCTGAAATGTTAGCTATCATTTTCCTCATCACCATCATCACCAGTGGCCATCATTCTGGCACCTCCCAAGGGCTACATCTCTCTCTCCTACCACCGGTAGGCTGGGATGCCACTTCTATAATATGTTACGCTGATGCCACTATGTTCGATGCATATTCAGTAGAGGATTTTCCTCTTTTCCTTATTTGTATTTCCTCACCTTACTAATGCTGGACTGTCTTTTTTTCTATACGTTAGTATATCAATGATCTGAACTTATTATCATAATGTCCATTCATTACCATAGCCCTTTTGTGATGAGGTATCACATTTGTTATTTCTGTCCTAACTGGTTATTTTGGTTCTTTCCAAGTTCCCAGTTGTGGTGTAAGTGTGGTGTACCTATTAAGTTTAGAAGGGTATGAACCTAGGAAGGCCCCTATGCCAACCTACTTCAACACATCCTCTATGTTAAAGGTTGAAGCCATATTATGGATCTTATGCTTTAGCTCATCACCATCTATCCAGGTGAAAGGTCAAACATATGTATGCTAACTTTGCCTTAGCTCAACATACAGGATGTGTCCTGTAGGTCCCTTGCGTTACAGCCATATACTCTAATATAAACCTAATATAATAAAACAAGTAAACCGATAAGGAAAATAATACATATATGCAAGCAAGCAGGTTAGCCTTAGATGTATCTCATGTACCTGTTATATACATCAGTTTTTTGGCAGGCACTTCTGTAGTTGAATCATGTACCTGCGATCAGAACTTCCCCTTAAACTCTATTTTCATCTCCCCAAATATCTGGGGTTTTCTTTTGGACCATTTATCTGTGCGAAGTTCATAGGCCTCAAGCCTTATGCTAACTTGCTGAAACTAATGTCTTACAGGATATGGGCCCGTAGGTTTCTTGCATTGCTGCTGAATATAATGCAAAGCAGAATATAATAAAGGCAAGCTAGCCCACTGGGCTACAGGAGTTATTTTTTGTTTTCCCTTTTTCCTTGCTGGCCTAAAAAACTGGCAAGGTGCTGGAATATAAAAGGTGAATTTGTGAAACGTTTAGTGGTCATGAGAGTGAGGCATCATTCATATTACTCCTGTTTGTAGACAAGAACCATGCAAACATCCCAACATGGTCAGGGCAATTCACCTTAAGTCAGAGCTGCTTCTTGCCAAAGACCACAGTGGGGAAAGAATAAGCCACAAGTGCTTTGCATATCAACCTGTAATTAAAATTAGAAGTTTTTCCACTTGGATGCCACAAAAAGCATTAGACAGTCACTTGAAGAGTTTTATACAGTTCTCTCTTCCCAGATGAAAGAAGTCACTGGACTAGGTCCATAACGTGGATTTAAGTTCTGTGTTGCAATGCATAACTTTAGGTGCCCTGCTGCCTAACACAGGATCTGTACATAATGCATGGGGAAAGATAGATGCCTAAGAATGTGATCCACAAAAGTCAGCAAGCTGAACAGGCAGCTGCCTGAGCTAGCCAGTAGGAAATGCTGAAGGATGGCCCCTCATTAAGCTCAGCCCCTCAAGGGGACTTAGATGTCTCTTTCTGCTCAGGATTCACCTTCTCCTGCAGTTATGTGCCTAATCCCTTTCTCTCAAAAAAGGAGAACACTGCCCCTCCTGCCATGACCTTTAGCGTAGTGGTTAGAACACTTATGCAGAGTGAGAGATTTCCAGTAGCCCCTCTGCTTGATTTGGAGCAGGGATTCAGACCCATGTCAACCACCTCTTGGGAGCATACCCTAACCACCAGGCTATGGGCTATTGCAGTATATATAAGGGTGGGGCTTTCCAATTTCTACTGTTGAAGATGTCCCATTTTGTATGAATAATTAAATATTCATTGGACCAGGGAACTAAACAAATACTTTGCCTCAGTCTTTAATGAGGCTAATGAGGAGCTTAGGGATAATGGTAGGATGACAAATGGGAATGAGGATATGGAGGTAGATATTACCACATCTGAGATTGGCTTCTAACTCGAACAGCTTAATGGGACTAAATCGGGGGGCCCAGGTAATCTTCATCCAAAAATATTAAAGGAACTGTCACATGAAATTGCAAGCCCATTAGCAAGAATTTAATGACACTGTAAACTCAGGGGTTGTACCAAATTACTGGAAAAAAGTGATCCGGGTAACTACAAGCCTGTTAGTTTGACATCTATAGTATGCAAGGTCTTGGAAAAAATTTTGAAGGAGAAAGCAGTTAAGGACATTGAGGTCAATGGTAATTGGGACAAATTACAACATGGCTTTACAAAAGGTAGATCGTGCCAAACCAACCTGATCTCCTTTTCTGAGACGGTAACAGATTTTTTAGACAAAGGAAACACAGTGGATCTAGTTTACTTCAATTTCATTAAGGCATTCGAGACGGTTCCCCATGGGGAATTAGCCAAATTGGAAAAGATGGCCATCAAAATGAAAATTGAAAGGTGAATAAGGAACTGGGTAAAGGGGAGACTACAACGGATCATACTGAAAGGTGAACTGTCAGGCTGGGGTAAGGTTACTAGTGGAGTTCCTCAGAGATCTGTTTTGGGACCAATCTTTTTATTGGCACAAAAAGTGGGAATGTGCTAATAAAGTTTATGGATGACACAAAACTAGGAGGTATTGCCAATACAGAGAAGGACTGGGATATCATACAGGAAGATCTGGATGACCTCGTAAACTGGAGTAATACTAATAGGATGAAATTTAATAGTGAAAAGTGCAAAGTCATGCATTTAGGGATTAATAAGAATTATTGTTATAAGATAGGGACGAATCAGTTGAAAGTAACAGAGGAGGAGAAGGACCTTGGAGTATTGGTTGATCACAGAATGACTATGAGCCACCAATGTGATATGGCCATGAAAAAAGCGAATGTGGTTTTGGGATGCATCAGGTGAGGTATTTCCAGTAGAGATAAGGAGGTGTTAGTACCATTATACAAGGCGCTAGTGAGACCTCATCTGGAATACTGTGTGCAGTTCTAGTCTCCCATGTTTAAGAAGGATGAATTCAAACTGGAATAAGTGCAGAGAAGGGCTACTAGGATGATCTGAGGAATGGAAAACCTGTCTTATGAAAGGAGACTGAAAGAGCTTGGCTTGTTTAGACTAACCAAAAGGCAGCTGAGGGGAGATATGATTGCTCTCTACAAATATATCAGAGGAATAAATACCAGTGAAGGAGAGGAATTATTTAAGCTCAGTAACAATGTGGACACAAGAACAAATGGATATAAAACTGGCCATCAGGAAGTTTAGACTTGAAATTAGACGAAGATTTCTAACCATTAGAGGAGTGAAGTTCTGGAACAGACTTCCATGGGGAATAGTGAGGGCAAAAGACATATCTGGCTTCAAGACTAGGGTATGTCTACACTACCTGCTGGATCAGTGGGTAGTAATCGATCTAGACAAGACGTGATACATTGATCCCCAAACGCGCGCTCCGATGACTCCAGAACTCCTACACTAGGGTGAGAGGCGGAAGCAGAGTCAATCTGGGAGTGGCGGCCGTTGATCCCACGCTGCGAGGACGCGAAGTCAGTCAGTCTAAGTTGATCTAAGATATGTCAACTTCATCTACGTTATTCTCGTAGCTGAAGTCGCATATCTTAGATCGTTTCTTCCCCCCCTCCTCGCCCCCAGTGTAGACCAGGCCTAAGCTTGATAAGCTTATGGAGGGGATGGTATAATGAGATTGGTCTTTGACTATTAGCAGTAAATATGCTCAATGGCTTGTGACAGGATGTTAGATGGGGTGTGATCTGAATTACTAGAGAGAATTCTTTCCTGGGTGTCTGGCTGGTGAGTCTTGCTCAGGGTTTAGCTGATTGCCATATTTGGGGTCAGGAAGGAATTCTCCTCCAGGGCAGATTGGCAGAGGCCCTGGGGGGTTTTCGCCTTCCTCTGCAGCGCGGGGCACGGGTCAGTTACTGGAAGACTCTCTGCACCTTAAAGTCTTTAAATCATGATTTGAGGACTTCAATGGCTCAGACACAGGTTTGATACAGGAGTGGGTGGGTGAGATTCTGTAGCCTGCATTGTGCAGGAGGTCAAACTAGATGATCATAATGGTCCCTTCTGACCTAAAAGTCTATGATTCTAACTGCATGTGGGTTTCCCATATTCTGGGTGAGTGCTCTAACCACTTGAATAAAGGTTATAAGAGTGGCAGCACCATCACTCTCCCTTTGTGCAGTTTCCAATTCATTAGGCAGGCCCTGAGACCCCCTGCTGGATTGGGCCCTGCAGCCCAATACATGGGAGAAGACCAGGGCTAAGGTATCAGGACTGAGGTGGCTGTGCACATGCCGAGCAGTAGATGTTTAGGCACCTAAGAGACTTTTGCAGCTGAAATATAGGTGGCTAGGTTTTAGGTGCCTACAGGGTTAGGTGGCAGTTGAGCAGGAGTTTAAAAAAAATCTAAATTTTTTATTTAGGCACAAAAGGGTCAGTTAGGTGCATAAATCCCTTTGTGGATCTAACCCATTGTGCTAGAATTCCATACTTGCCACAACATTCTTATTCAGACCAGCAAAACAGAATTGCTTGTGTCTACCAGGATGGGAGACCTACTTAAGCCACATAGCGGAACAACATCTTACAACCCTGTTAGTCTTGTAAAGAAATGGACAACATGTTACACACAAGTGATTTCCCAGTTCAAATAATGAGTTTGTTAATCATGAGAGAGCTGAGTGTTTGGTTTTCGTAAATAAAAGGCTTGCCATCGAAAACATGAATGTAAATTGATTTAGAGAAAAAAAATTACTACAACATATTATTTTGTAATGTCATCTCCTGAATTTAACAATAGGATGATTTCCAAGTCACTGGTAAGCTTAGGCGTGACTTCATGAAATCCACTTCATGATTTGAAGTATAAATCATTTACAATGCCAATTTTTTCTCCCTCTTTAGGTGATAAAATTCTACATGCTGTGATTGATCTCTTACTCATGCTGGTAACATTTTTCACATCAACCTACATCCACTGACAAAAATGTAAATCCAATATAACCATATTTCAGTAATTTAGATCTTCCCCTTAGACATTGAAATCTGCTTTTCACTTGAGCACTGTTAAAGTTTTATTGAGTTAAAACTTGAAAGATTACATTTTTATTTAATTTTTAAACTTGAAGAACCCACAGGTATCTCAAGAATAATGTTTCCTTAAAAATGCAGAGAGGTCAAGTCAAGTGGCTTAAGAACAGCATTGCAAACTACGACGAGGGGATCTAGGTCTGGGAATGGCCTGAAATAATTCAGGATTGTGTTTAAAATAATATTTTTTTTAAAACAGAAATGAAGAAGATTTTAAGGCATCTACATGTCCATGGAGAATCCAAATTCTTGCAATCAGAGGTCTCTCAGAACCCATGAGTCCTATAACTTCTTTAGGTAGTAGTGTTGTAGGAATAGGAGTATACTACAGGCCTATCTGTAGTACATCATTTGCTTTGCCTAGAATCAGCTGGAATGGTGACCAGAACACCGAGAGAGAACATTTACAATAAAATTAAGAAATATTCCTCTCATCACTGCTCTCAGAGCCAGATCCCTTCAAGTTGAAGACAATGGAAGTTTTGCTGTTAACTTAAATGGGAGCAGCATTGAGCCATTAGATACACTCTTATTTCTGATTCCCCATACCAGTCTTCATCTGCTGTAATAGTAAATACTAAAAAAGAATTTACCCTTGCCATGCATTATTGGGTCATTAATGAGAGTGGCCAATGCCTGTATGAAAGTGTGTGTCATTGGGTTATCACCTTGCCAGCAGCATTTACCATTAGGGTTTGCACTGAGATAATATGAAGCTGAATATAGTTAGTCCAGTCAACTGGCTAAATTAAAGATGAAGATAGAGGTAAAAGTCACATATAATGAATATCTAGACCACAAATATCTACGATTATGTTCTTCTCTACAACTTCTAATCTGATATCCACAACTTGCTCCCATGATGAGGGATTATTTCTTTTAAACTAATATTATGTGCAAAGCTGGTGTATAAAGGAGAAAACACATTCATATTCTTGTTACCTCATCTTCCCTCTCACCAATTCCCATCACATGCTTGTTTCATCTACTTATAGCTTGCTATTAACCAAGATTTAAATTCCTTGAGGCAAGGACTGATTTTTAACTACATGTTTATACGAATCCTAGCAAGCAGGGCCTGAATCTGGATTGGTATCTTTGGCATTATTGTAATACAAATAATGTATTATAACAACCACCAACTGCAATTGTGTGTCTTATTACTTCTTGCTCTTCTGTTAACTCTAAATTTAACATTCCTCAAAAGGAAGATAATGTCATCCGGGGTAATTCAGTAAACCAAATACTTTAATTGTAAATAGGAGAACAGGTTAATTCATAGCAATGTTTACAGGTTACATACAAGAAAAGTGTAAGTGCAAAATGTTTACATAATTACCAGTTATTACTGAATATTTCATTTAGGTAAATTCTTCTTGAATAAGAGTAAACTGTCTGAAGGTAACCATACTATAGCAGAGTGGCCCAGGATAGAGATATAAGGGAATTTAATAACTGCCACTCATATTGCTGAAATAATGTATTCATTCACCTTACATCCATGATGAACCTTTCTTATCTATAGAGATCACTTCTCATAAAAAAGGGATGCCATGAATCAGTGTGGTAAATCTTGACTGGCAGACTCAGTGCAATGAGGGTTGCAGTCACTTATCTGCTCTAACTTTGGGAGGGCAGATATTATGTTCAGAGATATTCAATGGAAAGAGTATCAGAGGGGTAGCCATGTTAGTCTGGATCTGTAAAAGCAGGAAAGAGTCCTGTGGCACCTTATAGACTAACAGACGTTTTGGAGCATGTGCTTTCGTGGGTGAATGCCCACTTCATCGGATGCATGGGACGAAGTGGGTATTCACCCACAAAAGCTCATGCTCCAATACGTCTGTTAGTCTATAAGGTGCCACAGGACTCTTTGCTGCTTTCAATGGAAAGAGTGCAGTACATGTCAATGGGCTCTGGTTCAGGCATGTACTCACAATGGTTCTAGCCTTATGGCCAAAGAAACCTTCTATACTATTACTAGTAGCAAGGAAAGTATAAGTGCACAAACATTAGTAAAAACCCATCTTTTGACAGCATGGTATATTCTTTTGTCACCAATGATGCAAAGATTTTTCAGAAGAAATAAGTGGAGTTAAGTTTAAATGAATGGAAAAGGGGCTTAAAAATCTTGTTCATTTGCATTTAATGGTTGACATTTTATTCAATAGTGAATACAAGAGTGTTCTATGTAAGTGGTGCATACACGTAATGAATCCCTTGTAGAATCTAACCCCAACCAATGTAAGTTAACTAATATGCACCAGAGAGACTTTCCACCATCCCATATTTTATAGATTAGCCATTATCAATAGCTAATAATGATACAGAAGCTTGCAATTTCCTCATTTTATGTATAGCAGGAAAGTTAATACAGAAAAATAAACTTGCTTTATTTCCCAGTGTAAACCTAAACCCTAAACAACTATTACATCAGACCTGCCACACACAGCACATTTCCCTAAAACTTCTACACAGCCAACAGAAATCAGCCTGCTCAAATCCACATACCTGGTGGGCTTCCTATGCTTGTCAATGTTTCATGTCCCAGAGTACAAATCTATCCTATTACTTACAAGCCAAATACCTATATTCCTGCCACAGCTTGAATTATATCACTACCAATATTCCTTACCTGATGTTGCCAACAAATGCGTTCAATCTGAACAAAATGCAGTGGTAGTATTGTAAACGTTGCACAAGAAATAAAATAAAAAACTTAGTTATTTTATTAAATGCACTTTCCAGTTTGCTTGTTGAAACAAGCAGAAATCAGAGATTCAGGTAACCATCCAAACTTTCACATGCTTTGCTGATGGACTGGGAATGGTCCACAAGGGGTATTACTTTACCAGTATCACTGGTAAGTATTGGTAAATATCAGTAAGATAAGACAGTATTGCTGTCTATAGAAGATTGATTTTTGGATTGTTGCTGGAACCCAATAAATGCCTCATGAACCTATAAATACAATTTCAAACATGCCATGATGAAGTAAATAGACTTCATAATTACCATGCAAGTTTAACTGTGAAATCTCATTAGAATACTATTTTGTTCCATTAAGTAAACTGAGCACAGTGGAATCACCATGAGACTTCGTGGCACATCACAAGTCTGCATGATCATTTGCATGCTGAGTATTTATTTGTTTTAAACCATGGAAATGGGCTAAAAGTAAGTTTACGTGGGTGTGCAATATTATGGCTATTTCATTATGTGGACACACTGGACTGAGTCAGCTGGAATTTCTCCTGGGGCTCTTTATGCAACATGACTCCTCCACATCTGGGTGATTTGTATCTTAAAATCCACTAATAATCTAACCCAGAAAATTGAGGATTAACAAATTTACATTATAATGTATTTTTAAATGTTGCTGCACTATTGGATATTCTAATGTTGCATTTCCACTAAGTATAGTCAGATGGAAAAAAACCAAAAACACATCACTGCTTTCTTAAATTTAGAAATTAAGCATACAAACAGGCAAATACAGAAGTTATGGTTGAATGCAACAACATTAAATTACTGTAGAAGTTGTATCTAATACTTTTAAAAGTACTTTTTCAGTCTTAATTATTTTATTTAGTTCACCAACAAACTAACAAGCATGTACCTGTATGATCTCTGCCTGGGAAAGTAGACACTCAGTGCTGTAATAAGCCATCAAACATTGAAAAATTCTGATGGCCAACATTGCTCTTTAATCTCTACAAAGATGATTTAAATTATTTTAAATTGAAATTAAATTATTTTCCACAATAATATTTGTAGAATCTTAAAAGAGCAACTATTCCCAAAAGCAATTTGGTCTCTGTTTTTAATATTAGATACACAACATGTTTAGATAATTCAAATATATTTACAAGCTTTACCTATGGAGCCGCCATAATGATACTAGTCAGCATTTGTATAGACATTTGCATTTTCAGAGCTCTTACACACACTAGTTACCTACATAAGCTACCTCTCCTACTTTTTGGGAGTTGTTAAGTATTATTATCTCCATATTAGAAAGGGAAAATGTAGGCAGAGATGTTAGGCAACTTGCAGCAGGCTACAAAGGGAATAGGTGTTAGAGCCAGGTTTAGAGTTTAAGAATTCCTGGTGCTCAGCCTGAGTCTTAACTGCCTGCCTACTTCTGACTCATCAACTTATAGGATCAGCTCTGTGAGCCATAAACATCTGCTTGTAAACTGATGGCATTTATATACAATTCCCTAAGTATGTTTTTCTATAAATGCCTGATACCTTTATAGTACTACTATACTAGGAAGAATTATATTACAGTTTCTAAAGTTAAAAAGTGTTGAATATTCTTATATGGAGCATCTCAGTTTAACTTCTGTATGTTTACATTATTTAATTTTATTATTCTCAAGGTCATTAATGAATTAAAATTATAAATCACATAAGGCAAGGCAGTTATGACTCTCTGACCCACTATAGAGTAAAGAAGTTTTACTCAGTATTATAGTTATCTTAAATTATCAACAGAATTGTCTCCAGGATTTAACCAATCATTTTGAGAGGAGATCCTTTCAAACCATCTTAAAAACTTAAACTATGCATCAGTTAGGTTGATTTAAAGCTAGGGCTGTCATGCGATTAAAAACATTAATTGCAATTAATCGCACTGTTAAATAATAGAATACCATTTATTTAAATATTTTTGGATGTTTTCTACATTTTCAAATATATTGATTTCAATTACAACACAGAATACAAAGTGTACACTGCTCACTTTATATTTATTTTTATTACAAATATTTGCACTGTAAAAAACAAAAGAAATAGTACTGTAGTGCAATCTCTTTATCATGAAAGTTGAACTTATAAATGTAGAATCGTGTACAAAAAATAACTGCATTGAAAATAAAACAATGTAAAAAACTTTAGAACCTATAAATCCACTCAGTCTTACTTCAGCCAATTGCTCAGACAAACAAGTTTGGATACAATTTGCAGCAGATAATGCTGCCCACGTCTTGTTTACAGTGTCAACTCAAAGTGAAAACAGGCATTCACATGGCACTATTGTAGCTAGCATTATAAGATATTTATGTGCCAGATGCACTAAAGATTCATATACCCCTTCATGCTTCAGCCACCATTCCAGAAGATATGCGTCCATGCTGATGACAGGTTCTGCTCGATAACGATCCAAAGCAGAGCTGACCAACATATGTTCATTTTCATCATCTGAGTCAGATGCCACCAGTAGAAGGTTGATTTTCTTTTTTGGTGGTTTGGGTTCTGTAGTTTCCACATCAGAGTGTGGCTCTTTTAAGACATCTGAAAGCATGCTCCACACCGCATCCCTCTCAGATTTTGGAAGGCACTCTAGAGTCTTAAACCTTGTGTCGAGTGCTGAATCTATCCTTAGACATCTCACCTTAGTACCTCCTTTGCATTTTGTCAAATCTGCTGTGAAAGTGTTCTTAAAACAAATATGAGCTGGGTCATCATCTGAGACTGCTATAACATGAAATATATATGGCAGAATGTGGGTAAAACAGAACAGGAGACATACAATTCTCTCGCAAGGAGTTCAATCACAAATTTAAGGATTTAAAAAAAAACTTGCATCATCAGCATGGAAGTATGTCTTCTGGAATGGTGGCTGAAGTATGAAGGGGCATATTAATGTTTAGCATATCTGGCACATAAATTCTTTGCAATGCCGGCTACAAAAGTGCCACATGAATGCCTCATCTCACTTTCAGGTGACATAAATAAGAAGCAGTCAGCAGTATCTCCCGTAAATGTAAACAAACTTGTTTGTCTTTGCAATTGGCTGAACTGAGTGGACTTGTAGGCGCTAAAGTTATGTTTTCACGACAAAGATTGCACAACAGTTCTTGTATGATGTCAATTGAAAAATACTGTCTTTATTTTTACAGTGCAAATATTTATATTATTTTTATTACAAAGTGAGCACTGTACACTTTATATTTTGTGTTTCAATAGAAATCAGTATATTTGAAAGTGTACAAAAAACATCCAAAATAGTTAAACAATAGAATACCAATTGAAATTTATTAACAGTGTGATTAATCGCGGTTAATTTTTTTAATCGCAGTTAATTGCATGAGTTAGCTACAATTAATTGACAGCTCTATTTACAACATTTATACACCCACTGGTATAATATCACAACATAGAATACTAGGCTTTATAGCCTCATCCTGTACCAGGCAAATAAATGGGTTTTTACCGTTGACTGCAAGAGGAAGGGAAATTCAGGCAGAACTGTGAAAAATATGGATCTGAAGGTTCGAAGCTCTGCATATGAAAGTGTATGCACTACTTCACTGCTAAATGAAACAGAGCAATTTCAGTTAAGGGTATATATTTCAATATTTATCCTGGATAACAATGGGAACAGAAAACCCTCTTTTTGGAATAAAAATCTAGAATTGCTTGTATTAGCCCATAACATTATTATCCCCGAGTCTCTTCAATGGGAAGGAGGAAGCAGATAAGTGAAGTAGGGAGGAAACTAGATTAAACTATACCCTTTGTGGGACTAATTTTGTTATTGGGATCATTTTTCTGAGGCTCTCAGATACTAAAGTGATGAACATGTTTTATATAAGATTAATATTAGATTAGGCAGACAGAAAATGAGACTACATCCTGCTGGTCTTGATTTAGAGCTTGTGTCTCCAAATGTTTATATTTGATTTGAGAAAATTACTACTGGCTTTATCTTCGACATTGCCACTGTCAGTGCTTGCGTTTCCAGCAATATTCTCATCTTTGGCACTGCATTCCTTTCCCATTGTCACCAGGATTTGTAATTTCATAAAATGTCAGTTGGAAAGTGCTTTCCTGAAGCCATTTTCAAAAACAAACAAACAAAAAATGCCACTTCTTGTAAAAAGAAAATGTTTTCTCCGGATCTGGAGAATCTTTCACGGTCTCCTTGTTGTTACAATAAGGAACTATATAGTGACTGTGATAAGGCTATGATTAAAGTGATATGTAACGAAGTGAAATTACCAGCAGGCTGTGACCCGAAGAATTCACTGGAGGGATCTCTCTCTCTTTTTGCCACTAAGCCATGTTTATTCCTTTTATCCCCTTGAAAATACTAAAAACATTGTTCCCCCTCAAGATAATCCCATTCAAAATATCATTGAAACCAGATACTGTGAAAAGCATATTCCCTTGATCGTTATTACATAAATGCTACAATAAAATCTTTCCTTATAGTTTTACAGTGATAAACTAGTGCCTTTCCTGAGGACATCTTGAAGCCTAAATGGGAGTAATTAATTAATGAAGTTGGATTTAAAAGTTATTTCAGAGGATTTGGACAGAAATGGGGCTCATATTTTCATTGGATTTGTGCCACTTTATAGACAAAGTTCTGTTAATTTGAACATGTACTATATTAATGCCCAAAGACCAGAGTAAGAACAGTATAATAAAAACTGTATAAATACAATATTCCTATCATAGTATCACAATTAAGATTTATATTCCTTCTTCAGGACTGTGATTATAATCTGAGTTTCATATAAAGATGGAGAGTGGGGAAGGGAAGAGACACTGGAATGTTAACTTTACTTATTGAATTCCTAACCTAAAAGGGCATTTTACAGCAATAACAGAGAATTCTGACAAATCAGTGATTAGTAAGATTCTGCCTCTATATGCATCCTAAATGGCTCAGGAACTATAAAAGGGATTTCATCCTTAGAATGCAGATTTGAATCCTGCTCATAGTGGAAGTGAACATAAATGGTTTATTAACTCATTAAATGAATTGGTGGTCGTATGCCTGTGATGGGCCTCTCTCATGTAGCTAGAAAGGATTTCATTAAATTTCTGACTCTTTCATGAATGATACATTAACTAAAATAATTTGGGCTTTCATTTGGCTTATGACTGATTAAAAACCCATAAAACATTTGTATATAATAATTTCAACTAATCATTTTAACAGGTGGGACATTTACATTGTTCAAGTGTATGCTTTTTATGTATTCTGTATTGCTCTGCTATACTTTGGATGCAATACCCAAAAAACCCATCAGAAGTATGGGGCCTAATTACTGAACTATGCATCGAAGAGACTCAGGGTATTTGTTATAGGCCAGGATTTTCTCTTTCCACTATTCTGAAGGCTTTGTTATATAACCAGTCATAGTACAGTTTGCCTCTAAGACTAGGGCTACATTATAAATAAAGGGATTAATGATTTCCCAGCTCATGTGCACATACTTGAGAGTATAAATAGCAGCACAGTTGCAGTAGCAAAGATAGTGCCAGTGGAGGCATAGCTGAGCCGTGTTTCCACTGCTGCTACTAGTGTTACTGCAGCGACACTGCTATTTATATTTGCTCTAACTCAATGAGAGCTAGAGTGCGAATGTGTATATGAGCACGGGGAATCTCATCCCTAGTTTGTAGGGTAAACAGAGCCTAATACACTGCAGCTGGGAGGTGGCATTCCCAGAGCAGGTAGATCACATGAGCAGAGCTAGTGAGAGTCTGTACATGAAAAATAGTAGTGCGGACACTGCTGCAGGGAGGAGAGCTCAGGCTTGCTGCCTTAGTATGATCCTGCCTCCCTCCTGGTCCAAGATCAAGAGGCTACCCTGTGCTGCAAGAGCTACCCTGATATTTTTAGCATGTAAGTGTGAGCAGAGCTAGGATCAGTCTATCTACCTGTTTGGGAATCACACCTCCCAACTGCAGCATAGACATACCCCTAACACCCAGGATGCATGGTTTATAATAGGTATTCACATGCACTCAGATAGTCATCCATTATTTAGATATATATCCTTGGCCCCCCATCATAGCTCCTGTATATAACTGACTAGCTAAAAAGCTAGCTGGCAACTCCAGTCACAACCCCTATTCAGCTTCCTACTCAGGCCCTGGCACGGGGAACATGCCAGATATGAGAAGTTTGGACAGAGCATATTGTGCTCTAGCAATCCCTGGTTAGTGAATGGTCTATTGGGGTCTGTTGCAGCTGGGGGGCAATTCAGAGCATCTGTCAGAGCTTCTATAAGCTACAGTAAAGACTGAATAAGCCCTTATCCACTCCCAGAAGGCTGTACACCAACTACTTTGTAGAGAAGTACCTTATTGATACATTTGCACACTCACTCATTGCACACACAAAATGAGAGATTTTTTGAAGATTTGGCCCCATATATCATATTAGGAAAAAGTCAGATTATTGCATCCCATGGAATTTTGATAACTGCACATATGCTATGCCAATTCAATAGTATGCTCCCCGCAACCCCCATTTTACTGTATTTCTGATTCCAGTACATTCTCATTATCTCATAAGAACATAAGAACGGCCATACTGGGTCAGACCAAAGGTCCATCTAGCCCAATATCCTGTGTCTTGCAACAGTGGCCAGTGCCAGGTGCCCCAGAACGAATGAACAGAACAGGTAATCTAGTGATCCTTCCCTGTCGTTCATTCCCAGCTTCTGGCAAACAGAGGCTAGGGACACCATCCCTGTCCATCCTGGCTAATAGCCATTGATGGACCTATCCTCCAAAAAAGAACTAGATAAGTTCATGAACCCTGTTATAGTCTTGATCTCACTTGCTTTTTCTATATTCTAGGTGTTATTTTCTGAGAGAGAGAGAGAGATATTATTATTAATTATTATTATTATTATATATATATATACCCACCTCCTGCCCCCACACACAGTGTCTTGGAAAACAACATTTTTTGTCTTGGTGAAAATGAAAAAGGAATGCAGATCTACCTTAGGTATCTTGGTGATATTTCAGTTTCAGATGTCAACAACAGCTTTGATGTAGCAGACAGAATTTTAGCTCCTGCTGATGCTAGCACTAAGTCATCACAGCTGTCTTCATTTAGGCTCTTAGCAACCATGCAATAGAGGCTCACAAATGTACCTCCCACAGCTAGCTTATCAAAGCACTTAGTCAGATGCAGCATGTACTCCTATAGATCAGCCTCCTATGGTTTGCTGTGGTTTGAATTTTTTATGTAGTGGGAAGTGAAGATTTTTGCATGGAGCTGACATGTTTTGATCAGCTGTCTATTCAACAGCTCTGCAAGAGAAAGACGTTTTCTACAATTGTTGCTCATACTATTTGAGCAGCTACTTACCCCCCACACACACACACATACACACACGTACGTGCATAAGGGCATGCCCGGCCAACTCCCCCCATGTTTTACAGAAGACATACACCTATTCAGTATTTTATCTAGTCACCCCCCAGAGTGCTACATACACACACATTTGAGTGTTTCCTGGAAGATACATGGGATAAATATACCTATCCTCCATCTCTCATTCTGAGTATGGTCATAAAGAAATAATGCTAATTATTTCCCTGGGCGCCTGACCTGTCAAAATCCAAACGCTCCATGACAAACATCTGAAATCACTTTTGCCAAACGATCCTAGTCCTACTGACTCCCTCATAAGGCATCAGCATTCTTCATACAGTACTGCATTGAACCCTGATAACTCATGCCTATTTAAACATAAATCATGCAGTGTTTCCTCTTTCCCTGCAACTGATGCTGTGAATAGTCAGGATAATGGGAAGGAACATCACTTCCCCAGTTTCACTCTGTCAGTGTATAGCTCATTAGACCTAAGACTATGTAGTAGGAACTCTTCATTTATGCATTCAAAGAGGCAGTAGATTTTTGAATAAAGAAGATTATTCTAGAGAAAGGTACAGTGGAACGTGTGTGTGTGTGTGTGTGTGTGTGTGTGTGTGTGTGTGTGTGTGTGTGTGTGTGTGTGTGTGTGTGTGAGAGAGAGAGAGAGAGAGAGAGAGTGTGCATGCGCGCATTTTTTATATATATAAAAATATATATACACATATAGGTGATGTGTTGTTATGATGGGTGCAGAACTAACACATCTTCATATTCCCTGAGTACTAATTGCCCCTAAATCTTCTTGTTCTTATTCTAGGACCAAGATCATATTATGCTTAACTGAGTATTAATAAAGCTCTCAAAGCTGGGTCTGTAGTCTCCAAAGTACCCATGATTACTATGTTATATTCTCTCAATATGTTTTTTTAATCGTTTGAGATTAATTTTCATACTGGGAGGATGTCCTTCAATCTAAAATTCATATTAAACATGGTACTTTGCCAAGAGAAAAGAATGAATGTTGGGTTTTTGAGAATCGCCTAGGTTAGTAAATATCCCTGAAGATAGTGTAGTAATAATTAATCTGGTTAATTAGATTCTTTAAAAAATAATTAATATGTTTGAAAATGAATAGCTCAGATGAGAAATATTAAACAAACTTAAATAGGAACCGCTATATCATCATCTCATTTCTCCCAAATATTAATTTATATGATCTCATTAAAATTGATTCTTTTTGCCAATAGATTCAAATTCTGTTCCAGCATATGAAGAGACTGGATACCTTTTGCCAAATTTTCATTTTGCCTGTTCTTTCTGTATTTCAGCAGAAGATGGTTAGAGGAAATGTTCAAAAGGAAGAAATGTAGAACATAAAAGACAAAACAAGAAATTGAGCAACATTTACAATAAATAATTGATACTGAAATGTAGAATTGTTGTGGTTTTGGTTTTTTTTTATTTTTTTGGGTTGGGGGTGCGAAATGGGTTGTTCCTGAAGATTATGCATGTTTGGAAAAAACTCACTGCTTTTGTTTCGGTTTGTTGATCTTAAGAATTCAAAGAACAATTTAGCATCTTTTTAACTAGATTTCTAATTGTAATTACCTCACTATCAATATATTAAAGTGAATGGTTACAAATATTTCAAAACAAAATTTCAACTTCCACACACTCAATTTTCCAAAACATTCATCTTGTGGGGGCTAATGCAGCCTGCCCAAATGCAGACATTTGTTTCAAAGTTTGAAAAATAGTGTGAGTGGGTAGGATAGAAATGATACCATAGCAATGTTTTGTTACAGAGAGAGGAACAAGATTTGGGGAGCCCATGCAGAGGGTCCACAGCATTGTGCAGTATAGAGCACCTTGTTATAGGGACATCATAAGGAACAGATTTTTAAAAAAAATAGTTTATACAAATTTACATAATTACATTCAAACTTACAAAAAGAAGAAGAGTGGGGACTTGATCTAAAAGTCTGCCTTCTAGCCCATAAGCCACATCCAGCACACAATAGAGTAATTGAGATCATGGTGTAGAATTATCTCAGTGAACCTTCATAAACAGGGTTTCCACTTAGTGAGGAGCCATCTACAGAATGTGGAGCTGGGTTCCCTAGAGTCTAGGGATCCCCAACCTTTTTAGGACCAGGGACCGGTTTCGTCCTGCCCCCCAGGGCGGCATTTGCCGGACCCTCCGCAGTCATGCCTGCGGGAGGTCCAGCTGAGCAGCGCGACCAGCGGACCTCACGCAGGCACGACTGCGGAGGGAGCGCTCGTCCCGCGGCTCGGGTAGACCTCCCGCAGGCACGCCTGCGGAAGCTCCACTGGGTCGGTTCGCGGCCCGGTTTCTAAGAGGCTCTACATATAGGCCAAGATGTGCAGCATTGCATGAACATGGCTGTAAGTGAATCCAAGAAATGTGACACAAGCATGACCTGCAGGTGCATGGCAACTATTCCCCCCTCCACTTTTGCAACCCAGGTGTAACCCCAAAATGCAGGATGCAGACCAATAGATGGGATCTGCTATGTTGGTATCAGAAGTGCATTCTACTCAGCATATCCTACAGCTACTCATTGCACTCTTGCGTGGCCCTGTTTGTACAATATCAGATTATAATCCATCAAGATGCATGGAAGGCAGATATCTGTGATATGTGGAATAATTACTTGTACAAAAACCATTTACAGCTGTTATATGGAACAAGGGTTCTCAGCCTTTTCTATGCTGTGGCCCCATTTTACAAGCAGAAGAAAGCAGGACTCCAATCCCATTTAGTCATAAAGAAATGGAGGGTAGTTCTCACTCCCAGGATGAGAGCCTGTGAATTATATTAAGTTGTCAGCTATTGCTAAAAGGTAACCTGCTTTTTAAAATGCTGTTGTATGCATTTTAAGAAGCACAGCTGGTATTTGGTAAATAGAGGTATATGTTAGCTTAATCTCACTTTATGACTCACAGGAAACCATTCAGGAAAAAATCTCTAGTACAATTCTAATGATTTCTATTGTATTACCCCTGAAATAAAGTTCAGCTTTTGAAACACACTGGTAGCTGAGCAGCTCTTTTAACCAATGGCCCTCAGCTTCAGTTTGAGAAGGTCATTCTAGAATTTCCCCTCTTCTTCTCATCACATCACTGATGATATTTTTACAAGTTTCCTAAATCCCAGTAGACTTGCTTGTTCTGCCCCATAAGGTATAAATGTAATTTATCATGGGATATGGCAGTGAGTTAATGTGTGCACTTCCCTACTTAAAGCGATTTACCAGTAGATTTGGAGCCTTTAAAGAACTAACAATGTATCTATTTCTCTCCTCACCATGTCAGATATCATTTACTTGAAGTACTAAATACAGCAGTGGTTGGTGTCCCAAATAAGTGGTGAAGCTGCATGTGGCAAACTTTTCAAAGTGAAAAGCTGTGATTCAGAGGTCAAGAGTGTCACTGGGAAGCTTTTGTTGAGGGATAATTAATGTTGGTGGGGAAGTGAGAAGAAAAAGAAGTGCCCTCATGCTTTATCCAGTTCTCTGCCTTTCTGAATGAAAAAACTGGGACACTTTAGGGTAAGATTCATAATGGTAAAAAGACAGTCTTTATTTCTGATCCTTTCAGTGTTCTCCCCTAACTACAATCTGTCCCCTCCAATGAAACTCTTACCCCACCATCTCTCCCACAAACCATATACATCACCATTTCCTTCATACCCCTTCATTCTTACCTATCACCTCAACCCAATCCCCTCCCACTTAAGAACCTCCAAAAGTCCTTTTAGCACCTTCTAACCTAACCCCTAATCACCAGTTATAATTACAGAGATGCAAGTGTCAAGATGTCAGAGGTGAGAGGTATGTCAATGGTTACCAATAGAACTAGTTGGTTGGTTGACATTTGGAAAGAAAACAAAACAAAAAACAAAAACACAATATTGATTATATTTCTAATTTTGAAAACTAGACATTGAAAAATAAAAGGAAAATTTGATTAAATTTCACATTTCCCCCCTTGCTTTTCAATGAATGATCGTCTCAAAACATCTAAAATTTTGAACTTTGATATTTTTAAAACTGCCAGAATTTTCTCCCCCCCCCCCCATGTGATTTCCCCCCACACTTTTTTGGGACCAGCTATAATTACAATGCTACACCTTTATGGAAATGCCTCTACCATCTCTGATTTTGTTTGCAACTTCATTTTTTCTATTTACTTTCTACAATTTACAAGGACTTTTGGCTATATTTTATAGAAGTATTTTATAAAGTTAATGCTTCTGATGACTTAATACTAGTACTTTACTGCATTCTTCCAACCCACCCTAACTGCTAAGCACCCTAAATTCTAGTATACTTCAATGGGAGTTGAGGGCACTCAGGAGGTTGCTCAAATTTGTAGAATCCAGTCCAAATGGCTAAAATATCAGAAGTAGCACTACCACAAGAAAACTGAATTTTTGCAATACAGCAAATCATTTTTGGCAGATGATTCATGGGAAAGATATTTGTAAGGAGAAAGCATTTTTTCTTTACATGGGTAGATTTCAGGCAAAGATATTTCACCTCCTGTACATTGTTAGTGTACAAAACTCAGCATTCTTTCTTACGGAGTTGAAAATAAATTTTCATGATACAGATATTCACACTTAAAGCTAGCTGATCCTAACCCAGATTAGAATAAAACTGCAATTTAAAATGTATAATAAACACACTTATGAACACCACATTTACAATACTTAGACTAGAAAGTTTTCTAAATCTAACATCAAATACATGTCATTCATGGATTCACCCATCCCTAATATCTACTTATATCTCTGTCTACGTTGCTGTTCCTGCTTTTGGTCTTCTCTCTCTTTCCCATTACTCTACATTTAGGGGTCACTTTCACTTATGCAGCCTCATGTGTTTGGAACTTCCTTCCTGCCTTAAGGACATAAAGTCATATTTTCAGCTGGGTTTCTAACTTTGTGTACACAAACGTAGGATTAGCACGTGCAAGATTGACTTTTTTGGTTGAGGCAGAGGCCTTAAAATTCAGCCTGTATTCTCTACTTTCCTCCCCACCACACATATTTCAAGATCGCCTATCACAACATGTGGTGTACCTCATCCAGTGCATCAAATGCCCCAACAACTATGTAGGTAAAACCAGACAACTGCTACATTCTCGAATGAACTTGCACAGAAAAAGTGATAAAAAACAAAGACTACCCTTTTATCAATGGGTGAACAATTTTCAAAAAGTGATCCTTCTATAATCTGATCCCTCAGTCCTCGATATCAAAGGAAACCTGCACAACACTTTCAAAAGACGAGCCCGGAACTTAAATTCGTAACTCTGCAGGACACTAAAAGCCATGGACTTAACAGAGGCACTGGTTTTGTGTCCCATTACAACAATTTGTAACACACCCTGCTGCCTATTACCCCTCCATTGTCCTATGACTGCAGGGGTGTTAAAATGAGGGGGGGATTAAGTGGTCTCGTACAACATATATGAACCCCTTATGCTTAACCATCTGTCCCACCTTGTTTTTAGCTTGGACACTCAGGGTACGTCCATACTACCCGCCCGGGTCAGCGGGTAGTGATTGACTTCTCGGAGTTCGATATATCGCGTCTCATCTAGATGCAATATATCGAACTCCGAACGCGCTCCCGTCGACTCCGGAACTCCACCACCGCGAACGGCAGTGGCGGAGTCAACGGGGGAGCTATTTGCGTAGCTGAACTTGCGTACCTTAGTTCAACCCCCCCCCCCAGTGTAGACCAGGCCTCAGTTTTCCTTCTCCATCCCTGAAGAAGAGGAGATCTCTGAAGCTTGAAAGTTCATTAGTTTAACATAGTAATTCCCTAGACAAATAAATGGTTAAAGAAACCACTGAGTGACCCAAAAACATATCAGATTATAATATATACAACAGTGTAACGAGCATTGGAATTAGATTCTTTGTGTTTTATTACAGTAAGATCATTCACTGTAACATCCAATAAAAAATGATCTTATTGGTTTGGTTTTAAAGGAGCGCTTCATTGTCAAACGTGAAGGAAAATTCTTTTTTGCATATTTTATTGAAGCAGCAAAATATACAATAAGTGTGATCTTTGGGTAGATTATACTAATATTTTTCCCTTTCTATAGTGCCTTCAATCTGAGGATCTTAAAGTGTTTTATAAACATTATATATAAAGCACCAGAACATCACAGAAATTAAAGGTCATAAAACGTCCATTCATTTTGGCTCTCTCTACTTTTGGTGGCCCAGCTTGAGACATCTGGGGCCAGATTTTCTGAATGTGCTGAGCATTCCCAGCTGCAAATTAATTCAATGTTGTGGTTGTTCAGCCTTTCTGAGTGACACCTAGATCTTGACAACTGAGCACACAAAAAGTGAATGCCTCCAAAATTAATGGACACTTTTGAAAATTTGGCATGACATTCAAAATAATCAGCTAGATCATAGTTGTTTTTATGCTGTAGCTTAAACATTTTTATAGACTGAACCAACTCTTTTCCTAACTTGGCTTTTTAAACTAACTAATTAAAATGGTTTAGGTGAGATCATTTTTTGAAAATGTTCACCTAAAAAGACAAATATGGAAAAAACAGACAATGGAAAATATTTGTGAATCTAAAATATAGAGAGCTTGTATATTTTTGCACAGTGGCAACAATTCACGGAGCACACAATAATGTAAAACGCTTAATAAAAAGACAGTATGAAACTCCAGTCATCTTTTCTTGCTGATAAAGTCTAGAAGGTGAAAAACCTTCCCCCACTTAAATATTTTTAGATTTTCATCTGATTGCTGACAGAATTTTCATTAAGAGTTGCCTTGGAGAATAATATAACAACCTTGCCAGAAGCAGTCATAAATAAAGCATCACAAGTGCTTACACACTGATGTTAAAATGCAGCAGATATTATTGCCTTGTTAGAATTCAAAACACAGACAATTACAATTCCTTCGTTAGGCTGAAGTTATCTCAATTCATCACCACAATTATTTCCTATTTAAGATTCTGTAATAAAGACAATGTGAAACAAAATTTTCTTCACACATTTAAGTCTGCATTTTACATTGTATTGCCAATGCATCAGTATTTAAAAAAAAAACCACCAATAGAATGTAAAAATGATACATTTTTTAAAAACAACATTTAATACAGAATGACTCAAGAAAATGTGTATGGTAATTATCCTGTTAAATCCAGGAATAAATTAATTGAAAAGGGTGACTGTTTCCTGCTCAGTTAATTTCTGTGTCTATTCTTTTTCTGGTTGTTAATTTGGAGTCAGTGATTGTGTCTAATGGTGCTACTGCACTTTAGGGTTTGACTGTGGGTCTTCGTGCTTCTAGAGCAGGCAAAGATAAACCTGTTCTGCCAAATTTTGAACTTTGAAAGCCACAACATGGACCCATACTTTCCTTTTTGAAACAATGTATTCAGGAGAAATTGTGGAAAAAAGTAACAAAAAAAAAGAAGAGGAGAAGTGGTGGGAAGAGAATGAGCAAGAGAGAAAAATCTAACAAAAAGTAAACACAGTAGGCCTAATCGATCCTTGATGTGAGCCCTCTGAAATCAGTGTAATTTCAGGAGGGATAAATTTGCTCATCTCCATTTTTGTCTCTCCCCCTAAAGTGCTCCCCAATTTCTCCCCAAGGCATTCAACACCCCACTGATTTTGCCAGATACTCTTATTTAAAAAGGTAAGCCATGCAGTAAGGCAAGGGAAACCTTACCATGCAATTTAGGTGAGCAATCTCAAGGATCATAAAATGAATTCTGAATGTTCATGAACTTTTCACAGCCTTTGAGTAATCTATACAGGGGCGGCTCTAGACATTTCGCCGCCCCAAGCAGGGCGGCACGCCGCGGGAGGCGCTCTGCCGGTCACTGGTCCCGCGGCTCTGGTGGACCTCTCGCAGGCGTGCCTGCGGAGGGTCCGCTGGTCCCGCGGCTCCACCAGACCCTCCGCAGGGACGCCTGCGGAAGGTCCACCGGAGCCACTTGCTGCCCTCCTGGCGACCGGCAGAGCGCACCCCGCGGCATGCCGCCCCAGGGCGTGCTGGGGTCTGGAGACGCCCCTGAATCTATAGCTCAGATACATTTATGATTAACTAACCATTACAATCTGTTTGCAGATAATTTGTAAAAAGAAAGAGGGGTCAAATCTTGGGTGTGGGGGAGGAAGTACAGTTCACCAGGAGATGTTTGGACATTTATCCTCTGGAATCTTTGTGAAACTAGCATAATCACTTTGCAAGACTCATCAAGAGAGAGCTGGGCATAATTTTAAAATAAAAAATGAATAAGTATATCAGTTTGTTTTTGTACTCTCTTAGGTAGTACATTCCCACTTTAGCTTTTCCATTAGGAATTCTAGATAGCAAAAGGTCAGACTCCAATTCTGCTTAATTTCTGGGACACTTTTTTTGTTTTAAAGTGAGATAATGTACCCAGGGTACCCTCTAATTCTATTATGTATGTCCTGTGGCTCATGAATACAAGCTGATATTCTATTGCTAAGGACTGTTTTTAATAGACCTGTTTTAGTGTGTGTAGGGGAGGGAAAGTACCAAGAGGTAGATTAAAAAAAAAAAAAGTGAAAATCCAGGACATTACAAGAAGGATACTAGTTTACACTCACCCCTGCTCATATGGCTGTAGTAGACATACAGATGTAACAGACTACGGTATAGAAAAGACCCAAAAATATTTCCACCTGGCTTCTGGTATACCATTGTGACTTATGTGATGGGCAGATGTATCTTTTAATAAATCAAAATACAGGTGGACAGACACACCAGCATAATAAAGATTTAGTTGCAGCTATGCATAAAGCAACATAAAATGGAAGACATTTTCCAAAGGATTTACTCGAGCAGCTGCATATGATCTTATCTTGCTTCTGAAATGGTTGAATTATTTTTTTAAATAAAAATAAAAATAATAATAATAAATAAAAGAGTCTAAATCTCTGACCTGCTTACAGAAACAATACCTGACCTGAGCAGAAACTTAGTTCCTATCCAAGAGAATACTGGAGTTGCTGCATTACAACAATCAAGAGAATAGAAGTGAAGGAGAATACTGTGATGCGGAAAAGAAAACATCTGCAGGAGTGTGGGCACACTTTACTGGTTTCCCTTACATGACAAAGAAAGGGAAGCAAAAAATGTCATGTAATATTTAGCACATGATTTCTATACATGTAACAACATGTGCCAGTGTCATGATAGGCAGTCTCCACAGTTTCCACCAAACTGCTTACATAGGTTTCACATAATATCTTCAAAATATTCAGCTTTTCCCCTCCCTGCCTTTACATTCCTTGGCAGTCCAAGAAAGAGGAAGGAAATAAATTATGTATGAGGAAACAGGAATCAGAGTTTATTTATGAGGAACAATAGCTTAATTCATAAGGCAGTTCTTATAGTGCCCAGTCCCTAGACAATTCTTGTAGTTAGTACTGAGAGTAAGATCCTATCAGGATTTGGCATACATTCAACACCATAATGCATCCTCTCTTTATCTAAGAAGTGAACCTTTTATAAGAGAGGATTTTGATGCTCAGGCACTTGCTAGCTTTTCTTTTTCTCCTGCAGGAGATCCTCCTTTTTCTTCCTTGCCTGACTCTCCCAGGATATCAAAGCCCAAATAAATCCCATTCTGTTTATAGCTGAAGCACTCCCCTTTGTGTGCTTTTAAACCTTACATGCAGTGGAGGCCACTTCAATATCGCACTTAATGCTGTGTATGCTAGTGTGCCATATATTACTCTTGAAAGGAAGGTTGATTTTTTTCCTTGGTTTATTCGGTTTTATATGTTACCTCAAAATAAGTTGGAGCACAAAAGAGATTTACTTAATGGATATATGTTCCAAGCACCAAAATATCACCGTATTTCAATGTCTGATATGAGATTTATTTAAAAATTGTATAAATTTATCAAGTATTATTTTTAATAGATTTAATTGTCTATAGAAGTTAATTCCATTCGCTATAAAAAGTGATGCACAGCAAATATCCCTCAACAAGTATGATCTTGAAGCAGATATTCATGTTGAGGCTTCTCTGTACTTCCAGCAACAGTTCTCAATTTCCGCAAACCAACAGGGACTTGTGTCAAGAATCAATTAGTCACACTGCCATAAAGTTCTGAATGCAGCAAGGGTTCTTTGTTGCCTAGCAGCAGCTCAGTAAGCTGAGGCTTAACTTCTACTCTTTTAACTCTGAACTAACCAGAGTTTATAGGTTTCCCCCCGCCCCCTCCACAGGATTGTCTCTCTTGGTCTGCAATGACAGGTTTATCACCTACACAAATCACACCTGAAGAGTCTTGCCTTCTTTCCTAGAAGATTATTAAAAATGTTTAGAGCAGGTTTGACAATTTTGTTTGTTTATTTGTTTTTTGGTGCAGAGGGGAGAGGACTTTCATAAACCCCACAAGAGGCTTGTAAAGGAAACTATAGCCCCAACTCTACAAGGAGAACTGTCTGGGTGGCTGTGTGTGTGGAGCCCGAATGACTTCTGTAGGTCTGTGCTGGGGTAGGAGTGTGCAGGTACATTGCAGCTCACAATGCAAGATCTGGACCTAAGTCACTAAAAGGTGACGGGTAAAGTACCGTAACCAAGTTGCTGTGCTGGCTGGGTCTGTGTGTGTCACATCAGTGTCCCACCCTAAAGGAAATAATCCTGAGAGGAAGGTTGGGGCGGGATGTGTGCTTCCTGCCTTCATGTTTGTGGAGTAGGAAGCAGCAGAGGGGAGCTGCCTTTGTCTTCTTGTACAATAATAAATACATGTTTTGTTACTGAGCTCGTGCCCGTGTCATCATTCCCAGGCCCCAGCCTACTGTGCTAACTACCAAGGAGGCCACAAGGCCACCTAACTGTACTGTCATGGATCAGAAATTGGTTAAGAGTTTGACCTCTGTCAGATGTTCAGATTTCTTTATAGAAGTTAGTTGTAGGGTTTTTTTAAGTCATTCAGAGGAGAAAACGAGAGAATTCTTCAGTTATATCAGTCCATTGTTAGCAATGAGGTCCTTCCAGAGATGCAGTTTTTATGGGCATTAAGAGACTAGAGTCACCATCCATAAATAGCAGATAAATTGTATGACCCTCTAACCCAGAACCTAGAAGAATAAACCCCATGTTTCTCAAAATTTGAGATAAAAATGGAGCTGTGTTACATGTCAGCAGCACATTTAAAAAATAATCAACCACCCTGTCAAATGTTAAGTATAGAAGATATAGAATCAGTTCAAGACAAAAATGTGCAAACATGTAAAATGAGAAGAAAGGTAGTTTGGTCAAAAGAACTGTTGAGTTAAATTGCTAGGATGCTACACTAAAAGCTTTTTGCTAAACTGTAAAATGGACTAATTCCAAAAATTAGGGCACAGAGGTATATCTTTTCAAAAAGGAACTTTCAAACAGCAAAATAAAATACATTTTACACATTCCACCACATCCTACTTTAATGGATGTTAAGGGCACAACTGCATCAATAAACTTACACATTAAGCCTGTGTTCCAGTCCACTGCCAATCCTTAATAGTCATACACCTGTGGGATAACACAGGTCACAAAAATCTAGAACAAAGTGCATGAATGAACTTGCACTGAAAAAAAACAAACCCTAAATAGTCAAAGCATTAGTCTAATTATCAGGTAGCACAAAAATAGTCACCCATAGATTTGCATAGTTAGGAGCTTTCCCTGTTTTTTTTGAGGAGAGAAAGCTCTACCTATCCTATCCTATCCTATCAGCACATACAACCACTCCACTACCCATAGATGGTCCATTGCTTGGGCAAAATCTACTCATTGATGAATAGTCAATCAATGCTGATGCCGAGCTTGACAGAGGTGATGCAGCTGGGCAAGAGGAGATCATTCTGGGGAGTTTTCAGCCATGATACAGTCTCCTTTGGATGGAGCTACACACCCACCATTGGTCAATTCAGTCTGTAGCTTAAGAGTGCTCCTGGATTCCTCACTGTTGCTAAGCACTCACATAGCAACCTCTGTGTAATGCTTTCTCATATCTCTGGTTATGAGGGGACTCTGTCCCATCCCAGTTGATAGTACCACTGTGGCCAGGTCACTTTTGGGTCACCTCCCATCGATACTGCAATGCAATGTGCCTAGGCATGAAGCCTTTAGCTCTTAGGAAATTCCAACTAGTGCCGTATGCTGCAGTGCATCTCCTAAGCAACACAGGATACTGTGAACACATCAGACCTGTCCTCTGCTCTCTATACTCATGTCACACAGAATATTGAATCAAGTTCAATATCTCAGTCCTTACCTTCAAGGTGCTCAATGGCCTGGGCCAAAGGTATGTAAAAGATTACCTAAAACTCCAGGATGACAACTGTGGTTAACAGCTTTGTTCCTCTGGCACAACAGAGCTCTCTATCATAGCGTAAAGCTGGTCTCTGTGAAAGACAGAGCTTTCTTGGATGCATTACAGAGAAAGCAGAATAAGCAATCTAAAACACATACTGTGTTGCCCATCATTCACATGTGATCCTGGTAGATCTGTACACAAGTTTGTCAGTTCTTTGTTCCACAGCATTTCAGCTCAGGCTCATTCTTTATACCATTTCTTGTTCTTTGTCTGCTGAGCCCCTTGAATACTGTTTGAACCAGTATAAGCAGTTTTCCCTGGAGGGTGGGATTTTTACAGTCTTGTTTATCTATCTAGGGGTTTGCATTAGTTACCCACTAATGATTCCAGATTCCACAGGAAACACACAGGAAGTCAGAAACAAAGATACATATACCACTTATTGACCTAATAGTCAGTGCACTCATATCAGACATGTCTCAATATAATAGTCTTTGAAGTTTCCACACTTTCCAAGGTCTCACATCTCAATATATATGTAGTATAAATAAATCCAAACAACCATGACCCCCCCCCCCCCCGACACACACGACCACACATTATTCTCCCACAGAAGTCAGGAGGGGATAACATGTACAGGACAGATGTTAGACACGTTGCTTAATGCACTACCGCAAGGCACTCAGATACTACAATGAGGAGCATGATACTATATAGAATAGACATGATTGGCTGACTCTGCTCAGCAGATGCCAAAAGACTGGAAGAGTGGATGCTCTAGCTAGCGCAAAGCCACCAGGACAGCCACTCTAGGTGCCAAGATTTGGGGCATCAAATTGTCTCATTTGGGAGTGCCAAATCCCTGTGGGTATTTTTGCTTTTGGGTGGGGTGGGGTGGGGCACATCAAAAGCTTTTTCAACCCTGGGTGACAACACACCAGGACCAGCCCTATCTGGTGTTTTCAAATAGCACTCATGTCAGAGAACAAAAATTCACCGGGAGGGATTCTTCTCTCCACTGCAGGCCCTGTGCCCCACTGCATCTGCTTACAGATCCACAAGAGCCCTGCAGCTAGCCAAGGGAGATTTCTCCAGCACATACACTGCATAGGTGCCTGAAAGCAGGGCAAGGTGTGGGAAAGGAGTCCCTATAGTGGGGCAAGCTGCTATATAGTGTCTGAGCTGCTTTGGACTGTGCACTAGGCCTTGGATGAGTCTAGAATCCCTGGGGTGGCTTTAAAAAACAACCTTACCCCTACCTCCTCCTAGAATGTCTTTTTCTGTGTTGTGCCTCCCAGAAGTGCTACACTGCATTCCAGCCAGTTTTTTCTGTGCATATTACTAACACAGAATAGGTCATGAGCATAATCTCTTCATAAACTGCAATCAAGACCAATGAATGTGATGTTTGAAATTAATCTTTTGAGTCAGAGCCAATATGTGCTTACTGTCCAGATAGATGCAACAGGAACAAATCAGAACAAACATACCTTTGTACATGCTTACATGTTGCTCCCTCTTCATGGAAAATCCCAGAACTAATCTGTAAAGCAGCAATCCTGCCCTCCTTCAAATTCTTCTCAAGAGCATCTTTTGATGTGATGGCTATGCTTATCAGGTGGCGATTATGACTACGCAAGATATTGTGCATTAAACAAGATACCATGACTAGGATACCATGACTATATGTTCCTGTTACCCTTGTTCTCCTTCTTTCACACCATCAGTTTGTTTTTACAGAAACGTTTGGTACCTTATTGCAACACTGATGGTGAAGATTATCTAATACTTTCCAGTATAAACAACTGTAAACATGGCCTTATAATTTGGCAGACTAACAATTTGGGCTGAAGTTTTTCATGAGGGTGGTGTGGAACATGGGCTGGAGACAGACCAGTTGGATGGCAGACACCCTGCTTAGGTGGTACATTGGAGGTGGCTAGATGGGGGAAGAAGAGGGACTCATGAGGTAGGGGCCTAATGACAAGCTCCAGAGGGCTGGGGGTGGGTAGGGAGCAATCACCTGCAGGACCTACTCAAGATATGCAAGAGAAGAGATAGGCAAGGTTGCCATTCAGTGCAGAGGAGGAAGCTGTTCTGGAGAGGAAGTCAGGAACATGTAGTGAAGGAAGCTGTTGTCATTAGGATCTTTGCCTCAGTTGCTGCAGAAGTTGGAAGGTGTGTAATAAATGAGGCCGGGGACAGCAGGAAGAGAAAGGATGGATTTTAGAATTAAGAAAGTTGAATGCCACGCTGGTATTCAGTTGGATTCTATTCTAAATAGAAAATTGGATTCTATTCCTGCCTTTGACACAGAGTTAATGTGTAGTGCTGTGCAAGTCACTCCAGCTTTACACAGATGGCCACTAATTGCATGTTTCTCATTTTCTGGATGTCTGACTGGAGTCTCTGATTTGAAGAAGTGCTTAGCACTGGAAATTGCAAGCGAACTCAATGGGAGGTCTACTCTAAACACATCAAATGCTATAAAATACATACATTATATATATTCTCACACACAGAATAACCAGTCATTGTATATCCAATTTAAGACCCCTAGTAATAGTGGGCAGTATTGACCTTGACCTCTCAGTGCCTCATATCCTCCTCTGTAAAATGGGGATAATATTATACCTCACAGGGGTATTATGAAAATAAATGCTTCAATGCTTGTGCATAGGGTTGGGTGTATGCATTTGAGAATATATTTAAATAAGGCAAGAGAGAGAGAGAGAGAGAGAACAGCTACCGATTCAACGAGCGCTATTCGTCCTGTGCTATGAAGGAAGCAGGGGTTTTGAAGAAAGATTAACATGATGTAATTAAAAAAAGACTATATCATAATCTATATGCACAAAGTTGACAAGATAAAATGCACAGGCAACTTGAATTCTGGCATTTCCTAAATTCAGAGTGCTTGACTTTGCAACTTTTACCTTCTTTTAATGTAGCTTTTTGGATGTAATCATTTTAGATTGGAAACATTTCAGGGTAGGGACTATCTTTTACTATTTATTTGAAGAGTACTCAGTATACTAGTGCTCCAAATCTGATTGGGGTCTCTAACTGCTAATGTAATACAAGCTAAATTATGAAAGTTAATTTAACTTGCAATTGCACAAGTGATAGTAGTAAAACTGGCTCTTTTACATTAGGAAAGGCCAGAAAATATATAACACATATATGTTGCAAGCATAGTCTTGCAATCAACATCACTATAAAAAAATTGCATTTTTAAAACACCATAATTTAAGTTCTATTACAAACACTCACACCCAGATCTGATGTTTTTACACGGGAAAAAAACTACCATGAAGCTTATGAGAGTTGAGAAACAGACATAGGGAGGAAAGATGGTTCAGTGCTTAGGGATTTGGGTTCAAGTCCTTGCCCTTCCACGGATGTCCAAGGTCACTTAGAAAAAGTCAATTTCTGTGCCTCAGTTCCCCATCTGTAAAATAGGGGAAATTTATCTCCCTTCTGCAGAGAATAGCTACATTAGAGACAGGGAGGTGCTCAGATACTAAGGTAATGGAGGTCCAGAGGTACCTAAAAAGCTTTAATAAAAAGTTCTTGTTTTTTAAAAGGGGTTACAGTTCTGAATATAGTGATCTGGTAACTAAATCAGAGGATTGGGAGATATGGATTCTGTTCCCAGCCATAGACTCAATGGGGCAAGTCACTTAGCTTTTCTGTTCCTTGGTTTCCCCATCCAAAAATATTGGCATAACAATGCTTGTTCTAGGAGTGTTGTGAGGCTTAGTTTAATCAGTCTATTGCCACACAGCTGGAGATCATTTGGATGGCAAGTGCTATAGGAAATACAAGATACCATTATTGTTCTCCTGCCACACCTCCAACCTACAGTGTTGACCATAGTATTTATTGAACAAACCACTAAGAATCTCTTTCACCCAGTAGTATATTCTGCTGCATGTATACAATGCCTTGGATTTGTTTTGTCCAATTTTACTCACATAATTTCTGTCTGAGGTATTGCCTATTTCAGAGACATTTTGAAACCATGAGCCTTAAGCAACACTTGAATGAGAAATAACTTTTGAAATTAAAATAAGCCTATTCCTAGCTATGTTCTTTGCTAGACTAGACACCCAGCTTCCTGGTGCTTTTGCTGAACAGTTCTTTCATGATAATAGTGAAACCCTTGTTTTCAAACTCTAATAGAAGAATGCATTATATTTGCTTTTAATGCTATAGAAGATGGGTCTGAGTATCAGCTTATCAATGCATGAAAAGCTACACTGTGTGTCTAAAAATGTAGACATTTTATTTAATTCTTTCTTCAATATGATGCAAGATTTTTCCAGCTATTAGAGACCTATTTTTTAAGTGTAAAAAAATGCTGAAAATCTAATTTGCAAAAAATATATAAAAGCAGGGAACTTGCAAACAGGAGACTTTGAACACTCCATTTCATCTCTTTGTAGAACTTTTGTTCTCCTTTCTTCCTGGTTTACACCAGTTTTATTTCAAAGGCATTCAGTTTTGCTTCAACAGGACATTTGAGTCTAGAAGTGTGAATTAATGATGAATCAGACATGGTAGCTTCAAGTCTAACTGGTGTTAATTTAAGCTAACTTTGAGGGGGCTTCTGCTTACTAATGAAGCCCAATGTTGGCACTAAGTTAATAAGCTAGCCAGAAATTTCATTCATTTCAAAACGTCTGGGTTCCTAGTAGGCATTTCCTGCACATTCACAGCTAACAACAAAATCTTCAATTAGCACTAGAGGGCATTGGAGAGGAAAAAAAAAAGAGGGTTAGTGTGCAATGGGATGCAAATGATGTTAGCAATGAAAAAGAGCAATTTCATGCCAGCCTGCACAGACAAGGTTCCCCTCTTCCCTTTAAAAAGAAAAGGGGGATGGATTTACATTTGAAGTGAAACCTGGATGTTAGCAACAGGGTTTCACTATTCATTTCCACTAATGGACCTTCCTATACTCTTATCTGCTGGCTAACAACAAGAACAGGAATATTTTACTTTATATGCCATCTTTCAACCTAAGGGCTTCAGAAGCTATACATGTATTTGCCCTGGAGACAAACATGGAGGTTCTTCCTCAGTTTTCACGTTGGCAAAATTCACAATGACATCAATTACATTATTTTACTGTACTCAAGTGTCCTGGCCTGTCTACAGAACACAAATGACACATCTTTGCCATAAGAAGCTTGCCTTCTGGCCTTTACACATGACCTAACACATGAAGGGAGCAAAACATGCAGGGAAATAGGACATGGTTTACAATAGTATCACCTGTTATTCAGATTTAAGCAGGTGTACATATTGATGGGTCTGTTCCATGTATTAAGTGAACTTCTTGCTGGTGGCATAGCAGTGGAGATTTTAGTCAGAAGCGATCATCAGATCACCACATACACCCTAAACCCAACAACCAAAATTAGACCAAGTATCATGGGTGGCTAGTAACTCGGCTGTTGGGGAAGACTAGCCCCTGGCTCCTCCCCTTGTGCCCAAAGCCCTGCGCCCATCTGCTTCCCCCTTTTGCCCCGTCCCCCACAGAATCCCAGAGCACCTCCACCGTGGCCCCCAGCGCTGCCGGCCAGCCCCATGCACCAGGCAGCAAGGCCCCAGCACCAGCCGCCCTGAGTCCCTGTGGGAGGGAGGCAGGCAAGCCAGCCTGGGCCAGCCAAGGAAGAGCACTCTGGGAACTGCAGGAGGGGGCCTGGCCTAGGGGTGGAGCATGGGTGGGGCCGTGCTAGGCTATTGGGAAGGCAGAGCCTACCCTTGCCTATGATACCCGCTGCCCAGGCCAAGTATTATAGCCCAGAGAAGGCTAGACTTATGTGCCAACAGGCAGAGAATGAAGGAGACCAATGCCCAGGGAAATGGTTAAGTGAAACATATCCAGATAACCCTGGCAAGTCACCTGCATGTTGCAGAGGAAGGCAAATCCCCCTCAGGTAACTCCCGATGTGACCCAGGGGAAAATTCCTTCCCAAACCCACATGTGGTGATTAGTTGGACCCTGAACATACGCACAAGAACCAACTGAGCGCCACTTCAGAGCACTGACCCATCTCCAGCCATGACCATCTTTGATGCTTCAGGGGAAGAAGATGGGCACAAAGTGTATGTGAACACACACAACACAGAGGGGAGGGGAAAATCTCATCCTGGTCCCTCAAGTGGCTGGCTGAAACCCTGAAGCATGAGCTTTTAGGAACACAAGACCAACCAGAAGCAAGCCTAAAGACTGCTGAGCCCTGCCCCCCTACCATCACCAAGCAACCTCATCATACAATCACACTCAAATTTGTTCATCTTTCTCTTAAAACTAATAAAGCTGTTTGCCCCACAACTCCTATTGGGAGGCTGCTCCAGAACCTCACTCCTCTGACTGTTAGAAACCTTCTCCTAATTTCCAGCCTGAACTTGTTCATGGCCAATTTATACCCATTTGTTGTTGTGCCACCATTATCCTTCAGCTTAAATAGCTCTTCACCCTTCCTGATATTTATTCCCCTAATGTATTTAGGGAACAATCATATCCTCTCTCAGCCTTCTTTTTGATAAATTAAACAAGTCAAGATCTTCTAGTCTCCTTATGTAAAAGTTTCCCCTGATCATCTCAGTAGCTCTTCTTTGCACTTGTTCCAGTTTGAACTCATCTTTCTTCAAAAATGGGGGACCAGAACCATACACAATATTCCAAATGAGGTCTGACCGGTACCTTGGCATTAATACATCTCTGTCTTTACTGAAAATGCCTCGCCTGATACATCGTAGGATCACATTTGCCTTTTTCCACAGCCACATCACATTGGTGGCTAATAGTCATCCTGTGATCAAGAGCAGGAGAGAACATGTTGGTTCGCTCAGAAAGAACCTCCAAGACTCAAATTACGTTCACTGCCAATTAATATAGTCTACTTAATATTTTTCCTTATAGCCTTTCTAACGCACAGTCTTCAACTCTCTTCTTATATCCTTTAACCAAGGCCTCAGATCTTGGTAGAAGGATCCTCTGAGAGACAAATTGTTACAAGTGGTATTGTACTTTAAAATACCATAAAATATTTAAATGTAAGCTGTAGTTTTCATTAAAGCAGACAGTATATTTTTAGATGTTTTGGGTTCGTTTCTTCTCCAGCTAGTGACATTGATGCAATTTTGCTTTTCTTATAGTTCAAAGCAAACTATAAGGGCTGCTAATAGGGCTGGAAAGTCACAGAGTGTACACAACAAATGGATTTGCTTTGCATCAGAGAGCAAGCTTTGAATAAGTTAATTGCCTTCTGGGCCAGCTGGAAAAATGTTTAGTGGATTAAATGGTTTATAGGTTGTTAGCAAGGTATTCATTGGTATATTACAGAATCCTACAGTAGTAATGCTTACAACTTATGTAGCATTGACATTTTCAAAATGCTTTCTTTTATTACCTATTTATCATAACACTCCTCTGTGGTGGATATGGGGTAACTATTATTATTCCCATTTTATCAGTGGAGAGAGAGACAGAGACAGAGACATGCACATGACTTGTCCCATGGTAGAGATAGGATTAAAACTCAGGATTTCCTGACTTTGAGCCATATCTGCTTACACAGAGCAGACAAAAATCCTGAGATCTCTCCCACTAGCTAACCCACTACCAGATTTCTTTGTACCAATTAAAGGCTTGTCTACACTGGCACGTCACAGTGCTGCAACTTTCTCACTCAGGGATGTGAAAAAAAAACAACAACAAACCACACCCCCAAGCGCTGCAAGTTTCAGCGCTGTAAAGTGCCAGTGTAGACAGTGCACCAGTGCCGGGAGCTACGCCCCTCGTGGAGGTGGTTTTTTTAGAGTGCTGGGAGAGCTCTCTCCCAGCACTACGCCGTGACCACACAAGCCACACTAATGCCTAACACAGCTCCTGTGTCTGTCACTGCCTAATCTGAAGCCAGAGTCAAATAAGCCTTTGTGTTATCAAGATGCGACCATTTATACCATCTTGAGAACTTTACTTATACATCACACTGCTTTCCCCTACCCTTTGCCTTAAGTTGTACAGTCATCCAGATATAGACCTTTATGTTTGTACAGTACTTAGCTCATTATGGGCACTTAAATATATTAAGACCTGACCTGTCATCCCCTGCTCAGGCATAACTACCACAGAGTTTGGTTTGAACAAAGAGTGCAGGTTCGGGTCCTAAATTTATGTTCATAAACAGTTATTGTTAAACTTAACTAACTGCTTATGTCTTACATATAACCCCAGAGATAGCATCAATGAGCAATTATGGCTTGTGACCAACTGATGTGGAGCTTCAAAGTGAACACTGTGGTTACATAGCAAATAGCATGGCAGGGCTAAAGAACCATCTTCTCTTACAGACAGCGAAGAACTAAAAACTTCAGAGTAAAGATAAATTAATTAAAAATGAAACAGATAAAGTACATTAATAGTCTCCATCAGAAGGTTTTGAAAGACTATTTCCCCCTTCCCACTTTTTTCCTATTAAAAAGCAATAGAGAGGAGAGGGATCATGCAAGTTGTTACAGTGATGTTTCCAATTTATGTTGGCAGATTCAGGTCACTTAGTTTATACTGTTATGCCTTTTGTCATCAGTTGACTGGCTGTGTAAGCAAGCTACATATATGAAGATTAGTAGAAAAATGAAATTTACTGTGCAGCATATTGAGACAATGAAATATCTTTCTACCATCTGTGAAATAATTTGTTCAAATGGTTAAAAAATACCACTTTGGTAATTTAATTAGTGTGTGACAAGCTGCTGTATCATGCATTACATTCAGTTATGGTTGGAACTGGATTTAATGAGGTCCATTCCCCCAAACCTGGAGCTCTAACCAGTACCTTGGAGCACAGACTGATGTTAAGGAAATCCAGAGTATTACAGTCAGTCTTGTAGCTATTCAGAATGGACTGTATTTCCTGATACCATTAAATTCTTTGGAGTAATCATTTCCTATGTGGATAAAACTGGTATAGGAAGACAGCAAGTTCTCTGAGATTCATCAGAAACACAGAGTTGCCATTTAATTGTTTCCTTAATGGAGAATTCTTTGCCTGGAACATCCAGGATGACCACTGACTTAGGCCCCCAACCCAAAATATCTCCCTTGGGTTCTATTAGGCTGTAAGAGCTTTGGAGGAGGAATGGTGTTTTCATATACATGTTTGGAAAGCACCTAACAGAAATAGTCTGATAATTTAGAAGGAACTGCTTAAGCCAAGACCAAATGATCAGGTCTTGCACATCCCTCCCTCCAGCACCTTTGTGGCATGCTTTATATAGGAGCCACACTACAGGGAGTTCCCTACTAGCTGGGACTCCTGACCCACTTCAGGTTCCAAAATGCCTGCGCTAACAATATGCGAGTCAATGTTGATTTGTACAAGGAATTACTTTTATGGTTGGGGGGGGGGGGAATTATGTTGTGGAGGTTGGCTGCCCAGACAGACAACCTCCCCATCCATGGATCTCAAATCCAGTAGAGGGGCTTCTGTGGTTTGGGAAGCAGGAGAACTATTTTGAGTGCTCAGCTTTGGTTTTGTGTCAATTTTTACACTTAAAAATTAAAAAGTTTTTACATTTAAATAATCAAATAAGGCATTGTGTCAATCTTTGGAAAGCCTCTTTTTGTCTTTTAATCGTTTAATCATTGCTAGATAACTTCCTAATTTCCCAATATCCATACTTCTATATTCAAATGGCTTCTTACATTAATAGTCAGTTATAACATCAAATGACCTTGCTATATTGATGACATTTCACTATTTATAATAACTTCCTGATGTTATGAGACTTGCAGTTAGATACAAAATATTTGCAAATGTTCATCTCAAAAGAATCTTAAGGCATCTTAAGCATTTAAGGAAACATGAGATTAGACATAACCAGCACATTGCCCAACTGTACAAGTTTTCTTTAAAGTTAAATGGATGAACATTCATGTGTTTATAAAATTAACCAAATTTTAGCAGGGAAATTTATAGAAATCCTTAGCAGTTTTTCTGTCTATAATTAGGCATGGAAGATCAAGGAGCCTAACCTTGATACCTGGAAAGATACTGGAACAAAATTATTAAAAAGTCAATTTGTAAGCACCTAGAGGATAATAGGGTTATAAGAAACAGCCAAAATGGATTTGTCAAGAACAAGTAATTCCAAAGAAACCTAATTTCCTTCTTTGACAGGGGTCTATCATTATTTAATATTTTCACTAATGACTTGGATAAGAGTAGAGTGGATAGTATGCTGATAATGCTTGTGGATGACACCATGCTGGGATGTTTGCACTAGCATTTTAGAGGACAGGATTAGAATTCAAAATAACCTTGACAAATTGGAGCATTGATCTGAAATAAATAAGATGAAATTCAAAGAAGACAAGTGCGAAGTACTGGCAAGGAAACAAAACCAAGACAAGTAAACAAACAAACAAAAACACACACACCCCACAACTATAAAGGTGGATTCATTATTTGGGTGGTTACTTATGTTTGGGACGAGGTTGATCAGTTGTGCCACTCCCACGGTTGGACTGCGTTTATCTTGTTTCTACCTTTCACAGCCCCACTCCAACAATTGGCTAGCCCCATTCTCGGACCACCACTTAGTGGTGGTGATGGCCTCTCTCAGCATGGAGGGGCTGGACGGGGCCAGCTTGCTGGAGAACGTGGGCTTCATGGCATCCTTCCAGGAGTTCTGGCTGGCCTGGTGAAGGCAGAGGCGCGCCTTTTCATCATCAAAGTGGTGGTGGGATGTGGGCTGTCAGTTTTAGGCCCAGGTTTGCAGGTTTTCTCCAAGTGCTATATCCCTCCACACAGTGTTTGGTCAAGCTCAAATGGACCCCGCCTGAACCTGTCAGCTTTGGTCGAGGGGTGTATCAAGGCTGTCTGCTGTCAGGCCAGCTGTACACTGAGCTCTTCCTCCGGCTCCTCGTATGAGGTTGACAGGGTTGGTGCTCCATGAGCCAGAGTTGCAGGTGGTCATGTCTGTGTACACCGACAACATACTCCTTGTGGTCCAGGACCTGGGTGACCTGGTGCAGGTAAAGGCCTGCCAGTCTATCTACTTGGCAGCCTCCTATGCCCACGTCAACTGGGTCAAGAGCTCTTGCCTGATGGCTGGGGAAGGGTGGCAGGTGAACTCCCTCCCACCCACACTTCAGGCCATCCAGTGGAGTGTGGGTTCACTACTTTATCTGGGTATTTACCTTTCCAACACCCATCCTTCCCCGCCAGAGAACTGGCAAGATTTAGAGGGCCGGGTAGCTAAGTGGCTGTATAGGGTCCAGAACTGCTGTGGTGCCTTTCCCTGCAGGGGAGGGCACTGGTGCTCAACCAGCTGGCCCTGTCCATGCTCTGGCACTGGCTCAACACCCTGAGCCTGGCCCTGGGTATCCGGGCCCAGCTCCAGAGGTTAGCTTTGGAGTTCTTTTGGCCAGGACTGCACTGGATCTCTGTGGAGGTTCTGAGTCTTCTCCTGGAGGAGGGAGGACAGGACCTGGTCTGCCTTCACAGTCAGGTCCATATCTTCCACCTCCAGGCCCTACAGATACTCCTTTATGATGCAGGTAGTCCACCATGGAGCATGTTGGAGTACACCTTCCTCTGCTGCTTCTGATGGAGCCATCAGCTCTTATCTTCATCCGAGGGGTCTTCCTTGAGACCCCTCTGAGCTGCCAGTCTCCTACTGGGACCTCCTCTGGACCTGGAAGCTGGTTTCGGTGACTAGGTCTGTGGCAGCCACAGAGTGGGTATACCTCCTTGCAGGGCCCCTGATACACAACCCCCAGCTTGGTGTGCAGGTGGTGGAGTCCTCCTCAGTGCACCAGAGGTTGGTCCATATGAGACCTCCTGGACTATGACCAGGGGGACTGGGTGGATCCCCTGGTGCTTGTTCAGTGCATGGGGCTCTCCACCCCTTATACCGCCATCATGTATTCCAGGAGGTGAGGGAAGTCTTATTGCCCACCTCTCAGGGCTATATTGAACAGGTCCTGCAAGAGGGTGCTCCCTACCTGCCCTTTACCCCAGCCCTCTGGGCCTTTTCAAAGGGCCCTGCCTCATGAATGAACCCCCACCTACTGGCCACCTTTCTGCACACCTGAGCCAGTTGCATAATTTGGCTGCAATTCAGAAATGAACTGGCTGCAAGGGCACATCTGGCTGCAAGGGCACATACTCATGCTCCATACAGTCCATTTCCTCACCCTCATGTCCTGCCCTGATAGAAAGTGTTGGGACCTCCTGCCATCTGTTAGGGTGAGGAAACCTGGTGGGCAAGTCTATATTCCACCTTGGTTCCATGGCCCACTAGGGATATCAGCTGGCGGCTCCTTTGTGGAGCCACAAACAGAGGCGTCTACTTCTCAGGGTTCACCTCTTTCCTTGACACCTGCCCCTTCTGTGACATCAGGGAGACCCCAGTGCACATTCCAGATAGACATGTAAGGTTGCAGCCCCTTTTCCAGCTCCTCCAGGACCTTCCCCTTAGGTTCTGGCTGCACTTTCCCCCTGCACCTCCTGATCTATGCACACCCTGTCCGTGGCCCCGAAAGTTGAGAGACCTCCTCCTCAGTCTCCTCCTGGCACTGGCCCTCTATAAAACTGGGAGGAGGATGCTGGATGGGGAGGTAGATGCTGGATGGGAAGATAATGTGGAACCTATTTCCACTCCTCTCTTCAATCATGCATCCAGGCAGAGTGCCTCTGGGCTACATCCGTTGGCTCCCTAGACACTTTTGAGGAGCAGTGTGTGCTGTCCACAGTTTCCTACTTATGGCCTCACTCCTGTCCTTGTTTCCTTCTTAATTGCTCCCCAAAATCATTTGAGCCCAGGGTTTAGTTTCCCCCTCCCCTTAGACCAGGGCAGGTGCCTTCACATGTGAGTGGGCTTGCAACCACCTGCCTCCCATAACTCAATAGGTGCTGCCTAACCCTGTTAGCAGCAAAACTCATTTGGCATCTAAATTTCTGCTTTAAAAGTCCCCATACTGCCTAGGTTTCTGCCCTTGGGCACACACACTGGTGCCTCAGGCCTGGATGCCTGCCTCCATTATGCTTAAGACCCAGCACAATCCTCCAAGCAGGTGAACACAGATGTTCATTCACTCACCTATGGGGCCTGATGCAGGAGGAGCACTCTGATGATACCTAACTACACAAAACAGTTGTGGGTGTGGAGAAGAGCAAGAGGAAGGGGCCTCTCTTACAACCTTTATCCCAGTGGTTAGAGCACTCACCTGGGATGTGGGGAACAATTCCTGCCTCCACTTGATATGAGGAGAGGATTTGAATAGGGATCTCCCAAGAGAGGTGCCCTAACCACGGCACTATGGTGGTCAGAGGTCTCTTTTTGAAGCTGTTCCACTTCGTATGAACTAGGTAATGGTAATTGGGCCAGATGAGTACCCTAACCACTGGGGTAAAGTTTGTAAGGGAGGTTACCTCTCCCCACTTATATTTAGTGTGGAGTTAATGGCAGCAGCAGCATACACCTCTTACAAGAAAAGGCCTAAGCCATGACCCCTGTGGATCATAAGCAGAGATCAGCAACTCCCTGCAACCTTGTAGTTAGGCCTCTAACTTCCTGTAAAGGTGGGGGTGGTGGTGGTTTAGGAAACACCCTTCACATCAGCATTGGCTAAATTAGATGGTTGCATGCCTAATGTGCTCTCTTTTGTAGATCCTTTTCTCAGGAAGGCACTTGTAGTCATCTCGGAACCAGTTTCAAACAGGGTAGGGCAACTGTGCGAGCAATCTCTGTAAATGGGGTTTTTCTAATGACCCATGATGCAGCTGCAGTCAACTTCAGACTATGTTGCAGATCCTTGACAAGTACCCACTGACCTATTTTGACAGCAGGCTATCAGCTCTCCCTTGGCTCATGACAATGCCATCAAATGTCTGGCACCTACTGCTTCCCAAGTATTATAGGAGGAGCTTAGGTGCCTAGTCCAGGCCTTGCGGGCGGAGTCCAATAATTTTCTTTCAAGATGCCTAGAAGTTTAGGCATCGAATTGCTAAGTGATGCAACACCTAACGCCTTTATGTATCCAAGCCCTAGACTCAGTTTGAGCACCATTTGAGTTCATCCATCCCTGTTATTGAAACTGATAGCTGCTTGATTTGATTGCTATCATGTTGCATATTTGTCCAGTCAGAGGGAAGATTTGTTTCCTTGTCAATTCACTTCTACTAAAAACTATCTTTGCACAGCGAATTAGGTAAAGGGAATTTTCTGTCACAACATGGCTCTCAAAAGGAATAAGATGTTTAGGAAAAACAGCCAAGATAGCTAAAATCTTTGAAGAGATGTTGAGAACTAATGTGACTGCTTAGAACAAAGCCAACAGTTGATTAAAAAAAATCAGTTTGATCTCTTTTCATTTAAAAGTATCTTGAAGACAAGAAATGAGTAAAAGTGGTACTTTCATATTCTTTCCTTACTTAACCTCTCTAATTTGGTTTAGAGGACTCTTTATTCAGGCCAAAGCTTTTTCCTTATTGAGAGCATCAAACAAACAAACAAACGACAGAAAAGAGAACATGCACTGTGATTAACAATAACCAGACTTGCTTTACCTCCTTTATGGTGTTGTGCAAGGCATTTCATTAATGTTTAATAGGAATAAGCTATTAATTTCTAAAGAGAAGGGGAAGGACACACTACCTTTACCCAAATGCACAATGCCAACCATTTGCAGGCACTGTAGTGCTAGCATATCTTTGAGGAAAAGATATGCAGTGGTTTTAATATTAACTGATTTAACAGCTCATTGGTGATAAGTAACAAGCCTAACATTTATGCTTTTGACCTCAGTGGACACTGTCATATCACACAAATCAAAATTACATTTTAATTATATCACACCTTCTTTGCACATCAGTATATTCTTAACAGAAGAGTTGATTGATCATCATTTCTAAAAGACAAGATTACTGGTATTTTTCAGCTTTGGAAAACTGCCAGCTTACCACTCATTCATATTCAAGCTTAGCCTGCACTCACTATTTAATTCAGAAAGATTAATTATTTCACTCTTCACATCAATTTTTACCACCGTACCCTTTCAATCACATCCCCTTCCTCTATGATGTGATATGTTGGTCTATTTCCATAGAATTATTTGTAAAATTGTTTTTGACGATTTGACTGAAAAGTCTATATTTGTTTTAGGGGTTGCAGGTCTTCACCTGTCTTCTAGATTACTCTTGAAACAAACACTTAATAAAGCAATTTTCAGATCCCACAAATTAATGTTTAGGATTAGTGTCTCCCTGTGTAACTCTGGTGGTTCCAAAAGGCTAATTTGACATGGCTACTGTAAAACGACATGTGTATTACACTTTCCCTGAGCTTGTGCTGAGTGTCTACAGTTCTTCCTCCCATTTACTTCATCTCACGTATCCCATGACAGAACGTACACCTGTATTCCCACCCTAGACACTACTATAATCATCTTGTACAGAGTATAGAATGATATATCAGCCAAGACCGAAGGCACATAAGGCTTCATTTATGAAGCCACCTTTGACTCCATTTTCCTCTTACACCAATGAAAGTTGGAGTAACTGTGAGCAGAGAGTCATGCCCAGTAGCTGAACCTGGAAATAAATTAGAAGCCAACACAACCTATGGAGCTTAGTTATCATAGGCTGCCTCTGATAATGTTTCATTGAGTAAATGTGTAGTTACATACTTCATTAGCTGAAGTTGCCAGTGTGGTTTGTAGGTATTGTCTCCAGAAAAGTAGTAGTATTATCTTGACATGGCAAGGGCATAAGTAACTGCTACTTAGGTTTTCCTTCAGCTGGGAGGAAAGACTATGAAGAGAGTACAACTTCTGACTAAAGAGGAGAACCCCAAACTTAGGAAAATAAGTGACTAGGAATAAGTGACTAGGAATAAATTAATATGCAAATCAGGGAAAGATATGCAATAATGCTGCTCATTTTTGTTTATTTCAGCTAAATAGAGAAATGATGTTCACAAATATTTACTATATGTATTTGAGAAACTGCTATTGAAGTGAGACAAAAAAAATAGCCAAGCCTGTTCTTTACCACAGATATTGCTTCTCAGCTGAAAATAATTGACTTGATCTTGCAACCTGTCATTCATAAGAGCATTATAAATAGCTGCTAGACTGCAACATTCCAGATTTGAGAAGATTGTTATTGTTTAGAAGTTGCAAGCTGTCAGATTTCTTAATCACATATCCATGATTCTTTTCTTTCACTATCCTAACAAAAACAAAAATATCACAGTACAGGCTTGTTTGAAATCTTTTTCTGAAATAGTCTTTATTTACATAAAAATAACTGTAGTATACTGATTTTGGCATTTGAGAAAAAAAGCAATGTTTTCAGAGAGAAATTGGGTGAGGCAATATCTTTTATTGGGCCAACTTCTGTTGGTGAAAGAGACAAGCTGTCAAGCCACACAGAGCTCTTCCTTAGGTCCAGGAAAGATTCTCCTAGTATAACAGCAAAATGCAAACTGGAACAGAATCCTTATGCTAAACAATCAATCTCCTCGCACTTGCATTTTGCTGTGATGCTGGGAGAACCTTTCCCAGAACTGAAGAGTTCTATGTGGCTTGAAAGCTTGTCTCTCTCACCAACAGAAGTTGGTCCAATAAAAGATATTATCTCACCCACCTTGTGTCTCTAATATCCTGGAACTGACATGGCTATGACTGTACTGCATTCAGAAATCTCGTCAACAGCTTTCAACCTGTTTCTACCTCAAAAAATCCTCAGCAGGCAACACTAAGCACAAAAAGCCAGTTAGATCACATCCTGACTGGCAGTAATTGAGTCAAGCGAAAATTATTATTTAATAGGGATGGCCCAAATCACATAGCATATACAAGCCTTTGCTTCCTGATTGGCTTTTGAAACTTGAACTTTTTCCAGACATCTAATTTCATCACTTTCAAATGGAAGTTCAGAGAACCACATTACATTTCTTATTATATGGATCTACTGCAGGGTCAGCATCATAATATTTCAGTTAATGCTGACTTTCTTATTGTTCAATATTTAACTCTTTGGAGAAGTTTTAATACTCACTTCTACAAAAGTGAATGTCTGTTTATTATTTCAGTTTTACATGGAACTGTACCAAGGTACAGAAAGGTAAAGTGACAAGCTCTGTTATGATTGGGATCTGAAAAATAAAGAGTGCAAATGTGAGCTAAAACTCTGCTGGAGAAAGCAAAGCTAAAGAAATTTGGCTATTTTAAGGGATTTGTTGCTGATCATACAAATATCACTGGGGTTTATACATGTTTGAAGAGAAGAAACAGTGTGCAGCACATTGGAACTAGAAGTAAGCATATGGATAGGATGTCTGCTTGATGGCAATGTTTAATCTTTAGGGAAGGTGGCTCCATAAGGAACACAAAACTTTTGAAGAACATCTGGGGGGAAAAAAGCAAAGGGAAACAGTGTTTAGACTTGTCAGTTTCAAATAAATATTCCAAGTGATCTCCAGACTGTTCCAAACTCAAGAAAAACTGCTAACTAGCACAGTACCTTGTGGCAGTATCATAGCATTTGGGGAAGAATATTCAATGGAAAAGTGCAATGCAAAGCTGAGGTGCTTAGTGTCTGGAAAAGTGACTTTAAACCTTCTCCACTTCATATTTGCACTCTAGGCACAATGAAAACTGAAGTTTGCATTAAACAGGCAGGTTGAAATGGGGAGTGTGAGAAGCTATCCATGTACTGCTATCAGTGACAACTTGGAGTCAGGTTAAGATTGAGAGGCCAGGGAAAATTAAAAGATCAAAATTATAGCATCTCTGTTGATTTTGTGCACTTAATACACAAGTTTCATATTCTAACATCTAACCCGTAACTATCATTTGAACAACTCCATTATAGGACTATGCAAACCAAAGTAAGTATTTCATACATGATTCAACATTGCTAGATTGTTTTGAGGTTACCTTAGTCCATTAAAAAAAAACAACAGCCTGCAGCATAGAAAACTGAAGGGATTAAAATTTATTGTTAATGATTTGTCATTTCACATTCTGTTTTCAGATGGACAGTACAAAACTGGTTCAGATCATGTTTGATTTTGGGGAACAGGGACAACAAGTTGTGAATTTATGCAGAAGAGTGAATTTAAAAATTGAAATCACCTCTGTAAAATAATCTGAATTGAATGCCGAGATACTGTTAAGATTATGGGTGCTCTTGGAAATAACATGCTTGGAGCTTTCCAAACAGAGAAGAACACAGCTCCATCCTCAAGGAGCTGACAATCTAATGGCAGACAAAGACAGTCAATTTTAGCCTTTTTTTCTTAAAAAGCCTCTCATGATTGTAACAAAAGTGAAGCTCCAGTGGAGCACAAGGTACCAACACTAGCAATCTGTTCCCATAGTTTCTTCCACCACTGGAGTATACTGGTTGTAGCAATGATAATAAATTTTAAAGAGGCCAGCGTGAACAGGTCAAACAAAATGGAACGTGTGTGTTGAGGAAACCTGTACAAATAAAGCAGAGTGGTCAAGGTGATGATTGGCCAGTGGTTTACACCACCTTGCAGAGATGAAAAGTGTAAAGCAGTGAGGATGCAGGCTCATACTGTTTGTTGAAAACATCTATTTCAAGGATAAAAAGAGTAAACCGCAGAAGGGAAGCATTCTTATTGTGACTGCTGGAATTGCTTGTTAAAAACCATTAGCAAGGACAAGAGGGAGTGAGCATTTAATTGCTGTTTTTGAAATGCAGTCTCACAGTTGGAATACATTTTTCCCCAGAATGCTTTAGAAGGAAGAGAATTCAGAAGTACTGCATTAATGCAATCATTACTCTTCCATATGAGAGAGAAGGAAAGCAGCCTCGAGGAATTACAAATCTATCTGCTTTCTATAAAAAGTTTTAACAGACACCAGGATTTTCTATTATAAACCATCTACAGTACTTCTGATAAATGAATCACTGGAGAAGATACAGAAATATCACCTTTTACTGACTATGGCATTCAGAGACCAAGATCATTTTTAATCCATTTGATAAAGAGACTCTCCCCCATTCAGTGCAGCCACTAAAGTATAACAAGTGGAATATCACATAGAGCAGAATTTTTAACTTCAGTAGAGCTGCAGCTGAGGTGTATGACAAAACAACGCTAATAAAAATCATATTTAAGATGGAGGGAGAATAAGGCAAGGAAATAGCATTTCTCTGAAGGATTTATAAATTTCAGGTCTCCCATAAAGTATGTTATATATTGACCCAGCCTCAAAAAGCAGCTAATTATGTAAATTTTGCAAATATTTCTTCTTCCTAGATCTTGTACTTAGGCTGAAGTATGTAGCCAAGTCTGTTATATTAATTTAGATGAAATAAATAGGCCAAAAACTGTTAACATAGATCAGCCACTGTCCAACATTAAAACAGCGTTCAACAAGGTCTGGAGTTCACTATACAAAGACTTCAGCCTGCTTAGTACTATAGCTGACACAACATTAAAAGTTATTTTAACTTTTATTAAAAGATACAGAAAAAGGAAAAAAACAGTTAAAGTATTGGAAGTATTAAGTACAGTTTTCATTTTAACAGCATATTTTGTTCCTGTTAGCTGGAGAGACTTGTAGAAGAGAAAGCTCCCTTGTTTGACAGTCTCTTAAGTGATGTTAAAGATGGTAGTAACTGTTCTTCTGGGGAAGAGAGAAGTAGTTAGTTGAGATGGACTTGAGCCATTGTTGTTAAAGTCTGATCCTGTTTAATCTCAGGTGGTGTTTGGGATTCAGCAAGAACTGTTAAGGATGGTGATCCAGAACCCTCTCTCTGGCCCAGTCTAAATACGGCAATCCCTCATGATTAGGGCAAGGAAGGTCTAGGAGACTGTGGGGGTGGCAGCCATGATGGTGAAGCTTGCTCCAGTAGCCTATTTTTAAGGGTGTGTGTGTGTGTGTCTTTAAGGACCCCAGGCGGCAGTGATGGGGGGGGTAGTCCATTCCCTCATTTTTTCCACCAATTAGGCTTAATATTTCACACCAATTGTGGTTCATTAGTTTCTAGACCCACATTTTCTTGTTTATCAAGCATGATGTTAACATGGTCTTTGAAGTCATATTAGTAGGCCTTTTAGTTTGGATTAATTTAGTCTGTCACCTTTTCATATTGTGGCAGAGCATTGGCTTTGCCAAAAAGGGAGGGGGGGAGAGAAGAGGTATCCTGCGCTTCTAGGTGGTTAGGGTTTGCCTCAGAGGTTTTCTGTGACCCTCAGTGTAGCCTCTCTTCAGGGGCGGCTCTAGGATTTGCGCCGCCCCAAGCAGGGCGGCACACCGGGGGGAGCGCTCTGGCGGTCGCCAGTCCCGTGGCTCCCGTGGACCTCCCGCAGACGTGCCTGCGGAGGGTCCGCTGGTCCCACGGCTGCGCCTGCGGATACTCCACCGGAGCCGCGGGACCAGCGGACCCTCCACAGGCATACCTGCAGGAGGTCTGCCGGAGCCACCTGCCGCCCTCCCGCGGGATGCCGCCCCAAGCGCACGCTTGGCACGCTGGGGTCTGGTGCCGGCCCTGCCTCTCTCCCCTCCTTACTGAGCCACCTTCATCATGGGCCAGTCAATGAGTTCAGTGTAAGGACACTCTTTAGTCCCTGTCTTCCTTCTCAGGGCATATTTGAATACGAATGTGGGAGTTTGGGGGGAACCCAGGCCCACTCTTCTATGGGTTCCAGGCCAAGAACCTTAATTGGCAGCAGCAACAGGTAGTTTTCCTATACTTCCCATGCTATAGCCCTTCTCTGAGCTACTTCCCCAAATGGCCCCTCCTAACAGCCTCCTTGGTACTGGACCACACTTGTTCTCCTGGCTCTTTTACTGCACACCTTCCTACTCCCTGCTCCTACCAGCCAGCCTCTCTCAAGGGGCTTCCTTTTAAACTAGTCCCAGCCAGTTCTGAATGGGCTTCAGGTGATCTGATTAGTCTGTTTCCCTTGATTGCTTCTAATCAGTTCTTAATTGTCTCCAGGTGTCTTAAGGCATCTGCCTGACTTAATTGCTTCTAGCACCTTCCTGACTGTTCTGGTCCCTGCCCTGGTTACTCAGGAAACAAAACTATTCATCCAGTGACCAGTGTTTTCTCTGTCTCAGGGCTGGCTCCAGACCCCAGCTGTCACAATACCTTTTCCATCAACATTGTAAGTTATTGTTTATATCTTTGGAGCATGAGCTTGGGGCAGTGTCCCAGCGGGAGGGCGGCAGGCAGCTCCGGCAGACCTCCCGCAGGCGTGCCTGTGGAGGGGCCGCTGATCCCGCGGCTCCGGTGGAGCATCCGCAGGTATGCCTGCGGGAGGTCCACTGGAGCCGCGGGACCAGCGGACCCTCCGCAGGCACGTCTGCAGGAGGTCCACTGGAGCCGCGGGACCGGCGACCGCCAGAGCACCCCCCGCGGTGTGCCGCCATGCTTGGGGTGGTGAAATTGCTAGAGCCGCCCCTGGGTCTAGGCACTATGTTTTCATATGGAATTTCTTTGTAGAAGAAAAAGGAGGATAATTGAATGCAGCTTATGTTCTAGAGATCTTAGAAAGAGAGTATTCACAAGGACTTCAAACACTTCAAACCTAAATTGTCCATTCATTCATTGTGTCACCACTGCTTCACTGGTCCCCCTTGGGTCCATACATCATGGTGACCAAGTGTCATGTCAATTCAAATTATTTTATATATATTAGGGATTTTTTTTTTTTCTGGGGTTTTTGATAGAAAAACCAACCATATGGCCAGTGATGAAATTAGCCATAAAAAGAGAAATCAGATTATCTTCAAGATAAATTTTATATATATTTAAAAAAAAGGGCAAGAAACACTCAAGAACACAAAAGCCAGACCAGAAGAAATCAGAAAATATGGACACATTAAAGAAGTACACCAACCAACAAACTCAACCACTACTTACCAAGCATCATGATGGATTCTACATCACTAATAAAAAAAAAATTTTTTTTTTTTTTTTTTTTTTTTTTTTTTAAAAAATTATTTTGGGGTCCTCCTGTGTAAAACACTGGCCATAGGTCAAACTAGAGGAGGATTGGTCCCTTCCTTTGGGGGAATCTAAGGAACCTGAAAAAAAAAACCTGAACAAGAAAAAATCAATCATTTCATCAATGGCATCACACACATATTATACTCACATTAAAGAGGATTAACAAGAAAGATTAAAAAAATTGAGAAGAAAGAAAACTGAAATACCCAAAGTCTGGAAAACATCCCCCCACACCACCACCCTCACAACTGGCAGAAGTTTGGTATCTGATCCATACTAGTTCATCAGTAAATTTATGTATTAGTCAAATAATGGCTCACTGCCTAAGTTTCAATGCCATAAAGTTTTTGTAAAAAAAACAAAAAAAACAAACTAAAACAACCAAGTATTCCTGTAGCCTATCGAGTTGTAGGACGTCTGGGTTACTGTCACAATACCTGTTCCATCAACATAGTAATGATATTAGTAGCAGTAATTCTGAATATTTACTATTCAGTTATTCTAGATAGCTGATAGTTTTATGTATCACTGTAAGATACCTTTGTAAACAGATTCTTCAGAAAACAATTTTCTATTTTCCCTTATAATTTACAATGAGATTAAATCTAAATGCATCTTTAGAGGGCTTGCTTTTGTCAAGATAGTATAATTATATCTTGGAGAGAGGGGAGGAGAGGGATATTGTATTATTATGGAGATTTAACAAAATGTTGGTTACTTAATAACTGAATAATGAAAAAGTCCTCTCATGCTCTCACTAAAAAGAAACAAACAACAAAACATGAAAACAGAAAGGTCTTGAGTATATAAAAAAAAAAAAAGTATCAAGAGACTGCTAGATGGAATTTGAGAGAGTCAGATGAAAAGATAGCATCCTGCCTTTAAAAAAAACACACACACACTACCAGTCTAGTCTCTCTGCCAGCAAATTTCACATTAAATAAATCTGTTGTGTGGAGCAAGAACTGGGGGGTAGTGCTGTGTGGTAGATGGCTGTGTTGTCTCAAAAAAAAGTATTTAAATCTGTCAGAAGAGTCTGAGTCTGTGTGAGTCAGCCACACACCACAGGAGGTACCCTTGAGCCTACTACCACCTACTTCATGCTATGCAGCTAGCTAGCTGTATGGAAATGTGCTCTGCAGACCAGGCACCTGGGGCTCCCTGGGGCTGGGGTGAACAAGAACAAGTCAGTGCTTCTGTCTGGTGTGTCTTGTTGTCTGGCCTTGGTCAGCTGTTTTTTTGCTCCTTCCACATTACTCCATTTCAGTACAGCAAAGCATGAGCAAAGCAAAGCATCCAAAACATTCACACATATAAAGCAACATATATCACAAGGTAGCCGTGAGTAGCTGTCTGTAAGTGCAGCAAAGAATCCTGTGGCACCTTATAGACTAACAGACGTTTTGGAGCATGAGCTTTTGTGGGTGAAGTGGATATTCACCCATGAAAGCCATGCTGCAAAAAATCTGTGTTAGTCTATAGTGGCCACAGGATTCTTTGCTGCTTATAATAAAGTTTCAGTCTATTTCTTTGAAAATCAATATAGATGAACACTCAAAGCCAATATTTTTAAAACATAAAATGCATCACAAATCCAGAACTAGATTTGCTAATAAAGCTGAGTGGTTTGAAAAAAAAAATAGAATAAAACAAACAGTTCCCATCTAGGCTTGGAAGCTTATGTAAAATCTGCAACACCCAACAGTATTTCCATTTCTGGGAAACGTGCAGCACAGCTACTCTGAACATATTGCAGACGTTCTTGGTGTAGTGTTTCCATAGGTGCAGACAGTTATTTGTAAAGCAGTTAATGTTAGCAGGATTAAAAAAGGGAGGATTATAATCAGAACTATAATCAGAGTGTCATTATGGGTTCACTTTGACATTCTAAAAGCTACTGTGTACTGAGTCCTAAAATTCCTGTCAAATGTATATTTATTTTCTCTTTTGTAGAAAAATAGAATAAATTGGAAATCAAACTGTAGAAAATAATCCCCAAAGAGTAGAGAGAGAAAACGCACACCTGAATGGTGGTGTTTTGCAGACTACAGTGGGCTATATTTGGCTCAGGTTTTTCCACCAAAGAAACTAAGAGCAACTCTATAGACAATGAGGGATTTTCTCTGTATTTACACTGGTGTAAGAGAAGAGCAGAAATTAGTCTATCATCGGATATGTTTGTGACTGAGTGAATTCATGCTCTTAGCTCACAGATGCCTAATAAGCTATGAAAGCCATAATGGGTGACATCAAGATAACTTTCACAAAGCTTACACTAACAATACAAAAAAGAGGAGTGACACAGGAGCGCTCACCACTACAGACCCCTCTTCCTGGCCACTCTGGGACTTAACCCTCCTTCAAGGGAGTTAACCCTCCTCTGGCAGTCTCTTCATCTATCATCTTCTCTCAGCCTGCAGCCCCTTTAGCTCTAGCTTCCTCTGTAGGACTTAGCCCTCCAGCCTGGTCACTATGGTTCTCCCCTTCCAGGGCAAACTGTCTCAGGCAGTCTGCTCTCGACTGCCTGGCCCGTGCCACTTCCCCAGTGGCTGGTTGGGGGAAAATCAGACCCACCCTCTACTCCAGGTTCCAGCTTGGGGACCCTCTAATCCGGGTCTGCACAATCCCATAACTGGCTGCTTTTCCCCTGAACCTTTTCTGGCTCCCCCTCTCTGGGTTTGCCAGCCTAATCTCCCTCCTCACAAGGAGGGACTGTAGACTACACACTAGAGTCCCAAACATGCCCACCTTTGCCCAAGAAGCGACTGCAGACTATTTCCCTGAACCCCTTTCTGTGCTCACATCCTGGGCTTTATACAGTCCCTTTGTGTTCCCACCCAGCTGAGCCTTGCTTAATTAATCCCTGCTCCTGGTGCAGCCCAGGAAGTTAATTGGCCCACCTACCCACCTTAACTCCTTCATGCTTTGTTTGGGGTGGACACGCCATCACAGGAAGATAAGCATAAACACCAGAGAATGTTTTCCTTTACTGGACATGTTTTAGAGGGAAAAGAAGTTTCCTTCCACCACAAGGGAAATTGCTGTGTGTCTAAAATGACAGTAAGTTGTCTACCATCGAATGGTGATTTTCATCAAGTCATAGGGAAGTGACAGCAGGGAGAAAAACAGAAAAACACTGCTGAGTAAGTAGCTTTTGGAAAAATAGGACATTTTATGGATTCATAGATTTTTAGGGACAGATCTCCTCCATAATCTCCACAGATCTCCACAGGCCATCCTTGAATTAATTCCTGCTTCAAGTCCAATAGCTGTGGTTGAATTAGCCAGAGCAGATCTTTTGGAAAAGCATTCAAGTTTGGAGAATCTTCCACGTACTAACATAAAGGCCTGCCTGAGTTGTGAGCTAGGGCTCCCTACCTCACTGGCAGCTATACAGGCATAGCTGCTGCACCCCCTGGCTTGAAGTAGTGACAACAACCCAAGTACATCATTTCTGCCTTCAGCACCCCCACCATTAAGACTGTTCCAGCACCACTGTACACAGTAGTTACACAGCAGCCCAGACTTACCTCTGACCACAGGGGATGGAGTCAGCCTGCCTCTCAGGCACCAAGAGCTGTAGCTGGGAGGCTCCAAGAATATAGGTGAGGGAACGGAGGAAAAAGGTGCTGCCTTCCAGCCAGGAACCCTTACATGGGTTCTGCCCCCAACAATCACATTTCCTGGCTGACTAGAGTGGACTATAAGTGTCAGCTAAGGAGAAGAACTGATGCCTTTTGGAACACCATGTGGAGAAGTAGAATTTTTTTTTTTAAATAAAATGTATCCCTCGGTGTACATGTGTGATATTACCCTGCCTGAGCGCAGCCTTAGATCAAAATGCATAATTAAAAGAAACCAGAACAAACAAACAATGAAATAATGGAAGCTAGGAGCCTAAATACTTTTGTGGATCTGGGTCAAAGCCCATCTGCTGTTCCCTTCTTCAGTCGCCCTAAGTGTTCTCTGGATTGTTCAGGCTGGCATGAAGCCAAAATACACATCTCTTATGGGCTTACAGGGAAACAGTAGCCAGGGCTTGACTCTTCAGAAACATTAGTGAGTTTCACAGTTAAATACTAGGCCATGTTCTGTTCCCACTTACTGTAGAAGTGAAAAAAAATACAGTCGTTTAGGGTTAGATTCTGAAATGCTTACTTCCATAAGTGAGTACAATACTCCAGAAAAAGATGCATTGAAATCAATAGTGCTGCATGCAGATTAAGGTGCTTTTCAACAAGACTGTTTCCCTCTTTTCAGTGCAAGATCTAATCTTTACATTTTAAGCTTTTCTGCCTGCATCCAAAAGGGCAAGAGAGATATGTCTTAAGGCCTGCCCCCTCATGGAGTTCAGTGCATATGTCCAGGCTGCAGGGAGGCACATATTTCTGATTTGTATCTACAGCTGGGAATCACTCTCCTGGAACCAGTCAGGCAGCTAAGTCTTTATTTGTGAGAATGAGCTAGGCTCCTGGCTCATTCCACAGTGTCATGGTTGCAGTGCTAGCATTATAAAGTAGAATTACTAAAGCCAGAGAGCACATAAAAAAAAAAAACAGGGGCATAACACAGACAGTGGTTACCATTAAAGTCTGGGAGACAGGCCAGTCCTTGCTTACAGACAGCCCCCAACCTGAAGCAAAGACTCACCAGCAACCACACAACAACGTATCCTTGCAACAAAGCCCATTGCCAACTCTGTCCACATATCTATTCAGAGGACACCATCATAGGACCTAATCACATCAGCCACACTATCAAAGGCTCATTCACCTGCACATCTACCAATGTGAAATATGCCATCATGTGCCAGCAATGCCCCTCTGCCATGTACATTGGCCAAACTGGACAGTCTCTATGCAAAAGAATAAATGAACACAAATCAGACGTCAAGAATTATAACATTCAAAAACCAGTCAGAGAACACTTCAACCTCTCTAGTCACTTGATTACAGATCTCAAAGTCGCAATACTCCAAAAAAAACCCCCAAAACCAAAAACAACTTCAAAAACAGACTGCAGTGAGAAACTGCAGAATTGGAATTAATTTGCAAACTTGACACCACTGGCTTGAATAAAGACTGGGAGTGGATAGGTCATTACATAAAGTAAAAACCGTTTCCCCATGCTAATTTCCCCCCCTACTGTTGCTGAAAATGGGCCATCCTGATTATCACTACAAAGATTTTTTCCCTCCTGCTGATAATAGCCCAACGTAACTGATTACCCTCATTATAGTTAGTATGGCAACACCCATTTTTTCCATGTCCTCTTTGCATATGTATCTTCCTACTCTATTTTCCACTGCATGCATCCGATGAAGTGGGTATTAGCCCATAAAAGCTTATGCTCACATAAATTTGTTAGTCTCTAAGGTGCCACAAGTACTACTTGTTCTTTTTGCTGATACAGACTAACACAGCTACCATTCTGAATATTAAAGTCTGGGTCATTCCTGCTCAGTGGCTGTATTAAGTGTTCTTTAATACAGATGATACATTTAACCTGTTTACTGTACTATCATGTAAAAATAATGACAATTCTTGACAATCCAGTTAACACCACAGGAAAGCAGAGCAAAATTCAAATCATGCATTTACTTCAATTAAATTTTCCTGGTAGTCTATATAGCAGAGTGATGGAATGACCCACACCTCATATAACTTGACTTGGTTTGCATGTAAGCATGCTACAAATCTATACAGTAGAGGATCAGATCTTTCCAAGCAGACCCTTAAATGAAGGGAGAAGTTTGTGCATGTTGCAGGTGGCCAGTAGCTCCAGAACACTGTACACCCTCCCTTTCTGGGAGCCCATACTCTGTGAAATGTTGTTGCTATGGGAGGGAGCAATCAGGACCAATGCTATTTTAAGTGTTGTATTTAACTACAGCAGGTGATTAGAGTCAAGCCTGACCTCACTTGCACTGGTGCAAATCCCTTGGGTTTCAGTGGAAATTGTAATGCAGCAGTCCTTTTCCCCAGCTTAACAAGCATTCACTGCTATTGTCAGTCTTCTTTAAGTAGGTTTACTTGTCCAAACATGAGCACATAAACAAAATACAGTTCCTCAGCTCACCATTTGTCCTAAGGTTTCACAACCTCCCCTCTCAGTGGTCCCAGGTAATCCTGCTTCTTACAGCTTCCCAGTCCTAGCCAGCTCTACTCCCCTTCTAGAACACCAGCCTCACTGAACAGCTGGCCCCTTGTTCTAGGGACCCATTGTTAGCTATGTGATTCCACAGCCAGTCCCAATTATGCCTCTTCTTCCTTTCCTTTGGCAAGCCATCATAGCCCCAGGTGTTGCCCTGCCCCTTTTAATGGGCTTACCTGGGCCCATCTGTTCTGACACAGAGGTGCTGGGCCTGGTCTGCTCACAGGAACTAGCTACCTTGTGACAGACCCATATAACTGAGAGCAGAATTGACCCCAATGTGAATAATACACATACTGTAAATAACTTCATAGGGTCTCAGTCTCTAGCTTTCTATATCAGGGGTTCTCAAACTCAGGGTTGGGACCCCTCAGGGGATCACAAGGTTATTACATGGGGGGTTGTGAGTTGTTAGCCTCCACTCCAAACCCCACTTTTCATCCATCACTTATAATGGTGTTAAATATATTTTAAAGTGTTTTTAATTTATGGGAGGGGGGGTCACACTCAGAGGTTTGCTGTGTGAAAGGGGTCACCAGTACAAAAGTTTGAGAACCACTGCATACTGCCAGAGCACCTTCCTCTTCCATGCCTGACACTCTTAAGATGGTTCATGATAGCTTTTCAAAAACAGCAGTAGGGAACTGGCTCTCTGAGCAAACATTCATCTCTGCTCATTGGACTTAATCTCCCTTCTGAGACAATGAAGCAGAAATAAATGAACATAAGAATAAGAACATAAGAACGGCGGTACCGGGTCAGACCAAGGGTCCATCTAGCCCATTATCTGTCTACCGACAGTGGCCAATGCCAGGTGCCCCAGAGGGAGTGAACCTAATAGGCAATGATCAAGTGATCTCTCTCCTGCCATCCATCTCCATCCTCTGACGAACAGAGGCTAGGGACACCATTTTTACCCATCCTGGCTAATAGCCATTTATGGACTTAGCCACCATGAATTTATCCAGTTCCCTTTTAAACATTGTTATAGTCCTAGCCTTCACAACCTCCTCAGGTAAGGAGTTCCACAAGTTGACTGTGCGCTGCGTGAAGAAGAACTTCCTTTTATTTGTTTTAAACCTGCTGCCTATTAATTTCATTTGGTGACCCCTAGTTCTTGTATTATGGGAATAAGTAAATAACTTTTCCTTATCCACTTTCTCAACATCACTCATGATTTTATATACCTCTAGCATATCCCCCCTTAGTCTTCTCTTTTCCAAGCTGAAGAGTCCTAGCCTCTTTAATCTTTCCTCATATGGGACCCTCTCCAAACCTCTAATCATTTTAGTTGTCCTTTTCTGAACCTTTTCTAGTGCTAGAATATCTTTTTTGAGGTGAGGAGACCACATCTGTACACAGTATTCGAGATGTGGGCATACCATGGATTTATATAAGGGCAATAATATATTCTCAGTCTTATTCTCTATCCCCTTTTTAATGATTCCTAACATCCTGTTTGCTTTTTTGACCGCCTCTGCACACTGCGTGGACATCTTCAGAGAACTATCCACGATGACTCCAAGATCTTTTTCCTGACTCGTTGTAGCTAAATTAGCCCCCATCTTATTGTATGTATAGTTGGGGTTATTTTTTCCAATGTGCATAACTTTACATTTATCCACATTAAATTTCATTTGCCATTTTGTTGCCCAATCACTTAGTTTTGTGAGATCTTTTTGAAGTTCTTCACAATCTGTTTTGGTCTTAACTATCTTGAGTAGTTTAGTATCATCTGCAAACTTTGCCACCTCACTGTTTACCCCTTTCTCCAGATCATTTATGAATAAATTGAATAGGATTGGTCCTAAGACTGACCCTTGAGGAACACCACTAGTTACCCCTCTCCATTCTGAGAATTTACCATTAATTCCTACCCTTTGTTCCCTGTCTTTTAAGCAGTTCTCAATCCATGAAAGGGCCTTCCCTTTTATCCCATGACAGCTTAATTTACGTAAGAGCCTTTGGTGAGGGACCTTGTCAAAGGCTTTCTGGAAATCTAAGTACACTATGTCCACTGGATCCCCCTTGTCCACATGTTTGTTGACCCCTTCAAAGAACTCTAATAGATTAGTAAGACATGATTTCCCTTTACAGAAACCATGTTGACTATTGCTCAACAGTTTATGTTTTTCTATGTGTCTGACAATTTTATTCTTAACTATTGTTTCAACTAATTTACCTGGTAACGACGTTAGACTTACTGGTCTGTAATTGCCAGGATCACCTCTAGAGCCCTTTTTAAATATTGGCGTTACATTAGCTAACTTCCAGTCATTGGGTACCGAAGCCGATTTAAAGGACAGGTTACAAACCTTAGTTAATAGTTCCACAACTTCACATTTGAGTTCTTTCAGAACTCTTGGGTGAATGCCATCTGGTCCCGGTGACTTGTTAATGTTGAGTTTATCAATTAATTCCAAAACCTCTTCTAGTGACACTTCAATCTGTGACAGTTCCTCAGAATTGTCACCTACAAAAGCCAGCTCAGGTTTGGGAATCTCCCTAACATCCTCAGCTGTGAAGACTGTAGCAAAGAATCCATTTAGTTTCTCCGCAGTGACTTTATCGTCTTTAAGCGCTCCTTTTGTATTTTGATTGTCAAGGGGCCCCACTGGTTATTTAGCAGGCTTCCTGCTTCTGATGTACTTAAAAAACATTTTGTTATTACCTTTGGAGTTTTTGGCTAGCCGTTCTTCAAACTCCTCTTTGGCTTTTCTTATTACACTCTTGCTTAAGTTGGCAGTGTTTGTGCTCCTTTCTATTTGCCTCACTAGGATTTGACTTCCACTTTTTAAAGGAAGTCTTTTTATCTCTCACTGCTTCTTTTACATGGTTGTTAAGCCACGGTGGCTCTTTTTTAGTTCTTTTACTGTGTTTCTTAATTTGGGGTATACATTGAAGTTGGGCCTCTATTATGGTGTCTTTAAAAAGGGCCCATGCAGCTTGCAGGGATTTCACTTTAGTCACTGTACCTTTTAACTTTTGTTTAACTAACCCCCTCATTTTTGTATAGTTCCCCCTTTTGAAATTAAATGCTACAGTATTGGGCTGTTGAGGTGTTCTTCCCACCACAGGGATGTTGAATGCTATTGTATTATGGTCACTATTTCCAAGCGGTCCTGCTATATTTACCTCTTGGACCAGCTCCTGCGCACCACTCAGGAATAAATCTAGAGTTGCCTCTCCCCTTGTGGGTTCCCGTACCAGCTGCTCCATGAAGCAGTCATTTACAGTGTCGAGAAATTTTATCTCTGCATTTCGTCCTGAAGTGAAATGTTCCCAGTCAATATGGGGATAATTGAAATCCTCCACTATTATTGGGTTCTTAATTTTGATAGCCTCTCTAATTTCCCTTAGCATTTCATCATCACTATTACTGTCCTGGTCAGGTGGTCGATAATAGATCCCTAATGTTATATTTTTATTAGAGCATGAAATTTCTATCCATAGAGATTCTATGGAACATGTGGATTCGCTTAAGATTTTTACTTCATTTGAATCTACATTTTCTTTCACATATAGTGCCACTTCTCCCCCTGCACGACCTGTTCTGTCCTTCCAATATATTTTGTACCCCGGAATGATTGTGTCCCATTGATTGCTCTCAGTCCACCAGGTTTCTGTGATGCCTATTATATCAATATCCTCCTTTATCACAAGGCACTCTAGTTCACCCATCTTATTATTTAGACTTCTAGCATTTGTGTACAAGCACTTTAAAAACTTGTCCCTGTTTATTTGTCTGCCCTTTTCTGATGTGCCAAAACACAACAAATGGTTGTGCTTCTCAGGAAGTTATGTAAGCTTGCTTTCTCCCACAATTCCCTTAGGCTTTCCAGATTTCTGAAAAGTCACTGCTTCAGGGAGATGTGCTGGGAATTGTGGTATGGTACGCAAGAGGCATTGCAACTGCACTGCTTTAGCGGAATGTTTGTGTGGAGTTAGGGCAGAATTGCACACAAAACAGGACGACTAGTTTGAATGCACTGTACTTTTATTTGCATTGCTGCAATCATCCCAACTCAATGAGCAATGCATCTATTCTCTACTATAGACACTCCTAGAAAAGACTGTAGACAAATACTAACCTGGTGTTAAAGTATGATTAAATGTAAAAAAAGGAAAGTGTTTAGGGCATATGCCATTTGGCCCACAGGTGCATGCAAAAGGTTAAACTAAAGAGATGATGTAAAAGGACATGCTGGAAACAAAATACTTTTGACAATTTATTCCTTTCCTGTTCCCATTCCTTCTCTTTATTCCTCGACAGAGGTGACAAAGTGATTAATCATTGCTGGCACTGTCCAGGCTATCCTATTAAGCAACCCTTTTCTTAGAGAGCAGTGAGAAGACAGAAATAAGAAGGGAGAGCTGGATAATAATAATGACAAAAGAATTAAAATTAATATCATATTAGTATATTACTGATATTAGTTATATGAGTTCTAGACTGATTATATCCTTTATAGTAAATAAAATTATATTTGGAGGTTATGTAGAAACAGGACAAGTAACTTTCACAAGTACATTGCAAATAAGAAAACCATGAGGATTTGTGGTATTATCTTAAAAGTATACATGGCATCACACATTAAGGAGCTCTGCACAAGGCAAATCATCACAGAAATCATCTGAAAACACTTCAGACCAAACAAACCTGAAAGTTTTCACATATATACAAGATAAGATTTACATATTTAAGATATCTGTACTCCCATTTAATACTCTACCAATGCTTTCATATCCTGGCAGATATCATATTTGAGTGTAAAAATTACATGACTCACTGAACAATATTGATATATGTGTTCTCACACTGAAGTACTAGAAATTTATGTATGTAATTCCATTACTGTTAATGGAAGTTACCTCTGTACATCTTCTGCTTCAATAGGAAAATAGGCACAAGAACATTTTTATTCGAGTACTTCTTAGTTCTGACAAGATGAAAAATATCCTAGGCCCTCATAACAACATAAGAATGGCCCTACTGGATCAGACCAATGACAATGAAGTATCCTGTCTTCCAACAGTGGCCAATGTCAGGTGCTTCTGAGGGAATGAACAAAACAGGGCAATTATTGAGTCATCCACCCCCAGCTTCTGGCAGTTAGAGGCTTAGGACACCCGGAGCATGGGGTTGCATACCAGGTCATCTAACAGCCTTTGATGGACCATAAACTTACCTAATTCTTTTTTGAACCCAGTTATATTTTTGGCCTTCACAGCACCCCATGGTAATGAGTTCCACAGGCTGATGGTATTGTGTGAAGTAGTACTTCCTTTTGTTTATTTTAAACTGTCTGCCTATTAATTTCATTAGGTGACCCCTGATTCTTGTGTTAGGAGTAAATAACACTTCCTTATTCACTTTCTCCACACCAGTATGATTTTATAGACTACTATCATATTCCCCTTTAGTCGTCTCTTTTCCAAGCTGACCCAGTTTCAGTATTTTTAATCTCTCATATGGAAGCTGTTCCACACCAATAATCATTTTTGTTGCCCTTCTCTGTAACCTTTCCAATTCTAATACATCTTAATTGAGATGGGGCAAACAAAACTGCATACAGTATTCAAGATGAGGACATAACATGGATTTAGATAGTGGCATTATGATATTTTCTATCATATTATTATTTATCCCTCTCCTCCAAAACATGTAAACTCCATTGTGAGACTGGTAAGAAAAGGAGCCAGTGCAGTGGCTGCATAGGGGAGCCTATATACCTCTTTCACACTAAGAAGTGACCCTCTCCGCTGGCCATGTATTACCAATACAGAGGGAAGCACTGGGGCAGGCAAAAGGTGAAAGAATTTAGAGCAGCCTGAATGACCCAGTTCCAGGATCAGGGGAGGCCCAAAGTGTTTACTGACATTTTTACCACCACCCTCATTCAGATGCAATGAGCTGTGCTCTCACACAGCTGAGAAATGAGCCCAAACTCATTCTTCTTCTTCTTCTGAAATCCATTTGGAAAAAAATACACAACATCCTTGCATTTCAACAGTAACATAGAATTTGGCCAGAAAAAATATTTGAAGAATTGATACTCAGTAAAATAAACTCTGACTGAAAAATATTTTCCAGCATGACTGAGTAACCCTGGCCACATCTACTTTTACTGCGTAACATATTTGCACTTCCACAGCATCTATCAAGCAATGAATATAAAAGGGACACTTTAAAACAAAAGAAGTAGGCATGACGTGAATTGTGTTTTTCTTTAATGGGATTTGCAAATATTTATCAATCTGAAGAGGAGGAATACATTCAGTTTGTAATATTAATGCTAAAACATAATTGATTTATCAGAAGAAACTAATTCCAAATCATCAGGTAATCCTAATGCATGAATGTTATACTTCCTGAAGTTGTTTCACAATAACTCTTCTTCAGGCATATAAAGAAGCATTGAACCAGATCCACAGATGCAGTAAGGGTAAGGATAATTAATCTATACTGATACTACTTCTTTTCCCCTTTCATTTTAGTAATAGCATAGACGTGCACATTTCACATTTTAAGAGCTAGTTACAATGATGTTAATTATGTAATGTTATCCTTACATAAGTACACAAATAAAAGCCTCATTCCGTGCTTTAATTAGCTGGGTTTTTTCCTCTATGAGTATTTCTAAAATCCTCTTGGTTCTCACCTAGCACTTAGTTACTTTCTAAGAGGAGTTTGTGAACTGTGTTTGACTAGTGAATATATGCAAATAAAAAAGCTGATTTATTCTGACTGAATAACATGTCACATTAAATTATGAAAGTGAGATGGTATAGAAGAAAAGTTTATTCAAGGCAACCTGTGTGCTCATAGTTGGAATTTGTAGGGAACTGCTCCGGGGGGGGGCGGGGGAGGCAGGGGAGAATGAGAAAAGAATTTCACTTCAAGGTTTATGCTCAGAAAAAAAGCGGCCTGAAGCTGATGTGGACATAGTTTGAAGGCATTCAGTCTACTGTGATGTAAGCTACCCTGTGAAGTCAGGACACTATACTAAATCTTTGAATTTTTAGTGCCACTTTCCCATAAGGTTAGGACAATTGTCTGTTTGTTTGTCCTATAAATCCTTAAAAAGCTTTTATGTTTAATGGATGATTTTTTTAAAGTTACTGTTTGTATTATTTTAAAGTTATTTTTCAAATATTTGATTATTTTGTGACTTTTTTTTCAAAATAAATGCAGTTAAAGAATAAATGAATAGATTAACCCAATTAATTTTTCTTACTAACATTTTAAACTGTTTTAAAATAAAGATTAATCTGAAAAATAAAATAGGTAACAAACGTATACTTTGTCCCAAAAATTAATTCAGTTTCACAACCTGACTTTATAATCAGTCTTTGTTGGAGGCTGAAAACTAAGATATATTTTACACAGATTGCTTTCATCTTTGTGCATATTATGATAGTGGGGCACTTGGTTTATAATTTGCAAGTACAGTATGTTTCTACTGTATTTTCAGAATTTTTATAATTTCATGATAACAGGTATGTTGAGTGAAACTTGGATGACAAGTTTGAAATTGAGTGATATGCATGTTTTATGCATAGATTGTATTACAGCAAAGATAAATCCTCTGTACCTGAAAATTGGTTTTCTGCCACAATCTGAGGCTTTGGGATAAAGCTTTTCTGTCAGCAGGTGTTATAAGGAATCATTGAATTAGTGGTGGAATACACCTACTAGATCATTCACTTCATTTCCATTTTCTAGAGGTTTATGCAGTCTAGTTTTAAAATTCCCAGTCAGAGGTGTTTTACTTTGGACCCTATTCTATTTAATTTTTTTGATAGTCAACCTAAAGTTTCTTTAATGTAGCTCCCTAAACAATTTCTGTCCAATGTTGGTATTTACACTGTTTTAGTTTGTACACTGTACATTGCAAGATATCTCAATTTTTATTGCCTTCTACTGAAAGAATTATGAGCTCTTATCTACTGATACTTTCTGAAGCAATCTTTCAGTTTCAATCTGTCAGAGTTGCTCAGGATTTGTGTGGGGGATTTATTTCTGAGCTTTTCTGTTGAAGTTAACATTGAAATTAGTATCCTCATGTTCCCTTTTGATATTCTGAGGGCATTGCTTTTCATTTGACAGGGTAACAAATCTGAGCAAACTTTTTCATACATTTGTTTCAAATCTGGAGTGAGGCCTGATGTCATCAGTCTGTCATCTATTCCAGAAGTCTATACATAGCCTATAAATACCTACATGGGGAAAGAAATTTGATAGCAGAGGGATATTCAAATCAAACAAAGATGTAACAAGATTCAATGGCTGGAAATTGGGCCTAGATAAATTCAGACTAGAAATAAGGGGCAGTGTTTTACAGTGAAGGGATTTAACCACTGGAACAATTTACGAAGCTTTGTGGTGGATTCTCCATACTGGAAATGTTTTAATCAAGATGAGATGTTTTTCTAAAAGAGATACTCTAGTTCTAACAGGAATTAATTCAGGGAAGTCCTATGACCTGTATTATGCAGGAGGTCAGATTAGATGAACACAATAGGTCTTTCGGTCTTTATAATCTATGAGGTTCAGGAAGAAATTCAGTTGGTAATAAAGACTTATTGACAGGCCCTGATGCAACACACAACTGCCTATTCTTTTTGGAGATCTAATGGGAAATATTTTAGTTAAATATTTACAAGCACTTGCTTTATTCCTTACCCACCCACCTGCTGCCTCTATGCCTTTAGAAAAATTCATTTTTCTCTCTTCGTGCTCCAGTGGAGATGGCCCCTTCCCTTTCTTTTTTTGTGGAAATTGGGCCACCTTGCTACAGGTGCTTTGGTTTTGGCCTGCAGCTCAGTTTCTCTGTAGACCCCTTTCCTAATGGAGTGTTTTGTTTTGTTTAGTATTTTTCTGCCCTGCCTGATTTTCCCTTTGCCTCTCTCCAGGCTGGAACCTTGCTTGCCCTCAGTCTTTTCAGAATCTTAGCTGCTCTCTGTTGTCTGGCTATACCGAAAGAAGGACAGGAGATACTTGACATGGGTTTAATCAGACCACAACTTTATTATTGGATATCTGGGACTACCTAGCAGATAAAAGTGTACAGTTCAGGTAACCCCATTGTGACACCACACCCCATATTCTTCATAGAGATATTATTATGATATGACTGGTATAACTATAATGTTTTATGCAAGATAGGACATGTAAGATATCATTGAAAAGGTTACGATTTACTGAATATGATTATCCTATTTGTATGCATGTATCATCATTGTATCTGAAGTTAGGAATATTGGTTATACATCTATTACAAAGGTGTTTTCAGATCTTAGACTCATATAATAGCAGGGTTGGAAGGGACCTCAGGAAGTCATCTAGTCCAATCCCCTGCTCAAAGCAGGACCCGTCCTCAAATAAATCATCTCAGCCAGGGCTTTTGTCAAGCCTGACCTTAAAAACCTCGAAGGAAGAAGATTCCACCACCTCCCTAGGTAACCCATTCCAGTGCTTCACCACCCTCTTAGTGAATTTTTTTCCTAATATCCAACCTAAACCTCCCCACTTCAACTTGAGACTATTACTCCTTGTTCTGTCATCTGCCACCACTGAGAACAGTCTAGATCCATCCTCTTGAACCCCCTTTCAGGTAGTTGAAACCAGGTATCAAATTCGCCCACTGACTGGCATGAGAACTAAGCTTGGAAACAAACATTTCCCCCCATATGCAAAGCCTATTTAAGGCAAGGGAGTGACATCATCTTAGTTCTCAACTGACTCCCCACCCAAAAAGACTCCTGGTGACACCTGAGGAACACAGGCTGAACTGGGGGGTAGGGGGAAGTGTGGACCCAGGATGTAGGGATTTTTAGCTTGTGAAAGGAACACCTGGGGTTTTTAAGCTCTCAGCAAGTGCAGCTGGCCCCTTAAGAATCTCTGTAGCCTGCTTGAATCATCCTTTAGAGTGAGAATTTGCTACTAAGTTTGCATGTTTTATTTGCATGTTTTGTTTGTTTGCTAGACAATCTGCTTTGAGCTGTTTGCTGTCTCTTATAATCACTTAAAATCTACCTTTTGTTGTTAATAAACTTATTTTTGCCTTGTATAAAACCAATGTGTGGTAGTCATAACTTGGGGCAGAAAGCTGTTGCAGATCCTTCTCCACATTGAGGGAGGGGGTGAATTTCATGAGCTTACACTGTACAGAACTCTGTGCAGTGCAAAACGGTATAATTTTGGGCCAAAGGTGGGGGGGTGCATGCCTTAGGAACTGGGAGGTGCCTTAGCTAGACCTTCCCATGCAGGGGTTGGTTAAATAACCTGTGTGTATATAACTGCAGCTGGGTCTGTTCTTACCTGTATTTATACTGGAGCCTGGGAGAGGGCCTGGCAGGCTGGTCACAGCAGTAGCATGTACAGGGAGCCCAGGGTGGTGGGTCGGGGGGGCTCAATGGTACACCAGTTCCAGGTGGGTGTGGTGGGTTCTTTCCCCTCCCCCTCCCCGGGTGCCATGTTTATTCCATAATTACCCAGGGGACTTTTACCAGATCCTGCTCTTTTTCCATTCAGATCCCTCCAGTAAATCCATTGCTGGGACCTTACTATCCACTCCCTCCATAGGAGGGTTAAGTTGGGCTATAAGAATAGGGGGTTGGCTCCCTGTCATACCAATCATAGGAGTCCCCAACCACCCCCCGTTCGCTCCTACACCTCTTTTTAAGTCCTTCTTTTGCAAGCCATTTATCTCATCACTATAGATATTTCCTAAGGAGTACCTTCACTGGACATCTGCCACACACTTATATAATAAGTTGCCACATATGGCCTACCACCCTTCATGGCATGCATGAACAGAGCCCATTTGAACCCACAGTGGGGAAAGCCAAAAAATCCCAACTCCACCTAAGCCATATGATGGCAAGGGAAAAATTCCTTCCCAGCCCCCCTCCACAAAGGGGCAGCTAGCATAATGCCCGCAGCAGGTCTAGACCAAACTGGTATTTTACCACCTAACCAGGAGGGAGGATGGTGCTGCTTCAGCCTCCTCTGTGCAAAATGGAGGGTTAAAGCATAAGGCTGCCCCTTTAAAACCCCTCATTCCCAGGGGATGAACCAGTAACCAGACTGACCCTTTTGCAGCAGTTTTCATCTCCCTCCCCCTCACCCAAGCCATAAAGCACAGTTCCCTCCATTAGGCCAGCCAGCCAAATAGCTCCACCCCACTTTGCTTAAAGGTGCAAGGTGTTCATTCTTGGGCTGAAGTAAACAAAAATCTCTCCCCCCCGCCCCACAACACTGCAGAAGAGTTTCCCTTACTTTATTTTGTTTTATTCCATTTCATTTTATTCTCTTCTCTCTAGTGACAAGATCCAGGCAGGTCTGACACTGGTTTATACAGAGCAGGGACCCAGAAAAACAGAAAATAGTGTTTTCTTAGTAATAACCCAAGAATGACAGATAGTCATGACTTCTTTCAGATAGAGAGAGAACTCTCAAAGCATCTTCCAGCACATTATATAGTGAGAGAAACTCAATAACTTTTGAGCAATCAAATCCTCATTGACATACACGTATTCATCTTTGACTCTCTTCTAATCTCTGATAAGATGGTCTGTATTACAAATTAATGTTTTGTTTTATAATTTTACAGAAATATTCAAAATGTATTATAAAAATCCTTGTTAGATTTTTCGTTGTTTTTAAACTCTCCCTACGTATTTGTTAGGTTGTATGGATTAGTTTCTGCTAAAACCTTGGTTTTTGGATATATATATTTTTTTAAATCCCTGTGGTCCTGAATATGCTCTGTAATGTCTATTACCTATTCTTGTAAATTCTCCTCTTACTTTCAGTTTTTGTTAGCAGTAATTATGCACTGAAACAACTTAAATATTTGAATAGGCTCTTTTTTCAAGAAATAATTAGTGTGAAGTTATATTTCTCAGAGTTTTAATTACCTTCTTTCCCATGCATTCTTCCAGGCTGCTTCCTACACAAACATTGTTCCTGAGCTAGTCCACAAAACTGCTTCCATCTCTTTATTTAAATCCCTCCTGAAAGAAACTTTTTTCCCCATAGTGACATCAACAAACTGGGTATGTTATACCAATACACCTACACTATAGTGTCTGAATCATAAAATGAATATCCAGTGCAACCATGTATTTGAATTTACTTTGTAAGCTAATATTTCTATTTGCATTAAAAGTATGAAACTTACAAGTTTTTACAGGTGGCTGTAGAAGTGTGAAAAATAAAGGTGCTACTTGTTCAGTAATGAACAGTTATGCTGGTCTTCTTTTGCAGTGGTGCCTACCCATTCTGGCTTTGGGCTAGCCATTGCCTCAGTTTCTCCTCATTCAGGTTAGATCTCCTGACCCTCTAGCCTAGATTGGTCACTGCAGTAACTTGGCCTTCCAGCTAAGTCATTTAAAAAAAATGTCCACCTCTGCTGGGATATCAAAATCCAAAACAAACATATAATTGTCCAGTCTTCAACTGAGCCAGGCCTTCTTTTCTGCAAGTCTGTCTTCTTTCCTCAGGCCTACCTAGACTCCTTTGACACTCCTCAGAGCAAAGTCTCCTAGGGCTTCTTATCTGGATTCTCCCTTGGTTCTCCATAAATTTCTGTTGGTCACTTTCTCCCTTTGAGGAGGTGAGCTAAATATGTCACAGGTGGGGCTGGATCCATCTCCTCTTAAAGGGCCTGTCAGCCTCCAAAAATTTCCTCTGAACACCAAGTACTGTTTTTTGCTAGTCTAGACACATTAATAATTTTTTTCATGATGGTTAATACTACTCCATTCTCTGCCACACCTATAGTCTCCTGCTCCATTCATTTCTCATTTTTTCTTTACCTTGCCAACTGTTTTTCCATTCCAACTTAATTCCTTTTTAGGAGGTCTCTTTCTCTCTCCATCAGTTTTTTTCACTTCTTATTTCTCCCCAAGCTGTACATTATTACCCCAGGTTCTTTTTCCCGTTTTTTCTCCCTCGCTCCCCCGTGCCTTGGCCCAAGATCTCCTTTCCTGAATTGAGTTTCCTTACTCATATTATTTTGATGATTATAAAAAATATTCTTTCTTCCTGCATCTGAAGAATAGAATGTGAACTAACATGGAGTAGGCAAGGCTGGACTGCAAGTGGAAGTGGAATTTTTAAATCAAGTCATGACAATCTCAACTGATTGGATATAAAACAATATATGATTGAGTCAGGTCCCCAGAGTAACTTTTTTTCACCATCACAACCAGGTGTGAACAGTAATTTCATATCCACATCAATCTGCTACCTAATCATGCTTGAACCAGTGTATTCTAGGAAAATCTGGCAGCTGTCTCATAATAGTTCATCAAGGCAAAGATCACTGAGAGAAAATGCCTAAGAAATGTCACCAGGAAAACATAGTGCAATGCACACTGAGATGCCTAACTGCACAAAGGTAGGGGAGGAAAGATCATCTACTGATGCATTGCATAAGTAGATTGTTCTGTATATATACAGTAAAAGAGCATTATGGCTCAGTAGTTAGCACAAGCGTCTGGACGTCAGGACTGTATTCTACATCTTGACCGGCTAACTATATGCGTATGAGGAAGTCATTTAATGGCTATGTGCTTCAGTTTCCCCTTTTCTGTTATGGAGAAAATTATATGTAACCACTTTACGGTCTTTGGCTGAAGAGTTTTTATAGGTTAAATATAGAATTTAAACTTTTATTATGCAGTTTCCTTTATTTCAGTTCTAGTTTTTGCTCTTGGTTTCCTCTTCACATTTCTTTTATGCTCTCTACATGCCCAGACCAGAATACTACTACTACCACTTCCAAGCACCACTGCTGTCACTCTATGTCTATTGATTTGCCATAACACTAATACTACAACCTTCAGTTAGATGTGTTTGAGAAAGGATGATAGATTCTAATACTGCAGCACCAACCTTTGTGAATATGTGTACGTGTTTTAGAATAACCAAATGAAACTACTGCGAAGACTAATTTCAGTAGTATCTATATAAAAGACAGATTATCCAGTAACACTTTAGCTACTTAGTTATAAAATAAGAAACAAATATGTACTGTATATAATTAAAAAAGAATGCTTTTCAGAATACATAGTCCACTTTTTCTTGGAATAAGAATTATATTAAAAATATTATTTAGCATCCTTCTTAAAAGAGTCTAAAATGAGAAGTACAAAAGACCGCAGTGAATGAAAAAAAGGATATTCAGCGATTTCATGAATAATGAATTCTATAAAATCTACCACTATCCTATATTTTTCAAATTCAACAGAAAGTAATATGATGTACTAGAGTCAATTACATTTGGGAAGATCAAATGTCTGTGTTAATGTTTAAATAATACATAAATATCCAGTATCTTGCTTTGCAAGGTGTAACAGCATTAAAGTACCAGCCTTATATGAAACAGATGATTTAAAAGTAATGAACTGAATATTTCTCTTCTATTTACTCCAGTTTAGTTGAATTCTAGTGGGGTAGCACCACATAACGGAGTGCAGAATTTGACTCAATATCTCTATAGATATAGTTCCTGTACGTCTGGAAAATGACCTAATTTGGTGATCCATCCTCAGAAGTGAATGGATACTATTGAGTTTCAGAGGGTTTCGTGGCTGAATATTCTCTTACTGAACTACCAATGGTGTTTAGGGACATCATAGTGATCTGTTGTTCTCCACTATCTAAATGTTCTCCCTCCTTGGCTTTATCTACACAGTTCATAGACTCATAGACTCAGACTCATAGACTTTAAGGTCAGAAGGGACCATTATGATCATCTAGTCTGACCTCCTGCACAATGCAGGCCATACAATCTCACCCATCCACTTCTATAACAAACCCCTAACCTATGTCTGAGTTATTGAAGTCCTCAAATTGTGGTTTGAAGACCTCAAGCTGCAGAGAATCCTCCAGCAAGTGACCCAGGCCCCATGCTGCAGAGGAAGGCGAAAAACCTCCAGGACCTCTGCCAATCTGCCCTGGAGGAAGGCTGTTCCAGAACTTCACTCCTCTAATGGTTAGAAACCTTTGTCTAATTTCAAGTCTAAACTTCCTAGTGTCCAGTTTATATCCATTTGTTCTTGTGTCCACATTGGTACTAAGCTTAAATAATTCCTCTCCCTCCCTAATATTAATCCCTCTGATATATTTATAAAGAGCCATCATATCCCCCCTCAACTTCTTTTGGTTAGGCTAAACAAGCCAAGCTCTTTCAGTCTCCTTTCATAAGACAGATATTCCATTCCTCAGATCATCCTAGTAGCCCATCTCTGAACCTGTTCCAGTTTGAATTCATCCTTCTTAAACCAGAACTGCACACAGTATTCCAGATGAGGTCTCACCAGTGCCTTATATAACGGTACTAACACCTCCTTATCTTTGCTGGAAATACCTCTCCTGATGCATCCTAAAACTGCTTTTTTAATGGCCATATCACATTGGCGGCTCATAGTCATCCTGTGATCAACCAATACTCCAAGGTCCTTCTCCTCCTCTGTTACTTCCAACTGATGTGTCCCCAATTTATAACTAAAATTCTTGTTATTAATCCCTAAATGCATGACCTTGCACTTTTCACTATTAAATTTCATCCTATTACTATTACTCCAGTTTACAAGGTCATCCAGATCTTCCTGTATGATATCCCAGTCCTTCTCTGTGTTAGCAATACCTCCCAGATTTGTGTCATCTGCAAACTTTATTAGCACATTCCCGCTTTTTGTGCCAAGGTCAGTAATAAAAAGGTTAAATAAGATTGATCCCAAAACTGATCCCTAAGGAACTCCACTAGTAACCTCCTTCCAGCCTGACAGTTCACCTTTCAGTATGATCTGTTGTAGTCTCCCCTTTAACCAGTTCCTTATCCACCTTTCAATTTTCATATTGATCCTCATCTTTTCCAATTTAACTAATAATTCCCCATGTGGAACCATGTCAAATGCCTTACTGAAATCGAGGTAAATTAGATCCACTGCATTTCCTTTGTCTAAAAAATCTGTTACCTTCTCAAAGAAGGAGATCAGGTTGGTTTGGCACGATCTACCTTTTGTAAAACCATGTTGTATTTTGTCCCAATTACCATTGACCTCAATGTCCTTAACTAATAGTATACTCACAACACAAATGGGAAGATGGCTAGAATAATGGTGATGGAAGTCTTGTTCTGTGCCAAATTGATCATAGAAGAAAGAATTCTTTGAAATGTTACGATGTGGCTGTGCATAAGGTTGAAGAAAGATTCCCTACCCTAGTAGCATCCACAAATTTCAGTCAGCAGTATTGGTCCTTGGGTGGTCTCAAATCTTGTCACTGATGGCCATGTTATTGACTATGTTCTGTCATTGACAAATGTGTATATCCATCTCTATTGTATGACAGTTATGATCATTGAAAGGGTACATTAAAATCCATTTATTTTTTTCACGTAACCTCTAAATCACCTGCCTTATTACATTTCCTCTTCTTCCAGCAGCATTCCATAGAGTGAGTAAACAATATTTTTATAGCTGACAGCATTTTTCTGTTTTCCTATTATAAACACTATGAAAAGCACACTTTAAAAGAGAGCAAACATATTCAAAACAGATACATTTCAGACACTTCTGTAGGTTGGAGAATATTATTTGTAAATTCTTTAGTTCACAATAGCACACTAGATATTTATTTGCCCACTATATTAACCTCTACTTTGCCTGCAAAAAATTGTACCAGTATCAAAAGCTCCTTTCAATCAGTACAGTGACTATAGTGTACAGCAAAATAGCAATGAAAAAAACTGCCTTCTTAGATATACTTTCCCATCTTAAAACTTGTTTATGTAGTGACCTCAATTTTTATATAATTTTATCCTATAAGTAATGAGAATCCAAACAAAGCTTCTGATCTGTAGTTCGATTCAAGTACTGACAAAGACTAGTGGGTACCTCACAGTATCTTACTATTTACCCTTTTGAATTACCTCTAAAGAATTGGCTGCTGTCATCCAGAAGTTACTTCACAGCATTAACCAAATGATGATTGGCTAGTGCCAATCATCACTCTGAGACATCACTTATTTAAAAGATTACTTCCTTGAGTAATGCAAGGACATTACTATCCTTCTGAATCCTTAACCATGGGTAACTTTAATATGCATGGTGAATCCAAAGAAAGCCCAGTATGTTGTGCACTATGTACACCATAATTTCCACACAAAGATGATTTTACAAAATTCTCATTTACTTCAAAAGGAGTTAAAGTTAGGCTAATGCTGAGCACTTTTGAAAATCCTACCTAGAATCTAAAATGGTTCTGAAGAAAATATAAGGTTGTTTTCATTGCATGCTTGAAGTTAATAACGATATGAGATTGTTAATCTTTGATTAAATAATTCCATATGAGCCTGTTATTTGACAATTTGAGATTAGTACAGCACTATACCGAATACAGAAAGAAGAGAGACATTACTACCCTTGGTGTAAGGTAAAGAGCTGGCCTCTGTGTCTCTCTGCTCTGTTTCTGGTGGGATGCTGGCAGTTTGCAGTCCCTAACTTTCAAGCCTTCTGTCTTTTATAGGGTGTAAGACAAAGAAATTCATTTTTGGAGGGAAAATTGCTTTCCTGTGATTAATTTCACGATGTGTTCTGGTTTTGACATTTTTGTTTTACCTAATTACTTATGGAATTTCTTTTATGATATCTTTAGGTTACATGACTGTAAACTAAAGGTAATTCTCATACAGTCATTATTACTGATAGCTGTGACAACCAGCAGTTTTATTGAGTTATAAACATCTTTCAGTGGATCCTTATTTCATCCATTACAGAAAACATGCAATAATAAGTATCTCTTATCAATCATAGAAACCCTTATTAGTCTCCCTGTCTTGTTTATACACTTCTGTAGACACTTATCAGTTTGAGGGGTCTTTTCCCTAGACATCTATATTCCCACAAACTTGGCAGCACCAGCAATAATGAAGTACTTGATCACATGACGTTCCTGAGTATTGAGCACTTACAGGTTAAGAACCAACACTCTGAGCCTTAGAATTCAGACACACTCTTTTCTAATATTGTAAAAGATTCTGGGGGAATAGTTAATATGCAAATGAATTTAATATACACAAAAAAGAGGAATAAAGGATGAATATTTACTAGCAGGTATTAACAGTTTCCAAATGTATATAAAATATACAGCAATGGATGACTTAGGACATCCATAGATGCCTACAGACTCTTGTACCTCCAAGGCACTATGCTTGAACCCAGCTCAGATGAGTAGCCATCTGTTGTTGCCATCCGGTTGCGGTTTGGCTACATAGGTGAAATAAATCTGATGGTTTCAATCCAGTTCTTATTGTCAACATAACACATATTGCCTGGCATCTTGTGGGCAGTCTAATGAGACAAGATTATGATTTAATGGACATGTTGACTCACCTACCTTCTTGCTTTGCCGGTGATGCCTCCATATTGAGGCACATTGGTGGAAGAGTGCAAAGGAAGCTTGAACTGCTGCTTAACTTGCTTTACCTACTTTGTGGCAGATGGGGAATTTCAGACTAACATTCAAAGGAAAAATGTAATAGTGCATAAGGTTGGTGGCAGAGGGCAAAGGTTTACAGACTAATCCAGTGAACAATTTTCATGCATAATGCTATAACATTTACATGTGATATAAATTATGATTTTTAATTGCTTTGGTATTTGAACATCAGTCACAAGAAGTAGACTGTAAATAAAAAGTGTTTTTGATATACATCATTACTATGGCTTTGCTTTCATTTTTTCCTTTTCATCCTATTGTCTTAGCAGCACAACTATATTATTAGCTAGAATTGGGTGCATTTTATCAGAAAATAAAATAAAAATGGGTCTAGAGTTTCACCCAGAGTTCAAAATGATCCAAACTATTTTTTTTCTGAAGTTTAGCTATTTTTATTTAGCTTTCTAACACATGGACTCCTATACTTCCTTGCTTAGGCAAGGTTTAGAAGTGACAATTCTGAAATATCATGAGGAATGCTGTGTGCTGTTATTAGGAATCAGAGATTCTTTGGATATTTCTGGCATGGCCAGGAAGCAAAGTACTGAAATTGCAAGTGAAAACCTAATTTCATAAGATACCCACCCTGATTTCCAAAATCCCTAGCTAAAAACTTTCCAGTAATTATTTATATGGTACTGAAGTTATGCTACCGACAAATAAGGAAGTGTAGTGCTTTTTTGAAGGGATTACTCTCTAAATAATACTGAAGTGATGGTTCAAGCAATTAACTGTGGGGGGGGGTTATTTATATGAGATTTTTAAAGAACTGTCTGTTCAGCGTGGACATTAAAAAGATATGGATAAATGCTGCACTTTTGGAACAGAATCAAAGCTCTTGACACTTCCCCCATTGCTATCACTAATTTATGTAGTTAGCTACTGGGATTAATTCTTTTGTCCCTGCACTCATGCTATCAAGAATAAACTCAAATCCACCACATTACTGTCCTATAAGAAGTAACATCTCCCATTTTAACCCAACCAGCATTTGTTAATTTGCTTATACACTCTAAGCAAAACAAATGTGCAGAAATGAAGGCAAAAATTTAGAATGTCTACCTTTGTGAAGAAGATGTACTTTAAAACAGAAGGTCAAATATAAACAAGACATTAAACAAAAGCTGCCCCATTCATATAATAGGCACATTTAAGTGAGCATAGAGGTTCTTAGAATTCCTTGTTTTATATCAATTTATTTAACTTGGGGGAAAACATCATTGCTAAACAATTTCTGGGTGCAAGGTTAATTTTAATGGATCTACGGTGTTTTCAAATTAATGCAAGTACATTTTCAGTGCCATGATATATGCATGTTGCACTGAAGATGAGCCAAAAATTCTTGTACCCAAGAAGAAAAAAAAATACTGAGTATGATTTAATGAAACATTATCTATCTGAAATTATGTAAGCACTAAGTCATTATTATAAAGAATTTCAGATAGATAATGCTTCATTAAGTGATACTCTTTTTATTTTTTTTCTTCCTGGATACAAAATTTTTTGGCCAATCTTCAGTGCTGCAAACTTTTTTTGTTTACACTGCTCAAACAAACTAACAAATATTGCTTAGGTTAACTAGGAAGGATGCCAATTAGTACCAATTACAGCTGTGAGTTTTGTCATGTAGACACATTTCCAGGAGGAATTGGACTGACACCACTAACTCTGTTTTTCCACAGCGGATACCAAACAGCCATCAGATGATAACACATTTCAGTCTCTGCCAACAAAAGGCTGGATTCAAACCAGCAACCTAGAGGAGAAATTAAAAATTGTGTTATCCCATTATTAATCCCCCAAAACTGTTCAATGGTTTTAACTTCTCATGACCTTCCCTTTAAATGCTCCTGTTCAGGCTATAATGAAATATCCAGTACCAACAAATCAACAATGAATGTCCACGTCTACCCAATGGCACACCAGAGCAGTGAAGACCCTCCTGTTTAGACTTTCTTCACAATACTATTATGCTGACTCTTTTTTAATCAAACTTCATATGAGAATAGGGAAACAATACCAGAATTATGAATATAGGTTGCAGTGAAAATCATGCCTAAAATGCAAATGTAGTAGATAACATTAAAATTCATATCATGGTGAAAAAATTGTTTGTAGAGGAATTCTCCATTATATAAATAGGTAATTTTGCTGCAACTGTTAAGCATTTGAAACAGTATAACTTAAAGAGTGGGCACTGTGTACATAGTCAGGAAACATCAAATACTGATGAGCACCTCTAGTTTTGGGCAAATAGCAGCATAAGATATACCTGAAATCAAAGAAAATACAATAAATTATTAGTTTTAAAAAAATTAATGGAACTTTTAATAGCTATCCTAAGGATATGACAACACAAACATTATAAAATGAGGTGCAATGGCTGAAGTACAACCGCACTAAAGGCACCAGACAAGAGCAAAATTAATGCCTTGTTGCTTAGGAGTAACCTCTAAGGAGGTTGGGGAAAAAACTGCACAGAGGAGTCAGACAGAGATAGGGGCAGCTGCACAAGCCACCAAAGCAGGAATCTTTGGACATCTCAGACAACTATCTAGAGTTTTGACTGGACTTTTTCTCTCTTGTGCAGATTGGCTGGTTGTGCCAGCCCTCTCTCACCCTCTCCCTTACAGTCTCTTCACCTCACTTCACTCCACACCAGCACCTCTTAACCTCTTCTCTCTTGCTCTGTGCCCCTCACCCTCTTCTCTTCCTTTGTCTTTCAATTTAATTGATCCCCTCCTGGCTAAAGTTACACTCCTCCCCCCCACATCAAATTGTGACACTAACATGATGTTTCCCATCCTCACTTTGCTTGTGTATTATACCCCTTCACCCACCCTGTGTCTGTCTTGTCTATTTAGATTGTAAATTCTTCAGGGCAGGAGCCATCTACTACTCTGTCTATACAGTGTCTAGCACAAAGGGGTCCCATTCTTGGTTGGCTCTTAGACACTACTGTAATATAATGTTAAAGTCTTTGCAAGTAGGTATAGGTTTACACTAGGGCTAGAGCTTACTTTGAAAGAGATTGGTGGTCTGAAAAAGAAAAACGGTATTTTGCTAAAGGTTTTAAATCACAAAACTAAGAAGGGAATTAAAAATTTGATGCAATCTGTTAACTTTTTAATGGTAACAAGAGTGAGGAGTGATGCAAAGGGGTCATTGTCAGAGATAGAAACTGGACCAGACTGAAATGTCTAATTGTTTGTCATTAGATATCACTCTCCTATCCAGGTCCATGCTGTATGTTCCCACCCTGCAGTGATAAGGTTCCTTATTCCTGTCCCCCTCCTGCCCTCAGTTCAGGAGACCCCTCCCTCTTGGAGCCACAGTATAGTACTAGCAAAGTTGATGGGGCCCAATCTTTGAGCCCTTAGCAACCTGTTCCCTTTACCACCTATTGATGAAGACCGTCTCTTTAACGATCATTACATGAGCAGCTCAAAGAGTAGAGGAGATTCAGGCCCTTATTGTGGGTGGTCCCTGTTTTACAGTGTTTCATAAGGACAGGGTCACTCTCTCAAGCCTCATCCCAAGTTCCTGCTCACAGTTGTTTCAGAATGCCATGTGAACCAGTTTATTCATCTCCCAGAGATCTCCAAACCTCCCTCATCCCTTGAAGAAGGTTTACATGGAGCTCAATCCACCTTTACAAGACCCATACTCTTTGGTAGAAGCTTCCAGATTCGATACCCACTTTGGTAGGTGTGTCCTAAGTAGGACTCCTACCACCCACTTCCAAGCTGGTCAGTGCTTGTTAGACACCAAGAGTGGAATCTGTGTGGATAATCTCTGAGAGAATGGTTTCTTATCCTACAGTAACTCTGGATCTTTCGGATGTGTTGTCTCCATGGATTCCACAACCCGTCCTCCTTCCCTGCTACTACTGAATCCTACTCCTTTGAGGTTCTGTATTGCCAGAACTGAGGGACAGTTGGGCCCACTCTGCCCTTTATGCCCTCAGGTTTGAGGGTGCAAGGATATCTAGGGCACAGTCATAGCTCCAACAGACTTGCTGGCCAAAAGAATCTGATCTTGCCTGCATGGGGTGCATGTGCATCAAAAATGGGACCATAAGTGGAATCAATGTGGGCAACACCTCTGGAAGAATCACTAATGTACTTACTACAAGATAAGTAACCATTCTATACCATACCTTAACATGTTTGGACTTCTTTTAAATGTAACTGTAGCTCTCTGTTTTCTGGTTTTACCATTTTTGGTTTTGGGATAATTACAACAACCCTGTCATGTATTTTGCACTAAATAGCTGATATGTTCTCTCCATCTTCATCTTATTGTTGTTTTTCTCTGGGCTTTCCTTGGGTTTGTTTAATTAAAGTTCATACATGAACAGTAAAGAAATTCAGAAAATGTTGTTACCATGTGATATTTCTAAGATACATGATTTAAGGTTGATACTATATATCTGTCAGCAGAGGATAGCACCTGAAATCTTCAAAGGAACTCTGCTTTCAAAATGGTCCCTAATTCACTCCCAGTGGCAGTGAAGCCAAGCTGCCTTCCAGGAAGATGACAGTCCTCTGTGCAGTTATCTTTGCAAAGTGTATCCAGTGGCCTCAGTCCCATATGAGAACAGTAAGAGATGGAAGCCATTTTGAAAGAGGGCAATTCGACATGGACTTCTCTGAACTACAGAACAATTCTTTGGTCCCTGCTGAAGGAGAAATTTTCACTTATGAAAAATAATGGCAAAAAATGGCCATTAAACCTAAAAAAGTCTTCACGTGTAGTCTCTGTACAAGATTTCAGTGCATTTTAACTATATGGAAGTTTGACGAGTCTGTGATATTCTATTGATCATTTGGGAGGAAAAAATGTCTGAGGTAGTGCTCTATTTCTTAAAGGACCCATTTTTAAATTTAACTCCTAAATCAATTAACCAATTCATGTGTAAATTATAAAATCCATTCTGTTCTCAGAGTGAATTGTGTAATTTTGGGAAAGATACGCTGTATTCTTCATGCATAACAGAGGTTGAATCTCTGATTTAAGTGCAAAACTTAACCAAACTTTAACTACAGAGCTGGAACTGGTACCTCAATGAACAATAAGACAGCATTACTTTAGAGTAGAAACTGGGCTTGTCTTCACTACCATGCTAAATTGGCACTGCTGCCATTGATGCAGCAGTGTCGATGTAGAGGGTCTGGTGAAGACGCGTTAAGTAGATGGGCAAGCACTCTCCTGTCGACACAGCATGATGTAAACATTGCTTTAAGTCGATGTAAATTATATTGACTTAAGTTATGTAACTTAACTGGTGTAACTTAGATTGATTTACAGTGTTAGTGTAGACAAGGAGTTGCAGAAACAGCATTATACAGTAGCTGCGGTCAAGGAAGTAGTTTCTTGGTTCATATCTAACTCTAGATGTTAGTGATCAAAAGCTGTTGTCATCTGATAGCTGTTTAGCTTGCGTGAAATGGGTTGGTCCCAGTTGTGTTATCAGTGGATATTTGTCCAGGTGCCACTAGTTGGCAATCTCACTGGAAAGACCAAGAAATAAAGTCCATGAAGGCTGAACTTTCTTCTCACCCGAGTTGCTCCCTCCAAGTCAGGGTTTTAGTTATGTTGGTAGTGGTGCTGCAGGAAGGATGTTGTGGAAGAAGCTGTTCAGGAAGGACAGGCAGGGCAGAAAAGGTGGGGGAGTTGTATTGTATGTAAGAGAGCAGTATGACTCTCAGAGCTCCAGTATGAAACTGCAGAAAAACCTGGATTAAGTTTAGAAGTGTGAGCAAGGGTGATGTCGTGGTGGGAGTCTGCTATCAACCACCAGACCAGGGGAATGAGGTGGACAAGACTTTTTTCAGGCAACTAACAGAAGTTACTAGATCGCAGGCCCTAGTTATCATGTGGGACTTCAATCACCCCAATATCTGCTGAGAGAGCAATACAGCAGTACACAGACAATCCAGGAAGTTTTTGGAAAGTGTAGGGGACAATTTCCTGGTGCAAGTGCTGGAGGAACCAATTAGGGGCAGCACTCTTCTTGATCTGCTGCTCACAAACCGGGAAGATTTAGTAGGGGAAGCAAAAGTGGATGGGAATCTGGGAGGTAGTGACCATGAGATGGTCAAGTTCAGGATCAGAGGGGTAGCCGTGTTAGTCTGGTTCTGTAGAAGCAGCAAAGAATCCTGTGGCACCTTATAGACTAACAGATGTTTTGTAGCATGAGCTTTCGTGGGTGATGACAAGACATGGTGAACCCACGAAAGCTCATGCTACAAAACATCTGTTAGTCTATAAGGTGCCACAGGATTCTTTGCTGCGAGTTCAGGATCCTGACACAAAGAAGAAACGAGAGTGGCAGAATACAGACCCTGGACTTCAGAAAAGCAGACTTTGACTCCCTCACAGAACTGATGGGCAGGATCCTCTGGGAGATTAACATGAAGGGGAAAGGAGTCCAGGAGAGCAGGCTGTATTTTAAATAATCTTATTGAGGTTGCAGGAAGAAACTATCCCGATGTATAGAAAGAATAGTAAATATGGCAGGGGACCAGGCTGGCTTAACAGTGAAATCCTTGCTGATCTTAAACACACAAAAAAAGCTTACACGAAGTGGAAGATTGGACAAATGACCAGGAATGAGTCTCAAAATATTGCTCTGGTGTGCAGGAGTGAAATCAGGAAGGCCAAATCACACTTGGAGTTGCAGCTAGCAAGGGATGTGAAGGGTAACAAGAAGGGTTTCTACAAGTATGTTAGCAACAAGAAGAAGTTGGGCCCCTTACTGAATGAGGGAGGCAACGTAGTGACAGAGGATGTGGAAAAAGCTAATGTACTCAATGCTTTTTTTACCTCTGTTTTCACAAACAAGGTCAGCTCCCAGACTTCTGCACTGAGCAGCACAGTATGGGGAGGAGGTGACCAGTCCTCTGGAAAAAGAACAGGTTCAGGACTATTTAGAAAAGCTGGACAAGCACAAGTCCATGCATTGCATCTGAGGGTGCTAAAGAAGTTGGTGGATGTGATTGCTGAGCCCTTGGCCATTATAAAACTCATGGCGATCGGGGAGGTCCTGGATGACTGGAAAAAAGCTAATGTAGTGCCCATCTTTAAAAAAGGGAAGAAGGATCCAGGGATCTACAGGCCAGTCAGCCTCACCTCAGTCTCTGGAAAAATCATGGAGCAGGTCCTCAAGGAATCAAGTTTGAAGCACTTTGAGGCAAGGAAAGTGATCACGAACAGTTAGCATGGATTCACCAAGGGCAAGTCATGCCTGACTAACCTAATTGCCTTCTATGAGGAGATAACTGGCTCTGTAGATGAGGGGAAAGCAGTGGACGTGTCATTCCTTAACTTTAGCAAAGCTTTTGATAAGGTCTCCCACAGTATTCTTGCAGCAAGTTAAAGAAGTATGGGCTGGATGAATGGACTATAAGATGGATAGAAAGCTGGCTAGATCATCAGGCTCAACGGGTAGTCATCAATGGCTCCATGTCTAGTTGGCAGACGGTATCAAGTGGAGTGCCCCAAGTGTCGGTCCTGGGGCGGGTTTTTTGGAATATCTTCATTAATAATCTGGAGGATGGCGTGGATTGTACCTTCAGCAAGTTTGCAGATGACACTAAACTGGGAGGAGTCGTAGATATGCTGGAGGGTAGGGATAGGATACAGAGGGACCTAGACAAATTGGAGGATTTTCAGATCAATAAATAACTTAGTTTTATATATTTATATTTTTAAGGCCAGAAGGGACCATTAAATCATATAGTCTGACCTCCTGTATAATACAGCCCATAGAATTTCACCAGTTACCCCTGTACTGAGCCCTATAACTTGTCTGACTAAAGTACATCGTTCAGAAAAATGTCCAGGCTTGATCTGATGACAAGACATGGAGAATCCATCAATTCTCTTTGAAGTTTGTTCCAGTTCTTAATCACCTCACTGTTAAAATTGGGTGCCTTATTTCTAATCTGAATTTGTCTGTCTATAATTTCCAGCCATTGGTTTTGTTATTTTTTAGCTTTGCTTACCATTTGAAGTATATGAGAATCAATTAATATATTGCAAACAGTTTCATGTCCAGAAACTATTTTAATTTTGATAATCTTGCATCTGATGGCAACAAATACCCCCTAATGTCAACGGCATCATTTAGCATATGGAAACTTTCCAGTGTATAAGAGATAGGCCTATATGAAAAGTAGGCCTGAGGGTTTTGGGATGTTTTCTTTTAAGTCTCCAATTCAAATAGTGGGCTGTGGTAAACCTGGAACTCCCCTTGGTACAGCTAAACTCAGAAACCAGATGTAAGCAGTACATGCTAAGTAACATACAGCACTGTGGCTGCATATATTAAAGAATAATGCTAATGAAAGAGAGAAGACCATAGAATCTTTATTCCTTTCTGTTTTTCTCTAAATAAACCATGAAAAGATTAAAATCAAGAGTAGTTGTAGGTGATTCCAGAATAGGAGGACATATCAATGCCCCTCTAACCTTAGCTTCCCAAATCTGTCACCCAACTGTAAAGAACAGATAATATAAGAATTTCAAATAAAGTGAAATGTCAACAAAAATATCTGTAACCACAGGTTATGATTAGAGATGAGAAAATGGTAGAGTTTTATCTTCAAGGGTTTTTCAAATACTATACTAATTTTGATTCAAATTTGTTAATCCTTTTCTGGTGACTTTACATGACTCTTCGAATACTTGAGTTTTGCTGGTGCAAACACTCAGAGATGGTTGAGAAATGTTATTCCTCATAAAGAACTTCAACATAAACACTTATTTTTTTTAAATGTCCACAGTTATATTTAGTTTTCTGACAGAAAAAGCCCCAAATAACATTATTTTAGTTGTCAAAAAATGAAAATGCTTCATTTAAATTCTGCCACCCCCTCTCATTTTGTCCTCTTTCCTATTTCCTTTCCAATAGTTTTAAGGGCTTATGACCAGGCAGCTATAGAGACCCCTGAATCAAGCAATACTGGCTACAGTAATAATGAATTCAGTCAAAACGTTCAGTGACCCCCCCACCATCTGGAATAAAAAGCTCTCTGTGTAGGGAATGGAGCAGCCTCTGTCCAATAGGGAGTGAAAGCAGTTTCCTGATACTTACGGAAAGTCTATTGGTTGCAAACTGTTTGTCCACGTTATCAATTTCTCTCCCCAAAATACATCTGCAGCTGCTCCATCCACTTGGCAGAACACCTCTTCTCCAGATGGCACTAGGAATATACAAGAGACCAAGGGCCCAAACCTGCCAAATCCGATCCTTTATCATTGCTGGAATTCCAATTAAGTGAAAAGTATTAAAGAGAATTATGATTCTTCTGTTACTTAGACTCTGACCTAGTGGCAAGTCATTGGCTGTTATTATTACTTTTGGGAGACAGCTACTATTCCACTTTGGAAAGTAAAGACATCAGCATGGGGTTACAACACTTAATTTTCTCTTTGTTCTTCACTCTTCATGTTTCTATAGCTTACTCCTTTAGCCCCACCGGGCATAAACTAAAGCTGAGAAATAATTATATTTCCCTGATGTGAGTGGATGAGTCAGTCTGCAGGGATGAATTCTTTCAGCATCACTGGAAGTAGTGGGCTAAATTATGTGTTAACTCAAACATTGCACAATTCCACTGAAGCTAGCAGGGTTGCACAAGGTGTATGTCTATTCAGAATACAGCCTAACGTGTTTCATTATATTATTTGCAATGGTGCAAACAGCTAGGAGGGTCATTCACTATCAGTATTTCTTTCAGGATGCCCCAGCAGTCTCAAAAGCTGCCCCTGAACCCAGGACATCTTTAATTTGTGAAACGCTGCAAAATCAAGTTCACTTTTATTGCTGTTTTTGACACTATCATCAATTGGAATTAATATAGATTGTTTGGAAAGCTGTAGCCTATTGTGTAAAATAAATCAAACAGGCGAAATTGGCAGAGTTTACCAGCTACATAGGCAGCAGCTTTTTCCATCTGAAAATAGACACACACAATTTTGTTGCTATTATTGTTTACACAGGGAGAGCCATTTCACATTTTGATTGCATCAGTATTAATGGAATAAAGTAAAAAGGATTTAATTGTAATGCCTTTCACACAGTAGAAGTTTTTAAAGGAACATGCATTTTTCCTGGTAAAGCAAATATCAGTTTCTGTAATTATTTTTTCATGTACTCCTAAACAAGTCTATATTTTCCACTCCAAATTATGTGTCCAGTGAGCACTCAGCCTACTGCACCTCAGATCATGGCATTTACAGATTTTACCGATCTACCATGGGTCATCTGAGGTTTGGTTCCACCTGTTCATTTGATGGATTTTACTGACTCCTACTCCTGGGAGAGAGAGAGACACTTCAGCGAGCAACATGTCTGCACCTCCAAACCAGCATTTCCAACCTGACTTTGGATGGACCAGGCTCTGCTTGCCTAAGGAAAAACCCAAAATTCCACCCTGCCAGCTATCATCCTCCAGCTCCCACCAGACAACAAATGGAACATCTGTTCTTTTTCTTCCATTTCCTATGTGTTTGTTTGTTTGGTTGGTTGGTATGTTTGGGGAAACTGACTTGACAAAACTCACAGCTAAGTGTGTTGATTGTGACATTTTGCTGTTAGGAAAAGGAAAACAAACCTTGTTTTTATTTTTGCTGAAGACTTGAGAATGATTAATGTGTGATTACAGAGGCCTAATCTACACTAGACAGGGTTTGCCAGTATAGCTATACCAGTATAGCTGTACCAGTAAAATCTGCTAGTGTATGCAGCTTATACTGGCAAGATAATTCTTTTCCCAGTATAGCTTGTACCAATTCACCAAACAACATAAACTATACTGACAAAAGGACTTTTTGATGGTATAACTGCATCTACATTAGGTCTTTTGCTGCCACAGCTATGTCTGTTACAGGTGTGATTTTTTTCCACACCTTTAACCAACATATCTATGCAGAGAAAACATGTGAGTGTGAACTAGGCCTGAAAAGTTAATACCAGGACTTGAAAAGAACCTTGAGATGACTTTTAGTGCATAAAGGTCCAAACAATCCTAAAACATGACAGTAGCCTGCCTGATTAGTGGATTTAAGCAGCCAGTGTTAAGATGTTTTGCAACCAATTACTAGACATGTTTAGTTTTGGTTATTAATCTTAGATAACTATATTTTATTACATTAATGGTAACATACAATAACTGTCATCACATCAAATGTGCTCTAAGATAATTAGGCAATTGGGAATCTTAATTTAAAAACTCTACCCTATTAAGTGACTGCTCAAATGCTCTTGAAATTTTCCATTGTAACACATCTTGATGGTAATTCATACTAAGCAATTTTCTTCAATCCATTCTTAAGCCTAAACTAAAGTTTTTATAATGATGCATTTGTTCTATGTAACTGCCTTTCAGTCAGACACTTAAGAATGTCAATCTGCTAATGTTCATTTTTCATCAGTTTCTGTTTTCTCTATTATTCCTAATTACCTACAATATTCCCTTTCATGCAGTTCAGTATCTAAGTTTTCTCTCTGTTCTCCTTTTAATGCACAAAGGATTCTTGAGCAGAACACCCATTAATCACCCTGTGTATTGATGAGAGAATAGAACCTTAAAATAGACTTTGCTGTATAGGAGAGAGTTATAGTAAGAAATCTGTGTGAAAACAGGGAAGCAAAAGGAGGAAAAACATTTGGCAAGTGTCACTGTGCCTCAGTGAGTCGGATGAAGATGCCAAATTCAGGACAGACTGCTGAGAAATGGGACAGACTCACCACAAACTGGTGCTTATTCTATCTTTAGATTATACCAATCCAGTAACAAAAGTGAACTTCTGTATCACCACACTTGTTAAGAAGAGGTCAAAAATGCGGTCCCCATAGGCATTCCAGCCCTTAGTTCACCACCCAGCCACTAGACTTTATGATGAGTGGTTACTGAAAACCAATTTCATCAGATATAGGGTCCTTCCAATCCCAAGGGATCCGCCACTTAGCCAGGACAATATATAATTCAGATCTTACCCCAAATCACACTGATGCCAATCTTTTGTAACTAAAATATAAAGGTTTAATAATATTTTAAAAAGGACGAAAAGAATAGAGTTATTGAATGGTTAAATAATCATATACATATGCATGATTTTCAGCCTTCATAGATCAGGATCAAAGTAGTAATGGAATAAACTGATAGTCTGCAAAAGTCTCTTTGGAATGACCCAAGCAGATTGGAGGTCATCAGTCCTTGTTTAGAACTTACTTGTTAGTAATTCTGTTCAGAGGAATAAATACAAAATGGAGATGTTTCAGGGGTCTTTTATATCCTCTGGTATGTGCATGGAATTTTACTGTCCCAAACAAAGCTCACAGCCCCTATTTGTGGAAAGTTATTGGCCCAAGATGGAGTGCAGGGTCTCATTAACATATCACATGTCCTTACATGGTTTGCTGACTCACAGGGCATGGCCATTGGCCCCTAGGTATCTGAGACATTCTCAGGGAGAGCTATATGGGTGGGATGAGTTTCTTCTATGGCCCGTTGTTAGAGTGAAGAGTCCTTAATGATACATCGACATATAGCTGTCAGCCTTGCTGTAAACCTATTTGTAAGGTGTCACCCAGGAACAAGCACATTTGAGATATAAATACAAAGCCAATATTCATTACTTTAGTACAAAGATGATACATGGATTTAACTAGGATAATCATATTTGGTAGATTGTAACTTTTCCATTGACATCATATACTTTGTATAAGAGGAGTTGTGATTATATAATAGCAGTAGCAGCAATGATACAAATGGTCATTTTCAATCATAAAGCATCACAGCAAGTCAAACAAATGCCTACTACAAGACCCCATGTCCCAATGTCTTCGGATGAAAGATCTTAGTCAAAGTGCATGGAGCCCTCCAATTTATCAATAAAGGATTAGTTAGCTGATACAATACTTGGTTGTGGGTTACATCTGGAAATATCATTAACATGAGCACAAGATCTTGTAACTGAATCCCTAAATCTGATTTCTTACTCTCTCCTCTCCTCTCCCACTCCCCAAAATCTAAAAGGGAAAAACACATGATCCATCCAGCCTTCTGCTCAAATCTTTACATTTCGCTATTGCCTCACATCACACTGATCAAATATTCAAGGCTGGGTCAAAATTAAAGGTTTTAGATCCTCTTGTTTAGCAATATTCCCATCTTCAGTTCCAGTGTGCTAATGTATACAATTAACTGTTGTTTTCATGCAATGACACCAACTAGCATGTAGATTGTTGGGAGGTTTCATTTGCAAATAAAAGGCTTTGTACCTCAAACTTTGTGCATGCGTACTTACCTGTATAATGCAATGAAATCTGCATGTGCAATTGAAAACTTCTACTTTGAAAATATTAGCACAAAAGTTTGTGCATGGGTTACAGCCCCCTCTGATCATCAGCCGGGTTTGAAGCTGGAACCATCAGTGCCAAAACATGGGTCTCTGTCACTTGAGCTAAAAAAATTACCACTGCTACCAACTAATGGAGTTAACTCTTAGCTTCTTATGCTCACCAGCCACTGGAGGAGAGACACATAACACACCTGCATGGTTACAAACACAGACAAAATTGATGCTTGGTTTTGAAACCACATTGTGACACTGTTCTATCTTCCCTCACAATAAATTATGATAATTGCTAGGAGAAAGTTCATGGGCAAAATAATGAAAGTGAGAGGGAATATCTTTAATAATGCTCCCTTTCCAAGTTTAATAAGACACTCAGTTGCCTGTTCATTACAACCTAACAAGCAGAGAAATTAAAATACAGAAATAATTTGTCTATAAAACAGAAGCCACAAAGGCCTCAAACATCATTGCCTGTTCAAAATGATTTCAGAAGAAATTATGGGGACTCATTAGAAGAATGAGATATATTTAGATGACCAGATGTTCCCAATTAAAGGGACAGTCCCAATATTTGGGGCTTTGTCTTATATAGGCTCCCATTACCCCCCATACCTCCTGTCCCAATTTTTCAGACTTGCTATTTGGTCACCCTAGATATATTTAAGCATTGGGAATGTTGTGTGGGAAGTGAAACTAGACATTTAGAAAAGCAGGGACCCATCAGTCCTATAAACAGCAGAACAAATATCACAGTGATAGACATACTGTAATGTAAGCTTTATTTAGTCTTTTCCCAAGGGACTGTGAAAATACAGCACCTCCTCCATTCCCTTCTTACCTACCCATATACAGATACTCACACGTTCCACGCCTCCCAACTCATCCATAAATGTTGTTTTCTATTACAATTCAGCCATAACTAAATGAGGAAAATAATAGAGTTATTAAGCCTGTTTTCCAAATGGGCAAGAAAAATAGCAAAGCCTAATGGAGCTCTTCAGCCATTACTCTTGTACTGTAATTTCCAGACAGCAGAAAAAAATCAGCTCTGTGAAGGAACAATCATCACATCAGATGCTGAAAATTAGTTACTTCAGAGTCATTATTTAAGTTGGTGGTTAAACTAAACCTACTTACATGAGCTTAAGTTGTATAATTTGGGTGCCTGCTACAATTAGGTGGGGCTCTGGAATAATTTTCTCCTTCTTAGATTGTCAAGCCTGCAGCTGTGCAGCAAGATGTGGCAATTTACCAGCAGGACAGAACACTTTCTATAAGCTACAACACCTATAAAATCTGAAATGTGTATTGTAGTTTTATGTGTCAGGGCATGTTATTGATGAAGATTCATTCACCAGTAGGCCTTCAAATGTGCTTGTTAATAGAATTTCCTCATCACCTATTGTCCCTTTGAGATAATTGTGCATGCTGTTTTTTCCAACACTAGTTACCATTCATGTTCAGTTGATTCCATTTGAGCTTTTAAATGTTATCTTTAAATGACATTGCACACCACTCATTAGAAGTCACCCAGGTTTTTCCCTCCTGTAAGCATGCAGAACTTCCAGATGAAGCCAGTAGCATGTTCACATTTTAAGGCAGAATTAATCCATACATAATTATACGTAGCTATAGCAGGAACAGCAGTACCGTTGTGGAAAACTTTCCTATTTTTTATTCAAAAAATGTAAATCATGTTACAGTCCAAGAATTGAAGCATGTTTGACTATTGATCACAATAATCAAGGCCCGAAACCCATTTTCCTTCTTCTGAGTGCAATGTAAATGAACAAACCAAATCCCAAGTCTTTACATCAAAAATCAATGGCAGTTTTGCCTGTGATAACTTAATAAGAACTTCAAATATTTAGTCCAACATAAATAAAAATTAAATAGCTGCCAAAGATTGAGCAGCAAACACAATTTGATTGCACAAAAGGAAATTAGGATGGCAGAATTGTATGCCTGACCACTTCCTACAGAGACACGATGTAAACTCTGAGAAGAGTAGAGACATTAATCTTGGTAGACCGTGTGCAAAAATGCTGCCGTCAGTTGATTGCTATGAGTCTCTGGGCTGGTCTACACTGGGGGGAGGGAGGAGGGGATCGATTTAAGTTATGCAACTTCAGCTACATGAATAATGTATCTGAAGTCGATGTACTTAGATCTACTTACTGTGGTGTCTTCACTGTGGTAGGTTGACTACTAATGCTTCCCTATCGACTCCACATATGCTTCTCGATCCATTGGAGTACCGGAGTTGCAGGAGAGCGCTCAGCGTTTGATTTATCGCGTCTTCACTAGACACAATAAATCAATCTCTGCTGGATCTATTGCTCCAGAGGTAAGTGTAGACATGGCCAGTCTGTTGCCATTCACAGTAGGGATTAATCAAATCTGTTTGCACTGGGTATGTTAGAAGTAGGTATGTTTAAAAATACAGTCTGTTGGTTTATCCTGACTTTGTGTCCCTTGCCTCACATTAGCAGAGCCCCGAGACAGAAATCCGTTTGAACAAATTTGTCAATCAGTCCAGCCAAAAGTTCATCACACAAATATCAAAGCAAAACTCATATTCACAATAAGATCGTGTTGATATTGGCTGCAAAGCTTAGTTTTCTGGCATCTATTTATTTCCATGCTTACTCTTCATCATGAGCCCAATGGACTCAAACAAGGAACATACCAAACAAATGGCAGCTAATCTGTACATATAAGAGGAGCTTGTACACAAGCGGGGGAAAATGTTTATGTATAACTCTAGCTTGCATGTCAGAAATGTCACCTCTGAATAGATATTCTCCATGGTCCTCCTTAGCCCTCAGTCTCTAATGTAGATTATAAAACATTCAGTGTTAGCAAATAGAATTTGTAATTCTCTTTGAGGTCACATGTAACTTGTCTTCGTATTTGGCTCTCCATCAGCTATGCTACAACTCATTTACTCTCACCATAATCCTGCGTTGCTGAAATACTTGCTTTGAGAAACAAACTTGAAATTACAACTATGTCATTACTTCTTTCATTTCATATGAAAATATTGGAGCATTACTATCAGAAACTAAGTTCCATTTCTCAAGTGCTATTTAAAAGGAAGATTACTTGACATAAGCAGCTTCTGTCTATTGCTTTACATTCAATTATCTCTTCTTGTGGACACATATCTATGGACATATCACATACTTATGGGATATTAACCATTTAAGGGAAAATAAGTTCACCAACAATCCTGCTGTGTTTAAGTGGGTTTTTCTGTAACCTTATTTTTGTAAATTGCTCCTTCTGAAGTTGAATTTACAGTAAGTGAAAGGATTTCTGGTACCAAAATAGGGCGAGAAAGTTTTAATCTAAGATATTCCTACTACTACCTTTCTTTTCTTCTTATTCCACAGGAACTTTAATAAATTCTCACTCTATCTTTTCCTACTTCCAGCTTCCACCACTAACAGCATTTCACCAATAAGGCTCAAATATCCATTTATCTTTCTGAGCACCTCTCTGTCTCTCTCCAGTTTCTGTATCTGAAAGTTAAGATTTGTAATCATTAAACATCCATCACAGGTAACATTTTCTCCCACATACTCACAGATAAATATGAACACATAAGCCAATATACAGAATGTCTTATTGTGATGTTGGCAGATGAGTTGCCAGCTCATGCCAAGGCCCCAGGTCTCCCTGAACACTGATAAATGCATAGCTGGATCTGGCTTACCTGTGTGTTAGTATAGTTAAAATAGGTATTAGACTTGTAACACTGTTTTAGCATTTAGACTTTATGAAATGCTTGTAGGATGCTGCATGTATTAATCCTACTTATAATATCTGTATCCCATGTTACAAGGTAATAATTATATGTTTGCTCTGTAATTATAAAAATGTTTGCTAAGTCTGTAAATCTCCCACAGTCAGGGGAGCATTATCAAGTGTCAAACACTCATTCACCACAAGAGGTGTCATCTCCTGCCCACCAGGAAGAACTATTGAATCCAAATGGGCCCTTCTGGAATAAAGACTTTGTTGATTTCTTCCCCCACAGCCCTGAAGGAGATATGTGCCTAAGCCTTCACTCCCATCTCAGCTTGAATGTGGGGGAAAGGAATAAAAATGCCTGTTATGGAAAATTTATTACTCCTTTGCTGCTTACTTTTTATTATTTATTATTTATTACTCCTTCTTTATTCCAGAAGGGCCCATTTGGATTCAATAGTTCTTCCTGGTGGGCAGGAGATGACACCTCTTGTGGTGAATGAGTGTTTCCCAAGCCAGTGAGTACGTCTCCCCACAGCACCAGGGAGCAAGAGAAAGTCTGCCCTGAGCTTGGTATTTTCACTCATGAGCCAGTCCAGACAGCCTGATATTTATATCAAAGGCTTGTTTAATTGCAAACAAGATACCTTATAGCCAATGAGTTTAGTTTATTATCAGTTTATTCTGTGATGTTATGATTAAGTAACATATGTCATATATAAGCACTGTATGTTAAATAAAGTTAAGTTGTAGGGTTAAAAAAGTATAAGATTGATCAGCATTTAAAGGGAATCATGTACTGGATATCTGAGTAAGACCTGTAGACTGAGGCCTTCAAGATTTTAGGTTAGGTTTTTTAGGCATTGGAGATAAGGAATGCTGACATAAGTAAATGGCCAAAGAATAACCTGATGTCCTAAGATTATGGGAAAAGAGGTACCAAGTGGTAATATTGTGAAAAAATAGCTAGAAGATTAATTTTAAATCATAAAAATGCTGTAGAGGTACATCTGTCTCCAACACGTTTCTTTAACTACATACTACAGTTTGGGCATCAATACCAATGAAAATAAAGAGAACCTACACAACCTTTAGAAATTGGAGTCCCTTATGTTTCTAGGGGACATCAGCCCAATAAGGAAAAGAGGGTTGACACTTTCATGTACATGCACAGAATGTAGATATAGGCAGAATCACATTATAAAAAGGGGGTGCCCAGAATGGAAAAATTGGGCTTCCTATGGGAGAACTCCAGCAGGAACCATCCCTTTACTGATGATCAATCCATGAGAGAGCCATCAGACCCTAATATTATCTAAGAGGATGGGAGTATGTCTGTAGTTATAACTGGTGCATGTATATATTTAGGAGTTGTATATGCTGAGACATTCATAACTTTGTTGGTAACATGTTTTGGCATTTTTAAGAGTATTAAACTTCACCTTTAGCAAGCAATCCATAGATTATGATTAAAATAAATATAAATGTGGGCATGATCAAGCCAATGGCTTCGTGGCAGTATAGTGTCCTATCACATATATAGGATCTTAATTCACAAGGATCCACAGACAGTATGCACAGTTATCACTTCATCCAGCACAGAAATACAGCAACTTTGGGGTGAAACGTGGTATCCATTCTGCACTAATTCTAGTATGTAAACTGTGTTTCAGGAGTCCAGGAAGCTTACTCCATCCAGCTGGCAAAACAGGAGTAAATGGAATGAAACCATCCCTACACCTCCAAAAATATATATATTGTGTAATGTTTAAACCACCTCAATGGCTTGTGTTTTATTTCTCAACCAAAAGAAAGTAGTTCAGCATCACGCTTAGTTCAGTACTGAGTAACCAGTATAAACATGCCTGCCACAATATATAGTTTTAAAAATGATACAAGATAAATGTGTCTAGATATCATGAGGCCATTGACTAGCCCAACACAACTATGTAACCTTGGTTTTCTTTGGAAGTTAAACTATTTGGCTTCTGAGACCGGACAAGAGGCTAGCCCAAGGTGGTATGCTTATATCACATCACACATTCTCACGCTGCCATCTTGATGCTTGGTAAGTAGCAACCTTTGCATCTTAACTTGGGCTATTGGGTGGTTAGGAACATCTTGAAAGTTACGTGCATAGAACTGGGGGAGGATACCTGCCACACCATTCTTCAGCAATTAGTGGCTAATCCACAGATTTGCAGATTTTTCAGATTTAAAAAATTGAAATATTCCCTTCCAGATGGAAGTTAAGACCATAGTGGGGACATTTTGCTAACTAGCAAGTTGATAGAAAGAAGTATGAGGGGAAATCTGGGACAGTCTTGAAGCCTGGTATGATACTGCAAGGGAAAATTCCATTGGCTTTCTGGATAAACTTAACGGTTAGAATACAGCAAAACAATACAATTAAATAAAAATAAGCAAGAATGAGACTAACTATTGTGTCAATTTCTAAGTTAATGAAATATGAAGGAAAAGCTATAACTACATGCACAATAGAATACCAGCCTCTTTATAGATCTGCAGTTTAATAATAAACAGGCTAAGATTAGCCTGAGATATTTGATACTTTATTATTAGTCTGTTTTATCCTGTCTGTATCTATGCATAAGATCTATTACTGTCTTGCACATTTTATCAATGTGTATTACTGTAGGCAGTTTTATCACCAGTTTGATAGCATATTTTGCTAACTTAGTATTCATTATTTGGCAATGTTAATTAAAAAGCAATCTAACCAAATCCTAAAGGCTGGTTGTCATCATAGTATGCATGTAAACAGAAGATCAGTAACAGACAAAAAGGAGATCATTAATATATGTTACAAAGAGGATAGAATAGACCCTTAAGGAATTGTATTATTGACTGGAGCTAATTTAAAAGCAGATGGAGCTCACCTATGACTGCAAATTGTTGGCTTCTTTGTAAATAAAACTACAATGAGCAATGGGGAAAGTCTCCAATGTCTGAAGCAGAATTGTGATTGACTATCAAAAAACCTTGCTTTTTTTAAAAACACAATACTAAAGCTGTACACTTCAGGCCTCCTTTATAGAATGCACAGATTAAAAAAAGATAATTTAATTCTGCATGAATACGGATGTGATTCTAGGTACTTATATGAAGCAGAATGGAGGCATTGGTACTATGGGATAAACTCAAAAATGTAGTGAGGCTAAGAGCTACACCTGAATTTGAACACATAAATCAATTCTGCAAACAGAGGGCCTGATTTTTCTCCCTCACTGTTTTTACACCAGTGTAGCTCCATGAACCTCTGTGGAGTTACTTCTAATTTACAAACAGAATTGGAAAAGTATCAAGACCTTATTTTTATGTATGGATCTCAACTTCTGCTTTTTGAAGGTGTACCTCTTCTTTATTTCCAGCTATATTGTCTCTGTGTAGTGATGTAAACATTCAGAGCAAAGACTGAGTAGTTTCAGTGAAGTTTTATTCATACCTGAAACCCAAAGGGATAATCAAGGGGTGCAAGTCCTTATGGTTTTAAAAACAACAACAAAAAGTTCACATGGACCACTTTGAGGCAAAAGATTCCAAGTTTTACATAGATGTTTGATGGCATTATTCTATCAGCCATATTGACTAATGTGTTTGAACACCTTGACTTAAATTGAATAAAGAAAAAAAGGATTTATCAAGGTAGGGTAAGCCTTGTGGTCTCCATGTTGCATGTCTCGCTTTGGTTTTTATATAGAGCAAAATCCATCCCAATGTAGACAGCTTGGATAAGACACTCTGCATCCCTTAAGTGGTGTCCATTATACATCAATCCTGTGGCACTGGCAAACCACACAACAAGCTGTGCAGTACAGGGGATTATGTAGGCTGGAATTGTGGCCTTCTGAGGACTGTGTGGTACCCCAGCACCCTTGTCCTGGATGGAAGGGAGAATTTCACCTCCCCAGCCTCTGCACACGTAAAACCCAGATCCTTAGGCTCTCTGCGTGTGTGTAGTGAACAAGGCCCATAACAAGGCCCATGGTTTAGGAATCCAGATGGCTCTCCTAGATTCATCTACTGTATGAATCTGCTAGCGTTGCAGACTCTAGCAAACAATCTTATTACTGGCTGCAGTGCTGATGACATGAATTAGGTATGTCAGCAAGGTATTATAATCCGGAAGCTGTAAAAAGACAGGCATTGGCCTTTTGCCTGGAACTCAGTTCTTTTCAATGAAATTCACCTTGAAGGACTGGAACAATTTGAAGGCTTCAGGACTGCAGCATCTGAATTAGCTCTTCTAAGCCAGCTTGTCTACTTTTGTTGATTACTCTCCCTTTTATTACTATGTAATCTACTAGAGTTTGAGTATCAAAGGAACACTAAGTTCACAGTTGTAGCCTATAGGGTAGTTTAGGTTAAGAAATAAGTAGATGTTAAGCAACATAGGTCCAAAACCTGAGTGTAGCGGAGTATGGGAAAATGAAGTTGCTAGTGTGCGAAAACTTACATATAAGTTGGAGACAGTAAGAGTTAGCAAGGACATGACCCAGCATTATGTTACCGTTATGTTTTTGTTATAACTGGTTTAAGCAAGGTTTTTAATAAGTTTTTGAAAATTGTGAATGTTTTATTAAAATACTATCTATGTTGATTGTGTGGGACGGACATTGGTGCAGATGTTAATTTAAATGATACATAATGTAAAGAGCCAATAAGAAGGTGGCAGAAATATCATTACAGTAAAGGCCAGTTTAATGTTAATTAGTATTATAATGGACTATAAAAGGTGAAGAGCTCCAATTAACATCCAAAGAGCACCGTTAGTTCCTAGGATTGTAAGGCTGTACTTCACTGTTGTCAGTGGACTGATCGCCCATTACTACACCATTCATCTTTGAGGATGAGTATAACAGTAACATTTGTGTCAACAGTAATTGCATGTTTGTTTGTTTAACTAATATTTTTCATTTAACAAAAAGTTTGGTTGTACCAGTCAAAGTGTTGCCTAGTGGCCCTCTACTAAATAAATTATCTGTAACAAACCTAGAGGCTCAAACCTATAAACTAAGTTGGGTTTTATTGCACCCTTATCTTGAACAATATAATATTAATTGGGACTATTAACATGAAGCTTACAAAAGGTTATATACTCCTACAGAAACTGAGTTGCTGCTTGTGTTGTGTAGTATGCAATCTTCAACTTTCTCAGTACAGAGGCACATTCATCCATTAGTTATACAATAGTCAAGCCTATTTATAAGCCTTGGCCTACTTGCAGCATGTTATATTAAGGCTTTAATTATACAGAAGATAAAGTGCTCAGCAATATTGCCAGCCTGAAGTGGTTTTCTTCTTTGATTTTGCTGACCTTACTTAGAATCATCTTTGTTCTTGCTCCCATATAATCTGTGAAATATTAAACACCACAAAAGATTATTTTCTGAAGGATAACCCATTATTTTTCTTTTAGCTTCTTACAAGATACCCCAAACATATATTAAAAAAAACAAAAGACAATTTTAAAAATATATTTTTAACTCCCCATTCCACCAGTGGATTGATGAACAACTTTCATCTAATGCTGCAACCACTTTACTTATGTGTTTGTTTGCAAACATTTGGGGGAGAAATAATAATATGGTTCGCACATTAGGGACTACTAATCTATAAGCACCCAGGATGAAACTTCTCCTAGAAAGAGTTGAAGATGCCATTGAGTAACAGCACCCAGAAATGCATTAAGGCTACTGCCTGGGTTTATGCACCCTTTTCTGTCTGGCTGTTAAAGCTCTGAGGTTCCTCTGTGTTGCAGAGCAGCTGCAAAAAAGGGAGACTAGATGACCAGTTCATCTTTCCAGGATGGTCTAAGTGGGCAGCCTTGACAGAGGGGTTTCCCACACATAACATACAAGGACTGGGGACAGAAGATGGCACTGTGTGTTAAGCAGTGAGTTTGAGACTGAGGCACATTGTAGCTATTTATGGGGATAAGAAAGTGGTGCTTGACCCAAGGTTTCTGCAACAGGAAGTTGACTGTGTGCAGTCTATGACCACCCATGTTCCAGTGACCAAGACTTGTAACATTTTGTAAACAACTTATATTAAGAAGATACTTTACTCTTGGTCACCAACTTCTGCTGCAGATATGAAACTGACCTGGAAAGTCCTGAATTCTGATACTTTTTGCTATCTTGATTATCACTACAAAAGCAACTCCCACCTTTTCATGTCCTCTGTATGTGTATTGTGACAACGTTCCTCCTCTACCTTGGTGGGTCCTGCACTTACTGGCAGATTTGCTCACCTCAGTGATCTTCCCCACAGTCTGGGTCAACTCCTTCTGTGTCTGATCAGGAGTTGGAAGGTTTGGGGGGAACCCGGGCCTGCCCTCTACTCCGGGTTCCATCCCAGGGCCCTGTGGATTGCAGCTGTCGATAGTGCCTCTTGTAACAGCTGCATGACAGCTACAACTCCCTGGGCTACTTCCCCATGGCCTCCTCCAAACACCTTCTTTATCCTCACCACAGGACCTTCCTCCTGGTGTCTGATAACACTTGTACTCCTTAGTCCTCCAGCAGCACACCCTCTCACTCTCAGCTCCTTGTGCCTCTTACTCCCAGCTCCTCAGATGCACTTCCTTTCCTCTGGCTCCCCCTCACCTGACTGGAGTGAGCTCCTTTTTAAACCCAGGTGCCCTGATTAGCCTGCCTTGATTGGCTGCAGGTGTTCTAATCAGCCTGTCTGTCTTAATTGGTTCTAGCAGGTTCCTGATTACTCTAGTGCAGCCCCTGCTCTGGTCACTCAGGGAACAGAAAACTACTCATCCAGTGACCAGTATATTTGCCATTTATCAGACTCCTGTACCCCACTGGTTTGGCTTTGTCACAGTATATATATCTCCTTACTATATGTTCCATCCTATGCATCCGATGAAGTGGGCTGTAGCCCATGAAAGCTTATGCTCTAATAAATTTGTTAGTCTCTAAGGTGCCACAAGTACTCCTGTTCTTTTGGGGAAAGGGGCAACAATAATTATCTCTTACTTTGCATATTGCAGTGGCAAAACACATTCATGACTATGCCAATAAAGAGCTGCTATTAACTCATCTCAGCACTAATTAATTTTGTATAACAGTTTATTACAATAACAGCATAAACAACAGATCTCTGCCAGCCATCTCATCATAAATTAGCAAGTAAGAACTGCATTTAGTGCCAGTTCAAGTTGTATGATGACACACCTCATCCACCATAAATCTTAAAAGTAAGGAAAATTAAAAGGACAGACTTGTACATTACTTTCCGTGTTCATATTGCCTACGGTGCTGTTGATGACACACTCTAGTGCTCTTAATGTTTTCACTTCCATTGCTAACAGATGTCAAAAAGCAACACAAACCCGACTTCTTCAAACTTACACTCAACTCAAAGGCTTAACAGTTTTGAGTTCAGTGTAATGCAGTGGCTAAGACTGGGTTTCATCATGCTATGGGTTTTGGGGCTGCAGTGACTTCGCATAAGTTCTGCTAATTTAACTAAAAAATGGGGGAAGGTTCTGCCTTAACTGTCTTCTAGGTTGGGGGTTCATGAGCTTACTCACTCATGAGGGTAATGAATCACATAGGAATTTAAAACAGCAGTTGGAAGAGGTGAGATTTGAACTCCTGATCTTTTTCCCCCCAGCTCAGAGACTGGACTACCAAGTTCCAGCTATTCGGGTGGGGTGAAGGAGGGTGATAGGAAGTGTTAGAGCTTGTCTACACAGCAAATTATTGTGCAGCAAGCCAGGGTATGCACTAAAAGTTCCATAGTGTGCTTTGATATATTGCTGTTTCAATTCTATATCATTTCAAATGGAAGCATGTCACAATACACGATGGAATTTTTAGTGCACAGCAGCAGGGTCCACATGGCTAGTTAGTACCCAGCAGCCTAGTGAGTTATATATAAATTCACTCCCTGGCTAGCCGTACTCTACCTCAGTGTGTAGATAAATCCTTGCACCAAGGATCAGTAGAACTGAAGTTGGAGGTCCCCTGTTCCCTGAAGGGACTGATATTGATGTAATGCAAGTTAGGCTAAAAGCAACTCAATCACGTGGACAGCAGTGAACAGGGTTTAATAAAATTCCACTTGTTTAACTCAATTTGCATTCAGGTTCACTCTTGGCAAATGAAACAGCCCTGAGCCCTTCTCTTGGATTTTAGTCTCTACCAGAAGTAAGTTGTGGCATTTGCACTGCAGTGGATTCATCTTCAAATTAAAATTTAGCAGGTTTGTCTTCATGCGCATATTTTCTGTTATGGCAAAAAAGTTATAAAATGCCCAAAAGAAAAGTTCCACAGTGCTTTAGATTTCTTACCAGTGGGGAAAAGAGGGAAAATCATCAAAAGGGGTGATTTTTGTCTTTTTGTCTCAATACATTTTTCATCTAAACACCATGAAAATTTCAAATAGCATGCAAAGTTATAGTCTATGTTTTGGTATTTCACATTTCAATGAGATTTTTTACAATTCAAAAGTTTAAAGCGCTTGTTAAAATTGAACTGCGTAATAAAATCATAATTATGGTGCAGCAATAACTGTACCATAATACAGAGGATAAAGTGTGTTGTGTTGCCTGATCCTTTTTAAAGGTTAATAATATTTGTATTGATGGTCAATTGGTCTAACTGTGATAAGGTTCTATCCCAGAATCAGAGTACATAGAGTTAAAACCAATTAGTTCAATATGTTATCGGGAGCATCAGGGTCTATGACAAGGACACTCACAATGAGGGCAAAGGAAAGCCTTAGATATCTTTATTAGAATAATGAACAGAAAAGATCCAAGCCACTCAAAATGTAAGAGTAATATAGCATTGGGACTAGCTGTGGTTTCAGTCTTTGCATAAGCCTTAGATCTGCATACTCACACACTTCCTTGAGGACCTGGTGGTAAGAATAAAGGACAAGCTCTCTTTCTCTGGCATGCCAATGATTCCGATGGTCCAGGTTCCTCCATGAATTGATGGGTCAGATAGTTGAAAGTGCACAGCAAAAGTCTACCTCTCCATGGTGGTCTGCTTTATTATAGGGCCGAAGCCAATGTCCAACCCACCATGCCCAAATATAACTTCCTCACCCACATAATGTTGAGATGTACTTATTCTATAGGGCTAACGTATTGATATATGTTAATGAACTTTCAGCTCATTATAATACCCATCACATCTTGTTCCTTGTAGTGGCTGTTTACCATTATATTCCAATTCTTGCCATGAGCAAGCCCAAAGTTCCCCAAAAATCTATGGGGTAATTATCATACCATTTATCTATGCCAAAAAGTTATAGGCCTACTATACTTGACTATACTTATGGTAACTTACTTAAGCTAAATATCTTACAGGATACAGCCTGTAGGTTCCTTGCGTTACAACTGAATATAACAAAGACAAGCAGGAAAGCTAACCCTATGGGCTACAGTTGTCATTGCCAAGTACTTCCTGATGTCACCCGTAACAATGGCAGTTCACAGATTTAAGTTAAAGGGAAAGCAGCTGGAATCTAGGCACTGTCACTATAGCATTGCAGGATGCTGTAAGGGCAAGATGCTGGCTATCTTTTAAGGAGTGTGGTAAGATCCTTTCTCAAGAAAGTAATCAGTGTTAGCAACCTCACTACATTTCTAGTCTCTCAATCCTTCTATTTTTAGTGAATGTTCTTTAAAAAACATTAAAAAATATAAAAAAACACCAAAACACCAACACACACACACACACACACACACAGGAGGATGGGTGAAGTCCCAAAGGACTGGAGAAAGGCAAACATTGTGCCTATCTTTTAAAAAGGGAACCTAAAGGACTCAGTACTGTGGAAAGGGATCTGGGGGTCATAGTGTATCACAAGCTAAATATGAGTCAACAGTGTAACGCTGTTGCAAAAAAAGCAAACATCATTCTGGGATGTATTAGCAGGAGTATTATAAGGAAGACATGAGAAGTAATTCTTCAGCTCTACTCCATGCTGATTAGGCCTCAACTGGAGTATTGTGTCAGAGGGGTAGCCGTGTTAGTCTGGATCTGTAAAAGTGGCAAAGAGTTCTGTGGCACCTTATAGACTAACAAACGTATTGGAGCATGAGCTTTCATGGGTGAATACCCACTTCATCGGATGTATGTATTGTGTCCTGTATGCATGTACTGGAGTATTGTGTCCAGTTCCAGGTGCCACATTTCAGGAAAGATGTTGACAAATTGGAGAAAGTCCAGAGAAGAAAATTATTAAAGGTCTAGAAAACATGATCTATAAGGGAAGATTGAAAAAAATGGGTTTGTTTAGTCTGGAGAAGAGAAGACTGAGAGGGGACATGATAACGGTTTTCAAGTATATAAAAGGTTGTTACAAGGAGGGAGAAAAATTGTTATTCTTAACCTCTGAGGATAGGACAAGACACAATGGGCTTAAATTGCAGCAAGGGCAGTTTAGGTTGGACATTAGGAAAAACTTCCTAACTGTCAGGGTGGTTAAGCACTGGAATAAATTGCCTAGGGAGGTTGTGGAATCTCCATCATTGGGGATTTTTAAGAGCAGGTTGGACAAACACCTGTCAGGGATGGTCTAGATAATACTTAGTTCTGCCTTGAGTGCAGGGGACTGGACTAGATGACCTCTCGAGGTCCCTTTCAGTTCTATGATTCTATGAGGCACGAGGGAATGGTTTCTTTTTGGGAAGCTAGGCATAGAGTGGTTTGAAAATAAGGCTTAAAATAGGATGTTAGATTGTAGGTTAAATATGGAGTGGCTACTTCCACTCGATAATAAACAAAATCCTTGGGAGCATATGAAAGTAGACTACAATATAAAGCCTGGCCAAGGTTTCATCTATAAAAATTGACAAAATGACGAATGTATGATTATTCTGGAAGCACAATAGCACTGAAAGCAAGACAGTATTAACACAGAAAATCAAGAGCAAAGGCCGAGTTCATTTATCTAGGTGAATTTAATGAAAATTCTGTCCTACAAATTCATAGCTTTCAACCCATTTCCATTTCAATCCTTAATAATAAAAGTACCATGTTAAGGGGCTGTATGAGATGTAAATAAAACATGAGTTGAGTCTGCAACTTGTTACAATGGGGCAGATTCTGGGCTCTGATCATACTGATGCAAAGCAGCCTTAAAACAATCCCTACGTGACACAGAGTTGCTAGACAAGATCTACATTTCTCTGTTTAAGCCCCCACAGCATAGGGGGCAGAAGCGGGAGTGCCTAGTATGTAATGTACTATGATGATCCTTGAGATCAGCCCCTCAGTTGATGCAAGAATTTGGAGATTATAAACTGTGCCTTAACATCACTTTCACCTCACCTTCATCTCAGTCAAACAGAATTTGAGTTTGGCAGGGCAAAGGATCTGGGCTAATATGTTCAAGAATGTGCGGAATAAACTAATGGTGTCACTATAAGCAACATGCTTTAAAATATACCATGTAGAAGACAAATAAAAGAAATGCTAATTCATCTCGGTGAGAAAGAATGGTCATCAGCATGTAGTGCTTCACAAATGCCCAGAAACAAAATGTTTTGAATTGAACAAATTGCTTCATTTGACTCACAACAGACATTTTTTTAATTAACAGAAAATTCCAAAAAAAGTTCAGAGTTGGTTCAACCTAAACTTGATCTTTTTTTTCCAGAATTGCTATCAAGCAAAAAACAAACAAACAAAAAACCAGTTATTTACCCAGCTAAGACAGGCATATTTTATTTTGTTCTATCAAGAAATATGTAGCCACTGGAGGTAAAATACACTGAGATATGTGATACTTTCTACAGTACTCCACATCTATGAAATATATATAAGCAAATAAAGATGGAATATGGCACTTGCAGTTTGTTATGAATGTCTGAAGCTTGAGAGACTATTATTTAATCCTAGGTTTAACATGGTTGAGTGATCCATCTTTGCCTTATTAATGAGTGGCTATTTATACCCTGTGTAGCCCAGCACTTGTGAATAGCCAGTTGCACATATTCAAAGGAGAGGCTGGGCTGAAGAGGTCTGTACAAGTGATCTGAGTTTCAAAGAGCAGAGAATAAACACCAGTTGTTTATGGGCTAATTTATTCTGGACATGGCAGGAAGAGAAATCTCGGCTGTTCTAAGACATTGCACACAATGCTACAATAAACTGAAGGCTTTGAAATAAGGTTTAGTAATTGATACAGTGATTAAGAAGCCCCTTCTTTTTCTTCTTTTTGCACCAGTGTAAATCAGGAGTGATTGCACTGCAGTCATTGGAATTACACTAGTGTGGAATAGGTGTATGGGAGATCAGAATCAGGCTCAGGATTCAATCCTGGGTGAGATCACTTACCAGATTAAGTCTCTAATAAATTACAAGCCAGCAGGGCATTTAGTAGTTTGTTGTTTATGATGAAAAGGTAACAAAAATAGACACATGGGTAACTGCTCAGCTTCAATTTTCAAACAGCAGGAAAAAAATATAACACCCCTGAATTTAGATTGCATAAGACATGCAATGCTGACACAAAATTATGGTAAGATTTTTAAGATGTCTACATCCTGTTCCTCTCTAAACTCAGATTCAGAAGATGACCATCATAGAAACTAAAGCCTTTTTAATGTGTCCATATAGTTTGGAGGACAAGGAATTTAGGATTCCACTGGTCCACAGACCTCCATATGAAGACCCTGAAGACTTGTTGGAAGAACCAATAAAATTCTTATCAGAACAACATTTTTTGTTTGACATTTTTATTATAGTAATGTGTGCCATCTCCTTAGAATGCAAGCTGAAAAAGAAAGTTAAAGATATCTCTTATATATATATTTGCTTATTACATAAGAACATAAGAACGGCCGTACCGGGTCAGACCAAAGGTCCATCTAGCCCAGTATCTGTCTACCGACAGTGGCCAATACCAGGTGCCCCAGAGGGAGTGAACCTAACAGGCAATGATCAAGTGATCTCTCTCCTGCCATCCATCTCCATCCTCTGACGAACAGAGGCTAGGGACACCATTGTTACCCATCCTAGCTAATAGCCATTTATGGACTTAGCCACCATGAATTTATCCAGTCCCCTTTTAAACATTGTTATAGTCCTAGCCTTCACAACCTCCTCAGGTAAGGAGTTCCACAAGTTGACTGTGTGCTGCGTGAAGAAGAACTTCCTTTTATTTGTTTTAAACCTGCTGCCTATTAATTTCATTTGGTGACCCCTAGTTCTTGTATTATGGGAATAAGTAAATAACTTTTCCTTATCCACTTTCTCAACATCACTCATGATTTTATATACCTCTATCATATCCCTCCTTAGTCTTCTCTTTTCCAAGCTGAAGAGTCCTAGCCTCTTTAAACTTTCCTCGTATGGGACCCTCTCCAAACCCCTAATCATTTTAGTTGCCCTTTTCTGAACCTTTTGTAGTGCTAGAATATCTTTTTTGAGGTGAGGAGACCACATCTGTACACAGTATTCAATATGTGGGTGTACCATGGATTTATATAAGGGCAATAATATATTCTCAGTCTTATTCTCTATCCCCTTTTTAATGATTCCTTTTTTAATGATTGTTTCTTCTGACAAATAATAAAGATTTATAAAATATTTACTAATCACTTAATAAATGCTTTAAAAAAAAGAGAGAATAGTAAATGGCTACTACCATATTGGTAATTAATGATTGAAAGTCAACATTTTGAATGCTGGAAGGTATTCCTGTATTGAAAAATATTTATTATTTGCACAATGTTCTCTTTTCCATTTAATCATCCCATATCCCGATCCAATTATGAACTGCTTTGTGAACAATTTTTGATCATGATAAAAATGTTAGACTCTGCAGCTAGCAGCATAAAAATAATTATCAGAATGCAACATGTTCCTCCTATTCATATCTCATAATACCCTTCCTTGGAGAAAGGCTTTTATGTAGATTTATGCAGACTTCCCCAATGAAAAACCACTTTGAAATTCCTGTCAGGTGCTTTCTGCTTGAAGGGCTCCAGTGTGTGGGTGGCTGTTTCTTTTGAATGTGCAGCAATGATCCCACTCCTTGAAAGAGATGTTTTTTCTCTTTTGCTTTCATACCATGTTTGTAAAGTGAGAGACAGAGTGACACATGTTCTGAACCAGTCTTTGAAAATTTTAATGAGAACTATCCATCTACTTAGACTACAAGTATTTTAATACACAGGTACCACCTATTGGCTGATTGTTGCCTTAGTCATTTGGGCTATTCTCTGAAAAATGTATTAGGAGTCACATTTTGTATGTTTTCCCCTTGGGACTGGTCTTTGTTATGTACTTTCTTTCTCTCTAGGACAAAACTTGTATAGGTGGGGAAGTTAGTGCGCATTGAGCTAGTGTGAATTTAAAGTGCACAAACTACTTCATCTTAGCTTCCTGTGTGGACACTCTTATGGTGCTCTAAGGGTGCCCTAATGCACACAAAACACTTAGTGCACTGTAAGAGTGTCCACAGAGTGTGGAATACCTAGTGGCCAGTAGCTACTGTAGGCTTTTCCCCCATATAGACAAATGTCCCTGGTGAGATTCAAAAATGGTATTTTTTTTCTCTGTCACAGGATGCACTCACTGGTAGTGGTGCCTCCTCATGGCCGTCCTGGGAATTAGCTCTGGTCAGGTGTTGCCCCCCTTCTCTGGCAGTGACTCCCCCATCATCCTCTCACCCAGGGGTGAAAGTAACTGAAATTTCTTACCGATATAGTTGTATCACAACCTCCCTTTCCAACTCCACTCCTACCCATTTAACTTCATGGATCCCGTTTCATGACTTTGATACAGTAGCTGTCTACTAGTTTTATTCTGGAGTATTGGTAGTAGCACTCTCCCCCCTCCACTCCCAAGCAATGGAACTTTCAGCACTGTAAAATGGCAGTGTAGACAGTGCTACAGCTGGTATCTATTCCCCTCATGGAGGTGGTTTTATTACAGCTCTGTTTTTTTATTACAGCTTTCCCAATGCTGGAGCTGTGACTACACAGCCATGTTAAAGTGCCACATCACCTGTGTAGACATACCCTTTTGTGGATGACTTTCAGCTTCTTCATTTGTTGCTGTTCTTTTTGACTGATAATCCCCCATTTCCCCACTTTAACATTTAAACATCCCTGTTAGTGTGTAAGACGGGCAGAGGCCTGGGCGGTGTCACAGACCAGCAAACATCAGCAAGTCCCCACAGTGGGAAAGAGGCATGAGATGGAGAGGTTTCACCCAGAGCACCAGCTGCTTCAGAACCCAGCTCCCACACTGCCAAGCCCCCTGCTTCTCCCCCCCCACCCCCGCTGCTGGCTCCTGCCTCTGGCATCCCACAGCCGCATGCAATAGGGACTGCTGCACAGACTCCCACAAAGAGCCCAGGCACAGGAGAAAGGAGGGTCCCTGGCTCTGGTTCTCCCCGATTGCAGACAGGTGAGCTCTCCCCTCCACAGGTGGCTGAATAATGAATGAACCCAAGGGCTGGAAGCAGAGCACAGCGCCCTGGGCATGGAGTGCATCCTGCAGCGTGCACACAACACTTGCTCCCCAAGCTGCCTCATCCCCCACGGGCCCACGTGTGTGGATCTGCACACTGAAGAGCAGGCAGTCCACAGGAGAACCAGCTCAAGAGTGAACCGGGAGGGGAGGAAGGGGCTTTCTGCACAATCACACTCCTGTTTCCTGCTCGCATTGAGCTCCTTAGACCCTCCTGCCTGCCACCTTTCAGCTCCCCTAATCTCCGAGGTCAACTCTGATTCCCTTTCCAACTATGCTTAGGAGTGGTCAGTTTGCTTGCAGAGAGGGATGTTTGCAGCAATCCATTCTGCCTTTCCCAACACTGGGCTCCTTCCAGCAACATCTCCGCTCCAGTGAGTTGCTCCCTCTTAGCGAAGGCTGAATTATGCAGTGTGTGATTCTGCAATCAACTACATTTAATTACATTGTTCCAATGGAGGGAACAGTCACACTGGGTGCTTTCTACTGTAAATTGTGCACCTGACAAGATAGACTTGACCAATAAGAAGCAAGTGGTTACCATGATGGCACTCAAAAGCTAACATTTGCAATCACATGAATGTCTTCCACCTGACAAGAAGTAAAAACTGAGAACTGAAGGGGAGCATTTTGTTTCTAGAGAATGTAAAATATATTTAATTCAAGCAATAAATCTGATTTTTTGTTATTACTACAGTTAAACCTAGCCTATTTTACCCATTTGTACTGAATGCTTTGGCCACATGCTGACCAGTACCCCATGCCAGCTTGTACTGGCTGACTTGTCACCTCTGCTCTCACCATCTGCCGCTCAGGGGCTCCCTCTTTGTGACTTGGCCCTCTGGCCAGTTCACCATATGTGTTTCCCCTTTCAGGGCAGAGGGTATATCAGAGTCCCTTCATACAAAATGGCACTCTTCCCTTTACTGCCCCAACTGTGTCCTTCAATGGCTGCTAGGGGGACCTGGGCCCACCCTCTACTCCAGGTCCTGGCTCAGAAGGCCCTCTCATCAGCAGCCAAGATCTGACCTACTCCATACTTTGCTGCTTTTCCCCTGAGCCTTGCCTACCTCTCTCAGTTTGCCAGCCCAAACTCCCCCACCCCTCCCTCCAAGGGAATAACTGTAGGCTACTTGTCTTTAGCCCCAGACACCCCTCCTGTCTCCTCCCAAGAAATGACTGAGACTCCTTCCCTGCAGCACTCTATTTATATAGGCCCTGCCTGTTCCTGCCCAGCTGAGCCTCTTCTAAATAAATCCCTGCTACCTGCCTCATTCTCCAGGTGCAGCCTGGTTAGTTAATTGGCTTACTTAGTCATTTTAACCTCTCCAGGTCTTAGAATCATAGACTATCAGGATTGGAAGGGACCTCAGGAGACCATCTAGTCTAACCACCTTCTCAAAGCAGGACCAATCCCCAGACAGATTTTTACCCCAGTTCCCTAAATGGCCCCCTCAAGGATTGAACTCACAGCCCTGGTTTAGCAGGCCAGTGCTCAAACCACTCAGCTATCCCTCCCCTCATGGCCTTGTGTGGGTTGGAACAGATATGTTTCCACTACTGTTTAATAGATTTCTCACTATAATCACACATTTTATACATTTATTACCCACAAAAGTTACATTAAAATAATGTTTAAATTGTTAAGTCAAGCTCTCAAAAGTTAGGAAATGACAAAATTATGGTTGCCTGTGCAACATTAATTCAGCGTCCTTGTGCTTATGCATTATGATAGTATTTAATTATATGACTATGAAATACATTTTCCCCAAAGAAGTCCAAAGGGTTAATATTTGGCAAAATTATAAGCTACTGAAAACAGGGTTTGATAATGGGCATGTCAGGCGACCTTAACTACTAGCATTACCAGCTCCAACTGTAATATTACTTTATATTCTCCCATAAATTGATTTGGGGAAACTGTTGAAACAGGTTATAGCCATTTTAAAATTGTACCAAAATTAATGCCCTAAACCATTCAAGAATAGCTTTTTCTGTGAAATGTGGGTTACAACTAGGATACATCCTGGTGTGGTGTAGTATAAAGATTATTTAGCACTCATTTCAAATGACCTGCTTAACTCCTTTGTGGCTTTGACATTATTAAAAAATGTTGTCATCCCAAATTCTATCCACCATACTGCTGCTTCTAATTAACTGATATATATAGAAAGACCTTAACTCTGTCTTAATTAAGTTTTTTGTCTTTCAATGTTTTTACATCGCAGTGAAATCTAATATTTGAAGCTAACTGCTGCTATGGACCATTAATTTACAAAAATGAGTTCTCAGCAAATGTGAAACATGGCAAAGAAGAAGAAAAAAAATCACATGCTTAACGGTTTGATGAACCAGAAAATGAACAAAGGATCATACAATCAGCACCTCTGCCACTACAATTCTGTCCAGAGTTATTGGAATACTACCCATCAAAAGAAAACTTCATTGAGAGCTACATAGGTTCTATACCAGCTACACTCTGAGAAAATATTTCAAAGAGCTGTAAAATAATTTTTTGTGAGTTTAGCTTCCCTTTTCTGTTCATAACTGCTTGCAAACTGATTTTGGTTTCTACAACTATAGTTCAGGTTCATAAGCATTCATCAAATATTTCATATACAAAAATTGCAAAACTATGGGCCATTTATGAACTATTTACTTTGACTACCATTTCTGTGTTATTTGTGATATGGTCACCTAAGATGCATGGTATTGATTCTGCTCTTTGATTGGAGGACTAAGACTTTTTATAGGAGGATTAATAATTATGGTTATGTTACTATTCATGAATAATCATCATTATGATCCCACAAAAACAGTGAACCAAACTTATGACTTTTCGCTCATTGAAATATTTGTAAATTACGTTTTATATTATTTGATCAGCTGAAACTCCAAACTTTTTTTCCCTCTTTTTCCTCATCTGAATGAATGCATATAATTCTAAGATCTGCTATCAGGAGAACAAGAACAAATTTACTTACTCTATGTGTTAAATGTGGTGGTCAAATATTGTTGTCCCTGTGCAGATCATTAGATAAGCTAGTCTTTCTCTTCTTACTTCATTTCACAACACTGGTCCATCTCACACAGTGCTTGAGTCCTAAAAAACAAGTGCTGGAACTGAATTTCAGCCTCAAGAACAAAAGTAACATACTTTATATTGCATACCTGAAAAATGCTATTTTTGCTCAAATTATGATCAATCAAATTATATGCAACATGATCTCCCAGAGCTACTTTCATATCTCCCTTTAGGAGTATGGAGCCAAGGTTTTGCGGACCTGCAGAAGTGGAAAATGGGTGGTAGAGACTCCACTCAATGAGAAGAATCAAATGCTATCCAACATGACCCCTGCCCATGGAACTCTTTAGCTTTGTCTTTGTTAAGATAAAGAGATTGAGCTCCTTGGCTCTCTCACTATAAAGCAGGTTTTCTAATCCTTTAATCATTCTTGGGGCTCTTAATCATAGAATCATAGAAGATTAGGGTTGGAAGAGACCTCAGGAGATCATCTAGTCCAACCCCCTGCTCAAAGCAGGACCAACCCCAACTAAATCATCCCAACCAGGGATTTGTCAAGCCATGCCTTAAAAACCTTTAAGGATGGAGAGTCCACCACCTCCTAGGTAACACATTCCAGTGCCTCACCACCCTTCTAGTGAAAAAGGTTTTTCCTAATACCCAACCTAGACATCCCCCACTGCAACTTGGGACCATTGTCCCTTGTTCTGTCATCTTCCACCATTGAGAACAGCCTAGCTCCATCCTCTTTGGAACCCCACTTCAGGTAGTTGAAGGCTGCTATCAAATCCCCCCTCACTCATCTCTTCTACACCTGCTCTGGAAGGAGAGATGGCCTTCCAGGTTACTAAGCCACCATCTCTCCTTCTGGAACTTGAGGGTGGGTTGGGGGACGTCGAGTTCAGACTCAAAGCCCCACTCCAGAAGTAGACTTGGTGACTAGGTAATTAGAAGTATGAAAATGCTGTTCTGGCTCCCCAAGAAAAGTGCCAGAATGGCATTCCAGAGCATTCCGGCAGGACTCGAGTCCTGATCTAACCATTTCTTGAATAACCAAAGGCAATGTCTGATGATGCTTGACCAGCTCCACTGTTAGACTATTCTATTGTCTAATTTCTATCTACCTATTTTTAGAGGATATAAAATATGAAATGCTGTAGTTTAAAGTTTTTCTAATGTATTTTATACAATGCAACAGAATTCCAAGAGGGATAGAGTAGTGGAAAAGTATGCAGATAAATTCAATATATTCCATGGCTTGGAGGAATTTATAGGGATACACTGCAAACAGATAGATTGTTTTACATTTTAACTTTACATCTTTCTCAAGACTTATGTACACATAAAAGCTGTGCCACTTTAACTATACCCAAGAATAAGCTATTCTGGCATAAAGCATCTTTGTATCAGTATGTGTGTGTCCACAATAGGGACTCCCTTGGTATAACTATTTTGGTATTAAAAATAAATAAATATATTACCCCTGATCCAAAATATTTACACTGTGTGTAGATCATGCCTCAGACTCCTTTTCTAAATAGCTACCCACAAAGTCCTAGTTGTGCTTCTCCTGATGTTACAGGCTGATGTGAATTATAGTCCAAGCTAAATCTTTAAAATAGAGATGAAAAAAAGAAAATAATTCCATTCTGTATAAATCCTTGATGTGATAGGGGTGAAGAAATTAAGTCCTAACCTTCTTCCTTGCTTACACAGGCTCAGCTCCCACTTACTTAAAGGGGAGTTGCCCCCATTTAAGTGCAGACAAAATTAGGCCAGCCGTTCAGGGAGTTATGTAGTGCTAGAATGAGAACAGTGTCCACAACATAATGCGAGAGAGGAGCCTCATAGCAGAAAACATAATAAGAAAAACAACTACAGTAGCTGGGAATGTTAGAGTTGGGGCCTTTCAGTTCCAGTTTGTCTTAATAATTACTTAGAGCAGGGCTGTGCCTGTAGAAAGGAAAACTTAGCTGGCAACACTAATCTGGGAATGTATTTAATATCTTAAGTGACTTAAGTCACCTTCAGGAGAATTTATTAACACACTTATACATTCTGAATAGTTTCTAATTTAGCTGTTACCACTCAAGAAAGAGATCCTGGAGTTACTATGGATAGTCTGCTAAAAACTTCAGCTCAATGCGCAGCAGTGGTCAAAAAAGGCTAATAGTATGTTATGAACTATTAGGAAAGGGATAGGAAATAAGACAGAAAATATCATAATGCCACTACAGAAATTGATGGTGCACCAACACCTTGAATACTGGTTCTGGTCACCCCATCTCAAAAGGACATAGTGGAACTGGAAAAGGTTCAGAGAAGGGCAACAAAAGTGATCAAGGGTATGGAATGGCTTTCATATGAGAAGATACTAAAAAGATTAGGGCTGTTCATCCTAGAAAAGAGACAACTACAGGGGGAAATGACAGAGATCGATAAAAGCATGAATGGGGTGGAAAAAGTGAATAGAGAAGTGTTATTTATACCTTCACACAATAAAAAAACAGGGGTCATCCAATGATATTAATAGGCAGCAGGTTTAATACAAACAAGAGGAAGTACTTTTCATGCTGTGCCCAACTAACCGGTGGAAATCATTACAATTTTGAACCCAGTTCAAAAAAGAACTGGCTAAGATCAGGGAGGATAGGCCCATCAATGACTATTAGCTAAGGGATGCAAGCCCATGCTTGAGGCAACCCTTAACCTTTGACTACCAGAAGACAGGAGTGGAAGACCGGGGTGATCCCTCCATAACTGTCTTGTTCTATACACTCCCCCTGAAGCTATGGAATGGGCCACTGCCAGAGACAGGATACTGAGCAAGATAGACCATGACCTGACCTAACATGGTAACTTCTATGTCCGTTAGGGGTGTGATCTACCAAATGGCTGATCAATTTTTACAGAGAAAAAGTGAATTAATGCAATTTGGATCTAAATCTCATAAAGAAAAAAAAAGTTGATTAAAAGAACTGGGATTTACTGACAATTAAAGAGACGTAAGCAATTTAAAGTGAAGCAATTTAAATTACTGATTTTAATCATGATTTAAATCAACAAGCAGAAACCTTGATTTAAATTATCCAATTTAATCTTGGTTTGTATTTGTACTTTTTAGTTATTTTCATAATCAAAGATTGATTCTCATTGGTTGGTAGCCATTAAAACATAAGAACATAAGAATGGCCATACTAGGTCAGACCAGTTAGGTCATCTAGCCCAGTATCCTGTCTTCCGACAGTGGCCAGTGCCAGGTGCCCCAGAGGGAATGAACAGAACAGTGAATCATCAAGTGATCCAGCCCTTGTCGCCCAGTCCCAGCCTCTGGCAAACAGAGGCTAGTGACACTATCCCTGCCCATCCTGGCTAATAGCCATTGATGGACCTATCATCCATGAATTTATCTAGTTCTTTTTTGAACCCTGCTATAGGCTTGGCCTTCACAACATCCTCTGACAAAGAGTTCCACAGACTGACTGTGTGTTGTGTAAAGAAATACTTCCTTTTGTTTATTTTAAACCTGCTTCCTATTAATTTCATTTGGTGACCTCTAGTTCTTTTGTTATGAGAAGGAGTAAACTTCCTTATTTATTTTCTCCACACCAGTCATATCCCCCTTAGTCATCTCTTTTCCAAGCTGAAAAGTCCCAGTCTTAGTAATCTTTCCTCATACGGAAGCTTTCCATATCCCTAATCATTTTTGTTGCTCTTTTCTCAACCTTTTCCAATTCCAATATATCTTTTTTGAGATGGGGTTATGACATCTACATGCAGTATTCAAGATGTGGGCATACCATGGATTTATATAGAGGCAATATGATATTTTCTGTCTTATTATCTATCCCTTTCTTAATGATGCCCAACATTCTGTTAGCTTTTTTGACTGCTGCTACACATTGAGTGGATGTTTTCAGAGAACTATCCACAAGGACTCCAAGATTTCTTTCTTGAGTGGTAATTTAGATCCCATCATTTTATACTTGGATTATGTTTTCCAATGTGCATTACTTTGCATTTATCAGCATTGAATTTCATCTGCCATTTTGTTGCCCAGTCACCCAGTTTTGAGAGAGCCTTTTGTAGCTCTTCGCAGTCTGCCTGGGACTTAACTATCTTGAGTAGTTTTGTATCATCTACAAATTTTGCCACCTCACTGTTTACCCCTTTTCCCAGATAATTTATGAATATGTTGAATAGGCCTGGTCCCAGTGCAGATCCCTGGGGGACACCACTATTTACTTCTCTCCAGTCTAAACATTGACCATTTATTCCTACCATTGGTTTCCTATCTTTTAACCAGTTACCAATGCATGAAAGGACCTTCCCTCTTATCCCATGACAGCTTACTTTGCTTAAGAGCCTTTGGTGAGGGACCTTGTCAAAAGCTTTCTGAAAAGCTAAGTACACTATACCCACTGGATCCCCTTTGTCCACATCCTTGTTGACTCCCCTCAAAGAATTCTAATAGATTGGTAAGGCATGATTTCCCTTGAGAAAAACCATGTTGACTCTTCCTTAACAAATTATGTTAATCTATTTTTCTTACAATTTTGTTCTTTACTATCGTTTCAACCTGTTTGCCCGGTACTAAAGTTAGGCTTACCAGCCTGTAGTTGCTGGGATCACCTCAGGAGCTCTTTTTAAAAATTGGCGTCACATTAGCTATCCTTATTACTCTGAGAGTGAATGAAATCACACCCTTATATCTTTTTCAGACATAGTAAGTGCAGTGGTAGTCTGAAAAGTGAATATGTAAAAATGGACCCTTCTTTCTCAAAACATACATTCTGTACTCCCTGATCCTGGACCTGAACTGGCTACTTTGTACTGCTGTGATTTAACCAGCCCTTTAAGGTCAAGGGCTTCTTCACGTAGACTATACCTATGGTGGCAGGTGCAGGGGCTGGAAAAGGCAGCATAGCCAAGGCATTCCTACACTCTAGTGAACTTCGGTTGCCATGGACAGCTGGTGTAAATTACAGCAGCTCTCAGGCTGCTCTAAACTGCACTGGGGCTCAGACAGATGCAGATCAGCTGCAGGATCTGTGGGAGGCAAAGGTAATTTGAAACTGAACTTTTCTTTCTTCCCCTCATCTTGCACCAAACAGCATGGCCAGACAGGAGGATCCCACCCCCCCTCGGTTATTCAGAGAAATAGCTGCTGACCTTAGCAACTAAAACAAGCTTTTACTGCTTTTCAGTCCTTATAGCACTGTAGCTAAGTGAGAGTGAACTAGGTTCTTGTCTTTCTCTTACATCTTGTTTAATAAATTGCTGTGCAACTCCCATATGAAAAGACTAGAGGTAGCACAGGTGCTGCAAATATACTAATTTGAAGCCACTGGGATTGCACAGGTGTCATTGAGGGCCTGATTTGGCTTGCGGAATCTCTGTTATGAAAGATATGTTTAAAGGAAAGAACTGAGCTTGACTGTGAGGTTGAGATAGCAGAATTGGTATCATGTTTTTTCTTATCAAATGAGCATATTTGCTATGGAAGTCTTTGAAAATCCTTCAATTTTGTTTTAGAGGACTTTTTTTTAACGGAGTAAAATCAAATTACAGGTCAGATTTACTGGTATGCTCTGACATTTTGCATGCCACTGGTGCAAAGCAGCTGTAAACCCAATATAACTAGTTAAACTGCATTTAAAGCTATTTTGCAATTGGAAGCAGTGCAAAGCAGCAGAACGAATGGTCCCGGCCCTGTTGTCTGTTGTCTTTGTATATAGCAAATTCCACATATGGCTAGATTGACCACTGTGCACTATAGGTTTGTACATATCACTCCCAGCTTCGGAGGTGACATGTTGATGTCAGTCATGTCACTACTTCTAGCCAGAGAAGTGCACATGGAGTAAACTGCCTGCAGGTTTAGCTCCCACTTCAGGGAGGGGAATGTGTGGAGAAATTCCTTCCCCTGAGACAGATCCCAGCCTATCTCATGACAGGAAGTTGTGGGCCAGGGAGCAGGGAGACCCCAACCTACTCCAAGAGGAGTTGTAAGTCCTTCATCAACTCAGCAAATGGATCAGCTTGCAGGCCCCCACCTTCCACACCCCAGCAGGCATAATTCCATAATGAGGGTGGTGTCTCTGGTGCCAGATATGGGTGTGCTAAAGGTCCCAGACTGTTTAATCCAACTCTGATTACACTGATACTGACATTCTTAAGGCATGACGACACTTCCCCACAGTTTGGGCTCTTCAGGACCTTTCAGCTCATGGCCACAGCATCCACATGAGGGAGATACAATGCAGTATGTTGGTGCATACTGCTATTTATACAAACTTTAGGCCAACTGAACTGTGTGTGGTGCAACTCTGGGTGAAGTGGCAAAAGTGGCTTTGCAGCCCCTACATCTTGGGATTAGTTGCACTGGCCAGGCCCTTGGTGCAAGCTAATGCAAAGTAAGGGCCTCTTGTTACTTATCTTCCCCCAGCCATACCCCTTTTCCCTGGACATGCCCTTCAGCAGGGCTTAGAGCTGCTGGAAAGCTCCAGGTGCCAGCTTGCCAGCTGTAGGCCCCTTTAGCAGCTCCAGAGTGGACCTACAATTTTTATGAATTTGTTTGTTATTCAGCATGATTCAACTAATACTGTATATAAGCATTGTCGCACCTGTGCAACCTAGGACCCACCCTTCACCTGCAGTGGCATTTCTTCACCACAGGAACAGTAACTGGAGTGCATCTGCTTGGGTAAGCGGGTCAGCCCCACTACATGCATCTCCTGCCACACACAGAGTCCTCCACTGGGATGATGTTGGTGGGGACTTCCAGTGCAGTGCTTCTTGGAGTGAACGCTCTATATAAGATGCAGGGGGCAGTTCACCTCTTTCAGAGTAATTATTTCAGGCTGTCGGCAGACTCAAGTAGATATCACTGCATTACTTACACTCGAGGCATGTTTTCATATTTTTCTTTGTGACCAGGTTGGCTAGATAGGAACCTTTTTATAAAAATAAAAGTTTTGAGTCTGTTGTCTACTAAAGAAGTCCTGGGCAAGAGGCAAAATATTATCCTGAGTAGAGAGTTGGGAAAATTTGCAGATGACACATAGTTATTTAGGTTAGTCAGGATCTGAGAGGACAGTGAGGAACCTCAGAAAATAATGATCAAGCTAGGTAAATGGATAACTGTATGGCATATGAAATTCAATATCAATAAATGAAAAGTATTGCCTGCACATTGGAGGCAAACCTTACACATTTCTAAATTATTGGTATCAACTCAAGAAAGAGATCTGATGCCATTGTAAACAGTGCAGTGAACATTCTGTTCAATGTGCAGCTGCAGTCAAAAAAGTAAATGAGATGTTAGGTTGCCTAAGGAATAGGATAGTGAATAATACAGAAAATATGATAATGTCTTTATATAAATCAGTGGATCATAATTCATAACTGGTTGTTGGGTCCCAGCTTCTTCTCTTTTACCCTTCTCCTGGGCTACACTGGTTGGATATTTGGGACAGAGGGAGCCATCCTTTCATAGATGTTTCCTCAGAGTCGGGCAGAGCCAGTCAAACTTCTGTTCTGCTCTCCCCGGGTTCACCATGGCTTGGAAGGGAAACAGGCAATGGAGGATCCAAAGCATTCTTCTCTTTCCCCTGAAATGCAGCAGGCAGTCCATAGTGGACTTGCTGAGCAACTGCTGCAGAGGACAGCATCTATTAAAAGGGTTCCTGGCTTACAGTACAGTAACTCCTGACTTACAGCTACAGGGAAATGAGTGGGAATCAGGACCCCCTAGTGCCTCTCCATAGAGATGGGGATGGTTCAGATGTGAGGTTGAAATTCATAAGGTGTGGCTCAGTTGACGCATTTTAAATGCATAATCAAATATGTGTTTTCTTTTTAGCCCAGTTGCTCTGTAAGGCACAGTTTGAGGCTACAGGTTGGTCACCACTAGTTTATATGGACATCTTTCAGTCTGTGTTTGCTTGTGAACTATTTGCCATGATTATTGCTACAAGTATTCACATTCCTAATTTGCTTTTCATGATGATTTAACATGATGATTTACTATTTCAATTAATATAAAACTGGTGACTTGATTGCCATGCTAATTGCGAACTAGGCGACTGTTCTGGGAAGGGAATTATCTGAATGGGTATTCTCTGTTTATGCCTGTAGATATTTGAAATCAAGTTTACCACCAACACAATTTGATTAAAAACAGACTAAAAATTTGCTGAAAGCTCTATCATTACCAGAGTAATATTACTCTTCAGTGCTACAATTTTGACTTGTAGTATAATGATTGTACATTATTTGTGCACACTGAGTTGAAAATTTCTCAAAATTACATTACAGTAGCCACAAAATATTGAAGCTAATTTGCAATGTTGATCTCATGGGTCATCTTCCTCTCTCAATGTGCATGTAGTTAACTAATACTTTAATGCTAACAGGAGAGTTACACACTTACCTCCTAGGAAGAGTATATTCAATGAGGTTTGTTATATCACTAACTAAATAGCTGAATATAGATTATGATTTATTATTATTCATTATTAGGTTATTTCTAACATATTTCATTTATATCAGGTAGCATAAAATGTTGGGAGGGTTGGTTTATGCTTTTCCATTATCTATTTTATATATATATATATAACAACTGCTGTTTAGAAAAGGATATATATATATATATATATATCCTTTTCTAAACAGCAGTTAAGTGAAAGCCTCATTATCTGGAACCAAAATCTATGCAGGTTTCTGAAACATAATCTTAACATTCACACAGCTGCAATTACTACTAAATCAATATTATGTATTCAAACTAATTATACTACATGAATTAGAGCTCTAATAAACAGACGCTCACTTGGCTAATTAGTAGATTTTACTTATATTAAAACTGACAGAGATTCCTAGCCCTGGCTAGTTTGACACAAATACAGAGCACTAGAAGCAGACTTTCACCTTGTGTGATAATTTACATATGTGCTAAATTGATGTAAAATACTAACCATTCAGAATGGGAATGATTGGAATAACAGTGACTTGGTGGGATAACTCACATGACTGGAGTACTGTCATGGATGGATATAAACTGTTCAGGAAGCCCAGGCAGGGCAGAAAAGGTGGGGGAGTTGCATTGTATGTAACAGAGGAGTATGACTGTTCAGAGCTCCAGTATAAAACTGCAGAAAAACCTCAGAGTCTTTGGATTAAGTTTAGAAGTGTGAGCAACAAAGGGGATGTCGTGGTGGGAGTCTGCTATAGACCACCAGACCAGGGGGATGAGATGGACGAGGCTTTCTTCCTGCAACTAGCAGAAGTTACTAGATCACAGGCCCTGGTTCTCATGGGAGACTTTAATCACCCTGATATCTGCTGGGAGAGCAATACAGCGGTGCACAAACAATCCAGGAAGTTTTTGGAAAGTGTAGGGGACAATTTCCTGGTGCAAGTGCTGGAGGAACCAACTAGGGGCAGAGCTCTTCTAGACCTGCTGCTCACAAACCGGGAAGAATTAGTAGGGGAAGCAAAAGTGGATGGGAACCCTGGGAGGCAGTGACCATGAGATGGTCAAGTTCAGGATCCTGACAACAAGGAAGAAACGAGAGCAGCAGAATACTGTACTTCAGAAAAGCAGACTTTGAGTCCCTCAGGGAACTGATGGGCAGGATCCCCTGGGAGAATAACATGAGGGGAAAAGGAGTCTAGGAGAGCTGACTATATTTTAAAGAATCCTTATTGAGGTTGCAGGAAAAAAAATCCCGATATGTAGAAATAATAGTAAATATGGCAGGCGACCAGGTTGGCTTAACAGTGAAATCCTTGCTGATCTTAAACGCAAAAAAGAAGTTTACAAGAAGTGGAAGATTGGACAAATGACCAGGGATGAGTCTCAAAATATTGCTCAGGCATGCAGGAGTGAAATCAGGAAGGCCAAATCACACTTGGCGTTAAAGCTAGCAAGAGAAATTAAGAGTAACAAGAAGGGTTTCTTCAGGTATATTAGCAACAAGAGGAAAGTTAAGAAAGTCAAGGTAAGTGTGAGTCCCTTACTGAATGAGGGAGGCAACCTAGTGACAGAGGATGTGGAAAAAGCTAATGTACTCAATTATTTTTTTGCCTCTGTCTTCATGAACAAGGTCAGCTCCCAGACTGCTGCACTGGGCAGCACAGCATGGGGAGGAGGTGACCAGCCCTCTGTGGAGAAAGAAGTGGTTCGGGACTACTTAGAAAAGCTGAATGAGCACAAATCCATGGGGCTGGACGCGCTGCATCTGAGGGTGCTAAAGGAGTTGGCGGATGTGATTGTAGAGCCATTGGCCATTATCTTTGAAAAATCATGGCGATCGGGGGAGGTCCCGGATGACTGGAAAAAACCTAATGTAGTGCCCATCTTTAAAAAAGGGAAGGAGGAGGATCCGGAGAACTACAGGCCAGTCAGCCTCACCTCAGTCCCTGGAAAAATCATGGAGCAGGTCCTCAAGGAATCAATTCTGAAGCACTTAGAGGAGAGGAAAGTCATCAGGAACAGTCAGCATGGATTCACCAAAGGCAAGTCATGCCTGACTAACCTAATTGCCTTCTATGAGGAGATAACTGGCTCTGTGGATGAGGGGAAAGCAGTGGACATGTTATTCCTTGACTTAAGCAAAGCTTTTGGTATGGTCTCCCACAGTATACTTGCCGTCAAGTTAAGGAAGTATGTGCTGGATGACAGGACAATAAGGTGGATAGAAAGCTGGCTAGATCATCGGGCTCAATGGGTAGTGATCAATGGCTCCATGTCTAGTTGGCAGCCAGTATCAAGTGGAGTGCCCCAAGTGTCAGTCCTGCGGCAGGTTTAGTTCAATATCTTCCTTATCATCTGGAGGATGGCGTGGACTGCACTCTCAGCAAGTTTGCAGATGACACTAAACTGGGAGGAGTGGTAGATATGCTGGAGGGTAAGGATCGGATACAGAAAGATCTAGACAAATTCAAGGATTGGGCCAAAAGAAACCTGATGAGGTTCAACAAGGACAAGTGCAGAGTCCTGCACATAGGACAGAAGAATCCTATGCACTGCTACAGACTAGGGACTGAATGGCTAGGCAGCAGTGCTGCAGAAAAGGACCAAGGGGTTACAGTGGACAAGAAGCTGGATATGAGTTGACAGTGTGCCCTTGTTGCCAAGAAGGATAATGGCATTTTGGGCTGCATAAGTAGGGGCATTGCCAGCAGATCGAGGGACATGATCATTCCCCTCTATTCGACATTAGTGAGGCCTCATCTGGAGTACTGTGTCCAGTTTTGGGCCCCACACTACAAGAAGGATGTGGGAAAATCGGAAAGAGTCCAGAGGAGGGCAACAAAAATGATTAGGAGGCTGGAGCACATGACTTATGTGGAGAGGCTGAGGGAACTGGGATTGTTTAGTCTGCAGAAGAGAAGAATGAGGTGGGATTTGATAGCTGTTTTCAACTACTTGAAAGGGGGTTCCAAAGAGGGTGGATCTAGACTGTTCTCAGTGGTACCAGATGACAGAACAAGGAGACATGGTCTCAAGTTGCAGTGGGGGAGGTTTAGGTTGAATATTAGGAAAAACTTTTTCACTGGGAGGGTGGTAAAGCATTACCTAGGGAGGTGGTGGAATCTCCTTCCTTAGAGGTTTTTAAGGTCAGGCTTGACAAAGCCCTGGCTGGGATGATTTAGTTGGGAATTGGTCCCGCTTTGAGCAGGGGATTGGACTAGATGACCTCCTGAGGTCCCTTCCAACCCTAATATTCTATGATTCTATGATTCTATGAAATAAATATTAAAGAGAACTTTAAGTTTCCCTTCTCTAGACAGTATCCAAATTTTTGAAAGATGCATTTTGTGTTATAAGAATTTTTACAGTCTAATTGGATTAGGTTTTTTAATAAGGGCAGAGTCAAAATCTGTTCTCACCAAATTAAGATATTTTCAAAGGTTTCTGTTTCATATCCCCTTTTGTTAATTGGATGGGGCCCTGTGACTTATTTTTGGGGATTGTAACTCCCTTTTCCAACAGGGCTGCTGTTACAAATGAAGGTCAATATAATATCTCAATTCTAGGGAGGTAATGAGGTGGCAAATATTAACATTCCAAGAAACAGTCATCAGGGACTTTCCATGTTTTCTGTATCTAGTGCTCTTTGAAACCATGCCCTCATGAATAAGAAGCCACCAAAGGACCAAAGTAAGGAAGCAAAATCTGTTGCCTTGAGGTTGCAGATCTCCCCCAAATCATTCAGGTTAGACTTGCCTCCCCACAGTCAGCAGAGGGGAAGGTCATCCCTCCCATGGATATCCTAAGATCTGTACGGTTATTGTAAATAACCAACTGAACATGAATCCCCACTGAGATGTGGTGGCAAAAAAGAGCTAACACAATACTTGAATATATTAACTGGGGAATATGGAGAAGGAGGTGGATATTACCTATGTCCAGTTCTAATGTCCACCTTTTAAAAAGAATGCTGAAAAACTGGAGAGGGTTGATAAGACCTGCAAAAATTGTTTGTGGTCTAGAAAACATGTTAGTGAAAGAGTAAAGGAGCCCAGTTTGTTTAGGTTATCTTAGAGAAGGCTAAGAGGCAATTTAAACATAACCTAAAAGTACATACACAGGGAAAAGAAATCTGATAGTAGTTGGTGTGACACTACGCTCCCATATTCTTCATAGAGATATTTTTATAATGTAATTATGGCATAACTAAGTATTTTATGGAAGATGGATCATGTGAGATATCATTGGAAAGGTTATGTTTTATTGAATATGATTATCCTATATCTATGCATGTATCATTTCTGTATCTGAAGTTAGAAATATTGACTATGTATGTGTACTACAAATTGTGTTTATACATGGGGAACGGCCACTAGACAGAATGCAATCAGTCTAGAGGGCTAGCTGGGAACAAGTCAATGGGCCATTAGGTAGAACAATAGGTCTTTGAAGATGCTAATCTCCCACCTTCCTGAAAAGTTTGACTTTGATTTATGGCTGCAGGGGCATGTGATCATGTCACCTGATGCTGGACTGCATGATAAAAACAAGTACTTTTCCACTGGCTGGGGGATGGGTGGGAATCACACTAGAAGACAAAGGATTCTTGCCATATGTAAAACCTATTTAAGGCAGGGGAGTGACATAATTGTGGTTTGTTCTTCACTGTCTCCCCACCCAAGATGGCTGCTATAAACACCTAAGACTGAACTGGGGAAGAAAGGACTGAGCTCAGGCTAGAGGGTGTTTGGACTGTGAAAGAAATACCTGAAGATTTAAACTTCAAGCAAGAGTAGCTTGCCTTTGAGAACCTCTGCAATCTACCCATAACAACATTTAGGGTGAGAATTTGCTAGTTATAACCAGTTTCTTTAGTATATTAAGCTTAGCTTGCATGTTTGCTTCATTTGCTAGGTAATCAGCTTTGATCTTTTTGATATACCTTATCACTTAAAATCTACCTTTTGTAGTTAATAAACTTGTTTTGTTTTGTCTTAACCAGTATGTGGAATTCATAATTGGGGAGCAAAAAGCTGTTGCATATCACTTTCCACATTGAGGGAGGGAGCGAATTTCATGAGCTTATGCTGTACAGTTCTCTGTGCAGCTCAAGATAGTGTGATTTTGGGTTTGCACTCCAGAGGGGGGTGTGAACTTGAGTATCTGAACAGTTCCTTAGCTGAGCTTTCCCATGCAAAGCTGATCTCAGCAGCTGTGTGAAATTGCAGCTAGCTGTGTTCCGTCCTGTTTGCTGGAAGGGAGTTTTAAGGGAGTTACAGCAGCACAGTGCAAAGGGAACCCAGGCTGGTGGGTCAGGTGAGCTCAGTGGACCCGTTCCAAGTGGCACCCCGGGGAGAACCCGTCACAGCTGGGTTTTTAATCTCACAGAGACAGGCATAATACAATCTAGTGGCTGGAAGCTGAAGTTAACAATGTTCAAATGGGAATTAAGATGCAAATTTTTAAAGTTGAAGATAATTAGTCATTGGAACAGATTACCTAGGGATTTGGCAAATTCTTTATTACTTGGAGGCTTTTGGTCAAGACCGGATGTCTTTCTAAAAGATAAACAGAGTTATTGGGCTCAATACAGGACTCAGAGTAGAATTCCATGGCATTTATTATGCAGGTCAAATTAAATGATCACAATGCTCCCTTCTTCCCTTAAAATCTATGAATTTCTAGGAATGCCTAGGAATTATGTGGTAGTCAAACATACACCTTTCTTCCAGTTCTCTGATATGTGCACAGGGCAGCTAGCTTCATATTCCATCATATCCCAAGACCATTGCCAAATAAATTTTGTATTTCAATGTATTTTTGTGAGTCACTCTAGAAACTGTGTTAGGAATCTGTTATTATCCCATAAATGTTGCAATTATTTTTATATTTTCTCAGTCCAGGCTTGGACTTCTCACATTCCTTTGTTTAGCTGGACAAGTTGAGTACATTTTAGGTCAGAGGCTTCCCTTTTGCCGGGCTCATATTCTTATCTGATTCATATTCCTCCATGGAAATCAATTGTAACTGATTTTCATTTCCCAAAAATCAGAGGTCAACAGAATTTTGATGCCTGTTCCTAGTCTGTTCAGAACTCAATTAGATGCACAGACTTAAATAAACCACATGCATTAGGTATAATTTTGCCAACCATTCAGTACAATTTTATATTGTTCATTGAAAATGTCCTCAGGACAGAATGAGTAAGGAGGCTAAAATAACTCCTCATCCCTGTAGGGCAGGGGTAGGCAACCCATGGCACACATGCCAAGGGCGGCATGCAAGCTGATTTTCAATGGCACTCACACTGCCCAGCTCCTGGCCACCGGTCCAGGGGGCTCTGCATTTTAATTTAATTTTTAATGAAGCTTCTTAAACATTTAAAAATCCTTATTTACTTTACATACAACAACAGTTTAGTTATATATTATAGACTTTTAGAAAGAGACCTTCTAAAAACATTAAAATATATTACTGGCACGTGAAATCTTAAATTAAAGTGAATAAATGAAGACTCAGCACACCAGTTTTGAAAAGTTGCCGACCCCTGCTCTAGAGAATGAATGTGGTTTATATATCCCTGTTCATACGTTTAGGAGATCCATCAGAAGTTTGTACATAAGTGCTGTAGGATTTCAGCCCCTACTGCATTATTCACTCAGCTTTTAAAAAGCATAACTTTACATCTTCTTTTTAAGACAAACACACATTATGAATTCTATCTGTTTAGTATAGGATCTAGCACCGCCATGGTCCTAAAAGGCAAAAAGTGACCCTCAAATGAGAGACATTTTATATGTACAAATTGTTGTTAAAAATCTACTCAGTACACTTCTAGAGAAGCTTGAAGCAGTTTTTAAAAGAGAAATCCTGATTCTGCTTATTCTTGCAATGCTGAATACTAGGGCAAATTGGCAGTAACAGCCTCCGGGCCCCCCACAAGGGGCCTTGAAAATCACATCTTCTTTGGCAACAGCATAACGAGACATGCAAGCTGCTCTTTGCCAACTTAACGTTCTTGGCAGGGCACAGTCTTACTAAGAACAAAACACTGGTAGTCAGAAATGAGAAGCTTAGGAAAACTGAGAAAACGCAGCATAAAATCCAAACACAAATCAGATGAAGCAGGTCAGAGATCTCAGATATGTCATTTCCCTACAAGTGCCAGACCCCATGCTTTGGCATGGAATTTTCTATGTGAAATAGTTCCTCTTGAACATATTTCCTTTCCTGGACACACTGAGTACTTTGGATTTTTTACACTGTGAATCCCTACCCAGGGTATTCCAACTTTAGGCCACTATAAAGGAAGGGGAACTTGTACTCATTCTTAAACCACTGGAATTGTGGTCATTGATGTCCGTGGATTTGGTCAGGTAAAAACCTCCTTTCCCTCCCTTCTCTTGAATTCATATTTTCATTATGATTTTGCTGGATATGAACTTCGAAGGCAGCCACAAAGGACCATCCATTTCAGTGTGAATCCAGCAACAGGAAAGTGTCAGTCAATGCGGTTACAGTGGTCTCTCTGAGCAGGAAGTCTTAAACACCTTGGGCCAATCTTTCTTCCTCTTAGAAAAATGGACTCACAAATCTCTTAGGAAATGTGACTTGACTAAGGGAGTTTAGAGAAGGAAACTGATAAATGGCTTAAAGGATATTTGTACCATTTAATTTAGATACCAGAAACAGTGAATTTCTGAAATATATTTAGATAAACAGTTCACAATAACAGCTATGCAGATGCCACTTACCTGCCCGCTCTGCTTCTACTCATTATGCCTGGTAGGCCTGGGTTCCCTTTCTTCCATCTCTCAAAGTGAGACAGTGGAAGGGAGTTTTTCCATTATCGGAATGGGTGAGTTCCCTCTTCCATTCCTTCCCATGAAGCATGGAGTGAAGGATAGATTGATGGACAAAGGAGAGCCTCAGTGTTCAAATATCTTCCGAATATTCCCTGTCCTGAATACAAATATCACCAGATTCCAAGTAATGGGCTAGTCCTGATCATCCCTTCTTCCCTGTTTACACTAGTTTTTTTTTTTGTTCACTCACATATTAGGTCTTGTCTATAAGACTGTAAGCTTTTTTGGGCAGAGTTTGTTTCATGCTACATTACAACGGGGTCCTGGTCTGTCTGTATCATAGTAGAACTTAGAACCCCAGAATAAAAAAATAATACTAGTCATCCATCCCTACTTTGCAGACTTGTGTTTTTATTACAGCTGATATATATTTTTCATCATCTTTTAAGAGAACTTCAATCAAAAGTGTCAACCCTTTCAGGATTGCTCTAAAAATTCTACGCCAGAAATAATTAGTCTCATCATTTGCAGTACTACTTTAGATTAATTTTAACCCTTACGAATAGGGGTAGATGAACTTGGAGGAGAACAGTATGAAGTTTTATCAACTTCATGAAATATAAGATTTATTTGGGTTCACAAAAATATAATAGTTCAAATTTGTAAACTTTTTTCTTATGATTTCAACTGATTTACTCCCAAAGTTGGGTATATATTAAAAAAAATGGTTTGTGCAAAGGTAGTATTAACACAGAGACCAGGCAGCAAAACAGTCTCTAATCTTCTGGCAGCTTTCCTCTAAAGAGAATCATAATTAAACCAGATATTCAGGTCCAAACAGTTTCATGAAGCGACACCAACAGAAAGATTTAGTTTAGTGTATTTCACTAAATGATTTATTTAATGCAGTCTCCAAGAAAGCACTGAAGTCACAGGCCTGACTATATTGTAATGCACTTGAAACAGACACTTTGATATGGCTGAGCTAGCATGAACACACACAAAAGATTCTATAAGTGAATTTAAAAGGTCCTTTTTAACCTGGAGAGATCTAATTTTGTATTTCCCCATAGTCATTCATAACATAGCATCACAAGCAGAGCCAAGTGCATTGTGTGTTGTTGAGGAAATAGGTTCCTGAACTCAGATCTTGAAAGGTTATTAATGGAGGACCTCATCTTCACATATGTGATTTCAAACGTATCTAATTTTAATTTTTAAGGCTGGCCATATGATTCTGATGCTGATTTAGGATCTTAATTTGGATGAAAATGTGTTATCCCCTCAAGATTGAGAACAAGAAAACTAAGGGGCACAGGAGTTATGGATACTTATCAGACAAAAGGGAGGTTGATATTGTAAGCTACAGGCAATTGTAATTTTAGGGTCGTAGTTGCATGTCTCTGCCAAATTTAAAGTGCAAGCTCCCAAAAAGGCATGCTGGGAAAAAAATTCAATAAGCGGAAATTCTACACTGAGTAAAGTCACTATTGCTAAAGTGCTCTGGAGGATATGGTTGTTTCTGTGTTGGGTAGTGCCATGATAGGACAAATAGTTTTAATTATTTTAAACAATTAACATCACTGGATGGGAGCAGTGATTATACATCATTATTTTCTAGCTGTGTACTCTGTGGTTAAGCGTCTTAATAAAGAAAAATTACTGAACAAAACAAAAACAAAATGAAAAAAATGTAAATGACAACAGAGGAACTAAAAATGTATTCACAACTCACAATATTTCCTTGTAACGATTTTCATCCTTGCATACTTTCCATGTGTTTGTAATCTCCAGTGTTACATCTAGCTTAGTCATCAGTTTAGGGATCTATAAAATGCCTGTAAAATACTATGCATTCCCTATGGTGATGCGTAAATTAAACATTATGTCTGAACGGCATCATTATTCATTTTTAATTAATGGTTAACTAGGCATGTGTGTTACAAAACAGCTTCCCAAGCACCAGGGAGAGATATAGCAAACCATGAGAGACTTGCACTGTGTCAGCTTTAGGGACTTTAGAGGAATTCAAACAGTAAATTGCTAATCAAATCTATGCACACCTGATAGCAGTTTCACCAGAGTTTCAGGAATATATATGTGGAGTTTCCATGCTCCAACTCTCTTTCAGTTCTTAATAAGGAAAAAATAGGTGAGATGTTGCAAACACAAAAACAATACAATGAACAAAAATGCGCATATTAAAATAATAATTTAGAACAAGCAGCTAGATTTTAGACCTTGAACTGATGAGCTTGTAGATGTTGTCACAAATCAACATTCTTGAGAGTTTTCTGAAATTATACCAGGACTAGATCAAAAGGAAAAAAAGGAATACTGGCTGCAACATGACTGTCTGTGATGGAGACAGAACTCCCCATGATTCAGCAGCATTACTGTGTACTGTTTGTGTCCCAAGAGGACCAACAGACTACATGCACTTCAAGCCTAAAAGTTATATATACATATGATGCTATCTTTTTAAGAAGTGTGTTCAAGAACCTGGAGTAACAATAAACCACTATATGGTCAAGCTCCACAATCTGAGGCATACATGAGTACAGTGCTTTATGCACAGGGCTAATCCATGATCAGTTAATAACTGAAGACTGGGCAGTCAAAGGAATTTGCTTAGAGAACCCACATTAGAAGGACATTAGGAATGTGATTTTCATATTTATATCTGAACATTTTATATCACCTACAGAAGTAACAACTGAGATTGCTAAACTCAGTGCAGGAAAGAAAAAATATTTTCTTCTATTTTTGAAGTTTTATTATTTTGTGAATTTGACAGCACATTTTTATCAACATTTATTTCTCTGCACAGTCAATCAGGTCTTGATTCTGTAAATGAATCGACAAGTGCAGACCCTTTCCCCTATGTGGAGCTCTGGTACAGGGGTTCATTCATGTAAATCCAAAGACAGGATCAGAGCCCGTAGTCTGTTTCTCTATTGCTGAAAGGATGCTTATAAGCAGCAACAAGGGAACAAAAAATAAACTTCACTTTTTAAAAGCATTTTTCAAAGAAATTTCCAGACAGACTATTATAAAGGTATACTGTCAGACACTGAACCTTTTAAAATTAGTCAATTAGTCAGCAGTGTCCTTTTAACACCACCAATGGATATAGAATTGTGCAAAACAAGTGAAGAATCACATCCAAATATAGGTAATAGGCTTACTACAGTCAGAAAACAATCATCACATAAAGTAAAAGAAGCACAGACCCCTCCAACTCCAATCTTACCCCACATCAATAAATAAATAAACAAGCACACACACACAGAAACACATGCAAAGGCAACCACACAAAAAAGAATATTATTATGCAAACAAAGTATGCAATAAAACCTGTAGGTTAGAGCTGGTTGGAAAATGTCCCCTCACCTTAGCCCACACATGCCCAGACAGAAAATTTCAATGAAAACAAACAAAAAGAACTGTAAAATTTCCAAAACCAAAAACTTATAGCTGAAAAGCAAAAATTTCAATTTAGAAAGGGTGCCATGGTGCCGAAGGTCCTCATTCTCCTTGATGGCGTGGGATCCCTTGCCAGACTAACACACCCATGATGCAGCATGATCTCTCATCAAACTGAGCCACTGTGATACATCATGGGGAGCCTGGGTGGTTGGAGAACCTTGCTCATAGAGACTAGGGGCATGAGTCAGCCAAACTACAAGTCCCTCTTGATGGCATTTCCAAATACATGTTTTTATTTGTTTTCAGCTGAAAACTAAAATCTTCCTCTTTTCTTTGATGAAAAGTTGAAATTTTCAGGAGAAAATTGGCAAGGAGATGGCGTTAAGAGCTACCAAGGCTTTTCTACTTTCAATTTGTAATTATATTGATTCAGGCAGCCCAGAAGCATGAGTCACAACCAGGTGTGTTGAAGGAAACCTACATTTAGCTCCTGCACTTGTGCCCTATGCCTCACCCATAAAAGTTCTACAAAACAGACTGCAGTAGCTAACTCCTGGAATTTAGCCAGTTTCCTAAATGTTAAATGACACAGGAACTATTCTATAAGTCCACTACGACACTTCTATAGCTCAAAGTATGTTCACTGTAATGTGTATCCTGAAAATCTATTGGCTCACCTCATGGTTTCTAATATATTGCAAGTACACAAGATCCAGTGTTATTCTGTAATTGATGCCATCATTTATAATAATTCACATTATATGGATTCACAATTATGTTAGTTTTGCATTAATTCACCTATTTTGGTTACCCTATTATTTCGAACAAGAAATCATTTAAATATAAGTTATTATAAAGAAAAAAGAGAAAATAAATTATTGTAGGCCAGATTCTTCCTTCACTTACATCAGTTGTACACTAATATAACTTTACTGTTCGTCAATATTCCTGATTTACATTGGTGTAAATGAGATAAAAGTAAGTTTTTAAAAATTGATAAATAACAAGATGGATTTGTGTATACGCTGCATAAAATACCTAAGCAATACTACAGAAAATAATTTAGCAAAACATAACCCCCCGGTTACATAGAAAATCACCATATTAAAAAAGAAAAAAAGACAGTCCTCAAAATATCTCAGGAATAGAGCTCTCTCCACAAACAGCATTATCTTGCTTATACAATGTTTAAAAGTACAAATTAGAAAGATTCCTTCTATGGGAAGTTTAAAATGAAATTTCTTACAATAAAAATATGTGATTACATAATGCATGTTCATAAAATAATTGTAATTATTTTTTCTGGGGAAAAATATGAATTTGTATAATCCAGATGTTCTGCTTTGTTTCCCATAGTAGCAAGAAACATTGGGCTCATTCTCTTACTATGTCATGGGAGGTACAACTAACTCCTATTAATGTACTTTTGCAAAATCACATCCTTAGTGTGTAAGACCCCCACTCTTGCAATTTGCTTCTTGCAGGCAGATCCCAGAACCTGTGAAGAGCTGCACTGGAGCCAATGGGATTTTGTGGTCCTCAGTGCCTGTAAGCACTTTTTGTTTTTGTTTTCATGTGTAAATAGATTGTCGTTAATATTTTTTATTTTATTTTTTCCCCATTATTGTCCTTAGGGTAAAGGTGAAGAGTAGATTTTTTTTTATTTTGGCCACCAAAACATGGGAGCAAATTCATTGTTAGAATTAGCAGGCACAATTCTCTTGAATTCAGCAGAACTAGGTCTACATATTCCAGTTGTGAATTTTGTCCATGGAGTGTAAAAGTGCATGCCTGCCACTGAGAAGATAGAACTTGCTCTTGCCAGTGAATGCTATTTACTAGTCTCCAAAGTGTCTGCCTTGGCCCACCACCATTGTCATTGTTTGAGAAACATTTTTTAAAATGCATTAATCAGAGGACATGCATGAGCAGCTAAGATACTGTTTATGACTCAGGAAACATCTCAAACCATTGATCATTTTATGGAAAGGCTGGTTTCTTTTCTTGATAGACTAAAATCTCTTGAGTGATAGATGAACTAGAAGTTTAGTACCTCATTTGCAGCCATCAAGAATCTGCAAAGGGCTTGGGTAGAAAGTAGTTTACTTTCCAATTTATGATGTGAGCATCTATGAGAATGGCCTGGAACAGATCTAATTTGGGATCTATATCTTATTTAATAATATTATAGACAAATAAAATAATCACACATCATCAGGTCTTCTAGAACAAGAGGGGAGAACAACAAAGGGCAAAACTGAATCACAAGTGTTTTTGAGACCAATCAGTTTTGAGGCAAACAAGTATATCCATTAAGTACAGCCACCATGGTGAATAACATTTTTTAAGTGAAATCAGTCTAATTGAAATCAATGGGAGTTCTTCCATTGACTTCAGTGAGGCCAGGATTTCTCCCACTTCTTCTGAAAAGAGCATCATCTGCTTTATTTTCTACATTTTGGAAGGGAACTGAACAAATTTAACATCACAAAATTAATCTGCGACTAGCAATTATTTGGGAGTGATGCTACTGTCATATGTGCACTGTGGGGAAATTTTGTTTATATATGAATTTCCATAGAAGATTTTGATTTCAGCAATCAATTAATGAACAAAGATATGTTTGCCTCACTGTTGTCCATGTAGGTCAGTTAAACTCTTAACTAACCTCTTCATCAATTAATCAGCAGAATCTTTGCTGCACTAAAATGTGGTATATGAAAATGAAGAATTTGGAAGCCACTTAATAAAAGCAGTAGGAAATGACAAGAAAATGTGAGGATCTGTGGTAAAATCCTGGCAAAACTTCTATTAACTCAGATAGTCCAGAATTTCACCCTAGATGTTTACTAAATAATAAGCTAAATAATCTTCCTCAAAAGGGACAATTCAAGCTAGGGCAATAATTGATATTGCCAAATGCAAAAGATGGTTTCTTGGGTCTAATCATTCACCACTCATTTGGGTAAAGATAACACCTTACTTTCCACTAGGGAAGTCTTACAATCTCAGCCAACAATGAATCCAACTAACCTGCCAGTTTAATTTAATTAGATATAAAGGTCATCAATCCAATTCATAGGACAAGGTCCTACAGAATCTCTGTGGGTGAAACTGGCCAAGATATGACATACACATGCTTTTAGCTGTGATCAGGGCTATTCCGCACCTCTTGCTGGCATAGTGCAGCAAAGATTCTGCTGATTAATTGATGAAGAGGTTAAATAAGTAAAGTGAACAGAATGATAAATGCCCAATATAAGAAATGTGTAGGAGATGGCAAAAAAAATCTAGATTTATCTTCTAATACTTTTGAACAAAATTACTTACTTGGTTTTGTGTTTTCAAACAAACTAAAAAATCAGCAACATGTGCAAAAAATTCAAGTAAAACTCAAAGGTATTTTATACTGTTTAGTAATTGTGACTATGTGACAAGAGTCTACTGTTTTGGAAATGGAAAAATGAAATTTGATGGACTTTTCCTCCACCATTTGAAGATACTAAAGTAGCCCAAAATGTACTTTGACAGCTGTGAATTGAATTGAGTAAATAAATCACTAAAATATTGAAAAATATTGAAAATTATCTTATTTGTAAAGAAAATTGTCAGGACTGCCAGGTCCAAAATTTGACCTATTTTTATACATATTTTTGTCACTTAGCTAACATGATGATTAGTGGAGTATAAAACTTGGAAGTTAGATAGAAAACTCTGGGATGCATAGTCCTTCAAATCTATTTTAAACAATATTCTCCACTTTCTTCAGTGAAGTTAATGCCAGAAGGTCCCTCATGAGCAATCCTACTATAAGAAACCAATATGCTTATGTACAATGGGTACAAAATTAGGCTATGGAAACAAATTTCATTTTCACATTTTCTTGGCATATTTAACATAAAAAAAGCACAAATATCATTTAAAAATGCATGGGCAATGCACTCTTATTATTGAAAATAACTGAATTCTAAGTGTAATCTCTACAGTGCTGGAAAGTACACCTGTCTCTATCCACTGCCTCAACTTCCACTCTACTAGCTTGCTCATTGTTGACCTGCAGTCATGTCTGCACTCTCCACTCCATTAAAGCACCTCCCCTGACTGCATTCTTCTATGATCTTTCTGGCCAAGCTGTAAGACATCTTTTTCATCCTCATGCTTTCATCCAACACATCTACCACCTTTGATATGATAGACCACTTTCTCTTCCTTTGACCTCAGACACAGTGCTCTCCAAATCTTTTATTTCCTACAAACCTGCTCCTTCACTGTCTCATTTTGATGCTCCTCCCCCTTTGAGAAAAAGGGAGCATGCCATCGAACTGAGATTCCCACACCTGTCCCAGATCTGCATCACCTTTGCTAGTGGCAGCAGAGTGGATGACCAAGCCATAAGATATTTACAATATGAGACATAACCTCTGAACTCATATTCCTTCTTGGTCCCTAAAGTTTGAAACTAATTCATCCAGAACAGCTACATCAGATCTCTCCCCACATAAGAAAGGATGGAAGGCACAATTTTCAGAGATGTTTTCTGTTTTAACTATTCTCAGCTCTTTGCCCTCTATATGAGATACATTTTTATGATCACACCTTGAGGTTTTTGTTTTTATCTTGGTGTTTTTAATTTAATTTAATGCTATTTTAGTATTTTTTATATTTAAAATATAGCCTTCAAAAAGAGCAGCTTTGGTGCTTGAACTATACAGTGGTCGGTATTGAAAAGTCAGCATTTGCTAACAGTTACCACGTGTCCCATATGTGAGATACCACACTTATTTCTCTATACTTGGAATAGGCAACAATAAAAGCTTAAATCTGTATCAGTGAAGTCAGTGGGAGTTTTGCCATTGACGTCAATCTGAGCAGGACTGGACCCAAATGTGGTACTTCAGATATTGTTGCATGGTAATTTTAATCCTAACTTTTAATGGTGATAGTTGTATTATGACTTTATTATGTGATCATAAGAGTATCCAGTTACATATCTGCTGCAAATCATATTGCAGACATGTGGCCTAAATTCAGAAAATGTTTGAAAATGTAACTAGAATAACAGGATTCAAAATTTACTGAGGTCAATAGAAAGACACCCATTGAGGTCACTGGGCATTAGAGGAGGCTCATAAAAAGAGATGATGTTGACCTACAATATAAAGGGAGTGCAAGTTTAGTCAGTGACCCAGTTCTACCCCAAGATATACTTGAGAGGTTCCCATGTTAATCAGGGGGGAATTGTGATGGAATAGTGAGTGCAGAAATGGGTGACCTGTACAAATGTTTTATTGTTATTAATAGGACTGAGAAGAATCTTATTCCTGTAGTGAAGAGGAATACAATGAGGAGTAATTATCTAAAGCTAAATATGGACACCATTCCATTAAATATAAATAACAATATTTTCTTAACAATTAAGTAAATTAAGCATTGAAATGACCTGTCTAGTGAGGTAGCTGAGTCACACTCATTATTAATTAGAGATGTTCAAAACAGATCAGATAAAGTCCTAATGAGATTGTTCTAGAAGATGATGCAACTTGAATTGAGAATCTGGCCTAGAATCTAGATGACCCAAGAACCTTTCCCAAACCTATCATATTTAATTCTGTCACTTTAATGCCACAACCAGATGCTATGAGGCAAATGATTACCAGATTAATCTCTCTCTTTTTAATTTCAGCATTATGTCAAATAATTATACACTTTAAACATACACCCAGATAGAAAGTATATAGTACAAATAAGTGTGTGAGGAAGGATTATGAGAGGGGTGCAAGAGGGAGAGAAAGACTGTACCTGGTGATGTGTAAAATGGTATGACGTACTAGTGAAGGGTGAGAAGGCCTCATTACTCACAAGTGCCAAAGCCACAAGGGAGCTAGATAGGCCACCCTCAGTGAGTGTGAGTGAAACCTTCAGACTGCAGTGTACCATTATATATTTTGTTTCTGCCACATTTTTACAAAAATCCTATTTTAAAGAATTTTTGTTAATTATTAAAATTAATTTTCACACCCCTACACCAGTGGTTCCCAAACTGGAATGTTACAGGGGATTCTTGGGGAAAAAAATCCCTAATGGTGGACAGAGCTGTCCCTAGGAACCCTGGGCAGCATGGGGCCTGCAGTCCGGAGTCCCTGGACTTCCAAGAGCTAAGCAGATCAAAGCAAGCATATCTCTCACACTGAGGAGATTTAAACTTCGAGACTCCTTATAAGAAATGGAAAGGGAGGTGGATATTTTTTGCTGTTTTTAAAATTAAATAGGCAGCTAGTATTGTTTTTAAAATGATTATGAAGAACAAGTTTAAGCTTTGTTGTAACATGCGTTGTTTGCCTGGACTGCTCAAGACCTGAATGCTTGTGTAGGAGGAACTCTTTGAGTTGGGTTCTTAATACCTTCATGCTGTTTCACATCTGATACTCCTTGATGAAACATAGGAGCCTAGTCTTATAACAGGCTTATTCAAAGTGATACAAGCTACGAAAGTGAGATCTTGGAAGAGTGTTGCCATTTTCATAATGTAATAAAAATACTGTAATGATAAATAATAATTAATAATAAATAGTGTGTAAAAGCATGTCATCAAAACAAATTTTATATTTCCAAGATCACTGCTTTTATAATTTATACTCAGGTAAAGAAGAAAATCCCTGGAAATATTCATTTTTAGGAGGGAGATTGTGAGACTTGACATTTTAGTGAAAGGAGTTCACAGGTTGTTAAAGTTTGGGAACCACTGGCCTACACCTATAAAGCCAAATGCAAGCTCTACATTCTGACCTATTTATTAATAATGAATTGAGCTGCCAAAGCCTTGAAGGAGGAATACAGCTGTCATTAATACATTTTAGAAACCTCTAATAATGACCTCAAGTAGCTTTGCGGTATGTAATACATCAGTTTTAAGGTCTGATGCACTGGGACCTTCCGGGACTGGAATTTAGTGGGGAATGTTTGCTTTCCTGTGTTACAAAGTGCTTATTTCTAGTTCTCATAGGTCTCAAGGTACACCTCTACCCCGATATAATGTGACCCGATATAACACAAATTTGGATATAATGTGGTAAAGCAGTGCTCCGGGGGGCAGGGCTGCGCACTCCAGTGGATCAAAGCGAGTTTGATATAATGCAGTTTCACCAATAATGCTATAAGATATTTTGGCTCCTGAGGACAGCGTTATATCAGGGTAGAAGTGCATTAGCTGTAGCTATAAGTATTGCTTGTTCTATGCTCTGGATGAAGGGTAAATCTCTGTCCAGTGGTATTTAAAAATGAGGCTGTCTGAAGAAGCTCAGAAGTCTGGACTATTAGAAGTGGCCTGAGCAGAAATGAACTAGTGATCAGAGTGCAAGAGAGGAAGTCAAAGGTGCATAATAAACACAATTAATCACATGGATATCACCACTGCATAGGAATTTGTAGTATGTTACATATATCATATAATATACATTATATTTAATATTCAATGTTATATATAAAATAGTGATTCCAATGAGACTACACAAGTGCTGAGAGTTAAGTACATGCTTAAATGTTTTGCTAAATTATGGCCAGAGTGCTCACTCCAGTATCAAACTTTATGTTAATTAGGGCCTGACCTCTCTCTCTCCCTCTCCCTCAGAAAAGTTTAGGCTCTCTTGCCCGGATAAAAAAAGAGAATGTAAAATGACTACTGAGATAGTGCAAAACAGAGCTGGGTAGCCTATAGACACAACAGATCCAGAGAGCGCTTGCTGGTGGTCTCTTGGTGGTGGACTGTCACCTAGGGCTAGTGCTGTTATAAGTGATAAGTTGTATCAAAAGACAGGTAAAAACATACTAATGCTTGTAATATATTCTTTTTCTATATCATTGATATAGATGTCATGTGTAAAGTCAGTAGGATGGGAGAAGGTCTACAAGACAAACTCTCTGTTAAGATGTGTTCCACACTATGATCTACACCTTGTAACTTTTATCTGACAAATCTCTTCAACCTTGACTTTATACTTATTCATTGCTATTACAAACTGGTTTTTACAGCTCTAGAATTGATTTATAATAGCAGGACCATTAACGTTTACTTTAAATACTTGCCAAGTCTCATTTCTTGTGCTGATAATATATCATCTGTTGAAATCAAAATTACTGATCCAGGAAATATTTGACAGTTTTTAGGTACAGTCAGACACAAATAAATATTTGATTGCACCAATTTACAGCAATGCCTTACAGGCATCATCAAGAGAGCTATATACAGAAAGTACAACTCTATTATTGACAAGAAAGTTAAATGATTTTGTTCAGAGGTAAGGCAAACCACAGTAAATTTACCCTTATGTGAAATAATTTCTTTCATGCATGAAAGGTTTGCATTCTCTTGCAGAAACTCTTCAAGGACTCCACTTCTGTAGGGACAAATAGGTCTGCTCTATGCAGAAGTTTATTAAAATACTTTTTATGAGTAAGAAATCAGATTTCAATAATACTAAACAAACAAATTAAGGGTCTTTTGCCTTTTTTTAAGAATATGTTTTATGTATGATTGAAGTTTGTACAACACTCCAGAAAAGCCATCATGTGTTAGATTTAAAAATAAAATCAAAAACATTTTCTGTCATATAGGTACACTTGAAAAACTGGGAGCATTAATGTCTTCAGAAGTCTTAGAAAGTGTATGTCCAGCTTTGTACTGATACCCATTTAACAAAGCAGAAGTAAGATACTGTACTGTAAACAAAAACCTACAGTAAAGAACATTTTGAAATTTTACACAAGAATAGTTCATAAACATTTTGGTTGTTCTATAACAGGTTTCATACAAAATGAATAGAAAACCCTTAGACAGTTGTCATCATTCTTGACTATTTTTTCACTTAAATGCACACAAACATACTTTATATAGTAATATACTGATGTACCGTAACACTGATATTAAACTATGATTACTGCTTTTTAACCGAGATGTGTATTATCCAATCAACATTATCTGTAATTGAAATACTCATACATTATGTATTCCAATCATGTTGCAAGTATAAAAACATGAAAATATAACTTTACATTATTTCAATTATATACATTATTTCAGGCTTGACAAAGGAAGATTTAAACACTACAGTTTTTAGAAGAGTTGGCCCAGAGGTGCAATAAATAGTTTTGCATTGTATACAGTATTGTAATGTTACTTTTAAAAATGTTTTAAGAACCATATGAATATTATTAGATTTCAGTTTGGTCATTCTAGCATTGAATATTAAAATTCAGACTGCATCCCCATATTCCTGATGAGGCATAATGCACAGAACACTCCTGGATTACTTCAGCATATGCAGCTGAGAAACAGTTAAGCTTTAGTGATGGGCAGGTTACTAGCGGAGGGCCTGATACCGCAAGCACTCTGCATATATATCTCTGGCTGACAGTAATGATAGTACTATATGCATGTGCTTTCAGAATCAGGCCCATAGCTTGTACCAAGAGAAGGGATATAATGTTTCTAATGAAGCTACAATCCTTGAGTGTTAAACAAAGTGTTATTGAAGATTAAGGAAAGAATTCCAGCTAACACTGTACATTATGTTTCAAATTTTATTTCAGTGAGAAATAAAAGAGGGAACTAGTAGTACTGCATGAGGGATATTGTATCTTTTTGCATTCACAACACAGAGAAACGTAAGCTCTTTAACCTAACATCTTATATCTTATCCATAGATGAAGGCTAGGGAAGTATTACATTGGTTTGGGTTGTATTAGCATTTAAATGAATTTTACTGTGCCCCT